>NC_069363.1:79172007-84172007 GCF_021730395.1 Mercenaria mercenaria | reverse complement strand
AGAATTAGAATAATTAAAACAGCTTGCCCATATATCAGTTTATATTTTGATAATCTTGTAGCAAACATTATGACCTTGATCGGCAATGTTGCATTCTGCTCAGTGGAATTTGTCAAATCGTATGTGCATCCCTTAGATTATATTGTACATGTATACCAGAAACATGTTTCAAAAATCAAAATTAATCCTTTTTCAATTTTGTATCTCAGAATTTTCTTTCGACAGCTATGAATATGTAACTGAAAAAGATACTTCGAAACAAAATTCAGATTTGAATTTCTAATTACAGATTCGAGACTATACTGTGACACAAATATGTACTGGGATGGTAAGGTGTGTTACAGGTGTTCTTATATATGCACCCAGACACGCTCCGAGTACTGCCACTTCGAATGTCCGTGTAAGTTTGACGAGATATATTTAGAATTTCTTCACAACATACATCCGTAATCAATAACTGTTTCATTCGAGAGTTTCAGAAATAAGCAAATTCTTCCAAACATAAATATATAAAATGGCCAAATATATTTGTAAAATCGTCCATAAAAAACCTCTCAAAATTGTATTATTTTTCATAGTCAATAGTAACAATTCGTAAATTTTAAAAAGGAAATTAGAATTTTATAGTTTATAGCGGTTAAAAAGTAATAAGTCAACCTGCCAGGAAAAATACATAAACTTTGCACACGCGGGTACTTGAAGAAGGAAAAACATATTTACTCAATATAAAGGGAATAAACTAACTAGGATGACTTGTGCCACTGTTACATCTCCATTAAGATTTATTTTGACCTACGATAACACGAATTCAAATATTCCATTTAAGGATGTACGAGTTTTTTTTCACGATATCCGCCATTTTGAAAAATGTTTCTTCGAATATTTCTTTCCAATAAATTTTTTACCTAAAACTAATGCTAAATTGCTAAAATATGGCCAATAATGTACCATTTTACCAAACAGTTTCTACTTGTTGCAAAATGTTTTTTCATCCTTTATTTTTGCTATCATATATTATATATATATTTTGTAGATTTGAATACGTTTATTCCATTGAATTACAGTTGGTGGGATAATTATGTTAGCATATAAAAATGAAAGAGATTTGTTAGTGACATTTATGCTTTTGCAATAATGATATCACCTTGTATTCATAGTAACCAGTAAGACCTGAAATCCCTATAACATTCAGTGGGATATCATATGTTTTATAAAGTACCACCATTTCTTTTTTTCATTTTTACAAAATTTCAGAAATGCTTAAACAGTGGTTGAAGAAAATGCCCTATAAGATAAAAACGTGTTCGGTGACCTGTGCTTTTTCTTCTCTTATTTGTCTTAGAAACTAATGTTCTACAAGCTCGTAGAGTATGAAAACATTCTTAACGTTAGAAAAAAAAGATCCTACACCCTTAAGAACAGTGTAACAATGATTTAAACGTTTTAGTAAGTGGAACAATCTAGTGATAGTTATTTCATCAAAACAAAAAGGTCCGCTGTTTCGGGCATTGTGAATGTCTGAATGTTCTAATTGTCACCATTGCTTAAGAATATCTTATTTTAAGTTACTTTTATGCGAGGGGTGTTGGAAAGTTACGATACCAGTTTCTTAACTTTGTTTTGACTTACAACATTCATGTGATAGACACAACAATAGAAAGGTCTGTTTGTATGGAACACCAGAGCTGTCTTAAAGGGAATTCCTATAGTTTTTTATGCGCATCTTTCTGCGCAGCCAACACTTTCTATGGAAAACTGAACTGAAGTCAACATTTGTTGAAACATGTTACAGACAATCTCAAAGATGAGTAATTTTGAATGAAATAACATTTTTGATAAGTTTTATCAGTAATCAAATGTTGATACTGGTTTATGTTGTATCGACAAGTATCATGCCTGACAGGTATCTTGCTATTTTTGTGGTTGTGTTTTCACATCGCATTTTAGTACAAAGACAGTGTTGTTCATATTATGTAAGATAATTGACTTAGTACTGATAAGACAATATCACCTTTCAGATTATTTAGTATTCAATTATAGAAAGAATTAAGAATTAAAAAAAGAAATTAACTTTTAGCAGATATACATGTAATCAATTTGGCCAGGTTCGCGCCATTTCCGTCCGAACAGGTGTATTCTAGCGGTCTTAACATAAAATTTAGCCTGGTGACCCATACATTTTTAGCCATTTTTATGCTCACAATACAGTTATCTATACACAAGAAGAAAAAGAAAAAATTCTATGAAAGAGTTTTTTCAAAATTAAAAAAAAATATTCTTCACTACGGGTATTTTTCATTGAAAAAAGTTCACAAAAGTAAATATGAAACAATATTTTTTTTTCATTTGTACCCATTATTGTAAGGATAGAGTATTACAAATATGACTATGATATCAAATAAGTATATAATAAAATCTGTAAAAAGAAAATAACTGTATTGTGCTGCCTGGATGTATATTTTGGTTGGTATTTATAAAAAAGGAGATAAATTATGAAAATGTTGAAAAATCGCTGGCAGTTTCAGCAACAGTGGGTGTGTTCAAAACAAGCCTGGTGACCTATTGTTTTTATTTGTTCATTGTTTTCAGCACAAATTTTCCTATCATATATGTGAATTTAAAAAAATTCTATGAAAGGAAAAAAACTATAGGAATTCTCTTTAAGTTAGATAAATTCGAGGTATCTTCTTTATGTAGAGTAGTATCTTCTCAAGATAATGTTATGTCTTGCTAATTACTGTGTTATCATCATTATCATGTTAACTTGCAATGATTTCAATTCTAACGTATGTACTATTTTGTCAGGGTGACGTATTATTTTGTTATACGGTCATCGTATTTTTTCTTAAAGGAACCCTCTATTATGTCCAGTGTATGTGGATATACATTATCTTGTCAGAGTGGCGTACGAATTTGTTTAACGACTATCCTATGCTATCATGGCCAGTGTATATACTATCTTGTCAAAGTGACGTGCTATTTTGTTAAACGACCATCCTATTATCTCAAAGTAACATACTTTCTTGTCAGAGTGACGGACTATTTTGTCAAACGACCATCCTATTTTCCCAAAGTAACATGTTTAGTATATATGCTATCTTGTCAGAGTGACGTACTACTTTATTAAACGACCATCTTATTTTCTACAAATAACATACTATTTTGTCAGGATGACGTACTATTTTGTTAAACGGTCATCGTATTTTCTTAACGGAACCCGCTATTATCTCCAGTGTATATATTATCTTGTCAGAGTGACGTACTATTATGTCAAATGACCATCCTATTTTTTCAAAGTGCTATCATGTCCAGTGTATATACTTTCTTGTCAGAGTGACGGACTGTTTTGTTAAAAAACAATCCCATTTTCTCAAAGTAACATGCTATCATGTCCTGTGAACATACTATCTTGTCAGAGTTACATACTATTTTGTTAAACGACCATCCTATTTTCTCAAGGTAACATACTACTTTGCCAGAGTGACGTAATATTTTGTTAAACGACCATCCTATTTTCTCAAAGCAACGTGCTATCATGTCAAGTGTATATACTATCTTGTCAGAGTGATGTACTATTTTGTTAAACAATTATCCTATTTATCAAAGTAACATAACATCTTGTCAAAGTGGCGTGCTAATACGTCAAACAAACAACCCATTTTCTCAAAGTAACATGTAGTCATATCCAGTGTATATACTATCTTGTCAGAGTGACGTACTGTTTTGTCAAACAACCAACATATTTTCTCAGATTAACATGCTATCATGTCCAGTTAACATACTATCTTGTCAGAGTGACGTAATATTTTGTTAAACGACCGTCGTATTTTCTCAAAGTAAAGTACTATTTTGTCAGTCACTTTGACAAGATAGTTTAGACACTGGATATGATATCACGTTACTTTGAGAAAACAGGATGGTCGATAAACAAAATAATACGTCACTCTGACAAAATTGTACATACGTTATACATGATCGCATTTCAAGTCAACATGATAAAACAGTAAATAACAAGACATTAAAAAATCTTGAGCAGATACTACTCTAAAAAAAGAAGATACCTCGTATTCATTTAACATAAGACAGCTACGGCGTTCCTTAAGAAAGTATGTTAAGTGGACATGATAGCATTTCGCTTTGAGAAAATAGGATGGCCGATAAACAAAATAATACGTCACTTTGACAAAATTGTACTTACGTTAGACATGATAGCATTGCAAGTCAACATGATAACACAGTCAATAACAAGGCAGAAGATACTACTCTCAATAAAGAAGATACCTCATAATCATTTAACTTAAGACAGCTATGGCGGTTCATATGTTTGAAATTTTGAAAATTATATCATATACAAAGACATACAGATTTACAGAGGTACGAACGTAGTTTGTACTGACGTTCAAATAATAAAACTAAGAACAAATGTTAAAATGTTGTCTGTATTAAAATACAATTGTTTTAAGAGGACATGATAATCTTTATGTGGATTTCAACAAATTTTTGGTCCATTTGTATATGTTGCCATAATCACTGAAATAATAATAGCTTTTACTTACGTATTAAATGTATATGATATCTGAATTGCCTTCTTTTCACATTTTTCAGTTGTTTGAAAATAATATGCAGTGTCCTTTCATTCGACCAAATTACAACCAGGTAGTGGCATTGCCTTCTCATATAAACAGTAATGGAATTGAAAATTCCCATAAACTTTTAATTAGTTTATTGTGCTTTTGAATGAAAATAATTACAGATTATAATAACATACGTAACGTATCGAGATAAAAAGTAAATAAATTTTCGAGTTATATCTAATATTAATTCGTCTGAAAATAAAAAAACATTCTCCAACCTTGTTGTTGTAAGTTTGTTTCTGCTTAATATATCGCATACAATGATTTTATCGTTGAATAAAATAATTGTTTGGGGGAATTTTATTACGAGGACGCATGTAAATTTAATCCAAGACAAAAGCACTGACATACATCTTAATTTGATTCTAACGACGACTATCCACATCCTTGACGACTTGAGAACCAACTATATGCCTGGTTTGAGACTAATTAATTGTATTTTTGTTGTTTGATAATGTCACACTCTATTTTAGAATTTACAGTTTCAAATATGTATATTAAAAATGATGAAGTGCTAGACTCTATACATTCTACAATTTTTTCTTTCAGACTTTGACCAGCACACCGGAATGACTGAAGGAACTAATGGTGTAAATGGTATTAACAACCGTGACAGTGCCGATTACCAGAAATACATAACTGTGGTGTTGGTTCTTCAGTGCATTATACTTTTGCTTATTATTGTAATGATTATAATAAAATGTCAATAACTAAAACGTCGTGGTTTTAGAGATAACACTAGTACCGGTAACAGAAAGTGTAAAAGTAGAAATTGAATTACAGGACGGAATGATCTCTTTTTATAATCATATATCATTTCGGTTCATTGGCTATAATACGTAATACGTTATATTAATTTTAAGGTGGTGAAAAGACACAGTTCTTGAATGGAGAGGGCACGACTAGGAGAAAAAACAATTAGCGAATGAATAAATACGAACGAATATCATTCAAATTCATTTTATGATAAATTCTGTTACAGTTTTATCTTTCGAAGTATTTTTCATTTTGATACATGAAATAGTGTTTACATGCTATCAGTTTCATTTTTTGTTAGCTGCGTTCATTGTCGACGTTTAGATTACCGTTTTCTCAGTGTCTTGTGGCATGTTCCAACATTAGAAAATCCTGTTGAAGTTACATAATCGGCATATAAGCTTATTCTTATAATAGCCAAAGTTACCAATAGTATAGTATAATATATATACATGTATATATGTTTAGAAGTAATGAATTGATCATTTACATACATGGTATTCTGTAACCGGATTTCTTTTTTTTTTTTGAATATTTAAAGGCAAATCTTTTTGGAAATTACCCAAACTTATATTTTTTAACCACACGTTTATACAGGATTCGCTACAATGTTATTTCATGTCACGACATTCGGTGCCACCTGAACTCGATTTTTCTCATGTTTATTATTTTGTCCATTTCATTTCCGTATCATAGCAGTAGTACTGTGTAATTTGGTTGCTAATGAGTGCAAAGACACCGCGATGTTTTATCATTTTTTGCGCCCCCTTAAAGCAAAAAGGTATCATGTGCTGATAATTAAAGAAGGTTAAGGCACCCTTTTGCATTAATATATATTTTTTGTTATCTACATGCGTTTTATCACGTCTTTTAAACACTTGTACTTAATGACTTGTCTTTGGAATGTTCTCTTCTTACTATTTTAGTTGAATATTTGTTCAATTAGTTATTTAAGAGTTTTTATAGATCATATTATTGTAGAGGATACATAGTCACAAAATGTAATTGATTGTCAAATTCAAAATGACGATGCGCATAATGTTTCTGCGCATCTCCCTATTATTTGTTCTTATCATATACATGTGAAGGTAGAAAATGGGCAAATGAGTACCAATAATATGACAAAATGGCGAGATGCTTATAGACCATAATAAATCTTAGACAGAAGAGACGTGTTAAAGTGCGCGCTGAAACTTGAAAGAAGATAAACTCAACGAATATACTCAGCTATTTGTTCTTATAATCAATCTAGTGACATACTTATATATGTTTTAAGTTCGTTTAAAGCCGTATATATTTAGCTACATTGAAATGATACACTGGCGTTCCTCTTTAATGGTATTCATAATTTTAACATGTCCAAGACATTGCGGAATGATACTTATTTCACTTGGGTAATGATTACATTTTACTCGGACTTTATCATAGACTTCCTGTGTAAAATCTCAAACTTTCAACTAAAATAAAGATATTAAATCAATAAAATATTTCAATGAAACTTCGAAGTTTTGTTGTTTGCAGCATCATCTGGGGCATGTGCAGAGTGAAATCTTAATTTGATTTCTAAAATAGTGTGTTATTTATTTTTAAAGTCACTATATGTTCATTGTAAATATACTTTGTTATACCCAAGTGGAAACTGGCAGGTACTCGAAAATGCAGCTCTCTGATTGGTCAATTAGAACCCCTAATGTACTATGATGTCATGATAAAGTTATGAATGAAGTAAAAGAGTTAAATGAAAATCAATCGTAAGAAACGTTCTACCACAGTTACAACAAAACAATCCTTTAGAAGTTTTCACAGGGAGAAAAACGCCAATACACAATTGCGCTGCACATATATTATTCTGGTAGAAAAAAAAAGACATCAAGAGTGCATTATGGTTAGACCTGTCAAAACTGATATCGATAGGGTTTAAAAACGATTTGAAGTATTGTGTAGCCCTTCAGTTCAGAAATATTTCGTTGTTTTTTTCTTTTGATTTAGACAATAAAGTAAGAGTATCGTACTTTAAAATCTGCCTGACTAGTGTGTACGACAGATTTTTAGCACTTTTGAAAAACTTAAGTAAATTATATAGTATTCATGTTTATGACAAGTTTTATGTATGTTTCGTATTTAGCATGTAAATGATATTGTATATACTTATATAGGCTTAAAGTGACTTATAATCTATATCTGGCTCATTCTTATAAATGAAGTATTTGTTTCTTTGAGCTGTGTCAAAGATGTTTCGGCCGTTTAGATGGGGACTGACCCGAACATTTGTATTCTTTGATACATGTCAGAGACATTAAACTCGTTACTTTTGTCAGCTCAGATATTGTTCTTTTATAGTCTCCTCTGCTCTGTTCTTTTGATAGACCAATAACAGCTATAGTGTATTTGAGAAATAAGTACTAAATAGATCTATGTCTCTTTACTTTTTACGTTGATAAAATAGAAGCAGTACTTTGGATGCGTAATAATTAAATCCTGAGTGCGTACCTCGATTGATTAAATTATTCGCAATCGAACGACTGCCTTTAATCTATCAACTAAAATATTATTGGAACATATTTATTATTCCTATTCTAACCATGCAAATACTTGGCATATAACAGAAATACATTTTAGCTCGATACCTCATTCGGAAGGCCATATGCTTTTATCATTATATCTCAATAGTTGGAAGCATTAAAGGAATTTTCCATATTAATTACTTATTTATCAAAATACAACGCAGACACAAATGTGTAAATGTAGTTTTCAATAATGGCATATGTCTGGTTAAAAAGAGATAAGAAGTAAACACTTTAATCAAAGTTTATAAAGTCTGTTTCTGATAATAGTACAGGTGACTTATGACGACACCTGAATACGCAAATAGTGAAATACCCATCAGCACATGTCGGCATACAACCTACGTAAACGCTCGAGTCTGGCGACAAGAACTTGGATTATAAATTATTCACTGTAATAGTAATTGACATAATTATATGGTTTCTGCATTTACAGCACTGGAGAAATTGTAAAATACACGGCCAAATAGATGACACCGATGTTGAACCTGCAACTTATCGGTTCACATTTTCCCTAGGTAAAATTGCTTCTAACAAATAAATTAATATCAGTTAGAAATTGTTAGTCTCAGAAAAATTATTGAATTTTGTATTACTACTATTAAGCACCACTGGAAAAATTGATTACATAAAAGTCATATAATGGAGGCAGAGTATAATGTTGTATTTTTGGAACGTTTCTTTTTCATGTAGAGAGCGGCTGTTCCATACCGACGAAGGAAATATAAGTTTAAGTAAGAGCCTGCTTTTTTGACTTAAATTTCAGCAAAAGTATTGTTTCTAAATTTTTAATGCAGACAAGGCTATATGTATCTGATATATGTTTATGACAGGTACCATCATCGCTGAAGGTGACCCTAAGTGTGCATGGCAATGCAAAAAATCAAGCCCAAATCAACCCAAAATAAAACTGTAGCGCATTTTTATCAAAATCTTTATCGGCAATTTTTCATGTACTAGCTAAATAAAAATTCATTTTGTAATTCGATGCAAAACACTGCGAACTTTGCAGTTCAAAATACAAAGACTGAAATGTAAAACTTTTACAATTAACAATTTTCTCGGAAAGTGAATCAGTGTTCATATTAATGTTGAATTGCGAGGCTCCAGAGTCTACACTTCAAAGTACTGGACAAGGTCAATTGCGCTACTATGTATCCTTTATGGACTGACACCGTAATTATGTTTGTTTGATTGCGTTGGGCTTTTCTTGACTGATTAACATAATAAAACTTTAGAGTGAAATAACTTGATCATGTTGGTTTATCCAAAGGTGGCTGGATTTGTGTCTTACCATTTTTATTTTTTCCTTGCATGACAAATGAAATACCATCGCGCGGTTAGAAGAGGTAAACTCATTACATTACTCCCGTCAAACATTGAAACACATCTTAAGAACATATAATATTCAAAGTGATGTGTGCACGGATCACATGATAGACCAACAGTATTTGGTAGCATCTCCTTGATTTGTAACAGTATTGTTCGTAACATTCCAGCAGGTGAAATGCTAGAAGATTACCTTTGTATAGTAGCTGCCTTGAGTTGTAATTGGAAGTGAGTTTAGAAATACATTGATCGCGACAATGAGTTCTTTATTTTATCAATATCGATATCGACCTTGGTTAAAAGTGCGATCAAAGTTTTGGCATAACAAATTTTATGCCCTGGGTGATTAGAGATGTTAATAAATCTGTCTTCCACTGCAGAGACAAACTGTGGTGATAATATGTTTTTTGACGGTTTTCTTTGACTTCTTTCCTCTATATATTCAAAACGGATAAGGACTCTTCCAGCACATGAGAAAGTTCTTGCTGGTTGGTTGCAAGCCTACTAATGTTCCTTTGAATTCGAGACATGAACTGCTCGGAAGGAGGATCTAGGGGAAAAGTTGACCGGGGACATCCGGGGTGTATATATTAGGTAATCAAATTCATCTTATCATTATATGAAACATTTTCGGATCGCTTCATGCTGAACTGGAGGGAACATCTGTATGTAGTGATACAAATTCAGAAAATGACTCTTGGGTCAATATGAAAGAAATGCGTACTCAAATATCAAATATAGGTCGACTTGGTCCATTTAAGGTATACTTGCCAACATTTAAAAAACAGATTGTAAAGAAAGTCCGGTTTGATGGAGATATCAGACTAATTTCTTACGATCAGTTGTTCGTGATATTTTGCGGCATGAAAGTGATTCTACGTTAAATGAGCCGCGCCATGGGAAAACCAACATAGTGGCTTTGCGACCAGCATGGATGCTGACCAGCCTGCGCATCCGCGCAGTCTGGTCAGAATCCATGCTGTTCGCTAACGTATTCTCTAATTGCAATAGGCTTTGAAAGCGAACAGCATGGATCCTGACCTGGACTGGTCTGGATCCATACTGGTCGCAAACGCACTATGTTGGTTTTCTCATGGCGCGGCTCAAATGATGATTACTATAGTAATTTACTGAAAAACAAGCAATGGCTTTAATTTAATAATATCTTGGTTGTATAATTGCAGTGAATAAGAATTTAATAATGAAAGTATTTTGTGGCTGAAATAGGATACAAAAATGGATTTTAATTGAGGATATGAAATGATAAAATATCTTAATTTTCTAGTGTTCGAAACTTAAACATAATACCTCTTAATAAGAAGGAAAGTGGGAAATAACTATTTTACGTCATTTAAGGAAAATTTTTATTCTTAACCGCAGTGCAACTTGTTTTATATTATACATTCTTCAAAATGGTCCTCAGATGTCAAAAAACACTCCTAGTTGAATGTATACTCACATCAACCGAGACCGCTATCATCTTACTACCATAATCAAATCGGGCCGCCTGGCGGCTTCAAAACATCATTCATTACTTGAGTGTTGTAACGTCATTCTGTTTTACTACAGTAGAGTTCCGCTTAAGCCGGTGCTTGGGTCGTTAAGGGTATTGCACATTGTATTACCCCGTATGAACAGACTCAATCAAACTGAGTCAGTCTGCTATTGTTTTGCTCAGTTGCAATCTATGGAAAAGTAATTCACAATAAGGACTAGTATCTCTCCTAATCACAATTTATTACCTCACAGAAACGACTTAGAAACACCTAAGTAGGACTAATTATATCATTATGCCATAATAATAATGTGCTATCAAATGAGGATTTAGTATCTCCAAATTATTACTCATTACCTTTCAACTAGGACTTAAGTCTGCTAAATATGACTTAATGATTCCAGGACCGCGAGATGAATTTTTTTTATTCATCATACCCTGATGCACATGTTTAGTCGTGTCGTCGTTATAATCATCGTCGAAATGGTATCAATGTTTCAGTCAGTTATTAAAGATGTTCATTCGTATTAATCCGTCGTTTGTGACATCACTGTCTACGGCTAGGATTTATAAGGTCTCGCCTTCGCCTTCGGTATTGCCATCCTATGTATTTGTCGTCTAGACGTTTCTGTAGTTGTCGAGATGACTGCCGGCGTACGTTTATTCATCAACATTTTCGAAATTTTCCACGGTGTGACCATCGTTATCACCATTCATGTAAGTGTAATTGTCGGAATGATTGTCATGAAAGCTGAGTCAGAGCTAACTTTGTCCTTTATTACCGTCATATGTAGCTGTTGCCTTCCATTTCGCCGTCGTTTGTAACCGCCGCCATCAGTTTTGGCATCGTTGAAGCTGTCGTGGCCGGTTTGATATTAATTGATAGGGGTATGCACCTCATGAATATATAAGTTAAATTTAGAAATAAACCATATACAGACATAATTTTATTGTGTAAAAAAGAAAAGGTAAACAGATGAACTAGATTTTTATGAGAAGCAATTGGATCAAGGTAATTACTAATTAAGAGTAACTAAATCAAGGTCAAATGATCCTGCAATAGGAGTCACGATCCACCCAAGAACACATCCTTCCCAAGACAAAAGCCCAACGCAGTGTACTAAAAAAAAGTATGTATGTATATGTAAACGATAGACACGCACACACTACACCATCAATAACGTAGAAACAACAGCACGGTCGGTGGAAAAAAATACCAATTGGCAACTTAAACATAGTTTACTGCAAACAAATTCTCATTTTTTTATCCCCATTATATTGCAGGTTTGTCTATTTATTCATTTAAGTCCTAATTTGGAGTCAATCCAAATCAGGAGACATCAACTCCATTTTATAACCTTTAGCCTGCTTGCGGCAAATGGCAGTACCTTTGTGACCAGTACAGACCAAATTCAGCATGCACGGACGTGCAGGCTGGTCATGGTATACCCTGTTCGCTATTCAGTCAGTTAATTTTCAGTTAACACCCATTTGCCCAAATTGAATGATGGACAAGTCATTTTTAGCATACCTAAGGTAATTCGTTGCTAGTGCATTGTGCAAGCGACTGTCTAGCGAGGAGCCACATAGGTTGCTTCCAACGTGGTAAACATTAATTCAACATAACATACAACGGAAAGAAATATGAGACTTATGAAATTTTATTAGCGATTCACAGTACTTATCATGTTTAAAACTACACTTAAATTACGAGTAAATAACTAGAATAAACTGATTTAAGTATATATGATACCGCTATAAACAAGCTATAAAATAGTACTATATACTCTTATTTTGTGACGTTTTCGATAATTTAAGTGTCGATTGTATATACTGTCAAGAAGAATTGTAGATACTTATTTCTGGTTCCCTTAATAAGGCATGACCGGTTTCTAAACATAAATGAAGATTTTTCTATGTGCAGAACTGTGAAACATTTACAAACAGGAGCAAAATATTGCAAAACGCGATTTAGTGTCGAGTTTTTCACGCCAACCTGTATAAGGAAATAAAACAAGTATGTGATGGCTTTTATGACAACTGGTACAATAACGCATTTATTATATGAACATTTAGCCTGCTGGCGGTATGTGATTCTTCCACACAGACTCAACATGGTCTGCACTGTTTGCTATTTAGTCTCTAAATGTTCAGTAAACACCTCTTCGAAAGATAATTGGTACTGCCCAATTTGAATGATAGAACAGTCCGTTTTAGAAATTTATTACGGCAGGGTAAAGGTTAAATTCATAGGCACATATTAAAAAAATGTATTATTTATTTGAACTGTCAAAACATGTTTCTGGCTTTCATGTTAATCTTATATACAGTAGGCGCGAACAGAATAATATGAAATCCGGGAACATGTTACGACAGTTCAAATAAACAGTACAATACTACATTGCTTAGTTCATCCTCACCACAAAAGGAATATGAAAGTTCATGGTTTAAATTTCCTTTTATGATTTAATTTCGCCATACTGGAATAACATCAGTTGAGATTTAAAAGTATTTTTTGATACCCCATTGTGTAATTGAGTGATATTTTGAATTACTTTATTGTGAGTAAGGAAAATAATGAAAGGTAAAAAACAATTTGTTCACACATCTTTGACCTTATTTATTTCATACAAAGTTTACAGAAAAGACACATTTTGATTTTATTTAAAAGTAATATGACAAAATACAGCTGCGTTAACCCTTACCTTACTAAATTTCTATAATGAACCTGTTCATCTTTCAATTTGGACAGTGCCATTAATTGTTACTTACCACAAATACTGACTGAATGGCAAACAGTGCAGATCATGTTCAGACTGCACGAATGTGCAGGCTGACTATGAAATACTCTGGTCGCAAAGGCAGAATCAATCCTGTCTAGCATGATAAGGGTTAATATGCCGCCGTAATATTTTGAAATGAGTTGCACAGAAAGAGCACTTTCTAAGACCGGTAACGTCACAACGGGTCAAAGTTAATGATTGAAATAAATTATTATTAAAAAAACGACGATATGCAAAGATGTTTAAGCATCACATCGTAAAAAAACTAGTGTAAGTATGACATTGAGGCCGGTCTGAAATGTTTGTTTTTGATGACCTTAGATACTTTCTAAATGTAGTCAATGGCTGTACATTTTGCAATATGTCAAATGATATTTTGTATTTCTACTATGTTTCTATATGTTTCAAACTGATAAATATAGTTTTCTTATCTGCAAGAATAGATAAAATTCTGGAAAACCTTATGTTATATTGTAAGTTTTAAATCTTTTTACTGATACATATACGTTCTCCCAATAATTCATTTATTTCCAAAATTCGAAAGCAAAATTTCTTTAACAATCTTAAGAGTCAATATCCTTTACTATCACATATATGGCTATATATGTACTTATAACAAGACATTTCTTTTGAATACATATTGATTAAATATTTCCGTCTTTCTATTCAATTTTACGTTTGCCCAAAAAGAGTTACTACGCCGAGACTGAGAGAATTTCAAATGGTATGCATTAAGATAAAGTGCAAAGGTCTTGAAACATAAACATTTTACGGGACGTTAAAGCCTAAAATACCGCGTGACGGCCGTTAAAATTCTCCTGTAATTTGCACTCTGTATTGTTGAATTTATAGGTCCTTTTAGATCATTGAGTGTCAACAAAGTTCCACATAAGCTGGTGCTAGGGGGCATTTTTCATTTCCTCTCATGAACAGATTCAATAAAACCTAGTCTGTTATTAATTTCCATTCTATGCTTTCTAAGGATCTTCTTAAAATATAATTTTCTTCATATGAAAATAATGATATTTCTCCACCAAAGTCTGTAGCACCATTGCATTGACCATATAATTTTAAGAAAACAAGTCATTTAAACTGATCTATTAGTTCGAATTTCTTATATATCTAACAAATGAAAATGAGAAAGAGATTAATCTAAATACCTTTACCGTAAAGGGAGGTAATTACTTACTTTCTAACAGAATAAAAGAAAAATGTCAAAATAAGTTGCTTTTTCAAGCGTAAAATGTGACAACTCGTAAATTACGGGACAAACTCATGAAATGGGAAGACGGAAATAAATATCTGTATCTTTCTGCAATTCAAGAGAATTTTCATCCATTCAATTAAAAACTGTGCAATTAAAATAAAGGCATGTTATTAAATTTCACTGTTTTTTCTTAAATAATCAAATCAAACTGTGTAAAAATTACCAGTGAAATTGCCTGAAATTAGCCAGAGCAGCCAGAGTAGCCAGAGTTCAGCCAGAGAAGTCAGAACTCTGGTTACTCTGGCTGGCCAGAGTACCTAGAGTTCAGCCAGAGTAGCCAGAGTTCAGCCAGAGTAGCCAGAACTCTGGTTTCTGCGGACGCGCAGGCTGGTCTGGATCCATGCTGGTCGCAAACCCCCTGTTGGTTTTCTCATGGCACGGCTCAATTATTAAATTTCATTATCAAATTCAGCTAAGACTGAAAAACTTTTGTGAACATGGGACTTGGTTACTCTGCCTACTTTGGCTGACCGGAGTTGCCAGAACAGGTTAAAATCATAGAAACTCTGGCTACTCTGGCCAGCCACAGTACCAGAGCTACGCTAATAGTTATTAACTTGAAAAACAGTTTTAAACATGCTTTTTAGATAAAAATGACATATTAAGTTTCATAATCAAACTCTGTTAAGACGGAAAATGTTTTGTGAACACGGGACCTGGTTACTCTGGCTACTCTGGCTGACCAGAATAGCAAAAACATGTTAAAATCCTAGAAACTCTGGCTACTCTGGACAGCCAGAGTAACCAGAGCAAATGAAATCCTGGTGACTCGAGCTACTCCGGATACTCTGGCTGACCAGAGTAGTCAGAACATGTTAAGATCCTAGAAACTTTTGCTACTATGGCTGAACTCTGGCTACTCTGGCTGAACTCTGGCTACTCTAAATAGCCACTTGAAAATAGTAACTAACTTGAAATTCAGTTTCAATATGCTATTTAGATAGAAATGACATATTAAGTTTCAAAATCAAACTCAGCTAAGACTGAAAATGTTTTGCGAACACGGGACCTGGTTACTCTGGCTACTCTGGCTGGTCAGAGTAGCCGGAACATGTTAAAAATCTAGAAACTCTGCCTACTCTGGTTGAATTCTGGCTACTCTGGCCAGCCAGAGTTACCAGAATTCTGGCTACTCTTGCTGAACTCTGACTCTTGCTGAACTCTGGCTACTCTGGCTGAATTCTGGCTACTCTGGCTAGCCAGAGTAACCAGAGTTCTGACTTCTCTGGCTACTCTGGGTAAACTCTGGCTGAACTCTGGCTACTCTGGTTACTCTGGCTAATTTCACGCACATGTATTATGTGTGAAATACGTTAATATATCTAGCATACCATGTAATAGCCTGAGAAAATTTATAAACGATGTTAATTTCATTTCAGAATGTTTCGTAGGCAGGAATATATTCATAATGTTTCCATGGGTTTAACAGAGGTGCTTAGAGATATTGGAGTAAATGAAAAGATTGTGTTGATGAGAAGGAGGACGTTACTGTACAACGAACCTTTAATGACGATGTGTTTTCAACTAATGAATTTCAATATTTCTGCATACATATGTGGAAGCCGAATAGAGGGCACTTTGATACAAGGACTGCATTCTGATATTGATATCATTGGCTGTGAAAATGATTCAAATGTTATACAAGACTTTAGTGACTGGGAACCAGGTAAGAAAAATTACTTAATGGTCCAGGATGACACTGTTTCGCCTGGTTATTGTCTGCTACAACGTCTGAGAGATGATGTTCCTCTTCTGTACAACGGTGAACTTGGTGAACACAACTTCAGAGACATGGCTGGAAGAATACTGTTAAAGAATACATATTGTCACGATGGTGCACCAGAAGGAAGTGTAAGGCATGGTCCAGCATCTTCAGAACGGGGTTCAAATGGGTTCATAGATACCGATGTGGTTCTTGCTTGTCCCTGCAAGACATGGCCTGTGCAAGCCAGACATTGGTTAGACAAGCAAGGTATATGTTTTTGGCCTTCAGGTGGCATGAGGAGATATTGCAGTACAACTGGGTGTTTTGTTGTTGGGGTTGGAAGTAAAATGAGAGAAAATGAAGAACTTGAATGGAGAATATCTACATCAATAGCAGAGAGGTGTTTAATGTTCAATCTTAACATTACACAAATTCAGTGTTATGTTTTGATGAAGATGATTATAAAAACCTTCATAAAACCACAGTTTGGGGATACCATTTCAAGTTTTATGTGCAAAACAGTTCTATTCCACTGTATTGCAAATACACACCATTCCGTCTGGAGAGAAACTAATTTACTTGTTTGTCTATTATTATGTTTATCTTCATTGTATGCGTGTGTTTCAGACGAAAACTGTCCACATTTTATGATACCTCAAAACAACTTGATGTTAAGACGTATATCACCAGAAATTAAACCACACGTTCTTGAAACACTGCATGATATTATCAATAGTGGAGGGAGGAAATTACTTGAGATTGAATGTGATAGCTTTGGCGAGAGAGTGTCACTGAAGTTGAATGGATTGCACGAGCTACTTCCGAATTCTATGCATATTCAAGAAATAATAAGTGGCGAATGTCTATTTTGTTCCAAAAGTTTATATTTAGATTCAGCAATTAAACGTGTTTTAATGTTCCGGACACATGAATGTACCAGCCACAATACGTTACTGAAGACATTAGTTAAGTATGTAGCCAGTATAGTTGCAAAGTACAAAGAAAGTGACAGAGTTTACAAAAAAACTTGGTGTATTCTTGTGCAATGGTTCTGTACATCACTTGGAACTGTCCTAGCATCTCGAAACATTCAGCTGTATGACAGTGTATCATAAGAAGCTCTTACATGGATCTCATTAGGTTTGAACACTGATGTTTCCTCAGGAAAACTCAAGCTAGCCTCCATCTTTTACTCTATTGGACACATTCAAATAACTGACATTGTTATCAGAAATGTTGTAGAAAATTATAACCATAGCGTGGTTGAGCCTGTTTGTTTTTGCTATGAGTTTTATCATCAGCTCCCAAGAGAATCCTTCAATGCAATAGCAGTTGATCATAATGAAGAAGCTTTACAACATACAACTGCATTCTGTGTTTACGTTCTGCCGTGTGAAATCAACATTGTTCCACATGAATTGAAATATGAAATGTTTAGATCTTCTGAAGAAGACAAGGCTTACAGAAGCAGACGAGACGCCTGGATGGATTGGGCCGTTGTAGACTCTCTGCCTTATCTCTACTTTCTTCAGTACAAGACCTACGGCCTTCTCGGTAGGCAAGAAGATAAATACAGGTCTCTGTCTTTCCTTGTTTGGACTATTGAAAATGAAAACAACCTTGGACACAAAGAAACAGCCCTAAATCTTTTGGGACAATGCATGGAACAAGAAGACAGGTTTTTAGATGCTTTGCGCTGCTACTCATTGTCACTAAATATTCGTAGAAGGAACAATGTTGCTAAGGTACATATCTGTAGACTTCTGTCTGGTTTAATAAATCAGTAATTAGCAGAGCGTTGTTATGAACAGGATAGAAAGATGTATATGAGAATTCACACAATATATCAACTTGTGTTCTCCTATCACATACTTACAGTGCTTTAGGGTATAGCGGATTTTAGCGTACAGAGGATAGTTTGATAAATTTTGCATTTTAGACTTAAATTATTGTATAAATTTTCACAGCATTCTTTTACTGACACGCAGACAGATATTCTAGCATAATTTTAAATGTTTGCCTGTGGTTGTATTTATATTATGTCATCAAATGAAAATCAAGGTTTTCCCTTACTGAATAAATCAGTGTGTATGTAAGACACATCAGTGAATGAAAAGTATTTGGTAAAAGTTAAAAAGCTGAATGTTTTTGAAAAGAGGATACATTGTTATACTAATTTGTAGTAAAAAAAGTCTTGGGAACTTGTTAAGATGTGGATTTTAAACTAATAGTAGAAAAAATGACCACAGCTATCCTGTACATCCTAAACCAGCACATATGTATACAATGGCATGGAGAGAAAAAAGACATGAGGTTCTATTAAAAGCTAAATGTTTTGAAAGGAATGGCTGTTTTCTGTTTGATATTCAGAAAAAAAACTACTAAATTTCATTTCTTTGAACTGGAATGCAGGAAAAATTAGTTAGCTACCCGCTATACCCGAAAGCACTGTATCTGCATGTTTAAGTGCAATGAACAAGTTTAAAAATTGTATACTGTGTCTTGAAAACATTGGCTAAAGCTAATGAAACCATATTTGTTGTTTTATCTATGCTTATAAATAATCATCAATTGATAAAATCATTTAAAAACATTTCCTAGAATTGTTTTCTATGAACAGATTCCTTTAAACCTTTTTTTACATAATGTCTATTTCAATAATACTTAATATCTTGGATCATTAGGGTATGTCATCGTGCCCAATGTGAAGGTAAGGACTGGTTAAGGACTCGACCAATTTGAAATTGGAATTAAAATATTAGAACAAAAAAATAAACGGAAGCGAACGATGACAAAGTTGTTTAATTTTCTTGTATTTTCACTCCACAAAACTTTACGTAATTGACACACAGATTATAAATACATTCAAAAGCTAACATGAACAAAAATATTCCTTTTGTTTTAATTCTGAGTAACTGTGTCGGATATTCTAAAAACAATACAAAACTGCACAATATGTTTTATCATACTCTTTTCCAGTGACACCTATTTCTTTTCCTTTTTACTGTACAAAGTACTTTAAAGCGAGCTTTACAGTAACGCAAGTATACTTTCTTACATAGTAATGGATTTTAAATTTTTTGCCGGAAGCTACCAAGTGCGAACCTGCATATAGCAGTGAGGAATCATTTTTCCGCAGTAAATAGAGCGCATCATTCGATTGCTTAAAATACTTTTAACAAAACATTTATACAAGATATATTTCAAATTAGTTGCCCAAAACAGATTACATTGTTTTTAAAGATAAATTTGGAAATTATTCAGCTTTTTATTAAACGGAAAACAGAATATATAAGTAACGAACCAGACAGTGCGTAAATGGTTTGTGCAGCAATAACTGCCGGAATTGCCCCTAAATCTAACATTTTACTTTTTAAATATTGCATCAGTATTTATTTCCCTAACTGACTAAGCTGGTGCAACAAACTGGAAACGATCCAGCAAGGAATATAGAAGATGTTGTTGACACAGTGGCGAAATAATAGAAAATCGACCCAATCGATCCCTCTGCGGTAACATACAAGAAACCAAATGGAACTATACTATCAAATAGAAAATTGTGTCCTTCCGGCACGTGCACTGAGCGCTCTCCTCGTTGTCGATAAGTGTCAACCGCAACGTTTTGCATATTGTAAACAAATTAATTACATTTACAGAAGCATAAACATTAATTTGTTTACAATATGCAACAACGAGGAGAGCGCACAGTGCACGTGCCGGAAGGACACAATTTTCTATTTGATAGTATAGAACAGAACCAAGCAAAATAACAGCTGGCTCCGTTTAATTGAGTGTAATACATGAGGGAGATTTTTTTCTAAGAGATTTCATTGTAGAATATTACGGTACACAAGTGACATTGCGGATGAGCCTGAAACTCTTCCTTAAGGACGGTTAATAGCTACTTTATACTACTTTTCTACGAATACTTTGACATAAGTTTTGAGTACTGGATTTGAAAGAAATTGTTTTTTTTTTTTTTTTTCAATTTTATTTCCTCTCTATTGAAATACAATACTGCTACTATTTTCTTTTATATCTAAAATGCATTTATGAAAAGCTTTCATTATTAGAAATGTATTTCAGCCCGGTATGGACATTTCTTTCATAACATGTAAGATCCAAAAGTCTCATTTGATTTAGAAATACAACTAAAATACTGAAAAGCTTTAGTAACTTATAGATAGACTCCGCATTTTATTACCATTTCGTTAAAGCACTGTCATGCCGCAACTCCATGTACTAAATTTTGAGCCGCGCCATGAGAAAACCAACATAGTGGCTTTGCGACCAGCATGGATCCAGACCAGCCTGCGCATCCGCGCAGTCTGGTCAGGATCCATGCTGTTCGCTAACAGTTTCTCTATTTCCAATAGGCTTGCGCAGTCTTGTCTGGATCCATGCTGGTCGCAAACCCACTATGTTGGTTTTCTCATGGCGCGGCTCAATTGTAAGTTTACTTAGTTTTTTTATTCCCTCACCAAACTTCTATACACCGAAATCAGCGCAATGTGTGCATGAATGATAATGTGGCATCAAACATGTCTGCAATGAACCTGGCAGTCAAATGAAGAGTTCAAATTGTGCGAAAATGTTTAAAATAAGTGCACAAATGAGTAGTAGCTACCATACGGTATATTCATGTTTTCTTTTGCACAAATAAATACACATATCCGAGCAGTTTAATTAAAATCTGCACTGTTCGCCATTCAGTCAATATCTTTTTGGTATGCATCCCTTTTAACAGTTGATGTTACTGTTCAAATTGAAAGGCAAATTCATTACAGAAATTTAGCAGGGTAAGAGTTAACCATTGGCAATAAAAGACAATGACGCAAACAAATATTAAAGTTAAATTATCTGTTGCACCATTGTTTGTATGTCTACATACATAAAAAGAGAGGCGTGGGGGTCAGATTACACATCCGTACAATGTTAATGTTTCTTTTTTAGGATTATTTTGTTGTTTTTCATCCCAAAGATTCTCAATCATGTGAAAGCAGATTGCAAAAAACAAAAAGCCCAAAGTCCGATGGAAATATCAAAATAATTTCTTACGATCAATTTTTACAAGGAGTTATTCGGGGTAGATAGCGGCATGAAAGTGCTTCTGCCTTTTATGTTAAGGTATTAGGCCCCTAATAGTAATGTTTAAAAAATGGCATTTACTTGGTATATTCTTACAGTTGACCGTGCTTCGCACTTATATGCAAATTTTTAAAAACTTTTACCGTGCCCTTTGTTATAAATTTTGTGTAATTTATGGTATTTCCTAAAGCTCAAGTAGAGACAAATTTCAAAGTGGTGGCCTTTATCCAAAACGTTTTCAGAGAATTTATTATTCCATTATTTTTTATGAAAGAAATATCAAACTATTGGTTAACAATTATAAAACTTAAAATAAAAACTGTCAATATCATTTATTCTAGGGTGTCTTGAGTAAACGGATTTAATCAGACAGAATTCCAACTCCAATATTGAAAAATTATGGTCGATTCCACCGGGTCTGTTTTGAATTTTGCTCACTTCATTCAAAAATAACCTTGGGGCAGAAGTAAAACCTACGCCCCCCTGAAAACTGCTGTCAAAGTAGGTTTATAGTAGGAATTGAATACTCTTCAAAAAGGAGGTACTCTATTATGGGCCTAATACCTTAAATGATGATAAAAACATGTAAGCCTACTAGTAAGTTACTGAAAAAGCAATGACTTTAATTACGTCTTAGTTGTATTATTGCAGTGGAGAGGAATTTAATCATTAAGTCTTTTGCGACTGAGAAAGGATACAAAAATGAGTTTTAATTGAGAGTATTAAATGATCAAATATCTTACTTTTCTTTTGTTCGAAACTTAAACATAGTCCCTCTTAATAAGAAGGCAAGTGGAAAATAACTATTTTCCGTCATTTAAGGAAACGTTGTATTCTTAACCGCAATGTAATTTGTTTTAGGCCACCTATATTATGCGTTCTTTAAATTGGTCCTTTAAAGACAAAAACCACTCATGGTTGAATGTATACTCAATTAAATCGAGATCGCTATCTAAATCGGCTGTGACTAAATACAGAGTTGGTGCGCCCGTGATATATTACAGACTCCGGTATATACCGGATTAACTAAATTTGAACAAAAATACCTTTAATGTATATATTTTGTAACCATGGTGATTCTAACCCTAACTTTTAGTCAATATATTATGCACATTATACACTAAATGCATGCGGACATGCAAAAAAATGAGTATTTTTGCCGCGCGTTCCATTTGATAATAATTCCGCGCATGCGCCGAACGGCTGCACCAACTCTGCAATGAGAAACATTCATCTAAATCAAGGTCAATGATCCTGCAACAGGTGTCTGGATTGAAGAACACAGCCTCTCCAAAACAAAACCCCGTCAGCAGTGTGTGTATGTATATTTACTTACTGTTACAAATGTACCTATTATCTTATGAACAATGTTATTGTGCTTGTTTAAATAATTTTGAGGTTCAAGGACATGGCCGAGGAAAGCATCATCAAAAGATAAATACTTGCAAAACTTGTACATATCTCCCAATACTTCTTGTGAGTCTGATCAGCATGCGCATATCTCTGATGTTAGTTGATAACAACTCGATATATTACATAGATACTCATGCTCGGACCCAAAATTTAATACACAATGTAATATTAAAATGTTTCATAAAGCCATTTTATTTCACTTTCTGTACTATCTTAATGGGCATATGAGCCTCGCCATGGGAAAACCAACATAGTGGCTTTGCGACCAGCATGGATCCAGACCAGCCTGCGCATCCACGCAGTCTGGTCAGGATCCATGCTGTTCGCTTTCAAAGCCTATTGCAATTAGAGAAACCGTTAGCGAACTAGAATGCGCGGATGCGCAGGTTGGTCTGGATTCATGCTGGTCGCAAAGCAACTATGTTGGGTTTCCCATGGCACGGCTTATATAGTCTTATGCATTCATATTTTATTCAGGAATATAATTTCAGTCATGAATTTAAAAACAGTTAAACTTTTCAATAGTCTTGAACTTGGAATGCCTCATTTTGAACATGGACAATTTGTCCCATTTCTTTTATTTGTTTTAAGATAGATCACGTACGTATTCATGGCATTGTAATAAATTGATAACAAAACTGTATCAGACCCTGTTCAAACAACGACGGCAAATGAATACTGGGAAACGGGTCGCTGTTCCTTGCCTTGGCGAATCAAGCACTCTCTTCTTATCATTATCGATGGCAATATTATGGTTGTCTATGTAGAATCATATATAATCAAAATGATATAACCTTTGATCTTCAAAGATGGGGAACATTAAGGTAGCTACTCTTAAATATATTTACATTCAAATAATATATTCATAACATAATAAAATAGCTCAGTATATTCTGCAGACGGAGTTATCAGCTGTGCTAAGATATCAACAAGAGGGTCATGATGATCCTGGATCGCTCACCTGAGTAATATGAGCTACATGTTTCAAATGTCAAACTGATGATTTTTAGAAATTTTTTGGAAGATTTTCCGATGTATAATCAGGTAACCCATGATGTAGAGGTCCACTAGGCAATGCTACATGTCAAATATCTAAGCTCTAGGCCTTCTGGTTTATTTTTAGAAAATTTTGAAGGTTTTTCTATGTACAATCAAGTAACCCCGCGGGGCAAGGTCAATTTGACCCCGGGGGTCATGATTTGAACAATTTGTAGAAGTCTACTAGGCAATGCTACATGTCAAATATCTAAGATCTAGACCTTCTGGTTTATTTTTAGAAAATTTTTGAAGATTTTCCGATGTAAAATCAAGTGACCCCTGGGGCGGGGTCAATTTTGACCCCGGGGGTCATGATTTGAAAAATTTTTGTAGAGGTCCACTAGACAATGCTACATCTTAAGTATCTAAGCTCTAGGCCTTCTGGTTTATTTTTAGAAAAATTTTGAAGATTTTCCTATGTAAAAAAATCAAGTCACCCCTGGGGCTGGGTCAATTTAGACCCCGGGGTCATGATTTGAAATTTTTTCGTAGAGGTCTACTAGACAATGCTACATGTCAAATATCTAAGCTCTAGGCCTTCTGGTTTATTTTTTAATTTTTTTTTGAAGATTTTCCTATAGAAATCTATGTAAAATCAAGTGACCCCGGGGTCATGATTTGAACAACTTTAGTAGAGGTGCACTAGTCAATGCTACATGTCAAATATCTAAGCTCTAGGGCTTCTGGTTTTTGAGAAGATTTTTTAAGATTTTCCTATGTAAAATCAAGTGACCCCTGGGGCGGGGTCAATTTTGATCCCGGGGTCATGATTTGAGAAAACTTGGTAGAAATCTACTAGGCAATGCTTCACACCAAATATCTAAGCTCTGGGGCTTCTGGTTTTTGAGAAGATTTTCCTTTCGGTTGCCATGGCAACCAGAGTTCTGCATGGAATTCAATTCTTTGAATAATTTTGAAAGGGGGCCACCCAAGGATCATTCCTGTGAAGTTTGGTGTAATTCTGCCCAGTGGTTTTCAAGAAGAAGATTTTTTTAGAAATTGTCGACGCACTACGCACGACGGACGACGCACGACGGACATCAAGCGGTCACAATAGCTCACCTTGCCACTTCGTGACAGGTGAGCTAAAAACCCATGGCATGAACCAGTTTCCAACTGATAGTAAACGGATTATCGAAAGTAACCGCTAATGACACTTGTTTGTGTTGGTCCTTAAAATGAAGGCATACCATAAAGACAAATGCCAATTTAAGATAAAAGCTTTAATAACTCTTTCATGATTCTAAGAAAATATTTATTTTAAAAGAAAATATTGTCACATATCTGTACATACATCTGAGAAATATAATAAATATGTACATAATAGAAGAAAGAAAAATAAAACTATTTTTGGCTTGTGTGTATTATTACACCCTTCATTCAATAGAACTACAAGTAATATCATTCTCATTTCTGAATTATTAAAGATAATTTTTTATAGATATATCTTTGTAAAATACACTGAGAAACAGTGTTAATTTGCCAAACTTTTAGCACGATCAACTTTCAATCAAAGCTGCCATGTTTTGATTAAATTTTGTGGGAAAAAAACTTGAAAGAAAATATTTTGTCTATAAATAAATTGACGTATGATGAACAAATAAAGATACAAAGAAAAATATCAAACGGAAAAATAAAGTTTTGTAAGAAATGTCAAAACATTTGAACACTAATATCATACGAAACATATACACATGTATATAAAATACAAACATATATTTATAGAGGATTAACGACATTCACCTGTATACTTTTAAAACATTCGCACTCCCTTATCCAGGTTACATCCTGGAGCATCAATAAAGTCACCAAAACTTACAAACAAAATGTTATATTCATAAGGTTTACTTTAATCATGTTTCTTTTTCTTTTCTTTTTTTAATTATTTTTACAGACTCAAATAAACGTTCGTATGTTTGTCATTCACACTGTAAATGATGCGACGGAAATAAGTTAAACAAATCAGAAAATCATTGACTCCTTATCTTATAGCATTTTTTCAGATCTTTGTTCTTCATATTTACAAACACAATGGAAGATTTAGCATTCTTTTAAAACACATTTCTTCCACAAGCAAAACGTTTTGAGATCCAGTTAAGCACAGTTAATATGAATAAAATACTTATGTCAAACCAGAGAATACATTTAGAAAATGGTTTAAGGTATTGCTTAAATCCGCCTGATATGTTTTGGTGATATATAATGAATACAAAAATAAAACACTTAATACAAAAGTCTTGTAAAATCAGACTTTTTAAATAAACACAGTCTAAAATATATCCATATTAGGCCTTTACCAAATAATTGCAGAGAATAATTTTACCCTTTGTAACGACAGAAAGACCTTTAAAGAATATGTACATTTAGCAGAATCAGTCGCCATCTGCAATGCCGAGAATTCCTGAGGACGTATTTTCATCTTTTTCATCATTTTCACGCACTTTCTCCATATCCAAGGTTTCTTTGGGCTAACTGTTGCCAATAATGTCAGAATATTAGTTCACACCTTGAAAATGATGTCTGTAGAGTATTACAATCTTTCCTTGTATTCAACATTGAATGCAGGGTTTTCAAAGACTGCTGGATCGCTGAAATGTTCTTTGTCGAAGTTGTTATGTTCCCTCACGTCCACTTCCTGTTGTTTGAAATCCCCCTTCTTTCTGTGCCTGAAAAGTATTCGAAAAAAGAACTCTTTAGTTGACATAGAGAACTAGACTGACGTTAGTGAAGAGTATTCAGTAACCATAACTCATACAGATGTATCTATGAGTACTGTGCAACCATGACTGTTGAATAATTTTGTTTCTCAAGCAACTCTTAACGGAACGTGCAATTTTTGAGATTAACTTAGTCATTATTTAGAAATATTTTGCTTTGACTGGAGCCAAGTCAGTAGGCATGAATACTTAGTTTCTGAAAAATCGAACTTGAAGGGCAGTTACAATATATAATATTTACAGTATGTTGACAGTAAAAAACATTGCACAGTTATATAAGCTCATGAAGCCTATTCTATATAAATTCATAGGCAAAGCAGTAACAATATAAAGTGATCAAAGTAAATATTTTGTACTTAGTTGAATGGATCAAAGTCAAAGGAAAAGCAGTTACAGGTACAATACTTATGTTCTGAACTTCACTCATAGAAAATGCAGCCATGCTAAAAGATAATCGTACTTTGCCGTAGAAAAGACAGAATAAAATGACCAGAGTGGACGTTACTTCACATCAAATTGGAGAAATAATATTAATAAAGTAAAGTAAATTCAATGTACACCAGTTACGAAAATTTCACATTGTGCTTAGGTATCTGAAAAGTTAACTAGCCACTGTTAATTCACTTTACTTCGGAATCATTTGAAAGGTAGCGTTCACTTTCAGTAAACTTGTATTACTTCGCAGTAAAATGATATAAAATGAAATCACTAGCTATGACATATAAACAGAAGCGCTGGCAAACAACTAAATCTTTATTTAAAGACATTATCGCTGACTCATCAATGTAGAAATTCCTAATATAAAAGTTGTTCATTTGCTTTCGTCAAAACAGCTAACGTCAAATGCAGATTGAGCATCTAGGCATATAATAATAATAATAATAATAATAATAATAGTAACATCTTTATTTATAGAAGGTAGCACATGAAGATATAGATCAGTTCAAAGTACAAATGATACATCTTAATTTTAAATGTGGCCCTCTGAAAAACAACAACATCCAAATACAATTTACACTATCACATAACCGAATTAATACCACATTCATCCTTATTAATATCACATTCATTCTTAGACAAATACCCCTAAAAATAGATATTGCCTTTAAGTATCCATTTATACAATTTTCATTTAGGCTATTAATTAGTTATAATAATCAATTATATTATAATGGCATAGTTATAATTCAGCTGATACAAACAAAGAGATTCTTTAGGCAGTCAACTGCAAGATATACTTTTAAATTTCTTTTTAAAAGATGTTAGAGAACATGTGGAGCGAATTTCATTTGGTATTGAATTCCAAACATTTGCACCATCGTAACAAAAGTTTTATTACCATAATTTGTACGAAATTTAGGTATAACTATGTCATTATGAGCAGCAGGTCTTAGATTGTATGTTTCATTGCTGGAAAAGGTTAAATTTTCAGAGATATATGAAGTTGCAAGCTTTGTAAATAAGACAGCCCGTGTGGAAGTTACATCTCTCATTAAATGACACCCACCCAAGTTCTTTTAACATATCATTTGTTCTTGTTTGGAAAGTTTTATTCCAAATTATTCTTGCAGCTCTACCTTGAATTTTCATTATTTTCTTTAAAGAACTCTTGACTCCATACAGTACAACAATAATCAAATATTGACATTATATATGCATTATAGAATAACTTTTTCATTTCATCTGTCAAATAGTATGACATACGTCTCAACAATGCTATTTTTGAGTTAAGTTTAGTGCAAACTGTTTCAATTTGAACATTCCACGACAATGTGTTGTCTATATAAATACCTAATAATTTTTTAACCTTGACATTTTCTATTACTTGCTTGGAAATACTTAAAATAGTTCTTACAATTGTTACTTTTTTGTTTAGTACACAAAACCATGCATTTTGTTTTGTTTGGATGAAGTGACATATTGTTTAAATTGCACCATTGTTGCACAACATCTAAATTCTGCTGGAGTTTAGTTTGCACTTTATCTAAATCATAATCGGATTCATACATAGTAGAGTCGTCAGCATAGAGGTCTATATTGCCACTCTTTGAAGCTAAAGCAATATCATTGATATATAATAAGAATAAAAGAGGGCCAAGAATAGAACCTTGAGGAACTCCAGAGGTTACAAGCAAACTTTTAGATTTGGTGTTTTCCACTGGGTTCTGTTTGATAGATATGCTTTGAAAATATAAACACTTTTAACTGAAAAATGCAATTGCCTACCGTTTGATTAAACCTTTTCCTTACAAGGTTACTCTTAATTTTTAGCTAATAATGCGACAAAATCATTTAAATCATATCTATCTCTAAAGATCTTTTAGGGAATAAAAGAAGCATTTTAAATGTTCAAAATCTAATAACTTACAAAAACATGATTTTGATAGGTTATTTTCCACTGTAAAATGCAATCATTTTGGTACCTAAAATGCTCTTAAATTTGATTTTGTCTGTATTAGATGATGAATTGTTATATAATTTTCAGATTATCTTAGTTAAGACAAAATGAACATTCTCGTGTAAAACAGTTTTAATACTTCGAATCTTTTTAGTAAATTGTGATTTGATCTGATTTTTACACAGGAATATGTATATTTTTGACATATGAAACAGAAAATATTTCTGGTATCTTTAAAATAAAAGAAGTTACAACAACAACCAGTGAAATGATGTATAACGCATCCTGATTTTGAATGATAAAAACACAAATTTACGGAAATTCCTGTTACGGTAAGGTGGATAAAACAGTAGGTATGAAGCATCTAATATGTTCTCTCTTCACGCCAGTTGTATGGAATCCTTACACAATACGATTTGAACTCGCACTTGTGAACGCACTGCAGACAAAAAACCGGTAGTTATACGCAGTAATTAAGATGTGCGTTTTCCAAGTACATAAATATATCTTATCAGAAATATTGAGGGACATGTTATATAAAAAAGAATATATTTATTATAATTTGTACATGAACAAAATTGAAATAGAATATCATAGTACAGTGACTGGTATTTTCTAGAACCCCAGTCACTAGTAATAAATCATCTTTGTTATTTACCTACCAAAATGGTGAAAAGAAATCTTAATTAAGCCTTTGATTCGGATAAGGACACTGTTGTTTACACATGGTAATACACGGGCATTAGTCACACTATTGCTTTTAAACAATTTCTAATATAAATAGCACCTCACATTTGACAAATTAAGCCAAATCTTATTCTCATAAAGATAATTCAGTTCCCACATGCATAAATATCCATACACTAGCACAAACAACTTGTATAAAATGAGTAAATGGAATGGCAAGTAGTAACTAAATGAAACTAAAGCGAGTCATGCATTGAAGCTCCTGTTAAATACCGTATTTCCTAAAACATGATATATAACTTACACTCACAGGGCTATCTACTCTCCACTTATCTTGCTTTCTGAAATTTGTCAATTATCTTAAAAGGTTGGCAATACTAGTTTCATAAATAATTGAATTCATATATCTGTTAATCTTAAACAAGAGGGCCATGATGGCCCTATATCGCTCACCCGAGTATCATTGCTCTTAACGATAAGATCAAGGTTTGACATAGATCACATAGGCATACACATTAAATATCATCAGGATAAATATTTCCTTTAACAGTCCCTTTTGACCTATGGGTCACATACTAGTCAGGGCCAATCTCCATGCCAAGTTTGAGGGTCCTAGGCTCAAATGCTGCAATTTTGTACTAGCATGACTATTCCTTACCCTGGAAGACTTAAATAACATTTAAAACCAATCTCATTAGATGCTGCTGAGGTATATTTATTTACATAAAATAAAGGGAGGTAATTTGTCATAGATTCAGTCAAAAGTTATCTACCCTGATTGTCCGAGTCCATCTGATGGCATAATGACATTTCAAATCAGTATCTTCATTGGTTACTGAGATACACCCATTTTAATTTGAAACAAAGGGAGGTAATGTGACATAAAATCAGTCCACAGTTATCTACCCTGATTGTCTGAGTCCAACTAATGACAATAATGAAATTTCAAATGAGTCCTATAAATACTTACCGAGATAAATCCATTTCTATTAAAATCGGGGAGGGGGGGTGGGGGGGGGGTGGTAATCATGCATTGATATATGCATGTAGAAGATACAGAGTACAAGCCTTTACAACAGTATATTAGAAAAGTAAGTAAAAGTAGAAATTTCTTACCATGGAAGACATAAAAAACGTTTCAAACCAATCTCATTAGAAGCTGCCAGGTATATTCATTTACATAAAAAATAAAGGGAGGTAATTTGTCATAAATTCAGTCAATATGTATCTTCACTGATTTTCCAAGTCCATCTGATGGCATGAATGAAATTTCAGATCAGTATCTTCATTAGTTATGGAGATATATCAATTTTAAGTTGAAATAAAGGGAGGTAATTTGACATAAATCAGTCCTTAGTTATCTACCCTGATTGTCTGAGTCCAACTAATGACAAAAATGAAATTTCAAATGAGTCCCATAAGTACTTACTGATATAAATCTATTTTGATTAAAATCAGGGGAGGTAATCAGATATAAAATAACTCCAGAACCTATGATTTGATCTGATAGATTCATCATGGAATCCAAAATTTATTGTTGTTGAAGATATTTTGCAAGTTTGTATCAAATCAAACCATAAATGAAGTCTCTATATGGCTGCAAAAGCCAAAATAGCAAATTTTGAACCCAGAAGGGGCCAAAACTCTGGAACCCATGATGGGATCCGGCCAGTTTACGAAAGGAACCGAGATAGTATGCCAATACAAGACTTTAGTTGTGTGCACGTTTGATCAAAGTTGACTGCAAAATGTTGTCTCTATCGTGTTTACAAGCATAAAATAGCAACTGGCCAGTTTTCGAAAGGAACCGAGATAGTATACCAATACAAGTTGTGTGCAAGTTTGATTAAATTTGATTGCAAAATGTGGTATCTATCGCGTTCACAAGCCAAAAATAGCAAATTTTGGTCCTTTAAGGGGCCATAACTCTAGAACCCATGATGGGATCTGGCCAGTTTTCGAAAGGAACCGAGATATTATCCCATACAAGTTGTGTGCAAGTTTGATTAAAGTTGATTGCAAAATGTTGTCTCTATCGTGTTCACAAACCAAAAATAGCAAATTTTGGCCCTTTAAGGGGCCACAACTCTGGAACCCATGATGGGATCTGGCCAGTTTTCGAAAGGAACCGAGATATTTTGCCCATACAAGTTGAGTGCAAGTTTGATTAAAATCAAATACAAAATGTGGCCTCTATCGTTTTCACAAGGAAATTGTGGACGGACGGACGGGCGACGGACGGACGGGCGATCACAAAAGCTCACCTTGTCACTATGTGACAGGTGAGCTAAAAACGAACACAAATAACAAGTGCAGTTTATACATGTAGTAGCAAATTTGTTTTGCAGGTATGATAATATATAAGCACAAACAGCAAAAACTACACAGAATCCTCCACCTCAACTTAAAACAGCAATTCCTGGAATAATGTTGGTGCAAAATCAGGTATAATAAACTTAGAAGCAAATGGCTGTCTCATTGCAAGAGGATACAATTCTATAAAATATTTTTATATGAAGACCAAGAATTAATCTTGCCTGCCATCATAGCCTTTTGGTCATAGTTTAAATATTTCACTTCTAAGGGTTGTCTTTCCGAAAAACAAGGGTTATTCAATATTCGCATTTGGAAAGGTACTCAAATATTTTATAAGTAAGCCATTAGAATCAAATATGGATTACTGCTAAATTTGTGAAATACAAATATCTGTAACACAACTGGCTCATAATATGTCAGAGAAAATCCGTTCAAAAAGCATTTACTCTGTTCAAAAACAGAAACTCACTAAGAATGCGACAGCCTTTGACCATTTTCTATGAATATTATATTGCAGTCAGGGAGTCACTGCATTCAAATGTATCCATTTTAATGGGAAAAGTGTCTACCTGAACATATATGCAAGAAACTGTGTTGAAATCATTCTAAAACCTTAAAGCAAGTTGTAAAAAGCAAGGGTTGAAACCAAAATGAAATGCTTCATTTAATCTAATGTTGTTCTTTGTAATATGAACGGGAGACATTTATTTGTTCAAATTCCACTGCATACATGTTCAAGTAATGGTTTACGGACTATAGGAGTTTTAAAAAGGGTGCTAAGAAACCTAAAGGTTTAGAGGAATTTGGATGGATCTTTTCTAAAATTGACACTAATGAAGATTGGAAATTTGTACTTGGGACTATACAGTACTATCTAATATTCACTTACCTTCGTCTATACATAATGCAGCAGATGACACATATAATGATGACAAACAACACAACCCCACAAGCAACAGCTACTGGTATTAACCATTTTCTCTGCAAGAAATAGCAAATGCAATGTGTTAACATTTTAATACCTGATATCATGTTTGTCTACACTTAATGCAATAGTTAACACTTATGAAGACGAAAAACAACAAAAACACATAGCAACATGTATTCACATGTTCATGACATGCGACTCCGATGCTTTTACATCTTCCTGTAATCGACACTTATATTGGTGACTAATAAAACAACCACACAAGAATCAGCTACGTGGTATAATCATAATCTCAAGATATAATAGTAAAATTTTACATGTTCGCGTCACATTCCTGCAGAAAATACAGCGGATAAACGGCATTCGATAAAGCAATTTCCAATAAGATCAATATAAACGACTTCAGCATCTACCCTTTCTAAATAATCTATTTATTTATTTGTTTATTTATTTTGTTGGGTTAAACGTCGCTCGGCATAACGGAAGTCTTATGGCGACTATCCAGGTCCCAGGTGCCCCTCCGTGCATTATTTCGTCACGACTTGGCACCTGGTTAGAACCACCACTAAAGTAATTTAATCAGTGATTACATTCACTATTAATCGTTGATAACTCGTACAGATGAACTTTATATTTAAGAGAATTTTAATTGATATATTGTTTCTGAATTATTTCTGCAAATATATTTTATCCGACGTTTTGCTAACATAATATCAAGATAGTTTTAACAAATGCAACTTTGTGCTTTTCCAAGGAAGCTTTTACACACACAAAGGTTTTGGATAAACGAATGGACATTTCCTCTAGATATGTCTTATGTCATTATTAACCCTGATATTAACTTGCTTTCTCTTATAAGAAAAGATGCTGATAGAAATATTGCTTGCTTAATATTATACAAATCATGGCTCTTGAAACACAATTTCATACAACTGAACATTGCAGAAAGCTACAAAAACCAACCTCTTCTTTCTCAGTTGGTTCTGCTTTTGAGTATAAAGTCTTTCCAACTTGCCCTAGAGATTGTTCCAGCACTGCTCTGCTAGGGGCTTTCAATGTCTCCACATCACAACCCTTGTTTACACAGTCTACCCTGTATGTTACTGTAGATATGTCCTTTCTATAAAAATAAAAAAAATATATAACCGAGATTTTGTCGGTTTTACCAACTTCTTACTTGTTACAACCATTTTATAGAAGCATACATTTTTGTCTTCTACTATGAAGTACAAAGTTATAAACCATATTTCTTGTATTTGTACTTTTTCCATAGATAAAATAGTCAATGCCTTTAATAACCATTTTGTCTTGAACTAAAAGGTCTGTTTACTATTTTAGTTTTAATTTAGCTTTTTGATTTGTTCAATAAATATGTTCCATATCATCAATAATTACAATAATGAAAGGGAGAAGTCTTTAGGTATGGTATTTTGTCTTATATTGGCTTACCCATCATCTTGTGTGTCCTCAACTTTGATGATCTCTACCGATAAATGACTCGAGTCTACATCTGTAATAAGACAATGTTACATCTATATATAAAAACAGCATGTAAAACTCTACAGACGGAAACATATCAGAAACCTGATTTAGATGTTATTAGTACATGCGATTCTACACTAGTAAATAAACACCTGATGTTCCTTATCTGCAATGGCTGTTCACACACTTGAGGAGTAATAATGTTTGAAACTACACCGATACCGCTGAAAAGCAATAACACTGGTAAGACTGGAATTAGGTTGTTGTCCACAGGTTGTCACTTTGGAGAGGAGAGATTTTAGTCATGTGTCTCCCCGTACTATGACTCAGTGTTGCTATATTTTCCTGTATTTTGTTATCATAGAGTCCTTTCAAACGTTATATATAATTCAAGTTCCGCGTAAGCTGGAACAATGTGGCGTACGCATCTCATACCTCTTATGAAAATACTTAAAATGAGTCTTTGTTTTGTCATGGGTACCTTTTATCTATGAAGTGAGGCACTGAAGCTTCAGTGGTGTCATGAACAGAAATTAGGCAGTGTATGGATTCATTTTCATAGGAAATGTTTATATATGTTTATAGAAATATTTTTTATCGAACTATTTGCATCCATGTTTATCAAAGCCTTACCAGCATTTTCTTGATCCACAGCTTCTTTCACTGCACCAAGTATCTTTGCCTGTTCAGTATCTGCTGTCTTTCCTTCTAGAGTCACATGGCCTTGGGCACGTGGTTTACATCCGCATGTGGATGTTTTGGCGTGTTTAAGGTTTTCATCCAGGACCATGTCCTCAGGAGGGGAGACCAGGGCTTTGTTTGGTTCTTCTCCATTTACAGACACTGTGAACTGTACTGGAGTAATTTCTTCCCTAAAAATAGTAATAAGTAATATTCTATTGAAAATATGTGTTAATCTATTACAGCCTAATGAATTCTATAATCATGCTGTCTTGTACCAATTAAGGATACAGCAGAAATGTATCATCTACCTGAGAATATAACATAAGCATGGAACTTTCGATTATCAAACCTCTGTGAACCGTAATTATTCACTACAAGAAAAAGCTATTGAAACATTATGTATTTTGCATGAAAATTTACCAATACTTGTAAGTAACAAATTGTTTTTTTGATAAATGTAGCCCTAATTGAATAAAAAGAGCTTAATCAATCACAACGCGATTGTACAATTCGACAAACGTAATTTTAACACTAAAACAGTATTTTACCCATTCTTTCCAACAAGCATGTATTCTGAGCTAAGGGATGTGTCCCTGCTGTGTCTTGAAGATGGAGTTTTCATATGCACACCAACAAAAGCTGTGTTTAGGTCTAGAGAAGAAACAAAAATAAGAATCGATTGTTACGTTTTGTTTAAAAGTTCTTTGTAAAATTTCTTGATATATCTGTATTGTTGCTGTAAATGAAAAATGGAAACGCTCACAGTTTTCCTAATTTTTTATATTAAAATCAAAAAGCACAAAAACAGAATGAACTGTAGCTTCGAACCCAATCTTTTGAAACAAGTCTAGATATGCATAAAACGTCTAGTGTGAAATACTTATAAAACCATATTTGACAGAGATGTCATCAGTCATCATTAAGTCTCGAGAGAAAGACATTGTCCGTGTGTGGAAAGGAGGGTAGTAACAAAATAATTTTAAAAGTAGTCACACATATTTTCCCTATTGAAATGATAATATATTTATATAATATATCTTGCTATAGTACATGATTGTTCCTCCTGTAAAAAAAACGCAATAGTACCTGTATTTCAGTAATACCTGTGTTTGTCTGGGACCAAGACATTCTCACTGATATACCCACTGCTGTATAGTTCATGTCTGCTTTAGCCCCGACAAGATATAACTTTCTCAATTTTCTAGCAACACCAGCAACCTTAACATTGTGCGGAGTTAATGCCCTTGATAACTCTTCATCTGTAGGAGGTGAAATCTCGTCTGCTTCTGTGTTATTGACTGACAGTCCATATTTAAATACTGTCACAGGTGACCTACAAATTGGAGTAAATGGTGAGTAAAGGTAAGCAACTGAACTGAACGTTTTTATGTCCTTCCTCAATAAAAGGCATATCAAACTAATGTATCAAACTTATATAGCACAACAAGTCAAATTAATGGCAGTAGCTAACAGTTCGGTTGCGAAAGGCATTCTTAATATTTTAACCGGAAAATCTAATAAAGGAAAAAACAAACGCACCATAAGAGGCAAAACTTACCAGAGATTATCAGTGACATAGTTAGCCTCCGAGAGTTCCTGTTCCTCGACCAGTTGAAGATTCACCGTATCTTCAGTTACTGAAAAATACGTCTCAGTTTTACTTATTACGTCTATGTAAGAGAAAACCAAAATTGTAAATAATACCGGTATTGCTTTGATTATTTCTAAGGAAATACGAAAAAATGCAACAAAGAATATAATGTATAATCAAAATATAAATTGTCACTGGACCTACGTATTTCACATTTAGATGTTCTAAAATTAATTTCCTTTGAAGTCTAGTTTATTTGCCCTTCCTGTTCTGGTGCCAAATAACTTGAAAAATATGTTGTTGACTTTTTACAAGAAAATATTTGAACTGCGTATGAATCAGAATTGAAACTTCTGAATGTGCAGAACCAGCTGCCTTGTTTAAGAATCAAAAGATGTTTCTATCGAACTGTCTAAGTGAACGTCAGCAAAAATATAAACCCAAGGTGAAATGGTGAATACGCAGAATCTTACTCACAAGCCGGAAGCCATAGGACTGCAAATTTGCCTGCGGTCTGCACAGTCCTTTTCTTATACCCTAAAACTGACGAAGCAAAGTTATCAGTCACCGAGTTCTGTTACAAGCTGCGAGAGTTTCATCTATGATCCATGTAAAATAAGTAAGTTAAAACAAAAGTTAAAAGATACCTACCATTGTTTGCACTTGAATATGCAGTGACAACTGCACTAGTCAACTCTCCTTTCTTGCCATAGTTAGTTTTTGCATCGCCTTCAAAGTAAATCTGTCTAAGTGTGTTCGTTAAGTTTGTCCATAACTCCAAATCTGAACCAAAGTCCTCTGTGACTGCTGTCTGAAGATCTTTTATTAATAACGGGCGTGTTTCCCATGATGTGACAGGCGCGTCAGCGACATCCAGTGTGTACGATACTTTTGGAATAATTTGTCTGAAGTTAGTAGAATGGTATATTCAAAGAGTTGTAAACATTTATTTCCCAACCAGAACTATCCCCATAACTTGAACTTGAATGTGCATTTACTTGCTAAACAAGTACAAATGTTATTGATATTTTCAATTGAAAATGTTTTTTTTTGTTTCAGATTGTATTATCTAAAGTACTTGTAACATTAACCGAAGGAAGCATATGTTACTGAATATGATATGATACAGTGTTTTTTCAATGTAATTTCCAAACACAGGAAAAGAAAACATCTCAATATCTACTGCGAAATCATTTAAATTCGCTGGCATGAAACTTCTCGCAAACGTGAAAGGTCTGTTTCGCGCGGGCTTTAATTCGCGCATTTTCAATTTTAGAAATGAAGAAATTAAATAAAACAAGAGCTGTCTCCATAGGATGACACATGCCCCCGATGGCACTTTGAATGAATAGTTATGACCGATGTTAGAGTTTAGGACCTTTGACCTACGGAGCTGGGTCTTGCGCAGGACACATCGTCTTACTGTGTCACACATTCATGCGTAGTTATTTAAAATCATGCTATGAATGTCAATGCACTAGTCAGAAAAATGACCTTTAATGTCAATGGTGACTTACCTTTGCGGGCTAGGACACTGGGCTGCGCGCACAATCTTTCTTATACTAAAATGTACAACATTCAGTCACAAGTTATGTTAATAAATCCATCCATCGATATGAAATATAGGGAAGACAAAGTAAAAGATCACTACCTTTATCGCACTGAAGTTGCATTGACCTTGAGCTAGTCAACTCTTTTCTTGCCCAAGTTGTTTACTGATGTTCAAAGTTCTGCAAGTTGTTTGAAAGTCCACTCCAATCGAACAAAGTCCTCAGTGACGCGTCGAAGACATTTAATGATACCTGTTTCCAATGTGACACCTTGACGCTTGTGTACGAACTTTGGTACTTGCCTGACAGTTGTAGTAACTGTGGTATCAATTCAGCCATTATTTCCAACCAATCCATCTTGAACAGAATAGGGATCTGCAAAAAGTACACAATGTATGAATCGAATGACGAAGTCTGTTTTCAGATTATACTAAGTCCCTTCGGTAACAATATACAAGCGCGGCTATTCGGCATGACTAGAATATGAAATTGTTTCTACGTAAATTTCCAAACCGGAAAAAAAACTTTACATAGTTTAATTCATAATCTTCTAAGCAGAACTTGAAGCATAAGGGGCAAATGAACAGAAACACCGACATCCGCAAGGTGACTTTCTTCGTCAGGTAAAAGAATTCAACTGTTGAGCGTTGTACGCAATATCGTCGTCTGAGTGACAAGTGAGTCTGTCTCCAAACTTGATACAACAAAATATGATCAATTTACCTTGTTGCCATGTCAACAGTGTCCTCCACCCCAACAACAGTGACTGATACATTGGTTACCATTTTCTTTTCTTTATACACTGAAGAGTTCCAGAGTGACAGGAGTGTAGTTTCAAGCTGCATGATCTTTGACCTATTTAGACTTCCGGACAGCTGCACTTGATGTAAATCTGCATGTCTGCAAGATGCCAAACAAGGTATAATTAATATACTGTCTGAATTTGTTACAGTATATAGCGAACATATTTCTGTTAAATTAGAATTTAATATCTGACAGAAAGGAAAGGATTAAAGCATTTGGATTCCTCAGATAAATTATTATAAAACTTAAGGAAGGATACAAGTCCTGGTTCCCAAATTTGTAAGAGTTTACAAGTTTTTTATACAAGTTTTTGTGAGATAAATTTGCTCAAAATAGTTTTACAATATAAATAACAGCTTTGTCAAGAAAACGAAAATGTTTAACTTTAATGGCTGTGCCCTTTCATTTAAATGAAATATGTTTAGATAGAGAGTAGTTATATCAAGTTTAAAAATGAAAACATGCCCAAGAATATTTTATTATCCAAAATATACGTGTTGTGTTGAAAAGGTACTAATGCAAAATCTACAAGCAACATTTTTGGTTACAATTAAAAATCTTACGTGTTTGAACTTGTTTTATAATCTTCTCTTATATCTATGTTTACCGATACACAACACTTAACAGTTTTCACTTGTATTTTTCCAAAATGTCTTGGAATCAGCAACGTTTTACATACCTGAACTTCATTTTGCCACTATAGAGCCGGGCATCAGCAAGTAAATTACTTATTTGGCTTGTTTCTGGCTCCAAGATAACGTCCGGTTCTGCATTTATCCATGATTTGCCATCGCTTCCCATGTAACGTACAGTGTAAAGGAAACCCGTCAACTGAGACCTGCAAAGAAATACTAGTTGGTTATTATGCTAGTCGTCCATTACAGGTTACGGCTTTAAGGTTCAAGACTTTTACCAGAGGTAAGCGCGGGTGCCAGAAGACATGATTACATGCTATTTTTAAAACCTTTCCATAACAAGAGTGAAAATATGTTATTATGTATGTAATTATTTTGATGATATGTAGTTTATAATATATATTATGGAACAACGGTTATTACAAAACTACACTTCAACTGTACACTAAACAGACAATACAACTAGTGACCATAATGAAATCTAATAAGAAAGTATTTAAATATCAAAGTTATCTATAAAGGAACCTCGACAAAATTTAAACAAAATAAATGCATTCTCCCGGCAACGCCGGTTCAAAATGATTTTCTTGTAGTATTTTTTAATTCAAATAGAATTTATTTTTGTCGGATGGATAAAAAATGATGAAGTTACATATTTACACACTGCTTTTTTTTTCGATAAAGTCCCCATATGACATAATTGTTAAACCCCAACAAAAACATGTAAGACTTTTTATGGAGGCGGTTGAAATTGAAAATAAAAATAATATATGACTTTGGATTGAAAGAATACTTACCCGAAAGCTCCAATGTATTTTTCTGATTTCAATATTTCAAAGTGGGCTCTGGAAACTGCAAATATACATTTTTTTTTTCTTTGAATGTTTACCTTGTCTGTCATATTTTCACAAATTTAAAAGTCTTTTATCAAGTGTGGAAAATAGGAAATAAAGCAAAAGTAATTTTCGTGAATTGAATTATTTTATCCTTAGAAATACGTGTAAGGAGTCAGTCAAATATGTCTGCATCAGTTATCCTGTGGAGCTAGGGACGAGGGAAAGTCGCTGTACATTCTATATCGAAATACTCATTCATTACCGCAAGGATACATAAATCACCTCAAAAATATAGTTTTACAAAATCGAATTATATGATTTTTTTCTTATGATACAAGTGTTTTATTAAATCTTCCACTGGCTCATTTAAAGGTGACAGACAAAATTTGATATACAGCATACCATTACAAGGTACACATTTTGATAGAACATCAAGTTTTCCAAAAGTATGAAGACGGCACTTCATTGCATAACATCCAATAAATCTTGTATAATGTAACAATACTTCATATTTACTTCAAAGAGCAAAATCAACCAACGATATCTGATTCATTGTATTCAATAAATCTTGTATAATGTTACAGGACGTCATATTTACTTCAAAGTTAAAATCAACCAATGATATCTGATTCATTGTATTCAATAAATCTTGTATAATATAACAGGACTTCATATTTACTTCAAAGAGTAAAATCAACCAATGATATGTGATTCATTCTATTAAAAAGATCTTGTATAATGTAATAGGACTTCATATTTACTTCAAAGAGCAAATTCAACCAATGATATTTGATATATTGTACATATTATTTCCTTTCGTATACAGTTCTACTCTGAAACATTTTAGTAATATCAAAATCTCACTAGAGAAGAATTAAAATGATACATACAGTCTTTTGTTGAATTCCAGGCATCTATCAGAGAGATTCGGAGGTTTTCTGTATTTATCTTTTGATTTCCTCTATATACGAATAGTTTATAGCATGAATCAACGCTGCGCATGTCAGACCCCTTGTATAGTTGTAAAGTTGACCCGAGTGAAGATTTCGCCTTGGTAACTACATCTGTAGGATCAGGGGTCAAGGTCAGTGATGGATAGACTGGTTTGCTATCAGAATCAACAAAGTAAACCATCCTTGTAACAGTCATTCTGAAAAAAAAAATCATAAAATTACACAAAGAAAGTTTAGAAACAAGGCTGGAGATGATGAATCATGATGACTTTCTTTACAAAGTGAAAGGTCATTTCATTGCTCATCAATGATCGTCAGATGCAAGTTTCAAAAAAGTCGAAGGTTATTTCATTGCTCATCAATGATCGTCAGATGCAAGTTGTCGAAGGTTATTTCATTGCTCATCAATGATCGTCAGATGCAAATTTGAAAAAAGTCGAAGGTCATTTCATTGCTCATCAATGATCGTCAGATGTAAATTTCAAAAAAGTCAAAGGTCATTTCATTGCTTCAGATGCAAATTTCAAAATAACTGGTAGCAAAGTTATAATATGAACTTTGTAACAACTGCATCAGTTACTCACCCTTTGGTTCCTATATATTCTTCTCTTCTTAAACTTTGGATGCGAACCTTTTGGTCTGCAAATAAAACTGATGTTGATTAGATACCGATATTAAATGATATTTACAACATTAAATTTAATTTCCAAGTCATAGTTTTAACAAATTTCTTCTGATGATGCCCAAAGTATCGTATTAGCACTGTTCAAACTCTGGCTAAAATAATATAAATGTCATGCCACAACTAAATAGTATCTTAAAAAAAGAAATAAGCCAAAGGTCATCTCAACATGAAAAAAGGCAACTACAAAAATATTGAAACATAAACAGACACGACAGTGCATTACCAAGATATGTCTGCTCTGTTGATATTCATATTGCAGAGTAGAGCATGAAAACACAAGTTTTAAACTATAACTTCTATAAGTGAATTTTGCAAATGTTTTGTTCAAGATGGATCAGCGCTTTATCACTTAAACATGAAAAATGGTAGTTACAAAACGAAAAGAAACACGAACAGAAATGGTAGATATGTCTGCTCTGTTTGTGACCATTAATTTTGCAGAGCAGTACTTTTCACAATAACGTTTCTTCTTATAAATAGCTATTGCTTTTTTAATTCAAAATACTTTTTACTTTCATAAATTGTAATTATGTTATTGGCATAAGAACAAAATTAGCTTACTTTTCAAATGTGGCTCCCAGGTTGACTTTAAGACTGGTTCTAGTTTTGATGTTACATACGTTGGAACCAGACCGGCAAAATTAATGGTGAACTGGTCTGTAGACTTCCGGAACCCTTCATACTCTCCATTATAGGAGGTTGAATACACTTTATAAGATGTATGTCTAGGTGTGGTGAAATTCATGGCTCGTTGTAAAGCTGATGCATCAAGTTGTGGCTGCCGACTGGCATCAATTAGTTTCCCGTTGTGTTTGAAAATGTAAGTCAGTGACCAACCCACTTGGCTATAAAGAAGAGAAACATTTTTTTCTTCCTTCTATTAAAGCATGAACAAAACTAGAAATGTGTCCATAGGACACAGATGCCCCCACTACATAACAAAGGACACAACTTTTTTCCTAGGTCAGGGGCTATAACTCCTACAATACTGAATGAATCCGGACGCAAAACCCCAGGTGCACAACTGCACATGCTGACCAACATTCCTGTAAACTTTGGTGACTCTAGGTCAAATACTTCTGGAGCTACGCGCGACACAACATTAAAATGACCAGTTTTTAACTAAGTCAGAGGCCATAACTCCTACACGACTGAATGAATCCGGACGCAAAACCCCAGGTGCACAACTACACATGCTGACCAACATTCCTGTAAAGTTTTGTGACTCTACATCAAATACTTTTGGAGCTAGGCGCGACACAACACTAAAATGACCAATTTTTACAAAGTCAGGGGCCATAACTCCTACAAGACTGAATGAATCCGGACGCAAAACCCCAGGTGCACAACTACACATGCTGACCAACATTCCTGTAAACTTTGGTGACTCTAGGTCAAATACTTCTGGAGCTACGCGCGACACAACATTAAAATGACCAATTTTTAACTATGTCAACTCCTACATGACAGAATGAATCCGGACGCAAAACCCCAGGTGCACAACTACACATGCTGACCAACATTCCTGTAAAGTTTTGTGACTCTACATCTAATACTTTTGGAGCTAGGTGCGACACAACACTAAAATGACCAATTTTTACAAAGTCAGGGGCCATAACTCCTACATGACTGAATGAATCCGGACGCGAAACCCCAGGTACACAACTGCACATGCTGACCAACATTCCTGTAAACTTTGTTGACTCTAGGTCAAATACTTCTGGAGCTACGCGCGACACAACATTAAAATGACCAATTTTTAACTAAGTCAGGGGCCATAACTCCTACAAGACTGAATGAATCCGGACGCAAAACCCCAGGTGCACAACTGCACATGCTGACCAACATTCCTGTAAAGTTTTGTGACTCTACATCAAATACTTTTGAAGCTAGGTGCGACACAACACTAAAATGATCAATGTTTACAAAGTCAGGGGCCATAACTCCTACATGACTGAATGAATCCGGACGCGAAACCCCAGGTGCACAACTACACATGCTGACCAACATTCCTGTAAAGTTTTGTGACTCTGCGTCAAACACTTTTGGAGCCAGGCGCGACACAACATTCTCGGACGGACGGACGGAAGGACGGACGGACGGACGGACAAGGGCAAATCTATATGCCCCCCCCCCCACCCCGCAAAAAAAAAAGTTGGGCATAAAAATTAAATCATATTAATTTATTTTTCAGTTTCAATAAACATGTAAAAGTATATTTTGTGTTGGTTTAACGTCATAGAAAACGCTTAAGGTAGTAGAGGTGTAATAGCAATGTTTACAAAATGGCATTTGCATGGTATATTCTTAAAGATGACCGTGTTTTGCACTGCATTGCAAATTTTAAACAACTTTTACCATGCCGTTTTTTCTAAATTTTGTATAACTTGTGGTATCTCCTCTAGCTCAAGTAGAGAAAAATTTCAAAGTGATGGACGCTATATAAAATGTTTGCAGAGAACTCATTTTACCATTAATTTTAATAAAAGAATCATCAAACTATAGTTAAACAATTATTAAACACAAAATAAAAATGTGGATATCATTTTATATAGTGTTCCTCAAGTAAACGGATTTAATGATACAGAATTCTTATTTCAACGTTGTAAAAATAAGGTCGAATCCTTGTTTCTGTTTTGAATTTTGCTTACTTCATTCAAAAATTACCTTGGGACAGATGTAAATCCTACCTAAATTTCTTCCACAATATGTAATCTAAAGAATGGAAGCAAAACAGAGAACTTTTACCACATGTAACTCAATATTTTTACAGATGTGTAACTCTACCCCTTCTGTTTAAGTAGTAAATTCACTTTGAACAGCAAGAAATCGCTTAGCAAATGTTTTTTTTTTCATTTTTGTACAATAAATCTATCATAAGTCTTGAAAGAAGTAAAAACTTACTAGAAAATATCGAAAATAAGGGGAAAAAAAATTTGGTCCCAGTAGGGCTTGAACCTACGCCCCCCTGAGAATTGCAGTAAATGTGGGTTTATGGTAGGAATTGAATACTCTTCAAAAAGGAGGTACTCTATTACACATCTACTACCTTAAGTTATGTGACGACATCGCCCCTTTCTGACGGCAAAGGAAGACCCCAGGAGCCTTCTCGGCATTATTTCAGGCACCCGGGTAGATTTATTGACCTTCATTAAGCCAGCTGGCGGGCTTCCTCACATGAAAGAATTCTGCACCCCAATTTCGTTTTTAAACTTGTAGTGGTAAGTGCCAATTGATAAGAAATCAGCGATTTTAATAACTCGGGCAAGGAGGCCAGTGTAATAAAGGTTTTAGATTTAAGGTTAACACTTTGATTCACTTTTGTTCAGGATTATGACGTCTATTCAATGCATATGCGTATAATATACATTAATAAAAGTATGCCTAAGCCGCTGCTGACGGGGAGTGGGGGGCGGGGGCATAAGAGGTGTTGCACATTTCATAATATGTTATAAACAATCAAACGGAGTATGTTACTAATTACTTGGTTCCATTCTATGCCTTCAAATGATCATTTTTTTCCAGATTTTATTAAAATACAACATTGGTGTGTAACTATGCGTTTACTTATGTCAAAGCGATACATTTCAATAATCTATGTTAGATGAAGTTTAGTTGGAGATATCAAGCTCATGACACATATGCTTATTACCAATACAGACTCGAAATACCACTTACTAGACAAAGCTACAGGGCTATACACTATGAGATGATAAGTGAGTTCACGCTTATCTACATACCTTTGGGACGAGACTACTTTTTCTTGATATGTACCAACAGTCAAGTCATTTGCTGTCACACCTGTAACATAAGCATACCGTAGTTATACAGTCAAACTCCGATAAAAAGACCACTGTTATAAAACCTCATTAAAAGGCCTCTTTTTTCTCTTCCCATATAACAATAAGCAAAGTACCTCTGATGATAGACCACTTGTGAACAAAGACAATTTTTTTCGTTTCGCAAACGTTTGTCTGTACAGTCGTGGTTGACTGTACATTTACATGACATATCATATTGCAGTATACTTTGATGGCAATTAATGCTAACATTTTCCAAAGGTTTTTCTGCAAATTAATCTGAATTAAGTACTCCCGTGTTTTCTATAAATAACTCATATCATCATCAGATTAGAAGTGTAAAAATTAAGAAATTATGTATAGAAAAACCGTGTTTTATTGTTATTAATACACGGAAAGAGGTTATACGTCCGCGGAAGAATTTCTCGAGGGCGTATTCCGAGTGAATTATTCTGGCAACGCATAACCGATTTTGAGTGCAACAAGTTAGGTAAAACACGTTTTTGCTATACATTATTCCGATTCTAATATGCCCTTAATCTACAACAGTAGATCAAATATAGAAGCGCTCTTTCTTGGTCGCACCAAAATCATTGACGTCATCGCACGTTAACGTGACGTCATTTTAGCATAAGCGTGTTTTAACAGAAACAAGCATATTAGAATATGTATTTAAGATCAAGATCAACTCCACATTAATTCTGCAGCCAGAGTGTAAAGATCAACTCTCTATCAGCTAGTTATTCAAAAGAATAGAACCCATTGTCTGTTTCCGTAGCAACAAGATAAAAACACAAGGAATTTATGCATAAAGACTCACCATCAACCTCAACACAGGATAAAATAAATACTTTTATAAAAATGTATGCAGCATGATAAACTCAACATCCAATTAAGCAACAACTTGATTTAATAAACAAAGAAATATTTATACTACATGATAAATTCACCATCCAACCTTGCAGCAAAGATGAAATAAATAAAGATATTGATGCAACAGGTTAATCTCACCATCCAAATTAGCAGCAACAGCTTCAACGACCACATTCAGAACACGAGCAGTATCATCCTTAAACACCCTCTGTGACAGGACAATTCCAAATGTCTTCGATTTCTGTACAGGCGTGTAATCCCAAGTCCAAATGGCATAATTTTCATTGTGCACGTTTTTCACTTTTATTTTATTGACGTCACTTGTTTGTAGTGCACGGGTGTTGCGTGCTGTAGATTGTGGTGACTGTTTGTTGGTTGTCACTCTGTATGAAAGTCTCCAAAAGCTCATGGGACTGAAAAAAAATACAATTACATTTAATATATAACTAAGATACCTAAGTTTTAGTTTGAATATTTAACAAAGCTATGGTTAATTTAAGCATCTGTGACGTTCAAGTACAAACTTAGATGATACATACAAATCTGTAGTACATATGCTTGGTATAAAACAATAAATATGATATCAACGATGCAATAAATCTTCAAAAATATCTAAGGTATGCATTGGTTAATAAGTTCAGATACACACTTAGACATATGCTGTATAAATTTGTGTTAACCTTTACCATGCTTTTCTAAAATGGACTGGTCCATCATTCAATTTGGGCAGTACCACTTGGTTATCAAAGGGGTGATCACTGAAAATTAACAGACTGCATAGCGAACAGTGCAGACCATGATCAGCCTGATCTTGGTCTGCATTTGTCGCAAAGGCAGGATTACTTGCCTCAAGCAGGCTAAAGGTAAATCTACACTAAATTATCTTTATACATCATCAAATTAATCTGCTTACCTCTTTTCATCTAGCACCTCATCTTCGCTTACAATATCAAGGGCGATCACTTTGGTTTCCCCATACTTGATATTCCATGCCTGCTGAATGCCACTTGAGAACTGACCTCTGTTGACTTCACCGACACGACCACTGGTATACAACACAAACAAATCGGAGTTCCTGAAAGATAAACCAATGTTATAAGGTCATTCTGCTTGACACAATTATTTTCAGTGATGATATTATATTCAGTTACATAATAATAAAAAAAAATGAAGACTCATGATGATCTGTCTGGATTGTGCTCATCAAGGTTTATCACTTAAATAAGCCCAAAAAGTGACAAAATGCATACATGTGAAATGGGCTTTCCTTCAAATATACACCACATTATCGAAACTTTTGAAACATCAGAATGGTTTATTTCTGCGTTACATTTTACGAGTTTATAAAGCAACAAAACATCTACTGTAAGACTAAAAAGCAAATTTATTGATACTGTCTTTCAGACAACCCTGTGTTTTATAAACAAATACTGCAAAGAACTCTCTGGCAAACAATGTCCTAAATTTCCTTTACATTAAACTGGACATGCAACTCATCCATGATGCCATATCCGTAATTTAAGATGGTCAATTTTAACTAATCAGTAAACAATTTCCCCATTTCTATCCATATTTTGACGTTTTAAAATAAGAAATCTTAATAGTTGGGAAAAATGTTAATTTAATATTCATATTTGTAATAGGGAAAGTTTGAAACTGACAAGTTTCTCTTTTGTTGCACTACAGAATGATTCAGAATGTTTTTACCTTTTCCATGCATCATCAAGGTAACACATATCTAATTTGTAACGCTTTTAAAATACGTCTTTTTATAAAAAGTTTAAATGGTAAAAAAATGTTAATTAAACATTTATATTTTTAATGGGTTAAGTTTGAACATTCATTTCTTTACCTGACAAGCTTCTCTTTTGTTGTACTAAAGAATGAGTCAGCATATTTTTTACTGGTTCCATGCACCATTAATGTTACATGCGATGCCAGCAGGGAAGCAGAGATGTCCTCATCCAGCTGAACATCAAACATCTTCTGACCACTTCTCACAGAATACGAGATCATCCATAACTGTCGTCTGCAAAAAAGTATAAACAGAAATAAAAACTATGCCAATGTATAGTTAATAGGCTGTTTTAAGAACGGAGGTATTTTAGTAGAAATCAGTAAATTGAGATCCTTCTTCATTTAATATCAACAACATTCAAATGTCCAGCTTAACATAATGGTCGTCAGCCCTTTGTATGTAGAAACTAAGTTAAAGAAATAAATCCATATATTTCAAACGTTTTAGACTACATCCAAATCTGTTTTTCCAAAATTAGACAAAAAAAAAAACTATGGAGGATATTTGTTTGTTTCAGTGTCAGATCAAAATACGTTTCATTGAGTGGACACAAGATATAAGATCACGACCTGGTGTTCATGAGTGAAAGATATTTTGAATTTACAAGTAAAACAAACGCATTTTATTTTTCTTTCAATTTCTTTCATTTTTTTTTTCAACTTATTTTTAAAGTGTGTCTAATTTATATTTCCACACCGGTGAAAAGACCTCAATTTGAAATTACCAGGTATATTTTATTCTAATTTTATATTCAATTATTCGTTGAAAAAATGTAATAAAGCAGCATTAGTTTTACTGAAAATTAACAAGCATTTCGCAATAAAAACTGGCATTTTGTATTGAAAATATCGCATCCGTGTGAATACAAACAGACAAGATAATAACAAGTCATATAAACATCATACCCTGTGCTGGTTTCAGTAAACTCTTCTTGTAGCTGCAGGTCAACACTAACTGACGCATCTGAAAGAAAATACAACACAACCACATAAGCAGTATCTGGCCATATCAGTTTAAAAAGGACATTGTAAAAGAAACAATCATTTATTTGTCTTTGAAGTTCGGCTGTTTATGTGCTTTGCAGACCTAAAGATTGTTCACCATCTTTAAACATGAAAGATAAGGTACAGTTGAATTACTGTTATCATGTCCACTGCTTGCTTTGTATACACAGTTCTCAACATTTAAAAAGACCATTGCAACATTCTAAAAGTCATTTGAATTTCTTTATATAGACTATCTGTGAAAAGCAAAGAGCCGAATTTGAACTGAAGATGATCCTTACTCAATGCTAAAATAGCCTACAAATGGAAACACTGTAAATGAAGCGAACGGTCTTTAGGTAAAGATGGCCTTCGTGCACTGGCGTATTTTTTAAAAAAAAGGTTTGACTGTATTCTGTTTATAGATCTATTTACCATTTTTATAAGCAATCCATGCCTGTTTCAGCTGTAGCTGGAACTTTGCCCTGTCAATATCCAGTAATGATCTCGTCATCACAATAGAAAACATCTGATTATATTTCACTAGATTTCTAACCTGCAACAAATGACTCAAACTTAAAAATATTTTTATAAGAAATGCAACAATTTCTACTGATTTTCAGAAACCGCTGGTCATGCAAGTTGTCATTTAAAACGTTATCAAAGAAATGACATTAAGTAAGTCTCAAAAATATCACATGTATGTTATTGCACACGCTTACATACGGCTTTATTCTGGATCTCGTTACAACATATTTCTGGAAGAGACTACAATGTATGACAGATGATTAAAGTCAAGACCACTGTGATAGGTGTTTGTGATTTGGACTATTTCAAACCAAGCTCCAGTGCATATTTAAATGTTAAAGATATAACTAGTATAGTAATAACAACCAGTTTTTACTGAAAAAGATCACCACATGGTCAAACATTTCTCAAACTCAGTCTCTTTCCTCTTATCATGAAACTTTCAAAACATCGTCGAGAATGAAAACTAAAAACTCATTCCTTTATATATTGTTAAAATATAAGGAAATAATATAAATAAACGTCTACCTGTGTTTTATCTAATACAGTGTATATCTGATTCAAAGTCGCTGAGCTCATTGCATTCTGAAGTACAGTGGTGTTTAAGGGCTGAAGGTCACCAGGGGTTAACAGACTTCCATTAAAGGTCAACTTGTATGTAACCTTGGCAACAAGATCACTGGAAAGAATAGAAAATGACAGTTTTTATACTATTACTGCATTTAGTAATAATGTTTTAGTAATTACAACAATAATTATGTAATACAGCTTAGGACAATAGAAAATTATTTTCCTTACAAATTTCTTTTTTTGCTTTTGCCCTGGAGGGGTTAATTTTTAACGAATTGATTTAGCCGAAAGGAAATAAAATTTCTCTTCAGACGACATTCATACTATTCAAGTGTCATTATACCAACTTTGTCTTGATTCAATTGGAGAAAATTTGACATGTACTTTCTAGTAAGTGAAGAAAACGTTTTCCGAAAGCTAGTAATATTCATTAGGTTCTTTTACATATTCAAGTTCAAGGGTGCATTTGAGAATGTTTATTTGATCGGAATAATTCCACGGTACATGTATACCTTTGTTTGTGAATGAAGTTTTCTTGAGACACAACTTCAGCTTTCACACCAGCATCATGGAAAGCTGAAATAAATCAAGTTAAGTCAAAATCGTGAATATAAACTATTCATTCATATTAAAATCTCTATATCTTGTAACCAGTATTTTACATAAAACCGCTTTGTAACTTATGTTTAGAAAAACATCGACAGGGACAAGAAAAAGGGATAATAAGTATCATGCAATTAAATGCTACCAAGTATTTAATTACCTGCACCATGGCACTGTTAAAATCAGTCCACTATTCTTTACAGAAGTACAATATGTCTGAATGTATGTAATACATAGAAGATCGTTTTTCTTTGGACACAAGCGAAGATTGAACGCAATACTGACAAAACTTCTTTATCTAATGGTTTACTTAAGTATTGCGTCCAACCCTCGAAATGCGCTTTTAGCAGTTAATGAAGCGCTATTATCATTGACTGTAATTTTCATCAGATGGAGATACAGACAACAAAATTCGCATACCCAGTGTAGTCCAAATCTGATTGAGCTGTGATTGTACGGGCGTGATGTCGTCATACTTTATCTGTTCTCTAGTGTAGAATGTGAACAGAGCATTGCTCTTGATGGTTTTGAAGTCACTTGTCTTAACGACACTGTAGTGCTTGTTGTTGGCCGAGGAAAAAGTCACTAGACGGTTGAGGTCGTCATGGTTGAGTGGAGAGCTTATTTCACGGTCTACAACTTCCCCACCTTGCTCGATAAATACAACCAATTTCCAGAATGTGAACCTTCAAATCCAAATTGGTAAAATTTAATTCGTAATAAAAGATGTCTGAACATTAATACACTACATTATTGATTAAATCTTATATTTTGATAGAACATGCAGCAAAATCCCTACTTACGAACACCCCAAAATTAAGACCAGCCCGCTAATTAGACATAATTTTCAAAATACGGAATAATTTGTTCTTAAATTCAATGGCACTTATTAAAAAATTGTGTCATTTGTGAACGGTTACTTAAAAAGTTCATCAAACATTTAAAAGCTTACAGCAGCACAAGTAGTGACGGGCAGAAACCGTCACCTTAACATCTGTATTTTTAACGTTTAGCGGCGGTTAATTGATTAACTTGTTTAAAATACAAAAGAATTACCCTTGAAGACTGCCGAGATAATCAACTGTGACAAATTCTTCTTGTTTTGGGATGTAAATTTTTATTTGTCCATATTTGGATTCAGCTGAAACAAACAGCCAAAATTTGACATATCTGAACACAAATACTAAATACTTTATAGGACATTTATCCTTACAGTATAACATTTCGGCATCAGTCTCACTTGTACATAATTGCTTAACAAAAGTTCGCCACCAAAATGAAGCTCTATACGGAAAGATTAAAAACATAGTAAACTTTATTATCAATTGCAACTTAAACGAGAAAAAGCTATCTTAAAATAAGTTGAAAGTCTGTACTTTACAATTTTTAACCAATATTTCTAACCAATATTATTCCCTATAGAAGTCTCAAAAGTATTTCATCTTGATCCACATGGGAGAGAAGATAAAAAAGGACATACCGGCAGTAGCGTTCCATACAGAACGAATGACGTCAGCAAACTTTGTTTTATCCACTTCTCTCATTTCTCGGGAAATATTTACATTGAAATGGTAGCGGTAATCGACAACGGTTGGCGCGTCACTGACAACATAATCGGTGTTCATTGGAGATTTAAAGTGGATGTTCTTTTGGATTTCGGTTGGCTTGACAACAGGAAGTGTATCAGGGTCAAGAGGGTCACACGAAGGTCGACAACCATCCCACATGAAGTAATATATTTTCCAAACAGAGTCACTAAAAAATCAATGACACAAAAATATTTCTACTTTTAAAAAATCAGTCAATTTCATAGTATAATATTGAACACTCAGGGTAAGAGTTTGCTTGAAGACCTACAAGTGTTGTTTTACTTCGTTAGTTAATTCACTTTTTCTCTCAGATCTAAATAAATATACAAACATTTACAAAACCGTTAAAGAAACAAACATATTACGTCGAGCACATACATTTTGTACCTTTCTCATACGTTTAAGCAAAAAGTTTAGTTAAATGTTAGTATTAAGTTGAAATAAAACTGACAGAAAATGTTGTATATGTTGGAGTACCCTGTTTTAATATCCATAAACTGCCTGCTTCTGCTGACCTCCACACTAGGTGTAAGTTGCCATGAGAAACCTGAAGATGATGTGAAAATATACCAAATCATCAGTTATTTTATTAGAAAGGGCTACTTTGTAAAACACATTTCTTTTTTTTCTACATGTCCTGGTAATAGGGATTAAAAAGGCGGCTTTTTGTTATAAGTATGACCTTACAGGTGACATATACTTCTTTTAACTCCTTTGAACTATTTTGAAAGTAGTTAGCTTCTTTTATTGTAACTTATTAGTAATAATTAGTAACTAGTAAACTCCTACCATTTGCGTTTTGCCTGTCTGTTAGGGATTTTTGTAGCACTTCATTACGATATACTGCCCACGTGTAATATAGTTAGAACCTTAATTTAAATTAAATCGTACCTGCAGTTTTAGATTTCCATGTCGCTTCCAGAGTATGTGCAAATTGTTGTCCTAGCTTGTTGACTGTGTCTACTTTGACATTCAAATTCTGATTCAAGTAGAATGAAAATGCTAGGACCAGTCTTTCTGTCTGCTTTGCTTCTACAATGTCTGTGACATTTACTGTACTCATTGATTTCTTCAAGTAGGTCAAGTTCAAGGGTTCCGAGGTCATGGATTGAACAGCTTTTCCATTCTTCAGCAAGAAGTAATTTAGCTGCCAGTAGGTATGACTGTAAAATGGAAAACAACTTAGGGAATTTGTTTAAGAATTCCTTCTTAAACTGAACACAATGCTTGTCATGTAAAATGTACTGTTAAATGCCAAACACATGCAAAGCGGGTGTTTACATTTTCCATCTTTTAAAGTCTAAATTGCATCAAAAAGAACGTGTAATGTTAACTTACTTTCAACATAAAGACTTCATAATACGAAAAGCAAAAATGCGCCAATTTTACTAAATGTTTTACTTTATTTCGCACATTAATAGTGCTATTGGTTGCATTTGTTGCTGTGTTTAGCAATACTGGCATAACCCAACAATCTCAGTCATGCCTCTAAAAGCTGGCTCCCTTTTCGAATTTTGTTTGTACATGGAAATCTAAGCTTCACATTTAGCAGGAATGTAGCATGCTCCGAGTAATAAAAGTAACAAAACTTAAGTCTATTAAATGTACATTATATAGGATATTACCCTTCCGTGTCAACAACCTCCTCCGTCCCAGTGATCTTCACTGATATACAATTACATTGATTGTACTCTGAAAACAGAGATATAGCATTGCATAGTTTCTGAAGAATGAGCAGATTATCATAATTTGCCTAAACTGTGTACACTATGAAAATACTGTAACAGTAAAACTGTCATATTTCTGATTTATTAATTTTACTATTAAACAAATTATCAAATTAATAATAATATCTTATCTACCAGCTGACGTATTTTTCCAGGCAGCCAGTAAGTAGTCCTGTGCATCGGAATAATACATCGGCGACAACTTGTTTGTCAAGAGTACATGGAAACTGTCACGATAGTGAATTAACTGTCGGCCAGATGCATTTACGGTTGAAAATGTCTCCCCGCGGAAATCTGTAAAATATTTTAAGGTACAAGTTTTAAAACAAAATAAAAGAAAGAAACCCGCTATCTATTCACCCTCTGAATCAGACATGTCCCCATGTGAACTATAATGGTAACAGTGTCAAAATTCAAGAAGACACAGTGATACTGAGAAAACATAACATTTTAACAAGCACTATTGCAATGTGTTGACTCCATTGACCTTCACCTTGGCCTAGGGGTTCCTTACCTCGAACAAAACGCTGTCTGCCCCTTCGTTAGGCTAAGCTTCACGGGAAAACAAGTGAAATACAGAGGCGTGCTATAATGGAAGCTTTAAACTGACTACGACGGCAACGCCAACACCGAGGCAGGTACAGAAGCACTCATTTTTTTCTACAGATGTTCAAGGTAAAATTTTACCAGCGAAGATAGTTTTAGGATAATCAAGAAGGTAGACACTTACCAGTGAAGCTGAGTGTAGCGTTAAGGCTGGACTGGTCCAAAGTTTTAAGTCCATTTACTGGTACTAGTTGGTCATGATTATTAACAAAGTAGACTGTTTTCCAGACTGTGTCGCCATTCAAATCCAAATACTCTTCAAACCTTCCGAACTTCACATCTACATCTACATCTGACAAACAGAAACAAAGCCAAAGATATTACGAAATATCTTGTAAGTTACGTGCCACAAAGTGTCAAGTCAAGAACTGACACTCTAACAAAGTAAAACATATGTATAAAGACCATACTTTGGAAAGACAAAATATTGCTTTTGTAGATTAAGTTTATTTACATCTTAATATACAACGAAACAAAATTAATAGTGGGGTTTAAAGCCAAGCGGTTTCTGTTCACAGGCAGTCTCAGGTTTAACCGTTTCTTTAAATCATTTGTCATTGAATATCTTCTTTCCGGGAGTTTCCCTCATTTCGTTAAAGAAATAAAAATATAACCGATAACCAGACATAGTGGGAAGGGTTGTTCATAAAATAGAAAAAGTGGAAACTCCACAGGTCGCTCAACACAACAAAAACGAAAATGTTGCAGGCTCGGTTTGATACTTGTATAACTCAAACATTTTATTTCATTTTACTGTTATGTTATATGTCGCTGTATATTACGCATATCAATGAAATATGCAAAAATATGAATACCTTAAACCATCTGTATAAGGTCTGCATATGACATAACATTAGTGTTTATAACTTAAATTTCATTATTGCATGAATATTACCATTATTTATTAGAATCGGTCGAAGCAAAGACAATGTTAACTCACTTTGATGTGTCCTTTTTATTTCATTAGCCAGCACCAACTCCACACTCTTCTGAGCTCCTCTGTCAAGCTTGTGGTCCAAATACACAGAGAAACCGTATCTCTCATACCTTTTAAACTCAGTCAGCTGACTAGGTATGGTTATCTTATAAGGGCCGTTGGGGCTGTCAACACTTCCTACTGCAGTTGACTCAATACTATCAACTTCCCTAGAGTCAACTGTCTCTGATGTGTTGCCGTGAGTAACAAAGTAGGCAAGCTCCCATGAAGATTTACTGCCAGCAGAAGAAACAAAGACCGAGTAAAAATCTGAATTTGGAATTTTTGAATGCATTACTGCTGTATATGTTAACTATTCTGTCTATGTACAAAAATGATAATTTGCAATTTGGGAACGTGTGGATTACCATCCGACAACTGACCTTAAATTGTCTAATTAGAAAGAGACTTTAGATTTAAAACTGAGTGATTTACAAACGCTTTGTCAGGAAGTATGTAAATACAAATGTGTTTTAAATCAAGAGCATTTACAAAAACTGATAAAACAACAAATACAATTAGAGAGACAAATCAAAACATGAAGAAGATTGAATGATCCTTATTCGTTATTTAATACCCTTGGTGGAACACATAACAAACGTCAGAATGAGCCGTTATTTTTTTACACTGGTTTGTTACAAACGGAAAAGTAGCCATAACAGTAAGAAAACTTCCAAATTTTGAAATTGTTGAAAGGGATGATGAAAATGCTCTCAGAAGTAATTTGGAAAAAGAGTTGAATCCAAACTTACCCATGTTGGTCAATCAGCTCTTCCTGTGTTAGTATATGGACCTGTATATTGCTCCATTCTGGAAGTAAAAATCAGAAAATAAGAAGACTAGTCTCCAATATTTCATATATCATAAAGAATGATTTAAATTTTCTGATATTGCGTTTAAATATTTTTTTTTTGACATGAGTGAATAAGTTTTGTTGCATTTTGAAATGTTACTCAGAAAGATGGACATATCTACTGACGGTAAAGAAAACCCCAAATGGTATATCTTTTCCTACCTGGGAGCATGATTTAGTGAAACCCTTGTTGTGGTCCATACTTACTTACTTTTTAAAACAGGCAAATAACAGCGACTACGTACACATTTTATGCTTAAGATTTACTTTTAAAAACACTAATTGCTGTTTAATAATAATAGTTTTCATTTCAGCACAAACCTGGTTTCGACTGTTTCCATGCCAACAAAAGCCTTTCTTCAAACAATTTTTTTGCAGATTCGGTAACCTTTTTGTCAACTAACACAGAATAACGTTTCTCATAACTGTAGTAACCCGAAGATGACTTTAATACCGTGTAAGTTTGACCTTCAGTGCCCTTGACATTTGAAACGGCTTTGGCCAAAAGGTCAAGGTCTACATTCATAAGCTGTTCTGCTGGAACTCTTGAACCATTGATTTCAAGTAAGTATTGCAGTTTCCATGCACTTGCTCTGAAAAAACAAAACAAAGAGGTGTTCCAAACGTATTTCGAGAATAATTTGTACCAAAAGGAAAGAGAGATACAAAACCCACTACATGATATAGTGATAGACCTTTTAAAAAACAAACGGTATAGCTAAAGGAGCACTGACTGACAAGCCTTGTTTACATAGCATACTACACATGTCCTTACTAAGCCTACAGATAAATAACAATACAGTCAAACCTATGGTAAAGACCACCTATGGGACATAAAGGGAAGAACAGATAGTGGCTTTTATAAACTAGATTTATAATGGTGGCCGTTATGAGAATTGGGGTTTTAACCAATCTGATGCATTAAAGTGTGTAAATGGATGTTTTGAACGCTAGTAGTATAATGTCAACCCTAGCTATTTTAAGACTAGTTGGCTTGTTTTAAGGATGTGCCACCATGAAGTCCTACAAGTGATATAACGATTTCTCTATTTTTTTTATCATAAATGATACACTTTGTGCAATCTGTAAAACACCGTAAATATAAGACAATCATGGTTCGAGTAATTCATATGTGGGCATGAAATATCATATGCGAGCATGGAATAAATACATAGAATGTTCATAGAGCATGTAAAAGCCTTTTCCTCAGCACTTTATATTCAAACGAAAACATACACGATTCATTCCCTAAGTAAAAATCAGACGGAAAGGGTACACTTCTCGAAAGCACAAAGCACAGCAAACGCAACCACATGTATACATCTCAAGTTAGGCCAGCCACAAGTAAAAACTGTAGGGTAAACTCCGTCGCATTTACAAACCGTACAACAATAATTTGATTTATAAAATGGTGCCTTACCCTGACAGACTGGTATACTCTTTCTGTCTAACTACATGTACTTTAACCGACTGGTTTAACAACTGGGTCCACTTTGCAGATAGTGAGGTTTCAACTTTGTCAACATCCGCCAGGGATACATAGGAGTCAGCATAGAAAGATAGCAGCTGTTTGGTTGAAAACAGGTCCGTGGACTGGAGACCGCTCAGCTGAAATATTGAGAAACTTAGCTAGTCTGCTTGAACATTTACCCGTTGATTACTTTACATTACTGTCAGAATATAAAACAGAAGATTTCTATTTAGAAGTCAAAATTCCTTAGCATGTGTTTCAGACCCTTAAATAGATTTATGCATTAAGCTGAACATTACAACATTCTTTTCAAGACCAAGTAGAAAAGCCTACAAAAAGCTACAATCACGGATACGTAATTTTTTTGTTGAGTTAAATGTCACATCAAGCCAATTTACACATAATACACAAGACTTAGTGATTATGACTGCAACAGGATTCCTAGAAATCATCAAACCACTTGACACAATTTTGTAAAAAGATCTCACTAATATACATATACATAAGTTAACCTTTAGCCTGCTGGCGGTATGTGATCTTTCCTTTGCGACCAGTAAAGATCAAGATCAGCCTGTACGTCTGTGCGGGCTGATAGACGTGCAGGCTGATCATGGTCTGCACTGCTATTCAGACAGTAAATTTTCAATGAACATCCCTTTGAATAACAAAGGCTACTGTCCAAATTGAATGACGGACCAGTCCATTTAAGAAATTTAGCAGGGTAAAGGTAATACCTGTATGCTTGATCTAGTTGACATGTCAGAGTTAAGTTCTGTAGCTAACAGAGTCTTGTTCAAGCTGCCTACACTCTGTTTTTCCAACACTGTGCCATTTACTTTCAGTGAATACACGAGATGCCAAGCTGTGCGGCTGAAGAAAAAATAGATTTGTTTACCATTTATAACATATAGGATGTGACAAATAAATGCATATAACTTAACATAGAAATATCTATACACACAAACACTTACAACTTATTTGAATTCAAGCTTAAAAATAATATTTCAATAGGAAGTAAAGTCTATCTAGTTCTTTCCATTTGCTTAATAGAAAGCGCACAATACTGTCTTTCCAGCTTTCATGACTTCACAAAACAGGTTAGGTAGGTTCAATTAACTGGCATTATATAACTGAAACACTGTTGAAAATGGAAATAAACAGACAAAGAACATGAGGGTCATGCCAGGAATAATATAAATTTCTGATTGCATCAAAGCAAAATCATAAAATCATCATAACAGTTTCATGGCATCACCATAACATTATCACGACAGTATCAGCACATTATCATGACATCACCATAACACTATCATGGCAGCATCAGTACATTATCATGGCAGCATCAGTACATTATCATGGCAGTATCAGTACATTATCATGGCATCACCATAACATTATCATGGCAGTATCATTACATTATCATGGCAGCATCACAACAGCATCATTATATCAGCGTTATGACATAATTAGGACAGCATCACGACATCATCACGACAATAGGACAGGACTAGATTGAAAGTCCAATGTTCCTTTAACTGGGCTAGCCATGAGCATTTGAACATACTCAGCCAATCAATTGCATGTTATAAAACTTACCCATAGTAGTCAACAGTTTCCTCCTGTCCCTCTATATGAACTTCTACCTCAGAAGACTTGAATTCTATAAATATTTAAATGATAAGCAAATAACTTGTATTTTTTTGCCGCTCAAGCTCACACGTAACATGTTTGTAAACTTGATATATATCTATTGTCGAAAGAATAAGATGCTGTAAAATACAAAATGCAAAATTTTGTTTAGACCAACGTTTTCAGTTTTCATACAAATTATACTAAAATACCATGTTAATATTATTCAGGTATTGAGTTTCCATACATATTATACACATGTTCACAGTCAATTCCTTTTAACAGGCCGTACACTGGTTCACAGCCAAGTTTAAGGCTAAACACATACTTAAATTTAGTATTTCAACTTAGTTTAACATGCTGCATTCTTCAAACCAATCCAATTTTGTATCACGATACAGGTCTTTGAAGTATAAAACGTTACTAACCAGGATGCTGCTCTACCCATGCATGTTCTATAGCTACTTCCAGTTTATGATATCGTGATGTGGAGATCTTGTGTTGTAAGTACAAAGACAGTACAAGACTTGTGTCTGTGACATGTTCATCTGTTACTGCTGTGTATGTCTGGTTCTTGGAGGTGTTTACACCAACAGTTTTCATAAAATTGGACCAGTCTATATGCTTCAGTAACCTCGGGTATACCAGTCTACCATCTACTCTTACATAGTATGGCAGACCCCATATTTTGTATCTGTCAAATATACAGTATATCATGATAATTTAACAAAGTGGAAGTAATTAAATATTAGATAATTCATAATATCCCCAAGCAGATAAAATGCTTTTCCGTCATCTGCGAAATTTCTAAAACGTTATAATGCAGGAATAATATACATCCCCCTCCTACCAGTCTCAAAGTTCCAAAGACAGATTGTTTGATTCTGAACACAGTTTTGAAATTGACCAATGGAAAAGTTGTATTTTGAGAATGCTCCTAGTCCTTTTAAACCCTTTCTATAAACTGTGATATACATCTGAAACTTTGTAAATGTATCGAATATAAATATTCCTACAATGATTTACAATTCAAAATAACTATTAGTAGGTTTCATGTCACACTAAGATTGATTCAGCATAAGTATAACTTAGCGTAGTATGTTTATACAGCACAAATTGTTTAGTAACATAATAATAGTATTTGTATTTTGTGCCCAAGTACCGAAGTGGTATGCAAACGTAAACTATTGTCAAAACAACAATTCATTCCCAGATCTTACCCAGAATGTGACCAAAACTGCCTCTGTGAAAGAAGACCAACCTCAATCTTTTTACCTGTAAAGTAGGACATGAGCTTGCTTAATTATACTTGACGATCTGATAATATAATACATATGTGTTTGCTTGCTTTAATAAATATTACACGAACTGGCTCAATTACATACCATGATGCATACATGAAAATGACAAGTACTTGCATGCTTTGATAAATATCACACCAACTGGTTTATCTATATAAAAAGATGCATAGATAAATATCACAAATACTTGCTTGATTTGATAAATGTAACTTGAACTTGCCTGCTCATGTAATGGCAAGTTGATAAATTTCACACGCACTTGCTTGCTTTTACAAATATCATACGAACTAGCACAATTATACAATGATGCTTTGAGGAATATCACTCAAACTTGCTTGCTGACTGACTTATACAAAGCTGCTTTGATAAATAATCACATGTCTTTGTAATTTGCTTGTTTTGGTATCTATCACATGAACTGGACTACTTCTACAACGCTCCTTGATAAACATCACATGTACATGTTTGCTTTGATAAAGATCACTTGAACCGGCTTACTTATACTAGGATGTTTTAATAAATAATCTTTCACGTCACATTTGAATCTAACACAGCTAAAGTCTAAATTGTTTTATATTTTCTTATTCTTAAAAAGGCAATATCTGGAAACTAGGACTGACTTACGTTAAATATAAGTATTCACTTTTTTGAATATTTTTGGTGATGTGATGAGGTTCGCATAGTTTCGTTATCTTTAAAAAAAATACCTCTCAAATGCCATTAATGTAGCAGCAATTGTCAGTCAAAGATGTAGAATGTATACATAGTAAATATGTTCACCTGGGTACAGTTTCTGGTAGAAGCTAATGAGGTGAAGCCTAAATGTTTCATATTGTGATCGTGGAATCCATTCCCTTGTGAACAACCAGCTATAGTAGGACCAACGAATATATTTCATTCCATGGGTCTCTCCACGATACAATTTATAGTTTCCATTGGGTCCAGCAAAATCTATATACGTGGAAAGTTTTGTGGTGTTAAGCGGGGCCACCTTAGCTGGATTGACTTCTGTTCCATTTACTAGAACCTGCCAGTCGAGTCGCCAGTAGGACTTCCTGCAATGAACAAACCAGACTTGCTGTTTTAGACACACATACCATAATTGGGAAGTGCTAAAACACAGCTCAACTTTCAAATTAATTATTATTTACATAATGAATTCAACAAGATTATAAGTATATACAACTGATTTATTTTTTAAACTTAGTAAATCATCAGTATCAACAATTTTTTGTGAGAATTTCACCTCGAACAAATTTTCAGTGTCACAGATTTTTTTAAAAATTTCATCTTTGTGTCAATTATCAGTATCACAGATTTTTGTGAACATTTCAACTTTGTGTCAATTATTAGTATCACCAATCTTGTGAAATTTTCATCTTTAAGGCTATCAAAGTCACATTCATCACAGAGCATTAAAGGGAAATTGTAATGTATACCCTGTATCCGTATAAACTTTTTCTTGATTCTTGATATGCACTTTTACACAGCTGGAACATCCTATAGACAAAAACAGAAATACGAGAAACAACTATAGTTAAATTCGTGTACCTCAGTTTGTGTGAATAAAAATATCCTTCGTATATTTTCTTACAGTGGAAGGGCATGAAACCCAATTGCTAATATTCATTTTCTTAAAAAAAAAGACATTTTCCCATATATACAAAAAGATGCAAAAGTTAATCTTGTTTAGGTTCTTTATGTCAAAACAATTTAATGTTAGATAAATTTTTGAGCAAACCGGGGAGCTGTAAAACTCAATGACTCTTCACTGCAATAAATATAAAATGAATGAACATATTTCATATCTGACTTATAAGCCAACGTGTGTATATATATTATTTATTATAGCCGCAATCAGTTATCTATTTGGATAATCCTGTAGAATTGTTAGTGATTTTCGTTAGAGAATATCAGGATATTGCGACGTACAAGAAAGGCTCCCTTCTGCTTTCTTTGTGCCCAAAGTATAAAGCAACCAAACACGGAACAAGTATCCGAAAGCTCGAAAGTAATTTTAGTTAGAAGAGCGACAGTCCTGGATTCGCAGTCCTATCACTCTATCAATGCATACATTGGGAGAAATCGAAACAGCTGAACGTGTTTCTTTATCATGTGTACCTAGACCACTTTTGTTCTCAAGCCTGCATACGTTCTAAAATTCTACAAAGGTGTTTAAATACAATGTAACAGTACCTCCATAGTATCTCATCCAGTACAGCTCAAGAGCATGTTCAAACTTGCCATAGTCTAACCATGACAATTTTCCATCCAGGTACAGATGGAATAGGTAGTTCCAAGAAGTTTCTGACCAGCTTACAATCCTGAAATTGCTTCCAGCATGGATGAAAGACTGCATTAAGTTAATATTGTATGCTGGCCATGTTGCAGAGTTGACGAGACGGGAGTGGTTGAAAAAGCCATAGCGAATACGCCATACCAGGCCACTGAAAAACGGAACAATGTTACATAATGAGTCCAACATCTCAAAGCTTCGGGGATGCTGGATAAAAAGATAAAAAGGAATTAAGATCAAAGCATCGCTTTTCGATATCATATCGTGATATTATAATCAAAATGATTGAAAAACCATCACTTAAGCTATATGGTTGTAATTTTTGACATTTGAAAATAACATTATACGTTCAGACTACTTGCCACATGATAACAACGAAGCATTATACAATGAGTTTGCAATATAAATTTACTAACACAATGCTGAAAAATAAATAAGGAGTTCAAGATGGCCCTGCATACGCTCACCTGACACTGACTCTTTGACCTCAGATAGGTCATGACATATTGTTCCATGAACTGGAACAGTTTTATTTTGTAACAAAATGGTTCATCCTAGGACTTTGGCAAGGTGACAGTAAAGCAGAGTCATTTTCACAAACTAGGGAAGATGCGTTGACAAAGTCTGGCGAACATACTACAAGTGGTGAAGAACCATCAACTGGTTCACGACAAGAAATCGTTCAAGGGTATTTTTTTATTTTTAGCTCTCTAAACAGCAACATTATCTGGACAAACACCGAGAGAGACCTGCTTTAGGATGCTACAACCAAACTTGGTAAAGATTCATCAAGTGATTCACGAGAATAGGTTGTTTAATCACTTTTATTTGTTTAACTGTAGCGGTCGCTAAAATGAGTGAAAAGTACAGATGTTGACGATTGACCATCCACCAACACGTGTAGCTCACTATGATCCTTTGGTTCAAACTCCATATTCAAAAACATTTTTAGTCTCAGCTAAATTTGAGATTGAAATTTTTTATATAAATATTACTAGAACTTTAAAATCCAATTCCATTTAAAACTGGATATAAACTTAACAACAGCCATTAATTTGATATTTAATTTTATACATCAAATTTTGACAAACTCATGTGAGAACGATACTGTTTTGTGAAAATGCATGAAGAACTTGTATCCTTTGTGCTAGATGTTAAAGAAACACATACCTTGACGTTGTTACTCGTTCCTGGTAGAAGATTTTTAAATCTATGTTGCTCCACCATGAGGTGCCCAAACCTTAAATGTATAACTTACATATGTAGGCCTAAACAGTAACAGTTCAATAACCTAGACAGTGCAAAAATCATCAAAATTAATGTGAATATTTACAATTGAGCCTTGTACAAGGAATCTGAAAAAAAACATTTTCTTAACAGAGTTATTTACATGTTTCACTTAGCTGCCAGAGCACATTCCTATTCAGTTAAGTCTGTAATAAAGACCATCCCAGTCAAAAGCATGGAATTCTCACCTTTAAAAACATTTCTCCAATATAATTCAAGGGTCGATTTTAGATTGGTTTTCTGTAGGTCAACACTGGAATTTGTATATAATGAGAACAGCCAATCATACATATATACTGATCGCTCCACAGACAGAAGGTGATAGTCAAATCCGTATCGGCTTGTAAATGAAATTTTTGATGATCGCCAAGTGGTTGTAGCCGGATTTTGTACTCTAATGCCTCTTCCGGCATACTCATAGATGAAATATACGAGTCGCCAGTAATGAACCCTAAAACAATAAAATATTTTATAACTGTACTACATGTATTTGTAAAATTGTTGAAAGAAATGTATTTTCAACATCAAATGATTGAAAATAAGTACTTCATTGAGATAAAGACATCTTACAACAAATACTTGAACCGCTGTAAGATCAGTTTATCTTTTGAAAATGAGCATACATTAACTCTTACTAAATTTTCGTGGAAAGAATTATAATTTCTAATGCTGAATACAAGAAGAACCTACGTTCAGGTAATTAACCATCTCAATGTATGCAATTTACAATTTATTTAGACTGAACAGAACTAGAAATTGCTTAGGAAGTACTGAATTCATAGGATTTATAGGTATACATATAGCAGCTAATGAACAGAGCAATTAATGGTCCGTCCTAAAATTCGATCAAACACTGAAATAAAGTTATCATATTACTTGTATAATTTATTTTGTCAGATTAATATCTAAACTTACCCATATTCATCCACCACTCGCTCTTGATTTTTTATCTTTACCCGCCAGTTACACGCAAGCACTGAAAATTAAAAAAGGAAACATAGAAAAACGAAAGTCTGCTATTTCGCAATACTTAATTAAAAACTATGACTCTTCATTCAAAATATCAGAAAAAAGTGTAATAAGTACATCTCTCACGTGTATCTTTTTTATTTTTCATGTAGCTCAGACAACCATTTTGAATCAAAAGCTGCACTTAAAACATAGAAATAAACATTCGGTTCTGCAATTTCTGGTACATTCGTTACTGCCTAAAAGAAAGTAGTTGTTTATTTATTTTATTTTGTTGGGTTTAACGTCGCACCGACACAATTATATGTCATATGGCGAGTTTCCAGCTTTGATGATGGAGGAAGACCCCAGGTGTCCCTCCGTACCTTATTTCATCACGAGCGGGCACCTGGATAGAACCACCGACCTTCCGTAAGCCAGCTGGTTTGCTTCCTCACATGAAAAATTCAATGCCCCGAGTGAGGCTCGAACCGACATCGATGAGGGGCAAATGATTTGAAGTCATCGACCTTAACCACTCGGCCACGGAGGCCCCAGAAAATAGTTGTTAAAAATTTGCCTGCACGGTTCAAACGAGAATACCAGTCTAATTTAATTATGGACTCGACCTAAATATTTTACGGTCAGTACCTACCATATTGTGAGCACCAGTCTGAATTTATTTTTGTTTCAATTATAGTCCAGTCGACTTCATAGACTGACTCTGTGAAGATCATAGTGAAAGCAAGACTTCTGTGGAACACTAGGTTTTCATCAAATATTTCATCATACAGGATGTATTTCTGCGAATTTTGTCCGATTACACTAAAACTTGGTACAAGCATTTTCTCCGTGATGTGATGTACAAACTTAGGTGATACTGAATACATATAGTTGTACAAAAGGACAAAATCAATCTGCCAAGCTATCCTGAAATGTTAGAAAAACATAAATTATACTTAGTGTCATATTACCAATGGACTTACTAAAATGTTAGTAAAAGAGTTTTCTAATTACAGAAGGTTCAACTAATTGAAATCATTGGGTGTTATACTAGCCTACAAACAAAAGCTACACCAAACTTTTCCAAGTTGAAAAGGGTGCACACTTTTGTAAACTAAAACGTATTGAACCTGGCTCAGAAAGGACAATTTATGGTGACTTTTGTAATGTTCGAAACTGTCAGTAAGAAACCTGCTTACATACAAAACTTTGACCAAAATGTACAACTTCGATAGGTGCACTATCTGGCCACGGTCTCTGCAACTTGCCTTGTGAGGTCATTTTATAATGCAAAGACTTGTTTGGAGTATGAAAACGTCCGACCAAGTAGGTTTTGAAAAACCTGCTTCTATTTAAAATCTTAAGCTTTAAACATAATTGTACTAGTTAACTGAAAGTGTGATTTTTACGTTATAACTTAGGAACTTTCGACTTGAATACCAGTGATAGCTTAAACACTGTGTTTGCAACAAGTAATTATTGAACAGACTTGTTTTCAATAAGGATATGATATTGAACCAACTTTTTGATAAAGATTTGTTCTTAAACTTTCATATTTTGATAAATAAACTAACCTGTTTTCAATACATGTAAAGATTTGTTCATGAACTTACCTGTTTTCAATAAAGACTTGTTCTTGGAAGATAATATCAATCTTGAGGCCACTCTTAAAGAAGGAATAATCTGGAAAGTGCAAATTATATAATAAGCTTATTTCTGCATTATAATTATACCTTTTTCACAACAAACAGTTCATTTTTCTGATCAAAGTAGAATTTAAAGGCCATAAGGAAGCTTTATATTCCGTACATAATGATAGAGTTTATGTGCATAATCAAAACATATTCATCAACACAAAAAATATTTTAATTGCTATATTCAGCAGCATTTTTAGCTAGAAACAAAATGATTCATTAAGAAAAAATGCAGCAGGTTATGATATCATAATTAGTTTAGACTAATATTTTTAGCTTGATTCACTTCCGTGTCTGACCCCTGGAAAAACCAGTGGATGTGTCATATGAGATAGTGTTGTCGGGACAATACTGGGGCTCAAACCCACGACCCCAAGTCTGAGCGGTTGAGACCTCAACCACTAGACCAAGCATTCCTTTAAAATCTTAATAGGATTAATAGTAATACTGTACCTGACCAACTTAGGGCTAGCCCATTCATAATAGATTTCTGTATCTTTTGAAAGTCCAACTCTGCTATAGGTGTCGTAAACGTTAGTTTAAACAGCTCGTCCTCAAAATATACAACTGCGCCCGGCATGAAGGTGTAGTTTCGGCTCAGACCGGACTCCATATTAAGGTGCGGAATGAGATATCCTGTTACCGGGACAGCTAACCAGAAATATTTTGAGGCGTCGACAACTTCCCCATTGTATGTGACCTTGTACCGGAATGATGTGACAATGTCACTGTTAAACACAAAATAAGAAAACCAATTAATATTGAAAGCATTTCATACACATTTTCTTATATTTCTATTATTCATGTACAAATAAACCCTTAAGAAATAATCTTTCACATGAAAAGTTCATAATTTAAATTTTTAAAATTGTCAAAGTCCTTTTATCAGTTTCTTTTGTAAACTAAAATAAAACTGAAATGATTTTTTACCAATAATAAAATCCTTATGGATCCTTTCGAAGGATAGAAGGTAACTAGGCTTAATACAAGCAATCTTAGGAATATTTAAAAGTTTTACCTAGAATTAAAACGGGTTAACATTGAAATTTACTTCTGAAATAAATTCCAGTTTTAAATTAAAGCAGCAGAGACATTAAGAATATTAATTTCACTTCTTATTTTCGAAAAAGAAAATGTTTCCTTGATAAGGTTATAAATAATATAGATATTGATAAATACAAACCCAGCAGTTTTATAGCCAACTCTTTCTTTGAACAGGATAATTCTGTAGCCTGAAAATTGTAATTCAAATATTATACTTTTATAAGGTATCTTAAAGCCTTTAAACAAGCCATACAGTTTTAGTTCACTTAACGACACCAGCTTATTTAACTAATTCTAATTTGTACGCTAAAAGTAACTTGCAACTTTTCCGTATCGAACAGAGCCGGAAGACAAATGAATAATGTCATAGGGTGAAGGGTGAAGTTGGAGGGGAGGGAGGGGAGGGGGGGGGGCAGAGGATGCATGATCAGTGGTGGGCATGACTGGGTGGAGAAGTGAGGTGGGGGAATGGTACAACTTGGAAGGTTTGAAAAAAAATCTAAAATAAGAAATGAAAAAAAAAAAAAAAATTGGGAGGGGGGGGGGGGGGGGAGGGGGGGGGGGGGTGTGACCAAGGCAAGTGGGTGACCAGGTGTGGGTGCGCAACTTCACATGTTTATAATAAATGTTCACAGAAAAGAATGAAAGAAATTTAATGAAATTCTGTCAAATGGTAAGTTTGTTATGTACAAATATGTGGATTTTTAGACAATTAAAGGGCAATAACTCTGAAGTTACAAAAAGAAATCCGTCCAAAATTGTCTGTGTACAACCACATTATAGTGCTCTAAATTCTGTTAAAGTTTCATAGTTCTAGGTCAAATATATCAAAAGTTATGATGCAGAAATTGGCATATCTATAGATCTATAGTACCCTAAACTTCTAAGGGCCATAACTCTGGTGTTACTTGGGCAATCTGTCTGAAACTTGATGGGCCCCATAACCTCATAGTGGTGAACATGTATATGAAGTTTGTTTGAAAAAAATCTAAAGTAAGGAATGAATTTTTTTTCGGGGGGGGGGGGGGTAGGGGTGTGATCAAGGTAAGGGGGTGACCAGGTGTGGGTACTCAACTTCACATGTTTACAATAAATGTTCATGGAAAAGAATGAAAGAAATTTAATGAAATTCTACCAAATGGTAAGTTTGTTATGTACAAATATGTGGATTTTTATACAATTAAAGGTCAATAACTCTTAATTTACAAATAAATCCAAATGAAATTGTGTGTACACAACCACATTATGGTGATCTAAATTCTGTTTAAGTTTCATAGTTCTAGGTCAAATATATCAAAAGTTATGATGCAGAAATTGCCATATTTATAGTACCCTATATAGTTAACACTAGAAACTTCTAAGGGCCATAACTCTGGTGTTACTTGGGCAATCTGACTGAAACTTGACGGGCCGCAAGAACTCATTGTGGTGAACATGTATATGAAGTTTTAAATAAATATTCCCAACCATTTCCTAGATATGGCTCCGGACGAACGGACGGACGGACGGAAAGACGGAAGGACGGACGGACGGACGGAAAGACGGACGGAAGGTCGGACGGACGGACGGACGGACAACGCCAAAACTATATCCCTCCGACTTTCGTCGGGGGATAATAAAATGTACACAGTTTCGCGATGGACGAATTCGCAAAAATGCAAACACGAAGGAATGTACATGTGTAACGAAATGTTGGTATACAACAAAGAAGAGAGACTGTTTTAAAATTTGAAGTACTTGGGTTAATAAAATGAAAGAGAACGTACGTTTTGAGGAAGTTATTATTTCTTTCCATGCAAAAATGCGAGACACATATTCCCAACACCATATTCAGTACCTAGGACCGATGCTATGTGATGAAAAGCTCCCCATTGCCAAATGTCGCATTATGATTAAGGTTTAATGTAGTTTTATAATAAATTTTAAAATAGAGTTGTACCATTAAAGTCAGAGGAAATACAATCTTTAATTAGTACCTATACATTTATTAAGTAATTGGTTCTTCTGAACTTTAAAATGAACAGAGAAGCAAGACGCATGCGCGATCAAATATTACGATTTTAAATTTAATGCAGCTCATTAAAGCAATTATCTTTCAAATCGAATTAAAACAAACTCTTTAACAACAAAACTATACCAGTTCCACGATGTATATAAACGCTAAGTAGGACAAGTAGACCATGCATTTACCTCAAGAAACAATGTAATATTTTGCTTGTTTGTTTTGGTTTTCGTGCCATTGTTTTAGTATTTCAATAACGGCGGACAACTAACCTAACTGGTCTTCCTGGATTCTATAGCCGTATCAGTTTTTACTTCTCCGCTAGGAACTGCTCCACATGAATCAAAGGTGGAGGACTAGTGATTTATGACACAGTGTTTTCTAACAAACCGCACGGAAAACATATGTCTCGTCTAGGGATCGAACTCATGACCAAAAGATCTGCGCTGTCCTAACTGAGCTAGGCAGTTCGGTGTGGTAAATATTTTCCTTGTCTGACACATGAAGACAAATAACTTGACAATCTTAATGTTCTCATTATTTGAATATTTTTCAATTTTTTCAACTATGTGTCTTTCTACCGGCACTTTTAAGTCTACAGAAATTACGCAAAATAATGATATACCCTAGAATGGAAATTTTAAAACTAAGCACGTTTCAGTTATGAACAATAAGTATCTATTTGGCAATGGGGCAATATGATGCAGGATAACATATATATGCCCCTGTACACCATAAATGAATATATGAAAATGTACCCGTATAAATATCTCTAACTGATCTGCTATGAGGATGAACTGAAAAATATAGGACGAAAACTCTCTTTACAACTGATTTCACGGATACCAACAACAAAGTCCCAAACATCATCTATTAGCAATTCTTTTGTATTCTAATGAACAAAATCATATTTGTATTTAAATACTAGTAGTTATTTTCTATACATAAACAAAAATACAGCACAATCCGCAGGTGCAACGCTAGCTTTTAAAGTACTTCACATATGCAACAACAGAGCTATGCTTCTTAATATTGTACTAAGTGTTAATGATGAAAACAGATATAACGTTTAAAAGCCAGAGATGTTACAGCAGTTAAAAAGTGGACCTAATGAGAAAATACCAATTTTGTAACTCTAAAAAAGTAAATAAGCGGATGACATTGCATGTAAAAGTTACTGCTATTTGTCTTCTTAGTCAAAGTGATAGATCGTGTAGTATTCAAGAGGAATAGGGTTACAACCATTTTCCAATTAAATGCAAAAACATGTTAAAAGGGCATATATTTCTATCAAATTTTGCACATTTTCGACACTAAAAAGACAAGTAAAAATGAACGGACAAAATATTTTAACCGAGAAATTCCAGACTTAATACAAAACGGCCATAATTCTGATAGCAGGTCTCTTGGTCTACTGCCTTTTCAAATATTTATCTAAACCAGCTATACAAGTTTGCTAGGTGTCAAACTGCAACAGTTTTCAATAATTTGGAAAATGTTATTACATAATATGTTTTTTATAACCTATCCGCCTTCACTTCGTTATTTATTTTTCAGAACGGGATATGACAAAGTCATAATAAATTATGCACAATTCAAAATGCAATATTAAGCCAGAAATATGTCCATTACATTTTGATTCTACACTAGATCTATATAACAATATTAAATAGGTGTGATAACATCCGGATACTGTATTTTGAAACAACTAAAGACACATTTGACGTTCACTGATCTTTTACATACCTGATGCAATAGAATCCCAAGTAATTTGGAGCAGATTGGTAAAATTTGTCCTGTCTTCCGATATTAGATATCCATTTATATCCAGAGTATGCAGCTCAGATATGGGGGTTACATCTTGATTTGGCAGAAAGCCAAGTGTGTACACAACATATGAATCCTGGCTTCCATAATATACCGTGTGTGCCTGGAACCAGCTTTTTAGGTTCGTGGCACTGAGCGTGGTTACTGACCGGGAATCAACTGCTCTCTTCTGATTGGAAGCGTCACGAAGGAAGAATACTATGGTGGAAATGAGGTCACTGCAACAGGTAAGAAAACCGTTAAAGGCAGCTGGTTTGCTACAAATGTTTTTGTTTGAATTGTCATAATAAAAAGTTTGCTAGCGTTATGTTAAACACAGATTTACAGTCCTATATAATGAGGTATGTTAATGATGTCTTGTCATTTCCTGTCTATCGTTTGAAATTTCATTTCCCAAACAGTTCTTTTGTAGCAAAACAGTTTCGAAAACTTAATTTATCTTGAATTTGTGAAAAGTACTTACCCATGTTTTGTATAACAGGCTATATATCTGTTGAAGACTGCAGTATACTTGAAACCTGTAAATAAAGAATAAAAAAGCATAATCTATTAAATTAATGTAAAACTACTTGTACAACATCAGTGCCGTATACTCGTAAATGCACTTTCATTATTTCTCTAGTCCTTTGGGATCATGGAGTCTATATAATATAACTTATTGTAACACTTTGGCTCTAGAATAGGGACATGATTCTTTTCAAAGGATCTGTCCAATAAGATATTTCTAAAGTTAACAAATGGTTAAACCTTTGACAAATGTGGTCTTCAAAACATATATCTCTTAGTAACTAAATCAATACATTGTACTTGCTGGCTACATGTGACAGTTTTTTTCGGCTAAAATTCAAATGTTAAGAAGGACACATACCATGTTTGAGACATATAAATAATATAAGTGCCTGTTTGAATCAACACACCAGTCTGCTTTTCTTTTCCGATGTTAAGGTCACATGTTTAACCTTCAGTCTGCTGGCGACAGGCGCTTCTGCCCTTGCGACCAGTGCAGACCAAGGTCAGCCTGCATATCCGTGCAGTTTGATCATGGTCTGCACTGCTCGCTATTCAGTCAATACATTTTCGGTGAACACCCTTTTGATAAACAAGTGGTACTGCCCAAATTGAATGATGGACCGATCCATTTTAGTAAATTAGCACGGTAAAGGTTAAAACATACCATGTATTTCTGTTTTCAGAGCTCTGTTGACCTGTGTAGTGAGCTTGCTTACGTCTCGTCTATCTATTCCCCCTACGAAGCTTACTTCCCAGCGGTACCGATACCTCAAAAGCATGTCCCCGGTCGCATGCTCGTACACCTTGTAGTCAACGTGAATGCCAGGCTTGATAACTGACAAAGAAGCCCGGGTTATCAATGGAGCGGAAACAACCACTGGGCGCAACAAGTCAACACCAATATGTACGTAGTATATCAATCCATACACTTCATGGCTGAAATAAAATAAAACTAAAGTTTAACTTTCAAATTGATATGATAATAAAAAAAAACAAATTCAACAAGTTTGAATGATTGCTCACTTAGTGTGTTAACCAATGATCGTGATGAATTTAAGAATCATTTTGACCAAATGAATTTCATTTCTTTCGATGGCAGAACTTTGGGTCACATACGTCTACTAACTGAGATACAATCAATAGTATATTTAGCGTGATGTTTGGTCAATATGAGAACGCACTGATCTGCACGCTGTGTCAATCTCTTAAGTTTCAATTAGGTACTATTTTATCAAGGTTTAATGTTTTATTAACATTTATATCGGTTAACTAGAGGTATTAACTTTAACAAACAAAAGGTCCCACTAGGGAAACATAAACTTACTTTTCATTTAGAAGGTATTTCTCTACCCTTATGATATGAACAATACAGTGCCCAGGAGTGCATTCTGAAAGAAAGAAACGTTCGACATGAAATCTCTGTAAAGTATAAATATTAGCTGATATTTTAACCATTTAAAATCAAGGAAAACTGTAAGTGTGTATAAACAAGACTGGCTCTGTAATTTATACTTTTATTTCATGATACATAGTTATCCTGCAAACAACAACACCGAAAACAACTCAAGCGCTTCTGTAGTCAAGTGGTTATTGCCCTATGGAGGTTTACAAGATGCGAGTTTTGTCAAACTGGACAGAAAGAACATACGTATCTTTGTACAGGGATATGCGCTCCTCGGAAGTGTTTTTAAAGAAAGGAGTAGTTATATTAAATAAGTACCTTGTTTATTGTTAGTCCATATTGTTTGTATAGCGGTAGTGAAATCTGTTTTATTTTCACTATATACGTAATCGTCAATCAGCAACTCGTAATGGTATCTGTACCGGCGTTCCAGATATCCATCATATACCACAATGCCTTGCACTCCTGCTTCTATATTTGCGGTTAATACTATGTCATCAAGGGTAGTAACTCCAGCAGGATCAATGACTGTTCCATTGTACGTCACATAGTAGAACAGCATAGTCACCTCAATTCTTAAATGATAATACAATACAAAATATATTGTAACAACATATCTTAAGAACTAAGTACTGTCGCTTTATCATTCCATTACACTAGGAATATGGACAATCTTTATTCATGATTTATGAGGACAGATTACAATGGGATATACTTCAATTAGTGTATGTCATTAATGATATGTATAACTTACGCTTTATCTCCGATGTACTCTTCTGTTTTCTTGATGCTGACATAGTCCCCATCAGAACAGTTCAACAGACTTTTACCTAAACAACAAAATCAGCACAGGGACAATTAGAAGAACATTTAACAGCAATGAAAGTGGAAGAACTTGCCACATTACAAAGTTTTTGATAGATACATTGATAAACTGATTTAAAGCAAATTTACCTGCTTTAACACGAATTACCATTTACGTATCTCTGAAAATGCTCTTACACATTTTCTTTCCTTATCAAATACGTAATTCTAAGAAATGAATTAGTTTGTACATTTCAAAAGACTCTTTGGGTCATGTAAGATGTTAAAAAACCTATTCAAAAATGCAGAAAGCAAAGTTTCCAGTTTTATTTCCTCCAGCTTAAAACAATTCACATGACTTATCCTGCTTGTAACTTGACATTCCCTTAAATTGAATATGTTAAAGTCATATTTGCATGCGTGGTTAACATTCGAGATAGGTTTCGACATTTTTGACGGAATCCAATATAATAGAAAATGAAAATACTTACTGCTATTTGTCATCCATACATCACACAGAATATCTTCCATCTTTGTCAAGTCTTCTGGTGTAGGTCGCGGTCCTTCGATCACAAAAGTGAAACTGTATCTTAGGTCAGTTAGGCGCGACACATCTCCGCTGTAAACCTTTGTGTTGTAGCGCTTTCTTAATGCTGTCTCGAGCACACTCAACCCTGGCCGTTTCACGGCCACGGGACCATTCAAGAAGTCCACCTTCAGTTTGTAGTCGACTCTCAACAAGTCAGTTCTATAACAGATATTTTGAGACACGGTCATAAATTTTCTAGCATATAAAAATTAAAATATGGAGACCTTCAATTTTATTCTCGTGCTTTTGCTAATTTCAACAAGATATTATATACATGTAGTATAAAAAAACTCTTATATACAATTATACATAAAACCATAAGATATACAGAAACCTAAAACACTGAATAGTCTTTCTATTACATATCGTATATAAGTAACCTATAAAATTAAATAATTTGAACTACACAAACACACCCAAAAATATCCTTAATGAACAATGAATAGCGAATGGTTATGCCGAGAACATAGTTGAACCAAGACTACACTCACTACTGAGTAAGGGTAATTTTAGCGACATGTTAGAGTACGTGGATTTTATAGCAATATATCAGAAGTAAAAACAAATCTTACCCTGCATCATCAAACATACTTGTAGTACTGAGGATAGTAACATTCAGATCAATACTTTTCACAACTGTATCTGTAATAAAACAAAAAGAACAAACATGCTTAAGCTTTTCAAGCAAAATCATTGATCTAATTGCAGGTAAGCACAAAATTTGTGACTTTCAAGATTCGTCTACTGATACATTCTTTCTTGAAGTACAATAAAATCCTTAATAAGGCTAACAATAGTTCTAAATGTTAATTATTCTGACACCCAGTTATAAATAAAAGTCACAGTTTTGATTTTTAAATAAAGCCCCTCTTCAAAATCAAAATGAGACAAAAATCATCTAAAGTTTCAAATTGTAATTCTTAAAACGGCCATTCAGACTGGTGTTTCTTACATCACTAAATACATATACAAGCTGCACAAATAATTTGCAACCTTTGATATATTCTTTCCATTTACGAATTTTACGAAATCGAAGTGTTTAAGTGTAGTACCATCATTTGCATCAACCCAAGCTTCTTTAATGACATCATTAACGACATTGGCAGAATACTCATCGTCCACTATTTCTAAATAATCCGAGTAGACCTTGTCCTCATAATAAGATACCGCTGTTGTGGTTGTTGGCTTTTCTGTTGTTGTTGTTGTCATTGGTGCTGCGGTGCTGCTACACCCGCTTCCTGTTGAAGTATTGTATAAATTAAAGCAACAAATAATCCAAATTAATTTGGAGGCCATGTGACCTTACAAGTAATTCAGTTATATGCCTACTACTACAGGGACACTCAACACCATAGTATTAAGCCTTAATTTAAGGGGTGTTCTACTTTGATCCGGAAGATGTACATTTCACACTCCGCTTTCATTTTGCACATATTTTGTGTCTTCTTACAAATGTAAAAAAAATACTGTTACTCACAGACCAATTCAGAATGGAAGAGACGTTGGCTAATCATTAAATATTTAGTAATTATATTATGAATTGTTTCATGTTAATCCTGACATATTGCAACAACTGTTTTCTATATTATCAGACTTTAATAAAAACATCAAACGAAAATACTTTTTCATTCTTTCCCAATACGTAATTATTCCTTACCATCAGCTCTAGTCATTTCTAGTTGACAAACATTTCTTGACTGTTGATTAGTCTTGAAAACAATAGCTCCCTCCAATTTCAATGGCGTCTTCAAAACACCGTGTATTTCTACTAGTTTCGTTTGACTCTGCAGAGTAATAGACTTGAGGTATGATGCAAAGATTCCGTTGAAAATTGTTTCTTGACCTTGAATGAATAAATGACCTTGAATGGCTGGACCCATACCAGGATGAGTTACTCTCAAATTAAAAACTGTGGACTGTGTGTCTGAGGCACAGGAATAATTACCAGACCATATGCTTGCAATGCTTTCGGCATCTGGAATGGAAAGAAAATAAAATTAATGTTATCAATGATGCATAGTTCAAAACATGTCGTGTACATTTACTAGTCAATTTAGACATTTCTAAGCAGTTACAATCTGCTTGAAATTAAATTTGAGTTTTCCTATGAGTTTCATAAATGCAGAAAATAAGGAAGGTACAATCAGAGTAAGACTGATATATATTTATGTATATAAATACATACTTGCTGGGACTTTACCATTCTTCCTTTATATAAATATTTATAATTGTTATAATTGTATATTAACCACGAAAACTTACTATCATATTTAGCACATATATCACTTTGCCCTGCCTTTGGAACATTACAGTTTGGTCCCTGGAACCAAGGAAGACATTTCTGCTGTCCTCCGCGAGAACAAGTAAAATGTCCTGGACAAGCTGACAAAGTTGTTGTAGCTAAAGTTGTAGTGCTTGTTGTTGAAGGAGTTGTGGTAGTAGTGGATGTGCTTGTTGAAGTTGTTGTTGTTGAGGTGGTTGTACTGGGTGTTGTTGTTGTAGTTGTAGTTGAAGCAGATGTAGTTGGTATTGTTGTAGTCGACGTTGAAGTTGATGTTGTTTTCTTTGTTGTTGTTGGAAGTGTGGTGGTGGACGTAGTTGTAGAAGAACTCTTTGTAGATGGTGTGTTTGTCGTTGAAGTTGTTGAACTTGAAGTTGGTTTAGTAGTGGTTGATGTTGCAGCTTTCGTTGTACGTCTTGCAGTTGAAGACGTTGAAGGTCTCGATGTAGATGTTGCCGTTGAAGTAGATTTGGCTGTAGAAGTCACAGGTAGGGTTCTTGGTGCAGGAGACAACTTCGTTGAAACTGTGGATGTAGAAGAAACTGTTGATGTCTTTGTAGTTGGTGTTGCTTTAGATGTGCTTGGCAGGGTAGTTGGAGTTGTAGTAGATGTTGATGTGGATGTTGTTGTGGAACTTGTTGTAGGGCTTGATGTAGTGGGTGCAATCTCACACTTATCTCCCGTGTAACCTGTAAAAAAAGCAAACAAACCGTAACAACTTTTTTCCACCTGCAAATCGTTTATAGCCTTTCAAACGGTTATGAGGCAAGTTCTATTTCTTCACTTTTTAATTCTATAGAATACTTTTACAGCCGTGCAGCGACTTGCAAATTGCAAATGACAATGAACCAAAGAATTTATAAGCGTTGCACGTCACATTCTGCCAGTATATTGTTGTAAGAAAGTTACTCAGCCTTCTTGGACTAGAGCTATCAATGAACTGATTCATAATGCCATCAAATGCTCGTTTGAAACGGCTCAAATGCTCGTTTGCAAAACATTTCATTACCTTCATAATGTCTTAAATGTGAAATCTTTAGTACAGAATCTACAACTTAAAAATGAGTTCAAAGAAATGTAATTGTTCAAGATTCGCTTATTATTCCTTATATTGCTATCTATTTTTGGACAAAATCTTATAAAATGATTCGAGAAATATAAATAAAAGATCTGTAACCTGAAGACCTGAACTTTTTTTAACAAATGCTAAGTAATTTATTACCTTGGTTACAGCAGCAAGTATAATTTTCCAGATGTGAACCGTATCTATAACAATTTCCATGACTGCTACACCAGTCTATATTCACTGAAATTGTAACAAATACAGAATATACATAATAAATTTTACACTCTTATTGAAATCCTGCAATATTTGCTTGTAAAAGTAGTATTTTGTCTTTCAAAAATGATAAAATGGAAACACGTGTAACAGATAAGGATACTACAATGACAGTACAATTCTGATGGTGAATTGTGACTCATTATTGTCGTAATGACTGACTAAACCAGTAACGAATCTAATCATCTGTAGTGAAGACAAGGGAAATAGGTTCTATGCAAACAGAATCAACATCAACCCCCGTTATGAAATAAAACTAAGATAGTGCGTTTTTATCAACATCTCAGGAAAAAAAACAACAGAATGTTTTAATTTATCGGCTTAACAAAATAATCAAAAGTTATGATATTCAAGACCTATTATTTTTTCTTGATTAAAACAAGAAAATAAACATAAATGACTCACACTACTCTATCTTAGCATCAGTATTTTATTAATTCAACTTGTCAAAAACACTTAAAACTGTCAAACTAAATTCACACGTTAGCTAGCAACTATATTTCAAACGCTGAGCAACCTTTATTTTTTCCAGAGCCATCGTTAAAGTATTTAACTTAATTACTTTATTTTCATTTGCAAAATGACTGGTCCTGCTTAACTGTCAAGATGTTTGCCTCTACACAACATTTTTGTACTAATTCTAGTATTTTAGTAAGTTTTACTTTAAAAAAGTTTCGTTTTAATTAAACAAGTGTCTATTTCCCGATACATGTTATAATCTGAAAAAAAACAACCCACAGTCAAATTCTTCTTAGATTAAGCAAATATATGCCGATTATCCTCAGGGGTAATTGTCCAGCATGCATTAAGCTACTTTACCTGCAAATCTTCTTAACTGGACAGGACAGCTCACAGGAACACCGCTGTCTGTAGTAAACACTACAAAACCCTCAATCAGAACTGAGCTTATTACTCTTCCATCTAGCTCAACATTTGTGAAATTTCTACCGGCAACTTCTTCCGAAATTACGTGATCACTTTGAAGCGTTAACATGTGGAACGCATAAGCATAAGCTCCGGACATAGAAAATCTATGTCCAGAAATAGCAACAGATCCGACAGTGTCTATCGTATCAGATTTTGTAATGTTCATTTTAAATACGGTTTTAATGCCATCTTCTTTACAAGTGTAGTTTCCACTCCATTCGCTAGGAACAAGTTCTGAGGCTGAAATTTAAACTCCACTTAAAGCTAGCACATTCAGCAAACACTTCAACAATTCACTGCAAGTAAAACTATGAAGATGCTGTATTTATCTTAAGAAAACAACAGATGTAGATCTCGAAAACAGTATTTTTTTTCTTTCAGACTGCAACCCGTCTAACAGAAATAAAGTTGTATGTAAATGGTTAATGTCTAATGAAAGACAGTTTTACTAAAGACGTAAACATTCTCCTTCTTTGCTCCTCTCACATCACTAAACCCCTCTCCATAATTACTACACCTTTTCATTTCTAGAAGTAGTACAGTTGACCCTAATGTTAGTCATAATTTGACCCATATTTAACCTTTCTCGTGCTTAAGTTTCAGTCCTATCTTAACCTTTTTTTGTGCTTAAGTTTCAGTCCTAACTTAACCTTTCTCGTGCTTAAGTTTCAGTCCTAACTTAACCTTTCTCGTGCTTAAGTTTCAGTCCTAACTTAACCTTTCTCGTGCTTAAGTTTCAGTCCTAACTTAACCTTTCTCGTGCTTAAGTTTCAATCCTAACTTAACCTTTCTCGTGCTTAAGTTTCAGTCCTAACTTAACCTTTCTCGTGCTTAAGTTTCAGTCCTAACTTAACCTTTCTCGTGCTTAAGTTTCAGTCCTAACTAGAGTTATTGAAGGAACGCTGTTTTTTTTTTAATTAAACGTCATCGAAATTTGAACAAGCTGATCATCAGAGTATTGATATAAGCTTTCAGATGCCAAAATTTCATATTATTTCTCTTACCCTACAAGAGGTCTTTGGGCGACAAGTACACCCCTTTTCTTTCCCCCTCCTAATCACTAATGCCTGAGATAAATACAGCATGCCTTCAGAGCAGCACAAATTCTATTTCTAAGCAATGCGCATTTAAAGGGATATACTGATATTTTCAAAAATAATTCCTGTAAGCAGAGATCCATTTTAGATTAATAATCAATACCAAAATTCTATTCGTGGTACTATCGCCCCAGTCAATTAACATTTTGAATGCTTGGATTTAGTAAGAACATTAAATAACCCATATATTCCAAAAGAACGAAACAAGGCTGTTAATTCAACAGCAATGAAAAATAATTAGAATAAAACTACATAATTTTATGTGCATTTTGAAAACAGAAAATACTTTTAATATCCCTGTAAAACCGCAATATTGAACAAACGTTTTCTTCTCATGAAATAATTACCTGCATTGCTACCAGCTTTAGAAGTTAAGAAGAAATGCAACAATGATTCGATATCATTTTATTTTTTCATTTTCATAAGACGAAACTAAGATTTTAAATGCTGAAAAGTTTTAATTACGAATGTAACTATCATAAGTCATAAGGAAAAATCTCATCATAAAACACAACTGAGAAATAAAATAATTTTCATTTAGGTATGACTAACATTTCATGCTGATAGTATTTATACAAAAATAACCAATGCATTATATACTCAAATGGAAATTACTAAATTACCGTTTCAGAAGTTTAATTTAAATTTTGACAATTATAGCAGTTTCGAAATTGTCAAGAGTAGTCGAAACAGTGAAAGCTGTGGCACATTGTAGGTTTTCAACGGGCAGCATACAATCCACACAATTACTGCACACAAAGCATATAAATGAACACTCTTATTTTCAAATAAAAGATTTCATAGAAATAAATCCAATTCATCAGGAAATATTTTACTCTGTATAAGTTTAACATGGGAAAAAGCATTTACATTATGTAAGCGTGGAACTAGACATCTGATTAATTCTAACATATTTTTATCACATGCTGGAAAACTATTCCAGCACTTAAACACAAATTGTTTACACACACAGCACACTTGCAAACATATAACATTGCTTTTGCAGCATCTTATGCAGATAAATATGCTAATGGTATATCACTCACAGTCAAAGTTGTCACATTCTGCAACGCCTCCTACAATTTTTGTTTCGCAGTTCACCCCCGTCCATCCCGCAATACAGATCTTGTGACCATGAGGATCACATGTGTAGTGCCTTTCACAGTCATTCGTCGGAGTACAGGGAATTGAGGTTGTTGTTGTTGTGGTGGTGGTGGGTCCGACCTCGCAACGCCGGCCTTTGTAATCTAAAATCAGAAAATGCACGTTTTGACACAAGTTCAAGTCCTGACGTATGATGATGTATAAATAGGTATAATTATTATTGCAGTAAAGAATGGTATTCAAACAACAGAACCACCAATTTCCAGAATCTTAATAACCAGTGCTGAATGAAATTCACTTTATAGTGGATGCATGTATTTCACTTGGTTTTAATTCTGATTCTGTTGCTTTGTGTAAATCCTAATGCAAGGAACATACAACAGTTGAGAACGACCTTTGACAATCAGTCATTTCAAATAGGTAGGCACCTGCATAGAACCAATTACTTTTTTCCAGATGCTCACTGATGCAACAAAAGTACAATCTAACAATCTCAAATCCCCTCATATAATTAAGGTTAGGGATGAACTTCCTAAGTCAAATAATTATCGACCGGTGCAATCAAAAGACCATTTATATATTTTCTTAAATAACATACCTTGATCACAACAACACTGGTAATCTTCAAGACCGCTAGCAAACCTATAACAACTCCCATGTCCATTACACCAGTTTTTATTCACTGAAATCATTCAGAACAGATACGCTTTTCATACAATTTCTTTACATGGCAAGGAGAAGATAAACTAATACCTAAAGTTTCACCTAATGTTTCTTTTTAAATGCAAAGTGTGCCATTGTTGTCTAGATAAATATGATACTGAAAAAATCAGTTGCTTTAATTCATAAATTGAAATAATTGGTACAGATCTAGAAGCTGAATCACAAAATAGAAACAGTAATTCAACAAACACCTGACATGAACTCGGAAGAATTAAAAGTACACGGAGACTCTATATATTCTTTCATCTTCTCCTTATTTCCAACAGCAACTGTTCATAAACCATGTTTAGTATAAATCATATTTTACAAACCTTTATAAGCAAGTTTGAAATAATACGTTCTAATACCTAATTCAGAAAATGATAAAATAAATATTTAATTTATAATCACATAAAAGGATAAGTAATGATCTTAAATTGTAAGCTAAGCAATAATAAAAATTCAAATGTTTGGTATTATTTTAGTTTGTGGCGATGGACAATGTATAGTTTTTATGTCTTATAAATTAATCTTGGTAAAAATCGCTATTTCTGTGTTCCTGTAATTAAAACTTATCTTAATACAGACACCATGCATATTCTACCATGCACTTCACACTCAAACTACTGAAAGCACATTTCCGGCATTCAATAAAGCAGCATGCGAAGGTAATATATAACTTTACAGTAATGAATATCCTATTGCTGAAAAGACTGTTTTAATATTTCCTAATCATTGTTTATTTGAAAACTGCCAATGTTAATATGTTCATTTTTTTAAATTACTGTTTACAACACCTGAAAAATAACATTTGCAAAAATAAATTTCATCTAGAGACATTCTAATGTTGATACATAAGCATGCTGCTTTAACTATTACCTGCAGTTCTTCGCAGCTGAACTGGACAGCTCAAAGCCCCAGTTTCTAATGTGAAAACCACAAAACCCTCAATTAATACTGGGGATTTCAATTCTCCGTCCAGTTCAACATTAGTAAAGTTTCTACCAGCTACAATGTCACTGATCACGTGATCACTCTGAAGCGTAAGAAGCCTGAACACATAAGCATAAGCTCCGGACATAGAAAATCTATGTCCATCTATAGAAACGGTCCCGACAGTGTCTATTGTATCAGATTTTGTGATGTTCATTTTAAATACAATTTTAACGTGATCGTCATTACACGTGTAATTTCCACTCCATTCGCTTGGTACAAAGTCTAAAGCTGAAATATAAATAATATTATAATGACAAGGACGATCTGAGCTTTGTAAATTTAACGTAATGATCTCATATCATACATGCATTTAATGTTTTGTAAGATTCCGGGACTATATACTATATATAAGTAACTAATGAATAAAAGAATTTAGCTTACAGTAAAATTACTGGCTCTGGCACATTTGATTAATTAGCAACAACCAGTTTTATAAAGGGACAAACGTTTCCAAAGCGAATACGTAGACAACGGACAATCGGTTATATAATATAAAAATAAACATTTTAGGGAAATGTTTGCCAAAATTGTGGGTAAACAATATTTTTGGAGAAAAATGAGGGTGAATTCGTGTTCGATTGGCACACCTCCCCCCACCACAAAAATAAGTCATAAATATAATTTCCTTCCTTACAATATTTTATCAAAGACTACACAAATACAAAATAAAATTTACAGATTTTAGATAAGAATTTGGATTTTAACTGAATCGTGCCGAACACATTTAAACCCACACTTCAAAACAAATCTAGACCTGTCTAATTCAGCCATCTATCAAAACGTATGTGCTTGCCACATCAATAATAAACAAGGCAGTCTGAAAGACAGCTAAATCCCCTGCCACTGCTATGGATAGTGAAAGGGTAAACCTTTGATTTTAGCTGTGACCTTGACCTTGAACTGACATGGCTGACTCATGATTCTGACAACGTCTTGATGAGGAATCATTTGACACCAAGTTCCTCAATCTGAAATGCCATTTACGGGCTTAGAATACAGAGCTGGAAGCTTATACCTTCAGTATGACTTACCTATGCTGAAAAGACTGTACTACATGTTTCTTGAAATGAGGTTAATCATTTTTTACAGTTTACAAATGAAAATCTTTCAAATAATTTATAGAGACATTCAATGTGGATACATAATGATGGCTTTAAACTTTACCTGCAGTTTTGCACTGAACTGAGTAAGAGCATCGTTGACCACAAAACCTCAAATTAGTTCTGGATCTTCAATTCCCAAGTTATTATAAATTCCTATCAGTTATAAGTATGAGCACGTGATCACGAAGGTAAGGCTCAGAACACATAGTTTAGACCTGGGACATTAGAAATCTATGTAATCTGAAACGTCCCTGACATGTATTGATCGATTTGGACTTCATTTTATAATAAATTTTCAACGGGTGTTTACGGAATTACTCATGCGGTAAAAAATGTCTAAACCCTGAAACCCTAAGATGTGACTTGATTGACCGGACATACTGACTTGTAAATTTCGTAATGAGCTAATCATTTGCCTTAAGTTTTTAAATTCCGGTATCAATTAGAGAATAAACTGAAAAAAGAAGCTCAAATTTGCCTCACAGTTGTGACTTGATTAGCAACAAGCCATGTTTTGGCACATTCCGCGATGAGCGACACTGGACCAAGTTTTAATAAAATTTTCAGGGAATTTAGCCAAGTATTAACATATTGGAGAAAAATGGGAGGCTCAACTTTGTTCCATTTGGCACCTCCACCTCAAAAACGTCACAATATAATGTTCTTCACATTCTTGTTATCAATTGACCCAAGTACAATAAAATCTTCAGATTTTAGGATTGATTATGATCGGCCAAACAATTTAAACCGACATAAACAAATCTAGACGACAATCAGACCATATCCTAAAAATGTCTGCCACACGATATAAAAAGGCCAAACATTCACGAGATTCAAAACATTTTGCCAACATTTTTGTATTACTTACTGGCATTTGCTATATAAAAGTATAAAAAGTATTATAAGTAACCTTCAATATTTTACAGTATTTGAACTTTCTTTATATTTCTATAACTGAAAACAATGAAATTCTTAAGGTCATGCAGAATATTTTTACCAAATCCGTTTATTTTCAAAAGCGTAGCACAATAAATTCAATATACAGAGCTCTGACAACTTTCTTAAGTGATACAGTGAAAAGGGAATAAATACTTCTAAAAAACTAAATGTCCTTAACTGATATCTGCATAAGATATAACTATATCTCATTAAGATAACATTCTTAAGTTATGCATTAAAATTTATTTTTCTATACCAGTTGAATCCTATCTACTTAGCTGACATGAAGAGACACTCGCGTTTAATTTTGAAAAAAACAAACACATAAGCAATTACTTTATATTAGTAATATATGATTTGATAAAAATCATGGCCAGCAAACAAATGGCTTACAGTTAAAGCTGTCACAATCTGCCTCGCCTCCGGGTAATATTGTTTCACAGTCTGCTCCTGTCCAGCCGGGTAGACAAATCTTGTTGCCATGGGAATCACAAGAGTAGTGCATGCTGCAATTGCTTACAGGTGTACACGGCTTGACTGTCGTAGTAGATGGCGTTGTTGTGGTAGTAGTGGTAGTAGTAGTTGTTGTAGGTGTGGTTGTTGTCGTTGGAGTAGTTGTTGTCGTTGGGGTAGTTGTCGTAGTTGGGGTTGTTGTCGTTGTTGGGGTAGTTGTCGTTGTTGGAGTAGTTGTTGTAGTAGGAGTTGTTGTTGTTGTCGGAGTTGTTGTTGTTGTCGGAGTTGTTGTTGTAGTTGGAGTTGTTGTTGTTGTGGTCGTGGTTGTTGTTGATGTTGTTGTAGGTTCAATCTCACAAGATTTGCCTTTGTAACCTAAACATAGCATCTTCATGTAATTACTTTCGCTAAAAGACAAACTGTTAAGGTATTTGATATTCTTGAAGCCGCAGAATCATGTAAAAATGCAAATCACATTTCAAAAATATGGATGACTGAATACGTAATTTAACTTTAGAACTCCCAAACATGTGGCGAACCAGAAACTTATACCAACTAAGATAATCAGGATTCACCCTGTAGTGTTGAGTGTGGGCACTAGTCTCAAAGCTTAAGCATATGATTCACATATTTATACACTTATATATTCCAGTATTATCAATAGGGGAATAACTCCAAAATGGCCAATAAAATAAACGTAACGCAACAGCAATTGCTCATCGGATAAAAAACATGTAATCAAAAAGAGGCATTTATATCTTACCTTGATCACAGCAGCAAGTAAAGTCGATAAGATCACCACCATTTCTGAAGCAAGTGCCATGCCCATTACACCAGTCTTTTGTCACTGAAATCAACAACAGTTTTATTAAACGCACTTTAAGTAAATGAAACAGCAGGACATTACTCCTCTCCAGTCATATACATCTTCTAACTATAGGTAATTCAAAGCAGAAGCACGCTGAAATGATATTAGCGATGCTGATGAATGTATCTATACAGCCACAATTTTAATCAAACATTTTATTAGTTCCAATCACCAAATAGGTGCACTTGGCAAAGGCAATGTAGAAGCAACCTTAAGACGCAAGAATACGCTGACATTATGTAGGCAATACTATGATGGCTAACGTCTTCCAGCCACATCTCTACTTATTTATGAACATGACCGCATTGTTTTCCAAAAAAGACCCTGTCACATATCAAAAAATAATGTGTACCACAGATGATTATCTTAACAGGAAAATACTGGTTGTTAGTGCCCCTACTACCACCTATAAGTTAAGTGGCTACTGCGATAGTTTTCTTTGTCTAGTTAGCTAAACTAGGTTACAAGTTAGAGGGACAAACCACAGTCTATTTTAGATAAATGCTAGACAACTTCAATGATCATGTTTCTGCAACTAACAAGTTACAACTCAATTCAGATAAGATATAGTTTGAAGCTGTGAATGAAACAGTTGACAAATTGGTTTTTGAGGCCTGCAAGGAGATTTATGTTTCTCGCCTTAAATATTCTTAAGTTAGAAGAATATATTACAACATCAATTTAAGACAAAAGTATCACAAAGTGACCTGACTATATATCCAGTGCATTACTGTGACCATCAGTTTCTTCTTACAAATGAATACATTAACATTGACTTATAAATGATTTAGTTTGCAAATCCGAAGTTTTCGCAAATCAGCTACCTTTTCTTATAGAAATTTAAATCAGTTAGTTAATACATACAAAAGTAAAAATGGAACAGAGCAATTATTGGTCGTTCCCCCCCCCCCCCCCCCCCCCCCCCCCCCTACTTGGTGTTTTGGCATGAATTAGATTAACTGAAAAAGGAATTCATTTCATCATTTGTATCTACTTAACGTACGTATACGAAGGTGGCAGTATAGTGGGTACTAACAGGCAGTTTCCTTCCGTTTAGGTCTTATGTGGATAACACCACTTACCAAATAACTGAATAAGAGCCATTTTTAAAGAAAATTTTCAACGTAAATAAGTAGATGTGAGCCGTGCCATGAGAAAACCAACATAATGGCTTTGCGACCAGCATGGATCCAGACCAGACTGCGCATCCGCGGAGTCTGGTCAGGATCCATGCTGTTCGCTTTCAAAGCCTATTGGAAATAGAGAAACTGTTAGCGAACAGCATGGATCTTGACCAGACTGCGCGGATGCGCAGGCTGGTCTGGATCCATGCCGGTCGCAAACCCACTATGTTGGTTTTCTCATGACGTGGCTCATATGTGGTTGGCACAAATATTCATCATACAATACAGATGAATGTTTAAGAAAATGGACATTTAGGATTATGATTTTCAAGATTATTATTTCTAGGCAAAACCAATATAAGCAATACCTGCAGTTCTTCGGAGCTCAACGGGACAATTTAAAGTTCCGGTGTCCAATGTGAATATGACAAAACCGTCAATAAATACAGGGCTGCGTACATTTGCGTCAAGCTCGACATTTGTAAAGTTTCTACCCGCAACTACGTCTCTTATCACATGATCACTTTGAAGCGTTAAAAGCATAAACAAAGAAGCGTAAGCTCCGGACATAGAGAAATTATGTCCGTGTATGGAAACAGTTCCAACAGTGTCTATTGTGTTTGATCTAGTGATATTCATTGCAAATACTGTGTTAACGTTGTCATCTTTACATGTGTAGTTTCCGCTCCACTCACTTGGAACAAGGGACAGTGCTGAAAATAACGTTGCTTTTTGAATGTATGACAGTGATAACATGTTGGCACACTGACAATGAAAAATGATGACACTAGTCTAAAACATTTAAACTATTGTAAAGCATTTGTAACAGCATCAAAGCAGTCAGGTAGAGCCTTAAAGCGTCGCCAATCGTTCCAAAGCATTACAACCAGAACATAGCATATCTTCAAACTGAACAGGTTTGACATATGAAGCTGTCATTATGAATCTTAAACATCAAAAGCAAGCATAGTACTGGTATGTGTTTTTCTTGGCAAGCGGGATTTATTTTACATAATTTCAGACAGAAATCCTGACAAGAATTTTTTTACCACTGAAAAGTGATGCAAAATTAATAAATAATACAGAGACTGTAACAAAAGCGTAAACTTTATATTTGTTACTGCTTCAGTAAGACAAAACAATAAATCTTTGTGTTAATGAAAATACGTATTTATATACTAAAATAAGAAATCAGTTTTTCATTTATTAACCTCTTTAAACTTACTATTGAAATTATCACACTCAGCATCACCCCCTACAATCATGCTGTCACAATTCGCCCCTGTCCACCCTGGTAGACACATTCTCTCGCCATGGGGTCCACAAGAGTAGTGCATACTACAGTTATTTGTAGGCGTGCATGGGATTGTTGTAATTGTTGTTGTTGGTGTTGTCGTTGTAGTGGTGGTTGTTGTCGTAGTGGTTGATGTTGTTGTAGGCCCAACTTCACAAAATTGTCCCTTGTAATCTAAATTAAAAACAGAATCGGATAAAATGTTGTGGTCACTGTAAACAAATGTAATATGTTCTAAAATAAAAGTATGTTAACTTGAACTTTGTTTTTACGAGAGCCTGTAACAACAAAACGCGTCGGAAAGAATGGGGATAAAATAAAGTAAGACTGCTGTAAAGAAAGCGACACTGAATACCTGGAAATGAACATACTTAGGGCGTATATACATGAAGTAATAAAAACATATTTTGGTCACAAAATATAATAGGACTGTTATACGAATATACACGGACCACCCGGAAATGAACATACATACGACTTACATTTCAACTCATTTAGATTTGAAAATTGAATACTGCGTAAGCCGCTGCTAGGGGGCGTGGGCAGTGTTGCATTTTCCATTATTGCTCATGAACAGACTCAATCAAACCGAGTCTGCAATTTTCACTGTTTGCCTTGTTTTCGGTGCTTCCGAGGAATCTACTTTTTAGATTTTATTTACTTCACAACAGCGGGTGTTAAGTGCTGTGTGGCGGCCGAAAAAAAGTCGCCCCGACTTCATCTCAGTGTTGTTATATTTTCTGGTCCTTCGGGATCATTGATTTCAACTCATTTAGATTTGAAGATTGAATACTGCTTACGCCGGTGCTAGGGGGCGTGGGCAGTGTTGTTTTTTCCATTATTGCTCATGAACAGACTCAATCAAACCGAGTCTGCAATTTTCACTGTTTGCCTTGTTTTCGGTGCTTCTGAGGGATCTACTTTTCAGATTTTATTTACTTCACAACAGCGGGTGTTAAGTGCTGTGTGGCGGTCGTAAAAAGCCGCCCCGACTTCATCTCAGTGTTGTTATATTTTCTGGTCCTTCGGGATCATTGATTTCAACTCATTTAGACTTGAAGATTGAATACTGCTTACGCCGGTGCTAGGGGGCGTGGGCAGTGTTGCATTTTCCATTACTGCTCATGAACAGACTCAATCAAACCGAGTCTGCAATTTTCACTGTTTGCCTTGTTTTCGGTGCTTCCGAGGGATCTACTTTCAGATTTTATTTACATAAACTAACACAGGCACGTTGGGCATAAGCTTAAGCAGGACTGTTGTACAAAACTGTCATAAAACACATGGAAATGAACGAGACATGAACATTTTAAGACACAGTGTGCATAAGTTAACTAGGACATTTGTAAAGACACTCAGTCTGACAGAACACATGGAAATGAACTTGAAACACAATGTGCATAAGTTAAGTAAGACTTCTGTACAGAAACTGACATGAAACAAATAATAAGTGAATAAGAGACACAATGTGCAGTAGTTAAGATGGACTGTGAACAGAAACTGATATGAAACACTTGGAAATGGACAAGAGACACAATGTGCAGTAGTTAAGAAGGACTGTGAACAGAAACTGATATGAAATAATTGGAAATGAACAAGAGACACAATGTGCAGTAGTTAAGAAGGACTATGAACAGAAACTGATATGGAACACATGGAAATGAACTTGAAACACAATGTGCGTAAGTTAAGTAAGACTTCTGTACAGAAACTGACATGAAACACATAGAAATGAATAAGAGACACAATGTGCAGTAGTTAAGGACTATGAACAGAAACTGATATGGAACACTTGGAAATGAACAAGAGACACAATGTGCAGTAGTTAAGAAGGACTATGAACAGAAACTGATATGGAATACTTGGAAATGAACAAATATACGACTGATGGACATAAACTATTTCAAGGCCTATAAACAGACGAAAATTAAGTAAACATAATTCTCTCATAGAAAACATTTATATGAGCCGTGCCATGAGAAAACCAACATAATGGCTTTGCGATCGCGCAGTCTGGTCAGGATCCATCCTGTTCGCTTTCAAAGCCTATTGGAAATAGAGAAACTGTTAGCGAACAGCATGGATCCTGACCAGACTGCGTGGATGCGCAGGCTGGTCTGGATCCATGCTGGTCGCAAACCCACTATGTTGGTTTTCTCGTGACGCGGCTCATATAAAGTATGAACTTACCTTGTTCACAACAGCAAGTAACACTGTCAATTGCAAGACCATTTCTGTAACAGCTACCATGTCCATTACACCAGTCCACAGTTACTGAAATGTTTAATAATTATCGTTATTGCACTTTTATATATCCTAAGGTAGTGTCCAACTTTTCAATTCTAGAATCATTCTGGCGCTAGCAGAGACTAACTAAAACTGAATGTAGGTACCCTGGGTTCACACAGCCTCCAAACTGGTTCTAAATAGTGAATGTTTGAGGTCATTCATTTCTTAAACTTAAAACACTATAGACATAAATGAATGAGCTTGAAAATTAATGTGCTTTTTTGAATTTGCCTCACATGTTGCTTTAAACATTTGAGGCTCACAACAAACTGTAAACAGATGTTTTCCTTAAGAATGTCTAATGTTAATAAAAAAACAATATTTATGAGGAAATGATGGACAGCCAGAGAGATTTATTATCGGCTTTTTCACTCAAAAATGATATTCAGGTAGTTTTTCGTGAAGAAAATTCAGTGATACCTATATAATGTTTTACTAAGTAAATTAAAGGAAGGCAAAAGGTATCGCTTTATCTAATTCAGTCTTGCTACAATCATTGCTAGATGGCTAGTCAAGTCGTGTAAATATGTGAGAAATCGTCCTATCAAAAATCAAACCATCATTTTCTAAAAATCTGACTTGTCATTGTCATAATTAAAAGGAAATTAGACGTTCAAAAGGAAAATAGCAAGTGTGATGTGTTCGTAGATCAGGTTTGAAAAATCTTGAAAATTTCACACGGACGACGTCAAAGAAAGGGACAATGTATCTTTTTTTACAACAACAAGAACAATGAGAAATATCGTAACTATATCAGTTACTGAAACAAATATTTTCTTTTTTCTTCCTCAAGGCAGTGAAAGGTCATGATATCAATATTGTAAGCATTTACACTGGAAACAATGAAAATTGAAATAAAACACTAATTCTGAATGTATATGACACAGGTTATGTGTTAATACCTGCACTTCTTCGTAACTGCACAGGGCATGATACATCTCCAGTGTCGGTAGTGAAAATCATAAAACCGTCAATAAATACTGGCGATATTAGCTTTGCATTCAATTCCACATCAGTAAAGTTTCTACCAGCAATGGACTCGGAAATTACATTGTCGTTTTGAAGTGTCAGGATTTTGAATCGTGTAGCAAATGCTCCTCTGACGGAGAAATTACGACCATCAACAATTACTGACCCAACCGTGTCGATTGTGTCAGATCGTGTTATGTTCATTACGAAAATAACTTCTATATTATCATCGTGACATGTGTAATTTCCAGTCCATTCACTAGGCAATAGCTCCATAGCTGAAACAACAACAACAACAACTATGCTAGCGATGTCATCATCACATTAAAATGATCATCTTTATAAATGTTCTATTTTTTGTGTTACTAATGAATGTAATCGTTATCTTTATAAATATTCCACTTCTTTGTGTTACTAATTTACGGACAATAAGAATGTAATCAATCTGACTAAAGTACATCTCCTATTACGCTACGCATAGGATCTGAGAACGACCTATTAATAGCCTCGTTCTGACGACCCTTTCGCTAGCCAATCAGAGCTTAACTTACAAAATTTAGCAAATCTACCTGTAGCCTTGACTTTTGATATTTACAATTCTTATGTCGGAATGTGTCAGATAGCCGGTTAGCTCAGTCGGTAGGCCACTTGCTTAGTAATCGAGGGGTCCCGAGTTCGAGCCCTGGAATAACTGCACATTTTTCTTACTCTTTGACATTCTAACAAGTCGTTTCATTGGTTAAAATAAAAATAGCAATACTGGAAATCCAAAATATACAGAAGACGTATGTGAATGGGTCGTTCTCAGATCTTCGTTTAGAAGATCAAGTACTTCAGTCAGATTGGAATGTAATAACCTGTATCTTTATAAATGCTCTACCTATTAGGGTACTAATTTACGGACATTACGAATGTAATCTGTTCTGTTTAAGAAAGAGTAAATGTCAATATTTTTCAATCTAACTATCAGTATTAAAATAGAAGTAAGTGTAAGGACCTCATAAAATATGGAAGTATACGACAAAACAGCTAGAACTTTTCATACCTCTTATTTAAACAAAGTCAATTTAACTTGTTGTGTGATGACGATCCGATCTAACTTGCAAATATTAGCAAATAGCTTACTTGAGTCTAAAGACTACCATATACATTTTACAAACGAAATTACTTTTCAGACCAAAATTCCATAGAGTTAAATCCATTATCAAACAGTAGAATCTAACCGATTGTTTCTGAGATGTCTTTCAAGTGATAAATAGTTCTACCGTACTTTTGTCAAGTCTTGTCTTCAAAATCAGTTTTATAATTTAATCTGTTATCTGTATTCTCAAAACTTCTTTACACTGTGCAAGGACGTATTGCTTGCTAGCGATATATTTCACACATCAAACAGCACTTGGTCTACTTACCATTAACAGAGTCACATTCTGCATCGCCCCCGGGAATCATGCTGTCACACACCGCCCCTGTCCACCCCGGAAGACACATTCTCTCACCATGGGGTCCACAGGAATAGTGCATACTACAGTTGTTTGTAGGTGTACATGGAATTGTTGTTATTGTAGTTGTTGGTGTCGTTGTCGTTGTGGTTGTTGTTGTCGTAGTGGTTGTTGTTGTAGTCGGTCCGATTTCACAAGAATGACCTTTATAGCCTAAAAAATGAAAATATAAATATGTTACCACATTTCATTGATAATACCTGTATCAAGTTTAAACAAACATTTCTGCTGCTTAAAATAACTGGGTAAGTACTCGCTGTTAAGGATCTTATAATCGGACAGCAAAGCATTGATAGTTCCATTTATTTCCGACACCGGACCTTGATCAAAGCAACACGTATATCTCTGCCAGCAATGTCTTGCTAATCTTATGAATTCCCTTTAACTTATTTTGATCATAATAATATACATGTCCCTCAACAAACCTGATCACGAAAAACAGTTGTATCTAGCTCCGACAGCCATGTGTTGCCAGTATTAAGAATTTCCAACGACTTACCTTGATCACAACAACAGGTATAACTATCTCTGGGAGCACCAAATCTGTAACAACTACCATGACTGTTACACCAATCAACGTGAACTGAAATGCATAGACTTCATGTTTTAAAACCTTTGAAAGCCTTGCGAATATGATCAAACCCGACTCCAAAATTTACAAAACCAAGAGTGGAAAACCGTCTCGACATGCAACATCGTTATAAGGTCTTTTTTTTTCAGATAACCAATTATTAAATTGATATGCATACCTATGTTATATAGCTTAGAACAAATCCTTGGTATCAGTGAATTTTGCGACATAAAAGCGGATACCATATGTATTAGTATAAAGATGTTTATTCATTGCTCAATATATTTTCTTGATCAGGTTGATGTGTTGTAGGTTTATCTCTTTTATATCAGAGTTGTCAGGAAAAGGGTAAATGCTTGTTCAACAGGCTGGGCACATCTCCCGATCGGGGTAATTTAGCTCGTTCGGGGTATTTTACCCCGATCGAGGTAAAAACCTAACAAAAGAAATCATAAAATATCAAAATTATGACCGGGAGCGTGTAAAAGCGATTTCTCTTCCATGTCTCGATGTTTTCTAAGTGTAAAAACAAGGCAAAATAAACTCATACATGTACAGTTTTCTTTCGCATAAAATGCGCATTTTGGGTAGAAAAATCGCAATTTTTGAAAATACACACAAGAGTGACCCAGTACTATCACTTACGCTGTAATATTAGCCAAAAAATGTTTCTCATTCATTCCAGCATCTCAACAGCGACCATTTTGAAGTGAATAAATTTTATCCGTGATGCACACTACAGAATATTCTGCTGTTTTGTATTAATTAGTACAGGGTGTGCGCAAAATTATTAAAATATACAATTTAACTTATGAAAAAGAAGTTAGTTACTTAAAACAATGTGGTTATAATAAATCAGCATTTTATGTCCTTTATCTGTCATAACGTTTGAAGTGATATCTGCGATCAACTGAAGAGCGAATTCAAAACTCTGTCATGACAGCGGGAGTTTTTAGTGACCAATCAGAGCACTGCATTTTTAAGTACCTGCTAGTTTCAACTCCGACGTTTCTCATTACAGATCAGTGCAGCCGTCAAGCGCATGCCCGGAATGATTTATTGGAGCGCATGGCAAAATTGTGCATTTTTTTACATGTCCGCGCGCATTTATTGTATAATATGCTTAATATACTGACTAAAATCAGTAAATATCACACTTTTTCAGTCGAGAAAGATTTTTGACTGCATATGTCCCAGGTGATGCTACAAACTACAAAACTTCGAAGTTTTATCCGGATTTTTTTTATGGATTTAACGGTTTTATTTTAGTTTAAAGTTTAAGATTTTACACAAGGATTCTATGATAAAGTTCGAGTAAAATGTTATCATTACCTAAATGAATTTTTAGTATCATTCCGCAATGTCTCGCACATGTTAAAATTATGGATACACGAGTTAGTGATTTATATATATACCGGTATTACTAACCAGTAGCGTCATTGACAGTGACTTGCATTATCTGTCATTGTATTATGTAATTAGATATAGAATAAATTAGGAAAGTGTGGAAAACGTGTTATTTAGTATAGTGAGGGAGACCTTTAAATAATACAGAAAATTGCTTCAGGTTCCAGAATAAGATAAAAAAAATAACATGATGGTTCAATGATTATGAGTACAGACTGTACTTATTATTAAAAACAATGGAAATAACGGCTTGTGTGCATCACGGAAAATATCCATTCTCTTCAAGATGGCGGCGATTGAGTTGCTATGTTGAACTGTCGAATAATAATTCTCGATCTGTAAGTGTTAGTGATAGTATGGGGTCATTTTACCCTGTATTTTCAAAAATTGCTATTTTTCTACCCAAAATGCGCATTTTATGCGAAAGAAAAATGTACATGTATGAGTTTAATTTGCCTTGTTTTTACACTTAGAAAACATCGGGACATGGAAGAGAAATCGCTTTTACCCGCTCCCGGTCATAATTCTGATATTTTATGATTTCTTTTGTTAGGTTCTTACCTCGATCGAGGTAAAATACCCCGAACGAGCTAAATTACCCCGATCGGGAGATGTGCCCAGCCTGTTCAATGTATATAGACATACCATAGCACGTACATTTAATGGAAATATCACTTATGAAGTTTAACAGAAATTTTAACTGTGGAAGAAATTTGTGCAACACACTCCCGTGTACCAGTAACGCCAGTGTACACGTTTTGTCCATATCCAATGGCGCATAAATATGCACAGTGGCTTTGGTATAAATGTTATTCGAAGCTACACTTCATGGTAACCATGGGTATATAGTTTCAATGAAAATGCTCTAAGTTTGTGTAATAGTTTGCGCCGTAATGTTTTGCATCAGAAGACATGACCATATGGCTGAAAGGCCGCATGGTCTAAGATAGTTCATAAATAAGGATCCTCAATGTATAAATATCTTCTCTTGGTAATGCGTATATATATATATATATATATCTTCTGTTGGAACAAGCTTTAAAAATCCCCCCACCCCCCCATCCCCACCCCACTTAATTTTGAAAGGCAAATTCTACAAATGAAACCAACCATCTTGGGGTAACAAACACCTTGATGAGATTTCATGCCTAAAGAACATTTTATAATTCTACTTTCAATGTAATTCCATGGCTTTTGACACAGACTGCTCTATATTGACTATAGGATATATTATTGGTGCTTTTAAAATTGTTTTCTATACATCTAGTTTTATGTCTACTGCTTCTTACATTTTTATATGCCTAATGTTTTGCCATCTTTGCTGTATATACGATGCAGGTGTAATGCTTTTAACCCTTTTTTGTCTATATCTATTTTTCATTTAAATGTTTGTATAAATCCAGTGCTTTGAACATTTCACTATAGCTCTAGTACTTTGTTACTTGACTAGTGCTTTTAACGTGTTTACTAGATTTTTTAATACTGTTTAAGAAGAATGTAATATTTCCATACCTTTCTTATAAGTCTTATATGTCTGGTGCGTTTGACATTTTTGGGAACGGTCTAATTCTTTGGCATTTTTTTTCTGATATGTATTCTTTTTCTTGACGTTTATCTATTTGAGAAGCACTTTTGACATTTTCGCTAAAACTCAAAGTTATTTGACACATTTTCTGTGTCTGTTGCTTCTGACAGTTTTGCTATCGTTCTGATACTTTTTTTTTAACTTTTCTGTGTCTTTTTCTGTTATATGTCTACCGCTTCTAACATTTGTTTCCATATGTCTAGTGCCTTTGACAATTTTTCTTAAATGACTTTGCCAAAATCTATTGTGTATCTAGTGATTCTGAAAAGACCTGCTACATACTTTGGTGTTTTCGGTAATCCACTACAACTATATGCAAACACTTAAGACATGATTTTTCATACAATACGGTATAATTTATACCTCATATCAACGAATACAATATGACATAAGTTCGCAGTAACTTAAACTGGTTCTAATGTTTTAAATACTTAAAGAGGAAAATGAAATATTACCTGCAGTTCTTCTGAGCTCAACGGGACAAGATATTGTTCCAACATCAGCGGTAAAAATCACAAAACCGTCAATAAAAACTGTCGTCTGCACCTTGCCATTCAATTCCACGTCAGTGAAGTTTCTCCCAGCAAAAGTCTCGGAAATCACATTGTCGCTCTGTAGCGTTATGAACTTAAATTGGGAAGCAAACGCTCCCGACATGGAAAAATTATGACCCTGAATCATTACAGATCCAGTTGTGTCTATTTTATCAGATTTTGTGATGTTCATAACGAAAACGACAGATATATTGTCATCGGGACAAGTGTAATTTCCGGTCCATTCACTGGGTTCTAGCTCTGTAGCTGAAAACAGTGACAACAAATACCACTACACTAGCTTCCTGTTTGTTTCTGACTAAAAATGCAACTGATTAACATACTTATCAGCTACCATGCAATCTTTTTCCATCCATATTTGGAAGCTCCTTTAAGCACGCACATAAGTTAAAGCAAACAGAAATGACGTGAACAAAACCGCAAGCGAAATCCATGCAGGCACTTCCGTGCGTGAAAGAAGCTATTTTCAAAGCAAATCAATTCAAGCAAACAATATTATCAACTTTATGTAAGAGTAGACATTATAAAGCTACGCCTTGTTTCATTTTGCAAGTTTTAGTAAGTACTATATTTTTCTACAGTTGCAGAAGAGAAACCATGATCATGCAGTCAATGAAAAAGAAAAAATGTGACAGAAAAAAACGGAAGAAAACGTTTCTACTATTACCACGAATTAAAACTCTGTGCGAAGTCAGCTGAAACGGGGCATTCTCTAACTTACTTTTCCAACAACTTTACTGTTCGCTTTTTCGTTTAAATCTAATCTAGCACTAAAATCCGTACTAAGCCTGCAGCTCATTTTTTCTGAATAATGAAATTTTAAGCAATTTTCTCATGGTGAATGCGAAAGTCGTTCAAATGCATTTTTATCTGCACGCACTTACACCTATTTCGCATTCACTCCTTTGTATTACTCCGACTACCATTCTTATGTTTCTTTTCACAGAGTATGCATTCTATATAGCGATGTCAAGACCAAGAGCAAAGCAAAAGAATCTTATCTTCTTTTAAGCAAATCACATAACATGAAACTATAATAATGTATTAATTTCACATTTTGACAGTATTAATACGCTTTTAATTTTATACTGGATTTCTCAACAGTAACTGAAATTCATTTATACCCTAGCAAAAAATCATTACTTTAGTTCTCTGTTATGTGGTTTGCTCAATACGATTCAGCACAATTTGCCAGTATCTATATGTTAACTCACAACCAAATGAATCGCAATCTGCCTCTCCTCCAGGAATCATTGTATCGCAATCAGCCCCCGTCCATCCTGCCAGACATTCTCGGCGACCGTATGGGCCGCATGTGTAATGAACGGTACAGTTGACTACTGCCGTACAAGGTATAGACGTCATTGTCGTTGTAGGCGTTGTTGTCGTGGTTGTAGTGGGTGTGGTAGTAGGCGTTGTGGTAGGTGTGGTGGTTGGCGTTGTGGTTGGAGTGGTGGTGGTTGTCGGTGTGGTAGTGGAAGTGGTTGTACTTGGCGTTGTAGTTGTCGTAGTAGTAGTTGTTGTTGTAGTGCTAGTGGAAGTTGTCGGAATACAGTTAGCACCATCATAGCCTGCAAAAAAAAATCAGCATTTAACAATAAGAAAATGTCTGCAAACTGTTTTATTTTTCATAACCATCTCTTGTGCATGTATTAGCCACCGAATCAACCAGTTCATTCTAATCTTACAACTTCCGAAATAAGTACACTGTATTTTAGTTTCGTTTTTCTCAATGATGACATACCTTGATCACAACAACATCTATATTGCTCTTTCTTAAAGCCGGATCTGTGACATGTACCATGATTATTACACCAGTTGTAATGCACCAGTACTGAAAGAAAGTATGAATACAAATATCAAATACATGATAAAGCTTGCATGCATAGTAATTGTACAGCATATACAAATGTATACAATAGCATTTAAAAAACAGAAAGGACTGATGAAATATCTTCAAATTCAACACTTTTGGTACAATTGGCAGGAAAGTCTGTCATGATAGTTGGTAGATCTTAGCCCATTGGAATTCACGCAATCTGTAACTTACAGTATTTCCCTTATGTATACATTCCAGTCTTGTGATACGTATTTCGCTTTTACTCATACATAGATAAATATATCTGTAATATATATTAGCTACATTTGTATAGATGATAGTACAATGTCTAACTAAATAAACCAAAGTGCACTTACTCGGACCACGCCTTAATTCCATTGGACAATTAAATCTCCCATTTTCATCATTGAAAATTATCACACCATCTATAAATACTGGAGACTGAAGACGTCCATTCAACTCCACTTTTGTAAAATTCTTCCCCAAAATAGTTTTCTGAATGAGGTCGTTGGTCTGTAAGGTAAGGACTTTATACGCTGAGGCAAAGGAGCCGTCGGTTACGATGATAGAGTTGTTGATATACATGTCTCCATTCAGATTGATTTGGTCTTGGGACGATTTTGTTATGTTCATCAAAAACCTCACCATGAAATTGTCGCTTGCACAGGTATAATTACCATTCCATACACTTGGTATAAAAACATCAGCTGAAAATGGACAATAACTACAGTGAACGATATTATTATATACCTATATAAATTATGTAAAAATTCGGCTTGTATTTCACAATTAAATTTGAACAGGCAGAAATAAATTCCGTATTGTACGTCATAAATTCCGTATTGTACCTTCCGTATTGTATCTGCCGGACTACTTTCATTAATATGCATGGCCTGCCACAGTTCTATAAATAGCGCACATAAAACTTCACTTAGTTCCATTTTAATATCGATAAACGAAGATTTCGTTCAATAACAAAACAACAAACAAAAAAGTAGAGGTATATAATAAAAGTTTCATTATGACAGTAGCTAGAGCTGGGATTTTGTATTCGGCTCTCATGGATTTTGCAAGATCGGATCACACTCAGCGTTTGCGCGCCTCGTGAGATCCGATCTGGCAAAATCCACGAGTGCCGAATACAACATCCCAGATCGATCTACTATTATAATAACGCTATAATATTATATTTGACTCGTCAGATTTTATGAATTTCAGACAGCACAGTAGAGTAGTGCTGTATGTATACCATCAGTTCTTTGAGTTTTCTCAAGTTTCTAGGAAGATTATAAACACTAATTTATCCCATTTAACAGAATCTGAACACACTTTAATTAATAAACTTACGTCACACTAAATAACATAACAGAATATAGCAAACGCAAAACAAACATGGTGTCAAATAAAATCAGATTCACATGAAATACGTACAGTCAAAAGCATCGCAATCAGCCACGCCACCAGGTATTATCTGATCGCAGTCCCTCCCGGTGTAACCATCAATGCAGATTCTCTCCCTGTGAGCATTACACTCATAATGCATAGAACAGTTATTAACGTTAGATACACATGGCTTTGGTGCCAGTGTAGTTGTAGGAATCGTTGGTCTTTGTGTTGTCTGGGTGGTAAGATGCGTAGATCGTCGTGCAATTACTTTTGAATTACATGTTTGGCCAGTGTAACCTGTAATAAATTATATTTACAATTATGAAAACAAGACTCTATAATAAAAATACATCATGACTTCTACAAACAATTGAAGTGCAAACACTTCCGTACAAAAGAAGAAAAGTTTTTTTACTAAAAGACAAGTTTCTTAGAAAAATAACTTGTGCTGACAAAATATCTATATCAAAAATGAATTTCAGACATCAACATATACAATTTTGATTGTTATACTTAAAAAACTATATTGCATGAAACAAATTTAGAACTGTTAGGTTTTAGGTTTTATAGGTTTTATATTTCTATCATTTTGTATGCACTGAATTTTGCTCAGTATATATCAAAATGCACTATTGTAACAGTAAGTGTTAACTGTGTAATATGATTTTTAGAGTAACCTACTTAACACCTTTGTCACACCAAAACACAGTATCCTATTAAGAGATTCTCCAGTAGAATATCAAATACTAATGTACAATATTCAGGCCATAGAACTGTTGGCATTGGATTAAAATCGTGAAGATAAAAATCAGAATCTCTAAACTTCATTTTTCTTGAAAAATGTCCCAATTTACCTTCCTAAAAACAGTGATAATAACATTTACCTGCATCACAGCAACAAGTGAACTGATCCCGTTTTTTACCATTTCTGAAACATGTCCCATGGGAGCTGCACCAATCCATGTATACTGTAAGTAAACAAAAACAACAAAATAGATAATTACACTTAATGACGTAAGAAAATTTGAAAACCTGCAATGTAAAGGTCTGTGTGGATAAAAGCAAAGATGATTATACAAGAGTTTTACAATTATTACTCCAAGCTCTGGAAATAATACAATTTCAATATACATGTGAAAAAAAACACAATGAGTTAGCATAATTCTTACTTTTGTGATTTGATAAAACACGCTAATACCTGCTTTTCTTCTAAGCTCCATATCACATGTGTAGGTACCACTTCCCTGTGAAAAAATAATTTTCCCTGTTATATATATTGACGTCATCAACCTTCCATTCAACTCCACGTTGGTAAAATTACGGCTGAAAATATCTTGTGCCACCCAATCCTGACCCTGCAACGTAAACGTCTTGAAGAAAGATGCAAATGAGCCAGATACAGCTATCACTGAACTGTCGATCAGAAGATCGCCGACTGTCCCAATGCTGCTGGTAGATCTGGTGATGTTCATTCGGAATACAACAAGCTTCCTGTCATCTTCACAGGTGTAATTCCCATCCCATTCACTAGGAATAAATTCTTCCTCTGAAGAAAGAAAAACAAGTGTATGTTGAATTCATTCCTGAATAAATAAACTTATATCTAACATGTGTCGCAAGTTTTTATACAAAGAATAATGAAAAATATTTTTAAAAAATAACAGGTGCGTAGACGCCTAATGAGCTGTTTTCGCGCCTAATTACTACTTGTGTGTGAATTAAGTATTACACCATTCTGTTATATAATTTCCATTCTGAAATAACTTTTATGTAAAGCAGTAGATCTATTGTAGTATTTTTTTTCTCCGCACTTGTATGGCGCCAAACAATACGTTGGTGTGACGTAAGATTTCTGTGTTTTAACGGAAATGTGCATGGATTTTTCATATGAGATTATTATATCAAACCTATTTTTACAACAAAAAAAATATACAAGTACTCACGATCAAAGATATCACAGTCTGCAGGTCCATCTGCTATAAGACTATCACAGTTTGCCCCTGTCCATCCTGCCCTGCAGATCTTTTGTCCCTGTGGTCCACACGTATAGTGCGAGGTGCAGTTATCCATCGGACTACATGGGGTAATGGTCGTTGTTGGCTGTGTAGTCGTTGTTGTGGTAGTCGTACTTGTAGATGTCGTTATTTCTGTCTCACAATGATCACCTGTGTATTCTGAAACATTATACAAATGGAATCTAATAACATAACTGACGGCAAAAATTGTCACACTATAAAATTAATCATTCTGGAATGATTTTACTATGTAAAAGTTGTGATACAGTGTATAGATTATTTTAACATGTCTAAAAGACAAGCCAATGCTTCAGTAATATTAACATTTGTTCTGGGCAAATTTTAAAATAACCTACAGGTATATTATCAATAATCATACAAACAGCTTAAGGTGAATGGCTAAGGGGACAAAATAAGGTCGGTGTACATACTTTTGTTTGCCATCGAGTGATGAACTGAATGTCTTAGAAACTTCGTCATGCAGCATTTGCAGCCAGACCAGTTTCCCGTCATAGCTTAATACTTAAATACCGACTAAATATTCTTCTTCTCTACTCTACATGACACCAGAAAATAAATTTTTGACGACTATCACATGATAGTATTACACTATACACTTTGTGTTTGTAGCGAAAATGGATAAACAGGGAAACGGTTGATCCATTTCCTACAATCCGGTAGCAATCAACTTACTCTGATCACAGCAACACATGAATGCCTCTTTCGTGGGTCCATATCTCTGGCAGCTGCCATGGCCGTTACACCAGTTTATTGCTGTAAATACTGAAAAGTAGAAGAAAACAAACTTGTACCAAAAGCTTCTTAAAAATTGCAAATTACAAATATCGTTTGTTTTCAGTGTAAAAAAACTTACAGAATAAATCTTCTTCTGAAACAGTTTTCTTACTTGTAAAGGACTCCTATAGAACATTTTAAAAGTAGTGTGTATTTACGCCACTTAATTTTCACAACGTGTACAGAGATGCAAAATGAAGTTCAGAAGTGATCATCCCAAACTCCTACGTTAACTTTTGGTAATATTGTAATTATTTATTTATTTATTTATTTATTTATTCATTTTATTCTATTGTATTCTTTATATCAAAACAATGCTTGATAAAAAAATTGTTCCAGCGCTAAGTGTAGACAGCAGTGTATTATCCCAAGCTAGTTCATTCTGAAGGCAGTCTGCCAATGGAACGGTGACTGGTTACCAAGTTCAGTGTGAAGAACCAGTGTTTATTCTTACCAGCTTGTCTTCTCAATTCCATCGGGCATGTCTTTTTGCCTGAAGCTTCCAGAAATATAATCGCTCCATCAATAAACACAGAGCTCTGGACTTTGCCATTTAACTCCACCTTTGTGAAGTTACGATTTGAAATCTGACTGCTAATTACGTCATTGCTCTGGAGGGCAAATATTCGGAAATAAGATGCGAACGATCCAACCATATCTAGTTGTTCCTGACCGATATACATGTCGCCCTGTAGACCGATAGTTGAGGAAGATTTTGTGATGTTGATAACGAATCGGATTTCAGTATTGTCATCGTCACATGTGTAGTTGCCGCTCCATTCACTCGGTAAAAATACATCCACTGAAATGTAGTTATACTCGTGAATATCATGCATGTTACATTTGATAATTTCAAACAAAGGAATCATAGAAACAAATGTCTACTAAACTCTCGAACAATACATTGAATATTTTAACCCTTTAAAAGCAATGTACAGAGATGTCAATTAATAGACTTATATGAATTATTATTTTCAACTTATCTGACAACTTTAAATCAAAAAACAAATTCTTCCTATGTGTTACTTTATGTATTGTATTGGCTACTGATGGCAAAAATATCTGAAAGATATATTCAAGACAAACCAAAATTTTAAGAAACAGAACATGACAAAAAATCTGAAAAATATATTGAAGACAAACTAAGATTTTCAGGGGAAAAAATTAGAAACATGACTGACATTGATAACCGTGACTTTGCCGCCACTGCTGCTCTGGCAAGTAAATGGAAATGAAGCATTTATTGCATTGATGGATATATATCATGAAGTGGAATATGTACAGTATGAATTAGACATTACTTACAGTCATACACATCACAGTCAGCCGCTCCGTTGTGAATTTGTTGGTCACACTGCGCCCCTGTCCATCCTGGGGCACAAATCTTCTGACCCTGGGGTCCACAGGCATAGTGCACGCTACAGTTATGAGCTGGAGTGCAAGATACCGTCGACATTTGAGTGCTCGTTGTCATGGCAACTGTTGCTGGGGTAGTGGCTGATGTCTTTGTTGTTCTGGTGGTTGTCGGTGTAGTTACTGTACTTGATGTTGTTGATGAAGTTGTGACTGTAGTCGGTGTTGTCAGTTTGGTGGTTGACTGTGTGGTGGGCTGTAATAATACAGTAATATATTACTGTTTATTCTGGCATGTCAGATGACTATTATGGGATTATTGCGAACCATTGATTAAGGAGAACAGTTATTGAGACACTACAGGTTTTAACTTGCTAGTACGGCATGTCACTTTTGAAAGAACTGCATTAATTTTGTACTGCAAACAGTTTTGAAGAATCACATTAAAATACAAATAAATCATACAAACATAATATGTCCTGTAGATTCGGGCACTTGATGGTTATATCTGTGCATGCGCATTCAACGGAATATATTCATTGAACAATTATCACAAAAAAATAAAAAAGTATGATAAAGAAAAATATGTTGTCCAATTTATAAGAATAAGTCAAATAGAAACAAATCAGTCTTAAAGTTGGAAAGGTCTAGCGAGCTCGGTAAATATAGATCAAACTTACCCGAGTTGTCGAAGTTGTGGTTGATGGTGTAGTAGTAGAAGTACTCGTTGAAGTTGAAGTTGACGTAGATGTACTTGTAGATGTACTGGTAGATGTGCTTGTAGATGCCTGTGTGGATGTTGATGTGGAAGCTGTTGAACTTGTGGTTGGTAAAGTTGAAGCAACTGCTGTGGATCTTAGGGTTGATGTTGGTTTACTTGTTGATGCCACTGTACTCGTTGAATAAGTAGCAGCAGCAGTTGATGTCGAAACAGTCGTTGAAGATGTGGTTAAAGCTACTGTAGATGCCTTGGTAGAAGTAGATGGTCTACTGGTAGTTGAAGTTCTTTTGGTTGATGGTTCAGTAGAGGGTGTTGCCTTTACAGTACTGGAACTTGTTGGTGCAGCAGTTGACGTGGTAGATGTCGTGGATGGGGTTGTTGTACTTGTTGTTGTTGATGGTGTAGTAGTGGTGGAAGTTGTAGTTGAGGTCGATGGCTTGGTTGTTGTTGGTGTTGGCGTTGTTGTGGTTGTGGTAGTAGTGGTGGTTGTTGTCGTCGTGGTTGTGGTAGTGGTAAGGTGGGTTTCACACCTGTCTCCAGCATAGTCTGACAATAAAAAGCATAAACTCTGTAACTCAACAAATTATTACATTAAACAATGAGCAAGCAGATAAAATATTTTTTTATGATTTATTGGAATCAGCATATTCAAGTTCAAAATATTCAACTTATCATGTTCATAAAGGTACCCATGTATGCATATTCTCTTGAAAGCAGTCATAAATTTAAAAAAAGATAATGGATAAGATTTAATCTTATTATGCACAATGTAATGTAATGTTTTATGTTTAAAGAGATTAAAAATACAATATAAGATGCAGAAAAAATGTAATCCACTTTAAACAGCCATACCTTTTTCACAACAGCACATGTAGTCATTCCTATGTGGACCATATCTCCAACATGTTCCGTGACCATTGCAACCATCGAAATACGCTGCACATTAAAACATTTTTTTTCAGAAAAAAGCAAATATGATAAATTGGTATCCCATGCTGATTATGTTTTTGTCAAGAATTTTGTTTTTATCAAATGAATGTAGGCAACCTCTGGAATAGTTTTGACATCCTTATTTTACAAACATTGTATACATGGATTTCACAACTGATGTTAAGGTGCCCTTAAAATATGTTTCCTGTATTTCTGACCATAACTCACAACTTTGGAAGGGATTTCTGCGAGCCCAGTCTAAGTTTGCTTCTGTTCACAATAAATCCACAACTAAAGATTCCAATATTAAATCATTTGAGCCGCGCAATGAGAAAACCAACATAGTGGGTTTGCGACCAGCATGGATCCAGACCAGCCTGCGCATCCGCGCAGTCTGGTCAGGATCCATGCTGTTCGCTAATAGTTTCTCTAATTGCAGTAGGCTTTAAAAGCGAACAGCATGGATCCTGAGCGGATGCGCAGTCTGGTCTGGACCATGCTGGTCGCAAACCCACTATGTTGGTTTTGTCATGGCACGGCTCATTTGTTCTTCTCTTTACAGACGGTTCTCTTGATGCAGCTAAGAGTTATAAAGCTACATTTGAAGAGAAGTATCAAAACTGCAGTACATAACACGCGTTGATTCTGGGCGCCTTCATATTGACCAATGGAAACCTTGTATTCTGTGACCAGTATTTCATATAACCAGGTCGTCGGTGGATGAGTTATTTTCTCAGTTGAAAACACAGGATTTGAAAATAGTGTACATATGACCTGTCAAAAGCCGCATTAAGTAGACCAGAGCATATATTTTGGTCTAAAAAAAGAGCTCACCATCAGTACTTCGGCATTGTTGTTTACAAACTGATAGAATTAGAATATTCTTCAATGACATAAGCTGCAACTTACCGGTTGTTCTTCTAAGGTCCATGACACATGTTTCTTTCAAGTTACTATCAAAACCATGACACGATGCTTTTTGTTGGTTTGATACAAACATGAAAGCTCCCATCATATTCAACGAGGATGTTAGTTTTCCGTTAAGTTCTAGCTGGTAGAACTCCTGTCCGCCTACATGGGTCACCATAGGCTGCTTATTCTGAAATAATATAACTTAACTATAATGGTCGCTGGTATATGCGTTAAAATATTACCATATACTGTCAGAATACAATAACGTCTTTCGTGTGACCATGTTACAAGGAAAGAACCACCGACACTCTATTTGCCAACCAATAGGCTTCTTCATACGAAGTCTGCTGTGATAGCTCAGTGGTAGAATATCTGCTCTGAATGCGGAAGGTCTTGGGTTCGATCCTCGGTTGCATCATATCAAAGACGCGAAATATGGTAAAGGAAGCACTTTTGCTTGGCGCTCAGCATCAAAAGGGGGACAGGCTTGTATGAAACCCTAGTGGCGGTGGGTTCTAGCAGGAATGAAGTACCCAGAATGACTGATATAAGGTTTTGAACTTGTTTCACAATCGTAACAAAATAAGTTAGTAAAAACGTCATATAAAAACAAACTGGTGACACCCTGTGTCCGCAACTGAAAGTGGGACATGATTCAAAGTAAGAGATTGCCCTTAAAGATCTACTCGCAGACACAGGAACATATAAATGTATCTTTATGAAAAAACAGAATATATGGTTTAATACTGACCCTCTTTATGAAACCGTGTCTAATCTGCGGACAGCTGGTTATTTGATTATATAGTTATCTCTATTCAAAGTGCTTACTCGCCGGCCAAAAAAAAATTAGTCTAGTAAAAAATCGTATACATCAAAATGTAAGATGGCACAGCATGTCAGACTTAAAATACCAGGCTAAGTAAACAATTGAAAACTTGCTGATATCACGTAAAGACAGAAAAATACACTTAAATTTGGGCTTATCAGAAAACAGATGTCCAAAATATTTTCCATACCAATGCAATGTATGTGAAATAGGTACTTTTCAGCTATTTATCAGTGGTGCATCCACGTTTGTCACTATTTTAGGCATTGGCTGACACCTAGATAGAACATCCGACCTTGTGACAAAAAGTCTATATCCGGTGTGGTACGTGTTCCAAACGAAAAGCAGTAAGGGCAAGGTATATGAAGTCAGTAAACCTAGCCGCCTTGCCACACAGTCCCTGCTTACAGTATTTTATAGCAATATGATAATAACAACAAAGGTACCTGTAGTGTGAGGTATTTAGTGAACGACGCGTATGAACCAGTCACTGGAATTCTCTGCTGATGTATGAACAAGTCGCCGGATATCTCATTGGACGCAGACTGGGTCACTTTCAGTGTCACCGTGGTGTTTAAACCACAGTCTGACGGGCAACGGTACTCTCCTCTCCACTCTCCAGGTATAAACACATCAAGGTCTGAAGCGGTTGAAAAAATACGTTCAAGAAAAACCCTTCTAAAACATGGTGACAAATTATAATTTAAATGAGTCGCACCATGAGAAAACCAACATAGTGCATTTGCGACCAGCATGGATCCAGACCAGCCTGCGCATCCACGCAGTCTGGTCAGGATCCATGCTGTTCGCTAACGGTTTCTCTAACTGCAATAGGCTTTGAAGCGAACAGTATGGATTCTGACCAGACTGCGTGGATGCGCAGGCTGGTCTGGATCCATTCTGGTCAAAAACGCACTATGTTGGTTTTCGCATGTCGAGGCTCAAATACTGATAGAAGGATACCCTAAAATTGTCTACTTATAAAACTCGTAGTCCAATATTTCAAACACTTATGTCACAACTCAGTAATAGGCAAATATGAAGCGTGCATTCAATTGAGATTTTTTTCAACTATTAAAACACCAAATTCTAAAATAGGGGGACTGCCTTTACAAAAGTAAAATATATATAATAGTACTGTATTCAAATGTGCAACAAACGAATTGTCCTTATTAGAATATGTTAAAATCATCATTTTTTTATTCATTTCATGCTTTTTCGAGCTTACTGGAGTTTTCCTGATAATTTCACTGTTTCAGCAGAATGGAATGATGCACACTCAATGGTTATAGAGCCACGATAATTTAAATGGGGTTAGAAGAGTACTACAAACGTTCCATACACCCTACCTGTGTCAACACTACAGTCAGCCCGTCCCCCTGGAGTGGGTGTGTTACAATTTGGACCCTCCCATCCAAACAGACATGCGGTATGTTTATCAGTCGTACACATGTAGTGGTTTCCGCATTCGTTGACACCTCTACAGGATTTGTTATGACCAATCGGCATGTAGTAACTGTCGTAAGTCTCATAAGCCACAGAGTAACTCAAAGCCAACCTGCCAAAACAAGAGAGTTTAAAGACATTTATTCATAACTGGCATAGCTATATAATGAATCTCTGCACATACATTGACTTTTATACTAACCAAAAACTTCTATCTATCAAGTAATTACAGAGATAACGAGAAATTGCATCGAAACTTTAACCATGGGTTGGACATGGAACGGACGCCGACGCCGACGCCGTGGAGAGTAGGATAGGTCTAAATATGCTTTAATTGGTCGAGCTAATGACATAACTGCTGAAAAAGATTATGAGTTATGATGTGAGCCGCACCATGAGGAAACCAACACAGTGCAGGGACCAGCATCCACGCAGTCTGGTCAGGAGCCATGCTGTTTGCTTTCAAAGAAACCGTTAGAGAACAGCATGGATCCTGACCAGACTGCGCGGATGTTGGTTTTCTCATGGTGCTGCTTATGTTATTCATTATTTCCGCAAGACTGAATTCTGAAACAATTTTAGAATTAACGAAATATAACGAACACCTTTGCGAAAAAAATAAATAAATTGAAGACACAAAATCTCTTCGATGATACAGATCTATATGTGATACACAAAACGTTGTGATGTATCTTCGCTGGAATGTGCACTCAGGTGCTTCCGCGGCCAAGTGGTTAAGGTAACTGACTTCAAATCACTTGTCCCTTATCGATGTGGGGTCGAGCCTCACTCGGTGCGTTGCATTTTTCATGTATACGTGAGGAAGCCATCCAGCTGGCTTACGGAAGGTCGGTGCGCTCGTGACGAAATAATACAGAGGGGCACCTGGGGTCTTCCTCGCCATATGACCTATAATTATGTCGGTGCCTACGTAAATGAATAAATGAGTGTGCACTCTACAGCTAGGAAAGATTTGCTATAAGCAAAGTTATGTCAAATTGAACATTTTCTATTCTAAAGTCTCTCATACTACGGGACCAGACACTTTAATTTCAACGGCAGTTTAATATTTTAAATCACCTAACCTTCAACCATTTAGGTACTCAACGTATTGAACAAACCGGGTGGAGTACAGACTTTAAAATGAAGGTTTGGTTCGTATCACCTGGGTGCAATCACATCAAATACACATACTGTCAATTGAAATGTCTGATATAACTGTTTGATGACCTACTCAAACAAAATAATGCAATTTTATGGCCAAAAAAAAAAGAGTCATCATTAAATTTATCATGGGTATGACTAAAGAAATATTTGGCTTTCTCTCAACTTGAAATGCAATAGAATTTTTATGTGCTTTGCAGTAATTTAAAGTCTTTATCCCAAAGCATATGATTAATTTATGATTTTTTATCTTAGTTTGTTAATACTACGTTTGTAAAAGTTTAAACTCTCTTAAAAGTCGAATATTTCTTCTTTTTTTAGTTTAGTGAGTTTTTTTATAATCATATTGCAGATTCATTTCGCCTACAGATCCATCGAGTTTAAGGTAATACAGGAGAACCAGGATATACCGAAGAGTCAAAATATTCTTAAGGAATGAACTAGTTAAACAGATATCAAATATGTTACTAAACTTGACCTTTAAAGTAATTGTGAGAATCTAAAATTTACCTTTTGAAGCCCCAAATGATGGATGACCCTTAACAAGGACAATCCCTCTGTTAGTTTTGAATATTATAGGCGCAATAGTTAAGTAGAAAAGTGAAATAACCAACACTATTACAGTATCTTACCCAGTGACCTTGACCTTTAGGACACCTGACCTTTAACCGCTATATGTCTACCACTTACCAAGACCAAACATCAGGCAAAGTATGAAGATAAAAGACGCAATAGTAAAGGATATGTAGCGGATATTGAAGCTTTCTATAAAAAATTAACCCGAGGGACACTGAAGATGAAGGCGGCGCCGACGCCTGGATGGGTACAATTGCCTTCCTGATTCTTCGAATAGTCGAGCCAAAAAATGAAATCTAACCTTGTTGGAGGTTCATGAGTATTTCTTGTACCAGTCAAGTTTAATTCTGTAGGCACGGTTAGTGAAGCATTGAAGTCTGGTGTTCCGACACTGAGAGTCGTTTGTAGAGTATCCACCTGTTGATAAGTCAGCTCTCCAGTGGTAACATTTTTGTCCACATCTTCTACAGTCACTACAACTTGAACCGATCCTCCGCTCTTCAAATTAAATGCATACAGTTTATATTCACTAAATTTTTAAAGAGGAATATGCACATTTTCAACAAAACAGCTAGAAGAAGAACCAGTGAAAAAAATATGAAAATGACTACAAATAACCAAAAACGTTTTGATTTGAATAAAATTTATCTAGAAACCCTGTACACTTTTGGTATGTGTTTTGAAAAATATGAAATATTCGGACGTCAATTTGGATCAGTCCCTTAAAGATAAAAATGGTGCTCACAGTACTTCTAAATGTACACTTACTGGCCATGTTTTGAGAGAGAACTGCTGTGTATCTGCTGATGTAAATGTGTTTACATTTTCGTCTGCTGGGGCAATAATGTATCTTGTACCAATATCACAGAAATACGCCGGACTGAAATTAAATCAAACAGAAATGAGACTAGGAACGTCAACATGAGGAAAATGACTTACTGAAACATTTTATAATTGTACATAAAAATAAAGTACCTGTTAATTTGGCTATACATAAACCAATCTTCAAAAATGTGTTCAACAAAGTAATTTGTTTTACGTCTATTGATCGTCAACGGCAGAAAAAATAATTTTGAGAAACATTTGACAGTTGAACACTAAAAGAAAATTCCGACATAAATCAATTTTCAAAAATATGTTCTTCCAAGACATGTAACTTTAAAGAGCATCTACAGTATCTGCTTTAAAAGGGGCTGTTATTTCTGATATTTAGAGCGCGCTTTACAAATGGCGTATTTGAAAATGGGAAATAACCTGTGTGATACTATACCTATCCTTTATATTTTGTACATTTAATTTTTACCACTTTTATTATAGGTTATTACTGAAACAGTTGTAAAATACTTTCGTATATTCATTTTGATCACAAAAGTGATGATTATTTTACCGATAATCTTATTATCATGATGCAGAAAAGCTGGATTAATGATATTTATTAAAAACAGGTCAATACTTATCATAAATAGACTAAGAAGAGTTACTTCAACCTTGATATGATGACAAAGATATATGAGCCGTGCCATGGGAAAACCAACATAGTGGGTGTGCGACCAGCATGGATCCAGACCAGCCTGCGCATCCGCGCAGTCTGGTCAGGATCCATGCTGTTCGCTGATAGTTTCTCCAATTCCAATAGGCTTTAAAAGCGAACAGCATGGAGCCTGACCAGACTGCGCGGATGCGCAGGCTGGTCTGGATCCATGCTGGTCGCATACCCACTATGTTGGTTTTCCCATGGCACGGCTCAATTATAAACTCACTGGTCCAACAGTGTAATAAATCTCTAGCGACAAACTACAGAGTAGATCAAATATTTGGATACTTTTCGGAAGCAATAAGATTAATACCACTCTAGTTGATATCTTTTGCCATAAATTTATCAAAACTTTGTCCGTATTAGTGGTAGTCAGGGCCATTAAAACGGAGTTTATCAACGCCAGAGACACTTAATTTTAAACAATTTAATCCAAGCAAAGATAGGAATCGCAACATTTACTTAAGAATTTGAGCTAATTATGCATTTAAGCCTATTTATCAAAACGTTATGTCATGCATTTTCGTAAGATTTTCGACTTTTTCACGTTCAGTGACTAACAAAACGCAGGGCAAGGCGTGCACCGCCTACGCGAATAACATTCCTTATACAAATTAGCGATCACTATGTTTTGTAGACTGATAACAACTTTAGCCACCTTGAGATTGCATAGAATGGGATTTACGTGCTCCCCTTGAGATAACATATTCCTTTGAGCATTCATTTTCTCATAATGAAACATTTCTGATATTAAGTTGAATTACCTATGGGGATCTGACACGCATATGGTTATCCGGTGGTCACACAACCCCTGAAAACATCCCGTTCCACCAAGGCTGAAACCATCACAGCAATGTCCATTAAAGTCCGTGGCCCAATCATTATTATAATTCAACAAACTGATCGAAAGTTTTCCTTCTCCTAATGCCACATCCGTCTGAAATATTAAATGAAATGTCATGACAGACTGATTTACAAGTTTGTTTCTACATGCTACAAATTCTTATGTAAAGTTTCTTGACAAATGCTTTAAAGTTTCAGCTCTGAATTCTGTATATAAATCTATATATAATTCCGACATTATATCAAATATTATGCAATGACAGCTTGATTTAAAGTTTTATTTTTACTTGAACAGCCCGGAATGAGTCTGATATTTATATTAAATCAAATGAAATCTCATGGCAAAATGATATAAGGTTTTTGTTCTGACTCTTTCAAATTACATTAATATATTATATGAACTGACATAACATGACAAATTGGTTCTAAATTCTTGTTCCCTAACTGTTCTATATCACTTTGACATTATATCAAATGAAATGTCATGGCAAGCTGATTTATAATTCTTGTTCCCTAACTGTTCTATATCACTTTGACATTATATCAAATGAAATGTCATGGCAAGCTCATTTATAACTCTTGTTCTCACTGTTCTATATCACTTTGACATTATATCAAATGAAATGTCATGACAAGCTGATTTATAACTCTTGTTCTAACTGTTCTATATCACTTTGACATTATATCAAATGAAATGCCATGGCAAACTGATTTATTTTACCTGTCCTAAATGTTCTATATCACTTTGACATTATATCAAATGAAATGTCATGACAAACTGATTTATTTTATTTGTTCTAACTGATCCGAATTGGTCTGAAATATGAATGATCATAATTCACGGTCATTCAAAATCATCAAATTAAGTGACTTAGTAAATAACGTAATATTTCTGTTCTGTTCAGATTTCAATCGTCAAACTATTTCCACCGAGGAAAAATGTAAAGCATTCTGCGATAAATAAATCTATAATGTCACAAGACATGGTTCAAAAATGGTTGAGTACACTAATCCTTTCAAAGCATTTTATGATCGGTCGCACAACCGTAAACAAATGTATTTTTTTGGCCTCAACAGTTGACACCGGAGTAACAGAGTGGTGAAATTGACATACTTAAGCTCAAGTTGTTTCCACAGGAGCTGTCTGGTAAGATCGCACCTCCTCACACCAAAGAAGAAAAAACCTAGTTGGGTAAAGGCCATATTTTAGTTCAAGACTTTTAATAAATTTTTCGAAAATCTTCAGCTGACTGGTAACTCTCCTAGATGACAATGACTTCAGACATATTATTTTCAGTTAGCGATCACGAAAAATATACACCTTACAAGGGCTTCGAGCCTAGGACCGCCTGATTGGGTAGCATCGTGTTATGCAGGGAGCTAGCAGGATGGACATTATTTTTGGTGGAATTAAAAATGGCTGCTAAAGTCGTCTTTGAAGTTAATTTGATCTTTTCGTCGTATTAATTATATAGATTTTCAGATCAATCCCAGACCAAGTGTCTCCTATGAATAACAAGTACTTGTTACGCATTTTCATATCAGTAAATTTCAAAAGTTCTGAGTGCAAGTAAACAGAAAGAAGAAAGAATAGAATCACTAAAGTATTAAGATAAATTCAATGTATGCATTTTTCTTTATAACTGAGGACAGACTTTGGTACATAATCATCGTATTTTACTGGCGTCACTGACAAAGTCGACTAAAGATGCGTCAGAAAACACACAACTAAGTTTAATAGGAGAAACAAACTGAAGAGCTGTTCAGAGGAGCAATTCTTACTCAGTTCAGTGAGAACTAGTTCATTCTGAGAAACAACAAATAGTTTGTAAGCAGGAGCAACCTTGAAGTAATAATAAAGGCATAAAGACTGTACACAAGTACTGTCGCCACTCAGTTCTTAGGTTTGAACCTCAGTCCACCTTTACAAATAACAGTCTGTACTTATGGGCAGTCGCAAGATTTGTCCGCAGAAGCGCATCCATCAGCAGTACAAAAAGAACCAACCGTACCATGAGTATGTAAACGCCAGTAACATCTACTCTAACAAAGGAAGCAACCGTCAGTCAGAACACGAACTCGGACTATAGCTCAGAAACCGTAACACAGGAAGACTACCTGCTTCTGACAGAGGAAGACAAGAGCAACTCTAAACTCCAAACACGAAAGACACGCCAAGACAGCTAATAGGACCGCCAGCAAACTCACAGGGCCACTCAACACGAAGTCATTACAGGGACAAGATTCACATTTTCCACACAGTGTGCCAGTATCCGAATTCAGGAACCACACTAATACCATAAATGGAACTAACCAGTTCCATGCTTATTTTATACCTGAGCTAGTCCCTGGAAGCACACAGTATAGGAGCCATCCCGGTAAAAATCGCACATTTCTGCTCTGTGTACAAATAGGGGCCAAATAAGATTAAATGAGCTACTCCCAGACAAATCCAGAATTCTACAACGAGGCTACAAAATACTTCTTACTCATTTTTCAAGAATGTACGAAACCTGTCATACATGTACTAAAGAATGGAACTCTCATTTTTATACTACTATACGCACGTCTTTAGGTGATAAATGATCTGTCACTTTAAAGTATTTCAACTAATCCGTAGGATTTCGGGCTCTTAAAGGGGGATAGGTCTTATCAACGAGGCATCATCAATGTAAATATATACCTAATAACTGATCATGTTAGTACCTGAAGGTGTTTTATTGATATTTTTCCACAGTCTATACGATATGACCGGAACCTCGCAATATTCTCGGCCATATGCTATATTATATACATTTTGTATAGCAAGAAAAAATGCGTTTAATCCCGTATTAAAAAACATCATTGGTGTAATAATATCAATGATGGTCCTTTCCGCGAGATACACGCACAATTCAAAAAAAATTATACAAAATGGTGTCTTAAAAAATCTTTCAAAATTGGACACCAACATTTCAAAAAGATCATTAAATCATAGTAAAAACTAATTTTTGTTACGGAAAAGATCAAAACTGAATCGACCCGATAACATGATTTTTCAATATATATTTAACCATATTTTAAATGAAAGCAAGGAACTTTATGTTTTATCAGAAGGCAAATTGCAGTTGAACGTGGGCTGGTCTTTTTCACATATATATTTTTATTTTCTGATTCTGATGGAAATCAAACACTTGTTTCTGAAGCAAGTTCTGTAAATATAAGGATAAAACGTCCGCTTCATGGAGTTGCAATAAGTTCCATTGTGGTTTATACCCGTATAAATGCACAAAAAGTAGCAATTAATTCTTAAATAAATCTCCTACATTGGATACTTTCGCCAAAACTGACTCAACAAGGTTAAATCTTTCTTTGGAATGTACATTCCCAATCAAAAACAGGATATATATGTAATTTTTAACAGAAAGTTCTCAATTAAGTTCTGCTGGATTGAGCTGCGATTTCCTTTTACATAAATGCTGAAAATCCCAGTTTGTGACACAGCAATCTTTTAATCAACAGATATTTAACCACGCCTGGTTATCTATTGAATTTTCTAAAATGTGATTTGATTCAATGTTGAAATTACAATCAGTTTAGCCTGATGGACACTTGACCCAGTTTGTTTAATGATAAGCAAAGTCGTGGGTCATTTCAATCAGAACATAATAAATAGCGCAGAATATTACAGAAATTCAGAATTCTCTATATTAGCTCTACAATTTGCTAAAAATATCTGCGGTGCTCATATTTTTTGTCCAATTAAACATGTCGAGATTTCCTATGCCCGTTGCGTCTATATGTGTATGATTTCCTTTTGTATCTTAATAAGTCCCTCATATTACAAAGTATATTATTGTAATTTGAAACGAATTTAACATATTTTATACACGCTTAACATTTGCTGATGGAGTGTAAAATCTAAGAAGAGACATTATTAAGAGGTTAATATACATTGTACGGCTTGGCTGTGCCTTCTTGCCATAATAGCACACCTAGTGTCATAATTGCCCAAGGGCTTTAGCCCGAGGGCCATTATGACACTAGGTGTGCCGTTACCTAGGGCTAGAAGGCACAACAAACCGTTTATTGACCTTTTTATTATATACATTCGCTTTATATTCATCTTGGTATATTCATTTGACATATTTCTTTCTACAAATTTATAGGGCATAAGCATCATTTGTATTGATATTTTTATCAACAATGCCATCAACATTTGACAATCTATCTGAAAATGATTCAGTACCCTTTCACTCGCCATAATGACGTTGCTACATGACGTCAACGTCAGAATGCGCTGACGTTCCGGTTACCCGGGGCAATTATGATTATGGCGCGTGAAGCGCACTGCGTTATTAAGGATCCGTCAATGGCGGCCGTAATGACCGTTTTTTACGTCGTTTTTGTTAATATTCATAGTAAGATATATAATAAATCATTTTAATAGACGTAAGGAGTGTTACTTACGAGCACCGTCACGTTCACGTGGAAACCTCTGTATTATAATTCCACGGCCAAAATGAAAAAATAATTCTATTGATAACATTGCACTGCTATGTCAGTTAATATAGTCATTATTTATTGCGTGCCCTTTAGATAGAAATGTTCGAAACATCTACTTAAACAACATAATTTCGTATTTGTACAGGTATCCGTACGCGTGATTGTTATAGTACGCCCAGATGTACGAATACCTGTCAGTCTGAAGCACCACTAGACAGAAGGCCCGCTGTTCCGAAATGAAACAAGATGAAATAGCGTTAAAGTAAGGTTGAGGGTTAGGTCATTTATGGTTAATTTATTTTTCAGTTTCCAGTTTTCGGGCCAGCAGACCTTTGAACTAAGCCTTTGGACTTCTGACCCTCAGACTATTAGCCGGGTGTAAACGTATATTTGAGTGTAGCGAAGCGTTAGCCAACAATAAACCTCGTCACCAGGAACAAAATTATAATTGTGCCGCGCCAGGAGAAAACCAACATAGTGCGTTTGCGACCAGCATGGATCCAGACCAGACTGCGCCGCGCAGTCTGGCCAGGATCTATGCTGTTCGCTAACAGTTTCTCTAATTCCAAAAGGCTTTGAAAGCGAACAGCATGGATCCTGACAAGACTGCGCGGATGCGCAGGCTGGTCTGGATCCATGCTGGTCGCAAACGCACTGTGTTGGTTTTCTCATGGCGCGGCTCATATGTATATGATTGCTAATAAGTGCTTCAGTGCACTCAACACACTAACGGCTGATATCATTTTTAAAACAGTTTTAGAAAACATCCGCATTTTATGCAAAAACTACTTCTGTCGCTGCTGTTGTTGATGATGATATTGTTGTTTAACAAATTGTATGCCGGACGTAACATCAGGGCCATACTTAATATACATACTATAAAAAGTAATGCAATGCAAGATATCTATAGTTTCAAAAAATCTCCTGCTAAAAAAGTAACTACGTATTATATTAATATTACGGGACATAGTCAGAGTTCACAAAACAATTTAGTTTTTGATAATGAAATTTTGTTCATCGTGTATATGTAAATTGCATGTTTAAAATAAAGTGTTATATTAATGACTGTTTCCAAGCGAATATGGAAAGCGAATTGTCCAATAATTACGTGAACTCTAGTTCACGGTCGAAATACTAGGATTAACGATCGATAAACTAGGTTTTTCGAACGTAAAACTAGGTTTTTCGAATACTAACCTATATTTTCGAGCGAAAACATAGGATAATGTAGGTTCACGATTGTAAACCCCAGTTCACGTTCGTAAACATAGGTTCACGTTCGTAAACTATGGTTTACGAGCGTGAACCAGGATTTACGAGCGTAAACATAGGATAACGATCGTAAACATAGGTTCACGTCCGTAAACATAGGTTCATGGCCGTAAACCCATGTTCACGCCCGAAATTCATTGTTGATTTTATAATCCTTATATATCGACCGTAAATCATGGTTTACGTTTGATAAACTAGGTTTCTCGATTGAACTATGAGTTTCGGTCGTTATCCTATGTTTACGATCGTTATCCTATGTTTACGCTCGTAAACCCCGGTTCACGTTCGTAAACTATATTTTACGAATGTTAACCTATGTTTACGACCGTGAACTGGGGTTTACAATCGTGAACCTACATTAACGAGCGTGAACTATGGTTCACGGCGTTATCCTATGTTTTCGCTCGAAAACATAGGTTAGTATTCGAAAAACCTAGTTTTACGTTCGAAAAACCTAGTTTATCCATCGTTAATCCTAGTTTTTCGACCGTGTTAACGGACGACGTAATTTTCAGGCTTGCCTATGTTACAACGTAATGGTTTTACGAACGTGATAAACTAGGTTTTTCGAACGTAAAACCTAGGTTTTCAATACTAACCTATATTTTCGAGCGAAAACATAGGATAAGGCGTTCACGATTTAAACCCAGTATTCAGTTCGTAAACATAGGTTCACGTTCGTAAACTAGGTTTACGAGCGTGAACTAGGATTTACGGCGTAAATCATAGTTACGATCGTAAACTAGGTTTACGTCGTAACTAGTTACAGCGTAAACTATGGTTTACGCCGAACGGTATATCCTTATGTTTTCGACTCGAAAATATGGTTAGTATTTGAAAACCTAGGTTTTACGTTTGAAAAACCGTGTTATTATCGATACGATAATCCTATGTTTACGCTCGTAAACCCGGTTCACGTTCGTAAACATAGGTTCTACTCGAATAGTTATACCTATGTTTACGACGTAACATGGGGTTCATCGTGAACACATTAACGAGCGTGAACTTATGGTTCACGCGTTATCCTATTTTTCGACTCGAAAACCATGGTTAGTATTCGAAAAACCTAGTTTTACGTTCGAAAAACCTAGTTTATCCATCGTTAATCCTAGTTTTTCGACCGTAGTTTACGGACCTGAACCTATATTTTCGAGCGTGAACCTATGTTTACGAACGTGAACTTGGGTTTACGAGCGTGAACTTTGGTTTACGTTCGATAAACCAGGTTTTTCAAACGTAAAACCAGGTTTTTCAAATACTAACCTATTTTTTCGAGCGAAAACATAGGATAACGTCGTAAACCATAGTTTACGCTCGTAAACGTAGGTTCACGTTCGTAAACCCAAGTTTACGGTCGTAAACATAGGATAACGACCGAAATTCATAGTTCAATCGAGAAACCTAGTTTATCGAACGTAAAGCGTAAACTATGGTTTACGCCCGGTATCTGATGTTTTCACTCGAAAATATAGGTTAGTATTTGAAAAACCTAGTTTTACGTTCGAAAAACCTAGTTTATCGATCGTTAATCCTAGTTTTTCGACCGTGAACCGGGGTTCACGTAGTTATTGGACAATTGGCTTGCCATAAGCGTCTATTCAGTATATGTAGTCTTAGTTAGAATTTAATCATGGAGTTCTAGTAAATATTTTATCCTTTTTTTCAATCTCCGAGTCAGAGGAGGTCGAAAAATGTTTTGTGAACACTGTGCAAGGGACAGGAATAAAGAACACATACAAAAATGTACAGACGAATAGAAAATTCCTCAGTTAAACTAAATGCTAAAACTCAAAGTCTACATTAGTAGAAAGGATTACAAACTTTCAACTGAAACTGAAATGCATTTTTTTTCAGAAATGAAACTTAAAAAGCAAACAATTATCCATAAAAAGAATCATGGCCATGCTACTCTATTTACGAGGGTTGTTTATTATTTCGAAAATAAGCGACGCAACCAATAATTATTTTAACTGATGTTATTTCATTGTATACTCTACAGGACTATAGAGTTTAAAATTAAATACCTGTCGTATTATTTGAGTATTTTTTTAAATAATGGACGGCAGTCAGTGCTAGTCGGCGCACGCTCAATTTTCCCTCTCCAACTTTAAACAGCTTCATTTTAAATTAATGTAACTTACCCGGTATAAATCTCACAAGATTAAAATTTATATCATCGTTAAGAGCAACGTGTGGTGTGTAATTATGTTGCGTTTCAAGACTTTGACCTCACTTATGTTAAAATAGTAACGTAAATTTTAAAGTAATGGTCGCATGCCATTTCAAAAATGGCGACGTCAGATAAGTTTGCGGCGCAGAAAGTATTAAAGTTTTATGTTGCCCTCTCTTTGAATCACTCGCCTAGCCTTCCTTAAAACGATTTTGTCACGTAAAGACAAGTGTCCTGCTAACATTTGCCAAACTTCCTGAACTTTCCATTTCTCGTTTTACTAGTGAAGGGGTTATATGACGTCGCAATTTCTGAAATGGTGTGCAATTATTACTTTCAAAATTACGTCATTGTTTTAATGTTAGTGACGTCAAAGACTAGAAATGCAAGATAGTTATGCGCCAAACATTGCCGTTAACGACGATGTACATTTTAATCCTGTGAGATGTATATCGGGTAAATTACACGAATTTAAAAGGAAACCACTTCTTTTTGTAGTGGGAAAATTGAGCGTTGATTAGCACTGATGACTGCCCTTTATTTAAAAAGTACTCAAATAATAATAAGGATATTCAATTTTAAACTCTATAGTCCTGTAGAGTTTACAATGAAATAACATCAGTTAAAATAATATTTTTATGCGTTGCTTATTTTCGAAATAATAAAAAAGTCTACGATTTTCTGGGACAACCCTCGTACATATGGCCAGTATGAAAATTCTACTTGCGTATGTTTCAGAGATACTGAAATGTCTTCGCTTAATCTTAAATTAATGAATCCTTGAAAGACAGAATTTCACTCCATTTTTCTTTAATTGAAGAAGTTGATCACAAAATTCTAAAGCTGAGTTTGTGTAAACATCGATATATTTGATTATGGATTATGTTATAATGGCAGAAAAAAATGCGCAATTAAAAATATATCGTCGTTTTTACTCACCAATAAATAAATACACAAAATTATTCCAAGAAAGTAATTATTAAACGTCATTTTTTTCTTGTAGTAAGATATATTTTCACACATAGGACATTTTTTTAAATTCCACAGTTATATAAGTTCTGGTGCTATCAAGACACAGTCAGACACTGGTGTGGCGAAATTTTCACTACCATTCAAGTTATCTATGGAATTTATTTCTCAATGAAAAAATCACTGGATTGACCAGTACCCACTCAATGTGATACCTTAGTAGCTAAGATATGCTGGGGATCTCGGCCCAAAGATAACGCCCAGATATCGATTTCTACAAAAATCAATCTATTTTTAGCTTTTTCATTAAGGCCAGGAAAACTACTAGTTTAGAGAATTGAACAATTTAAGAATATAGTTTTTAAAACATATTTAAAATATATTATCTAGCTGTTTTGGGTACGCCTTAATCTAATGCATCGTGTCATAACTTAATTATTTTTTTTTGCATGATTCAAACTACTTTTCTTTTCGTTCGTATCATATTTTCATATTTTTTATCATGAATCAACGTTTTTTTATTTTATTTTAAATTTTATATTGTTACTTGAGGGGGCTTGTTTCGGGATACACATATGGACGTCATTTTTAAACAGATACCATTGTCAACACGACAGTAAAATATCAGAAACCAATGTTACTGAAGCAATAGCCGTGAATATGATGTTAAGAGCAGCGAAATTTCATACTTAGTACAAATTATACAAATTTTTTCATAAATTTATTAACTCCGATAAAAACGGGTAAGGAGAGACACGTCATGATGTCCTCGGCAGCTTAGTGGTGGAGTACTGGGTGCCCACTCGTGTGCAGGACGTCGTGGGTTCGCTCTTTGACCACGTCGTACCGAAGACATGAAAAGTGGTACAGGAAGCTTCCTCAATTGGCGCCCAGTATTAAAAGATGTCTTCTCTCGTACCATCGTGGCGATGGATTCCATCAGCAATGAGGTGCCGACAGCGTGAATATAAATGTAGAACTTGTTTCACAACGGACATGATACAAATTGAAATGAATTAAAAAGACACAGGAAAAACAAATAAAAACAAAAGTTTGCTCTTAAATCAGTGGGCGGAAAATCAACACATCATCATTGCCATTTTGAAATATAGTTATCTCTTATCTTTATATCTTTTTAACTTTTATTTGTTTTAAAAAAATAAACAAGGATTTGAAGGCATTTATAAAAGAACTGAAACACCCAGTACCTTTTCATTGAAATGAAACACGATCTTTGACATGCCTTATCTATAAGTGGTTTTAAAATATATTAGTTGTAGGTGTTAAGTTGTGCCCCTAAGTGAGTTGTGCAGACTACGTTATTAATAATCAAATATAGATATGTTTCGTAATCTCTTAGTTGTAAATTGTAAGTAACTTACCGTTCAATAGTAAGATTTCTGGCCGTTTTTCAAGAGTGATTTAGAAGACCAGTCTCCGAGTGAACACTTGCCATTAGTCAATTTTAAGAAACATTTCTGAACCAACCAATCAGATGCATCAAATTCCAGACTGGTCTCTAAACTAAGTTTTATAACCGAAGACCCAAGTGTCATCAAATGTTGACTTTCAAACGTCTTCTGAATCAGACTTGAACGATGTTTTATTAAAGAAGCCGGAACATCGAAAGTAAATCAAAAATGAGTCACAGTTTTCTGGACGTGTCTTCACTGCTTTGAAAAAACAGCACTGACAATGAAGATGCGCGCTTACGAACAAGCTGTATGCAAGAAGGCAGACTCCTGGAAAAGTTTAGGTTAACCGTAGTAAGAACAACAACAACAACACATTTGACAACGGACGCATCCAACTATCATCCCCTGTATCTTGTACTTGGATTAAGGCATATCTGTGACTTTTGAACGGGTAGGTTAACCCCCGGACCTTTACACAATAATTATTTATCGAATAATTTATGCCTTTTTGTATCTATATTTGATACAAACAGCTTTATTGAATATGTGTATTTCCGCTATAATATAAACATCAAAAACAGAAAACAAACCTGTAAATCTTATTGGATTTGACTTTATTCAGCGTAAAATTTACGGGCGGGGAGCTGTGAGATAACGATATACACACGTATAAGACTGAGGGTAATTTACAGTATGGTAGTATATTAGTCTTTAATAGAATAAATGTAGTGTCCAAAAAAGTATGAGTGCATTTTCGAGAAAATTGAGGGCCGACTCTTTCATCTATTCATCCTTCAGTATATATAGTACATTGGCATATGGCAGCGGCCAAAAACAAGAATACGGGAGAAACGGAAATGAATGAAAATTTGTACGAACAGAAAGAAAATAGAAAATATCAGGTTTAAACTTTCGCCAAGGCTACTAAAAACCATACTTACCAGTAAACCAATGACAAGGAAGCCTGTTAAATGCCATTTTTCCTTAAAGTTCCGTTGCCATGACATTTTTAATCCATAACGGTACTTGAAATTTGAACTTGTGTTAAAAACTACATGTAATTTTAAGGCTATCTGTATGGATATTTAGCGAAAGTGCATTCCCCTTGTGGAAAATATTCTATTCCTTGTGACTTTATAGACATAGATATAGCTTTGACATATAATCAAACCGTAATACAGGAAAATCGTCACCAATGATTACTTGATCTTTAAAGTCAAGGTCATAATGAAAGACAATTTTGCACATGTAAAGATGAACTTAACAAAGCTTTAACCATTAGACAGATTCAGAAGTGAAACACCTCAAATTGTAGTTAGACCTTATTTGTTGTATCGGCGCCTTTATTTGTTGTTTTGGCTTGGTGCCCTTTAAACTAGTCAACATCCCAGAACGACAATATAACGCGCCGATACAACAAATTCGAATGTTGTCGTATATGTGTCCTAGTTTGTCATTTTGGCGTGTTGGTATAGAAATAACTCGCATGTCAGAGAGCAGTTTTCCTACGAAAACACTCCTATAATTTAGATTGAACCATGAAGGGCGTGGGGACCGCTTAAATTATATCACGCATATTTAAGATAAACTTTTAATATCCTGAGATTTTCAAAGATAAAGCCCATGTCATTTCTCAATCCATGTCGACATGCATACATACACAAAATGTATAGACTTGAATTTTATAATGAAAACGGCACATTCTTTAGATATCTTCTTCGTGCCAAAAAGGCTTGTTACTTGTCACATATTCAAAGTTTGGCATTTGTTCGCCGCACAGATGGTTACAGATTTATGCAATAATATTTATCTTCATTCAGCCGTTTGTGAAGATAACAGAATGTACAAACAAGTGCCAATGAAAACACTAAATATACTTTTTGCTCAGTATTGAAAACAATGCGAAGACAATATGCGCGATCTATATCCTATATCGGAGAATAAGCTATTTAAGGAGGTACAACGTTTAGAATTTCCTGTGAACTATAAAAATAATCAATTCTTTCAGCAGATCAAAACCTAATGTTTTCTCTACCCATCAAGAAAGGAACCATTCTTATGTCTTAAGATCGTATGGTTAAACACACAACAAAATTTCGAATCAGCAGTGTTTCAAATATTCATTTCAGATAGCATATTTTTATGCCCCCGGGAATATAGCGATTGGAATGTCAGTCCATTTGTCCGTCCGTTTGTTCATCCGTCTATACAAGAATTAAGTTCATACTATCACTCTACAGTCCTTGTGGCAAGACCTGCAAACTGACCTTTATATAAATGACCTTGACCCTCATATGACTTCACCTTCAAACTTAAACCTTAATAAAAATGTTTTGGTCCTACAGCCCACTGAAATCACTCAGTTTAGTTCATACTTACACTCAACAAACCTTGTGGCAAGATCTACAAACTGACCTATATATAGATCACCTTGACCCCTGTATGATCTTCACCTTTAAACTTCAAACCGCAGAAAACAACATCTTAGGTCAAACACCCGGGGGCACGATTTTGCGTTTTGAAAACGCAGCTCCATCAACTTCTTGTTCCACATGTATATTCCTGTTTCGTTAGTGATTTAAATTTTTAATTTTGACTGCATTTGTATCATTTGTAAGTTGAAATCTTATTTTATTTCTAGAAAGAGTTATCGCCCGTTCTATCAAAACTGCTAATAGTCGATAAAATTACATGGCTAGCGTATGATAATGCAACTTTCAGATTTAATAACAAGTAAGTCGAATTTGACACATATCGTTTTACTAAAACAGAACTAGGATATTTAACTGGAGAATTTTGAAATGCTTAATTTTCAAATTATCTCCCTTTTTACTCGGTAAGTTTGAAGTTACAGTTGCTGTACTGCACAAAAAGATGTTTTTCTATCAAAACTATGGCTGATTATTTTGTAAGAAAAGTATAATTATTAAAAGTTTTATTTAGTTTGTTAGAGCTTTTTGATGTCTCCAATGGGAAAGTAAAGCATTACACCATTTAGCATCTGAAAACAACTGAAAAGACACTTTACACATCTTTAGTTTCGCAGCTAATACGAGTAATCAGGAAAGTCTAATTAAGACCTCAATGTTCTGATATAGCTGCTTGACGAATACCATTGTTTTTAATCAAACGGGCTAAATACTTTGCGTTTTTTGTTTTATTGATAGTTATTATGAACTGAACTTTTACATAGATCTTTAAAAAAAAAACACATCGCGTTCGAACACCTAATAAAATACCTTCGTAAATGTGTGGTCACCGTTTAGAAATTATGGTAGGTGTATGCAAATTATTATGGCTTATCTATTAGACGAAATAGTACCATGTATTAGTGAGTTTTACATAGCAAATAAGTATATTCGATTATGTGCTGTGGGAAATGTCAAGTTTTCACACTGTACGCCATTATTAATAAATAATTTCATTAAAATGAAATGTCAGATTAAGTTCGTAGCTTCTCAATATCGATAAAATTCTGTTGACCAGTCATAGATTTTTGTGGGCTTCGCTCGTTGCCCCGATAAATCCTTTCATTACCGACCACCATTATGAAAAGGAACTGATAAGCGCTGATCGAAATTCTCTCACTGTCAACAATGTTGACTTTTATATGAAATTTATCAGCCCTGGCAAATAATTAGCTATAACAAATTTTCCTTGTGTGTGTGTACGAATATTACCGCCTGTTTAAGTAATGTCAATACAGCGATATTATTTTTGACAAAATATGTGGCTTGGATATAACCACACCTATCTGATAAGCAATATGAGTGTTTTTTGTTGGCCTCTTCACGGCCAAACTTTGACTGGCATGTTGATATCATTCTCTATTTTCTTTAAACAATCACTCTACGAGCGATTGATTATTAATAATTGAAATGAAGGTCATAATCTGTTATCAAAATTCCACAGAAGATGCATCAATTCAATGTTTTAGCTAAACTATTCAATGAGTATGTGACACATTTCATGGACATTACAAAATAATAAAGGTCCCTCACCTATTGCGCATTTAAATTTATTTCTACTGAATCATCTTAATAACTTTAAAGTGGTGAATCCGTAACAACAACCGTCATTTTCCGTTCGATTACATAATCTCTGTATGGGATTTAATTAAATTTAATTAACAGTAATTAATTATGCGATTATTGATGAGGCAACGCAGTTTCGATTCTCGGCTCAGACAAGTACTTTTCTTCATTTAGCGTGTTTGTTTAAAATAGATCAAGAAACAAAAGCTCATGTCTTAATATTCATATTTATGACAAAAGTTCAATTTTAGATTAAGATCATTTTAGTCAGTCATGAATTCAGTCCAAGATCTACTTCAGGTATGAGAATAGTAGAGTTGTGTGCCTTTGACATATTTAAAATGCCACATTTTGCTGTGTTTGCAATCTAGCGCCTTCATTTCTCAACCAGTTTAGATTATATTTACAAAGAGTGAGTATACCGATAATAACTTGTTAAAGTATGATACAGTTAGGTAGGAGTTGAAGGTCCGGAGTTATTTGCCAGTGTAATCTATCACTATTCATCTATACGCTCGTACACCTTCATAATATTGACCAATACAGAAAGAAGAGTTCAGGTGCCCTATGGGCATTATTTCAGCCTGAATGGTTACCTGAGTAGAACCATCTGGATGGCTTCCCCACATGAAGACAACCCAAGCGAGGTTTCGAGCCCACGTCGGTGAGGGACAATTTCCCTTAACCACTCAGCCACGAAGGCCCGCATATATCGGCATAGCTTGATCACCTGCTATTGTATAGAACAGTTAAAAGCACGAAGTGTTTCTGCACACGCACATGATCAAACAAACTTTAGTTTCTAATAGAGTAGAGGTACTGCTCTCTATTGTCGGTGGTGGGGGGGGGGGGGGGGGGGGGGGGGGGGGGGGGGGGGGGGAAGAGGTAGTTATACAGATTTGGAGGCGCACATAGAAACTTCTCTTACACATTCTTTTTACCATGCAGACACACAGCCCGTGTGTTGCAGCTATCATATTTATAGCACTTAAGAACAATAAATTCAAATAAAAAGAAATGCTGTAATTTCAAACCCCTGTCAACATTTTCCAGCCGTTCTCCGCCAGTTTGAAGCTTACTCGCTTGTTGAACTGTAGTTAAAATTACGTCGTATCTGTTAACTAGAGGCAATTCCATATCAAAAAAGTTTAACTATAGTTAAAATAGTAGGTGATCGAACTAAGCCTCAGAGTTAACATCAATCTCTATATACATGCAGATATTCGATTTTGGTTTAATCGCCAATATAAATGATATTTAAACAGCACTTTCGTGCGAACCTGATCGGACCAGGTGGTCTAGAGATAACAAAATACCATATTATGTCACAGTGTCTTGTTTTCTTTATCTGACTATTTATCATATTACATCAGAATTTTTTTTTACCTCTGTTGTTTTATATGGGACAGATGACAGATAGGAAACTTTAATTGAGAGTTACTTGCCCTTGATTTAGCTATATCACGCGCCCACTCCTTTACCTGTCATGAATGCTAATCATTTTCAATGTACATGCGTTTGTGATCTTTCTCGATAAGGCTATTGATTTAGCAATTGTCATGTTACTTATGTTTGGCTTTTACTCCTACATGACAAAACATACGTATACCAAAATCAGAATGCCTTAATTCATTCTGACCTGTCCTTAAATTGAGCACTTCATACAATTGCACATCATTATCGCCCGTTTTCCTCTTGTTTGTTGTTGTTGTTGCTTTTTGTTTTGTTTTTGTTTTGTTTTGTTTTGTTTTTTCGGTAAGTTTCTTTCCCATGACATCCAGTGTTATCAGTTTCTTACTCTTTTCTCTAAAATTTCAATATATTTTATCTTGAACTGATTGACGGATCAAAAATGTTGTAAGTGGTATGAATGTGTCTGATTATCTGATTATTAATAACTAAATCATAATGGCCATTGCAACTAAAAGGTGTTTAAAAATTAACAGCAAGATGGAGTACAATAAATAGACCTATTCATAAATAGGAAGTTGGAATTCGACCCTCTGTAGTAAGCAGCTGGATTTTCACGCTATAACGTCTGTTCTGAGTTGCAGTTCAACCTTTTGTAGTTCGAACCTGTTACGTCACTTGCGAGGAAATTTGTGGCACAGACCAGTATTTTTCATTTGACCCATGTATTGTTCCGCTTAAGTTATTTTGAACATTAACATAATGTTTCTTACAGTTCGTAAATTTCCCTCTACCAGTTTTGATACGTCCGATGCCCTTTGTCAAAATTCTGAGAAGTTGCCCCATCAAACTTAGTTAATTTTTGGATACTATCCCGCATCCCCCCACACCCCACCCATGACACCTCATATTCCGATAGCTGATACGTCCCTGTATAGTTGAAATATTTCACACTGTGTTAGAGAAGACATGGTAGAGAACCCGGAAGAAAAACAAACTAACTGCAAGCAGGGTTTTGTCCCTTTATTTATTTCTTCTACAATCTAATGGCTAAATAAACAAATAAACAAATAAAGGCAAAAATGTTATTACAATTTGCATTGATAACTGCCATTTATGGAGATTTCTTCGTTTTGCATTGATTTCTGGTTCCATACTATTGTATGTACCAAGGTTTTTAAACTAACTAATTACAACTATGATGTACAATTTGCACAAGTTAACAAATTCACTGTTCGCAGGTATTTTTTTTCTTTAAAAAATTACACACATTCATAAAGTTGTTCGTGCACGTGTATATATATATATATGCGTGTGTGTGTGTGTGTGTGTGGATTCACATTTTAAGGGTGCACGCATGAAAATACGCATCTATACGTAAAACGTGCGCATATATAACGGATACTACCTCATAAAATGCACGTCACTCTGTTTAAACGCATGCATGTTTGAACATTTTGAAAACATTTTTGAAAACATTTTCTCGTGCTCGCATTAAATCGTGTAAGAACATCTTCTGCTTATGCGTGCACGTATGATTTTACAAGTGAACGCACATTTTGAAATAAAAGCATGCGTCAAAGTAGACTTTCGGCCCGAATGGTACACCATACACTACCACTTTTTGAATAATCCAATCAAACAACGAACATATGAACAATCGATCAAACTAACAAAATAATGAACATGAAGCAAGAATTCGTCACGACAATAAAAGTCCATGCATGTGACATGTGAACATAAAATAATATTTATATACATGTAGAGCTATCATACAATATGTAGAGAATTTAAAAGCAACATCTTAACGCATACAATATAAAACTAAAGAAAGAAAAACAGCATAAATGTATCAAGTCGTTGTATGAACAAAACATAATAAAGTCGTATATAAAATAATGATTAATTTCTTTGAACAAAGACGCGTACAAATGAACACAACTTTTAAATGTATGCACACAAATCTAGCGTTTTATGCACTGAATTTGTTAAATCATTAATTGGATAATAATAAACTTAATTAAGTTTACAATCAAAGTCTATTTTCAATCTATTTTGTTTCTTAAATTTACATTTAAACAAACGTTACTTACTTCTCTTCAAAACGCACATAATAGATAAAACCACAATGTATAAAAATGTAATTATAAAACAACAATGTATAAAAATTTAGTTTTGCACTCAAACTGAAATGAACACACGTTCATATCAAGTACAGCCGCACTCTCCCACGATTAGGTCTGGTACATCAACTTTCCTTACAACACCGTAATGGTCCCTGTAAAGCAAGCTCTGGGGTCGTGCGAACGACACGGGGGAGCAACATGTCTGGATCCCAGCAAAATTGTGGGTCACGCTCTGTTGTAATGTCTGCACGAGACGTGTATGGTTGTAGTAAGCGGCCCGAATGCCTGAAAACAATATAATACACGTAATCCAAGATTACTCAGTAGCTCCCACATTTAAAACATACTCTTTTAAGCTTTAAATGTACAGATTATGGTTACGTATACCATATCCATATGCTAACGTTTCATAAAAAACACCGATAGATGATTAGACAAATACGATTGTCGCAACTGCCATAATTTTAGTAACAGCCTGATGTTAAAACCTTAAACATACAAACCCAATCTGACTTAAGTACTTGATCTTCTAAACGAAGATCTGAGAACGACCCATTCACATTCGTCTTCTGTATATTTTGGATTTCCAGTATTGCTATTTTTATTTTATCCAATCAGACGACTTGTTCGAATGTCAAAGAGTAAGAAAAATGTGCAGTCATTCTAGGGCTCGAACCCGGGACCGCCCGCTTACAAAGCAAGTGGCCTACCGACTGAGCTAGCCGGCTATCTGATACATTACGACATAAGAATTGTAAATGTCAAAAGTCAAGGCTACAGGTAGATTTGCAAGATGTTGTAAGTTAGGCTCTGATTGGCTAGCGAAAGGGTCGTCAGAACGAGGCTATGAATAGGTCGTTCTCAGATCCTATGCGTATAGTGGACGCAACTTGACCCCGATGGTTGACCTTTGCATTATAATACATAAGTAGCTACAACCTATTATTGAAAAGGAGTGTAAATATAACGCTTCATCCCTTTGCATTTATAAATTTAAAATAGACGGCTACCCTAAACACCCCTTATTTCTACAATGAAATAATCGATATGAATAATCAGCCTAAGGTCAACCATCGCGGTCAAGTTGCGACTACTATAGCGTAATAGGAGATGTACTTCAGTCAGATTGCATACAAACCCATAATAGTTATATACCGCATGTCCGTTAAAGCTGGCCAAAATATGTAATACATGCAATTTTAAGTAAAAGTCACGTCTTGTCGTATTTGTATTAGCAGAGGACAACTATAATACGGTGATAATCAAGGTTGTGGCAAAAGCCTTACAAATTATCACCTGCTTTGGCTAAAGCAAATATATCATTTGTCTTAATCTGATATAACCCTGAAATATTTTCAAATAATGCGTTGATGGCAAGACTGTAGAGGTAGTCATCAGCTTGACCGACTGACAGAAAGAAGATACTTACCATTGCACGATCCAGTACAGAAATTTGGACGAATCGTATCTGGCGTCATGATATAGTCCCAGCCAATATCGTGAAAGTTTATCTCAAGCGTTTCTTTGTGACAACAATTCATGCCGCCTTCTATACATTCTGTATGTCGTCTGTAACGTCTGTGAGAGCGGGAATGTTGTTTCATGTAAAATACTAGAATTGGCATATATCCTGAAAGAGAAGATGACCCAGCCTTCTCGTAAAAAATGCTATACATCTCTGCTTAGCTCCTAATCTTAGTGCTATGATAAAATATTTATATAATATATGGGTTTTTTTTTTGCGAAATTCCCACACTAAGTTTATTCAGAAATATAACCTTAATTATTTACTTTTGTCACTTTTAATATGTTCTATTCTGACAAAGTGTTGTAGGAAATTTATGATAATAAAACTGACGTTTATACGGAAAAAAACCCCGACAAACGTCCAAATATGGAAAATAAATGTTTTCACGTAACAATTTACAAGGACATTCATTATAATAAAGTTTTTGCATTTCCTTACTACTCACCTTCTTTGTTTCCATATATAGTTTTATGATTCTGTCGCTGACATGTTTTGCAGACGACAGCGAGACCATGGTTACGGTGAGGCTTGGAAAGCCACCTGATCACGCTTCTCCTGACATAGATTTTCATCCAACCGTACTTTAACCGTGTATCAATCCGCTTCACAATGTTACGGAAACGTAAGACTTCTTTTCCGCCCTTTATGTACGGCTCCAGTTCTGACACCATGAATTCCTATAAAAAATAGCTAGACATTTAAAAATATTCGTAATTCTAAATTATTTTTGAATGTGTTATCACGGCATGTAAACAATATTACGAACAAGAAAAGTAGCGTATAAAAATGGTCGTGGCCACGAGTTATAAGATACGTAGATTTGTGGAACTCAAAAGAAATAGATGGTTATATATATATATATATATATATATATATATATATATATATAATATATATATATATATATATATATAGTCATTTTCGTGAGTCATTTCAGAACTTTTGATACCTGTATGTGATGGTCGTTTACATCCGGTTGTTTGTATATCCACAGTTCGATACTCGACACCAAATCCGGGTCAATGGCTGAACTGGTTGTGTTAAAACTATAGCATCCTGTGCCCTTTTTCTTCGCACATTTGTTGGTTACTGAAAAGAAAGGAAAATGATGTTTTCATACTGTAAGTATAGCTGTTTTAAAGTAAATCAACGTTGTACCAGATCGCAATATGATAGTGTTATTATAATAGTAGATCGATCTGGGATGCTGCGCGCAAGCGCCAAATGTGATCCGACTTTGCAATACAAAATCCCAGATCTAGCTACTATTGTAATGACCATTTTATTATATACCTCGTTTGTTGCTTTGTTATCGAACGAAATTTTCAATGTTTATCGATGTTAAAACAGAACTGACAGAAATTTTTATGTGCGTTATTTTGTCAGGTCATGCATAACAAATGAAAGTAGTCCGACAACATACAATACAAAAGGTACAATACGGATTTTTTTCTGCCTGTTCAAAGTTACTTTTAAAGTACGTGCCGCACTTTTGACAGAATTTATATAGGTATATAATAAAACAAAAAAAAAACTGATTAGCTTTCAAATATCACGATTATTTCTAACAGAATACCGCCTCTGTCGGCAAATCAAATTGAACGGTTCAAAACAATAATGTAACAAGACAGAGCTTCGCAAAGTAGGACAATATTTGGCCGAAATTTAAGATAAAAATGGGTTGAGCAGCCCCACGAAGACAAGCTAAGTTAAACCATGAGCTGAGAGCTTATAATTATGACGAATCAGAACACATCATGGGAAATGATATCACATATCAAATAGGTATTCATAGTAAATGTTACATAGCATAATCACCATCTTATCTAGCATATCTTGTGATAAAAGGTAAACAATGTATGTGTATGAGTTTGTGGCGGGTTTGGAGTTGGTGTTTTTTCTGGGGGGGGGGGGGGGGGGGGGGTTGTTTTTGTTTTTTTATAGCTCTACACAGCGTCTTACCATCACCTATATTCCAAGTTTCAAATTAATACTTCGACAGTTTTTAAGTTATGCACCTGACACGAAGTATGACAGGCAGATTTGACCTTTGAGACCACTTTGTGACCTTAACGTTCGACCTTAGTGGTCAGGTGTATTGTGCAGAGCATGTCATCTCATCGCCACCTACCTATATGTCAACTTTAAAATCAATGTCTTTAATGATTTTCAAGTTATGCTCCGGACGAGAAATATGACGGACAGACAGACGGGAGGACGGACGTACAAAGGCATGAGCCATCATATAATACATCCTGTTTCTAAAATGGCCTATAAGCCAACACATTTTGATTTTTTTCTCAAATTTTTTGCCTTACATCTAGATTTAAGGATATTGGATCAGTCTTTGATAATTTTACAACGAACGCTGGAGCTTTGAGACTGACCTTGATCAGTATGGTGTACCATTTGGGTCGAAAGTCTGCTTTGCGTGCGCGCCCATTTCAAAATATACGTTTACCGGTATATTTTATACGTGCACGCGTAAATATGCAGAAGCACGCTGAAATGTACGTGCGCATGTATATATACGTGTATATACGCGTACACGTCCTTATATGCGCATATATACATGTGCACGTATAAACATATACAGGAAGACGTATATCATGTTTACGAGTGCACACATATTTCTATTCGTGCACGTATATTTTGATATATGCGCGCACGCAAAGCACACTTTCGACCCAAATGGTACACCATAGATCTGAGACTGTATCGGCAAACGGAATTCGGTTAGGTTGGTCGTCATAGAGAATAGTCTACTAGAGTGCACTAAAGTACGTTCGTTAAACTTGTGATAACATTGTAAATAAGAACATTGAAAAGTAGAATAATTATATTTCCGTTTCGTCATTGTTGTACTTCTATTTAAAAAGGAAATGTATTGAAAAAGAAAATATTTTTGCACTTTATTCAACCCCATAGTTATGAATAACCTTGAATACACAAATGAAAGAAATAAAACACTCCAAGGCGAACACTTATACGATTTCATAAACTGGATTACCCTTATCCGTTATAGATTATAAACCTTGGCTATTTTGATGCAACATTTTGATGAGTTTGCTTATTTGTGCGGAAAACGTGCGCATTGAATGCATGCATTCGTGATTGAAAATGTTAAGTCTACCTTTCAATATCATTTCGAATACTATGGCGATTGCACCATATCTGTCATCGTTATGACATTCAAGTAGCAGAGCGGTTTTTTCATCTGTCGAAAACTTAAAGGTCAAACTACAATAAATAGTATTCCCTGTATATAAATCTGACATTTTTAAAAGAGCTACCAAATATATCTATACCCATTTCAGAGAACAAATCCTTACCTCATTTTAAAGAGTTATGATAAAACTGATATAGATTGAAGAGAAAAAAATAGGGGTCATGTATCTTCTAAGAGAGATTTCTCTTGTCACATTTGCTTACTGTAAAATCACATCAAAATCAAACTGCTGTGACCTGGAAGTACTACTCATACTAAAAATGTGTTTCACTTCACCAAATACAAACTCCTCTCCCATTTTTTTCTACCAAAATATCAAAAATACATCCACAATGAAATTTAAACATAAAACAGCTTTAATTAAGACCTCTGTGGCAATGCAAAGTAAAAAAATAGTGTTCAAATACCTTCCGACATTACGCGACTAGAATCTTTTAAATAATGTGAAATTGTTATGTAAAGTAATTGTTTATACATTATATTTCTTTATATGCGTGCATATGTAGGTGGGCTCGACTGTGTACCCCGTTTTCGGCCGGTACACCGATAATCAGGTGCGCACGCATCAATTCCGTACACCTGCGGGTCATGCAGAATTGCCCGGCTCATTTCGATGTAGCGATCACGTGATCGGGATAGCCCGGTGACCACCTGATAACAGAAAATGTTAAGTCTACTTTCAAATATTGCTTATGAGAATCGTAACGTAGAAGTTTTTGTATCCGTCTATATACATTTTTTAACTATAGGACAATAATGCCACTTCTTAAAGCATATTACCTTGTTAGTTTACTTAAGAATGATATATTTTAAGTTTAAAATATCTTATTGAATGGTACATAAGTACACACTTCTATAAGATATTTTAAACTTAAAATATATCATTAAAGAAATCCAGTAAATGTATTTGATCACCTCCATTTTAAACCTTTTTTGTACAGTAAACTGTTGTTCATCAAAAAGTTCGGACACCATCATTGCGAAAATCTCAATTTTAACGAAATATTAACTTTAAGATTAAAAGCATCACGGGACTTTAAAACTAGTCATTTGTGTACACCATCAAATACAGCAATTATGTGTGTTTAATGAGCTATTTTTTAAAAGCTCCTTAGTTACTTGCTCCACTGATGTAAAGAACAACTTCCTAGTAATACCACACATAAATGACTAATGTTTATACATGTATACATGTATACATTAACTTCTGACTGAGAGGATTTTCCTTGAACATTTGATTATCTGTGTTACTATGTTATTCTTTTAACTTCCGAGGTTAACGCACGAGGATTTTAGATGACATTATTACATAACTTTAATAGATATACTAGTATCCCCTTACAGCCACTCCAGAACATGTATTATTATAATACCTCTAAGAAAATTAGTTGAGAGGTTTATTTCTCACTGTGACAACGTTAAATGTCGCAACGCCGCTAAATGTTGTGACAACGTTAAATGTCGCAACGCCGCTAAATGTCGCAACCACCGTTAAATGTCGCAAGGTTGACGTTAAATGTCGCAACCACCGCTAAATGTCGCAAAATCGTCTGCCGCTAAATGTCGCACCTTTAACGTTAAATGTGGCAAAAATTTGCCCACCGTTATATGTCGCAACACCAACGCTAAATGTCGCAATTCCTATTTACCAATATATTACATCATTCCTTGTGTATATTTACTTTTTTAAAGGGAAGAAAAAATTAGCAAGGTTTAAGGTAATACAAATAATTATCCTAATGATAAGTGGCTGTTACGTATTAGCAACAGAATACCTTATGGCCCTAGATCGCTCCACCTGAAGTTTCCACACCTTGCTTGAACCAGTCACGCAAGGAAAATATATGTGTGAAAATATTTTGTAATATGGCCAGTATTTTAGGCAGAAATATTTATGAGGTTTCTTCTAACAAATACGATTTGGTATATACTGTTGTATTTTGTGGGGGTTGGATATGGGTGGGGAACGGGGTGAATAACGACACGGAAATCTAAGACACAAACACACAGCACCAAGACAATTAATAGAAAATATAAATAAATTACATGTCTGAAGGGGTGGTGGGAGGGAGAGGGGGTTATGTGTGGGTAGGCGGAAAAGTAGGATAATGAGGGGCATGAGACAAAAGCAAACAATTTTAAGAGACTAAAAGTAAAATATCTCAAAATTCCCGCTTTACCTGACAGAATGTACAGAGGACCACATAGGATCTTTGTCCGCCATTGAAGCTTGATAGTCACCTTATGGCTTTAAATGTAAACCTCCAAACAAAGAAATAGAACCCATGGCTGATTAATAGGAAATCTTCGTTTTCTACAGCTGGTACAAAACACAGTCTTCGTGTCGCGTAGTTGAACATCCTGTTGTGTAACAGGCCTGGATTGTTGCCCGAGCCGATTCCTCCACCCCAAACCCCATCTTTGTTGGCTTACTAGTGACTTATACTCATCAAAGCTGCACCCAACTAATTTGGAAATAATATCTCCTCAAAATGTAGACCCAAAACGCCCAAGAGGCGAGCATTTTATACTTATATTTCAAAATTCTCCAGGGGGAAGAACCCTTGACCCCTTAAAATGTGGGGGGGGGGGGGGGGGGGGGGGGGGGGGGGGGGGGGGAAGGGGGAGTACCCCTCCAGTACCTTAAAATTAAGACAAAAAAATGCACCAGAGGCAACCAGTTTATACCTGTTTTTCAAACTTTCCCGGGGAGAGACCCTGAGCCCTCGAAAATGACAGGGATAACCCCTCCCATACACCGAAATTTTGAACAAAAAATGCAATAAAAGTCTAGCATTCCATACCTGTATTCCAAACTTGTCAATGGAAAAAGACCCTAACCACCTAAAATAAGGGGAGTGCCCCACTAGTACGTACCTAAAAAATAGAAAAAAATGCACCACAGGCCAAAATTTCATACCTGTATATAAAAAAAAATTCCCACAGATACGGACAGAGGAACCCCGTACCTACCGCACGTCGCCAGTGAAGCTTTAGTTTTAAACTTGTGCCCCCACCCCCCATCCTCAGTCAACAAGTCTGGCCCCCGGCTTGTTGTGGAACGAAGTTCAGGTCGACTAAAGTCATGCGATACAACGCGCGACAATACGGAGCGCGAGCGAGCTTAATGTCTCATCAGCTAAACAGGACTCCTAAGAATTACATAGTTCAGATCTGAAGTAAATCTAGTACTGTGGCGAGTACCACGTTAGTGTTCAAACCTATAGATATTAAATATATAACGTATGTATGGTGCGGAACCACTGAAAAGCAAACGTGCAGATTAGAGTGAAAGGTCAATTCAGCCCTTCCCAAATCAAGCATGCATTACCCAGTCTTATCTCTAAGTTATAAAGACTGTTTAACTTACCTTATTTTGCTGTGCGACATTTAGCGTTGGTGTTGCGACATATAACGGTGGGCAAATTTTTGCGACATTTAACGTTAAAGGTGCGACATTTAGCGGCAGTCGATTTTGCGACATTTAGTGGTGGTTGCGACATTTAACGTCAACCTTGCGACATTTAACGGTGGTTGCGACATTTAACGGCGTTGCGACATTTAACGTTGCCACACTTACGACGTGAAATTTTTTACGGCTCCTCTTTGATACATTACTTCCACGATTTCATCCGGTACATCTATTTGCCCAATTTGTACTCGTTGCAGTCAGGCTGGTCGCGCGCGCATCAATACTTTGTGATATCAAAACATCACGGCCGCATTTCGGTGTACCAGTGACATGATATATTAGTAGGCTCGAATTCGTCCACTACATCGAGTTTTCCGATATTTACTCGTTTCAGTCGGGCTAGTTGCAGGTACATTATTAATTCGGTACACCTGCGGGACATGCCGAGAAAACATGTTTATATCTATCTATTCAATCTGCATATTTTCCAAAATGAATAATAAAATAGTAGTATCATTGAATAATAACAGATCATTTTATTTCAATTAACCGTAAGAGTTATTGATCCCCATTTCTCATAGCAAATCTTACTATTTTAAAGGTTATGTGAGAATGATAAGATAATAGAAAAATTTCATGCATTTTTATCTTGAATTTTTTACCATGTCAAATACCACAAATTAACATAACAGCTTTATAGCCTCTGTGGCAGCAAAGTAAAAATAGTGTTCATACCTTCACTACGACTAATTTAATAGGAATGTGAGTATTGTTAATAATCTTTAATCATAGAGGCGCGTACCTTCGCGTCCGTATCAGGTGCCACGCCAATCCGACACGCGCATGCCCGTCATCGTGTAGTACGGATCGATACCCGTGACACTATACAAAGTAGTCACTTCAATATGTAGGAGATAATTTGTATCCTTACATTTAACTATAGAAATAGCCTTCTAACATATACTGTTTACTAGAATATTATTAATCTAGAATGTACAAATAACATATAAATTTAAACTAAATACATAAAGATCATAATGTATTTATCCCTCCTTTTTAACTTTTGCTGAACTTGTTACTTTATTAAACCAATTAAATCTTTACACCATCAACCATTGTTTATAGTATTTTTAAAGCCCTATTTGCTCACGAGTAAAAAAACTTCTAAACCACCAATACTTTACTGTAGTACTAACTGAGAGATTCTGACTATTATTGTACTAGTTATCTTAACTTCCAGGTACAGTTTGAATATACTAACTTAATATATTTCCTCAGCCACCAATATTATTAACCTAAAATTGAGAGTTATCTCGTGACAACTAATGCAACGCCTAATGTGTAACTTATGACGCGAAGTCCACACTAATCAATGACTATCGCAACACGCAATCGAATGCTCGTAATGGCTTAATTAAGTGAAAGACGTATGTCGCAACAGTAATGATTCATTGCATAATCTCAATCTGAATTATTTTTGAGAAAATACAGGTGGTATCAAATTACTAAGGCTATGCAAGAACTATGCTATCGCCAATCACACCTGCTGATCACAAGTAATTAAATTTGTATGGCATATAGAAAATTCGAGGTTTCTATAACTTGTATTTATTTGTGGTTGGTATGGTGGACGGGAAGCACGATCTAAGAACAAACCAGCAGCAATATAAATAAATACAGGAGGGTGTGGAGAGGGGTATGTGGTAGCGAATAGATATGGGTGCAAGCACAATTTAAGATAAGTAATATCAATCGTACGCGATCGGCACAAGTTTCCGAGCTGATAGTCCTAGGCTAAATGTAACCACAAGAAACCATGCTGTTTAGATCTTTCCGTAAACATCGGTGCTGTACTCTTGTAAGCGATTGCGCTCCCCAAACCCCATCTTTGCTACATATATATCTCATGCACCAATTGAAAATATCTCCAATGAGACCAACCCAAGCGCTTTTCTTAATTTCAAACCAGGAAACCTTGACCTAAAGGGGGGGGGGGGGGGGGAGTGGGGGGGGGGGGAACCTCATACTAAATTAGACAAAAAATGCACAGCACTTTACCTTTTTCACTCGGGAACCGACCCCAAATGACGATCCCCTACCGAATTGACAAAAGCAAAGTCAGCTACTATCCAACTTATGAAAGACACCAAAATAGGTGCCTTATACCAAAAATAAAAAAATCCAGCCAATTTACTTAAAAAAAAAATCCCAAAGACGAACCGTCCGCATCGCATAAGTTTGTTAAACTGCCCCCCCCCCCACAATTGCCCGCTTGGGACAGTAGGCGACTAAAAAATCGAAAAAAAACAAACACGATAAAAATAAAAACAAAAACAACAAAAAAATAAACAATAACAACCAAAAAATAAAAACGTTGAAAAAATAAAATGTATGAACTAACATAATAAATTAGAAATGTCCAACAACTAAAAAAGGCGGAAAAAACACACAACAAATACACCAAAAACACTCAGTATTATTAAATATGGAAAACACACAGACAAAAAAAAAAAATAAAAAGAACCGGAAGATACTAAGGCGTTTAAATATAGTTTCGTTAATAAACTCAACAAACGTGTGCAGTACTTAAAATTTTAATTTAAACGTTTCAAGTGCAGTGTGCTTTATGAAACCTAATGTATTCCCAAATTACATAGTTCAGATCTGAAGTAAATCTAGTACTGTGGCGAGTACCACGTTAGTGTTCAAACCTATAGATATTAAATATATAACGTATGTATGGTGCGGAACCACTGAAAAGCAAACGTGCAGATTAGAGTGAAAGGTCAATTCAGCCCTTCCCAAACCAAGCATGCATTACCCGTCTTATCTCTAAGTTATAAAGACTGTTTAACTTACCTTATTTTGCTGTGCGACATTTAGCGTTGGTGTTGCGACATATAACGGTGGGCAAATTTTTGCGACATTTAACGTTAAAGGTGCGACATTTAGCGGCAGTCGATTTTGCGACATTTAGCGGTGGTTGCGACATTAAACGTCAACCTTGCGTTATTTAACGGTGGTTGCGACATTTAGCGGCGTTGCGACATTTAACGTTGCCACACTCACGACGTGAAATTTTTTACGGCTCCTCTTTGATACATAACTTCCACGATTTCATCCGGTACATCTATTTGCCCAATTTGTACTCGTTGCAGTCAGGCTGGTCGCGCGCGCATCAATATTTTGTGATATCAAAACATCACGGCCGCATTTCGGTGTACCAGTGACATGATATATTAGGTAGGCTCGAATTCGTCCACTACATCGATTTTTCCGATATTTACTCGTTTCAGTCGGGCTAGGTGCAGGTACATTATTAATTCGGTACACCTGCGGGACATGCCGAGTAAACATGTTTATATCTATCTATTCAACTGCCATGTTTTCCTAAATGAATAATAAAATTAGTCAGAAGAATAACAGATCATGTTTATGTTCAATTAACTCGGTTAAGAGGTTATTGACCTCCCCATTTCATCATAGCTAATTATTTTACTAAAATGTCTGTTAAGGTGAGATGATAGCATAAACTTAGGAAAAGCTTTCATGGCATTTTTACTCTTGATTTTACCTGTCAATACGGCGTTTAAATATAGTTTTCGTTAATAAACTCAACAAACGTGTGCAGTACCTTAAAATTTTAATTATAGAACGTTTTCAAGTGCAGTTGTACTTATTATAGAAATACCTACTGTCTTCCCCAAATATGAAAAGCTCCCTGGTTTTTACGTTTCTTCGCTTCTCTTCTTCCTCTATTTCCTCCTGGTCATTCAGGGAGAAATCCTCTCCGACGTAGAAATCAAAAGGCAGAGGAGGAAGGGGACCATCGACCTTGGGAGCAGACGGCAGTCCAAGTTTTTGTAATAGATGTTGTTTAACCATTTCAATTTTTATGTCCTTCTCAGTGAGAACTTTGTTAGTGCACTTAGGGCATGGCGTTTCAGGTTTCTGCGATCCACTTTTGGTTGTGTCAGTGTGTTGATCGCTTTCTGAATGCAAGCTAGATTCTTTAATATCCGTTTCGTCAGCATCATCATTATCACTTATTGCATCATCATCATCGTCGATTTCCATTCTCTCACCATCTTCATTATCATTAGTAATTTCTTGAGCATCATCGGTAATTTCTTCGTTAATATCACCACCTACATTATCATTAATACTTTCTTGAGCTCCATCGGATATGTCTTTAACATCGCCATCCTGTGCACCATCATTATTATCAGTTTCTTCTTGAGTATCATCGGGAATTTCTTGATCATCGGTCATTTCATCCACGGTTTTAGATTTTTCATTAGAAATAGTTTCAACATTTGTTTCCGATTTTCTGTGATTATGCCCATGTCTTCTTTTGACATTTTCCGAATGACCTTCTTGTCCTATTCCATCGTTACTTACTTCTACAGTCTCTGCAACTGTACTTTTAACACCTTCAGTTTCAATCGGCACTGCCGATCCTTCCGATTTAGGTATAAAAACAAACACAAATAACATCGGCAAAATATAAATTAAAGCTAACGCCATTTTTACAAACTTCAGTGCATGAAACAATACAGTAATATATCTCACATTTCCTCATTAACGTTTTCCATGAAGAACTATATTTTGGACAGAATGGAAACCACAAACACTTATGGTTTTAACCAATTAGATTTGAAATAATCCGTAAACCTATAACAATAAGCGCGCTCGACTTAAATCAAAAATGAAATTCAAGCTTTAAATGTTATAGTGTCGTCTATTGAAAAAGTGTATGCGTTTTGAAATTGTAATTACTCCAGCTTAATCCGGTTTTGAATAAATTAATAGAGCTATTGCACTCGGTACGTTAATATGGAGAAATGACGTAGCAAAAAATTGAAACTTATTCAAACTGATTAAAAAGGAGATAATTTGAATTTGGAGTAAATATTGCATTATCAATATTCGTTTAAAATGTAAACACATATAGAGTGTCTTTGTTTGTTTCAGTGTAAGATTATAATTATAATTATTTGTTTTTTGGAGAGGGGGTGGGGGGGGGGGTGGCGAAGAGGGTTAACGAAGCACCGACACAATTAAAGGTCGTATGGCGACTTGCCAGGTGCCCCTCCGTGCATTATTTCATCACGAGCGGGCACATGGGTAGAACCATAAGCCAGCTGGATGGCTTCCTTGCATGAAAAATGCAACGCCCCGAGTGAGGCTCGAACCCACATCCGTGAGGGGCAAGTGACTTGAAGTCAGCGACCTTAACCACACGGCCACGGAGGCCCAGTGTAATAATAAAATGTCTATCACGAGTGAATACCAGATGTAATATTATCACGAACGGCAAAGCCACGAGTGAAAATGTAATGTATGGTGTTCATGAGTGAAAAATATTTTGATCTTATATGTAAATAAACAGATTTTCTTTTATTTCATGTTTTGACTAAATTTATCAATTTAAAATTTCTTACCAGTAATAAATATATTAGAATTTTTTCACTGTGAAAATACCAGATATAAATCACTCTAATATTTCGATAATTCACAGAAAAAAATGTAATATAATCAGTCCACTGTACGCACTATGGCAATGTTTGTCGTTTCTTTGTGTTGTATCAGCAATCCACGCTTTAACTTTTATCCTGCTAAATTTCTAAAATGGACTGGTTTATTATTCAGTTTGGACAGCACCACTTATTATTCACAGGGGTGTTCACTGAAAATTTACTGGCTGAATAGCGAACAGTGCTGGTCGCAAAGACAGAATCACTTGCCGCCAGCAAGCTAAAGGTTAAGGGAGGCTTCGATTGAATATATTTAAGCTTAGTAACGAATTAGGCCAATCTGAGGCTCGAACCAAATTTATAATATCAATATTATGTCTTATGTAGTATCGAAAAGTGGAATTTACGATGTTGAAAGTCGTATTTGTAATCATAAAAGGTAAAAACTACGACAACGTATATTTTTCATTATTTTCTATATACATGTAAGGGAAAGTGAAAAAAAAATGTGAATCGTGGATTGTTCCTTCCTTGATTGTCCAACAATCAATCTATGGGGGTTCGTGCCTATGGCACCCTGGCTAGAATGACATTACGGCATCACGACTAATCATTTTTGTTGTGTAAACCTCCCGCCCGTGTGGCAGCACAACGGCACGACAAAAAGGTGTCTGAACGACAAATAGCACTTTGTCGTGTCCTTCGTGATGTCATATTGTATTGATGGTGGGGCTCAACAAAATGATGGAAAATCACTTTAACAGAATAGATTTTACGTGCTCATAATATTTATACCTCAAAAACCATTTAACCTCCCGCTTAGCTCAATAGGGAGAACGCAGATCTACGGATCTCGGGGTCGCGAGTTCGATCTCCTGGCGGGCCGAATGTTCTCCGTAACGATTTGATAAAAGACATTGTGTCTGAAATCATTCGGCTTCCACCTCTGATTCATGTTGGGAAGTTGGAAGTTACTTGCGGAGAACAGGTTTGTACTGGTACAAAACCCAGTAACACTGGTTAGGTTAACTGCCCGCCGTTACAAGTTACATAACTGAAATACTGTTGAAAAACGGCGTTAAACCTAAAAACAAAACAAACAAAAATTATTTAGAGCCCCAAAGTATTTAGGAAGTACATAAATATGAACAACACTATCTTCATATAGTGAACAACATTTTACAAAATCAGTATGAAGAATTAAATGTTTATTTTTAAAGATTAATGTACATTTTGTAACTCAAAATACTACCTTTCAAAGTAACTACAAAGTAAGCGTGTTACATGCACTTTTCAAGTTCATTGTACTTTCAACTCCAGTGTAGCTTGGCGCACTATTTTTCAAGGCCGATGTTTCAAAGACTTGACACGCTCTTTGTCAAGGCCAGGGTCACTTGCCATAACGTAGAGCTCAGCCAGCATCCTAATATCAAGCTCGAACTAAGTTTTTAAAGTATGATTGAGCAATTCATAACCCTAAATTTGTTCACTTGAAATGAGATAATTAAAGTATAAAGAAAACATGCAAAATTTATTAAATCATATTGAGCCCAATTATAACATGATTCCTTATATAAATTGCCGGTCCGTAGTTTGTGCTATTGACCGGTTAATAGTTCAACTTTAAATATTGCATGACTAAAGTTAAAATTTGAAGAAAAAGGTATGAAAAGGTATGAAAAGTTATTAAAAAACTTACTGAATGCGGACCGAAGGCAATAGTTCTGACTATTGACCGGCAAGACATATAAGTGTAGACTTTCATTTCTCTTGAAACTTTTATCAACACAGTTTATACCTTTGGATTATTACGAACACGCTTTTTTTTTAAAATCATAACAGAATGTAATCATGATTTAATATAGAATTCGTAGATTTTTTGCGAAAGTTTAATTTAATGACTAAAGTTGTTTTGCGATCTCTTGTAAATAATCTGTTGCGATCAGCTGCAAGAAAAAAAGACGGTCTATTTTGCTGACGAGGTGAAATAAATAGGACGTGTGTTTAAAAATGTAATATAAATAAAAACAAGGATTGTCCTTGAAACGTCTTATGCTTTAAATACACCGTTAACACATGTTGTAACGGAACACTTGATATATTACAACGAGTGACAATATAGTTTTAACATTTGTCATACGTTTAGAAAATAATTTTGTTGCTGAAAGATCAAAAAATGTTTTAAAACACAAAACACAGAATCATATGATTTTAATATCATTTTGCGATGCCCACCCATTTTTAGATATTTAAGAAGGAAAGCATTTTCATTCATCGCAATTTTTAAACGATCGGATTTCATAGCAAAAACGCAAAATCATAACGTAATATATTACAGAAAACATCGTTATTCTGCCAAACGCAAAAATATTAGCTACAATTTTTCTTGGTGTTTGCGATAGTTTAATATCTAACAGGTCCGTCATGTGCCGCGAGATAAAGAGCACTGCAGCAAATACGCGTTATCAGACTGTAATTTCAAATGTATGACCTATACAGAGATGCTGCGTCTGACAGCCCTTACCTACTAATATAAAACATCATACAAGTGTTTATCGCATCCGACGAGTGGGAAGACTATTCTTAAACGTTCACTAAATATGCGGGAGACAAATTACATCTTTACCCAGCTTTTTTCATGTAGGTGTAAAAAAATGCATCAGTTGCAGACTTCTGTTTGTCTTCTTACCTGGCCCAGTTGTTCGAAACTTTAACCGACTGCTAAATTTTGATTCAAAATATTACTCTTAGTGGGAAACACTAGTACTATTTTTTAATTTCACTGTAAAGAGTTCATAATCCTTAGCTCATGTGTTTGTTTTTCTAAGTATTCTGAAATGTCGAAATATAACTCTAAAAGTTGACTGACCGCTAGCTTAATCGCCTGTTAAAGTTTCGAACAACTGGGCCAGATAAGAACACGGTTAATGCAGACAAACAGAAGCGAAAATAATAAGTGCATACGTTTACATACATGTATATTGACCAAAAAGGTAAATCATTCACCCAATTGAAGTGTATTCAATACATCTAACACAATTAGTTACTGTGGATTAATATATTCGTAACTCGTACAACGCTGTTTGCATAATGAATTTCCAAAAAGCTGATTTAACTGTTACATGTTAGTGCATAGCTATGTTGACTAAATGCACTTTCCTTGTTCTTTTTGTTCTAGTTAATTAATGACAGACAGACAGACAAACAGAGGCTTCGGTTAAATGAAAACAGCATGACGATAACAACATGATGCATGAACCCTAACCCTGCTAAATTCACATGGATCCGTCACGTGCTATGATAGAATTTTAAATGCTTTTTATTTTTTTAATGAAATGTAAGAACTTATATATGTAAAAAAATCACACATAAACATATATAAAGAGGCAAGGGGGATAACATGGTGGATTTCAATTTTGACCTCTACCGTCTTGTACCCCATGCTATCGCGCAATATTTTGGTAATATCCGACTCATAACTACTGAACTAAACAAGCAAAGGTAGTCTGGATTACCTGCCCCTTCAGTGTCGATTGGGACGTACTAAAATACACAGTACGACGGGAACCAGACTAAAGCAAAGAATGATACTAACAGAAAATGTATACTTTTCCCATTATAATTTTCTATATGCCAACACGGCCGTGTTTACAACCTGTACACGATCGCGTAAAACATTGGCACGGTCATTACGTCACTGGAAACGAATTTCCTTAGCAGATGCAATACTGTCAACTGATGTAAATATCGACTTAAAATTGATCAAATCGTCAGTTCATTTGTCACAAATTAGAACCGAACTCCATTCTGAAGCCAACAGTGATGCTGAAAGTCATCTTTGTTAAAATTTTACCAGGACCTAACTTTCATATGGTCAGTTTTACCAATTCGTTGGTGCGCACAAAAAAATCATAGAATTATCTGATCACTGACACATGCATTAACTATACCACTTTATGAAATGCTATCCCTATCTGATACAAGAATGTTGACTCATCAATAGTTGATGTTGAGTCTTGAAGATTCTAGTATGATATTTGATTACCTGAGTAAAATTCAAAGTAAAATACATCAGGTTTTCGATGAAAGAAGATTTAAAAGAATTTGGGCATTTGTGTTAAAATCACCGAACACTTAAGTTCCATATGCGCAAAAAATGTGAACACGAAGAAAACAAGATTAATATTTGATAAACGTCCATCTAAGTCTGATCAGATGCCTGTGTATAATACTACACATAATCTTAGGAAGAAGAAACTCAATCCATGAGGCTTCTAGATCAGGATGGTCAAGATACCAGACACATCTGATGTACATGCAAATGCCTCCGCCCTGGCAAGGTCTTTCCGTACGACGAACAATATATTTTTACAATGTTTGCTTGTTCTTAAAGCGCACATCAATTTGGTAGAAATTTAAAAAAGTCTCTATTTTTTGTAACAATGAAATAATTCTTATGCATGCATTTGTAAGTTATTTACCCACCCAACGTAATGTGTTATATCAAACGTGCTTATTTTGAGCTTTTGTCATAGCCCCCAGTTTGGCCTTTTATGCTTACTTGTTTATTACCTACTTTGCTTTCTTTACTTTCTTTGAAATACATTGACGCTTTGCTGTCAGTGAAATGCTGGTTATTTGGATTTCAAGATTTAGAACCTTCTGTTTTATCCATTTCTGTCTTACAACTATGTATATTGTTGTTGTTGTTTTTTTGCCTGTTAAACTATATGTTCTTATTTATAAGTTCATAGTATTAATGTAGACGGTAGACGGAACTAAAATTGTAAAGCTAACATAAGTATGTCTCTCATACCTATGTTTTAACACTCTTTTGTTATATTTTTATATCAATTGTAGAATGGCGTTGTAAAATGTTTAAGCCAATGAAAACCTTATACTTTGTTTATCGAATCTTTTATGTCTTCCATCAGATTGGACCAAAGCCAGTGTGGCACCACTGTTTAAGACGGTCGACACCAGCGACTCAGCAAATTAAATGTCCCTTTTCCCTGGCATGTCTTCTGTGCAACCATAAATAAAATCATAAAGAAAGTCGTGTTTGGTGTGAAAAGTGTTTTAATCTTATATGTAATTTTCTCTGTGGAATTACCAGAATACATCATTATAGATGAAATTTTAAGAATTACTGAAATTATATATAATTTACTGGTATTTTGTTAATATTTTGTTAGTTCATGTATCAAGACAAAATTTTCAATCAAGTAAAGCCATGTTTCATTTCAAAATTCGTTATATTTTGCAAATAAAAATAAATGTACTGTTTTGCTGACAAACTGAATTAGATTATTAAGTAAACAGTGCACAAAGAAAAACAAATATGAGCCGTGCCATGAGAAAATCAACATAGTGGCTTTGCGACCAGCATGGATCCAGACCAACCTGCGCATCCGCGCAGTCTGGTCAGGATCCATGCTGTTCGCTAACAGTTTCTCCAATTCCAATAGGCTTTAAAAGCGAACAGCATGGAGCCTGACCAGACTGCGCGGATGCGCAGGCTGGTCTGGATCCATGCTGGTTGCACACCCACTATGTTGGTTTTCTCATGGCACGGCTCATATTTACGTAAATGTTTCCTTGGTGAACTTTCACATCTTTAACTTTATTTTTCAAAAGAACAATCTGGTATGAATACAGAGAGGTATTGATAATGGTACACAGTTTTCATCTCTTTGAAAACATTTTTAAATAAATGTTGATATACCTATGGGTAAAATGAAACCAGTGCGATTTAAAAAAGTTTATAGAAATAAATACTGACAGTATTATCAGAAATAATACGCGATAAAATTACGCATTTATTAAAACTTCGTAAATATTGTATTTACATAAACTAATGTCCTAATTTTCTTGTTATTAATTTGGCCATTTGTAATCTGAACAATAGGCCGTTTGTTAAAATGGTTAAAAACTTAAATGAACTACGTGACGGCAAAATCATACAGGGTTTTCGTATTTATTCTAGATTTCCAAAGAACTATTTTCATTGTTGATGTATTTACTTAAATCAGTTTGATCAATACGCCCCATAAGTATAATTACTTCTTAATATGACTAAAGCAAGTAGTGTATGCTAGTCACATTTTAAAAATTAAAGTTGTATCTGGTTAGACTGATTAGCAGTTGTTGCTCAGTTTTATCCATGAGTATGTACATAGCAGTGTGATATATGTGCAAAGTTTATTACTGTAAAAGTAATCCATATGTCAATTATTGTTTTTTATTATTATTTTTAACATAAAGTGTTTTGATGATGTGATATTGCTAGAACATAGACTTAATTAGTAGGGAGTCATTTTCAGAATAAGAATGTTTGCCTTATTTGAATATGAATAAAATGACAAGGGGATTTATTACTTGACAAGACAAAACAATTACTTTAATATAGACAACACTGGGTTGTCTGTGATTAACAATAGTTGGTATTCTTATCAAATCCACCATTATACTGGTAGATTTTGTAGTCATTGTAAATTTAAGTTATAAGTCTACAAATACTTCATTAAGTGCATACATATTCTTCATTGTACTTAGTATGCTTAATTATTGTTAATGGAATGTGACTGACTGAACTAAATACCTTAGTCACTCGTTCAGTGAAATATGGATTTGACTTCCATATTTTACATATCAGTATACTCTGAGGCAACTTTCCATCACCAGATTCAATCGCACACACACACACAGACAACACACATGCACGCACACATATACACATGTCTGTACTTTTTATGTAATCTGTTTACATACACACACGCATGCACACACACACACACATGTCACACACACAGTACTTTTTAAGTCATCTGGTTACACATACACACAGACACCTGCACACAGACACACAACACACATGCACACACAACACACTAGCATACACACGCACATACACATACATCTGTACTTTTTTAAGTAATCTGGTTGCTTTTTGTTGTATGTATTGTTATTTATATGTCTCTTGTAGTTCTAAAATTGAATGGCCATTTACATATGTTTTTAATGCTTTGATGTATATTTATATATATATATTATAAATGGAAGAGTCTGAAATAAATAAATAAAACTTCGTTAAAGTGAATCAAAGCCAGGACATTATTTTTGTATTACATTAGATCTGTGTTTTTAGTGTAATAAAGCTTTCACACTCACGTCGTTTTAAATACAGGAGATGCCAGTCTAATTGACTTGTTCAAGAAAGACGAAATTGTATGTTTCAGAAGGAAAAGATTACATCTTGTAAAAAGTATGTTACATTTGCGTCTTTCCACATTACATTTATTAAACAATTTGAATGAAATTAATAAAAATGCTTGTCATAGCCTCGCATTTTATCATTTTATTCAACTTTTTAAATAAATTCAGTATGAAAAGACACCAATGTAATATCATCTAAGTCAGAATGGCTGTCATGATGGAGTCAGGGAGAAGTCTGAAACTTGACCATTTTTTTTATCAAAAGGCGTGTCATGTTGGATCAAAGAAAAACATATTAACACCCCAGAGACCACGTTTCGAGGGCTCAGCGCAAGACTATTCTAACTTGATTTGAGGTTTATTTAAAACGTTTGAAGAGAATATGGATATGAGGTTGAATAAAATGGAGCAAAACTTTAAAACAGCAGTTAATGATATCAGGAGTGAGGTAAATGCTATGTCTCTTAAACTTCACTACACAAAGAACGAAGTGGCGGAAGTAAAAACAAAAATAAACAGTTTAGAGAGTAGTGTTAGTTTTCATTCAGATAGATTGGAGAAGATCACAGAAACACATGAATCAAAATTAAACAAAGTTAAATCTGAGCTTGAAGAGATTAAACACAAGATGCTAATACTGGAAAAACAGGAGAGAAAGTACAATCTGCTTTTTTATGGATTCTCAGAGCAGCCTGGTGAAGATCTCACAGAGACTATGAAAACCTTTTTTAAAGACAAGTTGCTCATAAATGCTGATAGAGTTAGTGAAATGCGATTCAGTAGCTGCCACAGAATACCCTCTGAAGCAGAGGGTCCAAAGCCAATCATAGTGAGATTTGCTTCCTTTGATGATAGAGATTTGGTTTACTCTAAATTTCTGATGCCAGTGTTGAGAGCAGAGAAAAAAAGAATAGTAACAGATTTGCCTTCAGAACTGAAAAAAATCAGATCAAATTTGGCTAAAGCAGCTTACCATATAAGACGAAATGAGGGGCTGAAAACCAGGATACAGGAGAAAGGTCTATCTGTTTATTTAGAAGTCAGAAGGTCAAAGGAAGATGAATGGGAGAGAAGAGATATATAACTGTTTAAAACTTTTTCTGAGCCAGGAGAATGGAATAGGTGACATTATCATACAGACCTGAAGAGAAATGTCATGTTTTGAATGTAAAATATAACTAACGTCATTTGAAATATGCTTTTAAAATTGATAAGATGGTTGTTTTTCAGGTTATTTTATTCTTTATTAATCCACAAAGACCCAAGGTATTAGTGGCACAAGGTCATACTAATTTCAAGGTCGAAAACACGTTACTTTTCTCTATTGTATTAATGAAAAAATAATGATTTAGTACAAAACACTACAAAAATTAATAATTTTTCTTCGCTGTTTATAGCACTTCTTAAATATTTTTATACAACAGTCAGTAAAGATTTACTCTACTTTGTTTTCATAGCCTCAAATAGTAGTATTATACACGATTTTTAAGTACTCTCCATTCAGTAAAAACATCCTCAGATCACGCTATTTATAACACTTCTTAATTCCCATTATACAACAATCTGTAAGGATTTACTCCACTTTGTTTTCATAGCCTCGAAGAGTAGTATTTTGGCATGATTTTTGAGTGCTATTCATTGATAATATTTCAACTCCCCAACCTCTTTACACCCATTTCGCACGGTATTTACGTACAGTTCATTGATAAAATTTAAATTCTCCTTACCTCTTTTACATTTCTAAAAATACTTTGCAGGCATTTTTCTTGCCTATTATTGATAGTAAGCAAATCTTGCTCATGATTTCATTTGCATACGGTAGTAAAATAGTCAGATGAAGTTTGGATTGTTGATTTTATTTGGAAGACATTTTTGATTTCTAGTATTAAATTTTCGGAAAAAAAAAAGAATTTCTCAAGAAGAAAAACAACTACAGGAAAAATCGAATAAGATTCATTCTATATAACATTCATTAAAATGGTTTTATTAGATAAGTACATTAAAATAGGAATTTGTTTAAAAAAGTTCGAAGAATAATTATTAAGCTTATGCGTATAACACTATTATGCGCACTTTTTAAGTCGGTTTAGTATAATAATAGAAATACTAATGTGGCGCTAAGAATAGTCAGAAATAACGTCGGTAAAATATTGACAAAATGATAATTCATACTTTTAAAATCATGACCGTATATATGGTAGTTGTGTGTGTGTGTTTTGGTGTTTTTTGTTTTGTTTCTGAAGCAGACACGATTTGCTGTAGTAATTATGTATTCTATTTGGAACACTGGGGATACAAGAACGTTAAATTTTGCTAGTCTGTTATACCTACATGGAATTTTGATATCGTTATTAATACTCTCAGGGTGAAGAGGTGTATTGAGTACACTGATATAAATATATAGTTTGTACTATTACATCATACTTGTAAGGAATATGCCAAGTGTATACTTGAGTAACTGATATGCATGTATTTTCAATGCATGAAATTTGACAAGGTATAATCGCATTGGTGCAAGGCCGCGTATTTCGTATATCTGTTTGTTTTGTTTTTTTGTTTAGTAGTTTGACATCGCAAAATACTAAATGGCGTTTTTTTCCACTTTTCTTTTATATACACGACTTTTGAATTCGGTGGTACATTTAATATGTTTTAAATGTATTTACAATAATCTTAGATACAGTTCGCCCGTTTTAATTTTACTCAGTAGGAAAAACTTATATTTTAAGATATTCTCGTGCATATGAGTATAATTCTATACGATGTGGCTATACATATACTAACGATGCTGTTGATTTTTTTCGGTATTGTGATGAATACATACTTGAAAAAACTATTAGTCGTAAAGACATATTTACTGCCCTCTAGATGGTCAGGGCATGTATGCATATTTTTTGTAGTAATGTTTATATGACGCGGACTAAGGAAAGATTGTAGGAGCTAATTGTATAATAATCCTTATTATTTAAATTATTGAAGAAATTATTTAATATTTTAAAATTGGTTAATTAAAATACAAGCATGCAACCATAAAGGTAACAAAGTGAAATATACTGAAAACAGTGTTAACGTGTTCTACGTACCTTGTAGGGAAAGCAGTTAATAGGTTCCAAAGTAAAAGCATGTATTCTAGGAAATGTTGTGTATTAGTACACTATAATTCCAAAACAGTCACCTTTTAGTTGCTTTTTTACATTTTGTAAAAATCCTGAGATTAATTTTCCTGTTGCCATGACATAGCAAAATTGACACAGTTTGACCAGACAAGTCATGGCTCAGTGACAACTGCTATTTTTGTCTAAACCAATGAATCATGAAATTAACATGCTGTTTGTGTTACATACTAGTAGCGGGTGGATATGGAAATATAGTCTATTTCAATTAATTCGGCAAATATAAATTGAGCCAAAGAAATATAAAAACACAATTTTATTCATTTTTTAAAGCTCTTTAATTGAGCCCGGCTATAGTGAGTTTGTAGACAATAGATCCGTGTTTGGTCTGCGGGGTCTGTGTGGGATTTTTACGATTGACTTAAAGCCTCTATAATAGTCACAGTGTTTGAGAGTAAGGGAATGTGGGTTACGGGTGGGATGCGAGGATGCTGGGGCTATTATGGATCCACGGGGTTGCATGCGCGCGATGGTGTTTTTCTCGTGGCACAACTCAAATTCTGTTGACATTTGTAAATAGTACGTTATATATAAAAATAATCCGTAGTCAAATATAGGTATATTTGTTGACTGTATACAGAGGGAGTGTAAATTGTATATATTGGGAGTATGGAAATATCGTTTTTTTGTAATTGGAAAACAAAATAACGGATAAATGATAATTAAACACTTTTTATCCTGTCACATGTATTAAGTCCCTTTTAGGCTTCTTTACATTTTGTGTTATATTAGCTCGTTTTTTTTTTCACGTTTTTTTGTTTGTTTGTTTTTTTCCACTGTTGTTTTTGCAATCATCTTCAGTCATGTTTATCTGTATGTTTTATTATACAACATTGTATGTAATTCCTGAATGTATGTTATGGGTACAAATCAAAGTTAAGTGTAGCTATGACATCAGGTAATATTAAGATAATATCTTATAACTGTAGAGGACTACATGATTCGAAAAAAAGAGCAGATATATTTCATTTTCTTAAAGAAAGAGATGCAGATATTTATTGTTTGCAAGATCTACATATTACAGCTGGCATGCAAAAACAAGTTTATTCAGAATGGAATGCAAATTGTTATTTTAGTTTTGGTGAAAGTAACTCGAGAGGTGTTGGCATATTATTTAAAAAACAGCTGGCTGCTCAAACTAATAATGTTGTTGTAGATAAAGAAGGAAATTACATTATGTTAGATTTAACTGTATATTCGAAAAGATTCACTTTAGTAAATTTATATGGACCTAATGTTGATAAACCTGATTTTTATAGGCACATTTTCCAAAATATAGATGATATAGGAAATAGTTCATACATATTATGTGGAGATTTCAACCTAGTAACAAATGTTGATTTAGATTACTGTAATTACAAATCCATTAATAACAATAGAAATGCAAGGATATTTTTACTCGATGCTATCAAAGACAGACGCTTGCATGACCCTTTTAGAGAATTAAACGGTGATGCAAAACAGTATACATGGAGAAGATCCAATCCTATTCAGCAAGCAAGACTAGATTTTTTTATAGTAACTGAAGACTTTCTTTCTCAAATCCGCGTTAGTGATCTAGATATAAGCTATAGGTCAGATCATTCGCCTGTTATTTTAAAATTATCTCTGGAAGAAATTACACATGGTAAAGGTTTATGGAAATTTAATAACTCATTATTACACGATAGCGAATATCTCAAATGTATAAAGGAGAAAATAGAAGAGGTAAAAGAACAGTATTGCTTACCTGTCTATAATATGTCTAAGCTATCAGAAATAGATAATGCTGATATTCAATTTACAATCGATGACCAATTATTCTTAGAAACTCTTTTAATGGAAATAAGAGGAAAAACTATATCGTATTCTAGTTTTAAAAGTAAATCTACTAAATCTAGAGAAGAGCACTTAATTTTAAAGATTAAAAAGCTTGAGGAAAATTTCTCTGAATCTAATCAGGAAGATTTACTTATTTCAAAGGCAGAATTAGAGAATATCAGGCATGAGAAAATGAGAGGACATTTTATTCGATCAAGAGCTAACTGGGTTGACAATGGAGAAAAACCGTCAAGTTTCTTTTGTAGTTTAGAAAAGACAAACTATGTCAACAAAACAATTCCTTTTATAGAAAAAGATGACGGAAGTGCAGTTTATTCACAACAAGACATTTTAAAAGAAACCGAATTGTTTTATAGTAAATTATATAACAAGGGAGATACAGCCTCTGATATAAATATTGAAGCCTTTTTAGAAAATGCTAATATTCTGAAGCTAAATAATGATCAGTCAAATGACCTAGAAGGACTTCTTTCATATGCAGAAGTTTCAGAAACCCTAAAATCTATGAAAAACGACAAGAGTCCCGGCTCGGATGGCTTCACTTCAAATTTTTTTAAAGTATTTTGGTTACAACTTGGTAACTTTGTAGTAAGGGCTATCAATTCTGCTTTTCTGAAAGGACATCTATCCGTTACCCAAAAACAAGGTATTATTACTTGCATTCCAAAGGAGAATAAACCAAGACAATATTTAAAGAATTGGCGGCCTATCACACTATTGAACACTGTATATAAGTTAGCTTCAGGTACAATAGCAAAACGACTTAAGTTGGTTTTAGATCTTCTTATTGATAGGGATCAAACAGGGTTTCTCAAGGGCAGATATATAGGTGAAAATACACGTCTTATTTATGACATAATGAACTTCACTGAGCAAAATGAAATTCCGGGTCTCTTGATGATGATTGATTTTGAGAAGGCTTTTGATACACTGTCGCTGGAATTTATTGACAAGACTTTTGAGTTCTTTAATTTTGGTCCAATGTTCAAGAAATGGATAAAACTGTTTTACACAGATATCAAAACATGTATTCAATTAAACGGTTATTTGTCGGACTTTTTTATCATTAGACGGGGCTGTCGTCAGGCGGACCCGATAAGTCCTTACATTTTTATTTTATGTGCCGAGATATTAGCAATTAAGATTAGAAACAGTAAGAAAATAAAAGGAATTGTAATTGATGGAGTAGAATATAAAATAAGTCAGTTTGCAGACGATACATCGTTATTGCTAGATGGTTCTGAAACCTCTCTGCACTCTACTTTAGATGTTTTAAATGAGTTTGAAATGTATTCCGGTCTAAAGGTGAATTTTGAAAAAACACATGTTGTTTGGATCGGTGCTTTGAAATATAGCACAAGGTCGATAAAAACAAAATGGAAACTAAACTGGGGTACAAAATCATTTAAACTGCTTGGTTTAACATTTCATATTGACCTTAAAACCATGTGCGATATAAATTTTAAAGAAAAAGTTGATAAAATAAGGAACGTCTTTTCGTACTGGAACAAAAGAAACCTTACACCGATTGGACGGATTTCTGTTGTAAAATCTCTTCTTTTACCTTTGCTGACACATCTTTTTATGTCTTTACCGAATCCCGAAACACAAACTTTACAGGAAATAAATAAACTGTTTTTGGACTTTGTTTGGCAAGGGCCGGCAAAAATTAAAAACTCAGTTGCAGTAAAGGAATATGCAGAAGGCGGTTTAAAAATGGTTGACGTGTACGCATACATGAAAAGTTTAAAACTTACCTGGTTTAAAAGGATGTTAAAGGGTACAAATAACAAATGCTACTGTCTTACTAGTAATTCATTGAATCTGGAAAAACTATGCAATTGTGGAAAGGGATACATAGACATAATGGTCAACAATGTTAAAAATTGCTTTTGGAAAGATGTATTGCGTGCGTTTTCTGAATTGATTGAAAAATCTGAGATAGTTACGGTGGATAATTTTCTTGAAATGCCATTATACTATAATCACTTTATTCTTATTGATAGAAAACCTATATTCTTTAAGTTATGGTATGATAAAGGTATTAGATATGTGAAAGATATTATGAACAAAAATGGGATGTTTATTGACCAACAAGACCTAGAGAGAACTTCAGATTTGAAAATAAATTTTCTTATATATGAAGGAATTAAAAGAGCAATCTCACAAGCTTTTAAATCTATTCGTTTACTTGATAAAATGTCGGATATGGACCATGTATTCCCATTCATACCTTTTTTTATGAAGCCTATTTTAAGTACAGATAAAGGAATAAAACAAATGTACAGAATTTTTATAAAAAACCCTGACAATCCAACGTCTCAAGAAAAATGGTGTAATATCTTTGATATTGATACTGCTGAATGGAAACACCTATATAGCTGGGTTTATATGACATGTAAGGATACGTATTTACAGTGGCTACAAACTAGAATTTCTCATAGAATATTAGGTACAAATGTTTTGTTATTCAAAATGAACAAGACTATAACTGAATATTGCACATTTTGTAAAAGTGAAAAAGAAACTTTAGTTCATTTATTTTGGGAATGTGGTCATGTAAAACACTTGATCACAGAAATTCAAAAACTTGCCAAAACTTATGATAATATGTTTTTTACTAATTGTAAATCTTTTATCTTGGGTTATCCAGGAAAAACTGTATATAATTATAATGTGTTGTGCTTAGAAATTAAAAGATACATATTTCTCTGTAAAAGAAGGGATGTTATACCATCTTTACATGGACTTAAGGCAAGCTTTAAACTTGCTACCGCAATAATTGATAAAACATGTAGAGAAGATAAACAAAAGGGATGGACTCTTGTAGATCTTCTAAGCCAGTGAAAGTGGTATACTGACGCCTTGCTCGATATTTAATTCTTTAATTTGAATTCCTATTCAAGAACAAAGTTAATAGTGTGGAGAAGAATTTTTTTTACATGAATAATTATATATCTTGTGGATAAGTTGGTCATGTTGTTCTCTAGTAGCTGATGTTTTTGAAAAACATTTTAAACATTATTAGAACTCATATTAAAAATGAGTATGCAATATGCAACATTCAGAACTGGATTAACTTAGAACTGAAATGTAGATAATTGACTGGAAATGTATAAAAGTGGGGTAAAATAACAACTTTTTTATTATCGGTAGTGTCATCGAACAGTAATATCTACATGAAATTGTTAAATTGTTATTAATGTATCATAGCTATTTCTATAGATCGGTTTTAACGCTTTCTTGTCAGAAGATATACTTTGTAGTAAGTGGTGATTGTTAGTGTAGTATTGAAAAAGCCATAGAGCTTGTTTGTAACATTTGAATTGAATTTTTCTAAATAAAGATTTACCCCTGAAAAAAAAAAAAAAAAAAAAAATCTAACTTGATTTTCAGAAATTAGTCAGGAAGTGAAAAAAATTGCGTTGTAGTTTTGGATTTGGCCTTATAAATTATTTCTCATCATCAGTACATCTTAAAAGGCTAAACTGATACCAAACACTTTTCAGGTTTTCAATAAAACCATTTATTTTGATTTTATACACGTCTTTAAACTTAGCATAGTTTTGCACCAGAAACACATACTACTTAAAACTAATTTTTTATGCAAGACTATTCTATCTCAAGTTGGAATAGTTTTGCATTAAAAAAATGTTGAATCCAAATTATTTTTTGGTGCAGAATAATTCTAACTCCAGTTTGAATACTTCTGCAATATATCTTAAGTCATGCAGACTCATGTCTTATGAAGAAAAATGATATATATGAGTAGTCCCATAGGAAAAATGGAACCTGGAGCCCCACCCCCAATATTTTTTCAAAAAAATAAAAAATCTTTATAATTAAATGACTTTAGTAACAAATTCTGCTTAGTTCTTACTTCTGATCAAGTTGTTTCTCTTAGAGCATTCTAGCAATAAATATAACAGAATGTTATTCACAAGTGTTAAGATTTCACAAATAACTGAAATCATTAAAATGAAATTCTTGCAAATATATCCCCACTTACAATAGAAATTTAAGTACCAAGCTGTTACAGTAAAAGTTGTACAACGTTACTAGCAAAATGTGCATTTTCTTACAATTTTAACATAATTTAGACTTACATTGCATTTCATACAACAATTGGTAAAATCATGCATGATAAAGAGATTCCACAAAGACATCTAAGACACAGCAAACTGGGTGTCTTTTAATACACATATCATGTATTGACCTTTTCATTTGAAACTTTAAAACTGTAACAATAACTGTTAAGAGAAAAGACCCTCTGAAATGTTAAGTGCACTGAAAAGCAACATTCATTGCAGAGATCAAAAACACTTTCTAGAAACAGTTTAAACAGTTTTGTCATGAGGAAGAAGCAGATAAAACAAGTGATGGACTTTTGATGTAATACTGCTCCAGCAAAGGGATAGCAAATCATGGAATTTCTGCTAAGAAATATTTGGCTGATCTGCATTCAACCTGTCTGAAGCTATGTTCACGGGGTTTTTAGCAGGGCTTAAGCTAGGCTAAGATTTTAGGGAGAAGTCACTTCTCCCTCGGCTAGGATTAGGGAGAGTGAAGAGATTTTAGGGAAACGTGGAAACATTTTAGCGCCATGACATGCAATTTGAAAAGGGAACTAACTGAAAATATCAGTGATTCTGTTTTCTTATCCATGTAAATCCAACCTCTTATCTTTGTGAATCTAATGTGATTAAATTGCAAATTAAAGTGTTTTTTTTTCACTCTTGCCTAATGATTGCCCAAACCAAGAAAACCCTTTAAATATGAAAACAATTAAAAAAAGATAATTCCATATCAGCAAAAAATAAATCAAGCTCCCAGTGCTAATTGCACTCAAAGTCAAAACATGAAAACCCATAAAAGCATTTCACATTCTTTTTAAATAACAAGTGGGTATTGCTCTGGTCTTAGAGTTACCATTGTCCCTCCGTCTGTCCGTCCAAATGTGTATCATTCATAAATTATCTAAAAAAGTATTTCAGCCAAAGTCATCAAACCTCACAAGATTGTTATTCAGCAAGGGGAAGCAGAGCACCAGGGGTTTTAATTTGGATCTCACACAGACAAGATTTATGGCCCTTGACTTCTAGTCTAAAATAGGCATAAAAAGGGCCTAAGTTTGTGTCGCATGTATCTCAGAAAGTATCTGACACAGTATTATGAAACATAACAGGAATATTAATTAGCATAATAAGTTGTACATTTGGGGTTTTGTTAGAGATATCACTCAGTCAGGCTAGAGTTATGGCCCTTGACTTAGTAAAAAGATATGCAAAGTTGTGTTGCATATATCTAAAAAAGTATATATCATAGGGTCATGAAACATCATCGGAATATTGTTCGGCATGTGAAGTTGTGCACATGGGATTTTGTTCTGGATTTTTGTCAGTCAGACTAGTGTTATGGCCCTTGATTGTCAAAAATATGCATAAGTGGGATACAAGTTTGTGTCACTTGAATCTCAAAAAGTATTTGACTTAAGAGTCATCAAACATTAGGGGATTGTTAAATAGCATCTGAAGTTGCGCACCTGGTGTTCTGTTTGGGATTTCACTCAGCCAGACTGGATTTATGGTCCTTGACTTGGTGAAAAATACAAATAAAGTGCTAAATGTGTTGCATATATTTTTACCTTAAAAAAAATCTCCTAGATTCATGAAATCATGCAGGAATATTATCTGATATGTGAATTTGTGCACCTGTTCTTTTTTTTTTTTTTTTTTTTTTTTTTTTTTTTTTTTTCACTTTGTTTGGCCAGAGTTATGGTCCTTGACTAAGTCAAAAAATAAAAGTTTGTTCTACATGTTTGTCAAAATGTACTTTACCTAGAGTCATAAAACATTAGAGGATTGTTTTATAGCCTATGAAATTTTGCATCAGGTGTTCTCTTTGGGATTTTACTCGGCTAGGCCAGAGTTTTGGCCCTTCACTAAGTGAAAAATTCACATAAAGTTCTTAAATTTGTGTTGCAAACATCTTAAAAAATATTAAACATATATATAATATAATGTATTGACTACTTTGATAGAGTTTCCAACTTTCTATCAATACATTTGGCGAGTCAGATATTAGTAGATATTTGTCTAGGACTATTTTACTGTATATATCACCAACTTCAAGAATGTGGTCTATGTCATCTGATTTCCATAACATAGGAGACTGTGCACTTGTAAGAAGCATTATAGCTGTTACACTATTTGCCATGCACTTGCATCCAGCCCCACGGTACCTTGTATGTCCTTGATGATATGAACCTTGTACAGACAACATAATAACCTGAAAAGGTAATTTATTTAAGCTCTTTGAAGTAAAGTTAGTGAAACAGTGTCATACCATTTTTAGCTCATCTGATGTTTTGGGAAAAAAAATGATGAGTTATTGTCACCACTTGATCGGCGTCTGCGTCGGCGTTGCCTGGTTAAGTTTTATGTTTAGGTCAGCTTTTCTCCTAAACTATCAAAACTATTGCTTTAAAACTTGCAACACTTGTTCACAATCATAAGCTGACCCAGTACATCAAGAAACATAACTCCGTCCTGCTTTTTGCAAGATTTATGGCCCCTTTTGGACTTAGAAAATATCAGATTCCTTGGTTAAGTTCTATGTTTAGGTCAACTTTTTCTCTTAAACTATAAAAGCTATTGCTTTGCAACTTGCAACACTTGTTCGCCATCATAAACTGACCCTGTACAACAAGAAACATAACTCCATCCTGCTTTTTGCAATAATTATTGCCCTTTTTAGACTTAGAAAATCAGTTTTCTTAGTCGAGTATTATGTTTAAGTCAGCTTTTCTCATAAACTATCAAAGCTATTGCTTTAAAACTTGCAACAGTTTTTCACCATCGTAAGTGGACGCTGTACATCAAGAAACATAACTCTATCCTACTTTTTTCAAGAATGATGGCCCTTTTTAGACTTAGAAAATCATGGGTAGGACAATATTTCTATTATACAAAAAAATCAGGTGAGGGTTAGCACCCGCAAGGCGGTGCTCTTGTTCAATTCTAACAGTAGTGACACAGTTTTTTGTTTATTAACTTTTAAAGTGACGAAACAAGATATACTATATTTATATTAATTAGCTTTGTATCTGGACATATGCATGAGTTCTGCAATGGAAATACTGCGCGACGATAGAAGCGTAATATTCTTCGCTGAAGAACGAGTGCATATTTCCCAATGCAAATATAATGACCTTTGTATTACATACCTATCTACATGTATAAATGTAATATGTTAATATTATGAATTTGTTAAATAGCCTGAATAAGATTGAAAATACTGAAATAAATAAAAGAATTAATGCAACGACACATTAAATTATGTTACGCACCCGATATGAATTACATGCGTCAGTTTATAGAAAAATATTGGCTTTCCAGTACCATTGTAACTTAATGGTAACCATTTATATAGTATCAAGTCTAAGTCTCCCGTGCAAACCCAGATCAGGCAGCACTATCAATGCTGTATCATGGTTTGCTGTTCAAACCAGTAGGTATGATTAAAATGTCCAAGTAGCAAACACTACAAACTCTGATCAGCTGCATAGTTGATGAATGATTTTGAGCTACAGTCTGGTCGTCAAGTCCGATAAAGTTATTCAGCACTCATCCGGATTTCAAATATGCACAATTAAGTGACAAGGGAAATGAATGCAAAATCAAACACTGACGCCTATCTTGGAAATGAAGTCTATTTAACTCATTATAAATCTGTACAAAGAGCAAAGTCCTGTGGGCCTGTAACAGTTGTACAGTTTCATGATTGGTCCCACTGCGTAATGTTTGTTTGCACATGATTTCAAATACGATATATTGAATTTGTCACATTGTCAAGGTACTTCATCAAACAACATCAAACTAAGCATAAAACACATTGAAACAGGTCACAGAAAAAAGAACGTGATTTTCTTGATGAGTGAGTTCAGATTCAAATTATGGTCAGTTCCTATGAGAACTGTGCGAAAATGTTGAGACGAGACCCAATATAAAGTAAGCTATAAAAAGCTGTCCATCATTAGTGTCGCTCTAGGAGTGACACTGTTTCTAAAATAATTACGCCTCTTATAAAGTACCAATGAACAATATCAAATTTCATGATTCATATATACTAGGACCTTTTTAAAAAGAAAACTGTGATACTTACATTTAAGTTTCTTGAAGTCTTAAAAAATTCTGCTTTTTATAAAAGATGGCTAACCCAAAAAAATCATAATCTGGCAGACATTTTCAGACAATACAATGGAATCACAAGTGCCAAAAGAGCTATGACATCATAAACTCATGTAATGACATCATCAAGTTTAGTTAGAATAGTCTTACATAAAACATATCACAGTTAAGTTACATTATCTTTGTTTGCAAAACTATTCTAACTCGAGTTAGAATAGTTTGGCATTAATGTGTAGTCAGTAATAATATAAAACTGTATTGCAAAACTAATCTAACTTGAGTTAGAATAGTTTTGCACAAAGTAATTTATAACTGGAAATAGAATATATTTTTGGTATTTGAAAAAAAATCAAAAAATCTTGGAATATAACTGCAATAATTCACAGAATTATGTAATTCCAGACTTTACAAGAGAAAATGTGAAATAACCATTTTCTGTAAAATATCAAGTTAGAATAGTCTTGCGCCGAGCCCTCGGTTTGCTAATTATTTTCCATATTAAACACAAGGAAAATCATCAAGACGCCGCCAAGTGTTGTATCTGATGTACATTTACTGCATTATGAGAAATTACCTAAACGCTACTGTGTTAAACTGACTGATTACAAATTATCAACATTAGCACATAATACAATATATGTTATAAACTGTTAAAAAACAGTCAAGAATAAACATGATAAAGAAGTATTACTATGCAATACAAATCCTCTACCTGCAATGTCTTTGACATTGCGAGTAGGTGGTCCCTTTACATACAAAATTAAAGTAACTATTTCACCAGCTAAGGTCAGCACCAGTGGAAAGATCTTATATGCAGATTTTCACATAAATGCAATTTGTTGGGAAATGAGGAAATGCTGAAAGTTAATTATTTCAGAGTTGTGGTTCACAGAAACCATTATTTTTATTATCATAATGTAATAAGTGTTTTCTATCCACTGTTAAAGTTTCATGGACCTTAGTCACCTGTATTATAGATTTCAGGATTCAGATTATACACTGTACTTTGCCAATCCAACCAAACTTTTTGTACAAGAAAAGAATGATATAACATGCATAATCTCTATATTGCCCCTATACACAAAGCAAATGGCATGAACCTCTCTTACATACTTTTGGAATATCATAGAATTCAGCTTTTTCGGACGAACGGTAAATTGCTCTTGGAGGCGTCAAATAATCCGGATGATTGTCTTTATGAAAAACAAAGACCAAGTTTGAAAATAGGACATGTAAAGTTAGAAACCAGGAAACCATGCCAAATCATAGAAAAGTTTAAACAATCAGAAGGCCATATTTCCTATCAGATTTTCATGAAACTTGATCATCAAATGTCAAATACTAGGTCAATAAGCTAAGTGATAGAAAAGCTTGTTAGAATATTAGATTCACATTTTCTTCTTGACATACATAAAACATAGTCAGACTATTAATCATTAAAGCTATGTTAATTGCAATTGTTAAAAACTTTTTTCAATTACTTGACACACGCTGAAAGTGAGAATATGATATGTTCCCACGGAGACTCTCTAGCAAGGTACTTGGTTAGTTTTATAAACATGGCCGCCACCGTACGAGGCTTGTTTTCCCAATGTAGGCTACTTGATATATAGAATATTCTTGAAATCTCTTTCAAAAATGCAATTGGTCTGTTACATTTGTTATGAGAAGGTTGCTGGGGGTGGAGGTGGGAGAGGGGTGTGTGTGTGTGTGTGTGTGGTGGTGGGGGGGGGGGGGGGGGTCAAGTAAATATAGAGACATTTAGCCAATGCTAAGAAATATGTCAACCAAGCTGCAGGGGAAAAATGATATTGTTTGACTATTTTCTGATATTAAAATATTTTTTTCATAATGAATGCTATAAGTCTCTGATCTCCTCAAAGCCAATTCTCAGAAATAGGTCTACCAAGCTGTAGGAGAAACCCGATTGTATTATATGAGCCGTGCCATGAGAAAACCAACATAGTGGGTTTGCGACCAGCATGGATCCAGACCAGCCTGCGCATCCGCGCAGTCTGGTCAGGCTCCAAGCTGTTCGCTTTTAAAGCCTATTGGAATTGGAGAAACTGTTAGCGAACAGCATGGATCCTGACCAGACTGCGCGGATGCGCAGGCTGGTCTGGATCCATGCTGGTCGCAAAGCCACTATGTTGGTTTTCCCATGGCACGGCTCATATTAGTTTGGTTATTTTCAAATATTAAAGCCATGCTTTTCGGTGTAATTTGTTATCACTTAATGGTGTTTCATTTGTGTTTACAGGCCAACTTCTTCAGAGCATGTGACTATAGAATGGCAGATGGAAGATCAATGGAATCAATTTTCTAATATGAAAAGTGATTGATGAGGATAAGCGACAAAGAACAACAGAAACAATGAATTAAATTTGTATAGATACATTCCATAACTCATATTAAAGTTTACATGTTTTACCCTTTTTCAACTAAGAATATTTTGTAAGCTAGTATTATGTAGAAAGGTTTAAGGTAGTCGAAGCAGCTCTTGCCAGATTTCATTGGGATGAACTGAAGAGAGATAGATGGCATTGCAGTGCCTTCTTCATAGTGATAAATTAGAATTAAAGAGAGAAAATCAGAGTCCACTTCGAGTGCGGGAGATCATAGGTTCGATCCCTGGCCGCATCATACCAAAGACGTAAATAATGGTGCCAGCAGCTGCCTTGCTTGGCGCTCAGCATTAAATAGACTGGCATTTCTTCGCTCATATATCCTTGTGGCGAAGGATTCCATGAGGAATGAGGTGTCGGGGGTGATAGATATATATTGCGAACTTGCTTCATAATCGACCTAAAATAAATGAAAATAATTAAGATCAGAGGTGCAATGAAGACAGCTATGACTGATTTATATAGATGTGTCTCTGAGTTACGTTATTAATTGACATTCAAAACCATTCAAATTCATTCATTAATGTCTTTCATCCGACCATTTTATAAGAGAACAAGTTTGGAAGCAAAAAGATATTACCATAATTACCAATATATTGCGGATGCGTCAATGTAATGGAAACAGGGAGTTCATAAAACATTCGTATATAAAATCTGCGGCTGGCATTATTGGCGTAATCTCACTGTGTACGAAACAGAAACTGGCCTGCATTTATAAAACAACTTTATTGAGTTTCCCTAGCTATCACAGAATTATGACATATGGGCCGGAGGTCTGTGATTAGACGTTGAGGGAAAAAACAAGGAAATTATTCTTGATATAAGATAGCAAGATTGAAGTGAGATTCAAATTTAGTTTGCAGAGTCATTCTTGCAGTAAGTTAAGTGTCGGATGGCGGCTGAAAATAGTCTACCCGTACTTGGGCTCAGAATTGATATATTTTATGGTCCTTGGGGATATTGACTACGATGGAATTCCACTTAAGACGGAGCTGGCAATTATTTTGTTTCGTTGCATTCTGTGATCTTCTTATAGATTTTATTTTGTTGTGGTCTAGCCAATAGGTTCACCTGTACTCTGTTCGTCTTCACTTGTCTACGTGTAAACTTACTGAACAAAAACAATTTGAATGAATCTTTTTTGAGCCCTTTGCACTTTTAGAATGTATGAAAATCTTCATTTCAAAATCAATACTAGAAATGAAAACGTTTGTATTCTGTCATCAAATTAGGGAACCAAATTTATCAACACGCTTTCCATTATCATGGTGAAAAGTATGCTACAGAAACTCGTTCAAATGTTAACAAAGAGTTGGACAGCAAAGTTAATTTTGAAAAACAAAGGAAGTAAAAATTGGGTATAAAATATTTGTAAAAGAATGCGTAGAATGCTTTTGATTACCATTTCAGAAACGTCTGTTTAAAGGTAGAGGACTCGTAATGACATTCCGCAATTCCCGTAATGACATTCCGCAATTTTCATGTAATTAGGTATTCTCTGTAGTGACTTTGGCACTCTTCGGACGTAAATTAGCACAACGCACACATGACTTCCCTTAAAACAAACGGAATATGCCGACATCGTATACGGAGGGTAAGCAGATTGTCCACAGCCATACAAACTGCTTTTGTACTTTACATGGATACATTGCAAAAATTACTCCATGGAAAAATCCATAACAAAGGCCATTTTTACAGAATTTGATTACACAAACGTTTTACCGAAACAACCGAACAATAAAAGACTTGATACCATATTCAACTTTCAAACTACTGTCTCTGTTATAAGGATTTGTTAATAACTTCAATTGGCGCCTTCGATGATCAAAAACCTTTAATCAGATTTAATTTGCAGCTGATCTGCACAAAGTTCCTGTCATATTGCGTTAATTAAGATCCGATTTCGTGATAAAATTGCAATCAATTTATTGACTAAATTTTGAATCCATCTGTTATCTAAACCTTAGGTGCGAGAGACTGAAATTCTAGAATAGTTTTCTCTGGAAAGCATTTCCCTTACTGTACAAAATTATTATTATTTCTTTCCAACATAGGAAAATAATTGACAGTTTTTCGCGTTAATTGGCACATGAACTTAAGGTCTAAATACTTGACTAAAATCGAGGTTTTCTAATCCAACAAAACATACCGGTTTATTTCTAGTTCTCAGTACTAATGATGCTTAATAACCTATAACTTGGAAATGCTCAATATGGATAAAATGCCCTTTAAAAAGAAAGAAAAGCAGTTGTTGGTTTTCGAGGGGGAACTCACTGAATACGCAAGCTTACAGGTTTTACATGTGCAGACAAAGCCTAAAGTAACCCAGACAACCTTCAAAATTAACATTTCCTATCAAATAAATCAGGAAAATTGATAAACCTGAATCGTACGAAAATAACGTATTTGCAACTTAAATCTAGCACTACATTTAGTTAGAATGATCAGGATTAGCAGAGCCGAGATGGGAACATTTTACTCTTCGGCTCTGTTTTACAAACAAAGGGCACAAAACATTGTGCTCTGAATAAATATGATAAAAGTAAGGACAAAAGAATGAAAAAGTAAACAAGCTTCAAAATCAAGTCTTGAATATCTCATGCATTAAGTTATCGGAAGGCAGCAATAATGTATTGCACAGACTGAATAGTAATATTGATGAAGTTGGCGTCTTTCCAGCTTATTCTGTTAAACGCCATAATGGTAGATATAACAAAAATAGAAAGGAAAATATATATTTTAAAGATAGAAATTTGGAATTAGGTATTGTTACATTGATTCACGAAAAACATACAAGAACATTAATAGAACTTTTTTGTTACTTTATAATAGGGTACCAAGTTAGGCTTGAGGGGTGTTCTACATAATCATTATCCCTCATACACAAACTCAGTCAAACACTGTCTGCTGTCATTTTGCTTGGATACGTAAGACAGTAACCTTCACAAAAGAAGTGGTACGTGATCATTGTAAACTTTAACTCATTGCTGCTATTTTTTTCTGGTCATTTCAGATAATTGGATTCATTCAATGTTATTAGAGTTCCGGCTTGTTACTACAGAATACAGATCTGCTTAAGCATAATTATGTTAGTGGGTAAAATGAACAAACTCATTTAAACTGAGCCTTCTATGATTATACTTTAACAACCTTTTTGCTCATGAAAGATCTGATTACTTCTACCATTTGTTGCATGTAGCTATAAAGGTTGGTCTAAATGTCTTTATGTTGTGTTTATACGCACACATTATATCATCTACGGTATCTCCCTTTGCGCCAAACTTGGTCTCTATTCCCTACGGTATATCTCTCTTAGTTCCCAGCTTCGCACATACTATCTACGGTGTATCTCCATTTGCGCCAAATTCGGCATATATCATCTATTGTATATCACCCTTTGTGTCAAAATCGGCATATACCATCTACGGTATATATCCCTTCGTGCCCAAATTGATATATACCAACTAAAATTTACCTCCCTTTGTGCCAAAACCGCATAACCGTCAACGGTATATCTCACTTTGTGCTAAATTTTGCATTTCTTGTTTAATCAAATCCTTTACCAGTAAGTTGTGGTTGTCATTTAGTCATGTTTGGGGCGATACAGTTACAGGTGCGGAGGCAGTTGGAGATACGTGAGGACTTTTGAACAATTTAAATACAGTTTTTACTTCTCCTAATAACACATTGTCAAATTAGAAAAGAACGTATATAGTAAAAGGAAATAAAACTATGTTTTATTAGCAAATGAATAACGGATGTTATCAAGACCGCAGTATGTTGGAGACCTTACGCTTCACACTAAAGAATTTTAATAAAAATCAAGCAAATTTTATAGGATAAGTTTTCTTAGACTTTTTTGCGGGGTGCGGGGGAGCAGTGAAGGGGGTTTGGGTGGTTTATGAAAAACAGCAGCTTTACTAATAGATACTTTGGTCAGACATTAAGCTCGTTGTGTTAATATACTGGAAGACGATTTTTATCAATAGTTTTTTTCTTTCGTGGTAAGCTTTAGATAAAGTTCCTGATACAGAATCAAATCCAGAAGTCGACAATAAAGACCATTAAAATCAATACTATTAAGTCTTTTACCTGATTATTTCACAACCAATAACAATAAAACATCATGGAACAAGTTAGATTTAATGCAAAATTTAGTCTAGAGAAAGGACAAAGACATTGTCATATCGACCAAATAACCACAGATATAATCAAGACGTCGGTATATTGATGGCGGGGCGCCTCATAAAACATTGTAAATAAAATATCCGGCTGGCATCATGGGCTAATCTCACTATCTATGAATTTGTTTCTTGGCTCTTGAAAAACAACTTTATTGAGTTTCCCTAGATATTACTGATTTATGGCAGAAGATGAGTCGATAGTCTACGATTAGACGTTACAGGGAAAAAGAAGGAAAAGCATTTTGGATGTTAAGGCGTCACGAATCACACCCATGAATGGATAAAATATGATTTTTAAATTATTAGTTTGGATCTATATTGCTGGAATTGCTGTTGTGTCGGCAGTAGGTACGTGTCAGTTCTTTTTCCTTTAAAATATGTAATAAAACTAGTTAATGTCCTACAAAACACAAGTTAAATGGAACGGATTAGTGCGAAGGAAGTACGTGAAATTTCATTTTAATTAATACACAGTCACAAAACAATTGTGATTAAATGTGTAACACAAGTTTTCATATATTTTTTAAACTAATTTTACATACTACATTACATATCTAATAACAAAAACTTACATTTTAATGGCCTTAAGTTTATAATGTTTATAAAATGTATTTAAGATCACTAGTGTCAGTTTAAATGTAAAAGTATACAGTATTTAGAAGTATACACGCATATCAATATCAAAATATTTTCGTTTCAGAAACAGAAAAATAAAAAATAAAGATATATTAAATGTAAAGACTCAGTAATTAAAAAAAATAACGTTAAATAAAAACACATTAAAAGCACTTCATTACTATGACGTTTTTATAATCAATAAACATAACGATGATTTAAAGATACATGTATTGTGTCCAAAACTGATATAAAACAAAACGGTAATTATTAAAAAAATAAAATAGAAAAGGGAAACGCTAATACTAAAGCAGTTAACAACAAAACATTACGTTAAATCTAAGACTGTAAAACTAACGCTGATACCAAAAGGCAATACGTGACATTGATAATGTAAGTCTTGTCAATTGATAGCAAGAAGAAACGCTACTTAACATTGATAAAATTCGGTTTACAGGAATAGAAGAAAGGCCACTCATTGTATCTGTCTAAATCTTTAGAGGTGCTGAACAGTTTCCATTTAAAGCTTGTGGGATATTTATTATTTTGCTTGATTAGCGTTTATTAAATATTAAAACAACCCCAAATAATCAAAAATGTTTTTTGTTGGGTTTAACGTCGCACCGACACAATAATAGGGCATATGGCAACTTTCCAGCTTTGATGGTGGAGGAAGACCCCAGGTGCCCCTCTGTGCATTTTTTCATCACGGCGGGCATTTGGGTAGACCATCGACATTCCGTAAGCCAGCTAGATGGATTCTTCGCACGAAGAATTCAACACCCCGAACCCACATCGATGAGGGGCAAGTGATTTGAAGTCAGCGACCTTAACCACTCGGCCACGGAGGCCCCAATTTAAAATGTAGACCCGATTTCTAAGAAAGGAAAATCTTGCGTTGTGAAATGTCATCGTTAAATTTCTATTGCTTCAACAGTTTTCTGATTTAAATGCAAAATAAAGATAATTGAAATCTTTGTGTGAGAAGATGTTAATAGACAAATAACTTATAGGCAAAATGTATGATGTAGGTTTATTTAAATGATTCGTGTAAAACTTTAGCCTTTGCCATGGTATCCACGGTATAAATAAATTTATAATTCTGATGCCCAAAGCGGATAAAAACATTTAACCAATTATAACCTTTCTTTTTGCTGAAACATGTTCCAAACTAATTTTGTCAGACTCAAACTGTCACGAAATGATACCAAATACTTTTACATTACCCTTTAAAAATGGATCTCATTGTGTGAGAAAGATGATAATATCAATTCTAACACGACCAGCAAATAAACTACATAAATAAGGCCGTACCCAGGGCGATCTGAATTATACGCACATGAAAAGGTGATGGTGTTGGAGGGGGTGTCACCCTCTTTCCGGTGGGGGTATAGGGGACCTTCTCTAGAAAAGTTTTGAAATATTGACTTTGTTTGGTGCAGTCTGGCTGCTTTTTAGGGTAGTAATTTGACAAAAAAAATTATACACATGTGCGTATTGTGCGTAACAGTAGTTACGCCCTTGATAAATGTAGAGCAAAATCTCTCTCAGGTTAATCTGCAATAAACCACTCGCGTGCAATGACGTCATCCGATCCAGGTGCGAAGCATGGTCGTAAAAAGGAGTTACCATTTTTTCTAACACTTGATACTATGTCGTGTTAGAATCGAAATAATAAGTTCCCAAGTGTGATTAATCGTAGATTAACCCGAGTTTTTCGTTCTTAAGCGAAACAATAAATCACTCAGGCCTACGGCCTTCATGATATATTCTTTCGCATAAGAACTCAAAACTCGGGTTATTCTACGATAAACCACGTTTGGGAACTTACTATTTCTTGAATAAAACTTATTTTTCTTTCAACATGCAAAGTACTAGCAATTTAATTATTCTTCAAATTCTCCCAGACTTGGCTACTGCACGTCTGCCACCATTGAGCATAATTATTTAAATTCATTTGGCAAAACTTTCTTCTCTCAAGCTCACGGGACTGGTAAATTGTGTTCGAGATATCGGTAGTTTTAGACATTAAATAAGTATACATTATATAGGGATTGTACCAGGACCTGACGTTGAGTTCGAGCAAATTAGAGTTTTCCAGTTATCCCAGTTGAAGCGAAAGAAACGTTCGACTGTAAACGACTAACAGGGACACTGAAAAACTGTTTATATCATGTGTTAATATTTCAGAGATATACGTATGTTTGCAGGACATTTAGGACCTGAAGGATGTGAGAGGGGTTGGCAACACTTCAAAGATTACTGTTACCTAGCTGTGGACGCGCACATACACTTTGATTCCGCCAAAGCTATATGTTTGATTAAAGAGGCAACACTGACGTCTTTGTGGAGACATGATGAGATAAAGTTTGTTACTAATTTGCTGATCAATGTAAGTTATATTTTATTTCTATTTCGTTTTGCAGCGGCCTGTTAAACCTCATTAACCTGATTATGAATGCCGTCTATTGTACGGAGTTTTGCAAATACCATTTTCCAACAGATTTTGACCCAAACGATTTCTGATTTTCTCAATTTCTAGTACTAAAGCTATCGCACGTTTAAGTGAAAAGATTTGCCTAAATGTTAAAAGTTTGTTTGTTTGTTTGTTTTGGGTTTAACGCCGTTTTTAACAGTATTTCAGTCATGTAACGGCGGACAGTTAACCTAAGCAGTGTTCCTCGATTCTGTACCAGTACAAACCTGTTCTCCGCAAGTAACTGCCAACTTCCCCACATGGATCAGAGGTGGAGGACTAATGATTTCAGACACAATGTCGTTTATCAAATAGTCACGGAGAACATACGCCCAGCACGAGAATCGAACTCACGACCCCGCAATCCGTAGACCGACGCTCTACCTACTGAGCTAAGCGGGCGGGTAAATGTTAAAAGAGAAACTACATAATGTAATAAGCTCATTTTTTTTCAAAGTATTATCTTTAAGAAAATAGAAAGAAGCCGTGTTAGCTGACCAGAACATCATTATAAAGGAAAAATATTATATCCAGTAATTATTGTCTAGAACAGTTTTTAAACTGAAATTGGTGTTTGAACAAAAGTATATATTTCACGGTAATTAAAAATAAATCCTTTTTAGCAACGCGCTCTATGATTTAAAACATCCTCAACTCGTTAAAGCAAGAAATTATCTGCGAGTCTCAAAGCAATTTATAAAGACGCTACTCTATATTCTTACGTGAATATTGGCAGATATTTGGCGCTAAGACGACGGTGTTTTCTATATCAAATGATTAGAAGTAATCAAGCGCAATGTTACACTCCATGAATGATGAATTGCTTGTGTAGAGTTTGTGATTGACAAGAGAGAATTAAATATTAGATTTATTTAACCAATTTACTAATTTGGCCGCTATCCGAATCGATCTGAGCAAAACTTGTTAGGTTCTATTTGGAGTCTGTGGAATCCAAATCTTTTAAGTCTCTCTCGAATGGGGAGTGAATTATCGTACGTCTAAATCAAGATTGATACAAGAAGTCTGTCTCAGTGATCAGAATGATTCGTAATTCTATTTCCGTTTAGCGCTAATACATTTCACTGATTTTTTTCTGTATTTTATGTAGTAACACTTCTTATTTAAGAAAATCTTTTTCAATATTTTATGTAAAGTCGGGGGCCATGCTAATTGCCTAGTGCTAAATGTCAAATATTTAATGCTAAATGCCAATAATTTAATGTTAAATATCAAATACTAAACACTACTGTTACTGTCAGTGCGACGTTAACCCCCCCCCCCCCCTCCCCCCACGCCCAAAAAAAATAATGACCAGTTCCACCGACCAATGACTTTTAAAGGATTTATACATCCACTGGTATATCTACCTCTATTTGAATTAGCATCTAGCAATAAGCACTTGGCATAGATCATTTCACATGTCGCAATAGTTATGTAGCATTTATCATTTGACAATAATTGTATATTGACAAACCATATTTGACATTAAGCATATGACAACTCGCACTTTGCACTAGCTATTTGGAATTTAGCATTTGGCAATCACGCATCTATGGAAGGCTGGTGCACATTGCTTAATGCCAAATGTTAAATCCTGAAAAGTTAGTACAAAATGCTATTTGTCATTGCTTAATGTCAATATAGACTGTCTAACGGCAATTGTCAAATGATAAAAGTTAATTGTTAATTGCTAAATGCGAAACAATATATGCTAAATGCATATTGCTTAGGGCTTATTCAAATAAAGATCTCAATACATTAGTGGATGAATTCATCCTTCAAATGGCATTGGCCTTTGTTACGTTACTTTGTTTCTGCTAAAAGCGTTACTTTTGAACATTTTAAAGTAAAGAGTTTCGGTCTAATGTTCCCATAATCGATACATGTTATTGTTGCAGTTAAAAATTTGGCAGGACACTATATGGTTTGAATTAATTAAAAGTTACCATAATTAGTTTAAGAGATGCAGGTCATTAACTCATAAATCTAAAGAATTTGACGACTAGCATTTATCATTTGGCAATAAGCATGAACTATTTGACATTAAGCATTCGGCATCTAGCGTTAAGCAGATGACATAAAGCATGTTCACGCAGCATTTAGCATTAAGTAATTGGCATTTAGCATTAAATATTTGAAATTTAGCATTTGTCAATTAGCATGGCACACCGGCCTACCGCGTCGGCCCTTCTTCTTTTTTAGAATATTATGCCAAATGTAGTTTCATCGCAGTTTTGCTTTTTTCTATTGTGCTTTAGTTACTTTGTTTTAACAAAGATTACTGCTTCAGCATTCGTCACAATACAGAAAGAGTGAAAGTAAAATTCAAAGAAGAAAGGCTGGATGTAGGCTAAATGTGAGACTGGTATTACGTTATTCATTAACAATACAAGTTACTTTCAGAAATAATACATTCAGAAGGAAACCAAAATCTGGTATACAGCACAATCAATGTCAGGCAAAAAAACAGAAAGAAATCAAATGAATTTTTTATCACAAATAGAGATGACTAACATAACCAACGAACATTCTAGGAGTTTACGTTATCTTTAAGGAACTAGTACCACATGTTATATATATTCAAATTTATTTACATCAATTGAAACATAAATACGCTTAACAAATCTAACGCAACACATAGTGTTTTGCCAATATCTTATTGATTGCAGTTAAAATCTATATATGTTTAAACGTTCTTTTAACAGAAAAGATTTTTTTGCCAATATCTTAATGGTGAATACGCTTTACAAATCGAACGCAACACAGTTGATTAAACTCTTCTCACAATTTTACACTTTCACGACCAAGCCCCATTTTAAGTCCTTTAAGGATCTGTATGATAAGCCCCCTGCCTATATAAATGGTAGGATAGAAGTGTATAGACCGGTAATAAACCTAAGATCGCAAGGCACACTACCAGTGGTTATGGCAAAGACTAAAACCGTGATGTATGGCAATCGGAGCTTTTCGTTCACTGCTCCCAAGCTTAGGGGCTCCATGGAAAGCGGACGCACTCTGGTTGCTTTCAGAACCCTGCTGAAGATCAACTTCTTTGTGAGTCATTTCACAATCTGACCCACACACATTTTTCCATATCAAAGCGTAGAACAGTATTTTATTCTAAATTTAATTTAATTTAAAATATTTATTTATGCTTGTCTTCTTTGGTTATATCTATATGCGTTTTTGTTCGTGCTTTGTTAATGTAAAAAGGTATCTTTTTGTTTTATGCCGAATTTATGGTTGTCCTTTTGTAATTTGTTCTGTAAAGCACTTATGAACGTGTACATGTGCAGGAAAAGAGTGCTATATAAATGTGGTATGAAAATAATAATGATAATAATAATAATAATAATAATGATAATAATTATGATAATAGTAATAATAATGATAATAATAATTATGATAATAATAATAATGATAAAATAAAAGTCACAAAAATAAGTAATGTATTGAATTTCTTTAACAAGTGAATTTGATCTGTACACAAAAATAAATCATAAAACGTACAATAATATCATTGTTTTGTTAAAATATGCAATTTAAAACAAATGTTTTATACAACTCCATTTTCTCTTTAAGATGTAAGCGAGTTTCTCGAATCGTTCCAATTTATTTTCAAATTCGCATTTTGCAACCTGTTCAAATCGGTGTCGAGGTTTTGAAATAAATAAAATCATGTGATTACCATATTCGACTTAATTTCAGTTTTCACACGTTAACAGCAACATACGTTTCCAAATGTTTTTTTTTAAGTCTCAAAAGTGTCTAGAAAGTAATTTGATAGATATTGACAATAACATTTGTTTTGTAAGAAAATTTATGAAGTGTACATATATGTAACTTAAACATGGCATGCTATTGAGCGCAACTTCAATGTTTCATTCCTTGAAGAAGTTAAAAGAGCTATGTAACAATGAACTATTTCACCTTGACGTGAAACGCTCATGGGAGACTGTATGAAAATCGTTAAACAGAATTAAGTTCTTGCAATGACATTAGCTGAAATGCAGTTACATGGTTTCCAGTTAAATGCCATCAAACCTTATACCAGTACATGGATCGGCACTGGAGTTATACGAAATAGGTGGGTGTGGTTGGATGGATCAGGTAGTCTCGATAACTTATTCAAAGGTATGTGCAAACTATAGGAAAACTCATTTGTACGTCAGTACTAATTTTTCATGTCTATCCAGCTCAATGCTCCATCTTGGGAAAAAAGTTAATATCAAGAAGTGTGTTCTTCAGTGGAAATTGTTACAACATACCCCTGCCTTATTTATTTTATCCCCCGGCATCAACATTTAGCTACTGTTGCAATGCAGTCAATAAATTGATTATTACAATTAAATATGTTTCCTGAAACGAATCTTATATAATTAAAATCAAGATGTCAGTGAAAGGTACATTAGCAGAAAGATCGGCTGGATTTGTAGAGGTGGTCGTTACAGAATTTCAAAGGCGTTTTTAAATGGCTTGATAATTACTGGTTTTATTAAAAGTACGCACACCACACAAGCAGTATATTTCGATAATAAACTTGCAATTCATTTCTTAAATGATAAATACCAATTTTGAGATGAAGTGTTTCTAAACTGATCTTGTGGATTAGCGTTGCGCACCGGATGTCAGGTTGTATATGTGGTATTTTTCCCTGTCAATGTGCATGTAATTCAAGCTCAATATTTTTAACACTTGGCGAACAGATGTAATTGTAAAGTTAATAGAAGTTGAAGTACTGTTATTTTTGCACATGAAAACCAAAACGTGTATACATCCTTTAACCCTTAGCCTGCTAAATTTCTAAAATGGACTGATCCATCATTCAATTTGGGAAATACCATTTATTACTTGAAGGGGTTGTCACTGAAAATTTACTGACTGAATAGCGAGCACAGCAGACCATGATCAGCTGATCATGGTCTGCACTGGTCGAAAAGGCAGAATTACTTGCCGCTAGCAGGTTTAAGCTTAAGGTTAAAATATAAATATTTTAATCCCTAATTAAATCTACGTAAAAGATACTTTGCCTGACGAATATATAGATAATAATATCGTTAAAACAAACGATCAATCGTTTGTGGATTTAATTACATTTGATAATCATAAATAAGCACAATATATAATACGCGGGTGTGCATGACCATGCTATATTGATAGCTCATTATTTGATCGAAGAGTATGATAACTGTATTATACTGACTATCTACAGACAGATATTTCACAGACGTTTAACCTGTTTTTGAAAAAAGACAAGGCTGTCTGTATTTGATTTTAATGCCAAATGGTGATTTTCTCTTTTTTGTAGGTACTAAATTGCCAGAAGCGTCCAAAGAAGTTTGTGGATATTTGACGTCAGAGGGTTCCCTTGAATTTATTGATTGCGATGTAACAGCACCAGTGTTCATCTGCAAGAAACGTAGGTGATATCTCAGAATGGTTTAATCAGTGGAGCTATACTCTATAACTTTTGTTTGTGATCTATCTTTGCCATTTTGAGAGATCTGTACGTAAATTCATAAAGACGTGATAGCTGTTGAAATTAGGATAACCTCAAAGAAAAAAAAAGTCACGAGTGTAATTTTGTGCAGGTCGCAATGCGACAAGCAGTGACGCCTGTGGTATTGAACTATTTTGCCGCCAACATTACACACTTCATGAGATAAAATATGCACTTATCCTGACATCAGATACTTTTTTGCACGTTTGTATAAGTAGATTGTCATATTTGTATTTCCCCAATAAATTGCTCTATAATGTGCTGAAAACCGTATTTAAAAATAAACACCCGTTACGGAACTACGCACGGAGTAACATTATTTATTGAACGCCCCTCGTAATTTACTCAGAAGTAAAGCGGGAAGTAGAATTTGATTTGATAGGATAATGGGGCACCAAAGTTTCCAAACGAAAATAAAAGCGCACTTGACAAGTAGTTTTAACTTATCCCAAAGGCGGTGTTGTTGACCTTCGATTGGATAGCTCGCATAAGATGATTAGAGTTTCGAAATTTACTAAAGAAGTTTAAGGATTTTGATCCAGCCAAACTGAAATAAATCAGCTTAAACTTTATGCTCACAATCAGTGGATAGACTGGGGGATAATCCATTACACTTAGCAACTTTTCTTATTCCATATATAGATTTTTGGTTTTATTTTTGCCAAATTTTGACATATTGGAATGTATTAATAAATGACATAATGTTTAATGAATACTTTACTATAATAAGACATAACAGCTATACTACTAGGAAGAAAAATCATTTAGCCGTTCCTATTATAATAAGGTAATTAATGTCATAATTAGAAAATCCAAAGGACAGCAGTATACTTAAATTTGAACATATCGAATTGATTAAATTCATATTATTACATTCTGATTTTTCAGCTCTGTTTAGTTTGAATGGAACATCAGTATATATTTTCAATATCAACGTGTAAATTTCGTATCAACAATGACACAATATTACCTAATGGACGACATGGCGTCAAAAGTATATTTTCGTCGATAATTATCAAATTTACTCAGAAAAAAAAGAAAGAAAAAAATGTGTATCATTTAAAAAGTGAAAATGAATAGGTCAAAAAATAATGCAAATCTTTGCATAAATATATATGCACTCGTTTTTTCTTTTCTTGGATTAATGTAGCGAAAAATATCCCCTGCAGAATTTAATGCAATATAAATGAAAAAATAAAATCAGTAGATTCAAAGTAAAGATATAATCATTTAGGTATACTGGACGCAGCAAAAATGAGTATAAGTTAGCTTTGTCCTGGGCATCCAGGGTCTCAGAAAAAATAGAATAACTTGTAAAATCACAAAATTCTATCATTTTTCTACGAGATACAGCAAATTGTGATGAATTTGAGATTGTTTTCTATTTACTTATTACGTTTTTCATTTTACAAAGCAGCTAAAATATCTAAACTCGAGGTTAATGCATCTGGAATGGGTCTCGAAAGTAATAAATCAAGGTTGTAAGAATTTGTTTCGCAATCGAGAATTAAGAAATTAGTATAAACTTAAAATACAAGATTTTTTTCAACGATGAACATCACGCCTGACAAAATTGAAGAGACTTATTGTACTCAACTTATCATTTTTCGAGTAAAACACACACCATTTGATATTGTTATAAACTTTTTTCTTTTGGTTTTCAAATGTTTACATAAAGATAATGATTTGTTTCAACTGTTGAAACTGAAAATTGAACTACAGTTCTAGTTGTTGAATAGTAGAATAGTAGAATCAAGGAATTGCATATTACAATCTCAACATTTTGGACATAAAATGGTCCAGTATATCCGAGTACACCTCACTCAAATGTTTATATTTTTACTTTGAATCTACCGATTTTTATCATTCTTATGGCATTTTGTTTCAAATAATTTTCTCAATAATGTGCCGAAAACCGCATTTAAAAATAACCACCGGTTACGGAACTACATACGGAGTAACATTATTTATTGAACGCCCCTCGTAAATGTTCTGTATTTAAATCCGAAAGATACCTAATCATTCTCGGAATGTCTGTAGTAGATGCTTTTTATATGACATATAGAATATTTCCACTTTTTTAGTTTTTTTGGTTCTTTCAATAAAATTAACAGTTTTCTATTTTCAGCTCTTGACAAGATCTACGTACCGAGTACGTTCAACATTTCAAAAGATGGTATTGTTCTTCCTGAGCACGATCCTGATGATATTATTTACGAGCGTCTTTGGCCACCATTTTCAGATCGAATCATACTTAATATGACATCGCCTAATTATATAGCGACAGTAGAAATTGCGCACGAAACCGACTGCGCATACCGTTGTTATACAGTTGATGAATGTCGAGCATTTGCAGTCGCGTGTAAATCGGCAAGAAAATGCAGCATGCGTTTTTGCAGGCTCTTGTCAGGTCTAGATGTCAGGTGATTCCGTGTCAAAATGTCAAACGAAATATCCGTCCATATTAAATGGGACTGAGAAAAGGGTAAACTTTTGTTCTTGGAAGAAAAATACACATTTTAAAAGGAAATATTTGAATAAAGCCAGATTTGAAAATAAAATTTCGCTTATGCACTGTATGGCTGTCGTAAAAATGTCTCCCAGCGCCACTCAAAGTCAAATTTTATTATTAATGTTTATCCCTTACGAGTCTGACACAACGAGGATCACGGTTATACCCGACATCAGCATTACTTTTAGAGGTGCTTGTGGCTGTAACCCAAATGGTGCAGAGGTCAGATTTATTGTTGCTAGGCAATCTTGCTAATACGTGTTCGATTATTGGTTACAACTAGGATAAAGAAAAATATATTTCTACATATTACAAGCAACAGAGGGGAAAACGAACATTCAATTGACGATCTAAATGTGAACAGAAAAATGAAACAATTGTCCGTCCAAAGCAATTTTTGATGTTGGTGATACATTAGTTAAAAACCGAATGGAAAACACTAGAAAATTCGGATTAGATACAGAGAATGACTCAAATAAAATCCCTAACATTTTGCTCAAAGGGAACCAATAAGAAAACCGTGTATATTGTCTGAACAATACAAAAAACTGTGAGGAAGAACAAGTAAAAATCTTATGCGAGATATTCCCACGTTACTTCAGTCTTTGAATCAGGGGAACTCGTTGCGTGTGAAGATCCTGCGTGGAATGACTCCGATATCCAGATGCTGCCTGACCTTGTGATCCGGGTGCTGAATGCACTCCTGATTCATCTACAACCTGGCTTTGTAATCCTCATGAGAATTTTACTCTTGATTCCGCCCATGGCCGATTATTGGATGAAGTCAGTGGTAACCAGATGAAGACGTCGAAAAGACTCATGTAGCTGTCTTGCGAGCTAAGCTTTGGCTGATCTTGGACGAGACCCAGTTGTTGTTCAGATTCGTCGATTTCATCATCGTCTTCAATAACAATTGCTTTACTACCATTGGACCACATGGCGTTTCTGTTCGGCTGTCTTTCTGTAATATTTGTGCTTTCGTTACATGTCAACACTGTATTGGAGGTTCTCCAGTGTATAGATAAACATGACAAGCTATTTCATGTGAATAAAAAAGAAAAGTCTGATGAAAGTCTTGAACATTTCAAGCATTTCAAAAATAAAGCTCAGTACCTAATACATAAGGCTAAGTTAAACTTTTTCAAAGATAAAGTTGAAGAAAACAAGTCTGATTCTAAGTCACTATGGACTGCGCTAAAAGACCTTGTTCTACCTTTCCAAAAGTCAAAATCTTCATCTTGTTCAAATATAGGTTTAAAAATGGACGATAACAGTGAGATTTGTTTTGATAAGCAGAAAGTGGCAGCAAAATTTAATGTTTTTACACAACCGTTGCATCAAAGCTAATTGATAAACTACCACAGTCTATTTATAAATATGGAAAGAATATCGCTTTTAGATTTCACTCTGAAAAGGGTGCAGTCTTGAATAATTTTTCTTTTTCTGTTTTATCTGAAAATAGAAATTTAAAATACTTGAACAAGATTAGATTAGCGTAAGTAAGTCTACTGGGCTGGATGGTATTCCCTCTAAATTTGTAAGAGGCGATGCTTCAATTATAGCTTGTCCCCTCACACATGTAATCAATTTGTCATTTATTCAAGGTGATGAAATCTTAGCCATAAAGCTCATAAGAGTCTGCAGAAGGACAACAAACGATAGAAAACAAATGATTCCAAAGCCAGCCCTTGACCCAAAACCAGGTGGTAACAAAAACAAAACTCCTGTCAACAAACTCAACAGAAACAGTGGAAGGACTATCACTATGGTCAGAAATAACGGGTTTCTTTTGATCGTCATTTTGACATCAATATAACTGTATCGCTTTGACTTGATTGTTCCGATATCTCCCTCTGTCGAAGATTCGCTCACGTACCATTGTCTGATTTTCTACAGATTGACTGTGTTCCATTTATTGGTAAAGGTTGGGGAGGGGGGGGGGGGGGTCCCAGTTAGGTGTCTGCGCAAAATATTTTTTGATTTTATTTATACTTTGTGGTAATATACCTACATGTATTAAGTTTCATTAACAAGTGTTACTGTAACCAGTTTTGACTTACTTTTATAGATATTCACATTTAAAGTGGGTGGGGTAATCTGACATGTGACCAGCCAGGAACACAATTTCTGTTATTTTTTTTAAAAAATGGTTCAAACTTTTTACCTGCAACTTTCATGATAAAATAACTATGCAATGGACATTCACACAAGATGTTGCATTTTAAATTGTACTGAATACTTTTTTCATCACAGAGCCACAAAGTGGTCTAATCAAAATTTAATTTATTGATTTTCAATGGACGAACTTTACCAAAAAGCTGAAACATTTTTCATTAGTTGAGATATTAAGAAGTTATTTTCAGCAGATATTGTAAACTAAACAAACATTAAAATGACAGTATATCAGTACACTCTGATTAATATTGGAAGAGTGGTACACTCACATACTGGGAAAAAGTGGGTGGGGTAAATAAACATTCGAAGCAACACTACAAAAATTGTGCAGTTGTTAAGCAATGGCCTCAGATTGTCTATTACTATCTTCATTGTATTAAATACAGCATTGATTGATAAATTTTAACAAACAATTCCCCACTTTATACATGTGTGTCATGGAAAAAGCATGGACCTTGAACATGACATGTAGACAAACCAAATTAACCCTGAAAGCTCAAAGTATTTAACAAAAAGTTTTGCCTGAGGCAGTATATTTTGAGGAAAGCTTTTGTTCAAATTAACATTAAATTTTCTGCATTTATTTTTCCATGGCACACATGTATAAAGTATTATTAAAGAGAAAAAAGTTTTGTTAAAATTTATCAACCAAGTCTGTATTTAATAAAACTAGAATTTGTCTGTAGGACACAGGGTGTGACTATTTTTACTATTTCAGGGGCCATAACTCTGGAAATAGGGGGCAGACCCAGATAAAAAATAGTAGGTGCGCAAGTTCATATCATGATAAACACTCGTCAATTTACATCAAATACTTATTGAGCAAGGCGTGTCACAAGGTGAAAATGTGCATTTTTGACTATTTCAGGGGCCATAACTCTAGAAATAGGGCGCGGACCCAGGTTAAAAATAGGAGATGCGCAAATTCATATCATGATTAAGAGTAAGGCAAGGTTTCATGAATCTATATCAAGTACTTTTTGAGCTAGGCGTGTCACAAGGTGAAAATGTGCATTTTTTACTATTTCAGGGGCCATAACTCTAGAAATAGGGGGCGGAGCCAGACGAAAAATAGGAGGTGTGCAAGTTCATATCATTATAAAGACTCATGCAAGATTTCACCAATTTATATCAAATACTTTTTGAGCTAGGCGCGTTACAAGTTGAAAATGTGCATTTTTTTACTATTTCAGGGGCAGTAACTCTAAAATTAGGGGGCGGAGCCAGACGAAAAATAGAAGGGGCGCAAGTTCATATCATGATAAAGACTCTTGCAAGGTTTCATCAATCTATATCAAATACTTTTTGAGCTAGGTGCGTCACGAACTTCGGACGGACGCACGGACGGATGGACGGACGGACGCACGGACAAGAGCAAATCTATATGCCCCCACCACTCATGGGGGGTACAATCAAGATAGTAGTAGACAATCTGAGGCCATTTCGTAACAACTGCACAATTTTTATAGCGTTGCTTCGAATATTTCTTTACCCCACCCACTTTTACCCAGTTTGAGAGTGTACCACGCTTCCAATATTAATCAGAGTATACTGATATACTGTCATTTTTATGTTTATTTAGTTTACAATATCTGCTGAAAATAACTCCTTAATATCTCAACTAATGAAAAATGTTTTAGCTTTTGGGTGAAGTTCGTCCATTGAAAATCAGTAAATTTGATTAGACCACTTTGTGGCTCTGTGATGAAAAAAGTATTCAGTACAATTTAAAATGCAACATCTTGTGTGAATGTCCATTGCATAGTTATTTTATCATGAAAGTTGCAGGTAAAAAGTTTGAACCATTTTTAAAACAATAACAGAAATTGTGTTCCTGGCTGGTCACATGTCAGATTACCCCACCCACTTTAAATGTGAATATCTATAAAAGTAAGTCAAAACTGGTAACAGTAACACTTGTTAAAGAAACTTAATACATGTAGGTATATTACCACAAAGTATAAATAAAATCAAAAAATATTTTGCGCAGACACCTAACTGGGACCCCCCCCCCCCCCCCCCCCCCCTTTATTGGTAAATACCATAAAAACTGCTTTTGAACTATATATGGATATTTCTGAAAAATAAATACTTATAAAAATCCATAACAAAAGCTGTTTTTACAAAATTTGATTTCACAAACGTTCTACCCCAACAAGAAAACACTTGATTCCTTATCCAACTTTCAAACTACTGTCTAATTTTTCAAGGATGAGTTGGCGCCTTTGAAGATCAAAACTCTGTAATCAGATTTGATTTGCAGCTGATTTGCACAAAGTTGGGTGTCTGCATATAAAGTTAATTGAGATCTTAATCCTAGATATAATAGTAATCAATTTATTGACTAAATTTGAATCGTCTAAACCTTAGATTCGAGAGATTGAAATGATCAGGCTGGTATCCTAACAAAGTTTGCTCTGCAAATATTTTCCCTTGAAAGCTATATCGTACCATAAAAAATCTTTTTTTTCAACATAGGAAAATTACTTATAGCTTTTCACGTACCTTGGTATATGAACTTAAAGTCTAAATTACTTGTATAAAAGTTGCAATAGACGTAGGTTCAAACTTTCTTGCAGTTGACTAAAATTGAGACTTTCTGATCCAGCAAAACATACCAGTTTATTTCTAATTTGCATTACTAATGATGATCTTTGTAGAGTGCTTAAAAGCTTATCTGAAAAAGTGCTCATCATAGATCAAGTGGCCTTTAAAAAGAAATAGAAGCAGTTGGTTTTTGCCGAAACATCGGAACCAAGAGAAAACTCACAGGGCAAAAAGTATTCCAGACAGCCTATCCTATGAAATAAATCAGGAAAATTGACACACATGAATCGTGCAAAAACACGTATTTGCAACATAAATCCAGCATTGCATTTAGTTAGAATGATAAGGATCCGTTAAAAGCTTCGAAAGACCAATTTAACTAAGCCAAAAGGGGAACATTTGAACCTTTTTCCCTTTTCAAAAGCATAGAGCAAAAACCATTGTGCTCTGAATAAATATGAAAGAAAAAGTAAAAACAAATGTATGACTTGAACAATCGCGACATTTAGGTATCTGAAGGCTGCAATTTCGTATTGCACAGATTGAAGAGTAATATTGATGAGTTTGACGATATTCCAGATTATTCTGTAAAACGTCATAATGGTAAATATAGCAAAATACTAGAAAGGAAAATTCACATTTCAAAGAAAGAAATTTGAAATGAAGTACATGTATATTGCTACACTGATTTACGAGAAGCATGCAAGAAAATCAATAGAACTTTTGTTACTTTGTAATAGAGTCCCATTTGCACATATCATTATGCAAATGAACAAAAATGACATCCACCATAAAGAAGTGTCACGTGACCACTGTAAAATTTAATTCATTGCTGCTATCATTTCTGGTCATTTTAGATGATGAGATATATTCAATGTTGATGCATAACAGAATTCTGATGTGTTAATGCGGAATACAGATCTGCTTAAGTATAATCGAGTCTTCTCTAAAGCATTTTGAATACGTTTTTTGCTCATTAAAGAACGTATTACTGCTAAAGTTTGTTAATTGTACATGTAGCTGTAAACGTGGGTCTACATTTCAGTTAATGTTATCTTTATGTGCATTACAGAAATTTGGGGATTCCATGCATATATTATCTACGGTATATCTCCCTTAACGCCAAACTTGGTACGTATTCTCAACGGTATATCTCTCTTAGTGCTAACGACACACACTATCTACGGTATATCTCCCTTAGCACCAAACTTCATAGGTATTCTCAACGGTATATCTCTCTTAGTGCCTAACGACGCATATACTATCTACGGTATATCTTTGTGCCAAATTGGCATATACCATTTATGGTATTCCTCCTTTTGTGCCAAAAACGCATAACCGTCTACGGTATATCACCCTTTGTGCCAAATTGACATATACCATTTATGGTATTCCTCCCTTTGTGCCAAAACCGCATAACCGTCTACGGTATATCACCCTTTGTGCCAAATTGACATATACCATTGATGGTATTCTTCCCTTTGTGCCAAAACCGCATAACCGTCAACGGTATATCACCCTTTGTGCCAAACTGACATATACCATTGATGGTATTCCTCCCTTTGTGCCAAAACCGCATAACCGTCTACGGTATATCACCCTTTGTGCCAAACTGACATATACAATCGATGGTATTCCTCCCTTTGTGCCAAAACCGCATAACCGTCAACGGTATATCTCACTTTGTGCCATTTCGGATTTCTTGTTTAGTCATATCTTTTAACAGTATGTTGTTGTTGTCTTGAAGTAATGTATGGAGAGAAACCGTTTCAGGTGTGGAGGCAGTTGGAGATACGTAAAGACTTTCGAACAAGTTAAATACAGCTTTTACTTTCCCTAATAACACATTTACAGATTAGAAAAGAACAGGCAAAGAAAAATAAAAATAAGTTTATCATTAGCAAATGAATATCAGATGTTATCAAGACCGCAGTATGTTTGAGACCTTACGCTTCATATAAGAATTTTTATAATAGATTAAGCAAATTTTATAGGATATTGTTTCTAAGACTTCTTTGTGGGGTGCGGGGGAGCAGTGAAGTGGGGGTGCGGGGCGGTTAATGATTAACAGCAGCTTTACTAATAGATACTTTGGGCAGATATTAAGCTCGTTTTGTTAATATACCGGCACATGATTTTTATCGATAGTTTTTTATCTTTCGTTTTATGTTTTAGATAAAGTTCCATATTCAGAAATAAAACCAGAAGTTGACGTTGATGACAATTAAAATCAATACTATTAAGTCTTTTACCTGGTTATTTCACAACCAATAACAATAAAACATCATGGAACAAGTTAGATTTAATGCAAAATTTAGTCTAGAGAAAGGACAAAGACATTGTCATATCGACCAAATAACCACAGATATAATCAAGACGTCGGTATATTGGTGGCAGGGCGCCTCATAAAACATTGTAAATAAAATATCCGGCTGGCATCATGGACTAATCTCACTATCTATGAATTTGTTTCTTGGCTCTTTTTTGCGGGGTGCTGGGGAGCAGTAAAGGGGGTTTGGGTGATTAATGAAAATCAGCAGCTTTACTAATAGATACGTTGGGCAGATATTAAGCTCGTTGTGTTAATATACTGGAAGACGATTTTTATCAATAGTTTTTTTCTTTCGTGGTAAGTTTTAGATAAAGTTTCTGATACAGAATCAAATCCAGAAGTCGACAATGAAGACTATTAAAATCAATACTATTAAGTCTTTTACCGTATTTATGGTATATCTGATGAACTTTCTTTTGTGGTGATTTATTACAGTTTTCTGCAAATTGTGTTATGCAGAGACTTTTTATAAATGTTTAAAACTCAAAGACGCCGAAACTGTAAATCATGGCCAAAACAACGCTAATTTTGGTCTTTGGTTATTCAGTTACTGTCACGGGAATACCAGAATATGGAAAACCCTGGGAAGTAAGAGAATACAAAAGTAAAGCGCTTAAGGCATATTGTGTGATGTGTATACAAAACGTTCTCTCAATGAAGCACACAAACCGATGTTGATTTTGAAGGTCTATATACACATATAACTAAGATATTTGGTGTTAAAACCAGCAGCTGGGCTGTCTACAAAAATCGTGCATGAAGATTTCCTACTTCCAGTGAAGTTTGAGTATTTATATTTTACCGGTGTAAATATGTCTATGAATGATAAGTATAGGGTACATAACTTTTAACTTTCTGGTTTTGTTTAGCTGTAATGGAGCGGTTTAAAGTAGTTTGTTTAGGACACGGCCCCGTGTAAGACACGGCGCTACAAAATCAGATTTTTCAATATGTTAGCCATTTCATCCTAAAATGTCATAAATTTTATTTTGGTAAAATGTAGCATGAAATATACATTAAAGGTTGTTACCTAATCAATATTACAAAAAAAATATTTTTTTTTCAAAATACTGTAAACTGAATTTTGCAGACAGAATTGTAATTATAAAAGCATAAATATCATACATACATTACTAAGAAAAATATACAATATATTGCAGTTACTAATTATAAAAGCAAAATAATAATAAATACTTAAGAAAAACAATATGATGACATAAGTGTTTAGGACACGGTCCCTTGTGGTAGGAGGTGTAAACAAGTTAAAATTTCGATACTTGGTGGATACATTTGTGCTATTCCAACTACGTGCCCTAATGCATTAGAATTCTTCATGTGAGGAAGCCATCCAGGTGACTTACGGTAGGTCGGTGGTTCTACCCAGGTGCCCGCTCGTGATGATGTATGCACGGAGGGGCACCTGGGGTCTTCCTCCACCATCAAAGCTGAAAAGTCGTCATATGACCTATAGTTGAGTCGGTGCGACGTTAAACCTAACAAAATAAATAAATAACTGATGCATAAAACATTACAGTATAGAGAATAGAAATTATAAAAAAAATAGTTTTCTGCTACTTCATGAAGAGTGCTTTATATAGGTGGTACCTGTATTACAATAATGATAAAGATACAAACATAATGAATAATAAGTAATGTATTGAATTTTCTTAACAAGTAAATAAATTTGAAGTAAATATAAATCATAAAACGTACAAACATAACATTGTTTTGTCATAATATGCAATATAATACAAATGTTTTATATAACTATTTTTTCCTTAAAAACCAGATCGTTCCATTTTTTTAATTCGTATTGTGCAACTTGTGCAAATCGGTCGAGGTACTGAAATGAATAAAATCATGCGATTACAATATTCGACTTTGTTTCGATTTTCACACGTTAATAGCAACATACTTTTCCACAGGTTTTTAATTTCAGACGTGTCTAGAAAGTAATTTGATAGATATTGACAAAAACATTTGTTTTGTAAAAAAAATTCTGAAGTGTACATAAATGTTGTTGTTTTTAGATGTAACGTAACATCGACACAATTATAGGTCATATGGCAACTATCCAGCTTTGATGGTGAAGAAAGTCCCCTGGTGCCCCTCCGTGCATTATTTCATCACAAGCGGGCACCTTGGTAGAACCACCGACCTTCCGTAAGCCAGCTGGATGGCTTCCTCACATGAACAATTGAGCGCCCCAAGTGAGATTCGAACCCACATCGGAGACATGCCATGCTGTCGAGCGCAACTTATAGGTTTCATAACTTGAAGAAGTGAAAAGATCTATATTACGATAAACTATTTCAGCTCATGGGAAACTATATGAAAATTGTTATACAGAATTCAGTTCTTTCAATGACATTATTTGAAATGCAGTTACTTGGTTTCCAGTTAAATGCCATCGAACCTTATACATGGATCGGCACTGGAGTTGTACGAAATAGATGGATGTGATTGGATGGGTCAGGTAAGCTCGATACTTTATTCAAAGGTATGTTCAAACTATAGGAAAACCCATTTGTACATTAGTAGTAATTTTGCATGTCTATCCAGCTCAATGCTCCATATTTATACTGATCTTGGGTAAAAAGTTAATAACAAGAAGTGTGTTTATTCAGACGAAATTGTTATAGCATAGCTTATTCCCCGGCATCTACACATAGCTGCAGTTGCAATTCAGTCAATAAACGTACGAAAACCCAGTGTGACTTTCTACTTCATAGTTGTCACGATTTTGTCTGATTTCAGATTTCACTTATGAATTCACGATTTCACGATTTCCACTTCATGAATTCACGATTTCACGAATTACGAAAAAAACTTCACGTTTTCTTGATTTCATGATTTCACGATTTCTTGATTTCACGATTTCCACTTCAGAATCACGATTCACGATTTCTGCTTCTGAATTCACAATCTCACTTCTTGAATTCACGATTCACGATTTCCACTTCATGATTTCACGATTTCACTTCACGAATTCACATTTCCACTCACGATTTTCACGATTTCACGATTAGAACTTCATGATATTCACGATTTCTCACTTCATCTGAATTCACGATTTCTACGATTTCAACTTCAATGATTCACGATTTCCACTTACGATATCACACGTTTTAGATTCAACTTCACGTAATTCACGATTTCCACTTCACGATTTCACGATTTTCACGATCTCCACTTCATGAATTCACGATTTCTCACTTCATGAATTCATCGATTTCCACTTCACGAATTCACGATTTCACGATTTCAACTTCACGAATTCAACGATTTCCACTTCACGAATATCACGATTTCACGATCTCCACTTCATGAATTCACGATTCCACTTCACGAATTCACGATTTCCACTTCATGAATTCACGATTCACGATTTCACTTCATGAATTCACGATTCAACTTACGATTCACGATTCCGATTTCAACTTCATGAATTCACGATCAACTTCACGAATTCACGATTTCACTTCTGAATCACGATTTTCACGTTTCCACTTCACGAATTCACGATTCCATTTTCAACTTATGAATTTCATCGATTTCCACTTCACGAATTCACGATTTTACGATTTCAAAGTTCATGAATAACGATTTTCACTTCACGAATTCACGATTTCACGATTTCCACTCTAATTCACGATTTTACGATTTCAAACTTCATGAATTCACGATTCACTTCATGAATTCACGATTTAACGATTCCACTTCACGATTTCACGATTTCAACTTCACGAATTCACGATTTCAACTTGGCCAAATTTGAGTTAAAGTATTTGTAAAGGTGGTCGTTGCAGAATTCTAAAGGCGTTTATAAATGTCTTAATAATTACTGGTTTTATTAAAAGTACGCACACCACACAAGCAGTATATTTCAACAATAATACTGCAATTCATTTCCTAAATGATAAATACAAATTTTGAGATGAAATGTATCTAAATTGATCTTGTGGGTTAGCGTTGCGCACCGGATGTCAGGTTATATATGTGGTATTTTTCAGTATCATTATGCATGTAGTTCAAGCTCAATATAAAATATTTCAACACTAAAATGGTGTAAAAAATCCGGTCCTAAATATTTTTTGGCCTTGTAGATTTTTTCTTCAACTATTTAACAAAAAGTTGCAAAACTGCACTTTTATGTTTTAAACATGGTGAGTGATGTTAGAAATCAACTTACTGATGCTCCAAAGGCATAACCTCCTTATTTGTATTCATTTAATTATTGACACAAAAATAATTTCTAAAAAGTCCCAGTTAATAAAAAAAATCCAAAAACAAACAATTTACCGACGTTTCTACCCTAAATTTTTTTAGCATGTTACCGGAAACAAACACTTTTTTAGGCCTGTTCGTTTTGCACGTGAAAACCAACACGTGTGTATACCCATTAAAGTATAAATATTTCAATCCCTAATTAAATCTACGCAAACGATAGCTTCTTCATTTCAGTATGTCATTAATTTTGAACTAAATATCGACTTTGCCTGACGAATATATAGATAATAATATATTTAAAACGATCAATCGTTTATGGATTTAATTGCATTTTGATAATCACAAATAAGCACGATATATCCCACGCGAGTGTGTATGACTACATTGCCACATTGGTAACCCAATATTTGATGGAAGAATATGATAACTGAATTATACTGACACAAACACTGAGAGTTTATGACTGTGTTTACAGACTGATATTTTACAGACGTTTAACCTGTTTTTGAAAAAAGACAAGGTCGTCTGTATTTGATTTTAATTCCAAATGTTGAGTTTCCCATTTTTGTAGGTACTAAAATGCCAGAAGCGTCCAAAGAAGTTTGTGGATATTTGACGTATGAAGGTTCCCTTGAATTTATTGATTGCGATGTAACAGCACCAGTGTTCATCTGCAAGAAACGTAGGTGATATTTTAGAAAGATTTCAACAGTGGAGCTATTACTCAATAACTTTTCTATCTCGACACCTTTTTTGTTGCTGTTGTTGCTTTTTTCTCTGTCATTTGGAGAGATTTTTTATGAAAACTGAACACAGTGTTTAATAATTAGTTCACTTAAAGAAAACATACAGCGATAACATATGTACGTAAATTCCTAAAGTCGTGATAGCTAACCAAAAAAAATCACGTGTGTAGTTTTACACACTTCAAGGTGCAAAATATGCACTTATCCCGGCAGACATTGGATACTTTTCTGCATTTGCGTATTAGTAAATTATCAAATTTGTATCAGTTCTGCAGCGGAGTTTTTGCGCGACATTAATTCACGAAACAAAAACGATTGCATATTTATTTAACATGCAAAGCTTAGCATTGAATTCTTGCCAATTCATTTTTACTTGTTAAATGATACACGTAAATATACTTTTGACGCCACGTCATCCATTAATGTTGTGTCATTAGTGATATGAAATTTACACGTTGATATTGAAAATATGGACGAATGTTCCATTTAAACATTCTGTTTCATTTAAATCTATCTAAATGTGGCAGAGATAAAAGCAGAAAACCAGACGTGGAGAAAGAACAGTTGTTGAGTATAATGGGTCATTCCCCAATCTATCAAATGAATGTAAGCATTAAGGTTTAGTCGATTCATTTCATTTCGTATGTAACAAAATCTTAAACTTCTTTGCTCATTTTCAAAATAATTTTTACGTGAGCTATCCCATCGTAATTGGTCAACACGACCTAGGGATAAGTAAACGCTTTTATATTCATTTGGAACCCTTGGTGCCTCAATATTCTATCAAATCAAATCCTACTGCCCAATTTCAAAATGCATCTTTCCTTTTGAATGGGTTATTTTTTCCGTCAACAGTTCTGTATTTAAATCAGAAAGATACTAAATCATTCTCAGAATGTCTCTAGTAGATTATTTTATATGACAAATAGGGCATTTTAGCTATCTGAGTTTTGCGTTTACTCAGTAGAATTAACTGTCTTATACTTTCAGCTCTTGACAAGATCTATGTACCGAGTACAGTCAACATTTTCCAAGACGGTATAGTTCTTTCTGTAGAAGATCCTGATAATATTATTTTTGAGCGCCTTTGGTCACCATTTTCAGATCGGATCATACTTAATATGACATCGCCCAATTATATAGCGACAATAGAAATTGCGCATGAAACCGACTGCGCATACCGTTGTTATACAGTGGATGAATGTCGAGCATTTGCAGTCGTGTGTAAATCGGCAAGAAAATGCAGCTTGCGTTTTTGCAGGCTCCTGTCAGGGATAGATGTCCGGAGATAGCGTGTCAAAATGACAAACGAAATATCCGTCCATATTTAGTGGGACTGAGATAAGGGTAACCTTTTTATACTTGGAAGGAAAATACACGTTATGAAAGGAAACATTTAAATAAAAGCTGACTTAAAACTGATATTTCGCTGTATGGCGGTCATAAAATTATATCTCCGCGCTTAAAGTCAGTTTTGTTATCTGTGTACATCTTTCGCCGGTATGACGCAATGGAAAGACGCCAGCATTACTTTTAGAGGTGCTTCTAGTTGTAACCAAAATGGTACAGTGGTCGGGTTTGTTGTTGCTAGGATCGGCAACATTGCTAACATATGTTCGATTACTGGTTACAACTAAGATAGTGAAAAAATTTACTGGTTACAACTAAGATAGTGAAAAAATATATATTTCTATAGATTTAGATAACAGATGTACAAAGAAAGCGGCGGTAAAATGTCAACCGCGATTTTAATGCAAAGTTGCTAATGGATTTTTCTATATGCACGTACTCCATTCGTGTGTGAAGCAACATACAAATGACTAACAATGGAGTGATGTAAGCACAATTTCAAAAGCGATTTTTGCATGTAGCCTGTTCCCCTATATTCTCGCGGTACTAGTGACAATAAATACAATAAGCAAGCAAATAAAAATATAACAGTTATTTCGTATTATAAATAATTTCATATAATTCATTATCTGTCAAAACATACATGTTTTGACACAAAATATAATTAAAATACTCCCGACAATCACGTGTCAACATGTACACTTTCTATCATTTTGATTTTGTATGTCCATTTCACGTTAAAGATGTTCTTGTTGTAGTTGTAGAATTATTGTTAGGTTACATACCACGATATTTGTTCATTTCCGGTACACTAAGGAATTCTGTGTCTGTTTGTAAAAATAACAGTTTAATTATAACAATATTGGTAAAACTATGTGAAATGTTCCACACCCAGTACTTAACAATTTACTCATTTTGATAGCGTGTACACCTGAAAAAGCTGTCCCTTCTCAGAACCCTGACCTTTGAACCTTTGTATGTGACCACTAAAATTAGTCCGTTTCGAAAATTATGGTACCAAGGCGGGAATTAAGGGGAAGCGGGGCATTGTGGGGTCGTCGTTCGTCCGAATCGGGCCTATTAATAACAGAGACATAAACAAAACATTGGCGAAAACGACGTTAACAAGTGAAAAATACAGGATTTGGGTTTAATTGGATAGAAATTCAAGTATTTCAACTATTTTAAAAGCTAACTCACCAAAATTCTATGCATTCTGGACAAATTGATTAAAATTTCAACTGAAAATGAAAGTAGGTTGTTTGTAAACAATGTCAAGATGGTACTGCAGTGCAAAACGGAAATAACGCGTAATTAACAATGACGCGAGAATACCGCGGACAAGCGACATAAAGGAAACGAACATTTCATGTGACTGGCATAATATGTAAAGAAAAAGTAAAGTTAACAAACAAATAGTTTAATTAATCAACCTAGCAACAAAAACAAACGTCCTCTGAATTACTAAAACAAATAATGAATTTTATTTGGAAACTGCATGTAGAAAAACAGAAAAGGAAAACATAAAAAATGTATAATATTGCTGTGGATACTTGCCTTTGCAAATGTTATATTTAAACGTTACCAAATGATGCTGAATAAATAAGAAAACATTTCACTTCATTTAAAGCTCGTCTTATTAACTGTCAGTCAAAATCAATTGATGGTGTTGGTGATGCAAGAAAAACCGAATGGAAAACACTGGGAGATTCGGATGAGATACTCAAATAAGGTCTCTAATACTGAGCTCCAAGAGGAACCAAAAAGAAAATCGTGAATATTATCTGAACAATAATGAAAACAGCGAGGAAGAACAAGTCAAAAACCTGTGCGAGATATTCCCAAGTTATTTCACTCTTTGAATCGGGGGAACTGGTAGCGTGTGAAGATGCTGCGGACTGACTCCGGTGTCCAGATGATGCCTGATCGCGTGATCCAGTTGCTGAATGCTCTCCTGATTCAGCCACAGCCTGACTTTGTGACCCTGATGAGGACTGTACTCGTGATTCCGCTCTCGACTGTTTATTAGATGAAGTCGCTGACAAATAACCAGATGAAGACGACGAAAAGACTCCCGTAGCTGTGTTAGGATCTAAGTTTAAGGCTGGAGCTGACCTCGGACGGGCTAGATCCAGCTGATGCTCAGTGGAGTAGATTTCATCATCACCGTCAGTACCAAACGCTTTACTACCAATAAACCACGTGGCACTTCTCTTCAGCTGTCTATCTGTAATAATTGTACTGTCATCATATGAACTTTTAACACCACCAATGTCTTCGTCTTTGTTTAGGTCAATATCCTGTTCCAGTGTAAATCTGTTTCGTATAACAGATTCTTCTTTTAGAGTTGACAAACCTCTTGCAAATCGGATGTTGTGCACTTTGTCTTCTCTGCGCAGCTTCGATTCAGTTCTATCATCCAAAAAGTGGTCGTCTTCGTAATCGACCGGATGGTGTCCTTTCCAAACTCTAAATTTTCCTGCAGGACACTTTGGACAACGCTGCCACATTTTCTTCAAGAATGTAAACTTTATTTTAGGACATTTTGGACAACGTCGCCAAATTTTACATGTAATAACTTCAATGACAGTAAGGAATATCCGAGGCACCTCTTCTTTACTAGGGTTCAGATACATTCTGAGTAAAAATACGTTTGCTATGCTCAGTAAAACGCTAAATGATAGCATAACAATAACATAGAAGCAAAGGATAGACATAGGTGATGAAACCTCTGGCATAAAGCTCATAAGAGTCTGCAAGAGAACAACAAACGACAGAAAACAAGTTATTCCAAAGCCAACCCTTGATCCAGAACCAGGTGGTAGCAAAAACAAAAATCCTGTCAACAAACTCAACAATAACACAGGAAGTACTATCACTAGAGCCAGAAATAACGGTTTTCTCTTGATTGTTATTTTGAAATCGATATTATATCGTGTTGTGTTACTTGTTCCAATATATGCCTCTGTAGAAGTTTCGCTCACGTCCCATTGTCCGCTTTTCTCGAGATTGACTGTGTTCAATTCATTAGTAAGAGGAGAAAGTGTTAATTCTGTGACATTGCGGTTCCACGGCGTTACTGTTAGCGTGCATATCTGTTTGTCAAATGGGTAATATGTCATATCCGGTGTACATGCGGCATTTATAATCATCCGAGGATACCATTTGCAATATCCAGAACTGAAAAATTGGAAGAAAATTTATAACTGTGAAAGTGAATCTGATTTTAATGTTTTAGGTAAATTTTATCAAACAATTTCTTTACAGTCACCCAAGCATATTGTTTCCTTTTGCAAATAAAAATTCAGTAAGTTACATATGTGAGTGACATGCTCCTTGTTTGAAAAAGATGAATTATACAACATTTACCTGACATTATATCGCACTAGATAAGTTTCGTCCCCAATTCTTTTGATGGAATCTACTGAGCTAATTAATACAAGATTTGGTGTCCAAATCTGATCGTACGCAACAAATATTGTCTGCAGCGTTTCTTTGAAAGTAGTTCCAGTCAAGGTTTTGACCTCGTCTAACCACTCCATTTTCATACTGGCGACCAACTGTATTTTTCCGCTAACTGCATCAAAGTCCATTATGGCATAGAGGCTGATACCTGAAATAAAGTTGAATTACAACCTTAAGATAGTAGCCACACAGGGTAAGTTCACATCGGAGCTCTAGGAAAGGGTAGGGTGTTGTGTAAATGATACTTACTCCCACCAGAAAAGTAACCGATCAATCTAAAATTAGGCCCTGGAAATATGTAAAACTTCTTTTTCCTGCACATTGAGCGATGTGATGTAAAGCAAGGAACCAGTAAACCCTACCTCGCCGTGGAGTTTGCCGAGTTCAGCTCTTCAACAGGGAAGGTACGACTGGTGTACTAACTTATACCGTTCAAGTGGGTTATCGAGTATAGAGTCGGTCTCTACTCTACCCTAGAGCTTCGATGTGAACTTACCCACAATGACCTTCGGCAAAATACGTATTCCCCTTTTGCGATTTCGGAATTTTTTAGGGATTTTTGCGGAAATGCCATGTGCCCGTTCAGCTACATTTATGTCCAAAGAATGCCGTATTGACTTACGAGAAAATGTAATCATACGGAAATTGCCGAATGTTATGGCTGGTCCACTACCTTAAATCAAACTCTAAACTAAAATGCAAGCCCACATTATTTTAGGCTGGGTGGAGATTATGTACAGTAGTCATACACAACAGAAATGTATACATGTACAACCATTAGAATAATTTTTCACGAGAAGAACTATAATAAACACAAAGCTGATTAATGAACTATTCATAAACTTCCTTTAAAGAAGAGACATTGTTCTCTAGAAATCGTTTTGTCAAAAGGTCGTAGTTCGTGCAAAAAGCAAATATATTTAATAACTCAAAAGAAATTGTTTGATATGAAATGACATTAAATGAACGTGCACAGGGCAAGCCTTTTTTCCCCTTAGAGAAGGAAACGGAGATAACCTGACTTAGAGTACGTGTGATTTCACGTAAAACTGACACATTAACGGGTCAAACTCTGACTTTCTGGCTTATGTCAATATGCCTATTCTGGCATTATTGCAGACACTTGGTCTGCACTAGCCGCAAAGGCAGAATCACTTGCCGCTAGCAGGCTATGAAGAACAGAAGCAATAAAAACACAAATTACATACCCATATATACCGTAACTGGTCCCGATGCCGGATCTTTCGGTATGACATCTGTAACACCAACCGAGTTAGCTGTCTAAAATAAAGAAACAACAAAGAATATTATTTATGTACGTCCATAAATTTTCAAAAGAGCTGACAAATTCGAAATTCATAGTCAGATTGCTTTTGGCAATTCCGTTTGAATTGAAAAACAAGATTATTAACGCTGATATCACTTACATTGACTTCCGAACTTACGAAAGAAATTTAGAATAAATTAGCTGCCCTGATCTTTTTCTAGCAGCAATATAACAAAGAATTGTTCTTACATACGTGCTACATATGATCATAGCAAATTTACAAACTCTCCGTTCAAAGCAAAATAATGCTACGTTTAGTCAAACTATCAATTGCATGAAGAATGAACTTCCATATTCTAGTACACATGCATACTTATAATGACCAAGAAATAGTACCACGATAGTCTATTTCTCGTATTACATATATTGAAATCGAAAAAAACTATATTCTTGATTTGGTTATTCACCAAACGGTTATGCTCTTATGAAATTATCTCGCTGGGCATGTAGCATATTTGTTGTGTTCAATTAACCCTTAACCTGCTAAATTTCTATAATGGACTGGTCCATCTTTCAGTTTGGACAGTACCACTTATTACTCAAAGGGGTTTTCACTGACAATCTACTGACTGAATAGCGAACAGTGCAGACCATGATCAGACTGCACGGATGTGCAGGCTGATCTTGGTCTGCACTGATCGCAAAGGCAGAATCATTTCCCGCCAGCAGGCTAAGGGTTAATTGAAAACACGCTTCTGCTATAATACAGTAATTCTTAATAATTTCCAAAATTTGTGACTGTTCTTTCGTAAATTATTATATTGAATTTAACTCTGCCCCAAAAAGTAATTTAAGGCCTCCACGGCTGGATAGCAAAAACGGTGACGACCTTCGAATGACCTGCCCATCAACGGTGTGGATTGAAATCATGCTTTGGATGTAAAATTCTTTTATATAAAGAAGCCATCCAGTTTTTATCTTTGTTTTTGTAAGATAACCGCCTGAAATAAGTTCCGAATGAGAATGTGCAGTCACTCCGCCATTTAAACTGTAAAGTCGCCAATTTTTTATGTCAACATTTGTCTGTCGTGGCGATTTATTGTAGAAACTCTTTTAAAATAAGAGAAGGTAAAGCTTTCAGAAATGAAATATGAAAATTTCCTTACCCTATAAGCCGAGAGTAGTGCCTCGTAGTTGGTCTTGGTGTCGGTGTATGGTACTACACTATCACTATTGTAAAATAACATAAACAAAACACTGACCGTTAGCAGGCTATTCAACTTAGATTGCAGCATTTTATGTATTAAAAAAAGTAAAAAAACATCCAGAGAAACTTAGATTTTAGTCGTTTAAATTTTGAACGTTAGTATATTTTTTTTTCAAAACATATGCGCATAAAATACTTAAAGGTAATATATAAATGCTTAATGATTTAATTATTAATTGTCAGTTGAGAATTTGATATAATCTTCTCTATTTTGACGGGCTTATCAGGTCGTTAAGATCACAATGTGTGGTAGCTGGGTCGTCATTACAATTAATTGTCGCTCCATAATTAAAATAATTGAGCCGTGCCATGAGAAAATTAACATAATGGGTTTGCGACCAGCATGGATCCAGACCAGCCTGCGCATCCGCGCAGTCTGGTCAGGATCCATGCTGTTCGCTTACAGTTTCTCTAATTCCAATAGGCTTTAAAAGCGAACAGCATGGATCCTGACCAGACTGCGCGGATGCGCAGGCTGGTCTGGATCCATGCTGGTCGCAAACCCACTATGTTGGTTTTCTCATGGCACGGCTCATATCTAAATGACTAAGGGCTGTAATACTGAAACGCGTACTACTGTAGAGATTGCGAATAAAAACGGGTACGGATATGGAATTTTTACTTAATTTCGAGTAAAACGTTTGATACTGAATACAGATTCTGCCATCAAATTTTCACGATAATGTTGATTAGGATGTAAATTTGTGATTATAACCAAAATATTTCAAAGTCCATGGTATATGTCCTATAGCGACTTACTAGCTAGTCATAGTGGAGAGAAGTCACAGGTGCACCTCCGGACATCATCCTAGCATTTCCTTAATGTATAAATTTACTTGTTTTGAAAAATATGTGTTCAAAATTGATAGATGTTATAACTTGACGCATTTTTATCTTAGTTGTCACCAAAACGCTCCTTTCTCTTGACGTCATTGCCTTTATTAGATACAGCTGCAACTGTTGCAGTTTGACTGGTATTTGCAAGACAAGAGAACAGCTTTCTGTTTCATAAAACAGTCTGTTTACAAATATTTTGTATTTTTTTGACATAATGACATTGTTCTGAATCTTCCTAATTATTTTCCAGTTATAATTTCTTTGTGATGTTATTTTCAGTCGCTTTTTTCTATTCTAAAGTACGTTTGGTATAAATATACAATTAAAGTAATTCCGTTCAATGAATATGACATTAAGTAATAAACTGCAAATAAGTAAAGCATTTTATTGATATGTAGACAGTATAAAAAGTGTAAACGTGATCATTCAAGAGTGCGGTGTAAAAGTAATTTGAAGTGTATCCAATAACCGACTTCCTTTCTACAAATGCTGAACAACAGTTAAACAAATGCATTTAATCGGCACAATTTGTTATTTCTGTCGTGTTGGGTGTAATTTTTATCTACGCAGAAGATCGCACTATGCAGGGGTGATTTCGAATTTGATGCGTAAATCAGACCGAACTGAACGTCAAAAAACGTCCTTGTAAGCTTTAGTGTACGGCGGACCTAACTGTTTCATAGAGGGTGGTCTACATTAATGATTGATCAAAATCACTTAACAGAATTTAAAGCGGCGCATTGTCAATGCCACAGGTGCGTGTGACGTACGTAAATACCACTGCACATCAAAGGTTGCCTTTGTATTGTCAGTAAAGGGTGCACGATATAATATATCGATATATTGAACTTATGTTACAACCATGAAATACATTTTGTTATAATTCGGTTAAATACGCAAATGCCTGTTTAAAGATGTAATCTAAACCCTGCAAACAGCCAAAAGATTTCGAACACTGTACATGTATAAGCATGTTAAAGTCACCTTTTTTGTTAAAGGGGGCGTCTTAGTACATTCCGATTGAGAAATATGAGCCGTGCCATGGGAAAACCAATATAGTGGGTGTGCGACCAGCATGGATCCAGACCAGCCTGCGCATCCGCGCAGTCTGGTCAGGCTCCATGCTGTTCGCTTTTAAAGCCTATTGGAATTGGAGAAACTGTTAGCGAACAGCATGGATCCTGACCAGACTGCGCGGATGCGCAGGCTGGTCTGGATCCATGCTGGTCGCACACCCACTATGTTGATTTTCCCATGGCACGGCTCATATATATTTGCGTCAATTAATTAAGTGTAACTATTTAATGATCGTATTATCGTCTTGATCTTTTCAATTTGGACAATAACCCTTAATATTCTTAATTATTAAGTTTGGAAGCCGGACTAATTGCGTGTTTAAAGTAAACTTGGCTCAAGCTCATTTGGGAACCAAATAAATTAATGCAGTATTAAGACTAAAACAGATTATGTTAGACTGAAAGTGTAACGATGAAACGCTGGTCTGTTACACGTTTCATTTTTGGAATTAGCTTATTTATATGCCGTGTATTCTGTGCCACGTGGACTGAAGCGAAAGCAGAATACGAAAAACTGTACACGGCGTATTCAATCGCCAACAGGAACGATGCATACATTAATACGATTCCAACGAATGATTTTTCACAGCCGCTGGAAGTAACGCTAGAGTTTGAAATGAATTCTCTTGGCGGATATGATGCGGTGAACGGTGCATTGGATGTGATTGGAAGTCTTTCAATGACTTGGAAGGACAACATTAGTAACCTTGCTAGTGTAACGTTTAATACTGCACTAGTTACTGAAGTAATGGTTGACTACAAGAGTTTGTGGACACCTGTTATCATTCTGATAAATTCAGCAGATTCAATTAAACGCATCGGGGACGAAACGTACAAAGTCCGAATGAATCTTGTATCTGGTCAGGTAAATTGGAAACCTCGAATGATAATTAAAGCCTCATGTTCTCCTGATGTGAGTTATTTCCCCTTTGATCAACAGACATGCGCGTTCACTTTCATGCCATCGTATTTGCCGAGCAGTAAGTTGAAGCTAGCAGTATCATCAAGTTCTTGGAAAATGGACAACTATGACAGAAATGGTGTTTGGGACATAGAATCCACCGAATCAAATACATATATTTCGGGTGACTATTACTATGCTAACTTTACTATTACATTCAACAGGGAACCAACATACTTTACAATAAACTTAGTGTTGCCTATTTTGTTCCTGTCTTTGCTCAGTGGATTTGTTTTCTTACTTCCGGCAGCGTCAGGGGAACGTGTGGGATTTGTGATAACTTGTTTCCTTGCATTTATTGTCCTGTTGCAGACGACAATGACTTATCTTCCACAAGCGTCTGCACCAATGTCCCTCTTGTGTTATTACGTCATAGTTATGATGATGTTCTGCGCATTCCTTACCCTTGTAACTGCACTATTGCTTAGAGTCTATCACAAACCTAAAGGTGAAGAAGTTCCAAAATGGCTAGTACACGTCTTGGAGATTATAAAATGTATAAAATGTCGAAGAATTGTATGCAAGAATAAACAAAATGCAGTTGAAGACAGTTCAAATGCCGGCAGCAGTCCAGTACTCAATATGTCATCAGAGAAAGGTAGACTATTAAAAAACGGCATAGATATGCCGTCAAGGACAGTTTTTAAACGACGTCGTCTCTCTTCAGACCGCAAAGGTATTGAAAGTGGAGATATCAAAAAGAAATTACCTGACCAAATGAACGGCAAGCCTGAAAAAGACTCAACTTCACCTGACAAAGACAGCTCACCGGAGGCCTTACCAAAATTAGTCAATGTCGGATCCAACACACCACCAAGCATTACAAACTATTCAGAGCGCAACAAAAAAACTCTCACGAATGCAACAGGTAAAACAGCAGCCAAATCTGGACAAACAAATGAGGGTGCTACAGTTGCTGTCCCTGGACTTGAAGAGGACTTGGAATCAAGCGCAAGTTCTCAGAACGACGGTGAAGACAACATAAGCGAAATTGATTGGGACTCAGTGGGCAACCTCTTAGACACATTCTTTTTGCTTGTATTCATTGGAGTGCAGTGTGGATTTAGTTTAGTGTTTTTGGTGCCACTTGGTACAAGAGCTTGAAGGAAACATTCTACGTATGCGTATAGATTTTATTATTTTTTCATGAATATTATTCCATTACAGCCAATGGATAACATTTAACTATTTAGAAGCTAATTTATTTATTGTTTTTGTTATGGACACAGGGTCATTATTTAGAGGTATGTGCTCTGGTGGGTGTGTTTAATGGGCATATTGGCAGGCAGTTCTAGTGCCAGAATGGTCTGAGGGCTTTAACCTGATGGTCATTGTGAAACTAGATGGGTCAATATGGTCAGAATCCAGCCTTTTAATGGCGTTTTCAGCATGATATGCTATACTGACGTCAGATCCGGCTGCTGTGTACCACAATGATTACAGCGCGTGAGGCACATCATTCCATTATCGTTCGTAAAAGCCTTTCCCAATACAGTTTTTTGTTATTATTTATATCAAAGTATTTATGTATATGATAATTATAGGTTCCTAAAGTTGAAACTCTTTGTACATTTCGAACAGAACTTTACAGTAAAATATGGTGTAAACATAAATACTAAATAACAAAATGAATCAAAAAACCTTACTGTTATTTGTTTCTTTTATTTCTCAGACTTTCAAAACAGTCTATTACGTGAGGAATTTTTTTTTATAACCTCTGTATTTACAGTTAAGTCTTTTAAACAAGCGTTTGTTAGACCTATTGTGGTACAGATATACAGAGTTCATGGATGCAAATATATCTTGCCTCCTTCAAGTTTCTTGCATTTCTATTGGTCAATAGACGTCACGTGGAGACAAGATATATTCCATATCCTGCTAGTACATTTCAGATATGAATTTTGATTTTAAAAAAATGACTGCCGCTTTGTTAATTTACAAAATATGAGATTATAGCATGTAAGTAAAGGGTAGTCGGCAAGATAAAATCGTTACACAGCTCTCGCCTGATATGGATTTCCTCGACAGAGAATATCCCTTATCCTGTCATCAACAAGCAGTGTAACTAATAATATTCTTATCAAGATATGAGCCGTGCCATGAGAAAACCAACATAGTGGGTATGCGACCAGCATGGATCCAGACCAGCCTGCGCATCCGCGCAGTCTGGTCAGGCTCCATGCTGTTCGCTTTTAAAGCCTATTGGAATTGGAGAAACTATTAGCGAACAGCATGGATTCTGACCAGACTGCGCGGATGCGCAGGCTGGTCTGGATCCATGCTGGTCGCATACCCACTATGTTGGTTTTCCCATGGCACGGCTCATATAGAGTTGACACAAATGTGAAGAATTGTAAATACAGTCTGTAAGAAGAGCCTTTTTAAACACAAACGCAGCCAAGCAAAGGAGTAGACACGGTTTGACTGAGTCTGTTTACATAAAAAAAAAAACGGTTATTGTTAAAATATTTAATTTGTTTTTATCCAAATAGACCATGTAACTAGATTCTATTATGACTTTATATTTGCAAGAAAATCTCATAATCTATTTGTATTAATGTTGCTATTCCATTGTTTGTTATGAACATAAAATATGTTTATTTATAATAAAATCCTATTGTTTTTATTACTGTTTTCTCATGTATTTACCAAAGGTATAAACTTTAAATATTGATTAACACAGTAGAAAACATTTTTGAATCCATTGTTTATGATTGACCCTATTTATTGATCCCAAAGGACAAGTTAATGTGTAGGGTAAAATGGGGTAACTGGGACAATGGGGAAACTGGGACACTTTACACTTTTCAGTAAATTGGGGTAAATATTGGTTACGTTCCCTAAATCAGATCATATGTTGAAAAAGGACATTCAGTGTTAAAGCCTAATATGACAAAACTTTTCTGCCGATGGATTGGAAAATATTTTAAGAATCGATTTTCTTAGACTTATGTTGAGAGTATTACTAATTAAATAAAAATAAGAAAACATAAAACTACACACTGTAAATAATTATGCCTATTTTTTCAGATGGCGCATTAAAATATTCTCGTTATGTTCCTGTCTAGTGAAACGCACAGTAGAAATAGTCGTCTGACTTTATAGATGTATTTGCTTATATGTTGTCGGTATATCAATAAAATCTTAAAGATATTTAATTTCGGTACCATAACGGCTTGATCATAAATGTGACGTCAATTTTGACGCAAGAAGCTGGTTCTCGTATACACAAAATATCGCATTTAACTTGTTTGAAATACTGAAGCGTATTATGTATCATTGCAAATCAAGGACATGGCATTATTTTTTTTTAATTCTATAAAAAGTATTATGATTTTGTTTTATTGACTTTCATTTTGAATAATAAAGTGGCCTGTCATGAACCGTTGCGTTGACGTCAGACAACGACGTTATAAAACAGGTGCTTGTTAGTGAAATATGGCATGTCCAAAATATTTATAATATTATGTGTTGATACCTTCAGTTATGGGTAGAGTTGCAAAACTGTAGGTATCACATTACTATTTCATACAATGGGATTTGTTTTTGAGAAATTACAACATACTTTATTTTTGAACGTTCCTTTTCAAAAGTGTCCCACTTATCCTAATGTATTGGGGCAAGTTGGACACTGTCGTTAAGAACAAAGTTCTCCATGATTTTATTTTTGAACGAACTGGATGCTGGAAGAAAAGGGGGATATGCTCCAATGGACAGTACATAAAATGTTGTACATAACTGGACATAACCACTATAAATTGTTAACTTTTAATCTTTTTCCACAAATGAAATGAAAATAGGAAAGAAAGTCTAGTAATGACGAAACTCTGATATTTTGTAAGTATACCACTAGTTCACAGGCATGGTCATAATATATATTAGCTTAACTCTGGTGCAACTACTGAATTTTCTACCCGATACCAAGTTTACATGATCTAAGTCACTGTTATTCACATACGTTTATTTAAAGGGAGATCGTTCCGTGAACCCCTCCCACTCATTCCGCGTAAAATCTGGTGAGTTTAGAATTTTTGATAGTCTAATAGGCTAATACTGATATTTCTTTCATGTTTAAAGAAACTGTCGGCAAATCTTATATTAATAAGTAGTATTTATACTAGGTGAAGCGCAGGAACCAACTGACAGTCAAGCCAACATAGTAGTTCTTTTAGTTAATTACTCCTTTAAAAGATGACGTTGTGTCAAATATTCAGGCTAAAGCAAACACCAAATATTGGCCAGACAACACATTTTAGGTACAGTTGCCAATAGTTTCCGAGAGCGTATGCCCATGTGTCCGTCTAGATCTCCTTAACCCTGCCTTCTTTCCCCTCAAATTTCATCCCCTCCTCCCCGCGTCTTCTTGTATGCAAAAAGTTAGTTAATGTCCTTATTTCTTTGTGAAAAAAGACACACATTTTAATTGTCCCGTTAATATTTGATAAAATCTATGTTTTAAGACTGTTTAAAATTTTGATCAGTTTCAAGTGTAAAAATCACATATATAAGTACATAATGGATTATGTCAAGTTTATGTTTAATTCATACATAGTTATTTACACTTATAACATTTTTCTATTTTAAACGATTTATATAATAAGCATATATTGAAACAAATAATGACATAATTTAGGCAAAACTTGGACATATTGATTTCTTTATGCATCCTTGTTTTACAAAACAGTCATAAATTGTAATTAATACGGAGCTATATTTTCAGTTTAGAATTCGTTTTTGATCTGTGGACATGAATGGTTTCATTTGTCATAAATGCGACTGTAATATACATAAATTCTAATAAAACTAAAATGTCCCAAGTTACCCCAACTGGGTGGGGTAACTTGGGACACTTGACCAATGTTTAATTAATTTATAGTTAATCACAGGTTATCAGGTATTTGTAAAAGTTTATATTCGTCATATATTATATAGGTTGCGCATACTGAAATATCAATAAATCAAGTATATATTTTGTCTTTCTAAAATATTACTCAACAGTGATTCTTTAAGTGTCCCAGTTACCCCATTTTACCCTAATAATGAAAGTAGTGGTTTTCTAACTGATCTTGAAATAACGTCATGTAAATTAAGATGCACTAACCATAAGTTACCTGTTAAGAAGGGGTAGATTTAATAATATTTCCAGAGAATTAAGGGATTGTCATCTCAGTGCTTCAAAGAAGTATATTGACAAGTTCAATTTTGAACACCCAAATAGGCTGTAAAATTTTCATTATTAATGAACAAAAATTTGTAAAGATACATTGTTGAAATTGTCGATATTTTGTTAAAAGATCATGTTAGCCTGTAAATGATTCACATTCTATTTGTTTGGCTGGGTAGTGTTGGTTGAGTTCTCCATCTTTCAGTCTGTCCGGGTTCGTTTTTAAGCATTGGATTAGCATTCCATTCAACGGTATTAAATTTCAAACAAAGCATGTGGGGTGGTTGTTTAGAATGTAAGGGACCTTATTTTTGTTGTAAATTTTGGTATGGATAGAATGCTCACATTATCTGGTCAATGATGGCTACTGTCATATATCCTCCACATTAGAACAATTTATTTTGTTTTATCATTTCTGTCCTGCCATCTGGTATTACTGCGCTACATTGTATTATGTCATGCATGTCACATGGCCTTATGGGCCCTGGTTCTATCAATAAAACTTGAAACTTGAACCATATAATTATGTATGGCATCTATATACGGATGGCTGCTTTTTCTGTTTAAACATAAAGTAACGTGCCTTATGTCACCTTAGAATATTGTGACTTCAACTGTTAAAAAGATGTGGGCAACATAAACATTCCAAATTTTTTGAAGTCCTTTATGACCGAATATGGGAGAAATCAACAAACATAAACTGTGGTTAAATGGTCATGAAATGGCAGTGTTCATTTATAGCATATGTATTTGTATGGCAGAAATAGGTTCTGAAAAAAAAAATACAAAGCGAAATCAATTTATGAACGTAAATAAAATAGAAGGTCAATAAAATGTGGAGGTCTCTTTAGAAATAGCATTGTATGAAAATAGTAATATACTTTATGAAATTTTCATGGAAGTAATTAAGATTAATAAAACACGAAGGTTTCATTCTTAAAAAGATTACTGTTTCTCTAACTCTAACTTTATGTAAGCAAGTGTGGAGTTGTGGGAGGTGGTGGGTATACAGTCTAAAATTTTCTTTGTTTCTTTCAACACACGCGCAAGATATCTGGAGTGAACTGGTTCCAGGCAGAGTAAACCGAAATAGGATTCTGATTGGGTAATCGGTATCGGATAGTATAAATTTCGTGAGGTCATTCCTCCCACTGCCCGTCATAAATTTCGCTAATGCTACGGGAGTACAATCTGACTAAAGTACATATCCTATTAGCTACGCATAGGATCTGAAAACGACCTATTCATGGCCTCGTTCTGACGACCCTTCCGCTAGCCAATCAGAGCTTGGCTTACAACATTTTGCAAATCTACCTGTAGCCTTGATTTTTGATATTTACAATTATTATGTCGTATTGTGTCAGATGGCCGGTTAGCTCAGTCGGTAGGCCACTTGCATTGTAAGCGAGGGGTTCCAGGTTCGAGCCCTGAAATATCAGCATATTTTTCTTACTCTTTGGGCATTCGAACAAGTCGTCTGATTGGTTAAAATAAAAATAGCGATACTGGAAATCCAAAATATACAGAAGACGTATGTGAATGGGTCGTTCTCAGAGATAATATATGACCGATTATGTGGTAAATCTGCAAACATAAACTGTTGTTAAATGGTCATGAAATGACCGTGTTTATTTACAGCATATGTATTTGTATGACAGAAATAAGTTTCTGAAAATTATTTACAAAGCGAAATCAATTTAGAAAAGTAAATAAAATCAATAAAATGTGAAGGGCCAAAAAGATAGGATCTGAAAGAGAGAGGTTCTATCTTTCCCCATAAGCGGATATGCACATGGTCTATCAGTAGGGTCTTGAGTATGTGGTTTGTTTGTACCCGCTTTGACACATATTGTTCTACAGTTATTTATGGCTTTTTCCGAGAGAATTTACAAACAATAACGTGTGTAACTTTGTAGTCCTTCCGTATTATTAGACAGATTTCCTCCAGGGTACTAGCTAGGCGGCAGCCTGGAAAACCTGGGATGGGCTCGTGGGATGGGCTCATGGGATGGGATGGGATGGGCTGAAGGTCATGGGATCGTGGGCCCAAGGTCAGAGAAATATATAGTGAGAAACATGAATTAAAAGTTCAACTGGGCAATTAAGAGGTCAGCTAAGGATAACAGGGACACAGCCTGTAATTACAATTCCCAGAGTGAGACTCACACTGTATTGGTTGCCAAGAAGGGAAACAAAGAAAGAAAATACCAACACTTAGTCTTCTAACTTGTTAGAATGTACTTCTACGGTTCCAATATAAGTGATGAAAAATTTATGGACTGTATTTTTTATCATAAGTAAAGCAAAAGAGCAATTATTTTGAACAAAATATGACCATTTATTGTCCATTTGGTGTTAATATAAACATCATTTTTTATTATTTTTAAAGCAAAAAAAAAAAGCAATTAATTTGGATAAAATATAATCATTTATTGTCCACTTGGTGTTAATGTAAACATCAAAATCTATTACCAATAAATTGAAAACTGTCATATGTTTGAGAATCCCCCTTTTCATATGTTATAATATGTCTAATATATTAAATTCATTTCTGTCATCTTTTTATTCTGAAATTTGTCAATTATTGTTTTCGTTTCAGTAACTTTTTTTTCAGAACTGATTTATCATAAGTTCCATTTCATATTTTCTCTCAAAATGAATTTTCATCAAACATTAATGTTGTAGGTTCATTCTCTTACTTGGGTTAGAGGTCAACTGCTTAATTCATCATTTTTCTCCCTGTGACATATATACATGTAATTCTACCTTTTATCTTCATAATTCTTCATTATACCAAATTGTTTTGTTTTGATATTCAACTTCTTCTGCTATAATAATAAGTCTACTTTTATTTCATAAAGGTATCCATTATAAATACACATGCAAGAAGTATATATTTTTTAATTTTCATAATATAACTTTATAATTATTACTGTTCTACGTGTTTTTATTTTTCATAATATTACTTTAAAATTATTACTGTTTTATTAAGTGTACTACTGACTGAATCAAGAGAATTAACAATAATAATGATAACAATATACTCTTATTAGCCTACAGAATAAGACATTAACCCATTTTGTTACTCTCGGCCAGATCTTATTGACAGTATGGCATGAATTCCCAGGAGTATCATTTATTTTATAGAGAACTGTTCACCTTAAGAAACCTTCGAGAATCTGAGAAAATTTTAGGGGCAAATAAGTTCAGCCCATGTCCTTGAGCCCATCCCATCCCATCCCACGAGCCCATCCCATGAGCCCATCCCAGGTTTTCCAGGATCCCCTAGCTAGGCTACGTCTAGAGTCGTCGTCATTTTCTCCTAGCTGCAGTCCGACCACATGTGGCTTATGTGTTTGTAGGAAGCTGTCAAAGGGGCGTTTGAAACAGATGCCCCTTATAGTCCTCACAGGCTAGGAGTTCCCTAAGTCCCATGTGGCACATCGAACATTCCCTCAGGTCGTAATTGGCAGTCAGTAACTGACGCCGAAAGCTGTTGTCAAGCCTACGAATAAAACTGTCCCAATATTGCAACAGGGAGTCTGCATATTTTTATTTTTTGAGAATTGAAAACAAGAGTTTTCCAGGATCTTTCTTTGTTTATACTTGCGACGTGCAAAAATGTAAATTAAGTCCCAAAACTCCTTCTTGTTTAATGTAAACCATATAAACTATAAATCATTACAAAACACATAAAATCGGCATAAAATCTGAAATTGTCTTTGTTTCTATCAACCCACGCGCAAGATAACTGGAATGAACGAATTAACCGATTGAAATAGGATTCTGATTGGGTAATCGGTACCGGATTGTATAAATTTCGTGAGGCCGTTCATCCCACTGTCCATCGTGATTTTCGCTGATGCTACGGGAACATAGCTAGTATATATGGGGTACATTCTTCTGTTGCATATGATAATGCAAAATAAATGACATAAATGGTTTGAATGTTTCATTAAATATCCAAATATCCAAGGTAGTTCTGCACGTTAAGATCATTTATTTTTCTAAATAGGAATCAGTGATGTAATATTTTCTGATCGTTTTGCTCATGACATTTTGCATTTGTATAATGTAGGGTACCTCCTCTTAGGCCGGGGCTAGGGATGTTACATATTTCTTTATCTACCAAGAAGATGCTTCGAGTTTAGAATAATTTTATTTGTATTTTATTCTTTCAATGGATTTCCCATATATTTTATTAAGTCTTTCAGTCTGCCCATACTTGAACGCAGTGGGTTTTTTTCCTTTTTATATTTTCTTGTCCTTGGGATCATGGAGTGCATTCAATTTCCACTTAAGCCAGCGTCAGAGGTTTGGCACATATAAGACCCTGTAAAACCAAGTCTGCTATTTTTAATTTACTTGGTTGCGTTCGATCTTCCCACAAGGTTTTAGGCGCCGAGAGGTGATTGTAAAAGGTAACTTCATACTTTGTCTCGGTATTGTCTTATTTTCCGGTCTTTCCGAATCATGAAGTTCATTCAATGTATCTGTGAAAAAGACTAGTTATCAATTGAGCCCATGTGACTACACACAATCATGCTGAGACCATGTAGCGTATGCAGGCCTGTCCTGTCTCGGTAATTACTTAAAAGGAACGGTACAAAATAATTTCCTAAAATGGCGGTTTATAACACAAATGTGAGGTGTGTCTCTTTTGTAGTTCTAGCAGTAGAGTTAAGTTCCCAGTCAGAAAAAAGTCAATTTTCCGTATTTTTAAAACTGTAAACCAAAACAGTGTACCTCTGCATCTGAAAGATAGCACGCGTCCAGGCAATATATTAAAGGGATGGGGTTACTTCCCCTTAATCGATCATCTTACCTGGTAACATATAAAGAGCGATTGGTTAATTGCATTAAACTAAGGTTCCGCTACACATACAAAGTAACAGTTAGAAATAAAAGGGTATTTTCTTTCTCTTGCAGTTTTCTTTGTGGTTTGAAAATGCAGCATTTAGATGATAAGGTATCCAGTTGGTGTTAAAGCAAATTAATAATTACTTCCTGTTATTAAATACTTATGAGACAAATGAAAGATGTTTCCAAAAGTTTGCCGATCAAAACATAAAGTAGGGTTTAATGTGCGGATAAGAGCAAATATTCCTATTTTTAGGGTAGCAACCATTTCGCAATAGCTGTTAGAAGGCTACATAGTGCAGTTGGCATAGAAATGACTTGCATAAAGTGTTTTGCTACCCATTGTTTATGTTACTTTGGACAAAAAAATATTGAAATCAATTATATAAAAATAATTATTATCTAATGCCAGTATTTCGTGCTATTATCTTTATCACTGAAATTTGTCTCATCTTAATGTTCTTTTAAAATATTTCTTTGATCGCCTTACAGACTTAATTGATCTATATTAACGGTGACAACATCTCTCACCTGTGGTTAACGATAGGTCTTTTATTGTTTGATAAATGGCCCAAAGAATTAGGTTCATCTCAATCGTCAAAATGCGTACTGATTTATTATCCAGTATTATTAGTATCACGGTGATCTACATATTTTGGCGAGTTTAGAAGAACAATTACTCGACATATTTTACAACTATTAATCCCTATCTTACAATGTATTCTGACTTAATATTTAGACTAATTTGATACACAAAATTTGATTAAACAGTTCCGCATAATAATAAAACAATGCCGCCTACTACATATTTTAGCGGTTTTCTTGGAATTGAAGGAATACGAAAGTCATTTTTATGTTTTGTTTATTTTCATATATTTATTTTATTTGCAAAATGCCAAACATATGAGGACACTCGAGCAGTGCATGAAACAGTAATAAACTTTTATGCCAACGACAAAAAACCACTGACCGGTGTGATACCAGTTGAGGACCAGACGACAGCAATGAGCGTGATACTGACCATGCATCTGTATTCTGTGGACGGCTTCGATGCTGTTACGGGTCAAGTTGAGATTTCTGGAAGTTTATACATCGAGTGGAATGACGAGACGATGGCAGCTTCTGTCGGGAATTACAGTTTCCCATACAGTGAAGAAGGTTTGTTCTTACGTTTTATCTTTTTCCGGAATTAGTTTTCGTTAGCCAGATACGTGTTAAAGCGACTCGCTCACACATTTTAGGCGAACAAAGAAATTCTCTTAAAATCTTTTACATGAGGGCAGGCACTGTAAAGGTGCACAGACGTACAAGCTTATTGACGAATGAATTTTGCAAGTTATCATTATAAATACCCCCATAAATATTATGCTGAAAGAATTTAACCGTTCCAAAGATTTTGCAATAATGAAGAAATTCACCATTCTTCGTGCTTTTTTACGAATATCTGACATTTATTTTCACCCCCTTGATCATTTTTAATGTCATTCTACACCAAACTTAGTGGAATTGAACATGTTGAAACTTTTCTCCCCAACAGTGGACAAGTAGCTTTATCAGTATATAATACATTTCTTTCCATGTTTTAACAAATTTCATTTCGGTTTGTATTCTTAACATTTTTTAAAGTGTATAGTATAATTTATAGCATTATCGTAAGTTCAGAATGACTAGACAGGATGGGCAGAGTATGTCTATGTAAATAATATAACTGAAATAGTTTGGATACAAATGGATAACAATTCCGTGTTGATATGGAGACTTGAATATAGTTTGTATTAAACCAAACGTCTAAAACGTACTATATATTTTTTTTTCACCAGGATACTCCGTTCGGCTGCCGCAAGATTCTGTCTGGAGACCGTCTGTCCGTTTGACGAACGCCATTGATACGGTTAAGCACGTGGGTGACAACGCATATAAAGTCCGTTACCACGTGTACGACGGAAGAATGATGTGGCAACCGAAGGTGATAATGAAAGCAGCTTGCAAACCGGATGTTGAATATTATCCATTTGACCGTCAAGAGTGTAGCTTTGTTTACACAGTCTGGGGTTTTACGACATCAGAAATAGAGCTTGATAGCGCTCAGTCAGAATGGTACCTTTGTGATTACAACGCAAATTCGGTTTGGGCTCTTCTTGAAACACGGGTCGAAAGTTACATAACTGATGATCAGTCATACATGAGATTCATCTTCAAAATTGAACGACAACCGTTATATTTTGTGATAAATGTTATATTTCCCATACTGCTACTATCTTTATTGACTGGTTTCGTTTTTCTACTTCCGGTGGAAAGTGGAGAACGTGTTGGCTATTCGCTTACATGTTTCCTTGCCTTTGTTTTCATGTTACAAACTGTGATGGGATTTTTACCCCACACTGCTGATCCGATGTCTTTATTTTGTTTTTATGTTATAATTATGATGGTCGTGAGCATAGTTGCATGTATTATGACTGTTTTAATGTTAAGACTTCATCTGAAACCGGAAACGGACAAAGTTCCAAGATGCTTGCAGAAATTTGTGCGTTTTGTAAGCTGCGGGCTATGCAAACCAATATGGCGGAAGTGTCGAAAAAAGTGCAAAAGATCTGTTGATGACTACCCTGTTTCAGGTATGTGCGAATATCAAATTGTGATTTAAAATAGCATTCATTTGTTCATTACACAGCAAGTTTATCTTAGACAGTCTAGAATTGGCATTTGTTTAATGACGTAGAAATAACATGGTAGCAAATTCATTGAAACTTACAGCACATGCTTACATACACATGCTAATGATGTGAATATACGACAAAATGCCGTGTTGAGGTTTCAAAATATCTATATGATAGAACTTTTGTCATTATTTTTCAGAAGCAGTAAATACTGAAATCAGGCGATCATCGGTGTTGATACAAATGACAGAATTTACTAACTTCCAGTCAACGGGACCGTCAAGCAACAGCTTGGATACTTATTTCAGTAACGCGGGTAGAAATTCAGGCGACGCCGATGAAGAAAATGAGATGGAGGAGGAGGAAGATCTGAAGTGGCCCGATGTTACACGAGTGTTGGACATCTTTCTTTTCTTAGTGTTTCTTGGAGGACAGGTGACACTGTCCTTCTTTTTCCTAATTCCTCTTGTCACAGGACCCACTTAAAACAAGAATCTGCTTGGCATTAAAAAGCAATATTACATGCAACATTACATCAGGTGAAAGGACAGATTTCTACGCCATAAAAGAATACAATAGTTTCCAGGAATCTTTCAGAAACGTCATGAGAAAGTAGCTAGTAAAATGTTGTTGTTCGTAAGCACTGTACTGTTTTCCAGTGAGTTTCTTTCTCTATGTGATTATGAGAAATATTACGTCGATAGCTTTTTATACTGAAATCGGTTAGCGTTAACCCTTATTATGCTGGACACGATTGATTCTGCCTTTGCGACCAGTGTAGATCATGATCAGCCTGCACATCCTTACAGTCTGATCATGATCTGCAATGTTCGCTATTCAGCCAGTATCTTTTTGGTAAACACCTTTTTAACAGATAATGGTACTGTCCAAATTGGGAGATGGACAATTCATTATAGAAATTTAGCAGGGTAAGGGTTAAATCTAATTTTTTGTAGTTATTTCTCCTTGGTAAATGCAATTTTCTTAGTGTTTCTTGGAGGACAGGTGACACTGTCCTTCTTTTTCCTAATTCCTCTTGTCACAGGACCCACTTAAAACAAGAATCTGCTTGGCATTAAAAAGCAATATTACATGCAACATTACATCAGGTGAAAGGACAGATTTCTACGCCATAAAAGAATACAATAGTTTCCAGGAATCTTTCAGAAACGTCATGAGAAAGTAGCTAGTAAAATGTTGTTGTTCGTAAGCACTGTACTGTTTTCCAGTGAGTTTCTTTCTCTATGTGATTATGAGAAATATTACGTCGATAGCTTTTTATACTGAAATCGGTTAGCGTTAACCCTTATTATGCTGGACACGATTGATTCTGCCTTTGCGACCAGTGTAGATCATGATCAGCCTGCACATCCTTACAGTCTGATCATGATCTGCAATGTTCGCTATTCAGCCAGTATCTTTTTGGTAAACACCTTTTTAACAGATAATGGTACTGTCCAAATTGGGAGATGGACAATTCATTATAGAAATTTAGCAGGGTAAGGGTTAAATCTAATTTTTTGTAGTTATTTCACCTTGGTAAATGCAATTTTATGTTATATTCGAGTTCTGAGTTATATCTTTTGGGTACATGGACAAATTTTGTTTTATCATTTCTGATATTGCGTAAGTATTAACCCTTCCCTGCTAAATTCTTATATTGCAATTGTACATCTATCAATTATGACAGTACCATTAAATGTTAAAAGGGGTGCTTACCTTAAAGATACTGACTGAATGACGAACGGTGCAGGTCTTGATCAAACTGCACGGATGTGCAGGCTGATCATGGTCTAAGGCAGAATTAATTGTGCATGATAGGGGTTAAGTCTATTTCATTCTGCTACATACTATTTAAACGATAAATGTCACTCGAAGTATTATTAAGTTTGTCCACAAATAATCTTTTTAAATATCATTATCATTGTTATCATTATTATTACTATTATTATTTATTATTATTATTATTAAGATCGTAAAATAGATATAATGATATGATTCAAAAACTATTTTAATGTCGACATATCATTAAAACTCACTTTTCTATAAGTACTAGTATGCCAAACTTTATAACATAAGGTCAGTAATTCTAAGATGTGACCAAAAAAAATGTACTTGGCATGCCATTGGGAAAAAAATAAAGAAATATAAATGATGCATCTCTCTAATTACTGAAACTGTCATTTTCTAAAGCTGAACACATATACCTGCTCATACAGTTGTTAGTGTTGATAAATGTATATACAGGTTGTAAAAAACGAAACAAATAAATTGAATAAGAGGGTTTTTTTTTAAATAAATGTACATGTGCATGTTTTTGTGAATATGTATTAGATTATGTAATATTTATTCATAATTCATTACGAATTGTGACCAAACAGCTGCATTACGCTTTATTTTAAATGTTTACTTAGATTGTCGATATGTTGTCGGTATGTTTATCAACCTGTTTTGAAGAGAAAGAATAATTAGGTAGTAATCGATGAAAATAAACTGATTATCTTTGATCAAAATGTCTTTATTGGTTATGATGTATGTTAAGCTTTAGCCTACTGGCGGCAATTGATTGTGCCTTTGCGACCAGTGCAGACCAAGATCAGCCTGCACATTCGTGCAGTCTGATCATGGTCTGCACTGTTCGCTATTCAGTCAGTAAATTGTCAGTGAACACCCCTTTGAATAATAAGTGGTACTGCCCAAATTGAGTGATGGACTAGTCCATTTTAGAAATTTAGCAGGGTAAAAGTTAAGGAAAAGCATACAGCAATAAAATGTCTTGCGTTTCATGTAACATGCAGTCTTAACTTTTTCAATAGCTTGTAGCAATGTTTAATGTTTGGTTAAAGTAAAAATGTTTTGTTTGCAACGTTTCTGAAATAAATTTTTAATTGAAAAGCAGTATTTTTTCACTTTTTTAGTTTTAGAAATTCCTTCTCCTACTTTAACACATTATAAAGGAGAAGCGATGGACTTAAACCTTAGATTGATGGCGACCTTCTATTTGCTTTAACATAGCAACATGCTTTTGAAGAAGTTGATGCGCTGAAATGTGTTTACTTTAAATACTATAAGGACCAGAGAACCGTTGGCCAAAATAAGGGCATATATATATATATAATATATATATTGGAAAATTGCATTTGTTACAGGAGGGATATTAATTGCATCTGTTTCAGCAGGGACTTTACTTTCCTAGCATGACCTACCATGAAAATCCATTTTTAAAGATAAAAATAAGATTCATTAAGCCGGCTTTTAACAAAGTACAAGAAAGACGAAACAAACATAAAATATATCAAATATTCTTACAAGCACAAAATCCGCATTGATTATCAATAAAAGGAAAAACAGGGCCTTCAGTTTTGAAAATTGCCTCGTTTTTAAGATTTTTACCCTGGACAATTCGTACTTAGGCCAGAAACTACAAACTGCTACCCAAGTTGTCTATTATTTGTAAATTTGACTACTAACCGCTGGAAACTGTATACTGTCAACTACTCTTATTGTCGAAATAATTCACTATCAGATGCGGGGACAACAAACGTGTCGTGCATCTTTCTTTTTTCATGTTCATTTTAAAATGTGTGCCACAGCTACAAACATGTGTGTAATATTAGTGCACTTGTATTTTCCATCTCCTAGTTAGCACTTAAAACATGCGTAGATATTGTCCGCACTGTTGTTATATTCTGTATCAGTTAAAGGCTTTCTTTGATGTTTTATCATAATTATTTTCTTATTCACAGTCTCTGAAATGTAGCATTCAATCACACATTATTTCCTACTTACCCAGATATTGACTGGTTTGCGACAGTAATTGTAATTTCGGCTGTGATACTATATCTTATCACCTTGACTCTGACCGTGGACAGTGATAAAAGTAAGTAAAGTATCCACTCACAGATTTCATCGTGAAAACAGCAGACGATTAAACAAAAAGCACCCCTTCAAGTACACCAGACGACACTGTTATACTGCTGTACAGCCTGCAGTACCTTTCGTGGCTTCAACTTGCCGTGGTCAAGTAATTTTGTTCCACGGTATATGCTAGAGTCAAATATTCATCAGATTAAAAAATAATTCAAATTTGTCTCTGTATTATTGATAAAATAAACCTGTAACGACGAAAAATCTATTTTGCGGCACCCCCTTCCCGTTACCACGCACATCTTTCAACTAAGATCTTTTGTTTCCTTTTCAACAATTACAGTCAGATCAGCTCCTCTGTTCCATATTCATCTTTATGGTTTTATTAGGGAATAAGAATACACAGAAGAAGACAGAATGCGAAGATCGTCAATATTAATCATACAGAATTAAGAGAGTAAGAAGAAATCAAACAAAACTGATGAGAAGGGATCACATGGATGGAGACGACATGTATTAAATAGGGCGTAGCTAGGCAGTTGAAATGAACCAAAGAGTGCAAGGAGTGTCGATACGGATCAAATGGGTAAGGAGTTGGGGGTGGGGGGGGGGGGAGTTAAACAGAATTAAAGAGGGTAAAAAGACTCGCTAAGATGGTCGCATGAACAAAAGTGAGCAGAGACCGTGGAAATGTATCAAAGCGGGCGAACTGATCCGCTAGGATAACCGGAGAACTGAGCGGAAAGAGTCGAAATGAATCAAGCGGGCGAAAAGACTCGCTAAGATGGTCGGATGAACAAAAGTGAGCGGAGACCGTGGAAATGAATCAAAGCGGGCGAACTGATTCGCTAAGGTAACCGGAGAACCGAGCGGAAAGAGTCGAAATGAATCAAGCGGGCGAAAAGACTCGCTAAGATGGTTGGATGAACAAAAATGAGTGGAGACAGTGGAAATGAACTAAAGTGGGCGAACTGATTCGCTAAAAGTACCGGAAAACTGAGCGGAAAAGTCGAAATGAATCAAGCGGGCGAAAAGACTCGCTAAGATGGTCGGATGATCAAAAATGAGAAAAGACCGTCGAATGAATCAAAGCGGGTGAAATATTCGCTAAGAAAGCAGGATGAATCAAATGAACGGGGACAGTTGAAATGAATAAAAGAGGGTAGAGAGAATAGAAATTTATCAAAGAGGGAAAAAGAACTGACGCGATTCAAAGAAAGCGGAGACAGTCTAAAAGAAACGAAAACGAGGGCAAAGATATAACTGTACATTGACAGCCTTAGTTACCATATATTTGTAGTCCGCTTTGGGACAAACAGATGTATATTTTAGGTGAAAAAAAAGACATGTCACAACGCATTTTATGGGCTAAACAGTCGGTATTGTAATAAGTACAAATAATAGATAATAAGACGTTAATTGTGTGATTTAGATTTAGATACTGTTACCTAAGGCTATTTATGTTACGTAAATAGGACAGAGTTTGTTAATTGAAATATATTGACCTTATCAATGTTCTATATATTTACATATATTTCGTAATATTACTTTAGTTTTGAATATATAAACTGATTACAAGATAGACAGCATTTCTATCCACCTCCATGCATGGTAGATCTAGCTGTAATGTCTTAAATTTAAATTATAATTGAGCCGCACCATGAGAAAACCAACATAGTGGCTTTGCGACCAGCATGGATCCAGACCAGCCTGAGCACCCGCGCAGTCTGGTCAGGATCCATGCTGTTCGCTAATGGTTTCTCTAATTGCAATAGGCTTTGAAAGCGAACAGTATGGATCCTGACCAGACTGCGCGGGTGCGCATCCGCGCAATCTGGTCTGGATCCATGCTGGTCGCAAAGCCACTATGTTGGTTTTCCCATGGCGCAGCTCATATCATCAGTTCTCAATTAACAATTCACAATTCTGCTTTAATTTCGCTTTAATGTAACAAATTAATTTAAACCACAGAGATAGTTTTGAACTTTGATTTTGATGATCTTCATAAAGTTGTAGGTAATCCCTTGTCATAAAAATATAAATGTACACAGTGATGTTTTTGAAGCCTTGTCTAACGGAATGGAAATTAAAATTGTCATGTTTGTGCATGTCGTGCTGAAATTCATTTTGATCATAAACAGAACGCAACACAAGAAAATTTCATTTTTCATTTCTTTTCTTTCAAATATATCTATCTCTCATAGATGTTACATAACTATTCAAGTCCGTGCTAGGGGCTTGTGCTGGGTGTTTCATATTTGATTATCTCTCATGAACAGACTCGATCAAATCGTGTCTGCTAATATTTTGCTTGGTTGCGTTCTATGCTTCCAATGGATCTTATTATATATTTTATCAACTGTCATAACAGCAGTCTTTAAGTGTCGTGTGGCGGCTGTAAAATCTCACCCCGTACTTGGATTTAGTTTAGTTACTTTGGATCTGGTCGTATGGGACCATGGAATCCATTTAATTTTATTAAAACAGAATTCCACTTAAGCCGGTGCTAGGGTGACGTGAGGTGTGTTGCACATTTCATTACCTCTCATGAACAGAATCAATCAAACATAATCTTCTATTGTTTAGATGCTTAGTTGCGTTTTATGCTTCCATGGATTTTCTTATAGATTTTATTAAAAAGCCCAATTTTATTTATTAAATAAGATCTATTTTAAATAATTAGAACAGAAGAATTTCTCGAAAAAAATGTATCAGGGCGCATGGGGGCAGATGGCGCTGTAATTCGTGCAGTGGCAATGTAAGCCATATATTTTACAAACTTTCTGATTGTTTTCATTAAGGTGCCCGTTTATATAGGAACTAATTGCCTGGAGGAGACTCTTATACCATCTTCACGAAGTAAAAAAATAAATCTTAGGTTCAATTAAAATAGCGGATAACAAATTTGAAAAAACATGACAAAAACACCCACACATGAGATTCTTACCCCATTGCTAGTATTTTTAACTGGAGGAACAGGGGGCTTGAACTCACGACCCCTGGTTTCGTAATCAGATAGTGTTATACCTCTGAACCACTCGTTATAAAGTCAACTCCACTCTCGAGTGTTATATGGGCATGAGGAGCACGCCAACTTGTAATAGTTAAAGTGAAAAGGAATCCTTAAAGCCTGGTGTGTCCAACAAGATGAACAATACCCAAGGCTATGGACGACATAATACATTTTATTCATCGGGTAACAACATTTTACTAATGAACGTATCTGTTTGTAGCTTACATTTTTAGATAAAAACCGGGACATTTTTTTATTTTATTTGAAAAAGTTTTTAGTTGTATAATCATAAATATTTAAAAATATTACATTAGTAATTAACACAATGACAAGTGGCCATCTGTCAATCGAACTAAGTTTTAATCCAATTAGAAATCGATATTCATGAGACGGCTAATATCTGCTGATCAGAAACCATCCATCTCGACGGTAAAACACAAATCCTAACTCTCATTATGTTTGTTTCATGGAAATAACTGAAACATGGTCCGGGTCGTTTTAAAGTTGGTTGGTCCGAGTCATCCTCATAATACGGTCTGGGTCGTCCGTAACATTTATCTGTAGCTAAAGATTATGCCAATGAACGTTGTTCATCTTCAACTCTACTAGTCATTCTATAATATTTTGTAAAAAAAATGAAAACCAAACAAAACATAAACCACAAAAAAAAACAAACACAAAAATCTTTAAGAAACATGATACTAAACAGCCGGACCTTATAAGGGACAACCCGAACCGGTTTCTATCTATTTCAAAATATATATTACTTGATATTGAATGACTAGCAGAGTCAAAGGTGAACAATATTCATGTGTTGTTATAGAGATATTGCAAAATTACTTAACCTATAGCCTTCTGGTGGCAAGTGATTTTGCCTCGGCAATGTATATGTTACTGGTTAGACCCAGTCATGGACCCCATTTGAAATAAGTCTCTTTTGACTTTTGTGGGCTTTCCAAGCAAAATGTCTAGTCACTACTTACAGTCTACAAAATTAGTTTCAATATAACAATAAAGAAAAATAACTAAAATTAGACTGATATGGTATGAAGTACTTTTTATAGTCTTAAATATTTGGGTGATATTTATTTATTTTAGACTAGAGGTTCTGTGACATTTTTACGTATGTGCTATGTATGTTTGTTTTTATCTGTACTGTAATGTGTATGATGGATTTTTTTGCTAAATGAATCATCTATAACCAGTGCAGACCAAGATGTGCAGATTGATCATGGTCTGTATTGTTCGTTATTCAGTCAGTAAATTTTCAGTGAACACCCCTTTGAATGATAAGTTGTACTGCCCAAACCGAGAAAAGAATGACGAACACTTCAATAGGATAATAAATAGTGTGTGTTCATTCTAATTAAAACAATATTTGTTCAAACTTTTTTTCTTTCTTTGTTTCTATTAGAAAATATCAACCAGATAAAAATCGATATCGCACAGCCAGGTGATTTCAAGGGGGATAATTTTACCGATAAATCGGCAAATTTTACCTAATTGTTGATCATGCTGAATGATGGACCAGTTCATTTTAGAAATTTAGCAGGGTAAAGGTTAATTGTCTATATTTTTTATGTATTAGCTTCAGCTTAACGATTACTCTAAACGGGATATGAATGACTATCTTCTAGGAAATTTCCAAGAAATGTTTTAATAATTCCCTTTACTAATCGTGGCACGCACTCCTCGAAAGAGGGATGTGACAGTGATAGATAGATATTTATTATTAGCTGATTATTGTAAACGTTCATTTTTTGTGGTTTATAGGTCATTTATGAATATAAGGCTAGTATTTTTATAACTGGTCTGAATATGTGTTACAGATCTCAGAAAGTTGTTATTTTTTTATATAGAACATATAGCAAATATTTATTTATTACTGTAACACCTTGATTGGTTGCCTAAATTTAGTGGCGTTTATACTATCGAAGCATTGATCACGGCTTTATTTTTTAGTTTATTTACACCGTTTATGACGTCACCACTTCCACGTTTGATACAAGATGGCGGCGAAGGTTGTATTTTTTGGTTTCTACATAGCAAATGTCAAAATTTGCTCATAGTTTACGTTTTATCATGAGTTTTATTTTGGTTTCATTGAAACATTAAATATATCTCACGATTGCACGAAGATTTTAAACATTTTTCACTTTTTATTGACGTAAAAATGGCAAGTAAAGTTTTGTTTTGAAAAGGAATTATTTTTCCAGTTCAGACATGGTTTGATATATAAAATTTAATTGTAGCCGGAGTGCAAAAACACATTACATGTGTGACTCATACTGTAAAATGTTAAAGGTTATAATGCAATATAAGGTATGTGCCAGTGGTTGGAACACCAGCTTCAAATTTACCACTTTCCTTTCCCCTTCACCAAGGACTTTGAACAGAATTTCGAATAATTTTACCAAAATGAACCCGCAAGTGTTTGTGTGCACCTATTTTGCTCATTCAAAAACGTGCTAAATTTATTAAGTTGTTTTGTTGTTGTTTGGTTTCATATACAGCATTCCCTTTCACGCAAAAATCCGCGTAATTCACGCTTAAAAAGTCAGTTGCATGCAAATTTTAAAATTCCACGGGTACAGTGCACGCGTAAATAATCTGACAGAAAATACATTGTTCGTCCTTAAAGAGCCGAAACATGCAAAATACCGCATTACACACTGTTGACACTTTTGCTATGTGTCAAGACGAGTTGAATTTACATGTCGATAGCATAATTTGAGCTCCGCCTACTCCAGGTACTTGTGAGATTTTCGCGAGAACTGTGACAGCGAATCAAATTATTCGTTTAACTAGACACGATAGTGTTCAACCAGTTAACAACGTGGTTACATCTTTGACACTTCCCGATAATTGTCAACGTATGTGAAACGTTTTTGAATGTTTTTTCAACAAGTTGTTGAATAATTAAGTGGTCAGCTGGCATCTACTACACAATTATTTATTATTTGGTCTCTGTATTGTAAAAGAAAGACTCATAAGCCGCTTGTTTATTAATATTTACAAAATGACCGGTTGCAGACTTGACTTTCATCGGGCAATTCTACAAATTACTTCATTTTTATTAGAGTCCGATACTGTTCATGCTAAATAAGTATTACCTGCCGAGTTTTTATATTTTTTTGTTGCTATATGTTGCAGCAAGATATAGCAGCAAAAAAAATGTTATAAAAACTCGGAGGATGATACCTACCAGCGTCTGCTTGAATTTTTGAAAACAGCTTTTTTTTCAGAATTATGGAATAAAGAAAAACTCATTGCATGGAAAATGATGTATCAATAGTTTTTATCCATAAACAAGAAAATTATAGCCATCTTTTCAAATTGCTTCACAGCTTGCTGGGTGTGTGTGTGGGGGAGGGTATATTGAGTTAGAAATGATAAATTTCTAATTTTGAACTAGAAGTCTCTCCACTTTTCTACAACTTACAAGGAAAAGTGACTTCTACGCTGTATCCATGTGGTGCATGTGTAAAACAAACCACTGTCATTAACACAGGCTGAATTAAAGTGTCACTTCCCATATACTTCTTTATAATTTTCTTCAATTTTATGGGTTGTACCCAACTTTTTTTATCATGTACCCACATTTTCTGAAGTATGTGGGTACATGTACCCACTTTTCAAAAAGTCAGTGGGAATGCTGATATAAAAGTTCACGGTCCAGACAGGCCGGGAACTTTCTGGTTTTGAAAGTCGATACGAACCAAAGTACTCAATGATTCTTTGGACTTTTGCCTGGACGTTGAACTTGAAGTTTTGTTTTTCTCAGGTCACTGCCCCTAGTGTTGCTAGCATTTTCGGTCTCCGCGGGCCTTTTTGCACCAAGAAACATGTTATTTTCCTCTCCATTTCTGCAGAACTTTGCAAATTACAGACCGAAATGAAAACAAATATTGCCTAGATGCTTACTTAGATATCCAATAATTACTTTTGTTTAAAGCAACAAGCGTCTACAAGCAGTTTCGTGATTATCGGTAAATTAACTGCCCTAAAGGAGTTTTTAAAGAAAAAAGACAGTTTGAGCGAATTCCACGATTTTCGAACATGATCGCGAAAATATTTTTTATTCTTACTCGAATTTCACGAGTTAGCGACCGCTAAATTCGATCCCTGGGGTTATAATAGAAGCTCAATCTGGGATGCTGTTTCAGGCTTGAGTTGATTTTTGCCAGTCCTACCTTGCAAAATTCCACGAGATACAATACAAAAGGTGTAATGCCGAATTTTTTTCTACCTGTTCTGCTGTTCATATTTACTTGTGAAATACAAGCAGAGTTTTTTACAGAATTTATGTAGGTATATGATAAAATAATATACTGACTTGGATACAAAATTTACCTGCTCTACCTGTCCACACTCCCGGCTACAACATCCTTACCCCTGGAGCCTACAGAATTTTAACGTAGATGTACGCTTATAATCTGTTAAAGTTTACGACATACCGTAGATACCCATGTATAATGCGCAGTTTTTTTACCCCCGGGACCACCCCCGAATCGTGGGTGCGCATAATATACAGGTATAGAAAATTTTCCTACTTCAAAACAAGTTTGTTACCGATGTTCGCCATTTTGGTAAAGGGAAACTACTCCCCGCGCTTACTGTCTCCGCTAAAATCTAAGATTGCCGTTACGTTCCGTAAAAGATCGAATTGTTTATTTTTCTTTGAAACAAAATTAATTTCATATAAATTTAAAAGTATTTTGACGAAAGAAATGTTTATAAGTCACAAAAATTATGATACTAATTAAAGATCGAGAATTATCTTTAACCGAGATCAAACTGTGAACAACATAATTGACACGAGGTGACACGTTAATTGCCGGTAATTACTGGCTTTATGATCGTGACAAAAAGGCTATCACACCTTTTGTTATCAGTTTGAATTGAGAAGCTCATGTCATTTTGAAAGATACCATTCCGAAATATTGAATCAGCTGCTATTTATTTATTCAAAATAGTGAACTAAAAAAGGTAAAACAACAAATATAACAATAATTTACTGGTTTTATTTTCGAGAAAACAAAAATCGATAGTACCGTGAGACTGATGCTGCTCTCCGCCGCGGAGATAAAATTTATTACCGGTGTCGATGTAAACTCTACTTTCGTTTTCCATCCACCTCAAAAATTGACCAATTTTTTTTTTTTTTTTTTTTTCCAGGATTTTAGACTAAGATCGGGGGTGCGCATTATACACGGGTGCGCATTATACATGGGTATCTACGGTAATCAGTTCATAATTACTTGTTGAAATATCTTTGGAGGAGACATAAGACGTGAGTTGTATCAATTTCAGATCCTGCTGTTGAACATTTGTATACTGAGTTTGCAGACCCTGTGGTGCGAGGGTTTCTACATACCTGGTGTAGCTCCTGTAGAGTTTAACAAAGGGGACGATGTGGATGTAAAGGTTGGTATTATTTTTAACGGACATCAGGGGTTCCATTTGACCCGGGACCCCGGGTCCGGACCCGGGAGATTTTCAAAAGACCCTCAAAGGACCCGGCATGATACTTGCCTGTGCGTCCTTCGGGACCCGGAGGCATTTTCCTTTGATAATCCTTTCTCTTATCATTCATTTCCTTCAGTAAAACTGTTTCCACGATAGACACGTGTATTTCAAAATAAACGCTCGCGGTCATGCCCTCCTGCCTTTGATCTTCTGCTAAATCCCGCCCTTTCTCCTGTAGACATGCCTCGCTGATTTTTTTATCAGCAAATTACGTCACGGCGAGTGCACATAGGTAACAAGAATCAATGAAGTGTTGAAATTAATTGATAAAGCGTATTGATCCTGTGGACAGTCAAAAAAGGCGCCAATTATTAAATTATCCTAAGCAGCTGATTACCGAGCATGTGAAAAGTGCCCTGCAAGATTTTTTCATGCAAACCTTAAATTAGACCATTGCTTAGTGATCATACCTTAATTTCAACAAGAAACTTCACAAATTTTGATGAATTTTGAAAGCAAAAATAAGATTAGAATGTCCGTTCACGAGTTAATTACACCCGATGTCATATGCATATTTCCAAAATTCCTTGAAAAAAACTGACTTTCAATGCAGTTTTTAATGATAAGTAGCCTAATTATTTGAGGAACTATCTCTGATTCAGCTTAGTTTGCCAAGTAAACTGAGCAAAAACTCCTTTCCGGTGACATTCCGAAAGTGTACCAGTATCCGGATAGTACATTTTGGATACATTTTTATAGAGTGTTATAGCACTGTTCTGTTATTAAAAATTAAATGAAACATAGAAGAAAAACCTAATCAAAATAACATGAATTTTGATAAATATTAGTTTACAATATATGACCTGAAACTGACATTTTTATTATGCTGTAACATGATATTGGGTTTATTGTTTTCTTAGGTAAAGATCTACGTATTAAATTACTAAAAAAATATAGTCAATTATATGGACGTGTTGGGACAGGACTCCTGTATTTTGGAAAAGGACCCTTCAAAATTTGGGCCCAAGGGTCCTGGGACTCTTGGGTTTTCAGGTCTAGTGGAACCCCTGGACATACTTCTAGATTTATGTTATGTTGTTCGAACTTGATACAGAAATTATATTTTGTTAGAAATTGTAAGTAAATGATAAGTAAGTTGATTTGTTATAAACAGGTTGTATTTTAAAAATGACATGAGTTGTAACATTATACATGTAGAAAAAAGCTGGGGTAGTACAGGTTAAAATGGATGTTGTTTAAAGGCAATCTGTTTTCATACTTGCAACGTTTGACATGGGGTTTGTGAAGTAGTTGCACGTATTTGGCAATTGCATACAACTGACTAAAGATGAACTAGAACTGGTTGTTCAGATATTAGCTTAGGAACGTTGAGTGTCAGGAAGTAGATATTTTATTGCTTGTGATGTTCAGCAGTACATGAAGTAGAAAACTTGATGATCTTTACTAAATTTGATCTGTAGCACCTAGTTGATGTCTCAGTTTATTCAAGGTTACATTGATTCATGTTGGGCTGTTGAGTGAAAAAAACAAAAAGGCTTTTAAGCAACTGCTAATGGATGTCCCCTAACATGGTCAGAGCAAGGTCAGAAATATCCAGTCTCCTTGTGTGAATGACTAGTCTCTTGTAGTTATATAAATTTGAACACATTATTTTCAGGGTAGTTTTCAAACTAACAGTGTTGAGACCAGTCTAGAATATTACAGGTTCCATTCTGTGAACAGAGGAGGGACAATAAAGCCAGAAAATCTCGTAAAAACAAATTTTTCTGCAGTATGAAAGATAATATACAATCAGTTAATGAATTTAAATTTTACAATGGAACTGTGAAGAGGAAAATTCTAAAACTGTGTGGTCTTGTAGTCACAGACATGTAGTCTCGGTTGAGCATTGTGATGCTTTCATAGCGTCTATCCTCGTGTGTCACACTTTCTTCAGACAACATTTTCTAAAACACTTTTGGAAGTTGATGACTTAAGCCTTGTTCCTTGGTGGACTCTGCGAAGTTGTTCAAAAGGTTTTCCTGATTGCAATAGGCCAACTGAGCTAAAAAATCGTTCAAATCACATCTCCGGGAACTGCTGTCATTTGTAATAATTCACAAACTATGGCTTTATGTACTACCAGATGCTCAAATATTCCGCTTCTAAAACTGGGCCATCGACGGGCATGGTCACTTTTCCCTGTATGTATAGTGGAAATTTTAGAATTAACTTTTCCAGTTAACAAGTATCTGAGAGTATTGGCCACAATTGACAAGTGTAAAGTCAATGTTAACTGTGTGATTGATATTTAGGGGAAAAACTTTTGTTGAATTCTAATTATCAATTTCCCGAACTTCTTACCCACCTCCCCACCAACACACACATACATTACTGCTCATATTTTTTAGTAGAGCTTTTTAATGTTCTTGTCAAAAACATAGCATATTTCAATATAATTGCCAATTTCTGTATACCATTACAAATTGGTCAACAAGCTGCATAACTTAGATGAGGATATTCCATCATGGCCGTTTTGTTTGAAATACACAAGTAATGGAAAACTATTTTACCTGAACTTTGGGTCTGTAAGCTGTTAGAGAGGTTCATGTGCCTGAAAGTAAACTTCAGCCTTTGCGGTGGCGCAAGTGTTTTGCCTTGCGACAGTGCGTCAAAGATCCGGCAGGTTGAATGTGTCTGAATGTACTATCAGTAGTAATTTAGTGAAACCTTTATAAGATGATACTGCTTATTGATGATGGACGAGTATTTTAAATTATGGGTAAAGTTAGAGTTAAAAAATTAACATACCTTAGTTTGAGTGTGACAGATTACGTCATTTATCATTACCTGATCAATTCACATCCTTATGCACTAGTTTTGAAATTCATCAGCAGTTATTTTGAATTTTGTAATTATAGACTGGCTGCCAATAGAGTTTTCAGGGCTGTCATTTAACGTAACGCGTCTTTGACTTTTCAGTGACAGTTGATAATGAGCGCGCATGGAAACCAACATAGTGCTTTGCGACCAGCATGGATCCAGACAATCTGGCAGTTGGTAAAGGATCATGCTATCGCTTTCAAAGCTATGCAATAAAAACGTTAGCGAACAGCATAGATCCTGACCAGACTGCGCAGATGCGCAGGCTGGTCTGGATCCATGCTGGTCGCAAAGCCACTATGTTGGTTTTTCCATGGCATGGCTCAAATATTGATGTATTGTCCTACCTTTTATAAGTGTATTTCTGTTAACATTGCAGTTTGCACTTTGGTTTATCTATTTTATACTGTTACATTGAACTTTGTGTGCGTTGTCTTTTCCGTAGACAAGTTTTCAAAAGGGGTTGGGTGTTTTTAAAAAATTTAAAGGCTGGATGGCAAACTGCATTTCTGTTGTTTTTTTGAGCAAGTTGTAATTGGTGAGGAATTCTTACATGAGTATTTGTTTTCTGTGCCCATGTAATGTGATTCCTTTCCATCTGGACTCTAATCAATGAATTGATGTAACAATAAAATCTCTGTTTAGGATATATTAATTCTTAAAACACAACAAGTTTAAACTATGTTTTTGTTACAGGTGAAGTGTTAAGAGGAGACAGGATTGTTTCAACAGCCTACAAGGTATATGATTTTGTGTCAGGTTTGCTTAATAAAATCTTCAACGTTGTTTGTTGCACTAAGTTCCTAAAAAAAACTTTTACTTCAATCTATACTTTTGTTACATTTGTTTGGTGTTATTATGTCTGAATGGATAGGCAATATGTTAAATCTTAAGGTAGTGGACCCATTATTATTGGCTAATTATGGTATTCGTGCGTTTTGGGTACCATTTTTGGAAAGCTTGTGGCTCGCTCATGTAATTCGAGGATATTCTGATAACAGATGTTTTATGGAACTACGTAAAAAATTAATTTGTGGTGAATTTCGTGGTTTTGGTCAATGGCAATTTGGGATTGAATCGCATTTCACTGTTGAACATAATACAAGGAATTTACTTGTTCATGGATTAAAAATGGTACTTAATACGAAGTCCCCCGCGAAGATTTCACAGTATCTGTGTCATAATGCTTCACTACCTTAAAACTTTAATGCCTCTTTGCTTTTTACAGATTAAGGCACTGGAAGACCAGACTTGTAAAGTACTGTGTCCAGGTGACAGTGCTACCAAGCTGACACTGAAACAGGCCAAGATCCTCATTGACTTGATCAAAAATGATTACTATGTCCATCTGTAAGTTTAGTTTGATTATATTATTAGTATGTTAATACAGAGGGCTGTCACAGCATAGTGAAATACGAAGGTGTGATAATCATTGTCAGTCTCGATTGAATTAAAAACAAATTTAAATGTCTATGAAATAATGGGATTACGTTTAATTATTTTTAATCCCCCGCCACAAGTGGTGGGGGGTTATAGGAATGGTCTCAGTCTGTCCTTCCGTCCGTCTGTCCGTAACACTTTCGTGTCCGCTCCATATCTCCTGAACCCCTTGAAGGATTTTCATGAAACTTGGGTCAAATGATCACCTCATCAAGACGACGTGCAGAACCCATGAGACAGCCATGCCGGCTCAATGTCAAAGTCAAAACTCAAGGTCAAAGGTTTGAGCCTTCCATTTTGTGTCCGCACTATATCTCCTAAACCCCTTGAAGAAATTTTATAAAACTTGGGTCAAATAATCACCTCATCAAGGTGATGTGCAGAATCCATGAGTCAGCCATGCCGACTCAAGGTCAAGGTCACAACTGAGGGTCAAAGGCTCGAGCCTTCCATTTTCTGTCTGCTCTATATCTCCTAAACCCCTTGAAGGATTTTCATCAAACTTGAGTCAAATGATCACCTCTTCAAGACGATGTGCAGAATCCACGAGTCAGCCATGCCGGCTCAAGGTCTAGGTCACAACTGAGGGTCAAAGGTTTGAGCCTTCCATTTTGTGTCTGCTCTATATCTCCTAAACCCCTTGAAGGATTTTCATCAAACTTGGGTCAAATGATCGCCTCATTAAGGCGATGTGCAGAACCCATGAGTCAGCCATGCCAGGTCAAGGTCACAACTCAAGGTCAAAGGTTTGAGCCTTCCATTTTGTGTCCGCTCTATGTCTCCTAAACCCCTTGAAGGAATTTTATAAAACTTGGGTCAAATGATCACCTTATCAAAACGATGTGCAGAACTTATGAGTCAGCCATGCTGGCTCAAGGTCAAGGTCACAGCTTAGGGTCAAAGGTTTGAGTCTTCAATTTTTTTGTCCACTCTGTATCTCCTAAACTCCTTGAAGGATTTTCATCAAACTTGGGTCAAATTATCACCTCATCAAGAGCTCATGAGTCAGCCATGTCAACTCAAGGTCAAGGTCCCAACTCAAGGTCAAAGGTTTGAGCTCTGTATCTCCTCAAACCCTTGAAGGATTTTCATGAAACTTAGTTCAAATGATCACCTCATCAAGACGTTGTGCAGAATTCATGAGTCAGCCATATCAGTTCAAGGTAAAGGTCACAGCTAAAGGTCAAAGGTTTACCCTTTCACTATCTATAACAGTGGCGGGGGATTAAGCTGTCTTTCAGACTGCCTTGTGGATAGTTGTTTGATAATTAAAGTTTAAAGTATAAAGCATTAGTAGGGCTTACAAGACGTAGAATACACTTACTCATTTTGGTTCGATGTTTGTTTGTTGTTTAAGAAAAGTAATTGGAAGGGTTCCATTGTATATATACAGGAAGATTAGTTTTGCTTGCTTTTAATTTTCAGGCTGGTTGATAATTTACCATGTGCTACAAAGTTTGCTCTACTGGACACCAAGGAGATCCAGTATGAACATGGATACAGACTTGGCTTTGAGAAGGACGGCAAGGTATTGTAATGAATCAGAAATTGTTTTCTTGTCATGATGCCGTCAGATCATTAACGCTTGTCATGCTGGATACGATTGAATCTGCCTTTGTGGCCAGAGATCATGGTCTGCACTGTTCGCCATTCAGTCAGAAATGTTTGGATGACAACTCCTTTTAACAATTGATGGCACTGTCCAAATTGAAAGATGGTTCAATATAGAAATACAGCAGGGGAAGGGTTAATATTCATGGGGAACTAATTTGTGTGGTTGAGTCAGTCTTCATAATGTAATTCTAACAGACTGGTAAAATTTCTATTTGTTTTATGTTCAGATGTTTAAATCCATGAATTCTTATCAACATATAAAAGTCATTTTATCAAAAACAGTCAAATTTGTGCCCATGAAATTAAATGATTTTACAGGTTATTGAAGTTCAAACGTTCAGCATGCAATTTCTAAAATGGACTGGTCCATTATTCGATTTGAGCAATACCATTTATTATTCGGAAGGATGTTCACTAAAAAATTTCTGACTGAATAGCGAACAGTGCAGACCATGACCAGACAGTGCATTGGAAAGCTGAAAATTGTGTCATCTTTCCTGGACTGGAGAAACTGTGTTATCTTAAATTAAGGCACGGTCATTATCCTTCGCGGACATTCATGAACATAACTGTAGGCATTAACACACTAAAAAGCTGGTTGTCTTTATTCTGTATAAAATTGAGAAACCAATAGCTGCAACACACAGCAGGATCCATTTTAAATGTCTGTAACTTAAATTTTCTTGAATAGTGTTAGTGCTGAATAAAAATTGGGAGAAAAATGACTGGCACATTTGATGTAAAAAAAAAAATTTGTCAGACACTGTAAAATCAGCTAGATATTAGACTCCAAAATGTAGTGGTGGTGTAAGATATGTTTCCATGACAAATTCTGTAAATGCTACCTGAATGTCAAGCATAGGTCTGTCTTGTGATTTCAGCAAAAAAATGCAATGAAAATAAGGGCAATAGCGTTAATGAGCAAAGAAACTGAGAACTTTTTTAATCTGCCATAATGCGATTGCCATTTTTTTGCACCATTTTTGTCGAGCCCACTTGCGGTGAGCTCGACTTAATTGCCACTTTTTGAGGTTCAGTCTGTGCGTCCGATTTTGTCCGGACCATAACTTTGACATGCATGGACCAATCTTGTTTATATTTTGCATGAATGTTAACCTCAATAAGAAGGTCGTGCACCAACGCCATGTTCCTATCTCAAAGGTCAAGGTCACAGTTGGAGGTCAAAGGTCAAATTGAAGTTTGTCAGGAGCATTTCTTCTTTTTATGCATAATTTGCATGGTAGGATTTTGATGTAACTTGGCATGAATGTTCACCGTTATGACACGGAGTGTCATGCATCCGTGTCATGCACATGCACAAGAACCAGTTCCCTAGGTCTGAGGTCAGGGTCACACTTGAAAGCTGGCGGGCTCGACATTCTGCCCTTGGGCATACTTGTCTTAGTTTGTGTCTATATAGCTATAACCTTGTCTTATCTGTCACTCAGCTGCTTCAGTTTAAATGATTTAACTGTTCATATTGAGTTGATACTGAAATTTTGTGCTTGTAGGCTTACTTGAACAACCACCTGAAGATTTTGTTGAAGTATCATTTTGATGTCAATAGGTAAGTTGTTAATTAGCTTTCAGTTCTTCATCTGGTTCATGTAAGGAAGTTGTTAGATGCTTGAGGAAAATATTTAATTCATTGTTGGAGCATAATCCAGGAACACTGGTTAGGTTAACTGTTTGCTGTTTAGTAGCTTAAATGATAAAATAACATTTAACTCGTACATACAGATTTCTTTAATTTGATGTAAAGGTTTAAATTTTAAGGTTTTTCTTTTGATTTTTAAGAATTACTATGCTGACATTAATTTTAAAATGGACTCAAGATTTCAAATGAGCACTAATGAAAGTACTTTCTAAATTTGAAAAAAAATGAAAATTTGAATATCTGTTGGAGTTATGTTGTTAAGTGAGTGCACTTTAATATAATGCAGTCATTTTCAAAATATTTATACATTATATTTTTTGAGCTAACAAAAATAATTTCTGTTTGCAGCCAGACAAACAGAGTAGTTGGGTTTGAGGTAGCCCCAGAAAGTCGTGCTACTACAGACTACGAGGTTAAGGATGGAGCATGTTCAAGTAAAGCCAGCCTTGCTAAATCTGACCCAACTCCTCTGCTTGTTGAGGCTAAAGGTAAGGAATGTTTCTTAATTTTTCTGTCAAAGTAAACATGTTACAGCAGATACTGGGTAAAAATTTAGCTGTATTGAGTGAATTATGTAGCCTCGTTTATTGAATGTCTAAATTGGGCTTAGCTCAAAAGGAGAGCTACTGATTGTTGGGTCATGAGTTTGTTTATGGGGCAAGGCATATGTACTCGGTAACAATTTAATAGGAGAAATTGTGTTTGAAATTGTTTGTCCTCCACCACTGATACTTGTGGAGTAGTTGACAATTAATTGAGAACAGGTAAGTAGTAGTACAGAATCCTGTTAATTGTCAGTCATAGCTTTACTGAAGTACTGTAGAAAAATGGTGATAAAACCAAATCAAACAAACTGGTTTAAAAAGGTCAATTCTTGCATGAAAATGAGAAATTGTTTAGTACAGGTCATAAAAATATTTTCATGAAAAGTACAAGAGTCCTTTTGTCTCAGTAGATTAAAGGCGACATGAAAACCAGTGTCAGTAATTTTCTTGCAAATTTCTCACATTTATAATGAAATACCATTATATATTTAGGCAGATTTTGTGAGTGTAACTTTGTTTTCAGAGGGAACGGAAGTACTTTTCACATATGAGGTGCAATGGGAACAGAGTGACATCATCTGGGCCTCACGATGGGACACATACCTTGCTATGAGTGATGTACAGATTCATTGGTTCTCCATCATTAACTCTGTGGTGGTAGTCTTCTTTCTCTCAGGTAATATACATGTATGCCCTAGGAATCAGGGCTTCGGAAATTTGCCAGTTTGTCGGTTTTGGATCGATTTTTGACTTTTCAGACCGATTCGTGAAGTAAAAAAACGAAAAAAATCGGTCCCGTAAAAATGGGAAAAAGTATAAATTTCGGTCTGATATCTCAATACACGATCACCTGCCAAGCAGGAAATTGTTGGTCACACCTTCAGATAATCAATAAACGTGTCAATCGGTCTGATTGTCACTTTGATAATCGGTCCGTAATTAGCTTGTGACGCAATCAGTGCTCGCGCGGCACATCCTTTAATGTTTGCAGACAGCCGACTGCGGTGTATCAAACATTTCTGACTGGTTTCCTAACGTTTCTGACTGGATCCAAATCATTTTGACGGGGATCCACTTCTTTTATTTAGAATCCGTCGGATGCTTTATTTCAAAAGGCTATGGTTGATCACGGTAACTAACAAATGGTCGCTGCATTTAAAGGAATTTAATTTTAATCAAAGAGCTATAATTGTACATTATAGGTCTTTGATTTAATGAGACATCACACGGAAAACCGATAAAAATAATTTTTATAATTACTGGATTTGAAAAAATTACATGATTCATTTGTTTGGGCCCCAGTTGAAACAAAAGCAGAAAATCGTCTTTGCAACCAGACTGTACAAAAAAGAAAAAAATGGACGGGCAGCCACGAATGATAAAGAAAACCGGAGTGGAGCTGTTTATCAAATCGGTCTTTTAAAAAACGTTTCAAAATGAAATTTTGTTTACATCAGAAGAGAACATATAACTTTATCAAAATGTAGTTGCTTATTGAAGTACAACGTAAGTGAAATGAAATATCCCTGGCCAACCCGCGTGACGTTTTGGTACTATACATGCGGGAAATTTGATCTCAGCGTTCAAATAACGTACACATTCGGTCCGCGACAGAGTATTCTTTAAATACTGAGGCTGTTTAGCAGAGAATATGTGTCGTGTAACTCACTTTGACGCATTATATTTTATAGAATTCCGTCAAAGAATGAGGAAACATCACAAAGTATCTGCCGTGTATACGGTATCGAAGTCACGTGCATTGGCTTTTAGACTAGTTACGCACACGGTGTCAATGCCTCGTATTATCTCGGTAAAACATCGAAATTTAAACAAAGTAACGATCACACATAACACTGAATAACTGTCTTCATTGTATGGTAACGCGCGGTGACTATTAACTCGGTTTTAATGCATGACATGCTTATTTCTTTACCCTATCACGTTTTACAAAATATGTAATACTGGGAATGCGGTGGGTGGGGTAGCGCCGATGTCAGGATTTTCGTTTCGGACCGATTGAGTTATCAAAATTTCCGGAGCCCTGCTAGGAATACTAATGCAAATATTTTAAGAAAGTTTAGACTTCAGCCCAGCCAACTTGTTGAATATAGACAGGTTGATTAGCACCAGGGCTTATAGCATAAACCATAGACTGGCAATTTATATAAGGAGGTCTGTAATACATTGGAATATAGACCATGTTAATATGTTTGTTTTACATAAGATACAGTTATACATGTTCCTAAGAGTGAATATAAGAAACAAGAAAGTGATATCAATATCTCGTGAATGGGGGAGATTGCAAGAACAAGTCGTATGACATGTGAAATAAGGAATGGCTCCCTGTAAATAAAATGCATGTACAGTCTAACCTGTCTTAAGCAGCCAGCCAAGGGAAGCAGACAATTTGGCCGCTTAAGCCAGGTGACCGCTGATCGGAGGTGCAGCCAGTATATGTATTTTTCAGACTTCTGACCAGTCTATAGCCTTAAGGCCCATTTCTTTTTCGGTTTTCTATTATTATTTTACCAGGATACAATGACGTGCATTTGCCTTCGCAATACGAATGGTATTCTTAGCAATCTAAAACTCCGGCGTGTTTTTTTTTACTACAAAAATTGTTACAGACAATTTTCCAACTTCAAAACAAGTTTGTTTACAATTTTCGCCATTTTAGTAAGGGAAGCTACTCTCGGCGCTTATTGTCTACGCTAAATCTAAGATTGCCGTTACGTTCCGTAAAAGATAGAGTGGTTTATATTTTTTTCAAACACAATTAATTTCGTATAAATTTAATAGTATTTTGATGACAAAAGTATAAAAAATCACAAATATTATGCTACTAATTAGTTATCGAGTATTATCTTTAACCGAGGTCAAACTGTGAACAACAAATTTGACACGAGGTGACACGCTAATTGCCGATAATTACTGGCCATTTGATCAGAACAAAAGGGGATTACACCTTTGGTTATCAGTTTTAATTGAGAAGCTCATGTCATTTTGTCGTTCTTGTGGTGAAGTCACGCGAAACTTAGCAACCACGTGCTTCTCAAAATCTGGTATCTTCGGCGAGTATTGCCTAAAAATAATTGGTTTTGGAAGAAAAATGGCCGCTGAAAGGGGTCAAATACGGCGGTCGGGAGGCAATTTCGGTGGCCGCTGGCCGCGGACGGCAGGTGGCCGCTGAATAAAGTGATAAAATAGAGGAAAATCCGTCGGGGGCGTCATAAAATGGCCGCTGAACGGAGGTGACCGCTGATCGGAGGTGACCGTTAGTACAGGTTAGACTGTATTGAAAGTCAGAAAAACTTGAGAAATGTCTAACAATGGACTGAGAAGGGCATGAACTTTGGTGGTTTTGGCCAAAACAGCTATTTCATGGGGATATGCATTTGTTGATTTAAACTCTCGAATGAAATATGAATGAAACATATTTGTTTGTATGGACTAAATTTCATGGTTAATGTTTTCACAGTACATTGTCATTCAGAATATTGACAAAGGACTTGATGAGTTAAGATGAATTTATTATGTTGCAGGTATATTGACAATGATCATGATCAGAACATTGAGGAAAGACATTGCAAAATATAACAGAGATGAAGATTTGGTGAGTCTATAAAAAAAATTTATGGTTTTGTAATAAATATTTGTAAAGAAGATTTCATAAAGATATGAGGGGCGTCTTTGGTCTAGCGATTAATGTCACATACTTCTAATTGCACCTCATCACAGTAGGTTGCAAGCCGTGTTTAGGGTGTAGAAATCTTTTTTGTGATGAAGCCGTCCAGCTTACGGAAGGTCAATGGTTCTACCCAGTGGCCTGCTGATGCCTGAAATAATGCCTTGAGAGGTACCTAGGGTCTTGAAAGTTGCCATATGACTTGTAGCTGTTTTGGTGTGATGTCAAACCCAACAAAAAATCATTAAGTCTTAAACAGTTATGGTGCTTTTACTTTGATAGAAACATGTGGACTTTTAAGTGGTATAAATTGTTATCATCAGAGTAAACTTAGTGTTAATATTTAGATTTGGATGAGTTTTAAACACAAGTAGTTTTTGAACATTCTTAGATACAATGAAATCATTTAGTTTCCTCCAGGTAAAATGTCATGACAATAGACACTGTGTCAGGAGTTCTTTCATCCTTCACTTCTGAACTTCTGAATCAAGTGGGGAATTCGCATGGAACAGGTAAATCCTGGTACAGAATCCAGGAATGTGGTTAGGTTAACTGCCCGACGTTACATAACTGAAATCTGTAGAAAAATGGCGCTGAACCCAACACAAACAACCAAGTAAAGGTATTACATTGTTGTATATATGTAAATTTAGGAAGAAACCTTGGAAGAGACAGGATGGAAACTTGTGCATGGAGATGTTTTCAGACCACCAAGGTTCAACAAGCTACTGGCTTCACTTCTTGGTGCCGGAATACAGATCTTCTTTATGGCATTAATTACAGTTGGTAAGTTACAGCTTTTCTCAGACAACTCTTTGATAGTTATACCCGGTTCCAGCGTCGACTGTGGTAGTAGTTTGGTCTAAATTCTGCAGTGTATGGCTGTATATATGCCTATCTTTAGTGAACATTTTTGTTGAAGCATGGTTCTAAAAGATCTGGAATGTAATAGTTTGAATTATCTGTAAAGATAAAGAAATATATCATATAATCAGTATTAAAAAAAGTGTGATATTTTCTGTTAGTTAAAAAAGAAGTTCTTTGATGCCAGTTTGATCAAACAGATGTTACATATTTATCACTGGGTTCAGTTTTCATTTAGATGAAATTTGTTGCTATTTATATACAGTTTCGATTGTTTGGCATATCAAAAATCAATACTTTTAGATATGTAAGGCCCTTTTATATACTCCCAAAGTAATATTTCGTTTAGAGATCAGAACTGTGATAAATTGTTTTAAATCTTTGAGTGAATCTTAAATATGCCATCAAAGATAGGTTTGAAAGGTGTTAATCATTTAATGTACTTAATGACTTCTGTATTATATTTCAGCATTTGCGATGTTGGGTATGTTGTCACCAGCATCTAGAGGAGCCCTGATGACTGCTGCACTCTTCCTCTTTGTCTTTATGGGGTAAGAAAATTGATATTTTTCCCTTCAATTTTTAATCTTGGTTGAATTTATAAAACAAAAAAATGTATAAAAAAATATAAGTGTAGGTTTGTGGTCCAGAATAGTTGTTAGCTAAATACTACACAAAAAGAAAAAAATGCACTTGGATACTGTGAAATCATTGATATTCATAGGGCATTTTTTCCCCTTGATCTCATAGAAGTGTCAGTCCACATAATTAAACCTCAATGAACTAGCAAAATTCCCATTTTATTTTCATATTATTAAGTGGAAATTCACAAATGCATATCCTTTCTAAATAGCTAAGCCTTACAGGGCAAAAACAAGATTTCATTCTCACAGAATTAAATTGTTATACTGTATTTAAGAAGAACAACGAAACAAGAACTATGTTAAAATTATAAAGGTTTGGAAGGTGGATCATCTGATGTGGGGAATGTTCAGTATGACAGTTTGAAGTTATTTGTCATTCCCTTTTGATTTATATGGTGGAAGTTGTCAGTTAAATGTGGAGAACAATTTAGTACTGATACAGAATCCAGAAACACTTGTTAAGATAACTTCCTGCTGTTAAGTATTGAAGAATTGTTCAAAAACATGTTAACCCTTATCATGCTGGACACGACTGAGTCTGCCTTTGCGACCAGTGTAGATCATGATCAGCCTGCACATCCGTGCAGTCTGACCATGATCTGCACAGTTCGCCATTCAGTCAGTATCTTTTTGGTAAGCACCCCTTTTAACAGTTAATGGTACTGTCCAAATTGAAAGATGGACAAGTTCATTATAGAAATATAGCAGGATAAGGGTTAAGATATTTTACCGGTTATGACACTGTGCGGTTGCCATGTGATTAGTTCATCTATGTATCCTACTTCAATCTCTCCGGTTTAATGTTGCTCATTTCCATACCAGCCGAGAAAAGCCTAAATCACATACAGAGAATTGCGTAATCTAACGGAAAATGGCAATAATTGTTACGGGTCCACTACCTTAAACTGAAATGAAATTGAGTCCTCGGCAATCAAACTTACAGTCTTGTTTGGCAGCCTTTTCTAAAATGGCTTCAGTTGGACTTTAAGCTCTTAAAGATAATAAAAACAAATGTTTTTTCAGGTTAATTGCTGGGTATTTTGCTGCAAGAATTTACAAAACTATGAAAGGCACACAATGGAAACAATCAGCATTACAGGTAAATATTCAGTGAAAGATGTTTTTTGAACATATTTGCATTTATTAGGCTCCATATTACCAAAGGGGCTTCTGTGGCCTGATGTTTAAGGTCCCAGACTGCAAACCAGTTACGTCTTGTGGCTGTGGGTTCAAAACCTAGCTTATGGAGTAGAATTATTCTGTGTGAGGAAGCATTTAGAATTGTGTCGGTGTTATGTAAGACAAAATAATTGCGTTATCTTAATACAGTATAATATTGATTGCTCAAGATAGCCACAAATGGTCGAGCATAGAGGCAATAAATCATAGAAAATATGAAGAAAACCGCTTAAGACCACACAAATTGCTTGATTTAGTCAGGGTGCTTGAGCTATTGAGTGGGGTTTCACTGTACAGAGAGAAAGCTTTCTCCTGCTTCATTTAAATTAATACAATAAAATTTCAAGAGGTCTTGAAAATATCTAAGTACACAAGTGCATTTGAACACAGGCAAGTAGATAATTTGACAGTAGACAAAATGCCAGGTATCACTCATGTGTGTCAATAGTGGCCATTTATTTTAAGAAGAGTACTGCTTAAAGTAATTACCAGCTGTAACATAATCAGCTTAGTGTTCTGTATCAAACAAACAGTTTAACTACAATATGAATTTGAAAGGATTTCAACTTCATGTATGTATCTTTACATGTTATGCTAAAAGCTGTAGTAATTTATTGGTTTCATTTTAGACAGCAACATTGTACCCTGGTCTGGTGTTTGGAGCATGCTTCGTACTGAACTTCTTCATCTGGGGCAAACATTCCTCAGGAGCTGTACCATTCACAACAATGTTGGCTCTACTGTGTATGTGGTTTGGAATCTCAGTACCACTTGTGTTCCTAGGATATTACTTCGGGTTTAGAAAACAGGTATGTAACATAATGTTAATTATTTTTAATGTTTAATGGTGCAAGACAGTTTACCTCACAGGGGCCAGTATCGGTCTCTTTTTAGAGGAAAATTGCTAATAGTATATGAACTATATTACAGTACATATTGTAATATAGTATATAAAGGCCATTTTCCTGCCTAAAGGAGTTCGATACCAGCCCCTTTGTTTACCTAGCCCACAGGAGCAACTAGTTTTAGAGAGTTTGAAACTTACTCTTGCAAGGTCATGAGCTTTATCCTAGGTCGAGGCAGTATTCCCAACCATACTCATTAATGTGTATCCAAAATTATTTGTCATCTGATTTAAAATCACTTAATGCAAGAATTTTAATGATTTTGGCATAAACAGCTATTTTGTTCTGTTGCCAGTTTGTGGATTTCAACTTTTAAAGGTAAAATGGATGTGGATTTTGTTTGTTTGTTGGTATTTAATTATGTGTGTTGATGCAGCCATGAAACCTACTTGAAATCAGTCCCGCAAGAGTATTAATGTTTTGACTGTGCCCCATTTGCAAGTTTATAACTTTTGGAGAAGTTTGTGCTAGTTAGAATTTGAACACAGTTGTATTAATCCACAACTGTTATGAAGCAGACCAGCAAATCAAAACAGCTTGGATACAGTATGTACACTCAATGAAACTGTTTTCTTTTGTGTATATAAGAAAATGTTTCAACTTACTAGGCACTAAACATCTCATTAACCTTTACTGTGCTAAATTTTTAAAACAGACTGGTCCATCATTCAGTACAGGCAGTTCAAATGGATGTGCAGGCTGCTCTTGGTCTGCACTGGCCGCAAAGGTAAAATCACCTGCCGCCAGCAGGCTAAGGGTTTATCTCTGTTGAACAGTGAAATGTTCTTTTTCAGGCTTATCAGCATCCAGTAAGAACCAATCAGATTCCAAGACAAGTTCCTGAACAGCAGTGGTACATGTCACCTGGTCTTAGGTTAGTTTAATACTGTGCTTTGAATACATTTTATAACTATGACCTTTATGACTGGTTAAAGTCATTTTCTTTGAATAGCATGTCCCAGGCCAATTTGCACGGAATGTCAAAAATTCTTAACTGTAAGAAATATTATGATATGATGGTACATGATAAATCACTACATTGTGATACAATGGTACATGATAAAATAGCAAAATATTATAAAATGATGGTACATGATAAAATAGCAAATTATAGCAAAACTGTGATAAGATAATACATTATAAAATAGCATATTATGATATGATAGCACATGATAAAATTGCAAATTATGATTTGATGGCTTAATAGCAAATTATGATTTGATGGCACATGATGAAATAGAAACTATGATACAAGTTGACTATTACATGATAAAATAGCAATCTATGATATGATGATACATCATGCTTCACAAAATGTGAGTGTTAACAATCATTTGGACACATTTTTGATTCTCTATGATGTATATTTTCCATTTCCAGCATTCTGATGGCAGGTATACTACCATTTGGAGCTATGTTCATTGAACTGTTCTTCATATTCACTGTGAGTATTGACTCTTTATATATATTTTCCATAGTAAGTGAAGTGCCGTTGTTATTTTCCTTATAAAAATGATGCATAATTGAAAACAAAGTATTGTGGTATATTTGTATTGTTAAGAAAAGGACATTTAATATTTGCACCTTGTGAAGTTGATTTTTTACCAGCAAGGTACTTATTCTGTACCAATTTAAAGGGTATTTTCCAGTGGTTATTTTTCAAGCTCTAGAGAACACATGGGTCTATCTGTTGTGTGCATTGAACATGTTGAAGAAATTTAATGTCTAGATTAATCTTTTTAAAATCCAGGTATAGTTGAGCTTAGTTTGAATATAATTATATCTAACTTATAACCTTTTCAGAGTCAAAATATGTTTATGTATTACAGGCAATCTGGGAGAATCAGTTCTACTACCTATTTGGCTTCCTGTTTTTAGTGTTTGTTATTCTCATCATATCTGTATCACAAATCTCAATCGTGATGGTGTACTTCCAGTTGTGTGGTGAGGTAAGATCTTTTTTATTGAAGTTTAGTTATTTACAATACATTGTTTTGAAATCTAGGAACCGTCTGACTCAAGTGATTTCTTCGTAAGAAACAAATGGGTAGAGTTACCTATTGGGTTTACCCTGCTAAATTTCTATAATGAACTTGTCCATCTTTCAATTTGGACCGAACCATTCACTGTTAAAAGGGGTTCTTACCAAAAAGATACTGACTGAATGACGAACAGTGCAGATCATGATCAGACTGCACAGATGTGCAGGCAGATCATAATCTACACTGGTCACAAAGGCAGACTCAATCATGATCAGCTTGATATGGGTTAAAAAGCTTTGAAAATTGAAATTCATAATTATGGTTTATCCAACACAACGCTAAGATTTATTTGATTTTAACGAAGATGCATGATTCAGAAGTTTTAGCATAAAGCTCAGTAGCATTAAAAAGACTTAAAAAATTTCATTTGAAATTTTGAATATAAAGAATTTTGTTTTAAAATCCTTGAATTTTTGTTTACACCAAACTAACAATTGAATATGTGTATGTTAGACCCCAAAAAAAAGCAAAATATATTTTGTTTACCATATAAACTTAACCCTTATCATGCTGTACATGACTGATTCTGCCTTTACGATCAGTGCAGATCATGATCAGCCTGCACATCTGTACAGTCTGATCAAAATCTGCACTGTTCGCCATTCAGTCAGTATCTTTTTGGTAAGCACCCCTTTTAACAGTTAATGGTACTGAAAGATGGACAAGTTCATTATAGAAATTCAGCAAGGTAAGGGTTTTAAAGAAGGAAAGAAAATTGCAGTTTTATAATCTGCCTAATGGAAATGATCGTCAAGTCTTTGATCTATTATCTTCGATGTTTTACAGGACTATCACTGGTGGTGGAGATCATTTATTGTGTCAGGAGGATCAGCTGTGTATATATTTGCTTACTCAATATTCTACTTCATGACAAAGGTACAGTCTGAAATTTGTTTTAATTTTGATGCTCAAACACAATTCTACTTCTGACTAAATCAGACATTTATATATTGTTGTTTAAGTTAGCAACTTTTTTTGTCTGCGTGTTTCGGTGACGTTTAATAGTCGCGTATGGTACTTGTATATTGTGGACAATCACAAAACATGGTAGACTAAAAAATGTGTCACGGATAAATGACAGTTATTTGTCCAATTTATGTGAAGTCTTACCAGTAATTTTACTTATGGCTGTTTGATGTGTGCTTAAGCAATTAGGTCTTAGCATATTTCTCGTCCAGTGTATTTCTGGAAATCCTGGACACCGCTAAGTGGTCCGGTATCATAAAACTGTGAAAGATAGTGTTCCCGATCATTTCTAGGGTTACATTACTTGTGTAGTGTAAATCTGTATTTGAGGGGTCTTCCTCCACCATCAAAGCTGGAAAGTCGCCATATGACCTATAATTGTGTCAGTGCGACGTTAAACCCAACAACAAAAAAACTGTACTTGAACTGATTGCATTTCAGTTGTCCTACTAAATTAACTTTCAGTTTCTAACAATGATGAAACAAATACTTTTAGTTCATTGATGAATCAATATTCAGCATCTGAATTAAAATTCTTGTGAGTAATGACCAACACTTACATTTTCTTGTGTAATTCAGAGTTACCAGTATTTTCAAATTTTGTCCTTTATTTCAGTTGGAGATCACAGCTTTTGTATCAACATTACTATATTTCGGCTACACACTGTTGATGGTGTTAACATTCTGGTTGCTAACAGGAAGCGTTGGTTTCTATGCAGCGTACTGGTTCATACGAAAAATTTATAGTGCCATCAAGATAGATTAACATCAAAGAGATCCTAGGATTTTAACAAATTTCTTCTTCATTATGACTTAGTACACACATACTCCAGTCTGTATTAGCAGTCATGTTTAAGAACACTTACAGCATCTTATTAGAAAACATTTTCAGCATAATTTTAGGCTCTGTTACCTGTTAAAAATGTTCCTGAACATCTTTTGGGATACTTACTTCATTCACAAGTGACAGATATAACGCTACAAGAGGAATTGTTTCTTCACAGGTGGGGGGCGGGGTTCACAAGAGGCAGTGCTTGCTTCACAGGTGGTAGTGCTTCCTTCGCAGGTGGTAGTGCTTCCTTCACAAGAGAAAGTGCTTACTTCACAAAAGGTGATATTACATTTACAAAAGGATGTGTTTATCCTAAAGCGAGAATGTTGACATCATGAGGAAATTTAAAATTACAAGAGTGAAGGGGAAGTAATCTTCACAAGACAGTTCTTAAATAATGACCGTTAATACTGCTTGGGCTGTTTTTCTTTTAACACAATACTTAGAGACTACAGCATGTAGAGAAATTACTTCATCATAACTGAAGTTCTGTGGGGAAAAAAGTGACGGGGGTTCTAAGTTATTGATGATAGATAACAAAGTTTTACGTCGTTATCTTCAACAGTGGGTTGATTTTAAGGGGTTTTATTCCAAGACAGGTTGGCAATATGTGATATAGTGTGTTACATGTGAAAGGAAGGGATACCTGTTCTTACATGTATGGTGGAATTCAGTACTTGTCATGTATATATGCAGTTTTTTGTTGTTTGATCGAAATTCTTATTTCATTTCACAGAATTATGTGTACTTTTTGTCTTAGTTTTGTATTTCATAAATGAACTTGTATCATTCTTTCAAAAAAAATGACAGAAGTTGGAATGCCTTTTAAATACATGTATCAGTTTTGACAATATTAAATACTAGTTTTGAGAATAGAATTGTACTGAACTATTTGTGAACAGAGTGCAATAGTTATCATTTACATGCAAATTCTGAAGTAAAAATGCGGTCTTACAATAGGGCTTTCCAAATTCATTTAAAATGCCACACATATATGGTATTTATTTTCTTTCATTAAGAATTAATAAATTATGTACACACATTGATGTCAAACTTTCTTTTATTTCATTTACAATGCTTGCATTTGAAATTTACTGATTAATTATATATTTACATATTTAACACTTTTTCCTGAATGTGAGAGTAGAGAAGTAGGAATCAGTTTGCTTACCAGATTCTGCCTAATCTAGCTGTCAAGTTTTTTTTGAGTTCCTACTTATGAAGTCGGTACTAAGTACCGATACGTCAATACTTGATCTATATCAAGGCAAAAAGCACTGCATGATGAAATCCGGGTAGTTGGTTCGATTGAAATGCCTGCTGAGATCTCCACCATTGAAAGCTGGAAAGCTGTTGGATGAGTTAAACTGCTTCTGTGTTATTTAAAACCAACAGAACAAAGAATATAAGAGTCTTTCACTGGTTGAGGGTACAGCTGGGAATATCTGGCTAGAAGGTAACTGTTTAGGCAATTACAAGGCTCTGTCAAGTTACCACAAAAGAGACGCCCTCAAGCCAGATATTTCCATCCATACTTCCAACTAGTGGTAGGTTCTTATTCTTGCCTGCTGTATTTCTCAATTGATGGAAGAAGAAGTAAATTGAATTATTTTCTTACAAGAAATATTTTATTATGGTAGCATATGAATTTACACATTTGTTTCATAAATTACAGCACATGAGTCATTTTTTCCAGCACCGGCAAAGTCACGAGAAAATCCTGTTTGGCATTCAAGAAACTATTTTCCATGTTAGCTAAGAGGAAATATTCTCATCTGTTTGATTTTCCTACTAAATCAGTTGTATGGCAGTCTTGAGAATTCAGTTTGTAAGAAACAACTGCTTTTTTGATGTGATATTTTTGCTCTGCATGAAAGAGAGTGGTACATTTCTATGTATTATCTGCACTATTCTATTGGATCTGGGATTTTCAAGGAAGTTCTATTTGTTGTTGCTGATTTTAATAGAAATGTATCACGTCTCTTTGTTAATTTTATATATAGTTTACATACATGAATTCCATATAAATAATCATGTATATATGATTCCACGATTGATGTATTATTGTATGAAAGGTGGAAGTTCTCTGTAGGTGACTGACCTTCATGTCATTCTGATTTAAAACTTACTGGTTGGTAAATATTTAAAAAAAAAAAAAAAAAAAAAAAAAAAAAAAAAAAAAAATTAGTCAAACGAGGATAAGTTATGTTCAGATTTTACCAGTTTTTACAAATCACGCAGCTATGACCATTGCATTTACTTTTGGTGACTTTGAATTATTTCACTGACATGTTTGAATGTTGCTACGGTCATACTTTTTATTGGCCTTTAAAATAAAATATTTATATACAAAATGCATTGCATAATCAACTATCAAAGAACTATTATATGAGCCGCGCCATGAGAAAACCAACATAGTGGCTTTGCGACCAGCATGGATCCAGACCAGCCTGCGCATCCGCGCAGTCTGGTCAAGATCCATGCTGTTCGCTAACAGTTTCTCTAATTCCAACAGGCTTTAAAAAGCGAACAGCATGGAGCCTGACCAGACTGCGCGGATGCGCAGGCTGGTCTGGATCCATGCTGGTCGCACACCCACTATGTTGGTTTTCTCATGGCACGGCTCATATAAGCATTTTAAATCGTTTAATTTACTGAGATTTCAGAGGTCAATATTTTTTCTTCTTTAACACTTAATATGTCATGGGTAATGTCTTTTAGCTCTGTATCCTTCATCCAGTGTAAATACATAGAAAATAGAAATATTCCCTCCTTTGTACCCGAATATGAAATTTTGATAAAATCGCACAATGTTGCGGTTGCACAACAAAAAGTGTTCTGTTAGAGATGACATGATTGGTCAGTTTTTTATAGAGAATTATTTTTACTATTAACTGACAGTATATTGTATATTTTTTTCTAATAAAGAGGGCTTGAACAATTTAGTGCTAGGTGTTGTAAAGTACATAGCCAGTGTTTTTGCACATTATGACATATGTACTTAAAGCACAGTGGTATAACACGTATTAAATAGTCAATCATTTACATTTTCAAGTGTGACTGAAATTAAATGTTAAGGTGTGTTTGTACTATGTACGATATTTTCCTTTTTGCCTTTCCCTTTATATAAAATCTGCATTGTTCAGTATTGTTATATTTGCAAATTTAAGATCATTTATTTTCATGAGCATAACATTTCGTGGTTTTTGTCCAGGACGACTGTTTCATGGGAATAAGAATGCATAGATTTCTCTCATCGTGATTAAAGGAAAGGGAATTTTGCATATTCATTGGGATTTAATTTTTGTGGATAGATGAAATCACAAAATCCATGAAAATTCGGCCCCCCTCAAATATTAAGGATTTTACTGCATATACTGAAATGAAAAAGGAACACATGTATATATTTTTGAATAATTCCAAATCTGCCAGTCGTGCACTTTTAATGTGATAATTTTTGGAATTCGATAGACATTCAATGGAATGGAAGTCTGCTTATGAAGCATATATGAGCCGTGCCATGAGAAAACCAACATAGTGGGTGTGCGACCAGCATGGATCCAGACCAGCCTGCGCATCCGCGCAGTCTGGTCAGGCTCCATGCTGTTCGCTTTTAAAGCCTATTGGAATTGGAGAAACTGTTAGCGAACAGCATGGATCCTGACCAGACTGCGCGGATGCACAGGCTGGTCTGGATCCATGCTGGTCGCACACCCACTATGTTGATTTTCCCATGGCACGGCTCATATTTATTCAAATTAACAAATTCGTATTAAAACATAGGTCTAGCAAGCTATTGCTTGTGTTTATTATGGACTTCGGAAATTGTCGATTATTGGTATATTTTCGTCTACATCCCAAGGCTGGATTTAGGAGTTCAGTGGTCACAGCATGATGCGTCTTTAAATTATTTGAACTGCCATGCAAAATGTCATCATTTAAAGCATAAAAGTTGAATATAATCTATTCTTCTGGTCATGTAAATTCAATGGATCAAGTTCCATTAGTACATTGTTTTTGAGCAAATGCCTTTTGATTAGAAATTCTGTTAAGTTAATCAATACTACTCAAAAATGGATTGATTGAAACTCAATTTCTTCGGTATAAAACTATTGATAGCACCAATCCCATACTCTGACTCTTGCCAATTACCCTTTTGTACTAGAATTGTTAAAGTTCGTGCAGTACATACCATACAAAAGCATAGATTGAAACTTTTCTTAGATCAATACTACTCTGGTCAAGTCCCATAACCTGAATTATTTTGGCCAATTATCCCTTTGACTTAAATTTGTTAAGTTTCTGCAAGTACAGCTATTACTAAGATGATTAACTTATTTTTTTCTAATCATTACTACTATGGCAAGTCCATACTCGACAGTATTGACAATTATCCCCCTTGCTAGAATCCTGTAAAGTTCAGCAGTACATCAAAAGAATATTAAATTGAACTTACATTTCTCGGTACAAATTTGATGAACAAGCATCTCTGACTGTATTTGGGAATATCCCTTGGTTGAAAACTGTAAGTTTGCGTGCATAATACCTATTCAAGCATATGCTGAACTATTTATTTTAGTCGTAAATACGAATCCAAACTCTAACATTATTGGCAATTACCCTTTGACTAGAAAATTCGTTAAGTTACAGCAGTACATTCCAAACTAATGCAGATATGATTGAAACTACGTTTTCGGTTATTAATTTATCACAATCAATACCTGTTGCTTGGTCAATTATTCGTTCGACTAAAACCTTTTGATATTAATTGTATAATTTCCTGCTCTGTGCATATTCGAATATGAGTTAGTTAATCGGTAACATTGCATCATGTTTTTTATTAATTTCAGTGTGTTATTAAAATGGCTTAAAATATTCTCACACATTATTCTGCTAGCCAGTGCTGTTTTCTTATAAGTCATTCTTCCATTATTATCTTGTTGGGGGATTTGATAGTTAAAGTTGGAGAACAAGTCGCACTTGTTTGAGATGCAGAAAGACTGTTTGATAAATTTAGTATTTTATGATAAAGAAAATGAAAAGTGTAGAAGAATGGCATTAAACCTGTCAAATCCAACACACTGTGATCATTGGCAAAAATTCTAGCGATTTCAGCTGTAAGTACTATTTTGTTGGGACATGATTTAAAATTCTAAAATAATGCAAGTGTTATTTCAAGTTGGCAAGACAAAAAAAGCAGAACATCATAAGGTCTGAGCAAGCTTTATATGAACTTGCTGTTTGTTCACTGGGATTAAACTGTGAAATTGTCGTTATTTGGTGGGAGACTATTTTCTGTGTCGTGACAGTCCACGAAGAGTGATGATTTATAGGAATGTATTAAGAGTGTGTCAAGGCAATGTATGGTGTTACTAACTTTATTCTGAAATATCTGTCCCATGCAAAAATGATCATTCCGTTGAAATAACAAAATTAATGTAGAAATCTATAACCACAGGTGTGACATGTAATATATTTCAAATGCGAAATCAGTTATTTATTGTTTATGTACATTGTTTTTGTGTTAAATGAGTTATGAGTGAATCTTATTACATTCTCATTTGCCATCATGTTATCATTATTTTGACTGTAAATATGTGGTGAAATAAAATGGTAATATATTTTTCACTTTGTGTTCATTTTTTTAGAAAGCCTACTTTTTTCAATAATCCAGATTTTCATTGTTAGTGGTAACACAAGACCATTTTTAATTCGCGTCCATCTGTCATCGTCTGTCCACAATTTCTTGTGAACACGATAGAGACCACATTTTGCAATCAATTTTAATCGAACTTGCACACAACTTGTATTGGCATAAAGTCTCGGTTCCTTTCAATAACTGGCCAGATCCCATCATGGGTTCCAGAGTTATGGCCCCTTAAAGGGCCAAACTTTGCTATTTTGGCTTGTGAACACTATTAATAGAGACCACATTTTGCAATCGATTTTAATCAAACTTGCACACAACTTGTATTGGCATAATATCTGGGTTCCTTTCGAAAAATGGCCAGATCCCATCATGGGTTCCAGAGTTATGGCCCCTTAAAGGGCCAAAGTTTGCTATTTTGGCTTTTGCAGCCAGAGAGGTTTCATTTATGCTTTGATTTGATACAAACTTGCACAGTGTTCATCTTGATGATCTCTAGGCCAAGTTCATAACTGGGTAATGCGGGGTTAAAAACTGTCACCAGGTCCAATCAAAGGAAAAGCTTGTGGACACCCAAGAGGCCACATTTATGACTCTATCTTCATGAAACTTGGTCAGAATGTTTATCTTGATGATTCCTAGGCCAAGTTCGAAACTGGGTCATGTGGGGTTAAAAACTAGGTCACTACTCGAAACAAAGGGAAAGCTTGTTAACACTAGAGGCCACAATTGTGACCCTATCTTCATCAAACTTGGTCAGAATGTTTATCTTGATGATTCCAAGGCTAAGTTAACAGGTGAGCGATATAGGGTCATCATGACCCTCTTGTTATTAGACTTCCAAGGAATGTTTATGACCACTAGATCTCTTGTCGGGTTCAAATAAGCTAGATTTCTCCAGTTGCTCTTAGTTAAAACATCATGTGTAATAATTTTAGCTTACCTGACAAAGTACTTTAATGTGAGCTAAATATTGTGATCACACTTTTTCCATCGTCTGTTGTCATGTGTCATTAACATTTTATAACACTAGAGGTCACAACTTTGCCCAGTCTTTATGAAACTTGGTCAGAATGTTTGAGACAATCAAATCTTGGACGAGTTTGTTCATCTTTTTTCAGAAAACTAGGTCATTATATGAAATGAAAGAAAACAACTTGTTTGCACTCTAGACCATATTTTCTTCCTGGTCTTTAAGTACCCTGTCAGAATGTATTTATAAAATCTAGGTCAGGTTTGAAACGGGGGCATCCATGGCCAAGTGATTAAGGCCGCTGACTTCAGATCACTTGCCCCTCACCGATGATGGTTCGAGCCTTACTCGGGGGTGTTGAATTCTTCATGTGAGGAAGCCATCCAGCTGGCTTACAGAAGGTCGATGGTTCTACGCAGGTGCCGTCCCATGATGAAATAATGCATGGAGGGGCACATGGGGTCTTCCTCCACCATCAAAGCTGGAAAGTCGCCATATGACCTGTAATTGTGTCGTTGCGACGTTATACCAAACAAAAAAACGGGTTTGAAACTAATTCATCTTGGATCAAAATCTAGCACTAGGTCATATCATATAAAAACTTTTTAATATACCATAGCCATATTTTCAGCTTTATCTTCTTATAACTTTGTCAGACTGTTTATCTTTTATGAAATATAGTTGTCTGACACTAGGTTACCTGATAGTCAAAAACTATGGCACTGGGTCGAATCATGGGGAAAAACCTTGTTAACACTAGAAGCCACATTTTCAGCCCGATCGTCATAAAACTTTATTAGAATATCTCTACAAAATATAGGTCAACTTTGAAAATCGGTTATCTAAGGCCGAAAACTAGGTCATGAGGTCAAATCTTAACCTCTAGAGGCCATATTTTCTACCTAAGCTTCATCAATGTTTGTTAGAATATCTGGATCAGTGAAATCTAGGATAAATTTGAAATTTGGTTATCCAATGTCAAAACCTAGGTCACGGAAAATCTTGTTTAGACTGCATACTGGAGATCAAATTTTATTTATAATCTTCACGAAACTTTGTCAGTATGTCTGTCTATGAAATCTAGGTAAAGTTCAAAACACGGTCATTTAGAATAAAGAACTTAAAATAATTGAAAAACTTGGTTAATGTTTTACCTGATTTAAATAAAGCATGGTGACATTGTTTGTTGTAATGAAGCGTAGGTCAGATTCGATGTTAGCTAGCTTACTTGGGGTAACAACTAGATCAGGTGAGCAATACAGGACCATTATGGCCCTCTTGTTTTATCATTGTTCATAGAAAAGCTGCGCGATGGAAGTGTACAAAAAGTATTCATTTATTAGAGAGACTTGTATGGTGGGTAACTGGTACAAAATCGGCCCAGTTGTAAATACTGGTGTCTAGGTGGGTGACTTTCGGGGAAGAATCATAACTTTATTTGCAGGCACTAAGGTAGTTCCAATGAACATCATAATTCAGATCGGCGACTTCCTCGCATCTCAGGGTATAAGCGAAAATTGTAAAAAAATTAACTTATCCTTAGTGGGACGATGGGATTTCAGAGACGGGTTCTAAAGAGGCCGTGTACTTCTAAATGAACAAAATGCTGCTTGCAAGTAGGTGCCTATGACTGTAATAAGATCTTACAATTTTTTGCTGAGAGAGATACAAACTACGGGGTTGGCTAACAGGACAGACAAGTATGTATGCATCGTGCTTAGATTCATTTGCTCTTCAACTCTAGCTGTAGGTTCAAGTCCCGCTATGGTCGTCATGTGAGGAAGGATCTGGCTGACTTGGGGAAGAACAGGTCCCCCATGCATGAAATTATGCCAAGTGACATCTGCAAGAGTCTTCGCCATTAAAACTGGAAAATTATTGGATGACTTGTCGATGCACCCTATAACCAAATAAAGTGCATGAAAAAAAAAAGAAATCTTGTACATATATCGGGCTTCTTTCTCACAGTGAGCGCAAAGATTTCTTTTTGAGTGCTATGACTTGTCATGCCTATAACAGCATTTTATGGTACTGGCTGCGGCGCCATGCTAATTGTCAATTTAAAATTCTTCATACCAAATGCCAACTATATTATGCTAAATGCCAAACTATATATACAAGATACTGTATGCTAAATGTCAACTATTTAATGCTAAATCTCAAATGGTAAACTTTAGACAAAGTAAATTCTTTATGAATCTGTATCTATATCTGTCTAGCTTTTACAGTAAATGAATGAAATTAAATAACATTCAATATGTGTGTATATAAGCTTATCTAACTATAGTCACAATCGGTATCCAATATGGGCGACTTCTAAAAGACTGTTAGTTTTAGTTTTTCAGTAGGAAGATATTGCTATATACATACAGAAGAAACTGCAGAAGCTTCCCAGGATTTTTAGCATGCCAGGTGAAAAATTTAATTTAACAAATATGCAAGATATCTCACACCTTAGAACTGAGATATCTCATAGACAAAACAGCGATAAAGTCAGAGGATTCCAAATGATGGGACCTACTTCCAATTCTATTATCTTGGACATAATCCAATAAGGGAGATAATTTGAAACTCACTAAAGTCCCTCATTATATGATACTGAGATATCTCATAGACAAAACAGCGATAAAGTCAGAGGATTCCAAATGATGGGACCTACTTCTAATTCTATTATCTTGGACATAATAATTTGAAACTCACTAAAGTTCCTCATTATATGATACTGCTTGTATACATGCTCAACTCAAAATAACTTAATTTTTGTTATCTTGTATGTGAACACACGACCGGCACTGTTCTATATATATATATATATATATATATATATATATAATATATATATATATATATATATATATATATATATATATATAAAGAAAAACATCCAATGGGTTTCCTCTATCTGTATTTCTGTCTACCTACCGGTTTCATATCATAATCATCAGGGTAGACATATAAAATTTTTATAAAAATGATATGAAACCGGTAGGTAGACAGAAATACAGATAGAGGAAACCCATTGGATGTTTTTCTTTTTTATTTATTATATACTTGTCCAGGAGTAACTTTTAATATTTTCTATTATATATATATATATATATATATATATATATATATATATATATATATATATATATATATATATATATATATATATAAGACACAAAGTTATGTATCAAAAGCCTAGAACTACTTAAAGTATGCACAATTTGGCTTTAAGAATGCTTACATATTATAGATGGCCTGTGCGTCATGCTAATTGAAGAATGCTTAATGCCAAACAGTTAGTGCAAAATGCTATTTACCAAATGCTTAATGTCAAATATTGACTGTCAAATGTCAAACGCTAAATGCTAATTGTTAAAGGACAAGGCAAGCCTCACAATAAGTTAATTTCTTATGAAAGCCATCCTCAAGCCTTTCATAACGCTGAAAGGATTTTTAAAATCGGACAATTATTGAAAAAGATATGGCAGTTTGAAATTTAAGAAAATTGCTGATCATGGAGGCAGCCATTTTGTGTGTTTATGACGTCATTTACACACTGCTGATTTCTTTAAGCAAATAACCTTTTAAATAGATTAATCTTATATGTTTTTTAAGTGTAAAATATAAAACATGGTAAATTCTTTCATTATAGCTGGAAAAAATAGAGAAATTAATTTACAGAAATAAGTAAATACAGTTCAAATATGTGTCTAGAAATTTAAGAATTCCGCCATTTTGTTTTTGTTGCTATGGAAACAAAATGGCCGCCATTTTGATCAAATATTTAAATGCTCATAACTTTCTCATTTTTAAGTCGATTTTGAAAATTCTTTCACCTCTTTAAATGTTTAAAGAAATCCCAACAGATGGAATTAACATCAAAATAACATTGCCTTTCCCTTTTATTTCAAAATGCAAAATAACAAATGCCGGTGCTCATTGCTAGATGCTTTAATTCAAATAAATAGCGGAATATATCAGTGTATGAATGCATCCTTTATGCGGTCTATCATTTGGCAATAAACATTAATTAGCTGTCTGACATTTAGCATTTGGCGTTTAGCTTTCAGTATATGGCATTTATAGCATTGAATTGTTAGGTAGCATTCAGCATTTAGTATTTTGCAGTCAGCTTTAAGTAATTGGCATTCAGTATTAAATATTTGTAGTTTAGCATGTGACAATTAGCATGGGGCATCAGCCTGGTATAATGTTAGCAAATAAGACTTGTATGGAAGGCCGGTGCGCCGTGCTAATTGCCAAATGCTAAATGACAAATAGTTAATGTAAAATGCTATTTGCCAAATGCTGAATGTCTATTATTGACAGCCAAACGGTAATTGACAAGTGATAAATATGCTAATTGTTAATTGGAAAATGCGAAACAATAAAAGCCAAATGCTTATTAATTGCTTAGTGCTTATTAATATATCAGTGTATGAATGCATCCTTTAAATAGTTGTTGGCCTGTAATATGTAGTATAAGCGCGTGGAAGAATCTAATAGAACATATAGCAAATTTATTTACTACTGTATACCCTAAAGGCAGCTATAATTTAGTGCTGTCAGCCTGTAGTGAATTCAACGAATATCGGAATTTCACGATCACCGTCCTTTCACGCCGCCATCCCGCACAAGGAAAGTCGCTGGCTCACCTCTGTTCAAAGATTTTGGTTTTTGTCTTTGATTAAGTCGGCCAGGTAATAACAATGGTAAGTCATATTTACGCGTAAGTATTTACCTGTTTGTAAAATGCCAGGAAATCACAGTATGTCAAGGATGTCGAATGAAATATGCAGCGGAACTCGAACCACGTGTGTACAACTTTAAAAGATTCTATAAGTATAATCTGTATGTTTTCTATTTTAAAGCTTAAGGAAAGCACAAAAGGGACGACACTTTAAAATTAAACTACAGTACAAATAAATTTAATATGAAATTAGGTGCTACCTATGACGCGGAAAGCCCGTTACAAGTTAAATTAAGCTTAATAAAGTCTTTACAGTGAAGATGCAATGAAAAACGGTGTTATATATTTGCTGGATAAAATAGTAAAATAATTAGAATGAGTCTGGACTATGACGTGCAACCACAGTGACAGCAGACTCAGTTTGATGTAGTCGTTCATGGAAGATAATGAAATGTGCAACACCCCTCATGCTACCAGTTAGACGAGCTTATTGTTGCTGAGTGGCTGCTTTTTAATTTCTGACTTTTGCAGCCACCGCAGTTTGACCGTCACAATATAAAACAAACTGTATACGTCGGATTAGTTCGACTAGCTACCAGTGTGTTTTTCCAGAAGGCAATTCACTTCAAGCTTTCAACGAAATCGAAATACTTAAAGATATCCAATGGCCATCTTTCACTTGAAAATGTTTTATCGGTATTAACTTTGAATGTATAAAAGCCTCATCAAATGTTCTTAAATTTACTGAATATATAAATTAAGTTTAGTGATGATAAGTTATGTAGTTACAGTTAATTGTTAAAAAGCAGCCATTAGTCCCATTACACATTTATACTGTATTTATCTGTACTTGAATACAGTGTGTGCTATTTTAAACCTAATGTGCAGTTCTGTTAATACACATAAACTTGTAAAGTTTATGTTTAAACTTTGCATAAAGGAAGTGGCGAGGGGTCCGATTACCGGACCTCTAGACCCGGAGTGGAAATGTCCGGTTATCAATATATATATACTATTATGAACTGTATTACCAGTGTACAAGATAATCGCTGGTAAAAAGATATGATTAGTTGTCATAAAGATGCCGTCATTATGGTTTTTTTTAAATATCTTACTTATAATTACTTCTCACTCTTGAATATAAAATTTCTGGTAGTCATTGTCATTTATTTACTCAAATTCAACAATTAATGAGCACATGCCATGTCTAAAATACTAAAGAAAATATTAAGTTTATTATTTCGGCGATTTTTTTTCCACTATTTCGGCATACATGTGATAAGTTCAGAATCCCAAAACTAGAGGTTTGCCATTTTTCAGCTGGAGTTGGGGTCTCAAAACTGGAGGTTTTTTATCGACATAAATTAAGCACGCGGACACATAACTTAGAGGCAAAATCCAACATTTTTGGCCACACAATAATGTATATAAGTCTATACCAGAAGAAACAATCCTCATAACTCTTGATTTGAATTTTGATAGAGTTATGCCACTTTTTAACTTCGTTTTTTTTTTTTGTTAAAGTTTTATAATAATATCTCTGTTACATTCAAAGCTATTGACTATTATAGAGGTGCGCGGTATTACCGGTATACCGGTAACCGTGGTACCATCTTCCCGTGGTACGATACCGCGGTACCATCGGGGAATACCGGTATTTTAGGGAAGCACTGGGTCACATATATATAGGTCGCGCTTGTTTGAAGTTCGATTCGTGCACCCGTTTGATAAACCAGTAACGTTTATGAAGGCTTCATCAGATCGTTTTCAAACAAAAAATAATAAATTTCGACTGAACATTTTCCATACTATTTATTTCTTTTTTAATACGTGCAAATACATACTGGGATATTTTAAACTATCATCATTTAAACAAGAAGTCTGAACTCGCCGAATTTAGGCCTAAAAAAATGTTGTGGTTCGGGTCACCCGACCCTACCTAGCAAAAGGCTCCGAAAAAAAAAACATTAACAATTATCGGTAATTATTCTGTTGATAAACTAAGTAATTGGCCTTGTTTTCTCATCATCAATTAAAACCCCCTCAAAGAGCCAAAAGAAGTGTGTCGGAATCATTGCATCTGAAGTGGAGATCAAAGCGGTATAGTTGCCCGAGATTGTCATGACATTACGTCATGTTTTCGCGCCATGTGACACATCACTGTCTGATCGTACCGCCTCAGTTCTTAAAATTGCTGAGAAGAAATCAATAAAAAAAGTTCCTTCTTTAATTTTTTTTAAAGAGAATGTGCAATATCCGGTATTAACTGACAGGTAAATGTGTCAAAAGATAATAGTAGATATCCAACCTCTGTGACTATTTTGCCCTCGAGGAATTTACATTATTGTGAGAAGAATATCTTACATAGTGTCGTGTCAAAAATAAGTGTACAAAGATTCATTTAATTCTTATTAAAAACCAAGACATCATACTGCTTTATTTTAAAACCACATTTCTATCTACGTCCACAAGGTCATGTAACCTATTCTTACGGAAATCTGCTAGCCAAAGATCGTTTTACTCCATGTATTTAAATTGCTGCCGCTTTTTCAGTATTTAAGATTTTTTTATTCTGTTTTTTTTTTTTTGCACTTTCTGGTCAAAAGTCTGAATTGTATGACCATAGTATGTATTATTTATTTACTTTTAGAAATAAAGAAATAATTAAGATCGCGCTGTTTGAAATTTTACAAATAATTATATGAAAATTCGATGGTTTTTATAGAATTTTGCCTACATTTCTGTCGATATCTTATTAAAATTGTTATAGAATTCAAACTGTATTACTTCTCAAGCGTTGATGAAAATTTGAAGCGATTGTATTAAAGAATGAATGCACTACGCGCGTTTTTGTGTACGTGTCGATATTTAAAACAAAAGTAACGGCGATGTAAATGAGATATTAAAGAGTTTGAGATTTCAACCTTCGCCTTCCCCTTCAACGTCTCATGTGAAGTTAACGTATAAAGTTGAAGTACGATTAAAATTCCTTGAGATTTCAAACATTAGAATGAACCTTACTTCTTTTAATCCGCCCATTCAATTTGTCCGTAATTATGATCGGTTTTTTTTTCGTGCATTTTGATACCAATTGTCTGAAAGGGCATGAATTTTACAAGCGGCTTTAGAAATGAAAAAATGAAAATTAAATAAAAAACATTTCAATTAATATAATCATGGATATTACCAAAAAAAAAAAAAAAAAAAAAAAAAAAAAAAAAAAAAAAAAAAAATTAAAAGAAATCAGACGATAAAACAATGTGAACAATGTAAAAAATCGTTAGTGTTGCTCCAAACATTTAGGTTTTATATAAAATTATGTCAGTATAGTCAGTATACAATGCACGATTGTAAATCATACATGAGAGGAAATAAAAATGATTATTACATACCTAAAATTATTTTCCATTGGGTTTCAATGGATCGCGATCGTGCAATATTTTTCCACATCATGACGTTGAACGCTTTCATATCGGACTAGTCCCAATCCGTGACTCTAGTAACCTCCCCTGACGGTGCGTCCATTGCGGATCTCGTTTCTTTAGATTTTTAGTTGCTATTGTGTGTTTGTTTAATTTGTAATTTATGCAACGTTTTGTTTACTTTTACACTTAGATTAATCTGACCTATTAGATACTAGCATGTAGTAATTTATCAGACTGAAATGAAATGAAAGTTATAATTACGTCATGAGTTGGACTAATATAGGACGTGGAATGGTTTCTTAACGTTGTAATGGAAAGAATCGCGTGATGTCCATGGCGTCCACGCGCACGTTGCGACAACAAGTTGACGTCATTTTGGCGGAAAATATTAATGCGCGTCAGTTTGATTTGTTAATTGCGTTTTCGGAGAATTTTTTTCCGTATTTTTTCCTGTCTTTCTAGACAGAACGATAATTTAAATATAAATTAATCATTTGATAGTGGATATGTAATAAAAAGGTTATCAACTTTGTATGTGGATATATGCACTCGTTCTTTCGCAGACAATATTGCGCTCCTAAAGCCGCGCAATATTACCGCTGCAGAACTCGTGCATATATCCACATAGAAAGTTAATAACCTATAATGATCATATCAACGTGATAATGACACTCTGTATGACTCTGTATAATGCCAAACTCTCAGACAGCACAATATGATTTTAATATACTATTTTTAGCTCACCTGTCACAAAGTGACAAGGTGAGCTTTTGTGATCGCGCGGTGTCCGTCGTCCATCCGTGCGTGCGTGCGTCCGTCCGTAAACTTTTGCTTGTGACCACTCTAGAGGTCACATTTTTCATGGGATCTTTATTAAAGTTGGTCAGAATGTTCATCTTGATGATATCTAGGTCAAGTTCGAAACTGGGTCACGTGCCGTCAAAAACTAGGTCAGTAGGTCTAAAAATAGAAAAACCTTGTGACCTCTCTAGAGGCCATATATTTCACAAGATTTTCATGAAAATTGGTCAGAATGTTCACCTTGGTGATATCTAGGTCAAGTTCGAAACTGGGTCACGTGCCGTCAAAAACTAGGTCAGTAGGTCTAAAAATAGAAAAACCTTGTGACCTCTTTAGAGGCCATATATTTCACAAGATCTTCATGAAAATTGGTCAGAATGTTCACCTTGATGATATCTAGGTCAAGTTCGAAACTGGGTCACGTGCCGTCAAAAACTAGGTTAGTAGGTCTAAAAATAGAAAAACCTTGTGACCTCTCTAGAGGCCATATATTTCACAAGATCTTCATGAAAATTTGTCAGAACGTTCACCTTGATGATATCTAGGTCAAGTTCGAAACTGGGTCACATGTTGTTAAAAACTAGGTCAGTAGGTCAAATAATAGAAAAACCTTGTGACCTCTCTAAAGGCCATATTTTTCATGAGATCTGTATGAAAGTTGGTCTGAATGTTCATCTTGATGATATCTAGGTCAAGATCGAAACTGGGTCACGTGCGGTCAAAAACTAGGTCAGTAGGTCTAAAAATAGAAAAACCCTGTGACATCACTAGAGGCCATATATTTCATGAGATCTTCATGAAAATTGGTCAGAATGTTCTTCTTGACGATATCTAGGTCAAGTTTGAAAGTGGGTCACATGCCTACAAAAACTAGGTCAGTAGGTCAAATAATAGAAAAACCTTGTGACCTCTCTAGAGGCCATATTTTTCATGGGATCTGTATGAAAGTTGGTCTGAATGTTCATCTTGATGATATCTAGGTCAAGTTCAAAAGTGGGTCACGTGCCATCAAAAACTAGGTCAGTAGGTCAAATAATAGAAAAACCTTGTGACCTCTCTAAAGACCATATTTTTCATGGGATCTGTATGAAAATTGGTCTGAATGTTCATCTTGATGATATCTAGGTCAAGTTCAAAACAGGGTCATGTGCGGTCAAAAACTAGGTCAGAGGTCTAAAAATAGAAAAACCTTGTGAACACTCTAGAGGCCATACTTGTGAATGGATCTCCATAAAAATTGGTCAGAATGTTCACCTTGGTGATATCTAGGTCAAGTTTGAAACTGGGTCATGTGCTGTCAAAAACTAGGTCAGTAGGTCAAATAATAAAAAAACCTTGCGACCTCTCTAGAGGCCATACTTTTCATGGGATCTGTATGAAAGTTGGTCTGAATGTTCATCTTGATGATATCTAGGTTAAATTTGAAACTGGGTCAGCTGCGATCAGAAACTAGGTCAGTAGGTCTAAAATTATTAAAATCTTTTGACCTCTCTAGAGGCCATATTTTTCAATGGCTCTTCATGAAAATTGATCTGAATGTTCACCTTGATGATATCTAGGTCAGTTTCGAAACTGGGTCACGTGCGGTCAAAAACTAGGCCAGTAGGTATAAAAATAGAAAAACCTTGTGACCTCTCTAGAGGCCATATTTTTCATGAGATCTTCATGAAAATTAGTGAGAATGTTCACCTTGATGATATCTAGGTAAAGTTCAAAAGAGGGTCACGTACCTTCGAAAATTAGGTCAATAGGTCAAATAATAGAAAAACCTTGTGACCTCTCTAGAGACCATATTTTTCAATGGATCTTCATGAAAATTGGTCAGAATTTTTATCTTGATAATATCTAGGTCAAGTTCAAAACTGGGTCACATGAGCTCAAAAACTAGGTCACTATGTCAAATAATAGAAAAAACGACGTCATACTCAAAACTTGGTCATGTGGGAAGAGGTGAGCGATTCAGGACCATCATGGTCCTCTTGTATAAGTAAAGCATCTGTGGATCCAGGAATTTTGGTTAGAGGGACACCAACATTAAAGAGGGGGTCACCCAATTTAAGGGGGGGGGGGGGTAGGGTAGGGTAGAGTCACACCGAGTTTCAAGACCGACTTTCTTTGTAAAATGTAAGAAACAAAGGGGATATTAACCTACAATGTCCCTCTGCCAGGCTCTGGTTCCGTGCATTTAAAGAATGGAGTTATCCCATACGGCTAACAGGAAACTTCTCGCATCATGATATCATAGATCTGAAATTGTCCGATACTTCAGAAGAATTTCCGTCTTACTAGTACCATTTTATGTTTATGATTAAAACGCAATTGTCGTATTAAGTGTCCGACAGAAACAGATTGATTATATTTGGATGTGAAAATGAAATGTTCCACCAAATGATAATCGCGCGTAATTATTTATTTTTCAAGTAAAATGACTGTCATGCCATGTGCCTCCATCCAGATTTCAGTCTTTGATGCCGAGTATGTGGACAGAGTAGATGTAAAAACAATGAAGTTTCGACTTTCGTGATATCACACCTTCGGACATTCAAAACTTCACTTTATACGACAAAAAGGCCTATCTGGTATAATCGATACCGCCTGGGGACACAAATATGCCGTAGAAGTTAAAGTTTGAACAAAATCTCAAAGTTTCTCAAAATCAGTTGATAACTTCATACTTCCAGGTTCAATTCAATGTATTTAGTTAAAATCATTAGCCATACAAAACTTCATTATTCTTATACCTATTGATAGTGTTTCGCATCAAATTTAGTCTAATTATATATATGGATAATCAAATAACTTAATAAGCAGAAATCCTGAAACTAAGCTTTTTATTTCGCATAGTAATAAAGAGAAGTCTTAGGCTTACGTGATATTACATGGAAAACTTTAGTAGCAACGTGTGATATAAATGAAATACACGCATATCGGTGACGTTTTACCCAAAATATATATGAGAGACGTTGAAGGGGATGGCGAAGTTTGAAATCTCAAACTCTCTAATACGATAGGTCGCACGTGCTCGTGGAATGGAAAATTACCGGCATGACCGTATTGATATCTTTACGATTCGCGGGTAAATTCCACGAAATCCAGGTCATTTTTCTGGATGTAATTTCTGAATTTGGTAAGTTACGACGTAAAAACCACTCGCCCGATCGGCCGAGTATGACGGACGGTCGGACCAGCCTCGACTCGTAAAACGGCGGTCCGCGCCAAAATCTTCCGGTCTTGTCCGTCGGACCGACGAATTTCGCGATGTCTGGCGTCGAAAAATACAGCAAGGTCGGAGCCTTTTGCTAGGTAGGGTCGGGTGACCCGAACCACAACATTTTTTAGGCCTAAATTCAGCGAGTCCCAACTTTTTGTTTAAATGATGATAGTTTAAAATATCCCAGTATGTATTTGCACGTATTAAAAAAGAAATAAATAGTATGGAAAATGTTCAGTCGAAATTTATTATTTTTTGTTTGAAAACGATCTGATGAAGCCTTCATAAACGTTACTGGTTTATCAAACGGGTGCACGAATCGAACTTCAAACAAGCGCGACCTATATATATGTGACCCAGTGCTTCCCTAGAGACAATACGGCGTCTTCCGACGAATACACGCTGGTAAAATATAATAAGGGTCATTAATCTAACTAGTCATTAGTCAAGTTAATATTCCAGTGTACTTTTTTTTCTTTAATTCTAGTCAAGTAACTAGTCTTCGTTGTTGCTCATAATAAATGAAGTATTTCTGAGGGTTTTTCAATAATTTTATGACCACTACCATAGCTGTAAGTCTTACGATAAATATGGTGGTATACCGTGGTATATACCGCGGTAATTAGGAAAAAGCCGTGGTATACCGCGGTATTTTTTTCAAGGCGGTACCCAGCCCTAGACTATTATGCACCTTTTACTGGCAAAGCTTTAATTGCCCCTTTTGCTGGCAAAGCTTAAATTCAGAGTCAATCACTGAGAAAAGTCGAGCATGCTATCTTACTGAAGCTCCCTCTTGTTCTAACTTTAATTTAAACTTTCATAACAGATTAAATTTGTAGAAACAAAGTATCAATTTAGGTCTGAAATGAAGGTGAAAATGCATTAACATTATTCTACTCGAGGACTTAAAAAAAAACGAAGCTCTAAATTGGTCTGAACACAACTCATAAATTATGTAAATTCCTTACCCCACCCACTTCCATATAAAAATACTGATGATTTTGACACGAAAAATAGAAATCAGAAATGCATCAACATGTATTTACCCTTACCAAAATAATGTATATTGATGTTATCAAATAAATGAGTGTGTGTTTTCATCCAATTTTCAATGAAATATGTCCGATTTAGTAGCAAATTAATTTGGTAAAAACATTGGAAGAAAATGGCGTAACTCCATAAGGGGAAATAACAATCCTGTTCTAAAAATAGTAATGGGTTGGTTTATGTGATTTTATTTCCGAGCAAAATTTTTCTTTGAATAATCAAAATTCATTTCAGTTATGAATTTATTTCTTATGACTGGGAGTTTTTTGCTTCAAATTAGTAAAAAATGGAGCTTAATTGGCATTGAGAATGGGCAGATATTCGGCCCCGTGAGCCAGGTGGAAAAGGCCCTGCTTGTCTAATCCCTTATCTAAACAAACAACTATAATAATTCACCTGTGAAAAACAACTCTTTCCTCCAGCTACATGTGTGTCAAACATGTATAATACAAAACAGTCGGTGACACTTTGATTTACTGTGTAAACATGTTTGGCACTCCTCGGTAATTATCAACCCAGTCGTAATACCGATTTTTTATTTTTTTTTTGAAAAGTGGGAGAAATAAGGTTCTGGTCGGGAGACGGGAGGCAAGGTGAAAAAATCGGGATTTTGACCCTCCCGCGCGGGAGATCACATGTATGATTTCGGGAATGGGTCTGGTACCATTCTAATGGGGAAAAATAGTTCAGATAGAATAGACATTCTGGAAATTGGGAATAAATGACTCTCAAAATCAAATTCTCCAAATTGTGGAAAATATATCGTATTGTAAATACACATTTTGTCAGCTTCCATTTTCTCTCATTTAAAACGTATTTTATACATATAACTGTGACTCAAGGATTGACATAAAATTTATGTTTTTTTCCCCTCAAAATTGGGAATTTTAACTGCTGAAATTTTGATTAAATGCCATATTTGGCAATAGGGAATGTGACCTATTATGGGACCTGTTGATATAGAGAAAAAATCGCTGTATTGTAATTCATCAGTCCCGAGAAAAACAAAAATTTGATCCAGTTAGGACGTACAGGTTCCTATTTATCATTTATCAAATTTGTGATCGTATATTTATTAATTAAAGATGAAAATTAAAGTGCAAGCTGTAAGAACACCAACTCAAACCTGTAAGTCACACAGACGTAATGTTATAAAAAGTAAAGTATTTGTTCCTTAAATACTTTTCTTTTCGATATAATAAATTATCTCTGTGTGGCTTACACAGTGTACGAAATTCATATTTGAATCCAATAGCCCGTTCGGGTTACCAGATTAAAAATTTTCCAAGCCCGACACCAATTTCACTAGCCCGAACTTTAACACCTTAAAATACATAATTTTTGCACCATATAAGATTTTGTTTTACAGACATCTCTATGCATGTTTGAAGTAATAAAAAAGACATACAGTACATGTTTGCCATGTTTTTGAAAGTTTTTAACTCGAAATACTCCAGTCCAGATCAGCATCGTCAGAGTCCAAAAGCATCGGACATGACACTCCTTGCCAAAACGAAACCTAAACTGTTATGCCCGATTTTTTAGGATCCGCACTCGCCAATTACTGCAACTCGGACTGTTGACAATTTGTAAGATGTAATACCGAGTGCTGAATACACATTACACACACGCTGATAGCATAATTTAAGCTCCACCTACTGCAGGTACTTGTGAGATTTTCGCGAGAAGTGTGAAAGCTAATCAAATTATCCGTTACACTAGAGGTGATTGTATTCAGCCAATTAGAGCTGCGGTTACGTCTTTGACACTGTGTTTGATTGTCAACACGTAACAGTGCAAAAACCAATAATTCCATAAGCGTTTCTCAGTCTGGAAAATCACGATGCAGTACTCGTTTAATTAGCATGTTTTTTTTTAAACAAATGAGGAAAATTCGGTAGCCCAGTCGGGCTTGTACCTGTGGAAAATCGGTAGCCCGAGCTGAAATTTGGTAGCCACGGGCTGTCGGACTACCGTGAATTTCGAACACTGCTTACAGGTCTGAGTTGCTTACTGCTTGCGTTTTATTTTTCATTTTTTAACTAGTAAACTTTAAGAGCCCTCTTATTATCATACAAATGCTTTTTCACCAACTGCATACAAATAGAAAATCCGAACGTGCAGTCTGTGATTCAGTAAATTTCCAATTAAAATAACTTTCATGCATATGTAATTTTGCGAAATAATTGAAATACAATAGGGTTAACTCACAAGTATATTTTTTTCAGAATAAGTGATTATTTTATTTGTATTACTTTCATTAATTAAAAAAAAATGCTATCAGAAAATCAGTGGAATAAAATAAGGCTCCTTTCTTGATAACAACAAGATATGTAGACATTGAATTCTTTATTGTTGATATTAAAGGTCTTAAATAACTGTCATTGCCCCATACCACTGCCATTCTCTTATGGCACTTATAATAGCATATCAAGAATAAAACATTTTGCATTTTGGTACTGCTTAGACATTTTGTATGATCTGCATTTTCCCAACTTTTTGTCAGTGAAAAAAATGCAGATAAGTATTCAGGTGAATGTAGGACTTTTCAATACTCAAAATAATGCAGTACCCTTCAAGTCTGTTATGTCGTATAAATAGTGGACCGCAGAAATGTTTTCACTGACGCCGATGACGTCATACAGCGGCAAATTTTTTTTTAGCGTTCACGTCGTAGTTCGCTCATTTTTCAAGTCAAATTTCACCATATAAAATCAGACTGGCAACAGATTGATAAAGTTGTCCATAAAGTTAAATGTACGCACACTTAGTTTGTCGTAAATATTGTCGTAATTAAATTTTCCAAAAGTCAACATTTCCGGTCTTACTCAATGAGCGATTGCGTCTAACTGACCAATAAGCGCCTAAATAATCAAGAATTCAAAATGGCGGCCCCCATGATAGCTGGAGACGAAATTCAATTTGCATGGTATTGGAAATATTTTTCTCATTTGTTTTCATTATTGTTTCATATATTTCACATATGTCATACATGTTATCTAAAAGCGCTCCAAGCCCTCGCGGGGCCTTTGGCCCCGCTCGGACTTTCCGCGTATTACAGATACTGAGCTCAGATTAGTTTCAGAAATTACAACTGTCTTTGTAAATAAAAAAATAAATGGATTTTTACGTGAGCAGGGGCAGTGGCGTAGCGTGAGCATCGAGGGGAGGGTGTGGAAGGAGGAACCGCCTCTTTCATCCCTGGGCAAAATCCCACCTTAAATATTTTCTATTACTCTTCCTTTGATTTTGCTGAATAAAAACTCGTATATAAAGTACAATTTTTGAGACAACTACAATTTACAATTTTTAAACAGGATGAAGTGAGATTGCGGATATAATTGAAAATCTGTTGGGGTTGCGATTTTGTCCACTAGCAACAAGGGGTTTGAAGAGGGGGTGGGGAGAGAGGGTTTGTCTGTGTCGTAGTCAAAATAATTTGACGTTCAGATTGTTTTATATTTGTGACTGGCAATCTAAACGTCAAAACTTTAAAGGACAATAATAATGGAGGATGAATCACAGTACACAGTCATGTAAAGTCATTGGTTTTATCGCTTGCATGTATACACGGTCAACGTCAATTGTGTACAGTACATACATAGGTTTAAATCACCAGAAAATTTGTAATTTTGGATATTATTTGAGATTTTTTACATAAATCAATGAGGAATTGAATCCCCTTTTGATACATGTAAGTTTTATTCAAATTTATCGCCAATTCGTGAAATAATCGGCATTTAAACCTATAGCATGTAAAGCGTGGGCAGCGATCAAAATTTCAATGGAAATTGCTTCCAGTTATTTTGGTCTTTCGAATGTTTGACGCGAGTGGGGATATTGTCCATATGAAAAAAATTATCACAGTATTTCCTAGGATCACATCAAATTAGTTGGACTAGTCTGTGTCCCACTTAAAGGACCCATAATTAGGCCTAAGAAAGTGGTAATATTTTCTAATCTGTAGACTTACAGTTTGAATATCAAAACTGTTTAAATTACATAATTTGGCTTCCAAAGTGCAGCATGAAATATAGCTAAAATAATTCAGCTTCAGAGATGTTATATGCTGTTGTGGATCTCTTAGCTGAAACAAACCCTGTATTGAAACCTTACCAGAAATCATGCACGGTCACTTCCAAAAGCCTGTCACGCTATAATTTCATCAAATCAGATGCCACAGACTCGCCTTTAAATTTAATATATTATCTTAAATCCATTTTTCTTTTTATTTGGTGTATAATGAACCATGCAACACCATTTGAAAACAAGTTATACCCAAAAGTTTCAAACGGATACCACTGTCTGCAATATTTTGCACCTTTGCAGTTGTCGCATGACGGAGGTTCTCTCCATTTTGAAAACAAAATTAATGTAGCGGTAAAGAATTATTTATGGAAATTTTTGTGAATTTAAACCAGCGATTTTTTTCCTTCTTTAATAGGGTCCGTAAAACGGACCCTTTCCCAATTGATAATAATGACCATTTTTCCCAATTTCAGACCAAATTATTCCCAAAAATGACCTACTAACATTTTCGAAACGGCTGCTGTCCTGACATCGTGAAATTCGCCGATTATAGAAAATATGTTCTGAATTTTAATCCAGTGTTCGCTAATTTTGACCAAAGGGCAAATACTCTTAAAATTCAGAACATGTTCTCTGTAATCACAAGCGCGAATTTAATCAATCGCACCATGCATTGTTTCCAGTAACCGGTTTCCACGATCTTTTTCTGTAGAACCAGTGACAAACTGTGCGAACAATGAGTCACAACAGCAAATATTATGCTAAAAGGCTGACAAAATCCAAGCTTGCTGGCTGCCTAAGCCTTGTGGAGTTCGGATTCTCACGGGCATCTTCACAGCCTGTTCTGACTGAGGAAACGTCCGTTGAATCGTCGACATCGTCGTTTTCATGTCAGAGTCAGGAGAACTCGTACAAGTGTAACTCCGGTTGAATTTGTGCCAGAGTGTGTGCCTTTAGAACAACCATCGTTATCTCAGAGTCAGGCCACTGTATCATGTGATGATGATCAGAACACTAGCTCTAGTGTAGCTCAATTAGATCCAGGAAAGGGGTTATTGTAATTTTGTATGTTACACAAAATTCCCAATTAGGATGAAAACGACGCTATTTTTCCCAAATCGTCCGGACGCGGACGCTTTCCCAAAATGGCACAAAAAAAATGGCTGTTAAAACCTTCTATTCTATGATTTTATGAATTTTGTTACAAATTTTTAAATTTTTAAATCAATTAAATTCATCAAAATTTTGATACAGAAATACAAAAATAACTATGTGCTATGAAGCTCTGACTTGGAGGTCGAAAATGTAATAACACCTCCAAAATGTGAAGAAAATATCTGGCTTTTAAATTATTTTCTTCTGGGAGTGAAATTTATTTATGAAAAATGCTACATTTTAATACGGTATTCTCCCTATGTTGTTATGACAAGATTTTCTTCTCTGAATGGACCTGTCCCCAAGATATGAAAAAAGCACTGTGTGGTCATTAAGCTGTGGTAGACTGTGATACTGTTTCATATTGAAACTTTTGTTTTCTTCTTGTTTTTTCAGTCTTACAAAGATTCAAAAGCACCCACTGACGAGGCCCCAATTCACAGAATTAGGATCACACTCACCAGCAGAAATGTCAAGAGTCTCGAAAAAGGTAAAGTCTTAAGAGGTTTGAAATTGCTACAGAACATGAAAGAATATTGCATGGCCCTCTTATTTAATGTTTCTAGAAAAAATTTGGCCAAACTAACAGTCTCCAATCAATTACTAACATGACATGATTGACATTAGTACTAAGTATTTAATCTGTAACAGTTGCAGAATAAACCTTTTTCTTTTTTTAGCTCACCTGTCACAAAGTGACAAGGTGAGCTTTTGTGATCGCGCGGTGTCCGTCGTCCGTCGTCCGTGCGTGCGTCCGTGCGTGCGTCCGTCCGTAAACTTTTGCTTGTGACCACTCTAGAGGTCACATTTTTCATGGGATCTTTATGAAAGTTGGTCAGAATGTTCATCTTGATGATATTTAGGTCAAGTTCGAAACTGGGTAACTTGCCTTCAAAAACTAGGTCAGTAGGTCTAAAAATAGAAAAACCTTGTGACCTCTCTAGAGGCCATATATTTCACAAGATCTTCATGAAAATTGGTCAGAATGTTCACCTTGATGATATCTAGGTTAAGTTCGAAACTGGGTCACGTGCCATCAAAAACTAGGTCAGTAGATCTAAAAATAGAAAAACCTAGTGACCTCTCTAGAGGCCATATATTTCATAAGATCTTCATGAAAATTGGTCAGAAAGTTCATCTTGATGATATCTAGGTCAAGTTCGAAACTGGGTCACGTGCCATCAAAAAGTAGGTCAGTAGGTCAAATAATAGAAAAACCTTGTGACCTCTCTAAAGGCCACATTTTTCATGGGATCTGTATATAAGTTGGTCTGAATGTTCATCTTGATGATATCTAGGTCAAGTTTGAAACTGGGTCACGTGCGGTCAAAAACTAGGTCAGTAGGTCTAAAAATAGAAAAACCTTGTGACCTCTCTAGAGGCCATATATTTCATGAGATCTTCATGAAAATTGGTCAGAGTGTTCACCTTGATGATATCTAGGTCAAGTTCGAAAGTGGGTTACATGCCATCAAAAACTAGGTCAGTAGGTCAAATAATAGAAAAACCTTGTGACCTCTCTAGAGGCCATATTTTTTATGGGATCTGTATGAAAGTTGGTCTGAATGTTCATCTTGATGATATCTAGGTAAATTTCGAAAGTGGGTCACGTGCCATCAAAAACTAGGTCAGTAGGTCAAATAATAGAAAAACCTTGTGACCTCTCAAAAGGCCATATTTTTCATTGGATCTGTATGAAAGTTGGTCTGAATGTTCATCTTGATGATATCTAGGTCAAGTTCGAAACAGGGTCGTGTGCGGTCAAAAACTAGGTCAGTAGGTCTAAAAATAGAAAAACCTTGTGACCTCTCTAGAGGCCATACTTATGAATGGATCTCCATAAAAATTGGTCAGAATGTTCAACTTGATGATATCTAGGTCAAGTTTGAAACTGGGTCACGTGCCTTAAAAAACTAGGTCAGTAGGTCAAAAAATAAAAAAAACCTTGTGACCTCTCTAGAGGCCATACATGGGATCTGTATGAAAGTTGGTCTGAATGTTCATCTTGATGATATCTAGGTCAGGTTTGAAACTGGGTCAACTGCGGTCAAAAACTAGGTCAGTAGGTCTAAAATTATTAAAATCTTTTGACCTCTCTAGAGGCCATACTTTTCAATGGATCTTCATGAAAATTGATCTGAATGTTCACCTTGATGATATCTAGGTCAAGTTCGAAACTGGGTCACGTGCGGTCAAAAACTAGGCCAGTAGGTATAAAAATAGAAAAACCTTGTGACCTCTCTAGAGGCCATATTTTTCATGAGATCTTCATGAAATTTGGTGAGAATTTCACCTTGATGATATCTAGATAAAATTCAAAACAGGGTCACGTACCTTCGAAAACTAGGTCAACAGGTCAAATAATAGAAAAACCTTGTGACCTCTCTAGAGACCATATTTTTCAATGGATCTTCTTGAAAATTTGTCAGAATTTTTATCTTGATAATATCTAGGTCAAGTTCAAAACTGGGTCACATGAGCTCGAAAACTAGGTCACTATGTCAAATAATAGAAAAAACGACGTTATATTCAAAACTGGGTCATGTGGGAAGAGGTGAGCGATTCAGGACCATCATGGTCCTCTTGTTTATACATCAGTATGTGCTGACCTGATTAAGGGAGCCAAGGAAAAGAGCCTTAAAGTAAAGGGACCAGTACGTATGCCAACCAAAGTGCTCAGGATTACAACCAGGAAAACACCTTGTGGTGAAGGTTCCAAAACCTGGGACAGGTAATACTGTTTAACCTATGATAGATGATAAGAATCTTTCACTGGTTGAAGGTGCAGATGGAACTATCTGGCTTGAGAATACTTGTAATTCTTTATGTGGTAAGTTGCTGTAAAACAGTTACTTTTAAAAGCCAGCTATTTCCATCCGCACCTTCAACTAAGGGTGGATCTATCCTTTGTCTTACATACCGTATTCAATTGATACAATAGACAAAAAAACAAGCACTTTCCTTGTAAGTATTATTTAAGAAATAATATATCCCAAACAGTAATTTGTCATTGAATAAAATCATTGTTTTGAGTTTAGATGCGAAGGAATTAAATGGTAAAGTGTGTGAAAATAAAAGTTAGATATTGGTAAAAATGCAAGAAGAACGTAAATTTTCTGCATTATGTCAAAAGCGTTACAACAGTTTACTACCTTCTACAAAATAATTTTGGTTATTTATAAGTATGTCTTGCAAAAATCTTGTCAGTAAGTTTGTACCACTAGTCACTTTCAGGGTACTCACGTTTAGTTTTAATGGGTTTTTGAGAGAAATTATTTTTCACCTAAAATGTGTGGGTTGGTCCCTTTAAGAATTGCAGACATGTTTAAGAATTGCAGAAATGTTAGTTTTCTTCTCATTTTACAGGTATCAGATGCGTATCCATAAGCGTCTGATTGACCTTCACAGCCCTAGTGAGATTGTCAAGCAGATCACATCCATCAGTATTGAACCTGGTGTTGAGGTCGAGGTCACCATTGCTGATGCTTAGATTATCTCCCTTTTACTTGTAACAGTGGAGTAAAACAATAAAAAATTGTAAAACCAGTTATGTTTAAGACTTTTGTTCTGTTGTTGCTTGTCTGTTCATAGAATAGTGGGAAATGTTAGCCATAGGCGTTGCTCTCGTACGTAGGTGAAAGATTTGTGTGTAAAGTTGTGTCAGTAACCATTGAATGTATTTAATTGAAACCTGACAGAAGGTGTCATAATATTACAACTGCAGTAAAATTTATATAATGAAGTTAGATGACTTGTGGTTCAGTGTAGCACATGATCTTTGCTCACATACAATGTTCCCTCTTGACCAGTCTTGGTATGTTTGAAAAAATAAAATGAAAATATTTCAGCTGAAATCATCATAAGTAATTAGCTCACATTGTATTATCCCCCTTGGTCGAGTAAAAGCAGTTCTTCCCCTTGAATTGGTTGAAAAAAAGTGATACCTTTAAATTTTTTAGTCCTCTACTAGGACTATAGGAATGCGCTTTTCTGTCCGTCTGTAATTTCGTGTCCAGTCCATAACTGTGTCATCCATGAAGGGATTTTAATATTGCTTGACACAAATGTTCCCCATAATGAGATGACGTGTCTTGCGCAAAACCCGGACTCCTAGCTTAAAAGTCAGGGTCACAGTTGGAGGTCAAAGGTCAACAGGGCTTTTTTCCTGTCCGGTCCATAACTATGCCATCCATGAAGGGATTTTAATATTACTTGGCAAAAATGTACCTCATAATAAGACGATGTGTCATGCACAACTTTCAGACCCCTAGCTCAAAGGTCAAGGTCACACTTTGCAGACAAATGTTTACATAGCATGAACAGGGTCTGTTTCGTGTCCGGTCCATAACTCTGTCATTCATTAAGGGATTTTAATATCACTTGGCACAAATGTTTCCCATGATGAGACGACGTGTCATGCGCAAATCCCAAACCCCTGGCTCAAAGGTCAAGGTCACAATTGGTCTTTTTTCCTGTCCAGTCTGTAACTCAACAATCCTTAAAGGGATTTTAATATTACTTGGCACAAATGTTCATCATCATAAGACGGAGTGTCATGCGCAAGAACCTGGTCCCTAGGTCTAAGGTCAAGGTCACAGAGGCGAAAGGTCAAATACAAGAATGACTGTTCAGAGCATTTCTTCATGCATGGAGGGATTTTGATGTAACTTGCCACAAATGTTCACTATCGTGAGGCACCCTTGTTTCTAGAATTACGTCCCTTTGTTTTACTATAAATAGATTATATTGTAACTTATTTATTACTGTTCGTAGGAAAAAATCGAGACCAGTTTTCTGTGGTATAACATGCATGTTACATCCAATTTTTAGGAGCATTTTGACCTGGTGAAGAGTTTCTTGTGGACTTACGTTTTTTTCTTCCCTTTGTTGTTGTTGTTACTATAAACTGGAACAACTGATACGTATTTGACCTTCCTGCTATAAATAACTTTTGACACCTTTTACGATAAACGGCCAAAAAATGCCATAATTAAAACATCTGTAGGTTTTTATATATATAAATATTAATCCAAGTGTTTTGTTATAACATATTGTATATATAGTACAAGATTGTTTATACATCATTGACAGATATCAGTTCATTATGTTATACTGCATTAGAGAAAATTAGGTGCCTTCCAGTAGGGGACTTTGTATTGCATGGCAATACTTCATTCACTTGTTTTTTAGCTCACCTGTCGCGTAGTGACAGGGTGAGCTTTTTTGATCGCCTTTCATCCCGTAGTCCGTCAGTCCACAATTTCCTTGTGAACACGATAGAGACCACATTTTGTATTTGACTTTAATCAAACTTGCACTCAACTTGTATGGGCTTGATATCTCGGTTCCTTTCGAAAACTGGCCAGATTCCATCATGGGTTCCTGAGTTATGGCCTCTTAAAGGGCCAAAATTTGCTATTTTTGGCTTTTGAACACGATAGAGACCACATTTTGCAATCAATTTTGTCCTCAAGTTTGTTCAAATGGTTCTACTTCACTGATTTTAGGGGCCATGAATGTCTTGATTGATAATCACCAAACTTGTTCATAACGTTTTAAACTTTGTAAGTTCCTCCAAGTTTTTAGCTCTCCTGAGCACAAAGTGCTTTGGGTGAGCTATTGTGATCACCTTTCGTCCATTTATCCATCGACAGTATTCAACACTTTAACCATGTTAATTTTTTTTAAAAACCCGGTGCATACTTTGAAAGTTCCATCATGGTGCGACCCATCTGCTTAGCTCAATAGGGAGAGCACGGATCGCGGGGTTGTGAGTTCAATCCCCGGGCTGGCCGTATGTTCTCCGTGACTATTTGATAAAAGACATTGTGTCTGAAATCTTTCGTCCTCCACCTCTGATTCATATGGGGAAGTTGGCAGTTACTTGTGGAGAACAGGTTTGTACAGGTACAGAATCCAGGAACACTGGTTAGGTTAACTGTCGGCTGTGACATAACTGAAATATTTTTGAAGAACGGTGTTAAACCCAAAACAAACAAATCCATAATGGTGCAGATGGCTAAAGTGTTGGTCCAGTGTATGTTTTATAATGTGTTACAAATGGGTCACTGTTCAAATCCTGGCCTAGGCCTTAATCTGCAATAGGCTCAAGGTCAAACTTGTGACTGGAATTTGCAGTAACTGGTGGCAATGACATGTCTATGTTTGTTGTATCTGTACTTCGGAATGGCATGATTGGATTCAGTCAAATACATATAACAGATATGACCTCTGTTTTAGCTCGACTATACGACGTATGGAGAGCTGTCCTATTCGACCCGGCGTCGAGTTATTCCTCATCATCGCAAACATCTAATGGCACAAGGGCCAATATTTCATGAATTATCCCCCTTTTTGCTTATAATTTCACGTTAAAGTTTTGGTGCAGTTTCACTCCATCTCAGTTGTTACTAAAGAATTTGATTCAAACTTAAAATAGTTGTTCCACCTTATCACCCACATCATATGACACAAGGGCTATAATTCTGGCACCAATTTTTCATGAATAATGCCAACTTTTACTTAGAATTTAAGGTTATTTTGATGCATTTTCATTATATTTTTGTTATTACAGAGAGGATTTGATTCTAGCTTAAAATAGTTGTTCAGCATCATCATTCACATCATATAACACAAGGACATAACTAGAGCACCAAAATTTCATGAATTTGTGTCCCCTTTTTAGCCCACCATCATCAGATGGTGGGCTATTAAAATCACTCTGCGTCCGTGGTCCGTCCGTCCGTCATTCCGTCCGTCCGTCCGTCCGTTAACAATTTCTCGTTATCGCATCTCCTCAGAAACTACTGGGGGGATTTTGACCAAACTTTGTCAGAATGATGTGTTGGTACCCTAGTTGTGTCCCCCTGAAAATCAGACTGGTTCAACAATTTATGAGTGAGTTATGGCCCTTTGTTTATTTCTATATTTTACATAGATTTATATAGGGAAAAACTTTGAAAACCTTCTTGTCCAAAACCACAGAGCCTAGGGCTTTGATATTTGGTTTAAAGCATTATCTAGTGGTCTTCTACCAAGATGATTCAAATTATTTCTCTGGGGTCAAATATGGCCCCGCCCTGGAGGTCACATGGTTTATATAGACTTATATAGGGAAAAACTTTGAATAACCTCTTGTCCAAAACCACAGGGCCTAGGGCTTTGCTATTTTGTATGTGACATCATCTAGTAGTCTTATACTAAGATTGTTCAAATTATACCCCTAGGGTCAAAAATGGCCCTGCCCTGGGGGTCATATGGTTTACATAGACTTATATAAGGAAAAACTTTGAAAATCTTCTTGTCCAAACCACAAAGCCTAAGGCTTTGATACTTGTAATGTAGCATCATCTAGTGTTTCTCTATCAAGTTTGTTCAAATTATCCCCCTAGGGTCAAAAATGGCCCCGCCCCGGGGGTCACATGATTCATATAGACTTATATAGGGAAAAGCTTTTAAAATGTTCTTGCCAATAACTACAACATTCAAATTTGGACCACATGTATATTTTTGAGTGGCAAGATGAACCTTGACATGAGTTGACCTTGATTTTGACCTAGTGACCTACTTTCACATTTCTGTAGCTACAGCCTTCAAATTTGGACCACATGTATATTTTTGAGTGGCAAGATGAACCTTGACATGAGTTGACCTTGACTTTGACCTAGTGACCTACTTTCACATTTCTGTAGCTACAGCCTTCAAATTTGGACGACATGTATATTTTTGAGTGGCAAGATGAACCTTGACATGAGTTGACCTTGATTTTGACCTAGTGACCTACTTTCACATTTCTGTAGCTACAGCCTTCAAATTTGGACCACATGCATAGTTTTGTGCACTGGAAAAACTTTGACCTTGATTTTGACCTAGTGACCTACTTTCACATTTTTGAAGGTACAGGCGTCAAATTTGGACCATATGCATAGTTCCGTGTTTCAAAATGAAATTTGACATTGATTTTGACCTAGTGACCTACTTTCACATTTCTCAAGCTGCAGCCTTCAAATTTGGACCACATGCATAGGTTTGTGTACCGAAAAAAACTTTGTCCTTCACGTTGACCTAGTGACCTACTTTCCCATTTTTGAAGATACAGGCTTCAAATTTGGACCCCATGCATAGTTTTGTATTCCGAAATAAAATTTGACCTTGATTTTGACCTAGTGACCTACTTTAACATTTCTCAAGCTACCGCCTTCAAATTTGGACCACTTGCATAGTTTTGTGTACCGAAATGAACTTTGACCTTTACATTGACCTAGTGACCTACTTTCACAATTTTAAGGTACAGGCTTCAAATTTGAACCACATGCATAGTTTTGTATTCCAAAATAAAATTTGACCTTGATTTTGACCTAATGACCTACTTTTACATTTCTCAAGCTATACCCTTCAGATTTGGACCACATGCATAATTTTGTGTACTGGAATGAACTTTGACCTTTACATTGACCTAGTGACCTACTTTCACATTTTTGAAGGTACAGGCTTCAAATTTGGACCACATGCGTAGTTTTGTATTCCGAAATAGAATTTGACCTTGATTTTGACCTAGTGACCTACTTTTACATTTCTCAAGCTACAGCCTTCAAATTTTGACCACTTGCATAGTTTTGTATACCGAAATGAACTTTGACCTTAAGATTGACCTAGTGACCTACTTTCACATTTCTGTAGCTGCAGGCTTCAAATTTAGACCACATGCATAGGATTGTGTACCGAAACAAACTTTGACCTTGACATTGACCTAGTGACCTACTTTCACATTTCTCAAGCTACAGCTTTCGAAATTGGACCATATGCACAGTGTTGTGTACAGAAATGAAATTTGACCTTGAGCTAGTCAATAAGTCTTGAAATTTGGAACACCCAAAAATGGCACATTGGTGGGCGCCAAGATCACTCTGTGATCTCTTGTTACTTAGAATTACAGGGTGAAGTATTAGTGCACTGTAACTCGGTTATTAATAAATGGATTTCACTCAAACTAGCTCAGTTGTTACACATCATCACCCATATCATATGACACAAGGTGCATCACTGTTGCACCAATATTTCATTAATTATGCCCCCTTTTTGCTTAGAATTATACTTAAGGTTCGTGTCAAGTCTTTTGAAACCACCCCTCGGAGGCTACATATACCTTGGTTTATCATATAGAATATACCAAACTATTCATAATAAGTAGAAGAAACGTTCAAGACAGGTTATATTTTATTGAACAGCACATTTTGTCCTATATCACATGTACTTTGTCAGTTCATGTTCTATTTTGTAGAAGATATCGAGCTTCTTTTTCAAAAGTATTTTGTCATTACTTCTATGATTATTGTGTGTCTAACATATTTCTCCAGGTACTCCGGGAGTTGAAAGTGATATAAACAATGGAAATTTAAAAAAATTACAAAGTTGCAAAATGAAAGTGAAAGTAGAGCTGTCAAAATGACCAAACACTGCAATGTTTCAAAAAATATATCGGTTTAATCAATTTTTATTTCCCGGCGTACCTAGGTAAATATATTAGACACACAACAGAAACAAATTTAGAGAAAAAATATGTTCGAAAAAGAAGTTTGATATTTTTTACAAAATAGAATGTGGACAGTCGAAGTACATGTGTTGTAAGACAAAATACATGTTACCTAACAAGGTAACCTTTACAGGAATTATTTTCTACCCCTTCTGAACATTTCTGTATATACAAGTTATGAATATTACGGGTCTGTCAGGTATGATTTCCAAAATGAAAATTAACCTAAGGGGTGGTCTCAAAGGTGTTTACTTGAACCTTAATGATTTGATAACTTTGTATTTATCTCTCTTATTATTTAATTCTTTTGACACAAACATAAGTTATTGCCCTATACCTTATCCACATTGGAGTCATTAAACACTCCAGTGACTGCTCCAGCTTCCTAGATGTGCCCATTTTCACTATCCAGCATCGAAATAGTCGAGCGCGCTGTCTCCTGTGACAGCTCTTGTTTAACAAAACCTGTTGACCATAATGCAAAGTTTGAAAACCTGGTTTTTCCTGGAATTTCCACGTTTCTTTTCGTCAGATGACATCTAAAACTACTGTTTTAGAATTGCAGCAAACTTGGTCAGACCTCTATTTTGTTCAAATATCTCAGATTGACCCCCTTTTAGGGGCCACCAGAGCTAAAATTGGAGAAAAAACATTTAAATCACTTCTAATGAACTGCATAATGGATCTTCATCAAACTTAAGTCTGTAGCATCGTTATAAGGTCCTCGTCCAATTTTGTTAAAAATGAGCACTTTGACCCTTCTAGGGCTGCTAGAGTTTAAATTGAAATACTTTTTTAGCAACATCTTCCATGAACTGCTTGACGGATCTTCATCAAACTTGATCTGTGAAATGATTTTAATGTCGTCTCTCAAGTGTGTTAAAATGGGGGAACTTGACCCTTTTTTTTGAGACTACTAGAGCTAAAAATAGAGATGCCTTTACATAGTGTCTTTTCATAAATTCATCAAACTTGGTCTGTAGCATCATTGTAAGGTCCTCTCCCAATTTTATTCAAGTTGGGATGATTACCCTTTTTATGAGCCAGTAGAGCTGAAAATAGAAGTACCCCTTAACTTTTTCTCATGAACTGATGGATACACCTTCATTGTAAGGTCCTCTCCCAATTTTATTCAAGTGGGGATGATTACCCTTTTTAAGAGCCAGTAGAGCTGAAAATAGAAATACCTCTTAACAACTTTTTCTCATGAACTGCTGGATATATCTTCATTGTAAGGTCCTCTCCTAATTTTATTCAAGTGGGGATGATTACCCTTTTTATGAGCCAGTAGAGCTGAAAATAGAAATACCTCTTAACAACTTTTTCTCATGAACTGCTGGATATATCTTCATTGTAAGGTCCTCTCCCAGTTTTAATCCAATGGAGATGCTTGGCCACTTTTAATGTGTCGCTAGCGCTAAAAATAGAAATAGATCTACTTTTAGACATTTTTTTCTCATGAACTGCTGGATGGATCTTTATCAAACAGGTCTGTAGCACCATTGTAGTCTGCTCCAAAATTTATTCAAATAGGGGTACCCGGTCCACTTCTTGAGCTTAGAATAGAAATACCTTTAAACTTCTTCAACATAAACCACTGGATACAGACAACCATTATATAGAAACCTTCTAAAACACCATCGGCCTGCTCCAATGATCAGTGTGTATTTTCCCACCCAATTTTAAAGACCTTAGACATCTAAAGACATCTACTGCTTCAGGAACTTCTGACGCCAGGAGCAGATTATGGCCCTTTTCCAAAATTGCGCACTCTAAAGCTTGTAAGCTCTGAAGCTCAGGTGAGCGATCTAGGTCCATTATGTCCATCTTGTTTCAACTGGTTCCGCTTGACTGATTATTGGGAGGCCAGAGTTTAAAATAGAAATTCTATGAAAATACTTTTCGTGAACCGCTTAATTGTTCTCCATTAAACTTGGTCTGTAGCATCATTTTAAGTTCCTTTCATAACTTATAGCTCACTGGAGCACGAAGTGCTTGGGGCGCTCGTCGTCAGTCCGGCGTCTATCTGGCCACACTTTTCTTTAGATGGCATCTCTTCTGAAACTACTGGTCAGAATTGCATCAAAATTGGTCAGTACCGCCTTGGCATGACCCTCTATCAAGTTCTGTTTTCAAATGTTTCAGATGGCCGCCAGAGCTAAATTAGAAAACACCTTTAAATGACTTCTTACGAACTGCTTCATGGATCTTTATCAAACAACTTGGTCTGTAGCGTCATAATAAGGTCCTCTCCAAAATGTGTCCATGGTAACGCTTGGCCCTTTTCTGAGGCCGCTAGAGCGTAAAATATAGAAACATGTAAACAATTTCTGATGAACTGACGTATGGAACGTCTTCAGACTATATTCAGAATCAGTGTAAGGTCCTCTCTCAAATTTGTTCAAATGGGGGCACTCGGCCCCTTTTAACGGGCCTTAACAACTTAAAATATGAATATTTTTGAATGACTCAAACCCAGGAACTGTATGATTGCTCTTCATCAAACTTAATCTTTAGCAGTATTGTAAGGTCTTTTCCCACAATTATTCAAATTAGGGCACTTGGCCCCTTTTAGGGGCCACTAAAGCTTCAAACTGAAATACCGTTCAAGAATTGTTTGATGGGTCTATATAAATAACTTAAAACGACTTCTTCTCGTAGACAGCTTGATGGATCTTCAATAAACTTGGTATCTAGTATCATTTAAACTTGTTCAGGTGAGGGTAATTTTAGGAGCCACTAGAGCTAAATATAGAAATACCTTGAAACAACTTCTTCTCATGAACCGCCAGATGCATCATCACACATGATCCGTAGCATCATTACAAGGTCCTCCCCAAGTTTTGTACAAATGGGGACACTCGACCCCTTGTAGAGGCCGTGAGAGGTAAATCTGTAATCATAATAAGGCACTCTCCCCAATTTGTTAAAACGGCGGCACATGGCCTCTTTTAGTGTATGATGCTCTGCATCTCAGAATTTGTGTGGAGGAGGTGGTACAATTTGAGGTGATGGTTGAATTTGACCGAGGCACTGCTATTTTCCTACATTTTGTTCATATTACCTCACATTTCATTATAGTTCCTTCTGTTTAAATCATTCTGCATTCAGTTCTATATCGAGACACATTTTAAGAATTAATGGCATTGGTCAGTTTGACCTTACACCTGATAGACCAAAGCCACAACACCGATTCTCTCGCGGAAAAAAGAAAACCTTCCAGCAATCTTTATGGATACTGTGTATTGGACTAACAGTCTACATAACAACACAAAACCAAGGATGATAATCTCTTTTGACCGGACGTGGAGATAATGGGGCTGACCGTCAAAGATTGGCGATATGTAAATTTGTACTTGTTTGAAGAAAAGAGGCCCAATTTATTGACCATTGTTAAAGGGAGGCACACGTGTATTTTGATTTTGCCGATGACCAGTGTGGTTATAAGACCGATATGAATGCAACCTTGCCATCAGTCAGTTTCCTATTTTTGCACGGAAACAACCTGTCATATGCTAAAGTTTGAGTTTGAGAACTCTAGATATTAACGTTTTGTGTTCCCTCTGGAGAAGACGGGTAAGAGATACGTTGTTTTGCTCATTTTCATCTGGTGAAGGTTGTTCCATAAACACTTTGGTTTCCGGTAAATAGGGAACACTTTTGCCTACAGTGGTCAAACTTCATTAGATGATTGCTTGTGGTCACTTCCTGACCTTAATAAAACGTAATGGATGGTCCAAACGCTGAAAATATTTCAGACCATCAATTCACAATTTCTCTTCAAACACTACCCTCTTTTTGTATGGCATATAGGGGCACCTACTATTAAAGAATCATGCATTCAGTTAGACACTTGTAGATATTCCAAATTTCACAGAAAACATTGCATTTTTTGTTTTAGACACACATTTTATTTTTGTTAGCATAACCTTCTTACCCAAATGGCTTATGTCTCACTGACTTATATTTAACCGATCCAAAGCCGAATTTTTCAATAAAACTGTCTGACGTACCTCAGTGTAACAGTTGCACTGAGACTAAGGTGATATCGGACCTAGAGCAGTAGATTGCTTGGGCCATTGTTTAAGGTCGATGTCCTATTGGTATTAAGACAAAAAAGATACAGGATCTATAGCTAGTGAATGTTTTTGCTTATAGCCACCAACTTCACGACATGGTTGTCTAAAGTCAATGTCACAGTGGCACTCAGTCAACATTCTATGATAGGAAATTATATGGGTGGCATAACTATAAACCTCCATAATTCGTCTTTGACACACAATCGCACGCACGTCAAGAGCTGTCTAACAAAAGCCTCCTTGAACATATTGATATAACTCTGTATCAAATTAACAAATTAATATTGATAATATCCTATGACTACAATTACAATCAACTTACGAGAATACTTTATGAAATTATGTACTGGAAATTACGAGATTAATTTCAATCAATTTTAGGAAGTTAATTTAGTTCTGCAATAATTCTGAAGCAGCTTTCGTGATATTGCAAAACAGATGCAGTTATTTTAGTTTGCCTGAAATGGTTTGATTTATAGCTATTAAGTCTATTCATATTTTGCGTCTGTGGGTGTTCAGATTTTGGATAGATTGCATTTAAACGCTGCGTCCGTAGGGTTATATTAATTGCCGAACTGTGGAAGCTGTTAGATATAATGCTAATTAAGTATAATGTGTACATTATTTGGAGTAGGTTGGCTGAAAAAAAGCATAAGTTTTAAAATGCTGTATGGTGCTGTGTTCCAGTAGGGTCATCGTACTGTTTAGGTAAGGGTGACAGCACGAAACACCATGATAAAACACGACAGTAAGATGCTATAACGCAATATTAATGTGCTGCCGCATCGTGTCATCATGCTGTCGGATTGTGCTATCTTGTTTATAATCAGATCAGCAGCACGACCCCGCGATCCGTAGATCTGCGCTCTCCCAATTGAGCTAAGCAGGTGGGATTTTGACACTGATTGAACATGTGTTTCTACTAGCACAGCTGTACAGCAATATAAAATAAGGGCTGAATTTGGTGAATGGACATTGCATCAATCTATTTTGTTCTTAACAGATCTGTCAACACAGCAACCTTTATTACTTCAAACTGACACAGAACGAGTTGTTTTTTTTTAAAATGGCAGAGTAGCAGCAGTTAACTGCTACTATATCTACTGCTGCTACTGCTGTACTGCCAACTTAACACCAAACTTCCCCGACTTTTGTATATGAGAAAAAGTTATTGAAGAACTTACAAACAAGCTGACTGTCAACTTGCGTCTCATGTATCCATATGTTCATTTTTGGATGTCACAGCCACCCTTCTGTCTACTTTAATTTAATGTTCCAGCGTCATTCGTGTCTGAACAAAATCTGTTGAAGATTCTACAGAATGAGATGTCTGTCAACTTGTATTAACGGATGGATTCGAAGATTTCTGTGAAGCATGAATGCTCGAAAAGGTCAGAAATGAGCAGTTGATTACATCTCAAACAAAGAATCAAATGTAATCAAATCTTTTGTTTGAAACGGAATCTGATACATATATCTTACATATGACATTATACATTATGATACTATTTTATGATGAAAAGTGTATGCCGGCCACGCTTAGGGGAACAAAAAATTGTCTTTCTTTGTAAAGATACAGGTTGAAATGTACCGCAGATAATTAAACTGAAAATGAAATAAGCAAAAGATTGTCGTTTTCCATTGGTGATCTTACGTACACGATCTTACGTACACGATACATACACGATACATTTCTAACAGCCGCAGATAATAAAATCCTTTGCAGTTCTTTGTTGTTGTTTTTTCTTCTTTTTTGTAAAGTATGATAGCATTTTCATTTTTAATACGAATGAGAATGCTAGTGGCAAAGTTACCAGAAAGAAGCTTGTGTTGTCATGTACCTGCGACAAGTCAACAGGCATGTTTGTTTGCTTCATGTGCTCTATCCAAGTAATCAAATACTGTATCATATCAATCCACGCCTCTAATTACTTACAATAGACGTTTTCTCGTAAGAATATGGAAAGATTTATTTCAGTGCTACAAGTTGCGGTTACGATGTAATTATCGTTCCACCGACTTTCTGACAGTCAGACAATATTTCATTATTAAATGACATGTTTTAAAATGGAAGTATTTTGACGGTTTCGGTATTCATATGCAACAATATCTTGAACCCAGGTGGTTTGCTAATACAATTTCAATTTTTAGAAAGCCGCAAGCGAACAGAGTTCAGTGATACAAAAGAAACTAAATTAGTCTGTAGAGATTTCAGTTTCTGTAATACCTGAATGAATTAAACAGTGTTTTATAAAATGACGCAGATAATTGGTCGAGATTGAATGTGAAGGTCGATATATTATTGTACTCTTTAATGCAACAAATACTGAAAACACGCCGACATAAATACCGCTTTAAAGATACCATATTGTAGAACATGCACGCTGTAGAGATAATAAAATGCTTTAAAAGTTCTTAAGTATCAGTTTACATAATGCAATTTGTAAATTCTAATCTAGTTGTACACTTAATCCTACATAAAATATTTATCTGTTGAGACATATAATCTAAAATAATATCTTTTTAGTAGTGTAATGGCGAGATAAACTTGATTCAATTTATTCCATCAAAATGCTGAGTCTTTCAATATTAAGTTACCTTTGCACCCTTACCATTTACCAAGTGATAGAATCATTTTGCAACAAGGACTCCATATTTCAATGACCATGCATGCTTTTTAAAACTTAGCTTCGAAGTTCTAAGAGGAAGTCAATTGTTTCAGTCGTTATGTCGGTAGGTCATTCCATAGGTAGACCTGGTTTCTGATCAATAACTATAGAAGCCGTCATATGGTGATTGTCCATATGGTGATTGTCTCTGGTCAGTAGATTACCTGCATGTATTCTGTTATTGGTCAGTACATCAAAGGTCAAGACTGAAAATGACTGGAGAGCGTTTGAAGCTTGATATATATATAACGATTTCCTGTGGTAAATAAATTGCCCATATTGCTATATACACCAGTAAATCGTATAGTTTCCGATAAATAACCGGACAATGCTTAGAAGGTGGCCGCAAAACCTACTTGTAGTAGTGTGGGTACATGTCCCTTGAATATTTATAGTCTGGGTGGTTGGAATCAGTACCTTAACTCAATAGGGAGAGCGCAGATCTACGGATCACGGGGTAGTGAGTTCGATCCCCGGGGGTGACGATTTGATAAAAGACATTGGGTCTGATATCATTCGTCCTCCACCTCTGATTCATGTTGGGAAGTTGGCAGTTACTTCCATAGAACACATTTGTACTGGCAGAATATCCAGGAACACTTGTTAGGTTAACTGCCCGCCGTTACATACTGCTGAGAAACGGGGTTAAACGCAAAACAAACACACAAACAAACAAACAAAAGAATCAGTACATCAAAGGCCAAAGTCACAGAGACCTTGAGTCTGAAAATAGCCCCAAGTCAATAGCTGCAGAAATGTTTTACATTACAGCCGCACATTTTAAAGCCGTATTGTCTCGCGACCAATGCCACAAAGGTCAAAGTCACGGTGGTCGTTAGACGGAAATATGTTTAACGTTTTCCTGATCAATGTTGTAATGTCAAGGTCACAGTGGCCTTGAGATTTTAACCGTTTTTCAATTAATAACGGGAAAACACATGGATATACAAGAGACAAACTTCATAGAATGAATGATAGTGTATCCGTATTGGTTTAGGGATCATTTGGTTAATATTGGGACATATTTGTTTGATAAGCAACTCTTTTTTAACTTTAACAAACAAAGATAGTCTAGTTTAGGGACTCAGCACTAGGCCAATGCACGTATACATTTAACTAATTTCATTTAAAGCGTTTGGATCAGCATCATGGGATAAAACATTTAGGTAAAATGCGAACATTTTTCATGATATAATTTTCCTTTTATCAAAGACATACCTATTCGAAATACGTACCATTACTTTTGTTGCCCGTATTTCCGGACCTCAATGTGCTTGTTGCATTCTAGAGTCTGATCGTTGGAGCCAACGAAAGATGGACATAGAAGAACAGACTAACTGTTCCATCTTCACCATACTCTTGTTCTTGTCACTGTGGTCCGCTACTTCAAGTATATAGTTAAACGCCACTGACATCGTCTCTTGAATTGAAAAAGAAACTACGTAACTTGTCTCTCTAAAAGGATCAACAAGGTTATATATAACAACAATGGAAAGCAAGCATTTGGATTCATTGTAAAGAGAACGTATGTTTTTCGTATTATAACATCTGCAGAATGCCAAAGGATTGGTTAGTGTCATCGCCCGTCAGAGCTAGAACACATGCGTATCACGGAGGATTCTGCAAATACTATATTTGGAAACAATTATGCGTTAAATCTTTTCTGACCTTACACACGTAAATCGTGCAAAAAACTTTGATTACTATTATGTGCATAAGCGTTCACATTATATTTCTGGGAGGTGAAGGGCTTAGAATATCTGTTCATAAACTGTGAGCAACTAGAAGGTCTCGAAGGGAAAAAGCGCAGAATATATTTTCATATACCCTGTGCAAAATTTCGAATTGATCACCTCTCATTTATGAAAATATATTATTAGCTTTTCTTATTGATATATAAAAGAAATCGGTATATATTATGCACTATTATGGACTTGTGCAATTTAAATGTAATAACTGATAACACAAATAAGAAAAACGTTTTAACCTCCGAATAGTAAGCATACAGTACCACTCAAAAACCACAAACTCTTGCTATACACATACCTAAAATCATTATTTGAAATAAATATTTAATGCATATAAGCGATCAATTAGAAATTTTGCTAATTGTATACAGTCACAGGCGAATTATTGATGACCTCTCTATTTCAATGAAATATAGTAATTTAGGACAAGACCAGTATGCAGGAAATTAATGCAATAAAGAGTCCCACGCAAAGATCTGTCAAACAAATACCTGCTGGTAAATATTGACATTTAATAGATTAATCTTAATATTATCATTTGACTATAATTAAAATGATTTATGAGCACACTTTCTAATTTTGAACTGGAAATTACCAGGACAATTTAAATCAGTCGATTTATTTTTGCAATATTTATTAAGTAGCTCGCACAGAACTGCAAACATTATAGAGAATAATCCTGGTTCGTTTATAATGAACTTCAATTTAATAACCCATAAAGTCTAATTTACTGATGATCTATACCATTTGTAACGTGGGTATTCGGATTTTGATCGATGACATATCGATACTGCGGCCCTGGAGTTTGAGAAATTTTTGCTGATTCATTGAAACTGTTTTATGATATCATAATCGAATAATCAACTTCTATTTAATTTACTTTAATTTTTTAGAGAATATATAATTTCTTTGTGTGAATGAATTTTGGGCATTGTAATATTTGAATAGGTGCATTCATCCAAACTCATTTTCACATACATGGATTGTTCTACATTTGATGAATTTTCAGTTCTGCAGAATTCTTCTAGCCTTGCTAGTCCCACAGAAACAACATCAAAAGTATTGTTCTGGCAGAATTCATTGTTTCATGTTATGTCTGCTACTATTATAGCATAATTTAAATTGTCACTGTCACGACCTAAGTTGAAAGCAATTAAAACGGTTCCGATATTAATTGTTGCTATGCCATACGTAAATGCATTTTAAGGCGGTTTTGAAAGAATGAATCACCACAGAATGAATTTTAACATGCCCTTCTACTAGCACAGCTGGACCGCTATACATGAAAATCTTCCATTTGTTTAACAGACATTACATCAGTTAATCAGTTAATTTGGTGTCAACCTGCGACTGAATTTAGGCTGCTCATGCAGAAATGTCTTTTGGTTTGTTTACAGTTTTCTCGACTTTCGTATTTGAGAAAGAACCTACAATCAAGTTGCCTTTCAGCCTGCGTGTAATGTATATCCGGACTTTATTTCTGTACAAGGGTGCTAAATCCACCTTTCTGTCGACTTGAATTTAATATACTTAAACAAGTATGTCTGGAGATTCTAAACAAATTGTTGTTCATGATAAGATAAAATTGCAAATACATTGCATGTCAGCTTGCATTTAATGTAGCAAGGTTTTCATTTTTGAAGAGATATTGAAGAACTGACCCTAAACCCGTACTCTGTAATTAACTTGTTTTTATGTTCCCATCTTTCAGATCTGCAGGGCAGGTATTAAAAATTCTACAAAAGTGTTGTCTGTAAATTTGTATTTAATGTACTCCTACTTTTGTGTTTGAAGGATCGAATAAACACGTTTCCGTTCAACTTCAATTTTTCATGTCTGAAGAAGATATGCTTTCCGGCTTACGAATTCGGGGAAGAGATGTTCTAATCTTATGTCTTTAATGTTTTCCGACTTTCGAATTAGAAGAAGATATGTTTAGAATCAACAAACACTCTTCACGATTAAACTGAAACTAGTAAACTTTTAAGAAGAGGTGAATTTTTCCATAGGTGATCTTCCGTACATACATTTCTTACTGCCGCAAATAATAAAGCTCTTCGTATTTATTTGCAGCTGAATTGTATTTTCAAGTATTGATTCCTTTTTCATTTTTAGTATGAATAGGTAGACAGGGGACAGAGTTATCATGTACCTGCAACAAGTTAACAGGCATGTCAAAGGTGTTTGCTCAATGTGCTCTGTCCAATTATTCAAACACTGTATGATAAAAATCGACGCCTCTAAATCTGTAGAAATAATTACTAACAATAGAGGTTTTCTGGAATGAATACGGAAAGATTTATTTTATAATGCCACAACTTGCGGTTACGATGAAATCGTTCCAGCGACTTTCCGACAGCCAGACAATATTTCATTATTTAAAACGACATGTTTGAAATAAAAGTTTTGCTATGGTTTCGGTGTTCAAGTGCAACAGTATCCTGAACGCAGATGGTACTTGTGCAAATTCATTTTTAGAAAGCTGCAAGCGAACGAAGTTCAAGATAAAAAGCTAAATTAGTCTGCAGAAATTTCAGATTCAGAAATATCTGAACGAATTAAACAATCTTTTATGAAATGACGCAGATCAGTGGTCGAGATGGAATGTGAAGGTCGATATGACATTAATACCGCTTTAACAGTGCTCTAGAACATGCAAGCTGGTAAAAAATAATGAAATGCTTGCAAAGTTCTGCAGTATCAATTTACATAATGCAATGTGTACATTTTAATCTAGTTGTACACTTAATCCTACATTTGAGGCATATAATCTGAATTAATATCTTTTTGATGTATAATCACGAGATAAACTTGGTTCAGTTTATTCAGTTAGATACTGAGCCTTTCAATATATACATGTAATTACTTTTGCCTCATTGTCTTTGAACTTTGGTGTTCAATACGAAGACCATACTTTAAATACACAGATTCGAAAAAGAGGAAGTCAGTTGTTTCAGGCCGGTTTGCCGGTAGGTAGGTCATTTCATAGGCAGAACATTTGGTTTTCTGATCAGTAACTAAAGAAGCCGTTTATGATCAGTGGACTACCGGCATGTATTTTGTATATCGGTCAGTACGTCAAAGGTGAGACGGGAATTGAAAATTGTTTTCATTTAATAACTGTAGGCTCAAGATTCTTATGATGATAGCCCGTGGTAAATAAAGTACATATGAGCCGCACCATGAGAAAACCAACATAGTGCATTTGCGACCAGCATGGATCCAGACCAGCCTGCGCATCCGCGCAGTCTGTTTAGGATCCATGCTGTTCGCTAATGGTTTCTCTAACTGCAATAGGCTTTGAAAGCGAACAGCATGGATCCTGACCAGATTGCACGGATGCGCAGGCTGGTCTGAATCCATGCTGGTCGCAAATGTGCTCTGTCGGTTTTCTCATGGTGCGGCTCATATATCGTTTTACAGGTCAATGCAAAAGTACATTTAGCTGATTTCTTTTGAAACATTTGGCCAAGCATCATAGGGTAATAAATATTTAAATTAAATTCAAAATTTTTTCATGACCTTACTCGCACTTCATCTAAGACATACATAATTTGAAATATTTTGATTGAAGATATTTCAGGACTTTAAAAGTATGTTTACTGGCATAGATACTCGTTGTCGGAACCGACGGAAGAACGACATAGGACTGGGCATCTTACTTTTGTCGCCGAGCAGAGCTACTTCATGTATATGGTTAAACGCTGCTGACTCTCTTAAAATAAAACAAAATCAATGTGACTGGTGACTCTTAATTAACCCAACCAGGCCATTTTTTTCTAAATGTCTTTCCTTAATGATTAAACAAAATAGCAATGGTATCAAAGTGATAATGTAAAGCAAACAATTAGAATCATTGTACCGAGAGCGCATGTTTTTCCTGTTATAACATCTGTGGTATCCTAAGGGACTGGTTGTGTCATTCTCCGACAGATTTAGAACAGCTGCGTGTCTTAATTATGTGCTGCAGTGTCGTTAAACTACTCCTTTACATTTGTCAATGGAACGCGGATATGTGATACGGTTGGCCATGGAACGCGGATATGTGAAACGGTTGGCCATGGAACGCGGATAATGTGTAACGGTTGTCCATGGAACGCGGATATGTGAAACATTATGATCTTATTGTTAATACAAATTCACTTTCCTGTTAAACACGCCTTGATAACAACAACAGTTTTGAGCTATAATACCTGAAAAAAAGAAACGACAGAAAATAATAACAAGTATTGAACTAGCACTGCACCATAACCACATTGTAAAGAGTATACATGATCTCAGCTCAGAATGAGAAGACTGACCTCTTTAAAGAGAGACAAGTGGTTCTTGCTGGGGGTTGCAAAGTGTTGTTTAGCTGTACTACAATTAAAGTATGCTCCTAGCTGGACCCCATATTCATTTACCTATGTTCGATGTAAAATTTAGCTTTACGTCGTATAGACCAATGACTGGATCATGTAGAACAACAGGGCTTTATCCAATCAGTTATACGGCTTCCTGACAAGAAGAAATGCAATCTCTCGCGATGTTCTATTGAAACCATAGTAGTAGGGACGAGTTATTCAGAGGAAAGGGGCAAAGAATAAGAATATCTTTTCATATACCCTAAGCAAAACTTCCAGTTGATCAGCTCAGATTTACGAAACATACTTTAAAAAGTTTTCCAGATATCAAAGAAACGTCAATTTAATGTTTAGTATACAGGTAGTGATACCATCTCCGTAAAATTTCATTTCTTATATATATATATATATATATATATATATATATATATATATATATATATATATATATATATATATATATATATATATATATATATATATAATATTTAGAAATGAGTCACTATCAAAACAAAAGTTCTCAGAATACATGTATTAAGCATATCTGATTCGTTTACATTTTCTGGCACCGTATGCATACAGAGAAAATAACTGTGTACTGAGAATTCAAGTAGGTATACTCAAAACCAATTATTCAAAATACTTTGGTTGATTACAAGATGTCAAATGCTTTAAGTGCGTTTTTTAAAGTAAATGTTACATTTTTTTTCTACAAAAGCGTTATGTTATTAATGTATGAAATGTTATTTCAAAATCTACATCAGTATCTATCATGTATTTATATGGATTTGTGCAGTTTTATGTAAAACCGATAACTCTTAAAAAGTATCTTTTAACCTGCATATGATTAGAATACAGTACTAGTTAAAAACCATAAATGTCAGTTTTATATAAGGTTATATATATGAAAAATACATCATTTGAAATAAATATCTAAAACTTAAAAGTGATCAATTATAAATTCAGTTACGTGAATATATTCAATGGCAAGTATATATTTTTATGCTGTTCCGATGAAATACGGTAATTTAGGACAAACCCCAATTTCACGAAAAAGCTTTAAGTAATTGCTTAGCTAAGTCTGTTCTTTCAAATGCTTGTTTTTGCCCTTTATGCGTCTTCAATGATGATTTTTTTCATCTATATCAGAACCGTATATGATTATTACCTGGAACAACTGATATGCATTAGACCTTCCTGTTATTACATAGACCAAAACACAATAATTCTGAATTTTACAGAAAAGAAAGTATAAAAATAAGAAATACACTTAAGCAAATACTTAAGTTCGTTACATCGTGCTTAAGTAGAAATATCATATTTGCGTGACTGAAATAAGTACTGCAGACAAATATTACTAACCATAGTATATTTAGCTATAAATACATTGTTATAGAAAAAAATCAATATTATATAGAAATTAACTATTTTAAAATAATAGGCAATTACATAAGTTTTTTTTTCGTGAAATTGGGGCCCGAGTATGCAGGAAATTAATGCAGTAAATGAGTCCTACGCACAGATCTGTCTAGCAAATAACTGCTAGTAAATATTGACATTGAACAAATTAATTTTATATTAATATTATCATTTGACAATAGTTAACAAAAATAAATTTATGAGAACACTTTCTAATTTTGAACAGGAAATTACCAGCAAAAATTTAATCAGTTTTAGACTATTTATTTTTGTAATAGTTGTAATTGAAGCAGCTTACACGGAACTGCAAACATTAGAGAATAATCCTGGTTGGTTTGTAATGAACTCCATCAATAACCATAAAGTCTAATTTACTTTTCATCTCTACCATTTGTAACGTAGGTGTTCAGATTTCGACCGTTGCGCCCCCGGAGTTTGAGATATTACTGCTGATTCATGGAAATTGTTTTATGATATTGTAATAGAATAAACAACTTCAATATAGGCTTATTTACATTTTTTTTTTTTGGAAAAGATACAGTTTTGTGAGTGTTAGATAAATACGAAATAAATTTTGAAAAGTCAACATGGTCCGTTGTAAGGTATATCGTTGATAAAACTGAACTAAGAAAGACAACATCAACCCGCAAAATAGAACATTTATGAGATGTATGGTTTGTCTCCCTAAAAATTTAAATCGAAAAATGTTTACTTGTGCTTTTCTTTCTAAACGCTAGTTGGAGAAAGAACATGATAGTTGAAAAGACTGTGACTCATTTGTAATGCACCGAATGATACCACGGTCCGTCCTCCTCTAAAACCTACATTAATCATAATAATTTTTCGGATAACACTTTTCTAAAGACTCATTGTTAGTGTTTTACACCAAAAAGGCCATTTATATATATATACCGAGACCGAAGCGTGTCAGAACAAGAAATCATTAACGCTATTGAGAATTGTCAACTTGAATGCCGAAACCGAAATGGAGACAAAACTGAAACGAAAAAAAAAAATGCACACATTGAATACCCAGTTTGGTTACCGAATTCAGTCTGAACAATTGATAAAATTTCATGTTTGCCAGATATTCGTCGATCTTTTCATTGCTAAAAGCTGAAATATTTTTAACCAGAGAACAATACGCGACCTGCTCACCGCAACATCGATGTTACATTGTTTTAACAGATTTATCATTTTTTACAATCAGTCATAAAACTTGTAACGTTATTGTAACTTGGTCGCCAAATTTTGAGACAAGTCAGAGTCTATCTTGATTAATTCCATGTAAGATGTAAAATATTGCGTCATATCATTCAATTTCAAGAAAGCGAGTTGAATATATGATTACAGGTTCATTTTCATTTGCAGTTGTCTGCCACATTTTAGGAACACACGCAAACTTTCAGGAGGCGGTGCCGAACGAGTTTTTCCTCCTGTATTTATCACCAACATGGTCGAATCCCATTTTTATGTTTAAGTTACTGTACATGAATGTCAAAACAGTGTAATCAATACAACTTTTAGGACAAAAAATTACAAAATTTACTATTGATAGTTTACAATGTACAGATCTATGGAAACTCTCTGCACTGGTAAAATTTATAACTGAAATAACAGAATTTCAATTTTTCCCAGTAGTATAATGCAAAATATGAAGCAATTTACAATCACACTCTAGATTTTATCTATCTATAGAATAATGATATTTTGACGGTTAAATGGTCAATGCTTTAATCATGAAAACGATACGTATGTAATATTGATTCTGTGGGAGGTTAGAAAATTAAACATAAAATGTGTAAGAGTTCCAAACCATTATTAAAGTTCAATCATAGAAATACCCAAAAGATATTATACTTACAGAAACGAAGTTTCGAGAGAACTAAAAAATCTTCTTACTTGAAAACTTTCGAGCTTGTACCGGCACATCTATGAAATTTTAATGCGATGATGCCCGCAGATGGTTCCCGACTTTGACTTCTGAAATATTAGAAATATTGTTTTAGGGTCTAAACTAGACATTTTGCAGACTATTTTTGTACTGTTCTTTTTCCCGATCACAGCATCTGTCGAAAGCATAGTGAATGAAAGTTTGGGGTTATTACGCAATCAGTAAAAACCGTTTAATGACGAAACTGCCTGTGACCTTTCGGTTACAATTTTCGTTAACTTCCAGAAAAGAACAGAATTAGAACGCTCAAACTGCGGGGAAAACAGTACTCGCGGAATCAATCTTCTGTAAAAGGCAATGAGCGCACAGAATATCCATGCTTTTTAAAAGAGACTCGCATAATCAAACTGCTATTACTACGGCGTTCGCGGCATCAAAATTGCAACTCGAAGTCTCGAAACAGGCGTGATAAGCTGTAAAACCTAAACACACTTAATGCGACTGCTTTAAAATGATGCCGACTTAAACAAATTGCTGTCAAATATCAAAATAATGTAATATACCTGATTGAGTTTTGAAGTACTCTAGGATGCTCAGCATAAGTTTAGAACTGCCACCCGGGTCACTCGGTATGAGCACACAAGCATCTACAGGCGCGAGAAGTACTCCTTGAGAATAATACAATTTTTTTGTACTCTACATTTCATCATGAGTAAATGTAAAGGGTTGTTCAAAGTTAGTGCTGTCTTGAAGGGATTGAAACTCGTTTAAGTAACATATGATAGAGGAGCAAAGGTTAGGTGTGGAAAATACAAGTTATATTGCCCCCAGCAATCGCTACGGAGAAATCTGTACAATAAGCTACTTATAAACACTTGAAATATAGACCAGTCATAAGTCCCCGTGGCAGAGCCAAGATGTTTTTACATGAAAAGTCTATGAAACTCTTGAAAATTTGTCTTTTACATGTGAATATGGGTACCTATGTAACGGATTATTGAAAATTTGAACGTTATGAAAAATGAGATCTTCCATAAGTAGTCCATTTTGATACATTATCATATTTTACGGGGGGGGGGGGGGGGGGCACCAGGGCCGAGTGGTTAAGGTCGCTGACTTCAAACTACTTGCCTCTCGCCGCCTTCTTCTTCTTATAATACAGTACATGATCCCTCTGGAATATTGTCTTTTCGAGTCTCACTTGGGGCGTATAATTCTTTATGTGAGGAAGCCATCCAGCTGGCTTGTGGAAGGTCGGTGATTTTACTCAGGTGCCCGCCCGTGATGAAATTATGCCTGGAGGGGCACCTGGAAAGCTGGTAAGTTGCCATGTGACCAATAAATATTTCGGTGTGATGGCAAACACAACAGCATCATATTTGAAGACTTCCTTTCTCCACACTATTTGTTGGCTAATATCAGATCAGATTTGCATAAAATTATTCTTAACCCTTTCCAAAGGATGACGAAAACTTTAGAAGTATTTTTGTTTATTTGTTCCTTCAAAAACTCGTCTTCTTCCTATTTAACAGTTGCATTCAAACTGGGCCAATTCATGATTTACCAGATGACTGATATTTTTTAAATATCATTTTGTATAAAAGAACATCCAAAGATGTGCTAAGACATGTGTACAGAGACTCTTCAATAGGGTGTTTCAACTTTACATTAATGATCACAAGCAAACAACCCCAAAGCATGAAGTTACATACTTATATACCGTTTTGCCTGTATATCTGAATACCTATAGTCTATGTTATATCTTACTAATAGGTAAAATAACAAAACGTTCAATTTTTGAACTAATAAGCGATTTACAAATTGTTTTACTTTTACTTTACTACTGGGCTTATGCACATAGTGTCATTAGTAAATCCCTGGAATTTTTGATTATCAGGTACCTATCTAATTCTCAACAACACAGAGTCCAGTGACCTAGAGAGAAACTTTCGGACCTGTGGGGGAAATAAGCTTTACTAGCTTTATAAATTGCGTTTTCCGTGAATTTCAGTATTATTCAATTAATGAAGTTTTCCATCAATATTTTATCACAGTAATTTGGCATTTGCCATTGTATTCCCTTTGCAAACTTCGGTTCTGCGGTTGGATCAATACCCAAAGTTTAGTTTACCGATACTTCCTACAAAGTACTAATTTAAACAGTGCCAGTAACACATTTGTTAACTTGCTTATATTGAAGAAGACATGCAGGTGCTAAAGGAAGTGTGTTGGTAACAATTGTAATTTAATGCTTCCACGCCTGCATAGAAAATGTCAGCGAGGGCTGCGGGCCTTGTCAAATTCTTCAGACATGTTGAACGAAGATTCCAAAAAATGCAAAAGTTCTCGCGCCCTTTAGCATTGTCTTGAGCGGAACTCTATTTTAAGAAGCAATGAATGGATGTAGTAGAAATAATATCAACAGTGTGTCGCGATATTGAGTGATTAACTTATGCACAATGTTCCTTTTCTGACCAAATCTCTGACTATGTAACATTCATTGCAACTGAGACCAAATGTTTGCGCAGTAGGCCTAATCAGTATGGTAATTATCTCTTTGATTTCAATTAATTCCCATATAACGGTTCGTCTGATCACACAATGAAACCTTGTTTCAGTATTAAACTGTCCAGAAACTTAAAAAAAAAACAAAAACAAAACACAGCATCATTTGCTTTAGTTGCTCAACGGCATTTTGCAGAGAAAAACTTATTTAATGACAGAATAGCAACGGTAGCAGCATTAAATCTTCATTGATCTAAAACTTTTTTTCGTCGTCAAGGATTGCTACCGTAATGCCATATCTGAAGAAGATTCTTAGATGGAATTCATACAAAAATAAGTTAGAAATGGCGGATAAAAAATTATATGTCACAAGCGAAAGAGAAAGAAGGGTCATAAGGTCAACAGACACATTTATATCATACATGAATTTCTCTAGTCCATCTTAAAGGGAATTCCTATAGTTTTTTATGCGCATCTTTCTGCGCAGCCGACACTTTCTATGGAAAACTGAACTGAAGTCAACATTTGTTGAAACATGTTACAGACAATCTTAAATATGAGGAATCTTGAATGAAATAACATTTTTGATAAGTTTTATAAGTAATCAAATGTTGATGCTGGTTTATGTTGTATTGAAAAGTATCCTGCCTGACAGGTATCTTGCTATTTTTGTGGTTGTGTTTTCACATCGCATTTTAGTACAAAGACAGTGTTGTTCATATAATGTAAGATAATTGACTTAGTACTGATAAGACAATATCACCTTTCAGATTATTTAGTATGCAATTATAGAAAGAATTAAGAATTTTTAAAACTTTTTTTTAAACTTTTAGCAGACATACATGTAATCAATTTGGGCAGGTTCGCGCCATTTCCGTCCGAACAGGTGTTGTATTCTAGCGGTCTTAACATAAAATTTAGCCTGGTGACCCATACATTTTTAGCCATTTTTATTGTGCACAATACAATTATCTAAAGCAAAGAAAAAAAGGAAAAAAATTTATATACAGTTTTTCATATTTAAGAAATATAAGTCTTTATAATGGATAAAATTTTTATCAGAAAAAAGTTCACAAAAGCAAGAAACAGTTTATTTGTATTTTTTAAGTCCCATTTTGAAGGAAGAGTTATTGCGAAATTATTCTATGATATCAAAAGTATATAAAAAATATTAATAAAAGACCAAAATATGTCTCCTGGATGTATATTTTGTTGGTATTATAAAAAATCAGGAAAATTAAATGTTGAAAACGCTGCAGTTTAGCAACAGGGGCTGGTCAAAACTTTCACAATAACAGCCTGGTGCCTATATGTTTGAGTTTTAGGTGTTTAGTACAAATTCCTATTATATATTCAATTCAAAAAATTATGAGAAAACTATAGGATTTCTCATAAGTACGTTAAGATCCCAAGGAGCTTATCTTTCTATCATATTGAAATAGACGCATAATTTTTAAAAACGAACAGTAATTAAAACTGATACGAAAGATGTATTACTAGTTAAAGCTTTGCATAATAAATTAATGAGAAGCTTATGTATGAACTATCCTTATTAGTTCTTTAAAATATTTGCTGTAAAGTACTGGGTTATGTGTATTATGAGCTTACCACGCATATAAATGTTTAAATCGTTATTATGTATTAAGTCAATCTTTTCATTACTTTATAAATTTCTTTCAAAAACTTTACCAAATTCAAATAAAAAAACCGTTGTTTCATTTTAAAGGTGTTATAAAGCTTTGAATTGTGAAGACGTTTTTGATTGATTTTAATACACACATTGTAGTGTTGTTATTCATGACAGATTGTTAGAGTTTCAACAAGATATAATCAAACATATACTTACGACATATAAAAGGAGATTTCGTAAAAATGTTTTGATTTTTTGTACATATATTGCTAAATCAATGTCTGTTCCCTATGACTACAGTACAAGAAAATACACTGGCATCCTTTTCATTGATCTTACTGAACAAAAACAAAAAGACTTGCCTGTTTTAGTAGAAATATCACTATGAAAAATAAAAAGGTAAATATTTTGTACCTTTGGTTTGACCTTTGACCACCAAAATGACATTGAACCTCGCAAGGAACCTCACTGGATAAAATCTTTAGTGTACTGACAATCGTGATTATTCGAGAAATATGTCAAACACATTAATTGAGTTTTCAGGTCCTATATCAAAAGCTTTATCCAAGTTAATATTGACTGCACTCGTCTGTGTCATTGCTAGGGGCTATATCAGTCTATTGGCGCAACACAATGCAAATCAAGCAGGTATACGGTGTACCGTTTGGACAATCGTGACTTTTTATTGAATCCTAAACCGCGATGCACGATGGTGCGATGACGAAAAAGCAATGGTGCAATGGCACGATGATGAAACAACGATGGTACGATTTTGAAAACGCGATGGCACGATGATGAAATCGCGATGGTGCGATGGTACGATGGTGCAATGTTGATGTAGGCAAGCTTTTGACCTCGACTAAAATTTTCATGTCGTACACCTATTCATCACTGTAATATCACGTATTCAATGAAGTATCAATGTAACGCCCAAAGAAATTCCCGACGATTTTAAAATAATGTACAGAAAACAAAAATACATTAGTGTTTTTTAATCATTTGATACTGGTGTTGGCTTTTTTTGGTTAAATTTGAATGTCAGATATACTAGTGTTTTATCCTGACTGAAAGTACATAAACATGTTTTTGTTTCTGCTGCTTGTTGTAGTGAGCAAATGGAACCTATTTACATCTGCGAAATAAATCCTAGATTGGAGACATTTCAATTTGGTCTGTCATTTCCTAATGTTTTCTGCTATATAGACACCAAATCTGACACATGGTTTAACCTTTAGCCTGCTGGCGGCAAGTGATTCTGCTTTTACGACCAGTGCACACCAAGATCAGCTGATTACGGTCTGCACTGCTCGCTATTCAGTCAGTTAATTTTCAGTGAACACTCCTTCGAATAACAAATGGTATTGCCCAAAATGAATGATGGACCAGTCCATTTTAGATATTTAGCAGGGTAAAGGTTAACTATGAAAGACTGAGAATAAAGCGATTCTGATGTTACGACATGTTATTTCATAGGAATCACAGTCAACAATTGATAATCATTTATAAAGCTATCCAAGTCTAGCCTGTCTGATGTTATAAAGACAACACGAATAGAGTAAAAGTAATTTAATAGACATAAGGATGTAGACAGTCTATCTTAAATGTACGGATGTTGCAGTATGAATAGAATAAATGAATAAATAAACTGGTCTATGGATAAATAAATAAAATAACTCGCATTTGATAAATTTTAGCCAATTTATTACCTAGATCTCATCGAAAATTATGTACATGGTTTTACCGCGTTTATACAGTGTCCCTAGCGATTTTAAAAATGGACTGGTCCATCATTCTATTTGGGCAGTACCATTTATCATTCGAAGGGGAGTTCACTGAAAAATTACTGATATGCATACCATGATCAGCCTGCACATCAATCTGCACTGGTCGCAAAGGCAGATTCACTTGCCGCCAGCAGGCTCAAGGTTAAAATAGAACTCTGCGACACTTTTGGTTTCAAATGCTGCAGTGTCTCGAAAAGCAGCTGGTTTACAGGTTCATTTTCTTGATTGAGTATTATTTATTTCAGGCATACACGCAAAATGTATTTATTTCTAGAGAATTTCTAAAATTTCTGAAATGTATAAACGAAAACCTTGAAAAAGCATATGAAATCTTATATAATGATCTGTATACAGAAACTCCCCCAGAAAATTCGAGAAAGATTAATACCATTTTAAACATGCAATGTTCTGAGACATGCACGTTTGAGAGATTATAGTATGCTTTTAAAAGTTCAGCAGTATCAATTTGCATAATGCAATTGTACATTTTAATAAAGCCGTATATTTAAACCTACATAAAGAATGTATCTGACGAACCATATAATCTTAATCATTATTCTTTTGATGTGTAACCTCGAGAGAAACATGTTTTGATGATTATTGCTACCATTTTCAAAGCAACTAATTCAGATAAAAGCTGAATATTCTATCATTATCAAGTTATTGTTGGATCATCGTATTCGAATTGCTCCATTTACTGCTTTCGAATTACGATAGATCCAGGGTACAATGAAAACCCAATATGTAATAGATTTACATTTTATGCCACGCTTCCACAGCTGTTTTGCTAATGTCGATAAGTTTTCCGGTTGGTCTGTCGGTAGACCATTTATTATCTGAGCAACAATGGATGGATCCGTGCTGTCATAAGGCGGGGGGGGGGGGGATTTATTTTTTCCGTAAATCAAATAGCCGATTTAGAAAAATGTAAGCGTTAAACGTTAAACGGATCAATATGCAATCTGCTCAAATGTAATTCTAATAAACTTTATATTGAAACTGCCGTGTGTGTCACTAATGTGCATGGTATAATATGATAGCATACGTAATACAACATGAATCGTCTCTCTCTCTCTTTACTCATTTGTCTATGATCGGAACTTTAATATGAATTTGCTCACTTTATTTTAATTTAGGCCGATCGCAGAATTATTCAGTTCAAGACATTAAATATATATTAAGTCATAATCTTATTTCATATAAAAGTAACAGCTAACCTTCTTCAGCAATATATTCTCGCAATTAAAAGTATGATCTATATTTTCGCATTTGACTGTATGTTAACTATACTACATAAAAATGTTGAATTAAGTGACAAATCTTCTTACACAGAAAAATATTAAACATAGAGCGCACATTGAACGAGTCATTAATAAAATCAAAACATATACATGTAAATTAATTTTACATAGAATACCAAAATCATTATTCAAACATATACATAAGATCTGGACAGTGCACGGCACATTAACTTTATTTCAAGGACAAAACGTAAACTTTTATTAATCAGACATTAAATCAGGAGCATAAAGATAAATATTAGGGAGTATATTATAATGCTTTCTCATTATTTATTATGTTATGTTATGTCTTTCATATTTGTAGACAGCAAGTATAACAGTATCCCCTGTTTCGACACCATTCTGTTTTATTCAACGAAGTCTGACAATTGATAAGTTTAAATTGATTTTCCTTTTAAATGTAATTTGAAAAAAAATAAATATACGCACAATCATGTCGATCCGGTTTAGAATGTCGCTGATTTTTTTGTTTGATATGTTTATTTTACCTTACGACTATCGTAAACTATTTATAACTACCATTAATACTATGATACAATAAATGCAAATGGGCTCATTTTATCTGTTTGTTCTCTCTTTTTTCATTTTTATTTTTTGCTTTGCTTGCAGCATGAAGACATATTTAATTTTATGAACTGTCAAGTAAACAGATCACAGGTTTTCGTTTCCTTGTTTCCACCGGTCTAACAAAAACATGCATGGTTAATAGGTTTCGGCAAGATCTTTGTCCCTTTTAGTTTGTGCCATTGCTGTGATAGACTTGTTTAACTTTGCTGGTCTGGGAATTGTTTGATTTAATTGTGGAGGAGATTTAATCAGCCCTATGATATGCGAGCAATGTCCGACCGCACTGAAAATAAAATTAATATGACTACCAAATGTTCAAAATTTTGTAACGGTTTTCACGCAAAAATTAGTTCTGAAATATACACCAAGCATGGACATGTGTTTATTTTTAAGACAACTGCGTGGTATTTTACAAATGTATATTATAATATATAGGAATAATTAACTTAATTGATATCACAGCGGTGATCGACAATTCCACAATCAGTTGCAACAGCAGCCCGATCGCAAAACATACTTGTAAAATAAGAACAGTAGAGTATTACGCAACGTTAATATAAAGCTACTGAACCAATAAATAGATTTCTTTATCTGTTGAAAATGTTATCTTGATGTAAGAAATCACCTACACCATATGTGACTGCACATGGTGTTTGATATTTTTATCATATAAGCCTAGCGTGGAAATACAGTCTCTATACGGCAGAATGGACGTACTATTTTGATCAAATAATTTATATAATAATATAAGACGTAATTTCTTTTCACATGTTGCTTAAAAGATAATTAAGATTATAAATATACCATGTATTTGCATAAGGACTCAATATTTTTCCTGTCAGGAATATCTAGCAAAGACGGAAAGTGTTTTTTCTTTGATAACGCCAGCATTTTGGCGCTAACTTTTACCGTGGTTTCTTCTGAGTTAAGCTTAATGTCATGTACATAATCTTTAGTAAAACAACTAAGCCTTTTTGGCAGCTATCTTTGTGCATTTTGGTTCACATTTTGGTAAGTATTTCACACAGATATCATCTGAAATACTTTCTAGCGAGTCTCGAATTTCGCTAATGTACATTAATCCGCCATTTTGAAAGAAGCTTGTGGGAAACAGCAACAATAACTAAGGGGCGGAGTTGATTGATCGGTTTACGGATCCATCCATTGGAGAATGCTTTCGGCCTATGTAGGTCAACATTCATGAGGGGATTGTCCATCGTCAGCAGATGAGCCTTTTTGTATAAAGGTGGAACATTCAAATGTCATGGTCACAGTAACGAAGATGGTTATTACCAATAACTGGTTAACACTTGGGCATACGAACTTCAGACTCAGTGGATTCAATGGATGGTAAAATCTGTACTGGTTTGGGAATCCGTAAGTCAGAGTGTAATTACATTAACAACTTCCTTCTGGCGTCAGTACGTCACAGGTCAAGGTCATATTATGACCTTTAGAGGCCTTGTGACCCTAAGACTGATAAAAATGCTTAGTCCTGTGACTGTGAACGATTGTCCTTGGTCAGTTTGAGTTTAAACATATTTTATTGCTTATATATACATGTATATATACAGAGACAAGACATTTACGATATATTGAAAAGCAAAAGGGTCTTTTTGTATTGGGATCGTAATATCAAAGTTGTCGAAATCAGATTTCCATTGACAACTAGACGACACTAAACTATACAGCGTTCATTCTTCATAAGATGATATCCTGCGGGTAATAGATGACCTATTGCGTTTAATGAATTATTTGGTCAAAGTGTACTTAAGACTGAAAATTACATAACTCGTTCTACTTGATATGCCGTCATGAGGAGCACATGTGTTTTTATAAAATCTTGTTCAAGCTGAGCCTAAGGATTGTTTAGTTTAGTAAATCAGCTCTCGGGCAATGTACATGTATATATAACTGGTTTATTTTTAAGCATTTTGCTTAACAACCCGGGCTGAAACATATTTCGTACGACAATTTGACCTTGATCAATGACATATATATGTGAACTGCGATACGTACTATTATTTAATTGTCCCATATATGAAGCAGGTATTTCAGGAGCCGACGGATGGACGACAGAGAACAGACCATACACATACAGTTAGCTGTTCCAGTCCCATTTTGTTCTTGTCACTCTTGGGCAGCTATTTCATGTAGACGGTTAAGATCCACATACATCGTCTCTTGAAATAACGAAAACTCACCCAAATGAGGACAGCCTGATCTGTCATCCGTCTGTTTTTCTTAAAAGAACATGTAAAATTTACAAGGAACCTTCGTGGTCTGGGTCAAAACCATAATTTCGTCTAAGCATAGACTGATAGAAATTGTTTAGTTCGCTGCGATTTCATTTCTTGCATTACTGCGACACAATCATAAAATCCGAACCGTGCTCCTTGTCGAATATTAATAAAATCTGTAAAAAGGTCCGTTGGAAGCAAAGAATGCAACCAAGAAGAATAATAGCAGACTCGGTTTGACCGAGTCTGTTCATGAGAGCATTATACTCTTAAAGACGCTCGTTTGGCTAAGTCGTCCATTTGTATATACTGTAGCTACTAAAAACGTAGACCTTTACAAATATGCGTTTTATACCGTAGCACTGATAAGAAATTTAAGAACGAAAGAAATCTGAAACTTGTCTTTTTATAAAAGAAAAGAACATGACCTGCTCGGCGCCGTTTCCATATCACATCATTCTTATTTGATATTTTTACTCATCTTGACAGTATTCATGATCGTTTTAAAGCTAATTATAACGTTTTAATGCAACTGTATCCCCATTCTCTAGTTTCAGATTACATAAGCGCCTGGAGTTATATTTTTTTCTTTCCCTCTCTCTTAGAAAGCCTGTCATAATTCTGTTTCTTACAGAATTAGCTTCTATATTTTGAAACGAATCAGATTTCATCTTGATTAATTACATGTAAGATTTTCAATATCGCGCCATATTATTGAATTTCAAGAAAGTGAGATGAATATAAGATTGTTTCCAAGAACAGCTTTAAAGGGACTCGCCTACAGATCTGTGTCAAAAGTTTCGAAACTGAGACATCATTTTATGTTAGCAAATGTAAATGAACATGAAAACAAAAGATTTGTTAGGATATTTCTGTCTATCAAAAGTACATATGAAGCTGTAAAATGGAACAAAACTCTGTTTCTCTTCAATTTACGAATGAATTAGTAAAATTATAGCTTTTCATGGTAGCGTACACAATTCACAATGTTCATAATTTCTTATACTCTACAAACATATTTTTATAGGCTATAAAAATTGTGGAATTTGCTTAAGTAAATCTGCAATTTCTCATACCTCAACATTTAGCTATAAAATGATTTTGCAAGTAAATCGGCATTTCTCATATGTACAGACATACTTATGGGCTATGATGAGAATTGTTAAGTAAATCTGCAGGCGAGTGTCTTTAAATTCATTAGAACATTTTCTGACATTATATCCTTTAATCACGAAACGACAAACGGGAAAGTGACATGATTGAACATCTCGCGTTTAAATAAAATAATTAGACACATCTTACATATAAAACGGAAGTTTCAAGGGAAGAAAATTTTCCTCTGACTAAAAAGACTGGATGATTCTATATCAATGAACAATTGACTTTGAAAATTTAAAAAACTGTTGTTCTGTTATAAAATCTTTTTCTTTTCGATTGTTCTGTACGATCACTATGTCTGCCGAAAGGTAAGTGACTGAAAGTGTGAGTAAGTTTCCAGTAATTAACTTCGTTCTTACAGCTTTTGCGGTAAAATCTGGCCATGTTACGAATTGCTTGAATTTCCAGAAAAAAAAAAACAACACATTTCTCAAAAGCTTTCTAGCCTAAAGCCAAAATGATAATTTCTAACTTAGATAAACGCATGAAACAAAATGTGTTTTGAAACGAATATAACTTAAATGAACCTATGCAGTGCCCCAAATGGGTAAATGGTTATAAATGTGAAAGCCGAATTTATTTTCAATTCTTTCAAGTTTGCGACTGTCTTCTCATCTGTAACCATTTTCACATTTGGGGGTCCTACAAACCTATGTACGCTTTAATCAAATCGCTATGAAAACGGTGCTTACAAACTCAAAGTTCAATCAACAAAAATTCTGCGAAATGAAAATTGTATTTTATCAGTTATAGAGTTGTTTGAACATACAAACATTTTTCAACCGGAATGTATTAAGGAAGGCATATAGGATGCCCACTACAATCTGGTCACTCGGCTGGCGTAAACTTAGAGCATCCAGTATCATTTGGAAGAGAGCTCTTGTTAAAAGCGCAGTCCAAAGTTTCATCATCCCTATTTTAGTAGCGTCATCCGAACTACTCACTTAAAATACTCCATTTACACAATTATAACAACCTTACTTTTAATAGATATTTAATACAAAATAGAAACTAACTACAAATCAGTGCAAACAGTCCTTATTGTCCCATCCTAATCTTTCAACCGAAAGATAGCTCTGACTCATCTCGGCAGAGACTTTACAAGTCACCAACATATCTGAAACCAACACTTTGAAACATGAGTGCATATTTAATTGGATGCTGGTTGCATAGTATTCCCTCTTCTTCTAGATTTCATATCCCGGCTATTTCCAGGTCAGTCAAGTACCTTCACTTCTTTGTCGGCGAGGAACTTAAATTTTATTCTCATTGATTTTGGATTATGGCATGGGGCTTAATTAGTTTGGAAAATGAATGTCCTCAGATATGTCTTTCAATCTATGTCAGATATCTTTTTCATTGCTGTGCCACAAACACGCTTAAACATTCAAACACTATTCACCGACATTGCACTCCCACCATTACGCTAGAGGGACTCTTCACAGTGTATAACATGCACAGTGATTTCAGTTTCTTAGTCTTTTTCCATATTCTTGCATGTCGCTAAAGCAACGTTAACGCAGCATACTTTTGTCAGTGAACATAATATTTCGCCAATCTTCCTATGTCCGTTCTCGGTGACTGACTGCCAATTTATGTAGTTTTAAACACTGTTTGCTGTTTAGAAATTAATTCTGAATAGCTTAGTTTAACTTAAAACCTAATCGTTTCAGCTGTCTCGAAATTGTAGACCTGCTAACAATGACTCCCGATTTCTTTAAGGTTTCTCTTCAGTTGAGTAAATGTCATTGAACTTCATACCGTGCATGTTCTGCTGATATGTGTAGCACCCTGTTTTAAACAGATCTACACATTGACCTACCCGATCTCTTCTTTTCTGTTATAGATATTATGTATCTATGTCAGTTTATAGAATTTGCATTAACCTATTATTTAGGTTGAAAAAGACTTACAATATCTGCAAAATTACTTCATTACTGCAGTAAAAGTTCTTAATTTTGCAAGCTTTTGATATACATAGTTAATAGCTGCAATCGGATTATTTACCAGACAATTCGAGTGTCATCATAAATCCATTTTACCATATATTACAGTAAAACATGGGTTTAGAGAGCACCTGTGAACACAGACCACGTGACACTACAGGCCACATGATTTTTTTTCCGAAGTGTATTTCAATCTGACAAAAAGTGTATTTCAATCTGACAAAAAAAGATCACAGGCAAAACAGACCATCTTAGCTTTCCAAAAGTGCAGTCTTTATACCCAGGTCTTCCTGTATGTCTGAATTTTTAAATTAATATATGACTGTTTCTAATAGTTAATAATATACTTCGCATTTGCTTTAGGCTTCAGCTGTCTTGCTACTTACAAATGTTTTGATTATCGCTTATAATTTACATATAGTGGCAATAATAGATTAACATACACCGCATGATTTCAGCTGTCTAGCAACTTACAATTGTTTTGATTGATTATCGCTTATAACTTACATATAGTGGAATAATAGATTAATATACATTCCATGATTTCAGCTGTCTAGCTACTTATAAATGTTTTGATTATCGCTTTTAATTAAGATATAGTGGCAATAATAGATTAACATACACCCCATGATTTTAGCTGTTTAGCAACTTAAAATTGTTTTAATTGATTATCGCTTATATGTTACATATATTAGCAATAGCAAATTAACATACACCCAATGATTTCAGCTGTCTAGCTACTTACAATTGTTTTGATTGATTATCGCTTATAATTTACATATAGTGGCAATAATAGATTAACATACACCCAATGATTTCAGCTGTCTAGCAACTTAAAATTGTTTTGATTGATTATCGCTTATAATTGACATAAAGTGGCAATAACTGATTAATATACACTCCATGATTTCAGATGTTTAGCAACTTAAAATTGTTTTGATTGATTATCGCTTATAATTGACATATAGTGGCAATAACTAATTAATATACACTCCACGATTTCAGCTGTTTAGCAACGTAAAATTGTTTTAATTGATTATCGCTTATAAGTTACATATAGTAGCAATAGCAAATTAACATACACCCAATGATTTCAGCTGTCTAGCCAATTACAATTGTTTTGATTGATTATCGCTTATAATCTACATCAAAGAGCTATAAAATAAACTTTTATACTTCTTTGTTTACATATAGTGGCAATACCGTACATACACCCAATGATTTCAGCTGTCTAGCCACTTACAATTGTTTTTATTGATTATCGCTTATAATTTACATATAGTGGCAATAACATATTAACATACATTCCATGATTTCAGCTGTCTAGCAACTTACAAATGTTTTGATTATCGCTTATAACTTACATATAGTGGCAATAATAGATTAACATACACCCCATGATTTCAGCTGTCTAGCAACTTACAAATGTTTGATTATCGCTTATAATTGACAAGTAATAGATTAATATACACCCCATGATTTCAGGTGTCTAGCAATAAAAGTTTTAACTGTTTCAAATAATATGCATATAGTGGCAATTATAGATTAATATACACCCCATGGCTTCAGCTGTCTAGCCACTTACAATTGTTTTGATTGATTATCGCTTATAATTGACATATAGTGGCAATAACTGATTAATATACACTCCATGATTTCAGCTGTTTAGCAACTTAAAATTGTTTTGATTGATTATCGCTTATAATTGACATATAGTGGCAATAACTGATTAATATACACTCCATGATTTCAGCTGTTTAGCAACGTAAAATTGTTTTAATTGATTATCGCTTATATGTTACATATAGTAGCAATAGCAAATTAACATACACCCAATGATTTCAGCTGTCTAGCCAATTACAATTGGTTTGATTGATTATCGCTTATAATTTACATATAGTGGCAATACCGTACATACACCCAATGATTTCAGCTGTCTAGCCACTTACAATTGTTTTTAATGATTATCGCTTATAATTTACATATAGTGGCAATAACATATTAACATATATTCCATGATTTCAGCTGTCTAGCAACTTACAAATGTTTTGATTATCGCTTATAACTTACATATAGTGGCAATAATAGATTAACATACACCCCATGATTTCAGCTGTCTAGCAACTTACAAATGTTTGATTATCGCTTATAATTGACAAGTAATAGATTAATATACACCCCATGATTTCAGGTGTCTAGCAACAAAAGTTTTAACTGTTTCAAATAATATGCATATAGTGGCAATTATAGATTAATATACACCCCATGGCTTCAGCTGACTAGCAACGTACAAATGTTTTAAATATGATCGCTTATAATTTACATTTAGAGGCAACAACTCCATAACTTTTTAATTTCAAAGTGCCTGTAGTGTAATTAATTGTCAGTCATATTCTAGTGACCTAAATAGAAAGACCAGCGGGTAAATAAGCCTTACTTAGTCTAGCTCTATCTGACAAGTTTCTAGAATTCAAACTCTGTTCACTTAAAAGAAGTTTTCCATCAATATTTAATCACAGTACTTTGGCATTTGCCATTATATTCCCTGAAACACAAACCTCGGTTCTTTGGTTAGATCAATACACAAACCCTAGCTTACGGATATTTTATACAAAGTGCTAACTCAAACAGTTCAAGTAACACATTTGTTTATATACTGTTATTTGAGCAGCAAGGTGATTAGAAGGAAGTGCTTTGGTAACACCATGCGTATGAGATATATTATCATTTATGTCTAAGGCTTGGAAAGGTTAGTTAGTGCTGTGCGCCTTGTCAGATACTAGCAAAAAATCATTTTGACGTATAGATGGTATATATGAAAAGTAAAAGTAGACTTGTTAAATGAAAGGATATGGAATGTGCAAACATCTCTGGATTCCTCTTTCGTCGCCCCGAGCGAAACTTTTATGTACGTAGCATTAAATGGATTTCATGATCCCACTGGACAAGAAATACTATCATTTATGCGTCAAAATACGGGTTGATCAACGTTTGACATGTATTTCTTTCCTAATGTTTTGAGAACTTTTACTGACAAGGTACCGTTTTATGAGCACATTATATACCAAGTAACTAATGCCAATAAGCTAGGGTCGTCACACTCTAATAAATACTAAGTACACACCGTAACGTTTTTATCGTTTCAATCGCCAGGGGAGGTGATTAGTGTCACAGAATTGGATTTAATTTCACTGTTCATGTTTGACAAATCATTGTTTGGCTTATTTTAATTGCATTAAGTTGGTCAGAAACTTAAATAACCTATCGCTAGGTTCCGTTTACACCGTTATTTGCTCTTCGACCATTGACAAAAGCATATTTTAATGATAGAATGACAATGGTAGAGGCATTAAAGCTTCTTCTCTCTGTCAATGACTGCTTCCGTAATGCCATATCTCAAGCCGATCACAGACGGAATCAGCATACGGGTACATGTAAGTTAGAAAATGCAAACCAAAAATATGTAATTAATTTTCCTGTCAAAAAGCGAAAGATGAAAAAGGGTCATGAGGTTTAAAAACAAATTTATACCTTTTAGACCACCTAAAAGAAAAAAATATGTTTACGGTGACGTACAGAATGATTAAGGTGTCTTTATTTGCTAAAATCTTCATAGTTAATCTTGGAGATAAAAAAAAACGATCAAAGGGCTTTTGTCTGCAAAAAAGGTTACGCCACTGAATAGAATAAATGACAAAGTCGTCATAACTTAAAAAAAAAATACTTACAGGTACAGGTAATAACTACCTATACTTAAAAAGTGTCTCTAGATTTTATACACTATTCTCTTGCGAGGGAGTATTGTGGCGAATGTTTGAAAATGTTATTGGCCTGTATGTATGATTAAGGGGTACAACACCTTGTCACTTCACATGATGTCAAATTTCTGTAACACTTTTCCCATAGCAGTAAATTTATAGGGTTTATGGTCACCCCTAGCTGTAAGGCGTATTTCATAATCTGAAGATATGTAAGACATTTTGTTTCTTAAAATGACCTATATTTTTTGTAGCGACTATGGGACTATAATCGGTTCTGCCTCTTCACAAATTGTATAGGTTTATATAATTTCAAACTGTAATCCTTTGATTACCATCTAACAGCATGGATATCAGACACAGTATCAGTGGAAAGGTCTACATTTGCGGAAGTCTTACCAAACACTTCCCGTAGCTACACATTCCTCAGCAAAGTGTGAATTGTGCGCACTTTGAGTTCACGTTTTAACACGTTATCCAAATATCCAAATTTACACTAAAAACTCTTTTTCCTGAAAGTAATTAATTGTATTATCATTTCTTTGGGTCATATATGGTGGTAAAGAATTCCATTTGGGCTGCATTTTAAAAGCATTATCTTATTTCTACAATCTAAAAATGTAGACACATGAAAGCACAACCAATGCTTATAATCAGGATCCCAGTTATAAGTTAAGGGAGATGAGCCTTTTCCATTTCTAGGCCTATATCAAAAGGTTTTCTCAGTCACAAAGTATCACTGTTCGGGCTTTAACAACAGAATGTATTGGTATATCACAATACATATCAAATAAGACCATCCGAGCAGATGTTAGATATTGACCACATAACGCATGCATAGAGTATCTTCCAGTAGAAAAAAAATCATTTCTTTTCGTCATATCAATTTTATAGCAATCATAATCACCATGCGCGATTTGCATGGCTTGTTTTACTTCTTGCAAATCTCTTAACTTATTGGCGGAAGTTCGAGACACACGTTTACCATTAGTATACATAGTTGTACTATAATTAGCGTTTGGCACTGGTGTAGTTTCGGTAGATGTGTGTTTTTATGTATCTCATTTTCTGAGGGAAAAGTGGTTCTATTGTGGCGTATAGGTATACTCATTTGATTTGTTTTGTACGACAGACAGTCGACGCTATGCTTCCGAAATAGTTTCATCTGCAAAGGCGTCTGCGCCGCAGCAGCCACCTTCTGGTTTGGCTACAGGGATAGAGAAGATTTAAAGGCGTACCTGCTACTGTGAGAGGAATTCATCGGCATCATATTCCTCAGCTCGAGAATATCCTAAAGCACCTGAAACTGAGTTGACATGTTCATCAGCAAATGATTCCTTTCCTTCCTGTACGTATTCACTTTGTGTAAGATTGGACAGTTTTAATTGTTTAAGTTATAATTACTTGCAGACTGTACCAAATGATATTGGAGGGCTAAATTTTGATATTCATACTTAGTTGTAAAATTGCCTTGTAAAGAGCACAAACACGGAATAAAACGGATGAGACGGAACTTTAGCGGGCTTCCTGATAACTTTGTCGATCGCCCTTCTATCAGTTACAATTCAAACTACCATAATAAATCTAAAATCATAGAAATAATACGATCATCTTTGACACTAATTACAGAGCGGAGACTTCAATTTTTATGTTCATTTATTAATTCTTTCATTCGTTGTGGGTAAAGAAGGCTTTTTTTGCCACCTCATTAGGTCGTCTGCTTTCCAGATTACAAATCTGACACCAATTTAAGACCTATGATGTTACGACATGCTTTTTCACGGAACCACGGTTAGCAGTACAATGTACATTTATTCCGAATGGTAATTATTTGTACAGTTGTCAAATTCTAGCCTGTCTGTTGTTATAAAGACAACATGAATGCAAGACATTTTTATAGACATTTTAAGTATATAGGAAGTCTGTCTTGAATATACAGATGTTACAGTTTTGATAGACAAATTAATGAAAAATGTGTTATTTGCAGACAAAAAAATAAATAAAATGACTTGCATGTGATAAACTTTAGCCAAATTATTATTATATCAAATAGTAGATCTAACCAGGTTGATGACGCTCATTTGTGAAGAGATCTCAATCACAGTCAAACCCAATTCCTAGTATTGAGTGTGGGCGGGAATAGGGGTAGGATGTAGAGCGTGGGTGGTCAGCAGAGGTATCGTGAGTAATGGCAGATTATCGAAATATGACAATTTTGCCTGATAAAACTTGAAACAGAGTATATATTCGCAGTTTTATCATGCCATACTAAATGTTATAATCAAGGCGCGTAAAGTGATGATATTAAGTATAGTCAGTTGTGCATATATTGACACAAAAAACTTAAGAGGTTGAAATGTTTGCATGTTCGTGAATTGATAATAACACTGTGCAACAAAGAAATCCGCTGCCTCAATATATGTACGTAAGTACAGATTTATTCGTCGGATATGTGTTTTCAGACATGATTTATGCTAAAATTGTTTTGTTATGTTCCTGAATTAAGACAAGTGCACGCTTATTAAAAAAAAATACGCCTTTCTGCAGAAACGAGGTAAGTTAAATAAGTATAAACGCAGATTACTCTCGGGCTAAGGTCTGATGTACATTCATAAGTTAACCAAGATAAAAACGAATGTATCACTAAAAATGATCGATGATCTAAAAGGCCGCATAAATTAGCTCGGTGCACTTTCACTCAAACAAACACACAAACAAACAAAAAGAACAAAACAAGAAAAACAGTGTTACAGAATGTCAAAGCGTTTTCATTTCTATAACAAATGCATCTTGTATATGTAATATCTAAATTACGTAAACGGCAGAGAAAGCGTTTAAAAACGCAAATTTGGGTTCGACTTGACCAGTGCTCTTTCAAAACTAATTAGCTCAAACCTCAGTATAAAGCCCAGTTGTATATTATCTTCGACATCTCACTTATTTCCGGTTGCAGCCTTTATCACTGTCTTTTTGTCGCTTAAATATAAACTCTTATTTTAAGTTTTGATTTACTTTCTGATTTAAGGAATTATTGCTTGACTTTCATAACGTTTAATTAAATATGTAGACTTCACCGCGCGAAAGAATGCCGTTGCAGTACGAATGAATATATGGTTTATGGTCGAGTCTGTAATAAGATGAGCCGTGCCATGGGAAAACCAACATAGTGGGTTTGCGACCAGCATGAATCCAGACCAGCCTGCGCATCCGCGCAGTCTGGTCGGCTCCATGCTGTTCGCTTTCAAAAACTATTGTAATTAGATAAGCCATTAGCGAACAGCATGGATCCTGACCAGTCTGCGCGGATGCGCAAGCTGGTCTGGATCCATGCTGGTCGCAAAGCCACTACGTTGGTTTTCTCATGGCGCGGCTCAGATAATTGTAATGCCTGTTATTTATAACTCAAAAGCACAGGGTTATAGCATTTTTGAAATGCACTTTAATGTTTTATGGTGTTATCCACCTTTTTTCATGAGAAAAATTAACAGAGTCGACTGGGTTCCAGACAGAGTTGACAGAACTCCAAGAAAAAATGACACAGTGTCGACGATCTGAGACGAAAACGATATTATAATCAATTATTTTGACTGTATCTACCATCGGTATGTTACAGACTACCGTCACTGACTTGTCATAAAAGGACACAAATCAAATTCAACCAGGCATCCAAAAATAGTACAAGAGCCTTAAAAGTCAACAAAAATACAAGAGCAATTTACATGGTAACAGTTATGTGACGATGTTTGGTGGTTTTAGTTAATTTGATAAGAATCCCGTCAGAGATCTATACAAAGAGATGTCAACCAAAATACACTGACTGCTGTATGCCTCTGAGTTTTCGGGCAATTTATTATCATGTTTTGATGATAAAACATTGTTTTCTTCTTATTTCATATAAAATATTCTTTAAAATGTTACTATAAATATGCGATGTAATGGAATTTAAGTTATCCATATCTCACATAAAAACAAGATTTACTAAAATCTTTGATGAATGAAAAGGACGGGTCAAGAAAGACTGTATACATGTTGTACCCAATCTAGGGATATGCACCACATGGCCTTTTCGAAAAATCATGGGAAGTAATTTGTCTCGTGAAAAGCATGAATAATATAAAGATAATTCCATATATAACGTTATAAGAATCTTTCGCTCGGGAAATGTCTGGCTTTTGGGTAACTGTTTTGCGGTAACCGCCTGAACAGCTACCCCTGAGCCAGACATTTCCATCCACACCCCGAAAGCCAGATATTTTCATAAGCACTTTCACTTTAGCACTATTTTATTATAGTAGCGTATGAATTTACACATTCATTCATAAATCACAGCACGTGAGTCATCTTACACCCCGGATGAAAGACGAGTTTTTCCAGCGCGGACAAAAACACGAGAAAATACTAGCCGGCATGCATTGCACGGACTTCACGGACGAAAATATTAGCAGATCGCGTCATGAAATTTAAAGCTCAATGATCGGATTTTGTGACTGAATAGTTGTCTAATTTGAATGTTTTTACCATATAACTGTAAATTTATGACAATTGATAAGAATATTTTAGTGGTAATATTACCGCATGATAAATCGAATTATTTGAAATCCTGAGTATAGGTGAAAGTAGCCAAGCCAGGGGGCTTCATTCGGACGGACGGCTGTATACAAATGTCCTAGTAACGGAGATGGGTAATTGCGTAAAACCATAGTGGAAAGGTCACGGAGCAGGACTAAAGAGAGAAAAAAACGTCTCTAGGTTATTACGAGGAGAAGAAAGAAGATGAGTATTACTTGATTACTAGTCTCCTTTACACTTATTGAGTGGCTGGTCAACCAATAAGTAAATTTATCATAATATGAGCCGCGCCATGAGAAAACCAACATAGTGGCTTTGCGACCAGCATAGATCCAGACCAGACTGCGCGGATGCAGGATCCATGCTGTTCGCTAACAGTTTCTCCAATTCCAATAGGCTTTAAAAGCGAACAGCATGGAGCCTGACCAGGCTGGTCTGGATCCATGCTGGTCGCAAACCAACTATGTTGGTTTTCTCATGGCGCGGCTCATATAGTTTTGATTAGTGACTGGCTAGCCGTATTGCATGATATCAGGAAAAGATTTTTCAAAGGTTTATTTTCTAGTTTTGATTTATTAGTCCAGCAGTTATGACTGTGTTGATTATAGCACCAGTTATGGTTCGGAAATTTGTATAAAGAGTTATGTAATGATTAACAGATTAACCATGGAAACTTTGAAAATCGGATCAAACGCTTTTTTCTCTACCTTTCACTATCCTTCAGCTAAATAATAAAAGTTACTAGAGTCGCCCATATATATTAGCGGTTGCTTAAATATAAGCACATTTCAGATGGACGGTAAAAAAAAAGATGATGGCGCATCCTTAAACTTAAAAGTAACTGACGCGTGGCTGAAGCCCCTCTTCATAGTACGTAGGAGTAATGAAGAGGTATTTGGATTTTTTAGGAACGTCGACTGGTAAAGTTTTGTGTATATTTCAAGTAAAATAGTATACAAGAAAAAATCTCTTGAATTTACTTAATCTATACATATTTCGAAATATACATGTAGGCGGTTTCATGTAATCCTTAGTGCAGTTTCATAATGGATAATTAAGTTTTTACAATCCACAAATAGATAACATGCCGATGCCTGGTGACCCCATGTTTTTGTATCATTTGAAAGAGTTATGTCTGCTGAACAAGAATTAGTAAATAAGATGACCATAATAATATTCACGACTCACCATAGTCATGTTTATTAACTGCGAAATGATAAATTTTCTGTTGAAGTATCATTGAAAACCATAAATAAAAATAAAATAAAATAAGAATTCTGCAACATATTTTTTTCATGTAATTTATATTTTCATTTCCAGTAGACAATACAGTTTCAAATGATACCAATATTTTTTACCTTACCAGGCATCAATATTTGAACTCGAAGCGCCTGGACATCAACTACTGGTCTTGATTGACTTCTGATTTATAAAGGAATTTTTTAACAACAAAGGTAAGTAAATACTAACTGACAATGGGTATATGGGTCTGGAGATAAGGAGTCGTATCCCTAGCTTTTACAAAACATATAGATCTACTTGAAAAGATCTTCCCGGTTGGCATAGGGTTTTCAGTGCCATTGACTGTCAATACTAGTTTTAGGCTTGCTTTTTTTGGATTAAACACAATTATAATATACATGTACAATAAAATGTGCAATATGCACATTACAAACTCTCTGCAAAATTAGGCTGCAATAAAAACAAACATTAAATTATGTTTTCAAGACCGGTAGTAATCGTTGAAGAGGCAAGTAAGTTTTTACTTGACTGCCGTTTACATTATCAAATCCACCGATCTAAATGCATTCATCTGTACCAATATTTCAGTATTAACGGCTGCTGTCTTTACCTAAACACCAAAGCGTACCAACTTCAAAAGTAAATATCTTTGCAGACAAAGCGGATTGGAAGCTGTGGTTTCGAACAATTACAGAGAAATAATTGAACTTTATCATGGAATATTTCAAATATTTCAGGTTTGCGAATAAAAAAGAATATTTGCGACCGATTCATCAAATGATTTATTTTGTCGAAAATTTGCACACTGTTTTTTCTGCAATTTCTTGCTGAATGATATCCTGTTTACGCCATGATTTCGTCGGTAGAGTCCTCTTCAAACAGGGAATCAATCTGTATCATTCTTTCTGCTAAGATATTACATCAGGCCAATACTCACTTTTACCAAAATAGGTACATGTATCGTCGGCAGATCAACGGCATTCACTAGATTCGGTTGAACTGTGTGATATAGAACTTGCTTATTTGTGGACCGGATACCTTTAAGCCGCAATTGCCGTGTGTAAAGGTAGTTTTTTGAATATCAGGTGCTAGTTTTCTTAGATGCAGAAGTTAATTTAGACCAAAAGAACTTAATTGTCGATCCACATATATTACCATAGCATTTTTACTGAAGCAACAAAGTTCTGTCGAGCAGTAAATATAACAGTGAATATTTACATTTACATGACCTTTCGGCAAAAGTTGTACACATTTGACATTGAATAATATTGAACAATAGGTAGATCGCATGTGATTACTGGATTAGCGATCATATTGATAAAAAGTAAAGAAACATCACGCATTCCTCAGTTTTCTAAATAGAAACTCCTTACTTACAGGTAAATGATCCTTGTGGGAAAGGTGATTTTTGATATAAACAACAAGCTGAATAATTTGACATTATTATATCCTCAATTAAAATGATTTAATTTATTACCTCTTTTCGCAGTGATCATAATAACTTTCGAGATATATATTTCACGACACTGGAATATCAATCTTATTCCAGACTTTTTAATGTGTCTTTAAAATAGTAGCTGAGTAATTTCAAATCTAAAGCACAGAGACAAGGTCCTCAGATTTGTTTCTCAACAATCAATGCGATTATACGTCAGTCGTTTCTTATCCTCAGAAAAATAATGTTTATTTTATGTAAAACGTAATAATCAAAATAAGAAAATTCTCATCTGCTGAACTGAAATCTCGTGTATAAATTCGATGACGTAAGAATCTGTGTTGTTCTGTTGTAGGAAGGGATTCTAAACTGTTTGTGAAAGATAACACTTTAATATCACGTATTTTGAGAAACGTATTAGAAAACTACAGAAGATGTGTTTAGAGTGGCATTTGAAAGGGGTCACTGGGAATATCAATAATTAAAAGTTGCGTACATTTTACAAATGGACTAAGCAATCATTGAGACGCTACATTATAAATATTTCAAGGAAATAAAGCGCTTAGGTAATTTTCCCACATATTTATTAATTCTTTGATATAACCAATTACAAAGTAATATGCCGCTGTACGATATAGATTAAGGTAGTCCTTCCGTGAGTCTAGTTACCTCGTCTGACCGTCCGTCTTAGCTGGGTTCAGATTAACGTACATCATTATAAAAAATAAACACTTTGGGACCTTTGATCTGGTTAAACATTGGACAGTGTTATATTTTCCTACTTTTAGAGAGGATGAATAAGTCGGTCCCCTCCGGGGAAGCTTGATTCCCCTTCCCTATTCAATGTTAAGTTTTATCTGAAACCCAAAAAAAAACCTAGGGTCCCCATGTAGAGCTAGGCTAAAACAAACTTTGGGGCCCCGGGTGCGGTGATCCAAAAATTTAAAATAGTTTTTAAAAAAAGGGCCCTCTAGTTTCTTAAAAAATTAAATTTTCCACCAAAATCAAGCAAAAATTTGGGCGAAAGTTTTGCTCAATTTCCCGAAAAATATGTAACAAAAAACAGTCTCTTTTCTTTTTTGTTTTTTTCTTTAAAAAGAATAAATATTTCAGAAAAAAAAAGAGGGAACAAGTTTTAGACTGAAGAGGGGAATTGGGGTGTGCATGGTATGTGCGTGTGTGCACGGTGCGGTGTGTACGTGCGCATACGCGTGCACATTTGGTACTGACAAATTTTCCCAGTGGGGGGGAAAAAAAAACTGGGAGGATTTTACGGAGAAAAATTTCCCCATTTTTGGTGAATTTTGGGCCTTCCCCCCCTAGGTAGAAAAAAATTTTTAAAGAAAATTTTTTTACATCCCCCCTTCAAAACCCCCCAATTTTTTGGGGGGTTGTCTTTTTTCGGCCCCCCCCTACCCTTTAAAATGAAAGCAAAAACCGGGTTCCCAAAAATGACCCCAAAACTCAAAATTTCTTCCAGGCCCCCGCCCGGGGAGAAAAAATGCCGTTTTTTTAGGGGTAGCTTTTCGGCCGTTTCTTTATTATATTTAAAGTGGGTAAAGTGCTTGGTCTTCGGGGGACCACCCTCCGATGAAACACCCCCAAAAAATCGGGTTCCCAAAAATGGACCCAAAAAAATTTGAATTTTTACAGGTTTCCCGCCGGAGAGAAATCCCGATTTTTTAGGTAGTTTTTTGGGCCCCCGTTTCTTACTTATATTTAAAAATTGGGTGGTGTTTGGGTCTTCTAGGACCCCCCTAGCATAAAAGGGAAGCAAAAAATCCGGGTTCCCAAAATGACCCCAAAACTCAAAATTTTTTACAGGCCCCCGACCGGGAAAAAATGCCGTTTTTAGGGGTAGGTTTAGGCCGTTTCTGTACTTATTTTGAAAGTGGGTGAGTGTTTGGGTCTTCGGGCCACCCTAGCATGAAATGAAAGAAAAAAACCCCGGGGGGGTTCCCAAAAAAAAATGCCCCCCAAAATTTCGAATTTCTTACAGGCCCCACCTGGAAAAAATTTGGGGGTTTTTTAAAGGGGGGGGTTTTTAGCGTTTCGGGGCCGTTTCTTTTAACTTATTTTTGGGGAAAGTGGGGGGAAGTGTTTGGGGGTCTTTTTTAGGCCCAAACCCTACTTTGAAATAAAGAAAAAAAAATCCGGGGGGGGGGGGCCAAAAAAAAAAAAAAAAAAAGCCCCCAAAAAAACTCGAAATTTCTTTAACAAGGGTACAAAAAAAAAAACCCCTTGGGAAAAAAAAAAGGGGGGGGGGGGCCGGGGATTTTTACGGGGGGTTAGGGGGATTTTCTGGCCTTTTTTCCCCCTGTTTTTTTATTTTTTAAAAAGGGGGTGATTGCTTTTGGTCTTCTAGGACCCCCCTTTACCCTGAAATGAAAAAGCAAAAAACCCGGGTTTTTTGCCAAAAAATGACCCCCAAAACTCGAATTTCTTACGGGCCCCCCGCCCCTGGGGAAAAAATTCCGGGTTTTTTAGGGTTTTAGCGTTTCTGGGGGGGTTTCTTTTACTTTTTTTAAATTTGAAAGGGGGTGAGGCTTTTTCTTTTTTAAGGCCCCAACCCTACCCGGGGAAATGCAAGAAAAAAAAAACCCGGGGGGGTTGGGGGGGGCCAAAATGCCCCCAAAAAACTCGAATTTTTTTTAAACGGGGCCCCGCCCGGGAAAGGGGAAAATTGGGCCCCCGTTTTTTTAGGGGTGGTTTTTCTGGCCTTTTCCCTGTACTTAATTTAAAAAAATTTGGGGGGTTTGCTTGGGTTTTTTTTCTAGGACCCCCCTAGCATGAAAAAAGCAAAAAAAAAAAAAAAAAACCCGGGGGGTTGGGGGGCCCCAAAATGACCCCCCCAAAACTCGAATTTTTTTCCCGGTTTCCCGACCGGGGAGAAAAAATCCCGGGAATTTTTAGGGGTTTCCCGTTTCTGGCCTTTTTTTCTGTATTATATTGAAAGGGGGTTTGAGGGGGCTTGGGGTTTTTTTCCTAGGGCCCCCACCCGGCATAAATGCAAGAAAAAAACCCCGGGGTTTTTTTGCCAAAAAATTGCCCCCAAAATAAAATTTCTTCCCAGGCCCCTACCCAGGAAAAAGAAAAGGGCCCCCGGGGGAAATTTTTAGGGGTGGGCGTTTCGGGGCCTTTTTCTGTATTATATTTGAAAATGGGGGGAGGTGTTTTTTCTTCTGGGGGAACCACCCTAGCATGAAAAATTGAAAAAGCAAAAAAAAAACCCGGGGGTTGCCAAAATGCCCCCCAAAATTTCAAATTTTTTTCTTACAGGCCCCCGACCTGGAAAAAAAAAAATGCCGTTTTTTAAACGGGAAAGCGTTTCTGGCCTTTTCTTTTTACTTATATTTGAAAGTGGGGGGGAGGGGGGGCTTTTGGGTTCCTTTTTTTTTAGGGAACCAAACCTGCATAAAATAAAAGAAAAAAACCCCGGGGGTTTGCCAAAAATGCCCCCAAAAAACTAAATTTTCTTCCCGGTCCCGCCCCTTGGGAGAAATCCCGGGAATTTTTAAAAGGGGGAAGCGTTTTTTTGGCCCCGTTTTCTGTACTTATTTTTAAAAGTGGGTGGGTGCTTGGTCTTCGGGGACCCCCCCTAGCATGAAATGCAACAAAAAACCCCGGGTTCCCAAAAAATCCCCCAAAACTGGGAATTTTTACGGGGCCCGCCCTTTGGAGGGGAAACCCCAAAAATATTTTTAAGGGGTACGTTTCTGGCCGTTTCGGGTACTTATTTTTTGAAAGGGGGGGGGGGTGAGTGCGGGGTTTTCTGGGACCACCCAGCATAAAATGCAAGCAAAAATCCGGGTTCCCAAAAATGCCCCCAAAACCCCCAAATTTTCTTACAGGCCCCGCCCTGGGGGAGAAATGCCGTTTTTTTAAGGGGTAGGGGTTTCTGGCCGTTTTTCTGTACTTATATTTGAAAGTGGGTGAGTGTTGGGGTTTTGGGGCCCACCCCTGCTGAAAGGGAAACCCAAAAAACCCGGGTTTTCCCAAAATGCCCCCAAAACTCAAATTTTTCGGTCCCGACCGGGAGAAAAAAGCCGTTTTTTAGGGGTTAAGCTTTTCGGGCCTTTTCTGTATTTAAATTTGAAAGTGGTGAAGTGCTGGTCTTCTAGGACCCCCCCTAGCAAAAATGCAAGAAAAAAAGGGGGTTTTCCCAAAAATGCCCCCAAAACCCCGAATTTTTTAACAGGCCCGACGGCGAGAAAATCCGTTTTTTTCCGGGTGCGTTTCTGGCCTTTTCCTGTTTTATTTAAAAGTGGGTGATGAATTTTTCCCTAGGCCCAAACCCAAACATGAAATGCAAGCAAAAAAACCCGGGGGTTGCCAAAATGCCCCCAAAACGAATTTTTACGGGTCCCCCTGGAGAAAATCCCAAATTTTTAGGGTAGCTTTTTCGGGCCGTTTCTGTATTTATATTTGAAAGGGGGTGAGTGCGGGTTTCCCGGACCCCCCTGCATGAAATGCAAGAAAAAAAAGGGGGTTTTCCCAAAAGGGGGCCCCCAAAATCGAATTTTTACGGGCCCCGACCTGGGGGGGAAAAAATCCCAAATTTTTTACGGGTAGCGTTTCTGGCCGTTTTTTGTACTTATTTTAAAAAGTGGGTGAGTGCTTGGTCTTTAGGCCCACCCTAGCATAAAATCCCGCAAAAAATGGGGTTTGCCAAAATGCCCCAAAAAAACCGAATTTTTTACAGGTCCCCGGACCGGGAAAGAGAAATGCCTTTTTTTAAGGGGTAGCTTTTTCTGGCCGTTTCTGTATTTTTATTTGAAAGGGGGTGAGGCTTGGTCTTCTAACCCCCCTAAGGGGGGGGGCAGGGAAAAGAAAAAAAAAGGGGGTTGCCAAAATGCCCCCAAAACCAAATTTTCTTACGGTCCCCAAACTGGGAAAAAATCCCGTTTTTAGGGGTAGCGTTTGGGGGCCGTTTCGGGTTTTAAATTTGAAAGTGGGTGAGTGTTTGGGTCTTCTGGGCCCCCCAAAGCAAAAATGCCCAAAAAAAAAAGGGGGTTTTGCCAAAATGACCCCAAAACTCAAATTTCTTACAGGCCCCGACCGGGAGAGAAATGCCGTTTTTTTACGGGTACCCGTTTCTGGCCGTTTCTGTACTTATATTTAAAAGGGGGTAAGTGCGGGCTTCAAAGGGACCCCCCTAGCATGAAATGCAAGCAAAAAACCCGGGTTCCCAAAAAGGGCCCCCAAAAAACTCAAATTTTCTTACGGGTTTCCGACCGGAGAAAAATGCCGTTTTTTAAAAGGGTTTCGTTTCGGGGCAAGCAAAAACAATCCGGGTTGCCAAAATGACCCCAAAACTTCGCATTTCCTTACAGGTCCCGACCAGGAGAGAAAATGCCGATTTTTACGGGTAGCGTTTCTGGCGTTTCTGTCATATATTTAAAGTGGGTGAGTGCGTGGTCTTCTAGGACCACCCTAGCAAGAAAATGCAAGCAAAAATCCGGTTGCCAAAAATGACCCCCAAAACTCGACTTTCTACAGTTCCCCGACCTGGAGAGAAATGCCGATTTTTACGGGTACGATTTCTGCCGTTTCTCAGTAACTTATATTGTGAAAGTGGGTGAGTGCTTGTCTTCTAGGACCACCCTAGCATGGAAATGCAAGCAAAAAAAAAAAACCGGGTTGCCAAAATGGACCCCAAAACTCGAATATCTTAACTAGGTCCCCGACCTGGAGAGAAATGCCGATTTTACGGTAAGCGTTTCTGGCCGTTTCTGTACTTACATTTGAAAAGTGGTGAGTTGCTTGGTCTTCATAGGGACCACCCTAGCATAAATTGCAAGCAAAAAACTCCGTGTTGCCAAAATTCCCCCAAAACTCGAATTTCTTACAGGTCCCGACCTGGAGAGAAATGCCGATTTTTACGGTAAGCGTTCCTGCCGTTTCTGTACTTATATTTGAAATGTGGGAGAGTGCCTTGGTCTTCTAGGACCACCCTAGCATGAAATGCATGCAAAAATCCGGGTAGCGCAAAATGACCCCAAAACTCTAATTTATCTTACAGGTCCGACCTGGAGAGAAAACGATTTTACGGGTAGCGTTTCTGGCCGTTTCTGTTCTGTACTTATATATGAAAGTGGGTGAATGCTTGTCTTCTAGGACCACCCTACATGAAATGCAAAGCAAAAATCCGGGTTGGCCAAAATGAACCCCAAAACACGAATTACTACAGATCCCGAACCTGGAGAGAAATGCCGATTTTTACGGGTAGCGTTTCTGGCACGTTTCTGTACTTATATTTGAAAGAGGGGTGAGTGCTTGGTCTCAAGGACCAACCCTAACATGAAATCAAGCAAAAAAATCGGTTTCGCATAATGACCCCAAAACTCGAAATTCTTACAGGTTCCCCGACCTGAGAGAAATGCCGATTTTTTACGGTAGCGTTTCTGGGCCGTTTTCAGACTTATATTTGAAAAGTGGGTGAGTGCCATGTTCGTCTAGGACCACCCTAGCATGAAATGCAAGCACAAAATCCGGGTTGCAAAATGACCCCCAAAAACTCGAATTTCTTACAGGTACCCGACCTGAGAGAAATTCCGATTTTATTAACGGGTCGCCGTTTTCTGGCCGTTTCTGTACTTATATTGAAATGGGTGAGTGCTTGGTCTTCTAGGACCACCCTAGCATGAAATGCGAGCAAAAAATCCGGGTTAGCCAAAATGACACCCAAACACGAATTTCTTACAGGCCCCGACCTGGAGAGAAATGCAGATTTGTTACGGGTAGCCGTTACTGGCCGTTTCTGTACTTATATTTGAAAGTGGGTGAGAGCTTTGTCTTTCTAGGACCACACCTAGCATGAAATGCAAGCAAAAAATCCGGTTGCCAAATGACCCCAAACTGTTCGAATTTCTTACAGGTCCACGACCTGGAGAGAAATGGCCTATTGTTTACGGGTAGAGCGTTTCTTTCCGTTTCCTGTACTTAGATTTGAAAGTGGGAGAGTGCCATGTCTTCTAGGACCACCCTAGCATGAAAAGCAAGCAAAAAATCCTGGTTTGCCAAAAAAGGACCCCAAAACTCAATATCTACAGGTCCCCGACCTGAGCGAAATGCCGAATATTGACGGGTAGCGTTTCTGGCCCGTTCTGTACTTAAATTGAAAGTTGGTGAGTGCTTGGTCTTCTAGACCAACCCTGAGCATAAATGCAGCAAAAAATCCGGTTTGCAAAATGACCCCAAAACTCGAATTCTTACAGTCCCGACTCTGAGAGAAATGCCTAGTTTTACGGGTATCGTTTCTGGCCGTTTCTGTATTATAATTGAAAGTGGGTGAGTGCTTGTCTTCTAGGAACCACCCTAGCATGAAATTGCAAGCAAAAAACATCCGGGTTGCCAACAATGACCCCAAAACTCGAATTTCATACAGTCCCGACCTGAGAAAATGCCGATTTTTTACATGGTAGCGTTTTCTGGCCGTTTCTGTACTTAGCTATTGAAAGTGGGTGAGTGGCTTGGTCTTCTAGTACCACCCTAGCATGAAAATGCAAGCAAATAAATATCCGGTTGCCAAAAATGACCCAAAAACTCAATTCTTACAGGTCCCCGACCTTGAGAGAATGCCGATTTTTACGGTAGCGTTTCTGGCCGTTTCTGTACTTATATTTGAAAAGTGGGTGAGTGCTTGGTCTTCTAGGACCAACCCTAGCCTGAAATTGCAAGCAAAAAATCCGGGTTGCCAAAATGACCCCAAAATCTCGAATTTCTTACAGGTCCCGACCTGAGAGAAATGCCGATATATACGGGTCGCGTTTCGGCCTTTTCTGTACTTATATTTGAAAGTGGGTGAGTGCATGTGTCTTCTTTAGACCACCCTAGCTGAAATGCAAGCAAAAAATCCGGGTTGCCAAAATGACCCCAAAACTCGAATTTCTGGAGAGAAATGCCGATTTTTACGGGTAGCGTTTTCTTACTGGCCGTTTTTCTGTCTTATATTTGAAAGTGGGTTAGATGCTTTGTCTCTAGGACCCACCCTAGCATGAATGCAGCCAAAAATCCGGGTTGCCAAAATGACCCAAAACTCGAATATCTAACAGGACCCGAATCCTGGAGAGAAATGCCGTTTTTTACCGGGTAAGCGTGTTCTGGCCGTTTCTGTAACTTCTATTTGAAATTGGGTGAGTGCTTGGTCTTCTAGGACCAACCCTAGCATGAAATGCAAGCCAAAAAAACCGGGTTGCCAAAATGACACCCAAAACCCGAATTTCTACAGGTCCCGACCTGAGAGAAATGCCGATTTTTTAACGGTAGCGTTTCATGCCGTTTCCTGTACTTATTATTTGAAAGTGGGGAGTGCTTGGTCTTCTAGGGACCCAACCTGCATGAAATGCAAGCAAAAATCCGGTTGCCAAAATGACCCCAAAACCGAATTTCATACAGGTCCCGACCGGAGAGTAATGCCGATTTTTACGGGTAGCGTTTCTTGCCGTTTCTGTAACTTAATATTTGAAAGTGGGTGAGTGCTTGTCCTTCTAGGACCACCCCTAGCATGAAATGCAAGCAAAAAATCCTGTTGCCAAAATGACCCCCATAAACAAGATTTCTTACATGTCCCCGACCTGGAGAGAAATGCCGCTTTTTCACGGTAGCGTTTCTGGCCGTTACTGTAGTCTTATATTTGAAAGTGGGTGAGTGCTTGGTCTTCTAGGATCCACCCACCATGAAACTGCACACGCAACACACCATCCGGATTTTCAAAATGAGCCCAAAACTCGAATTTCTCTTACAGGTCCCCCCGAACCTGGAGAGAAATGCCGATTTTTACGGTAGCGTTTTCTGGCCGTTTCTGATACTTATATTGAAAGTGGTGATGCTTGGTCTTCTAGACCCACCCTAGCATGAAATTGCAAGCAAAAAATCCGGTTGCCAAAATGACCCCAAAACTCGAATTTCTTACAGGTCCTCGACCTGAGAGAAATGCCGATTTTTAAAACGGGTAAGCGTTCTGGCCGATTCTGAACTTATAATTGAAAGTGGGTGAGTGCTTGTCTTCTAGGACCACCCTAGCATGAAAATGCAAGCAAAAAATCCGGGTTGGCAAAAATTACCCCAAAACTCGAATTTCTTACAGGTCCCCGTACCTGGAGAGAAATGCCGATTTATATACGGGTAGCGTTTCTGGCGCGTATTTCTGTACTTAATTGAAAGTTGGTGAGTGCTTGGTCCTCTAGAGTAACCACCCTATGCATGAAATGCAAAGCAAAGAAAATCGGGTTGCTCAAAATGACCCAAAACTCGAATTTCTTACAGGTCCCGACCTGGAAAGAAATGCCGATTTTAACGGGTAGCGTTTCTGCCGATACATGTACTATATTTTGAAAGTGGGTGAGTGCTTGGTCTTCTAGGACCCCACCCTAGCAATTAAATGCAATGCAAAAAAATCCGGGTTGCCAAAATGGACCACAAACACTCGAATTTCTTACAGAGTCCCCAGAACCTGAGAGAATGCCGATTTTTTACGGGTAGCGTTTCTGGGCCGGTTCTGTACTTATATTTGAAAGTGTGGTGCGTGTGACTAGTTCATCTAGACTCACCGGCTAGCATGAAATGCAAAGCAACAAAATCCGGGTTGGCAAAATGACCCGCAACCTCGAATTTCTTACAGTCCCGACCTGTAGAGAAATGCGTGATTTTTACGGGTAGCGTTACTTCGCGTTTCCGTACTTAAATTTGAAAGTGTGGTGAGTGCTTTGGTCTTCTAGGACCACCCTAGCATGAAATCAAGCAAAAAATCCGGGTTAGCCAAAATGACCCCAAAAACATAACCCTCGAATTTCTTACAGGACCAGACCTGGCGAGAAATGCCGAATTTTTAACGGTCAACTGTTTCTGCGTTTCTGTACTTATCTTTGACAGTGTGTGAGTGCTTGGATCTTCTAGACTAACCACCTAAGCCTGAATAGCAAGCAAATAATTCCAGGGTTTGCCAAACTCACCTCCCAAACAACACGAATTTCTTTGACAGGTCCGACCTGAGAGAAATGCCGATTTATAACGGGAAGCGTTTTCTGGCCGTTTCCAGTACTTATATTTGAAAAGTGGGTGAGTGCTTTGTCTTCTATGACCACCTAGCATGAAATGCAAGCAAAAAATCCGGTTGCCAAAGACCTCCAAAACTTCGAATTTCTTACAGGTACCCCGACCTGGAGATAAATGCGATTTTACGGTTAAGCGTTTCTGGCCGTTTCACTGTACTTATATTTGAAAAAGTGGGTTGAGTGCTTGGTCTTCTAGGTACACCAGCATGAAATGCAAGCAAAAAATCCGGGTTGCCAAAATGACGCCCAAAACTCGCCATATATACTACAGAGTCCGACTGAGAGAAATGCCGATTCTTTAACGGGTAGCGTTTCTGTCAGACGTTTCTTACTTATATTTGAAAGTGGGTTCGAGATGCTTGTCATTCTAGGACAACCAAGCATGAAAAGCAAGCAAAAAATAATACGGTTTGCCAAATGACCCCCCAAAACTCGAATTTTTTACAGATCCCAGACAGGATAGAGCAAATGCCGATTTTTAACGAGGTAGCGTTTCTGGCTCGTTTTCTGTACTTATATTGAAAGTGGTGAGGTGCTTTGGTCGTTCAGGACCACCCTAAGCATGAAATGCAAGCAAAAAATCGGGTTGCCAAAAATGACCCACCCAAAACTCGAATTTCTTCATACAGTCCCGACTGGAGAGAAATCCGATTTTTTACGGTAGCGTTTTCTGGACCGGTTTCTTGTACATATATTTGAAATGGGTAGCCGCCTTGGACTTCTAGGACCACCCTAGCATGAAATGCAAGCAAAAAATCCGGTTGGGGCGCAAAATGACCCCAAAAACTCGAAATTCTTACAGGTCCCGACCTGGAAGAGAAAGACCGATTTTACGGGTAGAACAAGCGAAGTATTTTTTCTGGCCGTTTCTGTACTTATATTTTGAAAGTGGGTGAGTGCTAGGTCTTCTAGGACCACCCTAAGCATGAAAAGCAAGCAAAAAATTGACCGGGTTGCCAATATCGGCAGTGCACCTCCCAAAACTCGAATTTCTTACAGGTCCCAGAACTCGGTAGAGAAATGCCGATTTTTTACGAGGTAGCCTTATCTGGGCCGTTTCTGTACTTATAATTGAAAGTGGGGTGGAGTGCTTAGGGTCTTCTAGGACCACCCTAGCATGATATGCAAGCAAATAAAACCGGGTTGCCAAAATGACCCCAAAACTCGAATTTCTGGAGAGAAATGCCGATTTTTACGGGTAGCGTTTCCGGCCGTTTCTGTACTTATATTTGAAAGTGGGTGAGTCCTTGGTCTTCTAGGACCACCCTAGCATGAAATGCAAGCAAACAATCCGGGTTGCCAAAATGACCCCAAGAACTCGAATTTCTTACAGGTCCCGACCTGGAGAATGCCCGATTTTTACGGGTTAGCGTTTCTGGCCGTTTCTTTCTGTACTTATATTTGAAAGTGGGTGAGTGGCTATGGTCTTCTAGGACCACCCTAGCATGAAATGCAAGCAAAAAAATCCGGGTTGCGGCCAAAAAACCCCAAAACTCCGAATTTTCTTTTACAGGTCCCGACCTGGAAGAAATGCCGATTTTTAACGGTGCGTTTCTGCCGTTTCTGTACTTATATTTGAAAGTGGAGGTGAGTGCTTGGTCTTCCTAGGACCACCCTACATGAAACCAGCAAGCAAAACATCCCGGGGTTGCCAAAAAGACCAATGACCCCAAAACTCGAAATTCCTTACAGGTCCCGACCTGAGATAAAATGCCGTTTTTACGGTAAGGCGTATTCTGGCCGTTTCTGTACTTATATTTGAAAGTGGGTGAGTGCTTGGTCCTCTAGGTCCACCCTCAAAGCATGAAAAGCAAGGCAAAAAATCCGGGTGCCAAAGATGACACCCAAAACTCGAATTTCTTACAGGTCCCGACCTGAGAGAAATGCCGATATTTTTATCGGTAGCGTATCAGGCCGTATCTGTACTTAAATTTGAAAGTGGGTGAGTGCTTGGTCTTCTAGGGACCACCCTAGCATGATATAGCAAGCAAAAAACCGGGATCCAAAATGACCCCCAAAACTCGAATTTCTTACAGGTCCCCGACCTGGAGAGAAGATTGCCGATTTTTATACGGGTATCGTTCTGGCCGTTCTGTACTTATATTGAAAGTGGGTGATATGCTTTGTCTTCTAGGACCACCCAACATGAATGTCAAGCAAAAAATCCGGTTTGCCAAAATGACCCACAAAACTCCGAATTTATATTTTCTTACAAGGTCCCGACCTGGAGAGAATGCCGATTTTTTACTGGTAGCGTTTCTGGCCGTTTCTGTACTATAGTTGAAAGTGGGTGAGTGCTTGGTCTTCAAGGACCACCCTAGCATGAAATGCAATAGCAAAAATCCCGGGTTGCCAAAAATGACCCCAAAACTCTGAATTTCTTACAGGTCCCCGACTGGAGAGGAAATTCCGATTTTTACGGGTACGTTTCTTTTCTGTCCGTTTCTTTACTACTTAAATTTGAAAGTGGGGTGATGCTTGGTCTTCTATACCACCCTAGCATAAATGCAAGCATAAAAATCCGGGTTTGCCAAAATGCCCCCAAAACTCGAATATCTTACAGGTCCCGACCTGGAGGGAAATGCCGATTTTAAACGGGTAGCGTTTCCTGGCCGTTTCAGTACTTATATTTGAAAAGTTGGTGAGTGCTTGGGTCTTCTAGTCCCACCCTAGCATGAAATGCAAGCAACAAAAATCCGGGTTGCCAAAATGACCCGCAAAAACTCGAATTTCTTACAGGTCCCGACCTGGAAGAAATGCCGAATTTACGGTAGCGTTTTTTCTGGCCGTTTCTGTACAAATATAGAAAGTGGGTGGAGTGCTTGGTCTTCTAGGACACCCAAGCATGAAATGCAAGCAAAAAATACCGGTTGCCAAAATGACCCCAACACTCGAATTTCAAACAGTTGTTCCCGACCTGGAAGAATGCCGATTTATACGGGTAGCGTTTCTGCGTTTTCTGTACTTATATTTGAAAGTGTGGTGAGTGGCTTGGATCATCTAAGTACCACACCCTATCATGAAATGCAGCAAAAAATCCGGGTTGCCAAAATGACCCAAAACTCGAATTTCTTACAGGTCCCTACCTGGAGAGAAATGCCGTATTTTTACGGTAGCGTTTTTCTGGCCGTTTCTGTACTAATATTTGAACGTGGGTGAAGTGCTTGGTCTTTTCTATACCACCCTAGCATGAACTGCAAGCAAAAAAAACCGGTTTGCCAACCTATACCCCAAAACTCGAATTTCTCTTACAGTCCCGACCTGGAGAGAAATGCCGATTTTTACTGAAGCTTTTCTTGGCCGTTACTGTACTTAAAATGAAAGTGGGGTGAGTGCTTGTCTTCTAGACCAACCCTAGCATGAAATGTCAAAGCAAAAATCCGGGGGTTATTTTACTGCCAAAAATGACCCAAAACTCGAATTTCTTTACAGGACCCGACTGGAGAGAAATGCCGATTTTTTAACGGGTACGTTTCTGGCCGTTTCTTTCTGTACTTATATTTGAAATGGGTGAGTGCTTGGACTTCTAGGACCACCTAGCATAAAAGCAAGCAAAAAATCATCCGGTTTGCAACAATGACTCCCCAAACTCGAATTTCTACAGGTCCCTACTGGAGAGACATGCCGATTTATAACGAAGCGTTTTCTGCCGTTTCTGTACTTATAATTAGCAAGTGGGTGAGTGCTTGGTCGTCTAGGACCACCCTAGCATGTACAACTGCAAGCAAAAAAAATCCGGGTTGCCAAAATGACCCCCAAAACTCGAATTTCTTACAGTCCCGACCTGATAGAATGCCGATAATTTAACCGGGTAGGTTTCTGGCCGTTTCTGTACTTATATTGAAAGTGGGTGAGTGCTTAGGTCTATCTAGACCACCCTAAGCATGAAATGCAAGCAAACAATCCGGTTGCCAAAATGACCCCCAAAAAAACTCCGAATTTCTTACAGTCCACGGGGGGGGGGGGGGGGCGACCTGGAGAGAAATGCCGATTTTTACGGGTAAGCGTTTTCTGGCCGTTTCTGTACATAAATTTGAAAGAGGTGTAGTGCTTGGTCTTCTAGGACCACCCTAGCATGAAATGCAAGCAAAAAATCCGGGTTTCCAAAATGACCCCAAAACTCGAATTTCTTACAGGTCCCTACCTGAGAGAAATCGATTTTTACGGGGTAGCTTTTCATGGCCGTTTTCTGTACTTTATATTTGAAAAAGTGGGGAGTGTCTTGGTCATTTCTAGACCACCTGCCTAGCATGAAATGCAAGCAAAAATCCGGGTTGCCAAAAAGACCCCCAAAACTCGAATTTCTTACAGGTCCCGACTCTGGATAGAAATGCCGATTTATATACGGGTAGCGTACACACTGGCCGTTACTGAACATATATTTGAAGTGGTGATGCTTGGTCTTCTAGGACCGACCCCTATCATGAAATGCAAGCAAAAATCCGGTTGCCAAAATGACGCCCAAAACTCGAATTTTCTTACAGGACCCGACCTGAGAGAATTGCCGATTTTTTACAGGTAAGCGTATTCTGGCCCGTTTACTGTACATATATATATGAAAGTGGGGTGAGTGCATGGTCTTCTTTCTAGGACACACCCTAGCCTGAAATGCCAAGCAGTAAAAAATCCGGGAGTGGCAAAATACCCCAAACTCGAATTTCTTACAGGTCCCGACCTGGAGATAAATTCCGATTTTTTACGGGTAGACGTTTCTGGCCGTTTCTGTACTTATATTTGAAATGGGTGAGTGCTTGGTCTTCTAGGACCCACCCTAGCAATGAAAATGCAAGCAAAAAATCCGGGTTGCCAAAATGACCCCAAAACTCGAATTTCTTACAGGTCCCGACCTGGAGAGAAATGCCTGCTTTTTACGGGTGAGCGTTTCTGGCCGTTTCTGTTACTTAATATTTGAAGTGGGGTGGGGAGTGCTTGGTCTTCAATGACCACCCTAGCAAGAAATTTGCAACGCAAAAAATCCGGGTTGCCAAAATGACCCCAAAACTCGAAATTTCTTACAGGTCCCGACTGGAGAGGTAAATGCCGAATTTAAACGTGTAACGTTTCTGGCCGATTCTGTACTATAATTGAAAGTGGGTGAGTGCCAAGTCTACTAGGACCACCCTAGCATGAAATGCAAAGCAAAAAATCCTGGTTTTCCAAATGACCCAAAACCTCGAATTTCTCTTACAGGTCCCGAACCTGGAGAGAAATCCGATTTTTACGGGTAGCGTTTACTGGGCCGATTCAGTACTTATATTGAAAGTGGTGAGTGCTTGTCTTCTAGGACCACCCTAGCTGAAATGCAAGCAAAAATCTCCGCGTGGCCATAACCAACCCAAATTTCGAATTTGCTACCGTAGAAAATCTTACACCCTTGCATATTTAAAGGAATGACTTGAGCGACACCATAACAGTTTACTTGAAGAAATTTAACTACAAGAGATTCCTTATAAAGACTAAAAGAGGGATCAATAACTAAAAACTTCTTTAAATTATTAGAATAACAGAAATTAAACAAATTGATAATTTCTCAGAAATAAATAACTAAATTTCGATTTTTTCAAGACATAAATGCCCCATTAAACGGATGAGCTGGATAAAATTGATATCATTTTGCCCGGAATAATGGTATTTAATGGTGTTTTCAATAATATCATTTACTGCCGCAGATATAGCATGCACGTGTTTAGACATGCAAATTTGAGTTCTATTTAAAAACCTTTTAACAATCCCATTCACAAGAAACTGTGAATTCAGCAGTTTAATTTCCGCTCTTAATATTACTGGTTTATTTACCGAAGAAACTAAGATTTTTACAAGGCACTTATATCTTATGTGCAAAAATAATTATCTGACAATCTCGTTAAAATGGTTGGAGGTCATTACAAATGGGTGAAGAGTTGGGAGAAAAAGAATCTATGAATGAAAGTACGAGACTAGAAAGTAACATATATTTATAAAAAATAACATACTTTTTCAGGATTATTTCTATATTAACTCAGAACTATAAACGGAAAATGCATGCTATATGCCAAGCAGTCTAGACAACTCCGTTTTTGGTATTAAGAGTGTTTGTAAGGCTTGTATGCTTACCAGAAAACAATAAAGAATATTTTTTAGAAACGTTTTAAACAGCACACGAAAACCAGCAACAAAACAAAATTTTCCTTAAAAGGAAATGAAAATATCAAACTTTCGGACGATAGAAAATGAAATATGCGGTTACCGTAACCAAGATCTATTGAAACGTTTCAATAAATCTGTTATGAACACATTCTCTATGCTGCAACATATTTCAATTTTTACATTGAAAACCAATTTGAATGGAACTAGACTTGACTAGAACTTTGGCTTATACAAAAGAAGGTTTACCAACATCAGTATGACTGACTTCATCAGATTCCCAAACTTGTTAAAAATGTTTCTATAAGAAAAGAATACATGAAAAAAAAATCTTAAAAATATATTAGCACTGTCGACACATCCGACAAAAGAGGAAAAATAAAGTGATACTAAATGTAACAAAATAGAAAGAGTCCGCCCGCTTTTCTCAGTTTGGAAAGCGTAGATTTACGGATCGCGGAGTCTATAGTTCGATTCCCGTACGAAACGTATGTTCTCCGTGACGATTTTCTTTGCAGTCATTCATCCTCAGCCTCTGATTCATGTAATACTTTTGAAAAATTATGAATCTTAACCAGTCAGCGCCGTTTGAATCATTACCACATAATGTGGAAGACAAAACGACACTAAAAGTGACTGACACATGACAAATCAAAAACAGTCAGTGTCGTTTGAATTATTACCGCATATTCTGGACCGTTCAAAAAGACAAAACGATACTCAAGGTGACTAAATTGCGAATAATCTAAACCAGACAGCTTCTGTTCAATCATCAGTGTCTTTATTGTGTTACGTTATCAAGAAGATATTTTAGGACATAAACCTGATGCGCACGCATCTAACTTTCCGTTGTGTCCTATTCAATACACTACCGGACATGCATTCTTATCATGCCGGTACCATATAGTTTGTTTCCCTTTGAGTTCCTCGAATTGTATAGGTACGTAATTTGAAACCGCTAATCAGGAGATAAAGCAGATGCAGAAGCCATACCTCTACCATTTAAGAAATTAAATGAATAAATATCCTAGTATCTTCCTGTTTGTTGCAATTTTCTAAAGATTTAGCGCTATTAATAGTAGGTACAAAATACTGTAAATAACTGTTAGGCATTTCAGTGAATATGAATCCCATAGTTTATATTCATACATGACTAAAATGACTAAAATCAGAACCTGAAAGTTGACGTAGAAAGAGCTACCGTATAAGTACTTATTTCTGCGGGCTGTAATAGCTGCTGGCGATTTTTCCAAAAATGAGTGTGGTATAAACTTTTTCTGCGTACCTTATTTCGGCGAGTGTCTTCCTTAATCAAAGTTTGAAGTGAATTTATTCTGCTGTTCTGTATCTACGGTTGTTTCATTGATTTCCAAATAGACAGGTACGTATTTTGACAGTAATATTTTGGCTTCTGATGAAAATTAAAGTTGACTGTACTGATGTAACATCGTCCATCATCACATAATTTTTAATTCTTAAATGCAAGGTGAAACAGTCATTTATTATACGATCATCCAAACAGACACGAAAATGCCTGAATCTATATTTTGCAAACATTCTCATATGTGCATTTAACGGTATGATATTTAGTTAATCACGCCTTTTATAAGTCCCTACAATTAAGCGGTAAACAAGACCATCGCCAGGGGACGGATTCGTTGACAATAGACACAAAGAGACAATGTAGTGTTTGTCACATAATTAATAGAAAAATGCAACTGACAGCCGCCTGCTAAATATGGTGAACGAAAATCAAAACAAATATCGAATTTTTTATCATGGTTATTAAACAGTCACAACATCTTGTCAGACTCATTTCAGCAGCAGATATATTGACAGCCAGGACTCTCGTGTGGGGTTTTTTTTCTCCAAGAATTAATCTATCTAGGACTTATCCGCCCACTTTTTGGCTAATGGTTGTGGAAGACATATATTTGGCACTATGATCCAGTTTTCCAGTCGTATTTTTAACGCTCACGCACTATTCTTGTTCGTCCTAATCGACAGAAAAAATGTCAAAAGTAACACATGTTGAGTTGGCAGAGGAGAGAAATTATTGATCAAACATATTCAAGGTTCAAAAACAGACCAAATTTGATGACCCAAGACTAGACCCAGGAAAACAATCCCGTTCTTGAAAATAATTTACAGCTTCAGAACTTTGTCATAAGTCTAAATTGTTGTGAGTGAAGGCATTGGCGCAAGACATCTGTACATCTGCGTCTTTTGCCTTTTCATAAATTTTAAAGGGAAAGGCAATGTTGTTCTTATGTTAATTTCATCAGCCGGGATTCATTTAAAGAAGTAAAGAATTTTCAAAATTGGAGTGAAAGTGAGAAAATTATGAGCATTTAAATATTCGGTCAAACTGGCGGCCATTTTGTTTCCATGGCAGCAAAAACAAAAATGGCGGATTTATAAATTTTAGATACACATTTGAACTGCATAAACTTATTTCTGTAAAATAATTTCTACACTTTTTACAACTATAATGAAAGAAATTATCATGTTTTACACCTTTCCTCAAGAAACAAGAAAATGAATCTATTTAAAAGGTTATTTGCTAAATAAAGAATTCAGCAGTATATAAATGACATGATAAACATACTAAAATGGCTGCCTCCATGATCAGCCATTTTCTTAAATTTCAAACTGACATATCTTTTTCAATAGTGGTCCGATTTTAAACATTCTTTCAGTGTTATGAAAGGCTTGAGGATGACTTTCATATATAATTAACTTATTATCAGGCATTCTTTATCCTTTAAGTCATTTTGCATTTTTTGTTTGAACCGTTTCCACACACACAAGTCTCAGATTCCATAACAGAATGTCAGTGTGTACAAAAGATATTTCATGTTTACCCAATTTCTGCCTCAGTAATATGAAATTAGGTGCTACCTTAAAGGCAGAGCTCCCTTGAAAAATCACCAGTGCCCCTTAAAAATTGAAGGAGCGGTGTTGGAATTGTCTGGAATTATGTATTCGTTTAGGAAGTTTATGTTCTATAAGATCTATTAAAATTATAAGTATTAATGATAATTCATGATTTCTGAATGCATGTTTTAGACTGCATCAAATTTAATTCTTGACATACATGTATGTGAAATACTCGAAAGATATTCTGTATATAATTAAAAGAAAGTTCGATATAGATTAACATCTGCTCAAAGATAAAGAAAAAAACGTATATGAATAATTTCTGTTATTCTTATTAAAACGTACTGCATCAACAATTTTACATAAATTATTATCATACTGGAAACCAGTCACAAATGATAACTCCTTCAAATTGAAAAGCTTGAACCTTGAAAATTTCAAACCTAACAGAATCTCATTAGGCCAATAGCCAAAGGAATTCTGTCTCTTTGCATGTGAATGTTTGGCAATAAGGACTTAATGTAAAAAGTTAATGTTCCAATTCCAAAGTTAATAGAAATTAGAATTTACGTAATCCTGGAAATGACTAATGTAATTCTTTTAAATGTCATTATTGTCATATTTTGGTTCTTTCTGAAAGGAAGAATGATTGTGTCCAACTTTCAGTCAAAAATACTGCTATAATAGACGCCTGGTATGGGAAAATTGCAATCATTTACATGACTGTACAAAGCTCTTTTAAACACAAAAGACTAGCAATTTTTAAAAGTTAATGATCAGAATTTTACCTAAGTAGAGAAAAACAGTGTTTGCAGAAATTCTCGAAAACCCCTGTTTATTACTGAACTTCTAAGTTAACATATCTATGGCTTTTTTATGGTTAATCTTTTAGCACTGTAGAATAGGGATGGTAGTAAGAACCTTTTTGAGGTTTATTGATAATTCATCGCCAATAGTTTTAGTTTTTTTGATAAATTCTGGTCAGTGATTTTAAAGCTAACGGATGAAATATATGCGAACGGGGAGAAGAGCATTATTTGCTTTTCACAGTTCAATGCCTGTATATTTTGATCCTAAAGCTTTTTTTCTTTTTTAAAAAGTTATGTCTACTGACTACTGCACAGGCACTACATTGGAACCTGACATCAAAACTAAACACTTGTTAAATTTCACATGAATGACTTTAGTTATACAATATTTTCAAAACTCATAATAATACAAAAAAAAACTGAAATAAAAAAGGAATTGAAAATAAAAATCTGGTCCAGGTGAGGTTCGAACTCACGACCTCTGGTTTTCAACGAGAACTCGATAACCACTACACCACTGTGGAGTTATGACGTCATCCTGACAAACATAAGTATATATGATAAATTCGGTAATGGCAGCGTGACGAAAGTCGTTTCAAAATGAAAATATTGTATTTTATTTCTTTTTTCTTCGTAGAAAATGTATTTAGCACTAATTTTTTATTATCAAACGCGCATTTACATTTTTATTCAATATTCAAAGCAATAAGCGAGACGCTTTTGTCAACCGTAAACAGTAAGCGTCTACTGACGTCTTTACTGATTAATTACTGTGTGCATAGTGCACATGAAAAAATTCGAAGAACACCGATTCCAAATAGTACCACGAATTTTCAACTCGATAGTATACACAGTTAGATCTCTCTATTCGTTTTCTTGTTCATACGTCTAACCGTAATGCGACGCTGCTCTGCTACTACTCTCATCTACGTTTCTATTCCTTATCCCCGGCGTTTAGAATTGCCACATACATGTACGTACCATTTAAACAAAAAATAGGTTAATCTGGGCCATGACCGTTTGGTCAAAGTGTCTTGTGAATACGATCTCAATAATTTAATTTGTAATTGAATTTCAATTTGCATGTCTAGAACTAAGATTAAAATTGAGGGAATTCAGTACACTTGCATTAATCTGAAGATACTGATGTTTTTTAACAGAACGATCATGGTTTATGGAATCTCATTTTTGCTGAGTATTAAATACTTTTTCTTCAAAGGACAATTTTCAGCAAAATAACATAAATTTTTTTTTACCACTCCGTTTGAACCATAAAATGTTAATGTTTTTTGGAGTACGGACGTGCTACCAGTGCTTACATGTAAATTCCAATGGCTAGGAAGTGCTGTCAGGTTTCGCTATATGATTGCAAATGTTTAGAACTTTACAATATATGAAGATAACCAAATTACTTATGTAACATAAAAAAGACAATCAATGAAAATACACTGAAAAATGGTGGCTTTTCATTCCCAAAGAAAGGCCCTTGGTTACCTGACATATGCCGAGACTGAAATATTAATCTAATGACATAGTTAAAAGACCCAATGACGTAACTGGAACAGAGATCAATATGATAAGCTAAAGACATAGTTAAAATAGATGAAAATAATAATGTGATGGCTTATTTGAGCGGCGCCATGAGAAAACCAACATAGTGGCTTTGCGACCAGCATGGATCCAGACCAGCCTGCGCATCCGCGCAGTCTGGTCAGGATCCATACTGTTCGCTTTCAAAGCCTATTGCAATTAGAGAGACCATTAGCGAACAGCATGGATCCTGACCAGACTGCGCGGATGCGCAGGCTGGTCTGGATCCATGCTAGTTGCAAAGCCACTATGTTGGTTTTCTCATGGCTCGTCTCATTTAGAGATGAAACTATTGAGGTCATGGCACAATTAGAATACACATGGAAAGTAGCAATTAGTATCGTGGTTTCACAGCTAGAGCTGGGAGAAAATAGTCGTAAACAATTAGCACAATATTTTCAGGGAAAAAACAAACAACACCATATTATAGAAATTATAGAATGAAATGGTTGTTTTACATGAAATTTAAACAGAGTACAAAACATGTTTATTCATCTACAAGACAATTGTCAATTTACTTATATGTAACTGAATTCCGGAAAAAGACTGCATACATAAAGGGGCCACACTTTCGGACAGTTAAACGCCCTTAAACACTTACCATTTTCAAAAACACCTGTTACATATCTCCGTTTTGATGCATTTGCAAGAATTTCCCAGTGCTGAAATTTTACATAACTAGGTGAAACATTATTTTCAATATTTGTTTATTTTTATTTCCTTACAAATGTCATTCATTTTTAAAAGGGCAACTTTTCTAGAATATTTTAAGTATCTACGGGAGACGAAATGGAAAGGTAGATTGTTGGTAAAGATTTTGTTTGAATACCAAATATTTCTGTGTTTTGATGATGTACTCCTGAACCTTAAGAATTAGATAGATGTATAGTATAGTTGTAGAGAAAAAGATTACATCCTTCACTTTTGTAAAACCGTGCTAGCTGAGCATTAACATTGAAAACCAGATTTGACGCAGTAACTTTGGAAGTTTCTAAAATATTAAAATAATTTTCATATCATGTTGGAGAAAAACGATAAAAATTGGCTGTTTCGATTTGTCTTATGTTGCTTCAACCTGATCTAGTCAAATGAGTTCAAAGTTTAATCTAATCTGATATAAAAATGTTGCCGTAAGTTGTTATGTTTAAGGTAGCGAACCACTAATAATATTCTGCGTATGCAATTTCGACATTCTCCACCATGTACCGATATGAGCAGCATTCACGGTCAAAAAGAGGTTAAGCTTACGGGAATATGCAATCGCAAACACTGCATCAGCCTACTTTGATTGTCCAACCACCGATACCCAGGTTGTTGTTGAAGAGTTAACGGAGCTATCACGTGTTCACATTTCTGATTCCCCTGCTGCTTTTCGCAAGAGTTAAACAAGGAAACAAGCAAAACAAACTGCTTGTCCGGTCAATCATTGGGTCAGTATTGAATGCATGGAACCTGGTTTACTTGGTTCAGATTATTACGAGACAGTGTCATTTACATTAATTTTATTGAAAATGAACGGTTTGTCCGATCATGCATTGGGCCAGTGTTGAATGCCTGGGACCTGGTTTACTTGGTCGACACATACGACTGTGAATCAGCTTTACTATTCCCGCGTAAACTGAAGTAAGCATACTTGAATTTAATCTGGTTCAGATTATTACGAGACGGTGTCATTTACATTTATTGAAAATGACACTCCTGTGATGACTTTCCATTTCTGGAAAAAAATGATACAGCATATTGCCTTCTGTCAAACTCGTAATTGGGGTTTCGAATCGTGATACATGTCTTCTAATCATCTTCTGGAAATGATTGGATTCGGTTCATGCTTTTGATTGTCGCTATCATTTTTGAAGCCATGATACAATTATTCCTAAGTTAAGATTTTTTTTAAAAAAAAAAAAACAACAGGGATAGAAACCACTAATTGGACTGTACCAGGAACTCGGAAATGTTATCTCTGCTTATTAATATGTCCAAACGAACAAAAATCTAAATATTTTAGTTTTTGCTAAACAAGATTTATGCATTTTGAAACTTTCCTCATCATGTGAATTAGGTCACGATGACAAAAGATACAGTTCGAAGAAAAAAAAGGCCATGTTTAAATTTCAGAAGGTTCATGTTAGAATTTGTTACAGATATCAAATAACTAACATGTATTTCACAAGAAACAACAGCCATACTTTTAATTAACCAAACAAAAATTCACAGCAGATGTCAATAAGTGATTTACTAGTTTGCTTTAAAGAAAGGTCATGTCAAAAGAAAACATTCTCGCAAACGTTTCTTGCCAAAACGGCCCTTTATATCCAGTTTTTCCATTGCACGATATATACCATTAGGCCAGGCAAACTCGTTAACAAATAGCGTGATAAACGTTCCATTACTGGATATTGAGTGACCTTTCGTAGATTATAATCCGAAGGATATAATTCACTATGAGAAAAAAATCCATTTGATATTTCCCACAAAAAAAGTGTTTTACTTGAAACTGGCACTAAAACTGATTGGTTTTATTACCATAGCTATTGGTTTCAGTGCAGAAAAACAAAATGTTGTGTTCGCCAAACTTTTTTCATTCGATATATTATTTTTGAAATAATTGCACATGCGAAGTGTGAACGTCTTTGAAGCTGGGGACAGAAGCCTTTTGTACAGCTTTAAACATTGTCATACTGAGTTGTATTGCAAACAATATGCATCTGTAACCGAGTCACTTGATCTTGATATTCGCCGTTGAGGGCTCGAAACCTCCCTTAGGATGTAAAGGGTGTAGGACTGTTTATAGTTGAGTAGGTAATGCAGCTGGTTTATGGAAGGTAAACTAAATGTGATTAGGTTGTTGAACTAAACAAACATGAAACAAGCAATTTATTCAGGAACTGTCATTGACTCGTCTATTTTCCATTCGGTCTATGATACGTACAGTTTAATTAGCTTTGCATCAATATAATCTTTTTTTTTTTTTTTCATTTATAATGAAATAAATCAATTCGGTTTTCTGTCGTAGTAACGCATCATGCACAGTTTCTGTCATGGACCGAGATCAATGACGTAGTCTTCAGGGAAACATCTTACTTGTCACTTGTTATCAGTGTTACAACAATAGAAATGCATGACGCTTTCATTAAAATCCGAATTCATTTATTATCTCGTTATTCTACAGGATATAACGATCAAACTGAATGCAAATCCCATAACATATTCACAGAAATAAGTAAGAAAAACTTAACGCTTACTCCTACTTGATAATATGTATTCAAGTGTTATCACATAACGGACTTGCACAAACTGCCTTTAGATTTTCCCTTTCTCTGAATTTTATATATAACAATTACGAGGTCGTTATCCGTAAGCATCTTGGTTTGAGAGCATGTCACCCAAAATTTGTTGAGCTGTCAAAAAGCACATGTAACCTATTTTTAAGAACACCATGTAGTTCTAAGGACCACTATTTTTACTTCCATCTTGAATGTCGATTATATCGTTAAAGTACTTAATGTCGCTATATTATATAAATTTAATCTGTTGGTTTTGAATAATGTCCTACTTGTGCAGACGACATATTATGTAATCTGAATTTCCCAAAGGACATTGAATACACTCATCACATTCTCTTCTATTACTTAAAGAGACATTAAACCTGCTTAGAATATCAGGCGCAAGATATTCCATTTTAGCTTGTTTCCAAATGTCTACAGTTGAAAATACAAATGCTGTAAATATTGTATACAAATTTACTAGTGTCTGATACGAAATCCGGCTGATTTACGGAACACACTGGATAACCGGCTATCCTGACGCCCGCTGGAAATGTTACCCAGCTGGAAATGTAACCCAGCTGTAAATCGGTAGGTAAAGTTTTTCATTTATTTCCATTAAAACGAAGCCAATTCTTGCAAATCTACTTGACAGTTTTGTCAAGGAATGACCATGGCTTACAATTACAATTTCTGGGCCAAATACGATCGTTACGTTTTGAGATATTCGCTAACAATTTCTTCAGTTTGAAAAAATCGAGCAAAAATCCAAAGTTTTGCGCAAATTATTTTGTTTAAGAACAATCTGTGAAAACCTTTATCATTGGTTTAACAGATGTGTCCTTTCGGAACACCTGTGTAAAGTTTCCTGGTTCTACGTTATTCCTGAAAAAAAGTATATTAGCCGTTAAATAGGCACGGTCGAAAAAAAAAAGACTGTCGAAAACAGCCGCTAGTGCTGTCGTTGAACTCGGATGTTAACATTTATAGACTATCCATTAACTCTGATGATTTGGAATACTTTTGTATGATAAAGTATTACTGACAGTGATTTGACGGAAACGTAATTATTTTTTAAAATGGCGCTTTCATTTCAAGAGGCTTTAGGGCTATATTCCTTCACACCCGGGCTCATTTTTAACCTAGCTCACGCCTTCTTCCCATTTTTCCGCCATGCGAAAGCCAACCATATATTTTTTTGCAGTTACACCGAAGCAATATAGTACATATTGCCATTTTGCCAGCTTTTGATGGTGGAGGAAAACCACTACAGGTGCCTCCGGTCTACTACAGAAAGTAATTTCACCTCGGGTTTTGCAAGTGCAAATGATTGCTTCTGGTCGTCAGTCCTTTGAATTTCGTTTGAAGAATTCAGTATCTTTAATGAATCTCAAATGCCTGTTCTTGTTTTGAAAAGTGTTCTTAGTGCGGTGCTTGATAGGTTTATAGTCTTATTTGCTCATACATAATTATTTAATTGCTCCTATTAAATGTAAACCTGCCATTTTGTTTTATTCATAAGTACCTTTTCAACAAATACCAGTTTATTCATGGTCTAAAACTGCAAGTTGTTGATGTAAAGAGGCAAACGATTGAAAACGATTGTTTCAAATCTAAATAAGCGGAACTTTGCAAAATCTCACATTACTGTTAAAAATCAGTAATTTCTTAACATGGGAGCCACGTGTAGCTTTAATCAACAAATAAAAAGGTACATCGGAACTCTTCTTTGCTTGTTTACGATCTTACACAGTCAGCTATCAAATAAAATCGCATGAAAATAAAAGTTCTACTATACGACACAACGTATTTGAAATTTTGTCTATGCATGTAGGAATTGCCAGTCTGACACAAAATACTTATTTATAGCTCTGTGTTAAAGATTTTTTGTTATACTGACATTGGAGGTGGTCATTAATGAATGGGCCTCACTAATACTTGTATCATCGGTAACACATATTTGAAGTTTAAAAATCAATACTTAAAAATCAGTCCATGCATATAGAATCAGAACCCGGACAAGATACTGCAGGCGGACGGACGAAAGGAACAGAGCAACTTTTAGACCCTAAACCAAAAAGACAATTATAATGAAATCTCGGCGTGGCAATAAGGACCATACACAAACTGTTTACTGACTGCAAGTATACACATTTTACACAAATGAAAGACGAAAGAAATCGCAAAAACACAGACTAAACAGATATAAAATATACATAAAGAAGAGACACTACGGGGCATATAACATGTCTACAAGACAGATTTTTTACTTTTATACAGCTGTATTCTCGATAGCCGACAGCTGACTTCAACGACTGCCTATTTCAAATACAGCGGCCGTTTTCGACAGTCTTTTTTCTCGACCATGCCTATTTAACGGCTAATATACTTTTTCAGGAATAACGTAGAACCAGGAAACTTCACACAGGTGTTCCGAAAGGACACATCTTTTAAACCAGATGATCAAAGTTTTCACAGATTGTTCATAAACAAAATAATTTGCGCAAAACTTTGGATTTTTGCTCGATTTTTCAAACTGAAGAAATTGTTAGCGAATATCTCAAAACATAACGATCGTTTTTGGCCCAGAAATTGTAAATGTAAGCCATGGTCATTCCTTGACAAAACTGTCAAGTTGATTTGCAAGAATTGGCTTCGTTTTAATAGAAATAAATAAAAAACTTTACCTACCGATTTACAGCTGGGTTACATTTACATTTCCAGCGGGCGTCAGGATAGCCGGTTATCCAGTGTGCGGAAGGTAGGTGGTTCTACCCTGGTGTATATTTGAGTCTAATATAATGCCCGGAGGGACACCTGGGGTCTTCTACCACCATGAAAGCTGGAATTTCGCCAAATGACCTATAATTGTGTCGGTTTGATGTTAAATCCCCCTCTCAAAAAGCAACAACAAAACAAAAAGTATCTGATAATACCAATCACAATTACCAGGGGATACTGATAAGTTCTTTTTAAGGCATAATAAGATAAAAAAAATGTCCTTTCTGACACGTCCACCGCAACCAAACACTATAAATGCACTCTTGATTTGATTGAGTTGTACTGAAAAGCAGCCCTACTTTCACCCTGAAAAGGTTCTCTGTTTTTCAGTTACATTGCATGAATTCTCTGATCCAATTAAACCAACCGAGTGAAATGTTATGTAGTCCTTGTTACGGTCACCACTCGGCTCTTTAATACAGATGATGTCATAATAAAATAGAAAAAGTGGAAACTCCACAGGTCGCTCAACACGAAAATGAAAATGTGCGGGCTTGGTTTGACTGAGCCTGTTCATTTACAGTAGTGGAAAGGCGTGCTACCGTCCAAGCCCTCTAGCCCCGGGTTGAGCAGAACTCAACATTTACACATGTTACAAGTTCCAAAAGAACAATTTAGAAAATCGACAGGTGTGTTCATACGGTGGTGCACCTGGAACTTCAATAATACACTAGTGTGTAATTCCACGAAAAGCGGCGTATGGTCCCAAGTTGAAATAATGCGCTTGCCTTAAACGAGAAAACAATGGGCAGAACTATAGAAACTGGAATTTAGAAAGGGGATTAGAGTTACGGAGCCTGTATATCACAGAAAATACCGAAATGACAAAATTAGATGCCGGCACCATATCCAAGGGATGATTATAAAAAAAAAGCGCGGATATTGGAACCACCCAAGCCGAAATGTTCAAGCTGAAAATCTCAACTGTACCAATAACACAGCATAAAAGTCGTGCTGAACAATCTGAAAAGATCGAAATATAACAGCCCTGACTAAACGTACGGTAAGATGTTTTTACTTTTAAAAGCGCATGTAACCTTGATACGCATCAATTTCATTCATTTTCTGTTTTAATGACATGAAATTATTCTCTTCCCTCTGGTATTAATACGCCTTGTTCAGTGTCTATCATAGTCCTAGATTGATGCATGAGCAAGGGTAATGATGTCTTCAGGGACACTTCCTGTTTGCATTTTGTCACTTGTAATCAATTTTATTACTTAAGAATAGTATGCTTTGATTAGAACAGAACAGAACATATTTTATTTCTCACAAAAACTATATACAGTTTCTAGTGACAAGCAATAACATTTTAATATTCTCTTGAATGTTGAATGCATGCAGTCTCGCCTTATTGTTCAATACATATCTGGCCCGCCTTTTTACAACTTATTCATGACCATAACTGACAGAATTTGAACACTTGCTCGTATTTAACTTAGGTCTAAACAAAAAATTGTTTGTTTCCGGTATCCCGACCTACCCTAAATATTTGGCCCAATCCTAAATGTTTTTATGGTCTTGGAGAAGTTTTTTTTCTCAACTTTTTAACAAAAAGTTGCAAAACTGCACTTTTTATGCTTTAAATATGGTCAGTGATGTTAGAAATCAACTTACTGATGCTCTAAAGGGATAAACCCCCTTATTTGTATTCAATTTTGACACAAAAATAATTTCCGAGAAGTCCCATTTTATAAAACAAAATTCTTAACAAAAAAAAGAAATACCTGCCTGCCAGAATGTTTTTTGCATGTTACTGGAAACAAACATTTTTTTTTTTTTGCTTGTTTCATTCCAAATAATTCATAGGAATGTGAATAGTATCATTAAATGAAATACACCATTTAAACTTGAGAAATATATCTAAATTTCTACCGTTTTTTACAGTATCCAAATAAAATTCTTATTAAACATTAAAATTAATTAATTTCAAAATTTCTCGAACTGGAAATTTAATTTCCATGTCGGGAAGCTCATGCATAAAATAAAGAATTGCTTGTCTTTCGCAGAGTACCTAAGTCACACAATAATACATATATACTGAGCAAAACTTCCATTTAGACCTCTACATTTTGCCACGTATCATCAGGGTTACTCAGTCAGACACATGCGTTTTTATGAACGTACTGAATGTCACTTCTGAATAATTGTATTCTTGTGTAATGGTATAAGAGAACTGTCTTTCAAAGAATATTGACAATTGTAACATAATTCACAATGCTTACCTGACGTCGTGACATTCCTGCTTCCAACATTCCTATAGCACGCGTCCTTTCATCGAGCGAACCCAAGGTATATTCAATTTATTTCAGATATTTTCTGATTTTTGCTTTCACAAAACGCAAGGCTTCTTGAGACACACAACAAAAAATAATTCAACCAAATTTTAAGAATAAAATGACAAAATCACGATTTGCACGTGCACAGCCAAGCACGAGATTTTTGCAGAAGTAAGAAAAAAATTACCGATGTTTGTGTATACATTTATGTCAATAAAACGATGTTTAAAATTAATTAGCTTACCTTTTAAAATACATGTAAAAAAAGATATCTACATATCATCATTCTTCAAGTGTCTGGAAGTTTTACTCAGTATATATAATGCTTTTTAACGTTGCCCTGCATGTTTATATTATTGCTAAAACAGTATCTCCAGACTTACTTTCAGGCTTCAACACTTACTTCTGACAAATACACAATTAATACTCATGCATGCACATACAGTTCTGGTTTTAAATGTTATGTTTCCTAATATCAAACTGGGCCAAAATCATTTTATGCGATAGTCTGCACCTGTAGATCTAAAAAAAACCCCATCAAAACAAAATATGAAAAGATGATTTTGCTTCTCAAACGGGAAAGAAGTAACTATATTTAGTAACAACTTTCCCGTTCGGAAAATAGGGAAAAAATGATTTCTCGAACGGGAAGTTTCCTTCTAGTGTTATAAACAAAAATATATAGATATTTATATATCATCAATTCTATGAAATAGAAGCCATTTCGGACCTCATGGTTTTTTCTTTATATAAGCCTGAACAAATAATATTATGGTATTGGTGATAAACGTATGTAAAATATAAATGAATGTCGAACTTGAACTTAAATTCTTACTCGCTATATCATGACCTACAAAGTTCGTATGCATTGATTTACCGTACATGGTAATGCTTATATAAGGAAGACAAAATGTTAATGGTCTCATTGTTTGCAAAATGACTTCCGGTGCCGTTTCATGTATAAAATGCCTTCGTTACTATTTTCTGTGTAAACAAAACAAATTATGATTTTATCAGCATTTCCAGGATTCACTTCTTGCGAGACTACCATTGTCTTGGTTGATAAAAAATACAAAAAAAAAAGAAATATGTTATTTGCCATAATACAATGAAAAAAAAGTCACTAAGATTTTTCACAAGGAATGACAATGAATTGCCTCAGATATGTATTGATCAGGTTCTTACAAGCATATAGAGTTAACTTTCCTTTAAAATAACTGTATACTAAGTTACTCTAGATCTGTCGAACAGATAGAAAACTCGATTGAACTCGGTCAAATATTATGTATGGTCAGAATCTGCTATTGATTTTTCCATAGGCTTACGTTATCAGAAATGACATTGAATCTTATAGGTTTCCCTACACAGTTTTTCAGCCAGTCCAAATCCGTCATTCAATAACAGCATTTGACAGCATTTGACGTTCGCGTAAATGTATGAAATCGCAACATTCTTTAGCATCATGTACATCATGCTCTACATAACCTATTATCAAGTTCGATATATATCATCTTTCAAGTATTTCATTACTTACCAGTACGATTCCTTCTCAAAATTCAAGTAAACAGATTAAAGGTGTATAAGCAGAGTCATCGCGTGTGGGAACCAGCTATTTGCATCCAGAACTTCCGTGTCCAATTACCGTCAAGTAATTGCACTGCAGTTGTTACTGAACAGTTCATTTCTCTTGGAAAGAGGCTTGACACTGAGTGAATTCTCACCCCAAGGAATGAAATAGTCAATAAAGAATCCATCTATCTAATTAACAGAAATAATCATGTGTCAATGGAGATCATTTCAACGAAATGTCGATTCTGTAACGAAAATCTGGTTTAATCACTTTCAAATAATCATTTACGATAACATGACTTTGATCGCATTCAAATTCACTCAGTTCTGTCGCGTTCTTGAACATTGTAATGGTGTTGTTGGTTTTTTTTTTTGTATTTAAAACAGGATACAACAAGAAATATCTTTAAAAAAGATGGTCGGCGTGATGTAACTGAAGCACAAGTTATATATGGGCAGAAACCTGTATTTTAAATCTTTTGGCAATGTTGAAAGGGGCCTCTGTGAAGTTTTGTACAAATGAGGACAGTAGTTCATAAGAAGACTGTGTTTAGAAATTGTGGAGGGACACACGACGGACACCAAACAATCACAAAAGCTCACTTTTAGCCTTTGGTGCTTAAAAGATGGTAACAGTAAGCAAACAATATTGAAATACGTTCTATACTTTATTTCTGGAATTGTTGGAAGCAACATGAACCCTTACCCAACTTCAGCTTATTATCAAATTTGTCTATCATTCAGAATATGTACAGTACTGTTTTCATCGGAAAGATTTATTAAAATTTAGAGTCTAAAATTACACAGTTTCGGACATGTTGTTGCAGGTTAGTAATGATTTGCACTGGTTAGAAATTGTTGCTGTAATGCAAGGTAAGAGTTAATGACTGTATAAAACAAATAACCTTTTTGTAAAAATAAAACTTAAGGAAAGGACACTTAACAAAACAAAAATAACTTAACAAGACAACTTAACAAAACAGAAATATGTCCGGATGAGGAGATGAATATTTGGTTTCGTACACCTGTTCAAGTGGTACGCATACAACCCGATGGTGCTGTACTTATAGAGGTAGATTATAGATGACGAACGCGTTGTCATTTCACTCAGTGTCACACATGACTCAGAATGAAGCATTTTCAGCCTTTCCTCCAATCAGCGCCACTCTTACAAAATCTCGCATTATGGCTGAAAATACCGATAATACCTAACCAAGCAATCCGATTGGTACATTATTCAGGCGGAATAAGGTCATACGAGGTCATAAAATCGTGCTTAATACGGCACGCCGAAAAAGTCTTCTAATTGTTATTTCTCTCCTTTTGGCCTCATTTCCTAAAATTAAGAGATTCGTTACGTTATTAGCTAAAAATTGTTCGAACAACTAATATTTTCCGCTCAAAGTTGAAATATGAATTCAAAAAATGTACCCAATTTAATATCTTTGCTGATTTATAGCTCCATAAATGAACCGTACCAGCCTGGCAAAATGGTAAATCCTTGATAAAGGTAATCTGTTTGTCATCACAATGGTCAGTTTTAGCATCATTTATTTTTTATGAAAAATCTTAGTTAAACGTATTGAAGCAGTTTCGATTAAAATTGCGGATTATGCATTTATGCCCTTTAAGTCATTTTTGAAAGACTTAATTAATCTTGATGCCGCATGTATTCTAGCCTCACGTCTGGACCGCATTAGTTTTATCGTTTACACGGATCAGAATATGTATGTATGATGTATATATGTATGTATGTATGTATAGTTTAAATTGAAAATGAAACTGGTGGTCTTCATACCGGTGGTCTTGAACTAAGTAAGGATCATGTATTATGATTATTCATTCTATACCTTACTATAAATAGAAACTAAAAAACCATTGAAAACGGTCATTAAAGACCCATTGATGCATGCCTCAAGCGCCGTTATTAAAATGGTTTCATAATGGCCCTCGGGCAATAATAGCACTAGGTGTGCCATTATGGCAAGAAAACACAGCAAAGCCTTATATTGACCTCTTAGTAATAGTAATCCGCAAAAATAATTACTAAAATTAAATTTTTTCAGTAAAATATATTTGGAAAGATATATTGCATAGTGTAACAACTTGTGACTGCGCATCAAGATATTATTTTATACTGAAACCAACGTGTATGAAATAGAATTATTGCGACAGTTTTGTTGTGCATGTGGTACAATATCTTGAAACGCAGATGGTTTGATGGCTAATTTCTAGTTTTAGAAAGTTATTAGTGAACATATTTCATTGATGCAAAAAAGCAAAAACTAATTAAGTCTGGAGAGAGACATTTTCTGATGTTTCTGAAATGTCTAACTGAATTGAATAGTGCAATTAATTTCCATAAATAAAAGAACGAAGGTCAATGTGAAGGTAAGTATGACATTGGGCTATTATTGTCGCCAATTAAGGTAGTTTTACACGTTTGAAACACCGGAAGTGATAGCGTAACGTCATTTATCCTTAAAACATGGACCCGGCATACGGAAACGAAAATCATTTGAGCCGCACCATGTGAAAACCAACGTAGTGCATTTGCGACCAGCATGGATCCAGACCAGCCTGCGCATCCGCGCAGTCTGGTCAGGATCCATGATGTTCGCTTTCAAAGCCTATTGCAATTAAAGAAACCGTTAGCGAACAGCATGGATCCTGACCAGACTGTGCGGATGCGCAGGCTGGTCTGGACCCTTGCTGGTCGCAAATGCACTATGTTGGTTCCTTCATGGTGCGGCTAATTTTATGAGTTATTGTCAACCCGTGAGTAAATTTATTAAAACGGCAAAGTTGCTATCTTTCTAAATATGATATTAAAAAGTTTGACACGTTAAATAATTCCAAATAATGTCTTAAAATCAGCTTGAGATGAGCGAATCTCTTAAATCATTAGAAAATTTCTCAAAAACAAGCACATGGACCTAATAAAACACTTTTTTATTTCTCCATATTATAGAGCATATGTTCATCTTTGAATGTGTGAAGTTTCATTAAAATGTACATTGTAGAAAAAAATATATTCGCGAAAATGTCATCAAAATTGCGAAAAAATTATATGAACGTGCAGAACTGCCTTAATGCAGCCGTTGCTGAGATTCTCAATGGTTTATACCGTTTTAAGCATGCAGTGTGTAAGGACATGCACGTTGTAGTTATAACAAGCCTCTAGATTGCTGTAGCATTGATTTACATAATGCAATTTGTACATTTTAGTCTAGTTGAAAACCAAAACCATCATAAAGTATTTATCTATTTAGCCATACAATCTAGATCAATACATGTATTATTTCGATTATTAACCACAAGAGAAAAGTGTCTAATGCCACATTAATTTAATTAGGTAATTTTTATGATTATTGTTACCGCTTTCAAAGAAATTAATTCAGTTCAATTAAAAGCTGAACCTTTCAATGTCATATTTCTTTCGCACCATCCTCTTGTGTTTAAACCTTACTGTTTACCATATTTCAAATTGTGTGCAATAAAACAACTTTATATTTGAATAACTTACCCTTTTTATGTTTGCGGCATATTCGAGCTGCATTATGAGAAAACCAACATAGTGCGTTTGCGACAAGCATTGATCCAAACCAGGATCTATGCTGTTCGCTAACGGTTTCTCTAATTGCAATAGGCTTTGAAGCGAACAACATGGATCCTGACCAGACTGCGCGGATGCGCAGGCGGGGCTGGATCCATGCTGGTCGCAAACGCACTATGCTGGTTTTCTCATGGCGCGGCTCATTTATTGTTTTCCTCATCGGTCGGTTTGTTGGTTTGGTCTGCCATCAATAATTGAAGAGTGATTTGACATATGGACGTCAAGTTTCAAAGGGTGATTGTCTGCAGGTAGTATCTGACTCCTATTGTTTTTGGGGTTCGTGTGTCTAAGGTGGATGTCTGGGTTCCGCGCGATAGGAATTGAGCATACGCTATTTTTACTGATAGAATTAATGTCAGTGCTAATTCGATAGCCATATAACTTTCAGGGATTTGTACGTCAAAAGTCAATGCCACAGTAATGATTTCAAATGAATAACTGTTATGCAGTGATCAAATTTATAGGATGATAAATGTCTCGCATTGTATGCGGAGTAGATTTGTAAAAGGTGTACCATTATTTTTATTTTATTTCCTCATTTTTCAAGCCTCATCATGTCTTCTGAGTATTTTCTTCGAAGCTTGGAATGAAAGACAGTTGTAAACAGGACCGAAATACACTTTTAACTGCTCCAGTCCCATCTTGTTCTTGTCGCTGCGGGTCGCTATTTGCTGTTGATGATTGAGTACATCTGGCATCTTCTCCTGAAAATAACAACTGCCATGCGACTGTTCATGCTAAAAATGAACGAGCAGACCGTTTTCTTTTTAAGCTTTTCGTAAAAGTGATACTGGAAAGAAAACTGTCTTGATTTATTAAGTAAAAACGATATGGAAAAAAAAACAACAACGAAGAGTTGAAGTTGTACTGAACAAAGGCTGCCAATTACCTTTAAAGCAAAACATTCAGAATCATCAAGAAACCATTTAATATCTTTTGAGGTTTACATGCTGCTTTCAAACGAGAAAACATAATTTATTGTTTTAAGTCTCGGGGAACCAGGATAGAACTCTTGTATGCAAGAATGACTAGATTATGGAACAACGACTTGCACAAATCTAACCACTCGAGTTGCTCTGTTGGCAGTAGAGTATTGAGGGGTATATAAGTGATTAATCCTCCGGAATCATGGACTCATGTCTATACAGACGGATCAGCCACATGCGCCGTCAAAGATGGAGGAGCAGGAGTTTTTATTCAATACCCATCTGGCAAGAGAGAAACACTACATGCAGCCACAGGAAAACACTGCAAAATTACAAGGCAGAGACTGAAGCACTCATGTAGGCCGTCTCAATGGTTGAAGACTCGGCAGAAGAAAGCTCCTCAGTCGTCTTTCTCACAGATGCACTGTCTGTCATGGAAGCTCTGATCAACAATAAAGCTCCGCAGCTAGTCAGGAGAATGCAGAGCCTGAGTATAACGTGCAAAGTAGCACTTCAGTGGATTCCATCCCATTGTGGACTTGCAGGCAATGAAGAGGCAGACAAACTGGCTAAGCTAGGAGCTCAGTCAGAACAACCAACAGAACCTGTGAGTTACAAGGAGAAAGTCACCATCATCAAGGCACTAACGAGACCAAGGATGGAGGAAGTTGCTGTTTATCTCCTTGATCGGTCTGAACAAGTGATGATGGTCAGGCTCCGCTCAGGGCAAGCTCAATGCTCACATGTACAAGAAATACAGACTGACATCATCGCCAACTTGTCCATGTGGTGAAGAAGATCAGACTGCGGAGCATATACTTCAGAGATGTAAAATGCATGACCAGGAGCGAGCTGCGACTTGGCCGATTAATACCTCAATCCACCAGAAACTGTATGGAGGCATTGAGGATCGGCAAACCACAAGTTTCATCGAGGCTACTGGTCTGACAGTGTAGTCGCGAACGACAAGAAGAAGAAGTGATTAATGATTCTAAAGTTATCCGTGCTCCGTAGAATATATTTTCAAATATTATTAATCTTAACTTACGTTGTGTAGATAATTGATGGTCTTCTATTTCGACGAAATACGGGAAAGGAGAGCTTTATGTTACGAAATTAAGGCGACATAAATCCTAGCAATCACATTTAATGCTGTAACCCGCAATTACAGGCAACTGGTTAATATTGATGTAACTCTGTATCAAACTGAAAAATTAAAGTTCATAATATCCAGTGACAATTATTAAAATCGTTTTATGAGAATCTTTTATGAAATTACCGTTACGGTAATAATTTCAATTATACTACCGCAGTTAATATATTTCCGCATTGACTGTGATGCAGTTTGCATTGAATTGTAAAAATGATAGAATAATCTTGTTTGGTCTGTAATAAACTTCAACATATTCTATTTTTTAAAGAAGTATAAAAGTCTATTTTATTTTTCATCTACAATACTAGTAGCGCTGGTGCTTTAGACTTTTGGACGCTGCATCATTATACTATCTTTACACAATAACTTTTATTTTACACACCGTGCCTTCTGTTATACTTGCGTGTGTAAGGGATTCACCGTACGAGGAGAATAACTCATTTGAGCCGCACCATGAGAAAACCAACATAGTGCATTTGCGACCAGCATGGATCCAAACCAGCCTGCGCATCCGCGCAGTCTGGTCAGGATCCATGCTGTTCGCTTTCAAAGCCTATACTGCAATTAGAGAAACCGTTAGCGAACAGCATGGATCCTAACCAGACTGCGCGGATGCGCAGGCAGGTCTGGATCCATGCTGGTCGCAAATGCACTATGTTGGTTTTCTTATGGTGCGGCTCATTTGCCTTTTCATGTCACTTTGGAACATTGTGGGAATTAAGAGTAAGGGGATGTGGTCAATTAACGGGTTCATGCTCATATGGAGTGTTTACCACTGCCCGTTTCCAGGAGTGTTTTACTGGTATGTATTTTTATCATTTTGCTAGTATGTGTTTGTTTTTCGGGACGCATTATGTGGAAGCCCGTTCGTCCGTTCATCCGTTTGAGTGTCTGATTCTCGTAATATTATATGTCGGGAGCATAACTCAAATACCATACAGTGTATTGAATTCAATCTTGGCAGATAGGTAGATGGCGACAAGATGAAGTACCGAGCACATACACCAGGTTGGTGGGTTCAAGATCAAGATAATAAATGAAGCTAAAATATCAAATTTGTCTGTCAAATTTGTTTTCGGAGTATAAATTAAAAACCGTTTAAGATATCGATTTCAAACTTTGCATGTATGTCGATGGCGATGTGATAATGTGGAGAGCGCATAATTCGGGTACTAGATAAAAAATTAAGGTCACAACAAGGTCAAAACTATACATCATATTTCGTGTCATGAACAAAACGTTATAACCGCACCAAACTTCACATATAGGTAGATGGTTATGAAACGATGTGCAGAGCCCATATACATGGTCAGTGGGGGATAAAGGTCAAGTTCACAAATTGACATTTGCTTCAAATCTGTCCAAAGCTTCGTATTTCGTGTCCGGAACACAGCTTAAAAACAATTCAAAATATTCTACTTTAAACTGAAAATATGGGTAATTCTTCTCGTACCTCAGTATTCCATTCCCCTCGTTCTGACCGTGATTCATGTCCGTACGGACACTTCTGGATTTCTTCATGTAAGGAAGCCATCTAAAGCTGGTTTACGAAAGGTCGGTGGTTCTACCCGTGGCACATGATTGTGATGAAATAATGCCCGGAGGGGTACCTGGTGTCTATATCCACCATCAATAGCTTGAAAATTGCCATATGACCTATAATTGGGCTAATTCAGTCGGTCGAATGAATTCTATTACATCATCTAAGCGCTTATTCAGGATGAAGGATAACAAACAAGGACGTAGTATTTTTTCTGTATTCTTGGACCATCTTGTCCACACAACCCGTTGGTAGGTAATCTCATTTGTATAAAATCTACTCTGACATATCGCAACGATTCTAAGAACAAAATTATTTATTTAACAATTATAATTGATTCCTAGTAATTTGTTAAAACTAACATATATAAATGCAACGCAGGTATGTACATGTGGAAATTACAATCTAACGGATATAAACGAGCTTCCACTTACTAGCAGCTGACGATATCTAAAAGCCCTATCACAAAATACAAAACAAATACTTTTTATGAAAATCATAGAATCTATAGTTTTCATTCTTCCTATTGAAAACTACACAAAATCTGTCTTATATAGAATATTTAAGAATCCTTCAATCCGGGAGAAATTTACCAAAAGTGTACTCAAAAATGAAATATCTTCAGGGATAATTCAGAATAACAGAATAATGGAATAATGGAATAATACTACGAGATTTCAAGAAACAAATGGATATGCGTAAATGCCGTACGCCATAATAAACCTCTACTGAAAATGATCTGATAATTTAAGTAAATGCTTAGTAAATGCAGAGAGCATTTCAAGTGTGTTCGTCTTATTAAAAATATACGTACCATCAAGCGTACGCGTGAGACTATCCAATCTCGTTTTAAACAAGGGGAGACGACTGTAATCTACTGGGTCCGGTAACAACTACTTTCTAAGATTTTTAGACATTTTACATGGCACTGTGTACTTATAGGGAACTATGTAACATTTGAAAATACTTTTGATGAAACATTAAAACTAACTGGCGAATATATGAAGCAAAAAAAGACATTTAGATTTTAACAATTTTATGAAATGGCCGCCATTTTGGTCAAAATGACGTCAGCGTAATATAGGCAAGAACAGAAAGTGAAATAGGAATAAATGCGGAACTTTATTTCTTTATATACTCTTTAATCAAATTAAGAATCGGGTAGTATTATGACCTACAAATGTTATTATCTTGGCTTTTATTTATTGATTTACCGTACATGGTATTGGTTATATTAGGAAAGAATAATTCCTCAAATAATCGTTACCGTTTCATAAATTGATAGTATTCCAATGGCTATATCTGTTTATGATTTGATTTTCATGGCTGTTTCACCAGGCTTAATATTTCACCAGCCCATAATTTCAGGTGTTGCATATTTCTAATTTGCTCTTCAACATTCCCCATAATGTTCATAAGCAATTACACAGAGAGAGTTGATTTGCCCTATGTCAAGAACCTCGAAATAAACGCCTTTAGACAAGTACAAGTTTTGCCAAACATTTCAGACAACATGTTAAAGGCACATCAGACAGTTTTCTTCTTATAGATAGTGTTTGCTCATTAGTTGACTTCAACGAATCCAGAACATTGCATTCTTTTAAAATGTATAAAATATTACAGGTCTCGGTGATCATTTTGAATACAAAAAAATCGTCTTTGTTAGAATGTTAGATAAAAACAATTGTCACAAACACAAAGACATGGCTTTTTGACCTTCAAAACTTTTTACGAGGCCATTTTGATATTTATATGAAGGTTTGGTGTATTTTAAAGTATTCAATCCGAAAACAAACGACATATAAGCAAAATAAACTACCAGGTGTGCCTTTAAATGCAAGTTTCACAATGTTTTCTCATAGTAACTGCAACTTGACTGAAATGTTCAGTTCAATGTAGTAACTCTAACTGGAATGTTGACGACTGAGATCTATTAATAGCACATTTCCTAGTCAAGTCAATCTTAGCAAAATGTTAAGTTGAAAAACAAATCTTAAGGCCTAAACCTACATGTACAAATATACAATTTCGTCTAGTATGGATACGCGTGAATTTAGACTAGGGTTTTTTTTTCAGACCCAAATTTAGGATTTTGTAAGCGTCATTCCTAACATTGCAATTTTCATGTAATTTAACAAACATAGTATCCTACCTCTAATATTAAAAGATAGAAACATCAGAAATAAAAGTAAAGCCTAGAACTTGATTTCTAAGCTTCCTCAAGCAACAAAGATATTTTATAGATCTGAATTTTATGAAAGTTTTGTTAGTATTATAACGTTTTGAGATGTTTTGTGTCTGTGTTCACAAGAAATGAAAGCTCTTGTCACTGATACGTACTTACATCCAAGCATAGATCTCTATTAGTTTAGATTCCTTACGCTTCTACAATTGCGTGGAAAATAAAAGAACAAAAACATGTACGATATAGTCGTCTGGGTATGATTTACCTTTGATATTTACTTAAAAATGTAATACAACATTTCTAATATAAAGAAAGAACAATTCAGTATTTCATGGCGAAAATATTACATTCCTGTTTGTAAGAAAATGTCACATTTATGAACAGGTTTTGTAGCATATGACAGGTAGGATAATTAAATGGTATCGTATTACCGATCAATAAATGATACAAATAATAATCCTACCTCATATGTATCTATGCAACTGTATGACACCAGTTGAAAGGAAGAATGGAGTAATTCTATATTGCTGATATTGCTAATTTATTTCATTTAATTTATTATTTAAGGACTTTCTTTCTCTTTTTGTTTTGTTTTCATAGATAACACATAACATTATGAATAAAATTCTGCTATATTACATGGCGTTTGTATTGAACTTGAAACATTCTCTGATGCCATAAAATATGCATATATTTGACAACTATTTCAAACAAGCTCTTCCCGTAATAATCCATTTATAATCGGGGATTATATATTTATCAATTGCTTGTTGCAGGGGAAATTATATGGAAATAAAATAAGATATTAAATTATATGCTTAAATGTTACACACACACACACCCATTCTTAGTTTTATAATTGTTTTATACTTAAAATTTTAGGTATGTGTAATTATACTGATATATCGAAATCGCTTATCTCAAAATTCCGGCTGTCTCGAAGACATTTTCAAGTCCCGACCCGAAAACGCGTGCACAAAATATCTTTTTAAGCCGAATTTTGGTTACCTCGAAGTAAAACGCTCGATCCCTTGGAATTTGAAATATCAGCCGTGCCATGAGAAAACCAACATAGTGGCTTTGCGACCAGCATGGATCCAGACCAGCCTGCGCATCCGCGCAGTCTGGTCATGATCCATGCTGTTCGCTAACAGTTTCTCTAATTCCAATAGGGTTTGAAAGCGAACAGCATGGATCCTGACCAGACTGCGCGGATGCGCAGGCTGGTCTGGATCCATGCTGGTCGCAAAGCCACTATGTTGGTTTTCTCATGGCACAGCTCATATACGTGTAGCGAGAAGCTCGATTGAATCGGTCAAATTTATGAATAATGAGCGTAAATGTACGCAATCGCAACTTCTAAAGTGCCATATACAACAGTTTATTAGGTTAGGTTTATAGCAGTCATTTCTAAGTTCGATATTCACCACCTTTTTTTTAAACATTTCAGTATTTACAAGTACGGTACCTTCTAAAAGACTGAAGGTGAAAAAAAGCAAACAGAGTCAATTTAAGAATTTCCGTGTCCAATTACCGTCAAGTAATTGCACTGCAGTTATTACTGAACTGATCATTTCTCCTGGAATAGGTTTGACACTGAGTAAAGTATCACCTCAAGAAATAAAATGGTCAATATAGAATCCATCTCTCTAATTAAAAGAAATAATCATGTCGCACGAGGGAACATTTCAACAAATTCCTCTGAAAGGTGATTCCGTATCGAAATCCTTAATTAATCGATGTTAGAGCACTCATATAACTCACGATAACATGACACCGACTGCACCCGAATCACTAAGTTTTCTTGTCCGTTTCTTGAATATGTTTTACATAATTATGTTGTTTTTTTTTCAAATGGTGTTGCTTCAATTTGTTATGTTATAAGCTCAATATATTTTGCAGAGAACTGGTATTGTTTGCCTAAAAATTGGAATGTAAATTTCTTTAAATGTACGAAATCAAACATTTCATTTAGTGCACAGTTATGTACCTATATGTTTTTACATTAAAACTCGTACATGTTTCAAATTCATGGATGATTTTACCTTTTTATTGAAATTTCAAAAATTATTCTTTAAGGAGGCAAGAATGTAGATTCTACTAATATCAACTGCCGTCAAGCCAAAGATTAATAATTTGTAATTTGTGTGTCTGAAAACTGACCATTTAAACTTTTTCTGTCATATATCTAAGCTAAATCCAGTATATCAGTTTTGATATAAAAGTGTGCCCGTTAAGGTACTGGTCCCATATTTATAATCGGCAATTTCCGTGCAATCACGTATCATCGTATGCTAATTCAGCATCCTTCGCCCGTAACAAAAAATGCTTTTTTTTTTCAAAACAAACGGAGAATACCGAAGTTGCGTACAGAGATAACTCGACCGAACGGAAAATACGGATTTTCATTATATGCCTACTTCTTTAAATCGCCTTTGAAAGATAAAATCACCACTGAAGCAGTATGTTCCTCAAGAAACACAATCCAGCCGCAATAGTTGCTGAATTTGTTGACTGGACAATTGATTGTTAATTTTTGTTCCAAGCTGGTCTGTCAACACAACAACGTGTATTGCTGAAAACTAGCACAGAGCGAGTTCTTTCAAAACGGATCGAAGCATTTCTATTTTGTGACTGAAGAACTATTTTCGTTTATGCTGTTCTTGCATAAATGTTGTCTTTGAGGTTGTATTCAATGTTCCTGAATTGTGAATCACTGAAAGAGATGTTACAGATCCTACAAACAAGTGGCTGTCAACTTGCATTGAATGTTCATGTCTACCGTGTTTGAATAACACGAAGAAAATCCTACATATAGCTTATTTAGATTTAATATTTTCTGACCGATTTCATGTCTTAAAAGTTGTTGAGGATCCTACACACAAATTGTCTGTTAATTATCTTGCATTTAATGTCGTTGATATATCTATAAACAAGTTGCTTCTAAACTTGTATTTACTCCCGACTTCTGTATTTGCAGAAATTACAAACACGTTTTTTATCAACGTGAATTAAATGTAACCGCGTCTGCCGTGTCTGGAGAATTGTTGAAGATTTTACAAGAACGTTGTCCTTCAACTTGAATTTAATGTTTTATGACTTCCTCAGAATAAGACAGGTAGTAGATCCTACAAACACGTTTCCTATTAACTTGAATATACTGTCCCCGCCTCTCAATTGCCAGTAGAAGAAATCTTGAAAATCCTATAAACACGTCTGTCAACTTGTATTAACCGGAGGACTCGCAGATTTCTGAGAAGATGGAGTGCTGGTTGGCTTGGAACCATCTGAAAGTAGGAATATTAGGTAAAATTACATTATGCGTGTTGATGTTATATTTAATGAAAATACAAGCTAAAGAGCCCACATTGGAAGAGCCCGGATAAGGCATCTGTAGATACGAGCGTCTATTCATAGGTCTAAATGTATTGCAAATTGAAACAGCACAGCAAAGCTGTCTATACCGACTGCTTTGCACACATGTTTGACAGTAGATATTAGATTCATTCGAATTAATTCTTTCTTTTAAACAGGACGTGTGTTTCCCAATTTTCATCTGGAATCAATACCTTGTTGGCAAAGCAACCACCAACAAAGAGCTTCTGCTGGTCAACAGCTGCGAAAGGTTAATAATAGTACTTATTTACCTCATGTCCTCTAGCGAAGTAATCAAAGCACCCTATGAATAATAGCAATCCACGTATTACTAAGAACTGTTGCTTAGCGTTACATATTTGTGATTGCGGGTATATCTTTCTAGAGACAGTTCCTATAAAAATGACATGTCTGGGGTAGAACTTTTATGACAATGTTTGGTCTTCATATGTCGCAATACATTTGTATAGATCTTGTACTGCAGTTCTTTGGCTGAATATCTAGTTTCAGAAAGCCGTAAGAGAAAATATTTCATTGATACAAATAAGCAAAACCTAGCTTTGTCTGGTGACATTTTCAGCTTCTGAAATATCTAAATATTTTCAATAGTGGTATATCAAATTTAAGCCCACAGGACGAGAGTTAATGCGAAGGTCAGCAAGCAATTGTGCTCTTATTGTCGGTCATTTATGCAACCAATTCTGATGGCTCTTGAAGATTTATATTGCCTTTAGTCTGCAATATGCTAGAAATGCATGTTGTCGATTTACAACATATTTTAATTAGCTCAACACCATCAATTTGCACAATGCAATTTATACAGTTTAATCTAGTTTTACATTAAAACCTACATAAAATATCTATCTGTTCAGCCATATAATCTGAATTAATATTCCTTTGGTATGCAAGCACGAGAGAATTTTGTTTTTATTATTACTATTACTGCTAATGTTACAAACATTTATTAATAAAACTGAGCAATTAATTTTTTATTTAAACTTAATTGTCCATGTCAGGATTTCAGGAAATAATTGGGACATGAAGGACAGTTTAATTGACTCAGTCAATACGGATGCATAGTTGGATCAATGAATTCGGAAGAATACGTTTGAAATGATGGTCAGTACAGTACAACATATGGTCTTCATATATTACAGTATCATACTTGCCTTATGCTCCATAACGGTTTAGGGATTTTTACGTCAAAAGTCAATGTCACAGTCACTTTCAGACTGAAAGTGGTTTTCGATGAAAAACTAGAGAATGCTTAGGCAGCCAACTGTTAAACTATGACTCATGTTGTTTATGGAGTACATTCTTCAGTGTGTTACTCGCTATACGTACCATTATTTTTATTGCCCCATATTTCAAGCAGGTATTTCAGGACCTCAATATGTTTGCTGTACTCTAGAGTCTCGTCGTCGGAGCCGACGGATGAAGGACATAGAAGGACAGGACCTAAACACACTGCTAACTGTTCCAGTCCCATCTTGTTCTTGTCACTGTGGGCCGCTACTTCATGGAGATGGTTCAGCACCACTGACATCGTCTCCTGAAATTTACAAAATTTCGGTCAGCTAGTAATCGCTAAAAATGTCAACTAAGCCGGGTTTTTTTTTCTAAAATATCCCCGATATACATGTATAAGAATAATAACTGAATGAAAAAAAGAATGATTTGCCACATGTAAACAAGAAGCAATCGAAAGTGATAACGAGTATAAAATCCTAGTGTAACCGCCTCGATAGCCTAGTGGTAGAGCGTCCGCTTCGAGTGCGGGAGGTCGTGAGTTCGATCCCCGGCCGCGTCATACCAATGACGTGAAAACTGGTACCAGTAGCTCCCTTGCTTTGCGCTCAGCATTAAAAGGGAAACTGGCCTCTTCTCTCATACCCTCGTGGCGGTGGATTCCGTCAAGAATGAGGTGTCGAGAGGGATTAATATAAGTTTTAGAACATGTTTCACAATCGATCTAAAATAGTATAAACTAAAATCCCAGTGTCAAAATAGTACTGTACAAAGGCTGCACTTTATGCCAATAAACGTACGTTCAAGACATTCAGATCTCTCTATAAAACGTTTGACGTCTCTAGAGAGTTACATTCCTCTTTAAAACTAGACAAACGAATTTATTATTTTCAAGTAAGTTTTTGTGTGTTTTAAAAGTGGTTGGGTGCAAAAAGTAATTTACTTTAACAGCGATAATGTTTCTTTCCTAGCTTCATCCCATTCTAATTCGTCTGATGTTTAATGTAACATATGGTCTGAAGACATATCGGGGAACCAGGATTCAAATCTTTTATGTGAGAATGACTGGATTTCATAAAACCACCGGTCTACCATAGACCAATGCATATGACTTCCTGACTTGAAGGAATCTAACCCTTGCGTAGCTCGGTTGGCAGCAGAGTGGTAAGGATACATGCTTAGTGATTCTAAAGCAACGGCATTTAGCCAGAAGGCATCGGGTACTCGGAAAATATATATTTATATCTAATCAAAGTTGACATCCTTTGTTTAGATAACTGATGACATCTCTGTTTCGACGAAAAACGGAAAAAAAATATGTGAGAACTATATGACAAGAAATTACACGGATGACCTGATTATAAACCACTACATTTTAGGCTTTAAGCCACAATCCAGACAATGATCTGTCTAGTAAATGCCTGATGGTGAATGTTGATGTTACTCTGTATCAGTTTACTATAAATTCGTAAAATTTCGCGGGTATTAAATTTGTTATTTTGACCAAAATTGTTACTTCGTTGGGATCTGGAACCGTGGATTTCCTGTTTTGAAGAATAATTTTAATGAATATGTATTTTCTTTTTTCGTTGATATTAATTCCGTGGATTAGTGCACCCGTGAAATCCATAAAAATTAATGACTGTGACTAAAAATAGACCTGGAGCACCTATGATAAATTACAGACTCATATATATAACGGATTCAAGCAATTTGAATAATAAGTATCTTTAATGTGTATATTTTGTAACCATAGTAATCCTAACATTTACCTTTAGTCAGTATATTATACACTAAATGCGTGCGGACGTATTTTTGCCGTGCGCTCCGACTGATTTATCATTTCCTGACATGCGCAGAAGACCGCCTCAGGTCTGCAGTGAGCAACATCTAAAATTAATATTATTACGAATAGTACAAGAATACTTTACGAAATTGTGCTCTGTTGTAGGTCGTTAATACCATTCTCTAGTGTTTCTGATACACCTTGCATTGAATTGAAAAAACATACGGAGTAATATTGGCTGGTCTACAACAAACTCAAATATTTAAGTTTTTTTTTTCTCCAATTATTAAAAAGCAAGATTCACTTTTCATCTACAATGAAAGTCGTGTTGGTGTTCTCATATTTAATAAATCGCAAGTTGACGCTGCATTCCTCGAGTTTCAGATATTAATCTTAAATGAAGACACTATTTTCTAAGTAAGTAAAATATTACATATTTGGAGAAGGCATAATACTGTGTGTCAGTTAAAATATGGTCTGAAAACTGAACTAAGAGAAACAACTCTGACACGCTAAAACGGAAAACATTTGTGATCTGTATGGCTTATCTCCCTTTCATTGCGGGTGCTATAAGGTTGATCCACCAAAACATACTCACAAAAATCCCCAGAAACTTTCTTTTCAGCAGAGAAAAGTTCATAAGCTGCTCACAGTAATATCACTGCTACATTCGTAATAATAAAAAAACGGTTTCTGATCGGCATTTTTTTAATTAATCATGACCGTATGTAACATAACTGTATGTCTTCTAATGCGATTGAAGCGTAACTATTCCCAGTTTTCTTAAGAGCCTGGAATTAATTTGTTTTTCTCCAAGCTTCCATCAAATCTATTTTATAGAGAATTACCCTCAATATTTTGAAACAAATCAGATTTTATCTTCATCAGTTACATGTAAGACCTTCAATATTGCGCCATATTATTGAATTTCAAGAATGCAAGATTAATATTAAATTACTTTTAGAGGCAGTTTTAAAGGGACTCGCTGAATCAGGTCTATGTCAGAATCCGAAACTGGGAAATATAATTATGTAACTATAAATATGCATTAAAGGTAGTTAACCAGCTTTTGATCAAGTAATGTATATTTTTTCAACACTTTAACATACGAACATTTACACTTATTTATGTTCACTGAGTCCTTAATCCATGTTAAATCTTTACTGGAGATGTCTGTAAAATTTTATTTTCATTGTTTCCCAACCAAGAAAGAGTTATTTTGATACAAGTATAATAAGCCTTGAGAAATGATATGCATATTAGAACCATTGCATTATATTTGACAAAGGCTTGCATTTACAACCCTATATTCAGCAGAATTTCATGAGAAATGCAAGTTAATTATTACCTCCATCTGTTTTGCATATTCTGGTTTACGCGGAAATAAATCAATTCCGAAGTTACCCAAAGTTTTAAGACTTGCATTTAGGTTAAGATGTTTGAAATACCTCGATGTCTATCGTATGGAAATATGAAGGTAGAAAAGATGCTGAAATCGAGAGAAATATCATTTTAAATGTTTACATATTGAAGGGAAGGCGTTGTAAATATAAAGTTGTATAATACGACATACATTAACTGTATGTAATGGATCTTTTTGTTCCTTTAAAAATATCTTAACAAAATATATGAAAAGTGAAAAAATATCATAAAACGTTTCTTCAATGCGAATGACCACCTTTTGATTAAACAGTGTTAACCAGAGGGTTTTTTGTTAGGAAATATCTGTTTACAAAAAGTACTCGTCAAGTTTTAAAGTGTAATTAAAATCTCTGTATCGATTACATTTTTAATTTCATTTCTTTATAGCGCCAAATTGTGAAACATAATTCACGCCCATTTATATTTTTAACACCATACAAACGGATATCTTTCGAATCGATTAAACGACACTGTAAATGGAATGCGTGGGAAGATGGGAAGACACATCAAGAAAAGTGAATCCGTTTTAAAACGGCATTTAATTTTAATGACAAGAAATCCTCAACCCACATCCTTCATATAAAAATCGGAAGTTGCATAAAAGGACATTATTTTCTATAACTGAACAGATTGGATCCCGCGGAGACTCGCTTCTATATCAATTAATTAAGTACTAAGTTAATGGCAATGATCCTTGTGCAGCTTCCTCGGACTTTATACTGTGTTTGGGTCTAATATAAAATAATTTCCCACACATTTTATGTTGCTCTTTTTATCATTTCTGTTGTAATTTACGATCGATATTTCTGCTGAAAAGTCAACGACTGCTTGTGTGAAGAGAAATAAATCTAGTAAATAATTTTTTATGCATAGCTAGTTTATAAACGCCGGAACTTAGCTCCAATCTAGACAAGACGGACAAACGCACCAGTAAAAAAAGCAATTTCAAAATGGGCGCCATGAAATATTTATATACAAATGGCCTTTTTCAAAAGTACAGTGTAAATTGTTTAAAATCTTCGAAATTGCACACCATTTCGAATATATCGAAATATTTTTATTTGTAAACCGTAGCTATTTATAGATTTTCAAGTTGGTCACTAACACAAACTATCTGAATAAGAAAAGAAACTTGTATGGATACATTTGAAATAAAATACTTTGGACATGTACCATTTGTATATGCATTATATATGTTTTGTTCTTGCCTTATTAAGTTGACTAAAATACGAATGCGAAACTATAGCGAATGGTAGATGAACTGCTGGGAAAACTGCGTAAACAGAACTGAAAAAGAAAACACTGCGAAAACGGAACTCTCTTAGTCAAATTGCCATGAAAATGATGCTCATTTAACCAACTTTACCAATCAAAGAATCCCTTAAAGGTCCATTACTAAGGGAAAGTGAGTTGGCAATTTTTTTCATAGCCAGTGCATAGACTTCTGCAAGACACTAAATAATGAAGATTGGCAGGTCAAAATTTACAGAAGGTCTTTGGAACTCAAAGAAATGTACGTGTATTATGTTAAAATTTCAATGAATCGACAGAATGACCCCCCAGGTCTTTTTAACTTTCTTCATACTTCATAGAAAAATAATTGTACATATACTGCGATTTATTTCGAATTTCTACATACCAACTTTCATTTTCCAATAAAATGAAATAGTTTCTGTGCTTTTTAAAAGAAATTAAAATGTTCACTTTCCTTAGTATTGGACCTTTAAATGTTTATTTTTAAATAAAATGAATAACGCAATATACCTGATTGGATTTTGGAAGGCACTCTAGGATGCTCAACATAAGTTTAGCACTGCCATCGGGATCACTCGGTAGGCGAACACTGAGGGCATCCAACATCATCTGGTAGAGGGCGTTGGTCACCAGCGGCTCCGATAACTCCCGAAAATAATCTTTGAGAACACCTGAATTAGATATAGCAATCAAATCAGTTTACCATAAGCAAATATTATGGACTGAACTGTTGTCTTTCTTGTAGCAAATTTTACTCTTTTTAACGGATGCTTTATTGCTCTAGCGGTTGTTATGGCATAAGTCTTCATAATAAGCCATTGCACGTTTGGCAAAAGGACTCGTCTTGCGTCCTAACAGTAAAATCTGGACGTTTTCAGTTGAAAATTCTAAACAAGTCTTCTTTTGTATAGAAAAGATATAGTTTTTAGCATGTTATGCATATGAAAAACGTTGAAACCCTTACACGACTGCTTAAAATAAATCCGACGGTCCGTAGCTGGTCTGTGTTCAACACGTTTCTGCTAGGCAAAAATCAAAACTAGGAGAACAAAATTGTGAAAATTACAAGCTGACACTCTTTGCTTTCTAAAAGCATTGATTGCATACACAGGTCTGACTATATGTCTTATAATACCAGAAATGACATTGCTGTAGACTAGAGATATGAAGCGAAATACAACTGTAGATATACTTTCTTGCTACAAGACGTATTGTGTATGTAGTAACTCTAACAGTTCCTTCTATGGTTTTTATTTCTTTCCTTTTTAGCTTGACTTTTTTAAATGTTTTAGGTATTATTATAGTGGAGGGTTTGAAGAAGTCAAGTTGTGCTGTCTTTGGACAGTATGTGGTTTTTATGAAATATTATTTCTTCTGGTTACCTCTTTCTATAATACTGTATTACAGATATTATAACCATCTTGGTAACTAATGTATATTGTTTGAGAGGATGGTGTTAATCTGTTTACGCCTGATCTGATCTGGTGTAATAATTGACTTTTTAGATTCATTTCTTAAGTCGTGCACCTTTGTGCCAATATCGCCGATCATCTTTTATTTTATTTTCTTATGGCAGATTTTAGGCTTATTAATGTTAGCAAATTAAGTCAAGATTAATACCATCAGCTCAAGTTTTAACTTTAGTTAGATAGACTATGCAATATTGTTGTAAATACTATTATAACAGTCTCTTATAATTCTATCTTTGAATGGTCTTGCATTTTTAAATGTATAAATACTGCTGTTTTTATGAATGTATATGCAAGAATGAGACTATAATAAAAAATGTAGTAATATAGAACCAAATTATTGAAACAATTTTTCAAGGATAGAAACACATTAAACAAAGTCTATTGATTTCTAAAGCTTTCAAATAGTAATATAATTTAAATTTATATGAATTTTAAGAAAGTTTTCATTTACATCAATAACTGAATTTTCAAGATGTTTTTGTTGGATTTTCTGTTTGTTTTTGTATCTGTGATTTCAAACCACAGTTTGAATATGGTTTGCGTATTTATGATTTACCATTGCTTCACTGCTTCCAATCTTTTTGTTAGTTTAATTATTAAAAAAAAAATAGAAAAAGAAAAAAAAATCGACGATACAGTTTTAAGACATTATATCTTTCCTTGTTTCTTGAAGTGCAAATGTCACATTTACGAACAGGTGTTGTAATGCTTAAAACATAAGATTAATAAAGGTGTAATCTGTAGTATGAAAGCCTAACAAATGTTTTAATTATCACATTGCTTATAATTAACATCTAGTGTCAATGTTTTAATTATCACATTTGCTTATAATTAACATCTAGTGTCAATGTTTTAATTATCACATTGCTTATAATTTACATCAAGTGTCAATGTTTTAATTATCGCTTTGCTTATAATTTAAATCTAGTGTCAATAGTAAATTAATGTAAACCTCAAAATTGTCGTTTACATGCGTTCCTTTAATTGATTCATGCCGCACATTCTAGTGACCCAAATAGACAGCCCAGCGGGGGAAATAAGCTTCCAAAGTTCTAGATTACGTGTTTCGTGAATTCCAGCATTGTTCAATTAATGAAGTTTTCCATCAATATTTAATCACAGTAATTTGGCATTTGCTATTGTATTCCCTGAAACACCGAACTACTGCAATTCTCGGTTCTGCGGCTGGATCAATACACAAAGCCTAGCTTACTGATAATTTCTACAAAGTGATAACCTAAACAGTTCCAGAAACACATTTGTTGTCTTGCTTTTATGAAAGAAGACAAAATTGGTACAAACGTGTGTATAACATTTTGTAATTTAATGCAATCATGCTAGCCTAGGAAAGCTTAGTGTGTGCTGTGTGTTTTGTCAAGAACCAGTAAGCCAAATCCCTAGAAATATCGAAGTAAATGACGCAGTCAAAAAAAAAAATGTTTATAAGAGGTAATGAAATGTGCAATATCTCTCATTTCCGCAGCCAAGCACTAGCTTAAAACTCTAGTGTACAGCAGCATTGGACTTCATAATTTTAAATGACGTAAAAACGTACAAATGCGGGTGCATCGTATTTTCTTTTATACTGCAACCGGCACTACTTTCTGGCCATACCAGTGATTTGTCGTACTGATTTACCGATCACGTTTGACAATTCATTGGTCGGCTTGAAGTTGGCCAGAAACTTTGAAAACTCCTCATAAGCTTTCGTTAAATCTTCGTTTACTCTTAGACCCTTGAAGGGAAAATAATAAACGACATAATAGCAATGGTAGCAACATTAAATCTCCATCGATCTAAAATGTTTTCCTGTGAAGGATTGCTACCGTAATGCCATATCTGAAGTAGATTCTTAGATGGAATCCATACAAGAATAAGTTGGAAATAGCGGATAAAAAATTATATGCCATTTCCTTGTCAACAAGAGAAAGATAAAGAAGGGTCATGAGGTTAATAAAGACGTTTATATTGCAAATCAATTTCTCTAGTCCCTCTGAAGGAAGACATATGTTTAAATGAACGTATAATACTAAACTATTCAGATGTATGTATCTTTTAACTATATTTAGAATGCCAATAAACCTATCCACTTTCAAATTTCTGAAGACTGAACACCACAAAATCTAGCTGTTCTTTATTTTATATAATAAAATTCACCTACTTGATAACGCTTATCGACATTTTCTAGCATAGAAACAAGAGAAATCATTCTTGGAAGACACTTGGCCCCTACTTTTCTCTCCATCTTATGTCAATTTTATCATTTTTAATGAGGTAATGGTTTATTCTGCGAAATGGGTCTAGCTATATGTGGCAGTCTTGTGAAAATTGCCAATTTTCTAAAGAATATGAGCCGTGCCATGGGAAAACCAACATAGTGGGTGTGCGACCAGCATGGATCCAGACCAGCTAGGCTCCATGCTGTTCGCTTTTAAAGCCTATTGGAATTGGAGAAACTGTTAGCGAACAGCATGGATCCTGACCAGACTGCGCGGATGGTTGGTCTGGATCCATGCTGGTCGCACACCCACTATGTTGGTTTTCCCATGGCACGGCTCATATATTTTCCTGAGACTGTTACATTTGGAGCAGCAATTTAAGTATTTATTACGTCATTTTCACACTGTTAAATTCTTTATTTAGTAAATAACCTTCTGAATTCTGAATATGTTTATATGTTTCTTGAGACTGAGATGTTGACAAGGTGATTTATTTCGTTATAGCTGAAAAAAAAGTAAAATGATATTTTACAGATGTGAAGCTATACAGTTCAAATAACAGTCTAGAAATTTAATAAATCCGCTATTTTGTTTAATGTTGCCATGGAAACAATACGGATGCTATCTGAGTTCAGAAATGTCTAAGTTTTAAGCCTATTTTTAAAATTATGTCGCTTCCTTAAGTGACCAAAAAAGCTCCTCGAGACAAAACGAATATTTTAAGATGAAACTTTCTAGCTTAGGCGGTATTGATGCACTGCAGATCGATTCCTTTTCTTGCATATCTTAATTTTCAATTAATAGAAGAGATTAAATAAAATCAACGTTTTCCTTTTTAGCATATTTTTATTATAGTAGCGTTCATACATTAATTACAGCATGAGAGTCATCTTACACCTCAGGGTGTAAGACGAGTTTTACCAGAACCGGAAAAGACACGGGAAAATTCGGTCTGGCATGCAAGAATAGAACAATGTTGTCTTTCCATGTAACAATACATGGTATATAGACACTCCTCGATATAATTAAGGTTTGTTGTGGTTGCCTGTCTAGCTACTTTTAATCAACAACTCCATGTTTTATTGATATATTAAAGAATCGATCAAAGATTACGTCCATTCATTTTAACTTTATACCTTAGATCTGTAATATTCATTTGCAACTGTATAGATCTACATGTTGTCACAGTGGTCAACATCTATGTATATATCAAATATAAATAAGTTTGCATGTGATACTTAAATCCAACAGATTTTTTACTCTTTTTTTTACGATTTTGCATTACTAAAGTAGTGAATACGTGTATTTGATAATGGTATACATTTCAAATGACAAACACATTGGTCTGACAAAAACTGCGACAACGCATCGTTGGTCTTTTATACAGTTATTTCTCAAAAAGACTTACCTGTAACAACATGGATATCAGATACATTATCAGGAGACAGGTCCACATTTGCAGAATTCTTCTCGAACGCTTCCCGTAGCTGCGCTTTCCGTCGCGATGACCCACAAAGTCTATATATTCCAACAACATCCAAACCACGACGTTCAATTTCTTCTATACTTTTCACAACCAAGAGAGGAATGTGCGAACTTCCGGGTTCACGTTTTATCACGGTATCCAAATCCACACCAAAAACTCCATCACTTTTCACAGAAGGTAATCGTTGTAGAATTTCTTTGGGTTCTTTATAGAGAACAGTGAGGTAAAGAAGTCCTTTGGGTTCCATTTTAAGAGCAATTTTTTTCTTCCTACCTGGGTCTATAAATCCGGGTAAAAATAAAGACCCATGGAAACACAACCTATGCTTATAATTAGGATCCCAATTATAAATTAAAAAAGACACGTCCCTTGCATTTTCTAGATCTATATCAAAAGCCTCGTCCCAGTCAAAATTGACTGCACCCGTCCGTATCATTGTTCGAGCTTTGTTAATAGAATCTATTGACACAACGCAGTACAGATCACGTAAGGTCATCCGAGCACACTTTAAACCTTGACCACATAACACGTGCACACATAAAATTCCATCATGCCCGTTTGCACGAGCAAATTCATTTCTTTTCTTCAGATCAACTTTATAACAATCAAAATCACCATACGCGATCTGCAATGGTCGCTTTGCTAATTGCAAATCTCTGAACCTACTGGCGGAAGTTCGAGTAATAGTTTTGCCATTAGTATCTATAGCTTTACTAGCCTCGGCGTTTGACGCCGAAGTAATTGAGGTAGATGTGGTTGGGGGCACTTTTTGCCCCTTCGATGAAGAATGCATATGTGGCTTTGAGTATCTCGCTTCCTGAGTGGAGGGGGGTTCTATCGTGGCGTATGGTTCCTCCATTTGATATGTTTTGTACGACAACAGACAGTCGGCGCTATGCTTTCGAAGAAGTTTCACGTGCGAAGGCGTCTGCGTCGCAGCAGCCACCTTCCGGTTTGGCACGGGGGATAGAGATTTAGTGGCGTAGCTGCTACTTGGAGAGGAATAGATAGTACCATATTCATCAGAACAATAACCCTCAGCTCGAGAATATCCTATAGCACCTGTAACAAATAATGAAAATTTCGGTAAGTAATTATAAGAATATTCATAAAAAAAAAATGAAAACAATGAAAATAAATCGTTCTATCCCAAAGTCCGTCTACATACAAACGTATTTTGTTTCTTTATGGGTGGTGGTATCCTAGAGCATACAAGCATCCAACTGTCCGTCCGTCCGTTCGTCCGTTCATTTATTCGTTCGTTCGTTCACTCACTCACTCACTCACTCACTCATTAATTAATTCGTTCGTTCGTTCGTTCATTCATTCATTCATTTTTCATATAAAAGAACCATATGTCCACACTATATATATATTTTAGCTGTATTTCTTTCAGTCACTACTTTTAAGATAATGTTTTAGGTGCATATGGATATGTGCATGCATGTAGCAACTATGGAAGCCCTGGAGGGATAATTAATTTCCGTACTTCCCACTTCTGACTTCTAACTTTTGCACTTCTCACTTCCAACTTCTTGACTTCCTACTTCTAACTTCCACACTTCTAACTTCCGCACTTCTGACTTCCAACTTCCTGACTTTCGACTTCTGATTTCCAACTTCCACACTTCTTACTTCCGACTTCTTGACTTCTTACTTCTTTCTTCTAACTTTCGCACATTTGACTTCTAATTTCCGCACTTCCGACTTCCAACTTCCACACTTCTTACTTCCGACTACCAAAGAGAGAAAGTTGGAAGTCAGAAGTGCGGAAATTGGAAGTCGGAAGTCAGGAAGTTAGAAGTCAGAAGTGTGGAAGTTAAAAGTCAGAAGTGCGGAAGTTAGAAGAGGGAAGTAAGAAGTCAAGAAGTCGGAAGTAAGAAGTGTGGAAGTTGGAAATCAGAAGTCGAAAGTCAGGAAGTTAGAAGTCAGAAGTGCGGAAGTTAGAAGTCGAAAGTGCAGAAGTTAAAAGAGGGAAGTAAGAAGTCAAGAAGTCGGAAGTAAGAAGTGTGGAAGTTGGAAATCAGAAGTCGAAAGTCAGAAAGTTGGAGGTTAGAAGTGCGGAAGTTAGAAGTCAGAAGTGCGGAAGTTAGAAGAAGGAAGTAAGAAGTCAAGAAGTCGGAAGTAAGAAGTATGGAAGTTGGAAATCAGAAGTCGAAAGTCAGGAAGTTGGAAGTCAAAAGTGTGGAAGTTAAAAGTCAGAAGTGCGGAAGTTAGAAGTAGGAAGTAGGAAGTCAAGAAGTTGAAAGTGAGAAGTGCAAAAGTTAGAAGTCAGAAGTGGGAAGTACGGAAATTAATTGTCCCTCCAGGGCTTCCATAAGCTACAGATGTAATTCGTAAACGTCAGCCTTTAACTTTAACAAGCGAAATAATGATTTCCAATTTGTCCTTAGCGTGCTTAAAAGGCCGTAAAATTCATCCGTAAAATTCATGTCAATACATAGAACTTCTCTCAGAAAAAACATGCCTGCTGTCGCTCAATAATAGTGCACGGAGTTGACATATTCGTCAGCAAATAATTCATTTGTGTTCTCAGCAACAGTGTTCTTTTATACACTTACACCTATACCCATAATTCCATGTCCAATGATGTATGGGCGTCTGTGTTCTTTGAATATGGCTTTCCTGTTGGCATTTTGACTTTGTTTTCTTTCTTGTTAGTGTGTTTTTAAACTAAATGTGAAGCACAGTCAATCGTGGTTTATTTTCGAGTAAACCTTCAGCCAATATTTGGTAAAAATGTCCATTTTTTATCAAGCTATTTATATATTTTCAAGGTCAAAAAGTGTCCGACATAAATTTGTATTACAACTATTTAATTAATACCGGTATTTATTTCATTTTTATATCTACATCAGATTTAACCTGACTTGAAAAATGCAAAATATTTCTGTTACATAATGAAGTTATAAATTCAGATGTTTACACCAGCAGATCTAGTCATTATGTTGTTGACGGAAGACAATTATTTTTAGTTTTTAATCATACATGTCAGCATGATGTAAAAGATGCTTTTGGAAATTCTTAAGAGAAGAGACCTCAGCTGACTTCGAACCTGCTACCCGAGGGCTGCTTACCCGGCACCTTATCGATTACACTATGATGCAGCATTACTTGATAATTTCGTATGCACGGGAAAAATATATGAGCCGCGCCATGAGAAAACCAACATAGTGGGTGTGCGACCAGCATGGATCCAGACCAGCCTGCGCATCCGCGCAGTCTGGTCAGGATCCATGCTGTTCGCTAACAGTTTCTTCTATTCCAATAGGCTTTAAAAGCGAACAGCATGGATCCTGACCAGGCTGCGCGGATGCGCAGGCTGGTCTGGATCCATGCTGGTCGCAAAGCCACTATGTTGGTTTTCTCATGGCACGGCTCATATACAAATAAGACATAAATATTATAGCTCAGACTTTTCAATTTGTATTAAATTCGATGTGGGTACAAAGGTCTGCCATTTCATTAGGTCGTCTGCTGTACAGACTACAAATCTGACACACGGTTTAAAGATGAAAAGCTCTGAGAAAAGAGTTATTCTGCTGTTACGACGTTATTTCATGGGAGCCATTGTTAACAATATATTTGTCCCGAATAGTAATTATTGATACAGCTCTCCGAGTCTAGCCTGTCTGTCATTATGAAGACAACATGAATAGAGTAAAAGAAATTTTATAGACATAAGTATATAGAAAGATCATCTTGAATGTATGGATCTTGCAGTTTCAATAGAATAAATGAATGTATAAAAATGGTACGAATTGCATGGAATAACGTTTAGCCAATTTATTGCCCAGATTTCATTAAAAATAGCTAACACATTATACCAGGGTGAGGGTTCTCATATGTGAGGAGAGACATAACCTTGATTTCAATTATAATCGTGAAGGGTTAATGGTGGAGTTCTGTTCGTGGTTGTGAGAGGGGATAAGGGTCGTGGGCAGGGCGTAGGTGGTCAGCACTGGTGTTTTTTTTTTTGGGAAAGCTAAAATATTACACCGTATAAAGACACAAATGGCAATCAGAAAGTTTCGCCCTTATAAAGTTTCAAACAGAACATACGCAATTTCATCTTACTATACTAAACGTTATAATTAAGGCGGACAAACTGTTAATTTTAGAGGTTGGACGAAGAGGTTGAGATTCTACATGTATTTGAAGTAATACATCTCAATACACGTAAAAAAGCACAGTCTTATTCTCAAAATTAGGTTTCATCACTTAACTTTATCGTAAATTTTGAAGTAGTGGTGTTTCTTACTTATGTCATCTACGACTGGCTGAAAATAATGAATACTCGTTCGTCCTGTTTTCTACATAATTCAGCTAAAGTACAAAAGAAGGAACAAAGCTTATGCTGGCGCTAAAGTGAGTCGTACATTCATATGCTAACCAAGATAAAATGAATACATTACTTAGAATAATTGATAATCTAGCAGACTGTATAATGAGTTCTAAGCTCTTTTACTTCGGGTAAACACTATTAGAAAATGTCAAAGTACTTTTCATTCACAATAACACATACATTTTAAATAACGTCAATGGCTAAGGACATTACAAGAGAGCGTTGGAGAAACGCAATTTCATGAGACAAATTGGTCGGGTTCAAATGTAGGGAGGGATGGATAGACAGTCAAACTAAACAATATGGTTGACATGTGGTTTTGATGAAACAATGACCATGTGTGTCTGTAAATGCCGTTTCAAATAACTACGAAATATTGCTAATTTCATGTTGCCGTAAAATGTTTTAAATAACCTTACTTCGAGTGTATCGTATGACGTAAACAGACTTCTCACTTTATGAATTTATTCTTACAACAAAGAATGTATTTGTTTACTTTCGTAACGTTTGATTTAATTTGATTTAATGAGCAGACAGAAATCTGTACTCCGTAAGAACGGAGTCGTACCATTAATGAAAATATGATTTATGGTCGTGAGTAGAATAACGTCATTATAACGTCTGCTAGTTATAAATCAAAAGCACAGAATTATCATAACCCTGCAATTAATTTCAATTTTTTATGATGTTACCGACCTTTTCTCATAAGGAAAACTCACAGACTTGACGGGGTTCTGTGGACAAATAATACAATATAGACGATAAGAGACGACAACGATATAAAAGTAAATGAAAAGAAAGTGTTTAGCAGTACCTACTGCTGTTAAGACCTAAGTACTGGTTTGTCAAAAGTATGGACAAAAATTATATTCCACCAGACATTCAAAAACGATGAAAAATCATAAAACACAAAAGAACTACCAGAACTTTATTGTTTAAATTTTATATAAAAGTTTTGTGGCAATGTTTTGCAGGTGAATTTTTTTCAGTGTCATCTTTTTAAGTATGTCAAAATTTACTAGGAATCTCATGAGAGATACAAAGCACTAAAATCAGCTTTACAACGTCATTTCCAGACGTATCTCACAAAACAAATGTATAAGATTTTGTAACAAGTAGGAACACTTACAAAATATTTAAAGAATACATTACTTATACAGTATTAATAGCGTGGAATATAAAATAAAGCTGAAGCCTTTTACGTAACAATTCTACTGCGTGATTAACCCCGTAGATACAATTTCCATCATTTGACAGAACACAATCGTTTTTTTGTTGTTGTTTTTTTTCAAAAGCACTGACTCAAAGATTGTTCATTCTTGTTTATTATTTCTTTGCTAAAATTCACCGTCGCACATTTTTAACTTTAAGATCCAACTGATTTCTTGTAAAAAAGTACTTTCCAAATTTCAGAAATCTGGATGCTTGCCATATCAAAGGAGTGACCACATCATAGTGTGAGTTCTTATCCAAAACGTTTTTGCTTAAGTTTGCAAATGTTATTGTTTTGTTTGGTGTATACAGTTAGGCAAAAGACTAATGTTAAATATCTAATCTCATATGAATTATTTCATGTCAAAGAATACCGACTTTAACGCATTATTCAGACGCGTAAAGAAAATGAAGAACAGCAATGGTACATCTATAATTTTTAAAGAAATAAATGCCTTTCTATTGCTCCGAAAAAAATAATCTGCTTTTTTTGGGGGGGAGTGGGGGGGTCACACACAGACATTAATTTTGTTCCTCTTTTTCATCAATGATAACATTTTACTGTTGCAAATATTTTGAACTTGAGCACATGTCTAGACATGCTAGTTTGAATCAACAATCCCATTCACAAGATACTATGACGTTAACAGTTTAATACGATTTTTTTAAATTCGATTTTCTGTTTGAATATTATTGCCAAGGTTTCACGAAGGAAATAATTTCCATACGCGTTGATTTGTCACATATGAAAAAAATAACTGTCTGAGTATATGCTACAAATGGGTCTTGATTATGAGAGTAGAGTTTAAAAAAACGGCATTGGTGTGAATGAAACTCATGAATCATGTTTGTCAAATCTGAAGAAACTTTCTATAAGTTAATGCCAAATTAATTCGGGTAAAGAATGTACATGAATATTTATATAAAGGAGTATTTTGTAAGGTTTAATGCTACCAGAGTAAAAATATTTTTAGAAAAGTTTAACGGCACATGTTCATCATCTACACAACAGCTTTCCTCAAAACGGAATGACCATGTTCAACTTTGAGATATATGTCAACAAAAAATCAAACAGGCGGTTGGTCTTCTTTAAAGTCTTGTCTCTTCCGACGAAAATAAAAGTTTCAGTAAATCAGTTCCCATGTAAACATGGACCAACACGTACCTATGTTTCAAGATATTTACTTTTTTAAATCAAAGTCCTGTATAGATGGAAATCCTTTTAAACTTTTCAAAAGAAAAGACTGGAACTACAGTATACAGAGAAAATGTTAATAAATATTTTTCGAAATAATTGTTAATAATTGCATCTCAAAGAAAAATCACACAGACGCACACACGCATGAACACACGTACACATTTTTATATTTTAATTAAATAATTTCAATAGTATTGCAGTTATATTTGTTCGTCACAAAAGTAGGAATGAAGAACAAAGAAAATAAAACTTGACTGTAACGTTTCAGGTGGCTAAAAGTATAAGGTATCTTAACCAGTAACTGCCCTTCAAAATTGATTTGTGAAATTAATTATACATACACATCTTTCTTTTTCATTGTCTAGCCATGTAATAACTAAAACTGAGAGAGGTTAATTCCTTCAAACCAAGCCTGTACCATTTTGGTGGTGTCTGCTCTTGATCCCTAAGATTAAAAACACATTTCCTCAAATTGTATGCCTAATGTCATATGACAATCAATTTCAGCTTGACCATACTAGAAATGGAATCTTGAATCATGCTAAGCAAGCATTTCGGTAAGCATATATTCATAGGTAATTCAAATGGAACCAATAAGCGTCTGAAAGTACACGTTGAAAGTGCTATCTTGCAGACACAGTTGTAGCAGACAATATTGATTTGTAATCAGCCGAGCTTCTTGTGTTTGTTATCTAAGAATGAGTCAGATTTCTATATAGGGATTTGTTCTAGAACATGTTCATCTGGGTTTGACTTATCCGCCCACGTGTTAGCCGATAGCTATAGGAGACAAAGATGCCGGTTTAAAGGCACTGGCCTCCACATCGTTGGACAACAAAAAAAGAGACGTTCTTTCAGATACTAGTATCTGGAAATTAATGCTATATTTTTTAAGAATGCTTGGAAACTTAATTACTGACAGACTATATGTTACGGAAACACATGAGAATTAGTTTCGTGTACTACTTTTTACGATGAAAACGTTTGTAACACTTTACATGAGGTAAACTGCCTCGATTATAAATACCTATATTTAACGCAGATTGAACACTAAATCCTCCATAGCGTTATATTGTAACGACAGCGGAAAATTTCTTTATTGCTGCGGCGGTCCAGGTTCAATTCCCGGCGCGGTCATCTTTATTTCTTGATTTGGCATTTTTAAAACTGTTTAGAATTAAAAGCTTATATTCGAATGTTCATAATATGACCAAACTTCAATTTGAAATAAAGATCATTTTTATCCAAAATCTGGAGGTCAGTGCCTAGTTTTATTTACTTTGCATGCTTTGACGCCTGATCCAGTATCTAAGTCATGTCTTATTATTCATGTTCTTCCTAACTGGCAGTAGGAATACATTTACATCTGGAATGTACAGAGAAAATATAAAAAAAAATGAACTGGAGGTCCAAAGTTCGATCTTCGCTCACGTATTCAGACAAACAATTTAGACCCTCCTATTGAAAATAAAACAATTTTTTCTAAAACCAACAGCGTCTGATTAAATCCAAACAGAAGATTAGATTTCAAAGGCAATGGTGAGCTCCGGACTGTCTGGTAATCATATCTTGGTGATATTATTGTAATTTCTATACAGATTTAGAAGCCTGTTGAAGTCTAAGGATTTAGATCTACGGACCGCAAGGTCGGGAGTTCGATTTCTGGGCGAGGCATATGTTCTCCATGACGATTTAATGAAAGACATTGTGTCTGAAATCATTCTTTTTTCACTTCTGATTCATGTGGAGAAGTTTGCAGTTACTTGCGGAGTGTACAGAATCCAGTAACCTGCCGGCCGTTACAAAGCTCAAATACTGTTAAAAACGGCGCTAGTCCCAAAACAAACAAACAAAAGAACCATGTTAGAAACTGAGGAAATTCAGCATACATGCATCAATCTGCAGATATTGTTGTTATTGATAAAACGATTATAGTTTATTGAACCTGATCTTTGCTGATCATTTAGTACTAAGTCTTGATCACATCTTTCCAATTAAGTATCAATACTTATGCAGAACCCGAAAATGTCGTAATTTCTTGGAGAACCAGTGTGCTACCAGTGCTGGCAATGGTTGTTCCATTAACCAAACACCTTACCAGGGGATGCTGTTAGGTTTCTGTGTATGATTTTACATCTTAATTACCTTACAATGTACTGAGTAATGTGACAGATAAAAGACAATCATATGATTTTTTATTTCCAAGGTAACGTCCTCCCGGTAATTACCTCAACAGTAGAGATTGATATATCAACCTAATGACACAGTAAGAGCGGACATGAACATATTGTCCTAATGGCACAGTTAGAATGAGATAAAAATATCAACCTTAATTCAGAGACAGAACAGAGGAAAATATTGACCTACTCACAAAGTAAGAAGAGGACATAACTGGTATTGTGTCATAATTATAACTGAGATGTAAATATGAGGTTCACAGCAGATGGAACACATCCGGAAAATAGTATCCTAACGCCACAGAGAAGAGTAAAAACAAGTCGTAAAAATTAATAGAGTGCATGAACATTTTCGTATTTGTACAGAGGTTTGGTAGAACAGATCTGATTGGGCATTCACCCTGAAAACCAAATGTAACTTTCAAACGTTCTAAAATCCCAAACTGACTTTCAAAACACAAATAATGAGGAGAGTTACTATAGAAGTTTTAGTTAGTATGAACTCATTGTCTTTCTCCCGTAACTTCCGACGAAACGATACAATACTGGTTGTATCGACTTTGTCTTCTCTTTGCTTGAATCTGACCTAACCGAATAATTTCAAATAATTATTAATTCAATTTTAAAGTCCAGCTTGTTACAAAACAGTTGCCGTATGTTGTTATAAGGCAGTGAACCATTAATTTAATAACATTCGACGTTTTTCATTCGAAACCGTTTTTTTCTATATGCAGTTTCAGCCTTCTCTGGATGTTACAGAAATTCATAAGCTCATTGCCGAAAATTAAATCGTACACACTACATTGGCCTACTTCGATTGTCCAACAACTGCTACCCTGGTCGCTATTGAGAAGTTGACGGTCCTCCCGAGTGTAACTTGTCAGCAAATGAAATCAATCATACAACACACTAGTTACTGCCCTTGTGCTGCTATTTGCACAATGGCCAAGCTAACATTGGGCGAGTATCGAATATAGGTGAGACAACTTAGGCAACACCCTTACTTCGATTGTTATCACTAATCAACAAGCTTAGAAAATACTCGCGTGAGTCAACGTAGTCAAAGTTGAGTCCAGTCAGTTACTGTAACAGCAGTTTTTCGTCCAATGTACTAGGAATATTGTAATATTGTGCCATTTACATTTATGGAAATTGACACCCGTGTGACGACTTTCCATTTTTGTATAAATAATATAACATATTGACTGCTGTCAAACTAGTAATAGAGGTTTTGCTCCAATCTTGATACATGCCTTCAAATTCTCTCCTGGAATTGAATGGATTGATTTCATGCTTTGGATTGTCGCTACCATTTACAAAGTAAATAATGCAATTATTTCCAGTTGTATATTCTGCTATAATGTACAATTTATTTTAGGTGATTCTGTATTCGGAAACCAGCGCTTTGAGCTGTTAAATTGCACCCGTCAGATAAGCAAACTGATGCTGCTACGAAAGGCTGCGTACTCGTACTAGATTCTATTCTTGCGCTTAAGCCACTCTCCCTATATAAAGGCAATCTGTTCTTCCTCATTTAACCTGGCTTCTCATATCTTCATCCCGGGGAGAGACAATGTGATATTCTTAAGTTGTTTGCTTTAAATGCTGGATTAAATCAGTTTAGGTTTACTCCATTTTTAAGTACCCAGTGACAGCTATCACACCCTAGCTCTATATTGAATGTGAAAAACTACGTTATGAATTTTCCAATCAAAGGGTGGTATTCTACGATTGTACGTATAAACACAATCATACTCAATATCCATCCACCATTTGTTGTGCTGCAATGTCGACCATAATTGTTTTTACGTAATTATATCCCTGGTTAACGCTATTTGTAGAGTTGTTGGATCTGTTCATGCAAGTTCTGATCCTGACTATGGTAGCGGCAAATTATAACAGAATCCTTAATAGTGACCTAGAAGAAGACACTGTACCAGGACAGACGAGCCTTCCCTTTTAAACGACTGCGTGTAAAATACAAAGTTCTAAACACTTTATAGTCTTAATGATGTCTTAAACAACTTCTGTAACTTTCGAAGCCTTCCTGACCAAACGAAATACCCAGATGACCCAGAAATAACAGTTCAATCCTTCTCTAAAATTAACCGTTTTAAACAAAACAGATGGTAGGCAATGTCAACAGATTGAATATCTAAGAGACATTTCTTGATGAAACCATCCTTTATACCACGTTGTCCCTTACATGCTGTAATTGTCAAACGATGTGTATCATAAAGGCAGGAGAGCTCGTTGAAAACTTACGCAATTAATGGTCCTTACCTGGAAATTGAGCAAATGTTTGTAAAATCTATTTTGGAGGATACAATTTACTGTTAGAAAAAAAAAATCGTTTTATCTTTAGCCAAAAATGTTATAGTTTTGCTAAAACTGGGGTCGGAACCGGCTGATTTTATCACCATAACAACTGGCTTTAGTGCAGAAAAGCAAAATGTTGTGTAAGACGAGCTTTCCAAATCATGATGGCTAATGCGATTCCAAGTTTATAACAAGCCTTAAAATTTTCTGAATCGTTATCATGTGTACAAATGGATATTTTGATTGTTCATTGTAGTGCTAAGGTTTTTAACAATTGTGTGTATAAACTGCACTAGAATTGATGAAACTCCATAAGCCCAAAGGATTAGTAAATACATACTTTAGGACAAACTTTGTGCACAGTTAACAAACAATGGAAGACCTATTGAAATGTTTTTGACAAATAGATTCTCGTATTTCTCAATATTTTTATTTAATTTGATCCAACAATACACATTTTTGTAGCGCCACTATCCAAATTAGTTTTACACGGTCGCCAGTTGGTACAGTTAATATCGTGTATGTCTGCATGTTCCGTGAACAAGACCTTCTCATCTCTGTGCCATAGACGACATGTGATTCTACATGAAGCGTAGCGGCAAAGCATTGTGCCAAAGTAGCCCATTCTCCGCTTATAAGGGCCCCTCATTCAACTCCTTTATGCTGATTGTTCTTGTTCAATTTCCTTGCAAACGTCTGATAAAAGAAATCAACTGTAGCTGCCGATTGAACACTAAACTGTTAAACTGAACAAGAGGGTGGTGCTACAAAAATGATCATGAAACATTTATTTTTGCATCAAAGTCATATAAACATATGAATAGTGTGTATTTATTGATTTGACCAGAACAGACAATGATAATTTTCCTCTCATGTCATTTACATTTCTTTTCTTAATTGTGCATGATTTCTTGTCCTTAAGTATAACAATACTAAGTTCAAGTGCGGGAAAACTTCTTCCGGCAGTCATTAATGACACTGAAATGATAAAAGGTATTGAAATCTAAAAAAATTCGTCATTCTTGCACCCCAACCTTTTGGAATTTATTAAAAGCACAAAGACATAGGCTACATGTACCAAGGCTACACATGGGCTTTTTTTCCATTTTATGAAAACCGCATAAGATTGATCGAATAATAATTATGTACTATGCAAATTGTTAGCTTAAAATCATCTCTTGGCTTAATAATTTACCATCCAATCTAGGACACGGACATGTTTTCTTGCTTCGTATCAATTTAATCTATTTTTCCTGTTTTAATGAAATGAACCCATTCACTTCCCATTGTTATTTGTGCGCCCCCGTACAGTGTCTGTCATGGACCTAGATTGATGTATGAGCAAAGTTTACTCAGTCCACAGGGACAGATCTAATCAATTTTGGAACAATGGAACTGCATGCTTTCATTAATGTCAAATTCATGTATTCCCGTGCTATTCTACAGTGTATAAATCAATGCACATCGTCCTGTATTCTTATAACTTATTTACAGAAATAATTAACAAAATCTTAACGCTTGCTTGTGCTTGATAATTAGACTAAAAATAAGTATTCCTACACGAACGAGCATGGTCAAAGATAACACTTCACAACATGCCTTAAATATTCTTATGCCCATTAGCCGAAAACAGTAGAAATAAAAATACTCAAACTAAATGCCAATGATTTTACTACAAATTATTGTAACAATGATTCTTTGGTACTGAACAATATTCAGGGCGATATAGATATAGGTATGTGTGTGTGGTGTGTGGGGGAGGGGGGAGAGGATGGTAGGGTGCTTGCGCATGTCTTTGTGCGCGCGTTTTCATAGCCCCACCGTTTACCTGTATGGGTGACTCCTCAAGAAAACTAGCAATTTTAGTTGGAATTACAGAATACGCCCCAATTCCAGAAGGTTCCCTTGTATTGGAGTAGGAATCGAACTCATGACATCTGCTTTCATAGTTAGACAATGTTATCACTGGATCACGGCGTCCGTTCATTATTAGTATAACCGTTTCTTGACCCGTCGGTACATTTCCATTCGCTGTATTTTCATCCACTCCTGTCAGCTGATTATTGAACTTTGTACGGTACATACCTGCCCTAAATACGTTTTGTTCTAAGTTTAAAGTCAGGTTTAAACTTTATGATGTGATCGGTCCATGGTAAATTTCAACTGAATTTAGAAACCGGTTATATAAGTCTTAACATAATTTAGTAAAATTGGCACTGGCAGCAAAACCTATCTCTTCCAGGACAGTCATAGAATTCCGCGGATGCTAAGGGGCGTGAGAGGTGATGCACATTGATGCACATTTCATTACCTCTTATGAAAAGACTCTATCAAACTGAATCTGCTATTATTTTGCTTGGTTGCATTCTATACTTCCAAAGGATCTTCTTGCAGACTTTATTCATATCTTTAGAAACTTCTCTTATCCATGTCAACTGTATACGCTGGCGGCCTGCCATAAATACTTATCTTAAGACCGATTGCTTTGGCATTAACAAATACTTACGACACCTTACTAGCTTATACTATAAATCCTAACCCAGCCGATTTGATACAGCAACGATAAGTGTATTAGAATACAATTTAAAAGATATCTCTAGAGAAAACTTCAAAACAAGTTCGGACTTAAGTTCAAAAACAATAACACGTCGTTCTGGAACAAAACTTTGGTACCGGTGTAATGAAGTATTTCGACCCCCACAGAATAACGACCCCCCGGTCATTATTCTATAGAAAATGTGACTCCTTTCCTGTAAAATATTGACTCCCCTTATAAAAAACTGACTCCCTTTGAAAACTCTATAGAATAACGACCCCCGGCCATTATTCTTTAGAAAAACTGACCCCTCCAAGTAAAATACTGACTCCCTAAAGACGACTCCCTTCGAATCTCATAGAATAACGACCCCGGTTATTATTCTATAGAAAAAGTGACTCCTTCCATGTAAAATACTCACTGCCGAAATTACTACATTCGAACTCTCATACAATATCGATTCCCGGACATTATTCTATTTAAAAAAGTTACTCTTTCCGTGTAAAACACCGGCTCCTAAAAAGACTTTCGACGATAATATCTATTAAAAGTGATCCCCACCAAACCTAACGGATAATTTTACTAGATCTACAACTCTAATACCCTCCATTGCCAATAGTTAACATTTTGATTGTACTACTACTACTGGTGCCGTTACTTCTATTGCTATTACTACATGTACTTGTTCTTCTTCTTCTACTACTACTACTACTTCTACTACTACTACTACAACTGCTACTACTGATACTACTATACCTGCTTCCTCTAATACATCTTGTACATCTACCTCTTCTTCTCCTGCTGCTGTTGTTGCTGTCACTTATTCCTCTGCTGCTGCTGCTGATGCTGCTGCTACTGCAACTGCCACTACCACTGCCACTACTACTACTACTACTACTACTACTACTACTGCCACTACCACTGCCACTACTACTACTACTACTACTACTACTGCCACTACTACTACTACTACTACTACTACTGCCACTACCACTGCCACTACTACTACTACTACTACTACTACTACTACTACTACTACTACTACCGTCTATTGTTGCCGCTACCGTACTTTACTGCCACTGCTAAGTATTGCAACTTCTATTAATACTAAGTTCTATGCTAGCAGTTTCTTGTTCAGTTTTCTTCTGAAGAATTACTTCATACCGAAGTTTGCAGGGATTATTGACACTGGTGTGTTTTGTGAACGTATTGTGAATTGTTATTTTCCTGAAAAAAAAATGTATACACCAAGATACTCCGTCTAGAAATAGGATCCCTTTTCCCGTTGCGGAATGCTCTGATTTCTGTGTCAAGTGATGGTATCTGGGGCTAATGGTCAAACGGAAGGACGGACGGACGGACGGACAAGGGCAAATCTATATGCCCCCCTCCCCCGAGTGGGGGCATAAAATGCAGCAATTAGGCCTTAGATACACGAGTTATCACTAAATTTGACCAAATGACCGGGGGTCGTTTTTTATGGGAGTCAATATTCTTCGTGAGGTTCAGTTTACTTCACGTGGGGGAGTCATAGTACTATGATCTGGCGGTCATACATTCTCGCATACCAGAGGTCTACCGTGGTTCCCCGGATTCTCGCATACCAGAGGTCTATCGTGGTTCCCCGGATGAACCTCTGGCACATTTCGCCGATATTTATGGTTTGGTTACAATACAGGTAAAACGTTTCAGCCAATCAGCGTCGTTTCGCGACAAATCGTAGCGAACCAATCAAAATCGTCCGTGAAATGCGTGACCGCGTCCTTTCCGTATTATCGAGGGAATACGATGTCCATTTACGAAGAATATTATTATTTCTTGATGTAAATCTCTTAACGTCGAATTACAGGAATAAATCTTTATTTATCGCAATCATGGAATACAGCCTTTATCCATCGTAAGCAATTATCTTGTTTACATATTTTTTGAAGTTTCAATTCGGAGTTCCAAATAATGGCGAACAATGATTGGCTGAAACCACTCCCGATAGTAATTACGAGTGCGCATGCTCACCAAGTAAACGATGGAAATAAATCAGAGGTTCGTCTCGGGATTTTGCCGAACCTCTGATGGATGAGAATGAGAATGGCGGTCATAATACTATGACCGGGGGGGGGGGGTCACTTTTTCTATAGAATAATGACCGGGGGGTCATTATTCTATGGGGGTCGAAATACTTTATTACAAACGGACGGACGGACAAGGGCAAATCTATATGCCCCCTCCCCCGAGTGGGGGCATAAAATGCAGCAATTAGGCCTTAGATACACGAGTTATCACTAAATTTGACCAAATGACCGGGGGTCGTTTTTTTATGGGAGTCAATATTCTTCATGAGGTTCAGTTTACTTCACGTGGGGGAGTCATAGTACTATGATTTGGAGGTCATAATACTATGACCGGGGGGTCACTTTTTCTATAGAATAATGACCGGGGGATCATTATTCTATGGGGGTCGAAATACTTCATTACACCGGCTGGGCATCTACAAATCGTTTGAACTTCAACTGAATACCATATAACAATTTTAAGACTGGCTCTTAAAGATAAATGTACAAATAAATATCTTTATTTCGTTAGATTTAATCAATATACTTGATTTGCTTCGAATAATTCCCTGCCAGCACAGACGACATATGATGTACTTGAATTTCCCAAGAGGCTACGATTAAACTCGCTTAACGCCATCTCTTCAATAAAATGTCCTACGTTTACAAGCTAAACTTACATAAGATGTAATGCTCAAGATGTTTCAATTTGAGTCTATTTCCAAAGGTCAACATTTTGAAATCTAAACGGTATGAATTTCCGCCTTATTGACATAAAGTTATGTACTTATGACGCGTAAAGTACGTAGCTACGTTCTAAGAAAATGTGTTGTTAGACGTAGGAGAATTCTATTTTACCAGAGGTCTTGCGTACCATTATCATAAACAAACGATAATGATAAAAACAAGAGGGTCATTGACCCTAAAACCGCTCACCTGTGTACAAGGCTTCAAGTGTGCTTGTATAAGTACAGAGTTAGGTTTCTTCTATGTTAACCCAATAGTACATACATTTACATACACTTTTGAACCTAGGGCAATAATATGAAAAATTATGTAGACATTACAAATCTGATATCACACACCAAATATCAAGGCTCTAGCTATTCTTGATTCAGAGAAGAAGATTTTCAAAGTTTCTTATATAAAAGCCTATAGTAAGTACATGTCAGACACAGGGGTGTGGCCATCTTTTGACCTTTGGGCAATAATTTTAACAAGTATGGTATACATAAAGGGAAAAGTGACCACTATATACATATATACATATAGGGAAAAGTGGCGACGCCCTCTGGCAGCCATGTTTTTTGACAAATCAAAATAATTTGAACAATCTTGGTAGAGGGTCACACGAGGACTATTTGTGAAAAATTATTCTAACATCGGGCCAGCAGTTTCACACAAGAAGATTTTTAAAGTTTCCACTACATACATATAGGGAAAAGTGACCACGCCCTCTGGCGGCCATGTTTTTTGACGAATCAAAATAATTTGAACAATCTTGGTAGAGGTTCAATCAAGGACCATTTGTGTAAAATTATTCTAAAATCGGGCCAGTAGTTTCACAAAAGAAGATTTTTAAAGTTTCCACTATATAGGGAAAAGTGACCACGCCCTCTGGCGGCCATATTTTTTGACGGATCAAAATAATTTGAATAATCTTGACATAAGGACCATTTGTGTGAAATTATTTCAAAATCAAACCATCGATTTAGGAGGAGATGTCGTTTGAAGATTTTTCTATTTTTAGCTTAGGACTATTTGTCTAAAATTATTTTAAAATCGGGTCTTTAGTTTCACAAACAAGATGTTTAAAGTTTCCGCTATATACATATAGGGAAAAGTGACAACGCCCTCTGGCGGCCATGTCTTTTTACAAATCAAAATAATTTTAACAATCTTGGTAGAGGTTCAATCAAGGACCATTTGTGTAAAATTATTCTAAAATCGGGCCAGTAGTTTCACAAAAGAAGATTTTTAAAGTTTCCACTATATAGGGAAAAGTGACCACGCCCTCTGGCGGCCATATTTTTTGACGGATCAAAATAATTTGAATAATCTTGGTAGAGGGTGACATAAGGACCATTTGTGTGAAATTATTTCAAAATCAAACCATCGATTTAGGAGGAGATGTCGTTTGAAGATTTTTCTATTTTTAGCTCTGGCGACCATGTTTTTTGACAAATCACCATAATTTGAACAATCTTAGTAGAGGGTGACATAAGGACCATTTGTGTGAAATTATTTCAAAATCGGACCATCGGTTTAGGAGGAGATGTAGTTTGAAGATTTTCTATTTTTTTAGCACTGGCGACCCCTGTGTGCAACCAAGCGGAACTGTTTGAACAACTATTCCAAAAGAAATTTGCAATTCAGACACACTATGCAAGTGATATTGTGTGACATTTAAAGCCTAATATCCTACATAATTTCAATACTTATTATTTAGAAGAATACAGTGTTTCCTGACGATGCATTTTTTTTTTCAAAATTAGAATTTCCTCACATAAAATAATTAAAATACATATAGAAATTATGCAAAATATTAGAAGATCGACTGGAAGACCAAACAAATATTCTAGCTGACTCGGTATCAATATTGCCAATCGGCAACTTCTGTATTCTCCCCATGCGATATCGGTATTTTCCTTTTTTGACGGAGATTCACGTGCACGTTGAGCTACATTAACGTCCGAAAAATGCCGACGTGCCTAACGAGAAGACGTAAGCATACGGAAATCTGCCAGTGTCAATATGGGTCCATTATCTTTAGCGGAATTTTATACGTTTACACTGAATGAAACCCATGATCCTAAAGATTCGATAATGATTGCAAACAGTAAAATATGACGTGAAAATGACAATTCCTTCACGTTGTCAATACATTCATTTTTATGAGGTTGCCTTAATCTTTAGCCTGCAGGCAGCAAGTGATTCTGCCTTTGCGGCCAGCGCAGACCAAGATCAGCCTGCACATCCGTGCAGTCTATTTTAGAAATATAGCAGGGTAAAGGTTAAATTATCAATATTAGTAATTATGAATATCATACAGAAAAAAAATTCAAATCGGTAATAGGTACGATTATAACATTATCAATGAAAATAGTTTGCATTTGCAGTCAGTTCACCTGGGACATTATTCTTCAAATGTCTAATGGGATAATGGGATTACTTGTACCTTATCAATGTGGATAATCCAATTCTCATGGGTTACAACGTCCGCAAATAGATCAACGCCATGCAGTTGTTAACAGAGGGGATGAGTAAGCCAACAGCGAAGACAGACCTATCATCGATTTGCAGTTTCTAGCAAAGAGTGGCGACACTCTTTACTTCACACTAAATATCCATAATATGATATAATGGGATATATTTATCACGTCTATAGCATATATGGCTAAGATAGTCCAATTATTGAGTGTTTCCATATCGTCTGCTCGTATTCTCTTTCAGAACATGTAATCAAAGCGTCTGCCCAAAGATTACATTCTGGAAAAGATTTTGTCTTTGGGAACTCGCCAAAGGGAAAAAGCAGAAAATCATTTTCATTTCATATTCACCTTTTCAAAACCTTAAAATCCACTAGCACAGTATTTTTGCAAGGAAAAAAAGAATCATTCAGAAATTTTGAAAGACCAGCAATGAAATACTATTACGAAAAGTTTTTATTCGTTGACACAGAATTGTTTCTTACAACAAAACCTGTATTCAACAGCTGGCTAGACACCAATTGACTAATGAGGTACATTTTTGACTTACATTAATATATCAAATTTACACCAGCAGATATAAATTTATATGAAGAGAAACATATATTCATATATTATAAAACTGTTACTTTTAGCTGAATATGTTGACTTCAGACGCAAGTGGTATGTCATTCACCTGATCTCGATCCTGTCTAAAATCGACGTTCAGGAAATAACGCGCACCTAAGAAAATTTTCTAGGTTTTCTACCTCGTACTATCTTCTTGTTTATTATGTCTGTGTCTTTTCAGTACGTTTGCACTGTAATTATTTCAGCGTTATGTACTATTATTACGCCATATAAAATCTTCAGAAAATCGCGCGCTAAACGTTCTATTATGCGGAGATGACATCCTTTATATGAATTTTGTTCCAGGAGTTATAATTTACTATGGGAAATCGATATAATATTATCAATCTATCTTTATCTTTTGCCACCAGACGCTGTATTTTTCGCATCAGCACGAATTATAGTATCGGTCATTTTAAAAGGCGTCGATATTTCTAAAGCCAGCGATTTTTGCATCGTCCTAAGTCTGTCCCGGATTCGAAATCCAGTCTGATTTAAAGTAAAATCAGCCACCAAGTGATGTTTCTTGAGAATATCGTCTTTTACTGGAAAAGCTTTCGCAGCAAGATAACATTAAAGCTAGGAATATTACCCCATATGTCCAACAGAAAAAAAAACGCGCTAGCTGAAGATGAAGGCTTTTGCTATGTCTACATGTCGACAAAAAGTCGGTCCTGTCACTTGAAATTAAACGTCCAGCTGAATAGCTTTATCTCATTAAACATTACATTTGGGGGAATAAATTACGAATAAAGAACAACAGAATCTTTTTCTATTGCCAGACTTGCGGTAAACGGTCTATCGTTTCATGTTTCTGTGTTGGGTTTAGTGCCATTCTCAACATTTATTTTCAGTCAGTCTACTTGTAGCAGTCAGCACAATAACAAACCTCTTTGCTGGAATATCATGCCGTAGACATGTAACATTGTACTGACGTCGGGCTGACCAGTCCTATAGGCATACAGACACTAAATAGAAAAATGGCGCGAAAAAAAATGGTAGTCGCATAATGGCGGATACAAATAGACCTCAGTTTTTTCGCTGTGTAGAGCTATTTTCCTTATTCTTTGCAAATTTTTTGGTAAATCACATGACAGATCTATGCTTGACATGAAGATAGCATTTGATCATGAAATAACACCATGACAAAATTTTCATGGAAACTTAGATCATACACCACCAGTATAATTTGGGTCTCATTTTTAGCTGATTTGCATTGTGTGTTTGACTGAAATATTTTCTTGCATCAACATACCCCCACTTTCTTTGATTTTTAGTTAGCACTGACAATATCTTCAAGAAAATGTAAGTTACAGAAATTTAAAATGGGTCCTGTGTGTGCTGCGGTCATTGGAAATAGGTCAATTTTATATAGAATAAAGAACAACAACTATTTAGTGTGTTATAACCTACGTCAGGGAGAGAACCCACAACATCCCGTACTCAAAACGGGCGCTCAACCACTAGGCTACCAAGAAAGTATCTATCATTTCATCATCGCAGAGGAAAAGTCCAATGTTGTGTGTATTATTCGACTAAAAAGTATCATCATAGTTTCATACGATTATTTTATTTTGTACAATCGTCAGGTACGAACAAGTCTTTGAAAAATATTTCTATAATATAAGGTATAGGAAGGAAGCCAAGGACCATATGTACTGGTCGTTATTTTCAATACATTAATGAGTGAATATATGAAAGGGGACATATAACTGAATTGTTCATACTGCAAGTTGGAAATGTCCCATCAATCTAAGGCCATGACTGGCGCGCGCTGTATTGCGCATTAAAAAGTCTGGGAGGATAATTATTTCATTTCATTAGAGCAAACATACTAATGGAATTGATGCAAAGCAAAGCTACATGTGCGTGAAATAGGGCAAATGGAAGACTGGTGAGTCAATGACGGTTTTACGAGAAGGATCCATTATGCTTTATTGACAAAATGCATCTTTAATGTCTGTTGATTCAACTTTAAAAATTGTATTCACAATTCATACAAGTGCTTTCGAGAAAAACAAAGCAACTTGTTTGTAATAGCGCATCTGCCATGATACTGTCTGTTCTACATGTAGTATTGTATAAATTGATGTATTGTTTAAAAGAAGTGGAAAATAAAGGGGTTATCGTTAGATAACTAAAAAAAGATTTTCAATTTCCATCAAATAAAGCTTACCAGCAGTCGCGTTTAGCACACTAATATGGATATATGGCACTTAAGGTTGTCGATTTCTCGTCATAAATTGTGTCTTTTAGAACAAATTTCAAAAGAAGGATATTTTAAATAATAGTATGTTTATTGTCACATTTTCTTATGTATGTTTATAACGAGTCAGTGTAAAAGCTGTAACCACTAACTCTAGCATATTATTGTCATTGAATTCGGCGAAAAAATGAGTGGGTTTTTCATTTTATTCTTTTCAGTCAAATACTTATAGATTATTCGGCATGAAAACAATTGAAAACGTGATTATTTTACATCATATACTGTATTGGTTGTTTAATATAATTTCACATTCCGCGAAGATGAATAGAAAATATGTCTTTCTTATACCACTAACCGTTCTATAGACATTGCAGTACATTTCCCAACAGCAACAAGAATACAGATAGGCACTATAATCAATATTTATTTGATAAAGTAGCGACACCAATTCTTGTGCTGAATTTGCCAATTTCAGCAATAAAAGAAGACTGCAATTTTCGTAAGATTTAAGCTGTACAAAAGGTCTAGGTCATCCATTATTCATAAAGTGCAACATGGGAATTTGTTACTGCATGCGAAATTATTATTACTGTTAAGTGTATGTTGATACAGACTTCGCTGTTGGCTCACTCATCTCCTTTCGTACCAATATAGAGCACTGATCTGTAGGTGGCCCCCTGAAGATCAGGTTAAATACATTGAGTAGTAAATAGTTATCTAATCAGCCATTAGATGAATAGTCTTAACAAATCGTTGAAATAGTTAAAAGCCTGTACAAATACTGGAACATAGTTATAGTCATTCTCAGTGACACCTCATTCTGGTAAGTAACGAACACCTCTCACCGTTTTAACATACAGCAGTCAATCTAAATTAAAAACAACTCTGATAATTCATGTGGGGAAGTTGGCAGTTACTTGCGGAGAATAGGTTTGTACTGGTACAGAATCCAGGAACACTGGTTAGGCTAACTGCCCGCCGTTACATGACTGAAATACTGTTGAAAAACGGCGTTAAACCCAAACAAACAAACAAATAAAAACAATTATACGAACGGTCTGGCTGGACAAAGGAAGAGGCTTATAGTGGGAAACAAACATCCTCTCATAAACAGACGCCTATGAAAGTAACAAAAGCGATGCCATCCTAATAGGAAAAAAAAAGAATTGTCCCAAAATTGAAAATCTTATAACTGGAAATAGCTGATCATTGACTTATAAATGAGAATGACATTCAAAACGATGAAGCAAATCACGTGTGAAGAACTGAACACGAATTAGGAGTTAAAGGTCTATTTCGTGTTTGCTAGCAGTCAGTACGTTTCCTTTTATATAAAGAATTAGAATCTAATCTCAGAGTTGTCAGTTACCATAAATGTAAGTGACATTATCTGTCAATTTTGATTCCATGTGTCACATACCGAAATCAGATATTATACATTTTGTCATTGCAAGAGGCGCATTCGGTGAGTACCGATACTTATGGTTAAGTGATGTGGACCCGGTCTGAATAACAATTAATAGGTATTATTTACTTCAGTAACCTGTTTAAATATTTTAATCCTATTTACTTCAATAACCTACAAAAGCTCTTTAATCCTATTTACTTCAATAACCTACAAAAGCTCTTTAATCCTTTTGCTTCAGTAACTATCATATTTCTTTTATCCTATTTATTTTTACAACATATAAAAGCTCGTTTATCCTATTTACTTTTACAACATATAAATTAAAAGCTCTATAATTCAATTTACTTCTTTTATCTTAGTTACCCCAACAACCTTTTAAATTTCTTTAATAATTCTATTTACTTCAATAAAGTATAAAAAGTTCTTTTATCTTATTTTCTTCTTTCATCCTAGTTACTCCAATAACCGTTCAAAATTCTTAAATAATCCTATTTACTTCAATAACCTATCAAAGCTCTTTAATTCTATTTATTTATATAACAGGTCTACGCCCTTTAATCTTATTTAGTTCATTTACCAGTTAACACTCATTACACCTATTTTTATTAACTTACTGAAGTTCCTTACTGCTATTTACTTTAGAACGCATTTATGTTCAAGTTTTCATAATCAATGAGTTTAGAATACAACTCTAAATTCTCTTAAAGTATAACTCTATTATTAATCAAAGTTTTGATGTGCGTTTGGTAACATGTATGTAGGTGTTACATTTATGAACAAGAAAGCGGGGAGCATTCCTTAAGTGATTCAGTTTTACATTAAATTAATCTAAATAAATAGACTCGTTTGTATATATCGTGTGCTATTGCGTTTTATTCTAAAACAGTCTTTATTTAATGATTCTTCCAGCGACCTATAGTCTTCTAGACTTCACTCATATCACCGTGTACCCTAAACGATTGTTTACAGAGCGACATAATGCCATTACCCACTACTAATATGACAGTCTCTCTTTTTATTAATGTTTTATCTAGGGAACCCCACCAACATACTACTTTTATATAGTTAGACGATCAAATTCGAAATATACTAATATCTTATATAACACGAATCCTTGTAGAATTCACTTACCGGAAAGTTAGCTGCACGAATTTAATCATATCTCTTAATCTCTCTATTAATTCGTTGTTTCCTCGTGATACTGTTATCTTTCAGGGAGAGAATATTTAACTTCTATGGTCCCGGTCAGTTAAAATACTAAAATGTCATGATAACACAGATTTGAGTGCATATGCCAATGATGAGCCTGTAACAATGTGTAGTATATATTAAGGAGCATTGAAACTTTGTCTATATTGGGTTAGTGGATTTGTTGTGAAATATGTATGCTCATTTGTATTACTATATATCGGTATTTCATTACTTCGAAACCTAGCGCAGTAAAACAGCAAAAAAAACCAACACAAATTGCACGAACCGTTTGGAAATTCAAAACAATTCAAATAGTTTAAACAATCATCATCTCTTTGTAACTGGAAATCCTTTTTTGTAGAAAAATATTCTCAGCAATACAATTTCTTAATAAATATGTATATAACGTGTCCTATGAGTATTATATTGTAAGTGCAAGAAACGATATCGGTCTGGCTATGTCTAGTATTTTTAACTTCAACATTCTATTCATTTTTGAGTTGACATCTATCGGATACGCATGTTTTGTTTAACGTCTGATAAAATGTTGAGCAAAAGACCTTGATATGATCCACTTCTTTTACACATAGGTCGCGGTATGAATTTGGTCAAATTATGGAAGACTATGTATAAAGGAAGCTGATTACCTCAGTAGGTGGTACAGTCACCTTGCAAGCGAGTAGTCCTTGGCTCAAGCCCCGGACTGTCTGCATTTTTTCCACCCTATGTGACACGTATTTGTTCCACCACAAGAAATACAAATAGAAATACGTGATTTAACATGTCAGAATACTTCTCATCAAGAAAGAACCCAAAATGAATGTCGATGGTAAATAAAGTGTCGTTTACAAGCGCAATATAACTTTTACTGACTTTCCACCACAAAATTATACGTAATCTACACATTAAAACTAAATTATAGTGGGCGTAAAAACCAACTTCATACAGCAGTGATTCTACGAAAATATTTCAAGAGCATTTTTTTTTTCAAGACACATTATTGATCAGCTAAGACAATATTTTTAATGCATGCTCGAATTGTGAAACTTAATCGTAGAGATATCACCTTTCTCTTAGTAAGGTGAAATTATGTCTCCTTATACATCTAAACTGTTTCTCTCGGCTTAAATATCCTTGAAAACTTGAACAAATACATGGAAGAAGGCGTGTAAAGTTACAAAATTTCCAAAGAAAATCTAAGGATATATTAGTATTGTAACACTTTAATATAATAGCCGGATAACATAGCCATTTTTATTCATATAAGAATTCGGTTTAATCATTATGTGTAAAAACGTACACATTTGTCATTTATATCTGCGACTATGTCATAAGAAGAATTGAGATGTTAACTAAATGTAAGAATGGTACTTCTTCTAATTAACACGAGAAACTCGTGAATTCAAGATTTTAATAACGTTGTGTTGTCCATCATTTATAACACAAGCAATTAATCAAATGTGAAAAGTAGGACATCTCCTCGAGGACAATTCTGCTCTTGCTCAAGAATCAATGTAGGAGCATGTCACTGACAATGTACATAACACAGTAATAACATAAGAAAGAAGGGAAATTAGTTTGTTTTACCATTTAACCTGCTGGCGGCAAGTGATGCTACCTTTGCGATAGATCATGATCATGGTCTGCACTGTTCGACATTCAGTCAGTACATTTTCAGTGAACACCACTTCGAATAATAAATAGTATTGCCCAAATTGAATGATGGGTCAGTAGATTTTTGAAATTTAGCAGGGTAAATGTTAAACGAAGTATAAAATCTACATGCGAACCAGCGTTCTACGTGTATCTATTAGTAAGAAATAATCTGTCGGTGACAATATGTTAATGATAATATGCAATGACTATGTTTGTTGGAATCAAATGTTTCAGTATCCACGTGCAGTTCTTGTCATTAGCGGTGTCATGAATAGAACTAAAGTTAATATTAAGCATTCCACTACAATTTGCTATTAAAAGTGATGTGTGTCACTTTGAAGTTATTCTATGAAGTGAGTCATACGATCTTTCGCGTTCAAAGGATATGCATCCACATTATTTCTTCCTAGGATATCATGAAAATATCCTAGCAAAAATAATTCCTGTATCCATGTCAATGTGAAAAAAGTAGCATAACGTGAATAAAACAAAACAGAACATTGTAAGTGCAAATCATTCATCCTCTAGTCAAATATCCCGGTCTGCATCTGCAACCAGTTTGAGGGTCTTGTAAGATTACGTGAGCTCAGTATATGTCCCTCCAAGTGTTGGTTTTTTCCTGAAAAAACATCTGACCGAAATATTTTTCAAGAAGCATTAATCTCTGGTACAAGCAGCTGTTAAATCATAGAATATATCGCTGGATTATGAATCGATTTTGGCATCAGTTAATTGATTTTCCTTCTCCAAGTAACGTTAACACTTGAAGAGGATATAGCAATGCTGAACTCTTTGGTCGTCCTATAACGGAGACAGCACAGTGGAAAAACGGGAAACTAATTAAGAAATTAGACACATTTTTTCTACAAGTAAACCCTTGTATAATGAATAAATAAATTGTTTAAAAGCAGCTCCAGTCCATGTTTAATTTGTTTAGGCACAAGAAGGATTCGCGAAAACAAAGTATTATGCTTTCTAAATGGTCTAACATGTCCATATGAAATGATTTTACAATGAAAACCATTTAAAAAGTCTTTGATCATTGTCGGTTTTCGCCGCGAAAGAACATCAAAGCTACGAACTATCTCTTTGTAAATTTACAGAAAAAAAAACGTGGGTAACTTTTATGACAACATATTGTTTCCATCTGATATTGCTGGCTATTTCAATGAGTATTTATATATTTAAGACTGTCATGTCTTTAAAATTACACTTCCAGTTGAATTGCGTAAAGATTTTGGGGAATGATTTACAAATATAGACCAGATAGTCATTTTATCTGGCTGACTTGTGGTGAACGACTTGAACAAGTCGGTTACGGCATGTATATAATTTATATCAAGGAAAATTCATATATTTTTAATATAGACCTATGTCTTACATTTCAATATTTATTTTTGGTATAATTATCAGGTACAGACAAACCTGCTCAAATATTTCCGTAAAATAAAGTATAAGACTGGAGACGGGGTCATTACGTATTGATTGTTATTTTGTAGAATATCGAGATAATACGTGATTGAACAGTTTTAAAATTGATCACAAACGACAAGTAGGCCGTATTCTCCTATGTTAATAGTTGACCACTTGCCTTTTTAAAAAATTTACGATTTAATCAATTCATAGAGGATATTTGTTTGTTTGCAGTGAGATATCGAAATATATCATCACCGATAAGTGAGACAATTGAATATTTTCGCGAAGGCGGAGCCTGAGTGAAAATATCAGAATTGTCTCCCTTATCGGTGATGATATATTTCGATATCTTACTGCAAACAAACAAATTTTCTTTTTATTTTATGCTAGCTTGTGAAGATCAACGAATTTTCTGTTTATTACGTGCATAAATGTTCATATAAATCCAATATTTTATGACGAAATTCGGATTTATTTAAGCTACCGTGTTACATATGATACATCCGCTAAATTACCATGGACACTTAGGCACATTAATATCGAATATTGGTGATTAGGTTCATTAAATCAACACGACGCCATTTTGTTTTTAAAAACAGAAGGCGACAAACAAAAACTGCATTTAAATATTTTGTGTAAAAATACACAGTCCGCGGCTAACAGAAGTAGAAGCATAATTAAATCTTTTCGGGTCAATCCGTCAGTTCGTTGAATAACCGGAAGCTTGCTTTGTTTACCAAAACACGCTGAAGGTCAGATTAAAAAAAAACAACACGAAAAATCTAAACAACTGAGGAATATGCGTATGTCCATAGAAAATCAAGCTGCAGAATTAAATATCATCATGGATTCAATAGAAATAGCTAGGAAATATTGATCTAGGAGCTGCATAGCATAGCAAAATGCATGGAAGTTGGAACACAACTGGCTGGGCTTGGAGTGGGAAAGTAAATGCTGGCATATTACGTAAGGTTGAATTGATGTCTTGTGATAATTAACTAAGACAACAACCAACTAAATGTGCTGTCGCCAGTAAAATCTACCACACGATAGTGAACCAAATTATGGAAAAAAGTAGAGGAAACACACATATATCTGTAGCTACATGAAATAATGGCAAGGCCTAGCACACCAAGCTGACAAAGGTAACATTATTTCTTTTGCAAATTTAATTATATAACTAGCCTGTTCTATATAGGATTGTCTAGCAGTTCATGACTCGTGTATGGCTTGAGTATTAGTATAATCCAGTAATTTTAAAGGCAGCAAAGGGAGGTATTTAAAGAATATATATTTCAAGGGAGATAATTTATCTGGAAAAAAAAAGAAGTTCGGCACTGTGAGTGATATCGATTTATATCTCACTGCTATTTTCCAGTATTTCACCAATAAGCATAAAATAAAAATGTGTATTTGATATAAAGGCATCAGTCTTATGTCATAGCAGGCATTATGTACTGAGCATTAATAGGAAAGGCAGATAATTATTTCATTTCATTAGAGCAAACAAACTTATGGAATAGATGCTAGAGCAAAGTTGCATGTGCATCAAATAGAGCACATGGAGGACTGATGAGTCAATGACGGTATTACGGAAATAATTATTGATAAAATGCATTTTAACTGCTAAAGGTTTGCGTTCACAATTCATGTGATAAGAATTTCAAAGAAGGGGAACCGATGCATGCAAATGTCAAATACCCTGCTTTTGTACAATGTATTCTATAACTGAGTGTACAACTCGGCGACCTTGTGTGGTTCTAGGTGACAATCGCACTTGCTTGTCTCCGCTGTCTATTTTGTTAGTGTAGTGAGTCTTTTTGCTAAACATTTGACCGATTCAGTAATATTTTTGGTACTTTTGTTGTGAATATACCTTGTGTGTATTTGGAATACAATATTTTTCTTGTAAGTAATGTAAATCACACTGGTATCTGCAAGAATATAAAGAAGTATATAAAACTGTCATGTTACTCTAACGACTCAATAAGTCAATCAGAAATAAGACAATGTAACAGATGTAATACACCGCTTAAACCGGTACTAGTTCCGTATCTATTATTATATATTTTAGCTGTGTTCCACACTTCAAAACCATCTTCTCATAAAAAACAAACTAGTTTGGTACTAACAGGCCTACCTTAATTCTTCTCCAAAGCTACTGATTTTTTGGTACTATATTTATTTGGTGATTTTATCAAAGAAATACGTCATTCGTCATTCGATTTGTGTAGTTTTGCATGCAGTGATGCAAGTCATAAAATGAATACCATACCTTTGTTGTGTTTTAAAAGAAATTTCATTTAAAGTACAAGAAACAATTGAATTCCAATAATAAAATTACATCTAAAAGCATGTTCATATATGTTGTACATCAAACGTCCTTTTATCCTGCCCCCAAATGTATAGATATCGAACAACAATTTACCAGCAGATGGATTAGACTGGAATACGATCAGGCAACATTTAAACTAAAGTTATCAATATTTATTTGATAAAGCAATGCCAGTCCTGCTGTTTTCTGTTTCTGTGCGTTAATTGAAGGTTTGTCCTAAGCTGCACACTGTATCAAAGACATTCTCAATTCATACAGTATGGCACGGGGAAATTATGCAAAGAGAACCAGAATTATATTTTAGAGCTTAAATAGGGAAAGAGCAATCACTGGCTGTAGTAGCTTGTTCAGACAAGCAGGTTCTATCTGCCATAAGATGACTATTCGTAAGTTGAGACATGTTCATCTAATTAAAGATATGTGAATGGAGGAGAAATGTTAGGTTTGAACCATTACTCTACCCAGTACAGTATGGTTCAGGTCCCTTTCTGTTACTGCCATAGAGCTGTCAATCCAAATGTTTGAAAAGTTGTACAAACGGTCTGGATGGACTAAGAAAAAATCAAGTAGTGCAAACTAAATGCCATCTTATAATCATATGTATGGTGATGTACGATAGCCCTGCTACAAAAATAGCACCATTCTAATAGACAAAAGAACTGACCCAAGATTAAAATTGAATTGTACAGTTGGAAAAAATTATAATGACTTATTAATGAGTATGACAATCAAACCAACGAAAAAAATCTTTCCAGCGGAAAATTGGAACACATATAAGATTAGAGTAGAAAGCCTATTTCGTGTTTGACAGCAGTCAATATGTTTCATTTAATACAGAGAAATATAATCTCATATGAGAGATGTTACTTCGCTTAAATGTAAGTAGCACGATCGGTCTATTCGGCATCCATGCTTCGGCTACCGAAATTAAATATACCCGTTGTGTAACGGGTGAGTGCGCATGCGTATAAATGGATGCTCTATGTAATGCAAACGGTTTAGGAATGCATTTTGTTTCAAGAATCTGTCAAATCTCTTTTCGAAGTCCATGAATATAAATCAAATGAACTCTCTATTTCAATGACAGTTTCTTGCGCATCTGGTACAGTACTTATGTAGGCGTTTAATTTATGACAGCAATATATCACACCAGGGAACGATGATCATTTCTAATTTGAGGTTTCAAGGGAAAACCATAGTAAACTTATTCTATATAAATATATTTTCTCTGTATGTATTTTGATTATTTGTGTTTTGCGGTAAAGGAAGTTTATATCTAATGGTACATCAAAGGATCTATGGTCTTTTTTCCATCATACATATCTTCCCTAGGCGCTTTTTCACCGAACGATTTAATGCTATAAAGCAGTCTTGATACAAAATTCTCCCCGTTCCTTTATATTTTATGAAGGGAAATCCAAGCCATATCTTTATAGTTTATTATGGGACAATCACATTCCAAAATGCAACTAGGAAAGGTTAAGATATCTAAATGACTGCAATAAGGGAAGTGGGAAGGGTGTTTAAATACAGCCTAATGGTTACCAACAAATCGCATAAAGGACCGTGCTAAACTGACTTGTAACAGTGTCTTATCTTTCACTCTTTAATATCTTAACAGAAATGTCTAAACCTAAAGACAAAGCAGGTGCAGAGAATGACGAGATCAGGATGTTGCTGATGATGATAACATCCATATAATACAAAATGTAGTATTGTCGAAATATATATGAACAGACGACAGTAAAATGGCATAAAAACGTAAGTTCTGCGAATATTTCTGACATCCAAACAAGACAAAAAGTTTGTGTAAAAGAGTGTTCCTTTGTTTGCGTAACCGATAGCAGAGCAATAGAAAATTCATTTTGTAGAAAAGAATCTAAAATGTTCGATTATGTTTACTTCGTCATGTGTAACCTTTACTGAATAATGTTTTCAGGAATATCGTGTTAGATAGGAGTAATTAAGCGGGTAAAAACGTGGAAAAGGAGATCTAATTACCAAACATTTGCTATGTAAGTATTTCTTTTGACCTGTTGTAAATTGATGTTGGTCAGTATGTGTGTATTCTGTATCTTTTATCAATAGCTTTTAGCTTTGATTTGGTACGTATATGACAAACTATCCTCTAAGATATAGTCTAAACAAAGATATTTACGTTTAGCGTTAGCAAAACGATTAATAATAAATAAGTTTTCAACATTTGTTTTGTCCGGAAACCGTACTATCGATCGGCTAAATGATGAAAATTGCTGGAAGAGATATCATATTTCGCTTAGTAAGGCGGAACTATGTCTCCTGGTATAAAGAACCGTAAACGCAAACATGTACGCGAGTAACCTTCAGTAAGACATATTCACACTTACAGTAATTATAACTTAAGTCTTGACTTAGATAAACTTGAGATGTATGGAGCAAGACATGGTGTGTATATAATTGCTGCGTTTCGGGGACACACTAATGTTATAATGACCAGTGAACATTGTAAATTCGTTATGGAAATAGGGGGTTACAAATTCTGTAAAAACTTTTCTGTATTATGAATTTAACAGTTTTGGCCTATGGTCCAAAATGCTTCAGTTCTCATTCAAGTTCTCGTCTCTAATTCCATTTCTCGTATATGTGTATATGTCTTAATATTTCATGTATGATAACACGTGCTGTTACCTTTACGCATTGAACTTTACAAGTCAGTAACACGGCGTACGTGTAGCAATTTTAACTGCCGTCATTAGGAACGCATCATCCATTTGATAATATTTGAAAAAGTGTAAAACACAAATTTACACATCTTATTTTGCAGATTCTGTGTAATGAAGATACACAGGCCGTTAGCCAAAGCTCTGTAGTGCGAAAAGGGCATCCACCGCAAATGTAAGTGTGGCATTTGAGATAATGCAAAGGTGGTCAATAAATAATGGATAAGGAAACCACTGTCATCCTGGATAATGTGCGGGATCTGTTAAATAGAAAAAAAAATGGAAACAAATACTGTGCAAAATGATTACCATGATATAAGAATTCGATTTAATCATGAGGTGCAAAAACGTATACATTTTTCATTTATTACTGTGAATCATGTCATAAGAAGGATTGTAACGTTAACTGATTGTTACATCTTACAGATTAGCGCGAGAAACCCGTGAACCCGAGATTTTAATAACGTTGTGTTGTCCATCATTTTTTAACACAAGCAATTAATCAAATGTGAAAAGTAGGACATCTCCTCGAGGACAATTCTGCTCTTGCTGAAGAATCAATGTAGGAGCATGTCACTGACAATGTACTTAGCAATGTTATAACATAAGAAAGAAGGGAAATCAGTTTGTTTACCCTTTAGCCTGCTGGCGGCAAGTGATTCTGCCTTTGCGTCCAGTGCAGAACAAGGCTGGTCATTGTCTGCACTGTATGCTATGCAGTTTTCAGTGAGCACCCCTTCGAATAATAAATGGTATTGCCCAAATTGAATGATGGGTCTGGCGATTTTTGAAATTTAGCACGGTAAATGTTAAACAGAGTATAAAATCTACATGCCAACCAGCGTTCTAGTAAGAATTAATGAGTCAATGACTATAAGCTAGTGACAACATGCAATGACTAGGTCTGTTAGAATCAAATGTTTCAATATCTGCGCCCAATTCTTGTCATTAGCTGTGTCATGAATAGAATCATAGTTGATATTGAGCATTTTAATACAATTTGCCATTAAAAGTAATATGTTTCAATCGGAAGTTTTCCTATGAAGCATGTCATACGATCTCTCCCGTTCAAAGGATATGCATCCACATTATTTCTTCCTAGGATATCATGAAAATATCCTAGCAAAAGAAATTCCTGTATCCATGTCAATGTAAAAAAAAACTAGCATAGCGTGAATAAAACAAAACAGAACATTGTTAGTGCAAATCATTTATCCTCTAGTCAGATATCCCAGTCTGCATCTGCAACCAGTCTGAGGGCCTTGTAAAACTACATGAGCTCAGTAAATGGCCCTCTTAGAGCTTTTATTTCCTGAAAAAGCATCCGATCGAAATATTTTTCAAGAAACATTAATTACTGGTACAAGCAGCTGTTATAAATCGTAGAATTTATCGCCAGATTATGAATCGATTTTAGCATTTGTTAATTAATTTTCCTTAACACTTGAAGGGAATATAGCAATGCTGAACTCTTTGGTCGTACCATAACGGAGACAGCACAGTGGAAAAAACAATACACTAATTAAGAAAGTAGACACGTTTTCTACAAGTAAACCCTTGTGTAATGAATCAATAAATATCGAACAAAGAAAAATAAATTGTTAAAAAAGCAGCTCCATGCCATGTTTAATTTGTGTAGGCGCTAAAAGGATTTGCTAAAACAAAGTCTTATGTCAATATGAAATGATTTTACAAGGGAAACCATTTAAAAAGTCTTTGATCATTGACGATTTTCACTGAAAAAGAGCATCAAACCTAGGAACTAGCTCTCTGTTTTTTTACAGAACAAAAACGCGAGTAACTTTTATGACTACATTTTTGGCTGCCAACTGATATTGAAGGCTATTTCAACGAGTGTTTAATATATATTAAAGACTGTCTTGTCTTCCAGTTGAATTGCGTATTAAAGTTTGAGATATATTTTGCAACTATAGACCAGACAGTCTTTTTATCTACCTAACTTGTAGTGATCGACCAGGACAAACAGGTTACGGTACGTATATAATTTCATACTAGTTATATCAAGGAAAAGTCATACTTCTTTTGTAAAATACCATTAGAATATAGAGTCTAGACCCATCTCTTACATATCAATATTCACATTTGGTATAATTATCAGGTACAGACAATCGTTCTAAAATATTTCCGTAAAATTAAGTATAATTCTGGAGACAGAGTCATTACGTATTGATCGGTATTCTGTAGAATATCAAGATTATAAGCGATTCAACAGTTTTCAAATTGATTACACGCAACAAGTAGACCGTGTTCTCCTTGCTATAAATGCATCAGACTTATGTCATAGCAGACACTGTGCACTGAACATAAATAGGAATGGCAGATATTTATTTCATTTCATTAGAGAAAACCAACTAATAGAATAAATGCTAGAGCAAAGTTGCATGGGCATAAAATAGAGCACATGGAGGATTGATGAGTCAATGACGGTATTACGGAGATAATTATTGATAAAATGCATTTTTACTGCCAAAGGATTGTGTTCACAATTCATGTGATATGAATTTTAAAGTATGGAGAACCGATACAGGCTAATGTCAATACTCTGCTTTTGTAGAATGTATTCTATAACTGAGTATACAAATTGGCGACCTTGTGTGGTTCTATGTGACAATCGCAATTGCTTGCCTCTTGCCCAGTTTAGTAATATTTTTGGTACTTTTTTCGGCGAACGACGTCTAACAACGATTTTGTGACTTGGACTGACCCGTGCCACGTGACTAAGTTTGCAAATCAGACTACTTGATAACGCATTAAAGATAATTTATAAAAATGAAAGATTTATGCAAAACTCTGCCTGGTTGGACGAGGGTGCCTTTTTTCACTCTGCTGATCGTGCAACGCTGAGTGAAATAAGAGACGAAGCGTTTGTCCTTAGTGACGCTGATTAAAGTTTTAAAGCTACGTTCTGCTAAGTATATTTAAAAAATATTGATATATCTAAACAAGAGGGTCATGATGACCCTGGATCGCTCACCAGAGTAATATGAGCTACATGTTTCAAATGTCAAACTGATGATTTTTAGAAATTTTTTGGAAGATTTTCCAATGTAGAATCAAGTAACCCCTGGGGCGGTGCCAATTTTACACCGGGGGTCATGATTTGAACAAAGTTTGTAGAAGTCTACTAGGCAATGTGACATGTCAAATATCTAAGATCTAGGCCTTCTGGGTTTTTTTAGCAAATTTATGAAGATTTCCCTATGTACAATCAAGTAACACCTGTGCATGGGTCAATTTGACCCTGGGGGTCAAGATTTGAACAAATATTGTAGAGGGCCACTAGGCAATGTTACATTTGACATATCTAAGCTCTAGGCCTTCTGGTTTATTTTTAGAAAATTTTGAAAATTTTTCTATGTACAATCAAGTAACCCTATGGGGCGGAGTCAATTTGACCCCGGGGGTCATGATTTGAATAAATTTTGTAGAAATCTACTAAGCAATGCTGCATGTCAAATATCTAAGATCTAGGCCTTCTGGTTTATTTTTAGAAATTTTTTGAAGATTTTCCTATGTAAAATCAATTGACCCCTGGGGCGGGGTTAATTTTGACCCCGGGGGTCATGATTTGAACAAATTTTGTAGAAGTCCACTAGGCAATGCTACATGTCAAATATCTAAGCTCTAGGCCTTCTGGTTTATTTTAAGAAATTTTTAAAGATTTTTCTATGTACAATTAAATAACCCCTTTGGGCGGGGTCAATTTGACCTCGGGATCATGATTTGAATAAATTTTGTAGAGGTCCACCAGGCAATGTTACATGTCAAATATCTAAGCTCTAGGCCTTCTGGTTTGTTTTTAGAAATTTTTTGAAGATTTTCCTATGTAAAATCAAGTGATCCCTGGGGCGGGGCAAATTTTATCCGGGGGTCATGATTTGAACAAAACTTGTAGAAATCTACTAGGCAATGTCACATACCAAATATCTAAACTCTAGGCCTTCTGGTTTATTTTTAGAAAATTTTGAAGATTTTTCTATGTACAATCAAGTAACCCCTGGGGCTGGGTCAATTTGACCCTGGGGGGTCAAGGTTTTAACAAATTTTTAGATATCCACTAGGCAATGCTACGTGTCAAATATCTAAGCTCTAGGCCTTCTGGTTTATTTTTAAAAACATTTTGAAGATTTTTCTATGTACAATCAAGTAACCTCATAGGGCGGGGTCAGTTTGACCCGGGGGTCATGATTTGAACAAATTTTGTAGAAGTCTACTAGGCAATGATGCATGTCAAATATCTAAGATCTAGGCCTTCTGGTTTATTTTTAGAAAATTTTTGAAGATTTTTCTATGTACAATCAAGTAACCCCATGGGGCGGGGTCATGATTTGAACAAATTTTGTAGAGATCCACTAGGCAATGCTATATGTCAAATATCAAAGCTCTAGGATGTAAAATCAAGTGACCCCTGGGTCAGGGTCAATTTTGACACCGGGGGTCATGATTTGAACAAATTTTGTAGAGGTCCGCTAGGCAATGCTACATATCAAATATCTAAGATCTAGGCCTTCTGGTTTATTTTTGGAACATTTTGAAGATTTTTCTAAGTACAATCAAGTAACCCCATGGGGCGGGGTCATGATTTGAACAAATTTTGTAGAGATCCACTAGGCAATGCTATATGTCAAATATCTAAGCTCTAGGCCTTCTGGTTTATTTTTAGAAACATTGAAGATTTTCCTATAGAAATCTATGTAAAATCAAGTGACCCCTGGGGCGGGGTCAATTTTGATCCCGGGGTCATGACTTGAACAACTTTAGTAGAGGTCCACAAGGCAATGCTGCATGTCAAATATCTAAGCTCTAGGGCTTCTGGTTTTTGAGAAGAATTTTTTTTTTCAGATTTTCCTATGTAAAATCAAGTGACCCCTCGGGCGGGGTCAATTTTGACAAGGGTGGACATGATTTGAACAAATTTTGTAGAGGTCCACTAGCCAATGCTACATGTCAAATATCTAAGCTCTAGGCCTTCTGGTTTATTTTTTTTTAAAAATGAAGATTTTCCTATAGAAATCTATGTAAAATCAAGTGACCCCTGGGGCGGGGTCAATTTTGATCCCGGGGTCATGACTTGAACAACTTTAGTAGAGGTCCACTAGGCAATGCTGCATGTCAAATATCTAAGCTCTAGGGCTTCTGGTTTTTGAGAAGAAAATTTTTTCAGATTTTCCTATGTAAAATCAAGTGATCCCTGGGGCGGGGTCAATTTTGACCCTGGGGTCATGATTTGAACAAATTTGGTAGAGGTCTACTAGGCAATGCTTCACACCAAATATCTAAGCTCTAGGACTTCTGGTTTTTGAGAAGAAGATTTTTAAAGTTTTTCCTTTCGGTTGCCATGGCAACCAGAGTTCTGAATGGAATTCAACTCTTTGAACAATTTTTGTAGAGCTTCACCCAAGGAACATTCCTGTGAAGTTGGGATGAAATTGGCTTAGCGGTTTATGAGGAGATGTCGTTTAAAGTAAAAGTTTACGGACGACGGACAACTGACGACGGACGCCGGACGGTGAGTGATCAGAATAGCTCACCCTGAGCCTTTGGCTCTGGTGAGCTAAAAAAAGATAAGTAAGTTTAATAAATATAATAAAAACCTGTTCAAATACCAACATATATCAATTTTCAGAAAAAGTTGAATACGGTCTGCGTATCACATTAATAAGGGTGTGATTATTTAATCGATTAAGGTCTTCTAGGTGAAGAAGTGTCTTCCAGATCACTGCTGTATTTATTCGTCGAAAACTTCACCCCTACGAAACTTTTTTGAAAAATCTAAAGAGAACCATTTAAATTGTTAAAGTATGGTGGTTGGTTTTGCTATTTGAAAAGTGTTAAATAGATGACAGAATAACACAAATAATATGAAAACCTCATAAACTTTTTGTTTTATTACAATTCGCCGACCATCCTTTTTAAAGATATTTCTTGTTTGTTAATATACCTAATGTTCCTTTGGAATACATTTGTTTTCTATTTGACAGGGAGTCATGTAAATAACAATGTCATCTGCAAGACCATAAAGAAGTACATAAAACTTCCATGTTTCTATAACGACTTGATGTGGCAAACGGAATTGAGACACAGTAAGATGAAAAACACCGCTTAAGCCGGAACTAGATCCGTGTCTACTATTATATTTATTGGTTGCGTTTCAAACTTATTCTATACATTCTAGTTTGGTGACTAACAGGCATAACTTTACCTTCTCCAAAGCTTCTCATTTTGGTACTATTTTTATCTTTTTGGTGATTTTAATTTAAGAAAATTGGTCATACTCCCTTCAACTTGTGTAGTTTTGCATGCAGTCATGCAAGGCATAAGATGAATATCACGCCTTTCTGGTGTGTATAAAGCCATTTTGTTTAAAACACACGAAACAACTGAATCTCAATAATTAAATCTGAAAACGTTTATATATGCTGTACAGTAGACGTCTTTTTATCTGGTTCCAAAATATTTGATAGCCTTCAAAGTCTGGAAAAGCTTTCAGACTTTGATTAGTCGGAGCCGCATTTCTTAGTATCCTCTTAACAAAGAACTTGGTTTTTGATATCTAGATCTATAAGAACAAACGATAAAATAAAGTCTATAAAATATCATTCTAAAGCATAGAACGCATTCAGAAATAACAGCAGACTCGGTTTCACTGGGTCTGTTCACGGGAGATTTGAAAATGCAATCTTTTGTCATTTTTGCCTTAGGATCTTTACTTTTGGAATCTGATCCGTCGCTTCTGTGGAAGAGGAAAAAACTGAAGTTTAACAAGGAATGTTGTATCGATGTCTTATCGTAAATTATATTTTTCTGGTCAAATTTCCTATATGGAACCTAATAATAGAATGTTTCCTGTGCGATTTCCTGATATTTTATTGTTCATTACGTTTCACAATTACAGTCTCTAAAAGGCATGGAAAAATCCCACACAGACATGATGACGAAAGGATAAAAGGACCATATGAGAAACAATTCTAGGATAGTGTTAATGGCTTCAGTTTTCAGAAAGGATGGGCTATTCCGTTCGTAAAAAAATTTATTGTATATTATGTTCAGTAAAATAGCTAAAGGTCATGGACATATAAGTAATTTTCTATATGATAATTCTACAAACATAAGTCTGTTTATTAGCATTTCACATGCCATGAGGAGTAATAAATTATTTTCCTTCTCATACCACCTGTATAGAAATCGAACAACAATCTACCAGCAGATGGATTAGAATAGATACGAACAGGCAAGAATTAAATTAAAGTTATCAATATTTATTTGATTAAAAGGCAATGCCAATCCTGCTGATTTTCTGTTTCTGTGCGTTAACTGAAGACTTGTCCTAAGCCGCACGATATATCGAAGAAATTCTCCATTCAAAAAATATGGCACGGGGAAATTATGCAAAGAGAACAAGAATTATATCTTAGATCAAAAACAAGGAAAGAGCAAACAATGGCTGTAGCAACTTGTTCAGAGAAGTAGGTTATCTACATCTATAAGTATAAAAAGGTTCGATCTGCCATAAGATGACTTGTCGTACGTAAAGACATGTTTATCTAAGTAAAAAATGTGAATGGAGGAGAAATGGTAGCATGCATTATAACTCTATCCACTACGGTATGGTTCAAGTCTCTTTCTGTTACTGCCATAAAGCTGCCAATCCAAATGTTTGAAAAGTTGTACAAACCGGCCTGGATGGATGGACTAAGATAAAAATCAAGTAGTGCAAAATAAATGTCATCTTATAACCATATGTTTGTGAATGTACGATAGCCCTGCTTCAAAAATAGAACCATTCTAATAGTCAAGAACAGCTGTCCCATTATCAAAAATGAATTATGTAGTTGGAAAAAATTATAATGACTTAAAAATAAGAATGAAAATCAAACCAACGAAACAAAATCTTTTCAGCGGAAAATTGGAACACGTATTAAGATTAGAGTAGAAAGCCTATTTCGTGTTTGACAGCAGTCAATATGTTTCAATTAATACATAGAAATGTAATCTCATATCGCTCAAATGTAAGTAGCATGATCAAACTATTCAGAATCCATGTTTCGGATACCGAAATCAAATATTATACCCGTTGTGTAATGGATGACTGTGCATGCGTATAAATGGATGCTCTCAGTGATGTAAATGGTCTGAATTACTGGTTATAGCAATGCATTTTGTTTCGAGAATCTGTATAGCTCCTTTTCAATGTCCATGAATATAAATCAAATGATCTATCTTTTTACAATGACAGTTTCTTGCGCATCTGGTACACTACTTATGTAGGCGTTTAATTTATGAAAACAATATATTAAACCAGGGATCGATGATCATTTCTAATTTGTTGTCTCAAGGGAAAACCATCATAAACTTTCAGGTATATAAATATATTTTCTCTGTATGTATTTTGTTTAATTATGTATTGTGGTAAACAAAGTTTTTTTCTAATGGTACTTCAAAGGATCTCTGGTCTTCTTTCCACCAAACACCACCGCCTTTCCCAGGAGTTTGTTCACAGAACGTTTTAATGCTATTAACCAGCCTGATACGAAATTCTCCCCGTTCCTTGATATTTTATCAAGGGAAATCCAACCCTTAGCTTTATAGTTTATTATAGGACAATCTAATTCCAAAATGCAACTAAGAAAGGTTAAAACATCTTACTGACTGCAATGATGGAAGTGGGAAGAGTGTTTAAAAACAGTCTCTGTTATTTGTCCAAATGGTTTTCAACAAATCACATGAAGGATCTTTAATATCTTAACAGGAATGTCTAAACCTAAAGACATAGCATGTGTAGGGAATGTCGAGATCATGATTTTGCTGATGATGATAACATCCATATAATAGTATTGTCGAAATATAAATGAATAGAACACAGTAAAATGTCATAAAAACATAAGTTCTGCGATTACCTCTGTCATCCAAACAAGACAAAACGTTTGTGTAAATGCGTATTCCTTTGTTTGCGTAACCGATAGAAAAGCAATAGAAAATTCATTTTGTAGGGAAAAACATGTTCTCAAATATCCGATTATGTTTAATTTATCATGCATGACCTCTGACAACTGAATAATGTTTTCAAGAATATCGTGTTACATATTAATCAAAACGTGTAAAAAATGCGGAAAAGGTGATTTAAATTGCCAAAACGGTTTGCTCTTTAGTTGTTTGTTAGTGTTTCTTTTGACCTGCTGTAAAATGATGTTGGTCAGGGTGTGTGTATCCTGTATCTTTTAAGCTTTTAGCTTTGATTTGGTATATATGTGACATGCATCCACTAGTTCAGAGACAACCAATTCAAAAAAGTACGAAAATAACTTAAAAAAACTATCACTATACATATGTTTGGTGGAACTAGGATAGATTCTAAAAAAATGTGATGCGATTTTTGGAAGGCCGTATACGCCATAATGTCATAATGGAAGTCTATGGGAAAACAATTGGTGGTCTCTAACCTATAAGATATTGTCTGAACTAAGATATGTACGTTTAATGTTAGGAAAACGATTGATAATAAATAAGTGTTATCAACATTTGTTTTCAAGAAACACTATCGATCGGCTAAGTGCTGAAAATTACTGGAATAGATATCATCTTTCTCTTAGTAAGGCAAAACTATGTCTTCTGGTATAAAGAACAGTAAACGCAAACACGTATGTAAGTAACCTTCCGTAAGACACATCCGCACTTACAGTAATTATACCTTGTCTTGACTTAAATAAACTTAAGATGCATGGAGCAAGACATGATGTGTATAACTGTTGTATTTCGGTGTCAATCTACTGATATAATGGCCAGCGAACATAGTAAATTCGTTATTGAAGCAGAGGATTATTAATTCTGTAAAAAACATTTCTGTATTATGGATTTCAATACACCGTAAACAGTTTTGGCCTAAGGTCCAAAATGCTTCATTTGCCAAATCCAGTCCTCGTCACTAATTCAATTTCTCGTAATAAATTGAAATATATGTCTTTATGTTTCATATATGATAACACGCAAAGTGCGGTGTTACCTTTACGCTTTGAACTTGACTAGTAAAAATAACACGTCGTATTTTAACTGCCGTCATTATATATATAGGAACGCATCTTTGAAAAAGTGAAAAACACAAATTTACCCATCTTATTTTGCAGATTGTGTGCAATGAAGATACACAAGTCGTTAGTCAAAGCTCTGTAGTGCGAAAAGGGCATTCACCGCACATTTAAGTTTGGCATTTGAAATAATGCAAAAGAGATCAATAAACAACGGACAAGGAAACCATTGTCATCCTGGAAAATGTGCGGGATCAGTTTAATAAAAAGAATGGAATCAAATACTGTACAATATGACTGCCATGATGTAAGAATTCGATTTAAATCATGATGTGCATAAACGTACATACTTTTCAATTATTTCTGTTGCTACGTCATAAGAAGATTGAGATGTTAACTGATTGTTACATCTGACAGATTAACGCGAGAAACTCGTGAATCCGAGATTTTAATAACGTTATGTTGTCCATCTTTTTTAACACAAGCAATCAATCAAATGTGTAAAGTAGGACACCTCCCTAAGGACAAATCTGCTCTTGCTCAAGAATCAATGAGCATGTCACTGACAATGTACGTAGCGCAGTAATAACATACGAAAGAAGGAAATCAGTTTGTTTTAACGGAGTATAAAATCCACATGCGTACTACGTGTATCTATTAGTAAGAACTAATGTGTCGGTGACAATAAGTCAGTGATCACATGTAATGGCTATGTTTGTTAAAATCAAATGTTTCAATATCCACGTTAGCGGTGTGGTGAATAGAACTATAATTAATGCTAAGCATTCTACTACATGATTTTGTGTAATATGTGTCTATCGGAATGTTTTCATGAAGTAACTCATATGTTCTTTTCCGTCCAAAGGACATACTTCCTCATTATTTCTTCCTAAAATATCATGAAAATGTTCTAGCAAAAATAATTCCTGTATCAATGTGAAAAAATGTAGCACAGCGTGAATGAAACTGAATAGAATATTGTTAGTGCAAAATATATATCCTCTCGTCAGATATTCCGGTCTGCAACTGTTTAATGAGCTCAGTACATGTCCTTCCAAGTGTTTTTTTTTTCCTGAAAAGAATCTGATCGAAGTATTTTTCAAGAAACATTAATTACTGGTTCAAGCAGCTGTTATAAATCATAGAATTTATCGCTAGATTATGAATCGATTTTGGCATCAGTTAATCGATTTTCCTTTTCCAAGTAATGTTAACACTTGAAGGGGATACAGCAATACTGAACTCCTTGGTCGTCCTATAACGGATACAGCACACAGGAAAAAAGACACACTAATTAAGAAATTAGACACATTTTTTTCTACAAGTAAACCGTTGTGTAATGAACAAATAAATTGTTTAAAAGCAGCTCCATGCCATGTTTAATTTGTTTAGACGCCAGAATGATTCGCTAAAACAAAGTCTTATGATTTCTAAATGGTCTTTGATGACCATACGAAATGATTGTACAAGAAAAACATTTAAAAATTTGATCATTGTCGGTTTCCGCCGCAGAAGAACATCAAATCTAGGAACTATCTCTCTTTATTTTTACAGAATAAAAAACGTGAGTAACTTTTATGACAAAATTTTGTGCCAACTGATATTGCAGGCTTTTGCAACGAGTATATATATATTTTAGACTGTCTTTTCAAATTGCACTTCCCGGTGAATTGCGTTTTAAATTTCGAGGAATAATTTACAAATATACACCAGACAGTCATTTTTTTTTATCTGCCCGGCTTGTGGTGAACGGTTAGGAAATGTATAGGCTGTGACTAAATACAGAGTTGGTGCGCCCGTGATATATTACAGACTCCGGTATATACCAGATTAACTAAATTTGAACAAAAACACCTTAAATTTATATATTTTGTAACAGTGGTAATTCTAACCCTAACCTTTAGTCAGTATATTATGCACATTATACACTAAATGCGTGCGGACATGCAAAAAAATGAGTATTTTTGCCGTGCGTTCCATTTGATAATAATTCCGCGCATGCGCAGAACGGCTGCACCAACTCTGAAATGAGAAACATTCAAATGTATATACTTCCACACTAGTTATCTCAAAGGAAAGTCATACTTCTTCTAAATAATACCATTAGAATATAGACCCAAGTTCTGCATATCAACATTCATTTTTGGTATAATTATCAGGTACGGACAATCGTTCTAAAATATTTCTGTAAAGTAATGTATAAGACTGGAGACAGGGTCATTACGTATTGATCGTTATTCTGTAGAATATCAAGATAATACGTAATTGAACAGTTTTAAAATTGATCACAAGCGACAAGTAGGCCGTGTTCTCCAATGTTAATAGTTGACCACTTACCTTTTAAAATAGTTTTACGATTTAATCCATTCACTGAACATTAATAGGAAAGGCAGATAATTATTTCATTTCATTAGAGCAAACAAACTAATGGAATGGATGCTGAAGCAAAATTGCATGTGCATCAAACAGAGCACATGGAGGACTGATGAATCAAAGACGGTTTAACGGAAATAATTATTGCTAAAATGCAGTTTGTGTTCACAATTCATGTGATAAGAATTTCAAAGAAAGGGGAACCGATACAGGCAAATGTCAAATACCCTGCTTTTGTAGAATGTATTCTATAACATGATAACTGAGTGTACAATTCGGCGACCTTGTGTGGTTCTAGGTGACAATCGCACTTGCTTGTCTCCGCCGTCTATTTTGTTAGTGTATTGAGTCTTTTTGCTAAACCTTTGCCCGATTCAGTAATATTTTTGGTACTTTTGTTGTGAATATACCTCATGTTTCTTTGGAATACAATATTTTTCTTGTACGTAATGTGAATAACAATGGTATCTGCAAGAATATAAAGAAGTACATGTATATAAAACTGACATGTTACTCTAACGACTCAATAAGTCAAACAGAAATGAGACAATGTAACAGATGTAATACACCGCTTAAACCGGTACTAGTTCCGTACCTATTTATTATATTTTTTAATTGTGTTCCTTTTGTTTGTTTTGTTTGTTTTGGGTTTAACGCCGTTTTTCAACAGTATTTCAGTCATGTAACGGCGGGCAGTTAACCTAACCAGTGTTCCTGGATTCTGTACCAGTACAAACCTGTTCTCCGCAAGTAACTCCAACTTCCCCACATAACCAGAGTGAGGACTAATGATTTCAGACACAATGTCGTTTATCAAATAGTCACGGAGAACATACGCCCCGCCCGGGGATCGAACTCACGACCCCGCGATCTAGACCAACGCTCTTACCTACTGAGCTAAGCGGGCGGGCTAATTGTGTTCCACACTTCAAAACGATCTTCTCATAAAATACAAACTAGTTTGGTGACTAACAGGCCAACCTTAATCCTTCTCCAAAGCTACTGATTTTTGGTACTATTTTCTGTTTGGTGATTTTGTCAAAGAACTACGTCATTCGTCATTCCATTTGTGTAGTTTTACATCTAGTCCTGCAAGTCATCAAATGAATATCATGCCTTTGTTGTGTGGATAGAAATCGAACAACAATCTACCAGCAGATGGATTAGTCTAGATACGAACAGGCAAGAATTAAATTAAAGTTATCAATATTTATTTGATTAATAGGCAATGCCAATCCTGCTGATTTTCTGTTTCTGTGCGTTGACTGAAGACTTGTCCTAAGCTGCACAATATATCGAAGACATTCTCAATTCATAAAGTATGGCACGGGGAAATTATGCAAAGAGAACTAGAGTTATATCTTAGATCAAAAACAAGGAAAGAGCAAACACTGGCTGCAGCAACTTGTTCACAGAAGTAGGTATTCTACATTGATAAGTAAATTAAGTTTGATCTGCCATAATATGACTCATCGTAAGTTAAGACATGTTCATCTAAGTAAAAAGTGTGAATGGATGTGAAATGGCAGGCTATTCATTACAGAATGGTTTAGGTCCCAGTCAATCCAAATGTTTGAAAAATTGTAGAAATGGCCTGGCTGGACTAAGAAAAAAAGCAAGTATTGCAAAATAAATGCCATCTTGTGAATGTACGATAGCCCTTTTGTATGTGTGATCAGTCGAGTTCAAGTGCAGTATGCACTAACCGTAGTTTCTGATCAGTACCTTTAGTGCTTTGATCTTATGACGTCTATTTTCGTTTCAAAGACATATTTGGGTTACTATACTTAAGGCCGCCAAACATGGGGGTAAATTTATGCTTTGTAAGCCCGATTTCTATAAGTTACTTTGCAAAACGTAATATTTGGTCTCCGGTTTTTTGTTTTATTGATACGATGAAGCTGGAATGCAGGTTGGTCCTAATTTTTGGAACGTTCGGAGTTCTAAGTGTGTTCATGTTGTTTTCGCACTAAATTCCTAGTGTAATACCGGCTAGCTGAGGGTAGCCAGCATTACTGGTTATAGAAATGAATTTTGTTTCAAGAATCTGTCAAACGTCTTTTCAATGTCCATGAATATAAATTAAATGAACTCTCTATTTCAATGACAGTTTCATGCGCATCTGGTACACTACTTATATAGGCGTTTAATTTATGACAACAATATATTAAACCAGGGAACGATGAAACATTTCTTATTTGAGGTCTTAAGGGAAAACCATCAGAAACTTATTCTATATAAATATACATTCTCTGTATGTATTTTGTTTAATTGTGTTTTGTGGTAAAGAAAGTTTTTATCTAATGTTACTTCAAAGGATCTCTGATCTTCTTTCCAAACATACATATCAGCGCCTTCCCCAGGTGCTTGTTCACAGAACGATTTAATGCTATTAATCAGTCTTGATACGACATTCCCTCCTTCCTTTATATTTTATCAAGGGAAATCCAACCCATATCTTTATAATTTATTATGGGACACTCACATTCCAAACCGATCTTCTCATAAAATATAGGTTAATATATCTAAATGACTGCAATGAACAAATCGCATGAAGGATCATGCTAAACTGACTTGTAACAGTGTCTTATCTTTTACTCTTTAATATCTTTGCAGGAATGTCTAAACCTAAACACAAAGCAGGTGTAGGGAATGACGAGATCAGGATGTTGCTGATGATGATAACATCCATATACTAGTATTGTCGAAATATATGAGCAGAACACAATAACATGTCATAAACAAGAGGGTCATGATGACCCTGGATCGCTCACCAGAATAATATGAGCTACCTGTTTCAAATGTCAAACTGATGATTTTTAGAAATTTTTTGGAAGATTTTCCGATGTATAATCAAGTATAACCCCTTGGGCGGGGCCAGTTTTACGCCGGGGGTCATGATTTGAACAAAGTTTGTAGAAGTCTACAAGGAAATGTTACATATCAAATATCTAAGATCTAGACCTTCTGGTTTATTTTTTAGAAAATTTATGAAGATTTCCCTATGTACAATCAAGTAACCCCTGGGGCTAGGTCAATTTGACCCAGTGAGGTCCACTAGGCAATGCTACATGTCAAATATCTAAGCTCTGGGCCTTCTGGTTTATTTTTAGAAAATTTTGAAGATTTTTCTATGTACAATCAAATAACCCCATGGGGTGGGGTCAATTTGGCCCTGGGGGTCATGATTTGAACAAATTTTGTAGAAGTCTACTAGGCAATGCTACAAATCAAATATCTAAGATCTAGGCCTTCTGGTTTATTTTTAGAAATGTTTTAAAAAAAATTCCATGTAAAATCAAATTTTGACCCCGGGGGTCATGATTTGAACAATTTTTGTAGAGATCCACTAGGCAATGCTACATGTCAAATATCTTAGCTCTAGGCCTTCTGGTTTATTTTTAGAAAATTTTGAAGATTTTTCTATGTACAATCAAGTAACCCCATGGAGCGGGGTCAATTTGACCCCGGGGGTCATGATTTGAACAAATTTTGTAGAAAACTACTAGGCAATGCTACACGTCAAATATCTAAGATCTAGGCCTTTTGGTTTATTTTTAGAAAATTTTTGAAGAGTTTCCTATGTAAAATCAAGTGACCCCTGGGGCGGGGTCAATTTTGACCCCGGGGGTCATGATTTGAACAAATTTTGTAGAGATCCACTAGGCAATGCTACACGTGAAATATCTAAGCTCTAGGCCTTCTGGTTTATTTCTAGAAAAATTTTGAAGATTTTCTTATGTAAAATAAAGTGACCCCTGGGGCGGGGTCAATTTTGACCCCGGGGTAATGATTTGAACAACTTTAGTACAGGTCCGCTATGCAATGCTACATGTCAAATATCTAAGCTCTAGGGCTTCTGGTTTTTGAGAAGAATATTTTTTAAGATTTTTCTATGTAAAATCAAGTGACCCCTGGGGCGGGGTCACTTTTGACCCCGGGGTCATGATTTGAACAAAATTGGTAGAGGTCTACCGGGCAATGCTTCACACCAAATATCTAAGCTCTAGGTCTTCTGGTTTTTGAAAAGAAGATTTTTAAAGTTTTTCCTTTCGGTTGCCATGGCAACCAGAGTTCTGCATGGAATTCAATTCTTTGAATAATTTTTGTAGAGCTTTATCCAAGGAACATTCCTGTGAAGGTTGGATGAAATTTGCCTAGCGGTTTATGAGGAGATGTCGTTTGAAGTAAAAGTTTACGGACGACGGACGCCGGACGGTGACCCATCCTAATAGCTCACCCTGAGCCTTTGGCTCTGGTGAGCTAAAAAACATAAGTTCTTCAAATACTTCTGACATCCAAACAAGACAAAAAGTTTCTGTAAAAGAGTATTCCTTTGTTTGCGTTTGGAAGGAGAGGATTACTATTTCTGTAAAAATATTCTGCATTTTAAATACCATTACACCGTTAACAGTTTTGGCCAACGAACCAAAAACTTCATTTCTCATTCTATTTCTCGTAATAAATTGAAATATATGTCTTAATGTTTCATATATGATAACATGGGAAATGCTGTGTAACCTTTTACATTTTGAACTTGACAGGTCAGTAACACGTCGAATGTGTAGCAATTGCACGCGAAAAAAGTGTGAAACACAAATTTACCCATCCTATTCAGTTGCAGATTCCGTGCAATGGAGATACACAGGTTGTTAACCAAAGCTCTGTAGTGCGAAAAGGGCATTCACCGCACTTTTAAGTATGGCACGGGAAATTAGCAAAGGAGATCAATAAATTACAACCGGATCTAAATGGATAAGGGAATCGTTGTCATCCTGAAAAATGCATGGGATCTGATTAAATGAAAAACATGGAATCAAATAGTACGCTATATGATTGCCATGATAAAAAATGTAGGGTTTTAGTTGAAATACGCTTGCCATTTGATCTGGTAAAATCATTCACATGGATAAAACTGTTTCGGAAATTCAGCAAAGGAATCCTTCCTGATTACTATTTAGATTGCTGTTTCTTTCAATGCTTTTTTAAATTCATACCAGCATTTTCTGAATGAACTAGTGCGACACTAAAGTACCGGTGTCTAACACATGTTTAATCTTGCCGCCTGCCTAATGAATCCAACGAATTCTAATTTATTTGGTGAAAATGGTACTTAAATATCGATGTTGCCCAATGCAGACCAGGTCTTCTGCGCATGTCCGAAATTTATTATCAATCGGAGCGCACGGCAAAAATACGCAAATTATTGCATTTCCGCATGCATTTAGTGTATAGTGTATAATATACTGACCAAAGGTCATGGTTAGGATTACTTTGGTTACAAAATATATACATTAAAGATACTTATTATTAAAATTGCTTGAATCCGGTATATACCAGAGTCTGTCATTTCTCACAGGCGCTCCAGGTCCTTAAAGGTTATAACACACTAAATAGTTGTTGTTCTTTATTCTATATAAAATTGAGCTATTTCCAATGGCCACAGCACACATCAGGACCCATTTTAACTGTCTGTAACCTACATTTTCTTAAAGAATATTGTCAGTGCTAAATAAAAATCAAAAGAAAAGTGGGGGTCATGTTTGATGCAAGAAAAATAATTACAGTCAAACACACAAACTGCAAAATCAGCCAAAAAATGAGACCCCAGATTATACTGGTGTATGATCTAAGTTTCCATGAAGAATTTTGACATGTTGTTATTTCATTATGAAAATGCTACCTACATGTCAAGAATAGATCTGTCAAGTGATTTTAGCAAAAAAATTGCAAAGAAAATAAGGAAATTAGCTCTACAGAGCAAAACAACTGAGGACTATTTGTATCCGCCATTATGCGACTACCATTATTTTCGCGCCATTTTTCTATTTAGTGTCTGTATGCCTAAATATATCTCTAAGAGTATACGAGCAAACGTCATAAAATCAAACTTTTGACAGAATCATTACATAGACAGTATGTGTTATATATCTCTGTGTTATTTGCAATATACCTTTTAAATACCTCTTATAATATCATACTTCCAAATATTAATGATAAATGCTGCTTAGTGAGATCTGGTGTGTCGCAACTGTCTTGCAGGGAACTGCAGGTCAATGACAGATCGCCACTGTCTGTTTGGGAACTGTATATCAATGAGAGACCGCCACTTTCTTTTTTGAGAACTGCAGACCAATGGCAGATATCCGTTGTCTGTTAGGGAACCGATCGCCACTGTCTATATGGGAACTGCAGACCAATAACAGATCGCCGCTGTCTGTTTTAGGAACTGATCGCCACTGTCTTTTTGGGAATTACAGACCAATGACAGATCGGCACTGTCAGTTTGGGAACTGACCGCAACTGTCTGTTTGGGAACTGAAGACTAATGACAGATCGCCACTGTGTGATTGGGAACTGAAGATCAATGACAGATCGCCACTGTCAGTATTGGAACTGATAGCTACTGTCTGTATAGGATTTGCAAATCAATGACAGATCTGTCTGCACTGCTGGCTGACTCACACCCTTTACAACAATGGTATAACATTGATCTATGTGTGGGAATAATATCCCAAGAGAATCGGGTTATATACATTGATTAGAAGGTAATTATTAGATAAGGCATCTAAGGAATTTTCTCTGTAAATAACGCTTGTTTAATGGAAATGTAGTGGGAAATGTTAACAGTACACGGTAATTTAATTACCGTCCGTTACTATGACTGTCAACTGTACATGTTACATGGCTGTCTGTGCTACATATTTAGTTATGAAAAATCTTGTCATTAGATAATGAAAATGCATTATTTACTCCATTTATTGATACTGCCTATAACTGATGCATGCGTGTCTAAATTCAGGGGAAAACATTCGGACAAAATATCTAGACGTTGAGAATTCGAACTCAACGTAATCATGTATCTTTGCAACAAAAGTAACTTGTTGTTGTCTCAGACCTGTGACCACTGCACGTAAGTTTCCATCCTTTTTCAAATGTTTTATATCAGCCCCGTTTTGTTTTTTCCCAGTACGCAGTGCTGGGGACAAGAGAATAGTAAATTCCCCCAAAAGTGTTTTTATTATAATTGTAACCTCTGGTAACATGAATTTTGAAAATACCTTGCAAAATATTTCTATACTGACAATGAAGTTTTCTTTGTTTTTAACGGCTGTTTAATCAATATGACCTTGATATGTTTTTCACTGTCAGAAAGTAAGTGTACAAATACATCAAACATGTACATGGCACCATTTCAACTACTATTTCCGATCTATAAACAAATTACACATGACATCGAATTGCTCTTAAGCCAATAACGTTACATTTAATCACTGATCCATTTGATACAGATGGGACTTAGGAAATCTATTTTTGTAGAAAAACATTCTCAAGTTTTAATGAGAGTGACATTGCGGTTTTTCTCAACAGCTTCAAGGTCATCACACACGACCTCTATCAATTGGTTCTTGTACTCAAATAGAAATAATCATAGTGCAATATAGTGTGTCATTGATTTTGCTATAACAGTTAGTTGTATGGAAACGCAGACTCGTTTTCCCTTTGTAATGGTAATTATTGAATATCTGAAAAATACTCATGCTTTGTGCAACCTTGAAAAGGCCAAAGGTGTTTTTTTGCTTCAGGTTAAAATTGAATACTGGGAATACGTTTGAATATTTTGAAATTTCAAATTCTATTTGTTACGAATTCAATAAGATAATCCATAACAGGCTTTCGGCAGTCAATGATTAACTGGTCTACACTAGATGCATAGCCTGCCATGTATCCAGCGTCTACTCACCAAACAAAAACGAAAACAGAAGACCTGAAAGTTAATAATTTCTTAAAAAGGTTTAATCATTTTGGGGGATAGATGAATCTGATGAACAAAACACCAAAAATACATTTTCAATTCAAGAAACACCAGATATATTTTGAAGCTTGTTTTCAACAAATATTGTTAATGATAACACTGCTGATTGTTATGATAATGATGATGACAACGACGAAGATGATCATGGTGTAGGCAAAGAGACAGAGAACTCACGAAGACGTTCTAAATTTGTTCATCAATCGTCAGAAGGTACAGGAATTTAATATATAAAGCATGGTTTCGGCTAACCCGTCTGAAATCTAAATAAATTAAACATGACATTCAGTTGTTCTTACATTACATAGTGGTTCTTTTAATACAGATGGGAATTATGAAATTCATTCTAAAGAATGCGTTCTCGATTAAAGGCAGTATGACAGTGCGGTTTTCTCAACAAGTTCAATGTCATTGCGCACGACCTCTGACAGTCTCTTTTGTCCAACTGTCATCATCAATACAGAAGAAATTCAGATATTGTAAAGTAACATTTTAGTAAGGCCAGGAGTAAACAGATGTTAGAACTACTGACATTTTATTTGCAGCTTTTTCACGCTTCATCCCACCAAGACAATACTTTAAAATCTTCCTATGAAAAAAGCTAATTTCTTATCGATAGACGTCGCATAATGTACAGTGTTGAATGAAGAATACCTTTGTTTGTTGTGTGTTTCAAAAAAAATGTCAATTTAATTCGTAAAAATAAAATCTAGTTTAAGCAGTTGAAAATATCTGCATCACTAGTGAAATAGAAAAGTTTAGCTACAATGTTTATAAAGTATATTTGAGTGTATATTTACGGAATACTATTAGGCATACGGTTACCTTTTCTTTTACCAGTTCTAAAATTATTTAGGTCCATCCCCTATAGTTTATTTATGCCAATGAGTGCTTACCCTGGCTCCTTTAAATAAAGTTCGTCGTCAGCCATAAATAGCTTGATAATGGAGGATAAAATTACCATTTGAAGGAAAAACCTTATGACATGGCGTATATTTATGTAATATTATACCCAGATCTTGTTAAATAAAAACTAATTACTAGGTACGTCAGAGCAAGATATGTTGTCATAAGATATATGAAGACAGGGGTGATTATATACAGTAGAAATAAACGCTAGAATACACGAATTCGAGACGTTAGCATGCCGTTTAGTTACAAGTGCAAAGAATAACGTTTCCCTGAAGACAAGGACATCATTCAAGGACAACGATTGACAAGACACTGTTAATCACATAGAGAAAAGAATGAATGCATTTCAGTCAAGCAGAAAAACTAGATGCCAACCAAATTAATAAGTGTATACATGTATAATAGAAAGAATGCCAATGTGGTTTTGAGATAGAGAGAGAGTGAAAGAAAGAACAATCATTAATAAATATTCAAGTTTTTTTTCTTGCATATTCCGAAATATTCTTTTGCCCGAATATACTAATACATTACTAGGTGAATGTTAAACATACTTTAAAGTAGGCAACGAACATGTATATTGCTATAAGTAATCATATACTACAAGCCCTGTAAATACATTATATATATATTCAAAAGAATGTCAAATATTTCTTCGGCCTAGGCGTCGTTGCTGCTAAGTATACTTCGTGCCAGGTACGAAAACAAAAATATTTTGCATTATTTACTCTATTTGCAGTATATGATTGTAATATAATAGATTCATATTATACATTGCTTATAAACCTCGCTTTAAGGTTGGTGTTTTACAGACCAGTTTTCATTCCTCTCTGAATCTTTAAGAAAGCTATAGTACTGCTATCTTCGGGCTCCTTGAAATTCATGCTTTTATAACCCCTACCCTGCTAAATTTCTATAATGAACTTGTCCATCTTTCAATTTAGACAGTATCATTAATTGTTAAAAGGGGTGCATACCAAAAAGATACTGACTGAATGGCGAACAGTGCAGGTCATGGTCAGACTGCACGGATGTTCAGGCTGATCGTGATCTGCACTGGTCGCAAAGGCAGACTCAACCGTATCCAGCATGATCAGGGATAATAATCAAATCATCTAATTCCTACATTAATGTCAATAAGGAAAATACATCTCCCCGTGGACTAAAATAAATAAGGAATATTCAATTGATTTCCTATCACAAATTTTTCCTCTAGGAACATTTGTCATACAAGGTTGTCATCTTTGTATAGCAGAACGTTTAGCGCGCGATTTTCGAAGATTTGACTGATATAATTCTTGTTAAGAAAGAATAAGATAAATTATACGTGTTTACAAGCGTGGAAAAAAGCAACAACTGGGTAAAGAGAGGTTCACATGAGCGGAATGGATCTCGCAGATACTTTTTCACGACGACCTTTAATACCTCCCCACTTGGACTTACTGTTGTTATAACTGCTTTGTGATCATAGAGTCTATTCCATGTTCTTGTATAGGTTTCAACACACTAAATAGCTGTTCTTCTTTATTCTGTATAAATTGACATATTTCCAATGGCTGCAGCACACATCAGATCCCATTTTAAATGTCTGTAACTTACATTTTCTTGAAGAATATTGTAAGTGCGGAATATAATTCCAAAGAAAAGTGGGTGTCATGCTTGATGCAAGGAAAAATATTTTCAGTCAAACACAAACTGCAAAATCAGCTAAAAGATGAGACCCAATATTGCAGTGGCGGTGTATGACCTAAGATTCCATACAAATTCTGTCATTCTACCATTTCATTATGAAAATGCTTCCAAAATATCAAGCATAGATTTGTCATGTGATTTCAGCAAAAAAAAATTGCAAAGAAGCTCTCTACATCTAGCAAAAACACCTGAGGACTATTTGAATCCGCCATTATGCGTCTACCTTTTTTTTCACGTCACTTTCCTATTTAGTGTCTGTGGTCTGCTTAAGACGGTTCTGCCAGATTTCTCTCACAAGTAAAGAGTTAGTCATATGAACTTTTTGTTGGCAGTTCTGAAAGTTAACCAGATGTTGTTCAAAACAAACATTGCTCCTCGTACTAAAACCCATTCTGTACAAAATAAGAGAACACACTTTTCTACGAACCTTTATAAATCGTTAACGCAGGTAAAGTTTAACCAAACACACCGAAAATGATACGTTTCCTTTGTTCTCGTTTACAAATGACATAATTGAGCCGCGTCATGAGAAAACCAACATAGTGGGTTTGCGACCAGATGGATCCAGACCAGCCTGCGCATCCGCGCAGTCTGGTCAGGATCCATACTGTTCGCTAATGGTTTCTCTAATTGCAATAGGGTTTGAAAGCGAATAGCATGGATCCTGACCAGACTGCGCGGATGCGCAGGCTGGTCTGGATCCATGCTGGTCGCAAACCCACTATGTTGGTTTTCTCATGGCGCGGCTCATATAATATGTGATTTGCCTATTAAGATGTCCTTTCTTAAGGACTTCTAATCTTTCAGACTGACATTTTGATCACACATTATGTAACATATCACGAGCAGACGACATAAAAGAACGCTGTTATTAACCTCTATCTCAGCAATTATCGTCTGTAGACCTTATAAATATTTCACATTATATCATTATTATGCAGATTTAAAAACAATATATATCAGTGAGAATTATGATGCATCTCTACAATCGTTTATCTTTTTTGTTTATAGACCAGTGATGGACCGTCTCCACTTCTAGCTGATCCATCCATTCTCTAACAATGGTACAGCTTTATATGTAGATACCTTTTCCCCAGGAAATCTAGTTCTATACATTGATAAGAACATAATTTTACATCACAGGAAACGTTGCAGGGGACAGATGTTCTAGATATTACATCTACAAGATAAAGTGGCTCCGTTTGTTTCTTTGAAACGTTTCAAGTACGCACAGCTTTGCACACTATTGAGTCTATAAAAAAGTGAGCTGATCCTTGAAAATGACTAACTGATCGTTACATGTACACGTGATTTGTTCCTCAGACTTGACTTAAAAATATAAAATATCCCCTCATACCTTTATTCAAGGTCCTATGACAGGACAGTAGTTACAAGAATGTATTCTAATGAATATGCAATATATTTAAGCATTTACTACGAAGAGCGTAATTACTGATATAGTGACAAATCAAATGCACAGGCGTTCCATTAAACTTTAACCTCAAGTATTGTGTCTACAGTCTTCGATCCAAATTTCTTCTTTCTCTTTTTTTTTTCTTGGTTACCGACTACTCAAGTTTCATACATGAGGATGAAAATTTAAAAACAGAACGGTCTCTCTTTAATTACATATTGCAATGTATTCCCAATATGAAACACGGATGTGGCGTCGGCGAGCGCGACATCATTAATATCCCGTATAATAAGTGTGATTTGTAACTGGATCTAAAATTGATAGCAAAATCATTGCCAACACAAGGACTGTATCGAATTTAATAGAGCCGAATCTTATTGGAATAAGCTATATGATCAATCAGCTCTGATAAGGAATAGAACCCATACATTGGGGTTAAGTAAATAAGTTGAACTGATAAAATCATCTAATAGACACTATAGTTTGGGAAACTAAACAGGGTTTACAGATTACTGTTAAGTTGCTGTTTGTTTTTCATGTATGAGACAGCGTGACACAAAACTACCAAACTCGAACAATCGTTATTAATTGAATTATATAATTCTGAAGACAAGTGAATTGCTGCAATTCTGAATAAACGTATTTAAAGACGCTCCGCAGAATAAATGTATTCTTTTGTATTTCCATGATGGGAATAATACATGATTTGCATGGAGAAAATGAGAAATACAAGTATCTACTTACAAAGTGACAGTGATGTAGATAAAGTCATGACAAAGTTTTTAATTTTTATTGAATGAACGTAGCAGTATGCACAGTATTTGATGTATTAAGTTGAACGTAACCACACTATTTCTGCAGGGTAATATAGCTTTTTATTAATGTTTTGAAATCTATACTGAAAAGGTATTGATTGTATAAGTTTGCTGACGAAGATGTGAAAATACACTAATTCCGGGAGGGTCGAGATTGTCCACCTGTCATCTTGTAGTATAATTGTATTTAAGCAATATTATTAGAACGATGTTCACGAGGTTAACGAAGGAAAATGTAGGTCACTAGGTTGCGATAGGTCTTTAAGAGGAAATAAACGGAATTAGTATTTGTCTATCAGTCTATACGAGCAGAAGACATAAATCACGTATTTAATACCCTCATTATTTGGGTAGCCTTCATTATATCTTTTTCCAATTGTCTGTGATTTATCTTACAAACGTCTAAAATAATATCACATTTTTACAAATTAATGACAAATGCTGTAGAGTGTGAAATAAAAAGTGTCTGCTGCAAACTACAGATCAATGATATATCTGTCCTCGCTGTAGGCTGACTCATCCTTTCTCTAACAATGGTATAGCATTGATCTATTGGCGGCTGTAGTGTCCCCTGAGAGAATCAGGTGATATACATTGATTAGGAAGTAATTATCAGATCAGGTACTACAGGAATATCAAAATATTGCTGTAAAATAGTTTAGAAATGTAGGGGCATAGGTTAATAGTTTGACAACAGTGGCAAGGACGAGCATCTTAACTGAGAAGGTTGCGTATCCTTCTTATTTTTATGAAAATTTTGATGGTAAAAATGAATTTTATTAAATAATGGTGTAACTTTAGCTCTGTGCGACAAAAAATGGAGGATGTCCAGCAATTAATACACAAAACCACTATTGCCTAAAATGCAAGTGCGCCCTTTTAGGCTTTTAGACCTTTGACAGATTGCACGTAATTTTCAGATTACTTTAGTGTGATATCTATGCAAAATGTATATATTAAAGGGATCGGTCCCGGAATAGAAAATAAAATATTCAGCTGGAAATAATTGCATTACTGACTTTATAAATGATAACGGTAATCAAAAGCATGAAACAAATCCGCTCATTTCCAGCAGATAATTGGAAGTCCTATCAAGACAGAGAGATTTTACGGCAGTCAGTATGTTTTGTTAATTATACTGAAAGGGGAACTCATCAGTAAAGTTTACTTTTCCATGCATGCAAATGACACGATCTCCTTTCTGAATCATTTTGTCCAACATTATACGCTCTGTGAATATCGTAAAGTGCATAATTAAGTAAGCTGGACAAGTCCAGAATTAATTTAGTAAATATGGTAAAATACACACTTATACGCTGTTCAAATCCACACTTAATTTTGATGTACCCGCTAACAAATATTAACTGTACAGCCCACCAGGGTAGCATTTTTGGGTGGGGGTATCTCTTGTCAAGGAGGTTCTTTTGCTGAATTCATTGTTACTGTATGCATATTTTTACTAAGTCAAGGGCTATAACTCTGGTCTGACTGTGTGAAATCCCAATTAAAACATTAGGTACATAACTCCACAGGCTGAATAAAAATTCTGTTAGGTTTGATGACTTTCGGTTAAATACTTTTTTAAACTAAGTGCCCCCCCCCCCCCCCCCCCCCACACACACACACACCTCCCCATACACACATACACACTTCACTTCAAAAAAAATAAAAGAAGATTAGAGGGCGAGCACAAACATTAAGTTTTACATTTACATTTGACACCAGTACTCCTATGAAAGCAATATACTTTACGAGAATGTGATGAAAATATTTAACTGGATGTCTCAAGGGAAATATATTGTCTACAAAGCCAAGAAATTATTCCAAACAATCGAGTATCTTAATTTAATCAAGCGAAATAAAACGTAAGATTGTTAACATTTTGTTTTATTGCTTTTTGGGGTAAAATCAGACTGGCTCAGATTTTACAACGTTCAAAATCAATGGTTTGTTGGCCGACGTTGAGGTCACATCATGACCAGCGTCTGTTTAAAAAGCAGCTAAAAGTTGTAGCCTATTCCCTTGGTCAAAGACTACAGGCATTTTATTCTTTATCGTGGGACCGTAGCTATAGGATCTAGGGACTCCCTACTTTTATGCTTATAGTTCATATCTGAGCAAGGAAAATATAGGTCATACAGTAAAATCATTTCAAATGTTAATTAACGAATATATGGAATCGAAGGACTAGAAATACTGCTGTTTTAAAATACAATTGCCAAACTTATCTTTCTCTCGCTAGAATTTATAACTCTTGTTTTAATACTGCTGTTTGTAATGAGAATGATTATGATCATGCTGTCGCCAATGAAACAGAAGTTACAGAAGATGCCATTGATTTTTCGTTCTAGCCTCCGTGTACCATCTCTCGACCCAGTTTTACTCTATTTTGTGGTAATTATATAGGTTGAAAAATAATCAAATATAAGATACCGATATTGACTGGTAGACTGACCTTTTTCAAAGCTGTGTATTTTATTTGTGGATGTTCGCTTCAACTACATGACGTAATACAGGTATGTAGATGTAGGTAGGTTTGATCGATAATCACATTCTACAGAGAACCAATTCCCGACCTTTCACCAGTACTGTCTTTACGGTGTCATGACACCAAATCAGACAAATTTTTCAGCAATAAAATTTAATGCATTTATTTGAATAGTATTTAAGTTTATATATAGTCTCATCAAAGTGAGAACATTTGAACACATGTTTGTGTTAGATCTGACAGATGGGAAACATATCAAAACATAAACAATTAGATTTTCTTGTAAATTTTATGAGGTCGATGTACTTTGTCAGTTAGAAAAGGATATGAATAAAATATTCTATAAAACACTTACCAATACTTTGCTCAAAACTGACAAAAGACCAATGAAAATGCCAGTAGATTGTAAAAGTACCTTTGCAGAAAGCGGTAATCCAGTGATATATTGAAATCGATCGAGAGATGGTAGCGTTCGATAGTTGGTACAAGGAGGCTAGAGGGTCAATGAACTTACTAAACTGAACATGTACAATGCACCGTACCAGTAAACCCTTCTGACGTTTAATGACATTAAACATGACGTTGATCTGCTCTTAAATCATTAAATATTGATCTATTCAATACACGCAGAACCGAGGAAACCCATCTTTTGTAGAAAAAAAACGTTATGAAGTTTTAATGACAGTGACATAGCGGTTTCCTCAACAATATCAAGGTCACCATGTACGACCTCTGAAACTGTTTCTTGTATTGAAAAAAGTGATGATATTAGTGTAGTGTAATGTAACGTCATTGATTTTGCTGTAATATAACGCAAAGTTTTTATTCTTATTGTAATGATTATTTTCCAAGTGATCTGAAGGGGAGCAAAGGTCTCTTAAAGTATGGGCCGTTCAATACAGGGGTCGTGGGTTCGATCTCCTCTTGGGGTCACAGTCACACCTTATATGACACCAGTACAGGTTTTTCCTGCAAGCGGACTCGAGAATAGTTCAAATGAAGCTTTCATCACAATCGACCTTAAATAAATTAGTATAAACTATATAAGTGGTTCAGATACCTGAAAATACACATATTTTGTGGCATCTGGAAAATTTAGATATTTTTGCTTCGGTAAAACTTGGATTTCATTATAGAAAACTTTGGTAATATTTACTGTATATCAAACGTTCAGTTTGTTTGCTTTCCTTCTTGAGATAAAATATGTCATATTACACGCATTCCTTGTCGCTCGGTATCTAAATATTTTTGTTTTACCAGTTCCAGTGTTTTGAAAAAAGACATATTATCCTCCAAAATTCAACCCTTTAATAAAATTAGTATATTTACATATTCTTACTTCCCTTAAAAGTTAAATGACAGTTCATACATGACAACGACACACAATACGTTGACGATGTGCATTGATTGTTATACCCTGTAGAATAACGCGATAATACGTGAATTTACGAGACTTTAATGAAAACATGCAGTGGCATTGTTCTAAAATTGATTACAAGTGACAAGTCAGATGCGTCCCTGAAGGCAACGTTGCCCTCGCTCGTGCATCGATCTCAGTGCACGACAGAAACTGTACAGGGAAAGGGGAAAACGTGAAGAGAGTTACTTTAATGTACTTGTTTAAAAGCAGAAAAGGCAGGAAAAGCAAGACGTGAATTGAAGTTACCAGCGCGCCTAATAAAATAATGGCAGATTTACGAGTTGTAGAATCGTTAAATTAGTTCTCAAGATCGATCAACTTAAAGCATGCACTTAATAACTTATTTAATAAGTATATGAGGCACAGAATAGAAAGAAAAACCTCTCCGAATGCCATGACATCTTCTGTTTTATAATCGAAACGTCCAATTCCCGCGTCAATGCCAAATATAACTTCTAGTAGATTAAAGTAAATAAGGAATATCAAAGAATACCTATTGTGGCAACGTTAAATGTCGCAACGCCGCTAAATGTCGCAACCACCGTTATATGTCGCAAGGTTGACGTTAAATGTCGCAACCACCGTTAAATGTCGCAAAATCGTCTGCCGCTAAATGTCGCACCTTTAACGTTAAATGTCGCAAAAATTTGCCCACCGTTATATGTCGCAACTCCAACGCTAAATGTCGCACAGCAAAATAAGGTAAGTTGAACAGTCTTTACAACTTAGAGATAAGATTGGGTAATGCATGCTTGCATGCATCAGTATGCAATGTGTTGATTTTGGAAGGGCTAAAATGACCTTTCACTCTAATCTGCACGTTTGCTTTTCAGTGGTCCCGCACCACACGTACGTTTTATCTTTTATATATAAAGGTTTGAGCACTAACGTAGTACTCGCCGCAGTACTAAAATTATTTCATGTCTGAACTATGTAATTCTATGGAGTCCTGATTAGCTCATGAGATATTAAGCTCGCGCTCCGTATTGTCGCGCGTTGTATCGCATGTCTTGAGTCGACCTAAATTTCGTTACACAACAGCCCGGGGGCCAGCAATTGTTGATAGAGGAGGGGGGAGGGGGCACCAGTTAAAAACAAAAGTGTCACCGGCGACGTGCGGTAGGTACAGGGTTCCTCTATCCGTATTTGTGGGAAAGTTTTTTTATGTACAGGTATGAAATGCTGGCCTGTGTGGTGCATTTTTGTCTATTTTATGAGGAACGCACTAGAGGGGCACTCCACTTATTTTAGGTGGTTAGGGTCTTTTCCCCTTCACAATACTGGTATGGAATGCTGGACTTCTATTGCATTTTTTGTTCAAAATTTCGGTGCATGGGAGGGTTATCCCTGCCATTTTCGAGGGCTCAGGGGCTCTCCCCGGGAAAGTTTGAAAAACAGATATAAAATGGTTGCCTCTGGTGCATTTTTGGTCTTAATTTTAAGGTACTGGAGGGGTCAAGGGTTTCCCCCCTGGGGAATTTTGAAATATAAGTGTAAAATGTTCGCCTCTGGGGCGTTTTGGGTCTACATTTTGCGAAAATATTATTTCCAAAATAGTCGGGTGTAACCTAGATGAGTATAAGTCACTACTAAGTCAACAAGGGTGAGGTTGGGGGTGGGGGATCGGCTCGGGCCGCGATCAGGACCTGTTACACAACACGATGTTTAACTACGCGATACGAAGACTGTAACTATGTTTTGCTCCAGCTGTAGAAAACCGTACGAAGATTTTATATTGGATTATATTTCTTTGTTTGGAGGTTTACATTTAAAGTCATAAGGTAAATATTAAACTTCAATGGCGGAGAAAGATCCTATGTGGCCCTCTGTACATTTTTAAGTAAAGCGGGAATTTTGATATTATTTTACTTTTAGTCTCTTAAAATTGTTTTGTTTAGTCTCATTCTCCTAATCACCCTACTTTTCCGCCTACCCACACATAACCCCCTCTCTCTCACCCCCAAACACCTCCAGTGTTTGTGTCTTAGATTTCTGTGTCGTTATTCACCCCGTTCTCCAACCATACCCAACCCCCACAAACATACAACATCATTACCAAATCGTATTTAGTTAGAAGAAACATCAGAATATTTCTGTCCTAAACACTGGTCCTATTACAAAATAATAAATATTTTTCTTGCGTGACTGTTCAAGCAAGGTTTGGAACTCAGGTGAGCGATCTAGGGCCAACAAGGTCCGCTTGTTGCTATAAATAACAGTACTTATCATTAAGATAATTATTTGTATTACATAAACCTGTTAATTATTCTTCCCTCAAAAAGTAAATATACACAAGGAATTGATATTCATAGTGTCAAATAGGAAGTGCGACATTTAGCGTTGGTGTTGCGACATATGACGGTGGGCAAATTTTTGCGACATTTAACGTTAAAGGTGCGACATTTAGCGGCAGACGATTTTGCGACATTTAACGGTGGTTGCGACATTTAACGTCAACCTTGCGACATTTAACGGTGGTTGCGACATTTAGCGGCGTTGCGACATTTAACGTTGCCACACCTATCATAAATTGTTACTTAGAGCAGTTGTCATAACAGGATGTCATCCTGTACATAAGAACGTTTAGCGCGCGATTTTCGGTATTTGATTACATGTATTTGAAATTGTTCACTGTGAAAAGAACAGATAGATTTCACTTTAATATTTCGATGATTCACTGAAAACATGTAACGAAAACTTGTATTTTTATGTTTACATAAACTTTATGTAGTAATCGTTAATATTTCAAAATGTAATATTTGGACCTAGTACACCTTTAAGAAATGTTCTTCACTATTTGATTTAGTGTCTAAATATACAGACTGACGTTTTGATCAAATATGATGTTATAAAACGCGAGCAGACGACATAAAAATCACACTTTTTAACAACCCTAATCTCTGCAATCATCCACAATAGGCCTGATAATATTTCATATTATATCATAATTTCACAGGCTGATGATAAACGCTGTTTACTGGGAAATAAAGAGTGCCGCTATTGTCTGTTAGAAACTGCAAATCAATGATATATCAGTATTCGCCTGTCGGATGACTCATACTTTCTCTGACAATGGAACAGCCGATTGATCTATATGCGACAACAGTATCCCTAGAGAATCTGGTTATATACATTGATTAGAAAATAATTTTTCAATTAGAGGATAGGTCGTACAGAAAAGTAGTTCCAGATACCATCTTTTAAAGATAGCTGATCGTGCACAATGTAATTGACAGAAGATAATTGTATAAACTTCCATTGCGAATTCCCTTGAAAGCCATAAGAGTTTCGAACTTGTTTACTGCTGAGTGCCGAAATCAATGTGTTCGTGACAGTATAAATAAGATTAACACCTGAGTGAATCCGAAATCTAAAATGCCCAAACAAGGCGTTTGGTGAATCTAATTTGAAGTCCTATTACTATAATAATGCAACACTGAACAGAAAGGTTCGCAATCCACGATTCCATTCAATATTTATGTAAATTCTGCACACTAGTCAGGTTAATAGAGAAAGAGTGTAAATGAAAAAGGTTCAGTTAACAGGATTTCGAATAAGTAATGTTAAATGTGTAACTTGTGTCAGGACGTCATGACCTGTACAGTATAGCAAGAGAAAATCGGAATAACATGGTTCCCGGCTACATGGTGTCTTATTCAGTATATTTAAGCTTGTCGGGGTTCAGCAGCTAAATCTGTGAATTATTTAAGTATTTTGATTTGATGGGTTGCAGATCATAGAGCTTTTTTTTACCTACGGCCCAGCTGAAGTGCCGAAATACTGCCCTTTTAATTGTTACAAGTCATACAAACAAGCTCTGCATTACGTATAAAGGTGTTAGTACTGATAAAAGCAAAGATCCTAAAGAAATGTCTCAAAGTATGCGGTTTATACATTAAAGACTCAATTACGAAGTGTGTAGATGGCAACACAAACACCTCAGATCCTCTTATCTCAATGGTGTTCCAGTCATGATACTTTCTTTTAGTTTAAACATATCTATTTCGATAATTTCTATTCTATTTCAGAATTTTACAGGTATACATATATTTCACAAATACGAAGGGACTGGAACGAAAGAAACCTTATATAATTCCTCTCCCTCTCTTGAGAAAACGGTATTGTGGTTTCATGAATGTCACTTCTAAAATCTGCATTTCCTATAACAAAAAAAAGCAGATTTGGTGATACATATTTATTTACGAAGTCATTCATAAATAAAATGCAAAAACAATAGTATAAAGAAAAGTGCTTCTTTTGAAAAATAACAGGAACTGCTTACTCATTCAAGCGTTGTATTGACATGCCATTTCATCTAACGCTTCACATGGTGCAGATATAAACATTTTAATTAACTGACTGCCTTCAGCATCGCATGCTCCGGTGTCGTTAAATGATGACTAATTTCATTAGGTATTGTTTATTCCTTTTACAGATAGTGATTGTTCGTTTAATCTCTACCATATATCCTTTGCGGTGCCTTAAATTAATCTGCGTTAGAATTGTGGCAGAATAAATGTGGGAACTTTATTTCAATAACGGGTTATGTTACCGTAAGATTTAATGGAACAATTTTAGCTGTAAAAGAAATACAGGAAAATTAAGTTAATACAAAAATGGTTTTAAGAAGATGATGCTCAGCTTGTACAATGATTACTATTTACCATTTCGTGCATTCAATTTTATGGCTTGTCCCGGCCACCATATGATACCATTGCAGTAATACTGTGTGCGTTCTAGTCGCTTAAGAATTCTCATACATTGATACTTATATGAATAAATAAGTTTATCTACACATTTTTATTTACTTCGAAATCATTAAATCATACTTTATTTAAAATATGTTGCTTTTATACATGTTTTTAGTTTTCAATCTGTGTTACAACTTTATTTGCACTGTATGTATATGTTTAGAGGACATATGAAATACCTACTGTTTTTATCATTATTTTAAAGGAAATGTATATATACATTGATATATGGGCAACAAGTCTGGTTGAAAGAAGATGTTCTGTACGACTGTCTTGTAACTAAAGTGGTATAATTAATTTGAGAATTCCATGTTATGTCCCACAATATTACAGCGCCCAGGCAACACAGAATTCATATCTTGGGCTACATAGACAGACAAATATATTGCCCGGTTTCTGTTTCTTTTTTTTTTTTTTTTTTACAAATGGGTTAAGGGATATATAAAATGTGTTTTCTGTCTTGCTCACAGCATATAAATAAACACAGCAAGTTCCTAAAAACGACCAACGCACATATTGAATATGCATAGATACGGGACGAGAACTAAAAATAGTAATAATATTTTTAAAACTTACCTGTAGATCGGTCCCGTGCCGTGAGCTGTTGCTGTAGACGGTTTTGCTCCGCTTGCAGCTCGTGTGAGAGGGTATTGAACTTCCGAAGTAGCATTTGCAATTCTGTGCTACTGCTGGATGAGATCGGTTTGGGAACAGCATACACAGGTTCTTCGTCACTCACTGCGCCGGCATATGTTTCATAATCCGAGGCAAAACCCCTAGAGTCAGCCGCGAGAACACCGCCGCTGGGGCTCGTGTATAACACCTCAGAATCTGAATTATAACACTCGGGAGATCTCGGACGTGGCATTTTGCCACCGTATTTTGCTTTGGAATGTATCATTTCCCTGAAACCACCTATATACCGTCTGGAACTGTCACTGTAGCCTCGAGAACCGTACCCACACTCGGATAACGCTTGGTATGTATCACTATAAGCACCTCTATCGCTGTCCGAACTATAATACCTAGTTCGGGCAGGGGTATGAGATATTGTACTGCCTTTTGAAGGCGATCTTTGGTGACCGGGGATGTATTTTTGTTGTTGTTGTTGCTGATCTTTATGAAGTATTCGACCATATTCACGCTCTAATGAATCACTCTGTGGCAGTGAGTACGTTGGTAATGAGCTTGGTGCGAGGTAGCCATAAGGATCTTCAGGAGTGACCATCGCAGCGCTATAACCTCGATGGCCCGCATAATGGTCTTTGCTGCCTGAATCTATACTACGCGGTAATGAGCCTTCACTAGAATGGTCACTATTGTTGTCATCACCAGTCAATAATTTAGCCTCAGCCTTATGAGGAGATATGAAAATACTAGCATATTGAGAGGTAGTGCGTTCTTGGCGAGTTAAACGTTTCCCTAAATAATCCGTATCTAGATGAGGAGACGGTTCGAACATGTTCGGGATCTTCTCGGTCATCTCCAACTGAGTGTCCGAGTTGGCCCGAACATGACCTTTCTTTATCACAACCACTGGTGGTTCATCTTTTTCTGTCACAGCTAAAGATGGGCATGACACATTTTTCTTATTACAATTTTTCTTAGACCTAATTTTAAGTATCAATTTTCTAGGAATAGACATTAATATAACAACATCGTCTAAAGACATTTTACCCACCTCCACGGTATTCACAGACACAATTTCATCTCCTATGTGTAATAATCCATTACTTTCTGCTACTGTTCCAGCTTGAATCCGCGAAATAAACACTCCTTCCTGTCGGTCCTGACCATTTCCCTCGCGAATATAAAATCCAAGAGTTTGACCAGGTCGTTTGAATATTTCCACTGTTTGAATCACTGAAGAATTTTCCATTTCTATAGTTTTTATGCCCATTTCCGGGGCTCCACTGCGATTGGAAGTCCTGTTTTTAGCACCATAACTAGACTGGAACACATCCTCGCTACCTGGTTGTTTTAGCAATGACTCGTCTGCTGAATTTTCGCCAGTCGATGACTGAGCGCGATCTGACACATAAGTTGCGTATTTGTACGGCCTGCTTTCCGCGCTCAGCGATCGTCTGCTCGCTCTGACCTGATGTGAAGTATGTCTTTGCCTGCCCGCGTTCTGACGACCAGGCCCCTGTGCCATGGACTCTTCTTCCTGAAAAGGTAGCAGAAGATATTTTGAGCAGACGTATTTGTGCTTGCTGGGAGACAGAATTAAATTAATCACGCTTCACGATCAATACCGCGCTCAAAACAGACTCCGTTTTCCCTTCAAAGTTATTAAGGTGCGTTTACACCGAGTTACAGCGCGCGACTCACCCGATAATCGATACTGATCAACAGCCGACACTAAATATTCTAAATTTAGATACATCAGTTCAGAAATGGAAAAATGTTATGTACGACCTGTCGTAAGTAGCTGAAAGTGTACGACACACATTCATTATACGGATTTCCACGCGTTTAAAAATCGTTTTGTACATTCAGCCTAAATTGATGGTATGTGTCATTCTCTGTAAGAAAATCTTTACGGGCTTCTGAGGATACTGCGTGTCTCAGATCTGACGGTTTTACCGATAATCGATAACCCAGATGTATGTGACAGAGGATAAACTATTATATACAACTCTAGTGCGGCAAAACTAACAACAATAGCTGCAATTGTTTCCCTTAAATAACAAGACTTGGATCTCTAATGACAGAGCGCTACAAAAATGACTGACATTCATTATATATTTAACAAGAAATATCTTCAAAAATGATGGTCGGCGAATTGTAATAAGGAAAGAAGTTTATGAATTTTCCATCTAACATTCATCTTTCATCTAACATTTTTCAAACTGCAAAACTAAACACCGCACTTTAACAATTTAAATGATTCTCTTTTAATTTTTCGCAAAGGTTTCGTAGGGTTGCAATTTTGTTTCGTTTATCCTTAGACGAATATTTATAGCAGTAGTTTAATGAAGATTCATAAAGCGGTTCATGAGAAGAGGTCATTAAACGTGTTTATATTTTTAGCTAAATTGGTCCCTATCCCCATTTGTAACAAAATAGCAGGAGACCTTACGATATTGTTACACATCGAATTTGATAAAAATCCATTACATTTTAGTGGTTAATGCGAAGAAAGGCATATCTACTTTTAGCTATAGTGGTCCCTAATAGGGCCCAAGTTCTTATATAAATAAATTTGGAAGAGGACCTTATAATGATGCTCCAGACCAAGTATGACAAAGATCCACCAAGCTGTTTATGAGACGCTGTATAAAGGCATTTCTAGTTTTAGCTCTAGCAGCCCCTAAAAGGGGTTAAATGTCCCAGCTGAACAAAGTTGGCTGCGGGCCTAATAAAGATGCTACAAATCAAGTTTGATTAGAATGCATGAGAAAAAATCAATTAAAGGATTTTTTATTTATTATTTTTATTTATGTCTAAAAATAGGCCAACTGATCCCGCTTTAACAAATGCATATTCGCTATTCATGAATCTTTGGACAATGACGTCACACCTTTAAAAAAGTGAAGGTCAAGCAAAACATACAATTGTAATTATTTCAATATTTCTGTTTCATAAGCAAAGTTTGACCGTAGTCATATCACATAGATAAACTGTATGCAGCGTACCTTCATTTCAGTGTAATGAGATTCAGTCATTATATAGCATATATATAATAAAACAGATTTCAACTGAGTTCAATATTTGCATACCATACTCAAGAAAAGTATCCATATATAATAAATCAGGTAAATAATCTATAACAAATATATCAAAGCAAACAAGCACTCATTTTAATATGCAATCTGAATAAGTCACAAAAGCAAGAAACCTTTTCATATACAGACGACAACTGTAACAGGGAAAATCTTTTAAAAAGCACTTCTCTACATAAAAGACTCTTATCACACCCTTATTCATGTGATACGCAGGCCGTATTCAGCTCTTTCTTTAATTTGATATATGTTGGTATTTGAACAGGTTTTTATCATATTTATTAAACTTACTTATCATTTTGAGATATATCAATATTCTTGCTAAATATACTGAGCCAAAGTTAGCTTTAAAACTGTGAACAGCGTCGTTTAGGATAAACGCTTTGTCTACATTTCACTCAGCGTAGCACAATCAACAGAGTGAAAGAAATTGACACTCTCGTCCAATCAGGCAGAGTGTTGCATAAATCTTCCATTTTGATAAATTATCTATAATGCGTTATCAAGTAGTTTGATTTGCAAACTGAAGTCACGTGGCATAGCTAACGAAAACAAATTTAGACGGCGTCGCCGAAAAACATGTTCTTTCTTCATTCGATTTTACGCTAGGTAAAAAAGAAACGCACGGTTTTAAATGTTCAAGTAGATCTTGAGATATTTAAAATAAAACAGTTAAGCCTCTGAAATTCTGAAAATCAAAGTAAAGATCTAAAATAAAAACGTCATTTCTTTTCACAATACTTTTTAAGACTGCATTTATATTTACTCATTTTTTATCAAAGGCAATGTTCTGAATAGTTTAAAATATATAGTATCCAATTTAGATAGAAAAATTAATTAATGCAAACATGTGACAATAAAGTACATGAAATGTGAAGTAGGTAATATTAAATTACGCAAACATGTAATTTTATTCATTTTGCTACCAAAACCCGTTTTTAGATAGTCACAAAATACACATTTAGTAAATGAAAATATACAATTTATAGAAATAAGGAAATGTTAATTTTTTACTGGGAAATGTTTAAATTTCACACACATTAAAAGCACTTTTACGATAGGGCATGACAAGTAAGTAAGTAAGTAAGTAAGTAAGTAAATTGTTTATTGTAGTGACTTGTGTATACATAAATTCCAAATACATATTAATATAAATACATCAAAAGACACCCGACCCATCGGACCTATAGATCACCCTAGCACTGAATTCAGCGTAAGTTGTGAACAATACTGAAAAAGCGAAACATAACTGATATTAATGAACAGCTCTATCATAAATTGAACAATGAAAAAAAGGGTCAAAACATATTACATGTATTGTGTACAAAAAATTGAGTAGTATCTCTTATTTACTTATCTTAAAGCTTTTTTATTTTTTTTAGATATATAAAAAAAAAATAACAACATGACAGATAGTGAAAAACGTTCGTTTCTCTTAAGATTAAATAGTAAGTAATTTTCGCATGAAAATTGAGTCTTAAATATTTTCTATATCCTTAACTTAAGGCATCTTTTCATAATCACTTGGGCATGTAATTTTCTTCGCTCATAACGTATGTCGCTAGTTTATAACTTCTAAATGTTTTAGTGTATTTTTTTTTACTTTTCAAAGATTGGTTGAAATCGTAAAATGAGCGAATTTATATGACAGCATAATTTGATTTGTTTGGAAATTGTGAAAAGTTATCAATTCAATTCAATTCAATTCAATTTATTTTATTATTTGTAACGTAAACAGATACTGTTTCTAGTTACATACAGGAAAACATATAAACATAATTATAGTGACAAGTTTACACATAGAACATCATAAATATCGTAAACCTTCAAAAATATGTTGAAGTTAACAATACGTGAGGTTGAAACTCAAAATATTTAATTATATACTGATGTAAGTAATTAAGCATTTCTTGACAACAGCATATTTCAAAATTGTGCGTTCAGCTAATGGCGGGTTAGCTGTTTTATTCACTTAAGTAACCAAACTAAAACCTTCTCGTGAAGTAAACAAATATTTACATAAAATAACATTTTCGCGAAAGAAAAATGTAGTACTCACGTAAATTCAACATTTGGCAATAAGTAAAAAAAAATTGCACATTTTACCGTTAATATCTAAAGTTTAGAAATGGAAAATGACACTGTTTGAGCAATCTTGAATGTTGCAAATCGATAAACATAACAACAAAATAGCAACAAAGTATTCAGTAGTAGCATGGTACTGCTTGAAAACAGTTTTCTACTTGACTAACTGGAATGTTGCCCATATATCTACGTTTTAGTAAAGTATCAGCAGGAAACTGCATGAAACAGTATTCTACTCAGCTACATGACTGGAATGTTGCACGCACATATACGATCAGCAGTGTAAGCATGGTACTGATTGGGAACAGTTTTCTGCTTAACTAACCGAAATGTTGCACATAGACATACCTATAAGCAACAAGAATTTTCGTATGTTAAAACATATCTTTTGGTCATATTGAACAAAAATTCATTTAGCACGTTCTAGTGCGAATAAGAAAATTAAACGTTAAAGACTTCGGCCAAAAATATGATAAGTTATCACAGCCTCGGGAGTAGGGTTTGGGGGAAAGTCACAATACTTTGTAAAAAACCTATTTTTAACCTTTAGCCTGCTGGTGGCAAATGATTTTGCCTTTGCGACCAGTGCAGACCAAGATCGGCTGATCATATAGTCTGCAGTGTTCGCTATTCAGTCAGTTAAATTTTCAGTGAACACCGTTTTGAATAATACGAGGAACGTTCGATATGTAATGTTACTCTGTATGTAGTTCCGTAACCGCTTATTACTTTTAGATGCGGTTTTCGGCACATTATAGAGCAATTTATTGGAAACACAATGCTATATAAATTATTAAAATCGGCAGGTTCAAAGTAAAAATATAATCATTTTAGTGAGGTGTACTCAGGTATACTGGACCATAATTATAAATTAGGTTTGTCCTGGGAATCCAGAGTCTCAGAAAAATAGAATATCTTGTAAAATCACAAACTTCTATCATTTTTCTACGAGGTACAGCAATTTATGGTGAGTTTGCATTTGTTTTAAACTATTTATTGCATTTTTGATTTTACAACACAACTATAAAATCTAAACTCGAGGTTGATTTCATCTGGAATGGGTGTTCAGAGCGATTAGTCAAAGTTGTAAGAACTAGTTTCGCAATCGAGAATTAAGGTACTAGTATCAACTTAAAATACATGAATTTTGTAAACGATGATTATTGCCACTGACAAAATTGCAGAGGCTTATTGTACTCACCTTATCATTTTTCGAGTAAAAATATACACACTCAATTTAAAACTGTTATAAACCTTTTTATTTTAGTTTTCATTTGTTTTTGTAAAAAATCATGATTTGTTTTATGAAAATTGAACTATAGTTCTAGCTGTTGAATAATAGAATCAAGGAATTGCATATTACAATCTCAATATTTTGGACATAAAATTGTCCAGTATATCCGAGTACACCTGACTCAAATGATTATATTTTTACTTTTGAATCTACCGATTTTTATCATTTATATAGCATTGTGTTGTCAATAAATTGCTCTATAATGTGCTGAAAACCGCATCTAAAAATAATAAGCGGTTACGGAACTACATACGGAGTAACATTACATATTGAACGCCCCTCGTAAATGGTACTGCCCAAATTGTAAAATTAACCTGTCGATGTAAGAAATTTAGCAGGGTGAAGGTTAAAGATAACGAAAATGTATTACATATGCTTCATTGCAATATGAAACAAACGCTTAAAAACTCTGCTACACCAATGAATATATTGCTGTACTATAAAGGAAACACCCACCATAATCCTGTATTTAGACGAAACTATAAACACATTTCGAACTACAACACTGATTACGGCTGTAAGTATCTGTGTAAAGAAATGACACTGTCACTATTCACAAGACTTATTCAAACTTACGATTTTCAAACTTCTTCTGAAAAAAAGATCATAAACATGTGACCACGAAATACACTTTACACGACTTCACACTTACATTTTTAAGACAGTACTTCGACAGCATGAAGTTTTACACGTCGAAACCGAATATATCCGAATATCTTTGCAACAGTTAGTATAATCCGAAAGCATGTTTTACATTTTACGGATCCATTCCTTTTATATTTACCACAGGCAAATTATCGGCCGATATGTTGAAAACCATTCCAAAAAATTTTATCCTTAAAAAGCTGCCTGTCTGAGTGCCAGATTTCCCAAATTGTCTGCTTCCAAGTTATAGCCGAAAGCATTACTAAATTATTTAATGCATTTCGTCCCCCAAGTGTAAAAACACGAACACTTATACGAAATCGTTCGAAATATACAGTTTACTGTACAGAAATTTATAAAAGTGCAAGTTACGCAATAAAGTACATAAAAAATATCAAATGATAGTTGTGTCTAATTTCTGGAAACTGTGTGAAGACGCCCTGTTGCCTCCGCCTAAAAGACGTTATGCTATTCACCGTTTTTTTACGATTTCTCGTTGTTTCTTTCTTTCGCTCCCGCTAAATCAAAAGAACAACAGAAAACGAAATTGGCACAGGTCAGCCACCATACATGAGGGTAGTTTAACCTTTAGCCTGCTGGAAAGGAGTTACGCCATTAAGAAACGCAATTCTGAATAAAGTGTACTTGATTATTTAATCAGCTATGTGGGCTTTTTATTTCAGTTTTGTTTTCATATACATCTTGGAAGCTGAAAAATGGGATGTGATAGTATCATAAAGTCTTGTTTCAATATCCTTGATGCAAAGAACACCCCACCCCACCCCCTATATACAGAGATTCAAGCGGATTGACTATTAAAGCATCGACTCCTGACCACTGACTTAGCATGCAGTAATAAATAAACAACGGGCTTAAATAAACAACTGGATAAACATTTACTGAGCAACCATCTTTAGGTAGCCCTTGTTCCATTAGAAAATAAATGTGCTAAATTCAGTCTTCTTTACACTATTTTCAAATGGGAAAACAATTTTCACAAAGGAGAGCTAAATTCAGTCTTCTTTCCTTACTTACAAACGGTAAAACATTCTTCACGAAAAATGGCGCTCTTAGAGAACTGGCTAGACACTGGCCTACTTCCACTGCTAGTAAAAATCATCCGATTAAGTTTATACTCCATTATAACAGACTATGTATTTGATTAGAGAGTCAGTTTCCATTGATGAGAATTTGCTGAAGGAAGCAAGCTGTTAAGTAATCGAAAATCCAGTTTCTTGGTAGGCATATATGTCAGAATATTATCGAAGAAATCTATTCAGACGTCTGGACTGCAGCTATTGACGACAACGATATACAATTGTATTTAGAAATGCATTAAAATGTGTTCTAAGGTTAGAGACCACCAAATGTTTCACATAGACTTCCATTATAAAATGATTGCGTGTACGGCCTTGCATTAATCGAAACATATATTGTTTTCTAGTCACGTATCATTCAAAATCCATCTTAGTTCCACCAAAATCACGAACGAAAAACGTACGAATAGTGGAACTTTTTTTTAGTATTTCTATGAATGATATAACAACATGTTCACATCACGTAGAATACCGTTTTATGAAATTATTTTCAATAGACATCAGATGTAACAAATATTGTCAGAATGTATAATGAAATACTCTAAACGCAGCAACAAGGTTCAATTTAAAAAACAAATCCCTTCTTGGGTTTGTTTACATTACTGACCAGTAAGAATGCACTAAACATTTTCCTTAATCCCAGCTATACCATAACCTTACTCCCAGTAAGTTCCCTGTACATTTTTGAATTGGTGGTCTCTGACCTGTATTTTGCAGTTTTTGTTGGTAAATAAACTGATATGAATTTCATTTAAAATTACAATCAAGCGGCCTAACATCTTATTCTATTTTTTTGCAAAAGAATATAGCTTGGTGTCAACATTTAACACCACGATATATTACTTTGCAAAGGTCATACATGTATAATATAAAAATTCAAACAGGAAGGTATCTTATCTTCCAAACTAGTCTTGGGTTTGGTTCATCAAATTTACAAATGTTTTCCGTTACCCTTTGACCAAAGACACTGCAAATACAGATTTCTACAATAGCTTTAACGAAGCTATATTAGTAGTGACCGACCATTAAATTTATTTCAGAGAAATTGTCCCGTACACGCAAAATTCAATGCACCAACTTCTTTCTAAATTCCTCCCGGTTATGAAAGATTTTCCTGTCTCATGTCTTCGCGTAGGAAAAATAAGATTAAATTGATACCACCTAAGGCATATATAGCTGGATTAATATATATCTCTTTATATATTTTCCTTATTTAATAATTAATAACAGAACCTCGACACACTGCTTTTCATAGAATATCAGCCCTGTCTAGAGTTTCTAATTGTCGTCTGCCACCAAGAATAGAAAATTATTTTTAGGAAATTCGAGACCTACTACTAAGATAATTGAGAATCATCTCCCGCGAGAAGGGATGGGGAAGTAGGTCGAATTGCCAATAGAAAATGAGCCGCACCATGAGAAAACCAACATAGTCAGTCTATTAAAGACAGTTGATTTATGTAGCCAGCTCATTTATCCTATTCGTTTATGATGATACTTTATCATTGTTTATATAAGTAAACAGTACTAATATTTTATCTTTACTTTTAGAAACTTAATTGCATTTTGCATTTTATTTTCGTCGGTTATAGCAAAAGTTTAAGTGAAAATTTGTTTGGTTTTGAACTTACTCTATATATGTGTTATTTGTGTCAATTTTCCCTTTGTGAGTAGAGGGTGATGACCTCCTTACGTATTAGTAGTTCCAATGTCATAAGTTATTGCTAGCAAACTGATGGACGACTGGTTCCAAGGAGAGATAGAAAAAAAACCCAGTTCATTCCCTATATGTATGGTGTCATAGGATTGTTTATAGAAATCGAGTCGTCCGTAGACATTATACATTCAAAACTATTTGTGCAAGTGTTGGCCTTCCCTAACTTGCAAAAATAATAATGATGATAATAATAACTTTATTTAAATAGGAATAGCCAGTCTAACATATGGTCCTGTAACATAATAATGTAAAAATCATCCTAACAGAGACAGCGAAGTGAAAGACATTAATCAAAATCACATATTATGGACTATTCTAACACGATCCGATTCATTTTCCTATTAAACAAAGAAGGCTGAAAACAGTGAATTATACAACAATTCATTTTTCTGACGTCACAAGCGTCAAACGGCGTAGCGGCGCGCTGGAAAAGAAACCAATTGCAAAGGGGCAAATATTAAATAATGTCGTCAAGAAAGTTCTTTAAAATCCTTGGTAACATGTTAGAATTGAAATAATATATCTCATTTAGTGATATGCTCTTGAATAAAATCATTGTTTGTCGTTCAGATGCGTAGTATTATATCTCGAGGGCGAATTCCATCTGAACTCCAAACAATGATTTATTCAGCGACAAATGACTAAATGAGATATATTATTTCTTAATTCTTTGTGGCAGGCATAAACATTATGTAGTACAATGAACAGAGATTAAAACCTTTTACTAGGAAATTTTCTTAAGTGCTACCTGCATGACTTTTCTCGGGTCGTACATTTTTCCAAGCTGAATAATAGTTCTTTCACATATTCCATGAAAAAAAAAAGAAATATTTTAGCCGTCAGTTATTTATTTTTTAAAAATAACTGTGATTTAAAATTCTAGCATTTAATCAAACAAACTCTGAAATCTTATAGCTGCACATTTTTGTAGCTTTTCCATTTTAATCAAGTGAGCATAGAAATCTTACAGCTACACATATATTTCTAGCTATTCCTTTTTAATCAAGCGAGCACAAAACTCTTGAAGCAAACGGAAATTTTATAGCTACACATTTTTGCAGTTTTTCCATTTTAATCAAGCAAGCATAGAAATCTTATAGCTACACATCCTAAAGCCAAATATATATTTATAAAAATCATTCTCTCTGAAATGTGCCTGAATACATGTTTTCAATGAAAACTGCTGTTTATTAATTCCAACAGTTATTAAAGATTTTTGCCGTCTCATGTAACTTTCTACGAAAATATTAATAATAAGAACATACCACACGTAATGTAGTGGGAGTTTATACATTAATAGTTTCCTTATTTGGCGAATAATAAAAAAAATTGCTGACTTCTTTCAGCAACAGATTAACTTTTTATATTCTTGTCTATATTGTCTAATGACATGTTTCCTTGTCATCTGCTATAAAAATAGCAAAACATGTCAGAAAATAATTACAAGAGGTCTGAAACTCACATTAGAGTACTAATAATTAACATTTATTATTAATCTCCATGATATGTCGTTATTTGATATTTCCAACCACATCTGCAATTCAAATATGGATATGAATTATTATTCATTATATGCAGCAAAACATTTTATTTTGCGTTCAATTTAAATCCCTCCCTTCCATTTGTTTTTGGAATAATTTTTTTTCTTCTAAGTAGCTGGTTCGAAAAAACCTTGCGTGCCCTCAGCGCAAAAAAAAAATGATTAGTTCTCCCTAATGTCAATTCAGTTATCTTCTTTTGCACTGAGGTGACGCTATTTTTATCAGTTGACATTGAGTCAATGTTTATTTGCTTATAGTTAATGACTGTCCATCGTTCATCTTTTCCACAGAACTTTTATTGTGTAGTATCCATTTTTCTAAAGTTATTTTAAGATAAAACGCAAATGGCCATAAGCTCTTAGCCAATTTCAAAGAAGGGCTAACTTTGACCAACAGTTATGGCCCTTTGTTTATTAATAGTGCCATGATATTGATTATGGGCTAGGTTTGAGTACAAAAAAAAATGTTATGTGTACTTGTTTTATCAAAAATTATCATATTTCACGATGTCTTTTCTGTACCAGATCCTACCTCATTGTGGAATAACCTTTAATTATTATTTTTGATATTTAGAATAAATTACTCATGTGGAGGGAAATATCAAATAAACGACAAATCATGAAGATATCAATAAACAATGATACATATGTGGGGGTGATATATCAAGAACAACATATCATGAAACTGACTATTAAAATGTATTATCACATGCACCAATACATCGTGCATGGCGGAATGCGGAAACATATTTTTTGTTTGTTCAATATTCTAGAACATCTAACAAATTTTGCGGCATTTAAAAGAGATTAACCATAAAGAAATATGTATTATCACATGCTAGACGTCGTGAGGATAAAATAAAGTCATATTTTAAAGCAAAAGTGTAGATCTAAAACCATTGAGACGTGTAAAGGCTCCAAGCATTTCTTTCGTTTGATTTGTTGCGTGTAAACGTCACGACACTATTACAGGTCACACGACTTCCCAGCTTTTGATGGCGGAGGTAAGCAATATGTGCAGTATATTTCAGGCAAGAGAGACACATGGGTAGAGCTACGGATTATCCGAAACCCAGCTGGGATGCTTCCTCAGGATTCGTGCACTATTGATTTGACCGCCTTTAAAAGCAGACAAAACAACTGAGAGGCACATTATGATGTTCAAGGATAAAAGTTCAGTTCTATTTTCCCAAGAGTTCTATTAACAATGCTCGGCTACAAATCATATAATTATACGATTTAAACTGACTGAGTTTCTCCGAATAATTCTTCCTGGATGAATCCAAAGGCAAAAACAATCATCACCATAAATAGCATCAATTTAACAGTGCATATCAGAAAAACAAAGGATTTAGGATCAATTCTTTTCTCTCGTTAAGATTTTTTTTATACTCTGTGAGCTTGAAGAATATTAGTTTCTAAGACAAATAAGGACAGAAAAATTACAGGTCACCGAACTCGTTTTAATTTTATTTGGCATTTTCTTAACCCACTGTTCAAGCATTTCTGAAATTAAGTAAAACTGTAAAAATGTGAGTACTTTATAAAACATATAATATCCCACTTGATGATACAGGGATTTCAGGTCTTTCAGGTTACTATGAACGCAAGGTAATATCAGTATTATATAAGCATAAATGTCACTAACAAATCTCTTCCATTTTTTTCATGTTGGCACAATTACCCCACGCACTTTTTCTATGGAAAAATGTATTTAAATCTAAAAAAAAGTATACCGTTAAGAATTAAAAATATTTCGCTGCTTTAATGACACATAAAAATGACTCAGAATGGAGAGAAAAAACGTTGGGCCGCCGTGCATCTTAGAGAAATATTTAGAAAAAAAATGAAAGAAAATGCATATAAACAAAAAAACTATGTTAACCATTTTTCAAGTGATAACAATGGTGCATTAAGCTGAAAAAAAATACATAGACGTGCAGTTTATTTTGAAATATTTCCCGGAGTGTCTTATTTTTAGAACGAGCCTGTATAGTTTCATTAACGTATTTACAGAAAATTAAAACAGGAAATTCGAGAATGGCTCAGTATCATCATAGTAGTGATAAAGATAATTAAAATTCATCCCCCGCGAGATAGGATGGGGAGGAAATTTGATTTTCCCACAAATCGAACCATTGGTAGTTTAATATAACGTGTGCGGTACATGGGCACGTATCAATGCAGCATTAGGACATAGGTGGTCCACCGCTCCCCCTCCCCCCACCCCCGCACCCCCCTTTCCCTTAATCCATTAACTGCATTTGCTTAATATAATTACGTCAAAGCCTGTGCTACGAGGCGTGAGGAGTGTTGCAAATTTCATTACTACTCTTAAATAAATGATAATCAAACTGAGTTTGCTATCATTGTGCTTGACTGCGTTCTAAACACCTATAGATTTTACTGGTATTTTCAATTTGTCCTCCACTTGTTTAAGTCAACACAACCAGAAAACAAAAATCTTTAGACATTATTGTCCTATGATCGGTTATGAAAACAATAAATATCAGAAGTAACAAGTGAATGAAGTATTGCCATGCAATACAAAGTCCCCTACTGGAAGGCAACTAATGTTCTCTACTGCAGTATAACGTAATGAACTGATATCTGTCAATAATGTATAAACAATATTGTACTATATATACACTATGATATAACAAAACACTTGGATTAAAATCTGTGTGTATAAAAACCTATAGTTGTTTTCATATAGCATTTTTTTGCTTGCCAATTATCAAAAAAGGTATCATATAAGTTATTTATAGTAAAAAAACCCCAAAAAACAAGAGTGCCAGAATGTCACAATATACGCCAATTATAGCAAATTTCTTTACACTAGCACCTGTATTTGCAAATGGAATTTTAATTCTGTGGTTGTATAGTAATTATTGTAATTCTTTTGTTTTTCTGAATCCACAAAAAAAAACTCCTTACCAGGCAGAGATACCTTAAAACACACCTAAAATTTGAAAGTAACATCTATGTTGTACCACAGAAAAGTGGTCTTGGTTTTTCCCTATGGCCAATTATAAAAAAATGTTACAATATAAGTTATTTATAGTAACAACTAAGGGAAGTAAATCTTTAAAAAAAAATCCCCAAAAAAATTCTAAGTCCACACAAAAATCCTTACTTGGGGTAGAGATAGGTCAAAATACACATCAAAATTGGATGTAACATGCATGTTGTACCACAGAAAAGTGGTCTCGATTCTTCCTTATGACTAGTAATGAAAAAGTTACAATATGAGCTATTGAACCTTGAGGCCACAGGTACGAAGCCAGTAGGAAATAATAAAGCATATCCTCAAACAATAATGTGTTCTTACTAAGCGGATTCAAACTTCAAATAAATTTCAAAATGTTTTACAATCTTGTTATACAACATTACCCCGACTTTAACAGGGCCAAGCTCCTTTAAAAGGTAATCGTTAATTTGCAACTGGATAAAACATTCTTTTTAACATCATTTTCATATGGCAAAACAATCCTCACAAATATCAAACACTAACTGTACCGCTCTCGGAATTGGTCTTTCATTCAGCACAAATCCTCTAATAAAGTCTATACTCCATGTAATGGCCTAAGCATTAGTTTCCACTAATGGCAATATACTTAGTGAAACAATAAGTTAAATAAACAAACATCAAGTTGAATCAATGGATGTATGTATTGCAGTTGCAGGTGACAACAACATTGTCCAATTTTTGTTATACATCTTTGTGCTTTCTCCCGCAGTTTACTCCAAGTTGTAAAAAGCTGACGTTACGACATTTTGACGACATTTTGATTATTGAAAACGAGACTTTCATATGATGTCAAACATTGTCAAACCATGAGTCTAGTGGACTTGGTAACTTAAATTAGTGATTTCATCTTTTGACCATTTGACTAAAGACTTTGTTACCATTATGTTACAAAACAATGACGAAAGCGATGTTTAAGTTTATTGAGAATTTTCGGATATATTGTTTATCCGCAAACAGTGTTTTACAATTCGTATAAATGTTGTTTATCCGCAAACAGTGTTTTACATAATATTTTGCCCGATTATAGCCTCCGTTTGTACCCAAATCCCTCTAGTGGTATATGAAATACTACTTTGCATACAAACTACCCGACCACACTTTGTTCTATCGTAAGTTTTACATTTCTTCTTTCTAAAATGTCTTAGAAATATAAAAGAAAAAGTTTTTTAAAAAGTCTACCTGCATGACCCTCCACGCTGTGAATATCTATCCAAGCTGATATATAATTTTACCACTTAAATGAGAGAATTTAAATATTTCGTATTTATTTGTATGAACCATTCTCTTGGACTTCTGACTCGCATGAGATTTTGCAAACGAAAATAACTTCATATACTTTTGCAGATGCGCTAGCATTTTAATAAGAAAAATAATGAAAGCAATAAATCAAAATCCAATAAAGGCATAAACAGACTCGCGGGCTTAGCGCAAAACGGTTGTAACTCCTTCTTTATTTGATATTAGTTACAATCGTTTTGCGCTAAGCTCGCGGACTGTATAACTGGTCTTCTTTATTCTACATAAAACTGAGAAACTTCCAATGGCTGCAGCACACACCTTGACCCCCCATATTAAATGTTTGCAACTTATATTGTTTGAAGGATGTTGTCAGTGCCGAGAAAGAAAATCAAAAGAAAAATTGGGGTCATGTTTGATACAAGAATTTATTTTCACGTCAGATAAACACACTGTAAAATCAGCAAAAAAACAACAACAAAAACTGGAACCTCGAAGTGCTGGTATATGATTTAAGTTTCCGTAATGTATTCTGTAAAGCAAATGTCAGGCATAGGTCTGACATGTGATTTCACCAAAAGGTTACAAGGAAAGTACGTACGAAAGGCCTCAACAGACGGTAGGATTTAGCTGTACAATATCAATTAAAATCAAGATGTGTAACCAAATAGTATCATGTGTAGGCCCTATGATGATATTCCTTGATTTCGTAAATCTTAAGTCTTGACTTACAGATTACAACATGTTCTATTTTGTAAGTTTTGCCTTACGTGCCGCCCACGTTGACAAGAAACAAATGATAATGAGGCAAGTGATGTAGGCTATATAAATCTGAAACAAAATGGCTTCCAATGCACAATGGAAAAAAAGTTGACATTGAAAAGTTAATTGATTTATATCATGCGCTATCGGATTTGTGGGACATAGAAAATCCGAATTATTCTAAGAAAGACTATAAACTCATGAGTTTAGAAGTGTTGAATATTGTATTGTCATCACAATTCTAATATGTTTTTTTCTGTTAAAACACGCTTACGCTAAAATGACGTCATGTTAACGTGCGATGACGTCAATATTTTTGTTGCGACCAAGGAATAGCGCTACTATGTTTTTTCTACTGTTTGTGCATAGTAGAATCGAAATAATGTATAGCAAAATCGTGGTTTGCCTAAGTTAATGCACTCCCCAGAATAATTCCGCGGACATAATCTATTTTTGAGCATTTTGAAATAACGTTAAAACACGGTTTTTCTTCACTTAATTTACTAATCACACACACAATTAAAATCTATATCCTGCGTGGGATCCAATTTGGAGGGATTTTTGGAAGTAAACTGTTGATTAAAATGGGAGTGGAGTAGATCTACTGTCTTTAAAAATTATCAATTTTAAATTTGTACATCTTCGAGATCATTGGTGTTGTACAACTAGATCCTACCGTTCGTGGACATAGCTCTATAGAGCAAAGAACTGGGACTTTTACAATCCGCCATTATGCGGTACCATTTATTTTTTGCGCCGTTTACATAATGTAGTTTCTGTATATCTATAACTCACTAAACGGTTGAAGTAGACCACGCTTTAATTCCAAACTAGAATTGTTGTTCACATTTAACTGTTAGCTAAATGTAACATACATGTTTCATTAACTCAACTTTAACCAGGAACTATGTCATTATTTTTACAAGAAACGCGGCAATGTCACGAAACCAGGTTTTCGACACTTTTCATAAGAATAAACAAGAATGCCAGAATGTCACAATATACGCCCGTCACAGCAAATTTCTTTACTCTAGCACCTGTATTTGCAGATGTAATTTTAATTTTGTGGTTGTTTAGTAATCACTGTAATTCTTTTGTTTTTCTAAGTCCACAAAAAGTCTCCTTACCAGGTAGAGATACCTTAAAATACACCTAAAATTAGAAAGTAACAACTATGTTGTACCACAGAAAAGTGGTCTTGGTTTTTCCCTACGGTCAATTATAAAAAAAGTTACAATATAAGTTATTTATAGTAACAACTAAGGGAAGTTAATCTTAAAAAAAAAAATATACAAAAATATTTTTTTTAAGTCCACACAGAAATCCTTACAAGGTAGAGATTGGTCAAAATACACCTCAAAATTGGATGTACCATGCATGTTGTACTACAGAAAAGTGGTCTCGATTTTTCCCTACGTCTAGTAATGAAAAAGTTACAATATAAGCTATTTATAGTAACAACAAAGGGAAGTAATTCTAAAGAAGGGAACTGCGTAAGATACTTCGTCTCATGATGGTGTATAATTGTGCCAAGTTACATCAAAATCCCTCTATGCATGAAGAAGATATGCTCCGGACAAAGTTTTCATTCTTGTATCCTTTGACCTCTAAGTGTGACCTTGACCTTAGACCTAAGGACATGGTTCTTGCGCATGACACTCCGTCTCATGATGGTGAACAATTGTACCAACTTTCATCAAAATCCCTCCATGCATGTAGAAGATATGCTAACCCTAACCCTAACCTAACCCTAACCCTATTTTTAGTAACAATGACATTGACCTTGATCCCAGAAACCCCAAAATCAATCTCAAGCTACAACTTTATATAAGTTTTCTATACACTAAGTTTCATCATGATAGCTCATTCCTAAGTTAAGTTATTGACCGGAAACCCTTTTTCTATTTTAAGTAACAGTGACCTTAACCTTGGCCCCAGAAACCCCAAAATCAATCCTAGCCTTTGTCTTGATATAAGCTACATACATACCAAGTTTTATTCAAATATCTTTACCGAAACAAAAGTTATTGACCGGAAACACCAGTTTGACGCCGCCGCCGCCGCCCACCCGCCCGACCGACATCTTCCCCAATCTAATAACTCAGGTTTTCGTTGAAAACCTGGTTAAAAATCAGCTTAGAGTTATGTATTAAGTGACAAGTTAGGGTAAACCGCATTTTCTGCGAGACTTATTTTAATGTGTTTTATGCTAACAGAAAGAGTTAACCGGTTTTGTCTTCAGTTATCTAAACTATGCAAATCGTGAAACAAAATGTATGCTTCTTCATAATTTCATTTAAACCTCTTTCTTTTTAAATCCATGTCCCTACCACCAAGGCAAAGAGTCTATTCTATATTATTGTGCAGCACAGCTTACATTTGTATTTTCGAGATTTATGACATTAAGTTAAGCCCTTTAAATAACGATTCCTTAAAACACACACAGGCATCCTCCAATCCCCACGCAAGACCCGGCCCGCCCTGCCCCAACTGCCCAAACCCATCCCCCCCCCCCCCCACACACACACCCACACATGCGCGAACGCATGTACGCAAAGTACATGTATTAATCCATTTGTTATTTAAGATTTTACCGTTTCAAGTCTTTTCCTTGGAAAAATAGTTATAAAATGTCCATAGGAACCCCATTGTGGTGGATTTGGAGTTTATATTTTCCATTTGGTGAATGATAAATGACTTCTATTTTTGGCTCAAAATCTTTTTTAGAATTTTTTATAACATTTTCCTGTCGTCTGCTGCACGAATAGAAAAAAAGGAAAAGAAATTCGAAACTAGCTTCCATTTAAAGGAACACTACTAGGAACGTTCCGTCAAATAAATGGATGTATATGTTGTGTTGAAAGGGAGATTCTGGCGTGGTATTGTATCAATCGGTTCCACTGCCTGCTCAAGATAGAGAGTTGATATTTGTATTCTGAAACTGAAACTGAATAAATTGATTAAACGCCTATTTCTATACAATGTCCTATTCAATGGCGTTGTACATAACAATAATAAAAATAACAGTAATAATAGTGACAATAATAATATCAGTAATAACAGCCTTATATAAACGAAAAGTCATGACCGCATCCTTTCCCCTGGGGTTATTGTACCCCTATTGCGAATACCAATGTTTAGAGCCTTACATGGTACGCCCAGACGGGCTGCATATAGAGGGTCAAACCCCCTACCTACAGAGCCTGTACCAACGAGTGCGTTTAATTAAACAAACCTTGAAATTATGTTGGGGTGTAAAACCTTTTACAAAGATTTAAATACTATAACCTGCTGTTATCGCATATAAAACAGTTATTAAAAAATAGAACAATGACACGAAGTCTCTGAAATACAGTGTCTTAAGATTTATGTTTTTTTAATGTGTCAAGTGATTTACTTTTGCGTAGTTCATTCCACAGTTTTGGACCAATAGTACAGAAACTTCTATCATTGAATGTTTTGCACTTGTTGTATGGAACAACATAACGACATTCTGACGGTCTCAAAGGCTGTCTACTAGGACTATACTCTGTAAGCAATTCTGCTAGATACATAGGTACTCTGCCAAAGTGATAGCTATACATGAAAGTATCTTGAACTCAATCCTTGCTTTCACCGGCAACCAATGTAGGTCATACAAAGCTTGTTTAGAACTGTCAAGTTTCCTCCTGTTAAGGACAGGTTTTGCGCACATGTTTTGAATACGTTGCGTCTTACGCACCTCACCGTTAGCTAGACCATACAGCTTGACATTGCAGTAATCAGAGACGACACTAAAATTTCAGTGCCTGCTTTTGTTAAATATTTTCGGATATTCTTAATTCGGAAGTAATTCAACATGGCTGTACGACATTGGCGATTTACATGATCTTTGAAGTTCAAGGTTTCGTCAAGAAATGCACCGAGATATCTGATTGTGCATTTACGTTTGATATCATCACCAGCAATGTGAATCGAATTTGTAAAACATTTGTTCAATTGAGGTCTGCTAGCAAACATAATAAACTCAGTTTTTGAAGTGTTCATTTTCAGTTTGTATCTATTCATCCAGTCATTGATTATAACTGCGCACCTTTCAAGGTCCCCGATCGCTTGTGATTCTGCGAAACAAATGTGGGATGAAAGCTTTTATTCGCTATATGATGATCAGCAAAACCGTAGACTGATATGGATTTTGGAATGACATCCAAAAGAGTTCCAGCATAGGTGAGATACAGCCACGGACCAAGGCAACTACCATTTGGACACACTGCATTCAAGATAGCGGTCATGTATGCGATGTTTCATGATAAAGTAACAATTACAGAACAAAACAATACTGAAGTTTACTCAACGAAAGCACTAAGAGGTAGAGCAGGTCACCCCAACCCCACCAATATTTCCACTAATACTTGTTGAAACGAAAGAGATTATAGTCAGCACAGTTTTCATTTAAAGCATTACCGTGATTGACTCATACTTTCCGGACTTATTGCCAAATTTCCATTTCCAAATCAAATCTACTTTTGTTTCTGATCAGCAAAAATTAAGCAAAACATTAAAAATATGCAACTTCCGGTGCATCTATGTCCATTCTCAAAATAACCGGTCAGGACCCTAAGATCGCAAGACACGCTGTCACTGGTTATGCCAAAATCTAATACCATGATGTATGGCAATCGCAGCTTTTCGTGCACTGCTCCAAAGCTTTGGAACTCTCTTCCTGTCAAAATCAGGGAAGCTGACACGCTAGCTGCTTTCAAAAGCCTGCTCAAAACCCACTTTTTTGTACAATATTTTGTTAACTGACCGATACATTTATTTTTTTTATCTTGTTTTTTTTTAAATTATACTTGTTTTCATTCATGATTTTTGTTAATGTGGAATGCATTATCTTTGTATACGTATTTGTTTGTATTTTTGCAATTTATTCTGTAAAGCACTTTTGAACGTGTACAAGTGCATGAAAAGAGTGCTATATAAATGTGGTATAATAATAATAATAATAATAACTACATCGAAAAATGACCAGCACTGAAGAAAAAAGAAAAGAAAAGGGACATAGAATAAGTGCTGATGCCTGCCACACATTTAACTTTTATCTAAATTGTATACGGGAGGAGATTTCATTATCAACCCTGCAATATCATGTAAATTTATATCTTTGAAAAATATTTTTAAAAGTTTTTACATGGAAGAAAAAATGGCGTTTGGCCTTTGGCACAACAAAATTACGGTTTTGGCTACCCACTCATATCAACATTTACACCAGTCATGGATGAACTGGAAGACATACTTTTGGTTCAATGTGTGTACCACACACGTTAACCTTTAGCCTGCTGGCGGCATGTGTTTCTGCCTTTCCGACCAGTGCAGACCAAGATCAGCCTGCATGTCAGTCAGAAAATTTCCTGTAATCACCCCCTTTATTGATAAATGGTCCTGCCCAAATTGAACGATAGACCAGTCCATTTTAAAGACTTAGCAGGGTAAAAGTCAACAGGACAGAAATTATCGAATGATGTATGGGCAGGCTTTATTCAGAAGATAGCATATTGGACATCCATGTTAATACAATTACAGATGATCTGCCGCGGATTCAATCATTTTCATGCGGAAAGAAAATATATTTTCGCTTCTAGAAAAAGGTACATCATTAAAATATAGGAAGAGAGCCTAAATGGATTCGTTCGCTCACCTGAGGAGGGCTGTGACCTTTGTGCCTTGGATTCTGACCAAGTTTTGTGAACGTCTCCATAAAGCTGATCGTTAAAGGTTATTCTAAGGTTTTCTTTTTTTACTGAGGCAGCCCAAAAGAACTGTCAAGCGGAACCTTTAAAATAAAATATGAGAGCGATGCATACAAGAATACTTCAGACCAAGTCTGGTGAATATCCACGAAGTGGTTCGTGAGAAGAAATTATTCTTTTTTTATTTTAAGCTCTGGTGGCACCTTTTAGGTGCCAAGCAAAATATTGCCGATGACCAAACACAGATGCTACAGATCTAGTTTGGTGAAGATCTATTTATGTTTCAAGAAAAGTAGTGGTTTATTCATATTTTCTGTTTTTAGCTCTGACAGTCCCTCTAAACGGGGCCAAGCGCAACGTTTGAACAAATGTGAGAGAAGACCGTCCACAGATGGTATAGACCAAGTTTGGTGAAGACCCATCAATTGGTTCATCAGAAGAATGTGGTCTTTTCTATCTTAATTGATCAGACATATAAATTGAGAGAAAACCACACACAGATGTTACAGGCTACTATAAGTATTGTATTGATTCATCAAGCAGGTATGAAAAAAATAGTAGTTAAGTAATTTTTAGCTCTGACGTTCCAGAACCATTTTATTGAAATTTAGAGAGGAGTACATAAGGATACATCAAACAAAGACTGGTGAAAGTCTGTCTACTGGTTCATGATCGAGAAGAAGTCGTTTAAAGGTTGTCTATTTTTAGCTCTAATGGCTCGCCCCTAAAAGGGACCAAGCGGTACTATTTGAACAATCTTGACAGGAGGCTATACAATGATGCTACTGATCAGGACAAAGTGTTTTTGAGTTTATTTAAAAGGTCTTTTCCTTTTCTTCCTTTTTTTTTTTAGCTCTGACAACCCCTTTCAGGAACCAAGCGTCACAATTTGAATAATCTTGGGAGACCATGAAAGGATGCTACAGAATAACTCTCCCTGAACAAAGTTTTAAGGCGAGCTTAAAAATTCAACCTGAATATACACCAAATACCCACTGACATACAAAAATAACCCTTCCCGGATAACAGGGCGTATTGTATTTCGAATGATTAATAGTCCCTGTTATGTGGAGGAAATCAGATCTCTTAAGAACGCCTTCAACATTTTCAGTCAGATGCTTAAATTGAAGTATTTTTCATTACTCGACAGAAATAAATACGAAAAAAGGAAATTTATTTTGATACACCTGCAAATGACAGAAATATCACTGTGAATAGATTTCTTTTTCTTGAATTCATGATTCGGTTAATATTCTGTGAGATGTATGTACAAAGGTCGTATTCTTGAAGAAGAATTTTTTCATGACAAAAAACACTCTTCTCTTTCTTTATTCCTGTAAAAGTAACTACGTCCGCACTTCTCGCACCTATATGAACTTTATTTCTTCATATCTGAATTCATTTCATGAAATCATTAAATCAATTTTGTGATATGACTATTTGATATCTAAAAATCAGTTTTTAACAACTTTTGGTGTTCACGAGTGAAATTACCGTGATATTACATCGATACCAACATCTTTTCTGTTTATTTTATGTCTAAAACTCTACTTTTGTTGTGTTTATTTCAATAAAATGTCGAAATCTGCGGGAAACTTTATCAGGAAGCATCGCAAAGATGACGTCATTTTAACGACGTCATCGTCATATTGTTTCCGGCTTTCAGTACGCTCGGTAAACTTTTTGACGTTAATCCGGTTATCAGATTTGATAATTTTCACAGAGTGGCCAGTGAGTTTATCAGGATATAATTCTCCGTTATATTTCGATAAACCACCGAAAAACATAAAATAATATTATATTATTTTAATTATACCAGATTTATATAGCGCCCTTTTCATGAATCAATTTCACGTTCAAAGGCGCTGAACATAAGTAGTTACTTGAAAACAATTGAATTTCCGATGATTTTGTTTTAAAATTCAATATATATTTTCATATCGAATTTTATCTTTGTAAGACTGGAGAAACGCACCCACCAGTGTAATTCCCTTTACGAACATAGTCATATTTACTCCATTTATGGTTTATTTGGACATTAGCTATAGGACATTTTCATAATTTCATAAGTTTGTGTTTGTACTGTTCTCTATTGTTTTTACATCCTGCAACTAGTTTTCAAAAAGAAATATATATAAACATGGCATACACTATTTAGCTTTTCAGCGCTTCTATGGAAACAATCTGTATTTATATTACAAGGCATATCCTTTATAACAGAAAGATAACTTCCATTGATGACACTGATGTAATATTTAACATTAGCTTCCCTTCTACTACAATAGACCGGATCAATGACCAGTTGTGTCAACGTTTGTTTCGAAGAAAATAGCATGAAAAGATATTTTACACTTAGAAATTTAGTATCCATGCTTTGCATTATCCTTTTAGTTTGGGGATTGGGGGGCTCGAACTCATGGCCCCCTGGTTTCATAGTCAGCGTTATCACTGGACCATGTAATCCGCTCATAAACTTTCTGGTTATACGCTGTCTTGAGTTTTACATGCATGGTTGGTAACATTTTTCAATTAATATAAAGCACGGATTTTTCAGATTTTCGGTATGTTTCGTTTACAGTTATTGACTGTCTGAAATAAACTTTACAACGAAGATTTCGTTTTAGTAAGAGAGTGGTTTATAGGTTAGTTATGGGAAACAGGTTTTATAACTGCGAACTGGTCTCGTTTGGTGTTCCTTTGTTTGATAGTACATTTTTCTTAACCCTTATCCTGCCAAATTTCTATAATGAACTTGTCCATCTTTCAATTTGGACAATACCATTAACTGTTAAAAGAGTTGCTTATCAAAAAGATACTGACAGAATGGCGAACCGTGCAGATCTTGATCATCGTGCAGGCTGATCATGATCTGCACTGGTCGCAAAGGCTGAATCAATCATACCCAGCATGATAAGGGTTAAACAGCCTAGTAAGTAAATGTAGAATTTCGTTTTTAACATAATTTTAACAAATTTCGTGCTTCCACAATATTCATTGAAGATAAGTGGAGCTGATTTAACAAACTTAGAAAACAAGTCAAAAAAAATAATTTACACTACCACATGTAATGTATTTTGGAACTTAGGCACAAATATCAGTTAGAAGCCCTTGACGTAAATGTACTTCCCAAGTACGTTTTAGTTTACCAGGAACATGTTTTGCAGTGACTCTCGGACATTTTCATTTGCGAATCAGGCACGAAGTGAAGTATGAACTGATCAGATGAAATATATTTCAAGTTTGCTTATCTTAGCATAATATAATTATATTATGTGCGGTACAAAAACCTGCATTTAACGGTAATAAGGTTTGAGTGATTATGCCATCACTTTGACAGACAGACCGACAGACAGACAAAGTCAAAACAACCGTTGAAAGTGGGATGTGATAAGCCCAGCCTTATCACCGAAGAAGGAATTCAACTTGAAAACAGGCGCAGTATGAGGTTTTAAATATTACACTCAGTTCCAAAAGAAAGTGTGCACTTAGTTTTCTGTTATTTTTTCTCGGTTATTTTCATGAAAACTTATAATGTTTGGTACCAAAATTTAAATCAGTTCGTAAACAAATTGGTTTGCATTTTAAATTTTGATTTTGAGTTATACCTGAGAGCTAGTGTATGAAAAAATGAAACAAAAACGTCGTGGAATTTTTTGAAATATTTAAACTTAAAAAAAGTGCACACTTTCTTTTGAAACTGAGTATACATTATACATTTATTGAATGACTTGGTCAGCACTCAATTTTTTTAACCCATAGTTTTTACTTTTGACCAGCAATTTGGACATTGAGTGATGGATTTGGCAATTTATTTGCAAGCCATTCAAAAAATGTTTTTTACATATCAGAAATTCACAGTTTTATTTTTAAGTTAAATATAGACCGGTCATAAAAACAAACCATTAAATCGCGATTTACATATGGAATCTTTTAATGGAAATGGTCACGTGACCTATGGTAACGTGGGTGACAATATTCAACCAGCTGTTACAATTTTGGATAACCAATATCTTTATAGCAACGAATTAATTCAATAATACAGACTAAGTAGGTATGAAATATACTCAGTCCAACAGAAAAACGTTACTGCTTATCATACACAAACAAATTAAAACGTGCAGAAAAAGATGATTTGTCTTGCACCAACGAATTACGTTCAGGCAAATTTACAACACAACAACATAGTTCTGAAGACTCGTGTCTAAATATGTTTCATTTTGTAATGCGAGTCCAAAGAATGACTTATAATACAAAATAATATAAATCTAACAACTGTGCAAAATGTAATTTTGAGTAATATGTATTTTGTAATAGACTGTTTCAGACAAACATCTCCTTATATCTTTATTTAAGCTCATTTCTTCATATATTAAAGCATCAAATTACAAAGAAATGTCTGAGCAATTTCCTCTCTTCCTGGGTTAGGAGACATTTACAAGAAATATACGTTTCATTGTAAATATATCAAAACGGGAAAACACGAACATTTTGTAAAAGTTCTTTTTCGGTGTATTTCGGTTACAAGAAGACCTCAACGGTACATTTCAACCGTGGTCTTTATAATATAGTTATTGTCACATGTAACTAATGCTAATATATAAGTACCCAAACATTAACAGGCAATCGGCAAGGTATTTGTTTAGCTTCTGTTCGTGTCTAACTGGTGTTCGCTGACTGTGCGCCTCTCTGGCTAAGCGACTGATCATATATTTTCTCGATATGATTTCGGATAAACATTTGAAAATTTGTGCTTAATACCAGTAAAGAAAGATCCATGACATGAAAAAAAATCACTAACTTATTTGGAACAGGCCACAAATAGAAATAATACCAAAGTTAGATTTTTTTCTTATTGACTTGTAGCTTACGTGGACGGCGCATGCTGGTGCGATCGTTTATTCAAAAACAGACGAGATTTTATTTGCCGCTCAAAGGACTGGCGTCTCCCGAATTGGCCCAGGCAGAGACGTTTCAGCTAAACTTGTTAGTAAAAATCTCTTGCCAGAAATTATGTTCTAGATGTATTTGTATAAACTTAATCTCTTCAAACTACACATTTGAGGTACGGTCCTTCCATTTTTAACAGAACTATAGCCCCGTTCTGACTTAAATTTTGCAGAATGTTGAAGTCCTTTCGATAATTATTGAAAGATGAATGAATTGAATTAATTTCTGGTAAACATGTATATTATTATACAATTCCTTTGTAACATTTTATGTAATTAGAAAATAAGTGCCTTAAAGTCGTTGTTGTCAGTGCTTTGAAATTGATTTTAACGCATGTTGTTGTGTGTGTGTGTGTGTGTGTGTGTGTGTGTGTGTGTTCCAAAGTATCCCTAGGGATTCTGCAGATGTTATAGCACGAAATAATCATGCGCTAACGCTATTTCAGAATAAAACGCGTGGACGCGAGATCTCGCTGTCAACACACGTTTACTCTCCTGTTAAAACACCCCCTGAAAACAACTAAAACAGTAGTTTTATGCGAGAACACCTAATAATACGTTATTTTTTCTGAACTAATGCGGCAATCGGTCTCTGTTTTAATGGGATTGCCTACACAAAAACATTGGATTTAAATGAAACAAATCCGGGAAAATTCTTTGCACATACTATACGAATGTGAAGATGGACTTTTGCGAAACAATAGTACATTGTTTTTGCGAAACTAAAACTCGACTGACATTTCATGGGTTCTCTTTTTATCTGCAAGATCTGAGCGAACTGCAAGATTTATGTTTTAGATCAGCGCCGTTAACCAGCTGAGAATATCTGATTTATATTTTTTTGAAACATCTAACATTGAGGAAGTTGCTATAATAATAAATTAATTTTGATGACACGCTCATGCAGCTGTGCCTTGTTACTATCATACTATGCGGTTCTGGAATCTAATCTGGTAATTTGTACTTTGGGGTTGGTACAATAACCGCCAGCGGCCAAGGTTACCATTTAATACACCTTAGAATATTCACAATAACTTGGAGGTAATATTTGCCTACTCAAGCATGCCTTGGACGAATTTTTATATGAGATAGAAATTTGTCTGCAATATTAATTATATCATTTGGGTAGGGGCAGGCCCGGATCCAGAAATATTTGATTGCGGGTTGGGGGAGGGGATGGTGATGGTGGTCACCAGTTTAGAATGAAGGCGTCACCGGCGAGACGCATAGCGCTTAGAGGAGGTTGGTACTGGGTGGGGCCCTCCGCTCGTGTGTGGCAACGTTAAATGTCGCAACGCCGCTAAATGTCGCAACCACCGTTATATGTCGCAAGGTTGACGTTAAATGTCGCAACCACCGCTAAATGTCGCAAAATCGCCTGCCGCTAAATGTCGCACCTTAACGTTAAATGTCGCAAAAATTTGCCCATCGTTATATGTCGCAACTCCAACGCTAAATGTCGCACAGCAAAATAAGAGTTAAACAGTCTTTACAACTTAGAGATAAGATAAGAGGTAATGCATGCTTGCATGCATCAGTATGCAATGTGTTGATTTGGAAGGGCTGAAATGACCTTTTACTCTAATCTGCACGTTTGCTTTTCAGTGGTCCCGCACCATACATACGTTATATATTCTATATCTAAAGGTTTGAGCACTAACGTAGTACTCGCCACAGTACCAAATTTATTTCAGGTCTGAACTATGTAATTCTATGGAGTCCTGTTTAGCTCATGACATATTAAGCTCGCGCTCCGTATTGTCGCGCGTTGTATCGCATGTCTTTAGTCGACCTTAATTTCGTTACACAACAGCCCGGGGGCCAGAAATTGTTGATGGAGGAGGGGGTGGGGGTAGGGGGTTGGGGACCAGTTTAAAACAAAAGCGTCATCGGCGACGTGCGGTAGGTACGGGGTTCCTCTATTCGTATTTGTGGGAAAGTTTTTTTATGTACAGGATGAAATGCTGGCCTGTGGTGCATTTTTGTCTATTTTTTTGAGGTACGTACTAGAGGGGCACTCCCCTTATTTTAGGTGGTTAGGGTCTTTTCCCATTCACAATTTTGAAATACAGGTATGGAATGCTGGACTTTTACCGCATTTTTTATTCAAAATTTCGGTGTATGGGAGGGGATATCCCTGCCATTTTCGAGGGCTCAGCGGCTCTCCCCGGGAACGTTTGAAAAACAGGTATAAAATGGTTGCCTCTGGTGCATTTTTTTGTCTTAATTTTAAGGTACTGGAGGGGTACTCCCCTCATTTTAAGGGGTCAAGGGTTCTTCCCCCTGGGGAATTTTGAAATATAAGTATAAAATGTTCGCTTTTGGGGCGGTTTGGGTCTACATTTTGAGAAAATATTATTTCCAAAGTAGTCGGGTGCAACTTAGATGAGTATAAGTCACTACTAAGCCAACAAGGATGGGGTTGGGGGTGGGGGATCGGCTCGGGCCGCGATCCGGGCCTGTTACACAACAGGATGTTTAACTACGCGACACAAAGACTGTAACTGTGTTTTGTACCACCTGTACCGTAGAAAACGAATATTTTCTATTAATCAGCCATGGATTCTATTTCTTTGTTTGGAGGTTTACATTTCAAATCATAAGGTAACTATCAAGCTTCAATGGCGGAGAAAGATCCTATGTGGCCCTTTGTACATATTTTTAGGTAAAGCGGGAATTTTGGTATTATTTTACTTTTAGTCTCTTAAAATTGTTTGGTTTAGTCTCATTCCCCTAATTATCCTACTTTTCCGCCTACCCACACATAACCCCCTCTCTCTCTCTCCCCATCCCCTTCAGAAATGTAAATATTTATATTTTCTATTAATTGTCTTGGTGCTGTGTGTTTGTGTCTTAGATTTCTGTGTCGTTATTCACCCCGTTCCCCACCCATACCCAACCCCCACAAACAAACAGTATCATTACCAAATCGTATTTAGTTAGAAGAAACCTCAGAATATTTCTGTCCTAAAACACTGGTCCTATTACAAAATAATAAATATTTTTCTTGCGTGACTGTTCAAACAAGGTGGAACTCAGGTGAGCGATCTAGGGCCAACAAGGCCCGCTTGTTGCTATACGTAACAACACTTATCATTAAGATAATTATTTGTATTACATAACCCTGTTAATTTTTCTTCCTTCAAAAAAAGTAAATATACACAAGGAATTGATAGTCATAGTGTCATAGTGCGACATTTAGCGTTGGTGTTGCGACATATAACGGTGGGCAAATTTTTGCGACATTTAACGTTAAAGGTGCGACATTTAGCGGCAGACGATTTTGCGACATTTAGCGGTGGTTGCGACATTTAACGTCAACCTTGCGACATATAACGGTGGTTGCGACATTTAGCGGCGTTGCGACATTTAACGTTGCCACATCGTGTAAGGGGTTCAGGGAGTCATCCCTGGAAATTTCTGAAATACTGTTATGAAATGGTGGGCTCTAGTGCATTTTTTATCTGGATTTGGGAAAATATTATTTCTTTGTAAAAATAGGTGTGGTGGGTGCAATTTTGATGAGTATAGATCACTTCTCAGGCAACTCGGGGTTGAGGGTGGGAGCACGGGACTGAAAGGAGATTTAAATGAAAATAAAATGGTCATATAAAAATTATTAACAATACTTGCTATAAATAGTTTTGTACAGAAATAGCTCTGGGCTTGTTCTACTCTTTAGAGGTTATATCAACAGAATGGACAATTAAATGGACCCTTCTAATTGTAAGATTCAGTTGTTTTCTCTAGATGTAATAGAAGAACCCCATCCCGAACTGGACAGCATAAAGATTAGCTTTCACTCATTACATCAAACCGCCTCGGCATGGTAGTAGTAGAGTGCCCACTTCGAGTGCGGGATATCATGGGTTCGCTTCCCTGGTCACGTCATACGACGTTAAAACATACCAGTAGCTTCATCGCTTGGCGCTCAGCATGAAAAGAATAGTTCTAATACAGGAATTATCTTTGCATCCTGTAACTAGAAAATGAAAAACAAGTTAAACGATCGATTTCATCATCTAGAAATGAAAGCTGAATTGCAATGGCTCAGCTGCACCCTAATCAAAATCTGATTTCTAGAAATGAGCCGTGCCATGACAAAACCAACATAGTGGGTTTGCGACCAGCATGGATCCAGACCAGCCTGCGCATCCGCACAGTCTGGTCAGGCTCCATGCTGTTCGCTTTTAAAACCTATTGGAATTGGAGAAACTGTTAGCGAACAGCATGGAGCCTGACCAGACTGCGCGGATGCGCAGGCTGGTCTGGATCCATGCTGGTCGCATACCCACTATGTTGGTTTTCCCATGGCACGGCTCAAATGTATTAGATTTGTTCTAAATTTGTCTACAAGAATGTTAATACTATGATACGACTTCTGTCTTCTGGAACGGATTACAACGTCTGTACAGAAATACTATCCTCAGTTATAAGACTGGTTTACTGATGTAATATATTAACCAGACACTTACCATTTGATAATATAAACGCGGCAAGAGTAACTCTTCATACCATCTTATACACATCAAAAATAAACTTGAACTGTCACAGGAGTGACGAATAATACCCTCCAAAATACGGCCTTGGCACAGAAGTATGGCAAATTCTAAGTTGGAAAGGGGCCATAACTACTTAAAAAATTGGTGGTTTGTAGCCAAGTCAAACTTGACCTGTATTTTACGATGTTACACCTGTATACCAAACATCATTTAAATCTGTCAAGCCCTTTATAAGTTATTGTCCGGAAACCATGAAAACCAACGGGCCGACAGGCGGACCGACTGACAAGCTCACTCTGTATACCCTCTAATCTTCGTTTGTGGGGGTATAATAAGCATGAACTATCAGTGTACCTGTTGGAGTTTATGTGTCCAAATAATGCAGTGTTTACTTCAACGACTAATAAGACCAACGGTTTAATAAATGCAATTTTTCTCTAATATAAAAGTTGTCCCCACAAAATGTTTGCTTCAATTTGTACTAACCTGAAAAAGGTTTTTGTGCAGATTTTACGTGTGAAAAAAAAAATATTCCATGGAATCCTCTATCAGTTGTGTTAGAGAAGTTATTAGTTCTAGCCTCAACTGCATATCGCAAAACTTAGTAATTATAATCGTTAACAGAAACTGTTTGTTTCTTTTGGATTTAACGCTGTTTTGCAACAGTATTTCAGTTATGTAACGGCATACAGTTAACCTAACCGATGTTCCTGGATTCTGTACCAGTACAAAGCTGTTCTCTCTGCAAGTAACTGCTAACCTCCCCACATGAATCAGAGGTGGAGGACGAGTGATGTCAGACACGATGTATTTTATCAAATCGTCACGGAGAACATACGCCCCGACCCGGGGATTGAACTTGCGACCCCGAGATCCGTAGATCTGCGCTGTCCCTATTGAGCTAAGCGGTCGGGTTTAAATGAAATTGAATCTATTTAAAGTACAGGTTAGAGTATATATAGATTATTCTTCGTAAATAAGAAAGCTGAAAGGAGGGAGCGTAAATAAGAAAGCTGAAAGGAGGGAGCGTAGCGACCGACTGAAGCTTTCTTATTTACGAAGAATATTCAATATGCTCTAACTGACTTAGTGCAGGCTCCGCCCATTTACTGTGACATAATTTTGCCAATGTGTTCTCCCCTGCAGTTGGTATATCGTTGCTAACGTACGCGAGCCTCATTAATCATTGCTCCGCTTAATTGTTACATCATCTATATTTTTTACCTCGTGAACTCTGCAGTTTCAAATAACGCTCACCGTTTTTGTGCCCAGGTGCATTAAGAAAATAAAATTATTGTTAAAGACGAGCGCAAAATTGCTATTGATATCTAACAGTAAATTTTGAAAGTGTTCATAAATATTTGTACTCTATGCGCAAATTCATTCATGCTTTTATAAAATTTGGAATAAAGAGGAAAACCTGTTCAGTTTCTGTGCATTTGATTTTTTTATGCATTGTTTACACGCTAATGATAACACGGCATGAATCTTAATTATATTAATTATGTGGGCGGAGAGTAATGCGCTTGCGCAATGCAGTCATAATTTCTTGCCGAAGAACATGCTCTTCGAACCGCTCTTCGCCTTAAGAGCGCCAATTGATTGTGAGACAAAAATTTCAAAAATCCTTGCAGCTGATTGGATAAAAAAAATGGGGCATGCACAAATAGGCTGATGGTTTAACAAATATAAATGTTCCTCAATAATAGAAGCTACAATCACTTTCTTTTAATGTAAAATATATGTAAACAACATTGTCATTTTTTCAAACACACCGCGAACTGCGTTGGTCTATACCTCGCTGTAATAACAGATTATTTTCAATGTTACGTTAACCCAGCTGCGCCTTAATACTATATGGGAAGAATGCATAACATTTGTAAGATGTGGTTTCTATCATGTTCTATATAAAGAATCATGGAAATAAAGACATCGGGGAAATGCCAATAGCCATAAATTGTAATTTAACAACTGTACAAATGGGCGTATATTAGATGTACTTAAAATCAACTACTGGGATCTTTCAGTGAATTACAGAGAGTGAAACGAATATTTTCCACGGTATACGTCTTCTAATAATTGAGCAAGAACATTTTCTCTGTCGTCATAATTATATTACAGTAAAACTGAATTTTTACTAGCTAAATTTACAAACAGTTAAAAGCAGCAGCTGCTAATTTTAACAGTTATACCTTCGAAATGGTCATATATTAGAAAATTATTTTGTAATATTTATCCTACAAAACTAATATATTTATACCACAATGGCATAGCCTTGTAAACAAAACCACAATATAGGGGTTCAAAGCCAGCAATGAACTTTTATATTTTATTGTATTGTAACATTATTCACTTACAGACATTCAAAATGTATTTTGTTTTGTTCGTGTTTATAATGACAGTGTATGCAATTCCTTTGAATATTTTAACAAACAGATTGAACAATAGGCCTAAAGGAGACCCGATTGATGCCTGACTTACAAACTTGACGTACTACATACATGTATAACGTAACATATCCACAGCTAAATGATATCTTCAACAATTTCCATCATGCTAGACCATTTTCTTGAGCTAGTGTATTTAGTACATTCTCATCCATCAGATGTTCGTCAAATCCCGGGAACCACGGTAATCCTCTGGTATGCGAGAATGATTTAGTACAGCATGACAGCTATATATTATTTAATGTGTTAAAGAGCCATGCGTTTCCTGTGGTTTCCGGCTTTCTCATATACTGGTTGGGATACAGTTTCCGGACAGAACCAGATTCCGGACACATGTAATATGCGCTTTATTTGGTTGTTATTCACGTAATTGTTTCATCTAGATCATTTAGATGTTTGTTCTTCATGTCTACAAACAACCACTATAATACAAGGCTGTATGATGTTAGAATTTATGATGATACCTCACCTGTATTTACAAAACAACTTTCTGTCTTTATGGGGCATGAAGATAGCATTGTGCATGCGCAGTAGTTCACACTTGCCGAGGTGTCAAGTGGGGAAGAAATAATTAAACTACATATTGATTGTCTGCTGATAATATGTGCTATTTTTAATTTTACGGTAATACTTACATAAAATGCAGGGCTGTCGATTTTTGCACTAATTTTATTCTATATCTATTGAATTATCAAGAATTCGTGTTAGACGAAATTCAAGTTTTTCATAGTCAACCTTGGTTTGCTTTCGTAGCTGCTATTGAACGTCGGGTTATAATTCATGTGCATTTATTAAGAGATTAATGATAAAGAAATGTGTGAAAATAGTTTATATACTTATTTCAATATCAAAATAACAGCAAAACATCGTCAAAATATTTGTCCGGCTATTGGTTTACTTCATGGGGAAAAATAACTTCTTTTAATGACCCCATTTGAGGCCCCAAAGAACCCATATTTTACGTCAAACCGCAATACTGATTACACCATCGGATGCGGAAGGAGCTGAAGTTTGTGCAGTGTGGTCTTCATTTATGTCAACTAGATTTTTAAGGAATAATGGAGTCGAAATATGAAAATGTGTCCGGAAAATTGTTCCCAACCAGTATATTTGTGATAAAGGTATGTCTTACAATCAATAAACCGAAGAAACAAAGAGTACATATGACCGTGTAAGTCTGAAACACGGTACATCTTTAGTGATCAACCCGTTGACAACTGGTCACTAGGCAGTAGCAAAGTTGGCTAGAACACAATAAGAATGAATTGACTAAACCTCAAGCGTATAGCAGCAAAGTCACTTCGGATTATGGCAAAAAAAAATACATGAAGTGGGTAAAAAGCACACTGTCTACTTCAAGAATACTAAATAACAATACGTCAGCCGGATGAAGGCAGAAAATAACTCAATTCCTGTTGCAATAACAGAGACAGAATAGCGGCGAGACAGTGAAAAGTTATATTAAAATATTAACTGTATTTAAAAAAAAGACACATGGACTTACAATGAAAACTACAATATAGAATATGTTGGTTCAAGGTTCAAATGAGGCAAAGAACATAGACGGTATTATTCCTGTAAGGTTACTTATTTGGTTATTAATCTTTTTGTATTCATTTACGTATATATAGGAAAATCTACCGTAAGATGATATCCTTTGACAATCTTGTAACAAGTCGAAATTTATTGACTTGGTACTATCAAATTAACTGTTGGAAAATTCAGCGCTTTAGAATTTATTTTATCTCTCAATATTTATATTAACCTATAATAAGACAAATGATCTGCTTTTAAATGAGATTGCAGACAATAAATTGTACAAACCTGAGACAATCTACTTGTGAGGTGTTTTATGGGGTGATTTAGTGTTTTAGAAGACATTAATTATACACGGTTTAGTATCGGCAAATATTAGAGAACTGCGAGTTTTATGTTCTCAAGCAGGTCTGTTAGCCAGCTGAAATTATCTAATTAATGAAAATAGTGTGTATTTGGGTTTAGCCTCTTTTTCCAAAAAAGTTCAGTTATATAACCTACAGTGTAGTGTCTACTACTGGAAGTGAGCAAAATGTCCACTATAAAGGGCTGCCACACTGGAATATCACACCGTAGACACGTGACATGATACTTACGTTATGATGACACCAGGCTGACCAGTACTAGTGGAAAGTGAGGAAGCTACAAATACTATTTTCATATTTTTAGTATGACGCGGTCAAGGAGTGAACCCACAACCTCCCGCACTACAAGACTCCCGAGGCGGTAAATTAAAAACATGATGTACAAAGGATGGCAAAGTTTATACAATGCGATACAAAACTCTGATGATGATACGTATGCATCATGAAACATATTCTACAATCACACTGGCCGAGTGGTTTAGGTCGCTGACTTCAAATCACTTGCCCCTTACCGGTGTGGGTTCAAGCCTCACTCGAGGTGTTGAATTCTTCATATGAGGAAGTTATCTGGCTGATTACGGAAGGTCGGTGGTTCTATCCAGGTGCCCGCCTGTGATGAAATAATGCACAGAGGGACATCTGGGGTCTTCCTCCACCGTCAAAGCTGAAAGTCGCCATATGTGCTATAATTGTGTCGGTGCGACGTTAAACCCAACAAAAACAAAATAAATCTACAATCACACATGAATTGAAACCAAAGAAAATTCAGAAACTCGTATCTAGACAATACGTTTGAATGACGAGCATCAATAAATAAGATCATAATAACACTAAGGATGACTGAGCAAATTTCAAGTTTGAGACAATAAATGAGCCGTGCCATGAGAAAACCAACATAGTGGGTTTGCGACCAGCAAGGATCCAGACCAGCCTGCGCATCCGCGCAGTCTGGTCAGGATCCATGCTGTTTGCTAACAGTTTCTCCAATTCCAGTAGGCTTTAAGAGCGAACAGCATGGAGCCTGACCAGACTGCGCGGATGCGCAGGCTGGTCTGGATCCATGCTGGTCGCAAACCCACTATGTTGGTTTTCTCATGGCACGGCTCAAATACACTTCATTTTCAAATTACTGACAGATTCACACAGGTTTGTTTTTTGTTCTCTGAATTTGACGTCAGTACTGATCAAGTGTGCATTGATTAGAATGAACATTACTTGATAACGTTTCCTGATGCTGCATAAACATGGGCAAGATTTTGCAAGTCAGAATGATTAAAGTTTTGGTACGAAACTGGAAACCGTGACCCTCTGGCTGGTAGGCTGACGCTTTGCCTAATGATAATGTTCTTTAATTATCAAATCACTTTCATTCCCACGCAAGAAAAAAATGAAAGCATCATACCACGTTTGAAGAGGAACTATTTTTAAATTCCCAAATGTATTATTCTTTGCGGCGCTACTAGAAGCTCAATAACGAGGCATACATTTTCCAGCTTTTCAAAAGAACTCTTATAAATGCGTCGGTGTACCTCTATAAAGAAACATGATGTAATGGTTTATCTTTGACATTGTGTGGGAAGACCGTATGACATGCTATTGTCATGTACTTTATAACAGACATTACAATAAAAACAGTAAGGAAAAGGGAAACACAGAAATCACCATTTAACAATTTGTAATAAGGCTTAAACGAAAACTGTACAAAACCAAACATATTTTTGCAAAGATTCCAGAGTTCCAACAACAACATCAAGATCAGGTGTGGTTTATTTTTTCCACACACATGTATGCTTTTGTTTACCTTACAATAGCATAAAAAGTAAAGCGATTTGGTTTACCGCCGGATAGCACTGACTCAGTTGAACCTCCGTCTGAATTTGAGTTGCGCGTTAGGATTTTTTACTTCTGCTCAAGAAAATGCTTAAATATCAATGAGCAAGATTTTTGAACGGACAGTCAGTCGTCAACCACTTATTCACATGCTTTCATAAACTCTCAGCAGTTTAGTTGTTTTACTATAGTAAAAATAGTGCATTTAGACTATCGTTGAGTAAGTGCTGCTGATAGCAAAATATCGGCTGCAGCAAAATCGGCTAAATAACATTATTTCAGCCTGACCATCGAGCGAATAGTGACACAACATCAACTGCGTAAGGCGGGAACATGTTACCTAAGAAATACAGAGTAAAACGAAAGGTCGTACCATGCATATGTCTATGCAATGCCTTATCAATGTCAAAAAGCAACACAATCAATGTGACATGATAGTGACACAAAATCAGCGGGGCGATTACTGAATACCTGCCAGAAAAAAGACATTTTATCAGCCAGATAATTTAAAAGTATCTGACAAAGAAAAAGTAACATAAAATCAGCGATGCAATTACTCAATACCTGCCTGCCAGAACAAAATCCGACACTGTATCTGCCAGAAAGTTAAAAAAAAGGGTCTGTCAAAGAATTAGTGATACTACATCTTCCAGCAAAATTAGGTGAAATATTACTCGAACACATAAAGAATTCACATGGAAATGTCATAGTCTTAACTGTCTTACCTCTGTAATTTCTAATCATTTAGATATAAATATTTCTAATGTATTTAATGTATTCATTTAGATAAACATATACATGTATAGGAAAGGTGCCTTAAGATAATCTTTCACAATTCTTAACAAATTGAAAATGTCGGTATTTTCAGAGCTCTTGGATCTATTTTTCACATATTTCATATATCAAAGACTAATGAGACAAATATTAGATTGAAATTGAATAGACAAAAGCATTGATTTTCAATTGCACAAATTCCAGAAAATTCTTTGCACACAATTTACGAGAGGCAATACATCTCACGAGACACTATCATTCTAGGAGACGTCCTATTCTCTGAACTCGATTGAAATTTCACACGGTTTGATATCTGCAATTCTTTGAGAACTGCGAGTTTTATGACCATGTGCAAGGCGTCATTTTAACATTTTATGTATAAGTAAAGTAAAGTGTTTGTTTATTATAGTGTCACCCCGTCTGAAAGTGCCAGTCAAGTTGGCTTATGAGATATCTACATACTGAACAGCATTACTTCCCATTTCCTATCTTTTAATGCCAGGCACCAGTCAGGTAGGCAATCGGTGACCATTATTTAACTAACTGGCGGCTCACCAACCGGTCTCTCTTCAGTAACAAGACCCGCCTCTGACAGGGCTCGAACCTTCGACCTCCCGATAACGGGGCTGGTACCTTATCCATTAGGCCACCGCAGCTCGGTCTATTAGCCACATGAAAATAAATGTAAATACAATTTATATATAATATATTCAAAGGAAAAAAGTCTATACTGATGCAGTCTAAAACTAGCAGATAAGATATTCGCATTAGCAGAAGATCTCGATGGCAGCTTACTCTTCAATCACATAGCCCATTGAAGAATATATCTTTTATTTCTAGAATCATAAACTTTAAGGTCATCAATACAGATAGCTGAGTTAAGGACATATTGTAACATGTAAAACGTGAAGCTGATAATGTGGCGTATATTTGTTCACCATTATAAAATTCTCAGAAACTGTGAGAGCTGCAACTTGATTCAACTTTGTGCACTTTATGACAGCAGAAACATGATTATAATTTTTAATTGTTTCAATGTTCTTGCACCTGTGCTGTATTACTCTGTGGGAAAACTTTACGACATACATCTGGACATATATCTTGTACAAATATCTGGTTTATAAAGACCAATGGAAACAAAGGCAGTGAATGTAAGAAAATAAAGCTATTAAAATCAAAATGCGTATAGTAAAAGCGTAGATTTCAAAGTAGGTACTGATATGGGTTTTTTTCTGAATTCAAGGCAAGAACGTAATAAAACTGAAAATGAGTATTTTGCTTCAGTCTGACTTTATTAATTTAAAACTGAGTTTTCATTAAACAAACATGTAGTTCTGTATCATTATAGCATCTAGACAACACTGTGGTGACAATAATAAATATTTGCAAAATAAACATTCAGGTTAGTATTATTAAAGCATTTACATCACACATCAGTTTCAAACGATGAAAGGACTTCTACTTGCATTATGCCATGGTCAATAAAACTAAATCAAGCGTATACGGAAAGTATCAAAGTTCGAATGACAAATATGCGCGAAAAAGCGACGTTTCTTAAGGTTGCGCAAACTGTATAATACTTCGATTTCAAAAGGAAACTAGAAATGTAAGTAAAACGGCCAAAACTTCGAAACAATATTGTAGAAACGTTTATCATTCTATCATTGTCGGAAAATAAAAACTCTAAACTACAAAAAGAAAACGCGGGAAAATATATTTTTATTGCATAACATCTGACATGGAGCAAAATGTTAATATATAAATGCAGCTTTACGGAGAAATGATTCAAGTGTCTAAATTGTTTCAAGAATTCAGTAAACACAAATACCTTTTCAAACGTCAACATTGCAAAAAGTCACGTGAATATTTGAGTTATTATTTGAAGTAGAAAACACATTTAAGAATACACACTTACCAATACCAATACCAATAGATAATTTAGAACACACGTTTAAACTTTATTTCGACGAAAACTCACACATAAATCAACCATATTGTTACATTCTATAAGTTCTTGTCAAGTGTTAGTTTTTTTTTTTCTTTTTTCTAACCTTCGAACTTAAGATACCTATGTCTTAGGTGAGATTGTCTAATTACCTCCTTCAAATATAACTAGAACTGAGTATTAAGTTTTGCATTTAAATAAATGTCTGGATTATTATTTGTAATTTCTTTCACATTAACAGGAATTTCACATTTTTAGGAAATTTTACAATTACCGGCGTTGTCATGACACACACAGAATCGTGTGGGTTCCGAATTTAACCTTTAGCCTGCTGGTGGCAAGTGATTCTGCCTTTGCGGCCAGTGCAGACCAAGATCAACCTGCACATCCGTACAGGATGATCACGGTCTGCACTGTTCGCTGCTCAGTCAGTTACTTTTCATTCAACACCCCTTCAAATAATAAATGGTACTGCCCAAATTGAATGATGGACAATTCCATTTTAGAAATTCAGCAGGGTGAAGGTTAAAAAACGTAAATGGTGAGTAATATAACGGCTTAGCTTTTTGAAATAAAAGCAGCAATCAGTGTAATGCTTAACAAACAAATACTGAGCAGCAATACTGAGCAGCAATCAGTGTAATGCTTAACAAACAAATACTGAGCAGCAATCAGTGTAATGCTTAACAGACAAATACTGAGCAGCAATCAGTGTAATGCTTAACAAACAAATACTGGGCAGCAATCAGTGTAATGCTTAACAAACAAATACTGGGCAGCAATCAGTGTAATGCTTAACAAACAAATACTGAGCAGCAATCAGTGTAATGCTTAACAAACAAATACTGGAAGCATAAAGAAAGCGGCATTTTATATAAATTATCTCGGCATGTTATGGAACTATTTCAAGTTGCATCTTCATCGTAAAAAAATTAAATTCTTAAATGTCTGTAGACATGTACATATATATCAGCTTTTGCGTAAATTTCAGTAGAGAACACTTTAAAACCAGTGTTTAAAAGCATTACTCTCTCAAGAGACTTTCTGCCAGACGGCTTTACATTAAACTGCATATTACAGACTTTTTGTGCAGAGAATATCTCAGCTAAATTGGTTCTTAATTTTTGAAAGCCTTAAAACGTACAATTTCAGCAGTACAGTTGTATGTTCCACTATCTGCCTTAGAGATATTTCCAATGTATAATTACCGACCAACTGGGGCTCGTTTCAGAACGTATTTAATTGGTAGCAAACATAGTTTGTCATCATTGCAAAAAACAATGGTTACCCTTCTCAGATCGGCATTGAAGAAATATCACTTACCATATCTTTAATGTAAATTTTCCTATACAGTGAACTCGACAAGAAATATATATTTTAGACTTATATAGATAAGAAGAATATTTTACTCGGCTAATTCAGCCTTTTATTTTATCTGACATCTTGAAAATAGCGTGCGATAAAATAATCTGGCCGTTTTGAATTTCCTTTAGAAGAGATAAATAAGTTTCAGAAACAAAGACATTGTCATATCAAGTTACAAATAAACATGCAAATCAAAAGACGTCCAATAAAAGGTTTTTTCTATTGTCACAAAAAGAAGAAATGGGTCAGTTCAATGACCATGGGAAAACCTTCACCGTCTGCGTAAATAATAACTAAAGTTAACCAAGTAATAAAAAGAGCATTGAAACTCAAGGGTAAACGATTTGTACGAGGGGGCGTAGCCCCCGAGTATAAATCGTTTACCCGAGAGTTTTAATGTTCTTTCTGTTTTGTATCATAGCCTTCCATATATGGTAGTTGTAGGCGTTCCTCATTTCCATATACAGCAGTTCAGTGAGTACTTAAAATCCTTGCTTTACAAATGTGTAAAGCCCAGGTAAAATAAACCAATGCGAGAGCAGAAAATCAATAAAATACACTTCGCTGTCTACTATTCCAGACACGCTGGCATACTTTCCTATCCAACAGTGCGGTAACTAGCGTGCGGGTATTAAATACCTGCACACTTTTAGTTACCGCACCCTGTAGTCAGTGTATACGACTTACCTGCAGCAAATTTGTTAAGAAAAAACACCGAGCTATGATACAAATTGCCATATACAGCAGTTCAGTGAGTACTTGAAATCCTTGCATTACAAATGTGTAAAGCCCAGGTAAAATAAACCAATGCGAGAGCAGAAAATCAATAAAATACACTTCGCTGTCTACTGTTCCAGACACGCTGGCATACCTTCCTATCCAACAGTGCGGTAACTAGCGTGCGGGTATTAAATACCTGCACACTTTTAGTTACCGCACCCTGAAGTCAGTGTATACGATTTACCTGCACCAAATTTGTTAAGAAAAAACACCGAGCTATGATACAAGAAAGTAATTATTGTTAAAGACGAACGCAAAATTGCTATGGTTATCTAACAGTAATTTTGAAAGTGTTCATAAATATTTGTACTCTTATGCGCAAATTCATTCATGCTTTTATAAAATTTGGAATAAAGAGGAAAACCTTTTCAGTTTCTGTGCATTTGATTTCTTTATGCATTGTTTACACGCTAATGATAACACGGCATGAATCTTAATTATATTAATTATGTGGGCGGAGAGTAATGCGCTTGCGCAATGCAGTCATAATTTCTTGCCGAAGAACATGCTCTTCGAACCGCTCTTCGCCTTAAGAGCGCCAATTGATTGTGAGACAAAAATTTCAAAAATCCTTGCAGCTGATTGGATGATTGGATAAAAAATGTGGGGCATGCACTTATAGGCTGACGGTTTAACAAATATAAATGTTCCTCAATAATAGAAGCTACAATCACTATATATATCTTTTAATGTTAAATATATGTGAACAACATTGTCATTTTTTTTTCAAACACACCGCGAACTGCGTTGGTCTATACATCGCTGTAATAACAGATTATTTTCAATGTTACGTTAACCCAGCTGCGCCTTAATACTATGTGGGAAGAACGCATGACATTTGTAAGATGTGGTTTCTATCATGTTCTATATAAAGAATCATGGAAATAAAGACATCGGGGAAATGCCAATAGCCATAAACTGTAATTTTACAACTGTACAAATGGGTGTATATTAGATGCACTTAAAATCAACTACTTTGATCTTTCAGTGAATTACAGAGAGTGAAACAAATATTTTCCACGGTATACGTCTTCTAATAATTGAGCAAGAACAATTTCTCTGTCGTCATAATCATATAACTGTAAAACTGAATTTTTACTAGCTAAATTTACACACAGTTAAAAGCAGCAGCTGCTAATTTTAACAGTTATACTTTCGAAATAGTCATATATTAGAAAATTATTTTGTTATATTTTAACCTACAAAACTAAAAGATTTATACCACAATGACATAGCCTTGTAAACAAAACCACAATATAGGGGTTCAAAGCCAGCAATGAAATTTTATATTTTATTGTATTGTAACATTATTCTCTTATAAACATTCAAAATGTATTTTGTTTTGTTCGTGTTTATAATGATAGTGTATACAATTCCTTTGGATATTTTAACAAACAGTTTGGACAATAGAGCAAACCCGATTGATGACTGACTTATAAACTTGACGTAGGCCTACTACATACATGTATAACGTAACATATCCACAAGCTAAATGATATCTTCAACAATTTCCATCATGTAAGACCATTTTCTTGAGCTAGTGTATTTAGTACAACATGACAGCTATATATTATTTGATTCGTTAAAGAGCTATGCGTTTCCTGTAGTTTCCGGCTTTCCCTATATATTTGTGATAAAAGTATGTCTTACAATCAATAAACCGAAGAAACAAAGAGTACATATGACCGTGTAAGTCAGAGACACGGTGCATCTTTAGTGACCAACACGTTTACAACTGGTCACTAGGCAGTAGCAAAGTTGGCTAAAACACAATAAAAATGAATTGACTAAACCTCAAGCGTATAGCAGCAAAGTCACTTCGGATTATGGCAAAAAAAATACATGAAGTGGGTAAAAAACACACTGTCTACTTCAAGAATACTAAATAACAATACGTCAGCCGGATGAAGGCAGAAAATAACTCAATTTCTGTTGCAGCAACAGTGACAGAGTAGCGGCGAGGCAGTGAAAAGTTATATTAAAATATTTTTAACTGTATTTTTAAAAAAAGACACATGGACTTACAATGAAAACTACAATATAGAATATGTTGGTTCAAGGTTCAAATGAGGCAAAGAACATAAACGGTATTATTCCTGTAAGGTTACTTTTTTGGTTATTAATCTGTTTGTATTCATTTACGTATATATAGGAAAATCTACCGTAAGATAATATCCTTTGACAATCTTGTTACAAGTCGAAATTTATTGACTTGGTACTATCAAATTAACTGTTGGAAAATTCAGCGCTTTAGAATTTATTTTATCTCTCAATATTTATATTAGCCTATAATAAGACAAATGATCTGCTTTTAAATGAGATTGCAGACAATAAATTGTACAAACCTGAGACAATCTACTTGTGAGGTGTTTTATGGGGTGATTTAGCGTTTAAGAAACACGGTTTAGTATCAGCAAATATTAGAAAACTGCGAGTTTTATATTCTCGAGCAGATCTGTTAGCCAGCTGAAATTATCTAATTCATGAATAAATGTGTATTTGGGTTTAGACTCTTTTTCAAAAAATTTTCAGTTATATAACCTACAGTGTCTACTTCTAGAAGTGAGCAAAATGTCCAGTATAAAGGGCTGCCACACTGGAATATCACCGTAGACACGTGACATGATACTTACGTTATGATGACACCAGGCTGATCAGTACTAGCGGAAAGTGAGGAAGCTACAAATACTATTTTCATATTTTTAGTATGACGCGGTCAAGGAGTGAACCCACAACCTCCCGCACTTGAAGCGGTACTCTACTACAAGACTCCCGAGGCGGTAAATTAAAAACATGGTGTACAAAGGATGGCAAAGTTTATACAATGCGATACAAAACTCTGATGATGATACGTATGCATCATAAAGCATATTCTACAATCACACTGGCCGAGTGGTTAAGGTCGCTGACTTCAAATCACCTGTCCCTCACCGATGTGGGTTCAAGCCTCACTCGAGGTGTTGAATTCTTCATATGAGGAAGTTATCTAGCTGGCTTACGGAAGGTCGGTGGTTCTATCCAGGTTCCCAAAGAAAATTCAGAAACTCGTATGTAGTTTGAATGACGAGCATCAATAAATAAGATAATAATAACACTAAGGATGACTGAGCAAATTTCAAGTTTGAGACAATAAATGAGCCGTGCCATGAGAAAACCAATATAGTGGGTTTGCGACCAGCATGGATCCAGACCAGCCTGCGCATCCGCGCAGTCTGGTCAGGATCCATGCTGTTCGCTAACAGTTTCTCCAATTCCAGTAGGCTTTAAAAGCGGACAGCATGGAGCCTGACCAGACTGCGCGGATGCGCAGGCTGGTCTGGATCCATGCTGGTCGCAAACCCACTATGTTGGTTTTCTCATGGCACGGCTCAAATACACTTCATTTTCAAATTACTGACAGATTTACACAGGTTTGTTTTTTGTTCTCTGAATTTGACGTCAGTACTGACCAAGTGTACACTGATTAGAATGAACATTATTACTCGATAACGTTTCATGATGCTGTATAAACATGGCTTGTCTTTGGTAAGATTTTGCAAGTCAGAATGATTAAAGTTTTGGTACGAAACTGGAAACCGTGACCCTCTGGCTAGTAGGCTGACGCTTTGTCTAATAACAATGTTTTTTTAATTATCAAATCACTTTCATTCCTACGCAAGAAAAAAATGAAAGCATCATATCACGTTTGAAGAGGAACTATTTTTAAATTCCCAAACGTATGATCCTTTGCGGCGCTACTAGAAGCTCAATAACGAGGCATATATTCTCCATCTTTTCAAAAGAACTCTTATAAATGCGTTGGTGTACCTCTATAAAGAAACATGATGTAATGGTTTATCTTTGACATTGTGTGGGAAGACCGTATGACATGCTATTGTCGTGTACTTTATAACAGACATTACAATAAAAACAGTAAGGAAAAGGGAAACACAGAAATCATCATTTAACAATTTGTAATAAGGCTTAAACGAAAACTGTACAAAAACCAAACATATTTTTGCAAAGATTCCAGAGTTCCAACAACAACATCAAGATCAGGTGTGGTTTATTTTTTTCTCACACACATGTATGCTTTTGTTTACCTTACAATAGCATAAAAAGTAAAGCGATTTGGTTTACCGCCGGATAGCACTGACTCAGTTGAACATCCGTCTGAATTTGAGTTGCGCGTTAGGTTTTTTTACTTCTGCTCAAGAAAATGCTTAAATATCAATGAGCAAGATTTTTGAACGGACAGTCAGTCGTCAACCACTTATTCACATGCTTTCATAAACTCTCAGCAGTTTAGTTGTTTTACTATAGTTACAATAGAGCATTTAGACTATCGTTGAGTAAGTGCTGCTGATAGCAAAATATCGGCTGCAGCAAAATCGGCTAATAACATTATTTCAACCTGACCATCGAGCGAATAGTGACACAACATCAACTGCGTAAGGCGGGAACATGTTACCTAAGAAATACAGAGTAAAACGAAAGGTCGTATCATGCTTATGTCTATGCAATGCCTTATCAATGTCAAAAAGCAACACAATCAATGTCACATGATAGTGACACAAAATCAGCGGGGCGATTACTGAATATCTGCCAGAAAAAAAGACATTTTATCAGCCAGATAATTTAAAAGTATCTGTCAAAGAAAAAGTAACATAAAATCAGCGATGCAATTACTCAATACCTGCCTGCCAGAACAAAAACCGACACTGTATCTGCCAGAAAGTTAAAAAAGGGTCTGTCAAAGAATTAGTGATACTACATCTTCCAGCAAAATTAGGTGAAATATTACTCGAACACATAAAGAATTCACATGGAAATGTCATAGTCTTAACTGTCTTACCTCTGTAATTTCAAATCATTTAGATATAAATATTTCTAATGTATTTAATGTATTCATTTAGATAAACATATACATGTATAGGAAAGGTGCCTTAAGATAATCTTTCACAATTCTTAACAAATTGAAAATGTCGGTATTTTCAGAGCTCTTGGATCTATTTTTCACATATTTCATATATCAAAGACTAATGAGACAAATATTAGATTGAAATTGAATAGACAAAAGCATTGATTTTCAATTGCACAAATTCCAGAAAATTCTTTGCACACAATTTACGAGAGGCAATACATCTCACGAGACACTATCATTCTAGGAGACGTCCTATTCTCTGAACTCGATTGAAATTTCACACGGTTTGTTATCTGCAATTCTTTGAGAACTGCGAGTTTTATGACCATGTGCAAGGCGTCATTTTAACATTTTATGTATAAGTAAAGTAAAGTGTTTGTTTATTATAGTGTCACTCCGTCTGAAAGTGCCAGTCAAGTTGGCTTATGAGATATCTACATACTGAACAGCATTACTTCCCATTTCCTATCTTTTAATGCCAGGCACCAGTCAGGTAGGCAATCGGTGACAGGAGTATTTTTACAGTCAAACCGTCTGTCCTGAACTGGAGGTCCATAAAACCTTTCAATGTCTCTATTTTCAGAATTACGTTTATCCAGTGTTGTAACGATGAACTGGATGTTTGACGTGTAAAACTTATAATAACTTAAATAGAAATTTAATTTCAAATAGAAAGCTTATAACTTTAAAAGTATCAGAGGGAACACTAAAGGGACGATATCAAATATTGTGAAAGTCTCTACAAGCCTTTCAAACCTTTGATATCAAATGAAAAAAAATATATAAATGCAGCTTTACGGAGTAATGATTCAAGTGTCTAAATTGTTTCAAGAATTCAGTAAACACAAATACCTTTTCAAACGTCAACATTGCAAAAAGTCACGTGAATATTTGAGTTATTATTTGAAGTAGAAAACACATTTAAGAATACACACTTACCAATACCAATACCAATAGATAATTTAGAACACACGTTTAAACTTTATTTCGACGAAAACTCACACATAAATCAACCATATTGTTACATTCTATAAGTTCTTGTCAAGTGTTAGTTTTTTTTTCTTTTTTCTAACCTTCGAACTTAAGATACCTATGTCTTAGGTGAGATTGTCTAATTACCTCCTTTAAATATAACTAGAACTGAGTATTAAGTTTTGCATTTAAATAAATCTCTGGATTATTATTTGTAATTTCTTTCACATTAACAGGAATTTCACATTTACAGGAAATTTTACAATTACTGGCGTTGTCATGACACACACAGAATCGTGTGGGTTCCGAATTTAACCTTTAGCCTGCTGGTGGCAAGTGATTCTGCCTTTGCGGCCAGTGCAGACCAAGATCAACCTGTACATCCGTACAGGATGATCACGGTCTGCACTGTTCGCTGCTCAGCCAGTTACTTTTCATTCAACACCCCTTCAAATAATAAATGGTACTGCCCAAATTGAATGATGGACAATTCCATTTTAGAAATTCAGCAGGGTAAAGGTTAAAGAAACGGAAATGGTGAGTAATATAACGACTTAGCTTTTTGAAATAAAAGCAGCAATCAGTGTAATGCTTAACAAACAAATACTGAGCAGCAATCAGTGTAATGCTTAACAAACAAATACTGAGCAGCAATCAGTGTAATGCTTAACAAACATATACTGGAAGCATAAAGAAAGCGGCATTTTATATAAATTATCTCGGCATGTTATGGAACTATTTCAAGTTGCATCTTCATCGCTAAAAAATTAAATTCTTAAATGTCTGTAGACATGTACATATATATCAGCTTTTGCGTAAATTTCAGTAGAGAACACTTTAAAACCAGTGTTTAAAAGCATTACTCTCTCAAGAGACTTTCTGCCAGACGGTTTTACATTAAACTGCATATTACAGACTTTCTGTGCAGAGAATATCTCAGCTAAATTGGTTCTTAATTTTTGAAAGCCTTTAAACATACAATTTCAGCAGTAAAGTTGTATGTTCCGCTATCTGCCGTAGAGATATTTCCAATGTATAATTACTGACCAACTGGGGCTCGTTTCAGAACGTATTTAATTGGTAGCAAACATAGTTTGTCATCATTGCAAAAAACAATGGTTACCCTTCTCAGATCGGCATTGAAGAAATATCACTTACCATATCTTTAATGTAAATTTTCCTATACAGTGAACTCGACAAGAAATATATATTTTAGACTTATATAGATAAGAAGAATATTTTACTCGGCTAATTCAGCCTTTTATTTTATCTGACATCTTGAAAATAGCGTGCGATAAAATAATCTGGCCGTTTTGAATTTCCTTTAGAAGAGATAAATAAGTTTCAGAAACAAAGACATTGTCATATCAAGTTACAAATAAACATGCAAATCAAAAGACGTCCAATAAAAGTTTTTTTCTATTGTCTCAGAAAGAAGAAATGGGTCAGTTCAATGACCATGAGAAAACCTTCACCGTCTGCGTAAATAATAACTAAAGTTAACCAAGAAAAAATAGACCTCTTAACCTATTTTATCTATCCAATCGCGAACGTTCATTTGCAACACGTGACCGTACAATATATTACGGTATTTGGATGCACGTGCGTACAAAAATCCTGTATTTTCTGTAACTGGACGCACGCGCGTACGTCAACAGTCCCATGTTAAACATACGATAAAGCCCGAAACGCGTGAAAATGTTCCGAATGTAAATCGGATGAAGTAGGCGCTCTATGTACAGGGTTTGATTATGCGTCTCGAAATCTGGATTTAATTTGAGTTTTTTTTTTTTTTTTTTTTTTGTTTACAACACACGAAAACGATTCAAGGGATAACAATGCTATCTGATTTAGATATTAAAACGTTCGTTAATAATCAAAAACTTAAAAATACAGTAAAAAGGATCATCAGATGTAGGAATATTTAAAAAGTCGCTTAAAGAAGCCGTTCCGGACGAAACCTAGAAATTGGTATCAGCCCTGACTGTCTGAATAGCTTACCTCAGCAGTTTTTATTTAACGGTTAAGAAACAAAATGGAGAAGATTATGAATGGCAACGGACGGGCGGTCAGCATCCAAAACATGTCTGCTCTATAATTCAGTTTTGGTCGGATCTTCACCAAACTTGCTGACAATGTTTGTGGGCATTACATCTCGGCCAATTTCGATAACCAGCCAAATTGTAACAGGCACTCTTTGATTATAGTCCTTGAAATACTCGAAAAATGGGGAATTCAGCCTTGTCCGCTCTTTTAAGTCGGATAGTTTTTATCCGATCTTCACCAAACTTGCTGACAATGTTTGTTGGCATATAATATCTCAGCCAAGTATTATTACCACCCAAATTGCCAAATGGCTGTTGTAGGGAGGTTGCACCAATACTTTTTTTAATGATGATACGCAGAAAAAACAACATTCAATGAATTACATATATTACGTATGAAGTGAAATAAATATAGAATGAAAAGGTTATTTAAGGTCTAACATTGTTCTGTATTATATATATTTGCACTCATACCAAGCTGGGAAAAACTAGAAAAGGCAGGAATACAATATTCAGTGAAACATTTTTAATTTAAACTATTATTATAGTAAGATAAAATAGATATAGAATAAAAAGGTTATTTAACATTGTACTGTACAATACGAGATATATTTGGACTCGTACCCAGCTGAGAAAACCATATTGAACTCGCCTAGCGGCTCGTCCAATATGGTTTTCTCAGCTGGTACGCGTCCAAATATATCTCCGTATTGTACTGAACAATGTTAAATAACCTAATAATCTAAGAAAAAAAAACTGTACTAATGGATAGATGTACTTATTTCATTATTGACTACTCATATACATTATACGACCGTTAAAAAAAATATAGGTCAAAGAAAACATATACCAATAGTATCAATGCTTCACAGATTTCTGTAAAGAAATATAATATGTGAGACAAAATAGAAAACAAGCAGGACAAGTTCATTATATATCTATATAATGCACCTACATTCGTGTGAAACACAATTAATGCTCGTGTGCTTTTGCACATTGCTGTGAAAATATGCTTACCTTTGATTAATTTTCTAAAAGTGAAAACTCGCTGCTGTTTATACGAAGAATGGGGAAATAAACTTAGATGCTTGAATTTACTTTTAAAAAGAACTACAATTCTTTCCAATTTTAAATATTTTTGTTTTTGAGCATTTTCAAGTATCCTATTTATGCTAATTTGCTGGGTGCGCTTTTAGAGTGTTTAATCCACTCCACCAACAACACAATATTTAACATTAGAATTAAGAAAACAAGTCAATTTATCGGCAAAATTCAATCGCATTTAGACCAGTGTTTTTGCAATTTTCGTTTCGAAATTACAGACGCCATATGCATATGTTTCTCTGTAGTTAGCTGGTTAGTGCATAGGCTGTTGCATACTGGAGCAGTTAATTGACGGTTAGTAACGCAGTATAGACAAATGCAAGGACAGCCTATTGCACAATTTCGGCCGCGTCATGAGAGCGAAAAATGACTCTTTAATTAGCGAGGAAGTGTATGAATTCCACATCAAGTCCAATGCACAAAAATCGGGCAAGCTTGTTCGAAGCAGTGATAAGCGTTCCTTTTCTGTCCATCAGGAGTCAGATAATATTCTTCTATGACTCTCTCTCTGGATACAACGGTTCTTTAAAGGAAACATATGCGGCCTTCCTTCGCAACAAATATCTTACAATGCTTCAGATTTATCTAACAGAATGTTTACATTAAAAAATAACTTCTCGTGTATTTTTGTAGATATCCTAATTATGTATCGTGTATATTTTGAACTATTAAAAAATCAATATAAAACGATTTAAAGAGAAGGGACATCAGATTAACCATAAATGAAGTTTTAAATGTTGCCCTGCCTTTTAAACATGGAATTTTTTAATGCTCAGTTCAGTATTTAGGGGTGAAAATGTAAATGAATGTTTTCATATTAGTAAAAAAATATAACGCCTTAATTTGCGACATTGCCCTGACCTGATTTCCTTCTTTTTTCTGAATATTTTCCACGAGATATTAATGTTACATCGTTAGCATTTCAATTAACGAGGGAATTGACATCGACCTTAAAACTAGGCAAAGATGTGTTACCATCAAGCATATTTTATTGTCCTTAAGGAGGCTATCGTGAAAAAAACTCTCATAACCTGACATTCATGGGTGTTATAGAGCCAGTCATTCAAACAGACGCTAGAAAGGTCGATGAGAGAAAAAAAATGAGATGTGCTGATTATTTTTGAAAGCACCGGAGAAGTTAAAAAGCTATGTAAAGCTTTAAATTCCGCAATGCTTTTAATTCTATGTTGAAAACAGTATAACGCAGCTATCCAAATAGAGAACTGTAAAATAACATTTTCTGGAAAGCATTTACTTTAGTGTTGCATATATGAGCCGCGCCATGAGAAAACCAACATAGTGCATTTGCGACCAGCATGGATCTAGACCAGCCTGCGCATCCGCGTAGTCTGGTCAGGATCCATGCTGTTCACTAACGGTTTATCTAATTGCAATAAGCTTTGAAAGCGAACAGCATGGACCCTGACCAGACTGCGCGGATGTGCAGGCTGGTCTGGATCCATGCTGGTCGCAAATGCACTATGTTGGTTTTCTCAGTCGCGGCTCATATATTTTTAGTAAAGGGTCAAAAGCAGCTATCCAAATAGAATATTGTAAGATAACATTATCTGAAAAGCATAAACTTCAATGTTGCACGTGACTTTTTAGTAAGGGTCATAAAGGGAGGTAATGAAAAACAAAGTAATTAATTAACAATACTTTATACTATGCTAATCAGGTTATCATACTGATGACAAATATCTCAGAAGAAATTAATCTCATATCAATACGAAAGACAACTTGGCGCAGCCATATCATAAATAACGCTTTAATAATCCTTTTTAGAATTTTAAATAAAATATTATTTCCTTGCACTGCCCGTATTGTAATACTCCAAACAACTAATTTCCCCATCTATTTGAGAAACTAGAATTAGGTTAATTTAACTCTTTCTGCGGAGGCTTATAGTATATTAATCAGAATGTCCTATAAAAATAGAATAACTGCTTTTGTATCTCATTTCCGTTATAGCAGATTATACAAACCTATTAACATGAAGTTACAGACAATCTATATGATTAAAGACATCATAAGGGCACAAGTGATGATAAACACTCTTCTACTGACAAGTAATAGGGAAATTTAAAGAAAGCTTTGTTAGATGAGGAAGTTGTGATTTACGACCAGTAAGCTTCTAGCATTTAATAACAAACCACCGATTAAACTTGGTCACATTAAAGGTACCTGCCCACAATTTGTGTGAAATTTTTCATTTAGTGTAGCATGGAATATATATAATATATATGACATTGAGAAATGGTTAAGTGAGTGTAAGTGTAAGTGTTACATATTGGTAAAAAATAACAAGGAAAATGTTGATTTTCCCCATTATTTCAAAACGGTTTCCTCCTTTCTACACAATAGTGCTGCTTATCTATCTTACAAAAATCATATTTTAATCAGTTTCTACCCCTAGTCAAAGGACAATGTTCGCCTAAAATGTGTTAACAGTTTATTTTCGTGGAGGGTCATTTCTAAAAACCAATAATTAATATTTTCTTATGTCCTTTATAAGAGGAAATTTGACTTCATTCAGGATTACTTTGTCATATGAAATTGACATGATTAGGACAACTTTACTTATCTAGAAATAAAATCAGTAATTTCATTTCCCTTATTGCATACATGTACAACAAATAAATAAACCTAGTAGAATGGTGTTTACAGATATAGAAACCGTGACATCATTTTGTTCGTTACCTCCTTCTCGAATTCTGCGAGTAAAAACATTCAACACTGGCATCATAAAACATGAAGAAAAACACTTATTTTTTTATACTTACATGTTTTCAACGCAAAAGAGGCAGGAGTTTTAACGGACAAAATTATGTGATGAAATAACAGTCGTGTACCACAGATCTCAAGCGGGTAAGTCTAGGCGAACAATGACATTCAACGAAATGCTACAACTTACATTTTTTAAGCTATCACTTATGGTTTGTTATTACATGACTCTTTATATAAACGGCCGGTCAAATTTTGTGCAACTGACCGGTCTTTAATTCAATATTTGAAGTCAAATCTTGTAGAAGAAAAATATATAACTTAATTTCTTATGTCAAGTTCCTCGGGCAATAGTTTTGTTTGCATGTGGACCAAAATATCCTCCATGTTCTCGACAAGATTATAATTAAAGACAAAGGCTACAGGAAAATGTGTTATCATTGTGATCCGGCCATTCATTTGGATGTTAAATGTATATTGGAATCTAGAATTAGCAATTTCAATACATTATGGATAGTGTTAAAAACATTTGTTTCTTAAGACCAAATATACTGAAGAGATTCTAAAAGATCAAAACAGACAAGAACATGTACATGCCAAGTATGGCTAGAATCTACAGGAATTCAAAATTCTTTCCAAGAACATACTCACGTATGCATTTTTCAATCATGAACAGCCAACATTCTCCAAACTGTGTAAGTTACCTATCATTCTGTAATTATCTGTATGACATGAGAGTCACTGCTTATAAAAAATTGCCGGTCCATAGTTTGTGCATTTTACTGGTGTATAGCTGTACAAGAGCTTTGCTCCGTAAATGTTATGTTGAAATATATCTCCGATATTATGTAATAAAACACTTATTGAATGGCTTGTCAGTCAATAATTGTCTAATCTATAACTAACAAAATCATCTTACCATATAGAATATAACAGCATCTCTATAACTAACATCATAGACGTCAATAACATTGAAAGCATGACGTTTTACCACTAATTTGGACCTTTTTATTGTCCATTTTCCAGACATAATAATTATAGTTAATCCGCTTGATGACAGAGGAGGCAAGTGCGTAGTATAATTGCTATCTTCACAATAATCAATTGAATGGCACCAGTAGATTCTAAAATATTTACTACAAGTCCCCTTATGTAAATCTCTCCTCCGATTGATTTGTTAAATCTTAGCCTTTTCAGATTGTAGTCGATTGCCCAGTGCCCCAAAAAAGTTTTCAAAAAAGACGACACGACGAACAGAATAATGGGTAAAGATATGCCAAATCTTTTGAAGTAAACTGTGAACAGTGAACAGTAAGGCCTGTATCTTTGCTTAATGGTGGTTATACACTATTACTCTACATGCAAACGGCGGTATGATAATAGAATATATCTTCGACAGTGTTGATATATTTAACTTGTATCATTAGAGGTACTTTACAGTTTGCACAGCGATTATAAAAGTTTAGAATTTCTTTCTAGTAAATCTAATATTTAATGACATTAAAATCTTTGACAGCTGCGCATTTCTTTAGTAAAACTCTGTATCACATTGTATCATAGTGTATCACATTGTATCATAGTGTACACATTGTATCATAGTGTATCATATTGTATCTTAATCAAAAAAGAAAATTAGACAATTGAATAAATATAGCAACGCTTGATAAGTATCATTCACACCACTGACAGAAACATAAGGAAAGTCAAATCTGGATAATGAAATGATGCATTTTTAGTATCAGAATGTAAGTATTATAAAACATGAATAATATATGCAAATTACATGCAGATTACATGTAAATTACCTGTCCCACCACTAACAGCTGCAACAACAACAAAATATAGCGACGGAGTTGCCGGTAAATGATTTTCCCGTCTTGATATTCTTTACAGTCAGCAACTTGGAGAAAATCACATTAGCAGAAATGAGATCGATTTTATCGTCTGCTGGTAAAAGAAACAGAAGTGCATTGTCACAGATGCATTCAAGAGCAAATTTGATTGTATTGTTTGGCTTGCCGGTCTGAGATCTGGAGCATCGATATAGACTGGTATTATTAATAGCTTAATGCTGTTTCAGAGTAAAAATAGCGTGGATTCGCAAATTTAGGTTTCCGGTCAATTTCAAATTTTGTCAAAGGCGTCATACGAAACAAGATTGACAGAAACAAAGTCAATGATACAATAGGAAAACCATGTTTAACGAATACAACCCCTTCAGATAGAAACCTTATGACATTGTAAGCAAAGATGTGTATATTATGAAAATACACAAAAAGATAGACACAGTCAAAGACATAGACGAAGACATAATGAACATATCGCACTGGAACGGCAAAGGGCAAAACGCACTGGTAAAACACTTCAACCAGTTAAATGTCTTAATTCCAGTCCAAATTTGCAGGACAGAGTTGTCCCAGCAAGGTGAAAGCCTTACACACACATTGGTTATAGAATGCATGGTATGTAAAACAAAAACAAATCATGGAAATTTCAAAGGATTACGTTCGAACCCCTATATTCCGTCACGACCTGCCTGTTCCTGGGTACATGTTTTCTCTTGAAGTAGAAAACAGAGTAAACCTTAGTGTTAAACTATACAGACTATCATAAATTAGACTGTCCATGAGAGGTAAGGAAATGTGCAACACCCCAAAGTCATTAAATTTTAAACTTGAGATATTCCAACATGCACTGATCAAATAAGCTTCTAGATAATTGATTAATCAATAAACACTATTGTTTTTGGATTGACATGGTTTCAGTTGTCTTTGGTTTATTGTCAAGGGTAGAATATGAATCAATTTTCATCCAACAAATCAAAATGACGTCATAAGATGAGCAAATACAAGCTTAGGAAAGGGATAACTGCGAGCCAAAGAAAAGCTATACAACGAAACACAACCAGCGTAAGAAATCGTTTATCATTAAACAATGCAGTTTCATTCTCCACGTACATAGGAACCAAGCCAGAGCTCGTATACGTACGTGAATAAGTGCAAGATATATAAATACACAATTTTAGCCAAAGAAACATTGTATATTGATGAATATTAGTCGGAAAAGAGAGACAGACGGCTACACAATATTCGGCACAACAAGGCCTGCGAGAACAGATGTATATTTACATTATATTCCGCAAAGCCGGGAAACGTTCCAAAACACTCATACAATATTAGCAATATAGCTAGCGCGTAATGAATGCACGATTAGCGAGGGAGGATATAAATCCCACATCATCATCAAAGCAAAGGGAAAAATTGGATTGATAAATTCAGATGAATGTGTTCGTAGTGGCAATAAAATGGTTTTGTAGTCATCAGGGGTGACATATCTTGTGTCTGTAACTCTCTTGAGGCAACGCTTATTCAATAAACATGAACAGGTTTCCTTCATACCAGCTTCTTCAATGGTTTGATATTATGTTTATATCAGAAACAAGCTTTTCAGTTATCATTGGTGTATTTTTGTAAACTGGCTATAATGTCTTTCATTACCGCATCACCCCTATGCACCTTCTTTTTGTCTTGCATGTTTAATTTCGTTAACCCGTATCATGATAATTATTGTAAATGCAACGGAAACTTTTGTTAATGCTACGGGAGCTCTCTTAGATTTTCATTAACTTTATTTAACGCTGCTAATAGATCTTTGTCATAGCATTTTATCTAAAGTTTGGTTCTGTCATGTTGAACATAGTGGTATTATCACAGCAGCGTTGTTTGTAGTCTCCCCGTACATACAATCAGGGTCGTTATATTTCGATCTTCTCAGATCTTTCAGCTTGACTTTTATGTCGTGTTATTGGTACTGTTTAGTTTCTCAGCTTGAACATTTCGGCCTGGGTGATTCCAATAGTCCCGCTTTCATAGCTTTGGGTATTGTGTAATCAAAACCTGGATATAGTGCTTGCTTTTTAACTTTGTCTTTAGGCTGTTTCTGTGATATACAGGTTCTATAACCTCAGGTCCCCTTTCTAAAACCAGTTTGTTGAGTTCTGCGATAAAACTAACCCATTATTTTAACAAGGGACCATACGCCGTTTTTCATGGAATTACATGTTAGTGTATCATTGAAGGTTCCATGTACACCGCCGTATGAACACATCTGAGGATGTCTCTATTTTTTTTGTACATGTAGCATGTGTAAATGTTGAGTTCTGCTAGAGGCTAGAGGGTGTGGACGGTAGCATCCATTTCCACTCCCGTTCATGAACAGGCTCAATCAAACCGAGCCTGCAACAATTTCGTTTTTGTCGTGTTTAGCGATCTGTAGAGTTTCCACTTTTTCTATTTTATTGTAGTTGAATTTCTTTGTTAATTCAGACTTTCAAGCTTCAGATATAGCAGTTTTTAAAAACTTAAAAATAATATCTAAATCGTTTGTCTTTTTTAATTTTATTTATGTTTTTATTTTGACAATGAAGATTATTTGAGCTCCTTGTTTTATCAGGTCTTATTGAAAAGAATCTTCATATATTATGCAATAAATGTAGAAATGTTTAGTGACAAAGCAACAAGAAAATCTGCATGTATTGCACGAGAAGTAGTGAATGTTAGAATATAATAGTGATTAACTTTTAATTATGTAAAGCCCAAAATGCATTTTATTGCCAGCTGAAAAGTTCTCAACAGCAGGTCTGAAAAGCTTTCTGTTAAATATTTACTGCAGCTTAATTTATTACCGCCTTACTGATATTCTCCAGGGAGAACAATGCTTTTAAGCACTGTTTATTGTTAGAATTTTCTTCAAGGCCAATGTGCATATGACTATATATGAAACGTAAAACAATGCAATACAGAATGTAAACATGATATACACATAGAAAGATATTTAAAACATCATAAATTGAACTATCTAAGTATCTAAAGCTTAAATGGCAAGTGGTGTAAACAGATACACAGAATTAAGGAATACATGGATTCACCGCCCTTGGAACGGTCAGTGCCAAAAGAAAAGAGAAGATCTACGATACACCGAACCTCTCTTTATCTCAATGGTGTTCAAAAATGACAAGAAATAACAAGTCAAGAAATGTACAATAAGAACGAAAACACAACAATGTATGTATTCAAAATATGTATTCAAAAATACATAGTGTAAGAAGACAATATAGGCTACCATCTTTAAACAGTCAGCAGCAAAACACCACTCGTAACACATCAAATAATAACTTTTTTATTATCTCAGCAGCAGAAAAATCAATGGAAGGGTTGCTTGTTGAATAAAAATAATTAAGAAAAGAAAAGTCACAACATATTGTCATAAAACGTATATCATCAACTTGTTAAACCCCTCCATTGCAGCGTACATATGGTAAACTTTCGGACACAATGCTGAGCTATCAGACATAGACACCTTGTTGTTATAATTTCCAGCTATTTGGAGTTTGACATGGTGTACATTTTTTAAATATTACTATATAACAAAGTTCAGCCTTTCCAAGGGGACGTGAGGGGTGTTGCTCATTCCATTCCCTTCCATGAACCGACTCAAAGTGAGCCTTCTGCTTCAATGGGTTTTACGCATCCAAAGGAGATCCGGTTATAGATTTTAGCGCTTATATCAGACCTAACATAAGCGGGATAATGGGTAGCAAAATTAAAAAAAAAATGATTTCTACCACACAATCATTTGTAACTCATATAAATACGCTTAAAAACCCTAGAAAAAAACAACATTGATTGATGACACAAGTTAGAAAAGGAAGAAAAAATGAAATAATAAAGATATTCAATTTGCAAATGCTACTACTAAGTGCCACTTAGTTAAACAGAAGTCCAAAGAAAACATGCGAGAAAAAGGTCTATTGGTAGCATGAAATGAAGTTGACAGATATCAGTATTTGTGACAAGCTTAAAAATTTGGAAACAGAAAATAATTTCCATTTCTCAGAAGCCTTTTAGACAACATTAGTGAGAAGAAAAATATTTTTACCACATCTGATATATATATGTTCTAATTTTCTTTGAAATCACTATATAATTTGATAAATGTGCTCAAATTTACAAGCACTATCCTTTTAAAAGAAATGTTGAATAGCAATGGGATTTTCAAAAAAAAAATGTTTTTCTTTTAGATTTTTTCGCGACTATTTTGTCACAATTTTATCATAAATGAATTTAAATGAAAATTGAAAATTGAAAAGACAAAATTAACCTTTAGCCTGCTGGCGGCAAGTGATTTTGCCTTTGCGGCCAGTGCAGACCAAGGTCAGCCTGCATGCAGGCTGATCATGGTCTGCATTATTCGCTATTCAGTCAGTAACGTTTCACTGAACATCCCTTTGAATGATAAATGGTACTGCTCAAACTGAATGATGGACAAGTCCATTTTAGAAAGTTAGCTGGCTAAAGGTTAAAGATATTGTATTTATACACTGAATATATGAAGCAACATATATATGTTTTGCCTTGCATACCACATAAACTTTCTTCTGGTGCTTCTTTCAACTTCCAAAAGTGTTGACAACATAAAAATATATTTTGTTACAATTCAGTCACTGACTTGTAAAGTTCATGTGTAAGTACTTTAAACACCAGGCCATGTAGATCCTACTATAGGTACCAGACGCGTGACCTGGTTCCCCACCTCTAATCTGTAAACTTCACATCCCCCCCCCCCCCCCCCCCCCACCCAACATGATCATCAAAAACCATGAAAAAATCTATCCAATAGGCATAAAACCAGCAAATAAATAGTTTCGAGCAAAACAATCAAAATATAATTATTGGTTTTGTATTTTTAAGGAAGTCGGGGACTGTAGTGTATGGGTTGTAGGTGGGGGTCCAGGTCCCTCGATGGACTCCTATAGATCCTACTATCCGACGTCTGATTTTAATGATACTATAAACTCGCATTAAATGTATCTCAAGTAAAGAAACAGAAGAAAAATTACCAATTGTTTCCACACAAGTTTATTATCTATTTTCTTAACTTGATCATTACAGATTACCTGTCAAATGACAGATGAGAATCTTGCGGGTTAACATGACATTGATTTTTAGCTCGACTATTCGAAGAATAGTCTAGCTATTCTACTCACCCTGGCGTCGGCGTCGGCGCCGGCGTCACACCTTGGTTAAGTTTTTGCATGCAAGTACATACAGCTATCATATAAAGGCATATAGCTTTGAAACTTATTTATTCTTTTTCTAGGTCAATTACCAACCTCACTGGGTCAAGTTCCATAACTCTAACATGTATTTTGAGCAAATTATGCCCCCTTTTGGACTTAGAAAATTTTGGTTAAAGTTTTACATGCAAGTTACTATCTCCAAAACTAATGCAGATATTGAATTGAAACTTCACATGTGTCTTCGGGGTTATAAAACTAGTTGATAGCACCAAGCCCCATAACTCTGACCTTCATTTTGACCAAATTATGCCCCCTTTTGGACTTAGAAAATTCTGGTTAAAGTTTTGCGTGCAAGTACATACAGCTATTACTAAAAGGCATATAGATTGGAAACTTACTTTTTCTTTTTCTAGATGAATTACCTACCTCACTGGGTCAAGTCCCATAACTCTGACATGTATTTTGGCCAAATTATGCCCCCTTTTGGACTTAGAAAATCCTGGTTAAAGTTTACATGCAAGTTACTATCTCCAAAACTAATGCAGATATTGCATTGAAACTTCACATGTGTCTTCGGGGTTATAAAACTAGTCGATAGCACCAAGTCCCATAACTCTGACCTTCATTTTGGCCAAATTATGGCATTGCCCCCTTTTGGACTTAGAAAATTCTGGTTAAAGTTTTGCGTGCAAGTACATACAGCGATTACTAAAAGATATATAGATTGGAAACTTATTTTTTCTTTTTCTAGATGAATAACCTACCTCACTGGGTCAAGTCCCATAACTCTGACATGTATTTTGGCCAAATTATGCCCCCTTTTGGACTTCGAAAACCCTGGTTAAAGTTTTACATGCAAGTTACTATGTCCAAAACTAATTCAGATATTAAATTGAAACTTCACATGTGTCCTTGGGGTTATAAAACTAGTTGATAGAATCAAGTTCCATAACTCTGACTTGTATTTTGGGCAAATTAAGCCCCCTTTTGGACTTAGAAAATTCTGGTTAAAGTTTTGCGTGCAAGTACATACAGCTATTACCAAAAGGCATATAGCTTTGAAACTTATTTACTCTTTTTCAAGGTCAATTACAAACCTCACTGGGTCAAGTTCCATAACTCTTAGCATGTATTTTGAGCAGATTATGCCCCCTTTTGGACTTAGAAAATTCTGGTTAAAGTTTACATGCAAGTTACTATTTCCAAAACTAATGCAGATATTGAATTGAAACTTAACATGTTTCTTCGGGGTTATAAAACTAGTTGATAGCATCAAGTTCCATAACTCTGATATGCATTTTGGTCAAATTATGTCCCCTTTCGAACTTAAAACTCTTTTGATATTTAACATTTTGGGTAATAATTTCCTGCTTCTGTGACAATATTTCGAATAGTCGAGCTTGGCTGTTTTACGGACAGCTCTTGTTTTTCTTGTAATCATTGAAACGCATTTAGCTCGCTTTTATCTTTTCAATAGCAATCTAAACACACAGTCTTTTAGAAATTGTGAGAGCTTTCAAGACGACAGGAAATAACCTTCAAACAAATATCTTGATCTTTCCAAAGTGTCTGAAAATCCATGATAAATGTCCAAGTTAAGGTACGCTGACATATATTAGATGAATTAAGATATTCAATAAAGTTTTCTTCGCGTGGCTTCGAATTCGCACTTGAAAGAACGTTCTTGTAGACAATTGTTGAGATGAGAAATTGGTAAGACGTAATTGTTGTCAATTTAACTATAAATGAATCTAAAAAACATATAGAAATAGGCCCTTTTAATCTGAAAACTTAAATTTTTTTTGTTTGAAATTTTCTAAAACGTATAAGGTATGGTGCATTTCTGAAGGAAATATTTATCAAGTGCCAGTAATGAATGATTTATGAAATTTGATCATGTTGTATCTACAACATGCATTTAGTGATTTACATTTTCATTGCGTGATTATTTGTGATGCTATGAGAAACTTTAGTTACGTTAGCTCTGTTGATTATAAATTGCACCAACGATATAAAGACAGAAATGGAAATATCTGAATATTCCATAGCATTGGAGACCTGTTAAATGAACTCTAAAATAGTTTAAATACGACAACTAGTGAAAGAGAAAGAAGAGTCTGATTTTGAAATTGCAACAAAAAGAAGCATATCCAAGAAAATTGATCTTGACAACAGGAAGACTTGCAAAAACTTACATTTTAACATATCAAATACTTTTTGTTTGTTTTTTTTTTTTTTTTTGGTTTTCTGTTTTTTGTTTGTTTGTTTTTGTTTTTTTTTTTTTTGATGCGGTTAATGTTAAATCTATTATTTATCGAATTTCAATTTTGCATATTTTAGCCCAATATACCTTAACTTATTAATTGATTTCGTCATAGAAAAAATAATTATGAAATTGACTTTTCTGTATAAAATAATGAAATATTCAAACAGTAGATGAAATGATATTAATCTATCTTAGATTTCTGAAGCATTCGATAAGAAAGAATTTAAAATGACATTGAAACTTAAAATAACAGACCATCTATTTAGAAGGTAAATTTTAAACTTTTCCACGTGGTTTTGCCAAACTTATGCAGTACAAAATACAACTATTGTCAACAATGCTCGTGCGACTATCTCAGTATCTCATTTCGCGACAAAACAGTACCTTTAAAAACGCATTGCATGCTCAGCAAAATCATCTAATGTAATGACATTTTATTGACTATAATTGAGCCGTGCCATGGGAAAACCAACATAGTGGGTTTGCGACCAGCATTGATCCAGACCAGCCTGCGCATCCGCGCACTCTGGTCAGGATCCATGCTGTTCGCTAACAGTTTCTCTAATTGCTATAGGCTCTGAAAGCGAACAGCATGAATCCTGACCAGACTGCGCAGATGCGCAGGCTGGTCTGGATCCATCTTGGTCGCAAACCCACTAAGTTGGTTTTCTCATGACACGGCTCAATTATTCTTTTTTCGTCCTAAGGTTGGCGTCACCATGCAACACATTGTAAATAAATAATCATTGATGATATATTTTCTTAATTTTCCTGTCCGTCTATAAATCGTTCAAGATCGATTTAAGTCGTGCAGATTCTCGCAACAAAGATTAGTTAAACTAAATCTTTATATAACTTTTTACATGTCAATTTTTTTGTATTTTTAAGACTACTGAGTGAAAGCGTTTAGTTAATCAGAAAAAAACACGGTTGAAACTCTACCGAAGAACAACGAGTGATGAGTATCTTTTGTATAAATGAAGTACAACTGTTATCTTGGTAAAAGTAGTAAAATAATTAAATCTTCCAATATGTAATTATAACAATAGTATTAATAGCAATAGTAAAAGTAGTGATAATATTAATGATAACTGCAATAAAAAGAATTACCAATATTATAATGATGATGATGATGATGATGATGACGACGATGACGATGACGGTTACGATGAAGATGACGATGATGATAATGATGATGATGCTACTGCTGCTGATGATGATAATGATGATGATGAGAAAAGCCTAAGTAAAAATTATAATATTAATAAAATAGGTTATGATAATAATGAGAGTAGCAATTAATTATTGTACGTATTGAAAGAAGATACATGTATGTCATTTCAACTAGTTGTGTGTTTTTTTTTTTTTTTTCAGTTAAAAACAGTCTCACAACAAGAAAGGCACATGCCATTACCTTATCTGCTGTGGAATAAAAAGTTTCTCGGCGCGCCAGCTTTAATCAATATGTTTTTGTCTGTCTAAACAAACATTGACTTATCAATTATTTATAACACGATTTTGTCATTTCCCATTTATTGCGATAAAAGAAGCATAGATGTGCCCTTCCGTTTCTTTGTCTTCCTTCGGTTGGGAAACAACAGCTTGTGAACAGCTTCTTTATTAGTTTTATTTGCCCATCGGCGCCGACTTCTAAAAGGGGAGTAAACAAGGGGAAAGCGAGTACGAACATTGTTGGGGGCAGTGCATCTGGCGTTGGTAACTTTCTATGGATTAGATTGCACATTTTCTGCTACAAAAAGAGGTTTTTATGAAAGAAAAAAGACGCAGATACCAGATGTCAATCTGCGCAGAAATACATATACGTCCCTGGGAAAGCATTTCAAAAATAAAAATCAACAGCACGTGAATTGCCTTGTTTGCACACGATTTTTCTCCCGTTAATACATGGGAGGATCCTGTGAAAAAAGTAGTTTTTATGTTAGAATGTGTTCTAATTTGACATTTTTTTACTTAAGAATTCTATTTCAATGTTTAAAAAAAAAGTGATAAATATTGTATCATTGAATTTTTGCTTTATAAGGCTTGTGACTGCTTTTGCTGCAGTGTAAGATATTACGTCAACTAAGTTTGCTTGTCTATTATCTCAATGGTTTCGTATGTGTTTTACTATTATGAACTGTTGTTGTGCATATTACGATGACATGGTTTCAAAAGTAATGTGATTCTTACCTCGGTTTACAAAACGGCTGCAGTAGTGACAAACCGGTCTTTACATACGAGAAATTGACAGGCTTAAATTGGTTTGTCTGATGACACTTTATGAAACCTTTAGTCGAAATTAATCTTATCTATCTAGTCGTCTGCATCCATGAATTCTTACAAGTCTTAAATGTTTAAATTACTGCAACTTACAGCTTCCTGTAGATTTTTTTGTTTTTGTTTTGGGTTTAACGTCGCACGGACACAATTATAGGTCATATGGCGACTTTCCAGCTTTGATGATGGAGGAAGACTCCATGTGCCCCTCCTTGCATTATTTCATCACGGGCGGGTACCTGGGTAGAACCACTGACCTTCCGTAAGCCAGCTGGATGGCTTCCTCAACGGCCCGAGTGAGGCTCGAACCAACAACGGTGAGGGACAGGTGATTTGAAGTCTCGGCCACGGAGGCCCCTCCTGTAGATAGGAGTAAAACTCGGAAAGCTGGTAGTAAGAATAAAGTAAAAACAAAATGTCAAGTGAAAGTTGGTCGTCCATTATAACTCGTCTACAGTTGGATTTAAATGTCTTATTTTGTCCAACGAAATCAGGTAAACTGCTAACCTTCTAATATATATTCAAAGAATTCTTTAATGTAGGCTGCATCAGTGTTTGTAGATAGTAGTAAATTAGAAGAAATGAACCCCCCTTCTCTTATACAGACAAAACGATTGCAAGTGATCGAGGAAAAGAACGACTGCAAATCATTTAAAGGCCCACCTCTAGAGCACAAATATGTCGTATTATGAATTTATATGTCTGATAATAGAAAAGATTCTATTGCCTGTCTTTTAGAACAACCTTCAAGTTTTATTCCAGTTTTGAAGCTTATTATCTATGAATTTAACGGGATGTGCACAATTTATTACCTTCCGCGTACAGACTCAGTCAGACCGAGTCAGGGTGTTACTTTATTGCTTTGTTGCTATCTACATGTATACCTCCAAAATTTGGTTGGCTTTGTTATGACAGATGCATTTAAATTACGCTACTTTCATGATACAATGCAATGATCTCCTGTTATCAATACAAAACATTTACATGCATACACTAATCCATACTGCAGTGTATACAACTATACATAGTTCTAAGGAAATGATCTGAACTATTTTTAGATAAAGAGTCTTATAAAATGAAGTGATTATTATTGTTATTATTATTATTATTATTATTATTATTATTGTCATTTATCATTATTACATTTTGCATTATTATTATTATTATTATTACCATCATGGATAAAACAGAAATAACTGACACTTTATACGCCCATGTCTCTGTTTTATAAATCTAAATGGCATGCATCAAGTTAAAACAAGATTTAATGCTTTCTCTGTCGGCATTTAACCCCAAGTTACCACGTTATTATTTTAGCAACGATTTTTAGGCATTGCTAATTTGATATAAATAGAATCAGAAATTGATTCTGAATCACCAACGCTACAATTCAATGCTGGTGCTAGTAATCACAGCATAAAATATTGTCAGAGATAACAAATTGTATCTAATGAAGCAATGGTGATACAGTAATTTTGTAGTGACCCCATAAGGGAAACAATAAGTTATTTGTCAATACTCCGAACAGAAAATTAATGCAGCTACTTGTGTATCTAGCTGGTTTAGTAAGAAAACAATTCTAAGGAAATGATCTGAACAGTGCACTGCAGTGATTTTACTGTGATTTTATTACTAAGTTAACATCTTTTTACATGCTAAATTAGCCAAAGTTACCATTTTCGTGGGAGATCTTGATTTCTTTATTGTGTCATAGATTAGGAACACGAGGAATGTTTCATATGTAATGTTATCGGATACCAAAAATGCGTAAAATTGATAAAATTGTCATTGTTTTTATTTCATACCTTCGAAGAAACTTCTTTGTTTTTGTACAAAGTTTCAGTCGTTTTATTCAATTTTTAAGGTATTTTCATAGACAGATTTTAGTATACCAAGCATACAGCAGATCCTACTGCTCGCCGTGAGCTAAAGAGTCTACCATTTAAATTACATTTAGTATGGGAAAAAGAAAATAGTCGCATGTCACCATGTCTGATGCATTAGGCCTATATGGGACAACACGAATATTTTGTTTTCTTTTGCCAAATTTAAGATACATTTTCAATAAATTTTTGGCCGTCTCAATAAGGAAATGAGAAATCCATCTAGTAGAAACTCGTGTCATTTTTGATCTACCACCCGAAACGAAAAAAATACACTTGCAGATGATATACCAACTGCTATTTGTCGAACAGTAACCCTACAATTCACTACATCAACACATTTCTTGGTGACAGTTTCAGAAGGTGATAGTTTCAGAAATTGCAGCGGAAGGGTGCCCTAACTTTTTACATGTTTCCTTTTTATTAGTTTGAATTAGCTTTTTGTCTAATTTGGCATTTCCTATAGATATCTTGATAAACTATTTTGTAACTGAAATAGAAATTACGTTGCTTATATGCTAGGTAAGACACGCTAAAAGCTTTATAACAAACCATGCAAAGAATTTCAAACTTCAGAACTGAAGTTTTAAACTTTTTCCTGAAATTCATAATAAAAAATGACATAAAAATTGTTTATTGACGATAAATTTAAAACTAACCAAACAATGCTGAAAATTAAAAACCATCATATTACCATACTTAGAGCTTTTTTAGAATGCTGCATAATAATAGAGATATATTTAAATAAAAGAGAATTCAAGGACAAACCTTGTTACAGAAATGCGGACCATGACAACATTACTCTTGGAAATGCACTGTATAACCGGTTAATATCATTTAATGTAATGGTATTTTATTGACATATTTTTCCCTGTCAGTACGCCGGTGACGCCGTGACAAACACCCTAATTAACTAATAATGGATTGCTAGATGTCATAGATATTCATGTTCGGAAAGGTACGTTATAAAATAATTAAGAAACAGTATTTGAAGATAATATGTAGGCCTCCGCACACCGGTTTTATCACTTTCTATAAATTAAAATAATATGACATCGCATCTTAAAACAACAGTAAATAAAACATTTTTTCTTTAAGTCTGGTGAAAACGTATGTTGCATAGTGTTACCGGGTTTCTTTTATTTATCAACAATATAGACATCGACTTAACTGACATTTTGGTTTTACACCAAAAATAGTTTAACACATGAAATGAAAGCAAAAGTTTTATAATTCTTAATGAAATGAAAGGAAATGGAAGGTTCAGTGCAAAACAATGATTCTTTTACAGATATGTAAAGAAGTATCGAGATTTGAGCGCGAAACTATTGTATCTTGTTCGCGCTCAGCCCACGATATAAAACTAGGATTTTGTTTTTATAAACTTTGATTGACTAAGCTACACAATAGTAAGTGTCCTTTTGTTCTTAATTTAAGTTATTCTTGTTTCTTTCAGAGTAATGTTTCTGATTTTTAAACAATATTTTCACTTTATCTTTATACAACATTTGAGCCGCACCATGAGAAAACCAACATAGTTCATTTGCGACTAGCATGGATCTAGACCAGCCTGCGCATCCGTGCGCAGTCTGGTCAGGATCCATACTGTTCGCTAACAGTTTCTCTAATTGCAATAGGCTTTGAAAGCGAACAGCATGGATCCTGATCAGACTGCGCGGATGCGCAGGCTGGTCTGGGTCCATGCTGGTCGCAGATTTTTAAGATGCACTCTTAATTACAATTAAAAAAACAGAAATCAGAAAAATGTGTTATACTTTAAATGTTAATAGAAAGAGTAGCACTTTAATAGTGCAAATGTTTTAAAGAAATGTTGACAGAAATGGGCCGTAATTTATTATGTACTTTTTCAAAACACAGATGAAAGATACCGATACTGCCAGGTTTTATAGATAATTTTGATTATTGTTAATTCTTTCATATGTTATAATTCAATGCTCGGCCTTATATAAACAAAACATACCAATCGATAATAACGTGTTATACAAGCCTTGACAGATTTTATACTAAGCTGCCAACGGCAAATATTACACTTGAATACACATAGTATCAATCAGAGCATGAAATTGGTAATTTTACTCTTATTTAACAGGTCAATTTAACTACAATATTTAGTAGTTGTAAAGTTAAACTAATACATTTGTCTTGATGGAGGATATACAAAATAAAATTTCTAAAAGCAATCTAGGACGATGCTTTAACAGAACAAGAAGGAGCTGAAGATGTATGTATGTTGCTATGTATTCAATATAATAACAAACCTAAAACGCGTGATTCACTTTTTTAACCTTTAATCCGAAATGTCGTAAAAGTGTTGGATTGAATAGAAGATAAAAAAAATTGAAATCACTCTGGGTTTTTTATATGTATTCATGCTTAAGTGACAGACATGGGGTTAACTTGATAGATAGCGTGTATATGCGATTTACATTTTATGTTTACCTGATCTACCTATGTATGTTTAGGTTTCCCAACAACTAAGTGAAGGCTGATTTTCTACTGGATGTATGTCAAATACACACATTAATGTTAAATTGATTACGAATTTCAGACTGTATAAATGCAAACGTATTTCCCTGACGTGTCCATTCATCTTTCAAACGTCCTTGATGAAGTGGGTTTGGACGAGGGGACACTTAATACTCGACGAAGGACGAGCAGTCTGCAAGAGAGTGCAGTTACGTTACAACTAGAACAGGGCAACTCAAAGTCCATGCGCTGTCACTATTTTGGAAGTCGAACGGAAGGGACAACTATACCAGGATTGAACTCTGACCTAGATGTAGTGTTATCAGACAACCATGTAAACATTATTCAAAACATTGATGAATCTGTAGAATGTGACGAAGAAAAAGTGAGTATGTTAATGATACAAGATGACAGCGTACCACCAGGGTATTGCCGCCTTCAGGTTTTAAATTGTGATACTGTGGATCAATATTATCTTGAAAAATGTACCTTCGACAATAAAGGCAAACGGTTGCTAGAAAATGTCATCATTCATCATATGGACATAAACTGCAAAGAGGGATTCGTACGCAATGGCCCGGCCACCACAAATACACGTTCTAACATAGACAGAGTTTCGGCTTTTCTGTGTCGGTCATGGTCATACAAAGCAATATTTCCGGCTGTATATAATATATGGATTAAAGAAATGTTTAGAGATATAATACAGAGCGGATGTTTTGTTGTGCCAACAGGGCATTGCTTGAGCGAAGATGAAAAGCTTGAATGGCGAATTTCTACATCTTTTGCCGAAAGAATTCTTATGCGAAATATGAACGTGATACAAATAAAATGTTTTGTGATGCTAAAATTAATAATCAAAGCAAGCATAGAACCTCTGCTAGGAAAGTGTGTAACAAGTTTTCATTGTAAAAATGTGTTTTTCGTGTTGTTTGTACATTTACCATTAACGATTTGGAAAAATGAAAATTTGATCTTTTGTATTAAACTTGGAATTAATTTACTGCAGTGGTTTATACGGTGTAACAACATTCCACATTATTTTCTACCTTCAAACAACTTGCTGGCTGGACGTCTTAACAGAAAATCTCGACAACGCCTTTTGCAAATATTAGATGATATGGTACGCACTAATATCCGTGTAATACTGGAAATAAGAACTGACAGTGTTGGAGACCGTTTGCTACAAAGACTTAATTGTCTGCCCGCCCGTCACATAAAGTATACAAACGTATCAGTCAAAACTGAAATATTTAGTGAAGTTTTGTGGTTCACATTTTATCTTATACACAGCAATTTTCTAAAGATGTTGAAGTTTATAATGTCAGATCAGTACAGCGTTATTACAAATATAAGGCGGTTTCTCTTAAAACTTTTAAATGTGAAGAAAGGTAATGAGTCAGTGGAAGCTGTAGTGAAAATGTTGAGCACATGTTTAGACACTACGACAGGTTCAGTAATAGCATCAATGAATATTTCAGAAAGCCAACCTTTGAATGGTCTAGCTTACAAATATCTAGAGAGCGGTATCGAATCAGACGCGATGTCTGGCAGACTAAAACTGATTTGTGTATACCTTTGTACTGAAAAGTACGAAAAAGCCTCTAAAATGCTTCAATCTATTGAAGAAAAATATGAAATTAACACATTGCAACCAGTGTGTTCATGTTTGAACAATGTGAAGTTGCGAGGGCGTGGTCAAGGATTTCGTTTCCCTGTTGACATTTTATTTCACACAGTAGAATGGTGCCTTGCAAACCTTGTATCTTTCCCGGTCGTTTTCACGCGTGCAGAGATCAACTGTGTGCCTCACGCTTTACGGCACGAGTTTTATCGGTGTACAGAAGAGGAACTTCAATGTCTTGACGAAGGAAAGGAGTGGACGAAATTCGCCATCATCGACCCACTCCCCCTTTTTCACTTTTTACAGTATATGACTAACAAACAATTGCAGAATGGACCTGCCCAGCAAATGGCTCTTGAAAACTTTACACACACCGCGTTTAGAGACAAGTATCTTATCCATGCAGATGCTGCTCTGAATGTACTTGGTCAGTGTATGGAACTAGAAGGGAGATACCAAGACGCGTTTGGTTGCTACATAGAATCACTCAATGAAAGACCGACCCATAATAGTGCTAAATGGCATATTTCAATTCTTATCTGGAAAACAATACACGAAAAGTTTGAAAGGTAATATAAACGCTCTAAGATAACGTGCACGACTTTCTCGGGAAGAAAACAAATAGACTTTACACAAAACACCTCAATATTCGAGATTCTTTCTAAAACTTGTTTGAAAATTGCATATTTGGACAAAAACATTTCTATAAACTGTCATGTTTAAATATGTTACCGTTTTCTTTTTATTTTGGTTACTTTAGCTAAATGTTAAAAAAAGAAATGTAGCTGGGGTGTAAATAATATTTTCCAGCAGAACACCAGAGTCAAAAAAGTACAAATAAACCTTAGTACCGGTGCTGTTTCACAAGCTGTGAAGATGGATTTAGACATGTGATTTGATTTATATATTGGCATACCTGTGTTTATCATAAAATACTCATATTCTTTTGATATAGAAAGAAATTTTATCATAAATGTTAGAGTGTACGATGACAATAGTGTACCAAATATAGTTTAGATGAAACCGCAAGTGCATGCATTTATTCCATTTGCATATAAATAATTTGTATTTGCTATAATGAAAGGCCCGTTCACTAGCACGAACTATACATACGCCGCAAAATTTATTCATATTGGTAAAAGTATGTCTTTTAACGCATTGTTATTTCAGTTATTTCTTACATAAGTTTTTTTATTATGTTTCAAGAGTTCACAAAATAATACCGGTACTCACAACTAAACCGATGAAAACGGAATGTGTTTGGCCTGGAAACAGATTTATATTTTTGAATGGGTTTTACGTCGCACCGACACGGTTATAGGTCATATGGCGACTTTCCAGCTTTGGTGGCGAAGGAAGACCCCAGGTGCCCCTCCGTGTAATATTTCATAACGGACGGGCACCTGGGTAGAACCACCGACCTTCCGTAAGCCAGCTCCCTCACACGAAGAATTCAACAAACGGATATTTGTCATATAATATCACTAACTGCTTTCCAATGAAAAGAAACATTCAAAATTAACGTTTGCATATATGCAGAAGTTAATTTGCACTTGGTTCCCACTTGGTGCATACTTGGATATCGAAATACATTTACATGACCAAATTTGCTTCTATCATATGCAAACAAATGTTCATTTGTGCAAACATGCATGTGAACGAGACTAAAGAATTCAGAAAAGTCAATACCTTATCTCTTTGGGTCATAAATTGCATTAGTGCAATGAAACAAAGAGAACTCTCTTGACATTTATTGGAGCACTTGCACATGTGATAACATTAAAGAAATGTTCAACAAATAACAGTTTGAATGAGGGTAAGACAGACGATAGTCTAAACAAGTGCATTTACACCAAGGCTCTGATTTTACAAATGTAACTAAAGAGATCAATTGATCAAATTTTACTTTTTCTGTGAAAGATCGGTGAAAGTTATAACATAAATAAAGATCTTAATAAAACTAGATGCTGCTAAAATGATGTAAGATCCCGAAACAATCTTTTTTGCAGAAATTATTCGTGAAAATGAGAAAGGAATACAGTATCATAGGCCGTTTAAAATGATATAAATAATGATACAACAATAACAACAACAATTTGACATCACTGATATATAATATAATGTTAATCTATAAACGGTCTTAAAATAATAATTATGTGTGATAGATTTACCTATATGTTTATGGGTCTATTTTGACCATGTCAGTTTAAAACATTTTATCACAAACGTGTGATAATCTTACAGCCCTCTTGTGATTGAGTCAATACGAATAATATTTTGTCAAAAACTTGCGATGCATTAAACATTTTATGGTTCTCTTTTGCGAACCATATTTCATCAACAGCATGTGATATATTTACTACTTTATGGTTCTCTTTTGATGATTGCGATGCGAACCATATTAAATGGAAAACATGTGATAATCTAACAGTTTTATGTTTCTCTTTTGCCTGAGTCCTTGCGAACCATATTCTGTCAAGAGAATGTCATAATCTAATATTTCATGAGTCTCTTTCAATTTTGTGACTGTGAACCGCACATTATCAAAACATTACCAAACAACTAATGACATTACTGCCATATTACTCTACGAACTGTATTATACCAAAATGAAATGAGCCGTGCCATGAGAAAATCAACATAGTGGGTTTGCAACCAGCATGGATCCAGACCAGCCTGCACATCCGCACAGTCTAGTCAGGATCCATGCTGTTCGCTTTTAAAGCCTACTGCAATTAGAGAAACCATTAGCGAACAGCATGGATCCTGACCAGACTGCGCGGATGCGCAGGTTGGTCTGGATCCATGCTGGTCGCAAACCCACTATGTTGATTTTTTCATGGCACGGCTCAAATCATTTAATGTAATGGCATTTTATTGACTGGTGTTATTTTTCCCTGGGAGAAAAGCCAGCGTCGTCATGACAAACACTATCTAATCAACTAATAATTGACTGTCAGATGATTTCCTATAGATTTACGTTTGGACGGGTCGAACGTTTTCCATACAGTTGCTTAGAAACAGTCATTTATGTGAGGCATCGCTTATCATCGAAAATAGTTATGGCACCGCAAGGCTTGATATTCAAATTGTTCATTTACACGAAATTTCAGTGGCTCTAGAGCTTTTGGTTCTGGCGATGATAGTTTATGAAATTTATCAAAACAATGCCATGATATTGAAAAGAGTCTGTGCTTGCACAGCAATATAATCTAAAGGAACTAGGTTCGTATTTATAAAATTACAACTATCAAAAATATGACAAACAAATAAATATTTGCACTTCATTACTTTTTCATACATACAGGTCATAAAATTTACGAAAATAATTGCAATGAGAGGTCTACATAAGTTGAAATATTTGATCGAACGGACAAGGCAATAGCAATAAAGAAACCTAGTACGTATCGTTAATCGCTAAGACTTGAAGAGGTAGACCTGTACCCCTGAAAACAAGTTAGGTCTATATACAAAAGCGTTCTATCTTAGATCAATACTCTCTCCGTTTTCTATTTGTTGGTTTATCATTTATTCATAACTGTCATTTTATTTGCGATAAATGAAAGTTTACTTTATTTGTCCTCAAGAGTAGGCTAAAGCTTGTGAAGGGTGTCTTTATAAGATCTTATTTCTCACAGTTAAGACGGTTCAAATGTCACTCTGCTTTGTCAATAACAGCATTGTTAGATGACGGCAACTGCTGCGATCTATTTATTATTTATACCGATGTTCCATTTATTGGCATAAATGAAAATTCTTTGTTTGAAAGTTTTTGTCCTTGTCATTAACTAATGAATATCTTCTTTGAGTTTACATAGTAGAAAGTAAATCATTTAACAAAGAGTACAAGTACCCGTTGTGCAAGCATATGGATCGGTCATGACATGCTGCTTCGATGCAGAGTTAACAAGTATTTGCATAGCTTTTATAAGCGCTTATTGGCAGTTTTATGCGTTTCATTCCTGATAATTAACAATGTTAAATGTTATAATGGAAAGAAAATTGATTATGCTTCTCTCGCAGAAATGCTTATGACGAGAGATACATTAAGAGTATCTTTCTGATCGGAAAATACATACTTACGATAATGCTTAATGGACTGTTTCGTTAAAAGGTATTTGACCCGTAATAACACTAGGTAATATCTGTGTGGTTCTTTTCTCACGTGAGGTATTTCTGGCATTATTCGGGCGTAAATATAACACAACGAGCACATAGTGTTCTGTAAATATACGGAAGATGTACAAACTATGACGCTTCACGGACTGTTTCGTTATTATATTAATTAAAACCTTCTGTAGTATGGGGTTTCTTTAATGGTATTGGAACCGTAATGAAACTCGGTAATTTTCGTGTTATTACGTACTCACGTTAGGTAGTACGGCATTTTTCGGACGTAAAAAAACGGAGAATGCCGAATTCGCATACGGAAAATACGGAATTTGCGATTGTTACTATTTTACTTAGGATATATGCTAATGTCTTCTTTGGTTGATATCAATGCACTCTCAACTATTTTGGCCTCTTTGTTGTATTTAACAGTGAAATGTATAGTTTTGTAATATTTCCAGAGCAGAAAATTCATACTTTGATTTCGATGTCCACGTTTGCTTCATGTGTATATCTTTCGCTATTAAACGCAAGTTCTTGTTAACATGTACTTCTTTTCCTATCAGTAACTCCATCTTTTAGATATTCCAGATTGACGTGTTAATGAAAACCTAAAGTTTGGGGACGTATAGGCCCTTTAGGCCGGGTGTAATCATCTCTATATGTTTATTACAGTATACATAACGATGTACATGTCACAGTAATAAACTATTTATTTACTTACTTACTTACATAGCCTGTATAGAACTACTGATAAGATTTTTTCTCAGTTATAAAAATACATATTTTTTTTGTGTGTGTTTGGGTTTAACGTCACACCGACACAATTATATGTTATATGGTGACTTCCAAGCTTTTCATGGCGGAGGAAGATCTAGAGTATCCCTCCGTGTATTATTTCAACACGAGTGGGCACCTTGGTAGAACCAGTTACCTTCTGTAAGCCAACTGGATGGCTTTCTCACATGTGGAATTCAATAGCCCGAGTGAGACATGAACATACAACGGTGAGAGGCAAGTGATTTGAAGTAAGTGACTTGCCACGGAGGCCCCAGAAAACACCATTTTAATTACTTGAATAGAATCCATCGGTACGACTTAGCCAGTGGTTGGGTGTAATAAATTACCAGAATGAATTGCAGTGCTGACCTATACATAAACGACGATGCAGGAGCGGTGAGCAAAGAACAAAATTGCGTACCGAGAGAGTAGCGGTGTCCCGATTATCTTTGACAGCTTTTGTTCTAAGCAAAGCTGCTTAGCGTTACTTCAATAAAATAATCTGCTTTAAAAAAAACACTACTGCTCAATTGCGAGGTTTTAATGGATTAAATGTGTTTACTTGCACAAAATCTTTCAAAGCTTCAGCATGTGTTTATGAAAGATTTTAGGCTTACAGTTTTTCCTCTTCCTCTTCACGAGAGCGCAAAGATTCTTTGTAGAAATACTTTTTGGTAATTAGATATTGTGTTGTCGTATAACAAAACGTCCAAGCTTATGAATAGCTAACTTTAAAAATGGCATAAATTTCAAAATACTTGGGATATCGCCTTTTCACATATACGTTATTGTACGTTATGAGATCTCAAACTTTTATGGGTAATTTCGTTCTTTGTTCTGATAAGCACCTTATAATTGCAATTCAGAACATTCCATTTTATCATTAAGTTTAATCTTACACGTTTAAAATAAACTTGCAAAACTTAAGTCATAAGATTTATTAGAAGCAAGCAACTTAGATAATTGTCTTTAACTACGTAAAGGCATTTCTCTACACATATTCTCTTGAAATACAACCTTTATAATCCGTTGACTGCATGTAACTTTGAATTATTCTATACAATTTGCAAATTTTGCTGAAATATTTATGTGATCATTAACTGCAAAGCTATCTGTGTATATTTGCAAAGTCACAAAGCCCGGAAATACCCAAAATCTATTTGTCATAGCGATCTGAACGTGAAAGTCAAGAAAAATGATCTAACTTCCCTACACTTGGGACAATATGGTTTTGCATTCCACACTGTCCCTCGAGTAGGAAACCCCTTTTTATACAGACAGGCATGTACGATCTTTATACACTAACTAAAGCTTAATACAAATGAGCCGTGCCATGAGAAAACCAACATAGTGGGTTTGCGACCAGCATGGATCCAGACCAGCATGCGCATCCGCGCAGTCTGGTCAGGATCCATGCTGTTCGCTTTTAAAGCCTATTGGAATTGGAGAAACTGTTAGCGAACAGCATGGAGCCTGACCAGACTGCGCGGATGCGCAGGCTGGTCTGGATCCATACTGGTCGCAAACCCACTATGTTGGTTTTCTCATGGCACGGCTCAATTGGTTAGAAGGCTAACATGAATTCATTTTGAAAATAGGAGCGGCGTACTGAGGTTCCACGGAATAATTTGACCTTATATCAGAATTGTATCATTTTTGACATGACATTTGACATGTGACCGCGCCGATTTGAATCAATATGACATCTGTAAAACAATCGCTAACTTATCATTTATTCATAGAACCATTCTGTCATTTCCTCTTTATTGATGTTAATGAAACGTAATTCCCCGCCTCTGTTTATTTGTCCTCATTCAGAAGGTTATAAGGTAGCCTTGTCTTACAATACAGACGCATAAGGATAAACCTCTTTAAAGCTAATCATGTTGTAAGGACTAAAATGTATGTGTTGTGTAGAGATTTTTGTTGTGGAGAGAATCAAGAACATGAAAAAAAGCAAAGGGGTGTTGTACAGTATGCTGTAAAATGCAAGTCAAATGAAGTTAGGTACTTTCATATTGATGCGATTCAGAAACACCCTTTTTTCTTTTTCAAGTAAACAACTCGAAAACATTCGAATATAAGCATGAATAAAATGTATTTTATGTAAAATACATACCACGAGTAAAATAATGCACCTTTGTCATCACGGAAGCATTTTTATTGAATTTTTCCTTTATTACCATCATCTCATAGTACAGACAATAACTTTGTATTTTCAAGTATATATTTGTTTCACATTCAAAAACTAAGTAATTATCATAAATGAACAACATCTTATTCCTACATTACAAATTCCCCCATTTCATTTTGTAAATGTTTTATCAATGCATTAAAATCGATTTTAGATTTGTGAATTTTTCATTAGACCCATAATCCGAGATCATATAAACAAGTTTGCATTTCATTTCAGAATTTAGTGTTGGTGTGAATTTGAGAGAAAATAAAACCGGCAGCAGAAGTGCTTTATATTGATTGCGACAGTGATACGATTGCTGAGAAAGTGAATGGAAGGGAAAGCAAAAAATGCAATTCAGAGTCATTATCAAGAAAACAGCACTGTCGTCAATGCGACATGCCCCAAGATGGAAGTGGACCCAAAAAGAAAACTGACAAATGAGCCACGCCATGAGAAAACCAACATAGTGGGTATGCGACCATCATGGATCCAGACCAGCCTGCGCATCCGCGCAGTCTGGTCAGGATCCATGCTGTTCGCTACAGTTTCTCTAATTGCAATAGACTTTGAAAGCGAACAGCATGGATCCTGACCAGACTGCGCGGATGTGCAGGCTGGTCTGGATCCATGCTAGTCGCAAACCCATTATGTTGGTTTTCTAATGGCACGGCTCAAATAACGTATTCTCCGTAAGCGATTTCAACAGTTTCCAGCTTTCGCAGAAAGTCATGTGTGTCCTCAGTGCTGTTGAATTTTCTAGTTCTTTGGGATCATAGAGTATATTAATTTTTACTGTAATAGAATCCCGCTTAAGCTGGTGCTACTGGGAGTGAGGGGTGTTGCAAATTCATGACCTGTTATGAACAGACTCAATCAAACCGAGTCTGCTATTATGTTGCTTGGTTGCGTTCTATGCTTCCAAGTGATCTTTTCCCAGATTTTATTGACTTATATTTTCGTCTAAAAAATCCGAATTGCCTAACGAAAATACGTAACCCCACGGGAATTGACAAGATTCATAACTGGTCCTCTGCCTTAAAAATCAGCAACCTCAAAGAAATTTTTAAAAAAATCTTAATCAATACTACATAAGGTGATATTTCATGAGCATGCTACTCAGTGCAAATAATTATCCATCTGTTTTGTCAACATATGATACAAACATCGTATTTCAAAAACAAAACAAAAAATACAAGAAGTGCATTTGCATTTAGTTTACCGCTTAAAGATTTTTGAAACTGGATTTTATCTTTTTGTTACGACAAAACATCAAAAATAGGGATACTAGTTTAATACGACATGACTCAAGATACAACAAGCTTGTAAAAAGACAATATGAACTACATGGTAGATTATATAAATAAAATGACTTTCATGATAAGTTAACTTAATGTGGTTCATGAACACTTTTTGAGCCTTTTTTTGCTATGTTGTAAAACATCGATCAGCGAAGAAAAATATAAATTACAACAATACAACACAGAAGAAACAGCTTCCTCGAAACGTATTTCGTGTTTAAAGGAAGATCAAATTTCAAGTTCACTACAGAATGTGTTGCGTTTGATATACTTTTTAGCATACCATGACGAGGCAGATAATTGCTAAAATCCTAAATCATGAATACAATTAACACATATTTCAACTTCATTTCATATTGTTTCTTTATTAAATACATGTTCATAAAAAATCATGCAGATCCCCTTACCAACACTCAACAGAATGATTTTAAATAGCAAAGACAAAAACTCTCATTCACCTACTGTTTTCGGAGTCTTGTCCACACAAGTATTTCTAGATGCATTAATCTAAGTCAAAACTTCTACTACACCCCCACAATACTCTAGCTACATGTCATTGTAAAAGCAGTTAATAGGCAGATGCAATAGCAAAGTTACTGCTTTCCTGCTACAGCGACTGTCAATGAATAGAATGTTCTCCCCTCAACGTGATTCAAAATGGTGGTATCTTGTTAACAGTCCTGTAGCACTACGTGTTACTATTTTAAGAACAATAATTGACTCTCAGTGCTTTAAACACTCATTTTTCCTTTTAAAAAATCTCATTCGTCATTTTAAACATAATTAGATGTCTCAGATGTCTGCATTAAAACCTAAATTACTGACGATTAGTTTATGACTGATTTCTAGGCATTGTTAATTTGATAAAAAAAAATAGTATCAGAAACCGACGGTGCGATTCACTAATGGTGCACTTGATCACAATATAAAATGAAAGAGCCAGTCACACTTCATGGTATCTAAATGAAGCAATGCTGAAAGAGAAATTGTAATTGTAATTCTGGACTGACCCTCTGATGACTGCAATACGATATGTTCAGGACCGATTACAAACAATTGATACGTCTAATAGAGTTTCTACAGTGGTTCTAGAAATGATATCTTGCGTTACATTCACGATTCTTGTGTTGTGACCGTATCAGTTTGCACTGTGGTTTCTATTTTAGACATGATACTTGAGAAAATGAAATGACCAATATACTATTTTATATCAAAATCACATTTTCTAAAGCAAAGACACACACTGTTCTAAACAAAACATTTATTCATGCTTCAGTTACAATATCTTATCATCTCTCATCTCTTATCTATTTTATGTAATGTATAGACTATGGAACTAAAATAAAACTTCAGGTACACACTACCTTTTTTCGATATATATCTATTTAAAACTTCACCAAAGTTACAGTCTGAAAATATAGTATGAGGATCATTTCCCGGAAAAAGAGTTAATTAAGTAAAAAAAATATATATATATAGGGTAGAATATTATGGAAAAATGAGCACAAATGTAGGCTTAGGTGACTGGGTCCTTTCCATCTCCTACAATATATATATTTTTTTCTTATATTCTAGGCATGGAAAAACATGCATAATTACTACAGGTCAACTTGAGTTAAGTCTTTAATTATCAGTAATGATTTGAAGAAAAAGAGCAAATCAAGGAATACTCTTAGGAAATTTTGACAATGTCTTTGAATATAATTCATCAACAAACATGTGCGTCTGAAGAAATAAATACGGTGATAAAGCTACTGACGGAAAGGGAACAATATCTGCTGATTGTATATTAACGTATGCGACATTTATTCAGAAATATTCAAAAATCAAAGAAAACAATTTGAGGACAGTTGTCGTAAAATGAACGAAAGCATATGAAGAAATTTGTTTGTTTTGGATTTTTTATTTTAACGCCGTTTTTCAACAATATTTCAGTCATGTAACGGCGGGCAGTTAACCTAACCAGTGTTCCTGGATTCTGAACCAGTACAAACCTGTTCTCTGCAAGTAACTGCCAACTTCCCTACATGAATCAGAGGCGGAGGACGAATGATTTCAGACACAATGTCTTTTATCAAATCGTCACGGAGAAAATACGCCTCACCCAGGGCTCAAAGTCACGACCCCGCGCTCCATAGATCTGCCCTCTCCCTATTGAGCTAAGCGGGCGGGATACGAGGAAATAGTTTGAGTTCATTAAAAACCATTTTATCAACTACATATTTACCTAAAAGTATAACTTTCAAAAGAGTTCTTTCAATAGTATTTTGAAACTGAACAAGAGCTGTCCGTAAGACAGCCAAGCTCGACTATTCGAAATATTGTCAAAGAAGCAGGAAATTATTACCCAAAATGCTAAATATCAAAAGAGTTTTAAGTTCGAAAGGGGACATAATTTGACCAAAATACATATCAGAGTTATGGGACTTGGTGCTATCAACTAGTTTTATAACCCCGAAGAAACATATTAAGTTTCAATTCAATATCTGCATTAGTTTTGGAGATAGTAACTTGCATGTAAAACTTTAACCAGAATTTTCTAAGTCCAAAAGGGGGCATAATTTGCTCAGAATACATGTTAAGAGTTATGGAACTTGACCCAGTGAGGTTGGTAATTGACCTAGAAAAAGAATAAATAAGTTTCAAAGCTATATGCCTTTTGGTAATAGCTGTATGTACTTGCACGCAAAACTTTAACCAGGATTTTCTAAGTCCAAAAGGGGGCATAATTTGCCCAAAATACATGTCAGAGTTATAGGACTTGGTGCTATCAACTAGTTTTATAACCCCAAAGACACATATGAAGTTTCAATTTAATATCTGTAGTAGTTTTGGAGATAGTTACTTGCATGTAAAACTTTAACCAGGATTTTCTAAGTCCAAAAGGGGGCATAATTTGGACAAAATACATGTCAGAGTTATGGAACTTGACCCAGTGAGGTAGGTAATTGATCTAGAAAAAGAAAAAATAAGTTTCAAATCTATATGCCTTTTAGTAATAGCTGTATGTACTTGCACGCAAAACTTTAACCAGAATTTTCTAAGTCATAAAGGGGCATAATTTGGCCAAAATAAAGGTCAGATTTATGGGACTTGGTGCTATCAACTAGTTTTATAACCCCGAAGACACATGTGAAGTAACAATTCAATATCTGCATTAGTTTTGGAGATAGTAACTTGCATGTAAAACTTTAACCAGAATTTTCTAAGTCCAAAAGGGGGCATAATTTGGCCAAACTACATGTCAGAGTTATGGGACTTGACCCAGTGAGGTAGGTAATTGATCTAGAGAAAGAAAAAATAAGTTTTAATTCTATATGCCTTTTAGTAATAGCTGTATGTACTTGCACGCAAGACTTTAACCAGAATTTATAAGTCCAAAAGGGGGCATAATTTGGCCAAAATGAAGGTCAGAGTTATGGGACTTGGTGCTATCAACTAGTTTTATAACCCTGAAGACACATGTGAAGTTTCAATTCAATATCTGCATTAGTTTTGGAGATAGTAACTTGCATGTAAAACTTTAACCAGAATTTTTTAAGTCCAAAAGGGGGCATAATTTGCTCAGAATACATGTTAAGAGTTATGGAACTTGACCCAGTGAGGTTGGTAATTGACCTAGAAAAAGAATAAATAAGTTTCAAAGCTATATGCCTTTAAATGATAGCTGTATGTACTTGCATGCAAAAACTTAACCAAGGTGTGACCCCGACGCCGACACCGACGCCGACGCCAGGGTGAGTAGAATAGCTAGACTATTCTTCGAATAGTCGAGCTAAAAAAAAACAATTAACAAGTGTAGTGTTAGAAGATTTGTAAAGAACATACCTGAGAGCTAAACCTTTGTCGATTAAAGAACGATACTCCGTCAACATGTCATTAGATATAATGACTCTGTAACATCTGTGCTAGTGACCAGACACTACTGTTTTCTAAACTTTCGGCATTTTCAAACAAGCAAGACTTCTACGATATTTTTTGCTGTTAAAGCCAATGGTATAATTTTATGTAAGATCCTTTTGGAAGCATGGAACACAGCCAAGCAAAATAACATCAGATTGGGTATATTGAATCTGTTTATGAGATGTTGTGGAACGTGCGGTACAATTCGTGCTTTTAAGAAGAATTTATGTCCAACCGCTGTACATGTATTTTGCAATTCAATTTATTTCAAGGTCTCTAAGCTTATAACCTTCAGACGAATGTAGAGGAAAACAAATTTAGCTCCCTGGAGTGCTACATTGGTAAACACCTTAAGAAAAAGAAGATGGTGTTGTCTGAGAGGCTTATCTATCTGTAATTGGAGAAAACATTGTAAGACTATATTAGCATTTGCAACCGTTTTGTGTTAATCATAATCTAAAAACAAACACTCAGCTGTGGAAGCAGTTGTATTCAGAGTACATGTTTGAGTATATATATGAAATTTTCAAATATTTACCTATTTGACTGTGTACGAAGTTTATTTTTATCAAGTCCATCAAAGTCGTCCAAAACAGACATCATAGTAACACACTTCTAACAATATTGTTATACGAAAGTTTTCAAAGCTGGACGCATCGAGATAGATATGTATGATAGGTCAATGAAACAAGATAAACAACATAATTTCACTATTCTGTTCTGTCAAAATGAGACATGAGTTAACCTGAACCACAGTGGTAATGTTGTCACTTTTCTGGAACATACAACTGCAATTTTCTGATTTGCATGCTTTTCTCTGAACGTACCAAATTAAAAGGCAACTCCGCCGAAGGAATACTTTTGTCACCACTTGTTTGATAATAACATAGCTATGTAGGACCACATTTGTAACAGATCGCATTTGTAACAGATTTCGTACGTATGCGATCGCATTCGTAACGGGTAAAATGTGTTACGAATGTGTTTGTCCAACATGGGGGTTGACATGAGAAGCACATATGTATCATGTTGAGTTTTATACTGCAAATGTTCAATGAGTTGGTTTGTCATCGCAACATCATTAAATGACTGCCATAAGCATATCACAAGTTAGCGTCGTCGTCGTCGAGGTCAATGACATCATAAAATTATTTGAGTCGCATCATGAGAAAATGGGCCTTCGGGAATCTTCGAGGTTTTGCAACCAGTGTGGGTCCAGATCAGACTGCGCGGATGCATGGCCCACACCGTTCGCTGTTATTTCAAAGAAGGCTTATTCTACCTGAATATGAAATTTTCTGACCCTGATTCAGATGCATAAATGCACAGTTCAGCCTAAATATAGATTTTTCGGAAATTCACGAAAATGTCCGAAAGCCAATTTTCCGTGACGTGGCTCATTTTTTATAATCATTTCTGCATCCACAGCCACTACCACCTTAGTATGATTACAACTTCGGCTACTTCTACAGTTACCTCGACTTGCTGAAATGTAGACCCACATGCCCAGGTCACTGGTTCGAACCCGGTGGCGACATACATTTGTAGCTGTCTTTCGTCATCCAGAGCTGTTTCAAGTTGGTTGACAAACAGGAAGCTGCTATGTCACGGGACAAATTATATACAACTTGTCATGGACGGAGTCGTTAGCCTTAAGTCTAGGAAGGCCCGACCTTGTGCTGCGCACTAATGTCTATGGGATTTTAAGAAAATACACCTTATTTTCTAATTACCCTCACCCCACTGAGTCCGTCTGTGAGGTACATGTAATAGGCCTTCTTTTATTATAATCCCGCCGGGAAATAGAGGAGGCTGTGCGTTCGTGCAGTTATATATATAAGTTCATGTCGTTGGTATAACTTGCCCATTCAAAGTCAGATTTTCAAATTATTTGGTACAAATGAGCAGCATGGATAGAAGGTGTGTTGAGATCATGATCCTTGTTGCTACATGTATATATCCAAGATCAAGTTTACAGCTTTGTTTTGTTATTTTGTTGTAATATATATGTTTGTGCCCGGATCATAACCCGCTTTAGTCAGATTTCCAAATACTTTGGTACATATTACCACCATTTATTGACAATCTGTAGTGATCATATTACACCTATTACTGCAAACGTCTCAAATTTTTGGGACCCTGTAGAATGGTTTTGATGAATATTATCTTTGTTTGTTGGATTCAGAGCGCCTGTTTTCAACAGTATTTAGGTAATACAGTTTCGGGCAGTTAATCTTACCATTGATCCTAGAACGGCCCAGTCCAAGATGATGATGATGATGATGATTATGATGATGCTGATAATGCTAATGAAAATGTCAGTTATATTAAAATCAGTACAACAGTATCTTTATATTAGTAACCGACAACGTTCCAGCTTGAAACAGCACTGAGTGGCGAAAATAGCAACAGATACGAGTAGTTTTCACCCGGTCTCGAACGTGTGTCCCTCGACACTCTAGTTGATGGTAAGTTCTTCCCATTAATTTCAATTGAAATTATACCCTGGCTCATATACGAGTTTACACTCATATGTTCGTTTACAGGTCTGGTAAAACGCACCTATACACGTAAGGTATTAACTGGGTGGATGAGAGACATAATATCTCTGGAAATTCCGGCCCTGACTAGGAATTCAACCCGCTCCGCCGGTTTCGTAATCTGCAAAACTATCCACTGCACCAGCTTCACCGATGGAGTTACTCGTGCCGTTCCTATAGAGATACAAAATAAGAGTGTTTCCATACGAATGCAGACACCAGGCCTGGCAAGAAAACTCTCATAGTAAATATAATCCAATAAAGTCCACGTCAGGGTTTTAAGCCGGACATATTTCATTTGTCGCCAGTTTAAGTTTTTTTATGTTTAAAGTAATGCGAATTGACAAAGATAAACAAAACGAAAACGAAAAACCTATCTTGCAGCGAACCCGCGGACACCGATGACATCAGGATCAGAACAATATCCATTAGCAGTCCTCGAACAGTCAAGCTAGTCACTATTTTTAAGTATACGTAGATGTATATATATCTAGTGTCCATCTTTAACAAGACTTTCTGTGCTAGTTGAGACTGCCTTGATCTTGATTTTCGAGTGCACTTTATTTGTTGTTGAAGCGATACAACCAGCGAATTGCCGATTATAAAAGTTGAACAGGGATTGCATGTGGCTTTAATCATACATATTCATATACATGTATTCATGCATTTAATAAAAATGAAATCTTACAAACCAAAACCTATATGGGAAATTTATAAGTGACATGTACATGAAATACTATGAACAGACCAGTCATGATAACCGTTCGGTATTCTTGCCAAGTTCAATTGCCAGATAACCAACCTGTACCAAGATATTAACCTAACCGAAAAAATCCCTCTATCAACAAAAGGGTCGTCATGGCCCACTATCGCTCACATGAGTAATACTACACTATACATGTTATTAAATCTGCGATTTTGCCATTTTAGGGGTCATAATTCTTAAGACAAATAGCGTAATATGGCTACTCTTCGAGGAAAAAATATATATAATTCCTACGATATATAATTTCTAGGCAAGCTTGGTCATAATCAAATCATAAATGTGATCTCTGTCATGTTCGCAATGCTAAAATCAGCAAATTTTGTCATTTAAGGGACCATAACTCCAGCAAAAATGTTGCTATATAGCTGGTTTTCGTAAGGAACCGAGATGTTATAGATATATAACTTCTCTACAAGTTTGGTCAAAATGAAATAATAAATATGGCCTCTATTGTGTTCAAGGAAGTGAGATCCTATATAAGTTTAATGAAAATCAAATAATAAATGTAGTCTCCACTGTTCACAAGCAGCATTTTTTACCAAATCAGGGGCCGTAACTCGAAGTCAAATAAATGGTGCAACACGGCTGTCTTTGAAAGGAACTGAGATCTTATAGATATACAAGTTGTATGCTTATTGAGTCAAAATAACAAAACATGTGGTCTTAATCGGGTTCACAAGGCTAAAATCAGTAATTATTGCCATTCCAGGGGCCATAACTCCTAGACGAATAAGGTGATATGGCTGGTTTTCGAAAGGAACCGAGATATAGATCTATATTAAGTTCTGTGCAAGTTTTGTCAAAATCAAGTGATAAATGTTGTCTCTGTCATAATCACAAGAAAAATGTGAACGGACGGATCATCGCAATAGCTTACTTTGTCACTTCGTACATGTGAGCATGTTACAAATGTGTTTCAGATGTAAAAATGCACTTTTTGTTCATTTTTCCGATTGAAAATGACATGTGACAAATGTGATCAGATGTCAAATCAAAAATCGGCATCGATCACATTCGTCACAAAAATTGTTACATATGTGCTTGATTTCTGTTACGTATGCGATCTCATTTGTAACACGTGTTACATATGCGATCGCATTTGTAACACCTGTTACAAATGCGATCTGTTACGAATGTGGTCCTACATAGCTAAACCGATTTACTGAATATATAAGAAACACTTTATTCTGATATTATGTTTATTTGAGGGAATGGTGAAAATTGACATTAAAAATAGCCGTAATAATTTTGTCTCTCAGACAATAAACTATACATTTCTCTTTTTAGAGTGTAACACTGAACGAAATAGGACCATCTGAAAAGCCTATTGCAGAACACTTGAGACAAAAATGATTATCGTTTATTTTATCCGTAGAATTGTGTATTATGAAATTAATAAACTATTATCTGTGGAGAATATTTTACACAGAAAGGACAGTAATTCAAACGCATTACGCTTGTATGAGAATTTCATACATGGAGGGCACTGGTACAAATGTATGACGCCTAGTGCTTTAGTTTGAAGAAGAATTTTCAGGAAGGGCACTAGTTCTGCACGTTTGGATTGAAATTTTTTCTACAATGTAGAATTTGATTAAACACTGATTTTTCAAAACTTCAGAATATACCTAGAATATTCAGCAAATAAAAAAGATAGGGTCGTGTGCTTGATTTTTTGCTAGACTGATTTAAAAAAATTTGGATATCACGCAATATTTCATAACGGGAGTCTATGGGAAAATCATAACATTCATAACATTTTCGCGAATAGAAATTTTTCTACAATGCAGTATTTAATGAAACTTCTCAAAGTTGTAAATAAACATATGGCCTATAATTTGGTGAAATAAATGTATAGGTCCGTGTGCTTATTTTTAGATATTTGACCAAGATTAAAGTGAACCGGACATTTTATGCTAATTTTAAGACATTTTTTAAGTGTTTTAACGTGTCATATGTTTTGATATCATATTTTGACTTTAGAAATATAGTAACAGTGCCATTGTAATAAATTTACTCACAGGTTTCGATTAAATCATAAAATTATTTTCATTTCCGTACGCCGAATCAAGGCTTTATTCTACGTTTTCCGGATAAATGACGTTACGCCATCACTTCCGGTTTATCAAACGTTCAAAAAAACCTGTCGGTTTAAAAAGCTTCTATTTTTTGTTATAAAAAAGACATCGGAAATAGTAATTAAGTTATCAAGTAGATCAACATAGCCATTTAGTTTGTATATCAATACAATTCTTGGCCATGTACATTTGTATTCAAATGTTGAGTAAAGCGTATCCTATTTAATTTACCACAACTAAGAAACATAATCGTAATATTATTTAGAGATAAATCTTTAATATGGTAAGGGTATTTCACGCAAAAATTTCACTTCTTGACTAGTTTTTAACATTTTTCCCACGAGACTTAAATTAAGAAATTGTAAAAGTTATGACAAAAAAACTTAGAAAGGGAATGATTACATATTTTATAAGCTTTTACCAAAACGTTCATTTTCGGTTATATTGCGACAATTAAACCAATTGAAATTCTGCTGAAGATCAAGAGTGCATCTATTAACAGCAAACATGGCAGACATTAACATGAATAAAGTCCACACAACGCTCTTGCTTTATCAGTTCTTGAATTATTAGTTCCAAAATGTGGTTCAGACAGTGTCTAACGCTTAAATTACATCAAGGTTAATTCTTTCACTTTTTGCATTGCGACTGCTTCAAGTATTAAGTAAAATATTTTTTGAAAACATTTTAGCCATAATGTGCATCTTTCTTATCTCTGAAATAAAAAATAGGCCCTATTCTTTCAAAATTTGGTTCAATTGTTTGAAAAAGTACTTACAAAAGTATGTCATTTGAGACATGTCGCTTACATAAAAAAATACATTATTTTCTTTCTTGAAACATATACCATCAAATGGCCAGTATACGCACTGTTATTATATAACTTTTAGTTTCACAATTGAGAAGCTATTAAATACCTTTGATATTTACCTTTTACCCCGCAAACGTTATAACCCTTTTTTATTATTCAGATAAAATCTAAATTCATGCAATAGAAGATGCTGAAATCTAAAATTACTAGAAAGTCTACACTAATATAAAAATACTGTAGACAAACAAATTATTCTTTATTATGGCAAAATGATTTCTTGCCGTTATATCCATTTACCACGCAGCATGCATATGGTCACAGCGTTAAGCATACGGAAAACAAGTCCAGAAATAAAAGCTAAAACATTTACTGTTCTTCCTATTTCAAATCAATTTAGCACCCGAGCATGGAGCAACACGTAAGAACGAATCAGATGTTAGTGTTGTAGAGGTTGCACTCTTGGAACATGACTTAACCTGTTGGACATTCATCCCTGTTTGTTAGGTGTGAACCGTTTCCTTCTATGACGACCAAAACAGCGGTCTACTTATTAAATGTTAAGTTAGTGCCAACGCCAAGTATCTACGTAAACTCACATTTAAAGAAACAACATTTGTTGGCACTTTATACATTCTTTTTTTTCACTTATAAATCAAATAGTAATTGCTTCCAATGTCTTTATTCAATCCCAACTTACTGATGACTTCTAGCAATACTTTCTAGGCATTGGTAATTTGATAAACAAGGAATAAGGAACTGATTAAATCTAAAACACTGGTACACTTAATCAAAACATAAAATGAGAGAAGAAGTATTCTGTGACGACCCCTGAATTGACAGCAGGAAGAAACAGTTGCAGACTTTAGAAGATACGTTATAATTTGACGTACTTTTACTTTATACTGGCATTTTAAACTTACTGCCTTAAATATTTTATTTTGATAATGAATATTGTTTAGAGATTAAGGTCGTTTAGAAATTTTGAAGGTAATTACAAATATTATCCGCCGGGAAAAAATCTACGTTGATCAGTTAGTTAGATTTCGTAGAACATTGGACACAACGTGAAGCAACGGTTGAAGAAATTTATTTCTGTAAACAGTTATGTCTGTTTTTTGTAGTAAATTTGTCCATTCTGCTAAATTATAGCTTTAAACTATTCCGGAGTATAATTCATATCAACGCTCAGAAACCATACAGGCATTTTTGCTAACAGTCATATTTACAGGTAACACAATTTTCTTTTTCATTTTTTCTCGTCGAGAAAAAAAATGTTTAATTACTTTACCTATGATTTAAACAACTGATCAAAGCCTTTGATTTTGACGTTTATCTGTCGCAGGCAGAAAGAGTTAAATTCTGCTTCCTACTCTTAAATCATAATGTTTATGGACCAATAAAGCGTGCAAAATAATCGCATTTTTATCTAATTTATCTAATGAAATTCCTGAAGCAAAAAAAACAACATGTTTCTTTTTCAAAAATATTATATGTCACTCTAAATGCGACGTAGTATTAGAAGTTTAGCTATGCAGTAAACTATAGGTACGGCACTTCCAAATTTAGAAAAATGGCGTACGATTGAGGCAGCCATATTAATGTGTTTATGTAGGGACAACGCATGTTTTTTCGTGTTATAACGTCTGCAGAATCCCGAGGGATTGGTTGGTGCCCGAGCCCGTAGGGCGAGGGTACCAACGTATCCCGAGGGATTCTGAAGATGTTATAACACGAAAATAACATGCGCTAACGCTTTTCTAGCATAAAACGCGAAAAAACGAGTAAATGAATACATTATCCCTCAACGTCATTAAATTTCCATGAAATGCGCGGGAATATCCGAGTTGTTTTTTCTCGTTGACGTCATTTCCATTTCAATTATCCGTTTTGGGGCCGTAATACGTTTACGCTCTGACGCGGAACGCGCATATATAAAAAGGTGTTATAACAGCATGTGAGTGCGAGAATCTCTCTGTTAACACATGTTTTCTCTCCTGTTAAAACACCCCCAAAAAGTGACAAGAACAGCAGTTTTATGCTAGAATGGAGTTTAAATAGATTAATTTTTAAGGTTTATTGCGTTTAAGATGAAAAGCAAAATCATTTTTTTCGTTCAGTCTGGAAAAAGTGCAGAAATTATTTGACAGAAATTAGAAACTTCAGTTCAAATCAATATCTAAACATCCATGAATTTGTTAATGTTGCCATAAAAACAAAATGACCGTCTTTTGATCAAATATTGTAATATTCATTACTTTCACCATCATATTCTGACTCATTTCCTTATTTGAAGTGAGAATACCTATCAGACAACAATAACGTAGGAACAAAACCACCTTTCTCTCTAACATTTTGCCTGTTTTCCCCAGTCTAAAGTCTAATAGAATTTTGCACCCAGGAGAAACCTAAAACAAATGGACAGATGCGAGAGCAGCTAAGTGTTAAAATTCCCTTTCAGAACTTCAAATTTTCATATCCGCATAAATCAAAGCAGCGTTCCTTATATAAAATATCAAAAAAGTCTAAACTGTTAACATTTGTTCAAGCAAGTTTCGGAAACGAAGACTAATTTGGCACTTCATACATTCATATCTTCCTTTTATCAATCAAAAGCACCAATTTTAACATTATCAAATTCCTCCAATATCTGTAGTTATCCCCTAACAACTCGCAACTATTCTGTAACGATTTCAAGCGAGGCTAATTTATTTTATTACCATATTAAAGGATACTGTCGATCTGGACCAACTGTGTTCAATAAAATAATAGTGAAAAAGTAATGTCGGGATGGAATAGATATAATATTACCCCTTATAAATACATCTGAGATTTCATGTTTACATCTTTCAAAGCTTCTATAACTTGTGAAACTGTTTTGGCATTCTTTGAATTTCTTTTAAACCAAACTAAGCTTTCAATGTTTTACAGGGGAAACTTTCAAATAGATGCATGGAATCTTCAATGTACAAATTGAAATTTTGTGTTTTTGGATAGGTTTAATTTATTGTCATTAACGCTTTCCTTTTCGTTAAATGTAATATTTTCACTTATGTCAGTGAATAAAACCGAATTAGCCAATATGTTTTTAGTTATGTTTTATAATTTAAAAAGATGTTATTACAGATTTGAAAAAAAGGCTTTAAAGTTCAGATTTTAGCGTTTTTGAGTGACGCAAGCAATACGGCATATACTAGTTTGTGCGAATAAGTAAAAAAAGTTATTTCTTAAGAGAAAAGATAAAAAAAAATACAATCTGTATGAGAATCGAACCTATGAAAATTGATTTATTGTTGAAATAACGATTAACAGTCCTTCTGTTTTACTGCACTTTTTATACGCCCGTTTGAAAAACGGGACATATTATGGGAACGCCCCTGGCGGGCGGTTGGGCGGGCGGGCGGGCGGCGTCCACAGACCTTGTCCGGAGCATATCTTCTACATGCATGGAGGGATTTTGAAGAAACTTGGCACAGTTGTTCACCATCATGAGACGGAGTGTCACGCGCAAGAACCAGGTCCCTAAGTTTAAGGTCAAGGTCACACTTAGAGGTCAAAGGTCAAATTCAAGAATGACTTTGTCCGGAGCATATCTTCTTCATGCATGGAGGGATTTTGATGAAAGTTGGCACAATTGTTCATCATCATGAGACGGAGTGTCATGCGCAAAAACCAGGTCCCTAGGTCTAAGGTCAAGGTCACACTTAGAGGTCAAAGGATACAAGAATGAAAAATTCAAGAATGACTTTGTCCGGAGCATATCTTCTTCATGCATGGAATGATTTTGATGTAGCTTGGCACAGTTGTTCACCATAATGAGAGGGAGTGTCATGCGCAAGAACCAGGTTCCTAGGTCTAAGGTCAAGGTCACACTTAGAGGTCAAAGGATACAATAATGAAAACTTTTTCCGGAGCATATCTTCTTCATGCATGAATGGACTTTGATGTAGCTTGGCACAACTGTTCACCATCATGAGATGGAGTGTCATGCGCAAGAACCAGGTCCCTAGGGGTAAGGTCAAGGTCACACTTAGAGGTCAAAGATACAAGAATGAAAACTTTTTCCGGAGCATTTCTTCTTCATGCATTGAGGGATTTTGATACAACTTGGAACAGTTGTTCACCATCATGAGACGGAGTGTCATGCGCAGGAACCAGGTCCCTAGGTCTAAGGTCAAGGTCACACTTACAGGCCAAAGGTCAGATACAAGAATGACTTGTCCGGTGCATTTCTACTTCATGCATGGAGGGATTTTGATGTAACTTGGCACAATTGTACACCATCATGAGACGGAGTGTCATGCACTGGTCCCTTCTTTTGAATTACTTGCCTTTGCTGTCACTATAAATAGCTTATATTCTAACTTTTTCATTACAAGTCGTAGGGAAAAATCGAAACCACTTTTCTGTAGTACAACATGCATGTTACATCCAATTCTGAGATGTATTTTGAGCTATCTCTACCTGGTAAGGATTTTTGTGTGGACTTAGAATTTTTTTTTTTGGGGGGGGGGGGAATTTTTTTTTTTTCTCTTTAAAGATTAACTTCCCTTAGTTGTTACTATAAATAACTTACATTGTAATTTTTTTATAATTGACCGTAGGGAAAAACCAAGACCACTTTTCTGTGGTACAACATTGATGTTACTTTCAAATTTTGGGTGTATTTTAAGGTATCTTGACCTGGTAATGATTTTTTTTTGTGGACTTAGAAAAATAAAAGAATTACAATAATTTCTAAAAAAAAAACAACATTGTAAACAACTAGAAAATTAAAATTCCATTTGCAAATATAGGTGCTAATGTAAAGAAATTTTGCTGTGACGGGCGTATATTGTGACATTCTGGCACTCTTGTTACGAATTAATATTAGCTATTAGTTATGATCTACACAACATAACTTCTCGTACGCGAATTATTGTTTTTAGCATTTGTCAATTAAATAAACTGTACATTTGTTGTTTTTTGTAGCAAATCGTTTATGATAGAGTAATTGAAAGGATATACATGATTTTTATTACTTTCTGTCATGGTTAAAAAAAGAAGACAACTCATGATCTGGACTCATTCATTGGATAAATTACATGAATTTCTGGAAAATATTAACAATATTCATCCTCATATCAAGTTTACTTATAATATGTCTGAAGCATGTGTTACATTTTTGGATGTTAATGTTATTACTGATAACCAAACTCATCGTAAATGTAAAACCTTCAAGTACATTATAATTAATGTCATGGACAATATTCCATACAACCAGGCTAAGAGATACAGATGTATTCATTCTGGTGATAATGAATTCAAGGAATCTGTTAGGGAACTTCAGTATTTATTCCTTGACAGAAATTATCCTAAAAAGTTGTTGGTAAAGCACTGAATGAGATCATGTGACTGTGTAACACAAAGTGATGCTTTTATCAAAACTAAGAGAGACTACAATAATGTTATACCATTTGTTATAGAGTACAATCCATCATTACCTAACATAGGTAACATAATTAATAAGTACTGGGATTTCTTACGTCTATCAAGTAACCCTGCTGTTAAAGAACTGTATAAATGTAAGCCAGTTAGTTATGGCATTCAGACGTCCTAGATATCTTAAGGATACATTAGGTAAAACAAAATATTTTTCTACTAATACACATCCACATTTCAGGTCTAGTAAATGTAACAGACCAAGATGTACACATTGCTTATCATTTTTGTGAAAGTTTTAGTAGTTCACAACATTGTACTACTTACAAACTGAAACATAATGTGGACTGTACTAGTAACAATGTTATATATTTAACTAGAGCTAACACTAAAGGTGTTGAATGTACAGTTTAGTAACAAAAAACAAAGTCCCATAACTATGCAGAATATTTATCTAAAAGAACGTAACATGCGCCATGCACAACTAGGGTTGGTACTGATCACTTCTGTGAAGTTTCATTAAATTGTGTGCAAGGGTTCGGAAGATTAGGCGCACACAAGACTGCATATGCAGACTGTATGTACATAGTATGTTAACAAGAAACAAAGCCCTATAACTCTGCAATTTTTGTCGTTAAAAGAACCTTACATGCCCCATGCACAACTACTGTTGTTACTGATCACTTGTGTGAAGTTTAATTAAATTGTGTCAAGGGGATGAGGAGAGATGGTGCGCACAAGATTATGTCTATGTGTATAGTTTAGTAACAAAAAACAAAGTCCCATATCTCTGCAATTTTTTTTTCTAAAAGAACCTAACATGCCCCATGCACAACTACTGTTGTTACTGATCACTTGTGTGAAGTTTCATTAAATTGTGTCAAGTGGATGAGGAGAGATGGTGCGCACAAGATTGTGTCTATGTATATAGTATAGTAACTAAAAACAAAGTCTCATAACTCTGCAAGTTTGTTTTTCTGAAAGAACCTAACATGCCCCATGCACAACTACTGTTGTTACTGATCACTTATGTGAAGTTTCATTAAATTGTGTCAAGGAGATGAGGAGAGATGGTGCGCATAAGATTGTGTCTACGGACAGACAGACAGACAGACGGACGGACAGACAGACAGACAGACAGACAACCTGAAACCAGTATACCCCCCTTACAACTTTGTTGTCGGGGGTACAATAACATGTAGAAAATGTAATATACAGTATATTGGTGAAAGTATAGCCAGCAAGCTTCTCGCCGTATGAATAACCAAAGATTTGACATCAACAATTTTGTTGATCCAGATTTTTCAACTAACATAGCTATTCATTTCAATAGTACTGGCCATAGTATTTCTGATTTTAGTTTTATGCGTATTGACTGTGTTAATGATAAAATGGACAGGCAGCTGAAGGAAACATTTTGGATGCACAAATTAGGTACTGTATATCCACAGGGCCTCAATTCAAAGACTAAATATAATATACAGTAACTCATTTGACATTATTGTATTATTTTCTCCAAATAATTATTTGATCTGTTTCATACATATGTTACAAGCATTTCAGTTATTACTGGTACTTTTATATTGATTACTTTCTGTTCAAATATGAAGGCTATCAGGTGAATAGTGCACAGACCAAATTTCAGTCATTGCATTTTAGTAGAAAACATCTGTAAAATATTATATACTAATATTAGGTAATGAGGCCTGTATCGTGTTTTTTCTTCTTTTTTTCGGAAAAAGAAACTAGCTATAATAATGATTGTATGTGTAAATAAGGCAAGGGAATGACGACTGTGATGCTGTGAAATCCGAAAACATATGAAAGTCGGAGTTAGGAAAGCTAATTTCCATGCCTGAGTAATGCTGAAATTACCTCTGCATGACAGTAATAATATATAATGTCAGTTCTTCTTACAGACAGTTAATGCATCCGCCCACGTCTGGATTTCTGAACGGCTGCTGTCAATTTAAGAACAGCTATAATATTACGCGTGTGTACTTTTACAAAATTGTTCTGTAAATTTAGCCTGATGTACGTATACTTTTTGCCCATTATTATGCATACTTTCGGCTCTATATAGGTACATGTTATTGCCCAATATAGGTATACTTTTCGCCCAATATAGTCATACTTTTATTCAGTTATAATAGTCATGCTAAACACAAATTTTAATTAATTATGTTTTATATTAACAGGTTATTGACAGGTGTCAAATTTTGTCGAAATGGAATATGGATATTTGTGAAATCTGTATTTTTCGAGTGAGCAAACAGTCTAAATGTCACAAAAAGCTAAACAAAATGTTGATATATACATTTATAATGTATTATTTCATTCATTCCCGTTTGCTGAAAATGATAAGCTCATTTACTATTTTATATATATAAAAAAATTGTCAAGATATATACTTACATTATGGATGACCATCTTGTCCAGGCACCTTGAACTTATCATTACACCGGTCTGGTCAATATTAAATCACACAGAGTAAAGCTAAAATCGGATGGATTTTATTTTCTTCTACAAGATGTATGTGAGATGTCCTAAAAATTCGCCAATCTTTCGTATCATTTCAAGTAATGCATACTTACCGAATACGTTAACAATATTGGCCAGACATCGTTAGATTTTCTCGTTTTACTATGGCTTTGGCTATTGGCAGACGCCATATTATTTAATTCAGATGGTCTTGGTAATATTGAACTAAACGTACTTGAGAATGAAAACTGTATATACATTGTATGTTTTCTTTTCGGGAATGAGTAAAAGTAAACAAAATATTTAGTGGCCAAAAAACAGATTGACTATCACAAACACCCACTTACTTACACTGTGATAGTTTGATTCCATGCATTAAGGCAATGGTTCCGTAATCCCATTCGGCAACTTTCGTTTGATTACGTAGTCTCCGAATGCTTTATCGGCATTTTCCGTCTGCTAAGGTAGGTCATACCAAAAACCAGCCGGAAATTGCCGAAACAGCATTCGGAGAAAATGTAATCATACGGAAATTGCCGAATGTCATTACGAGGCCACGTTTCATTAATATGAGCCGCTCCATGAGAAAACCAACATAGTGGGTTTGTGACCAGCATGGATCCAGACCAGCCTGCGCATCGCCGCAGTCTGGTCAGGATCCATGATGTTCGCTTTCAAAGCCTATTGCAATTAGAGAAACCGTAAGCGAACAGCATGGATCCTGACCAGACTGCGCGGATGCGCAGGTTGGTCTGGATCCATGCTGGTTGCAAAGCCACTATGTTGGTTTTCTCATGGCACAGCTCAATATCTGCTTAGCTGCCTAGTATTTCAAGAGATGTAACCATTTTTCAAAGACTTCTGTATTCTGTGAAAATTGTCTGTACTTTCTGTTTAAGAAGCGGCCCGTGGATCGAAAAGTCGTAGACATTTTCATTTATTTTAATAACATGGCGTAAATATGTGAGCTAATATATTGCAACTGCATCGATTACGTGGTCCTTACACAATTCACTACAGACGTGTTTAGACACTGAACAAACTTAGTTTATCCCTTTAAGCGTTATGTTGTCTAGGACTTAAAGAGTTTTAATAACGCCATCTGAAAGGCTAATTCGTCTGTAATTGCGACGAACGAAGATAGAGAAAGATATCTATTCATTTATCAGCACCTCTGATTCATGTGGGGAAGTTGGCAGTTACTTGCAGAGAACAGGTTTGTACTGGTACAGAATCCAGGAACACTGGTTAGGTTAACTGCCCGCCGTTACAGAAATACTGTTGAAAAACGGCGTTAAACCCAAAACAAACAAACATTTATCAGCATTTATGGCTTCGCTTGTTATAAACTAGGTAAAAACAATTTTATGCGAAGAATGGCAACATCTTTCTGTATACGTACTCTTTGTTTTCATAATCTGAACTTTCGCTAAATCGCAACATAGTGGAATATTCTCCAATTAATGACAACTATGGAATACGGTTAGAACTTTACAAGGATAAACAGTAAGGGTTAATAGACGTTTGACCATGTTGCTTTATTTTTTCGTTTAGTCCTTTTTGTCTATATTGATTACTTTGACCATGCATGTTGTGTTCATATAAATCTATACATACAACATTTTAAGATAATGGCTTCAGCGGAACGAGTTCTTGGAGCGTGGCTTTTCTTCTTAATTTCTTCTTATTTAACTTTTAGTGTATTGTGTTATTCGATATCTATGGCAGCAAAATTCCATTATGCTATTTCTCTATTTATTTTCAATTGTAACTGTCAGCTAAATCAGAGCTCAAAGTTGTTAATATTTCTAGCCCATACTAGAACATATGACAGGCACCCTTAAAATCTAAATTTAAATATCACATTGGCTTTTAATTATTATTCACGTTTTTAAAATATATCTTGCACTTTGATGTAATATTGCAAAAGAAGGGGTTTCCTTTTACGGTCAACTTGAATAATTAGTTTCTCAAATGTGAAAAAGTACACGAGTCTTGCGCGAGAAATGTCTACAGGTTGTTGCAAAGTTATGTCAAACTTGCTAGATATTGGACACAGAATTTAGTATGGAGAGACAGGCGACCAATTAAATATTTATGTGCCAACCTTCGGAATCAAAAATGTTCATCATAAAAAAAACTGTGAACGTTGGTTATTTTATATAGTAGAGTTATTAAGATAGTAGCTTGATATAGGATACTGTATTCGACTCTTGTTGATCCGGCCTGGCAAAATCCCCGAGAGCCGAATACAAAGTGTCTAAGATAACGGCCATGTAATTATACACTTTCACCTTTCTGTTTGATGTTTAGTTATCGAATGAAATCGTCATGGTGTATCACCTTTTGTAGATCTTAGATAGGTCATGATATTAATTATTGAAAGTAGTCCGGCAACATGCATGATACAGGATTTACAGTATAATACGAAAATTGTTTTCTACCTGTTCGTATTAACGCGGTACTTTTACAGAATTTATATAGTACATAATAACACTTTTGTATCTGTATTACAGATTATGTTAACCTTCACCCTGCTAAATCTTTTTAATGAACTGGCCCATCATTCAATTTGGGCAGTACCTCTTATTATTCATAGGGGTGGTCACTGAAAATTTACTGACTGAATAGCGAACATTGCATTTCATATACATCTTGGTCTGTACTGGTCGCAAAGGCAGAATCACTTGCCACCAGCAGGCTAAGGGTTAAACTGTAACTGTTTTAAAACGAAAGTATCCGCCTTTAAAAACTAAAGTCTATTGAATCCTATCGCGCATTCTAAAGCTCACTGATTCCATTGTCTCTCAGTCAATAAACTATAGAGGATATATGAAACAAATTTAGACAATTTCTCAGGGTGAGAATCAAAACAAGAACACTGTCTGAAAAATTATTGTGTCTAACATTTCGGTAAATGGTGACAGAAAGACATCATGTAATTGAATTTGCTTTTACGGTTGAGTACAATAACATTCTTATAGAATGTACTTGATATTGACGCATTTGATATGGAGAAGGACAGCTTCACTGTACATACGCATGATAGTTATGTTTTGTGATTTCTATCTCTTAATTAGGTATTTTAGTCGCCGTATGACCTATTATCGTGTCAATGTGACTTTAAATCCATCACAAACAAGAAATAATTTGTCATTTTTCCGAAATGTAGCTTAAAAACTGAGCATTCATAATCAAATTGGTGATTTCTAAATTCTAAAGGTATCTCTAATATTTCGGAAACTAAAGTAATTTTAGTTTTGAAGCCGTAGAAGTCGCTCCGCGCTCCGACACGTTCTTCTTTTGAAATCGTAGACTCCAAACATTACTGTATAATTAAACATTACTATATAATTGATTTCCGCTGCCTCTCCATTAATCAGTGTCTGATATTAATCTCCTTGATTGCGTTCTTATATAACTTTAGTATGTTTAGTAGCATGTCGGAGGGGTTAACGCTCAACAGTATGTAGCAAATACATACTCTTAGATATATGCATATACACGTGTTCATATGTGGCAGGATTGATATCAAACCTTTATGATAGTTAGCAGGATAGCATCATTTTCTGGTAGCGATTATTCAGCTTTTCAGAAACAACTCTACTTCGACGTTTGATGGTGCAGAATTTTCAAATTGAAAAATAGATTTTGGCCATTAAACTTTTATAAATAGTATCTGGATCTTACAAAATGAAACCACAATTCATCAGAAAGGCCTCTTACAGAGCGAGCAGCAAGGAGAATTACTCAATTCATAAGGGCTGATCGTCAAATATATCCTTGACTTTAGATCTTTGGGACTGAGTCGACAAAATCTGACTAAAGTACATATCCTATAACGCTACGCATAAGATCTGAGAACGACCTATTCATTGCCTCGTTCTGACGACCCTTTCGCTAACCAATCAAAGCCTAACTTACAACATCTTGCAAATCTACCTGTAGCCTTGACTTTTGATATTTACAATTCTTATATCATAATGTATCAGATAGCCGGTTAGCTCAGTCGGTAGGCCACTTGCTTTGTAAGCGACGGGTCCTGGGTTCGAACCCTGGAATGATTGCACATTTTTCTTACTCTCTGACATTCGAACAAGTCGTCTGATTGGATAAAAAATAAAAATAGCAATACTGGAAATCCAAAATATACAGAAGACGAATGTGAATGGGTCGTTTTCAGATCTTCGTTTAGAAGATCAAGTACTTAAGTCAGATTGGAGTCGACACGTCCTCATGTTATTGTAGATATTTATAACAAATTATTTCGAAATCCTTTGTTTGGACAGGTCACTAAATTTAGAAGGTACAAACGGTCTCTTAAAATTCCAATTGCCAACCTCCACGAATATCAAGTATGGACTTGATAAAGTGCACATTACCTCTACAGCCATATATATGTACTATCAACAGCGACTGTATCTGTCGTAAAAAAGAACATGTCTGTTCAAACCTATCTTGGCGTTGTAATTTTATTTCCGCATCGATTCCTTTGTCTCTTAGGCAATAAACTTAAGGCTAGTAAATGGAAATTAGAGACAAATGCACATATATAGAACACATTAAGATCATTCTTATTGCAGCAGTAGCAAAAACTCAAAACAATAAGGACGTCTGAAGGCTGATTTGTCCAAGATGTTGTAAATCGGTGGTTGAAAGACATCTTCTATAGGATTTTGTGTCTTGGCATCCTTATAGAGCAATATTTTTTCCACCTTTTTGCGCAAAGAAAGACAAATTAAAACATATATGTGCCAATCAAATTTGCTGACCTGTTTCGGTTTGGTTTTTTTCCAGAATTCTACCTTCAAATAAACCGTCTTGGTACAAAACAGCGTTTGTACGTATTTTAACACATACTTTTAAATAATTTCATAAACTCGGACATTTAAAAGATTGAATGTAGGTTTAGTAGCGTGTTCGTGCTGCTACTGTTAAGAAATCACCACGTACTTTGAATTAAAATGTGGTAATTATTTCTTGAAGGTCCACTAAATGATATTTTATGATGGAACGTTAAAAATGGTGCGTAGAGGACGTGAGGGGTGTTTCCTGTCTGCTATTAATTTGCTTGGTTCCGTTACATACATACATACATACATACATACAAACATATATATATACATACATATACATATATATACATACATATATACATACATACATACATACATATATACATATATTGTTGTTTAACATCTGATTACAACATTCATGCATTTATAGACGATAAAATCAGTTAAAATGATTCCCACTGTTTCAGTATTATAAGGTTTCCGCTACGTACATATCATGTCTCACCATCATCGATGACAGAGCCCTCCAAATCTGGAGAGAAGTTTGAAATAATTATAAAATGCAACGTAAAAATCATACTTGTGTGTGTGTTTTTGTTGTTGTTGTTGTTATTTTTGTGTTGTTTTTTTTCTTCTTTCTTGCGCGACTTATACAATTGAAAGAATTAAATAGATAAAACTTGGTTGTACAAATAACATATTTTTGATTAATGAAAATTAATTGATGAAATTTATTTCGTTCCAAATATTTAATGTCTCATGTATCTCCAGTCTTTTGGTGGGCGTTATCTTGTTGCATTCCTGACTTTACCTCATATAAAAACATATTAATGCATTTTATCATTTTATTCAGTTAAACAAAAAATTTAAAAACTGCAGACATAGTTAATTTTTGAAAAATGACAATATTAGCCGCAGATTATATCAAGTGACCATGCCATGACTGAAAATTTTCCATCATTCTGAAATTCTCTCGCTGAAAAGTATTTCGGTCTTGCACTGAAACAAAGAGACTATAAACTTCCTGAGCAACTGTGTCTCGAGAGCATTTCTAGTAAATAAGTGATTATCCTTATGAGTATACTGATTTATTTCATTGACCGGTCAATCCGAATGTTACCAGTCCCTGAACACTGCTATTAACTGTTCACCTTGAGCGCTTGTGGGCTGTTATATACAAGCGTCTACAGATCTTTATTGAAAGTAAAAATTGTTGACTTATCAATGATGGTTTTCATGCTTGTAACAAAAATTAAAGTAAAGTATAAACACTAAGACATTTTCGGTATAATAAAAATATAAATAACTGCAACATGCCAGTGAAGACGACATGGAACTTGTCGGTCCTATGAATCAGAATATCACCTAATGTGAACATTTTTTAAAGTTCTATCTCATTGGCATGGCATATAGATATGATATCAAACTAGGTCTAGATTAAAGGTCCATTACTAAGGGAAAGTGAGTTGGCAATTTTTTTCATAGCCAGTGTATAGACTTCTGCAAGACACTAAATAATGAAGATTGGCAGGTCAAAATTTACAGAAGGTCTTTGGAACTCAAAGAAATGTATGTGTATTATGTTGAAATTTCAATGAATCGACAGAATGACCCCCCAGGTCTTTTTAACTTTCTTCATACTTCATAGAAAAATAATTGTACATATACTGCGACTTATTTCGAATTTCTACATACCAACTTTCATTTTCCAATAAAATGAAATAGTTTCTGTGCTTTTTAAAAGAAATTAAAATGTTCACTTTCCTTAGTATTGGACTTTTAAAGAATGAGCATCAGCAATGCTTCTTGGAAGAAATGACACCGCTGTGAAACCAATGTTACCTATCTCCAAACCAAATTTCTTTAAAAGCAAGTTAGCCTCGGTTTTGCAATACGAAATTAAGTTTTTATAACATTAATCATCAGTGCAAATATATTTGTTTGATGCAAAATATTGGACAGGAATCAACTCAGTATAGCCTGAACTGACAGAAATTTGTAGTAGAATACTAGAGAAACGTTGGTTTAAATTTAGACCTTTTAACCGCATTCACAGCAAGCAATCTACACTTAGGGAGTGTTTTCAGCACTTGCCTTGAAGAAATAATTGCATTCAATCCAAAGGGTAAAATTACCAAAATTCTAGCAACAGTGATGTTAAAATACAACATAGTTTGTACTATTGTAAACACTAAACGCCAATATATTTCTACAAGCTGACATTCAAAAACACTGAGCTAACAATGATACTGGTTTACAAGATTTAATAAACACCTTTCGCATGTTCGTTCAAATGAGCAAAAAGCCGAAAAAATCATTTACATTAAGATATGTGTTTGACTGCTTGGAATTGCTGGGATTTTTTTATTAATAGGTCGACTGGATATATCCCAAAAAGAGTAGCAAAAGCAATTAATTTGAATAGAAAAGAATCAATTAGTATGTATAAAGCATTATTATAAGATGCTTTATTGTCAAAGTCATACATATATATCGCGTATTTTGTACTCACTATTGCCAGTTATCAACTGAGACGAAAAATTATCATATGAGCCGTGCCATGAGAAAATCAACATAGGGGGTGTGCGACCAGCATGGATCCAGACCAGCCTGCGCATCCGCGCAGTCTGGTCAGGCTCATCATGTTCGTAAATGTTTCTCTAATTCGATATGCTTTTAAAAGCGAACCAGGAGCTGACAAACTGTAGCGGAATCGCAGGCTGTCTGGATCCATGCTGTCGCACACCCCCTATTTAGATTTTCTCATGGCACGGCTCATATATTTTTTATGTTTGTCCAAAGGGAGAGCTATTTACCAGCGATTATCAAACATCTCAATGTAGACCATTAGATGCAGAAGATATATGGGAAATGTGTTTCGGCTTTTGAATGTTCGTGGTGTAATTGTTTAAAAAGAATGTACTTAGTGCCTATGGCTACAAAAATATAACGATCAATAAATTTACAAAACATGGGTCTGGGTACATCCTATACGCAAACGTTTAACTACAATTTTGCTGTCACAGAAATTAATCTCTACCGTCAGTTTAATTTTAGGTGAAGAATTCTATAAGATGTTGTCTTTTGTATTCATCCTTTCTATACAAATGTAATATATTTTATATGATTATATGTATATTAATTTGGAATAAAATATGTTTCAACACATTTAATATTTAGTTTTATGAATTAATATGTGCTTTATAAAAGTCATAAAACTGAAAATATTTTTTCCAAATGGCTCTGGCACAGTTCATTAGAACAGAGATTTGTGTACATATGACAAGCTTCATCAAAATCACAGCAACGGTATCCTAATACCATGTAGTTTCATTGATTTTGTTGTCCCTAGATGGTACAAAGATTATTATAGTTAAATTGGTCAGGACATGAAGAAGGCGATAACGGCCGCACTGTCTAAAAGACTGATATGCAGGTAGTGCGGAGCGACAGGGAATTATCTTGAGAACTCCAATAGCATTTAAAAATCTGTTTCAAAATAATCAAAGCAGAACAATGTTTTAGTAACATGTTTTTAAAGTTTCGTCGTTTCTCTTTATGTATGATTGCATATCCTATAATTCAATGTGTCGAAGAAAAGGATTAGGACTACCTGTTACATGGTTTTGTTCGAAAAAGACCTTGAATAACGTTTTAAAGAATGAATAAGTATTTCCTTTGTTGTATTGGTATATAACTCGAATGTAAAAATCTACATCTTCATTCGAAAATTCCGTAAACCTTTGATGCTTTTGTCCTTTTCCATTTGCCATTTTGAAGAGTGCATTATACTACATACGATTGTATATCAAGTGCATCTATCACGCCCTTGAATATAGATAAGGAAATTCCAACTGAGGTTGTTACCGCTTCTTTTGGCATATCTCGAACTGGGGATGAGATTTCCTTATTAACACAGTTTCACTAGATTGATTGATTTATTATCTCATCGTTGCGATAATTTTATTATACAGAATTTCCGTTACTGGAACAATATGAACAGCCCGTTACATAGACATCCGTCTGTAGTAGTGACGTCATAGAACATTGACGTCTTCAAGAGAAATGTTATGTTGATTTTAAATACAACGGCTATCTGACCTGTGTGTAATAGTTTTTACGAACTTTAGCATAATTCAGGCAGTCAGACTATAAAGACGATGTAAACAGAAGCACGAGATAGAAAATCCAAGGCTGAGATTTTAGTATTTCATTCAATAGGTGATAAAATATCATACTATATCAAACCGGTATTTTTATTCGGACATTCTGTCGCATACGTGAAAAAATAGGGTTATATAAAATTAGTATTTCATTCGGAATGCCCTGTCTCAGGTGAGAAAAGAGTATGATTATATCAAACCAGTACTTTTATACAAAGTATTCTGTGTCATAAGTGGAAAAAGATTATGATTATATCAAACCAGTACTTTTATACAGAGTATTCTGTGTCATAAGTGGGAAAAGATTATGATTATATCACACCGGATCATTATATCAAGCCGGTGCTTTATTCAGATTACTCTGTCTCAAAGGTGAGAAATAGATTTCTAAGGGTGTAAGTTGGATAGGACTGGCGCTATCTTAAAAGCTAATATGTCTGGAATTGTGGAAAACAGTGATAAAACGTTATTGAATAAGCATTTTATCCGCACCATGAGAAAACCAATATTGTGCATTTGTGACCAGCATGGATCCAGACAAGCTTGCGCATCCGCGCAGTCTGGTCAGGATCCATGCTCCGATTGCAAGTAGATAAACCGTTAGCGAACAGCATGGATCCTGACCAGACTGCGCGGATGTGTATTTGCAATGTATATTGACAGCTTTATAAAATACAAACTTCAGAAATATTTCACGTGGAAGGTAAACTTATAAATGTTACTTACATGTTGTTGATGTCTTAAAGGCATTTCATCAAACTTTTAAAAGAAATATGTTGATATAAAACAGTATCAATTGGTTTAAATTATTCTAATATTGAGTGTAAACTTGATTTTCTGAATCTATGTTTTAAATCTTATCCAACAAGGCAAGAAAATAAATAATATTACTCAGAGTAAACATTTGTGCAGATGTTTTTAAATTGATTTGTAGTAAACTGGGACAACATTCAGGTGTGCAATAAGAAATTAATTATGATCTATTTTTGATCCACATTTTCCGTAACAAGGTTTATCATTGCCTACTCTTGAAACATAAGACAATAACATTAACTTAACAAGTCATTTTAAAGAATCCGATGTTGGTAACAGGGCTTTTAACTTTTTTTTAAATATCTTGATTAGTTTTGAATTTGTCAAACGTATGCCATTATCAGCAAGTAAATTGTCATTTATGCCACATCTATTATAAACATGGTGCAATATAAAATCTGTTAACCCTTATCATACTGGACACGATTTATTCTGCCTTTGCGACCAGTGTAGATCATGATCAGCCTGCACATCTGTGCAGTCTAATCATGATCTGCACTGTTCGCTATTCAGTCAGTATCATTTTGGTAAGCACCCCTTTTAACAGTAAATGGTACTGTCAAAACTGAAAGATGGACAAGTTCATTATAGAAATTTAGCAGGGTAAGGGTTAATGTTTTGCTATAAGCGATTCGTCCAATTCTTTCACTAAACTCAAATTACTCCAGAGCTATCTTCTAATGCTCCATCAATATGTTTTACAACATCTTTGTAGTATATCCCTTACCCTAAATTTCTATAATGAACTTTTCCATTTTTCAATTTGGACAGTACCATTAACTGTTAAAAGGAGTTCTTACCAAAAAAAGATCCTGACTGAATGGCGATCAGTGCAGATCATGATCACACTGCACTGGTCGCAAAGACAGAATCAATCGTGTCCAGCATGATAAGGGTTAATTGAATATGACTGCTTCTCAATTTTCCAAATAATACTTTAGTACAGTTCAGGAAAATCGTTTCCGAATGTTACACCACAAAGTTCTTTCAATATTATACAGTATATGTATTGAATGGCTTAACGGCCAATAGTCAAAACCATTGTCCGAGTATTTTATTACATGACGTCAAAGATAACTTTTCATATTTTTCTAAAGTTTGACTTTACCGTCAAAGTTAAATGTTGAATTATTGACTGGTCAATAACAAAAACAATAGCCCTGTGATTACTATAAGGTGACATGTAACAATGTCATACGTCCGTGAGGTACGTTTTCATCAATATCAACTTTTCCAGCAGCGGGATTGGTAATAGTTCTCTATACACCGGAAACAATTATCGTTGCATTTCCACAGAGAATAGACATTTCCATTATTTGAAGAAATTATAGACGTGTCTCGTCGAGGATAATCATGAGTTAGAAAATTTTAAAAATCAGTAACATAAAGGCTGGAAAGTATCATAGTGATACATAGTTTCTGAAAGCAATGAAACACTTCTCTACGACTGACATTAGTCAATTTTAATGACTCATACATTTCAAACAGTGAAACACCTCAAACAGGACAAAGAGCTTATCTGAACAAATGAATTACCCATCGACCAAAGATGACTTCAATTTAGAGTAAACCGTTGGTTGGTTGGTTTCAGTCGGTTATACATGAAGACCTGTAACACGGAATCTTTCGGTAAAATGATTTACAGTTTGACTGTTTTAGGACGTAGGTAATTCGAAGGTGACACCATTGGCACCAATATGGTGGTTCTGCAACTGACCTTTCAAATGCGGTTGTGTGCCGTGTTTATTCTTCATTTACGTTTGTGTCTGTTTGTTTCTTCTATGTTTTATTGCATTTGTTTTTTTTCTGTATATTTACAGTCAAATTGTTTGTGTATATTTACAGCCAAGTTGTTTGTGCATATTTACAGTCAAGTTGTTTGTGCATATTTACAGTCAAGTTGTTTGTGCATATTTACAGCCAAGCTGTTTATGTATATGTACAGTCACGTTTGCGCTATAGATTGCGCCCGAATAAAGGCCACTAATAAAAAACGACTTATACGGGTCATTATTTTCTTTTCCCATTTTTTTCATTCGTATGCCCCAGTGCCGAACCTGACTGACCAGACATTTCTAAAGTAAATTCATTTTAATTTCAGCATGATATTGTAGGCTTCTCCTTCATGATACATCGATATCTTACTATTGTTGATAAACACATATTCAAAGCAGTTGAGATGTAAGGAAATTACAGGCTCTAACAAGAAACAAATAACTCTGTGGGGACCAAATTAATCTGAGCATGAACTAATGGGATAGGAAAAGTTGTTCTGCCTCACAATGTATTAGATATGTTGTATGTACAGAGAACGAATTGTTTCACTTTGGCTATCAATCATCTCCATGGAGACTGATTTTGTTCGCAGGCATGTATGACCTTATGTGGAGCGAGCGATCCAGCTGAACTTAGCATTTTCTGGAAATGTCGGAAATGTCTGATAACTAAATCAGTTTGTTTTATATTAAGTACATTTATATAAACGAGCATAACGTATTCATCCGAAGAATTATTTCCTTTTTTCTTTTAACTATGTCTTCAGGCAAGACAAATGAATTTTTCTATGAAAATGAGAAAGCACATCTAAAAGCTTGAACAATTTAGTAAAAATTATTTATTACTTTATAACTTATTTTAGGCTTATTTGAATATGGAATGTTGAAATTTGAAAAAACAATCTATATATAATTTTAGAAAAAAAGTGCTCTATCTGCTCAGTATGTTTGAGACAGGCGGGTGTGACCTATTCCGCGTGGAGTAAAGCGCCATTACCTACTAAAAGGAGATAATCTGATTTTCATGACAGCGAGAGAATACGTTCAATGACACAGTTTATGTATTATTAAAAACTATAAGCAAGTACATTTTAACTAGTCATGACGATATCCATTTATCTTGTAATTTCATTATTTTGTTTTCCCTGGACTACATACTGCAGACGGTTGAAGATATGGAACAAATTTAGATTATTCCTCAAGGGTGGCACATTTGTCAGGACTTCAAGAATGAAATATCGTTGTCTGAGAGATTAATATACCAGTGACTGAGCAAAACGGAAACGGAAAGAGATTATGTTATTACAACACCAATTCATAACATGAATGCAACCAGCTATTAACGGCTATTACTGCTTAAGCTGTTACTTAAAAAGGATTACTATCCAACAGGCAAGAATACATTCCATGTACACACACATGCCTACATATGCACACATCCATACCTACACGTGCACACACCCATGCCTACACATGCACATATCCACACCTACACGTGCACACACCACATCCATACCTACACGTGCACACACCCATGCCTACACATGCACATATCCACACCTACACATGCACACACCACATCCACACCTACACATGCACACACCACATCCACACCTACACATGCACACATCCATACCTACACATGCACACATCCATACCTACACGTGATGGATGTGTGCATGATGTAGCTTGTCGCATCTAATTCCATTGATTTTGTGGCCCTTAGACTATAAGCTACAGGTATATGAAAAACTGAAAATACACAGCAAATTTATATTATTCCTCAATGTGTGTCATATTTGTTAGAACTTCAAGAATAAGATACCGCTGTCTGAAACACTAATTTGTCAATAACTGAGGAAAACAGAAAGAAGTTATGATATTGCACGGGCATTTGTTAATTTATATGACCAATAAGAGCTTTATAACATTCAAGCTTTGGGGAGAAGGACGCATGCTTTGTGATTTGGTTTTTGATAACTTTTCAGACATTTTTATAAAAAAATAAAATGCGAGCAATCCGATCTTCTTGAAAAATGAGACAACATCTTTTTCGTTGTCTGTATGTGTTGATACAGCAAGTAATATTCCTGCAAAGTAATAGTACTGTCCAAAAGAAAAGTATTCATATACTACTACAAAAACACATCTTGACTGTTGCTCTATGCCAGTTAACATAGGATTTATACACGATATCTATTGAGAACTTGATGTACAAGATTTGTCAGTAAGAAAATTTTCTTACTAATGAATTTATCCCAGAAGCATGTCATAGTTCACACAAATTCCAGGCCACGCTACGTGATATTGTCACATTTTCTTTCTTTCAACAACTTCCTATACAAAGTGATAAACATACAATCAGGTTTCAACAACTTTACTAAGTCAATCATAGGCACTAATGTTAAAGATGAAATTAACTCTTCTACCTTTCTTAAAACTGGATTATTTATTATGTTTGTCCAGCACATTGACTACCAATCATCTCCATGTAGATCGTAAGTATGCTTCATTTAGAAAATCGACTGTTCCAGCTGTTTGACATTTTCCTTGGTACATTTTGATTTGTAGGTCGGCTTGATTCATGTGTAGCGGAGGAATGAGTACAAAATGTTGAGCAAGGTTCTCTGATATACGTATATAGTTGTACATAAAAATGATAGCCTGACACAATTCGAGCACTAGCAACTTTGTATTGGAAAATTGTATTGATCTGTAACTATAGTTACTGACCAATGTGTATGACATCTTTATCTGGGTAACTCTATGTACTTTTTCTTCTGGTTTAGATAGCATGTTTGGATTCAGTAACAAAGACCACATGTGCCAGAAGAGGCAAATTAAAAATGTGTATAAGCATCATATTTCTCTGCTCTATTAACCTTAACCCTGCTAAATTTCTAAAATGGATTGGTCCATCATTCAGTTATGGCAGTACCATTTATTATTCAAAGGGGTGTTTACTGAAAATGTACTGACTTAATAGCGAACAGTGCAGACCAAGAGCAGACAACACGGATGTGCAGGCTGATCTTGGTCTGCACTGGTCGCTAAAGCAAAGTAGGCTAAAAGCTAAATGTGTAGGACTTGTATAGCATGTTGACATTTTTTTTTTCAATTTCATTTGTACACTATGTTATTTTCATGCGATTTGAATTCCTCAGACGCGGTAATTTATCCCTCTTATACACACAACACTGTCATTCAGTAGACATTGCTCTACCTATACTGATAAATGATATTTTTGTCAAAGCACATAATTATTTTCTTCATTAAACTTACAAGATATATAATATATGATATTTTAGATTTTATTTTATGACATTTTCACGCTTTTCAATGACTTAACAGTTGGAAATATATTAAATTTCAATACAATGCTTTTCACTCGCGAGTACAACAAATTCAATCGCCATAATTATGCTCTGAATTATTTTCAAAATCGTGAAGCTTTGCTTTTTTTTTCTTGATGCACAAAATGTTTTCAAAATACTTCATAAAGGAGGAATAAGAAGAGTATGTAGCTCCTTGTATAACCATTCAAGCAGTAGAAAAGTGTACTATCGGTTTAATCTGTTTTATATTGAATCCTGATCTAGCTTCAGGCAGTTGGTTTTTTTTTGTGTTATCGATCCCATTAATACAAGCTTTTAATTAGTTATGGTTAGTTCACTATAAATGCTCGCTGTTTCCGCTATTTCCGCATTATCAGTTTCTTCGGCAGTTGGTTTTTTTTGTGTTATCGATCCCATTAATACAAGCTTTTAATTAGTTATGGTTAGTTCACTATAAATGCTCGCTGTTTCCGCTATTTCCGCATTATCAGTTTCTTCGGCAGTTGGTTTTTTTTGTGTTATCGATCCCATTAATACAAGCTTTTAATTAGTTATGGTTAGTTCACTATAAATGCTCGCTGTTTCCGCTATTTCCGCATTATCAGTTTCTTCGGCAACTTTGTCCTTTGAAAAGGCTATACATACGATATTGTTTCTTGGCGTTGAAAATAAAAGTTGACAGGCCGAAGATCTCTCTGGCTGAAATATGTTTTTCAAAAGGAGCACATTGTTAATTGAACAACAAGTCTTCTCGATTACAATGCCACTGTAAAAAAATGATATATCGTACAAAATATAAAAATCGAATTGTTTCACAATACTTTTAATATGCAAGGTTATAGAACTGATAAATTTTATATGTAAACACATTAAACATGTAGTAAAATGTTTTCCAGTTTTCGCTGAGCGTACAGCTACACATGCTTCATATTTCCACTACCACTCGGTATATATGTAAACAAATAATTCATGCTGAAATAAGAAAACATATGGACTTTTGTTAAAAGAAATAAATGTAACTTGATTAACATTAGTTTTTAAAGAAATGTTCATTTACAAAGCATATATTTGACTGAACTTCAAATGCTCAAAACTAATTGTAATCGAGCATGGCATTGCGGACTGTTAGTTTTGTAGAGACCTCCGTAAAGTGGACACTATCAGGTGTCTATCAAAATTTCAGAATTTTAAATAAGATTTGTTCCTACTCTATGGAACGTCGCTCGCTTTCTTTGTCAAGGGTGGTATATTATATTTTCACTCGCCAACACACTATAGGATAGGTGTATTATATTGCACATAAATTTCGTTTTAGTAAATTAACTCACTTATTAAACGTCATTCATGTATTTTTTTTTTCAAAAATAAGTAGTTTTCTGCATCTACATTCCAATTGTAGTATTTTAGCAAATTCTTTGAAGTGATTTCCTTCAATTTATTTCTGTATTCTGGGAAAACATTGGTTGGTAGTAAACCTTTCTATTTTCTCATCTATGTGTAACACATTTTTGATTGCCTTGTTTCATCATTCAATATTGCCAGATGTTCGTGAAGAATATTTAAATCAATATCAAACTTGTCACCAACCGGATCGGTAATGGTTTACATCACACAATAACACAATTATTGTTGCATTCCACTGAGAACAGAAGTTCCCATCAGATGAAAATGAATCGCTGAATATTTATCATTCTGTCTGAGTAAGACAAATATCGCTTTTTAAAATTTAAAAATCTATAAAGTCATTAATGTTGGGCAACAGGCTGAAGTAGCCGCCAGGGATACCACCGTGTATACCTGCAAAATGACATGTAAGCTTATTCTTTTTAATTTGTCGTGAAACCCTTCTGTTTGGCAGTGATTAACTTTTATTAACTTTTGGATGTTAATTGACTTTATTAACTTGTTATTATCACCCAACATCACACATTTTGCTTACATCTTTAATCACATGGAACTCAAAACAAAGTAAATAACTCCTACGAACAAATCACTGCAGAGAGTTCGCTAACTAATCGATCTATCGAACTAACCTGGTTATTACTTTTGACGATCGTACGTTTAAGGTCGTTTACCTTTTGATAAAATGCAACCAATTCGACTGGGACAGGATCCTTGAAATAAAAAAAAAAGCACAGCTGGGTCCTTGAAATAAGATGACAGCGCAATACGGTCATTGAAATAAAATGACAGCGCAGCCTTGGCAGTACTTGTCTCAAATGCACGTGGCACATAACATCATTCAATTTACTATGTTACATTTTTCAAGACAAGAAATAATAAGCAAAAGATGTAAGGACCCCCTTATGAACGTGATATTGTACTGTTACAATGAACGTTGTACAATCACTAATCGGACTAATACCTATCCAACTTCATAGTTATCGTATATTAAACTTAGTTATAAAAAGTATTTGATATCATAGTGGTAGAGCGTCCGATTCGAGTGCGGGAGGTCGTAGGTTCGATCCCCGGCTGCGTCATACCAAAGACGTGAAAAATGGTACCAGAAGCTCCCTTGCTTGGTACTCGGTATTAAAAGGGAAACTGGCTTCTCTTCTCTCATACCCTCGTAGCGACGAATTCCATCAGGAATGAAGAGTCGAGAATGATTAATATAAATTGTAGAACTTGCTTCATGCACAATCGACCTAAAACAAATTAGTATAAACTATACAAAGTCTTTATATTATAGTAATGAGCATGCGTGCATTCATATTCATTTACATCACAGCGTTCTTTATACAACTGAGTGAAGTACAGAACCAGAATCGTTTAGATGACTGGAAATACTTTATTTCTGATAGAGACGAGTCATTAACCCCTCACTTCTTGCATTACATAATGAAGTGCCGCATTAATCATTAACATGGATTCTCTTTTAAGTCATTAAAACCATGGTAAAATATTAAAAATAGTTATTTTTGTTCGCATCTCCATAAAGTAAACCGGGACGATTTCTGCTGGGAAAAGTACACTCATTTATCTTACATCAGTGAGTGCGAAAGAATATAAATCATAAATGATCTTAAATCATCATCAAAAAGATAGTTCGATAAATGAAAGACGTATAATATAAAAAAAACACGGACCTTCGTCTGTAAGTCTTATAGAAATCTATAATTCTCATAGAGTTATTTACCATTATCTTATGAAATTATGAACACTCCTATAAGAATCTTTCACTGGTCGCGGGTAAAGATGGGAATATCCGGCACGAGGGTAACTGCTTAGGCGGTAACGAGGCTTCCAGCCGAGTTACCGCCTAAACAGTTACCCGAGTGCCGGATATTCCCATCTTTACCCGCGACCAGTGATTGATTCTTTTTCTTGCATACCGATTTCAAGAAATAATAATAAAAATAAAATCAATCGAACGGCTTTCCTTTTAGAACTATTTCTTATAGCAGTGTATTTAAACAAAGCGCGGGAAACCAACGTCCGTAAACAGGAAAGACGTCATGACGTTTCAAAACAAATAACAATGTTTAGTTCCGGTTTTGTTTTATCAGCTGCAGCGTAACGTTATGTATTTTTGATAAAATAACGTGATTTGAATCGAGAAATATACTATCAGGAACTAATAGGAACAGTCAAGGTATTGAATTTTTATTCCGTTTTTTAAATAAAATATAAATTACTACATAAATCTTCTACATATATGTAGTTCGTAATACGTCATTTACAGCACGAGAGTCATCTTACACCCCGGGGTGTAAGATGGAGTTTTCCAGCACCGGTAAAAATACCGGAAATCCCCGTCTGGTATGCAAGAAAATGCCATGATGTTGCGCTGGCGGCATAATGTTGCGCCTATTTAAACTTTACATAGACGAAATGACTAACTCTTGCCAAATGAATGTGTTTATTTAACGTGTTAGATGATATTAACTTTAACTCATGAACGTAAGATTTTACAGTTTGAATTGTTACATACGTAACTCGTGAAATATTGTATTTGGTGGTCAGTCTGTAAACGATATTTCGATCTTACACACTGAAACAAATATGTATACTACATGTTTTTTTTTTTTGTTTTTTATTCAAAAACAAACAAAATTCCAAGCGCTAATACATTATTATTCGCATAGCATATTGTGTTTGTCAAAGGAATTGTGTGATCAGTTTATATGGTAATAAGCACGCAAGAAGTACATGGATGCTCATCCGAAAATAATATCAAGCATGGTAAGGTACTGGAGTAGAAAGACTGGGCTTCCGAAAGCTACAAGATCTATTGTTCCCTGCCAGTGTCCTATTAACTTCCCGATTCCTTCTTATTTGACTTGTGCATGAAAATCCATAGAAAGTACTTTGGAAGCATAGAACGCAACAAAGCAAATCAACAGCGGACCTTTTGAGCCGCGCCATGAGAAAACCAACATAGTGGCTTTGCGACCAGCATGGATCCAGACCAGCCTGCGCATCCGCGCAGTCTGGCCAGGATCCATGCTGTTCGCTAACGGTTTCTCTAATTGCAATAGATGCGCAGGCTGGTCTGGATCCATGCTGGTCGCAAAGCCACTATGTTGGTTTTCTCATGGCGCGGCTCAATTATATTTCTACATGAGATTTATGATAATGTCGGACTACTCAGTTCTGACACACCAAATCAAAGTATTGATGGAACGCACAAAATCAAACAGTTGTTGCCATGTATGACTTATTGAAAGTAATTAAACGTCTTGCTCTATCAAGTAATAGAAAATCTCTTGGGACAAAAGCTAATCATAGGCTAAAGTGATAGAATGAATTATTCTGTCTCGCAAAAAAAAAAGTTATTTCATGTTTGTCCAGAGGGTGAATTGTTTCACACGGACCATCAATCATTTCTCTGTATATAAACCAACAGCCTTTCCAGAAATGATCTAACGAAGAGCGAGTGTTCAAGCTGCTTAGCATATTCTGGAAATGCCTGATTACTAGGTCGGCTTGATTTATTTCAGTTAGAACCATGAGTACAAAATATTCATTCCAACTGTTTTTCTATCGGATATGTATTTGGATAGGATATTTTTAACAGAAATGTGTATATGTATTACTTTATAACTTATTTTTTCACAGTAATTTTAAAATAGCAATTAAAAAATATCAGAACGCAGCTATATCAAAGCAAACGTAGGTGAAGGTTCCATCTGCTCAGTATGTCATGAGATAGACTGATTACTAATCAACTTTTAAATGATGTAATGTGTTCACAGTCATTATCTACAGAAAATAGATAATTTGATTTTCATGGCTTTTGAGAAAGTAAGAACACTGGCTTACATCAAACATATTTTCCAAGTCTATTCCACCATATCGGGAGATGGCCTTGCACCTTTCTAACAGTTGAAATAATGCCAGACGCACGTCAGACTTGAATTACAACAATCGGTCTTACAATTAAATATCAATAAAATACTGAAACAATGTCTTGGTCATGGTTACGATAAATTGTTACAAAAGATATATGATAGGCATAAATTAATTAATAATGATTCGTTTGCTTCTCCCGACAATATTATGTAAAGTATACGCCTTTTTTTGTAAATGATTGTGACATATTCTTAGGTGTTTGTTTGTCTAAAATAAGACCCTTGTCCAGACCTTCTCTATCAGATATCTCGGATAACGGACCTTCCGAGGAAATCAATATCAGTAAGTTAAACAAGATTTCAAACATCCTGTAGTTTCACATCTTGACATATTTTCTTAACCAAAATAAATATATCAGAATAAGTGATGAGATATTATCCGGATAGTTAATATGCCTTTTCTCTTGGGCAATACTGTCAAATAAATGCCATGTCAAAACTAATTTGCGGTGATTATCCGGATATTAAAACTACCCTTCCTTCTTTGTAATACTAACAAATACGTAAGATGTCAAAACTAATTTTTGGCGGAGATTTCCAGTCTTGCTCTGATGCCGTTCCGCATTCTATAGTGCTACACACAGTGATTCACATGCACATGTAATTAAAGGTCAACAACTTCGCCAAGGTACCGGGTAATCATAACTCCGCATGCAATATCAAAGATGAAATGGTCGATTCCACCTTTTTAAAAAATCTGGACTATCATGTTCATTAAATGAGTGAAGTGTCAATCATCTTTGTGTTGACATTCTCAATAAGAAAAGCGAGTGTTTCAGCCGCTTAGCAATTTCTGGAAATATTTGATTAATAGGTCGGCTTGATTAATATTGGGGCAATGAGAACCAAATTTTCAGCAAGGGTCCTAATATACGTTTACAGTTGTACGGAATAAAACAAATAGTCTTACAGAATTCAAGTACTAAAACCTTTGTCTGTATTGAAAAACTCTTTTAACCTGTAATTTTGGTAACTGTTCAATTTGTCATTTAAATACATATGACAATCCTTCGTTATTTGTATATTTTGTCTTGATTTAGAAAATAGCAAAGTTTTGTATTGGCATATTTCTTTACCCTATTCAGTTAATTCTAGTCTTGTTAAACATCTCTGTATTTGTTCCATGTACATTTAAAGGCCTGGCATTAGTGTTGTTTTTTTCTGGAACCAAAAAAAATAAATTTATGTTTCAATTGCATCGCTCTACTTCCGCTTACGCACAACACGCGTCACGGCACCAATTGTTGTTGTAGAAAACCTTGCAAATATACAACTACAGAAGGAATATTACATGTAGGATTTCTAGATGTAACTGAAATCGCGCTGTATGTTTTTACAATCATAACGAAACATGTGCAAAAATGGGGTAATTTTCATATGTACATTTGTACCCAGTCGAACTCATAGTACATTCTCAATTGTCAGAATGAGGACGTTAGGGTAATTGTTTAGTTAACCCACATCATTATTTCTTTTCAGAAGACAACAAACATAAAACCTCATTCTTGCCTGCAAGTACAACACATTTATCTTCAAGAAATAAAAATTGTACCATTGTCAGTATCTTCTTGAAGGGGAATGAATGCCTAATGATTAGTGGATTTTATATCAAAGCCATTGTCCAAACATTCATAACGCTGAAAGAATCGCTAAAATCGGACCGTTACTGAAAATGATATGGCATTTTGAAAATCTGTAGAAATGGATTACCATGGAGGCAACCATTTTAGTAAGTTTATGGTGTTATCTATATACTGCTGAATTATTTATTTAGCAAATGTCCTTTAAAACAGATACCCGAGAGAGACATATGTTCTCCGTGACGATTTGATAAAAGACATTGTGTCTGGAATCATTCGTCATCCACCTCCGATTCATGTGGAAAAGTTGGCAGGTACTTGCAGAAATCCAAGGAAAACTGTTTAGGTTAATTTCCTGCCGTTACATAACTGAAATACTGTTGAAAAACGGCGTTAACCCCAAAGCAAACATACAAACAATAAAATAAACAAAGCATTTCGTTTCCCTGAACTAACTTCTCTAATTTGTTAAGTGTATATTGGTCCGGCTATTGATCTCTACAAAAGCAGCTTTTAATTAGCTTGGTTAGTTCGCTTAGATTTGACGGACTTCCTGCAATGTCAAATTTTATGTTAACTACGCAATTTGAAAAAGCCAAACATAATGTATTGTCTAAGTGCTTTAATCGTTTAATTTGATAGACTAAAAATCTCTGACATTCAATTAGTATCACAAAGTCCGTTTGAAAAATTTGCAAAAGACATCAAGAACATAAATATATTAATTAACGGTATCTTGAGGGAGTAAAATTAATCGGTAAACATATTAAATGACATTCTTCTGTTAACATGATATCTATGATAAAAGACAAGGAAAACCTTTTGCCATGGCAACACAATGCTAGATAGTAACATTAATTAATGTTTTATTAAGCAAACAATTATCTGAACATCCACTAAAATGTTTTTCGCTGAACGTACAAATGCTTAAATGCAGTTGCTTCTGACAAGTGCAAGGAATATTTCACATAAATTAAATTAGCATTCGGAAATTTGTTAAAGTAATTCATTATAATCTGATTAAGAATTTGTATTTGCAGACATTTTGTTGCTAAACTGCACATTTTAATCAAAAACGGCGTTAAAAAACTACTCGAGGCTTTTAGTGGTGCAGTGACAATTATATATAGAAGTGAACATTAAATCAGTTCTGTCTTCATTTTGTCTACGGAACAATGCTTACTTGCTTCGCTCAAGCTCGAGCTGGTATATTTGCAATAACTCACTGAATGACTATATGATAAAATATTTTTAAATTTGATAAAACAAAAGTCCGAAAAGTGTTGCATATAGACCGGTTATATGTAAGATGTCATGTAATTCTGTTTAATAATCGATATCAAACATGTCACAGAGCGGATCGGTAATGGTTTACAGCACATCGGAAACAATTATAGTTGCATTCCACTGAGAATAGAAACCTCCATCATATAAAACAAATATATCGCTGCATATTCATCATCACCTCTGAAAATTTAAAAATCTATGACATCATTAATGGTTAGAAACAGACAGAACAAGTCGCAAGAGACTACATTATGCAAAGCTACGAACTGATCACTATTAGATTATTTTTTCCGACTTCTCTTTGTTTAAATGACACAACAAATTAAACACATTAAACAGAAACATTCTAACAAATCACTCTATGGATTCGGCTGTTTAGTTCAGGCATGACATTTGAGCCGTGCCATGGGAAAACCAACATAGTGGGTCTGGTCTGGATCCAGGCTGGTCGCAAACCCACTATGTTGGTTTTCTCATGGCACGGCTCATTTATGTTGTATTATGTACATGTATAAGTGCTATTGTTCAGTATTTTTAACTTGAATATTTCGGCATCTGTACATTTAAGCATCTGTACGTTCAGCGAAAAACATTTTAGTGGATGTTCAGTTTGAATATATTTTTGAATATTTTGAGTTCCATGCTCCCTCTTTCATTGTTTGAATCTTGTTTAATTACCCGTTGAATATGGTCCATGCTTTTTAATTTTATCTTTTGACATGTTTTATTCTTTCGTATTCTTTATAGTTCTAGTTTAGTTTAGTTCGGCCAATTATTTTCTTGTTCAGTGCTAGTCCATTATTTTTGGATGGGGACCATACGCTGCATTTAATGGAATTGCACTTTATTGTATCCATGTACATCATCTGCAAATGCTCTGCAAATTGAATTTGTAACGCAAATGTTCAGAACTGCTCAACCCGCTGTTGGAGCGTGGGCGGTAGCATGCGTTTTCACTGAATAAGATTAATTATACCGAACCTCAAGTTCCTATTCTTATCCTGTTGGGCCACTTGTAGGTTTCCACTGACTGCAACTTAGTGTAAACCAACCTGGCTGTTTTCATGTGTCAGTTGTACGTTTGAGTTCTATTAACCAATACTCTTCTAATAACATAAAAGCACACAACTGGACTGCGATAGTGTCTATGTAATCCATAATTCCGCATACCACCAGTCATAAAAATATTTTTCAAATGGAAAAATGAATGAAAATTAGATCTTACCTACACAATTTCTGTTTCAAATACAGCTACAGTTTCACACCGAATACCCTGAAATCAACTCCCATCGGATACGGAAAAGTATTCAATGGTTGACAAATATGACATCAGAAATGATGTATTGATAGCGTCACGACGTTCCTTGCGTCAAACAGTTCACAATTACAAACTCAGTATTGTAACAGTTATAGTTACTTTTGGCTGATATCACTCTAGACATGGGAAGAGGTATATAACATACGTTGAATCCAGGTCACAATCCACTCCTGAAAGCCTAATACAGTATTGCAGATGAAGGTACGGTTATAAATGCAAGATTTGAAAAACGGTATTGCATTGTTACCGGTAACAGTATCAAACCAAAGAGAGGTAATGCTATTTGACTACTGTCTATCCAACCTCCCAGCTATCCTATATCTAATGAGGTATGTGTTACATGAAATACTCTGCGCCTTTAACTTAAAGGCACTGACCTTCAGATTTTGACTAAAAATGATCTTTCTTTCAAATTGAAGTTTGGTCATATGAACATTAGAATACGAGCTTTTGTTTCTAAACAGTTTTAAAAATGCCAACTCAAGAAATGATTTATGACCCAGGATTTTTGATAATATTTCTGTTTTAAACTTATTTCCCAGTCAGTACACAAAGTTTAAAGAAATTCGTTCCATGGGAAAGACTAGGACTTTGCGGTATCATTTTGTCATGTTCATAGTCAAGGACATTTGCAACAGTCTCTATATTGACATAGGACAAAAATGTTCTTACAGAAGAAATTTCTTCTTTAAACATTTTTTACTGACAGGCAATTAAATCAAAAACAGAAATATGAAATAAAACAAACCATAGGAACCCAGCCTTGGTCATGAATTATCTGCCCTTGAAAGTCGGAAAATACTGAAAAAATATGAGGAAATATCTTACCCTTAATACATTTAGGCAACTCTGGCATTTCCCCTTATACACTTTTCGATTTTCATCGTAAACAGTAGTAAAAACAACTGATTCTCATGTGTTTCCGTAACATGTAGTCTGTCAGTAATTGAGTTTTAAAGCATTGTTAAGAAATATAGCATTAATTTCCAGATATTTAAAAAACCTTCTTTTTTGATTTCGAACGATCTTGAGGCCAGTGCCTTTAAACATATGCACGAACATAGGTATTATTCTTTTGCAACTGAACCGAAAAAGAATAGTAATACGTCAATAATTGGAATTACTATTATCAGGATAGAGATATATTAAAGCTATCTGATAACTGGCTTTACATATGAAAAGCGTATTAATCAACATTGTAAGTAGTGACATATAAGATGGTTAAAACAATGATAACATATTAATCAGAATTTATTTGTTTATTTGTTTATTTGTTCGTAGCTGGATAAGAGTCGAGTTTTAGATGCTTTTTAGGTCGCGGATAAATCATATTTAACTAATTGACTCTAACTGTTAAGCATTGTTAATGTGAGGTTTATGGACTCAGTATTGTTTTATTTTCTAGTCGTTTTGGGATCATGATGTCAATTCAATAAAGGATTTCCGTTTAAGCCGGAGCTAGGAGTCATGAAATATATCGCATGTTGTTTCATCTCTCATGAACAGACTTAAAAATGCCGAGCTGTGTCTTGGTTGCGTTCTATGCACCCAACGAATCTTCTTATATATTGTATTAGCTATCACAACACCAGTCTTTAAGTGTCATGGTGTATTCGTATAACAAAATTCCGCATAACTTAGTGTAAAGGGTGAGTGAGGGATATTGCACGTTTCATTACTTGGGGATTCTTTGTATTAAATAGGTCATAAAACCATTGGCTAGCAGAACACGAATTGAAACACACTGCCCTCCCAGAATTATTTCAGGCTTGGACTAAACTTTGGTGATAAGATCAGTCTTAGCTTCCAGCTATAATGAAGACTGATATTACTAAACCTGATCATACATTAAATGTTTGTAATTCAATGTTAAACAAGCATTATTATTTCTAACAATAATTTCTTTTTGGACAAGTTGACTACTTCCATATGACACAGTGGCATCTAAATATTGTTGATTAACTTAAATTAAAAGCTAAGACTTGGCGGTAAAATTAATGGCTTTTCTATCTCACAAAAATATTAGTTACTGTATCTGTTCGTTCAGAGAGGGAATTGTTTGACCATCAATCATCATGTACATAAACCTATAGAGTTCCCGAATATGATCTTACGAAGGGAGAGTGATCAAACTGCTAAGCATATTTTGGGAATGCTTAATTACTCGGTCGGCTTTATTTGTAAATTAGAGTCATTACAAATTTGTCTAAAAGAACTGTCTTTCATGGAGATGTTAGGAAGTTTTGTTTAAGGATGAAGGATACTACTTCCTTAAGTGAGAGTGTATGATCAAAATATAAGTGGATTTTCCATCTGTTCAGTATGTCCCAAGACAGTCTGACTATAAGTCGGCTATTAGTAAAAAAAAAGCATTAATATCCAGTAGGAAAAGGCCATGTTTCAGGAATGCAATCCCCTAAAACCTCAGCCTCATAGCAGTGTAAGTATGGATGTATACATGATATGAGCTGCGCCATGAGAAAATCAACATAGTGGCTTTGCGACCAGCATGGATCCAGACCAGCCTGCGCATCCGCGCAGTCTGGTCAGGATCCATGCTGTTCGCTTTCAAAGCCTATTGCAATTAGAGAAACTGTTAGCGAACAGCATGGATCCTGACCAGACTGTGCGGATGCGCAGGCTGGTCTGGGTCCATGCTGGTCGCAAACGCATTATGTTGGTTTTCTTATGGCACAGTTTCTATAATTGCAATAGGCTTTGAAAGCTAACAGCATGGATCCTGACCAGGCTGCGCAGATGCGATGCGCAGTCTGGTCTGGATCCATGCTGGTCGCAAAGCCACTATGTTGGTTTTCTCAAGGCGCGGCTCATATAGTTTGTTCTGACCTAAAGTGACGATGTTCTTGTAATATCTACTTTCATTGATTTTGTTGTCACTGCATTATTAACTACAGACAGATAAAGATATGAAGCAAATTTAAATTATTCCTCAGAGTGTGACATATTTGTCAGCACTTCAAGAATTTGATGTCGCTGTCTGAGAAACTAAAATTGTCAATAACTGAGAAAAACGGAGTTGGAAAATACGTTATTATTTCACCAATTTATAATGTTATGCTATCAACTTTATAAAATCCTATGGAAGTAAGAATGATAATAATTTGATACATATTGAGAAAACTCTGGTACTTTATCCGTAAATATTCTAAAATTATTCTCTAATTTGACACTTTTGCTGATCCTTTTCTATCGGATTGACAACGGACGTTCGGTGGAAACAATAATTACTTTTGTTATGATTTCCAAACACTGAGGAAACACTTTTGGCCTAAAAGGGTTCCTGTGGTTTGACATTATAACCAATTTACTTACATAAGTGTGACCTAGATGTTATATAGTAAATTAATGAACATGGTCCGAATGATGCTCTTTTGCAATATTGGTAGAATATTTTGACGGGGATTGCACACATTTTTCAATCGCTTATACCATTTTATTGAGTTTCAACAACTTGCTCTACAAATTGATATCTTACAACTATGGTTCATCACTTTCTCCAAGCTAATCACGGCACTAAAATTAAAGATGAATGAAATCTGCGGCCTTTCTAAGATATTGAATATCTATTTAGAGAGTGAAGTGTCTCCCGTCGATCAACAATCATCTACATGTAGACTGTTAGCCTTCCTAGACATATATGACCTTAAAAGGAGCGATTGTTCCAGCTGCTTAGTATTTTCTTGGAATATCTGGTTAATAGGTCAGCTTGATTTATGTCAAGTGAATTATTGCGTACAAGTTAATTCAGCAAGGGTCTCTGAAATATGTACATACTTGTGCATACTAAAAGTGATAGTATGACACAGTTTGAATACAACCAACATTTTTGTTGATGAAAACTCTTAGAAACTATTACCACGGTTACTGACAAATGTATCGTTTAAATACCCATGAAAATCCTTTTTATTCAAGTATATTGTTTTTCTAGGATCAGCAATTAAAAGTGTTTTGTATTGGCGTATTTCTTCACTCTGATAAATCTCTCTAGTCTAGTTGAACATTGTTTTACATTTTTCATGCAAAATTTAAAGTAATCGCATCAGTTTATTTTTCGAAGACCCCAGATAAAGTTTGTATTCAATAACATCGCTTTACTTCGGCTGAAGAATATTTTTATATAAACCATGAAAAATTATCATTACAAAATGATTTCTATACATTTAGGTAACTAAAGATGGTTTGATTTCTTTTTCAATGACAAAACGGTTGGGAAAATATGGTAAAATATTTTTATATATTATGCCAATCACAGTCACAAATATTTACAAACACATCCACAGTATCTTGTCAGTTTGTGAAATAAAAATGTTTGTCTAATTTTTCAGTTGACAAATATCATGTTTTTTTTTTCAAATTGCCTGAAAGGTAAAAGAAGCCCATTTATGCCTTGAGTTTCCGTTAATAAGTCATTAGACAAAAGAAATACCAATAACCTAATCTATTTTAATACGGACATCTGGTCCCAGATGCGTAACATTGGCGTAGTTAGTTCACTTGGGGTATTCGAACTTTCTGCAATGTCTGTTTCTGTGATGCCCTTTGAAAATGCCAAACATATGGTATTGACACACGACATTTACCAATACGCTTGACAAGCAAAAGATCTGTGACATTCAATTAGTATCTAAAATATTTTATACATAACCTAGAAATCCATTTTCCAGCGGTATTAGTGGAAAATTGAGTCTCTTCAATTACTGTTCTACTGTTAACAAGATATCTTACACAAATAGACAAGCAAATCGTATTGCAATATCAGCCAAATAATGGGTTATAGAATAAATGAATTTTAAATGAAGCAAACAATATATTGAAAATCCAGTAAATGGTTTTCCTTTTCGCTGAACACACAAATGAGCTAAGCAAAGTAATATTTCACGCTGAAATTAATTAGGAAAGGGAAATTTGTTTTTTCTTGATTTGCATTTGCTTTACAGACAATTGGTAACAGACAAAAAATAATTAACGGTAATCCGACGGCAGTCGAGCAGAATCAACCATATCTTTATTGACCTGTTGCTATGGCAACTGACCAATATGACATGTTAAGAATACGACAATCGCTTATCCAGGTTTTCATTTATATACAAGTATGTGTTCCGTTTGTTAGACCTCTTGAACATTTTATGGAATAAAACTTATGTTAGCATCAGCCATTTATAATTTACATATTTCAGGGCTCTTTTTTAAGCCAATGTAGAACTTTTTAATCATTCCATAACAGTCATTTGTACACTGTTCTAATTACATGATTTTATGACTTAGTCATTTTCATGTCTAGAGGATAACTGTTTTATTTACACGATTTCATGGCATCGTCATTTTCATGTCTAGATGATAATTGTTTTATCTCGTACACGGTTTCATGAAATAGCCATTTCCATGTCTAGTTGTAAACTGTTTTATGGCATAATCATTTTCATGTCTACATGTTAACTTTTTTATTTATATAATTTTAGTCATTTTCATGTCTAAATGTTAATTGTTTTATTTATATGATCTTATGACACCATTCTCGTGTCTAGTTGTAAACTGTTTTATTTTTTATTTTTCTGTTTCGCGAGTAAAATATAACATGATAATATAACATACCGATTACGCATGATATTTTTGCCGCTGGCATAAGATGCTTTTCATTGCATCGATTTCATTTGTAGAAACATGCTAACAAAAAGGGTTCCGGAAATAACTATCATCACTTTGTATGCCTTTTCAGTGTCACAGCAGTTAGAGAAAAATAGCAAGCAATGACTTCGGATTTATGTCCAATATAAAACAAAATAACATTGTCTTTTCAGTTTTCAAAAAGAAGGCGTCTGGCTCTTTTCAATATTACTTCAAGGAAGGAAGAAATACTTATCATGCCACTGGAAGATGCCAAATACATGATATTGTCACGAGGTTTGATAGGTCAAAGATCTCTGACACCCAATTAGTATCTCAGACATTTAACAAAAATATCGGAAACGGTTCACCTGAACGGACTAGAGGAAAGTATTAATTGGAAAATTGAGAAACTATCCTATTCAGTTAACACGACAAAATTACAGTCAAATTATTACGCTGAGCGTACTAATGCACATACTAATGCACATGCTTCCAATAACAGGTGCAAAGTAAGATATCACGCTGAAATTAATTAGTCGGTGGAATTCGTTTGAAATAACAGTTATATTTTCTTTGATTAACATTATTTGAGTTGTGTAACATACCTGTGATAGAATTATCAGACTGTATTTCAAGTTCTTAAGTCACTAAGTGCAAATTGTATTAAATATGGCATTTGTATGGATCTGATTTTTGGTTTGGTGGATTTGATGTTGTAGGTACTCCCTCGAAGCGAAAAGTAAAATGTACAAATGAAAAGATAGGGTAAACGGTATAAATAGTCTCGGGCAGTTGATAGTTAACATTAACCTTGACCCTGTTCTAAAATAGACTGATCTATCATTCAATTTGGACAATACTAGTTATTAATCAAAGGCATGTCCACTGAAGATTTATTGACTGAATAGCGAAAAGTGCAGACCAAGATAAGCCGTCACAGGTGTGCAGGTTGATCTTGGTCTGCACTGGTCGCAAAGGCAGAATCTCTTGCTCCCAGCAGGCGAAAGGTTAAGGAAACGTCCTATCAGTTACAACGGAGCAATACAAGTCAGGATGATGTCATATTGGGTTTCAATAACTTGCCCTCCAAAACGATAAACAAGCCAATAGGTTTCAACAACTTTGCTCTACAAATGGATGAACATGCCGTGGTTTAAAACAACTTCCCCATACAAAATGGATAAATGGATATATATTGGATGGACATGCCAGGAACTCTAATAACATTGATTAGCATGTTGCCTTGACTTTTGTCAAGGTGTGCACTGGTACAAATTATTCAGACATATAAATCCCCTACTGGTTTTTTTATTATTTGATATTCTGTCCATGACAAATAATTAATACAAAGGATAGTCTGAAAACAGTCGGGTACTATAATACTATCAACTGTATCTGTATTGATCTGTAACTATGGTTACTGACCAGTGTGGCATGTTACAACTACGACAATTACTTACTCTAGGCTAATATCTGTACATATTTTTCTTCTGCAAGACAATGATCGACTCTTCAAGGGAGGACATTTGAGTAAATTATTGGCATTTTTCTTGGCTCTGTTTACCTTTACCCTGCTAAATTTCTAAAATGGACTGGTCTACCATTCAGCTTGGGCAGTACCATTTATTAATCGAAGGGCCGTTCACTGAAAATTTACTGACTGAATAGCGAACAGTGCAGACCATGATGTGCAGGCTGATCTTGGAACGCACTGGTCGCAAAGGCGAAACACTTGCCGCCAGCATGCTAAAGGTTAAATGTTGATTTGGAACTTTGCCTTAGTTCATCACATTACTATGTCAGATTGTAAACTGAATTATTTATATGTATCTGTCTGATAAACAAATAGAACTTATTTAGGTGATATCATAGGTAATCGATCCTATTCGTATAGTAATTATACAATAATAAAAGTACATGTATTTATATCTGAAATCACTTTCTATGAGTTTTCATTTACAAAATACCTATTAGCAGTTTCTTTATACATTATACCCGTCAGATAGCCAACAAAATCGGCTAAATCAGATCACAGCCTTTTTTCATTAAATTATATTTGGATTTTTCAGAAGACCTCACAAGAATATAACCATTCAAAAAGAAAAAATGAAACACTATGGCAGTCTGATCTATTTTCCACTTGTAATGGCCTGGTAATTTTTATTTCGTGATAAGTTCACCTTAATATGCCTTCTGAAAATACCAGACACTCGGTAATATCATTTGGCGTTTACTACAAAAATGATAGACCTATTACTAGTATATCTGTCAGTGTTAGTATTTGAGTTAGTTTACAAATATGTTGAAAACCATTTCGCTAACAGCATGAGAAGAAAATGACTATTCTAACATAGTGTCATTTAAAAAAAAACCAAAAACCTACAAGCATACTGGACTGTCATACCAACCATGTGCTATGTAATACAATTAATCAATTTTAAATTAAGCAAGCGAAATATTGAATGTTCAGTAAAACCTTTTCCTGTTTTCACTGAGCCCACAATTGCTTCTCTTAACATTACCAGTGCATATACAAATAGTTTGTTCAGGCTAAAAGTAATTAGCAAGCGGAAGTTTGTTTAAATAATTAAATATAACGTGATTAACATTTGCTTTTCGCAGACATCTAGATGTAACACGATTATTAGTCACCTTCTAATGTACACAGAAGGGAACTTCTGGTATATGCATGCATGTCATCTCCTTTTGTTGCTATGCCCTTTAGTTGCTATGCAACAAATGTGGTTGCTATTGCTACAAATTTTCAAAATGTATAGCGGAAAAGCTGATGATGCCATAACAGATTATTTCACGAGATTTGGTAAAAAAAGTACAAGACAAAATAGTGAAAATGCATATTCCTTTTTATCCTGCCACAAAACCTACCTACAAAAAGAATAAAACGATAATCTGACACCAGTCCAGCACTATGAATAGTATCTGTATTGCCCTGTTACTATGGTTACTGACCAATGTGACATGTTTATACGTATGTCAATCACTTATTTAATCTAACTTTCACTTGCCATTTGTCATGGTGTCAATTACTTTTCTGTATACCTTGCAATATTGAAAGAACTTATTATATCTTTGAGCAATTCCCATTTCTATTAAGTATTTATTTATAAAATATTTGTACGCAATTAGGCTATCCTATGTCTACAATACTATAATAATCACATTCACCAATACCAACAGTCATGTTGTCTTCACAATTTTCAATATAAAAAAGACATGCTAAGTATTGGATTTATGGATAGACGTAAGGTTGATCATTGCAGAAATGGTCTATCTATAAGAGAAATATAATGTGCCTATTCATTTAGTTGTTTATTAAGTTGATCAGCTTGCATAAACATTATATGCAACATTATATTTACTGTGTTTGTTTTTGTTAAGTAACTTGTACTATTTTTCTTGGAAGTGACATATAGGTCCATAGGGCCGGGTGATTATAGATAAATGTGTATATTTTATGATTTGTACCAATATGAACATCACATGCCACTATAACAAATATATAAGCCGTCCCACGAGAAAACCAACATAGTGGGTTTGCAACCAGCATGGATCCAGACCAGCCTGCGCATCCGCGCAGTCTGGTCAGGATCCATGCTGTTCGCTAACAGTTTCTCCAATTCCAATAGGCTTAAAAAGCGAACAGCATGGAGCCTGACCAGACTGCGCGGATGCGCAGGCTGGTCTGGATCCATGCTGGTCGCAAACCCATTATGTTGGTTTTCTGATGGCACGGCTCATATTTCTTATCCTATCTTATCTTATTTTGTTGACACATATTATGACGAACTCACACGAAACTAATTTATATCTGGAAATTGCGTATATAATTCTTCTACCAACAGAAATGATCCCAATAGCTTAATCTACTTTAATATGGAAACTTGGTTGTACTTCCGTCAGTTTATCTGTATATAGTAGGCCGACATCGATCCTTGTAAACGCAGCCTTTAATTAGCGTGATTGATTCAGTTTGACTCGTCACACTTTCTGCATTGGCAGTTTCTAAGTTAACTCTGTCCTTTGGAAATATCAAACATATGGCACTGTCAAATGATATAATCAATTAAACGCGACAGTCCACAGATCTGTGACATTTAATCAGTTTCTCAAATACTATACACAAGACGCCGAAACCCATTTTCTGACCCATATTAATAGTTAATAACAAGAATTGATATTTTCAAAATTGAGAAGCAATTCTCTTCAATGACAATTCTTCTGTAAACATGATATGTTATATGAAAAAACATGCATTGGATTGCCATGCCAACCCAATGCTAGCTTACTGAATTAATGAATTTTAAATTAAGCAAACAATATATGAAGCATCAAGTTAAAGGTTTTCGCTGATCGTACAATAAAACTTTCCGGCACATGTGCAAAGAAATATCTCTGAAATTAATTAGCAGAGGAAATGTGTTTAAATAATTTAAAGTTACTTGATTAACGTTTGCTTTTACAGACAATCTAGTTACGTAATATAGATGTAATAAGATTATCTGAGTGTATGGAAAGTCTTTAAGTGCAAGATTAATTAAGTATGGCGTCACTAGCCTGGTCGGATTTTAAGTGATGTAGGCACTTCCATTAAGTGAATTGTCGCGGATGTAGATCGAAATACAGGCAAGTAAAAGTATTTAGCTATTTAAGCTGTTGATGGTACGTGTTAAGTGTAAATGTATCAAGCCTTGGGGGTATGTACCTAGCCTACTCTTGAGAGACGTTTTAATGCATGATTCTTGTACATTTTGTACTCACCTCGGCTCCCCTTCCACAACATAACATCATAGACGGCAGGTCGAATATGGAAAAGCACCACCGTAAGATCATGAATACCTAACACGCACGTGCTGAGCGCGCGCATCTCCTCGCACGTTCACAAATTAACACGTTATATCCACCACAGCGGTCAGCTGAGAAAATTCACTCCGCGTATTAATATCGATCACTTAAATTCAAACAGGAACACAAAACACTAATAAATCCAATGCCAATACATTCCAAAGCCCCCTCTCTTATCCATCCGACCAACGTAAACCAGAAAACACTTGAAAGAAATACAAAAAGATTCCCCCTCTACACTCCTTTTCTTGTATTGCTATACACAAATTGCCTTATCGCACATAGAACGAAATACGCCACACACGCGTTACATGTGAGTCTCTTTCGCCAATAACAATACTGAATCCAGTGTCCACTTCGTAACAGAGTGGGTTACAAGAATTAATTGGAAATCCTTAATAGAGATGCCAGAGCGTGGGATATTAATGTCCGTGCTATTAGGCAGTATGGTATTATAATTGTTTTTGCCATATTTGGCTAACGCATTTGGACATTGATCATCTTATCTTGTGATTTTTCACGGAATGAGACAAAAATCTACAGACTCTATATACAGGCAATACAGCTTTTGGGTTTCAGTGATGCACTTAAAAAGGGAATCGACGAATTGTCGTACATTATAATCAACATCAGAGATTCACTTTTCTGTTTTATATGCATCCCTAGTGGCGTTTAAAAACATATAAGCATTGTCTCATTCCGTGACAATACTTTCTGCAAGTATTGATTCTACGTTTCCATGGTAACCCAAAAGGCGTCATTTACAATAATATAGGCACGTTTGTATATTCGTATAAATAGCCCACGTCTGTACATGAAATATAGGACATGTCCACAGCCCGCTAATAAATGAACCGGCATAATCGCCGTAACAGCATTAAACACAAATTAGCGGGAATATTTCCTATAGCCGAGAAGGCGAGCAGACAGTAATATAGGAGAAGAAATTCGAGAAAATTACAGATCTTGTAATAGGATTGGATCAATATCAACTGAAATTACTTACAGGATATTTCCTTATGAAAATAAGTCTCAATCAGATTTCTGAGAAAGACTGGTGACAAGAGTAACACGACAGCCATTGACTGTCAGTACCTTTTCTTTTCACTTTGTCAATTTATGAAGACGCTTGTCACGTTAAATTGAATGTCTTTCACATTTTGTTCAATTTACTCTAGTTTTTTCTTTGCATGTCTGATAACGAAAGAGAAAAATGGAAATCTGAAATCTACATTTTTATAAACTAAATACCTAATTTATCAATTAACGTAACTAGTGTTTCCTTGAAAGACAAAACTGGAAGCGCAGCGCAAACAAACAAGAGTACATTTATGTATGTTTTACATACTATGCCTATTTACCATTACATGTAAAACGGATTCTGCTGATGGTGATTACTTTCATTATAATTATTCTGCAAGTGCGTTATATGATGGGATTATAGTGCGAGGGTTTGTGCAAAAAAAAACAGGTTTAAACTTCCCATTGGTGTTTTTGCCATTCACCATTCCAAGGCTTAAATTTCCAGTTGGTGTCTTTGCCATTGACTATTTCCAAGGCTTATATTTCCCATTGGTGCTTGTGTCATTGACCATTCCCAGGCTTAAACTTCCCATTGGTGTTTTGCCATTGGCCATTCCAAGTCTTAAATTTCCCATTGGTGTTTTTGCCATGGCCAGCCATTCCGAGAGGACGCCCGAGTGTATTCTTTCACGTTTCGCTGTCTTTGCTGTCTAGATACAGGGTAACTATTAATACACGTCAGGATATGAAATTACAATAGGTTTGTCAGTTACCATTTTGGTCTAAGATATTTTTTTAATTTAATTGGAAAATGCTGACATACGATGTAGTGGAAATGTTAATAACATCATTAAATACGTCTAGCTTTCCTTAGATCCTCATGAGGAATATTAACTACAGACAATATAATTGCAACATCATGGGACTTTACAGGTACAATAAAATTGACGTCTTTGCCCTTGAATAATAAGCATTGTCCAAATAAACATATTTGAATAATTATGAAGATGCTGCTAAAATGCTGACATATGTCAATAATTATTAGTATGCCCAGTACGGTCGCTAGTGAATTCATTATTCAAGATTTATTGAAGGCAAGAATATGTCTTTAAACGTTTTATGTAAATAGAAACATGGGATTTGAGTTGTCTTATAATCACTTAGATTGAGGAAAGAACGATAACTCACTCTTTGGACATGTTCTGATACCTACCAATACGCCCATTAGTTTGTTTGTTTGTTTTGGGTTTAACGCCGTTTTTCAACAGTATTTTAGTTAAGCTTACCAGTGTTCTTGGATTCTGTACCTGTACAAAACTGTTCTCCGCAAGTAAATGCCAGCTTCAACACATGATTCAGAGGTGGAGGACGAATGATTTCAGACACAATGTCTTCATCATCAAATCGTCACGGAGAACATACGCCCCGCCCGGGGATCGACCTCACGACCCCGAGATCCGTAGATCTGCGCGCTCCCTATTGAGCTAAGCGGGCGGGCTGTAATAAGCCGATTAGTATATCTTACAAAAGTATAAGAACGATAACAGACGCCCCTTTTCTTCTTTAGATTTACGAAACATCCTATAACAGATTTTGTAGAATACAGATTTCGTAGATCAAATACATCTGAAAATAACCGTGGACCAACGCGACAAAGCAAAAAAAAAGACACTGGATTTGCTTATTATCTACTAATTGGGACATAGTTACTCCTAATTAGTACTACCCGTGTTTGCATTGTTAGTTCTTATACGTCCATTTAAAGTTTGAAATTGTTTTTTTCGCTCACCTGAGAACATAGTGCTCCAATAAGGGTTATAATTCTACACGACTGCCCGTCGTTCATCCGTCTGTTGAACTTTTACTTGTTTTTGTTTTAATATGGATAATTATAAACCTTTAAAGTAAGTTTTTATATGCATGAGGTGCATATCTCTATTAACAAAGACTTAATCGTCAGCATTAACGACGGAAGAAACAGGTGGAGTCAGTTACAAATGAAGGTGAAATTTAGAAATACACTTGCTGCTCACTGGACAAAGACAAATCTAACAAAACTGACTTCATGGACGCTGACGATCATCCCGACCACAACGCTAGCGTGGACGTTGATATCGACGGCTAAACCGAGGACGATTTCGAAATCGATAATATTGACTTACCATTTACCAGCTACAGAAGCAAGTAAATTTTTTCTGAACAGGAAAGAGATACCAACGGCTAAAGCGAAACTTCCTAAACAGATTTAGACGATGATGACACACACGACGACGAACAACCGAAATGAAATTTGACACTGGAGATGACTGATTGACACATTGACACTTTACCTACGACGGCAGCAACTGTGACACCGGTGACATGACGGAAAAAGTGTGTATAAGGATGAGACGGATAAAGTTAATCCTCTCTTAGCCATAGTCATTTAGTCATACTTAGGAGGTGTTATGTCTAATTAGGCGAAGGTAAGTCTTTTAAATTAGAAGTAAGTATGTCCTTATTAGGATACATAAGGTAACAGTCTGTCCTAATTATAAAAACAAATAGGAGTCCTAATTTCGAGTTAATTGGTCCTAATTAGTATATACTCAGTCCTAACAAGAGTATCCCATATGACAAACCCTGAGGAACATTTTCTCAAAGAAAATTACAGCATTTAAGCACTATAAATTTTGGTCACAAACTTCATTAATATAACTTGAAGCGTATATTACTTTTGAACATTATCTGGCCTGTGACCTCATTTTAGACATTTGGAATAAAGAATAAAAAATCCCGCTATATAGCGGTTGGTAAGTAAAGCCAAGTAAACAAATGACTTATATTACTAATCTTGTGGGAAACACGGATGTAGCAGTGCACCGTTATACACATGTGTTAGCTTAATATACCTCTGAAAATTTTCGAAATAAATTGCACACCACTACTATTTTCTAAGAACAATTATTTTAGGTGGAAAACTAAATGCTACAATTTCGGTGAATGCTTCAAAAGTGATACATATTATAGTATTTATCACCTTCTTGTAATAACATACTGAACTTTAGTGTGGTATTGGGGCCATTCAAAACGGTTTGGTTTTAATTAATTTGAAAAAAAAAATGAATATTCAACTTTACGCCCTTGGTCGGATGAGCCAAGTTGAAAATGTATAACAAACGATTCATGTCGATATTCTATAACATCTACTGTGCAAAGACAACAAAGGTGTTTGATTACTAGTAAATAACCATACAAGATTCATAGGTTGTTCACTGTCTAAACCTTTACGATTTTATTGGAAATAAAAGTCTCGCATGTTCGGAAATGATTTTATTTATTATGAAGTTATGGGAATATTTTACTTAATGGTAAAGACATTCACCAATAGTTTAGATCAGCGTAAGATTACATTCCAATATATATATAAAATTAAAGAAATTAAAGAATATTTATGTACTTTAAATGCGGCATATCCTATTGGCATTTTTCCTGGCCTTTTTCTCAGTTTGAATGAAGACTTAAAATCAGAAAACGTATCCATTTCTCACACCGATTTAAGTATTACAGTACAACCTCTCCAAAGCGGCCCTCTCTTAAGCAAAAACCTCTCTATAACAACATCATCCAAATTTCCCTAAGCTGACATATACTATCAAAATTACCTCTCCAGAACAACAACCTCTACATAACAGTCAATATTGGTATCTCCTAAAGGGTGTTGCTCCACAGAGGTTGCACTGTATATCAACAATTCACGAGAGAAAAATCATTGTAGCATAATTATTGTACCACAAAGAATGTTGAGGCTAATTTGTGTAAGATTCTTTCGTCTCAAATCTTATCATTTAAAAAAAAATGTTACTGTTGCTTATACTAATTCAAAATGACTACATGGGGCCAAATTATATCAGCTGTAAATATGTTTTTGTCAAGATACGAGTCATATGACCCAGGGAAGTACCTATGACTTGTGTAACTTGAGCAATGAAATAGGTGACTATGTCTTAGACTAGCTGGCAAACTATGTAAAATGTCCTTTGTTAAAACGTAAGAGTTGGTGAGACCTAAATATCTCATTTATAATTTTTCTCTGGCTACCTCGCCTAAATGATTCGTGTACCAATGATTCGTAAAGGACTTTAATTATGAGCTAGATGATTTCAGGGATTAGGCAAATCACTCTTAAACTAACAACCTTCAACTAAAAACAATCAGCTCAAACTCCTATAGGCTGAATGTACTATACTTGACTGGACCTTTTATTGAAGTTCCTGATTGACGATGTCTTTGAATCAACAACAAACGAGTCCTATCGCATAGAGGTTCAGCCTATGTCTTCTGAATTGAAGCCGCACCTTAATATTTTTGTCCCGACTTCTGGATGCTCAGTGCTTATATCCTATCTCATATAGCATTCAACTACCATATATGTACGAGTATAACCCCAATGCCTTGGCTGTACTCCGCCAATAAAGCTGGGCCTCTTCTGTATGCTGGAGCTATCGTTCTGTCTCATTAGATTACCAAACTATGTGTCTCTGTCTCAGCATTCCGATGCTTAGCCCATATATGCTATCGTCTATAGCATTAAATTACCATGAACTTCTATGCGCTAGCTCTATTGCTCTAAACCTAGTTACATTACTGTATATTTTCTTTAGTCTATGGAGTTAAATATCTTCTTTTAAATCAATTATCCGCCCTGACAGCGTAGCTGCAATACCTTTCTCATCAAAATACTGGGATAATAACTCGTTGAATCCTGCATGTGTCTACATCAGTCGCTGGATACAGAATGAGTTCACTGTTGTCCATCTACCTATTTATACCCTAGCAGAAGTGCGCTTTGATTATTGCTATTTATAGAATTTGTTTCTTATTGGTCCAAGTATTTTACAATGAGTACTTGCTCTAACAAATAGTTGGTTCCTTTATAGTGTTTTATATAACGTCCAGCTATCAACGCAGTTAACATGAATCAGCCATAATGACCCAAATCCTATGAATAACAGCAATTCAAATATAACCATAGCAACGGTAGCATGAAAAGGGAGTCAAGCATTATCTGTGCGTAAGTTTTACTTTATCAAAGTATCAAATATACAAATTATTCGTACAGACTTGCCTATGACCTAATTTTAAATGTCGAAACTAAGACAAAAGATATTACATAAAACATGTAGAGTAAATTATTCAGATGAGGCCAAGTCAATAAATGGCGTATGTTACACATATAAGCCGTGCCATGAGAAAACCAACATAGTGGCTTTGCGACCAGCATGGATCCAGACCAGCGCAGTCTGGTCAGGATCCATGCTGTTCGCTAACTGTTTCTCTAATTGTAATAGGCATTGATAGTGAACAGCATGGATCCGCGGATACGCAGACTGGTCTTGATCCATGCTGGTCGCAAAGCCACTATGTTGGTTTTCTCATGGCGCGGCTCATTTATGACATTGTAGCAAATGTTTGTTAAGTCTGACAAAGTAACATATCGTTTGTCTTCTGTGTCATCTCCATACATATTACCAGTAGCTTATATAACGAAGATTACTGTGGTCTAAACTAAGGTGTAATATGTTTAAAACGGTGAAATGTTAAGCAAGTTAGGAAGCTGTACTTAGATTTCTTTAGCTAGCATCGATATATCGGACCATTATTGACAATTTTGTCCGACATTTTGCTGTTATCAGACATAAACATCCAATACCTGCCGGAAACATTACAGGACCGATATAACGCCAATGTTTAGGAAAACAAAGTTGCGAAGATAATTTGTGTGAAACTCCTCCTTGTATCAGTTATGTTTTAAATTGGATACTTATAAAGAAGACAGGTCCGTTAAAAGTTTCAGAAAATGTCAGTTCTTGTTTTAAGACCTTAGTGTTTAGTTTCTTTTCACCATTTAGTTAACGTTTTTTGAATGTATATTTGGCTGATCTTTCGATTGATTTTCCCTTCTTGTTCTGCCGCGGTTTCTAATATACACATCAATATGAGCAGTACTATCCTCCAGTCTCGCCAAGATGGCATTCAACTGATATAAATGACACACTGCAGAAAACATTGCCCTTGGCGAAAATGTATATAAAAAGAATAGAAGTTAAATTTCCTGAAAGGCCAGACAAACCAGACAGATTCTGGAGTTTAGACTTTCAGTTAGGACAGACTATGACTGCATTTTACCACCTGCTGCTTCTTCTGGAATAATTGCGAAGGTCGTTTACTCGTTTACAATTTTCCTTTTACTTTCACCTCTTATCAGATATATGCATCTAAAGGAGAAGTATTTATGTAGAGGAATTTTTTTATTTTGAATCGATGATAACGCGTTTATTGCTGACTTTGTCGAAACAATGCTAAAAAATCATTTTAAAAAGTTAAAAAATGATCAATCCAAGCATTTAAAACGAACTACAACAGACATGTCACGGTTTTAGAAACGAGCTATGGAACTCAAGTCTGGATAGGAAATGCTACGACAAACTGATGTCATCGACGGAAATAAGCCATCTGCTCTGGCGGAGAAAACGAAGCATTGTCGTTCAATCTGATGAAAAAAGACAAAATGACAAGTTATTTAGCAATTTTTACGGTCCATCAGCACGCAATGCCATCCGCAGCCTGCAGTCATTACTTTAATCGATTAGCATTCAACTTGTTAAACATTTTTCATTAGTATCTGACATGTTTTAATGACAGATCTCATGATATAGTGAATGAGTGTTGAAATTCGCTTTATGCAATTGTTGGTCTTGCCTTATACCCCATAAAAAGGTCTACATGGTATAACGGCAGAAGGTTTTTGTAGCCAATTAACGTTTGTTTTAGACTGCTATTTGGTTATAGATTCTAGTTCTGTGGTCTTACCAATGCATCTATTCAGTTTATGAAAAAATATTTTACATGACGAATTTATCTGAAACCCCTCCTTCTATCAACTAGAAAATAAAGAATGTCATAACTGTGTAAGTATTAAAATTGGACCTTTAAAGTTTCAGAAAAAATTGCATTTTTTGCCTCATCTTTGAATCGAGTTCCCTTTCTTTTTACCGCCGTTGTATCTAATATTACATCAATAGGTGCAGTATATTTCTGCAGTCTTGCCAAGACGGATTCAATTTATATAAATGACCCAATCTAAAAATAATTGCCCTTGGCGAAATGTGTCTGTTAAGAAATACGAAGCTAGAAACAATAAAGGTTCAATACCCTCGAAGGCGAGACAATGCCAGACAGATTCTGAATTTTTGACTCTCAGTTTAGACAGACTATGATTGAAATTTACCACCTGCAGCTTCGAAAATTATTGTGAAAGTCTTGTACTGTAAAAGCACATATTTTTGCTGGGTCAAAATTTCGCGAATTTGAAATTTTGAGTATGTTCGCGAAGTTTAATATTCGTGAGATTGTACAAATTGTAAAGTATTGAATTTAAATTAAACTTATGGTGAATATTTACACGAGGATTAATTTTTGCGAGATGTAGGGCCTCGCGAATATAGCTAAAATTAAATCCTCTCGAAAACTTCTGCTTTTACAGTAGTAGAACTGTAGTTTTCACCTCTTGTCAGACATATGCATCCAAAGGAGAAGTATTTATATAGAGTATATTTTTTATTTTTAAGCGGAGAATGCCTGGCTGGATGTTTTTGTCGAAAGAAATGCTGAAAATCAAATGATTTTTAAAAGTACATGTAACTAAATAAAACTGAATCAGTTAGAAAATTTAACATAAACAACAGACATGTAACGATTTTGAACACGAGCTAATAGGTCAAATCTAGGTGATTATAATGGGTGGAAATATTGAGCTGGACTGGTCTCAGAAAAGAAAATATGCTTTCAGATTTGGCATCAAAATTGATGCATACTATTTTAGTATATTAGAAAAACAACTAGTTAACACAACCAAGTGACAAACTACAAGATGACAAAGGACAATTAAGGCCCACCTTGAATCAATGTGTTTACTAAACTTCATCTGCGAACTTAATCAATCAATTTCCTTTTAGTATTGTTTGGAAACTTTGATAAATGACTTCCTAACATGTAGAAACAAAGTGTTGTCTAAATTCAACTTAATTCATCAAATACTTACATACTTGAAGCAGTGAGCCGAACATTACAATAGCCACGTGACATGATACCCGAACCAGACAAAATATACTGACACCTGGCTGACCAGTCCTAGTACGATCCTCTTAATGATGAGCGCCAAGCGAGGAAGCTGCTAGTACCATTTTTCACGTCTTTTGTATGACGTGGACAGGGAGCAAACCCACGATCTCCCGTACTCGAAGCGGGCGCTTTACCATTTGGCTACCGAGTCGGTTCAGTAAAGTTTTAATTTATGTTTTAAGTCTAAAACTACATTTATACAGACATGAAGTTGATGTCCTAACAAATGAGGTTGAACCTGATCTTGAATATGACCTAATTTTACACTTTACGACTAAACCCAGTATATTATGCGCATGTGCAATGTATAGACGCAAATTTTGAATCAAGAAGAAAAATAAACAAAATATATTGGAATATATGTGTCATGAGACAGTAAATTGGATATATTGTTTGAGGAATAAACGGTAGAGTGTGGAGTAATATAACGTGAAAATTTGTTGGGAAAAAATAAACGAAAAAAGGGAGAAAATTCTCCTCAAAACGTTGACACTCCAACAAAGAGACAAGTCATGGCGCAGAATTTGAATTCGATAAACAGTGTATCGCCAAATTATCAACCAAATGGGCAATATATGCAAAACCAGGTATATCCTTATTACACTATGAATCAAAATAATGGACAATTGAACAATATGAGCATGAATCTGGGATCACCGGCTTTGTTTCAAAATTGTCAGCAACCTTTTTTCCAAGGGGCACCAATGGGGACAGGGCGGCCATTACAACATCAGCACATCGCAGGCGTGATTAAAGCGATTAGATGGCATGGATAAGAAATTGAGCCAGCTCGGGGATACACAAACGTCGGTGAACAAAATAACGGTAAAAATGGATACACTCGAGCAAAAGGTAAAAACCATGGAGTCAAAAATAACGGATCTAGAGAAAAGCCGAGAATTCGATTCGAACATGACGGACAAACTCAAAGATGAACAAACGGAAATTCAGTCGCTCGTCAATAAAATAGAGATAATGCAGACGACACAACAAAAGAAAGAAGACGACTTTCAACAAAAGCTAGTGCAGCTTAAAGCAAAGGAATTGGAAAAGAACCTAATGTTCTACAAAATTCCAGAAGAAAAAGGCGAAGCAAATCACAGGTGCAAAGAAAAAGTCTTTACAGTGATAGAGGATAATATGAAAGTTGAAAATGCAAAAGCTACCATTGTGATTGAATCAGCTGAAAGGCTTGGTAAATTTTATAAAGATAAAAACAAGGCCACTTCTCGTTAAATTCGAATCCCAGAATGATCGCGACAAAGTGAAAAAGTTCTGCCCGAAACCTGAAAGACACAGACTATGGTGTAAGCCCCCAATACCCAAAAGAAATGTTGGCCAAAAGACGCCAACTTGTGCCGCTCATGAAAAAAGCTAAAGATGAAAATAAAAAGGCATACATTGTCTGGGATAAATTATACATTGATGGTAAACTCCATGTAAGTAGTGAGCGCCCCGCCAAATCCGAGCATGGAGACACAATAGGATTCAAACGAGAATCACATACGTATCCTCAGCTGGAATGTTGAGGGTTTAACAAGCGCTTAAAGGGGAGATGAAAATTTTATTTCACTAATTTTGCAGTATAATATTATATGCCTCAGTGAAACATGGACGTCAAAATCGTCAAAGATAGACTTAAAAAGTTATAGTACTGTATTTCACTCGTTTCGAAAATTTCAAAATAAAAGGCCAAAAGATCAAGCGGTGGACTTATTATGTATGTTAAAATAACATAAAAAACGGTGTTAAACTGATAAAAAACGACATAGATTGAATTATGTGGGTGAAACTAGACAAGTCTTTTTTCAATTTAGATCAGCACTGGTACATTGCTTTCACGTACATTGCACCAGAATCGTCAGTCGTGCACGAAATTTGTAATGTTGATATTTTTGAGAAATTACAGAATGAAATATTAGAATACTCAGAATATGGAAGAACCTTGTTACTTGGTGACTTTAACTGCAGAATTGGACAGAAAAAAAGATTATATTGAATTTGAAAGACTGATTGACTATGATTTCACGGACAGATTAAACGATAATCTGCCTCCACGCCGGTCGCCGGACCAGAGGTCAAATCGTTTTGGTGATAATTTGATTGACCTCTGCAAAACAGTTAATATGTGCATTTGTAATAGTCGAATTGAAAATACCCCGGGGAAATTTACATGTATGACATGGCGAAAGCGAAATTGACTTAGTTCTTACAAGATACTCGAACTTAAACTGCATAAAAAATTTTGAAGTTGGTGATTATACAGTATATTCAAATCATACACCGGTATCATTTTTGCTGAAGATCAGTACTATACCAGTTACACAAAAAAGTAGAAGTTTTTTATTTTCAAAGTGGAATGATGAACATAGGCAAAGTTTTCGATATGATATTAGCCGTGATATAAACTTATTAAATGAAACAATCAATAAGATGGAAAATAACGAGATTTCTATAGACGAAACGGTAGAGGCATTTAGTGAATTTATCTTTAGCAAAGCAGACACATATTTTAAAAAGTCTGTAACTGTAAATGATAAAACATTTTTCATAGATACTAATTTAAATGAAAATATGCGATGGTTTAATGCGGAATGTCTTGAAAAGAAGCAAATGTATCATGGTGCATTGCAACAGTTTATATGCAATAAGAATGACCAAACCAGAATAAATTTGTTACAATCGAAGAAAGATTACAAATACTGTGTTAGGAAATCGAAGAATGTCTATAATATAAAACGATGTGCTGAAATGAATAAAATGCGAAGGAAAAAACCTAGAGATTTCTGGAAAATGTTCAAAAACAGCAGTAAGTCAGGAAGCGGTGACGTGCCGATAGAACAATTTTATAATAATTTCAAGAACTTTGCGTCTGAAAAGCGATCAGGGGAAAACGAAGAAACTGTGCAACTGGTGCAAAATTTTGATGCCAATGAACACTCTTCTACGAATTGGATGAGCCAATATCGCGGGATGAAATCTTAGCGGTTACAAAAAAGCTGAATAGAAACAAAGCACCAGGATTAGATTCTTTGTTGACTGAATATTTTATAGAATCGCTGGACTTAATAATTCAACCGCTAGAATCACTTTTCAATAAAATATTGCTAAGTGGAACTTTACCAGAGCAATGGTCTAAAGGAATTATTATCCCAGTTCATAAGAATGGACCAACTGACAATCCTAATAATTACAGGGGCATAACACTGGTTAGTTGTTTCGCTGAATTATTCATGACAGTTGTGAACAACAGATTAAAACGTTGGGCGGAAAATAATGATGTCATCACTGACGCGCAATTTGGTTTCAAGTCTAAAATTTTAGTACTACTGACGCTGTTTTTTTTTTTTTTTTTTTTTTTGCTAAATGAAATTATACAGGATCATTTGCGGAACCGTTCTAAATTGTACTGCTTGTTTCTGGATCTCAAGAAAGCATACGATTTCATTGACAGAACATCTTTGTGGTTAAAAATGATAAAACGTGGCATTGATGGTAAACTTCTACAGGTTATTCGAAGTTTATATACTAACGTAAAATCATGTGTAAGGCAATTCAATACCCTTTCAGAGTTTCTCGAATATGACGTGGGATTATTTCAAGGAGAGATTTGTTCACCGTTCCTCTTTTCTTTATTTATAAATGACTTAGAAATAGAACTGCAGAGTAACCTTAATTCGGGGATTAATCTAGATCAAATATCGTTATATCTAATCCTTTTCGCAGACGATGGTGTGATTATGTCCGAAACAAGCGAAGGTCTTCAGGCTTCTATAAACAGTTTAAAACGTATTGTGAAAAATGGAGTTTAACGGTAAATGTACAAAAAACGAAAATGGTCTTTCGAAAAGGAGGAAGATTATCTGATAATCAGAAATGGTGGTACGGAGATGAAGAAATAGAGATTGTAGACAATTTCAATTACTTAGGAATGGTTCTCACCTCCGGCGGCTCATTCCGTACAGCGACAGTGACATTGGCTCGAAAGGGTCTTAAAGCTGTAGGAACGTTGCTTTCTATGACTAAGGGCATGATGGTACCAACAAATATAATGTTTAACCTGTTTGACTCCTTTGTAAATTCGATACTCTCGTACTCCAGTGAAGTATGGGGGTTTTCAAATGCTGACTGTATCGAACGTGTTCATAGGAAATTTTTGAAGTGGATGTTTAATGTAAAAATGTCTACTAATAATACAAGACTATATGGTGAATCTGGAAGATTACCATTGATATATGAAAGAAAAGTGAGACTTATAAAATATTTTCTAAAATTGCATAATAGATATGAAAATTGTATATTAAATGTATATTTGGAAAATATGTTAAGGTTGACGGAAAACAATATTGATAATTGGTCACTGACCATGAAAAATATGCTGCATCAGCTAGGATTTGGTGAGGTCTGGGTTTTTCCCAGATCAGTAAATATTAACCTGTTTTTGCCTGTTTTAAAACAAAGGCTAAAGGATACATTTATATCCAGCTGGTCTGAAAACTTGAACAGTTATCCATCCCTATACCTGTATAAGGAAATGAAACAAACGTTTGGAATGGCTGAATATCTTGAAGTGTTAAACAGTTTGAAATATAAACGTGCAATTGCTAAAATAAGACTCGGCTCACATGATCTGTTGGTAGAGAAAGCTAGACATAGTACCAACCCAATTCCACGAAATGAAAGACTGTGTTCGTTTTGTACTTTAAATGATATAGAGGATGAATTCCATTTCATTTTAAAATGTACATTGTATAATGACTTAAGGAAAAAATACATTAAAATGTATCACTATAGGAATGCAAGTGTTTACAAATTTATCGAATTGTTAAATTGTTCAAACAAGTCAGTGCTTAATAAGCTAGCCTTATTCATTACTAAGGCTTTTAAACGAAGACAATCTAATATCAGAATCTAGATGGGTTAACTTAAATATAAAACTTTAATGCAATGTTATGTCAGAAGAATTTTGCATTATGTGTTTCTCGATATATAATATGTTTGTGCTCCATATATGTTTTTACGCATGTTTGTGAATATTTATGTGTGTTTATGTCGATGAGCTGTTTATGCTTAAGACTAATAAAATTTATGTTATGTAATTAATAAATGAAAAAGTATAAAGCGGTTTGGTAAGTAAGTTCGTCCATTAAAGTCAAGTCAATTAATGGCTTATGTTACTAATACATGACTGTCTGCAGGAAGAGATCGTTAGACTAGCAAGAAGTGTAAAGTGAATAACATTTTCATTTGTCTTCCATAGTGCTTTCTTGCTTATCTCCGAAAATAATTCCAGTGGCCTATTTACGAAGCATACGGTTGTTTGACCTTAGGTGAGAGACGTTTACCCCATCGATTTGATTCGATGTCGGCTAAAAAATAAATATGAATTCTATGTTAAAATCTGGAAAGCCCGATTTTAACGTAGAAAATTTAAACACATTGTATAAACTTAAGTGAGCTAGCGTCACTGATGTATAAGTGCGTTGTTATACATAGCGCTGGGACGATAGAGACATTGAGGACAGTGACAACACTGATGAGATCTCTGTAATACACAGGCAAATATTGCAAAAATCTCTGCCGATATGAAGAACTTTAAACAAGTTCAATTGAATATCAAAACAATATCAAAAAATATAATTTAAGATTTAAAATCCTCTGATTTTAACAATATTCTAAAAGTCGTAATCATAGTATTTTCTTTTATTATTCATCTTTAAATAGTGCCTCCCGTGATTATATGAAATCCACTATAATATGGCCACTCGATTTTTTTTCCAAGTTATCGATTACATTTGTGACGAAATGTAAATACTATCTTTTCAATGCGCATTTGAACTATGAAGTATTTATTTCTGTATATTTCAGAAACATATGACACTGTCAGGTTTCAGAAAATGACGGATCATGATTAACCATCTTAATCTTTTCTTTAATTTTCGAAATATCTATTTATGAAAATTTGTCAATGTAATACAGCAGAACTCGCGAGTTAATGGATTATTGTCTAGTTAACGTGACTCTCTGCAGACATGGAGCGCCTGTACAACTTACAGACTCCGGTATTATACCGGATTCAAGCCATATGAATGAAAAGTATCTTTAATGTATATATTTTGTAACCATGGTAATACAAACATAAACCTTTAGTCAGTATATTATACATATTATACACATGCGCAGAAGACCGCGCCAGCTCTGCAATTAGCAACAACGAAAAATTAAAAGGTAAGGGTGGACTTTCTGGAAGTAAAGAGCACAGCAAACACGGCCAGAGCCACACATTGAACAGATACAAACTGCATAAAACTGTAGAGGTATTGCAGACGGGTTCCTTCAGAAATCCAAGAACAAATATATGTTAATTTAAATTATATGCAAGATGCAAAACTAGGTATGCGGTAAAGAAAGGGCGGGCTGTTGGGGGCAGTGGAAAAAAGCGGGATGAACATCCAAGTGGGAAAGTCACACTTCAGTCTCCCTAGACAACAAACCACAGTAGTGTAAAGTTGGCCCGTACAAGACTAACACATATAAAATACTAGTTTTCGTCAGGCAAATACGTGTATAAGATTTTTCAACCTGACTGAAGTGTGTCGAATGTCCTTACAGAGACAAGTACAGTGGAAAGATTAGAACTCTGCCAGATGACCATATGTTCATTCCATTTAAAACACCTCATTGTTTCAGCTTATAAGAAACCAGCTTGTCTTATACTTAAACTTAATTAGTTACTGAAGCTTGCACTTAATGAAAATGGGTTTAGTGTCTAAAATTGTTAAGATTTCTATGTGATCTACCTCTAGTGGTTTTGCTTAAATTCTAGTGAAACAAGCATGTATATAAAATAATAAAAGCTCTGCAATGCTGCAACAGTAGAGAAGCAATAAAAGCAAAGCGATTGCATTTTACACTTCAATACTGGGATCGTTATGTAGGAAGCAAATATAAAAATGCTACAGCTACAGTTATTGACCTTGGTAAAGTTGTTTTAGATGTATTTGTTTGCTTTGGCGTCCTAAGGCTAAAAACGTTTATAGGAAAGTTGAATGGAAAAAAACTTTGGTTAGAATATAGTAAACCAGACAACCTATGAGCCGCGCCATGAGAAAACCAACATAGTGGGTTTGCGACCAGCATAGATCCAGACCAGCCTGCGCATCCCTGCAGTCTGGTCAGGATCCATGCTGTTCGCTAATGGTTTCTCTAATTACAATAGTCTTTGAAAGCGAACAGCATGGATCCTGACAAGACTGCGCGGATGCGCAGGCTGGTCTGGATCCATGCTGGTCGCAAACCCACTATGTTGGTTTTCCCATGGCACGGCTCATATGTGTCGCACTAATGCCTGGAAATCGAACGTTATAATCGCTAACATCAACGTTTTTATTGTAACTTGAAAAGCGGTAAATATTTCATAAAAACACCACACGTGATGTTTTGCTCAAATAATCAAGACAACATGTATTTATTTGCTGACATAATATATCAAGAAAAATAAATGTCCCCAACAAACCAATTAAAAAAAACACGGCTTTATAAAAGTTAAATATCCCTCAAAGCCAGACATAGCCCCATATTTATCAACAGCGCAAAGATGTGTGTGGGCTTTGAACCTTAACCACCTACTGCAGTTTTATTTTACTTTCAGCTCGAGTCAGAAATGCTCAAAATAAAAGTGTTTGCTATACATTTAATTTTCTAGAATGTATGGCAAATTATTGACTTCAGGTTTACTCGTAAAAACAGCTTTCAAACGTTATCATATACAGTTAAGTCAAAGAGTAAAAAATACATTAACAAATACGTAAACGAAGCCATGCCATCAGCTGTTGCGATGAAAAAAAATCTGAAAACCATGCAATATAGTTCTCTCTGACGATATAGTCCTAAGTCAGTCAACACGCAATTTCTGTCTGAAACCCAGTGCTACATTATAATTATCTAGTAGTCGGCATCTAGTAAAATGTAAAAAATGTAAATCAATAACACAAGTCCTTCAGGTTATGATTCTGAAAAAACTAGCGTGCTGTAAATGGCAGAACATATGAAAATATGATCGAGCGTTGATATATGCTATTTCTTGCTCACAGCGTTGAATTGAACCCAATGGTTTAAGATTAGGAACTTCTTGGTCGCGCAGTTCTTATGTCTTTTGAGAAAGAAAATTTATACAGCAATGATCGCGAATATTTGCGTTATCTTTCTGTCCTGATGGTGGCATATCATCTGACCATTATAGGCTCAGCTTCATTTGACCATTATCGGCATACTGAGCATGTTACTAAACTTTACACTCATGGAAGTGTTTAAAATTTGATATGGGTTTTATAAGGCAAACTACATTATACTTTTAATATGACTTCTTATTTAATGAACTCGAAACTAGTCTACCCTTGTCTATGACCTAATTCTCAGTTTTAATAAAATACAACAAATTCCATTAACGTCAGGGTTAAGTAATTTTTTTTTTAATGGCAAGTCAATAAATGGCTTATGTTATCAATATATGACGTCTGTCTGAAGTGAATGTAACAAGCAAAATGTCAAGAGTACATGACATTTTGAGATCCGCCTTATACAATTGGACGCCATATTTTTCTCTATAATTATTTCTGACGAAGCAAGTGGAAGAATGATAGGTAGTTCTTCAATTCCAGGGACTACAATAATTTGACCACCTAAGTTGATATTCCGCCTAAAGAGGTACATGTACCTCAGTGCCAAAGCTAAAACTCAACCTGTTCCTTTGTCGTTCTTACCACGCTGAACACTAAAGATTGCATTTCTTCATTTCTTTTTTATACTCTTGAAAGGTCTCAGAGACAAAATTGACAGGTTTTTACATAGCCCGTCCAATGATAACCCTTAAACATATCAGCGACTTTTACCGATCTTTCTGTGACTCGAGTGTACGTGGCCTTATGTTGAAAATAATATAAAATTCAGTTATGAAACGACACGTTAATTCATCTAGTTACAAAATGTCGTATGACGGCCCTACATTTAAAGATAAATGGTTGAAGATTTGATCTGATCTTACCCATAGAGGAGTAGAGGAGTGGGCCATTTTGACCGTTTGTAACGATTTATTTGAGGATATTTCCCACGAAGATATTTCATAATATTTACATGCGTGCCCAGAATGTGTTACAACTGATGTTTAAATCAAGTAAAAGACGTTTACGTTATTTATTCGCCTCACATTTGGCTTTAGAACAAATACGAACTGTTTGTTCAAGTCTTTCAAAAAGTAGGAGGAGATACGCTTTTAAGAAGTATTTGTTAATAATCTTGTGGGTGTCATGGATGTAGAAATGAATCGTTATACACCTGCGATAACTTATTAATATACCTCTGTAAATTTTCGAAATAAATTGCACACAACTGCTATTTTCTAAGAACAATTATTTTATAACGTGGAAAACTACATGCTACAATTTTGGTTACTTCTTCAAATGTGTAACAATATAATAGTACTTATCACCTTCTTGTAATAACATACTGAATTTTAGTATGGTATTGATATGAGACCATTCAAAACGGTTTGGTTTTAATTCATTTTAATAAATTGAATATTCAATTTTAAGCCCTTAGTAGGATGAGCCAAGTTGAAAATGTATAACAAACGATTAATGTTTTTTATTGACATAGTTTTTATCTACACTGTTAAGACACCTAAGGTGTTTGATGTCTTGTAAATAATCATACAACGTTAGTAGATTGTACACTCTCTATACCTTCATAATTTTATTTGAAATAATAGTTTCGTATGTTCGGATATATAAGAAGGATTTTATTTGTTAAGTTATTGGAATATACATTGAATTATATTTACAGAATAGTAAAGACATTCACCAACATTTCAGCGTCAGCTTCAAATTAAATTCCAAATATACACAAAACTAAAGAATTTAAAGAAATTTGTGTATTTCAAATGCATTGTTTGAATGCGGCATATCATGTTGGCATTTTGTCCTCGTTTTTCTCAGTTTGACTGAAGGCTTAAAATCAGAAAATGTATACAATCTCAAACTTTATATCCAAAACACACGGAGAGAAAATCATTGAAGAATAATTACTGTACACAAAGAATGTTGAGGCTATTTTGTGTAAGAAAAAAGTGACACTCACCTCTAATCTTGCATATAAACATATTACTGTTGCTTACACTAACTGAAAATAACTGCACTAAATCACATGTCTTATGCAAAAGACTGCATTCACTTGAATTTTGAAGACAGCGTTCTGTCAAATAAGCTGTAAATTTGTCTTGTCGTTGACCTAATTTTACATGAAACTAAGACATCAAATATACATAATCGGATTTCCAGCAAACATACGCCATTTATTGACTAGAATGAAGCAAAGTCAATAAATGGCATACGTTACACATATATATTACATTGTACCAAATGTTTGTTAAGACTCACAAGACGTCTGACAAAATATTATTCCGTCGTTTTCTGTATTACTCATACAAATGTTAAGCAAGTTTGAATTTTTTTTTTAATCTAGCATCGATATATCGGACCATTATTGACAAACCTTGTCCGACATTTAACTGTTATCAGACATCAACATTTATCCACTACCTGTCGGAAACATTACGGGACCGATATAACGTCAACTTTGAAAAACTGATATTGTGCTACTATTAAGGAAAATAAAGTTGCGAAGATAATTCGTGTGAAACTCCTCCTTGTATTAGTTATGTTTTAAAATGGATATTTATAAAGAGGATATGTCCGTTTAAGGTTTCAGAAAATGTCAGTCCTTGTTTTAAGACTGTAATGTTTAGTTTCTTTTTTACTATTTAGTTAACGTATTTTGAATGTATATTTGGCTGATCTTTCGATTGATGCCCTCTTCTTATTCTGCCGCAGTTTCTAATATACACATCAATATGAGCAGTACCATTTCTCCAGTCCCGCCAAGGTGGCTTTCAACTGATATAAATTACACACTGCAGAAAACATTGCCGTTGGCGAAAATGTATATAAAAAGAATAGAAGTTAAATTTCCCGAAAGGCCAGACAAAGCCAGGCAGATTTTGAAGTTTAGACTTTCAGTTAAGACAGACTATGACTGTATTTTACCACCTGCTGCTTCTTGAATAATTGCAAAAGTCGTTTACTCAGATAATTTTCCTTTTATTTTCACCTCTTGTCAGATATATGCATCCAAAAGAGAAGTATTTATGTAGAAGCGTTCATGGCTGGCTTTGTCGAAATCAATGCTGAAAATCATGTTAGAAAACTGAATAAAAGTGAATCAATCAAAAAATTGAAATCAAACTATATATATTTTTTTTAAAAAAGCTATGAAACGTCTAGGCAGTTATAAAGGATAGGAAATGCTACGATAGACTGATGTCATCAACGGAACTATGTCATCAGCTTTGGCGGAAAAAACGAAACTTTGTCGTTCAATCTGATGAAAAAAGACAAAATGACAAGTTATTTAGCAATTTTTACAGTCCATCAGCATGCAATTCTATCCGCAGCCTGCAGTCATATTACTTTAATTGATTAGAGAACAACTGGTTGAATATTAATCATTGACACAAATTCTTAAATTTCAATTAGGCGAAATCAGACATGTTTTAATGACAGAATTCATTAAATAGTGAATGGGCGTTAATATGTCCTTCATGTAAGTGTTGGTTTTGCCTGATACCCCTTGAAAAAGTTCCACATGATATAACGTTAGAGTTTCTTTTGTCGCCATCAAGGTCGCACTCTTTCGCGGAGTGAAAAGTGAAAAAAAACACTGACAGAAGGGACCTTACGGCAGAACCGTCGCTGTTTTCTCACACACTTTGCCGGTGTGATTTAGCAAAAATGACGATTAATTTTGTTCTGTTATGGTGATTCTGTTATAGTGATAGCCCATTTGAAGATTGCCGGTTTGGGGAATCTTGTTGCAGAGGCTTTAAATCATGAAAGATAGATATCCGTTCCTTTAACTGACCTAATCATAATGTTCAAAGTTCATTGAGATACAATTACTGTGAAATAGAATATAACCACTCTAGACGGCCATTTGTTGAGTCTTTTCGATGTTAGATATTTGTTTCACAACATCTAATCTTTAAAATTGGCTGACAATTTTTATCATATATAAATGAGAAACACTCTGGAACATATTTGAATTTTACAGTGACTGCATCAAAACTTTAAATTTTGCATTCATGCCTTAGGTCAAAATCGACAATAATACAAACGTGTATTTGTACTTATACCAAATTCTAGGCGAATCAATAACGTAAGCGTCCTTTATTTTACTTATTGTAGCAAAAATTCACTTATATTTTCAGCATCAGCTAAATAGCGCATTATATTTAAAAGCCATGTAATTGAAGTATATTTTGTGTATTTCAATATTCAAAGTGGTATTTAATTGATACTATTTCAGAAGCTTGACAGTGACGTTATGAGCTTAAAAGCGCATTCATTATCAACACCACCATCATCATCATCTTCATCATTTTCTTAAACCTAATACAGTCTACAGTCTTTCTGAAATAAGCTTATAAAAGGAGAACATTCGTAGCTCCAAGGAAGATGGATTATGTTATGAGAAGTTTTAATGTTTTATTATATATCTAATCTATATTGAAAAAGATAATTAATATCCATGTAAAGCCCTTATTTATTTATTCGTGAAATATATATTAGGATGAATGTTTTTAAGGAGAAAAGTCTATGGGAAAAGTCGCTTAGATTGTGTATTGTAGAATTGTCTTCAAACATTAGAAGGTTTGAATCCATACATTATAATTCCTTGATATATCTTTTAATACAAAAGTACTTTTATATTGCCTATAAATATGCATATGCTATTTAATGCCAAATAAAATTTCTATTCTGTTCTGTAAAGGCCTTATTTATGTATTCGTGAAATATATATTAGGATAAATGTTTTAAGGTGAAAAGTTTATGGGGAAAATCGCTTAGATTTTGTATTGTAAAATTGTCTTCCAACAATAGAAGGTTTGAATCAATACATTATAATTTCTTTATATAATCTTTTATAAAAAATATTGTTTAACGTGCTAATGACTGGCAAAGACTATTTGGTACTCCGCGTTACATCGTATAGTCGGAGTACCTTTGTCCTAGCGGTATTGATTACAAACCGGTTTAGTACGCTCGAATGATTCGAGCCATACATGAGAGATTTTTCTTTATTGAAATCAGTTCTAGCGAGTAACTACTAGAGACGACATCGCCTTAATTCAAATTCAATGCCAAAATGAAAAGCATGTAAAAGTTTTTTAATCATATTCAAAATTGAAATTGTTAGACACAGTGTCAAGTTGTATTTGCACGATTACACATTATTTTAAAATCGTTCACGACGATATAATGTAATACTTATTTTACGAAAACGTGTATTTAGTTAATGTAAAAATTGTTATTCTCAGATGTTTTGCAAGGACGAGACCTAACATTCAGCGGTACCAGACAGTCGCTTATAAGCGATGACAAATGGGTACAGGTTTCCAGCGTTTTTTACTCAAAATAAAAAGAAAAAGACAATAATTACAAATAAGAAATACAAAACTGAGTTTTATTTCTGGTTTTTCCTGTGCGAGTCGACCACGTTTAGCAAAACTTCAAAGTTTATGTCGTTTATTATCAAGTTATAGATTATTTGAACTACAGTTAACAGCAGACCAGTTATACATGTTAATATTTAAACAGAGATGTGTATTTCATAACATTGATATACTATAATGTTAACTGTATGTGAAATAATTTTGTTCATGCCGAAATGTCATCTTGTATTTCACCTCATATAAAGTACGTTTGTCGTCTCTAAATACAGGCGTCTCGCAAACCGCAGTGAGAGTTTGATATTATTTTGTAAGGGTATAGATAGGACTTTTGCAATCTTTGCAGACGTATAAAATATTGAACTCTCACTTGTGTTGCACTGCCCTCAAACTTCTATCGTCCTATTTTTGTGTATTCTCATCTATCGGACGTTCGACGACTCGGGAATCATGGTAGGCCTCTGGTATGCGAGAATAAAATTCTTGTAGAACGATGTATTTGTACATCCATGATGTTGTTTTACTAAAGGTCATAAGATAATTAACGCGTTCTGTCTTAAAAGTTCGTTTTTGAAACTCGTTTTTGATAGATGTTAACGTACAATACTTTTGAAGCTGATGTTTTATCAATCTTGGGTATGACCTAATTTACACTTTAAAAATAACACTAATCTATCTATGTAGTGGTTTGGTAAGTAAATTCTTCCATTTAAGGCAAGTCTATTCATGGCTTATGTTACTAATGTGTCACAAATTGACATACGGGCCTTATTTTATATGTATTGTAAATGCAGGTATTGCATCATCTTTTTGTAAATTTTTGAGTTATTGAGGTAAATGTCAGATTTCACGCATGAAATACCTCTCATGTTTTTCTGTATTTCATAACTTAAATTTCCATGTAAATTTCATTAAATTCTGTTCAGTAATAAGAAAGTTGATATTTTATAAACTTCAGTAATTTATGTTTTTATCCCCAAAACCACTATAATGGGCCTCAAATTGTCAATTTAAATTCGCGCCAAAGTAGTTAGATTTCCCGGCTATATCGTGAATCCCGTGAAAATGACAATAGTCGGAGCTCACGGCTTAGCCGTGAATCCCATGAAATTTAGTATTTGGCGGGACATTATCCTTTAAATAGACTGGACTAGATATGCCTTGCGCACACCACCTTCCGACTTTATAGACGAATCTATGTCTGAATTATTTTCTTTCTAGAAATTTATGCTCGATCGAGGTAAGAAATTTATTTGTTAGATTTTTGTATGATTTTTGCATTACGATTTTTATTTGGTAAATTTTTGTTCATTCTACAGAATTCTGTAACATTTACTTTTCGGCATATGATTTTAGCTAGTTTCGGTATGTCAGGATGATTTATTAAATTTTTCAGACTTTTGTAAATTATTTCGAAAGAGGAATCTAAAATGTTTCATTTATATAAGATGTAAAATTTGTACTGAAATTTGTAACATGATATTTATAAAGTACTTTGTTTCAAAAACTTATGTCAAACATTTCGTTATTATGGAACGCCATTACTGCATTGTATTGTTATGTATAAATTTATATGGCAAGTCTAGTACCATGTATATATTATTGTAATTTGTAATTGTGTGCCAGTCTATAGCACATCTAATTAATGTCCGTTGTAGTGTATGGCATTTGATATTATATGGATGCCAACTATGATATAACGTTTGATTTATATTGAATTTTGTTAATTTGTAGTTGTAAATAATAGCTGCAGTTTATCATGTCCGTATCTATAATGTTTCATCATATACTTTTCATATCATTTCATACTTTAACTTTAGTCTTTTAAGTAAGTAATCTTTGTAATATGGAAGTAATAAGTGACGTATTTTAATCATGTGACGTTTGAACTTAGTAGCACATATGTTTTGTATAAGTAGCACGTATTATTTATGGGAGCCTACGGAGGTATGGTGTACCCAAAGGAGCAGTTTTATGCCCTGACTTATTTGTTTTGCTATGGTGCTTACCATATGTTATATATTTTAGCTTCTTCCGCCAGACGATTTTACCTGGTGATGTCATAACCCGGAAGTACAATGCCCGAGGTTCACTTGTCTTCACTCGCCTGGATGTGATATTCCCAGTGCAGAGCTTTCGTCCCATGGTTGTGCCGTAAACCGCAAAGACGATGATTTTTGTTATCCTCTGAAGTCAGCTCAGGGATGCAATCACCTACCACCATAGGGAGCCAATACGGAATCAACGTATTCACGGTTTAAAGGGACTGGATTTTGAGATATGTTTTGTTTGTGCTACTTAAAATTCACAATTACATTAAAGACCTGTGTCACGTCAGATTAGAATGGACTATAAGAACTTTTGTATCTAGAGATACTGAACTTTCTTTTTTTTCTTTCTTATCAGTTTTTTTTCTTTTCATATCTATTCATTGTTAATAATCATCTTATGTAAATAAATTTGTAAATATTGTAAAGGGTGTTGATTTGTTTTGATGGTTACTGTCGCCGGTACGGCCTTTCCTGTCACATAATGTATGATTTTTTCCAGGAAGTGGTCGTTAGACTAACGAGAAGTGTGAAGTCAATGACATTTTCATTTGGTTTCCGTAGTGTTTTCTTGATTTTCTATCCAGCATTTCCAGTCGCCTAGTTTACGAAGCATACATGTTGTTTATACTTAAAATGTAATCCAATGTATATGTGGTATGCAAGAACTGGCTTGGCTGGTCACTAAATTGATTTCTTTTTCTTTTATTTGTCGTCGCCTTATAATTTACTCATAAATAAGTGCAACATCTTTCTCCAGTCTCGTCTGGACTGCATTCAGTTAATATAAGTGACCGACTACAGACATAAATGCTCTAGACACAAATTAATGTATCTGTTAGTAACGAGTCATTGCACGCCATAAAACTCATATCACCCACACAGGATCGGTCCACTATAACATATTCTCCGCTCTGTATCTCCTCTTCCCTCTTGACATTCTGCAGCAGACAGCAGTCCAAATGTTACATAGCCTTGACTTATTGTTGCGCCCAGTGCGTATGTTACATATGATATGAACCCTTTAATCTAACATTAAAATGTTTGCAATTCTGTTGTGTTGTACTTTGTTGAAATCACTTAGTCCATTGTGGAACAATGAATAGCATATTGTATGTATATCTTTGCCTAAACCTGCTTAAATGTAACACTAAGTGGCTCGAGAAAGTTAATCCTGAATATTGTGCTTTTGGTCTTTACAAAAAAGATTGATATGCTGTTGCCGTTCCATACTCCATGCTCGTATTCATCTACGGCCACACCGTGTAACAACAGTAATAGAATATTCCGAAACTTTAATTCAAGCCGATTATGAGGTCAAGTCAAACGTATTGAAAGAGGAGAATATTTCATCGTGGGACAGTAAGGCATAGCTTCTTCATTTGCAAGGTGCATTATATAAAACGAAACTCTGGAGTTATTTTGCTGTCCGCCTACTAAATTGATTTCACGAAGCGTTCAGACAGATGTACCCCGGGTGAAAAAAAAATATTGTTTTTTACAAATACAATTTTGTTGACATGATTTACCCGCGTTTATTCATTAGGGCTTAATGCTTCCTAATTGGAAGTAGATATAGCAGACAGACTGCTTCCTGAGTTTGCATATTATAACATAAAAATGACCATGTGTGGCTGTTACGGATATTAGGAAATTATTGCAAATATCATGCGTATGAGTTTATGACATCTTTCACTTCCACTGAACATGGTGTCAAAAATATGAACTCGAAGAAAATGGACGGGAAAGAATTTATTGTTTTGTTGTGTTTAACGTCGCACCGACACAATTATAGGTCATACTGCGACTTCAAAGCTATGATGGTAGAGGAAGACCCAAGGTGCCCCTCTGTGCATTATTTCATCACAGACGGGCACCTGCGTAGAACCAACGACCTTCCGTCAGCCAGCTGGATGGCTTTCTCACATGAAGAATTCAACGCTCCGAGTGGGGCTCGAACCCACATTGGCAAGGGGCAAGTGATGTGAAGTAAGTGACCTTAACCTCTCGTCAGGGGGAAAATTTAAGTATTTACTCTCAGAATATTCATTGTATTTCAATTTGCACTGACAATACATATATATGCGGTAGAAATGGCCAGAGGTTTTATGATAAAAAGATCGAAAATATAAAGTGATTAAAGACATATATGACACTTTTCTATCAGCTAGCAGTCATTATGAAGTAAAAAGGATGGAAACTGCGAAGCCTCAAACGGAAATATGCCTTCAGCTATAGCGTAAAAACCGATGCTCGTTGAAAGAACTGACAGTAGTAATTTAGCGCTGTTTACGGTCCATCAGCACGCAATTTCTATCCACAGCCTATAGCAACACTATGAGAATATACAGACAGCAAGTACTAAATATAAATCAATAACACAAATCCTTCCGTTATGATTAGGAGAACTGAAACTAAAACATGGCAGAATGAATGATAAACGACGTACGCCACTCTAATTTAACTTCATGTAGAATCCTATTCTGAAACGCATTATATTGATATTTTCCGAGTGTACTCCCTAAATACAATGTTGATTGCAGTTTTGAATGACTGTGAAAACCTCGTGAATTCATGTCAATTATTTTTCATGTTATTCCCATTTATTTACGATTTAATTGGACAACCCTCGTGTGTTGAAAGATCGTAGAAGTTTATTTTGCGTATTGTCTTTATCTTTCTTTTGGCGTATTGTTTCGTCTTGTTACTCATGACATGGTTACGTCAAGAAGCTTTTTGTCGCCATCAAGACTTCTCCACTCTCTACGTTTATATTGCCTGTAATATGGTGCACAATGACGTAACCGCGTGTAATGTGTTCAGCTGTATATACGTACATTGTTTAGTTCTCCAGTTCTTTTAATGGACGGTTTGGGCCTTTTCAAGACTTCTGACAATGCAAAATAACTGCAAATAGATCCAGCCGTTGCATTTATCACATTGGCCCAAGTATCTAATGGCTGTAAGATGTGGCTGCTAAGAGGAGGTAACACAAAAATATGTAAGTTTTTCCATTTTAATGACATCAAGAATTATGTGTGTTAAATTCCCATCGAACAGTATTATAGCTGGGGGACTGACATACTTTAAGAAATGTTTCTTTAAGAAATCAAGAAATGTTTCACTCTAGACCAACCTATAGCTGTTGTTTTATACATGTATTTTGTGTCAGGAAGATCATCAGAAACAAGTTCTTTTTCTTCAATTTTATATGATGCAAGGTGGTAACCTGTGACCTATCGCATTTCCATATTAGGCAATTAAGTAGTAGCAGACTTTCCACCTGATACTGCGTTGATACGTGTGCATCTAGAAGCAAGAATCTTAGGTAGGTTATAAGCACATGTTATACCCGTTTCGTCAATATTCCAAACTCGGGATGAGCTTTCAGATTACTCAATTTCTATTAAAGTTTATTTCAGCTCTTTATAGTAAGCATCTGTGATTTCAGCTCTTTATAAAGGGTGTGTAAAAAGTTTGTTCCTATTTTCAACATAGGCTTCATTTTCAAATGAGTTTTCAAGAGCCGCTTTAACTGAAACATTCAAACAAGAAGGCATATCAGTTTTAGAAAATTAAATCAAAATATTATAATTTCCGGACAAACTGAAGTCTTTGTCTATAAAACATATGTTTTGAAATCACTCAATTTCGAAAAGGCAAATATTTTCACTGCCCCCTCCACTTAATTATACAGTTTACATGTACTGGTCACTTAAATAAATTCATAGTTCTGGCTTAAGTAGCTAATAGGTATGTTCATCAGAAATTGAAAACGTTCAATCAACATTAGTTACGAAATGGAAAAGCTAGACTGTAAAATATTCAACCGCTTGATTTTATCCGAAATGACATTATCCAAACTTGGCACACTTTTTAAATGTGAAATCTAGCTTACGGTCTACATGCCAAATTGCATTTGATGACATTCTTATGTACTAAACAGGTTTTACAGTAACAATGCAAGGCGTGCAACAAAATCCATTCGACACTATTCAGTTTATTAGGGTAACAAAACGAATAGGAACGAATTTACTACACACCCTTTAGTAAGCACCTCTGATTTCAGCTTTTGTTGTAAACATCTATCGAAGACAGAGACATTGCGCTCTCACTTTCTCTTACTTTTGGGGCTTTTAAATGATCATATGGGGGATCTGTTTACGAATCTGTTCAGCTAGTGCTTACTGGGTTTATCATTTTTTAATTTATAAGAAACTCCTTTGCTAACTCCAAGACTATATCTACAACTTGCCATTTTGTAGATCAGTAACTCATTTGCGTCATAAATGCACAGTGGTCTGTCTGCAAGCTTTTGTTCCAGGAGACGGGGTTGGAACTGATTACTTGTGGCCTTCCAATGGAGACATTTACTCCAAAGTTTCCATTAGTTTTGTTCCGCAACGTTTCAGGGACTCCGAATTGCCTTGGGGTTTTTTGTTGTTGTTGTTTTTTGGGGTTTTTTGACAGAATAATTCTTGTTTTCTTTTGCAAAATCTACAGCTGTATAAAAGGCATCATTCAAATACGTTCGTCGCTTAGAGATATCTTCGAAAAAGGAAAGAGACAAAAATACATTTTGCATCATGTTAATTTATAATAAATACTGATGTTCTAAAACATCCGCTATACGTGTAATTAGAAACGATACCAACACGACATTGTATGACGTAAAACAATTGTTATGTTCAAGCGTCAAGATGGCCGATTATGGATAGAGAATCTGTATATTGCAGCAGAGTGTTAAATACCTACCCACGGAAAGACTGATTTGTTGAATAATGAATCTAAAGTTGCAGTTAGTGTAGAAAAATTTCTATGGCCGACTGTCCATGCGCATTGACATGGTAACATCATTGAACGTGTTTTTATTCATCAGGTGCTGCAAATACGTCAACGGCCCGCGTATTTTGCACATATCCTCAACGGCGACATCATTTTCACCATATTAAATTACCGGCTGCGTCATAATTCCGGATTTGGTGATACAATGCTTGCTGCGTTAGAAAAGTTACACAGAACAATTGTTATGTATCAGTGGCGACTTTAGAACAAATATAAATGCCTTGATAAACGTGTCGAGTTGTAAAATCCTGCACGGTGGAACTTAGGATCAAACCTATGAACTTTGATGAAACAACTATTCGTATTTCACTGCAGTGACAAAGTCGAGGCTAGAAAGCTAGCGAGCAGAAAGACAGAATAATACAGATGAGATTTCTATCATTTATACTTACACTGATATTGCGTCATTGCCAGTTAATAGGCCACTAAGACATGTTTTAAAGTACAGAAGGAAAAGTATAAAAATCAGGAACTTATAATTAAAAGAACATTTTAAATACAAATTGAAAAACAATATGATTAACAGTTTCAAAACGTCGCATTAAAGAATTTATTCTTACTACTATAAATATATGAATTACCACTTGTTTTAGACGGCTATTCAGTCATCTGTAATTAGTTTATTCATAATTTATTTTAGGTCGATTGTGAAGGAAGTTCTACAACTTATATTAATCACTCTCGATACCTCATTCCTGATGGAATCCATCGCCACGAGGATATGAGAGAAGAGGCCAGTTTCCCTTTTAATGCAGAGCGCCAAGCAAGGGAGCTACTGGTACCATTTTTCACGTCTTTGGTATGACGCGGACGGCGATCGAACCCACGACCTCCCGCACTCCTAGCACTAGGCTATCTGTAATTACATATAATTCTGTGGTCTTACCAATGCATCTTTTCAGTTTATGAAAAATAATTTTACAAGACAAATTCATCTGAAACCCCTCCTTCTATCAACTATAACATAAATGAATGTTATAACTGTGCAAGCATTAAAATTGGACCTATAAAGTTTCAGAAAAAATAGCAGTTTCTTATTTTTTGCCTCACCCTTAGATCGATTTCCTTTTCGTTTTACCGTCGCTGTATCTAATATTGTATCAATATATGCAGTACTTTTCTACAGTCTTGCCAAGACGGATTCAATTTATAAAAATGACCCAATGCAGAAAAAATTGTCCTTGGCGAAAAGGTGTCTGTTATAAAATACGAAGCTAGAAATAATAAAGTTCAATATCCCGAAAGGCGAGACAAGGCTAGACAGATTTTTTGTGAATTATAGACTTTCAGTTAAGACAGAATGATTGAATTTTGCCACCTACTGTTTCGAAAATTATTGCAAAACTTACGTAGTAGAACTCGGATTTTTTTTCACCCCTTGTCAGACATATGCATACAAAGAAAAGTATTCATGTAATGTAGTTTTTCTATTCTTAATTGAAGGAGAACGGCTGGCTAGATATGTCGTCGAAAACAATGCTGGGAAATCAAATCGTGTTTAAAAGTAAGTGAACAAACTGAATCAGTTTGAAAATTTAAAATGAACAACAGACATTTAATGATTTTGAATACGAGATCAAAGCTCAAGTCTAAGTCTTATTTAACGGATTTGAGATATAATTACACTAGATAATCATATGAGCCGCGCCATGAGAAAACCAACATAGTGGCTTTGCGACCAGCATTCGCGCAGTCTGGTCAGGATCCATGCTATTCGCTAACGGTTTTTCTAATTGCAATAGGTTTTGAAAGCGAACAGCATGGATCCTGATCAGACTGCGCGGATCCGCAGGCTGGTCTGGATCCATGCTGATCGCAAAGCCACTATGTTGGTTTTCCCATGGCACGGCTCAGTTATTATGTTTAGTCTTTTTTAGTTCTTTGTCTCATAACATTTAATCTTTAAGACAGGCTGGACACTTTTAAAGACACTTATGTCTAGCTTATCTTATATATAAGTATATATGTGTGAAACACTAGTGAACATTTTTTGAAGCTTACATACATAGGAAATAACGGCATCAAAGCACTAAAGTTTTGTGAGTATTCAGTTTAGCGTTTTTTTTTTCAACAAATTTTCAATCATATAAAGGACGTCTAATTGTAACAGTGAGCGCAATGTCTAACACTACAGTAGACACGTGACATGATCCCCCACTCAGTCACATTAAACTGACACAGGGCGACCAGTCCTAGTACTATCCTCTTCATGCTGAGCGCCAAGCAAGGAAGCTACTAGTACCATTTTTCACGTAATTAGTATGATGTGGCCAGAAAGCAAACCCACGACCTCCCGAGCTTGAAGCAGGCACTCTACCACTTGGCTACAGAGCTGTTTACTAAAGTTTTAATTCACGTTTTAAGCCTAAATCTACAATGATTCAAACATAAAGCTGATATACTATCAAATAAGGTTGAAACTGATCTTGAATATGACCTAATTTTACACTTTAGAAATACGACAAATCTCAATATAAAGCGGTTTGGTAAGTAAGTTCGTTCATTAAAGTCAAGTCAATTAATGGCTAATGTTACTAATATATGACTGTCAGCAGGAAATGATCGTTACACTACCAAGAAGTGCGAAGTAAATGACATTTTCATTTGTCTTCCATAGTGCTTTCTTGCTTTTATCTCCAAATATAATTCCAGTGGCCTATTTTACGGAGCATACGGTTGCTTGACCCATTAGGTGAAAGACGTTTACCCTCATTGATTTGAATCAATGTCAGCTTTAGAATAAATATGAATTATGTGTTAAAATATGGAAAGCCCGATTTTAAGAAGATAATTGTAACAAAATGTATGAACTCAAGCGAACCAGCGTCGCTGATGTATAAATGCGTTGTTATACAAAGCGCTGGGACGAAAGACATTGAGGACAGTGACAACACTGATGCCGATCCGTGGCATGTTAAACAAGTTCTTTTAAATATTAAAATAATATAAAAAGATATAATTTAAGATTTAAAACCCTCTGATTTTTGAGGACTATTTTTAAAGACGTAATCAAAGTATTTACTTTTATCATTCATCTTTAAATAGTGCCTCATTCCACTATTATACGGCCATGCGATATTTTTTAAATATCAGTTACTAGTACATATGTGATGATAAATAAAAAAAATCAATCCACGTTTGAACTATGAAATATTTATTTCTGTATATTTCAAAAATATATGAAACTGTCAAGTTTCAGAAAAGGATGGATCATTATTAGCCATCTTTAAGTTTTTAAGTTTTAAAATATTTATTTATGAAAATTTGTCCGTTCAATACAGCAGAACTCGCGAGTAATGGATTGTTGTCTGTTTGGTTTCATGTTATTGTCGATTTAAAAATCAAAAGGTAAGGGTGGACTTTCTTGAACACAAGGCACAGCAAACACGACAATAGCCACACATTGAACAGATAGAACTGCATAAAACTGTAGAGATATTGCAGACAGGTTGCTTCAGAAATCCAACAACAAATATATGTTAATTATATGCAAGATGCAAAACTAGGTATGGGGAGATGAAAGGGTGTGCTGTTGGGGGAAGTGGAAAAAAACGCCGTATGGTCCCAGCTGAATTAATAGGTTTGCCCTAACAAAAAACAATGGACATAACTAAACAAATCAGGGATGAACATCCAGCTTGGAAAGTAACACTTCAGTCTACCTAGACGGCAAACCGCAGTAGTGTAAACTTGGACCCACACAAGACCAACACACATACAATACAAGCTTTTCGTCAGACAAATACATGTATAAGTTTTTTCAACCTGGCTGCAGTCTGTTAAAAGTCCTTGCAGAGACAGTTACAGTAGAAAGACCAATACTCAAGTTCATATGTTCGTTCCATTTAAAACACCTCATATTTTCAGCTTATAAGAAACCAGATTGTCTTATACGAAAACTCAATAAGTTACTGAAGCTTGCACATATTGAAAATTGGATTAGTGTCTGAAATTGTTAAGATTTCTATGTAATCTACCTCTTGTGGTTTTGCTTTAATTCTAGTGAAACAAGCATGTATATAAAATACTAAAAGCTCTGCTATGCTGCAGCAGTAGAGAAGCAATAAAAACAAAGTAATTGCATTTTACACTTCAATACTGGGATCGTTTATGTAGGAAACAAACATAAAAATGTGCATGTTTAGTTACAGATATTGACCTTGGTAAAGTTGCTTTTAGTTGTATTTGTTTGTTTTCTGGAGATCTAAGGCTTAATAAAGTTTATAGGAAAGTTGAATTGAAAAAAACTTTGGTTAGATTATAGTAAACCAGACAACATTTTGAAGAACTAAATTCCTATGTGTCGCACTAATGCCTAGAAATCGAACGTTAAAATCATTAGCATCAACGTTTGAAATTTCAGGTTTTAACTATAACTTGAAAAGCCATAAATGTTTCATCAAAAACACCCCACTGATGTTTTGCTCAAATAATCAAGACAACACGTCTAATATATCAAGAAAAATAAACTTTTGTTGACTGTCGTTTTAGCAATTACGAGTGCAGTCCCTTTTTTTCAAATATTGACATTTGATGCAATGACTTACAGGTCATTAATCGCATTCTTTACCGTTTTCTTTGTCGTTGCCTTACACTTTGCAATAAAATATCACATTTAATATGTGCCATCTGACTTGTCTCGTCTAGGCGGCATTCAGTTGGTATAAATGCCCCCAGACAAACCATTTATAAAAGTTCAATATCAGTCTTGAGTCTATATAGCAAAGATGTGTGTGCGCATTTAACCTTGCCCACCTGTTGCTTTTAAAAGTAGTCCAAATGTCAGATAGTTTTATTTTACTTTCAGCTCGAGTCAGAAATGCTCAAAATGAAAGTATTTGCTACACATGTACATTTGAGCCGTGCCATGAGAAAACCAACATAGTGGCTTTGCGACCAGCATGGATCCAGACCAGCCTGCGCATCCGCGCAGTCTGGTCAGGATCCATGCTGTTCGCTAACAGTTTCTCTAATTGCAGTAGGCTTTGAAAGCGAACAGCATGGATCCTGACCAGACTGCGCGGATGCGCAGGCTGGTCTGGATCCATGCTGGTCGCAAAGCCACTATGTTGGTTTTCTCATGGCACGGCTCATTTAATTTTCTAGAATGTATGACAAATTATAGACTTCATGCGTAAACGGCTTTCAAATTATATTATATACAATTAAGTCTATGAATAAAAAACATGAAACAGAAACGTAAATGGAGCCATGCCATCAGCTGGTGCTACAAAAACCATGCAATATGGTTCCTTCTGCCGACATAGCACTATTTTACAGTCAATCAACACGCAATTTCTGTCTTAACCCAGTGCTACATTATTATCATCTTGTAGACAGCAACTAGTAAAATGTAAATCAATAACACAAATCTTTCAGTTATGATTATGAGAAATCTAGCGTGCTGTAAATGACAGAACATATGAAAATATGATCGAGCGTTGATATATGTTATTTCTTGCTCACGGCGTTGAATTGAACCCAATGGTTTAAGATAAGGAACGTCTTCGTCGCGCCGTTCGTGTGTCTTTGAGAAAGAAAATTTATACAGCAATTATCGCGAATATTGCGTTATTATCGGTTTGTTTCTTTCTGTCCTGGTGATGGCATATCATTTGACTATTATGGTAGGGCGACGATTAGGCCATTGAAAAAGTTAAACCCGGACCCAATTTTTAACAAGGCAAGTTTTATACCAAAATGTTCGTAAATGTCTGAAGTTTATCCGGCTGCTGGCATAAATGGTGGCGATCTGAGAAATCCAAGATGGCGTCGAAGATGGCCGCCACAAAAGTAATGATGACTACAATGTTTAAACACACCATTATGTCTACATTTTCATATAAATTTTAATTTCTCTTTAATGTTTTACTACAATACGTCAGATTTTTCTGCATAAATTGCCTAAAATTAGTATGCAGATTAAAGGTCAAAAGGTCAAATAATCATAAAACACAAATATCGGATATTTAAAAGTATATATTTAGCAAATGATTTCAGGACAATTTCTTAGATTTCAGAAGCATTTATGCAAAAACATGTCCTAAAGTTCCTTTTCGGTGAACAGTACTCAGAGTACCGTGAATGCTACTCAGTAAGCAGTACTCACAGTACCGTGAATACTACTCAGTGAGCAGTACTCACAGTACCGTCGATACTACTCCGTGAGCAGTACTCACGGTAATGTGAAATCTACTTAGTGAGCAGTAATTACAGTACCGTGACTACTACTCCGTGAACAGTACTGACGGTAATGTGAACACTACTCAGTGAGCAATACTCACAGTGCCGTGAACACTACTCAGTGAGCAGTACTTACCGTGCCGTGAACACTACTCAGTGAGCAGTACTCAAAGTACCGTGAATACTACCCAGTTAGCAGTACTCGCGGTGCCGTGTACACTAGTCAGTGAGCAGTATTCACATTACCGCGAATACTACTCAGTGAGCAGTACTCACAGAACTGTGAATACTACTCAGTGAGCAGTACTCATGGTGCCGTGAACACTACTCAGTGAGCAGTACTCACGGTAATGTGAACACTACTCAGTGAGCAGTACTCACAGTGCCGTGAACACTACTCAGTGAGCAGTACTCACGGTGTCGTGAACACTACCCAGTAAGCAGTACTCACAGTACAGTGGACACTACTCAGTGAGCAGTACTCACGGTGCCGTGAACACTACCCAGTAAGCAATACTCACAGTACAGTACCGTGAACACTACCCAGTAAGTAGTACTCACAGTGCCGTGAACACTACTAGATGATCAATGTTCTGTGAAAAGTACTCAGAGCTGTGATCACTCCGGACTGACCATTAGCAATGATCACTAAGAAATTGTAACCCCAGCACACTTAGAGTCCTTCCCACTGAACATTTCTCACCACACTCAAAAGAGACACCGTTGTAAAATAAATGTGACTGTGCGACCACATACACGCAGCACAGGATCGATGCCCACTTTCTCTAACGAAAAAGGGGCGACATTTTTGTCAACTTACCATATCCCCTTTTGCGATAGATTATGAGTCAACTATAAACAAAGGGTTTGAAGAAATAGTTTATATATCGCATCTATCTTACGTTTAAGCAGGGTAATAGTGCCAATTTGTTTTCAGTTTTGACATTTAAAACCGAATATGATTATATAATTTTTGGAAAATATGACGATGTAAAACTGATTAATTAGACTTTTAATTATTTCAGTGACATCGTTTTACAATGTTCTATCAATGTGCATATATTTCAAGTTATGCAAAAATATACTCTACTTTTGTATGCATATCTTTGCTTGAGATAATATGTGCACAAAAATTGAATAGCATTGAAAACCTGTCTATGGATAATACGACATTATCCGTGTCCATGATAACAAATATAAATAAATGTACTAATATACAGAATTTAGAACAATTACCATAAAAGAATCAAATACGTAGCTATATATATTTTGATGTTCTAACCTCATAATAGATTACAAAATCCCTATCCTTGGGGGAATACAAAACATAAAATGGAACTAGAAACTGACCACCAAAAAACCCGCCCGCTTAGCTCAATAGGGAGAGCGTCGGTCTACGGATCGCGGGGTCGTGAGTTCGATCCTCGGGCGTGGCGTATGTTCTCCGTGACGATTTGATAAAAGACATTGTGTCTGAAATCATTCGTCCTCCACCTCTGATTCATGTGGGGAAGTTGGCAGTTACTTGCGGAGAACAGGTTTGTACTGGTACAGAATCCAGGAACACTGGTTAGGTTAACTGCCCGCCGTTACATGACTGAAATACTATGAAAAACGGCGTTAAACCCAAAACAAACAAACAAAGAAACTGACCACAACATTTGTTTTTCATACCTGCATAACTTGAGGAAGAAAATTAGACACATGTATAGTGCATATTTTCTGACCTGGCGGAGATATTTTTAGTACAGGCTGTACCATTAAAATCAATAGGTAACTTGGTGCATATGTCGGATTTATTCGTAAGAAATCGATACTTTCCGTATCGGCTATTCTAGCTGATAATACAAAATATAAGATGCTGATTTATAAAAGCAGTCATAGCGTAATGGTTTACACAGAGGATTGAATGAAATGTATTTATCCTATGTCATTATTATCGTAACTAAATCTCCAGTGCATTATTGTTCCCATTAGTAGAGTGCCAATTTCGAAAGATCTAGACAGGCTGGACAAAAGTACCAAATTTTGTAAAACGGTAGCTTGGGACAATATAAGACTTTTGGCTGTAAGGGCCAAGGTCACAGCTCTTTGGGATTCTATTTTTAGAACATTCAAAATGGCCGCCATTAAAACAAATAACTATTTTAGTAAAAGTTAGTTTTTATTTTATTCTTGATACATATTTATGCGTAAACTGATTCATACTTACTCTTAGGGTCAAGTGATGTATTTGCATACAGTTAGGTCATGCTACATAACAGTCTGTCTGTACATTCGTCCGTACGTACGTTAAAATGTATTCTTTTTTTAAAACCATACGCTTTTACGTACATACATCATAAACCCTGTAATGTGCTGCTTGATCTCGATTGGTCTAGAGGTGATAAATATGTGTAAAGACTTATTTTTGTAGAAGATATGTTCAATTTTTGTTTCGTTCGTCCGTCTGTCTATCTGTCTGTCTGTCTATCGCAAAATCGTGTCCGCTCTGTATTTTAGTCATAACGAGACCACGGTAGCTTGAGACAATATAAGACTTTTGGCTGTAAGGGGCAAGGTCACAACAGTAGCTTGAAACAATATAAGACTTCTGAATGTAAGGGCCAAGGTCTCAGCTCTTTGGAATTCTATTTTTAGAACATTTAAAATTGCCGCCATTAAAACAAATAGCTTTTTAGAAAAATATAATTATTATCTTATTCTTGATACATATTTATGTGTAAACTGATTCATACTTACTCTTATGGTAAAGTGATATATTTGCATAAAGTTAGGTCATTCTACATATCCGTCTGTGTGTACATTCGTCCGTACGTACGTTAAAATGTCTTCTTTTTTAAACCCATACCGTTTTACGTGCATACATAATAAGCCCTGTAATGTGCTGCTTGATCTCGATTGATCTAGAGGTGATAACAATGTGTAACCGACTAAAGTTTTGTAGACGATATGTTCCATTTTGTTTCGTTCGTCCGTGTGTCTATAGCAAAATCGTGTCCGCTCTGTATTTGTAGTCACAATGAAACCACATGTGGAACGTAACATCAGTTTAATATTACTGTTGTACATGTAGATCAAATGACATAAAGGCAGCATTTCATGTCCGCTAGTGCCTCAGATAACATGCATATGGCACTTCCATTCATCCTTCTACTGAAATAAAGCTATATTGGGAGACATGGTTCATTTTCATTTATGGTTCTTTTGCATCATATACATGTATCAAATAATAAGCTTTGTTCTTTTGTTTTTGGTAGTTTTAGCATCGCATTAGCACAACTCTAGATCATACGGTGACTAAATAAGCTTTGTGATTAGCTTTGTAATTCCCATACTAGAACACATATTACATATATTTATATAAAATCTCTATATTCAAATAGTTTTACTTTGATATAGCTAAGTATCAATATGGTCATATCTATATACTCGTTAAGAAACTATAGGTAAGGGAAGCGGTTGTCTAGAGGTTAAGGTATTGGCAGCTCAAAACAGATCATAACTAAGCCTTCTCAAATGACACCAGTGCTCAGTTTTCCAGGATTCGAGTGTGGTTCAGATAAGCTTCTAGTTTTCATCACAATTGAGCTTAAAAATAACTTAGTATAAATTAAAAAGCTATAGTTATTCATATAGACAAGAGAGGAATAGATGTCTGCACATGCATTTATTGAACATAATGATTTATTTCTATTTTAAAAGGTCTCTTCTTTTATATAGACATTCTCTTCTGTATGATGATTAAAAGCCAATAGGAGATATAGATAGACATACAATGCTGACACTTATCACTAAAAGCTCCCAAGTAATTATGCTATTTCACTACACATCATCAGAAGTCTATGCACCTTTATGACAGACTCCTTATGAATATATAAACGGAAATACTATGCAACAAAATTGTAAGGCATAATGAAACAGTCAAAGCATTGATTGCAGCATACATGCATTGCCTTTTAAATAGTTTGAAATTTCCCACTTAGATCAATGACATCAATTCCTTCTTAAACGACGACAGCATGTCTTAATAGATTGAAAACAGTATACAGTATTTACACCAGCAATAAAAGAAATAGAATAAACTAGTTTCCCTTTATCTTCAATATTAATTTAATATGTTTTCATCACACTGGCTTAAAATGGCATTGTTCGGGCAATTAGTTAATTTATTTCAAATATACTTAAACTAATGATTGATCTATGCATAAGTCATTTATAAGCATAGCATTCTTCTCAGCATGTAAAACACATAAGCTGTTATACAATTATCACCATTATATTGATTAATAAATCAATTTGCAGTTAGTAATGTTATGAAATTACCTTACACCTAATTCTCTAACCTTGAAATAACCCCTAGAATGCAACAGCCCCGTTGACACATAGATAAAAGATAAGAATGGCAATCTCACCATTAAAAACTTTGCTATATACACAGTTGTTTTAGATAATATAGGTACATGTAGTAATTGGTGCTCTCTATACAAGACATTAAGAAATAGGTACATGTAAACATGATTTGAATAGACATTTAGAAAATGTTCCCCACAACCATCTTTAACAGTTGTTCAATATGTCTAAAGTACTTTTCAGTAGGATATTTTGTCACGTCTGTTTAGGTGAACCGTGTTAAAATTCCATAATGTGAAAACCTGATACAGCAACTCTCAAAAAAGAGAATATACATGATAATTACATAGTTGGAAAAGCACTTCTTTCAGTACTGCACATGCATTTAACCTTTTGCATAAAAGGGAGGTTATAAAAAAGAACGGACTCAGTAATACTTTATACTTTGTGAATCATACTTTAAATACCTTTGAAAAATATGTTATTAATAAAGTATCAAAAATAAGAATTAACAAGTTATTAATATATTTTATGTTTATAGCAGCACATGCGGCAGTCACATAATAAACAAAGCCATTATGGCCCTATAAGCAGTTAAAACAAATCATCTTTATACATTTTTTTCATTTTTAACTGGGTATTTCAGGAAGAGTCACTTGGATATTCCAAAAGTCATTAGGCATTTAACAATTTATAGAATAAATACTGTCAAAAAATCTTAAAAAAACCCCTTAGATTTAGCCAAAACAGCTGTTTTGAAAAATATTAATTTTGCGACGGACGAGCGGACAGAACAAATAATAACATGCTTCACCAAAAAATAGACAGACAGACAGACAGATTTTTTTTTCAGCTGCACCAATACATAATTAAAGTCAAACTGCACATTACGGGGCCCATCTTATAGTTATAATCACAAGTATACTGTTTATAAACAGCATTTTTGACATACAAACAGACGGATTTACAAACACACGGACGTGAAAATTGACATCACTTCCTGTAAATGTATCACTTGACTCTAAGGGTAGGTATGAATCAGTTTACGCATAAATATGTATCAAGAATAAGATAAAAAATAACTTTTACTAAAATAGCTATTTGTTTTAATGGCGCCATTTTGAATGTTCTAAAAATAGAATTCCAAAGAGCTGTGACCTTGGCCCTTACAGCCAAAAGTCTTGTGTTGGTCCAAACTACCTGTGTGCAAAATCTGGTACTTTTGTCCGGTTTGTCTAGATTTTTCAAATTTTATGAAGAATTGGAACTAAGCTACATCTCAAAATATCTGATAAGATAAAATAAATATAGACAAAATTGTGTATGTTTATAAGCAATCAATTTTGTCCACATTTTTTATTCTTTTAATAAAGAGTCTGAGAAATACCAAGCCTCCAATGTTTTGAAACGTGACTGCTCGGTACTGCGTGTTGCAGACATACTCAGCATGTTAATATTACTATAGACTAATATGGAAGTGTTAAGGATTTGATATGGGTTTTATTACGCAAACTATATTATGCAACTTTGTTAACACGACTTTTTATCAGATAAGGTAGAATGTAGTTTATTCTTGTCCCTGACCTAACTCTGAGCCGCGCCATGAGAAAACCAACATAGTGGCTTTGCGACCAGCATGGATCCAGACCAGCCTGCGCATCCGCGCTGTCTGGTCAGTATCCATGTTGTTCGCAAACAGTTTCTCTAATTGCAATAGGTTTTGAAAGCGAACAGCGTGGATCCTGACCAGACTGCGCGGATGCGCAGGCTGGTCTGGATCCATGCTGGTCGCAAAGCCACTATGTAGGTTTTCTCATGGTGCGGCTCTTCTCAGTTTTAGTAAAATAAAACAAATTCCGTTAACGTCAGGGTTAAGTAATTTTGTCTTTTAATGGCAAGCCAATAAATGGCTTATGTTACCAATATATGACGTCTGTCTGAAGTGAATGTAACAAGCAAAATATCAGAGTACATGACATTTTGAGAATCGCTTTATACAGTTGGGTGCCATGTTTTCCTCTTTAATTATTTCTGACGAAGCAGGTGAAAGAATGATTTCAACAAGAACTAAAATGATCTGATGTTCATCGCAACCTAAATTTTATTCACACTGTCCTGTAACATTGACAAAAATTGAGAATTTTGTACAATTAGCCTGACTTTAAATTGTTTCTTCTAATGTGATGCTCCTTTGTATCTTTTTATTTGTTTTGTCATTGTTTTCACTGTTTTATTTGTCTACGTTTTGGTCTATGGGTAAAGGAAATACTAGAATTTCAGAGTTAAATATGCTTAACGCACAACAATGTCTTACTTTTAGTGGTATTCCAGTGGCAACAACGTGTGCAACACTTGAAGCAGATCTTTTCGTGTTGTGCTTATATAGATGAGATTTCATATTCAGTCTTTCAAAGTCAAATATTATAAAATGAATTTAATAATACATTACACTATCTGGACGATATTCTAAGAGCATTGGTGGTAAAAAGCATTTTTAAAACACGCTGAAATTGTTTTAAAAAATACGTTTTATGATCGTCACCTATGCTGAATACATGTTAAAATGATAAAAAGTATTTGCTAAACTTAGGCAGGAGCGGAGGAGAGTGGGGTATGTTGGGGGTCCTGACTCCAATTGTCTGTGTGTTGAATACACTGAATACAATTGGATGCAAGAAATGGCTCATCTGTAATTGATTTCTTATTGTTTTGTCCGTCGCTACTTGGTAATTTTCACGTTAGTAGGTGTAATACCATTCTGCAGCCTCGTCTAGACGGCATTCAATTGATATAAATGAGCCACAACAGAAATAAATGTCCTCCACGTACTTAATGTGTCTACTAGAAATACGAAGCTATTAAAGGAAAACGGCTTACGAGGCCAGTATTCATCTTCTGTCAGTGCCTGATTTTGCTATGTGCTCTTTTTTGTGATCTTTGTTTGAGTTTGCTAAAACAAGAAGGCGTAAAGAATGTTTGTTTCCGTTATCCAAACTTACTCTAAATTTTTGCCCGACCCTAAATGTTTTATGGCCTTGGAGAATATAACTTTTATCAGTGATGTTAGAAATCAACTTACTGATGCTCTATATGCATAACCCTCTTATTTGTATTCATTTTTTGGCACAAAAGTAATATCCGAAAAGTCTCACTTAATAAAAAAATCCAAAAAAAAAAAAATATCCGACCTACCTACCCTAATTTTTATTAGCATATTGCCGGAAACGAAGAATTTTTCTAGGCCGAATGGATACACAAATATGAAAATGTCTCCAATAGTTCAGTGGTATAGAAACAAGAAAAACATTTTAAGCGACACTAATTATGTTTAGGTCAGAAGAATACAGATTTTTTTTAAATTTCTACCACAATATCATTTTGAAGACATTGCCTTCAGTTTTGGAATTTACCTCTATTTTTAGATTTCTCATCTACGTCTAGAACTACCAACCGCTACCTCAAGTTAAGTGCTACCTCAAGTTAAGTAAACGTCGTGCTTGACATATACATACTCGTATGTGCGGACACAAACGACTTGAAACAGAGGCGTCTTGAATCGGTTTGCAACCTATGTAAAAGGAACTGGGGTTTAAGCGCGTTTGTGATATGCCAACCTCACGCTTGAACGAAGTAGAGCCATATAATTCCAACTTGAAAAATCACTTAAATGAATGTATCTAGAAAAGTAACAAGAATGCTACATTGGTAAATATTTCTGTGTGATATTTATTTACATTTCAGTTAAACAAAAGTGACTATATGCAAATATAGGAGGATATGTAGTGTTTAGTTTAAGTAGTACAGAAACAATTAAAACAAAGCTCTTACAATGTTCTGTCTATCTTCCATTAATGTCAAACCCTTGACAGTGACTTATGTTGGACAGTTCAAAAGTGGTAAAAAAATGTGTGCACGTCCAGTTGGTATGAAAGTTTTTAAAAGTACTTATACCTTTTCCGGAGCTAGACGGATAATAAATAATGTATATAGAAAAAACAAATTGACACAATTGTACCTATTATATATACCTCTTGGTTTGATAGCATAAATTCAATTTCAAAAAGCAACTGAGCTTCCGCAAAAAAATTTTCTGCAGCTACACGAAAGCAAACAAAACAAGCTTTCTATGTTTCTTCAGCTTGCACACACGCTTTGCAACCGAACATGGAAATGGGTATGTTTGAGGTCAACATTTGAAAAGTCAGACTTACCAGATTAGAAAACTTAACATGCGGTATATATTAGCGATAGGAAATAGGCGCTTCCGCATAATCGGTATGTGTCGCGCACTAAACTGTTTACGTATGCACCGGTTAACAAAATCGATGTGTTCCGGCACTCGCAGTCAGAAAGGTAAGTTTTATTTCTCAAAATATTCTGTTAAGTACTATTTGTCAACGTATAAACACATGTTCAGTCCAAACTTATGATATCAAAGATTGAATTTAACCCGGATTTTTTAGTGAAACCATTTGAAATCATTGATTTTAAAGGTGGGTAGTTCTGTTCTGTCATTCTCTATTCATAACTTGTGTTTACACGAATCTTCAAACTGTGCATATTTATGTGGGTTTCATTGGTGAACCAGTGGCGCATGGAAGCTAAATATACTATAAATGGCAGTTGGTAAGTGGGAATGGTCAATTATTTATGGTTTGTTTTTGGTTTGCAAATAATCAAAATGTTAGTTTGACAGACGACAACAACAACAACTCGTTATAGTTTGTTTCAAGACATATAGAAAATAGAATAAAAGAATCATTTTGATTTTGTTTGATGATACAAACTGGAGCATATTATGATCTGTTTGTTGGATGATTTTAACATAATGTTTTAACTGAAAATTGTTTTATGGTACTAGAAAAGGGTATTGCAGTTTTTCCTTGAGTACCTATACTTTCGGATAAAATTTATTTCGGATGTAATATTTGGCTACTGTAGTATTATGTTTTTTCTTATGTTTAAAAAAATGAGACATGCTGGGCAGTTTCCTGATTTTATTTTGTTATAAGTTATACATTAAAATAATGTATGTGTCATTAGGATAAAAATAGAGCTGCATTTGGCAACATAGTAAAGATTGAACGATTTTTTTTTTGAGATACCAAGGAGACGCCCCGGTACATCCCGGAACTAAGGGCTGGATACACAACCGGTAGGGGGGCACATGAGTCTAACGACTAGAGTCTCCGAAAGGAGGTACATCAGATAGATACACAATGGAGTGTTTCATATGATAAATTACGTTTTAATTTTATTAATTACTTTGTATATTTCAGAAGCTGTGTGTTCACTGTTGGCACATTGAATGATTGGATAAATAATGCTCTATTGGATAAATACGTAAGAAAATAACATTTCAATATTTAAGGCAAATGATTTATACATTTGAAAGGATATGTAAATTCAAACTATTTTAGAGAATTTATAAATGACTGCCTCCTTTGTAAAACAAGATTTTATTTTTATTTTTAAACTGATTGTTACTGTTATACTCAACAGTTAACATAAGAGAATAAAAAATACATGTGATATCAATGTCTATTTGCGTTTGACCTCCTTTTAAACTGCCATTTTACTAACTTAAATATGGACGTTAAAAAAATTAAAACGGTGGATAGGTAGTTTTAGGTAATAAGGGTCTTAAGTTTTAGATATGAAGATAAAACTATATTTCAGGTAAAGTTCATTGGACAGCTGTGATTGTGGTGTGGACAGCTAAGATTGTGTTTTGGACAGCTGAGATTGTGACTTGGACAGCTGAGATTGTGGTGTGGACAGCTGAGATTGGTGTGGACAGCTGAGATTGTGGTGTTGACATCTGATATTGTGATTTGGACAGCTGAGATTGTGACTTGGACAGCTGAGATTGTGCTGTGGACAGCTAAAATTGTGGTGTGGAATAATGATATTGTGGTGTTGACAACATATTGTGGTGTGCACATGTGATATTGTGGTGTGATGGTTTAAAGTAGCAAAGGTATAAAGCATGTATTATATTATTACATTTCATTATAGTTTGACTATACAAAGGAGAGCTTTTATACTTACCCTGAATTTAGCAACACTTAAATCTTCTGCAAAGTACTCTGAGTTCTGTGAAAGTTACCGATGTCAATTGACTCAGTTGTAATGATTATTTGAAAATTGAATATTTAAAAACATAACACAGGAATTAGCTTTAACTTACTCCAGAAACAACAGTGTTAAACATTCCTGTCTGATGTCTCTCATATGACAAAACTATCTTTTAAAGGTAAATTTCAAAATTTAGTACTGTACATTTCAAGAGTAGAATTATTAACTGAAAATGAAATATATGGCTAACCAAATAAAATGCCAAAGATCTAAAACAAATGAATATTCCATACTAATTATGTTAAGAAAGGATAACTTATAATTTCATTAAATATGTACACAATGTCAGTTTCAGTACAGTTGGTTTTTAAGTCCACATGTGCTAACTTATACAGGGACATTTTTTTTTCAATCTGAATAAATTATAGGATAGATTGTTTTAGATAAGAAGGGTGTTAGGTTTTACGTATGTAGATAAAACTTTATTTCAGGTAAAGAACGTTTGACAGCTTAGATTTTGGTGTGACAGCTGATATTGTGGTGTGGACAGCTGAGATTGTCATGTGGACTACTTATATTGTGGCTTGCAGAGCTGATATTGTGGTGTGATGGTTTAAAGTACTAAAGGTATGAAGCATGTATTATATTATTACATTTCATTATAGTTTGACTATACAAAGAAAAGCTTTATACTCACCCTGACTTCAACAACACTTAAATCTTATAAAAAGTACTCAGAGTTCTGTACAAGTCACCGATGTAATTTGACTCAGTCATAGTACTTACTTGATAATTAATTATTTAAAGACATGGCACAGGAATAAGCAGTAACCTGAACCTGAAACAACAGTGTTAAACTTTTCTGTCTGATATTATAAACTGATAAGACAGATTATCATGTAAAGGTAAATTTAAAATATAGCAATAGAATTAAGTGCAATTTAAATATAAGGCTGACTCAAGAGAATGATAAAGATCTGAAACAAATCAATTTTGTATACTAAAGAAAGGATAGCAATTAAAACAATTTACAGTGTCGTTTCAGTATAGTTGGTTTTTAAGTCTACAACTGTTGTATATTGACAAAATTAACAAAAATTGACAAAAGTCTGGTCAGGATCCATGCTGTTTGCTTTCAAAGCCTATTGCAATTAGAGAAACTGTTGAACAGCATGGATCCTGACCAGACTGTGCAGGCTGGTCTGGATCTATGCTGGTCGCTAACGCATTATGTTCGTTTTATCGTGGTGCGGTTCATTAATAGAAAATCAATTTTTGTTAATTATTTTTGTATATATTTGGTGCTTATTTATTTAGTAAATGTTAATATATTCAATTTCAGATTTATTCCTTACTACCTTCCTGTCAACTATATCTTCCACAGCATGATTTAATCTAGTCCCAATCATTGACTCTGGTTACCTCACCAGACGGTCCGTCCACAGAGTCACAAGCAACAGATACTAAAACTCGGCAAAGTACATGTACTTCAGTCTTCCAGAGGATATTGTTAACAATGATGATTTGATGTAAAAAAGAAAATGTATTTGAATAGCTATATTTCTCTTGCGTCACTTGGGTGTCAAAGGTCATTTTAGAGATTGTCCGGGCTGTAACTTTGTAACGCATAAACGGGCTTAAATGTTTGCCTCAGCTAGACAGTGTTGTGTTGAACTCCCAGTCCTTTTGACCGCTGGTGGGCTCGACATGTTTCCTGTGGGCATTTAGTTTATGTTGCATATACTTCAAGTAGATACACATTTTAGAATACCAGTAGATAACCAAATAAGAAAGAAAACGTTTTTTTATTTTACATAATAGCAAAATCTGGAAAATTTTAACTTCAATTTTCACTGTTATATTATTATATAATCACTTATGATGAGTATGAATGCAATATAGACACTGTAGACAATTAATCCCGCATTTTTATTCATATGAAGATACAATATCTTGTTATCTATTATTGTCAATCATTGGTATGTAAGATTTTTGCCATAGGTTTGAATAGCTGACAAGCATGGTAGAAATTATTATTAACCATTAACGGGCTAAATTTCTATAATTAACTTGTCCATCTTTTAATATGGACAGTATCATTAAATGAAAGGGATGGTTACCAAAACATACTGACTGAATGCAAACAGTGAAGATCTTGATCAGGCTATACGGATGTGCAGGCTGATCATGATCTACACTGTTCACAAAGGCAGAATCAATCGTGTCCAGCATGATAAGGGTTAAATCCGTTGTTTTTACTGCCTCCTTTTTTGGCTCATTATTGTACAAGTACATATACAGCATTGCTTTTCTAACCATGTAATAATGCATATGATTGCTTTTCAAAATAACGAAGCTTTTTCTCCTCTCTCACCATACTTTAAATAAGTTCAGTTTTAGAAAGTGTTTTGGGGCAAATTATATTCAAATCAATGTAGTCAATGAATGTGTGCAATTTCAGGTGAATGGCTCAAGCAGTTTTATATCAAATTATATAGTTAATTTTGTCCCCTGTGCATCCTAGAAAGGGTGACATTTTATATGAAGGGTAGTTTTCAACTGTGTTTTATTTTTTCAAACCAAGCATTATTGTAACAGCTTTAATTATTTATGTAAGTCAAACTCTGCACATTCAAAGGAAAATACTTTTTTTCATAAACTACATTTTATTCTTACCAATGTGTCAAATCTTGTGATGGAACCCCCTTCACAAATAAATATGAAAACAATTCTAAATTTAAATGTTGATCACTTCAATTTCATAACCCTATTGCTTTTCTTATGTCCTAATGTTTTACAAGATCTTAATATTTTCAGCTATGAAGATCCAATTAGTATGATTTTTTGTTTGATAAATCAATTTAGCAGAACCTTGATGAATGTCTATACACCCCAAAATGTCCACTTTGCACCATTTTAGTTGTTAAGTGTCAGATATATTTTGAGCCGCGCCATGAGAAAACCAACATGGTGGCTTTACGACCAACATAGATCCAGACCAGCCTGCACATCCACACAGTCTGGTCAGGATCCATGCTGTTCGCTAACAGTTTCTCTAATTGCAGTAGGTTTTGAAAGCAAACAGCATGGATCCTGACCTGACTGAGCAGATGCGCAGGCTGGTCTGGATCCATGTGGTCCCAAAGCCACTATGTTGGTTTTCTCATGGCGCGGCTCATTTTATTTTTTAAATAGAATATTATTTTACTTTACTTTTTCCTTGAAAGGGAGTTACAATTGATATTAAAGCAGCTTTTGACTTCACATGTAAAGGATTGTTAAACATTCACAAAGCCAAAGCTGTGCATCCTTTTTTAACATTCATAAATTACCTTAGCATTACAGTAATATGTACTGGCAGTTCTATGTTCTGAGCAATGTGTACACAATGGTTAGGCAATACTTGACGATTAGAATTATGTAAGAAACCCTGGAAAATTTATAATTCATTCTTTGCTTTTTTGCCAAAGTTGTCGAGTTTCAAGTTAAAAAGTTACTAATACTACTTCTTAAGCTGTTAATTTTACATCCATATGTTAATGGCCGCTAGTGAATATTGTGTAGTTGAAAGAATTTTAATTACTACTGATTTATAGTATAAATATTTTTGGCTGCAATTTGTCCCCTGTGTATCTTCTCAGTAACATTATAAAGTATGTATGTATTTTACTATTCCACAACATACATCATGTGCCCTGACCTGCCATATTTGGTTAAATCAAGCTTTTATTGTTTTAATCATCGTTTATTTTAAGATTTACACTGATATTGAATATTTTTACTGAATTCTGTGTATGACAGAATATTTATGCTGAACCCTTTATATAACATAAGGTTTTTTATACTGTATTCTGTATATAGCAACATTATTTGTTTGTAAACTTTATTGCACATAAAATATCAAAAGCATTAAAATGTTTTAAGCTGTCAAAAATTGCTTTTAACTATTCCATTTCTATATTCAAACACAAAAATGGACTATAGCAAGACCAAGAGGTCATTTGGGTTCAAATTATGTTAAGGTTACTTCCCTTTGCAAAAAACTGTAAAGCAAGCTAGAGTTGCAGTTCTTTCTTAATCACAGGAATGTTTTGTTAGAAGATAATTCGCAATAAAATATTAATTCAATTATGATAGATTGTAAATATATTTTGCTGTTTTAAGTATACTGAAGGACTTCCAAACATATTTCTATATTTTCTAATCTTTAATTCTGCAGTTGAAAAAATATTGTTCTATCTCTATATATATAATGAAAAGACTGACAAGGAAACATAACTATTCGTTGACTGTCGTTAAGGCCACTCTGGGTACACTCCCTTTTCCAATGTAAATTGGATGATTTTCTGTGAAGATGGCATTCGGTTCATATGAAGGCCGGTGTAACATTAAATTTTTACCCCGTTGAAAATTGACCCCATGGGTCATTTTTCAACGTTGAGAATTGACCCTACCAACATTTCAACATTAAATTTTGATCAAAAAGTCGAGACCTGATCAGTCGTTAAATTTTGATCAGTAATGGTAATCAGTTAACGGTTAGTTAAATTTAAGTTAAACGTCGATAATCGTCTGTTTTTAGTAGAGAAACACCCTGGAAAGAACCAGAAACTGTCGCAGGCTTGCTGGATAGCTTCTTTAAAAAATGATTTCACAAGGCCGAGCCCGGGCTCAAACTGACAACTTTGCCGAGGTAGGCGAGATCATTTATATGTTTGACAGGGAACTGTTAACGAAAGTTTAAGACAATGATTTTCGACAGGTGGTTGGGTGGGGGCACATCGAGACTTCCACACAGGGAGCACCTTTCCCGATCATAACAAGATATTTATAAGGATATGTCTGTGAATGATAGTGATATCTCTGCAACACAAAGAGATATGTTTTTAACGTTGTATGCGTCCTTATGCCAGGTTCGAAATATTTTTATCTCATAATTAGGATTTCATTTTACAAATTTGTGTAATCTACTGTTTTAATTCATTTACTATAGAATGTACAAATATAGCTTTTAGATATAGTCTCTTATAATTCTGTACAAATGCTTTGAATGGTTTTATATGGTGTGTATAAATTACTAGAAATTTACCTGTACCCGTTAAGAAGATCTTTACCGTATGATGCTTTGCCCGCGTTTCAATTTGAACAACTTGAAACAAAAACAGCAATAGTTTGATATTGCCACAATATATACGTCACAGTTACTCTTGTAGGTCAATAGAAAAATTAGTTGTGTGTTTTAATTTATGTGTTGGTTTCTAATCATATTCAACATTTCTATTTGAACTAAAATTAACATTATGCAGGGGGGACGTGTTTTGCATTTTGCTGCTTTTAGGCGAGGAAAATGCTGTTTGCAGTTCAAAATGGCATTATTTGTTTACCTTTTGACCTAACAGAGGACACATTTTGCAGTGGTAAGTGTGTTTATTATATACCAAATTTCAAACGATAACACCCAGTCGGTAGCCTGGGAATCCAGTCTGACAATTTCTATTTTTTTACTACCTGCAAATTGATAATATCAGAAACTCAATGAATGCCAACTAACACTAATTAGCGCAAATTAAGTGATCTTTAATGCATAGGTATTTTATATGATTTATTTTGACTAAGCACAAATATTATCAACGGCTTCCCAGGCTACCCAGTCGGTGGCCATATAATTTATCTTCACTCGGCTTTTAGTCTTACATGTTCACACTGGTTAGGCAAAACGACAGTCCTCGCGTTGTTACGTCAGACCGAGCGTATCTGACCGCCAAGGCTCAAGAAAAAATGGCGAATTCAGATAAGGATATTCAGGTGAGGCATATTTCTTCCCTTGTATTTTCCATCGTATGCACAATTTACTTAAATGACCAGTCTTACGGAATATCCAAACCATATCTCCATTCGCCGAAATATTTTATATTACTAGAAACAGAATAGTTTCGGAGTAAAACGCAACAAAGTTTAGCGAGTGACGTTCTAGTGGCGATGAAACATGTAAAGTTGTTCACACTTTGTCCTCTGTTTATCAATATCAACGTAATCCAGCCATCTTCTGGTACCTGAAGACACTATATACATCTGTAATGGGTTGCTACAGAACTTATTTTGACGAATGTTTTCTTTATGCCGTTTAAACGCACTTTTTAAAATGCAACGTTAGGGGATACCGATCGCAATACACCGTTGATGTTCGAGAACCACTTTCGTAAATGATTTTTACCTAAAACAAACGCCAAATATGTACTTATCCTTTAACAATCAATTGTCATTAACTTACACTCACCGGGAAACGAACTCACGATCTCGCGATCCGTACATCTTTGCTCTCCCTATTGAGCTAGGCGGGCGAGACTTTGAATTCAGTTGTCCTACGTACTAGCACGGCCTGGTTAAGGGGACGCATATTGCTACATTCACAGTTCATACAGCAATGCGGAAGGGGTGCATATTCAAGAAATCGATGGTGGGAAAATAAAAAACATATTCCTAAACTGATATAATACTGATGGACACCTGTAATATTCAGTATTTTGTGGATAAGGATGTGGTACTATGAATGTAATAGGAAAACAGAGGTGTTTGTGAAAGTACATTCAACACAAAATATTAAGCTTTTGTATAAGGAAAAAACAGGTTTTTTACAATAACAGTGTTCCAAATAATGTTGAAGGGATGAGAGTTTCTTTCTAACACACCAGGTTTGCTTAAACATGTAAAAATTTAACGCCACGTCAGTTCATCTCGGGATGGACGCCATATTTCTCATTGATAAAAAATGTAAACAAAAAAATCAGAGTAAGATTAGCATTGCAAGGGCATAACATGACATTCTACACAATGAATACCTTAGAACAGATATCTAAGATGCTACACAGGTCAGGCGGGTTAAATGCATAATGTCGATCACTTGAAATTCATCTTGAAAAGGTGGTTAATTTTAGTTTGTTTACATGGTTTTTAATTTTCCCACGACTTCTCGGCGATTCACTGCAGATGTATTACTGCGCCGGACGAAAGGTAACTCTAATAAACAACGGGAGACAACTTAGGTGTCAGCACGTGTACGATTTAAAAAAAAAACATGTCGATGATTGTAATTTCTTATAAAATAATGAATCCTATTCAGATATTCATCTTTAATATTAGAAAATTATTAATTTCTGTGGACATTTGTCAAAAAATATTACCTACAGTGGACTACTTTGCGCATCAAACTGGTTTCCGCTTCAGTTGTGAGGCACTTCCGTTATACTTTTGACAAAAATAACAAAACACAAAATGAATCAATAAAGTCACTTATAAACCGACTGCTACTTAAATCGGTGTAAGTAAAGTTGTTGTTACAACATTATAAATGTTCGTTATGTTATGAATAAAGTTTATCTTGAACTGCATAATCCATTAACTACGTTTACATGATACTGCTTTTACAACTTATTTGACCCCATTTTTTACGTGAATGACAGCATTCTCGTGAAACTCGTGCAAACAGGGGTTATGAAAAGTATGGTGGAGAATTCAAGGCAAATTATAAATGACATCAAAATGAGGGATAACTGTATTTTCGTCCATTTTGATCATTGACATTCCTGCTGTGTATTAGAAAACTTTTGTGAACAAGATTAGAATGTTGCTTTGCACTATAACACATTGATTGGACCTCTCAACCAAATTTCATACCTTATTTTAGGGATTTTTAAGACAGTACATTTTAAAAAGTTTGTTGATGTGTTGATATTTAAGTGCATTGCAATTCATGATACCAAGTTAAAATTTAATAATGGCAACATTTCTAGGCCTTTATTGTAAGCCACTAGACTTCTGTAATATAAATGTTTAATGTATTAAGGGGAATATACTCTTTTATTTTTTGTAATGTGGCATTCCTTGACCACCGTATTTTTTTCTTATGCACTATTTTGTAAACAAACTAAATAACTTTTTAGCTCACATATGCCAAATGAAAAGCAAGACAGTGAACTTATTTCACTTTTCTTTCTTTAAATTAGAATCTGTAGGACATTGATAAATGTTTGGACAAAGTAAAGCACTATTATTTTCGTACCAAAAAGTCTTAATTGTTGACTTTGTTTTGTACACAAAATCTTATGTAATTCAACAATAACTTTTGTTTCAGTTTTTCTCATTTTTATTTTAGTGAGCAATCCTTTGTGTACTTATAACAGTTGAAACACTTTTCATTTCATTTCCCAAAAACCTTGTACTTTTTTGTGGGTAAATTTTATAAAAACCCCACCCCTTTTTTCTAATTTCAAAGTATGCGTCCCCTTAATTCCAATAACCTTATATCAAACTGTTTATTATCAAAACACTTAAACAACTGCTGTGTACATGAAATTGATATTCTTTTATCATATACTTGAGAAAAAACATCATATTATTGAATCCAAAAATTAAATGCTTAACAAGAAAAAGACTTTCACAAATTTGACTACTTATAATTAATCTTGAGCATAGAAAGTGAAAGTTTTCGGCGTACTGAATGATATAAAAGGGAGGGATACTTGCATGGAATATTAGTGGGCCATTTAAAAGATTCGGTATGAAATAATACTGAAAATATCATACTGACCCGCCCCTTGGGTGAGGCTAAACGTGGAATCATCTTTAGGCTTATTAAATAAAAAATGAGGTAAGATCTGGGCTGATGCCATAAATTCATTGTCCAAATTATACAAATTACAAAGATTTTTACATTTTTCTAAAGATTAATTGTAAAATTATAATTATTTATATGGCCCCAAACCCACAAAATATGTTTTCTTGGTAGGTGCAATTATTTCATAAGAAAGTGAGCTAGACTAAAAATTTCTACTCAAATGTGAGGAAATAAAAGTAATGAACGGATAACAAACTGTATAATCAAGGGATTTCCTATCGCCTTTATGCAGTCTACAGAAAAACGTGTAAACTATAATATTATATAGTAATCCACTTTTTCTTACTCTGGATAGAAAAAAGACCGAGGCCGCTGACAGTAACCTCCCATCTGGCATAAAGGTGAGTAGGGGAAATAACAATTAAGGTTAACCGTCAAGGCCGGTGCTGAATTGAAATAAAAGGCGGTTGGTAGGAGTTACCTTCCCTTTATTTTGCAAATGGCATCAATACGTGTGCAGGGGAAGTAAATATGAATAGAAAAATTACCATCCACCACTGTTTGCAAATGGGTTAAAAAAAGTGACTATACAAAAATTGCATTTGGTTGGAGTTACCTCCCCTTGAGTTTGAAAATGGGATAAATGCGGCAAGGAAAGTTAGAGTGATCTCCCTTTTATTTTGCAAATGGCGTCAAGGCGGTCGGGGAAGTAACTCCTTATGGAAAAAAACATGTTGGTTATAGTGACCCCTCCCCAGCCCCCCCCCCCCCCCCCGCCCCCCTTGAATTTGCAAATGGCGTCAAGGCGTGTAGGGGAAGTAACTCTTAATGGAAAAAAACCAGGTCGGTTAGAATGACCTCCCCTTAATTTTGCAAATGGCGTAAGGCGGGTAGGGGAAGTAACTCTTAATGGAGAAAAAAACAAGTCGGTCAGAGTGACCTCCCCTAGATTTTGCAAATGGCGTCAAGGCGGGTAGGGGAAGTAACTCTTAATGGAAAAAAAACCAGGTCGGTTAGAGTGACCTCCCCTTAATTTTGCAAATGGCGTCAAGGCGGGTAGGGGAAGTAACTCTTAATGGAAAAAAGGCAAGGTCGGTTAGTTGACCTCCCCTTAATTTTGCAAAGGGCGTCAAGGCGGGTAGGGGAAGTAACTCTTAATGGAAAAAAAACAAGTCTGTTAGAGTGACCCCCCTTAATTTTGCAAATGGCTTTCAAGGGTGTAGGGGAAGTAACCTTAATGGAAAAAACCAGGTCGGTTAGAATGACCTCCCCTTAATTTTGAAAATGGCGTCAAGGCGGGTAGGCGAAGTAACTCTTAATGAAAAAAAGCAGGTTTCGGTTAGAGTGACCTCCCCTTAATTTTGAAAATGGGTCAAGGGGGGTTTAGTGGAAGTAAATCTTAATGGAAAAAAACAGGTCTGTTAGAGTGACCCTCCCCTTAATTTTGCAAATGGCGTCAAGGCGGGTAGGGGAAGTAACTCTTAATGGAAAAAAAACCAGGTCGGTTAGAATGACCTCCCCTTAATTTTGCAAATGGCGTCAAGGCGGGTATGGGAAGTAACTCTTAATGGGAAAAAAACCTGGTCGGTTAGAGTGACCTCCCCTTAATTTTGCAAATGGCGTCAAGCCGGGGAGGGGAAGTAACTCTTAACGGAAAAAACAGGTCGGTTAGAGTGACCTCCCCTAGATTTTGCAAATGGCGTCAAGGCGGGTAGGGGAAGAAACTCTTAACGGAAAAAACAGGTCGGTTAGAGTGACCTCCCCTAGATTTTGCAAATGGCGTCAAGGCGGGTAGGGGAAGTAACTCTAAATTGAAAAAAACAAGTTGTTAGAGTGACCTCCCCTTGATTTTGCAAATGGTGTCAAGGCGGGTAGGGGAAGTAACTCTTAATGGAAAAAAACCAGGTCGGTTAGAGTGACCTCCCCTTAATTTTGCAAATGGCGTCAAGGCGGGTAGGGAATAACCTTAATGGGAAAAAACAGGTGGGTTTAAAGTGACCCCCCCCTTAATTTTGCAAATGGCGTCAAGGCGGTAGAGGAAGAAACTCTTAAGGGAAAACGAAGGTCGGTTACAGTGACCCCCCTTAATTTTGCAAATGGTTTTCAAGGGGGTTAGGGAAGAAACTCTTAATGTGAAAAAAACAGTTGGTTAGAGTGACCTCCCCTTAATTTTGCAAATGGCGTCAAGGCGGGTAGGGGAAGTAACTCTTAATGGAAAAAAACCAGGTCGGTTAGAATGACCTCCCCTTAATTTTGCAAATAGCGTAAGGCAGGTAGGGGAAGTAACTCTTAATGGAAAAAAGGTCGGTTAGAGTGACCTCCCCTTAATTCTGCAAATGGCGACAAGGCGAGCAGGGGAAGTAACTCTTAATGGAAAAAGGTCGGTTAGAGTGACCTCCCCTTAATTTTGCAAATGGCGTCAAGGCGGGTAGGGGAAGTAACTCTTAATGGAAAAAAGGTCGGTTAGAGTGACCTCCCCTTAATTTTGCAAATGGCGTCAAGGCGGGTAGGGGAAGAAACTCTTAATGGAAAAAAAAACCTGGTCGGTTAGTGACCTCCCCTTAACTTTGCAAATGGCGTCAAGGCGGGTAGGGGGAGTAACTCTTAATGGGAAAAAAACCAGGTAGCTTAGAGCGACCTCCCCTTGATTTTGCAAATGTCATCAAGACGGGTAGGGGAAGTAACTCTTAATGGGGAAAAAAACAAGTCGGTTAGAGTGACCTCCCCTAGATTTTGCAAATGGCGTCAAGCCGGGTAGGGGAAGTAACTCTTAATGGAAAAAAAGCAGGTCGGTTAGAGTGACCTCCCCTTAATTTTGCAAATGGCGTCAAGGCGGGTAGGGGAAGTAACTCAATGGGAAAAAGTCGGTTAGAGTGACCTCCCCTTAATTTTGCAAATGGCGTCAAGGCGGGAAGGGGAAGTAACTCTTAATGGAAAAAAACATGTCGCTTTGAGTGACCTCCCCTTGATTTTGCAAATGGCGTCAAGGCGGGTAGGGGAAGTAACTCTTAATGGAAAAAAAACCAAGTCGGTTAGAGTGACCTCCCCTATATTTTGCAAATGGCGTCAAGGCGAGTAGGGGAAGTACTCTTAATGGAAAAAAGGTCGGTAGAGGACCTCCCTTAATTTTGGCAAATGACGTCAAGGCGGGTAGGGGAAGTAACTCTTTTTGGGAAAAGATAAACCATTTTGGGTTTTAGAGTGACCTCCCTTGATTTTGCAAAGGCGTCAAGGCGGGTAGGGAAGTAACTCTTAATGGAAAAAAAGGTCGGTTAGAGTGACCTCCCCTTAATTTTGCAAATGGCGTCAAGGCGGGTAGGGGAAGTAACTCTTATTGGAAAAAATAAACCATGTCGGTTAGAGTGACCTCCCCTAGATTTTGCAAATGGCGTCAAGGCGGGTAGGGGAAGTAACTCTTAATGGAGAAAAAGGTCGGTTAGAGTGACCTCCCCTTAATTTTGCAAATGGCGTCAAGGCGGGTAGGGGAAGTAACTCTTAATGGAAAAAAGGTCGGTTAGAGTGACCTCCCCTTAATTTTGCAAATGACGTCAACGCGGGTAAGGGAAGTAACTCTTATTGGAAAAGATAAACCATGTCGGTTAGAGTGACCTCCCTTGATTTTGCAAATGGCGTCAAGGCGGGTAGGGGAGGTAACTCTAAACAGAAGAAACATGTTGTTTAGAGTGACCTCCCCTTGATTTTGCAAATGGCGTCAAGGCGGGTAGGGGAAGTAAGTCTTAATGGAAAAAAAGAACAATGTCAGTTAGAGTGACCATCCCTTGATTTTGCAAATGGCGTCAGGGTGGATAGGGGAAGTAACTCTTACGGGAAAAAACAGTTCTGTTAGAGTGATCTCCCCTTTACTTTGCAAATGGCGTCAAGGCGGGTAGGGGAAGTAACCCTTAATGGAAAAAACCAGGTCGGTTAGAGTGACCTCTCCTTAATTTTGCAAATGGCGTCAAGGCGGGAAGGAGAAGTAATCTTTATGGAAAAACACAGGTCGGTTAATGACCTCACCTGAATTTTGCAAATAGCGTCAAGGGGGGTAGGGAAGTAACCTTTAATGGCGACCGAGTGGTAGGGGAAGTAATTTCTAATGAAAAAAACAGGTTTTGCAAATCAAGGGTATAGGGAAAAAGTAACTTTGCATGGAAAAGAGGTGTTAGGGTAACCTCCTATTTAGGAATGGCGTCTATTGGGTAAGGGAAGTAATTTTGGATGAAAAGTGTAAGTCAGTTAACCTCCCATTTTATGGGATTAGATGTAACAGTAACTCCCCCATGATTTTGCAAATGCAGTACAACAAATTCCCTACAAATTACTAGCGGGTAAATAAAGAAGCTGTGGATAGAAAAGGTCGGTTATATATATATATATATATATATATATATATATATATATATATATATATCTTGATTGAAAAGGAAGTAGGTTATGTAACCTTTCGTTTATAATGCAAATGGTGTCAAAGAGGTAGGGCAAGTACATATGAATGGAGGTATTTGCGGATGGCGCCAATATGGGAAGGGAAAGTAACTGGATGACAGCGGACAGTCGGTGTAACCGGCAGTACAAGGTAAAAAATTGTAACCTGCATTTAATATGGCGTCAATGAAAGAAGGGTAACTATTGGTGACAAAGCGCTAGTTGTTAAGGATACTCTTCTCTGTACATGAGATTTGCAAATGACAAAGGAAGTATGACCAATTAAACACACCTGCATTTTGCAAATGGTATGAAGGAAATAAACCTATTAAAGGAAAGGAACATCAATAATCAGTGCAACTGTATGTCCTATTTTATATAAACAAAATAAACAACACAACTGTATGGTATTTTATTCATTTTTCAAACTGCAATAAATAACACACGTAGTCACAAATGACACTGTAAAGATATTCAATCTGAAGAATATTTTTAAAATTTAATACATGTACAATAAAATCATTGCTTTGAACTATGCTTTCACTAAAAACGTAAAACTCCGTCAGAAAAAACGTAATCGAATGAATATATATAAAGTCTTTACTGTCATTAAGAAACAACCAGCAAGCAGAACTAGAACTGTTACAGGAGTGACGAATACCCCCACAATACGGTCTTGTCACAGAAGAATGGCAATCATAAGAAAGACATGGCCAAAAGAAGGTGCAATTTAAATCGAACTTGGCCTGTATTTTATGATGTTACATCTGTGTACCAAAAACATTTATATCTGTCAAGAATTGTCACTGAAGAGTTTGATTTGTCTCCAATGGTGGATGAAAATTACACAAAAGCCTGAGTCTGTGTTAAAAAATATCAAATTATAAGAGAGGTACAGATAAAGTGTATGAAAACACTATATAAGTATAATTCTAACCAAAAAGGGGGCATAATTCAGGAAATATTGGTGCAAGAGTTATGCACCTTGTGTCATATGATGTGGGTGATAATGTGGAACAACTACTTCAAGTTTGAATCAAATGCATGTCGTTATAACTGAGATATAGTGAAAATGCATCGAAATTGTATTTTATTATGTTACATATGTGTACCAAAACATTTAAATCTGTCAAGAACTGTCACTGTAGTGTTTAATGACTCCAATGGTGGATGGATGTCGCACAATAGCTTGAGTCTGTGTTAAAAAAATATCAAATTATAAGAGAGGTACAGATAAAGTGTATCAAAACATGATATAAGTATAATTTTTACCAAAAAGGGGGCATAATTCAGGAAATATTGGTGCAAGAGTTATGCACCTTGTGTCATATGATGTGGGTGATGATGTGGAACAACTATTTTAAGTTTGAATCAAATCCATTAAGTAATAAAACCCTTCCAGACACAGACGTTATATATAAAGAGATATAGTGAAAATGCATCAAAATTAACCTTAAATCCTAAGTAAAAGGGGACATAATTCATGAAAAATTGGTGTCAGAGTTATGCGCCTTGTGTCACATGATGTGGTTGATAAGGTGAAACATCTATTTAAAGTTTGAATCAAATCCATTAAGTAACAAGAGCACCGCCTTGCAGGTGCTGACGCTCATCTGATTTTTTTGTATAATAGAAATACTGTCCTACCCATGATTTTCTAAGTCTAAAAAGGGCCATCATTCTTGCAAAAAGCAGGGTAGAGTTATGTTTCTTGATGTACAGCATCAGCTTATGATGGTGAAAAACTGTTGCAAGTTTTAAAGCAATAGCTTTGATAGTTTATGAGAAAAGCTGACTTAAACATAATACTCAACCAAGAAAACTGATTTTCTAAGTCCAAAAGGGGCAATAATTATTGCAAAAAGCAGGATGGAGTTATTTTTCTTGATGTACAGGGTCAGCTTCTGAAGGCGAACAAGTGTTGCAAGTTTCAAGCAATAGCTTTGATAGTTTAAGAGGTTGACCTAAACATAAAACTTAACCAAGAAATCTGATATTTTCTAAGTACAAAAGGGGCCATAAATCTTGCAAAAAGCAGGATGGAGCTATGTTTCTTGCTGTACAGGGTCAGCTTATGATGGTGAACAAGTGTTGCAAGTTTTAAAGCAATATCTTTGATAGTTTAGTAGAAAAGCTGACCTTAATATAACTTAACCAAGACAACTGATTTTCTAAGTCAAAAAAGGGGCCATAATTCTTACAAAAAGCAGGATGGAGTTATGTTTCTTGATATACAGGGTCAGCTTATGATGGTGAACAAGTGTTGCAAGTTTAGTTTAGGAGAAAAATTGACCTAAACATAAAACTTAACCAAGAAATCTGATATTTTCTAAGTACAAAGGGGGCCATAAATCTTGCAAAAAGCAGGATGGAATTATGTTTCTTGCTGTACAGGGTCAGCTTATGATGGTGAACAAGTATTGCAAGTTTCAAAGCAATAGCTTTGATTGTTTAGGAGGAAAGCTGACCTAAACATAAAACTTAACCAGGCAATGCCGACGCCGACGCCGATCAAGTTATGACAATAACTCATCTTTTTTTTTTCAAACAATCAGATGAGCTAATAAAACCCTTCTAGGCACAGAAGTTATGGAGCAAAACCCACATATCTGACCTTTGACCTTGAATTGTGACCTTTGGCCTTTGACCATCAGGCATAGGTGATGTGTTCAACATGTCATCTGGTCTTGAGGAATAATACTGTGAAGTTAAAATTTCTTCATGGGAATATCTTGGGAACATAAAACAAAAAATATCTAACAACAGTTAAAATGATTTCAGTCCTAAGTTGTTTAACCGTATTTTTAAGCCGTATCTCCTCAAAATATTGATGTTTGTTACCTACTATTGGTGTAAAAATATATAGAAATGGGGCATGTGTTTGTTTCCGTATAAGATCGATATTTCTTACACCGAATAAACGGAAAACTGGTGTTCCCGAGTGAAAGTTAATTCGGCATTACGTGAAAGTTGATTCATTATTATTATTATTATTATTGATATTATTTTTATTATACCAGATTTATATATATATATATATATATATATATATATATATGTATTGCACGTTCAATTTTATTCTTAATGTTTAATAAATTGAAAAACGTATCTATTATTATCATTATCATCATCATTATTATTATTATTATTATTTTAATATACCAATTTATATGTATATATGTATTGCACGTTCATTTTAATTTTTTAATTTTTAACTAATTGAAAACTCATCGCTTATTTTGTCAGCTTTTTTTTATCTTGCTGAGTTAAAATAAATTTATCTCTGTTATCTTATTTAACCTCGCCGAGACCTCGCCATGTGTAACGTCACGCAATGCTGCTGCAGAAAAGCTAAATATGTCTACGCGATATACATGTTTCTTTTAGATTTTAATAGTTTGGCGTGTATTTTTAGGGGTTTTTGTAACATATTATACATCATTTTTTTCTATTTGAAGCAAATTTCCAGTCCTTATATACAATTCATATCCTTTTGCGTTCAACTGTTTTCCGTACTATGAAAATCATATTTGGATTTCTTCCGTTTTGAAACAATGAGTTTTCATGTTTATAATCTAAAAGTTATATTCCAGTAATTATTTAAAGCGAGGACTAAAAACCTAAAAGTTTGCCAACATTCTACTAAATATTTGATCAGCTAATCTTTCTACCCATCGTTCCCAAGATTTACAAGTTTAACACATTGTTCCTGATAATAGAAAGAGTTTCTTTAAAGTCATTTTAGCCCAAGAGTTAATGTTAGTGCCTAAAGTTAGGTGTCGATTAAGATTATACCAAACAGTGTAAAATTCAGTGAACAAGAAATGAGGCTAAAATTACTTTTAAAAGCTACATTAATACCAACCAGACAAAGTACAGTAGAAAGTGTTTTGAATAAATAAAAGAGCTATGATTTTATTGCTACATTTTATATTTTATTGAATTTCTTGCCAAGTTTTCAGATATTGTTGAAATAAAACGATAGATTATACCCTGATAAACCCACTGTTTCAGAAGTAAGAAATCCAAATACAATTTTCACTTGCACGCAACATCAATTTAACGCGAAAGAATATGAAATATATATAATCTGATTGTTTTTATAGAAACAAAAAACATTAAAAAATAATTATATTAAAATGTAAAAGAAATCAATCTAGTAGAACTATATAACTTTTTCCAACATATATATTGCCATAATTTAAGCGTAACGTTGCGCGTTGGGTGAAATGTTATTCTTGTAAAATGTGTACAATTAGTACACATATATTTAATTGCATAATTTAAAAATTTTTTTTTTTTTATGACACATATATTTAATTGCATAATAAAAATTTCTTTGATTTTAGTACACATACATTTAACTGCTAAATAAAATTTCTCTTTGGGTTAAAGTACACATTTATTTAATTGCATAATATAAATGCTTTGATTTATAGTAAAATCGATTATTTTTCACGCTTGAACACTAGATTTTTCATTTTCGCGAGATGTATTTAGAAAAGATTTGATCGATCTTACACTGAAACAAACAAATATCTCCTGTCATAAAATCAATTATTACATGGCAGTCTGAAAGACAGATAAAAACCCCGCCACTGTTATGGATAGTGAAAGGGTAACTTGAACCTTTGACCTTGAGCTGTGACCTTAACCTTGATCTGACATGACTGACTTATAAATTCTTCACATCATCTTGATAAGTTGATCATTTGACCAAAGTTTCATGAAAACCTTCAAGGAGTTTAGGAGATACGAGCTCAAACCTTTGACCTTGAGTTGTGACCGTGACCTTGAGTTGACATAGCTGAATCATGAGTTCTTGATGTGATAATCGTTTGGCCCAAGTTTAATGAAAATCCTTCAAGGGGTTTAGCAGATACAGAGTGGACACAAAATGGAAGACTCAATCCTTTATGAACTTGACCTTGAGCCGGCATGGCTAACTCATAGGTTCTGCATATCATCTTGATGAGGTGATCATTTGACCCAGGTTTCATGAAAATCCTTCAAGGGGTTTAGGAGATACAGAGCGGACACAAAATGGAAGGCTCAAACCTTTGATCCAAAGTTGTGGCCTTGACCTTAACATGGCTGACTCATGAGTTCTACACATCGTCTTGATGAAGTGATAATTTTACCCAAGTTTCATGAAAATCTTTCAAGGGGTTTAGGAGATACAAAGCGGACACAAAATGGAAGGCTAAAACCTTTAACCCTAAGTTGTGACCTTGACCTTGGGCCGGCATGGCTGACTCATAAGTTCTGTACATCCTCGAGATGAGGTGATTATTTGACCCGAGTTTTATCAAATTCCTTCAAGAGGTTTAAGAGATACAGAGCGGACACGAAATGGAAGGCTAAAACCTTTGACCTTGAGTTGTGACCTTGACCTTGAGCCGACATGGCAAACTCATAAGTTCTGCACATCGTCTTGATGTGATCATTTGACCCAAGTTTCATGAAAATCCTTCAAGGTGTTTAGGAGATATGGACCAGACACGAAAATGTTACGGACGGGCAGACGGACGGATGGAGACCATTCCTATACCCCCCACCCCCTAATAAAGCAAATGTTACAAATTTATGCCACTAACACCTGATCAACTAAGGCTATCACTGAAGTCGATTAATACCCCCAGACCTCACTTTGATAAAGGGAAAGTAAAATGTTGTCATCATGACTTTTGATTTTTAGGTGTGACCTTGACCTTGGACCTAGTGATCTGAGTTAATTGTGTCTGCTCGACTATAGGAAAATGTTTAAAGATATTGTTATTATTATAAGCAAGTGTGGGAGATCGAAAAGGAGTTTTTTATCCTTATTATGGAGGGGGTGGAGGTTAGGGGCGAGGATAAAGGTTCGGTGAAATGGGGTGGAAGAGGTAGGTGGAGACGGCGGAGTGGGGAGTTGATGGATACATGAAATATAAGTTTTTGTATGGAACGCATTTTTGGGTGCGTGTCGGGACGAACGTACATGAAGTGTGGGTATAGCTAAAAAGGATAGGACATGAGGGATACCAGTTCTAAGAAACGTAATGAGATATAAGTCAAATTGAGAAATGTGCCACAAGACTTTAACCAACACTGTTACAAATGAATGAATGAATGAGTTGGGTTTTACAAAATCTGACCCCAATAACTTGACCTTTGAGCAATCTGACCCTAAACAAAAAGATTTCTGCCACATTCTAAGATCAATCCTTAAGTGAGGTTATATTGTGAAATTGAGAAGCTTATCATGAAACTTTAACCAGCACTATCACAATATTTAAGCCAGTGACTTCGACATTTAGGATACATGTCCCTAAACTAATACATGTAGATGTCTTTCCCTTACCAAGACCAACACTTATGTGAAGTTTGATGTTAATAAGGGCAGTAGTAAGAAGATATAGTGACACTGAGAAGCTTGTAATAAAATTTTAACTTTCGTTGCAACGGTGACAGTGACACAGACGCCAAGGCAAGTACAGTAATCCTCTTTATTCTTCAAACAGTCGAGCTAAATATTTTCAAAGCCGTTTAGACAATATAGAGCGGAAATGAAGCTAAGCTATTTGACCTTTCACCTTCACGAGTAACCTTGATCTTGGGCCTTTTGACCTAGGTTGAGCGCTCTGTGCATCGTCTTGATGTGGTTTATAATTTACGTCAGTTTTATGAAAATCATCCTAGCGGCCATGTTGGACAAATGAACGGACGGATGGATGAACTGGACATGCGTGACTCCTACATAGCCCAATATACTTTGTACGTTGGGTTATAATTATATACATGTTAGCTTGTGTCTACTTTGTTTAACTATGCTTTTGTCATGGCGGCTGTAGTGGTGTCATGCTATATGCTTGTGCCAGGTCTGTCGTAGATTTATCATACTTGGTTCTTTCTTCTGCATATATTTCTCGCTAGAGTGTTTGAAATCAGTCTGAAAATGATGACAAATAATTAGGATAAAAATACTTTAAAATGTAACTTAAAGGTAAAATCAACTTAAACCAAATCTTCCATTTTTTTTTCTTCTCAGAATAATCAGTAGAACTATATATCTCCCCTTCCTTTGCAGGAGAAAAAAACTGCCAAAAGCTGTCACAGGAGACTATTTTGATGCTGCATAGTGAAACGGGGCACATCTGAGGAAGCTGGAGCTGTCACTGGAGTGTAAAATGACTCCAATGGTGGATGCAGATATTGCACAATAGCTTGAGTCTGTGTCAAAAATATCAAGTTATGAGAATGATAAAGTGTATCAAAACACTAAATAAGTATAATTATAAGCAAAATGGGGACATAATTCATAAAATATTGATGCAAGAGTTATCACCTTGTGTCATATGATGTGGGTGATGATGTGTTACATCTGCTTTAAGTCTGAATCAAATCCATTTAGTAATAACGGAGATAGAGTGAAAGTGTACCAAAACATTAACCTGAAATTCTAAGTGAAATGGGGGAATAATTCATGAAATACTGGTGTTAGAGTTATGCACCTTGTGTCATATGATGTGGGTGATAAGGTGAACAACTATTTTAAGTTTGAATCAATTTCGTTTAGTAATAACTGAGATAGCGTGATAGTGCACTTAAACTTTAACCGGAAATTCTAAGTAACAATAGCTGTCCGTAAGACAACGCGCTCGACTTTTCTCAGTGCTTGACTCTGAATTAGAGCTTTGCCAGTAAAAAAAAATCCAAGTTAAAATGCGACATAACTCTGTTAAAAAAAATTCAAATCAGAGCTATGGATATATTGTGTCTCCTGGTGTAGACTTTGATGGTAAATAAGTACTTTAAGTTTCAGGTCAAAAGCTTTGATAGTAACAGAGATATTTGATTTTATCAAAAACTTTAACCAAAAATTCTAAGTTAACAAGAGTACCGCCTTGCGGGTGCTGACACTCATCTGATTTTTTTGTATAATAGAAAAATTGTCCTACCCATTTCTTTCTAAGTCCAAAAAGGGCCAGCTTCTGCAAGAGTTATACACTATGTGTCATATCATGCGGCTAGTTATGTGGAATAATTACTTTAAGTTTGAATAAAATCCATTAAGTAATAAATAAGATAGAGAAAAAGAGCATACTCTAATAAAAAAGGGACATAATTTATAAAATGATCTAAAGCTGAATAAAATCCATGTAGTAATGACAGAGAAAGAGTTAATGTGTATCAAAACTTTTAACTGAAAGTTTATGTAAAAAGGGCGATAATTCATGAAACATTGGTGCCAAAGTTATGGTCCTTGTGAAATATGATGTGAGTGATAATGAGGACAAAATGAGGACAAAATATTTAAAGTCTGAAGCAAATCCATCAAGTGATAACAGAGATAATGTAAAAGTTTATCAAAATATTAACAAAGGTGTGGACGTGGAACGGACGCTGACGCGGACGCTGAAGCCGGGTTGAATAGGATAGCTCTCCGTACACTTCGTAAAGTCGAGCTAAGAAGACGTTTAGAGTGTGCTATATAAAACTGATAGAATGCAATGTAATAACAAATACAGTTGATTATTTTTCCAATTCAACTTTGAATAACAAGAGCCACGACCCCTCATCCCCATCCCCACACATCGCTCGTCTGCATGTACTTGTCATTAGTCAGTTAGGTTTATGACCTACCTTCTCATCTTAAGATAGCAAGCAAATTCGATGAATTGGCACCCCCCGCCGAATGTGTAGTGAGGATTGGCAAAGAAATATATCCGGCAAAAAGTTAAGGATGTTACTAGGGAAGCAAATAATTTCATTCATTTCATTACATTTGAACTGGGTGGGGAGAAGGGTTACAACTTCACATGTTGATGGAAGATTTGAAAAATTAAAAACAAAGTTTTATAGTTGGTATTTGTGTGGGGGGGGTGGGGGGGGGGGGCTGGGGTGACCGGGTGAGGATGAAAAATATCACATTTTGAAAATAAATATTGATGGAAAATAAAAAAAAATGAAATAAAAAATATTGTGGTGGGGGCATGCATGATCGGGGTGGTGGGGGTGACCAGGTGGAGGAGCTAGGGAGGGAGGCGGTTACAAGTTTGCATGTTGATAAATATTCGTGGATGGTTAAAGGTTTAAAAAATAAAAAATATATGGGGGATGGGGTGTGATAATGGAGGTGGGGGTGACCGGGTGTGGGTACACAACTTCACATGCTGACAATAGATGTTCATGGAGAAAAAAAAATGAAAAAAAGTTTGATCAAATTCTACCAACTGGTTAGTTTGTTATGTAAAAATATGTGGATTTTCAAAACAATTAAAGGGCAATAACTTTGAAGTTACTCAAGAAATCCTGACGAAATTGTGTGTGCACTACCACATTATGGTGATCTAAATATTCAGTTTCATAGTTTTAGGTCAAATATGTCACAACTTATGAAGCAGAAATTGTCATATTTATAGTACCCTATATAGCTATCATAAATAGTGGTGAACATATATATGAAGTTTGATTTAAATATTCCTAGATATGGCTCCGGACGGACGGACACACGGAAAGACGGTCGGAAGGACGGGCGGATGGACAACGCCAAAACTATATCCCTCCACCTTCGGCAAGGGATAATAAACAAGAGCTGTCTGAGGACAGCAACGCTTATCTCTTCAACAGCCTTATCACTAAAGCAAGAGGGTCATGTTGTCCCTAAACCACTCAGTTGAGTTACACTGCTTGCTTGAACAGTTTTGGAAGAAAATAACGCAAGGAAATGTCTGCGAAATAATTATAAAATAGTATATTTGTAAATTTTCGTAAAGGATCAGCAGTTTCCACACCCCATAGCAGCCATGTTTTTAACGAATCGGAAAAATTTGAACAATCTTGGTAGAGAGATACGTAAGGATCATTTGTGTGAACTTCTTACAAAATCATACCAGCGGTTTAGGGGATGTCGTTTGAAGATTATTCTATTATTATCTCTGGTACTACGTGCAACTTAGCGTAGCCATTTGAACAACTTTGGAAGAGAACTAAGCAAGGAACATCCAGGTCAAGTTACATCAAAAATCCATTCAGTGGTTTTGGAGAAAATATGCATATTATGAGCGGGCACCTGGGTAGAACCACCGACCTTCCGTAAGCCAGCTGGATGGCTACCTCACATGAAGAATTCAACGCCCCGAGTAAGCTCGAACCAACATCGATGAGTGGCAAAAATGGGACATATATCATGCATGAAAAAAAAATCAATACATTAAAATCCCAACCAAATGCACATAGCCACTTAATGCTGATGACGTATAGGAGTGATCGTGTTTGTAAACAAATCCATTATATTTTCTATTTTTAGAACTGATAAGACAAAGACCGGGTGGGCCGACGCCGAGCGTCCATGTCTTTTGTAAACAGTGATGTTTTTCTAACGGCTTAAACTTTCTTAGTACACAAATAATATCAATAATTTTTTGATCAATGGAAAGTGTATAAAACAAGCAATTTATTGATTACTTTTGATTATAAATTCGAAATTAAATGGATTAATTATGAACGCTTAACTAACAGTGTTTTTTTCAAAATGTTTGGAGGATCGCTACGCCACTATTAAAATCTTATGTCATTTAAAACGGATATTCATTTTAAAAAGATATTTAAATGGGAAAATATGAAAATCCTAAGCATTTCAAAACTTTTTTAATTTTTAAAATCCATAAATGAGCGGAAAAGTTATTAAAAATTAAAAATTCAGATCCCATACACAAACGGTGTAAAAACATTTGTTTTACCCACCACCAGATAAACAGGTATTTATGCGTGACGTCTTGGCGATCTCTCCTATACCAAGTTGAGTTTGAATTGATATAGAAGGTACAGATGTAATACATATATGGTGAAATCAAAAAAATACAATAATCGGGCATAAAAGTCCAGACTATGTATTATGCGAACGTACACTTCAGGCTGATGATGAAAAATCAAGTTGTATTGAAGTTGGGTGGAATATGGATATATGGATACACATTTTCAAAAGTAGTAATACTGTAATGTTAAAACAAGTGGCTCGACTAAAAACATTTATCGGACATTAAAATGTGGACAGAAAAACGCACATGAACGCTTCATGTTAAATTATGAAGTGTACCAAGTTTTGTTTGAACTGAATGGAAAGTGTACGAAGAGTTGAATGTTCAAAGCTTATAGCTGTGTATTGTTAAATTCCAAGGAGCATAACTATAGACAACATGAAAGTCCTATAATGCACGAGTGTGGTTTAATATTGATGAATACTGGGCTTCATCTGAATTGGTACACAAGGTACAGACGTAGTTGTCATTAAGAAGTCCAAAAAGTTTCATTTGTATTCGAAGGGAACTGCAAGAGGAGGTAAAATCTCAATGAAGTGTAACATCGGACAGTTCAAATTATATCTGCCTCCCGGGTCTTCGGCAGCTGGGGCATAAAAATAATTAACTAAAACGTAGAGAGTATTTAAGATGGATTAGTGCCAGGACCTTATGATGTGGATGATGTTTTAGGTTTGAGTCACAAATGAGATAACGTGAGCAAGAGCTGTCCGTAAGACAGCGCGCTCCTCTATTCGGAGATTTGATAGTAAAATAAATATATGTCTCAATAAGAGATCTCTACTTTAAAAGGAAGATACACCAAGGGGCATAATTCTGTCAAGAACACAAACTAGAGTTATTGGGATTGTTACCACACATCCAGATGATGATGGTCAAAATTTATTTTGGGTTCCAAGTCATTACCTTATATAGTATCAAAGTTATGTCCAGAAAACGAAGATTATCCAAAAAAATTAAGTATGAAAGGGGCATAATTTGGTCAAAAATACAAATCAGAGTTACGGGGATTGTTAACACTCATGCAGATGATGATGATAAAGACATATTTCAAGTTTCAAGTCTTTATCTTATATTGTACTAAAGTAACATCAAGAAAGCGAAGATTGCAAAAAAGATTAAGTATGAAAGGGGCATAATTCTGTAAAAAATACAATTAGAGTTTTGGGGATTGTAACACACATTATAAAGAAATAGTTTTAATTTCAAGTCATTATCTTTTAAAGAACCAAAGATATGTCTATAAACAAAACTTTCAAAAAAAATTTAACATGGAAATAATTCCAAGTATAACAACTTTGTGACCTTGACTTTGGGTATAATGGGCCCAGCCCCTGCACATACTTTGTTTGTATGTTGGACAATGTTTATGTGAACTTACACAGTAAGATATAAGCAATAGTAACACAGATATGACAGAAAAACAAAGGTTGCCGAAAACTTTAACCTTAAAAAATAACCTAAGTATAACACCTTGATGACCTTGACCTTGGGTATAATTTGCCCAGTCCCTGCACATACTTTGTTTGTATGCTGGACAATGTTTATGTGAAGTTACAGTAAGAAATAAGCAATAGTAACAAAGATATGACAGAAAAACAAAGGTTGCCGAAAAACTTTAACCAAGAAAGCTCAAGCCGACGCCGGGGCGAGTAGAATAGCCCCACTATTCTCCAAATAGTGGAGCTAAAAATGAAAAAAAAAGTTTGCCAAGAAACTAGCAGAATGGCCACGGACGCCGAGTAGGATAGCTCTCTACATAATTTGTATAATTGTGTTTAAAACAAGCTATTTCAGAATAAATGGTACAAAATTAATCATAAATTTCTTACAGATAGTATCTGGCATGCACCGGACTCCCCCCTCAACTGCCGAAAACAACAAACACGTTCTGGGATCGATTCTTTTTCTTTGTCTTTCAACAATGTAAAACATTGTCTTCCTGTCGTTTTAAACCTGAAAATAAAATATCATACTTATAACAGTAACAAGCGAAATTCATGCAATTCAATGAAAATATGCTACATATCGCATAATAATTGGCAATTGCACATATCTGCGTGGGTTCAAGTCTCGCACGAGGTCGTTGAATTCTTTCACTTCAAGGAAACTGTTTTGCTGAAAGTTGGCGGCCAATATTTAAACTTAATGACTTGAGCAATAAGCAGGGGGGAAATTATGGTTATAACATTGTTTATACAAATTAAAATGGCCTATATAGCAGGTCGGAAATTCTAACTGACTAATCAGAAAGATGCATTTTCAAGTTTTTACAATGAACATGTAGTGACTCGCAGTAATTAAGAAATCAAGTTCAGTTTTTAATCTCACATGTTTTTGAGGATGCTAAAATGAAAACATTTTAAGGTTTAATTTGAATACTATATTGATTACTTTTATTTAAAATAAAATTTGAGGTTTTAAACAGGGGTTCTGTGATAAAGTCCGAGTAAAGTGATAACCCGACTGAAACGAGTACCATTTCGCAATGTTACTGTGACCTACTAGTATTCACGCTAAACTATGCCTTGTGCAAAAAGTGTGCTTTATCTCTAGACATGGAGTAAAGATGTATCATTAAAAAATGCAGAATTTCTCAAGACCACCCGAATCAATGTCTTTAAAACTGAGTAAAAAATCAAACAATGAAATAGTATAATTGTATCAAGATAACATTTCTGTCGTCAGTAAATGTCTAAAGAGAACAAACAAGAGCTGTCGGATGACAGCGCGCTCGACTATTCGAAGAATTGATTGAAGAATGGGGTCAAAATATTTCCATAGATTTTCAGACAAAAGAAAAAAATGGATTAAACAAAAAATTTTCCTGTATTTGTGGATTTCGATTAGTCTTGCACTAAGTGGCAATGTGTGACCATGATGGCAAATATGTTATTAAGTTATATGTTAGGCAAACACAGACTTGTATGAAAAGTTTAACTAATTTCCAAGTCCAAAAAGGGTCATAATTCAGTCAAAATAGTTGACAGAGTTATGTACACTTGCCAACAGATGGAAATCATGTTGATATACTAGCGTTAACAGTTTCAAAGCCACAGTTCAAATATTTTGACAAAAATGTCAAAGTCCAAAAAGGGCCATAATTCAGCCAAAATAGTTGTCAAGAGTTATGTACTCTTGCCTGCAGATAGAAATCATAATGATAAACAAGTGTTTAAAGTTTAAAAGCCATATGTCAAATAGTCTTGACAAAACATGGACATATATGAAAACAGAACCAATTTCCAAGTTCAAAAAGGGCCATAATTCAGCCAAAAAAGATGACAGAGTTATGTACTCTTGCCTATTGATAGAGACTATAATACTGAACAAGATAAAAAAGGTTCAAAGCCATATGTCAAACACTTTACACAAAATATAAACTGGTACGAAAAACTTAACCAAGACTTCTAAGTCAGAAGGGGCCATAATTCAGCCAAAATGCTTGATGGAGTTTACTCTTGCCTACAACTGGATATGGTGATGGTAAACAAGTGTTGAAAGTTTCAAAGCTTTATCTCAAAAGACTTTGTCAAAATGTAGACTGGTACGAAAAACTTAACCAAGATTTCTAAGTAAAAAAGGGGCAATAATTCAACCAAAATGCTTGATGGAGTTATGTACTCTTGCCTACAACTGGACATGATGATGGTAAACAAGTGTTGAAAGTTTCAAAGCTTTATCTCAAAAGACTTTGCCAAAATATGAACTGGTACGAAAAACTTAACCAAGATTTCTAAGTCAAAAGGGGCCATAATTCAGTCAAAATGCTTGACAGAGTTATATACTCTTGCCTATAATTGGACATGGTGATGGTAAACAAGTGTTGAAAGTTTCAAAGCTTTATCTCAAAAGACTTTGTCAAAATGTGGACTGGTACGAAAAACTTAACCAGGGTATGACGCCGACGCCGACGCCGACGCCGTGGTGAGTAGGATAGCTCTACTTATTCTTCGAATAGTCGAGCTAAAAATGATGTTCAAACTGTATGACACATGCCTCCTGAAAATATTCGATAGAATAATGCTAAGAATTTAAAATGAGGCAAAACTCAAAAAAAAACATCGGACACCAAATTCCAGAAAAAAAGCAAATGTCTTCTTCAAGCTGACGTTTACAAAGTTTCATTTGAGCTGTAGGACTTAAGTACATAATGTGTTCTGATGTAGTTGTAAAATTTCGACCTCCGAGAACGGGTCATAACTCGAGCAGAAAATCAGACATGGAAGTTTCGATAACACACATGTCCACTTCATGTTTCGTTTAAATTGGGTGGAAACTGTATGAGAATTTGGGTACACAATGTTCTGATACAGATGTAACATTTCAAAGTCCGAAAAAGGGCCATTACCCCAAAAGAATATTACATGAAAATCCCCACAATATGCGCATTTCAATGTAAACGGTGCATACTAAGTATATTTCAGTTAGATATAAACTGTAAGAGCAGTTGAGTATACAAGAAATGTGACTAACGGACTGACGGACGGACAGATATTTGAAACCTTTGACACCGTGGCAATAAAATATATCTAATAATTTACTTAGTATCATAGCTTACCTATAATGCAGACAAAAATGATTATTTTCTAAGTCCATCTGAAAGTTCTTAGAGGTGAACAATTTGCAAATAACAATGTGTATATTTCTTGGACATCCGTTGGTGACATAAATACAAATAAGGTCTGAACTTCAGAGTGCTCGCTAATTTTAAATACATTTAGTTGAAACAGAATTCATTTAACATATTCATAGAAAGTAGTTTTTGAAATCATGTTTATTTTCATGATTTTGCAAGCTGGTTTCTAACTAGTACCCGCACCTCGTCAAAAACTGCGGTCAAAGTTCTGTCAAATAGGGATTTGAATCAGCGACTCAAAACAAGGAGTCTAATGATCTACCATTATAGCTGGGTGAGCACACCATGTCACGAATTTATGAGGCAAAATAATTTATTAAGTACATACATGCCAGAAGAATTGTTTTCCGCAATGCCATGTTTATGGAACCTAATTTCATCACCTGCATACAAAGCAGATAAAATAACTTTCAAATTAATAGAAAAAACGTTATGAAGTAACATTTCTCTTTACCTGAATAAATTCGTCGCCTACCTCGCGGATTCTGATATGTGCACGAGGTGTGGAAGAGCTCTCTACCATCACTAGGACAGGGCAAATACAGACGATATGTCCACCAAGGGCTGAATTCCACTGAAACCACTCTATCCTGACCAATCGAACAGTGCTGAAATTTTTTATTACATACACAATTACATACTCAGTTATAAACTCCGTTAAGAAACGTCAATATTTTCACATTTCACGTCGGGTGCGTGGCTCGTTTGTGATGTAATTTTTACGTGTGTCGTCGCATTTGAAATGTCTTTAACGACGATAAGATTAATTTTGCTCATGTTAAAAACTAATTCATTTCGTTTATATAACTATTATTACTTTAGATGCGTATGTAATATACAGATTATTAGATTTGCATCGATAATATGCACTCGTTCTTTCGCGAAATATTGCGCCCTGAAGTCGCGCAATAATTCCGCTGCATAACTCATGCATATTTCTCAACACAAATCTAATAACCTATAAGTCCTACATTTATAAGTTTTATTGCACTATTAGAAATGACAGTATATGCAAATAACTACTTTTCAAGTCAGTTAATCTTGTGAAACAGTCTATCCGTGATTTGCAAAGTTATACCCTCTTCAGTTTAAGGTTGTTTTTTTTCTCATTTCCGGAACAAACGCATCATAAATGCATCGCCTTTAGCAAGTTATACAAGCCAGTATCAGTGTACATAATGACGACAATATAAAAGTTAAAATTATTTTATAAAAGTTTTGTACTGGAACGTATGACGACAAACAAATTCAAATATTTTACCAAAATTTTATACTGCAAAGTTACTCCAGGCATCGGGTCCCTTCTTCCGCCACTGGCGTCATCTGGTAGAAGCAGCAAGTGTCGTCTGCTAGATATAATTGGCAACTTACTGTCATGTTATAAATCCTCTTATTACATATGGATATATAATCCTTAAGTTTAGTTACCGAATTTTTGTTTTGTAAAATTTAAATACCAGCGATTACATAACTTGACAAATCTCTCAATATGTTCAGGAAAAAAAGGAAAGTTATGTCACAGAACCAGATGTCAGCCTATATCAAGTTATCAACAATAGCTTTTCGCTGTGCCTGTCACATTTAACGTCAGAAACCGTAGATGTAATACAAACTGTGGCTAGAACTCGCATCGCGTAAATAGCAATTCTAAAAAAATTTGAGCCGTGCCATGAGAAAACCAACATAGTGGCTTTGCGACCAGCATGGATCCAGACCAGCCTGCACATCCGCCCAGTCTGGTCAGGATCCATGCTGTTCGCTTTCAAAATCTATTGCAATTAGAGAAACTGTTAGCGAACAGCATGGATCCTGACCAGACAGCGCGAATGCGCAGGCTGGTCTGGATGCATGCTGGTCGCAAAGCCATTTTGTTGGTTTTCTCATGGCACGGCTCATTTAGTAGCCTACCTTGTCGAGAACAGCTGATTACTATGTTGACATAAGGGGTCCAGAACACCTCTGATGAGCGACATCGATTGGTTTCCAGTGCCCCTCTGGTTATCGGCATCTTTTTAGTACCGGCAATTCGACAACTGTAATACATCAACTAATTTTTTCTTCCTGTTAATACAATAAAATAAACAGCCACACTGTTTTTCAGAAACCAACACTTACATCAAAGTCACATATAAAAAAGATAGTTATATCCCCGTTTCCTTTTTACTGACAGAAAACAGAAGTTTGTTATAAAATCTTTGATACGGTTTAAAGAAGAAAATGGGTTTCAAACTCACACACCAAAAATCACGAATTCGAACCACGTCTCAGGCTTGTACGGTACATAATTACACCAATCATGAAAACCTACTTGGTGTAATTAAACTGATTTACCGACCTATATTCAAAGTGCAATATAGATTATAAACAAGTCCTTACGTGTGTAGTACAGGAAACCGCTTCTTGTCGGATAGTTCGGGTTCCTCGTCTTGATAGTATAGGTTTCTCATCGAATAGTTCTGAGTTTCTTGTCCAATACTTCGAGTTTTACTTTCACCATAGCCAGAAGTTGAATGCACATTCCTACGTTCTAGAATTACTACGACAAAAATAGTTCTTTGCTTTCTAAAGGTTTAAAGTTATACACTACTTAACTGAATACTGGTAGTCATTATCTAACAATTAACAGTAATGAGTTAAAAATAAAAAAAAAATTAAAACCATGTACGCCCACACGATAACCAGAAAATATAAAATTTATAGAAAATTCATTAAAATGAAAATGAATGTGCGTAACTTGCGTGATGAAAACTGCAAAAAAGCTATCGAACGAAATAATCTAATTGTACCTGTCAGAAAAATTACATACCTCAGAGAAAGGATCAAGTTGCAGCATCCACTTAACCACTGTGAAATCTACAACATGACATCCACGCACGTGATTGTAGTCAGTATCATGTACCATAGCTGCACCATCCACTAAACCATTGCATTGTCTACAACATGATATATTCACACGTGTTTGTAAGCCACCAGGTTGAAAAAATGCATACAAAAAAGGATAACATAAGTAGCAATATACATACCTGTTCATCATAAAGAGAAACGCACATTTTGCTTGGTCTGCATCTCCATGTCCGTCTGCGTCTTTTTTCTTCAAGTATACATACCCCAGCATTCTAGTAGAAAAAAGAAATACAAAACAAAAAGAGTAAAACGCAGAAATGAAATAGAACAATTTCGCGCGTTCAACCCAGATCTCGTCTACACCGCATGTCTGTCGTCTGCATATTCCATGGCATGTACTTGCAGCTTTCGCGCGTTCAACCCAGATCTCGCCTGCACACTATATTTGTCGTCTACAAATTTCATGACATATCTTTGCAGCTATCTAAAACTGATGGGAAACGTAAAACAAATTAATCACAGCGCAATATTTAATTGTGAACATCAATAAATCTAGATATAATGTATTGCTAATGGCAGAAAGAAATTCACCTTGTAACGGAACGAACGATGAAGAACCAGATGCAACATACAATTCGCACCAAACGCCCATTTTAACAAAACAACACAAACATGATCGAATACAACCGAGAAGACCACATGGAAGACACCAAAAACACAACAAACACCAAAACACCAACACAAACACCACAACAAACACCAAAACCACCACAAACACCATCAAATAGCCAAACAAATCCCTGACAAAACAGCAAACACCGAACACCAAGAATTACGCAGCAAAACACATGCAAGGTAGATTGAGTTTCCAATAACCGCACAGATTATCCACATGTTTGTTTATATTCAAGTTTTGCCTGAATTCATTTACGGGTCCTAGCAAAGCTTAGACTATTTAAAGCTAAGCGTTTGTCACGTGATCGTTATCGGTTGCAGGATTTCTCTCACTGCTGTTTGTAGATTTGGACGTCGTCATCCATTTTTACCTTTGCGTAGATGTAGATGTTAGCTTCCATGGTAATCCTGTTGTGTTTATAGATACAGAGAGGCATGTGTAAAATGAAAAACAAATACATCAAAGTGACATCACATAAAAAGAAAAAGTAAACATACACACCTTATATGCTCCAAAATCTGCTCTATGACTTTGTACATCTGAACGTTGCTAATCCAATATACCATTGCCTAGATATTGAGGTACGTTTCCATGGTAACCCTGTTAAGGTTGAATGTATAAATACAGAAAGGCATGTGTAAAAACAAAAACAAATTTATCAAAGCGTTGCCACATAAAAGGAAAAGTAGACATACATGTACTAACCGTATATGCCCTAAAATCTGCTCATCTGAACGTCAGTCATTGTCTATATGTCTGTGGCGGTACGTTCCCATGGTGACCCTGTTGCGTGTATACAGACAGAGAGGCATGTGTAAAAAGAGAAACAAATATATCAGTGTTGCCACATGTAAGAACAAGAGGGTCATGTTGACCCTGGATCGCTCACCTGAGTGACATGAGCTACATGTTTCAAATGTCAAACTGGTGATAAAATATTAAGAAAGTCAGTAGGTCACATACATGGTCAATGAAATTCAGTTTTACGATTTGTGTGCAAAACTGTGTATGTCATCAAAATTTCAAGGCTGTATGTTAAAAAAAACAAGAAAGTAGGTCAGTAGGTCAAGGTCACAGTCAAGTGACATCATATTACTTGGGGTCATCAGGTAATTATAATTAAACAGTCTTGGAAATATGATCAGATGATATTTCAAGTATTTTTCCTATATAACTCACATAATAACTAAGTGACCCTAGGGCGGGGCCTCTTTTAACCCCAGGGACATAATTTGAACAATTTTGGTAGAGGACTACTAGACAATGCATCATACCAAATATCAAAAGCCTCGGTCGTATGGTTTCAGACAAGAAGATTTTTAAAGCTTTTTCCTGTATAAGTCTATATAAAACTGGGGACCCCCAGGGCAGGGCCTCTTTTCACCCAAGGTGTACAATTTGAATAATTATGGTTGAGGACCATAAGACAATGCTACAAACCAAACATCAAAGGTCTAAGTGTTGTGGTTTCAGGCAAGAAGTTTTTTAAACTTTTTTTTCTATAAAAGTCTATGTAAAACTTGGGACCCCTGGTGCGGGGTCATATTTGACCCTAGAGGGATAATTTGAATAATCTTGGTAGAGGACCACTAGATGATGCTACAAACCAAATATCAAAGTCTTAGGCCATGTGGTTTTGTACGAGAAGATTTTCAAAGTTTCCCTATATCACGTGGTTTATATAAACCACGTGACCCCCGGGGGGTCATGATTTGAACAAATTTTATAGAGGTCCTCTAGGCAATGCTACATGTCAAAAATCTAAGCTCTATCCCTTCTGGTTTATTTTTAGAAAGTTTTGAAGATTTTCCGATGTACAATTAAGTTACCGCTGGGGCGGTGTCAATTTTACCCCGGGGTCATGATTTGAACAAAGTTTGTAGAAGTCTACTAGGCAATGTTACATATCAAATATCTTAGATCAAGGCCGTTTGGTTTATATTTAGCAAATTCATGAAAATTTCCCTATGTACAATCAAGTAACCCCTGGGGCTGGATCAATTTGACCTGGAGGTCAAAATTTGAACAAATTTTGTAGAGGTCCACTACGCAATGCTACAAGTCAAATATCTAAGCTCTAGGCCTTCTGGTTTATTTTTAGAAAATTTTGAAGATTTTTCTATGTACAACAAGTAACTCCATTGGGCGGGGTCAATTTGACCCCGGGGGTCATAATTTGAACAAATTTTGTAGAGGTCCACTAGGTCATGATTTGAATAAAGTTTATTGAAGTCTACTAGGCAATGCTACATGTCAAATATCTAAGATCTAGGCCTTTTGGTTTATTTTTAGAAAAATTTTGAAGATTTTCCTATGTAAACTCAAGTAACCCCTGGGGCGGGGACAATTTTGACCACGGGGGTCATAATTTGAACAAATTTTGTAGAGGTCTACTAGGCAATGCTACATGATAAATATCTAAGCTCTAGGCCTTCTGGTTTATTTTTAGAAAAAATTTGAAGATTTTCCTATGTAAAATCAAGTGACCCCTGGGGCGGGGTCAATTTTGACCCCGGGGATCATGATTAGAACAAATTTTGTAGAGGTCCACTAGGCAATGCAACATGTCAAATATCTAAGCTCTACGCCTTCTGGTTTTTTTTTAATTGAAGATTTTCCTATAGAAATCTATGTAAAATCAAGTGACCCCTGGGGCGGGCTCAATTTTGACCCGGGGTTAAGATTTGAACAATTTTAGTAGAGGTCTACTAGGCAATGCTACATGTCAAATATCTAAGCTCTAGGGCGTCTGGTTTTTGAGAAGAAGATTTTTTAAGATTTTCCTATGTAAAATCATATGACCCTGGGGTCACGATTTGAACAAAATTGGTAGAGGTCCACTAGGCAATGCTTCACCTCAAATATCTAAGCTCTAGGACTTCTGGTTTTTGAGAAGAAGATTTTTAAAGTTTTTCCTTTCGGTTGCCATGGCAACCAGAGTTCTGCATGGAATTCAATTCTTTGAACAATTTTTGTAGAGCTTCACCCAAGGAACATTCCTGTGAAGGTTGGATGAAATCGGCCTAGCGGTTTATGAGGAGATGTCGTTTAAAGTAAAAGTTTACGGACGACGGACGGTGAGTGATCACAATAGCTCACCCTGAGCCTATGGCTCAGGTCAGCTAAAAAGTAAATATACACACCCTTTATGCTCCAAAGTCTGCAGTATAACTTTGTACATCTGAACGTCGGCCATCCATTATACCATTGCCTAGATGTAGAGGTACGTTTCCGTAATAACCTTGTTTAGGTTCAGAGTACAGATACAAAATGTACAAGAATGAAAAAATATGTATACACAATCTATATGCTCCAATATCTGCTATATAACTTAGAACATCTAACGTTGGTCATCCATTACACCATTGCCTAGATGTAGAGAAATGTTTCCACGGTAACACTGTTTACGTTGAGTGTATAGATACAGAAAGGCATGTGTAAAAACAGAAACAAATGTATCAAAGTGTTGCCACAAAAAAAAAACAAGAGGGTCATTGACCCTAAAGCGCTCACCTGTGTACAAGGCTTCAAGTGTGTTTGTATAAGTACAAAAGCCTATAGTCAGTACATGTCTGACACAGGGGTGTGGCCATTTTTTTTACCTTAGGGCAATAATTTGGACAAGTATGGTATACATAAAGGGAAAAGTGACCACGCCCCCTGGCAGCCATGCTTTTTAACGAATCAAAATAATTTGAACAATCTTGCTAGAGGGTCACACAAGAACCATTTGTGTAAAATTATTTTTAGATCGGGCCAGCAGTTTCACACAAGAAGATTTTTAAAGTTTCCACTATATACATATAGGGAAAAGTGACCATGCCCTCTTGGGGGCATGTTTTTAGACAAATCAAAATAATTTGAACAATCTTGGTAGAGGGTCACACAAGGACTATTTGTGTAAAATTATTCTAAAATCGGGCCAGCAGTTTCACACAAGAAGATTTTTTAAGTTTCCACTATATACATACAGGGAAGTGACCACGTCTCTGGCGGCCATGCTTTTTGACGAATCAGAATAGTTTGAACAATCTTGGTAGAGGGTCACACAAGGATCATTTGTGTAAAATTATTCTAAAATCGGGCCAGCAGTTTCACACAATCAGATTTTTAAAGTTTCTACTATATACATATAGGGAAAAGTGACCACGTCCTCTGGCGGCCATGTGTTTTGACGAATCGGAATTATTTGAATAATCTTAGTAGAGGGTCACACAAGGACCATTTGTGTAAAATTATTTCAAAATCGGGCCAGCAGTTTCACAAAAGAAGATTTTTAAAGTTTCCACTATATACATATATGGAAAAGTGACCACGCCCTCTGGCAGTAATATTTTTTGACAAATCAATATAATTTGAACAATCTTGGTAGAGGGTGACATAAGGACCATTTGTGTGAAATTACTTCTAAATTGGACCATCGGTTTAGGAGGAGATGTCGTTTGAAGATTTTTCTATATTTATCTCTGGCGGCCACTATGTGAAACCAAGCCGAACCATTTGAACAATTTTGATAGAGGACTAGCCAAGGAACATCAATGCCAAGTTTCAATAAAATCCATTCAGTGGTTATGGAGGAGATGTCTTTTAAACACAATTGTTGACGACAGCCGCACGCACTGATGCACGACGGACGACAGACACAGCGTGATCACAATAGCTCACCCTGAGCAATGCTCAGGTGAGCTAAAAAAAAGGTAGTAAACATACATGTACACTCCCTGTATTTTCCAAAATCTGCTGTATAACTTTGTACATCTGAACGGCTGCCATCTATTTATTTCATTGCCTAGACGTATGTTTCAGCGGCTACCCATTTTAGTATTTAGGAAAAAGACAGAAAGTTATGTGTAAAAACAGAAACCTATATTAATTCTAGGGGTACCTTAGACATTCCAGACAAAAAAATATGAAAACATACACACCATTTATGCTCCAGTTCTGACAACACGTCTAAGTCCGTGATCTGTACGTACACAAGGTCACCTAATGATGATAAACAAATGTGCAAAGATTCAAAGCTGTAGCTCGTATAGTTTTAAGAAAAGGTGGACCTAAACAAAAGTTTTAACCAAGAAACTCAAAGTTTCGAAGTACAAAAAGGGCCATAATTCTGACAAAATGCATATTAGAGTTATGTTATGATTCTTGGCCTACACACGGTCACCTAATGATGATAAACAAGTGTGCAAAGATTCAAAGCTGTAGTTCGTATAGTTTTAAGAAAAGGGGGACCTAAGCAAAAAATTTAACCAAGAAACTCAAATTTTTTAAGTACAAAAAGGGCCATAATTTTGACAAAATGCATATCACAGCTGTGGTTCTTGGCCTACACAGTCACCTAATGATGACAAACAAGTGCGCAAAATTTCAAAGCTGTAGCTCTTATGGTTTATCAGAAAAGGCGGACCTAAACAAAAAAATTAACAAACGCCGACGATCAAGTGACGACAATACCGCGTAAAAATCCGACGAGCTAAAAAACTTCAAACAAAAAGGAAAAGGAAAAAATACATACCCTTCCTGCTCCAAATCTGAAACCACGTCAGTCAATTTTGTGTATGAATCACGGATGGTCTCTCATCTATGCAATAATGCCACCAAAGCAACCTGGAAAACTGCAAAAAATAAAACATGATTTGTTAAACGTAAATGTCTCACTTGCAGTTAAAGCTATGAAGCAATTTCAAAATATTTGTTCATACTTGTATGATACTTTGCACTCGATAGAAAGACCCGGAATCTGTATTCCAGGATATGATTAACGTTAAAAGTTGGCCCTAAAATAAACCAATTAACGATTATTTGTCTATAATGGTTTGACAACATATGGTGTAATAGAACAGTATATAACTTTATTTTAAATCAATATTTTTAAATTATTTTTCAATTTAAATGGTAGAGCGGAAGTCTGTTGTAAGCCACGCCATGCGTCCCTTTTTTGCACAATTTTTCATGGATGCCAAGTTGTTGTCACAGTCAAATAAATAAGACTTAAAACATGTTCCCAGTAAAAAATACGTGCACAATACATAATTTGATTGTTTCCATAGCAACCGTTCACTTCAGGAAATAGCAAGAAGTACAGGCGAAAATTCCATCATAGCTATCTAGTTTGTGCATAATAATGGCATCGGTCCCTATAAGGAATGAATGCGTGCTGAAAAAATCTCGAGAACGACTGGCTTTTCACCCCCAGTAAAATACATTAAAGCTAATGAATATTCTTTGGAATCAATCTTTATCATCAGTGTAAAGAAAACAAACTGTTGTATGAGATATTTCTCTAGAAGTAATTTCTTGCGTTTACAGGAATTTGAATGACAATCACAGGTAAAGATGGGCGAAAACCACAAAATGAATCATTTACAAGTTTAACTGAAGAAATGAGAAAAGAAATAACGACAGCAATAGAAAGAAAATAGAAAAGAAAACAGAGAATAAAAAAATTACATACCATTTTGTCGACTCGCCTCTCTGAAAACCCGCGCTTGCTCTAACAATAACAATATGTTGTCATGAAAGTCACGTGCTAAGTGAACTGAGCATAAACAGTGCCTCGGGAATAACGCGTTGATTAAATCACAAAGGTTGAGTGAATTGTGTAAGACTGTGCCAAACATGTTTTGTACGAGTTCATTTAAGTTGCCGGGTCATTGCACCGCACCACTGTTCTGTGTAGCAATATATGATATACATTCCGAAATGAGATCAAGTTTAAAGTTGAGATGTTTGCATGTTACATAATTCGGATGAACAACTATGTAAGTCTGAATTTAAGCACAGCCGTTGGTATACAATGCATTTCATTTCATATACCAAAACCTAGAAGTCAATTTCGCATATGGGTCATGATCAGTCAATAATTAGGTCACTAAATACAACAATAAAATCCTGCTCACTCTATAAAGACAATATTTTTCTCCAACATTCATTCATAATGTCTGTTTGCTTATGTATCGTTATATCATCTCCTGTTCTGTACACAGCTTTGTTTGGCGCGGAGTTTCTTTTTGCTGCATCTTGCAGCAACATTTCGTACTTGTCGGTAATATTATCCCCCTTATCCGGTTACCATTAACTACACCTTTTTCCACCGAGATTGCCTACGTCACAAAACGGCTAAAGTTATGACGTACCGTTTGGGTCAAAAGTCTGAAATCGCTCGAGCGGTACCATAATACACGGTAAGCGTGTAAATTTACACGCTCACCGTGTAAATTTACACGTTAAGCGTGTTTTTTACACGCTTAGCGTATAAATTACACGCTAAGCGCGTAAATTTACACGCTCACCGTGTAAATTTACACGCTCAACGTGTATTTTCGTTGACCCGATTCTAAATTTATAATTCGAGCGAATAGACCAATCAAAATTTAGTTCAGAACTGCAAAAATGACTGCATTCACCGCGGACCAGTAGTATGATCGTCTTCTGTATGGATCCATATGAAAAAATGCAGACAGCAGTAGTTTCTGAAACGACTGTATATTATTAAATAGGTAATAATTCATAACTACAACCAAATGGAGAATAATTTCATTGAAGAAATACATAATATTTATTTCCGGGTAGCCAACGACCGGCTGCGCGAAGTCCCAGTAATGTATATGATGCGTACCTGTAACTAACAAACTTATACTGAAATGGATAATAATTTATAACTACAGCGAAACGGAGAATTATTTCATTGGCGAAATGGATAATATTTATTTCTGGGTAGCCAACGACTGGCTATGCGAAGTCCCGGTAATGTATATGATGCGTACCTGTTACTAACAAACTTATAAATCAAATTGATAATAATTTATAACTACAACGAAATGGAGAATAATTTCATTGACGAAATGGATAATATTTATTTCTGGGTAGCCGACGACCGGCCGCACGAACCCCATGTAATATTTATCAGGCGTACCTGTAACTAACAAAGTTATTACTGAAATGAATAATAATTTATAACTACAACGAAATAGAGAATAACTTCATTCACGAAATGGATAATATTTATTTCTGGGTAGCCGGCGACCGGCCGCGCGAAGCCTAGGTAATGTATATTATGCATTTAATTTTTTTTTTTATCAAATTTCGAGTTTAATAATATTTTATTGTTTATTACTGTTTACATTTATACTAACAAACATCAAAAATATACATGTACAGCCAAGAAAATAAGCAAATGGGTCGGGCCACAAGTACATGTAACTAACAAACTTATTACTAAAATGGATAATAAATACAACGAAATGGAGAATATTATTTCATAGCCGAAATGGCTAAAATTTGTATTACCTAAATGGAAAATACTTGTAATATAATTAAAAGTGGAAGTTGAAAATGAAATATTCAATTAAGTCCAGCTTTTCATTTTGTATCCACTTATACTAAGGTGGGGATCAATTCATTCCGTATTCAAAAATAGTAATCATCTTGAAATTGTTATTTATCATTTCTATTGATTCTTAGAATTGAAAGTTTTTATTTGAAAATATCAAATGGCAGCGATCAGATTTAAGAGAGGGAGGGAGAGAGAGAGAGAGAGGAAGGGAGAGAGAGAGAAGAGAAGCGGGGGGGGGGGGGGGGGGTAGCAGGGAAGGGTGTTATAGACTTGAAATCTTGTTCTATTTTTTTGCGGAATTCAGCTTTGTCATAATTATAATCTATTAAATTACGGATAATGACTTTGCGCACGATATGAAAATGATCCAGCATGTAAATATAAGAAATAAAAAATTATAGATTTATATTAGCAGGAAGGTCTAATACGTATCAGTTGTTCCAGATATTAGGTACTTCCCATTAGTAAGTAGTTAAAGTCCTTGATTTATATCTAACGAATTTACATTTTTTGTTACTACACTTTCATCGTTTTAAAAATAAATGCCCATTAAATTGCCAAATATATTCTTACAGATTTTAGAATACTAGATATCTGTTTCAGCGCTTTTGAACGTTTATTTTATAGATGAAAAGAGCGCTATAAAAATCTGGTAAATAATAATAATAATCTTGTGAAAATTTTAATTTCGTTTCTCAAGACAGCTCCGCCACGTGATATATTAATCCGTGTGCGTTCATATACGGTGGCGTTGATGACCGAAGGCATTAAATTGTGTCATATCAAAACCATCTTATATGCTTCAGTAAATTTTATGATCCGCTCTAATTAGGGAAACTCGAAAGGGTCCTGATAACCTAGGTGACATATGTTTTATTATGTTATTATGCATAATAGTTACGTAATGATTTCCGGTAGATCACTTAAAACAGCAACTTCAGTGACACGGAGCGGCTCTATTCTCTCCACCCCCCCCCCCCCCCCCCCAATTATGTACATATATTATTTATATATATATATTATTTGAAGTTGTAGAAAAAATAGATATATGATAACAAATGACATTTTAAAATGTAAAGTACCAAGTTTTATATGTGTATGATGTGTGGAATTAGACTGGAAATGCTTGTTCTTTTCTGACGAAAATAAGGATAAAGCAGGCTTTTCAGGTAAGATATGATAAAAAATGTAAATGTCTTTAATCAAAGCGTATATACTGCAGAATAAGTTACTTGACTGAAATCATCTTTACAGTGGCAAAACAATTCGTAATATCATGAAAATATTATGTATGTTTCCTTAAAAGTAATAATTCAATCACAAACTTTATAAATATCTTCCTTTGTAACATGTATTTTGATTGGCTAATCTATTTAAAAGTGTAAGTCAAGCGAGCGATACGCGCTAAGCGTATAAATTTGTACGCTAAGCGTATATTTTACCCGGTAAACGCGTAAAAATACACGCTGAGCGTGTACTTTTATAGATCTACCGACTGAAATACACGGTAAGCGTGTAAATTTACACGGTAAGCGTGTAAATTTACACGCTAACCGTGTATTATGGTATCGCTCGAGCGATTTCAGACTTTTGACCCAAACGGTACGTCATATTAAGTCATAAAGTGTCCTACTTTCCGCTGAAAGCATGGAATTAAAGGTGCCCGATCGGATAATTTCTTCAAAATCTGAAAATTTTTGAAAAGAGTTTTTATGTTTAGTTTGACCTAACTAGAGAAATGTTTTCCAAATATTTTGCCAAACTGCTCACCAAAAACTGATATAGTGTCTTACCTTACACTAGGCAATTTCTCTTGTTAAAAACGAAAACAAATACTTTCTTTTTGTCTGACACACAAGTGATACAATTATGAGTAATAAACAACCAGGTCAGTACTGTCACTCGAACCAACGGCCACAAATTGATGAGAGCTTTTGAATTTAACATTGAAAATGACCCATCTGTAGATGATTAATTCATTAATAAGCATCCAAAGATGTGTAACTGGGTTAAAACTTCTATTTCTGACCAGTATCTGCAGACTCAGGGTTATTGCCGATGAGTAATTATGTATTATTAGCTCGTGGCGCGCTCGAATGTATAACTAAACGTTCATTACTTAAAGTTCCGAGAAAAAAATACAGAAATATAAATTTTTCATCTGTATGGTAATAGGGATATTGCGTACGATTATTAGGATCAGTTTTCAACGTTGAAATATGACCTGCCTATATAGTTGTTGACTTTTCAACGAGGGTCAAATTTTTACGCGTGGGTGGGTCATTAAATAATGGGAAGGGTCAATTTTCAACGTTGAAAATTGACCAGTAATCCGTTGAAAAATGAGCCATGGGGTAAAGTTCTTGTGCAGAAGTTCTTGTTTATAATTGTCGTATTTATTCATATTCAAAATGTACAAGCTATGCTCTGATACGAAATGTAAGACCGCTGTTATAAAAGATAAACAAAACCATAGGATGAGCGTTTAAATGTGTAGGCGAGAAAAATTGAACTATTTGGTGGCTGTATTTCAAGCTTTCATTAGTACTCTCCCTTTGCAAGAGATTTGTACAGTTGGCAAGGTTGAAAAAAAAACTGACACTAACTTTCTAGAAGCTGATGCATCAAACTACCTTTTGCAGGCTTCGAAACAAATGGTCAGGGTAAATAAGGGTTTCGTATAAATACTGATGAATTTGGATGATAATATCAGAAGGCATTGGTGTTTTGTTTTTCGGCAGGTATGCAGTATTTTTTTCTTCTTTTGGGCACGACAATGTTGCTAACTCTATAAACATAAATACGGTACAAATAATTCAAAGAAACTTGACGTATACCAGGCTGTGACTTCGTGGGTCTCAGTCAAGGCCATTGGTTCTTAAATATACGCTTTTTTATTTTTGGAGAACTTTAGTCAGGTTTGATATTTCAGGATGTTGAGGCTTTTAATATGTAATTTTTGCACTAAAAATCCAAGTTTTACTATTAATAAAAGTAAAAAAATAATTTCCGATTTACAACTTGAACTGATGCTGGAAATTCTTAAGTTAATATTTCATTGTGATATCACCCTGTGATTTCACATCTAATAATAGCATAGAAAATGGAAAATTATTCTCCATTCTCCCATGCCATGCTTTCTCAGTTGCAGAAGAAAAAACTACAATCTATTGATTGATCTAAGTTTCAAAACCTTTTTAAAAGATTTCAGATTTGTCGTGTACTGCTTGAAAATGTATTCATGGAAACAATCAGATGGCAAAAAGGTGAGAGCATCGTTTTGGCTACTAGAGTTATTGCCCTTCGTAAATCTACGGTTACCAATGCTTCGCATTAGGCAACATGCAATACAGGGTTACCGTAATGGTTCGTTATTACTGCAAGATAGGCATCTGGGTAGAACCACCGACCTTCCGTAAGCCCGCTCCTGCTAAATACAGGTTCGACTGTATATTATTATATATGTAAAGATAAAATGTTTCATATCCATAATTGCGTAACCGATGACTTTTGAAAATACATCATACATGTTATACCCAAACCTACCCTATGAATAGCTCATAGTGCATATCAGAAACGTTTAATAATAAACTATTTGCATGTGTAGTGCTGTATGTATGCGTGCAATAGTAAACTATTTGCATGTGTAGTGCTGTATGTATGCGTGCAATTGTGACGATGCGTATTTTGCTGCAAAGCCTCATATCAAATTTAGATGACTGAACAATATGAATTCAAAGATTTTATTTTTAATTGACAGCCGTGACTCCATTTTTTTCTCATTGCAGAGGTATTTCTTCATAACAATAACGGAGAAAATAGTCCAATAGATGAGTGCATGGTGAAGTATTTCCTTATGACGTTTAACACAGCGGTCCAAGTCCACTTCCAATTAAAGTTGATATTCTATGGTAGGGCGACAGTTAGGCCATTCAAAAAGTTGAACCCGGACCCAATTTTTAATATGGCAAGTTCCAAAATGTTCGTCAAGGTCTGGAGTTTATTAGCCTGCCGGCATAAATTGGCATAAATTGTGGCGATCTGAGAAATCCAAGATGGCGTCCAAGATTACCGCCACAAAAGTACTGAAACACACCATCATGTCTACATTTTCACATAAATTTTAATTATTTTTCTGTTTAATATTTTACTACGATATGTCAGATTTTATGGGTATCTTTTTAACATAAATTGCCTGAAATTATTATGCAGATTAAAGGTCAAAAGGTCAAATAATCATAAACTGAAATATCGGATAGATAGAAGTATATATTTAGCATTCGATGTTAGGACAATTTTCAGATTTTAAAAGTATTTATGCAAAAACATGTCCTTAAGTTCATTCTCGGTGAACAGTACTCAGAGTACCGTGAATGCTTCTCATTGATCAGTACTCAGAGTACCGTGAACACTACTCAGTGAGCAGTACTCATGGTAATTTGAACATTACTCAGTGAGCAGTACTAACGGTAATGTGAACACTACTCAGTGGGCGGTACTCAAGGTGCCGTGAATAATACTCAGTGTGCAGTACTCACTGTGCCTTGAACACTACTCAGTGAACAATACTCACGGTACTGTGAACACTGCTCAGTGAGTAGATAATCCTTTTGTGCCATTCTTTGAATTCTTACAAAAGGATTTTCAAAACTACAAATAAGTGGTAATGGATGGTTAGAATTTGTATTTTAGCAGGAATTTGACCTTTTGGTATATTTGTTTTACCTTTAAATGTAACAGTTTAAAATGTTTTACAATACAATGCATGCCAGCAGTTCATTTCATCAAAAGTGAATGAAGGAATCCTTACTTTTTACAAAAAGCACCTTTTTCATTTTACGGCGGCCATCTTGGACGCCACCTTGCATTTCTCAGCTCGCCACCATTCATGCCAATTTATGCCGGTACTTTCAGAATCTACAAACATTTACGAACATTGCGGTATATAACATGCCTTGTTAAAAATTGGGTCCGGGTTACCCCTAGAAATAGTGGATTTTCTTGACCGAAGTCGCCCTACCACTAATTTAAGCCGCCGCCGGACTGCCCTTCCCACAGGAAAGCATTTTTATCTGCTCCAGGGTGCTTTTGCCTAAATGGTCGGCCATTCAACAAACGTCCTGAAATTAACTTCATTTATTTAGAATAGGGTTTAACAGCTCTTCGACGAGCTGATTAGTGACCTGTCGAAAGTTGAAAAAGAAATGTACTTGCAGGTCTGTACATATGCTACATACAGATATAGTTTAGATCAATTTGCTACAAGCCTCTGACCCTGTTGACATGACCTAGCCCCACACCCATCCCCCACCATATTATTTCTCTCGTTCAGTGTGTGGCTTAGTACAGTCTACTGCTTGGATGGTTCAGTGTTACGTTGCACAAAATGCCCGATCCAAACCTAGCTTCCGAGGAAACATAATATCGATACAAAAATATAAATATCAATAAATGCGAACGAATTTCAATGTTATTAAAATGCATTGTCATGCACTTACATACTGGGTTTCAACGTCCCCTACCCTTCTCAAAAATTTATTTGGAAGATTCATAGTCCGTGTTTAGACACGATAAAACCGAGTATGTAATTATTTTGCTTGGTTTTGTTCCATGCTTTCAAATTATCTTCTTATAGATTTTTATTTCTATAAGGGTAAAGAACATTTTTATTAGTATAATATTTGCTAGAATTTTACCAAAAAATCGATTTATATTACTTTACATGTACATGCATCAGGTTCATTTTTAGAATTCCTGTTATTTCAAAAGGTGTAAAACTTTTAATAATCAGAAATATAACCCAGATAAAATGACACCCATTAACATGATGGTATCCGTCATTAAATTTAAACCTTAGAGTAAATAAAAGTGCTGTAATGACAAATTCAAATATACACTTTGAAAGCAAACATTGTCAACCAATACAAGACCACCACATACACATGCAAAAAATCAATGTAAGCAATTTCTATAACCTAGTCAAGTATTACCTCGGTGGATATTCGTAGGCGGATCGGGATGGGGGGTGGTACTTTTTAACCCTTAACATGCTGAATACGATTGATTCTGCTTTTGCGACCAGTGTAGATCATGATCAGCTTGTACATCCGTGCAGTCTGATCATGATCTGCACTGTTCGCCATTCAATCAGTAACTTTTTGGTATGCACCCCTTTTAATAATAGATGGTACTGTCCAAACTGAAAGATGGGCAAGTTCATTATAGAAATTTAGCAGGGTAAAGATTAAGTCAAACTCACGTCCTTCTCTCGAAATGCCATCTGATGTCATTCAAGTCTGTATATTCAAGTCCAAATCTTTGAGATCAACATGCATTAGAAAATCCATTCTTTATACCAGTAAGGCAAGAAACACATTAACGGCGTTACAAATCAGATAAAATATATAAAGAGCTGTAATCTTGGCCAAAATTACATAAAGTAATTAAAATCAGCATGAAGCACGCGGACTCATATGACTTAAAGGCGTACACTAGAATTCCCTGTATATGAGATGGGCGAAAATTTTCCCAATAACAGAATTTCTTTAAACTTTGGATATTGAAGGACAATCATCTAAGAAACAAAAATATGCAATAAAAATCATAGGTCACCGGTATCGAAAAAGAGTTATCTGCCCTTGAAAACGCCATTTTTGGGGGAAATGCGGTTTTCAAGGGCAGATAACTTTTTTTCGATTCCGGTGACCTATGATTTTTATTGCATTTTTTTTGTTTCTTAGATGATTGTCCTTCAATATCCAAAGTTTGAAGAAATTCTGTTATTGGGAAAATTTTCGCACCAAATTCTAGCATACGTCCTTAATGTAATTTACATACGGCATATATATTATTTTTAAAAGGAACACAATGTAATTATAAACGCTGTAGACCTCTTAATTTTTCAGATATTCTCCGCCATTCAACCCCGTGATCCATCCCGCAATAAACCCGGCAATCTACTACGCTATCCAGCCGCAATGCCACCCTGCAATCCACGATGCTATCAACTCTGTACCGCCAGACAATCCATCCTGCAATCCACTACGCATGAAATGCCGTTATCTACCTGACGATTCCACAATGTACTCCGTGATCAACCCCGCAATAAACTCCACGATCCACTACGCTAACTGTCCCACACAATGCACTCCATGATCCACCCCGCAATAACCTCCGCGATCCACTACACTATCAACTCCACGATGCATTCCGTGATCCACTCCGCAATACACCTCGCGATCCACTACGCTATCCACCCCGCAATGCTCTCCGTGATCCACCCCCGCAAGCTGTAAGTGTTATAAATGTCGGATCTTTTTACGAAATATGATATTGTTTATAAACCATGGCCACTATTATACCTGGTACGCCTTTCGGCATACATTTCAAGTAATTATTCAAGTTTTTGAACGTCACAATTCATAACCTTCAAATAATATAAAAAGTCTTTCATAAAAAAGAGTAGAGATGATTTTTCAAAAAAGTACATTAAATCATGTAAGAATTTGATCATTAGATACGACCTATTACTTAAAGCACTTCGTGATAATTTGTCTGTAATTAAAATAAAGCTAAAACGGTAGGGGAGGGGTTTTCAACTTATGTATATGACGTTTGTGCATTCAAAAAGATGATTTATAGAATTTCTTAAGGGGACACTTTGACCTTTTCTTCAATCAGATATATAAGAAAGGAAAGTATCGGTGTATGTTGGGGTTTTTTTTACTTCTCAAATTAAATTTTATTGTGTATCTAAATTAAAATGTATAACTAAAAAGATTTATAAAGATCTGATGAGATAAAAAGAAAGTTATAGTCATTTCGAAAATACTTTGCTTAAAACGGCTGAAAATACAATATTGCACGAAAAAGAAGATAAAGTTATATGTCCCAATTTAAAAAGTTTACAGGTTCCTACGAAAACAGTCGAATTATGAGGTGCCGTTTCTGTTTGTTTTGGCGATAATATGTGCAACTGCATTTTATTCAATTTCATAAAATTTCGACCAGCGGTTTAAAAAGGGATGCACATAATTAAAGAGTCATCAAAGTGCAGTAACTCCAAGAAAATTCGTCGGACCGGAGCATTGCTTTAATATGCAAACTACACTTAATTCTAATAATTGCAGAATCAGTCCAGAGATTTATGGGCGACATGATCTTCATAATTAAAATGTCACCAAAGGGCAATAACTGCATGAAAAAAAGTCACCAAACTGGGACATGAAAAAAAATACGTGCAATTGGATTTCATACAAATCATTCTGTGAAGATAGCAGCTTTTGGGACAAAGTCCAGTATGTAAAGGGGCCACAACTCTGTCATAAATAATTCGAGCGGAACCTGCATGCTCGAGTCCGAACGGAACGTACAAGAGATAAGGCTTGATACCCATTGTCATTGAAATATTCTGGTCAGGGGCTATCAAGGTTTTGGAGATGAAATGCCAACAAGTGTAAATTCATGTGGAAAGACGGCGAATGCAAAATGTAATCAGTCTCCCAAGAAGGGAAGGGAAAAAAACGAAACGAACTGTATAAGTTTGAGTATACGGTATTAAATCGGTAATTTCCGTGTGTCATTCGGCTTTCTTCGGCAGTAAATATATAACTCCTAATGGTTATAACACACTAAATAGCCACCACTATATATTCTATATAAAATGACAAGTTTTCACTATGCTGCAATACACACCTAGACCCATCTTAAATTGCTTTAACTTACATTTTCTTGTAGAGCAACATTCATACTGTAAAAATATCTAAAAAAAAAAAGTAGGGGTCATGTTTGATGCAAGAAAAATATTTCTGGTCAAACGGACACACCGTGATTTTTACACTGAAATGACAATCACAATTTAGGGTAGGGGTGTATGAATGAATTTCACATGTTAAATCAGTTTGGAGTCTTTTTTCAACATGCAAATGCTACCAGTATGTCAAGTATAGGCATGCAATATGATTTCAACCAATATATAGCAATGATTTCAAGGAAAAATCCTTCTTACAGCAAAAAAACTGAGAACTATTTGAATCCGCCATTATGCGACTACCATTTTTTCATAGGTGCTCAGGCTATTTAGTGTCTGTATGCCTAATACGAGAACAGGACTAACTTCGGTACTAGCCGAGGAATGCCGAAATCATTTATGGAGAAAATAGTTATCAAATGGAAACTGCCGATTGCCATTTCTAGAAACAAATATAAGACCTCTTCTTACATCAACAACAGGCCAGTAAAAAACATTAGCTGCAGCTGCAAGCGTTTCTCGTGTTACGTTATTTTCGCTCATATCTGTGTTTTGTGTCTTTCGATTCACATGTCAAATTTTGCGACAATCTGAAGAACCATCGGAAGAAAATTACAGCTAACTAATGTCTTTCTTTGTGACTTAATGCAAGCTTTGATATTCGCGTAGAGATATCACCAAGTCTTGGTTGTTCCAAGCAAATGTACTTTCATTGGTTCTGTGATCTATAGCATACGTAGGTCACCTTTCCGATTTTTTTCCTGTTTTTTTATTATTATTATTATTATTATTATTATTATTATTATTAAATAAAGTTTGGTAGATTCTACATCATTTTTAGACAGTCAGTGCGCCGTACAACATTCAGCGATGACTTACGTTGACAAAACTTTGCATTATGTAGTAAAATAACGTTTATGCATTATAATAGAATATATCATAACATCTGGTATATTTAACAACTTGGCAAAGTTTCAGTTATATTTGACTTGAAGCTGAACAAACATCATTAGATCATCTAGAAGTTTCAGTTTTAACAAAATTCAATATTTCTATACCGACTACAAGTACTTTCTTTCCGTCCGTAGTTTGAGCTAATTGTCACAAATGCATCAAATATACACAAAAGGAAATGTCCTAAAAGCTCTATTATACAAAATGAATTAAGAGTAAATATTTTATTAGCGCTGAATAAACATTACTATACAACATCTTCTGCTTTGTCCGAACAAGTTGTCAAATAATATTTTCAATGGCGGACCAGATCTCGTTCTCGCGAGACTTCAGCTGTAATTGTTCCTCAAACAAAGCTTTTTGAAATGACTTATTGAAATATTTAAGCATAATTGTTGAATTAGCCCGCGCATATATCATTTGAGATGGTTAGGTGTCCTGTTTCCTTCTTTTCAAATGTATTAATGAAAGCGATGGGTAAAGACGCGTTAACTCCATTTGCCAAAAAGTAAACCAGTTTTTAATGACAGCAAGTAATTTCAGTTTGGCTTAATGACATTATTAGAAAACATTTGAAATAAACGTGTACCATTCCTGTCATCTGCGGATGCTGTCGGAGAGATTAGGACAGATGCATGATGTATACAAAAAGAGCTGCGAAGACAAGCAGACGACACTCTATATGATATATCATTTAAAGGTGAGTGCACTTTTCATGAGCAGACGATTTTTTTTTCACTTGTTTTTGACTTTTGGGTAGATATGAGCTAGATTAAATTTACAATTATTTGCCACTATGACAACTGATTCTTATTTGTCAATGCTTTTGAGCCCGTCTCACGCTATGTTATAAATAGTGACAAGGCGTGATTAATATGTGTTCTCTTTCATTTAATACTATTTTTATTATTTAGTTATTTCGGAATTTGCATCTCATGAAAATTTTAGAAGTACTTATTACTGGAAAAGGCATATGTCGTTTATCATAAGCCGTCGCTATCTATAAATTATGTTACCTAACATTTGCATTTTAAACGACCCGCTAAATTAGTGGTAATTAGTGTGAATTGGAATTTACTGGGTTTCTGATATTATCATCATATCGACCGGAAGAAAGTAAAGTAAAAAGGTAGCAGACTAAATTCATGGACAAAGTGTCGTCTGCATTTCCGCTTCTTAGGTGCAAAATAGCTAAATTGTCATATGGATTAGTCATCTTTGGAAACGCATGTTTAATAGCAACGTACTGAATTTTGACATAGAAATGGCAATATGAAAATGTCTAGGATTGTTCCCAAGTAAATTAACTTGAAGCTGGCTATAACATTCACTGGTTTGGAACATGTGATGAATGAATATATATAACAGTCTACGAAATTCGGACGCAACGAAACGTACGTTGGTGTCTGCACGAGCTTAAAGGATAAGATATTATCTGAAATTAATAGCAGATAAATTATTATACGAAATCAAAGGTACACTTTCTGCGTATGCTGCGAAGATTTTTTGTTTCAGAGTTGAAAAAAAATGGCTAATCTGTTTTAAATTTTTCGGCCCACATACCAACTTAAAGGCCACCAGACATTTTCGATCGTGAAGGTTAAAATTGAAAAGATTGCTTAATTGTACATAATTATTTTCACAACACATACAATGTAATTCCTCTGGTTTATTTTCCTTTATGTTCAAGCATTACCCAAAAACGCTACCTGAAACTGCCATTATCCATAATGACAACACTCCTTTGACACGTAAACTTAGCGTAAAATATACTTTACAAAGAGTATTTTTATTTATGTATGTGATTTAGATTTAGCTGATATAATACAAATGTAAAGTAATTTACATGGGAAAATATGTCGAAATTTATCTTATTTCTGTATCATAGTATTTTGTAGATTTATATAATTTTTTCTTTCATCAACTGGAGTAAGACTGTAGTTTGCAGTCTATTTACAGGAAAGACTGGCCAAAATGTTCGTCATAATGCATATGTGGTGCTACACAATGGAAGCTAAGATCTATTCAAATTTAGTTTAAAGCTTATTTATTTTACATCGAGTAAAAAGAAAGCTCTCACAACTTATTTGTAAATGTTTTCTGGACATCTGACCACTTCTCCGCGGTCATTCGCGGTCAAACTCATGCAAAATATTGATTCAAACGTGTATAGGCTTTTCAAAAAGCAACTATTATATTATCATTTCGCCATGTGGGTACGCTAACCAGACAGCTTGTGACTACAAAGGTACACGCCCTTGCCTGAAATAATGCTAAGATGGGTAACTGGGGAGTCTCCTGTCGCCATTAAAAAGCTGAACAGTCGCCATATTACCTAAACTGTTTCGGTTTGAATTTAACAAACAAACATTTTGTAAGAACGGGGTCCGTATTCATCAACGTTTAAAGACCTGCTCCAGTCCTACCTTTTAACCTTAAATTGTCTCTGAAAAAGCATGAAAATCCTGGCTATGAACAGTGGCGCCTGTCAAAATATAGTCTATTTTTTATAAAATTCTATATAAAATACCTGTGGTTTTTCGTGCTAAAGTGTGGCGCGTGGTCGTTAACTGTTACCTAGTGTAACCATGGGTTGCATACACACAATAAAGTTTGAATAGCCGCGGAGCAGGGCTTTAAAGTCAAGTTAACCCTTAGCAAGTGCACGATTCTGCCTTGCGATCAGTGCAGACCAAGATCAGCCTGCACTGATCATGGTCTGCACTGTTAGCAATTCAGTCAGTTATTTTTCAGTGAACACCCCTTCGAAAAATAAATGGCGTTGTCCAGATTAAATGATGGACCAGTCCATTTTAAGCAGGGTAAAGGTTTTGTAATTTACGGAAATTATTGAATTTTTCATAACATATTTTACGGCTTATTCATACTCAGTCTGGTGAAAATTTGCTAAGATATTTGCAATTCTCGCTGAGTTTTGTCTCAGTGTTTGCAAATTTAACAACTATAGAGCGAAGAGAAAAGTTGAAATTCTAAAATGTACGCCTATATTTCAGACTTGTAAGTTTGATGAATGCGAGTCCTGAATTTTGGATTTCTCGGCTTTCCTTTGTCTTTATTGAAAAGTATAATGTAGTTTATTCTAACTGCACTATTTGATCCATTAAAAGTCTTCCTTTCAATAAAATAATTGAATAGTCAGTTTTGAATGCAATCTTAAAATTCTATTTTTAAGCTATTTTATTAGGAGTAAGTATCCACATTATTAATCATTTCCTTTTCTCAAGTTTCAAAGTTTAAAGCTCAGCAGGAGAGATTAATTTTTTATACTTTTTTTAAAAAATAAAAAGGACTGCTTCTAACAGTTCAAGGACACCAACGAAGTTTTGAATAGCAACCAAGCATTGTGAAGTACATTACTTGCTGGAAACCGGTGTATGGTGACACTTTTCCCACAGTAAATTGCTACACACACATTTGAAATTCGTGATTTTAAACTTTTTTGTCATATTTTGCTCTTTTTTCGTCAGCCATGTTTGCTCATCACTGATTTGAAAGTAAGTCAATCTTATCTTTTGTCACTGAAAAGTTCACAAGGGCAGTTATAAATCAGGGGAGTTAATAGCCGTTATTAAACAGGATTAAAGGTCCAATACTAAGGAAAGTGAACATTTTAATTTCTTTTAAAAAGCACAGAAACTATTTCATTTTATTGGAAAATGAAAGTTGGTATGTAGAAATTCGAAATAAATCGCAGTATATGTACAATTATTTTTCTATGAAGTATGAAGAAAGTTAAAAAGACCTGGGGGTCATTCTGTTGATTCATTGAAATTTCAACATAATACACATACATTTCTTTGAGTTCCAAAGACCTTCTGTAAATTTTGACCTGCCAATCTTCATTATTTAGTGTATTGCAGAAGTCTATGCACTGGCTATAAAAAAAAATTGCCAACTTACTTTCCCTTAGTAATGGACCTTTATATTACAATATTTTCCACATGCGAAAAAAAAAATATTTTAGGGAGTCATTTATTTTTATTCAACTAATACAGGACAGTAGGAGATAACTTCGGAAGCTAACAAAAAGTTCCTTTTCTTCTTAAAATTTAGCTAAGATAGAATTTTGTCAGTAACCTTACAAAGAGTTAAGATTAATGATTTTGCCTCATGTATAGGTCAGTGGCATTACCGCGATGAAGCTGAGATTAACGCCTTCTCCACATGACAGTCAGTAGCCTTAATGTGGTGTCAATTTGCAAAAAATAAGATAAACGCCATCTTCAAATGTACAATTCTCCTTATGTACGCTTAAACCTTGCTCCACAGCCAGCAGCATTACTTATGTGCCAGTTTGCAGAAAATTAAAATAAACGCCTGCTCCACATGTACAAGTCGGTACCCTTTCTGTGGTGCTGAATAGCAAAGTCAAGATTACAAACTGTGCCACATGCACAAGTCATAAGCCTTACAGAAGTATTGTTTTGCAAACAGTCAAGATTAATGCCTTCCCCTCATGTACAAGTGAATGATGTTTAGCAAAGAGTTAAGATTAACGTCTGCTCCACAATCAGTAGCATTACTGTGATGTCAGTTTACAAAGAGTTAAGAGTAATGCTTCCTCCACCATCAGTAGCATTACTGTGGTGTCAGTTTACAAAGAGTTAAGAGTAATGCTTCCTCCACCATCAGTAGCATTACTGTGGTGTCAGTTTACAAAGAGTTAAGAGTAATGCTTCCTCCACAATCAGTAGCATTACTGTGGTGTCAGTTTACAAAGAGTTAAGAGTAATGCTTCCTCCACCATCAGTAGCATTACTGTGGTGTCAGTTTACAAAGAGTTAAGAGAAATGCTTCCTCCACAATCAGTAGCATTACTGTGGCGTCAGTTTACAAAGAGTTAAGAGTAATGCTTCCTCCACAATCAGTAGCATTACTGTGGTGTCAGTTTACAAAGAGTTAAGAGAAATGCTTCCTCCACAATCAGTAGCATTACTGTGGTGTCAGTTTACAAAGAGTTAAGAGTAATGCTTCCTCCACCATCAGTAGCATTACTGCGATGTCAACCTACAAAGAGTTAAGATTAACGATTGTTCCATATGTACTTGTAAGTCATAAGCCTTACAGAAGTATTGATATGCAAAGATAAAAAATTAACGCCTTCTCCTCATATACAAGTAAGTGTTGATTAGCAAAGGGTTGTGAAAAGCGCCTGTTCAACAATCAGTAGCATTACTGCGATGTCAATCAACAAAGAGTTAATATTAATGCCCTGCTCCAAATGCTCAAGCCAATCGGTCCTTGCTGCGGTGTTGGATGCAGTGTCAAGAGTAACGCTTGATCCACAAGTACGATTCAGTAGCCTCAAAATGGCGTTAATTTGTCAAAAATAGGATCAACACCTATAACATGTGTTAAGATTAACAGTGCAAAAGGCTATACTTGTAGCGCAGTAAAGAGTCTTTTCATCATGTACAGTAGTATTTAGTGTTGAAAAGAGATTAGATTAACGGCTTCTCAACGTGTAACCTAATAGGCATTATCCTCTTCTTCGGCTAGTTATTTTTTAATTTCCTCTTTTAGAGCGTTTTAACAGCTAAAAAAAATTACGTATCCACCATTTTGATTGTGTTATGACTTACTGTTGGAACATTCCAATAAAAGGTCTTGTTGTTTATTCACATTGCTACAGTGATGTTACAAAAGTGATTAGTTTTTGCTCAGTTGCAGGCTTTTTAGGATAAAACGTTTCTTACGGTTTAGTAGTCTCATGAAACACTGGACTTTTTGGCGTTTTAAAATGTTGTATATGGCGTGAATTTTGAATGAACATGTCAGACAAAATTAGAATTGCAATTCAAGTCGACACACAACGCAAGTTTTTGCCCCATTAGAAGTACAAAACTAGTTTGTCTTTTTTCAATACATAAAGAAATTATTAAATACATGACTATTGTAAATGATAAATTGATAAATTATGTATAATAGATAACAGGTGACACTATATCAAAATGTAAAATATCAAATAATTTTAAACGTTGAAAAGGCATAACCTGAACATTAAGTAATTAAAATTTTATCAAAGGGAAAAATATCTTTAACAGACATACGAAAAATAAATAGTAATAAACTGACTTTGATTATAATTAGAATACCAGACCTAGCGAAAATTTCGAAATGTGTTTGCATTGCAAGGTATTGCGAAATTTTGACTACTTCATGAAATGATCAAATATGATCACTGGTATAGGAATTAACTATATTTAATTGAGCATATATTTGTTGAAGGACAAAGCTTCCACAGGAATTTTTCATGCTCCAACACCGGTCAGACATTATTTGTTGTTTTTGTTGCTAGGCTCTCTGAGCAAACAGTGTTGGAAACCCAATGTGGTAATCCATTTCACTCTTTTGTGCTGAAGTGTCGAATGTTTACTTTCGGCAAATAGAGATACTTGTTATAGGTATGCCGCGTTCAAGAGCTTTTTTGTCGGTCTCTCTGGTTTAAAAGGTGGTGGTGATATAATAAAACACAATTTTCGCACTGTTACTAAAAAGAAATCAATGGATAAATTTAGAAATAATTGTCTTGCTCCGAGTATATTGTTTAAAACATGGACTCGAGTGTAGTCACAATTCAAAATGTATAAAAAGTTTCAGTAATGAATTTTGCTACCGCTAAAAAAGAGTTTAACAACTGTTCTAAAATGAAAGTTGATATGAAAAAAACATCTCTATATGTATACAATTAGATTTTATATTTTGTCACGTTATGTACATGTATATAGTTGATCATTTAAAGTTAACGTTATGTGTAAGATTCGCATGGTATACTTTAAATAGCTAATAGCTTGACTTATAGTTCGTTGAAGCAGCATCTTATTTACTTGCGGAATCTTCCAGAAGAAGTTACAACAGAATCATTTGAATTTAACGTAGTAGCCCGTACTTATAATCGGCAATTTCCGTGTGAATACGTATATTCGCATGCTGTTCGGCATTCTTCGGTTTATGAAGCTCATAGGAACACATGACATTCCGTATTTACCGAAAAATGTCGACATAGCCAACAGAGTATACGGAAATGCCGACTGTGGTAACGGGTCTATTACACTGATGTAACGCCGGTTAAAGGCTTTATATGATTACAAAACAATTCTTCATGATCAATTGTGGTTCCTAGAGTAATTTACACGTAATGATTTGCGGCAATTTCCATGTTACACGATTACGTATTCATGTTAACCTCTTCGGCATTCATTTTCGGTCATAATTAAAGGTCGCCCAACGCACACGTGGTTTTCCGTAAAACACCGATGAATGCCGACGGATATTACATAAATTGCCGATTTTTATTACGAATTCATTGCATTACTGAGTTCTAAACCAATTTTAAAGATCATTACGTCTAATAATTTCTCTTACTTTTTTACTTTAAAAAGTCGATCGAAAGTTGTATTAGGTACATTGTGGTGTTTAGATTGATTAATGGCAAGGTAACTCGCCGTAACTCGAGATGGGAGATTCACCGCATTGTTGTGGGACAGCTGTTATTGTAATATACGTACAGCTTTTTCATATTTCATAGATTACATCGCCAGTAAATCTCCAATAAAACACACATATACGGCTTGTTAATTCATGTCTAAAACGATCGAGCCCGTTGAAAAACGATAATTGACGGGCATTCTGAAATTTCTGAAGGTTTCTCTATGAATGTCCTATTCAGGGTGAAATGAATCGGGTTATCTGATATTTGAACAAACTTGTCCTATACAATACCAACATTTGCAATGATTCCGGTACCAATTATAGTATTTTAATATTTAATTCTTTTGATATGAAAGCGTGTATATATGTTGAATAAAAGAGAATTGAACGACTGAGGCCAATTGACGTACTTGGGATCTTTTTTTATCTTCCAGCTATGACATGTTTGTACCTAGGGACTCAGTGGGCTCTTTTGTCTTGTGTGCAAGATCGAAAATAGACCTCAGCCGCAGAAAAAAAATGGAAATAAGATTGGTGAGTTGTTTCTTTTCATTTCTCCTTTTTGATATATTTGTTATATTTTATATCTTTTCATTATCTCTAGAGTTGCTGATTTGATTATGATCAAAATTCTGGTTCGAAACATAAAAATCACGTACTAGATTCGAAGAAAAGTGCAAATTCGTATTTCAGTGTAGTTTTTAACTAAAGACATTAATAAATAAGAAATTTAGTTTCAAAAATAGTTCAGCCTTTCTAACTAATTAGTGCAAAATGGGGGTGGAGACATTTTTTTAATGTCACGTGACGATGTACGTGCACCTTCGAAGGGTGCATGACTATTTAATAAAATTTCAAATCGTTTAGAAAGCATATTAACTATATTTTATCTAAACTTTGATAATGTATTATAATGTGTGAAATATATGCGGTTTTTTAAGTATTTGAGTGTTTATTAGTAATATTTATGCATAATGGCGATGTATGTTGTAATATACTGTTTTAAATCTTGGCGATCCGTCCCCAGAAGCTCCCTTACAGTTATCAAGTGGTCCTGACTTGGGGCTAATTTCGACATGCAGAGATTGCCTCGGTGTATGTACTTGTTGAACTTTATTTTGTTGCTTATCAGTAGCCGATATTTTGTCGTCTTCCTCAGATCCGATATTCAATGGCACTGCTTATAAAGAATGGAATTCCGATCTGTAAAAAAGAATTAAGAGATTTAGCTGCTGAAGACAATATTTTGAAAACCCTTCTAAAACTTTTGTAATCGTTAGAGTTATTTGCTTAGACCAGTATGCAACATGTTTTCATTGATCTAGGTATTAGGTGTCTAAATTAGTTTATGATTTCTGGGACATTGACAATTTGACTTGTCCTTTTTTTATTACCGACTATCTGATTTATTTGTCTAATATTCATATGGAAACTTTATGCAGTTTTTAAGTGCTTATGTATAAACATGTAAAAACTTTGGATTATCAACGTCACAGTCGCTGGGATATGGGCCTGGGTGGGAAAAACGCTGTCAATGCTTAACTAATGGATTATAGGGCTGAATACAATGTTTATTTAATGGAAAAATGAGAGTCTGTCAATATTTGTTGTTATTTCCCCGTCGGCTAATTGACCATGGCATTGCATACACACCACTTGAGCCAAGAATAAAGCGTCACACAGTTTTGCCAAAAATAAAAACCGGTGCTTAAGTTTTCACTATTTCACAAATGTTCTTGTTTAAGACCCGTACGTGTTGGCGGATAAAGACATTCTCGTATCTAACAAGGTAAAACTTTGTATGAAAAGATATTTATTTATAGACACTGAAATTAATGTGCTTATGTTATCATATGACTAACAACATGACAAAATATAAATCAGTAAAAATATTTTTTTTCATGATGGGATTCTTTAATTGTGCGGATTATTAAAAGGGATTGTAAGGCAAAGTATCGTAATACTGTATCGGCGTACATTCCGTCATTGTGAATTATTGTCGCTATTTATTATTCATATATTCTTTTTCTCTTAAATCTTCTAGCACTGTAAAATATTGTTCATGCTCGTCGTTGTGAATATTAAATTCAATGGCGACAAGACTTTCAATGATTATAATAGCTTTACTCGAAGTCACGGTTATTATTAATTCATATCTTTATAGTATTGCGAAAAAGTTGATGAATTTTTAACTTGTCCTAAGTTATCACATCATGCTGAAACGATGTACAATGTAGTATATTAGAGGCTTGGATTTTAAACTGTCTGCTTTGAAAATTTGTGAAAAGAAAATTATCTATCGTGAAAATTTTATTACCTTTGGACAATTGTGTACATTCCCGGATATGTAATACATGCATAATGAGTATGTACATCTTGTGAAGGGTAAAAGATATTAGTGAAATAACCGTCGCACCGGCATGTGAGGTTGAGCTAATTAAATTTGCCTAAATATGGGCATTTTTTTACCACTTAATAATATGAATTTGAGTTTTGTGCTAGTTCCGAGCCATATATTCATCTTCGCCAGACAGTTTAATTTGTTTCAATAATTTTACATATAAAGAAAGAGTTGCGTTATCCCTAATCCAAGTAAAAGTTTAGATATTTTAAGATTTAACTTGTATACGTAATTATTTTATACCTATTATAGTCGTAAGCCAAGTCCTGTCTTATACAGTGTAATATTTTCTTCTCAATCTACTGGTTTCTATCAGAAGCTAGCATGTTAGCGTTCAGTTCTTGTACTTGCATACCAGACCGGATTTTCCCGTATTTTTGCCGGTGTTGGATAAAGTCGTCCTACACCACGTGGTGTAAGATGACTCACGTGCTGTAATTCATGAATGAATATATAAATTCATACACTACTATAATAAAGTAGTGCTGAAAAGAAAAAAAAAAACATTCAATTAACTTTATTTCTTCTATTAATTACAAAAAGAAGAAGCTTTACCTAGTTGAAAATGCAGATGGAAATATCTGGCTTGAGAGTTAGGAGCTGGACAAGCTCGTATCACACCCAGCTGTGTAAGATGACTCTCGTGCTTTAGTTTAAGAATGAATGCTTAAATCCGTACGTACGATTCAAAAATTTTTTAAAAAAGTGCTTAAAAGCATTCGTTTTATATAGTTTTTCTATTAATATACAAGAAAAAAATACATCACTAGTTGAAGGTGCGGATGAAAATATCTGGCTTTTGGGTAACTGTTCAGTGCGGTAACTCGGCAGAGCCTCGCTACCGCCTAAATAGTAACCTGGAGCCAGATATATCTATCCGCACTATCAACCAGTGTCTCGTACAAATATCTGACTATAACCAAATGATTCTGTCTATTCATTTATACTCTAACCTCCCCAAAACAGCCACCTTGTTTTAACACCGACACAGTTTCATGCGATCACTAATATTTAATAGTACATGTACATGTAATTACAAATAATTGTATTAACAGGAAACCGGATGTTCTTATATCTTAAAGGGGCATATCAAATGACTGACAGGTGATGCATTATAAATAAAAGTGATAGTTTAAAGATTCAATGGATTTTATGCAAAAATAATTCATAAAATGTGTAGAAACGCATCCAAGGGTGTTATTTAAGCAATTATGTATGTGAAATAGACAAAATTTACCTGTATCAAATTATTAGCTTAAGTTTATGATATTTTAAATTTTCTCATTTTAAATGTTATGTCCATCTTGAAGAAGTCCCTTTAAAGTGATCTTTCTACCTATTTTTGAAATAACTCAGGTCTAGTCAGTTTGTTATGATACGAATGATGATGTTTGGTATTTATAAGGGAACGAATGGGCTTTCATAATCATTTAACAGATAAGATCTGTACTACTGTAAACTTTTGTAAACATACTTATAATAGTAAAATGTGTATTATTTAGCATTTTCCTGTTTTCAGTTGCCAATATATATATGAAAAGTGCATTAACAGTGGATATCGACCATTTAAAGAAAATCAATCTACTTTATGAAATAGGAGCCTATGCTTTTGAAATATTGAGAAATTTTGCAAGTGGTAATTACACTGTAACTACAAAATTGTTCAAATTTGACCGAATCAATTATTAACAAGTGCTCTGTATGTATTAAGAATGACTCTTTTGAAAAATTTTGACGAGTGCTTTTATTTGCTTATCGATCAGTAATTATTCGATTCTATCTTTTTTATATCTTTTGTATTCCAATTGATTAGCTTTGCGTTGCTAAGGTCGTGTATGAAATTTGAAACTTAATATTTCAGTGGGACGCTTAACACAAATAAAAAAGCTTCTATAATTGGTAAAGAGAAATCTATTCCGGAGACTATTTCAACAAAATTAGCTCTTAACTATGTGTACATAGAAGCCACTTGGAGTTTCATATAGCGTGACACAAAATTGAAAATTGAAAAAAAACCCCGCGGGTTGCATGTTTGTAGGTCGGTCTGTGGGCTTTTTATCGCGATGGGTGTTTAACGACGTATTGCAAATCAAAGCCCACGCGAAATGCTTGAGACTGTTCAATTAAAATGTGCATATCTCGATATACCGCATCTTAATCATAGTTGCTTCAAGTAGGCGTAGGTATGTGTATGAGTTAAAAATTACTTTAAAATGCGGAAATAATGAAATGTGTATATACCTGAGTACATGATTACGGGGCATATCGTTTCATTTAATACTATATTTCTAGTAAATCTGATGACTTCTACCTTCATATCTTTGCAGGTTTCGTTGGTAGAAACATGCTTACGATTGGTAAGTAAAGGACCATTGGTAGAAACGTATGCAAATGGTTGGTAAGTAAAGGACCATTGGTAGAAACGTATGCAAACGATTGGTAAGTAAGGGACCATTGGTAGAAACGTATGCAAATGGTTGGTAAGTAAAGGACCATTGGTAGAAACGTATGCAAACGATTGGTAAGTAAGGGACCATTGGTAGAAACGTATGCAAATGGTTGGTAAGTAAAGGGTCATTGGTAAAACGTATGCAAACGATTGGTAAGAAAAAGACTCATTGATAGAGACGTTTCCAAGCGACTGGTAAGTAAAGGACCATAGGTAGGTATGTATGAAACCGATTGGTAAATAAAAGTTCAAATAGACATCTACAGAGTTCTTATCACATCAATGAAATATGTGTCAATGCTTTGTTATACATAATTTCGGGCGATTTGTTATGCCAGGCATCTTCTAAGACTTCAAGATGTGTTACGGAACATTGTGAAATAAGCAGCAACGGAACGCGTCGTAAAACAAATGTTTTCTGTCGTCATTTCATTGTGTTTTATTGAAAAGCACATAAATACATGTATGGGCCTTCACTAACATCAATATTTTACTTTTCATTTTAGAACTTTAACGGACGACGCCGGATATCGCAGTTTTGCCGGACAAAACAATAAAATATTGGTATTTTCCTGTCAATTTTAATGGAACTCAGGTCTGTATGGATGCAGGTCGATATATAGCAATAAATTGACTGTAGCTTACGGACCGAATAATAATTTTCTTAGTTTTGTATCGACAGTCCTTGCGGGAAAGCGAGGGTTTCGGATCAGCGTGGGTTCAAGACCAGGATCTTAAATACAGATACAATTTTTGTATATATAGGTAAGTATCTTTACAGCTGAAGCTCCTCTGAAAAGTATGTATATGGACTTGATATCTTTTTTCACAGTTTGCAGTTTGAAGTATAAGCACTGGAACAAAAGAATGTCAGTTAGTTTATGAAAATCAAAGGAAATAAGCTTTAACAAAGGAGGCGGTTACAATGGAAGTCAAAGGAAATAAAATGGAGGCTAGAGGAACAGCGAGTCAGGATGAGGCAAGATGTTGGCATAGCTGAGATCTGTTTAATGTTTCAGCTTTGTCACATGATGCCATGTTTGGGCTTGCATTATCAACTAAGACGCATCGGATTTCTGCATGCTTAGAAACACCGTCACATGATGCCATGTTTGGGCTTGCATTATCAACTAAGACGCATCGGATTTCTGCATACTTGGAAACACCATCACATGATGTCAAATTCAAGTTTGCATTATCGACATGCATAAATTCATCGGACTTCTATATCCTTGGAAACACCGTGTAAGGGCTTACATTATCGACATAAATTCATTGGATTTCTGTTTGCTTTGGAAACACCGTATAGAGCTTACATTATCGACATAAATGCATCATATTTCAGCATACTTAGAGTCACAGTAACATGATGTCATGTTTGGGCAAATATTATCGACATAAATCCATCGGATTTTGCATAGTTAGAAACGCCGTCACAAGATATCACCGACATAAATTCATCGGATTTCGGCATTCTTTGAAACACCGTCACAAGGTGCCATGCTTAGGTATACATTATTGACATAAATTCATCGGATTTCTGCATACTTAGAAACAGTGTCAAATGATGCCACGGTCGGGATTTCATCGGATTTCTGCATACTTTGAAACCCCGTCACAATATGTCATCTTTGGGAATATATTATCGGCATAGATTTATCAGAATTCATCATACTTGAAAACGCCGTCATATGATGTCATGTTTCAACTTGCATTATCAACTTAAATTCCTCGGATTTCTGCATACCTGGAAACACCGTCACAAGATGCAATATTTGGTAACGAATGATCGACATAAATTCATCGGATTTTTGCATACTTGGAAACGCCGTCACAAGGTGCCATTTTGGATATATATTATCGACATAAATTCATCGGATTTCTTGGAAAACCGTCATTTGATGTCATGTTTAGGCATGCCTTCATATGCCGTGTCGGATTTTCAATCAGTTTTTTTCTGTTGTGTTAAACCTATATTCACTATTCTTGCGCGCGTGCGTGTGTGTGTGTGCGTGTGTGTGCGAGCGTGCGTGCGTGTGTGCCTGTGTCCGTGCGTATGTATGTTTGTGTGTACAAAATCGTGTCCAGCGGATAACTTTGTTTGGCATTGGTGGATTATTTTGAAATAACTCGGCTGAAATAACTACCAATACAAGGTGGTGCGCCGCGTTTAATGTCTAGGCCTCTACCTTAAAGATCAAAGTCACAAATAATGGCCAAATATATTTATGTTCCATTTTTCTTGTCCACTTTATAACTATTTTCTGCAATTAACTTGCCACAAACATTTACCATAACAAGACGAAGATCCATCCGTACCTCAACCTTAAAGGTCAAGGTGACACGTAGAGGTCAAATAATTCATGTAACTTTTGTTGTCCTCTTTATATCTTTTTCTTAAAATAAGTGGGCACATATTTTTATCATAAAAGGAGGACGTGTCGTGTTCAAGGCCCATACCCCTGCCTTAGAGGTCAAGGTCACACTAAGATATTTAAGGATATTTTTCTTGCCCGCTCTGTAACTTAATGTGCATGCATGTATTCAAATAACTTGACATATCATTTTCAAAACCCCTACACCTCTCTTAATGGTATAATATCATAATATTTAGGGTCACTTTTTTGTCCGCTCAGTAACATTTTATGCATGAATGGATATTCAAATAACTTGGTACAAACTTTCGCCTTACAAGAAGACGTTCAAACTTTAAACCAGAGTCTGCAATCGCAGATCAGCATTCAAAATAGTCTAGATCGTAGATCGATATTTGAAAATGTTCAGCTCGAATATAAACATTCGAAATATACTAATACATGTAGTCCCGGGTATGCAATCGCAGATCAACTTTCAAAAAAAGTCTAGGTCAAATATCTAAATTCGAAGATGTTCTGGTCGTAGATCAACATTCAATATAGACCCTGGTCTGGCATTCAAAAATATCTAGATCGTAGATCGACAATCCATGTTATATTTCACATTCAAAATTGTTCAGCTCGTTGATCAACCGGGTCTGCAATCGCAGATCAACATTTAAAAATGTCTCGGTCGTAGATCAATACTCAATGTAGACTAAGATTTGAAATTCATTGTTGCTCAGGTTATAGGCCAACCATCCCCAGCTGTTAATATACTTGAACTGGCATATCATAATAGGTTGTCTCCCTTGAAAGTAAATGCAGGAGGTTTCGATGCAAAATTTAAGCTTATTTAAGGGTGACAATCCAATCATCTACTGAAACTGAAACTGAATAATTTGATTAAATGCCTATTTTTATACAATGACATATTCAATGGCGTTGTACATAATAATAATAATAATAATAATAATAATAATAATAATAACAATATTAATAATGACAATAATAATAATAACAATAATAACAGCAACTTCTAGATAGAGAATACTCGATATTTCTTGTCATAAGGCAGATCAACATTCAATTTCATTCAGGTCGTAGATCAACATTTATAGCAGACCCGGGTATACATTCAAAAAAAGTTTAGGTCAAATATCGAAATTCGAAGTCGGCCAAGTCGTAGATCAACATTCAAACGTGTAGAAAACGTTTTAAAATACACTTTCTAGAAACAATACTTTTGTTTTTTATCCAAATCTTTGCTTGAGGGTTTATATCGATAGAAAAGAGTGCGAGCGTTTCAAAGGATAATCTCACATTAGCCAAATCTAAATACCATGCAGTCACTTCGTAAATAAATTTATATTAATAATTATACCTTAATCCATACAAATTGCATCTATATTTAGCGACCCCAGAAGGGTAGTTTTGTAACATAAAACATTTATGAAAATGTAAAAGGACATATATATAGACGAAAGAAATTATTAATTCAGTCATTTAAGTGTTTTACTCAGTTTTAAGTAATGCCCATTAAATATATCATATGCCCTCTTCTCGTAATTCCAAACCTCGGCTCTTGCCAAATTCAAATGTTAGCCCTTATCATGCTAAACACGACTTATTTTGCCTTTGCGACCAGTGTAGATGATCCGTGCAGCCTGATCATGATCTGCACTGTTCGCCATTCAGTCGGTAATTTTTCGTAAACACCCCTTTTAACAGTCAATGGTACTGTCCAAATTGAAATATGGACAAGTTCATTATAGAAATTAAGCAGGGTAAGGGTTAGTAGCAAACGTTTTCTCGTTACATTAATTTACTGTAACAAACAAACTAACTGAAAACTGAAACTGAATAATTTGATTAAACGCCTATTTTTATACAATAATATATTCAATGGCGATGTACATATTAATAATAATTATTACAGTATTAATAATGACAATAATAACAGCCTTATTGTAACAAACAGTCATGACCGCACCCCTCCCCTTGAGGTCATTTTACCCCTATTGCGAATACCAGTGCTTAAAGCATCACATGGTACGCCCAGACGAGCTGCATATAGAGGTTCAAACCCCCCAGTTAATGGCGCCATCATATACTATTTAAGATAGAAATACTACACACTACCCTACCCATAGAGCCTTACCAACAAGTGCGTTTAATTAAACAAACCTTGGAAATATAAATGTTGAATTGTAAAACCTCTTACAAAAATTTAAGAACTATCATCTGCTGTTTTCGCATAATAAAGTTATCAAAAAATTTAAAACAATGCCGCGAAATCTCTGAAATACAGTGTCTTAAGATTTTTTTTGAATGTGTCAAGTGATTTACTTTTGCGTAGTTCTAACAGCAGTTCATTCCAAAGTTTTGGACCAATAGTATAGAAACTAACAGAATTATTATGTACATTGTACACTATGGATGGGGGGGGGGGGGGGGGGGGGAGTGGGGCTGATTTACGACATTTTGTTATGTCGCGTTGTCGTACGCGCAGTCTATGTAACACATTTCGTTGTGTCGTCCTAGCGTGAAACTTTGAGAGTTCTGTGTCGTTTCTGCGCGCGTGCAAACGCGACAAAATGAAATTAACAATGCGACATAACGAAATATAGAACGCGACATAATGAAACGTATTAGTTCGCCTTGGCGTGTGCGCCATTAATAAAGATTTCGTTTTGGCTTGTTGGTGTTTCGTTATGTCGCGCTGGCGTGCGCGCGGCAATGAAGCACATTTCGTAATGTCGTCTTGGCGTACGCGCCAACGCGAGTTATTTCGTCTTGGTATCAATACACTGAAACGAAAACGAAATATTTGGGGCGTTAATTCCAGATAAATGACTCTAAAGAATTCTAGGTGTATTTTTTTTTAGAAATTTTCTGAAATTACCGTTATATTTTTGAAAGTTTTTTCTTTTTTTTTTTTCATTGTAATTTTGACCATTTTGTATGAAAATCTTGAAAATCTTATTCACTGTATTATGTAAAACGCATTTTGGTCATTTCAAAGTTCCTGCAAAGAAGAAACAGTTTTTTTTTTACATCAAACGGTAGTTTTATGAGATGTGACACACTATTGTACATCTATTTGCCATGTCCAGACGTCGGAGAAAATTGTCTTCTGTCAAGTCGCAATGGAAATTTCTCCACTTGCAAGACGGGCAGAGCAATTTATATTCTGTACCAAATGAATGTAACAAAAGTTTTAGGAGGTATTTCATAATTGAGATAACCAGGAACCCTATAGTCTGTAATGGTGATGTCAAAACTTTCTGTATCATTGGTGTTCACAAAGTTTGCAGCAATCGAATCATCCTCCCTCGTAAAGAAAATCGCCTTGAGGCTCGAGTCAGCTGTAACATTGGTTGAATGAGATATCACTTTCGATCCTGGTCGTGCAAATTTACTGAAATGCCCCATAGCGTAAAACATGGGCTGCTTATAGAACTCGTCCGTCTGTGCGTTCACTATTACTGGGCTGTCTGCAAGGTTGTTCTGCCAGTTCGGTCCCCCTTGCATGTCAAGTGCCATATTCCAGTCCACCCAACCGGAAACCCCGTGTTCAATATCCTGCAAAATATCCATAAAGTACCTTTCCCCGCGTTGCCAGTTGCCTAGCAACACTGTATTAGATTTATTTACTAAATCTTGTACACAAGCTTCTGTATTCAGAATAAAGTAATCATTTCCGAACTGTTTATACGTATCGTCTAAAGCCGAAGGAGGGACTACCATGTCATCATACCAATGCACAGCAATACCGGAAACATATTTAGCAGCAAAATGGTCTTTCAGTACCACGTCAGCCCAAGATGGAAGAAATTTTCTTTCGTCATCGAGAATCATAAGTTTGACGCCTCCAAAACCATTTTGTTCAAGAGCAGGACCTAGGTCATTGGCAATAAAGTTTCGTTGCGATTCGGCATCGAATCCGAGACACTGGAACGGAAATGCGTCAATGTTACCGTCGCTTGGTTCATTTTGCGCCGTTAGACCCCACATGTTAAGTCCCTGTTGCTTATATGCTTGCAAAAACTTCACAAAATATTTCGCCCAAGATTTGTAATATTGTCCACCCGGTCCATCTTTTATAGTACCCTTACCGGTCATATTGTTGTTGGTTTTCATCCAATATGGCGAGCTCCAAGGACTGCCAAACAATGTCACATTTCTTTTACTCACTTTCATAGCGTCTTTTATAGCTGGGATCTTGTACAAAAGATCCTCCTCCGTTAAGGCGAATTCTTTAAGTTCAAGGTCGCCTTCAACGTCGTCGTAGGAATATATACGTTTCGAAAAGTCGCAACTCGCCATCGGTATCCGTCCCATAGTGTACTCGATCCCATTCTGACCGTAGTATGAATTTATCAAATTGGCTCTGGCTTGGGGCGATAATGTATTCATCGTCATCGTAGCGGCGTCGGTGAAAGCACCTCCAAAGCCGAGAATAGTCTGTCTTGTGTCATTTCCCAAATGAAAGACGTGCTTGTTTGGTTGGATCTGGTCATCGAAAGAGCCGAGCTGCCGGTCAAGGCGAAGTCCGTCTTTAGTGGTTACGAAAGCGTTGAAGTACGTATAAAGAAGGCCGCCTCCTTCAATCCCAGCATAGTCACAGTAAGTAGAATTACAAACGCACACTACAGAATCCTGGTCGAATTGTCGTGAAAAGCATGGTACTTCATCCGCGAGAATCTCGTGCATGGATATTAAAACAAAAAGTAATTTTATAAACAACATCATCCTGGTGTAAAGACTTTCGTAAATGAGCTGTTATTTATATCAGGTAAATAGGCCATTGCGTTATCAATGCTAAAGATTTACAAATATTATTTAGTTACGAAAGAATGGGAAGTCGGGTAACAACCTTTCGTATCCATATACAAGGGAAGTAACTACATTTTTCCGAATGCATTTAACTCTTACCCTGCTACATTTCTGGACTTGTCCATCTTTCGATTTGGACTGTACCATTAACTGTTTAAAGGGGTGCTTACCTAAAAGATACTGACTGAATAGCGAACAGTGCAGATCATGATCAGACTGCACGGATGTACAGGCTGATCTACACTGGTCGCAAAGGCAGAGTTAATCTTGTCCAGCATGATAACGGTTAATCATCGGGAATTTCATGTGTATTTTCGTGCTCCTAAATACACACCCTATAAACGACTGTATTTCCCCTCTTCCTCTTGCGAGTGATCAAAACAATAAACAGACACGCAAAAGGTAAGAATCGTCTTCAAATTCATTATTTGGCTTTACACTGTATGTGTATATAAGTTAAAAGATAAGTCTAACATAAATATGTGTATATGGTGATATAATAGATGAAACAGACAGGTAATGTTTAAAAAATGTTGACTGATCACACTCATTGCATAAAAATTCACTCGACCAAGTCACGAAACTGGTGAATATCACGCCAAATTGATTTGTAATCCAATTATCCATGATATTTTCTGTAATAAGTATGCAGACTCCATAAATATATGTAAATAAAATGTTTCGTTTCTGTTGAGATTTTGAACGAAATTAATTTTTATCTAGTCGGTGAAAAAACATTTACTGTATGCCGACTTGCCAATTTTGATATTTGATCTGAATGCGTATTTGCGAGTGATACTGTATTCCATCTTGCGAGTACAATAGGCGATTTATGTCCTTAAAAGGCGTAAATGAAATAAAAAATATGCAAACAAAATTGTTTCTTTTGATCAGTTGTCATGTTTATAATGTCATTTAATGACGACCCTCCCCCCATGCGATGCTTGTACTAATCCATTGGGAGTGGGGTGGAGTGTCTGTGACTCGCTATCCTACTTAATTAAATAATTAATTGAATGCTTCAGCGTCGTTTAATGCAAGTGTTCAGTGTTGGTTTTACACACATTTACTATCATACAATACGAATTAGAAACTGAATGTATACACAGGGTCCCTACTGTGTCTTGCAAGAAATTAACCGTCGATTCCCTATGGAAATCACACGCAGATATGTTACCTTACGATTTCAAAATATCGATGAGATGAGACAGGAGAGGACTATAGGTTGACCCCCGACCCCCGTCTGTCTGTCCGTCTGCAACAAAATGATCCTCTAGCTGATTTTTAAAAAAAAAACCTATTTCACCCGCAAGTATCCTGCGAATGGACGTATATATAGAAAAGGATAACGAAAACATTATCGGAAAAGTCGATTAAAAAATCAAGTCAACAAGATTCAAAAGTAGTACAAAATAGTGGAATGGCCTAATGGTTTAACTACCCGATTCCCCCTTCTCAATAATAAAATAAGCCCGTTATCGTTACAAATACAGCCGTCGTGTTTACTACCTGTCAAGATTTACCGCTATTTCTCATGTTAGAAATAATTCACATTTGATAGTGATAACGCACATATGCTGGGAATCTGTCCTTGCGGATTTGGTCGTTTTCATTGCTAGGCCTTGCCCAATCCACTTCCGTTGTTTTAAAAATGGCGTGAGTTGTACCTCGTCTTTGTTTCAGTATGATCGGCCAATTCCGACATTTATATCGAAAGCAGTATGTTATTTGGTAAGTATAAATGTATGAGAAATGATTATCAAATCACAGCGGGTACTCGTTGGTAGGCATTAGAGATATTGCCATATTTTTGCCCGATAGAGAGTTAACAGGCTTTTCCTTTGGTTTTATCCGGTGACCTAGTTTTTGACCCCACTTTACTCAAATTTAAAGCTACCTGTAGATTATAAAGATTAATATTAAGTTTCATTACGATATGGTCATATATGTGGCCTCTAGAGTGTTAACTTGCTTTTCCTTTGATTTGACTTGGTGACCAAGTTTTCGACCCATCAAACCCAGATTTGAACTCGACCTAAATGTCCCCAAAAACACATTTTGAAAAAAAAAGTTTCATTAATAAATGGTCATAAATGTGGCCTCTAGAATGTTAACTAGGTTTTCCTCTGATTTGACCTGGTGACCTAGTTTTTTGAACCCAGATGACCCAATGTCGAACTGAGCCCGCCCGCTTAGCTCAGTAGGTAAGAGCGTTGGTCTACGGATCGCGGGGTCGCGAGTTCGATCCTCGGGCAGGGCTTATGTTCTCCGTGACTATTTGATAAACGACATTGTGTCTGAAATCATTAGTCCTCCACCTCTGATCATTCATGTGGGGAAGTTGGCAGTTACTTGCGGAGAACAGGTTTGTACTGGTACAGAATCCAGGAATACTGGTAAGGTTAACTGCCCGCCGTTACATGACTAAAATACTGTTGAAAAATGGCGTTAAACCCAAAACAAACAAACAAACCAATGTCGAACTGGTCCAAGATTTTATTGAGGGTAATATTCAGACCAAGTTACATTAAGATTGGGCCAAATTGTGATCTCTAGACTGTTAACAACTTTTTCCTTTGATTTGACCTGGTGACCTAGTTTTTGAACCCAGATGACCCAATACCGAACTCATCCAAGATGCTATTGAGAGTAACATTCTGACAAAGTTTCATTAGGATTGGACCAAAAGTGTGGCCTCTCAGTGTTAACAGTCAAATTGTTGACGACGGACGACAACGACGGACCACGGACACAGGGTGATCACAAAAGATCACCTTGAGCACTTCTTGCTCAGGTGAGGTAATTAACCCTCGTTTTTCCTCCAATGGCACTTCTGCTTGTAAAATGGGGACTTATTTAATTCGCAGAATGTATTTTCAGTAAAATAAGACAAGTTTCATGTTAAAGTTCATGTGATTATGGCAAGTACAAAAACAAAACTAAAATAGAGCTATTTACTGTGTGACGCTGTCAAGAAAGCGATCCACAGAGGATTAGTGGATTCAATCTGGCGCCGTTTCACTCCAAATCACCCCATTACTGTTCATATTTTCACACCTTATTAATTGCAGTTGCGATTGTATATTGGTTTCAATGGTTTGAAATTCTAGAAAATATAGTCTTGTATGCGACACATCGTCGCATTACGGTGTAATGATGGTGAACATTTGTGCCAAGTTATTTCAAAATCTCTTAATGCATAAAGAAGTTATGGCACTGACACGAAAAACATACCATGTTTCACCTTTAAGTGTCACTTTAACAAGAAAAAGGAAAACAATAAGATGGACATTAACTTCATATGGCCGATGTTTGTATGTAAACTTTGAGATAGGTAGGTGCAATAGCATTGAAGTAATTGCACGACCAAATATATGAGGACACATATACAAACAGACCGAACAGACAGACCGCATGGTGACTGCTTTATACCACCCTCCTTCAAACATTGTTTGCGGGTTCCAAATATGAAGAAATACTACAGGAGCATAGGAAACGCAGATATTTTATAAAGAAGTCACTCACAAACAGGCATACAGTCTTTTTACCAAACTCGCAAGCACTTGTACAGTAATTAAGCAAGCTTGCATACAGTCAGGAAATAACAACGAATCTTCTTTCATTGACGGTTATAGGCAAATTGGAGAATTTATCAATTATTTTATTTTATTTTACCAAACTAGAGTTGTTTTTTATCCATGAAACAGTGGAATTTACATGTAGGTCATTCTTCAAGCAAGAAAATATGTACTTTTGACGCCGACAGTATACAATTTCTGAAAAAAAAATCAGTGATCAATCGAGTTTTTTTGCTATAATTCTACCTGTAATCAAACTAACACATTATATATAGAAACAAATCATGTTCAGCTTTCAATAAAATATAAATATACATACCTTCAAAGCAAATCAGTCACTTTAAAATGCTGTTTTCAACGTTTAGCTGTCCGTTTATTGTTTAGATCACTCGCAAGAGGAAGAGGGGTATACAGTCGTTTATAGGGTGTGAAATACAGTTACATACATTCTCGCGTATCTTGGCTATTCAGTCAGACTTTTTTCCACTCGCAAAAAAACATATATAATGAAAACGCTCTTACTTTGATTAATCGAACTACGAAACAAGAGGAACATGGTGGTTATTACACCTAAATCATCTGCCTGAAACATGTTGGTTTGATAAAGCGAGGGTTGAACGTAAAACCTCATAACTTGTTCTTTGACTTCACTGTGTTATGACAGTTTTCCGCTCAGTCCAGAAATATACCATTTTAATAAATCTGAGGTTAAATGCATGACTCTGGTTATTTTAGCAGTCTTTTCCGGGGGCCATTATTAAACTTTTCTGCTTTATCAAACTCACATTTCATGAACAGACTCAATCAAACCGAGTCTGCTATAATTGTTTTGCTTGGTTTCAATTCTCTTCTTCCAAAGGATCTTCCTATAGCATTTTAGACTATCACAACAGCAATCTTAAAACGCCAATGCCAGGGCGACTAGGACAGCTTTTAATACAGTTGAGATAGGACTATGTGAAATATGGAAACCTTGGCTAATTAAAGGGCCACAACTCTAGTGTTTTAGTACAGCAATCTGGCCCATTATCAAATGTAGCAGAGATCTTATTGCAATATGTTTCATGAAACAAATTGAGCTAATAATAGAATTATAGACAGATGGACCTCCCAATGGTAACAGATCACAATAGTTAAGCATGATTTTGAGCTAAGGTGATCTGAAAATAAACTAGAAAATGCTTTTGTAAAAAAGCGCATGTCTCCCCCAATGCAAAGTCCTATAGGCAAGAAGTCAATAGGGGTCAGGAGTGAAAGTCAAAGAGACACTGACGGTTGGCTGCAATATGGATCATCAACTTGGCATGTCCAGTCATCCCGCTAAATTTCAACACTCTTGGCCTAGTGGTTCTCAAGTCACTGTTCAGGCTCCTGTGACCTTGACCTTTGATCAAGTGACCTCAAAATAAATAGGGGTCGTCTACTCTGCATGTCCAATCATCCTATTAAGTTTCAACATTGTAGGTCAAGTGGTTCTCAAGTTATTTCCAAAAAATGATTTTACATGAACAGGCCAGTGACCTTGACCTTTAATAGACTGACCCCAAAATCAATAGGGGTCATATACTCTGCATGTTCAATCATCCTATGAAGTTTCAACATTCTGGGTCAAGTGGTTCTCAAGTTATTGATCGGAACTGGTTATCAATGTTCAGGCCTCTGTGACCTTGACCTTTAACGAAGTGACCCCAAAAACAATAGGGGTCATTTACTCTGCATGAACAATCATCCTATGAAGTTTCAACATTCTGGGTCGAGAGGTTCTCAAGTTATTGATTGGAAATGGTTTTCCATGTTCAGGCCCCTGTGGCCTTGACCTTTAACAGCGTGACCCTAAAATCGTTAGGGGTCATCTACTCTGCATGACCAATCATCCTATGAAGTTTCATCATTCTGGGTCAAGTGGTTCTCAAGTTACTGACCGGAAATGGTTTTCAATGTTCAGGCCCCTGTGACCTTGACCTTTCACAGAGTGACCCCAAAATCGTTAGGGGTCATCTACTCTGCATGACCAATCATCCTATTAAGTTTCAACATTCTGGGTCAAGTGGTTCTCAAGTTACTGACCAGAAATGGTTTTCAATGTTCAGGCCCCTGTGACCTTGACCTTTAATGGAGTGACCCCAAAATCGATAGGGGTCATTTACTTTGCATGTACAATCATCCTATGAAGTTTCAACATTCTGGGTCAAGTGGTTCTCTAGTTATTGATCGGAAATGGTTTTCCATGTTCAGGCCCCTGTGACCTTGACCTTTGATGGAGTGAACCCAAAATCAATAGGGGTCATCTACTCTTCATGACCAATCATCCTATGAAGTTTCAACATTCTGGGTCAAGTGGTTCTTTAGTTATTGATCAGAAATGGTTTTCAATGTTCAGGCCCCTGTGACCTTGATCTTTGACGGAGTGACCCCAAAATCAATAGGGGTCATCTACTCTTCATGGCCAATCATCCTATGAAGTTTCAACATTCTGGGTCAAGTGGTTCTCTAGTTATTGATCGGAAATGGTTTTCAATGTTCAGGCCCCTGTGACCTTGACCTTTGACGGAGTGACCCCAAAAACAATAGGGGTCGTCTACTCCATTAGCCCTACAACCCTATGAAGTTTGAAGGTTCTAGGTCGAATGGTTCTCCAGTTATTGCTCGGAAATGAAGTGTGACGTACGGACGGACGGAAGGACGGACGGACGGACAGGGCAAAAACAATATGTCTCCTGGGGGAGACATAAATACAGTTTATACAATGAAGAAAGCATAAAACAACTAACAATGTAAGCATTTTTTTTTACAAAATTTAATGTATTTTAAAATAATTAATGCTATAAATATAGAAGTCACTATACACTCTATGCTACAAAATTCACTTTCATCAAGAAAATGTGGTAAAACAGATCAATAACAACTAAATATATGAAGCATATTTTTGATTTCCACTCGAAGTGCATACATTGTTGTCGTGCAAATGTTGTTATAAAACAGTGAAATGTGTGACATACAATATTAAAAAAATATTTTTTTTTTAATTTACCTCATATATATAGTTAAGTCAACAGAAACTGTAGACTGCAGACATCACTTGACCTGCTAGATTTAATTTTATTTCATATACTTAAGGATTAACATAATATCAAAGTTATTCTGATATTTTTGCGAATCTATGGTAAACAAGTATGATTTAGTCTCTCAATCTAAATTTATGAAAAAGACCTTATTATATAATAATTAATCCATAATAAAGGTGTAATTTCGGTATAAATAAACCTGAACATTATCCATTATAGCACAGTTAATTCTGAATAATTAATTTCATTCATTAATTCTGAATAATTTATTTCATTCATTAATTCTGAATAATTAATTTCATTCAATATATTAATAATATTATACAACTATACATTTTTAATGGCTTGCTGGGCAACAGCTGAAATCATTTACCTGAGGGCCAACAGTTTTGACTATTGAATGGTAATCCATTCAATAGATGTTTTATTACATGGCATAAGAAATAAAGTTCAAAGGATTTTTCTCTAATTTTGACTTTAGCTAAGTGAACCCATGTTGAACTATAGTTAGACCAGTCAATAGCACTATAAGGAGTAATGAAATAGAAATCATAGAACAAACTTTGAGGGACATAATACTGGGGAAATTACCATTACAATGAAAAATTAATGAAATTACTATCACATCTATATTTATAGTCATTTCCATTGCTCTAAATACAATTGATCAAAGTCATACTGATTTGAGGGTAGAGCCAATAACACATATTGACCTGTGCAAAGTTATCACATGTGATCTTCAACAATATAACAATCTGACGTCAAAATAATGTTACGTCTCACATAAGTTAAGAAATCAAAGCCCTCGGTGGATATCACTTTTCTTAGGTTGATAAATCCTCATATCAACCTTACTTAACATTTACCCTACTAAATTTCTAAAATGGACTGGTCTATCATTTATTTTGGGCAATACTATTTATTATTTGAAGGGCGGGGTGTTCACTGAAAATTGACTGACTGAACAGATGTGCAGGCTCATCATGGTCTGCACTGGTCGCAAAGGCAGAATCATTTGCCGCCACCTGGCTAAAGGTTAACGGCAAATACTGAATGTTACTCTTACATGTATATACTCACATAAAGAATAAAATGTTCACTATTATGCATGAAATATATCACTTTTCATAAACTCATTGTATATAAATTCATCATATATATATATAGCAGTCACAAAACAAATCGCATCAACAAAATGAAAACTTAACGGAAAACTGGACTTAAAAAGATTTTTATTTTCTTTCCTTAAATCCCCTAATAAATGACATTTCAAATTTAAGAAAATAAAACAGTACATCAATGTTAAGAAACACTTTAAAAAATTATTAAGTCTTATTACCAGCAGTAAATCAAGATAAGATTTATTTTCCAGCCCAATAGCAACTTTATGTGCAAGAAGTCTACCGGCTAACTTTTATATAAATGTTTAGCTAAGTGTGTAAACTGCTGGAAAACTTTGGATGAAGTTGTCACAGGGTATGTTTGTAGAAATCTAACAATATGTTCAAGATGCATGGCCGGCACATTTGTGAAAAAGCAATATTAAACACTGAGCATTATTAAAGTTGAAGGATTACCAAAGAATTTATCTTTTTAAAGTTGAAAGAGTTGCTCCCCTTATGAGAAATATATATTGATCTATTTAAATCTTGTCAGAATTAATACAGTAAACAAACTGAAATGTTTTATTGCTAAAAAAAAACTGCCCTGTTTGTTTGAGAAAACTATGTGAAAGAAAATGTCTATTATCTGGTCAAATATTACAGCTTTTTATCATTAAGGACTGTTTTCAAGGACTTATAAAGATAATTGTTTAATCATTATAACCAAAGCTCAGATTTAAACATTAATGCAGGAATGAACTATTTACAAAGAATAGTTTCAACAAGAGGCAAGATTTGTGTTATAATGCAAAAATATATATTCGTAATGTTTTCATAAAGCTTTCAATTCAAAACTACATAATATATATTATTTAGAATCTTTCAAAGCATAAAATAACATAAAATGTGTTATGAAATATGGTAAAATAATCTCATTAGTTCCTCAAAAATGATATTTATTCAACATGTGCACACAATTGTGAAAATTACGAGCCATTTAAATCTTTATTTTTGCACCAATGTTTTGTTTTTGTGGATTATACTTTCTTTGCATAGTTATTCACAAAGTATTCATTATCATGAGTATGTAAATCAATCTAAAAATAAAACAAACATTCTCTTAAAAACTTATCACATAATACTACTTATACCTATTACATCCATATTTTCAATCTCTGTTGACTTACAATAGGACTCGAGATGTCGATATAGTTCCATATTGACTTCAAATTTTCATCTTTGGCATGTTTTGAAATTTCAATGTGTGTCATTATGTTAAAACATTTAATCATTGGCGACATTTTCCAGTTTACTCAAGCTACAGTACCAAGTCATATTTTATATACCGTATAACAATACTAAGCGTAGATGCATCTGCGATAAAAAGATCGTTAAAATTGCATTCATGTATGTGTGCTTATTCTTCAGCAAAGTAATATTGTACTCCTTTAGCTGTTCAATATCTCTGCTTAAAGACTGGTGTATAATTTCTGGATACAAATATAATAACCTATAAACATGACGTTATCACATATCTTAGTATTCATGGACTCCATATCAATATTCAGTACCAATTACCTGTAATCTTAGTAAGAATTATAGAATTATGTATGGTAAAACTTTGTTCGCTCGAATTAACCACCCTTCACTCGAAACCATTGTCAGGTCCTAGCAAAATACCTTTATAATGTGTATTTTTCCATGGCTCGAACTACCAATAACCAGAACAAATTTTGATTATCCCGTCCAGTTCAAGCTAACAAAGTTTGACTGTATACATGTATTTGTTGTATGGATTTTAGGAGTATTTTGACAATGCAATATACACTGGGACCCCGTTATAATGCTGTCGTTGGGGTCCAAGGTTATAATGAATACTGCGGTATATCGAGTAGCATTATAACGAGTTTCGAGTGTAATTGCATAATTATGGTCAATATGATGCCATTTAAAATGAAAATCACTATTTTAGTGATACAAGTTACCCTATGTAACATATTTAGCCAATACTGGCATTATAAATTTGAGAAAACACTATTTGTCAAGAACATAATAGTCAAAGGGAAGCAATCCAGCAAATACATTGTTGTACATTATAAATTTGATCAGATTTCACAGCTAGTAATTATAGGTTATCAGCTTTGTATCAAGAAATATGCTCGAGTTCTCCAGTGGGACTATGGTGCAACTTTTGGAGTGTAATATTACTCCGCTAAAGAATGAGTCATATTTGAGCTGTACCATGAGAAAACCAACATAGTGCATTTGCGACCAGCATGGACCCAGACCTGAGCCTGCGCATCTGCGCAGTCTGGTCAGGATCCATGCTGTTCGCTAACAGTTTCTCTAATTGCAATAGGCTTTGAAAGCAAACAGCATGGATCCTGACCAGACTGTGCTGATGCGCAGGCTGGTCTGGATCCATGCTGCTCACAAATGCACTATGTTGGTTTTCTCATGGTGCAGCTCATTTCTTGAGGCTAAGCTTATATTCTTTTTATTACTGAAACATACCTATCTACACATATTAAAATTTAATAAATATTATGATTTTGTTCAATACCCTGAATAAAATTGGCAAAACTGATGAAAATAAAAAATTTAATCAACGATAAACATTAAAATGATGTCACTCATCCGATATTTTTTTCACTGTTAAGTTACAACAGAACCAGAAACATCAATATTTTTGTATTGACATCTGAATTTCATTTTAATTTTGACAGGTAGCCGGGTAAAATATATAACAAAGACAATATCGTACGTAAATCTTAGAACGTTTTCCATATCAAAGTCTTAAATTCGTCTCTAAAATTAAATCTCTCATTCACAGAATTGGGACTTTGAGATTGGTCATAAAATTTTGTAAACATAGCCTTTTGTATAAAAAATTTACAGATATAGAAAATTTTCAGAAGACTCAAAATCTGTCTTTGGAATGGAGTAAAGCTCCGTAGAAGCTTTTGCAATGATGTATGGATTTTTATCAATGTTTATTACCAGTTTTTGCTTCTTATGTCTGAATCGTTGAGATAATTTACAATTCCAATCAAACTTTTTACAAAATCTAATTTTCCCATCACAGCTGTGAATGAATAATCTTAAGATCTATAAAAATGAAAAATGAAAGAAGAAACCTAGGTAATTCATTTCAATGTTCATATAAATTATGCGTCAAATAATGCATTTTGATAATAGCGTTGTATTTCACAGTCGGCGGATGATCAGCCGTTAAGGTTTTTATGATGTGGCCTGTCCTGTGTGCCAATTCTTTTCTTTGCAAGGGGATTATTAGGATCTGGTTGGTTCAAAGCATGGAATTTCCATGCAGTCGCAAACATATCAACCTGCAAATAAACAATAGAAATAGAAAAAATGTCAACTCATAGGAAAAGCATATTATAAACATAAAAAAAAGATTTTTTGTATTCAATATTTTACTTATTTCACAAAGGCTTTCCTTCAAGAACAATTTTCTAATATGTTGTATAACAAAAACTGTTGGAAAAATTAGTATTTTGAAAAGTTAAAATTTACACAAGAGGGCCAAGATGGCCCTAGGTCACTCACCTGAGAAACACACCATAACAGTTTAAACATGTTTGACCTAGTGATTTCATGGAAAAAAATATTTTGACCAATCATCATTAAAATTGGAGCAAAAATCTTGAGTATAAATAAGAATTTTCTTTGATTTGACCTAGTGACCTAGTTTTTGACCCCAGATGACCCATATTCGAACTTGACCTAGATTTCATCAAGGCTATCATTCTAACCAAATTTCATGAAGATCAATTGAAAAATACAGCCTCTATCGCATACACAAGGTTTTTCTTTGATTTGACCTAGTGACCTAGTTTTTGACCCCAGATGACCCATTTTCGAACTTGGCCTAGATTTCATCAAGGTAATCATTCTGACCAAATTTCATGAAGATCAGTTGAAAAATACAGCCTCTATCGCATACACAAGGTTTTTCTTTGATTTGACCTAGTGACCTAGTTTTTGACCCCAGATGACCCATTTTCAAACTCGGCCTAGATTTTATCAAGGTAATCATTCTGGTCAAACTTCATGAAGATCAATTAAAAAATACAGCCTTTATCGCATTCACAAGGTTTCTCTTTGATTTGACCTAACAACCTAGTTTTTAACCTCAGATGACCCATTTTCGAACTCAGCCTAGATTTTATCAAGGTAATCATGTGACCAAATTTCATGAAGATCAGTTGAAAAATACAGCCTCTATCGCATACACAAGCTAAATGTTGACAGACAACAGACAGATGCCGGACGCCGGACATCAAGCGATCACAAAAACTCACCTCAGGTGAGCTAAAAAAAAAAACATTAAAAAGAAGACAATTCTACAGCTGAACCAGGCTTCATGATCACCTGTCTTAGGCAGCCACTTGCCTTAAGCACCCAGTCAATAGACTTCCCAAATTGAGTTTTGCTCTAACTTTAACCTGACTAACTTTAAAGTGGCCAACTGTCTAAAACAGCTAAATTACGTTGCTCTCTTGACAGGCTTCTTAATTTACTAATTCAAGGTTTAACTTAAAATTTATGCTCATAAATATTGCAAATTATCAGAGAAAAACATATAAAACAATAAATTGAATTTCAGGTTGTATACTTACTGTTACAATATTGTCTTTCTTGTTTTCTTTTTCCAGTTTTTCAATTTCATCTGGTGTAAGGATTGGTAACCTCGCCCACTGTATAACGTTCTTAGCTGCATCACATGCGGGCCTACCCAAAACAACCTGCAGACAAATAATAGCATTAAATAGAATAAGCTTATAATATAACAAAATTATACTAGAACTCTATTAACCTTTACCCAGCAGTGCTAAATTACTAAAATGGACTGGTCCATCATTCAATTTGGGCAATATCATTTATTATTTGAAGGGGTGTTCACTGAAAATTTACTGACTGAATAGCGAACAGTGCAGACCATGATCAGCCTGCACGGATGTGAAGGATGATCTTGGTCTGCACTGGTCGCAAAGGCAGAATCACTTGCCGCCAGCAGGCTTTATAAAGGTTAAATTACATTTACTGTGAAATAATTAATTTTCCTTGGGAATTGATTTTTACTGATTTCAAGGTTGGAACAATCAACATAATTGAATCCTAACAAAGCAGTAAAATTCCCATTCATTTAATGTTCAAAGGTCAAAATACATGAATTTATACCTCATGAAATTGCCGTTTTGACCAAAACAATGAAATTTTGTGCCCATGAAATTAAATGATATCAAAGCAAAACATTGTTTTACAGATGCTGATTCAAACTACCTACCTTAAAAATTTACAAAAACATATTTCTTTGCAAGACCAATGAATAATCTTACATGTAATGCTTTTTATCTTAATTTGATAGGTTAATTTGCTTTTATGTAAAAAAAAACAAGCTGAAAAGAATGTTGTCACTCTGAGTGAGTTACAATACTTTATGTTACTTATAAAATTCATATACTTTGTGGTAGCAGTAATATTTTAGATTTCATTATTGAATGTATATATGCTATAAAGCACTAGCTAGTCTTGTGAACATGCTGTAGTCACATGAAAAGAGTGCTGTAAAAATGTGGTATAGCAATCATAATAATAATAGATTATTATTGTGTATCTTACGTATCGTGAATACATTAAATTTTGTGCTCATAAAATTTTTGTGGTGTCCAAAAAAAACTATTTTGTGAATACATGAGTTTTGGATTTGAAAAGACGAAATGCATGTTATATTTGCTTATTCTTCTGGATTAAATTTCATGGAGTTAAGCAACCATGAAATCCATCAAAATTAGTCCCTCAACAAAAATTAATGATTTGAAAGTATACCAAACTGGAAAAAAAAGACCAGTAACTAGCTGTTTTTCTTGTAAATGCCAGTACAGTATTTGCAACATGGGATTATAGCTGTGAAACCATTGGACAAGAGTTTTCAGTCTATCTAACAGGACTTAGAGTATGGATTTCTTTTTCAGCAATTCACTGCTTTTATTTTCAATATGTAATGTTCTGTAATAAAGATAAAAGATGATCTAAAGCACTTAACAGTCCTACGTATTACAAACAAACAATCATATTATATAAATAAATTATATATTAAACAAAAAAATGATGGATTTTAATCTATGTAACTATAATTTGTTACAAATTCATATATTCATATTCTGCAAAAAGATGAGAAAAAAATAAACTGAATAAGAGCATACCGAATTCACCGCTGCCCATTCTTTAATGTATTTAATGATTTCTGCCTCGTCCATGTTGAGACCATCCACCTTGAGGATCTCTGACAAGGCATCCTCTGATAACTCCTGGAATGCTTTTGACTTGAACACACTCTGAAAATCATGACATTTTGTATTAATGTATGTGATAATAAAAGTATATCCTCTGTTAGGGATTTCAACTCAAAAGAAAAAAAATACAAAAAATCTCTCTTATTTTAGCTAAGCTCAGCATCAGTATCTTTTAACAGCTTCTAATTTAACATCATCCGATTCAACAGCTTCTAGTTCAACATCATCAAATTCTGATTTAACAGCTTCTTATTTAACAGCTTCTAGTTCAACATCATCAAATTCTGATTTAACAGCTTCTTATTTAACAGCTTCTAGTTCAACATCATCAAATTCTGATTTAACAGCTTGTGATTTAACAGCTTCTAGTTCAACATCATCAAATTCTGATTCAACAGCTTCTTATTTAACAGCTTCTAGTTCAACATCATCAGATTCTGATTTAACAGCTTGTGATTTAACAGATTTTAATTTAACAGCTTCAGATTCAACAGCTTCTGATTTAGAAAAAACAGCTTCTGGTTTAACAGTTTCTGGCTTCACTGGTTCTGATTTCATTCATGTAGTGAAAGTCAGCTAACACAACAGTGTTCAGTACAATGTCAGGTCTTCACAAATACATGTCAACTTCCCCACAGTAAAAAAAAATTGTTTTTGTGAAACATGTACACTTCTAATAATTAATTTAGTTGTTTTTTTTGCACAACAATGAATCGAAAGTGTTGCTGCAGTATATATGAAATGCAGCTGATTCATTAACAGGAGTCACTGGCAGCTGAAAATTATCAATGAAGTTGGCTAAATTCTGTATGAAATACATGACTACCTCTGTATGCTGTTCAATATATATGATACATTTTTCTTTGAGTTCATCCTGACCATAAGTCACTGCTGCCTGCATACAGTCACAAGCATTCTGGACACTCAGGTTTTCTTCTAAATATTCACAGCATAACTGTAACATGAAACCAGCATTTATTTTAAAAGATGAAATATCAGTTTGTAAACATGTAAAAATTGACAAAGAAATAAATGTTACTGTCAGAAAAACAAACCCCTCAAAGATTAGTGAATACAGTTTACAAAAACATAATTATTATCTTGTTATATAAAACTAATCTGTCTTTAAAGACCACCCCAAATGGAAAAAAGCAGTTTTTGTTAACAGGTACCTGGCTAAATAAAGGCTAGATGATTATATATATGAAAATAAAGTAAACACCTGGATAAAATTTAACGTAGCTGCTCATTGTCAGTTTTCTTCACAGAAAATAAACATTACTTACCCTTCGCAAATCATCAAGGCCATATTCTAGTGCTGTAGCAAGAACTTCTATGGCCTGAAATACATTTAACATGCTAAACAATTTAGACATATACAGGAAATACAAAGAGAAATTAAAACATTTCAAATATGAAGAAATAATATATAACTTTGTGAAAGAAGTTCATTAATGTAGAACACATGATATATAATTCATTAATCTCATTCAACTCCGCCGTTGCCGGTCCCAAGCCCGGATGAGAAAGGAGGAGGGTTGTGCTTAAGGCCAGCACCCTTAACATGGAAAACAACTTACCGCTACAGAAACCAACACAACAGCAAACTTAATGGATAAACGGAATCGACCCGGTAGAGAGCATATGACGCAGAGAAATCTGCCTACAACTCTTCTCTCTCGGGGAGAAGCTAAACAGGTTGCCATGGGCCGTACCAGATGGAGAGCTGTGAAGGCCCTATGTCCCTCCAGGAATGAAGAGGACTAAGTAAGTAAGTAAGTAATCTCATTACAGTAAAATGCTTAATTAGCAAGTGACAGAAGAAATTATTTATTTATTTATTTGTTGGGTTTGTCACATCAACAGATTGTAGCTAGGTCATAGGGCAACTTTCCTGCTTTGATGGTGGAGGAAGATCCCAGGTGCCCCTTCATGCATTATTTCATTATAAGCGGGCAGATGGGTAGAACCACCCACCTTCCATAAACCAGCTGGATGGCTTCCTCACATGAACAATTCAATGCCCTTAGTGAGGCTCGAACCCACAGCAATGAGGGGCAAGTGTTTTGAAGTCAGCAGCCCTAAACACTCTGCCATGCAGGCCCCTGACAGAAGAAATTGTCTGACTAAAAGATATATATATGTACTTTTTACTTAGAATTGTTATTTTGCTAATTTATTGCTTCATAATTATGCATAATATCTATTTAACTATTCAATGGATTGTACAAAATAAACAAACTGGTACTTACAATTTTTGGTGTAAGGGTGACGCAATTTGTGTAGATAAATTCTAGCATAGCCACAAAGATATCTGCATTCATATCAGACAACACGAAAGGTGTGTCTTTGTCTATAGTGCCATTTTTTTGTGATTGTTCTGCAAACGTAGCCTTGAAAACAGCACATCTTGAGGACAGAATACACCTGTGGGCATACACAGCTTTTCTGTTTTGTCCAATCAGGAACTTCACATCACTGAAAGTGTAATACAAAGATGTATGCATCTAAATTCTAGCTGTGGCAAAGTTGGCTTAAGTATTGGCTAAGCATCTACTAGGTTTAAGATGAGAAACCAGGTACCTACATTTAGTGAGATCTATTTTCTTAGGTAGCTTGGTAGAAATTAGTTCTGGCTACCATAACTATCTTTTTTCTAAGGTAGCTTGGTAGAAATTAGTTCTGGCAACCATAACTTAAATGACGCTTTTCTTTTTTCTCATGGTCGCATCAGAGATCCGTAACAGCATATAAATATCTCTGAGGCTCAATTTTTTTAGCGGAGGTAGAAATTAATGTATACGTAATGTGCTGGTTAATGTCTCCTAATATGATGAGGTAATTAAGCTATGAGAGCAATGTTGTAACTGTCACCGAATATTGATAAATAAGTGTACGGTATTCGAAGTCCTAGTCTTACTCATCCGTATGGCTTACTTTATGACCTGATATTTTACAGCTGCCATCCCTCTAAAGTAAAAAGTTATCTTGCTGTACCTATTAGACTTCCTTTTATTTTGGATTATAGAAATTATGTCCTATTTTACTTAACATCCTATTACTTAGGCTAGACTAACAAAACTATGGAATTTCATGCATATTTTAGAGAAGTCTATAATCATTGCTTAGAACTGGCAATAAAGATTTCAGTGATATGATAAACAAAACATAAATATTATAATAATAAATGTAAATAGCTGAAGTACGTAAGCTTTATCTAAAGCTTGCACAGAGATCATACAATATAACATAAGCTGGTAGGAGCTTTTTGAATATTTGTAATAAAAGATTTTCATAAATTGGGTTTCAACTTTCACTTTCCTTTTCCATGTATTTTGCATTAGGGACAAAATTCACTTATGGCGCAAAATAACAAAGATAGCAAAACATAACAGGAGTGTTGTTTAAGTCAAAATATATCACTCTTAAACTTCTTGCCAACTGCATCTAACATCTTACAATTAAATGTCATAAATTATAAAAAAGACAAAATAACTGAATTGTAAAGAATTGAACTTATAAGGAATACTGCACCTGTGTTCTTTGTTATTTACGAGTTTTTTCATGTTGGTTGCAAATTCCATTACATCCCCTTTCATTACTTTTTCGTTAGCCATCTCTTTTTTATTGAATCTATTGCTAATATATAAAATATACTATTTTCATCAACTAATTGCCAATTAGCGTCCGGTTGTCAAGCACCTGACAGGAACTTCCTGTTCCAAAATGGGAGTTAACTCTTTCGATACCAAAACTGCAGAGAAAAATGTAAAATAGTTTTGCATAATTTATTAAGTGACGAGTCGTTTTAAGATTTAATAACGCCCTCCTTTCATCGTTTAGTGTTTTAGAGACACACTTTCGGTTGAAATCAACTGATATTTTTAATCGGTCATATCTGATCATTCAGACAATTCGACCCCAACATGTTTCGACCCCAAAATATTTCAGCCTTTCAAAAAAATATTTAGAATATTTTGATCTTACTTCGGTATATATTATTTTCTTCTTTGCTATTAAAATATAGTAATTTACCTACAGGTTAGGGTTAGTGCTATCAGATAGTAATAATTAGGGGTAATAAATATAGGTAGTCAAAATAATTCGACGTTCAGATTGTTTTATATTTGTGACTGGCAATCTAAACGTCAAAACGAAGGACCAAAATAATGGAGGATGAATCACAGTACACAGTCATGTAAAGTTATTGGTTTTATCGCTTGCGCATATTGGCGTGTATACACGGTAAACGTTAGTACATTAACAGTACATACATAGGTTTAAATCACCAGAAAATTCGTAATTTTGGATATTATTTGATAATTTTTACATAAATCAATGAGGAATTGAATCCCCTTTTGATACATGTAAGTTTTATTTGAATTTATGGCCAAGGTGTGAAATAATTGGCATTTAAACCTACAGCATGTAAAGCATTGGCAGCTATGAAAATTTCATAGGCAATTACTTCAACTATTTTGGTCTTTCGAGTGTTTGATGCGAGTGGGGATATGCCCATATGAAACAATTATCTCAATGTTTCCTAGGATCGTGTCAAATTAGTTGGACTATAATTATAGGTAGTGGCTCTTTGTCATAAATCACAGTCATATAAATAAGACCTGATGTAACAGTTTTAGCTTGATTATATGGAAGTATATGGAGAGCTACCCTTCTCGTCCAGCGCCGGCGTCCTTCCGCATCCCCACCTTGGTATAAGTTTTGATGCACTTTCTCTTTTTTCTCTTTATCTCTGTAAATTATACGTAAATGAGACTTGATGAATTTGCATCAAACTTAAAATAGTTATTCTTCATCATCAACTTCATCATCTGGCACAAAGGCCATAACACTTTCACCAATATTTTATGATTAATCATCCCCCTTTTTACTTAGAATTTCAGGCTAAAGTTTTGGTGCACTTTCTCTCTACCTCAGTTTTTACTGACAGGTCTAGGATTTTGTTGTTTTTTACAGATATTCTGTAAATATATATATCATATGGACGCTCCATTAATTTAAAGATGCTTCAGTCCATAAATTTACAGACTGTGTATAATGAAATCTGTTGAAATTACCATTTTACTCAAAACCACAGATGAAAATTTTATCATTTACAGAATTGAATGCACAAAATGAAGGTGATTTGTTATTTTCTCCCAATATGAAGTTTTCAAAAATGTGAAAAAATTAAATTGATCAAAACTGTAACTATGTAATTCTCCTGTTAGTTTTATCTTGCTTACAATAAGTGAAACATTTCATTCTAAGCTACGGTTTCAAGTTAAACTGCAATCTTAACAGATTTCATACATAAAGTCTGTAAATTTACAGACTGAAAAATCTTTAAATTTATGGATTGTCCATTTATTTACAGAATATCTGTAAAAACAACAAAATCCTAGACCTGACTAAAAGGATTTGATTCAAACTTAAAAAATGTTCCACATCATCACTCATCATTTGACACACGGTCCATATTTAAACTCTGGTACCAAATTTTCATGAATTATGCCCCCTTTTTACTTAAGAGTTTTAGGTAAATTTTGATGCATTTTCACTATAGTGGTACTGCTGATGATAAACTCGGACAGAAAATGAGGTTTTTTGATGTGATTTTTCTGGTATTTTAGTTATCACAACGTGATTTTCCCCCACCTAATGAGCCCCGTCACCATTCCCCCAGTACTGAAAAAAAACCCGGCACTGAAAACACAAATTTGATAAAAGCTTCCATTACACCACACAAATTACATAGTACTTGTTTTTGATAATTTTGATAATGATGCAATATTGATATATTAATAATATTAATCAGTCTCTCTCTCATGTTTATAATTATGAGAAAACATTGCTAATCAGTTCGCAGCAAAACATTTGTGTAAAACCCTTTATACAGTCCATTTTAACAAGCAATGCTTTGATAAAAAAATGAATTTCAGAAATGAAAGTCCATGCATGTCATTAAATGGGGTTGAACTGATGAAGAGTTCTTGTTTAAAAGATCTTGGAGGTAGAAATGTCTCGGGGTCGATACGTTTTGCTTACTACCATTCATGATTTACTCAAGGTCAAGCAGTCAAGGTCAGATGAGAGACTTTGGGTCATTATGGCCCTCTTGTTTACTTCATATTTTATTATGTCAAGCATATTTAAGGGACATACAGTGTCATGTCATATATAAATGTTGACATTGTTGTTTAGAATAAAATTTCAAAACTGTTGCAATTCAGAATTGTACATTTAAAATTCTTTATATTTTCAGCATTGAGCATGGCTAGTGGATCAGTATGTGATTTTGAGCAAGAGATTGAAGAGGAGGGAGAAGAGATTTGTGACATTTATAAAGAACATTTGTCGCTGTTAGAAGCTGTAAAAAATCACAATTGTGCTGTGGTACATGATCTTGTACATAACAGGGGTCTGTCCCCTGATTTCAATGTTGATGGTCACACCCCCATTTGCAGGGCAGCTCAGTTTGGTTATGTAGATATACTGGATATTTTAGTTGAAGGTGGCTGCAGTCTTTTGACACCTGATGCAGATGTTTGGAGGCGTCAGGCTTTACATATTGCAGCATCAAAAGGACATATAGAATTTCTCAAAAGGTTGTTGGGTTATGGGGCAGATATAAACAGCCGCGACAATGATCAGAGAACACCGCTTCATTGGGCGGCGACCTACGGAAATCCTGATATGGTGGAGTTCCTTATCTCGCAAGGTGCCGCAGTGAATATAGCCCAGTGTGACGGATTCACTCCATTACATGCCGCCACATGTCTTGGTCACAACAATGTAGTTAAGGTGCTTATGAAGCATGGTGGTGAAATTAACAGATCCGATCGAGACGGCTGGTCGGCTTTCCATACTGCTGTCTGCTACGGACATAAGGAAGTTGTGAAAACTTTATTGGACGCAGGAGCTTCGTTGATGAGGTTAACAACTGACGAGGAAAATGTTGTGCACATTGCAGCAAGTAGCGGGAAAATTGAAGTTCTCAAATTGCTCTTGGAAAGAAATGTGAAATTGAATGACCTAAATATAAATGGTAATACAGCATTTTATTTGTCAGTGTACTATAATGAATTAAACATGGCAAAATACCTGATCAAAGTGGGAGCTGATATGTACTTGCCGAGCGGCCCAAAGAAATCACCTTTCTACCTTGCAGCAATGAGGAGTAATCTAGACTTTATTGCCGTTTTCATGGAAGCTGGCTATAATTTAAGCCGTGAGGAATGGATTTTACAAAAAGACTTTCCACAGATTCTACTCAGAAATCCCGAACTGTGCAATCTTCTATACAAAAGTGCATCAAATCCACAAAAGTTGAAGGAGTTGTGTAGGTCTTGTATACGCAAGTCAATGAAATTTGATGAAAATTTTGACAGGAGAATTGAGCAGTTGAATCTGCCTGTACTTCTCAAGCATTATGTAACATATGCAGCGCTCGACAGTATTGTTACACATGTTAGTCCCACAGTAAATATGACAGGAATAGGTCTAGACAATCCTTAATACAGGGTTTCAGTTAACCAGTTCATGTAGTTTATTATGTATCCCACACCACTGTGGTGGGAGACATATTGATTTACTCCTGTCCGTGTATCTGTCTGTCACAAATCTTGTCCGCGCTCTAAGTCGAACAGTTCTTCTCCAAACTTGAAAAGAATATGTTTGCCAATAAGTTATCAGCCAAATTCGATAACTAGCCAAATCAGCCCAGGCACTATGGAATTATGGCCCTTGAATTACCAAAAACTACTGATGCCAGTGATACAGGTCTTGGTGCATGGTTGACTCAGATACATAATGGAGAAGAAAGTTGTGGGAGACATGTGCTTTTCTCAAAAGCAGCTCTCTAGTTTATTAAATGATTTAAAGAGATATATGGAGAGGACTATTTAAAGTTTTAAAAGGACATTCTCTTCAAACATCAGGGAATAAGATTGTCAGAGGTGCTGTTGTAACATTTTAGATGTAGGAATTCTGCTTGTAAAATGTGTTTTATAGAAATATTATTTTGTGTGTAGGTCAGAACTGTATTTTTGTGCGAAGATAGAAGAAAAGATGGTTCTTTGATTTCATTTAAGCATATGTAAAGCTTATACATATATGCAACTTATTAATATACGCTGTAATATGTTGAAATGAATTGCACAGCACTGTTGTTTTCTAAGATTAAACACTTCGCAACAAGTAAAGATAAATGCTTAAATTTAGTTTTTTCTACAAAAGTTATAAGATAAAGGGTGTAAGGAAATTTCGTTCCAAATGGAAAAGAATATCAGCATATCAACAAGAGCTGTCACTAATGGTGACAAATGCCCCAGCAGCGCCTTGACCTTTGACCTGGTGACCCCAAAGTCAGTAGGGGTCATGTACTCAATAAGTACTATCAGCATGTGAAGTTTGAAGGTCCTGGGTGCAGTGGTTTGCGAGTAAAGTGCCTTCATGCAAAAAGTTAACGTTGTGACGAACGAACGAACTAACAAACGTTGAACAGTTGAAAACTATTATGCCTCCCTTCGGGGGCATAAAAACATGGAAAGTAACACATATATAGTTTTCCGTCATGCTGATATGTTGACTTAATGTTGCTATAGAACTTTGGTTAATTTTAGATTTTCTTACTGGAGAAAAAAACATTTTTTTTGTGAACTAAGTTTTGGAAATTTTCAACTTCTGAAAATAAACAAGCGTTTCTTCTTTCATTGTTTCTAACACAAACATTTTATGTCAGATCTGAATTATTATTTGTACAATACAAATTCAACTATTATAAATTCTATAATGTAAAACAAAACAGATAACTTCTACATATATTGTAACATATGTGTACTGTTAAGTATGGAAGTGCCAACACCCATAAATTATAGTGAACAAGCAAATTCGATGAATTGGTATCCCCCGCCGAAAAGGGTTTGTGGACAGGAATGGCAAAAAAATATATCTGGCAAAAAGTTAAGGATATTACTAAGAAGCAAATAATTTCATTTGTCAAAATCAATTTAACAGAAAACGAATGCTAATTTTTGGTTGGGGAAGAGGGGGCAGCAGGGGTGACTGCGTTAGGGTACAAAACATCGATTATGATTGTCATTGATCATCGATGTTGATTATAAATATTGAAATATTGATGGAAAATTAAAAATGAAAAAAAAAAAAAATGGTGGGGGGAGGGGGGGTGGGGATGACTTGGTGGAGGAGTGAGGTGGGGGAACAGTACAACTTTGCATGTTGATAAATATTCATGGAAGGTTTGAAAATAATAATAATAAAAAGGAAAGAATTTTTTATTTTTTTTGGGGGGGTGGTGGGGTTGGGAGGGGGAGGGGGTGTGACGAGGGCAAGGTGGTGACCAGGTGTGGGTACACAACTTCACATGTTTATACTAAATGTTCATGGAAAAGAATGAAAGAAGTTTTATGAAATTCTACCAATTGGTTGGTTTGTTATGTACAAATCTGTAGATTTTCAAACAATTAAAGGGCAATAACTCTAAGGAAAATTGACCAATTGAAAAAAAAAATGACAGACATCATCGAAGTATGTTGGTTCATATTTATTCTAAGTTTCATGAAATTCCACCAGCTTGTTACTGAGAAATGGCTGCAGATGTGGATTTTTCATTTAATCAAGGGCAATAACTCTAAGGGAAATTGACCAATCCAAAAAAAACCTTGATGGGCATCATTGCAGTTGGTTCATATTTATTTTAAGTTTCATGAAATTCTACCTGCTAGTTACTGAAAAATGGCTGCGGACGGACATTTTTCATTAAATCAAGGGCAATAACTCTAAGGGAAATTGACCAATCAAAAAAAAAACTTGACGGGCATCATCGCAGTATGCTGATTCATGTTTATTTCAAGTTTCATGAAATTCTACCAGCTAGTTACTGAGAAATGGCTGCGGACGCACGCACGCACACACGGATGTGACGGACAGACAACGCCATTTCAATACCCCCCTCCCGATTTCATCGGCGGGGGATAAAAAATGCCATTTTCTAGAAAAAAAATATGTAAGGGAACATGTTTACTGAATATCATACATTAATCTCAATTCATCCAGTAGTAAAACCCTAAACATGGTTATTGGTAGTCTTTCAGTGAATTGTATGAACCTTCCCTGTTTTCTCTTACATCTCAGTAAAACGATATGGCCAGTTGCTTAACTGGAACAAACTTCCTTTACACCCATTGCAAAATTATTTATCATATACTGAAGTTTGATTTGTTGTTGAGGCCAGTCAAAAGTGTTTGGTTTTGACTACCTTGAATGAAATGAATACTTGTATTCAGCTTTTTGTCCTTGGTAGGATGATGTTGAAAATTTACATATAATAATAACAAACAATAAATGTCTATATTCTGTAATCTCTACACTATTGACATGATTGAAACACCAAAGGTGTTTCATGTATTACTAATGATGATACAAGAATCAGGACTGCCTAAAAAACATTTTCATTTCAATTTTTTCGTATGTTTGGTTGGTACGGATATATTTTAGTTGACTTTATTTTGCTAATTATTAGCTCCTGGGACACAGTTCACTAAAATGAAGTATTAGGATGTCCTAAAAATTAAGTTGATATGGATTTTAAATGTATCTTCAAGCTCTGTAAGGCAAATTTTAGTACAGAAAAGGAGAATGCCCCTGCCTCTTGAAAACTGGCAGTAAACAAAGGGAGATTCTACATGCTACTGAATTGACTGATTTGAATGTCACAACTCACATGAGGATTTGCTGTGTCTTTCAAGCCTGTTTTAAGCAAAACAATCCATTTATACAAAATGAAGAATGCAGCGATAGTACATAATGGCGAAAATATTGTTTTCATGTGCAAACTTAGTTATGAACATTGCTTGCCAAATTAATCTTTATAATATATAAATAGAAAGTAGAATCAAACACCATTGATATTTCAATAGTTAAGATATTAAAGAAGATTGACATATTATATTTTTTGTAATAAATTTTAAACTTGGTTCACCCTGTCGAGGGCATGAAGTTGGAAGTTTGTTTGTATCAAAAACCCAAAACTTTTGTCTAGCCTCAATTACATGTTATATTTTACAAAGCAAAGATAAACACCTTGTTTCTCCTTTTTACAAGGTCACATGTGTAGGTCAAAGGTCAAATAGCTGAATTTTGTGTCCTTGTCATCTTAACTTTCTGGAAGATTTCGTAAAACTAGCATTTGTTTATCTCGTCAAAACGATGTGATTGATGTTCAGAGCACATGACTCGCGTTATTAAGTTCAAGGTCAAGATGACAGAACCTGAGAGGTCAAAGATCAAAAAGCTTAAAATCATATCTGCTCCATATCTTATACATCAATGTCATTATGCAGTCTCATGCAGTTTCTCATCTGAAGCAGTGTTTCGTTGAGGATTTCATAAAAATTTTGATTGATACTTGTATAGTATTCTGAATAACTAGTTTTTTTGTGAAAAATCTAAAAAAAAAAAACAACAAGACAAATACATGTACAATATTTCTATTTTATTTTCTGTAAATATAAAGACTAGTGTATATTTATAAGAAGGAAACACATATTATTTTATAACACATGAAATTAACGTAAATTTTTAATAATGGCAAATAACTAGGAAAGAAGAATTTATTACTTTCATCAAAAAGTATGTTTTTATAAAAAACAAAATACACAGACTGTTTTTCTGCAATAGATCAAAGTTAAATGCATTCCTTTGGAGGAATGCCTTAATGAACACATACCATCTTTTATTTATGAAATAATCAAGGCCTTCAAATAGTTTATTGTCTTATTTACTATGGTTCAGACATGCAGGAACTGAACCATAAGGGCAATAACTCTTGTGGTTAAATATGCATTCTAATATAACTAGTAATGCTTAAATCATAACAACGATATCATGTTGATGTGATGTCAACATGATATTTAGCGCTATGTATGCATCTAGAATTTGCTTTTAAATTTGATCAAATATTTTACTTAATAGCAAGTTTAAAACGAAATGTCACAATGCACAACTGTCTTGATTAAATTAAAGACATTAGGAGTTGGTTATTCGCTTAGCAGAATAATTGCCATCATGAAACTATTCCGCAAGACGTTTTACCATTTCCGGTCCTGCCCTGTATTAACAAAAGAGCATGACCACCTACCATTTGGCGCCATGCATACGCAAAGAAACAGTTCCATCATATCTGATCTAAATTTTACAATAAAAGACATATAAGAATCGAAATAATTTATAGCAAAACTGTGTTTGAACACCATTTATGCACACGGGCAGTTATACGTCCTTCGAAATAATTTCACTCAGTCTGCGACCTCGTGAAATTATAACATCCGACGTATAATTGCCCATCGTGTATAAATAGTGTTAAAACATGGTTTTGCTATAAATTATTTCTTTAATCATCTGAACAGTGAACCATGATAAATCGGACAATTAATTGCAAGAGGACCTTGTACATTTTTATTCTAACATGCTAATTAAAATATTATTACATGTATATCAATTATGCTGGATGTCAGATTTCCGACTGGTAATGAATTGGGCGTCATGTAACTATTTGACGTCATTATAAAGTTCTTTTATCCCTCTGCACTTCAACCATGGTTTATTGCAGATTTTATCACTGTTGCTTTCCTTGATTATTTAACTACACAACATGCCAGATCATGTTAGTATATTTCTTAAACACATCAACTACTCTAACTCAGTTTCAAAAAATCCAATGAAAAGTTTTTGCATAGTAAAAACACCAAATGCATCCAGATGCAATGATCTAACAATACAAAAGAAATAACAATTCCAAAAAATCAATTCCCAAAAGCTAAACATTAAAAAATATCTAGTAACAGTAAAAATTTTCAAAATATTTCTGTTTTATCTTATTACATATATCCTGATACACATAACAAATTTATCATTTATAACACATGCAACACTTACTGTACATAGGAATGGCTTATCACTTTCTCAGACAGCATGCATTAAGACAAGAGTACAAACTGTAAAAATACACACCTGTTATAGCAAATTACTGATGAATTTTAAAATACTCTACTTATTGAATGTATTAGCTATAATTTTTTTGGACTAATTCAAGGCTTACGTTATTAAGTGGACACGGTCAATTTTCACAATTCGCTGTAATTTAACCCTTACTATGCTGGACCCGATTGATTCTGCCTTTGAGACCAGTGTATATCATGATCAGCATGCACATCCGTGCAGTCTGATCATGATCTGCACTGTTCACCATTCAGTCAGTATCAGTTTGGTGATCACCCCTTTTAACAGCTAATGGTACTGTCCAAATTGAAAGTCGGACCAGTTCATTATAGAAATTCAGCAGGGTAAGGGTCAAGAGTGACCAGTACTATCCAGCCGGTCATTAAACTGGTTGGACAAATTATGCCCATAAACACTGTGACCCAGTTTCCTAAATATTGAATGAGAACTTTGTGGATTCCACCCATCCACTGTCCCAAGTGATTCCATTATGCATCCTATTTCTCAGCATGAACACATGCAACAATATTTACATAAAGCAATAACTTTTTCAAACAGCGCATGAATATGTGTAACAATATTAAGATATGAGTTAATACTTTCCCAAACAGCAAAAACACATGCCAGCATATTAAGATAAGATTTAACATTTTCCCAAACAGCCTGAACACAAGAAACAGTATTTTGATAAGATTTAACTTTTTCACAAATAGCAGGGCCAAAAGGAAAACAATTTTCATCTATACTTTTACCAGTCGTAAAAATATAATTCAAGGATATATAAAAATACTATATCTAGGCAGATTAATTTTCTTACTTTTTCATGGTATGACAGCATAATAAATAATACAGTGAAACACAGTTCCCTCAAGCATCGATGGCCGGAGCTCCAAGGCTGACTCGTTTGGTAAACAGCTGTTTTTATTATATTTTCTGTACTTAAATTGCTAGAACAACTGATACCTCAAATGACTGTGTCATCCTAATGTGACTTCAAGAATTAAGTGTTTTCCTGTACTACCATTATGAAACTTTTTATTGTGTTAAGTTACCATAATTATGGTCACAAGACTATAAATAAAGCTTCCTTCAAAACAATTTTTGAAATGCCTCCTGCCTCTTTCACTCTATGCTTATCTCATACAGCGACAGAGATAATATACACCAGAGTGATATCAGCATTGTTTGACACATGCCCCCTGAAAATTCTTCACAAAATTTTAAAATCCAAAATGCATAACTAAACAAGTCAGAAAGTGCTATTATAGGGGATTTTATGGCAGAAATTAGGGCTGTCATCTTTAATAACAATATCGATGTATTTACAATATGAGCACTGCTGTGGGAAAACCAACGTTGACGCTTTGGGAGTAATCCAAGTTAGGGCACTTACAGAAAGTATCATATCATGATTATACCTGGACCAGACACAGTGTTCCAGCAAAGGGAGTAGTATTCAAGCACTCATACTTTGAGGGGGAACAAAGTTGGACTGTACTGAAGGATGCTAGTCTGTTATGAAATTGGCTATTGAGATACCAGCTCATGGAAATATCTAAACAAAAGGCAATTATTTTCCTAAAATGTTAATCAAATGGCGAGGACAAAAATTACATATGAGCCGCGCCATGAGAAAACCAACATAGTGGCTTTGCGACCTGAGCATGGATCCAGACCAGCCTGCGCATCCGCGCAGTCTGGTCAGGATCCATGCTGTTGGCTAACAGTTTCTCTAATTCCAATAGGCTTTGAAAGCGAACAGCATGGATCCTGACCAGACTGCGTGGATGCGCAGGCTGGTCTGGATCCATGCTGGTCACAAAGCCACTATGTTGGTTTTCTCATGGCACGGCTCATATATACGTAAAAATCATGGTAGAAAATAATGGGTATCCTAGCAATTAAATCATTCTGGTCTTGCATAAAAATCAATTTACAAAAGAATATGTATATAAATAAAATATCTGAAAATTCTAGCTATACTCTGTATACTGTAATGGTGTAATTTTTGTTGACATGAACTTGTGTACATGTGGCCATATTTCATTAGAATACTTTCCTTTAAATTCTTCCAGAATACCATGGTCCCTGAAGTATAGAAAATATCAGCTTGAATTAACAATAGAATGAAAGAACTTTGTTGAAAATCTATTGATTCAAAATTCTTTCACAATGTTCTATGGTCTCTTCTCATTATAAAAAGTATGAAAGATGCCATATGGCCAATATTGTACCAGAGTGGCTTCAAAATCTGACATAACAAATAGAGAGCATATTACACAAGTGTTTTTTTCATACTGAATTTATTAAACAAATTGAATAAAATAATCAAATGCGAGCCATTGTCGAGCATTTTATCAATTTTATTCGAAGAGTTTAATGAATTCAATGTGGAAAGACACAAGCATTGTTTCAGGTATGGGCAGGAACCTGGTTAGAACCACTGACCTTCTGTAAGTCTGCTGGATGGCTTCCTCACATGAAGAATTCTACACCCCCAGTGAGTTTCAAACCATCATTTGTGAGTGGTGAGTGATTCTAAATCAGCAATTGTCATTAATGGTCCACATATATACACAAGTGGGTTAGATAAAACAATATATTGGGGACATTTGTTTGTTTCTGTGTAAGATCAAAATGTATCTTTGACAGTCAGCATCACTCAGATGAAATATTTTCATGAAATTAGTGTAATTTTCAATAAATTCACTGAAAAACATGTAAATAAACACGAGTAATGTATTACCTATAAAACTGTAGTACAGGTTGTGTCATTTCCTGATAGCCCTCTAGACGTTTTCTCACAGTTTCTTCCTTGTCATCATCTCTCTGTATCAGTGGTTCACCTGTTACATCATCTTTACCCTGGAAACAACATGACATCATTAGGAGTCACTCTGCCATTTGCAACATAAGCCACTTGCTACAGATTCATGAAAGTGGCCTAAACTTCTAAAACAGGACTATTTTCTTACATAAAATTCTAACTGCAACACATTTGGCTCAAAGAAGTTCCAGTTCAGACCCTACATCATTCACATAATACTTTATTGCTATCACTGAAATATCAAACAGGTGAATCTTATAAACTGGTGTTAAAAAATCTCTAATCTTGAAAAAAGGGCATTAATGAAAATTAATTATTTTAAAAAAAAATATATTATTTCTTAAAAAGGCATAACTGTTAATGAAGCTGAGCAAAATGGAAGCAAATCACATTTAGTTCAAAGTTTGTGCTTAATAAGTTACTGCTGAAAAGACTTCTTCCAAGTTATACACATCAAATACACTACACATATAAGGAAAATGTCATATTAGGTGAAAAATGTGTAAGAAAATTTGCCAAGCCTCAATAAATTCCTTAAATTATCTTTATCCCATGGACAACACTGTGCTAAAGACCACCTCCAAATAAAAGCCACTACTATAAAACCTGCATATCAAGGCCACTGCTTTCTCTCCCATGAATAGTGAAAATTTACCTGTACTGAGTGACTACCTATCAACAAAGACTTTCTTCCCAATAAGAGTTGTCTACACAGACAAACTGTACTACTAATATAAAGTCATACCGCGCCATGAGAAAATCAACATAGTGGGTTGGCGACCAGCATGGATCCAGACCAGCCTGCGCATCCGCGCAGTCTGGTCAGGATCCATGCTGTTTGCTAGGTTTCTCTAATTGCAATAGGTTTTAAAAGCGAACAGCATGGATCCTGACCAGACTGCGCAGATGTGCAGGCTGGTCTGGATCCATGCTGATCGCAAACCCACTATGTTGATTTTCTCATGGCACGGCTCATATGAACATACTGGCACTTTTGGTGGATTAAACTCTGTGTGATAGATGCGTCCACTGGGTGCATGCGTCCAGCGTCCCTTGATTCTGTCAATGATGATGTAATCTGGTATGTTCAGGTTTAATACAACGTCCAATGGTTCCCGCTCATACAGAGACTCGGCCTGCGGCACTGTTCGGGGAAAGCCTGTAAACATATATGATAAGACATTATACATTTATGATAGTACCAGAACATGAAACTTTCACTAACTAATATATCCATTTTCTGAGCATCTTTAGTATTTTTTTTACAATTTATAAACAAGATGGCAAAAGAAAACAAAATTTTTATTATTCATCTGATACCGTTTTGAGTTGCTATCATAATTATAAAAGGTGCCCTTTACAGGCATATTTGGCTTGACATTTTTAACCTTTAGCCTGCTGGCAGCAAGTAATTTTGCCTTTGCGACCAGTGCAGACCAAGATCAGACTGCACATCCATGCAGTCTGATCATGGTCTGCACTGTTCGCTATTCAGTCAGTAAATCAGTGAACATCCCTTTGAATGATAAGTGGTGCTGCCCAGATTGAATGATGGACCAGTCCATTTTAGAAATATAGCAGGGTAAAGGTTAATTATTCAGCAAATGCTTGGGCAGCAAAATGTCCCTATTTATTTTTCACTGCTGTTAGTTAGGATGGTCTGGAAGTCACCAACATTTTCCACAGATTTTCTCAAATTATCTGAAATATTATCAAAGAAGATTGGTCAATATTTCAACAAAGTGGAAAATTTTTAATCAATATAGATTTTACTTTCACAATGCCAGACACTATCATTACGTTATGCTCTCTGCAAATGGTAATTTGTCATTTTTGACTGTTTCCGACTAACTTTATCAATCATGAGGGATGAAACAGTTTCAACTGTTGCCCGCAACAATGAACTGTTTTATGTGCAGCCAGGATAAGCATAATGATGTCTCTAGCCAAGTGCTAAATCATCTGTAATCATATAGTGTTGTTTGATTATAATCTACAGTTGGTTATACAAATTAGTTTTTAAAGCCATTTTCAGACATTTTGAAATAGATAACGGAAAACATTATTCCTACAAGGTTTTGGGAATAGTCATAACTATAATATTGTCCTTTAATATCAAGGACAACATTTTAAAACTGTTCTGCTCTGCCAGTCGGCCTTTGACAACAGTTCTAAAGTTAGTCTTTGCTTCCTAAGTAAAAATGATTTTACTGTTTGAAAAAATTTTGTATTTGTTGGGTTGAATTTTGCACCAACACAATTACAGGTCATATGGCGACATTCCAGCTGTGATGGTGGAGGAAGACTTTCATCAAAGGCGGACACCTGGGTAGAACCAGACCGACCTTCTGTAGGCTAGCTGGATGGCTTCCTCACAAAAAGAATTCAAAGCCCTGAGTGAGGCTTGACCCACATTGGTGAGGGGTAAGTGATTTTAAGTCAGCGACCTTAACCACTCGGCCATGGAGGCCCCTCGCAGTTTTTTTCTGTTTCATATGTAACCTACCAAATGTAGGATAAAATCCCTCCCAACAACCCCACCCCCCTGCTCAATTTGACCAAGGCAGACAAAATACAACCTTTGATTTTGTTGAATAAAAACATTACAATTAAATGAAGTTGAAAAGAAATAAAAAATCACAACTTACATTTAAGATGATAAATATTGATTCTTAACGGATTGAAGTGAAAATTTGGATACCAACAGAAATGATGAAAGTGGGTATTTTATTTGACTTGGTCAAATTGAGCACTGGAAATTTGTGCGGAGAGAGGGAGATTTTGCTGCATTCTATACCTACCATCAAGCAACCAGCTGCTTGTTTTAATTTGATGTAGCTCATCAACAATAAGATTCACCATGACGTTGTCAGGAACTAAACTTCCCTGGTCAATATACTTCTTGGCAGCAAGTCCAGCTTCTGTATTGAAAAAAGAAAACTTGTTTATTCATGTAAAAATCCTCAGATGGATATAGAAGTTACAACCAAAACAATTTATAAATCTTTAACAAGAGCTGTCTGCAGTAAGATGGCACGCTTGACTTTTCTCAGTGCTTGACTCTGAATTGGAGCTTTGCCAGTAAAAACTTTATAAAACTTTAACCAAAAATTTCTAAGTTAAAAAGGGGCATAACTCTGTCAAAATTCAAACAGAGTTATGGGGATTGTTTCTCCTGGTGTAGACTTTGATAGTAAATAAATATTTAAAGTTTCAAGTCAAAAGCTTTGATAGTAACTGTTACAGAGGTATTTGACTTTATGAAAAAATTCTAAGTTAAAAAAGGGCATAACTCTGTCAAAATTCAAATCAGAATTCTGGGGATTTCTTCTCCTGGTATATACTTTGATAGTAAATAACTATTTTAAGTTTCAAGTCAAAAGCTTTGATAGTACTGTAACAGAGATTTTTGACTTTATCAAAAACTTGGACCAAAACATTCTAAGTTAAAAAGGGGCATAACTCTGTCAAAATTCAAACCTGTGGTATGGAGATTGATTCCCCTGGTGTGAACCTTCATAGTAAATAATTATTATAAATTTCAAGTCAAAAACTTTGATAATAACTAAGATATTTGACTTTATAAAAAACATTAACCAAACAAGTCCAAGTTAAAAAGGGGCATAACTCTGTCAAAATTCAATCGGAGTTATGGGAAATGTTTCTCCTGGAGTAAACCTTGATAGTAAATAACTACTTTAAGTTTCAAGTCAATAGCTTTGATAGTAACAGAGATATTTGATTTTATCAAAAACTTTAACCAACCACGACGCCGACATTAGGGCGAGTATAATAGCTCTAATTTTCATGATCATTGGGATTCAGTTAAAACTGTTTTACACAAATCATTTGATAAAAACCATGCAGCTAATTACAGAAATTCAATCTTTGTGAATTCCCTTACAGAAAAAAATGGTCTCTGGTGAATGGATGTGGTGAATGGTAGGTGAATGATTGGTTAATAGAAAGTGAATGAAGTTGGGATTATTAACTTTTCACATACAAATGAGGTCTGCGGTGAATGGGCTACGAAAATTCTGCAGTGAATGAGAGGTGAATGACTGGTGAATGATCGAGCTGCGAACAGTCTGCTGGATAAGGACGTGTCCTTTGTCATTAATACTGAATGCCCCCACCTCCCCCCGAAAAACCACCCCTTCCCTATTTGAAGGTCTTTGATGCTAACATGAGCATTACATTGCACCGTTGGTATATAAAAGACGTATCATATTTAGTTATGTATGAAGGGTCATTGATTTGGGCTCTACATACGAAAAATCTCCTTTCAGTATTTCTGTGGATGGTGGTCCTTTACTATAGCTTTGGGGAGGGGTAGTTCTGTATATATCGATAGTATGTAGAGCCTAAATCAATGACCCTTCATGATCAGCCTTTCCCCATATGACAGGCACAAACACACACCTGTTTTCAGTAATATTTGATGCCTCAATAAATCTCCACTTGACAAATGTTTCATTGGGAAATCTTTAATTATTCTAGATGAAATTGTTCCTTTTCCCGAACCAGGTGGGCCCATTATAAGTGCTCGTAGTAGTTTGAATGTCATTTTCAGGTTATTTTCACACACACCACATAAAAAAAATATTGTCCTAATTTTTGGCCACAGGTTGTCGTTAAATTTTGTAGATAAGAAAACTTAAAAACCAATTATTACACATCCTTAGCTTAAATATAAAAAGGATAAATTTTGAAAATTCTGAATTAAGTTTTGTTGCTTTAAATATTTTGTTATTTTATGGGAAAAAATGATATGAATAAAAAATTATTGTCGTGAAATTTTTACCGGAAAACGCCATTACTGCGACCACTTAATCTGGTTCCCTGTCCAATATTGGTTCCCATTCAAAATGGCTTCCAATTATTGGATCAGGTAACCACTAAGCAAAATAGCCAAAATTGTGGCTAACAGACTGCGTCGTATAATAATATTTGAACAAAGCTGATTCCGTAATCAAAATATATACCAGTCGAGCACCTGAATAGCTCGGCCAATGAGATAGTGTCCTAGATTTTACCAACTAATGAAATCGTATCCTTGTTTCCAAGGTAAATAAAGAATGACATATCGACAACAACAACATGAAAACTTTTTCCCTTGATTCATTCGGAAAAATTTGAATTTCTATGACGAAAGTACTTCATTTCGTTGTATTTTATGCATGACCATCAGAGAAAAACACAACTTATGCCTCAAGTAATAATGTCTTTGTTCAACAAATGAAGAAAAGCTAAAACTACCAGAAAATGCTGCCCAAAAAGGGACACCTGCACTTTACCGGTACGCACATTTAATAAATACACCTCATTTTTTCCTACTGCCCCCACAGCCCCGTTTTTCTTTTTTCTTTAATGAATGAATTATTGTTAAAATTTATTTAAATGATTGTAACGAGCACTTGTTGTTGCTGTTGTTTTTCCTTTATGTCATTATGTCATTATACAGCTGACAATAGTCTCTGGGTGTATAGTTTTCTCTTTGTGGAAATTATTCTCTAGGTATACTTAACACTTAATAAGTCAGTGTGTGAAGTTGGTTGCTTTAATTTTTAAAATCTTCTGGTGTCTTTAATAAATTGCTGAAACAGCTTCTGAATTTCTGCCCCAGAATCCTGGCAGTAAAGTGCATTCTAGCCCTCCCCCCCCCCCCCCCCCCCCACCAAAAAAACAAAAACAAAAGGCATGCCAGTGACACATGTTGGCTCTTGTCAGTCTTGAATTTTGCCCAATAAAATTTATTATATTAGATATTTACAAGTCTTGTCTTTTCAAAATAAGTTCATTGATAAATGTGCAAAGTCAAAGCTTGTCAGGTTGTTCATGCATAAAACAGTCTCCCAACATTTATAATCATCATACATTATATTTGCCAAAATGTGACAAAACCCTTATTTATTTTCATCTACACCTGCAATAAATCCCCTCCCCAGTCTCTTTCAAAACAAAACCAGAGACTTGCAGTTATAACTTGTATTCAATACTGAATGACCATTCACTTGAAAATGCATATTTTGCATAAAATGCCAATTAAATGTTCATGTACTATTAAATCACTCTCAACTAGAATCACTAGTCATGATCAAATACACCCATAGCTTACATTATGTGTGTCATGCATCTTCACTACAGGAATGTGCATGTCACATGAAGGCTGAAGACTGATGATTTTCAATGGAATGCAGTTTATCATAATGTGATACCTGCTATAAGGGCCACATTCAGTATTTTGGTTTATGAAGTTGCAAAGTTTCTTGAGGATTCCAAGCATATGACCGCTTGGAACACTGTGTAAGCATACCTGAAATGGTACAAACTGACTTATATTTGAGGCAGTTTGAGCATGAGTTTTTTTTTACAAAATGTCACAAGTAAATGTTCTATATAAGCAATTTGACTAAGGTGATGGCTTTTTGCTTTGACAGTCAGCAATAATAAAGAGTAATGTAAATAAAGTTATGTGAGTGATTCAATGAAGCCAGCTGAACTGTTGTCTAAAATGATTGATGTATTAATTTTAGGCTGTCAAAAATCAATGCTTTTTTGTATTTTGGCCCCTTTCATGGTCAGCCCATGCTTCCCCCAATAAACATCACAGTGAGATGTGCACTTACAGCACAGCTATAACTACTGAACAAATTTTGCAGTCTTGACTATCACTTCAAAGAGTATTTTTCTTTTATATTTTTTTTATTTATTTAATAACTATGACCTGGCCATATCTAAAAGATTTAATAAAACTGTCTCTAGACAGAATGTAAGTCAATATGTCAAAGTAAAAAAAATGTTTTTGTATATTTACAGTTATTTTCATTTCAGTTACCTGTAATACATCTATATAGGTACTTTTAAACTATCTATCACAAATATTTCGTACTTGTACATTTTTAATATAAAGAAAAGCAACAATAATTTTATTAAGGTACATAATGCAATGAGGACAGTCACATTTCATGGTGTGAGATCCCTTAATTGTTATAAAAATGTATTGAGACAATAATGTACATTTTGGTGATCAGTATGCAAGTATATGATCTTGAATTTATCATGTACTGTATATTAGTCTTTCATATTGTCCTTGTACCAACAAATTATTGTGTGGGAAATTTAGAGAAAACCTGTTATGTTTTATGGTTATCTATATTATTTCTCAAAGTGTAAACCAAAACAAAATTGTACAAAAATACACAATTAATGACAAACAAGAGGGCCATGATGGCCCTATATCGCTCACCTGTTATCATTGCACTTAAGGACAAGCCTTCAAGGTCAAAAGATCATAATAGAAATCAGTCAAAAGAACTATGAGAAAATATAGTTGAAATTTTCTTTAAGTAACTTTAAAAACAAGATTTGAAAACTGTAGAGGTCCACTAGGCAATGCTACATGTCAAATATCTAAGCTCTTCTGGTTTATTTTTAGAAAATTTTGAAGATTTTTCTATGTACAATCAAGTAACCCCATGGGGCAGGGTCAATTTGACCCCAGGCATCATGATTTGAATAAACTTTGTAAAAGTCTAATAGGCAATGCTACATGTCAAATATCTAAGATCTAGGCCTTCTGGTTTATTTTTAGATTTTTTTTTAAGATTTTCCTATGTAAAATCAAGTGACCCCTAGGGCGGAGTCAATTTTGACCCCGGGGGGCAAGGTTTGAACAAATTTTGTAGAGGTCCACTAGGCAATGCTACATGTCAAATATCTGTCTCTAAGCCTTCTAGTTTATTTTAAGAAAATTTTTGAAGATTTTCCTATGTAAAATCAAGTGACCCCTGGGCCGGGTCAATTTTGACCCAGGGGGTCATGATATGAACAAATTTTGTAGAGGTCCATTAGGTAATGATACATGTGAAATATCTAAGCTCTAGGTCTTCCGGTTTATTTTAAGGAAACTTTTGAAGATTTTCCTATGTAAAGTCAAGGACCCCTAGGGCAGGGTCAATTTTGACCCCCAGGTCATTATTTGAACAACTTTAGTAGAGGTCCACTAGGCAATGCTACATGTCAAATATCTAAGCTCTAGGGCTTCTGGTTTTTGAGAAAATTTTTTTTTTAAATATTTTCCTATGTAAAATCAAGTGACCCCTGGGGCGGGGTCAATTTTGTCCCCGGGGGCCATGATTTGAAAAAATTTTGTAGAGGTCCACTAGGCAATGCTACATGTGAAATATCTAAGCTCTAGGCCTTCTGATTTATTTTTAGAAATTTTTTGAAGATTTTCCTATGTAAAATCAAGTGACCCCTGGGGCGGGGTCAATTTTGACCCCGGGGTCATGATTTGAACAATTTTAGTAGAGGTCCACTAGGCAATGCTACATGTCAAATATCTAAGCTCTAAGGCTTCTGGTTTTTGAGAAGAAGATTTTTTAAGATTTTCTTATGTAAAATCAAGTGACCCCTGGGGCGGGGTCAATTTTGACCCCGGGGTCATGATTTGAACAAATTTGGTAGAGGTCCACTAGGCAATGCTTCACACCAAATATCTAAGCTCTAGGGTTTCTGGTTTTGAGAAGATTTTTAAAGTTTTTCCTTTCGGTTGCCATGGCAACCAGTGTTCTGCATGGAATTCAATTCTTTGAACAATTTTGAAAGGGGGCCATCCAAGGAACATCCCTGTGAAGTTTCATCAAAATTGGCCTGTTGGTTTAGGAGGAGATGTTGTTTAAAGGAAAGTGTGGACGGACGTACAACGGACGGATGGACAGACGGACGGATGCCGGACGGTGAGCGATCACAATACCTCACCCTGAGCACTTTGTGCTCAGGTGAGCTAAAAAACCCACAATGTTTTGTAAATTGGAAGTCCAAATAAATATTTCTCATATACTAAGGCTTAGACCGCACATATAAGTTGATTTCCTTTTTGTGAAATTTGGAGGCTCTGTGTTATTACTCTGGAAAGAATGTTTTTATCAAAATTAACTAAAACTATCTGTTTGAGATTTTTCTGTATGAATAAATAGCACTTTTGGGTAAAATTTACTTTCATGTTGCTGTGCTGAACCATGATATACAAGAAAAAAGGACATGTCAAGAAAGGACAAACAGCAAAGTATGGGCTTAAAGTAGTATAATTTTCTCAGTAATTGTAAAAAGTCTTTTATACCTATTCAATAAAAAAATGGGGAAAACTGGATTTCTGTGAAACCAGGCCTCTTCCTACATTCTTACAATTATGGAGTGTGGAGTGTAGCAGGCATTTTTTTCAAACTGGAAAATATATAATTTTTGAAAACATTTTGGCACAATAACCTTTAAATTTCACTCAGAGTATATATTAACTGTTTACATAAGTAACAGATTGGTCAACACATTCTGGTGTTCTCCAATGAAAAACTTGCATTTGGTCAATCTCATTTAAGAAACATGTTTAAAATGAAAAATAGGCATATTCTTATACAACTGGCATCAGTTCCAAGAAATCATAGAAAATCCAAAATAATTTTTATGTCTCAGCTGCAAAAAAAGAAAAAAAAACTATTCCACTATTTTCCATATACTACATACTCTTATGCATTCCTAAGTTTCCTCAAATATGAATCTTCAAAAATTACTTTGCCTGCAGTGCATATAAATTAAAAGCAAAATGACTTATAAAAGGAAAATAAAATGTTGTTGTTTTTTTTTAATAATAAAAATTATCAAAAATATTGTTTGTTTGCAGTGATCTGATATAGATGCTTTCCCCCCATTTCTGCCAACACAGACATGACAAAAATACAGGCATAGAAAATTCAAGCTGTCAGTATTTAGGTTAATAATGAATAAATTATTACATTCTACAGAAATAAGTAAATAGTTAATACAATTTTTTCTGTATGCCAGGGCTTCCTGCTAGGATTTGAACCTAGAATTCTTACTGAAGTAAGTGTGTTTCCTTACACTACAAGAAGTAACCCCATAGCAACACAGACATTTTAGAGCATCCTAACACTTTCATTTATATATGATATAAAAGTGCAATTAGTTCCCAAATCTGCAATAACAGATGATAACTGAAAAGACATATACAAAACGGCAACCTATATTATATATGTGACGGTGATACTTGTAAATATTTCAATGAAACAAAATTAAATACATCATGAACTTTTGTGATATGTGCTGATAAATTAGCAACACTTGGTAGTATGTACATGTAAAAATAACAAAATGAACCGCGCCATGAGAAAACCAACATAGTGTGTTTGCGACCAGCATCCATGCAGTCTGGTCAGAATCCATGCTGTTCGCTTTCAACGCCTCTTGCAATTATAGAAACCGTTAGTGAACAGCATGGATTCATGCTGGTTGCAAAATCACTATTTTGGTTAGATCTATACATAGATCTCTGAATTCGCCTACCCCTGTCGGGCCTCAGTCAGATAAAATACATGTGATCAGCTGTTTAGATGTCATAGAAGCTATGAATATATTTTGGTCTTCTCAATCTCATGGTGCAGCTCAAATGAAAGTGAATTTTGTTGTTGAATCTATAAGTGTCAAAATTAAAAATATGTTTCATATTTATAAACAAACGGATGTGGTAACTGGATCCCTTGACCCTATGTCTACCGGTCTGGGTATGTTATAATTTACTGGTAATTGCTATTGGGAAAAGCTGAAGTAAGTTATCATCGAAATTGCCTCTTTCCATTTGTTATTAAAGAATCTATACATTTGTATGAAAAACAAATATCTATAGTATGAGGCGTTAGACTTGAACTTAGATTATTTATTAAATGATTAAATCAGTTATTTGGGGACGAACTGTCAAAACAAGAGCGAGTTGACTGGGGGCGAATCGGCAGTATGCCATCATTTACGCGTATACCTTCGTCTACTTAACATTAAACAAACAATGAAGAACATTAAATCTATAATATTTAAATGAAATGGGATTTGTAACTGCCTGTATTGATTTGAAACAAACCTACATTTCGTCAGAAAATAAAATCTCTCGGTAGCTTACCTCGCAGCCGCCGCCATATTTGTTTACCAAAATCCCATCAGCCAATCAGGCTACAGAAGTCGCTGGAGGTTACCTGTCGTACTTTTTTGAAGTTCGCAGGGGACCAGTCTATGCGACCACTTTAGGGTTGTTAATAAAACCCGGCCCGGCCCGGCCCGGACCAAACCACGGAAATAGCCGATTCCGATTGTACGGAAACCACCGGAAGCTTACGGACGGAAGGCTAATATAATTACGAATGATATCGTGTCGATGTCAATTTACATATTTAGAATTTAGTAAAAAAAATACACTGAACTTTATGATGCCCGCGAGGAACTTCTTTGATGAATGGGTTAAAACTGCGTGTTCTTTCTGGTTGCAAAAACGTCTTAATATAATTTGTAAACTTGTACACAGGAAGTCGTTATACGTCATAGCGTTGTTTTGACGAGCCTTCTAATTAGTTCCCGATGTTTTGTATCGTTATCATTATATACTATTTTATAATCACGTTTTGTCCAAAAAGTTGTTATATTTCGAAGAAAGGAATTCCTCTCGGGCATCAAAGAGTTTTTGTTTCACCTGTGTATTCCCAAAGCCTAAATAATTCTTTGTGTCCGGTAACATGCCTAAAAAAATAGGTAGTAAAAAGGCAGGATTTTTTATACTTTTTTGTTCAATGAGACTTTACGGAAATTATTTTTATGTCAAAAAAAATGAATACGAATAATTTCTAATATCACTGACAATTTTTAAAGAATAGAATGAGCAGTTTTTTAAAACTTTTTATTAAAAAGTTTTTAAAAAATCTCAAAGACTATAAAACATTTAGAGTCATGTAAAAAAAATAGGATAGGTCGGGATACCGATTACGCACGAAGAATGCAGCGTTGAATATTGAAAAGTTTTACACACGGTACCCCATATTTTTAAAATATTCCTGTATAAATATATAGAAACAAATACTGAGACAGGTTTGTTCACGCAGTATTGTGAGTATCTCTTGAACTTAGTCGACTGAATTGACGTACGATGAAAGTCACACATTGAATATATTGTGGTACATTGCAGTTTGTGGCATAGCCTTTGCACTTTCGATAATCGATTTCATATTCGGCAGGTTGCTATAATGTTTTAACATTTTTTTTTTTTTTTAAGTTTGCAAGTAATCTCTGAATAAACTGACTTACTTAAGTTATATTCAAATTAGTTCAAAACTATATAGAGTAGAATCGAGATACAAATTTTACCTTTTTTCATTTTTGTACAGAAGTCTCGTAAACCGGAGGTCGCGGGTTCGAATCCTGTCAGCGGATTTTGACCGTGACTCCAACAGTCCTTTCTTTCGGTGCGAGTACTGGTTACTTTCCAGGAAGCAGTCACCGAGTGTATTTCACATTAGTTGGTGAACCAAAACTCGACGCGAAAAAGAAATATTTTAAATGGGAACAAAATTACCATTTAACTGCTCTCAATATACAGAACGATTCACACTGTTTCGTGAAAAAAGACCAAGTAAAAACTTGTTAAGGTTCGTTTGGATATTTACCAATGCTCTACACTTTCAGATTATGAATTTAGATACTTCAAAATTAAACTTCAATGGTTAGACATATCTTGCAAAACTTTGCAATTTATTTAGGTTGATTTGATATATTATTGTATACAGAATGCCTTTTCAGTCAGTTTGCTAGTGCTCGGCATTTTTGATACATAACAACTGAAGAATCGTTTGAGCCCGCTAATCATAATTTACAAATAAGTCTCAAAAAAGCAAAATAAAACTTTGAACGGATGTTGTTTCTTCAAATCTCACAAATTTCTTCATTAGGATTTTTTTTGTAAATTTATCAATATCACAATGTACTGCAGACGATTTACTCTAACACTGCTTACTTTACTATGGTTACGTGACCACACCGGAAGTGAACTGTACTTGGATCTATATTGAGCAGCTTTAATGCTGTCGCCTTCTGAGACCTTACGTTTTGTGAGTTTTTCATTGGTAGAACCAAACCTATTGTAATTATGCATCTTCTTTTGTATATACCGAGTAATTGTACGATAGTTTGCAGTTTTTTACGAAAGATCTGAGTGTAATTCTTCAGCTATAATTGGTTTGTTAAACTGCCCATTTGTGGCCAAATCCATTAAGCATCTCAGAAAAGTTTTAACCTTACAATTTTTTTTCAACTTTACGGTAAAGAAAGTGTAATGAGCGGGATTTTCCAAAAACAAGTTGCATCCTTCATAACTTGTTTAAATAATAGTAAAAGTTGATCTTCACCCGATATTACATTGTATTGAAAAGGAAAAATTCGTACTCCTTACGCAAATCGCGTCGAGAAATCACATTTTAGCTCAACCCTACATATATATAGTTGTGACGTTTCTGTTTTATGGAGATTAATTTATCTTTTGGGTTTCCATTATATCCAAAAAGTAATTATGTTTCATTTGGTATAGAAGGCCCATTGAAACCTATATGTTTTCAAATGGAATGACTAAGTAGTGTGTTCTTTTTTCTCAAATACAATTATGATAAAAAAAAATTTGAATTGTAATATGAGCGAAAAATAAACAGGGATCTCCTTCTTCGTTTTCGCGGTATTGTCTTAATTTTATCCTACCCTATTTTCACGCGCAGCTATTGCACACTCAATTTTTACATATAAATGCTTGTATCTAAGGGAAAAATAAGTTAATCACCACAAAAAAGTTTACAACAGCATAAATTTCATTTAATTATATTCTTATTTTGTTAGCCATTTTCGATTTCTTTCCGATCTTTATTGTTACGCGTGTATCCCTGAATACATGTTACACACAAAAACGGCGAGATGAAAAACATAATATAGTACTTCTTACTAAACATTTTACTGATCGTTCGCCACTTAGTATGTATCTTTTATTTTCTGAAAATGTTCCTGAAATGTTTTTGAATGAAATAAAATTATAAAATGACTATCAGGTTCATTCTTATGCTGTGGTGCTAGGAAAATTTTGATTGTGCATATCAAAGTCCCGACCAACTTAAAAGTCAGAATTAGCCGGGAAGAATTATTTACTGTTGTGGCCTTTTAGGAATTTAAGCCCATTTTCGTCAACATTTTATTATACATTTACATTTTAAATACTAAACTCTTTCTCTACAGTAACTTACAATTGTCGCATTGAGAAATATTAGTCACGGATAGAGTTATTTTGAGGGACCACTCTCTCAGGAATACATTATTTATTTTATTATACCTAAAAAATAATGAAATGATTTATTTAACATTAAAAAAATTATTACTTACCAAATAATGAAGACAGAATTAAGGAGGCTTTACTAGTAAGCACTTAGAAATTGTCACGACTTTGCTGTATAAAAATCATTACTTTTTGATAGGTATCTATAGTCTTGAGGTTACATAACGCTGTATTTATGGACATACTTCAATAAAATCAGCAGCAGTAACATTCGAAAAGCGGCGATAACTACGGAACATATAATGAGAGCACTCATTTTCTTAGTAGTTAGTAGTTAGTTAATTTACAATCTAATGGTGATAGTTTCAGTTTGATATTTGATGAAAAATTGTTTTCAAAATGTTGCATGTAGAACAAATCATTCAAAAGCACAAAAGAAAAATAGGCCGGGTTCACACATGTATGAACACAAGATAAAGTAATTTAATCCTATGTATAAATAAGCGCATCGTCTTTTAATCAGTACGAAAGTATTGATCTCTCATAGGGAGACATGAAAATGTAATATCACATGCGCAGAAAAAACAAAATAGCGTTGTTGCGCATGTGATATGAAATTATTGCTTTTATCATTAAATCTATATTTATAGTCCTTTCCATTGTTCTAGATGTAGTCACATGTTCAACGATAAAAAATCGTATTTTCTCGAAGGCGGAGCCAAACACACATATTGACCTCCAGCTGTGACGTCCACGCGTTATTACGTTAAAACAATGCGACGTCGTATACAATTACCTAAGGCTGCAGACATTTGTATCTAATGTTTATACTTATGAGTAGGCTGGATTTGATAATAAAACAATTGTCGTTTTTATGTGTGGTCGATATGTGGATTTATCGACCTGTTAAAGCGATATCAAGTCGATAAATTCGCTCGAGGTTGATATTGCTTTTATCAGGCCGATAAATCCACATATGAGCCAAGCCATGAGAAAACCAACATTGTCTATTGCGATTAGTTTTTAGTTTATACAAATTTGTTTTAGCTCGATTGTGATGAAAGCTTCAAGCTTATTGTAACCACTCTCGAGTCCGCTTCCTGGAAAAACCAGTACTGGTGTCATATGAGAAGTCATGGTCGTGACCCCAGTGGGGCTCGAACCCACGACCTCTGGATTGAGCGGCCAACACCTTATCCACTAGACCACCGCTCCCTATTGCGATTAGAGAAACCGTTAGCAAACAGCATGGATCCTGACCAGACTGGCGGATGTTGGTTTTCTCATGGCGCGGCTCATATCGACCTCACCAAAAGGCAATTATTGTATAATATCACATGCACAGAAATTGAAAATAACGATTTTGCGCACGAGATATGAAAACGCTTATGATATATTATTCAAGTTAAACTAATGGGAAAAGTGCACTGGACATTGTGTGGGGTATAATAAATTAACATCTGAATTGCACACATTTGTAATCCATGCTTTAAAATGTTCATTTTAAAAACAAAAATGTTAACATTGTGTGAATAGTTGTATAAGTATATAGCAAAAGCATGGTTCGTAGTCCGACCGGACCGGGGTTTTTTTTAAATTCTTTGTTAAAAAGATATGCTAGTATTATTTCAAATATAAAAGAAAGAGAAATCAAAAATTAAATAATCTAAAAACAAAAATAACGTTAGCAGTAAATTGTTAAAACATGAAAGTTCATTGCTATCACTACCCTCCCATTTATCCGTATTAGATATTTACCGTTTTTTATTGTTTTGTTTTAAACAGACTGAGCGGACATGTTTCGGTGTGTGTGTGGGGGTGGGGGTCCGGGTTCGAAACTTTGCGACCGATCTTTCATATTTTATACTCCAGTCCATTCATTTCTACAACTTACTGTAACTCCGGGTATCATCTCCATACAAAATCACCCGGTTTTGTTTAAAGCTAAATCATATGATTTATCATTTGAGCAACATTTTATGATATTTTTTTTCAGTTTTCTTGTATTTCAGGAACAAAGACCTATTACATAGAGTTATACCTCTTCTGGAAATGTTAACTTTGATATTTTTTATGAAATTTTGAAACTGCCTCCCTTTAATATGAAAAAAAATGTAAAAAGTGGACTATGTTTTTAGATTTTGATATGATTTATTAGTTTATTTAGTTTTATATTCAAATTTGAATACTTCAACAACCTGAAACAAATGGCAAGTATGAAAACAGCGCATAGCTTCGTAGTTCATCTATTTTCGATCTATCTTGGTTGCGCAACCGAGATAGGCAGAAGGAGTATAATAATAATTTCATAAAACTTACATTTCTAGTTAATTTTCGCAAAATGTGTACTTATCAATGCAAATCTTTGACAACCTTAAGGATGTACGAGCGTTTATTTCAGGATATCCGCCATTTTGAAAAATGTTTCTTCGAATATTGCTTTCTAACAAAAGTCTTGCCAAAAATTAATGCTAAATAATTAAAATATGGCTAAAAATGTACCATTTAACTAAATATATTATGCTTTTTGCGAAAAAAAATTTTCACCCTTATTTTTGGCTGGCATTTGCCTAAAATTAACGTAAGATTTACAATGGGGTAGGGGTAGGTAATTTCAAATATCTATAAAAGTAGATCAGGTTTGGTTTTGATATTTTTCTGACTGATACATTTAATGTTAAGCTCTAAATAAAATAAAAGTTTTCAAGATAGCACTTAATATTATCTAGAAAATTTAGATTAAAACAAAAAGAACAAAAAATATCAAAATTCACCACTTTTTAGCAGTTTTTTCTTAATAAATCTCTTAGATGCACGGTGACCCCAACTTTTTTCTTTCCATTTTGAAGTATTTTTGTGTGTCTTTAATGCTGCAAAATATTTTAGAAATCTTAACGTCAGAATTTGTTTTGTAGATCTAAATACGTTTTTTCCATTGAAAATAATGTGGGTGGGGTAATGATGTCGACATGTAAAAATAAAGAGACTTGTTAGTGACATTTATGCTTATATAATTCTGACATCACCATATATTCATATTAACCTGTAAGACCTGAAATCCCTATAAGATTAAGTAGGATATTATATATTTTATATTGACCACCATTTTTCTAATTTTACAAAATTTCAGAAATGCTTAAACAGCGGGTGAAGAAAATGCCCTATAAAATTAAAACGAGTTCGGTGACCTATGTTTTTTCTGCTCTTGTTTGTCTTAGAAAATAATGTTCGTCAAGCTCACAGAGTATAGAAAAATTCTTAACGTTAGAAAAAATTCGCTCGTACATCCTTAATGTAAGAGTGTTTATATTCATATGTTCCCTAAGACAAGATATTTTCATTATACTTAATATGCTAAAACGCTATCTTGGTCGGGCAACCAAATTTTATAAATGCTTCTAGTGCATGGTATAGACCCCTTCGCCTTACTACACAACCTAGTGTCACATCGTTAGGTGTGAAATAACGACGTACATTTAACTAGCCTGTCCAGTTCTGTTGAAAGTATCCTGCAAACTGCTATCTCGTGTCTGTCCGGTACACAAAATGACACATCGACTGCCGAACGTATTACTTCTTTGATTGGACCGAAGGGGTAATTGTGCCTGTGCATAAAAAGGGAGACCCTCGGGTGGTTCAGAATTACAGAGGTATTACTCTTGTAAGCTGTCTTTCTAAACTATTTACAACAATATTAAATAAGCGTATTGTAGAATTTTGTGAAACAAATAATATAATTTCTGATGCTCAGTTTGGATTTAGAAAAAATAGGTCAACTGTAGATGCCATTTTTATTCTTCACTCTATCATACAGAATTATTTAAGTAATAACAGACGTCTATATGTGGCTTTTATCGACCTAAAGTCTTGTTTTGACAGCATAAGTAGAAATTCGTTGTGGCTAAAAATGTACAAAAGTGGAATACAAGGAAAAATTTTAAGAATCGTAAAAGACATGTATGAAAAGGTAAAATCTTGCGTCAAATGTTGTAATACATATTCTGATTTTTTCAATTATGCTGTTGGTTTACGACAAGGGGAGGTAATTTCGCCGATACTTTTTTCACTGTTTGTTGAAGATTTAGAAATATATTTACAAAGTAATGTAGAATCAGGATTGCTTATAGATGATATTGTATTAATATTATTATTATTTGCTGATGACATGGCCATTCTTGGCAAATCTATCGAAGATCTACAAAATAGTTTGAATTTATTATGTACTTACTGTAAATGTTGGGGTCTGGAGGTAAATACACAAAAAACAAAAGTAATGGTTTTTAGAAAAAGAGGTAGAACAATGGCTGATGAAAAGTGGACTTATGATAATAATCAATTAGAAATAGTAGATAACTTTAATTATTTAGGTACTGTGTTTAATTATACTGGTAATTTTGCAATGAACCAGGAACACCTAAGCGGAAAAGCACTTAAAGCAATGAATGTATTAATGTGTAACTGCAAAAAGTTTAATTTAAAGCCAAAACTACAATGTCAACTATTTGATTCCTTTGTTGGTTCCATACTAGGATATGCTTGCGAAGTCTGGGGTTATTCAAAGTCGAAGGAAATTGAACGTATTCATTTGAAGTTTTGTAAAAGGATATTAAATGTTAGAACAAGTACCAGTAGCACAGGTGTTTATGGTGAATTGCAGCGTTATCCTTTATATAATGTAAGATATGTTAGGATTATAAAATACTGGTGTAAATTATTGTACACAGATAATATTATTTTGAAAAAGGTTTATGAACAAAGTTTAAATGATTGTAACAAAGGTTATAATAATTGGACTGCTAATGTTAAAAGGTTACTTAGTATATATGGTTTTGCAGACGTTTTTTCAAATCCTGAATCTGTGGACTGTAATGTATTTCCTAAAATATTTAAACAGAGGGTTTTTGACAATTATTTGCAAGACTGGCATAATTCAATACAAAATAATACCGTTTTAGAACTATATGCACGATGTAAAAATGATTTCTCTTATGAAAGTTACCTTGACATACTACCAAAAAATTTAAGAAGTTTTGTATCACGAATTAGACTGTCTGCCCATTCTCTTAAAATACATACAGGTAGATATGGTAGAAACAGAACACCAAGAAATGAACGTTACTGTGACTGTTGTAATTTACGTGATATCGAGGACGAATACCATTTCATATTGATTTGCCCTTGTTACTCACAAATAAGAAAACAATATATTAAAAAGTACTTCTTCAACCGGCCGTCAATGTTTAAATTTATAGAATTGCTTAAATCAGAAAATAAGACCATTCTTATTAGAATAGCCAGATATATTAAGGAAGCATTAACAATAAGAAAAGAAAAATTGTATAATAGTTCATCCTCATAATAGTCGGATATGAAATTATGCAGGTTTGAGCTTTTGTGATAAGTTATCCCTGAATTAGCTGTTACCATATTTATCTAAAATGATCTATCTAGAACGATACCTATGTCAAAAATTTCGTTATTGTTTATTAGAAATTCGTGACTATATATGTGTATTATATTTTCTTTATCTAATGACAATGTATGTACATACAAGTCATAAATAAAATATATGTTCTGTTCTGTTCTGTTTGATTGAGTGTGATTCAAATATCTTGTTATTTTAGGTCTTTGCTTATGTCAAGTGCAATACTTCATCAAACATACGTATCATCAATATTAAATACTTTGCTTCTACTTTTGTAATAATGAAATGAAATACACATAATTGCCTTGATAAAGATGACGATATCACCATTCGTAATTATATTAGCCTTCCGTCCGTAAGTTTCCGGTGGTTTCCGTACAATCGGAATCGGCTATTTCCGTGGTTTGGTCCGGGCCGGGCCGGGCCGGGTTTTATTAATAACCTAAAGGGTTACCACTTTACGGTGTTTACAGCGCGCTTGCCAAAATTTCGAAGGAAAAGTAATGTTTTCAGCTTAATCAAAGATTAATGGTGAGCTTTAATTGATATTTGAAACCATGTAAACTCGACAGAATTATTGAATTAACAACAATTGAATATGGAGCTATTGCTTAGCCCGAAACGTTATTCCATCTCATTTGTAATCAAATTTCGCGATGTATAATCTAATTAAAATACAGAGTATTTGTTTTGTTTTAAGTCCGCAGATGTATATATAAACAAAAGTAACTGGCAATGAATTGATTCTTACCAGAATAACTTAATATAGCCCATATATTTAAAGTTTTTTCAGCCATAATTAGTCCAACTATTATAATATGAAATTAGGTGCTGCCTATCTGACGGGAATAGTGATAGTGATACGGAATTCTTTCTTTTTTTCTGCATTAAATTGTTCTTTCTGATATTTTCTGTTTGGCTTCCAGTTTTGACAGTAAGCCTGATGGTTTTGCTATTGTTATAAAAATAAGAAGGGGAAATGTTTTAAAAAGTTTTGTTTAAATGAACATAGATCTAATCATTTCTTCAAATGTATCAAGACTAGACAGACAATGGAAAATAGTGTTCATGAGTTAAATATAATAGTGATATTTGGGTGCACAGAATCTGGTCCCAAAATGCACCATTAGTTGTACTGATGATAAAATAGAGAAAAGTGGAAACTTCACATGTCGCTCAACACGACAAAAACGAAACTGTTGCATAAACCCGGACAGATAACGGGGAATTTTTGACCTGTCACTTTTTTATTTCTGCAAATTGTTATCATTTATTGGTATCAAAATAATGCTTTTGCTGAAAACTTTACATAATTCAAATTTATATCTAGTAAGCAAATTTTAACTCACACGAAGTGAGCGCCGGAAAGGGGTATGTAAAATGGGGGCTGTACGAACATTGATAAATTCGAACACTTTGTCATTTACAAAATTTTCCTCATAGTATTATATATGGTGCAGCAGTCATTCAAAAGTGACCCAATATCAGGCCTTTATGTGTTGTCAGTGAGCATGCGTAAAACACACTCTTCCTCAGTAGTTTTGGATAAATATTTTATTATATACAGATAAATGCAAGTCATTTATTTATACATAATATTACCAATTTTGTTCTGTTTACAACGATCATGCCTTTGCTATCAATTTGTTTCTCTAATACAAATTTCTGAATCCGGAAATGCACATATTCTTTTCAGTTCATTTGTTACAAACAAATAGTTTCTAAAAACGACAAAACAATCCAAAAAATAAAACAAAACAATTTACACATTATGCCTGCGTAACATCACATTCAATATCATCTTGTTCTGATATTCTTTTGTAGCATAGATACCGGAACTTACATAATCCTGCTATCCTAAACACGGACTATTTTAATTCTTTTAAATGCCATTATTGTCAAATGACACTCTTTTTAGGACAAATTGTGTTCCACTAATACAGCTATGGTAAAACTCGTGTATGTGAGAATGACAAACAACCATTTACTTGTGAAATTCTTATTTCAAATTCATTGTAAAAAGTTCTTGACCAGAATTTTATATATAACACAAACACTCTTGGTCGAAATTCAATTTAATTTACCTAACTGCTAACAGTCTGGGACTTTTTTTTGAATATGATTAAGGTTAATTTCTTAGCTTGATAGCGATCGTAGTGAGCCTCTCAAGTTTATAGCCAACATTTTTTTCCAAGTGTAATTTTACTAAAACTCTAGTCAATTAATTGACTTTTAGAAAGTAGTTGCAATGTATGTGAAAGATTGTGGAAGGGAGGGGAGATAAGCAATATCGATATAATTATGCTTTTCCATGCCTTCGAATATTTTGTTCAAAATTTACAGACAGAACATTGGTTAACTATACTTATTATTGATTTGTATTCCAGTAATTGAAAAAAGTGTGATAAATATAAAGAAAAAAAAATTAAATTGGGCCTAAGCTAAAAAAAAAAAATTGAAGCAACTTACGTGATTCGAACTCGGACCTCGCGCATGGAAAATATGTGCGCTAACCACTGGACCACAATGACTTGTGACATAAACATGTGATAAAATTATGTATATAAATAAATTTTGTTAGGACAGCGTGTCTATATTCGTTTTACATTGACATTTTTGAAATTATTGGCTTTTCTACATTCAAAGAAATAAATAAACAATGGTTTTGTTATTCAAACAGTGCAGTAATGTAGCTTACATCATAATTCATTATTGGAAACAAAAAGCCGGCCGCTTGAATCATCCATAAACTCGTTTCATGAAGAAACCGGAATAACACCGATTTCTATTGATACCGCGAATTTTCAACCGGATAGAATACTTTGTTTTAATAATGCGGCGCCCGATCGTTCATAAGAAATTTTATTTTATCAAATGTTGTCCTGAAAATTATTTATTGCGCAAGCACGGCAGCAGGTCTGGTAGAATTATGGGAGAACAACAACAACAAAACCGGTGAAGGTATAGAACATATTCCCAAGTTGAATGGTATATAGGTTTACTTTGACATATATACACGTACACATTATCTATAGACGGAAAAACCTTCGGTTTTCCCGTATAAATTAGTCAAAATAATTTGATGTTCTTACTATCACTGAAAGAACTGTCTTTCAGTTTTTAACTTTTTATTCTGTACTAATCACTGACGCGCACCCTGCCTATAATACTCACAAGAGGCCTGAGGCCTTATAAAGAGATGGATAGATAATTTGACGTTTAGATTGTTCTATATTTGTGACTGGGCAGTCAAAACTTCAAAGACCAATATAAATTATGGAGGATAAATCACAGTACACAATTATGTATGTAAATTTATTGGTTGTATTGCACATACTGTACATACATAGGTTTAAATCACCAGAAAACCAGAAAAAAATTTTTTAAAGAGAAAATTATTATTTCAGATTAATAAACTAGTTATGATTTTTTTGTCGAGCCATATAGTGGTGAGCTCGACAGAGTTGTTACAATGGCGGTTTGGTGTATGAGCGTGCGCGTGTCCGTCCGGACTTATTTGTCCAGACCATAACTGACATGCCTGGAGCAATCTTGTTTGATTTGGCATGGATGTTAACTTCACTGAGACGGAGTGTCATGCGCAAACCCCAGTTTCCAATCTCAGAGGTCAATGGTCATATTAGATCTTATCCGGCCCATTGAGGAATCTTGTTTAAATTTGGCATGAATGTTTAACTCAGTGAGACGGTGTGTCATGTGCAAACCCCAGGTTCCTATCTCAAAGGTCAAGGCCTCTAATTTTTATTTGGAAACGGTGATGAGTAAGAATTTTCTACATTATTCCATCAGTTGTAATCCGGAAAATAACTTACTGCAAAGCAGCAGTTTCGGAACAGATACAGTTATTATAAGAGTCTTTCCTATGACAGTTGCCATTTCGCCTTAGTATTGTATCAATGAGACATTAAACCCAACAAAAAATTATAACTACAGATGGAGGTTTCTAAAAGACATCAGAGAAGAAGTAACTACAGCCATCAAACTGCCAGGGGCAATCCAGAGGGTGATAGTATTGTCAAGAAACAAAGGTACAAGGTTGGAGGCCCTCCAGGGGGAGATTATGACACCAATGCTGAATATGGCATGTCACCTGTCAAGAGAAGAAAACAACATGGGTAAATAGACATTTAGCATTTATATACAACTTTATGCCTGGGAGCAAATGCTTTAACACTAGGTGTGATGTTTGGAATGTAAGTTATCACAGTATTGTTGTGCATAAATTTATGTAGATAAATAATATTGAATAAGGCCTAGAAAATATTTGTTTAAATTAATGTCTCCAAAATATGTGGTTTGGTTGGTCTTTTTTCAATGTCATTTTACAGTGGTCAGAAACTAGAATTTTTAATGTTTTGCTTAATAAATACAGAACATAAAGAGATCATCCTAAATAATTTACCAAGTCAGGGCCTCCACTGGGCCTCAGAAAGTTGTAGCCACTTTTTGAACGAAACTGCAAACTTGAAGCTGAATTGCTGAGATTTGGCCACATTTTAATAAAATTCTTGTCGCCACTTTCAAAAATCTGTAGCCAGTTTTCGAATTTGTAGCATTTGGCTACATTGGCGAATGGCAGCCAAGGAGGCCCTGCAAGTACATTCTTGGGCCCATCCTCAAGCCACCCACATGCACTCCCTGAAACTATTTTTCTAACATTTCTCATACTAACATACAGTCTGTGTTTTCCTTTATCAATTTTTCATGAACCTCCACCCCCAACACAGTTAAAGGTACAATTGTTAACAAATCTAAACAAATTTTCCTGTATTCACTGTTTTCAGTTATTTTGAAATAGTCCAGTCTGCTGTACATCTGACAGCTAAGTTGAATTTTCAACTTTATTTATCATGTGACGTTAAGATGTAAAGTTGATGCTGTAATAAAGAGTTCATATAGTTTCCATAGACATATAATTGATTACAAGGTCTGTCTGCAAAAAAGAATCCCGTTATACACGTACATCTTCCTGCTTACATAAATTTACAGGCAAAACACAGACATTCCATCTTTCAGTTGAAGTACATGTCAAATGTAATTATTATTGATCGATATAGTTGATTTAATAATATGGAGTATGACAATAATACCCATGTATGTTTCTCATCTAATTAAAATGATATTTGAAATTATTTTTAAATTTTTTAGGTATGAGAATTATCACTCCACAAATAAGAAAGGTCACTATGGCCAGAGTTACTTGGAGTCTGAAGTTTCCACACTTGACATCTCAGACACGCCAGAGTCTCTCTCACAGATCAGTGCAATAGCACCGGTATCTGACATCTCAAACATTCAACCTAGTTTTGCAAGGTCGAGGCATGGTAAGATGGCGGCAGACACCACCTGGGAGAATGCAGTGTCGCACGCTAGAGGGGAACCAGATGGTGCTGAAAGGTCATTTCATAAAAAGAAAAGTAAAGTCTCGATGAAGGTATAACAAAAAGCTTCTTGCTAAAAAAATTTCTTCAGTACTTATTTATGTAATACATAATATTGAAAGGGGCACATTTTGATATCAATATTTACATTAATTATATTGTGCTTGTACCCAAAGAGGTAAACACTTTTATTTACATTTAACTGAAAAATGGTGTTATTGTAAATATACCGGAACACACACAACGTAATATAATAAATAAAAATAATTGGATCAAAGAAATTTAGTATTTCCCCTACCTACCTGCTAAGCCTTAAATTCCTTCAGTAATGAAGCTAGAAAGTCAGCATTTGACCTGGGCTATGTTGATGTGGCTTAAAAAACAAACATTAAAATTTATGGTTGGCTGCTTTAAAAACCAATGTAGCATTGCAGAACTGTGCTCTTTGTATATTAGGAGCAGCTAGAGACTGTTCCAGAAGAAGAATCAGTACACAGTAAGGGTAGTAGTGGTGGCGGCAGTATGAGACAGGTTGAGGGCTCACCGGGTATACAGAAACCTCCACCCACAACCGTGGAAAGGAAGAAATCTGTCAAGGTATGTACTCGTCTTTTTCATAAAATACTTTCGCATGAAAAATCTCTGCAGTTCACAAAATTGGACTGTGTTTGGACAGATTTAGTGCTCTTATTTACTAGAAAGGTTAACGCCCCTTATAATTGAGTACATAGGGATGTGGCTTTGTGACTAAGTAGTAAACTAAAATCACTTGCCCTCAACTATGTAGGTTCAAGCCCAGCTGGGAAAGCCTTTCATATGGCTTACAGAAGGCCAATTGGGCTACCCAGATGCTCAGTGCACCAATGCCTGAATTAATGCCCGTTGGGTCAGTTGATGTTTTCCTTCACAATTAAAGCTGGAAAGTTAGCATATATATGATTCAACTTGGTTCTTTATGACTGAAAATTTAAGAAAACAAAACATTTTGTTACACCTCTTTTGGTGTATGTTACTACACCAATTGAAATTTGTATTTAATAATGAAACTACATTCCTAAAGTGCTCATGCATTACACAGTATACAGTCTGCTGAAGTCCATGACTTGGCTTAATAGGGAGATTGATGATCTACTGTTTGAGAGGTCACCACTTTAAAATGGGGGCAAGGTCTATTTTCTCAATGATTTGATAGATGTGTTGAAAATCATTCGTCCTATACTGATTCATTTTGAGAAATTAGTGTTTAGTAGTAGAGAACATGTTTACACTGCTAAAGAATCCAGAAACACTGGTCAGGTTAAATGCCTGTCATTACTTGACTGAAATGTTGTCAAAAAACAGCACTTAAACCCTAAGCAAACAAAGAAACACTATCTGAAGTAATAAGAAGAGCCGGTAGAGATACTGTTTGAAAATCATCAGTTGACAAATCATTAAATGCTGTTAATACAACCAAAGCTCTTGAACATACATGTACAACCATTCTTCTGTGTCCTATGTTTAAGTATGTCTTATATAATTGCAGGGCCAATTAAGAAAAGCAGCATCAGTGTTGAAGAAAGCAAGGTCTAAATCTAAACTTCCAGAAAACAAAGTGGGTGTGAAGAGAAAACTTGATGCAACCTTAGCAGATGAAACAAGTTTGTGATCTTTTCTTGTTTTATGTTTTTCTTTACCAAATGTACTTAGTAATAAAAGGAAACTTTTAAGTTAACTGCATAGAGACGCAGCTGTATAATCTATGAGTTATGAGCTTTTATGAATATGAAATAGATGCTGGATAAGACAAGGTATAGTCATGAATGTAAAGCTGTGAAATTTAGAAGAAATAATGTTAAGTTTTATCTATGTCTACAGAAATATATTCTCTAATTCTCCAATATAGAAGTTGTCAGTAACAGCTCATGCAACAAAATAAGTAACTTAAAGTTACTTATTTTTGAGTCTCAGTGGCCAAGTGGTTACTGTGGCTGACCTGGAATCATTTGCCTTCACCAAGCCAGCCAGCTGGTTTACGAAAGGTTTGTGGTTTTAACCAGGTGCCCACTCATGCCTGAAATGATGCTGGAGGGGCAGCTGGGGTCTTCCTCCACCATGAAAAAGGTGAAAAGTTCCCTTATTACTTTCTGTTGTGTGAATGTGATGTTGAAAATAAAACAAAAGGAATGAAGTTACTTTGTACCCCCAAAAAACAGAGATTTGTTTGCTTTACTGTACAGACTGAACTGGCTGACTTGGTATAATTGAAATACAAACCTGTGCTATAAACCACATCAGTGACCTGCAATCTGAGAAAATCTGGCTATAAAGATACCTGTAGCTTCATTTCAGATTCATGCCTTCAGCACATTTACAGTGTATATAAACCTGTCAGTTATAAGGACCATTCTTTTTTCTTTGGAAAGCCTAACTCCGGATGTACAGGTTTGTGGTTGACGTAGAAGAATGATGTTAAATTTGTGTTATATATTACAGTGACAAAGAAACCTGATACAAAGGAACTGAGTAAGAAGGAGAGGAAGCAAGTCAGGAAGGCATTAAAGACAAATTATGACCAGATACAGAGGTCAAAGAAAATATGGGAAGAGCTTAGGAGGTATATAACTTATTGTATTTGCTGTACCTCCCATAAGATTCTAGCATTTTAATTGGTTAAAAGATGATATGAGCTGCACCATGAGTAAACCAACATAGTGCATTTGCGACCAGTATGGATCCAGACCAGCCTGCGCAGATGAAACCGTGTGTTGTGTCATAGAGTCATGGTCTTTGGCAATAACCCGAACAAATAGTATGATAAAAAAAAACTGCCTTGAACTCAGAACTAACTTTGCTTTTGTTTTGTTTTAGTAAAAAATACCAAAAAAAAGCACTTTCTAAATTTCAAAAACATTCATATAAGACTTGAGACATGTACCTTAAACTTCAGCTTGTAAGTAATGGCTATATGTCATGAGTCAGTTTTCTGTTAAGCAGAAAAATTATTTAGATATATGTATGTTGTGTATTTTTAGGTTTAATGTAAAGAAGGATAGAAAACTGGAACTGTGCAATGAACTCTATGATATGGTTAAAGACAGAATGAAGGAGGTATGTCATAATGTGTACATAATCTTTGTTTTGAGAATCATTCAACAATATTTCAGTTTTGTAACAGCATTCAGTTAACTTCACAGGTGTTCTTATATTCTGTTCTAGTGCTGACATTCTCCTGAAGTAACTGACTACACATTTCTCAGAGGTGGAAGATAAATGATTTATGATACATTGTCTTCTGTCAGTTCAATGCAAAGAATACCTTGAAATCAATTAAATTGATGGGCATAAAATTTTGTGGTTATGGCAAAAACAGCTTTTTCGTTGGCACATGATTGATTCTGCCTTTGCAGACAGTGTAGATCTTGTTCATCCTGCACATCCATGCAGTCTGATCAAGATCTGCACTGTTTGCCATTCAGTCAGTTTCTTTTTACTAAGCACCGTTTTAATAGGTAATGGTACTGTCCAGATTGAAAGATAGACAAGTTCATTGTAGAAATTTAGCAGGGTAAGGGTTAAGATTTTAAGCATTAAAGATACAGTAATTTGGAATTTTGTTTGTTCTAGTGATTTTTTTGTAGATTCTTGCAACAGCAAAATCCTCAAAAATCAGTCCCCAACAAATATGAATGATTATAATAAATGCCATTCCCAGGATTGAACTTTTGAACTCATGATTCATAGTCTTGTATTCCATCAACTGAGCTACCACAGTTGGCTTATACGTAGTCAAACTTGTATACTCGGTATCTTGATAAAAGGGAGACTTAAATCAAAAAGCTCTTTATTTTCATATCCTTAGTGTATTGTATATATTAAGAATTTTCTACAAGTCTTGATGTGCTTCTGAAGAATTTACTGTGAAATCATAAATATTTGTGGGGGACTAATTTTCATGGATTTCATGGATGAAACAATCCACGAAATTTAATCCCAACGAACAAGTAAAATTACCATTCATTTTATGTTCAAAAGTTGAAACCCACGAATTCATATCCCCATGAAATTGCCGTTTTGACCAAAACCACGAAATTTCATGCCCACGAAATTAAATGATTTTACAGTAACTGACATTAGTGGTATTTCTATGCCTCAGTACAAAATACATTTTATATCTACATGTACTTCATTTTATACTGTCAGTTGAATTATATGAGGGTATTTTGATAGAAGCTTCCACTTCAAGATTGATCATTCTGTCACATCTGAAAATTAAATCATTAAAAAGAATGTTTATTTTGCACTGTCTTCATTTTAACCTTTTTGTCCTCTTTCAGTTTTGTTTTGCCCATGATACAGCCAGGGTTGTGCAATGTTTAATACAGTATGGAACTCCAGAACATAGAGAAAGGGTATTTGAAGAATTAAAAGGTAGGTTAACAATACAGATTTTCAAGAATTAGCATTTTATAATAGTAACTCAACTGGCACAACTGATTATTCTAATATTTTTTGATATCTTGATGAAAGGTTAGTGCCAGGGTATTAAAGTACCATTCAAAAATAATGTTAAGGACTTCTAAAGTGCAGAATGCCAGAAATATATTGAGACATCCTTGTGAAAGTCCTGTCATTTTCAATTCATCAGTGAGAAAACACACCTCATGGTCAGGAATTTTGTCACTGGATTTAAGATGTCGGGGGAAGTTTTAAAAGACATCATGGAATTTTAGTTACATCAAAGTATTTTTAAAAGATGGTTTTGAAATTCAGCGAGAGAGTAGTTAAAATAGTCCAAAAGAACTCATAAAATTCTTATTTTATCAAATGTGAGGGACCTGCCTGAAATGGCTCATGTCACTGAATTGGAATAACTTGGTCCTTAATGCTTTAGATTCAAGATGTGCTCTGTTCTAAGTTGAATAAGTTCATGTGAGCAAGCTATCCAGATGGTTTGCCAAAGTTGGTTGACATTACCCACAGGGTTTGCACAGACCTTGAAAAGTCATTGAAGTTGTTGCCAGTTGTTGAAAAATCCTTGAAAAATGACTAAAATGACAAACCTGAAAAAGTGCTTGAATCAGATTAAATGTATGGTCCTATATTTGTGCTTGCAGATGAAATTCCAATAATGGCAAAGTCAAAGTATGCTAAATTCTTGGTGAAGAAAATGCTGATGTATGGGTATGTATTTTATGCAATGCAGTTAGTTAAGGTGGTTCCAGAACTTGCTGGACCCGACTTATGCCCCCTCTAAAATCTGTTACAGATGCATTATGCAGTATCTTTAGACATGAAAATTCATTTTCAAGATGTTTAGGCTTTTGCCTTAAAAACATATATTAGAAATGTAATTATTAGGTTTGGGAAAATGACTGACACTAGGGTAGGCAAGAGGCCAGCTATTAATACATGTGTGCTTCATTGAGCTTTAAGTTTTCCCAGTGGGGATATAGGAGCTTCTTTCAGTATTCCTCTAACCCAAAATCCTGTTAGTATTTATTTATCCTGCCCTCCCTGCTAGATTGATTGAGATAACTTTATATTACATGTTAATATTAATGTAATTCACTTGTAAATTCGTAAAATTATCCCGCTGTATGTTTTCTTTAATCTGTGGTGATTAAGTACAGTCAAACTTTTCTGAAAATCAATTTCCCTTTCAGTACAAAACACCATCGAAGTGCTGTATACAAAAGTTTTCATGGTCACGTTAGGCAGTTGATAAGACATAAAGTAAGTTATGTTTTCATAGTGATTTTGTTTGTTTTTTTAAAAAAAAGACCATCACAGGCTGTGACTGTAAAGACACCAGTACTGGTATATTTACATACATACAATCAGACCTGTTAATAAACCTCTCTCTGGAGAGCCGAAAACAAAAACCTCGCTCTGGAGAGCCGAAAACAAGACTTTACTACTTTTATAGATAGTCTTCATGTGCAGGTTTGATTGCAACAAAATACAGTCGAAACTCGTGATCTCAAATTCCAAGGAGTCAAGCGATTTGCTTCGAGGTAACCGAAATTCAACTTAAAAAGATATTTGTGCACATGGTTTTAGGACAGGACTCAAAAATGAGCCGTGCCATGAGAAAACCAACATAGTGCGGATGCGCAGGCTGGTCTGGATCCTTGCTGGTTGCAAACCCACTATGTTGGTTTTTTCATGGCACGGCTCAAATATCTTTGAGATAGCAGGAATTTTGAGATAAGCGAGTTTGAGATACATTTAACAAGTTTCAGCTGTATAGCTTTAAATTGAAATAAAAGAATGCTGTCATGTGGGCGAGATGGTCTATGTTCTCAGATGATCTTAAGCATAAGTTTGACTGTAATTTGTTTAGAATAGACACCAGACAGAATGTAGTTAAAAAAAAGAAAGATGTATTTCAAATAGATTTTTAATGTATTTCAAATAGATTTTTTAAGAAATTGACTTATTACACATTGATGGTTCTTGTATTACAGGTGGCAGCAGATGTTGTAGAGTATGCTTACAATGAATATGCCAATGCTCATCAGAGGCTCAGTATGCTTGAAGATTTCTACGGACCAAGTTTTTGTCTTTTCAAGGTATAAATTTGCTGTGAATTTAATTGGCTCATTCGGTTTAAATGTAGATTCATGAAAATTTGGTTTGATATTGTGTAACAAACATGATGAAAGAGAATATTGTATTAAACAATATATATTTTTTCAAATATGGTTCAACTTGCTTTAACGACCACCTATGTTAAACAGCCGCTTGCCTTAAGCAGCCAGTCAGCTGACTCCCACAATGACCCTTTTGCTCTTCTTTAAGCTTGTCTTAAAGAATCACCTGCCTGAAGCAGCCAGACTGCGTTCCTCCCAGTCAAATCATAATGTGAATAAACTAAACTGTAAGGAATACAGTTTGGTTGCTTTTAAGATTGATTAATTTTATGGAGCTGAACAATTAATTATTCGATTTAAACAATTGCATTAGTACGTTAGTACCCTAATATAAGTATTAAAACTTGATATAAGTATTTAAAGTACTGTAAAATCATGGAATTTCATGGTTTTGACCAGAATGGCAATTAATGGGGACTTCATTGATTTCGAGTTTTGGATATTAAACAAATAGGTATTTTATTTGTTAGCTGAGATTTAATTGCATTAATTGAATCAGGATGGAAATCCACAAGAATTAATCTTTCATGAATATTGATGAGTGCAACTTTAAATGTTTATTAGTAAATTCTGGAGCTTAAAGATTAGAAAAGAAATAAATGCCTTTTATTTTCAGACCCCCGATATTAAATGTTTGGGTCAGATAATGCTTAGTCAGCCTGACAAGAGAGAAATGATTCTGAGAAATATGCGAGAAGCTCTGTTACCTCTTATAGATAAGTGAGTACAAACATAATTACCACTCTGTAATGTTTAAAGAACCTGCTAGAAAACATAGGAAGTGAAGTGGTTTGTAAGAAATATGCTAGATGCTTTGTAAGTACATTTTATGTTGGTGTTAATATGTTTTAAAGATGAGAAAAAAATGAGAAGGTTTAAATATTAAGCTATTGAAAAAATCAGTTGATCATTATTAACCCATGTCATAGTGCATTTAACCTTTAGCCAGCTGGCAGCAAGTGGTTTTACCAAGATCAGTCTGCACGTCCGTGACATATGCTGATAACAAATTAATTAGATTAACTAAAGGCAAATTGTGACTAAAAACTGTAAAAAGTCAATTGTTGTTCATTATGTTTTGATAAAATGTTGTGGCATACCACTTGGAAAAGAAAAGGTTCAGAGACTGCTATTACCATAATTGAGCCTCGCCATGAGAAAACCAACGTAGTGGGTTTGCGACCAGCATGGATCCTGACCAGACTGCGCGGATGCGCAGGCTGGTCTGGATCCATGCTGGTCGCAAACCCACTATGTTGGTTTTCTCATGGCATGGCTCATATAATATGTCACTCACATTCTTGAAAAAGATTGCAATCCTGTCATCCCCTTTATTAAATGCTTTTAAACAGCTTGCGGTCAATCAGTGTTAGATCTCTGTTCATTAACTTGTATAATTGGTTGTTTAATTTTTTTCAGAAATATTCTGGTTCATTCAATGGTACATAAAGTATTTATGGAGTATTTCACATACGCAGATGGCAAAATGAAAGCTGTAAGTTTTACTCCTTATATAAACACTATGTACATGCATTCTCTTAATCTTGACAGGTCACTGGGATATTTCATGTCTGTTTTCTTTATAGTTAGATTTTATTACATTGCTGGAAGTGAGTTTTCATGACAAATGTTAAGTTACTTTACAACATGAATACTTCTGGCTGACTCTTTTCCCTTAAATTTTAGAAGCGTTGAAGTGACCATCGTTCAATAACGGTTCGAGGGCTGACCGCTAAACTATTGTATCTTGTTCTTTATTTATATACAATTACAATAGTTTGCGCTGAGCCCACATATTCCGTTAATAGAGTGAATGGCTCTTGGGGTTAAAAGTTCAGCCTATAAAATGTGATTCAGCCTTCATTTTGACACAGAAATAATGAAGATTTGAACATTTCAGTTCAAACACCCGCACTAGGGCTCTGCAGCCAGAATGATTTCAGATCAGCCAGCACATCCTTGCAGTCTGATCTTGCTCGATTCTGTTCGTTTATCACATGCATACCGTGCTGAAATTGATAATCCACCAGTATGGATATACACTGATCTAAAGCCTTCCTGGTATCAAAGCCCTAATGTTGGTTTTCGCCTATAGCACTCATATACACATTTGTAGAAAAAAAGAGCTTTGTTGTGATAAGTGAATCATGATTTATATTATTATTATTATTATACCAGATTTATATAGCGCCCTTTTCATGATCAATTTCACGTTCAAAGGCGCTTTACATAGTTCAAATGCAGGCACACAGGGCGCATAATTCATCCTCTACTAGTACAGACACAGAACGATCTGACCAGAGGGACAGAGTGAGACAAAGCCCCCACGACAGAGAGATCAGAAATCAGATACAGGCATGTCCGGCTAACTTAGCCTAGCTCGTTGCGAATAGACAGCCTGGTTCTTTAACGTGTCCAGTGTATAGCACTGATACACGCAAGGATTGCCTGGGTTCCTGACCAGTACACCTCTAGTTGGGTGGGAAACACTGAAAAGCGTTTCTGAAAATTCCCGAGTAGCTGCCGGGTATCGAACCCCCGGCCTCAGGATTGGAAGGCCAGTGTGCAAACCACTGAGCTATCCGTCCACCTCATTTATATCCTTATTAACTTGATACTGGGAAGGACTTAGATATCCTGTTTTAGGAAACTTCATTTCAGTCAACAGCAATTTTAGAAACCTGTACTTTTGATTTCATAGGAGATGATAGAAGCATTACGAGAATCTGTGATTCATATGTTACATACAAGAGATGGTGCAAGAGTGGCCATGCAGTGTATCTGGCATGGAACTGCTAAGGTATGATACCATGTATTCTTAAAAGTTTCTGGAAATCATTGGTAATTGCTGAAATTTAAGTTTACATCACTCTGAAATTTGCCATCCAATATTGTGTTGTAAATTAACACAAAGAATACATCTTTAAATGTGAAATTTCCTGAGTATTTTTTGTTGTTGTTATCTAGCAAGGTTTATTCAGTTTGTAAGCAAAAAATATGTGTAAAAATATTCAGGGCTGTATGGTAATAGATCCAGATATTTACAGGTGGTCATGCATAATGGGATAGGTGTATGTATCAAGAAATAAAGATTTGACAGTGCTGTAATTCTCTGTAGAATGATTCTAAATGTGTCTTAAAAAGACAAGGAAGAAGACGACGCTAAATTGAGAATTTTTATATGCGAAAGGCACTGTGTTCAGTTCACACATTCTTTTGTTGTTCCGCAGTAATCTTGACAGTGCTGTATAAAAGCACATATGATGATACATAATTACTTTTTGCTTTTGATAACAGGACAGGAAAACTATAATCAAGAGTTTCAAGGGCAGTGTTGTAAAGATCTGTCAGGAGGAGTATGGACACCTGGTCATGTTGTCTATATTTGACTGTGTTGATGATACCAAGATTGTTAAAGCTGTACTTTTAGAGGTTTGTATATCTTTTTCTTATCAAACTAAAGCTTTGGAGGATCTTTTATTTCACCCCAGAAGGGAGACAAATAGTAATCTCCCTGTCTGTATGTTAGTTTTTCTATCTATACTTCAGAAACACTTCGTTAGCTTTGACTTTTATTGTGATTCAGAGAATTCAATTGAAACTTTACACAAATATTCAGTATTATGAAAAAGTCTGGCATAGAAGGGTCAGGTGTGTTGCTCTAAGGTCAAGGTCACAGGACCCCACCCCATTTTTGGTCCAAAACTTGCTTGGTATGTAGAATTTGTTCATGTGAGGAAGCTATCCAGCTAGCTTAAGAAAGCTTGTTGATTCTACACTGGTGCCTGAAATACTGCCCAGTAGAACATGTATGGTCTTCCTCTACTACTAAAATCTAGAGAGTTGACTCCTGTTATTTAAAACAACAAAAGGTGTTACAGGCAAGGGCTTTAATCCTAACTTGCGTCAGGTGTGCCTTTTCTTCGGGCATAGATCATGTCTTGTTTGACCATGCTGTTGCAAAATGTGCTCTCAGGCATAAGTGGCTTTTCCTAGGTTTTATCCCAGTGTTTAGGTTATTCAAATAAGTTACAAGTTGTTTTTACAATTTATCCAAAATAAATTACTAGTATATAATTGTGTAAAGTAAACTAAAAAATGTATCAGACTGTCTACAGAATATTGATGTATTGAAAAAATATTTTTGAGGCATCACAAAGGATACTTAAGTAAAAACGGATAACCCTACACAAAGCATTTATTAAATTCCAATAGGATGTTCAAAGAAGACACAGGCTATATTGAGTATTTTACATGTAAGTATCTGACTACTATTGGAATTTAAAATATTTGGAACATGATATCATTACATTGTGAAAGGCAAAAAGAAAGTACCCTGATTTGACATGGTGTAGAAAAACAAAAATCAGGATAAACATGGTGTATATTTCTGAAGTCTGTTTGCTGTGCATGTTTGATGATGCGTTCTGTGTTGATTTTATAGGAAATGATGAAAAGTGTAAATGATGTAGCTGAGAACCAGTATGGCAGGAAGGTGTTACTGTATTTGTTGAGTCCACGAGACTCGCACCACTTCTGTCCAGATATTGTACGAGTACTGCAGGAAGGTGATGCTAGTCTTACAAGGTATTACATAATTATTATGTGTAGATTTTGCAAAGAGAATATAATATAATATATTGAAAAACCTATCAGTTATATTACCTTGTTATATATTTAAAAATTGTCTGTCTGTACCTTTATACATGTACATTATATTATTACATAATCATTTCTATTTTCAATTAAGTTACAATGGTACCGGAAAAGTAAATATTTTTCCATACACATACATATGCCTGAATTTCATATCAAGCACGTGACTTAATTTACTGTGTCATTTTATTAGCTCATCTGATTTTTAAAAATAAATGATGAGTTACTGTCATCACTTGATCAGCGTCTTCGTTACCTGGTTAAGTTTAATGTTTGGGTAAGCTTTTCTCCTAAACTATCAAAGCTATTGCTTTGAAACTTGCAACACTTGTTCATCATCAATAGCTGACCCTGTACAGCAAGAAACATAACTCATCCTGCTTTTTGCAAGAATTATGGCCCCTTTTAGACTTAGAAAATATGAGATTTCTTGGTTAAGTTTTATGTTTAGGTCAATTTTTCTCCTAAACTATCAAAGCTATTGCTTTGAAACTTGCAACACTTGTTCACCATCATAAGCTGACTATGTACAGCAAGAAACATAGCTCTATCCTGCTTTTTGCAATAATTACCCTGGCCCCTTTTTTGACTTAGAAAATATCAGATTTCTTAGTTAAGTTTTGCGTTTAGGTCAGCTTTTCTCCTTGACTGTGAAAGCTATTGCTTTAAAACTCAGAGCAGTTATTTGCCATTAAAAGCTGACTCTGCACAACAAGTACCATAACTCTACATGGCTTTTTGCAAGAATTATGGCCCCTTTTGGACTTAGAAAATCATGGGTAGGACAATATTTCTATTATACAGAGACAAAAAAATCAGATAAATGTCTGCACCTGCAAGGCGGTGCTCTTGTTTAATTAAGTATTGTCAATCATATTCAGGCTATTGAACAAATTTATAATATTTACATTACACATGTAGATATTTATGTAATAAAAAGGTTATTATCTTTGCATTGGAAAATATGCACTTGTTCTTTAGCAGATGAATATTGCGCTCCAAAAGTCGGGCAATATTTCCGCTGCAGAACTGGTGTCTATTTGCCAATACAAAGCTAATAACGTATAACTATTATATTTTTCACAGTCTTATTTACTTTTTTCAGCAAGAAGGATAAGTCAGTGCGGTACCAAGAACTGCTTGCAGCAATCTCGGATCAGTTGTTACAGTATATAGTAGACAATGTATCTAAACTTGTTGTGAACAATAACATGCTAGTGTTGATTGTGGCCATCATCACACATGCTCAAGGTTGGTTTCTATTTGTGTCATGTTTCATGGAAATCTATTGGATATTTACAAATTTAGGACAGACAGTATTTTTAGTATTTCTCAGACTAAAAACGTTGATGAATATGCTGCAAAGGGTGTCAGTTCTCATTTACAGTTCAGTAGATGACTGTATATCTGAACTTATGGGTCCTTACTTGCAGAGATCAATTTAGTATTTAGTAATACATGGAATCCAGGAACATGTTTTTGCCAACTTACTGTCTTTACTCAATTGAAATTCTGTGGAATAGTTCTGCTGAACTTGTACCATACAAGCAAAGAAATTCTTAATCTTATATGGATTGAAAAAATGCCCAAGATTTAAGCTTGAGAATGATACCTGCCATGTAGATTAATGCTGATGTAATGTATAAAAGTAGAAATGTTTCTTGTTTGATGTGCTTGCCAAGTTCATGCCAGGCAGCTGCAAACTAGTAACAATGAATTTTTGAAAAAAAGCATTAATGTAGGACAATTGTCCACATTGACAAACATTTATCCTAATATATAATGCCCAGACTTCTTTGCTATGTCGACTATAGTCATCTGTTATGGTAAAACAATCAGGAACACTGCCAGGCTATTTTATTGTCATTGTGACAACTTGTAAACATGAAAAAAAATGCTGGATAAATTCACTAAACTTGGAAATTTGAAGAAAAAAAATAGGGTATACCAAAAAACAGTTTTCAGTTCATATATGGATTGCATGTGAAGGCTCAAATCATTTAAATGTGTTCATTTTACACAGAGAATTAATAATATAAAAGTCACTAGTCAAGTATATGATAGATAAAAAGTATGAGGTATTTACTTTCACTCAATAAGTTGACTAGATATAAAAACTTAAAGTCCTTTTCCTTCACTTTGCCATGCTTTTTCAGGAGATCCAACAGCAGCTATGGATGCTGTTGCAGGTATCGCTGCTGAACCATTCGTTGTTGGCAACACAGAGGGAGGGCTACACATCGTTGAGAATCCAGCTGGTCACATGACTCTGAAATGGCTCATACAGAATGATAAACAGAGAATTAAAACTGGACAAAAAGGTAATTTTTATTGTTTTAATAATTAAAACTCTTCTTTGCTGCAAGTCTTGTTTTGTTAATACTTTTCCTAAAGAGAGCTAGTGGTTACATGGGTCATTATAAGATTTGGAAAATCATTTTATTGCAAAATGATCATTCTTTTTATGCCCCCAGTGTCAAAGACCTGGGAGACATAGTGTTTGAACAAATCCATAAGTCAGTGGGTCATTCTGTCACACTTTCTTTGGTACTCAACTCCATCAGTTTCCATCCAGTTGAAATGAAATTTGGTATACATCATCAACATGTAGCTGATATTAGTATATTGTTGAAACTTTAATGTTCGATTTCTTCTTGGGTTATTACCCTATTATGGACTTACTTATTATTCTGTCAAGCATTTTCACGGGGCATGTGTAATACTTTGTTGACATCATTCTCGTTTCTGTCAGCTGCTATACATAATTATTTCGAATGTGTGGGAATTACAAAGTTTATAAAATGATTGTTTGACATTTCAGTGTTGTTCTCTGAAGTGTTACTGAAGAAACTTCCAGAAGGTGCACTTAAGTCGTGGGCAGCTTGTAATAGGGGATGCTTCATATTAGTTTGGTAAGAATTATTAGTTGTAGTTCATTTTACATGTAGGTAAAAGTAATAGAAAGATATATTTTTAAAAAAAAAGAAAAACTATATGCTGGAAAAGCCTTGGAGATGTTTTTCGGTTTTCAAATTTCTGGACATTTCTTAAGTTGATTGTGGGAGTGCCTTTTGAAGCAAATGTGTATTAAACTACTGTTACATATAATATATTATAATTATCTCACCCACCCAGTGATGAGAGATATATTGGTTTAGTGCTTCCGTATTTCTATATGTCATAAAGTGCAAGCGCAACTCCTCTGACACTATAAGGGGGACTTACATCAAAATTCACAAGACTGATCATTGCCAAGCTTAGTTTTGTATACCATAGGCATATTCCGGTTCATTAATTTTCAGTGGAGAAATGGTCTTTGTCAAATTCTATAGGTGGATATTCACCAAACTTTATAAAAGTGATCAGTGCAAAGCCTGCTTGTGCATATTGTCGGCATGTTCTGGTTCAGTGAATTTCAATGGAGTTCTGGTCATTGAGTTTCACCAGACCTTGTGAGTGATCAGTGTGAGCCTAATTGTTCATAAATATTGGCATAACCTGGTTTAATGAATCTCAGCAGAGTTATGACCCTTGATTTGTCAAAGTGTATGTTGTCTGTGCTACTTCTCCTATACCACTGGTTTAAATTTCACCAAACTTTATGCCAGTGCCAGTCATCAAGTCCAGGGCCATCATATTGTGTTCTTGTGTGTTTACGTCATATTTATGTGATTAATAATCAGTGTACAAACATTCCATCTGTTTTTCCTGTTTTACAGTTTGTTGGACCTGGAACACCCAGAGATTACGAAGACAGTTGTAGGTCAGTTGATGAAGGGAGTGCGACATTCGTTGAAGAAAATGACATTTAAAGGAGCTCAAATACTTGCACAGAAACTGGACGACGCAAAATCATCTGTCTAGAGTTTGAGAAAAAATGACTTTGTGATGCAAAACTTAAAACTGAGCTCACGTCATGTATAAGTAAATAGTGTGATAGGAGATGAGGATTTGCTCTAAATCTGCAGTAACTTTTAAAGTAAGCTCCATTCTGGTGTATGTACATAATTTCCAGAATTTATGTACTGTAAGTGATCCAGCATGAGGTATGTATGTGCATTGAGTGCACTTGTTAAAAGTTACATGTAGAAGAAATTTTCTTAAAGCGAAATAATACTAAAGTTACTCGAGATGAAGTTTTTTGATTAGGCGGAGTTTGTGTAAATCGACGATTAATAAATGAAATGAGTAAACACTCTGTAAGGGCATTCATTTCAACCAGACTGTACTTGTGTTAATTTTTGAGAAGTCATTTTATGTAAATATGTATAAAATGTGTGTAAATAAGGTTTTGATTTATTTCTTTGTGTGTTTTTAGTCTTTAACCTTTGTATGTAAAGTGTTTTAAATGATTTTGCCATGTGTATAATTTTACTTATAGTTGTTTAAAATCTGAAATTTACACAAGATGTAATAACTACTTCAACATGGTTCACCATGATTAACAAACCATACCAAACAGTTTATATGAGCAAATAGTATGATGGAAAATATAGGATATAATATATGGATGGAAAATATAGGCAGGGTTTTCTTTTTCAAACAATTTGCTTTTAAGTATGTGCTTTCACTAAACTTTAATATACATATGTTAAAATCCTTTTGAATATGTTATTGTTGGTGCAACTATGATGGAAAGTTTGATTATTTGAAAGGTCTTATTCTGTTAAGTTTGGTGGTAGATATGTGCCTTAAGGAAATTGTGGGGGCCTCCATGGCCTAGTGGTTAAAGTCGCCGATTTAGAAACACTTGTCCGTCACCGGTGTGAGTTCAAAACCTTGCTTTGGGTGTAGAACTTTTACTGTGAGGAAGATATCAAGCTGGTTTAAGGAAGGTGGGTGGTTCTACCCAGGTGCTCGACCGTGCCTGAAACAATGCTGGGAGGTGTACCTGGGGGTCTTTGATTATCAAAAGCTTGAGAACTCAGAAGTCGCCACGATGGTGGGACTCAAATCCTAACAAAAGCAAAAATAGTATCTTGGTTAGAGAGATGTCTGTTTGATTTACAGTCGAATTTACAAACTTAGTAATGAAAGTGGTCATTATTGAACATTTTGAATTAAAGAAAAAGACTTGAAGTGGGGTACTATATAGAGGAATGAATCATAAACTGAATGATTTCTGAAAAATAATGAAGAAATTGGTCTCCAACTTTTACGTAAGTTTAGAACAATGCTGTGAAAAAGTTGAACACAGGTGGCATTAGGGTTGAATTTGTAAGAAATACAAATGTTTTTCATGTCATTTTCTGCATTAAAATATATATGAAATGTATATATTTACTGAAACGTATTTTATTACTGCTGTTCAATTGTTTATATGGACAAGACATGTTAGTAATGGGTGCAAGAATATTCTAAAGTTCCAGTAAAATATTTTGTGATATTTCTTTTGTGGCTGGGATACCCTTGAGATGAATCTTCGTACATTTTAAAGACTTAGTTGTTTGAAAATCACCCTGATTTGGAACGATTTTTAAAGACTTAAATGCTTATTTCATGTACCATATGTCAGCACTTGTTATTGACTATATGCAATTTTTCATTTTATGTTGTCATTTTTGAAGGATGAAATTGAATAAATAAAAAAAATGTGGCTTCCAAGAAATGTATTACTCTTTCATAGTAGTGTTAAGTATTTTGGAGGTTTCATGGTGTGCAAGAGACCGATATCAAATAGACACGGGCTCGGTCTCACCCGATGCTGATTTCTGAGACAACGTATATCTTTTATCTGGTTGACAACAATGTAATGATTTTATCATTGTATTAACATTTACTTCAGTTTTTCAGTAATTATGTCTCCCACCACACAGTGTGTGTCTGTGTCTGTCACAAAGCTTGTCCGCACTCTTTAAGTCGAACATTTCTCATTCAATTTTCACCAGACTTGAACGAAATGTGTATTTAGATTTCAGTCAAGTTTGTTATAGGGAAACTATATGTCAGTTGACATTACTTGACTGCACTTCTTAATTTCGTTGATCATACCAGATGCCTCAACAGCACCCGGTATCGCACCCCCCACCCCCCACCCCCGACCCTCTGAGTAAAAACAGCCTTAGATGCCTTAAGGAAGAACATGAAATATACTTGCATGGCTTCTGTGCAGCTTGGTCAGTGCAGGTAAAACATATTAAAAACATCATATATCCGTTCACTCCATCTTTGCAACCCTTCTGGCCTAGAATATTTAAACAAAAGTCCATGCCTGCCAATATAGCAAGCTGGAAGAGAAGTACATAGTCTCTCATGCCAGAGGGGGTGAAGGTCGGATTAATTCAGCTATTAAAAAAGGACAAGAACTGATTTTAAGAGGGTCCTCTTCAGTTTCAGGACAGACCAGACAACTTTGTTAATGCATCTTCCAAAATGCGTTTAAGGCAAGACTAAAATGATTTTGGGTGCGCTTGATGAGATGATGCAAGAAATGTATGTAATGGAATTTCTATTTGAAATTCAGGGAAAACAGCAAAGAAAAGGATCAAAGAATAAACCACAGAATGTGCGAAATCATTTACAACTGGTCTCGTAACCGTGTAAAAACGATTTATACTGGGTGACTCGGCATCGACGAACATCTTTATAGTTTAGTTTAATCTTGTTTTATTGCATATCTTCATTTCAACATATATACATAACATTCAAAGTAACCGACCATAAATTGACATGGAAATAGCAAATGGGTTGGACTTTAAGTTATGCCAACGCCATCATCATAAATCGGCCAATGCGCTTTACACATGCAGTAGTTTCCGATTAAGGTCGGAAAAATATAATGTTAAAAAGTAAACAAAATGCTATGTTGTTTTTTTTTCCATTTAAAATCAAACAAAAATTGAAAGTATGGTTCAGTATTCGACCCTTTTTTACAAGATTTTCGTCTGTGGAAAGAAACAGAAAAAGAACCCATAGTAAACAAGGCGAACCAAACAAAAATGACCAGTAACACCACCAAAATCGCATTCTATACGCGGCGCGTGTTTTTAGTCAAAGAAACAGCACCAAAAAAGTGTTCCACAAGCCTGCATGTGTTTTCAGTCAAATAACACAACCAAACCTGTGTTCTACAGGCGTGCGCGTATGTTTTTAGTCAAATAACATCACTAAAACCAGCGTTCTACAACCGTGCGATTTGACTAATCACCACCAAAACCAGTGTTTCGCAAGCGTGCTTGTCATTTAGTCAAGTAAATACCGCCAGAATCTGCGTTCCTCAAGCGTGCGCAAATAAACACCACCAAAACTGCCGTTCCACAAGCATGCGCACATGTTGTTAGTCAAATAAACACCACCGTTATAGCTTTCTGTCCAATTCCTTAACTAATGTTTTGTAAATGTTTCATGAATTTCTGAAATAAAATATGCTTAAACTAAACTAATAAACACCACCGAAACCGAGTTCCACAAGCGTGCGCACACATTGTTAGTCAAATAAACACCAGCGAAAATGCATGAGATTTGTTCAGTCTGGTTTATTTCTAAGATGACATTGTATAACATAACCAAATAAATGTATGATTCATTCTAGAAATAAGAAACATATATTTGCTGGTGAATGAGGAGGAACCCTTTTGAAAGGTTCTCTTAAGTTAACTCGCTTTAAAAGACTGCCCGTGCTATTATTAACGCACGTCACACGCACAGAAAAATTGCGAAAGAAAGTTGGTACGTCCTCGCTGTTGCTCGAGGTTCTCGCGATCTGTGTATGGAACGCATATAAAACGCACAGTGAACGCATGTTCACCAGTCCTGTACAGGACAATTAACGGCCAATTAACGACATCATCGTACGATTAACGGAAAAGTACCTGGTAAAACGAAAGCGCGACGCATGAGAAATTGACAAAAGAAGAAACACTTTTTGTACCGGTCACTTGACTGACAAAACGGGAACACTGTCGCCGCCTCTCAGGACTCAGCTCAAACCCTAGACCACACTCTCCGCTGTCCCCTTTTCTTCTGTTGTGTGCATACACAAGAATGTTCAGACTGGCACGTAGTTTATCAGTTTGTGCCTGGATAAGGACCGCTTGATACTGCAAGCGGACGCTTACACGAAACTCCATGATATGTTGATGAAGTTATCAAAGTTCGAGAAATTCCTCACCCATGACATGCAAGAAAATATTCCCCAGATGTACGTTACCGTCTTTGGTTCCTTGGGCCGTTATTCGTCAGTTTCCATGCGTTCCTTGTCAATAATTGTCCGATGAACTGCCCGGAACATCTCAGGTTGACCAAGGGCATGTCAGGTAGTATTCCGGGGGCGAATCAGGTCCACCGGACATCAGCGGACGCGAACAGGACAAAAAAACGCACGAGTTCCGAACAAAACGCACGCCAGCGCTGCCAACGAGCGCTTTTGTCCGGTGCATGCACTAAACTTTCCGCCGGGTTGAACGGACCTAACCTGAGAGGGAGCGCGTTCGCCGAATGATAAACGGACGAGACACGCATACGGACGGCGACGTAGAAACACTTCTTGATTGTTAAATTGAACGCTAACGGAACGCATATGGAACCCACTAACAGTGACAAAAGGGGTTATTTCTTCAAGACCAGCGTAACATGTTCTCAAGAACACACCATTTGAACCATTTTCCCAGGACAGAGTGTTTTCAGTGTGTGTATCAGTACTTACACTGGGCACGTTTAAGCCAATTAATGGATCTATAAGCAAAGAGATGACCCCGATCCCTTGTACCTGAATCTGTCTCTCACACTTGTCAGCACCTGTCAGATTGCTGCTAGTAAGACCTAAACGCATCCCAGTTATAATCGTGAACGACTGGTCGGACGCAAGCAGAAAAACGGATAGTTGAATGGGGCAAAACATATGACGGCCTCCTTATTCACAAAGTTTGAGGCGGGCAGCCTGGTGCGACATGCTCCTATGCCTATGATTTTTTTTCAAGAATGTTTTTACTTTTTTAAAAAAAAAAGATTGTCATATTAAATCCAAGCTTTACCAGTCTGGCACTAACGGCGTAAGTCTGTAACTAACAAAACTGAAAAAAAAAAAACAGGACAGAAGCATGCTATGTCTGTAACAGCTATGACTACACAAACATGCAGTGTTTCCCCACATGATAAATACCCTAAACTGGCAAACCCTAGAACAACGCCGTCATCATTGCTCTCTTATTGTATTTTACAGAATCCAATATAAGCTTGCCCATGTTGATCACAATCACCTCGTCCCTACACGGAACCTAAGCTACTTAATTCCACATTCAACAATACAATACTACAACTCAGATTCTTTCTTTCCAAGAACAATTCGTCTGTGGGATACCCTCCCAAGCAATGTTAGTTAAGCCTCAGTCCTGGTCTATTTGCTGCGGTGACTGCAGGCTACTGTACCGCTCAATTAATGCATTTATTTGGTTTTTAACCGAGCACGGCAATCTTTTTACCCTTTAGACCTTCCAGTTCGTCAGATCTTTCTCACTTTTACCAAATGTTCTCATGATTTGCATATACGTAGTGAAACCCTAAAATGGATTAAGAGCTTTCTCGACAACCGGCTTCAATCCGTAATCCTAAACGGTACAAGCTCAGAGCCTATACCTGTCTCTTCTGGAGTTCCGCAGGGGTCCGTGCTTGGGCCTCTGCTCTTCCTTGCATTATATAAATGACCTCCCACAAAATATCCAACCTAAAGTGCGTCTATTTGCAGATGACACTGCAATATACATGTCACTTACCTCTGTCAGACAATTAAATACCCTCCAAAACGACCTTAAAACACTAGAAAAGTGGGAGTTGGATTTGGATATGGAATTCGATCCCTCCATGTGTCAAGTTATCCACGTCACAAGAACTACCTGTATAATACACTACTGGAATCTGTCACCTCAGCAAAATACCTTGGTGTGGATATTTCAAACGATCTCTAGTGGGACGCCCACATAAATAGGTCAACCAAATAATTAGACGTGAAAAAGTTGTCATTTGACGTTCAACAGTCAATATTCTGACATTTTACATTTTTACTATCAAAGCCTTTTTCGACGACCTGACATAACATGGAAAATAAAAAATGTAAAATATCAATTAAAATGAACTTATAAAGTGGTATGAGTTATGTCAGGTCTTATATTTAGGACTAGGCGCAGACTAGATCCCCGGCGCATTGAGTCCCGACTCTCTCATATGTATAAAATCTCAAATCAACTGGTTGCAATCCCATAGGAAGATTATCTCCCCCCCCCCCCCCCCCCCCCCCCCTAAGGCAAGCACGCCATTATACAGGTTAATCTCTGCAACATTGAACACTTTACCATAACCTTGCTCTTCGCCCCTGTTTTTATCTTTTAAATCACTAACAAATTTTCCTTTCCCTTTTTATATTGGCCCGATTTTCTTTTATTTTCTACTAACAATCTCTGTGGCTTGACGCTCACGAAAGTGTCTACGTCCCTGTAAAGGGTTAGACAGTATTGGAAGATAGATAGATATTCTTTTTATGTAGATGTAGACATCACGTTTCCCGTGCAACGTTGTCCGGTATAGAAGTAGAATTCAACGGCATTTATACAATCCGTCTGTTTATATATTATTTTCGTATTGGTAATAATTCAGTTTTTACGATGATTTTGAAACTTGTGAGGATATTTACTGAACTTTATGGGTAAAAGAATGTTTTTGTGATTTCGAGATTGCACATATTCCAATAAAAAATAGCAAGAGGGAATACGAAATTTCTTTAGCTGGTGGCTTTTTATGTATGCATGTGAGGGAAATTTATTTTCGATTCGTTTCCCGCAATCCGTCAAAACATGGAAGAAGACTGGGACGACGTGATGAATAATGGGCCAACGGTTCCAGTTAAAGTAGAAACGCAAATCTGGGAAGCATCGTCATCTCATAACGCCAGAAACAATGATTATCCACGATCTAGGGGACGTGGATTTTGGAACAAGTCGGAAAGTGTTGAAAACTGGAGAAAACCGGGAGATCAGGTGTCTGAGAATCATAACAGTTTTGGTAGAGGAAGAAATCAGAACAGTTTTGGAAGGGGCACCATTGGTCAATGGAATAATGACTCTAGTGGAAGGGGAAGTAGAGGGTTTGGTCGAGGCGTTTTAAATGACAGTGACGGATTTTCTGAGCAAGGCAGAGGATTTGGCAGTGACCAGAGAACAAGCAGGAATGGTTATGGTAGGACTGAGGATGATGGAAGTGGTGATTCGAAAGTTATATCAGTTCCCAGTAATAGGGTTGGGAGAATTATAGGTAAGCAGGGCTCGACAAGTTCTTTGAAAGCAGCTCAATATTCTCTTGTCCTGCTACAATTTGTACTCGTCGTGCAATTCACTAAGAAAATGAGTAGGTTTTTTTTTACAGATAGTCTATTTCAAAGTCCATTAAAAAACAGTATATACCAGAATCTTGTTCTCAAAAACTATCAAGCTTTTAGCTTATGCAATAGTATTAGTAATGCAGTGCCTGTAACTAACAGAGTTGGGCAGATTTTAGTGTTGCGAACAACTTATTAACTTATGTTTTAAATCTTTTAGCTATCAGGCTTCTTCGTGGCTCCATTTTAGTTAGATTTATTGTTCAAAAATCTCACTCATTCTACAGATTGAGTACTGCTGTAGTAAAATACCCCAGTCTCTGTAGGCATACACTCTAACCACGTCGCTAAAGGGTTAACCCAACAGCAAGGCTGTTGGAAGTGAATCTATATACCTACAACCACTATACTCCTCTCCTCTGTAACCTCTCCTCTCTAGATAACATTAAAGGACCAGGCATCAACTCAACCTCCTGTCAGTTTCTAGCCCAATGCGTCCACTGCATGAATCCGTTTAGCATCCTCGTTGTCATTGTAGTAAATTACCTGAGTCTCTACCGAGGATCAAACCCCGGACCTTGTGATCTCAGGGGGGCCGAATATGGGCCCCATTCCCCTCATAAAATAATATGTTTTTCCCCCTTTCTCAGAAGAAAATTCCCCTGATAATAGGTTGTTTGACACAACTAGATATGAACTCTCTTTCAAGTTATATTATAGTACCTCTAAGGGAGGTTACTGCTGCAATATAGTTATATTAGTTAGAAATGATTGAAAACAGTATTAATAAGTGTGAAAAGTAGTAGCATATATATCATTTATATTAATTGAAATTATATGGCTAAAAACTTCCCCTTCTTGTCTTAAAACAACGAAAAATTCCCCTTCCTGAGGGTATGGGTACAGTACTACCTGTCCCCAAAAGTTGTCTAGTGCCCAGGATCTGTAGGCAGACACTCTAACCACATCGCTAATGGGTTTACCCAACAGCAAGGCTGTTGGAATTGGCCTATATTCCTACAGCCACTACACTACAGCAAGTTCCACTCGCCCGAGGCTGATTTCTACAGGTATTTACGAGCGGACAAGTTGATTCGTTGAACCCTGGTAAGATTTCTTTACAATTCATGCCACGAATATTGTTGACAGAACTGAGGAATCTGTCAAGTTGAAACTAAATAAAATGGACATTGGTAGAACATCATGTTGACTCATTGTCTGTTCCTTAGAACTCCAAATATCAGCAAGCTATTTCAGTTAAAATACTTGACAGTGTATTGTAGCTTGCAGAAACACAACTGCTATTAGTGAAAATTACCAGAAAATCTTACTTGAAGTGGTAGTGTATTTTGGATGACACTGTTAGGATTCGATAGATTGGCAATAATCATGAGGAACAAATCTGAAAATTTGAAGAAATAATTGTGACAATTTCATTCATTCAAGGCATTAAGGCGTCATGAAAGTAGTAATAGTATGTAGTTATCGTGCATGGTGTTTATTTTACATGTCTTGATTTATGTGACACTTTGTGCTACTATCCATCACAATTTTGAAGGTACCGAAACAGCCTAAATGATTTTACTGAAAAGTAAATTTACCAGGTATTTTTTGGTGTCATCATGGGCCTATTATCTATACACCTCTGTTTTCTCATGGTGAAACCAAGCTTTGTGGAATTTCAGTTGCCATGTAACATCTATTTATAAATATGGTTAAATTTGATATGCTTTTGTTTACTGAATTACAGTTTCTGCATGAACATATGAAAAACAATGATTTTCCTGTATTTTAAACTATTCATTATGCAAATCATGTCACTTTTACATGTTTTCTCATGGAACGTCCCATATATTCCTTTTCTCCTTAACTTGAAAGAAAATCAAGTTGAAAAAACTTACTGATGATTACTGCATTAAGTTAACATTTTATTGTTGTAATAATTAAGCTACCTTTAAATAAGTATCTTTCTCTGTACATTTTTACATTTTCACAACCCATTTCATATCATACTTTAATATAAATAATTTACTGTTTGATTATATGGATATTGCGATAAATAGCTAAAAAATTTACCTGGCTATAATTCCAGTGAGAGCTCGGCTATAACAAAATGCTTGTTAGAATCATGAAGACAGCAACATTGATACAAGTTTGTAAACACATGCAAATATTATTTTCTCACTACTTAATTGTGTATCAAATCTGATGCAAAACTTCATCTTTGCCTAGGGGTCTGCTAACCAATATACTGTTACTGTATGGCTAATGTATATTGTATATGGTAATTGTAGGGAAAAAAATTGTTATTACCTAGTTGTTATAAAGTTGCTGTTATTATAGCTCTCGCTTAGGTTAGAGTTGTATTAAACATGAAATTCACAATGATTTCTGGTCATGGTTATCTCAGAAAATAAAACAAAACATTCAACAATTTATGAGAACAAAGCAAGAGTTAGTGCATTTCAAAGAAAATAATTATGATATTACTATTTTAATCCTTCCATCCAGTGAAAAAGATGAAGTTGATAATAGCTTCCAAGACATTACGCAAAGTTCTAATTACTGTTAAAAATTGTCAAATTTGTGGTTGTGTTTTATTTTAACCACTTTGGAAATGAATTGAGATTTTGCAGATTTGTTCACTTTGACAATGTGACATGAGGTACTTGTGTCCATACCCCTTTCCCTTGCTGTGTTAGGCATAAAGTTATGCCCTTTTTGGACTTGCCAATATTTTGGTGTAATCTGTTATCTTATTTAGCATCATAAGTGGGGAAAGTTCTATGACTCAAAATTGATGATAATTTTGTACATGTTTATGTCTATCTTATCATTACTGTAACTACTTGTTCGTCAATGCTTTTGGATAGTCAAGTCTTGCTGTCCACTGACAGTTCCTGCTCAACAAAAAATACAAAAATATATATTATTAGCTCATCTGATTTTTTGAAAAAAAATGATGAGTTATTGTCATCACTTGAGCGGTTGTCGGCGTCGGCGTCGGCGTTGCCTGGTTAAGTTTTATGTTTAGGTCAGCTTTTCTCCTAAACTATCAAAGCTATTGCTTTGAAACTTGGAATACTTGTTCACCATCATAAGCTGACCCTGTATAGCAAGAAACATAACTCCATCTTGCTTTTTGCAAGATTTATGGCCCCTTTTGTACTTAGAAAATATCAGATTTCTTGGTTAAGTTTTATGTTTAGGTCAACTTTTCTCCTAAACTATCAAAGCTATTGCTTTGAAACTTGGAATACTTGTTCACCATCATAAGCAGACCCTGTACATCAAGAAACATAACTCCATCTTGCTTTTTGCAAGAATTATTGCCCCTTTTGGACTTAGAAAATCAGTTTTCTTGGTTAAGTTTTATGTTTAGGTCAGCTTTTCTCCTAAACTATCAAAGCTATTGCTTTAAAACTTGCAACACTTGTTCACCATCATAAGCTGACCCTGTACAGCAAGAAACATAACTCCATCCTGCTTTTTGCAAGATTTATGGCCCCTTTTGGACTTAGAAAATATCAGATTTCTTGGTTAAGTTTTATGTTTAGGTCAACTTTTTCTCTTAAACTATCAAAGCTATTGCTTTGAAACTTGCAACACTGTTCACCATCATAAGCTGACCCTGTATAGCAAGCAACATAACTCCATCCTGCTTTTTGCAATAATTATTGCCCCTTTTGGACTTAGAAAATCATTTTCTTGGTTGAGTATTATGTTTAAGTTGACTTTTCTCATAAACTATCAAAGCTATTGCTTTAAAACTTGCAACAGTTTTTCACCATCATAAGTGGACACTGTACATCAAGAAACATAACTCTATCCTGCTTTTTGCAAGAATGATGGCCCATTTTATACTTAGAAAATCGTGGGTAGGACAATATTTCTATTACACAAAAAAAATCAGATGAGCGTAAGCACCCGCAAGGCGGTGCTCTTGTTTTTTGTTTACTTCCAGGAAAAGGTGGTTCGAAAATCAGAGAACTACAAGATGACAGTGGTGCCAAAATTGATGTGAGTAGATGATTTACATTTTTTAGCTCTCCTGTCACATAGTGACAAGGTCAGCTTTTGTGATCACCCTTCGTCCGTCGTCAGTCCGTCCGTGCGTGCGTCAACAATTTCTTGTCTGCACGATAGTGGTTTCATTTATGATTTTATTGTACCCCCCGACAACAAAGTTGTAAGGGGGGGTATACTGGTTTCAGGTTGTCTGTCTGTCTGTCCGTCTGGTCGTCTGTCCGTCTGTCCCTAGACGCAATCTTGTGCGCACCATCTCTCCTTATCCCCTTGACAGAATTTAATGAAACTTCACACAAGTGATCATTGCCAACAGTAGTTGTGCATGGGGCATGTTAGGTTCTTTTAGAAAAAGAATTTGCAGAGTTATGGGACTTTGTTTTTTGTTACTATACTATATACATAGACACAATCTTGTGCGCACCATCTCTCCTCATTCCCTGGACACAATTTAATGAAACTTCACACAAGTGATCAGTACCAACAGTAGTTGTGCATGGGGCATGTTAGGTTCTTTTAGAAAAAAAATTTGCAGAGTTATGGAACTTTGTTTTTTTGTTACTATAATATATACATAGACACAATCTTGTGCGCACCATCTCTCCTCATCCCCTTGACACAATTCAATGAAACTTCACACAAGTGATCAGTAACAACAGTAGTTGTGCATGGAGCATGTTAGGTTCCTTCAGAAAAAAAAATTCCAGAGTTATGGGACTTTGTTTTTTTGTTACTATACTATAGACATAGACACAATCTTGTGCGCACCATCTCTCCTCATCCCCTTGACACAATTTAATGAAACTTCACACAACTGATCAGTAACAACAGTAGTTGTGCATGGGGCATGTTAGGTTCTTTCAGCGACAAAAATTGCAGAGTTATGGGACTTTGTTTCTTGTTAACATACTATGTACATACAGTCTTCTTATGCAATCTTGTGCGTGCCTAATCTACCAAACCCTTGCACACAATTTAATGAAACTTCACACAAGTGATCAGTACCAACCCTAGTTGTGCATGGGGCATGTTACATTCTTTTAGATAAATATTCTGCATAGTTATGGGACTTTGTTTTTTGTTACTATACTGTATACATACAGTCTATATACATACAGTCCACATAATAATGCAGTCTTGTGTGTGTCAAATTGCAATGTACTGTGTCAGTGCATGCGGGGAGTACATTCATCACCTTTAGTGATAGCTTTAGTTTTAACCAAACTTGCACACAACTTGTATCACCATAAGATCACGGTTCCTTTCTTGAACTGGCCAGATCCCATTATGGGTTCCAGAGTTATGGCCCCTGAAAGGGCCAAAAATTAGCTATTTTGACCTTGTATGCACAAAAGCAGCTTTATTTATGATTTGATTTTTACCAAACTTGCACACAACTTGTATCACCATAAGATCTCGGTTCCTTTCTTGAACTGGCCAGATTCCTTTATGGGTTCCAGAGTTATGGCCCCTGAAAGGACCAGAATTAGCTATTTTGACCTTGTCTGCACAATAGCAGCTTCATTTATGATTTGATTTTAACCAAACTTGCATACAACTTGTATCATCACAAGATCTTGGTTTCTTTCTTGAACTGGCAAGATTCCTTCATGGGTTCCAGAGTTATGGCCCCTGAAAGGTCCAAAATTGGCTATTTTGGCTTTTGCAGCCATATAGAGACTTCATTTATGGTTTTATTTGATACAAACTTCCAAAATATCTCCGACAACAATAAATCTTGAATTCCATGACAAATCAGATCCAATTGTAGGTTCCAGAGTTATTTTATATCTGATTACCTCCCCTGATTGTAATCAAAATTGATTTATATCAGTAAGTACTTATAGGACTTATTTCATTATTGTCATTAGTTGGACTGAGCCAATCAGGGTAGATAACTATGGACTGATTTTATGTCAAATTACCTCCCTTTATTTCAAATTAAAATGGGTATATCTCCAAAACTAATGAAGATACTGATCTGAAATTTCATTTATGTCAACAGAGATTTATTTGGCAGATTCTTCTTTTGTTCACTTACAATAATTTTCTTTTTAATTACTTCCCTTTTACGTTACTATAAATAGGTTATTTTTAGTAACTTTTTTATTATTGGCCGTAGGGAAAAACTGAGACCACTTTTCTGTGGTACAACATGGATGGTACCTCCAATTTTTAGGTGTATTTTGACATATCTGTACCTTGTAAGAATTTTTTTGTTCTTTTTGGTTAAATTTCTTCCCTTTGTTGTTCCTGTCCTTTGGACTTAGATATTTTTTCTGAGGACCTTCTTGTCCTCAAGTGCAATGATAACAGGTGAACGATATAGGGCCATCATGGCCCTCTTGTATCTTTATACTGAGCAGAGTTGACCATAGTTTAATGTGTACTTTCAGTAGATTATTACTGGATAAGATTTTGTTGTAGTTATTTCCTGAGTGGACATATTTTCTAATACATTTCCATAATTGTGTACTGGTATATACCTGTAAAATTACATTGACAAACTGAAGTAAAGTTTTAAATGCATGTCTAACGTAAAAGTAATGAAATTAAGAATATTGGGGGGAAAAGGTAAAGAGTGGAAGGTTTGAATCTCTGCAAGAGAAAACATGTCAGTGCTCTGAGTTACCACATCAACTCTGGTGTATATACATATCAGAAGTGTAACATAGTTGACATACGTGTAAAACAGTATATCAGTGGAACATAGCTTTTAAGTTTACACAGAAGGTCATTGCTTTAAGATACATAGAAACATTAGAGTGAATGTTATGATTTCAGGTCAAACGTGACAATCAAGGGGAGATGACGACTGTAGAGCTATCAGGATCCGCAGATGCTATTAGCAAAGCTACACAACTGATAAATGATTTAGTTAATGACGGAGGTGATAGGAGTTCAAGGTCATTTGGAGGTAATGAATTTCGACAGTACTCTCTAATTGATTACCAACTCACTGACTGCAATATATTTTATTGTTAAGTTGTTAAAAATTGGTGTTCTTGTGAAATGTTTAAGTGTTCTCTTTAAGTGTCGTGTGGTGGCTGTAAAAAGTCTCCCTGTGCTTGGACTCTGTGTTGTTATGTTTTCTGGTCCTTTGGCATCTATGAGTACATTCATTTTTACTGTAATAGAATTCCACTTAAGCCGGTGCTAGGGGGCACGAGGGATGTTGCACATTCCATTACCTCTCATGAACAGACTCAAACCATGTCTGCTGCATGACTGCGCTCTTTACTTCCAAATTTCTTAAAAGTTTAAACCTGACATTTATATTTAGATTTTAAAAAGTGATTAATTTTCTATTGAAGGTTAAACATATTGCCATGAAACTGTTGGAATAAACTCTCAGTTGCTACAGATGATCTGGAAAAATTTCAGTGTTAAGTTTTGTAAATTTGCTGTAAGTGAAGCCCTGGCAAATTAAATATTTGGTGCCACTAACTCAAATTTTAGACTTAAATCTTTTTAAATTTCATGCACATTGAAACAGCACTTGCTCAGGCATCGATTACTCAAGTACTTGGACTCATTTGAACCATTCATATGGTCATGAATGGTCATTTTCTTTCTATTTTCTATATAAAGTTGCCATGTGGCTGGGTCGAGCATCGATGACTTGTTTGCTTGAGATTGACACAGGGTCCCAGTATATTAATCTTTTTTTTGTTGCTACTAGTATACAGGAGCACAGATGTCAAAAATGTTCTTGTATTCGATGGTCGAAGTGAAGCAGTTTACTGTGAAATCATTAATATTCGTGGGGGACTAATTTTCGTGGATTTCGTGGTTGAATCAATCCATGAAATTTAATCCCAACGAACAAGTAAAATTCCCATTCATTTTATGTTCAAAAGTTGAAATCCACGAATTCATATCCCCATGAAATTGCTGTTTTGACCAAAACCACGAAATTTCATGCCCACGAAATTTAATGATTTCACAGTATTCAAAATTTTCATGTGATGTATTATCTGGTTATCTAAACTGTATGTTGGTATATTTGTGCCGATTATAAGATTGTTTATTGATGAAAGGTTCTTTGATCATTGATTGTTAAGTAAACACAAGAGAATGAGCTTGAATTTTTACAGTAGTATTAGTATATTCCACTGTTGGGCTCTGCCGCAATTTCCCCTGTTCTGACAAAAAAGAAAACACTGGTGGCATTCATCAGTTTCATAACTAAGTAGTGTGTTTATTTTTTTCAAGGGAGCTCAATGAGCAATGGTTTCAATGAACCAGCGTCAACATTTGGTGGAGGAAGAAGTGAATCTAACAGAGGTTTTGGGCGATCCCAGCACGGCGATAGTGCTGAATCAATAAATGTGCCAAGCAGTAATGTGGGCAGGATCATAGGTAATAGGTCCTTGTGTAGATAACAATACATTCAATAAAATATATCTGTTAAATTTACTTTTTTGGCTGTCTCAGATAAAGATGTTGTCATTTTAAAATTCTTCGTTTTGTAGGATATAGTTTTCTGACTTTGTATATATGTTGCTTTATGATTTTATATTTGCATGTACCTATATTTCTGAAAGTCTGAACTTTGATAACAAAGATAGGAAGGTAAAGATTTTTATGCTGCCAGCATCTACTGATGCAGGAGGCATATAGTGATTGTCCTGTCCGTCCGTTAGTCCGTTTGTCCGTCTGTATGAGGTTAACCAAATGGGACCGTTTCGTCTAGCATCAATACCCCTTACTAGAATGACTTGATACTAATGCAGATGTAACCTGTGACCATTCCTCATCTTCAGACATCACCTGACCTCAGTTTGACCTTGATCTCATTTTGGACTTAGGTTGCTTTATATGGGTCATCTCTAGGTTAACCAAATCGGACCGTTTCGTCTAGCATCAATACCCCTTACTAGAATGACTTGATACTAATGCAAATGTAACCTGTGACCATTCCTCATCTTCATCATCTGACCTCAGTTTGACCTTGACCTCGTTTTGGACTTAGGTGCAAAATCTATCGACAAGTATGCCACTGGGGGCATCAAGCATTTATTGAATGCAGCTCCTTGTTTATTGATATATCGCAGTATAAAAACTTATCAAAACTACTTTTTATCCAGTATTAATTTCGCAGTACTGTTTTTGACACTGGTAATGTGCAAAAATCTGATTACACGAGTTTCAAGGTGATTTTCCAGATTTTAATGGTGGATGTAGACCCAAGATACCATGCAGGACATTATTTTTAACATGGGAAGTCACCACTGACCTTCCATACTCTAGTCAGGTAACTTCTTCCCAAAGGAACACTACAACCCTTGTAGGGCTTCAGACCCAGGAAGGCCAAGTAAAAGAAGTTGGTTTAATACCTTTATCACTTGACCATGGTCTATAATCCTCTGCAAATTACTGGAGTTCAGCTAATTAGTATTAAAACGTTTTTAGCCCACCATCATCAGATGGTGGGCTATTCAAATCACTCTGCGTCCGTGGTCCGTCGTCCTTCCGTCCGTCCGTCCGTCCGTCCTTCCGTCCGTTAACAATTTCTCGTTATCGCATCTCCTCAGAAACTACCGGGGGGATTTTGACCAAACTTTGTCAGAATGATGTATTGGTACCCTAGTTGTGTCCCCCTGAAAATCAGACTGGTTCAACAATTTTTTAGTAAGTTATGGCCCTTTGTTTATTTCTATAATTTACATAGATTTATATAGGGAAAAACTTTGAAAATCTTCTTGTCCAAAACCACAGAGCCTAGGGCTTTGATATTTGGTATGAAGCATCATCTAGTGGTCCTCTACCAAGATGATTCAAAATATTTCCTTGGGGTCTAATATGGCCCCGCCCCAGGGGTCACATGGTTTATATAGACTTATATAGGGAAAAACTTTGAAAAACCTCTTGTTCAAAACCACAGGGCCTAGGGCTTTGATATTTTGTATATGACATCATCTAGTGGTCTTCTACTAAAAATTATCCCCCTAGGGTCAAATTCAAATATGGCTCCGCCCCGGGGGTCACATGGTTTACATAGACTTACATAGGGAAAAACGTTGAAAATCTTCTTGTCCAAACCACAAAGCCTAGGGCTTTGGCATTTGTAATGTAGCATCATCTAGTGGTTCTCTACCAAGTTTGTTCAAATTATCCCCCTAGGGTCAAATATGGCCCTGCCCTGGGGGGTCACATTGTTCATATAGACTTATATAGGGAAAAGATTTTAAAATCTTCTTGTCAATAACCTACAACATTCAAATTTGGACCACATGTATGGTTTTGAGTGGCAAGATGAACCTTGACATGAGTTGACCTTGATTTTGACCTAGTGACCTACTTTCACATTTCTGTTGCTACAGCCTTCAAATTTGGACCACTTGCATAGTTTTGTGCACTGAAAAAACTTTGACCTTGACATTGACCTAGTGACCTACTTTCACATTTTTGAAGGTACAGGCTTCAAATTTGGACCACATGCATAGTTTTGTGTTCCGAATTGGAATCTGACCTTGATTTTGACCTACTGACCTACTTTCACATTTCTCAAGCTACAGCCTTCAAATTTGGACCACATGCATAGTTTTGTGTACCGAAACAAACTTTGACCTTTACATTGACCTAGTGACCTACTTTCACATTTTTGAAGGTACAGGCTTCAAATTTGGAACATATGCATAGTTCTGTGTTCTGAAATAAAATTTGACCTTGATTTTGACCTAGTGACCTACTTTCACATTTCTCGAGCTACAGCCTTCAAATTTGGACCACATGCATAGTTTTGTGTACCGAAATGAACTTTGACCTTAAGATTGACCTAGTGACCTACTTTCACATTTCTGTAGCTACAGGCTTCAAATTTAGACCACATGCATAGGATTGTGTACCGAAACAAACTTTGACCTTGACATTGACCTAGTGACCTACTTCCACATTTTTGAAGGTACAGGCTTTAAATTTGGACCACATGCATAAATTTGTGTTCTGAAGTGTAATTTGACCTTGATTTTGACCTAGTGACCTACTTTCACATTTCTTCCTTGAAATTGATCTAGTGACCTACTTTCACATTTCTCAAGCTACAGCTTTCAAATTTGGACCACATGCAAAGTGTTGTGTACGGAAATGAAATTTGACCTTGAGCTAGTCAGTAAGTCTTGAAATTTGGAACACTCAAAAATGGCACATTGGTGGGCGCCAAGATCACTCTGTGATCTCTTGTTTCTATTTCTTAGGTAAAGGAGGATCTAAGATTAGAGAATTACAAGATGAAAGTGGAGCTAATATAAAGGTATATTTGCTATTACAGTATGATTAGCCAAAGCAAAGATACATTTATTACTTTGAAACCAATATTATCTTTGGGGGACTTCATAAAAGCAGGAAAGAAACTGTTTTAGACAGTAGTCTGTTTAGAGATCCTTGTCTGCGCTTCATTGTCAAAACGTGGCTAGACTTCAGTGAAACTTCACAGGCGTGATTGAAATAAAGCCTAGTGGTGTATAGCTATGAAATAATTTGTTTGGATGGCATTTTGATGAGTTATGGCCCTTCAAAGGTCATTTTTTGAAAAAAAAAGTTTCAGGACAATTTCTCCTATACCATTAGTAGGATTTGAATGAAACATTATAGGAATGATTAGTAGCAATAATATTTAGGCATATAAAATAAGTTTTACGGTAGAATGATTTTTTTACTGAGTTATGTTCCTTGATTATTATACCTTCACAAAACGAAGTTTGGGGGGTATATAGGAGTGTGCTTGTCGGTCGGTCGGTCCGTTAGTTTTCATGGTTTCCAGACAATAACTCATGAAAGGCTTGACAGATTTAAATATTTTTTGGTACACAGGTGTAATGTCATAAAATACAGGTCAAGTTTTACTTTGAGGTCAGTAGGTCAAAGGTCAAGGTCACAATGACCCGGAACAGTTAAAACGGTTTCCGGATGATAGCTTGAGAACCCATGGGCCTAGGATCATGAAAGTTGATAGGGAGGTTGGTCATATTGATTTTGAGGTCAGTAGGTAAAAGGTCATGGTCACAATGAACTGGAACAGTTAAACAATTTCCAGACGATAACTTGAGAACGCTTAGGCCTAGGATCATGAAAGTTGATAGGAAGGTTGGTCATGACCAGCAGATGACACCTATTGATTTTGAGATCTGTAGGTCAGAGGTCAAGGTCACAGTGACCCGGAACAGTTAAAACGTTTTCGGACGATATCTTGAGAACGCTTGGGCCTAGGATCATGAAACTTAATAGGGAGGTTGATCATGACCAGCAGATGACCACTATTGATTTTGAGGTTCGACTTTGACATTGGCTTACTTCTGTGACAAGGCCGTATTGTGGGGGTATAATTCGTCACTCCTGTGACACATCTAGTTATACTTAAAGTTTGTGTAGAGATTCTTCTCTATGCTTCTGAAAAAAAAAACTGGATAGATTTCATTGAAACTTCACAGGAGTTATTGCTATAAAACTTAGTTATGCAAAACATCATTAAGATTAAATGTATGGGATATGTTTTGTTTTTTTCAAAACAACCATCTATTCTTTATGTTGAATTGTATACCATATATTGTTCATTTGCAGGTTCAGCGTGACAGTGATTCTTATGGAGAGACAGTTGTAGAAATCTCTGGGTCAGCAGAAGCTGTCAGCAAGGCCAAGGATCTCATCAATGAGCTTATCAGTGATTCTGGTGACAGGGGGTCAAGGTCATTTGGAGGAAGTTCAAGGTCATATGGAGGTAGAATGATTGAGTGATGTTGCTTAATGTGTCTAGTACTGTGAAATCTTTTGGGTGGGGGGAGTGAATTCTTTATGTGAGGAAGCCATCCAGCTGGCTTACAGAAGGTTGGTGGTTCTACCCAGGTGCTTGCTTGTGATGAAATAATGCACGAAGGGGCACCTGGGGTCTTCCTCCACCATCAAAGCTGGAAAGTTGCCATATGACCTATAATTGTGTCTGTGTGACGTTAAGCCCAGCAAAATAAATGAATAAAGTAATTTTGTGGGTATTGATAGTTTTGGCCAGAGAATTTGTGTATGAGAAATTTATTCGGATCAAATTTCTTGAGTTGATGCAACCACAGAATCGGTGAGCATTGTCCAGTATGAATGTTGAAAAGAAAAAGAACATTGAAGATTTTAGAAGTAATAAGATCCAGAGATGCATTAGAAATCTTGAACAATATCAACATTTTACTTGAGTATTCATAAAATTTCAATGCAGTTTTGACTTCTTTTTAGCTCACCTGTCACATAGTGACAGGGTGAGCTTTTGTGATCGTCCGTCATTGGTCCATCCACAATTTCCTTGTGAACACGATAGAGACCACATTTTGTATTTGATTTTAATCAAACTTACACACAACTTGTATGGGCATAATATCTCGGTTCCTTTCGAAAACTGGCAGAACCCATTATGGGTTCCAGGGTTATGGTCCCTTAAAGGGCCAAAATTTGCCATTTTTGGCTTGTGAACATGATAGAGACCACATTTTGCAATCAACTTTAATAAAACTTGCACACAACTTGTATGGGCATAATATCTCGGACCCTTTCAAAAACTGGCCAGATCCCTTCATGGGTTGCAGAGTTACGGCCCCTTAAATAATTAGCTATTTTTGGCTTGTGAACAAGATAAAGACCACATTTTTCAATCAACTTTAATCAAACTTGCACACAACTTGTATTGGCATAATATCTCAAGTTTCTTTTTGAAAACTGGCCAGATGCCATCATGTATTGCAGAGTTATGGTCCCTTAAAGGGCCAAAATTTGCTATTTTGGCTTTTGCAGCCATATTGAGACTTCATTTATAGTTTGATTTAATACAAAATTGCAAAATATCTTCAGCAACAATAAATCATTGATTCCTTGATGATTCTGTCAGATCTAATCATGGGTTCCGGAGTTACGGCCCCTGATTGACTCCTAAAAGAGCCAAAGTTTGGTAATTTTTACCTTGTGAACACGATAGAAGTGACATTTTATATTTGATTTTAACCACACTTACACACAACTTAAGTCACAATAAGATCTCGGTTCCCTTTGAAAACTGGTTAGACTCCATCATGGGCTCTAGAGTTACTGCACCTGACAGGGGCAGAATTTTCTATTTTGGCCCTTTCAGTCATATAGAGGTTTCATTTATGCTTTGATTTAATACAAACTTGCACAGAATGATTATCTTGATGATCTCTAGGCCTGGATCGAAACTGGGTCATGTCAGGTCGAAAACTAGGTCATCAGGCCAAATCAAAGGAAAAGCTTGTTAACAACCTAGAGGCCACATTTATGACCCTGTCTTCATGAAACTTGGTCAGAATGTTTATCTTGATGATTTCTAGGACAGATTTGAAAGTGGGTCATATGGGGTCAAAAACTAGGTCACCCAGTCAAATCAAGGGAAAAGCTTGTTAACACTCTTGTTCATTTGATGTGCATGAAACTTAGTCAGAATGTTTGTCTGCATGAAATATCGAATGAATTTTTATCTGGGTCATATGGGTCAAAAACTAGGTCACCAGGTCAAATCAAAGAATAAGCTTGTTTACACCCTAGGGGGCACATTTTTGATTCTGTCTTCATAAAATTTGGTCAGAATGTTTGTTATCATGAAGTCTTGGATGATTTCAAATCTGGGTCACGTGGGATCAAAAACTAGGTCACTAGGTCAAATCAAAGAAAATGCTTGTTTACACTCAAGAGGCCACGTTTTTTGGTCCAATCTTAATGAAGATTGGTCAGAATATTTGTCTCCATGAAATCACTAGATAAAACATGTTTACAGTGTTATGGTGTGTTACACAGGTGAGCGACTTAGGGCCATCTTGGCCCTCTTGTATTACTTCTTAATGTCAGAAATTTACTTTACATTAAGGTAGTGAATCCATAGTGATAATTGGCAAATAATATTTTGTCTGTATGCAATTTTTGCATTCTTTTTTTTTTTACGGGAAAGTCATGTGCATGTTAAGCTACATTTACATCCAAAGAATGCCAAATTGCATAGTGAGAGAAAGTAAATAAGTTGCTGAGGCCTAAGGTTGGAACCTTATCAAAGTTTGTAATATCTTCTCACAAGACTCCACATGATCGTGTAATGGTACATGTATTTTCAAGGAAGTGAACTTGAAAGTGACTCATTCAGTGTCAGTTTTTCTAATCAGATTTGAATAAATTCATATTAAACCTAAATATGGTGAAGAATGTAAGGTTTGTCTAGCTTTAGGGTTATAAAACTGAGTTTGGAGACTGATCTTCAAATGCAGTCTTTCCATTGGCCAATTTCAGATTATTGTGTTCTTAAACGACCAGTGAGATGCAAGTTTTGAAACTGGTCTTCAAACTCAGCGTTATAACTTTTGACACTGGAGTGTTTGACCCTGGTTCATTTGAAATGGCAGTGAAGACAGGCCATGTAATGTTCAGTCCTTTAACCTTTAGCATGCTAGATAAATTGTCGTCTGCTGGAAATGTCGTCTGCTAAAATTGTAAAGTTCATTCAATTTGCTCCAAAATTGGAAGAAATATTGTCAGAGTAGCAAACAGCTTGGAACCTGATCAGACGCCGATTTAATCGGCGTCTGATCTGGTTCCAAGCCCTTTGCAAAGGCTGTTAAATTCGCCTGCAGCAGGCTAAGGGTTAACATTTTACAGATAGTTCAGCAAGTATTGGTCAAACTGAGGCAACAGAGCAGCCAAGAAAAATAAACTGGGGTATGATAATGAAGGAGAAAGCAGCAAATGATGCTAAAAAATTTGCAGGTAAGAAACATTAATGAAGAAATGATTGTTTCTATATAATTGAGCCGCACCATGAGAAAACCAACATAGTGGCTTTGCGATCAGCATGGATCCAGACTAGCCTGCGCATCCGCGCAGTCTGGTCAGGATCCATGCTGTTCGCTTTTAAAGCCTATTGCAATTAGAGAAACTGTTAGCGAACAGCATGGATCCTGACCAGACTGCGCGGATGCGCAGGCTGGTCTGGATCCCTGCTGGTCGCAAAGCCACTAAGTTGGTTTTCTCATGGCGCGGCTCATATATATTTTGAAAAATAGCATGTAAGATTGTGATGAAATGCTTGTGCTTTATATGGCAGCTGATATTCTGGCAGTGTCAGATTTCAGTTTGCACTAGGCTACCCAGATAACTTGGTAGGTAGAGGATGTGGCTTTGAGTTGAGAACATGCAAGTTTGATTCCCTGACCAGGCAGTACTCCATTATAATTTGACTCGAGACAGTTTGTCTGAAGAAATTTGACCTCCCCTTTTGAATCGTGGAGAATTTGTCAGATAAGTACTGCTACAGAATCCAGCAAAACTGACCTGGTTAACTCACCACAGTAGCGTAACTAATTCAGAAATACTAAATAGAATTGATGTTAAATTAATTAATATCAAATTAAAATCAAATGATTTACGTTATCTTTGAACTTGGTGGATAGTTTCACTTTTTTATACGCCCGTCTCTGAAGGAGCAAGGCGTATTATGTGAACCTTGGTGGCGGGCGGACGGGCGGTCTGGACCTTGAATTACTTGTAAACTGTGAATTTGGCCTTGTCCGCCCTCTAAGTCGAACAGTTTTCATCCGATCTTCACCAAACTTGGTGACAATGTTTTTGGGCATATATCTCGGCCAAGTTCAATAACCACCCAAAGTGCCCCAGGCTCTCTTGGATTATGGCCCTTTAATTACTCAAAATCTGCGAAATTAGTCATGTCCATTCAAACAGTTTTGATCCGATAGTCTATTTCATCCAACACAGAACCTCAAATATACCTTGATTCCTTCTTACTCTTTATTTTTGGTTAACAAGGCATACATCATCAACATTATTACCTTTATGATTCGTAACTGAATATTTAGACGGGCGTATTTTGTGACAGTCTTGTTTAGATTGCAAACTTGTGAACTACTTTATGATCTTATCTGCATTTGCTGTAAATACTGGTCAGTTTTCTGCAAATCATCATGAAATTATTGTAGTTTTACAAGCTAAACAAAAGCACTTAATGTTGATTTATGCAAAGTATTACACTATGTATAAAAAAACGTCCTTAATGTGTGTGCATTTTTCAGATCTTCCTCCTATAAAGAAGAACTTCTATATTGAAAATTACGAAGTGGCAAATATGGACCCAGATGAAGTTGAGGATATAAGGTGAGTTTTTGTACTTGAATTTTTGCCAAGTTTTTTTACAGTGCTGAAGCTATAATGCAATCATTGCCTTTATTTGCTGTAGATCATTTATATTTACATTTTTGTATTATTACAAGTTTGATATATGACTATATTCATTTACAAATTAAAAAAATCTAAAAGAAACCAAGTGAACAAAAAATACAAATTCTGACCTCTAATAACCTGCAATTTGCAATGCCCCCAGGCACCTTTATTATGGAATATAAGATGTTGCTTTTTGTGACAGAAATGCAAATTTAAAACAAAGATGAAAAAATAATTCATGCTGAAAGTTTCTTGTTTGAACTTGAGACCAGCCAGTCTTTGGGAAAATTTTAGTGTTTTAACAGTCATTGTTACAGAGACTCAGTTTTGTATGTGTAAATACAAGTTAACCATTCTCTGTGCATGACCATGTACATAAAACTTTTTTTTTCAGACAATATAACTTTAATATCACTGTGAAGAATTTGGATAAAAGTGGTGAGACGCAAGTGCCAAATCCAGTACGCACCTTTGAAGATGCATTTGAACACTTTCGTATGTATATTAATTTTTCTTTTTCTCTTCCTGGTTAAAAAACCTAATACTGATATGTTACTTGATGATCACAGTTTTTCGATGAAATCAGTATCTGTGTTGGACTAATTTGCGTGGTTGGATTAAACCAGGAAAATTTAATCCCCAAAAATATATGAAATTTGCATTTGTTTTATTAGCTCACCTGTCACAAAGTGACAAGGTGAGCTTTTGTGATCGCGTGGCGTCTGTCGTCAGTGCGTAAACTTTTGCTTGTGACCACTCTAGAGGTCACATTTTTCATGGGATCTTTATGAAAGTTGGTCAGAATGTTCATTTTGATGATATCTAGGTCAAGTTCGAAACTGGGTCATGTGCGGTCGAAAACTAGGTCAGTAGGTCTAAAAATAGAAAATCCTTGTGACCTACTTGGTGGTTTTCAATGAAACTTAGCCACAATGAACTGGGTTGCGTGTGGACAGGTGAGCAATTCAGGACCAGCATGGTCCTCTTTCTTTAAAAATAGGGATTGACACGTTCATATTCCAATGAAATGGCTCATTTGGTCAATGCAACAAAATTCACTGCACATGAAATTATATGATTTTTTGGCAGGTACCTGGTAAATATATATCTGAGAAGAATTGTTGTTTTGACGATTATTTAAAAATATCGCTTGTTTGTATTAAGATAAAAGCTACAATATATGTTTGCAAAAAGATCTATCGGGAGTTGCAGTAATTTAAAGTACAGTACTTAAGTTTCGGCCATATAAACATAGGATAGAGAAAATTGTATTCCTTTCAACATATCTCTGTTGAGATAATTTGCAGAAGACATCAGGAGGTTGATTTTTGCAGTCATGTTTCATGTTCATTTTAGTTTTAGTAAAATATTTTTCATAAAGGCTCACTTTTTTTTTCAGCGGGTATACTTGAGACTATTTATAAGCAAAAGTTCACAAAGCCATCTCCCATACAGGTATGTATAATACACAAAAAACATTTTTTTATTTCTTAAGAAGGCTTAAATTCTTCTTGCTTTAGCAATTATGGTTGTGGCCGAGTGGTTATGGTCACTAGTTTTGAAACTCGTGTCTCTCATAGTTTTGGGTTGGAAACCTCCCCTGGCGTATACATGTCTTTCATTGAGCTTGCTGACAGAAGGTTCCAGTTCTACCTGTGTGCATTACCGTTATCAAATAATGCCCAGAGGGAGGCAGTTGGGATTTTCCTCCACCATCAAAAGCTGGAAAGTCGCCATATGGTCTATAATTGTGTCTGTGTGATGTTAAACGCAGGGAAACAAATCAGAAAAGATGGTTGGTTCAATGATTCAGGTCTATAATAAAAGTTAAGCACCAATGTACATTCTAAAGATTAAATAAAATAAAATAATGGAGTAAATGCTTCTCTGATACTGTGTCTCAAAATCTATTGATGCTCCACCTTAAAGTCACAAGTTGGAGGTGAGGTTTCCATAATGAACAAAAACCCTCGTTTTATTTGATTTTGTCTCTCCTGACTATTGAAGATATAGTTTTGATTATTTTTCACTTGGGTATGGCCCTTTGATTAAAATTATTGCAGATTTCTAGTAAATTTCTGATTATCTCTAGTATTCAGCTCTGTAGAATTTGTAACTTTTCCAAGTTGTCATTTTGTATCCGACCAATACATAATCTGTCTCATTTCTTTAAATGTCATTTGATGTTTGGTGTTTGGAAGTTGTAAGCTGTATAGAAAAGGTAGTTTTTACAAACAATAAATCTGTCGGCATAAATTTGTCATAACATGGTAATATTGTAAGATTTATGTTGCGTTTATTTTTCAGAGCCAAGCATGGCCTGTCCTGCTGAGAGGCAAAGACTTGATAGGAATTGCTCAGGTAGATAAATATGTTTTCTTTCCCTTTTTGTTGTAGGGACCTTAACCCATACCCTGCTAAATTTCTATAATGAACTTGTCCATCTTTCAATTTGGACAGTACCATTAACTGTTTTAAAAGGGATGCTTGCCAAAGAGATACTGACTGAATGGCTAACAGTGCAGTCTGATCATTCAGTCAGTATCTTTTTGGTTAGCACCCTTTTTATCAGTTCATGATACCATCCAAATTGAAAAATGGACAAGTTCATTATAGAAATTTAGCAGGGTAAGGGTTAAAAGTGTACCTGATATCAGATGTAATATGGTGGGTATTGTGGTTGTGAAGTGGTAGCACACTTGACTGTCGATCCAGAGGCCTGGGGTCCAAATCCTGGTCCAAGCACTGGAAATTTTTGAGATACTCTCATGTGTCTCCCATCCAACTAAGAAGCTAGTACTGATTCTTCTCTGGAAAGAGCTTTGCATGTAGCTGTGCTATACAACGGACACATTAAAGAACTAGGCAGTCTTCTACACAAAGAGCTAGTCTTTAGTTAGTCAGACATACCTGCATCTAAACGCTTTCTCTCTCTTTGCGGGGTTTCTCTGGTCAGATTGCTCTAAGTCTGTTCTAGTAGAGGATGACATCCTGAGTCACTGCCGCCGTTATTGGCAGAGAACCCTGGTATGTGTTTATCATGAAAAGAGAGCTATATAAATCTGGTTTAATATAATTTATGTGAGTTTCTGAGTTGTCATATTTTGAAGGTTCATATAGATATATTTATATATATTTTCATTTTACAGACTGGAACTGGTAAAACCTTGGCTTTTCTGCTACCAGCATTTATACATATAGATGGGCAGCCTGTGTAAGTACTGTATCAATAACTTTACAGATGAAGTATTTTGAAGGAAGCAGACTTTTTTATTGGTTTTTCAGAGATAAATGGAGGGGCCACTATAGATGAGTGGTTATGGTCACTGACTATGATCCACATCCCCCTGGTAGGAGTTTGAAACCTCACTTAGGGTGTAGAATTCTTTCATATGAGGAAGCCATCTAGTTAGCTTATGTGAGGTCTATAGTTCTACTTAGGTGTCCGTTCATGTCTGAAAAAAAATACATGGAGAGGCATCTTAGGTCTTCTTTCATCATCAAAAGCTGAGAAGTTGCCGTTTGACCTATATCTGTATCGATGTAATGTTACACCGAATGAAATAAAAACAAAAAATAAAGTCAAAGACTTTACTGTCGAAAAATTGTATTCAATTAAATTTAGTGTATGATTTGTATACTTAATATTAGAGAAGTAATTTTCCCATTTTGTTTTAAAAATGTGATTTTGTTTTGATTAAGCGATAGGTTATTTTTGATAAGAACTGTTACTTTCTAGTGATTATCTAAACACGTAAGATATTGAGCAACTTTAGGTCTATCACCACACCTCTGTGACCTAGTGGTTAAGGTCACTGTCTGCAAATTGGTTGCCCCAAACCACACACACCATTCGGTTTGAGCCTTTTTCTGGTCTTATGTGAGGAAGCTTTCCCTCTGGCTTGTAGAAGTACTGTGGTTCTACCAAGAATCCTGCCTTTGCCAGAAATAATATCCAGAGTGGCACTTTGGAATCTTCGTCCACTATTAGAGCTGGGAAGTTCATATATATGTATATATATAATTGTGTCTGTGTGCTTAAAACACAATGCAGATGGAAAAGATCTTACTGGTACACAACCTTATTTTAGATGTATAGATAGCCATACAGTTCATGAATGTATCTTATTCATTTTTAGGCCAAGGGAGGAGCGTGATGGACCAAATGTTTTAGTGCTTTCCCCGACAAGAGAGTTGGCTCTTCAGATAGAGGAAGAGGTCAAGAAGTTCAGTTATATGGGAATTAGAAGGTATAGCATAAAAAAAACCCAGAAGTTATTTGTGTGTTACTATGTATTTTTAATAACATTGCCAGTGAAGTACTAATCTGTATATCTGATAAACCTTTTTGAAAGATTTGACATAACTGACGATATTCAGCTCATCCATTTGACATCAGAATTCTAGTGTATGTTGTACTGCAAATTGTAGATACAGATTTATTTCCTTGTTTAATATGGAGAGATAAAATTTTAGATACATTCATTTTGTACAATCAAACCTGTATTATGCAGCCAGCAAGCTGGTCAGGGGAGTGACATAATGTAGCTTCTTGAGACAGATGGGTGCTCAATTAAGGTCGAAGTAAGAAAAAAAATGTCAGTTTTGGAAGTTTGCTGACTGACTGCATAAGGCAAGTGGTCATTTAATACAGGTCACAGCTAAGACAGGTTTATCTCTGTACTGATTCACTTTTCCAGTATATGTGTTTATGGTGGTGGTAACAGACGAGAACAGATAAATATGGTCACCAAAGGTGTAGAGATTATTGTAGCCACTCCAGGACGATTGAACGATCTTGTTATGAACAATATAATCAATGTGAAAAGTGTGACATATCTCGTTCTTGATGAAGCAGATCGTATGCTAGATATGGGTTTTGAACCAGAAATCAAGAAGATATTGCTGGATATACGACCAGATCGCCAGACTGTAATGACGAGGTATGAAGTATATTTACTTTGCATTGCTCTGCAAATTTTACTAATTCCTCCATTGATCAAGAACTTAGGGTGTTTATTGCCATGCTTTACGCAGCTCTTGATACTCAATAAGTTTTTCCAAAACTATTTATCTGATATAAACTTCTTACCGGCAGTGTATATATTAAGATACCCCTTCCATGATGAGTATTATTTAAAATACATGATCCATCTAGAATGTCTATTCCATTTTGAATATCAAAGAACCTTGATAGGATGACCTCCTCGGTAGCGTAGTGGTAGATCACCTGCTTTGAGTGCGGGAGGTTGTGGGATTGCTTTCTGGGTGCTTCGTACCAAAGACATGAAAAATGGTACTAGTAGCTTCCTTGGTTTATGCTCAGTATTAAGAGGATAGTTCTAGGGCTGGTCAGCCCCTAATCATTATAATGTGACTTGGTGGGTTGTCATGTCACGTGTCTGTGACAGGAGATTCCAGTGTGGCAGCATTATAAAGTTGGGCATTATGCTCACTGCTACAAGCAGACTGTTGTTTATATGACTGAAAAAGCCGATAAATCCAAACAGATACGTGTGTAGACCTTTTTAGACTACAAAACACATTTTTATAGATACCTTATAACATAAGCTGATAGAAACAAGCATATCTTTCATAAAAATGATTTATAAAGCTTAAGTAAAGAAAAAAAATACAAAGAAAAACAGATGTTTCCTTTTAACTTGGCAAGTCACATGTTTATGCCAAATTTAAAATGTTTCAAAGGAAGTTTAAAACCAAAGTTTTAGAAATGATATGTACTTGTAAAGTGTGACCACTGATTTCAGTTCATTGTTAATACTTCTTTTTCAGTGCCACATGGCCAGTTGATGTACAGAGAATAGGTGAACGATATTTGACAAATCCAATACAGGTGTTTGTTGGAAGTTTAGATCTAGCTGTAAGTTAAATTTCTTCAATTTTCTTCTTTCTGTGGTATGGATTTATTCTTAAAGCGATGCATTTGTTCATTTCAGCCATTTTTGTAGAAAAAAACTTTCGTACATATGATTACATTTATGTTTAGTGGGATGGAGGGGGTGGGTGGGGGAGGCACTGTACTGTACTATAAGCGATGTTTTTTTCATACAGTTTCTATTTGATTTTGATGGAAATGATGTAACATAATGAATAGATATGATTGTAAGTTTGTTTTTTAATTTCATGGAAAAGATATTTAAATGTGCTGATAATGTTAAATCTTGAAGTCTCAGGAAAGTTTGTATTTGTTGAAAGTTACAATTTCCTTTGTATACCTGTGTTATCTAAACATTTCAAATTGAATTCAGTACAACTAGGACCAGATATTTTTATTCTTTGATTTGTGTAGAAATCTAGTTTACAAAGAGAATAGAAAAGATTTTATGTTGGAATGAAATAACTCAGTTTAAAGATATATTATGCCCAAATTCATGTCTGAAAATATAAACAATTACCACTTAGTAGTATGTAAATGTAAAAAAAACAGGTGTGTGTGTAAAGACTGTTACATATTAGATTAAAGATATTGCACACTGATAAATGTAAAGGCAAACACAGTATAGATATGTATTGCCACTAAAAAACTGGAAGTTGTTTTAGACAGTTGGCTAGATATGACAGTCAATAGTGATTGCAGCTACATACAATGTCAGTTTATATATTTAACCAAGTTAAACTTATTTTTCTGAATTTCTTTCAATTTCTAATGATAAAATACTTTAGAGAAAGATGAGCATCATATATCTTTAATAATTTATGTTAACAGGCAGTTCACAGTGTTACACAGAGAGTAGAAATTGTGGCTGAAGAAGACAAAAAGCAAAGAGTAAGACTTCAGTTGTACTGAAATTACAAAATATATGTTCTTTTGACATTTATATGTGTGCAAAATGATATAATGGTGTTAAAAATAATGTTGATATTCACCAGTTGTCATTCCTTACTAGTAAGAGTTATTCATTAGGTTTGTAAAGAAATATCCAGTGTGTTTGGCTATTTTTGTGCTCCCAAAATGTTTTTGGGGGCACTTTAGAGTTGCTCTTGTCCTTCCATCCTTCTGTCCATCCAAATTTGTGTTGTGCATATCTCAAACTGTATTTGACCCATAGAAATCAAACCCCACAGGATTGTCATTCAGCATGTGAAGTTATGCACCTAAGGTTTTAACAGGGATTTTCCACAGCCAGACCCAGAGTTATGGCCCTTGACATAATCAAAATATGTATAAAATGGACCTAAAAGTGTGTGTCCTGTGTATCTGAAAAAGTATTGACCTAGGATTATGAAACATTTTAGTAATATTATTCAGCCTATGAAGTTTTGTACATAGGGGTTTGAAAGGGATTTCACTGAGCCAGGCCAGAGTTATGGACCTTGACTTAGTCAAAGATATTGCATAAAAGGGCAAAGAAGTTGGTGTGGTCCATCCGTCCGAATTTGTGTCATTCATATCTCAAAAAGTATTTGACTAAGAGTCGTAAAACATCAGAGGATTGTTATATAGCATGTGTAGTGCACCTGGTATTCTGTTTTTTATGTCACTCAGTCAGACCAGAGTTAAGAAATCATGAAGGAATGTTAGGACTTAGTCAAAAATATGCATTAAGGACGAAAAGTCAGTGTTGGGTGTATCTCAAAAAGTTTTTGACGTAGAGTCATAAATCATTAGAGGATTGTTATATAGCTTGTGTTGTGCACCAAGTGTTCTGTTTGGTTTTTCACTGGGCTAGACCAGAGTTATGGTCCTTGACTTAGTGAAAAAATACACATGAAGTGCTTATAAGTTTATGTTTCAGTTATCTTAAAAGTGTTCGACCTAGAGTCATGAATCATTGCAGGAATATTACTCACAATGTGAATTTGTGAACCCAAGTTTTGTTTTTTATTTCACGCTGCTTGACCAGAATTACAGCCTGTGACTTAGTTAGAAAATATGCCCTAAATTCATAATTTACATCGTTGTTTGTACTAGTGTTTTTGGAATATATTAATAATTTGAATATGTTTTTTCAGATTGTAGATTTTATACATCACGAAATGTCACCTGAAGACAAGGTGATTGTTTTTGTTGGGCGGAAAGTCACGTATGTTGCATTCATATTAACTTATCTATCATAAGTTGATTTATTAGACAAGTCAGAACAATTTTAGTTGAAACAAGGATCCAGGCTTAAACCTCAGTTTGTGGGGATTGTGTTTTTCTAAAAATAAAAATCAGCCACTTAAACCTCAATATAAGGGGTTTGTCTTTTTAAAAAAATAAATGTCTGCATAATTAAACATTAGAACTTGAAGATAGATAATGAAAAGTATCAACTTTATTGAGTTGTTTGTATTGACATACATATTATAAAGAAATTATTAATCTTTGCTACTAATATATGGTGAATACAAAGTAATTTTACTTTTTGTCTGTTTCAGGGCAGATGACTTATCAAGTGATTTTACCTTACATGACATTTCTTGCCAATGCATCCATGGAGACAGGTATACATTTCAGTTGATAATTAAAAGATGCAATATCATTAGATTGAAAAGTGCCATAAGATTTAATTTCTTGGAACTTAAATGAAGGTGGTGGTTTCATGAAATTATAAATGCATCAGTTTTAAGGATGTTACATCATAATTTGTCAAGTCTTCACATAATATATACTTTGAGATACGAATCCTAAAAACATATATGCTATTGCAAATTTGAAATGTTGTTTTCTCATTTCACCAGTTGTTCATTTATGATGTGACATCCCACATCAGAAAACAGCAATTACTTAAGATCTTAATATATAAGATACTTATTTATCATGTTTGACGTGAAATAAAGCCATTACATACTTTTTGTGTAATGAAACTGACATTAGCATCATTTTAAGTGAAGAGACAAGCGGAAAAGTTGAGAACAATACAGTACTGGTAGAGAATCAAGGAATACTATTAAGGTTAACTGACTGCAATTGCATGTCTGAAATTCTGTCAATAAACATTGGTTAACCCGACAGTTACCCTGACTGATAGGTTAAAATCATGTAATATACACGGTATATGTTACAGGGAACAGTGTGATCGTGAGCAAGCTCTGGAAGATTTTAAGTCAGGAGAAGTACGAATTCTTGTTGCAACAGATGTAGCATCTCGAGGTCTAGATGTCAAAGATATTACGTGAGAAATTTGAAAAATTTAGTAAAAAAAAAAATTGATGACTCCCTGTTGAAATTCTTTTATTTGTCAATATAGATTATACTTTTATTGCATTGAAGAAAAAATTATTTGTTCAAGGGGATTGTTTTTCTGTATAATCAGCTTGAAAGTTTGAGTAAAGATTTATTTTTAAAAAGTTGTCAAGATTATCTGTAATTCTGAGCTGAATATGAGAACTCATTTGTCAGGTCAATTAGTAATTTTACTTTAACAAGATATACCTTCTTTTTACATAAAAATCTAGTTTGAACTATTGAAAGTTACTGTTCTAAGAGTCAGAATTGTTCAACTGCCTTAAAAGAAATTATAATGAATTGTTGCCAAGTCAGTCTAACTTTTAGGTGTTTACATTTTGTGTGTTTATTTCTATTTAACTTATGCAGAATATATTTCTATAGGTATGTGTTCAATTTTGACATGCCCAGGAATATAGAAGAGTACGTACATAGAGTTGGTCGGACAGGCAGAGCAGGGTAACTACTGTTGTTGTTGTTTTTTCAGTGAAGTATAACCCTGAAGTTATATAAAAGGACCAGTTTTGGAATGCAACCATTCCATTGGTCAATTTCAAATATTAATTCAGAAACAGCCAATCAGATGTTGGCATTTTGAGACTGGTCTCCAACCTCAAGTTTTATAACAACCCTGTTAGCTAACAGAAGGTGTATTAGACTTCCTAGTGGTTAGAACTTCTGGTGAGACGGCATTTTAGACGTTTGTTCTCCACCTGGGTTTCATGCTGGGAAGTTGTTGATTTCTTGTATAGTAAAGAACAAGTTTGCATTGGTTCAGAACTCAGTAACGTTGTTTGACTGTAGTAACAAAGATTACATTGTACATGTATATACTAAATACATGTATGTTTAGTGTTAGGAAAAAAAGTTTGACTAACAAAAAAATAGAATGTGTTACAGCCCACTTTAATGACCAAATTTAGTTCATACTCTCACTCAACAATCCTTTTTGCAAGATCTACAAACTGACCTACATATATATGGCCTTGACATTCATATGAACTTAAAAACCTCTTTGGTTCTACACACTGGGACTGATTTTGCATTTTGAGAACGCAGCTTCTTGTTTGTCTTGCATTATCTGTCACTGAGTAATTATCTTTTACATTTTAGGAAGTAAAACATTTAAACAGTGAAAATCTTGGTATAACTGGGGGCAAAGAGGCTTTGATTTTATATTTTCTTGCATTTTAGGAAGACAGGAACGTCCGTCACTCTTGTGACTCGTAGTGACTGGGGAAAGGCTAGTGATCTCATTAAAATTCTCGTTGAAGCACACCAGGTATAGTAAATATTTTACTCTTTCATTCCTGCTTGTACATTAGTACATATAGCACACCTGGTTAGAGCAGTAGTACAGGTAGTGAACAGGATTATGAATTTATATGCTAAGAGTTCAATCCTTGGACAAGGTGTATGTTTACTGTGATAATTTGTTGATGCTGTTTGTTCCCATGAGGAAGTTGTCTGCTTACAGAATCCAGGAACACTGGTTAGGCTAATTTTCCTTGTTTAACCCTTACCATGCTAAATTTCTATTAAGGACTGGTCCATCTTCCAATTTGGGCAGTACAATTTATCATTTGAAGGGGTGTTTACTAAAAATTTACTGACTGAATAGTGAACAATGCAGACCATGATCAGACTGCACGGATGTGCAGGCTGATCTTGGTCTGCACTGGTTGCAAAGGCAGAATCAGTTGCCAGTCAGGGTTAACTGAAATACTGTTGAAATACAGCATTAAACTAAAACAAACATAAAGACATACAGACATTTTGCTTTTTTTATGCCATTAGACAATTAGCCCTAGAGATTTTACAGTGGTGTAATATATGGTGACTTTCCATCAGTTGTGAAGGAGGACCCCAGATGCTTCTGGACGTTGTTTTAGATACAGACAGGCACCTGCGTAGAACTTCTCAGTCTTCATATGGGAACTGTAGCTGCCTCACATGATTGTGAAATGGACATTGTACATTTTAAGAACTGAAAAATAAAAAGAAAAAAATAACAGAAAAAAAAAACATTCCTAACACTAACTTAAATCTCATATTTTTTCTTAGATTCCTCCAGCTGCCTCCAAGCCATAAATTTTCTCAGTATCCCCCTATTTAAAATTCTCACATTTATATCTTATATGGACACATCTGTACTTGTTTTTTTTCCCCTCCATATTTTAGGAAGTACCTGAAGAGCTTGCTGAAATGGCAGAAAGATTTACTGCTCACAGAGAAATGAGAGAGGCTGAAGGTGGTGGACGAGGACGTTTCGGTGGTAGAGGAGGAGGTGGGCGAAGCTTTGGTGGGGGTGGGGGTGGTGGAGGTCGACGTCGTAGAGATGAAGGTGGTATACGCATGAGTTTTGGAATACCTTGAATCTCAGATACCTAGTCGAGAGATGAAAACAGAATTTCAGTGCTATCAACAACATTTAATTTACTGGAAATGATAAAGGGCATAACATTGTTTGAAAGCTTAAGACAAGTTAAGTTTGGTTCCATGTACTTTTTAAGAGGATGAAGGATTGACTTGTCTACCAAGAAAAGTAGAGAGCTTGGAAAAAGTTTCTAAGTTGCCAAAGTCAAATGTGTTGTGATTTTAGTTATTGGATTTTTATTTCTATGCCCAGTCTGTGAAGATTTTCAGTAACAGATACTGTATGCAGTTTTGCATTACGCATGGTGCTAGTCTGAAATGTGTTCCGGCAGGGATATATTTGTTGCTAGAGCATTTTATTGTGTCCATGAAATGTTATAGAGATAAATACAACAGCTGCAGTCTATAAAAAACATATTTTCTCAAAATGCAGGTTACAATTTCATACATGGTATAGGTAGATGTAGATTTAAGACTCCATTCTTAATAATTTTGTTTGGACTTTCAGTAGTCAGATTTGTAACCAGTATTATTTTGGGGGGTGGTGATGGGGGGGAGATGTCAGTGGTCAAGTGTGCAATTCCTCAAGATTCACCTTTGCTTTATTGCTGGAAACGGAAACAGTGGTCAAACATTATAATAGGATGATTTCTGTGTTTTGCAGATGACCTCTATCATATTTGAGGTTAGTAGGTTAAATGTTTAATCTCAAGATTTTAAAACAGTTATGCTCATTTACTAGAGAATGCTTGGAAATACAGTGGACAAACTCTATAGGATTTATTGTATGTGGTCAGTAGATATCCGTATGATTTTGAAGATCAGTTAGTCAAAGGTCAAGGTCATAGATGTTTTCAGGTATCCAATCCACAAATATGCAAGCTCTATTAACAGTGCTATAATTAAAATAATAAAATATTGATGCCTGGTAAGTTCATGTAATTTTGGTATCATATGAAAGTGTATTGTCTACTACTGAAAAAGAAAATATAAATTACATTCAAAAATGTGTTTAATATATGTATTAGAATCTTATTTTTTTACTTTATAGTTTTCAATGATACTTCAACAGCTATCCAGTTATTATAGTGTAAGACATCATTTCGCAGTCAAAAAACATGACTGCAGTGATTTGTGCATGTTGTTATGGTCATCTTATTTACTAATTCTTGTTCAGCAGACGCAACTCTTCCAAATGATACCAAAAAACATGGGGTCACCTGGCATCGAAATGTTATCTATTTGTGGGTTGGATATGTTAAGCAGAAAGTAGGTAACTGTTATTTTTAAGGAGTGTTTACCAAAAGTTCAGTTTTAATAAGCTTTTAAAGTGTTAGAAAATTAGATTCTAACATAGCTCAATTTATTTGTCATTTAAGAAGAAAGTTGAGCATTGTATATTCTGCTATAAACAATGGTTGGTGCACGGATTGGTCAGAGAACAAAATGATGTCAAATTGCCTTTTGATGTCAGGTTCACTATTGTTTAGATGAATGAAGTCCAGCATAATTTTTATCATAAAATTTCAATGGGCATATTAGAATGAAAACAGACAAGGCGAAGTCTTGGCCTTGTGGTTCAATTCCTGAACTCAGAATCGTGGTTAATCAGACAATTTCGTAAAACCAAAGACTTTCAAGATACATTTATAAAACTGAAATCTGAAGTTTAAGGCATGCAGAATTATATGCAATAAGAAACTGGATCAAATTTATTGAACAAGTTTGGCCTGTGCTTACTACAGTATATAGAGATTTACTCTACAAAATGTGTAGACCTACACATATGAAATGTGCAACCTCTTCAGTGTGTGTTTTTAGCTCACCTGAGCAATTCTCAGGTGAGTTTTTCTGATCGCTCAATGTCCGTCGTCTGGCGTCTGTCGTCTGTCGTCCGTCTGTCAACATTTAGCTTGTGTATGCGATAGAGGCTGTATTTTTCAATTAATCTTCATGAATATTGGTCAGAATGATAACCTTGATGAAATCTAGGCCGAGTTCGAAAATGGGTCATCTCGGGTCAAAAAATAGGTCACTAGGTCAAATCAAAGAAAAACCTTGTGTATGCGATAGAGGCTGTATTTTTCATTTAATCTTCATGAATATTGGTCAGAATGATAACTTTGATGAATTCTAGGCAGAGTTCGAAAATGGGTCATCTCGGGTCAAAAACTAGGTCACTAGGTCAAATCAAAGAAAAACCTTGTGTATGCGATAGAGGCGGTATTTTTCAATTAATCTTCATGAATATTGGTCAGAATGATAACCTTGATGAAATCTAAGCCGAGTTCGAAAATGGGTCATCTCGGATCAAAAACTAGGTCACTAGGTCAAATCAAAGAAAAACCTTGTGTATGCGAAAGAGGCTGTATTTTTCAATTGATCTTCATGAATATTGGTCAGAATGATAACCTTGATGAAGTCTAGGCCAGTTCGAAAATGGGTCATCTGGGTCAAAAACTAGGTCACTAGGTCAAATCAAAGAAAAACCTTGTGTATGCGATAGAGGCTGTATTTTTCAATTGATCTTCATGAATTTTGGTCAGAATGATTGCCTTGATGAAATCTAGGCTGAATTCGAAAATGGGTCATCTCGGGTAAAAAACTAGGTCACTAGGTCAAATCAAAGAAAAACCTTGTGTATGCGATAGAGGCAGTATTTTTCAATTTATCTTCATGAATTTGGTCAGAATGATTACTTGATGAAATCTAGGCGATTCGAATATGGGTTATCTGAGGTCAAAAACTAGGTCACTAGGTCATATCAAGAAAAACCTTGTGTATGCGATAGAGGCTGTATTTTTTCAATTGATTTTCATGAATTTGGTCAGAATGATACCTTGATGAAATTAGACCAATTCGAAAATGGGTCATCTGGGTCAAAAACTAGGTCACTAGGTCAAATCAAAGAAAAACCTTGTGTATGCATAGAGGCGTATTTTTCATGATCTTCATTAAATTTAGCAGAATGATTACCTTGATAAAATCTAGTCGAGTTCGAAAATGGGTCATCTAGGGTCAAAACTAGGTCACTAGGTCAAATCGAAGAAAAACATTGTGTATGCATAGAGGATGTATTTCAATTATCTTCTGAAATTTGGTCAGATTGCGTTGATGAAATCTAGGTCGATTGAATATGTTATCTGAGGTCAAAACTAGGTCATAGGTCATCTTACAGTAAAAATCTTGTGTATGCGATAGAGACTGTTTTTTTTTCAATTGTTTTATGAAATTCGGTCAGGTGTTTGCTTATGAATCTAGCGCAATTTTAAAATGTCATCTGGGCAAAACTAGGTCACTGGTCAAATCAAAGAATACAAATTTAATTTTATGTGATAGAGGCTGTTATTTTTCAGTTGATCTTCATGAATTTTGTCAGGAATATGCTTGTTTAAATCTAGTCGTAGTTTGAAACATGGGTATTTGGGTAAAAAAGTTCATATCTAATGAGTAATGCTTGTTATTAATGTAAAGACCAATTTTTTGTGTCCGATCTTAATGAAAATTGGCAGATTTATTTTCCATGAATCACTATGGTCAAACAAGTTTAAACTCGGAGTGTTTCTTAGTAGCGACTAGGGCCATCTTGCATCTTTGTTATATCACTAGTCTGTTTTACTTTCCTGTGTTTACAGAATTTTAGTCGGTGCAATTCATTGCTATCAAGTTATCTGTTACATCAGACTTGATATGATTGATCATTTTAAGTTATGTAATACATGACGTGTAAATATTTTACTTTGTTCATTAGATTTATTCTGTGAAATATTCACAGCTTGTTATACGGATTCTAATCTTTTTTTCATATGTTAACAGATTTTTCGTGAGGCTAATAAAAGTTGCTCTATTACGGGGAGTAGTGTTGTTAGAATATAGTGAAAACCAATTTTAGACAGTTGGACTATTAAACAGTATTTATGGGATATTTATTTTCAAGTAGATTGAATTAGTGAATAAAGCCAAAAGTAAATCCCGGGCAAAAATTTCTGCATTTACAGTAAGCTATAGAGAATAGATTTTGATTTTTTGTTCACAGTATTTGTTTCACTATAGATATCATTTTCAATGTTTATGCATTGTTAGAATATTTAAGATTGATCAGCTTTCATCTGTACAGACATAAGAATTTTTGAGTTGAATTTGATGCATAAGTCATTTATTTGTGTCTAAACTGGTGTTGCATTCTACTGTCAGTGTTCAGTTTTAAATTAGAAGAAATTCGACTATTCCGAATCAGTTGCATTCTAGATTTATTGAATTTTAGCAGAGTTATTGCCATTACACTTTAATGGGCACATCTAGTTTAAAATCAGTTTTTGTTTCATCACAAAAAATTGACAAAAAGGCTTGTTGCCAAAAGAATGAATCAAATATTAAGTAACATGCCTGTAAGAAATAGTACATTTTGAAATGTTTGTGTAGAAACTTGTTGTTTATAATTATGCCTTAATTTTTGCATTTTTCAGAAGAAAAAAAAGTGATCTGAAAAAGTATTTTTGTTGTTAATTTAGAACATAATAAATGTTATTTGTGCCAACATTGTTGTTGTTTTTTAATCGGAGTGTATTTAATTCCAGTTATTCTATCCAATAATTATGGTGTTTGAAAATGGATCAGGTATATGGAATCTTCATCTCATTGCCGAGATAGAGGAGAAATGTTCAAGGAAACCATGGGTTATATGAGATGTTTTTGAGCAGGATATTTTGCAATTGTCCTTCACATTCAGACAAAGTGTGTACAGAACAACAGTACGCAAGTGAACTAAGTTATCAATACTCTACTTCCAGTTGTAATTACAAAAACATTGTTTTTAGCTCGACTGTACGGAGTATATGGAGAGTTGTCCTACTCGCCCTTGGGTTAGCATCCATGTCCACACCTTGGTTAAAGCTTTGATGCACTTTCACACTGTCCCTGTAATTACTTGATTGATTTACTTGAAGCTAAAAATAGTCATTTCCCATCATTACCCATGTCATATGGCACAATGGTTGTAACTCTCTTGCTAATACATGTATTTCATGAATTATTCCCCGAATTACTTAAAACTTCTTTCATCCTATGTGTTATTACTAAATGGATTTGATTAAAACTTAAAACATTTATTCCACATTGTCGCCCACATCATGTGACACAAGCATCAATATCTTTTGAATTATGCCCCTTTTTTACTTAGAATTTGAGGTTAATGTTGATGCACTTCCATTTTATATTTGTTATTAGAAACTGGATTTTATTTAGACTTAAAAAAATTCTTCCACATCATGGTCTTTATCATATAACACAGTGTCCATAGTTTAGCACAAGTATTGCATGAATTATGCCCCCTTTTCCCTAGAATATTTAATTTTTTATGCTACTTTTGATTCAATCATATGCTCTACCTACTGAGCTTAATAGGAGAGGCTGGTGAAGGAATGGTGTGGGCCCGTGTAGCAGGGGCCATTTACTTCCGAATACATGCACAAGTACTGAGAACTTAAGGCATTAGACTATAGTAAAGGGACAACCACAAAACCATTTAGCCTAGTACTTTTGATCGTGATAAAGAGAGAGAGACTTGTTTGGTGTAGCAGAACTCGATGCCAGAAAGGGACACAGCAGCGTCATTTTGATGCACTTTCGAGGTAAATAAATATTAATGTTATACCAGAGAGCTGCCTAAGAAGATAAATATGTATATACCCTACTTTCCCCTTCATTTTAGGTCAGTTTTAATACTACAGGCATATTCTTCAAAACTGCAATAAAGAATTGTAATCAAAATAGAGACTAGTTATGACAATGTTGTGAACACTGTACTTTTTATACGGAATATATTGGGAATGAAATGTAGTCAGTCAGACCTTTAACCTTCAGCCTGCTGGCGGCAAGTGATTTTGCCTTTGCGATCAGTGCAGACCAAGATCAGCCTGCACATCCGTGCAGGCTGATCATGGTCTGCACTGTTCGCTATTCAGTCAGTAAATCTTCCATGAACACCCCTTTGAATAATATGTGGTATGGCCCAAAGAGAACGATGGACCAGTCCATTTTAGAAATTTAGCAGGCTAAGGGTTAATGACACTTGGCAATTTCCATGTTACTATGTTTTCTCGTAAGGCAATTCGGCATTCTTCAGACGTAAAGTACTCAACACGTACATATCTTTTGTGAAATGCCGAAACTGCATATGGAGAAAATATGGTTTTCTGATTGTGGTTACCCGTCGACTGCTTTAACAGAACATGATGAAACCTCATTGCAGTTATCTCTAGCCAAGCACAAAGTTGTCCAAAAGAAAACAACACAAATATCTCAAATAAGAACTCCTTTAATAAATATTTCAATCAGATATACATGAATAGAAAAATATAAATTATTCATTACAGCTAATAGTAACACTATAGATTATAAACGTTTGGTGATCAATGAAACACACTCGTGACATGGGAAAGTTTGAACAAGATTTTAAATCACATTGACACAGTTTAGGCAATAGCAAAATTTCCAGTTTTGCTAGGTTCTCTCCCTTGGAGCAGCACATGGGTAGAAACATGAACCTTTCTCAACCGCACAAGAAAGAATTCAATTATCATTCAGTGTTAAATACAGTACCAATGATGAATATGGGGCTGTTAAATTTGCTTTTTTTTTTTTATAGGAAATCAGTTACACAGGTACCCGGTAATAATAGGGATATTAACACCAAAAAATTATATAGTTGCATTCACTATATAAAATATACAGTGGTTATATCAAAAGAAACTCCTATATTTTCTTAACAAATAACTGCCTTTCAAACAATTACACCACTTTTGCTCAGCTGATACCTCTTAATCTTAATATTCACTAATGCACATAAAAGCACATGTTTATCTATCAGAAGAATAATAGCGAAATATTGCCGTTGCTGACATTTCAAGTTTCACAGTAAATATTTAACGGTACTACTCTATATCCTTCTCTGTAACTGTAACCTGGCCAGTCAATATAAACAATACAGGTATTTTGTTGTCCCAAGTTAATTTTCAACAAAATCTGAAGAAAAAAGAACTAGTCAATAATTTTATAATAAATATTAAGTGCAATGAAAGCAGCTTGCCAACACCTCGTTGAAAATGAAATCGAAACTTAAGCCAGCTGTTCTTTAAAGGATTGATGAAATTACTGTATATGTCAATATATTCACAGGTTTTAAAGGATTGCAAATTGCCCAATCCAGATGTTTCGCAAGCAGAATTTTTTCAAAATCGTTGAAAACTAAGTACCAAAGCTAAATTTGTTTGAAATAATGTATAGCAAAAGAGTATTTTACATAAATCAATACACTCAAAATTGGTTAAACATCGCCAGAATAATTCACTTGACCAACTCCCTCGTGAAATTATTCTGCAAAAGTATAACCTCTTTCCATGTAAGGGCATATTAGAATCAAAATAATGTTTAGCAACATTGAGTTTTACCTAAATCAATACATGCACAATCGGTTATATGTCGCCATAATAATTCACTCGGGCTACGCCCTTGTGAAATTATTCCGCGGACATATAACCTCTTTCCATGTATTAATGACGTTAAAACATGGTTTTCTATACATAATTTCTTCAATAAAAACGTATGCTTTTAAGAGTATACAACAACAAAATGTCAAATGCGAAAAACGTTTTGTAATATCATATACAAAATATAACTGAAAATAAAAAAGACACTTTCTTTCGGGGGTATGCAGTCTAACCTTTTTCTGTGTATTAATATGATTAAAACACGGTTTTTCTATACATTATTTCTTAATTCATAGACAACATTCTGTAATGACAAGAACTGAAATCGACATACTGACAACTTACTAAGCAAATGGTTGATGTAACTGAAGCCATGAAACTCTAACACACATGAGTGATTTTTTCTATAAAACTAACAAAAATGTATATATTAAATTCATGAAATGTTCGTATCAATTTCTACAAGACAAACTACGTAATATGATATCAGACTGTTTGGCATCAGATTATGATATGACAGCTAAACATGACATTGAAAAAGGACTGAAAAATTCTGATTTAATCAGCGTTAAAAAAGAAAATTACATGTTATAAAATGTTTAGGAAAAAGTGTAGTGCATAGACATGTTGGCTACATTCCATCTTATAAAAACAATCCATCATAAAAGCATCATCCAGATACGTCACATGACTTAATTCTGACTGACCAACTTTAAGCCTTGAAACTCACAAAGTTGTATTTTTGGCTTCAGCTAAGGGACATGTCCTTACTCCCTGAACTCTTATATGAGACAATTTATATATAACTGTAACAGTTATAACTATAAACTATGGCCCTGATCCCTTATATGAGACAATTTTACTGTAACAACTATAAACTATGGAAAAAAAGAATGTAAGTGACATGCATCAGCAGGTCTTACAATAACAACTTAAGAAAATGCCCATTTTTTTGCCTCAGAATAACACATCTATTATTATTCTATATTTTTTTTCTTTAAATCAGCGATTTGCATGCATGTGATTGTATAATATTCCATGATAAAGATTTATTTTTTTGTTAACTTAAAGAAAATCTATGTCAACTGATAAAAATATCCAAGAAATTCAATACCAACAAGAGCTCGTAGAAATGCCCTCCTTGATGCATTTAGGTACTGCACAAGGAAAAGAAATTATTTGGTCACTGTGTACAAAAGAGTCCAACTGCTCTGGGTAAATGTGACCTTGACCTTCGACCTACTGACCTCAAAATCAATAGGGGTCATATGTTGGTCATAATCAACCTTCCTATTAAGTTTGGTGATCCTAGGCCAAAGGGTTCTCTAGCAAGCGTTGGGAAATGGTTTAACTGTTCCAGGTCAATGTGACCTTGACCTTTATCCTACTGACCTCAAAATCAATAGGGGTCATCTGCTGGTCATGACCATCCTCCCTACCAACTTTCATGATCCTAGCCCTAAGCGTTCACGAGTTATCATCTGGAAACCATTTGACTGTTTCCGGTCACTTTGACATTGACCTTTGACATACTGACCTCAAAATCAATAGGGGTCATCTGCTGGTCATGATTAACTTCCCTGTCAACTTTTATGTTCTTAGTCCCTAGCATTTTTGAGTTATCATCCTGAAACTATTTAACTGTTCCTGGCCACTGTGACCTAAACCTTTGACCTACTGATCTCAAAATCAATTGGGGGGCATTTGCTTGTTATATCCAACCCCCCTTCAACTTTCATGATCCTAAGCCTAAAATGTTCTTGAGTTATCATGCGAAAACTGTATAACTGTTCCAGGCCGCTGTGACATTGACATTTGACCTACTGACATCAAAATCAATAGGGGTCATCTGCTGGTCATGTCAAACCTCCCTATAAACTTTCATGATCCTAGGCCCAAGCAGTCTTGAGTTATCATCCAGAAACCATTTAACAGTTCTGGGTCACTGTGACCTTGACCTACTGATCTCGAAATCAATAGAGGTCATCTGCTGGTTATGACCAAATGACCAACCTCCCTATCAACTTAGAATTCATGATCCTAGGCCCAAGCATTCTTGAGTGATCATCCGGAAATCGTTTAATTGTTCTGGGTCACTGTGACCTTGACCTTTGACCTAATTATCTCAAAATCAATAGGGGTCATCTGCTGGTTATGACTAACCAACCTATCAACTTTCACGATCCTAGGCCCAAGCGTTCTTGAGTTATCATCCAGACACGGATTGGTCTACATACCGACCGACAGACATCTACAAAACAATATACCCCTCCTTCTTCGAAAGGGGGGCATAATAAATGCTTTATGCACTGTTCTTACATATGTTTTAATTATTTCATTTTGATTATCTAGATCTGCAAGTCCTACCTGTCTTATTTTCTCTCTCTCTTAATACCAAGAAAAATACAAAATACAAAACAATGTTAAATAACTTAATAACATGTAACATAAATATATCTGGAAAAAGTGCTAGCAATAATATGATGCGAGCTGTTAAGGAAAGTTATGGAAAACATCCATTTTTAAGAAGAAAAAAAACTTAAATGAAACAAAAACTTAAAACTCCAGGCGATTTCCTAATATACAGATGATGGGATTAAAGTGCATACAGGTTTAGAACATAGGTTATATACTGTTACTTACACCAATATCTATCTACCTTGGCTGGAATATTCAACAAGCCCTAAATACCCGTACACGCAACAGAATTAATATTTGATTAATGTTGGCATATTACAAAACATTGCAGACTAACAAATAGCTACAACTAGAGCTGCTTTTGAGAAAAGCGCATTTCTCCCACAACTGCCTAATCATCTAAACACTAAGTCAGTCCTTTTGTACTGTTTAGTCACAACAAATATACCTTTGAAGAGTAAAATGGCTGATTTTCAGTAGTTCAAGGGCCATAATTCTGAAGTGCATACGCCAATTTTGCTAGTTATCGAACCTGAGAGAGGACTTATGGTCACACACATTTTGTTCAAGTTTGGTGAAGATCAGATGAGAAATATTCAACTTAAGAGTGCAGACAAGTGTAAATGACTGATTTTTGGTAATTCAAGGGCTATAATTCCTAAGTACCTGAGTCGATTTGGCTAGTTATCGATCTTGGTCGAGAACTTATGGTCAAACACATTTTGTTCAAGTTTGGTGAAGATCGCATGAGAAATGTTTGACTTAGAGTGCGAACAAGATGAATAGTTTTTAGTGCATGTTTGAGAATGAATACTTCAGGATTTTTATGAGTCTAGGTGATTCATTATTGTCAAGGGCCATAATTCTGAAGACCCTAAGCCAATTTGGCTAGTTATCGAACTTGGCCAAGGTCTTACTGGCAAACACATTTTGTTCAAGTTTGGTGAAGATCGGATAAGAAATGTTCAACTTAGAGTGCAGACAAGATGAATGGTTTTTGGTCCATGTTTGAGAATGAATACTTCAGCATTTTTAAGTGTCTAGGTGATTCATTAATTATTGTCAAGGGCCATAATTCCGAAGTGTCTTTGCTGATTTGGCTAGTTATCGAACTTGGCTGAGGTCTTATGGTCAAACACATTTTGTTCAAGTTTGGTGAAGATCTGATGAGAAATATTAGACTTAAGAGTGCGGACAAGCTTTGTGATAGAAACACAGACAGACTGGAGTAAATCAATGTCTCTCACACCACTATGTGGTGGGAGATAATTTAGTATTCAAAATACAACATACGTCTGTTAAGAGCAACATATACATCAAAATAGTAAACACTTTATAACCTAACTACATTGCATTATATACATAATATAAAACTTTTCTGCAAGAAAATTTAGAACTTTTATATAAAATCAAAATTTACAGCAGTATTTTGACATAATTATGATTCTATGACGTTTATTTTCAAAATAAGATGATGTGCAGCAGTTTTAAAATTTACGAAAAATTTCTGTAAGCTAGGGAAAAAACTGCAGTGGTTTTATTTTCACTGATATTTGCAAACAGGAATCCAAAACACACAATGTACATCAACAGTAATAAATCTTCGGAACAAAACAGGCTGCGGCAGCTGTCACAGTGAAGGCGTGGGACTACTAAATCATGATATATGACATCATATACATGTATTTCAACTACAGTTTATAAAATCGTGCTTGAATCATACTTACCCAGTAACAGTGATAAGTATGAGAACTAGGGTTAAACAATGTTTATGTCATGTAAAAAATTGGCTTCTGATTAACATACCACAAAGTAAAAAAAAAACTAACTACACGACAGCAGCAAATGGAGCTTTCTCACAGAAGTTTAAACTTCTTGTAAATTTGTATATCAAAGAACAATGCATCTATTCTAAAGGCAAGTATGGTAAGCATTAGTCTGTATTCAGGCCTTATGTTTTGTTCAGAGGAGATAACTCCTTAGGATTTTCAAATATTGTATACCATTTTTCTTCAGAAGATTCTGAGGCATTCCAAACTTTGTATAATTATACCCCTTTTTTTCTCCAAACAAACATAATCAGAACTATGGGGGAAGTTGCTGACATTCTATCATAGTAAACGGGGAGAAAAAAAAACAGAAATTTAGATTGGGACTTGGGCTAGATGAGCAAATACAAAATCAGATTTCACAGTAAGTTGTTTTTCAATGAGCACAATTAATTTAATGTCTCAAAATCTGGGTAGTTCTGCGTTAAGAATTCCAATCTGATTTAAATCTAGTTTTCAAAACATTATGAATGATATTCAGCCTGTAAAAAAGATAAGATTTCTAAGACTGAAACATGTACATGTGTATATCTTATCACATTTTTCCCCCAAAAAAGCTGAGTGTCTTATTTTTGAAAAAAAAAACAAAACAAAAAAAACCAAAAAACTTTTGATCTGAATGTTGTAAATCCCTGTATACATTGCTGGCAAGATGGGAGAAAAGCATTAAATGCAATTTCTACCAATGCACATCAAATGTTAGTTTTGTCAAAATGTAACATCAAATTTTGCACATAAGAGAAGTCTTGTTAATGGAAATATTTAATATCTTTAAACGTGTCTACTTAGGATGACACTGATGAAATATCAACACCAGTTAAAAAATTTGAGTAGCATTTATGTATCAAAACTGCAATGTCCAGTGGCAATGATACTATGAAGTCTGAGAACTGCAAGTCACTGTGACCTTGACCTTACATGAACTGGCCCCTTAAGCACTGGTACATTCATGACCAGGGCGCCCGCTGGGATTTTAAAAGTTGGAGCCACCAGTTTAGCCACTTTCAAAATTTTAGAGCCACTTTGGAGCCAATCCATTATTTTTTGAAGGCACAACAATCATCCTCTGATGAGTGTAGGTTAAAGCATTCTTTAGTTAGTCAGTAGAAACCGTTTTCATTCTCGAGTTCACTGTGACCTTAACCTTTCATCATCCATTGATTTTTTACCATTGTGAGTCAGCACCTTTTATAGTTATTTAGTGGAAATGAAACAATCTTCTAAGGGTCATACAAACACTGAGCAAAACAACATATGCACTTTTCTTCGAAAGAGGGGGTATGATATCTTCACATAACTGCCGACAGAATAGGATTTTGAAATAACTTAACATCACTGCCTAAGGAACAGAATTTTGAAGAAACTTAACATCACTGCTTAAGGGATAGAATTTTGAAATAACATCACTGCCTATGGAATAGGATTTTGAAATAACATCACTGCCTACAGAATAAGATTTTGAAATAACTTAACATCACTGCCTAAGGAATAGGGTTTTGAAATAACATCACTGCATAGGGAATAGGATTTTGAAATAACTTAACATCACTGCCTAAGGAATAGAATTTTGAAACAACATCACTGCTTAAGGAATAGGGTTTTGAAATAACTCAACATTACTGCCTATAGAATAGGATTTTGAAATAACTTAACATCAATGCCTAAGGAATAGGGTTTTGAAATAACTCAACATCACTGCCTAGGGAATAGGATTTTGAAATAACATCACTGCCTTAGGAATAGGATTTTGAAATAACTAAACATCACTGCCTAAGGAATAGGATTTTGAAATAACTCAACATCACTGCCCAAGGAATAGGGTTTTGAAATAACTCAGCATTACTGCCTAAGGAATAGGATTTTGAAACAACTTAACATCACTGCCTAAGGAATAGGGTTTTGAAAAAAACTCAACATCACTGCCTATGGAATAGAATTTTGAAATAACTTGACATCACTGCCTAAGAATACGGTTTTGAAATAACTCAACATCACTGCCTAAGAAATAGGATCATCTAAACATTTACATTTTGTATTGTTTTCATTTTTATCACTTCTGTTTAAAGATTCGAAAAACCGATTTCGGTGTCCAGCAATCCCCTGTATTTTTTAAAATGAGTTTACCTCACTGACCATTTAGGACAGACAAAGCCTTGCCTTATTCTCAGCCTACTTTACTTCATTCCGAATTAGGGCCATTTATTCCATTTGAATTGGTGGTCTTCGACCTTATATCAAATTCATTTAATAAACTATATTTTTTGAGCAAATGCAGCAAAAGCCATGACTAATTATATTATCTTTGATGCATTATCAAAGACCCCACTGTCTACAAATATACAAAACTAAAGAAAGGCACGCTGTTAGTACATTAATCATGTAACTCCTTTATTACTTATTTTGTTAAACTTGTATAGTTGGTCGAATGTTATTTGTGCTTGTACCCTGATTTTCGTCCTCGGTTGGATCAACCAATCCACGCCTGTCAATCAAACTTGGTGTTCGGGGAGAACACAATACGTAGAAGCAATTCAAAAAGCAGTTACCGTGGCTGTATGGATTTGTACTGTTTTTAAATTTTTTCTCATTGTACGTGCCCTTTATATCCTCGTTCGTTGTTTGTTCTCGACAAACCAGCATTGAATGGTAACAAGCGAGCCCTCCGACGGATGCGAGAGACCCTAAACATATAATACCCTCTATCAAGCTTGCGATTGATTTTTTAAACGCCTCACCCACTTCTGTTTCCATTGCACGTAATACGATCACAGCTATATTACATCCGAGCACGAAACAACACATAATAGACGTAGACGTAACAAACAGATAGAAATATCTGTAATTTCTCTTCCCGATACAATTTCCGACCATCGGGCAATGGTGATCAAACCTGTCGACACAATTGTTACATCGACTACAATGAGATGCCCTCGGCGGTCTGAACATCTGACATGTAGTGCAATATGATAACTTAAATGTTCTGCCCTTGATCTCCACTTCTTTGAAACGGGGGGCCTGATACCCGTTATTTTGGTTCTCTTGTGTCTGGTTTTCGAGTTGGTGAAGTCTATCCACTTCTAGAGCTTCTGGTAGCGTAGCTCTCGGAATGATCCCTGGGTCAATAAATGTTGTCTGGTGCAATGTACCCAAGATGAAGATAAAGAGTAGCCCACCTATCACAGGAATCACCGGGTTCACCTTTACAGCAAGATATGGACAGTCAAAGGCAAAAAATAATCCACCTAGATAATGAAGAAAAAAAACACATGTAAAGAGCACAAGTTAGCATATAAAAAAATCATATAATTTTGTGGGCATGAAATTTCGTGGTTTTTGTCAAAACGGCAATTTCGAGGGGATATGAATTCGTGGACTTTTGATCATTTAATGAATGGGAAATTTACATGTTCATTTGGATTTAACTTTGTGGATTGACTCAACCACGAAACCCATGAAAAATAGTCCCCCATGAATATTAATGATTTCACAGTATTTATGTGACATCTTTCATACTTTCTTGATACGAATGAAAAAAGAAGTCCTCTGAAAATTGTACTTTGCAGCAGTGGCCATTGGTATAAAGACCGACACAAGAATGTTTGTACTGTATCCTTATAAAGTACAAAAAGTCATGTTTCCGAAGAGTAAATTGTAACGTGAGTAAAGTTAATTTTAATTTTTCGGCCAAACTGTAATCCTGTAGTGTATCCATTGTCTTTCTCACCATCTGTTTGGACAAAAATTGTTCGACTTTCAAAAAAAGCAGATTTTTCTCAGAAATAAATATTCAAGTTTACTTCATGTATAACTACTTTCAAAATGAATGTTACTGTGAAATCATTAATATTCGTGGGGGACTAATTTTCATGGATTTCGTGGTTGAGTCAATCCACGAAATTTAATCCCAACGAAAAAGTAAAATTCCCATTCATTTTATGTTCAAAAGTTGAAATCCACGAATTCATATCCCCATGAAATTGCCGTTTTGACCAAAACCACGAAATTTCATGCCCATGAAATTTAATGATTTTACAGTAAATGATTTCAATCCTAATTTTATAAAATTTGTACAACTTAATAGCAAGTTCTACAGATAAAGCCATGGAAATAAAGGGAATTAAACATGAGTAGTACAAAGCGGGGCAAAATATGCCCAAACGTTTAGGACAAAGAAGGTGGAACAAATATCTAGTTTTGGTTCAGTAATGGTGGCTGTTGCACTCTACACATTGTCTCATTACCACTTACTTATATTCCAACTTTCAAGTCTATACCTTGAATTGTTTTTAAAGTTATGCTCCAAGACATGAAATATGACCTTTAAGCTCAATTTCTGACCCTGACCTTTGACATACCGAACTTGTACATGTGCTTTGCACATCATCTTAATGCCACATACCTATATGCCAAGTGTTAAGTCAACACCTAAAATGTATATAAATTATACTACAGACACAAAATATGGCATCAGATTTGATCTTTGCACTCAATCTATGACCTTCACCTTTGACCTACCAGCCAGATATTTTTGCTCTGCTCAACATCTCATCATCCCCAAATGGGTAGAACCAATAAACTTTTGAGTGCCATCTGAATGACTTTTTCACAATCCTGACTGATCAAGCTTGACTCTATCACACAGAGGTTAAGCAAGAGTGATTTGCAGCTTTAACCAATCTGCCACTTAACTAGAAGCAACTCCTACATATGAAACATACCTGTAACGACAATTAGAACCAGGCAGCACAGGTAGCCGCCATAATCTGGTGAACTAATACAATGACCGTTACAGTAGAACTTGTTCCTCCCCGGATACACCTCCCACTTCCTCTTCAGTTTTGTAGTTGTCCTTCCTGTAAACATTAAATTCAAAGTACAGTCTAACCTGTGGTGAACAGTTACATGTAGGTCCATGTTTCGGAGAAGAAAGTTCGTAAATCACGGTGACACCAAATGATAGAAAGAAAGAATTGTTTTACATAAAAATTAAACAGCATATAAAACATTTATATTGTTCTATAGAACCACTGTCAATTTACTCATATATGTACTGAATTTCGGAAAGGGACTGCATGAAGGGGCCACACTTCTGGACAGTTCAACGCTTTTAAAAACTCACCATTTTCAAAAGGCTGTTACAAGTCTTTGTTTTGATGCATTTGCAACAAAAAAATGTTACAATACAATGTACGAGTGTTTAAACTTTACATAACTTAAACATCCTTTTTGATAATTGTTTACTTTTATTTCTTTACAAATGGTATTCTTTTTTAAAGGGAGGGGGGGATGTTGTTTGTTTACTAAAAAATTCTGTAGTTTCGTGAAATACTGCTAAACCTTAAGTCCTGTGAACAGACCAATTAGACCTCTTTTTTGTGTTAGGTTTTACCTCACACTAACAAAAAAAGGTCATATGGCAACTTTCTGGATTTTTGCAGTGGAGGAAGACCCCAGATGCCCCTGTGGGCATTATTTCTTCACGAACAGGCACCTGATTAGAACCACTGGCCTTCTGTAAGCCAGCTCGATGGCTTCCTCACATGGAGAATTCTAGGCCACAACTGATGCTTGAACCAACATCTGTGAGAGGCGTGAATTTTGAAGTCAGAGACCTTAACAGCCACTTGACCAAAAAGGCCCCTTATAAGACCATTTAATTAGTTCAAATTCAGACTTGAACATTTTGCACTGTATTTCAAGTTGTGAATAAAAGCTAGAGTATTTAAAAACAAGAGCTGTCGGATGACAGCGCGCTCGACTATTCGAAGAATTGATTGAAGAATTGGGTCAAAATATTTCTACAGATATTCAGACAAAAGAAACAAGAGCTGTTGGAGGACAGCAACGCTCGACTATTCAACAGCCTTGTCGATTTAATGAATACGAGTCGAAAAAGGGGCATAATTTAAAAAAAGCAAAATAGGGTTAAGGAACCTGCAAAGTGCTTATCAGCTCATGACAGTGGACAAGTGTGTGAAGTTTCAATCCATTCCCATTAGTGGGTACTGAGATACCAGCTTACATATAAGAATTTAACCCAAAACTCCTAAGTTTAAAAAGGCGCATAATTTCGTAAAATGCAAAGTTGAGTTATTGTATTATATCCGTTATTAACTGGGAAAAGCTTGAATCATTCTCCAAATTTGAGGTAATGCTGAAGGAGGGATATTCATGTACCCTGGCACTGTTTACCCTGCTAAATTTCTACAGGGTCACCGCCTGAAAGTTTCTTGTCCACAGGAGCTTTGAATCATGAAATAGGTGCAAAATGAGTTTAAAACTATCTTCCACACACCATGAGGGTGTTAAATGAGTTTTCAAACCATCCTCCAAGGTTTCATTTTAGCAATATATATGGAACGATTTTTGAGAAACTGTCTTTTCTTGCGACTTTTCAAAGGTGTAAAAAAGTCTAAAAAATGCTAATTTCTTCAAGATCAAGGTAACTAGGGGGTCAGGGGTCACCTGACTGTCCTTGGGGGTGTACAATTACTTTTCCATCATCCTATAAGGATTGAAAGAAATATATGTAACATTTTTTTTTAGTTATTCCCAATTGTTGCAATTGTTAACGCCGTTGCCATCACCATCGGAATTAGGATTTATTAGTCTCACTTCAACAGTCCACTACAAGTGGGCGAGATGAAAAGGGACTTGTCTATCTTTCAATTTAGGCAGTACCATTTATCGTTCAAAGGGGTGTTCACCGAAAATATAATGACTTGATAGCGTACATAGCAGACCATGATCCGCCTAAGCTAAGCAGCCATCACCTTAACCACTACTCTACTGCTTCTCTACTGTTATACCAGAACATTAATTAATTTACCTGAGCCCATTTGACTGCCAGTAGCACTTGAACTTTGGCTCTGAGGAGAATGTGTCACTTTACTGTTGGCCATTTTTCCTATACTTCATATCTGTAGAGTAGAAAGATTAACTATATATTAATTATATTCTTCTTAAATACTTCATACCTGTGCAAAGTGCAACAAAAACATTTTTCCAATACTACAATGTACATACCTGTAGATTACAAAGTTTTAAAAGAATATTATTCTTCCTACTGCTCATAGCAGTAGAGAAAAAAGTTAATAACATTTTGCCTTTACTTCACACTTGTAGAGAAGAAAGTTTAAAAGTAACATTTTGCCTTTACTTCATACCTGTAGAGACTCAGAAGAAAGCTTAACAGTAAAATTTTGCCTTTACTTCCAGGGAGTTTGAACATCTATATGCAGCCAGTCTATACGTACAATGTAAGGCTTTTAAGCACCAGTTAGTATTTGGAATAGAGGTAAAATAACCTCAGGGGGAATGGTGTGGTCATGACATTTTGTTTAAATAAGGCTGTTATGATTGTTATCATTATTATTGTTGTTATTATTACTGTTACATGCATTATTCTTATTATGTACAATGCCATTGAACATGTAAATAAATCAATTAATTTTAAGATGTGGTTTTGAGAATAAATGTAATTTCTTCAGTTTTCATACACACAATCTGTAAATTTATCAAATGTTTATAGACTGAAAAATCTGTAAATTTATAGATTATCCGTGAATTTACAGATAATCTATATATATATCACTTTCCTAGACCTGTTATTAGCAGTTAATGGATTTTTTTTATTTTTGCTACAGATATGAGAAAAATACGCTTTTAATAAATATTGACAGATCTGATATTAAGCAAGGTAACTGCAGGTAAGAACGTTTTTCACTTGCATGCGTAGAATAGGTCACAAACTTTGACATGTAAACACCATGCATGCATGTAGGTGGCACAACTAAAAAACTGTGTGATTAGTTATATGTCGAATATGCTCTGAATAGAATTTCAGGCTCCTGTGATTAATACAGAACAATAACAGTACACTTTTATTGATCACTGGTCTAGACCTGGCCAGGTTACTGGACCCCTACCCTCTTCAATTTACATAGGTTACTTTGCATTTTTCCATAATTTTTTTCATTGGATATTATAGATCTATTCAGAAGCTGAAAATAATTTAGTTAAGGCTCACGCATGGGTGGCGACTCTGTGTGGAACTCCGGGCTAATAGGGACATTATAACGGGAGAATATAAAATCAAAATGTACAAGGATTTGGGTGTAATCACTTAAACATAGCTTTTCACGTCCCTGGCTTATAAATACATTTCACAAATACATAATTTTGCTGGTGTCAAAATTTGTGACAAAATATCATATGTCACTTTATGAGTTTTATACATAATCTGTTGCCTAAATCCCATGTTTCATATGTTAAACGGTTAATCCACTTAAAGTAATGTCTAAACAATATGAAAAAATAAAAATTAATCATTACTTCCTACTGTTATTCCAAAATAATCGTCCGATTTCTTTAGAAAATATTTTGTTTCCATGATAGGCGGTGTACCGTGAGAATTATGTTAGCTGTGAAAATTAATACAACATTAAAATGCATGCGAACAGTGTGATGTTATTGTTATGGATTGGCAAAGTTTTGCAGAATTAACTAGGCCTAGCTAGGGCCTACTAATGCATAAAGTATATATGTCTGACATGTAAAGACAGTCGCTAAGACGCACAGATGCAGACACAAAGACATCCAATGACAGTTAAACATGCAACGATAGCCACTAGGATATACAAAGACAGTAACAAAGACACACAAAGATATGCAAAGACAGACACAAAGACATGCAAAGACATTCAAAGACAGTCGCAAAGATGCACAAAGGCAGACACAGAAGTCATGAAAAGACAGATAAAAAGACACACAAAGAAATGCACACACTGACACAAAGACATACAAAGACAGTAACCAGGACACACAGAGACAGACACAAAAAGACATGCAAAGGCAGTAACAAAGACTGTTTTTTTTTGTAATTTTTATCAATGTTAGTGTATAAGATGCGTGTTGTTTTTATTTTTTTCTTGTTTACAACTTTGTTTGTGTTGGGTTTCAACAGTAGGCTATTTCAGTAATGTAACGGCGGGCAGTTAATTTAACCAGTGTTCCTGGACTCTGTACCAGTACAAACCTGTTCTCCACAAGTAACTGCCAACTTCCCCACATGAATCTGAGGTGGAGGACGAATGATTTCAGGGACAGTGTCGTTTACCAAATCGTCACGGAGAACATACACTCAGGCCGGGGTCGGACTTACGACCCCGCGATCTGTAGACCAACGCTATACCTACTGAACTAAGCGGGCGGCCAAGTTACGTGTAATGAAGTTCTATCGTATGATATACAAAGTTTTCTATCTATGTGCAAACGCACGTAATGTAAAGAAATTGATATAATTTCTTTCTCTGGAAAGAAAACACACTCTCCTTATATTTTTTTTTCATTTAAATTCAAGTAAGCAAACACTTTTCCTACAAAAAGGCGAGACTAAACAGATTAAAATCTAGGTTAATCAATAAGTGCGCCACTATAGAAAAACTTGTTGTTTTTCTCACGAAAACTTGTTTTTGTAATCAGACAGTTGACCACTGCGTGTCAGCTCTGATAAATATTATTAATTCTATGCAACTCCATTATATCTGCGCAGTAAGAACTATTTTAACAAATTTAACCAAGTTCTTTGAAAATTGCTACTTGTTTTGCGACAGCTATCAGAAATAAAATTATAAATAAATAGCTGCAGAAGTTAGTATCGGGAAATCTTATTAGAGTAACACGATCAAACTGATTCTATAATTTATTTTCCGCTCATTAAATGGAGTGTTTGTCACTTTAAATGTTAATCAGGTAAATCAAACCTTTTTTTCATTTTATGGTAAGGTGACTTCGGCTACGAAAGTCTCCTATTTCTGGGGGTAACCCTGACCCAATTTTTATCAAGACATGTTATATACCGAAATGTTCGTAAAAGTTTGTAGATTCTGAAAGTACCGGTATAACTGGCATAAATGGTCGCGAGCTGAGAAATCCAAGATGGCGTCCAAGATGGCCTGCATAAAATGAAAAAGGTGTTTTTGGTAAAAACTAAGGTTTTCTTCATTCACTTTTGGTGAAATAAACTGCTGGTATGCATTATGTTATAAAACATTTAAATTGTTACATTTAAAGGTAAAAATATGTCAAAAGGTCAAATTCCTGCTACAAATACAAATTTTACCCATTCGTTATCATTAATATGTAGTTTTGAAAATTAAAACTTACAAATCCTTTTGAAAGAATCCAAAGAATGACACAAAATGATTATCTGATACAAAAAAGACAATTATTGATGTTTTACAGTAAAACTGTTGTAAAAGGTATTCATACTCATGTGACTTTATAAGCGCATTAAAAGCAGATAAACAGAAAAGTACTTTAAAAAGTTGATACTTACCGATACATGTGTTTATTTTTATGCCCCCGGCATCTACTGATGCGGGAGGCATAATTATAGTGATTGTCCTGTCCGTTTGTCCATCCGTACGAGGTTAACCAAATGGGACCGTTTCGTCTAGCATCAATACCCCTAACTAGAATGACTTGATACTAATGCAGATGTAACCTGTGACCATTCCTCATCTTCAAACATCTCCTGACCTCAGTTTGACCTTGACCTCGTTTTGGACTTGGGATGCTTTGTATGGGTCATTTCTTGGTTAACCAAATGGGACCGTTTCGTCTAGCATCAATACCCCTTACTAGGATGACTTGATACTAATGCAGATGTAACTTGTGACCATTCCTCATCTTCAAACATCTCCTGGCCTCAGTTTGACCTTGACCTTGACCTCGTTTTGGACTTGGGATGCTTTGTATGGGCCATTTCTTGGTTAATCAAATGGGACCGTTTCGTCTAGCATCAATACCCCTTACTAGGATGACTTGATACTAATGCAGATGTATCTTGTGACCATTCCTCATCTTCAAACATCACCTGACCTCAGTTTGACCTTGACCTCGTTTTGGACTTAGGTTGCTTTGTATCGACAAGGATGCCGCCGGGGGCATCAAGCGTTTATTGAACGCAGCTTCTTGTTCTTCCTTAATGCCTTAAGTTATGCAGGTATGAAAAACAAATGTTGTGATCAGTTTCTAGTTTTATTGTATGTTTTGTATTCCCCTAAGGATAAGGATATTTTTTAATCCATTATGAGGTCAGAACATCAGAATAGTTACATATTTGGCTCATTTACGATAAAAGTTTAAAATTATGTACTAGTATATTAGTACATTTATTTATATTTGTTATCATGGATACCAATAATGTTGTATTATCAATAGACAGGTTTTCAATGCTATTCAATTATTGTGCACATATTATCTCAAGCAAAGATTTGCATACAAATATAGAGGATATTTTTGCATAACTTGAAATTTATGCACCTTGATAGAATATTATAAAACGTTTTTATAACGTTTCGACAATGTCACTGAAATAATTAAAAGTCTAATAAATCAGTTTTACAGGAGCTGAAAAAATAAATATCGTCATATTTTCCAAAAAAGTCATATAATCAGTTTCGGCTTTAAATGTCAAAACTAAAAACAAATGGACACTATTACCCTGCTTAAACGTAAGAAAGATGCCATAATATTATATAAACTATTTCTTCAAAACCCTTGTTGAATAGTTGACTGATAACTAATCCCAAAAGGGAATATGGTAGGTTGACAAAAATGTCGCCCCTTTTTCGTTAGAGACAGGGGCATTGATCCTGTGATGCGTATATGTGGTCGCACGGTCACATTTTTTTTTACAACAGTGTCCCATTTTTTAGTGTGGTGAGAAATTTTCAGTGGAAAGGACTCTAAGTGTGCTGGGGTTACAATTTCTCAGTGATCATTGCTAAGGATCAGTGTGGAGTGATCACAGCTCTGAGTACTTTTCACAGAACATTGATCATCCAGTAGTGTTCACGGCGGTGTGAGTGCTACTTATTGGGTAGTGTTCACAGTACTGTACTGTGAAAATTTCTCATTGGGTAGTGTTCATGGCACCGTGAGTACTGCTCACTGAGTAGTGTTCACGGCATCTTGAGTACTGCTCACTGAGTAGTGTTCACATTACCGTGAATACTGCTCACTGAGTAGTGTTCATATTACCGTAAGTACTGCTCACTGAGTAATGTTCACATTACCGTGAATACTACTCACTGAGTAGTGTTCACATACCGTGAGTACTGCCCACTGAATAGTGTTCACATAACCATGAATACTGCTCACTGAGTAGTGTACTGTATTGAGAAATGAGTAACTCAATAAAACTATTCTACAAGTTTATTTACTAAGGCACTACAAGTGGTCATATTGCATGCATGTATTCAACTCACATATAATGGTATCAGAGAGACATCCTTCTGCTAGGGAGCTAGTGGGAGGAGCTGCTATCACTTGATTGGCATTGTATTTAACAACACTACAATTCCTCCCGGCCAAGATTTGAAATTAGCCAGAATAAAAGAATGTTTATACTAATCAAATTCTCCAACAGCAGTGTCATTGTTTCCAAACATTAACCGAGATTACAAGTGTTTGTCTTCACGAGTGTCTGTCCAGATAACGAGAGTTTTATTTGTAGCAATGATATGCCCCTAATTGCTTTATCGTCTTATCTCAACGTTAATGTTCAATGGCTGATTTAAAGATTGGTTCCGATAGCAAGTACTGTCTACACGTGTTCATAAATTACTTTATTGTTTCTAAGATTGTGAATGAGACTGGCATTTCATTCAATTAAATAAATTATATGCCCGATGATACAAAATGAATTTGCAATGAAGGTCAGATATATTATTCTAAAACAATAATGTAAATCCAGTAACAAAACAGTGTAAGCATATGAATGGCATGTATTATTTCAATGCACCTGTTGCATGTATAATTCATGGTGAATTACATTTTATTGTTAAATCCTTTTACATCTCTTTGGATTTTTTTTCACAACGTTACATATTTAAATGGTAGATTATTGATTAGCACTTTTAAATTCCAATTTTGAATGCAGCTTTTAAATGATAGATTATTGATTAACACTTTTAAATTCCAATTTCGAATACAGCTCTGCTTTGAATTATAGCGGATTATTATGCCGCTATTTAGTACTCTGACACACATAATCTTTTAAGTAATCCGGTGGTTTTTTTCTGTCTTTGTGTTCGTGGTAATACGGCATCGCCAGAGTCGTTGCCTTGGTGTGATGGGGTTTCGTGCCTGGTTTTCTTCTCGAATTGGGATGATACGGTCGTATCATGGTTGGCGTTGGTTTTTTCGTTGTTTGGCTCATTTTTCGACGTTCCGACACGTTTAAAGAATGAAGAGTTTCGAGTTATTTGTTTGTCCTCGCGTTCGGCGGTTACCATTGACCCTTTTGTCTTGATTACCTCATAGGGTATTGGATCGTATGGGGTCGAAAATTTGTTGTGTTTGTCTGTTTTACCAACACACTGTCACCAATTTTAATTTCAGTTTTTCTCGTGTTTCTCCGTGTATCAGCATAATCTTTCATTTTCTGCTTTGATTTTCTGTCACTTTCTCTTGCGTTTTTGTGTTTTTTTCGATTTCTTTTGCCTTTGTAAGAATGGAATTTTAATGTTTATGGGTCTTCCATAAAATAGGTCAGAGGGTGTTTCGGATGTCGTTCCGTGCGGTGTCGATCTGTAATTTCTCAGAAAAGCATACATGTCTTTTTTCCAATCAGAATGATGGACATGGGAAGCTCTGATTGTTTTGCCTATTGTTTTCATGAAGCGTTCACATTCAGCATTTGCCTGCGGCCACAGCGGAGTTATTTTCTTGTGTTTGAAACCCATATGCTTAGCAAAATCTTTGAACTGGTGTGAATTCATGGGACTTCCGTTGTCTGACTTTAACACTTCTGGAATCCCTGCTTCTGAGAAAATTTGTCTAGCACAGGAATCACTGTGTTGCCTGTGATTGAATTAAGTACTTCAACGAACGGGAAACGTGAGTATTCATCCATTAGCACGAGTAAATACTTTCCATCTGGAAATGGTCCACAAAAGTCCAAGCTAACTACCTGAAACGCATATTTTGGCATTTCACTCATTTGCAGCGGTTCTTGAGTCTTTTTATTTGTTGCTGCTAGACACGGAATGCAACTTTTGCATTTTGCTTCTACTAATTGATCCATGCCTGGGAAATACACTTTCTCTCTTAATAATTGTTTGGTTTTAACAATTCCCTGATGACCCTCATGAGCTAATGATATCACTTTATCTTGTAATTGCCTAGGGATAACAATCCTGGACTCATGCAGCAGAATTTCACCATTTTGAAGATTTACTACCGACAGCTCGTTTTTGCAGCGTGACAGGGTATCAATGATTTTGTTTTTGCTTGGGTTATTCCAGTTTCCAGATTTGACATATTTAATGGCCATTTGGAGGTCAACGTCCTGGGATGTTGCTTGAATTATTTCATTCATGGTCATGGCTAGACTGGCATCAGTCGTTAGAGTCATTACCTGTAAAGCACTTGGCCATAAAATCCTCTCTGATACCACTTTCTCATAAAATTTACAATATCTCTAGCCTCTGTCTCTAACGACTGGACAAATGCGATCCTGAGCCGGACAAATTTCATACCCGCTGATAATCACTATCTCATTAGAAATCATTGCAGACATGTTCATGATGTAATGTAACCTTTGGCCGACTGCCCCAAGGATTCAATAAACAGGTGCTTTGCTTTTATGACTTGGTGAATAAGCCAGAGAGGGATCAATTTTCACTAATTGTAAAAGATCCCAGTAAGTGTATATAAATTACAATTTAAATTTGAAATATATAGAAAATGTATTTATCAAAATAGTATCAATTTAACTCTGTTTATGAGTTGTTTGAATCCTTGATAAGAAAAAAATGAGGGAAGAGATTTGAAATTGAAAGAAAAAAACATTTTGAAATATTTTTTCAAGATACCTTCAAATCATTTTGTGAATGAATTAAAAACAATTTATTCAATATACCTTCTAAGACTTTTTATTAATTTATATTAGAGGGTAGATTAATATCTGCTATAAATCACAAAAAATATTTTCTTATCTATAGTCCCTGTAATTTCATATCTGATTGCAGATTCATGTTAATTATGTCTCCCCCAGGAGACATATTGTTTTTGCCCTGTCCGTCCGTCCGTCTGTCCGTCCTTCCGTCCGTCCGACCGTCCGTACGTCACACTTCATTTCCGAGCAATAACTGGAGAACCATTTGACCTAGAACCTTCAAACTTCATAGGGTTGTAGGGCTGCTGGAGTAGACGACCCCTATTGTTTTTGGGGTCACTCCGTCAAAGGTCAAGGTCACAGGGGCCTGAACATTGAAAACCATTTCCGATCAATAACTAGAGAACCACTTGATCCAGAATGTTGAAACTTCATAGGATGATTGGTCATGAAAAGTAGATGGCCCCTATTGATTTTGGGGTCACTCCGTCAAAGGTCAAGGTCACAGGGGCCTGAACATTGAAAACCATTTCCGATCAATAACTAGAGAACCACTTGATCCAGAATGTTGAAACTTCATAGGATGATTGGTCATGAAGAGTAGATGACCCCTATTGATTTTGGGGTCACTCCGTCAAAGGTCAAGGTCACAGGGGCCTGAACATTGAAAACCATTTCCGATCAATAACTAGAGAACCACTTGACCCAGAATGTTGAAACTTCATAGGATGATTGGTCATGAAGAGTAGATGACCCCTATTGATTTTGGGGTCACTCCGTCAAAGATCAAGGTCACAGGGGCCTGAACATTGAAAACCATTTCCAATCAATAACTAGAGAACCACCTGACCCAGAATGTTGAAACTTCATAGGATGATTGTACATGCAAAGTAGATGACCCCTATCGATTTTGGGATCACTCCATTAAAGGTCAAGGTCACAGGGGCCTGAACATTGAAAACTATTTCCGGTCAGTAACTTGAGAACCACTTAACCCAGAATGTTGAAACTTAATAGGATGATTGGTCATAAAGAGTAGATGACCCCTAACGATTTTGGGGTCACTCTGTGAAAGGTCAAGGTCACAGGGGCCCGCACATTGAAAACCATTTCCGGTCAGTAACTTTAGAACCACTTGACCCAGAATGATGAAACTTCGTAGGATGATTGGTCATGCAGAGTAGATGAACTCTAACGATTTTAGGGTCACTCTGTTAAAGGTCAAGGCCACAGGGGCCTGAACATGGAAAACCATTTCCAATCAATAACTTGAGAACCTCTCGACCCAGAATGTTGAAACTTCATAGGATGATTGTTCATGCAGAGTAAATGACCCTTATTGTTTTTGGGTCACTCCGTTAAAGGTCAAGGTCACAAGGGCCTGAACATTGATAACCAGTTCCGATCAATAACTTGAGAACCACTTGAACCAGAATGTTGAAACTTCATAGGATGATTGAACATGCAGAGTAGATGACCCCTATTGATTTTGGGGTCAGTCTATTAAAGGTCAAGGTCACAGTGGCCTGTTCATGTAAAATCATTTTTTGGAAATAACTTGAGAATCACTTGACCTACAATGTTGAAACTTAATAGGATGATTGGACATGCAGAGTACATGACCCCTATTTATTTTGAGGTCACTTGATCAAAGGTCAGGGTCACAGGAGCCTGAACAGTGACTTGAGAACCACTATAGGCCACGAGTGTTGAAATTTAGCGGGATGACTGGACAAGCCAAGTAGATGATCCCTATTGCAGCCAACCATCAGTGTCTCTTTGACTTTCGCTCCTGACCCCTATTGACTTCTTGCCTATAGGACTTTGCATTGGGGGAGACATGCGCTTTTTTACAAAAGCATTTTCTAGTTAGACTTTAGTGGTCTCTGTCAACGGCATGGTGCAATGTATTATATCAATTATGATTCTGTTTAGATACAAAATGAAGACATGCTGTGCACCAGGGTGCTAAGTAACAAAATGTAACATATGGCTTGAAAACTGACCAACAATAATTCTAATATATATAGACATGTACATGTAGTTGGCAACTTCAGAAAGTCATATCAATCTGAACGTTTATATGTCATATGTGCAGAACTGTTTTTCGATCATAGCTAAATTAAGCCTATTTAATGATAAGGTGGTTTAAGGGATGTGATTTTAACTTTTTCATGAAGATTTTGTATGTAATATGGAAGAAGCAATAGCAGTCCTGAGAGCATATTGGGACATTATAGAAATATTGTATCTGAACTTACAAAGAAGAATCTACTTGGTTCAGTTTTTATTGATGAAGCTCATTGCATCAAGAAATTGTAAGTATATAATTATAACTCATATCATTGAATATATATTTAGAAGTAAAACAATGATATTATAAAGGGCGTGTTTCCAACCAGAAAAGTAAAGATGAAAAGTATGTCATATTACATGCTGATATACTGACATAATACTGCTACATAATTGGTTAATTCTTTTTTGAATTGAAAACAAAAAACACAAGTCAATACACTACAAGTTCTCTAATTTTCAAATTTTGAAAGAAACTAAACATTTCTTCTTACATTTTATAACCATTTGTACAATAATTATTCAACTGATGTAATGTAAAACAAATATCAAGTATGGAAGTAGCATACCTGTACCATTTTATACAAAAATGTACGAAAAATGCAAATATCCACAGAATGTCATACACTTACCTCACCTTTAATATTCAAAAAACTTTTTTTTCAATCTTTACAAGACGAGATAAAAATGTGAAAACCGTAAATATATATTTCTAGTTTCATTTTTCTTGCACTGATTAAAAACTGTAATAAGCTACATTTTTCAAGTTAGTATAGTTATACTGTCTATTTTTCCAAACGCTCAAAGTATTCGTGGTGTCGGTTTTTAAATAATGATGAAAATGGTACTTCCGGTCTGGTTAACATGCTAAAGTGTTAAAAATACACAAAGCATAAAAATTCGTATAATGCTTATTTTTCCTGATGTAAATCTAGATGTTTTAAGAGAACAATGTAACTGAATTAATATAATGTATAATTAGTAAATTTTTCAATGTAGAAATATTTGTACAAAGAACATTTTCGCAACATTCAGCGGTTAAGTTAACACAAAACCTACTGTGAATCTATTGCCTCACAGTAAAAAATATAGGATGCAGATGAAATATTTTAAGAAGTAGGCTACTTGGTATGATTATTAATTGTCTGTTAAAAATAGGCACCATGTCAATTATTAATGTTCATTCCATTATCTCCCCCCCCCCCCCCCCCCCCCCCCCCACGACTGCAAACATTTTATTAATCATATAATTGAGCCGTACCATGAGAAAACCAACATAGTGGGTTTACGACCAGCATCCGCGCAGTCTGGTCAGGATCCATGCTGTTCGCTTTTAAAGCCTAATGGAATTGAAGAAACTGTTAGCGAACAGCATGGATCCTGACCAGACTGTGCGGATGCGCAGGCTGGTCTAGATCTGGATCCATGCTGCCCGCAAACCCACTATGTTGGTTTTCCTATGGCACGGCTCAATTATATATAAATATTTTCAAATATTTTATTATATTATATCCAAATTTCTTTGACGGAAATCGTTCATCATCTTTCAAAACATATTTCATGTTTAATGGCTAGTGGGTTTTTCCCAATAAACATAACTTTCTAAAAATAGACTGACTTGTAGCTCTTGTTACAATAAAACTGTATACACAATGATTCATGTCTTCATTTAAATTTTCATAAGTTTTCATACAGTTAGATCTATTGTTACTTTCAAACATTAAAGCAGCATGCCTCCAGATTTGGCTAAAAAAATAATCTTTCTTTCAAACTGAAGCTTGGTCATATTATGAATACTAGAATATGAATTTTTGTTTCTAAAATATTTTAAAAGTTCCAAATCAAGAAAAAACAAAAGATGACCGCGTTGGGAATCGAACCCCAGAACGCCGCGGCAATAAATAAATTTTCCTGTCAACGTAACCAACATCGCTATACCTGAAGTAGTGAATAATGACTTCAAAATATAGATATTTATAATGGAGACAGTTTACCTGGAGTAAAAGCGTGACAAACGCTTTTCGATTTTCATCGCAAAAAGTAGTAAAAGCAGCAAATTTTCATGCGTTTCCGTAACATAGTTTGTCAGTAATTAAGTTTTAAAGCCTTCTTAAGAAATTTAGCTTTTATTTCAAGATATCTAAAAAAAAATTTGTTGAACGATCTGGAGGTATGCTTTTAATATGTTGCAACAAATATTTGTAGGTGTCAACTGGATTCTTGATACCTGTTTGGTCGGTGTTTTAAATTCCATTTTAGTTACCTTACTATCTTAGGCAGTCAAATTCCATAATAAATGTTTCAGAAACAATGATAGGAATTATGTAAATACACTTTCATGTTGATCTTGTTAATAAAATTGCAAACTTATATATGAATTACCTACACATTTTATTCTCCATTTTTTGCACATTTCTTAAGGAAACACAATCTAGTTTAATACATAAAACTTGTATCTTGTTTATGGAGCAGCAGGGTTTATTTTCTCTCAGCTCAACATCTGGCTGGAGTTTTAAGCCTCATTTATTACCTTGTGGTCAGTGGTAATGGCATAACACTGACTTGTTCATTGGGCAATAAATCTTTGTACTGTTAGGACACTGATGAATCCTCATCGAGGTTATGTAAGCCGAAATCGCATTTTATAAGTCTGTTGAGATAAGCCACAGTAAAAGGGAGCTTCAGAAAATTTGATATATATTTAAAAAAAAAATGAATTAAATGGGAAATGTTTAATCTCAACAGACTGTGTAAGTCTAGGTCATGGCTACAGGGACATCATGATATGCCAGGAAATTAACATATTCCTCTGCCACACTTGTTTGTTTGTGTTTTCCTGTGTCTGGGTGTCTGCTCAAGAAATCCGACATGTTTGAATCTCCACTTTTATGTATGACGTTAAAGTCGTATGATAATAGTCGCATTCTCCAGCGTTCAAGTCTTGCTGATCCAATTTTTGTCTTTGGATTACTGTAGATATTTTCAATGAATTTCGCATCAGTGATCACAGTGAACTTATGTCCATATAAGTATATATGCCAATGTTCTACACTCCAAACTAGTGCCAAATTCTCTCTTTCTTGCTGAGAATATGAATTTCTTTCAACGTCTGTCAATGACCTGCTTGCATAGCACACAACTTTTCCTTCTTGTAGCATTATTGCGGCTACTCCAACGGGACTTGCATCTGTGATGATCTGTGTTTCCTTATTAGGATCAAAGTAGGTCATGACAGTATCACTGCTGAGAATCGATTTCAGCTTAAGGAATGCTTCTTCTTGTTCATTTTGCCATGTCCATTTTGCGTTTTTCTTTATCAGGCGTCTTAGAGGCTCTGCAATTGTGCTGTAATTTTGAATGAAGCGCGACACATAATTTGTCATAGCTAAAAAGCTTCTCACCTCTGGCACATTCTTGGGTGGTGGTGTGTTCTTGATGGTTTCGACCTTCTTTGGGTCTGCCGACATGCCGTCTTCACCAAATACATAATCCAAAGAACTCTAATTTGTTCTGGTTGAATTCACATTTCTTTTTATTAGCGTAATGTTCATTTGTTGTAGTCGCTTTAAGACTGCTTCAAGCCTTCTGTCATGCTCTGTTTGGTTTCTAGCATATACGATTATGTCATCCGAAATATTTTTCACACCATCTAATCCCTCTAGAGTCGTACTTAAAGCGTTTTGAAAAATTTCCGCAGCGCTATTTATTCCAAAGCTAAGGCGTTTGTATCTTCTCAGTCCAATATGTGTGGTGAATGTCGTAATGTTTCGTGATTGTTCTGATAGTTCCAGCTGGTGATATCCCTGATTCAAGTCTAATTTAGAGAACACTTTAGCACCGCTTAAGTCCACGATCATATCATCAATAGTAGGAATTATATGTCTTGTGCGTTTTATTGCTTGATTAGGCAATCTCATGTCAACACAAATCCTTATTTGGTTTGTTTTGCTTTTGGGCTTCGGAGCCACCACTATCGGTGATAGCCAATCTGTCGGACCATCTACTTTCTCAATGATGTCTAACTTTTCAAGCCTTTGGAGCTCATCTTCAACTTGTTTTCTCAGGTGAAAAGGTATGCGTCTGTGCGGCTGAGTGACAGGTTGCACATTTTTGTCAACATACAACTTTACTTCAGTGTCTTTCATTTTTCCAATACCCTTGAAGACAGATCCATATTTATCGCAAAGTTCATCGACCTTATTCTGTGTTATGACACTTATTTCAGGAATAACCTGGAGATCAACAGATGTCAAATAAGATAACAAGTTGCCACTTTTACCTTTTGCCACATATACTGGAGCTGTTGTGATCTTGTGTTTGGTTTCAATTGTCGCCTGGAACTTTCCTAATAAGTCTACTTTATTAGCACCATAAGCATATACTTTCGTGTCTACCTTACTGAGAGTCACTTTGTTTTTTAGCTTGCTGTATGTCCTTTCATCAATTACATTTATAGACGACCCTGTGTCTATCAATGCCTTGACAGACTGACCGTTTATTTGGATGGTCAAATTAGGTCTTGATGACTGCAACGAATTCACTGATAATCCAAATATGCTATTTTCATTTTCACTTTCGCTTCTAGTTTCACTTTCAGTTTCGCTTTGAGAGCTTTCATCATCCATTCTGTTTACATTTTTCCTACGATTTCTCTGCTTGGACCTGCACACTTTTTCAAAATGACCTTTCTTTTTGCAGTATGTGCACGTCTTTCCGTCCGCCGGACATTTTCCTGATTGATGTGGGTATTCGTATCCACAATATTTGCATGTTGCCTTCTTTCTGGTCGGATAAGAGTTGTGTTTTGTTGATGCTGACTTGTGTTTCGATTTCATGACATTCACTGCATCTTTCTTGAATTGTTCTCAATTTCGGACGCTTGTAGATCCGATAGTTCCAGGGCACGTGCTTCCTTTATCAAATTGTCCAACGTCAGATCATCTCGTAAAGCCTTTCTACGTAACCGTGTGGAGGTACAACCTTGAATGATTTGTGATTTGATTTCTTTGTCCGTGTTAGGAAATTCGCAATTTCTGCTTAATGCCCTCAATCGCGTGTGAAAACTGTCTATGTTTTCGCTCGAGTCCTGCTTTGCCTGTCGAAATTTGAAGATTTCATACTCCGTGCACTTTTTTGGTGCGAAATATTCAGTCAGTTTTGTTTTTGCGGTTTCATAATCGTCCCCGGTGTCTTGCAATGTATCAAATATGTCGTTGACGTCTTCCCCTGCATAGTGAAGAAATAATGCACGTTGTCGCATTTTGTCTTTGATATTCATTCCAATCATAAGATTTTCAAAACGGTTTGTCCATTTTTTCCACCTTATGTCTATGCCAGGCTCGTTTACACTAAATGCGGGAAAAACTGGTAATCCTTGTGCCATATTTATTGTCTAAATATCAGTGTTTTTGATAAATGACAGTTATTGTTACAAAGATGTCCAAAAAAGTGTTCTAAACTTTTAAGTTCCTGCTCATATGTGTAAACATAAATTCCAGCGTTTTTTTGAAAGTACACATTTTATTGCAATTTATTGTAAGTCAACTTTTTTTATCCTCGTCGCCATTGTACTGTATTGAGAAATGAGTAACTCAATAAAACTATTCTACAAGTTTATTTACTAAGGCACTACAAGTGGTCATATTGCATGCATGTATTCAACTCACATATAATGGTATCAGAGAGACATCCTTCTGCTAGGGAGCTAGTGGGAGGAGCTGCTATCACTTGATTGACATTGTATTTAACAACACTACAAGTAGTGTTCACATTACCATGAATTCTGCTCACTGAGTAGTGTTCACGGCACCGTGGGTACTGCTCACTGAGTAGTGTTCACATTACCGTGAACACTTCTCACAGAGTATTGTTCACATTACCGTGAGTACTGCTCACTGCGAATAGTGTTCACCACACGGTGAGCACTGCTCACTGAGTCGTGTTCATAGCACTGTGAGTACTGTTCAATGATTAACATTCACGGTACTCCGAGTACTATTCACCGAGAATGAACTTAAGGACACGTTTTTGCATAAATTCTTTTGAAATCTGAAAATTGTCCTGAAATCATATGCTAAATGTATACTTCTGTCAGTCCGATATTTGAGTTTTATGATTATTTGACCTTTTGATCTTTAATCTGCATAGTAGTTTTAGGCAATTTATGTTAAAAAGATACTGATAAAATGATGACTTGATGGTGTGTTTAAATATTGTAGACATCATTACTTTTGTGGCGGCCATCTTGGACGCCATCTTGGATTTCTCAGATCGCCACCATTTATGCCAGTTTATGCCGTCGGCCTCATAAACTCCAGACCATCTACGAACATTTTGGTATATTATTTACTTTGTTAAAAATTAACTCCAGGTTCAACTTTTTAAATGACCTAATTGTCGCCCTACCAATAATTAGATAATGAATTTTTGTTTTTATTTTTTTCTCTTTGTGTTGACCTTTTGTATTACTAAGGCCATATTGAAACTGTAATATGTTCTAGAACTGTTATAAGTATTTATGTGATACCTTCTTTAAATAAATTTATTATTATTGTTATTATTATTATTATTATTATTATTATATCTAGCTCTAGAATAAAATATATTTTTTTGAATGATTTGTTTTCTTAATTTTTTCCTTATATATTGAACATGCTCGTCTTACCCTCATTGGAAAGGATTGAATCGAATTTGCAAAATTTTACGGTTAAATGATTTGAAATTCTTATAAATTATTTGGGAGAATTCAATATAAATATTTTAAACAGTTATAAACAGGCCTTTAAACTACGCATCAAATGCTTTTGATCAATTCCTGTCGTAAAATAAAATAAAAAAGAAACAACTCACTAGTTATTATCTGCGACTGCATTTTCAGGAGTTCTAGTAGTTCTGTTGACGTTATTAACGTCTCTTGGTAACGACGTCATTCATTTTTGTAAGGGACGCCACTCTAAGTAAATTCAAAGGGACATTATATTCAATATGTTTTTTTTTCGTGTTATAATAATAATAATAATAATAATGATGATGATAATTCTTAGTGTTCTTTATTTAAAGAAGGTAACACATAAAAGATATATAACAGTGTTAGAACATATTAAATATCTTAAGTTTCAATGTGGCCTTCTGTAATATTAATAAAACAGTTCAATTATTAAACAGGAAAAATCAACAACAACACGTGTAGCGTTTGTTCATAGATAATTATTAACTTCCAACGTTTCGGCGTTAAGCCTTCATCACGGAAGAACAACAATCAATTTTTTTTAAACAGTTCAACACACAAAAATAGATTAAAATTGATTATATAATTATAATATAAGACAGAATTCGAATGATAAACATCTAAATACAGCATTCACTCTTGACAAACACTCCATTTAATTAGAAAAAAAATATGTATACAATCATAAAAAATTAAATCACTCAGATATGCATTCACCCGTTAAAAGAAAATAAATAAATAGCAATTGCAGAAAAAATAGTTGTAGCTTATTCAGATCCTAATAAGTACTTTTTTTGTATTTGCTTTTGAAAGAAGTAAGTGAATCCACACAACGAATATTCTGTGGAATGATATTCCATACTTTAGCACTATTATAGCCAAATGATCTTTTCATATAATTCGTGCGACATTTAGGTATTGAAATATCATTATGTACAACTGATCTATGGCCATAAATTTCATTGCTGGAAAATGTTAAAATATCAGATATGTAAGATGGTACCAGATTTTTTGTAGTTTTAAATATCATTACTCCAGTATATGGTATTTGTATTGATCAGAAACTTTCATCCATCCGAGTTCTTTTAACATTTCAGATTTACTTGTCTGCAGTTCTTTGTTTAAATCACATCGGTAAAATTGAGATAGGGCGATATACCAGCAGAATACCGAGGGATTGGTTTGTGCCCGAGCCAGGTAGAGCCAGGGTACCGAGGGAAATGTTAGAACATGAAATCAACTTGCGCCAACGCTAATCTAGCATAAAACATGTAAAAACTAATAAATGAATATATTGTAGGGATAACTCTTGCTTTTTTAATAATAATAATAATAATAATAATAATAATGATAATAATATCAGTAATAATAACGTTCGCAGAACGTTTTATATCGTCTGCAGAATTCCAAGGGATTGGGTGGTGCCCAAGCCCGTATAGTGCAAGGGTCAACGTATCCCGTGTGATTCTGAAGATGTTATAACGCGAAATGAACATACATTAACGCTATTCTAGCATAAAACGCAAAAAAACAACAACAACAACAAAAACCCTAGTAAATTAGGAAAAATTAAATATCCAATTGTTGAAGAAGACTCTTATTAACGTTTTATTGTTCTAAGTGAGTAAAACATAAACTATTACATGTATAGAAAGTTAGCAGTAGCAGTCAGCAGTAGAAATAGCAATGCAAAATTTAAAGAATGTGAAACTGGCAGTAGCAGTAGCAGCAGTAACCGTAGCAAAAATGTGGAATCGACAGTAGCAGTAGCAGTAGCAGCAGCAAAAACGTTAAATTGTCAGTAGCAGTTGCAGTAGCAGCAGTAACCGTAGCAAAAATGTGGAATCGGCCGTAGCAGCAGTAACTGTAGCAAAAATGTGGAATCGGCCGTAGCAGCAGTAACCGTAGCAAAAATGTGGAATCGGCAGTAGCAGTTGCAGTAGCAGCAGTAACCGTAGCAAAAATGTGGAATCGGCAGTAGCAGTTGCAGTAGCAGCAGTAACCGTAGCAAAAATGTGGAATCGGCCGTAGCAGCAGTAACCGTAGCAAAAATGTGGAATCGTCCGTAGCAGCAGTAACCGTAGCAAAAATGTGGAATCGGCAGTAGCAGCAGTAACCGTAGCAAAAATGTGGAATCGACCGTAGCAGCAGTAACCGTAGCAAAAATGTGGAATCGGCAGTAGCAGTTGCAGTAGCAGCAGTAACCGTAGCAAAAATGTGGAATCGGCAGTAGCAGCAGTAACCGTAGCAAAAAAACAAAAATGTGGAATCAGCAGTAGCAGCAGTAACCGTAGCAAAAATGTAAATCAGCAGTAGCAGTAGCAGCAGCAGCAGTAGCAGCAGAAACGTAAAATTGTCAGTAGCAGTTGCAGTAGCAGCAGTAGTAGTAGCAATAATGTGAAATTGACAGTATCAGTAGCAACAGTAGCAGTAACACATCTCTGCTACTTCTACTGCTGTTATTGCTACTGCAAGTTTGACGATTTTGCTACTGCTACTGCAACTGCCAATTTCACGTTTTTTTTTTCTACTGCTGCTAGTGCTACTGCCGATTTCAGGTTTTTGCTACTGTATCTGCCAATGTCATGTTATTGCTACTGCTCTACTGTTATTGCTGCTGTTGCTACTGCTACTGCTACTGATACTAATGTTACTTCTGCTACTACTACTGTTGCTGCTCCTACTGCTGCTACTGCTACTGCAACTACTGATGCTACTGCTATTACTGCTACTGACTGATACTTCTGCTACTGCTACTACTGCCGTTGCTGCTACTGCCAATTTCACGTTTTTAGTATTGCTGCTGCTGCTACTGCTGCTGCTGCTATTGCCGATTTCTCGTTTTTGCTACTGCTATTGCTGCTTCTGCTACTGTTACTGCTGCTACTGTGTATTTTCTACTGTGTTACTGCTGCTATTGCTACTGCTACTGCTAATTTCATTTTTTGCCACTGCTGCTACTGCTACTGCAAATTTTACGGTTTTGCTACTGCTACTGCCGATTTCACATTTTTTTGCTACTGCTGCTACTGCTACTGCCGATTTCACATTTTTTTTGCTACTGCTACTACTGCTACTGCCGATTTCACATTTTTGCTATTGCTACTATTGCTACTGCTGCTGCAAATTTACATTTTTGCCACTGCTGCGACTGCTACTTCACGGTTTTGCTACTGCTAGTTCGCCGTTTTTACATTTTATTTTACTACGGCTGCTACTGCTACTGCAGATTTCACACTGTTCATCCTGTTACTGCTACTTCTGCTAATGTGTTGCTGATACTATTGCTATTGCTACTGCAGCTACTCTTACTGCTGCTATTGCTACTGCTGCTGCTGCTACTGCTACTGCCAATTTCACGATTTTGTCTCTGCTACTATTGCTACTCCAAATGTCACATTTTTTATGCTACTGCTGATATACTGCTGCTACTGCTACTGTCAGTTTCACGTTGCTATACTGCTGCTACTTCTTCTGTCAACTTCATATAGATAACTACTACACAAGGAATACCTTTGAAAATTGTTTATCAATATTAGATGGTAATATGACCAAACAACAAAACAAACAAGAACAAAGTTAGAAATAGTCAGCTACTAATCTACCGACGTGCCATATTCTGGCTTGAAAAAGGAGCGTGTGTCTGTTTTGCTGTCGTGAAAGAAGAGTTAAAATTCAATTTTGCCGTCTGATAAACCAAATTTTCAATAAATCAAATACAGTAACTTTTGTTCGTTATGATATTAAGAAAATCTCTGTATACTTTTGAATCATTATAATAAATATAGTAACATAAATTTTGTGTCTGCAAGTACAGACACGAATTATGGGAGGTTTTCTTTCATATGAATTTTCATTTTTCAGAATACAAGATCATTTACGAAGAATATGAGTTTCGTTTTGATCAATTTATCCCGAAGTGGGATCGTTCTTTTTTTCTTCTTTTTTTTCCTGTATGAAAACGTAAAATTTTAATATTTTGTTTACCATAACCATTATGGTACTTAATATGATAAATACTAACAAACCAGTCTTTTACAGGTAAAGATTTATGTTACGGTTTTTTTTTTGTGCAGTAACAAAGATACTTTATCGCATAATTATACAGTTTAACTTTTACATCACAATTATAGCTTTGAAATCTATTGGCTGGACAATACCGGGGTATTGTTTGCAGAATATGTCTGTGAAAACTTGATAAAATATTCATCGAAATTAAATCCACCAAGAAAATAACACAGAGTTTTCACATGACAGCGACGATTGTTCTTTTACCAGGAAATAGACCAAAGAAACTGAGTGGGCTTCAACAAGATATACCATATTGTTATTCATGGGGATTTTACTGATCAAAGACCGTCATATAAAAGTTCCGAATATAAACTATGAAAGAAGCCGTAAAATCCCTCGATTCTATGTTCTATCCTGTGTTACTAAATATTTTCACCAGTACTAACATAATCTGTAAAGTAACCGACAACTTCCAGGAATCTCACATATGGAGGAAAAATGTTATCAGTGATTGTGGTATGTCGCGGTAGAATGTTCTTCACCTGGGATCGAACCTGCGATTGATATAGTTTGAATATAATGTGCTTTTTCATCTACCCAAGGCGTTTCACACAAAAAAGTAATTTTAGTATAACTACTTAATTTGTCCACTAAATCTTAAAACTTCAAACTACTTGTGTTTTGTGCAGTGAGTGCCAGGAGCATAGCCCCGAAAGAAAGCGTTTTTTCTTCCAGTTATATTTTGTATATGATATTACATAACTTTTTTTCACATTTGACATTCTGTTGCGGTATAATTTTAAAAGCATACGCTGTTTTTAATTTTTAATGTTCTTACTTATGTCGCAGAAAATAGTTGAACAGTACGAAAACTGATAATCAAGAGTTCCTTTCTTGTTCGCATAAATGAATTTTAATACAGTACGAGTTGAAGAATTTTAAGTTGAGAATCCTGGGTATCCCGTTTAAATAACTTTATAATGGCCAGTCTCAAAGAGACGGTACGGTGGGGATTTTTGCTTGAATATAAGGAAGAAAACAAAAGTGTTCGAATACCACGGAGGTTTCGTTACCTTGCTGTCTGTGTGGCCTATCGACAGGCTGAGTGGCAAGCTGAAAACAAGTTATTGCAATAAAAACCCAAAGATACTCTTTCTAAATGAAAGATCTTTGATATTTCTATGTGTACATGTATATTATATGTTTCGACGTAGATTAAAGTTCATAGTCTTTTTTTTTAAAGATAAGTTTGGATTAAAAAAAGACTAGATCTGACACAAGCCTGCAGTAATAAGCGGTTTCGCGGAAAATGTTCCCTCTGTTTGATGTTGAACATAAATTAAAACTGAGAGAAGGACGTGAAATAAATGACATAATTTAAAAGAAGTGAAATGAAATAATATGCACATGTAAAAGTTAATAGAATTAGAATATCATAATATGCAAAACATGACATTTTGACAGGCCTTGTTGTTTTTGCGGGCAATAGCAAATGTTTTGCATAAGCATATGACTTTATCTAAAATGGCGAAAGGTGGTGAAAAAAGTGCTAGTCAATGTTTAGTGCAGGTAATATTCTAGTTTGGAATACAGGAAAAATGCGTTTATATAGAGAATATAGTAAAAATAGCCGTGATTTTAGGCCATGTTTTCAAAAGTACCTTTCTTTTCAGAAATTTATGCGTTATATGTGAGAAAAAAATGAGATATGCCATGGGCTTTTAGTCCTTATGAAAAGATAAATAAAACTGAAAGTCATGAATAGTTGTTTTAAATGCAATACGAAGAAGTTAACAAATTCTATTTTCTTTTTTTTTCAGAATACTTCCTAGTAAAAAAAAGAAGAAACAACGCGTATATACTCTTGCAGTCTGATATGTTGCACAATAATAGTAAACGGTCCTCTAACTAGCTTTTTCTTGATACTAAAGTTTGTTATAAAATTAAAAGAAAGATATTTTACATCAAAATGATAATAATAATAATATTAAAAACAAGAACAAGAACAAGACAACAGAGAACCAAGAAAAGACAACAATGAAATGCGAAGTATGATAGTCATGCATGTATGCATGACTTCAAAACCTTTATCACGTAGGTGCGCAAAATCTATAACTTTGAAGTCACATGACATGTCTAGCTTTGTAGGACCACATTCGTAACAGATCGCATTTGTAACAGGTAAAATGTGTTACGAATGTGTTTATCCAACATGAGGGGTTGACATGAGAAGCACATATGTATCATGTTGAGTTTTATACTGCAAATGTTCAATGAGTTGGTTGCCATCACAACATCATTAGATGACTGCCATTAGCACCATCACAAGTTAGCGTCGGCGTCTTGGACGACGTCAATGACGTCATAAAATTATTTGAGCCGCATCATGAGAAAATAGCCCTTCGGGAATCTTCGAGGTTTTGCAACCAGTGTGGGCCCAGATCATCCTGCGCATCCTCGCAGTCTCATCACGGCCCACACCGTTCGCGGTTATTTCAAAGAAGGCTTATTCTACCTGAATATGAAATTTTCTGACCCTAATTCAGATGCATAAATGCACAGATCAGCCTAAATATAGGCTTTCCGGAAATTCACGAAAATGACGTGGCTCAGTTTTTATCATCAGTTCTGCATCCACTGCCACTACCACTTTAATAAGATTACAACTTCAGCTACATCTATTGTTAGCTCGACTTGCTGAAATGTAGACCCACATGCTCAGGTCACTGGTTCGAACCCGGTGGCGACATACCTTTGCAGCTATCTTTCGTCATCCAGAGTTGTTTCGAGTTGGTTGACAAACAGGAAGTTGCTATGTCACGGGACAAATTATATACAACTTGTCATGGACGGAGTCGTAAGCCTTAAGTCTAGAAGGGCCCGACCTTGTGCTGCGACCTATTGTCTATGAGATATTAAGAAAATACGCCTTATTTTCTAATTACCCTCACCCCACTGTAATTACCCTTCTTTTATTATAAGCCCACCGTGAACTAGCAGAGTCTGTGCGTTTGTTCAGTTATATATATAGGTTCTTGTCCTTGGTATAACTTGTCCATGCATAGTCAGATTGTCAAATTATTTGGTACAAATGATCAGCATGGATAGAAGGTGTGTTGCGATTATGATCCTTGTTGCTATATCCAAGATCAAGGTCACAGCTTTGAGCTTAGATTTGGTTTGTTATTTTGTTGTAATGTATATGTTTGTGCCCGGATCATAACTCGCTTTAGTCAGATTTTCAAATACTTTGGTACAAATAACCACCATTTATTGATAATCTGTAATAGTCATATTGCATCTATAACTGCAAACGTCTCAAATTTTGGCACCCTGTAGAATGGTTTTGATGAATATTATGTTTGTTTGTTGGACTCAGAGCGCCTGTTTTCAACAGTATTTAGGGAAAACAGTTTAGGGCAGTTAATCTTACCATTGATCCTAAAACGGACCAGTCCAAGATGATGATGATGATGATGATTATTATTATGATGATGATAAAAATATCAATAATTTTAAAATCAGTACAACAGTATTTTTATGTTAGTAACCGACAACTTCCCAGCTTGAAACAGCACCGAATGGCGAAAATCACAACATTTACGAGACTCAGTATAGTTTTCACCCGGTCTCGAAAGTGTGTCCCTCGACACTCTAGTCGATGGTTAGTTCTGCCCATTAGTTTCAATTGAAATTATACCCTGGTTCACATACGAGTTTACACTCATACGTTCGTTTACGGGTCTGGTAAAACGCACCGATACACATAAGGTCTTAACTGGGTGGATGGGTCATTCTATTAATTCTTTAACTTTTAGGGATAAATAAAGGATACATTTTTAAGCTATATAAATTAAATTTAGAAAATTTTGGTTTAGCCACGTACAGATGGTTATTCTTAAGTAGAAAACTAATCCATAGTGGGAAAATAGCGTTTTAACATTATTTTAAATATATTTCTTGTTTATTTCAAGCAAACAAGTCCACTGAAATTAGCTAAGAAATATTGCCTGTATGCATTAAATCAGTTTGTTGAAGTCACGCCCAGTTGAGGGACACATAGTTTTCCTTATCCCTGGTCATGATAAAAGAAAGTTTTTATTAGAAATGCAACAAAAAACTAAAATAAACAACTGATATCTGTCATATATTTATTACTAAAGGTAACTAACATGTTTCATTTGTATCATCAAAAGTAGAAAAAACTATAAGGGGACAGGAGTTCCTAAAAAATTAGAATGATCCGGATTTGAGACACAATATCTCTAGAAATTCCGGCCTTGACTGCTTTGAAAATTGTATATCAATAATAGATGGTAATATGACTATACATCAACACAAACAAGAACAATGTTAGAAATAGTCAGCCACTAATCTTCGACACGCTGTATTTTGACTTGAAAAATAGCGTGTATCAATTTTGCTGTCTCTGATTTTTTGACGTGAAAGAGGAGTTAAAATTAAATTTTGCGGTCTTATGCTCAACCAGATTTTCACTAAATCAAATACAGTAACTTTTGTTCATTATGATAATCTTTATATATATATGAATATTATAATGAATATGGTAATATAAATTTTGTTTCTGCAAGTAGAGATACGAATTATGGGAGGTTTCCTTTTATATGAATATTCATGTTTACAGAATATAAGGTTACTTACAAGGAATATGAATAACGTTTTGATCAATTCATCCCGAAATGGGGTCGTTTTTTTCATTTTCGTGTGTGAAAACGTAAAATGTTATTATTTTGTTTACTAAGTACCATTATGGTACTTATGATAAATACTAAGATACCAGACTTTTGCAGGTAAAGATATTTGTTACGGGATTTTTGCAGTAACAAAAATGACCATACGGCTCATATGGCTTTACCTCACATGATAAGACTTATAGCTTTGAAATCTATTGGCTAGACAGTCCCGGGGTATTTTCGCAGAATATATCTTTGAAAGCTTGATAAAATATTCATTAAAATTAAATCCACCAAGAAAATAACACGGAGTTTTCATTGCGACAGCGACAATCAGTTTTTACCAGGACGTAGACCAAAGAAACTGAGTGGGCTTCAACAAAATATACCATATTGTTATTCGTCGGGATTTTACTGATCACAGACAGTCATATAAAGTTTTCGAATACAAACTATGAAGAAACCCGTAATATCCATAAAATTGCTTGCTCGATTCTATGTTTTAACCGACAACTTCCATGAATCTCATTTATGGAGGAAAAATGTTATTAGTCACTGTGGTATCGTCGCGGTAGAATGTTCTTCACCTGGGGATCGAGCCTGCGACCGATGGTTTGACAATAATGTGCTTTTCCATCTAACCAAAGCATTTCACACAAAAAAGTAATTTTAGCTATAACCACTTAATTTGTCCACTAAATCTTAAAAGCTTCAAACTACTTTAGCTTTGTACAGTGCAAGGAGCCTCCCCGCGAAAGAAAGATTTTTTAGTTATATTTTGTATATGAGCCGCATCCGCGCAGTCTGGTAGGGTCCGCATACTGTTCGCTAACGATTTCTCTAATTGCAATATGGTTTGAAAGCGAACAACATGGATCCTGACCAGACATCCGCGCAGGCTGGTCTGGATCCATGCTGGTCGCAAATGCACTATGTTGGTTTTCTCATGGTGCGGCTCATATGATATTACAAAACGGCATCGAAAAGTTGGCACTGACATCCAAGATCGTAAATCGAAATTAAATTTCTAGCCAGCTTTAAACTTCGAGCCAGGTCGAAGATCGGAATTCAACATTGAATATCAATTTCGTGCTTGCTTTGAAGTTATAGCCAGCTCGAAGTTCGAAATTCAAGATAGAATTTCGAGGTAGAGTTGAATTTCGAGCCAGCTCGAAGATTGAAATTCAGATTTTCAAAAAGTTGAATTTCGAGCTGGGGTTGAATTTCGAGCCAGCTCGAAGATCGAAATTCAGATTTTGAAAAAGTTGAATTTCGAGCTGGGGTTGAATTTCGAGCCAGCTCGAAGATCGATATTCAGATTTTGAAAAAGTTAAATTTAGAGCTGGGGTTGAATTTCGAGCCAGCTCGAAGATCGAAATTCAGATTTTCAAAAAGTTGAATTTCGAGCTGGGGTTGAATTTCGAGCCAGCTCGAAGATCGAAATTCAGATTTTCAAAAAGTTGAATTTCGAGCTGGGGTTGAATTTCGAGCCAGCTCGAAATACAGATTTTCAAAAGGTTGAATTTCGAGCTGGGGTTGAATTTCGAGCCAGCTCGAAGATCGAAATTCAGATTTTCAAAAAGTTGAATTTCGAGCTGGGGTTGAATTTCGAGCCAGCTCGAAGATCGATATTCAGATTTTGAAAACGTTGAATTTCGAGCTGGGGTTGAATTTCGAGCCAGCTCGAAGATAGAAATTCAGATTTTGAAAAAGTTGAATTTCGAGCTGGGGTTGAATTTCGAGCCAGCTCGAAGATTGATATTCAGATTTTGAAAACGTTGAATTTCGAGCTGGGGTTGAATTTCGAGCCAGCTCGAAGATCGATATTCAGATTTTCAAAAAGTTGAATTTCGAGCCAGGGTTGAATTTCGAGCCAGCTCGAAGATCGATATTCAGATTTTGAAAAAGTTGAATTTCGAGCTGGGGTTGAATTTCGAGCCAGCTCGAAGATCGATATTCAGATTTTGAAAAAGTTGAATTTCGAGCCAGCTCGAAGATCGATATTCAGATTTTGAAAAAGTTGAATTTCGAGCCAGCTCGAAGATCGATATTCAGATTTTGAAAAAGTTGAATTTCGAGCTGGGGTTGAATTTCGGACCAGTTCGAGCTGAGAGATGAACATTGAATAAATGACATAATTTAAGAGAAGTGAAACGAAATGATATGTACATGTAAAAGTTGATAGAATTAGAAAATCATAATAATATTATGCAAAACATGACATTTTGATAGGCCTTGTTTTGCATGTTTGCGGGCAATGGCAAACTTTTGCATAAGTATGTGACTTTGTTTAAGATGGCGAAACATGGTGAAAAAAGTGCTAGTCAATGTTTAGTGCAGGTAATATTTTAGTTTGGAATACAGGAAAAAATGCGTCTATATAGAGCATACAGTATAGTAAAAATAACCGTGATTTTTGGCCATGTTTTCAAACGTACCTTTCTTTTCAGAAATTTCTATGCGTAATATGCGAGAAAAAAATGAAATATGCCATGGGGTTTTTGTACTCTTCAAAGGAACGATAAAACTGAAAGTCCTGAACATACGTAGAAGAAAATAAATTCTAATTTCATTTTCAGAATATTATCTGTTTGAAAAAACAACGGGTGTATACTCTTGCAGTCTTTGATATGTTGCACAATAATAATAAACGGGCATCTGATCAGCTTTTTGTTAGTGCTAACGTTGTTATAAAATTTTCATAAAAAAAAAACAAAAACAAAAACAACAACAACAACAACAACAACAAAAACATTTAAGGAGATAGTTTAGGCGGTGGCATTCATTTGATCTCTTCATTATTACGTTAGCATTTGACGTGAAAATATTAACAAGAAAAAGGCACAAAAAGCAAACATACAAAAAACAAATAATAATAAAAAAAAACAATAACAAAGAACGAAGAAATGCGAAGTATGATACTCATATGCATGCATGGCTTCAAAACCTTTATACTGGTATTACGTAAATGAAGCGGAAGTCACGTGACATGAATCTCAAGTCTCGCTTCTTTAGCCCGTCAAAGACATACCGTCTCGTTTTGCACAAAATACTGTCAGAAGTTTTCATAAAAATGATTTAGAAAATTTGCACGTATCATGGAGCACATAAAAACAAAACGAAAAACACTTTGTATCTTGATTTTAGTGCTTGTATGTAACTTCATGTTCTCTACCGGTATTAGCTGGACAAGATATAACTATAGATTTTATTTTTCCGGATACAGATGTGTTCCAAATGAAACTATATTTCAAAAGGACGACGTTTTTGATTCGGTAACATGCGGAAGGATGTGTTACGTGACCAAGCAGTGCCTCAGCTACGTGTATCAGCCAGACAGTCACCAGTGCATCGGATGTCGTGTCCATGGTGAGAAATGGGCTGGTCATTACGATGCACTTCCAGGATCAATGTATCTGTCACGCTCATGTAAGTTCAGGCCTAAAAATATTGCTTGTTTCCGGTAACATGCCCACCCCTTAAAAAAAAATAGGGTGGGTAAGTAGGATTTTTTTTTAGATTTTTGTTTTACAATGAAGAAAGAGCAACTTCCCTTGAAAAGTAAAAAAAAAAATAAATAAATAAATTCCAACGCCATAACAACATTTAGGGTGGCTGCAAATTTTAGGGTAGGTCGAGATACCGGAAACAAATAATTTTTAGGCTTTATTTTCATTATCACATAATATATAGTATCAGTTACTATCGTCTTATAAAAAAATAAGACTTTTTATCCGCATGAAAGAACCGTTTTGACCAAAAACCACGAAATTTCGTGCCTACGAAATTAAATGTTGGCCTGGTGGTCTAGTGGTAACACGCTTGAATGTCAGTTCAGATGTCTGGGGTTCGAAGCCCACACCAGCCACGGGAAATTTCTGAGAGTATCTCACACCGTCTAGGAGGTCGGTACTGATTCTATCCAGGAAAGACTGCTTTGCATGTTCGGTGCAACATACGTGGCACGTTAACCCTTACCCTGCTAAATTTCTATAATGAACTTGTCCATCTTTCAATTTGGACAGTACTATTAACTGTTAAAAGGGGTGCTTACCAAACAGATACTGACTGAACGGCGAACAGTGTAGATCTTGACCAGACTGCACGGATGTGCAGCCTAATCATGATATACACTGGTCGCAAAGGCAGAATCAATCGTGGCCAGTATGATAAAAGTTAAAGAAACAGAGAGCTAGGTAAAGTTAGCGGTCATACCTGTATCAAACACCTCTCTCTCTCTCTCTCTGATCTTAGGGAGAGAAAGCGGTGGTGGGGATGGGGTGGGACGGGTGTTTCCTTCGCTCGGTCCTCTGGCCAGATCGCTCTGTGTCTGTACTTGTAGAGGATGAATTTGGAACCATGAGTGGCTCCCTTTGTATGTAAAGCGCCTTTGATCGTATTTATCATGAAATGTTTTTATTTGTTTGTAGGAAGGTGTAGAAAATGTTTAAATGCCATGGAATATTGTATCATTGGTAATTCTGAGTTGTATTGAATAATTTCATTTGATATGATAGCGTCATAATGACGTTGGGTTGCTTTAGCGGTAGTGACGTTGCCTGGACAATTCCAACATGGTAAAATGAAACTGTGAATACATAAAAAAGTAAGACTCAAACACTACAAGAAGCACTACAAAAGAAATAGTACACCAGATCATCTCTCAGAGTTACAAGAGAAAGAAAAAATATATGATGAAGTGTGTGAGAATGTCAAATCAAAAGCACGATTCCGGATTGTAGTCTGTCGACTTCAAATAAGGTCTAAAAGTATTGTTTGTTTACGGTATTTCTAAAAATTAGGGTAGGTAGGTCGGTATTTTTTGTGTCAAAAAATGAATACAAATAAGGGTGTTATGCCTTTAGAGCACAAGTAAGTTAATTTCTAACATCACTGACCATGTTAAAAGCATAAAAAGTGCAGTTTTGCAACTTTTTGTTAAAAAGTTGAAAAAAAATCTCCAAGGCATTTAGGGTCGGGCCAAAAATTTAGGGTAGGTCGAGATACCGGAAACGAACATTTTTTTTATGCCTAACAGAATACATTTTATGACTGACACACCTGTGTTTTTTGCAGGTGACCAGACGTATCTAAGGGTTGGTTACTATGACAGTCCTGCAATCTACCGTTCTGGTGGTAAATATACTCCCGACAACGTTGATGCCAGACTATGTACACATATCATATATAGTTTTGCTGGGATCGCCAATAATACACTCCGTATGGCGTTACTGAATGATGGGAAAATGTAAGTTGTTTTTATAACATAACAGTGTCACAATTCGTACTCATGTTCTGTAAAAATTCACGAGTCATGAATTTAGGTAAAAAAAATCCCTCAAAAATCCCTCATGGACATGCAAACAGTATGTATTATAAAGATATCTGCAAAAAGTGCTTAACATATGCGAACGTGCTACCGGCGCATGCATTTTTTATTTCCGATTATAGCTGTCAACACTAAATTTATCTACCAGTGAGCAATTCACTTAAATATGCAATCGTTTTATCTGAAAATGTTTACTTCAAAGTATATATTTAAAGGCTCATGAATCCATTAGTTATAATGTGGCTGCCACCATTTTTTTTTTATGAACGTAAGCTATAATAATTTCTTGTTAAGTCATATTTTCGATAGTTGTTTTCTCTAATATATGCCAAAGGTTTGAATACTTGATTAATGTAGCAGAAAGTTTTGTTTCGTTGTTTCGTTTTCTTTGTTACTTCCAGTTATGCTTCTAACTTTATATATTCATGAGCAGTAATGAAAGTTGTGCTTTTCTAACCAGTAATTGTATGCATGTCATCTGTTTCACCTGTTTTTAACTAAAACTTTAAAATTCCGTATAAGGCTTTTAATTTTATGTTAAAATCAGATAAAGCAGTTGTCCAAATAGAGAATAATGCATAATGAAATGGTTAGAAAAACACTCATTTCAATCTTACACATGAACTTATACAGTCTGTGCCATAAAGGGAGGCAATCAAAACAATTGATTCAATAATACCTTCAAATATGTTATCCAATATTCAAACCTATGACACATATTGTAGAAAAACAATAATAGGAATTAACAAGAAAATAATGAATATCATGTTCATTACAAAAACATGCGACAGCCACATTTTTAAGAAAGGCATTATGGGTTCTTAAAAGCGTTATGAAACTTGAAGGTGTTTCATTTGTAGGTATCTTAATTGGAGGATACCATCCCATGATCAGTCTAAAATCATTGTTGAAGAATGTATTATGCAATACTGGTTTTCTTTTATTCGTTTCCATGTATGTATAATAAATTGAAATGCATGTAAATGTGTGATACTGATAGTTAACATAGCTAACATGTACAAATATAATTAAAAAGACCTCTCTAAACCGAAGAATCTTTGCAGAGTTACTAATTTATTAGTGTGTACAAATACCTTTTCACGGGTATGTCGTAGGGAGGCCCGTGACCGAGTGGTTCGAATTGATGTCCCTCGCATCTTACGGTTCAAAACCTCGCTTAGGGTGTAAAATTCTTTCACGTGAGGATGCCATCAACTGGTCGGTGGTTCTACCCAGGTACCTGCTCATGCCTGAAATAATGCCTGGCCGGGCACCTGGGGTCTTCCTGTTATATAAAAGCTGCAAAGTAGTTATTTGACCTACATTGTTTCGATGTGATGTGATATGTCGTATATTATCCATTTAAAATCCAAGTTTTTCTGATAAATGCATCCAAACTAGGTTCAAGAAGCTACAGAAGTTGAAAGTTTCAAACCCATGTCTGAAGACACTAATTGCTGTGGGAGGATATGAAGGAGCAAGTTCAGACTACTCTTTGATGATGGAAAGTAAAGAAAATCGCCTAAAGTTCATTGAGTCAGCCCGTTCCTTTCTGCGTACATATGGATTCAACGGCGTTGACCTCAAATGGGAACATTCAGTACAAGAAAGCAAGCCGGAAGACAAACAGAATCTTGTGCTACTAGCTAAAGTAAGCTGGGACAATATCCTAGTTTTTACTCTTAACAGCGATGCATTCTTTTAACCCTTTACCTGCTAAATTTCTATAATGAACTTGTCCATCTTTCAATTTGGACAGTACCATTAACTGTTAAGAGGGGTGTTTACCAAAAAAAAAAAAAAAAAAAAAAAGATACTGACTGAATAGCGAACAGTGCAGATCTTGTCCAAGTCTTAACTTTAATCTTTATCATGCTGGACACGATTGATTCTGCCTTTGCGACCAGTGCAGATCATGATCAGCCTGCACATCCGTGCAGTCTGATCATGACCTGCACTGTTCGCCATTCGGTTAGTGTCTTTTTGGTATGAGTCCCTTTTAACAGTTAATGGTACTGTCCAAATTGAAAGATAGAGAAGTTCATTATAGAAATGTAGTAGGGTAAGGGTTAAGTTTAAGACTTTAAACGTTGATGAATACGGGCTCTCTTTTTGGAAAACAACAACAATAACAACAACAACAACAACGATATTTAAAGCATCAATTTAGACAATAGAAAATTGTCATAATGTATTAATGCTTTACAAAGATTCGCTTTAAATATTGATGTGTGAAATATGTATATCATTTAAGGAGATGAAAGAGGCATTTGTCATTGATGGGTATTTGCTATCAGCAGAAGTTCCCGCCAGACAATGGGAAATCGAAGGGAAATATGATGAGAAAGCACTAGCTGAGTATGTAGTAATTGTCTTTAGATTAATATTTCACCGGGATTTTTTTACAGAAATGTTTCGCGTTCTACTAAACTAGGTTAATCTACATTTTATTTGGTCACAACAAAATGAAAATATTTGAGCCGTGCCATGAGAAAACCAACATAGTGGGTGTGCGACCAGCATGGATCCAGACCAGCCTGCGCATCCGCGCAGTCTGGTCAGGCTCCATGCTGTTCGCTAATAGTTTCTCCAATTCCAATAGGCTTTAAAAGCGAACAGCATGGAGCCTGACCAGACTGCGCGGATGCGCAGGCTGGTCTGGATCCATGCTGGTCGCAAAGCCACTATGTTGGTTTTCCCATGGCACGGCTCATTTGTTTACAGCCTTTAATTTTACTAATGCTTAAAATGTCTCAATGGCCATGCCCGTGTAATCTCGTCCGTTATTTCGGCAATTTTCGGTCTTATTTGTAGCTCATACGAATAACAACCGGAGAAGTCCGAAATATTGCATTCGGAAAAGTCCGTAACCGAACGGAAGTTGCCGATTTTCATTACGGGTGTCTTAAATTATGATGATAGTTACTTATATGTCTCCCATTTGCTTATCGCTTTGCGACGGCTTATAGTCTTGTTATTGAGCCGCACAATGAGAAAACCAATATAGTGCGTTTGCGACCAGTATGGACCCAGACAAGCCTGCGCATCAGGATCCATGCTGTTCGTTTTCAAAGCCTATTGCAATTAGAGAAACCGTTAGCGAACAACATGGATCCTGACCAGACTGCGCGGATGCTCAGGCTGGTCTGGATCCATGCTGGTCGCAAAGCCACTATGTTGGTTTTCTCTGGCGCGGCTCCTTTGTTTTTCAATACAATGAAATAAGACAGATTCATTAAAAGATACAATAAACGCATTTTCTTGATACTTCTCTTATATTGGTCTTAATTTCTCATTTTTTTTTTTTGATAAGTAACTTAATCTCGCTAGAGCACGAAAAAAATATTGTTAAAAGCAAAGAAAAACCACTTGAATTATTTGTTATTTTTAAAACATATATGATATTACATGAGCTATATGTTATACTTTGATTTTTCTTTTTAGACATCTAGACTTCATACATGTAACCACGTATGATCTCCACCTTGACATGCACACTAATAGTTACACTGGATTACATTCCCCATTGTACCTGAGCAGTCAAGCTTTAGCTGAAGACACCAGCTTGGTAAGTACATAGGTTAATCAATTTAAAAATGGCAATATTCTTTTAAAATGAGAGTTATGAGTCAGTAAAAAAGGTCGTCGTTTGTGGGCAATCAAGAATGTCAAAGATAGAATACAAGTCATTCAAAATAGACTAAAAACTTGATTTAAGTTGTTCTTCAGAAATGCTAATGTGAAATTATCCTTAATTTTAGAACTCAGCTGCCGAATACTGGATTTCAAAAGGTGTACCAAAGAAGAAGTTGATCATAGGTATTGCAACATACGGACGCACATTTACACTACTAAATGAAGGAGAAAGCATGATTGATGCACCAACTATAGGTTTGGGGGGTCCTGGAGAGTTCACCTTGAAGCCAGGGCTGTTGTCATATTATGAGGTATATATTGTTCTTAAGATAGTTCTGCACGTTTGGGTCGATCTTTTCTACAATGTAGAATATGATTAAACTCTGATTTTTTAAAACTTCTGAATATACCTAGAAAATTAAGCAAATAAAAAAGATACGGTCGTGTGCTTGATTTTTTGCTAGACAGATTTGAAACAAAAATGGACCTCACACAATGTTTTATAATGGAAGTCTATGGGAAAATCATAACTTTCATAACATTTTCGCAAATAGAAATGTTTCTACAATGTAGATTTTTATGAAACTTCTAACAGATGTAAATAAACATATGGCCTATAATTTGGTGAAATAAAATGTAAAGGTCCGTGTGCTTATTTTTGAGATTTTTGACCATAATTAAAGCACTAATTATAAGACATCATTTTGAAATTTTTAACGTGTCATATGTTTTAATATCATATTTTGACTTAAGAAATGTACCAACAGTGCCATTGCAATAAATGTACTCACAGGTTTCGATTAATTCATAAAATGATTTTCATTTCCGTACGCCGAATCCAGGCTTTATTCTACGTTTTCCGGATAAATGACATTACGCCATCACTTCCGGTATATCAAACGTGCAGAACTAACTTAACATGTAAAACAGTTGTTTTGTATTGATTTTTTTGGTACTTGTAACATGTGCAAACGTTTATTTTTTTTCTTAACCCGTGTCTAGAGTGCGCAGTCGGTAGCGTGCATGTCCACTGCCTTCACAACAGGCTGAATCAAACCGAGCCTGCAACATTTTCATCTTTGTCGTGTTGGATGACCCGTAGAGTTTCCGCTTTTTTAAAAAAAAATATTTAAAATGTTTGAAAAAAAATCAGTATTTCATCAGTATCACGTCAGTCGGTTTAACTAAATTTTAGAGTATCAGTTGCAGTACTGACTTGAATGTTCTCCACAAGATACTGACAACTCCTTCATAGGTAAGGATGGAAGTGGAGTCATTTCAAGCAGTATACATGAAGAATCTATTGCCTTATATCAGTCATCACATAAGACTTTTGGTTACGTGTGCTCTATCATCTAAGCTAACATTTTAACCCTTACCCTGCTAAATTTCTATAATGAAGTTGTCCGTCTTCCAATTTCGACGGTACCATTAACTGTTTTAGAGGGTGCTTACCAAAACATACTGACTGAACAGTGCAGATCATGATCTGCACGGATGTGCAGACAGATCATGATCTGCAATGGTCGCAAAGGCAGAATAAGTCGTGTGCAGCATGGTAAGAGTTAAGCTAGGGTTTTTTCAAAGACATACTGTTACATTCTAGTATATCGTAATCTTAATATCTTATTCAGTAAAGTATACGAGATTTTTGCAATAATGTGTATTGTTTTCTTTTTCCAGATCTGTCTGATGCAGGAGCGTGGGCTTGGTATAGAACACTGGGATGACGAGCAAAAAGGTCCATACTATGTCAATAGATTACTTTGGGTCGGCTACGATAATGTGAGAAGTATCTCTGAAAAGGTAAAAATACAAATATGTATATCCTTGGATTTTATATTAACCAGATGAGTTGAATTCTGCTCTAGTTGATGAATTTTATCAAACGCCCACTTTGAACACTTACCAGGAGTGTTAACAAAGATCAGTAATTTGTCTAAATTTTCTTCATTTACAGATGTCTTGGTTAAAGGAAAAAGGATACGGAGGGGTTGTGATGAATTCCTTGGACCTAGATGACTACGGACAGGTGTGCAAATCTTCGAGTCGACCATACCCGCTTCTCAATGCTATAAATGATCACCTTACATCCGGATTAGAAAAGACGGCACAAGATCAAAAGTAAAAGACCTATGAACACTGAAGTCAATGGATGCAAAGAACATAATATCAGTCTAGTGGATACAACAGATTAAATCTATGTCTACCCTTTCTCTATTGGGCATTTATTTAGATATGTCAACCATTGGCTGTTGGTTGTTGGTTTCAAACGTCAAAATTATTATCCGCAATAGATCAAAGACTACAATTAGAATTTCTTCTGACGTCAAAATCATGATTGGAAAGATATTAAAAGCTATAATCAGAACTTCTTCTGACGTCAAAATCGTGATTGGAACTATAATTACAACTTCTTCTGACGTCAAAGTCTTGATTGGAAAGATATTAAAATCTATAATCAGAATTTCTTCTTACGTCAATATCATGATTGTAAAGATATTAAAGACTATAATCAGAACTTCTTCTGACGTCAAAATCGTGATTGGAACTATAATCAGAACTTCTTCTAACATGACAATCGTGACTGGAAAGATATTAAAGACTATAATCTGACCTTCTTCTGATTTACAGGATAATTTAGATTACGATTTAACCCTTATCATGCTAGACATGATTGAGTTTGCCTCTGCGACCAGTGTAGATAATGATCAGCCTGCGCATCCGTGCAGTCTGATATGATCTGCACTGTTCGCCATTTAGTCAGTATCTTTTTAGTAAGCACCCCTTTTAACAGTTAATAGTACTGTCCAAATTGTAAGATGGACAAGTTCATTATAGAAATTTAGCAGGGTACGGGCTAAGACTTGTGTATCTAAAGAATGAGATGTTAGAGCGCACCTTTCAGGGCTCCATAACGTGTCAATATTGTTAATTGAATTAACCCTTACCCTGCTAAATTTCTATAATGAATTTGTCTTTCAATTTGGACAGAACCATTAACTGTTAAAAGGGGTGCATACCAAAAACAAACTGACTGAATGGCGAACAGTGCAGGTCATGATCAGACTGCACGGATGTGCAGGCTGAGCGTGATCTGCACTAGTCGCAAATGCAGAATCAATTATGTCTTGCATGATAAAGATTAATCTGGGCACACATACAGTTTTACTAAAATACTTTCTTGATATAAAAAGTCTCTGCTTACAGTGGTTTGAAAATAATGTATAGATTATCAACAATTACCTAACACTTTATGGCCATATACTGAAGATGAATTTCCTTTCACTTACATTGTAAGGCATGACTCTCGCATTTGATAGTACACAATATTCGGTTTCATAATCAGATCACCGTAAAACTAAAGTTTCATATTGACTAATTACAATTTTTCATCGAAGGTACCTACCACCAGTTAAAGTCATGATATCAATGTTTGTTATAATAAGTCTATATTGCCTAACTGTTGTCTGACATATATTGTATATTTCATCTTTGTTGAGACAGTAGTAAGATAGGACTAGTATTTGGTAGAAAAGGGTGTACACTTTGTGATAAACTTTTAACATTAAAATGTACACGCACGGCTGCTTATGGCAGCATACCATTATACATGTGCTATTGAACGAGTGCAACCATTGTAAAAAACGAGTTGTTGATTGGTATGATAAATGTCATCTGAACTGGAAAATGAAACATTCTACCATTGTGACTGACTGTAATGTATGATATTAATTTTTTTGACTAAAATTGTTGTGTTCTGTTGCAGTATATATAAACAACGGTAATAAGATTTTATTTTTAAATGATAACTAAATGTATCATTAGATCAAAGATATTAACCTCATATGAGCCGTGCCATGAGAAAACCAACATAGTGGGTTTGCGACCAGCATGGATCCAGACCAGCCTGCGCATCCGCGCAGTCTGGTCAGGATCCATGCTGTTCGCTTTTAAAGCCTATTGGAATTGGAGAAACTGTTAGCGAACAGCATGGATCCTGACCAGACTGCGCGGATGCGCAGGCTGGTCTGGATCCATGCTGGTCGCAAACCCACTATGTTGATTTTCTCATGGCACGGCTCATATTCAGTTTTTTCTTTACACAAACGATGCAATAATTTTTCAAAAGAAGCCATGCCTATGCGTCGGCCAGGTCTTGACGCTATTTATTCATAAACTTATAAGATGTAAGAGTTTTCAATAATATTCTACAACAGCAGTCATTTTACACTGATTTCATTTTTTACATATTTTTGTTGTAAATATTTCCGTAAGTTTTGAAAAAAGTTGTCGTTGTTTATCTAAAAGCATTAGGTCCTCTTTAACACTCATGATATATTTGTTTGCGTGTCTAATTTGGCGTAACAAGAACAATCATTGCTTATAGGTAGACGAATGCTATCACAGGATCAGCAGTCTCTTTGTTCTTAGTGTAAGATGAAGGAAAGCATATTGTTTCTTTCCGCCACAATGTTTCTTTCCGCCACAATGAATACTTTTTGTTTTCATTTGTTCCTTTCCGTGCTATTGGACATTTTGTTTAATTAAAGATGGCGAGAATATCTGCTTTGAAAGATCCATTTCTACTGGTCACATTTCATAAGCCAATCGTCTCTTACATTACACTATTGTTCGTCACCGGATTCATATAGTATCGAATCACCTTTCTGTGTTTGGAAACATTCAAAGTTTTCATTTCCTTTTAGAACTATCTTCTGCTCGCTGTAATCTACAGTCTATCTAAAGTTTTTTTCCATTCATTGACTTATGTTGATTTGTTTTTTTAACGTTTCTATATATTGTGACGTTCTTCTAGAGTGATGACGTCCTCTTGAATTCGTTTGATGTTGTATCCCTTGAGGCAAGTTTTGCCAGAAGCAAGAAAGGTCATAAGCAATAAATAGAGATGAAAGGCAATAATAAATCAACAAACGCTGATTGGCGGGGCGGAGTTAATCTTTGACTTATATGCAAATAATGGTGATCTCAAAAACGAACAAAATAGGTGGAGATATATAATTGTTTAATTCCGTAATCTTTCGGTAACCAGCGACTAAAAGTTCTGCCACACTTTGGTTACAATGTAAGGTAGATGGCAACTGAATAAAAAGTCAGGTTGCCGAATAAACTGCATATCCTGCACAATAATGCAGTGGACCGTCGCGAAATCCTGCCCGCCAGGTCTGTTAAAACGCACAATAGTGATAGAAAGATGGGCGACTTGTTTCATTCTACTGTAACTTTTAAAAGCTGACGAATAAATGTAACTTTTCTTATAATGCTTATATTTCATACTTTGGCTATACGCCAGGCTGCATTGCTTATATTTCATACATTACTTTGGCTACACGCCAGACTGCATTGCTTATATTTCATACATTACTTTGGCTACACGCCAGACTGCATTGCTTATATCTCATACTTTGGCTACACGTCAGGCTGCATTGCTTATATCTCATACTTTGGCTACACGCCAGCCTGCATTGCTTATATTTAATACTTTGACTATACGCCCGGCTGCATTGCTTATATTGAATACTTTGACTATACGCCAGGCTGCATTGCTTATATTAAATACTTTGACTATACGCCAGACTGCATTGCTTATACGTCATACTTTGGCTATACGCCAGGCTGCATTGCTTATATTTCACACTTTGATTATACGCCAGCCTACATTGCTTATATTTCGTACTTTGGCTAACGCCAGACTGCATTGCTTATATTTCATACTTTGACTATACGCCAGGCTGCATTGCTTATATTTCATACTTTGGCTACACGCCAGACTGCATTGCTTATATTTCATACTTTGTGTATACGCTAGGCTGCATTGCTTATATATTTTACTTTGGTTATACGCCAGACTGCATTGCTTATATATAATACTTTGACTATACGCCACGCATCATTGCTTATATTTAATACTTTGGCTATTCGCCAGGCTGCATTGCTTATATTTCATACTTTGACTATACGCCAGGCTGCAAGGGGAGTAAACAGAGTTTTATACTGAAAGTAAGCACCCTGATCGAGACAAAAATATGATTCCCGACGGAAATTGTGTATTGCATTTAAGGTAGTTCTGCACGTTTGATTAGTTTTGCAAGTTTGATTAACCGAAAGTAATGGCGTCACGTCATATATCCGTACCACTAGAATAATGCCCCTTGTCGTAAGTTCACAATTTTGCATGATATGTAGAGTTCTGTCATGAGAGTAAGCCAGCCAGCTGCTGGTGCTACTCAAGAGCCCGCTCGAGCCTGAAATAGTGCATGTAGGGGGACCCGGTGTCTCCCTCCTTCAGACTGTCAAATCGTCTTAAGACCTTATTTTTTTAGGTCCAAAAATAGAGCATACATCAAATAAATGTGCATTTCTGTAAAAACGTTTCTTGTAGAAATGTGTTAATTTAGATTATCAAAATTTCAATGTCATGATTTATAGCTTTTTATACTGGGGATAAAAAGAAGTGTTGGAGGGCTTTCAGCTCAGTCAGTAGAGCATCAGAAGATTGTTTCGAGGCCCTGCGCTCGAACCCCTGTCTAGCAATTCAGTTGTCCTTTTGTTTCACAGTGGCGTTTTGCTATAATATGCTTCGAAATCTTGGTGTAGAACGTCTTATCATAAATAAAGGGAGAAAGTGTGCAAGCGGCCCTGTGGGCATGTCAGTAGAGCATCGAAATGGATTTTGTTTGAAGTGTTCGTATTGTTCAAAGTAATCTGTAATAAATATTATTTCTGATTATTTGTTTTCTTATTCATTTCCGATTAACAACCAATATTTTGGGTAGCTGATACTGTTTTTGCTATCTCAAACACGGAATGAGTTTGAATTTTACATTTGCCTCCAATCCAAATAATGATTCATGATAGATTTACAAATTTATCAGCCGAAAGTGTCCTTTATTATTGAAGTAAATGAAAGTGATAAGTCACTTGCTACTGGACTTGATATTTTTGTTTGGCGTTTTCAGCAGTATTTTAGCTATGCAACGGAGAGCAGTTAAATCTTTACCAATACTAGTGTTCCTTGATTTTAACCAGTACTAACCTGTTCTCTTAAGGCCTTAAAATTGTTTGTTTCCGGTATCCAGAACTACCCTAAATTTTTGGCCCGACCCGAAATGTTTTATGGCCTTGGAGGATTTATTTTTAAACATTTTAACAAAAAGTTTCAAAACTGCACTTACCATGCCTTAAACATGGCCAGTGATGTCAGAAATAAACTTACTGATACACACAAATGATCATACAACAGCTTGCAGTACAGGCCATACATGTATATGAGTGAAAGTTCATACAAAATATGAATTACACGCATTAATAACAAAGTATACAAATAAAAAATATAGAGCTACCTTTTCACCATTATATATTCAGTCTCACAGCACAAGTCCTTTTAAAGGGGCATAACTCCACAAGGCATATGGGTGTATACATCCATATGCCCTGTAGCTTTATCTCCCTTTACCTAACAATATTCTAATCTACTCATTTAGATAATTAAAAATCATATGCTATGAAGCAACCACTACTAAATATTTTAAACATTCTTTTCCATTTAAATTGTTTCAACCTATCAAATCTGTTTGAACCATAAAGAACAGATAAGTTTATTTCTCGATACAAACTTTACATTTGCCTCCTATCTAAATAATGATTCATGATATTAGATATTTATCAGCCGAAAGTTTCCTTTTGTCCTTGAATGTTACCCTTGAAAAACAACATGAAATTGAATGAAAATCTTAACACAGAGAATGCTTTCAAGATGCAACAAAAACGCACTTACTGGCATCCCAAATCTTAAAATTTTCTCGGGGGAGATCCACCAAATCCCCTAAAAGAGAGACAGACAGCGAGCGAGAGAGAGAGAGAGAGGGAGAGAGAGAGAGAGAGAGAGAGAGGAAGGGGGCGGGATCCCCGTCTTATAAGTCCCTTGCTACTGGTTTGTTTAGAGTTTAGTGGCGTTTTCAGCAGTATTTTAGTTATGCAACGGAGAGCAATTAAATCTTCACCAGTGATCCTGGATTTTTTACCGGTACTTACTTGTTCCCTTATGATAAATGGACAAAGTAAAACACAGTACTTTGCAAGTTGCATATCACACAGTGACACTTTGTGTTAAAATAGGCAGATTGCACACGGATGCTTGCTGTATAGGTTCATACATGTGTATGAGTGAAGGTTCATAAATAGATATGAAGACTTAGTACAACCCATGTCACACGCGTTAATAACAAAGCTTTCACCATTATTTATTCACAACACAAGTCCTTTTGAAGGGACATAACTCCACTAGGCATAAGAGCGTATGCATCAATATGCCTAGCAGCTTGATCTCCCTTTACCTAACAATTCTAATTAATTAAAACATGTAGATCAAGCTGTGAAAACACCTTGTTTCATAGTTGACTTATAATCTGTCCCAAAAGGCTTAATGGTAGGTTGACAAAAATGTCGCCCCTTTTACGTTAGAGAAAAAAAGGGGCATTGATCCTGTGATGCGTGTATGTGATCGCACGGTCAGATTTTTACGACGATGTTCTTTTTTAGTGTGGTGAGAAATGTTCAGTGGGAAGGACTCCAAGTCTGCTGGGGTTATAATTTCTCAGTGATTACTGTTAGTCATCAGCGTGGAGTGATCACAGCTCTGAGTACTTTTCACAGAACATTGATCATCCAGTAGTGTTCACGGCACTGTGAGTAATACTTATTGGGTAGTGTTCACGGTACTGTACTGTGAGTATTTCTCACTGGGTAGTGTTCACGGTACCGTAAGTACGGCTCACTGAGAAGTGCTCACATTACCGCGAGTACTGCTCACTGAGTAGTGTTCATGGCGCCGTGAGTACTGCTTACTGAGAAGTGTTCACGTTACCGTGAGTACTGCTCATTGAGTAGTATTCACGGTACTGCGAGTACTGCTCACTGAGTAGTGTTCACTTTACCGTGAGTACAGCTCAATGAGTAGTGTTCACATTTTCGCGAGTACTGCTCACTGAGTAATATTCATTGCACTGAGAGTACTGCTTACTGAGCGGTGTTCATATTTCCGTGAATATTGCTCACGGAGTAGTATTTACGGTACTGTGAGTACTGGACAATGAGTAGCATTCACGGTACTATGTGTACTGTTCACCGAGAATGAACTTAAGGACATATTCTTGTATTAATACTTTTGAAATCTGAAAAGTTTCCTGAAATCACATGCTAAATAGATACTTCTATCTATCCGATATTTGAGTTTTATGATTATTTGACCTTTTGACCTTTAATCTGCATAATAGTTTTAGGCATGTTATATTAAAAAGATATTCATAAAATCTGACATATCGTCGTAAAACGTCTGTAGAAGCCCGCCGGATATGTTTGTGACCTCACAAACATATCCCGCGGGCTTCTGCAGACGTTAATACACAAAACAAACGTATATTATCGCTATTCTTGCATAAAAAAACATGTCATGAAGACTAAATTTATTGTTTCATACGTGATGACCTAACGATTCCGGTACATTTTTATTTACCATTCTGTTGTTCTTGGAAACGGCAAACATGTTTTAAATATCTACAACCGGGGTCCACACATCAACAACACTAACAAAAGCGTGGTTTGAAGGTTTTTGGGCATTTTATTTTTATCTATCGTTATTAAAACATAATATTACCCATAATTATGCACATTTCCTAAAAAATTGATAAACAGGAACACCATTTTAAGAATAATAATTTTACATTCGAATTATTTTGATCACGAATATAATTTAGAGTACGGAAGTACGGAAGGTAGTGACTAGCTTTCAAAGTTTATTTTATAAATTCTTCAAAAATCAGGTAAAATCATACCGACTGATACTTACCAAAATCATTAAATTAAATTATTAATGTGATTCCTAAAAACTAACAATCGCACAAGTTACACGCGATACTTATTCATTAACAGTTATTTGCAACAACTGAACAGCTTTATAAACTCCCTTTACAGTAAAGGGAGTAAACTCTAAAAGACGGGTGGCGGTTATAAAGGAAAGAAACAAGACGCAGATGCCAAATATCAGTCTACGCAGAAATACATACATACATCGCTGACAAAGAATTTCAAAAATAAAAATCATGTATTAACAACACGTGAACTGCCTTGTTTGCACACGATTTTTATCCCGTTAATACATGGGCGGATCCAGTCAAAAAAGAAGTTTTTTATGCAAGAATGCCAATTTATGCCGACAGCCTGATTACGTATATTTTGGTATATAACTTGCCTTGTTAAAAATTGGTTCCGGGTTCAACTTTTTGAATGGCCATATTGCCGCCCTACCAAACAAACTATGCACAAATATGTAAATTTTTTTATGACCGGTGATCTCATGTTTTTTTGTATCTTTTGAAAGAGTGGTGTCTGTTGAACAAGAATTAGTTAATAAGATGACCATAGATAATATGTAGGACTCTTAAAGTCGTGTTTCTGACTGCAAAATGATAAATTTTACACTGAAATAACTGGATTTTTGTTGAATTATTATTAAATACTATAAAGTAAAAAAATATAAACTCTGTAACATATTTTTGTCATGTGATTTATATTTTCTTTTTCAGTAGACTATACACTTTCAAATGATATAAAAACTACATGAGCTTACCAGGCATCAATATTTGACATATTTTATCACTGTTTTATAGAACTTGCTTATTTGTTGATCGAATTCCTTAAACAGATACATTATTTAAGAAAACATAGTTTACGCGAAAACATCGATTATTACTTTTAAAGTTTCTGTCTGTGAAAACTCCTAATAAGTAACAAAGTGTTAACGATGACAATAACAATTTTAGACGGAAGGATAACAACAACAGGAACATTTCAAGCAAGTGAAATGAGCCGCGCCATGAGAAAATCAACATAGTGCGTTTGCGACCAGAATGGATCCAGACCAGTTTGCGCATATGCGCAGTCTGGTCAGGATCCATGCTGTTCACTAATGGTTTCTCTAATTGCAATAGGCTTTCAAAGCGAACAGCATGGATCCTGACCAGACTGCGCAGTCTGGTCTGGATCCATGCTGGTCGCAAAGCCACTATGTTGGTTTTCTCATGGCGCGGCTCAAATATTTATTCCAGTATTATTGTAACGCAAAATGAGCTCAAACCCTACTCATTCAATCTAATGTCGCAAATATTTAAAATTGCACTTCAATACTCAAGTCATAATATATTCAATTCAAAATATTGAAATGCCCTCTCTTTATAAAATGTGATGGAGCTTCCTGGTGTTTTGATAAAAACATTCAAATCTTAAGATACCATCTTAACATCATGGTTCAATAAATTATTATAATGCCAAGTTTTCCGACTTCTGGAACGTATATCAGCAGACGAGAACAGAACAGAATTTTCATTCACTTGAACTCCTCAAAGTTCCTCGTAATAAACACATTTACAAGCAAATTACCATGCCATAAAAATACAAATGGCATAATTATATATTTATAACGGATTTTGACATTAAAAACGTATATATATATAAAAGTATTTGTAAGATATTTCAGGATTAACATTTAAATAACATACAAGTACTATACAGTTAATTATGACATTCAACTTGTACTTGGTACCGTCGCCCCTATGCGCGGCAAACCAACTACGCTCCCTGAAAAATGCTGTAAGACTCTTCACAACAAAAGAGGTGTATGTCTACGCTTACCAGCAAAACTTTCAGAGATAGTCGTGTGGCGCATAAGTTCAACAAAACCATACTCAGTATGAAAAGCATGTAGGCAAAATGTCCATCACGCAAGGTTGTAACTACATGTGACCTCTATGCTTTTATGCATGTATCTCATTATTGGCGTCTTCACGACTGATCCATGTGTATTTGACGGACCTCTCTAATTCAGCGCTATGTAAAATGAACTCTCGCTGAACTAATACACGCCTGGTAAACTACAGAGCTACCTCTTTAAGAGGTATACGGTAAACTGCTCTGTCGCAACTTCCGAGGTAGTGCACGTCGCGATAAAAGGATATCAACAAAGGTGAGAGTCATCATATTTTTTGCATTTTTACAAGCAGTGTATCGACTATCAAAAATCGGGGAATGGTAGGCGATGTAGATATGATTTAACTTTACAGAGAACTTTAAGTTTGCTAATTCATTCTTAATTTGTGGTCGTGATGATGTTTACCAACACGCTGATTTAGCAGTAAATTTGGCCATTTCGTCATGAAAGCACTTTCATTGTCAAATATTTACATTTTAACTAATATTAAGAAGCAAACCGAGTAGGCGTGAGATAGCTGTAAAATATACAATTCATTTGGAAATAAAATATGTACTAAAAATGATTCGGGAGTAAAATTATTCATTTTTGATTGTGAGAGATAGCTCTGTCGTGAAGGAGATAGTCATGTCGCTAAGGAGATAGCTCTGTGTTGCATTAACAGTTTTGAGCAGTGTTGAATGTATCCGGATATTAGTTATGTCCACTTATGAGATACAATTCAATTTTCTCATTTTTATATTTATACATTATTTGTATAATGCATATTGAATACTTTCTTATATCTATTTTGCTTGTTTTTTTTTTATTTAGTGCCGTTTAACAAGTACTTCTGGATTCAGCACTAGTACTAACTTGTTCTCAGCAACTAACCATCAAGTCCTCCTACAGACACATTGTAAAAATAATCAGGGGGTTCAAACTCAAAACCCATGATCAATAGATCTGCACTTCCACTATTGATCTTAGCGAGCGGGCTCTATTTTCTTACATTCGGCATGTGCTACCTTTTCTATAAAAAAGATATAAAAAAAAGATAAATTCAGTTAGAGAAAAGCTAATGCGTGAAATTATCTTGTGAAAAGCAAGGGTTACCTGTAACTTTAGTGGATGTGGCTCTCATACTTGTTTACACTATCTATTACACTATATTGTAACTATTCAGATATGATTTTAGAGGCTTGTAAAATCATATCTGAATATAATGATACCATAATTGCTTTCGTTGAGGACACGACCAGTTTGTTTGTACGTAACGGTAAATAAAATATACTGTGTACAAATACTAGAGCCGCTGTGACTTCATCGATCTGATGAAAGATCATTCGTACTCAACCTCTGATTCATATGGGGAAGTTGGCAGTTACTTGCCCAGAACAGGATGTACTGGTACAGAATCCAGGAACACTGGTTAGGTTAACTGCCCGCCGTTACATAACTGAAATACTGTTGAAAAACAGCGTTAAAACCAAAAACAAAAGCAAAATTAAGTGATTTGAAATAAAATTATACGTATGTGAACATGAAGTACAAATATAGAAACTAAGGGAATTAACTCAGACTATCAGAACCCCAAGTATCTGTGTATGCGATATCAATTTGACCAACCATTGCAGGATGAAAAGAGAGACAAGCGAATGAAAAGATAGACCAACATATCGAGGAGTCAGAGCGAAGATTATCTAAATACTTGTAGAAAAAGAAGTACTAAGAACCGTTTCACTCTTATCCCTCGCTCTGGACAACGCCGAAACCATGTATCCCAGTCTTTGCGTAGATGCGATGGACAATTAGTATCGTAATCTCCTTGTTCAAAATACATCGTTACTGTCCTTAGTCCACTTAACAGCTATCCTCTATGCAGTAACGTATTTGCTTCGACTATACCTAGTACACATTCAGGACATCAAAAAGTACGTAACAACAAAACATATCATATTGATATCTTATACAAGTTCGGACGTTGTAATTACAATTAAATCGCTCGATTCAGTTTTTTATTCTTATTTTCTAATTGTTTAATGTTTGAAAACCTACCACCTTACTGAACATTAGTGAGCGATCATGGAACTTATAACTAGACTTCTGCTCTTATGTAAGAGAAGAGACACATTTCCATCACAGTCGTATATTGCACAGGATCGGACTATTTGTATCTTTTCGAGTTTTTATACAGATGTCATCATAAAATACTAACAAGAGGGTCAAGATGACCCTATAGCGCTCACCTGTTAAAACTGACCTCGGAATTATCAAGATAAACATTCTGACCAAGTTTTATGAAGATAAGGTCATAAATGTAGCCTTTACAGTGTTAACAAACTTTTCCTTTGATTTGAGTGGTGACCAATATTTTTATCCGACATGACCCAGCTTCAAAATTGACATGGAAATAGTGAATAAAATTCTTACCAAGTTTCATGAAGATAGGGTCATAAATATGGCCCATAGAGAGTTAACAAGCTTTTCCTTTGACATGAACAGGTTTCCTAGTTTTTGACTTTTGACCTCACATGACCCAGTTTCGAAGCTGGCCTACGAATCATCAAGATAAACATCCTGACAAAGTTTCATGAATATCGATTCATAAATATGGCCTCAAGAGCGTTAACAAGCTTTTACTTTGATTTGACCGGGTGATCTAGTTGCTGACCCCATATGATCCAGTTTCGAACTTGGGCTAAGAATCATCATTCTGATCAAGTTGCATTGAGATAGGGTCATAAATGTGGCATCTATATGCTTTTCCTTTAAATTGCCTGGTGACCTAGATTTTGACCCCACATGATATTCGGACTTTGCCTAGAGATCATCAAGATAAACATTCTGTGCAAGTCTGTATCAGTCAAAGCATAAATGAAACCTCTATATGGCTGAAAGGACTAAAATAGAAAATTTTGTCCCATTCAGGGACAGTAACACTAGAACCTATTATAAATTTTAGCCGGTATTCGAAAGCAACCGAAATCTTATTGAGACTAAAGATGTTTGTAAATATGATTAAAATTGAATATAAAGTGTCACTGCTATCATGTTCACAAGGTAAAATTAAGAAATTTTGGCTCTTTCAGGGGTCAATCAGGGACCTATTATTGGATCTTACGATTTTATCATGGAATCCAAGATATATTGTTGCTAAAGATATTTTGCAATTTTGTTTCAAAGAAATCATAAATGAAATATGTATAGGTCTGCAAAAGTCAAAATAGCACACCTTACCCCTTTACAGAGCGGTGGGGGGGGGGGGGGGGGGGGGGGGGGCATTACTCATGGACCCATGATGGGATGTGGCCAGTTTTGAACGGAACCATGCCAATACAAGTTGTTTGCTAGTTTGATTAAAATTGATTGCAAAATGTGGTCTCTATCGTGTTCACAAGAACTTGTGAACGGACGGACGATGGGCAGACGGACGACGACGGACGATGGAACAAATGCGATCACAAAAGCTCACCCTGTCACTACATGACAGGTGAGCTAAAATGTTTAAAAACCATACCGTGTACCAAATATCCGGTTTCCGTTTCCCCAACGTGAATTTATTTTTCAGAAAGAACGTAGAATCAGGAAATTTCACATAGATGCTCCGAAAAGATGCATCTGTCAAACCAAATGATTTAAGTTTTCAAAAAATTTGTTCATAAACAAAGACATTTGTGTAAAACATTTTGTTAGTTTTTCCTTTCAGACTAAAACAATTGTTATTGAATTTCTAAAAAGATTACGGTCGTTTTCAGACCACAGGAGTTGTTTACAAATGTAAGCCACCATAACTGCAAAGTTCAATTGCAAGGATTGTTAAGTTTTTATTTTAATAAAAAACTCTACCTATAAGGTCGACCACGTTTTTTGAGCCGTGACTTATTTATGCGAGACAGTTTATTCGCCAAAAAGGGTAGGAACATATATTTAATACATAGTAAAGCGGTATACGTTATCGATGAATGTAAATGAATGCATGGCCTAAAGGATATGGCGGTGGCTTAACAAACTCGCTTTTCGAGGTTCGAGCCTTGGTAAGTTAACATTTTAAAAAAAAAAGAATCAATGGTTTGTTTCAATAAACATTGCACGTTAGATACTGCTATAGACGATCTTCCAGCACCGGTGGTCATCGATCTTAACTCGGATTCCGATACATCATCTGATTCAGAGACTTACACAGCTGAAGGGTCGTCAACAAACACAGCAAGTAAAGTTGAAATTATGTGACATGAATTAAACTGAAATAAAAGCAGCAAAATATTAAAAATGCAGAAACAATGAAAACAAATAAGTCAAACATTAATCCGTAATCTCGTATTGAACGGTTTGTAATCATTACGCTTTACCAACTGCGCCGGTGATATAATCAAGATCATGGTAAACAAAACATAGAACGTAGAACATAGTTTATTCAACTTGTACACATATACAAGTACCTTATGGTACAAAACATTCATACAATATTCATAATGTGCATGGTCATTTCAAAATAGATATTTTATCGATAAGTCTACAAACAATATTTTCTCTAATACATCTGTTACATATAATGATCTTTCATCATACCAGTACTTGCTTAAATAGTTAATGACTCTTGTTGTAACAAGCACAATGGAAAGAAAAAACTTAAAATAATAAAGTTAGGATTTGGAGAATGAACTGTAACGTCGAAAATATAGTAAAGTGTAATTTCTCGTTTTAAGAGCTATTGACTCATGTAATTATAAAACTCGTACACACACAAACATACTACGTACTACGCTTCATGATTCAATAATTCATTTCTCTTCTTATTAGCCTGAAGAATGTATTTAGCAAGATTTCTTATAACAATTATATTTTCTGACTTGAGTAACTGAATGAATTTGTACGTACCGAGACGTCTATAAAAATAATATTTTTTATGAATTGGTGTCGTAACTGCTCATATACTTTACATTTAATGACAAAGTGGTACTCGTCTTCTATGTCACGCGACTCACATAGCTGACAGATTCGTTCGACCCTTTCGATACGATTTCTACCGTGTTTACCTGTTTCAATTCGCAACTTATGCGCTGAAACCCGTTGGCTTGTGCCTGACGTAAAGTTTTTGTATCAAGAACGTAAAGATAGTCACTTGGGACAAATTCATTCTTTACATAAAAATATAAATGGTTAAGAACATTGTTACTTTGTAAATCTGCCCGCCATTTTGCACGTAACAAACTATAAGCCTTTGTTGAAAGAATTATTTGGAATCTACATTGTCCTGATAATTACAGACGCCCGGAAAGCCATACTGACATATTAAGTGCTTGATTTTTCTAGCCCAGTTAGCTTTACCATTTAAGCATTTGTTAAACGAATCATTATAAATATATTTTAGTAGTATGTTATTGGACGATGGAAGTTGTGACAAGTATTTAATAATTTGAAAATGTCTCGAGATAAACAGCGGATATCGTCCCAAATCTCCGTATACGGTCGCATATCCGGTGCCTTGTCTGACTCCCAAAGTTGCCTTACAATACTTCAAGTACACACGTTCTATTTCTTTGGACTTGGAGAATCCCCAAATTGGACAGGCGTATTTAAGAATTGAACCAACGAACGAATCAAATAATTTGAGAGATACAGATGGTCTTAATTAAAACTTACTTACATTGCACAACAATGTTGCTTTTAGTGCCTTTCCTACTACATACTGGTTATGCAATGCAAATGAACCAGTGTAATTGAATACAACGCCCAAATAAATAATGTCATCTACTAATTCTAAAAGATGACCATTAAAATACCATATCAACATTCATTGCGTTTAACTTGACCCCTTTTCCGAAACACTACCACTTTGTTGTTTTTTTTTCTATATTTACCTGTAAACTCCAGTATTCACAATACTCGTATAGCCGGGTTAAGCTATTTTGTAAATCCTACACAGAATTTCCAAACATAACCATATCGTCAGCAAACAGTAAGATGATTACACATATATCATATAAAGTCAGCCCTGGTGTATTTAAATTTTGTAAAAATAGTTCTAAATCTTCTAAGAAAAGGGCGAATAATGCCGGTGAATTTTTAAGACCTTGTCTTAAATCAATGGATATTTCGAAGAATTCTGAGCACAGGTTACAACTTTCAACACATGGTTTTACCACGGCCTTGAACGTTTTTAGTATATTACCATCGAAACCCATACCATAAACCATAAAGTTTGAACCACAGGGCATTACGATAGGCCGAGTCGAATGCATTTTGCAGGTCGGTTAACGCGCAAGGCAATCTTAAATTCTGTTTTTAGCATGTTCAATTAAACTTTGTAATATAAATATTGCATCGACTGTACTACGACCCTTTCGAAAACCGAACTGTGAGTCCGAAATAACATTGCTTTCCTCGAACCATTTTTTTTACCTAATTCTGCAAATTTGGACTCAACACTGGGATATTGTGATCGATTTATTAGTTTTTGATTTAAAATGCTTCCAAAAATCTTGAGGTTTTTTATTCTTCAACTTGTCTAGCTCACGTGAGTGCACTTTTATATGCCCGCAGTAAATTTAAAGCGCTTTCTTAAGTAATACAACTATACCCTGTTATACTCAGACTTGCTACTATTGAAAATCCTTAACGCATTCTTATATTCAGACTTTACATTCCGCATCGAACCAATCGTCATTGTTGTAAAAAGTACGCCTCGTTTTGGAGCCGTTCTGTTTGAACTCATTCTTAAACAACGGTTTTGTCGTTTCAAGAGAAAATGCATTGACCATAGAATTAACTTCTAAGATTTCGTTAAAAATGATATCATTAAAATCATATAGTTTTCCAATAATATTACTTCTTATTTTTTCTTTATTGTCGACATTCCACTTATAATAAATATGCATGCCTGAAAACTGAACCCCTTCCAATAACTATCACGTTCGCAAGTGTTAGCTATCATGTTCGCACGTGGTAGCTAACACGTGCGCACGTGATAAATAAATATTTTCCTATGTGAACGTGATCGCTATCACGTGCGAACGTGATAAATAAAATATTTCCTATGCGAACGTGATAGCTATCACGTGCGAACGTGATAGTTATCACGTGCGCATAGGAAATATTTTATTTATCACGTTCGCACATGTTAGCTAACACGTGCGCATGTGATAAATAAAATATTTCCTATGCCACCGTACAAAAGATATCTGCACTTAATAAAGTAATTTTTATGATGGTTTGTTGGCAAGCTTCTTCTGAATTCATAAAACGTTTCATAATAGTACATGTTGCATATTAAGTAATCGACATAGAAGCTAGCATATCCTATTTCTACAGCATACGTGTTGTTGTTGGTATATTTAGCCATTCGGACGAACGCAGTGAGGTACAAAAAAAATCTATCTTTGATACACCCGGAAGATTTATTGATCTTGCCTTACTTCGGTTGATAAATATAAATAACGTTTTATTCTGCACTTCACAAGGAAGTTTTAATACCTTGAATTGATATCATGCCAATTCTCAAAATTTTGAAATGTTTCATTCTTTATCAAATAAAAAATTTATATTTATCAAGTACGGTGTCCCGTTAGGGCCATCGTTAAGCGATTAATGGTTAAATTTATTTCAAAAGGCTTATATCCGACAATGACTGTGTGGAGTAAGCTTTATTTAATCCGTAGGACATGAAAATAAGAAGCGACAGACTCGCCCGCACTCTGAGAGACATGTTGTTTTAACCATGACGAGAACTGACCTAGATTTTAACTATATATCAGTAAGAGCAGTCTGTCGCTTCTGACTATTGACAATAAATAACAAATGCTGATTGAATGGGATAAGGCCGTGACTTTTATTATTATAATATCATTACAGAAAATTAATGAAATATCATGGCATATTGTATGAGATAGAAGTATCATGAAATGAAGCATGAAATGATAGAGTTTTAGCCAAATTGCATAGAAACAAAATAGGCAACGCTATGATGCTGAAGCTCTAAATTTATGATAAGTACACATGTACTAGACAATGGAAGGAGAATGCAAAATTTCAAATTCTGCTAGCAAATCCAGCTGACGAAATTCCGAGGCCAAGATGCTCAACGAATTCTCAACATCATGATAATGGATTTTGCTCTAATTGCCTAAATTATACTGATGACTGTGTGTACAATATGCCATACCGAAATGCACAAAGTATGTTGAGGGCCACCAAATATTTTATGAAATAAAATTCGTCCATAAAATGGTACATTGAATATTGTATCTAATTACTGAATAGCCACATGCAAGCATTCATTTCTTTAATAATACCAGATTTTCCGGATAATTTACTTTCAAAGATGGCAATACAAGTTATATTCAACTCTATTTGGCCATTATTTCTGTTGATTTTATCTAATCAAGAATATGCAGCAGTTACTTTTCCCCTCATAATTTGTTGGATTTAACCCGAATTAGGTCAGGCGGTAATCTTTATAAGACACGCACTTTATAATTCAGCCTTTATTCAAGTATGTAATTACGTATATTTGAATAGATAAAAAGTTTTACTTAATAGTGTTTTGCTTACCCTGCTGACAAAGTTTCCATTTACTTTCACCAGTCTAAGGTGAAAGAACTCTACCGAGGTCATGCCACCCTGCCACTCCGAGTGTATATTTAGAATTAGCAAAGTCTCATGCAATCCACCAAATGGTTCGACAGTGCTCTCAGGCTGCCCTTCTATTCCTAGTGTATTGTTTGACTCGACAGTGCTTCCTCCTTGGTTCCGGTATAATGACATATATCGACAGCACAACGCCTGTGACAAGAGGATATAGAAGCTGCATACACAAGCATCTAAATAAAAGTAAATATAATATCAAAATTATTATCTATTATGTTGGGTTAACCCTCTCGGAATCAAATAACTAAATAATAGAAATACTACACAGTTGTTGATTATTGATAAATGATTTCGTGATTACGATAAAGTCACAAAGCGCACAGCCCTAGATTTGGCACTGTGGACGAAAATTATTAAATAGATGGCGGCATTAAGATACCATACTAATGCAATATTCAAGAATCAATGTTACTGCAATTCCTGTACGACTAAACCACTGACAGTGTAATACGGAATATTTTCTTACATAATACATGCATGCGCAGGCACCATCTAGCACTGAAAACACAGTCAAAGTCGTAATTCGAAAGCAACATTTGTATGACATATGCCGTTCAAATCAGTTCGATCAAATTAACCTCCTTAGAAATTTTGATTTAACAAAAGCCACAGTAAAACATTTTAATTACAAGCGTAAACATAGATATTACAGGCATAAACCAATGTATAGTCTGTATCATATACGGTAGAACACGGACCAAATACAACTTTTTAAATAACATCGGCTTTTTATCTTTCGCTTCTACAACATCCACATAAAAATAGTTTTTGATAAAAAGCGTTAACATAAATAATGTGGTCATAAACCGATTTAGATGGTAGAACAAAAGGGACCGAAGACAACGGTTTAATAACATGTAGCCTTTACCTGACTACTTACCTTCAGGTATTGTTACCAAATAACATATTTTAACTACTTTACCCAACACCAGCATAAATTTCTATTGTCCACATGCCCGTTTTCTTTACCCATCGCCCAAAAGAAATTTACTTTCAATATCTGCTTAAAATAAAAAAAAATACCCACAATAGATTGTACTGCTGTATAATGGACAAAATGTGACGCAATCTAATACTTAATGTATGATTAATTTTAAACCATTTCCAGTTTCGAAAGGTCAACATAGTACTGCTGTAATTATTACCCGATGTACAGTAAAATGCATAGTCTAATCATCATCATCATAACCGCCGCTACCGTCATCATCATCACACTATTTTAATGTTGCGTTCAAAGGTATGATTACTAGCCCAACGTCATCATCAACATCATCATCATCATGAGGATACCATCAAAATTATAAAATTAGAACAATTAGTAAGTAACCACGATATTATATTTTTAAACTAGAGATGCTTTTGAAAAAGACGCATGTCTCCCACAACTGCCTTATCAGACTTTCAGTGCTTTGATTATAACGCGACTGCCTTATCAGACTTTCAGTGCTTTGATTATAAAAAAAACAAGTTTCAAGGGCCTTTATTCCGAAGTGCCTGAGCCGACTTGGCAAGTTAACAAACTTGGCCGAGATATTATGATCAAACACATTTTCGTGAAATTTGGTGAAGATCGGATGTGGAATGTTCATCTTAGAGTGCGGACAAGCTTTGTGACAGACGGACATATGCACACAGACAGACAGACACGCACGCGCGCACGGACACACACACACACACACACACACACACACACACACACACACACACAAATACACACACAGAGGAATTAATAATATATGTGGACCTGGAAAACTGAAAAGATAAATTGATATCCAACGCACAAAATGCTGGAGAATACTATTCTACAAACAGATAAATTTATTTAGTTATACATTGTACGCAACAGACACGGGTGCAAAGGTGAGGATCGGGCACATTGTGCCGCGCAATAGTTAACCCTCCAAGCAATCAACTGCACTAAAAGGTAAAAGGTAAAGGTAATTTTATTTACCGTCGCTTTGTGAAACAATTGAAACAATTAACATAAGTTCTGCAGAGCTTTTGAGCGACCCTATTTTAAGAACAGTTAAAACCATTTATACCTTACCCCCAGCAGTTTGCTGGTACCCATTTACAGCTGGGTCGACTGTGGCAAACGTGATAAAGTGCCTTGCACAAGGACACACCGCAATGGGCGTAGCCAGGATCCGAACCAGGGGCCTTCACCTCCGTGGGAAAGCGTCTTAGCCCTCTCGACCAATGCGTCCACTAAGCGGCACTCAAGGACATAAACAGGGGGGTGATGTCTGTTTCAACATACCCAAATGTTAGAGGTTTGTAGCAAATTGATCCACAAATATATAAAATATATAATTTGTACTGACCTACAAGTACACATTTATAAACAACTTTCGACGGGTCAAAGACCAATTGGCCGAAGAGTTGTAAACCCTGTTTAATATAAGATACAGTCAATTCGAGGAATTTGGTTGAACGGCCGACCATGTAGGTCAAGGCCCCCTCTAACGGTTAAGAAGCGCACGCCCTTAACACCAATAATAAGAGAAGGCCAGTCGAACGCCAAACTTAAGATGCAGATCTAGTGGCCAACCTAGGAAGTGAGCTTGAATTTTAAGATACTACCGCAGTATCAAATCTTTAAAAGGCAAATTGTAGATCATATAAATTTTATATAGCTCACGTGATCAACACGGACAGCGTAAAAAAGCATTTTTGAACAAACAAACAAACAAAATTAATTCTCCTGTACGAGTGCGTTGGACCAGTATCTCCTCTTAGAGACATAATAACAATGTCAGTAATAAAACTGTTAAACATTGTGATCATCATCAAAATCGTCCATTCCAATATCATCATAAGAACCGTCTTGACCACTAGTCGTGTTCACCAACATCGACCTTTTCTGTACATAAAATCTACTAAATGCGTTCTAGTATACTTAGTATTATAACCATCTGCAACGACAGCAACATGACCATAATGGACAGCATGATAAATTATTACGCTTTATAAGTATTCAGCTGCTAGTAGCAACAACCATAGAAAGATGCGTTCATTCATTCTCAAATTTTCAATCATTTTTTAAATTTTTGCATTACATTTGTAATAGAGTGTATATCTAAGGCAGTAGTGAAACAAATAAAATGTTGTCGATAATGCTGTTGTAAAATATGCAGGTATTGATGCCTTCGGTCTTGAAATGTTCAAATATATTTCATTTATTCGTTGAGGATAGTCGTTTAGTTTTGACTGTATAAGCAGTGTAAACTGTAAGCTTTCATCCTAAATTATTAGAATTTTGCGACGTGTCAAAGCTTTGACATGAGACATGTAAAGCTTTCACCCAATAACCAAAACTCAACGTCCCAACAAAACGGCAACAAACAAATAATGACGATTGCTGCTACTTTTCAATAGAAACGGGGATTTCCCTCGAAAAGAACCCAGCCCCTGATACCGCAAACAACAAATGACTGTTGGATACAAACAACACATGAAAACATCCAAACCACAATGCATTCATGTGCCCCAGCGGCCAACCACTGCAGCCTTGCACCCTTCTTTAATTTAATGAAATACACTGTAAAGGAAAAAGACAATTTGTTCAAAACTTATCTGCATTTTTCTTGCATCCTCCTTTCTGTGGCAACATTACTGGAAAACGCCAGCTCTTCAAACATGTGATGAACATATTTTATACACGAAGTGTCGACTTGCCTGCTTAGTTATTTGTGAAGGAATGAACCGGTTTGAAATATAAAAATGATCAAAACGACCCAACCCGTGAACCACTCGTGCGTGAAAGTGATTAATCGAGGTACGTTATATTATATGGACTGGATTAGAGTAACAGAAGCAGAAATTATAGCTCATGCGTACCTACTGAAAAATAACATAGATTTATTTCTCAAGAGAATATAAATTCCTTCATTTTCCACTTTATAGCAGGCCAAACACGTTTAAACAACCTTTTATACATTTTTTTTTCTCACTTTTATATTCTATAAGAGATTTATATTCCATTACATATAATTAAATCCGTATTAGAAATTATATTTTGTTTTAGTAAAATTTTGTACTTCCTGCTGCTATGTAAAATGTTTTAAAAAGCGGAATATAAATTTTGATTTTAATAGTTTCTTGCGTTATCAGATTCCCAGTTAACAGGTAATGGGATATCCTAAAAGAACAGAACAGAACATACGTTTTATCTTTAAGTGGAATTATGCGCATTTTTCAAGTATAACCAAGGTGAAATAGATGTGTGTGTAAAAAGGGCGGAGGAAATTATAGTTTTTAACCCAATATACCAAACTCTTCCTATTACCAGTACGAAATAATAAGTTTCAAAATATGACTTTTTCTTATTTTGACTGGGACAGTCATTTTTAGAGAAGTCAACCTGCATGCAGGAGTTGATTCTCTTCAACTACAGAAATCTCTACCTATAGGTAAGGGAGATCACTGCGTAGAAGATTGAAGAAAAGAACTACTATTTCATTAGTCCGATTTCGATTTTTTTAAAGCATCAGCTTCAAATACTTATGTGGCATTATCGTTAATTTAACACATATAAATGCCCAGCGACCGACAAAAACACACTTTGCCAGTAAGATGCGCATAATGCCTTTAATTTAAGCTAACAGCTGATCGCCATAACATAACATAACATTAAATGACAGTCACAATTTTACAAAAGATAATGTGTCATATCATAAATACAAGGAGTATAAATTTACATTTGAAAATTTAGAAATTTGAGAGTGATCACCTTTTAAGATGGTCTTATATTGTTGAAAATACAAAAAAACAACAACAAAAAACATACGCTAGAATGTCTGAATAATCTTGACCAAAAGACAGGTATTAATACTTCGTATAGCTTCGGAATTTCTTTATTTCCAATTGCACAATAAAGATAAGCAAAGTGAAGTAATGATAATTTTACAAACTTGCATTTCTTATGAATTTCGGTTAAACATCTAATTCCTAAACAAATCCTTGACAAATATAATACAATATTCTTAGACTAGTAGCATTCTCCAGGATAAATATACTTATCAAATTTATATTTATGCTTAAATTACTCTATCTTGGTTGAGCAGCCAGGGTAGGAACATCTAATTAAAAAAAAATACCTCATGTGAAAATCAAACATGTATTAAGCACTTAGTGAACATACCTAAGAACAAATGACGATGTGTTAATTTAAAGTATGGCCGAAACTGACTTACCATCTTTATGCTGAAGCAGTGAGTGAAGAATATGATTTTACACATAAGGGTAAAAAGTATTACATAAATTATAGTTTCGAACCGGTAAAGTATCTTGCTGATTATGTCTTACTGTCTTATTTTGATTTGAACGCGCTGATTTCTGTAAGCTTTAATTAGCGGGCCGTGCCGCCAACTTTTATATCAAATAAATGTATTTATCACATACTCGTTTCTATTCCCCATTAAGTTACAATGGTACCGGAAACGTCAATATATTTCCATACACTGACGCCTGATTTTCATATCGGGTGCGTGACGTAATTCAGTGTGTGTTATTGCACTATTTTTTATTCAGTCCAGTATTGCCAATCTTATTCAGGTTATTGAACAAATTCATGATATTTACAATATATTTATACGTGTAGATGCGTATGTAATAAAAAGGGTATTATCTTTGCATGGGTAAATGTGTACTAGTTTTTCAGAGGAAGAATATTGCGCCCCTAAAGCAGTGCCATATTTTCACTGAAGAACTCGTATGAAGCTAATCACCTGTAAGTAAGTATTGGACACAACAAAAGAACACTGCACCCTTTGAACTTTGAGAGACAAACGTTGTTCTTTTCATGATTCCAGTATTTATTAACTGAAGCAATTGGATAGGTAAAGTCGAGACATTCACTCTTAAGCTAGCCCCTTTCATATCACTGTTTTATCTATGGGTTTGGTTTATTTGTTTAAAAAATAATTAATCATAAACAGTGATTTGTCATTGAATTAAAGCATTGTTTGGAATTTAGATGCGAATGAATATATCATGTGGGCGGAGGGCGTCCTAAGTATCATGAATAATAAAGAAATTTCCACACTGTCATATCGGGTACACTACTACTTGCATTACCGAACAAAGCTTCTAAATCCGATTACATGTGCTCCCTTTTCCGAAACCCTTTGTATTTTCAAAGTACATCATTTATGTCTTCCAAGGCAATATATTTATTTATAATACTTAATTTTAAGCACTAAGTATAATACTTTTATGCTTCAAGGGAAGGAAAATGACAACTCCTCTAGCCAAAATTCCTGTTTGAAGTAAGTCACAAAAACTTAAAAGTAATATAATGTTTACCTTTCAGGTTTTTAGATTCGCATGCAATGACAATTTAATTACCTACCAATCAAAGTCTTTGCAACAGCGTTAGATAAATTATGAAGAATAAACATGGACAGTGAAATAAATTCTGTCATGATGCTTTAAGTCATTGTTGGAATATGTTCCGACCAATTCACCAATTTATGACTCTTCATCAGGTGTGTAGGTCCAAACAAAGTATTTAGTACAATTAATATTTGGTTACTAGTACAAACAGTAAAAAGTAATTTCATGTATCATACGAGTTTATGTGACATATTGCTAATGCAGGTTTACACTCTCCAAAATAATTCTTAAAGAAGGAATGATACATGTATGTAATACTTCATTTGTCAATTCAATATGAGATAAGGTTGTCAAAGCATTATTGAAAGTATTTATGATAGGTATTCCAGAGCTCTAGAAAGAGGTGGTCAAATGATGCGAATACTGACAATGCATCATGCTGTTTAAATAAGCAGTCGAGAAAACATGCACAGCATGAATTACTGTATGCTTTTTCCGAACACCTTCACAACTCAGACAAATTGAATCCAAATCGTTTTAAGAATTGTTTCATATGAATTGTACATGTGTATAAGTTAAAATTTTCATATTTTCAAGTTATATGTTGAATGGATATCAGGCCGACATCCTTAGAAGTTTGGTCGTATATGTTTTGAGATTTCGTAAAAATCACATGGTACAAATGCAACCAATACAATGTGGTGAATTACAACATAATCATATATGCTACCGTGTTGTTACTTGGACAGATCTATGAGAAACAGGGATGCAAATTAGTGTTGATTTTATTTTAACCATTACTTTTACATGTACATTTTAATCAAATTTTTAAAAAAAGATCAAAATTACAAGCACGTGCGACAATATCCGTTCCCGCTTTAACAATTGTGACGTCAGAAAAATGAATAGTTCAATAATAACACAGTTTTCAGCCTTCTTTGTTTCGTGTTGTTTAATTGGAAAACAAAACGGGTCGTGTTAGAATGGGTGTTTAACGACGTTTTTCAACAGTATTTCGGTTATATAACTGAATGCAGTTAATCTGTGAGTGAATTTCAGTGTTGCAGCATGGTCGAATCAGACAATAAGGAAAGTAGGTATTAGGGCTTATATTTTCTTGGTATGGTAATCTTTTATCCGATGCTTATGCTTCCTACTCAAAAAGTTTTTTTTCTCGAAATTTTCGTGGCTGATGGTAAAAATTAAAAATCAATGTGGAATTAGATCTTTTTATGAAAAGGATGATTATTTCCTGGCTTTCATGCATGTATAAACCCTGCCATCGAGTGTTAAAGGGACAATATTAATCTTTTAAGAGAACGGGGGAGGTGAAGACGACGGTGGTATGTCGCATTAGCATATTTAAACGTTCTTTGCGAGGAGTCAAAACGAGCATCCTGAGTATCATCTTGTACAGATGATTTTATCAGATACTACCTGTATATGTTAAAAAGTTTGCATCAAAAACTCACCAAGTTAGCCGTTGAAAATGTTGCTGATTGCGTGTAAGAAGAGGAACTTGTTGAAACAGACATTCCGGGATGATTGGTTCAACGAATTTCATCTCTTCTAATCTTGTTGGGGAGGACCGTCATCTGATGTTTTCAGAAAAAAACTTGCAGCCCGACCCAGTGGCGCCAGACCAGAAAGAAAATGCCTCTGTTCATGTTATACCCTACCCCTAGGTATTCTATAAGAACCATGGTCATGAAGGGGAAAATATACTAACCTGTTTCAATCGCGCGTTTCATACCTAAAACACGCAGTTCGGTAAATGTGTAATATGGATATCAAACAAGTGGTAAGTTATCGCTTGTGTACCGGTCAGATTTCTTCAATACTTCTTATCTTAGAAAAACAACGCGTAGTTTATAGTTTTTTCAACGTTAAACAAAAAACTTGCTTGAACTTCCCTGGTGAAGTTCCGTTCTAGATTACAGAACCATTCTGATTGGCTGTTGTGAAAATGTATGTCAATCGTTATTTTACTACACGTGTTCGCTTAAATGTGAAAATGCAGCATAAATGTGCAAAATGAATAAAATAAACAGAACAGATGTAGACCAATGTATGATTTCAAATTTAAAATCATACAGAAGATGAATTTCATTCATCATTTTGAGTTTTAGTGTAAAATCGTGATTTTTGTTTAATTCTGTTTTTGTTTGTTTACATTTCGCCTTGTTCAATATACTAGGTATTGATTCACCGAACTGCGTGTTTTAGGTATGAAATGCGCGATTGAAACTGGTTAGTATATTTTCCCCTTCATGACCATGGTTCTTACAGAATACCTAGGGATAGAGTATAACATGAACAGAGGCATTTTCTTTCTGGTCTGGCGCCAGTGGCCTGACCCATGTATTTGCTTATTTATTTGTGTTTGTAAAATTGTTACATATATTTTTGTAAATATTGAATGAACAATAAAATATGTTTAAACTAAATCTTCTAATCTTTGCACTTAATAAATTTGATAAAATTTCGGGATTGAAAATAAACATTGAAAAGACAAAATGGCAAAGTAACAGTTGTCAAATCCCTTGTAATTTCGACATTTGTGCATTTGTTTATAGCATTACCGAATCCCCTGTCTATCTTTGTTACACCAGGTTAATATACTCACTTGTTCAGTAAATAGATGTATTTTCTTACTGAACTCATGTACACACACGCACCCATACAACATATTCACACCACATGAAACGAACACAACGAATACACTTGCAATAGTTTTATTGTGATTTTAATAGTGTAACATTTTATGGTTTGAGTATTACATTTATACAGTCTCTTGTAAATCTATACAGAATGGCCATTTGCTTGTATGATATGTGTTATTTTAAGTTTGTATTTGTGTAAAATATGTAAATGCATGAGACTCTAATAAATGATCTAATCTAGAATTATAAGTTTGAAATACATTTCAGCCATAAATTATTAAATATCCGAATTCGAAAAGAACTGGTCTCAAGTTATCGAAACGATATATAACTAAGCTACTATAATAAAAATAATGTTAAATATTTCCTAACCTGCCAAAATATTATCTTTAATAATACCAAAATATTAAGAAATAAATACTTGTTATTTCCGATCTTTTATTAATAGGGCTAACCATAAATGTCTACTAAGAGTTATTGAAATCGAAGGGATTTTTCATTTCTTGTTTTGTAAATTGTCAATCAGTTTTCTTCATTTTCCCCATTTTCTTTCATTTGCAAATACGTTTCATACATATGTGTTCTTTTTCCTGTCTATATTTTTGACATTTATTTTCATACACACTGCTTCTTAAACATTTAATATGTGAATATTACCCCAATTTGAAAATTGCCAGATAACAAATGGTAATGACAATGTATGACTGTACCCAGTATGTGAAGTAGTTATAAAAATGTGTATACATTAAATAGGTCATTAAAATTACATGTTAATACATCTTGATATTTACATTATTTATTCATGTGATTGTACGTATCCATCATGTGTTTGTATGTATCTATATATGTTTACAATTTGAAATAAACGGGGTTTCCCGAACTGGGGCCTGAAAAGAAATCTTCTAATCTTACCATCTCTATTGTTATGGTACGTTGGTTCTATTATTGAATTACGAAATAGAAACCTTTAATCAGGTTAGCAGGAAGTTTTTGCCAGCTTTTTAAACTAATAAGGCGATGGTTTGTTAACCTAAGCATCATAATTTATTCACCTTGAAGTTTAAATATTCTGTGTCAGTCGTGTTTCATTTTTACTTCAGGTGGTCCTTACAGTTTGTGTTTATACAGCTGAAATTTGGATAAAACATACGGAGGTTAGTTCTTTTTAAGTTTATGTTATAATGTATCATTATGAATAAACTATTTATAAGACAGAAAAGCTTTAAACCGACAATATAATTTGATGATTATGGGTGTCTTAAATCAAATTTGGTAGTAAAGTCCACTTGAATTTTTTGTCTGAATCACCCTAGTTTCTACTAGTAAATGTAATGCCTGAAAGTGTGTTAAGTTGGCAAAAATAAAGATTTACTTTCTTCCAATATGGTACTTATTGTTTGTTCTTAATTTCATGGAGATTGTTTTGAGAGGCAAGTTTAGCTATTTCATCTCAAATGTTTCTATAAATGATATTGAACATGTCACTATATTTTCTGTGATTTTTGAAATATTTTTAGTATTAATCAACCCTTTTCATTGGAACGTGAGAAAATGTGTTAAAAACGAAAACCATTGAAAATAATAACAACAAAACAAAAACCGTTTCAACTAATTCTCGCGTTGCTGGAGCGTATTTTTGCTCTGTTTATCACAATTGGCTCTAAGTTACTAGCAAATTGCACATCGACTCCTAAAAATACCAAATCTAACATCTGACAGCTATAAATGGGCAAAATCAAAAGTCTTCATTCCATATTTTCGTCAAACAATTGACAAAATATCTTCTTTGAAAGGTTAAAAATACAAGAAAAATAAAGTATATTTAATTGCCGAATTGTCCTATGCATTACCACTACTGTCGACAGAGTATCAAATATATTTTTGAATGTTTGAAAACTACAAGGTGCATGGATAAAACATTTTTATGTTCAAAATTCGCTCGTGCTTTTTTCTGCGACATTCCATTTGAAAATATCACAAAAACTACCTAAATCGAGGCAGAAGGTAGTATCCGACGTGAACCTGTCCTAAAATTATGTCGGATTGTAAAGCTGCATTAAAGATACATCAAAAATATTGAAAATATATTTGTTTGGTTTTTATCAATTTATCCTGACACCAGTTTGAAAAACTAACCTAAAACTGACATACAATGCAGAGGAGAGTATCTACTAAGCGTAATTTTTCCAGCCATTTTTGCCTATTGCACAAAATCACATCAAAATCACACCGCTGTGACCTGGGGCCGTGTTCATAAACTTTAAGCATCTTAAGTATAAGTTTTGACTTAAGTTTAAGATTTTACTTAAGTCTGTGGTGATTTCAACTTAAGTCTAAGTAAAAACTTAAGTTCTAGTCATAAAACAGCTAAAACTTAAGATACGTAAGAAATGACTTAAGTCAGAAAATAAAATAGCGTGGTGAGTACGATTAAAGTGTTGTTTTCAGATAAAAGCACTTTAAACATAATTGTGCATGTTATATCTGTCTGAAATTAATGTTGTGTTTTTAATGTTTTCGTCCACAATAAAAAACAAGAATTACTTATTAAGTTGTTTTATGAATAACAAATATACTTAAGTAAAATAAATTTCTAACCTAAGTAATACTTACGATAATTGTCTCTACATCTGGGTAAAACTGAATCTATTATATTTGGTTCCAAGCCTAAACTTAGGACTTATAGGGACCTTAATATAAAGTGTAATGGTCAAAATATTAACCCTATCTCAGCTGTCAAATACTTGGGTGCAACCTTAGATCAGAGTTTAACTGGTGAATCTATGGCTAGTTCCATTATTAAGAAAGCTAATGCCAGGTTAAAATTTCTTTATAGAAAGAAGGCCTATTTTAATGAACCTACTAAAAAGCTTTTGGTTTTATCCCTTATTCAATGCCATTTTGACTATGCTTGTTCATTTTGGTATCCTGGTTTAACAAAATTTTGGAAGGACAAACTACAGGTTACACAAAATAAATTGATCCGATTTGTATTGAACTTGGAACACAGATGCCATATTGAACAACATCATCTTATTTCCCTAGACTGGTTACCCGTTTCCAGAAGAGTTGAACAAATTACTCTTTGTCATGTTTTTAAAATAAAAAATGGTCAATCCCCTGATTACATGGGTCATCATATCGTTAAACAGGATTCTGTTCACGCATACCAAACTAGATCTAGCCAAAATGGGTCATTTGTGCCACAGAAAGTTAAAGGTTTTGGTCTAAAGTCTTTTTCCTACTTGGGCTGCAAGTTATGGAACATGCTGCCTCCCCACATAAGACAATTGCCCAACATATCTAGTTTTAAAAGGGTGGTAAAGGACCACTTTCTTAACGATAAGCTTCGTTGCTGAACTTATGTGTTCTTTCTGTTATCTAGTCCCTGGTTGTAATGCATTTTTTAAAGAAATTTTATTTTCACAATGTACTGTGATATTGATGTGATATTGGTGTCTATTTATTCATCTGTCTTTCGTTTAATTAAGAATCATAAATTGATTAGTTTGAGCAATTATAATTACATATGCATAACATATACGTTATTTTATAATAATTAACTCAGTATTTTTTTTATTTATATATATGTTAATGTTTCATGCCTCTCTATGTCAGACCTTTGGTACCAAGGACCACAATGGAAATAAGAGATTTTTTTTTCTCTTTCTTGTGTCATCCTTGATATTGATGTGACTGACATAGTTCATAACACATTACTTCATATGACAACTTTTATATGTGATTATAAATTTTATTATATGCATGTATTGTAACTATGTTATGTTTGCTCAATTATCGAAATAAATCTATCTATCTATCTATCTACTTAAGTAAATAATCAATTTCTTATACTTATACTTAAGATGCTTTATGAATACGGCCCCTGGTGTTACTACACATAATAAAACTGAATTTTACTTCACCAAATACAAAAGCATCTCTCCCATTTCCCCACAAATAGGTCAAAAATACATCCACTACGTAATTTAAACAAAAACAAGCTTTATTTAATAAGTGCATATTTATGAACTATAGATAAATATTCCCAACCATTTCCTAGATATGGCTCCGGACGGACGGAAAGACGGAAGGACGGACGGACGGAAAGACGGACGGAAGGACGGACGGACGGACGGACAACGCCAAAACTATATCCCTCCGACTTTCGTCGGGGGATAAAAACTTGCCGCCATTCGGCTAAAGGTTAAAAGGCAACTCTGTTTTGTTCAAAAATACTTACTGTAAACAGACAGTATGGCTTCGTTATCATCACGTTCAGCCACTCTTCTAATTTCTTCTCGCAAGTTACGCACCTCTGTAAATACACATGTTCGTCATTTTAGAGGTACCGAAATAAAACGCCAGAATTATAAATAAGGAATTTTGTAAAATGGTTAATTATTGCAACAAAAACCACTTACTTCATGATAATAATAATTATCATCAAATTTCGTACTTCAAAAAAAAGTAGTCTCCCCGTTCATGGATTTTAAAACCTCTGACACTAAAGATTTTCGACAGCTTAACAGATTAATCTAATTTTGTGTTCATATCACCTCTCTCTCCCAACTCCTCCTTTCCCTTTCCCTTTCCACCTCCCGCCCCACATCCACCAACATACATCTACTAAGTTTCCCATGTTAAATTTGACAAAGGCGGACATAATCTCCGCCCGCCATTCTTTGGTTGTATACAATTAGATAACTATCATCTTTAATTAACTTTTATTTAACAATACCAAAGGATTAGGTCGCGGGGATGATGGCCGCAGCGGTCAAATTTAATAGGGTTGGATGTGTGTGTGTGTGGTGGGGGGAGAGGTCAGGGCAGCTGACCTCCATTATGACCTTGACCATAGAACTAATAACTTGGTCCACGTGCTATCGCCACCCGTTTATGTGCCAAGCTTAAAGTCAATACTTTGAAAAGTTATTAAGTTATGCTCTGACTTTTGAGCTCCATTTGTGACCTTGATCTTTTAGCCATCGTCCTTGTTCGTGCCTACATCGTCTCATCGCTACCTATATACATGTACATGCAATGCTGGAAATCAATTCTTTAAATGGTTAAGTTCAATTCCGGACATGAAATATGTCGTACAATTTGACCTTCGATTATTATATAGTAACTGACCCTAGTTTACATGCTCTACACACTGTTTCATTACCACCTACCTTTATGCCAAGCTCAAAATCAAAACCTTAAATTTTTATTGAGTTATGCTCCGGACATGAATTATGACAGCAAAAAGACGAACAGACGGACGGACAGAGTAAACATCATCAAATAATACGTCCTTTGTTTTCAACCGGCATACAGAAACTTAATGAAACATGCATCCACTCAAATTTTCGATCTTGAATTGGTGTTGGGTTTTTTTTCGATCTTGAACTGATGTTTTTTTCTGAAATGTTCCGTGAAACGTGAAAGAAGAGACAAATGAAATAGTTAAAGTAACTTATATATTAATTATTATAAGGTTATTATAATACAATATTGATCTGCAATATTGTATTCGGTACGAGTGGAATTTGGCTGTAGCCTACTGGACCCCATGAAGCATTTGTGCCGGGTGTGAGTGCCAAATGCTTCTTTGCAAGTCAATGTACTGTTTTAGTGTCCCCTTTACATTTATACATATACCTATGTCTAGCGTTGTTTCAAACAGACGATTGTCCTAGAACTCGCCAGACTTTTTTTTACGTTGGACTTTGTGACACCACAACGTCATTGCTGTTATTATTTATGTATCCCACGGGAGATGCATACAGGGGTTTATATTCGTTAGACTAGGAAAATACATTTTGTACTGGAGACAGAAAATTCCTAGCTATATAATAACAAAGAATTTAACTGCTTTTTTTATCTGTCATTACGAGTAGATTATGGCATTAAAAAGAGCAGTAATATCAAATAACAAAAAAAAGTGTATTAAAAGAATTTCTTCAAACATAAAATCATGCACGTGCCAATTATGTCTTTGATTCATGGGCAAGGTGTATACCAAGTACCCCTGTTCATCATTCTGAGTCTTACTGACCGCGAATGTTTCTAAGGACAGACAAACTGAGTAACAAATACTCGACTTGTTCACAGACCACTAATTTTAGTCATTCCCGACACAACCATCAACTGACCCTCCACAGCGATGTAGCGCGTCATCACATAATCTCCTTTCGATGAATGAAAAATGCTAGAAAACTGTGAAAAGTAAAATTTAACAAGAGATCACAGAGTGATCTTGGCGCCCACCAATGTGCCACTTTTGAGTGTTCCAAATTTCAAGACTTATTGACTAGCTCAAGGTCAAATTTCATTTCTGTACACAAAACTGTGCATGTGGTCCAAATTCAAAAGCTGTAGCTTGAGAAATGTAAAAGTAGGTCACTAGATCAATCTTAAGAACAAAGTTCTTTGTACACAAAACTATGCATGTGCATCAAGTTTGAAGGCTGTAGTTTGAGAAATCTGAAACTAAGTCACTAGGTCAATCTTAAGGTCAAAGTTTTTTTCGGTACACAAAACTATGCAAGTGGTCCAAATTTGAAGCCTGTAGCTACAGAAATGTGAAAGTAGGTCACTTGGTCAATCTTAAGGTCAAAGTTCATTTCGGTATACAAAACTACGCAAGTGGTCCAAATTTCAAGGCTGTAGCTTGAGAAATGTGAAAGTAGGTCACTAGGTCAAAATCAAGGTCAAATTTTATTTCGGAATACAAAACTATGCATGTGGTCCAAATTTGAAGCCTGTACCTCCAAAAATGTGAAAGTAGGTCACTAGGTCAATGTAAAGGTCAAACTTTGTTTTGGTACACAAAACAATGCATGTGGTCCAAATTTGAAGGCTGTAGCTTGAGAAATGTGAAAGTAGGTCACTAGGTCAAAATCAAGGTCAAATTTTATTTCAGAATACAGAACTATGCATGTGGTCCAAATTTGAAGCCTGTACCTTCAAAAATGTGAAAGTAGGTCACTAGGCCAATGTAAAGGTCAAAGTTTGTTTCGGTACATAAAACCATGCATGTGGTCCAAATTTGAAGGCTGTAGCTTGAGAAATGTGAAAGTAGGTGACTGGGTCAAAATCAAGGTCAAATTTCATTTCGGAACACGAAACTATGCATGTGGTCCAAATTTGAAGCCTGTACCTTCAAAAATGTGAAAGTAGGTCACTAGGTCAATACCAAGGTCAAAGTTTTTTTCAGTGCACAAAACTATGCATGTGGTCCAAATTTGAAGGTTGTAGCTACAGAAATGTGAAAGTAGGTCACTAGGTCAAAATCAAGGTCAACTCATGTCAAGGTTCATCTTGCCACTCAAAACCATACATGTGGTCCAAATTTGAATGTTGTAGGTTATTGACAAGAAGTTTTTAAAAGCTTTTCCCTATATAAGTCTATATGAACCATGTGACCCCCAGGGCGGGGCCATATTTGCAGTGTTCGAAATTCACGGTAGTCCGACAGCCCGTGGCTACCAAATTTCAGCTCGGGCTACCGATTTTCCACAGGTACAAGCCCGACTGGGCTACCGAATTTTCCTCATTTGTTTAAAAAAACATGCTAATCAAACGAGTACTGCATCGTGATTTTCCAGACTGAGAAACGCTTATGGAATATTATTGGTTTTTGCACTCTTACGTGTTGACAATCAAACACAGTGTCAAAGACGTAACCGCAGCGCTAATTGGCTGAATACAATCACCTCTGGCGTAACGGATAATTTGATTAGCTTTCACACTTCTCGCGAAAATCTCACAAGTACCTGCAGTAGGCGGAGCTTAAATTATGCTATCAGCGTGTGTGTAATTGTGTATTCAGCACTCGGTATTACATCTTACAAATTGTCAATAGTCCGAGTTGCAGTAATTGGCGAGTGCGGATCCTAAAAAATCGGGCAGAACAGTTTAGATTTCGTTTTGGCAAGGAGTGTCATGTCCGATGCTTTTGGACACTGACGATGCTGATCTGGACTGGAGTATTTCGAGTTAAAATGTTTAAAAAACATGGCAAACATGTACTGTAATCTCTGTATGTCTTTTTTATTACTTGAAACATGCATAGAGATGTCTGTAAAACAAAATGTTATATGGTGCAAAAATTATGTATTTTAAGGTGTTAAAGTTCGGGCTAGTGAAATTGGTGTCGGGCTTGGGAAATTTTTAATCTGGTAGCCCGAACGGGCTATTGGATTCAAATCTGAATTTTGTACACTGTATTTGACCTTAGGGGGATAATTTTAACAAACTTGGTAGAGAACCACTAGATGATGCTATATTGTAAATATCAAATTTGAATGTTGTAGGTTATTGACAAGAAGTTTTTAAAAGCTTTTCCCTATATAAGTCTATATGAACCATGTGACCCCCGGGGCAGGGCCATATTTGACCCTAGGGGAATAATTTGAACAGTCTTAGTAGAAGACCACTAGATGATGTCACATACAAAATATCAAAGCACTAGGCCCTGTGGTTTTGGACAAGAGGTTTTTCAAAGTTTTTCCCTATATAAGTCTATATAAACCATGTGACCCCCGGGGCGGGGTCATATTAGACCCCAGGGAAATAATTTGAATCATCTTGGTAGAGGACCACTAGATGATGCTTCATACCAAATATGAAAGCCCTAGGCTCTGTGGTTTTGGACAAGAAGATTTTCAAAGTTTTTCCCTATATAAATCTATGTAAATTATAGAAATAAAGGACCATAACTTATTAAAAAATTGTTGAACCAGTCTGATTTTCAGGGGGACATAACTAGGGTACCAATACATCATTCTGACAAAGTTTGGTCAAAATCCCCCTGGTAGTTTCTGAGGAGATGCGATAACGAGAAATTGTTAACAGAAGGACGGACGGAATGACGGACGGACGGAAGGACGACGGACCACGGACGCAGAGTGATTTGAATAGCCTACCATCTGATGACGGTGGGCTAAAAAGATCAATTCAAAGGTCAAACAAACCTTGATAAGTCTGTTGCATGTCCCGCTGTAGCGTCACAAGGTGCCCATTTATCACTCCAAACATCCCCTCTATACGTTCACTCGATTTAAGGTCTAGGGTCTTCAGCTGTTCTAAAGCTGGATGAAGTTCTAATTCTTTGATACCATTTATTACCTCGTCTATTCTTGGTGGCTCACTTGGAGAATACTTATGGCTGATAGTCCTTATAACATTGCTTAGATCTTCAAAATCTCCGTCATCTACTGTGGTGGTTCCGGAATGAAAGTATTTGTTCCTCCAAGCCCTGATTTTTTCTACAGCTCTGTGATCTTCCGAACCCGATGTGGTGAAATATTTACGCGCTAAAAATGCCAGTAAGGAAGTATCCCAGTTTGAAATATCAGCTGTCTGGCCGGAAGATGGATACAAGATTTGTTTTTGCTCCTGGTTAATTCCTTTTGATCTCCTTATTTCTTCTTCATTTCTGCTTAGGAATTCGGAAAGATCCACATTTCTTTCTTGCAGTCCGTTTACTACAATAATTCGGATAACACCAGTACCTTCTTTAATTAGAAGGATTATAAATCTGATAAAATCCAAATTCTCCAGGGATATCTGCCCAGACATCATTGTACACTTTTCTGAAAAAAAAAAAAAATTTAATCGGTTTTCATTCGCAATCAGCCATATTCGAAATAAATTTTGAAGTCGTTTATAATAAAATCAAGAAATAACATATGATAGATGTATAAGATCATGTTGAAAGAGGTTCAGTCTGCCTTACTTGCTTTTTACACGCCGATTGAAAATTTTCAAAATGGCGGCGGTAATACAACAGCGCGACAGGGACGACCTGCTATTTTTAGATAAAGTTGCGACGGCCGATATTATAATCGATTTGATTTTTTGTATCATTTTGAAGCTAAACACTGAATCAGTTAATCATGAAATAAAACGCTAGTGTAGGCGAGTTTAAAAGAAACAAACATTTTTAGGCCTTATCAGTACGATGATTCACGCTTTAAACAAAGGAATACATTGTGTATTGCCAATCACTTAATAAGAATTTAAAGCTTCCATTTAAACAAACCGAATATTCGAAAATATTCGAATATGGCAAACCGAATATTTGAATATTGATTTCAGTATTCGTTCCCATCTCTAATCTATTTGGAGTGCGAAAAAGTACTAAGTGACATTTTGATTAAAATTTGTTTTCTGCCAGACATTCCTTTAAAATGTCCACTAGATTTTTAAAAAAAGTTGTTTTCAATCAGATTTAAAAATATTACAACAGCTGCTAGAATTATAAAGCAACAAGGTTTCTTTTCTTTCTCCTGTAAACTTTCTGAAATGCACTTAGCACTTTGTCGCATTCACCCCTCAATTTTCTTTAGTAGAGTCTAACAGCACTAGAATTATATTTAAGTTTTCGATTTCGATTAGCCTAAACTATTGAAACGGATAAAAATCTCGAATTTATTTATTTCAGGTGGAAATTTTAGAGGAGTTGAAGAATCGTGCAAGAATGACAAGACTTGAAAGTTTCAATTATTGCAAATGTGCTAATTACTTATTTGATAGCAAATTAGCCTACATTGATTATATGGTCTGAGTTTGGTTGGAAAATGGTCCAATAATCGCGACTTCTGGCCAAACGGGATCCGACGTCTAATCTGTTTGCAAGTCCAACTAAACTTCAACGTTAATCTGACGTCGGGAACTGACGTCCATACAACGTCTACCCAACGCCGAATGTTTACTGAGTACTGAACTCCGCGTAGTAATATTGTCAATGATACCTGCTTCTAAGCAAATCACGTGCCGGCCAATACATTTCTAACAATCCGGGATATGCCGGTCACGTGGCGGACAAGAAAAATATTTTGAAGAACAAGTGTTCCGGAGCACGCCGGCCATGTGAGCTGCAAGCTTCCATATAATAACTCAGCGAATTTTGTCTTGTGACATGTTTCTATCTTACCACATATGTCAAAATGTTTATCTGAAATTATACCTCGGAAATATGTATGACTCGCCGCTTAGCCTATCTGAAAGACCGACACAGAGCGGCGTACGTCGGACAGATCCGGGCAGTGACAGAAAGTCAAACGAATGCCTAGCTGATTGCCAGCGCCAAACCCGTTTAAACGACGTTACTGAATGCATCAAATGCGAGTTGACTATGACATTCTAAATCTGCAACACGCTTGGCAACGCCTGGCAAATGTAATGCTTTCCATAACATTTATGTAGCTCTAGACTTACCCTAAGCCTTCTTTACACAAGGGAAACAATCTGTGAATTTGTTTAGTGAACACAGTTTGACAATCATAACCCTGTCCATGTTATACCAGTGAAGAAAGCTATCTATGTTACCTACTATACATGATAACACAGTCATGCTTCTAACAGTCCTGATATTGTTTCCTTTGATTTTCTCGTATTTCTAGATAGTTTTCCCATACTTTGACGCACATGTACGGGTGGCAGAGATCGTTCTCTTTCCAGCAATAGCTTTCTAAACAAATTTTACTATAATTCTGTGGGTTTTAACATTTCTAAACAAGAGGGTCATGAAGACCCTGAATTGTTCACCTGAGTAATATGAGCCACATGTTTTAAATGGCAAATTGTCGCTAAAATATTATAAGGTAGGTCAGTAGGTCAGTAGGTCACATTCATGGTTGCTGAAAGTGAGTTTTAAGATTGGTGTGCAAAAACTGTACATGTCATCCAAATTTCAAGGCTGTATCTCAAAAAACAAGAAAGTAGGTCAGTAGGTCAAGGTCACAGTCAAGTGACCCTTAATTGCTTGGGGTCATCAGATAATTATAATTAAACAGTCTAGGAAATATGATCTGATATTTTTTAAGTATTTATTCCTATATAAATCATATAACAAGTGACCCCCAGGGCGGGGCCTCTTTTCACCCCAGGGGCATAATTTGAATAATCTTGTTAGAGATCCACTAGGCAATGCTACATACCAAATATCAAAGGCCTAGGCTTTGAACTTTCAGAAAAGAAGATTCCCCCCCCCCCACCCCAACCCCTATATAAGTCTATGTTTAATCTGGGACACCAAGGGCAGAGCCTCTTTTCACCCAGGGGCACAATTTGAACAATTTTAGTAGAGGACCACAAGGCAATGAAGCATACAAAATATCAAAAGCCTATGCCTTGCAGTTTCAGGCAAGAAGATCTTTAAAGCTTTTCCCTATATAAGCCTATGTAAAACTTGAGACCATCACCCCGGGCAGGGCCTCTTTTTACCCTAGGGGCATAATTTGAACAATCTTGGTAGAGGACCATACGGCAATGCTTCATATCAAATATCAAAGGCCTAGGTCTTGTGGTTTCAGGCAAGAACATTTTCAAAGTGTTTTCCTACAAAAATCTATGTAAAACTTGGGACTCCTGGGGCCGGGCCTCTTTTCACCCAAGAGGCACAATTTGAACAATCTTCATCGAGGACCATTAGATTATGCCGCATGCCAAATATCAAGGTTCTATGCCTTGCCTTTTTGGACAAGAAGACTTTTAAAGTTTTTCCTCTTGGTTGCCATGGCAACTAGAGCTCTGCATGGAATTCAATTCTTTGAACAATTTTGAAAGGGGGCACTCAAGGATCATTCCTGTGAAGTTTGATGTAATTCTGCCCAGTGGTTTTCAAGAAGAGTTTTTTAGAAAATGTTGACGGACACACGACGGATGACGGACATTCAGCAGTCACAAAAGCTCACCATGAACCTTTGGCTCAGGCGAGCTAAAAGTCGTCCATTTGTTGACAAATTTCACCACAAAAATGTCACACTTTTCCCCAGGGCAATAAATGAATTGATCTTTACAGATTTTTCTTATCAAAGTGCTGATGTTTACAGTAATTGCTACTAATAATGCATGAATTGTTATGCCTAGAGGTAAAAGAGCATGCTTTGCATGAAATACTATGTATATAACCACCTAAGCCTGCAATAAAGTTTTAGCGGAGTTGTCTGCATTCTTTCCAGTTATTTTACCCAGGATCATTTTTTCAGCTCAAATAACTCTTTTTCAGAAAATGATATTTAAAATATTTTTTTCAGACTGCGTACTTCGATACAGATAGCTACATATAATATCTAAAATAGATGGTGGCAACTTGAAGTTTGTATTTCTAGTTATAACATGTTACAATGCCTAATTTATGTCTCATGAATAACAAAAGTCTTCAATGTATCTATATTTTGCAGTAAACTATTTTTTTTTCAAATTCAGTAAAACATTATCCGGCCAAAAAAGAAACGAAAACACTTCCTTTTGATAGTAAAGTTCCCTTAAAAGTGGTCAATCACATTTAAGCAAAATTTAGTGACATCTTTTACTTTTTGTATATTCTGTTAGAGATTTATTTAAGAAACAAAAATACCCATTACTTAGAGACAGATCCCTGTTAGAAATGTATACTTTATTGATTTTCATAAAAATTTGTAATTACTCCACTTTAATATGAAAATATTTAAAATGCTTGGTATTTCTTTTTATTTTCATATAATTCCGAGTTTTACATTCGCATTGGATAGATATACCAAATATTTAACAGTCTAAATCAAAAGGTGGGTTTTAAAATGCATGTAGCTTCTGAATTTCATTTTTTTTTCCATTCTATCTTGGTTGCGCAACCAAGATAGACAAAGGGAGGTAATAATAATTTTTCAAACTTGCATTTCTAATGAATTCAATCTATATATGTAATTGTTAATGCAATTACTTTACGAATATAATACAATATATCGGTTAGTTATACATTTTCTTAGGTAAAGTATGTTTATCACATTTATACTTATGATAAAATAACTCGATCTTGGTTGGGCAACTGCAATAGGAAAACCAATTATTAAAAATATCTTCAGTGAGAACCTAACTTGTATTAAGCGCTAACTGAACATAAATGAGTGTAAATGATCAGATGTTAAAGTTTAAAACAAATCCGTTACTTAGCCAAAATCTGATTATCCACATTTAAAGGATTCGATGGATATTTGATGTCTTGAAATTTGAACATCATTGAAAGAAAAAGTTATATGACACGAAAATTGAATAGGTTATAAAAAGGGTATATTATTCTAAAAACCGATTGTCAATTTATTAATAAATGCTTGAATTCCCGTATAGGGTCGAAATTTAGGGGTCACAATTCTGGACAGTGAAGCGCCTTTAAAATCTCACCGTTGTCAAAGAAATGTTGCTCGTCTTTGTTTTGAAGCATTTGCAGCACTGTCCGAGTGCTGAAATTTCGAATGACAAGGTTAAACAATTAACATCGTTTTCAAGAATTTTGAAAATTGTTTATTTTCATTTCTTTACAAACGGAATTGTTTTTCAAAGGGGGACAACTTTGGAAAATAAATACGAGACAGTACGGAACACAATGGGAAAGAGTATATTGAATGACTAGAATGTCTGTAAAGACGTTGCTTGTTTGCAAAACATTGTAAGAACTCATTTTCACGGTTTAAAATTCTCTCTTTATTGATTAATCATTTTCTTTTCATGATAATGATGATGCACATTTGCTTAAAATATTGTATTTAGTTGTTTCCCTTGGATCTGATTGCAAATGGCAATCTGTCAAAAATGTGTATGGCGGACAAATAGAAAACAAGAGGGCCATGATGGCCATATACATCGCTCACCAGAGTTGATCTGGCCTGCTGACCTAGTTTTTGACCCCACATAACCAAGACTGAAACTTGACCTAGAAATCATCAAGCCAAACTTTCTGACTAAGTTTCATAAATATTCGGTCACAACTGTGGCCTCTAGAGTGTTAATAAGCTTTTCCACTGTTCTGACCTACTGACCTAGTTTTGACCCAACATGACCCAGATTCAAAATTACCCTAGAGATCATCAATACTAACATACTGATCAAGTTTCATAAAGATTGGGTCACAAATAGTGTGTCTAGAGTGTTCACAAGCTATTTATTTGATCTGATGTACTGACCTAGTTTTTGACCCCACATGACCCAGTTTCGAACTTGACCTAGAGATCATCAAGACTAACTTTCTGACGAAGTTTCATAAAGATTGGGTCAAAAATGTGGTCTCTAGAGTGTTCACAAGGCAAATGTTGACGTACGACGCACGACGCACCCCGACGGACGCCGGACAAGACCGGTCACAATAGCTCACCTTGAGCTCTTTGTGCTCTGGTGAGCTAAAAAAAGAATCTAAGTAAATCAATGACAATCTTACTTTTTTATATATATATTAGGATGTCTGTAATATAATCAATATTTCAGTTTGTCATTTACAAACTTTGCACATATAATGGCTTTCATGAAACAGACATGATTATCCTATAAATAGATTATGAACCGTGAATTGAAGGTCTCACAATTGTCTTTAAATGGACAACATCTTTACCAATAAACTCGGTCCAATACTTTTGTTTAAACGCATTGTCGCTCACTATTCCAAACATCAAATATTCACAAGAAGTTATTCCCCTTTAAAATAGAATTCCATTTTTTAAAAACATAAAAACAACCAATTTTCAAAATTTCTAAAAAAGATGATCGATCTTGTTATTCGAAATTTCAATACTCGTACATTGTGTTGCAAATATATACATCTAAAGGAAGATATGTAACATTTCTCTGAAAATGGTTATATTTTTAAGCATCTTAACTGTCCAGAAGTGAGGCCCCATACCGTGGTCTCTTTCTGGGAACTCGAGCATCTATCATTAAATTGACATGGGAATTTTAGAATAATGTAGTTATTTAATAAACTGTGAAATAATTATTTATTTCTATCATTTTATGATGTTCTAATTTCAAGACGTCAAATATTCATTCATCGACTCTTCAAGATTTGCCAAATTCCAACCAGCGGTTGTTGAGAAATACTCCGGACAAGAAATGCGGGACAAAAGGACGGACGAAGCGGCGACTATAATGCCTCCCTTTGGATGAGCACAAAAATATACACGGTGTATGATCACTCTTACATTTTTGGTACAAAACTTGCTGTGATTTCATTTTTGGTATAAGCAACAAACTTTTACGTACAAAAAATGTAAACATGCTACGGAGCAGGAGGCGAGTACGTGCAAAAATACGACTTTAGAGACGTAAATTGATTTTACTGATGTTATCACGGAACATAAGTACCTTCTGAGCTTCAACAAAATGGAAAGCTTCAGCACTTGTCGCTAAATAATCGTTACAGTTTGAGTACTGCTGTACAAATGACGCAAAAGTAAATGTTTTATTGCAATTCTTTTACAGATTCGTGATGTTTGAGCACAATTTTTTACAAATATATTAAAATTTTATCCGCAGAAACAGTAAAAAAAGAAACCATTTTTTTAAAATCAATTTATACTCTTAACAAGTTAAAGCATAGCAAAAGTTCCTTCTAGGGAACATCTATATAAATATATATTAACCATCTTGTGAAATTTTGGTTGCAATATTTGTTTTAAATATTGGTCATCAGTGTGTGGAACCCAAGGGTCGGACACAAGGCAAGACCATTCTACCTTACTGATATTCCGTATCCCCCACCCCGTTTAAACAGGTAGTCGGTGGCGCAGTGGTTTACAGGTTGGACTACAACGTCAGCGATCCAGGTTCGATTCCCGGACCAATCAGAGTTCGATTTCCGAACCCGGATGGATTCCCGGTAAGGTCTGATATCCCTACTAGTGTTCAGTGCTGGGTCATTTACTTTAATTGGTACTCTTTCCAACAGTATCGGTAAATATGGTGCCTGCAGTGGGCTCGGCTGGAACTAAGTTGTCGACTACCCACGTTAAACAAGAAACTTTACTTATTTTTAAGCGCCACTGGGGGCGTTACATTTTATTAAATATACAAAAAAAACATTCTTCAAATTCTGGAAAAGAACTATGTTGTTTTATATACTGTCTAACAATGTCAGGTAAGTATTTACGCTAACATAAATTGTTAAATCCAACAACAAGGTAAATCCGTTACCACTTTCAGTTGAGTAAATACGGCAATAAGAATTACACTAGCTAAACAGGTTGACCCGGTCAGTAGTGTCACATTGTCATTCGGTGCGTGAATTTGATGCGCATAATAAGAGGGTCGCAATGGGGTTTATTTTCAAATATTGACCATGCATTCGAAAGTAACGATAATATTCAGTTATTTACATGTAAATTTGCTGATATATGTCTACCTGTTCGTACACATGTTATGCTCTTCAAGAATAAAGGAAATAAAAGAATCAATCAATCATCCTCGGGTTTAGTAATATGTAATCCACGAAGCGCGTTGTCAGAGAGTCGCCTCAATTAGGAAAGAACAATTTTAACGTCACAGGTTATTTCTAAGGTCACGGAGTTTGATTGGCCAGCTTGTAACGACAACACCTTTCGAGGTCATTGCTCAGTCAAGTGTGACTTACCCACCCTAAGTGTTTCTTCTCAAGAGAAGGAACAAAAACACGATTTCATCAAAATATAAAGCACCTATATTTTACGTATAACACTGAACTGAGGCAACTCCGTTATTTTCCAAAATGTTCATGTAATATTTAGCAAGTATGTTTTGTTTTTCGTGCCAAGACTGGTAAGCAGCACGGTTACCGAAGTTCCGTATCTCCAGATAACCCCATGACAGGCTAGGATTACGGAACTATTTATGAGACAAGAAATGGATACGTAAATATATACATTTATGTTGTTGTTAGCTTACTTATTTTACTTAAAATAGCGAGTTACAGGTCTGCCGTTGATTTCTTCATTATCTGACCGCCATTTCCGATTAAACCAATTTCATGGAGGAAAAATATCGTTGTCATTCTCGAATGATTTAAGCTTAAAACATGGCAAATTAAACGCCATTTTTTTCGTCATTGCCTTTTTCATTAAGGAATTTTTTATTAACTTTAAGCATGTTTTAACGTAAATTTCATGCTTATAAACACTTCCGTAGTCTTAGCCTATCCTCATTACATTTGTATATATACTGGTTCGAGTCGTAAATATTCGGCCACCCGCTTTAAAACTTTTTTTGAGTCAGATGCTTGAGAAAGCATCTTTGTCATCACAAGCACTTGCGTGAGCAACAAAATCGGCAAAAACAACAAGTTGAGGTAAGTAGAAAAAAAGTTGTCCTTCCATAAAGTTGTTTAATTTAAATAGCAAAATTAATATTTTGTCTCGCGGGTGGCGTGACGTCATCGCACGCGCTAGTTTATGCGGAGGCCCGGCAAGGGTTAATTGAAATCTAAACTTTAAAACACGAAAAGAAAATACGTTAACTAGCATAAAACACGTTTAAAACAAAGTAAATAGTATACAGTCCCTCAACGTCATTGAATTTCCATTTCTACGTTGTTTTTCACGTTGACGTCATTTCCTTTTGAATTATCCATTTCGGAGCCTTAACTCTCCTGTTAAAAGACCCCCGAAATGTGACAAGGACAGCAGTTTTATGCTAGAATGTGGTATTTACAGTGACGTAAAAATTAAACTACGTCATGCTACTGTAAGAAGGATGACAGGCGCTGGTATGCAACAGGCACCAGTATCGGACCTGGGACAAAGAATATGACCTTGTTTTTCATCCTAAATGAGTTCAAAATGAAAAATATGTAATGAAATATGAGCCCCCTACAAAAGTTACATATATGTCTACTGTAGACATACATATCTTTTGAAGGGGGCTCGTGTTTCATTAGGCTACATATTTTTCATTTTTAACTCATTTAGGATGAAAACGAGGCCATATTCTTTGTCCCAGGTCCGATACTGGGGCCTGTGAGGTATGCTTTTGAAAAGTGATTGCAATTTGTTGAAAAAAAAAGAACGATTTTTGCTATAGCATCGATTTATTTCCAAGACAATGTTGAAAATACAATCAATTTTATGTTTAGAAAGTGGCCGAATATAAATGTCACGGGATCATGTTTAACTTGTTCCCTATCCCATTAGAAATTCGAGGACGAATTTCATATAGCGGGGGAGTATGTCACGGTATAGAACGTGAATATTGAAATGGGGAGAAAATGTGTAGGCGGCCGGATAGCTCAGTCGGTAGAGCATCGGAACGGTATTCCGAGGCCCCGGGTTCAAGTCCCGGTCTGGCTGCACATTTTTCTCACCCTGTGACATAAATGTACAATCTCTGGAAGGTAAAATGTGGAGGCTAAACCTGTCCGTTATTTTAAGCGCCGTTTTATAGTTTACCATACTGTAAACGACCAGTAATGATAATAATCAACGTTGCTTGTATTAAAGCACATATGGTAGAAATTTTGTACAAATAAATTGTATGAAGAAAGAAATATTCAGGAAAACCCGCATAAAGTGGTCGAATTTACGACTCGAGCCAGTACGTTTATTTGGAGATAAGGAACTTCCGTACTCCTGGAATCGGAAACTAGGGTTATGGTACCGTAATCCTAGCCACTGCCATAGTCACCCGATTTTTTGGGCTATGCCCCTGCACTGCAGAGCGCGCGCGCGCGCCGACATATATCGTACCATGTAATGCACTGTAATTCAACCTACCTATATAAAAGGTGAAAAGTCCACAAATCTCCCGTTTAAGAAATGACAGATTTTCTCCTGTTACTTAAAAAACAGTTTGAATTACAGTGCATGACATGGTACGATATATGTCGGCGCGCGCGCGCTCTGCGGTGCAGCCACTGCCACAATTTTAGCCCAAAAAAAGGATCATGAATTTTTGTGTAATATATGCTAATACAACTGAAAATACAACATTGTATCATTTATTTATTCATTCTCGATTGCGAATCAAGATAGATAAATTGAGAGAGTGTGTGTGTGTTCGAGTTTAACATCTTTTTCAACATTTGTTTTAGTTATATAAACGACGGTGTCTACTTGTAGCAGTGAGGACAATGTCCAGCTTTATAGGGTTGCCTCACTGGAATATCACGCCGTAGACACGTGGCATGATACCCCACCCAGTCTCATTATACTGACACCGGGCTGACCAGTCCTAGCACTATCCCCTTAATGCTGAGCGCCAAGCGAGGAAGCTGCTAGTACCATTTTTTATGTTTTTGGTATGACGCAGCCGGGGATCGAACCCACAACCTCCCGCACTCGAAACGGACGCTCTACCACTAGGCTACCGAGGCGGTTAAAATTGAGAGAGAGAGGGAGAGAAATCGCTACATCTACATTTACTAAGGTAGCAGGGTACACTTCGAATTTTGGCCCCCGTCAGTATTTGTTATAAATAGAACTTCGTGATTTTGGATGTCTGTAAATTAAGGTGAGAGATAATGATTATTAATTCTTTAGAAAATTTATACAGCCGATACATGTAAAATTCTGATGTCAGTTGGAAAACCAACTGCTGGTAGCTTTGTACGATCAATGAGACACCTTTTCGCGGAAAAATTCAAATCACGGAAGGGTTCCGTGCTTGTTGATTGATACTCAGGAACATTTTCGCTATTTTGTGACAAAACGAGCTGGATGGGCCCCTATTCCGTTTATATCCTGACGTTCAGTAAGGACTATTAAATTGAGAAATGTAATAAAATTGGGCATTATTCTTGCAGCGGGATCATTGCAGGCTGTTCAAAAAGTGCAAAATTGATGATTTTGGCATGCTATCTTTCATGGATGGTGTAAACCTTTCGTTTTGGTAACTTTCTTTATTCTTGTATGCCATTAATTAAAAGCACAAAACATGCATGCAATTTATAAAATGGCCACCCTGATTCTGCTAATAAGGGAAGTGCAATACTGCGACTCGCTACATGTAAGACCGTCCGTGCCCAAAATTTTCGCATCTAAGTGTACCCTGCTACCTAAGATATTGTACTATTTAATTGACCTGTCAAAACATGTTCCCGGCTTTTAGGTTAATCTTATATAGGCTCGAACAGAATATAATGAAAGCCGGGTCCATTTTTTTGACAGGTCAAATAAATTGGACAATACACCCTAGGAACACACGTACAAAGTTTGCGTCTCCTTTGGCCTAGCGTCCGCCTTCGGAGTGGGAGATCGAAGTTCGAATCCCGTCAGGCCACCTGACCTACAAGGATAGGATTCGGGAGGTAATGCGCACAGAGAAAATATGTTTCATAGTCCAAATTTGACGGGTCCATTCAATAGGTCGACACTATTAACAAAAAAGTCTTATAGAAAGATTAAAAACTGGCACGCGCATGTTTTGACAATTAGGCCTATATGCCGAAGGATAAAGGAAGTATTTTTTCTGCCAGAAACAGACACCCCTCGCAAATACCTCCCAAAATTAATGTTTCCTAAGCTCTGGGAAAAAATATTTGTAAATAATATAGACCTGTGCCTTTATACTAAAAATATAGTTGACCTTCTAAAAACTAAATATTGCAAGATTTTTGCATTTGCTAGAAGTTATTTCCGCTATTTTTATGTATAAACATTATTCTAATATTAAATACCATAAAATTAAACATCCCATCAATACCAACATACCAAGATTCGTATCTTAAATGCATTTTCAACACACATGTCACCTTCCTCTAGCCTACTATGACATGAAACTGAAAACACATTTTATTTCATACATCGGATACAAAATTTGACAAAATACTGCGTCGAATACATTTTTACATCTTCGATTTGTTCCGTAAAATCATCCACGAAATGAAATAAAGACGAACCTAAGAATAAAAGGATGATAAATAAGATCACTACACTTCCGACTTACAACATTTCATCTATGTAGGAAAAATTAGGTGCTTGTACGCACCAGTGACTTTTGTATCAAATATAGGATTGATCATACACCATATTGTAATCGCAACTTGACCGCGATGGTTGACCTTAGGCTGATTATTCATAGATGAATTCATTGTAGAAAATAAAGGGTGCTAAGGGAAGCCGTTGTTCAGAGTATGGAATTAGTAAGTGTGAGAAATTGGCGAGAAGTTCGACATTCGACATTGAACATTCGTTCTCAGAACGACATTAGACATTTGAAGCGTGAAGTTGGCAATATTGAACATTCGATTTCAGAACGACACTGGACATTCGCATCTAGAACGACATTCGACATTCGATTTCAGAACGGTATTCGACATTCACATCTAGAACGACATTCGACATTCGATACCAGAACGATATTGGACATTCGATTTCAGAACGACATTCGACATTCGATTTCAGAACGACATTCGACATTCGATTTCAGAACGACATTGGACATTCCATTTCAGAACGACATTCGACATTCGATTTCAGAACGACATCCGACATTCGATACCAAAACGACATTCGACATTCGATACCAGAACAACATTAAACATTCGATTGCAGAACGACATTGGACATTCGATTTCAGAACGACATTCGATTTCAGAACATTAGACATTCGATTTCAGAACGACATTGGACATTTGATACCAGATCTACATTCAACATTCGATACCAGAACGACATTCGACATTCGATTTCAGAACGACATTGGACATTTGATACCAGATCTACATTCGACATTCAATTTCAGAATGACATTCGACATTCAATTTCAGAACGACATTCGACATTTGATTTCAGAACGACATTCGACATCCAATTTCAGAACGACATTGGACATTCGATTTCAGAGCGATATTGGACATTCCATACCGGAACGACATTGGACATTCGATTTCAGAACGACATTGGACATTCGATTTCAGAACGACATTGGACATTCGATACCGGAACAACATTGGACATTCAATTTCAGAACGACATTGGACATTCGATTTCGGAACGACATTGGACATTCGATTTCGGAACGACATTCGACATTGGACACGTGGATCGCTGGGTCAGTGTTTTCTACCTTGGCACCGTATCCTGAAAGTCTGCGAGTGCTCCTGATAGTGTCGTAGACCATTCTAAATGATTGAAAAAGAAACACGGACTATTGTGACGATGTTAACTCCCTTAACACCGTTTCCTGAATGTCTGAGAGTCCTCCTGAAAGTGTCGCAGACCGTTTATAATCGGTTGAATTGATACATAGGCTAATGGGACGGTGTTGTCTCATTTGGCATCTTTTCTTGAAAGTCTGCGAGTGTTCTTGAAAGTGCCGCAGACCTTTTTTAATGATTAAAAAAGAAACAAGAACTACTTGGTTAGTTTTATCTCTTTTTGGTACCGGTTCTTGAAAGTCTGCGAGTCCTCCTGAAAATGTCACAGACCGTTCTTCATGGATTGAAATGATAGTTCTTGTTCCTTTTGGAAGTTCACAAGAACTATCATTTCAACCCAGTAAGAACGGTCTGTGACATTTTCAGGAGGACTCGCAGACTTTCAGGAAACGGTGCCAAGGGAGGAAACATCGTCACAATAGTCCGACGGCGTGTTTTTTTTTTCAATCATTTAGAATGGTCTGCGACACTTTCAGGAGGACTCGCAGACTTTCAGGAAACGGTTCCAAGGGAGAAATTATCATCACAATAGGAGTCCATGTTTCTTTTTAAATCATTTAGAATGGTCTGCGTCACTTTCAGGAGGACTCTCAGACTTTCAGGAAATGGTGCCAAGGGAGAAAACATCGTCACAATAGACCGTGTTTATTTTTCAATCATTTAGAATGGTCTGCGACACTTTCAGGAGGACTCTCAGACTTTCAGGAAACGGTCCAAGGGAGAAAATATCAACACAATAGTCCATGTTTCTTTTTCAATCATTTAGAATGGTCTGCGACACTTTCAGGAGGACTCTCAGACTTTCAGGAAACGGTCCAAGGGAGAAAATATCGTCACAAAAGTCCGTGTTTCTTTTTCAATCATTTAGAATGGTCTATGACACTTTCAGGAGGACTCTCAGACTTTCAGGACACGGTTCCAAGGGAGAAATAATCGTCACAATAGTCCATTTTTCTTTTTAACTAATTTAGAATGGTCTGCGACACTTTCAGGAGTACTTGCAGACTTTCAGGAAACGGTTCCAAGGGAGAAAAAATCGTCAGAATAGTCCATGTTTCTTTTTCAATCATTTAGAATGGTCTGCAACACTTTCAGGAGCACTGGCAAACTTTCTTGAATCGGTGCCAAGGTAGAAAACACCGACCCAGCAATCCACGTGTCCTTTCAAACCATTCAAAACGGCCTTTGACACATTAGGAGGACTCGCTGACTTTCAAGAACTGGTGCCAGGAGGGACAACACTAACCAAATAGTTCCTGTTTCTTTTTAAACTTTTAAAAGGTCTGAGACAATTTCAGGAGCACTCACAGACTTTCAGGAATCGGTGCCAACTGATACTACTAATGTCGTTTTTGATTCGAATGTCCAATGTCGATCTGATATCAAATGTCCAATGTCGTTCTGAAATCGAATGTCCAATGTCGTTCTGAAATCAAATGTCCAATGTCGTTCCGGTATGGAATGTCCAATATCGCTCTGAAATCGATTGTCCAATTTCGTTTTGGTATCAAATGTTGAATGTCGTCCTGATATCGATTGTCCAATGTCGTTCTGAAATCGAATGTCCAATGTCGTTTTGGTATCAAATGTCGAATGTCGTTCTGAAATCGAATGTCCAATGTCGTTCTGAAATCGAATGTCGAATGTCATTCTGGTATAGAATGTCGTTCTGAAATTGAATGTCCAATGTCGTTCTGGTATCGAATGTCCAATGTCGTTCTGAAATCGAATGTCGTTCTGGATTCGAATGTCTAATGTCGTTCTAAAATTGAATGTCCAATGTCGTTCTGGTATCCAATGTCCAACGTCGTTCTGAGATCGAATGTTCAATGTCGAAAGTTTAACTTATTGCCAACTTCACGCTTCAAATGTCCAATGTCGTTTTGAGATCGAATGTTCAATGTCGAATGTCCAACTTCTCGCCAACTTCACACACTTGGAATTAGTTTGTGTACAGTGCGCTATTAAAGTATATATACTAATAAACTTTGATAATTCGGCAGTTGACCTAAATCCAACCGACACTTTATTTTCCAATACAGGTAAATCCAATATTTGCTTTACAATAGATCTATGACAGATAATCTTTGAACATACCTGGACATATTGGACTCAACTGCCACATTATCAAAGTTTATCAGTACTACTCTCGCACGTTATTTGTAACAATAACATGTTAATATTTATACTAGTGAGAAAAGGGGCATCGGGTAGTGAAACCATTATCCGTGACAAAACAGTTTTACTATTTCTGAATCGTATTGACTATAGAAACAAGAGGACCATGATGGTCCTGAATCGCTCACCTGTTCCCACATGACCCAGTTTTGAACTGAGTATGACGTTGTTTTTTTTATTATTTGACACAGTGACCTAGTTTTTGAGCTCATGTGACCCAGTTTTGAACCTGACCTAGATATCATCAAGATAAAAATTCTGACCAATTTTCATGAAGATCCATTGAAAAATATGGCCTCTAGAGAGGTCACAAGGTTTTTTTATTATTTGACCTACTGACCTAGTTATTGACTGCACATGACCCAGTTTCGAATTTGACTTAGATGTCATCAAGGTGAACATTCTGACCAATTTTCATGAAGATCCATTTGAAAGTATGGCCTCTAGAGAGGTTACAAGGATTTTCCATTTTTAGACCTACTGACCAAGTTTTTGACCGCAGTTGACCCAGTTTCAAACTTGACCTAGATATCATCAAGATAAACATTCAGACCAACTTTCATACAGATCCCATGAAAAATATTGCCTCAAGAGAGGTCACAAGGTTTTTTTTATTATTTGACCTACTGACCTAGTTATTGACCGCACGTGACCCAATTTCATACTTAACCTAGATATCATCAAGGTGAACATTCTGACCAATTTTCATGAAGATCCATTTGAAAGAATGGCCTCTAGAGAGGTCACAAGGTTTTTCTATTTTTAGAACTACTGACCTAGATTTTGACCACAGTTGACCCAGTTTCGAACTTGATCTAGATATCAACAAGATGAACATTCAGACCAACTTTCATACAGATCCCATGAAAAATACAGCCTCTAGAGAGGTCACAAGGTTTTTTATTATTTGACCTACTGACCTAGTTATTGACCGCGCGTGTCCCAGTTTCGAACCTGACCTAGATATCATCAAGTTGAACATTCTGACCAATTTTCATGAAGATCCATTCAAAAGTATGGTCTCTAGAGAGGTCACAAAGTTTTTCTATTTTTAGACCTTCTGACCTAGTTTTTGACCGCACTTGACCCAGTTTCAAACTCGACCTAGATATCATCAAGATGAACATTCAGACCAATTTTCATACAGATACCATGAAAAATACGGCCTCTAGAGAGGTCACAAGGTTTTTCTATTATTTGACCTACTGACCTAGTTTTTGATGGCACGTGACCCAGTTTCAAACTTGACCTAGATATCATCAAGTTGAAGATTCTGACCAATTTTCATGAAGATCTTTTGAAAAATATGGCCTCTAGAAAGGTCACAAGGTTTTACTATTTTTAGACCTACTGACCTAGTTTTTGACCGCACATGACCCAGTTTCGAACTGGACCTAGATATCATCAAGATGAACATTCTGACCAATTTTCATAAAGACCCCATGAAAAATGTGACCTCTAGAGTGGTCACAAGCAAAAGTTTACGGACGGACGGACGGACGGACTGACGGACGGACGCACGGACGCTGCGCGACCACAAAAGCTCACCTTGTCACTTTGTGACAGGTGAGCTAAAAACCCTGAATTACCAATAAAGACATAATCGACTTTTCCGATAATGTTTTTGTTATCGTTCTCTATTTATACTTATATTTGATCAGTTAAAACTTTCCACTACACTAATTTATATATTTCCATTTTCTCGTGCAGTTCATGTTTTTTACAACACTGCAGTAAATCTATATCACGATAAATGTACGTAAAATTTGAATTTATGAGTACACACCTTTTCAATAATAGGTTGTGCCTCATTAGGCGTAAAAAAAAATGTTTGTTTCCGGTATCCCGACCTACCCTAAATTTTTGGCCCGACCCTAAATGTTTTTATGGCCTTGGAGAATTTTTTTTTTCAACTTTTTAACAAAAAGATGCAAAACTGCATTTTTTATGCTTTAAACGTGGCCAGTGATGTTAGAAATCAACTCACTGATGCTCTAAAGGCATAACCCTCTTATTTGTAATCATTTTTTGACAAAAAAATAATTTCCAAAAAGTCTCCCTTAATAAAAAAAATTTCCAAAAAAGAAAAAAAAAATCCTAATTTTTTTGAGCATGTTACCGGAAACAAAGAATTTTTTTAGGCCTTATAATCTATTATAATACAAAGGTCAACCATCGGGGTAAAGTTGCGTCTACTATACTGTAATTCACAGTGCAAAGTCTGATTTAAGGTAGTTCTGCACGTCTGAAAAACCGGAAGTGATGGCGTAACGTCATTTATCCGGAAAACGTAGAATAACGCCTGGATTCGGCATACGGAAATTAAAATCAATTTATGAGTAAATCTAAACCTGTGAGTAAATTTGTTATAATGGCACTGCTGCTACATTTCTAAAGTCAAAATATAATATTAAAACATATGGCACGTTAAAAAATCAAAATAATGTCTCAAAATTAACGTAAAATGCCCGGTTCCCTTTAATCATGGTAAAATATCTCAAAAATAAGCACACGGACCTATACATTTTATTTCACCAAATTATAGGCCATTAGTTTATTTACAACTGTGAGAAGTTTCATCAAAATCTACATTGTAGAAATAATTCTGTCCGCGAAAGTGTTATGAAAGTTACGATTTTCCCATAGACTCCCATTATGAAATATTGCGTGAGGTTCAAATTTTTCAAATCAGCCTAGCAAAAAATCAAGCACACGACCCTATCTTTTTTATTTGCTGAATTTTCTAGGTATATTCTGAAGTTTTGAAAAATAGAAGTTTAATCAAATTCTACATTGTAGAAAAAAAATCGATCCAAACGTGCAGAACTACCTTAAACCGACAGTGATCATATTTCAATATATTCTATTCAATGCAAATGATTAGATACTATGCTTTTTGTAAAGTTTACTAACGAGTATTAACTTTTCTATGTCTACTGGTACTGATGATAAACCCGAACAGATGAAAAAGTCGAACACCTTGGAAATATTCGATTGCAATCGGTTATTTATAAAATTGAACACACCATCTAATAGTTTCCACTTACAACACCAACTGGTGTAAACAAAAACAAAATTGGTAAATATTCTGTATAAATAAATGACTTACATAAATTCGTATAAATTTTTTTTATCCAAAATTACTGGGGAAGAGGGTGTTTTTTTGCGCATGCTCACTGTCGAAACATGAAGGCCTGACATTTGTTAACTTTTCATTACTTGATCAGGAATGACTGTTGCAGCTTTTTGGGGAAAGTTTCAATATAATAATACCAAGAAAATTTTGTAAATGACAAAGGGTTCGAATTTATCATCAGTCAACTTTCATAAAGTCCCCTTTTTACATACCCCTTTCAGGCCCCCACTTCGTGTAGTTTGCTTACTAAATATAAATTTGAATTATGTAAAGTTTTCAGCAAAGGTTAAGCTTTATTTTGATACCGACCATCGATTTCAATTTGCAGAAATAAAAAAGTTACAGGTAAAAAACCTCATTTTCTGTTCGGGTTTATCATCAGTACCAGCACAGGAGTCTGAAATTCTATCAATAAGACCATAGAAGTCGATCTTTACAAAAAAATACCCCCTATAGAAGTCGATCTTTACAAAAAAATACCCCCTATATAGGCTGAAATTCTATCAATAAGACCATAGAAGTCGATCTTTACAAAAAATACCCCCTATAGAAGTCGATCTTTACAAAAAAATACCCTCTATATAGGGGGTATTTTTTGTAAAGATAGACTTCTATGGTCTTATTGATAGAATTTCAGACTCCTGTGGTACCAGTATGTATTCAAACAACACGGTGATGTAGTTTCTTATTTTCTATTCAGTTTCCATTCCGTTTCCAATACAAAAAGAAATATCATCATTCACAGTTAAATAACAAAACGTAATAACAAACAATATGAGTTTTCCGTCGTTACAACCGAACGATTTTCAAAACGGAAGACCATTACATTCCATTTTAATTTCGTTCATATCGTTTTATTATTAATTAAATTATTAGATCTAGCAATCCTAATCATAGATCCTGTAAATTTCTATTTCAAATATTACCAAAATTTTTACTAAAATATCAATACTTACAATGCTGGGATGAAAATCAGATGGAAAGATTTTGCCAATATTTAGTTTATAAATCCAAGATTACACATGGCATAATTTATTACACTAGCTCTATGACGCGCAGAGCTCTGCACTGTGCACATGTACATTTTGTTTTGGTTTTCAGAAAATAAACTGACCTAGATTATGCGGAGTAGATGTTAGTCGTACATGTACATTTAAACACGCTACTTAGCCGCACAGTCCACAGATGAGGGTCAAAATGGGGAATTTGTTTTCAAACCAATCTAACTACAGATTTGTTTATTTTTAAGTATGATTTTCATATCAAGTAAAAAAGCTGATTTTAATGTATTTTAGTAATTAATAATATTAAAACATTGTACAATAGGCTTTAACTTAATTTAAAGTAATTTACAAGTTAAAGCATAGCAAAAGTTCCTTCTAGGGAACATCTAGATCTAGATCTATATAAATATATCATTAACCATCTTGTGAAATTTGGTTGCAATATCTGTTTTAAATATTGGTCATCAGTGTGTGGTACCCAAGGGTCGGACACAAGGACAAGACCATGCTACCTTATTGATATTCCGTATCCCCCACCCCCGTTTAATCAGGAAGTCGGTGGCGCAGTGGTTAGCTGGTTGGACTACAACGTCAGCAATCCGGGTTCGATTCTCCGACCAATCAGAGTTCGATTCCCGAACCCGGATTGAATTCCAGTTGTGTCTGTAGACTAGATGTTGGGGAGGTAATGACGCCTGCAGTGGGCTCGGCTGGAAATAAGTTGTCGACTACCCGCGTTAAACAAGAAACTTTACTATTTTAAGCGCCCCGGGGGAGGGGTGGGGGGTGTACATTTTGCACTGGAAAATATACTGCCTAACAATGTCAAGTAAGTATATACGCTAACATAAATTGTTAAATCCAACAATGAAGTAAATCCGTTACCATTTTCAGTTGAGTAAATACGGCAATAAGAATACCCCGGCTATACACGTTGACCCGGTCAGTTATGTACCAATCGTTGTGCATTCGGGTGTAAATGTTCTTTTAACTCCGTAACACACCTGCTGCGGCGCGGTAAGAATTACCACCTGACGTCGAAGAACATTATCTAGCCTTATCATAATCACACTCGCATACAATCAGTTGAAATCATGCAGGGAAACATTATTAACTTATGTGTAAATTGAAATATGCTTACAAAATATTCGAAGTTTGAACAAATATTTTTTTATATCCAATTTCGTCCGTAGCTTATATCCAAATAGAACAAAATTTTCTCTTCGAAATATTTACAATTTTAACACACCTTCTGCGTTTAATAGATATTTGAACATTAAATTCCCATAAATAGAAATGCATCATTAACAATGAATACTTAAATCAGCGTTACGCGAAACTTACACCCGTTTTTGTGTGAATGTCAATGGTTTATATTTCTAAACATGTAAATGTTGTGTGTCACGCGCTGAGACAGTTAAGTTGTAATATTTACATCCATCTTTGAATAATTATTAAATTTACAAACATGCGTTTATATATATATATATATATATATATATATATATATATATATATATATATATATATATATATATGTTTTTTTGGGGTTTTTTTTTGTATTTTATGAAACATCCTTTGTTGTGTTATTTTTTATCCATTTGTATCGTATGTGATGCAAGTGTACCAATATTTAAGCCTTCTAAAACTTAAAATTTTCCGACCATTCATTTGTCTAATAATTGAATCGCATCGTCGGAATCATCATGCGACGGAACTGATATTTCTGAATCAGTATGACAATAAATAAATATTTTTCTTCATTTTAAGTAAGATCTCTGGCCGACGGCATTATTTTACTCTTACAAATACAGTATGAATGAAACATAGCGGAGATCGCCTTTTTAATTCATTTACATTACCGCATAGTTATACAGACATTTATATTATTGCACCTCAAAATGGTAGCAACGCATTTTGGTAGTCGCTACCGAAATTTGGCCGAGTTTTGGTAGTCACTACCAAATTGCATTTCACTCAACGCAGTTTGGTAGTTTACAAAAATATAGTACCAAAATACGTTGGATATATACACAACCAACGCAAAACTGTATTAATAATAATCTCATGATTTACAAAAAGAATATTTTGTGACGAATGGACAATATTATTTTAAAGAGAGTCATGATGGAACTTAGTCGCTCATCCGAACTTGGCCTTTTGACGACGCTAGATTCAGTCCGACAGGGCCATTGGAACCGATCTCCAACGCGGTCAACTTTTTTTCTTCATATGGGATTTTTTTTAATAATTTTGAAACAAAAAAATCATTTTCTATTATTCATAATATGACCAAACTTTAATTTGAAAGATAGCCTTGATGAACTGATAATTCTGCTTCTTTCCGAATCTACTTTGTATGTATTATAGATCAAAGAGCTATAATGTATTTTATACTTCTTTGTATAGATGTATTCTTAAATTAATGCATGTTTTTGGTACATTCTTAAATCATGCGATATCTATTATTTGTTTTAGTCCCAAGATTGCACACAATCACATCAAGCATAAAATAATTTAATTGTAACAAATATCTTAAAATTACCCTTTGACTTTTATTGTGTATTACAATATTGCCTAGGGGTAAACAGTATCCGTTCAGTGTTGTTTCAAGCCAGGTCATAAAAAATATGTTACCCCACTTACTACAAGTGATAGGTATTTTTATGGTTTTATGGTTTTTGCGTTTTAATATATTTATTTCACTTTCTTCTGTCTTTATATAGTCTTTTCCCTTTCTTTCAGGAACTTTGTTTTTACGATTTTTACACTTATTTCATGAATCGTATGACAGTACAAATTTAGAATTCACGTCGTTGTTCCGTAAATATTTACTGAGTAAAGATCTTGGCCCAAATTTCACGAAAAAACTTATTTATTCTAAAATTATAGTTTAGTATGTCTGCTATTCTAAAATTGAGGTATTGATTAAGTTATTGTTATTTAATGTTGATTTTTTCCTGTAACGATATATTTATAGTTAAAGTATACTATGGTAGTAGTATTTGTCAGCAGTACCTATTCAAGTCACGCAAATATGATATTTCTATTTAGGCACGATATAAGAAGCTTAATCCTTACCATGCTAAATTACAATAATAAACTTGTCAATCTTTCAATTTGGACAGTACTATGAAAAGGGTGCATACTAAAAAGTTACTGGCTGAATGGCAGACAGTGCAGATGATGATCAGTCTGCACATCCGTGCAGACTGATCATGATCTGCACCGATCGCAAAGGAAGAACAAATCGTGTCCAGCATGGTAAGGGTTAAATATTTCCTTTTAAAAGTATAAGTCTTATTTCTATACTTCTTTTTCTTTAAAGCGACTGGTCTCCAAATCGTTCGACAACAAAAATACTTTTTAGATATCTTGAAAAAAAAGCTATATTTCTTATGAAGGCTTCAAAACTTAATTACTGACAAACTTTTTGTTACGGAAATACATGAGAACTTGCTGTTTTACTACCCTTTACGATAAAAATCGAAAAGCGTTAGTGATTTAGAATTTTGAAAATATTTTAGAAACAAAAGCTCATACTCTAATGTTCATAATATGTGAAAGAAAGCGCGTATAGAGGAAGTATATACGCTTTCTAAATATTTTAGATAACATATTCATATTCATGAATATTTATTTTATTTAGAGACAGTTTCTTGTGCGTAAATATTTCTTTTCTGTAAATAGATATATGTTAGCATGATGTTTCATGCATTAAAAAGAAAGTAAATCTGTGTTCGATGTATAAAATGTAACGATTTCTAAATATTTCAGATAACATATTCATATTCTTAAATATTACTTTTATTTGACAATTAATAAAGTATTATAATAATTTTATTTTATGTTTTTCTGTGGTTTATCGAAATATAACGGTGAATTATATCCTGATAAACTCACTGGCCACTCAGTGAAAATTATCAAATCTGATACCCGGATTAACGTCAAAAAGTTTACCGAGCGTACTGAAAGCCGGAAACAATATGACGATGACGTCGTTAAAATGACGTCATCTTTGCGATGCTTCCTGATAAAATTTCCCGCAAATTTCGACATTTTATTGAAATAAACACAACAAAAGTAGAGTTTTAGACATAAAATAAACAGAAAAATTGTTGGTATCGATGTAATATCACGGTAATTTCACTCGTGAACACCAAAAGTTGTTATTTTCACTCGTGGCTGCGCCACTCGTGAAAATATCACTTTTGGTGCCCACTCGGTGAAATTATAACGTGATATTACACCGAAACCAACAATTATCCTCTATATAATGATTTTCACTTTAATAATTATTAAAACTTCATTCAGATATATCATATAGAAAACCGCCCGCCTGTAAATGCATCAGATAATGACCAAAGCTGTTAATTATCGATTTTTTGCCCCCGTGTTACTACAACAACAACAATTAGTACGGAAATCAACGAATCCGTCCGGTAGCGATGATATTGGATTACTGGTTTTATTGATTTTTATGATAGGTAGATCTGCCCCGCTTTATCGGTTTAGAGATGTTACTAAAAGTTGGTAATGATACGTGAGAGAGGTCAAAGCAACTCTATCTTTGACATACATCGAGAAATACTGAAGGAACTTGGCACAACTGTTCACCACAATTTACTTAGTGAAACAGGCTTGCCAATGATCCTTAACTAATCATATGACCCTTGCAACGCATTTTGTGACAAATGTCGCTACCAAAACTCGGCCGAATTTGCTGAGCTTCATTTCTTATAAATATGTAAGAACTCAAGACTGATTGTGAAGCCTCGATATTAGGAATACATTGATTCTTTACTTGGCATAAATATTTAGAATTATATATTTTTTTAAATACAAATAATAATATGTTATCTCCGAATAAAAGTACTCCGTGTTATTTAGAGATAAAAAACTGACCGCACACTACAAACGTAGTACTTTTGCGAACGAAGTAAGTATGTTTCAGATTATAATAGCAACACATATTTAATAGAAGATTTTAAATTAGCAATTTCTTTTATTTAGATTTAATTCAGTACACCATTTGCGTATAAATATAAATACTTATATTTTGATATGTAATAATGACAGCAAACCAGCATTAATATGGATTTGTTTCAATCGTGACTGATTGTGCTGTTGCACGACCCTGTCACAGAGCAGACTCGGCCACTACTACGATCAAAATAATTTGAACAGGAGTTTGAAGAAGGATGATACTCAACAGGGCCTATGTCAGTTTTTTTTTTTTTTTTTTTTTTTGTATTTTCACAGTGTTTTTATTGTATGCTAAAGACAAAAAGGGGTTATAGGAAATACGCATAATGAATATGATTAGAAAACCACTCTAGTACCAGCGCAGGAGCTATTTGATCAAGTAGCGTCATGAGACAGAACGATTAATGAACACTTTTTTCGCTTTGGGATTTAAATTAAAGCTAGTGTTTGTTTTATTCACTTTGGGGATTTTTTGACATTATAACGTATAAGGAAGAGAGAGAATATTAAACTCTATTTTAGGCCTTACCCTGCTGAATTTCTATAATGAATTTGTCCATCTTTCAGTTTGGACCATACAATTAACTGTTAAAGGGGGTGCTTACAAAAGGATACCGACTGAATGGCGAACAGTGCAGATCATGATCAGACTGCACGGATGTGCAAGTTGATCATGATTTACACTGGCCGCAAAGGTAGACTCAAACGTGTCCAGCATTATTAGGGTTAGTATGTAATGGTTACTGACCGAGTAGGAAGTGTTCCTGAATATGAAAAATCTGCGCACGTGAAAAACGTGAAAACCGAGAGCGCGTAGCGCTCGAGGTGTTTACAGTTTTTCACATGCGCAGGTTTTTCATATTCAGGAATACTGAACTACGAGGTCAGTAACCGACTTACACAACTGCGGACAACAACGCACATGTCATCATGTCTGACAAAGAATACGATTCGGATCACTGGCTCTGGACATTTTCGATGAACATGAATGATGAAGCCAACACAATCTTTCTGACACAGAATACGTACAGGTAAATTAATATAGCTAATTATTACATACTTTTAGGACTATGCTATTATGTATAAATCAGGTGGGTGGGGAATATGATACTATTTCTGAAGAATTTACTTTAAGTTACTGTAAGATGATAGAATGTACTACTTCCGGTAGCAACAAAAAATTTAAAAACGTAGAAAAAAATAATGTAAAATCAACCTTTTCCGAAGACTTCACGACCAGAACTAGAACTAGCGGACAGTCTAAATAATGTATAAAACAGTACAAGTGATAAAAATGCTATAAAGATAATATAAACTGTAATAATGATCAAAAGCCCATGACCGAAAAGTATCCGAAACTAAAACATAGATGAACTTCTGGACACCAGTATCCAACATAGTGAAATAACACAATCCTGATCAAATGAATTACATAATGATTCGTTAATTGACATTATGGGGCATTATGAGTAATACAGAAACACGTTCTTCGCAGAAATCAAAGAGTATTACAAGGGTTAAACATAGAAGTAGATCGACATCAGTAAAAAGAAAATTTACCTCCCCTGATCTAAATACAAACATAGAAAAGAAACATAAACAATTAAAGAATAACAAGGGTAAAGATCCTGAAGAGATTAAAGTAGTCAATAAAGAAAAAAATACAGATAGTCACAAAATGGCAGCAGTAGAACAAATTGCTGATAAAGCTGAAACAAGTGAGCCTGATCCTATGACTGATATGACTAATATGACTGATCCAATGGTTGATCCAATGTCTCTACATGGAAGCACAATGGTAATGAGTTCTCCACATACAGCCCATATGCCACTCTTTTCACATGCATCAATGTTTGGATCACCAATGGGCCTTATGCCACCCATGGCTCCACAGGGTGTTGTCTCAGCCAGCATCCCAGATCATGAGCTTGTGAAGCTAGCAGCTATAGTAAAGACAGCTGTGAAGGAAGAAATAAGAGCAGAACTCAACCTGCTTGTTGCTGCAAAAGTTGAAGAAGCAACTGAAAAGATGACTTCAGAAATTTCTGAACTTAAGGAGGAAATTAAGAAATTGAAAAGTAAAAATTCAGAGTTAGAACAAAGACAGGATGAATCTGAGCAGTATAGTAGAAAAAATAGTGTTAGAATAGGAAATATAGAAGAAAAGAAAGATGAAAAGCCAGCTGATATAGTTCTAGAAGTAGCCAAAAAGTGTGGGGCAAATATAAACATCAATGATATTGACAATTGTCACAGATTAGGTCAGAAAAAGAAGGACAAGAATAGAGACATCATTGTAAAGTTCACAAGTTATAGAGCCAGAACAGAATTTATTAAAGGCAGAAAAGTTCTGAAAGATAAGAAAGAAAATATATATCTAACAGAGGATGTGACAAAGAAAAGGAGTGAAATTGCCTATCAAGCAAGGCTGCTGAGAAATAAAGATGAAACAGATGTCAAAAGTACTTGGATATTCAGTGGAAATATTTATATCCTCACCCAGTCAGATGAAACAATCAGAATAAACTGTTTATCAGAACTAGAAAAGTATAAAGTCTCCAGTAAACTATAATAATCTGAGACAGTTACAAAGGAGTGTTCAAACAACTCATATTCATATTGCCAACTGTAATCATGGCAAAGTGATCAAATGTTCCTAATATACCACATATAGGGAAAATAATTATATATTAAAAAAAAATTGAGAAAACTGCAGTCTGACAGTCTCTAGAAATGTTATAATTTTGTTGAATAACATGATCAATATGACTGTAACACTTAACACTTCTCTGACAATACAATAATTTACATGCATGTACACCTGTGCAAATGTGTCATAAACATCTGAAACACTGATAATGGTGATGATAATGTTGATGATGATGATGATGATGATGGTGATGATGATGATAATGATGCAAGTATAAATGATTATAGATGATGATGATAGTTCAAGCTTACTTAACTGGCTTGCAGACACTAATATCACTCAAATATACTTCAATACATGTATGTATTAATATGACATTTAAATTTCAGGTATATTAGATACTGACATGTACATGATTCTGTCCATATGTGTATATATGTATGTGTATGTATGTGAGTTAATAAATAAATGAATATACATTTGAATGAAAATTGAATTAAAAGATGCAATTACAGGTATTTTAAACACATGTATTCTCAAGTCTTATGTGTTAAAACATATATTATGTAACTGACCCACACATAACAAAAGTGAAAATCTAACTATACACATATGTTTGAATCTTTATTTATACTGCAGTGTATGTATTTTATAATTAACCTATATGCTCCTATCTGTAGTCATGTATTTTGTCTACACTACACTGCTATTACTGAAGTGCATGTAATTTGTAATTGACCTACATGTTCCTATCTGCAGTGATGTATTTTGTAATTGATCTAAAACTACAACTGCTATTACTGCAGTACATGTAATTTGTAATTGACCTACATGTTCCTATTTGTAGTGATGTATTCTGTAATTGATCTACACTACACTGCTATTACTGCAGTGCATGTAATTTGTAACTGACCTACACTTTCCTATTTGTAGTGATGCAATATGTAATTGATCCACACTGCATTGCTACTCTGTTTTGTATCTGTCATTACTGTAGTGTATATAATTAGTAATTGACCCTCATGTTCCTATTTGTAGTGATGTATTTTGTAATTGATCTACACTCCATTGCTATTACTACTGTTTATGTATTTTGCAAGTGACCTACATGCTACCATGTGTATTGATGTAATTTGTAATTGATCTACACTGTATTGCTACTCTGTTTTGCATCTGTTATAGTGCAGTGTATGTTATTTGTAATTGACCTTAGCATGCTCCTATCTGTACTGATCCAATTTGTAATTGATCTACACTGCAATGTACTCTGTTTTGTACCTGTTATTACTGCAGTGTATGTAATTAGTATTTGACCTACATGTTCCAATCTGTATTGATGTAACTTGCAAATGATCTACACTGCAATGTTACTCTGTTTTGTATAAGTATTACTGCAGTGTATGTAATGTGTAATTTACCTACATGTTCCTAGCTGTCTGTAGTGATGCAATTTGTAATTGATCTACATTGCATTGATACTTAAATTTCACACTGAGCATAGTCTAATTAAATTAATTTGGCAGTATACCTACACTAAACTTAAAATATATTTTGTTTGAAATACCTGCCACTGGGATAAATAGTATCAAGCTTCAAATTAAATCCTATAGTATTCTAAATTTAGATCAACATCCAAACCTACCATGGTCAAAATCATCCTGTTACTTTTCATCACCTGTGTCACATTTTTATCAATTTTTCCATTGAAAATACATTTGTATAGCCAGCAAATTTGAAAAAGTTTTTCACCACAAGCTTAAAGCAACCTTTATGCTTTCAGTTTATAAGAAACTATGATTAAGAATATATTTGATAAAATGTACCAGAATCCAAATCAAAAACAATTGTGAAAATATGCATTTTTATGTAAATTTTATGATTTCTTGTAATTTTGCTACAGTTTGTATGTTGTATATAGTGTTTTGTGTACAAGTAACTTTCAAAGAATATATTAGTCAGCATGTGGAACTATGTAGAAAGCTTATTTAAAACTGCTTCTTTTATATACTACCAACACATTTAATATACAACTTTCTAAATTGATTTAAAGTACTACAAACATACAGTAGCATATACCCGGTATCAGTCTTAGGACAATAGTAACAGTGCCTATGCTTGCAATTTAGTAAATCTAAATTTGTCGCTGCTTATTACATTGAGTACGTAATTATTTATAACAAATTTTCTCAAGAACAATACCATTGTTTAAAATGCATGCATTTCTGTATGAGTATAAATCAAACTCCATCCCTACAGCACTTGAAATTGTAAAGAAAATACCTCTTTTTAGCTGCCTATAGATTTCACCCAATTTAATTGTTGAAAATGTTAGTAAATCTCTAAAATCAAGACCGTGTGGTCTTAAGACCGTGCGGTCTTCTCAACTGCGCATCTGACAGAAAGTATAATCCATATATTTAGATACTACACATCACCTACCTTATATTCTCAAACTAAACTGACAAATATGATAAATTCTATACACTTACTTTTAAGCTTATCTCATTGTACATCTTCAAGAATGTCTCCTTCTCCAAGTACTCTTTTAGCATAGAAATTCGCAAAAAGTAAATTCCACTTGTAAACAAAATGAAATATACATAACGATTGCATCACTGTCAAGTTGTCAATAGTAACCAAAACACTGTACGTCTATAATTTCGAACAACCTAACACGAAAACTTGTTCTATTTAATTCCACATTGAAGCGACGTTCGAATTAAAACATAAATTCCCATGTTCCAAATTAGTAGCTCCATTTATGAATTAACTGTCAAGAACAGTATTCTTTAAAATACACTTTTACTAAAACACGTGAACGCATAGTAAAATGAAATAGTAAACATCCCATCGAAATACTCATTCACAATTATGTGTAAAAATTCACAAATTAATCCAAGCGTTTACATCAATGAAATAGACACCATATCTATTGTGTTACCCGCTTTATTGACCAATCGGATCGCTTTACCTCAACTGACCTGTCACTTTATGTGTCAATAAATATACATACTCAATCAACCCGACTTTCAACTAAAATGACCTGTCATATTTAAGTAACATAGGTTCATGGGGAACAAAAAAAAAAATCGCCATAAGAAAAACATGATTATACACAACTGTATGAATATTTTTTTTTTATTACACTTGAAATATAAAATCTTTAGTTCTGGTCGTGTGTTATGACCAAACAAACATACAAACACATTATGTTCGCACATACCTCAATCCTCTACCTCAACTACTATCCTCTCTTTTACTTTTCTATCTCTATCTCATGTAGTGGTCACTTTAGGCTCTGGTTCTGGGTATCCTCGCCCAATTACATTTTCAATCCTGGAATAACCTATGTCAGCTGATATTGATACGTATCGGGTGAGGATTGGACTTTTTGCTATCTGTCAAATGAAAACAAAGGGTTTGCGCTATTTCACTTACTTTGAACTATTAACCTGGATGGCATTGCTTCTGCTTAGAGCCGGAGATATTCACGAAAATCCTGGTCCTGATTCCCACATCTCGACATCAACTGCCTCTTCGGTTTCTGATATCATGGAAAACTTCAGTCAATCTCTATCTTTAGTACACTATAATGTTCAAAGCTTCACTAACAAACAGGACACCTTACAAGGTGAACTCAATCATTTTGACGTCATTTCTTTCACTGAAACATGGCTCGGTCACAACACCAAATCCGACTCTATTTGCTTTAACAACTATGCCCCTCCGTTTAGAAAAGACAGACCAGGAGATAACCATGGCGGTGTTCTTGTCTACGTGAAAAACTATATTCCTGCTGTGAGAAGACATGATCTTGAACCGACGGAGTTGAGTGCATTTGGGTAGAAATTCGAATTAATAATAAAAAGTTTCTTTATGGAACGTTCTATCGTCCTCCAAATTCCTCTCCTCTTGTCTTGTCTAGTATAGAAAACTCAATCGGACTTGCCTTTGACACAAACATAAACAATATTGTCATCGCAGGGGACTTCAATCTAGACATGAGGGAAAACTCCATACACAAAAAAAAATCAGCGACATCGCGGCACAATATAATATGACACAAGTGATTTCTGAACCTACTCATTACACTGAATCTTCTAACTCTCTCATTGATCTTTTTCTTGTCTCTTCTTCGTGTAGTGTTAACACATCTGGAGTTGGTGATCCCTTCCTTGATCAACATGTTAGATTTCACTGTCCTATATTCTGTTGTCTGAGCTGCTCTAAACCTAAATCTCGGTCTTATAAGCGAATGGTATGGAAATTTGACCAGGGTGACTATGACAGTCTGAGACAAGAGGCTGCATCTACTGATGGGACTCCTTGAACACCATGACATTAATGCACATGCACACAATCTGACTGAACACATACTATTTATTTCAAAAAAGCATATACCTAACAAAATAGCCACAATAAGACAAACAGATCCGCCATGGATGCACAACGACATACGCAAATACATCAGAAAAAGAAAACGGGCATATGACAAAGCAAAACAAACGCAAAATGAACAACATTGGCACAAGTACAAACAACTACGTAATAAAACAACCCAGCTACTCAGAAACGCAAAATCACAGCTCTCACAAAAACTGTCAGATCAACTAAAAAATGAAAACCTTAAAACATCAGACTATTGGAAAATCTTAAAAAATTCATTGCACCAACAACGCCAAATACAAACGTACAAACTCTGAACCACAATGGTAAGCTTATCACCTCTGACTCAGAAAAGGCTAATATATTAAATAACTTCTTCCAATCACAAACTATCTTAAATGACACTAACAAAGCACTGCCACATATACATAACATATCAAATCATCCGCAACTCAGATCAATCACAATAACAGAAGATGAAATAGCTACTACATTAAAATCATTATCAATTGGAAAGGCTTCTGGACCGGACAATGTAAATAATAGAATTCTAAAGGAACTATCGCACCAACTGTCACAACCACTTTGCAAACTTTTCAACAAATCACTAAGCAACGGCAGAGTTCCTTCACAATGGAAACTAGCACATGTCAGCGCTGTTTCAAAAAGAATGACCCTCAATTAGTTTCAAATTACAGACCAATATCATTACTTAGCACAATTAGCAAGGCACTAGAAAAAATTATTCATAAGCGGGTATTCAATTTCTTCTTACAGAATAACACAATTTCTTCTCTTCAGTCTGGATTTGTACCTAATGATTCAACAACAAACCAATTAGTATCCATATACAATACATTCTGTCAAGCTCTAGACGAAGGGAAAGAAGTCCGTGCAGTCTTTTGCGATATCTCCAAAGCTTTTGACCGTGTTTGGCATAGAGGTCTTCTCCATAAGCTCGAGTCTACAGGAATTTCTGGAAGTCTCCTGGAATGGTTCCGAGACTATCTATCAAATAGAAGTCAGAAAGTGGTCCTTCCTGGTGGCTCTTCCGACACAGTTGCTATTTCTGCTGGTGTCCCTCAAGGTTCTATTCTTGGTCCTCTTCTCTTCATCGTTTTCATCAACGACATTGTCAAGGACATTAACTCTACTATCAAACTGTTTGCTGACGACACAAGCCTATACATCATTGTTGATAATCCAACTGCAGCTGCGGATATTCTTAATTATGATCTTCTGAAAATCACCAACTGGGCGAATGATTGGTTGGTCGATTTCAATCCAAGAAAAACAGAGACTCTTCTTATATCACGCAAACATAACAAACCTATCCATCCTCCCCTCTCTATGAATGGTTTCCAAATAAACGAAGTTGATTCCCATAAGCATCTTGGAGTTACATTTTCGAACGATGGAAGCTGGCACGAACATATAGAAAACATCAAAGAGAAGGCCTGGAAACGAATAAACGTCATGAGATCCCTAAAATTCGTTTTAGATAGAAAAGCACTTGAAACTATTTATCTATCATTCATAAGGCCACTTCTGGAGTATTCGGACGTTGTGTGGAGCAATAAAAACTCAACAACAAGAGACAGAACTTGAGAAAATTCAGTTAGAAGCCTGTCGAATTATCACCGGCGCAACAAAGCTAGTCTCATTTGAAAATCTCTACACAGACACTGGATTCGAGCTTCTTAAAACCAGAAGACAAAAACACAAACTCATTCTATTCTATAAAATGTATAATCTTCTATCTCCTGAGTATCTCTCTACACTAGTTCCTCACACTGTTGGACAGGCCTCTGCATACAATCTTAGAAATGCAAGCAATACCAGAAACTTTCAATGTAATACCCAACTTTTTGCTAACTCTTTCCTTCCATCAACTATAACTGATTGGAACCAATTACCAACAGACATTCGAAACTGTCCAACTTTGTCAACCTTCAAAAGAAGACTATTTGCTGATATACACAAACCTCCTTGTCATTACTATATTGGAGATCGCAAATATCAAATACTGCACTGTAGGCTTCGGACTCATTGTAGCCTCTTAACGAACACCTCTTTTCCAAAAATATTGTCAACAGTCCTCTATGCTCATGCGGTGAAGCGGAAGACACCTATCATTATTTCTTTCTTTGTCCAAAATATATCATGGAACGCACTGAACTCTTAAACAATATCAGACCACTAACAACTATTACTTTACACCCCATGCTTTATGGTGACACCTCTATTACAAACACACACAACAGCACAATATTCATGCACATACAAAAGTACATACAAAAAACAAGGAGATTCGAAACATAATTACTATGCACTGCCATACTAACCCATATTATATTACACACGGTATACAGACAAAGTTCAAATCCAAGCTAGTCTCTAAAGCGACCACTCAACTCATTTCTTCTCTAATTTCCTACTTTCGCCTCCTACCTCTTTTCTTTGCCACATAGACACACACATTTTATAACAATTAATATATTGCCAACCTATGACTTTAATGTTATATTATTTCCTATTTTGTTTTTGCGTTCATACACGTAACGTGGTTATAACCTAAAAACCTATAATAAGAACAAAACAAATGTAGATGAATAAACTGCAAGCAATTTACATTATCAATCACTTTATAAGTTACCGTGATTTAACATGCTAAACGTAAATATTTAAGGAGAGAGTTTCAAATAAGCTTTCAGCTTCCTACTCAATCCTGTATGCTTTTTTTGATATATATATACATGTTGTAAATTTTGTGATTAATAAAATATTGTTTAAACCAAGTTACTGTAAAAAGAAAGATTTTATTCCAATGTAACAATGCGTTTAAAACTCTTACTTCAAAAAGAAGACTAAAGTTGGAAAAGTTGTCAGTATGTTTGCATCACAATTTTCGGTACAAGAATTCTATGTCATCAAGCATAAAATTAATGCAAAAAGTTATAACATACATAATAAAGCTGAAAACCTCTGTAATTGAGCTAAGCGCTAATTCTCTATTTCCATATATTACTTTTCTAAAATCACATCTACAATTAACCACATGTTGGCAAAATGTGTCATTTTTGTGCACATGCTTTTACACATTAAAACATTACAAATTCAGAAATCCATGTAAAAAAACTGCAAGCATTGTGAAATATATCACGTAAGTCACGTGAAGTGGAACTTTTGTTTTTCCTCGCACAGCATAGTTACAACATTTGCAGATTTTATTCGGCTGTTTTATGTCCATTTGAAGGAGGGTCACAGATTTACAATATTTAAATGGTGTATATATAAATAATTTAAACGGATTGGCATCTTATGAAACTATAAAATATGAATTCACGATCACTGCTTGAATTTATCTATATAGATTCACAGTGACCTGTGACATTTGACATTTGACATTTCAGGGCCATAGGAACAGGGCGCGGGGGGGGGGGGGTCCAGGGGGAGACGCTCCATCCAATAATTTAACCGATTATTGTAATTATCTTAGCAATAGCGAGTCAAATAATATATTATAAGGTTTTCAAACCTAGTAGAAGCGTCAACTTATTGCCTTTCTATTTGACCGGTGCAATGAAGTATTTCGACCCCCATAGAATAATGACCCCCACCCCCGGTCATTATTCTATAGAAAAAGTGACCCCCCCCCCTCCCGGTCATAGTATTATGACCTGCAGATCATAGTACTATGACTCCCCCACGTGAAGTAAACTGAACCTCACGAAGAATATTGTCTTCCATAAAAAAACGACCCCCGGTCATTTGGTCAAATTTAGTGATAACTCATGTATCCAAGGCCTAATTGCTGCATTTTATGCCCCCACTCGGGGGAGGGGGGGGGGGGCATATAGATTTGCCCTTGTCAGTCCGTCCGTCCGTCTTTCCGTTTGACCATTAGCCCCAGATACCATCACTTGACACAGAAATCAGAGCATTCCGCAACGGGAAAAGGGATTCTATTTCTAGACTCTGTATCTTGGTGTATACATTTTTTGCAGGAAAATAACAATTCACAATACGTTCACAAAACACACCAGTGTCAATAATCCCTGCAAATGTCGGTATGAAGTAATTCTTCAGAAGAAAACTGCACAAGAAACTGCTAGCATAGGACTTAGTATTAATAGAAGTTGCAATACTTAGCAGTGGCAGTAAAGTACGGTAGCGGCAACAATAGAAAGTAGTTGTAGTAGTAGTAGTAGTAATAGTAGTGGCAGTGGTAGTGGCAGTTGCAGTAGCAGTAGTAGTAGCAGCAGCAGCAGCAGCAGCAGCAGAGGAATAAGTGACAGCAACAACAGTAGCAGGAGAAGAAGAGGTAGATGTACAAGACGTACTAGTGGAAGCAGGTATAGTAGTATCAGTAGTAGCAGTTGTAGAAGTAGTAGTAGAAGTAGTAGTAGTAGTAGTAGTAGAAGAAGAAGAAGAAGTACATGTAGTAATAGCAATAGAAGTAGCGGCACCAGTAGTAGTAGTACAATCAAAATGTTAACTATTGGCAATGGAGGGTATTAGAGTTGTAGATCTAGTAAAATTGTCCGTTAGGTTTGATGGGGATCACTTTTTAATAGATATTATCGTCGAAAGTCTTTTTAGGAGCCGGTGTTTTCCACGGAAAGAGTAACATTTTTAAATAGAATAATGTCCGGGAATCGATATTGTATGAGAGTTCGAATGTAGTAATTTCGGCGGTGAGTATTTTACATGGAAGGAGTCACTTTTTCTATAGAATAATAACCGGGGTCGTTATTCTATGAGATTCGAAGGGAGTCATCTTTAGGGAGTCAGTATTTTACTTGGAGGGGTCAGTTTTTCTATAGAATAATGACCGGGGGTCGTTATTCTATAGAGTTTTCAAAGGGAGTCAGTTTTTTATAAGGGGAGTCAATATTTTACGGGAAAGGAGTCACATTTTCTATAGAATAATGACCGGGGGGGTCGTTATTCTATGGGGGTCGAAATACTTCATTACACCGGCATCAAAATAATTCTTCTTATAAATAAATGTGATTTTTTTTTGTTTTTGTTTTTGTTTTATCTGAAAAGGTCAAATCTCACAGATCGGTGTTGTCCTATACAGTAATCGAACGATAATTTGATATTTGTAAACAAACGCAGTCGACTGTATTATTTACCAGATTAGGTAAATCACGCATAGACGATATGGATTAGTATCTCAACTTAGACTCGATGAAAGAAGTACTGTATTAGCGCCATGCGTTAAGGCCGCTAGGTATGACACCCGTGGTCCGGAGTTCGATACTGGGTTGAAGTAAACGTTTTTACTTTTTCTTTCAGCATAGATACAATACCGTTTTTTCCCACTGTCTTTGAAAATGATACGGTAATACAGCATACACGTAAACACGGAATGTAAGTACAGTACCCCCACATTATACACTAACATACCATTCTGTAGTTCGAAAGGGCGAACATTGAAAAATATTCGAGGATTCTAACAAGATCATTCGACAAGTTTTAAAGGTTTAAACGGACACAGCTGACTATTCTGCAACAGGTACAGCGGACGAGCCGGAAATGAATTGTAAATTGTTTTGATTAAAATTTCATTGATATAGATCTAAAAAAAGAAAAAGAAAATAGAAAAAAATAAAAAAGTAATACACGTAATAAGAAAAAAAATAAGAAAGAAGACAAACTGAGAATCAAACTGAAATAAAACAAAAATAAAGCAGGGCTACATAGAACATTTCCTTAGAAAATAAACCTCTTGCGAGTTTCGAACTCGTGCTGTTCTTCGCACTGCATTTTAAAACCGAAAGCTTAGCCACCTGAGCTATTTCGCCATTCAAATAAATGTTAATTTTTATTTGGCAAGAATTATAAGAATGCCTATCTAATTTACCGTGATAACTGACCAACCTAAATTATCTGTCTTAGACTCGCCTGACATTTTCGCGCCATTTTTATTATCGGTCGCCGACTGTAGTTTGTAAAATGTAAACAGTTTAATTTTGGTTGACTGAACATGAATAAAACTTAATTTCGCATTCAGTGGTGTTTTCCTGTATCATAACTCTAGCTAAGGTACGAACACGTGCACAGGTTAGTAACCAAATATGAAATACTTGTGCACGTTCATAGGTTAGTAACTAAATATGAAATACCTGTGCACGTGCTTAGGTTAGTAACCAAATATGAAATACCTGTGCACTTGCGCAGGTTAGTAACCAAATATGAAATACCTCTGCACGTGCAAACTCGGGTATTTCAAGTGGGTTATTAACCTGGGCCAAACAAAGAAGCAGTTGTGTAAGAGTAGTAACTCCAGGGGCCGTATTCATAAGCATCTTAAGTATAAGTTTTGACTTAAGGTCACACCAAATTAATTTCTTGGTCATCGGAATTTTCCCAAAAAAGTTAGGAGCGAGCGAGCGAAATGAAAATAAAATGTTTTTTTTTTTTTGGATTTCACCTACTTCTGGAGCGGGCGAGGAGCGATTTAAAGAAAAAAATTAAAAAAAACCTTGTCACAAAAGTCAACAAGCACTGCAAAAACATATCAAAATGGCTTGAAAATACATAAAAGAACCAAAGATCTTTAAATATAGAAAATTTAATTACACACTGTTCCCAAAATACATTACAAACATTTAGACATTTAAACAAACTGGATGGACAACAGGCGGATACAAGAAAATCTTGCAATTTGACCGTATTTCTAGTGTATAGAACTAATGTGTTTGCTAAGTTTTATCCTAGGCAAGCCTGGCCACATAAAGGGCTTTGCCTTAGATTCTATGTCACTACATAAGAATAAGAAAGCTGTTACTCTCATGTAGTGTATAACAGAAATCATTATATATATGGAAAATTCTGCAATTACCTCACCTGAGTACATTAGGTATACTCATGACCTATATATCATAGTGTCTGTCAACTTCAATGCAATTCCACAAGATACCAGGAAATCCATCATCCACTGATGGCCAAATTCGCTTGTAAATTCAATGACAAATTTTGCACTTTCTGTTGTTCTTTGATTTCACATTTAACTTTGGCAGATAAGGAAAGACTTACTTTTGATGATGCAAGTCTTAACAATAAATGCATTATCACCTTCAGTTTCTTTTAGATAAATAGATCTGATGGTACCCATTAAACATATCTGAAAAAAGGATCTTTAAACAGTTATATAATATTCTTGTTTTTCAACTCTACTTGAAAAATTAAAAAGTAAGCCTTTAATGCATGTTTTCTTGGATTGTGAGTTTGTAAGCTCTTAAGGATTCATTTGGCCTAATAAAGTTTCATACCCCTTCTCCGCAAGAAAATTGTGTTCATTTTACATAGCTGATAGAAGCAATGTTCCAGCCCTTAAAATCAAAGCTATTTCAGCAATATATTATTTATGATGTAACACTGTATGTGAAGTCCAAACTGAATTATACTGCCTGTTCATCATTTAAGTACTACCAAATTACTACTGATATATGTGAATAATTTTAAGGATTGCAGCAAAACGTTGTTTTAATCACTAGCCATTATTAAATGACACTGTTTTAATTGATGAGAAATTGATGTTCATCTTGAGAAAAAAAATGTTTTGCGGAAACTCTTTCTAATAATCTTTCAAGGATATATTTACACAATCTTACTGTCAATTCGGCTGTCAGTTTTGCAAACTGGGGCAACACAGAGCCTCAAACATGTTCTTCTGGTGTTTTAATGGACAATCATAATAAATAGTATTAAATTTTAGGAATTACTCTCGCTTCACAGTGATAATAAGGGCCCTAAACAGTGAAAAACGCCCGCTGTTTAATTTTGAAATCGGTCTGCAAAAACTGAAGCGAGCGGAAGCTGATTTTCAAAAAAAAAATTTGTTTTTGATTTTGGAAAAAAATGGAGCGGGAAATCCGTTGACCAAGTAATCAATTTGGTGTGGCCTAAGTTTAAGATTTTACTTAAGTTTGTGGTGATTTCAACTTAACTCTAAGTAAAAACTTAACTTCTGGTCATAAAACAGCTAAAACTTAAGATACGTAAGAAATGACTTAAGTCAGAAAATAAAATAGCGTGGTGAGTACGATTAAAGTGTTGTTTTCAGATAAGAGCTCTTTAAACATAATTGTGCATGTTGTATCTGTCTGAAATTAATGTTGTTTTTTAATGTTTTCGTCCACAATAAGAAAAAACAAGAATTACTTATTAAGTTATTTTATGAATAACAAATATACTTAAGTAAAATAAATTTCTAACCTAAATAATACTTAAGTAAATAATCAATTTCTTATACTTAAGATGCTTTATGAATACGGCCTCAGATCACAGCAGTGTGGTTTAGATGTAATTTTGCCGTAAGTAAATGTGAAAAGAAATATCGCCTGTAGAAGACACATGACCATACTCTATTTCCCATTTGACATACTCTATTTCCCATTTGATGCCAATTTAAACGATAGTATCGACGACTTCCATATCTAAAAAGATATTATTCAGTTTAGAATATTCAGTTTCATATAAAGTATTTTTGTGGAAAATTATACACATGACTTATTTTATATTAAATATTCCCACCGGAATTCATTCCCGTCGGAAATATTTCCCATGAGAATTTGAAGTACTTTACTTTTGCGAAAGAAATTTTAAGATAGCTTGTACAGAAGTATTTGCTGTTTTTGCCACATATTGGCGTGGCAAATTAAAATTGGAAGCCATTTTTAACAAGGGAACTAATTATTTGCACAACTAGTAATTATTACATCAAAGAAATAATAGCCAGTATGCAAAGTAATTTTGCTTTTGTCAAGATTATCAAAAAATTAACAAATACTTATCGCAATCATCATGATCTCGGTGTCGCGACTAAACTCGTCAATCGCCGTCCTGGGGAGTCCTGATAACGCGCTTATAGTCGCATATCGACGCTACAGGGGTAGAAAACATAACGCCTATAGTCGCATTTCGGCCCAAGGGAGTTAATATTGAACTAGATTTAATCCATGTAAAGGGGTGCTATAATTTACTGAATACATATACAACATATGTAACAGTTTCAGGAAAAATGTGCAGTTTGACCGGAATTCGAACCTCGGACCTTCGACTTACCTACCAGTTGAGCTAACGAGGCCACCCGATACGAGAACCGCTACACACCTTCTTATTTGCGAGACATTGGCACTCCTGGCCTGACTGTTAACCGAATTCAGATGTTCAACCCAGCCAAACTGCTTCGCCCCGCATGGGCTCCAAGGGAGAGCATCTCGGACGAGCCCACAAATGTAACAGTCTTAGGAAAAATGTGCAGCCTCGACCGGGATTCCAACCTCGGACCTTCGGCTTACCGTGCCAACGCTCTACCAATTGAGCTACAGAGGCCACCCGATAAGAGAACCGCTACACATAAAAGACACCAACCAGTGGGACGTACTAAACTTGTAACGTTAGAGTGAACGTCGCATACAATGTATAAGGTGTAGGTGTGGGTTCGAATCCCGGAGAAGTAGGTCTCGTTTTTTTTCCTTTTTGATTAACAACATTGTATAATGTCCAGCTTTCTTCACGATCACGAAAGTCGTTATTAACGTTGATGATTCAACGGACGATTCAGAAATCGACTTTGCCAGCGAATCTGAGGATTAATCTTGTTTGTGAAGTGAGATACACAATGTAATATTTGTTTTCTGATATGAAATAAATTTTGAGAGAAAAAATATAAAAGAAACGAATGGGGAAGAAAAGAGGAAAAATAATTCAAAACAGTAAATATTAAAGTCCAGACAATAAAATATGATACGTTCTTTTTTAATTATAATTCATAATACAATAAAAAGAAATTCTGTTGGGGTTCGAACTCACGGGTTGCATGCATGCCATGTATCAGGGGCAATCACACCAACCAATACACTGTGCAGTCTTCGGTCGCAACTCCGTTAATTTCTTACATTATGTACCTATTTCTTACGTAAATTATGAGCCGAGATCATCCGAATACCAGATCCACCTTAGTTAATAAACTCTCCTAAAGGTCACTTTTGAAGGTCAAAGTATATCTATAGATTGTCGCAAAGGGGTTTATTTTCGCATGTTGACGGTATACAGCTTGTTTAAACGGGCAAAACGTGTTGTTGCACTTATAAAAAAAGACTGGCCCGGTTTATAGGTTGGTCAGGGCTACGATATGTATTGCATTTTGCCATCAAAATATTTCTATAAAATGTTTCTTCCCCTTCTGTTTGGATCCGTCCATATTTACAAACACGTTTGTTAATTTTATGGACTGCAACGATAATATTCAGTTATTTACTAATAAACTTTGATAATGTGGCAGTTGAGTCCAATATGTCCAGGTATGTTAAAATTTTTTATAGATCTATTGTAAAGCAAATATTGGATTTACCTGTATTGGAAAATAAACAATGTCGGTTGGATTTAGGTCAACTGCCACATTATCAAAGTTTATTAGTACATGCAAGTTGCTGATAAATGTCTACCTGTTTGTATACACATTTTATGCTCTTCAAGATAAAAGGAAATAAAAGAATCAATCAATCATCCTCGGGTTTAGTAATAATTATGTAATCCACGGAGCGCGTGCCTCGATTAGGAAAGAATAATTTTAACGTTGGAGAGGTTATTTCTAAGGTTACGGAGTTTGATTGGCCAGCTTGTAACGACAACAGCTTTCGAGGTCATTGCTCAGTTAAGTGTGACTTAACCTTTTCAAGAAGGAACAATAATACAAGCTATGTTTCAAATGTCATATGTTTAAATCGACTTGCCCCATAAGCCCAATTCTTGACAGGCCCCTTGCCAGATTTTGTGAAAACTTAATACGAACAAAATCAACAAATAGCCATGTGCATGTCATTCCCAGAAAGACAATATCTACCATAACGATTACGGTCAAGTGATCAGATGAGAAAAAAATGAGTGAAACGCTGACTTAGGTTTTGAATTTACGGCAAATGACAAAAAAATATTCAAGACTTTCAAAAAAAGAAAATCGTTATATTATGATGCGACCAAATAATTTCCTTTTCCAACCAAAGAAAAAAAATCCTTATATCTTCATTGTCTAGAATCCCTAAAACGCGCACAGAATTCATCATTTCTGTTTAAAAACATCTAGTTGGAGGACCCACGTGCCATCCTCACATTTATGCTTCGTTTCACAGAATTCAACATTTTCGTGCTTAAAAAATCTCGATGGACTGTCCCTTCCAATAACACTATTAAGACAACAAAACAGTACAGTGTTATTTCATAGGAAGCGTCGTTTGAAACCCCTTTCACACGCCCGGGAATCTACATTTTGGTTGTTTTATACGAAAACTAAATCTAGGGAGGGGAACTCCGAACCCCTGAACCCTACCATTCTTATAGGAGATATTCCCTCATTTTATCTCTCTCTTTTGTGCATAATGTAAAAATGATTTTAGTGTGATTGGTCTAGACATTGTACCGCATTTTGTACAACATTTTGCACCATATTTTGTACAATATTGATTTGTGACTGTTTCATTACTTCACTTTGTTTTATCCACATGCATAATATATGCCATGGATTATAAATAAATCTGGTTTCTGGATATCCGCCATTTTGAAAAATGTTTCTTTGAATATTTAATTTTTCACCAAAAAAAAAAAAAAAAAAAAATGCTAAATAATTAAAATATGTCAAGTAATGAATCACTTGATTCTATTTGTTGTGAAAAAAGCACACCCTTATTCTTGACTGGCATTTGCATAAAATTGATGTCGGATTTAGAAAGGGGTAGTGGTCGATGTTTGGTGCTGATATTTTTCTGACTTATAGATCTATATATAATGATAAGCTACAATTGAAATAATTTTCAACATAGAATTATATATTGGGCTATCTAGGAAATATGAATATCTAAATAATAGCCTAGATTCTACTTCAGAAGCACGGTTGCCAAACTTTTTGTCACTCCATCTTAAGAAGCTTTTATGTGTTAAAAAAATAACATCTAAACGGCAGAATTTTCTTTCTAGATTTATTTAGATCTAGACTAATACTTAAATGATAATGCTATCACCTTGTATTTATAGTAGTAACTTGTAAGACCTGAAATTCCTACAACATTAAGTGGAATAATATATATTTTATGAAGTACCACCATTTTCTCTATTACAAAATTTCAGAAATGCTTGAACAGTGGGTGAAAATATGCCCTATACAGTTAAGACGAATAAGATGACCTGTTCCTTTCTTCTCTTGTATGTCTCTCCAAGGTTGAAACAAAAACGAAACTACATCCTTAATGTACAAGGACTGGCTGATAAACGGTACATGATAGTGTTGTGATGCAAACACTTGAGTCTATGACATTCTTCTGATCACAGACTCATAGTCGAATAGTGCATTTAGAAATGGCAGATTATATTATCGAGATAATACACAAGTTTGCATAATTTATTACCTGAAGATTATGTGAAAGATAGATTTTCCCAAAGTTAAGCATAGCAAAGTTCCTTCTAGGGCACATCTATACGTATATAATTACCATCCTATAAAATGTCCGTTGCAATGTCTGTTTTAAATAGTGGTCATAACTTGTGACCTCCGGTCGGGTTCACTTTTCACTCCAGAAGCATAATTTGAATAATTTTAGTAGAAGAACACTAGGCAATGTTACGTACCAAATATCAAAATCCTAGGCCTTGTATTTCCAGCACGAAGATTAAAAAAAGATCCTATATAAGTAAATCTGAAACTTGGGGACTCTGCTGGCAGGGCCTCTATTCACCCCATGGGCATAATTTGAACAAACTTGGACGGTAGAGGATATTAAATTTTAGGCAATGCTACATACCAAACATCAAAGGCCTATGCCTTAGCTCATGTGACCTAATTGTGCAAAGAACAGGCACTTCACTATTTGTTTGAACACTCAAAACAGATACTTCACCATTGAGTTATTGAGTCGGTTGTTTAGATATTCGATTACTATTATTATTATTATTATTATTTTAATACCAGATTTATATAGCACCCTTTTCATGATCAATTTCACGTTCAAACGCGCTTTACATAGTTCAAATGCAGCCACACAGGGCGCATAATCCATCCTCTACTAAAACAGACACAGAGCGATCTGACCAGAGGGACAGAGTGAGACAAAGCCCCCATGACAGAGAGATCAGAAATTAGATACAGGCTTGTCCGGCTAACTTAGCCGATGATGATGTTATTTACTTCTGATCAATGAAAGATATTAAAATGGAGAATTACACTCAATGTTTAATTAGCTGAATATACATGTATCATTTACCCACACTAAATTATCAAAGCATGAAATAACTTAAATACAGGCAAACCTGACGGGCCTGATTATGAAAACATACGTTTTTAAGTATGGCATTATGTGTGACAGTTTTCGAACTATCATCTGTTCATTTTTTATCAAATTCTTTGACCCTGGATACTCTTCTGAAGCATGGACTGAAGGCTGTGTAGTACCTTTTCATAAAAAGGTGACATTGATACAGCTAGTAATTAGAGAGGTAAAACATTAGTTAGTCATTCTGGTAATTTATTTACAAAAGTTATAAAAAATAGATTAAATGCTTGGGCTGAAATCATCATGTGTATATTGAAGCACAGGCAGGTTTTAGACAAACAAGAGCTGTCCATAAGACAGCCAATGCTCAACAATTCGAATTATTGTCCCAGAAGCAGTGAAAATATGACTCTAAATGTAAAAATATCTAAAGAGTTTCAATGGAGTATCTGCGCTAGTTTTGGAGATAGTAACTTGCATGCGAAACTTAAACCAGAAATTTCAAGTTCAAAAAGGGACATAATTTGACATAAATGCATGTCAAAGGTATGGGGCTTGATGCTATCAACTAGTTTTATAACCCCAAAGGCACATGTGAAGTCTAAATTTAAGATCTGCATTAGTTTTGGAGATAGTAACTTGCATGTAAAACTTTAACCAGGATTTTCTAAGTCTAAAAGGGGGCATAATTTGCTCAAAATACATGTCAGAGTTATGGGACTTTACCCAGTGAAGTTGGTAATTGATCTAGAAAAAGAAAAGTTAAGTTTCTAATCTATATGCCTTTAAGTTATTGCTGTATGTACTTGCATGCAAAACTTTAACAAGGATTTTCTAAGTCCAAAAGGGGGCATAATTTGGCCAAAATGCAGGTCAGAGTTATGGGACTTAATGCTATCAAATAGTTTTATATCCCCCGAAGACACATGTGAAGTTTCAATTCAATATCTGCATTAGTTTTGGAGATAGTAAATTGCATGTAAAACTTTAACCAAGATTTTCTAAGTCCAAAAGGGGGCATAATTTGCCCAAAATACATGTCAGTGTTATGAGACTTGAGCCATTGAGGTTGGTAATTGATCTAGAAGAAAAACAGTTTCAAATCTATATGCCTCTTAGTAATAGCTGTATGTATTTGCACGCAAAACTTTAACCAGGATTTTCTAAGTCCAAAGAATGCAGGTCAGAGTTATGAGACTTAATGCTATCAAATAGTTTTATAACACCGAAGACACGTGTGAAGTTTCAATTCAATATCTGCATTAGTTTTGGAGATAGCATGTAAACTTGCATGTAAAACTTAACCAGGAATTTCTAAGTCCAAAAGGGGACATCATTTGCTCAACATACATGTCATAGTTATGGGACTTGAGCCAGTGTGGTTGGTAATTGACCTAGAAAAAGTAAAAGTAAGTTTCAAAGCGATATGCCTTCAAATGTTAGCCATATGTACTTGCATGCAAAACTTTAACCAATGTGTGACGCCGATGCGACATCACTTGTTTGTTGTTTGTCTAAAACCTGCCTACGCTTCAATATACATATATATTATTTATAACTTAAATAACTAAGTTACGTTTTACCTCTCTTATTGCTAGCTGTATCAATGTCACCTTTTTATGTGAAGGTAATACACAGTCTTCAGTCCACGGTTCAGGAAGGTATCCAACCTTCCGGGAGTCTCCTGTCCATATCAGCACTTAGACATCATAGGCACATGGAGAACGAGTGTCTAGGTTAACCACAAGCTAATGCCTCGGCATGCCACATTGCAGCATGAAAGAGAGCAAAATAATATCATAGACTAATGAAGAAGAAAGGAACAAGTAAACATAAGATGCACAAATGGTCATGTAACAATGCAAAATGGGATGTCAGGAGGAAGCATGTGAACATGAGAATCAGAAATGCATATGTAAATCGCAAGATTGCATGTACGAAAACACAATGCAGTTTTTGCCCTAATCCTGTTCCATAGTATCCTTCAGTATTTCCTGCCACGAAAGTTCAACATATTTGTTTCGTTCTCAGACATATCTTGGACAAAAGTGGTCCTGAAGAATCGTTGTGGTAGATAATGAATTTGTTAACCACTTGGTGTATAAAATGTGTTGTTTTCTGTCATAGATAGGGGAAACACATCGTCTGATTGTACAATTTCTTTGGTTATTGGTCATTAATTTAGTATAAAGAAAGACGACTTTCGAAAGTATTTTGAATCACCTCCCCTGACATAATGTCATTAAAACAGAAGTAGGCACTATTTTTATTTATTATACATCTCTTTTGTCTACAATGATAAAATCCCAGAGATATTTCGACTATCAAAAACTTTTTTACCTTTTTGACATGTGACCAAGCGAAAGTGACTACATGTATCAGGTCATGTGGCCGCGCTGATATTTTGAATGTCATATAAGGGCAGTTAACTGTCTCAATTTTTTAGCCAATTGATTGCCTCCCTTGTAACCATGTAGTAGTGACGTCACTATTCAATGTATACACAGGCGATTGCCGCGCTAAAGATGAAACTGCTAAATTAAATAAATAAAAAACATTTCATTCATCTATGAGTATTATTATAATATGAAATAAGGCAAAGCCTCAAAGCGAGCTCAAAGAAATCGGATTTAGCTAAAAATATTATGCATCATTTATTTGTCACAAAGAAACTATTCACTAGTCACAAGAATTCAGGATAACCTATTCACTTGAAAAAGACTACATTTAGTGTCACCATACCTATAACATTGAATATCATACGTTGCAAAATTTATGGGAAGCCGGTGTCACGGTGACGTCATTACCGCGTTCCCGTTTCTTTCTGCTTATTAATGACATTTTTTCCGTTTTCTGGCCGATGCTTGATCTTTTAAATGAAAAAAAAAATTTTTTTCAAACAACTGGAAATCATTTTTTTTTCATTATTGTTGAGTGATGAATATTTTTTAGCAATTGAATGAAGTTCTGTATTCACTCCGGAAAGAACTATTTCCTGCACCAGTCCGCTAGGGTGCGCTTTTTTAAAACTTCCGACGAAACTTTTCAAATCCATCACCAAGTGTGAAAGTATACTTGCGTTACCGTAAAGCTCGATTCTCGAGCTCGCTATAAATATCATTATATAAATATCATATGGCAGCGAGTGTGACATTGATATTGTCAACCCTCGAAACAGAAATAGTTTTCGCCTCGGGTGACATTCTGCCCTCGGGTGGGTTTACAATATCAGTGTCACACTCGCTGCCGTATGATATTTATATAATAAACTCACAGAGGAATTTTATATGCACTATTCAATAATCAATTGTTAATTTATCAAGATAGATGAACAAAGAAGAGACGAAAATAAAAAAGAAATATGTGCGGCCAGGCATTGAACCACAAAGTCGGCCCTGAACGGATATTCGCGATTTTCTTGGCGACGTCCAGTCCCATAACAGTAGAAGAACCCGGGGTCCCAGCTGTTTTTGGTTGAAGAAGGGGTCCGACCCGGAAAAACTCTTGTTTCCTCGTAAAATATGTAACCCGCCCGCTAAGCTCAGTAGGGAGAGCGCAGTTCTACGGATGGGCCGTGAGGGTTCGAACCAATTTCCCGACACTTGAAATATGATCTCGTGCAATGTTTAGCTACTGTTGTTAAGTACTGCTGTAACTATCGAACAGTAACTGCCAATAGTAACAGTAGTTATACTGTTGTTACTACATGTACTATAACTTCTAACAGTAACAGATTTCAAGCAGTAATAGCAGTAATACTGCCGGTGTAATGAAGTATTTCGACCCCCATAGAATAACGACCCCCCCGGTCATTATTCTATAGAAAATGTGACTCCTTTCCTGTAAAATATTGACTCCCCTTATAAAAAACTGACTCCCTTTGAAAACTCTATAGAATAACGACCCCCGGTTATTATTCTATAGAAAAACTGACCCCTCCAAGTAAAATACTGACTCCCTAAAGATGACTCCCTTCGAATCTCATAGAATAACGACCCCGGTTATTATTCTATAGAAAAAGTGACTCCTTCCATGTAAAATACCCACTGCCGAAATTACTACATTCGAACTCTCATACAATATCGATTCCCGGACATTATTCTATTTAAAAAAGTTACTCTTTCCGTGTAAAACACCGGCTCCTAAAAAGACTTTCGACTATAATATCTATTAAAAAGTGGTCCCCACCAAACCTTTTACTAGATCTACAACTCTAATACCCTTCATTGCCAATAGTTAACATTTTGATTGTACTACTACTACTGGTGCCGCTACTTCTATTAATATTACTACATGTACTTCTTCTTCTTCTACTACTACTTCTACTACTACTACTACTACTGCTACTACTGATACTACTATACCTGCTTCCACTAATACGTCTTGTACATCTACCTCTTCTTCTCCTGCTGCTGTTGTTGCTGTCACTTATTCCTCTGCTGCTGCTGCTGTTGTTGCTGCTGCTGTTGCTATTGCAACTGCAACTGCAACTGCAACTGCCACTACCACTGCCACTAATACTACTACTACTGCTACTTTCTATTGTTGCCGCTACCGTACTTTACTGCCACTGCTAAGTATTGCAACTTCTATTAATACTAAGTTCTATGCTAGCAGTTTCGTGTGCAGTTTTCTTCTGAAGAATTTCTTCATACCGAAGTTTGCGGGATTATTGACACTGGTGTGTTCTGTTAACGTATTGTGAATTGTTATTTTCTTGAAAAAAAAATGTATACACCAAGATACAGCGTCTAGAAATAGAATCCCTTTTCCCGTTGCGGAGTGCTCTGATTTCTGTGTCAAGTCATGGTATCTGGGGCTAATGGTCAAACGGAAGGACGGACGGACGGACAAGGGCAAATCTATATGCCCCCTCCCCTGAGTTGGGGCATAAAATGCAGCAATTAGGCCTCAGATACATGAGTTATCAGTAATAACTTATCACTAAATTTGACCAAATGACCGGGGGTCGTTTTTTTATGGGAGTCAATATTCTTCATGAGGTTCAGTTTACTTCACGTGGGGGAGTCATAGTACTATGATCTGGAGGTCATAATACTATGACCGGGGGGGCACTTTTTCTATAGAATAATGACCGGGGGGTCATTATTCTATGGGGGTCGAAATACTTCATTACACCGGCTCTGTTCTTCTGCTAGTTTGACGCCTGCATGTCAAATATGACAAAATGTAAGCCACAGTGGCGATAAATTCTAAGTACTCGTGATGCGAAATAGATAAGACCAAATGATGCCACAGTTTGCCTTTCTGGATGTTTATCTAAAATACATTGAATGCGGCTATGGTACAATTTCGTATTGCCTAACTAATGCTAAACCTGTTTCGTTTTGCAAATGAGCCGCGCCATGAGAAAACCAACATAGTGGCTTTGCGACCAGCATGGTTCCAGGCCAGAGTGTATTCACGCAGTCTGGTCAGGATCCATGCTTTTCGCTTTCATAGTCTATTGCAATTAGAGAAATCGTTAGAGAACAGCATGGATCCTGACCAGACTGTGCGGATGCGCAGGCTGGTCTGGATCCATGCTGGTCGCAATTGCACTACGTTAGTTTTCTCATGTTGCGACTCAAATGTATTCCAAGGATAGCTGGTTGTGACGGAACCACTTGGACGAGGATGTTGTTATGTATTGTATTTTTATCAGTATCCATGTTATATACAACAAACCAGTATGCAAGAACAAATGGGTCTTATACATTAAATGTTTCGCCAAAAATATCTACCTGATCTTGCATAATACAGAAACATGAAATTTACCTTTTCCGCGTTACGTAGTATAGCGGAAAAGTTATGTCTGCAAGTTACGGTTCATTAAACCGCTTCAGTAAGAGGTATTGAAAAGGTAGCCAATGGTTCATTGTTTTGTCTAAAATTTGTCCAATAGAAATCATTTGTATCGGGTATGTGATGTGTTGATGTAAAATTGGTCAGTTCTAGCGTGCACCTCAGTAGTACATTTAATACGGACATTAAGTTTACAAATGTTACAATCTGACTAAAGTACTTGATCTTCTAAACGAAGATCTGAGAACGACCCATTCACATTCGTCTTCTGTATATTTTAGATTTCCATTATTGCTATTTTTATGTTATCCAATCACACGACTTGTTCGATTGTCAAAGGATAAGAAAAATATGCGGTTATTCCAGGACTCGAACCCGGGACCCCTCGTTTACAAAGCAAGTGGCCTACCGACTGAGCTAACCGGCTATCTGATATATTACGACATCAGAATTGTAAATATCAAAAGTCAATGCTACATGTAGATTTGCAAGATGTTGTAAGCTAGGCTCTGAATGGCTAGCGAAAGAGCCGTCAGAACGAGGCAATGAATAGGTCGTTTTCAGATCCTATGCGTAGCGTAATATAGGAGATGTACTTTAGTCAGATTGCAAATGTTAGAAATTTTAAGATTAAAATTTCATCTGTGATATACATACAATGTACATGAAAAAAGCTTTAGATTTCAATATGCTTATGTTAGCAATTGTTTAAAAAACTGTGTAACATTTTTAAATACTGTTGTATTGTATTATTTAGTTGTCCTGCCGGGGCACGTTTCTCAGGCGTTCATGTTATTCTTATACAGGCATGAACAGAATTTGGTGGGGGCCGGGAGCAGTTTTTGACAGGTCAAATAAATTTTACAATATATGTGTGAAGTCCACACACACCACTGAGGAAGGCACTGAACTTGTTTGTGTTTTTTGGACACAGGTTTTCAGAGCTAAATTCTCTGTTTTTTCCTGTACGTCGTGTTTTCCGGTGAGGTGGAAAATTGAGAGAGCCACAATGAGTTATAGTATCATTTGTATAACACTGTATAATTGTATAATGTGTATCGTAATAAACGGCCTCACGTAGCCAGGGTGCATCGCTACAAGGCGAAATGTACATATTTGTTGAGTTTATTTGTAGTAAAGAGGAGACATTACCTCGACAAGTGGAACTCAATCATTGATATCAACTTACGCAAATTTTAGTTAAAGTGCATTGTGGCAGCTGTATAAGGTATCCCCGTACTGGAATTAAGTGTTGTTTTTTTTTTTATTATTATTATTTCTGGTCATTTGGGATAGTGGAAAGCATTTAATGTCTCTCTTAAAGCAATGCGAAGGGGCGTGAGAGGTGTTGCACATTTCATTACCTCTCATGAACAGGCTCAATCAAACAGAGGAATTTTAAGATAAGTGAATTCGGGATATAGAGTAACAGCTGTTTTTTTAATTGCGATAAAGAGGCTGACATTTCAATGCGTGGTACAGTAAAAAAAAAACATAATAATTATAATGACAAAACCCCGCTTAAAGTTTAATAGGATGTTTATTGAGGAAATATATCCATAATTGATTAATACTATGTGACTCAATTAAATGTGTTTCATCCAGTTAATTCTTGTTACAGTTGTCGCTATAAGATAATAAGATAATAAGGCACAAAACGTGACAAATCTTCTAGTTAGGAATCTGACCATCAAATTCAAACAATGATGCATTATCAGTGGTAAACATGAGTAACATTAAAATGAAAAGCGGAATAAACTGTTCTTCAAATTCTATGCTAACCTTGCATACGTAGGCCAGGTTATCAAAATTGGGCTCGTGAAATTAAGAAATAATCTATATATGTTATGAGAAAACCGGTTTCGTGAGAATTAATATTCCATCTGTATATGTCTATAAAATGATCCAGACTGGCTCCATGCTCGTCGCAAATCCATGTTGGTTTTCTACAAACTCCAACGCAGTGATCTCCCTTGCAGCTTTGAACAATGAGCGAAGCGGCAAGGGAGATCACTGCTTTGGAGTTTGGGTTTTCTAATGGCGCGGCTCAACAAAAATTCAGGCCCGTAGGAGGTATTTTCAGATGGGAGGTGGGGGGGGGGGGGGGGGGGTGGAAAGCACACACTATGAAAATCAGCTAAAATTGACTACCTGTCAGAAAATTGCTAAGATAATTACCATAATCGGTCAAATCATGGGGGGTGGGGGTGGGGCTGCACATCCCATCCCCCTGTTCCTACGGTCCTGAAATTTCACATGTACACTTCATCAAACTCAATCCGTAACATTATATGGTTATATGAACACACAACAAGAAACACATCAAGGGTTAGTCAAGTGAACATTGCCGAAGAACATCCGGTTACTGGAAAGGATTAAACATAGTTGAGTCCCTGCAATTTCTACACTTCTTCCAGATAGTCTTCCGCTTGTATCCAGTGTAGCACCAGCTGTATATTTCGCCTTTCGGAGTGCAGAGATCCCATGGCTCGCAGCATCTATCCCAGTTCTTTTTCATATCTACGTAACACCAGTAATAACTTGCTTTCCCGTCTTCCTGGTGCATCCCGCAGGGATACTCTGTCATACATCGTCTTCCTTGGATATCTCTTTTGCCAGCATTTCCACAATACTGCCACTGACTTCCAGCTTTACACCACATGTAGGATGTTCCTTTCTCAAATCCACATGGTCCAGTGCAACAATAGTCCCAGCCGTTACTAAAATCAACATAACACCAGGAATATTTGTAACCATGGTAACCGCAACGATTCCCAGAGCGACATAGTGTGTTGCCTGCGGTAAAGCTGTCATGCCGGTAAGACGTACACAGAATACCGCCTGCCCGAATGTCATTGCAAAATTCGGTGAAGTCTGGTTCAGTGAAGCTAGAAAGGTCCGAAGGTTCGGAGAGGTGACCTGGATAATGTAAGGGGTGTAAGAGATCCAGTGGTTTCGACAAGGGATGTCCTTTGCACTTTCTAACACATCGGTTAAGTTCTGTCTCAACGTTGCCCTGTACAGTGCAGTTGCTGGCTCCACTACGTTCAACATTCATCCAGGAATCAACCCATCTAGAAGAACATTTCGCATCGTTGTCTGAGGCTGCACATGTTTTACTGAAATCGTTTACCATCACTGCATTCATCGACAGTTTGCTAGATTCCTTACATGAGCAACACAAGTCTTTGTCTAAGCAACGAAGCATGCAGCCTTGGAACGTGAAGTGGGGATTATTTTCAAACCGCAAAACGTTGCCATTGTCGTTTCTGCAGTAACCATTGGTTACCAAGAAAACTAGCATGGCCGCAAAGAGAATAGTCGGTTTCGTCATCCTGAACTGCAAATCTTAAAATAAAAAATTCAAAAACAATATCCATATATTTATTCGAGCAATTTTATCATGTTTTAAGCAGAAAAAAAGTATAATAAAAGAAAAACATATCCAATGGAAGTAGAATTCCCCGCCTCTTGTTTTAAAATTAACTTGATATATTTATTTACATATTCATTCATTTATCTTTATTTCATTTTACAGATTACAATTTAAGTCGATCGTAATTTAATAATAATAATATATGTAAGTTAAATCCATTTCTTATATGTACATTGTAAAAATACGTACTGCATAAATCGTTGCCTCACTACAAGTAACCTGTTTAATTCGTGCAGAAACTCAAATATTAATTTATCGGAAGTCAATTACAACTGAACTCTTGTCAAAACGTGCATTTCAATCATAGGCCAAGTATTAAGTGTCATTTAAAATGCAGGATACGGGAATCATTTTGATCAGTAAATTATCTATCAATAAAATCCTTTTGCCATAATGTCTATTCAGTGTGGCACATGCTATAGGAAAATTACTACCTGAAACTTTTCTGTTTTTGCGAGGGCTCTATCCACTTCCAGAGTTATAACTATATTTCTAAAACCAGACATTGCTTATTTTATTCCTAACAACATCTACATAAAATATGTCCATTTATGAACAGACCGCGGGTAAATAAATTGTAAATGATAAAGTAGTAGTCAAATCCGTGGTTACATCACTGGCAGCATTCAAGGTCAAGCAAGAACATTTTTCATATTTTGTGGAGGTGTGTATATCATTTATTAGAATGACTATTTATTTTCTTTATTTAAAAAGTTTATTTTCTTGAAATAAAATGTGTCCCTGAAAGGTTTAATAACAAGAGCTGTCGGAGGATAGCAACGCTCGACTATTCAACAGCCTTGTCAATTGAATGAATACGAAAGTCGAAAAAGGGGCATAATTTAGTGAAAAGCAAAACGGAGTTATGGAACCTGCATAGTGCTTATCAGCTCATGACAGTGGACAAGTGTGTGAAGTTTCAATCCATTCCCGTTAGTGGGTACTGAGATACCAGCTTACATATAAGAATTTAACCAAAAACTCCTAAGTTGAAAAAGGGGCATAATTTTGTAAAATGCGAAGTTGAGTTATTGACCCTTGGCATTGCATGTCATATCATGAACAAGTGTGTGAAGTTTCAATCCTTTCCCTTCAGTGGATACTGAGATACCAGCTTACATACAAAAACTTAACCAAAAAACTGCTAAGTCGAAAAAGGGGCATAATTCTGAAAAAAAAAATATATATGTCATATCATGAACAAGTGTGTGAAGTTTCAATCCTTTCCCATCAGTGGATACTGAGATACCAGCTTACATACAAAAACTTAACCAAAAAACTGCTAAGTCGAAAAAGGGGCATAATTTTGAGAAAAAAAAAATAGAGTTATGGGACCTGCTTTGTGCATGTCAAATGATGACAGTGAACAAGTGTGTGAAGTTTCAATCCATTCCCATTAGTGAGTACATTTTGTACTGAGATCATACAAGCTTACATACAAAACCTTAACCAAAAGTTTCTAAGTCGAAAAAGGGGCATAATTTTGTAAAAAGGCAAAATAGAGTTATGGAACCTGTGCAATGTAAGTCAGTTTATCAGAGTAAATAAGTGTGTTAAGTTTCAATCCATTCCCACAAGTGGTTACTGAGATACCAGCTTACATACAAAACCTTAATAAGTTTCAATCCATTCCCACAAGTGGTTACTGAGATACCAGCTTACATACAAAACCTTAACAAAAAATTTCTAAGTCAAAAAAGGGGCATAATTTTGTAAAAAAGCAAAATAGAGTTATGGACCTGTGCAGTGTAAGTCAGTTTATCACAGTGAATAAGTGTGTTAAGTTTCAATCCATTCCCACAAGTGGTTACTGAGATACCAGCTTACATACAAAACCTTAACCAAATTGGGACGGGGACGTGGACGCCGGCGCATTGGCGAGTCCAGTAGCTCTACTATTCTATGAATAGTCGAGCTAAAAAATGTACTTTGTATTATTGACAGGGTATTTTTTTGTTGAAAACTATAAATGCAGTCATTCTCTGCTTCGTCTCAACGGAGCATAGAAATTTGTCTCTGTTGTGCACTGTGCTCTATAAAACACCTTTTAGTGTGTGTAAGAAGTCTTTAATAACTTTTTGTCGGAAATGTTTTACATTGTTAAAACCGATGTTAAGGCAGTGAACCCGAAATGACACTCGGCAAATTACGTATTCTCCGTATACAGTTTCGGCATGTTCCGTATTTACGAAAAGCCATGTGCGCTTTCGGCCACATCCGAAGAATGCCGAATCACATAAGAGAGTACGTACGGAAATTGCCGAATGTCATTACAGGTCCACTGTCTTAAATAAAGGTAATCTGATTTTATCTCAACTGTTGACGGGCAGCAGGCATGCATATAACAGAAAGAAAATCAAAAGATTAAGACGTGTAGCTGCTTAACACCACGTAAATCGTCTTATACTGCATACTATGTCGGACAAATATTTCTAAGATTAAGTGTTATTATAAAGTAACTATTGATCAATTTTGTGTGTTGCTATTGCAGTAACTACAAGCCTAACATTTTCCTTGTTGCTCAGTGATCATTTACACTGCCGCACCTCTCGGTCTTCAGCCATCTCAGTAACAAAATCTGTGAAAAAGATCCTTTTGAAGCATAGAACGCAACCTAGCAACATGATATCAGGCTCGTTTTGATTGAGTCTCTTCATTTGAGGTAATGAAATGTACAACACCCTTCATGTCAACTAGCATTAGCTTATGCGGAATTCTATTATAATAAAAATAAATGTACTCCATGATCCAAAAGGACCAGAACATATTTAGAGCGGACGCAGTGGTCTAGTGGTAACACTGACTGACTACGAAACCAGCTGTCGGGGGTTCGAGCTCCCGCCCCTTTAGCTAAAAATGAATAGCATTATGATAAGATTCTCATATATGGGTGCTTTACATGACTGGAATAGGAGCGTCTTCTGTTTCTTGCCCTGTCCTCCCACTTACATTACTAACAATATTTAGAAGGAGTCGCCCATATGGGTTACCGATGGCGACTATAAATAGGCTTACAAACAGACAAACAAACAAACAAGTCTGCTCATAATGAGCATTTCCCAAGCATGATAATGTTAAAGTGAGGAAATTTCATAGCATGTAGATATAGAGAAGATTTGGCTCAAGTTTTAGCAGTACTAAGTATGTCACCAAACCACAAAAATATTCGTAAACGAACAGCAGCGTGCCTGTCTATTATATGTTTTACCGTACTGTCCCATACCACCGGATCCTTAAAATATTTACAAAAAGTTGACCACCCCCGCCCCTCTCACACACACATTTTGAAAAGCAATAACATTTGTAAAGAAAAAATAGGCATAAGAGCACAGTTATATCCACAATAAGGAAGTGGTTAGGCGGAAAATAGTTCCCCTGTTTGATGGTGAATATTGATGACGTTTTGAGGAAAGACCTGCAATAAATGGCATTATTTAAGGGATATGAAATAGTAGGTATATGTACAATTTGACAGAATGTGAATGTCATAATATGCATAACATGACTTTCGATAGGACCATTTTTGCATATTTGCGGCCATTTGGATAGTATTCTTCATAGGCATATGAAGATTCAAGATTGTGGAAAAAACAGCCGGCCAAGCCCATGTTCATTGTGGCTGGAACTTTTTTCTCTTAAATAGTTCTGTGGAGTATAGGTATTTTGGGGGTTTTGGAATGCAGGCAAAACTGCAAAAGTGTCCAGTGACTATATAGAACATATAGTAAAAATAACTGGTCTTAGGCCATAAAAGTAAACAATCACTGAAAACTATGTTAAACCTAGTTGTGTGAAATTTTAGCACTGGGAAATTATTGCCAATGCATCAGAACGAAGATATGTAATAGTTCTTTGAAAATGGTGAGTTTTTAATGACGCTGAACTGTCCAGAAGTGTGGCCCCTGTATACAGTCCTTTTTCTGGATTTAAATGCATCTATCAGTAAATTGACCATTTTCTGTAGAGTAAATATGTGTTTTATATGCTGTTCAATTTACATGTAAGACCACCATTTTTTTTCTATGATTTGGTGTTGTTTGAATGTAATTCAAAATATTGACCAAGCTGTTAATAAATGAGCCGCGCCATGAGAAAACCAACATAGTGGCTTTGCGACCAGCATGGGTCCAGACCAGCCTGCGCATCCGCGCAGTCTGGTCAAGATCCATGCTGTTCGCTAACGGTTTCTCTAATTGCTATATCGATTTTGAAAGCGAACAGCATGGATCCTTAGCAGACTGCGCGGATGCGCAGGCTGGTCTGGATCCATGCTGGTCGCAAAGCCACTATGTTGGTTTTCTCATGGCGCGGCTCATATATTTAATAACTCAACTATTGAAATTTTTCAGTATTCTCCTTGTCTCTGGACAACTTCCCTGAAGACCTACAATTAGAAGCCACTTTACTTGTAATTGTAATGTTGTCAAAAACAGGAAATGTGTTGACTCGGATAAGATTCAATCATATCTATCGTCCTTCTAACATTTAAGTGTTTCGCCGAAAATAAAGTTTTAATTCCTGGTCTCGATTGGATTATGATAGATATCACTAGCTGCACGTTCACATTTGACGTTGTCCGTGTACTAAGCAATTGTCTCCTTCCTTATAGCAAAGTACATTGTATATGTCATGCAGGTTATTAACAATTCATACAATTTTTACAAAAATATCTTTTTGTTTGAAAATTGGACGGAAAATATAATTTTTAATTAAGAATTTTTAATTAATAGGCATAACTTATTTTTACACAGGTGGTATAAATGTCCACTTTTTTATGATGATTTACAAGGATAAATCAATGAGTTACCAGTCCGGACTCGAAAAAAAATCAATTTCCGGACTAGAAAATGATTTCTGACGTCACAATTTTGCTTCTTGCTTTTTAGATGGACTAAGTGTATGTTATCAAGTTACTGACTTGATACTCATGATACTCTGATTGTAAAAGCAGTGCAGTCTACTACTGAAAATAATAAACAAATCTCTACCCGAGTGAGAAGAGCGAGTGTTATCTTTTGTCTAACACTAGGACCTGAATTCAAAGTATTGATGGGAAAATAAAAAGTCTTGGAGATATTTAGAAGTATATTTCGTTTTTAAATTTTCAGTCTGATTGGAAATGTACGGTGGTATGTTTAGGACATATGTTATTTTTTTTTAAGATTAAATTATCTCGTGCGCACGACATCTTATCTTGAGCGATCAACATCTTATCTCGTGCGCACGACATCTTATCTCGAGCGATCAACATATTATCTCGTGCGCACAACATCTTATCTTGAGCGATCAACATCTTATCTCGAGCGATCAACATATTGTCTTGAGCGATCAACATCTTATCTCGAGCGATCAACATATTATCTTGAACGATCAACATCTTATCTCGTGCGCACGACATCTTATCTCGAGCGATCAACATATCATCTTGAGCGATCAACATATTACTTTGAGCGATCAACATCTTATCTTGAGCGATCAACATATTGTCTTGAGCGATCAACATCGTTTTTTTGAGCGATCAACATATTATCTTGAGCGATTAACATATTATCTTGAGCGACCAACAGCTTATCTCGAGCGATCAACATCTTATTTCGTGCGCACGACATCTTATCTTGAGCGATCAACATCTTATCTCGAGCGATCAACATATTATCTTCAGCGATCAACATATTATCTCGAGCGATCAACATCTTATCTTGAGCGATCAACATATTATCTCGAGCGATCAACATCTTATCTTGAGCGATCAACATATTATCTCGAGCGATCAACATATTATCTTGAGCGATCAACATCTTATATCGAGCGATCAACATATTATCTTGAGCGATCAACATATTATCTTGAGCGATCAACATCTTATCTCGAGCGATCAACATCTTATTTCGTGCGCACGACATCTTATCTTGAGCGATCAACATCTTATCTCGAGCGATCAACATATTATCTTGAGGATCAACATCTTATCTCGAGCGATCAACATATTATCTTGAGCGATCAACATCTTATCTTGAGCGATCAACATATTATCTTGAGCGATCAACATCTTATCTCGAAAAATCAACATATTATCTTGAGCGATCCACATTTTATCTTGTGCGATCAACATCTTATCTCGAGCGCACGACATCTTATTTATATATATTAAGGCCCTTTGCGTGTGCATTTAGGTCATCAGTAAAACATACGGACAAGTTGTTAATTAGGGTCCCGCCTATTCCGCTGTTATTTAAACTTCCCACAAGTACATGTACATGTTTATCACATCAATTGGGAAAGCAATGCATATAATTGGTCATCCTATCTTCAAAATCAGATGAACATAACCAATGATGCATACTGCATGTTAGAACAGCAACAAATTTCAGTTCGACTGATAAATTCGCGCAGAAAAGTTGCATTTATGAATTAAGGGAAAACAAGGAAAATCGTTTAATATATGTGCGAAGTATGGAAGCCCTGGAGGGACAATTGATTTCCGTACTTCCCACTTCTGACTTCTAACTTTTGCACTTCTCACTTCCAACTTCTTGACTTCCTACTTCCTACTTCTAACTTCCGCACTTCTGACTTCAAACTTCCACACTTCTGACTTCCAACTTCCTGACTTTCGACTTCTGATTTCAAACTTCCATACTTCTTACTTCCGACTTCTTGACTTCTTACTTCCTTCTTCTAACTTCCGCACTTCTGACTTCTAACTTCCGGACTTCTAACTTCCAGACTTTCGACTTCTGATTTCCAACTTCCACACTTCTTACTTCCGACTTTTTGACTTCTTACTTCCCTCTTCTAACCCGCATTTCTGACTTCTAACTTCCGCACTTCTGACTTCTAACTTCCTGCCTTTCGACTTCTGATTTCCAACTTCCACACTTCTTACTTCCGACTTCTTGACTTCTTACTTCCCTCTTCTAACTATCGCACTTCTGACTTCTAACTTCCACACTTCTGACTTCTAACTTCCTGACTTCCGCACTTCTGACTGCGAACTTTCCTTTTTTGGAAGTCGGAAGTAAGAAGTGTGGAAGTTGGAAGTCGGAAGTATGAAGTCAGGAAGCTGGAAGTCAGAAGTGCTGAAGTTAGAAGTCAAAAGTGCGAAAGTTAGAAGAAGGAAGTAAGAAGTCAAAAGTCAGAAGTAAGAAGTGTGGAAGTTGGAAATCAGAAGTCGAAAGTCGGGAAGTTGGAAGTCAGAAGTGCGGAAGTTAGAAGTCAGAAGTGTGGAAGTTAGAAGTAGGAAGTAGGAAGTAGGAAGTAGGAAGTAGGAAGTCAAGAAGTTGGAAGTGAGAAGTGCAAAATTTAGAAGTCAGAAGTGGGAAGTACGGAAATCAATTGTCCCTCCAGGGCTTCCATAGCGAAGCCTACATACTATTTTTTGTTTGTCAAGGACTTAAATTTATTTCTTTGCATCATCACTGATTTTTTGCTGCCTTTTTTATCAGTTTCCGTATTTAAATATCTAACCCTGCAAACATGTGAAACGGTTATAAGTATAATCTAAATAAAAACAAAAACGGTGGCAGCCGTATGTTTTTACTAATGATCTGAATTCACACAAAGATCCTTAACAAATATTGATAAGATGACCGAGAAAAGATGTTGATCGCTCAAGATAATATGTTGATCGCTCAAGATGATATGTTGATAGCTCAAGATAAGATGTTGATCGCTCAAGATAAGATGTCGTGCGCACGAGATAAGATGTTGATCGCTCAAGATAATATGTTGATCGCTCGAGATAATATGTTGATCGCTCGAGATAAGATGTTGATCGCTCAAGATAATATGTTGATCGCTCGAGAAAAGATGTTGATCGCTCAAGATAAGATGTCGTGCGCACGAAATAAGATGTTGATCGCTCAAAATAATATGTTGATCGCTCAAGATAAGATGCCGTGCGCACGAGATAAGATGTTGATCGCTCAAGATAAGATGTTGATCGCTCAAGACAATATGTTGATCGCTCGAGATAAGATGTTGATCGCTCGAGATAATATGTTGATCGCTCGAGATAATATGTTGATCGCTCGAGATAAGATGTTGATCGCTCGAGATAAGATGTCGTGCGCACGAAATAAGATGTTGATCGCTCAAGATAATATGTTGGTCGCTCAAGATAATATGTTGATCGCTCAAGATAATATGTTGATCGCTCAATATAATATGTTGATCGCTCGAGATAAGATGTTTATCGCTCAAGATAAGATGTCGTGCGCACGAAATAAGATGTTGATCGCTCAAGACAATATGTTGATCGCTCGAGATAAGATGTTGATCGCTCAAGATAAGATGTCTGGCGCACGAGATAAGATGTTGATCGCTCAAGATAAGATGTCGTGCGCACGAAATAAGATGTTGATCGCTCAAGATAAGATGTTGATCGCTCAAGATAATATGTTGATCGCTCGAGATAAGAGGTTGATCGCTCAAGATAAGATGTCGTGCGCACGAGATAAGATGTTGATCGCTCAAGATAATTTAATCCTAAAAAAAATAATTGCATGTCCTGAACATACCACCGTAGAAATGTTATACTGTTTAAGAAATAATAAGTTCCCAAAAGTGGTTTATCGTAGAATAACCCGAGTTGTGAGTTCTTATGCGTAAGAATATATCACGAAGGCCGTAGGCCTGAGTGATATATTATTTCGCATAAGAACGAAAAACAAGGGTTATTTTACGATAAGTCACACTTGGGAACTTGTTATTTCGAATCCAAATCGACATAATAGTATCAAAAGTGTAAGAAAAAATGGTAACTACTTTTTACGACCGTGCTACGCACCTGGATCGGATGACGTCATTGCACGCGAGTGGTATATCGCAGAATAACCCGAGATAGATTTTGCTCTACATGTATGTAGGTTATTTGCTAGTCGTGTTAGAATTGTAATTTGGGGTAATACTGTATTGTTTTTTTTAATGAATAGATGCCGCTTGTTTGAAACTGCAAACACGACTTTGATTGTTTATTGTCAGTTGTCGTTCTGCAGTGGTTACTTGAAAGACAAGTTAGCGCTACCGAATGAAAGCTACCACTGCCAAAGACAAGTCACCGCTGTAAAACATTATAATCCAGTGATATCATCAGAATAAATTTGTTTCCACTAATGCATGACACTAAGTTTCCACTGCCGGACGACAAGTCACCACTAACGAATGACAAGTTTCTACTGCCTTACGACAAGTTACCACTGCTGATTGACAAGTTCCAACTGACGAACGACAAGCTACAACTCCCGAATGACAAGTAAGCACTGCCGAATGATAAGTGACCACTGCCGAATGACAAGTTACCACTGACGAATGACAAGTTACCACTGCCGAATTACCACTGCCGAATGATAAGTCACCACTGCCGAATGATAAGTCACCACTGCCGAATGATAAGTCACCACTGCCGAATGACAGGTTACAACTGCCGAATAATAGTCACCACTGCCGAATGACAAGTTACCGCTGCCGAATGATAAATCAGCACTGCCGAATGACAAGTTACCACTGCCTATTGACAAATTACTACTTCCGAATGACAGGTTATAACTGCCAAATAACAAGTTACCTCTGCCGAATGACAAGTTACAGCTTCCGAATGTCAAGTACCAACAGCCGACTGACAAGTTTCCATTGCTGACTGACAAGTTACAACGACCTAATAACAAATTATCACCGCCGAATGACATCAAACCACATCAGAATTAAAATGGACTACATCCTATTGTGAAACGGAAACATCAGAATGAAAAGTAACAACTGCCGAATGACAAGATACCACTGCCGAATGACAAGGTACCACTGCCGAATGACAAGGTACCACTGTCGAATGACAAGATACCACTGCCGAATGACAAGGTACCACTGCCGAATGACAAGGTACCACTGTCGAATGACAAGATACCACTGCCGAATGAAGATAAAAATCAAGATTTTTTAATTTTTCCTACAGACTTACGTTGTAAAATGACGTGACGTCCATTCCAAGATAGCGGCGTCCATACAAATGTCATTTGGGGGTTTGCTCACATTTGGCGACGTCTAATCTACTTATTGTTGAATTAGAGACATGGAAAATTAAAACAAACTTCATCCAGAGCTTGTGGGATTTACTTGCACGGTAGGCCCAGAATTTATTACTCAGTTATTTCCGTTTCAGGTTTTCGATGGAGCGGTATGAACCACACGTGCCTTTTTCCCGCCAAATAGTACGTATACGAAACATTAGTTTTACTTCTGGTTCTATTACATATAATAGGGGCCGTAGATATCTACATTGAAAATTCCGCCAAAAACGCGATGACAGCGACAAAACAGTTTTTTCCTTAAAAGTGATTTATGGCAATTCAACTTTCATATATATTCAGTCGAAAATTTCGTAATGAGCAAACTTTACCTTATACTGTATATAAATTGCCTATTAAATACATCTAACCATTTTATTAAAAAAACTCTGGCAAAAATGACGGAACTATTACTTGCCACAACTTGTAACTAATGCAAAGTGCGTACAACATACCAGTGACGTCATATACGCCGAGATAAAGTCACATGCCAGATGAATTTTTATTGTATATATCATACAGAAGCTCATGAAGCTTCAAAAATGTATGTTGACCAGTGCTTTTAACAGCGATACATTTGTTGGTTTACTCAATGTTGTTGGTTTTTTTTTCGCTGAATTTTACGTCACACCGGCACAATTTAGGTCATAATGGTGACTTTCCGTTTTTTGATGGCGTAATAAGACCGCAGGTGTCTCACCGGGCATTATTTCATCATGAACGGGAAATTAAGTGGATCTACAATCCTTCCGCAAGCAAGCCGAATGGCTTCCTAGAATGAAAAACATTCTACAACCTAACGGACGTTTCGAACCTTCAGCATATAGGGGAATGTGATTCGAAGTTAGTGACCCCAAACACATGGCCGCGAAGGCCCCTTCAACGGCGGTCAACTTAAATACCCCCCAAATGTCCCAAAACTGTTAACATTTAAAGGCAAATAAATCTCACATAAAGCAACAAGTAAATTGAAACTTAAACTTTCCGTTGGATTTGACACTGAACTTGTGTTGACAAATTATTTGAATATGACCATTTCACCAATAAACTAGTTATATATTGAATGTTTTAACGCACATATTTACAAAACAATGATACTTTTATTAATTTATTTTATCATTTTATTTATAAGAAATCCTTTTTTTATTTAAAGACGTGCCACAAAATAACTGTATTCTTTTGTACTTCAATGATCATATTAATTATACATGGTATCTATGAAAAAAAAAGAGAGCAGTAACAATATCTAGTTACAAACTGACAGTGACACATATAAGGCCAAAACAATGTGTTTAATGTCTAACTTTATCATCAAATTAACGTAGTAGTATGATCATTTCTTGAAAACTTATGGTGGATATGCGGTTTGGGATGTTTCTATTGACCCCCTTAACGGCGATACAATACAACGTGGTATTGTAATATTTATCTGGACGAAGAGTCATTCATGCATATCTGTGAACGATATAAATTAATTACCAGTTGTTTTCGCAAGTTTTTGGTGTGACTGGTACTAGTTCTCAATAACATTTTAGCATAATAAATTGTATAAACATATGAAAAGGAACCAGCTTTTCATATGAAATAGCGTCATTTTATCACTTCGGAATTAAATTTGATTACCTTTCTGCTGTTACTTTTGTTGTTTTGAGTTGAACGCCGTTTTTTCAACAGTATTTCAGTTATGTATCGGCGGGCAGTTAACTTAAAAAGTGCTCCTAGATTCTTTACAAATGCAAACCTGTTCTCCTCAAGTAACTGCCAATTTCTCCACATGAATCAAAGGTAACGGACGAATGATTTCAGACAATGTCTTTTACTAAATAGGAGAACATACGCCTTACCCGGGGATCGAACTCACAACCCCGCGATCCGTAGATCTGCGCTCTCTCTATTGAGCTTAGCCTGCGTTCCTGAAGGAAAGTATGTGTATTGATAGTTTTCTAGTATAATTGTTGTTGTGTTATAAACTATCAACTCTATAGGAAAGCATGCGTAGGAACTGGGTATTTTTTAATTATTTTCACAACATGAATACAAACATACGAGGGTCTTGCAAAAAGTTCTGTCATTAATGGGCTTCCGTAGTTTTATCCCGGGTATTTTTAAACGCTTCATTGCACTTGAATGGTGTGTCTAAGTAACGATATCCGTTTATTTCGTGCAAATTGCTTTTCAAATAACCGAGTTATTTCAAATTGAAATACATGCAGTCATATACCACTGACCTATTTACTTGTCACTGTAAACTGGACAAAAAGACATTCGTAGCTATATTCAATGCCGCATTACGCTTGGTATAGATTCAAATCAGATATTTGATGAATTTTGTGGTATATATGGACCTCATGCCATTTCAATGCGTACAGTTATTTAAGTGGTTTAAAGCTTTTAAAGCTGGGAAATTATCTGTCGAAGATGATACCCGTTCTGGTAGGCCTAAAACCTCTGTTACCAAGCCAAACGTCGCTGGTCGAAGACGATGCGCGATTGTCGGTGAAATATATACCCAGTTGTATTGACATATCAGAAGGCAGTGTGCAAACAATTCAGAAAAAGCGTTTGGACCTGAGAAAGGTTTGCGCTAGGTGGGTACCTCATTTGTTCACTGAGGAGCAAAAGAAACAACGCCTAAAATGTGCCCGGGAACTTTCGAAAACATACAAAGGCTGTAATAGTCGGGATATTTCTAATTTGCTAACAGGTAACAAAACCTGGGTGCACATGTTTTAGCCAAAGAGAAGGGCTGATAATAAGCAATGGAAGCGAAAAGATCAAAACCGCCCCTATATTGCCAAGAGAACTGTAAGTTCGAAAAAGATGTTGTACCCAATTTTCTTCAATTCTTGTGAGCCAGTCGTTCAAGTGCCTTGTCCATCTGGTCATACAGTCACTGGACGATTATACAAAAACTCTGTACTGAAAAAGTAAAAGAGTTTTACAATAAGAAATGTCAAAGCAAATAATGATCAGGAGTCCATCTTATGTACACAACAACGCCTCCTCTCAAAAGTGCGAGGTTGTTAAGTCTTTTTTGATTTCTGTAAAGGTGGAAGTTGAAAACCATCCGCCTTATTCACCTGATCTGAAACCTTTACTAAAGAAATTTTTCTAAATGGGAAGTAGCCATCCATAAAGATTTACGTAGCTGGAAATAGAAGAAAAAACAGACACAAATAGTTAGAAATTGACAACAAAACTAGTGGCAATTACTTGCTTACTGTTACTATCACTTGATGCAGTTAAAGGTTTTTGATATGCTATTTTTCACGTAAGCTATTTCTGATATGTGCACTTCTTGTAGACCAAAATCATTTGGATTTAACACTGAAAAGCAGTAAAGGTTTCTACGTCTGATAGGACAGGATTACCTTGTGAAATAACATTTAATGTAAGAGTGCAAACCTAGGATATGACATTAAACAATTATATTCTTAAGTAAGAATATATTGAAAAAATAGTGAAAAGGAGTATATATTTCCTAACTATATCCCCGCAGTCATAATTTGGAGAGTTTGGAGACTCAATAATGTTTTTGGCATAAGCTCAGAAGATAGAGAGCTGCACTGCGTACGTACACTTTTATGAAGTTACTCCTGTAAGAACATACTTTGAAACAGTGGAAATATCATTATTTAACATAAGCTTAAAGGACGCTAAATATTTCATCTGGAAGCGCATTGAAGTCCCTTATGACTGATGGAATAAATGAATTGTAATAAAATGCAGTGTGTATGTATGTGCGAATATAGTCGGAATATTTTCAGCATTTCTAATGGGGTACCTAAGTTCTCTTCCTGTATAGATGGAACAAGATAGATTATTTTTCATTTTATAAAAACAGAACTAACTTATGCTTTTTCCTCCTGTTAGGAAGGAACTTCAGATAAGAGTTTTTCAGTATAAACTAGTTTCGGTATTCCAGTTACTACTCTTGCTGCAGCAGCCTGCCCGCTTAGCTCAGTAGGGAGAGCGTTAGTCTATGGACGGGCGGGGCATATGTTCTCCGTGACGATTTGATGAAATACAGTGTGTTTGAAATCATTCTGATTCATCTGATTCATGTGGGGAAGTTGGCAGTTTCTTGTAGATTACTGGTACAGAATCCAGGAACACTGGTTAGGTCAACTGTCCGCCGTTACATGACAGAAATACTGTTGAAAAATGGCGTTAACCCAAAACAAACAAATAAATATTTTTGCTGCTTCATGTTGAATGTTTTCAAGTTCTTGTTTTTCGTTTTGCGTGCTATTGTCAAATAGAAAATCGCTGTATTCAAGAAAAGGTCTGCTGAATGATTTTTGTAGACTACCTCAAGAGAATTTCTGTCTAACTGAAATATTAACCTTTTCTTGATATTTATTCGCAGCCAGGCTTTTTTGTTATGTACACGTCAATATGTGTAGTCCCCCTAAGATCATTGGAAAGAAAAAATACTTAAGTTTTTATGATTATAGACTTCGTTCATTTGTTGACCTTGCATTGATAGCGGAGGATGATAAGCTCTATCTTGTTTGCAGAATGTCAATAACGATTCGGTTTTAGAAGGGTTAAAGTTCCCTAACCATCTTGATGCCCACTTTGGAATGGTCTGAAGATCGGAATTTATGATAGCAAAAGCAGTATTTGGATTTTCAACCACAATTGAAAGGCTCGTGTCATCGACAAATAATCTTATGAGCTTGAATATCTAGGACTATGTCATTGATATAGATAAGAAATAAGAGGGAGATAAGGATTGATCCTTGGGGAACCCCTGTAGTGATTACCTTTTGGAGTGATTTGCAGCAAGAGTGTAAAACACTTTGTTTCCGATTATGCAGGTATGAGGAATATCAGGATAATAAGGGTCTAGAGATTCAAATACACTTAAGTTTATAAATAAGGCGCTTGTGCCAACCACACACGGTAAAATGCCTTACTTATGTCAGAAAATAGAGCAAATACAAATTTCTTGATTCCTTTTCCTACATGTTCTGCTGTGAGCATGTTCTTGTAGTTTGGCCAGTTCTTCTATTTCTGTATCTCTTGACACGGTGACATGAGTCTACATAGGAAATTATTTCCGACTCATTTTCATTTTCATGTAATTCTGGGCTTCCTCCTATGTCTTGCACATGATACTGGGCCCTTTCGTATCAAGTTGCATTTCTCAAACCAGTCCATTTGCAGTATATCCTGCTGTGACAAAGCTTTTCCATTTACAGTAAATAGATCCATCTAGTTTCTACTGAAAGAGAAGCAAACCATGTTTGTAAACCTTAACATCTGATCATGAATAGCAAATAAATCCGTTTTGTTTTTTTCCAGTAAAGTGGAGAACCTCTGAGGTCTTTGAAGACTCTGAATCCTTCATCTAAATGACAGATCTTCTCAATATTGTCAGAGTCCAGTGATACTTGTATTATTTTGTGATTTTTTCACGCATACGTTAGACTTGTCTAAGACGTGCTGTGCCAGTAATGTTTTCAATTTAAAGAACAAGGGTGGAATGGGGGTGGCATCCTGTCTTTTTAACTTAATTCTGACTTATTAACATCAGACAATTTTACTGGAGCAATACGTTCGCTTGCTGGAGGTTGTTTTTCTCTACAGAAAATTGCCGGAAACGACAGTTTTTTTTTTTCAAACCTCTCAAAAATATATTAATAGGAGTATTTCCTTCACAAGAAGAAAAGGACAGAACTTGGATGTCATCTTGTATGATATCAATGGGTTACATCATTGTATCCAAATTACCTACTGCTTGATCTTTTATGCTGGTTTCCTTCCGTTTATCTTCTTCATCACTTTCTCTAAATTTGTCAAATGCACAATCACTTTTGTCTTCTTCTGTCTTGTTACTTAGTTGTGTGATAACAGTAGCATGTTCCAAGTTACCCGGATTACATGTAGCGTCATGCTGCGAAATGAAGGATTCATCGAACAACATATTCCTCTTTATAAAGAGCACTACATGTATTTGAGATCAAGTACGTCAATGCATATATAACCTTGTTGAGGCGTATCATTTCCTGTTGAACTTGGTGCTTATATGATAGCTTTCTTTTCAGTTGTAAAGAAATGCTTCATCAGACTGGGTTCTTGGTAGATTTAACACACTTTTATTCACGTTAGCAGGTAAACAAGAGCTCGTCGAACACGAAATGCCCCCCTTGATGCATTCAGTAATTTCACAAGGAACAGAAATTATATGCTCACTGTAAACAAAAGTTCTACCATTCTGGTTTAAACTGACCTTGACCTTTAACCTTTTAACCTAACAAGAGATTACAGAGTGATCTTGGCGCCATCCACTGTGCCATTTTTGAATGTTCCAAATTTCAAGACTAGCTCAAGGTTAACATCAAGATCAAATTTCAGTTTGGTACAAAACAATGTGTATGTGGTCAAAATTTGAAAGCTGTGGCTTGAGAAATGTGAAAGCAGGTCACTAGATCAATTTCAAGGTCAAAGTTCATTTCGGTAGACAGAACTATGCATGTGCTTCAAATTTGGAGGCTGTAGCTTGAGAAATGTGAAATTAGGTCAAAGATAAAATCAGTGTCAAATTTCAATTCAGAACATAAAAGTATGCATGCGTTCCAAATTTGAAGCCTGTAGCTTCAGAAATGTGAAAGTAGGTCACCAGGTCAATCTCAAGATCAAAGTTCATTTCGGTACACAAAACTATGCATTTGGTTCAAATTTGGAGGCTGTAGCTTGAGAAATATGGAAGTAGGTCACTAGGTCAAAATCAAGGTCAAATTTTATTTCGGAACACAAAAGTATGCAAGTAGTCCAAATATAAAGCCTGTACCTTCAGAAATGTGAAAGTAGGTCACTAGGTCAATCTCAAGATCAAAGTTAATTTCAGTACACAAAACTATGCTTGTGGTTCAAATTTGAAGGCTGTAGCTTGAGAAAGTAGGTCACTAGGTCAAAATCAAGGTCAATTTTTATTTTGGAACAAAAAACTATGCATTTGGTCCAAATTTGAAGCCTGTACCTTCAAAAATGTGAAAGTAGGTCACTAGGTCAATGACAAGGTCGAAGTTTTTTTCGGTACACAAACATATGCATGTGGTCCAAATTTGAAGGCTGTAGCTACAGAAATGTGAAAGTAGGTCACTAGGTCAAGATCAAGGTCAATTCATGTCAAGGTTTATCTTGCCACTCAAAACTATACATGTGGTCCAAATTTGAATGATGTAAGTTATGGACATGAAGATTCTATGTTTTTCCCTGTATAAGTCTATATGAACCCCTGGGGCGGGGCCATATTTGACCCTAGAGGGATAATTTTTACAAACTTTGTAGAGAACCACTAAATGATGCTACATTACAAAATATCAAAGCCATAGTCTTTGTGGTTTGGACAAGAAGATTTTCAAAGTTTTTCCCTATATAAGTTTATGTAAACCATGTGACCTCCAGAGCGGAGCCATAATTGATCCTAGGGGAATAATTTGAATAATCTTAGTAGAGGACCAGTGCCTCCACTAGATGATGTCATATACAAAATATTAAAGCCCTAGGCCCTGTGGTTTTGGACAAGAGGTTTTTCAAAGTTTTTTTCCTATATTAGTCTATATAAACCACGTGACCCCCGGGGTGGGGCCATATTTGACCCCAGGGAAATAATCTGAACAATCTTGGTAGAGGATCACTAGATTTTGCTACATACCAAATATCAAAGCCCTAGGCCCTATGGTTTTGGACAAGAAGATCAGAAACCGTTTTACTGTTCCTGGCCAATGTGACCTTGACCTTTGACCTAATGACCTCAAAATCAATAGGGGTCATCTGCTGATCATGGTCAACCTAAATATCAATTCTCCTGACGCTAGGCCTAAGCGTTCTTGAGTTATTGCCTGGAAACCATTTTACTGTTCCTGGTCACTGTGACCTTGACCTTTGACATACTGACCTCAAAGTCAATAGGGATCATCTGCTGGTCATGACCAATCTTCCTATCAACTTTCGTGACCCTAGGCCTAAGCGTTCTTGAGTTATCATCCGGAAACCGTTTTACTGTTCAGGGTCACTGTGACATTGACCTTTAACACACTGACCTCAAAATCAATAGGAGTCATCTGCTGGTCATTACCAACCTCCCCATCGACTTAAATGATCCTAGGCGCAAGTGTTCTTGAGTTATCATCCGGAAAACGTTTTACTATTCAGGGTCACTGTGACCTTGACCTTTGACATACAGACCTCAAAATCAATAGGGTCATCTGCTGGCAATGACCAACGTTCCTATCAACTTTCATGATCCTAGGCCTAACCGTTCTTGAGTTATCATCCGGAAACGGATTGGTCTACATTCCGACCGACCGACAGGCATCTGCAAAACAATATACCCTATCTTCGAAGGGAAGTGGCGGGGGGGGGGGGGGGGGGGGGGGGGGGGGGGCGCGGGGAAGGGAAGGCATAATTAACAACGTTACTATTTATGCTGACTTGTCCACTCAAAGGAAGTTCTCTCAGCTGCATGAAAGTATTTTTGTAGATACGTGTCTCTCCTCCAGCTGAGTAAGGTTTAGACAAGCTGGTTTGTTTGTTTTGGGTTTAACGCCGTTTCTCAACAGTTTTTCAGTCATGTAACGGCGGGCAGTTAACCTAACCAGTGTTCCTGGATTCTGTACCAGTGCAAACCTGTTCTCCGCAAGTAACTGCTAACCTTCCCACATGAATCAGAGATGGAGGACTAATGATTTCAGACAAAATATCTTTTATCAAATAGACACGGAGAACATACGCCCTGCCCGAGGATCGAACTCACGACCCCGCGATCCGTAGACCAACGCTCTACCTGCTGAGCTAAGCGGGCGGGCTTGTAAATCACATTTCGCAAGAGGATGAAGCTTCTTCTTCTTTATATGTGTCAAACATGTTAGACACGCCCATTCTTTATTTTCTTCACTGCATAATCCAGTGTAGACTTCAGTTGAAAGATGTAAATCTCAAAAATGTTCAGCAGAGGCCAGAAAGACAATTTCTGACATTCTGTGTACAAAATTTGATAGCAGCAAGTGCACACATACGTAGGACCTTCTGTCGCTGTTTCATGAAATGTAGCAATTAATACTGTTTGATCAGAAATGCGTTTGAGATGTTTCTTGCATTCATTTTCAGTAGATCTTTGTAGGTAATCAGACATTACAAGCTGTTTGGTCAAACATGCAGAACTACCTTAACATTATTTCATTTTGTCTACATGGGAATTGTTTCTTTTTCTACTATTTTTCTACCTCCCTAACTTCAGACGATAGTCTTTGTTCTCTCTAACATTATCTCATTTTGTCTACATGGGAATTGTTTCTTTTTCTCCTATTTTTCTACCTCCCTAACTTCTGACGATAGTCTTTTTTCTCTCTAACATTATCTCATTTTGTCTACATGGGAATTGTTTCTTTTTCTACTATTTTTCTACCTCCCTAACTTCAGACGATAGTCTTTGTTCTCTCTAACATTATCTCATTTCGTCTACATTGCGCATTGTTTCTTTTTCTACTATTTTTCTACCTCCCTAACTTCAGACGATAGTCTTTTTTCTCTCTAACATTTTCTCATTTTGTCTACATTGCGAATTGTTTCTTTTTCTACTATTTTTCTACCTCTCTAACTTCAGACGATAGTTTTTGTTCTCTCTAACATTATCTCATTTTGTCTACATGGGAATTGTATCTTTTTCTACTATTTTTCTACCTCCCTAACTTCAGACGATAGTCTTTGTTCTCTCTAACATTATCTCATTTTGTCTACATGGGAATTGTTTCTTTTTCTACTATTTTTCTACCTCCCTAACTTCAGACGATAGTCTTTGTTCTCTCTAACATTATCTCATTTTGTCTACATGGGAATTGTTTCTTTTTCTACTATTTTTCTACATCCCTAACTTCAGACGATAGTCTTTTTTCTCTCTAACATTACCTCATTTTGTCTACATGGGAATTGTTTCTTTTTCTACTATTTTTCTACCTCCCTAACTTCAGACGATAGTCTTTGTTCTCTCTAACATTATCTCATTTTGTCTACATTGCGCATTGTTTCTTTTTCTACTATTTTTCTACCTCCCTAACTTCAGACGATAATCTTTTTTCTCTCTAACATTTTATCATTTTGTCTACATTGCGAATTGTTTCTTTTTCTACTATTTTTCTACCTCTCTAACTTCAGATGATAGTCTTTTTTCTCTCTAACATTTTCTCATTTTGTCTACTTTGCGAATTGTTTTCTTTTCTACTATTTTCTACCACCTTACTTCAGACGACAGTCTTTTTCCTTCTCTTCTTTAACATTTGAACTTAATTTTGTATTTCTTTTTATACACTTTCACTGTTGTAAAGTTCTGGATTATGAGAACTGCTAACATCTAATACCACCTCATAATCATGCCCATGTTTTCTCGAGCCCGCTTGCGGTGAGCTAAACTTAGTCGCCACTTTTGGCGGATCGCTTTATGTCCATGAGTCCATCCGATTTTGTCCGGACTATAACTTTGACATGCATGAACCAGTTGAGATAAAAGACTTCATGTGCATTAGTATGTCACCACTGTTAGCTTCTGGTAGACAACCATAGTTTTATGTTTTGTTGATTGTTAAATCTGATTAAGAATGTTCTTGCCTAAAGTATCCTGTACTTTATTCATGGTTTCAGTTGCTTCATGTTGTACAATAGTACTCTTATGGTTTCACGATTTCTGGTATGTACAAAATGATTGTAAACAATTCATGCAAAATGTACATATATGTATGCTGAGATAAGTTAATAAACAGTGCATGTAACTATCAAGTTCTACTAAATAATGTAAAATCTAGAGGCATAATTTATTTCGATATTATGAGCTTTTTAATAATGCGTAAGGCTTCTCAATATTCTGTTTGGTTCTAAACACTTCAATAAAACAAGAGCTGTCCGTAGCACAGCCAATGCTCGACTATTCGAAATATTGTCCCAGAAGCAGGAAATATTACGTTTCCACGACAATTTTTCGAAAGACACTTCGTCGAATACGACAATTTGCTGAATACAATATTTAGCTAAACTTGAAATTTAGTGGAATACGACAGTTGGTCTACTGTTTTTTACGACCAAGTTGGTCGAACATTGGTCGAAAACTCGTCTAAAAATAGCCGAAAATTATTTAAACAACAACAACAAAAAAAAAACCTATACACAACTTTATTTAAAGACGCTCGCTACAGTTTCGAAATTTTTTCCCCAATGATAGATTTTGATGAAATGTTCGGTATTAAAAGATCATGTTATGATGTATTAAAAAATGAAATAAAAATAGTAGGTCACCAGCTTTGTTTCAATTTTATTTCCTCCCAGATATGATGCTGTTTTAACATTTTTCAAAATTTCTATACTCCTAGATTATATTTCAGTAAAGGACAATAACCAGCATAAATTTGATATCTAAGCATTTTTTTAACGGAAAACAATATATCTGTTTGAAGCATGCTCAGAGAAATCAAAATAATGATTTTGTAATGAAAGGAATACTTATTCAGCAGACCCAAGGGCTATTTTTGCATATTTTTGTCAATTTTAAGTTGATACTTCTGCTATTTTATCGAGTTTCACATAATAGGATTAAATCAAACTCTGCACATACTTTTAATTATGTCAACCTAATCTAAAACAAAAAGAAAATTAATAGGTCACCATATTGGATTTCGCTTAAACCAAATTACAACGACACGGGTTTTTATACAATGCAGGTTGGTACGAAATACGTAATCAATTTTTATTTCAAACAAGGGCATAGATTCAGCCAAACTCTTGACAGTATTCTGTATTTATCCACTAGTTTACCAATTATTTTCATATATGTGGCTTGAAAACACCTACGTTGGCATTTCGTGAAGATGAAAGTTTTATGTGTTATATGTGAAGTATATGATACAAGTAGTTCATTGATGCCGGTAGGCACAATTCTAAGGTCAGATTAAGGTCAAGAAATTAGGTCAAGGGTCATTAAGTGCAGTATGTACTAATTTCACTTATATGGTATCATATTTTTGCCATTTTGATGAAGTAAGTGAGCAGAAATGGTATTTAATCGAAGCCATTGTATGAAATTATGAACTTTGATTTGAAAAACAGAAAAGTAACAAATGATATGTGGCATACTCATTTCTTGATAAACGCAACAGTTTATATCGCCATCATATATGTTTTATGTGTAGATACTGCTAGACGTGGGTGGGTAGAGTTGACTTCTGACCAACAGTTATCTTTAGTATAATTGCGTTGTTGTTTTCACAAAAGCAAGGCAATCCTTTTGTATTAGGTACATATCTGTCGGCTATTTCAAACTGTGAACCTGTGTCACATAGTCAATATGGCGACCAAAACAACCATCAAAGGTAAGTATGTTCAAAAGTATACATATATCTGAGCGTTTACGTACGTTTTAATGTAATATATTGCAATATTAAGATTGATAAATACAATTGATTATAAGACCATACGTCATGTAGGCAACCTCAGATAACCAAAATGGCACTCATTTTTCAAAATGGCTGCCAAATGTTAAGGTTTCTTTGCATACATTATAAAGTTTACATAGTTGTTGTATGTAGTTTAGCACAGTATTGTGATTGAAAAACATTACTTTTTTAAATCAGGTTGACACCAACAGACAACCAATAAGACAACCACTTTTCACAATGGTCGTCAATAAGTCAGTATGTTCAGTTTTTCTAATATACTGGAGAATGAACAAAAGGTTTATTGTGAGGTTTTGCAGTATTTTGACTGATAATTAAAAATATACTATTTAAAACATATATTTGGTCTAAAATTAGGATAGCCTAAATTAGTATCAATAGTATACTTAGTATGGGCACTGTATGTATCTAATGGTATAAAAAAGGCAAATATGTATATCTTTGGCATATCGGCAGGCAAACTTGGCTTTTCATACACGCCACTATGGATATTCTTTGGATAGAGACAGGCAAACTGTGTATAAGTGATAGATAGTCAGGCCATTTTTGGTATTATTTGTTTACAGACACGCCATCCGAGATAAATATTGATGCCACTATCGGTATCGAGGGTATACAGACATGCCACTCTGTGTAGTCTGTGTATACAGACTCGCCCTACCTGCTAAACATACAGACTATCTAGGGAAAACCTGGCTATACATATAGACAACAATAGGTAGCCTTGATACAGAGAAAGGTAAAATGAGTATCATAGTTGTACAGGAAAATTATCCTGGGTATACATACATGTACATTCCACTATGGGTATCTTAGTTATACAATCATTCACTCTGTTTTTCTGGTGCATACATGTATAGCCACCCTGGCTATACATACAGTCCACTTTGGGTACATTGGCTATGAATACAGGTCATGGGTTTACAGAAAGGCCTGGGTATCCTCAGACAGGTCATAATGGCTACACGTGTAAACATACTGACAAATACTGGTATACTGAATACACAGACAGGCAATTCTGGGCATTCTGAACATACAGAAGGGCCAACCGAGTTTCATTGAAACTCTGGATAATCTGGATATACAGGCATGTCGTCCTGGCTTTACAGTTCTATATAAAGGCTACTAAAGGTATCTTTGATTTACATACACACCATTCTGGGTATCTTGGGTATATACACATGCCATCACGTCTATACATTCAGGTCACTTTGAATGGCATTGGTATACAGACAGGTTACCTATATGTATCCACAGTATAATGCCACTCTGTGTAGCCTGGATATACAAACATGTCATCGTGGCCATATATACCGGCCATTATGGATATCCCGGTTTTACATAATAACCTTTCTGGGTAAAAAACAAACAAACTGGGTATACAGGCAGACCATCGTTGCTATACACTAGGCCAGTATATGCGTTGAGTTTGCTTGGTATATAGACAGGCCACCTGAGTGCATCCTAGGTAGGACACCTTGAGTATCCTAGGTATACAAAAATCCTGACCGTTTACTTAATGCCACCACTATGAATACCTTAGGTATAAATACATGCCACCGGTGTACCCAAGGTATAAAGGCAGTTCTATCTGGGTATCCTTGGTGTACTGTCAGGTTAGTCTAAATAATGAGACCTCGGGTAGACGGGTTTTACATTTTGATATTTTACGTTGTCTACCTAGAGGTCTCAACCAGAAACAATCAAAACTGTGGTAGAAACTGTGGTCGATTGAAATTACGATTTTTCAGTAGTCACGATTTTTTAGCCCTAACAGCTTACCTGTTGTTTTAAATCATAAATAGTAAATAAAAAACATAAGAACATGACATATTTATCAAGAATTTCTGTTGTAAAAAATTTAAACATTTAACATTTCAATGTCTTCATGTAATGGCGGTCGGAGGCGTGACCAATGAAAACGCTTCGTGTAGTATTGTGTTTACCTGTATCGGCCATTTTCCAATATGTAGTACACGCGATTTAAACCTCTGATTTTTTTTAACTGCCATAGTTTGGAACCTTTTTAAGGAATCTAGATAATATATACATCATTGGAAAGGAAAAATTACAGGCTTTCTATGCATGTATTTCTTTTTTTTTTTTTTTTTTTTTGATCCGTTGCTTTATTATAACATTATTCCCGCCAAACGGATTCCGTTGGGTGTTATTTACGTAAAGAAGGGGACAGTGCTATCACATTCTTTTCCTTTTCTGGTTTGTACTCGGAGGCGGATATCGACAGTCAAAAAAATGTTAACGATACTCAACTCGAGTACAATTATTTGGACTACTGTCAGGTCTTCTTGGCTATAAATACAGGCCACTATTGGATCCTGCAGGGTTCCACAATTTGTAAACTTGCTATACATAAAGACCACTCTGGGTATACAGGTCTTCCTGTTTATATATGCAGAAAACTATGGGTATCCTTGGTGTACAAACAGGCCTCTCGTGGTATCCATTACATACATACAGACTATCAGGGCTATATATGTATGCCGATACGGATATTCTTGATAAACATTATATCAGAAGAACATTATTCCAAAATCAAAATATCTTACTATCTCAAAATATGGTTTGTATTTGAGCAATGTTAGTATTGTCAGTTTTTTTTCTAATATTTGTTTTTTTTATGATTAATATGACCCACCCACTTTTGACAGTATTTACTCTTGCAAACCAAACAGATATATATTTATATAAAGTAATGTTTCAAATGTAATACTGCTTATTTTTGTCCATTTATAAACACAAATAGTGAAGATTTGATCTTTGTATTATTTGAAAATAACATTTTAACGAATTATCTGCCCATTTTGTAACTTTTCATGAATATTCATAAGTATGTAAATGAGAAAATATTTTATTAGTGTTTGTAAATAAATGTACAAAGCCCTGGCTTCATTTTGATACCATTGTTGTTATTTTACACCAATAATGACCTAGATACAAGGTATTTTATGTGACACACATGAAAATATGCACCGAATGACCTTTGACCTCGTTTATTTCACAGTGACTATAAAGGGCCTCCCAAGCGTGACTATCGGGCAAATCTTTCTTTTGGTACGTTTAACATGGTAGTCGTCCATCTTCAGAGAATGCCTACGCAAGTCACAATTTTGAAAATTCTACGTATACTACACAGCTTAATGCAGAGATACTTAAAAGGAATCAAATGGCCCAAGGTCGCTCACCTTAGGAACATTTCGAATAAACTCGCTGAAAGTGTGATTGTAGAAACTATTTTTTTGATTTCTATAGGAAGAAATCATTTCATCATTTCGGCTGCCGCATCCTTTCCCTTTTACATATTGATCTTAAAAGCAATAGGTGTTATCCTTTCTCTATTTAGCCAATCATTTTATTTAGTTTGAAGAGTACAGGTTAAAGGCTTCTCGACAAATGTCACGGAAATCCTTTCAGTGTTTGAGCAAATGACTCAGAAATATATCAAACGGCAGATTTCTTAATAAGCGGATTTTAACATGTTTCTGAAGTATTTTGATGTCATAAAACGATGTAAGTTTCCGCCTTTCTCCGAACAAAACCTATTGTTTACGAATACGGATGTACGGTAAGGGTACGGTACGGGATTAGAAACGGCTGTGACTCAATGCAGAATTGGAGCGCCGGTATACAGAGTTACAGACTCGGGTATATGCCGGATTGAAGCAATTTGAACTAAAAGTACTTTAAATGTATATATTTTGTAACCATGGTTATACTAACTCTAACCTCTAGTCAGTATATCATACATATTATACACTAAATGCGTGCGAACATGCAATAATTTGCGCATAGATAATCACTTCCAGGCATGCGGCAGAAGACAGCTCCAACTCTGCAATGATCTACATCGATTAGAAACAACCAAATTGGCACGGTGTTGGGGTAAATATCGACCCGTCCGGAAACTATCGCGAGCGCCTTTTATCAGCTGAACTTAATTCATATTTATCAAAAAATATTCGCTGAATCCGAGTTCAGTCACACAACACTAAATGTTCATAGATTTAAAATGTCTTATAATAAAATGCTATTCCACGGAGGAAGTCCATTGCTGTCCGGCTGAACTTGATTTATATTATCAAAACCTATTCGCTGAATCATACAACACGAAATGTTCATAGAGTGTCTAATATCTAATAGTATATGCTATTCCACGGAGGAAGTCCATTGCTGTCCGGTTCTCGTATCCAGTGACAATCTTAGCAGCTTCTTGTTTACCTTCTTCACCTGAAATTAATGAAAACGAGCATTTCTGTAATAAGTTTTTTAAAATAGACCACGCACGTCAGGTGAGCTAAAAATAAAATTTAATGAGTTTCTAATAATTCGATATAGGCACTTACCTTCTGTCCCACTTGCACATGATTGGCACCGGCAACAAGTTGTTCCACAGAAGTTTCTGTCCTGGCCTGCTCGCCTATAAGCTTGTCGACAAAATCGAAGATGGTGGTGTTTGTCGGAGATCGTTTTGAAGCGACGATGCCAGCCTTCCAAATGGTTGTTCGTTCTAGATTCATTGGCAAGAGTACGAGCACGCACATTCCACTGTTTCCTTGATATTCAACATTCCAACAGCAGCTGAGTAAAATGTTCTGTAAAAAGTGTTCATGTTTACCGTAAGCCAAAGCCGTATTTGACGAGAATCAGGAGACCCCAAAATACCAAAAATACCATATCTATAGAGTTTCAAAATACACAAATGTTAAAATATCTATAGAGTTTCAGTCCAGTCCAGTATCTGCATTTGTTTTCGAGATAGTAACTTACATGCAGAACTTTAACCAGAAGTTTTAAGTTTAAAAGGGGATATAATTTGACCAAACCTCATGTCAGATTTATGGGACTTGATGCATTCAGCTCGTTTTATAACCGCATTTGTTCTGCAGATAATAACATGCACGCAAAACTTTAACCAGAATTTTCAAAAGGGGGCATACTTTGCTCAAAATGAAGGTAAGAGTTATTGGACTTGATGCTTTCAACTAGTATTATAACCCTAAAGACACATGTGAAGTTTCAATTTAATATCTGCATTAGTTGTGGAAAAAGTAACTTGCATGTAAAGCTTTAACCAGGATTTTCTAAGTCCAAAAGGGGGCATAATTTTCTCAAAATACATGTCAGAGTTATGGAACTTGACCCAGTGAGGTTTGTAATTGACCTAAAATAAAGAGAGAAAATAAGTAAGTAAATTCTTTGTTTGTAGGGGGTGACTCATTTAGCGTCAAAATATTCCATGGTTCAAATAGAAACAGAAAATAACACCGTAATTACCACATTAGAAAGTAAGATACAAAAGTATAACAAAAATAAAAACATTGATATTTCATAATCAACAACACAATAAATATTTCAAGGCATATTTATCCATTTACTACATTTTGCTTTAAAAAAATGTAGTGAGCTGGACGCTTTAATATCTACAGGTAAGATATTCCAAATAACTGGACCTGAATACAGTAAACTTCAGTTCTGATTGCGTAATAGGTATATGAAAATTTCTGTTCGTGTTTAATCTAAAAATTAAGAGGTGCCACTTGTCATTTCCTTTTGATTGTTTATTTCACATATATAATTTGGTAACAGATTATTTGCGATTTTGAACATAAAACGTGCCTTCTGATAAAAACAGATTCTATAGTTTATATTAAGAAATTCCCTTATCCTTGATAGTAACCAAATGTAAGAGGATATCTTTTTGCAAATTACTTTAAAATGTGAATCCCTCTTAAGATCATCCTGTATGTTTATACCGACGAGTTTTCATTGGCATAACATTTTCATAAAAAAAGGTTAATTCATTATTTTCAAATATTCGCCGCCTTTGTTGCGTTGTTATGAACATCACTTTTGTTTTCCCGGGGTATTGAGTTGCAAACCATTCTCTTTGCACCATATTGCTAAAACAGATATTGGACAGATCCGATTTTTCTGATAAGGAACGACCCCCTTGGATATTGTTGCTGTGTCTCACAAGCTTTCTCCAAAATGGCGGATATACATTATGCCGCTACATGACGGATTCTCTTTAATAAAGTATCTAAATCTTCTACTCATTACTGTAAAAAGATCAAAGACGTGTCGGATCACGCGCTAAATGAATCATTGAATAATTATACTTAAGGTTATATTAACACCATGAAGAGAAGTGCCGAAATATAGCCGTTAAATGTCGGTGCTAATAAGATTTGCTTCCGAAACAGTTTTGTCATTATGTATATCGTATAATATTGTATCATCTGCATATAGATCTGTAGATGATACTATATTTCCAACCGTGAGCGGCAAGTCATTTATAAATAAAAGAAATAACAGTGGCTCTAAAATACGCAGACCCCTGTGGCACGCCGCATGTAATTTCATTACAACTTCTTGATATTGCGTTATTAATTTGCACTAACTGATGACGATCTGATAAATATGATTTGAATCATTTAATACATAAGTCATTACATTTATAGGGTTCCATTTTTTTTCCAAAAGAATATCGTGATCAACAAGATCAAATGCTTTTCTAAAATCTATCATTACGGCTCCAAATAAATAACCATCGTTTATTGCTTTTAATCAGGAATCAATCATGAGTGTAAGTGCAGATTCTGTTGAATGAGATTTTCGAAATCCACTTTGTTTTTCGGGTAAAAGATTTAAATTTGATAGATGGGACATTAAAGAATCATGAACATGTTTTTCTTGAAAAACGGCGTTTAACCCAAAACAAACAAACAGATCATTTGACTCACCTTTATTTCGTTCAAGATAGAAAAATAGGAAAAGGGGAAACTCCATAGGTCGCTAAACACGACAAAAAATGTTGCGGGCTCGGGATTTGACGGAGCCTTTCATGGACGGTTGTTGAAATGCATGCTGTCACCAACGCTCTCTAGCCCCGGGTTGAGCTGAACTCAACATGTACACATGCTACAAATACGAAAAACAATTAAAGGACGCATGCAGATGTGTTCATTCACCGGTGCACATGGACCCTTTAATATTTGATACATGTCCTAGTTTTTTTAATGATGCAATAGTGTGTAATTCCATGATAAGCGGCTTATGGTCCTCAGCTAAATAATGAGTTTGCCATTAAACGAGAAAACAATAGGCAGAACTAAACAAACTAGAATTTAGAAAGGAGATTTGAGATTATGGAGTCTGCATATCACAGCTGACTTTGATGGTAAGAGGCAGTCTAATAACGAGGTTACTTATAATGCAAATTTATCATTTAAACACATTTTATTAAATGTCATTAGCTCGACTATTCGCAGAATAGTCTAGCGACTAATCGCAGATAGTCTAGCTATTTTACTCACCCTGGCGTGCGTCGGCGTCGGCGTTGGCGTCACACCTCGGTTAACAAACATTTATTCTCTATTCCACTGATATCTGTATTTCTAGTTCAGAAGTATTTATCAAATCTTGATACATCAAAATCAACAGGACTTGATAACATAGGGCCAAAACTGTTGAAACTTTCATCTCCATTCATATCAAAGAGTCTGACATTTACGGTAAATTGCAGTATATCAAATTCAGCATTTCTAATTGTATGGAAGAATGCTAAAGTAAAGCCATTACACAAAGCTGGCGATCAAGTTAATTTGAATAGTTACAGACAAATATCATTTTAACCAACCCTGCCTAAATAAATTGAGTATTTCGGTCATGTAACGGCAGTCAGTTAACCTAATCAGTGTTCCTGGATTCTGTACCAGTACACACCTGTTCTCCGCAAGTAACTGCCAACTTCCCCACATGAATCAGAGGTGGAGGACTAATGAATTCAGACACAATGTCGCTTATCAAATAGTCACGGAGAACATACGCCCCGCCCGAGGATCGAACTCACGACCCCGTGATTCGTAGACCAATGCTCTACCTACTGAGCTAAGCGGGCGGGAGGGGCGAATCCAAAAATAGCACATGTGATATGTTAAAAGTTCCAAACCATCCCAATTTGAACAAAACCTGAAATAAATCAAAATTTAGAGAAAGGGTACACATATGACATAAAAATTTCCCAAGTACCAAATATGTACAATAAAAGGATATTGAAACAGTTTCTTCTACTATCAATATGTATTAAAAATTCCTCTTTATTGTTGTGTGCAATATGAACATATTTACATGCGTACTTGCGTACTGAAGAATTTATTATATTATGTTTTTATGCCCCCGAAGGGATGCATATTAGTTTTCAACTGTCCTTCTGTTCGTTAGTTAGTTCGTTCGTCACAACGTTAACTTTTTGCATGAAGGCACTTTACTCTCGAACCACTGCACCCAGGACCTTCAAACTTCACATGCTAATAGTACTTATTGAGTACACCACCTCTACTGACTCTGGGGTAAACAGGTCAAAGGTCAAGGTCACAGGGGCCAACGTTAACTTTTTGCATGAAGGCACTGTACTCGCGAACCACGGCATCCAGGACCTTCAAACTTCACCTACTGATAGTACTTATTAAGTACACTACCCCTACTGACTTTGGGGTCACCAGGTCAGAGGTCAAGGTCACATGGACCAACGTTAACTTTTAGCATGAAGGTAACTTGCTCGCGAGCCACTGCACCCAGGACCTTCAAACTTCACATGCTGATAGCACTTATTGAGTACACCACTCCTACTGACTTTGGGGTCACCAGGTCAAAGGTCAAGGTCACATGGGCCAACGTTAACTTTTTGCATGAAGGCACTTTACACGTGAACCACTGCACCAAGGATCTTCAAACTTCACATGCTGATTATACTTATTGAGTATACCACCCCTACTGACTTTGGGGTCAAAGGTCAAGGTCACAGGGGCCAACGTTAACTTTTTGCATGAAGGCACTTTACTGGCGAACCACTTCACCCAGGACCTTTAAACTTCACATGCTGATAGTACTTACTGAGTACCCCACCTCTACTGACTGCGGGGTCACCAGGTCAAAGGTCAAGGTCACAGGGGCCAACGTTAACTTTTTGCATGAAGGCAATTTACTTGCGAACCACTGCACCAAGGACCTTCAAACTTCACATACTGATTATACTTATTGAGTACACCACCCCTACTGACTTTGGGGTCAAAGGTCAAGGTCACAGGGGCCAACGTTAACTTTTTGCATGAAGGCACTTTACTGGCGTACCACTTCACCCAGGACCTTCAAACTTCACATGCTGATAGTACTTGATAAGTACAGCACCCCTTATGACTTTGGGGTCACCAGGTCAAAGGTCACAGGGGCCAACGTTAACTTTTTGCATGAAGGCACTTTACTCGCGAATCACTGCACCTAAGACCAAACTTCACATGCTGATAGTACTTACTGAGTACACCACCCCTACTGACTTTGGGGTCACCAGGTCAAAGGTCTCCAGGTCAAGGTGATGCGGGGGCATTTGTCACCATTAGTGACAGCTCTTGTTTCATTATAAAATATTAGTAAACATTTAGAAAATGAATAATATAAACTATAAGTTTAACAACACAACAATGCCTAGTTTATTCTGTGATAGTAAGCTGCAGTAAATAAATTGTGTAAATAAAATCTGTAATTCACAATTAAAGTGCAAATACAGACAGTGTCAGTCACATTTAGATTTTTAACATTTCTTCCACCTGCACTATTTCAACCGTTTTCTTTTAGACTTATTTCCATTATCATTGGAGCTGTTGGTTGCGTTTACAGTTTTGCAATTGTTGTCACTACTGTTGTTATCGTTGTCACTGCAGTTATTATTTGTGCTGTTGTTAATGTTGTCAATCTCGTTGTTGGTGTCATTACTGTTGTTGTTATTGTGACTGTTGTTTTTATTCTTGTTGCTGCCATTGCTATCAGCATTGGTGTAAACTTCAAAGGTATCATCATCAAACAGGTCCTGTGAGGCACTTGTTGCCATCTATGTCAGATGAGCCTTTGTAGTGTCAAGTTCATTCTTGGGCAAACCGTTTTGTTTTATAAACTGCTAACATTTTTGTCAGTGATTCGTGATTGTATTTATAAATAGCTTATTCCTTCTTAAGCTGCTCCATTTCTTTACTAATATTTCCTTGCAAAAGATTCCAGTTTGGCTGAAGCTGTTTTGTTTCTGGATGTAGACAGTTTATAAACAACTCCCAGCATTTCTAAGTAAAAACATTTTAGTGTCTGTATAAGGTCAATCATAATCTGAAAATAGAAAAGAAAAGAAGTGAATAACATAATTTTAATATATACAAGTATTACATAGTGAAGTACTTGTACATGTCACTCTGGAGGCAAAAAGTGTGACTTCTCGCGTTCATCATGCTGCATGTTTTGCATATCTGTTTTTGAATACTTTATATTTTTCATGGAGTTTTAGAAAAAGATTCATACCTAAACTAGTCTACTGTTCTAGAATATTTTGTACAGACAACTGAGCATTCTTGGGTACGCTTCGAGGGCATTTGTCACTCATAGTGACAGCTCTTCTTTGAGGTACAGGTAAGAGGTCTGGAAAAATTGATACTTTGCTTTTTTCTTAAGGACACTTTTTTTTGTTGCATGAACCTGTTAAAAGGGTGTTTTCGAACCTCCCCTTTTACACCATCTTCTTACAGTTTCATAGTACTCGTACTTTTTGTAGTAATTTGAAAAACAGCTGACAAATATGACTGTGCATAGTTGCATTGACTGTTAGTATGATAGTAACGCTCTACCTTCGACGTTGCATATGAACTTATACTGCCAGTCATTAAGTGAGATGGATTCAGTATAATATTTTAATTAAATATTAAACAAAAACGTGTGGTAAAGTCAATTGATGTTTCTGTTTAGGTTTACGTGAACCAAGTGAACGCGGCCCTCTATGTTTTGACTGCCAGCACGTACGGACACCCAGTGAATGTCTTACTTTAACACTTTGTTCTCAACATGAGGTAAGTTTTCAGTCTAAAATAGTAGCAAAAGGCTTATCCACTATGATGCTACTTGGCTGTCATGTCTAGTGCAGAGCATCTGATCACTTGATACTTTTGTCACAATGTATTTGGCAACACAAACATTCTGAAAGGTTACATACACAAAATATTTTGAGTAAAGGAGTATTTAGTATATTGTTGTTAATTTCTATGCTTCATAGCTGCTCTAAATGATTTATAAGTATTTTACAAAATTAGTTTTATCATGATCTTTACCAAACAAAATTATGTCTGATTTAGAGAGGTATATTTTAGGCTTGTAGTATAGACAAATACCAATGGGGAGATCATTTTCAATACAAAATGGGATGCTCTCAGGTAATGTATATACTATCTGTATATCAAGTACATTTCAAAACGCAATCTGAATTGTTTTATTTGTTTTTATTGAGCTTTACGTCACACCGGTATGGTGACTTTCCAGCTTTTGATTGTGGAAGTAGATCCTAGATGCCCTATGGACATTATTTCATCACAGACGGGCACATGTGTAGAATCATCGGTCTTCCATAAGCAAGCTGGATGGCTTTTCCACAAGAAGAAATCTAAGTCCCAAGCGAGGCTCGAACCTACATATAGTCAGTAACCTTAACCACTCGGCCGCGGAGGCCATCGCAAACTATATTTACTTTAATACGCTAACTTAACGACGATCAAATAACACTTACATATTATTAATGTCAAAACTGTGTGTTTTAACTGTACTGGGTGTAAATTTAATGCGAACTAACTTCTAAATAGAAATATGCAACAGCCCTCTATATCCGCTACCTCCGTCTCCGAGTATCGGCTCAAATGGAACTTAACTAAATTATAAAGACACACTGAATGGTCTCCATGCTCCCAAATTACCAGAAAAAATCTTAGCTCAAGTATGAGAAAATATTCATCCCATCCTTCATTCCTAGCGGGGTTTCGAACAGACAGCAACGACAGACAATTGATTGAGAGTCAACGACGCAACCCGCGCGGTAACAGTCACCAAATTTACAATTATTTCACCCATGCAGTTATGTACGCAGTGGAATCATTTATAACGCACTAATGCTCATCAGACGTTTTAGTCACTTTTAACAGATTTATTTTTTCATAAATGTATGTACAGTGCCAGAGATCCAAACGATCACTTCCTGTTTGCCACATGTGCTGTGCCAACGATTACTGTAATGCGAACTGCACACAGTCAACAAACGGCAATTTATACACTGGGATAGTAGGTATGGATCACTTAACATCTTAATCGTTATTTAAAAAAAAGAATGGATTGAAAACGACAATGTCTTTTGAATAATAGTGTTTTTTTTTTTCCTTTTTTAAATAAAGTTATGACTGTTTAATGTCCCTTATTTATACTTCTTTTATTCATGGAGTAAGTTAAACATTATTTTATAATAAATGACGTAATGTTTCACCTTAAATGTAAAATCTTTTCCTTCGAGTCTTTTCATATTTTTTCTAACTGCACTCATTTTGTATCTTTTCTCTAAGTGAATAAAAACATTTTTCACTGTGAAATTGCAAGATATATTTCACACTCGTACTCAATGATTCATTGAAAACATGACAAAATACATATGTTTATTCAGTGTTACGTTGACACGAGGACTATGTTTTACTACGGAGTCTCACCAACAGTTCTATTTCAGATATTATTACATTTTTATTTCGACTTTAACGAAATGATATTCCGACTTTAAACGAAATATTATTTCGTAAACGCAAAATAGATTTACTATTTTACGAAATGCACTTCATTTTTACGATATTTCACATTTGCATGATATCATTTCGTTATAACTAAATAAAACAAGAATGTAATATCTCAAATAAAAGTGTTGGATGTTACATTATTTGTTCTGTGTCTTGTACTCATTTTAACTCATTTAATTTATTTTAGGTTGACAACCCGAAAGATCTATCAAGGTTTATTGAAGAAGACAGTGTTCAGTACTGTGTAAACAATTTATATTAGCAACTAATACAAATAAAAGAATGAAATTAGAATGTGAAATCAAGAAAATACCTTTGCTACAATTGCACAAGAAAATATTGCATGTTTTAAAATTTTGTTTCATATTCAGATAAGAATTAGCATAATCAGAAGTAATTATTTCATAACAATAAACTAGAATTAAAAAAGAAACAACACTTTTGTTTCATTTTCACTCCACTTGTAAATAGGTTTCAGTTTTCACTTTAAGTCAGTTTGACTGACGTCGCAGGCACTTTTCTGTATGTATACCCATGATGAACAATGAATGAATCGGAAAATGGCGTCGTATCGAGTTGGTGCTTTGGAGTCAGCCGAGTTCGTATAGATTGCTCAGTATAACAACGAGTTACGTTAACTTCAGTTTTGAAGTAAATGAGGTAAATTCCCATCCATTTCTAGTAAGTGTACAACAGGTTGTGACAGGATACGCCGAGATTGAGCTTAAAATGTTTCTTTCCCGACCTTGGTAAACATGAACATTTTAGGAATATGTGCCCAGCATACTGTGTCTAGACAGACTAGCTACCCATTCCTCTGCCTTTTCTTTATTTTCCGCCTGAAATACAAGTCCACTGGAAATATCCGGTCTTGAGAGTGTTTCTGTTTTAGTTATACGAATTTTTGTAATGTCCTTACACATTGAAACGTTACATTTCCTAAGATTTAAAAGACCGTACGAATGTGTAGACGCCGAATCCGGAAACAGTTCCATAACATGTTTATCATTATCAATAGTACATTTAACGAACACTTTTTGTTTGTGTATCGTCCCTGATTCCAACTTATCAATCATGTGGATTTCTCCGCTTTTATTTAATATTTCTCCTTTAATAGACAACCTTGTTTCTGATATCATATCGGACATAGTAAGCATCAGCAAGTAGTTTGTGCTTGTTTCTAGCAGGTCTAACACAGAGCAATGAATAGATGTGACTTTGCACTTGCAAAATACCAAATCTTCAACTTTGCTAATGAATACTGATGGAAACTCGATGTGAACAGTGATGTTTGTCCATTTTAATGAAAAATTTCGTGTATTGCCTACGTAAATGCCCAAAGTCGAAAAATAAAATTAAGAAGTACGGTTAATAAATGAAAAAGTGTGGAAAGTTTCGTGAAAACGGACATAACATTTCATGTGTATATCACAAAAACAAAAACAGCAACATAAAAATACCAAAATTCATCAGTATTTTATGAATACAGTACGGAATGAACCTACATTATTTATGCCTTATATCAGACTTTTACAGCCTGAGGAATGCATTACAGAGTAATCTTTTTATCTTAAGCTTCATGTTGACATTCTCTGAAAAATCTTCGAAAACAATGACATATAAAAACAAGAGTACTAATATAACTACGACCCCATAAGTCGCGAAAACAATATCAAAATAAACAGCTGAACAACAACAAGACAGCGACACTGTTTATACTAAAACACAGTCTGGAGTATATTCATGATAGAAAGCTGAGTATTTTTATTAAATGTAGCTAAGTCTACAAGCCACGCTTTATCACGTTCAAAGTACATTTTGTTAATTTTACAATAAGCGACGAAGAACTTGCAAAACGATCACTTTTAACAAAATTAATACATTTGTACATAGGTTATGCAGGAATTTTCATATCTTTATTTGATAATTATCACAGCTGTGAAGTATGCAAATTCTTTATAGCACATAGTCTAGCCCAATTTTATGCAAATCAACTACTTCTTTATTTTTATATTTTCTAATGCATTTTAAACTACTATTACGGATGCACGCAATTGCAAGGAAATTATACCTTTAATATCATTAATCGAGCTATGGAGACAGGGGTCTCTTAGACCATTAACTTCGAAATCGTTTGGGTGTAAAATTCTTTCAAGTTACGAAGCCATCCCACTGACTTCCGGAAGGTCGACTAAAATACCAGTCCGTGCGTAAAATGCTGCTAGAATTTGCACACATGATCTTTCTCTATCACAAATAACTCTTTTAAAGCTGCAAATATTTGTCTTGGACTGTTTCAGAAAAAATATACCTAGTTATATTCAGTTTTCTTTTAGCATTAACTTTACTCTACATCAGCCTTTTAGGAACGGCGTGTTAAAGGTGATCTTCATATTCATTTTCTAACCAAACCTTAGATACAACGGCTAAATTGTTGATATAGGCCACAATAATAAAATGTCATGTTCTGAAACGTGTATCTAAATGACAGACACAAATAAAACATGAACGAACTTAAAGGTGCATCTTAAATGATCTTATCTATTACGGATGCATGCAATTGCAACGACGCAAAAATGAAAACAGGTATACATGCAACTACATTTAGATGGAATTTTAATAAATATATAACTTACCAACATTTTTCTTTGAACTGGTGTCATTAAGTTAAATACATTTTGAGGAGGTCCCCAGAGGAAGTAAAACATGTACATGAGAGTTTAGACATGATTCTGTGAAATGGTCTTTAGGTAATCACTGTACTTTTTTTTCTAATTAAGATGATTGACATTTAATTAAGAACTGATTCAAATGTGTACCAATAATCACTGTTATTGATTTTTTGTCTGGTTTGCCGATCAATAGTGAACACGTGTTGTATGACTTGACGGTCAATAGTGAAAGTACTCTGCAAAAGGTCCAAACGCGTAGGAAGCCACCAAGTAAGTGTTTTATTTCATGACATTAGAAATAAATTTTTCCTCAATGTTTCACTTCATATTAGCAAAGCAAAATGTTTAACTATAGACCGTTAATAGTATACGCTTACGGAAAATTTGCCTGTCAATAATCAAAACTATTGTCCGAGGGCCAAATGAAGCCTTAGTGGAAAAAATACTATAATATACTTTAAGACATATCAAACGCTCACTGGAAAGAATGCTATTGAACTATTTTCTGACGCTTATACATTTGAAATATTCCCTAACACACATTTGATTTATACATGCATAAGCAAACAGACAAATCTAAAGTATAGTTATTCCTGCAGTCATATCGTCAATCGGAAAACCATCGAACAACTCACAGCAAAGAAATAAAAGATCCATCAATATCCTAGCGGGAATTCGTCTTTTTTTAAACAAAACCCCAAGAGCGTAATTCCATACAAATGTTGTAAATACGTACCTGATATTATTTTACAGAAACGAGTATTTTAGTTCGGTGATTTGAATAACCCATTTATTTTTCCTTGACATTACTATATAAAAAACATAATGATATATTTGATTAACATTGACGACTGAGATAAAACTATTTACATGTCACTTTATACTAATGTCATATTTTGTGTTATCAAAAAGGTCATAGTATTACATGTTTAATATAATAATTTGAAATCATTAAATTTTATTGGTACGAAATTTCGTGTTTTTGCCCAAAATGGCTATTTCGTAGGAGCAACAAAAAGAAACTCTTTATTTTGTGCTTGGGCGCGCGCCATCATTAAAATGTTTGTTGGTCAAGATAGAAGAAAAATCTTTCGTGTACGCCACAACGACACATTTCATTCTGTTGTGTGTAATTGTGGCGCACGCCCTAGCGCAAAACAACTAGGCATTTTATTTCAACTTAAAATGGGCTCGAACGCGTTAATACAATTGTTTTAGTAAATGCGCATGCGTCAATACAAAATGAGACCGTTTAGTGTTTATAGTTTTGTTTTGTGGCGCTGGCGAACGTGAAAAGACGACAAAGCAAATCTGCCAAACTTTTGTTTTGATATTGATGTGACAAATGTATTTTCTTTCGGTCAGCCTTTAAGTGCAAGCGCATATGACGTATAGTTTGAAGGCAACTCTAGGCTAACAATAAATAGACAGCGCCCTAACTAACGTACAAGTAAAATTAAACTGTTAAAGTAAACATCTGTGAAAATACTATATTCAATTAAGGCATATGATGTTAATTTTTTGATTAATGTTCGCTAGTAAAATTATGGATTCCAGTTAGGGTCATTTGATATGTAGGTAGATATGATAATACTGATAATGATAAAATAAACAAGAGGGCCAAGATGGCCCTAGGTCGCTCACCTAAAAAGCACTCCATAACAGTGTAAACATGTTTGACCTAGTAAATTCATGGAAACAAATATTCTGACTAATTTTCATTAAGATTGGACCAAAAAATTGGTCTCTTGCGATAAAACAAGCATTTTCTTAGATATGACCTAGTTTTTGACCCTAGATGACCCATGTTCAAACTCGACCTAGATTATATCAAAGCAATCATTCTGACCAAAATTCATGAAGATCAATTGAAAAATACAGCCTCTATCACATACACAAGTTTTTTCTTTGATTTGACCAAGATCAACTGAAAAATACATCCTCTATTGCATACACAATGTTTTTCTTCGATTTGACCTGGTGACCTAGCTTTTGACCCCAGATGATCCATTTTCGAAGTCTGCCTAGATTTTATCAAGGTAATCTCTCTGGCTAAATTTCATGAAGATCAGTTGAAAAATACAGCCTCTATTGCATACACAAGTTTTTTGTTTGATTTGACCTAGTGACCTAGTTTTTGACCCCAGATGACCCATTTTCGAACTTGCTCTAAATTTCATCAAGGTAATCATTCTGACCAAAATTCATGAAGATCAATTGAAAAATACAGCTTCTATCGCATACACAAGGTTTTTCCTTGATTTGACCTAGTGACCTAGTTTTTGACCCCAGATGACCCATTTTCGAATTCGACCTAGATTTCATCAAGATAATCATTCTGACTAAAATTCATGAAGATCAACTGAAAAATACCGCCTCTATCGCATACACAAGGTTTTTCTTTGATTTGACCTATTGACCTAGTTTTTGACTCGAGATGACCCATTTTCAAACTCGACCTAGATTTCATCAAGGCAATCATTCTGACCAATATTCAGGAAGATCAATTGAAAAATACAGCCTCTATCGCATACACAAGGTTTTTCTTTGATTTGACCTAGTGACCTAGTTTTTGACCCGAGATGACCCATTTTGGAACTCGGCCTAGACTTCATCAAGGCAATCATTCTGACCAATATTCATGAAGATCAATTGAAAAATACAGCCTCTATCGCATACACAAGGTTTTTCTTTGATTTGACCTAGTGACCTAGCTTTTGACCCGAGATGACCCATTTTCGAACTCGGCCTAGATTTCATCAAGATTATCATTCTGACTAATATTCATGAAGATCAATTGAAAAATACAGCCTCTATTGCATACAAAAGGTTTTTCTTTGATTTGACCTAGTGACCTAGTTTTTGACCCGAGATGATCCATTTTCGAACTCGGCCTAGGTTTCATCAAGGTTATCATTCTGACCAATATTCATGAAGATCAATTGAAAAATACAGCATCTATCACATACACAAGGTTTTTCTTTTATTTGACCTAGTGACCTAGTTTTTGATCCCAGATGACCCATTTTCGAACTCGGCCTAGATTTCATCAAGGTAATCATTCTGACCAAAATTCATTAAGATCAGTTGAAAAATACAGCCTCTATCGCATACACAAGCTAAATGTTGACGGACGACAGACAGACAGACGACAGACAGACAGACGACGGACGCCGGACATCGAGCGATCAGAAAAACTCACCCGAGCATTGCTCAGGTGAGCTAAAAATATAAAAGCGGAACGAAATCTTGATTTACGAAGAAAACTTAAAAAAAAGACATATTTGAGATTAGAAGTCAAATAAAAATCAGGCAACGCCTCATATTAACATGTTCTTATTCCTAAATCTCCTACAAGATAAGTGCCAGATTTTAACAACAGTCGCAAGAATGTATTGAGAATATATGTAAAGTCATAATTGGATTGATACTGCAACAACAATGTGTTAAATTGTTAAGGCGCATGCTCCATCATTATATGTAAAAAAAGTAAAAACATCCTAACCAAACCACTTTAGTTTTAGGCCAGCATATAAGTAAAACTTTCATCATACGAAAATACCCGTTTCTAAAACAAGTACTAGCTTTACATGTTATGACAAAGTTGTGTTTGTCTTCAAGACAGCATACGTTACAATGACCACAAAGCCTTTAATACAGGTATATGCCTTCATTTGACAAAACTTTGAATGTGTAAATAATTTATATGCTCTCGTTCTAAAAGATAAACCTTCTAAAACCTTATTCCGTTTTAAAAATCTGCCTTATCTTAAATTCTAACACTTTTAAGATTTTCTTTTATATAAACAAAGAAGGATTTTAACTTGTATTGTCTTATCGATAAGAACACGTTTCGCAAAATGACCTACTTTTGGCTATTCTGCCTAAAAAAGGTGTCCAGATTAGTATCCCTTCCTGGTAGAATGGAAATAGATTCGGCCTTCGTGATAAGATTACTAGGCATCTGAACTCAAAACCGTGTTTTATTTGCGGACAAAGCGCGCAAAACTAAAATCTATTTCCCTATTTTAGGAATGAGGACAGTAACATCGAACAAAAGCACAATAAATAATGAAAAAATAAAAACACATGCAAATTCCAGCAGAAACTTTGCTATCATATTTAATCAATTTAATTAACATGAAATATGAAGCTAGATAAAATTGTTGATAATATAGCAAGTTCAGTGACAACAAAAATCTGAGAGCTGTAGCACATAGTCATGCCCATTTTAAAAAAAGAATTACTTGCCTTATGTTCTTAAATTACCTATAAAACCTATAAAACACACAAAAACACCAAGAAAAGTAGGGGTCATAAAAATTATATCTTCTAAGAGAGATTTTTTGTCTGATAGGTCAACACTATGGAATATCTTCCAAATTGACAGCTAAAATGTGGGTATGAACACATGAGTAATAAGGTTTGTTTAGATTTAAATCTCCTTCTAAACATGCTACCAAAATGTCAACTGTAGGTCCACAATGAAATAAGAAACAGACTGGCTTAATAAAACATGAAAATGCCACTTTAACTCGGAAAAATGAGATTTTTTTCTTTCCGCCATTATCCGACTAGCCAGGAAGTGCTGCTTGATTACCTAATTAGTACTATTTGACCGTTATGATTTAGTTGCACACCCGTCTTTAGGTTTTCTCATTATATGCTCAGTCAGTTGCTTGTGTTATAGTTGATACAAAACCATTCCGTCCCCGACACAAGAATTCTTTTATATGTTTCCGGAACTTCGATCCACTTAGAAAATAAAGGAAGAAATTTATTGTATTGTTCAGATACACCAACATATTGACAATAGCCCAAGTTAATTCAAGAACAGCTTTGTCGTAATTTGTTTCTACGGATTCAATCCAGTCTTTTTCCCAAATAATATACACTGATATTGGCGGTGTGCAAATAATGAACACGGTATTCACTATCAACAACGTAATGGTCAGTTGCGGAATTCTGTTGCTTCTTTCAGCAACCACGTGAACAGTCGGTGCCACTTGATTTCTTGTTTTAAGTTTTCTCGTCAGTAATCGGACAATGATTAAAACATTTGCTGACGTAAGCACAGTTAAAGGAACAAGTGAAAAGATACACAAATCAATCCATTTGTAGTGCTCAAAAAAGTTAACGTAATCAACGTTGTCAAGGAGATTGCATTCAAACGTTTGTGTGGAATTGTTTTTCTTTAAACCAGCGCCATAAAAACAGTGCACGTTTTAAAAAGAAAAAAAACTAAGAACGGTTACTATTACGACACACACATTTCTCGTGCGGCAAACAGTTTTAACTTTATGTGGGAACCAGACACCAAAATAAACGCTCGGTTGTCACGGCGACCAGGAACCATGACGAACACTGAAAAGATATATAAAGAACAAATAGATGTAATTTGCATCCGAATGCCGACTGTGCTCTAATATCTATTTCAAATACGTAATAAATCCAGTGTCTCAAAAGACACGTCCAAAGCACGAGCAAATCAGTCACTGCCAACGCTGCCAGGTACATTGCGGTTGACGTTTGGCGATTTCTGCGTTGCGTAAGAACGGTTATGGTCAAAACGTTTCCGAACGTTCCCAAAAATATAAAGAATGGCGGAAATATCTTCTATATTTGAACTGCTCTGTATTCCAGAACATCCATTTTCGATGCCAGTATGACAATTTTAAGAAATCAAATATCGTCTGCTACAATATTTCTAATGCGGCTAAACCAAGTAAATTAAATAAACATTTGACCATTCTGTGAACAATTACTCAGGCTTATGAAAAAAGTGAAAATGAAATTTCTATGAAAGAAACTATTCGCTAATATTGTTCTTTAAACAAATCGAATGGTGCGTTACCATGACAGTTGCGGAAATAGCTCTTTTGTAGCGGTGGTATAGAATCAAATAAAACGATCCAATTACATCATTTATTCACATTAATGGTTCTATTCAAATACAAATAACTAAAATTTTATAGAATAACGTTCGTTTTTAACATACTTTAAATCGGCTGACAGTTATATTTTATAGGAAAATATCATGCAGAAACTTACCTCTTTCCATGGTAAAACTAAAAGGAAAGGCTGGAAATTTTTGAAAATATTTAAATTTGTTTTTCATTAGCTTACAGAAAGTGTAAAATTGCCAGACCGAGTTTAAAAAAATATTCATTGTTTTTGTATAAAATCGTTATTTCCAGGTGTCATAAAGCACCATTTACAAGCCATCATCTGTCATTTGTGTCTTCCCCAGTGGTGTTTTGCAGGCGTGCTCTGTTTTGTTTATCTTTATTTTGTATGTTTCTCTTAGGTGCGCTTGATTTGTTCAGAACAGAATCCCGGTTTAATTTCAGCTTCTTTGAATCAATTGAATTTGGTACATTGTTCTGCTGTTTAAAAATGAATCAAAGGTAGGAAAAAATAAAATGTCATAATTCATCTAATCGGGTTAATTAATAACAATATAACTGTGTCTTATTAGTTTAAATGAGGTTATATAAAATGAAAAAGAAAACGGTGTTGTAATCTTATAGTCAACCATCTTTGTGTTCCTTATGCACCACGTCGAAAAAGGTGCAAGAAGAACATGTTCTGAATTGTTCACCACTGACCATGATCAGTTTTCTCTATGTCTGATGTACACTAAATCTGCACCGGGCAAGAAATCAAGCACTCCGCTTATTTCCTTTTGGTCACAGCCAAAATTGTACAAGGATTCAGTCTATTTAAGCAGTTTTAGTAAGACTCACGCAAAGATACTGCTAAAATTGTATAAATCTTGCCGAGCGGTTTAAGAGAAAATGTCGTTAAAGTGAAATACTGAAATAAGATGAATTTAGCAATTGTCTTCAAGCAGCAATATGATACAAAAACAAATAGAAAAGCATTTTACTGCTATTGCCGGAAAGATTATATCAATATCACTAATAGCAACAGAGATGATAAAATATACATTCTATACAGTAGATATTAAACGTAATAACTAATAGAAAATGAGAGAAAACGTTTAGCGTAAGGTCAAGTGAACTTACCTATGGCAACGCACTGGTGCCATCAGAAACAATTATTAGAAGGTACTATGAACGACTAATTTACTCCAATATAGCACTTACGTACGACTTCTTAATCCTTCCTACGGCTTACTAACTCCTATGTAGGTCTTATTAACTCCTATATAGCTCTTACTTACCCCTATGTAGGTCTTACTAACTCCTATGTTGGTCTTACTAACTCGTTTGTACGTCTTACTAACTCCTATATATATATATATATATAGGTCTTACTAACTCCTGCTTAGGACTATTTAACTTCTGCGAAAGACAAAATAACCTCTACATATAACATTCGACTTGCTAACTCGAACTTCATAACTTCAACGTACGACTTACTAACTGCTTTGAAGGACTTAAAATATTTTTCAGTTTGCAACTCAAATAACAAAGCGCATAAGGGAGTGAAATATTTTGCAGCTGTATTGTCCTATCATACCCTTTTTTCTAGTAAACTGAATCAATCGCCTTTTGATATATTACATCTTGAATTGCAAAATAAAAATTCATTTTGCAATTCGAATCTCAAAATGCAATTGATTTCGTGCTTGAAAATAACCATCCTAAGTGTTTCGAATAATTATACTGAATACTTGAGTTCTATTAACTCGAAGCTATAAAATGCATGCACCGTAAAAACAATTAAATCGTATTATTTATATCAATTATCTGCAGTTTGCAGTTTTCGCAGAAAAAAAGTCTTTAAAAATATTTATGAGGGAATTGCAATGATACCATTTATCTTTGCCGTGTTTGTTTCGTAATAAAAATAGCCATGTTCTATATCTCTAGGTGGAAACTAGGTCCACTTGCATATTCGTCTTAATTTAGGCAGGCAAGTTCTTTGTTCGCTTTACAAATGCGAAAAATATCTTCGTGCCTTTCCGGACAAATTTTACATGGTATTAGTTCTAAACCTGAACCTAAAATTGTTTAAATGGCTTTCTTTTAGATACAGAAGTTCACTATAAATGTTTGTCTTTTGTGGTGATCTTTCTCGAAACATACGCATGTAGGTCTATCAGTACCGACAGAGCAAGAACATAACGAAGTTGACAGAAAAACAATTTAAAAAATAAGGAATCTTGGTATGTGTGTTGCTTCCATCAATTCTACTGATGATCGTGAGATGTAAACACCTATTACTTGGACGAAAATCATCACTTTCCGACAATAACTCTTCCACTGTCTATGACGCACACCGGAAGTCACATGAATATGTAACTAAGCGACGTCGTCAATGAAGCTGGACGCCATCAGTATCTCGGGGTGATAGATACCGCATTTCCGAAGTTTGTTTATATTAGGACAAACTGACTTCAATATGGATCAACCTGACCAGAAAAGGCTACTTTTAAATATTACTTTATTATACAATTTGTTTTCACTTATCATGGTATGCTTAAGTGTTGTTGCTATATTATTTTTGGAAAACGTCTTTCGTTAATAGTGGAATGTTTCAAAACAGATTCTAACACGACCTAATTCATTTTCCTATTAAATAAAGAAGGCTGAAATTCTGTTTTATTATACAATTCATTTTTCTGACCTCACAATTATTACGTTAAAGCGTTAAACGGCATAGCGGCGTGCTGGAAAAGAAACCATCAGAAAACAGGCAAATATTTGATAGATGCCGTCAAGGATGTTGTTCAGATGCGTATTATTACATAATCATTCACATCTGAACTCCAAACAATGATTTTATTCAACGACAAATCGCAAAATGAGATATATTATTTCTTAAACAATTATCATAAATTCATAGAGAGAAAAACAAACTTCTAGAATGCACCAATGAGAATAATTTAGTCAAAAACCTTGTATGTACTACTGAGTGGCTACAGGTACCGAACGTACTTACAATTAGTTTAGTATCTATAGTAAAAAATACATGTTTACACAATGTAACATCGAGACAATTAATATATTGTATACATACGTTAAGATGCAAGTTAGAAATTTTTGATCAGGTATTTGTTTATAAATGACACATAGAAAGATTTAGATATGAAGTATTCGTTGATAATTAACACGCAGTATTTAAGATTAGGTACATGTTTATAAGTAACACACAGTATGCCACATACAAAAATTTAAAGTCAACTGTTGAATGATTACAGTCGACTTGACGTTTTTTAATTAAATGTTATGAAGAAAAGTTTACAATGCATCCAAATTCAAGACACAAGAACGACAATATCGTGAATGTCTTAACTACTAAAAAATGTAATGATTTTGAGTATTTTGACTGTTGCAGTAATCAAGCGTACATTCAATAATAAATGCATGCGGAGTAAAAAATAATAATGCACCAATGAGAATATTTCAGTCTAAAACCTAGTGGCTACATGTACCGTACGTACTTACAACCAGTTTAGTATCTATAGTAAATAATACATGTTAACACAATGTAACATCGAGAAGTTAATATATAATATATATACGTTAAGATGCAAGTTTAGGATTTTTTATCATGTATTTGTTTATAAATAACACATAGAAAGATTTGAATATGAAGTATTTGTTGGTTATTAAAACACAGTATTTAAGATCAGGTACATGTTTATAATAAACCTACATTATGCCATATACAAACATTTAAGGTCAACGGTTGAGTGATTACAGTCAACTTGCCATTTGTGTACTTCCAGCCAAAAAATACGGTACACATACTAGTCAACATTTACTTTCTGAACTTCCTGAACTCTTTGAATTGGCTGTTGACTTTTGGCCTTCAATAAATCAGCTTCAGAACTAATACGGTGAACCTTATGATGGGCGTCCTTTATCATAATTTCTCCATCATATGTCCAAGCACCGGTCAAGTAACGACTTTTCACTAGTTGCCTGGCCTTGTAGAATAAGGATGACCATATCCGTGTCAAGTCCTCATTAATGAAGACACCCGAGTAGCCACTAGAAAGTCCAGCCCTAGATCTGTATAGAACGTTTTAGCGCTCTGTAAGACGAGAACTTGACGATGATATCTCTGGGTTTACGGGGCTTCTGTTGGTCGATACGATGGGACCGGTCGATATCTGAGAGTGATACATTAACATCTAGCGATCTTGTAATTTGTACGATTATATCGTCCGTAAACTCACGATTCATTTGTTGGTCGTCAGCTTCATCACTGGTCTGAGAAGATGTCTCAAGTTCATGTGTTTCAGACCGAGGCTTGCTGTTGGAATTGTGTTCCGGGATGCCACTGATACGCAGACAGTTTCGCCGGCTGTATTGGTCGGCTGTATCAGCGTCACGTTCCAGTTCAGAGACGCGTGCTCGCAATTCCTCGTTCTCATGTTTAAGATGTTGAATCTTTTTGTTGAGACCTGCTAGTACACCATCAATTATAGCTTGTACATGTCGACATTTGTTATTGGTTCCGGATTAATACTTTCCGTTCGAAATGTATCTTTTAGTACGTTGGCTATGTTAACAATATCTTCATGAGAAAGAGTAATATGAGTATCTGACGTTTTCGATTTCTTGATATCAGTATCGTCAAATGGAGAGAATATGTCTCTTTTTTGATATCCGATAATCAAAAACACAGTTTATAAATACATTACTTCTCTTCGATGATCGTTTACCCCAAATAGACCTCTAGTCGTTAGTTAAATCATATTTCAATGTTTAAACGATATTTGCAGACTCAAATTGCATATCGGCGCGTTGGAAAAGAAACCAACAGAAAACAGGCAAATATTTAATGGATGTTGTCAATGATATACTTTAAAATTCTTGGTAACGTGTTAGAATCGGAATAATATATCTCATTTAGTGATTTGGTTTTGAATAAAATAAGTGTTTGTCATTCAGATGCGTATTATTATTTACATAACTGTTCCTTTGTTCTCCGCGGTTTCTGGAAGGTTTTAAGTTGTTATCTCGATTATTCGAAGAATATGGAGAGCTATCCTACTCGCCACAGCATCGGCGTTGGTGTCACACCTTGGTTAAGTTTTTTATACCAATCCATATTTTGACACAATCTTTTGACAATAGCTTTGAAACTTACAACACTTGTGTAGTATCATCATACCCATCTTTAGGCAAGAGTACTTAACTCCATCAAGGAGTTTGAATGCATTATGGACCCTTTTAACTTACAAATCTTGGTTAAGTTTTTCGTACCAGTTCATATTTTGTTTTAACTGTTTGACATATGGCTTTGAAACTTTTATCTTTTAACTTTTTTATAACAGTCTCTATAAGTAGGCAAGAGTACATAACACTATAAAGTATTTTGGAAGAATCATGGTCCCATTGGACTTGGAAATTGGTTCAGTTTTCGTACCAGTCCATATTTTGACAAAACCTTTTGACATACACTAGTAGCTTTGAAACTTACAACATTTGTCGACCATGATCATACCCAGTTTTAGGTAGGAGTACATAACTCCATCAAGGATTTTGAATGCATAATGGCACCTTTCAACTTACAAATCTTGGTTAAGTTTTTCGCACCAGTTCGTATTTTGTGTAAACTGTTTGACATAATGGCTTTAAAACTTTTATCACTTGTTCATTATAACAGTCTCTATATGTAGGCAAGAATAAATAACTCTGTAAAGTATTTTGGCTAAATTATGGCCCTTTCTGTTCTTTGAAACTGATTCAGGTTTCGTACAAGTCTGTGTTCTGTCAAAACTATTTGACATCTGGCTTTGAAACATCGAACACTTGTTCATCAACAAAGTTTCCATCTGCAGTCAAGGGTATGTAACTATGTCAAAGATATTTGGCTGAATTTTGGCCCTTTAAGGACTTGGAAATCAGTTAAGTTTTTTGTACCAGTCCATTTTTGTCTTAACTGTTTGACATATTACTTTGAAAGTTTGACCTTTTGTTTACCATAATAATCTTCAGATGTAGGCAAGACTACGTAACTAGGACAATGATTTTGGCTCAATTAAGGCCCTTTTTTCTTCATGTTGTAACCAATGGTGTTTTTATATTAGAGACGGAAGGATTCTTAAGAAGATTCTGTGCTGTTACATATTTTTCCATTAATGAAATGAGTTTTTACTTCTGAAACATTAGAGTCAGTGGAAATAATGCAGAATGGCAGTATTTAAGACATATTTTTCATATAAAGGTTGCAGTATGGGCACCAACATTGTCCACTCTATAAGTAGAGTATTTTAGATTTCAAAAAAAGTGCCTAGTATCCGCCCCTGCATCAGCTCATCATAAAACATTTTATTGTAATGCAATACACAAAAAAAAAATTTTTGTATACATTTAGTCTTTATTATAGTCTCATTTGTGTACATACAATACAGGTACATGAAATAATTAGCATATCAAAACAATATCAGTACACAGCTATTCAATACATTAGAATTATAAGAGACTTTTGTATATTACACTATGCCACCCACTCACATGTAATTACAACGGTAAAACCAAGATGTTGTTGCTAATCGAGATGCTGATACCTATTCTAAAATGTGTTGAAGATAAGAAACTTATATCTCAATTACAAAGAAATATAAATCCCTGTACGTAAGACAGCACGCTCGACCTTTCTCGGTGCTTGACTCTGAGTTAGAGCTTTGCCAGTAAATTTTTTATAAAACTTTAACCAAACAATTATAAGTTAAAAAAAGGGGCATAAATCTGTCAAAATTCAAATCAGAGTTATTGGGATTGTTTTTCCTGGTGTAATTTTTGAAAGTAAATAACTATTTTAAGTTTCAAGTCAAAAGCTTTGATAGTAACAGAGATATTTGACTTAATCAAAATTATTATGTAATAGGAACATAACTCTGTCAAAACTCAAATTAGAGTTACGAGGATTGTTTCTCCTGGTGAAGACTTAGATAGTAAAGGTGGCAGGGGAGCAGTTTCGAATTATGGCCCCGGTCGATTTTTTAAATATTTAGGGTAGCTTTGTTCAAAGTGTATTAATATTAATGTTTTAATTATTGAAAGTTTATTCTAAAATGAATCCATGTGTACATGCATGAAGCTATAAATAGCAGATGCAAATATTTGGCTACACCTAGATCCATAAATTGTGTGAGTCATTATTTATGGAGGCAGATTTGAACGATTACAGCAAAAGTGACAGTAAGTGTCTTTGACCTGCTTTTTCTCCGGAAACTATGTGGTTGACAGACGCTTTGCTTAGCAGGGCTTTGCAACCTAAGAGTTGATTTATATGAAAACCTGGTGTAATTGTATGAAAGTTTACAAACGTGTTGAAAGTAAGGAAACAATGCTTAAATTTTCTTGATTTTAAGAGGGGTTAGGGGTAGGCTGTAATGTCTACTCCTTTTAAAGTTGACCACATGGATTAAAATTAATGCTTTCATTTTGAAGCTTACCTTAGTGCCATATCACAATGTAAAGCAGAAGTACTGCTTTTTTGTACTGATAACCTATAAAGAAAAATAGTGCGAATCGTGGACTTGCTTAAAATCTAGCAAAAAAACTGCTCCCCTGCCGACAAATAACTACTTTAAGTTTCCAGTCAATAGCTTTGTTAGTAACAGCGATATTTGACTTTATCAAAACCTTTACCCCAAGAAGACACCGACGCGAGTGCAATATCTCTACTTTTTCTTCGAAAAGTCTAGCTAAAAAAAGAAAGATCCAAGACAACACAATGTCACCTTAGTAAGATGATAAGAAACCGGATTAGCAGCAACCTCTTGTTATATATAAAGTATCATAGAGGTTAAAATACTTAGTTGTATGGACATTATTTACATAGGTAAAACATTATTCTATTTAAAATGCAATAACAGGTTTTGGCACTTCATCCAACTAACCTTGAATCACTGAGAAATAGTTACAACCTATCCGTATCTGAAAATGTTAAAAAATCTGGTTCGACTTCTGCTGCTTTTTACGTTAACTGCAAACGTATATCATCATACAACTACATTTGAACAGTACATGGCTTTCTATTCTATGTTGTTACAAAAACGGACATTTACGCTATTCAACTGCAAGGTTCTCATACCTCCCCCTCTCTATCTGTATTGAGGCTACGCCACAACGGAACTTCCTTAAAGCTGACCTGTGACTGGGGGGAAGAATTGGCTTACAATAGTGTTCTACAACAAATCTGTTTTAAATGTACAATATGTCTTAACTTTTTTAGACCTCTACCGTTAGAACTATCTGGTCTATTTATTGCCGTTTTCCATTCTGTTACACATTTTTCCATCAATTTACTTACAACACTGTTTATAATTGTATTTTTTGATACAGGATCTTTTATATCAGCAACATTTGCTACATCTAAATTACATAATTGTTTCTTAACAACGAAATACCATTTTTTGCAAGATCTATTTGACTTTTTTTTAGTAATTACTTTCAAAGGATGTTGTGTTGCCACGCAGATAATTACTCAAACAGTTTATACAGAATAATTGTTTTCTTTGAATAAAAAAAACCATACATTTTCATAAAGATGTTATTATATTTTAGTATGCACCCCTGATATGGCCTCATGCTATGCACCAGAAAAGATTTTTTTGAAAGTAGATGCAGAAGTCATTCTGAATCATTTGATACATTATACAGGTATATTATAATACAAACAAGTGAATGAAGTATTGCCGTGCAATACAAAGTCCCCTACTGGATGGCACCTAATTTTTTCTACTGCAGTATAACATAATGAACTGATATCTGTCAATGATTAAAAACAATGCTGTACTATATATACAATGTTATAACAAAACACTTGGATTAAAATTTGCATATATAAAAACCTACAGTTGTTTTCATATGGGCTTTTTTTTGGACCAAATATAAAAAGGTTATCATATAAGTTATTTATAGTAACAACAAAGTGAAATTTAATCCTAAAAAAATTCTATTATAAGTCCACACAAAATTCTTTACCAGGTAGAGACAGTTCAAAATACACCTAAAATTCGATGTAACATGCATGTTGTACCACAGAAAAGTGGTCTCGATTTTTCCCTACGGCCAGTAATAAAAAAGTAACAATATAATCTATTATAGTAAAACAAAGGGACTTACTTCTAAAAACAAGGGTGCCTCATGGTGGTGAACATTTCTGCCAAGTTACATCAAAATCCCTCCATGCACGAAGAAGAAATGCTCCGGACAAGTCATTCTTAAATTTAACCTTTGACCTCTAAGAATGACCTTGACCTTAGACCTAGAGACCTGGTTCTTGCGCATGACAATCCATCTCATGGTGGTGAACATTTGTGCCAAGTAACATCAAAATCCCTCCATGCATGAAGAAGAAATGCTCAGGACAAAGTCATTTTTGTATCTGACCTTTGGCAATAAGTCTGATCTTGACCTTAGACCTAGGGCCCGGGCTTTGTGCACGACATGTTGGCTCATCCAGGGGAATATTTGTGCCAACTGATATTTAAATCCTGTCTTGTATGACAAAGTTATAGACATGACAGGAAAAAAATCCCATTGACCTTTGATCTCAAAGTGTGACCTTGACCTTTAAGCTAGGATTCTGGGTGTTGCGCATGACACGGGGAACATTTATGCCAAGTAATATTGTAATCACTCGATGGATGACAGAGTTCTGGGCCGGACAGGAAAAAATCCTATTAACGTTTGACCTTCAATAGTGACCTTGACCTTTGAGCTAGGGGTCCGGGTTTTGCGCATGACACGTCGTCACATCATGGGGAACATTTGTGCCAAGTAATAATAAAATCCCTTCATGGATGTCAGAGTTATTGACCGAACAGGAGAAAAAGCCCTGTTGACATTTGACCCACAATTGTGACCTTGACTTTTGAGCTAGGAATCCGGGTTTTGCGCATGGCACGTCGTCTCATCATGGGGAACATTTGCGCCAAGTGATATTAAAATCCTATAACAAATGACAGAGTTATGGACCGACACGAAACAGACCCTGTTCATGCCATGTTAACATTCGACTGCTAAGTGTGACCTTAACCTTTGAGCTAGGGGCCCGGGTTTTGCGCATGACACGTCGTCTCATTACGGGGAACATCTGTGACAAGTAATATTAAAATCCCTTCATGGATGACAGAGTTATGGACCGGATACGAAATTGCGGACGGATGGACGGACGGAAGGACGGAATGACAGAAAATCGCATTCCTATAGTCCCCGAAACTGGTTTTCAACCAGTAGGGGACTTATAATGAAAAATAATGATTCAAATAATGATAATGATTATTTTACTAAACAGGTGCTGTTGATCGAACGGGCAATAACACAAAACAACACAAGTTTCAACCAATATAATTTCGCAATAGATATGTTTTTTATTGATGCGTTGGAATCATTTAAAAGAATAACTACACTTAATAAATCTTCTCTTCGAATGCAAGTTTTTTTTTGCAAGAATCTCAAATATATATTCCTAAGATCCGGCATAAGTTTACACAAATATATTGATATAAGGACATTTTACTAATACAAATTTTAACCATCTTTTAATTTTACCAAATTATCGACCGCGCTCCAGTATTTAAAAGTCACAAAAACACAAACATATTGAGTTTATTACAAGGCAATTAGACAATTAGTTTTTGATATGAAAATAAGCGATATAGCATCGAATCACACCATTATTTTTGCAAATTTAGAACAAAACAAACTGTATACGTATTTTGTTAAGAAAAGTAAGTATTTAATAAAGTTTCACTTATACAATGTACTAGCACACACTTCGGTTTCTTTTACGAAAATCTTCGTATACTCATAGTCTAATGTAGAAAGTATCTCTGACACTGCAAAATAACAAATTCATGAAATCCAGTAATAGACAGTTGTCAAATATACGCATTTTATAAAAACCCTTTGGATGATTAATTCCATTTGAAATAACTTGATTTAAAAAAAAGATCATGTTGGAACCATGATCCCGATCTTATTTTGAAAATATTGTTTGAAACAAATGCTTTACATAACTACAATTTACCTTTAAAATGTTCGCGAGTGACTTTAAGTTAATGCAATTTATTTATCTATTCGCTATGACTAAAGCTATTAAAATGAACAGAATGACAAGACCTTTTTAATTCGATTTTTATGCATTGATTCTATTTATTCTCTAAATGTGTGTTACATGTCAAAAGTAATGGTAAAGTAGTTTAATATATATTTCACGAAATCAAAGCTAACAGCAGAGATCGTTAATTATCTTATACATATCTTTATTGTCTTATATTTATCTTGTAATTGTGACTGACAAAAATATTTATGATACCTACCATTTTGTAAAAAGTCAATAATACTTTCCTTCTTCACTGGTATGTCAGCATGTTTTGTTCCGTTACTTGAAATCTATAGACTGTAGTCATTGGTCCTGGTGGAATGCCAGACCCGACCATAGGGTTATGCAAACCCAAATATTGACATAAAACATTGCACTTGTGGTTTGCAAGCACCTTTTCCATACCCTCTATGCCAAAATCAGTGCTCCCATACTCTTTTTCACTTGAATGTATTACAGGATCCGTTAGGATATATCTGTTTCCAGATTTGACGCCCTTAAATAAACGGTACAGTTCTTGCAAACACAATAAATATTGCTTAGTTTCAGCGATTTTTGAGAGGTGACAACTATTTTTTCAGACAAAAATAGCTATTTATTTATTTATTGAACAAATCTGAAATTAGTATAATCTAACAAGTTTACAGTGTCAAATAAAATTATGTTTTCTATAGAATATTTTTCTAATATTTTCTTTACGATATGATTAAATTTTTCAAAATACTATTAATTTCCAATTAATTTGATAAACTATAACATGGATGAAATTAAATACCTGAAGGTCACAGACCATGTGTGAACCACCACTTTTATGATATGTCCAGTGACAAAATGCCGTCATTAGTTGATAAGCACCGTTTTCATATCCACCATTTGTATTGAATTTGGTGTAATCGCCAGGTATGAACGGTTCAATGCCAACTACTTCACCCACCTTGATAAGGTTTATTTGTGGCTGAATATAAATAAGCTTATTTGGTTTAGCAAACGTACCAAACACAGACAAAATCAAATGCGTAATTCTATAATAACAATAGGTGGTCAATGCCTGAAAAGTTATCAGGTGATATTAATATTTTATCCCCGTTTATGTAATTACTTATATTTCAACAATGCCAATTAATTTTATTTATTACGTTTTCTTTCGGTACTTTACATCATGTACATGCTACTTCGAATAAAATTGTTCGTTAAGATGTGAAAGAATTATATCAAGAGTGCGCAGATCGAGTGATATGAAAATACGCACCTGAACGATTATTTAATTCAATGGCAACTCACTGTCGGAGATATATTATTTCTATTCTAACTGTTAAACACATTATCAAGGATTGCTAGGATTTCTATCTATATTTTTGAAGAAATTCATCAAATATTTGACAGTAGTTTGTGGTTTTCTTTTCCAGTTCACCGCTCTCTACGGAACACAATCAAATGCTCATTATAAAGCGAGTAAATAGTCACATTTTTAATATGTTGATCACAACAATTCTATTTTATTTGCTGGTGTTTGTCTTTCAATTAATATCTTTGTTTTTAACTCAAAAAAAAAACTTTATTTTTGTCTACAGATGCCAGTTCGACTACTAAGCCTTAAGTTACTGAGAGATATTTTGTATATATTTCTTTAAGTTATTATTAATTAGTAACTTTTAAAAAGTGATAAATGTAATTGGCAGTATTGTAAAAGATAAACATATATTTTCCTTCTAATCTTTCTTTAAAGAATACATCGACATCGGTACATTGGTGTGAACTTAAAAGCAGATACGTTCCATTCTACATAAAAATATATACAGGTTTGATAAAGCTACAACAAATTGAAATATGCCCGCTCGTGATGAAATAATGCACGGAGGGGCACCTGGGGTCTTCCTCCACCATTAAAGCTGGAAAGTCGCCATATGACCTATCATGTGTCGGTGCGACGTTAAATCCAAAAAAAAAAAAAAAATGAAATATAACGTTTAAAACAAACTTTTAATTTCTTAAGCGTATATTATGTTTAAAATCTGTTTGATTCAAACCTACCGTAACTTTTTCCAACTTTGCGATTATTGGTACCGTACTCGATGGTGTTATCTCCAATATAGTTGTGCAGATTCACCTGGTGTAATCGCATAAATTCATCTGCGTAACCTTTAGCTGTCTTGCTTGCTTTTACATCTGGTATCCATATCCTAGTTTGCATTGCATACTCATCTTTGAATACCTTCGTTACACAGGCAGTTCTATCTCTCGGACCGTTTCCATGTAATACACCTTTATAGGCATACCGACATTGTCCAGCTGCAAATGGGTGATCTTCAAATGTTGCCCAGTACTTGCAGCCATCATTTACATCAGCGGTAATTGAAAGATCAGTTTCCATGATTATTATGACATGCACTGTTATGTGAACTTGGCTGAAATGAATTTTTAAATCAATTATGTGTAAATTTGAATCTTAGATTATCTTGAAATGGACAAATGTGAAGGTTTAGATAAATACAGACGTTGATAAAAGTGACGTGTGGCTCAGTCTGTTCTAAAAGTCAATTGGCAATGACTATGTCATTTTACATATAACAAAAGAGCACCACGTGCAGGTGTTAACACTCGTTTGTAAGTGTTTGCCATTATGCAATATGCAAAAAAAAATAGTTGTGGTTTTGGGCCTTCGTACTCATATAATAATGATGATAAAGATATGTATAAAATTTTGAGTACCCGCTCGCTCAGCTCAGTAGGGAAAGCGCGGATCTACGGATCGCGGGGCCGTGAGTTCGGTCCCCGGCCGAGACGTATGTTCTCCGTGACGATTTGATAAAAGGCATTGTGTCTGAAACCATTTGTCCTTTGCCTCTGATTCATGTGGGGAAGTTGACAGTTACTTGCGGGGAACATGTTTGTATTGGTACAGTATCCAGAAACACTGTAAGGTTATCTGCTCGCCGTTATATAACTGTAATACTGTTGGAAAATGGCATTAAATACAGAATAATGTTTTTAAGCTATAAAGGTCTTTGTGCTAAAAAGTGAATCAGAACAAAACAAAAAAAAAACAACAAAAAAACAAAAACAAAGAAATATCAGCTGACCAACTTTCAAAGTTTGAAAGGGCTTTTTACCTAATTACTGATCTGATGACAATAAACGTATGTAAATAGTTTCAATGCTATAGCTCTTTTAGAATATTAAAGAAAAAAAACAAGATAATTTCCAATTATTATTAAGTAAAACGGGTCATAATTCTGAAAAAATGCATGAGAGTTATGGTTCTTGAACTTCTTCAACATGTTATGTGTGCTGGAACCATAGTCCCATTCCATCTAGTGATGATGACTATTTTAGTGCTGTTAGACCTGTATGACTTTTTATTTTTAGTGCTGTTAGACCTACTTTTCCTCTTCAATGGGAGGAAAGAAAAGTGTTATTGTGCTTACCTTAAAAATAAGAAAAACGCGTTATCGTCAACTGAACAAATAAATACACAAAATTGTAGTCTTGTAGCCCCCACAGTGTAAGAGTTTTTGGTTTATTTGAATATTTCTTATGTATTTGTAATTCTCTCCGTTTTTGCTAAATGTAGAGGCCATTGAGTTAACACTTACATCGCCAAAATTTTCAGTTTTGTAGATTCGTACCTAAACATTTTCGTACTTTTTCTAGTTTTAAGTTATTCGCTCTTGTAATTGATAATGGTTTCATAATACATCTTTAATTTTGTATTGATAAGTATGTACTTAAAGATCTTGCATACATGTTTTAGTGAATGTGTATTTTTTAATCTATTTTCAGTCTTTTACCGCAAAGATGTTAGAAATCGATTATGTAAAGCATCATTCTACTAATCGCTGATCTAATAAATGGTTAAACTAGCTGACTTGTTACACTTTGAATGAACTCCTTAAAATTGACATGCTGGCATATTATGATAATTAACTAGTGTACAAAGTTTCAAAACGAAAGTTCTTATAGTATTCAAGGAAAGTTGAACTAAAAAGATTTTAACCGATAAATCCAATTTTCTAGTTGCAAATTATTCTGATAAAATGCAAGTTAGTTTTATGGTACTTCACCTTCGTAATTATCTTATGATAATAATCAAGTATACAAATTTCAAAGCTTTCGCTTTTGTTTTATATTTTTAAAGACAACGTCAACCTAAATAAACATTTCTCGTAGTTACATTTTAATAAATCAGACGAGCTAAATATAATGGTATTCCTTTTAATGCGAGGTACCAGACCAAAACCACAATATCATATATTATGCGATTTAAAACAGCTTGTAAATCAGCCAATCCATCAGGGAAACAACCATCCGTTCTTCTATATTTTAGGAATTGAAATCGAAGAAAGGAATATTTTTATTGACGAACAGAAATTGGTTTCAAATCTCATTTAAATCGAATTAAAATGTGGTGTTTGGAATCAAACAGCTACAGCAAACCAAGTGGTCAGACGCCATCACTCACCATACAATCATGCAAGGGTAAGGCAATAATTCCAGTTCTTTTCGTACACAAGTTGTTGTCACACAACCATATGGACTACAAAACCGACAGAAAGGCGGATGAACAGGCAAAATTTGGTTTTTAATAGGGGATGAAAATCCCCGAGACGGTAACGTCCGTTTATTGTTATTCGTCTTTGTTGTTTGCATATACTGAGGCAATTGTTTCGATGTTTTCCGGTTCCAGTTTATGTACACACTGCAGACAGGTTGTCTGCATGAACATCCGAGCACCCCGAATCAGTCACAGAAATTCGTAAACCGCGCCAACATGATTCTTTTACTTCTGTTTCGTAATGAAAACTGTACATGCAACTGAAAAACACTTTTAAACAATAAGGAATTGAAAAGGCCGTCACGTTTCTGCGTGGAGTGCAAACAAACAAAAAAGTCCTAAAGCCAGTGCGAGAACGCGATGAATGACGTCATCGTCACGGCTTCCCGTAAATTTTGCATAATATTCGCTGTAAGAGGTATGATGACACTAAATGTAAACTTAAGTTAGAGCGAAGTTTCACTTTCTTTTGAGTGTTGAATATTTCTTTGTAAGTGGATATATAAAAGATAAATCCCCATGCTAGGCGGTGCCTTAATTGTGTGTCATGTCATCGTGTTTCGTGAAAATATCTCTTTTATAATTAAAAGGATCTACATTCTCAATATTTGCATTTATTTGTTGCCACAAAAAAGATATTTTGACGTAGCTGATAGAATGGCCAACCTTAGATTATGTACATGTAGAGCACTGATACTTTCTATATTAGAATACCAATCGAAAGCTTATACAGATAGGCACAGATAGGTACAGATTGACCAGGAAAGATGATTGCTTACATGTTGACAGTTATCAACCATCTCCAAGATTGAGACATAAAACGTCCATTTTTAATTTAATCAAATTCTAAAATCCGCGCTTAGAAATCACAAGGTGACTGTCTCGAGTGACATTTTTGGGACCATGTCTATTACTAAACGCCGATTCATGTAGGTTTTACACAATAAATTCATTATTCTTTGAAACTGATCTGAAAAGTAAGTCTATCTATGAGGCGAAGCCAAATGTCATACCTCTTTATCAGCTTAAGGTCGAGGAAGCTGCTAGTCTGACAGAATCCAAGTTTGACCTTGCATTACAAAATGTTGTATATAGCGGGATATATAATTAATCCTGCCGATGCGGATTTAGCTAGAAATAACATGGCGGCTTATATGCGGTCAAAAGAAGAAAACTCATATGGTTAAAGTTTCTATAATAAATCAATACTCAAACAGTTCATCTTGATTTGATTTTTTTCAAGTTATATGTGTAATATATTGAGATGCTAAAAATAAAAGCTTTAACAATATGTTAGCTTAAATAGGAAACCTCCCGATTAGTTCGTACTCACACTCAACAATTTTTGTAGCAAGACTAGTGATGTTCCGATTGTCTACGACAAGCGATTGTCGATCATGATAATGAGCCAAAGTCGCCGACATCGATTATGAACTTGCATAATCGATTATTTGAGGCTTATGTGAGTTTAAAGCCTATTCGGGAGTAACGCATCTTTTTGGTGGTATTTCCTCTTTAGGTTAATTTCTTTTCCACTCTTCGAAACGGAGGTAAAACATACTGCGTACAATCAAAATAATAATGCAATCAAAGCTATATTCCCCTATCAAGGAAAGACCATCAGTGTGGAAGTAGTTTAGATTCTACAAGATATGTGAAGGTGCAGCAGTGAAAGAAAATTAAAAAATGGAGAGTGAAGTTTGCCAGTTATGCCGTAAAGACCGCAAATAATGATATCTCACCCACTTTCGTAATGTGGGTTGATTTACTTTATAATTTCAATAAGCATTTTGCTTCTAGATTTTTTTTAATATACAGCTGTAGATGAGTAATTTTATAAACAAGAAATAGTTACAAATAGAAAATAAGAAATAGAAAATGTAGGGCATTGAAGTCTGAATCAATAAAAAATGTACAAATAGGAACAAAAATAGCATTTTTATTGAGGGGTTTTAGGCCTGTCAGCATGGTCAGTTTCTCAGAGACTTCTAATAGTCCCACAGACGTTTGTGTGCAAATCATATAAATATGCCACATTATACCTCAATAAACAAAAGATACTTTTCAGGTAGCCACATTGATATCTGTATACAAGGGCTTAAACTTCACACACAAAGTACATCACTCCTGCTAAATAAATGCTAATACAGACCTTGACCTTCATATTATTTTCACCTTTAAATTTAAAACATAAGAAAACATCCTCTTTCGTTATACATATGAGGGCATGATATTAAAAACGAAGCTACCTATTGTTCATTGACAAGTATTTATGGCCACTTTCTGAAGTAAGCCCGGGATAATAGTTTGAACCAGATCTATGCTGAACTCAAGTTGCTTTCCAATTTCTTTCTAGTTTGAGTTATGTGAACCAGTTAAAATTAAAATCTGTAACTGGTTTTACCAATTTTTATCAAGCGTTGTACCCATGCTGTCAGTGAACTGCGACTGTAGCATTTTGAACTGATCAATCATAAGGAAACATAATTATATGCTCGATGAGCCTGTTTCACGAAATCAGCTTATATCAAAGTTTGAACTTATGATATATCTTAGGTGTACTCTGTGCAAAAAGCTGTTCCACGAAACATGTTTTAACTAATCTCTCAACGTAATACTAATGATACGAAATAAAGATAACGCGTCTACTAAAACATCTTCGATACATATATTCGATTTGCGTGTACCTGTTAAAGAGGCACCACAAAATAACTGTATTCTTTTGTGTTTCCATGATGGTCATTATGCATGCTTTGCATGAAGAAAAGGAGAGATAACAAGTATCTAGTTACAAATTGACAGTGACATATTTGAGGCCAAGACAATGTGTGTAATGTCTTAACATTTTATTGACTAACTGTAGCAATATGTACAGAAATCAGTGTATTTAGTGAAATTTCAATCACACTTTGTTTCTACAGTGTAAGATAGTCATTCAACTATGTTTTTGAAACTATGCTGAAAAGAAATTGACTGAATAAGTTTGCAGATGAAGTTGTCAAAACATATTTATTCAAGAATGTCCTAAATTGTCCACCTGTAAACTTGTAGTATAACTGTATATTACCTGTATTTCAAGAATGATTTTCATGAAGTCTTTGTGAGTGAAAAATGTAGGTCACTAGGTCGTGGTGGGTCTTTAACCTTGAATTTGTTCACCTAAATCATGCGAATTGAGTAATTCTGAATTTTAATACCGTAGACGCTCATTAAAAAGGAACAACCAATTACACGTAGACGTACCCTTAAAATTATATAATTGCGACCTCTCTACAACGACAGCATGACTGATAATAGACTTTTATCAAGTTATCGAATTCTATCATTCAGTTATTTTGGTGTGTATTCTAATACGATATAAAAACCTTCCAAATGTAACGTGCTATATTGCTTACTTAGTAATGTTAATTTCAGTTTTCTCTACAAGTGAATCGAACATGAATGAAATATTTGAAAATTATATGTATATTTTCTATTATCAAATCACGGAAGAAGCTGTTCGGTCCAGTCCAACGGCGTCACATTTATCAGACAAGGCTTGAGTAAACAGGATAGACCAAACCATTTAGCATTCACAATTTTTGTTCCATTGCTCCATATTTTAAAGACAACAAGTTGTTGGACCTTAAGAGAGCTTTAGCAATATATCTGAAGAGAACAGATGCAGTTAGCATATGATGACCCAAGAAAAAAAAATTGAAAGCACATTCTACACGTTCTTTGGGACCTTCATGGGCTTTATACAAAGGTGCATCTTTGAATTCAGTTTTAGAAGCTGCGGACTCACAGTGTACGGACTGTCTATACGTTCAAATGGAAGAGGCCAAAAACTAGACGTTCAAAAATCACAACACAAATTTTTGCTGTCGCGGATGGCTTAGATTTTTTTTGTTTATTTCGTTAATATTGCATAAAGTAAGTGTATTTTTAATTTACATATTGTATAAGAGCTACTGTTTACGTAGGTACCAAACATGCCTGATAAAAACTCATTATATACTTAATTTCAAGTCAAATTACGTGTTGATATTTGTTTGATTTCGTTACGAAACTATCAGTTCTTTGTAAAACATGTATCTTGTGCTTTTGCTAAGGATTGAAACCTTAGCTACTTCGTAGATAAATATCTTACACATCGATAACTAGCATGACTCTATGGTGACGAATACGTTTTCAGGAAAATATGTCTTTCTGGGACATGCATGCAGATTACACTGCCCGACTATTCGATAATCATACACTACTGGTCTACTAATCGCAGTTTTTAAAATCCGGACTGTACGCTTAGTCGCTTATTCAAAACTTCTTTCCATTCTTATATTTCAATGTTTTGACTTTGTTTCATGATAACCAACAGTTTATAAAATAATAGTTATAATAGTAATTTCTTTCGTTTTCAGAGCAGTCTTGGACCAGTTTAGATGTTATTACCTGCAAAATATGTATAAACTACATATACAATTTTATTTTGATATATTTAAACAAAAGGGGTAAACATTGGTAAAACTGTGTACAAACAAACGTAAGAGAATGCCTTCTAAAGACGACTGGATTATGCATCAATAACATGAAATTGAAAGTTTTCTTAGGCTTCAAACTCAAATTGATTATGAAAAGGCCCAAAACAAGTATATATGTGTTTTTGATAATCCGACCGACCCTAATGCTAACACGCCGGTTCAAACAATTTTATCTTTAAGCAAGAGCTGTCCGTAAGACAGCGCACTCCACTATTCGGCGACTTGACAGTAAATAGATTTGTGTCTCAATGATAAGAGACCTTTATTTTCTAGATTTTAAAAGGGAGATACACTAAGATATAGAAAGACCCTACTATTCATGGGGTTACATGTCAAGTATAGAAGGGGCATAATTCTTCAAAATGCAGAGTTATAGGTACTGATTCCACAGATGCAGTTGTTGACGGTAAAGCTATATTTTGAGTTTCAACTCAATAATTTTGATAGTATAAAAGATATGCCCAGAAAACAAAGCTTGCCTAAAAACTTTAACCAAGTATGAAAGGGGCATAATTCTGTCAAAAAACAAACAAAGTAAATTGAATTGATTTGACACATGCAGATGTTGAAAACGAATATATATTTTGAGTTTCAAGTCATTATCTTTGATAGTAACAAAGATATGTTCCGAAACGAAGCTTGCCCAAAAGGTTTAACCAAGTATGAAAGGCGCATAATTCTGTAATAAAATCGGGTTGATGGGAATTGTTTCCACACATGCAGATGTTGATGATAAAGATGTATGAGTTTCAGTTCATTACCTTTGATAGTACCAAAGATATGTCCGGAAAAACGAAGCTTGCCCAAAACCTTTAACCTGAAAATCACCTAAGTAAAACACCTTGAAGACCTTGACCTTGAGTATAATACGCACACCTCCTGCACAATGTTTATATGAAGTTAAAGTAAGATACAAGCAATAGTAACAAAGATATGACAGAAAAACAAAGGTAGCCGAAAAACTTTAACCTGAAAATAACCTAAGTATAACACCTTGGGTGACCCTGACCTTGGGTATAATGGACACAGCCCTTGCACGAACTTTGTTTCTACCCTGCACAATGTTTATGTGATGTTACAGTAAGATATAAGCAATAGTAAAAAAGATGTGACAGAAAAACAAAGGTTGCCGAAAACCTTTAACCAAGAAAGCAAACGCCGAAGCCGTGGCGAGTAGAATAGCACCCCTATTCTCCGTAAAGTGGAGCTACAAATACAAAGAAAACAAAGTGTCTTGTCAAACTGAGCGGAATTAATGTATATTTTCTCGTGTGTTAGCGGAAACACGCATATAGATTCTATTTCTTGTCCAAGACAAAAACATCGTTGGTGTAATAGACCAATAAATACTGTTTGACTGTCGGAAGTAAAATACAATACAAAACTTATATTCATTAATTCAATGAGTACAGTGTATGGAGCTTATAGCCCAAACACTTCATCATTTCTTTATTGAATAGGTGTACAGATTCTTGGCGAATAGTGGAATAGTTTCATATCAGGTTTTGCGACTAGGCGGTCAGTGCATAATTCAGATGCATCTTAGATTGAACAATATTTAACTATTCAGTATTGTAAATGCATATTTGTACGTATAAACTCATGTGCATGGATTGATAATGAAACATTCAGAAGTATTCTATCAACTTAAATCAGGGTGATTATCAAATCGCCATTATCAAAATGTGATGATGATGATGCTGATAGTACTGATCATAATGATGCTGTTATTTTTTTCAACAGAGAAATGTTAGAAAAGTGATGACAGTTACTTATCTACAACTTTATGATGATGTTGTCTTGGATTTTGTTGTTGTTGTTGTTGATCTCAATGATGATGATGATTATAATGATTATGATGACGCTAATGATGAAGATATTGATCATGATGATCATGATGATGTGGATGTTTTTTTTGATCTGATAAAGGTTAGTAAGTTCTTAAACAAATTTATGGTGAAATTGTTTATATTTTTGTTGTGGTTGTTGTTGTTGTTATTGATCATGATGATGGTGATGATGATGATAATGGCGGTGTTGACGATGATGTTGCTGAAGAAGAAGGTGATGAAAGTAAGTTTTTGGATGATGACGTTGTTAACTATTAGAATATTTTCATTATATCATGGTATTAGTGAAAATGAAAATGCCTAGTATATGATAATGATGATGATTTATATTGGTATTATAGATTGGGGGTGCATTCAGGAGCGAGCGCTTAAGAGGCCCGACAGCGTCTCATTAGCGCATTTAGGAGTGCCAGGAGCCCGTCAGGGAGCACAAGGAGTGCATTTACATGTAGGAGTGCCGGGAGCGCCTAGAGCGCATTTAGGAGCACCAGAAGCGCCTCAGGGAGCACCGGAAGCAAATAGGAGTGCAGGAGCGTCTCAGGCAGCGCAATTAGGAACACCAGGAGCTCCTGAAGTACACATACGAGCACCAGGAGCGCCTCATGTAGCACCAAGAGCGCTTTTAAGAGCGATTGGGGTGCATTTTGGAGCAATGAAGTCATGAGAGAACCTCAGGGAGTGCCCGGAGTGATATAGGAGCGCTATGAGCGCCTGGAGTGCATTTGGGAGAACCTGAAGCGCCCCAGGAAGGGCAATTAGGAGCGCTAAAAGCGTCTCAGGGAACGCAATTAGGAACGCATTTAGGAGCGCTAGAAGAACATTCGGGAGCGCCGAGAGTGCAAATTGGAGCGCCAGTAACGCCCCAATTATCGCATTTAGGAGCACTGCGAGAGCCTCAGGGAGCGCCTGGAGATCATTTAGGAGCGCCTTAGGCAGCGCATGGAGGAGTGCCGGTAGCGCCTCATAGAAGGTGGGAGTGCGTGTCGGAGAGCCTAAGCGAGTGCCGGGAGTGCATATTAACACGTCAAGAGCGCCTTAGGGAGTGCCGGGAGCGCTGATAGTACTTATTCAGGAAGCATCGCCATCGGGAATGCCGCTACAGGGAACTCCTCTAGGAGTAGCACAAGGTACTCCCTTACACTGCAATGAAACCTGCATTGTACTGCATTCGATTTTAACAAATAGATAGAGGTCAAACAGGATTTTTGTGAATTTATGAAAATATTAGATATAGTGTCCCCTACAGAATTGTGATAAACATTTTACAGTGGAAGAACAGATGAGTTGTACTTGTAGCATGTGTAAATGTTGAGTTCTGCTCAACCCGGGGCTAGAGGGCGTGGACAGTAGCATGCATTTCTACTACCGTCCATGAACAGGCTCAATCAAACCGAGCCTGCAACATTTTCATTTTTGTCGTGTTGAGCGACCTGTGGAGTTTCCACTTTTTCTATTTAATTATTCAACGAAGCATCAGATATGCTTGAGATAAAATTACTTCGATGACATGAATTTGCATCCATACAATAATCTATGACATCCAGCGATTATCGCAGAAAATTTCTAAGACATTATTAAAAATGAGGACGTGGATAGCTGAAATATTATACCTCCTGCGTAGATTGTATTTGCCCGTTTGACCAGGAAAGATACTGCTCTTCAACATATCGTTACCTCAGCGCAAAAAGCGGATACATGCATTGAAAGAAAGAAGCACATATCCACTCATTGCTCTCAGATGACGATATGTAGATTCTCTGTAGACAAATATCACAATCTTAATGCCAAACGAGATTTCAAGGACACATAAGCTACATATGAGGTAAAAATAGGTATCCATGAAGTTTAGCATATAGTATAGCATTTTCACCGAAAATGTTATACTTTTTTGAAAATCAAGCAAAAAGCCTCGTCTTACATAACAGATAGGACAACGATAAAACCTTGTTATATTATCTTTATAAGAAATGCTCAAAAGCGAAACTATAACTCTGTACTGTAATTTAAACGTAAAAGTTTATGATTTTTACCTCATTTTTTGGTAACTACCTGTATCTTAATTACATTATTAGTTATAATAACTGCGCTACCTAGCTACTTTTAAGGAAGTTAATACTCATTTGTAAACTATAAAATCTATTCATTTCGATGGTGTTAATAATTCATTAGCAAACTGTAAATTTAGAAGTAAATAAAACACACACAGGCACTGAGTTTGTTAGGTTTTAGTTTATTTAAAATATGTAAAGGTCTTAGCTTTGTATCAGTGGGATTAACCTTGAAATTATATATGAGGGTGTTGTCTGCATGCTGCTAGTCGCACCAGACTGATTTTCAATTTTTCCCTCATTTCATAATGGTCGCTTAACATAGGATATATTGAGAAATGCGCTGAATGACCTGGGCTAGACTACTACAAAATCTAAGACTTCTTTGACGTGTTTAGAGTATTGAGAATTGACTTACTAGTCCAAAATATACTAAACGAATTAGATGATCTAGTTGCATAATGACTGATATGTTAGTTACTTGAACAGTCCGCAGCTTCATTGTGGATGTGTTTTTGACATTTTGGTATTTTGGTAGAGAATGGTGTATTTGGTAAAGTAAAACTCAGTTTTAGTGTAAGTAGTTATACCAAGTCACAGCATTTATTGTTAGTGTTTATTTAGTTATAGTACGATAGCCGCCCTTAAATACTTAGATTACTTTTTCCATGTTATAGAGTGCAATGCAGAACTTAATAAAAAAAGCTGTTTAATGGCTTAATTTTTTGTAAAAAAAAACAACATATGTTTCATATACATAACTTCCTAATGTACAGATAAATAAATGTCCCTGTCAATTTATGTCCGTATTCATGATAGAAACATTTAACAAAAACGTGTTACTTTTCATAACGAAACCACTTTATGTATGTAAGATAACAAATGACGAATTAGCTGAAATTGCAGTGCATTCGCATCCATAATTGTCTACGTTATTGATGTAGAATATTCAACTGATATTTTTTTCTGATTATTTTATAGTTTATTTCATTGACGTTTGGAGCTCTATTTTTAAGATTATAAGATATTATGCACGTATTTGATTTAATAATTTTTAAAATATTGGTGTTACATTCACGTGATATTACAAGTTCAGTGGCATACAAACCTCGGTGTGCATATCACATGAATTAAAGTAGCGTCTTCCAGACCACTACATTCGTCGTAGAATAAACGAAACAAAATTGCACACCTACGAAACCTTTGTGAAAAATTAAAAGAGAACCATTTAGATTGTTAAAATCTGGTTCTTAGTTTTGCTATTTGAAAAATATTAGATAGATGATAGAATAACACAAAGGATATGAAAGCCTCATAAACTTCTTGTCTTACTACAATTCGCCGACCATATTTCTTGTTACCACATACGGCCCAAGTGCACCATTGAAAGTGGTTGGTTCAAGGATCACAGAAAATATAGTGACATACGTAAAGTCATTGATAGACATATCTAAAAATAAAAGCTAGAAGGCAAAACCAATACAGGAAAAATATTTATCTAAACTAATCACTTGTAAATCTGATGAATATCTTATAGCATGTACACAGTCATAATGTTACGAAATTCAAAAAAACATGTCCTAATTGTACTGTGTTTTCGGCGACAAAAATACACCAAACAACACTTTGATAATTTCTTCACTTAGATGACTAAGCCGCTGACTATAAAAACACTTGCCTGTCAGCGGTACAATATAAAGTTACGTCCATGAAATTAAGCACAAACAATGAGTAACATATTGGCAATAATTTTTTGCCAACATTATTAAGATCGCTGCCACACTTTCAGGTATTACATTTACTAGTAGACACTAGGGTGATTCAGAAAAAAAAACTTGAAAAGCTGTTACAATCAAATTAATTCAAGACAGACATCATCAGCAAGTACATGGTCGGTTGGAAGTTTCGCTGTCTTATAAATTAATTTATTGATAATGATATATCATGAATAAACTTAAAATAACTAACACGGCCGGTAAACGCGCAATCCAATTCCCACTGGGAATACGCTAAAAATGGGTTGTGCGACTTCCGGTGCTGGTGTTGCGCATCAATATTTACAAAATCGAGGTAGGTGGGTTTTTGTTTTTGTAAATAATGACACATTTACGAGTGCTTTCGAAAAAAGCAAAATGCTATTCGACACAAAAATGAATAAAGATCATATATGTGAAATACCAACTTATTAATTTAAGAAGCAGCTCTGTTATCACGAAAACTCTGCTGGCTCGAGCTGTCAAAAAAGCATGGATTCATGAAAAATGCAAATTTTCTAACTCTTGTGCCTTCTTTCTGGAAATGTGATGCTTCTAATGGTCAAACGCGTGTAAAATAGTCATGAATATTACATACACTTGAATGAAATGTTGCTTTTGGATGAAAGATTGGCAAAAAATAATCGGGAATGGGGTTGCGCCCCGGGAATGGAGTTGCGCGTTTACATTATATACATTATGATGTATACGAGCAACTCCATTCCCGGTGCGCAACCCCATTTCCGATGATTTTTTGTCAATTATGTCCCCGTAAGCAGGATTTGAAGCAAATAATTATGATATTCGTTACTTCAAAAGAGTTGAGTTATCATAAAAAGCATCAGATGTCCTCAGATTAGGCATACGAGGTCAGAAACTTCCATTTTTGTTGATTTCATACTTTTTTCACGCTTCTTGTCGCCTGAGTTTTCGTGATAATAGAGCCGAATCATAAATTACAAACCAGATATTTTACACATATGATATATTATCATATTTGTGTCGAATAGCATTTTGCTTTTTTCGAGAAAATTTATTCTTGTCTCATACTAAGCAAAATCATAACTTCACATACCTCAATTTCGTCTTTTTTTACGCGCAACACCAGCACCGGAAGTTGCGCAACCCATTTTAAGCGTATTCCCGGCGGGAATTGGATTGCGCGTTTACCACCCGTGACTAACCTCTTTTGTTTTATCCAAATTTCAGCTGTTTAAAGTGGCTACAGGGGAAAGAATAAGATACCTATCACAGATTTTTGCTTATTTTATTCAGTAACTATATGCCGTAAACTGAGACTGATAGTGGTGTTTTTTTATCGCCAAGGGAAGCATTAATTCTTCTTTTTAGATATATAATTTTTATATCTTTGTAAAGAGAAATGAATGACGAACACTTCAATAGGATAATAAATATTGTGTGTTCATTCTAATAAAAACAATATTTGTTCAAACTTTCTTTCCTTCTTGTTTCTATTGGAAAATATCAACCAGATAAAAATCGATATCGCCCAGCCAGGTGATTTCAAGGGGGATAATTTTACCGATAAGGCGGCAAATTTTACCGAATTGTTGATCATGACATATTGTATCTGTTAAAACTATCTGTTAAAGATAATACTGTAAAATCTGGAAAATAAGCGTATACGCTTATAATAATTTTAGTGACACTTTTATGCGCCTATTTTTGATATGCGCTTATACTTAAGCCACAACTATGCGCTTATATTTGATATGCGCTTATATATAGGAAATTTGACAGAGCTTACCTTGGTTGAGAAAACGAAAGTAAAACATGGTCATGGACGTGCGCAGCTACTTCCTTTTATTGCATACAGATTTATACATAATGAAAGCATAATGAACATACATAATTTGCAAATAATGTTCAATCTCTCGGACCATTCAATCATTAAGATTGTAGCATTTTATCCGTATTGTTTTCACAGATTTACAAAAGAATGATTAACTGTTATTACAACGCAAACAACTTTTCTGGTATTCAAACTTTTACTTTCATTTACTGAAAACATTTTCTATTCAAAAAGCATGATTATCGTAAACAATTATCGTTTTATCAGACAACAGACGTTAAAATCTTTTAACTCCCATCTGCTATTCAACAGGTAAGAGCACCTGTCACCTGTTTTTATGATAAACAATTATCACGGTATAATACCGTTAATTACGTCTTTTTGCTGCATCTGTTGTTTGTTTACCAGTAATCGGATATGCGCCTACTTTCGAGACAAAATTATGGTAAGGGCATGACATGCGCTTATTATCCCACACGGAATAACGGCAAAGCCGTATGCGCTTACTTTTGATATGCGCTTATATTCGAATATGCGCTTATTTACCAGATACTACAGTATATACGCAGACTGTTCATTTTGATCCCATCGCGCAGAATGTTTAAATATGTTAATGTGATACCCCAACGTCCGTCCCCCACCTCCCTTGTCCCCTAAAAAGATCAACATTGGCCCTTCAACCATCGAAGGCAGGGTTTACACAGGCATGAACCCCAGAAAAAATCACTATCATTCCACCAAATTCCAAAAATCTTTTTCCGCACCACCGAGTTAATAATTTCACTTAGAAACCATAATCATGGATACTTAACCTTCTTACAGCCACAAGTGAAAACTGTTTTTTTTTTTTCATACCTTGAGATGAAAATAAAAACTATATTCATGCAAAAACTTGAAATTTCTGTTGAATATATACACAATCGATTAAAAACGTATTTCGTTTACATTTAGGTTACAACACACTCACTAAATAGCTGCTTTTCTTTATTCTATATAAAATTGACATATTTCCAATGGCTGCAGCATACATCAGGACCCATTTTAAATGGATTTAACTTAAATTTCCTTGTAGAATGAAATAATAAATATTACAAAATTTGTCATGGATACTTAGATCATACAACAATACTGCAATTTGGGGTCTCAATTTTCAGCTGATTTTGCAGTTTGTGTGTCCGACTGTAAATATTTTTCTTGCATCAAACATGACCCCCACTTTTCTTTTGATTTTTATTCAGTACTGACAATATTCTTCAAGAAAATGTATGTAACAGACATTTAAAATTGGTCCTAATGTGTGCTGCAGCCATTGGAAATATGTCAATTTTATACAGAATGAAGAACAGCTATTTAGTGTGTTTAACCTCAAACGGTCTCCCGAGTAATGCCCCTTTACGGAAGGTTAACTGCCGTTTACTCGTACAAGTACCGGTTAGAATGTACCGTAGGTAGGTTGCGATCATGGTAATGGTAAATTTTATATTTTGAAATAGTTTGTTTCACTATCCATATACATGTACACTTTCTTTTTAATTCAAGAATACTAAAATAGTTTCGGAAAAACAGTGAAAATATAGAAAAATGTGTTTCACTGCAGTGAAAGGTAAATACAAAAAAAATATGCACAATGGAAATATGAATACATTTCATCAATATGTTTTTCAGTATTTTATTAAAATGTAATACTGGAATCACGAAAAGAACAACGTTTGTCTCTCAAAGTTCAAAGGCGTACAGTTCTTTTGCTGTGTTCAATACAATGTTACAGTATTTATTTGATATATGCGGCCCGCTAACCGCAAAGTAAAGCTTCCAGAAATCAGCGCGTTCAACTCAAAGAATCGGCAAGTATTAAGACATAGTCACAAGATACTTGACAAGTTCGAAACTGTAATATATAAAATATATAAAAGACTTCCTCTCAGCCGTATATGATCTTTTTGTGCCGATTCGTTGTAAAATCCAATTCTTCCAAACTCACTGCTTCTAGGTGGTTAGAAAGTCTTTAACACATGCTCATTTATACTTATGTATGTTCAATGAGTGCTTAATTAAGAAATAGTATCTGATGAGTAGCGCTGCATTACATGAGACAAGAATAATAGATTTCATAGAGCAGAAGAACAGAATGTTGCAAAAAGTTGTGAAAATTAGTAGTGAGCTGACGAGAAGCGAAAACTTGGAGCAAGGGCGGTAATGAGGCATGACAAGGGTTTTGGACGATTAACGAAGTTATGTCAGCATGTGAAAATGAAAGAGGTTTGTTATGCTATCACCTTGTATTCAAAATAACTGGCAAGACCTGAAATCCCTATAACATTTAGTGGGATATTATATGTTTTATAAAGTACACCATTTTTGCAATATTACAAAATTTCAGAATTGCTTAAACAATGTTAAACAGTGGGAGAAGAAAATGCTCTATAAAACTAAAACGAGTTCGGTGACCTGTGCTTTTTCTTCTCTTATTTGTCTTAGAAACTAATTAAATGTTCTTCAAGCTCACAGAGTATTAAAAAATTCTTAACGTTAGAAAAAATCGATCCTACATCCATAAATGACTTCTTTTAGATACAGAAATTCACTGTAAATGTTAGTCAGCTGTAGAGACCTTTCTCGAAACATACGCACGTAGTTCCAATGGTACCGGCAGAGAAAGAACATATTTTTGATAGAAGAAAAAATAAAGATAACAAAACTTTGCATATATGTGGCTTCTATCAATTCTACTTCCTAATTTCTAAACCCCACAAATTGGACGCACCATTTCATTGCTTTCCAGTTATTACGCTTCCATTTTCTATGAAGCGCGCCGGAAGTCACATGACCCTAAGCGATGGCATCAACGACCTTGAGGCTATATACCAATAAAAGAAATTGTTCTTTGTTTCATATAAAATTCAGCTACTTCAGAACAAGTTTCTAGATTTTCACTCCGTCGTAGACCACTGCTGTCCGCGGGCAAAGTTAAGCCTTAGTGGAAAGAATGTTCTAAATTATTCTACTTTACTTTAAGTTCTATCAAACACTGTTATTGAACTATTGTTCTGACGTTCATACACTTGAAACATTTCCTAATATTGTTTTGATTTTTACATGTATAAGCACAAGACAAATTAGTGTGGCTACCGAATAAAAAAATAATTCTATTATATATTCTGACTTCATCAGTCTTAGCTCTGATTACTTGTGTTTTGAGAAGGCAAGGGACATAATTATAAAATTTTGAATAGCCTCAAGAGTTATCTCCTGTGAACAAAACACAGGGTCTGAACACAGACAACAGACAAATCTACAGTTATTCATGCAGTTAAAACGTCAATCGGAAAATCATCGAAGAAATAAAAAGATCAGTTTTGGCTCTGATTACCTGTGTTTTGAGAAGACAAGGGACATAATTATAAAACAATCTGAACACAGACTATAGATAAAACATACAGTATATGATATCGTCAATCGGAAAATCATCAAACAACTCACAGCAAAGAAATAAAAAATGATCCATTAATATCCCAGCGGGAATTTGTTGTTTTCAACAAATCCCAAGAGCGTAATTCCATACAAACGAGTACTTGAATAAACCATTTATTTTTCCTTGACATTACAGGATATAAAAAAAACATCAGAAAGATACATTTGATTAATATTAACGACTGAGAAAAAAAGCATTTACATGTCACTCAATACTAATGCCATCTTTTGTGTTATCAAAGAGTGCATACATGTTGAATATAATAATGTGAAATCATTAAATTTTGTTGGCACAAAGTTTCGTGGTTTTGCTCAAAATAGCTGTTTCATAGAGAACAACAGAACGAAGCACTTTATTTCGTACTGGAGCCCCAGATAGCAGACATGCGTTGGCCCAACGTTGGGCCAACGGCAGACTTCGTTGGCCCAACGAAGATTTCCGACGTTGGCCCAACGCCATTTTGCTAATTGGCGCAACGTTGGCCCAACGGTTGGTACACCGTTGGCCCAACGACTGGTATCCTACACTCATCGTTGGCCCTCCATTGGGCCAACAACTGATATCCTACACTCATCGTTGGCCCTCCATTGGGCCAACAGCATTTTTTCGTCTATCACGGTTGGTCCAACGTTGGGCCAACTCTGTTTCTTTGTTGGCCAAAGATGGATGCCAACGCTATCCCAACGATTACGAAATTGGCAAAGACTAAAAGTAGCATTGTTTAATACATGTTTTATTTTCAAATAGTTGTGATTTTGTTAACATTTAACAAAAAGAAATCTAACATTTATTTAAAGTTTGTTTGCAATTTTCCTGAAGAAATATAACAGAATATTTCAACACTACAACATGTAAAAAATTGTTTCCAGTCTTTTATAAATCTAAATATTTTTCTTATTGCAGTCACTTATTAAATCCTACTAAAGTGAATTACTGTCTGTATATTAACTCATTATATATCCAAGTTCTGTTTGTTTGTTTTCTTTTCTCACTGAAGTTGCAGCTTTTTATATTTTTATTTTTTCCTGTGCACCACAGTGCTAGGCACTCCATTATTACTCCCTTGAACAGCACCCTGTAAAAAACAAAAATCATAATGTTGATTAAACCATCTACGTCAAATTGATAACAATAACTAATGTATGAAATTAATTTTTGTCTGTATTTAACCGAGAAAAATATGTTAGAATTAACAAGAAAATGAGTTATTTTATTTACAGAATTTAATACTCAACACAAATACCATCCGCCAACTTTAGATATTAGTATTTAACATATGTTCAAGTCATATGGATATAACATGCATACAGGACATAAAAAGAAATTCTGTATAAGATTCCATAACTTTATCAAAAACTATTTTTTTAAAAATTTCTACTTACAGTTTATAGCTGGAAGACCGGGTTTTTGTTAAACCTAGACCTATCACATGTATAATAGTTTCCTTTACTTCACATGTCTAAAAAGCTAGAAATCTGGCCTAGAGTGTAAAATTAACCACATTTTCTGGGATTTCTTACATATCTCGGGTTAACGAGAGTTCATGCTCTGGAATATTCAACAGATTTATTGTAAACATTTTATGATTGTATAAAATTAGATATTTGTTATAGAGTTAGTAAGGGTTTTTTTCAATACTTTTTTTCACAATTTTTTCAAGGTAGTAGATTTGAAATAGTTCAAAATATCATTACGGCTGCAGATAAGTTTTTAGTTTAATTAGCCCAAATTTAACTGATTACGAATTGTTGCAGAAAAGTGTTTAATAATTAATTAAATATTGCATGTTACAGCTACACAACCTGTGTATACCTGTGGGGGCTTGTGATAAAACAGTGACCTGTAAAATGTACAATTATTATATTATTACTTCTAATGGCCCAACGTTGGCCCAACGTTGGGCCAACGATGTTTTCTCTGTGTAAGTCTTTCCCTGAAAATCAATATCGGGCCAATGCAGAGATATCTGTGACTGAAATTTAAAGTTGGTTCAACGTTGGCCCAACAGCTGTATTTACAATACTTATTAATCATTGTTGGGCCAACAGTGGCCCAACAACGATTATCCTTTGACGGTTTTCCGTCGTTGGCCCAATGACTTCATGTTTACAGGGGCGCGCGCCATTATGAAAAAAAATTAACGCGCGCCAAGATAGAAGACAAATCTTTCGTATGCGCCACAACGACACATTTCATTCTGTTGTGTGTAATTGTCGTGCACGCCCCAGCGCGAAACAACTGAACATTTTATTTCATCTTAAATTGGATTCGCTAATAGAATTTTCTAGTAAATGCGCATGCGTCAGTACAAAATGAAACTGTTTAGTGTTTTGTTGCAGAGTGTTTATAACGTGAAAAGACGACAAAGCAAACCTGCCAAACTTTTGTTTTGATATTAATGTGACAAATGCATTTTCTTTCGGGTAGCCTTTAAGTGCGAGCGCACATGCCGTAGTTTAAAGGCAACTCTATATATATTCTTTTCAGTGACTGACATAACAACTATCTGAATATATACACATAAAATATCTTACAAATTATAAGAGCAGTGTCATTGTAACATATGCTCAGTACATCTAGAACATCATCGTTTATACCCTCGACTTTTTTATACATGCCTTTATGATCTCCTCGTTCATGTATATTTGAATTAAATATCAAGGGTCCAAATGCACGGTTGAACACTGCGCACAAAATCAATAATGTGTAAAACCACAATTTGCATTTACCAATGCAATGCGACGCCGGTTAAAACAATATTGACTGTAGACCAGTTGCTGCGTTTCTAGATGTACTCAATATATATAAGTACATTTTACAATAAAATGATAATTACATATACAAAGTAGAGCGCAAATTATTGATCAAACTGTTTACCTCTAAATTTGTTCAGCTCAATAGAATTCATTCCTGTATTTTCTTCCGGGTAGCCTTTAAGTGCGAGTGCAAATGTCGTATAGTCTGAAGGCAACTCTAGGCTAACAATAAAGGAACAGCGCCCTAACTAACGTGCAAGTAAAATTAAACTGTTAAAGTACACATCTTTGAAAATACTATATTAAATTAAGGCATATGAGTAATTTTCACAAGTAAGTATTATTAATTCCAGTTAGGGTCATTTGATATGTAGTTAGATATGATAATACTGATAATGATAAAAATTTAAAGAAATAAAAGCGGAACGAAATCTTGATTTACGAAGAAGCATTTAAGATAAGAAGTCAAATGAAAATGAGGCAAATCGTCATATTAACATGTTCTTATTCCTAAATCTCCTACAAGATAAATGCCAGGTTTTAACTACAGTTGAAAGAATGTGTTTGGAATATATGTAAAATCATGATGGATTGACGCAATGTAATACTGTGACAACAATAAGTTAAATTGTTAATGCGTATACTCCTGCATTATATGTAGAAAAGCAAAAGCATTATAACCAAACCGCTTCAGTTATAAGCCAGCATACAAGTAAGGCATTCATCATACGAAACTACCCGTTTCTAAAACAAGTATTAGCTTTACATGTAATGAAAAAGTGGTATTTGTCTTCAATACAGCACACGTTACAAACATCACAAAGTCTTTCATTAACAAGTATATACCTTCCTTTGCCAAAGCTTTAATTTGCAAATAATGCGTAATTATGTTCTCCTCCTAAAACATGAACCTTCTAAGACCTTTTCCCGTTTTAAAAATCAGGCTTATCTTAGATTTTAGGAATGAGGACAGTAACATCAAACACAAACACAAAAAATAAAAATAAAAACACATGCAAATCTCAGCAGAAACTTTGCTATCATATATAACCAATTAAGCCAATTTATAAACATAAAACATAAAGCTAGACAAAACTTTTTATGTAGCAAGTTCTGTGATAGATATGCATCTTAATGCAACGAAAATTAAATTTTGGTCTAAAAGTAAAAAAAACATAATTAAAAGAAGGACGAGCTAATTCATCGTCTTGTCTGGTTCTAATCCATCCCTTCTATGATTCAGTTCAACACCTCTGCCTTTAAGTTTCCTAATTATATGCTCAATCAGTTGCTTGTGCTATATTTGTTCCAAAACAATTCCGTCCCCGACACAATAATTCTTTTACCTGTTTTCGGAACATTGATCCACTTAGAAAATAAAGGAAGAAATTTAATGTATTATTCAGATACACCAACATATTGACAATAGCCCAAGTTAAGTCAAGAACGGCTTTGTCATAATTTGTTTCTGCTGATTCATTCCTGTCTTTTTCCCAAATAATGTACACTGATATTGGCGGGGTGCAAATAATGAACACGGTATTCACTATCAACAACGTAATGGTCAGTTGCGAAATTCTGTTGCTTCTTTCAGCAATCACGTGATCAGTCGGTTCCACTTGATTCCTTGTTTTAAGTTTTCTCGTCAGTAATCGGACAATAATTGAAACATTTGCTGACGTAAGCACAGTTAAAGGAACAAGCGAAAAGATACACAAATCAATCCATTTGTAGTGCTCAAAAAAGATTACGTAATCAACGTTGTCAAGGAGATTGCATTCAAACGTTTGCGTGGAATTGTTTTTCTTCAAACCAGCGCCATAAAACCAGTGCATGTTTAAAATAAGAAAGAAACTAAGAATGGCTACTATTATGACACACACATTTCTCGTGCGGCAAACAGTCTTAACTTTATGTGGGAACCAGACACCAATAAAACGTCCGGTTGTCACGGCGACCAGGAACCATGACGAACACTGAAAAGAAATATAAAGAATAAATAAATGCAGTTTGCATCCGAATGCCGAATGCGCTCTTATATCTATTTCAAACATGTAAATAATCCAGTGTCTCAAAAGACCCGTCCAAAGTACGAGTAAATCAGTCACTGCCAACGCTGTCAGGTATATTGCGGTTGACGTTTGGCGATTTCTACGTTGCGTAAGAACGGTTATGGTCAAAACGTTGCCGAACGTTCCAAAAAGTATAAAGAATGGCGGAAATATCTTCCATATTTGCACTGCTCTGTATTCCAGAACATTCATGTTCAATGTCAAAAAATCAAATATCGTCTGCTACAATATTTCTAATGCGGCTAAACCAAGTAAATTAAACAAACATTTTACCATTCTGTGAACGATTACTCAGACTTATGAAAAAAAGTGAAAGCTGAACGCTGCAATAAAATTTCAATGAAAGAAACTATTGGCTAATGTTTCTGTCTAAACGAGACGAATGTTGTGTTACCATGACAATAGTTGCGGAAATGGCTCTTTTGTAGTGGTAGTATAGAATCAAATAGAACGATCCAGTTACATCATTCATTCACTTTAAAGGTTCTATCCAAATACAAATCAGTAATATTTTATAGAATAACTTTCGTTTTAAACATACTTTAAATCAGCTGAGTGTTATATTTTGTAGGAAAATATCATTCAGAAACTTACCTTTTTGCATGGTAAAACTAAAAGGAAAGACTTGAAAATTTTGAAAATGTTTAAATTTGTTTTACCTTAGCCTATAGAAAGTGTAAAATTGCCAGACTGAGTTTTAAAAATAATGTTTTGTATAAAATCGTTATTTCCAGGTATTATAAAGCACCATTTGCAAGCCTTTGGCATTTTTGTCTTACCCAGTGGTGTTTTGCCACTGACCATTAAAAGGCGTGCTGTGCTTGTTCGTTTTGTCGTTATTGTTTAATTGTTTTACTTTGAGTAGTCTTAGGTAGCAAAAAATAAAATATCATATTTCTTCTCATCTGGTTAATTAATAACAATATAACTGTGTCTAATTAGTTTAAATGAGATCATATAAAATGAAAAAGAAAACGGTGTTGTATATCATATTGTCAGCCATCTTTGTGTTTCTTATGCACCACCTCGAAAAAGGTCTTCTTTATGAATTTTGATTTTAATAACTATAAGTAAGGGGATGTAAATTGATATTATATTGTATGAAATTCTTTTAATTTTGATTTCTAATAATTGTATGTATTTGGGAGTCTAAGCAATTCGACATGTCCAGACATATAACATGTTAAGGTAGATCTAAACAAATAAAAAATAGATATATAATTGAATAACGGTATTTGAGAAAACAAGGGACATAATTATACAAAATTTGAATAGCCTCATGAGTTATCTCCTGTGAAGAAAACACAGGGTCTGAACACAGACTACAGACAAATCTACAGTTATAAAAGATAGATATATAATTGAATAAAGGTATTTGCAAATTGGAAATCTCTTGCCTAAAGATGTCTAGTGCTATATCACTTTAATGATACATTACCTGCGATTACGCATAAGGACCTTTGAACAGAAATATCTAACTGAGATGTCAAACACATTTTACAATTAGCATACTAGTTACATGACTTTAATCAAACACATTTTTACAATTAGCACACTAGTTACATGACTTTTAATCAGTAAATAGAGATTAGATTGTGTCATCAAAGATTTACTTAGACACCATTTTTCTGTATTACGGGCAGTTTTTATGGCAGTTAATTTGCTTACTTGCCAAATCCTGTTTTAGAGTCCGAGACGAACCGATTTTATGTACGCATTTTTCATTGGTCAGTTGAATTTGTAATAAGATTTTTAATTGGATAATTTCGAAGAAATCAACCGTTTCCAAATCCTTTATAAGCACATCAGCTACCCCGAGACAGCCAAAACTCTGGCTTCGTAGAAAAATAAATGTTATTGGGAGCTGACAAGATTTTTATTCTTTTTATAGGTAAGTAAAATTTTGTACCCTGTATTTTTTTCAATTTTGTAAAGTCTGGATAGGTAACTTTTAAATTTTAACAGAGATCTTATCTTAATGCTAGGCACATGTGTATTGGAATTGTTTGTTTATATCTATCCAGCTATTCAGACAGCTACTTAGTATTTTTGTTCATGTGTAAGATTTGTACTTCTATAGTTTAGTTTTATGCATATGCATCTCAGAAAACTTCAAAGTATTTTTGTTTATGAGTAAGATTACTCAACCCGGGGCTAGAGGGCGTGGACGGTAACATGCATTTCCACTACCGTCCATGAACAGGCTCAACCAAACCGAGCCTGCAACATTTTCGTTTTTGTCGTGTTGAGCGACCTGTGAAGTTTCCACTTTTCTGTATTTTAGTAGATTCTTTTTACTGTTGATTTATTACAGAAATTACGTTTTATAATGAAATCTGAACTAGTTATTATTCACATAGAGAAAAGAAACTTATTGAGGAGTACTCTAATTTCTTGATCACTTAAAGTGTACTTTCATTAAGAACTTGTCGCTTAATTTGCGTCTTTCGGTCTATTTTAATAATATTCTAGGCCGTGAGTACTCTTCATAGGAAAACAAATTTAGATGTATTTATGAAATCAAATAACTGAATAAAACCGAAAATATAACTTTTTAGGCATTTCAATGTATATAAGAAACAAATCTAGAGTAGGCAGTATGTTGGTGGAGTGTCGATTAAATGAAAGAAACCAGTATGGTAGGATTTTTGTTTTATATTACAACTATTGGTTGAGAAACTTAGAGTATGATTTTCTAGTTCATTAAAGAAATAGTCTCTAGGTTTGGTGAATTATTTATCATTTTTTAAAGTTTATTGAGCATTGATTGAATGTATGTTTGATGTTATGTATGTGATATATATGAATGTTTGTACAAAAAAAACCCTCTGGCTTCGTAGAAAAATAAATGTTATTGGGAGCTGACAAGATTTTTATTCTTTTTATAGAGATCTACAGAAATCTGGAAGCATCCCAGATTACCGATAATTCCCCATCCATACCCAAATTCAATACAAGTAAAAGCCGTGCAGAAAAGGTGCAAAAAGAACATGTTCTGAATGGTTAACCACTGATCATGATCAGTTTTCTCTATGTCTGATGCACACTGAACCTGCACAGGGCTAGAAACTTGTACAAGGATTCAGTCTATTTAAACAGTTTTAGTAATATTCACGTAAAGATACTGTTAAAATTGTATCAAACTTGCCGAGCGGTTTTAGAGAAAATGTCGTAAAAGTGAGTATTGAAATAAGATGCATAGATCAATTGTCTTCAAGCAGCAATATGATACAAATGAAAAAAAAAGCAACAACATTTTACTGCTATTGCCTACCGGAAAGATTTTATCAATATTTCTTATAGCAACAGAGATGATAAAATCTATATTCTATACAATAGATTTTAGACGCAATATCTAATAGAAAATGAGAGAAAACGTTAAGCGTAAGGTCAAGTGAACTTAACTATGGCAACGTACTGGTGCCATCAGAAACAATTATTAGAAGGTACTGTGTACGACTAAATTACTCCAATGTACAATAACTTACACTTAAGTACGACTTCTTAACTCCTTCACACGGCTTACTACCTCCTATGTAGATCTTACTAACTGCTATATAGATCTTATTAACTCCTAAGTATGTCTTACTAACTGCTATATAGATCTTATTAACTCCTATGTATGTCTTACTAACTGCTATATAGATCTTACTACCTCCTATGTATGTCTTACTAACTGCTATATAGATCTTATTAACTCCTATGTATGTCTTACTAACTGCTATATAGATCTTATTAACTCCTATGTATGTCTTACTTACTCCTATATAGATCTTATTAACTCCTATGTATGTCTTACTTACTCCTATATAGGTCTTACTAACTCGTATTAGGACTATTTAACTTCTGCGAAAGACGAAATTACCTCCACATATTACTTTCGACTTGCTACCTCGTGCGTTAAACATACTAACTTCATAACTTAAACGTACGTCTTCCTAACTGCTTTGAATGACTTACAATATTTTTAAGTTTGCAGCTCAAATAACAAAGCGCAAAAGGGAGTGAAATAGTTTGAAGCTGTATTACCCTAACATACTGGTAAACTGAATCGTGTTTTAATGTATTACATCTTGAATTGCAAAATAAAAGTTCATTTTGCAATTCGAATCTTAAAATGCAATTGATTTCATGCTTGAAAATAACCCTCCTAGGTGTTTCTAAATTTGTCATGACAAAAATTTTGAACTTGAATAATTATAATTTGAATACTTGAGTCCTATTTATTCGAAGCTATAAAATGCATGCACAGTAAAAACAATTAAATCGTATGATTTATATCAATTATCTACAGTTTGCAGTTTTCGCTGAAAAAAAATCTTTAAAAATATTAATGAGGGAATTGCAATGATAACATTTATCTTTGTCGTGTTTGTTTCGAAATAAAAATAGCCATTTCTATATCTCTAGGTGGACACCAGGTCCTTGAATAAAATATTTGTTTGTCGTTCAGATGCGAATTATTATGTACACAACTGTTCCTTTGTTCTCCGCGGTTTCTTGAAGGTTTTATGTTGTTAGCTCGACTATTCGAATAATATCCTACTCACCATAGCATCGGCGTTGGCGTCTTGGTTAAGTTTTTCATACCAGTCCATATTTTGAATATAGCTTTGAGACTTAAAACACTTGTGTAGTATCATCATACCCAGTTTTAGGCTAGAGTACACAACTCCATCGCGGATTTTGAATTCATTATGGCCCCTTTTTACTTACAAATCTTCATTAAGTTTTTCGCATCAGTTCCTATTTTGTGTAAATTGTTTGAAATGTGGCTTTGAAACTTTCATCACTTGTTCAATATAACAGTCTCTTTAAGTAGGCAAGAGTAAATAACTCTGTCAAGCATTTTGGCTGAATTATGGCCCTTTCTGTTCTTTGAAACTGATTCCTTTTGCCGCTTTTCATGGAATTACACGCCACAACCTGTGTATCATTGAAGGTTCCATGTTCACCGCCGTTTGAATACATCTGCGGATGTCTCTAAATTGCTTTTTTTGTACTTTAAGCATGTGTAAATGTTGAGTTATACTCAACCCGGGGCTAGAGGGCGTGGACAATAGCATGCATTTCCACTACCGTCCATGAACAGGCTCAATCAAACCGAGCCTGCAACATTTTATTTTTGTCGTGTTGTGCGACCTGTGAATTTTCCACTTTAAAAGAATTTTAAAAGAACTTTTCCACTATAGAATCTATAGTTTATATTAAGAAATTCCCTTATCCTTGATAGTAACCAAATGTAAGAGGATATCTTTTTGCAAATTACTTTAAAATGTGAATCCCACTTAAGATCATCCTGTATGTTAATACCGAGGAGTTTTTAATTTGGACTCTGTTTTTAACATAGCATAACATTTTCATAAAAAAAACAACAACAACAACAACAAAAAAACCAGTTAATTCATTATTTTCAAATAATCGCCGCCTTTGTTGCGTTTTCCCGGTTTTGATTTGCAAACCATTCTCTTTGCACCATATTGCTAAAACAGATATTGGACAGATCCGATTTTTCTGATAAGGAACGCTCCCCTTGGATATTGTTGCTATGTCTCACAAGCTTTCTCCAAAATGACGGATTCTCTTTAATAAAGTGTCTAAATCTTCTACTCATTACTGTAAAAAGATCTGTCGGATCACGCGCTAAATGAATCATTGGATAATTATACTCAAGGTTATATTAACACCATGAAGAAAAGTGGCGAAATATAGCCGTTAAATGTCGGTGCTAATAAGATTTGCTTTCGAAACAGTTTTGTCATTATGTATATCGTATAATGTTGTATCATCTGCATATAAATCTGTTGATGATACTATATTTCCAACCGTGAGCGGCAAGCAAGTCATTTATAGATAAAAGAAATAACAGTGGCCCTAAAATACGTAGACCCCTGTGGCACGCCGCATGTAATTTCATTACAACTTCTTGATAATGCGTTATTAATTTGCACTAATTGATGACGATCTGATAAATATTATTTGAATCATTTACATTAATACATAAGTCATTACATTCATAGGGCTCCTAACTTAACCCTGTTTTAAATGAATAATGAGCTAGGAGGAGAGGAGATAACAGACAGAGAGGAAAATAGGTGGGGACCTTCATTTAAATTTGAAAGTTATGTGGTGGAAAATCAATTCGGTTTTAAATGCAGATATTTTATTTACATTACAAAAACATTCTTGTACATCAAAATCCTCCGGACATAATTTCCGCCTTTAATTTGACCTAGGCGAACCTTGAATTTATTATCTTTTTTTTTTTTATTTGTTTTATTTGGTTACGCTGTGCTGCGTAGTTTTGGCAATTTATTATCTAAAAACTAAAAATAACATTTATACCAAAGTTTTTTTTATATAAATACCTTGCGTTCCTCACTTTTTCTTCTCCAGATAAGCCTTTCAACATTGTATGGCCGATAGAAACATTTCTCGTTTCATATTTAATTGACATACATTGTAATTGGCATAACTGACATTGATATTTAAATGAAAATTAAAAAAGGTAAGAAAAACAACATAAGACGAAACGCGCATCTCTTTCTTTTTAGAACTAGGATATCAACTGCAATATCTAATTGAATTTCTCATGTTGTAAAATTTGTGATGTTCACATAAAAGGAATTATTCGCGAAATAAAATTGATTTAAAACTTACACCCATTGTGTCGAATAAAACATTCAATCACAAATTAACTAAACTGATTAAATCATTTACTTTAACCTTTTGATCACGATACCGCATGTTCACGCGACATTGATTTGTCGTCTGCACATGATGCTACAACAACAACTTCGCACTGAAGTTAATTATTCTTCAAAATAAGTGGAACGAATCAAATTTTTATTTTACAAAAATGAAATAAATATCATTCAAAAGATAAATTTATTGAGAGTAGGAAATCATTTGCACCTAAGCTTACATATCAATGGTTGTATCAAAACAATTGCCTTTAAGAAACGCATGTGTGAGATTTTTACACATTTTATATGGAAAATAGAAGGGAAAAAATGACGAAATGATGGCATTAAACATCTCGTCGGGAACGAATCAAAAATAAAAATAAAAATTTAATTAAAAAATACCGTGTGATGAATCAAATGTTGAACTTTAGTAATATTTTTGCACCTAAGGTTTGTTATTTTTAGTAATTTTGTTATTAAGTGAAATGTGTACATGCCCTTCTTATTTCTATATAGAAAATCTGACCGTTATCGATTATTGTCCGGAGGAATATTCTTCGGTATGCCAACAGTATCGGTCTAGACTAGATGCTGGGGAGGTAAATATGACGCCTGCAGTGGGCTTGGCTGGAAATAAGTTGTCGACTACCCACGTTAAAGGGGGATGTTCATTTCCCAGGGAAACATATTAGCACTCCAGCATGTCAATAATTAATAGTCATCTGCAAATTGGATACTCAGTTAGTGGTCAGTCAGATATATTTATCTTGCATATTAATTACCATCACATGTGTTTTATGGTTTGGCTTGATGTTATCAGTCCTTTCTTTTTTCAAGATAAAAAGAGATTAAGGGAACAATGATTTTTGCTCCTGTAGTATTATTTTCTTTGCAATGCTATTCTCGCTTTAATTCTTTGAGGCTGTGTAGTCAGTTAGTAAACTTTAATTCATCAATAGTATAAAACTGCTGAAACAAAATGCAAGTACCAAGTTGGTTAAAGTTCAATTTATTATGGATGCATTTAATAAAAAATAGCATGATGTAATCAATGATTAATTATATCAAATAATTATGAGATTACTGTATGTATACACTGGTCATTATCAAATCGTAAATGTTATATGCGCTGTCTGCAAATGTTCCGTCTATACCATTTTTTAAGTTGAATCAAAATATCATACTAGATCATAAGTCGACGTATACTTTTGAGGATGAGAATGGGCGGTTCAACCTTTGAATTGGAATCACGCCGACTGGTATAGACATTTGATTCCGTGTCCATGTTAATAATGCAATACTACAGTAAACCTCACTTATAAGGAACTCGGATATAAGGAACACTCGGTTATAAGGAACAGTTTTCAATTCCCCGATCTTATTCCTTCTTTATTCAATGTAGAACTCCTCGGTTATAGGGAACTCGGTTATAAGGAACACTCGGTTATAAGGAACACTTTTTCCAGTCCCAAAGTACGAAATTCAATGGAAAATCCCTCAGTTATAGCGAACAGACATAAAGAATAAAAATTATTGAAAACCTGAAATAAACACGAGAATCGCTGATGACGTCAGGGTAACGTCGGCACTATCACGCGTTTCATGCACATGAAAATCGCTTTCATGTACATGAATAAACACAAATTATTTCATTTCTTTGATCTTTAGTTTGTTAATTCACGAATACGATAAAAGGAAAATATATAATATCATCAAATTACCAAATACTAGACGATAGTAGACTTATATTTACTCAAGATTATGTTCGACAGCTACATGTATTGGGTATTTCGTGTTAACAATAGTGACGGTCATGGTCATACTATCCAAAATAAATGTGCTAATTACACTTGATTAACAATGGCAAACAGTCCAGTTTACCAAATTTCCAACTGTAAAAATTACAGCAGGTGCTAAAATGGACAATAGCAAATGTATAGGTATAATTTACACTTTAATCCGTATGTATGGTGCCGTTGTCTAGTCGTAATATACTGTATGTCATAAACACCCTAAATTTTAATGGGTAGTCTAATTTAACATTTTTGTAATAAAAAAATAACATTTGTTTTATATTAGTTTTGATGTCTATTCACATAACATGCAGTCAAGCAAGGTAAGGGGAGTAATTGCAACATATCTTATAGTCATCATGTAGCGCTCTCTAAAAAGAAGATAGAAATAACCGACAAAAAAACAAACAAATTACGGTCATTCTTCCTGACGAACATTTTGGCTTGGTTTAGGTTTAACGCCGCATTTCAACAATATTTCAGTCATATACATGCAGGCAGTTTACCTTACTATCTCTCGAGAAAAAGGACCGGTACTAGAAAAGCAACTTCCTCGCGTAAAGATTCAAGGTCGACCCGATGTGTGAACACTTAGCCCTTATCAAACGTCAGTCAAACAGTGTTCGCTATACAAATTGTGTACGTTATACAAACCTCGGTTACATGGAACTAGTTCGCTATACGGATATAAGGAGCCTTGGTTATAAGGAACAATTTTTAGAGGTCCCAAGCTGTTCCTTATAAGCGAGGTTTACTGTATTTGGTATTCCTTTTTACAATATTATGACGGCAAATTTTGTATCTTTATAATTAAATGAGTTCTTATGAATTTTATTTCAGAATAAATTTGCAGTATAAAATCCATAGAATGAATTCAATACATTGTACACTCAAAGTGATGTGTTGGTATGAAACCTGGCCTGGGATTACAACAAAAATTACTCTCACTCAACACACGAATTTTCAAATATACAAAATGCGCTACTGCAAATGTAGATAAGAAAGACCTATGAAAATGTTATAAGTGTACTGAAAATAAATTTTGGTAACTTTTTGCTTGGTTTACTAGTCATGAGGTGTCTAGATGTAATTATTCAAACTGAGAGCCACATTCTGCACTCAGACTCTGGTAAATTACAGTTGTACTATATAATTACAATGCACTGAACTTTACTTAAGAATGTAAAAGACCAATGTAACAATCACATATTCTTGCTCTCAAAGTAGTGTCATTATGCACCTCAAAAGAGGTAATTTCACATTTTATTCCTGTAGCTGTATTAATTACAGGATTACATGTACTAGATTATTAATGACAACTTCGTAGGTCAATTTTGAATTTTCAAAACTGGGTATTAATAAAAAATAAAATAAATAAACTTTCAAATAAACAATAATGAGAACAAACTATTTCTGATAAAAACCTAAATGTTTGTCTCTGTAGAAATTGTTCTTGAAATCCATAAAATAAAATGGAAATTTCTCACATATTAGTGAACAGTTTGGTCCTTGATCCCATGCGTTCTGGCCGGGTACATACTGGCTACTTTGACAATTACCAGTTAGTATATTAATGTACTTTTGTTGTTCATTGCAAATATATAGTATATATGTATAGTACATATTCCCGACTGAGAGAGACCCACTGAGAGATAATCACAGCAGGCCAGATGGTCAAGCTGGAAATGGATGGTCATGTTTGCTTCCAGTAATCACTGGGTAATAAAACAAATGAAACGATGATTCTTAATAACCTGACAATTAGCTACATGCTATGACCACCTACCGCTAGCAGCATCCCCCTTTAAACAAGAAACTTTACTTATTTTTAAGCGCCCCTGGGGGCGTTACATTTTGCATCAAGGGTGCTTTAAATACAAATAAAACACTAAAATTCTGGAAAAGAACTATGTTGTTTTATACTGCCTAGCAATGTCAAGTAAGTATTTACGCTAACATAAACAGTTAAATCCAACAAGAAAGTAAATCCGTTACCACTTTCAGTTGAGTAAATACGGCAATAAGAATACACTGGCTATACACGTTGAATTTGTTGCGAATAATTAGAGGGTCGCAATGGGGTTTACTTTCACATATTGACCATGCACACGATTGTCTCTTTTGAATAGCCTCGTTCATTGCTCATATGATTTAACTTTTTTTTGCACCGCATTCTGTCTAGGAAGTCTAAATAATGACACCTCGGGTAGACCGATTTTACATTCTGATATTTCTCTTTGTCTACCTTGAGGAATATCAAAAAATATAACGATATTCAACTCTTAAGAACAATTATTTGGACTACATCCTGTCCGTACTTAAGGTGAAGAAGGTGTAATGAGCTGGATTTTCAAAAAGAAGTTGCATCCTTGATACCATACGCAAATAACAGCAAAAGTTGATCTTCACACGATGTACAATTACGGAAAAGATCAAATGCATACTATTTACGGAAATGACGTCGAAATTTCACGTTTTAGCCTGGTCGGAATTAGTTCTGACGTTGCCGTTTTCATGGTGATCAATTAAGTTTTTGGGAGTTCGTTTTATTCAGAAAGTATTTTTTTTTTTCATTTTACATAAAAAGCCAGTTGAAACCTATACTGTAAAATGAGCAAAAAAAAAAAAATAATAATAAAAAATGGGGGCCACCGACTTCGTTTTCGCAGTATTTTCATAATTTTCCCCCTACCCCCCTTTTCTCATGCATTTTTCTGACCTGAAAATTCATAGGAAAATCATTTGATAAATCAATGAAATACACTTCTACCTGATAAATTTTAGCCCACAGCAACACTGACTGCACACGAGTTTGTTAGGTGGTAAGTTTGAGTCTGACCCTTTCCGATTAACTAAGTTGTAGCCATAAATCTTAGCATGCGTCGTTCCAAAATCTGAACACTACGGAATTGACGTTTTTTGTATAAATTGGGAGCATGCACTTACTGGTCCATAGATTTTGTTTTAAAGTTTAGACAATTACTTTAAAGGCATTTTTCGGCAAAATAACGAAAAAAAAGTCCTTGACTACCGACTTCGTTTTCGAGCTATGAAGTCGCAAAAATGATAAAAGTCTAATATGACGCTATGCGCGGCGTTTGACGTTGCGCATTTCCCCGCTTTTTTTTCTGACGTTACGCACATTATACAGTGAACGGCTTATTACTAAAACGGCGTATGCTGTTTGTAACTAGATATTTAGCAATCCGTGGTAAAAAAAAATCTAATACTTTCTAATCCTTACATTCACTTTTGTATTTCCAAATTATTATCTTTCATAGTTGTCTTTATCACGTGAACATAAGTGGTAATTTTCAGGTTACCTACATTGAAGATTGTACAATTGCGAGACCAAGTACAAATAAGCAAGTGCATATTCATGTACATATGCAAATATTACAGTCGGAAATGATATGAATTTTCATTGTAACCCGTGGTAAAAGAAAAGCCGTTTACATTGTATTTTTCGCATGAAATGTTAGGACATATTTCATGAAGATGTGTTATGAAGTATAATTTAAGGTGCAGCTGGCGGTAAACGATTTCTTTTGTATAGGGAATGTTACAATATGAAATAATCTGAGCCGTGCTATGAAAAAACCAACACAGTGACTTTGTTTGCTATTAAAGTTTATTGCAATTAGAGAAACTGTTTGCGCGGGACAGCATGGAATGCGCAGGCTGGTCTGAACCCCTGCTTGTCGCAAACACATAATTTTTCTTTTCTCATGACGCGGCTCATCTCTTTTTTTGTGCACCCCCCGCCCCCACGCCCTCCCCGATACACCTAAGTTATGTTTGGTTGTGATGATTAGTGTTGCCCTCGCCCGCCCGTCCGTCCGTCCGTCCGAATTAGTGTCGAGCATTTCGCAGAAAGTATTGACTCGGTATCATCCAAAATCACAGGATTGTTATCAACTTTGTAGTTTGTATATATAGTGTTTTGATTTGATCTCACACAGTCAGACCAGTGTTGTGGCCGTTGACGTTGAGAAAAATATACATAAAAGTTTGTGTTTCATGTACCTGATTAAGTTCTTCGTCTTATCATAAAAACAATAGAGACATGAAACCATGTAGGGATAATACGCAGCATGTGAAGTTGTAACATATTCGGGGTTGAACGGCCGCCAAATACTTGTTTTTGCTATTATTTATCTTTTGGAACAGTCGAATCAGTCGAATCTAGGCAAACTCAAAACAGTTATATAGGAAGATTCAACCAGTGACACTAAGGTTTTCGTTTTTGAACATCGGTCAAATGGACGTATCTGCATTTGGTACTTGTTGAGATGTTGACAGTAACGAATGTTTAACATGTTAATACCGATATTGAGTTCGGAAACAATAACAGTTACATTGTCAGTATATCATTACTACATACAATAGAAAACAGAACAAAAACATAAAATGTTTTTCATAATTTTTCATATTTATTATGACAATGCGCTTCATAACTGCTATGGCTGTGATATAAAATGTCTGAATAATATGAAAGCTTTATACATATCAGTTATCTTAAAAATATAAATTAATTTTGAAATGCCTTTCATAATTCTCAAATACCAATTGATATGTAGAAATGACTTGCACATACACAAAATATATAGTCGATTACAAGCCAACATAAAACAAGAGCTGTCGGAGGACAGCAACGCTCGACTATTCAACAGCCTTGTCAATTGAATGAATACAAAAGTCGAAAAAGGGGTATAATTTAGTAAAACAGCATCAAAACAGGGTTATGGAACCTGCATAGTGCTTATCAGCTCATGACAGTGGACAGGTGTGTGAAGTTTCAATTCATTCCCATTAGTGGGTACCGAGATACCAGCTTACATATAAGAATTTAACCAAAAACTCCTAAGTTGAAAAAGGGGCAGTGAACAAGTGTGTGAAGTTTCAATTCTTTCCCATGAGTGGACTGAGATACCAGCTTACATACAAAAACTTAACCAAAAACTGCTAAGTTGAAAAAGAGGCATAATTAAAAAAAAAAAAAAAACGAATAGAGTTATGGAACCTGCTTTGTGCATGTCAGATCATGACAGTGAACAAGTGTGTGAAGTTACAATCCATTCCCATTAGTGAGTGCTGAAATACCAGCTTACACACAAAACCTTAACCAAAAATTTAAGACGAAAAAGGGGAATAATTTTGTAAAAACGCAAAATAGAGTTATGAAACCTGTGCAGTGTAAGTCAGTTGATCACAGTAAATAATTGTGTGGAGTTTCAATCCATTCCCATTAGTGAGTAGTTAGATACCAGCTTACATACAAAACCTTTACCAAACATTTCTAAGTAAAAAAAAGGGCATAATTTTGTAAAAAAGCAAAGCAGAGTTATGGAACCTATCCAGTGTAAGTCAGTTTATCACAGTGAATAAGTGTGTGAAGTTTCAATCCATTCCCACAAGTGGTTACTGAGATACTAACTTACATACAAAACCTTAACCAAATCGGGACGCGGACGCGGACGCCGACGCATGGGCGAGTCCAATAGCTCTACTATTCTATGAATAGTCGAGCTAAAAACCAGTTTGCAAAACGGTGAATACAATGTGAACAATTGAAATTCGTATTATAGTGAATGAAGAGTTAAACATATAAAACGTAATTACATATTCCTCAAAGACAAGTGTTTCATCTTTTCAGGAACTGAAATAAAACAGCAATGATCAGACTTTAAATAAGGTTGTATCTGCCGTATACGAACTAATTTCCTTATCATGTTACCTGCAAACTTACAGTAAAATGAGTCACAATATTATAACCAGCCATTCAACACATAAGAAATACATTTTTACAATTTTTTTACTGGTTTCGACATAAGCACACAGAAATTTAATGTCTAACTATAAACCGGTTGATAACACAAATTTTGAACCCGGTCCGGTGATTCATATAAGTAACTCTGAAAAAATGTGACAGTCATATCTGCAGACTTTCAGAATTAAAAAAACAAAACAAAAAAAAACAAAACAAAAAGACATAATAATATGTATGCACTGCATTTTCGACCCTTCTTTCAGTGATTCTTCGACGTGAAAATTTCACGTAACTAACAATATGTATTGACAAATTTCCTACGAACTCATAACGATGTCATCTAATGCTACTACAATTTTATTGATAACTTGTTTATTACTTGTTACTCTTGGTTTTCCATGCACTGGTTCTTTCAAAATAGAAATAACTCCATCCCTGCCACTACGTGTAAACGCAAGTTTAAGATGATTGAAATTCATTCCTGAAATGGCAATTTTTTATCATATTGCTTGATACTTTGCCCTTCAAAACTGACATAGATGCTACTCTTTCTGATACCTTTAGTGAATCTAGCACATCAGATACTGTAAACGAAAAATCAAACAAATCATCGTCATTTAATTTTGACTGATGTACTAAATCCCTAAGCATCCTGACATCGTCCGTTGCGTTATGCGCATCGTACTGTTGTGAAGAAGGCAACATTTGTGCAGCCAGAGTGCTTTGTTTGTAACCTTCCCCTTTCAAATCGGGGAACTTGTTCCTAAATAAGGTAAGGTGTCAACAAAAAATGCGTTCTTTGACAAGAACAAATCTAGGTATTCTGTCTTGAGTAAAGACCTCATCAAAATTCTTGCATCAAAAGATTTTGTATTGTGTCCTATCAGAGTGCATTGATCACACGGTAAAAACTCAATGAAATCTTTAATGGCACTGCTCAGTGGACACGTATTGACTATCGCGTTTCTCTTCACATGTTTACCTATTATGCAGTGAAGAAAGTTAAGTATTCCATTTTTATGAACACGGGCATTTACTGACAATAATCTTTAAAGGCTTTTTGACCCGAGTATTTTAGGTTTTGTAATTCTTTTTTAAGTTGTAGCACATTTTCAAAGCCAAAAAGGAAAAAGTTCCGTATAAACAGAAGACAGAGTAATGGGACTTGGTATATAATAAAATCTGTAAAAAGATCCGTTGGAATCAAAGAATGCAACCACGAAGAATGATAGCAGACTCAGATTGATTGAGTCTGTTCATAAAACCTGTTATATGCACCTAAAATCTTAAGCCAGTTTCGAAATAATATCTTTATGATTTCCCTAGAACAGACGGAACATGATACTCTAAAGGAAGTAAGTTTGTTAAAAGAAAAGTCAGATTTACAAAACCTAGTATGGGAAATTGTCAAATGATCCATAAAGCCTATTGTAAGTTTAAATGCGATATCTGTTTTAGTTCTATCGAAATTTAAGGGGCAAAACTCGGAAGAGACGGGACAAAATGACTCCTATATTTCCCCTTCCCCGAAATTTGTTTAGTGGCGATATTAAACTTACCCAGCAATACATGGCGATTTGTTCTTACTTATGTTCTATGCGGGGAACATGTTGGTACTCAAGTAGCAGTGGTAAGGTTAAAAGGTTAATTACCCATGTAACACAAGTAAAATCTTGTTGAAGAATGGCACTGAAAAATCATCTAATTTGCTAAAATAAATATAGGTGCTATTGTATTTGTGGACCATTCATTTTGATGAAGTATAGTTAAACTCGTGACGAAATAGTCAGTTTTATGTTACTTTTAGTGACCGATTAATACCATCTCTGTTTCCGCTTTATTTAGGTATAAGAGATGACAAATATTTTACTGATACATTTTTTCTTCAGTGGCTCTTTGTCGAGTCTAATTATTGGCAAATATTTTATTTTCCTAAAATAACTGACGAAATATTTACTTCATGCATTATTTCCTATCAAATTTTCATTCAATGAAGTCTAGTCTTTCCATACAGTTATTTACTTGTCTCTAAAACGATGTTTTCCTCTGATGAACGTTGAGAGAGGACACCATTGGGTTCTTGGTCTTCATCTGAAATGCTTTGTTCCTCTTTTGGACGTTGTAAGAGGATATTCTTATCAACATGAGCAGGTTCTTTTCTGTCATATGCAGATTCAGCAGCCTTGAATAGATATGAGGTCATTTTCTCTCCGGTCTCTTCAACCATCTTCCTCAATAAACTATTAGTATTTTGGAGAAGGAGGAACGGTACATCAAACTCAACAACATTTCCATCGTCTAGAACCTAAAAAACAAAGATTTAAATGAGTTTTATTCAATATTATTATTATATTATTGTATTATTGTATTATTATATTATTGTATTATTACGTACCTATTACAATGAGAGTAATGTGAATACATTTCATCTTTTTCAGAATCCTTATAGGTACAAGGTGAGGTTAGAACTGGCGGCAGCATTGATAAAATCCAAGGCAAACAAACGCCCACCTCCACCCCCCCCCCCCCCCCCCCCAACCCCCGGTTCCCACCCTCACATCATCAACCCCAAAACACGTCAACCTTACATATAGCAGAAATATTGGAAACTACAGAAAAAAAGAAAGAATAACCATGCATCAAAAACATACGCCAAATATAAAGTTCAAAACCGGAAACTCCAATCAGGCCTCGCTTTTAGAATATTTTATAATATTAAACAACTTAAATGTCATATAGCAAACAATTATTTGTAAAATTCTTTCAAACATAATACAAAAATGGATTTCATTTCTTAATTACAAAAACAACTATTCTCGAGTTACCTTATTCATGTTCAGCAAGGTGTGATGAAAATGACTTGAGATTTTACGCAGCAGCGTGAAAATGAAATCAAAGTATCCTGCAGTTTCCGTTTCCTTCTTTATTTCTTTGTAAGATGGCTACATGTATATAATAATGCAATCATTTTTTTCTTTATCTATGTCGGCACTTTCAGGAATATATCAAACCTATGTTAACAAAGTTTATACCTGCAATTTTATGAGTACTACATATGCATGTATACTTGACGCTCTAATTTCTGAAACTAATTACTGGCAAAAGTACTGCATAAAGAATTTTCAGTATATAAATATTTATGACCAAATGTACACGTGACATAGCAAGTGACATACCAAAATTCTGTCACAATCCATGACTGTAAGAAGTCGATGAGCAATAGTTAGAACTGTGCATCCACGGAACTTCAATCGAATCACACGCTGAATCACTTCATCTGTGCTAGAAAATACATGTAAGAGAAGGACTATAATTTCTATCTTCTCTTTAGATTGGACTTACAGATTATGTGAAACACCATTTCTAAAATTTACTTTGAAAATATCATTATCTAGATAATGTAATTAAAGTATGCTTTGTTGATTTTACTGCCTTTACACATAAAACTGATAACAAAAACAAAAGTTACATATGAGCCGCGCCATGAGAAAACCAACATAGTGGCTTTGCAACCAGCATGGATCCAGACCAGCCTGCGCATCCGCGCAGTCTGGTCAGGATCCATGCTGGTCGCTAACGGTTTCTCTAATTGCAATAGGTTTTAAAAGCGGACAGCATGGATCCTGACCAGACTGCATGATGGTTGCAAAGCCACTATGTTGGTTTTCTCATGGCGCGGCTCATTTATTTCGAGCTGTATCTAAGAAGAGCATTAAAGGCTTGTCTGATATTTCACCATATTTTTGTGTAAAGATATCTGTTACACGATTTATTGATCGCGATCATATTGAATAGGACAAGTATTTGCACGCTGGGGAAAATATTTCATGATGGGCCTGTCAATTCTTTACTTATGGGTGAAACAGGTCTCATAAGCGTAAATACGACTAGCTTCTACTGATTATAAAAACATACCGTACGATTTGTTGTGAATTAACTGTTGTTGTACTTTTAGTAGTTCAACCGCCACCCTTGTTTAAGAGCAACATTTAAAAAACACGTTTTTTTCATCCTCAAGTAATAAGTAAGTAGACTCGCCCAGTTTAATCAATCTAGACGCATAATCTTACTATACGAGCGTCTATTTCAGCCGATTTACATTCGGAACATTTTCACGCGTTTCGGGCTTTATCGTATGTTTAACATGGGATTTTTGAGCCGTCCAAAGATGTTGGAAATGTTTGTCTCATTGTTTATTCTTTTTAATAAAACTGTTACTGCTTTCATTGTTTACCACTTTTTTCCCACCCTTGCCCGAAAAAACAGTAATGAGTTTGTACACTGTTCAGACAACTGTGCTCTGTTGAAATTTAACCAAACACAAGTTTACCTGCATAAACAGAAAGCATGATATGTCGCCATGCGCGGATCAAGAGTGGGGGGGGGGGGGGGGTCCGGACCCCCGCTGGAAAATCTTTAAAAAAGGAAAGAAGACAAGAAGGAAAGAAAATGCTTTTCGAAAAAGGCAACATTAGAACTGCATGTAAAGTATATGCGGCTGCTGCTACATACGACCCCGACATAATTCATATTATTTATCTAAAAGAAACTAAGAATTTTACCTTCAAGAAAGCTTGATTTTATCATTTTCCCAAATTTAACAAGTTAGTCCATAAAACAGAATGCAGAAAAATGAAGTGCTAAATTTCAAAATGTCCGTGGGAGGGGCAGGGGATCGACCCCCTCTGGGAAAATTGGCTGTGTCCGTGCATGGTCACTATACCTGTCCAGTACTGGACATTACGGTAAACGCTTCTTTCCTGCACAAATGACAATTTTGCAACTTCTGTCCGGTTTGTACAAATTTCTGGCCGCGATAAACCATTTGACTTGTTTACAATTTGTACAACAGCAAGATTTGTGCACGTGTTGTATGTATATATGAAGCATAATAAGTTGAATTGATCCCATTATTTCATATTCCAATTATCTGTTTGTTAAATTTACAGTTGTTTTTATCAGTAAGGAATGTATTCAATTCAAACAAAAGAATATGATCACTTTCCTTTGATTGAACTTTTTCATTAATTAATATGATACTGGCAGCAAAATCGAATTATCGAGTTTTTGGTATAGTTAGGACGTACAACTGATAACTTATATTTGTATTCAATGATTCGATGTTATGTACACTAAAGTTCTGAACTTTCAACATTTTTTTAACGAATATACATGTTAAATGACTGTTTTCTTTTAGGTGTTGATTTATGCTATAAGGTGAGTAATTTTTACCCCTTATTTGTTATTACCGGTAGAAGCATGAGTCATTTGATGGCCCGATAACAAGCAAAGATGTAACGATCAAGTCGCAATATCTTATGAACTGCCACTGTTTAACGTTGATAAAGCACTTTGTTCCGTGTAATGATACTTCTTCTTTTGTGAACTGGCAAACTTTCATTTTAAAAACACAATAGCAAAGACTTCCAGTAAATTAACGAATTTTGTCAATAGTAACATGATCAGGCTGATGGAACCAAAGGTCAAAAGATATCTTCTTAAAACACATATGCCTCCCTCATGCGTGCCTATACCAATTTCAATCCCGAGTATACTATGAAGTTTGAAGGCAGTAGATCAATGCTTCTTAAGTTTCTTAAACAAATTCCAGTCCCGAGATCAGTATGACTTTGACCAACTGATCACCAAAACAGTAGGACAGGCAATTATCCTATGAAGTTTTACGACTGAAAGCCAAAGCGTTCATTGCTTAATAAGGTAAAACTGATTTCAGTGTCAAGGTCACCATGACATTAATCTTAAACAAACTCACTCCTTACCCAAGAAGGGTCATGCACTGATCTCAATAAATCGTCTGACGACTGTAGACCAAAGCGTTTTTACGTTATTGAACGGAAACCATTTTAGGTTACTGTGAACTTGACCTACTGACATACCAACAATACGGGTTATTAACTGAACACAAGCAATCATCATATAAGGACTGTGGACTGTAGGTCAAAGTGTACTGTTCATACTGAACTGAAATTCTTGCCAGTCCAAGAATAACTGTGACCTTGACCTTTGATCTACTTCTACTGGACACATCCTGTAAAGTGTGATGAGTGTAAGCAAAAGCCTTCTGCAGTTATTGAAAGGAACCCGTTTAAAGTCTTGAGGTCATTGTCACCTTTATCTTTTACCTACTGACTCCCAAAACATTATCTACTGATGATAATCCAACTTCTAGCGAAATTTGACGACTGTAGGCCAAAGTGCTTTTAGTTATTGAGTGGAATCATTTTTTGAGGACATTGTGAACTTGACCCTCGACCTACTTACCCCAGAATAACTGACCACCGAAACGTCATCCTATGAAGTATGAGTATTGTAAAACCAGGAATCATGTACATGTTGCTATGAAACGAAATGGTCTACCGACCAATATACAGTCCGACCGACCGATGGACAGACAAACAGACCAACCACACCCTCTCCTTCGAAGTTTTGCTTAATTAAGTTTCCCATGATTATACAGATCCAATAGGAATCGCCACATTTGAATATCGCTTCCGCCGCCACCAAAGCCCAAGGACTGAGGCGTTGTGTTTGTTTGAATATTATGAGAGTCACCGTCCTCTTTTTGCAATGAAATATTAGGGATTGTTACTGGATGCAAATACTGGATACATACTACACTGTACTATCAGAGGTCAGGGTAGAGTTTTCTGGTAGTAAATATGGATTTTATCACTATCATACTAAATCATACCTGAAGTTCTCTTTAACGGGAGAACCGGCGGAGTTATCTTGTGTTATATAACATAATTACATCTGTTGTGACTTATACATGAATAACAAGTAATATATCAAAATAATACGGAATACTCGAAGAAACGGAAAATAACTCATCCGTAGCCTTTATACAGGATTTAAGCGTTCTTCACTTAAATCCACAGGTACTCTGCGGCTGTGCATGTAGTCGCCGTGCTCACTTTTAGCCATGATTTGACCGTTATTTCTTATCTTTTTTCATTTTTATTCATTTAAGTATACACAGATTGCCAAAACTAATATAGTGCGTGCGTGCGTGTGTGTGTGTTCGGGTTTAAAGGCACTGACCTTCAGATTTGGCTAAAAATGATCTTTCTTTCAAATTGAAGTTTGGTCATATTATGAACATTAGAATATGAGTTTTTGTTTCTAAAATATTTTGAAAATTCCAAATCAAGAAAAAAAGAGACCGCGTTGAGAATCGAACCCCTTACCGCCGCGGCAATAAAGACATTTTCCCGTCGTCGTAACCAATAGAGCTATAGCGGAATTAGCGAATTATGACTTCATATTTATAATCGAAACAGTTTACCTGGAGTAAAGCATTACAAACGCTTTTCGATTTTCATCGCAAAAAAGTAGTAAAAACAGCAAATTCGCATATGTTTCCGTAACATATAGTTTGCCAGTAGTTAATTTTTAAAGCAATCTTAAGAAATATAGCATTTATTTCCAGATATCTTGTTGTCGAACGATCTGGAAGCCAGTCCCTATAACGTCTTTTTCAACAATTTATAGTACTGCCTCACTGGAATATCACGCCGTAGACACGTGACATGATACCCCACCCAGTCACATTATACTGACACCGGGCTGACCAGTCCTATCACTATCCTCTTAATGCTGAGCGCCAAGCGAGGAAGCTACTAGTACCATTTTTACGTCTTTGATATGACGCGACCAGGGATCGAACCCATGACCTCCAGCACTCGAAGCGGGCGCTCTATCGCCAAGCTACCGAGGCGGCCAAACTAATATAATGTGTTATCTGGTAGACTGAAAAAGATTTTACTTTATGATGTGGGGATAGAAAATTTGGAAAATGATATAAAAGATCCTTTTTAATAGCATCACGTCTATTAAAGATTCTTTTACCCTGCTAGCCTTGATTGGGTAGAAAAAGCAGACTATATCTAACATTTTTAATCGTCCATTTTTAAAAGTTTATATAATAGTATTTCGAGATATTTTATCAGGTTTAGAAACCCACAAGAAGTCAAACATGAGATTTTTAATTGTTTTCATCCTATGTTCTGTAAGTGGACATACCGGATTTGGAAATGCGAATGATTTAATTACTGGAATTTTACCTATTACAGAGAGTTTCCATTTTTTCCATTTGTACAGTTCATGTTGAAATGCATCTATCTTAGGGTTTAAATTAATTTTTAGAACTTTATTTGGGCCATTTGTAAAATGTATACCTAGTGTTGAGGCCTCCTTTGACGACCAAATGTTGTTTGTTTTTTTTGTTTGTTTTGCAAACGGTTATATTTGTATGCCGAAAGAACCCTATTCTCAGTACAGTACATTTTGATATGTTTAATTTAAACCCAATATCTTACTAAAGTTTTCAAATGATGTGAGAAGATTTTGAAAGGACCTGTGCAATCTAAGAAAAAACTTGCATCATCAGTAAAAAGTGTTTGTTTTATTTCAGTATTGAGAATTTTAAATCCTGTTATATTTTTTTTTATTATTTATATATCGTGATAATATTTCAATGCCTAATAATGAATAGATAAAGAGAGAGCGGACAGCTTTGTCATACACCTGTTTCTATTTTTTTTTAAATGTCCACTGTTGGTGATGCAGCTTTTTGCGTCTCTGTAGAACAGTTTTATCCAACTAATTAATGTTTCACCGAAGTTGAAAAATACGAGTTTTAAACATTTGAAAATATAGTTACGGTCTATGTTATCAAAGGCTTTTTGAAAGTCTAAGAAAAATATCGACCCTTCATAATTATCATTGTTTACTTTTTCTGTTGCATCATATAAGATTCGTACGCTTTCACCAATATATCATCCCTATTAATAAAGCCAGTTTGATCCTTATTTGTAATATCATCAAGTTCTTTTTTATTCTATTTGCTTTTGATTTTGTTGCTAGTTTATAGTTGGGAAATAGATTTTAGTTTTTTGCGTAGTTTGTTGGCAAATAAAACGCGTTTTTTTTTGTTCGTTCAGATATCTTATTAATCACGAAGGCCGGATTTATTGGCAAATAAAACACGGTTTTGAGTTCAAATGCGTAGCAATCTAATCACGAAGGCCGAAAACATGCAAAACTAAAATCTATTTCCATTCTAACACGTTCGAATTACACCAGGAAGGGATACTAATCTGGAACCATTTTTGTAGGCGTAAACGGCCGTATTACTTCCCTGTCATTTTGCGTGTTTTAATAGACAAAACAATACACGGTAAAATCCTTCTTTGTTTATATAAAAGAAAATTTTAAACGTGTTAGAATCTACGTTTAAGAGAGATATTGATATTGGTTAATAATTCATCTTTATTTTTCGGAAGAAGTGAAATAATACTTTGTTTTTGTAGTTCAGTTAGTTCCTGCTTTTTAAATGAGTAATTATTGGAGTTTAGAAGGTACTTATTATATCATTCCAGAAGATTTTGTAAAATTCAGCCGTTAGACCGTCGGAACCGGGACTCACATTTTCTTCTTTTAGAGCTATACCGCATTCGTATTCTGTCAATATTCCTTCACTTATTTGTTTTACTCATTACTTAAATTTTTATGCATATACGGACAAAACTTCCTGTCATTCGTAAGATATTTATCTTTTACACACAAATCTTTATAAAAAGAATATACTTTAGTATTTTTATTACTACCCAAAGTGTATTTCGGTTGGCCTCACTATTAATTTGAACAGTTACATTTATTGATATACGTTTTTTGTCTTGGTATTCAGAATTTAGTATAACACTATTATTAAATTGAAATACCCCGTTATTTGACCGTTACTTCTGCTCTTTGAAATTCCTTACATATATAGTAACCCAATAACACACAATATACGATTAAAATGCTTCTTTAAAACTTTCAGACTCCCGATGATAATACAAAAAGACAAGGTAGAGAACCTGTGCTTAAATAAAGGAATGTGGCATGTGGAATGGAATGGTATTGAATCAAATCGCCGAAGATTTTTCTGTCAAGCGGCTTATTTAAACTAAGGTAGCTGCGGACTAAAATTTGTTTGAGAATTGGTATCCGACTAGCGACTGTACTTCGGTTAAAACTTAACTTGGCAGCAAATTAAAATTAGTCATTCATGTTCAGCAGAACACAGACAGCGGGTAAAAAGACTTTTAGCCTTTGTTTTCCCCCTTTTATTTAAAATGTTTTGGATTTTAAGAGCTATTTCTGTGCAGATTGTGTATACAGTTTAGGGGGCGTATTGATTTTTAAACTGTAACTTACTTATTCTTACTCAAGCAGACACATACCTAGTTGGTGGGAAATTTTAATCAAATTGAACAATTCAGAAGATAGGATAAACTGCATAAAATATTAGTTTACTGTTTTTAAAAATTTAAATTCCATTCGTCTGCTTTTATATTTTCTTAGACTTAAATTTAGATTTATAAGACAATAACCTTATATCCCCTCAAATCATACCCACACGGACACAACGTATTCACATTATTTTATGTAAAACATTGTAATTACAACCTCGAAATAATAACAGAGAATAATTAATCAATTATAATTGTTTAATGTGTTAAAAGACGTTAACGTTTTTCACAAGATATGTATATAATCAATTTATAATCAGTATCTTATTAAAATATTTTAATACATCAATATATGTATTATTATATAGCATGTTTTATCACTTTTATAACATATTTCAGCTAGACGGAACACGTACACATTATGAAATCATATAATATAAAAAATCGTCTGACATATTGACGACCGACTGTCCAAGAGCTGAGTGAACTGACCACGCTATGTGAGAATACACATGCTGATCAGAGCGCGAAATCAACACCTCACCGTGGTCCGCTAGGAACGATACATATAGGGAAATAATTTTCTTCTAATTCACTGCGTTTAACCGCAGAAAAATATATTTCTCTATATATCTGTAATAGTTTATACTTCGAATCTGTATCCTAGCGGATCTCACGTATCGGAAAGCGACCTGTTATGAATTTAGCTATTTCCCGTAATGAACACTTTCTCTACGCATTAATTCTATCATCATGGTCTAGTCTACTTTCAGAGAGAGAATACGTACATGTAGCTTCTCTGCTCCCAATCAGGTAGAGAGACTAGAATGTAAAAACTGACTTGTGAAATGTTGAACCGGTTCCAAATTTGTTGTGGAATAAATGTGCTTATCTTGACCTGCTTACCCATCGAAATTAGACCTTAACGATTTATGTCGCAGTATCTGTACTAAACTATGTGTTTGGACATAGATTACATTTATGTCATTGAAAATTAAACTTAAATTTAAATAAGACTGGATCTGGAAAATATAAGATAGGCGCTTTACAATGAAAAGTATCTAAATCAAAACCATACTTACTGTCACAAATAGGTATACAATTGTAATTGTCTTTGTTTGTTATTAACTTGGCCAATCAGGTTATTGAATTCATGACTGACTATAATTATGTGCCATTTATCCTGGCCTTTGAAGTGAATGCGTATACTATTAAATATGGCCCCAGCCACACAATTTTATTTACGGCACTGTTAAAATATAGCTTAATAAACGGACCGTTGATTAGGTTTCCCAAAAATAATAAAGTACCTGCTATCAACATTAGCGGTGGCTTCGTCAATAACGATTATTTTCGTATCTCGTAAAATAGCCCTTGTAAGACAGATAAGCTGCCGTTCTCCAACACTAAAATTGCTTCCACCCTCAGATACCTCCGTGTCTAGACCTAGCGGTAATTCTTTTATCTTTCGTTTCAGCTGAACCTGTTGGTGAAATTAAGCAATTATTCACTGCATATATCAGTGTATAAAACTCATTTTGTAACTAAGCAGAACTGTGTCTATATTTGCTACCTTAGCCTGTACAAAGGTTTGGATATAATAACGAGATCTTAGTTACGAGTTTAGTATGTCCAAATGATAGTTATATTATAACTGACTTAATACATGGAAGATATTTGTTTGTTTCAGTATACGATGGCGAAATTTTCACGATTAGCAAAGCCGCGAGTAAAACTATAATATATGGTGTTTATGATTGAAAAATAACTTGATGTCATATGTAAAACAAATTTCCTTTTTACTTTATGTTATGACTAAATTTACACCAATACATTCAACCAACTAAATTGATTGTGATTTAAATCCACACCTACCCCTCAAACCCCTAAACAAAAAATCATTTTGACCTGATTAGTGACAATTACTCTTTGCTTTGAAATAAAAGCAGATTTCCATTTGCTTCTGACATACATACCTAAAAAGGTTCGCGTTCTTGGTCGTCTTATTTAAGTGAAACATGCATAAGAGTAGGGTTCGCGGGAATATTTGAGAAATGACCTAAATATTCAAATGACCTTTACTCTCTCTACTTTTCATCAGAACAGCTACTATAATCACTGCATTTGCTGCTACTTGGATTACACATCATCAATAAACGTTGACTATATGTGCAATCATTTATCTTTTGATCCATAATCACATAATTATGATAGGGACTGGCTGGTAACCAATTAAAACTTTGATTTAATTGTTTTATAATGCTTTTGGGATAAAATGATGGATCGTTATTATTAGTGGTGAACGACGTAATTGTGGCTTATTATGTTCAATCCCATGATTCTGCAACAGTTACTGCTCATCTTGATTAGTGAGAGTTATTTCAATCACATGAGATTACTGCATGTGTCCATTCATATGGCGTTTGTTTTTAGTTTGGTGACAATAAATTTTAGCAGTTTAGATAATGATTGTATACTAATATTGCAATTCATTTACATGTACATGTATATGGTGAAGCATTATTCGATAAAGTAAATGTACTGGTATATTTTCGTCATATTCTAAACTCACAGATACGTGCCTTACCGCCATTGTCGTACACGAAAGAAACTATAAAACCCATAATTTCTACTTTGTACCAGGTCTACGTTTGTAGTGATGTTGAAAATGCGGACTTCGATCTATTTAACTCTAAAGCTGACAAAGAGGCTTAGACTCTTCTCGACATAGAAATTCGAAGGGAATAGTATCATATTGTGTGTTTATAAGAAACATCGTTTCGAATGAAATATTCCGTGCATGCAAGATAATGTATTCTCCTAGACTAAGGAATTCAACTACTTGGAAATTGAAGTTTGGGTTTGGGTAAGTGTGACTAGAAATCATCCGGTGATTCTAATAATGGAGGTCACGGTGTAAAAGGTCAGAAAACTTGTTATAAACGATGTTTTTTTGTTTGTTATTTATGTTCAGCTTTCTGAATCTATTGTTTAGCTTCATCATTTATTTACCAAAAAAAAAAAAACAATTTTGACTGGCAAGATATATAACTTGCATGCGCAAGTTCAACAGTTATAAGGAGTAGGGCATGGAAAATAGTTACATCGTTGGCATTAAGTTTTGGAAGTAGTGTAAGGACTTGTTACTTCAGACAAGAAAGATACAGAACGGAAAAAAAGGTTTTCAAGGTGTCATTAGTTTTAAATTTGTGTTTTATCAATTAATGTTATAACACCAAATGTGATGGAAATCACTTAAGGTAGTTCTGCACGTTCGGATAATTTTTTTCTACGATGTAGAATTTGATTAAACTCTGATTTTTTTTCGAGAACTCAGAATATACTTAGAAAATTCAGCAAATAAAAAAAATAGGACCGTGTGCTTGAAATTTTGCTAGGCTGATTTGAAAAAAAGCAGTACTTCACGCTAGTTTTCATAATGGGAGTCTATGGGAAAATCATAACTTTTATAACATTTTCGCGAATAGATATTTTTCTACAATGCAGATTTTAATGAAACTTCTCACAGTCTTAAATAAACACATGGGCTGTAATATGGTGAAATAAAATGTATAATTCCGTTTTGTTTTTTTTTGTGAGATATTTGCCCATGATTAAAGTGATTAACACATTTCAAGCTGTTTTAATACCACATTATAACTTACACTTCAGAAATAGTGAGTTGCCATTGTATAAATTTACTCACAGGTGCCTAATTCTAAAGTATTTCGATCAGACTTATCTACGTGATCGTGAATCAGCGGCGTAAAGTGTACACATAGTAAATAGAAAATTATTGGAAAATGTATGTTTTTGGCTCCTACTTCTATGCATAAGATAGAGTACAGGTTTTAGCTGAACCTCTTTGTCTGCTGTAAAAAAAAAGATAGGTAGAAGTTAAAATTTCAAAGAAGCAGTGATACAAATGAAGTAAATTTCCAAGCTATGATAGTTCATGGCATTACCTTTACTGATTGAAAAAATGGTGCATATTTCTATCAGGTTTTATAAAGATAATAACAGGTGAATAAGTACTTGTATACTAGCACAAAATACAGTCAAATTGTCTTATCTGTGGGTACAGCTAAAATCAACATTTATGATAATAATTATTGTGTCAACTACTATGCTGATACTTTATTCATACAATAACAGAACTACTTATCAAAGCAAAACTGAAACACAACCACAATTAAGTTCAACGATAAAATCAGATGAAACTTCAAATTATAAAATAAGTTAATACACTGACCTCATCCAGAGCGTTCCAAATTTCTTCATCTTCATAATCACCGAATCTGTCTATATTTCTCCTTAGTGGTCCGGTAAACAACACCGGGTCCTGCAATTATTATAGGTTCACGTCACGTTATCAAAAACCAAAACGCAAGAATTAGTGTTACACAAGTCCATACATAATATGTTAACATGCAGCTTGATGCTATAATTTTAAATTGTTACTAACGCTTTAGTTCTTTTGTTTTAAGTATTCTACTTACGTCTCCGAAGTACGATTATTTCAAGTAAAAGAACGAATGTAGAATTTACTGACTGGGTACCTACAATTAACTAATATTGAATAATCAAGTGGAAATTTCTCATTGAAAAATCATCCAACCGTAACATGAAGATAGTAGTCAATCATTTGAATTCCTGCCAGTGGTTGCTTAGAAATACTTCTGACTAGGATGGCGCTTTAATTTACTATGTTGAGTAATCAAATGCAATTACTCAGTGAAAAAAATATCAAAGCGGAAAATGAAAAAATATGCGCGTCTCCCTTTGGAAATGAAACTTATTAACTTTCATTAAATTCCAGTCGGTGGTTGCTGAGACTGTACGACATATACTATATGGGCATCTCTGCTTAATAGTAAAGCTCCGGCTAAATTTTAATACGTGGGTGTTAAGAATCACTCCGGACAAGAATTGTACTACAGTATACTATATTGAATAATCAAAGGGCTCTCTTAATAATGAAGTCTGAGTTTACTATGACGTTTGGCTGTATTCCAGTCAGTGGTTGCTTAGAAATAATCAAGAGAATATGAGTCAAACTTCCGATGAAGTTTCGCTAAATTCCAGTCAGTCTTTGCTTAGAAATACTAAGGACAAGAATTCGGGACATACGGAAGGACGGACGGACTGATAAAGCTGCGACTATATGCTTCCCCTTCGGGGTGCATAGAAACGAGTACAAAGACGACGTCACCTATGTGGGCTCGAACCTCACTCAGGGCGTTGAATTCTTCATGTGAGGAAGCCATCCAGTTGACTTACGGAAGGTCGGTGATTCTACCCAGGTACCCGCTTGTGATGAAATAATGCACGGAATGGTACCAGGGGTCTTCCTCCACCATCAAAGCTGAAAAGTCGCCATATGACCTATAACTGTACCGGTGCGACAATAAACCCAAAACAAAAAAAGACTAGAGGTTAAATCGAGTCGGCTATTTGTAATGACGTTTAATCATGCTCGTATATAAATAGCCACTCGTTAGCAGTCAGGTAATAAAAATGATCTTATCTTTATTAACGCGGGTATTGATGAACAATGCATATCTGACACCGAAATATAATAATCAAAGAGAAAACCTGTTCTTACATATATAAACAACAGTAGTAAATACCGATTGTTACATGGACAAATAATAAAAAAGAAGAACAGAAAAAACATTTCTAACATATATATATAATACAAGAAGTAAAGTTGTTTCTAATATAGGCAAATAATAAGCAAAATGAAAAACGATTCTAAGAGAGAAGCTCGATTTTACCATAGACAAATTATAAATGAAAAGAAAGTCGATTCTAACATAGAGAAATAGTAAAAGAAGTAAACGCTAAGTCTAATATAGCCAAACAAACAAAAAAGTTAAAAACAATTCTGACATAGATCAATAACAACTGAAGGGAAAACCGATTCTGACATAGATCAATAACAAGAGAAGGTAAAGCCGAATCTGACATAGATTTGAAAATCCGTGTTTTATTCTTTTCACAATCAATCTTACATACCAAATAACATATATAGCAGCGTCTTGGAGTGAACAGAGAGATTCAAATGTCTTCTACGTAGGACTTAGTATCTCCTACGTAGGATTTAGTATCTGCTGCTTAGATATATACGTTTTAGTTTATATACTTTATAAGGACAAGTCAAAACAGCCACGATATCAATTAATTCTGAACACAGGCAACTTACACAAATGAAATTTTAGCAGAATTTGAAAGAAATTTGGACGAGACGCTTTAAATAACCGTCTTTAAAATTACAATACCAAAATAAACTAAGATGAGGTATATAAATGCTAGCTATTGGTAGCTGCACACTATCACACACAAATATACACGTGAAGTTAACGGATGTTTTGGTTTGTTCCGAAATACATATTTTACTCAAGCTTGGCCTGATTACGAAACTTTTTTCATGGTCTCTTTTTGAGGCATATTTCATTTGATGACTTAGATAATGTGTAGAGTTCTGAGAAGCTTTCCGTCATACACTTGGATAACAGTTAAGAAAGGCAATTTTTGGCAAAACTTGCAGTTTGCGAATATTCTACCAAGTTAGCGATTATAAATCTTTTAACAATGTCTGTAGAAAAAGTTAACAATTTAGAAAACAAAAAATTGTTCACAGACACTTGGAATAAGGACAACCCCGTCCTCTTCCCCTGTCTACTGTTAGCCAATAGTTTTTGCATAATAACACTTTATAACATACTGAGCAAAGGTAACAATTATAAAACGGGTTTTGTTACAATTTCAGCATGTTTTAAAAACACATTTTTTCACCATCAGTGCTCTTGAAAAGTAAAGATGGGCATCTAACTGTGAAATCGACGCAAGGAAACAATAGCCGATTTAGCTTTTAAATAAGCACCTACCTATGAATTCCTGTTATCAATTTACGGGTATGTAACCATTCTGACAAATGACACCGGTCCTGATAACTTACCGGCGAGAAATAATAACCATCATAAATTGATCAAATTTACTTCATTAGTACACTTTTTTGCGGATAGATCCATGTTTTGTACTGCGCATATCGTAGTTGGATACCAAACATGGACCTTTATAATAACAAGTGGTCACCCAGTTTAATGTAGTGTGGTTCGAGCCACACTCGGGGTGTTGAATTCTTCATGTGAAGAACCCATACAGCTGGCTTATGGAAGGTCAATGGTTCTACCAAGAAGCCTGCCTGTGATGCACGGAGAGGTACATGGGGTCTTCTGCCACTATGAACGCTTGAAAAGTTGCCATATGACCTTTAATTGTGTCGGAGCGACGTTAAACCCTACAAGCTCTATGAGACAAACGTGACTTCATTCAAATTTCAGACTTTGTTGTTTGCCTTTTCTTTGGGTTCACAATGGCACATTGAAAATCATATGGCGATTATTTAGTTTTTGATGAAGGAAGAACCAGCATTGCTTCAGACATTGTTCGGTACCTAGGTAGTCGACCTTCTGTAAGCCAAGTGATGGCTTCCAAACATGAAGAAATATACATCGAACGCGAGTTTTTGAACACGTTTCGATGAGAGACATGTGGGACAAATGTTTTGAAGTCTGTGGCAGTAAGCCTTTCTTCCACGGACCCCCAGCCCCCGACCCAATTTTCAGGGAAATATCTTGTCAATTAACTGGTTAACATGTTCGGAGAAAAAAGGTGAAACTATTCTCTTGCAAAATTCTAAGCGAACAGCGGACATATAAGAACAACATTATTGTAGATCTATCCTGTGAACAATCGTGTATCACTTTGAGCTTCATGCTGCAACGAACTTATAGAAAGGTTTGAGCAAACGTAAAGTATTTTAGATTTAAGATGCTTCGTACCTGTGGAATGATAGAAATACTTCTTCTCAGATCATAAATTCCTGTTTCTTGTATGTTTACGTTGTCTATCATGATACTGCCAGTGGGTTCCACCAAGCGAAACAGCATGGCAATTAATGAGCTTTTACCTGCTCCCGTTCTACCAACAATGCCAACCTTGGATAAATAAAAAGTATAGTTCACGGTCATTTCATTTGTATCTGTTTCATGTTGGATCCTAGATATCACGTATCATGTAATAGTTAATAAAGGGAGCATGTAACAAAAGTAAAAAAGGATAAACACTCGCCTTTTCTCTATCTCTGATTGTGAAGGATAAGTCCTTAAGAACGTTCGGTAATTCACTTGAATATCTCAGACTTGCTCCTTGCATGGTTATCTCGCCTGTCTTAGGCCACTGAGGTGGAGGAGCTGAACCTTCATTTGACTCGGGTAAAAGTTTTATGTATTCTAGGATTCTTTCAACCGCTACCATCTGAAATTAGAAAACAGTTTATTTTTGCTTGGGTTGAATTGAAAAATCTGCATTATCGTTAAAGCCTTCTTTGACCTTGACTATTTAACCTAAAATGTATTTTGAAAAAGAAGAGCTCCGCAAAACGGGGCAATATTCTAGGTCAAGAGAGGAGGAAGAATACGAAATATGACGGACGGACGGATAAACGCACACGCCAGTACATAAGTCAGTTTTGTCACAAAACAGGTGTATATTTACTAGAATGTAGAATTGTTTAATGTGTGGTTCTACCCAGGTGTCCGTCCATTTCTGATAAAATGCTTGGATTGGCACCATAGGTCTGGCACTATTAAAAGGTGGAAGGTCGTCATATGAACTATAATTGTGTTTGTGTGATGTTAAACTAAACAAATCAAATTAAATTTGTTTGGCAAAATATGTCAATTCCGTTGTATAGCCAAGTCTGGCTAATCTGTTTCCATGAAGATCTGGGCCCTGTTGTTCGATGGTTAACGTTTAGAGTTATTTTTCGACATTTCAGAAGACTTACAAAAACGAATGTATGAAGTAAGAATTATGAACACTGAAAAATATTTACAATGAAATCAAAATATCACACTAGTGTTTCCAGTCAAGTCTAGTATTTTAAATCAAAGTTTAGCCGGCGGTTAGTTTAACAGCCGATTAAAGTTTCGAACAACCGGACCCAGAAGAGATAAAACATATTAACCTATGTACTTAATATTTGGTTCTGGATGATTTAAACTGCCTGTATGAAATCTGACATAAATACACTTTGCTCTCGAAATTACAAAGTAATTACAAGTATTTGTTTTGAATTTGGAAAAGAAATCAACAAATATCTAATGTATAAACTAATTCCGTACATTTTATAAACACGAATCTGGTAATCATAGATTAAAAGAACCATAATCAAATAAAAATTGTACCTGATTCTCAACTTCTGCACTTTGTCTTACACACCATTGAAACTGAGCCATTAATGACATTGCATATGTAATAGATAGACCAACCGAACCAGCGTTTAGTCCTGAGAAAAACATTATTATTTTTAACCAGACAGATAATCTCTAAGAGACTTTAATTCATAAGCTAAAGTAATAAAATCTAGAATAAGATGCATGGAAGCATACAGTGCAACACAGACTCGGTTCGACTGAGTCTGATCATGACAGGTAATGGAAAGCGCAATACTGTTCACGCCGACTGGCACCGGCTTCAGTGGAATTCTAATGAATGTAATCCATGATCTAAAAAGACAAGAAAATATAATAACACTGAATCCATTTTACGGCCTCCAAACGCCGCTAAAATATTGCTGTTGTTGATAGTTAATAAAATCTAGAAGAAGAAGATCCTTTTGAAGTGTAGAATGCAACCAAGCAAAATAAAACAAAATATTTCTGCAATCTGCAGACACCGCGACATATGTCAACTTTCTTTTCTATGTTAAAGTGGTTTTAACTTATATACAAATAATATTGCAGTACGTCCAGAAGTGCGCGAAAATGGTATCGCAGAAACATAAAAAATATCTTCATGTCTATATAGAAATTATGGTTCACACTCATATTGTGCAAACATCAGGTACAGTAAAAATAGCTGTGGTTTCAAGTGAAATGGAAAAAAACTGTTATTATTATATCAAAGAAAAAAGGCACGACCATAAAGGAACAGTTGACATTTGATGGAAGAACGTAAAAGCATGTAAGACAATAAAGATTAAAACAAGTTTAAAGTTATAAAGAACTTGATCATGGTAAGACTGTATTTTCAGACTAGTTTTCAAACTGACTTTTTATAACCTCTAATGTTAACTAATGCTTTACCTTAAATGATAAAAATTTATTGTCTAGAAAACAATGTTTCTCATCATAAATTTATGGTCACCAGGCATATTTCAACATTTTACATCAAATGAATTCTTGGGTCATATATAGCGTTTGTGAACGTGTGGTAGAGAAGGATAACATAGATGTATCATAAAACGAAAACTTACTATCAGCCGTTAAAACACAGGAAAATGAAACCGCATTAACAAATAAGGCACACAGTAGGTCGAGTCTGATGGCAAACCAGCGTGCTGACGTTAGAAAAATAATCGTAGTCTCTGTGTGCAAGTTCTGAAGATAGTCGTATTTTTCTATCATCTTGTTCTGCATTCCGAATGCTCGAATTGTGCAAATTCCCTCTTGCGTAACCGCTACATGGCCGCTCACAGGACTTTGCGCTAAACGTGTTGTTAAAATAAAATGCTGTTATGATATACATTTACTTAGACGTTTAACCTTTTATCGGCGTTAACTAGAACTAAACTGAAATTCTTTATTATTAAAATGTATGATTTCGATATTTTGTTACGAATTGGATACAAAATACTGCCTTTTACAGGGAGCAGTTTCTTAACATTTTCGATGGTACATTGTACTTTAAGGAAGCCGTGTCAAATTAAAAAGAAATATAAACATAAGGAGAGTTAAAATCTATATAAAACTAATGCAATGTTGAACGATTCCATATATTCATGTTTGCACATCTTAATACAGATTTCTTACGGGTTGTCAATTGCATAAAAAGTAACAGTTCAGGGTTGTGCTGAGTACTTCATCTCAGTATTGTTATATTTTCTGGTCCTTCGGGATTATTGATTTCAACTCATTTATATTTGAAGATTGAATACTGTTTAAGCCGGTGCTAGCGGGCGTGGACAGTGCTGCATTTTTCATTACTGCTCATGAACAGACTCAATCAAACCGAGTCTGCAATTTTCATTGTTTGCCTTGTTCTCGGTGCTTCCGAAGGATCTACTTTTCAGACTTTATTCAGTACTTGAGTATAATAAGTATAATTATCTTTTTTTCCTGTACTTTCTAATACTCAGTACTCACGGAAAAATACTGGTACTTGCACTCATGAGTACTAAGTACTTTTCTATAGTAGCATTTTGTTCAGCACTCATGAATTTTTTTTTTTAACTCTGAAAAGTACTAATATTTGACATACATTGTATTTAAAAAAAGTTTTGTAAAAAGTCATGTTTTTATCAAATATACAGATTAACAGATTATCTTTTAAGAAACATTTTCTTTACGATATGATACACACTGTCAATCTAAAGAATGATGTTGTATGTTTAATAAAAGGTAAAAGATGCAATATGCAATATGTTGGACATACTATACAGCCAGTTTTACGGCGTATGAATAGCCATAAATTTGACATATCTAACTTTACAATAACTTTAATGGTGTAAAGAAATCAGAAGAAATTGAGTAACTACGATCAATTACGAGTAAAATGTGTAGAACTGAGCGGCGGAAAGTATATGCTTGTGACCATTTTGTTTGGTAAGAAATTCACTGGTAAATGTAAATCTATACTGCGGTCCTCATAAAGTACTCGTGAGTACTTTGATTAATACTCTCAAGTACCACTCTTAATATCAGTACTTAGTTATCATGGGAGTAAGAACCAAGCTGTACATTACACGAGTATTACTCGACTACTAACACTCAGAATTCGACCAAACCCAACCCAATTACAGTTATGACACTTGCCTTATTTTCTGCTAGAGAAAAATGAAAAAAACAGTAGATCTAGATCCTTATCAGAAAACTTTACATTATCTTTATATTTAGATTTTGTATTTTGATGTCACTTTTAAGGGCTGAGGAGATTTTCATTTTTGAAAAGAATTTCCCTTTTATAAATTTCCATTTAAATATGTTTTGGGTATTTCAAACTGAAGTAATAAGTTGTTTGTTTTATTTTAATCTGTTTATATATAATTCAGAATTAATTTATTTTTAATATATCGTGTTTTCGCTAACAATAGACACAAATGGAGGAAATATTGAATTATTAAATTCGTGCTGCGCATATAATTTTCAAAGCAGTTCTTTTGAAAATCATTCCTATCAGTTTGTATACAAACTAAGTAAATTTTGTCTTATTTGTATGTTAAATAGTTATATCTTTGTTCTGCAACTTGCTACAGGAGTGAGCGGTTAGTGGCCTATTTTAATCATCTACTATTGAAACTCATCTGTGTGAAATTATTTTAAAACAGGGCCTTCAGTTTCTGGCTCGGAGACTTTTAACTGTTCCAATATATACATATAGGGAAAAAGTGACCAATGATTTTGATAAATATGAAAATACTGGTAGAAGGTAAACTAAGGATCAATTATACTATAGCTGAACCATCAGTATCTGACGAGAAGATTTATATAAGATATATCACGCCTCCTTTTACGACAAATCATAAAAATTTATACAATCTTTGTAGACGGTCACCCAAGGAATATTTCTATGAAATTATCTAATATTGGTGCAGTTATTTTAGACATTATATTTGAACTGTTTCATATTGTTTGCTCCTGGTGGCATCTATGCGTAACCTTACGGAACTATTTGAACAATTTTGAAAGAGGACCTTCAAAGGAACATCCTTGCTAAGATCCTCAAATTTCGTACTATGGTTTTAGAAGAAATATTGTTACGTACATTGTTTAACTTTATTTTTTTTTTCTTTATCATTTTTATTTGATTACTCATTTCTAACTGTAAAGCTTGACCCAGTTCTGATACATAAGGCATGTCAATAACTTGTTTATATTCTATGGTGTTCAAGAATGGTCTATCACAATACTGATGAACAGGTTGTTACATTTACTTTTAATGTTTGTTTTTTCCCAGAATCTTCTTTGTTTTCACCGTGATGCATAAAAGTTCTGGAACATTCCATGATACTTTAAATAGGAAGGTGTCTGAGGACAGGATAGAAACTACATTAAATCCTATTGAAAAATTATCTTGTATTTCTTAATAACACAAGATTACCAGTTGGAACATTCAACATTTGAAGGGTTTACATTGAAATTGTGGATTTAAAATGTTTTAAGAAGAGGATGTATGGTCTAAGGACAAATTAGATTTAATTTCGATTTCTTAAACTTTGGAAATAATACTGTTTGAATTCAAATTTTGCCAGGACAGGATCATGACTATTCCTACATATTAGATTGACTTTACGGCTAATCAACATTTTAAGGCATTTGAATTGTTACTTTTATATTTTGTTATTGCTGATAGTTGCTGGTTTGTTTTTCTTACTTTTAGTATTTAAAGTAGGAAGAAAGTGTTACCCTTAGACGAAACAGTATTGTTCGAAGAAACTACTGATGACGTACGAGGGGTGGATGATGGATGGGCGGACCAAATGGCAGACTGTTGGTAATCCCAAAGTCTTCGATAGACCATTTTAAAGTTGAATCAAAGAATGTACTTAAAGTATTTTAAGTAATCACTCAATTTATTCTTACTCGTGCTTTCTAGTCGGCGAATATGGTTAGCTGTTTTGACATAATATCTCCTCAGAAGCACAATCACAACTGTAAGGGGCAGTAAGGCAATGTACACCCATGGCACAGCCATTCCTGCAACTATTATTACACCAAGGACAACCAAAGCACTCTGAAACAAAATAACACTTTATGTTATAGTTAGATAAATTTTATAATAAATTAAGTTTGATATTTATGGTGCAATATTTCTGCCAACCACAAATCCACTTATTTATGTAGACAGTATTCTCTAAAAATATCCAGTTATTATCTAGCAAGTGGCAAAATTGCATGTTATCCAAATAATTGTGTTAACAGAATTAAACTGCCTTTTACCTGTTAGTGCCCACTTTTGCCATCAACATATTTATATAAATAAGTCGTTATTGTGAAAGTTTATACTCGTACCAAAATAGGCAATTAACAGATAGACTTTTCGTAACCTATACGTGTCACGGGGCTGTTAGGTTTATGCGGGTTCTTGTACGTATGAAATGGGCGCTGTAAATATATATAATAATATATTTAGACAATGTATGTTTATTGTTCATACAATAACAATGATGGCGGATGACATAACAAAGGGTTCATTACACATATATCAACGGTGTTCAATAAATGGCATCAAATGTACTTTAAAACCACATATCAGTTACTGCAACATTTAAAAGCCTTAGTTATTTAGAATACATATTTATGTAACTAATAATATATATGAGGACATCAGAACATACCTGTAAATATACATATTGACATTTTTAGACAGTGTATGTTTATTGTTCATACAATAACAATGATGGCGGATGACAAAACAAAGGGTTCATGGGAAGGCCAATGAAGATTATTAGTAAAACTCTGGATTAGTGCTAGTGATACGACCTACGAAATTAATGTTACGGCTAACGAATTGACTATTGACTACTACTGACTGCTAACTACGTGACAACAAATAGATTCTAATACAATACGTTCCTGAAAGTAGTATAAAATAGGTAAATAATGGCATTTGAGACATGTTTCATGTAGATAATATTATTTGCGTCCTATGACATACGGAATGAATTAGTGTTTCCACCGCGTACCCTACCACCACCACTAATGGTTTGTGATAGATTGATATAGATATAATTTATAACATTCAAAAGGAATGAAAACTTTGCCTATATATTACGCCACTTTATGTATTTTCATTCTTTCCGAAATGATACGGGGCGATTAGGGATATTGCTAATCAAAACTGACTACCTGGCGAAAATCAAGATATCTAGATTACACAAGTGACAAAAATCAGCAGCGAGCACTAGCAGGCAGTTTTGTCCTGTTAAGATTCTTAATCCGATAACACGCGATTTCGTCACTTGCCAGATAATAAGTAAATAAGTGACATTTTTACGAAACATTTCGTAATAAAGAAGTCGATATGTGGTCAGTAGAAATATGCCAACCTAGATGCTCACTATAAATGTTTCTCTTTGTGCAATGAAAACTGAAAAATGATGCTTTGTAATATGTAACACTATAAACGAAAATAATAGCAGACTCGGGTTGACTGAGCCTGTTCATAACAGGTAATAAGATTTGGAAACTGCTGAAATCCACCTAGCACCAGGCGCATTAAAAAATAAAAAGATACGTTCCAAATTTCCATTAATCTCTTATAATTATCCTTACTCTGTTCTTTTTCAAATATCTTCATTAGACAATGTGTCGTGGTTTAATAGAGTTCAACTCAAACCGTTATCTTGGGAATGAGGAATGTTGAACATTTCATAAATTTTTGGAACATACCTTATCAAACAAAATCTGTTGTTTTTTTTCTATGCTTCTAAAGGATATTCTTACAGGTTTTATAACATTCTAAACGTCAACGTTTTCTGCAATGACACGCTTATTGTTGGTTATAAGGGTGCAGACCTTTCTTGGACAGAGAAACCAACCTCTAGCTAACAAGAAATAACGACTTCGAAAATGGTAAGAAAAACACAATTTTTTGAGAAGCTGCAAAATCCAATGGAAAATCGAATAGGTACAGCCACGTTCAGAGAACGAAGTTCACTAAAATACTAACCTTACGTTCGCATCACTTAACACACCTTATGTTTCATTCAAGTCTTTCCTCTTTACACGAATGCATTCGACTTTTATCTATAATAACTTATATTTACCTGTAGAAATTCGAAGAATGTTTTCGGTAATGTGTCGTCAAGCTGTCTTATATCTTTTGAAAATCTGTTCAGTACTCTTCCTGTAAAACATGCAAAAATTATTATGAATGTATGAGTGTTCCAGGCAGGTAAGATTTCTTCACTGCAAATGTGAAAACTACTACAAGTGAAGCATTTTGTTTAGCTTTTAGTTGGTTAATTTTGTTAACCCTTGAACGATCAATGTTTAAGGTATACTAAACCCGAATTTCATAACTAAAAGAAAAGCTACAAATTATATAATAACACGTAAATCTATTAAGGTAGATCTGCACGTTTGATAAACCGGAAGTGATGGCGTAACGTTATTTATCCAGAAACGTGGAATAAAACCTGAATTCGGCGGACAGAAATAAAAATCATTTTATGAATAAATGGCAACCAGCGACTAAATTCATTACAATGATACTGATACTTTCTGTTAAAATATGATATTAAAACATCTGACACGTTCAATAATTCAAAATATTGTCTGACAATTAGCTTGAAATGTGCGGTTTATCTTAATCATTGTTAAGTACCTCACAAATAAGCACACGGACCTATACATTTGTACATTTATTTCAACAAATTTTAGACCATATATTTATTTATGACCTGAGATTTTTTTTCAAGTCTACATTGTAGAAAAACTTTTATTCGTGAAAATGTTATGGAAATTGCGATTTTCCCATAGACTTCCATTATGAAAAATTGCGTGAGGTCAAAATTTTTCAGATCTGTCTAACAAAAATATCGAGCACATGACCCTATCTTTTTTATTTGCCGAATTTTCTAAGTATATTCTGAAGTGTTGAAAAATCAGAGATTAATCAATTTCTACATTTTACAAAGATTTCGATCCAAACGTGCAAAACTTCCATTTAAAGAGTAAAATTGACTTAAATGTATCTGTTTGTTGCAGGTAGGCATCTTAAGTGGATGTAACACTATAATCTGATGGAGACGGTCAGTTTGAAGATATTCAAACAGCCGGCTTGAGAAATATTGCAAACTTGCTTGAACGCGTGCTAGATAACTACACATACCAAAATAGAGGTCTTACATAATAATAAGCTGTTGTATGGCTTCATTTACTTTATTATATTTTTAACTGACCTGTGGCCTCATTGGCATAAAAAAATCCTATCCTAGTTCCCAACACACTATCAAACATCGAGTTATGAAGATTTCGTGATGCATCTAACGCCACTTTAAAGAAAATAAGTGCTCGCAATAATCCAAAAATGAAAACACCGCCGGTGATTACACTGAATATGGCTATATTGAATTGCGTATCTACTCTCGGTATCATGACATGTGTATTGTTGACACCATTTAATGACAAGTCTGCGTCCCTAGCCATAGCAGCATATTTATCCTCCTCTTGGTTTGTCCTATAATGAAACAAAACGCTGTCCTTCAAATGAAATTTAGTTTCACTAGAGACACTTTTACATTTATTCCTCTATGAATTTTACATTTAATAAACTTAGAATGCTCATTATACATAACAATTACTTTTTAATATTGACTGGGAGATCAACGAATTTATACCCTCGCGAGACTACTTCTAAATTAAGAATAAGATCGTTAGAATATTCACGGTATATGGTCGTCGCGTAATGTATACAGGAAAGTATAAACAAAATCAATACTTTTGCCAGTATTTCTTTCCGCAAACTCAATTAGCAAAAATAGGGAAATAAATTCCTCGTGTAAATTTCTGACTTTGAGGTATTTCGTGGCATTCGTAATAGCAAAAATTTCAAGTTATGAAGCCGTTTTGTCTTGCAGCTTGCTTAGTCGTACCCTTAAAAGTTAGGGTCTTGGTGCTCTGACATCAGACATTGTTGAGTACATTGGTGTATTTATACCTTTGACTGACCCTACTTGTATGCTTTACTTTATATGATCTGGAACTTTGTCCCCAATGTTGGAGCCTTTCATAGCGGGGAGTGATTTTATTTACACTGTCTTGTCTAACTTGTTAAAATGGGGTACGCGTAAATGCGAGGTTTGCATGTCCTAAATGCGTTTAAACACCCAGTTTCCTCTATAGTTAGCTGACCGTTCCAAGGCGGTGTCCCTAATTTCAACTTGATACCTGTCCGTCTCGTACCTTGTGTTGTGTAGGTTGTCTTGTTTGATGTTTGCGTTTCCTCCCACTTTCTCCTCACTACCCCTTTTACCCCCATCGCCTTATCCCACCCCATTCCCATGTATTTACGCTTCCTTGCATTTGCTTCCTCTCTCCTTTTACCGTGAGTAAGTTATCGTGCCCGCTATAATTTTGTCCGCCTGTTCTTTTCTCCTGCTTCTGTGTGTGTTTATATGTATCTGTGCGTGTTTGTCATCGGTGGTGCCCAAAAAGTGATTTTACAATGTGTAAGTTATCGTGCCCACCGTAAGTTTGACCGCCAGCCGTCCTTCGACTGTTTTTTTCCTGCTTGTGTGTGTGTTTGCGTGCGTGCGTGTGTGCCTGCGTGCGTACGTGCGTGCGTATGCGCGTGCGTGTGTGTGTGCGTTTTTGTCATGGGCGGTGCCCATGTTTTGTCGCTTGTTTGTTTGTTTATCTGTGTATGTTAATTGTATGTGTGTGTCTGTGTGTGTTTGTCTTTTGGACGTACGTGTCTGTGACGTTGGTTGTAGGAATACTACGTTTTAGGAACATGACTTTCCGTGCTTTATATTCATCCTTGCTCCTCCTTCCCTAAACATCCGATCCTTTTATCTACCCTTAATCATCCAAACCCTATTTTCTGTAATTTGCATAGTATTATATTTATAATGTACTTGTTGTTGGATTTATAAGCAGCCAGTCTACAATATGTTTAAGTTACAGCTTCTTTTGCCGTGGGCCTACTTTGCGATGCATGATTCTATGGTTGTGTTTTGAGTGCTCTGTGCTTCCGGGAAGTCTATCCTTACCTTTTACCTTCTGCATATCTGTTGTGGCAGATATTTGAAATGGCATATTTCAAGATATTAAGACTTCTCTCACATTAATCTCCTCCAAATTACACACTGATAACTAAATAAAGTATTTAAAATTTTACAGATAATAAACACATTCGATGCATTGATATAATTATCATGAGTATTAAAGCAAGAAAAAATATTTGCAATTTCTGTCGATGAGGAATTAAAAGTCCATTTGAACGTCAAAATCGTTTTGAATATATGTCAGAAGAACAAAATATTTTATTCACCAGTAGGAAAGCCACCAGTCACAAAAGACATAGCTTCCTTGTGCTGCTAGAAATGCCATTATCATGATTAGTATTGTAGGCAATCCAGCCCCAGCTTTGAGATAGTGGCTATACGTAGTCGCTTTTACTGTTTTCTCACGCCTTTCTTCCCCCACCGGTACCCCGACAGGTTCGGACTGAAATTACGAAAAAATTGTAAATGTTATAATGCATGTATATCCGATAGGCAAAGGTACAGAAAATGCTCAAATTCCTGAATATATCATTGGACCATATGCTTCTTACTTATTCTAATGAGTGAGGATTCAGCCTGGTCCGGTCCTTTTGTATAAAACAAAGAACTGCCTGAATGGTTTTCTTAAAAAATGGCGAAACAATCTAACAAAGTACAGTTGCAAAAATCAGTATACAGCGGCCATTAAAGGCACTATTATGGTTGTTTCTACTGTAAAAAAAGTTTATCCTCACAGTAGTAATACTTGTTTGCCTACCTTGAAGTCTGGTCTGATCGAGGTAGGAGACAGAATTATTTCAGACTTTGGCAAATCTTCTTCATGTCTATTACGTTGTCTACAGGATCCACTGTGAGACGAAAACGTTTAAATACACTATATATCATATGTTACAATAGCATAACCAATTCGGAGTGAATAAAACATTACAATTAAGTGTCTGCTACATATGTCTTCGCATGTCTCTAACTGTTTTTATTTGTACCTGTAGCATGTGCAAATTTTCAGTTATGCTCAATAACTAAAGGACCTAGACGGTAGCATGAAATTCCATAACCGCCGTCAAACCGAGCATTTCAACATTTTCAAACTAGATATCGTTTAATAGAAATTCTAACATGACCCGAAGTATTCCCCTCTTAACCAAAAAGAAAAAGACTGAAACTGTGTGTTATTATGCAATACATGGCTATTTTGTACGTCAGAATTGTTACGTCATTTAGTCTAACGTCAATGCGGGGCCCTGGAAAAGAAAATATCACAAAACACCCAGATATTTGGTGAATATTTTCAAAGATGTAGGTAATAATCCTTAATATCGTTTTAAAATCAAAATAACATTATCTCTGTGATTTTCGCTTGAATGAAATTAACGTTTGTCGTTCAGGTACGTATAAGTATATCACGAGGGTGCAACTAAAATTAAAAACAAATATTCAACGACAAATCACTGTCTGCGGTGTATTATCTCAGAATCTGATCTTGTTTTCAAAATACTTACGTATCTTGTTGCGCATGTGTCTCACAATAGATTTCCGACTGTTCATTACTTCTGTGGTGTTGCTTTATTACGGGTGATAACTCCTGATATGTCCCTTTACCAACAATTTTCCCCTGCAAGTTAATTCAATAAAATTTTGCATCATGATGAGAACTTTCCTAAATATTATTTGTTGGCATATATACGTTTTAAAGTTGAAAAACATTTATCTACATCTTAAATACTATAACAAAAGTTTTCTTCAACCCTTTGTCGAATTGGTTTAGGGAGTTTACAAGTTATGTAAAACAAAATATTACACATGTTTTCGGAAAGAGTGATATTTTACTACTTAAAGACACTGATCCTGGTATGCAAGGTATGTGACCACTGGTAATGATACGGTCTGCATATTGGCGGTAAGGGCAAATATACAAGATTGGACAAATGATAGACTAGCTTCTGTTTATCATAATAAGCTACTGTATAGCTACTGTGCAGTTCATAGAATGCATGTAATATTTCTCACTTTTATGGCAAACCAGTTTTCACCTTTATAACGAGTTTAGAAAGCCTGATGAAATTAGGGCTAAACAAACAAGGTGGTAAGATACAGCAGTATTTATATTTTTTTAATAAATCAAGTTTTGTTAAAATTATATCTCATTATTGTTGGATTTTTATCAAAAATGAACGAAAATGCATTCAGGCACCTTCTATAAATAATAAATCATGTTTATTTTGAACAATGATATCTTTTTATTGCTTAATTTTATTATAGATAAAAGAAAATGTACATAGGTCACACACGGGAACTATATATTCCCAAATCGAAGTTATTATACTATAATCAGAATTTTCTGCAATTAATAAAGTTTCTTCTGTATAACTCAGATCACCTAACACAATTCATACTGTCTCATTAGAAAGATCAACAGCCAAACATTCTGTTCATCAATCTTGCCTATATATCTTTAATATATAAACTCCTTCTGTCCGTATTTCTATTTCATTTCTTAAAAATGCAACTGAACGCTTCTTTAATCTCTAAAAAAATCCAGCAATTATCAAGTTTTTCTTGTTTTATTTTGTTACTTAGATAAAAAAAAATCATAACAATTGAATTAAATTACTTGTAATTTCTTTTTTTCTGTTTTAAACAAATATTTTATTTTTTATTAAATAAAGGTGAGAGTTTTCTAAAAGAGTTATAATTCAATTGGTCAGGACATAACCCAAAATGACTGATCCATTACAATTAGTACAATATCAACTAAAATAACATTGTGGATATTATGGAAAAAGCTGCATTTTAATCAATAAAATGCAAAACAACACAGGAAATAACCAATTATCTGTACATATCAATGAAATTCATATTCCCCTGACAAGGACTACATGTCAAGTCTACAGGGGTTTTATGGACACTTATCAGTACACTACAAAACTGTAAAACAATATCTAAGATATGATTCATATCTATTTATTTCAAAAAGTAATAGATGTAAACAACGTAGCAATCACTAAAATATAGCGAAGGCGAATGCAATGAAGCTTTGCATTCATCATAATGCTACGTGTCACAAGTTATTAAGATATTAGTGCACTATAACGGGACATATACGAGGATGGGATCAAAAGGAATGCCACTGGCTATTGATAACCCCTATATTTTGCGCGAGTACAAAATTCACGCCTTGTACGTGTTCCCCGTTGTAATAGCTTTCAATCGACGTATAAACTATACATGTAGACACAATATCTCGCTCACAATTCACATTTGCACAAACCCTACTCGTAGGCGGTTAGGCAAAATGGTTGGTAAAAGTGTAAAAAATGCGAACGAAATTAGGTCTTACATTAAGACTTAAGAGGTCCAAAAGACATTTATGCTGACATATATGCTGTTTATGGTAGTAATGAAATGTCCTTTTCCACAGTTTGCAGATGGGTTAGGAAATTTTGTGCAGGCGTGGGGTCTGTCAAAAATGTGCCTAAAACTGGTCGACCTAAGTCTGCAAGTAGTTCAAGGGTTGGTGAAAAAATCAAACAAATAGTACTTTCTGACGCAAGATACTTCTCAGCAGATTGCGGACATGGTTGGCATTTCAAAAGCATCTGTGTTGCGCATTCTGCGAAATATTTTGAAATTGAAGAAGGAAAGTGCTAGGTGGGTCCCGCATTTGCTCACTGATGAGCAAAAACGCACGCGCATGAAGATGGTGCGCAAGCTTTTGAAAAGGTTTCCAAGAAATGATCAAAAATAATTTATGTATGTAGTAACAGGTGATGAGTCTCGGATACATTTCTTCGAACCGCATCGAAAAAATAGTAACCGAGTACGGCTCACCAAAAATGCCAGAAGGCTTTGCATTGCCAAAAGGATTGCAAGTGTGAAAAAGGTTATGTATGCCATATTTTACACTGCTAAAGGTCTCGCCATCCAAGTTCCTGTACCTAAAGGCAAGTCAATGAATGCCAAGTTTTATAAGAAAAAAGTTCTTAAAAAGCTTCTCAAGTATTTCCAGAAACGTCGACCAACGAGGCATCCATTTGTTACATGACAACGCCTCGAGTCACAAGGCTGTGACGTCGATTTTGAATCAACAGGGAGTATATGTTCTAGAACACCCACCATATTCTCCGGATCTAGACCCCTGTGACCATTGCCTTTTCCTCGTCTCAAGAAAAAGCCTGCAGGCAGAAATTATACAACCCGCCATATTTAACCTCCTTAGTGATATACTTGAAAAAGACTATCAGAAAGTTTTTAAGGATTGGATTAAAAGATTGAGACGTTTTGTATCTGTCAAAGGAGATTACTTTGAAGGTTTTTTTTAATCCAACCTTAAGTTGTCATTTAACACCATTGGTTGCATTACTTTTGATCCCACCCGCATATATTATATTGGATACAGGTACGAACGGAGTATTGGAGAGTTGTCGACGATTACGGGGCAGGTCGTATTTGATCATTTCCCTGGTGCCAGTTATGTATTTAGATAAAACGGGTAGTTATGGCATTAAAACCAACATTAATTATGTTTCATCATATACTTTATTGTAAAATCACAAGTTAACATACAAATTAGCGTGAGATAATTTGCCCTACGACACACACTCCCTGCTTTAAAAATACTGTCCCGACATTTCGCTACCTGAAATTAAAGAAATATGAAACACGATGATTAATAAAATTATGAAATGATGAAAGAAGAAATAGTACATAGTTTAACGATATCCTACAAAATAAAGTGAATCAAAACGGTGGGTCCACTATTCATATCTGTTTGTCTATAAAAAAAAGTTGAAAATCAGTATGCATTAGATACATAAATTGCAGTTACTGTATCGTAAATATTTTAAAAAGACTCATCAAACTTCTGAAGCTTTGGCATCTGTTCAGAAATTATAAAAAAAACGTGTGATAAATTATATCATAAGTACAAATACAAAAGTACAACTATTTGTCGCATTATTCCAAATGAGGCACGCCTATTCAACTCTAGGTCATTTTAAAATCTTAAATGAAGCAGGTGTGCAATACACATATATTTATAATTCTGTAAATTGAATTATTTTATCATACAAAACAACTGTATTGGAACATCTACAATACAAAACAAAACATCAAAAGCTTTGGTAATCTAAATCTCAATACATTCAGTCAGATCATACCAGGAAATCGGTGTGTATCAGCTTCTTGTACTTCTATTGGGACATCAGTTGTTCACATGAAAGGAAGGAATAGGTTATGATGCAGTGTTCTGCACTTCTTATATCATGCTCCTTCAACCTTGTAGACCGGAATATATGTATAGCTAACGATATACAGTCCCTGGCTCGCGGATTTTTCAAAGTCCGCGATTCCCCGCGATTGGACCTTAGCGCGGACACTTTAATGAGCCGCGGGGATGCGCGGTTTTTCCTGCATCCCCGTAAAATGTTTGACAGCTTCCACCGTGACCAAAAGCAATAAATCGATTGCGGTGTATTGCGAAGACATATCGCAGCGCATCGCGGCGAAGTGCCGGTGGTTCGCGGTGAAATGCGGTGGATCGCCGCGATTTACAGGTAAGAGAATAACTATATACAGAATAGAATAAAACAAAATGCATATAAACTGACAGGATTATTAACATTAATTATTCAAAAGGAAAAAAGAAAAGTAAATGGCTTTTCCTCATCTTTAATAATAATAATTATCAAACATGTTATGCATAGATTAATTCAATTATGCGTATTTTCATAATATGATATTTATCTACTGACAAGATTTGATAACAACTATCTTTATATAAAATAAGGCATTCTTTGTCATACCATTTATAATATGTTAATTTTGTTTTTCAATGTGGCCGTATAATGTAAAAGTAAATATCTGAATATAGTGAAAACTTGATATTTTTTTCAGTATCATAATAATGAAATAATGAAAAATGTCATATCAGTGTAATTTTTTTTATTTATATAAAAAGCTTACAGAAGAATGGTTAAATGTGTTTTATCATAAACGTACAATCATGATTAGCTATTGAAATATAATATATATATCTTATTTACGTCCACGTCTGGAATATGCCTCTTTGTTATGGGATAATTGTGCTAATTATGAGAAAGAAATATTAGAAAAATACAATACGAAGCTGCAAGAGTTGTAACGGGTTTAACAAGATCAGTATCTATTCAAAAACTATTAAAAGAAATCGGATGGGTATCTCTTGCGGACAGAAGAAAGATTCAGAAATTGATATTAGTATACAAAGAAAAACATCATTTATTGCCATTGTACTTATCACAGTTATTCCCCCCTTTAGTCGAAAATGCATATGAAAATCAATACTGGTTGAGAAATAATGTTAATTATGTATCAATGGCGAGGAGAACAGAAATTTATTCTAAGTCCGTCATCCCTTCAGCAATACAACTTTGGAAGAATTTACCTTTAGATATTAGAGAATCAGACTCATTAGCAAGTTTCAAAAGAAAACTCAAGGATTTATACAAACCACCAATTGTTCCATCATATTTTACAAATGGCTATCGCTCACCATCCGTTCATCAAGCACGCATTAGAAACAATTGTAGCAACCTTTATTCAGATTTGTATAACAATCACCTTATCGCAAATCCTGCCTGTAACTGTGGTGCTTTAGCAGAAGATGCCGAACACTTTCTATTTAAATGTCCAAAATACAACAATCAAAGGAGATTTTTTTTTATAAATACACGTCAGTTCCACCCTCTTAGCGCGAATAAATTACTATTTGGTATTGATATCCTGAACGATGCTCAAAATAGCTCTTATTTCATCAAGTACATCATTTCATAAAGGAAACTAAGAGATTTTGATAACTATTGTACTATTTTACTGTTTAGTTTTCTGTATTTTAATGATGTACATCAAGATAGAAAGGACCACTGCTAAAATATTACATACATGAAATGCATTGGACTGGGAAGGTGGCATCTATATTGGATCTGCGGCAATTGTATTGTATCTTTTTTTTCTTCTCGCTTTTCTGTAATATATAAATGGGTTTTTTTGTTGCTGTTTTTTTTTTTGCAGTACCATACTATATTTTCTTTTTTCTTTTTCAATTCCTAATTTGATTGTTCACATATATCACAGTATTTCTAAATAACACATAGTCTGCTTTGTCAGGGGAGGGCCCCCGATAATGTTGTTATAACTTCTGACCCAACCCTTTTGTATATTTACATTGATGTATTTATGTATGCTTCTTGCATGTGTGTGTATTAAATATGTATATATATACAATAAAATATGATTAAATTGAAATATAACACAGCAGGATAAATTAGATTTTTGAGTTTCACCTGTACAAGAAATATCAAAACTAATGATAGTAAATATGAATGAATAGGGGAGATAAATCGCATTTATTCTATACCTATTTTATCTATCCAATCGCGAACGATCATTTGCAACACGTGACCGTACAATATATTACGGTATTTGGATGCACGTTCGTACAAAAATCCTGTATTTTCTGTATTTGGACGCACGCGCGTACAAAAAATCCTGTATTTTCTGTATTTGGACGGTTCAACAAACCCATGTTAAGCATACGATAAAGCCCGAAACGCGTGAAAATGTTCCGAATGTAAATCGGATGAAGTAGGCGCTCTATGTATAGAGTTTGATTATGCGTCTTGAAATTTGGATTTAATTTGAGTTTTTAGTTGTTTACAACACAGTGAACACACAAAAACTGTGGATAACAATGCTATCTGATTTAGATATTAAAACGTTGGTTAATAATCAAAAACTTAAAATACAGTAAAAAGGATCAGCAGATGTTGGAATATTTGAAAAGTCGCTAAAAGAAGCCGTTCCGGACGAAACCTAGAAATTGGTATCAGCCCTGACTGTCTGAATAGCTACCTCAGCAGTTTTTATTTAACGGTTAAGAAACAAAATGGAGAAGATTATGAATGGCAGCTGACGGGCGCTCAGCATCCAAAACATGTCTGCTCTAAAATTCAGTTTTTGTCAGATCTTCACCAAACTTGCTGACAATGTTTGTGGGCATTACATCTCAGCAAATGTCGATAACCAGCCAAATTGTACCAGGCACTCTTTGATTATAGTCCTTGAATTACTCGAAAAACGGGGAATTTAGCTTTGTCCGCTCTTTTAAGTCGATCAGTTTTCATCCGATCTTCACCAAACTTGCTGACAATGTTTGTGGGCATAATATCTCAGCCAAGTATTATTACCACCCAAATCGCCAAATGGCTGTTATAGGGAGGTTGCACCATATACTTTTTTAATGATGATGCGCAGAAAAAAACAACATTCAATGAATTACGTATATTACGTATGAAGTAAAATAAATATAGAATAAAAAGGTTATTTAAGGTCTAATATTGTTCTGTATAATATATATTTGCACTCATACCAAGCTGGGAAAAACTAGAAAAGGCAGAAATAAAATATTCAGTGAAACATTTTTAATTTAAACTATTATTATAGTAAGATAAAATAGATATAGAATAGCTGAGAAAACCATATTGAACTCGCAAAGCGGCTCGTCCAATATGGTTTTCTCAGCTGGGTACTCGTCCAAATATATCTCCGTATTGTACAGAACAATGTTAAATAACCTAATAATATATCAAAGAACCTCTCTAAGATTAATGATATGTATACAGCTGCTTTAAACTGCAATACGAACAGTCTAAGCGCTTTAAAAATCAAATCGGTGAATGTAATGTGACAGTCCGCTAGATACATGTATAAATACAATAACTAAATTTACAATATATGGGTAGAAGCAAACTAAATTATTTAAAAAAAATATATTTCACAATTAAAAGACTAACTAAATTTTAAGGTAGTATATATTAAATATTACGAGATGAATCATCTTAAATACGTATTTTACCCTTCGCAGTGACAAGATATTTCAATATTGTTTTAACGCGTGTCAATAGATAAGGGGTTAATTGACAACTTTTGCCGATATATGATCACGTTTAAAAAAAAATGATGCACGTGGTACGAAATACACATCTTTCTTATATTATCTTTGAACATTTGAAGTATGTTTGTTTTAAAATTCTAAAGTCTAGATACACTATTGAATAACTTTTATCAATTCGTAATGTGTGATTTATTTAAAGTATTTGAAGTATGTTTGTTTTAAAATTATTATCAACAGTAATGGCTCACACGCTATATATTTTTATAAACTGGATATTATGTATTACCAGTTAAAAGATTTTATTGATGTTCAAATTTAGCTTGATATAATAATTATTGGTTTTCAATCTATTAAATGTCTAGATACACTATTGAATAACTTTTATCAATTCGTAATGTGTGATTTATTTAATTATAGGTAAAACATTAACATCGCAGACCGTTCTTTATATTTATATGAAAATAAATAAAATACTATTTTTATATACCAAGTATAATTGTAGCAAACCAATTTAAAGGAAATAGACTAGATTTGAAATAACGGCGCCGCTTTATTTTTAATTAATTCGTATTATAGTGTACGTTTTCGTGATTAAAGTAGAATTGCCATTTTGAATATAATTGCATTTACGTTATTAAAAGTGTATTGGATAAAAGTAAAGTTTTATAAAGATACATTAATTAGTTTTTAAGATATTTGCAATTAACGCGGTTGCAAATATTTCTAAAACCATTCGTTAAGTGTATAAATATGCGCCTTAGCAAAACCTTACCTGGATTTCGCGGTGACTGCCGGTGATTCGCCGCGACCCGCTGCGATTTTCCATCGCTAGTCGCCGCGGACACTTCATCTATAATAGATCGCGAGGTCTTACAAAATCATCGCGATTTATCACAGTCTTCAGTAATGATTTAATGTGAAAAATCATCGCGGTTTTCCACTGAGGGTAAATATTTGTGCCCATGGTAACGCGGAAAAGGCAAAATCCGCGAGCCAGGGACTGTATGGGTCATATTCCCATCTATCTGCTAGTTTCTGTTTTCCACGGTTGGACACATTCTTGACAAGTACTTGGTTTCCAGTCGCCAGGGCAGAACTACGTGCTCTCTCGTTGTAATTGGCCTTCTTTCCATTTTGGATATGCTTGTGCATAGCGGCTAAAGTAGTCTGTAATCACCAGCACGTCCTAACAGTCACCTTTTGGCCTTTCCAGTGTTAGAAAATCGATGCAGATAACCTCCATGGGAAAAGACGATTGGATAGAGACGAATTCTGCTCTTGATGGTATGATGGTAAATGTTTTCTTCTGAAACATCGTTCACATTTCCTTACCATTTCAGCTATTTCTGCATCCATACCGGACCAATAAAACCTTCTTTGAATAATGAGGTGGCCCGATCCGATCGTGACCTTGGTGACCGAGGTCATCATGCAAGGTCCTGAAAACATCGATTCTGGCTTTCTCTGGAAGTACCAACTGTAATCTTTCTTCACCAAAGACTCGGTGTCGCCTGTATAGCACTCCCTGCATGAGGACAAGTTGTTTCCAATCCCGCAAGTAGACACTGATACCGGAAAATGTACGGTCGCCCGATTTAGTCGGAATCGAACCTTTCCTGAGGTGATCAATAACATAAGAAATAAGTCTATCTTGCATTCGTGCTTTGCTCCAGTTCTTGGTGGAAAGACCATAAGAGAGGAGAACTGGAATATCAGGGTCATTTCCATCTGTTGCCTCTTCATTTGCGAGTTAAAGATTGTCAACAAAAAGGCCCATGACAATAGTTGCAGCAATGTTTAAAGCTTGGACAACCTCGGGATCCACTTGATGTCGCCGCATTGACAATACTTCCGCGTCCGCGTTCTGCAGCCCGCTCCTTTTGTTTGGGTGAAATCATAATTGCCGAATGCTGCAATTCACCTCTAGTTTGTAGCGTCTGGCTCCTAATCCAGTACAAGAAGCGTCTGTGTGCACTTTAAACGGCTTGTTGTAATCTGCGTAGGCCAACACTGGAGGACAGGAAAGTATATCTTTAACTTTTTCAAAAGATATCTGATGTTTATTTTTCGACTTCTTGAGAAAATTTTTCCATTTTTGTTTTTGTTTCCTTGTTCCTTGTTGAGTGACTGATTAAAAGGTTGTTAAGAGGGCCTACAATTGAAGCAAATCCTTTAATAAAATGCCGGTAAAATGCAGAAAATCCCAGAAATTGGCGAACCTCCTTAACTGACCTTGGTATTGGCCAAGATTTTACCGCCTCGATATTTTCTGGTTCAGCTTGAATACAATCTGCAGAGATTAAATGACCTTGATAAGTGGTCTTGGTTTTGAAGAATTTTACATTTTGGAGGACTGAGATTCAAGTTATACTCTGCAAGTCTTCGGAATACTGCGTCCAATTTTTCAATGTGGCTATCAACATTTGAACTGAAAGTAATTATATCGTCTTAGTATATGAGACAATCATGAAGGTTCAGATGACCAATGCAATGTTCTATGACTCGTTGGAAAGTGGCTGGGGCGTTACATAACCAAAAAGGCATTCTGCTGTATTCGAAGAATCCTAGACCACTTCCAACCTGGAATGCAGCTTTTTCCTTATCCTGTTCTCGAAATTCCACTTGCCAGTACTCAGATTTAAGATCGGATTTCGAGAAACATTTCGATCCAGACAAGAGATGTCAGTGTCTTCAACTCTAACTCCAGGTATATCATATGCGTCTGTTTAGGTGCTTTGGTTTAGTTTCCCGAAGTCTCTGCAAAAGCATCGACCCTTTTTCTGCACGACCACGACATTAGACGACCAAGGGCTGTCAGACTGCCTAATAACATTGCTGTCCAAAATCTCCTGTGTTCTCTGAATTCAGTAAATACACATGGTGATAAATAACGATGTGGCTCTTTGAATGGCGTTTTATCTGTCAATTCTATTTCATGTTTCACTGCAGATGTGTGGCCTAAATATGTGGAACTCTTCGGAAATATATGTCGCCATTGATTGAAGAGATTATACACCATTTTCTTTTCTTCTGTCATTAGATTAGTATCTTCTAAATTCACTCCATATGTATAAGTTGTTTTGTCTTTATCTGTTGTATCGTTTGTATTTTGATTCATGTTTTTGTTTTCTTTTTCAGGTGCCGTCTGATGTTCAAGACTAGCTGAGGATACATTTGCCACTTTTTTATTCATGTTTATTTTACATTCCTTTAAAAACCCGCCCGCTTAGCTCAGTAGGTAGAGCGTTGGTCTACGGATAGAGAGGTCGCGAGTTCGATCCTCGGGCGGGGCGTGTGTTCTCCGTGACTATTTGATAAACGACATTGTGTCTGAAATCATTAGTCCTCCACCTCTGATTCATGTGGGGAAGTTGGCAGTTACTTGCGGAGAACAGGTTTGTACTGGTACAGAATCCAGGAACACTGGTTAGGTTAACTACCCGCCGTTACATGACTGAAATACTGTTGAAAAATGGCGTTAAACCCAAAACAAACAAACAAACATTCCTTTACAGATTCTTCAGAATGGTGGATGTCCTTCGATGGTGTCTTTTGTTTGAAAATGGTAGCCTCACGGATAACATTAACTTCTTCAAGTTGACATGTGTTTGCCTTTGCTGGAATCTTTATGACCTTTGTTGACAGGTTGCAGATTCGAACTGGAACGCGTGCTTTTTTCCCTGGATTGTTTAATGTCACTACCCTTACCCGGTCTTCGAAGGTGTAAGCTTATGGTAAGGTTACAGCTGCTTTCGTGTTGTATTGCTTACAAAAAAATCCTAGATATGTTTTCGTTTCCATAGGATATAGTTTAATGTCTTTGATGGCTTTTACTAGACCTACTGAACTATTATTTATTGTGCTGAAAGCCATATTCCAGGACTCGGGTAAGGTTTACCTGTTAGATGTTTCAGACTGTGTCCTTATTCCGCGGTTTAAATTGTGTCGATTATGAGAGGAACGTTTTCATGATATTCAGTATCTTCAACCACAACAGCAAGAATCGGAAGAGCTTCATCTATTAATGACGGTACCTGATATTTACTTCTATGTATCCTATGTAAGGTATCCGTTCTTCGCTTTCTCATCTGGGCCCAGTTGTTCGAAACTTTAACAGGCTATTAAGCTAACGGTTAGTTAAAATTTAGAGTTATATTTCAACGTTTTGGAAAACTTAGAAAAAAAAATTAATGTACGAATTGCGGATAATGAACACTAAAATGTCTTCGCAGTAGAAGCAAAGTTATTCCCACCAAGACAAACATTTTTAATCAAAATTTAACAGACGGTTAGTTTAACAGCCGGTTAAAGTTTCGAACAACTGGACCCTGATGTCTAGCTCAAAATCATCTAATGAGCGTAAAGCTGGTTTTTGGTGAAAAGAATTGTAGAAGTTTGATGATATTGTTGTTACCATGGATCCCGTATCTATTAGTCCTTTTGTCAGTTTCTTCAACAAGTATTTCACGTTCGTTAATAGCTCCTGTTTTTCTATTGAAAAGATGATTCTTACTTAAGGGGCCATCAAGTTTGTCTCCAGTTTGTCCCTCAACGGAGACCTCACTCAGTTTAAAGCCCGCCGCTTAGGTCAATAAGGAGTGCGCATATCTACGGATCACGTGATCGAGAGTTCGAGCAATAGGCGAGGCGTATGTTCCGTGACGATTTGATAAAAGACATTGTGTCTGAAAATCGTTCATTCTCCACCTCTGATTCATGTGAGGAAGTTGGCAGTTACTTGCGGAGAGGAGACCAGGTTTGTACTGGTACAGAATCCAGAAACAACAGTTAGGCTAACTGCCCGTCGTTACATAACTGAAATACTGTTAAAAACGGCTTTAAACCCAAAACAAACATCAAAATCACTCAGTTTAAATCCTTTTTGTCAGCCTTAATATATCTTCATTGTTTTGCTTGACTTCACTTTGAGCTTTCTACTTCTTGCCTAACGTTTGAACTTGAATTTCGAGACTCTTCCAAAGGCCTATGTCTGTATATCATCTTCTGTAGCCGTGTATACCCATATGCATCTCTTCCTCTATCAAGGCTTTCTGTTTGCTGATTTTTCTTTTCTTCCCTAATCTCTTTTTTTAACTCCTTCATTTTCTTTAGAAGTTAATCCAGGTATTGATTATATAATTATAGCAACTAGAGGACTATCGGGTTGTTAATAACAAGGAGTTATGTAGTGCCTGTGATCCTCAATTTACTGAGACGAATTTACTCGCTTTTGTGTTAACTTGCTCAAAAAGCGTACTTATAAAAATGAATTAATAACGGGTTGTATTTACCACCGAACTTTACCAAAACATGTAAAGCAAAAATAGAGCTTATATCGGACCTACTGTCAAAATATCTTTAAAACTAAACAATAATCAAAATTCCTAGAAAATACACTTACTTCTTTGATCCTTACTCCAAATATAATATTAAAACACAAACCATTTGTTCCATTATATCACTAGATGCTAAGAAACACGTAGAACTACATATGTATGTCAAACTGTCAAATTTTTGACATCAAATTAAAACTTAAGTGTCATCCTTAGGAAGCCTCTTTGCTGATCCTCCTCGAAGATTATAGCGTAAAATAGTGGTTGTCTAACGTCGGAGATCTCCATCCTCAGCAGCTCAACGGGTAGGTATATCAGTACAGGTATTAAAATGTGAAGGCCATGTGTTCATGTTAAATGTAAACAAACTACATTTGACCAGGTCAAACGGATAAAATATCGAATAGATGTATAGAGCTCTTGTGAGGTCACATGGCATTATATTACCGATCATTCAAATTATCAATGTAAATCCAAAATATGTTCAAATTTTGCAGGGTTTATTCCAATGCCCAATATCCTGTCTGGGAGCCAGTTGTCACGGCCTGCTTCCAACCGTTAGAGCGAATACCTTGCCCTTTACAACCTCATTGTTGGCTATGGCCTCAGCCTTATAACGTTGGAACACATTTGTTATTGTTAGTTGTGTGGACGTTGGTCATTTTAGACTGGTAGTACACAACAAAACTGTAAAACAATATCCAAGATATGATTTATATTCATTTACGTAAAAAAGTAATAGATGTAAACAACGTAGCGGTCACTACAATATAGCGAGGGCGAATGCAATGACGCATTGCATTCATCATAAACGCTACGGGTCACAGGTTAGTAAGATATCAGGGCACTATCACGGGACATATTGATTATATTGGATACTGGTACGAAAGGACTATTAAAGAGTTGTCGGCGGTTACGGGCAGGTCGTATTTGAATGTATTCCTTGGACCAGTTATGTATTTAAATAAAACGGGTAGTTATGGAATTAAAAACAACATTTCTGATTTATTAATTATGTTTTATCGTATGCTTGTTGTAAAATCACAAGTTCATATACAAATTAGCGTGAGATAAATTGCCCTACTACAATACTTTTCCAATTGTCTCTATTCATGAAATGCAGATAGCGAGGCGGAAGGTAATATATGTTTCACTTATATCTCAGTACCTTATCCCAAACTTAAGTCAAGCACAGGAAGTCGAGGTCGAGCAACTGGAGCCACGTTCATTATACGACAGACATGTCTAAAACATGGCGTAGCCTATAAGACAGCGCGGCCAAAAACAAAGCACATGTACAACTAAGAGACACCGGGGGATTTATACTATGTGGAGTTCGTTAAAAAGCGCTAAAGCAACTACCATTATTAGGAAAATTATCTTTTACCTCCTTTAGATAAATTATTTCATCAGAAAACCTCAGGAACTGCAACTGATGTGTGACCAGAACTACTGCTTTTCCATTTAAAAGGCCTTGTATAACACTAGAACAAAAACATATACAATTTAAATGCTACACATGCTTTAGAATGAACAATAAAGGTCTTAAGAGGGCGTGCCAGAATAAAAAAAGCCAAATCGTTACTCACTGCTCCAGTAAAAAACAATGAAATTGTTATTGTAAATGTAGTGAAACGACATCTAATAAAATGAGAAACAACATAATCGAAATAATTTCTGCTTTAATATTCCAAGAAGTCTTGACAGAAAAAAAACACTATATAATATATTTTTTATAAAGTGGACACGACAAAACACAATACCCTGTTTGTTTTAAATGTATATTGTGTTTTGAGGTTTCTTTCTTCTATCAATTTCTACTTCAGTTCATATAAACATAACCGTTTTGAATACAAAATAATGGTATTCTGCATCTTGTGAGACTTTATTATGTAAACTACTCTAATTTTGTCATGAATTGTTGTATTAATGTAGACTACACTATGACGCACTTTTTGAAATTAAATTATTCAAACATTCAGTTATTAAGTTATCGTAATACAAATAAATTAAAAAAGTAAGAAATACTTTTCAAAAATGTGTTGTCCAATGATAGAATCCACAGCACTAAGCGGGTCATCAAGCAAATAGATATCGGCATCTGTGTACAGTGTCCGCGCCAGGCTAACTCGAGATTTCTGTCCGCCACTTAAAATCACACCGCGGTCACCAATCAAAGTTTGATCTCCATTGGGCATAACGGATATATCCTTAAATAATGTAGAATGGTCTAACTTAAGATTTTTACTAGTTAAAAATTTCAGCTCAGAGATATTTATATGCTGTTACGGACCTCTGAGCTGGAACGAAGTCCGTACTGAAACCTAACCAGAAATCTGCGACCCTATAATTTTATCAAATAAATTGCAAAGGATTCACTTTTTACTTTAAAATATTTCTAATCCATTTTTCTTTTGATATGACATTATATTATCCATGCAACATAATTTAAACACAAGTTATACACACAAGTTTCAAATGGGTTACCATGTCTGCAATATTATGTCCGCCATTTCAGTTGTCACCGATCAGGGTATTCTTCATTTTGAAAACCAATAGGCGGTATAGAATCGTTGTTTACTGACCTTTTCCTAGGACTTAAACCTTCTAAGGTATGATTTTAGGAACTTTATCTAAAATGGTCATGATAATGATTAAATTAAATTCATAAATATGCACTATTTTTTCCTGATTTTCAAAAATAACCACGTGCTCTGAACTTTGGCATGACGTCATCAGTTTCTCACGAGAGACTGTGCGAGATACTAAAACTAAAACCGTATACATTGATTAAACGCCTATTTCTATACAATGACATATTCAATGGCGTTGTACATAATAATAACAGTAATAATAACGCCAATAATAATAATAATAACAGCCTTATTTAAACAAACTTTCATGACCGCACCCCTCCCCCTGAGGTTATTTTACCTCTATTGCGAATACAAGTACTTTAAACCTTACATGGTACGCCCAGATTGGCTGCATATAGAGGTTTAAACCCCATGGTTAATGGAGCTATCACAGACTGTTTGAAAAAAAGAAACACTACACACTACTCTCTGAAATACGGTTTCTTAAGATTTTTTGAACGTGTCAAGTGATTTATTTTTGTGTACTTTAACGGCAGTTCATTCCACATTTTTGGACAAATAGTACAGATACTGCTGTCATTGAATGTTTTGCACTTGTTCAATGGAACAACTAAACGACATTCAGAATTTTCTGACGATCTCAAACATTGCCTACTATGAGTATACTGTGTTAGCAATTCGGTTAAAAACCAATGCGCCAATGTGACATCTATACATGAAAGAAAGTATCTAGAACTCAATCCTTGCTTTCACCGGCAACTAATGTAGGTCATACTATGCTTGTTTTGAACTGTCAAATTTCGTTCTGTTAAGAAAAGATATTTGCGCACATTTTTTAATACGTTGCATCTTACGCACCTCACCGGTAGCTACACCATACATTGCGGTAATCCAGATGTGAAATAACTAGTTTAGACAAAATTAAAATTCCAGTGGCTGCTTTTATTAAGTATTTAAGGATGTTCTTAATTCGTAGGTAATTCAACATGGATGTACGACACTTATATTTACATGATCTTTAAAGTATAAAGTTCCAGGTTTCGTCAAAACAAAATGTACTTTAATATCTAATTGTGCTTTCAATTGTTGCTTGACTGGCTAGTTAACCAAACGGGGTTTCCCCATTACTTAATGGACTATCAGAAAATGAAAAACAGCTTCAGTAAAGTTATGGTGGCCAGAACTAGAATTTTACTAGAATGGTAAAATAAATATCTGTTGAGATTCGACCAGAACTAACAGTGACTGTCAAATGCCTTTTCTACGCCTGTCATATCAAGCCAAACGCTTCTGCATTTAACACCCTGATATGGTAGTGTATACAAGAGTAGGTACATGCGTCTCGCGCACCTACTGCATGGATCACGTTTACATCAAGTTTACCCCGAATCGAACTCTGCTCGCCCTAAATTACGGGCAAGTTTGTACAATGCAGTGAGGAAAATCAGTTTCAACTCAAAGGTATATTAGATCGTTTTTATCAAAATCCATTCTTAGATATATTTTTCAAAAGACATTCAAATGATCACGTTTATCTTGAATCGCATTACGAATGTCATTACGTTTGGAACAACAACCCTCACACTAACACCCTTTTGATTTTAAACTCTTTTGAAACAGTATTTATGCACTGAACAGTTTGAGTTTTCCCAAAATATGACTCTTAACAGAATTTGGAGAAATTGTACCCATATTTTACCCAAAGAAAACAATGTAGGAACATAGGATCATTCAAAACTGCATGAGTAAACAAGATAATAAAAAACTCGAAATCTTACCCTATCTAAAGCACAAGCCCGCAGTATTCTGTTGTATATCGCACTATCAAATTCGTTACCAAAAGTAATATTCTGTCGTACAGTTCCTGAGAATACCCATGGCTCTTGACTAGTATACGCTACACGACCGGAAACATTTACTTCTCCATAAACTTCTGGGAGTTCTTTTAATATTGTCAGCAGTATTGAAGACTAAAATTTATCAATGAAAATGTTGACTGACGAATAAATGTTTTCCCTTCAGTCTGAACCAAAGCATAAGATTTCAAAGCATTTAATAAGATTTTAACCACCACTTAAAAAAGAAAAGAAACAAACAATAGATTTTTGCCATTTAATTTGATAAATTTACTGACTACGTGTTTGTCGCAAATTTGAAAATTTTGTCATCACTTAACGGTATCAGGTTCATTTGTTGAAAACAGCGCATGACAGAAGGCAATAAGGTACATTATCCAACTACACATAACTACTAAGTGTATATTTGGTAAAATGTATTTACATGTTGTTTTTGTTCTATGTATACAAATGTGTGTCATCTGCTCCATTTATTTTTTTTCAGCAAATTATCACAGATATTTTTGTCAGTAAGATTTTTTTTCAGAACTATGCATTAATTTATAATTGTTGCTTTTTTGTCATCATGTTTTGCAACAAAGCTAAGAAATACTTTTTAAGTTGAATAGTTCATTCTGAAGCAAGTCGTTTGAAATATTAAACAAAAATAACAGTCAACAGCTTCGCATATTTAGATATATACCGATCCTTGTAAGTTCTGTTCATACCTTTCCAGCACCGACTGGACCGATGATAGTTAACAATTTCCCGGTTCTTACACTGGCCGAAACGTCCTTTAAAGTCAACCGATCACAATCCTGGAAAAGAACAGCAAAAGCAAACTTGCTACATAACAAAACATTGCATTCTATGATAGAAACATATTTAAAAACCATTTCATCAAAACCACAATTTCAGCATCAACATCAGCAACAGCAAATAATATACTTTGATTAACTGTGTCTTGAAATTGTCTTTATCATCGGTAGTAAATAAAATAAAAACGAAAATACTTTGGAAACATATAAATGAATGAAAAGCAAAAAATAAACCACACCCGGTTTTAAAAATAACTTACTCGTTCCAATTTTGCACTTTTGATATTGAAATTAACATAACATGTTTCCGCTTGACGGTTATGAACTGGCATTGATTTCGTTCCGCCATTTTTTTCGTCAAGGAGCAGAAATTCCTGAAATAATTTGCAGATCAATTTAAACAGAAAATATATATAAAAAAAACATGCCCGCCTAAAAAAAAGTTCAGACAGATGTTTGTTTTATCAATTCCTTCCATGCTTAAGCTATTGTAGAAAATAGCAATTGTGTATCAAATATATCAGAAAATAAAACAAGTGTATCAATAAATATCAACAATGTTTGTTTGCCATTCATTTTAACCTCACATTTTAACATTTTAATTATAACGTTACTTACCTGGATGCGACTTAGGCTGACTTTTGTTTGAACCGTCAACGTGTAAGCGCGCACCATTCTTCGCATGACAGTAAATCCAACGTGTTCACAAATGCGAATGGCCAAAAAAATAGAAGAAGCACGGAGGTCTATCGAAGCCAACATCATCCATACTACCACAGGTAAGAGGAAAAGTAATTTTGAAACTAATTTCAAAGTTTCTTGTACTATGTGTATATGTAATAGCTTTCTTTGCTCGTCAACTTCAAGCCTAATAAGATAAACTTCAAATATTTATTAGGAGATGACATCATTTCATGTAATAATAAAATTAATGTTGATACAAATATTTCCGCATACAAATATTGAATAATTTATGTATTTTGTAAGGCTGTGTGTCAAAACTGTCTTTCTTATCGGACATCAAATGATTCTATTTCATTATTATTATTTTTTACTGCTAGGAAAAATAAATGGTAAAATTCTGCATTTGTCACATTTTAACATTTCTAGTAGTATATTCTATCACACACACTGATTATTCCTTTAACAATTACACAGGTGTACAGTTGCTTCTATCCCATTTTTTCCAACAAAACGTTAAATTTATAAATATAACTGATATTCTCATACACTTTATTAAATATAATTGTAGTATAAACAAGAGGGTCATGATGACCCTGGATTGCTCACCTGAGTAATATGCGCAATTATTTGAACAATCTTGGTAGAAAACTACCAGGAAATGCTACATACTAAATGTCAAAGCCCTATGTGTTGTTGTTTAAGACAAGAAGATTTTTTTAAGTTGTTTCCTTTGTAAGTCTATGTAAAAAAAACCAGGATGGGCCTCTTTTCACCCCAGGGGCATACAGTCGAGTCCACTTAATATGAACTCGCTTGATACGAATTTTCGGATATAACGAACAAAATCCGGATTCCCCGGCCGAGTCCTTCTATTTCCTTTGTAAAATTATCTCGGTTATAGCGAACTCGCTTCATACGATTTTTTCTATGTATCTATATGTGCTATAAACACTTGATGGTTAATAAAGTTTCAATACATTTGTACATTAAAATTTATTTTTCATATATTTTTACTTGTTTAAGTATGACTTTTGTTGAGTTATTTCATTGTAATCTAAATAAATTAACTTAATCAGTTTAAAACTACCAATGAACATCTATTCACTACTGTATTTTCATTTATCGGAAGCTATTCACCGGTAATACCGGTGATACTGCCCAACTTGCTCGGGCAAATTATCCGGGAGTCATACATTCGTTAATACGAATTTCGTTTGATAAGAACATATTTCTCAGGTCCCGAAGAGTTCGTATAAAGCGAGTTTGACTGTAATTGGAATAATACTGGTAGAGGACTACTAGATGATGTTACGTGCCAAATATCAAAGTCCTAGGCTCTGTGTTTATCGACAAGAAGATTTTCATTTTTTCCCTATATAAGTCTATATTAACCATGTGAACCCAAGGGCGTGGCCATATTTGACCCTGGGGGAAAATTTGTACAATCTTTGTAGATAACCATAAGATAATACTACATACGAAATATAAAAAAAGCCCTATGACCTGTGGTTTTGGACAAGACGAGTTTTAAAGTTTTTCCTTTCTGTTGCCATAGCAACCAGAGTTCTGCATGGATTTCAATTTTTTGGGCAATTTTGAAAGGGGACCACCCAAGAAGTTTGGTGTAAATCTGCCAAGTGATTTTGAAGAAGAAGTTATTTTTAGAAATTGTTGACACACGACGCACGACGGACGACGTATATCGAGCGGTCACAAAAGCGCACCTTGAGCATTTGGCTTAGGTGAGCTAAAAACAAACGGTATTGATTTGCTCATCCTTTTAGGCCATTTACTTTCTTTCGTTTCTTAGTAGATCTCCAAGCGGTTTTTCCCAACAGTACAATTTTATGACACGTATTGCCACTACGATCTCTGTTACCAAATGAATACATTTATCTCTATATTCAGATGAAGTTTTCCTGAAACACAAATACAAAAAAATATCAACATTATCGTACACGAAAAAGGCGTTATATAATATTCTAGCAAAAAAAGCTATTGTTTTCTGTTCTCACGGTGTTGTATAAGTGTGTTAAATGTGTGTTAAAATGAGAGGTTGAATGATTGAAAAAAGAAATGAAAATAAATGGCTTCAATAACAACGTTGATGTTACCCCTGCATTTAAGGAGTATTTATTGAGCCTTATTAGCAGTATATTGTTTTGACTTTTAACAAGTTTAGTGCTAGAAAACTGTTAACAAACGCATGTTCAATTCTTGGAGTCTTTTTGGCTTATCAGTAGCATTCATATTGTTTTAACTTTTTACACGTTTAGTGCTAGAAAACTGTTAACACATGTTTATTTCTTAGGGTCTATTGAGGCTTTTCAATAGCATATTGTATTATCTTTTTACACGTTTAAAGCTAGAAAACTAACATATGTTTATTTCTTGAGGTCATTTGAGGCTTATCAGCAGCATATTGTTTTAACTGTCTCCAAGTTTAATGCTAGAACACTGTTAACGCATGTTTATTTCTTGGGGTCTAAGCTTTATTTACATAGTTCATTTGATAATATGGGATGAAACAAGTAGCAGCAAAATGTATTGCGAACGAAGCTCTGAGTTCCATAAGTCAAAATCTGCACCATTCTCGGGATACGTTGGTAACGGGCGAGGTAAGTAAGTCCTACGGATTCAACAGGTATTATGTAACACTCACAAAACCACGTTTCATTTTGAAAGTGGTGAAAAAGAAAGCACTTCAGTCACACATAAGTCGATTATAAAAGTCATGTTAAACATGAAATGTAACAAATAATAAATAGATATTTGTTCAAATTATATGTTGACTGTTTTTCTTTAAAATATTCGTTATACACTCAACAGGGTTTATTTGCAAACACATGCATCAACAAATAGATGAATGAACAACAATTCTATTGTAAAACGTATGATACGGATTTTATGCTGAACAGCACTAAATCCGGCTGCCTTATATTTCATAACAAATCCACTTCATTTATAACGTTTTTTTTTTTTTTACATTTTCTAGCATATCAGATTTTCATATACTTATATTTCAATAAGGAACTATATCGCTACTTTAGAAAAACAAAACGAAAAATGGTTGTTAACTTTTATATAAGAAAACTACAGTTGTTAAATACAACCCGCTGAATTTACTATTTTTCGCTTCTTTCAATTTCTTTTCGAGTCATTGAATTCTTTCGCCGCCATTTTACCTAGCATGCGACAGGAACATGCCGATTTCGATAGAATGCGAAGTGATACATACTGAAACGCGGTAGAGTAAAAGTAAACACGTTGCTATTGTCATATGACCTATAGATGACGCTCGTCAACTTATTTGCTATAAAAATAAATTGACAAACACCAGAAGATAAAAGGTAATGACAAGATGAAGACATAAAATGAAAATAAAAAAAATGAGCTAGACACAATCGAAAGTTTCAAAGAGGGCCGCCTGCTGCATTTGAAATTATAAATATACATTTCAGACACCATAAAAGACATCCACTCCTACACTATCATCAGTTAATCATAATTGTAAATAGAATCAATTTAATTGTTACGAAAAAGGAAGCAAGTTAGGCCTATTTGATAAATTGTTCTTAAATACTTGTTCAACTTTTACAGGCCAACACATCTTTTGTGGTAAGTTAATGATTTTAGGTCCATGCAAGTCTACCCGTGCATCCAGTATGATCTGTTTTAGTTATTCGTTCGACTAATTAATTTTCACGTCTTATAGTCCATTTTATTTTATACCAACTGGTGAAATACATATGCCGACCAATGTGAGTGAGATATTTCTGTATATCTTTCACACTGCGCTTTTTTTTCCCAGAAAAATATATCTCCCTTGAAGTATATTCTTTGATTACCTCCCTTTATTGCCTTTAGAACTACTGGTACCCAGTGCAACTCCTAGGTCAAAATTTCCTAGCTATTTCTATTGAATCCTTAATAATATTTAATTCCGCTTTACCTAGGCCTTCAGTTATTCCTCTGCTGTTTACGTGTTTTGTGCTGACCTTCAGCGTGTGTTTGTTTGGTAAAGAAAGCAAGCTTCCAGTCATTTAATGAACTGACGGCATAAATCCGAAATATTATTTAGATATGCACACTTAACTGTTAGCCGCGGATCAATTATTTTTAATATATATAATTTAAAATATTTAAATGCAATTTTTGTCTTAAAAGACAAAATTAAAATGCATATTTAGTCTTTAAAGACAAAATGGTGTCGTGTTGGTTTCACATACCTGATATCACTGCGAATAAGTGACCATGGTTATTTAGCGGATGCATTATATGTAACAAGGAAGCCTAAATATGTCCGAATTTTACCATATAGCATCAGTTTCATATGAAAATGTAAACATTTAATAAACAGAAATTAGCACAACATAAAAAGACAATAAGTTCGTTTCCGAAATATATTATCACTCAGGTTCCGCACATTTATACGACAGTTTTATTTTCTCTGAAACTTGGTTAACACTTTAATACGATAATAAAGATTGGAAAACTCCTAATTTTGCATTGCCTTTTAGAAATGATCGAATATGCAGAACTGAGGAGTCCTAAAAATTATTTTTTGCAAAACTCATCCTTGCACGAGCTCCTCATAAATGGGTAGTAGCTCTCTGGATACCAATATTGAGCTTCATAAGTTGTGAATAGGCGATTTCTATCAACCCCCTTAAACCAACAATGAATACTGGTGTCTGGTCGAAGAAGGTTCCGATAGGGTTTATAACACAAATCTACAAAATATTATATAATAACGGGAGACTACAGCATACATATTTAGAACGCTCACTCGAGTAAAATTGACAATTTAATCGCTTCATACAATTTTGAACAATTAATTGCCGAACCAACAAACCAGTGAAAATTCCAGTTCAGCTATAGATTGCGTACAAGATAACCGCCTACGGGTGTCATCGTTCATCTGCATGTGCTTGATAATATATAAGTAAAGTGTTATAGTTCAGATTTTCTAAGTATAAAATGGGCCATAGTTCTAACAAAATGCAGGTTAGAGTTATGGTTTTTGACCTGCGTTGTTCTCTAATTATGATAAACAAGTGTACAAATGTACAATGTTTCAAAGTTGTAGCTCTGATGGGTTTTTATTTTAGAAAAGGTGACCTAAACAAAAGGTAAACTCATTTTTTTAGTACAAAAATGGCCATATTTCTAACGAAATGCATATCAAAGGTATGTGCCTTGGCCTACATAGTCCCCTAATAATGATGAACAAGTGTGCAAAGTTTCAAGGCTCTGATAGTTTTTGAGAAAAGACGGACTTAAACAAAACTTCTTACAAAGAATCTCAAATTTTCTAAGTACAATTACGGCCATAATTCTGACAAAATGCATATCAGAGTTATTTTCTTTGGCCTACATAGTTCCTTTATAATGTTTAACAAGTGTACAAAGTTTCAAAGCTGTAGCTTTTATAGTGTTTGAGAAAAGGTAGACCTAAACAAAACTTTTACCCAACGCCGACGACAAGTGACGACAATACCTCCTAAATTTATTTTCAAAAATCAGACGAGCTAATAAAAATAGAAATAGCGTATCAGACAGTTTTTAACGGACCATTAATACCTGATGTTGCTAGATTTTATTTCCCTGTTATTTAAGTTTCACAATATCAAGAAAATGAAAAGAAAATTGCACATACAGCCAAGGCAATAATGATAATTATAGATCAATGTTGTTAAGTTTTATCTGGGACTCTTAGTGATAATCTAGAACGAACCGTCCTAAATATGTATTAATGTTGTTATTGACACTGCTAAAATATTTGTACGTTACAAAACTTCAAAAACAATATCCAAAAACTTCCACGAAAGCAAAACAGACTTACTAAAAAGCGATGGACTCGAATACAGGGATAGGTCGGTCTAAAAATATGATTTCGAAAAAACAGAAGTGATCAAAATGGCACATAATTATAGGCATGTATAAAGAATCATTTTTTTCTCTTAGTAGTACATTAAACTCCTTAAATTCCTTAAATGAATGTCCACCTTTAGGTATATCTAAAAGTCGTCTCATCTCTGGTTTTACAAAACCACCTGCTTATTACCTTTCCGGAAACATTTCATACGCGTATTTCCCTTGTGGCCTTATGGGAAAGTCAGTCATAATTTACTCACTTTTTGTATTTGTGCTAAAATGGAAACTAATAATCATTACTTATTATCCTGCCCATGGTAGTTATTTAACAAATTACGTTTTGGAAATGACCATCTAACCGATGACCAAAAGACACTTATATTTATAAAAGTGGAACAATTTACTGCTGCCTCGAAGCGTAATTGGATGGTAGCGCGGACGTTAGACACTTTGCTGCACAATCTTTGTAACAATTGCGATTATACTGATTGTATGTAAAATATAAAATAAATACTGCTTAAACCAGCAACTGGATCCACAAGGCCACTTTGCTAAAATCATGTTTTTAAAAATATATGACCGTGTCACTTTACCTGTTTTAAACTTAGAAATACATTGTGGATACATCGGCGACGCACACGCGACATTGCAAATTGATAAAAAAAGGTCGTGCATAGTCTATAAAATTTCTGTTTAGGTCAAGTCCTGCAATATATTTTCATGCAGTTCTGTAACTAGTCGGTGCGAAACATGGTATGAAAAATAGGGTTATGCCTATTATAATCATCTTAACTGATCGAAATAAACGCATTTGCTACTCATAATGTTTATTTACAGTTAGTATTTCCCTTTTTCTATAAAACCATTACTAGACTATACGGCTTATCATTGTTTAATTTTATTTAACAACATATATAATAAAACAACCTCTCTGTCTAACATTCATATAACTTTTGTCTTTTTTAACATCACTAAACATCGTACAAGTAAGCAAGCTCGGTGTAATAGAAACTTTCTATTAAGTTATATATCGCTAAAACAGACCTGTACTTCGATATCAGCTTTCCAGTCAATTGCAAAAGAGGAGCCATCAAAATTATCATCAGAAATCCAGCTATCGCCGGTGGACCTATTTGAAGCCATAATATTACCAAGACTGCAATGACCTCACCTGGACCGATCCAAGCAAAGTGTAACCTCGTCATCAGCTAAAAATAAAACATATTTTTAAGGGTTTAATCGTTAAATGGATATATTGTACAATTCAGTCATGTTGCTTTAAATAATCATATAGGTGTCCTAACTGTCCGAATGCGTTTTGTTCAGTGAAACTAACACGAGGTAGGACCTTAAGGTAGGATGTTCCAGAGGAAGATCGCTCCAAATGTGTGTACATACTTCGCGAATTCATATATGATTCTTGTATTTTACCGAACGTTGACTTTGGAAAGCATGCGATATGACACGACATTAAAATCATTTCGAAAAGTTGCTTGTAGATGACTTGTTTTCACAAATGCGGCAGTACGAAAAACTTGATCAAGAAAAAACAATGTGAATGACATTGAAAACAAAACTGTAAATATAAGATTTGATAACCAGATTTAGGGATGTACATGTGGCCATGATATGTATATACTGTAGTCGTGTTCCGTGGGCATATGATCGTTTTTAACACACCAACGTATTCATACACGAATGAAAACTACTAACAAATTCTCAAAGTTTGGGAATTGGTTTAATTTGCTTATTCATAAGAAGTGATTAATTTGCAACACCCGTTACTCCTGTATCATGTTTAAGCAGATTCTGTCATCAATAAAGGTAGAATGGGCACCAGAAATAATGACGATAGTAAGTCAAGTGTAATATTTTATGGTCACCTTCGTGCATATTAACATTGATGTTGTCATCAGCTAAAAATAAAACATAGATTTAAGGGTTTATTCTTTAAATGCGTGAATTTGTTGTATAAGCCATGACATTCGATTAACATACTTCATGTAGTCATATGTGATACTTGTTCTCGTATTTTAACCAACGTTGCCCGTTGAAAACGTGCTATGTGGCCCGACATAAAATTATTGTAAAAATTCTTTGTAGTTGATTTTTATCACAACTTAGGATGTATGAAAACTGGAATCATGAAACTAATATTAAGAGATAAAAAAACGCAAAGTTTAAATAACAAGAGTTCAACACATGGAGAAGAAATATTTGATTTATGTAATGAATTGTAAAATACGCATGCAAATTCCAAAATAAAAAAAAAATCTTCTTCTATCAGCAAAGCACAGAGATATACATATACTTCCAAAAACGATATATATGGAACAATCACATCTCCTGTGGTAATGTTAGATAAAACTTTACACATTTATGCACATTTCAGGGTAAAGCGCTTGTTTGCATTGTTTCCAGATACTGTGTGCTGTATGTTTGAGAATCAGTTGTTCCGACAAATGCATATGTTTATGGCGAATTATCGATATTCTTTGTGCTCTATGTTTGAGCAGCAGATATTTTAAAAGATATACATACCTACGATGCATTATCTATATATTTTGTATTGCGTGTTAGAAAATCAATCGGCCCGCTATTTCATAACTGAAATACTGTTGAGCTAAACCAAAAACAAACAAACAAACAAAAAGAATCAGCCGTTTGATGTACCTTTTGTTCTATGTTTGAGTACCAGTTGTTTTGACAGATATACAAATCTATTATGCATTATCAATATATCTTGTGCTCTATGTTTGAGTATCAGTTGCATTGACAGATATTCAAATCTATTATGCATTATCAATATATCTTGTGCTCTATGTTTGAGTATCAGTTGTATTGACAGATATACAAATCTATTATGCATTATCAATATATCTTGTGCTCTATGTTTGAGTATCAGTGGTATTGACAGATATACAAATCTATTATGCATTATCGATATATCTTGTGCTCTATGATAGAGTATCAGTTGTATTGACAGATATACAAATCTATTATGCATTATCAATATATCTTGTGTCCATGTTTGTGTATAACTTATTTTGACAGATATACAAACTTATTTTGCATTATCAATATATCTTGTGCTCTGTGTTTGTGTATAACTTATTTTGACAGATATACAAACTTATTTTGCATTATCAATATATCTTGTGCTCTATGTTTGAGTATCAGTTGTACTGACAGATATACAGACTTATTATGCATTATCGGTACAATATGTGCTCTATATTTGAGTATCAGTTGTTTTGACAGATATACAAACTTATTTTGCATTATCGATATTTCTTGTGCTATATGTTTGAGTATCAGTTGTTTTGACAGATATACAAACTTATGTTTTCATTATCGATATATCTAGTGTTTTATGTTTGAGAATCAGTCGCTTCGACCAATACACATACCTATGATGAATTATCAATATATATCCGTGTAAAGGTCTATAGGATCATCTTAAGTCATCTTGAATATTTTCCAGTGTTACACTACTTAAAAGAAAAATCATTCATAAAATGTCATAAAATTTTGTTGCCATTGCACTACAGTGCCTTTTTTCACATGTTATTGAACTAAACTTAGTAATGGTGCATTGTTGCCTTCTATGAAACCAATATCTGTCTAGTTATATTACGTGAATTGCAAACTTAAAAAACAATGTCGTTTGGACTGTGTCAAAATTTTCTGAAGAATGTCTGTCATGTTTACATTTTAACAATGGTAGCTGAAATATATGATCTGTTTTGAATTTCATGCCAGATGAAATTATTTCAAAAATAGTTAAGACGGTAAGACGTGTTTAACCGTTGTCTTTGATTCCGAAACAAACGGGATTTTTTTTCTCATCTAGATTATTGCTATAAAGAGATATGTACAAATTATTGGGACCCACCTGACAATAAAACTGCATAAAGCCATTGCATTTTAATTCTCATAAAATTATTTGACCCATTTGTCGCTATGTTCCAGAGGATACAACGACTGACTTGTCACATTTGTTTGTCATATGAAATAAATGCATTTTAACGCTCTTTTAGTTGTGGCTCGACGGTTCAACCTATTTCAATAAAGTCTGTCGAGTGCAACGTTTCAGAAATTTATAACCTAAAGCGTATACAACATTGCAAAAATTAATTTATTTACATAATGTAAATAGTAGGAAAATCAACAGTGACGAAAGAATAAATTTCAGCAGCAAAATTATTTCTTTTTGAATTTGATATGTGTTCTAATTTATTTGCATGTTCTTGTGATTTTATGATTTTGGTCCTTTATAATCAAGGCATCCATTCAATATGTCTTGAGACGTGAGTTGTGTTGCACATTTCGCTAACTCATACACACAGACTCAGTTACTTTGATTCCGCTACCAACAGTCTTGGCGGAGCTCTATGCATCTAAAGTATCATCCTAAACTTATCTGTCGCAACAAAAATTAAAAATTACCATGTGGCAGCCGAGAAAAGGTCATTCCATGTTTGACGCAGTGTTATTATGTTTTAAGGTACTCATGGATCATGGAGCCTATAAATTTGTTCGGGAGGATCGGGAGCGGATGGGGTGAGGACGGATGCATATTTACATGTAGTACTATCTTATGAACAGACTCTATCGAATCGAGTCTACTGTTGTTTCCTTAGATACATTCTATGCTCCCGAATAATATTTTTACCATAAATTATACTCGTAGCTTTTACTGATTGTTTGAATATGAAAAATCAACATAACTGACATTTAAATGCATTCAAACAATTACTTCAATTTTTAATTTTGATCTAATACTAAATCGGTCCAATTGATGTAAAAGTAGTACCTGATTGAAAGTTGTAACGTCATTTGCAAGAAGATTGACAATCTGTCCTGTAGTTGTCTGTCTGCGACCTTCACTGCTTAACCTCAGCGACTGTAAGGCAAGACAAGTACATAAATATCAGGTTTGCAAACTTGAAAAACAAAAGCAGAAATAGGCCGACATGACAGAACAAAAAACATTTCACTAGAAAAAGAGCGAAAGAGGTCTTAGTGCAAATAAAATGATAGCCTTAAATCACTTTCACCCCTCTCACAGATTTAATCTGAAAATTACTGCAAAAAAGTCTACAACATGAAATTAAATGTGTTTACATTGTGCGCTAAGAAAACTATCAGCATTTTGCCAACAAATGATACGTATTTAATGTTCCATGAGCATCGTGATATAACCTTTTTGTAAATAAGCGAGGAACATGCTATTTTCATCCTCACTGCTATCATCTGAACGCCAAGGTAATAGGGATGATGTGTGAAAGCCAGAATAAAAGCACAAAACCCAACACCTCCAGCATACATATAACTTTCTGCTTTGGACACAGGCGAGTCTGTCGTAAAATATCGTATCAGTCCACTGAGCAGTATTGGCTGAATAATTATCGTGACTTCCTGAAAGACGAAAAAGAAACAAGTAGGGGTTTGCATTTTTGTAGAACAGTTCAATTATCACTTAAAATACGTATTTCTATGTTAAAGCCTACTGACAGAGAAAGTGTAACCCTCAGCAGTTTCCGAGTCACTGATATTAGAATAAAGGAAAACCTTTGAAAACTTCCCATACTGTATTGTCGAATTATCTGTTATGGTCCTTTTACAGTCACTCCAGCCCGGGAGAATATCATTTAACATTTATTCAACGACAATATGGTTGGCCTTAAATGGTTATTAGTGAGACTAGACCTATATTACCACAAGGGCGTAGCTCGAGTGTCAATATAGGTTAAGGAGGCCTAAAAACCATGTTAGGAATTTTATTGTAGTTTGATTAGTTGTTTATGTAAAAAATATATATAGAAGAACCGCGGAAAGAGGTTATACGTCCGCGGAATAATTCTTGCGACGTATAACCGATTTTAAGTATATTAATTTAAGTAAAACACGATTTTGCTTTACATTATTTCGATTCTAATGTGCTTTTACTCAAAAACAGTAAATAAAACATATTAGCGCTTTTTCTTAGTAGCAACAAAAAGATTGACGTCATCGCATGTAAGCGTCACATCATTTTAGCGTAAGCGTGTTTTAACAGATATAAGTATATAAGAATGTTTACCTAAACACAGTAGCGGTTACTCGACTGTTTGCACTAGATAATGATACAAAATATTGACGCTAACGACTTTTATCGCGACGACACTGATAAAATGACTCCAAAAAATAAGGTTTCTCATTTTCTACTTATTATATTATACTAATAAAGCTGTTCTAAATCTATATGAAGATCTTTTGGAAGCAAAGAACGCAACTAAATATTAGTTTAATATAATTTGTAAATGAGAGGTAAATAAATCAGTGATTACGCCCATGTCGCCCCTATCAGTAGTACAGCAATACAGGGACAAGTGGCACTCATTTCAACAATCATAAATTTATGATGTCCATTCATTGTTACTATAATAAAGTTCCGCTTAAGCTTTAAGCTAGCGCTTGGGGCATGCGAGGTGTTGCACATGTCATCATCTTGTAAGAACAGACTCATTCAAACCGTGTCTACTATTATTTTGCTTGGTTGCGTTCTATACTATCCAAAAGATCTTCGTACAAACATTATTACATGCTTTTATCAGCTTCAAACTCCCTTAGTTAACTAGTCAGACGATACACAAAACAATAGCCGTACAAAACATATGACAAGGAAAAAATATAAACATGAATTACCTCAAAAAGGAGCAGAATTCCATACAGGATATAAGTATATCCAAATATCCTAAACAATGGTTTGATTAGGCTAGGGTTCTTTCCGGAATCTTGGTATTTTTGCGTTTCCTTTTGCCATTCTCTACAAATATAAAATGCTAAAATGGTTTTACGATTTATTTTAAATAAAACATACAAATAAGTGTAGGATGCGATATGTTTCTTTTTCTTATATAATAGTTTTTATGGCACGGAAAAAAATGTATATCAGGCAATCATGTATACAGTATGAATTTTCACACAATAATAACAGCTTAATACATATGACTGTTGAATTTCATTATTAATCTTATTTATTGCATATTTTTACGCAAGATATCATTTTACAAGTTAATAGGTTTTATTAGCCAAAGGAGACAATATAACTTAGCGCGGAATATTAAAGTCTGTAAGGTGAACAATAACAAAGAGTTCCGTTTCAATTTTAGTTCTACTATCTGTGTTGTAACGTTATGCTTTCGTTCATACTTTTTCAGAATCGAGAAATATACGTTAAGGAGCAAAGTGCAACTACAAAAGTTTTGATTTTAAGCTCACCTGACCACGTATTTCTTATGTGAGCTTTTGGGATATTTTGATGTCCGTCGTCCGTCCGTTGTCCACAGTTGCTTCTAACAACCAAACTTCACGGAAGTGTTTCTTTAGTGGTTCTCTACTAAAATTGTTCAAAGAATTCCATGCCATGCATACTTCTGGTTGCCATGGTAAAAAGGAAATGAGGCACAGAGCTTAGACATTTATGATGTAGCACTGTCTAATGGTCCTGTACCAAGGTAAAGCAAATCAAGCCAATGGGTTTAAAATTGGCCTCCAGTTTTACAAAGACATACATAAGATAAACTTAAAAACCTTTCTGTCTAAAACGTCAAGGCCGCCAAAAGCTTAGATGCATGTACCAAGAGGTCAAATTTAGCTCCGCCCTGGGGTTAACTTCTTTTTCGTAGACTTATATAGAAAAATCTTTACAAAAATCTTCTTGTCTATTACCGTTATGCCCTGAGCTACGATTTCTGGTACGTAACATTGTGAAGTTGTATAAATCATACCCCTGGAGTAAAACTGGTCCCACAACGGGGTTTGCTCTTTTACATAGACTTGCATAGGAATAATTTACCATAAAATCATGATGGCTTAAAATGCAAGCATTAAGTTAGAAGACGACATGTAGCTTTGCTCAGCGGTCCTTTACAGAGTTTGTTCAAATCTTGCCTTTGGCGTTAAAACTGGCACCGAGCTTGGATCAATTGTTTCACACAGACTTATGTTAGAACTAACTGAGTGCCTTTAGGGCACTGTTTCCCTCAATTCCTGTCACTGAACATGATTTTATGACTCAATGTGGAATATTTTTGAGATATATGCAACATAAACTTTTAAGCACTTTATATATGTTTTTCACTTAGTCAAGGACATTAACTCTTTCTGGCTAAGTAAAATTTCAGACAGAACACCGGTGCATAACTTCACATGATATATAACAATCCCCTAATGTTTTATTACACTAGGTCGAATACATTTTTGAGATACATAAGTCGCAAACTTCTATACCCTTAATGCATATTTTGACTAATCAAGGGCCATAACTCAGGTCGTGCAGAGTGAAATCCAAAATAAAACGTGGGTGCACAAATTCATATGCTGAATAATATTCTTACATTGTTTCACGACTATAGGTTTTATATATTTAAGATCTATGAAACACAAAATAATAAGCATTTTATGTGTATTTTTACTAAGTCATTGACAAACTTGTTAGCCCTTTAAGCATATTATTTTACTTAATCAAGGGACATAACTCTGGTCTGACCGACAGAAATCCCAAACAAAAACACAGGTGCACAACTTGAAGTGTTGAATAATATTCCAAATATGCTTCATGATCTTAGGTCAAATACGTTTTTTAAGAGTTGTGCGACACAAACTTTTATGCCCTTTTATATATATTTTTTACTAAGTCAAGAGCCATAACTCTGGTCTCGTTGAATGTAATTTCAAGTAAAACCCTGTTCTACCGATTCACACGCTATATAATATTGAAACATGAAAAATATTTTATAATCCAATGTCAAATACTTTTGAGATACATGCGACATAAAATTATAGGCCCATTTTCTGCGTTTGTTTGACCAAGTAAAAGGCCATACCTCTAGTACGGCTGTGTTAAATCCAAATGAAAACATCTGGTGCACAACTTTACGTGCTGAACGACAATCTTGTGACTCTGTGTCAAATACTTTTGAGCACTACACAAATTCGGACGGACGGACGGAAAGACAAGGGCAAATATTTTAATTGCACAAAAACAATAAAAATATTTCTTGTCTAAAGCTTCAAGGCCCTGGTATGTAGGACTGTCAAGTGGCCGTCTATCAAGTTTATTCAGATCATGCGCCTGTGGAAAAACTAGCCCCGTCTTTGGGTTACTTCTTTTACCCAGACTTACATAGGAACATATTTTAAAATCTTCTTGCCTTAAACCATGGTGTAGCGGTTCTTTATCAAGTTTGTTCAAATCTTGCAACTGGGGTTAAAAATGAGCCTAGTAAGCGACATAGATCCATTATGGTCCACTTGTTTTATCCAGCATGACTGGTGTGGTAATTCTAGCATGCACGCCTGTGTTGTCCGTATACGTTAAAATATATGGCATATACTATATTAAGATATTCATGCTTTAATTCATACATATATAACGGCAACGAAGTGCTTAAAATTGTTATTAGCCATTTACAGTCATATTTAGGACTTCGGTAAATGCAATGGATACTTTACCAATTAACTCCTTCAGCAGAACTACCACAATCAAAAGGTGCTGACTTTTACCGTAAGTTACCCAGAGTAAGTTTGAAATAGTAATCTATTATAAAACACTTTTGTGATGAAATAGATTGCAATTTGACATTTATTGAGATGTTATTTATAAATGACAATTTTTATATTTTATTTGCTGTATTCGGCTCGAGTGGATTTTTGCGAGATCGGATCTTACGAGGGCGCACAAGCGCCCGCCGAGTGATCCGAACTTGCAAAATCCACGAGAACCGAATCAAAATTCCAGATCTAGATATTGTTAAAATGACCCTTTTATTATATACCACTATCTTTTTGTTTGTTTTGTTATTGAACGAAATCTCCAATCTAAATTTTATCGATGTTGAAAAAGGAACTTAGTGATTTTTTTATGTGCGCTATTTATAGAACTGTGTCAGGTCATGCATATTGATGAAAGTAGTCCGGCAACGTACAATACGTAAGGTACAATACGGATTTTTTTATGCCTGTTCATATTTACTTATGAAATACAAGCCGAATTTTTTACAGAATTATAATGGTATAAAATAGATGTTGTTATGATCCGACATTCGTTCAGATACATCTTTTGTGTCCTATTCAGGTCACTTTACATTTAGATACTAAACTTCTCTCTTTAATTGTTTCTTAAGTTATTAAGACCGCCTTTGATATTTGACTTTGATCCTCTTTAGTCGGGCCTCATTGTTCTTTATTTATTTGTAAGGGGTATGTGCTGGTTTTTTCTTTATTTTACTTGGTGTATGTTTTATGTACACATCCGCTTCACACATTGCTGAAAGGTCTTGTCAGTCTGATCATGATCTGCACTGTTCGCAATTCAGTCAGTATCGTTTTGATAAGCACCCGTTTTAACAGTGGTACTGTCCAGTTGGAAGATGGACAGGTTCATTATAGAAATTTATCAGGGTCTAGTTTAAGGAGGTTCAGGCAGTTGAACGTTAATCTTTCTATTGAATCTTTGCTCTTGCTTTACTTCCATTTGTTTCTTGTAAACTACTGTACCAACGTTTAACTAGGTAACTTCTACAGAATTGTAAATAAATTAGTTTTACAAGAACCATTACTCTGTCATTCGTGATGTCTTAAGTGTGGTCCTCATCAGATGAGCATAGACACCCTTCTTCGACAAGTGTATGAAAAGTATAGGGAAGTATTTCTACCTAGTATGCCTCGTTTACTGAGTTCATTTTGTGGAACAGGTAGACTAACAATCAAATAACAAAATAAAATTATGTAATCCACACCTTTCCAGTTCATCTCCAAGGTATTTGGATCCTTCGTCATGAGTGATATTGTACATATCATCCTCTTCTAATCTTCTTTTATTACCTATCTTAAAGATAGGGTTCATCCACCTGTAAAACGTTTGTAGAGCAGCGTGTTATATATCTTTTATTAAGTTATGTTCTAATGCAGAATAGAAAGAGATACAAACGATTTGAAAATGAGCCATATTTTCAATAACCCTTTCAAGGTACTATTCTTTTATAGTTATATTACTATCAAGTATGCATTGTGTCGTGGGGCAGTCAAATATAAAATAATGGTAGGTCAATTTGCTTGTGTTCATAATCATTCTCATTAATTTTTGAAGTATTAAATTTTCAGGGTACAAAAGATAATGCTTACACAGTTTCTAATTTTTTGTAAAGGTGGCAGAAAAAAATCTTCCGTATATCGTGCACATATAGGCAGTTGATGTAATGTTAATGGCGATCTTTTTCAAAATCATTTGTACAGTAAATCCCTGTGTTCGAGCCACACCCGGTGCCAATGAAGAAAAACGTAAAAGTTTGTCTTAAACTAATATTGCATCGTATGTCCAATTCAATAAAGCACATAGTTGTTTTAAAGCATTATTAAAACTGAAGCTACACCTTAACTAACGTTTAGGCTATTTTGCTAATCGATCCGTACAGTATTTCATGCCAATGTCTATGTTTTTGCACACATTCTCCATTTTGTTTACTAGAACATAATAAATACACGCGAGACTTTACAAGAAGACTTTACGATGCAATGCTAAAGATACGATTTCGGATGAATCTATCTTTAAAAAGTTAGAAATCCGGTTCGGTGTCGTTGTAAGTTAATATTCCGTAAATAATTAACAGTAATTTGATACCTTTTAAAATCATAAATAAATTGTAATATTGAAAATAAAGAATTGTTTTGTGATTTCAATCACTTCCTTTATACTAACATTGCCTTTTTAAATTGTTTGCATCGAAATTATAATAAGGAATTTTAAAAATTCTAAAATACTAGAGGAAAGACAGTTGATTTGGCATTAAAACGAAAACATTATTTTTTTCTTCTTTGCGATTGATGAAAATTATCCAGTGGTTTGATCATACTATCTTTACCTTCAAAATCATTCTGCATTTTTACTCCTGATATGGTATTATATCTATGATTCGAAACTGACTTCGGGGCTTGACCTTTAAACGAGTTTAATATAAACTGGTTGTCAGACATTCGGATTGATTTTGTCATATAATTATATGACAAAATACGTTTCAAATTGATAGAGAGGTTTTGTAAAAGGACTGGCTAGTGCAGTAGGTAGAGCTGTCAGATTAATGCAAAGCAGATTCAAATCCCGCTCAGAAATTGGTCTCTCAACATTTTCTTTGTAAACATAATTTTATTAAAGTTTAATTATTATTCGTTTCCGTTTTTAAACATTTGTAATAAGTGGCCAAACTAACACTACCTCAATTCGCTCTAATCTTTTCTGTGCAAATTTCATATACGAATTTCTTTATTTCTTTTCATTATTGCCACTTCACTCGTACATCATGAAAGACAATTTTCTGCTGAGGGGATCAGATTTTTTTTACAAAAAATAAGAGCCGGGTTAGAATATTGTTGGTAAAGATATTGTTCGCTTACCAAATGTATGTTTCTATGATTCGATGATATACTGCTAAACACCAATATAGCAAATAAACATTTACCCACGTGAAAATGCATGATTATATGAATTGATACTTTACAATGCATTATGTGCTGTTACTTCGAATGAACATGGAGGTCGTATTTCCTATTTGTTTGCAGAATGTAATAAATCAATTTCACAATTTTTATACAGTTAAATATATTTTAGTAGAGCTATGTTGAAAAGATCATTTCTTTAGCGGAAACAAAAGTATGTTGAGAAGACAGGTACCGCGCTCGATATAAGTCTTCATAGTATTTACAGACCCGAGAGTTCCTTTTTTTGAGACCTATGCCGCGTATATTAACTATTAATTATAATAATTTAAACAAAGCTGCATGGTTAATAGAAATTAATATGTCTTTAATTGTAAAATTTAGATGAAATATGGTAGAACAGTTTCTTTGCGCGTGCATGATGCCAAATGGTAGGTCGTCACGCTCTTTTGTTTATATACACCAGGACAGGAAATGGTAATAAATCTTGCGGAATAGTTCAATTTGGGCGAAAATGATGGCGAATTATTCTGCAAATCGAATAACCAAGTCAGTATGTGTGCAAATTAATTAAGGCAATTGTGTAATGTGACATTTCGTTTAAAACATGCTATTAACTAAAATATTTGATAAAATTTGAAAGCGTTATTTCTAGATGCATAGATGGCGCTAAATATTACGTCAACGTGACGTCAACACAATATCGTTTGTGATGAATTAATCATTACTTGTCATATTAGAATTGTATATATAAAACAGTGCTGTTTCTGGTGAACGCATAATACATAGAGGATATTTGTTTGTTTTGAATGAATATGGAATATATCTCACTGAGAAGTGAGAAAATTTCAAATATTTTCACGAGCGCGTAGCGCGAGTGAAAATGTGAATAGTTTCTCACTTTGAGATGAGATATATTCAATATTCACGAAGAACAAACAAATGTTCTTTTTATTTTATGCTCAATTACGTTGAGATGTGCATTTTGCAACAATTTTTAATCTCAGCGCGGGAAACAGACGCGCGTAAACAGACATGACGTCAGACGTTAGAAAGACGCACACAACATTAAGTTCCAATTTTATTTTATTTTTTGCTGCATAACGTTATGAAATTCTCATTAAGTAAAATAATTTGAATCGAGAAATATACTATAAAGAACAAAGTGCGACTACAATTTTCATCCTATTTTAAGCAAATAATTTAAAATTCATACACATTGTATGAGGGGGCGGAGCTATATCTCTCACAGTGTGAAAATATAGATTTCATATTTTCACAGTGTGAGTGATGAGATATAAAAATATTTAACTGATAGAATACAGTATTTCATTAGTTAGCATAAAATAAATGGAAATTATCAAAATTGAAAGCGATTGGTTCTTCTATATTCATAATATTTTGACACTGATTTCTTTACGTTTCACAATTTAATCAGTATATTTATCTATCAAATAAAGTTATAATGTGGATGAAATCTAGTATTTGTACTCACCAGTAAAGCAATTTTGAAAGAAAGTTCGCTCGCAATCTAGGAGTCGGGTTGTTATGCCTTAATGACTCGTCCATTGTGGTATAAATCTTCAGCTGCTATCTGATGTATGAACAATGCATTAGGTACATGATATTTAGTGAATTGTTGGAATGAAGAGTGAAATACATCTTATCAAATATATTTTTCAATGGTTAGAAATTAAATGGATGAATTGAGACAGTATATTGACCTTTAAGGGCAAAACTGATTATATATAAAACAAAAGCAAACAAAAAACACAATGTCGGAAATAGACAAAAGTTCAGTAATTGTGTATCAACGGTAAAAATATTGTTATACAAAAGTAAATTATTTTTCAAATTATATTTCGCTGTCAAAACCGTAATTGCGAAATAACTATTGAAAACAGGTACATGATATACATTCCTTAATAGACCTCATCTGGCATATGCAAATAGCGTTAAGCTGCCTCTTTAGGGGTTGCAAGTTCGTGTTCATTGTCTGGTTGCAACATTTTTTTATTTATCTGATAGGAAATTGCCACATTTATTTAATGGTTTATTTATTGAAAGAAAAATACTATAATTCAACAATTTTCTATGTACATGTCAGTAAACCGTTGTTTAAAATGTCAATCTTAAGACAAATTACTTGTATATTAAACGGACAATTCAAGAAACTAGTGTTAGTAGATGAAAAAAAATCAGACAACAAAATTTAATGCTAAAAAAATCATAATTTAAAATGTGAAATAAGTTACTAAATATAAAGTTAGAATAAAAGCAATATCGATGTAATTACATAAAATTCAATTAAAACAGTCTGAAATGAATTCGAACACATGGTCACATGCGTTGAAGTCAGATAGCTTACCACTACGTTACCGTGATATTGGTAGCTAAATGGGCGATCTTAGTTAATATAAAGATTTCCAGGATACAGACATTACGTAAAATAACGAAACTGACGAGGAATAATAAGTGCCAGGTCAATACTTGTGGACAATATTTTCGTTGATGATATTCATAAAAATAGTGTCGTCGTAAATAAAAGTTGACTGAAATTTGATGAAAGATTGAGTGTAGCTTTGCAGTACAGTTGGTATTATAAATCTTGAGATCAACAAGGGTCTGTACAAAGTAACACGAGGAATGGCTTGATTTCGAGAAAAGTACTGGCTTGATATCTATATATGTATCGGTTTTTTGCTTTTTTGTAACGTTTGTGACGGATGAAGACGAATCTGTTCGGCAGTATCTGCTTAATATATTGTTAAGGAGAAATAGAAAGACGGTCATCAACTGGATCTAAAGCTTACAAACATATTTGGTACAGCTATTTTGAAAAAAAAAACTTGATTTAATTTAACCATTATAGAGCTTTGAAATACGAATATGCACATTCGTAAATAATTTAAGATTATATATAAGGTTAAAGTAATTTTATGTATATTTTCAAAGACATTTGTGAAGGCTTTATGAAATTAGATACTGGTGTGTGGGCCCATTTTCTGCACATATGGGAGAATTAGATTCGTCGATTTTTCGCATTTAGATTTATGGAAGAAGAATTATAGGTATTTTACTTTCCAAACGATGTGATATTATTCAAAATATTGTCCTCCTTATGAAAATTCAATGTTAAAAATGATACTTTATGTATGACTATCTACAATGAGCTATGTAATAAAATACGGATAATTTGCTGAAATTACTTCTGTTTGACAAAGAATAGATAGCTTACAAATGTATTATTTGCACTTCAATATTATTGCAAAAGACTTAGTAATCTATATTCATTTAATTATTATTTCACATTAATTTCAGTTTTTTTAGGTGAAAATGAAAATGGTCTTTTTAAGCGTTTTGTAGATAGGTATGGGCATTTTATCGTTTTCGACAAGACTCGAACATTCTTGTATTTTGCCGTAATTGTTACGGAATTTAAGTTCTCTAATGGTAAAGAATGATTTCTTTTCACCCGCTAAACTGAACAAATGTACGGATTTAGAAATCAGTGGACGTTCCATGATCTAATTTTGTTGCCAGTCAATATCCAGGTCTTAACAGCTCGAGTTCTCAAAAAGAAGAATTTCGAGTTCGCATCGAATTTGGATATAATTCGAAGCTCAAAACTGAAATTTTATTCTTAGCGCTAAACTCGAGCCAGCTTCGAAACTACTTCGAGTTTGTCAAAAATGGAGCTGAATTCGAGCTTGAATTAAATTTATGCCTGTAAGAAAAAATAAATTGAAGTTTTAAAACCGGCATATTTTAGGCAAGTTAGAAAATTTCGCCGTCATTGAATTACGAGCTAACTCGATCAAAATCAAAATCAAAAGAAAACACCAAATTCTGAGGAAAATTGAAATCAGAGCCAACTAGAAGATCGAAATTCCAATACTTTAATCCAGCATGAATTCCTAGTCAATCAGCAGTAGGCTTTAAATTCAATAGCTGTTCGATATTCAAATTTTTTTTTTTTTAAATTTTGATGTCTGGGCTGTCTCAAAATTAATTCAAAGCAAGATCAAAATTCAGCTGTTCCAAAAGTTAGTTACACATTTAATTCCAGCTTTAAATTCGATTGTTTTAAAAATTCAAACAGGTTGGCAATATTAATTATACTGAAATAATATATTTAGCTTCTTGAAAACTTGATATCTGTCAAGTTTTTTAAACTTTTAATTATGATCTTGAGCAGATCCCAGTTTCAAAACGACATTGAAATGCAGCTTTTCAAAAGCTTGAGTATGACTTTTGAGCTGACTCTACACTCAATGCGAGCTCGATATTCGACTTTAAAACTTTTAGAAGCAGTCCCTGAATATATACGTGGTTGAAATTCAGCTTCTGGAATATTTTGATTTCGACCATTTAGCTGGCTCGATATTAAAATTAATGCTATTTTGAAATTAGACACACCAAATATTTACATTTTCACATATTAGCACCTGATTAAATTTATAACTCTAAGTCGTTACAACTGCGTATAATCGGTATATTTTATCCAATGATGTTTTTGTTTTTTAATGTGTTAAAATGTCAACGTTTAATACGAATTAAAAATTTTCAATTAAAACAATAAAATTATGTCTTACGTCTTGGTCTGAAGTGTCGAGACAAAATCACACTCCCACTAGGACTTCAACCAAATGTTATTTCATAGATTAGCTGGCTTCTACCGTTCTTAAATGTGTCGTGAAAAGTATTCGCATGACAATGTCTTTGGCAGGCAGTTTCTACTAAACATGGAGAAATTTTAGAAAAGTAAGTAAATTTTTAGATTTTTACAACTATTTGTAAATAACTTTCGTAGACCTGTGTATGTTATACAGTACTATTATTTGGAAACATGGCATTAAAATAGTAAAATAAGTATGTATGATATGAAAAATATGCTGTTCGATCTACAAAAAATGTATCCGACGCTCAAAGAATCGAAGCTGAGAAAAAATATAAAAATAAAACATAATTCGCTCGCTCACTCGAGCCATCCGTTTTTGAAAATTTTCCGAAGAACCATTAATCAATTTGGATTGACCAAAGTAATTTGTCCACAGTATTTGACGATAATGTTATACACATGATTTATCGTTTGAAAATAAGCCATATCAGATGACGCACATTGAAGTTATCATAAAGGCACAGTTTATTTCTAGGACACAGTAACGGTTAGAGAAATGAGTGCTCATTCGATCGTTTGTATGTTAAACGCCAGATTATGGAAAAGCGGTCAGCTTATTTGACAAATATTCATGGATTCTGCATCAGTACTGACTTGTTCTCCGTATTTAACTTACAACTTCTCAACGTGATATATAGCTGGAGGACGAATTATTTCAGACACAAATCTGTTCTGATAGATTGGTAAGGAAAACACTCCCGCGCCTGGGTATCAAACTTAATAAAGAGTCGCGAAGTCAGCTTACTGCTCTTACTAGCTGGACATGCTGTTCAATTGATTCAGGGGTAGAAATAACACTGCTTTTTATCCAAAGGGTTAACTAGATTTCACTTAAAGGCGTAATGAGCGGGAATTTCAAAAACAAGTTACATCCTTGATAACATCTTTAAATAATAGCAAAAGCTGATCCACATCCGATGTACAATTATCTAAAAGGTCAAATGCACACTTTTTACGCAAATGGCGTCGAAAAATCCCGTTTTAGCCCAGCCCTAAATAGTTGTGACGTTGCCGTTTTTACGGCGATTAATTTAGTTTCGGGGCGTCCATTCAATTAAAAAAGTAATTATTTTTCATTTAATATAACAGGCTCGTTGAAACCTATACGTTGATGTGATTTTCAAACATGTACTCCGACTATTCGCCGAATGAATGCTTACTTTAAGCAAAAATCATGCGAAAATCTTTCTACGAAAGTATTGTCTACGAGTGGAATGAGTAAGTAGTGTGTAAAAACTGTCCCATAGATTTAAAAAAAAAACAAAAAAAAACACTAAAATTATCATATAAATTTATTTTACTGTAAAATGAGCGAAAAAAAATACGGGGGGTGTCCGACTTCGTTTTCACTGTATTGTCTTAAATTTTCCCCTATCCCCATTTTTACGCGCATTTTGTGCATCAAAATTTCAGAAGGAACTGTTTGTATTTCAGGCAAAAATAAGTTAATCACAAAAAAGTTTACAACAACATAGATTTCATTTTAAACGTATTCGTATTTTGTAAGCCATTTTCCGATTTCTTTCCGATTTTTATTGTCACACTTGTATACATGAATGCATATTACACACAAAAAAAGTGTAATGAAAAAATGATACTTCTTATTAAACATTTTACAGGTCCTTCTCTCCTCCTTTTTAGCTTTCTGAAAATGTTCCTGAAATGTTTCTTAATAAAAGAAGATTATAAAACTCCTTGACTACCGAGTTCATTTTCAAGCTACGATGCTTTGAAAATTGGGAAGATTAAGCACAGGTTAAACGTTACGTCTTTTTCCCGCGTTTTTTTTTTCAACTAAGATCACATTGTATGTTTATTCGCAGCCTTTAGTGGCCAACTTGTTGCATTATTAATTGGTTCCAATCCATTTCAACTGTTTTATAAATAGTAAAATACAATTTTCCCCGGAGTCCGGAAATGTTAGTTCGAGCCAGACTAGCTACAGCGTTCCGTGAAGTGGGAAAGTTCTCAATTTCTTACGGAGTCTGCCTACTGGTTGGAAACTATAAAGACAGGCTGTGTGAGCAGACCGCTGTGACATAATTGAAGGTTGTTAAGAAACAGTGTAAACCCAACACAATTAATGGTTATCAAATGCATAAGTGCATTAATTTATTTCATGTTCATACACTTTTAATGTCTGACGTTCACTTCATGTCGTTTTGACTGTGCATTTTTAAAAGTCAGAATTAGCCGGGAATAATTATTGCTTGTTCTGGGGTTTTACGCCCATTTTCGTCAACATTTTATACTTTTACAAGCACTAAACTCTTTTTCCACAGTAATTTACAACTGTCCAATTAAAAAATATTAGTCACGGATAGAGTGACTGTACTGGACACCAAACCTATGACCGCTCGGATGACGGGCGAACGCTCCAACCAGTGTGTCATTCAGTCTGACATGAGGAGTGGGGTATTTTTGACTGGATGAATGAGACAAGAAACTATTTTCTAAGGGTCATTGTATTTGAAGTTTTCAAAACGGGAATTATTCTAAAATCTGAATTGCACATATCTGTTAACCATGGTTTAAATGTTCATTTAAAAAGATGAAAGTTAATATTGTGGTAATACAGACTCTGAGCGATCATATTTCAAGGGACCCGGGTGCTATATTTCGCGTAAAAGTTTGGAAACGGCACCGATCTTTTATATTTTATAGTTCAGTTCATTCATATCATCGATTTAGCGGCTATATCCAGCTATAATACTCACGTTATTCAAATTTGAAAAAAGTACACATACTGATAAAAACGGTGGACGTTTTTATCTTAGTGTTAGATATGAATACGACCGCTGACAAAATCTTAGCCATATTTTTACTCTAAACATAAATAAATATATTTTTTACTTAAGGCGTTTATTCTAGCTTTGATGGAATAGAATATATCAGAACATATATTCAAAGTAGGCAGTAGTTATATCCACATCTTTTCTGAACTTCAAGTAGATGTTTTAATGTTTAAATATGACGAAAAGCTGGATGCAAAATGAAATCTTCAGCACACAAGCTGTTTACCATCAACGCTTAGAACACAAAGACATGGCGTCGTCAAGCCTAATGTTTGAAGTTACGCTAGATGGCGCTGAATTACGCCTTCTTGGCCTTAATTGTATTTATTATATATCTTACTATAAATAGTAACAAAAAACCTTGATTCATAATGGCCCTCGGGCTAAAGCCCTCAGGCAATTATGACACTAGGTGTGCCATTATGGCAAGAAGGCACAACCAAGCCGTATATTAACCTCTTATTCATTTACGTTTCGTCCTCATGGTCTTTATCAAAATGATGAAATTTCAAGTTTATTCTTGAACTTTGCATTCTTTGAATACAACAGTTTTAATGCAAAGCCGGAACTGAAGTAACGCTGTTTGACGTGAGCGTCAAGTCCCACAAAACAGTCTTGCATATATTTCATTTATGACACGGAAAAAATCAATAGTTGAAATCTTAAAGTGAAGTTAACAAAGTTATGAATCACAATACTATACCTTAGAATATGACTGGAAGTTGGTTTAATTTTATCCCCCTATTCCTTGAATATATAAAATTGTTCATTTAAACAATATACTTATACCAAACTAGTAAGTATTAAATTTATTAAGCATAAATAAAACCTGTAATATTTCTCTTTTCAGTTATGAGTTATGCGTATATTTAATACTCTGAAATAACATGAAAAGCTTCCCTAACACGAATCCAGCTTTAATAGGAAAATGAAATATTAAATAAAAATTCCAATGTTTTTCGAAATCTTAAACTTTGATAAATGATTTTCCGTATCTAACAACATATGCTTTAAAAAAATATTACCGGCATGATATCAAAAAATTGCGTGTTAAATTCAAATTACGCTGTTTCAAAATATGAAGATTTTGTTCCTCGTAATTATTTCGGGTTCAATATCAGGCAATAATTTCAGCTATTGAAAACAATTATAGTATCTTATCATTTTAAATACAGACATGAAAAGAGGGTTGCATAACTTACAACCTTTTACATTAATAACAATTCCTTCCACTTATAACAGTCAGTATTTGACGTAAACATAAAATGCAATGAAAAGAGAACCAATATATCGATCATGATTATATAAATGTACTTTAAATGTTAAATTATATATTTGTATGCGTTTATACCCGTATAATCGCACAAAAATAACATTCAGTCCTAATTTTTGGACGGTTGTCGAAGATATACCGGCCAGTGCAAACACAACCCACCTCAAATAGATATATATACGGGGAAAATCCTTATTCGATTTTTTATCACTCCTGTGATTTCGAAACTCCGTTTGAATAAAACAGTTCCATACTTTAACAGTAATTTTATTTGTTTTAATAGGAGTCAATAGACACTTGCAGTTTACGGATGATTAAAGCGATCCGCTTATTCTTTTGAACTGTGAATAACAATGTAAATGAGTGTTTGATAATATTAATAAAAAAAAGTGTCCGATATATTTACATAAATTTCAACATACACCGCCGAAACTGAAATTAATTACACATACATATATCTTTACGCTATGACGTCACTGTTCTGCTGTAGGCTTGAATGTAAGCGTTCAGCATTCAGCCCAAATATAATAGTAAATATTTTACTTTCTTGAATTTTCACCAGTTTTATTTTTTTATGAATTTAACATGAATTTTGCAAATATTGTCACAAAAATCATTTGTTCGAAAACTTAAAACGGTTTTGTTTTGTTGTCAGATTCCATTGTAGATCTACTTCCTGTACAGTAGTCTGAGTACATCAAACTATAAAAAATGGGGGCCCAAATAAACAGGCGTGTATTTTTTGAAAAGCACATGTAGCTCCTCTCTCCTTTCACATATATTGCATCCAGAAATCATTGACCGGTGTTTTACACTTGGGATAAAATTGTTTGCTATGAAAATGAGAATTAACATTCAAAAGGTTCCTACTACCACCCTACTCTATAGAAAAATGTTCATGTAAATGGTTGTTTGTCATTCTCCCATATCAGAGGTCTAGCATAGCAGTGTTTCTTTATCGAAACTTGGTCCTATTCTTCCCTCAAAAATGAACGTAATTTGCATTAATTATGGATAATCATTGATTGTAATAACAGAACATAAACTCCCTAATACGGATCCTAAATACAGATATTTGCAGCCATTGCAGTAATACCACTTCTTTGAACTTTAAGGGGCACTGGTGATTTTGCAAGGAGTTCTGCCTTTTAAGAAACACCGAATTTTATATTAAGACATGTAAAAAAGCTAAGTATTTTGAAATATAAAACGAGTACTAATACAGACGCCGAGTCGCGGGTCCAAAAGACGCGATCATTTCACTGGAAGCCGCCATATTGGAAGGAAGCTTGAACTTGCTGCATTATCCTTCGACCGGGCATAATTTGCAGTGCGGCGCTGACGCAAGTTTCGCATAGATCTTTTAAAAGATGAATTTCATTTTCAAGTAGAATCTTGATTTTCTTCACAAAAGTACATATTTATTTATTTAGCAAAGTTCGTCAGGCGTTATTTCTATTTTCTGATGGTCGCGTCAATTTACTTTAGAGAGATCCCGTAACCGCACATGAACATCTCTAAAGCTGAAATTGTATTGTACTTGCACTGAATGTCTAAAATTAATAACAGTATTTTTGTGTTAGTTTGCTGTTATATAACTTGTATATAGCTTATGTTTTGTATTGCACTGAATGTCTAAAGAGATACAGATATTGTTTCCATAAAATTTCCAAATTGAGCCGCGCCACGAGAAAACCTACATTCTGCGTTTTTAAGGTCACTGATTTTTAACTATGCAATAACATCTCTGATAGACGGAGGATGGGAGCCTAGCACTGGTCTTTCCCAGGAATGATGTTTCGGTAAACTGTCTGTGAAAATGACTGAAACATTGTTGAAATCTAAAAGTAAACCAAAAGAACATATAAAACTAGAAAAAAATTTCCAGGCTATCATTGATTAATCTTGTGAACATGATAGGCCCATCATCGATCTCGTGTAAAGTCGTGACAATTCCAGTGTAATAGTATTTTAGTGCCTTGTTAAGTTTAATACATTTAAAATGTAACTGTTACTCGGACCAAAAACATAGTCTCACATCTGGTGCGCAATATTCAAGACGTCTTGTGATTATTCACAGTATTTTTTGTGTCAGTTTGCTATTATATAACTTGTACATTGTTTACATTTTTGTTTTGTACTTGCACTGAATGGGGGCGGTCATATCGGCTAAATTTCCGGTCAAACCACCCAGTGGGGCATGTATGTTAATCGTTTGAATACAACGTATTGTTTCTTAGTGAAAACAAAAAAGATTACTAGGGCTGTGTTCATAAACCATCTCGAGATATTTTATACCTAAATCACTATTTTTCCCTTATATTCAAAACTTGTCCCTTTAATAATTTCAGTGAAATATTTCACTGGCATTAAAATGATTTGCATTCACTGAAATCCAGAAAGTAAAAAAAAGTAATCAAGTATTTGTGATTACAGTCTCTTTAAATTGAAAGGAAACAAAGTTAGGAAAATAATTAATTAAAAACAAAGATGTTTAAAGTTTATAAATCTAAGACCAGGAGTGTCGTGAATAAGATAAACTATTTTTGTAGAATACTTTAAACTTGTCTAACATTGTTTTATTACTACATTAAAGTTTATAGAATATACAGTGTTCTTTCATTTCTATTATAACCATGTTTGAAATGGGTTTGCTATAGAAGTGGTTAATTCAACCTATATAAAGAATATATATACAAGCCTCCTAGTGAAACCTTTATTACAGAATACAACAGTCTTTCCCTTAACCTTCTTTGTGGCAATGAAGTCTATTGATGATGCCAAGAAAATTCTACTGTGCATCATTTCTGAGACGACACCACATGATAAAAGCAAGAACATGACACTTGTACCGCAGAAAATGGAAACAAGGTTGAAATTAACCTTTATCTGTCACTTTTGCACCACCAGAAACAGTACAAACGTAGGTCTACTGTACTTTATCTAATTGTTAAATTGAGCTCTAGTGTGACTTTTTGTAAGCATTTACTTATTTAACGCAAATGTTCATTTTTGCTCTGTTTGGTTTGCCTCTTTTCAGGTCAATCGTCCTTCAGTGCTTTCAGCGCTTTGATTACATTTGTATAGTTGATTGCTACAAACTTAGGTTGTTTTCTTGTTTTTATATCCGAAAATGCAAATTACTGTCAGGCTATTTATCTTTCAACATCTAACTAGAACAGCCAAAACGACCCGATTATTTTAAATCATAATTCGCCTCCTGATAAAAGTATTCATCTAAAATACACGTAAACGAAGTAAACACTCGCATACACGCATCAATTTGGTCTTTAACGTCAAACATTAAGTGTGGGCTCAAATTCTATAATCTTCGTGATATTTTGGTGTGAAAGATTTGTTCCGAACGACGCCATTTTGTTCATGCATTTTGTGAAAGATGAAGGTTGTGGTGACCTTGAGCTGAAAGCCGATAAGCCGATTTCCAATCGATCACTGAAAAACACTTTAGTGGAGGAATCTTTAACTTCCCGGGTAGGTTGGCCGTGATCGGCAAAGGACCCCTATCACTTTTCAAGTCGGTAGCTTGAATGTCAAAGACGCTGTGACCTTGAGCTGAAATCACTTCCGCGCAGGAATTTGAAAGTTGGTAGGCTGATTGGTCGTGATCGGCAAATGATCCCTATCAATTTTGAGGTCGGTTATTCAAAGGCCAAGGGGAGCGGTGGTCTAACAGATAAGGTGTCGACCGCTCAATCCATGGATCGTGGGTTAGAGCCCCACTGGGGTCACAACCATGAATTCTCATATGACACCAGTACTGGTTCTTCCAGGAAGCAGACTCGAGAGTGGTTCCAATAAGCTTGAAGCTTTCATCACAATCAAGTTAAAACAAATTAGTATAAACTAAAGGCCAAGCTAAATGTTACCTTGAGCTGGAAATTGATTTCCGGTTTATAACTCAAGAACGCTTCAGCTCAAGAGTCACAGCCTTCATACACAGGCTGATAGTGACGAGCAGAAGACGAGCAGAATTTTGAGGAGGCCAGTAGATCAAAGTCAAAACCCTGGTAACCTGGAGTTACATATCAGTTTCTGTTTGGTAACTCAAGAATGCTTCAGCTCAGGAACCTCAATCACGGTAGGCAAATTTGACAAGGCCAGATAAATCCTTTCAGTTCCGAAGTCAGTAGGTCAGACGACCATGTCTAGGTGACCTGCGCAGTTATACCTGACAATCAAAAATGAATATCAATATTTAGCTTTAAGGTACAATGAAAAAAAGACAGTTTTCACATATTTTGTGTCAATTTTACTGCTCTCATCTGAATAGACTTTTGTGTCAAAATCTGCTTCGAGGACCTATGTCACTTACAGTGACAATTCATGTGTTTTTCATTTAAAAACAATATAGTATTAAAATTTAAAGATATACATTGCAAATCTTCTTTATTAGATATTGTTTTCAATCTATAAAATGCACATAAAGTATATTTAACATGACTAGATATGTGTAAACTATTTTTATGGCGGACAAAGCCGAGGTTGATATTTTCTAAACTTTCTTCTTTCAAATAGCTTTCAAGCATATCTAGCGTATTTTACAAAAATCAGAGATCATTTTACATACCAAATATACATATCATTATAATTGGTTGTGCTTTTAATATTATATGATCTTTGCGAATCGAATATGAGCCTTTTACGTAAACGATGTCAGCAGTTTTAGTCAATTAAAGTACCGATTATTGCAACGGAAGTACCTTCATACTTACCAGCTTGTGGAAAAGATGAGAACATCAGATTACAGTTGATAACATTCTTCTTTGAAGAGGGGATTAAGTAAATAAAAAGAATTTTATTGTTGTTCTTTTGTCACTGATTTAGTATAAGAATTCGACTTTTTAAAACATATTTTGAAGCAACAAAATTACACCATCGGCTTTAAAATTACACGCCTTTATATAAATGATGTTACAGATGCGATATTAAAGAAATTAAGTTCAGTGGACAATGCCATGGTTATCATGCAATGTGAAGAAGGCTTGTGAGAGAACACAGACTGAAAATTTGGTAGAATATAACGAGAGATGTAGACCTTGCCGTAAGGCACATACTCTCAAACGGAGACAGTACTCATTGAAAGGTCCGAACTGTACTTAGCAAATGGATACGAAAGGTTAAAACCATATGTATTTTCCATTAACACATGCATTGATGTATTTGACCGGTGAGCGTTCCATGTACGGAAAAAGTACGGGTATTTGGCGTACTAAAGCATATGGGGAATTCTTAATTCTAATATTCTTGTACTGTTAATTCTAATATGCTAATCTCTCTTAAAACACTCTTACGCTAGAATGACGTCACGTTAACGTGCGGTGACGTCAATGCTTTTGTTGCGACCAAGAAAAAACGCTATACACTCGGGCGGTAATTCGTCGTACAAATAATTTCACTCAGGCTACGCCCTCGTGAAATTATTACGCCCGACGTATAACCGCCCATCGTGCATAAATAGTGTTAAAGCACACTTTTGCTATAAATTATTTCTTAAATCACGCTAACGCTAGAATGACGTCACGTTAACGTGCGGTGACGTCAATGCTTTTGTTGCGACCAAGAAAAAACGCTATACACTCGGGCGGTAATTCGTCGTACAAATAATTTCACTCAGGCTACGCCCTCGTGAAATTATTACGCCCGACGTATAACCGCCCATCGTGCATAAATAGTGTTAAAGCACACTTTTGCTATAAATTATTTCTTAAATCACGCTAACGCTAAAATGACGTCACGTTAACGTGCGATGACGTTAATATTTTTGTGCGACCAAGAAAGAGCGCTGCTATGTTGTATCTTCTATTTTATATTAAGATCATATTAGAATCGAAATAATGTATTATATATATATATATAATAGCAAAATCTTGTTCTACTTATTATAATAAATTAATACACTACAATCGGTTATAAGGCCCCAATATAATTCACTCGGGCTACGCCCTCGTGAAATTATTCCGCGAACGTATAACCTCTGTTCGTGCATTAATAACGTTAAAACACTGTTTATCTATACATTATTTCCTAAATAGAAGGGTATTCAATGATGGATTAATATGTTTAAACACTTATACACAGAATGCTTGAGGTTGAGTTCTATGAGCGTAGTTCAAGCAGTGTTAGGCAAAATGACACAGCATTAGAAAAGACATGCCATACGGTAAAAAAAGTCGTTTTCCAGAGCTTCCGTTCGGAAGAAACGGGCATTATGTACTCTTCCATACCAGATTTATTTAATGGTCATATGACTTTGGGATATCAATTGATAAAACAGATGTCAATGTGTGTCTGAAATAATTATTACGCTGTAATCAAAAGCAAAATTGCTGTAATCCATCTATATATTGCACTATGTTTTTTTTTAAATACATTTCTTGAGAAATTGATAATGTTCTTATTGTTAGATTATTATGACTCTAATCATAGTGAAAACATGATAAAACCTAAAGGTCGATCATATCGAGTTTTCAGTTTACACCAGAAATGGATAATAAAAACCAGATGTTACTTCCCGATTAGGATAATTATGTTAATAAACGGTGCCTTTGAGTGATAATGGCCCTGGCAAAATGATTATTTTCTTCAAGGGACATAATCACTCAAATGCACCAATCTCCCATGTATTTACCTGTTTATTACATGTTTACTTTTATTATAGTAAGAAAAGTTTAGTGTACCATTTTTATGTGTATTAGTATCTACTGGCATAATAAATTTCATATTCTAATTATATTGGTCTATTGTATAAAATCAAATACCCTTATAGTTGTAGTTTGTTGCGTTTCGTACAATTTGGGATTGATAATAAGTTTTTGCATACCAGACGGGGATTTCTGGTATTTTTACCGGTGCTGGAAAAATCAATCTTACACCCCAGGGGTGTAAGATGACTCTCGTGCTGTAAATGACGTTTTACGAACTACATATATATAGTACAGTCAAACTTGTGCTAGCGACCACCCGTGAATAGAGACCACCTGTCGACAACAACCGGTCTTTTACCCCCCCCCCCCCCCCCGTAGAAAAATGCTCATAAAAAGGCCGTAAATAGCGACCACCTGGTGATCGCGACCAGCGACCGGCCTAATTCATTCCAAAGGGTCATATTTGCCTCCCAATAACGACCAAGCTGGACCGTTCCGACATGAAAATATTTGAAATCCGCCGAATTTTCACGACTTTCGCCTTATAGCAAACATAATAATTACTGCTTGATTGAAAATTTGCAAGTTTGCACCGGCCGAATTAATACATAGAAATAAAGAAAGCAAGAAGCTGTAAAAATACTTTTTATCAACATGATAATGGCTGACTGAGAAGTGACCCTTCCCCCCGAATAAAGACCACCTGTGAACAAAGACCACTTTTGCTTGTTCCGAAGAGTGGTCTTTGTTCACAGGTTTGACTGTAATTTATATTTTATTAAAAAGAAACGGAATAAAAATCCAATACTTTGACAGTTCCTCTTTGTTCCTGATTGTATATTTCTCGATTAAAAAAAACCGTTATTTTATCAAAAATTCATAATGTTACGCTGCAACTGATAAAACAAAACCGGAACTAAACATTGTTATTAGTCTTCGAAACGTCATGACGTCTTTCCTGTTTACAGACGTTGGTTCCCCGCGCTTTGTTTAAATACACTACTATAAGAAATAGTTCTAAAAAGAAAGCCGTTCGATTGATTTTTTTTCTTGAATATGGTATGCAAGAAAAAGATTATATCACTGGCTGTAGGTGCAGATGGGAATATCCGGTTTTCGGGTAACTGTTTACGCCTAAACTGTTACCCTCGAGGCCGAAAATTACCATCTGCACCTACAACCAGTCAAAGAATCTTATATTATTTCACGAAAAATACACGACATAACGTTCCAGATTATATAATGCTAAAACTGAACTATTCGTGGTTTTGCTACTGTGAAACGTCATGACGTCGTTTCTGTTTACGGACCTAAATGTCCCGCGCTAACGTCAGGGCCTTTATCAATAATGCTAGATTATTGAAAACTTGTTCTTTAGCATGTGTCTTTAAGTTATTGTCTTTATTTTGCAGTCGTTCGAAGGCATTCCAATCCGATGTCAAATTAGTTCTGATAGCTTTTTTCTTTGTTCGATCACGTTGTCTTGATGTTCTACGAATTTCTGAATCATACCAAGGTCTGTCTTTAGGTCTAATTGTCACTAAACGCGTATGAATACATTTTTCTGGCAAATTAAAAAAATATTGCTGTAAAAGAGTAACACACATCGTGAACGGAATTTAAAGTTAGACATGACCTGTCTGTATTCTGTATATTTAGATGATTCAGTTCTTGAAAATTTCCACGATCATAAATCCATACGCGTCTGTTATATATTTTACATGATTCTTGCGTATATCTAATATATACGTAGTTTCCGTAATGATCGCTTATTTCACGTGGTGAATGGAATATTGCTGAATGATAAACTTGGATATTGTCAGTAACTGCTATAGGGTCTATTAATGTTGTAGAGTTTTCAGTAACTCGAATCGGGTCTTTAACAATATTTCAAAGGTCATTAAGTGATAAAATATCTTTTGATTTGTGATTATTCAAATTTAACTGGTTTTCGTTTTCATCTCCTACTAAAATAACTTTATCACAATATTCAAGACTATTTCTTAAACAAATATTCAATTTATTCCAAAATTCGACGGGCGCGTTTGGCTGCATGTAACGTCTTTGCGATAGACAGTAGCATAAGATTCTATAGAAACACCATATTATCACGATGTGTCTCAGTGAAACAAAGCAAGTGGTAGTCAACCCAGCTATCTTTTGTATAATTAATCTTATTTCTAATACTTCTTATATTTTGACTATATATAGATAAACAGTTTTCATCTGTATCGCTTACACTTGAATTTTCTCAACATCTCCGAATATTATCTAAAATGTATAATGTTTCCAGATTATGCACCTTTGCGAGAAAGTGACATTTTAAAATCTAGTTCAAATGAAAAATCAGATCTTGAATTATAGACAACATTTTTCTGTTGTTACAAATGATTCAAGTACTAATTTATCTGACCTTGAACCCAGCCCTTTTAACAGCATGCCAAATATTAATGTGACTGAAAATGGTGTTAAAAAGTTATTGCTAAATTTAGATCGCACAAGGCGGCAAATCAAACACAGAATTTTGAAAGAGTATGCCGAGGAAATAGCACCAATCTTTACAATTTTGTTCAATGGATCTCTGTCTAGTGGATTCATACCATCAAATTGGCCTAAAGCTGTAGTATCTCCAATTTTCAAAAAGGGTGAAACATTATGGCTAGTAATTATAGGCCAGTCTCTCAGTCTCTTTAACCTTTATCACTTGTAAAATATTAGAACGCATTGTTTTAAGTAATATTCTTGACCATTTAGACAAATTTTAAATCCTTTTTGACAACAAACATGGATTTCGTTCACGTAGATCCTTGAAATCCAACTAGTGGGTTTTATTCACTACTTAGCTGAATCAGACGAAACCAGGTCGATGTTGCCATGATAATGGATTTCAGCAAAGCCTTTGATGTTGCTCACCATGGTAGATTACTTTTGGAACTTGCCCATTATGGCGTCAGGGGCTCCACCCAATCATGGATACAAACTTTTCTTTCAGATAGGACACAGAGAGTAGTGGTTGATGGGTTAATTTTCAGCACAGCTTCTGTTATTTCAGGTGTACCCCAAGCGTCTGTTTTGGGGCGTCGTCTATTTCTGCTCTACATTAATGACCTACCTGCTGCTGTATCATCTAGCGTGCATCTTTTTACAGATGACTGTGTTATTTATAGACAAATTAAGTCATAAGCTGACTCCATCCAGCTTCAAAGGGATCTTGATTGTTTGTCATTGTGGGAGCAGAAATTGAAGATGTCTTTCAACATAGCCAAATGTCATATTATGCATGTAAAAATGTTCTAAAAAACAATTAATACAGTCTATATGTTACATAGTCAACCCTTAACAGTTAATCAGGCAACGTATCTAGGCACTGAAGTAGCATCAAATTTGTCATGGACCCCTCAAGTGAACTCCACAGCTAGTCAAGCCATCTAGAAATTAGGCTTTCTTAAACGTAATATACATTCTGCTAAATATTCCACCAAGACTGCAGCCTATAATTCAAAAGTAAGATCGAAATTAGAATATGGATCAAGTATTTGGGTCCCTTACTATCAGAAAGATATCGAGAGGTTAGAAAATATTTAGAGGCAAGCTGCAAGATTCGTTACTAACAACTATTGTAAGACCCCGGACACATTCACAAATATCCTTACTGATCTCAAATGGCATACTTTACAAGATAGAGGAGAATATAATAGATTAGCATTCTTTCAAAAAATGTTTTATAATCATGTTGATCTCAATCTAAGTCAGTATCTTACACCATACACCAGACAATGTAGGCATAACCATCACCTAACACATACATCACATACCAGCTACCACAGTAGATTATTACAAATTTTCCTTTTTTTAACGGACAGTTGCCCAATGGAACACACTTCCATCGTATGTAGTCAGCATTGAATCAATTTCCGGATTCAAATCATCGCTGGCTGCATACATGTATGCTCCAACCATAAATGTATTACACTCGCTTTTATCCTGTTTTTAACCCTACTAACATCTTTCTTTCTGTACAACATAGGATGTATGTACATTTTTATCCAGATAGGTACTTAAGGTTCTCTTTTAAGTATTAGGTACTGCCAGTGAGTACTAGGTGGATTGAGTAGCTTGGAAAAGCTGGTGATTCTTTCATTTTTTTAACCCCCCACGCATGGCCATAATGTTTCATCACTGAACGTTCGCCGTTAATATAAAAGAAGAAAATTGAAAAATAAAATGTCGTAATTTCCGTACTATAGGACTCAAAGATACTATTTGCGACGCAAGAGGCAACAACGTTATTAACTTTAAATTTTAAGAATAGTAATGTAAACAGGCGATTTACACCGTGTATTAAAAGTAGTAGAAAAAAATATAAATTTCCTACACAAACATGTGAATGGATAACTATGGAAACCGTTCGCCATCCGCCATGCCTCAATGCAGCTACCCATTAGGGAGAAGAAATAACAATTCACCATACATGACCGATTTCGACAGGTTCTTTGTAAAACAAAAAACAGCTTCGGACAGACGAACCAAATCCAGTGACGTATCCCATACGCGTAATGCTGGATTCTAATTTACCCCCCAATGTTTAAAATTAAAGAAAAAAGTAATATAGCATCTCCTTATTGTCGAAGAAGATGAAAGAAATATACACTATTAGCAAAAAAGTGGAAATAGATATTATTGTTAACATTCATTTCATATTTGCCGAATCAATATATGTTAACTACCTGTAACGCGGATACTTATGCTTCATTGTATAGAAAATGAATTATCCATTTTGTTACATAAATAAATAGAAATAGAATAGAAACCTTATAAATACTGTTACCACAAACATGTGTACTAACAACAACAAAAATAATAAAATAGCTTATTTTAGTGCGAAATTCACGCGCATGTTTTACCTTATAGTAAATCTTAAATAAATGCAGTCATTTGTTATTTATAGGTTGGCTTTGATAATAACAAAATTTCATACTGTCAATATAACAAAATTTCATACTGTCAGTGTAACAAAAATTCATACTGTCAGTATAACAAAAATCATACTGTCAGTATAACACTCTCATAACAAACATATTAGTATTTACAATGTTTCACATCTTTAGCGAGAAATAGGATAAAAAATATCGACATTTAGCGGTAAAGAGAAACCACGAACAATTCGTTAGATTTCACAGCTTATCATAACTATGTGTTTGTAATGTATCGCTGAATATCGTAAGAAGAGTGGGAGTGATTTTGATATCACATAAAATAAGTTTAGGATATGTACAATTATTATGTGGAGTGTACACAGAAAGGAAACTTGAGGAAATGTACATTAAATGAACTTACAGTTCGCCCAAGTTACTCTGCCAATTGCTCCATTTCGTTCAAATCTGACCATTCTATTTCACATACAGTTCTCACATCAACTGTATGTTACGTATTAAATTTAATTGTTAAATGTTACAATGTTGCCCAATAACACTGTACCTGAGTAGGGGCTAACTGTAAGACGGCTATAAATTGAACAAATCAGATTTAAGGTAGAACGCGACACTTTGCGAACTTTCGAGTAGCGTCTTGAAATTTTGCATGTGTAAAATTGACCATATTTCAAACAAGATGCAGTTTATTTTATACCAATAGAGCCGACCAGTTTTTGTACACGAGACGTCAAAGTTGACCACGAAAGCCCGTTTTTGAAACTGACGTTGCCGCGTATCTTTGGCAACTGTTACGGGTACTGCAACGGCACCAGCCAACAAATTTTCTTAAGTTATACATTATTCGACGGGAATTAGTTTTTCCTTTATGGTGATGTAAAAGTCATTGTTTTACACCGACAAATATTTGAAAAATGGAAAGAAAATCGCCGTTTTTGACTAAAAATTGACGTTCAGTTTTGCAGCATTTTTCTGCTTTAAATCAGCATATTACAAAATCCCTGAATTAAATTTTTGATTTTTTTCAGTAAACGGTGTTTAAAATGTATACCGAGTCCAACAGATAAATAAAACTGGGGGGTCACCGACTTAGTTTTTTTGGTACATGTGATTTTATTTCCCCCACCCCCATGCGTAAAATGACGTCGCCGCATATCCTTGTCAACACTTTTACGGGTACTGTGACGACACCAGCAAACAAATTTTCTTAAACTATACATTATTCGACGGGAATTAGTATTTTCTTTATGCTGATGTAAAAATCATTGTTTTACACAGACAAATATTTGAAAAATGGAAAGAAAATCGCCGTTTTTGACTAAAAATTGACGTTCAGTTTCGCAGCATTTTTCGGCTTTAAATCAGCATATTACAAAATCCCTGAATTAAAATTTTTATTTTTTTATTAAACGGTGTTTAAAATGTATACCGAATCCAAATGACAAATAAAACTGGGGGGTCACCGACTTAGTTTTTTCAGTACATGTGATGTTATTTCCCCAACCCCCATGCGTAAATTCTGTACCATAATACGACGTCTGCAGATACGTTTGAGACATCATGATTTGGCCATTGTGTTTAGCTTATCAGCTGCACCATTTAGTGTTTTACTGGTTCTCAAAGAACTTTATACAAAACAAAAACAAACATTTTGTTCCATGGCAAGACGTTTATATATTAACAATGATGAAAAGGTATTAAAAAGTGAAATCTTAGTACATTTCAATATGTTATATAACGTGCCACTGGTGCAAAAAAAAAGAAGAAAATCCGAAGCGTTTGGTATCTTTAAATGCGTCAAGTGGACACAATTTGCTATAAGTAAGGAGGAATGCGTCTAAATTCAGAAGTTATTGGGTTCCGTTTCTACATTTTGTTTAATTTAAAATCAATCATGTTCCTCATATAATGCGTATTTTACAGTTTTGATATTTCTGTAACTTTTTTCTCCGCAAACCTTAGACGTCCATTTTTGATGAACCGTGATTTCTCGTCCGTCGGACTGTTTTCGTAAATCGTTCTGTTCAGTCAACAAATATCTGCATTTAAAATGGTATATAATTTGTGGTGATCACTTAACCTTAGACCCGATATTTACGTTAAAGTTACGTCAGAGCGACAAATATGACGTTGAGTTTTGAATAAAAAAATATGCTTTAATCTTGTCTAATGTAAAACCCAAACAATATAATTTGACTAAAAAGTAATATGATGATGAAAACTTTATTTAATTGCAATGAGTATTTGTTTCTGTAAATCTTCATTTTAAGATAAACTCTACTTTTAGATCAAAATAGCCTTTAAAACTCGGTTACCGTTGCCGAAATTATTACGCTGAATGATATTACTCTACCCCTACCCCAGATACAAATACGTAATTAAACGGGTTCTCGTATGTCTTGTGATCAATTTTTAACCTATTTTAAGAAGAATTTAGTCAACAGAGTCCTTTACAACATTGCAAGAATTTCTTGAATTTCCTCTTAAGTTCATGATTATACATAATTGATACACACGACATTGCAAACATTTACAAAAATAATAAGAAAAAATAAAAGCCCTAATATCGTTGGAATAAACATCTCAAATTTATTTAACTTTATTATAAATTTTACGTTTTGAAAATATTTCGATTGTTTTGAGAGTAGTTAGACACCCCGATTTCAAATAAAGTGCAGCCACGGGGAAACAGAAAGAAACACAGAAAACAGTGGTTGTGATGGAAACTCGCTGTAACTCATCAGCGGTTAAACATGTATAACTCTATGTTGTAATTATCTATATGAGCGACTCAAGAATCGTAACATTGTACATAGGACCGACGGCTCAAACTTGCTGGTCTTGGTTTCGTATTTACGAGATACTAGGATTTGTACCAGTATATGTATATGTGTAAGATTTTATAATTTATTTATTTTTATTTTAATAAGCGTCTGAGATTTCAACATTCAGAATGTAACAATTTTCAAACAATTTAGCAGTACACTCATCAGCATTTTATAAAGCTACGCTTATGCGTTAATGTAACTTTAGGATAGTATTCAAAGCGATACCTCTTATTGAGCCGTGCTATGGGAAAACCAACATAGTGCATTTACGACCAGCATATATGACATTGGGATGTGCGGGCGTGTGTGCGTGTGTGCTTTTGGAGGAAAAGGGATAATATCAAGAAAAACTTTACTCTCGTGGAGGGCAAACTTAAAACTATATGAAACTGCTGTACAATTCTGATCTATGATATTTTACAATAATTATGCTTTAACTTTTGTTTCAAATGTGAAACCTCCGGACTATCTACATGATTGCATATGTATGAATTCTTCATTTTAGCAGTGTATTACAACGGAAAACTTTTTAATTTGGTACTTTGAATAAGAAAAATGATTTTAAAAAATCATTATTATATAGAAAATATATTAAAAGCGATTTTCAAAATGACTGAATTATGATGTCTCGAACGTATCTGCAGACGTCGAATTATGGTACAAATTTACGCATGGGGGTGGGGGAAATAAAATCACATGCACCGAAAAATCTAAGTCGGTGATCCCCCAGTTTTATTTGTCATTTGGACTTGGTTTACATTTTAAACACCGTTTATTTAAAAAAATCAAAAATTAATTCAGGGATTTTGCAATATGCTGATTTAAAGCCGAAAAATGCTGCGAAACTGAACGTCAATTTTTAGTCAAAAACGGCGATTTTCTTTCCATTTTTCAAATATTTGTCGGTGTAAAACAATGATTTTTACATCACCATAAAGGAAAAACCAATTCCCGCCGAATAATGTATAATTTAAGAAAATTTGTTGGCTGGTGCCGTTGCAGTACCCGTAAAAGTTGCCAAGGATACGCGGCAACGTCAGTTTCAAAAACGGGCTTTCGTGGTCAACTTTGACGTCTCGTGTACAAAAACTGGTCGGCTCTATTGGTATAAAATAAACTGCATCTTGTTTGAAATATGGTCAACTTTACACATGCAAAATTTCAAGACGCTACTCGAAAGTTCGCAAAGTGTCGCGTTCTACCTTAAGATATTAATTTCTCGCTTCGCTTACGCTCGCTCGAAATTAATATCTTAAAACTTCTGCATTCAACTTATAACCTATACATAACTTTGGTATCGGGTAATATTTTTTAAAACGTGTTAAGTATACATTTAAGGATATGTACATTAGATGAACGCATTATATTTTTCAAAAAAGTGTTCAATTGGATTAGAATATGTGTATACATTTTTTTGTGTGAAATAAATACAGAAAGGAAATTGGTTTTACATATGCAATTTACATTTAAGGATACGTACATTAGATGAATATTGTTATCAAATGTACACTGACAAAGACCAACCTGTCACAAATACGGTGTTATCAATAAATTACTTCTGTTTACAGTAAGTAATGAAGACCAAACTAAAACTAATTTCAGTTTCATTCATTCTCTGATAACTATTGAGAGTACTTATATAAAAAAGCTGGAGAAGATATTTATATCCTATGGGGAAGTGTTTACCCTGCCGCGGAAACCGATGACAAACGATTTTACTGTCTCACTTAAATCATATGAGCTGCTCTCATGCAAACTACGTATAAATCAAAGAACAAACTAATGGTTTTTCTATTAAACTTAACGGAACGAATTCAACTTGAAGTGCAGCCGAAACGCGGATCTTTTTTCCGTAAGTCAAAACAAACAATTGATTTACCCAAAGTCATTCTTAAGTAACACAAGTATTTTGGAATACCATTATCCGAGCAAAGAACCGAAATGTATCTTTTCTTATGGTAAAAGACATGCAACTAAACAGTTCCCTAGTTTAAATCGGCTAACGGATCTACGTTTTGTACGGAACTGGAATATCAGAGTCCTGAGACTTATGGAACATTTTCATTGGTCGAGAAAATCCGTAAGTCACGCTCATTGGATAGACTCAAAAAAACTGTTTACAATTTACGGAAATTAATGCTGTAAAGGTTATAAATACAGCGTTCGTCTTCAGTTGACGGCTTTCCATCCGTGAGAATGGACATATGGTTAAAATTTACGATTGATCCGCAAGGTTACATTTTCCGTAAGTGAATAAAATCCGTCAGTTAATAACAGTATATACAAAATCTATACAAGAAACAGTACAAGTGCAGATTATATACGATTTCGTAAGTTACGGAATCCGTAAGTTAATAAAACCGTTAGACAGTAGAGTCTACATTCGATCATACAGATACAAGTAACAATTCACAAGACCAGCACTGGAGAAGCATACTACCAATGAACGTTAACAACTTTCACCCCTCCAAACAACTATTACCAAAGCAACGCATTTACAAATTATTTTGGTTGTTTTGTTTCAACATCATTTATAAATAAAACATATCATTTCAGTATCAATTAAAAGTTATAAAATGTTTAGGGGTTTATTGCTATTTTCTACTTTTTTACCGATCAGGCCATTTCGGTAATTAATACAGGATTTTAGTCGATGCCATCCCATACCTTGTACCGTAAAATACACGCCTATGAATAGCTTACATTTGGTGTCAGAAGAACAGATATTAGTTCTATCTAATATCTAGAACCGCGTATACACATTCGGATAGTATTTCTAATTAAATTACTTGTGTAAATAAGAATGAATCCTTAGATATACTTTCTATTTACATATGACATCGGATTCGGATTTGGCAGCAGACGGATTAGGACATTGACAATTTCGAACAGAAAAGCGATAGGAATCTTGCGAAAAAAAAAATATTTGACGTTTTATAAGTGAAAGATAAGTTATCTCTCCCTACCAAAAAGGTAATAGGTTAAGACCATGGAAAGCCCCCTGCGAGGCAGGTATAGTTAGGCCAAAATTTTGTATTTTGTATCTCGTGTAAATTTGCACATAGAAAAAAATGGATAGTTCTGATCCTGAGGTCAAATTTAACATAGGTCAAGGTGACCATGGAGATGAAGAAGGATCTCCAAGACGTCGCAGCAGAGTTTCAGAGGACGGACATGATGACAGGAATTCTATAAATGACAGACATGTTCATTGTTGCTGTAGACCAGCAAGACACTCTTTAGTAATTAAACCTGATCAGTATACAGGAGAGGAGGACTGGGAACAATACATTTCCCATTTTGAGGACTGCGCAGAACTTGGTCAATGGACAGAGAAGGAAATGCTACTCACGCTAGCAGCAAGTCTTAAGGGTCAAGCACGCATATTTTATTCACGTCTCTCTGCAGAAGCAAAATGCAGTTACGATCGCCTTGCACTGTCACTGGAGCACACAAGATGGTTGTCTAAATTTCAAGCTAGATCCAAGTTGCATGGAGAATCTATAGCCGCTTTGGGCGACGACCTCCGCTTGTTAGTCAGAAAGGCCTATCGTAACTGAAAACCAGAAGCCCAAGAAATGCTTGCTCTCCAGTAGTTCTACAAGGCCTTGTCCATTGAAATGAAATGTAGGGTAATGGACCGTGATTGTAAGACCATCTTAGAAGCAGTTGAAGTAGTAGAAAGATATGATGAACTGTTAGGCGAAACACCTAAATCTTCCGCATATAAAGGTGCTGTGAGGCAAGCTAGAATTGGAAATAATTATGGACAATATCGGAATAATAGAGAGGACAATGCAGAAAACAGTGAAGCACAGTTAATGAGGACACTTTAATTCAGTACAGGCTTGATAGATTGAAATGCGTATGAAAAGAAGAGCACAAGATGAACCGAGAAGATGTTACATCTGTCAAGCACCTGACCATCTTTGCAGGAACTGTCCACACAAACAGGATTTGGAAGAAGACACTGACCTAAATGCACCCGAAGGCAATCTATCGGGAAATGGGACAGCGTCCACTCTGTAGGTCTAGGGTGGGCGTCAAGAAAAGTAACAAGGCCTAGTAATCAAAATCATCACAGTTCAGAGGGTGAACATAGAAATGGCGACAACCAATACACAGAAACTTTACCTGATGAAACGGACGCTAGTATTATTGGTCAAGTTGGAGACAATGGGTTTTATGTTAAAGTGGAAATAGATGGCAAACTTGTCGATTTCTTATTAGACACTGGTAGCACAGTGACATTAATTTCAAGAGGCATTTGAGAATGCAAGTAAAACACCTATATTACAAGAGAACATAAATATCCAAGGTGTATGTGGATCTAATTTGAAAATATTTGGTCAAAATAATATGGTGTTAAAACTAGGTCAAAGGGAATTTGAACATCCAGTCATTGTATGTGATATAACTGTCGATGGTATCATTGGTCTAAATTTTATTTTAGATCATATAAGCCACTTCGATATGGGCAAAAGGCAAGTGAAATTAAGGTCTGGGGAATGTATCCAGTGCTATTCACGCACTGAACCTGAAAAAGTATGTAATGTCAGATCAGTAACAAAATCTGCAAGAAAACACAAAAATAAGCCGAATGGTAAAAACAACTAGAGCCAGAAACGACAAATAAGAACCCAAGCCGTGTGTTCCTGATGATGCAAGGAAATGTAAAGAAGGTAAGAACAAGAACTGCCAGAAAATGAAGGAAAGCAGTTGCACAAAAGCTAAATATAATTACAAAGGAAGTAAAAAGCAACGTCAGGGTTCCGTTCTGGATCAAGAAAACATGAGAAGACAGTCTAATGTAGCAAATGATAATGAAGATGATTTGAAACGATATAATAGCCTCGAAAGTGCTCCAACAAAAGAAGAAAATACACACACTTTCTATCCCATAACCAAAGGAAACAAGCTTGAAACAAAGCTAGATAAAAGAGAAATCATATCTGTTTGAAGGCAGCTTCATGGAAGGCCAAGGGCTTTGCTTATTGCCAATGCAACATCTTCATTGCATTCTGATAAGCGGGAATTTGATGCCACAGAAAGCTACAAGAGCGTATCTGAGGCCACTGAATATGTGTGGCCGCACCAGTACCTGCGTTCAACTAAGCAACACAGAAATACGTCGAGATACAAAAATCGTTCCCAACGATGTCTAAGAGAAGTTGCAAGTGAGAAATTTAGCAGTTTTTGATTATGTGGAAATCATTCCATAATTACCTAGGAGCATACATCTTCAAAATTATATGCTCATGAAATATGAAAAATATGGTAATCGTACAAGTGAAATAACAAAACGTGCTGATGTTTTTAAGTAATAGGTATCATATATCAGGCTTTCGAGTGTATAGCAACCTGAATAACTTTGCTCTTTATTTAGGTGTATGAAAGATGTCAGTGTAAATTATATAAAATGTGCTAATAATTAAATGAAGATTTGTTCATGAAGAAAATCAGCAATGTTTATATGTAAAAGAAAAAGATAAGGAAGATTTCAGAATGCATAGAGGGTTATGAAATTATTGTATAAGGAAGTGCTTATCAAACGTTTTCAAGAATTTGGTGTTCTTGAAAAGATGTTGTGTTAAAAGTAAAATGTGCTTATGTGAGGTTGTACAGAATCATTCAAGAATTGTAACTAGTAGCAGAAACGAGTACATATATTTCAAAGTACTTGGTGCTTATGTTCAAAGGTCGGTGTGAATTGTGAAATTTGTGAAGATTCCAAATTCAAGACAATGTTCGAATGAATTAACTCATGTTAAGAATCTTTCTGAATGCATATTTGAATGCATGTCCAAAGAAGCAGAAAGTCAAATGTAGCCTGTCATGTACATATGTCTGCGTACATATATGGGTTTGTATACTGATTCACGAGAATCGTCCAGGGAAGTGAATAAACATCATTTTTAATGTTCAGTTTTGTTTTGCAGTTGATTGTTGATGTTAAATGATGTTTGTGTTATCCTTAAAAAAATGACGTTAACGTTTATAATGGAAAAATGTCATTCAATGACATTGTAGACTGTGATGTAAAAGAATTTATTTGATATATCAGAAACAAACAGTCATGTTATTTTTATTTGGTAATGCAATGCCTGACAACATTACTGATGTAAATTGTGCTGTTAGTATTTCAAGTTGAATATTTTTCTTTCAAATGAAAAGATGTGTAACATTTTATGTGTTAAGCATGGTAAAGTCACTTACACTTTTAGGACTTTATTAAATAATTAATATTAATCCAGGAGGATTATTTGAGGCAAAGGAGGGGGAAGTATTATCAAATGTACACTGACAAAGACCAACCTGTCACAAATACGGTGTTATCAATAAATTACTTCTGTTTACAGTAATGAAGACCAAACTAAAACTAATTTCAGTTTCATTCATTCTCTGATAACTATTGAGAGTACTTATATAAAAGGCTGGAGAAGATATTTATATCCTATGGTGAAGTGTTTACCCTGCCGCGGAAACCGATGACAAACGATTTTACTGTCTCACTAAATTCATTTGAGCTGCTCTCATGCAAACTACGTATAAATCAAAGAACAAACTAATGGTTTTTCTATTAAACTCAACGTAAAACTGTGCCAGTTACCTGAGGAGCTCGAATTCAACTTGAAGTGCAGCCGAAACGCGGATCTTGTTTCCGTAAGTCAAAACAAACAATTGATTTACCCAAAGTCATTCTTTAGTAACACAAGTATTTTGGAATACCATTATCCGAGCAAAGAACCGAAATGTATCTTTTCTTATGGTAAATGGACATGCAATTAAACAGTTCCCTAGCTTAAAACGGCTAACATATACGTTTTGTACGGAATTGGAATATCAGAGTCCTGAGACTAACGAAACATTTTCATTGGTCGAGAAAATCCGTAGGTCACGCTCATTGGATAGACTCAAAAAGACTGTTTACAATTTACGGAAATTAATACTGTAAAGGTTATAAATACAGCGTTCGTCTTCAGTTGACGGCTTTCCATCCGTGAGAACGGACATATGGTTAAAATTTACGTTTGATCCGCAAGTCACGGAATCCGTAAGTGAATAAAATCCGTCATTTAATAACAGTATATATAAAATCTATACAAGAAACAGTACAAGTGCTGATTATATACGATTTCCGTAAGTAACGGAAGTCGTAAGTTAATAAAAGCGTTAGACAGTAGAGTCTACATTCGATCATAGATACAAGTAACAATTCACAAGACCAGCACTGGAGAAGCATACTACCTATGAACGTTAACAACTTTCACCCCTCCAAACAACTATTACCAAAGCAACGCATTTACAAATTTTTTTGTTTCAACATAATTTATAAATATAACATACCATTTCAGTTTCAATTAAAAGTTATAAAATGTTTAAGGGCTTTTATTGCTATTTTCTACTTGTGGTATTTTACCGATCCGGCCATTTCGGTATTTAATACAGGATTTTAGTCGATGCCATCCCGTACCTTGTACCGTAAAATACATGCCTATGAATAGCTTACAATATAACTTTGGTATAGGATTATATTTTTCCAAAATTTGTTATATTGGATTAAAAACAGTGTGTACTAGCGGCCGTTGGTGAGTACATTTTCTTAAGATTATTATTGAATGGAAGGGAAAACAACCGTAATAGCAATCGTGTGTATAAAAGGCGTGGTTATCTCGCTTTACCTATCATACAATTTGATAAAGAATCAGTTAGTTGACGGCGCATTCCTTTAGAGTCTATTACTGAAGGACTAGATTCTAGTATACACCATTGTTACTGTTTGTTTGGGTCGGAAACGCGAATGGGTGTTCCTTATCTCAGGGGTTTTCAGTCATCTGATCTTTCGGATCCGGTAGCAAGTGGTCAATATTTTCAATCTGCTTAACAGTGCGCACGTTGTCTTTAGGTCTGATTTTATAGAGAATACGACCATCGGATGTCCAGAAACTGTCTATTCTGTTGTCTTTCTTTGCCTGTTCTGATTGTTGCACAATAAATTGCCTCTTTTTGGTGAAATCATCTGTAACAAACGCTTTAAATTCAGCAGATGTATGATGTTTCAAGTTGGATTTGCTCATGAACACGCCTGTTTTGATTTCCAGTGTTTGAATTTGCATAAGACTTGCACACAGCCATTGCGTACCGTACGCTGACCCGCTACTGGACCTATACAATGATTTAATTTCGGGCAGTCTAGATCAACAAGCGCCGAATGATCGTGGCGAAACCAGCTGTATACAAGCGTTTGTTGGTAGCTCTCAAGTTGGTTCATCACAAACGCAGGTCGATCCAGCTACTAAATAAAATGCTGAATCGTTGATAACATGTAAATATGAGAGTAAAAAAGGAAGTCTACAAGTTTATTTTTACTTTATTCTGTTTTTGCCATTTGTCTTGACTTGTACTCAGGGGTTCGATTTACATATTAATAGGTGTTATTTTGAATATACAAAGCTTGATTTTGTGAGTTTAAACTGAAATATATCTTATGTTGACAAAAAAGACCCTTCAGCTGAAATCCTAGGAGTCTGTATGTACACTTTTGCTAAGTTCAATAGTCAAAATCCCTACTCCCGGGTCAAGTGGAACGCCTGCGTACAGTTGTTTTAAAAATGAAAAATAGAAAATAAAATTCTCGCCCCCCCCCCCCCCCCGCCCCCTTTTTAAACAAAGTTTGGATGATAATCAAGGAATTAATTTATTATGGCCAAAGATGATTGCTTACATGTTGGCGGTTATCAACCATCTCCAGATTTTTATTTAATCAAATTCTAAAATCCCCGCTTAGAAATGACAAGGTGACTGTCTCGTGTGACATTTCTGGGACCATGTCTATTACTAAACGTTGATTCATGTAGGTTTTTAACGATTAATTCATTATTCCTTGAAACCAGTCTTTGATCTGAAAAATAAGTATAACTACGAGGCGAAGCCAAATGCCACACCTCTTTTTCAGCTTCAGGTCGAGGAAGCTGCTAGTCTGACAGAATCCAAGTTTGGCCTTGCATTAGTTAATATACAAAATGTTAGGTATAGCGAGATAGATAATTAATCCTGCCGATGCGGAAGTGGCACCATTGAGCATTTAGCTAGAAACGGCTTCTATGTGGCCAAAAGAAGAAAACACTATATATAGATGACACTGACCTTCATCCGTCTGTACAACCAGATTGCCTACAGTCCACATTAATGATAAGATTTGGTTCATACTCGCACTCAACAATCCTTGTGGCAAGACATATAAACTGACCTATATGTAGATGACCTTGACCTTCGTATTATCTTCACCTTTAAACTTAAAACCTCAGAAAACATCCTCTTTCGTTATACACATGAGGGCATGATATTGAAAGCGAAGCTCCCTATTGTTCATTGACAAGTACTTATGGCCACTTTCTGAAGTAAGCCCGGGGTCATTCTTTGAACAAGATCTACGTAATCCTGGGTTTAGACCCGAAATCTATACTGAACTCAAGTGGCATTCCAATTTTCTTTCTAGTTTGAGTTATGTGAACCAGATGGGATTAAAATCTGTAACTGGTTTTACAAGTTTTTTATCAAGCGTTATATGTCCCAAGCTGTCAGTGAACTGTGGCCGTAGCATATTTTGATCAATTTTGTAAACTGACCAATCATAAGGAAACATAACTATATGCTCGATGGGCCCGCTTATATCAAAGTTTGAACTTATGATATAACTTAGGAGTACAAAAAGCTGTTTCACGAAACATGTTTTAAATAGATTGAAACTTAAGATAAACCCTAATTTCAGGTTAAGTCTGACTTAGGATAAAACACTTATGTTTCTACAAAGAGGTTGCGATTTCATAGACATATGTGTAGGGAATCTCTCAATAGTCTGGGAGCCAAGGTCCAAAATTTTGAAAAAAAGTGCCCGGCATGTTATACAAAATATTTCTATACCATGTTATAGGGGAAGGTCCACTACTTATGAAAAGTGAGTTTGGCCATCTATCCTCGCTTGCAAATAGGAGAAATCAAAGATGGCGACCAAGATGGCCGCCAAATTAAAGAAAATGGAAAAATATGGTAATGACAGCAGCATTTTGAATTAAATCAAAATATGGTATTGAAAACAACTTAAATTGCATTTACAGTGTATACAAGTCCACAGAAAATGTGTTTACAGATATATGCAACCTCAAGGCCATACCAAATTGATATGTCGTTTGTCGGAACTACCGCATCAGTAATTTCATTCCCGAGAAAAAAAAATAAAAATCACCCGCCCGCACGTACATAAAAATCTCCGATTTTTTTTTTTTTCCGATTACGCGGTCCGGAATAATAACGGCCAAACAGGTTTTATCGCTGTTTTAGTGCGTCAAAGTGATATTGATCGGATTTCATGCATCCGTAATACATGTAGCTGATGACCCAAACTCAAAAAGTCAGGAATTATGATGTTGTTCATCATTTGTTTTAAATCTAGAGTGTCTGTGCTAGTGCCACACATGGCTTTCGATGTGCCGGTAGGTAATGAAGTAGGCACGTTCTACTTTTGTTCAATACAGTGAAAAGAACGAAGCCCGACTTGTAAGACGTGCACGGGGATGCAGTTAAAATATTTGGAATTATTGTTCAGATATAAAGTTTTCAAACCATTTGTTATCAGATGTTTAGTTCAGTATATTAGATCTAGAGCCCAAAGCTGATGCCGACTACTATCTTAAAAAAATGTTTGATTACAGATCCTGACCGACCTATAACATTGTCTCGGCCCAAATTTTTTGAAGGTAACTTCTTTAGTACAGCAGTCAGATATTCTATCAAAACACATTTAGTCAATTTAAAAATTGTTTAGCCTTTCAAATAAGTAATGTAGTTATGAAAATAATTTCTAACAAAATCTGTCCTTTTGTAACCCCAATTTTGCCTGTTTGTATATTAATTGGCTGTGAATTGATAGAACGACAGAAACTGAAAAAAACGAAAAAAAAAAAACAGACCTCCCGAACTCTAAATTTCTAGTTCAGTCAAAGCACAACAAACAACACTTTTAAGGGTGGCCATATTGGGATTATTCTTTGTCCGTCCTGTTATCATTTTTGCCTGAAATGAATCTCTACCACAAAAACATAAGCTAGCCTGATCAGTTAAGAAATTATTCCAAAGGGATTCGAGCAATGTCGAAGCATCTGTATGCCCAGCTCTGTTTGGTCTCACTGGTCAAGTGGTTTATTACTTCACCTCACCTCTATGGGTTGGAGTTCCACTAGGGGCACAAAGTTGTTCATGTGTCGAAGCCATCTGTGTTTCGGAAGAAATGTTATTCCACACATGTGCCTGTTTTGTCTTAAATATTCCTCATCCTATGCCGTTAAATAGGCACGCCTTCAGATTAATATAGAAAATTCAAAATTGAAAATTAGACACTCTTCCCTTAGTAATTATAAAAAAAAATAACACAGTGATTCAGTGAGTTTTGGCAAGAATTTATTTGCAAAATCATTCATGTAGTCTTTAAAACATATAGAAAAGCTATATACTGTGTTACCCACACTGTAAATGTTTGATTTCTGTGTTATTTCTAAAGAAATGTTAACTTCATGTATAACCATAACCGCCTCAAGGGTCCAAGCTGGGAAAAAAAAATAAAAAAAGCCCGCTCGCTCCATGTAAACTCTACCCGCCTCTGAAAAAATCAAAATTGAGAAAAAAAAAAATAAATAAAAATTTCGCTCGCTCGCTCCTATTTTTTTTGAAAATTTTCCGAAGAACTATTAATCAATTTGGTATGGCCCAAGGTCAAGGTCACGTTCAAGGTCAAGAGGTCAAATTTATTTAATTTTTGGCTATTTGACTATTAACATTAAGTATAAAATTAACACTTTACGAGAAAATCAACATCAATGCTCATTGTTATGTACAACATATATTTGTTTTCAGTCTTGAATCCATTCGGCTCCATATTTTCACTACCATGGAGAAATCCAAGATGGCGACCAAGATGGCCGCCAAATTAAAAAAAAAGTTGACAAAATACGGTAATGTCAACAGCATTTTGAATTAAATCAAAATACGGTATTGAAAACAACTTTAATTGCATTTACAGTGTACAAGTCCTCAGAAAATGTGTTTACAGATATCTACAACCTCGAGGTCATGGTCACACTCAAGGTCAAAAGGTCAAATCTATTGAATTTTTGGCTATTCGACTATTAACATTAGGTATAAAATTAACACTTTACGAGAAAATCAACATCAATGGCAATTGCTATGTACAACATTAATGTGTTTTCAGTCTTGAAACCACTCAGCTCCATATTTTCATTACCATGGGGAAATCCAAGATGGCGACCAAGATGGCCCCCAAATTAAAGAAAATGGGCAATATGCGGTAATGTCAGCAGCATATTTAAATAAATCAAAATACGGTATTGAAAACAACTTGCATTGCATTTACAGTGTACAATTCCACAGAAAATGTGTTTACAGATATCTACAACCTCAAGGTCAAACTCAAGGTCAAAAGGTCAAATTTATTTAAATTTTGGCTATTCGACTATTAACGTTGGGTATAAAATTAACAGTTTAAATTCAACACCAATGCTCCTTGGAATGTACAACATTTATGTGTTTTCAGTCTTAAAACTATTCATTCAGCTCCATATTTTCATTACAAGATGGCGACTAAGGTGGCTAGCATTTGCAGAAAAGTTTTGAATAAGTATGAATTTAAACGTAAATGAAGTATTTGACTTTTATCATAAGTAACTGCACAAAGTACAATGGAAAATGTAAGAACCAGTGCAACAGAAGCTAAACCTGCAATCAGATGTCAAAGGTGACTTTGCCTTATTATCATATCTTTTCATATACTATTTCAGCTCACATACTGTTTTAAGTTAACCCCAGTTATTATACAAACATAAACAAACATATACACACTTTATTACCAACAACAGAATAGTGTGCAATGTTCAGTATGTGCCATTCCAGTGATACACTTTGCAAGTGAAAGAGTCCAAGTTTCCTGTATTACTGCATTTCAAACACATCTCAACCACTCTGTTGATAATGGGAAATAGCACCCAACCTTGCCAGCAGATCAGAGTCTACACTGTTCCCTCCTAACTCAGCAGGCAAGGTTTTATTGTTTGAGTATTGAACAGCATAGACTGATCGGCTGGCATTATTTTATTCAGATGATCAGTCTCTACACCAGTTGGCATGGGTAGGTCATTTAAGAACTCTTAACGGAAAAAATTGTAACACATACAGAACACATTCGCCACCAATCTAAATGGCGGAGCTTGTTCATTGTATTCGTTTAACACAAAATGCATACAATCTATTAACAAGAAATATCTTTAAAAATGATGGTCGGCGAATTGTAATAAGGAAAGAAGTTTATGAATTTTTCATCTAACATTCATTTTTCATCTAACATTTTTCAAATTGCAAAACTAAACACCGCACTTTAACAATTTAAATGGTTCTCTTTTAATTTTTCGCAAAGGTTTCGTAGGGTTGCAATTTTGTTTCGTTTATCCTTAGACGAATAATTACAGCAGTAGTTTGATGAAGATTCATGAAGCGGTTCATGAGAAGAGGTCATTAAACGTGTTTATATTTTTAGCTAAATTGGTCCCTATCCCCATTTGTAACAAAATAGCAGGAGACCTTACGATATTGTTACACATCGAGTTTGATAAAAAATGCATTACATTTTAGTGGTTAATGCGAAGAAAGGCATATCTACTTTTAGCTATAGTGGTCCCTAATAGGACCCAAGTTCCTATATAAATAAATTTGGAAGAGGACCTTATAATGATGCTCCAGACCAAGTATGACAAAGATCCACCAAGCTGTTCATGAGATGCTGTATAAAGGCATTTCTAGTTTTAGCTCTAGCAGCCCCTAAAACGGGTTAAATGTCCCAGCTGAACAAAGTTGGCTGCGGGCCTAATAAAGATGCTACAAATCAAGTTTGATTAGAATACATGAGAAAAAATCAATTAAAGGATTTTTTTATTATTTATTTTTATTTATTTCTAAAATAGGCCAACTGATCCCGCTTTAACAAATGCATATTCGCTATTCATGAATCTTTGGACAATGACGTCACACCTATAAAAAGTGAAGGTCAAGCAAAACATACAGTTGTAATTATTTCAATATTTCTGTTTCATAAGCAAAGTTTGACCGTAGTCATATCACATAGATAAACTGTATGCAGCGTACCTTCATTTCAGAGTAATGAGATTCAGTCATTATATAGCATATATATAATAAAACAGATTTCAACTGAGTTCAATATTTGCATACCATACTAAAGAAAATTATTCATATATAATAAATCAGTTAAATAATTTATAACAAATATATCAAAGCAATCAAGTACTCATTTTAATATGCAATCTGAATAAGTCACAAAAGCAAGAAACCTTTTCATATACAGACGACAATTGTAACAAAGAAAATCTTTTAAAAAGCACTTCTCTACATAAAAGACTCACACCCTTATTCATGTGATACACAGACCGTATTCAGCTCTTTCTTTAATTTGATATATGTTGGTATTTGAACAGGTTTTTATCATATTTATTAAACTTACTTATCATTTTGAGATATATCAATATTCTTGCTAAATATACTGAGCCAAAGTTAGCTTTAAAACTGTGAACAGCGTCGTTTAGGATAAACGCTTTGTCTACATTTCACTCAGCGTAGCACAATCAACAGAGTGAAAGAAATTGACACTCTCGTCCAATCAGGCAGAGTGTTGCATAAATCTTCCATTTTGATAAATTATCTATAATGCGTTATCAAGTAGTTTGATTTGCAAACTGAAGTCACGTGGCATAGGTAACGAAAACGAATTTAGACGGCGTCGCCGAAAAAATCTTAAAGTAGATGACAAGAAATGTAGTCTTATGCATATGTTCCTTTGAGAAGTGTATGATAGGTGTTGTAATCATAACTTAAGGAATAATTACGTAAGGCCATGTATACCATTTTAATAGTGATCCACTCTGAACCTGTATCAATTCTTGTACAATTTATAAATTGATAGACTGATTTATAAATTTCTATGATAATCTCGTTATGACATCTTTTTTCGACGGCCATTTCTGTATCTTAAAATAGATATGTCAACCGTAATATTTTATATTCTTCCATTTAAGTACAGTCTTGTAATGTAATATTGCAGGTACTTGTTTGCATCAAAACCAAAGTTGTAGTAAAACTGTACAGATGTAGCGTCATCAAGTTTTGTTATATAAAACATTAGGCCTTCAACTTCCATTTAGTTTGACAGTATGCCTAATTATTAGGCAGAACAATATTTTAGAAATGCACATGAAAAAATACATACAAAAGTGTTCAACAATAGATCAGTTCATTTTCTATGCCCATCTCTTTAATGTTACATCCATTATATGCTTCGATATTTTTTCCACATTTATATCAGAAATAAATAAGGTCTCTTAATGAATATCAAGTCAATGTATGTACGTAGAATTATATGTTAAATTTATACCCGTATTGCAGTAAAGCACTTTAAACTTCATGCAATATTTTCTCTTTGTCTAAATAAAATGCTAGGCTGATATCCTATGCACATCACTTTAATGATATGCATTTTCTTTTTTGTTTCGTCTTTTAGACCATTTTTATAGCCTATGATATTATAAATCCTTGAACTAAAGCCGTTTTTCTGTGTAATTACACCGTTGCAAGGATTTTTATTGCATGTATGTACTTCTTTGCATGAAATTTAATGTGATATTATAACTTCAGTTATGAAGATTTTGCATTAAATTAACCTGAAGCTACATTTCATTGTAACAGTTGACTATCAAATTTATGAAGTAGGGATAACGCATGTTTTTTCGTGTTATAACATCTGCAGAATATTGAGGGATTGGTTGGTACCCGAGCCCGGTAGGGTGAGGGTACCAACAATGCCCGGGGGATCTTAAAGATGTTATAACACGAAAAGAACATGCGCTAACGCTATTCTAGCATAAAAAGCGTAAAAACCAAGTGAATGAATATATTGTCCCTCAACGTCATTAAATTTCCATGAAATGCGCGGTAAAGTCTACGTTGTTTTTTTTTCACATTGACGTCACTTCCTTTGAATTATCCGTTTTGGGGCCGTAGTACGTTTACGCTTTGCCACGGAATGCACATATATAAAAAGGTGTTATAACAGCACGAGAGCGCGATAATCTCCCTGTAAACGCACGTTTTCTCTCCTGTTAAAACACCCCCAAAAAGTGACAATAACAGCAGTTTTATGCTAGAATGAATCTTTAGAAATGTATAGACTCAATAGCTGAATTTGTGAAAGAATAAATCAGATCATTTTCAATGCCTCTCACTTGCAAGATATATTATCTGTAGCGTCCTGAATTAAATGTTGTTTTTTTCAGCAATGCATTAATGTTTTAAGAACCCCGCAAAACTGAGATCTAATGACAGGAATATGTTGCTCGTGACAAAATAGGGAGCCCTTGGTGCTTGGCTTGATTGCTTATAATTAGATAACGCTATTAGAGGGCAAAGCTAATGGTTATCTCTTGGTTTTTAAGTGAACCGTATTACCCCGCTGATTAATTCTGAAGCGGTTAAGTTTCTAATAAGTTTCTTTTCAAGGATTGGACACATCCACTTAACTTCATTTGGCCACCCAAACCCTGTTTAGGAGCGACTTATTCGCTAATTCTGAATAAGCCAAAGAATGCAAGTAAAACAATGACAGAAATACGACAGACTCATAATGACATGAGGTGAAACTCGGAAGAGCAGCACATAACGCCATTAATATGTGCCCGTTTGTCCCAAGAAAAACGTTTCCTATGACAGCTTTGGAAGGTTTTCTTAATAACGAAAATACCTGAGATGTCCTAAAATTTAAATAATTTGTATTAATAGTTCAATCCCAAGATATATGTTGAAATGCTCCTCGGTGACGATCTTTTTTCAAAAGAATGGGCAATTAAAAAGAGTCATGTGGGTGATTGGAGCTGGCCAAATCTCTAAGCTGAAGATATCCCAGAGAAAAGCTGGTACCTGACGAGGGATTGAATCTGCCTAATAAAAATGTTTAGCTTTTAACCTCTTAACGTAAGGATTCTCACAAGACACATATTGCGTTCTGACGACAATTTATTAAAAAAATGGCAAAAGTGATGTAACTAATTGATGCTCCAAAAGGAAGAGCTTTGTCAATATAAATCTTTTCATGAAAGTTAAACCTTAATAACTCAAAGTCGAATGGAGAAGCTGGTATAAAACGAACTGCCCTCTTACTGTCAACTTTAAATAGTATGCAATGTATCCCATGGTTTTGTACCAGCATAACCTGCTCATCAAAACACGTTTACTAAAAAGAGAAGAATTTAGGATCTATATAATAATTGATTGACTCGCCAGGATGGTAGGAAAGTTGATGAATCATTCTAAACTCCCCTGGGGCTTTTTAGGCAAGAGACCAATTGGAGATACGATTAAATGAGGAAACGTTGAAGGACCCGCCACTTTGCCAGCTTCAATTTCTGTGTTTATTTGTCTTGAATAATATCAGGGTTCAGCTTTGTAAATTTAAGATTCAAGAGGCCCATTAAACTGTAATGAAAATCAGGTTACGGTCAAGAAAGCGTTATGCAGCTTCATCTAGCGGAACGTCAAACTCTACTCTTGACGACGCCACGTCTTTGCGTTCTAAGCGTTGACGGTAAACAGTTTATAGCTATTATTATAATACAAACATACAATAAAAGTCTTACGTGAGCTTTTAAGGCGGCTGGACTTGCTACTTTTGGCATGAAATCAATGGGTTAAATTATCTCGTTTCACTTTTTTTTCAGTTTGACATACATAGCCTGTTTGGAGCCACCTTAATTTCTCCATGGTAACACATGTATTGTTGTTTTGATTTTAACTGCTGCAGACACATTTATCTCTTGTTATTGGTATGAGATAAAGTTACTTTCTGACAATGATGTAGAATAAATAGAAGAAAATTGATCTTTGACCTTTAACCTGACCTTGACCTTGACACTATAAACTCCGTGTTTCTATATTTTTTAAAGTCACACACACTGTTAAGTTTTAAATTAACACTCTAGTGACAGTGGTCATTTTTATTAAAAAATGTCAGTTCAATTTTGGAAATGTACCCATAGTATATGAACTGGCGGCCATCTTGGCGGCCATCTTGGATTTCTCAGATTCGCAAGAGCGGTCAGCTGGCCAAAGTCACTTTTCATAAACACTGGACATCCCCCAACATAATAACCTAGAAATAATTTGTATAGCAGGGGGGTGCACAAAAATTGTATTTTTATGAGCTTTATTCGCCTTGGCTCCCAGACTACAACGTAATACTAATGATACTAAATAAAGATAACGCGTCTTCTAAAACATCTTCGATACATTTACAGTATTCGAGTTGCGTGTACATGTTAACCTTGAATTCGTTTACCTAAATCATGTGACTTGCGAAATTCTGAATTTTGATACCGTAGACGCTCATTAAAAAAAGAATAACCACCTACACGTAGACGTACCCTTGCAATTATATAATTGCAACCTCTCTACAACGACAGCATGACTGATAATGGACTTTTATCAAGTTTTCGAATTCTATCATTCAGTTATTTTGTAGTGTATTATAATTCGATATAAAAACCTTCTAAATACGTGCTATATTGCTTACTAAGTACAGTTAATTTTAGTTTTCTCCACAAGTGAATCGGACATGAATGAAAAATTTGAAAATTATATGTATATTTCTTATTACCAAATATTATAAACCGGACATAGAAAATTATTTTAAGTAATTTTGATTAATTACCCTGGTGAAACATTTGTTCTTAAGACTTACAGTGTTTTTTAACGTGCCCTGCACATATTGGATATATATTTACACCCAAGATCTGAAACTAAAAGTAAGAAAATTTTATAAAATGCCGTACTCTAAGTTACGAAAGATTGTTGATGACATTTCACAATTTCCACTTCTTGAATTCAAAATTTCATGAAATCAACTTCACGATGTCTCCGTTTCACTGATAACAGGAACTTTTTAATTTTAAAGATATCTTAAAGACGCACCACAAAATAACTCCATTCTTTTGTATTTCCATGATGGTAATTATACATGATTTGCATGAAAAAAATGAGATATACAAGTATTTAGTTACAAAACTGACAGTGACATATATTAGGCCAAGACAATGTGTGTAATGTCTTAACATTTTATTGAATTACTGTAGCAATATGTACAGAAATCAGTGTATTTAGTTAAATTTCAATCACATTTTGTTTCTACACTGAAGATAGTTATGCATCTATATTTTTGAAACTATGCTGAAATGAAATTGACTGAATAAGTTTGCAGATGAAGTGTTCAAAACACATTTATTCAGGAAGGGCCTAAATTGTCCACCTGAAAACTTGTAGTATAGCTATATATTACCTGTATTATAAGAATGATTTTTCATGAAGTTTTTGTGGGTTAAAAAAGTAGGTCACTAGGTCGTGACGGGTCTTTAAATAGCTTAAAAATGTATAAACGTTATTTTGGCACTGTGTACACTTCAATCCCTTTGAATTACGTAAGTAATAGTATCATATAAATCTGACTTTGTTTCCGGACTCTTAAACTTATTCTCCTAAAAAGTAATATGTTCCTGTAAAATGTGAAAACTTTTGAAATTAAAATATCAATCAGATTTCCCCCAGAAAAAAATATATTCTTTGATGACGTCATTAAAATCCCATTGAATTTCAAAATGTTCACAGTGAGCATTTCTAGAAATTTAAATGTTTTTGAATGCTAGATGTCTACACTTATACTAAATTAAAGGCCTATTTATAAACCATTATTGACTTTGTTCTCATTTTGTAACCATTGAAAGCGTCAGTATCTTTGTGTTCATTGATACTTTATAATTTACTTAGAGGGATTTATTGATTTTTTTATCCCAGTATATTTCTCGTGATGTTTCAACGATCTTAGTTTTACGTAGGCATATAAAATTGTGACATAAGCCTAGCAAATAAATTAATGATTTTAAAGCATATTGTCACCAAATTACATATATCTATTATGTACGTGTACCTAGAAAGTCTATGTTAAGTATTATTTCATAAAAGTTTCGATATAGAAATATTTCTAATCGTCATGAAAACAGTACCCTGTTTCATATGAAGAGAGAGAGAGAGAGAGAGAGAGAGAGAGAGCCCATGGACTTTTGCTGGAACAAATGAGGCAAAAATAAGTTGACACATTTTAAGAAGGCTTATTTAATATCCTGCAGCCTATATTGTCATATGATTTATTCACATGTGTTTGTCATAAATGTGGTTATAACTGCTTCTAAATGTATACAAATGTAGGCTTAATTCGAATGTACCATTTTTGGTATCTGACTGTAGTAACTATCTGATTATAAATTATTAAATTTTATGTGTAAAACGATGTAGCAATAAGTACTTTATCAAAACGAAGGAGGAGGACAAACCTGATACTTAAGGGGGAAAAATAAAGTCACTGATCTTTTATAAATAGTTATGCAGATATTGTCACAAAAAGTCAATGTCACAATGTAACCTGAATATTAAAGTCAAAGGTTATGTTTGTGTAAAATGTCGAACATTAACTTCTTTATATTTTTTTCTATTTTCAACAATATCTTGATCATAATAAGTCAATGGTTTTGATTTTTATAAATATATGTATGCCAGGAAAACTCAACAGTGAACGTCTAATCCCAAAACAGTCAAGGACATTCCTAATATCAAAGATGAAATTGGTCTAAAATGAACGAAAAAAAGTAACTTTTATTCCAATATTCCAATATAATTTTATTGTTTAAAATACTGTTGACAGTATAAGAAAATGATCCTTATTTCGTCTAATATGTTGATTTATTCATCTAGTGTCAACAGCTGTGAGAAGTTGGCTAAACAAACGACATACGACATACGACATTCGAAAATTTTGAATGTCGTCCATTGTGCGACATAAGACATACGACATTCGAAAATTTTGAATGTCGTCCTGTGCTTGACATACGACATACGACATTCGAAAATTTTGAATGTCGTTCATTGCGCGGCATACGACCTACCAAATTCGAAAATTCTGAATGTCGTCCATTGCACGACATACGACATTTGAAAAAAGTTGAATGTCGTGCAAAAAAAACATTGGACATACGACATTCGAACTTTCACAAAAAAATTGACTGTCCTTCAGTGTGCGACATACGACAATCGAAAATTTTGAATGTCGTTCATTGCGCGACATACGACATACGACATTCGAACTTTGACCAAAAAATTTGAATGTCGTTCACTGCACGACCTACGACATTCGAAAAAAGTTGAATGTCGTGCAAAAAACGACATTGGACATACGACAATCCAACTTTGACAAAAAAATTTAAATGTCGTTCAGTGTGCGACATACGACATACGACATTCGAAAAAAGTTGAATGTCGTGCAAAAAATGACATTTGACATACGACATTCGAACTTGGACAAAAAAAAATTGAATGTCGTTCAGTGTGCGACATACGACATACGACATTCGAAAAAGATGAATGTCATGCAAAAAACGACATTGGACGTAAGACATTCGAACTTTGACAAAAAAAAATTGACTGTATCGTTCAGTGCGGGACATACGACATTCGAAAAAAGTTGAATGTCGTGCAAAAAACGACATTGGACATACGACATTCGAACTTTGCCAAAAATTTAGAATGTCGTTCAGTGTGCGACATACGACATGCGACATTCGAACTTTAACAAAAAAAAATGAATGTCGGTCAGTGTGCGACATACGACATACGACATTCGAAAAAAGTTTAATGTCTTGCAAAAAAGACATTGGACATACGACATTCGAACTTTGACAAAAAAATTGAATGTCGTTCAGTGTTCGACATACGACATATGACAATCGAAGAAAGTTGAATGCCTTGCAAAAAACGACATTGGACATAAGACAGTCGAACTTTGACAAAAAAATTGAATGTGGTTCAGTGCGCGACATACGACATATGACATTCGAAATTTTTGAATATCGTCCATTGCGCGACATACGACATTCGAACTTTGAAAAAAAAAATTGAATGTCATTCAGTGCGTGACATACGACATACGACATTCGAAAAAAGTTGAATGTCGTACAAACAACGACATTGGACATGCGACATTCGAACTTTGACAAACAAAATTGAATGTCGTTCAGTGCACTACATACGACATACGACATTCGAAAAAAGTTGAATTCGTGCCAGAAACGACATTGTACATACGTCATTCGAACTTTGACAAAAAAATTTGAATGTCGTTCAGTGCAAGACATTCAACTTTTCTCGAAGGTCGTATGTCGTATGTCGTGCACTGAACGACATTCAACTTTTTTGTCAAAGTTGGAATGTCGTATGTCGCGCTATGGACGACATTCAAAATTTTCGTATGTCGTGCACTGAACGACATTCATATTGTTTGGTCAAAGTTCGAATGTCGTATGTCGTATGTCGCGCATTGAATGACATTTAATTTTTTTTGTCAAAGTTTGAATGTCGTATGTCCAATGTCGTTTTTTTACACGACATTCAACTTTTTTCGAATGTCGTATGTCGTATGTCGCGCACTAAACGACATTCAATTTTTTTGTCCAAGTTTGAATGTCGTATGTCCAATGTCGTTTTTTGCACGACATTCAACTTTTTTCTAATATCGTATGTAGTATGTCGCGCACTGAACAACATTCAATTTTTTTGTCAAAGTTCGAATGTCGTATGTCCAATGTCGTTTTTTGCACGATATTCAACTTTTTTCGAATGTCGTATGTCGCGCACTGAACGACATTCAAATTTGTTTGTCAAAGTTCGAATGTCGTATGTCCAGTGTCGTTTTTTGCACGATATTCAACTTTTTTCGAATGTCGTATATCGTATGTCGAATGTCGCGCACTGAACGGCATTCAATTTTTTTTTTCAAAGTTTGAATGACGTATATCCAATGTCGTTTTTTGCACGACATTCAACTTTGTTCGAATGTCATATGTCGTATGTCGCGCGATAAACAACATTCAATTTTTTTTTTGTCAAAGTTCGAATGTCGTATGTCCAATGTCGTTTTTTGCACGACATTCAACTTTTTTCGAATGTCGTATGTCGCGCACTGAACGACATTCAATTTTTTTTTTGTCGAAGTTCGAACGTCGTATGTCCAATGTCGGTTTTTTGCACGACAATCAACTTTTTTCGAATGTCGTATGTCGTATGTCGCACACTGAACGACATTCAATTTTTCTTTGAAAGTTCGAATGTCGTATGTCCAATGTCGTTTTTGGCACGACATTCAACATTTTTCGAATGTCGTATGTCGTGCACTGAACGACATTCAATACTTTTGGTCAATGTTCGAATGTCGTATGTCGCGCAGTGGACGACATTCAAAAGTTTCGAATGTCGTACGTCGCGCACTGAACGACATTCAGACTGTTTTGGTCAAAGTTCGAATGTCGTATGTCCAATGTCGTTTTTTGCACGACATTCAAATTTTTTCGAATGTCATATGTCGCGCACTGAACGACATTCAACTTTTTTCGAATGTCGTATGTCGTATGTTGCACACTGAACGACATTCAAATTTGTTTGTCAAAGTTCGAATGTCGTATGTCCAATGACGTTTTTTGCACGATATTCAACTTTTTTCGAATGTCGTATGTAGCGCACTGAACGACATTCAAATTTGTCTGTCAAAGTTCGAATGTCGTATGTCCAATGTCGTTTTTTGCACGACATTCAATTTTGTCCAAATGTCGTATGTCGTATGTCGCGCACTAAACAACATTCAATTTTTTTTTATCAAAGTTCGAATGTCGTATGTCCAATGTCGTTTTTTGCACGACATTCAACATTTTTGAATGTCGTATGTCGCGCACTGAACGACATTCAATTCTTTTTGTCAAAGTTCGAACGTCGTATGTCCAATGTCGGTTTTTTGCACGACATTCAACTTTTTTTCGAATGTCGTATGTCGCACACTGAACGACATTCAATATTTCTTTGAAAGTTCGAATGTCGTATGTCCAATGTCGTTTTTTGCACGACATTCAACTTTTTTCGAATGTCGTATGTCGTGCACTGAACGACATTCAATATTTTTGGTCAATGTTCGAATGTCGTATGTCGCGCAATGGACGACATTCAAAAGTTTCGAATGTCGTACGTCGCGCACTGAACGACATTCAAATTGTTTTGGTCAAAGTTCGAATGTCGTATGTCCAATGTCATTTTTTGCACGACATTCAACTTTTTTCGAATGTCGTATGTCGCGCACTGAACGACATTCAAAACTTTCGAATGTCGTATGTCGCGCAATGGACGACATTCAAAATTTTCGAATGTCGTATGTCATATGTTGTTTGTTTAGCCAACTTCACATAGCTAGTGTAAACAATGAAGATGTCATAAATATGTGTCGAGGGCAAACCTGACGTTAAAAGCCACAGGTCATCTTCATGTAAAACTTCGAATGATGTCACACTTACTTATAAGTATTCGATAGTTATTCATTTCAATGCATACATGTCCCATAATGCCAGCGATGAATATGTCATCAGAGTGTCAATGTGGCCTGGTTTGTTCACCTGACCTACCTCTTACACAAGATATTGGCCTATATTTCGTAGAGCCAAACATTCAGACCATGTTTAATGTAAATCAATTAGATCATTAACCAAGTTTTACAACAATCTGACCTAGTTTTTTATCAATGTGACCCAAGTACAAATTTATCCTAGATCTCTGACCAACATCAGGTACAAAATGTAGCTTCTAGAGTGTGAACAAGTTGTTGAAATCGTTTTAAAACTTGATGTAGAGGCCTAGTTTAAGATCTATGGTAACCAAGTTTTAAATCTAACCTAGATTTATTACAGACAATCTAAAAAGCTTTATGAAAATCGTATAAACATATGGCCTCTAGAATGCTAACAATGTTTTTTCTATATTCTAGTTTAAGACCTTGGGTATTTTCATATGAACCATGAAACATACAAACACACATTTCAACAAGAAAACAGAAAGTGTTGCCTCTAGAGATTTAAAATGTGTTTTATGAATTGAACTACTTTAAGACCTTAGAGTAAGACTTCGGATTGTCATTTTATTGTCGTGACATCGCGCGTACATGAGGCGACAGCGACAGCACGTTTGCCCTAACGGGACACTGTACCTATGTAAACAATCGAAGCTAACATAGCGTTGAACTCTCAGGAATGTTCCGCCGTAGGGATCACAAAATTCATGGAAATTGGTATGCGTCAACTGTATACAGTTTCATCAAAGGAAACTCATTTGGACTATCACTATTTGTATATATTAGCTGCATCTGCTTTGAGAATAGTTAGTGCTGTGCAGGAGAGGGCTGCAAACACGTGTGAACGGACATGTATTTGTTCGAAACCGTATCAAGCGCACAAAATGTCTATTGAATAGCCATGCTCTTCCGCTGTACATCAAATACTATATGGCTTCCTCCAAATAACTGTTATGTGCTATTTCAACAAGGCCCAGTCACGTATTTTAAGAATACTAATAGTAATAGCTGCAACAATAAATTGCAAAAAAATGTGTATTCTCGGGATGGAAATCGCTTGAAGTTCAAACTATGAAAAATAGAATGCATACATTTGTTTCACTGACAAGTAGTGTGCTACTTTTGTAATCAATTGGCACACAAAAAGCAATAAGTGAAACTATAATAATTCACTCCTGAAGTAGGAGCTAACCGTTTAACATATCAAAAGCAGAAATGGAGAATCAAGCTAGTCGCAGATACAAGTTGGCTTCTTACTTTAAGACCTGTTTTCCAGGGCACCAAGCTAACATAGCATAGCACTCCCTATGAAACAAACATTCCATGTAGTTTCAATGAAACGGCATTTCAAGCTGAACCGTTTTTATATTTTTAATCGTATGACTGTGTTTAGACCAATGAAAATGACTATAATTATAGATTTAACAATAATGCATTTTGACGATATAAGACGCAAAGGGAGTAATATTCCAAATTCACCATATATTTTGACGTGATAGTATGCGAGAAATTCAGTAATAAGCGAAAAATCCTGTAACAAGAAATACTCTACTTAGTTTAGGCAGTATCAAAGTCGGAGAGAAATTTCTGAAATTTTATCAATAAAGCTGATTAAACTTATGCACCGAAACTTAATCGAAATGAAACCGAAATTAAACATGCATGCTTAGTTGATTACCGAAAATTGGTCCAAAATGTGTTAAAAAAGTATACATGTTTCCACAAGTTGCTGATGCAAAAAAAGTAACAAAAACTATACAGGATCCTGTGCAATTCCTTAACAAGTTTGTTGAATTTCCCATATTATTCGCAGTATTTATAAATTCCATTTCATTTTCCGCCGTTTAAATATCAAAGCATTATCGTATCATAATCACCTATATTGAGATCATTTCGCATGTATTTCTATGTATTAACATGGTGTGCTAATACACATTTTACAGAGAAATGCAAATCAAAATTCTGCGCACATCTGAAAACCCTAGCCGATTCCGAAACTTCGTATACGATTCGCTTCCGGTTCGGTGTATATGTGAAACGGCCTTAAGACTCAGTCTTATACTTATGTATCAGTTTTTGCTATAAAGTTTATAGCCCATTAGTCAGTTTTCTACAAGTTAACATGTGTACCTTCATAGTAATACAAAGGTTATGTTTGTATTGATCTCGGCATCGGGAGTGGAAGCGAACCCGTCGAATAGAAGTTCAAAACTAAAGATAGTTTATGTCAATTACATTATTTGAAAGAAATGAAAGAAATTTTCATTATTTTTTTGAAAACAACAAAATGTGTATTACTTATATTCTAATATAATTGTTAATGTCAGGTAGTGTATTAAATTATTTAATTTACCTAAACAAATCATGACCATTACGAGAACGCAGGACCAACAGCAATTTGATAATCGGGGAGGCAATTACGGAGTTGAGTTATATTTTTTTATAAATCAAGTTGTTTCGTATTAGCCTCATCACTTGTCCTCTTACAGTCGTATTGGTCATCTGCCTTCGGTCAATACGACCATCCTTGAAGAAATAACAAGGCCAGTATGAAATCATCATGATTAAATCTGTCTATCGTCTGCCTGGAAACATCTTAACATCCACAATAATTTGTTTTGATATAAAGCTGAACGCCTTCGAAAGCGTAATACTAGTACTGTGAAATCATTTTTATTCGCGTAGGACGAATTTTCGCGTATTTCGCGCTAGAACCGATGCGCGAATTTAAGACCGCGCTAATATTATTTTTTAATTCTATTTTTTTCATTTATAAATTAAAAATCCGCGAATTAAAGCCCGCGCGAAACAGTCTTTTTTCACGTTTGCGCGAAATTTCATGCCAGCGAATTTAAATGATTTCACAGTATTACATTATCGACGGAGAATTCTAATGGAACTTTGCGTAGGCATCCTTACAAGAACGAAGCATTAGGATTAAAACTATCATAATGTATCTTCTTATATGTTCAGACATTGACGTCTGCAATCCAGCGCGTGCAAAATGAATGGCACGTGCTACGCTGGAATCAGTAGTTAAACTTGCACGTACGTGTTCACCTGGTAAACTGTCAAACGTCAAATAAGTACATAACCCTTGGATAACATGCAAATGGTATGACGGGATTCAGACAAGTTCATATGTATCTCCTTAGCACTTAAAACTGTGCCTATATTTTTAAAAATACCAACTGTATACTGAATATCTATTTTGATCTGAAATACAGCCTTTATTTCACTAATGAATATAAAATCATGTATTCACCTCCCATCGGGTGCGAAACATATTCAATGGTTTAAAGACCACACAGGAGTTTTTGGCGTACTTTGATTTTGTAGAATAGAATGGTATTTATATGTGCACCGGTAACGAGTAAAAATGTAAACAATTTATAGGCGGTACGTTATTCTGCAATGTAACGCCTATAAACAGACTATGTGTCTTGGAATCAGTGGAATCTGTGGAATGAATGAATGACAGTCGATCTTAGTCGTATATCTGATTGACAGCGAATGCTTATGACTTTGTGTGATGCTAAAAGGTATTTCTGTTGTAACTGTAATATTCTATCGATTGAGATCCTCTCGAAACTTATTAAATTATTGCTGAAATTTGGACAAAGCTCACTGTCTTTGCCGTTCGCCCGAGCTAAAAGAGCAAATGTGAAAATTCGGTGTAAGTTATATTTCACTGGTACTGCCAGTTAAAAAGGTCATGCTTCAAACACGTAGGAGAAATTTGGGCAGTTTTGACCTACTAGTATTAAAAATGTTTGAAAAGTTAAATTATATTTTTTCTTTACACAAAAATTGCCGTCTGACAAAGTCAATACGCCGATACTCTGGAGTACCCCGAACATGATATTGTCATAAAATTGTTCCAGTTCACGTAATGTGGTCGGGTGGAGAATAAGGGTGCACTTACACTGCCTTACTATGGACTATTCTGTTATAGAGAGAAGTGATAAATTGTCTGTCTTACGTGTGAGAGGTCCTGGGTTCGAGTCCCGTTGAAAACAAATTGTTTGCATTCTGTTACAGCGTATATTTGAAGGTTATCGGACTGTTCCAGATGTTCTGTATTTTTAGTGAACAGTAAAATGTTTAGCAATCCAATTCAATGTGGAAAGTAAAATGAAATACACCCAAATAGAAAATATCTAATATATTACTAGTATGTCCCTTTAATGTCTCTGCTCTACATGTCTAAGAGGCATCACATTTTTCTTGATCACAAAATTTTCTTTTATATGAACATATTACACATTTCTGGTTAAAATATTATAAATATATCTATTTCTGAGAAATATATGGACATTTACATGCATTTCAAAGCTTTCTAAATTCCTACCTATGTTTTGAAAAAAAGTACTATCTGTAAATGGTGGGACAGTATGTTTTATTTGCAACGTTCCGTGCGTCTAGAAGTTGACCCTTTCAAACGAGCTTTCAGCCTTCTTGCTTAAAACCATAGTCCATTTTGGCTGATATAACAGTAGAAATAGGTATGTGTATATAATAAAAGGGTCATTAAAGCAGTACCTTGATCTGCACTGGTGCGCATGCATTCGGCTCTCGTGGAGTTTTGCCAGACTGGAGCACATTCGGCGCAAGCGCCTCGTCTGATTCAGACTTGATAAAATCCAGTTGAGCCTTATACAACATTGCATATCAAAGTGTTGTTATAATAATCCTATTTTATTGACATCTTGGTGTCCACTTCGTACAGCCCAACTAATTTATCTGCGTTGAAACATGTGATTACTTAGTGACTGTCCCATAGTTCTTCGCGAACTTTAATTTTAACTTGACATATTCATTTGTATTTGCTATTTATAGATCTGTTTTCAACCCTTTTGTTCCTGCTCTTCTTACCCTGCATGAAGTTGATATCTTTTAGTTACTATCGAATCCCAATATTTTATCAAACATCATCTTTGTCAGTAATCATGAAAATAACGGAAGGTCTATTTAAAATTATTTCATTATTTCATTGAATGTGCCTATTTTTTTTTAGTAAGTCTTCTTATAATAAACAATTTGAATCAACCTTTCTGGTGTTTTTTTTTTATTTTCTGGGTCTAAAACATCGGAATGGCTAATGTTTCTGTGTCAAGATACTTATTTTATTTTCAAAATGCTATCACGGACATCCTATCTGAAACCAAGCGTCAGATCAGAAACTTGATACGATCTGATTTAATATTTAATTTCGATTTCAACTTTTGTTTTTAAAAGGAGAGAAAGTGTATAAACAAAGTAAAAAAATAAGAGTTGAAACAAAAACAACGTGCTGAATTCTAGGAACAAAACAATATAAATATTGCACTGATGGTGCTTTTAACTTAATTGCAAGTAAAAAAAAAAAATATGATAATGGATGCCTGACTTACAGTAAATGAAAGGAATTGTCATGATTATTACCACTTTAACTTTATCAAAAGTAGTAAAATACGGGACACTGAAAAAGAAAGTTGGGAATGTATACTTCGTTCTACTCCATTGACCAATAACATTTTATTTAGTAAAAATAACATAGAGATACGAGTATTAATGAACATTTGCAAAGATCTTTAAATGACCTCAAACATGCAATATTAATAATATATCGCGTTATAGTACCAAAACTCACTTTCAAGACGGTCTTCATAAAAAACGAGTCTGAAAAGACAAACATACACACGAGAAATAAATGCAACTTTTAACGTCAAATGACTGATATAATAAATCATTATATTTTTATGTTCAGCAAATTTAAAAAGGGAAATGTGCAAACAATGCGTAGTATTTTCTGTATTTTATATTTTCTGTATTTGTATTGCATTGTGTTACAGGGAATGACCATAAAATTATATTGGATTACAAAACACCTTTTGATTTTTTCATAGATCTTAAAAAATGTTGATTACTGGGTATTCTAACACGACCAGCAAATAATCTACATACATGTAGAGCAAAATCTATCTCGGGTTATTCTGCAATATACCACTCGCGTGCAATGACGTCATCCGATCCAGGTGTGTAGCGCGGTCGTAAAAAGTAGTTACCACTTTTTTCTAACACTGTTGATACTAGTTTGTCGTGTTAGAATCGAAATAATAAGTTCCCAAGTGTGATTTATCGTAGAATAACCCGAGTTTTTCGTTCTTATGCGAAACAATATATCATTCAGGCCTACGGCCTTCGTGATATATTCTTACGCATAAGAACTCAAAACTTGGGTTATTCTACGATAAACCACGTTTGGGAACTTATTATTTCTTAATTATGCAAACAAATAATCCCAAGAAATTCAAACGATACATAAACTGCGAACATATCAAACGTTTAAACATGCTTTCAAATGTGAAGACTGTGTTTTATTGAACTGTAAGAAGTATGAACGATCGCTATTAAGTCAGTTACGATATGGAATTTTACCGCTAAGATTAGAGACAGGTAAATAATTATGTTGGTGAAGCGACTCGAAGATAGTCTCTGCAGATTATGTAATGCGCGAGTTGTAGAGAATGAAATACACTTAATTTTTAGCTGTGAACTCCACAACAATATAAAAAGTAGAACATTTGGTGATCTAATATGCAATAGAGATTTCACTGATATGACATTGATTGACAAAATGTCCTTTGTGCTTCATTCCTATCCAAGAAAAACCGCTAAATACATTGTGAAAGCGTACCTTTATAGAAGAAATGTTATTTACTCACGACGTTTTTGAGTATAATTATTAACTGTATTGATTTTACAGTGTATAGTATATGCCTTGTATATCATGGCCGTAGCGACTATTGCGGCAACCGATTAGTCGTTTTCAATATTCCCCAGCAGCATCCGAAAATGCCAGCCAGTGTAGAGGTCACTCCCAGGCGCGTAGCGTGAAACACTCAGTTACTCTCCTGATTGCTGAGTAACATTTGCAATCAAAGGGGTAAAAGATCGAAAGAAGCAATGAACAGATAAGGCGAGGGTATGAGGCTAGCGCCAATGTTTTCGCATATGTTAGTAAACTGTATTTTTGTAGATTTGTAAATTTCAGAAGAAAATACAAGACCGTAGCTTGGCTAATTTGTTCGATCTTAAACACTACATATCTCAACCTCCTCTCCTAAATAAAAATTAATACAAAATCACTGCACAAATTATTTAGATTGCATCTATTTCTGACTCCTACTGACAAGGAAATGTTTGAAGAAATATCAGCAGTCGTTCAATTAAGATGTTCCATTTTTTTAAATGTAATTTATTAGCCAGTTCAATGATTGATAAAACATTTCTGTTGCATATGCATATCTGAAACTTTGAGATACGGTCAAAATAAATGTACTTGAATATAGATTTTAAATTTACCTAATGCAGATTTTGGTATTCCTTGTCCTACAGCTTAGTAAATATTTCACAATTGTCATTCATATAATAATTTCTATTGTAGACGCCTGTAAATTTTCACCGTGTTCAAATGTACATGATACCATACTGATTATATCAACAAATGTTTTATCCTATTGGATGCCAGGTAAACATAATTTGATATCCTTTCATGATCCTTTCATGAAATTTTAGTAATCTTCAAAAGATTCACCTGATATAATACTGAATCTAGTTTAGCGGTCAAAAAAATGTTAACTGTATCAAAATGACAGTATGTGTTATCAGATACATTTGCATTATAATCTAAACACTGCTGCTAAATGCAAAAAGTATCTACAATACTCTATGAAACGGCTTTTAAAGGCGTACGCTAGAATTCCCTGTATATGAGATGGGCGAAAATTTTGGGGGAAATCCGTTTTCAAGGGCAGATAACTCTTTTTCGATACCGGTGACCTATGATTTTATTGCATTTTTTTGTTTCTTAGATGATTGTCCTTGAATTATCCAAAGTTTGAAGAAATTCTGTTATTGGGAAAATTTTCGCACCATATTCTAGCATACGTCCTTAAATGTAAATAGCGAAATGAATACCGGAAGGTAAGTCTTTTTGTCTTTTTAGTTGCTTGGATCTCATTACTTGGTGATATGGGCATATACTCAGTTCCAAAAGAAAGTGTGCACTTTTTAAGTTTAAATATTTCAAAAAATTCCCCGACGTTTTTGTTTCATTTTTTCATACACTAACTCTCAGGTATAACTCAAAATCTAAAATGCACACCAATTTGTTTACGAACTGATTTAAATTTTGGTACCAAACATTATAAGTTTTCATGTAAATAACCGAGAAAAAATAACAGAAAACTAAGTGCACACTTTCTTTTGGAACTGAGTGTAAGTTGCAGTGTCATTGCATTTGTAAAACGAAATCAGAAAAAAAAGCTCTTAAACAGAAACCTTAATACTATAAATGTAAGGAAATTCAGAAGATTGCAGAAAAAACAACGTCTTATATTAACTGGAGATGTATGCAGCTACTTTTATTCCAAGAAGAGTGGCGGAATAAGTTTTCCGTCAACTTTTTCGATAGAAATTATTAACTTAAATTACTCAAATTTAGAATTTAAACAAACAATAGCAAAACTCATTCGGTCAGATGTGTTTAACCTAATGATAACTTTCTGTTAACGTTTACACTTATCATTGCTTCAAAATTGTACGAGTATTTTATACGAATCAAAATTTATATATTTTATTATCATATTAGAAAAAGTGTATTCGTGTAGTACACTTTAAGATATATCCATAATATGTGTCAAACAAGTTATGTCATACATTGTAAATACCAGTTTAAACTTTGATCTTCCCTACTCAGTTTCAAATAAGCTCCAGTATTACAGTATCAGCCAAGGGTGAGGGTCAAAGGTGTTGCCCATAATTATATCAAAACAATATCTTAGAACTTTTCATTCGAAACAATAGAAAAGTCAGTTTGGGAAGTTTCTTTATTGGCTACTTAAGGCAAGTAGCTGCTTAATTAATGCCTATAGGTGGCCCCTAAGGCATGATGTGCTGTATACTTCAATCTCTGTTCAACATTAAATGTGGTCAAAAAGTCTCATTGAATCTTCATTCATCGTGCACCTCATCCCCTCAGCCTTCAAATTTTATTTATTGAATTTCCTTTTTTATATTTTTATTGTCGAAAAATGACGATATGCCTTTGCGTATGGTAGTATGCTGAGCTACGTGCCTGTCATGTGCATTATAGATGTACGCAGGTCATACTGTCCATTCGTTTTTACAAGAAGCCACACGTTCTCTTTCTATTCCCAAAATCATTACCCATAGTGAGGTTCAACTGACCTACACAAACGGAAGAGGATTTCCTTTTTCACATCCTCCCGCTGAGTAGCTTCAGAATTGGTTGCGCTACGCCCTGACTCCCCTGTATATGTAATAAAACAGGCATGTTAAACCCCATCAAATAGCTATTTCCAAACATTCACAAGGATTGCATTTTTTATTCGTGTAACATTCGGATCCCGAATTAAAATTCGCACCACTCCCACCGTCATTTCGTACTTGGGCACTTATAACCGGAGCAATAATTAACGATTTCACGAAGTTCCAAAAATCTCCATATACCTTTGCTACGTTACGGACCACTGTGGGATTTGTGTTTATTCCGAGTGCAAATATTTTTTGGTAGATGATAAGCTGACATGTCGTGCTAAAGCCCAGGTATTTTCAAATCGTTAGAAACTGCTGAAAATTATGGTGGCTGATTTCTGCCATTTTGTGTTGGCGTGTTGGGTGAAAACACGAAAACACGAAAACTCGACAAATACCTAATTTTTGTCGAGTTTTCTTGTTTTCATGTTGGCTGGGCGAAAACACGAAAACTTAACATATATTACGCGAAAACTCGACGTTTAGAGGGCGCCGACACGACAAATTTATCTGTGCATTTTCAGTGGCTTTCTACCAACAACAAACCTGTTAAAATGCATGAAATGTGTTTTTTTGGAATTTTGGACTCTATGTGACCACACTATTTTCAAGAGAAAAGTCACCGCTTCGAAAATATCTGCAATGTGAATGGAAAAACGGCAACACTCGCAGTGCAAAATAATACATGGATGGAACCGGAAAGTTGTTGGCTGGAACATGGTCGGTAAAATATATTCAAATAGGATGTAAAATTGCAGGAAAATGCAGAAAACCTTCTAGTACATGGGGGCAGCCATTAAGGTGGACACATTGTGATCATAAACAAAAGTCACATGATCACCCGCCCTGACCGGTTATAGCAAGAAAAATATCCATATTTCAAAAGTGTGGGGTTAGAACTTTTGCTGAGTGTATTTGTCGTGTCGTACTCTTGACTCATGTAAGTGCAAAAATGTAGATGCTGTTTTTCCGAAGCAAAGATAGATCATGCCAATTTGAAGTCTAAATGTTAGACATACAACGTTGATGATTCTAAGCCAAGAAAGAGACATGTAATAAATCATCCGCTAGCATTACAATTGACCTATGCGCACTTGCATTACCTTTTGGTGCAATTATTTGTGTACAGCAAATCTATTTTTGGTTTTAGCGTGCAATAAAAAACAACAAGATATCGACTATTTCGATGCTGGATAGTGAAACTGGGCACATCTGAGGAAGCTGGAGCTGTCACTTAAATATTGGTATGAGGAATAACTATTTTAAGTTTAAAGCAAATCCATCAAGTTAGTACAGAGTTCAGAAGAAAAAAGAGAAAGTGTAAAAAAAAATAACCAAGGTGGGGACGTGGAAAGACACCGACGCCGCCGCCAGGGTGTGTAGGATAGCTCTCCATATACTTCGTATAGTCGAGCTAAAAACGATTCGTGTGTATATAAACCGAAACCTTTTAGGCGGATGTACGTCAGTTGTATTCGGGGGAGCTTGGGTTAGATCTCTTAAACACTCGTTTCATAGTCTTATTACCGGATCTTCGCTTCCTCTATCCTATCTGTTTAGCTCTTAAACTATGCCAGTATATTTAGTTTTCAATTATTCTCATTCATGTAAAATAAGATACTGGCAGAAAAATACAAGTACGTTGTCAAAATATTTAATAGTTCTATGCAGTCGGATTAAGGTGGAGTGTGACCTTTAAATTATTTTTAAATACATCTATGAAAAATTAACGAAAGAAAATTGAGGATATTTCTGATTTATTCCCGCTTTCCGTTGGGCTCTTATTTAAGCCACATTTGTTTGGTGCGCTGTCAAACTTGGCCACTAACGGCACTTTTTGTGCGTCATTTCTTGGCGTCATTTTCATTGTTTCTGTAAGGTTTTCAGCATATCCCTGTTTCAGTTGGAAGCGGACAAGAATGAAATTTATATATTTTTAAAAGATTTAAAATTCCCTTTCCTGTGATATATATTTCGTGAATTATCTATGACGTACCTTAAGATTATGACGCATTAAAGCGTTAGACTTACACAAAATTTAACGTAGAGTTTAGCTGGAAATTGTCCGTTTTTCGAGTATAACATTTTTTCGGGTCGAGGAATTTTGTTTAAATTTCAATCATAAATGCGCAAATATATTTACTTGCATTTGGTTAACTAAAAATTGTATGTCACCGAATTCGTTTTTTCAGTACGACCGGTTTTGTCCCCACCCACCCCGAGCTAAAATGCGACGTTATTTGGTGGTATTTTTAAAATTACGCTGAAGTTTCGGACGATTTCGGAAAACTTGTACTATGAAACATGTTGTCGACATTCTATCGTAAAAATATACGTTCAATGAAAGCATATTCTGAAATATAAGAAATAACACATATACAGTAAATCGAATAATAATAGAAAAAAGAAGTCCCGGCCAGTTTTGAGTTGCGAACGTTTGGTTTTTACTTCAAGTATAATAAACTTTATTAGCGTTGGATTTTAATACGTGATTTTAATGAAATTACTTCTGTCAAAAACGCATCATTAAATGTTTGTATTTTCTTTATTATTAGTATTTGATGTGAATATGTGTTATAATGGACTCATGCATCGTGTTAGAATCGAAATAAGAAATTCCAAGGTGAGATTTATCGTAGAATATATATTTATTTTTGGGGTGTTGGGGTTAACGTCGCACTCCGTAGAAGCAATATAAAACTGATCAGGAGTGGGTATGGGGGTAGGGACAATGTCATAGCATATGAGTATGTTGTTGTCTTGGTCATTGACTAATAAAGTTTGTATCGGCAGATTGTTGTTGCTCTTTTATCAAAATTTCGATCAAAATTTATAAATTTTGTTGTTTATTTTTTCTTGCTCCACTTGCACTTGTTATTGTAAATACATATTTAAATTTGAAAACACTTACAATCCTAAATACATACATGATTTCAGATGCTTTATACTACAGCTGCTATTGACCATAAGAACAATTTGCTTAATGGCAATTGTCCATCACTAGTAAAATTTGGAAGGATAAGCAACCGTGTCTGTAACAACAGACTATGAATTCCAAAGCATTATTTCCTAAATAAAAACAAGTTACCTACCCCATAATAAAAGAGAATCAACGGCAGCAAAAAGAACAGATCATAAATTATCATTTAGACTTTGTTATCCTCATTGCCATAGTATAACACTCAATTTCAGTCATATAAACTATCACTTCATTAATTTCTACATGGAAATCATACCGTTATGTAGAGACCGTACCATAGCTCTTCGCATACTTTGATTTTTCAAACTAAAGTGATTTTTACAAGTGCACCGGTTACGATAAAAATGTAAACAACGGACTCTGTCTATAAAACTTTGAAATGAATGAATGACAGTCGATCTTAGTCATAATACTGATTGACAGTGAATGCTAATGGCTCCATGTGTTGCAGAAAGGTATTTAGTTTGTAACTGTAATTTCCCATTAATTGAAATTCTCTCAAAACTGGTAAAATAATTACTTATATTTGGACAAATCTTATCGTCTTTGCCGTTCGGCAGCTGCAAAAAGGGCAAATATAAAATATTCAGTGTAAGTAATATTTCACTGGTACTGCCAGTTAGTAAGTTCATACTTTGAACAACACGTCAGAGAAATTTGGGCAGATTTGACCAATTATGACGTTGGCAGCATTAGATTATATTTTTTCTTTACACAAAAAATGCCGTTAGGTAACAAAGCGAATACGCCGATAATCCGGAGTTCACCGATTATTGTTCCAGTTCACTCAATGTAATCCAGCAATTAAACTGCATAGCTATTAGCTACTGCTGTTATAGGGAAGTGGTAGAGTGTCTGTCTTAGGTGTGAGAGGTCCTGGGTTCGAGTCCCAGTTAGAGCTTAACTATTTAGATTCTGCTAAAGCATACTTTTTCTGTTAATAGACTGTTCCAGATGTTCTAAATTTTTAGCACACAGTATCATGGATCAGTATTTAGCAATCCAGATCAAAGTTGAATGTTAAATCAAATGCACCCAATTAGAAAATATTGACTATATTATGTCCCTTTGATGTTTATGCTCTCCATGTTCAAGAAGAGTTACATGTCCTTGATCACAGTATTTTCGTTATCATGAAAATATTAAATGCTCATAACTCCGCACTTCTGGTTAAAATATTGTCTATATTTCTGTTTTTGAGAAATATATGGACATTTGTCTTCATTTAAAAGCTTTTTAACTTCAAACCTATGATTTGAAAAACTTAGGTACTATCTCTACGTTATGACTATTTCCGTGTCATTATACTGCAAAGCACTTACTCAACCCTATTCACTCCGTCGAGGGTGGGGTTAGTATAAAGAAATCAAATTTCAATTCCAGCCGCCTTCTTCTTATGCCCTTACACTCATCTCCCAAAATTTATTGCAGAAAAAAATACATCAATCAAAATTAATCATGCCATGAATTTCCCAGTCCAATACTTCCACTTTATATTTCCCGCAGTAGTGCACTATGACAAGTCTATATCTGCATGTAGTTCTCGTGCGGCTATCAGTGTGTAACATTATTAACCGTTAATAAGTAGGCTATAGTATTTATACGACTTTACAACTATGCTTTGCACGGAATGTCACAGGTCAGAGGGTTAGGTAGACTGGCTGTACTAATCACTGGTTAACAAACTGTAGGGAATCTAAAATGATAGTATATTCATGGCATGTAATGCACGAAATGATTATACGTCCTACACCTTAATACGTTAATCTAATCTAATCTAATCTAATCTAATAATCTAATCTAATCTAATCTAACCTAATATTCTAATCTAATCTAATCTAATCTATCTATCTGTGCAATAAATACTCAGAACCAATTAATATTTAATTACTAATATCGTCTGCACAATTCCTTTATCATTGTTTCGTGATATAGATTTTATATTTCAGCCTTAACACCTGTCACAAGACTTTAGCCTCTGTATTATTAGTTACATTGCTTGTTGGTGACATGATACGGGATATACGCTGTCGAGGAAATCCATATCAGGCGAGAGCGAAGCTCTAGCCTGATATGGATTTTCGAGACAGCGTATATCCCGTATCCTGTCACCAACAAGCTGTGTAACGATTTTATCTTGCCGACTACCCTTTACTTACACGCTATTATCTAATATTTTGTAAATTAACAAAGCCGCAGCCATTTTTTTTAAATCAAAATTCATATCTGAAATGTACTAGCAGGATATGGAATTATCCTGTCTCCACGTGACGTCTATTGACCAACAGAAATGCAAGAAACTTGTAGGAGGCAAGATAAAATTTAAGAATTTAAAGGAGTTCATCACAATATTTTGTGCGCAGCTCAATCGCGCAGCAAGCGATATCCACTGTAAAATTCAGAATTCGCCGCCGAAAGTGCATAATTGTCGGATATGCAGCGCACTCGCGCAAAAGATATCGTATGTACTGACAATATAGGTCGTGCATCCATATTTTACCTTTAAAAGTGATGGTGTTTTATTGGAGGAGGAGTTGTAAGAAGTGCTCGAATCGAATACATTGTGGACAGCCAATTTGAAAGTAAACTATTTCGTCCAGTAATGATGCAGCCGACTCCAAGTCAAATAAAATTCCAGAAAATCTTAACGTAGATATATTTCCTTCAAGTTCAAATGTGACTTCCTAAAAGTGTTGTTATACTTTTTGTGCCCAATCCCGCATTTCACGCAGTAAGACCAGAGTTATGGCCCTTAATAGTCAAATTGTACATAAAGGGTCTCAACTTTTGTGTCGCATGTACCTCAAAATTATATGCGCCAAGTGTCAAGAAACCACACAAGAATTAAATTCAGCATGCGAAGTTGTGCACCAGTGTTCTTTTTTTTGAGGTTTCACTCAATAAAAACAGATTTATGTCCTTGACGTGGTCTATATATACGTAAATGGGATGTGAAAGCTTGTGTAGCACGTATCTCAAAAAGTATTTGACCTAGTGGCAAGCAACGTTAAAGGAGCATTATTCCGCATGTGAGTAAGAATATTGGTTAAGAAACTGATAATAACGTTGTGCAATTTGTTTTGTAAGAAAAAAAAAATGTTCATAATTTTTAGGTGGGTGGGGTAATGAAAAAATACTTTTATGGGTGGAGTGAATATTTTTTAATTTTTCTTGAAAACAAGCACGGGTTGATATTATTTTTTTGGTTAAGATTTTTTTGTCTTAGTTCTAGCTTACATAATATAAAATTTGGAAAAATTCTGTCCGCTAGATTTTTCATATCATTAAGAAATACTTCGTGTTTTTTCTCAGTTTCAGATACTTTCGACATCTGTCAAGAGTAATTTTTCCGATTTAATATATCTATATGTTGACATTTTATGCATAGTTATAGTGGTGTTATTAATTCGGATGCATAAACAGTAACATCAGAGTGAAACTTTGAATAAATAATTGTTTGCAGTAGTTTTATTATGACATGTATGTACTGTTTCTTCAGACAAAAATACCGATTTGGTGTTCTTAATAAACTTTGAATATTGAAAAAAGAAGCACGGGTACCTATTATTTTTATTTTTTATTTTAACTTGTCATACATCAATCTATAAATATGCAAAGTTACAAAAAATTCTGTCCGCTAGAAATAATTGTGAAAAACATCTTTAATAATAATTTCTGTGCATTTATACGGGTATAAAGTACATTGGGACTTCCTGCAAATTCATGAATCACACAAGCGATACTTGGCCTTCCAGTGTGGTTCATAACCATATGAACGCACAAAAAAAATATAGCATTCAATTCTTATATTTACATTTTACGATACCTTGCTACAAAAATAACTGAATTTGCTTTCTAGAAGTATCAGAAAATCAAAATAAATGTCAAGATATCCTTCCGTCATCCTATAACAGAACAGTCAAAAGGCCCGCCCACGTTCAACGATAATTCGCCTTCCGATAAAAATAGTTCCTGGTTTTGGTTTGAAATATTTTAACTCCAGTGAAAATTCATACAGTCGTGTTCTGTGATCTTTGACACCAGAAAAATTAGTTAAAGCTATAATTAAATGTTCTTTTTCAAAGTTCTGGCGTCCAATTTTGAAATAATTTTTGGAACATGACCATTCTGTTCATTGATAAGGTATGTTGATGTTTTAATGTATTTAAAAGTTAATGCCTTATGTAATACAAAATTAATGATGCTTGTTCTACAGAAATTAGCCTTGAACATTATGCCATTCTGTTATAAAACTTCCATTTGGCAAGTGATTTGAAGTCAGCGACCTTATCGTAGAATAACCCGAGTTTTTCGTTCTTATGCGTAAGAATATATCACTCAGGCCGTAGGCCTTCGTGATATATTCTTACGCATAAGAATTCAATCATAATCACACATTAAACCCGAATGCTAACTAAGTTAATTATAATTGAAAAACATCCCGAAAATTCACAGCTCAAAACTAGCCGGGACTTCATTTTTCTGTTATAATACGAATTATAGGCCTATGTGTTATTTTCTTATATTTCAGTATATTATGCTAACATTAAACGTATAAATAAACGAAATCATGTCGGCAATAAGCTCCATAGTACAAATTTTCCGAAATCATCCGAAACTATAGATCAGCGTATTTTTTAAAAATACCACCAAGTAACATCGCGTTTACTTCATTTTTCTATTATAATTCGATTTACTGTATATGTGATATTTTTTATATTTCAGTATATGCTTTCATTGTAGGGATAGTGCACGTTTTTTTGTGTATTAACATCTGCAAAAGCCCGCGGGATTGTTTGTGACCGAGACCGATGGTCGAGGTCACAAACATATCCCAAGGGCTTCTGCAGACGTTAATACACAAAACAAACGTGTATTGTCGCTATTCTTGCATAAAAACATTTCACGACGACTAAATGTATTGTTTTCATACGTGATGACTTTACGATTCCGGTACATTTTCTAATTACCATTCTAGTTGTTCTTGGAAACGGTAAACATGTTTTAAATATCCGTATCCAGGGCCAAGAAATAAACAACACCATCAGAAGTACATCCTGAAGGTTTTTAAACGATTTTTTAAATCTCTAGTTATTACAAACATGAAATTACCAATAATTGTTCATGTAACTTAACAATTTGGTGAACAGGAGCACAATTTCAAGAAGAATAATTTTAATACTTAATAACTTTAGCTGGCTGTGGCTCAAGGGAGAGGAGAAGAGCTGGAAGCCAACCACTGGCACGTAGTGCCTGATCAACACTACGGACCCGCCGCCTAGAGAGTGTCCTGGGATTAAAGGGTCGAAACACTTGACGACGGGCGGTTCCTGGCTGAGGATGTCAGTGGTTAAAGCGGTACAGAACCGTATTATACACACTTATACCCGGATGACCGGTGACATCCAGGAAAGTCTGGATGGCAACCAGGAATAGACTGGTGACACTGGAGAGACAGGTGACCCCCAGGAAAAGATTGGACCAGGGGCATGATGGGCCAGCAACCCAGAATGCAGTCTTCGTGAGAGGACACCCACTCACAACAGCTACAGACTCGAATACAGGAGAATACCCCCAGAGTCTTCCGAGAGGGGGGGGGGGGGAGGATGAAAGACTCAAGTTATTGGATTCATCGTTGACGACACGGCTAGTACAAAGGACATTGACTGGAACACCGACTGGAAACCCGACAGAAGCGAGATGTAGATGTGGGAAAATCTGCAAGAACCTTAGGGGCCTGCACATCCACCAGTCGAAGTCCGCGTGTGGTCGGAGGGCAACACAGCAGCAGCGCACAGGTTCAAAACCTGGTGAGACGCAGGAGGATCCTAGTCAGGACTCAACCCACAGTACTAGGGACCTCTCCGCTCCTGAGCAGCCAACCGCCTCCATGCAGAACCTCATTGGGACACAGGCAAGTGAATACTCAAGATGACCCTGAGCCATTAGCAGAAGTACCAAAGCAGAATCGAGCAGCACCAAGCAACGCGTCAGAAGATCGAAAGCCAAGGATCAACTGGCCAAAGACTTCTGATAAGGAGGCATGGAAAGATCTAGATAGAGAGTTAGATATCATTCTGACGTCAGCACTTCAAGGTGCAGCAGACCGGAAGCTGATATCCATGACAACCTTGATTTACACTGTCAGCAAGGAGAGGTTCGGAATTGTCGAACATAAACAAACCAAGACTTCCAAACAACCTAACAGAAGACAGCGTCTGATCGAGGGTATCAGGAAAGAACTACGGTCTCTCAGTAAGGCATACAAGAAGGCAAGTGAGGAGGAGAGAATTGGTCTCCAAGGACTCAGAGACATCCAGAGAAGCCAGCTGCTTTCACTTAGAAGGGCAGAGGCGGCAAACAAGAGAAGAAAGCTGAAGGTAAGAAAAAGGGCTGCTTTTGTGGCTAACCCATTCAAGTTCTCAAAGTCACTCTTCGACAAAGAGAAATCCGGCAAGCTCGAGAGCAGTATAGAGGAGGTACAGCAATACCTTAGGGATACTCACTCCGATCCTCAGAGAGAAGAGCCCCTAGGCGATTGCCCAATAACTGAAGCAGAAACACCACCTACCACACCTCTAGACATCAAGGAACCTACGTTCCAAGAAGTGAAAGATGTGGTGAGAAAGGCCAGAGCCGGCTCAGCACCAGGACCTAATGGAATACCGTACAAGGTATACAAAATGTGCCCCTACCTATTGCGCAGATTGTGGTCACTTCTCAGAGTTATTTGGAGAAAGGGAAAGATTCCGGATTGTTGGCAACATGCAGAGGGTATCTTTATCCCCAAGGAGAAAAACTCCACACACATCAATCAGTTCAGAACAATATCACTGCTGAACGTTGAAGGGAAGATCTTTTTTGCAGTCCTATCAAGACGACTGACTTCTTATCTGACAGCTAATAAGTATATTGATATGTCAGTTCAGAAAGGAGGAGTGCCAGGATTTTCCGGTTGTGTTGAACATACCAGTGCTATAAGCCAACTAATCCGAGAAGCCAAGGTAAACAACAGCGATCTAACAGTGGTTTGGCTGGACCTTGCAAACGCCTATGGTTCTATACCACACCAGCTGATTGAGAAAGCCATGAAGCAGTACTACATTCCTGAACACATACAAGGAATCATCAATGGGTACTTCAATGGCATACAGCTGCGCTTTGCATTGGGCAACAGAATGACATCTTGGCAAAAGCTAGAGAAAGACATCGTCACAGGTTGTACCATCTCCGTCGTCTTGTTTGTAATGGGAATGAATCTCATCATCAACGCAGCCAAGAGGGAAACCCGAGGTCCTAAAACTGCATCTGGGGTGTACCTACCAGCAAACAGAGGTTTCATGGACGACTTGACGGTGTCAACAAAGACTCATATACAGGCGAGATGGGTACTGTCAGCACTGGATGAGGCTGCCACATGGGCAAGAATGAAATTCAAGGCAAAGAAATCAAGAAGTCTGGTCATTAGAAAGGGGCAGACCACAAAGAAGTTCAACCTCCAGGTTCAAGGAGAGGACATTCCATCTATCGTAGACAGTCCGATCAAGTGCCTCGGAAAATGGTATGATGCAAGCTTAAAGGATGCCAACAACATTCAGCGCATTAAAAACCAGTTACAGGAAGGGTTGAAACAGATCGACCAGACTGGCCTGCCTGGGAAGTTTAAGGCATGGCTTTTCCAACATGGGCTCCTACCCAGATTGATGTGGCCCTTAATGCTTTACGAAATAGCAACATCAACAGTAGAAGGCTTGGAAAGAACGGTCAGCAGATACTTACGTCGACGGTTTGGGGTCCCACCCAGCTTCAGCAACATTGGTCTCTACAGCAGAACTAATCAGCTTCAGCTCCCACTCTCATCATTGGTGGAGGAGTTCAAGGTTGCAAAGACAAGACTGGTGGTCACTCTTAAAGAGTCAAAGGATGACTTAATCCGAAAAGCTGGAATTGAAACTCGGACTGGACGGAAATGGTCTGCAAGCCAGGCAGTTAGCCAAGCCGAAAGTAGACTCCAGCACAAAGATATAGTTGGGACTACTGCTGTTGGTCGTCAAGGGCTCGGATTCATCAAAAGCCAGAGATGGGGCTCAGCTGACAGTACCACAAAGAGGCAGATGATACAGAATGAAGTACGCTTGGCAGAGGAGGAAGAAAGGAGGACAAAGCAGTTTCAATGGGTGCCCAGGGTGCTTGGACAAAGTGGTGTACCACAGATAGAAAACTGACATGGGCAGAAATCTGGCGCTACGAACCAGTCAGACTTAGCTTCTTGCTAAGATCTGTTTATGACCTGCTACCATCACCTTCCAACTTACACCGATGGGGACTACAAGACAACCCAATTTGTCCATTGTGCGACAAGGTAGGAACCATGGAGCATGTGCTTTCAGCCTGCTCCACATCGTTAACCCAAGGCAGATACAGGTGGAGACATGACTGCGTACTTGGAGAAATCGCAGTCACCTTGGAACGTGAGAGAACCAAGAAGAGGGAAAAGCAAAGCCCACAGATAATACAATTTGTCAAGGAAGGCCAGACTGCACCAAAGAAAAAGCAGCATCAACATCCCTCCTTGATGAATCAGACAAGTGGGAAATGGCAGTTGACCGCAGAAGAAAACTGATCTTCCCTGACATCGTACAGACCAACTTGAGACCAGACATTGTTATCTGGTCCAGGAAAGACAAACGCCTTGCGATGATAGAGCTGACAGTTCCTTGGTAAACTCGCTGTGAAGAGGCTTATGAGCGTAAGCGGGCCAAGTACACAGAGCTCCAAGAGCTGTGCAAAGAGTGAGGTTGGAAGACATGGCTCTTCCCTGTTGAAATTGGGTCAAGAGGCTTCCCAGCACAGTCCTTGTGGAGAATGTTAAGCGCCATGGGCATCACAGGAGGAGAGAGGAAGAAGGTCATTGGAAGGCTTAGTCTCGCTGCTGAAAGGGCATCCAGCTGGCTGTGGCTCAAGAGAGAGGAGAAGAGCTGGAAGCCAACCACTGACACGTAGTGCCTGATCAACACTACGGACCCGCCGCCTAGAGAGTGTCCTGGGATTAAAGGGTCGAAACACTTGACGACGGGCGGTTCCTGGCTGAGGATGTCAGTGGTTAAAGTGGTATAGAACCGTATTATACACACATACATCCGAGTTAAATTGTGTACGGACACATTTGGAGTACGGATGAGTACGAACGTATTGTCAAGGTTTCAAACTGTTTATATACATTCTTTGAGAAATTAGATAAAAACATACCGATTGATATTTACCAAAATCATAAATATGGTTCCTAAAAACAAACAATCGTTCTAGTTACACGCGATTCTTAAACATTCACAGTTATCTACAAAAACTGAAACGACGCCGAGTTCAAAAAGGGGAGTAAACAAGGGAAGAAGCGATAACGAACATTGAGGGCAGCGCATTTGGCGTTGGTAACTGATACAGCAAAACAGTCTATGGTTTATTTTCTGGTCCTTCGGGATCATTGATTTCAACTCATTTAGATTCGAAGATTGAATACTGCTTAAGCCGGTGCTAGGGGGCGTGGGCAGTGTTGCATTTTCCATTTCTGCTCATGAACAGACTCAATCAAACTGAGTCTGCAATTTTCACTGTTTGCCTTGTTCTCGGTGCTTCCGAGGGATCTACTTTCCAGATTGTATTTACTTCACAACATCGGGTGTTAAGTGCTGTGTGGCGGCCGTAAAAAGTCGCCCCGACTTCATCTCAGTGTTGTTATATTTTCTGGTCCTTCGGGATCATTGATTTCAACTCATTTAGATTTGAAGATTGAATACTGCTTAAGCAGGTGCTAGGGGGCGTGGGCAGTATTGTATTTTCCATTTCTGCTCATGAACAGACTCAATCAAACCGAGTCTGCAATTTTCACTGTTTGCCTTGTTCTCGGTGCTTCCGAGGGATCTACTTTCCAGATTTTATTTACTTCACAACAGCGGGTGTTAAGTGCTGTGTGGCGGTCGTAAAAAGTCGCCCCGACTTCATCTCAGTGTTGTTATATTTTCTGGTCCTTCGGGATCATTGATTTCAACTCATTTAGATTTGAAGATTGAATACTGCTTAAGCCGGTGCTAGGGGGTGTGGGCAGTGTTGCATTTTCCATTTCTGCTCATGAACAGACTCAATCAAACCGAGTCTGCAATTTTCACTGTTTGCCTTGTTCTCGGTGCTTCCGAGGGATCTACTTTCCAGATTTTATTAGATTGCATCTTTTATGCTACAAGAGGTTTTTATGCAAGGAACAAGACGCAGATACCAGATGTCAGCCTGCGTAGAAATACATTTACGACCCTGGGAAAGCATTTCAAAAATAAAAATCGGGTATTAGAGATTTTCAGCTTACCTCGACGCGTACTGCGGACCACGGACTACGGACTTACTATAGGGGTTTTCTCAAACTGTATATGAGGAAGTTATGCCCAGCTGAACAGATGCATATTTAGCATCCGGTTCTAATGCCGTAATACTGTTTTCATTTAAAATATCTGAGGAAAGACAGCTATAAGATCTATCAATATCCGTTTTATTGGATATGAATTACCAATATATTTTGTCTTACAAACTTTCTTAATAGTGTTGGCGCAATTTTACTTTTACTGTTTATATCACTTTTTGATTAATGTATATATTCAAATCTTTCGACTATTAATGAACAAGAAGCTAGAGGATCTGAATCGCAAATTTGTTCTTTTTTTTTTTTTTTTTTGAAGTGCTGCAACTTATTTATATGCTTGCTGTCAATTTGGTGATGTTGTAGCTAGTTTGCGATAGCAGTGAAAATGGCTGTTGATTCAACGATCAACATACCCTATAAACCAGAATTTGAACCAATGACCTTCTGGTGAGGAGACAGACACTCTTCCCCTGCGCCGCAAGAGGTTCACCCGACCCCTATACGTAGGGGATCACAACAACATTTTTGCTATCAAAAATGTATATATAGTGTATATTGAGCATGGGGTTTCGTATTATTATAGCACGCGCGACGCTGAAATGCTATTGTAGGACGCACAATTTCGAATATGCACGGTACGATGCGTGACATTGTAATGCACCGCGGCGCGTGGTATTATTATTATATATTCTTAACCATTTCAAACCCTACAAATTACAGTTTTATACGATACTGAATTCATTCAGTAATCCCGGTCACCCTATCATGATATACCTGATATCAGATCATGTTAATATGAAGTGGATATCTTTTTTTTTAATTTCTAACATTCTGATACATAATTAATTCAGGATGTTGCCGCTAAATTATGGTAATATATCAGATCTCGTTTCTATGGAAGCCTTGGAGGGACAACTGATTTCCGTACTTCCCACTTCTGACTTCTAACTTTTGCACTTCTCACTTCCAACTTCTTGACTTCCTACTTCTTTCTTGACTTCCACACTTCCAACTTCTAATTTCCGCACTTTTGACTCCAACTTCCCGACTTTCGATTTCTGATTTCCAACTTCCACACTTCTTACTTCCAACTTCTTGACTTCTTAGTTCCTTCTTCTAACTTTGGCACTTTTGACTTCTAACTTCCGCACTTCTGGTTTAGTGATGAAATAATGCAAGGAGGGGCACCTGGGGTCTTCCTCCACCATTAAAAAGCTGGAAAGTCGCCATATGACCTATCATGTGTCGGTGCGACGTGAAATCCAACAACAACAAAACTATAGAGTATGACATCTGAAAATTGCGATTACATGTGTTAAATGTGGCCTGTTCACTATCCATATATTTTCAAACGTATGTATTGTATTAACAGACAATTATATCACAAAACACTAATTTCTACAATGAAGGCAAAAGTAAGTACACATATAGGTAAAAGAAACATATATGACATAGGTATCTTTTTTCTTGCGGACCTCTAAATATTTTGAGAAAACCCCTACTGTAAGTACGCAGTTCGCTGTCCGCAGTCCGCGTCGAAGTAAGTTGAAAATCTCTATTAACAGCACGTGAATTGCCTTGTTTGCACACGATTTTTCTCCCGTTAATACATGGGCGGGTCCAGTGAAAAAAGTAGTTTTTATGCAAGAATGAACGTATATTTTTACGATAACATGTCGACAACTTGTTCCATAGTACAAGTTTTCCTAAATCGTCCGAAACTTTAGCGTAACTTTAAAAATACCACCAAATAACGTCGCATTTTAGCTCGGGGGTGGGGAAACAAAATCGGTCCTACTAAAAAAACGAATTCGGTGACATACAATTTTTTGTTAATCAAACGCAAGTAAATATACTTTATTACATTTATTAAATTTACACAAAATTCCTTGACCCAAAAAAATGTTATACTCAAAAAACGGACAACTTTCCAGCTAAACTCTACGTTACATTTTGTGTAAGTCTGACGCTTTAATGCGTCATAATCTTAAGGTACGTCATAGATCATTCACGAAATTTATACCACAGGAAAGGGAATTTTACATCTTTTAAAAATATATGAATTTCATTCTTGTCCGCTCGAAAGTTTATGCTTACTTGTATTCGCTGAATGTTTAAAACATGTCCAATTTTGCTGGAAGTATTTTTAAAATTTGATTTCCCTATCCTGGTTCCCCAACAAAGATACGAATATTTTAGGACAAGCATAAATTTAATAGACATGCTTTGCCTAGTGAATAATATGAATATAAGAACTACTGTATTGTATATGTCAAAGATTAACATTATATTTAGCTGAAATTCATTAGAAATGCAATTTCTAAAACTTAATATTACTTCCCTTTACCTATCTTGGTTGCACAACCAGTATAGATTTGAAATGAATTTATTTGGAGGCTACAACTACTTCAAAACTCACCTTTTGGTTAGAATTATTGAAACATTTCAATATCTATCAAATGCAAGCGTAAAACTAAAAATTACATTGAAATCAAATGAAATAGTCCATGTTTTGAATACTTCCATATTAAAGGGGGTACTTACAAAATTTCTTCAAAACAGATAAAACATACATTTCTAACAAGGATCTAACATACATTTCTAACCAGGATCTAACATACATTTCTAACAAGGATCTAACATACATTTCTAACAAGATCTAACTATGTGTAGTGGGTCTTTTTTTTATTAAATAAATATATAACAGAAGACACTAAAATGAAAAGAAAATCATAAAAATTTGCTTATATGTGATTGACCACCTTTAAAAATAAAGTTTTATATGAAGCATTTGTTATAAAATACTTTGCATTAAGTATTTTACATAAAGAATGGAAAATTTGAGAGTTAGCGTGCCGCACCGCCCTTCCATACATAAGTAATTGTAATGAGGGGTTACAGTAGATGATTGATAACACTGACAATTTAATAAGGCAAAAATCAAGGCTTTTAAATAAATTTACATGCAATACAAATGTACATGTGTATTTATGTTCTTACATCACACATCTTTCGTTTATCACATTTACACAGTTGTTCAACTGTTTATTGCTGCCAATGAACCTTGCTAAAATAAAGACGTTTGTAATGTATATATATTTCATTAACGTCCGTGGCACTTTTCTGTCTATATAATCATGGCAAACTGTGACTAAATTGTAATGATTTTTCAGAGTCAGCCGGTATCGTCAAATAGCTCAGTCCTACAATAAGTTACGTTAAATTCAGTATCGAAGTAACTGAGGTCAATTCAATCCATTTGGAGTAAGTGTATTTCAGGTTGTGACTGGATACGCCGCGTTTGAGCCACGACCGTAGTAAACTTAAAGAATTTTAGGAATTTGAATTGGCGAACCTGTGTCTAGACAGACTGGCCACCCATTCCTTAGCCTTTTATATTATTTTCTAATTGAAATACGATTCCATTGGAAATAATATCGGGCCTTGTGAGTGTTGCTGTTTTGGTTATCCGAAATTGTGTATGTCCGTACACAGCGACACGTCACATTTCCTAAGATTTAAAATATCGTACGAATGTGTAGATTCCTAATCCGGGAACAGTTCCATAACATGTTAATCATCATCAATAGTAGGCCTACATTTAACGAACAGCCCGTCCGCTTAGCTCAGTAGGTAAGAGCGTTGGTCTACAGATCTCGGGGTCGCGAGTTCGATCCTCGGGCGGGGCGTATGTTCTCTGTTACTATTTGATAAACGACATTGTGTCTGAAATCATTAGTCCTCCACCTCTGATTCATTTGGGGAAGTTGGCAGTTACTTGCGGAGAACAGGTTTGTACTGGTACAGAATCCAGGAATACTGGTTAGGTTAACTGCCCGCCGTTACATGACTGAATCACTGTTGAAAAACGGCGTTAAACCCAAAACAAACAAACACACATTTAACGAACACTTGATGTTTGTGTATCGTCCTTGATTCCAGTTTTTCAATAATATCGACTGCTCCGCTTTTATGTAATATTTCTTCTTTCGTAGACAACCTTGTTTCTGACACAATATCAGCTAAAGTCACCATTATGCAACATTTGTGATTGTTCCTAACGGGTCTTACACGGAATAATGAATGAATACGTTGTTGCGGTTGTTAAATGTCAAATCTTCAACTGTGCTAATGTATACTTATGGGAACTCAATGCGAACTGTGATATTTGTCCATCTTTAATGAAACAAGGCAGTCTGAGATACAGCTATATCCCCCGCCACTGTTATGGATAGTGAAAGGGTATTTGATGGGAGCATTGACGTTTTGAAGTATATTTTGTAGTCCATGTATGACGCAATCAATGAATTTAAAAATCCATTAGGAGATACAGAGCGGACACAAAATGGAAGGCTCAAACCTTTGACATTGAGCCGACGTGGCTGACTCATAAGTTCTACACATTGTCTTGATGAGGTGATCATTTGACCCAAGTTTCATGAAAATCCTTCGATGGGTTTAGGAGATACAGAGCGGACACAAAATGGAAGGCTCAAACCTTTGACCTTGAGCCGACATAGCTGAATCTTAAGTTCTGCACATCGTCTTGATGAAGTGATAGTTTCATGAAAATCCTTCAAGGGGTTTAGGAGATACAGAGCGGACACAAAATGGAAGGCTCAAACATTTGACTTTGAGTTGTGACCTTGACCTTGAACTAACATGGCTGAGTTATAAGTTCTGCACATTGTCTTGATGAGGTGATCATTTCACCCAATGTTCATGAAAATCCTTCAAGGGGTTTAACTTATATAGAGCGGACACAATTGTTACGGACGGACGGACGGACGGAAACCATTCCTATTAAAAACTCGAGTATTGCCTATATAAATGCCCAGAGTCGAAAAACGAAATTAGTACCTACGGTTGATAATTGAACATGTCTGGAATGTAATAACATTTCATGTGAATATCACAATGACAAACAATACCAACTATTTTTGTCGGAAGTAACCGATAATTTATGAATACGGTATGAAGTAAATCTACATTATTTATGCCTTATATCAAACTTTTACAGACCGACAATATGCATTTCGTAGAGCTATAATACTTAATTTTCGAACTACATGAGGTAGGGACCGTACCATAGCTCTTCGCATACTTTGATTTTTCAAACTAAAGTGATTTTTACAAGTGCACCGGTTACGATAAAAATGTAAACAACGGACTCTGTCTATGAAACTTTGAAAGGAATGAATGACAGTCGATCTTAGTCATAATACTGATTGACAGTGAATGCTAATGACTCCATGTGTTGCAGAAAGGTATATAGTTTGTAACTGTAATTTCCTATCAATTGAAATCCTCTCAAAACTGGTAAAATAATTACTTATATTTGGACAAAACTCACCGTCTTTGCCGTTCGACAGCTGCAAAAAGGGCAAATATAAAAGATTCAGTGTAAGTAATATTTCACTGGTACTACCAGTTAGTAAGTTCATACTCTGAACAATACGTTAGAGAAATTTGGGCAAATTGACCGATTATGACGTTGGCAGCATTAGATTATATTTTTTCTTTACACAAAAATTACCGTTAGGTAGCAAAGCGAATACGCCGATAATCCGGAGTTCACCGATTATTGTTCCAGTTCACGCAATGTAATTCAGCAATTAAACTGCATAGCTATTAGCTACTGCTGTTATAGGGAAGTGGTAGAGTGGCTGCCTTAGGTGTGAGAGGTCCTGGGTTCGAGTCCCAGTTAGAGCTTAACTATTTAGATTCTGCTAAAGCATAGTTTGCTGGTAATAGACTGTTCCAGATGTTCTAATTTTTAGCACACAGTATCATGGATCGTTATTTAGCAATCCAGATAAAAATTGAATGTTAAATCAAATGCACCCGATTAGAAAATATGACTATATTATGTCCCTTAGATGTTTATGCTATCCATGTTCAAGAAGAGTTACATTTCCTTGATCACAAAATTTTCGTTAACATGAAAATATTAAATGCTCATAACGCCACACTTCTGGTTAAAATATTGTCTATATTTCTGTTTTTGAGAAATATATGGACATTTGTCTTCATTTCAAAGCTTTTTAACTTCAAACCTATGATTTGAAAAACTTAGGTACTATCTCTACATGAGGGAATTTTTTTTCCAGAAATTGTTAAAGCAAGGACATCATCGCGAATCATGTGCACTTTTCCCTTTTTTGTTTACCACTGCAAATACCTTCGAAATTTCGAAATTTGCATTGATCTGGAGACGTGGTCTTTATTATATAGTCTGCCAGTCACACATACGGCGCGAATAGCTACGTCTAGCTACGGATAGAAACGTAGTAATCCTTATCGATCCGTACCTGAGCCGTACCCCAAAGTAGTAATCCGTATCAATCCGTACCAACACTTGTTCAAAACGTATTCAAGGCTTATTCCAAACTTGCAAGTTTCTCCAACTTTTGAACATGCACAAAAGTTTGAGCGATCCGTAGCCATTTATGCGTGACTTTAGTCTAACTTAGTTGAAACTTATTTATCCGTAGTTAAAGGTACTGAAACGTTGTTATCTGTACTGAAACACACCTTGCCGTAGCTGAACGTAGTTATCCGAGGCTGCCCGTACTTCAACGTAGTTCACCGCAGACCCGTCCACGCGCTGGCCAAGCTGCTAGGTGCAGTAAAACGTAGTTTAACGTAGTACGCCGTACCTATCCAAACTTGTTCGCGTCCTGTATTTCTTTTAGTTCCCCGTTTCTCACCACTTTTTCCCGTACTAAAACGTACTGCTCCGTACTTATCCGTGTCTGCACACCCACAGACCAATCCCATCCGCACCGCACCTCAACGCACGGACATATCCGTATGTGTGACTGTAGCTTTAGAGAGTGTATACTAACTACACTTAAATGTGTAAGAAAATGAATCATGAATATATATACAGAAATTCATAAAAATATACAATTAAAAAAAAAAATATATACTGTAACAGTTTTCAAAGTTATGTATTATGTTTCATAAAGATTCATTTTCAATTAACTATATTTTTCACACGAAAGGTTTTGTCACGATTGACTCACGGACGTTATGTCGTAATGTCGGGGTTCTTCCTTTGATTCAAAATTATTCACGAATTAATGCATTTTTAATAAATCACCACTTTAACTTGCACGAAGTTGAAACCTATCATTTGTGAAATGTGTGAGGTGTTTTTGTTATCTCGTGAACACGATACATTACATTATCAACAGTACTTTTTCAAACAAATTTCTTTTTTCAAATTCTGTCATGCTATCATTTCGTTATGAAACTGCCACCGAAATGCCAAGCAAAGAAAATTAAAAAAAAAAGGTCTACAGAGCAAAAATACTTAGGACTATTTGAATCCGCCATTATGACTACCATGTTTTCGCGACATTTTCCTATTTAGTGTCTGTAGGCCTAGAAGAAAAACTTTTTTCTCTACGATTGTGCCAGTGCAACCTAAATGCATGAAGAAATAGAAGGCTTTAGCTTGATACCAACAGTTTCTAAGGTTTTATGGCATTTTCAGTAACGTAAGACATCCCGTCAAATTTTGACAAAAATAGCTTCGGCGACATAATGTGCAATCAGTTATCCTAACTGTAGCCTAGTTTTGCCCTGTTTTTGTCATTTTCTACTCTCATCTGCATACAAACGACACATTTAAACTGTTAAATATGTTCAAGTTTAACTCTGACTGCTAGAAATTAGCAATCTTTAGGCTACAGATATGAAGTTTTTGAAAATAGTACACCGACAAAACGTTAAAAATGTGACATTTTTGTGTTTTATACATATTTAAAGCAAAATTGCATTTAATCTGTCATTTTCTATCAAATTCTAATCAAAGTAGCCCATTTCCACCCTCATCTGGCCAGATTTCAGTTTTTACCAATGTTCTCTTATAAGAAAACCTTTTTTCTCTAAGACTGTGCCAGTTTCATTTGAAATGTACAAGCAACCTAAATGCATGAAGAAATAGAAGGTTTTAGCTTGATACCAACAGTTTCTAAGGTTTTATGGCATTTTTAGTAACGTAAGACATCGTGTCAAATTTTGCCAAAAATAGCTGTCGCGGCATAATTTTCAATCAGTTATCCTAACTGTAGCCTAGTTTTGCCCTGTTTTGTCATTTTCTACTCTCATCTGCATACAAATTACACAGCTAAACTGTTAAATATGTTCAAGCGCCAAGAGCGCCTCAAGGAGCGCAAGGAATGCATTTAAGAGCACAGATGCACCTCGGGGAGCACATGGAGCGCATTTTGAGCCTAGAGCGCATTTAGGAGCACCAGAAGCGCCTCAGGGTGTGCCGGAAGCATATAGGAGTGTAGGAGCGTCTTAGGCAGCGTAATTAGGAACACCAGGAGCGCTTGAAGTGCATATACGAGTACCAGGAGCGCCTCATGGAGCGCCGAGAGCGCATCTAAGAGCGCCTGGGTTGCATCAAGGAGAGCCAAGAGTGCATTTTGGAGCACTGAGAGAACCTCAGGGAGTGCCCACGGTGATATAGGAGCGCCATGAACGCCTGGAGAGCATTTAGGAGTACCGGAAGCGCCTCAGTAAGCCCAATTAGGAGCTCTGAAAGCGTCTCAGGGAACGCAGTTATGAGCGCATTTAGAAGCGCTGGAAGAGCCTCGGGGAGCGCCGAGAGTGAAAATTGGAGCGCCAGGAACGCCTCATTGAGCGCATTTAGGAGCGCTGCGAGAGCCTCAGGGAGCGCCTGGAGATCATTTAGAAACGCCTTAGGCAGCGCTTTAAGGATACCGGTAGTGCCTCCTGGAGAGGTGGGAGTGCATGTCGAAGAGCCTCAGGGAGTGCCGGGAGTGCATATTAACGCGTCAAGAGCGCCTTAGGGAGTGCTGGAATCGCTGATAGTACTTTTTCAGGAAGCGTCGCCATCGGGAATACCGCTACAGGGAACTCCTCTAGCAGTAGCACAAGGAGCTTCCTTACACTGCAATGAGATCTGCATTGTACTGCATTCGATTTTAACTAATAGAGGTCAAACTGGATTTTGTGAATTTACGAAAATATCAAATATAGTGTCCCCAATAGAATCGTGGTAAACATTTTACAGTGGAAGGACAGATGAGTTTAAATTATTTAACGAAGCCTCAGATATGCTTGAGATGAAATTACTTCGATGGCATGAATTTGCATCCATACAATAATCTATGACATCCAGCGATTATCGCAGAAAATTTCTAAGACATTATTGAAAATGAGGACGTGGTTAGCTGAAAAATTATACCTGCCCCGTAGATTTTTTTTGCCCGTTTGACCAGGAAAGATACTGCTCTTCAACATATCGTTACCTCAGCGCAAAAAGCGGATAAGTGCAGTGAAAAAAAAGAAGCACATATCCACCCATTGCTCTCATATGACGATATGTAGATTCTCTGTAGACAAATATCACAATCTTAATGCCAAACGAGATTTCAATGACACGTAAGCTACATATGAGGTAAAAAGAGGTATCTATGAAGTTTAGCATATATTATAGCATTTTCACCGAAAATGTTATACTTTTTTGAAAATCAAGCAAGAAGCCTCGTCTTACATAACAGATAGGACAACGATAAAACCTTGTTATAGTATCTTTATAAGAAATGCTCAAAAGCGAAACTATAACTCTGTACTGTAATATAAACGTAAAAGTTTATGATTTTTACCTCATTTATTTTTTGGTAACTACCTGTATCTTAATTACATTATTAATTATAATAACTGCGCTACCTAGCTACTTTTAAGGAAGTTAATACTCATTTGTAAACTATAAAATCTATTCATTTCAATGGTGTTAATAATTCATTAGCAAACTGTAACACTGCGGGGAATCACATGATCAAAACAATCTCTAAACCAAAATAAATTTGTGAATATTGTCGGATAATATTGAAGAATCTTTTGCTGTAAATCTAAGATACAGCTTATCATACCCCAACATACATGTATCCTGAAACTACATATATTTCAATCATAATCACCTTCTGGTTATCTGGAACACTTCAAGAAACTGATACTTCTTATTTTCCTTAGTGTTTGTTATTACAGGATATCTATCATTATTGTCAACTCCATGATAATTTAACAATTTTCATTAGTCATATGATATGCTATGTTTAAATTTCATATCTTATCATGACAGGAAATTTATTCATGTTCTTCAAAATATATCTTTGGTTTAGAGATTATTTTGATCATGTGATTCCCCACAGTGTATAAATTTAGAAGTAAATAAAACACACACACAGGCACTGAGTTTGTTAGATTTTAGTTTATTTAAAATATGTAAAGGTCTTAGCTTTGTATCAGTGGGATTAACCTTGAAATTATATATGAGGGTGTCGTCTGCATGCTGCTAGTCGCACCAGACTGATTTTCAATTTTTCCCTCATTTAATAATGGCCGCTTAACATAGGATATATTGAGAAATGCGCTGAATGACCTGGTCTAGACTACTATAAAATCTAAGACTTCTTTGACGTGTTTATAGTATTGAGAATGGACTTACTAGTCCTAACTATACTACAAGAATTAGATGGTCTATTTGAATAATAACTGATACGTTTGTTAACAATATTTTTTCACTTGAGCTGTCCGCAATTTCATTGTGGATGTGTGTTTGACATTTTGGTAGAGAAAAATGAGAGATAATGATGTATTTGGTGAAGTAAAACTCAGTTTTAGGACAAATAGTTATACCAAGTTACAGCATTTTTGTTAGTGTTTATTTAGTTATGTTAAATACTTAAATTACTTTTTACATATTATAGAGGGCAATGCAGAACTTAATAAAAAAGCTCTTCAAAGGCTTAATTGTTTTGCAAAAACAACATATGTTTCATATATAATTTCCTAATGTGAAGATAAATCAATTTCCGTGCCAATTTATGTCCGTATACATGACAGAAATATTTAACAAAAACGTGCCGTTTATCATAACAAAATCACTTTATGTATGTGAGATAACAAACGACGAATTAGCTGAAAATGTTGTGCATTCGCATCCATTGTCTACGTTATTGATGTAAAATATTTAACTGATAATTTTTCTTATTATCTTATAGTTTATTTCATTGACGTTTGGCGCTCATCTTTTTTAAGATTATAAGATATTATGCACGTATTTGATTTAATAACTTTTAAAATATTGGTGTTACATTCACGTGGCATTCCAAGTTCTTTGGCATACAGACCACTACATCCGTCGTAGAATAAACGTAACAAAATTGCACACCTACGAAACCTTTGTGAAAAATTAAAAGAGAACCATTTAAATTGTTAAAATCTGGTTCTTAGTTTTGCTATTTGAAAAACTATTAGATAGATGATAGAATAACACAAAGGATATGAAAGCCTCATAAACTTCTTCTCTTACTACAAGTCGCCGACCATATTCCTTGTTACCACATACGGCCCAAGTGCACCATTGAAAGTGGTTGGTTCAAGGATCACAGAAAATATAGTGACATATGTAAAGTCATTGACAGACATATCTAAAAATAAAAGCTAAAAAGCAAAACCAATACCGGAAAAATATTTATCTAAACTAATCACTTGTAAATCTGATGAATATCTTATAGCATGTACACAGTCATAATGTTATGAAATTCAAAAAAACATGTCCTAATTGTACTGTGTTTTTGGCGACAAAAATACACCAAACAACACTTTGATAATTTCTTTACTTAGATGACTAAGCCGCTGACTATAAAAACACTTGCCTGTCAGCGGTACAATATAAAGTTAAGTCCATGAAATTAAGCACAAACAATGAGTAACATACTGACAATATTTTTTTTCCAACTTTATCAAGATCGCTGCCACACTTTCAGGTATTACATCTACTAGTAGACACTAGGGTGATTCAGAAAAAAAAACTTGAAAAGCTGTTACAATCAAATTAATTCAAGACATACATCATCAGCAAGTACATGGTCGGTTGGAAGTTTCGCCGTCTTATAAATTAATTTATTGATAATGATATATCATGAATAAACTTAAAATAACTAACCTCTTTTGTTTTATCAAAATTTCAGCTGTTTAAAGTGGCTACAGGGGAAAGAATAAGATACGTATCACAGGTTTTTGCTTATTTTATTCAGTAACTATATGCCGTAAACTGAGACTGATAGTGGTGTTTTTTAATCGCCAAGGGAAGCATTAATTCTTCTTTTTAGATATATAATTTTTATATCTTTGTAAAGAGAAATGAATGACGAATACTTCAATAGGAAAATAAATATTGTGTGTTCATTCTAATAAAAACAATATTTGTTCAAACTTTCTTTCCTTCTTTGTTTCTATTGGAAAATATCAACCAGATAAAAATCGATATCGCCCAGCCAGGTGATTTCAAGGGGGATAATTTTACCGATAAGGCGGCAAATTTTACCGAACTGTTGATCATGACATATTGTGTCTGTTAAAACTATCTGTTAAAGATAATACTGTAAAATCTGGAAAATAAGCGTATACGCTTATAATAATTTTAGTGACACTTTTATACGCCTATTTTTGATATGCGCTTATACTTAAGCCACAACTATGCGCTTATATTTGATATGCGCTTATATATAGGAAATTTGACAGAGCTTACCTTGGTTGAGAAAACGAAAGTAAAACATGGTAATGGACGTGCGCAGCTACTTCCTTTTATTGCATACAGATTTATACATAATGAAAGCATAATGAACATACATAATTTGCAAAGAATGTTCAATCTCTCGGACCATTCAATCATTAAGATTGTAGCATTTTATCCGTATTGTTTTCACAGATTTACAAAAGAATGATTAACTGTTATTACAATGCAGACAACTTTTCTGGTTTTCAAACTTTTACTTTCATTTACTGAAAACATTTTCTATTCAAAAAGCATGATTATCGTAAACAATTATCGTTTTATCAGACAATAGACGTTAAAATCTTTTAACTCCCATCTGCTATTCAACAGGTAAGAACACCTGTCACCTGTTTTTATGATAAACAATTATCACGGTATAATACCGTTAATTACGTCTTTTTGCTGCATCTGTTGTTTGTTTACCAGTAATCGGATATGCGCCTACTTTCGAGACAAAATTATGGTAAGGGCATGACATGCGCTTATTATCCCACACGGAATAACGGTAAGGCCGTATGCGCTTACTTTTGATATGCGCTTATATTCGAATATGCGCTTATTTACCAGATTCTACAGTATATACGCAGACTGTTCATTTTGACCCCATCGCGCAGAATGTTTAAATATGTTAATTTGACACCCTAACGCCCGTCCCCCACCTCTCTTGTCCCCTAAAAAGATCAACATTGGCCCTTCAACAATCAAAGGCAGGGTTTACACATGCATGAACCCCAGAAAAAATCACTATCATTCCACCAAATTCCAAAAATCTTTTTCCGCACCACCGAGTTAATAATTTCACTTAGAAACCATAATCATGGATACTTAACCTTCTTACAGCCACAAGTGAAATGTGTTTGATTTTTTCATACCTTGAGATGAAAATAAAAACTATATGCATGCAAAAACTTGAAATTTCTGTTGAATATATACACAATCGATTGAAAACGTCTTTCGTTTACATTTAGGTTACAACGCACTCACTAAATAGCTGCTCTTCTTTATTCTATATAAAATTGACATATTTCCAATGGCTGCAGCATACATCAGGACCCATTTTAAATGGCTTTAACTTAAATTTTCTTGTAGAATGAAATAATAAATATTACAAAATTTGTCATGGATACTTAGATCATACAACAATACTGCAATTTGGGGTCTCCATTTTCAGCTGATTTTGCAGTTTGTGTGTCCGACTGTAAATATTTTTCTTGCATCAAACATGACCCCAACTTTTCTTTTGATTTTTATTCAGTACTGACAATATTCTTCAAGAAAATGTATGTAACAGACATTTAAAATTGGTCCTAATGTGTGCTGCAGCCATTGGAAATATGTCAATTTTATATAGAATGAAGAACAGCTATTTAGTGTTTAACCTCAAACGGTCTCCCGAGTAATGCCCCTTTACGGAAGGTTAACTGCCGTTTACTCGTACAAGTACCGGTTAGAATGTACCGTAGGTAGGTTGCGATCATGGTAATGGTAAATTTTATATTTTGAAATAGTTTGCTTCACTATCCATATACATGTACACTTTTTTTTTAATTCAAGAATACTAAGATAGTTTCGGAAAAACAGTGAAAATACAGAAAAATGTGTTTCACTGCAGTGAAAAGTAAATACAAAAAATATGCACAATGGAAATATGAATATATTTCATCAATATTTTTTTTCAGTATTTCATTAAAATGTAATATTGGAATCACGAAAAGAACAACGTTTGTCTCTCAAAGTTCAAAGGCGTGCAGTTCTTTTGCTGCGTTCAATACAATGTTACAGTATTTATTTGATATATGCGGCCCGCTAAGTAAAGCTTACAGAAATCAGCGCGTTCAAATTAAAGAATCGGCAAGTATTAAGACATAGTCACAAGATACTTGACAAGTTCGAAACTGTAATATATAAAAGACTTCCTCTCAGCCATATATGGTCTTTTAATGCCGATTCGCCGTAAAATCCAATTCTTCCCAACTCACTGCTTCTAGGTGGTTAGTAAGTCTTTAACACGTGATCATTTATACTTATGTATGTTCAGTGAGTGCTTGATTAAGAAATAGTATCTGATGAGTAGCGCTGCATTACATGAGACAAGAATAATAGATTTCATAGAGCACAAGTACAGAATATTGCAAAAGGTTGTGAAAATTAGTAGTGAGCTGACGAGAAGCGAAAACTTGGAGCAAGGGCGGTAATGAGGCATGACAAGGGTTTTGGACGATTAACGAAGTTATGTCAGCATGTAAAAATGAAAGAGGTTTGTTATGCTATCACCTTATATTCATAATACCCGGTAAGACCTGAAATCCCTATAACATTTAGTTGGATATTATATGTTTTATAAAGTACACCATTTTTTTCAATTTTACAAAATTTCAGAATTGCTTAAACAGTGGGTGAAGAAAATGCCCAATAAAATTGAAACGAGTTCGATGACCTGTGCTTTTTCTTCTCTTATTTGTCTTAGAAACTAAATAAATGTTCTTCAAGCTCACAGAGTATTAAAAAATTCTTAACGTTAGAAAAAATCGATCCTACATACTTAAATGACTTCTTTTAGATACAGAAATTCACTGTAAATGTCAGTCAGCTGTAGAGACCTTTCTCGAAACATACGCACGTAGTTCCAATGGTACCGACAGAGAAAGAACATATTTTTGATAGAAGAAAAAATAAAGATAACAAAACTTTGCATATATGTGGCTTCTATCAATTCTACTGATGATCCTAATTTCTAAACCCCACAACTTGGACGAACCATTTCATTGCTTTCCAGTTATTACGCTTCCATTTTCTATGAAGCGCGCCGGAAGTCACATGACCCTAAGCGATGGCAGCAACGACCTCGAGGCTATATACCAATAAAAGAAATTGTTCTTTGTTTCATATAAAATTCAGCTACTTTAGAACAAGTTTCTAGATTTTCACTCCGTCGTAGACCTAATTTCCACAAGATATCCACACATTTTTGCTTCAAGAAAACGAAAAGAAAAAGGGGTATTGAATAGTATGCAGTGAAATGCAAGTTACCCTCATATTTCTGCATTTCAGAAAGCGGTCCGCAGAATAAACACCCTACTTTCGTTTTCAATTCAACTCGAAAATGCGAATGTTATATATAATGAAAAGTGTCTTATTTTATATAAAATTCATTCCACGAATGAAATAATGCACATTTTGCCCTCTGTTTACGCGCAAATGCGCGAAAAATGGAAAAATTAGGATTTATTTATTAGGGACTTCTTTCGACTACATCCTACACCACGGAAGCACATATTTGATTGAATTACTGCTATATAACCTGGACGCCATCAGTATCTCGGATTGACAGATACTGCGTCTCTGAAGTGTGATTGTTAATATTAGGAAAAACTGACTTTGATATGGATCTACCGTTTGTTAAAAATAAAACTTATAAATACACACTGACGATTTTGACAAGCTGGAGGATCGACTTTCACTGCACGACAACAAATACTGATCGCACTCAGATTTTTTGCATCTGGGTGCTTTCTACAGCTAATAGGGGGACACATTTTGTGTCGACATTGCCACTGTATCCTGGACGTTTTATTTTCTCTCAAGGACGAATACAAAAGATTTCCGACGACGGATAACGAAAGACGAACTTTTCAAAAGGGAATTTATCAAATAAGACAATTTCCCGGCGTTGTTGGTTGTGTTGACGGCACACATGTTAGAATAATTTCACCGCCGAAATATCAAGAGGCAGCTTACATAAACAGAAAACGCTATCATTCCATTAACAGGGGGTAGGGTGTACATGGTGTCTTTCGGTGGTTTAAGTGAGAAAATTGTGTCTATGGGGTAAATATGGCGGATTTTGTTGACAAATGATCACCCTAGGGCGGATGTTTTGCCAGGGTAACTGATTTGGCGAGTAAACATACGTCTGGTAAAAACAGAGCGATAAAAAGGTGAGTATCATCGTATTTGTTTTGTGTGTATTTTTACAAGCATTGTATCGAATATCAAAAGTCGGGGAATGGTAGGCGATGTAGATTTGATTTAAAATTACAGAGAACTTAAGAGTTTGCTAATTTATTTGTTGTTGTTGTTGTTGTTGTTTTGGTTTTGGCGATATTTACCAGCAAACTGATTTAGCGGTGAACTTGGCCATTACGTCATGAAAGCACTTTCATTGTCACATGTTTGCATTTTAACTGATACTAAGAAGCAAACCGAATAGGTGTGAGATAACTGTAAGGTATACAATGTATTTGGAAATAAAATTTGTACCGACAAAAAGAGGGAAGAATTTCATGTTTCGAACTTTGTTATGTATAGAAACTATGTCCCCGTCTTAGCATTAAGAAGAACGGTACTATTGCTTAGCAATTTCATAAATCTGGCACTGCAAGCTATGGAAGGCTCTTAATTTGTAATTTTCTAAAAGGCAAGGAAAGACTGACAACAAGCTACATGTTATTCTATTTTAAAGCCATCATCAAGCCTTTCATAACGCTGAAAGAAGTTTTAAAATCGGACCACTATTGAAAAAGGTATGGCAGTTTGAAATTTAAACAATGGCTGATCATGGAGGCAGCCATTTTGGTTTGTTTATGACGGCATTTACACACTGCCAAATTCTTTATTTAATAAACAACCTTTTATATACTAGATTAATTTCAGGTGTTTCTTGAGAGTAAGATGTTCATTATAACTGGAAAAAGCAACGAAATTATTTTACAAAAATAAGTAAACACAGTTCAAATATATATCTAGAAATTTTATAAATCCGCCATTTTGTTGCCATGGAAACAAAATGGCGACCATTTTGATCAAGTACTTAAGTGTTCATAACTTTGTCATTTTTAAACCAATTTTGAAAATTCTATGTCTTCTTTAAATGATTTAAGAAATCCTAACAGTCTGAGTTAACATAAGAACATCATAGCCTTTCCGTTCATGGTGTATATGTCAAGAAAAGACTCGTACAAATATCCGTGTCGTATACTAATCTTTTTCGGTCTTTAAATGGTTAAATTTTTGAATTCGCGAAAATGTCCCCCGTCTTAACATCCTCAAATGTTTAGAGAAAACGAGCGAAATTTGAAAAAAAATGTAGCCGAATGTCGTATTTTCATATGAGACGATCAGTAGACGCTTGTTATTTACGAATTATAAAGCGTCTCGCTTACTGCTATGAACATTGAATAACAATGTAAAATGGTGTTTGATGATAAGAAATTAGCGCCGAATAAAATTTCTACGTAGAAAAATCTGTAATATATTAATTTCAATGTGAAACGATTTTCATCCCGCCGCCGTAACTGAATTTGTTTATATATACATATAATTGTCTGGTATGACGTCACAGATTCACTTTGCTGAAAGGAGCGTGTCTGTCTTACACTCAAGAGGTCAGTAGTTCAAGTCCTAGCAGAACCAGACATTTTTTTCTCTTTATTTATGTCATTTCACTAGTTCTATTTTTTTATTGTATTGATCATGAATTTTTCAAATATTATAACCAAAAAAAATCATTCATGCGAAATTTTGACGGATGCTTTGTTTTGATGTCAGATTCCAATGTACTGCCTGTACAGTAGATATAATTAAGTCTTGGGGTGAATTTTGAAAAAGTACACATTGCTCTTCTCTTCTTTCACATATATTGCATCCACACTGTTAAGAACCACTGACCAGAGTTTTACACTTGGAAAAACTGTTGACAAATGAAAATAAACATTAAAATGGAGCTAAAAGATTAACCTTAAAAAACCATTAAGTTTTAGCTGTTCAGTAAGTGAATTAAACGGGTTTTCGAGAATTCCGACGAACAGTCTTTTTCTCTGAGTAAAATTCAAATCAGTAATTTTTTAAATATAGTTTGTCTCTTGAATCTAAAACAAACATTCTACATGTAAATGGATGTTTGTCATTCTTCCATACCAGACGTCTACCATAGCAGAATTTTTGGCAGAACTTTGGTTCCATTCTTCCATCCAAAAAGAACGTAATTTGACAATAATGACATTTAAAAGGAAAAACAACAGTCATTGTCTATGATCCCAGGATTACGTAAATTCTGATTTCTATAAATGTTGGATTTGGAACAAAGAATATTTACTCTAGGTCTTCATTTCCAAAGAAACTCCCGAAAAAGAGAAAAAATATCTTTAATGAGGCTATAGGCCTAATGTATTCTATTAGGTTTAAAAAATTGACAGGCCAAGCTTTTAAATATTAATTAGTGATTGGTTTAGAAATATGATAATGATCTATGTAAAATTGTTAATACAGTATGTTTCAATATGAATTATTCAAATACATTTTTCTTTTCATCTTGGTGCAGATGTATATCTGTACCGTACTTTCTTTTGTTTAAAATATTTGTTAACTGTTCACATGTCAAGATTTAATTTTAATGCAGTCAGAACAAGCTTATACATAATGTCCGGAAAGTCTAATACGGGATGTAGCCACTCCATATCAGTCAATACATTTATCTGTGTTATCCTGCCCTGAATTTAACAAAATATGTTATAAAATCTGTAAAAACGACATCTTACTCTCCGGGTAAAACAAGCCTAGATTTTGCCATTTTCACACAACAAAAATGAAACACTACTGTAGATATTTTCCATTCAAAAACAGATGCAGGCAATAATTTCATGGTAGAACTTTGTTTCCAACAAAAAATACAACAAATTGTATCCAAGACTTTCACTGATAAGACGATTTACAGTGTATGGCGTAAGCGTGTGGATAATGGCGGAATAACCTGCGACTTACGCTCCGTTTTGACAAAATATACTAAGATAAATGCCGTAATCCAGTCCTCGTATCAGTTGTTCCAGAATATATATTGCATTCAGAAATTATGGATTTAATAGGCCTAAACATTATCATAACAGTTAATTATATTAATAGAACATAAACTTCCTAAAACGGATCCATAATTAATAAATTATTGATATTTGTAGCCATTGCAATAACACCACTTCTTTAATTTTTATGGGAAACTGGTGATTTTTCAAAGGAGCTCTGTCTTTTAGATAACACTTAATTTCATATAATCAGTTAAAATGCAAACATGTGACTATGAAAGTATTCATGACGAAAAGGCCAAGTTCATCGCTAAATCAGCTTGCTGTTAAACATCGCCACGACCACAATGAATGAATTAGCGAACTTTAAGTTCTCTATAAAGTTAAATTAAATCTACATCGCCTACCATTCCCTGATTTTTGATATTCGAAACAATGCTTGTAGAAATACAAAACATATGATGGTACTCACCTTTGTTGACGTTATTTCAGTTTGTGCATAACTTATTTTAGGTGGATTGTGAAGGAAGTTGTACAACTTAATTAATCACTCTCGACACCTCATTCCTAATGGAACCCGTCGCCACGAGGGTATAAGAGAAGAGGCCAGTTTCCCATTTTAATGCTGAGCGTCAAGCAAGGGAGCTACTGGTACAGTTTTTCACGTCTTTGGTATGACGCGGCCGGGGATCGAACCCACGACCTCCCACACTCGAAGCGGACGCTCTACCACTAGGCTATCGAGGCATGTACTAGCTCGGAAGTTGTGACAGAGCGATTTACCGTATACCTCTGAAAGAGTAAGCTCTGTTGTTTACCAGGCGTGAAACAGTTTTCCGAGAGCTGGATATTTCCATCTGCACTTACCACCAGTGATTGAATCTTTTTCTTGCATGCCATATTGAACAAATTATTGTAATAATAGATTCAAACAAATTGCTTTCTTATAGCACTTGTTTCTTACAAAAGCGCACGAATAAACTACATGCCTGTAAACGGGAAGTACGTCATGATGTTACAAAGACAAACGCAACGTAATAGTTCCATTCTCGTTTAGACATCTACAGTGAAACGTTATGAGTTTCCCGTAAAATAACAATTTTTTAATCGGGAAATATACTATAGGAAACAAAGAGGAATTATGGAGGTATTTGATTTTTATCTGGCTTTACGTAAAATTACCATAATTACTACACGAATCTGCTACAAAGATGCAGTTCGTTAAACTTCATTTAGAGCACGAGAGCCATCTTACACCCAGGATGTTAGATGAAGTTTTCCAGCACCGGTGAAATCACCAGAAATCCCAGTCTGGTATGCAAAAATTGTTTTGCCAGCATGGGTAAAATAACCAGAAATGCCAGTCCGGTATGCAACAAAGTTATAGTAAACATATGTTTTGGTATTTACACAAGTGTAATAAGGATTTGACGTTGACCTCGTTTAAAGTAAATACCACGTTGGTTTAACTGAAGTAAAGAATATTATATCTTGTCACTGGTTGAAGATTTTTTAAGGGGTACTGCATGGTATACGACCCGTAATTGCATTCGGCAAGTTCCGTACAATATCGTATTCTCGTCCGTTACTTCGGCATTCTTCGTCCGTATATGTTTCTTACATGAGCAAACCGTTTCGATGACAGCCGAAAAATGCCGAAATCTCCTTCGGAGAAAGCGTTAAAGAATGGGTGTTAATTAACTGAAAATAAGTATTACTTTTACTGGTTATCAGCCATCCAAATATTCCCAAATCCATCAACTTTCACGCGTTGGTCATACCTTGTTAAATAAGAGCATCCCTCAAAAATCAAAGATAGTAGAATGAGTTCAAAAATGCTGCATATTTATAGATTAAGTATTTTGGCGATTTGTATTTAGAAAAGTTGGTCTAAATTTCAAACAAAAATACAATTAGATCGAACTTTCAAAGTGAAATATTTCGAACATGATGCAATCTCCCAATGCCCGATCTTTAACCCACTTCCTTTGATTTTCTATCCATGGTTGTCTCTGAGAACGATGATAATGGTCAAGACAAACTTTCAGGCATACTAAGCAGTTTTCTTTTGCATTGCGTACACCAAATAATTTCTCTCGCTTCTGCTGATTTGTAAGTGTTTATAATATTACAGAATTCATATTTATAGAGAAAATGTTACTTTCAATGTAAACTGATGTTTCTGTTTAGGTTTACGTGTACCTAGTGAACGCGGCCCTCTATGTTTTGACTGTCAGCATGTACGGACACCCAGTGAATATCTTACTTTAACACTTTGTCCTCAACATGAGGTAAGTTTTCAGTCAAAAATAGTAGCAAAAGACTTATCCACTGTAATGTTACTTGGCTGTCGTATCTAGTGCAGAGCATCTGATCACTGGATACGTTTGACCCTATGTATTTGGCAACACATTCTGAAGTTGAAATGTACATGAAATATATTTTGAGTAAAGGAATATTTAGTATATTGTTGTTAATTTCTATGCTTCGAAGCTGCTCTAAATGATTTTATAAGTATTTTACAAAATTAGTATTATCATGATCATCACGAAATAAAATTATGTCTGATACAGAGAAATATATTTCAGGCTTATAGTATAGACATATACCAATGGGGAGATTATTTTCATTACAAAATTGAATGTTTTCAGGTAATGTATTTGCTATATCTATACTAGGTACATTTCAAAACGCTATCTACATTGTTTTATTTGTTTTTGTTGAGCTTTACGTCACACCGACATAGTGACTTTCCAGCTTTTGATCGTGGAATTAGATACCTGTGGACATTATTTCTTCACAGGCGGGCACATGGGTAGAATAATCGGTCTTCAATAAGACAGCTGGATGGCTTTCCCACAAGAAGAATTCTAATTCCCAAGCGAGGCTTGAACTTGTGATTGGCAAGTAATTTAAAGTCAGTAACCTTAACCACTCAGCCGCGGAGGCCACCGCAATATTGACTTTAATACGTTTACTTAACTGAGATCAAATAATACTTATATAATACTAACATCACAGGTCAAATCTGTGTGTTTTAACTGAACTGGGTGTAAATTAAATGCGAACTACCTTCTAAATAGAAATATGCAATACCTCTCGCGCCCATACCCGCTACCTCCGTTCCCAAGTATCGGCTCAAATGGAACTTAACTAAATTATAAAATACACTGAATGGTCTCCATGCTCTCAAATGACCAGAAAAAAAACTTAGTCGAAGTACGAGGAAATCTTCATCCCATCCTTCATTCCTAGCGGGGTTTCGAACAGACAGACACTCGATTCAGAGTCAACGACGCAACCCGCGCGGTAACAGGCACTCCGTTTACATTTTCATCCATGCAGTTTTATACGCAGTGGAATCATTTATAACGCACCAATGCTCGTCAGAAGTTTTATATACTTTTAACAGATTTATTTTAATATACATGTAAATGTATGTACAGTGCCAGGGATCCAAACGATCGCTTCCTGTTTGCCACATGTGCTGTGCCAACGATTACTGTAATGCGAACTGCACACAGTTAACAAACGGTAATTTATACCCAGGAATAGTAGGTGTGGATTACTTAACATCTTATTCGTTATTAAAATAAAACAATGGTTTTAAAACGACAGTGTCTTTTGAATTATAGGCTATTTTCTTTAAAAATGTAGTTATGACTGTTTAATGTCCCTTACTTATACTTTATTTCTTCATGGAGTAAGATGAACATTATTTTATGATGAAATGTTTCACCTTAACTGTAAAATCTTTTCTTTCGCGTCTTTTCATATTTTTTCTAACTGCACTCATTTTGTATCTTTTCTCTAAGTGAATAAAAACGTTTTTCATTGTGAAATTGCAAGATGCATTTCACACTTTTATTTCAATGATTTATTGAAAACATAACAAAATATTTTTTTTGTAGTGACATATGTTTATTCAGTGTTGCGTTGATATGAGTACTATGTTTTACTACGGAGTCTCAAGAGCGACACCAACAGTTCTATCTTAGATATTATAACATTTCTATTACGACTTTAACGAGATGATATTCAGACTATAAACGAAATATTATTTCGTAAACGCAAAATAGATTAACTACTTTACGAAATGGCGAAATGCATCTCGTTTTTGCGTTATTTCATAACTTTGAACAATATCATTTCTTTATAACTAAATAAAAACAGAATGTAATATCTCAGATAAAAATGTGGGATGCTACTTTATTTGCTCTGTGTCTTGTACTGATTTTTTTTTTGTTGACAAACTGAAAGATCTATCAAGGTTTATTGAAGAAGACAGTGTTCAGTACTGTGTAAACAATTTATATTAGCAACTAATACAAATAAAAATGAAATTAGAATGTGAAATCAAGAAAATACCTTTGCTGCAAATGCACAAGGAAACAAGAATATATTGCATGTATTAAAATTTTGTTTCATATTCAGATACGAATTAGCATAATCAGAAGTAATTATTTTATAACAATAAACAAGAATTTAAAAAAAAAAAAAAAAAAAAAAAAAAAAAAAACAGAAAAAAAACTTTTGTTGCATTTTCATTCCATTTGTAAAGTTTTAGTTTTCACTTTAAGTGTCAGTTTGATTGACGCCACGGGCCCGTTTCTGTATGAAGTAAATGAGGTAAATTTCAATCCATTCCTAGTAAGTGTACAACAGGTTGTGACAGGATACGCCTAGTTTGAGCTTAAAATGTTTCTTTCCCGACCTTCGGAAACATGAACATTTTAGGAATATGTGTCCAGCATACTGTGTCTAGACAGACTAGCCATCCATTCCTCTGCCTTTTCTTTATTTTCCGCCTGAAATACAAGTCCCCTGGAAATATCCGGTCTTGAGTGTTTCTGTTTTGGTTATACGAATTTTTGTAATGTCCTTACACATTGACACGTTACATTTCCTAAGATTTAAAAAAACCGTACGAATGTGTAGACGCCGAATCCGGAAACAGTTCCATAACGTGTTTATCATCATCAATAGTACATTTAACGAACACTTTATGTGTGTGTATCATCCCTGATTCCAACTTTTTAATCATGTGAATTTCTCCGCTTTTATCTAATATTTCTCCTTTAATAGACAACCTTGTTTCTGATATCATATTGGACATAGTAAGCATCAGCAAATAGTTAGAAGCAAAATTTGTGCTTGTTTCGAGCAGATCTAACACAGAATAATGAATAGATGTGACTTTGCGTTTGCAAAATACCAAATCTTCAAGTGTGTTAATGAATACTAACGGGAACTCGATGTAAACAGTGATGTTTGTCCATTTTAATGAAAAATGTCGTATATTGCCTACGTAAATGCCCAAAGTCGAAAAACAAAATTAGCAAGTACGGTTAATAGATAAAAAAGTGTGGAAAGTTTGGTGAAACTGACAGGATAACATTTCATGTGTATATCACAATAACAAATACAGCAACATGAAAATACCAAAATTCATCAGTATTTTATGAATACGGTACGAAATGAACCTACATTATTTATGCCTACAGTCTGACGTATGCATTACAAAGTTATAATACTTAATTTTCGGACTACATGAGGGAAGAATCAATTTAGAAAATGTTACAGCAACGAACTCATCGCAAATCATGTGTTTTCTCTTTTTGTTTGTGTGTTTTTCTTTTTTCTTTTATTTTCTTTTTGTTTACAATTGCAGATGCCTGTATAATTTCGAAATTGCACAGGTCTGGAGACGTGCCCTTTACTAAACAGACAGAACACTGACCAGTAACTTCTTATTTGTACGTTTACAACATCCTTATGTTCAGAGAATGATGCTGACCATGTGGCAGCAGGTGCTTCGGTCTATAAACAAAAAAAGTCAATACCTACGAAAGTATAGATGTCAAAACTGTCTCAAAGAATGAATGTTAAATTAAACATATCAATTTACTGATTATGAAACTAGACTTGAATGCATACGAAAATTGATCATACATAATACAGAAATTCATAAAACCATCAAAACTAAACAAAAGTTTCTACTGTTTCAGTTTTCAGATCTGTGACTTTGTTTTATATAGAACTTTTGATGAAACATTGATGAACTATTCATTGTTGACGAAATATTTTTGTTTCACGCGGAAGGTCTTGTCATGCTTGACTCACGGATGTTACGTCGTAATGTTGCGATTCTTAATTTCATTCAAAATCATTTAATGAATTTTTAATAAATCACCAATTAAAATTGCATTAAATTGAAATTCAGCTTTTGTGAGATGTGTGAACTTTTTTTGTTAAATGTGTGAAGTTTTTCATCTCGTGAGCATAATGTTCTATATTAGCAACAGTACTTTTTCAATCTTATACATAATATTTAATAAATTATACACGAAGAAATATTATGTTTTTATTTTTCTTATTCTGTTCTATTCCGGCTTGCAATCTTTTTTATCTTAAGCTTCTTGTTACCATTCTCTGAAAATTCTTCGAAAACAATAACATAAAAACAAGAGTACTAATATAACTACGACCTCAAAAGTCGCGAAAGCAATATCAAAGTAAATAGCTAAACAACAAGAATTATTGGAATCGAAATAATTTATAGCAAAACAGTTATTATCACTATTTAGACACTCGAGCGGTTGTGCGCCCTCGTGAAATTATTACGCCCGACGTATAACCGCCCAATCGTGTATAAATAGTGATAAAGCACTGTTTTGCTATAAATTATTTCTTAAATAACCTTTTAAGGACGGCGCGTTAAGTATGCTCTTCACATTCATTTTCTAACCAAACCTTAGATACAACGTTGATGTAGGCCACAATAATGAAATATCATATTCTGAAACGGATATCTAAATGACAGATTAAAATAACATGAAATAACTTAAAGGTGCATTTTTAATGATCTTATCTGTTATGCATGTACTCAATTAACACGACAGATATACATGTAACTATAAATAGATTGTTTCTTAATAAATATATATATCTTACAAACATTTTTCTAGTGTCTTTAAGTTATATACATTTTGAGGAAGTCCCCAAAGAAAGTAAAAATATGTACATGACAGTCCAGACATAATTCTGTGAAATAGTCTTAAAGTACATATTGTACTTTTTCTGATTAAAATAATTGACATTTAATTAAGAACGGATTCAAATCACTATTAAAGACTTGTCTAATTTCTATGTCAATAGTAAACACTTGTTGAATGACTTGACGGTCAATAGTCAAAACAATCTGAAAAAAGTCCGAAGGTGAGGCAAGCAAACAAATAAGTATTTTATCAAATGACAATAGAAATGATTTTCAAGCTGTTTGTCCTTCAATATTTCTCTTTAGACTTGCAAAGCAAAATGTTAAACTATAAACCGGTCAATAGTATACACTTACTGAAAGATTTCCTGTCAATAATCAATACTGCTGTCCGCGGGCAAAGTGAAGCCTTAGTGGAAAGAATGTTCTAAATTATTCTACTTTAAGTTCTATTAAACACTGTTATTGAACTATTGTTCTGACGTTCATACACTTGAAACATTTCCTATTATTGTTTTGATTTTTACATGTATAAGCACAAGACAAATTAGTGTGGCTACCGAACAAAAAATATTTCTATTATATATTCTGACTTCATCAGTCTTGGCTCTGATTACTTGTGTTTTGAGAAGGCAAGGGACATAGTTATAAAATTTTGAATAGCCTCAAGAGTTATCTCCTGTGAACAAAACACAGGGTCTGAACACAGACAATAAACAAATCTACAGTTATTCATGTAGTTATATCGTCAATTGGAAAATCACAAAAGAAATAAAAAGTCTTTGCTCTGATAACCTGTGTTTTTTGAAGACAAGGGGCATAATTATAAAACAATCTGAACACAGACTACAGACAAACCTACAGTCATTCATGCAGTTAAATCATCGAACAACTCACAGCAACGAAATAAAAACTTAGGATACATTTATGTCCTAGCGGGAATTCGTTGTTTTAAACAAATCCCAAGAGCTTGGTTCTATACAAATATTATTGTAAATAGTTACATATCTGATATTATTTAACAGAAACAAGTACTTGAATAAACCATTTATTTTTCCTTGACATTACTAGATCAAATGAGAGTGATGTATTTGATTAACATTGACGACTGAGAAAAAGGTATTTACAAATGTACATGTCACTCAATACTAATGCCATCTTTTGTGTTATCAAACAGTACTTACAAGCTGAATATAATATCATAAAATTTCGTTGGTACGAAAGTTCGTGGTTTTGTTCAAACTGGCTGTTTCATAGAGAACAACAGAACGAAGCATCTTATTTTGTGCTGGAGCACGCGACATTATCAAAAAAAATTTACGCGCGTCAAGATAGAAGAAAAATCTTTCGTGTGCGCCACAACGACGCATTTCATGCTGTTGTGTGTATTTGCGGCGCACGCCCCAGCGCGAAACAACTAAGCATTTTATTTCATTGGAGAGGTCTATGAAGACGACCTATCCATAGTGTTGGTCTTCAAACTAGGAGGAATTAGACTAATCTACTAATTTTACGGCGTTACATTTCACTTTCTAGCGCAAATTACTGTGAGCCAGTCTAAAGTGGCCCAAAGACGAAAATAATCGTTAGCTTAAAATAAAGAAATGTAGTGTAATACTTTTGTTACAAATTTTGGAAACGGTTTAGTAATTTATAGCAAAATACATAGATATATATTTTTTCCTATTATTTGTTCGCAGTATTCAAAGATGTGCATATGCATTGAATCACGTTAAAATATACTCAATTAAATGAAATAAATCTATTGTTTAACTGGCGGTTCGTTTGCCCAGATCGTTTGGGCCACGGAAGATCTACCGAAATGAGAAAAGCTCTTCTGAGATGTTCGATTGTACATCGATTGTGCGTATTCTGTTTTTAGAAGATCTTCTGTGTCTTCCATCCGATAGTCGGAAGAAGTAGTAGAGATGATATTCACGTGATCAAAACAAGGCAGCAATTCGACATATAAAACTTACAATCTGAGTAATAAACTAGAACAAATAAAACGTTTACAATTTCTTTTTCAAATAGCACGTTAACAATAAAAAGAAAAGAATGATATATTTTTCACTTACGGCAGTTTCGGCCTAGGATCTCTTAACTTGATACGAACCATCACCAACAGAATGATGACTCCTAATAGGTCACAATGATCTGCATCAGGGAAACTGTTTTTCGTATATAGCAAAACATATCAAATAACGAGTGACATAGATAACAATTGTTATCGTTATCTATGTTCCAGATATAACTTTCTTTAAAAGAAGCAGCACTGAAACTCTCTTAGGTTTCTTTTTTAAAAGAAGCCTACTTGTCTTAAAATATGTTTACGACTCTAACGCGCTAATACAATGTTAAAGAAATGCGCATGCGTCAATACAAAATGAAATATTTAAGTGCCTTGTTGCAGAGTGTTTATAGTTTCGATTTGTCGCGCTGGCAAACGTGAAAAGACGACAAAGCAAACCTGTCAAAATATTGTTTTGATAGTGATGCGACAAATATATTTTCTTTCGGTCAGCCTTTAAGTGCCTTTAGTTTGAAGGCAACCTGACTAAAGTACATATCCTATTAGGCTACGCTTAGGATCTGAAGACGAGCTATTGATAGCCTCGTTCTGACGACCCTTCCGCTTGCCAATCAGAGCCTGAATTACAACATTTTGTAAATCTATATTTAGCCTGGGTTTTTCATATTTACAATTCTTATGGTGACGCCATCGCGACTATGCCCTCGTGTTTTGAGAAAAGTCATATATCATGGTACGGACTTGGTCACGTAAAGTATCAGACAGCCGGTTAGATCAGTCGGTAGGGCACTCGCCCTGTAAGCGAGGGGTCCTGGGTTCGAGCCCCGGATTGACTGCACATTTTTCTTACTCTTTGACATTCGATACTATTTTGATGGTTCAGACAAATGCTTGTTGAAACAAGTCGTATGACTGGTTCAAATAAAAACGGATTTGCGAAAATAAAAATAGCAATATTAGAAATTCATAATATACAGAAGACGAATGTGAATGGGTCATTCTCAGATCTTCGTTTAGAAGATCAAGTCCTTTAGTCAGATTGGTTTAAAGGCAACTCTAGGCTAACAATAAATGGAAAGCGCTCTAATTAACGTACAGCATTGCGAACTTTTAGTAACATCGATCTATCGGAAAATCGATAAATTTGCCTATAAAAACAAAGAAGGAAAAAATTACTTAAACTGAAATAGAAAAAGTTCTATTTGGAAATCAAAAATTCAATTCCCCACAAATTGACGTTTAATTTATTCCGGATATTATGAATATCTTTTTAAAACAATATTTTGATAATTTGTTGGTCCTTTTTTACTTTAAATAGACTCACCTCAGTTCATATAGACTCTGTAGAAAACGGGACAAAGATACTGATAAAATTAGATATTTTTCGCAAATAATCAAAAAATCAATACCCCTACAAATGTAGAAAAATTAATCAATTTTTCTTATCTGTAATTTGTTTTAAATTTAATAATGGTTTGTTTGGTCCTTTTTGCATTTTGGTGTGTACAGTAAACATTTCTTCAAATATCCCGGCTTTTTCCGCCGTTATCCGTAAGTACTCGGAAGCTGTTAAGGAAATAGTGTCGTCTGCTAGCCTCTGGTTTGCACATGCTTTGTCGATACAAATTGCCTATGGATTGTAGTGCAAAAAAACAGGAACACGCGTTAGGTTAACTGCCCGCCGTTACATAACCGAAATACTGTTGAAAAACGGCGTTAAACCCAAAACAAACAAACAAATCTTTCTCTGCCACAAATAACTCATTTTACTCATTTTGAAGGCTGTAAATATTTGTCTTGGACAGTAACTATATGTAGATGGTTTCTTAATAAATATATAACTTACCAACATTTTTCTTTGAACTGGTGTCTTTTAAGTTACATACATTTTGAGGAGGTCCCCAAAGGAAGTAGAAATATGTACATGACAGTCTAGACATAATTCTGTTAAATGGTCTTTAGGTACTAACTGTACGTTTTTCTAATTAAAATAATTTTATTAAGAGCGGATTCAAATCACTGTTATAGATTTGTCTACTTTCTAGGTCAATAGTAGTTGAATGACTTGTCGCTCAATAGTCAAAACAGTCTTCAAAAATTCCTAAGGACAGGCAAGTCTACAAATAAGTGTTTAATTTCATATGACACCAGAAATAGATTTTAAGTGTTCTTTCCTCATATTTCTCTTTAGACTAGTATATTGTAAAGCAAAATGTTTAACTATAGACGTGTCAATAGTATATATTTACAGATAGCTTGCCTATCAATAATCAAAACCATTGGCAAAATGAAAAACAAGGAAGAGTATCCAACAGGGAAAGCCAAGTTCCAAAAACGCAACCTCCCCCAAAGGCACACACGAACAACACTCTGGGGAGTTTAAACCGGTTTATGGTGCACCTAACCTCACTCTTACCCCCACTATGTTCCAAAGTCACAGGACAGTGTAAATAAAAGTAATCCCCGCCAGTTGAAACCCTAACATACGTAAAGGCAGCAGACGGCATGTAATGTAAAACACAAAAATGCTCTTGTAGATATAATATAAAACTGCAATTCTTAAGAACCTAAAACGCATGTACTTAATGCTTCTGCAGAAGACAGATCAACAAAGGAAACACCCTTAAAGGCCCGACAAAACAGGCCAGAAGATGGAAATCATAATAGAGCAGTCCTGGTGGGATTTAAGAACTACTAATCATAGAGTCCTCCACCTGTTCCGTCAGACACAATCAAAGAGGAAAACGTAGCGTCCAACTGTAAAAGGGCTGAACACCAAACATGCGGTGTGTCTCAAAACAGTTGGGTCATAACCTCTTATCATAAAACGTTTAATGACTTTACTAAATACTGTTGTAAAATTGCCATGACCCAAAATCATACGAAGTTGTTAACCAAATCCCCATAAAAGCGGGTTTTGATATACCTTCTAGCAAAACTGTCTTTAAATTCCTATTGTATTTCAAAAACAAATCTGAATTACGATAGTAACATTTGGAAAAGTATTTACGTAATTTATAATAACGGTAGCCCTGTTGAAGAAGCTTATTTGTAATATATAAGTTAAGTTCAGTGAAATCCTAAACATGACTACACGCTCTTGCAAACCGAATTAACTGAGAAATATATACCCCACAAGATGTAGCCTGGGGTACATCCCCATCCAAATGGGGGAAATTTACAATACTGAAATTAAAATCATCTTGCTTGTCATAAATTTTGGTATGAATAAAATTGTCGTAAATAGAGAGATGTAAATATAGAAATGAAGCAGTATTATCATCCGAGTTGTTAGTTTTCTTTAATTGCAGCTTCCGGGGATATATATTTTCCACTAACTGATCCAAACACGGATTATCCATATTAAGTATCATCCAGATAGCGTGATGTATTATTAAATGCAGTAATAATGTCTGCCTGTGTATATTGAGAAAGGTTCAACATAAAATCTCTTTCATAACAATATAAAAATAAATCTGCAACAAGGGGTGCACAATTTGTCTCTATGGGAATACCAATTACTTGTCTGAAAACTGCATTCCCAATGTTAATGTTCACTAGTAAGAATTATGGATTTCCGTATGGGTCATTTGATATGTAGGTAGATATGACAATACTGATAATGTTAAACATAAAAAAATAATAAAGTGGAACGAAATTTTGATTTACATAGAACACTTTAAAACAAGCATATTTAAGATTAGAAGCTAAAAACAAATCAGGCAAAGCCTCATATCAACAAGTACTTATCCCTAAATTTCTTACGAGATAAGTGCTGGTTTAAACAACAGTTGCAACAAAGTGTTTGGAATATATGTAAATCACGATGGATTGACACAGTATAATACTAAAAAAAACATGAACCGTCTAAGACCGTTTTTCGTTTAAAAAAAAAATCCAGTTTATCTTAACTTTAGGAATAAGGACAGCATCATTCAACACAAACACAATAAAAAACAGAAACAAAACAAAATTTTAGGGAAAATAAACAATCATTCAAAATCTAGGAGAAACATTAAATATGCTATCATATATAACCAATTTATTCAGCATGAAGTATGAATTGTTAGTAATATAGCAAGTTCAGTGATATACGTCACAATGCAACGAAAATGTGGTCTAAAACTAAAAAAAAAGAAAAGAGAATAAAAAAAATAATCAATTGAAAAACACAAAACAAATTAATTTAATTAAAAAAAAACAACTTGAAATTAATTTATGTGAAAGAATACAAAATACGACAGGGCGAGCTAATTTATCGTCACTTCTGGCTCTAATTCATCACTTCAAGGCTGTACAGTAGAAAATAAATTTTCTGAGTGTTAATAATTGTATTTATGACCAGTTATTTCATTATCCGAAATCAAAACCAACAGAAAATGTGCAATAATCTCAATTTTAATTCAATATACTATATATTTGAATAAACATTGATATAGTTAAAATAAAGTAATCAAAAGCATCTGTGGCTTATTCTAATGTATTGGGGTATTGTGGCCACTCAAGGTTTAACGGGTAACCAGCTAAACAATCAATCCGGTCGGATAACCAGCCAAATTGTAGGGAATAAATCAGCCGACCAAAAGAAGACCAGGCTTGTTCTCTAAATTCTAACCGGGCGCGCGCGGTGACTAACTACATTTAATTATTTACAGAGAAACAACTTGTAACGTGGCACAACTTCCATCAATGCTACGGTTCACTACGACGGACAAAATGACAGACGAGTGGTATCTACCATTACTCTACGGGTCACCATAGTAATAATGAAAAATATCAAACGTGTCACCAAACCAGACACAGCACTGTAGTGACTAGCATCCGCAGATATGACTCCTTCATTATTTTACGGGTAACCATAGTTACAATGAAAATCTAATCGGGTAACCAGTTAGAGTCGCAACGCAACGCAAAGTACTGTAGTGATTAGCACCAGCCAGGCTATGTATCACTTGAGTAAGGCTATATAGAGCTAGACACGGCTCTAACGCAACGCTATAAAGATATTACCAGAGTACTAGGGCAATACCTTTTGTATACTGAATGCCACACAAGTTGACTATAAAATGCTCTGACCCTAGTCCCACGATTCACACTGGTAACACGCGAGAGCCGGAAACCAGGTCCCGAGTTAAATACAATTTGAACAAAGTACATACTTGAATGTTAATTAAACTGAAACTAATATAAAATTGCTAAATTATGCTACGCCTAGTCAACTTCTGATCGGCAGAATTTTTCCCCGGTAAGCATAAAATATGAGTGACATAAAAATATTTATAATTATAGTGTGTCCATAACCACTATTAAGGTAATATTTCCTTCTTAACAATGTTTATACACAAAAGAAATCGTCTTTCGCTAACATATACGCATAAATGTAATAGTTCATTTGCTTGTATCAAACAACATACTTAAAAATAGTGAATAGCGAACGAGTCCTAACACTTGGTAATTATCACTTGATACACTAACACGCACACATAAGAAAGTTTATGATCTCACACTTAAGCCGTCACAGCGTCCGCAATGTTCAACACAAAGTTTTGGTGACATCAATAGAGCTTCTATCGTACATTACAACTGCTCCCATTGAACGTGCGTGATAGTCCGTATCCAAGTTTTGCTCGTCAGCTCGGAGGCAAATTGTCTGTAACACAAATACTTGAAAGAGCAATTAGTTTGTCTAAAATCAGATAAATAGGAACATGCCATATAACTGTATATTAAAATAAGTGAATTTATGTAATAGTATTACAGCTATAGTCAAAAATACATATTTACTACGTACTGACTTGGGGTGTGGAGGGTTGGAAAATCTAACAAGCGTTGTGTGTAAGTTTACTGACTGAGAATATTGCACGAGTTTCTGCGTTATATATGTTCATACTTTGCGTTTGGTTCCCGAACAAATCTTGTTTATAAATATGTTTCGCTTATAATAAACCTGGAGCCAAAACCAGTTTTGCTTCACAAAGCTCACTAACAACATACATGATCATACATGTATAGATATATAGATAGGTATAGATACAGGATGACAAACTGACCTAAGTATAGATACGCGATGACAAACTGACAATTTCGTAAAAAATAAAAGCAATTATTTCAAAGATAAAATAATTGATATTATGGGAGAAATCAACAAACATAAATTGTGGTTTAATGATCATAAAATGACCTTGTTTATTTTTACATAGAAAAACATATAACATGTTTATTGTATGACAGAAACAGGTTTGAGAAATTTTTTACCAAGTAAAATAAAATTACAAAAGTAAATAAAGTAAATAAAATGTGGAGGTTTCTTTAGAAATGAATGACCAAATGGCCAGAAATGGCATTGGCCGAATGGAAAATTGGGATACCTCTCTAACTGAATTTGAACTAGTGTGGAGATGGGGTAGGTGGTGGGTAAAATCAAAATTTTCTTTGTGTTTTTGCAACCCACGCTGAAGAGAACTGGATCAAACCGGTTCCAGCAAGGTATAAATTCCGTGAAGCCGTTCCTCCCACTGCCCGTCATAAATTACGCTGATGCTACCTACGTAAGCATAGCTTGTATATAAAATTGACAATCTTCTGAAAGTTGTAACCAATAGCCAGGCCCATTTAAAAAAGAATTAGTTGCCTTATTTTCTGAAATTACCTATAAACCACCAAAAACGCCAAGAAAAGTAGATGTCATATATGAGCCGCCCCATGAAAAAACCAACATAGTGGTTTGCGACCAGCATGGATCCAGACCAGCCTGCGCATCGCGCAGTCTGGTCAGATCCATGCTGTTCGCTAACAGTTTCTCTAATTGCAATAGGCTTTGAAAGCGACAGCATGGATCCTGACCAGACTGCGCGGATGCGCAGCTGTTGGGATCATGCTGTCGCAAACCCACTATGTTGGTTTTCTCATGGCGCGGCTCAATCTTCTGTGTGAACTTTTGTCTGACAGGATAATACGATTGAATAATTTCCAAACTAACAGCCTAAATGTGGGTATGAACACATAAAAAGTTTTATTTACATTTCTATAAATACAAAGATTCTCCTTGAAAATGCTACCAAAATGCCAAGTATAGGTTCACAATGAAATAAAAACAGGAACTGTCTTAAATAAAACATAAAAATGACACTTTAACTCGGAAAAAATGAGGATCTTGTTTTCATTCCACCATTTTCCGACTTTCTCGGAAGTGCTGCTTGATTAACTATTTAGTACTATTTGGCTTTTATGATTCAGTTGCACACGCCCGTCTTTAAGTTTTCTCATTACATGCTCAATCAGTTGCTTGGGCTAACTTGTTCTCAAACCATTCATTCCCCGACACAAGAATTCTTTTACCTGTTTTCGGAAATTCGATCCACTTAGAAAATAAAGGAAGAAATTAAATGTATTGTTCAGATACACCAACATATTGACAATAGCCCAAATCAAAACCAGAACCGTTTTGTCGTAATTTGTTTCTGCGGATTCAATCCAGTCTTCCTTCCAAATTTCGTACACTGATATTGGCGGGGTGCAAATAATAAACACGGTATTAATTACCAACAACGTAATGGTCAGTTGCGAAATTCTGTTGCGTCTTCCAGCAATCCTTGTTTTATTTTTTCTCGTCAGTAATCGGACAATAATTGAAACGTTTGCTGACGTCAGCACAGTTAAAGGAACAAGCGAAAAGACACACAAATCAATCCATTTGTAGTGTTCATAAAAGTTTAAGTAATCAACACTGTCAGGAAGATTGCAATCAGACGTTTGTGTGGAATTATTTTTCTTCAAACTAACGCCGTAAAACCAGTGGATGTTTAAAATAAGAAAAAAACTAAGAATGGTTACTATTACGACATATACATTTCTCATGCGGCAAACAATTTTATATTTATGTGGAAACCAGACACTAATAAAACGTTCGGTTGTAACGGCGACCAGGAACCATGACGAACATTGAAAAGATACATACAGAATAAATAAATGTAATTTGCATCCGAATGCCGACTGTGCTCTAATATCTATTTCAAACACGTAAATAATCCAGTGTCTCAAAAGACCCGTCCAAAGCACGAGTAAATCAGTCACTGTCAATGCTGTCAGGTGCATTGCAGTTGACGTTTGGCGATTTCTACGTTGCGTAAGAACGGTTATGGTCAAAACGTTTCCGAACGTTCCCAAAAATATAAAGAATGGCGGAAATATCTTCCATATTTGCACTGCTACTTCCATATCATCCATTTCCGATGCCATCGTCTCCTACAGTATTTCTAATGTGACTTAACCAAGTAAATCAAACAAACATTTTACCTACTCAGACTTATGAAAAAAAGTCAAAAATGAACGATGCAGTAAAATATCTTTACTAATGTTTCTCTCTAAACAAGTCGAATGGTGTGTTTACCATGACAATAGTTGCGGAAATAGCTCTTTTGCAGTGGTTATATATAAACAAATAAAACGATCCAATTATATCATTCATACACCGTAATGGGTTAATTAAAAACATTGTCAAGCCTGTACGTTTTATGAAATAGTTTTAATCATACTAAAATACATACATGGTTCTCATTGGAGTAATAATAATAATTATAATTATAATAATAACAACAATAACAATAACGATAATAATAAAAGTAATAATAAAATCTAGATTTGATAAAGGTAACATACAAAGTGTACATAACATGAAACTGAAACGTAAACTTATATTTTTCAGTTAACAACAACAATAATACACATGTATACAAACATTTACGATTTCACAAAATCATATAAAAAGTACACAATGTATTAAATAAAAGCTTCCGATATATCCATCCGACAGACACTCGAATATGGTAAGTAGAGGAATATTTAAGAGAATTAACAGACAACAGCCAAAAACATAATAAAAAGAAATAAATGGCATCATTATATGTAAAAACTGGAAGAATATAATTATTTTAAGCACTGGGCTGTAACATGAAAAAATGTCGTTTGAAATTAATTTTGAATGCTTTTAGTGTACTCGATTCCTTCAATACAGCATATGTTTTATTACAAATATTAACGCTGAAGTACGAGAACGAATCTTTAAGGTAATTTGTAGGAGGTGTTATACGCAAAATAAGATCTTTGTGGGCTGTTGATCGTAGATTATGCAATTTATTGACACTCAATATTTCAGTCATGTACATATGTACCATAATATGCATAGATTTGTAAACCATCACTGCTGTGTGATATTTTACCCTGTTACTAAATTTAAGCCATTTTAGATCATTAAAATTTCTAATGTAAGTGACCTTGTCGGTTTGTTAAGTATAATTTTGGCCGCTCTTTTTTGTATTACTTGTACTTTTTTTACAGAACAGTTTGTATCTTTTCCCCAAATAGTACAACAATAATCGAGAATGGGAAAGATATATATGCATTATAGTACGTCACTTTTGCTTCTTCGCTATGATAAAAGACAATATTTTTTAGAATTGCAATTTTTGCATTCATTTTTTTATTATCTAAGATAAATACCATTTTTTTGGCACTGTAACATTTTCTAGCTCTGTGTCATTTATTTTTAATTTTAGAGCATTACATTTCTTTACCTTTATCAAAGAATTGATTATCATACATTTCGTTTTCTCTGGGTGTAAGGACATGTTGTTTAGAATACAATATTTATTGACGCAGTCGATGTTTTGTTGTAAAGTGTTTTAAGTTTCAGGTAACTGATAACCGAGTTTATGCAGTGTAGAGTCATCAGCATATAAGTCTATATAAAGGTCATAATGTAGCATTGATATGTCATTGATATATATCAATCCTAGAATAGACCCTTGAGGAACGCCTGATTTGACGGTAAGTATTTCTGATTGTAAGCAATCTACTTGGATTAACTGTTTCCTATTTGACAGATAAGACTTATGTAAGATGTGTATTTCCTGAAAAATGATATAATTTTGATTTGTAATGTAATATTTCATGGTCGACATTATCAAACGCCGTTTTTAAATCAAGGGAAATTGTTCCAATTATTTTTCCACTATCAATATCTTTGATCCAAGCAGCAATTAACATAAATAATGCTGTATTGCAAGAACGATTTTTCCTGGACCCAGACTGTCTGTCGTGTATTATACTTGTACTTTGAAAAAAATAATTGAAGATGTGAGGCTATATGGCGCTAATATATTTTGGAAAAGGTAGGTAGAGTTGAAATTGTGCGATGGTTTTCGGCAAGTTCTTTACTTCCTGATTTAAAAATAGGCTAGACACGAGCCTCTTTAAGTTTATCAGAGAAAATTCAAGTGTGTATATAGTGTTATTTATAATTGACGTAATGTACGGAATAATAACATCCCCACAGTATTTTAACGTTTTAGGGCCTATTCAACCAAGACCTGTAGATTTATGTGCATTTAGTTCAGAAATAATATTTATCACTTCGCGTGTTGTTATATAGAGAATGCTTCAGGCACGTTCTTTACGATTTCTATGTTAATAGTCCTTGGTAACCCCTTCCCACAAAATTCCTCAGAAATCCAATCGGGCTAAAATTCCATACTAAGATACTAACACAAGAATAAGTCTGACAAGTCATAAAACATGATCTATAATTAGCATGTTATTTGGGTTGATTTTGGCACAAAACCTGTCCTTTTTCCAATACCATATAAAGTACCTCAGAACGCCCGGAATGCACCAGATGAATCCATTATTTTTCAAAATTTCCAAGGGGATGCCCTCGGAACCCCCTAGTTGCGCCCACTAACACCAAATCCTGGATCCGTCCCTGTTGACCTAAACGCGAAAGTTAACCAAGAAATCTGATATTTTCCAAAATGGGCCATAATTCATGCAAAAATCAGAATAGAGTTATGCTGTTTACTTTACAGAGTCAGCCTTCGATGGAAAACAAGTGTTACAAGTTTTAAAGCAATATATATAGCTTCGATAGTTTAGAAGAAAAACTGACCTAAACACAAAATTTAACCAAGAAATCTGATTTTCTTAGTCCAAAAGGGGTCATAATTCTTGCAAGAAAGCAGGATGGAGTTATGCTTCTTGTTGTACAGAGTCAACTATAGATAGTGAATAAGTGTTGCAAGTTTTAAAGCAAAAGCTTCGACAGTTTAGGAGAAAAGATGATCTAAACATAAAACTGAACCAAGAAATCTGATATTTTCTAAGTCCAAAAAGGGCCATAACTTTGCAAAAAGAAGCATGGAGTTATGCTGCTTGCTGTACAGAGTCAGCTCTTAATTGTGAACAAAAGTTGCAAGTTTCAAAGCAGTAATTTTGATAGCTTAGGAGAAAAACTGACCATAGATAAAACTTAACCATGCAACCCCAACGCCGATCAAGTGATGACAATAACTCATCATTTCTTTTTTCGAAAATAATCAGATGAGCTAAAGACTTAGTTGGATTAACAATAGTTTCAGTCATTTCAAGACCAGATCATTGAAAATTATTTTCATCAAAATATTTCAACATTCTATATCTTATTACTTTATGCACACCTTTCAGTTAAGAGCTATTTCTATCAATTAAACGCTCCATAGCAACTGGAAAACGATCACTAATAGATAGTGATGGAACAAATCCTTGTTGTTTTTTTTTTTTTTAAAATATTAATATCAACAATATTCGCATATATCTGATCAATTAAAGTCGAACTTCTTTTCGTTGTTCAGGTTAGATTTTGTATAAACCGTACCAAACCGAACTAAGTAAAAGTGTTTACCCATTTCTTATTACTAAACATTTCTGATTTATTTCCTAGCAAACAGTTGATTTTCAAATCACCTAGGATATAATATTCCAGGAGCGAAAATCGGCCATTTCGATTTGTGCTTCAAAAGAATCAGTCCAAGACTGAGAAGAATTCGGTGGACGATAAACAAACTTTAAAAGAAAAGGTTTACTGTTAAAATAATAAAAACTGTATCCAAATCGATTCAATATCATTTATTTCTTAGTCATTTAGACGTTTGGTTTAGACAATTTTTATCCATATATATATACATTTATAACACGAAACGCTACATAATTCAAGCATGAAGGATGGAGTAGAAAGATAAGCTTATTTGAAACTCTCTTCTATTTCGACGTTTGCAAGTTATGGTGACCGATATATATCAGTTAAAAAGACTAAAATGTCACTGCTGATTTGTGAGATATGAAAATAGAGATTTGAGTATATATATGCAGATGTTGAACCAGTACGAATGTGTAGTACAGTTCGGACTCGTATATAAAGCAGCACCGAAACTAATCTTATTGGGTTAGTGGACTTGCTGTGGCATGTGCGTGTTCGTTTGCACTGCTAGACGCTTTGCCGTTATTGGTCTGGTAAATTGTGGTGGTGATTTAGTCCGTATAAATTCTCTCCTCTGTATAATAATTTATAATGCGAACTTGTATCCTAGCGGATCTCACGTATGAGAAAGTCAACTGTTCTGAATAAAATTATATTCCTTATTGCAAATTATCTGTATATATATTCAATGTATCCTCGAGATCCAGTTAACTTTCAGAGAGAGAAAATATAGCTCCTCTGGTCCCAGTCAGTTAAAAAGACTAAAAATGCAGGTATTTTATCATCATCTTGTAAATTTTTGAGTTTTTGAGGTAAATGAAAAATACCTCTCATGTTTTTCTGTATTTTATAACTTAAATTTCCATGTAAAATTCATTAAATTCGGTTCAGTAAAAAAAAAACTTGATATTTTCTAAACTTCAGTAATTTATGTTTTTTATCTCCAAAACCACTATAACAGGCCTTAAATTGTCAAATTTACAATCGCGCCAAAATAGTCCGAGCTCATGGCTACGTCGTGATTCCCGTGCAAAATCTAATATTTGGCGGGACATAAAGATACAAAGGACCTCGGACATTTTCTTATTCAGATTGCCCATCCAATTAAGTAAAAACTGACCTAGGGCTAGACTTCTGAAACTGCACAGTAAAGATAGTTAAAGACCATTTCTTGATATATTCGACTAAATTTCACAAGTTTGTGAACAAAAAAGAAGACTGTGTAGACATTTCTCATTCTCATTTCTATTGAAATATGAGCATTAATCATTTTTACGTTTTAAACACTGAATCCAGCTTCCTATACTGTAACAGAACTACACCCGACTCCAACACCTGAACTGACCCTGGTGCCTCCAGAACTAACACTAACACCCTAAGAACAAATACTTACGCAACACCCCCCCCCCCCCCCCCCCCCCCCCCCCCCCGATCGAGGTAAGAAACTTATTTGTTAGATTTCAGTACGAATTTTGAATTACGATTTTATTTAGTAAATTTTTGATCATTCTACAGAATTTTTCGGCAAGATATTAACTAGTTTCGGTACGTCAGGCTTATTTATTAAATTTTTCTGATTTTTGTAAATTATTTATTTCGAAAGAGGAGTCTAAAATGTTTCGTTTGTACAAGTTGTAAAATGTATATTGGAATTTGTGTATCGTGATAATTAGAAAGCAATTTTTGCATAAATCATAATTGTCAATCTTTTCGTTGTAAATTATGGAACGCTGGTTCTGCATTGTATTGTATTGTAATTTGTAATTGTATGGTTTGACAAGTGCAGTACCGTATATTTAATTCTTCATTGCAATTTAGAAATTATTGTGTGCCAGTATATTGCATATCTATAAGATGTCCATTTTGTTGTATGGTAGTCGATAATACATTCATACCAGCTATTGTGTTACGTTTAATTTGCATTGCATTTTTGTTAATTTTTTGTTACTTTAACTTCAGACTAGTAAGTAATTAATTTGAGAATTGATGGAAGTAATAACTGACATATTGTATTCGCATAACGTATGATCTGAATAGCACGTATATTTTGTATAAGTAGCACGTATTATTTATGGGAGCCTTCGGAGGTATGGTGTACCCAAAGGTACAGTTTTGCCTTTTTTGTTTTTGCTATGGTGCTTATCATATGCTATATGTTTTAGCTTCTTCCACCAGACGACATTTTCCTGGTGATGTCACGACCTGGAAGTCTTTTACACGTTTTACCTTACTTTACTCGCCTGGATGTGAATTCCCAGCGCAGAGATTCTACGTCCCATGGTTGTGCCTTAATCGCCAAGCTGCTGACCTTTGTAATCGACTGATGAGACAGCTCAGGGATACAAACACCGGATATGGGGAGCCAGAATGGGGTCAACGTCTTCGTGATTTAATCAGACAGTAACTTACCTAATTTAACTCTAAGCTATTGATAAATTGTAAGCGCCCTAACTAACGTACAAGTAAAATTAAACTGTTAAAGTAAACATCTGTGAAAATACTATTATATTTAATTATGTCAAATGAGTAATGTTCACTAGTAAGAGTTATGGAGTCCAGTTAGGATCATTTGATATGAAGAAATATTTGATAATACTGATATTGATAAAATTAAAAATATTAAAGCGGAACGAAATCTTGATTTACGAAGGAAACTTTGAATACGGAATAAATTGTTAATGCGCATGCTAATTAATGCATTAAAGACCATATTTACAGAGAGCTGTTCCCGTAGCAACGGGAGACAATATTCGCGCTTGCGCACTCAAGTTTGTCATAAATGTTCTATTAATTTACGGGTAAAGACTTCTGTGTACGAAATATATTTTCGATATGAAAATGATCCAGCATGTAAATACAAAAGATAAAAAATAGATTTAGAGATTTATATGTGGTATTTTCCTTCAGTATATAGTTATGGTCCTTGATTTGATTCATATCTTACGAATTTAGATTTTTTATAAATACACGTTCATCGTTTTAAAAGGAAATGTCCATCAAAGTTCCAAAGTATTTTCTTATGGATGATATCACGTGAAATGTTTATTTTTGATTCACAAAACAGCTACGCCACGCGATCTATTAATCTGAGTGCGTTCTTATTATTTCATTGATGACCAAAGGCATTAAAGTATGTCACGTCAAAGCCATCTTATATGCTTCAAATCTTTTATGATCAGTTCTAATTAGTGGACACCCTCAAAAATTAAGTTAGGGTCTTGATTACCTAGGTGACCTATGTTTGTTTTATCATGTCATTTGTATAACAGTTACGTAATAATTTCCGGTATATTACTTATAACAGCAACTTCAGTGACATGCAGCCGCGACCCCTAAGTATGTAAATTTCATTCAAGTCGGAGAAAAATATAAACAACTATTATTTGAAGTTGTGGAAAAAAGATAAAAATGAAAGAAAATATGACATTTTTAAATGTAAGGAGCAAGTTTTATATTTGTACGATGTTTGGAAATAGACTGGAAATGCTTGTTCTTTTCTGACGAAAATAAGATTAAAGCAGGCTTTTCAGGTAAAATATGATTAATAACATACATATCTTTAATCAAAACATACTGTATGATGAATTACTGGACTGAAATCATCTTTATAGTGGCAAAACAATTCGTAATACAATGATAATTTTATATAAGTTTTCTTGTCGTTGAGCGTTCTTTTGCCACACGTAACGGGCGCATGCACGTTAAATTAAAAACATCCGTGAAATAGCATTGCAACCGATAGCTTTTGTTAAAAAGTCTATAAGTAAAAAAGCAAAAAAAAATCATAATCAAACCATTTTATAGGGTTAGTTGTAGGCCAGCATATAAGTAGGACTTTCATCAAATGAAAATATCCGTTTCTAAAACAAGAATTAGCTTTACAAAAAGTTGTATTGTCTACAATACAGCTCATGTTACAGTGATCACAAAGCCTTTCATTAAAAGGTATATGCCTTCATTTGCCAAAGCTTTAAATGTGGAAATAATGTATATGCTTTTCGTTCTAAACACATGAACCTTCTTTTCCGTTTTAAAAATCTGGTTTATCTTTAGGAATGACGACAGTACATCAAACACAAGCACAATAAAGAAATAAAAACACAAGCAAATTCCAGAAGAAACTTTGCTATCTAACCAATTTATTCAACATGAAATATGAAGCAAGATAAAATTGTTAATAATATACCAAGTTCAGTGATATACATCACAATGCAAACGAAAATTTGGTCTAAAAGTAAAAAGGACTAATTAAATTGAAAGAATACAAAATACGACAGGATGAGTTAATTTATCGTCTCGTCTGATTCTAATCCATCACTTCTATGATTTAGTTCAACACCTCTGTCTTTAAGATCTCTAATAATATGTTCAATCAGTTGTTTGTGCTATACTTGTTCCAAAACCATTCCGTCCCCGACACAAGAACTCTTTTACCTGTTTTCGGAACTTCGGTCCACTTAGAAAATAAAGGAAGAAATTTAATGTATTGTTCAAATACACCAACATATTGACAATAGCCCATGTTAATTTAAGAACAGCTTTGTCGTAATTTGTTTCTGCAGATTCACTCCAGTCATCCTCCCAAATAATGTACACTGATATTGGCGGGGTGCAAATAATGAACACAGTATTCACTACCAACAACGTAATGGTCAGTTGCGAAATTCTGTTGCTTCTTTCAGCAACCACGTGATCAGTTGGTGCCACTTGATTCCTTGTTTTAAGTTTTCTCGTCAGTAGTCGGACAGTAATTGAAACGTTCGCTGACGTAAGCACAGTTAAAGGAACAAGCGAAAAGATACACAAATCAATCCATTTGTAGTGCTCAAAAAAGTTTACGTAATCAACGTTGTCAAGGAGATTGCATTCAAACGTTTGTGTGGAATTGTTTTTCTCCAAACTAACGCCATAAAACCAGTGGATGTTAAAAATAAGAAAAAAACTAAGAATGGTTACTATTACGACACACACATTTCTCATGCGGCAAATAGTTTTAACTTTATGTGGGAACCAGACACAAATAAAACGCTCGGTTGTCACGGCGACCAGGAACCATGACGAACACTGAAAAGACACATACAGAATAAATACATGTAATTTGCATCCGAATGCCGACTGTGCTCTAATATCTATTTCAAACACGTAAATAATCCAGTGTCTCAAAAGACCCGTCCAAAGCACGAGTAAATCAGTCACTGCCAACGCTGTCAGGTACATTGCAGTTGACGTTTGGCGATTTCTACGTTGCGTAAGAACGGTTATGGTCAAAACGTTTCCGAACGTTCCCAAAAATATAAAGAATGGCGGAAATATCTCCCATATTTGCACTGCTCTGTATTCCAGAACATCCATTTCCGATGCCAGTATGACAATTTTAAGAAATCAAATACCGTCTGCTATTTCCAGTGTGGCTAAACCAAGTAAATTAAACAAACATGTTACCATTCTGTGAACAACAATTACTCAGGCTTATGAAAAAGTGAAAACTGAACGCTGCAATAAAATTTCAATGAAAGAAACTATTTGCCAATGTTTCTCTCTAAACGAGACGAATGGTGTGTTACCATGACAATAGTTGCGGAAATGGCTCTTTTGCATTGGTAATAAAGAATCAAATAAAACGATCCAGTTATATTATTCATTAACCTTAATGGTTTAATTCAAAACATAATCAAGCCTGTAAGTTTTATGAAACAGTTTTCGTTTTAATAATATTTTAAATATATTCATGATACTCAGTCGAGTGTTATATATTTTGAAGGAAAATCTCATTCAGAAACTTGCTTCTTTCCAAGGTAGAACTGAAAGGAAAAACTCAAAAATATTAAGTTAGCGGAAGTCTGGAATAAAGTACCAGTTTAAAACAAAATTTTTAATTAATTGTTTTTGTGTAAAATCGTAATTTCCAGGTGTCATAAAGTACCATTTACAAGTCTTCTAGTATCATTCGTGTCTTCTCCTTTTGATCAAAGCCAAAATTGTTTATCAAGAAGTAGTTGTCGTTTACAGGCTCACGCAAGGATACTGTAAAAATTGACTAAAACTTGCCAAGCGGTTTACTTGTCGTAAATGTGAGTATTGAAATAAGATGAATGTGATACAAATAAAATAGATAAGCATTTTACTGCTATTGCCTACCGGAAAGATTATACCAATATCACTAATAGCAACAGAGATGATAAAATATATATTCTATACAGTAGATATTTTAAAAACGCAATATCTGATAGCAAATGAGAGAAATCGTTGTGCGCAAGTACAAGTGAACTTAATAACTATGGCAACGTACTGGTGTCATCAGAAACAATAATAGTACGTTTTATGTTCGATTAATTTACTCCATCGTAGCTCTAACTTACACTTACATACGACTTCTTAACTCCTTCATACGGCTTACTAATTCCTATTTAGGTCTTACTAACTCCTATTAAGGACTATTTAACTTCTGCTAAAGACAAAATAACCCCTATATGTGACATACGACTTGTTTACTCGTACGTTAAACATGATAACTTCATAACTTCAACGTACGCCTGAATAAATGTTTATTAAATATTGATGTCTGGTAAGCTCATATAAATTTGGAAACATCTGGAAGAGTATTACCTACTAAAAAAGAAAATATAACTTTCATTTAGAATTTTGTTTCTTTTATAATTGTCAATGATACTTCACCAGGTTATTACAGTGCAAGATTCGCAGTCAAAAAGCATGACTGTAGTGATTCGTACATATTATTCATAGTTATCTTATCTACTAATTCTTGTTCAGCAGACACAACTCTTTCAAGTCATACAAAAACATGGGGACACCAAGCATCAAGTTTTTATCTATTTGTGGATCGGATACGTACAACTGACTTACTCCTACGTAGGTCTTTATAACTCTTACATCTGACAATAGCTCCTCCGTACTACTGGCTAAGACCCCCGTACTACTGGCTAAGACCCCCGTACTACTGGCTAAGACCCCCGTACTACTGGCTAAGACCTCCGTACTACTGCTAAGATTCCCGTACATGCTAAGACCCCGTACACTGCTAAGACCTCCGTACACTGGCAAACTCTTTACTATGGTAAGACCCTGTACTACTCTAAGCCTCCGATATGTAAGACCCTCGTATCTATGGTAAGCCTCGTACTCTGGCTAAGACCGTACTACTGCTAAATCCCCCGTACATATGGCTAAGACACTCGTACTACTGCAATGAACCTCGTACTACTGGCTAAGAACCCCGATACTGCTAAGACCCTCGTACTACTGGCTAAGACCCTCGTACTACTGGCTAAGACCCTCGTACTACTGGCTAAGACCTCCGTACTACTGGCTAAGACCCTCGTTAGGCATTACTTATGCGTACGATTCTAATACTGTACATGTTTTTAAAAAAGAGTCACAGGTTTCACCCACGTTCGCTAAATACCTCTTACACTACGTTTCAAATCTTGCAGTTTATTTATTTATTTATTTATTTATTTATTTATTTATTTGCAGTTTATCACATGCCTTGCCGAAATGAAGACACCAAACCTCGTTGCATTCACTCATTTTAGGAAGCGCATCTACTCTTTGTAGTCAAGATTGCAGCATATCCGAAATCAAGATGAATATCTAAGACAAACAAAGAAGACACGATTGCCAAATCAAATTGATATACGCTGGTGACAGGACGAGCTTTATCATCAAGCTACCGGAAGTTATTGCTAACATCTCACCAACAAGAAGAAATATCGATAAGGGAAAACTTATTGCCGACTTGAAAACATGGGAGCGTCGCGTGAGATAACGAAAGTATTTCTTCACAGAAGTTGAGGATGAAATTCAAATCGAACATAGAAGAAAGGAACTGTCGCCATGAAGACATAAAGTACACGGCAAAAATCAAGAACAGGTTGCAAATCCCTACTGCATTTAGCCTAGCCATTGTTACTTGAAACTGCTGGACAATAGTTTAGCGTCCATTCACGACCATTTATAAACCTACTACATCCATTTTTGGGGCAAATTGAATTACTTAAAAGGTCAAAAATGGAAGATGAACAGAAAATATCCTGCTTGAAATATATAATTTAGTTTCACTGATGTACCGAAAGGATAAGACTAAAACTACGATAAACAGAACGAAATACCTTTAGATCCAATTATGTATTTTTTACTTACATACTAGACAAGACACATAAGATCACAGCTGCAAACGAAGTATTATGAGCTAGTATTGGTTACCTTCTTTATTTGGTGTAACCTGGTCCATTAACTTCTGTTTAATTAAGTTAAATGCATCGGAAGTATGACGTCATGAACAGGGGAAAAAGTAATGAGATGAAAACAATACCATATTCAAAACAAACTGACGTCAAAATGCACGGAGCAATGTGCTGTCATTACGTTTTGTAGGCCTACTTAAACATATATCGCGTTTCATCGCGTTTTGTAAAATTCCTGCATACAAACTACTTTTTTCACTGGATCCGTCCATGTATTAATGTGCAAACAAGGTAATTCACGTTCTGCTAATACACGATTATCATTTTTGAAATGCTTTCCCAGAGGCGTATATGTATTTCTCCGCAGATTGACATCTGGTATCGGCGTCTTGTTTCTTCCCTAATCTTTAACCTCTTTTTGTAGCAAAAAAGATGCAATCTAAACCATAGAATGTTTTGCTGTATCAATTATCAACGCCAAATGCTCTGGCCCCAACAATGTTCCTACTTACTTCTTCCCTTGTTTACTCCCCTTTTAGAACTCCGCGTCATTTCAGTTTTTGTAGATAACCGTGAATTTTTTAGAATCGCGTGCAACTTGTGCGATTGTTTGTATTTAAGAATAATATCTATGACTTGGTAAGTATCAGTCGGTAGGTTTTTATCTAATTTCTCGAATAATTTATATAAAAAGCTTGTACTCAAAATATGTCTGTACTCAAAATAACTCGAATGTAAAATCATTTTTAATATTGTGCCCCTTTTTACTAAATTTTTAAGTTTTAAGTGATATGAATAAATATTGGCTATTTCATGTTTGTAATAACACAGGAACCTGAAATTCTATCCATAAGCCAACACAAATCTATACATAAAAAGACCTCCCTCTAAATAAAACAAACACTAAGAATGCAACGCATCCACATCCCACCCACCACATATAAAAAAGAAAATTTCGTTTAAAAGAAGTGCGAGTGTGATTGTGTGCACCCGTTCTAAGACTTTGTTCTAAGACTGGGTGGTGTAATTATCTAAGAGCAACTTAAATACACACGAACTGTGCTTACTTTCGCTGTCATCTACAGCCTAACACAAAATCAAAAGTTTCAACAACATTTCGTTTATCGTCTAAACCACTGCGTGACGTCACAGGTTAATGTTCATTTCTGCTGCGGAGTTAATAAAGTTGTTGTGTAAATGTCTGTATACGGTAATACTGTAAGGACCGTATACGGGATAAAGTACAATGTTATGAACGCGTAACCATGTATTTTGTCACAGCAGGATTGTCATGTCAAACACAATTCACATATAATATCAAACAATTCATACCGCATCTCTACACATAGCTGTTCAGCCATTAAAAATATATATTATTCCCTGCTTACGTCAATGGTCGAGTTACTTTCCTGCTTTTCGGAACGCTCGAGTTACTTCTCATCGTTGGGTTTTTCCAACAAGATTTGGCTAAATATTTTTTTTATTAAATTGATTAATTAATTTAAAGATGTAATATTTATTGAAAGAAAAACTAATAATAAAAAATCACGTAGTGAAACTATTTATTTATTATCTCCGAGGCAATATGTGACGTCACGCAATGGTTTCGACGTTGTGAAAACTTATTTGTGTTAGTCAATACAGTGACAGCGACAAGTAAGCCAGGCCCGTAGGAAGCATTTTCAGATTGAGGGGTGGGGGCACACATTATAAAAATCAGCCGACCTATAACAGACCCAGATCCAATGAATACAGTATTCATGGTTGTCAATATGTTTTTGTTGAACAGGCTAAAATAGAAAAGTAGGCGGCTAGGTAGGGGGCCCGTATAATTTTGGAATTCAGCGCTTCATTTCCTGCATTCTGGGGCATTTTGGGAGCATTTAAGAACACTTTTACCACTGCAATTTTATATACAATATACCACATACTTTGACATTTTCAAATGAATACAGTGTAATGAGTATAGTATAACACCCCTCACCTTTTTCTTGGGCTCGGGTCCGACAAAGAAACGCTTTTTTAAGGCTTTTTGATCATTTTTACATCTTCTTTTTTGATTTGACAGTAATAAGGTTAGTTACAATACACATTTTTTATAAAACTGCATGCCTGGTCACAGGTAAAATGGACTCGCTGTCAAAAGATAATTAATTGCTAAGATAATTACCATAATCGGTCAAAATATTGGGGGCACCCCCCCCCCCCCCCCCCCCCCCCCCCCCACACACACACACACATTATTGTTTACATGTGGTGGGTAGGCTGTGGATGCGTTGGTGTTTTTTTATGTAGAGGGAGGTCTTTTTTATCTATAGACTTGTGTTGGATTATGTATAGAATTTCTGTTTCCTGTGGTAATAACGAGAGATAAAAAATCGTTTAGAAACCCTCAGTATGTGCGTTTGGTAATGTTGTTGATTTCTGGGCCCTGGTTATAGTTATTTAAAACTTGTTTACCGTTTCCAAGACCAACAGAATGGTAATTAAAAGATATACCAGAATCGTTAAGTCATCACATATGAAAACAATACATATAGTCATCGTGTAATGTTTTTTTTGTTTTTTGTTTTTTTGTACAAGAATAGCGACAAGACACGTTTGTTTTGTGTACTAACGTCTGCAGAAGCCCGCGGGAATGTTTGTGACCGAGACCGAAGATACAATAATCGAACGATAATTTGATATTTGTAAACAAACGCAGTCGGCCGTATTATTGACCAGTTTAGGTAAATGACGCATAGACGATATGGATAGGTATCTCAAACTGAGACTCGCTGAACGAAGTACTGTATTAGCGCAATGCGTTAGGCCTCTAGGTATGATAACCGAGGTCCGGAGTTCGATACTGGATTGAAGTAAACATTTTTTTACTTTTTTTCACCACAGATACAATGCCGGTTTTTCCACTTTGAAAATAATACGGTAATACAGCATACACGGGATTCCAACACCCAAACGCTTAGCGGACGTGCTAAAAGAAAAAAATAAATTATCTTGGCGTAGAGCATCATCTAAGGCGAATACATAAGGAACTGGGATTCTCCTGGAAACGATCAGGAAGCAATTGATGGCACGGTCTGATATTGTTTTTCTTCGGGCGCAATATTTACGGAAAACGAAGACATTCAGGGACCTTGGACGCCCTATCAAATATACGGGCAAAACGTTTGTGCACGCAGTACATACGGCTTCGAAATGCTGGCAGTCGGAAGATGTTGTTCTCGCTGTTCCATTTAATAAGGACGATCGACTCATCATTGTACATGCCGGATCTGAAGCTGGCTTCGTTAAAGTTGCCGGATTAGTTTTTAAATCGAAAAATCACGCAGCGGAGATTACCATGATGAAATGAACTCAGAAAATTTTCAGAAATGGTTAATGAAACAACTCATACCAAACTGAAAAGCAAACTGAAATAAAACAAAAATAAAGCTGGGCTACATAAAACATTTCTTAATACCCACTTCACATCTACGATTTTTCTTACGATTTGTGACGGATTGCACAAAATCGTAAAAGTTCACTGATTCCTCACATTTACGAGCTAATTAAGAGCTGTATTCGATCAAATTGCGATTTATTCCGAGTTATTACGATGCATTTGCAACTAAAATTACCGATTTGTTCCGAGTAATTACGAATCAATACGATCGTTTTACGAGCTATTTACGAGCTGTTGCGAGTGAATTACGGAATATCATGATTCACCAAAGGCTTTACGAATACATTACGATTTGTTTACGAGTTGTTACGAGTAGTTGCGTGTTAGATACGAGTATTTACGAATATCATATTTTTGCAATCTTAATTTGCACGAAGGCGAGCGTGCTCTCCTCTTCTTGCTGACTACCTTCTTTTTAGGTGGCATTGTTGCAGATATGACTGAGGTCTCACTCCTTTGACGTATTGACAGCAACTGAAAGGAACTGTTCGATTTGGCAGCTTTTATACCTCTCCCAAATCGTAAAGCATACGTACGTACTCGTCAAGTACTCGTAAAGTACTCGTAAAGTGCCCGTAACAAATCGTAATAACTCGTAAACAATCGTAAACACATCGTATTTAATCGTAAAACAAAGTCTTTACGATACATTTACGAGCGCTTACGAGTGGTTTACGTGTTGTTTACGATACTTACGACTTGTTACGAGCTCTTTACGAGCTATTCACCGATGATTCAAATCGCGGACGATCGTAAGAAATTTTTGACATGTCAAAAATATTACCTCAACGTTCACGATTGCTTGCGTTCGTCTGCGAGTAGTGCCGAGCTATTTACGACTACCGACGAGCTATTTACGATTGCATGCGACTGCCAACGAGTTGGCAAATCGTAAGGAATCGTAAGAAAAAATCGTAGATGTGAAGGGGGTATTAGAAAATAATCGAGTGTCGAACTCGTGCTATGTTTCGCACTGCATTTGAAAACCGACAGCTTAGCCACCTGAGCTATTTCGCCATTCAAGTAAATATTAAGTTTTATTTGACAAGCATCTTAAGAATGCCTATCTAATTTACCGTGATAACTGACCAACCTAAATTATCTTTCTTAGACTCACCTGAAATTTTCGCGCCATTTTTATTACCGTTCGCCGACTGTACACATAGGCATTGTAACTGAAAATACAAACTTCAAGTAGGAGCTATCTATATTATATGTATGTGAAGTTAACTGCATCAGAATACAAAGACTGAAAAAAATATTAAAATATCATTTCCTGAAAAAGAGTTATTTGAGCTGAAAAAAAATGATCCCGGATGAAATATTTGGAAAAAATGGAGACAACTCCACAAAGACTTTATGATAGGCTTAGGTGACAATTGACCTAGTACCTCATCCAAACTACCCACTTTTTACCTCTAACCATGAAAAAAGCTGCATATTTGCCACATGGAATAGCAACCTGAATACAAAACTATGTAAAGATCAAATAATTGATTGCCCTGGGGAAAGTAGGACATTTTTGTGGTGAAATTTGTCAACAAACAGACGATTTTTTTTAAAAATTCAAAACCCACAGAATTTCACAAGGTGAAATATGTTGAAAAGGCTACTGCTGGAAAGAGAACAATCTCAACTACCCATACATATGCGTCAAAGTATGGGAAAAATATCTAGAAATATGAGAAAATCGAAGAAATCAATTTCAAGACTGTTAGATGCATAACTGGGTAATTATACATGGCATTTATCATAGATAGGTTACATTTCCTTTGCACTGATATAACATGGGCAGGATTAGGATTAAGAAACGGTGTTCACTCAACAATTTCACTATATAATTAGATTGTTTCCCTTGCGTAAAGAAGGCTTAGGGTAAATCTCTAGTACACAGGCGATTCAGACGACCGTAACACAACTTTTTATGTACTTAATTTTGTTCACTTTCGCCTCGGGTGACATTCTGCCCTCGGGTTGACAATATCAATGTCACACACGCTGCCATATGGTATTTATATGACATCTAATATTGGCATATGATTTCAATTTGTTGATTAATTTTCACTAGTAAGAGTTATGTATTCCAGTTAGGGTCATTTAATATGTAGGTAGTTGTAATAATACTGATAATGATAAAGATAAGAAATTAAAAGCAGAACGAAAGCTTGATTGACAAAAAGCTTAATTGAGCCGCGCCATGAGAAAACCAACATAGTGGGTTTGCGACCAGCATGGATCCAGACCAGCCTGCGCATCCGTGCAGTCTGGTCAGGATCCATGCTGTTCGCTATCAGTTTCTCTAATTGCTATAGGCTTTGAAAGCGAACAGCATGGATCCTGACCAGACTGCGCGGATGCGCATGCTGGTCTGGATCCATGCTGGTCGCAAACCCACTATGTTGGTTTTCTCATGGCGCGGCTCAATTATGATTAGACGTCAAATATACAATAAGCAAAACCTCATATTAAGATAAGTGCAGGGATTTCATAACAGTTGCTTGAATGTGTTTGGAATATATTTAAATGATGGATTTAAGCAAAGTAATACTTTTACAAAGTAATAACAGATCGCATCTGTGGTAGAAATTTACCTTATTGTATTTAGAATATATGTATTACAAAATGTGACCACAGCCTTTATATCTATGACCGGTTATTTAAATGTTTCAAAAGCCTATCAATACCATTATAGAAGTAGGAAATGTTAATGCGTATATTCATACATGTAGAAAAGCATGCATGTTATAACTAAACCATTTTAGTCATAAACCAGTATATAAGTAAGATTATCAACATACTAAAATACCCGTTTCTATAACAAGAATTAGCTTTACATGTTATGAAAAAGTAGTGTTTGTCTTCAATACAGCGCACGTTACAAACCTCACAAAGCCGTTTTTTAACAGGTATATGCATTTTAGTGTGCGTGTGCGAGCGCGTGCGCGTGTGCACCCGTTTTAAGACTTCAACCTTCTTAGACCTTTTAAAAATCTGGTTGATCTTAAAATTTAAGAATGAGGACAGTCATATCAAACACAAACTTAATAAAAGAAATAAAAAAAATATAAAAAATAAACAAAAACACAAGCAAATTCCAGCAGAAACTTTGCTATCATATTTAACTAATTTAAACAATTTATTCAACATGAAATATGAAGCTAGATAAAATTGTTGATAATATAACAAGTTCATTGATATACATCACAACACAAAATATGACAGGACGCGCTAATTCATCGTCTCAATCTATCACTTCTATGATTTAGTTGTCTTTAAAGGTGGTTAATCAGATTTTGGTCAACTAACGGATTTTTTGAAACTTTACCAACTGATCATTTACACTTATTTGTGTTTATCGAGGTCTTAATACACATCAGATTTTCGCTGGAAGTATTTCTAAACTTTGACTTTCCTATCCTAGTTCCTAGTTGCCCAACCAAGCGTTATTTTAGCATAAGTATAAATTTAACAAACACATTTTGCCTAAGGAATGTTATGAATATAAGCACTATTGTATTAGGGTTGTCAAAGACTTGCATTGACAAGAACATATTTGCCGAAATTCATTAGAAATGCAACTTTATAAAATTATTACCTCCATTTGTCTGTCTTGGTTGCGCAACCAAGATAGATTTAAAAATAAATTAATCCCGAAGTTAACAGAATATATGAAAACTGAAAAATGTCAGAAAATGTTGCTCAAATGTGATTGACCACCTTTAAGTTTTCTAATTATATGTTCAATCAGTTGTTTGTGCTATATTTGTTCCAAAACCATTCCGTCCCCGACACAAGAATTCTTTTACCTGTTTCCGGAACTTCGATCCACTTAGAAAATAAAGGAAGAAATTTAATATATTGTTCAGATACACCAACATATTGACAATAGCCTTTTGTCGTAATTTGTTTCTGCGGATTCAATCCAGTCTTCCTTCCAAATAACTAGACAGATATTCAACAGGGGTGGAGGTGTGTGTGGGGGGGGGGGGGGGGGGGGGGGGAAATCGCACTGAACTTTACCCAAACAACAAAGATGGCGGCACTGCACGAAAATGTGTTTTCCTAAAAATTGTGTTTTTGAAAAATGCTGGAGAAAATCACCTAGCTATAAACATGCTACACAATTTTTGGAACATACCAGTCTTTGTGGCTACACAAAAGCTTTTGTAGTTCTCCGGGAATGCTGGTCACGGGATTCGAAACTGAAATCGTAGGATAAGGTTTAGTGCATTTTGCTAAAATAGTACTTTTCTCGAAATATTCACGGCTATATGCACTTTAATCATAACCTGTAGGTTTCTGTTATAAATATATACCCAAAGCTATCTGTCCTATGCGAAATAAACTTTTAATTTTCATGAAAATTCAATTTTAATTTTCATGGTAAGGTTCAGTGCCCAAAATCATTCACATTATAACACGAAGACTGCTTTATCACATATTTGACGTCGTTGGAGTGTAATAAAGCCATTAAATAAAAATGATAATACACTAGTGTAATAAAGCTTTGACGTCGACGTCGTTCATAGTATAGGAGACGTTGGTCAAATTGACTTGTTTATACAGTAAAAGAAAGTAAAATTTTTGATGTTTCGATAGGAAAGGCTGACATGTGATAAAAAGAATATTACATTTGTGACTTTCCACATTGAATTTATTAAACTCGTTGAATAAAATTGATAAATTGCTCGGCAGAGCCTCGTACTTTATTTTTTTATTCAACTTGTTTAATAAATTCAATATGAAAAGACACTCATGTAATATCCTCTATATACATTTCAACACATGGCTTATAATAGAAGGACAAATCAAGATATTTCTTACAATGTGATCCTGCTGTTGCTTATCTGACATCATATAGTTGGACCTTATCGAGTTTTGCATACATTCGCAGAGGATGTGCCATAAAACAAACATTCCTATAGTCCTCCGATAAAAGTATGCAATGCTATGAAAATACTGTTTGCTTTTTTAAAGATTGCGCTCTTGCACACTTTGTGGCACGTTTGCTAAGATGAGATTTTCGTATTGCAGAATTATTCCTACCACACATATAGCTCGAAGAAGTGTTTAAGAGCCCATGAAAGAAAGCACACGAGGTCAGCACCTGATAGGTTTCTGAAAAAAAAACTGTTAACCTACACAGGAACAACAACACTTTTCATAAAACAATTACACTTTACAACACAAGTGAATTACGAGATTCAGCAATGAGATAAGCAATGAAGCGCTTCGAAACATTAGTGGTAAAGCGTCAGGTTTGAGTCCAAAAAGACATAGATTCGCTAACTTGGCTTTACGTAATCGTACCGATAGTTCCTTTACTTGGCACTCAGTATTAATATGAAAAATGATCGACCCTCTTCTCTCAAATCCTTGTAGTGATGGGTACCACCAGAAATAGCCTGTGGAGAATAATTTATTTAAGCAACCTAATATAGATTAGTGTAAAGTACCACTGAGTGTTGTTATTTCTTTGGTATAGATGCCATTTATCATACATGTTTGGTACAAGAATGTACCGTTTCGAATCAAAAGATCCTTCATCCAGTTTGTTTGCAAAATTAATGTCACCCCCTTTCACAAAATTAACGTCACCCCCTTTCACACTTAGTAAGAGCGTTGGTCTACGGATCGCGGGGTCGCGAGTTCGATCCTCGGGCGGGGCGTATGTTCTCCGTGACTATTTGATAAACGACATTGTGTCTGAAATCATTAGTCCTCCACCTCTGATAATTCATGTGGGGAAGTGGGCAGTTACTTGCGTAGAACAGGTTTGTACTGGTACAGAACCCAGGAACACTGGTTAGGTTAACTGCCCGCCGTTACATGACTGAAATACTGTTGAAAAACGGCGTTAAACCCAAAACAAACAAACAAACCTTTCACACTTATTAAAGTATTATATCACATAACAGTATCAATCTTACATTTTATTAATATTTAATTTAAAAACAAATGTGATGTATGTTTTAAAGCTGTATATTCTATATCCCTACAATGCAAGGAAAATGTTTTGATTTTTTTTTTTTAAAAGCAGAAATTTAGGAAGAACTCTTTGTTTACAGCCGCGAAAACTGATGACAAAATAAACTTTATATCTAATCAGACAGATCTATGCAGAAAATAACATTGCAACAAGGGCAAATGTTGAGCAGCTTATTTCTGGTATCCGCATGTAAATTAAAGAAATATATTCATTCTGCAACATGTACAGACTTTATATGGATATAACTGTATAAATTGTCAGAGTGAAAAAAACGTAATTAAAGTGAGTCTGTCGACGTTATTTGTGAACGTATTTTTTTCGTGTATTTTATAAAAATGGTCAGTAACTCAAGTCAAACCTTAATAAATGCAATAAAAGTTTAAAAATATATTTTCATTTCAGAACTTGAATCATGCATGCCTGGTTGCTTCTAGTTTTTCTCGGTGTGGCGGGATTGCCGTTCCATTCCGTATAAGCGCAGGGTACGTTACAGTGTAGGGATAATACACGTTTTTTTGTGTATTAACGTCTGCAGAAGCCCGCGGGATTGTTTGTGACCGAGACCGAAGGTCGAGGTCACAAACATATCCCAAGGGCTTCTGCAGATGTTAATACACAAAACAAACGTGTATTGTCGCTATTCTTGCATAAAAATATATTTCACGGCGATTTATGTATTGTTTTCATACGTGATGACTTGACGATTCCGGTACATTTTTTATTTACCATTCCAGTTGTTCTTGGAAACGGTAAAACATGTTTTAAATATCCGTATCCAGGGCCCGGAAATAAACAACGCTATCAAAAGCACCTCCTGAAGGTTTTTAAGCGAGTTTTTATCTCTCATTATTACAAACATAAAATTACCAATAATTGTTCATATCATTGCACAATTTGGTGGACTCGATCACAATTTCAAGAATAATAACTTTGCATTCGAGTTATATTGAGTACGGACACGCAGTTGGAGTACGGATAAGTACGAACGTAGTGTCAAGTTTCCAAGCTGTTTATATAAATTCTTAGAGAAATTAGATAAAAACATACCGACTGATACTTACCAAAATCATAAATATAATACCTAAAAACGAACAATAGCACAAGTTACACGCGATACTTATTTATTCACAGTTATTTACAATAACTGAACAGACGCTTTGTAAAGGGAGTGAACTCTAAGAGAAGCTAGGGCGTACATTGATGGGGGCAGTACGATTGGGGTTGGAAACAGATACAGCTAAACATACTATGGATTACATTGTATTTATAATGCTACAAGATGAGGTTGTTAAGGAAGAAACAAGACGCAGATGCCAAATATCAGTGTGCGTAAAAATACATACATATATCCCTGGCAAAGCATTTCAAAAATAAAAATCGGGTATTAACAGCACGTGAATTGCCTTGTTTGCACACGATTTTTCTCCCGTTAATACATGGGCGGATCCAGTGAAAAAAGTAGTTTTTATGCAAGAATAAGTATTTGTACTTCCATGTACATAGCAAACATTTAAATGCTGATCGGGCATTCATATATAGAGGGTTCGTCGGGAATTGCTTCTATCCTTTGCTTTCCTCAGTATGTAGTGGATGGAGTGTAATCATAACGCGACGTATCGCGTTTTAAGCACGTTTTCTCTCATATTCAAGGTTATAACACACTAAATAGTTCTTGTTCTTTATTCTATATAAAATTGACCTATTTCCAATGACCGCAGCACACATCAGGACCCATTTTAAATGTCTGTAACTTACATTTTCTTGAAGAATATTGTCAGTGCTAACTAAAAATCAAAAGAAAAGTGGGGGCCATGTTTGATGCAAGAAAGTTAATTTCAATCCAACACACAAACTGCAAAATCAGCTTAAAAATGAGACCCCAAATTATACTGGTGGTGTATGATCTAAGTTTCCATGAAAAATTTTGTCATGTTGTTATTTCATTATGAAAATGCTACCTACATGTCAAGCATAGATCTGCCATGTGATTTTAGCAAAGATATTGCAAAGAAAATAAGGAAAATCGCTCTACAGAACAAAAAAACTGAGGACTATTTGTATCCGCAATGCTACCATTTTTTTCGCGCCATTTTTCTATTTAGTGTCTGTATGCCTCAAGGCAAATATAAAGTTTATTTTTAACATGTGCATGACGTATTGATATGCCTGCTTGGGGCTTTCATTTGGCACTTGCTGTCACCTGCAAAGACATCGGTGCAATGTTTTCTCGGTATTTGTAGGTCTTTTTTTTTTTTTTTTCAGATGAAGTATCTCTGTCGTACACGAATCAATGTCATCAGTTTTAAAGGCTCATAATGCCTTTGTTTAAAATGTGTCTGCCACATTTTCCGTTATGAACATAAAATACATTAATTTCTTGTTAAATCCTATTCCTGATAATTACTTTCTTTAACCTATGTCAAAGGTTTGAATATTGCTGAAGATATTAGAATGTTTTATTAATTTTATTGTTTTTATTACCTCCCTTTATGGCTCTAACTATAACAGTTCATGCGCAATATTAAAAGTAGTGCTTTTCTAACCATGTAAAAACTTTAAACACGAACGTTTTGGCTATCCTTCATTTTCGTTACGCATCAAGAACTTTGGCACCAATGTCGAATTTTTCTTCAGTGGTGGTGATAAACTTGAATATAACGTTATTTTTTTAAGTTTAGATTATATTTTATTTGAAGTCTTACATATGCACTTGGAACATTGGATTAGTATGGATTCGACGGAATATCATAAAAACGTTAACTATATTTATTAACTATTGCCATCAGCAATCCGTATTCAAATCCGGCACATAATGTGGCCAGTACTTTATGAAAATGTTAAACATAGAAATGTACATTTTAATGTTTCGACTTTTTCACTGTTTGACGTCACATTCAACTGTTGTGTAACGGTGGTCTGTTGCCATAACGGTACAATTTTCCTGGACTCCGTACATGATACTTGTACCTGTACGGTATATCAAATATTAGACCTATTATCACCCTAAGTCCGAGTCACAAAATGCCTTGCATGTAGATACGTTTCTCTAAAACTACTAGTCCTAAAGGCTTTAGTGCTTTCAAACTTCACACATGAGATGACGTCACATGATAAGATGCACAACTTTTGGCTTTTATTTGTTCAAAATTACGCCCCTTTCTCACTTAGAATTTTAGATTAAAGGTATACACGTAAGCAGGCTTTTCGTAAACTACCAAATCTTTTCAAACTCCACTCGTGTGATCTTACTAACTAGGTAAAACATCGTTTTTGACAATTGTTTACATTTATTTCTTTAAAAGTTCTTTTTTAAAAGGGGACAACTCCTTTAGAATAATTTAAGTATCCAATTCTATGGGACAGAACAGTAAAACATGTATTGGACAGATAAGTTGTTTGTCAAGATGTTGTTCGTTTACTAATAATTTCAGTTTTGTGATATACTGCTAAACCTTAAAGATCACCCTTGGAGCCGGATATTTCTACCCGCACTTTCAGCCAGTGAAAGATTCTTATACTATTCTTACGCGACTTTAGTCCGGTAGGTTGGCACAAACAGCATTATAAATTTTGCACTAAAATGAATTTACTTGTACATTACAATAACAACTGATTAATATAATTGCAAAATAACAAAAAAATAATGAAATGAATACAATTACACCTTTAAAAAAATACCACTGAAAAGAGTTGTCGTAATATTGAACCCTAGCCGCCTTTGTGATGGCTTGTCAAAAAAGCCACCAGGCAACCACGACACTACTCCGAGTAATTATCGTAGTTAAGGACCTGTTGTGACATTCGAATTCGTTTCCTTCATATATTATTTCGGCATGTTCCGGTCATAACGGAACATCGTTTATTTCCGTTGCGGTAAAATGCCGAACTTGCATACGGAGAATACGGAATCGGACGGAAAAAGCCGATTGTCATTTCATGTCCACTTCCTTAAAGTGCATTTTGAAACATGATACATATTTGGTTCAATATACACGTTCTACTGTTTAGTAAGTAATCTTGTGAAATATGTCGAATGTCTAAATGTTTCTTGTAGTCAGCGGTGGTGTTGATAGAAAAAGTAGAAGTTCGGGTGATAACACAGGCGAATATAGAAAGAGTGTAGGCAAGGTTTTGCACATCATTGACACAACATCTGCTGCTTCTGTGTTATGTTAGTCAGATTTATTTCTTTTGGTTTCGCTAAGATGGGGGGGGGGGGGGGGGGGGGGGGGGGGGGGGGGGGGGGGGGGAATAAATGCCGACTTATTTTGATATTGCGGTCAAATGCACATAAAGTAACCATACAGATTTTTCATCACTGTTATAAACATCAGTGTACAAGATGCTTAAAACAGATTTTCTTATAAACCAAATATTGCATATGGATATGGGCTAGAAGCAATCTTTTGCTAAGTTATATCTTGTTATACCAGTCGTGGACTGAGCGCGAAACTATTGTAACTGTATATAGATAAAGAACAAGATGCAATAATTTCGCGCTCAGCCCTCGACCTGTATCAGAAAGGTGTTCGTTAACTTTATCTTGCGTGAGAGGGAAGTAGGTCTCTAGGCTATGGTAGGTCTTTTTAACATTTATATTCAAGCGGAATATATCGCTAAAGTCTAATATCCTTATTTTTCAGCTAAAGTCTAATATCCTTATTACTCAGCTAAAGTCTAATATGCTTATTTCTCAACTAAAGTCTAATATCCTTATTTCTTAGCTAAAGTCTAATATCCTTATTTCTCAGCTAAAATCTAATATCCTTATTTCTCAACTAAAGTCTAATATCCTTATTTCTCAGCTAAAGGCTAATATCCTTATTTCTCAACTAAAGTCTAATATCCTTATTTTCAGCTAAAGTCTAATATGCTTATTTCTCAACTAAAGTCTAATATCCTTATTTCTCAGCTAAAGTCTAATATCCTTATTTCTCAACTAAAGTCTAATATCCTTATTTTCAGCTAAAGTCTAATTTGCTTATTTCTCAACTAAAGTCTAATATCCTTATTTCTCAGCTAAAGTCTAATATCCTTATTTCTCAGCTAAAGTCTAATATCCTTATTTCTCAACTAAAGTCTAATATCCTGATTTCTCAGCTAAAGTCTAATATCCTTATTTCTCAGCTAAAATATAATATCCTTATTTATCAACTAAAGTCTAATATCCTTATTTCTCAGCTAAAGTCTAATATCCTTATTTCTCAACTAAAGTCTAATATCCTTATTTTCAGCTAAAGTCTAATATGCTTTTTTCTCAACTAAAGTCTAATATCCTTATTTCTCAGCTAAAGTCTAATATCTTTTTTTCTCAACTAAAGTCTAATATCCTTATTTCTCAACTAAAGTTTAATATCCTTATTATTCAATTAAAGTTTAATATCCTTATTTCTCAACTAAAGTCTAATATCCTTATTTCTCAGCTAAAATCTAATATCCTTATTTCTCAACTAAAGTCTAATATCCTTATTTCTCAGCTAAAGTCTAATATCCTTATTTCTCAACTAAAGTCTAATATCCTTATTTTTCAGCTAAAGTTTAATATCCTTATTTCTCAACTAAAGTCTAATGTCCTTATTTCTCAACTAAAGTCTAATATCCTTATTTTTCAGCTAAAGTCTAATACTTTTCAGCTAAAGTCTAATATCCTTATTTCTCAACTAAAGTCTAATATCCTTATTTCTCAACTTAAGTCTAATATCCTTATTTTTCAGCTAAAGTGTAATATCCTTATGTCTCAACTAAAGTCTAATATTTCTCAACTAAAGTGTAATATCCTTATTTCTCAGCTAAAATCTAATATCCTTATTTCTCAGCTAATTTAAAAGTCTAATATCCTTATTTCTCAACTAAAATGTAATATCCTTATTTCTCAACTAAAGTCTAATATCCTTATTTCTCAACTAAGTCTAATATCCTTATTTTTCAGGCTCTGGTTGCTTCATGCCATTTGTGCTGATGTACTTTGTGTCGTTGCTTTGATCAACATTCCCACATGAATCGGGAACAAATTGCTAGTGAAACAGCATTTAGACACTGCAAACTGAAACTGATTAAAACTTCCTGATAAACTTTCGTAGTGGCAGATTCGAAGATGGCAGTTTGTGTAAAAAAAGAGCTGTGTTTTGTTAACAGAATGACATACATTGACAAAATAATATTGTGGTAACCATATTTTCCAGCTTTGTTTTCAAACGTTACGTCTAGAATCTGTTGATGCATAAAAAATATATAGTTTATTATAAACTTTATATATGTTCTAGTGTTTATTACCTTTTCATTTCTTTAATATAAACACACATTTCCGTCCTAGACATCTTTGGCTTAGGAGTTTTATTACATACCTCTACATGTGCGTCAAGGTCCGCATCTAGGCTATTGGTTTAAACTCTTTTTCCACTCCACTATTTTCAAAAACCAAAGGCATACGGTGTTTGGACTATCCGTTTGTCTGTCATGCTGTCTGACAGTCGAAATACCTTGTGAAATGCTTCCTCTTAAGGCTTATAGTGTTTGGAGATCACCCCTCAGGTGAATTTCAATTTTGGAAATTTATACCTGTAGACCATTACTGTTTATGATAAACTGATATACTAAATTGTTCAAAGCAAGTAGGAAATACTTAACACAAAGGTAAGCTTCTTTGAGAATATCTTTTATAATATTAGATGTATTTTGACTGTCAACGTTTTATTTTGTAGAAGTTATCAAACTCATTTTTTGAAGGTATTTATTCTTTAACTTTGTTTGGAATGTGTGTGTGTGTAACATTTATCTAGATTCTCCCAGCAATGAAATATGGTTAACTTATAGATTTTATTAAAAATAGCAATATTTTGTCGTTTTGACAGCTCTACTTTCACTCAGTCATTTTGCCATTTTTGCAATGTTTTGAAATGTACCCGATTGGTAATATTTTCAACATTGGGAGTACCTTGAGAAGTACGCATCTCTTGAAACACACTTCTGCTTATTCTGAAGAGTTTGATATACATTTTTTGAAAAAGTAAGGCCTATGAGACACAACAGCATAAAACAAAGATTTACCCGAGGGTCAGTTTCAAAACACTTTACATGAACCTCATTTTTTACAAACTTTAAGGATTACAAAAACGTGTATACTCAACTCGCCCAGTGTTTACGTCACAAAAATCACTGACACCAGACCAGAAAAAATAAAAACACTGTACTTATTATACCCCACCCTAGGTTTACTTTAAGAACCACGGCCATGAAAGGGAAAATGTACTAACCCATTTCAATCACACATTTCTCGCCTTAAACGAGCATTTCAGTACATGGGCACTACGCATACTGAACAGGTGATTATCTTCCATCTTGCACCAGTCTACTATGTTCTGTTTGAACCATCGAGTTTTATTCCTGAATCCCCAAACTTCGAAAGTCCAAACTACGATGATCAAGTCGAAACCACGATGGCTAAAAGTCGAAATCGTGAAACAAGGATGTTAAAACGTGATATATCATTTTGCATTTTCACCATCGTGGTATCGTCTTTCAATCATTGTGGTTTCGATTAAATTGCCGAACTGAGCTTTTTATGACATTGTGAGAAATGCGCAATTGAACTGTGTTAGTATATTTTCCCGTTCGTGACCATGGTTCTTATAGTATACCTAGGGATAGGGTATAATATGTACGATGGCATTTTCTTTCTGGCCTGCCGCAAGTGACCAACGCCTATTGTTAGAACTTCAGTGTCTGGATAGTTCCGATTTAGTATCGCCCCTTTTTGACTTTGCTGTTTGAAAACTGTGGAACTAATGGATATATATATTGCGTGTTAGTTTAATACATAGTGCTTCAGAAATGTGTTCGCTGGACAATGAACCACTTTTGAATGATGTACACATGTCGGGATCACAGAAATCCAGCGATTACAAAATGTGTTCAATGTTAAAATCCCATCCGGTCAAATTTATTGTAGACTGAGAAACAAGACTTATTTTTACACCTATTTCAGACCTGCGACCGGGCATTCTGCGTCAGAAAAAGTAATGATAATTCCTCAAAGGATATGCAAAAATTTGCCAATTTAAATATTAAATGTAACAAGCCATGATCTGTGTTGATTTGATGACAAACAATCTGACTAAAGTACTTGATCTTCTAAACGAAGATCTGAGAGCGACCCATTCACATTCGTCTTCTGTATATTTTGGATTTCCAGTATTGCTATTTTTTTTCGCAAATGTATTTTTATTCTAACCAATCAGACAACTTGTTCGAATGTCAAAGAGTAAGAAAAATTTGCAGTCAATCCAGGGCTCGAACCTGGGACCTTTCGCTTACAGAGCAAGTGCTCTACCGACTGACGCCCTACCGACTGAGCTAACCGGCTATATAACATCTTTCGACATAAAAATTGTAGATATCAAAAGCCAAGGCTTTTTAAAGCTTGCAGAATTTTGTAAGTTAGCTTTTGATTGGCTAACGGAAGGTTCGTCAGAACGAGGCTATCAATAGCTCGTTGTCAGATCCTATGCGTAGCGTAATAGGATATGTACTTTAGTCAGACTGGATGACAAACACCTGGAAAGATGCAATGGGAACAACCATGTGCCTAAAGCGATCCGGTTTGAAGACTAATATCATAATCATATTTTGTATACCGGGTTTTATAGACAAGGTAATAAAACTAAGGTTGGAAACATCTTCCCTAGTAGTTACTTTTTTATTGATTAAACGGCAAGGATGAATTTTGAGCTCACTTTTATAAGCAGTGATAAACTGAGATTTGTCTCCAAACTTGGATTTATAACCTTGAAACCTGATTTGATATTTATACGCGCAGTCCAGAAATTGACCAATGTAAGGTTACAATCTGAAGCTTGCCTCCTCACTCAAATTTATAACCTTGCAGTCTTGTTTGTTGTTTCTTAGAGCAGTCGTGAAATCAGCCAATGAAAAGGTTTTATTCCAAGACTTGACTACGACTCTTAATTCTTATCTGTTTTTCAAACAATCGTGAAATTGACCAATGACAAGGAAGCCTTACTTGTTTTTAGCGCAATCGTGAAATCGAGCAATGACAAGGTTCGTATTATCCTAGACTGGCCTGTTGTCTTGAAGCCTAATTTGTTCTTGATGCAGTTATGAAAGGTTGCATAGAATCCTAGACTGGTCTGCAGCCTTGAAGCCTTATTTGTTCTTGGCACAGTCATGAAATCGAACAATGACAAGGTTGCATAGAATCCTAGACTGGCCTGCAGCCTTGAAGCCTTATTTGTTCTTGGCACAGTCATGGAATCGAACAATGACAAGGTTGCATAGAATCCTAGACTGGCCTGCAGCCTTGAAGCCTTATTTGTTCTTGGCGCAGTCATGAAATCGAACAATGACAAGGTTGCATAGATTCCTAGACTGGTCTCTGACCTTAAAGTCTTATTTTCTTTTAGCGCAATCGTGAAATTGACCAATGACAAGGTTGCATTCTGAGACTGTTCTCATGAGTTGTTCTTTAAGGCACCTCATGGACCCGTAGTGACAATCGGCAAGTTACGTATTCTCCGTAAATGATTTTGGCATTCTCCGTATGTGATTTCGGTATTCTCCGTGTGTGATTTCGGCATTCTCCGTATGTGATTTCGGCATTCTCCGGGTTTTTACGGAAAGTCTTGCGCGTTGAGCTAAATAGCCTTACGAGAATACATAAACACTCGGAAATTGTCCAGTGTCATAACAGGTCCACTACCTACAATGAAGGGTTATAACTAATAGACAGAATGTATGGAAAGACGAAAACAAAGAAAATCGGTAGATTTAGATATATCTTTAATATTAAACCAAATGATTCTTTTATTTCCTGTATGCCATGCATGCTCACAATAAACGAAATACAAATCTTGAAAAAAAACAGACTGCTACACGTTTTTGTTTGTTTGTTGTTGTTTTTGTTTTGTTTTGTTTTTTTGTTGTTTTTTTTTGTTTTACAATTATCAATACAATGAATTCGAAACTTTGGATTGGGCAGTATAACCGAGTTGATCTAAAATTAAGCAGGTTTGTTAGTCAGGAAGAAGAAAAAATAACACTTTAAAATTCATTAAATTTGAGAATGAGTAATTATTTTTCTTGGAAGAAATGCGGTTGCTGCGTAGGATATGGGGTAATTTAATGAGATATGAAATGTTTTTAAAAAAAATAGTAAAAAAACCAATGTCTAAAGTTTTCTGTTAACTTTCGATAGTATGTATGAATTGATGAAATATTCTATGGTGGCTGAGATGGTACATAACTTTCTATGGCAAAACTGAAACGATGTATCGAGGATACCGTCCTGCTATGCAACGAAAGGAACAAAACATAGTTTTTACCAAAAAAAATAGTTAAAATGATGTAGTGGAAATAATTTTGTACCAAAGTTTTGATATACAAGGAAAGTTTCAGGTCGACTATTTTTTTATTCATTTTATATATTTTTCCTCAAGACCTTTAACCTTCCATGTATTAAGGTAAAAAAAAACACTCTAAATTTAGGAGAAAAAAATCAAATTTCAAACTGCAAGTATAGGTATAACTCAGAATTGTTTTTGGTACTTTTTCATCGTTTTGTATGTATCTTTGTCTTTTTCCGTTTTGTTTCATGACTAACCTATACTTGCTTTTATTTGTATAAAATAAAGAATATTTGATGATGGTAACACTTCCGAAATCAATTAATAAAATTATTACTGTAACCATTGTTTTAATAATGTAAAGCAGGACGGTGATGTAAAAACCCTCAAGATGAATAATTGTTTTAATAAGGTTTTGTTCACTCTATAAATTTGGCGCCTATCCTACCTAAACATCAGCCACCCTGTCGTATACAGCAACCTAATCCTCACTACAAATTAAAACCTCGAAATTCTTTTAACATTAAAAAAAATAATCTTTCGTCCAGCAGTATAAAATATTATCTTTGCTTTGGCAATATTGGGGAAAAAAACATAGTTTTAATTTGAAAATATTAACCTTTAATGTGTAACTATTACTTCTGATTTGACCATATTAATAACATTTTTATTTTACAATATTCATAAAATTTGGTTTCCTCGCCTGACTATCAAACATATATTTTCGAAAAATCTCAATTTCTAAAAGTTTAAATACAATGTATAAATTTCCTTGAAAAGTTATCAATTTTTACGTTACAATTAGTATGATTTTTATAGCATTCAACTTGAATTAGTCATTTTGTATCAGCTTTTAATGTCTAAATAAAGAAAATGTGAGCATGCATGGCGATGGGTAAGACTTTAAGCTGCGCCCCGCCTAGACACTCCGGAGGAGCATCTAGATCTTGCGGACGCTTGCTTGCAGGCGCTTGTGTTAGAATTACTTCCAGTTGGATAACTTCCGGTTGTGTAATATCCGGTATACATGGCGTGTCGTCTGCCAACTTCTTCTTCATGCTTCTCGATGATGTCTATGGCCCCGTTCACGTTGTAAGGCTCCATCAGTTCGGCGCTTGCATTGATGTAGTCATTGCTAATTTTTCTCAGGAAGGCTGTAGTGCGGACTTGTTTCTCGTGCTTTTTGATGACGTCAACAGCGTTGTTTTCTGGCAAAGATTGTCCGGTAATATCATGTTCTTGGATCTTCGGCAACTTGCCCATGTAAAAGTTTACCTATAAGAATTGTCAAAAACTTGTGACCAAGTATCAGAACTAGACATATTACAGATTTAAGTTCAAACACAATCATAAAAGCATTTATATCCTTGCAATAAAATGTGGCAATCAGCATACAATCTAATATCTTTCCAATTTCAATAAAACAAAAATAGGGGACAAACTGGTATATAGGCCTACTTAAGAATAAGCTGTATTTTAGAGCAACATCTTGTAAATTACGCGTGGAACTGTTTTAATTATATTACGACCAAAATCTTATTCAACATTTGAAAATAAATGATTATAGAGAAATGATAAGGAGTAAGGATTTCAAATCCGTAACAAAATCAAAATAGCTTTGTTGTCTAGCCATATCCAACAAAACTAAAAAGAAAATTTAATTTGTATCGGATATAAAAATTCAACATCGGCGTCACAGATTTAGAAATAATTTATGGTTGAACCATGTTTTAATTTAAACGCGACAGAGAGGTTATACGCCAGCAGAATTTCACGAGGGAGTAGCTCGAGTGAATTATTCAATGATGTTTATAACAGATTCGGTGTGTTTAAATGTATTAAAACATGATTCCGCTATATCTTATTTCGATTCTAATGTGCTACAGTGCCTTTTATGTAAACACGTGGATGAAATAGGGAAGCGCTATTTCATGGCGCATATATGGTGCTGAGCTGACGTCAGCGTGATCGTGTTGAAATGATATTAATTAAAACACTGGCGATAATAATAATAATAATATAATAATAATAATAATAAAAAAATTATCCAATGAAGGTAACATACAAAGTGAACATAACATGAAAATGAAATGTAAGCTTATTTTCAGTATGGCCTTCTGTTAAAGGCAAACAAATATCCTGTATAAGTGACCCCCCTTCCCCCCCCCCCCCCCCCCACCAAAAAAAGAAAAAAAAAAAAGCCAGACACTTTAATCCCCAATAAACAATACACATGTATACAAACATTTACGATCTCACAAAATCATATTTTAAAATAATGTATCAATGATCAATGTATTAAATACGAGTAAAAGCTTCCCATTCATCCATCCGACAGACACTCACATAATTATATGAATATTAAAGAGAATAAACAAACAACAGCAAAAATAATAATAATAGAATGTAGGGATAACGCATGTTTTTTCGTGTTATAACGTCTGCAGAATCCCGAGGGATTGGTTGGTGCCCGAGCCCGTAGGGCGAGGGTACCAACGTATCCCGAGGGATTCTGCAGATGTTATAACACGAAATGAACATGCGCTAACGCTATTCTAGCATAAAACGCGGAAAAAATACTAATAAATGAATACATCCTACCTCAACGTCATTAAATTTCCATGAAATGCGCGGGAATGTCTGAGTTGTTTTTTACGTTGACGTCATTTAGTTTTGAATTATCCGTTTTGGGGCCGAATGACGTTTACGCTTTGCCACGGAACTCGCATATATAAAAAGGTGTTATAACAGCACGCGAGCGCGAGAATCTCTCTGTTAACACACGTTTTCTCTCCTGTTAAAACACCCCCGAAATGTGACAAGAACAGCAGTTTTATGCTAGAATAATTAACTGCCATCATTATATGTAAAAACTGGAAGAACTGAAACTGAAACTGCTTTATTTGATTAAACGCCTAATTTTACACATAATATATTCACTGGCGTTGTACATTAAATTATACCAGATTTATATAGCGCCCAAGGCGCTTTACATAGTTCAAATGCAGGGCGCATAATTCATCCTCTACTAGTACAGACACAGAGCGATCTGACCAGAGGGACAGAGTGAGACAAAGCCCCCACGACAGAGAGATCAGAAATCAGATACAGGCTTATCCGGCTAACTTAGCCTAGCTCGTTTCGAATAGACAGCCTGGTTCTTTAACGTGCCCAGTGTATAGCACTGATACACGCAAGGATTGCCTGGGTTCCTGACCAGTACACCTCTAGTTGGGTGGGAAACACTGAAAAGCGTTTCTGAAAATTCCCGAGGAGCTGCCAGGGATCGAACCCCGACCTCAGGATTGGAAGGCCAGTGTGCAAACCACTGAGCTATCCGTCCACCCAAAGGGAACATAATAATTTGATGCACTGGACTGTAACATGAACAAATATCGTTTGAAATGTTTTTTGAATGCTTGTAATGTAGTCGATTTTTTAATTTCAGCAGGTATTTTATTCCAAATATTAACGCTGAAGTACGAGAATGAATCTTTAAGATAATTTGTACGAGGTGTTATACGCAAAACAAGATCTTTGTGGGGATAGTTGTTCTATGTTGCTATTAGCATAATTTAGGGTTGAAAAAGTTTTATCACGAAGAACATATGACGTTACGCTCAAGATAATAAATTTAGAACTAAAATATACGTTGTTGAAGCGTCATGACGTCATTTCTGTTTACGGACGTTAATTTCCCGCGCTATCGTCAGGGCTATTCTCGATAATGGCCCCGGGGTTTATTATGATAATGTGATAATGCATGACGCACTGCGATAATGTGAGATTTTTGGCACAAATTTGTTACTATTTATAGGTACTCATGTAATAAACTTGTATTTTGAAAAAAATAATTGAAGATGTGAGGCTATATGGCGCTCGTATATTTTGAAATAATTTATGTGTTCGAAGATATCTAGCGAGTGATTCTTCATGCCCTATAATAGATTCAGAGAATATATTAAGTTTAATTAAATTTAAATTCTGTTACAGCATTTTGATAGCTCTTCAAGACGAGAGCTATTGCGTTACCCTTGGTAACGACGTCGGCGTCATGTGACACCTCGTTAATGATGTTTAGCAAGCTCATATCTCAGTCATTACTCATCAAAACGGAATGGAGCAACACAGATTCCTTCCCCGTGATAATAACAACTGAATGGCTAAAGTTTCATACCTCTTGTCCTCATTTTGATGAAATTATACCCTTGGTTGTACTTTGCAATATTTTCAGCAAAATACCGTTCGCGATTGCCAGCAAGTTAGTATGTAAGTAGGCTAACTACAAATGGAAACTGAATAAAACTTCAAACGTTCCTTTGCCATCGTAATAACAAATGAATGACATAGACTCCATAACTCTTGTTTTTGTTTGGATGAATCAAGCCCCTTTTTACTGTTAGTTATTACTTTTCAATTTTTTTTAAACAAGCGAGTTAGTATTTCAATAACTACACATTACAACTAATTAAACTTCACAAACTGCTTTGCAATGGTATTTCAAACAGAATTGCGCAGGTCCCATAACTCTTTCTTTCTTTATCTTGAATAACTTGTATTATCATCTGCTGTAAAGTGAAAGGGGAAATACAGAAATGCTGTTTATACATCTGCGTGTCCTTCTAGCTATCTCTCACCCACCTATCCAAAAGTTTTTCGGCGAACGCCGTCTAAAGTCGTTTTCGTTACCTATGCCACGTGACTTCAGTTTGCAAATCAAACTACTTGATAAAGCATTGTAGATAATTTATCAAAATGGAAGACTTAAGCAACACTCTGCCTGATTGGACGCGAGTGTCAATTTCTTTCACTCTGTTGATTGTGCTACGCTGAGTGAAATGTAGACAGAGCGTTTATCCTAAATGACGCTGTTCACAGTTTTAAAGCTAACTTTGGCTCAGTATATTTAGCAAGAATATTGATATATTTCAAAATGATAAGTAAGTTTAATAAATATGATAAAAACTTGTTCAAATACCAACATATATCAAATTAAAGAAAGAGCTGAATACGGTCTGCGTATCACATGAATAAGGGTGTGATAAGAGTCTTTTATGTAGAGAAGTGCTTTTTAAAAGATTTTCCTTGTTACAATTGTCGTCTGTATATGAAAAGGTTTCTTGCTTTTGTGACTTATTCAGATTGCATATTAAAATGAGTACTTGTTTGCTTTGATATATTTGTTATAAATTATCTAACTGATTTATTATATATGAATATTTTTCTTTAGTGTGGTATGCAAATATTGAACTCAGTTGAAATCTATTTTATTATATATATGCTATATAATGACTGAATCTCATTACACTGAAATGAATGAACGCTGCATACAGTTTATATATGTGATATGACTACGGTCAAACTTTACTTATGAACTTTGTTCAGCTGGGACATTTGACCCCTTTTAGGGGCCGCTAGAGCTAAATCTAGAAATGCCTTTATACAGCGTCTCATGAACAGCTTGGTGGATCTTTGTCATACTTGGTCTGGAGCATCATTATAAGGTCCTCTTCCAAATTTATTTATATAGGAACTTGGGCCCTATTAGGGACCACTATAGCTAAAAGTAGATATGCCTTTCTTCGCATTAACCACTAAAATGTAATGGATTTTTATCAAACTCAATGTGTAACAATATCGTAAGGTCTCCTGCTATTTTGTTACAAATAGGGATAGGGACCAATTTAGCTAAAAATATAAACACGTTTAATGACCTCTTCTCATGAACCGCTTCATGAATCTTCATCAAACTACTGCTGTAATTATTCGTCTAATGATAAACGAAACAAAATTGCAACCCTGCGAAACCTTTGCGAAAACTTAAAAGAGAACCATTTAAATTGTTAAAGTGCGGTTAAAGTTTTGCAATTTGGAAAATGTTAGATGAAAGATGAATGTTAGATGAAAAATTCATAAACTTATTTCCTTATTACAATTCGCCGACCATCATTTTTAAAGATATTTCTTGTTATTTTTACTTTTAGTTTTCATGATTTTTATACAGTATCTTCCTCCCTTATTTCCACCCAAAAATAAAAAATCTCGTCTGATTCCGAAACCATCGTCAAATTATTCACCGGCGTATAACCTCTTCGCTGTGTTGATTTAAAAATGCATGTGTATTAAAACAGGGTTCATCTATTTAAAAAAAACATACCGCTGTGTGTCTTTTCGGAATTGTGCATTAAATGAATACAATTTTATTATTGCTCTATTTCATTTTATTGGAACTTTTAATAGAGATGAACAAAACGCTATAACTGACGTTTAAAGATATTAAATGTAGCTAGGATCTTCCATTACCGAGTGGTTAGACCTGCTGACTTAAGATAACCTGCCCCTCACCGATATGGGTTTGACTTTGAGGAAGCCATACTGATGTCTGGCGGAAGGTCGGTGGTTCTCTGTGTGACTACACCTGAAACAATGCACGGAGAGGCGCCTTCTGCCACCATCAAAAGCTGAAAACGTCACCATATGACTTGAATAATGTTGGTGTGATTCTAAGAAGTGTATCTACATTTCTTTAGCCTGAAATTCGCTTTCGTCCTAGGTCTTCAAAATCAAAACATACCTCTGCAGTTTTTCTTCCGATGGCTGGAAGGGTGTCTCTGTTACCATTGAACATTGACCTGTTTCTTGAAAAATCTGCGAAAATTCTCTCAGGTTCTAGTTTGTCATGCTCTTTCTTTCTTGCCTCTTCCATCTTTTTAGTTTCTCTGTCTTTCTTTTCCTTTCGTTTTCTTCTCCTTTCGGCTTTTGCGTCAACCACTAAAGGTGTTGGAGGGCGGTTGGTTGCAGATTCTGAGGAGATGGAGCTCAGGTTTGGAGGTGGCGCAAATTTGTTGTCCACTTGTTGTACTGAGACCGATTTCATGCGTTCTTCGTCTCTGTTTTGAAGAGTAAATTAAGGTGAACACCACATGTGACATGTTTACCTCGTTTGTAAATTTTGGACCAAAACGAGCATAACTGTTGCATCAGACGTATATTATGATACAAATTTTGAGGTATTTATTGCTTATGCAGTTTTATAACTTTGTAAAATTAGATATTTTCTCAAGACAAAATGGTCACTATTTTCTAAATAAGAATTAACTTGCGAAGTAGATTGTTCGCGGTAAAGGTCAACTACAGGACTATTTATAAAACTTTTGCGAGTATCTTTTTTCGTGAATATTACTATTCATTGACTGTAGCGAAGTTAAATCCATAACAAAAAAATCTGATTTTACAGCAGTCTTAAAACGTATGTATTAATGTATACTGAAAAATGTCCTAACCGGCCATCTGAAGAAATGAGCTCCAATTTTATGGATCATGTCACCGGTTATACTAAATATGCAAGGTTCCGTGGTGATAACTTGAACTGTATTTGGAAGACCAGTGGCATACTGTAGCATTGCCATTGGTTAGTTTAAAATCTGATCTCAAAAACAGCCAATCAGAGTCAGGACTTTTGAGACTGGTTTCCAATTTCAGTTTTATAATCCCCAAGGAATATTGATCACAATGCACTATATTTAATTAAATGAAGACATTACACACCTTATAGCCTGCTTTTGTCCTTCCATTTTAGACACAGACCTGCTGGCTTTTCCCTCCAGTTCAGCCGCTATACATGTGTGTCGAGCCGTTGTCATGGCTATAATATAAAACATAAAAGTCTTGGCATTCGATAAAAACACACTTTCTTTTTCTTGCGATCATTTGAACGTTTATAAGAATATTTAAAGCACATACTATATAACAATAAAAATACATCATATACATGCATGCATGCATTGAATGGAACGCTCTTATTTAGGAAGGTGTGGTCGTTGCGTGCTAGGGGGTGGATTCCTTAGGCTTTGGTCCACGAATATCAAAAAGTTATACTAGTAATTACTGAATTTTCACTTCACGAAATCAAACACTTCTACTTGTTGTTACATAAAAGCACATGCTTAAATAACGCCCTTGTGGTCCGATTCCTGCACATCTGAACCCTGAACCATGATAAATTAGACGACAAACCACTTGAAGGTAGTGATTATTTGTTGAACAAAAATAAACTCTATGAAAATTGATTAATTTTGAAATATGCAATTAAACATTTACTTATTGGTTTGTTAGTCACTAGTAAAACAAACTATTGACCCTTTGCCCTCCAGGTCTTGAACAATAGTTCTGACTATTGACCGACAAGCCATACTAACCATACCGCCCTTTTTCCGGAGTAGTGATAAAATAAAATACTTACTGTGTTTAGTCAGGTCCATACACTTTGATATTCAATCTCATATACATACAATAATTGTTAATTATTTGCTCTATAACCAGTTTTTTTTTACCTTCTTAGAGACTTAAAAGACTTGTCCAAAATTTCGGAGGAGACATGTGTGCGATTTAAGGTAATTCTGAACGTTCGGATCAAATTTTTTTTTCTACAATGTAACATTTGATTAAGCTTCAGAATATACTTTGAAAAATCGGCAAATAAAAAACATATAACATATTTTTTTTTTATTTTTTTTTTTTTTTTTTTGACAGCCTGATTTGAAAAGAAAAACTTCACGCCCGTTGTATTAATGGAAATCTAAGGGAAAATCACAATTTTGATGACATTTATGCATATGTAAACTTTCCACAATGAAGATTAGCTTGTTGTAAATGAACCTATGGGCTATAATATGTTGAAATAAGATATTTATGGGTCTGTGTGCTTCTTTTTGAAATATTTGCCCGCGATTAAAGAGGCCCGCGAAGTTTATGCTTATTTCAAGACTTAAATGTTGTAATACATGCATCACATTTTATCTTTAGAAAGATAAAAAAAACGTTGTCGTTTCAATATCTGTATCCACGGGTTGCTTTTAATTCAGGAAATCATTTTCGTTTCCGGATACCGAGTCCAGGCTTATATCTGTGTCGTTCTTCGAGTTATCTATGTGTAGAAAGCAAGATAATATCTTGTGACGATGTGTTAATTATCTCGCTAAAATTAGAAATGAAATTAGTGACCACGAGTTAAAAATGTCTTGAAAACTGGATATTAAGTCATGGTGACAAGAGGCGACCTCATGGTCGCGAGGTGTCGCGAAAACTAGATACTAAGTTGTAATTACGATATTACGAAAACGCACAGCTATTCACTTTGGGCTTCCGTATTTCCCACACATAGAATGTGTCCAAAATACGCGAGCACGTGTTATTGATGGTATTAAAGACATATGAGCCATGCCATGAGAAAACCGACATAGTGGGTTTGCGACCAGCATGGATCCAGACCAGCCTGCGCATCCGCGCAGTCTGGTCAGGCTCCATGCTGTTCGCTTTTAAAGCCTATTGGAATTGGAGAAACTGTTAGCGAACAGCATGGATCCTGACCAGACTGCGCGGATGCGCAGGCTGGTCTGGATCCATGCTGGTCGCAAACCCACTATGTTGGTTTTCTCATGGCGCGGCTCATATCATGCCCCTTTTTCCCCTAAAAAGATTAATCATTAGATATCGATTGAAATCCATAAAATATCTTCATCGGAAGTATCAAACTGTAGAGCTGAAATTACAAATGCATGAAAATAAATCATAAAACTGATAATAAATTTCATTGACCTTATTTATAAGCATTGAGACAGCAGACAATTGTGAGCGTATTGTGAGATAAGACTAGTTATGTGAAATGAATTGTAATTAAATTACCATTAGTAAAAGTTAGTAAATATTGTCCATTATTTGAATATTTGGATGCAATCAAAAATTGTTTAATAATACACAACCGATACATATATAGCCAATTTTAAGGTTTTCATTGCTTCTTAAACCGCACTGCTACATTACTGAATATGTCACATGATTACCTTCGGTGTGTTCTGTCAATTTCTGATCACTGCCGGGCCTCTGACGTTTGATTTCTTCGCAGAGGGAAGATGACGATAGACCACTGATTGGCCTCTGTCGCCTTGTATTTTCAGTGGGCGGAGGACATGGCATGTGCCCGTATACAGTTTGTCTCTGTACACAACTGACGGGCCTGTCTGGCATCACCGTCTCTGAATTAGACGATAATGAGGTTCTTCCAGGTGGAATTGGGGGAAAGCTCACTCTTGCTTTTGTTAATGACCTAAAATATATACACAAATATGTAGTGCAGAATATCTTTACATTTAATTATCATAAATATCTATACATATTATTTATTCATCTATATTTAAGCCGTGCCATGAGAAAACCAACATAGTGGGTTTGCGACCAGCATGGATCCAGACCAGCCTGCGCATCCGCGCAGTCTGGTCAGGATCCATGCTGTTCGCTTTCAAAGCCTATTGTAATTAGAGAACTGGTCGCAAACCCACTATGTTGGTTTTCCCATGGCATAGCTCATTTATACATACTTATGTACATCCTACCAACACGATTTGCGGAATGGAAAAAAATACAATACAGCCACCCCTGTCTGCAAAGACCATTCATTGGAAATGAAAATAGTGCCTTTTATATGCAGATTTTAAACAAAGTGGCTTCTATACGGAAGTGGCCTTCAAAACTGTGTCCGTATTCATCAACGATTTAAGTCTGAAATTTATACTTTGAAATGCTAAAATTATTTTACCCTGTATTTGTAAATCTTGTCAGGATTTTAATGAAATTTAGTATGAATATGGCATATTCTACAGAAAAAGGCTATGCAGAGTTTCAGCAGTTTGACTCTAATTTTTCAATCAGAAACAATCCTTGTCATAATAGTAGGATTATTTCTAGGATAAAGAGATAAAGAAAATGTGTTCCTCGGATATTTCCCTCTTTCTCTCTGGTATTTTATGGAACAGAATTTACATCGAATACAACACTACGTCCATGTACGGGGAGACTTTTACTCGTCTTTTACTCATTTTCACTTGATATATTATGATTTAAAAACAACTAAACATAGATCCTTTACCTAATACAGTACATTATATGAAAACAAAATACAAAACTGCATGTGTATCTTTACCAATGGTATTATGTACAATATAAACAAAGACAAAATGTCTTGTAATATCTATTTTAAGGGGTATTTGTCTAGAATGAATTTGACATTTTAAATAAGGATGAATGTGATATTAACTAGGTCATGTGATGATGTAAATTATTATTATTATTATTATTATTATTATTATTATTATTATAGTAGATAGCTACAAGATGTAATCGCTGGTTCAACTTTTATCAATAACTTAATGACATGACAGACTGCAGACTGGCCGTTTAAAAATAACTAATAGAATTAAAGAAGGGGTTTGGCAAAATTAACTTAATCTAAAAGCAAAGGATTATCCGATTTACTGATCAACAGAAAGCAGCAAAATTGCTCAAAGTCAAAAAATCATGATCCAATGCCTTTCTCGCGTTAAAGCGCGGAATATCATTCCACGACTGTTGTGTAGATTCACGTTCTTCCTTCCAAAACAAATTATTAAAGCAGCATGCCTCCAGATTTGGCTAAAAATAATCTTTCTTTCAAATTGAAGTTTGATCATATTATGAACATTAGAATATGAATTTTTGTTTACATAATATATTTTAAAAGTTCCAAATCAAGAAAAAAAGATGACCGCGTTGGGAATCGAACCCCAGACCGCCGCGGCAATAAAGAAATTTTCCCGTCGTCGTAACCAATAGCGCTATAGCTGAAGAAGTGAATACTAACTCCAAAATATAGATATTTATATTCGAGGAAGTTTACCTGGAGTGAAAGCGTGACAAACGCTTTTCAATTTTCATCGTAAAAGGTAGTAAAAAAAGTAAATTCTCAAGTGATTCCGTAACATAAAGTTTGTCAGTAATTAAGTTTTAAAGCCTTCTTAAGAAATATAGCATTTCTTTCAAGATATGTAAAAAAAAAACATACTTCTTGTTGTCGAACGATCTGGAGGCATGCTGCTTTAAAGTATCAGTTAGGATCTGAATAAGATATACGATTGCTTAAAGTATCCGGTCCACAAATAAGCAAGTTCTATAAAAAATAAATATCAATATTGATGCCTGGTCAGTTCATATAATTTTGGTATCATTTGAAAGTGTACTGTCTACTGCAAAAGAAAATATAAATTACATGACACAAACATGTTATAGATTTTTTTCATAGTCTTCAATGATATTTCAACAGAAATCTAGTTCTAATTACACTGTAAGTATACCTATTTGTGTATCGGATACCTTAACTAACTGTCATGAGAATATGTATCATTTCTTTCTTTGTAGCCTCTTACGGATGTAATAAGTCTCCAGTAGGCCTAAATAAAAGTAGATCTACTTTCTATAATGTTCTGGTTTGACATTTTTTTGTGAATCGATATAAAAATATAATTTCCACGCTGTACTGTTTTAAATAAGTTCTTTTTCTTTTGTTCTTTTCTTTTTTTTATAGAAGACAACACTGAAATTTAATGTGTAATATGTTTTATGCTTATGACTGTTATATTGAATAAAATTAATTTGCTGAAAATATTTATGTCCTATTTTCAATGTACATGTAAAAGAAAATATTCACTGTACGCAAGTAAAGATGACTGGATATTTCTACAAGAAATTCAACCTTTAATTTTCACAAAAGTATTTTTTACAACATTTTTAATGTAAATACTTAAGGGTTGGTCTGTTTAAAAACAATTCATTTGATAATGAAAAACATATTCGAAAGACAGATTTCGTGTTTAAGCAAACCACGATAAGCGTAAACAACTGTAAGGCTTTAATAATATAAATAATAGTTTTAACAAACCTTTTCTGGTCAGGTTGATCCATACTGAAGATAGTTTGCCCTGATATGAACAAACTTCGGAGACTCGGTATCTATCAACCCGAGATACTGATGGCGTCAAGCTTCATTGTCGACGTCGCTTAGTTACAGAGTCATGTGACTTCCGGTGCGCCTCATTTCGAAAACGTCGCAGACAATTGAAACGTAGAAGTCGCAAAGTGACAATGAGGTTTCGTCCTAGTTGCGGTTTTTAGACCGCACGTTCGTCAGTAGAGTTGAGAGAGGCTACATACATGCCAAGTTTGGTTAATTTCATTCTCTGTCGGTACTGATGGATCTGATAAGATGTTTTTATTTAGAAAATGCTCACTACAACTGACAAAACATAAACATTAACAGTGAACGTCTTCATCGACCTATCAACATACAAAAGGAAGTCATTTAAATAGTTCTATGTTCGTTTCTACAATTAACACCATGTTTCTAATGACAACAAAAGCATGAATATATTTTCTGCGATTAAAAAGAAACAGTGACCGAATATTTGAGAATCCCAGTGTCCAGCTGTGTTGTTTTCTTTTTTTTGTCGGGCCCAAACTCTGCAGTTTTGCGCGAAGATGATTTTTTTAATAAACTGAATCTACAAAATTTTGCTCTTATTCCTATCTATAGTCATCGTCTCATTGGTCAATAAAAGCATTTGAGCCACGCCATGAGAAAACCAACATAGTGCCTTTTCGAACAGCATGGATCCAGACCAGCCTGTGCATCCGCGCAGTCTCGTCAGGATCCATCCTGTTTGCTAACGGTTGCTCTAATTACATTAGGCTTTGAAAGCGAACAGCGTGGATCCTTACCAGACTGCGCGGATGCGCAGCTAAGTCTGGATACATGCTTGTCGCAAAGCCACTATGCTGGTTTTCTCATGGCTCGGCTCATTTGAAATTGGCGAAAACCCCTTTTTTTGCAGGCCGGCCAGAATTTTCTTGTATTTTTGCCGGTGCTGACAAAACTTGTCTTACACAGAGCCATGGACCAGATATTTCTATCTGTACCTTCAATCAGTGAAAAGGAGAACGGTCGTCTAGTGGTTAAGGCGTCGTTCGCTCAGCTCTGGGGCGTTGGATTCGAGCTTCACTGTGGTCACGACCACGCCCTCTCGTATGACACGAGGACTGGTTTTTCCAGCAAGCGGACTCGAAAGTGGTTCAAAAAAGGTTGAAGCTTTCATCACAATCGAGACAAAAAATGGTATAAACTAAGCTAACCAGTGAAAAATTCTTATAATTTATTTCACTTGCAGAATTTTGCTTACACAAAACGGTGCATTAAAAGATTTAGACTTGACGTTTGAAGTTACGGGCTGTTATTAAGCATCGTATTGTAGTCACCTATAATGTTTCATGATAAATATTATATACCGAAAACCAAACAAGTACCCGCATAAATTTACTTTGATTAAAACATCATAAGTGTATTTAAGCCATATAACCGAAGTTAATGATGTGAGGATCTAGTTCTACAGACCTTTGTTGCAAATAACTCGCATTTGCTTTAACAGAGTAAATATGACAATGAGTAAATTTATAAATTTTTTCGTTGCTTGTCATTTTGCCGTTCCGCGTGTTTGGATCGACAACGATGAAAGTTAACGCACGGCTGAATGTTATCACGAAACAAATACAGCGCAGACAAATGGAAAAATAAGAAAACCGTATTGTTGAAATTCCCCAATTCGTATTTTTAAGAATTTTTTTTTTCAGCGGAAGATACAAAACTGCAGATTATGTGTGATTATGCCATGTAAAAAATATGGTATAATAAGATGTGCATTTGTATAACTTCGCATAAGTGAGTGTATCTTAAATATTTACAGCATAATCATTCAGTTTCAAAAATATTATGCTAGACAAATTTGAAATCATTTAGTATAGTTAGTTTCAATGATAAACAAACTTTTGACTGGAGAATGCTGGACCGGTTCAATGCGCTACAGCTCTTCGTATCTAAAAGGTCAGGACAAGCTATTATATCGTTGTCAAATTGCAAAGCACGTCCGTAAAACGTACCTGAAAATTGTTTGCGAATAAAACCAGTCAGAGAAACGGCTACTAAAATGCAAGAAAGAACAACAACATTGAATAGATACAATTTTGAACAGCTGTTTTGCAAATTTGATGTCTGTCACATACGGCTTTCTCCGAGTGTAACGTCCGGAAAAGTAAAACATATAGCTCCTACAATGTCGGAAAGATATATTCATTTTTTTTTTTTTTTTTTTTTTTTTTTTTTTTGATACATAAGTAGGTTGCTCTTGCGCATGTTCTTAAGACATTCTGAAAGTTTGATCCAACCACAAATGAAGTATCAGAGTTGCGATGTTTTCTCCCGAGATGTTTTTTTTCCTTTTATTTTCTTTTTCTTTTTATTTATTTATTTTTATTTTTTTTTTTTTTTTGTATGGAATGTCTACAAGGATTTCTGGTTATAAACAATTCAAAATGACAACATTTGTGAGATAAAGCAAATATATGTTGTTCAAATCAATCCATCTCTAATTTTCTACAATTGATTTGTAAGTGGGATCACTGGCCGGTGTAAGTGGGATCATTGGCTAGTGTAGTTGTGCAGGGGTAAGAAATGAAACTTGTTTAGATGTGACTGTAAATGTTAGTTAGTTAGTAAGTTAGGTCAGGTTATGATAGAAAATGACAATTTCAGTGCAATTTTGCAGAAGGTGTAGAAAATCTTTTTCATTGGAGCCTATTCAGAGGGTGATGTTTTTCAGAACAGATTACTTTTCTTATATGTAACATAACAAGTCTATATTTTTTTTCTATTCTTGATAAGAAGATATGTGATACTAAATGACCATATATGGTTTTCATATGATTGAAATACTCTAAAGTACTGAAAATGAGGTCTCATGATTTCGTTGTTTATATGAAATAAAAAGGGAACTAAATTGGTAGAGTGTAACCTATAAGTGGGCTCATTGTTAATAATCTGAAGTGCTGTGTACACGCATTCACTGGCTTACAGAACATATTAAAATAGAACCCCGCTAACAAGACCGCCTCCGGTTCCTTTAAAAATTCCTTTACAAAATGATATAAAATGTTTTAACGTTAACCAGATCTCAAACCTCAGACTTTATATTGAAATCGTCAATTATTTATCAATTGTTTCCGGTTTTTTTCACAAATTATTTGTTCCTGAAAAACAAGTTCTATAAATTAGAAATGATAATGCTCATTATATTGCCATGCAAGTTACATGAAATATTGCTCAAGGTCCTTTTTTCCCTATTTCTTGTGAAATGAAATATATAAGCTTAACAAAAGAGCAATCATGTCAGTACTGAAGTATCATAATATGGTTTAAACTGCTATGAAAATTATATCTGTGAAATTAAAATTATGAAAATTAAAATTAAAGTAAAAATAAGATATGTGCTGTTATACTCTATGATCTATAATGTTACTAGTGATGGATTATAGACACATACAACTGGGAATGATCATATTTTGTACATATTTTATCTTTTTCCCGCACAAGAAGACGTAAGTTCTTCATTTTGTTTAATATAACATAATATAAAAGTAAAGTAAAGTAAAGTAAAGAAAAGTTTGTTTATTAACGTGTCACCCCTGCTGAAAGAGACAGCCAAGTTGGCTTATGAGACACCTACATACATTGAACAGCATTACTTCCCGCGTCCTATTTTTAATGCCAGGTACCAGGCAAGTAGGCAATCGGCTGGCAGCTCACCAACCGGTCTCTTTTCAGTAACAAGAGCCGCCTCTGACAAGGCTCGAACCTTCGACCTCCCGATTGCGGGACAGGTGCCTTATCAATTAGGCTACCGCAGCTCGGTTATTTATGCAAATTCCAGAGCAGAAAAGAAATTACTATTATACTTTTATTATCAGTCTTTTTAGACAGGGATATGTTAGACGATATTGCGAATATTTTTATCATTTTCATCTATAAAAACACACACACACACACACACACACAACAACCGGAGGGCGACATTCATAATAGGATGTATACATGTATATGTATACAGATAAAATCTTAAGGGAAATACATAAAAAAGATTGGAGATATTAGTTGAAGCTTATATAACCTATCAGCAGGATATTTCAAAATTGAAATAATTACATCGTTAACAACTATTTCGTTACACAATACTGTTAGTAAATGTTGTGGAATTTATCGACCGTAGATTAGATAGATAGATAGATTTATTCAGGTATAAGATCATATATACAATCTAAAATTACAAATATCGCATTAAGTAAGACAAGTTTTGTAAGATATTTAAAACAAAGCCAACAAATTCTAAAACTAACATGTGACTTACATTCACATAATATTGCTTAAACATAGATAAAGAATACAAATTAGATAGTTTGATAAAAGTTATAAAAAGACAATGATTTAATACTAATAAAAATCATAAAAAAAGTTATTTCAAGTTTAGTCGTGCTTCCTAAATTATTCTCCGCTGATCTTATACCAAGGATAACCCATGAAAGTAGCTTGAAGAACACTTATTTCCAATGGGGTACTCGACTCATTACGGTACCGATTTAGTAATATGTTAAGTAAAAAGAAAAAAAGCATCAGTGAAAAACTAATACGCGAAAGAAGAATAAAATAAAAAGGAAGTGCTAAAGAGAATTATTTTAGTGAGTACCTCAGTAATAACAACTAAAGTTTAAATAACAATTGGATTTAAAAACTAAATATTAATATCTTATAACTTGGCTTTCCTCAAGTAATTTCCCTTCTTTAAACAGATGTGCTTTTAAAGCAGATTTAAAACGTGACTTATTTTTTATATCTTTTATGCTGCTTGGCAGAGCATTCCAATCTGAAATTGCCTGACAAAAGAATGTCCTTGACTCAAAGGATGAAATTTTCGGAACTACAAAATTGTTTTTACTAAATCTTGTCTTTGTATGTATCTCAGATACTTTAATAAAGTTTTGTTTCAAATAGATAGTTTGGGCATTTATCGTGAAAAATATTGAAGGCATGATTCAGACATAGTTGCTTCGCTCTGTCACATACTTTGAGGATATTGATATTTTCTAAAACATCATAATTAATACTGGTTCTAGTAGGTAAGTTTAAAACAAATCTAGTTATTCTGTTTTGTGAAGTTTGTAGTTTTGATTTCAATTTCTTATTTAGACCGGAATACCAAGATGAACAAGAATAATCTAAATGGCATTGGACAAGGGCAGACGCTAAGGTCATTTTTGTTTTTTGACTAAAGTACTGGCAATTTCTGTACAAAAATTTTACTCGAGAGTTGACCTTTTTAATAATGCTATTAACAAATGCCTCACATGTTAAGAACTTATCCATAGTAAAACCAAGGTAAGTAACAGATTCTCTTGCAGGTATGACATGAGTGTTACAAGTTACATCAAATGATTTAATCTTGCGTAATTTTTTTGATGATCCGAATAGCATACATTCTGTTTTACCTAAATGTAATGATAATTTATTATCAATTAACCATGATGAACAAGATTCCATAACATGTCCTAATTGTTTTGAAATAACATCGGGATTTTTATGAGCAAAAAGTATTGCACTGTCATCCGCATACAATATGATTGTTGATGATAATAATAAGTTACATAGAATTATGTAAATGAAACGGATGAGTGTAAATGAAACGAATGAGAAAAAGGTGTACAACGTATTGAAAAAAAAAACAGTAGGAGGGATTAGCACAATACATGGCGATAGCAAAGTATTTTGTCGATCTTTTGTAGCGAATGGGTCTATACAACATGATGAGATGGGATATAAAAATGAGCCGCGCAGTCTGGTCAGGATCCATGCTGTTCGCTTTCAAAGTCTATTGCAATTAGAGAAACCGTTGGAAATTAAATAGTTTAAACCATTCTTCTCTTGCTATAAGACAACAAAGTTTTAGCTATTATCAAAAGTTTTAGACCGTACAAATCAAGAGCAAGGTAATGCAATAATTTATATTTTTCTATTCTGATACTATCATTGTACAATACTTAATTTGATTTAAATAAGTTAATCATGATTCTTTATATTTTTTATATTAAGTGTTACTTAGTCTCAGGAAAAGTTATGGAAACGATTGATTTAAAATAATTATACATGTAGCTTAAGTTTAAATATATCTGTCAGTGAGATATTCTAAACGAGTTTAGAATTTAAAGTTTTTCATTTCTTAAATTTAAATTAGATGAATTATATTGAAAAAAAAAGTTTTAATTTTCTTAATTAATTTTAGATATATGCAGAGAAAACAATTATAATTATTCGTTCATTGCAATTATTCTCCTTTTTTCAGTTCCCAGTGTTATCTCTAAAATGTCTAATTTCGTTGAGTTTGAAAAAGGATTTTGAAGAATCAATTGGAAGGAAAAGAATTGGCCATACACTTGTTCGCGATTAGTTAGCTCCTTTACGTACACGATTTTACAGTTTATACAAGAAGAACTGAAATTTTGTTTCAATGAAGAATCTTCGGAGTGGAAATAGTAATTAGTGAAGTGATAAAACAAAGAAGACTCAAGAAACGGAGTAAAAATGATAAGTTTAGAAAACTAAATATAAATAGACTAGTAAATTGATGAGGGTGTCTGAATTCGAATCAGACTGAGGATTTTTTGCCTGCATTCCCCATTGATGTTATTCGCAAAACTGGAACTTTTTTCCAGGAACTGTTTGGCTCGATGTTGTAAGGAGAACTTCAGTGAAAACAAATCAAATTTTTTATTGTAGAATGAGCTGTGAAAACATGGTATAGTTTGCAACAGAAGTTAAAGATACACACATAACCTGAGAGAGGGAGAGAGGATATTTTCGAAACGGACATAGTGTTCCTATCAAGGGATAGGCCACAAAAAGCACCAAATTGGAGTTCAGCTACCGACGATACAAAAATTGTTAGACATATCAGGAAAAATAAAAGATCTTATAACAAGGTGAGCAAAAACGCTTCAGACTAACTTGTTTATAGTATGTAACTCTGTTTATTATAGTCGGGCCGGTGGTCTAGTGGTAACATGCTTGACTGTCAATCCAGAGATCCGAGGAAGTCTGGAAATTTCTGAGATGCTCTTTAGTGTCTCCCACTGCAAATTTCTGAGATGCTTTTGAGTGTCTCCAACCTAACTAAGAGGCTTGTACTGGTTCTTCCCAGGAAAGACAGCTTCGCGTGTATCGGTGCTACCGTATAGCGGGTTAATTCTGCGGGTTTTTATTTCTGCAAAATCAGCGGATCGAGGCTGTCACGCAGAAATAAATTCCGCACATTTAAACTATCAGGAGAATTTTTGGACGCAAAAATAAACTTTGATATTTCGCTTAATATAATGACCCGTTATCTTTATCTCACAAGTTTTTCGTCTGCTGTCAAGTTATTAACACCGTATCGATGGTGGTTGATTGCTTTTGTTATTGTATCAATATATTGTCCACGAATGAATGGTTACCGTTTGGGGCGTGTAATCATTACAGAACAGAACAGAACTGTTCTGTAATCTTTACAAGTGTATATCACAAAACACTTTATGAAAGTGCGTTGTGAAAAATTAAACAAACCAATTAATGTGTTGTAAATGTTGTAACTTAATGGACAGTGAACGGACTAGGTACTAGATTTTGCATTTGTATAGATTTATAAAATTTAATAAATCGTATGTTTTTCTACCAGCAGTGCTACATTTTATGAAAATGTCTTTCAAAATGAATCACCGGTACTAGACCTACAGTATTTATTTTTAACTCTGATATTTGACCGTGCACGGTAATGAAAAGAAATCAGATTTAAACACAAATCAGCCTCGCCAACTTCACTGACCTAGATTTCGACCTAGATAATGCCACCAAGACATAACTGACGAGAACGATGTACATTTGAGTCGTTAATCATGACGTTGTAAATGCGATAGCCATTTCCCATGCAAGGAATTTACTTCCGGTTTGTGCAAACCGCAAAAATTTAATTCCTGCTTTTCTCGAAGGTCGCAGAAATAAAAAACGCAGAAATAAACTAGGCCCATTTAGGGTATACACCGGGCACGGTAAAGAACCCGGGTGCGTTTGCTATATGTAAAGCGCCTTTGAAAGTATTTATCCTGAAAAGGGCGTTATATAAGTCTGGTATAATAATAATAACAAGTCAATAGGGGCTGTGCTGAATATTTCACAAAATAATACTGTTTTGAAATAATATTTAATAGAATGGAAGTTGAAAGAAAGAAAAACGATTCATTTAGCGTAAAAACTATAATTTCTACAAAATCTTTACATTTTCAGAATTCTATCTATTGTCTTTATAATGTCTTCTAAATACTCTCATATTTTAGATATGAGGATGGAAGTGTTAAGTTTCTCCAGAATCTGCCCACGGGATGGAGATGTGCAGGTTAAAATTCAGACGTGCAGGTCTATATATCTACGTTCCAAGTAGATATGAGAAAGTATCAACGTCGGAATCTGGACGGACGATATTTGAAAATCAAAGCACTGAAAGTATAGAAACCAGGAGTCTCTTTCACGGTGGATTATAATACAAACCTTTGTTTTAATTGTTTTGAACGACGAATTATTTAACTTATCTGAAAACAAATGACATGAGCTAAACAGGGGAAATAATATTCACGAATCAAATATTTTTTTTTTTAAATAATGACTGAACAAGTCGCTGATAGGTTAAACGACATTAAAGATTTTAATTTCTAGACTGCTGCAATTATTCACTAATTTATTCATTATCACAACATTACATTCCAACATCGTTGTTGTCATCGTCGTAGTATTCTCATCTGGCGAACATATCCCCAGGAATAGTCACTCCAACCTTTAAGGGAACCTGTTCCTTATCAATACTGTAAGCAAGATTTATGAAAACTTTTCACATATTTTACTTTTCGATGCTTTTCTTTATTCATAATAGTCCCACCAAATGCTGAATTTTATAAGCATAGTCCTTATACTAGCGATGGTGGTTTGTCGCCTTCTTTGCTGCTCGCCAAATTCTTCAAAACATTTCATTTTATTATATTTTTATTATATTCTAATGTCAAGTCTCAAAATATCTAACAAGATTGTTAAAAAATAGACAGCAAGTACATAGATATATAGAAGTACATGTACATAGATCTATATAGATCTAGTGTCCCGTTTCACTATTTATCCATTATTTTTCAATATTATTCTATCAGTAAATCATTTAGATCATCACCAGATGTGTGTAATTAATTGTATCCTTTATAGATATCAACAGAATCATGGTAAGATTTATCATAACTTCACTGTTTCGTAAGCTAGAGCTATCTATTATAATTATCAAAGATTCATTCAGTGATATCAAGAATCAACTCTAAGATACCTGAAATTCGTTTAGTGTCATCATAAAATCGAGTTAATGATACATATGTTACAAGAAGTCGATCTATTTTATGAGAGCCTTAATTCTACTTCATGATATTTTACATTTATTTTGTGATATCAAAAATGCGATATGGATATCATAAAATTAAGGACATCATTTACAGAAGTCATGATACCATAAAACGAAAAGGTGATATTAAGATATCTAACGGTAGAATATCAGATTTTTCTAAATGTATGTTACGGTAAATTTCAGTGCATTTTATTATATCAAAAACTATCACTGATATCTGAGTGATAGCAATAAATGAATAGACTTACCTTATAACATAAAAATATATAATAAAACTAATCAATAATATTACAAAATGAATTTTAGACATCACACTAAACAGCTTTTTCCGTCGCCCTCGAAACATCTCTCTCTCTCTCTCTCTCTCTCTCTCTCTCTCTCTCTCTCTCTCTCTCTCTCTACAGTGAATGGAAAGCAACAGACCATTTTTCTTTCTTCTGACTATTCATTCGGCCATACATTTTCTGTCTTTGTAGCCACCTGTTTTAAGCTACCACTTGCCTTAAGCAGCCAGTGACCTAACTTCCCCAATTGTATTTTGTCATAAATCAGCCAGCTGCCTTAAACAAGTAGATTGTGTAGCTACTGTGCCCATCCATTTCATTACAAAAATAAATGTTACAAATGTTTATGAAATATCGTTTAAAAATCAATGCTTTTCTTGAAATGCAGGAGGACTAAATGCGTTCTGTTTTAGGATAAAAGTATATATCAAAGGAATTATGTCCCTTTAACATTAAAATAAAGCCACAGTAAATCCACTGTGACTTCGTTTACAAGTTCCCGCGTAAACACCCCCTACGCCCCATGGTACCATTTACTTATATACCTACGATTAAAAACTTTCCCGCGGTGACCGGTATTTTTTGCATATTGAATTAGCTCCCTTTTTCATACTGTGTCTAAAAATAGCATACATTTTTCTAATTTTAACTCATTCAAAAGTCTTACGAATATTGGCGAACAAACGTTATGAAATTCATTGAAAACAACGCCTCACTGTATCTCAGGTCGTTGCAAACTAATAAAGTATTCTGTATAACTTGGAAAGTGAAAAACATTCGACATGAATCGTATAACGAAGATGTAACAACAGTATATATAACTTATCTTTCCCACAGTGAATGAAGAACAATCTTTATAGAAAAATATATTATGCGCAAGCACACTTTTTCGTGCAGCTTTGGAGTATAGCTTTAAGTTCTGGCGTATCCGTTTATCAGTGACTGCATCCTATTAACATTACTATCAGTACCTCTATTGTTTTTTTGTTCTTCCCATCTTTTTGAAATGACGGCAATGTATCCGAGAAATAAGCCTTAATTTCTTAAATATTTCTTTCGTGAAAATCGTGCAAATTAGTCACTACACAGTGCACGGATTTCACGTAAAGCATGCTACCAACATACCTTCAAACGGACAAATTTGTCTCGTCTCTGCACTTACAGAAAGACTGGTGGTTTTGCTAAAACAATAGATAAATCTTTTATGTTCTATATCAATGGAATTCATTTTGCATGATCTATGAAAAATTAAACACTCGAGCCATCGGAGTTACGTATTAAAGGAGCAAGGAGTTTATCCTGTGCGTTTCTTAAAACACTTGTTAGAAAAAAAAATAATAAACACAAAAAACATGTTTATTTAAATTTGGCTTCTATGTTGATCAGAAAAGTTATATATACTGAGCACCAGGGGATACAACAATATTTAAAGATTATAAATTGCATTATAGCAACATTTTGTGACATTTTTCACATATTCATTTTTAGACTTATTTCAGGAACGGAATGACTTTTTACCCAGGTCAAGATATGTACCAATGTACTCGAGCTTATTGTTTCACTGTCATTTATTACCTCCCTTTTACTGTTGAAACAGTCTAGCTATCTTTCTATCTGGCTTTTGCGTGATGGTCTAGGGGAGGTAAATCATAACTCTGAAGCACATTTTCGACTGATGAAAATGTTCATATTCTGCATCTATTCTAAAGGCAACGCAGGCTATTTTTCATATTTGATTTTATTTGAAAAGCCTGCTTTGTTAGGAAATAGTTCAAGTCTCAAAATATCTAACAAGATTGTTACAAAATAGACAGCAAGTACATAGATATATAGAAGTACATGTACATAGATCTATATAGATCTAGTGTCCCGTTTCACTATTTATTCATTATTTTTCAATATTATTCTATCAGTAAATCATTTAAATCATCACCAAATGTGTGTAATTAATTGTATCCTTTATAGATATCAACAGAATTATGGTAAGATTTATCATACCTTCACTGTTTCATAAGCTAGAGCTTTCTATTATAATCATCAAACATTCATTCAATGATATCAAGAATCAACTCTCAGATACCTGAAATTCGTTTAGTGTCATCATAAAATCGAGTTAAGTAAAGGAGAAAAGCCGAAAACTGTCCATTATGTGAAATAATGGACAAATCGAGGCGCAACGCGCCGAGATTGTCCATTCTTTCACATAATGGATAGTTTGAGGCTTTTCTCTGACTTAAAACACGGTCCTCACGAAAAAATCAAGATTGTCGTGATATTATATAATGTCACTAATATTGTCTCTTTGAGGCAAAGACAATTCATTGATTTGTGTCTGTGCTAAGTAAAAATACAAAGTCAAATAGATCTGAAATTAGATTGCATATAAATATTTATTGCAATTAAAAGTTTTTTAAGCACTAATGATATTAAGTGCTGATTCTTAGGAAAGTTTTGAACATATCTCGTTTTGTCATATTTATGAATGATTTGAGGTACAACTTAAAGTAAACTTTAACTTGGCCGTATGATGTATGTATCAATAGTTGTCCATGCTTTGTTCGTGCTGAGTTTGCAGTTTATATAAATGACGGGCCCAGGAGAAGATATTCTAAAATGTATGTATGTATAATGTATTTTATATCATAATTGTAAAACAATCGTTCTTATATTATATCAATTATATCAATTTTATTAGAAGAAAATCACCCGTATTACATTAGATCTTTACTAGTTATGACTCGTATCTCGTTATTACGAGAAAATATTTTGTTATTACGATAAATAACATCATCATTGCCAAAAAATTATATTGTTAAATTAAAGCCAAATTTTCTGGTAATACCGAAATACTGAAACGTGCAGTAAAACTTTAGGAAACTTGACGTTTTTCTTTTTTTTTAGTCCTCGTAGTAGAAAGGTGAAATTACACATTTCTTGATAGGACTGCAACAAATGTCAGTTATGGCCAAAAATAAACCAATTTTACACGGAAAACTGCATGAGAAAAATAGGGTTGCAGCATTTGAAAAAGAAATGAAAATTGTGTTTTCTTTAGCTCGACTATTCAATGAATAGGTAGAGCTACTGGACTCAAGTTTGTTAAATTTTGCCCATTGTTTCCTCATTGAAGGTTCCATGTGCACCGCCGTATAAGTATATCTGCGGATGTCTCTAAAATACATTTTGGTACTTATAAAATGTGGAAATGTTGAGTTCTGCTCAACCCAGGGCTAGATGGCATGGACGGTAGCTTGAATTCCGCTACCGTCCATAAACAAACCGAGCCTGCAACATTTTCGTTAATGACTTGTTGGGCGACCTGTGGTTTTCCACTTTTTTTTAATTTTATCTATGAGTCTGCGTCCGCGTCAGCGTCCCTATTTGGCTAAGGTTCATCAACAGTGTTTGGAGACCATCCTTCAGATGAATATTAATTTCTGAAATTTATATCTCATAGACCATTACCATTTATAATAAATATACTGAATTGTTCAGAGGAAGTAGGAAATACTTTATTCAAAGGTAAGATTGTGAAGGAATGTGTATTGTGTTTAATATCACATTCACTTCGACTGTAAACGTTCTATTTTGTAGAAAATATCAAACTTCTTTTTCAAACGTATTTTTCTTTAATTTTGTTTGGGTTCTGTGTGCAACATATTTATCTGGATACTCCCCAGTAATGAAATATGGTTAACTTTCATATTCTCTTGAACATAGCAGTATTTTTTTTCAGTTTGACATCTCTACTTTCACTTCCATTTTGCAATTTTTGCAACGTTTTGAAATGTGCATGTTTTTAACATTTTCAACACTGGGAGTACCTGGAGAAATATGTTAGGCACACAATAAGTATAGACATTAATTAGAAATAGTTTTGAAAAGGAAGTTTGATATTTTGTACAAAACAGAATGTGGACGAGCAAAGTACATGTGATATAAGAGAAAATTGATTATTCCAAACATAACACTTCTCTTAAAAGACACTTCTACTTATTCTGAACAGTTTGGTATACATTTTATGAAAAACAAAGGCTTATAATGGCTAAAAACATAAAACAAAAATTCCACTGAGGGGCAGTTTCAAAACACTTTATATGAACCTTATTCACTGTGATAAATTGACTTACACTGAACAGATTCAATAACTTTATTTTGCGTTTGTATAAACGTATGTCCTTTTAATGACTTAGACATTTTTGATTGAGGTTTTATATGTAAGTAGGTATTTCAGTACCTACTAACGGAAATGGATTGAATCGTCACACACTTGTTCACTATTCTGATCTGATATGCAGTGCTCAGGTGTCATAACTCTACTTTGCATTTTTCCAAATTTATGCCATTTTTTTCGACTAAGCAGTCGTTGGTTAAATTTTCGTAGGTAAGCTGCTATCTCAGTACCCATTAATGGGAATGAATTTAAACTTGCACAATTGTCCCTGTCATGAGCTGATATGCATTGCACAGGTTCCATAATTCTTTTTGCAATTTTACAAAATTATGGCCCCCTTTTCGACTTTAATATTCATTCAATTGACAAAACTGTTGAATAGTCGGGCGTTGCTGTCCTCCGACAGCTCTTGTTTTTACATTACGTTGCTTATTTCTATCTATTTTCGACTGAAAATGCCATACCAGGTTTATATCTGCGATACTTTTCTATAGCGATTCAGGAGTACACAAAGAGGACTTTACTACTTTCTAACGGTTGAAGATTTAAACTAACATTCAGTAATTACTTATGGCACATTGTTTGATTTTCATTTGACTGATAATTTGTGGGGCGATTTGGGTTAAAATCATACGTCTCCCTTCAGCGTTTTTTTATTATTGCAGCTACAAATTCTGAAAAATAATCTTTGCAGTTTATATTTCGAAAATTTCGAATTTCATAGGTTGATGTACTCACACCTCTCAATTACAAGGTTGTTACTATACCTGTCCATTATTAACCTGTACCTGTCCATTCTTAAAGTATCCATTATTTTAAGAATGGAGATTACAGGTTAAGAATAGACAGGTATAGTAAAATAATCGTGCGTATAGAGCGGTATCGGTACAATAACCTATATAATGGACAAAACTAACAAAGGATTACATCACAACCGTGTTTTAATGATACATATGTTACAAGAAGTCGATCTATTTTATGAGAGCCTTTAAATTAATTCTACTTCATGATATTTTACATTTATTTTGTGATATCAAAAATGCGATATGGATATCATAAAATTAAGGACATCATTTACAGAATTCATGATACCATAAAACAAGAAGGTGATATTAAGATATCTAACAGTAGAATATCAGATTTTTCTAAATGTATGTTATTGTAAATTTCAGTGCATTTTATTATATCAAAATCTATCACTGATATCTTAATACCATTTTAATACCATAAATGCATTTCTTTTTTATGGTATCATGAAAGTCATTGATTGATATCAAAAAACGAATGAGTGATAGCAATAAATGAATATACTTACCTTATAACATAAAAATATATAATAAAACCAATCAGTAATATTACAAAATGAATTTTAGAGATCACACTAAATATCTTTTTCCGTCGCCCTCGAGACATCTCTCTCTCTCTCTCTCTCTCTCTCTCAGAATATGTGTATATTTTTTTAACTTCTGTTGCAAACTATACCATGTTTTTACAACTCATTTTACAATTGAAAGTTTGATTTTTCCCCTTAAAGTTCTCCTTATAACATCGAGCCAAACAGTTCCTGGAAAAAAGTTCCGGTTGTGCGAATAAAATCAATGGGGAATGCAGACGACAAATCCTCAATCTGATTCGAATCAATTTACTAGTCTATCTATATTTAGTTTTCTAAACTTATCATTTTTTACTCCGTTTCTTGAGCCTTCTTTGTTTTATCAATTCACTAATTACTGTTTCCACTATTTTCTAAACTTATCATTTTTTATGCCCCCGATGGGAGGCATATAGTTTTTGAACCGTCTGTCAGTCTGTCGGTCTGTCCGCAATTTTCGTGTCCGGTCCATATCTTGGTCATCGATGGATGGATTTTCAAATAACTTGGCATGAATGTGTACCACAGTAAGACGAGGTGTCGCGCGCAAGACCCAGGTCCGTAGCTCAAAGGTCAAGGTCACACTTAGACGTTAAAGGATGGTGCATTGATGGGCGTGTCCGGTCCATATCTTTGTCATCGATGGATGGATTTTCAAATAACTTGGCATGAATGTGTAGAACAGTAAGACAACGTGTCGCGCGCAAGACCCAGGTCCGTAGCTCAAAGGTCAAGGTCACACTTAGACGTTAAAGAATAGTGCATTGATGGGCGTGTCCGGTCCATATCTTTGTCATCGATGGATGGATTTTCAAATTACTTGGCATGAATGTGAACCACAGTAAGACGACGTGTCGCGCGCAAGACCCAGGTCCGTAGCTCAAAGGTCAAGGTCACTATTAGACGTTAAAGGTCATTTTTCATGATAGTGCATTGATGGGCGTGTCCGGTCCATATCTTTGTCATTCATGCATGGATTTTAAACTAACTACGCATGAATGTGTGGCACAGTAAGACGACGTGTTGCGCGCAAGACCCAGCTCCGTAGGTCAAAGGTCCTAAACTCTAACATCGGCTATAACTATTCATTCAAAGTGCCATCGGGGGCATGTGTCATCCTATGGAGACAGCTCTTGTTTACTCCGTTTCTTGAGCCTTCTTTGTTTTATCAGTTCACTAATTACTATTTCCACTATTACAGTTCCTTGAAAACAGTTCTGGTCTTGCAAATAACATCAGTGGGGAATTCAGGAATTCAGGCAACAAATCCTCAGTCTGATTCGAATTCAGATACCCTCATCAATTTACTAGTCTATCTATATTTAGTTTTCTAAACTTATCATTTTTTTACTCCATTTCTTGAGCCTTCTTTGTTTTATCAATTCACTAATTACTACTTTCACTCGAAGATTTCTGATGAGTGTTCTTTATTGAAACAAAATTTCAGTTCTTTTTTAGCAAACTGTAAAAAAACGTGTAGGTAAAGGAGCCAAATAATCGCGAACAAGTGTATCGCCGATTTTGTTTTCCTTAGAATTAATTTTTCAAAATCATTTTTCAAACTCAACGAAATCAGACTATTTGGAGATAACACTGGGAACCGAAGAAAGGAAAATAATTGCTATGAACGAATAATGGTTTTCTCTGCATATATTTAAAATCAATTAAGAAAATCAAAACCTTTTTTATGCCCCCACTTTGGGAGGTGGGGGGTGAGCATATAGATTTACCCTTGTCCGTCCGTTCGGGAATGTTGTGTCGCGCCTAGTTCCAAAAGAATTTGACGTAGAGTCACAAAACTTTACAGGAATGTTGGTCAGCATGTGTAGTTGTGCACACGGGGTTTCGCGTCCGGATTCATTCAGTCGTGTAGGAGTTATGGCTCCTGACTTAGTTAAATTTTGGTCATTTTAATGTTGTGTCGGGCGTAGCTTCAAAAGTATTTGACCTAGACTCACCAAAGTTTACAGGAATGTTGTCAGCATGTGCAGTTGTGCACCTGGGGTTTTGCGTCCGGATTCATTCAGTCGTGTAGGAGTTATGGCCCCTGACTTAGTTAAAAACTGGTCTTTTTAATGTTGTCTCGCGCGTAGCTCCAAAAGTATTTGACATAGAGCCACCAAAGTTTGAAGGAATGCTGGTGCACCTGGGGTTTCGCATCCGGATTCATTCAGTATTGTAGGAGTTATGACCCCTGACCTAGGAAAAAATTTGTGTCCTTTGTTATGTAGTGGGGGCATCTTGTATCCCATGGACACATTTCTAGTTTCAATTTCATTCATCTAATTTAAATTTAAGAAATGAAAACAAAATAAATACTTGAGAAAAAAATAAAATTAAACAAAAGCGGAATGACCTCCAACAGCTCTGAAAGAATATCAACGACTCTGGCGAACTCATCCCAGGAATAGTCACTCTAACCTTTAAGGGTACTTGTTCATTAATACTTCAAAGAAGGTTGATGAAAACCTTTCATGTGTGTTTTTCTTTATTCATAAGACCCATCAAACACCGCATTACCAATTAATTTCATGAGCATAGCCATTGTGCTAAGCGATGGTTGTTTGTCATCTTCTCTGCGTGCTCTGGTCACTTGCCTGCCAAAGTCTACAAAACATATCACTTTATCATATTCTTTTACCTGATATATGTTACAAACTAGTAATCCATGAGGGTTATACCATATAAGCAAAGGAGTAAATATTAAAAATATTTTCAGCTGTCATTCCCCACACCAACAAATGTCTTGTTGTTGTTGTTGTTGTTGTTGTTGTTGTTTTTTTTTTTAATTTTTTGTTGTTGTTTTTTAATAAGTTATGTATATTGCTACATATGTTTTCATATGATTTATTCTTTACTCGAAATGTGTTCCTGAAGGGGACCTGTTCCTGATTAATACTGCAAACAAGTTTTTCTTTATTCCTAATTTTCCCACCAAACGCTACATTACCAATTAATTTCATGAGCTCAGATATTAAGCGATGGTTGTTTGTCGCCTTCTTTGCTCACCAAATTCTTCAAAACATTTCAGTTGATGATATTCTATTATCTGATATATAACTAACTTGTAATCCATGAGTGATGTACCATTTAAGCAAGAGAGTAAATATTAAACTCTTTTCCTCCTTCGTTCCACTCACCAACAATCGTCATGTTTTTTTTCCGATTTGTTGTGTATTTATACATGTGTTTACAAATGGTTTCCTATTTTTACCATAGTTATTTCCGTGGACATCGTCGTAGTATTATCATACAAAATCAAAACTATAATACATTCAAACATTTTTACAATCAAATCAGTTTTTGCGATAAGTAGAATTGATAGAAGAACCTTCTTTTATATCTAGCTACCATTGTCATTCATTCCTTCACATTCCAAATGTCTGTCTTTTTTCTTCAAACAGTACAATATTTACAATCATCCCCATATTTGAATAAGCATTGTTCTATTTCGCATGCTTGATTCACATTGTCTGCACTTCCTGAAAAAAAGTAATATAATTATTTTGATATTTTTTTTTTTTTTACTTTTAAGATAAATATTTAAAATTTACTCTCTATGTCTGTATGATAGTTGTATTCATTTATTCATTGTATTTATTTAAATAAAATTCTAACTTTATCTAAAAAATGAAAATTGCTCATAATATTGTGAGGCAGGATGCCTCACGACCTTGTTTTTATGCAATTGTTTTGCATTGTTTTACAGCCTATCAGTAGTTTTCATTTTTGATGTTAAAATTGTCAGGCTATCTGTCAGCTACTTTTTAATCACAGTTCATTGTTCTGTAACATTTCCAGACATTGACTGATAACCAGTCGCATTGTTAAATTACATTTCAAAATGTTAGAACTCTACTTATGTCATGCTTGTGTCAGTTAGTGAAACTGTAATTCTAGCTTTCACAGGGATTTTCTATAAAAGTACGCAATGTCAGCCTGAGTTATTCAACAGTTCAATCAACAATCACCTGCTGTATTAAATTAAATCGAGGTTTTCATGTAATGTCCATTGTTGACTTTGTAAAACTTCATAAAAGTTTATGTCAGTTGAAATTTTGACAGTTGTCAACCATCTTAGATTTTTGTACGTATGCACCGGGTGACTAAAATCTCGTACAAGCGGACTGAAATCGCTTCATATTCTGCAGAAATAGTTAACTTTTATTGTCAAGTATTTGATATTTAATACTTGGCATATAGTGTTGATTCGTAGCGTTCTATATTGTTTTATTATTTATTTCTGTCCGACTTTGTTTGTTTACACTAGTTTAGAGGTTAAGCTCCGCCTTATTTGCATATAAGGAAATGTTCGTATCCCGAATGACGTCATGGTCGGCCGAAGTAAGTTCGTAGCATCAATTCGGTTACGGACCTGTCCGGGTATTTCCGACTTTGACCTTATTCAGACTAATTTAGATTCTGGTATTCATCCTCATTTGCATACCATGCATACCACAAAGGTTAATTATTAGAACGCTAGAATCATCACTTTGCCTCCGTCTCTCGTATAGAAAGGCTGTTTGTCAGTTTGTTCTTAGACATTTTTTTATTTACGCATCTAAAACCTATACGAATTATTCAAACTTTGAAACTGCACGGTACTTATTATCATTAAATTATACAGATATATTTATTAGCAGTATTGGGCTGTTTTTCTCTTAGAAAACTCTGTAATTTTAGAGTTGGTTCTCGGTCCGCCTGCTACACGACTTTTGCCTGATATTTTCATTACTGATTATTTTATTCAGTTATAATTAATAGTTATTGTTAAGGCTTCCCATAAATAAAAGTTGTTTGAAACCGAAAGGAACATTGTCAGTACTTTATTAAACTTTGAACTAAATTTGAACTCGGGCGCTACCAGCCTTTTAACTTGGGCGCTACCAGCCTATAGGGTCGCGACCAGACCCTAGTTTAGTCAACATATTGCTTATCCCTGAACAATGAATAACCTTGTAGTATTTAAATTGGTGGACTCAGTCCCCTGACTGTAGTCACCTTGCCCCTGGTCTGTTTACATTTAACATTATTTTTTACCCTAACCAAAGTAAAGTACAGTGACCGGGGCGGGAGCACTACAGAATTTGGTAAGCAGCGGTGGGATCCGTTTTTCATTTCGGATCCAGTGATACGAACTCTACACTCCATAAATTTGTTGAAAACGCTACCATGAACAAATGATTATTTAGAAGTTGTTGACAGCGAGCACATAATATTTTCTCAGTCAGAAAGATACATATTAGCAGGATAAAGAACCACACATCATCATAACCAGTGACCTTATTTACTGCCAGTATCGATCGATAAGCGAGTGTGACATTTGTAAACATTTGTGAACTTGACCTAGATATTTACTACATTGATGGTGTATCAAATTGTTAAACCACCCCAGTATGCCGAGGAGTCGAGGACTTGATTTAACCGAAGTTAGAGCTGTTCTTTAGCAGTGCTGATTTAATTGTGGAAACTGCAGCCTTATTATTTTTTTTATATAAAATATTGTACATGTTTAATCTAATATAAAATTTAGATTTCAGTCCAGGTTTAATGTAATAGAAAGCAACTTAAGGCTGTTTCCAAGCCTTGGTGAGTAAAAAAAAAATCAGTAGATCAGGAGTAGATTAGACTTTGTTGAAAAATTTAGTACAAATCTAGTATAACCACCAGTGACTTGTTTTGTTGTGAAAGTCGACTCCAGACTTTGTAAGGGTCATTACCAGACCTTGCCTTTGGTAAAGTCGTTACCAGACTTTGGTAAGAATTTTTTTGTGTTGTTTTGTTGGCGCGTTGAGCTTGGTGTACCTTGTTCTTGGTACATTTCATAGAGCCGTGCCCTGCCGTTTATTAAATATCTAGACAACCATTCTGTTGAATATTGTAGCCGTCTCCAGGCTTGTATTGTGACCGATACCAGGTCAGTGTATAGCGTTAAAGCCGCTTCCAGGCTTAGGTAACAAATATATTTCATTGAATACTAGTAACTGTACCATTCCTGACCTATATGTGAAACAGCTGTTCCAACTTATGGAAAACCAGTTCCTTTGATCAAGCCAGTTAAACTGCTAACTGTTACCAAGTTAGCTTTAAAGAACATTGTTAAACTTGATTAATTCATACAAAACATTTTGTACCTATTAATTATTGATGTAATTCAGTGCCAAAACCTTGAATATTTAAATTCTGTAAATATTTTATATTTACTGGACTAGTAAATGTACGAGTAAATATACATTTTTCTGTGTTGTTAAATAAAACAAATTCAGTTACAGTCCAGGATGGAGACCACTAGGGATGTTACCATGGATCCCGCTGATATACCATTCACTGGAGCAAACCATGACATAGACCATGATTACCAACCAAGTACCTACGTTTAAAACCTAAGCAGATATACCTTATCTACCCAGACTTCTGCCACCGCCAGTACACTGTCGATCGCCCGGGAGACGGAGGCAACGTCAAGGTCGAGGTTACAGCCAATGGACGGAGGTGATTTGTACGAAGACAACTTGGTACCAGCTGGCAGTCAGCCGGTGGTATTTGGCACGCCTTCCGGTGAGGTGACCTGGCGCAGGCGCTCAGGGGAGGACCGAGTTTCAGAAGACCAGGGTTTTATCCATCCTGGCAAGTACTGCATCATATCCAGCGGAGAAGCCATGGCCCCGGGGGTCAGGAAAGCCTTGCAAGGTGGTTTTTTATATGAAGATTTTTTATACCAAGTTTTTGTACGTCAAATTATAGCGCATGTGCACCCCGTGCACATGTATCCGGTACGATTCCGGGTGAGATGATTACTAGTTTCTGGTCAGAACCAAGTGTGGTTCTGGTGTGGCCCACTGGATGAACCTTTGACGGGATATCAGGGTGTGAGGAGTCGAGTTGCTGTAGGGGCCAGTACAGAACGGCTCCTTGGTCCCCGTGATACTCGTGTTGATGCAGACTTCAATGCTTTTTTACCTAGGAAGAGAGATGTTGGAAGGGAATTGTCGGCATACATAGCACCTATACCTAGACCACAGAACTAAGGACCAAGTGATAGACCAAGGGAGATAATTCCATCGACCTTAAACCCTACAAATTTTATGAATGGACTAAGGGAGGCAAATCACTCAATCTTAACATTTTAATTCCAAGTCAAAGATGATAGTGATAGAGACAGAATAAGAATCAAATCAATGCATGGGATTGTCAGTCAACCTTACCTTAAATGTATTCAGAGTTTGCAAGAGAGAGAACGGAATGGTTATACAGGAAAGAATAAGAGTGAAGTTACAGATGACCAACCAAGAGCTCTGGAAGGTAATCTGTTGATAATTGTTACCGAGATGCTTTTTCTAAGGTTCCAATAAGAATTCTGACCCCCTGAGGAATACTGTATGGACCGCTTGAGGATACACCAGAGGTGGAGTGGTCGACAACCCCGCAGGAAGATCCAAACACAGGCTCCTTTAGTGAGGAAATTTCACATTTTGTAATTATTTAATAATACTGTCTGTTAGAAAATTTTAAGTATAATATTTTGGTCTGGGCTACTTTTGTGACATTTTAGTAGGGTTTTAAGCTTTAAATAGTAAACTAGTCATTTTTGTAAAATGCTATTATTACCACATTTTCTTTTCTTGTAATATTTTTGGTATCAGTACGGTAATAGTTGATTTAAGATAGAATTTTCTTTTTTTTTTGTAATGTTTACCTCTGATATAATAAGTCATAAGTATATCTTTGGTATTTGAACTTTTATAAGTGAAAGTAGATTTTCAACTTTGTCACGCCTTTTAGCACTGTTGCCAGTCAGTGGTTATAAGTAATCATTTGATAAATTTTCAACATTCTGTTTAAAGTATTTGGTACATTTCAAGTTCAACTGTTGAATAGTACAGAGCCCTGGAATAAATTAAGTGCTGTCACAATTGTTGTTTATTGTAAAGAACTCTGTTATTCTTGTTATACATTGTATTACTTAAAGGACATAATTGCTTAATTGTTGCTCAGGCAAACTCTTATGTACTTGTCCGAAATATTGTTTATTATCAAGTATGGTACTGCCTAAAATCCAGATGCAGTGTTGGTTATAGGTCCGAATTCAGGTGTCTGTATAAATTATTTCAGTATTTATAAATGTTGTTCATGGTACATGTGAAATTTTTTAAATGCATAGCATAAATGTTGCATCTATGAAATTTTATCAAATGGATTGTATATTTCAGAATTAATTAATTGGAAATAAAAATTATGTAAATGCAATCTGTGCATGTATGTTCTACCTTCTGTCTAAAAGCAATTATAGTGCAAATGTATTAAAGTTATTGAAACAAGTACTGTGTAATGGCAGTACAAAGATTCGAACCATATTCTTAAATGAACATGATTATATTGCTATGTCTGTAGACCACCGGGTGCATACACATGTTAATTGTATTTAATGCATGTTGTTAATTATTATGATTCTCATCATTGTTGTTGTAAAGTAATTATTATTGTTGTACTTTGTGTCACAGGCTGTAGTTTTTCAATTTCGAGGACGAAATTTTGTCAGTTGGGAGGGTAATGTGAGGCAGGATGCCTCACGACCTTGTTTTTATGCAATTGTTTTGCATTGTTTTACAGCCTATCAGTAGTTTTCATTTTTGATGTTAAAATTGTCAGGCTATCTGTCAGCTACTTTTTAATCACAGTTCATTGTTCTGTAACATTTCCAGACATTGACTGATAACCAGTCGCATTGTTAAATTGTTGTTTACTAAATTACATTTCAAAATGTTAGAACTCTACTTATGTCATGCTTGTGTCAGTTAGTGAAACTGTAATTCTAGCTTTCACAGGGATTTTCTATAAAAGTTCGCAATGTCAGCCTGAGTACTAGTTATTCAACAGTTCAATCAACAATCACCTGCTGTATTAAATTAAATCGAGGTTTTCATGTAATGTCCATTGTTGACTTTGTAAAACTTCATAAAAGTTTATGTCAGTTGAAATTTTGACAGTTGTCAACCATCTTAGATTTTTGTACGTATGCACCGGGTGACTAAAATCTCGTACAAGCGGACTGAAATCGCTTCATATTCTGCAGAAATAGTTAACTTTTATTGTCAAGTATTTGATATTTAATACTTGGCATATAGTGTTGATTCGTAGCGTTCTATATTGTTTTATTATTTATTTCTGTCCGACTTTGTTTGTTTACACTAGTTTAGAGGTTAAGCCCCGCCTTATTTGCATATAAGGAAATGTTCGTATCCCGAATGACGTCATGGTCGGCCGAAGTAAGTTCGTAGCATCAATTCGGTTACGGACCTGTCCGGGTATTTCCGACTTTGACCTTATTCAGACTAATTTAGATTCTGGTATTCATCCTCATTTGCATAACATGCATACCACAAAGGTTAATTATTAGAACGCTAGAATCATCACTTTGCCTCCGTCTCTCGTATAGAAAGGCTGTTTGTCAGTTTGTTCTTAGACATTTTTTTATTTACGCATCTAAAACCTATACGAATTATTCAAACTTTGAAACTGCACGGTACTTATTATCATTAAATTATACAGATATATTTATTAGCAGTATTGGGCTGTTTTTCTCTTAGAAAACTCTGTAATTTTAGAGTTGGTTCTCGGTCCGCCTGCTACACGACTTTTGCCTGATATTTTCATTACTGATTATTTTATTCAGTTATAATTAATAGTTATTGTTAAGGCTTCCCATAAATAAAAGTTGTTTGAAACCGAAAGGAACATTGTCAGTACTTTATTAAACTTTGAACTAAATTTGAACTCGGGCGCTACCAGCCTTTTAACTTGGGCGCTACCAGCCTATAGGATCGCGACCAGACCCTAGTTTAGTCAACATATTGCTTATCCCTGAACAATGAATAACCTTGTAGTATTTAAATTGGTGGACTCAGTCCCCTGACTGTAGTCACCTTGCCCCTGGTCTGTTTACATTTAACATTATTTTTTACCCTAACCAAAGTAAAGTACAGTGACCGGGGCGGGGGCACTACAATATATTTCTCGAAATCAAATATAAATTATACAAAAAGGAGAGTTTAACCCCCTTCCCCCCCCCCCCCTCCCCCCCCACCTCTTCCTCATTAAATCTGAAAGAATATTAATCATTCTGGCGAACACATACCCTCCAACCTTTTTAGGGAACCTGTTCCCCATTAATACTGCAAATAAGATTCGTGAAAACCTTTCACGTATTTTACTTTTCGATGTTTTTCTGTATTCATAATTGTCCAATCAAACGCTGCATAACTAATTAATTTCATGAGCATAACCGTTATACCAAGAGATGGTTGTTTGCCACCTTCTCAGCGTGCTCTGGTAACTTTCTCGTCACACACACACACACCCACCCCCACACACACACTAACAATCGTCTTCGGGTGTGTTTTTTGTGTGTTTTTTGTTGTTGTTGTTGATGTTTTTCTTTCTTTCTTTTTTTTTTTTTTTTTTGATAAGTTGTGTATTTCTACATGTGTTTTAATATTTTTTCGAAATGTATTTCTGTACTACAAAATATTGTACTTATTTCCTTAATATGTTTGTACGAATTTAAGTCTGTCTTCGGTTTGAATTTTTAACTTGGTCCCATGTATGGTCCCAATTATCTTGCACAATTAATCAACAGAAAGTAATCATTTAAAACTCCTTTTATATATTGTCTTCTGTTTCTTTTATAAAAGACTGGCATCCTTTAATTTACAAACTTTTTCATTTCTTTGTTATTTTTCAACATGGTGCTATACTCACATTCCCAATTGTAAATAACTTTATATCCCTGTGATTCTATAAATGCTAACCTTGTCATAGTTTTTGACTACGTTTCTTTTTGTTTCTTTTCGTCACCACATTAAAGATGTCGATGTTCATGCCAAAAAATCGCCTGAAAGCTCGTAAACCTCTTTTCTTTGGCTGTCGTAACCATTCACAAGATAGGGATCCATTTTATATTCCCTAACTCCATTCATTTTATGAGATTTGTTTGTTTTTTTTTTCAGAATAATTTAAGCGGTCCATCCAATCAAATATTGAATAATAATATTTTTTCATGTTAACTGGTTTCAGATAATTCTCAGTCTGCTTGTTTTTCTTATACATTTCCCTACATGCATATATTGGCAAATAGCCCAAAAATGTATGAACTGTTTGCATCATAACCATATATTGATCGAGATTTCTCCCCAACAACATGTTTTCTTGTAAAGATAATACTCGCCCCTCCCGTTCAATTAGTCATGAATGTTTCATATAAATCTTCATCAAACATATCCAACAAAGCAAACGACGCTGCGTTTTTTAAATACCCAAATCCTTTCTTTGTTCAAAACATATTTATATTTTGATGAAAATATCCGTCAGAAAAGTTGTTTTTTTGTTTTTTTGTTTTTTTTGTCTTTTTACAAGATATTTTGTGCTGTTTTAATCTACATTAATGAGAAAATAAGTTTTTACATTCTTTACATTTGAAATTATGTGAAAATCGGTCTAAATATTAGACTTGTAAATGTTAAGCAAAACAATACTAATGTTAACATTGAAACATTGTTCTACATAGCATATGTTATTAAAATTTACATCTGCCGAGCGTAGTTTTTGTTCCTCACAATAACACCCATTGAACATGCAAGTCTTTAGCTTTTTTAATATGTGCAGAGCGAAACAGGTGATAAGCCAAACATCTAAACATGCATAAGTCATCATCTTATGTTTTTAGTATTTAGGATTCTTTTCGAAGGGGATAATGTATATATGAGCCGTGCCATGGGAAAACCAACATAGTGGCTTTGCGGCCAGCATGGATCCGCGCAGTCTGGTCAGGATCCATGCTGTTCGCTAACAGTTTCTCTAATTCCAATAGGCTTTGAAAGCGAACAGCATGGATCCTGACCAGACTGCGCAGATGCGCAGGCTGGTCTGGATCCATGCTGGTCGCAAAGCCACTATGTTGGTTTTCCCATGGCACGGCTCATATATTTTTTGTTATAAATCTGGGTAATCTTTTCCGCATCCTAAAGGATCCTAAAGAAAGTTTGTTCTAAACAGTATATAAAATTTGTAATCATTACGTGTTTGAATTTTGTATCTGGTCGTTCTTGCATCATGTAATTTAATACATCGAGTTGATTTATGTTGTTTTTTGGAAATCATTAATTCCCTCCCTGTCAATAATCTAAAACAGTTTCATTTGAATACGGAGAGAAATGTCTGTATCGCTTAGTTTCTGTATTAACTATAATAACATCAAAAGACAAATTTACGTTAAATGCATGATCTAGATTTGAATAAATTTCTTCAACAAATATATCATTGGTGGTGGTAGGGAAATTATATCTTACTTTATTAGTAAGTTCAGTTTGGTGCTGCTAAAGAATTAAATGTCGGTGCTGATTGTACGTTAATTTTAGTTCTTCATCTAAGACACCTTCTTCTTTTTCCCAAGGGGCTAGATCGGAATCCCCACGCCCAGGGTGTTTTCTGAAAAGTTCTTATGTTTTCCTCTGACTGATGATGACTAAACGAACGATGGATGTAAAGCTGTGTATGGTTTTAAAATGTTTCATCACAAAACCGACATCGCCAATGTATTTTCTTATCACAACTTCTTTGAATTTTTGTCCGAGTCTGCTTGAATTTCAATGTTATCCCTGTTTTTTTTTTCTGTTTCCTGGTCCCTCGTATTTGCCCGACTACCACCCGTTAATGTGCGACTTGTAGCATTCTGATGATTTACTTACTCCCTAGCTGATGTAAAATTATTCTTACAAACCGGACAATTAAATACACTTTCCTTCACAGTCTTAGAATGTAAATTACGAATAGAGGTAAAAGATTTTTTTTTTTCGTTTTCCGCATACATCCTGAGATATAGGAGTTTCGGGTACACTGTCATAACACGAATTTTTCATTATAAGTCTGAGAGTTTTTCGTTTATTAGCTCGATGAAAAACAAAAACAAACTGAATTCACAAATATCGTAGAAAATGAAAATTACTTCATTTAGTTTTCACATATTCATTTTCGCTGCACTGTTACTTACGTATTATGCCACTTGACAATAGCGTGTTGTCAGTATGATCATTGCTACATCAGCAAAATGATAATACTTGCTTTATCTGTTTATATAAAAGTATTTAGTGAATAGGTACCGCTTGACATTAGTTATAACTTGTTCTTGCTTATCTTGTTTGTATTATCTCCACAGCGTTTATTGAAACATTTAATAATGACAATATATTACTTTTAAGCTGTTTGTACACGTTTAGTTAGCTATTGTTAACATCTTAAATAACTTCATATCGTTACATGAGTGTTGATTTTATATGTGTGTATTTTGTATATTCTTGTAAAATTGTAATGAATTTGCACATTGTATACTCACCCTTGTTACCCGGATAATACGAAATGATATGATAATTCCAAAATACTACAAACTGGATGAACTGTCAAACTTGGTAAGGACATTGTTTATTTCAATATTTTCTAATTACTCATTCTGATCGTTTAAAGTGTTATAACTGATTCAAAATAGTTTACAAGCTGTACCATTTGCACTAAACAATTTGCATATGGGACATATTATTCACTTTGGAAACCCTTTAACAATGTTTACATTTTGCTTTTGAGAACGAGTTTGGCGATTCAAACCGTTGTCAACCTCATTTAATGAACTTTCGGTAATGAATGTTATTTTGTAATTTTCAGTTAATATATAAACAATGATATGTACATGTTAGGAAGTTTTTATCTTAGATCAATTAACTCAAATTTACAAATATATAAGCATATGTATTAGTCGATGGATACTGACCAAAGTGTTCACAGAAATTTCGAAGATAAAGCCCAAAATGTTATATGGATAATAGTCAACATTGTAAACTGACACGAAAAAGAAACGCAACAAGTATTGTAATAGTCAATATTTATAACCTACTGATGTTTAGCCATACAAATTTATATGTGTAATCAAAGTAAACATAACAGAAAAAAATTTTATCATCAAAAAATGAATATCGTGTGAGATCATATTTCTTTCCATGCTTCAACGTCAGTGCAGTCAATAACGCGTATAGCCACCATTTCTCTGTATGACAGCCTATACAAGGGTGGACTTGAAGGTGGAATATATTGTTGCCCATACTATGACTCTGCCACCATTGTACGGATAAACCTCACGCACACAGTTATTTGCGAAACGTTCGTTGCGGCGTCTGTATATTCTGACCTATCCGTCAGCGTGATGGAGATTAAATCTTGATTCGTCGCTAAATACAACAGTTCCCCACTGACGTCGTCGGTTATTTAGAGCCCAGCGTTGCTTTTCTTGACGATGACAAGAGCCTCACATCGAGCTGGACGACGGAAATGAATCCCGCGTTTACGCAAACAATTTATGACTGTGTCACGGTGAATTGGTCGTCCGGGATTTCCAGTTACAACATGTGACGTGGATTGCGACGTCACAAAGCTGTCACGTAAATGACGTTGACGTATCAAATTAGCTTGACGTATGCTTGTCAGACGTGGACGTGGACGGTCACCAGCTGTTACTGTAATGTTAACACGTTCAACTAACGTCGAAATTGTTAATTTTGAAACATTGTATCTGTGAAATTCCACCGGTTAAAAGTCCCAAAATTCGATTTCTCTCTGCCATATTTAGCCTTGGTATTTGAATAAGGAATTTAATCGGTGTTGAGTATACTCCTTGTAAATGAGGCAATGTATAGATCAACTTTATGCATCGAGGCATGTCTGCACTTTTAGGTCATAACAATACTGCGGTAAACACCGAAAATAGCGGTTAAGTCACGCCGCCTAATTGGCGTTGAATAGACCATTTCACGAAGTATATGCGCATGCGCAAACTGATTACCGTTAATCCGTGAATTAACGTGATTAAACGATAAGACAAAAACTGGGGGCTAAGAGATAGATAGATAGATAGGTTATGTACAGCGTGTTAAGTTTGAGACAGTTTTCTTCATTTTTGGATCGAACTACGTTGAGACTAAACAATCAAATAGTCTGTATAGCTGAACGCATTACTTAAATGTCTTACGATAGCTGACCAATCGCTGCGTCTGTAAATTATTGACAGGTGTAATGAGCGGGAATTCCAAACACAAGTTGCGTCCTTAATAACTTGTTTAATTAATAGCAAAAGCTGATCTTCACCCGATGTACAATTATTGAAAAGGTCAAATGCACACTTTTTACGCAAATGGCATCGAAAAAAAATCACGTTTGAGCCTAAATAGTTTTAACGTTGCTGTTTTTACAGCGATTAATTTAGTTTCGGGCGCCCATTTCAATCAAAAAGAAATTTATTTCATTTATTATAACAGGACCGTTGAAACCTATACGGTAATGTAAGTTTCAAATATGTACTCAGACTATTCGCCAAAGGAATTCTTACTTCATGCAAAGACCATGCCAAAATCTTTCTACGAAATTATTATTTTTGAACGGAATGACTAAGTAATGTGTAAAAACCATTCCATAGAATTAAAAAAAAAACAACTAAACTCATACAAATTTATTTTACTGAAAAATGAGAGATAAAATGCGGGGTCTCCGACTTTGTTTTCGCTGTATTGTCTTCAATTTTCCCCTACCATCCTTTTTACGCGAGATTTAGGGAAAAATACAAACAACAACAAAAATTTCATTTTAAGCGTACTTCAATTTTGTTAGCAATTCTCCGATTTCTTTCCGATTTTTATAGTCACACTTGTATGCCTGAATGCATGTTACACACACCAAAAAAGCGTAATGAAAAAATGATACTTTTTATTAAACATTTTACTGCTCGTTCTCTCCTCCATAGATTTTTATAAATTTTCTGAAAATGATCCCCGAGATATTTTTGAATAGAATAAGATAACAAAACTCCTTGACTACCGGGCTCATTTTCACGCTACAGTGCTAAGAAAATTAGGAAGTTAAAGGAACATTAAACATGTCTTTTTCCCGCATTTTCCAACCAAGTTCATATTGTCTGTTTTTGGAATTTATTAATTTATTTGCAGCCTTTATATTACGGCTTGTAGCGTTATTAGATAGTGTTTTTTTTTTTTTGTTTTTTTTTGTTGTTGTTTTTATTTTTTCGTATTAAGTTTAAGCCCGTTTCAGCTGTTTCATAAATAACTAAATGCAGTTTTCTCCGGAATCTGGAGATGTTAGTTCGGGCCCGACTTCCTACAGCACTGCATGAAGTGGGAAAGATGTAAATTCTTACGGAGAGTAGTTGTGTAAGCAAACCGCCGTGACAAGGTTGTTGAGAAACGGCGTAAACCCAACACAAATAATGGACATAAATGGATAAGTACAATAATCTATTTATTTCATGTCCGCAAATTTTTACGTCTGACATTAACTTCTTGTCGTTTTGATTGTGCATATTTCGACCAACTTATAAGGGAATAATTATTGTTTGTTTAGGGTTATACACCCGTTTTCTTCAACATGTTATTTATTTATTTATTTTTTTTTTTTTTTTGCGAGCACTGAACTATTTCCACAGTAACTTAAACTTGTCCCATTGATAAATAATACTTACGGATAGAGTGGCCGTACCAGACACCAAACATGTGATCGCTCGACTGACGGGCGAACGATCCAACCAGTGTGTTATTCATTCCGGGCGGGGGTAATTTTTGACTGGATGAATGAGACAAAGACTATTTTTAAGAGTCATTTGTATTTGAAGTTTCAAAACTGGAATTATTTTAAAATCTGAATTGCACGTATTTGTTAACAATGGTTTAAAATGTTCATTTAAAAAGATGAATGTTAAATATTGTGGGAAGGACTTAAATACCGATCATTTGAAATAACTTGTTGCCTGACCCAATTGGGTTTTTTTGTGAAGTGAAAACCCTTTTTCACCGATTTATGCATCAGAAAACTTTGTTGCAAAAATCGATAAATAACTGAAGAGCCCCCAGTTTTTCAAATCTCGTTGCGTCTCGAGAATTCTCGCTTAGAATGCGTCTACCGATAATGACTTTTCCAATGCTTAGACGTTTGCCGTGAAATGGTCTATTATACACAGCAAAGTTTGTATTGATTCGCCTCGTGGTAAAATAGCACGAGGTTCACGAGCATTTTGTGCAGCGCCATTTAGATGACCGGAAGCGAAATATGGAATATAAGTATTGGTGTATGCTCTTAAAACGAAATGGTGAGGAAATATAATTGTTGCGTTTATTTTTCGTGTAAGTTTATTTTGCTATTTGCATATGCTGTTCTTAAAGTAGAATTTTGTATATTAGATAAGTATACGCATGAAATGTGGTAACTTATTGCTGTAGCATGCTCAATGCAATATATTATACACGTGGTCAGTAAAAGAGGTCTTGGTGTACCAATATGTACACCTAGGTATTCAGAATGTGAACAGGGTTTGTGCTATTAGTGATTATATAATGTAGTTGACAATCAAATACATGTGTGTATTTTATATGGAATATGGAGACCGTGGGGTAAAAACGGACAGCGGGGGGAAATAATACATATGCACATGTGTACTTGATACCAGGAAGGTGCAAGTTGTACACTGTGCCTGTTACCAACATAAAAATGTTAACAGGCTCATATTATCATGTTGTTACAAAGTAATTTATCAAAACATGTCCACGCACACAAAACTGGTCAATCTGTTATGGGATGTCAATGAAAAAAATCAATTATGGCTATTATCCACTTTCAAAGACAACGCATGTAGGGCATTATCCATGGTCATTTTTGGCTATTATCCATTTTTCATACAAAGATCAATATAAATGGTTTTGACATTAAAACGGCAAAAGTAAACAACTTACTGTAAACTATGACAGATAGTGAAATGGTAGAGTCGTATATACAGTGAATTACAAGCATGAAAAACAATTCTAAATATTTTTTATGATTTTTCAAACTAAACTTACATGCTTTTTGTAAACTATTTAACATATTGTGTATTTTATTCACAAAAATATAGTAAAATAGTTTGAGTTCCATGGAAACAAATCGCCATTCGTTCTTTTTGCAACATCTGGCGGTTAAAATCAAGCCACAGCAACTTACCGAAAAACGTGAAATTTTCAAAATTGTTGATCGGCCATTTTATAGCATGTTGGAGTTATCACATCATTTTGTATTATCCGGGTAACAAGGGTGATACTTAAATTAACGTTCTACTCTCCGTCGAGGAGGAAATAAAAGTATGTATCTATCTATCCGTTTTATCTTCGCCCATGCAATTATGTTCATCATAATCCTAGCAGCATGCCTCCAGATTTGGCTAAAAAATAATCTTTCTTTCAAATTGAAGTGTGATCATATTATGAACATCAGAATATGATTTTTTGTTTCTAACATTTTTTAAAAGTTCCAAATCAAGAAAAAAAGATGACCGCGTCGGGAATCGAACCCCGGACCGCCGCGGCAATAAAGACATTTTCCCGCCGTCGTAACCAATAGCGCTATAGCTGAAGTAGTGAATAATGACTTCAAAATATAGATATTTATAATCGAGACAGTTTACCTGGAGTAAAAGCGTGACAGACGCGTTTCAATTTTCATCAAAAAAAAGTTGTAAAACAGCAAATTCTCGTGTTTCCGTAACAGAAAGTTTGCCAGTAATTAAGTTTTAAAGCCTTCTTAAGAAATATAGCATTTATTTCAAGATACAAAAAAAAAATGCTTTGTTTTGTTGTTGTCGAACGATCTGGAGGCATGCTGCTTTAAAGAGTGAAAACTGTCCGAACAGTTTTAACAGTACAAAGTCATTTCATTTCGTGAAAAAAAATAACCGAAATAATTAAAAGTAAAAAACTGAAACGAATTTTATTTCATATTCTTTCGTCTCACTGATAAAAAGTTTGTAAGTAAACGTTCTTACACATAAGCAAATAAAATATAAACTTAACGAATACCTATAGTCAGTCTGACTAAAGTACATCTCCTATTACGCTACACTTAGGATCTGAGAACGAGCTATTGACAGCCTCGTTCTGACGACCCTTTCGCTAGCCAATCAGAGCTTAACTTACAACATTTTGCAAATCTATAGTTAGCCTTATTTTTTGATATTTACAATTCTTATGTCGTTATGTTTCAGATAGCTGGTTAGCTTAGTCGGTAGGCCACTTGCTCTGTAAGCGAGGGGTCCCGGGTTCGAGCCCTGGATTGACTGCACATTTTTCTAACTCTTTGACATTCGAACAAGTCGTCTGATTGGTTGAAATAAAAATAGATTTGCGAAATCAAAAATAGCAATATTGGAAATCCAAAATATACAGAAGACGAATGTGCATGGGTCGTCCTCAGATCTTCGTTTAGAAGATCAAGTACTTTAGTCAGATTGACCTATAGTTAGTGTGTATAATCACCCGTCAAGTTCTCAACGTGAAAATGATTCTTTTTATAACAATTATAGATAGTGTATAATATTGAACAAAATAAGAACCACTGATTTCACGATAGCTTTCTATCTACGTCTTCTTCTTGTGTGGGAACAAGATAAAATACGTACAAAGTATGATTATCCCCGATTGTATGTGTCTATAATCTACTACTGTTACTGTTTTCTTTTGTCTGTGAAATACTGAATTTATCATAGTCTAGCTGAAAAAAAAACTATTTGTTTAGCACATTACAATTGGTGGGACAGACGTAAATAAATCTGTCCTGTGTACTGTGTGAAAAACAATCTTGTGAAAACACCAAGAAAGACAGGGAGCATGCATTGTCAAAAGAGGCTATAAACAAAGACAATTTACTTAGACTACATTTATTATGTTGCAGTTTCTTTTGTGATACAATTATGTTTAAAGATAAAAAGGTTTGGCATAGTTCTGCCATGGCTGACTTTACAACCACAACGAGCATGGCGTTAAAACACTGAGAAAACTTTCTCACAATCTGAATATTTTGCATCCGGTACTGCGCTGATCACCTAAGATGGCATAAGCCGGGGCAATATGGCAGAGACCGATAACTCCGGATAATCGGAAGATAGAATGAATAATAACATGCCGGATAATCGGACACAGTGACTATGATTTTTTATCGCCGGATATCGGACGATATAAGATTCTCATACGCCAGACAATCAGACGTAATATAACTTTATACACCGGACAATCGGACGTAATTTAAATGTACACCGGACAATCGGACGTAATTTAAATGTACACCGGACAATCGGACGTAATTTAAATGTACACCGGGCAATCGGATGATATCAGAATATAGAACTTGTTGTGAATTTACTTGGGAAGATCTGAAGTAATTAATTGAAATCGTGTCTAAAATTTTGCAATGGTAATTTATCTGTTAAGAAATACTCATGAATAATTTTGAAATTGACAGCCATGTACATTGTGGGCAATACCCCTAAAAATGAATGAAGTGGGCAATACTGGGCAATAAGAAGTTTTTCTACATTTTTTTTAAACCAAAACAATTGAGTTTCTATGTGATAAATTGGCCCCATATGGTTATGGGAGATCTATGTATGAAAAGAATTGGAACAACTGCCTTACCCTTGCATGATCGTAAGAGGCGACTAATAGGGTCTTAACACTTGGTTTCGCTGTAACTTTGTGATTCCAGCAGGTATGCACATTTTGATTCCATACCTCATGTTCTTATTTCGATGTAAATGAGATGTGAAACCAAAATTTGTAGTCGTGTTTGACGCCATATAAACTATACTGTGTTGATGCGCCGTAAAACCCAAATAAATAAATAAATATGTGATAAAATGTGAGCTAATTCATACATTAAGTTTTACTTACTTTGAAATCATTGGTAAAGTGATAGGTAGCTGACAGAACAGTTTTATTAACAAATTATCTTTTTTTTACACAACCAAATATTTTTTATGTGGAAGTAAACACCTTTCAACATTTACATGAATTTATAAATGACACATCATTACTTTTATATATAATCTACACACTGTCAGTGATCACATATTGAATGATCTCTCCAGCTCACAACTAGATTTTGCTTAGCATATGATAGTCTAACGGTGTAGTTCTTCTTTATCACGAAGCATTCTGTAACAGCACACAAGTTCTGCAGTTGTTGTTTTTTTTTATCCCAAGTCTGTTTTCTGAGTTTTGTCTGAATAATACCAAAATTTGAAGACACCCTCTCAATTGACCCAGATGCCGGCATATCTAGTAGTGTTTTGGCACTACAAAGTGGTCTAAGGCTGACCTAAAACAAACACACTGCAACGTTTTAGTTTTTGAGCTTCCAGTCTCTCAATTTTGGCACTAACCACAGTGCCACAGTCTTTACATTTTGCAATCTTTTCATAATCAGTAACATTAAAACAATTCCACAAAGGGTCCTTAGATTTCAAGGTTATATGATAGTAATGACAATGTGATCTAAATTGGAAACTGAATGGCCAGGTTTAAGTTGTTCACACTTCTAACTTTAATCACCTAATCTTTGCAATAATTGCTCAATCATCATAATAATATATTCAATAGATTTTTATAGGTATTATAACATTAGGCATGCGGGTGTCATTGTTATCACTATATGGTTTGTAAGTCAACTAAAATGTTGAAATATGAACAGAACAGAACATAGTTTATTCAACTTGTACACATATACAGGTACCTCGTTGTACAAAACATTCATACAATAATCATAATGTACATGGTCATTTCAAAATATATGTTATATCGATAAGTCTTTACAAACAACATTTTTTCTATTACACATACGATCTTACATTATATCAGTACTTGTTTAAATAGTTAATGTCTCTTGTTGTCACAGGCACAGTGGAAAGAAAATTAATCAATTTGCAAACTAAAAATAAAATAGTTAGGATTTGGAGAATGAACTGTAAGGTCAACAATTTAATAGAGCGTTTTTTTCCGTTTTAAGAGCTATTTTACTGACTCATGTAATTATAAAACACATACACACGCAAACATACTATATATACTAAGCTTCAGGATTCAATAATTCATTTCTTTTCTTATTAGCTTGAAGAATGTATTTAGCGAGATTTCTAATAACAACCTTATTTTCTGAATTGAGTAACTGAATGAATTTGTGCATACTGGGACGTCTATAAAAATACGATTTTATGAATTGGTGTCGTAACTGCTCATATACTTTATACATTTAATGACAAAGTGATACTCGTCTTCTATGTCACGCGACTCACATAGCTGACAGATTCGTTCGACCCTTTCGATACGATTTCTACCGTGCCTACCTGTTTCAGTTCGCAAGTTATGGGCTGAAACACGCAATTTAGCTAGTGCCTGACGTAAGGTTTTTGTATTAAGAACGTGAAAATAGTCACTTGGGACAAAGTCGTCTTTTACATAAAAATATAAGTTGTTAAGAACATTGTTACTTTGTAAATCTGCCCGCCATTGTTGGACGTAACAGTCTATAAGCCTTTGTTTAAAAATGGGCAAGAATGTCTTGGAATCAACACTGTCCTGATAATTCCAGACGTCAAGAAAGCCATACTGATATAGCAAGTGCTTAACTTTACTGGCCCAGTTAGCTTTACCATTTAAGCATTTGATAAACGAATCATTATAAATGTATTTTGTAGTATGTTATGGGACGACAGAAGTTGTAACCAGTATTTGATAATTTGAAAATGTCTCGAGATAAATAACGGATACCGTGCCAATTCGCCGTATACGGCCGCATTAGTAGTGCTTTGCCTGACTCCCAAAATTGCCTTACAATATTTTAAGTGCACGCGTTCTATTTCTTTGGACTTAGAGAATCCCCAAATTGGACAGGCGTATTGAAGAATTGAACCAACGAACGAATCAAATAGTTGTAGAGATATAGATGGGCTTAATTCAAACTTACTTAAATTGCACAACAATGTATTTGTTGCTTTTAGTGCCTTTCCTACTACATACTGGTTATGTAATACAAATGAACCAGTGTAACTGAATACCACGCCCAAATAATTAAAGTCATTTACTACTTCCAAAAGATGACCATTAAAATACCAACATTCATTGCGTTTAACTGGACCCCTTTTTCGAAACACTACCACTTTCGTTTTTTCTATATTGACCTGTCAACTCCAGTATTCACAATATTCGCATAACCTGTTTAAGCTATTTTGTAAATCCTGCACAGAATTTCCAACAATAACCATATCGTTAGCAAACAGTAAGATGATCACACATATATCATATAAAGTCAGTCCTGATGTATTTGTATCTTGTAAAAATAGTTCTAAGTCGTCTAAGAAAAGGGCGAATAATGCCGGTGAATTATTAAGACCTTGTCTTAAGCCAACGGATATTTCGAAGAAATCTGAGCACTGGTTACAACTTTTAACACAAGATTTTACTACTGCGTACATGGCCTTGAACATTTTTAGTATCTTACCATCGAAACCCATACCATAAAGTTTGAACCACAGGGCATTACGGTAGACCGAGTCGAATGCCTTTTGCAGATCGATAAAGGCGCAAGGCAATCTTAAATTCTGTGTTAAAGCATGTTCAATTAAACTTTGTAATACAAATATTGCATCGACTGTACTACGACCCTTTCGGAAACCGAACTGGGAGTCCGAAATAACATTGTTTTCCTCGAACCATTTTTCTACTCGCAATGTAAGTATGCTGGTAAAAAGTTTACCAAGATTGCTGAGTAAAGTGATTCCACGATAATTATTTGGTATATTTTTATCCCCTTTCTTATGGATAGGCACTATAAAACCTTGTGTCCAGATGTCCGGGAAATAACCAGAATTAAAAACTTTGTTAAATAAGTCAGTAATATGACTTCCAAGTATATCGATAGTTTCAATAACAAACTCGTTAAGTAAATTATCACTTGGGCACGAAGATTTGTTTCGTTTCAGTTTTTTAACTGCCGAGGTAACTTCTTGCAGATTAATAGGCGCATTTAGTTCATCAAATGTAGGATTATTCACATTAAAATCGCTGTTCTCATTAAAATACTCGGCATCATCAACTACCGTTGTTCTAATTTCACTAAATAGTTCTGAGAAATAAGACTTGAACTCCTCTACTGGGATATTGTGATCGGATTTATTAGTTTTTGATTTGATTTAAAATGCTTCCAAAAATCTCGAGGCTTTTTATTCTTCAATTTTGCTAGTTCAAGTGATTGCTTAATTTTATATGCCCGCTTCTTTTTTCGAACAGTAAATTTAAAGCGCTTTCTTAAGTTACACAACTGTACCCTGTTATACTCAGACTTGCTACTATTGAAAACCCTTAACGCATTCTTATATTCAGACTTTACCGTAACGCATTCCGCATCGGACCAACCGTCGTTGTCGTAAAAAGTACGCCTCGATTTGGAGCCGTTTTGTTTGAACTCATTCTTAAATAACGGTTCTGCCGTTTGAAGTATCACGCGAGAAAATGCATTAACCATAGAATCAATTTCTAAGGTTTCGTTTAAAATTATATTATTAAATTCCTGTAGTCTTCCGATAATATTACTTCTAATTTTTTCTTTATTGTCGGCATTCCACTTATAATAACTATGCGTGTCTGAAAAGTGTAACCCTTCATTTTCGCGCCACGGCTCAAATCCATCGATACAAAACGATAAGGCGGCATGGTCGCTAAACATATTAAATGGTAATACATGAAAAAAATTTATAGCATGAAAATCTGTCTCTTTCAACAAAAGGTAATCAATCACGCTACTTGAATTACGGTTAAAAAATATATATGCACCAATATTATAATCATGGCCTAAACGGCCGCTGGCGATTCGTAATCCCGTGGCTTTACAGAGTTCTAATAATTTAACTCCACGGTTATTGCACATACTGTCGAGTGAGGTTCTGGGGAGGTTCTGGTCAGGTGTATAATTTAAATCATCAGTAAAATTTATCACTGAGTCACAAAGAATATAATCAGGCCTAATTCCCACTCGACAGTTTCAGTCACCTGCTATCATAGTACAACCAATTTTATCAAAATAGTTAATATCTTGCATGAGTAAATCGAACAAATTTGCATCAACAATATGTGAAGCCGGTGATTCGTCCGACCATAGACCCACACAGGTATACATCTTTATCAAAGTTAAAAAATTGAGCATCTAACTTGAGCCAAATTATCGTGTCAAAGTGATTTTTAACAACAGATACACCATTTTTTAGCGAATTTCTAAAAAATATTGTAATTCCTCCGCTATTTCTCCTAACTTTCTTATGCCTAAATTTCCTGTAAAAATTAAAAGTAGTAGATCCACCAATATAAATAAAAGAGTTTTTATCTGTCCATGACTCACTCAGAATAATAATGTCATTGTTTGTTATGAAAGAAACAAATTCTTGGTCAGATAATTTGCTGTCAGTTAAACCGTTACAATTCCAAACTAAGATTTTTGGTCCATTCTCCGACCGGTCCTAGTTACACTTTACCAGTTTACCTTCGATGTACAGGGTGTCGTATACCAGCCAGGCTCTCTTGTTGTCCTTGATATCTTCCTTTAGCTGTGGCATCAATTTCCGGCGTCGAGCAGCAATTTCCGGCGGGAATTGCTCATGAAGGAAAAACCCCGTTTCTTTTAAGAGATGTTTTTGCCGGCGAACAAGCTCTCTGTCTGAGAAAAATGTAAATTTCACAACGAAGTTACGTTTCCGCTGGGATCCGTCGGAACTCGGAACCCCCATCCGATGAATTCGCTCTAGCTTCATCGAGTCTACAATGTTTTGTGCTAGTTTAAGATCTTTAACTAAAAACTTGCGAAACTTATCTTCCAAATTTTCACCAGATTCTTCAGGGAAACCTCCAAATACAAGATTGTTTCGCATATGGGCGGCGGTTACCGCCAAAATTAGTAAATATACAATCCATTCATAAACAAGTCAGTCAGTGCAGTGCATTTCAATGCCGTCTAGTCTAAAACTCCATCCCGTCCAATATATTTGCATCCAACGCATTGTATTTTGAAACCATTTGATACAAAACTTCATTCCATCCATTTAAACATGGAACGATGCATTGAAAACCTTGTTGCGATGCACCGTAATATGAAATCATGCAACAAAACATGATACCATGCAGCTCAATGTGAAGCCGTTTAACACAACGTGAGTACGTGCAGTGTAAGATGAAATGATTCATTACAACTTGATGCTGTCTTATGCATATTGACACCGCTTTGTGTAATTGAGAGCCGTGTATGAAAACTTGATGCCATGCAGTCCAATGTGAAGACGTTTAACGCAACATGAGTTCGTGCAGTGTAAAGTGAAACGATTCATTAAAGTTTGGCGCCGTCTAATGCATACTGAAACCATGTGTGATTTGGAGCGGGTATCAAAATCTGATGCCATGCAGCAAAATGTGAAACCGTTTAACGAAACACGAGTTTGACCTGTTATAAATATAATTATGGATCAGGTTTACATAAAAAGTAAAACATCTTGAAATTTGTCCTAAAACCAACTTTGTGGTACTATTCTAACATTTAATTTTAAACAGTTTCTGCGATTCATCTGAATATTAAAAGGGACCTTACTTTCGTGAAACATCTTTTTTCTTATGTAAAGCTTTTTTTGTTGTTGTTGTTGTTGTTTTGGTTGGACAGGGTCTTTTTCCGTTTTTAAACAATATTTCATTTAAGTTGGAAAGTCAGTTTCCTGGATTTCATACGACCTGTTAGGGGATCCGAGCGAACGTAGCAGATACTTGTGGATATAAAGTTAATACTAGTATGAAATCAAGGAAACTAACTGTCCAACTTAAAAGAAGAACAGATTAAAAATGGGGTCGCGAGTCCGATGCCCGGGCTTGGCTATGTTCTCCGTTACGATTTGATAAAAGACATTGTGTCTCACATGGAGACTTTCCAACTTAAATGAAATATTGTTTAAAAACGGAAAAAGACCCTGTCCAACCAAAACAACAACAACAACAAAAAAAAGCTTTACATAAGAAGAAAGATGTTTCACGAAAGTAAAGTCCCTTTTAATATTCAGATGAATCGCAGAAACTGTGTTTATTTTGTTTGTATGTGTGGTGTGTGAGTGTGTGAGTGTGTGCCTTTGGGGAGGCTGTGTTTTTGGAATGTGGCTTTCCCTGTTGGATATTCTTCCTTGTTTTCACATAAAAATATATTGAAATTTATCCTAAAACCGACCTTGTGGTAAAATTCTAACATTTAATTTTAAACATGTCCTGCGATTTATCTGAATATTTAAAGGGACCTTATTTCGTGAAATATCTTTCTTCTCAGTTACAGCTTTGTCAGAAGTATGCTTCGTGAAACAGACTCTGTAAAAGAAAAAGATAATGACAAAATTGAGTTAATTTTTTTAATCCTATGAAATTTATGTTTACATGTTTATGCTTTTAGACAGTATATCAAACTTACATGTACTTCATAATTTTTGTTTGTTTGTTGTTTTTTTCGGGGTGGGGGGAGGGGGGAGTTGTTTGATTGTTTTTGGTTTAACGCCGTTTTTCAGCAGTATTTCAGTTATGTAACGACAGGCAGTTAACCTAACCGGTGTTCTTGGATTCTGTACCAGTATACACCTGTTCTCAGCAGGTAACTGCCATCTTCCCTACATGTATCCATGTGAGACACAATGTCTTTTATCAAATCGTAACGGAGAACATAGCCAAGCCCGGGCATCGGACTCGCGACCCCAAGATCCGTATATCTGCGCTCACCCTAAGTGAGGATATCGAGCAGGTTAGAGGTGGAGAGAGGGAGGGGAGTGGCGGCGGAAAATCTTAAGCCGTTTTTAAACTGTTCTTCTTTTAAGTTGGACAGTTAGTTTCCTTGATTTCATACTAGTATTAACTTTATATCCACAAGTATCTGCTACGTTCGCTCGGATCCCCTAACAGGTCGTATGAAATCCAGGAAACTGACTTTCCAACTTAAATGAAATATTGTTTAAAAACGGAAAAAGACCCTGTCCAACCAAAACAACAACAACAACAAAAAAAAAAGCTTTACATAAGAAAAAAGATGTTTCACGAAAGTAAGGTCCCTTTTAATATTCAGATGAATCGCAGAAACTGTTTAAAATTAAATGTTAGAATAGTACCACAAAGTTGGTTTTAGGACAAATTTCAAGATGTTTTACTTTTTATGTAAACCTGATCCATAATTATATTTATAACAGGTCAAACTCGTGTTTCGTTAAACGGTTTCACATTTTGCTGCATGGCATCAGATTTTGATACCCGCTCCAAATCACACATGGTTTCAGTATGCATTAGACGGCGCCAAACTTTAATGAATCGTTTCACTTTACACTGCACGAACTCATGTTGCGTTAAACGTCTTCACATTGGACTGCATGGCATCAAGTTTTCATACACCGCTCTCAATTACACAAAGCGGTGTCAATATGCATAAGACAGCATCAAGTTGTAATGAATCATTTCATCTTACACTGCACGTACTCACGTTGTGTTAAACGGCTTCACATTGAGCTGCATGGTATCATGTTTTGTTGCATGATTTCATATTACGGTGCATCGCAACAAGGTTTTCAATGCATCGTTCCATGTTTAAATGGATGGAATGAAGTTTTGTATCAAATGGTTTCAAAATACAATGCGTTGGATGCAAATATGTTGGACGGGATGGAGTTTTAGACTAGACGGCATTGAAATGCACTGCACTGACTGACTTGTTTATGAATGGATTATATATTTACTAATTTTGGCGGTAACCGCCGCCCATATCCGCATGCTTTGCGACTCTAAGTATGTAACTTTGTCTTTCAAATTTAAATTTTCTCTTTCAAGCTCGTCAATACGTGATTGGTATTCAGCTGATATGAACTCAAACCTGTTTACTCTTTCGTCAATATCAGTCATTCTTTGGTCAAATCCCTTGTTACTATCGTGAACTTGCACAGTCAAAAGTTTAAGATCTTTTTCGAAAGAAAGAACTTTATTCTCTACTAAATCAAGCTTTTGTAGACGAGATTCAACCTTGTCTAATTTTACTTCCAGACATTTAAGAACGCTCATAATGTCACTGTTCGAGGGAGTGTGATGCGCCGGCGAGGTTGCAGTTGATGAACCGGGCGCAGACGCCATCTTGATATTATCTTCAGGCGTGATGTTGTGGTTAGACATCGAACAATCCGACGAATTAATATCTTCAAAAACGTTATTTGAACTATTGAATAATATACTGTTAGTTTCGTTCAAGATTTCACTTACATATTTGTTTTGATCTTTCGATTTTGAATCCTGTAACGGGCCTCCGACGATATACACTTTACTTAGATTTACAAATTCATCTCCACTACTGCTTCCTTTTTTACGTTTTTTATTTTTCTTTTTGCCCGATGGACTCATAGTGTATTAATATCCATTATTACATCCAAAATTTTTCAAAAAAATGCTTTTAAAACACATATTTTGTCCATATTTTGCAGAGCAACGCAAAGTGCGTTCACTATCTAATCACGTGACCAGATACAGTACATACAATATGTATTGAAGTACGAACTGAAATATTAAACTACTCAGTATTGCCAACTATTGCTCAGTAATTCCCGGGTTTTCCCAGTATTACCCACTGGACTGGGCAATATGCTCAAAACCCGGGTTTTTGCCAACCCTGATTGCGGTTGCATTACAAAACCGCGCTAGTATGCCAAAGCGTGACAGTCCAAAATAGCATGCAGACTGTCAAATCTCCGCCAAAAACATAAAAAAAACATAAAAGATTTTTCACGTATATAGAAAGGCGGAGTAGCGCGGGACAAAAATGAGTCATACAAATGTATCACTGAATCTACTGAGGGTAACACAAAATATCAGTCTGACAAAAAGTAAACAGTGCATTTTGAATATTCGTCACTATAATTTCTATGCCTTTATGTGACAAGTGCACACCATCTGAAAAGAATTCTTGTTTATGCGTGATTTCGGGATATCTGACGTTTCGGTAATATAGCCTGGGTATAATTGAGGACCAAACAGTTCTTGTTGATGGTAAAATATTTAGAATGGATTCAACGGACTGTTTTAATTGAAGCTGAATATGACCCAAAGGAGCTTGTCCTAAACCATTTCCGCCGCAGTGAATAACAATTAAATAAGGAAGTGGTTTATCAGTTGACATTTCCTGGATAAGCGGAAAGAGTAGATGTTCGCGCAATCCAGGCTTAAATTTCCACTCTACTACCCCTCCAATTTGCGAGAGACTAAGATTTTTGTCTGTTGCATGGTAAAATGCATCTCTCACGATTGAAGAACCAACTATACACACATGGAATATATCTAAGAAATTCAAAAAGATTATGGAACATGTATTCATACTACCAACATTCGGTACCATTTACAGATCGCATTAATAAGGTCTAATACATGTATAAGTTTTGTATTAAAAATAATAACCGAGACAAAAATGTTCTGACCTGTATTCCTTGATGGAATCTTCGGAAGAGAACGCTGTGACGTATTTGATGCATTACGTCAACAGGGGATAATCGCTGCTGATAGCTTTACTAAACAAGGCCGCTAGAGTTGTCTTCCCCTCTCGACAATGACATACATTTCAAGACAGGCTTTAAATATATGTGATTCTCAAAATGATTTTTTGTCTGGCATGTCAACACTATGGAACATCTTCAAATTGACAGCTGAAATATGTATATGCACTCATGTGTAATAAAAAATTTTGTATACATTTCTAAAAGTGCAAAAATATCTCCTTGGAAATACTAACTGAGGACTGAATACCAGTACATACGATTTATTCCAAGGACTGTTTACAAGCAACAGGTGACTACTTATTAAAGTAGTCCGAAATGCAGTTCCACATTGTTAATGAAATATTGTTTATAAACACATGAAAAAGATAATCGTGACTCATTTATTTCTGAATATATTGAGAACAGATCTAGACCACTTTCATTATGAATGTCCAGGTTTCAGTTCTATTCTTTGAGTAAATATTTAAATACGCATAAGTAATTGCCCAACAGCAATTTTCTAAACAGCAATTCCTGAAGAACAAATGATTTCTCTTATAGGTGAGAGAGCATCTCAATATTTGTTTTCCTTTATAGTTTACTCTATATTAATTCATTTTATTATTATTAAATTTATTATTATATAATATATTAATCACTCTCGATACCTCATTCCTGATGGCATCCATCGCCACGAGGGTATGAGAGAAAGAAAAGAAGTCAATGGACCCTTTATAATGCTAAGCACTAAGCAAGGGAGCTACTATACTGTTACCATTTTTTCCCATCTTTGGTATGACGCTGACTGGGATCAAACCCCGACCACCCGCACTCGAAGCGGACGCTCAACCACTAGGCTATCGAGGCGGTTCGAGGAGGTCCATTTCTTGTAAGGTGACTTGTTATACTAACTTGCAATATATAGTTAATTATGTCATTGAAATATTGTGAAGTAACGAAAATGGGGGTTTAAGAATTTAAGAGTAAATAAGAAATAAAGAAGAAACTGAATTAGTGTTATGTAACCACAAACATTTAAATCGCCGATGGGGAATTTAATCGCCGATGAAAAGATCCGCTGTATAAGCCGATGAGAACAAAGAGCATTCGAAAGACATGTAAACTAGGAAAGTTCGAAGTTTAATAGCTTAGCCTTTCATCAGATGACATGCCGAGAGCACCAATAAGTGTTGTAAGGTACAAAACAGCTAACTAGTGTTTTAGAAGTCATATATATATAGCATATTCAGATCCCTTAGTAAATCAGTAAGACGTACCTGGTCGGGTGGTAATGATTATTGACTGCACCTTTTAAGGATTTGGCTCCGCTAGCTCCGTCATATGGAGAAGATAACTGACTGACTTAAGGAAGGTGCGTAGTTCTGCACATGTACCCTCTTGTACTTGAAATTACGCACGGCGTAGTCACCATATGACCTGAACATTGCGAATGTGACTTTTAATCAAAGCGGTAAATATTCAGAAAACACTGCAGATGTTGAAATATGATAGGTTTAAATCATTTTGTGTAAAGTGATTTGCTTATTAATTGGTTGCTTAACCCTTACCCTGCTAAATTTCTATAATGAACTTGTCCATTTTTCAATTTGGACAATACCATTATCTGTTAAAAGGGGTGCTTACCAAAATGATACTGACTGAATGGCAAACAGTGCAGATAATGATCAGACACTTTTTTTTTTAAATCGTCTTGTCTCAGCCCTAAGCTTAGCTATACGTCATTGTTTAGAGGTCCTCTTATTTTATTTCGCCCCTGTAACTTCACAGATCCGTCACTGATGCTAATGGCCTTCAAGTGTTTTAAAAATACATGAACATTTACGCTATCGTTTGCAGAGTCGATTGTTGTTATCAGAAATATTCCTGTCAAAGTCAGGTGTGATAGAAGTGAGTGTTATATTTACGTATTAACCGGAATTAAATTCACATATATGACAACTTAGCGTCTTTTTTCTCAACATACTTTTGTTTAGAAGGTATTGTCAGTTTACTGGCTGTTTTCGTATCATCAATTTGGTAACGTTCATATATTTATTTGTAATTTTGGATAGTTAAGGCTTATACAGTACACGTGGATTAAACAAACATTTAACTATTTTATGTAGATCTGGAAAGTATTTTTAACCTGTCAAATGTGCATACATTATACGCTCTGTGCATTCGATATTATAATGTTCAGCCCAACTTCGGTACTATCCGTATGTTTTACGGAAAGAAGTTTTGGTTGTCTAAATATCATTATTAGTATTGTAAGTGAAACACGCACTCGTCTTTCGTATCTGTGGCTCAGTGGTAACAGCACATGGCTCGTATGCAGGAAATCGCTGGTTCGAGCCCATTAGCGAGAACATTTTTATTTTTCATTTTTAATTGTTTATATGACTCCGATGACAGCAGTACCGACACCGCGAGCGAAACTGAATGATGAATTTAGCTAGTTGTAATTTATATTTATGAAATTTGAATAAAAAATAACATGAAAATAAAAAAAGACTGATAAAAATAAAAAAGAAATACTTGTGAAAATACAATGAAGAAAATATGGGATAAAAATGTACATGTACAAAGTATTTGTTGAAATGTGTGGGAAAAACACAGACATTGAACGGTTTCGATCTCACAACCTCCAGGTTTCAAGCTATTGACGATGACCACTGAGCTATCGTGACTTACACATATAAACCATTTTAATTGCTGGTTGACTTTCCGTATACTAAACGGAATGTACCGAAAATCAACCGAAGATTAAAATATTCTGTGCATTTGACAGGTCAATAAAATAGAACAATACTATTGATCAAAATAATAACGCAGTTACCTGTTTTATTTTTATGTAAATAAGATCACAAAATCGTGTACGAATTTACTAAACAGAAGAGTACATCATACATGTATTAGTTGTGACAATTGATTGATATTATGACAAACTCAGTTTCATTTGTTTTCTCAGTTGTGAAGACCTGTAAAAACAGATGCATATTTTGATACTTGACAGGCACCTAGTCAAACACGTTACGTAATCATTTTCAATCTGCGGACGGACAGTCAGGGAAGGTAACTAGGGTCACCGATTTGGACAGCGTACCAATACCTAACACCAGAGATTACAAATATTATACCGATTATAAAAAAAAAACAGGAATTTGAATCTTGTTTATTAAATAAATCTTGACCGTTTATTTTTTTCGACTTTCAAAACTAGCGGTGACTGTTATTTCATTTTTCACAAATGCGTTTCATACAACACTTTATAAAATGAAAAAAGATCAAGTCAGGTTTTATTTTCACGTGGTGTATACAAATGCTGAACGAACGAATCTAGGAAAAAGTGACATGATGTTTTATATATTTTTGCTTAAAAGTTCAAGGAACCAACGAAAAGTTGTTCACGCATTATTGTTTCTCATTCATTCATTTATTACGCATGCCCTGAATGAAAACGTCTAGAAATCTGCCCGTTTAGTCTTTTCTGTTTATTTTTGCTTTTGTTTTTGTTATCAGGTACAGATAATTGTCAGCGCTATGCTTAAAATCATAGTCACTATAATCCCTTTTCTCTTGAAAATGCATCTCTTGCGCCTTAGCCTTGGCATCTGGTTAACCTCTACGTCATATCCGACAATGTACAACTATAATGCGAGGGGTGATAAGAATACCCGTGAATTTCTTCTTATAATTTAGTTTAGCAATATACTTTCTGAAGATTTTACAGGGTGTACTTCAACATAACATATGTTGGCGGCTCGCCAGAAAAAAAAAGTCCGGTCGCTTTAGTAACAACCACTGAAACGCTGAAGCGGCGCAGGTCATAATATGCATGAACATCGGCTGATAAACATTTAAACACAACATTGAACATTGGCTGAACATTTGCGCAAGTTGGTGCACTAAAAGTTAATACAAAATATTGTCCGCTGCATACTTTTTCCTACATAGAAATTGTAAAGTAATACATGTACACATTTCCCGTCATGAATTCAGAACTTCCAAAGATGTCATTGCACTTTTGAAATGCTGCATGAGGTTGTTATTTGCTTAAAAGCTATGAAATGCAGATGAAACTTGCATAAATTAATTATTACGAAAACATAGTCCATGCAATATGATTTCTCTTACTACATTTTTACTGAAGTTATAGTCAAAGAAATATGTCATGAATAATTTTAATATCATAAAAAACTCTAAAGGAACTAGATATATGTGAAATGCGCCACAAGCGATTACTATTATACACATTTAGATCATTTAATTGGTAAAACTCAATTTCGACGAAATGTAATGAACAGATTATTTCAACTTTTGGCATACATTATGTCACAAGTGACCCACACAATTCGAACTACTCGATTAAGTTCTCAGATTTAATAAAAGTTAAAGCAAAAAATCAAGTTGAAGTCAGTTGAACATTGGCAGTTTGGGAGAACTTCAATAACTGTTGAATTTTTGTTTTGTTTGGGTAATGTAATAGGTAAATACTTACATATATGATGAAATAGTGATTTTTCAATTTAATTTGCACCCGCCCACTTAGGTCAGTAGGGAGAATGCAGATCTACGGATCGCGGGGTCGTGAGTTCGATCCCCGGGCAGACAGTATGTTCTCCGTGACGATTTGATATAGACATTGTGTCTGAAATCATTCGTCCTGCACCTCTGATTCATATGGAGAAGTTGGCAGTTACTTGCGCAGAACTGGTTTGTACTGGTACATAATCCAGGAACACTGGTTAGGTTAACTGCCCGTCGTTACATAACTGAAATACTGTTGAAAAACAGCGTTAAACCCAAAACAAATAAATGTTCCGTGCCCCGATTTCTATAAAATATAGGTCAAAATCGCTGTTATACAGATGACGCCAAAACTTTTTTGGTCCCAATGGGGCTTAAACCTATGCCCACCTGAAAACATTAAGTCAAAACAGGTTTATGGTAGGAATTGAATACTCTTCAAAAAGAGGTACACTATTATGGGTCTAATGCTTTTGAGTTTAGATATTTAGCAATATGTTTTAGCATTGTAGCAGTGTATAGTCGTCTACCAAATTTCTTCAAATCAAGCCTCTGAGCTAAAAATGGCCAAGGGACACTTGTTTTTCATAAAATCGTTTCGTCTGAAGCTGTATGATGTAGCCTCGTCTAGTTGTTCTCTAACATGTTTGTTCAAACCATGTCACTGGCTCAAAATTTGCCCCGTCCTGAAGTTCATTTGTTTTACCCTAAAACAGCAAAAACGTTTTATAAACAAGAGGGTCATGATGACCCTGGATCGCTCACCAGAGTAATATGTTTCAAATGTCAAACTGATGATTTTTAGAAATTTTTTGGAAAATTTTCCGATGTACAATCAAGTAACCCCTGGGGCGGGGTCAATTTTACCCCAGGGGTCATGACTTGAACAAAGTTTGTAGAAGTCGACTAGGCAATGTTACATATCGAATATCTAAGATCTAGGCCTTCTGGTTTATTTTAAGCAAATTTATGAAGATTTCCCTATGTACAATAAAGTAACCCCTGGGGCTGGGTCAATCTGACCCCGGGGGTCAAGATTTGAACAAATTTTGTAGAGGTCCACTAGGCAATGCTACATGTCGAATATCTAAGCTCTAGGCTTTCTGGTTTATTTTCAGAAAATATTGAAGATTTTTCTATGTACAATCAAGTAACCCCATGGGGCGGGGCCAATTTGACCCCGGGGGTCATGATTTGAAGAAATTTTGTAGAGGTCTACTAAGGCAATGCTACATGTCAAATATCTAAACCTAGGCCTTCCGGTTTATTTTTAGAATTTTTTTGAAGATTTTCCTATGTAAAATCAAGTGACCCCTGGGGCGGGGTCAATTTTGATCCTGGGGTCATGATTTGAATTAATTTTGTAGAGGTCCACTAGGCAATGCTACATGTGGTATATCTAAGCTCCAGGCCTTCTGGTTTATTTTAAGAAAATTTTTGAAGATTTCCATATGTAAAATCAAGCGACCCCTAGGGCGGGGTCAATTTTGACCCCGGGGGTCATGATTGAACAACTTTAGTAGAGGTCCACTAGGCAATGCTACATGTCAAATATCTAAGCTCTAGGGCTTCTGCTTTTTGAGAAGAAGATTTTTTAAGGTTTTCCTATGTAAAATCAAGTGACCCCTGGGGCGGGGTCAATTTTGACCCCGGGGATCTGATTTGAACAAATTTTGTAGAGGTCCACTAGGCAATGCTACATGTGAAATATCTAAGACCTAGGCCTTCTGCTTTATTTTTGGAAATTTTTTGAAGATTTTCCTATGTAAAATCAAGTGACCCCTGGGGCGGGGTCAGTTTTGACCCCGGGGTCATGATTTGAACAACTTTAGTAGAGGTCCATTAGGCAATGCTACATGTCAAATATCTAAGGTCTAGAGCTTCTGATTTTCAAGAAGAAGATTTTTTAAGATTTTTCTATGTAAAATCAAGTGACCCCTGGGGCGGGGTCAATTTTGACCCCGAGGTCATGATTTGAACAAATTTGGTAGAGGTCCACTAGGCAATGTATCATACCAATTATCTAAGCTCTAGGGCTTCTGGTTTTTGAGAAGAAGATTTTTAAAGTTTTTCCTTTCGGTTGCCATGGCAACCAGAGTTCTGCATGGAATTCAATTCTTTGAACAATTTTTAGAGAAGACTATCCAAGGAACATCCCTGTGAAGTTTCATCAAAATTGGCCTGTTGGTTTAGGAGGATATGTTGTTTAAAGGAAAGTGTGGACGGACGGACGGACGGACGGACGGACGCCGGACGGTGAGCGATCACAATAGCTCACCCTGAGCTCTGGTGAGCTAAAAACTTCATGTCTGAAACAACACTGCCCTGAACTTAAATATTTCGCATTTAGCAATGTATACTCGTCCTCTACCAAATTTGTTCAAATCATGCCCCTGATATATAAATTTGCATCGCCAATTGTGATACTTATTTTGCATAGACTTTCAAGTATTTTGTTTCAAATCCTGAGCTTAGCTATACGTCATTGTTTGGAGGTCCTCTTATTTCATTTCGCCCCTGTAACTGTCACAGATATTTTGCATGTAGCAATGTATAGTTGTTCTCTATCAAATTTGAAATCATGCCCTTGATGTTAAAATTTGCATCGCCATTGGGGATACCTGTTTTACATAGACTTAAAAAAAAATCTTTACAAATCCTTTTTTCTCAACGAACAAGGCCTGGTCCATATAGCTTTGTGGTATACATCATTGCGTAGAGGTTCTCTTATTTTAATTAGACCCTGTAACTGTCACAGATCCGTCACTGATGCTAATGGCTGCCATTACAACAAGTGTTTTAAAATACATGAAAGTTTACGCTATAGTTCGCAGAATCGATTGTTATTATCAGAATTATTCCTGTCAGGTTCGGGTGTGTTGCAAGTGTTATATTTACGTTTTAATGGAGTTACAACTGCACGTCAAAATGTATCATCTTTGTTCACAGCAGGTACTGTTAGATTATTCTCTGTTAATTTTGGTATCATTGATGTGGTAACAAACATATATTTTGAAGTTATTTTGAATAGTTACACATATTTTATTCCCTCATAAAATACCGATTAAACAAACATTTAACTATCTTATTGTGCGTTTTAGTCGACCTTGCGATCTCTGACGTTTACATGCCGATAATGGTAATCTAAAAAAACGAGCAAAATAGGTAGAGCAATATAATTGTTTAATTCCGTAATGATCGGTAACCAACGACTAAAATTCAACGCTACATTGGTTACATGTACTACATACCTTGCACAATAATGTAGTGGACCGCCGTGAAACCCCGCCCCGCCAGGTCAAATAAAATGCACAATATGTAGAAATGGAAAGTATGATTAGTATTATTTATCAAAATAATAACATATTTACTTATTTTATTTTTATGTAATGACGTACCGGAAGACTACATCATACATGTATTAGTTTGACAATAACCAGGTCATTTTCATATGTTTTCTCAGTTGTAAGTCCCGTAAAACTAGATTCATTTTTTATATTTGACAGACACCATACCAATATCTTCTTTTATTGTTGTTATTTTTGGAGGACTTAGAAAGTTTAATTATCTGTTAATTAAATAGATCTACATCGTTTAGTTTTTCGACTTTCAGTTGTTGTTTTTTTTCAAGTGGTGTATGCAAGTGCTGAACTAACGACTCTCGAAAAAGGTGACGTAATTTTATTTGGCCTAAACGATCGCGAAAACAACCAAAACGTGTTCGTGCATTATTATTTTTTATTTGTTTATTTATTTTATTTTCATTTGTCATTATTATCATTCTTCAAGTGGTGTATGCATGTCCTGAATGAATGCGTCTGGAAATCCGTTCGCTTAGTCTTTTAAGTTTTGTTTTGCTCTTGTTTCTTATCAATTACAGATAATTGTCAGCGCTATGTTTGAAATTATTGTTACAATAATCCCATTTTCTCTTGAAAATGCATCTTCTGCTCCTCAAGTAGCCATGCCATATGGTTTACTTCTACGTCATATACGTTAACTGTAACTTTAATACGAGGGGTGATCAAGAATACCCATGGAATGTTTTTCTGATAATTTAGTTTTCCCCATTGAAAATATTTACAGAGAGTACTAATATGTAACGGATGCTTGCCAAAAAAAAGTTCATAATTGCTGTCAGGTCGTTAGTTACAAAAACGAAAAGAAACGCTGAAACGGGGAAGGTCATAATATACATGTACATGGTTGCCACAATATATTGAACATATGGTGCACTTAACGGTTAGGTATAATGTTAGTAGAAAATCTTTTTTACTTTACACGTTTTCCTACTTAGAAATTATAAAGCAATACATATACTCATACTCATTGCTTGTCATGAATATAGACCTTTCAAAGGCGTCATAATACTTCCGAAATTTTGTATGACGTTACGTTTTGGTCAAAAGTTACCTGAATATTTACTACGAAAACATTGTCCATGTCATATGTTTTCTGTTAAGAGCTACTACCTTTTCACTCAAGTTATAGTCAAAGAACTATATCATAAAGGATTCTTATGTCATCAAAACTCCACTAGGAACTAGATCTACATGTATATGTACTCCTGAAATACATGACAGGATTTTCTTCTAAAACATTTTGATCATTTTATGAGTAAAATGTTGTCTGTATATTCCCTATAATGAAATCATTATTTTTCATTAGGTAACACGTAGTTATTGTTCCAGGAATAGGATAGGTCTGTATGGTGTTTATAGACATGTGAGGAATTTATGTACCGAGTGAGCGTAACGTTAGCAACCACGTCCGAAAGTAATTTGAGAGTTGTTGGATTTGATAATAAAACAGTTGCTACCTTTCGTGTGAGTTTATCGACCTTGGAAAAGAGATTTCGACCTCGGACTATTCCATCCATTATCACGTACGGTTTTCCAAGTCCTCATATCAACATAATTGTACAGTTTCTATTTTGAAAAGGAAAAACAGAATTTATTTCAGCCTATTACTCCAGGAAAGAAATTACAACGTCTCTTCAGCGCTGTCAGGAATTTAAATTCATGCCTATTTCTCATTTTAAAAGACTAAACTTTTACACATAATTAGACTGAATATTGCATACTTTATGAAAATTCACGTAATCATGTATCACCCCTCGAGTAAAATTTTATGCTTTACTGCGTCTCATTCTAAATCAAGCTATTATAGAAACATCTTTAACGTCTTAGAACAAACATATTACTGTTTCCTAGGTAACGTGAATATCAGTCAGAGAATTTCCAGGAAAAATAACTTTTGTATTCGTTATAGCGCTGAATTTTACGAATCGCTTCTTCTATAGGGCTTAAGGCAGAAACAGAACAAAAACATGTCTCCAAGAGATATTAGTTAAACTTAAGAATGTTTTCATACCCTGTGGGCTTGAAGAACATTCGTTTCTAAGACAAATAAGAGCAGAAAAAGAACAGATTATTGCACTCGTTTTTACCTATAGGGCATTTTCTTCACCCAGTGTTTAAGCATTTCTGAAATTAAGTAAAATTGCAAAAATTGGGATAGTTTTTAAAACATATAATATCCCACTAACGTTATAGGGATTTCAGGTCTTACAGGTCACTATGAATTCATGACGATATCTGTATTATAAAGCATACATTTATGTCAAATCTTTTGCATTTTTACATATTAACAATGAAAAAATGTATTTAAATCTACAAAAAAAATCTTTATTAAGATTTTAAAAAAGTTGTGTTGCTTTTATGACACACAAGAATATTCAAAATGAAAAAAGAGTGTTGGTGCATCTAAGAAATATATTTAGAAAAACAAACTTAAAACCTGGTGAATTTTGATATTTAGGTTTTATTTTTACTTATACTTCCTAGACAATATAAAGTTCTATGTTGGAAACTTTTATTTTAGTTGTAGCTTGTCATTAAATATACCGATCAGACAAATATCAGAACCAAGCCTGATCTATTTAAATAGGTATTTGAAATTACCGACCCCTGCCCTATTGTGCATCTTACATCAGATTCAGGCAAATGCCGACCAGCAATAAGAGTAATTTGTTTTTCGCAAGGTAGAATCTTTTTGGTCAAATGGTACATTATTAGCCATATTTTGATGATTTAGCGTTTGTTTTCAAAGTAAATTTTATAAGAAAGAAATATTTAAAAAAAAAAAATTCAAAATGACGGACATACTGAAAAAAAACACCTCGTAAATCTGTATAATGACTGTTCAACTATAGTGTAAAAACTAACTTCTATATACAATGTAACTCATTTGTGTTATCAAGTTTGATCTTGAGCTTCCCCTATGAAATTATTTTCTGCCACTTTGCGTAAAAAAAGGACTAATTTTCACCGAATGTCAAGCTTTCAAATTTATCTTGCGCATGAATACATCCCATTGCAAACATTATATGTAGTCTTTCGGTGAATAGTATAACCCTTTCTGAATGTATATTACATGTCCGTAATGTAATATAGCTGTTTGCTTGACTCGGAGCGATCTCTCTTTAAGTCCTTTACAAATATCTTCTCTTTCTTTGGCATAAAGAAGCATGGTAACTGATAAGCCAAGTTTCCAGAAACACCGCCTCCTGGATAGGTTAAACTACTTGCATCGGAGAAAAGTTATGTCTTTTCCAATATATAGTAAACTGAATTTTATTTTATTTTTCAGAATTTATACGTACATTACAAAAATGACCGAGATTACTGAGTACACGGAATATAGGATTGCTGTCATTTTGTGGAAAGCATTTCCGCCTATATGGCTTGGGATTGGAACATTTGGGAACATTTTGACGATTATAATACTTAGTCAACGCAAAAGTCGCCAGTCTTCAACGGCAATTTATCTTGCGGCTCTGGCAGTGTCAGATTTACTCGTGCTTTGGTCGGGTCTTTTAAGACACTGGATAAAATATACGTTCGAAACAGACCTCGTGGACCTGTCCGTAATTTGGTGTAAAACGCAAATATTTTTAGTTTACACAGGATTCCAGTGTTCCTCCTGGTTTTTAGTAGCCGTCACATCAGAGCGTTTTATAGGTGTATGGTCTCCGCACAAAGTTAAATTTATTTGCAGCCCGAAAAAATCGTGCGTTATTATTGTTATAATCACCAGTTTTTTCGTGCTTTTAAACACTCATTGGTACTATGGATTTAGTATTATTTCCCACTCCACAAATAATGAAACAGATGAGTTTCATTGTGAAAACATTGACGATGACAATTATAGGACTTTTTTAGAGAAATGGGATTGGGTTGATTTATGTTTAGTATCTTTGATACCTATGACTTTATTTTTGTTTGCAAACTGTTCAATTATTTTCTTTTTGATTAAAAGGAAAAAGTCGACACTGAACCGCATTGCACCGCTTAATGGAACAGCAAGCGCCCCGGGACGCAAAGTGTCACAAATGACAGTAACGCTTGTTGTAGTAAACATTGTTTTTATCGTCTGCTCGACTCCAATATGTATCCACATTATTACACAGCCATATACGGTCGAAGTGACAAGTCATGATACGGCTGTACTCGAACTGTGGTGGGCTGTGGTCAACTGCCTTGCCTATCTTAACAATACTCTCAATTTTGTCCTCTATTTTCTGAGTGGATCAAAGTTCAGAAAGCAAGTGAGGGCTTTCTTCAGACGCGAAAGTTCTACAACACTGTCAGACATGTATTAAAAGGTTGTACTCTGATATCAGTATAGATGTATAAATGTTAATTATTACATGATATAAAAGGAAATGCATGCTAGATTGATGACAGCTCGAAACGCTATATGTTAATAGTGTTTTATGGGCAACTGTTGAAAACAAATGAAACACATGTAATGCCCTTGCTTTGTGCCTTGTTTCAGGTGTAACGCGTTGTTATTTGGTATTTGTGAAGCCATGCTGGACAATCTGCAATAGGTCCAGAGTACATATTTGTTTTATTTTCCCTTTCTTAGTAAAGGGTGGTGTCATCCTGGCGTGTCAGAAATTCTGACGTAATAGTTTATTCATAGCAAATCTCTAAGCAAACTATCAAAAGAACAAATAAATAAACCGTAAATGTAAACAAAAAACATAGGTGAACAACTTAATTTGAGAAACAAGTTAGATTGAATGTATTGTTATTCTTTTATTTTTTCTGTGTTTAAGCAGTGTCTTCGAGACGGGAATACACAAAAACGGAATACTTCTTAGCCTGATTTTCAAAATGAAAGTAAATAAAATGTTGTATCTAACAGTTTATTAAGAATAATCGTCGGATGTCGAAGAAATGGCTCTCATGATTTAGATATTGACTCTGGTAGATATCAAAGCAGTTACTAAAATACGAGGAGCGTTCGAGTATTCACCACCATGTGATTTACACATTTTCAATCTTCTATTCCAATTTTAAAGGCATTTTTATAATCTTTTCAAGCTTACTGTGCATACACTGGAAAATAGCTGAACCAAGATTTTTACATGTTTGATAGGGAATAATTAGTTTTCAATAATATGTCCGCCATAACGCAAAGACCAAATGGCTCCCATGCTGGTACCTTTAGTATAGTCAGGCCTAGACCCACTTGGACTGTTTATACGAAATAGAAAGTGACTACTAATTAAAGTGGTCCAAAAAATGCACTTCCATGTCATTGATGAAATATGGTATAAAGAGCCATAAAAAGATGTGGCAACTGTACTTTTAGCTTACTTTAGTGCTGATACCATTGAGAAAAGATCAAGCCACTTTCATTGTGAATGTCCAGGTTTTAGTTTTGTTCATTGAGAAATGTTCTACAAACGCGTTGTAACTGCACAGCAAAAATATATACAGCACATTGTGGGGGCGATATTTTTCAAAACAGATTATTTCTCAGCAGCGTGAAGTCAGCCGCATAGCAGCTTAGCTGCCTGGCAGCGTTAAGTTAGCTCTCTTATATGTAACAGAACGTCTTAATACTTGTTTTATTATTATTATTTGTAAGGTGACATATTGCACTAACTGGATGTTTATTGTTTTCATGCCATTGAAATATTATACAGAACTAAAAATGTGGTTTAAATATTAGTGTATCCATGAAATAAAGAAAGAATTACAATTGATACCATCTAACCACAAACATGTACTTACTACTGAAATATCTGGCCGATTTAGGAACTAAATCGCCGTTGTAAAGGTCCGCTGTAGCAGCCGAGAAGAACCAAGAAGAACAATGGAAAGACAGGCAAATAAGGCAAGTGCAATGTTTACAATGTAATACGAATAGATAAGCCGCAAATGCAATGTTTACAATGTAATACGAATAGATAAGCCGCTGCCTCAGTAGACTTGTCTTACAATTTTCAATGGCGTTCAGGATTGTACCCAGCAAACACACGACGTCGCAAAGACGTCTTTTTATAGTTGTTTTGGGGTCGCGACGTCGGTGACCAGAATCAGACGTTGTTCCAACGACTTTACACCGACCAAAGTCCGACGTCGCTATCCCGACGTTGTTCCAACGGCTTTACAGCGACCAAATCCGACGTCGCTAATTCCGACGTTGTTCCAACGGCTTTACAGCGACCAAAATCCGACATCGCTATTCCGACGTTGTAAAAACGTTGGAACAACGTCATTAGATCTACTGAAACTTTAAACTATTTCAAGCTGCAAAAATAATTTCATTGCGTGAATACTTTATTGCATATTTGTCGTTTAGCGCTATTCGTCATGTCGTGAGGTTAGTAACATTAACCATCTAACATTAACTCGAAAGAGTTCCGTCCCATGATTTCCGACATGTGTTCGAAATTGACCAATCAAAACAGGTCTAGCTCTTCTTCTTCTTCCGTTTTTGTACATTACCCTCTCTGGAGCATTGTCGTACAAAAAAAAAAACATGGACGTCTAGCCGCTCACCGTCTTATCAGTTCTAAAAATAGAAACTACAAGGGATTTGTTTACAAACACCATCTAGTCTAGTCCTATATCATGACCCGCATAAAATTTGTTTGACTACCACACCCCTAGCTGCTTCCAACAAGTAATGCTGTTTGGTGACAGATATCAACATACAAATGGCATGTAACTGTTAGACACTAAGCATACGTGAATTTATAAACTAAGCTCACGTGCCTTTTTTGCCCTCGTTCATGTTGTTGATCGGAGTTTTGAAAATTCGTGGAAGTATTTAAAAAGCGCCCTGTACAGATTATATGTCAAATCATGCCATGGCTTCTCCACCTGTAAGTATGTTGTTAGTTTTTACAGCAGTTATTTTTTGTCATGACGTTTTTAAAACTGTTGAAGTTATAGCTATAACTTATATTGTCATATATTTTCGCGGTAGGCCTATTACCGGTAATTTGTATGTTGACATTGTTGTGCTGCATGAGGATAAATTAATAATTATGCATTTTAGGCTAGAAATGGACTTACTTAAAATATCTTGCATGCGATGAAGATCAGACTGTCAACATTTTGCAGTCTTTTACTGTTTACAGTGCAAAAAATAGTTAGAACTTTCCATAAATTATAAAGGTTTTGACAAAGGGTTTTTAGTTTATAAATTCACGTATGCTTAGTGTCTAACAGTTACATGCCATTTGTATGTTGATATCTGTCACCAAACAGCATTACTTGTTGGAAGCAGCTAGGGGTGTGGTAGTCAAACAAATTTTATGCGGGTCATGATATAGGACTAGACTAGATGGTGTTTGTAAACAAATCCCTTGTAGTTTCTATTTTTAGAACTGATAAGACGGTGAGCGGCTAGACGTCCATGTTTTTTTTTTTTGTAAACAGTGATGTTTTTCTAACTGCATCAATATTCTTAAAACACAGATTCTATCAATATTTTTTTTTATTAATTCTGATCAAAATTCTATCAAGCCAGCAAAAGTCTGTATATGAAAAAAGTCCCTGCCCATCCCCCCTTCTGCATAATAACGTGCAATGCATTCACACGCCATCCACCATACAACAAGAAAATTTAACAGAAGTGCCATCCATTATCTAAAGGCAACAGAAATATAGCCGGGACTATGCTTACTTGTCGCTGTCACCATATTGACTAACATAAAATCAACAGTTTTTACATTTTGTTTGTAGTCATTGCGTGACGTCACATGTTTTAGAGATTTCCTGAAAGAAATCATGCCAAATAAGTTTAGACATGTTGAGACAGCGACAGTCAAGTTATCACACTGTCCCGAAACATCCTGTTACGTTGTATTTGGACATCTCCATATAATATAATTTATTATACTGCTTCACATTCGTTTGATGCCTGATGATTCTCTTCAGAAGTAACATAATAGTCCAACTAATTTGATGCGATCCTAGGAAATGTTGGGATAATTCTTTTCATATGGGCAGTATCCCCACTTGCGTCAAACACTCGAAAGACCAAAATAGTTGAAGCAATTTCCGATGAAATTTTCATCGCTGCCAACGCTTTACATGCTATAGGTTTAAATGCCGATTATTTTCAAACATTAGTCTTAAATTCAAATAAACTTACATGTATTGAACGGGGATTCAATTTCTCAATGATTTATGCCAAAATTATCAAATAATATCCAAAATTACTTATTTTCTGGTGATTTAAATGTATGTATGTACTGTACACGATTAAAGTTTACCGTGTCTCTACATGCAAATATGCGAAAACGCAAAACCAATAACTTCACATGACTGTGTACTGTGATTTATATTCCATTATTTTGGTCCTTCAAAGTTTTGACGTTTAGATTGCCCGTCACAAATATAAAACAATCTGAACGGCGAATTATTTTGACTAGTAACATATATGCCTCGTGCAGAAAACCTAGGATCTGTTTTACAAAGACTTTGGTATGTCTGAGTTTAGTCAGGCATAAGTTTTCATAAACCTTTACCCTGCTAAGTTTCTAAAATGAACTGATCCATCGTTCAGTTTGGACAGTACCATCTGTTTTTCGAAGGGGTGTTCACTGAAAATTTACTGACTGAATAGCGAACAGTGCAGACCATGATCTGCCTGCACAGATGTGCAGGCTGATCTTGGTCTGCACTGGTCGCAAAGGCAGAATCACTTGTTGCTAGTAGGCTAAAGGTTAACCGTAAACTAGTTGTGAAACTGATTCAAGGTTGTTTACATCTAAAATGCAAGACAGTAAATTCTCAAAATTTATTTTATGCATGGGTGTACTACTGTTGTGTGTGCTTAAAATGTAGATTATTACAAATTAGCTCTAATTTGAAATTTTTTGCTGTTGACAGGTTTCCATGTTGTCTGCTGTTGGAAGAACATCTATGAGGGACTGTGAATAGAATCTTTATCTTCTGCTTATATACAACACTTACTTTGATAAGTAAGTAATATTGGAATAAAGTTTCCATAAATTTATTACCTGTTTTTTACTTCCTCTTGAATAAAATATGCGTGAACTTAACTGAAACTCATCTGAATCGTGTTTCACAAGCATTTTTGTGCATGTTTTAAATTTAGAAGAATACTTTAAGAGAATGAAAAATAATAATTATGCAAGAGTTGTATTTGTCTTGTGTCAAGTTTTTGTTGAACCCACTTACGGTGAGCTCGATATAGTCGCCACTTTCGATGTATGTGCTTGTGTCTGTCTGATTTTGTCCGGACCATAACTTATACATGCATGAACCAATCTTGTTTATATTTGGTATGAATGTTTACCTAAGTGAGAAGGTGTGCCATGCGTAAACCCCATGTTCCTGTCTCAAAGGTCAAGGTCACAGTTAAGAGGCCTACGGTCATACTGAAGTTTGTCCAGAGCAGTTCTTCTTCATGCATGGTGGGATTTTGATGTAACTTGGCATGAATGTTTACCATTATGAGACGGAGTGTCGTGCGCAAGAACCAGGTCCCTAGGTCCAAGGTCCACTTGACAGCTGGCGGGCTCAACACTCTGCTCCTTGGCATACTTGTCTTATTGATTTAATTTTTAGTGATATAGATTCAAATTGTACCTTTTTTATTAACTTTTTATCACCAAATTCATTCTGTTTCACAGGTTGATGACAATGAAACTAATGACCATGTTAACATCAGAGGAAAAGCAAACTGGGAGAAGAAAGGACAACATTGTTTTCGATCTTGAAGGGTAAATATTTAAGAAATGATATTTGATCATACTTACGTGAGAATGGTGTTAGTAAGAATAGAAATTCTAGCATTTGAATGAACCCGTCCAATGTATTCAGATCTCCAGAAATTTTGAAAACTCAGTATGTCCGAAATGAATTCACGACATCGGCGCTATCCCACCCACTGTATTAACTATTACCGTATAAACTTTGTGATAAAGTAAAGAAATTAGTATGTCATGCATTAAAAATGATACACCGTCACCTTACCATACATTTAACTTTATACATAATTCTAATATGTGTGATCATCTTCTAGTTTTTAACAAAACGTTTAAGTTTACATGTGTGTTAAAATGTATATTTTCAGCCTGCGTAGACATAGGACCAGGAAGGGGAGCTAGGAGTGGGAGAAGTGCCTGTGACTGATATATGCACTATCAGATAGAAATCCAGTTCAAAAGGAAATCTGAAATAGTGAAATAGCAGAAATCATGACTTACATACTGTGTAATCTGCTCTAAAACACAAACATTTGAATTTAAAATGTGTTAAATGCAAAACAGTTCTACTTACAAAATGAATCTTTCAGTAAATTCTAAATGCAGCTGAAAAGTGATATACATGAAATGTGTGAAAACAGTGCAAGTTAAGTTTGATTTTTTGTTGTATACAAAACTGAAGAACTTGTATCCAATTCATTTTCTGGATGCACAGTGTTATTGGAATTTTTTTCAGATAATTTAAAATTCTACAAGGTGAAGATATTTCAAATAGTATCTCGAGAAAAATAGTTTGCACAATGAATTGTTTTTCAAAAATTTGCAGTTGTTTGTTCATTGTTTTGCCAGTCCATTACACTTAAACTTTACTTTATTTATTCTTAATATTTTTGTGAATGGATTAGATTACTCATTCACAAGGCAAAATCAAGAATTTGTTGGTTAAGGTTAATGTTGTCTCAAGCTAAGTGATGGGCAGACTTTATCCATTTGTAGTGATTTTGAGAATAATTAAAATAATTTGTCACATAGATCAATATTAAATGACCTGGCTGAAGGTTATATATGAAAAAAAAATGTATTTTGTTTAGATTGTTCTACATAGAACTTTTTTGCAAGATTTTTTATTAAAATCATTTTCGGAAACTGCATAAAAGACGCCGCAATTGGACCTTTATAACTTTACTATTTGAACTATAAGAATAGCTATCCTACTCGATACGGCATCAGCTTTGCGTCACACCTTGGTTAAGTTTTTGGTACCAGTTTACATTTTGGCAAAACCTTCGGGGATAAAGGTTTGAAACTTTCAACACTGTCTTGTTATCATCACCATATCCAATTTTAGGCAAGGGCACATAACTCTATCAAGGACTTTTGCTGAATTAGGGTACCTTTTATTTCCTACTAGTTCATATTTTGTGTAAACTGTTTGACATATGACATTGAAACTTTTATCACTTGATTATTATTATACCATAGTCTGTATCTGTAGGTAAGAGTACATAACTCTTAAAGTATTTTGGCTAAATTATGACTCTTTTTGGACTTGGAAATTGGTACAATTTCTTACCAGTCCATGTTTTGTGAAAACTGTTTGATGTGTGGCTTTGAAACTTTGAACACTTGTTTATTATATGATCGCCATCTGTAAGTAAGTGTTCATAACTCTGTCAACTATTTTGGCTGAATTATGGCCTTTTTGTACTTAGAAATTGGTTCAGTTTGCGTACAAGTACGTGTTTGTCAAAACTATTTGACATATGGCTTTGAAACTTTGAACACTTACTTACTTACTATCATGATTTCCATCTGTAGGCAAGAGCAGATAACTCTGTCAACGAGTTTGGATAAATTATGGTCTTTTTTGGAGTTGGAAATTGGTTCAGTCAAACTTATTGGAATGATTAAGCAAGATATTCCATTAAATAACAATAAATCTTGTGCAGAATGTAGTATACTAAATTTGAAATATTGCAGAAAATTTACATTCCTGTTGCATTTTTACCAATATCTAAATTTTATTCTCAACCGTTTTAGATCACATTTCTGTGTTAAATACACATTCTCTGCTAAACTTTTTGAAAGGAAGATGTTGAAAAATTTCACCCGAACTGTGGGTGAGTAACTTTAAGATTTTAGCTAGACCGTACAAACTATATGCAGAGCTATCCTACTTGTTTTCTGTCAGCATCTAAGATCAGATTTCACAGACCGAAGTGTGGTATCGAACCAGTATTTCTTGAATTATTTAAAGGAATTTTAGGCAGTTTCACTCTTTTATGGCTATTATTCAATGCTTTTTGTTCAAACATAAAGTAATTGTGTAGGGATAACGCATGTTTTTTGTGCTACAACATCTCCAGAATCCCGAGGGATTGGTTGGTACCCAAGCCAGGTACCAGTGATTCCCGAGGGATTCTGTAGATGTTATAACACGAAAATAACATGCGCTAACGCTATTCTGGCATAAAACGCAAAACCAAGTAAATGAATATATTGTCCCTCAACGTCATTAAATTCCCGTGAAATGTGCGGTAAAGTTTGTTTTATCACGTTCACGTCATTTCCTTTTGAATTATTCGTTTTGGGGCCGTAATACGTTTACGCTTTGCCACGGAACGCGCATAAATAAAAAGGTGTTACAACAGCATGTGAGCGCGAGAATCTCTCTGTTAATACACGTTTTCTCTCCTGTTAAGACACCCCCGAAAAGTGACAATAACAGCATTTTTATGCTAGAATTCAAGATAATGTTTCTTCACTTAGTATCAAGTTTTAAAATAGTTAAACATGCTGCTTCTATGACAGCTCTTGTTTTTATATGCTATGACACTTTATTACATTCAAGCAAAATGGTTGCCCATTTCCACAAGTATGGCGTACCGTTAGGGTCGAAAATGCCGATTTAGCTTTAAGACAGTTCGGAATTAGTATGACCCTGAATTAAGATAAATCTATTTAGCTTTAAGACAATTCGAATTAGTATGACCCAGGGTAATACTAATTGGAATTTGTCCGACCAAGGGTCGTACTAATTCGAATTGTCTTAAAGCTAAATAGATTTATCTTAATTCAGGGTCATACTATTTCGGAATTAGCTTAAAGCTAATTGGAATATGTCTGACCCAGGGTCATACTAATTGGAATATGTCCGACCCAGGGTCGTACTAATTCGAATTGTCTTAAAGCTAAATAGATTTATCTTAATTCAGGGTCATACTATTTCGGAATTAGCTTAAAGCTAATTGAAATATGTCCGACCCAGGGTCATACTAATTGGAATATGTCCGACCCAGGGTCGTACTAATTCGAATTGTCTTAAAGCTAAATGGATTTATCTTAATTCAGGGTCATACTAATTCCGGATTGTCTTAAAGCTAATTGGAATATGTCTGACCCAGGGTCATACTAATTGGAATATGTCTGACCCAGGGTCGTACTAATTCGAATTGTCTTAAAGCTAAATGGATTTATCTTAATTCAGGGTCGTACTAATTCGATTTAGTATGATACTATATAGAATATGTCTGACCCAGGGTCGTACTAAATATAATTAGCTTAAAGCTAATTCACAACCAGGGTCATACTATATAGAATATGTCCGACCCTGGGTCATACTAATTGGAATATGTCCGACCCTGGGTCGTACTAAATCGAATTGTCTTAAAGCTAAATGAATTAGCTTAAAGCTAAATGATTCTTATCAATTAGTACGACCCTGACGCTAAATATAGTAACTAAGATGTGGCCAATCAAAATACCTGTTACATACTCGGCACTCGTCAAGCAAGTTGCTCGCATCTAAACTCTCTTTATCCAGTACAGCGATTGTCTTTTCCAAGTACTCATGCAATTAAACCTGTCAGTTTGGCAGAACATCGCAGAATTCACTAAACCACTTATTTACATCAATTTTGTAACCGTTAATGCGTTATTTGTAGAAGAGAAAAAAATGACTCCTGGTATCAAGCGACAGTTAGACTCAGATAAATAGCTAAGATACTGCCTGTTTATATGTCTTTCCAAGACAGATCGTAGATTTTTGAGTAAAAAAAAAACAGAAAAAAAACTGCTAAAGCCTTTGGTGAAGTTTATGTATCTTTTAACCTAGGCCCTATTTCTAAAAAAAAAAAGAAGAAAAAAAAGACAACAAAAATGAAAAGTATAGAAAAATTTCATTTGTAATGTCATATTGATTATCGATTGATATAACTTTTGATCTTTGTTTTACATTTTTCTTTAACATACTCGTGAGGACAAAACCTGTTTTGTTGAAAATAAAAAAAAAACGAAATTTGTTTAGTGATTTGGTAGATAAATTGACCCTTTGGGACATAGATGATTAAACATTTATACCGTGTCTGTTAGCTGTGATTCCTAATGGGCAGTTTGCCGTAGTTCCAAATGGCCATTTATCAAATTAGATTGCTAAACGTTTATACAAGACAAAGTTTAATGGATTCCTAACAATTTCATACTTGGATGGCATTAAAATTTTCGGTTTTCCAAGACCAGGATTAAGTCGGGTTTTTAATTTTTTATGCGTTTCTTGTTGCAACATCCATTCGATATAACTTCAATTTAACTTCTACATTAGTTTATACACACTTAAATATAAACTTTGTATATTTTAAAACTATCTATTTTTAATTTAATAATATTTATTGTTAATATCAATTACAATGGGAATAATTTAGTAACATTTTCAAATAGATTCGGCCACGAGTTATATTAAAATTAGCTAACGGTCCTCTCCACAAAATGACATTAAAACGGAATATTGTAAACAAAGTCCATAAATATCATTTTAGTTTGGAAACTATACGTTGTACAGGCAATATTTTATTTATCGTTATGGCGTAGATCTGTATGCCAATATTACGAAAATTATTTTGCGAAAACAACCCCTTTTTGCGAGCAGTAAACAATTGGATGTACATTAATTAAAGGACTCGAACTTTACGTCGTTAGACATGTGACTGGAAATTTGAGTGGTCTAAGAGTTTTGTCATTCCACTAATTGCTCCTTTCACTGGTTACGAAAGTTCTAAGTTACGAGATACCTATGTAGTGAGAGAGATCGTTAAGTTATACACACAGAATCTGCCTTACTCTATTAGCTCTAATATCGAATGCATCCGTGCAAACATTGGTTGCAATTAGGTCACCAAATAGCGTGCAGCATTATCATTTACAAAAAAGGAAGTTACAATTGGTGCTTTTCAAAATCCAAATTCATTAAAAACGCAATTTAGGGGCTAGGGTTTAAGTTGCATACCTGTAGCACTTTGCGTATCATGCGCAACCCTAAATATTTGGCTACATGATTGCTATTTCTGTGTTGCGTTTGCTTCGGGAAATGGTTGAAATGCACGTGTATGATATGCGCGTGTCTGTATAAAGTAGTGGTCGAAATGCACTTTCTGTATGCAGTAGTGATCGTAACGCACGTGTCCGTATGCAGTAGAGGTTAAAATGCACGTGTCCGTATGCAGCAGTGGTTGAAATGGACGTGTCCGTGGCATAGTGGTTGAAATGCACGCGTTCGTATGCAGTTTTGTTTTCTGAAACCGTTGATATTGTGTTGCGATTTGCTATTCTAGTACTTTGGAGTACAGTACAGTGGCTAACAAAATATAATGCTGACCGTTTACATAACGATGTCGTAAATATAATATAGCACCAGTATTAGGCAGGTACTTCTATTCAAAGCAGGCAAGTTCGAACTTTCAGACTTGTAGAATTTTCAAATCAGTTCAACTGTAGCAACAGTTGGTAACTCAGTGAACCATATAGCGGCCATATAATACGGAAAATCTTTCATTATATCTGCCATACCTATCATAGGAAACATTTCTTACTATTTTAAAACAACTGAGTAAAAAATAAGACCTGACATAGTCGTAGAAATGTAGCGGTATTGCGTCACCGTGGCAACGGCTGATGAAACTGGTCAAATTGACAAATGCTGCTTTTTAAAAACTGATTTTAAACTAAAACGACTGAATACTTTTCAGTAAAACTTGACACACGATAGGCCTATAAGTACATCAGTTCCCATCGCATTGATTTATGATGATGAAGATTACTGTCTAAATGACCAAATTTGGGGCGAACATGCAGAATCACATAGTTGACCCGTCCGTACTTATTATTATTTTTTTTTTTTAAATGATTTCTTCATAAAGTAGACATTAATTTTATAGCGCCATTTGGTGTTACGCCAAAATCTCAGCTGAAACGTCATTTGTTAGAAATGTTTCCCAGTCCATTTGTCTTTTCTTTCACATTTGATGAATATAAATCGGTCACTTTAAAATTAAAAATATTTATTTCAGGGGACGCACGCTTCAGTTAATTGGATTAGTCGTATTCTTGTCGAGGGATGATGTAAAAAGATCACTTCCAGACTAAGATCATTTTACTTGAAATAGTGATCGCTTAATAATCGAATATTATTCGCATGCCATAATCATAGTAGACTACCACAAGACTGATAATAAATATATTTCTGCATTTTTCACCTTTTTTTGACGAACCCAATTTCATAGAGACAAAAGCCAGTCTATTCTACAGATTTTCACAGAGGAATGATGTTAAAATTATCATATTGGCCATAGGATATAGACTGTCTCAGTTCGTTACATTCAATTATAAAAATGTAAAAAATATATGTCATAGTCTAGGAGCTAGTCCGTAATCATAATACAGTATCCACAAAAAAGCGAACGCTTTGCCGGAAATGCACACATATCAAATAAACTCTCTTTAAAGTTGAGAAATAGAGGATATTACATGACTGTCTTTACATATTGAATTTATTAAACGAGTTGAATAAAATTATATAATGCGATGCTCTGCCGAGCATTTTATCAATTTTATTCAAAGAGTTTAATAAATTCAATGTGGAAAGTCACAAATGTAATATTCTTTTTATCACATGATAATTTTTCCTGCCGAGCATCAAAAATTCTTCTTTCTTTAGCTATCAAAACAAGTCAATTTGACCAACGTCTCCTATACTTTAAACGACGTCGACGTCAAAGGTTTATTACACTAGTGTATTATCATTTTTATGTAATGGCTTTATTACATTCCCGCGACGTCAATCATGTGATAATAACGAATATCCAACAGTTACAGCCAAAACAGCACATCATAAGTTTGAAATTCCAGTTTTTGTTCAGTAATAAGGGCTTGTAAAAGTTACTAAATTACCTTCAATACTATATTTGTCCCGAATCACCCTTTAATTAATTAAAAAACTTAATTTGTATTGTTATAGCTTTTGAAAATGTCGATAGCCGCTTGACCCAAGATTCGAGTCCAACTGAGGTCACGATCGAGCCTAATCATAATTCACCAGTACTGGTCTTTCCAGGGAGAGGACTCAAGAGAGTACGATCAATACTTCTACTACTACTACTACCACTACTCTGCTACTGCTTCTGCTGCTGCTGCTGCTGGTACTACTACTACTGCTACTTCTACTACTATTACTACTGCTGCTGCTGTTATTACTACTACTACTACTGCTACTTTTACTACTACAGCTGCTACTGTTACTGCTACTGCTAGTACTACTGCTACTGCTTCTGCTACTACACTGTTACTGCTGCTGTTTCTACTTCTACTACTTCTACTGCTACCGCTGTTACTACTCTGCTACTGCTGCTGCTTCAACTGCTGCTGCCACTGCTACTGCCACTGCTACTGCTACTGCTTCTGCTACTACTACTACTACTATTACTACTGCTGCTGCTGCTACTACTGCTACTACTATTACTGCTACTGCTACTGCTACTTCTACTACTACTGCTGCTACTGTTATTGCTACTGCTAGTGACTAATTTTAGTGACATACATCGTCACAGATAGCTACGTGAAATATTTTTAGTGCAGGCTTCTACAGTGAGTGTATCAGCATCGTCACAGATAGCCACGTGAAATGTCATCAGTGCATGCTTTTGCAATAGACATATGTTTTTACATACATAGCCGCGTGAAATATCATCCGTGCATGCTTCCACAATGAGTATATCTACTATTCTGCTACTGCTGCTGCTGCTACTGGTACTACTCTGCTACTGCTGCTGCTGCTGCTTCTGCTACTACTGATACTGCTACTACTGGTACTACTCTGCTACTGCTACTGCTACAACTCTGCTGCTGCTGCTACTACTACTACTACTACTACTGCTGCTGCTGCTGCTGCTGCTACTGCTACTACTACCACTGGTACTTCTCTTCTGCTACTGCTGCTACTACTACTGTTACTACAACTGCTAGTAGTGCTACTGCTGCTGCTGCTACTGCTACTACTCTGTTGTTGCTGCTGCTGCTGCAGCTGCTACTACTGCTACTACTACCACTGGTACTTCTCTTCTGCTACTGCTGCTACTACTACTGCTACTACAACAGCTAGTACTGCTACTGCTGCTGCTGCTACTGCTACTACTGTTACTACTACTGCTACTGCTACTACTGCTACTACTCTGCTGCTGCTGCTACTACTACTGCTACTACTCTGCTACTGCTGCTACTACTACTGCTACTACAACTGCTAGTACTGCTACTGCTGCTGCTACTACTGTTACTACTACTGCTACTACTCTGCTGCTGCTGCTACTACTACTTTGCTGCTGCTGCTGCTACTGCTGCTACTACTGCTACTACTACTGCTACTGCTGCCGCTGCTGCTGCTACTACTACTGCTACTGCTGCTGCTACTACTACTGCTACTACTACTGCTAATACTCTGCTGCTGCTACTGCTACTACAGTTACTACTACTGCTACTACTCTGCTGCTGCTGCTGCTGCAAACTACTACTGCTACTACTCTGTTGTTGCTGCTGCTGCTGCTGCTGCTGCTGCAGCTGCTACTACTGCTACTACTACCACTGGTATTTCTTTTTTTTTTTTTAAATCTCTTACTGATACTGCTGCTACTAACTACTGCATACTACCAACAATGCTAGTACTGCTACTGCTGCTGCTGCTGCTAATGCTACTGCTACTACTTTACTGTAGCTGTGCTACTGTACTGCTACTGAACTGCTAGCTACTACTGCTACTTACTACTTTACTACTCTGCTGCTGCTGCTACTACTACTGCTACTACTGTGCTACTGCTGCTACTACTACTGCTACTACAACTGCTAGTACTGCTACTGCTGCTGCTGCTACTGTTACTACTACTGCTAATACTCTGCTGCTGCTGCTGCTGCTACTACTACTGCTACTACTCTGCTGCTGCTGCTGCTAGCTATCACTGCTATACTTATCTGCTGTACTGCTGACTCTGCTGCTGCTGCTGTACTTACTACTGCTACTACTCGCTGTGCTGCTGCTGCTACTAGTACTTGCTACTAACTGCTCTGGCTGCCATGCTGTAACTGCTAACTACAAGGTAACTACTTCTGCTACTACTCTGCTCCTGCTGCTGCTACTACTACTGCTACTACTCTGTTGTTGCTGCTGCTGCTGCAGCTGCTACTACTGCTACTACTACCACTGGTACTTCTCTTCTGCTACTGCTGCTACTACTACTGCTACTACTACTGCTACTACAACAGCTAGTACTGCTACTGCTGCTGCTGCTGCTACTGCTACTACTGTTACTACTACTGCTACTGCTACTACTGCTACTACTACTCTGCTGCTGCTGCTACTACTACTGCTACTACTGTGCTACTGCTGCTACTACTACTACAACTGCTAGTACTGCTACTGCTGCTGCTACTACTGTTACTACTACTGCTACTACTCTGTTGCTGCTGCTACTACTACTCTGCTGCTGCTACTACTGCATCTACTACTGCTACTGCTACCGCTGCTGCTGCTACTGCTACTGCTGCTGCTGCTGCTACTACTACTGCTACTACTACTGCTAATACTCTGCTGCTGCTACTGCTACTACAGTTACTACTACTGCTACTACTCTGCTGCTGCTGCTGCTACTACTACTGCTACTACTCTGTTGTTGCTGCTGCAGCTGCTACTACTGCTACTACTACCACTGGTACTTCTCTTCTGATACTGCTGCTACTACTACTGCTACTACAACTGCTAGTACTGCTACTGCTGCTGCTGCTTCTGCTGCTGCTACTGCTACTACTGTTACTACTACTGCTACTGCTCTGCTGCTGCTGCTACTACTACTACTGCTACTACTGTGCTACTGTTGCTACTACTACTGCTACTACAACTGCTAGTACTGCTACTGCTTCTGCTACTACTGTTACTACTACTGCTACTACTCTGCTGCTGCTGCTGCTGCTGCTACTACTACTGCTACTACTCTGCTGCTGCTGCTGCTACTACTGCTACTACTGTTACTACTACTGCTACTACTCTGCTGCTACTACTACTGCTAATACTCTGCTGCTGCTGCTACTACTACTGCTACTACTCTGCTACTGCTGCTGCTGCTGCTGCTACTGCTACTGCTACTGCTACTGCTACTGCTACTGCTACCGCTTCTACACTACTACTACTACTACTGCTACTGCTGCTGCTGCTGCTGCTACTGCTATTATTACTACTGCTACTACTTCTGCTACTGCTGCAACTACTACTATATACAAAATGGTTACTGTCAAATGCTAAATTTTATACAAACTAATTCTTATAGTCAAATGATAAATGGTAATTCTCAAATTATTGAGCTTTATACATATATGATCAGTTTTTTTTTCTACTAATGAATGTCACTTTACTCCTTTGAAAAAAATCTACCTGACTGATTTGAAGCAGTAATATGTTGCACCTATTATGGGGACATGGAACCGTAACTTTTTGCTGTAAAATGCTTACTAAAATATCACATAGAGCGATGAACAATGAGTATATACTATATAAAGAATGCATTCATCCACTGATATTGTCAGCTATTTACTCAGCAATAAGCATTTAGCGTTTATTGTTTCAACAGTTAGCATTTACCATTGACAATTACCGTTTGACAGCCAATATATGATTCAAGCATTTGGTAAAAAGCATTTTTCAGTAACGATTTGCCAATTAGAAAGGCGCATCGGCCTTCCACAGGCACATGTATATACCAATGATAAATTCAAGTACTTAATCCGAAATGGCATTTTTTAACGCTAAATGCCAAATACTTAATGCTCAATATTACATACATTGCATTTATTATTACATATTTGTCATTTTTTTGCATTACGTAATTAGATGTAGCATTAAAATATTTGCTGTTTAGCATTTGGCAATTAGCATGGTGCATCGGCCTTTCATTGTAATATATGTCACTCGTTTTCGAAATATTCTTCATAAGGTATTTGGCAATTGACAATTAGCATGGCGCACTGGACTTCCATTACAAGATAAGCAACACTTCCGTAGATAGGTCAGATGTTGTTATTGAGACACGGCTTTGGATAGGTTGAACAAATGTAGGAAACCCGTTAAATTCAAGGCATGAGCTGATTGGAAGAAAAGGTAATAATTAAGATAGAGTCAGATTCAAGCAATACAATGTTTTATGTGAAACTTGGAATATTAGTATTTTACAAGTGTTTGACTGAATGTCTGACTTTTCAATTTGGCCTTTGCTAGACGTCTAGTAATAACACTCTATGACGGGGTAGGGGTAAGGAAATGGGTGAGTGATGATACGGGAATCTAAGACACAAATAGTAAAAAAAATAAGAGGGGGGGGGGGGGGGGGGGGGGGGGGGGGGCTGGGCAGTAAATTTGTAGGGATGGAAAGGGAGAGTTAGGGAATATTGTCGGTAGTGATGATCATCGGATAATGAGTTACTATGGCCTTGATTGTATAATTCAAACAAAGAAATAAGAACCCATGATCAATTAAATAGGTATCATTCGTTTTCTACTACGCACGGTACAAAACACAGGAACGATGATAGGTAATTGACTGCGGGCATATACAATTAATATAATTGATAATACGAACAGGTTGAAGTCTCCCTTGTGCACGTCTTTATATGAACAAGCGTTATCAAAGTCGGTGGAATTTCGTATTACTCGCATGTCCATCAATTTATGACTGGTTGTCTTTCAACATATCAGGGTTCGATCCTTCGGTGGCAAGGCCGTTTCATGTCGCATTTATCAAACATTTCCCTATTACAAAAATATAACTTGTTGCAGCTTTTACTTAAACGAATCAGACCGGACTGGGCTGGGCTAGTAAAGCCTTCTTTTTTTGACAGGTCAATTGTCTTTTTTAAATGTATCGTGTATGAAAGTTATCGGCGACTACGTTATGATTTTTAAATTAAATTATTACGAGCAATCGAAATAAAATTTCGTGTGATCGAAATAAGACATCGTCAATTCGAAAAAGGATCCCGTGCGTTCGAGATAAGATATTGGTGCTCGAGATAAAATGTTGTAGTGTAGCTTAGACCTAAAACAATTCTAAGTACCGCGGCGAGTACCGCATCCAGGCCCAAACCTTTAAAAATCAAATCAATTACATTGAAAAAACAAACATGCAGTTCAGAACAGTATGTAATTTCTAAACCTTTTCAATAGTCCACTCAGTGCATACTTTGGCACGCACGTACACACTTTATCTTATCTCCGGTTGTTATGACCCCTGAACATACCTTAGTTATTTCTTTCGTTATTTACTGTGTGGTGTTGCTACAAATAACGATGGGCAAGTTCTTGCGACATATGTAACGTTAAAGGTGCGACATACAGCGGCAGATGATTTTGTGACATTTAACACTGCTGCGACATTAAGCGTGTGTTGCGACATTGGACTGGGGACATTCGTATGCTATCGACAGAATTCTAGTTTTGTTTGTGCAGAAGCCCCTACAAAAACAACGCAGTAACCCTCTTTAAAAGAACTCGCGATAATGGATAATGTCACGATGTTTCAACGGTAACTTAATTTTCTAACCGGTCTGTCATTCTCTATCAAATGCCTCACATTGAGCATGACCGTCAGGTGCGAGTTTCAAACCCGACATTCATTTTTTGCTTGTTTTTGCTAAATCTTTTTGTTCAGTCAAATATAAAAATTGATGCTAGTGGCCGTGCTCGGTTTTCGTTTTTCACTATATAAATACGAATGCTGAGTTCTAATCCTAGAGCCATTGTCTCACACATTACTGAAAAAAAAATGTGGATACGGACTATTCTATATTTAAAGTTGCTTTTTAGAAATCAGTCTCAATATCTTAAATCATATAAATGAATTACTAGTAACAACTACGTGGTCATGTTGCAACAAGACCGGGGAGCTATATGCGGAACATTTTTCATATCACTCTCTCAGGAATGCAATATCTACATAATGTCATATTACAAATGACAAAATCTTCACCACAAAAAATTAAAACCTATGACAAAAATAACATAGATAAATTCAAATTGATAATTTCTATTTCCGTTAATTTTGCATTTATGAAATCATCAGTTTTTTCTTGTGGTAATTCATTCAATCAAGAAAGTTATTTACCACTGAAATATTGTTAATTGAATCATGAAACATATCTAGCACTATTACGTTATACTTTGTAAATACATTGTATAATGGAAATGTTTAGCAAAAGTATGTGGTTCAATGTAACTTTCTGTTTATCCAGTTCCGAATTTGACAAATCTGGCCTCGATATTCAATGGAAACTGTGGAATATCAAATGAAAAGTTTGCTTGACACTTCCTATTTATGTCTTGCGTTGCTTTTGATAAGTTTCATTAAAATCCAGATCAGTTAAAATTTTTGAAACTTTTGTGTTGATAATAAATTTTGTTTTTGGATACCAAGTAGTTTACTAACATACTGGTATCCAAAATAAGTATATTTGTATAAGAATATTGTTACTGCAATGTGTGTTGTTTTACAACAATTTCTCTATAAGCACATCAACATATTATGTTTTATCAATGAATAACAAATATAAAACCAGATTTTAGATTGACAAAAATGATGAAATGAAGTTTTTTTTCTTCGATTAAATTTCAAAAAGAATGAAAGGTGAGTATTACCACTATTTTTCTAAGACAATTTGTTCAAAAGATATTAAAGAAGTAAATAATGCATTTTTTCTTTTCTTTTCAGTGTATTATAACAAACGTTATGTTATTATTATTTATATTTTTATTGTATTTGTATTTCGTGCCATTTATTTGATCTTGCTTACGTAACATTTTTCCTTTTTTGCAATCAGTAATAATAATCTTAAGTGATTGTTGCAGTGATTCAGGTATATGGCTATATATGCATTCTCAACAGATACGTTATTTTGCCTAGGACAAGTGTCTGCAGCTGGAAATCAATTTTGATTTTGAAATTTCAGGCTTGTTGTCTCGTCAGCATGATGTCCCATTAAGAATCAGATAATGTGTATTTATGGCACTGGCCATCTGATAAGCTTGGAACCTGGTACATATGCGCATTAATGTTTAAAAGCAACTAATTAAGCCTCATAAGCGAATATTTAATCGATTGATCATTTACCCCGTTTTGTGTACGCGTATCAAATACACCATTACTATATCCCTCACACGATCAAGGAAAACTTGAAAGCGACATTTTATGATAACTGTTTTCAAGATTTCAAAATTTATTTCAACTGACCTATGGTGGCCTTGGATATAGACGAATTATGTACAGGAAAATGTAACACCTGATTTCATTGGTCAGTGAATTTGGTGCATTCTGGTATTTTGTCCGAGGGTCATACTAATTCAATTGTCTTAAAGCTAAATAATATGTCTTTAAGTTAATTCAATTTAGTACGACCCAGGGTCATACTAATTGGAATATGTCCGACCCTGGGTCGTACTAAAGATGGCGGCTGTAATTGAGGGTCATACTAATTCCGAATTGTCTTAAAGCTTATTAGAATATGTCCGACCCAGGGTCATACTAATTGGAATATGTCCGACCCTGGTCGTACAAAGATGGCTGCTGTAATTGAGGGTCATACTAATTCGGAATTGTCTTAAAGCTAATTGAATATGTCCGACCCAGGGTCATACTAATTGTAAATATGTCCGACCCAGGGTCATACTAATTGGAATATGTCCGACCCAGGGTCGTACTAAAGATGGCTGCTGTAATTGAGGGTCATACTAATTCCGAATTGTCTTAAAGCTAATTGAAATATGTCCGACCCAGGGTCATACTAATTGGAATATGTCCGACCCAGGGTCGTACTAATTCGAATTGTCTTAAAGCTAAATAGATTTATCTTAATTCAGGGTCATACTAATTCCGAATTATCTTAAAGCTAATTGGAATATGTCTGACCCAGGGTCATACTAATTGGAATATGTCCGACCCAGGGTCGTACTAATTCGAATTGTCTTAAAGCTAAATAGATTTATCTTAATTCAGGGTCATACTATTTCGGAATTAGCTTAAAGCTAATTGGAATATGTCTGACCCAGGGTCATACTAATTGGAATATGTCCGACCCAGGGTCGTACTAATTCGAATTGTTTTAAAGCTAAATAGATTTGTCTTAATTCAGGGTCGTACTAATTCGATTTAGTATCATACAAATTGAAATTGTCTGACCCAGGGTCGTACTAAATGAAATAGCTTTAAGCTAATTCTCAACCAGGGTCATACTTATTGGAATATGTCCGACCCTGGGTCGTACTAAATCGAATTGTCTTAAAGCTAAATCGGCATTTTCGACCCCAACGGTACGCCATACACAAGTGTTTATCGTTGTATTCATTGATGAAATATTTTGTTTAAAAGCTATTGAATAGTCGATTGACTGTTGCTGTCCCTGAACAGCTCTTTTTACAGATTACATGCATCAACAAAATTTATTTTTGATTGAATGGTATATGTACTTTTTAATAAAAACATTTCAGTTGAATCATATTTAGTATGTTTTCTTACTAGACCCAGTATGTTATGATACGTCTTGTGACTATTCTATTATTCAGTACACTTTTGTTTAAAACCATAGACTGTTGGGGTTTTTTTGTGCTTTTAGACGAAACAACATTGAGAAAAGATGTCATTCAAATGTAAAAAATACATCTTTCCAAAGTTGTGAAAAATATGTAGTTCCAACACTGCAGAAGACGTCAAAACACCTTTCACAATCAAAGAAAAAACTACGTCTTTCAGACGTTGTGAAAAAGACGTCTTTCCAAGGTGGCAAAAAAGACGTCAACGCACCTTTCATTATCAACCAAAAAACAACGTTTGTCCAACGTTGTGAAAAAGACGTCAACACACCTTTCATTATCAACCAAATAACAACGTCTTTCCAACGTTGTGGACAAGACGTCTTTCCAACGTTGCAAAAAAGACGTCTTTCCAACGTTGCGACAAGACGTCAACGCACCTTTCATTATCAACCAAAAAACAACGTTGTTACAACGTCAGGAAAAGACGTCATAACAACGTTGTAACAACGTGGTGTGTTTGCTGGGTAATACTTTGATATAAAATTCGGCAGGCGAAAGTTTTTTTATATAAGCAATAAACGGCCAGTAGATTCATCTCATAATACATTTTAAAGTCATATACAGCATATCCAAATTCCTTGGTGAATATTTCTATCATTCGATTTGTGTTAGTCCTACCTGGTTATATGGTAATTATTATTGATTTTGATTTTCACTAACCCACACCTCTTATGGTGCTAGCTACGCTCTGATCGTCATGTGAAGAAGCCATCTGACTGATATACAGAAGAAGGTTGGTGATTCTGCGCAAGTGCTTTCTTGTCTTTGAAGGTCGCCATATGGTCTGAACTTTGAACCAAACGGGTAAACATTTAGACAATAATGCAGATGTTGAAATATGCTTGGTTTTAACTTCTAGTATTTTGTCTGAAGTGATGTGCTTATCAATTATTTGCTAAATGTGGTTTATATTCCATTAATACCGTGTTCATCTGTATTGCAATTTACAAGAAACTGTATACGCGTACTGTCATTGATTAATATAATTATAATGATATATAATGATATATATTCGGGGAAAAACACTCGTGTTTATTATGATACTTATCGCCATTTCGAGAAATGCTGGAAACTTGGTGTATGATATTCTCAGCAAATGCGTTTTTTGTATTATTTTTCCTTGTCATGAGGATTGACACTAGCTGAATGATAACGGATTTAAAAGGTACAAAGACATCCTAAAGAGGGAAAATAGGGTAATTTAGTTTTGGGATTTCTGATTAAATCAAACACTATGTTAATGTTAAATTTGTTTTAAACAGACATGCCATTAAACGTTCATCATTATACCAGTGCTGATGAAATATGAAAAAAACAGCAGTTTTATTTAAGTTGTAAGCAGACAGCTATTCTGTGTCTACATGTATGTATTTGTAACAGATTCAGTAATGAGCACATGAAAGTATTTCCTAAAATTCGTAAAATTAACCTACTAAATCAAATTTAAAAAGATGACACAATTCCTACTAATATACGTTTATATTATATGCATATGTGAGAAACAGTTTAACGGATGTTTTAGTAGGAAATGGAGACGTACATACAGTTTTGACTTGTTCAAAAAGACATTTCCAACGTACAGACAAAATTTTAACAGTACCCTGCATTGTCTCAACCATGTAGACTTAGAATAAAAACAAATGAAATTTGGTAAGAAAAACGCGTTTCTATATTGAATATTTGCTTATGTTTTAAAAATGCATCTTAACTTGGTTACTTATGAATTAAAAAAAGGATATTTTTAGTTTATATTTATCTTTCGCTTTTCATTTAAATTATAGGCCCCATTGGATTTGTTTTGGGTAGTAAAGTGTCTTTTATATGCTGAGTCTATAATCGTAGAAGTGTAAAATTAATGTTACCATACATATAAATGCTCTTAAAGGGAATTCCTATAGTTTTTTATGCGCATCTTTCTGCGCAGCCGACACTTTCTATGGAAAACTGAACTGAAGTCAACATTTGTTGAAACATGTGACAGACAATCTTAAATATGAGGAATCTTGAATGAAATAACATTTTTGATAAGTTTTATCAGTAATCAAATGTTGATACTGGTTTATGTTGTATTGACAAGTACCATGCCTGACAGGTATCTTGCTATTTTTGTGGTTGTGTTTTCACATCGCATTTTAGTACAAAGACAGTGTTGTTCATATAATGTAAGATAATTGACTTAGTACTGATAAGACAATATCACCTTTCAGAATATTTAGTATTCGATTATAGAAGGAATTAAGAATTTTTAAAACTTTTTTTAAAATTTTAGCAGACATACATTTAATCAATTTGGCCAGGTTCGCGCCATTTCCGTCCGAACAGGTGTTGTATTCTAGCGGTTTTAACATAAAATTTAGCCTGGTGACCCATACATTTTTAGCCATTTTTATGCTCACAATACAATTATCTATACACAAGAAAAACAGGAAAAAATTCTATGAAAGAGTTTTTTCAAAATTTAAAGAAATATTCTTCACTCTGGGTATTTTTCATAGAAAAAAGTTCACAAAAGTAAATATGAAACAATATTCTTTTTTCATTTGTACCCATTATGGTAAGGACAGAGTATTACAAATATGACTATGATATCAAATAAGCATATAATAAAATCTGTAAAAAGAAAAAAACCGTATTGTGCTGTCTTGATGTATATTTTGGTTGGTGTTTATAAAAAAGCAGAAAATTATGAAAATGTTGAAAAATCGCTGGCAATTTCAGCAACAGTGGGTGTGTTCAAACAATTTTCCACAAAAACAAGCCTGGTGACCTATTGTTTTTATTTGTTCATTGTTTTCAGCACAAATTTTCCTATCATATATGTGAATTTAAAAAAATTCTATGAAAGGAAAAAAACTATAGGAATTCTCTTTAAGCTAGATGAAATAGGCATTATGTCTCGCATTACTACAAATCAAATAATTCAACTAATTGCTTCCTGCCTTTAAGGCCAAGGAGGATGTATAAAAGGGATCCAGGCAGTGAAGAGGCCACTTTTATACTGACAATGTCTCAGAGGATAAACTCAATTTCGAAGAAATGTAATGAACAGATTATTTTAGTTTTTGAAATGAATAATCTCCAGTAAATTTGGTTACTAAATTCCGAAAAATTTGAGCAATAAGCATTTGAATCATTGCAGAAATGTATTTCACAGAAAAAGATTCAATTGTCCGCCGGAAAAAAATGAGTATACCATCAAGATTATGGGATGCGTGCACCTTTGACTGAGTGCTACAAGGTATTAAATACCGCTGAATTAATCTGTCTGACATCAGCGAGAAAAAATCGCGTTTCATTTTCCAAATGTTAGTTTAATTATACTATATTACCATTTGGATATACACAATTCAACAACATATTTCTACAAAAAAATATCAAAAGGTAACAAGTTCAAACCATGTAACTGAGTCAAAATTTACCCCGCCTGAGGTTCAATTGTTTTACACAAATATAGTAAATACTTTTAAAATCTAAAATCTTCTTGTGACAATTAACTAATATTATGGCACACTCATTTTAGTTTATTCTTACAGTTGTGATCTTCTTAAAAATAGAATCAGTATTGATACTAGACAGACACCATACAATTACCTCTTACACACGAGTGAATTTCGTTATAAGGCAGGAAAATCATGAAAGAAACAAAATAACTTCATATTCTGGAAATTGAACAATCTTTCTACACTGAAACTTTATATATCAACACAAAATTACCCCTGAAAACCAAAAAAAAATCTTAAATAATGTCTGACTGTTGGCACTTGCATTAATTAAGGATATGCTGAATTCACTTCAATTGTTAACAGAACAGAACAGAACAGAAAATGTATTAGTCGAATGCATGATACAGCATATAGACATAAACAATGGTAAATACTAGAAATGCATGGCAACAAATAGTACAGAAGTATGAAATAACCTTTAGAAATAAACACAATAATAGCAATATTTAAAGCCCTCTACAGACGGTAGGTTTTTGTTGTACAACACCAATTAAATTCAAGATGTACAGCCAAATATTATCGTGTGTATGATGCTATTCCTTAATTTCGTAAATCTTAAGTCTTGACTTACAGATTAGGACATGTTCTATTTCGTAAGTTTTGCCTTACGTACCACCCACGTTGACAAGCAACAAATTGGTAAATAATTAGTTGATAAGAGGCAAGTGAATGAAATTCCAGAAACAACTGGCCAAAAAATAAACACAAATCTGAATATAAAATGGCTTCTAATGCATAATGGAAGAAGGATGACACTGAAAAGTTAAATGATTTGAGCCGCGCCATGAGAAAACCAACATAGTGCGTTTCCAACCAGCATCCGCGCTGTCTGATCCATGCCGTTCGCTAACGGTTTCTCTAATTGTAATAAACTTTGAAAGCAACCATCACTGATCCTGACCAGACTGCGCGGATGCACAGGTTGGTCTGCATCCATGTTGGTCGCAAAGCCACTATGTTGGTTTTCTCATGGCGTGGCTCATTTGTGTCATGCGTAATCAAATTCATGGGACATAAAAAGGTGAATATTATTTTTTATAATATTAATAGTTACATTCTTTTCAGTACCTGATGCACTATGTTTACTAGGTAAATCTCTTTGATTTATATGGGAATGGAATACTGTCTGTATGTGAAAAATGTACAATTTCAAAATTGTACATCTTTGAGATAATTAGTGTTGTACAACAAAAACCTACCGTCTGTAGAGGGCTTAACAAGAGTGTCTATTTGATTCATTCACGATTCAGTAAGTCATTTCTCTTTTGAAAAGCTTTTAATAAGTATAGAGCAATGTTATGGAGTAAACGTTTAGTGGTCCTCTAACACGTTTGTTCAAACCATGTAACTGAGTCAAAATTTACCCCGCCTGAGGTTCAATTGTTTTACACAAATATAGTAAATACTTTTAAAATCTAAAATCTTCTTGTGACAATTAACTAATATTATGGCACACTCATTTTAGTTTATTCTTACAGTTGTGATCTTCTTAAAAATAGAATCAGTATTGATACTAGACAGACACCATACAATTACCTCTTACACACGAGTGAATTTCGTTATAAGGCAGGAAAATCATGAAAGAAACAAAATAACTTCATATTCTGGAAATTGAACAATCTTTCTACACTGAAACTTTATATATCAACACAAAATTACCCCTGAAAACCAAAAAAAAATCTTAAATAATGTCTGACTGTTGGCACTTGCATTAATTAAGGATATGCTGAATGCTGAATTCACTCCAATTGTTAACAGAACAGAACAGAACAGAAAATGTATTAGTCGAATGCATGATACAGCATATAGACATAAACAATGGTAAATACTAGAAATGCATGGCAACAAATAGTACAGAAGTATGAAATAACCTTTAGAAATAAACACAATAATAGCAATATTTAAAGCCCTCTACAGACGGTAGGTTTTTGTTGTACAACACCAATTAAATTCAAGATGTACAGCCAAATATTATCGTGTGTATGATGCTATTCCTTAATTTCGTAAATCTTAAGTCTTGACTTACAGATTAGGACATGTTCTATTTCGTAAGTTTTGCCTTACGTACCACCCACGTTGACAAGCAACAAATTGGTAAATAATTAGTTGATAAGAGGCAAGTGAATGAAATTCCAGAAACAATTGGCCAAAAAATAAACACAAATCTGAATATAAAATGGCTTCTAATGCATAATGGAAGAAGGATGACACTGAAAAGTTAAATGATTTGAGCCGCGCCATGAGAAAACCAACATAGTGCGTTTCCAACCAGCATCCGCGCTGTCTGATCCATGCCGTTCGCTAACGGTTTCTCTAATTGTAATAAACTTTGAAAGCAACCATCACTGATCCTGACCAGACTGCGCGGATGCACAGGTTGGTCTGCATCCATGTTGGTCGCAAAGCCACTATGTTGGTTTTCTCATGGCGTGGCTCATTTGTGTCATGCGTAATCAAATTCATGGGACATAAAAAGGTGAATATTATTTTTTATAATATTAATAGTTACATTCTTTTCAGTACCTGATGCACTATGTTTACTAGGTAAATCTCTTTGATTTATATGGGAATGGAATACTGTCTGTATGTGAAAAATGTACAATTTCAAAATTGTACATCTTTGAGATAATTAGTGTTGTACAACAAAAACCTACCGTCTGTAGAGGGCTTAACAAGAGTGTCTATTTGATTCATTCACGATTCAGTAAGTCATTTCTCTTTTGAAAAGCTTTTAATAAGTATAGAGCAATGTTATGGAGTAAACGTTTATTGTCTGTTTTCATTAAATCCACGAATTTGAACATACTTCTCTGTCTATAATATCTAGGTAATACTATGTAGCTAATACGCAAGTATTTAAAGACATCACACTCCAACACAAAATGAAACTCGTCTTCAATGGTTAGTTTATCACACAGCTCACACAGTCTATTATGCCTCTCAATATTCCTATGCCTTCCATATTCAATGTTCAAACATTGCGAAGACACTCTTATCTTTGACAGTATTTGCCTATGTTTAAAATTCTTAACTTTCATGAGATACACCGAAAGCTCAAGTCCATTTTCCAACTCTCTAAACAGTGTCAAACTAGGACTACTGTCCATTTGTATTCTACACTCAGTAATGAAATTTTGTTTTAAGTACATGCAGAAATACATCGACCTTAACAGATGCAGGAAAGAACCATAAATATGCAAAACCTAACTCATGTAACAACATTTTAACATTATACAACCAGTTCTTTTTACCATTTTTTACAGTCAGTTAACAATGACTTATACACATTTTCTATAATAAAATTCTCACTCATTACTATCTTCAACCAATATTTTACCGACGAACGTACGAATCTTCCAGTTTACATATACTGGAAACCTGCCTGTTTCAACATACACAGCAGCATTACATGTTGACATTTTCATATTTAACATTCTCTTAAGAAACTTTCTATGTAGTCTTTCAAGTTTACCTCCATTAGTAAAACCCCATATCTCACATGAGTAACACAATGGGATGAAACATAGGAATCAAACAGATTAAGTCTGATATTAACAGGTATTTCCATGCCTCTAGTTAACATGTGTAGAGAGTTCATAGCTTTCAAAGCCTTGCCAGCCAAAGTTTCAATACCGTGCTTGAATGAGCCATTACTTGATTCAACAAAGCCTAGATGATTGAATTGATCAACAATTTCAATATTTTCACCTGCATACTTCCAATTTTCATTTACAATTAATCGTCCTCTCTTTTTAAAAAAAACAATTTTGGTTTTATTAATATTCACCGTTAGCTTCTAAAGTCTACAATAATCATACAATAAATCTAAATGAGATTGTAAACCTTCAGTTGTATCACTTAACAATACGGCGATATATGACCATTTTGTGTCGATTCGCCGTAAAACCCAACTCACTCACTCACTTAACAATATACAATCATCGGCAAATAAAATAAGGTATATACATATTTGGTCTAGATTAACTCCAGAAAATATATTACTTTGCAAAAAAAAAAAATTAATGCGTTTCAAGATCATTTATGAAAAATGAGAACAAGATTGGCGAAGTTGTTTCCCCTTGGAAAAGACCCATATCACATGAGAAAAATCAGACAATGAATTCATATGCTTTACACATGACTGTGCATCTTCATACATTGATCTCTATAATTTTAACATTTTGCCATCAATACCTTCTCTAATGAGCTTATACCATAGACCATTTCTATAAATAGTATCGTATGCTTTTTGGTAGTCAACAAAAGTTGCATATAAACGCTTGTTTTTACTATTGTACATATTAATAAGAGATTATAAAGTGAACATAGCATCAGTCGTATTGTGCCCAGACCTAAACCCAACTGCGCATCAGTTAACGCTCGCTGAAAACTTCCACGTCCGGGTTAACGTCATCCGTACCTGCCGCGAGGTTCTTGAAATGTGTGTAAAATTCTTCCATCGATATATTTTCCCTGGATTGTTTGCCCTTTGCACGAAACATGTTCCAGAATTCACGCGGCTTTTTATGCCTCATTTCATTCATTTCCCGCGCACGTTTCAGATTAAATTACCTCTTGCATTTTTTAACACAATATTTGTAATCTTTTCTACACTGCTTCATTTGAACAAAATTCTCTTCATTTCTTCTACACGTATAATGCTCAATTCATTCCTTATAATTCTGAAGTTTCTCTTTGCACTATAATTATCGAACCACTTATTCATAACATGTGGCTTTCCGTTGAGAAAACCTGGTTTCTTACGATATAAGGATTTTTCAAAGTACTTATTCGCACGAGATACCACAAACTCTGAATAGAACTGGGTTATTTCCTACGTTGAATAATTCTCATTAATCATGAATTCATCTAAGACATTTCTCTCAGACATTAATTCATGCCTGAACTGCTCCTTGAACGTGTCGTTCCATTTGTAATACACCTTCGGGCGTTGATTCGTATCGTTGTCACAGTTAAGCACCTTTAATCCAAATGTAACGTGATTGGAATACTCTGTATATTTATGCACTTTAAAATCCACAATATGTTCAAAGTTCAAATAACGGGTAATTACGAGATCAATCAAACTTTCACCGTTATGCGTCATGCACGTGAACCGACCGTTATCGTCACTTGACCTTGATCGACCGTTGACCAGACAGATATATGTAGCTTAATATAGGTCAAGGATTAAATCCCCAAACTGACTGTTCCCATAATCCATTGAACGTCGCTGGCAGGGCACATCATTCAAATTTTGATTAAGATCAACATTTTGGTTTCAACTTTATTTAAGCTCTGCACAACAGACTCAAGCTCCTCTTGTTTTTTCTTTAACTCTTCAACTGTCTTACTGTCAAATTTTCGGCTTGCTTCTAACTCTTTGATCTTTGTGTCGACATTATCAATTTTTTTTCAAGAATTTTGACATTTACCGTTAATCCAGTCATCATGTTCTTAATCTCCTGAACAGTTGAGAGTTGTTGATCCAATGCCGCTAAACGATTTAATATCTGACTGAACTGATCTTGGCTTGGGGGCGCTTGCTGTGCTGGAGTGCTCGTCATCTGTAATCCTGGTATATTTGGCCCAAGGGTTGTCATTGGTGGACCTAGATTCACCATGTTTGCACTGTTTTGACCAGAAAATGGCGACCCTTGAATTTGTTGTCCTGGCATATTATAAGTCATATTGTTCATACTTACCGGTTGGCCAAAGCTTTGATTCATCTGATTTCCACTGTTAAATCCTATATTTACAGCATATTGTCCATTAGCTGTATTCTGCATTTTGAAACTCTTTGACATGTTTGTCCTTTGTTGTTTGTTGTTTGTTGTTTGTTTGCCCGTTACTCGTATTTGGTGAAGGATTGTCTCGATAAAAGTTAGCAACGATATAATCAAACATTTTTAAACACTGAATCGTGATTGAATCCAAATTTAACACTTTAAATCCAATTTTTCCACATTTAAATTTTTCATTTTCAAATTGTACGTCAATTTTGTTGCGCATGCGTATCGTTCCATATGTGCATAAAGTTGATATTTCACGAACTAACCAAAAAGATCAGAATCTTAAATGTATCAGGTTTTTAGGTACCTATATAGGTACTTATATATAGCTACTTTTACTATTTAGCATGTATTCAACCGATGAAAACCAGTCTAAATTGAAAACCCATCAAAACCAAAATTTAACTCTGGTCCCGCCGTAGTTGTTCGGTTTAGAATGGTTTCACTGTATCTGGTATATAACAAAACTACTCATCGTCAGGTTCTGTTTTGTATCCGGTCCGTAAGACATTTCGATATTACTAATTTTCTTCGTAATGAGATGATTTCTCTTGCCTTTTGCATGACCTATACAAAGACGTTTAAGGTCAAAATCACACGTAAAGGTCAAAATGGGGTTTATCAATATGTGAATGTCTCGGCTAAACCTATCATATTGCTTGGAAAAAAAGTCTTACAGAAATTCGCCAAAATTTTAGAGTGCTGCCTAGCAAAAGATAAAAAGTAAGGGTAGATGTCCCGGAAGCACAGAGCACTGCAAACACAGCTATAGAAGAGTCATGTATCGCAAAGTAGGTCCACAACAAAAGACTCCTACTGTCTGTATTTTAGTTGGAGTTGAGTGTCTACTTTTAATGACAGTATTAGGGAGTAAAGAGTTGGGCGGCAGAGTGCCTGCTGCCCTGCTGCTAACGCATGACTGCACAGGAACAATAGGGTGGGTATCGTATGACGTGGTTTTGAAATCAACAATACCCCTATCGCGTGTAGCATGTATCCATGTCAACAATTCAATTTCAATATAGCCACGCGCCTAGTGTCCGATTAATTTACCTGTGCTTTTTGATGATAGACTACACATTATCTGCGTGCTCAATTACAACATTGTAAAGAACCAACGTGTCATTTACAGTGTGTGCGGGAAGCGTAAAATGATATCTAGAAACAAAAATTTGATAAATTAACTAGCAAAAAAAGTCAACGACTTCTGGAGTTTTTGATTTTACTTTACTTTTATTTACATTTAAAATTCATTTTTAATTAGTCTTAGTTTATCTTTCAGCTGATGCACGAGCTCCGTCATTTTTCCTTCAATATAAGTAATGTTTCTGAGTGCCTCAGCCTAGAAAACAAAGAAAACAACGTAGATAACACGAGATAGTTTTAGTCAAGAATCGTTTTGCTTCACAGAGTATACATGTAACACTTGAGCTTAAAGCAAAGTTATATCGGGAACTTGTGAATACTAGATTTGCGACAGTATTCAGGAAGAAATGAGAATGTAGTGACTGTTTTTGCATTTTCCACAATGGTTATCTTGTTTGTCCATTTGTTGAAGCGGATATGTGTTATAGCATTGCCTTTTGGATTTTTCCGATCTACATTTAATGTGAACAGCACTCTGAATGTTTTGCACAGTGCATCGATCTGGATAACTTGATACGCACATGCCAAATAGATGTTATCTTCACTGTCAAAGACCAGTTCTCGTGGGTATACGTCTAAATTGAATGCTATTTTCCTAACAAGTTTACCATTTGTGCCAAAAACAGAGACCGTGCAACTCGTCTGGTCGCACACATACAGTAAATTCCCAGTATTGTCGGCCGTTAGACTGTAAATATTCTTAAACAAAGGGCGCCCTTCTGCATCGTAAACCACATAACTGTTTATATTTCCTTTAAAATCGAGAAACTGAATACTCCAACTTGGCACAGAGTAGCGGGTTGATATATACTGAGCAACTGCAAGGCCGTGATTAAATTTAGTAACACTTGTGCAGTTAGTTAGGGTGACAAAACAGTTGACTGCTATTTTATGCTTTGTGCAAAATCGCATTATGCATTTGTTCTTGCCAATGATGAACACTGTTTCAGGATCTTGATACTTGTGGGCGCAATACTTCTCAGCTGTAATATTGTGATACCTTTTATAATTGGAAGACGTAGATAGGGTGCAGAGGCGTCCGCCCTCCTGTAGAATAGGAACAAAGTTTCCCTCCTTTCCATCAATCAGTATTGTAAAGAAATTACTTATATCTTTCGCATACACTGGGACAAGTTTTCTCCCGAACATTGATACTTGCTTCTTAGAAAATAAATAATCCTCTTTCCCTTTCAGCACATGGTTTTCGCTAAATCTTATCTTTTCATGATGTTTGCAACATTTCAGGCATAAATATTGTTCACACCAAAGACAGAATCCAACGGCCTCTTTTCCAGCATCACATATTTCACAGACAAAGTCGAATGCTTCATCTGATCCTAAATCCCGTGTGTCGAATTCTGTTAACCTTTCTGTGAACCATTTACTTTTTACTGTTTGTGTTTTCGTGGACACAAGAATGCTTTTGTCTGTTTGTGTTTTCGAAGACAAAAGTGCGCATTTGTCTGTCTGACTTTCTTTCGTGTTCAATTCTTTCTTCTCAATATTTTTCGTCTTTAAATGTCTTTTTTTCCATACAAAATAGACCACTAGTACAACAACAATTGTGACAATCCATTGGACAGTCCATTTTTCGTCATATCTATTATGGTAAGCCATTGAAATATGTACATGTGAACTCACGACATGGTGCTATTTAATATTTTATCAAAACCTAATTTATGAAACACTCGAATGTTCATGGGTTTTCATCTTTAACGTTTAGTCTATCCTTTTTGCTTTAGACGGGTGTATTACAATATCTGAAACGAAATGAAAAAAAAAACATAAGTAATATTGACGATTCATGCGAGTTGTTTTATTTCTGCAATTTATTTTTTCATGATCCATGTGTGCAGCACGCCGCAACCATTTTTGTACAAGGTTAGTTTAAAAGTATTTATTTCAGTATTCAACAGTCACATAGAAGTGTATTTCTAAAGTTTCGAAAACAAGCTTTTACAGAAAATTCATGAAAATTCGTCTCTTTGGAGTCTTTTATCAGGCACATATGTATTTATTTAAAAACTCCAATTCTAATAATACGTAAGTAAGTAAAATTGCATTATTATGAACAAGTCTCAGTTTATGCTTATGTACAAAACGAACCACTGATTCAGGTATCCATGAATGAAAGAAAAAACTTTTTGAATTTTTAGGATACATTTTTCACTTCAAATAAATGACTAAAATGTATTTTATAGGAAGTAAATCCCATGTTTAGCATTTAAAATATTCACATTTTTCTCCAAAAAGTTTATACAATATATACTAGACAGTTGGCGAAAGCCCTGAGAAAAAATTCCGTAGGCATTTTTTATTAGAATATGGTATCATACATCAAAATGTTCGTTGGGGTATATGGAATTCAGCCAGGGTGGATACCAGGCTCAAATATTCCTATTCAAGTTTTTGTGAGGCCCCAAAAAGGGGTGCACGTGATAAGAAATAATAATGGAAGTAAAATGTTGTTTAAATTACAGGTTAAGGTAAATCTGACTTAAAGATATAATAGAGTGGAAAGATTCAATTATATAATATAATTTGACGTATAAATGTAATTTTCAAGCGAAATTAAAGACTAAGAGGCCCTAAATTGGGGGTTCTCCGTCAGACGGCATTTACATGATGATGTGACGTATCCAATATGTTAAAAATTGCGGTACATTAGTATTAGTTAACATGTAATTAAGAAATGAACATATAAAAACTAAGACATATTACATTTTCTTGTAATTTCATATATAATTCAAGAGGCCCCAAAAGGAGTTACACTCAAAATGAACAATCTTAACCGGACATTTGCCATCAACGTAAAATTCAGTTAAGTGTGTGGATATACTCACGTTGTCTTAAAACATTAACTGTACTAAAACTTATTGTGTAAAGTAATTTTATTGTTTTTATTATTGCAGCATCACTTTCTAATGAGGTCTGAGAACACTAAAACCGAGACTTTCACAAAACACTTTGATACATATAAAATAAGTAAGTCTGAGAATTTCAAGAAATTGTAGAGCCAATATATTACATATATATGTTACTTCGCTGCATTTCATTTCCTAAATCACTTGCCCCTCATCGATGTGGGTCTGAGCCTCACTCGGGGCGTTGAATTCTTAATGTGAGGAAGCCATCCAGCTGGCTTATGGAAGGTCGGTGGTTCTACCCAGGTGCCCGCTCGTGATGAAATAATGCACGGAGGGGCAAAAAAAATATTTTCATTTAATTGTTACTACAATAAGAGTGCGTAAAATATCGGTTTATTGGTACTAACTTTTGAGACACATATAGTCAAATTGCCCAAATATGGAATACTGAACCGATATTTACACTCAAAAAAGTAAACACGCGATATCACTTTTGGGCAAATATTTCATTTTTTTTAGCAAAACATTGTGTGCAAATATTTGATGTACATTGATATACACATATAAATTGCCAAACTTTTCAAAATTCCAGTGTATTTGAAGAATAGTGAGAGCTATTCTGTTCACTCTGGTGTTGGTGTCGCCTTTGTTGATTTCCTCACCTTGGATAAGTTTTGTATGTAAGTTCATATCTTAGCAACCAATATATGTGTTGGATTAAAACTTTACATAAGGCTTTTGTGTCATCTAACCTTTTGAAATAAAAATAATCTTGACTGAGTTTAATACAAAATATGGTTCGTTTTCAACCTAGAATATTTGGAAAAGCATGTACCTAAAAAAACAAGGTGTATTTCGGAAACTACATGCATTTAATTAACATTTCACATAGTGCTTCCGGTCATCAAAGCTCGGAAAGTAACCAATATATGGTTTTGTAAGTCTTGTCCTTGTTAAACTTAGAAGTTGTTGAATAGTCGAGCGCAAGGCTTTTGGGCAGCTATTGTTATTAAAATCGTTATCGGACTTTATTAATCATTTAACAGTATCAAGACTTTTACGGATATTTGGTATGTCATTCCTTACTGATATTCGAATTTCTGTATATCGAAATGTAATTAATATGAGTTTCTAAGGCGGGAGTGAAATGAATTACAACACAGGCGCCATAGGCTCATGTAACACAAGTCATGCTTAGACTGTCCTAAAGAATGGATGTTGCATTTTTACTTTTTGATATTATTTTCAAAACACAAGGCTAGACAAGAAAAATCCCATGGACAAATATTCATTAAGAAAAACTACGTTCGAAGAAAGAACCTCCCTCCTCAAACAAAAAACCCATATCAGTGATATGGATGTGTACATGATATGAATGTGTACACGATCAACTTTACACTTAATATACATGAACAAAGTAAAATATATAGACAACGAGAAAGATACGGACACACAAAGGAACAAAGTGGAGCACAGATTTGGAACTGTCAGCTGCAAAAACACAACTTGGAAATTAAACCAGTAAAAAGTGAAGTAAACCTTTCTCCTAATCTTTCCAACTTTCAGAGTTGTCTAACAGTGTAAATAAAAGACGTAATGGCAAAGTATGTACAAATCGAAATGTTTCTGTAAATTTAGATACGAAGTAAGCCTAACAACTATTAAGACTTGTACTCAGTTCTTTTAACCAGAGCAAAATAGGCTTCTAGAGCATAATAAGCCTAGAACTGAAAAAATGACCATTAACACATTTTTAATGTTGAGCTGAAACTACGTGGAGGGCCCTCAGGTTGGAATCTAGCCCTGACCATCACTAAGGTGCCAAGAAAATCGTTTCATGCAGTCATTTGTACATAAAAATGCTTACTTTCAGGAATCCTTACAAGTATACCTATCGTTAATAACGAACTACAAAATATACATACTTAATCTATTATCAAAATTGTAAACAAACAGATTGCACAGGTCCTGGACATTCTTATGCCTACAGCAGAGAATATGAGGACAGAAAAGAGCCGATTTCTACAATCTGCAAGGTACAAAATTATACAAAATACTAATGATTACATTATTTTTGGAAATATTAGAATTTTCTAGCCCCTTTGTGGCTACTTCATAAACACTACCTACCAAAAACGTAGCTGGTTGGGAAAATAGGTGCCACATGTTCACATGAATATCAGTTATCCTTTTCAGGTTATGAAATACTTACAATAATAAAATGTTTTTTTTTGTTGTTTTTATTTTGGATTTAACGTCGCACCGACACATGATAGGTCATATGGCGACTTTCCAGCTTTAATGGTGGAGGAAGACCCCAGGTGCCGCTCCGTGCATTATTTCATCACGAGCGGGCACATGGGTAGAACCACCGACCTTCCGGATGGCTTCCTCACGTGAAGAATTCAACGCCCCGAGTGAGGCTCGAACCCACATCGATGAGGGGCAAGTGATTTGAAGACAGCGACCTTAACCACTCGGCCACGGAGGTCCCAATAATAAAATGTAAAGTTCTATCAGCTGTGCAGTGTCATTGTGACATTTACTGAAGTGGACACATGCTGGTGTCATGTAGTACATGAAATGCTGACCTCCAGATTGAGCAGCGGAAATCTAAATACTTGACAACTGCTCCACTGATACCAAATTGGTTAAAAATGTCTTTGACTTGTCTCTCTGGCTAGCTGAATCAAGTGATCTGATTGTTGTTTGGGGTATACTCCAATGTTACAAGAGATTAGATGAATAAAGAAACATGTATAGGTGACATTTCCAATGAATATAATTGTAGGCTTGCTACTAGTATATCAAGAGGGCACACATTTAAGAATAATCTGGTCTTTGAGCTATATTTATACTATGGCATATTAGTTAAAGTTCCACTTACATCCTGTTAAAGAGATGTGAATACCACAATACATATAAAATGGTGAATCATAAATCGTCATATGCTAAATATATTTCAGCAATGATTCTGTTAACTAATAACTACTTATTAATCTAAATTATCATGAAATGTGAGTAATCTAAACCCCTATGGAGCCTCAAAATTTATTTATTTTATTTTTCTTTGGTGTGGGTGGGCTGTAAAATAACTATCTAAGAACAATTATTAAATTGCTGTGAAGAAAACATTCTGGTAAATTTTATGGTTTACAACATATGAAAGAAGAGGACAATTTACCATTTTTTTCAACAAACTTTAAAATTTGCTTATCAGTTATTCTACAATAACATGAGACCCATAGTGGTGCCTTTTTTAAAAATTATTTTGTGTATTAGAATGCCTGTTACACACCTGAACCTTAAATACTCAACCTTACTATCGTAGAGATGTCACAAATAGAGTAACAACAATATACTTCTAAATTATGCGATACCTATAAAACAATTTCAAAATATTTTTTAAAAAACCCTGTAATGGGCCTCAAATTCTAAAATAATTAGTGTGATAAAAAATATTTATTCATATTAGAATACATTTAATCTAAAACAGATACACATTTCATCAAATAATGATAAAAATGAAAATTTTCTTTAATTTCCCTTAAAACTGAGAAAAAACTAATTGTCCCCTTTTGGGGCCTCACAAAAATTTAAAAATGGATTTTTGAGCCTGGTATCCACCCTGGTTATATAGAAGAAAAAATAACAAACATTTTAAGGTATGATACCATATTGTACTAAAAAATGCCTACGGATTTGTTAACCAGGCCTCTTTTCCAAATTAGCCAACTGTCTATACATGAACATGCTGTTTCACTGTCAGATATTCTGAAACTATTATAAGGCTTTAACATCAAACGGAATTATTAAATCATTTTATCCTACCATCATACAAGATATAGCACAAAATCGGCCTGCCTAATAAACTTTGCTTTATCTAGTCAGTGTCAAGATATCACTTTTGCGGGAACTTTTGAAATAACATATTTTATCTAAATTTTGCATTTAAATCATCACCATTGTATTGGAAATGTCTGAACTTAGAAAATGAATGGTCAAATCAAAGGTTTTTATCCTGAAACAAAAAAGTAATAGCTATTTTTCACTTTTACAGCACTTCAGCGGAAATTTTGAAAACATTTTTTTCCCGAATTTTTCATTGAAACTGTTATCATTGTATTGGAAATGTTCTAACTAAGAAAATAAGTGGTAAAATCACAAGTTTTTATCCAGAAACAAAAAAGTTTTCGATTTTCCACAAACTGAATTACACTGCAAACGTCATTATTATATGACGTCAAGTCTGCACACTGTTGCTCTTTCCAACAACCTTTTCCCAATTTTCTGAGCAGGTACGATAAATAGAATATTAGATTACTGTCTGAAAAAAATTAAATTTATTAGGCTCGTCTACGAAAAAATAGAAGGCTCGGCAGAGCCTCGCCTAATATGTTTTCTTCAACTCGCCTAATAAATTTAAATTTATCAGGCAGTAACCTAATATTCTCTATATAAATGTCATTTGGAAGCACAGAACTCAACCAAGGAAAATAATATCAGACTCCAGTGCATTAGGTTAAGAGCGACAAAGGGTCTTCTATTACATATGCCTCGTGCATTTGGACTGAAATTCTTTCTGAAAAGAAGATATTAAGGTATTCAAAAATTAAGATTTTAGGTTTGATGGTCAAGTTTGAGAAAATTACATTAATAATAATAATAATAATAATAATAATAAAGGCGCAATACGCAATACTCTCTCCAGTTTCTATAAATTTACGAAATTCGTAAGACATGTTTATTTTGCTCAGTTTAATAGCTCAATTTTCTACATAATGAGTCTTAGTTAAATGATCGCTTTTGTCATCATCTTTGATGATTTCTAAGTTGTCTGTGAGTTATATGTTTAGTGGTACCGAACGTAGGGTACATAAAAGTCTGCATTATAGTAGCCTTAGAATATATATTTATTTTATAAGTCAGAATGACCCGATTGAGTTGAATCGGACATAAATGAAATATGTGTATTGAACTTTTATGAATGTTAATATCTATATGCAAGATTGTCCGCCTTGATTCAAGACACAAAGAGTTTTAAAGATATCCATTAAACACTTTATTAGTAGTGTTCATGTGCATTTTATATTGTCTGCCAATGAAAATGGTGCATATAATTGTAGATTTTATTGCAACGTTTCATGCCTGATACTTAGTTTTGTATACATGTATATAGATATCTATGACAAAAATATGTAGTCTGAGCAAGTCATTGAGTCATCACAGTCATAATTGATATTATATTCACACTTTCTACCAGTATGTATTCTCTACTGAATATGCCTTTTAGAAAAAATAGATATCGATTTAAATTGGCTTTTAAGAAAAAAAAACAATAAAAATGTGTCTCACACCTTGAATCAGGTGCTAAGAATCTTCAATTTCAATAGGTTTCACCAATCTGATTAAAATCATCTCCTCAATAACGCTACGCATGAGGATCTGACAGCGACTCGTCGGAAGTCACCTTCTCGCGACCTTTCCACTAACCTATCAACGCCTTTCTTTCAAGTTTTTGAATGTGAAAGTAGAAGTCGAAAAATAAACTATATTTAGCCTCATGAGCCTTGGATCCAAATTTTTTAAAGTGTGAATAACACGCGTTTATAATTGTTATGACGACCGCATTGAAAGTTAAGCGACACAATATTTCCCATTCATTATTTCGTGTAAAACGTCCACTTGTTTAGGTTTTAGTTCTTTTATTTTAACTTTTGTCGAAAACAATTATGATAGCACTCAAAGTACAACGGGCAGCGCCATTTTGACGGTCGAGCCTACGTTAATTCTGTAACAAGCGTTTTGATTGGTTGAACTATAAATACCGTTTTTGGAAATCTGCGAAAGCAGGGTAGAACTGGTGACCGTCAGATCTTCGTGTACGAAGATCGAGACTTTAATCAGATTGTAGGTTTCCCGAAATTGTAACTAGTTTTTATGTACAATAGGGAAAAAAACTTGCCGAGGTTATAGCATGTCAGTTTTAGTTCATATTCTCTCATAAACCGAGACTATCGTTTTGCTCCAATTAGTAAAATAATTTCTGAAAGATTTATACATTATAAAAGTTTGTTTGTATAGTTCTTCAAAATAATGCACGTCGTACATTTAATTGATAATCATAGTCATCCATTAATCAATAGGAAGTGTTTTATTCACATTGATGGTACTTAAACATTCTTTACTAATATTTATGTATCATTTAGACTTTAAAATTCCACTCATTGTGCCGTGCGGATTGGATTCAACTAAACGTATGTACTTGGTCTCATACAAGTTGAATACCAGTAATATGTAAAGTCTTTTACCAGCATAAACATTTTGTTGCTACATTCCGTATGAAAAAGACCAAAAGAATTAGGAAACTGTTGTATGCCCTAGCGTTCCAATGAATACACATAGATAAGGTAGACTAAACATCCTAGATCTAAACAATTACAAAACCAGTGTCTAAACAAAAATTATAAACGAGTACCTGAACTCATTTTGTCTCATGTACCTACAGTCCGATTTACAACGACATTTACAACGCTACTGTCTCGATTTTTCGCCTGCAAGGCAGACCGATTTTACCGTATGTCTGCCTCTACGTCTCAAATAGTTAGGATCAAAACTGTGCTGGAAATCGACGCGATTTAAACTTTTACATACATATTTTTTCACTAGTGTTTTTATTTTTCACTAAAAACATAAACAATCATTTAAAAACGCCAAAATATAAACAAAATGTTAAACCTACCATAACACCTTCCGTACACATATTCGAAATTTGAAATGTATAGGTCGACCTCGTTTTTTGAGCCGTGACTTATTTATGCAGGACAGTTGATTCGCCATAAAAAGGGTAGGAACATATGTAATACATAATATAGCGGTATTTCTTATCGCTGAATGTAACGAATGCATGGCCCAAAGGGTATGGCGTTGGCTTAACAAACTTACTTTTCGAGGTTCGAGCCTTGGTAAGTTCACAATTTTTAATTTTTTTGTAATCGTTTGTTTCAATAAACATTGCACGAGAAAATTGTGCAATTCATTCAATCGATTAGTTAATGATGTGTTAGCTAGTCAAAAATAGACGAAAAAGAAATTGACGTTTAAGATGGCGCATGTGAAAGACCTTTTTACGGAGGGTTTGCAAAGTTTCAACTTCAGATTGGTCTAGGTGTATTGACCATGTACTGTCAGTTGAACAGAAATACTGGGAGTAAGATATTACTATAGACGATCTTCCAGCACCGGTGATCATCGTGCTTAACTCGGATTCAGATACATCATCTGACGCAGAGACTGACACAACAAGTGAAATTGAATTATGTGACAGGAATTAAAATGAAATAAAAGAAGCTAAATATATTAAAAATATAGAAACAATGAAAAATAAAGTCAAACATTATTATTGAAATATATAACATGGTTTTTAAAAAGAGTCTTCAAAGATTCTTGACTAAAATAAAATAAAAATAAAGTACACTAGAGAAAAAAAGACGGCCGTAATCTGGGCTTGAAGTCGCACCACACGGTTTGTAATCATTACGCTCTAACAACTGCGCCAGCGATACAATCAAGTTCATGGTAAACACAACATACATATCAACTGACTCTATAGAGATTTTCAGCCAGGAATGGACCGAGTATCAATATAACCCAATTAAAAATGTGTATCATTCCGTCACGGCTCAAAACACGCGGTCGCACAGGGTTTAAAGATAAACAGATCGATACACAGCTCTACATGACTGACGGTGTAAGACATACATGGAGTTTATAAGTGTTTTGCCTATCAAACGGAGGTGTTCTCATTAGTTAGGATATATAATGATTGTATTTGGAAAGAGCTTTCCAGACATGTAATTTTTGGTGTGGAAAAATGGGTTTAAATATGTATTTGAAGCTTACAAAGTTAGCAACGCAATTTGCGTCGCTAGTTATATAGCACATTTTCAGATTACAGGTATCACTACGTCACACTCAATGCGGTCATCCCTATTATTAGTAACAAACACACGTGGCAGAGAGATTTTCGGACAGTAGAATTCTATAGCACATAGAGTTAATTACTGTAAGGATTGCATTTGCACATTCTTATCTCACAGTAAATGATGTACCTGACCAGTGTTGCAAAATTTGTTTATATTTAAGGCACTAGTATGCATATTAACTGAGATGGTTGAATATTTGATGCATTTTGTTTATATCTTTTAATATAATCATAAATGGAATATACATGTAATAATTGATCATGTATACATATTTATGAGACTTATTCTTTGTATAAGAAATGCTTATAAAATGACTTAACAATTGGCGAAATGGGCAGTTAAAATAAGAACATATGCATGATTTATATATATATATGATAGTATAACTTAAAAAATTAATGGGTTGTAATTTTATAGCCCATTTTAAGCTACATAATGAATGTACCTAGTAAAGGTGCTGGACAACTTTTAAACTATTATTTTCCGCGATGTTATTAGATGATATTTGTTAATGATAATAAATGGATTGCATTTTGTTACAATCTCTACTTTTGTTTAAGACGGAAAATTAAGTTTAAATTTTTAACTTTTACACATAATGATTATTTATATAATCTTGAATGATAGTAAAAAAATGCAAAAAAATATATTGTTTTTAATTTTTGTTACATATATAAATTTGTAACATTTGTTCTGACAGATTCTACTTGCTTTTTTTCTTTATTGTTTGTTGCAGCATTATTATCATAGAATTCAATCTAATTAAGGCTTCAATAACAGATGGTTTATTTTCCTATCGGTGTCATCTGTTGTATACATTCACCAATGATAGAGAGCTAATACAGAACAATATGTGATTTGATTTTATGATAATCTTACTTAATAGGTTAAAACCAATTTTTAATGTTAATTATTTTTTATTCATCAAATTTTCGTGAATTATTATTTGTTATAACTAATGTCATAGCTCTCAGTATAGTCAATCTAATTAAATTTCAACACTAATAAGATATACTAACTAGTAATCTAATTTGGTGTGAAAACAGTTTACTGTACATGTTATAATAACATCAGGTAAAGTAAATGTTTCTGTAATTCAGTCAACAGAGTTCTAGGACATGTCTGAATCCATTTAAGTTCTTAAACAGAACAAATAATGTGTAAAACAATATTCAACCATCACATAACATTCATTGAGTCTATATAAATAACACCATCTCTCTGAATGTTTGTCCGAATCATAAAACCACAAACCTGGGATTTATCAGGTCATTCTAAAAATAGACACAGGGGCTGATTAGAGAATGTGCTATACGTATAAGAAGCGGGTGTAAACTTGTAAACTATATACAATATTTAATGGCCTTCGCTTACATTTTTTCGTTTTTATAACCTCCCAACAGGTTCAGATGTTATTTCTCAGTGCTTTCTTTCAATGTAATATAGAATAATAAAGCAAGAAACAAAATAATATAAATTTACCTGTTTAGTTTACCTGTTCCAATTCCGGGTTTCCTCCACTATGTTTATATTGACCGAAGTAAAGAAAATAAACTCAACTCAAGCAAAATGCCAGTAAAGAAATAAAATAATGCACTTACCTACCAATATGTAGTTGACGTTTGTCTGTTATGATGAATAGTTATGAGTTTCTTCAATGAATAGTAATCAAGTAACTGATTTTAGGAAATAACCAACTCGTCTGCGGGTATTTAAAAGACCTCATCAGGAGGTTGTGTCTAACGTCGCTTAGACTCTTCAATTATAACGTCGTCTAATATATTGCTGAATGTAATTGACCTTATGTCACTGTCGGACGTTCGTTAAAGATTCAGTGATGGTTTAAGTTTCCGAATAAAAATCATTTCACGCCGCTTCCGCTGATAACACTGTCTGTAAAGATTTTAATAAACGGGAATATTTTAAATTTCTGGAACTTTGTTCACTCACAAATAGTATTCTTCTTAAGGCATCTCGTTTGTGCTGGTTATATAGAGTCACTCTATGTCTGAGGTTGTATGTTTTGCCGATATATTCCCGCTGGCACTCCTGACATTGAATTTTATAAATGACATTCTTTACGTCACAAGAAATGGCTTGATTGACTTGGAATGTTTGTCCACATTTAAATTTAAATTTAAAAGATACACCTTCTATCAGATGTTTACACAGTCCACAAGTTGGTCTATTACATTTTGTTACTGTAGATGGTTTGATGTTTTCCGAAAACCTTGCTTTGGTCGGAAGCTTTTTTAAATTTGTCGGTTGTCTCTTTAACTTGTATTGGATATAATTTCATCACGGTTTAGTTCCTTTGCTGTTTGGATACCAGCCGTGATTAAGTCATCCGGGTATTTCTGCATCCGTAAGTATTGTATAAGTTCATTTTTCGTTAATGTTGTCTCATTAGAAACTATAAGTTTCAGGCGTCTTGCTTGTGAAAATGGAATACTTACTTTGGTATGCTTTGGATGACATGACTGAAATAACAAATATGTTTTACTGTCTGTCGGTTTATAAAATATGTCGGTTTCAATATTCTCTCCGTTTCTGATGACCACACAATCTAAAAATGGGAGGCGCTCTTCGTTAATTTCCATAGTAAATTTAAATGTTTTCGTTAAGACTGTTCAGTATTTGGTGTAGCACTTCTAATTCGTCTTGAGATTTACTCCAAAGGCTAAAGCAGTCATCTAGAAATCGTTTCCAGTCTGTCTTAAACTTTTCTTTGTATTCTGCACTGAACCGCTCTTCTTTTTTTTTCTGTAGAGTTTTTGCTCCAGGTATCCAAAACTAAGTGTGGCATAGGTTGGTGTAAATTTTGTCCAATCGCAGACTTTATTTTTGTTTGCAAACTGTTCAGTTATTTTCTTTATAATTAAAAGAAAAAAAGTTGACACTGAACCGCATAGCACCGCTTAATGGAACAGCAAGCGCCACAGGAGCGTGAAATCAGCAGCATAGCAGCCTAGCTGCCTGGCAGCGTTAAGTTAGCTCTCTTATATGTAACAGAACGTCTTAATATTTGTTTTATTATTATTATTTGTAAGGTGACATATCACACTAACTGGATGTTTATTGTTTTCATGCCATTGAAATATTATACAGAACTAAAAATGTGGTTTAAATATTAAAGTGTTTCCATGAAATAAAGAAAGAATTACAATTGATACCATCTAACCACAAACATGTACTTACTACTGAAATATCTGGCCGATTTAGGAAATATATCGCCGGTGTAAAGGTCCGCTGTAGCAGCCGAGAAGATCCACGAAGAACAATGGAAAGACAGGCAAACAAGGCAAGTGCAATGTTTACAATGTAATACGAATAAATAAGCCGCTGCCTTAGTAGACTTGTCCTACAATTTTCAATAGAATTCAGCATTGTAATACTTTGATATAAAATTTGGCAGGCGAAAGTTTTTATATAAACAATAAACGGCCGGTAGATTCATCTTATATTACCTTTTAAAGTCATAAACATCATATTCAAAATCCTAGGTGAATATTTGTATCATTAGATTTGTGTTAGTCCTACCTGGTTATATGGTAATGGTTATTGATTTTGATTTTCACTAACCCTTATTGTGCTAGCTACGCTCTGATCGTCATGTGAAGAAGCCATCTGACTGATAAACGGAAGGTCGCTGATTCAGAGACAACAACGAGCAAATAAAGAGTAATTTAGTTTTGCGATTTCTGATTAAATCAAATTTCATATTAATGTTAAATTGGTTTTAAACAGACATGCCATTAAAAGTTCATTATTATACTGGTGCTGATGAAATATGAGAAAACAGCAGTTTTATTTTAGTTGTAAGCAGACAGCTATTCTGTGTATACATGTATGTATTTGTAACAGATTAAGTAATCAGCACATGAAAGTATTTTCTAAAATTCGGAAAATTAACCTACTAAATCAAATTTAAAAATATGACACAGTTCCCACTAAGATACGTTTATATTATATGCATATGTGAGCAACAGTTTAACGGATGTTTTAGTAGGAAACTGAGATGTACTTACAGTTTTGACTTGTTCAAAAAGACATTTCCAATGTACAGACAAAATTTTAACAGTACCCTGCATTGTCTTATTCGTATAGACTTGGAATAAAAACAAATGAAATTTGGTAAGAAAAAAGCATTGCTATATTGAATATTTGCTTATGTTTTAAAATTGCATCTTAACTTGGTTACTTGTGAATTGAAAAAAGGATATTTTAGTTTATATCTATCGTTCGCTTTTCATTTAAATTATAGGCCCCGTTGGATTTGTTTTTAGGTAGTAAAGTGTTTTTTTTATATGCTGACTCTTTTATAATCGTAGAAGTGTAACTTCAATGTTACCATACATATACATTCTCTTAAGCTAGATGAAATAGTCATTACGTCTCACATTACCACAAATCAAATAATTAAACTAATTGTTTCCTTACTTAAAGACCAAGAAAGATGTTTAAAAGTGGTCCAGGCAGTGAAGAAGACACTTTTGTACTGACAATATCTCAAAGGATAAACTCAATTTCGAAGAAATGTAATGAGCAGATTAGTAGTTTTTTAAATAAATAATCTCCAGTAAATTTGGTTACTAAATTCCGAAAAAGTTGAGCTATAAGCATTTAAATCAGTGCACAATTGTACAAAGAAAAAGATATAATTGTCCGCTGGAAAAAAAAGAGTATACCACCAAGATTATTTGATGCGCACACCATTGACTGAGTGCTACAAGGTATTAAATACGTAAACCGCTGAATTTATATTTGTATATGGGCACCATGATGGCCTATGTGTTAAGATAATTTTGACAAATTTATTATGTTAAAGCAAATGATAAATAGAAATGTCGCTCTATAAATATGTTTTTGAATTTATGATGTGAAATTAAGATCTCGCTTAGCTTTATCGCTATTTTTAACTGTTGTAGCCACTCACTGCTTTTCGTCCGTCCGCACTTTTCTTCGGACGATATTTCCTTTCAAACAAGTCAGTGGAAGTTGATGAACCTTGTCCTGGATTTTCCTCGGATGGTCCTCTGCCAAAGTTATTCAAAACTCCATTCCAGACAGAACTTTGGTTGCCATGGCAACCAGACGGGAAATACATTAAAATCTTCTTGTGTAAACTATGATTCCCTGCTTGGCATGTAGCATTGTGTAGTAATAATCTAATTTTTTTTTCAAAACATGTCCCTGGGATTCGTTTGTTTTACCTAGAGTAATAAATGAAAAACTACCAAATTCTCTTTTCTAAAACACGAAGCCTTTCAGATTAGATATTTAGCAATGTAGCATTGTGTAATGGTCCTCTACCATGTCGCTACAAATCAAGCCTCAGGTGTGGGACACTTGTTTTACATAGACTTATATAAGAAAAACACATTAAAATCATCTCGTCTGAAGCTGCAAGATCCAAAGCTTATATATACTTGGTATGTAGCATCGTCTAGTGGTCCATTAACATGTTTGTTCAAAACATGTCCCTGTGTCAAAATTTGCCCCGCCTGATGATCACTTTTTTACACAAGTACATGAAATACTTATAAAATCCTCAATGTCCTGATCTTAGATATTTGACACGAAGCATTATGTGGTGGTTCTCTGCCTAATTGTTCAAATCCTTCCCCTGGGGTTAAAATTGACATCGCAAATGGCAGTAATTACTTGTTCTACATAGACTTCAAGAATTTATTTCTATCTTCTTATAAACCACAAGAGCTAAGCTAATGTGATATACATCATCGTAGAGGTCCCCTTATTTTAATTATCCCTGTATCTGTCATAGATCCGTCACTGGTGCTAATGTCTGCCAAACAACAGGTGTTTTAAGTTACATGAAAGTTTACGCTATCGTGTGCAGAATCGATTGTTCTTATCAGTTTTTTTTCCTGTCAGAGTAAGTTATGATACAAGGGCTATATTTACGTTTAAACGGAATTACAATTGAATATATGACAACTTATCATCTTTCTTCTCAACGGTATTTTGTTTTGTTGGTATTGTCAGATTACTAGTATTTGCTGTTCATTTCGGTATTATGAATTTGGTGCGTTCATACATTTTTTTTATAATTTTGCATAGTTTAAATAAATTTTATTCCCTCATAAAGTAAAGATTAAACAAACAGTAAACTATCATATGTACTCCTAGAACATATGCATAGTACTAGATGAAAATAATCACACATTTACTTACTTTTTCCTATAAATAACCTTACAGAAATACCTTCATTGGTGATGCAACTTGAAGAATATGTTATGTCTTAGTTGTGACAATTAACTAATATTACGACAGGACTCATTTTAGTTTATTCTTTTAGTTAAGATATTCTTAAAAATAGAATCAGTATTGATACTTGACAGGCACCATACAAATACCTACCAAAAGCTAAAGCCACAGATAAAACAAGTACATATCGAAACTTTAAACGACCCCTTAATCATTCTGACAATATTTTTCTTATTACTATTGGTGTATTCTTGAAATGTTTCACACATTTATAGTAATAAGTTATTAATAGCATATTAAAAATGCAGTAAACTCGAGTGATGTTGTGATATCATTTTATTTATTCTACTTCCCGAACCCATTTTTTAAGAATCACAAAAATATCCATAAATGTCTAGAATTTAGATACGAGTGAATTTCGTTACACGGCAGGAAAAAATCACGACAGAAACAAATAACTTCATTATCTTGTTATATCTTTAGACCAGTCTTTAAGATTTGGTTTGATATTGACCTATTTATTGGTGAAAACCCAATATCAATTCCTCAGTATCCTTATAAATGTTTGCTTGTATTTAGAAACGGGTAGAGGTCGTGATATAAATGAAATGATGACTTTGTGCAACTCCATTTTTTGCTGAAATTTTAATATGTAACCAACAACATATCTTTTTAACTAGGTATGCAATTTGGAAAAAGTGCAATCAGAATTATAATAGATATGGCCCAAATATCCGGGTGCAAGTTTCGAGAAGTATATGTCAAAAGTTTAATCAACAATATACTTAATAATAACCTCGTTTGTTATTTGTTTTTATTTGTTATTTCTGGAGCAATAAGACTTTTTATCATATTTTTTTAGCTTTGTAGATTTAAGGTACTATCTGTTTATTATTTACGTTCGTTTATTTTTGTTCTTTTAAAACTATGGGTGACATAAATTGCGTTTTTCACAGATGTGTTTGATACAACACTTCATAAAATCGAAAATGCAATATTATGCATAAATTAAACCTTATCTGGTGACAATTTGGTAAATTTATATAAAACGGTTGTAAAATTCAGATGGGGGCCTCCGTGGCCGAGTGGTTAAGGTCGCTGACTTCAAATCACTTGCTCCTCATCGATGTGGGTTCGAGCCTCACTCGGGGCGTTGAATTCTTCATGTGAGGAAGCCACCCAGCTGGAAGGTCGGTGGTTCTACCCAGGTGCCCGCTCGTGATGAAATAATGCACGGAGGGGCACCTGGGGCCTTCCTCCACCATCAAAGCTGGAAAGTCGCCATATGACCTATAATTGTGTCGGTGCGACGTTAAACCCAACAAAATAAATAAATAAAATTCAGAAAGTAGTTAAAAGTTTCGTTAAGTGTATAGATAATTGACATCAAAATTTACAAAACTGTATATAACGATATACGCTGAAACGCTTCCAAACCAAAACCCCTGAAAGCAGAAAACCCCTCCAAATTGGGACAAAATTTACAGTCCCGAATTTTTATTCCTTCTTTTATCACAGAAAAATACACCTGTCAGCCGGAATCACTCTATTCTGGAAATTGAACAACCTTTCTAGACCGATACTTATATATCAACATAAAATTACCCCTGAAACCCGAACACTCTTAAAGACTGTCTGACTTTTGACACTGATTAGCTGAAATCACTTCAGTTGTTAACATATGTGCATAAAAGGTTAATATTGCTATTTCACGAATCTTAAATGTATAAAGTTTTAGGTACTTATATATAACTACTTTTACTATTTAGCATGTATTCCACCGACGAAAACCCCATAAAAGGTTAATGTTGCTATTTCACGAATCTTAAATGTATAAAGTTTTAGGTACTTATATATAACTACTTTTACTATTTAGCATGTATTTCATCGACGAAAACCCCTCTAAATCGAAAACACATCAAAACCGAAATTTAACATTGGTCCGGCAGTTGTACGGTTTAGAAGGGTTCCGCTGTATCTGGTATATAACAAAACTACTCATCAACAGGTTCTGTTTTGTATCCGGTCCGTAACTGTCATTTATGAAGGAATTTAGGTATTACTTAGCGCAAATGTTCTTCGTAATGAGATGATTTGTCTTGTCTTGTCTTGTCAATGACCTATACCCCAACCTTTAAGGTCAAGGTCACATGTAAAGGTCAATATGTTTTGGAGACGAGTTGAGAAAGATATTAACCTAATATCATAATTGTATTGCCTGAATCCTATTGGTCACGCTGCTTGATTCTGAGATATATAACATTTAATTACCTCCCTTTATCCGAAAAACGAAGATATTTCATTATTTCATTACACATTCTATCTTTTTGAGTTTTTGCTCTGTATGAAGATAACTGAATCTCTTCTGATAAGTTCTCCACGAAAGATTTAAACCAACTTAACCATTGCGAATAATGGCCAATTTCAAATGCTGGAGACAAAGTCTGCTACTACCTTTTTTACCATTTCATTTGATATAACCTTGTCACCTACTGAGCAACTCATATCTGACACATAACAGTGTTTATCATATCGGTAAATATTCAGTATTTAAGTAATCATTTTATTGTTCTCTGCTTAATCATCCGCACTGACACATGTGTGCAACATGAAAGTGAATGTGCGAAAAGAGGCACACTCGCAACACCCGGATACGTCTTTAATCAAAAAGAATTTGCGTGCAAGACCCAGACCCCTGGCTCAAAGTATAATATGATATGATATGATATGATATTTAACAAGAACTGTCTTTAAAAAAGATAGTCGGCGCATTTTAGATCAATCCATAAAACGCGTAGTTCTGTATATGCTCTGTCATATTTAGCAAACAACTTCATTCACCTATAAAACTAAGCTTAAAATATGTTCATCAATGCACATGTTTTCAAACACAATGTGAATCAACCCCTGCTTGATCTTTCTGAGGTTTCCCGGAATTTAATAAAGAGCTCAAACTCGATATCAAAAATTGCAAATCTGACACGGTCAAGTACTATAGAATTATGTTCATTATTTAACAGGCACAACAGATAGTTACAAAGAAACAACAATATATATTAAACTTTACTTTTCAAAAATTTATTTATTTATTTATTTTATTTATTTATTTTATTTTATTTTATTTTATTTTATTTTATTTTATTTTGAATATGAAGAAAGTAATATTCCGACGAATGCATTAGTGTCGTGTGCAGTCAGGCAAATTGAATTTAAGATTATGTGCAGTGTAGCTAGAAAAAGTAACAGTGTTTCATGGATAGAAAAAACGTAATTGCTTAACTAATATAATAATGAAATGGCAGGTAAAGTAAGATGATTTATACTGATAAATATCAAAACCAACTGATATATGTAGGATTCCAGAATGCAAACACAGGTATTTTGCATTATAAGTTATTGTATATAGCTAACTATGGAAATGATAGTAAACATTATTACGATTGTAATAAAGATGCAGGTTCTAAATATGTTCAAAATATCATTTATCTTTGTACTCAGACTCCATAAAAATAGTTTAGCCTTGTGCTCAGATACCATAATGTTATGCTGTAGCTGAGATATGAACCGAGTTTGTGGATTCCAGATGGCATGCACCGTACCGAATGATTGGGTCAGTCCCCACCTAAACAGCCAGGAAACCATCCTTGATATACCTTACAGATGTTTGTCACAATAACTGGGTTAAGACAAGTAGCATTATAGAAATTTCAGTATATTATTCGAAAGGGAGCCAACTCTGTCGTCCTTAATTTACCAATTAACGATTATCTATCCTTCCCCGTCACTTGGAACATTTTGAAAACAGGTACATTTTCGATTCTTAATTTTTGTACATCATTCATCAAAATTCATAGGAAAGGAAAAGTTTATTTGTAAAAATCATATTGCATCGTTAAACATGAATATCTTTGTCAACTTATCATCGTATTTTAATTACAGATTAGATGAAGATTTTACAATAATTTGATGGATTTGCTAGCATTTCATCTATTGTCTTTGCAACGCTCGAAAAAAATGGCCGAATTAAATTTATCTGTACAATACTATCCTATCATACCAAAGAAGTATGATCAAGGTGATATCAAAATTAACATGCTAGTACATGGACTAGTATCTGTTATTATTATTTCTTAATTCAATATATGATAACAATGTGCGGAACATGATTTTGTATCTCGACACGAAAATATTTTAGGTAGCTTAAACATTCAACTTCAAACTAAGATTCTGATACGTAAACTACACTAGCACATGATATTTTAACCGAAAAACCTCTGCAATGCTTGAAAATAAATGGCAGAATTACGCCATCGAATAACATTTATTATACCTCGCATAAATGTCTAATGCAAATTTCCCAATCGTTTAACTTGAATAACATATCATATTCCCAAGTGATTTAAAATCTCGTGCGCAAAATCGTTATTTTCTTGCCTGCGCATTTGGTATGATTCGTAATTTAAAATCACATACGCAACAATTTTGATTTTCTGCGCATGTGATATTATTTAAAGGCCTAGATTCACTACTATATAAGTGTCCCCCTCCCAAATCCAATATACAACTCCCATCTCATCTGCTGCTTATCAGCGATTATGTAATAGTAACTGATTAGAAGGCAATTAGAACAGCAGGGACCCCAACTAGACCATGAAGATGTGTGCAGTGGAGTTGAAAGAAATTAATTTTTCTTCAGTGAATGTGGAATGATAATAATAACTATTATTATTTTGATATCATGTGGATGATAACAACTATTACTTTAATGTTATAATAATGATAATAATAATAATAATTATAATAATAATAATAATAATCATAATCATAATCATTATTATCATCATCATCATCATTATTATTATTATTATTATTGTTATTGTTAGTATGTTATTATCTTTTATTATATTACATATAGGATGATAAAAGATACAGTAATAATATTGAAAATAATAATGACAATAAAACACAAGATAGTGAAAACTTCATGAGTTCTTTGTGCTGACAAACAATTTTTTTCGATTTGGAAATTGATTTTCATGTATTCATGTAATCAACATTATTTGAATATAAAATTATTGTGTTCCATCTATACTCAATTTTCATTTTCAGTATGTTGCCAAAGGGACCTTTTTCATGCTTTGCTTTGTAACTTTGAAATGCACATTCTGTTTTCAATTTAGACAAATGTTATTTACAGTAGAGCTATTCTGCAAGCTTTAGATGAGTGAAAGTCACATTTTTTCAGAAATATCACAATTCTCCAAACAGAATTTGAAAAAATAAAAACTTGCGTGTTTCTTTAAGTAAATTTCTCATTATTTCATTATGGTGAAAATAAACTTCTGATTATTTTATTATTGTGTTTGATCAACAAATATTTTTCTTTACATAGAAATGCCAAAAAAAACACCAAACTAATATAACTTTAAAAGTTACCAATTATTCATTAATTTAAAATAAATTACATTGTTTCTTCTTCTCACTAATAGATACACTTGTAAGGTAGACTGACTCTCCAATAAACAATGACCCTTGTTTATTGGAGCCATACTGTGATGGTCATTAGCCCCCAACTGTGCTGGTGAAGACAAAAATCCCTTGGCCCACTGCCAAAATCTAGGCCTTTAAGGCGCTTATTATGGGATTAATTTTAATTTTAATGCTATGCATGTTTTAACCCTGCCGATTTTTTCTTTTTTTATGATTTGCTTTCCATGTTAAACTTTTTATCAACTCTTGAATCGAAACTATGATCATCGAATAGGAAATGATCTAACTAAGAAAAAAAGTGCCACACTTATATGTTTCGTTCAGAAATAAGAAAGTTATCGCCGTTTTCCGAATGTTAATGCTGTCAGTTTCGGCACTGACGCAACGCTCAAATACGCGCATAAATATAGGGGTTTATCAGTATGTGAATGTCTCGGCTAAACCTATCATGTTGCTTGAAAAAAAAGTCTTACAGAAAATTCGCCACAAATTCAAAGTGCTTAGTAAAGACTCCTGCTGTCTTTATTTTATTGAGAGTTAAGTATGTACTTTTACTGATCATTTCAATAAATCATTCAACTCATTATGTTGATTTTCCGGTATTTTTTTTACCTTTATATGTTTTTGGCATAATAAAATAAATATTACATTCCTGAGAGGGTGATATGAAAAATGTTCACCGCTCGAAATATGAATTTTGACCTCGGCTGACGCCTCGATCGATATTCATATATCTCGAGGTGAACATTTTTCAAATCACCCTCTCAGGAGTGCAATATCTATATATCATTATATTTTTATACACAAACTAGATTTACTTTCCATTGGTCAAAACTGCTACCTTTGAAAAACATTAATGCTATCATGAAAATTTAGAGCCACGGCATATATACTATTTGTATCTTAAATCATATTTTATAAGATATTGAAATCTTGCGCATTGCTATATCCGGATGAAGATAGTATTTGTTTCTGTTTTTAGGTGTTTTCGCACGTGCGCGGAACAGTCAAAATATTTCCTTTGAGTTAGGCGCTGTAGAAAATCAATAAGTGGAATAATAAGTGGATTATTACATGATAGGTTTAAACTCCCCAGTGGTGTTTTTGCCACTGACCGTTCCAAGGCGGTGCCCCACTGTGTTCCTATATTTGTTCGTTTTGTCCTCGTGTGTTTGCTTTGTATGTGAGTGTGTGTGTGTGTTGGCAGTGTGCACATTTGCGTGCTGTGAGTTTCGTTTTGGGGAGGCTGCGTTTTTGGAACGTGGCATTTATCCTTATTTTTAGCTCACCAGAGCACGAAGTGCTCAAGGTGAGCTATTGTGACCGGTCATTGTCCGGCGTCCGTCGTCGTGCGGTGTGCGTCGTCCTCGTCCGTCAACATTTGCCTTGTTAACACTCTAGAGGCCACATATGTGACCCAATCTTTATGAAACTTAGTCAGAATGTTTATCTTGATGATCTCTAGGTCATGTTCGAAACTGGGTCATATGGGATCAAAAACTAGGTCACCCGGTCAAATCAAAGGAAAAGCTTGTTAACATTCTAGAGGCCACATTTATAATCCTATCTTCATGAAACTTGGTTTGAATGTTTGTCTTAATAATTTCTAGGTCAGATTAGAAACTGGATTATGTTGGATCAAAAACTAGGTCACTAGGCCAGATCAAAGGAAAATCTTGTTAACACTCTAATAGTCCACAGTTTAGGTTTGAAACTCATGAGAATTAGTCAGAATGTTTGTCTTGATGACCTCTAGGTCAAAATTGAATCTGGGTTATGTGGGGTCAAAAAATAGGTCACCCGGTCAAATCAAAGGGAAAGCTTGTTAATACTCTAGAGGCCACATGTATGACCTTATCTTCGTGAAACTTGGATAAAATGTTGATCTTGATGATCTCTAGGTCAAGTTCGAAACATGGTTATGTGGGATCAAATACTAGGTCACTAGGCCAGATCAAAGGAAAATCTTGTTAACACTCTAGACTCCACAGTTTAACTCATGAGAATTGGTCAGAATGTTTGTCTTGATGACCTTTAGGTCAAGTTCGTATCTTGACCATGTGGGATCAAAAACTAGGTCACGTGCTCAAATCACATGAAAAGCTTGTTAACAATCTAGAGGCCAGATTTATGATCCTATCTTCATTAAACTTGGTCAAAACTTGGTCAAAATGTTTGTCTTTATGATCTCTAGGTCAAGTTTGAAATTGGGTCATGTGGGGTCAAAAACTAGGTCAGTAGGCTAGATCAACTCTGGTGAGCGATATAGGGCCATCATGGCCCTCTTGTTTTATTGATCCCACCCTCGTTGCAAAGCCATTTTCTTTTGTGGGCGGCCGTTCTAAGGGTTAATCAGCAGTTTCACTTACGGTAGAACTCAGTGGTGTTTTTTTACCGAAAGAATAATTTACAAAATAAAATCATTAAGAGCACCCAACGCAATTAGAGCTTCATAACGTTATTAAGCCTGAATCGATGCTGTAATAGAAAGGTTCAGGAGGAGGATAAGTCGGTATATAAAACCATGAACGGACGAAACAGTAAACTGTGTGGATAATCAAAGTACTGAGAGTACAGAAAGGCTGGCTACAACAAAACACTGAATGAAAACGGGAAAGATGGTTGCAAAATCTTAGATATTATGGGTTTTCCATATTAAACTAAGGCGAGCATAGGGTATTGTTGTGATGAACCAGCTTGATTAACGTGTGCATCCAAGTTAAAGTTCAATCGAGAAACCTAGTTTATCGGACGTAAACATGGGTCCAAGAGAGTAAACTATAGTTTAAGCCCGTTATACTGTGTGTTCGCTCGAAAATTTATGTTAGTATTCGATAATCCTAGTTTTTCGACAAAGAATGTAATTATTGGACACTTTGATTGCCGAGAACCATTGTTTACGGACGTGAACCTATGTTTAAGAGCATGAACTTGGGTTTACGAGCGTGAACTATAGTTTATGAACGTGAACGTAGGTTTAAGTTCGAAAAACTTGGTTTCTCGAACAAAACTATAACCTATGTTTACGGTCGTAAACCCATGTTCACGGTAGTAAACTTAAGTTCTCGATCGTTAACATATGTTCACGTTCGTAAGCTATGGTTTACACTCCTGAACCCGGGTTTACTCCCGTAAACAGGTTCACGCTCGTGAACTTAGAATAGCGGCCGAAATTCAAAATTCAATTGAAAAACCTAGTTGAAACCTGGGTTCGCGGGCGTGTTTTCGCTCGAAAATATGGGTAAGTATTAGAAAACCTGGTTTTACGTTCGAAAACCCTTCTTTATATGTAATTGTTAATTCTAGTTTTTTTACCGTAAACGTTATTATTGGACAATTGGCGTGCCATAACCGTTTATATATGTTTCTTAAGAAGCGATAATAAACATTGAGGGACATAATATCAGATAAAATATAAAGGTAACAAGCACAACATCTATATTTTGATATGCAATCCCCCCACCCAACACACACATTATGTCAGATGGGGCGATTTTCTTGTCGGTATGAGGGAAATTTTGGGCTCGAACCCCGCTATAAACCGGAATGTTAATGATTATTGTCTAGTCATGTTCCTTCCTTAATACGATGGTTAGGAAAATTGACGTACCCGTAATAATGTACTCCCTTTTTTTGAAGAGTATTCAATTCCTACCATGAGATTACTTTAACTAATTTTTCAGGAGGGCGTAGGTTCAAACCCCACTAGGACCAAACTTTGTTCATTATTTTTCTTTTTTCGAGTAAGATAAACAGGGTTTTTTAAGACTTATTATCATTGATCTGTCGTACAAAAGCGGAAATGTTTTATTTGATTAGCCATTTCTTGCTGTTTCAAATGAATTTGACCTGAAGGATGAATGTTTAGACATCTTTGAAAATACTTAGTTACATTTGTAAAAGTTCTTGATTTTGCATTTATTATTTAGTTTACAAAGTTTGGAATAAATGTAGGTAGGTAGGTTATACTTCTGTCCTACGGTTCTTTATGAATGCATAGAGCAAGGCCATACTTTTAAGAGTTGGTGCTTAATTTCTTTCCGATTAAATCCTTTTACTCGAGGCTCCTCAGAAAAATTGTTATCGACAATTTTATTTTGTGTTTTATAATTGTTACGCAATATTTTGAGGTTTCATTTAGAAAAATATTTGGTAAAATGAATTCTCTGTGATCGTTTTGCGCAATGGCTATCACTTTGAAATTTGTCTCTGTTTCAGCAAAGACATAATTTATACAAAATTAACAAATAAAAAAAAACAAAAAACAAAAAAACGACACGGTAAAAGTCGTTTAAAGATGAATCACACCGCTAAAATATGTTAACTTCAGGACTGTACCAAGTTAGTGCAATTGTTAAACATTACCAATACGGGTCCACTATCATTAAATAACCTGAAAAAAATTGAAAACGTGTGTTTAAACAAAATTCGCTTACATCTACACTCCCACCTTTAAAGCAAATTGGTGACAAAGCGCTTTTTACATTATATCTTTCAGTATTCGTCAGAATGTTGAAAACGAATTTAGTATAAAAATAGCCTAAAAAACAGGTATAATGTGGTCATTTGTTTCTTCTCACGTTACTGTGGCAATCATGCAGCGATTACGTCCCTTAGTACCTATAGCAAATGATCTGAAAGAATAGATTCTTAAATCTTAAGCCCTAAATATAAGACCTGACATAACTCATATCACTATAAGTTCATTTTAATTGATATATCATATTTCTTATTTTCCATGTTATGTCAGGTCGTCGAATAATGCGCAGTGTAATTCATATCGACGATTGTTTCTCGGAACCAGCTTATTATTAGCTACTTATAGACCGAGGTCATAATCTATAACGAAGCGGTCAACGTTGAGTTACGAAAAGTTCCTTTCATACGGACATTTCATTCATGGAGGCGAATTAATTTACCATCATTACGTAATATTTTCTAATGTTATCTTTCAAGTATTTACCGTTAGAAAAATAAAACATTATTATAACATGTTTGACAAATAGATCTATTGAAACAGGTAAGTTTAACAATCTTTATACAACTCTATGGCAAAACTGATAAACGTGGCGGACTATTTGAATTGCGCATGAAATTATATTTTGTGTTGTCAGTCTCAGCACCTGTTGAACTTTATGGGAACTCGATATATGATTATAATAGTCTGGCGAATATCGCCAGCCTAAAAACAGGTGTACAGAAATAAACAGATGGATCTAAGCGCGTTTGCGGTCCGCCTATCTCATACGACCCAAAACGAGACAGTGTAGGTATTATAATTCCCAAAGAAGCTTAACTCTAACACAAGTGACCACAACACACGGTTGTATAATGACACAAGCAAAAAGTAAGTTAAGCAAAGTAAGGTAAAATCCGAATAGCATTTCGTTGCGTTTTACCCCTGGCAACATGTAAGTCAAGAATCGACTCTATGCGTCCGCGAAGCTTTATGGAATATAACACTTGAGCTTAAATATTATTTTGCAGATGGAAACTTGTGAATACTAGATTTGCGACAGTATTCAGGAAGAAAGGAGAATGCCGTGACTGTTGTTGCGTTTTCCACAATGATCATCTTGTTTGTCGATTTGTTGAAGCGGACATGTGTTATTTCGTTGCCTTCTGGATTTTCCTGATCTTCATTTAATGTGAACAGCACTCTGAATGTTTTACACAGCGCATCGACCTGGATAACTTGATAAGCACATGCCAAATAAATGTTACCTTCACTGTCAAAGTCCAGTTCTCGTGGGTATACGTCTAAATTGAATGCTATTTTCCTAATAAGTTTACCATTTGTGCCAAAAACGGTAACCATGCAACTCGTCTGGTCACACACATAAAGGAAATTCCCAGTATTGTCGGCAGTTAGACTGTAAATATTGTTAAACAAATGCCGCCCTTCTGCATCGTAAACCACATAATTGTTAATATTTCCTGTAAAATCGAGAAACTGAATACTCCAGCTTGGTACAGAGTAGCGCGTTGATATATATTGAGCAACTGCAAGGCCAGATTAAATTTAGTAATACTTGTGCAATTACTTAGTGTGACAAAACAGTTGATTGCTATTTTATGCTCTGTGCAAAATCGCATAATGCATCTGTTGCTGTCTATGAAGAACAATATTTCAGGATCTTCATACTTGTGTGCGCAAGAGCCGACAGATGATATAGGGCAAGCCGTTCGACATGTGTCGAACATAGATATGGTGCAGAGATACCCGCCCATTTGCGCAATAGGAACAAAACTTTCCGTCTTTTCATCAATCAGTATTGTAACTAAATTTCTTATATATTTCGCAGACACTGGGACAAGTTTTCTCCCGTACATTGATACTTGCTTCTTAGAACATAAATAATCCTCTTTCCCTTTCAGCACATGGTTTTCGCTAAATCGTATCTTTTCATGATGTTTGCAACATTTCAGGCATAAATATTGTTCACACCAAAGACAGAATCCAACGGCCTTTTTCCAATATCACATATTTCACAGGCAAAGTCGAATGCTTCGTCTGATCCTAAATCGCGTGTATCAAATTCTGTTAACCTTTCTGTGAACCATTTACTTTTTGCTGTTTGTGTTTTCGTAGACACAAGTGCGCATTTGTCTGTTTGTGTTTCCGAAGACAAAAGTGCGCATTTGTCTGTCTGACTTTCTTTCGTGTTCAATTCTTTCTTCTCAATATTTTTCTTCTTTAAATGTCTTTTTTTCCATACAAAAAAGACAACTAGTACAACAACAATTGTGACAATCCATTGGACATTCCATTGTTCATCATATCTATTATAGTAAGCCATTTGATAGCTGTAAATGTGAACTCATGACTTTATGCTGTTCAATATTTAATTTAATTTATGAAGTACACGAATATTCAAAGGTTTTCATCCTTAACGTTTCGTCCATCTTTTTTTTCTAAAGTCCCACCCCATCGTTGCTTTAGGCATCTGAAACGAGCAAGTGATTGAAGTATTGCCATGCAATACAAAGTCCCATACTTTCTCTACTGCATTATAGCATAATGATCTTATATCTGTCAATGATGTATATATAATATATTGTACTATATATATAATATGTTATAACATAACATTTGGATTGAAATTTGCATACACAAAAATCTACAGTTATTGACTGCTTTTAACAAAAAATATAACAAATATTTAATTTCAATTTTGATAACATGTCATTTTGAAATTGGTGAGACAATATGAGAAGAAAATTCAGTAAGAAATCAAAATATTAAAAGGAAGCAATTCTGATAACAAGAGGGTCACGATGACCCTGGATCGCTCACCTGTGTAATATGAGCTACATGTTTCAAATGTCAAACTGATGATAAAATATTAAGAAAGTCACATTCATGGTCAATGAAATTCAGTTTTACGATTTGTGTACAAAACTGTGTATGTCATCACAATTTCAAGGCTGTATCTTAAAAACCAAGAAAGTAGGTCAGTAGGCCAAGGTCATAGTCAAGTGACATCATATTACTTGGGGTCATCAGGTAATTATAATTAAACAGTCTTGGAAATATGATCAGATGATTTTTTAAATATTTTTCCTATATAACTCACATAATAACTAAGTGACCCCAGGGCCCGACCTCTTTTAACCCCAGGGGCATAATTTGAACAATTTTGGTAGAGGAATACTAGACAATGCATCATACCAAATATCAAAAGCCTAGGTCGTATGGTTTCAGACAAGAAGACAAGAAGATTGTTAAAGCTTTTTCCTATATAAGTCTATATAAAACTTGGGACCCCCAGGGCAGGGCCTCTTTTCACCCAAGGGGTACAATTTGAACAATTTTGGTTGAGGACCATAAGACAATGCTACAAACCAAATATCAAAGGTCTAAGTGTTGTGGTTTCAGACGAAGATTTTTAAACTTTTTTTCCTATATATAAGTCTATGTAAAACTTGGGACCCCCCGGGGCGGGGCCATATTTGACCCTAGGGGAGAGTTTGAACAATCTTGGTAGAGGACTACTAGATGATGCTACATACCAAATATCAAAGCCCTAGGCCGTGTGGTTTTGTACAAGAAGATTTTCAAAGTTTTCCCTATATAAGTCTATATAAACCATGTTACCCCGGGGCGGGGCCATATTTGACCCTAGGGGATAATTTGAACAATCTTGGTAGAGGACCACTAAATGATGCTACACACCAGATATCAAAGCCCTAGGCCCTGTGGTTTTGGACAAGAGGAATTTTTAAGTTTTTCCTTTCGCTTGCCATGGCAACCAGAGTTCTGCATGGAATTCAATTCTTTGAATAATTTTGAAAGGGGGCTACCCAAGGACCATTTCTGTGAAGTTTGGTGTAATTCTGTCCATTGGTTCTCAAGAAGAAGATTTTTTTTTAGAAATTGTTGACGGACGACGCAGGACGGACATAAGCTGTCGCAATAGCTCACCTTGTCACTTCGTGACAGGTGAGCTAAAAATACACCTTTATTTAAATATTTTACACACTGGACAGAAAAAGATCAATTGTGACTTTTGACCTTCAAGTGTGACCTTGACCTTGAACTAGGGGTCTGGTTTTTGCACAAGACATATCATGTCATCATGAGATATATTTGTGTCAAGTAATATTTTTATAATCCCTTAATGGGTGTAGTTATGGTCCAGAAAGCAAAAAAAAATTATTGACCTTGATCTTAAGGGTTAAGGGTGTTGCGCAAGACGCGCTGTCTCATTATGAGAAACGTTTGTGCCAGGTAATATTAATGGATGACAGAGTTATTGACCATACAAGAAAAATAACTGTGACCATTGACCTCCAAGTCTGACCTTGACCTTTGAGCTAGGAGTCAGAGTGTTGCGCATGACATGTCGTCTTATTATGGGGTACATTTATGCATAGTAGTATTAAAATCCCTTTAAGGATTGTTGATTTACAAACCGAACAGGAAAAAGCCCTTTAGGGCTTTAACCTCCGAGTGAGACATTGACCTTTAAGCTAAGGGTCCGACTTTTGCGCATGACACATCGTCTCATCCAGAAATATATATATTTAAATCCTGTTTTGCATGACAAAATTATGGACCGGACAGGAAAAAATATTATATTGACCTTTGATCTCAAAGTGTGACCTTGACTGTTAAGCTAGGGTTCTGGGTGTTGCGCATAACACCGCTAAAGATTCCGCTAAAATATAATTGGTCTGCATTTATGCATTAAATGAAAAAATGATTTACAATTAGATATTGAGCAGACGATAAGTATCTGAACATACTTAGGGTAGTTTTGTTGCATTACGGTAGTTTTTGTCATTTGCGTGGAAACGGCACTTGTTCCCGCTAAATTTCTCCGATATAAGGTCAAACAGTACTAAATAGGTAATCAAGCAGCACTTCCGGGATAGTCGGATAGTGGCGGAAAGAAAAATTCCTCATATCTTTCTTAGTTAAAGTAGCATTTTCATGTTTTATTCTAGCCAGTTCATGTTGTTATTTCATTGTGGACCTAAACTTGACATTTTGTAGCATTTTGACGGAAATGATTTGCATTTATAGAAATGTAAACAAACCTTATTACTCATGTGTTCTTACCCACATTTTAGCTGTCAATTTGGAAGATGTTCCATAGTGTTGACCTGTCAGACAAAAACTCTCTCTTAGAAGATACATGGCCCCTACTTTTCTTGGTGTTTTAGTAGTTTATAGGTCTTTTAGAACATAAGTCTAGTAATTCCTTTTTAAAATGAGCCTGGTTATTCGTTACAGCTCTCAGAACATTGGTAATTTCATATAGAACAAATAGCATATTTATTTACTACTGTACAGCCTATAATAGATGAACATCTGTCATACGCCAAACTGGTTATTTGTGGTAAAAGTACCTATACTGATTTCAGTGCAGACAAGACATTTACTGGTGGTTACATAACTCATTTCAGAAGAACTACACAGAGTTCAGGACAATTTAGATGCAATGATAAATGAAATAATGGAGTGCTAGTACCAGTTGTAAATAAATTAGAATGTGTATTATGCCTATGACGCAGATTTCATGTCAGAAACGTTTCTTTTACAAAAGTTTGGAATATGAGGTCCAGTGATTCTATTCATGTTTTTTCATGAACCACTTTTTTCTATACTACTTAGCTAAGTTCTGATACTCTATTTCCTAAAACATGGCCATGTAGTTAACAACCTAACATATTAATAATAGTTCATTACCAGTCTTTTGCCTACACAGAAACATTTTTCTGTCTTCAAACGGTACTTAAATACTTCTTTTGTGATAGCAAATAAAATGTATAAGATAACGCTTATACTGCATTAATCCTGTAAAGGAATTTCTAGTTATATTTAAAACTAAACACCCATTGTAGCGAATTATATATCAAAAGCAAAGAAAGAAATACATACCTTTTTGAAATCAAATCTTATAAGTTGCCTTACATGTAGAATTCATGTGATGTTTAAACAATTTATGGTTATGAAACTTCCTTTTTGTTATCAGTTGCGTACATGCCCTGTCTACTAGGTCAGTAGTACATTCAAATATTCGTAGGATTATAATTATGTTTTGTGAGTAAACAAGACAGTCTTGTCATGTAAAACAGCTTAACTGTCAGTCTAATAATACTGGGATTAAATTTCAAGGTCATTTAAACACCTAAGTAACTGAATTATTTTTTCTGTAAATTAATTCTCAAAAAATTAGAATTTGCTGTAATATATTCATTTGTGTTAGTTCCTATAATTTACAGACATGATTTATTATTAAGGGTAAGGCGTCCGTTTTAAATTATCATTATTATTAACATTTTGCACTTTTATAGAGATTTTTTTTCTTCTTTTTTTATCATTTTGAGTTCATTTACAGTATAACTTATTTCAAGGTAAACGATTTAAAGTAAAACATGTAGCTGCAAGACAATTCCATTTTTCCTTAACTTAACACACCAAAAAAAAGTAATTGATAACTTTTGATTGTCTTATTAACGCAGACGTATAAATATATAGAGAGAGTTCATTTTAAAAGTTATGGTGCTTCTATAACAGAAAAGGGTAAGTGAAATCATAAAAATAAAATGAGTTAAGAATTGATTTTTGTTCAAACATCACCATAACAAAAATGTTGTTTTTGTTTCGTTTCCCGTACTTTGGGCAATAAATTAACAAAAATGGCCATATTTTTTTTTCAAAATTAGACATTTCCTATTGACCTCAATGGAAAACAAGGGTGGTAATTTTCAATGTTAAAAAGGTAAGTGAAAACTTTAATTTTCAACTTTTTAATGTTATATCACTTTAAGGAGAAAAAGCAAAATCGGTATCTTAAACCATTTAAAAGGTATAATAAATTAATCGAATGTATCTTCTTTATTTAATGTGTCAAAAAAAAAGTTTTTGTTGGAATATGTTAATGTGTTTTTACAAGCTTTCGTTGCTAAGTAACATAAAACCGTTGACGCAATCTTATTACTGATACAATCTATGGACAAATAATTGATACGCAATATAATCATTGATTTATGTGAGACTGTAAAGATTGCTTCATATATTAAATACCCTTATACTTAAAGAAAGCGCTCCTTACAACCGACAATGTATCATGTCAAAAGAGTAAACCTTATGCATTTAATTTGTACCAAATCTAGGAATACTAGTATCGATCCTGTCAAGAAAACTTCCTAAAAACGAGTGAGTCCTGTCTCCTAACTGCTCATAAAGTCAATGTATTTACACATATCTGAATGAGGCCTCTCTGTAGTGGTTTATGGTTTTGGTGTGTGCTTTGTACATGTTTTGTTTTGGGAAGTGTCTTTGCAAATTCTTCTAGAAATCCGTCCGCATTGGGTTTTCAACATAAGTTACAGATAATTGAAGTCCGCGCTATGTTTGAAATCATTGTCACAATAATCCCCTTTTCTCTTGAAAATGCATCTTCTGCCTCTTAAGTAAAAATGCCATATGGTTTACTTCTACGTCTCATGAATCAATGCGGAATTCTATACGAGGGGTGATCAAGGATATCCGGGGATTTTCTTTTATCTAGTTTAGCAATATACCACTCTGAAAACCGTGTAAGTTGTACTACAACATAATTTATATCGACTGTTCGCCATAAATGTTTATAACTGCTGTCTGGGCGTTATAGTAACAACAAAACGCTGAAGCGTGGATGGTTATAAAATACATGTACAGGTTAAAGGTCAATAATTAAAATCCTTATTTTATTATTTTATTTTGTATTTAAAAAAGACAACTAGCTCGACATAACTGTTTCCTACACCAAATTTTTACGAACGTTTTGTTTTGAATTAACAAAGAAATGAAAAGAAAAGGGGAGCTAAATAGTTTCTGGTGAAAGGTCAATCCATTGTGATTGTCTACCCTAAAATAAATCATGTTTACTGCAGAATAAACTTTTCCTAGGTCGATAAGTCATCCTGTTGACCTCACGAAAAGGCAATAATTGTACAGTTTTAATTTTGATAAAGAAAAACATATTTGACTGCACCTTAATATTCCAGGAAAGAAATTGCAAAGTCACTTCAACGCTGTCAGGGATTTACTCTCTTGCCTATTTCTGAGTCACTACTTAAATTTTGAACATATATGGGCTGAATATTGCAGGCTCTATGAAAGTTTACGTAATTATATATCACCCCTCGTATAAAAGTCTATGCTTTACTGAGTCTCATGTTTTATTTTGCTATTTCAGAAACATCTTTTGTTTCTCAGAACAAACATATTACTGTTTCCTAGGTTACGTGAATATCACAGAACTACCAAAATAATTTAAATCCGTAGTCTTTATAGTGGTGAATTTTACGAATCACTTTTTCAATGGAGTTTATATCTATTCGGAACGTACATCGTATGTCGAATATCTCTCTTTTGCTTTTTTTTCCATTAAATTCTTTTTTTTTTTCAACGAATATAAGGAAGCATTGCGTCACATATCTATTATAACACTAACGTTTTATGTCACTCATATCCTTAAGGTAGTTTCTGCATATAAATGCTGAGGACAAATAAAATAATAGCAAAAAAAAAACACAAGTCACCGCACTCCTTTTTATTTTAAAGGACGTTTTCTTCGCCCACTGTTTAAGCATTTCTGAAATTTTGCAAAATTAAAATAAATGTGGTACTTCATAAAACATATAATATCTCATTTAATATTATAGGGATTTCAGTTCTTACAAGTTATTATGAATAGAAGTTGATATACAGGTTTTTTGTAATACAGGCCAGGTAGGATTGGTAAAGGTGCAATGTTATTGATCTCTATTCCCTATGCCTAAATATTATATTCTTTTTCAGAATCCATCAGCACATTACATAAATGGACGAGAATACTGAGTATACAAAACATAGAATAGCTGTCATGCATTGCACCGCTTAATGGAACAGCAAGCGTCCGGGGAAGCAAAGTGTCACACATTGTTTTTATCGTCTGCTGGACTCCAATATCTGTCCACATTATTACACAACCATATACGGCCGAAGGGACAAGCCATGAAATGGCTGTACTTGAACAGTGGTGGGCGGTGGTCAACTGCCTGGCCTACCTTAACAATACTCGCAATTTCGCCCTCTATTTTCTGAGTGAATCAAAGTTCAGAAAGCAAGTGAGGGCTTTCTTCAGACGCGACAGTTCTACAACACTAGCAGACGTGTATTTAAACTCTGTGTTCCAGTATCAATATAGATGATTTTTTCTATATGTAATAAAAGGTAATGCTACATTGATGTCTGATCTGAAGTATGTATATAAATAGATCTAGTATCTTATGGGCTACTGTTGAAATGAAAACAAGTGCAACATGTAATTCCCTTGCTATGTGCCTGATTACCAGTGTAACGTGTTGCTGTGTGGTATTTGTAAAGCCATATTGGAAACCTGCAATAGGTCCAGAATACTGAAGCACGCATATATGGACGCTACGCCACAGTCATATTACCCTGTTACTGAAGGAGTTGCATGGGTTTCATGTTTGATACAGGGTACACAGTTCTGACCTACACCTACAGGGTTCTACATTATAGTTCCCAAGCTTAAAATAGGGGCATTATATTTGTTAAAACAAAAACACTAACTTTGAAACAGCTGGTACTCTTTTCAAATTTACAAAATTGTATGGACTTGTTTTGCCTCCATTTTAAAAATGGTATCCTCTTTTAATCTATATTGTTAAACGGAAGTTACATGTATTTCCGCCATGTCTAAAGTAGTTTATGACAGTGTCATTGCAAAAGCCCTCATTACTACATTATGAAACAACATTATAGTGTGATTAACGAGAAAACGTCATAGTACTTTGTTTGGCTCCAGACCTTTGTGGTATAATTTGTTGTATTCCAGACGCATATATAATTTATATATTTGTTTATTTCTGCGAATCTAATAAAATGTTTATTCTTTCTTATCACGTAACCATGCTGTCATTTTGGTGAATGTAAATTGTAGCCAAACGTTTTAACATTATCATCCTTGTTCTTAATTGCTGCCAAGTATTTAATCTACTTTTGGAACAAACTTGAAAAGATAAATATTTCAAAATACTTACCTATGTATACACTGAAATACGTATTCAGTATTGTCTGGGTATAACCTATGTATAGCTGTACAGTATTGATTCTGTAGGTGCGAACATTTTCTGATTTATTTCTGCATACTTCAAAGGCCGGAGCTAGTTGGAACAAAGTTTACATATTTGCTATATTTTTGCACCCCATTAATAGAGTCTTATATTGGCAAGTATCAAGTGAAACATGTACTTCCCTTGCTATGGGCCTGATTACCAGTGTAACTTGTTGCTGTGGTGTTTTTGTAAGGCCATATTGGGAACCTGCAATAGGTCCAGAATACTACAGTACGCATATAAGGATGCTACGTCACAGTCATATTACCCTGTTCCTGAAGGAGCTTCATGTGAGATACAGAGTTCACAATTCTTACCTACACTTACAGGGTTCTACATTATAGTTCCTAAGCCTAAATTAAGGGCATTATATTTGTTGAAACAAAGGCACTAACATGCTTCTCTTATACTTAATTCTAAAATAACATTTTAAAAAATGCTAAAGGAAGATTTCCAGAAAGCATAGAAACCCCAAACACAGCCATAGAGCCATGCATCGCAAAGGTCCACGACAAAAAGAAGCTGTAACGGAAATATATTGTAGACGGGTACTGTTAACGGACATGAGAATAAAAAGGTAAATGACAATTCCCTCGAAGCCATCAGCTTTTTCAAAAATGAAACTACTTATTACTACTTTTTTTTCCTTACACATAATAAGGTAATAGCTGCACCACGGAAATGTCGATAACTCCTATCCTTAACGCCACATCTTGGTGGTGGCGCTAGGGTTAAGTAGCCGTGTATTTGTACGTCATAGTTATGACCTCAAAGCGTCATATTGTGAATTACGTAAAAGTTTTACATGAAAATTCTTGATAATATGATGGAATCGAAAAAATATAGATCTATCTCAAATATAATGATCTGAATAAAATCATTGTTTGTCAGTTAGATGCGTACTATCATATAACTCGTGCTGCACTCTCATACTATTTTTTTTCGCATCTTAATGTGAAACAATGATTTCATCCAACGACAAATCACTTTTAGGGATATATTATTTCTAGAAAAGTGACTTGTTATATTCTTTTTTAGTTTTGACTACTTTAAAAATAAATAAAATTTGGTAAGAATAATTCGTTAACCCGTTAACGTTTTAACGATGTTTTTTTTTTTATTTCACAACTTTATTTTGTGAACTGAATCCTTCCTTTTTATGGCATTTTTTTAAACAGTAAAAAACAAAGAAAAATATCAAACAGGGAATGCCACGCACCAAAGGCGCAGCCTCCTCAAAACGAACCACCCCCCCCCCCCCCACACACACACACCAGCACGCAAACGCGTGCACCACACACACACACACACACACACACACACACTCAAAGCTTACACATCAGGACAAAACGAACAACACACACACTCAAAGCCAACACATAAGGACAAGACGAACAATAAGCATACACACACGCGCGCACACAAAGTCAACACACAAGGACAAAACGAACAAACAAAGGAACACAGTGGGGAACCGCCTTGGAACGGTCAGTGGCAAAACACCACTGGGGAGCTTAAACCGGTTTATGGTGCACACCCAACCTCACTCTTACCCCCACCATGTTCCAAAGACATGGGACAGTGTAAATAAAAGTAATCCCCTCCAGGTGAATCTCTAACACACGTAATGGAAACAAAAAGGCATGGCATGTAAAACACAAAAATGCTCGTGTATAAATATATAAAAAGCAAACCTTAAGAACCAAAAACGTATGTACTCCATGCCTTTTCAGAAGACAGAGCAACAAGAGAAACACCCTTAAGGGCCCGACGAAACAGGCCAGAAGACAAATATCAAAACAGTTCAGTCCTGGTAGGATTTAAAAACTGCTCATCATAGAGTCCTCCCACTCTTCCGTCAGACGCAATCAAAGAGGGAAGCGTAGTGTCCAACTGTAAACGGGTTGAACACTAAACATGCGGTATGTCTCAAAACAGTTGGGTCGTAACCTCTTTTAATAAAACGTTTGATAATCTTTTCAAATACATTTGGAAAATTACCGTGACCCAAGATCTTACGAAGTTTGTAAACCACATCCCCATAAAAAACGGGTTTAGAAATACCTTCTCGCAGAAGTGTCTTTAAATTACTATTGAATTTTAAAACTATAAGTAAGCCCTATTTAATTTGTATTTAGGTAGTAAGATGTCTTTAATATCCAGTTTTTTTCCCATCCAACTCTTACATAAGCATAGAAGTATAAAATCCATGTTATTATACATACTAAAACTTTTAGGCTATATGAACAAAAAGTATCTTTAACAAAAAGATACACGGCCGCATTAGTCAATACACACTTTAAGCTACGAAACATGCATGCACTCTGCACTATTATATACGATCGGGTATTTATGAACCAAAACAAAATGTATTTTTAAAGTAGAATTTTTAAGTTTTTTATGTAGAACATGTTTTACAGAACACATATTTACATTATCATGATTATATTAATCATAATCTAGGAAACGTTGACAAAAAATAAGACTAAAAAGGGGGAGGGGTCGAAAAGTGTGTGTGTTGTGGGGGGTGGTGAAATGACCATTTTTGAAATCGCCAAGGGATACGAAATGACCAAAATGGGGATGAGTTGACTTGAGGACGAGTTGACTAGGGGATTAGTTGACTGTAAATCGTTTACGGGAGATCACTCCGTATCAGAGTGGCAGAGTCGAACTCTGCCACAGGGGATTCAGGTTTATGACGTTTTACAAGCTATTTCCACAGCAGCCTTGCAACGAATTATACTGTCTAACAATATAGCTCAGGGCACCTGCACACCCTTAAGAAAATATTATCTATTCCATTTGGAAACCTGCGGAATTTTCATCCACCAATCAAAATGTGTAATATTAATCAGCTGTTAAATTACCTTCGACTAAAATATAAACAGGAAGTAAAGATGAAATCAATACTGGCCTGCGGCCGGAAAAAGGCATTATGTCTCATTACTTCAAACAAATAATTCAACTGATTGTTTCCTGCCTTAAAGGTCAATGAGGAAATATGAACTCGATCTAGGCAGTAAAGTGGCCACTTTTGTACGAAACTCAACTCCGATGAAATATAATGAACAGATTATTGAAAATTTTGAAAATAATCTTCAGTGTATTAGGTCACTTATTTATGGACAATTTTAGTTATAAGCATTTAAATCAGTGCAGAAATATATTTGACAGAAAATAGGTTTTATAATTGCCCGCTGGAAAAAAATGAGTATACCACCTAGATAACTGTCATGGTAGTTATACTATTGGCTGAGTGCTTCCAGGTATGAACTACTGCTGAATTTATCTGTTCATTTTTTCAAAAGGTTAGTTTAATCATATGTTATTGCTTTTTTTGCAATATACATTGTACATATTTCAACAACACATACCTGCAAAGAATATCAAAGGGTAAAAAACCGGACAACAAGCTCTGACAACATAACAAACTATTTTCCTTTAACCAATCTGAACAAAAACACGAAGACATAAATAAGCACTAAAGCCGCGAACAATAATATGATATGTTTCTGTTCTAAGATGCGATCTGTCGTTGGTATTGATAAAATATAGCTGTTTGTATTTCGTTGAATATGAAGTAATTTTCTTTCTCTCTCGGCTGCTTTGTTTATTGCCGTTGCTGCGTGGCTTGACTAGATTATAAATATATATCTGTGATATATTTCAGAGAGTTATTTGTAGAAATATTATGGATAAATATATGGACTCTATGAAAAGTTATGGTTCAAGATAGTTTGGGCAAATTTATTATGTTAAAGCTAATGAATATTAGACATGTCGCTGTAATTTTTTTAACTACGACGTAAAATTGAGGACCCCTGTTAGGTTCTTAGCTATTTTAGAGCTATTGTGCAATCGTAAAACGTATTCTCCATAGAATAAAGGCCGAGGTGATCAGATTGAACTTTTGTGATCACTCGTCACTCACTTTGTGGTAGTAGATGAAACTTGGCCTGGATGTTCCTTGGATAATCCTCTGCCAAACCTGATCAACGAATTCAATTCCTTGCAGAATTCTGGTTGCCATGGCAACAACAAAGAATAAAAGGTTAAACTATTATTGTATAAAACCGTAATGACCTGAACTTTGGCATTGTTCTGCGACCAAAAGTGTTGTTTTTTTTCTCAAATCATGTTTTATGGGGTTCATTGTTTTTTGTTTAAGGTAGACTAATATAGGAAAAACTTGATTGATTTTCTTGTCTAAAACCTGAAGTTTGTTTAACTTAGATGTTAATGCAATGTGTGTAGTCGCCGTCTACCATATTTCTTCAAATCAAGCCTCTGAGCTTAAAATGGCCCAGGGACACTTGTTTTTCATAAAATCGTCTCGTCTGAAGCTGTATGATGTAGCATCGTCTAGTGTCCTCTAACATGTTTGTTCAAACCATGTCCCTGGCTCAAACTTTGCCCCGTCCTGAGGTTCATTTGTTTTACACTTATACAGCAAAAAAACTTTTAAAATCTTCTTGTCTAAAACCACATTGCCCTGAACTTGGATATTTGGCATGTAGTATTGTATAATGGTTCTCGACCAAACTTGCTGAAATCATGCCCCAGGGGTTAAAATTGGCATCGCCATTGTGGATTACTTATTTTACATAGACTTCAAGAAAATCTTTAAAAACCAACAAGGCCTGGAGCATATAGCTTTGTGGTATACATCATTGCGTAGAGGTCTTCTTATTTTAATTAGTCCCTGTAACTGTCACAGATCCGTCACTGATGCTAATGGTTTTAAAATACATGAAAGTTTACGCTATACTTTGCAGAATCGATTCTTGTTATCAGATTCGGGCGTGATTGAAGTGTCATATTCACGTTTTAACGGAATTACAATTGCACATGAAAACTTATTGTCTTTGTTCTCAACAGACTTTTGTTTTGAAGGTACATTTTTCATTGTCAGATTACTGGCTGTTCATTTTGGTGTTATGAATCTGGTAGCGTCCATACATTTTTTTTTTTTGTAATTTTGGATAGTTAACACATTTTTTTCTCATACACTGATACATTACTTGTGGATTAAACAAACATTAAACTATTATATGTAGACCTAGAAAATATGCATAGTGCTATAGATCAAAATAATTACACATTTACTTACACATTTACTTATTTCATTTTTTGTGTAAATAAGTTCACATAAGCGTCAGTGATGCAAAGAACTTACTAACCGGAAGATTACATCACACATGTTTTAGTTGTGACAATTTATTAATATTATTACAGACTCATTTTCGTCTGTTTCCTCAGTTGTGAAATCGCGTAAAAATAGATTATTTTTGATACTAGACATGCGTATAGTTCAACTCGTAACGTAAGTTTGTACTAACTGGCACCTTACCAATACCTAAAACAATAGTTCACAAATACTTTACCAACTATTTCAAAAAAAATCAGAAATGCAAAACATGTAGAAATATCGTTTATGTTCTGGGTTTGTTTGTTTTTTTGTTGTTGTTATTGTTGTTTTGGTGGGTTTTTTGGGGTTTTTTTGTTGTTTCTTTTTTTTTTTTATTTGGAGGACTTAACAATTTTACATGTTTCTGTGTATTAAATAGATCTACTTCGTTTATTTTTGGCTTTCAAAACAAGGGGTAATGAAAATCCCATTAATCACAAATGCATGTCTTACTACATTTCATAAAATAAAAAAGATCAAGTCAGGGTTTTTTTTATCAAGTTGTGTATGCAAGTGCCGAATAAACGAGTCTGGAAGAAGGTGCAGTGTTTTGTTTGTTTTTTGTTGTTGTTGTTTTTGTTTTGTTTTGTCTTTTGTTTGTATGTTTGTTTGTTTTTTGGGGGATTTTTGTTGTTGTTTTTTTGTTTCAAAGACCCTGAACCTGATCAAAAGTTGTTCGTGCATTGTTATTTTTCATTTATTTAGTTACTTTATTTAATTTTTCATTATTATTTTGATTTGCAAAAAAATGCGAAACGACCAAGTCAAATTAGCCATGTTATTTTTTTTTCAAGTGGTGTATGCAGGTCCTAAATGAATGTTCATTCATTGTTGACCATGCAGTCACTAACGTTGTCAAGTTTCCCACCCAAAATACAATTTTCAATAAAACATCTCGTTTCACTGTTTTTACTATGTGAATTCTTGTTCTTTTATGTAAAATTCATGTCTTCACTACAGGTTTATTGTATTATGTGAAGCTATAAATGTATCATGAAATTTAATGCTAATAAAGTTATGTTATGTTGTGTTATGTTATGTTATGTTATGAATGCGTCTAAAGTCCGTCCGCTTTGTCTTTTTTTTTTGTTCTGTACAGATAAATGTCAGCGCTATGATTGAAAGTATTGTTACAATACTCCTCCTTTCTCTTGAATGCATATTCTATTCCTTAATTAGCTAACTTCTGCGTCATATCTGTCAATGTGCAAACATATGCCTATACGAGGGGTGATCAAGACTTCTCATGGATTTTCTTATAATAATTTAGTTTATCAATATACCTCTCTGAAAATTTTACAGAGTATACTTTTACTTTATATATATTGACTGTTCTCCAGGAAAGTTTATAATTGCCGCCCGGTCGTTATTGTTTAAAAAAAAACGCTGTAGCGGAGAAAGTCATAGGCCTTCTATACATGTACATGGTAACACAATAATTTTAATATATTGAACACTGGCTGGACATTTGCGCAAGTTGGTGCATTAAAAGGTTAATACAAGATATTTTCGACTCCATACGTTTTTCTGCTTCAAAATTATAAAGCAATACATATACTCATTTCTTGTTATGAATGACGTCATTACATTTTTGAAATGCATGAGGGTAATGTTTGTTAAAAGCTATGAAATGCAAATAGACCTGATTATTTATTACGAAAGCATTGTCCATGCCATATGTTTTCTGTCACTATTTTTCTTTCACTGACGTTATAGGCAAATAAATGTCATGAATAAATCTTTCATGCGAAATAAAGGGCAAAATCTAGGGGTATAATAAATTTTGCTTCATTAGGTCAATGACTAAATAAACTTTTGACGGAATAGTTTTTTTTTTTGTATTTTTTTTCTCAAATCGACGCCATCTTGCTTGTTTTTTGTTGTTGTTTCTTTAGAACAACTACTAAAGACGTATTGATGCAACGATTAAACAATTTTATTAGGTACATGAGACCGGCAATGTAATTTTGCAATTACCACAAGAAGAATCGCTCAAGGAAACGGAAGCTGGGTCATTCAGGGCGTTTTGGTTACTGTCTTATAAATAAAAATTTATAAGGTTCGTCTACGACTTTTATATGTTTTTCGACATCACCTAGATCTAATAAATTTACATTTGTAATACAGCAACCTAATAATCTCTTTATATCATCAAAACTCCAAAGGAACTAAATATTCACATGAAATGCATCCCAAGGGATTTTTTCTCAGAATTTTGATCCTTACATGAGTAATATTTTGTCTTCATATTCCTTGTAATAACATAACTATTTTTATTCAATCTGTAATTTATTTCCATTGGTATAAACACAATAACATGATTAGTGCTCGAAAGTGATATTGACACTAGGGTGGAGCCAAAACCTTATATTGACCTCACTACAGCAGTGATTTCATCACTTGCGACGTCATGAATTATTACGTCAAACGCAGTTTAAAAACTTTACCAACCACTGCAAACGTTAGCAACTATGTCCGAAAGTAAGATTTTAAAATAAATCAGTCGTTGCCTTTAAGGTTGGGTCAATATGAGGATATATAGATCTATTCGACCTGGGAAATTGGATGAATATTGCATAGCTACTTGTAAATTTTATAGTTTATGTAATTATGTATCACCCCTCGTTTTTTTTTTTTTTGGGAGGTGGGGGGGGGGGGTTGCTTTCAAATTACTGCGTCTCATTTTTACTTTTGCTATTGCATCTTTACTTCTCAAAAACATGCAGTACTGTTTCCTAGGTAACGTGAATATAAGAGAATTACCAGGAAAGTTTACGTCAGTCTGTAGCCTTCATAGCGGTGAATTTTACGAATCACTTCTTCGATGCATCTTTAGAAGATGTTTCGTACGACGAATGTTGCTCTTTTGCTTTTTACACTAAATTCTTTTTTTTTTCAAAGAACATAAGCAAGCATTACCTCACTTATCGATTATAATAGTAACGTTTTATGTCATATCGTTAAGATAGTTTATGTATGTGCGGATAAAAAACAACATTTCTACATAAGAATTTAGGTAAGTGCTGACTTTTTTTTAACTTGAGGATATACTGAGAAAATTCGGCATGTAAAAAGGCGAGAACATGTCGAGGGCTTGGCGCAAAACTATTGTATCTTGTTCTTTATTTATATACACTTACAATAGTTTTGCACCAAGCCCTCGATGTGTCCTACTTTTTGCAAGACTAATTTGCATCTCAAGCTTTTATACCGAGATCCTATGGAAGATCAAAAATTGGATAAATTCATCCAAATATGCCGATTGCCTTAAGTAAGTACTATGAGTTTCTTTTCCGTATGCCGTGTCCAAACTTTATTCTACCTTTTCCGGATAAATGACTTCATGCCATTACACCCCGTTTAATTTAACTTGCAGAACTAGCTGATGAATGTTCAATAAAAATTTCACTATAATATTTTACAAGAAAACAACTAACGTCTACAAATAATGTAACTCATTTGTGTTATCAAGTTTAATATTGACCTTACCCCATGATATCAAGTGAAATTTGCTATTTTTCTACCACTATGCATGAAAAAACTGTTACTGAATGTCATGCGTTCATATGTTCTTGGTCATAAATATAAATAGCAAGATCATAAGTAGTGTTTCAGTACATACTGTGTACCTTTCTAAATGTGTTTTACATCTGGATAAGATAATATAGCTGTTTGCTTGACTTGAATGAACTTTCTTAAACCCTTAAATACACATAAGAAAGCCTGAAGAAGGAACAGATAAGCCTAGTGCCTCGAAACATCGCCTCCTTGTTAGGTAAAAAAAACATTTACAACGGAGAAATGTAATGTACTTTGCAGAAAAATCGCAATCTGAAAACATCAAAAGAAACGTAAGGTCCACTTGCGGCATTAAATGTACAACATTGCTTTCTCAGTTTACTAGTGTCCAATACTTCGAAGTGAAGGGTCACAGGTTCGATATCCTTGATCATCTTATATAGTCACTTAATTTGCCATGACATGCTCTTTCTTTTTCACATTAATCAGAACCGTTTTGGTTTAAACAATATTTTATTCATATATATTTACAACATGAAACGTTACATAGTTACAGCATGAAGGATTGAGTAGAAAGCCAAGCTTATTTGAAACTCTCTCCTTATCGTTTTAACAGTTTCGTTTCGTTTGATGGATTATCAAAGATATATGATCAGGTAGTACAATTGATGTGTTAAATTTGTGATAGTCTGACTGTGATAATTTCAATTTAATAATTTCAATTTGTGATAAAGGTGTAATTTTTCATTTCAATAATATGTTTTAATAATTGCCTCCCTATGTCATGCCATTAATGCTAAGAACCATAATGGAACTAAGAGCTTGCTCTTTATTGTGATATCCTTGGTATTGAGAGCATGTCATGGTTTTCTTTTGCATAATATAGTATTTAATGATGCTTATTTTTTTATTCTATATTGTATTTGTTGATCATGCAAATGTTATCCTTTGTCGAAATCTATCTATCTATTTATCTATCTGTCTAAGCATTGAGTCTATGCCGGTCAAAACGTATCTTCTATACCTTCGATATATTTTTGTTCTAATTATTTTACAATATATAATTATAATATCAAATATTTGTAATCGTTTTCATGAAAAAAACGGTTGAAAAAGAAATTTAAGAAGACTGGGCATATACATAGGGATGTTAAGGACTGGCAAATATTTTTTGTTTATATCTAATAGCTTGAACACCAATTTTGTAAGATTTCGATTTCAAGCGGAGGACTCGAAATACATCAAGTAAATATGCCGTGCGCTCGAGATACAGTGTCAATCGTTCGAGATAACATGTCAAACGCTGGATATATTTAGTAGTCTAGCGCTCGAGATAAAATGCCCTGTGCTCGAGATAATGAGTCACGAGGTTACATAAATTAAAAGATTTTCGAAGTCAGACAGTTAAAAAGAAAGAAAGAAAAACTATTGAAACTCATGTGATTGGTCTAGAGACTTCGTAATCTTTTTGTTTTAAGATTGAATTATCTCGAACGTTCCACTTATGATCCTGAACGAGCGACGTGTTATCTCGAGCGGTCTAGATAGTTGTGTATAGTGCGCCAAAGATAATATTCCGATCGCTCTATATAAGAGTTTGTGCGCTCGAAATATTAGTCTAGCGATCGAGAAAATATGCCTAGCACTCGAGATTTATATTCTAGTCTATTCGACTTACTCAAATGTGTATTAAAAGTAATTATTATATTCTTTTTCAGAATCCATACGTACATTACAAAAATGACAGAGATTACGGAATACACCGAACATAAAATAGCTGTCATTTTGTGGAAATTATTTCCGCCTATGTGTCTTGGGGTTGGAACATTTGGGAACATTTTGACGATTATAATACTGATGCAACGCAGAAATCGCCAATCTTCAACGGCTATTTATCTTACGGCCCTGGCAGTGGCCGATTTACTCGTGCTTTGGGCTGGTCTTTTAAGACAATGGATAAAATATACGTTCGAAACAGACCTCGTGAACCTATCCGTAATTTGGTGTAAAACGCAAGTATTTTTGGTTTACATCGGATTCCAGTGCTCCTCCTGGTTTTTAGTAGCTGTCACCTCAGAGCGTTTTATCGCTGTATGGTTTCCGCACAAAGCTAGATTTGTTTGCAACCCGAAAAACTCGTGCGTTATCATTGTTATGATCACCAGTTTTATCGTGCTTTTAAATACTCACTGGTACTATGGATTCAGCCTTATCTCCCACTCCAAAAACAATGGTACAGATGACTTTTATTGTGAAAACATTGACGATGACGATTATAACACTTTTTTAGTGAAATGGGATTGGGTTGATTTATGTTTAACATCTTTGATACCTATGACTTTATTTTTGTTTGCAAACTGTTCCATTATTTTCATTATGATTAAAAGGAAAAAGTCGACACTGAACCGCATTGCACCGCTTAATGGAACAGCAAGCGCCCCGGGACGCAAAATGTCACAAATGACGGTAACGCTTGTTATAGTCAACATAGTATTTATCGTCTGCTCGACCCCAATAAGTATCCACATTATTAAACAACCATACACGGCCGAAGTGACAAACCAAGATACCGCTGTACTCGAACTGTGGTGGGCTGTGGTCAACTGCCTGGCTTATCTTAACAATACTCTCAATTTTGTCCTCTATTTTCTGAGTGGATCAAGGTTCAGGGAGCAAGTCAGGGCTTTATTCAGACGCGACAGTTCTACAACAGTAACGGAAATGTCTTAAAACTCTGTGTTCCAGTATCAATATAGATGATTACTTCTTTATGAAATGAAAGGGAATGCTAGATTGATGTCTTATCAAAATGTCTATTGTAATATTTCAGACTTTCGGACGAAATGAAAAATAAAATTCCCTTGCTATGCGCCTTGTTACCAGTGTAATGCTTTATTGTGCCATATTAGACATTCGGCAATAGGTCCAGACTACAGAAGCCCGCTACGTTACAGTCATATTACCCTGTTACAGGGGAATTTGCATGGGTTTCATCAGAGAAACAGTGCACACAATTCTGACTTAATCCTTACAGGGTTCTATATGATAGTTCCCAAGCCTAAATTACGGGCATTAGAAACACTTACTCTGAAACAGTTGGCACACTTTTCAAATAAGCAAAATTGTATCATATTCTATTGCCTCCATTATAATAATGGCATCATCTAAATCCATTTCTTTAAACGAAAGTTACATGTATTTCCGCCATGTCGACAGTAGTTTATGACAGTGTCATTGCAAAATCAAGCATTACTTTACTACGTAATGAAACCACATTTTAGTGTAATTAACGAGAAAACGTCATAATACTTTATTTGGCTATGGATCTTTGTGATGTACTTTGTATAGATTATGTAAATTGTGTAACCAAAATATTACTGAAACTGAGCATCACGTTATGTTGTGCTTAACAGATATGACCATTACTTGACCTAGTATACAGAAATTTAATTATCTAATGTCAACGAGAAGTAAAAGGAAAATGCTAGAAATAGCAAATTTGTCAAAAAATTCTATGTCTTTAAGGAAAAACTACGTCGAAAGTCTAAATGTTTCTTAATATTGTGCACTTGTGGTATATGTGTTGTGTTACCACGTAATTTGAATTGTCTAGATTACTGCGTGTCTTTGACAAAATTTATTATGGATGTAAACGGCCAAAGGTAATATGAGCCGTGCCATGAGAAAACCAACATAGTGCGTTTGCGACCAGCATAGATCCAGACCAGCCTGCTGGTCGCAAAGCCACTATGTTAGTTTTCTCATGGCACGGCTCATATATATTGTCGATATGTCAATGAATTTGAAACTGTCCTGTATTCCAGACGCATGCTCGATTTATATTTGTATTTATCTATGTGAATTTACAAAAAAAAAGAATGTTAAAACTATCCATCTTAGCACGTAAACACGCTCTCTACTCAATGAAATTCATTAATTTAAAAAACATCATCCCTGTTTTCTTACGTCTTAAATACCATGACGTCTGTACCACTTGCAACAAACTTCAAGTAAGGCGAGTAACGTGTTGCAATATTATATCTTCTATAATTATTGTCTTTCTTTATGTATTTCAATGAAAATATAAAATTTAATATTTCAAAAGATAGAAAAAAATTAAAAAAAAAAAAAACATATGAAACATTGCACAAAAAATTCTGTTTTACAATAAATATTTTAAGACATTGAATAAATATATAAAGATAGGCAATAATTATAGAAGATATAACATTGCAACACATTACATGCCATATTCAAGAGATATATAATTCAAAATACTTACTACATTTTGTAAAACGGAGATACCTACCCAAAGACAAACCTTGTCTGGTTAATGCCTATATATAGGGTGTACGTAGCCAAACTCATGATGAAATTATCACTGTGGACGGACCGTAAGGGGAGGTAACTTGAGTCGTAAATCGGGACTAGGGGGTACTTATCTTTGGAGTTATAATTATTCAATAGGTGCGAACACTTCCGGATTTATCTCTGTATATTGTAGAGTCCGGGGTTAGTTGGAACAATATTTACATATTTTCCATAATTTTTGTATACCATTTAAGCGTTCTAGCCTTATGAAGGGCAACATTTTACACTCATTTATCATCAATGAAAATTAGAAAAAGTCCTTTCGTTTCTTAACCATTTTTTTTTTTCAAAAATACACGATTCATTTCAACAGGTTACTTGCTAAAATGTTATTTTCCTCAATAAATGTAAAATCTTCAACACAGGATCATTAGGATACTAAATGACCAACATAAAACCAGTAAGATGGAATATATTGTTATTCTTTTTTCTGTGTTTAAGCAGTGTCTACGAGACAGGCTTTTAAAAGAACGGAAAACGTCTCATTAAAAAAATGCTCGGAGCTTGATTTTCAAAAAACAATTAAATGTTGTATCCAACAGTTTGTTAAGAATACTCTTTTGATGTCGAAAACAAGGCTCTCATAATTTAGAAATTGACTCTAATAGATATCATTTTGTTCTTAAATGTAGAGTTTATATAGAGAATATTAGGTTACTGTCTGATAAATTTAAATTTATTAGGCGAGTTGAAAAAAAATATATTAGGCGAGGCTCTACTGGGCCTTATATTTTTTCGTAGACGAGCCTAATAAAAAAAAATTTCAGACAGTAATCTAATATTCTATTTATCCTACCTGCTCAGAAAATTGGGAAAAAGTCGTTGGAAAGAGCAACAGCGAGCGGACTTGACGTCATATATGACGTTTGCAAGTGCAATTAAATACAGTAGGCCCTATGGATAAAATTGAAAAAATGCAATAACTTTTTTGTTTCTGGATAAAAACTTTTGACATTACCAATTATTTTCTTAGTTAGAACATTTCCAATACAAGTGATTACAGTTTCAATAAAAAAATTCGGAAAAAAAAAATGTTGACCACTCATTTTATATGTTCAGTTTTGATAAAATTTGTGATTTCAAAAGTTCCCGCAAAAGTGATATCTTGACACAGACTAGATAAAGCAAAGTTTATTAGGCAGGCCGATTTGGTGCTATATCTTGTATGAGGGTAGGATAAAAAGAATTACGTGCAAAGTTCATTAAACGTTATTTCTATACTCATACAAGGATGTACAAATTCTTAAAATTGCTACAATCAAGTAATAAATCTAATTTGTGTAAATTTATACATAATTGTAAGGAGTTTAAGCTCGTGTCTTGCATTTGTTTGTGATAGCATTAATTATATATCATATATCGCCATTCAGTTGATCACCATGTAGTATACAACCTATACAATTCGTAAATGTAGATTATTTGTGTGTATTAATTTCTGTATATAACAAGATTGACATCGTTTAGGCCTATATCGTGATAGCGTTTTAATATTATCGTTAAATTCAGATCTGTTCATTCTCTGCAGATGCTCAAAAGTCCTTTTGCCCACCACGTGTATTGTGTAATGTGTATTTATAGGTTAATAGATTTGTACCGAGAAATTTGCATGAGCTCTGCAGCGGAAATATTGCTCGGCTTTAGGAGCGCAATATTAGAGCTATTCCGCAAGAAACGACTGCATATTTCTTGATGCAAATCTAATAATCTTTTTTATTACATACGCCTTTTCACTAAATATTATTATACAAATGATACAGATTTGCTTTTAAGCCTGAGTGAAATTGAAAATATCGTCGTAAAAGAACTTTTATACGCGACGACATACATGAAACTGACGTCACAAATGATGTCACACATACGATATGAAATTTATCGTCATTATGGAAAAATGGAAAAATACTGACGTTTCAGGTTCAATTGAAACTTAACGGAGTTATTAAATGAATATTTAATAAAATCTCATGTTCTATTAAGAGACATATGTCGTAGGGGCCTATACGTGAATCAAATATCTGTTATGGTCTGTTCTTATATTTAAGTAGTTAGAGGTACTAAAAATAAACGCAAATGTAAATCATTTACATAAAAATTTAATGCCGTTGAATCAGAGAACCATTTTGTACTTTGTTGTATAATATATGTTAATCTAAGAACCAAACATTTGGAGATATTTCATGACCTTCTTAGCAAACGTTTGCAAATGTAGATCAACAAGTGTCTAAAAGCTTATACAATGTACTTAATTATTGTGTTCGACGTGTTAATGACTCCTTAACATTAAACCATTGTCTCCAGTCTACGAACCTGTTTTTTCTTCTTTTTAACATATACTGTAAAAGCATATATTTCCGCTGGGTCTAAAATTAGCAAAGATTTTTTTAGTTTTAGTATGTTTGGGAGGTTTAATATTTGAGAATTTGTAAAAAAAAAAAGGGTATCGTACTTTAAATTTGAATTATATTAATGGTTAATTTTTACGCGAGAATTAATTTTCGCGAGATGTAGGGCCTCGCCAATATAGCGAATATTAAACCCTTGCGAAAATTTCTGGTTTTACAGTACATGTATCTAGCACTATTCCTAAGAACTGATTTGATAATGAATTGATACTTTATGTATAATTATGTTTATGTTGAACATGTCATTGTCATATCATCATGTATCATGTAATTTTGTAAATGACAATCATCATGATAATACAGTAGAATGAAATGACTTTGTTAATCGATATAACATTAGAAATTAAGTGAGAACTGTCCATTGCTAAATGAATAGTGCTTGTTCAGGTAGGCAATATCAATAACCAGGTTGACTGTCTGGTCATTTTGGAATTGTGTAAACAAACGCATCACAGCATTTTGGGCTATGCGATCTTATTGTTTGATAAAATAATATTTTTGTTTTATGTGTTAATAGAAATTGATAAAGAAATCTACTTGTGGGTGGGTAAGTTCATCTCTAAATTCACAGCATTATGTGGTTTGTCTGATAATATATAAATAAAATGTTTGTGTACGAGTACTACCTTTCTTGTTTTTAATAACGTTATCATTATTGTTCAATATTGTCATGATAGTTATATCTAAAAATAGTATTATTCCTAGTCGAAATATTACTACGGATTATGAAGGCCTTGAAACCTTAAACAATCAATTTGTTCGTATTTCTACTGAGACTGGACTACCTGGCAAACAAGGTTGAATGTCTTTTCCAAAACTACAAAGACCTATACATAACTCATCAATTAAATTTTCCGGAAGCGGAAATATTGCGCGATTTTAAGAGCGCAATATTATTCCGCTAATTTAGTTAAAGAACGATTAATGTACTGCTTAACCTGCTACAGGCTGGAACTACTACAATCAACTTAATTACCCTTGGGTTTACATTCCTTTCAGAAAATGACTTTGAATAACAACATGCAAGTTCTTTCGTATGAATGTTCAACCTATGTTTTGAACCAAGAATATCTAAAACTATCTACAAGAACCCATTGACCTGCTCATATTTGTGCCCCATATCTACTTTTGTAATTTGATGAAGAAGAAAAAACACCAAGAAAAGATATCTCAGACATATGTATCCCGTTGTAAAGAAGCAATTTCTGTTTTCGATAAGTCGTAGTCCACACATTAGTTAACAGTCATAAATTGATGGTTACTAGTATGATGCTGTCAGATAACAAGTCTAGGTAATGGCATTCGTTTGTCACTGAAGGATGGTGGTTAGACTTTGTTGATCCTCGAAACCAACTTTCACTAATGCCTGTGCAACAAAATGTTAATACAGAATGATGTGCAATAAAATGTTAATACAGAATGAATTTGCTGGAGTAATTTCCAATGTTGATGAAAACAATTAATGAGAGAAATATGTCAGCGCTAATATAAGGATGGGAGCCAGGCCACTAGAAAGGATAAGACATAGAAAGGCATTTTATCATTTTAAAACATTTTTTTTAATTGTTTAAATACAAAATTATCAATTTTCTTTTCAACTTTTTCTATGCCCCGAAAATATATGGCGAACCTTATATGACATACGTTTTCGGAATCTGCATTGATAGGGTCATAAAGTGAACATAAATTATAATTGTGTAACCATTTTTATTGAACAAAAAAATGGCATTCCATTAATAAAACATGGTCTTACCTGTTGCGTACGACCCATTTGGGCCAGGTTTAGAAGTATTTACTAATAAAAAAAGATCGTATCTACCTTTCATTGTCCACGATAATACAATTGCTTAGATAACTTCGACTCCATGAACATATGCTATTTCGGTACTGTCAGTAATTAAAAGGTAACAGGTTTAAAGAAAATATGCAGTATCTATTTTCAGTTTTCTCAAAAGTTTTCCCAAATAATACCAGTAAATTGGCGCCGCTTGCCATCTCTTATTTGCTCTATGGCCTTATTACATATGAAGCAGTGTATACCCTTACAGAAGCAAGCCTTTGTGGCGTACATGCTGCGTATTTGCTGTGTATATGCCGCGAACACAGCAGTACGCCAGAGGAGTACATTTTACATACACCGCATGCCGCATACATGCCGCGTACTATTTCGACGAGTACACAGCATGTACGCAGGAGGTCACTAGTACACTTCAAGTACGCAGCACAGACTCTGAAAATTTAAGGAGTACACTGCATGTACGCAGGAGGGACTTGTACAAGAAAATAGTACACTGCATGTACACCGCAGATACTTTGAAATTTGTGCAGTACACTTCATATACGCGGGAAAGACTTGTACAATTTCTTTTGGCATTTATACTCAGTTTTTTTTTTATAAGTTAAAGTCTGAAGTAAACTTCATATATGCGGGAGGGACTTGTTCATTTTCTTTTGGTGTTTATACTTTGAATTTTTTTAGGTAAAAGTCTGAAGTACACTTCATGCAGGAAGGATTTGTACATTTTTTTTAGCTCTCACTGTTATTTGAATACTCTTAAGCAAAACACCATTCTATCATGTTTTATAAAGGCTTTAATGCTCATTATGTTAACTCATTAAGGCCTCACCAGATTAAAAAGTTGTTCATCGGATTTGCCGCTCGTATATTTTCAGAACGTTTTTGGCTAATTGCGCTCGCCCCATTGGAAAAAATCAATCCAAAATTTTTTGGTGCGCTACTTTTTACGGACGTAAAAGTGTATAAATGCTTATATAATTCCAGTCCAAGATTGTTCTCAGATGGATTTTAATCAAAATAAATACATAATACGCACACATCATCTATAATAAATCATAACACTTATATTTAGTTGCATTAAAGTTGTTTCCCCTTGATGCAGTTACGCCATTTTCTTCAAATGTTTACCAAATTACATGCTACAAAAATTGATTTATTTCATTGAAAAGTGGATGAAGAAAAGCATACTAATTTATTTGATAACATCAGTCTACATTATTTTGGTAAGGGTAAATACTTATTGATGCATGTCACTTATCTTTTTTCTGTTTCTTTCTGTCCAAATGATCAGCATTTGCATACAAAAGTTGGTGGGGTAAGGAATTTACATTATCACAAGAGTACACAGCATGTATGCAGCAGGAGTACACAGCATGTACGCCGCAGGACTCGGGCCAGGAGTACACAGCATATACGCCGCAGGAGTACACAGCATATACGCCACAGGAGTACACAGCATGTACGCCGCAGGGGTAGTACACCGCAGGCTCATTTGCATGTGAAAAGTGTATGTGCCGCGTACATGCTGCGTACTATTTCCCGCATACTAAATTCCTCCAGCGTACATCCTGTGTACTATGTAGTCCACAGCATGTACGTAGCAAGTAGTACGCGGCAGAGCTCATTTGCATGTCAAAATTGTACTACAAACGTACTATCGGTGTATGTGCGGTGTATATCCTGCGTACTATTTAAAGCCCTTGACTTCAGTACACATCATGTACGCATCATATACGCTGTATGTACACAGCAAGAGTACGCAGCAGGCCTTTTTCTTCTGTAAGGGTACTTTTAAAAACTCTCCTGTATTTCTAATATGCTTCTCTCTTTTAATTAAAACACGCTTACCCTAGAATGACGTCACGTTAACGTGCGGTGACGTCAAAGTTTTTGTTGCGACCAAGAAAGACCGCTATTATATTTTATCTACTGTTCTAAATTAATGTCATATTGAATTAATTTATAGTAAAACCTTGTTTTAACTCTATTTATACACTCGGACGGTAATACGTCGTCCAAATAGTTTAAATTATTACGCCCGACATATAACCGCCCATCGTACATATTAATTTTTTCTATAAATTATTTCTTAATTATAAGCAATAATATGCGACTTGATTTAGTCAGAATCCAGTAGAGCAGACAGACTATAACTTTGCTTTCGTTTCTCCTTTAGCCATTGATAATTATATATCAGTATTCCTTATTGACAATGGGTAAATCTACAAGTTTATTTTTTCATAACTTTACTAACATTATCAATGAAAAGTGAATATATATACTTTCAGGACCCTTGCATGATCCTTCCATATCCTTAGACCCAGTCCATTGAATTATTTACACATAATCTCGTGGGACTGCAGTGGACTATCTATAGGGACCGTAGCCGACAGTCCTTCAGGATATTTGTTCATACGCCACCGGGACAGTACTATACTATAATGGTTTTGCACAAAATCTTTGGGAACCCTTGCGCACAACAGCTGGAAACATACAGACAGTAAACTTGCAACTCCCGCAAGCAATCATGAGTATGCACACAATCCATCTGGAAATTTTCTACAAAATCAAAACGGCATTTGTGCACATTCCATTGGGACCCCTGCACACAATCCTCCATACGGGCCTTTGCAAACTGTTCTGCGTGATCCGATCCTTGTGCACATTTAATCTGGACCAAGATCGATCAGTGTAACTATCACGATCGCGCGCAATCCATCGGGACTCTTGCGAACAATCCATCACAGCCTTTCCGCATAATCTATCAAACTCCTCATATAAAATCCATCGGAGCACTTGTGCAAATTTATTTGGAAAAGTGGCAAATAAATCGTCAAAAGCTTTATGTGCAATCCAGCCGAAAATCCATTGATACTTATGTATACAGATCAAAAATGAAAGAGAAAACGGAGTTCGTAGAATACAGAATAGCAATGATATTGTGGAAATCTTTTCCACCTATATGTCTTTTGCTGGGAACATTCGGGAACGTTTCGGCAATTATAATACTTATGCAACGGAACAATCGTCAGTCTTCAACAGCAATGTATCTAACAGCATTGGCAGCTTCGGATTTATTCGCGCTTTGGACGGGTCTTTTGAGACAATGGATGATACATACGTTCGAAACAGACCTTACGGATCTGGTGTAAAGTGCAATTATTTTTGGTTTACACAGCATTCCAGTGTTCCTCCTGGTTTTTAGTTGCTGTCACATCTGAGCGTTTTATCGGTGTATGGTTTCCGCATAAAGTTAAACTTGTTTGTACCCCGAGAAAATCTGCAGTTGTCATTGTTACATTAACTACGTTATTTATGCTATAAATACTCACTGGATCTATGGATATAGTATCATTTCCATAAACAATGACACAGAGGTAACATGTAACATTATAAACAGCGGCGGTTACGCGAACTTTATAGAGATTATGAAATGGTTTGACTTATGGTTAGTTTCTTTGATACCTTTGACTTTACTTTCGATTGCAAACAGTTCAATTATTATCTACATTGTTAAAAGAAAGCAGAAGAAACAGAGCCGGATTGTGCCATTTAACAGTACAATGGGTAATTCAGGACGCAAAGTGTCACAAATGACTTTTACGCTTATTGCTGTAAATATTGTTTTGTCGTCTGTTCAACTCCAATATCTATTTATATTATAGAACCATTTTTTAGCAAAGCTGAAATTACAAATGAAATTCTAGCTAAACATGAGCTGTATTGGGCTGTGGTGAATTTACTCGCCTATCTGAACACTACCCTTAACTTCATTCTCTACTTTTTAAGTGGATCAAAATTAAGACAACAAGTAAAAGTGTTTTTCTTACGGGGTGGTTTTTCTTTCTCAACATACACACACTAAGCAAACACGCGTCTTGCGACTCATTCTGAATTATCCCGAGTCCGTAAAAGAAACATAACATGAAGAATTTTTACACGCCTTTTCTTCCTCGGTTCGGGAATGCCATCAACACCGGAAGAATTTGAAAAATACGCCTGGTAAAAATGTTAACTTGACAAAATACAATCGATCTCTCTTTCTGGATAACATTTTTACATGTGTGATTGCATTTTACTACTTTACAAAACCTAGTTGGTGACAGTTTACAGAACAAGTCAAATGGTTTATCGCGGCCAGAAATTTGTACAAACCGGACAGAAGTTGCGAAATTGTCATTTGTGCAGGAAAGAAGCGTTTACCATAATGTCCAGTACTGGACAGGTATAGTGACCATGCACGGACACAGCCAATTTTCTCAGAGGGGGTCCGATCCCCTGCCCCCCACCCTGGAAATTTTGAAATTTAGCACTTCATTTTTTGCATTCTGGGACAGTTTTATGGACTAACCTGTTAAATTTGGGAAAATGATAAAATCAAGCTTTCTTGAAGGTAAAATTCTTAGTTTCTTTTAGATAAATAATATGAATTACAGGGGCCTCCATGGCCGAGTGGTTAAGGTCGCTGACTTCAACTCACTTGCCCTTCACCGATGTGGATTCAAGCCTCACTCGGGGCGTTGAATTCTTCGGGTGAGGAAGCCATCCAGCTGGTTTATGGAAAGTCTGTGGTTCTACCTAGGTACCCGCTCGTTCTGAAATAATGCACGGAGTGGGATCTGGATCTTCACCCACCATCAACGCAAAAAGTCGCCATATGACCTATACTTGTGTCGGTGCGACGTTAAACCCAACAGAAATATTACACAGAATTAAAACAAAAGAACTGGGCAGTAGCTACGGTTTGGGAATTTCAAGTTCTAAACCATACTATAAACATTTTTTTTTTGCTTTAGGTTTGCCTTCTTTCTTCGAAAGGTAGCTTTATATTGTTTATATATTGTGTGTGTGGGGGGGGGGGGGGGGGAGCCTTGTTTCACAATTATAAACCTATATAAACCTATTGATACATTCAAAATATTCTCAACATGTAGAGGTTTACCCTTAGCCCTCTTTACACAAGGGAAACACTTTGTTTATAGAATGGAATTCTTGAGTGAACACCGTTTGACAATCGTAATCCTGTCCATGTTATACCATTGCAGTACAAAAGTAAGCTATCCATGTTACCTACTATACATGATAACACAGTCGTGCATCTAACAGCTGTGAAATTGTTTTCTTTGTCAGATTTTCTCATATTTCTAAATATTTTTCCATACCTTGACGCATATATACGGGTAGCAGAGATCATTCTCTTTTCGGCAATAGCTTTTTCAACAAATTGTACCTGGTGAAATTTTGTGGTTTTAACATTTTTAAAAAATTGTCTGTTTGTTGACAAATTTCATCACAAAAAAAAGATGTCACACTTTCCCCAAGAGGAGTATATGATTTGATCTGTTCATATTTCTCTTTTCAATGTGCTGATCTTTACAGCAAAATGCTACTAATTTTGCATGATTTCTTTGTGCCTAGAGGTAAAAAGTGCATGGTTTGCATGAGATACTATGTAAATAGCCACCAAAGCCTACAATAAAGTTTTAGCGGAGTTGTCTCTATTTTCTCAGGTATTTTACCAAGGATATTTCTTTCAGCTCAGATAACTCTTTTTCAGAAAATGATATCTAAAATATTTTTCAGACTGCGTACTTTGATGCAGTTGGATACATATATATCTGAAAAAGTTATAAGTACCGCACTGTATTATGGCGTTTTTATTTTAGCAACATGTAAATAAACAGTGAAGTATAAAAAAAAATTATACTTAGCAATCGCTTTAAAAGGAAAGATATTGAAATTAAGATTAATAGTTGGCTAGATGGCGCAGTAGGTTGAGTGGATAGACATGTTATCATTTTGTAGTGTTAGTTTTGATCGTTCGAACCTTTCATCTGACTTTTTTATTTTGCATTTAATATTTATACTTTGTGTAAGTTTGTTTTTCTCTGGTTTCTAATTTATTCACGGAAGCCTCAAAAACATTAGATCATATGAAGCATATTTAAACAGGATTACGTGTTAACAGTGGCATATATAAGTTAGATAACAAGTTAGTACTAGATTAACAAACTTTTGTTGTTTCCGTTGAATCGTATTGAAGTGAAATTGATTACAGTTTTCAAAATACTTTTTACGGGTCTTGGAATCGAACTCTCGACGAAAAAGTATAAGACGGATACCAATACCGCTCTGCCAACGAGGAATTACTATTTGCAGCCTTAGCGTGTGTATTGACTTAAATCTATGCTATTGTTTTGTTTGTTTTCATTTAAAAGCGCCTTATTACTGTGCGATACCTATAGTGTCTACTTAAAATTTGTATTTTCAGTTACTATGCCTACAACATGGTATATCTCTCTCTCTCTCTGTTTTCGAACTGGAAATTTGTTCAAACATGTCACTTGTAACATACACCTAATTATGATATATTGATACCTTTACAGACAGGGCACGTTACATATATCCAATTATAAATTGATGATATTTTACTACACTGTTTTCCCAAAAGGGCACATGCTTCATACATTTAATTATGATTTAATGATATTTACTGCACATTTGTTCCCCTGCCACATGAGAATGTTACATATATCAAATTTAATTATGATTTATTGATGTTTTACTAAACTTTGTTCACAACTTGACAATTTCTACATACATGTACATCTCATTATGATTAAGTGATATTTTACTCAAAAATTGTTCCCAGGCAACATAAAAGTATTACATACATCTATTTCTTATTTATTGACGTACGAGTACAGTTTGAAAAGTAGTGGCAACAGTGGCGGGCTATCCATACCTCACTCATTTTCCAAGAATAACTATGCGAGACTTTGAAGTACTCTCCACCTGGTCACCAGTACTACGGCTGAAAGATGGGCCGTGTCGTTGTCATGTAGCAGCTTGATGCCACGTGCCCCTGTGCTTGGGCGCATTGCTGTCGAGAACAGCAGAGATGACATTTTCTTTGTAATATATACCAGTATCACTACTGTTTTCAGGAACTCTAGCCACAATTCCATCACCCAAAGAACAGAGCATACATAACACGGCTGACGCGTCTGCTCCGCCGAGCAATAACGGGTCTCTCGTTATTTTCATCTTCAAACATTTTATTATTTTCTTTATTGTCAGGCACAAAGAAGTACAGACACGTCTCATCACCTGATCACCTGTAACAATTTCTTTGATAGGCCTACGCCCAAGATTCATTTTAATATTTGACGAGCAGGGTGGAACTGCCTCTTTTGCTCATGGGCCATTAAATGCGGTATCCAGCGTACACAAATCTTACGCAGGTTTAGCCTTCCTTTTAAAATCAGAAAAAAAAACTGAAGAATTAAGGCCCGACATTTCCCGTTTGCTTCACTGTGCATCTTGCATCTTTCTCGATATTTACTTTTAAAGCATTAATGTCTTTGTCAGACACAGTAGTCAGAGGGTGCCTAAAACGGGCCTAATCTTTGGTGCTGCTTCTCCCCTCTTTAAAAGGAGATACCAGTCGGGCAATACCGCACTGTCCACGCACACTTTGTCCAAGCCGGTTTTAATTCTTGATGGACCCAAGCCGAGCAGTCCGTGTATCTTACAATACCTCCTCTGCTCTTCGCGAACATTGCAACTATTTTAGCCATTTTTAGCCAGTATGATATACTACATGTATTTCAACTGCTAATTCAGTGTACTTTTGCACACGATTTTAGTGCCGTTTTCGGTCAGTTGGACAGAAAAATCAATACTCATTCCATAGATATGCCACATTTGTGGGTGCACGTGCAAAGGGTGAAAATGCTGGACTGTTAATTGCCAATACTTTTCAAATGCGAAGAAATGTGTTCCCAACATGTTAAATGTTACATATATTTAAAATTAAGTTATGTTTTACTGAAACTTGTTACAAGCAGGACGTTACATACATCCAATAATGATATTTTACTGAAAAATAGTTCCCATCATGGTTAATGTTACATTATTATGATTTAGTGAAACTTTACTGAAAATGTGTTCCAATACAACACGACAAATGTTACATCAATTTTACTGGGTTTTTTATAAAGTAAAGCTTTTATGAAAACTTGTTCTAATTATGGCAAATATTACAAGTTTTAAAATTTAGTGTTTTTTTTACTAAAAATATATTCAAAACTTTGCAAATGTTATATACATCTAAAAATTATTTAGTGATATTTTATTGAAAATTTATTCAAAACTTTGCAAATGTTATATACATCTAAAAATTATTTAGTGACATTTTACTGAAAATTTGTTCAGAACATGGCAAATCTTATGTACATGTAATTTATGGTTTAGTGGTATGTATTAAAATTACTGAATATTTGTTCCCAACAAAGCAAATGTTACACAATTATATCTTATTATGAGTTAGTTACATTAAAATTACTGAAATATTTGTTCGCAACATAGCAAAATGTTACATAATATATCTTAATATAATTTAGTTGTATTAAAATTACTGAAATGTTTGTTCCAAATATAGCAAATGTTACATAATATATCTTAATATAATTTAGTTGTATTAAAATTACTGAAATATTTGTTCGCAACATAGCAAATGTTACGTAATATATCTTATTATGATATAGTTGTATCAAAGTTACTGAAATATTTGTTCGCAGCATAGCAAAATGTTACATAATATATCTTATTACGATTTAGTTGTATTAAAATTACTGAAATATTTGTTTCCAGCATAGCAAATGTTTATATCTTATTACGATTTAGTTGTATTAAAATGACTGAATTATTTGTTTCCAGCATGTCAAATGTTACATAATATATCTTATTACGATTTAGTTGTATTAAAATTACTGAATTATTTGTTTCCAGCATGTCAAATGCTTCATACATCTAATAATGATTTAGTGGTATAATAATTCGGAACAGACTTACTTTGTAAACTTTTTACAATGACATTGGGCGCAGTTTGAGTTTCAGACTTAGTTTTTCAAAAGATACATGTAGTTGCTAGTCCATAAGTTAACGAAACAGCTTCTTTAAACTTGTTTTTGAAATATGCTCTAATGCAATGTACAGTCCGATCCAAGCCTTGGTTTATTTGCCCGACTGATATCATGACTAGCGCTTCCATAATATAAAATCATAAAGATTGTGTGTAGTTGCATACAGTATTTTAGTAAAACAGATATTAAACACACAATCAAATCGGAAATGATCCGAAAACTCCATCTTTAAGTACTGCTACGCAAGACATGATAGCCCAGAGTCACTCCCCCAAATATATTGATTGCAGAGGATATACTCTTTGTACATTTCAACTACTATTGAAAATTCAAGGACAAATTATCCAAGTTGCATTAAGATTTTGTAGTCACCTACAACTACCCCAGTTTTGCAATGATTCTAAACAAAAATCCTCTACAGTTTCAGGGATTTTTTAGAATAGATTTGGGAGCTCGGAGTAAAGGGGGGAGTGAGGGGCAGGGTAAGTCATAACAACAAAATATTTAGGACATATGACGACTTTTCCAGCATTATATTAAGAAGAACCCCAATGCACCTCTGGACATTGTGTCGAGAATGGGCGAGCGAATGGATGGCTTAAGATTTTAATAAATATTCAGAAGGCGCACTCAAGTAAAATTCCGGTAAAAGTTGTTTGAAACTGGCTATGTGGTTAAGCAGGAGATGGTTTTTAAAGAAAATGTAAATGAATGCATAACTGACATCAAAAGATCCTTAAAAACTCATTATGAGTACTAGGTGCTCTGGTGAGCAAGAAAATTAATAACAACAACACAAAAAACTGACATAATGTTATTTCTATTTTTTCTAATATGGGTTATTTTCCAGAAATTCTTTGTTCATTTTATACTGTTCTATAATATCCATATACTGAAACTGTTCAGGGTTAGTGTGAAACGTCCGCACAAGTTTGTATCTCTCTCCGGCATCTCTTCCATAATATAATGTCATCTGTTTTACAAGATTGAGTGCTTCAGTCTTTCTCTGAAAACAAAAACCAACAATCCAGATTATATTTCTTTATTTGATCTCTTAATTGTTTCAGTACATTAGTTTATCTGTCAATCTTTATCTTCTCACATTAAATTCACAAACTGAAAAAAAATCAAAGTGGTAAAAAGTTCATAACAATAGCAATTAAATCAAGTTAGATGATATTCAATTCCTTAATTGGCACTCATGTGGATTCAATTTAATTTCCTATGGGTGCAGAAATCACCTTAATGAACACTTTATGTGTTTCAATTTTCTTTCACATATTTTAATGAGTATTTCAATCTTACAGTGAAACCGCTTCAAAAGACTTGTCTCTAAGGATTTGTGTCCGTTTCAACTTTTCACATTTCAATATGACAACTTCCCAGATGAAACGATGACTTTCTTTCTTTAAGGTAAGTTTGCACGTTTGATAAATTGAAAGTAATGGCATGAAGTTATCTACATAACACAGAATAAAGCCTGGAACCAGTATATGGCCTTACTAATTGACTTAAGCAGCCATATGCCTAATCAACTCATTTAAGCAGTCATATGATTTACAAACTTACAAAACAAAAAAACTGCATGCCTTACCAACTGACTTAAGCAGTCACATACCTTACCAACTGACTTAAGCAGTCAAATGCCTAACCAACTGACTTAAATAGCCTCATACCTAACCAACTGACTTAAACAGCCACATACCTTACCAACCAACTTAAATAGCCTCATATATCTTATGAACTGACTTAAGCAGCCATATATATTACCAACTGACTTAAATAGCCACATTCCTTACCAACTGATTTCAGCAGCCATATGCCTTACCAACTGATGTAAACAGCCACATACCATACCAACAGACTTAAGCAGCCATATGCCTTACCAACTGACTTTAATAGCCACATACCTTATTAAGTGACTTAAATAGCAACATAACTTACCAACCGACTTAAACAGCCACATACCTTACCAACTGACTTAAATAGCCTCATATATCTTATGAACTGACTTAAGCAGCCATATATATTACCAACTGACTTAAACAGCCACATACCTTACCAACTGACTTAAATAGCCTCATATATCTTATGAACTGACTTAAGCAGCCATATATATTACCAACTGACTTAAATAGCCACATACCTTACCAACTGACTTAAATAGCCTCATATATCTTATGAACTGACTTAAGCAGCCATATATATTACCAACTGACTTAAATAGCCACATACCTTACCAACTGACTTAAATAGCCTCATATATCTTATGAACTGACTTAAGCAGCCATATATATTACCAACTGACTTAAACAGCCACATACCTTACCAACTGACTTAAATAGCCTCATATATCTTATGAACTGACTTAAGCAGCCATATATATTACCAACTGACTTAAATAGCCACATAACTTACCAACCGACTTAAACAGCCACATACCTTACCAACTGACTTAAATAGCCTCATATATCTTATGAACTGACTTAAGCAGCTATATGCCTCACCAACTGACTTAAATAGCCACATACCTTACCAACTGACTTAAGCAGCCATATGCCTTAACAACTGACTTAAGCAGCCATATGCCTTACCAACTGACTTAAGCAGCCATATGCCTTACCAACTGAATTAAGCAGCCATAAACCTTACCAACTGACTTAGTTAAACAGCCACAAACCTTAAGCAGCCACATACCTTACCAACTACCTTAAACAGACATATACCTTAACAACTGACTGAAGCAGTCACATGCCTTACCAAGTGACTTAAATAGCAACATACCATACCAACAGACTTAAACAGCCACATATCTTACCAACCGACTTAAATAGCCTCATATATCTTATGAATTGACTGAAGCAGCCATATGCCTCACCAACTGACTTAAATAGCCACATAGCTTACCAACTGACTTAAGCAGCCATACGCCTTACCAACTGACGTAAACAGCCACATAGCTTACCAACTGACTTAAGCAGCCATATGCCTTACCAACTGACTTAAGCAGCCATATACCTTACCAACTGACTTAGTTAAACAGCCACAAACCTTACCAACTAACATAAACAACCATATCACTCAACAACTGACTAAAGCAGTCACATGCCTTACCAAGTGACTTAAATAGCAACATACCATACCAACAGACTTAAACAGCCACATATCTTACCAACCAACTTAAATAGCCTCATATATCTTATGAACTGACTGAAGCAGCCATATGTCTCACCAACTGACTTAAATAGCCACATAGCTTACCAACTGACTTAAGCAGCCATACGCCTTACCAACTGATGTAAACAGCCACATAGCTTAGCAACTGACTTAAGCAGCCATATGCCTTACCAACTGACTTAAATAGCCACATAGCTTACCAACTGACTTAAGCAGCCATATGCCTTACCAACTGACGTAAACAGCCACATAGCTTAGCAACTAACTTATGCAGCCATATGCCTTACCAACTGACTTAAACAGCCACATAGCTTACCAACTGACTTAAGCAGCCATATACCTTACCAACTGACATAGTTAAACAGCCACAAACCTTACCAACTAACATAAACAGCCATATCACTCAACAACTGACTAAAGCAGTCACATGCCTTACCAAGTGACTTAAATAGCAACATACCATACCAACAGACTTAAACAGCCACATATCTTACCAACCGACTAAAATAGCCTCATATATCTTATGAACTGACTAAAGCAGTCACATGCCTTACCAAGTGACTTAAATAGCTACATACCACACCAACAGACTTAAACAGCCACATATCTTACCAACTGACTTAAATAGCCTCATATATCTTATGAACTGACTGAAGCTGCCATATGCCTCACCAACTGACTTAAATAGCCACATAGCTTACCAACTGACTTAAGCAGCCATATGCCTTACCAACTGATGTAAACAGCCACATAGCTTAGCAACTGACTTAAGCAGCCATACGCCTTACCAACTGACTTAAATAGCCACATAGCTTACCAACTGACTTAAGCAGCCATATGCCTTACCAACTGACGTAAACAGCCACATGCCTTACCAACTAACTAAAGCAGCTACATGCATTATCAACTCATTTAAGCAGTACAAAGTTACTTACAAAGTCACATGCCTTACCAACTGACATCAGCCACAGCATGCCTTACTAACTGACTTTAGTCACATGCCTTACCAACTGACTACCATGCCTTACAAACTGACTTAAGAAGTCACATGCCTTACCAACTGATTTATGCAGGCATGTGCCTTATCAACTGACTAAGCAGCCACATACATTCTTAGCCTGCCCGCTTAGCTCAGTAGGGAGAGCCTCTACGGATCGCAGCATCATGAGTTTGATCCCCGGGCGGAGGTGTATGTTCTCTGTGATGATTTGATAAAAGACATTGTGTATGAAATTATTCGTCCTCCACCTCTGATTCATGTGGGGGAGTTGGCAGTTACATGCTGAGAACAGGTTTGTACTGGTACAGAATTCAGGAACACTGGTTAGATTAACTGCCCGCCGTTACATGACTGAAATACTGTTGAAAAACGGCGTTAAACCCAAAACAAACAAGCAAAACATACATTCTTAACTGACATAAGCAGTCACACGCTTTTAGTAGTCACAACACATCACCCCTTTAGCTGAAAACAGTTAGCAGTATATAAATTAAACATTTAGACTATTATATAACGGTATGTTCAACTTACGATCACTTTATCATCATACTCTCCTGCCATCAGAACAATTCCTGAAAGTAACAAAACCCAGATTAAACCATTTTATCTCTCCAAGTACTTTTAGGAGTAAACTGTTGCATATTTCTTAATGCACACATATGCAGTATTCAATATATATAAGTCACTGGAACTCATAAAATTAGAACACACCCTTTAGTCAAACTCACCATCAGGTTGCAACAAAATCCCTACATAATGTATATTATCATACCTCACTTTTGTCTACAATGATAAAATCCCATTACCCAAGAAAGAGATATTTTGACTATCAAAAACATTTTCAACCTCTCTGACACGTGACCAAGCGAAAGTAACTGTCAGGTCATGTGACCGCACTGATATTTTGAAATGAATGTCATATAAGGGCAATTAACTGCTTCAATTTTTAGCCAAATGATTGCCTCCCTTGTACACAAATAGTAGTGACGTCACTATTTAATGTGTACACAGGTGATTACTGCGCTAAAGATGAAACTGTTGAATTAAATGAATTAAAAACATTTTTTTATTTTTATTTAAATTTTGTTAGGTATAATAAAATAAATATCATATGGCAGCGTGTGTGACACTGATATTGTCAACCCTCGAAACAGAATATCACCACTCGGCTTTCGCCTCGGATGACATTCTGTCCTCGGGTTGACAATATCAATGTCACACACGCTGCCATATGATATTTATATATTGTTTAATGGCTCAAATTATCAATAACTCAAACAAATTTTGCCAGTCCCATTGAGTTTAAGCAAATGAAGTTTGAGTGTATGTAGAAAAAAGCTTTATTTCCCCTAAGTCATTAGTATAACCATGATATATAATGCATATTGTAGGCTCTACTTTACAAAACCAATTACAAGGTATTCCTTTATAACTTAAAACAGTCCAGGTCTGTCATTTTGACATAATTCTGGTGAGAACCTCCATTCAATTGTATAGTCATACCTTTATCATCTTTTAGCTCAGGAAAGTGTGCCACTGTTAGACATGGTGGTGCATTTTCTTTGACAAGCTGAAAAAAAAGAAAAGATTTTTATATTATTTGATTTGGGTTTTACTGCGCACCAACACAGAGCAGTTCATGTGATGCTAAACACAACTAAACATTTTGATTTCACACCTCATATATATTGAAATAAAATGTGTAATCAAAACTGTTACACCAGCTGGAATCACAGAGATACAGTGGATTCCGTTTATTTGCATACCCAATTTGTCAAAGCAAAATATGCGAATAACCGGGCTATTCGTTTATCCGAATATACGTACATGGCATCTGTTTCGGTATGCTTCGGCTGCTCTAGGAGCAATGGTTATTACTTTGAATCAATACGGCAACATTAATTGTGTCACTAATGGAGTGATTAATCATACCTGTGTATGTTTTAAACAAATAAAGCTGTAAACGACAATATTATTTATTTACCACTGACTGGAATTTACCCGCGAATCGTACAGATATCAAAACGCCATGCCAGTAATTTTCCATTCCACGAGCACGTGCGACCTATCGTAATGCCTAACTTACAACGCCGTTACTTTTGTTCATCGACACGTATACAAAAAACGCGCGTCACGCATTCATTTTTTTATTTTATCGCTTCAGATTTTCAACACAGATGAGAAGTAATATAGTTTGAATTCTATAACGATTTAAAAACGGTTTTAACAGAAATGTTGGCAAAATTCTATAAAAACGGTCGATTTTTCATAAAATTACTTGCAAAATTTCAAACAGCGCGATCCTAAATACTTATTACTTTCTAAAAGTAAGACGATACAAACTATGGGCATAAAATTCAGACTTTTGACCAGAAAGTACAAAAAACAGAATAGAAAAATCTTAAATAATGAAAAGGCAGCAGCAATTTAAAAATATGAAGTAAAACGATTTTTGCACAGATTTCTGTTACGCGACCTCGTGAACGTAAATAGAAATTGCAGTTAAAAAACAAAAATAATGTTGTTGCGTATTTTTAATAAGTTTTGAATGAATCTTTGTACATGTATTTTTTGACACGACACTTTATAATAAGATATTCTTCTCAAACCATTTTGTAATTTCCTTGAGGGCAAATAGGTCACAGGGGTAAAAAATCCGCTATTATAGTTTGACACATTTACCTGTCAGTTTGTACAGCATATTCGCTTTAACAAATTAAAAAGAAGCTTTTTTATTGATTGTTACAACACTAGATCTACTTCTCAGCACTTAAGTACCGAGGCAGTACGATCAAACAGTGATGTGCAACATGGCGCAAAAACATGACGTAATGCCACGAAAATCTCGGGGAAACTATACAGCTTTGATCTCCACTTCTAATGTCACGCAACAATTGTCACCTAGGCGACGTGAAACAGCTGATCGGCTAGAGTAATTCACAATTCACAGTAAATTTTCGGCATCTTTTGATCATTTATATCGCTGTTTGCGACCAAATTAGTGGACTTTTAGCCAAATGTTTTATGCAATTAAGCGGGACGGATTAAAAATTCAATGCAATTATACGAAAATCTTTAAAGGTAATTATATAGGGATCGATCGGTGCTTCAAGTTCGTATGCGAATATCCAGGATATGCAATTAACTGATATGCAATTAAGTGGAACGTACTGTACAGCAAAACAAATTGTTCAGACCCTATTACTCGCCTCTTACAACCAAGCAAGGGTAAGACAGTGGCTCCAGGTCTACTCATTACACAATCTGTTGTCCCCAGAAAGACATGGGATGAAAAACAATTACAACAGGTACAATGTTACCTCTCCTGAGCCAACACCACTTGGAAAATTGTTGAAGTTATTAGTAGGGCTGGGTACTGCCTTGAAAAAAATACCACGGTATACCACGTTTTTTTCCTAATTACCGCGGTATATACCACGGTATACCACCATATTTATCGTAAGACTTACAGCTATGGTAGTGGTCATAAAATTATTGAAAAACTCTCAGAAATACTTAATTTATTATGAGCAACAACGAAGACTAGTTACTTGACTAGAACTAAAGAAAAAAAATACACTGGAATATTAACTTGACTAATGACTAGTTAGATTAATGACCCTTAGTATTTTTTACTAGCGTGTATTCGTCGGAAGACGCCATATTGTCTATAGGGAAGCACTGGGTCACATGTATATAGGTCGCGCTTGTTTGAAGTTTGATTCGTGCACCCGTTTGATAAACCAGTAACGTTTATGAAGGCTTCATCAGATCGTTTTCAAACAAAAAATAATAAATTTCGACAACATTTTCCATACTATTTATTTCTTTTTTAATAAGTGCAAATACATACTGGGATATTTTAAACTATCATCATTTAAACAAGAAGTCGGGACTCGCCGAATTTACCAGACTCAAAGTAAAAACAAGTGCGCCCATGACGTCATCCATCTATACGGAATAATCTGGAGGTTTTCGAAGGTTTTGATTGGGGATCACGCGGTCGATCATACATGTTCGCATGTTCAATTGCACCATTGGGTGGTTATTTTTGGAAACTAATAATAGTAGCATGGATATTCCAGAGAATTAAATCGGAAAATCATGCATGGTGTCAGTTGCTGTTACGGAAGGCTACATAGACAATGTAAATTAAAAATAAACAAAAGAAGGGATAATGTTGATAAAATACCGGTATTCCCCGATGGTACCGCGGTATCGTACCACGGGAAGATGGTACCACGGTTACCGGTATACCGGTAATACCGCGCACCTCTAGTTATTAGTATAATAAGTTTTTCATGTAACAACAAAGAAAATACCTGGACTAAATTATCTGATCTTTGGTTCAAGCATAAGTTACCCCTTTTGTTGTCCTCATGTATATGGTATCTTAAGATTAAGGGCACCTTGTGAAATTAAATTTCGGAAGGAGCATACTGGTGAACAAAACAATAATTCTTATTTAAAGAAAAAATTTAAAATGCATACATTACAAACAAATTTTGTTAACTTTTAAATTAAAACATTGAAAACTAATTTCTAGTACAAAAACTGACAATGAATCTACCTGATACATAGCTAACGGAGTGAAGTAAACATCCTTCCCACTAAACTGACACAGGTAAAACTCATAACCATCCCCTTTTGGCAAGGTAAATATAAACTGAAATAGACACATTACATACACAGTCTAACTGATCATAACAGTGTATTTAGTGTAGAGCAATGGAACTGGTACTTGGCTCAATTTCAAGATGAATGATACTTTTAATGAAGCTAAGATTTCAGACACTTTCTCTGATAACTTTAAGTGATACTCACCATTTTTAAAAAAAAATCATTTTCAGGAAGCAGTCAGATTTGGAGCATGTACTAGTAAATTGCTTACCAATAGAAAGGGAACTATTGCTTGACATACTAAGAAGATACGAAGGACTGTCAAACACAATCTGTTTTCCTACAAGAGATAACTGCCTTCTCAGACTTTCAGTGCTTTGATTATCAAAAAACAAGTTTCAAGGGCCATAATTCCGAAGTGCCTTGGCCGATCTGGCTAGTTATCGAACCTGGCCAAGGACTTATTGGCAAACACATTTTGTTCAAGTCTGGTGAAGATCGGATGAGAAATGTTCAACTTAGAGTGCGGACAAGATTTGTGACAGACAGACACACAGACAGCAGTAAATCAATATGTCTCCCACACCACTGTGTGGTGGGAGACATAATTATGATATATCTGAAACTGATGATACAGTCAAAACTGAATAAAGCAGCCCAGCCAAGGAAGCAACATAATCTGGCTGCTTTAGGCAGGTGGCCGCTCTGGACAAGATGAAGTAAGAACAAAAAGTCAATTTTGAAAATTAGCTGACTGGCTGCTTAAATGGTTGTTTAAAACATGTGGTTACTAAGGCATGTTCAAATGCAAAGTTTAAAGCTTTTTGTTTAGAATCTTGCCTTAAGACAAACATTAGATGGAAACAGAGGGATCAAACTAGAAACTGCTGGTTCTTTCTTACTTCTATGGTTTTTGCTACTAGGTCAAAAAGGCACGATTTGCTACGGTTAACTTTATAACAGCTAAGTCTCCATGAAGTGCTTTTTAAATATCAAGTTCTCCTTCTTACACTGACAAGAGTGGTTGAGATCACTAACTTTGAATCACTTGCCCCTTTCTTACGTTATCAAGTGAAGGAGCCATCAAACTACCTTTTGTAAGGTTAGTGGTTCTACTAAACTTTAGCCTGCTAAATTTCTAAAATGGACTGGTCCATCATTCAATTTGGGCAATACCATTTATTATTCCAAGGGGCAATCACTGAAAATTTACTGACTGAATAGCGAACAGTGCTGACCATGATCAGCCTGCACTGGCATGCAGGCTGATCTTGGTTGGCACTGGTCACCAAGGCAAAACCACTTGCTGTAGCAGGCTAAAGGTTAAGATGCCCACCTTCCCTGAAATTATGCCTGAAGGTACCTGGGAATTTCTTTTGACCCTGAAAATTGACAAGTCAACCCATGACCTAAAGTCTGATTTAATACCCTTCCAAAAAAACCTACTTACATTGGGGTTTATCTGTGACTTGGATATCAATTCATCATAATGCTCTGTCTGAAAATCAAATGTTTTCATTCATATGTATTTACAAATTCAAAAAGACTATTTGAACATAAATGCCGAATTACAACAGGAATTACAACACTGGCTGAGTTGTTACATCTCCAGTGTTTATTATTGCTCCTTATTCTTTAAATATTGAAGTGGTATTCTATATCACTGATGTATATTGTCAAAAAAACTAACAAATCTTAAACACAGTTAAAGACGTACTTATATTTCCATGAACACAAGCTGAGACTGCCCACTGTTACATAACTGAAATACTGTTGTAAAAACAGTGTTTAACAAAACACTGCTTAGCACTTAAATTTGATTCATCATCTTTCACATTAAAGATATAACAAAAATTATATAGTGAACTGGTAACTTACTGGAAATACTGAGAATATACAGTCCTTTGCTATATGATATTCCTGCCATAACTGAAATAAAGTCATTTATAAATACTGTAAAATCATTACTAACTGATGCACTTCAGGGTTCCATCAATCTACCAAATTAAATATATTTTTATTTTATCTATTTTTTAGGGTGGGGAGAGGGGGTGGTGGGCGAGGTTGAAGTATAGAGGCCAAAGACATTTTATCTAACTTAATAAGAACTTTTTTTTTAAAAATTGTCAAGAGAGAAAATAGTTGCCATTCTAAAATTATCCTTCAGTTATTTGCCGAGTAACATGTTAAGAAAGCCAGAGTGGTATGTAGTCTAGTGGTTAAGGTGCCACCTGTTCAGCCCAGGGGTTTCAGGTTTGAGCCCCACTGAGGTCATGCCCAAATCATATTTTACTACACCAGAAAGGGTTTTTCTAGGAAGTCGAGAGTGATTAAAGAAAAGCTTCAAGCTTTCATCAGAATCAAGCTAAAATAAGTTATTATAAACTACATGTTATTATAAATAACAGGCAAAATATAAAATCAATCAAGCAGACTGTGAAATCTTTTTGGTTTCACTGAGGCATTTCGGAAGTAGCCACTACATTGTTCATAGACTGAATTACTACGTCAGAAAGTAGGCAACTGACAGGAACTTCATTATAGATAAACATAACAAATTTACCTGTGTGATTGCCTTAGCATCCAGATCCTTGATCAATTCTAACTTCATAATTTCATCTAAACTCTGTAAAAAAAATGAACATATAAAACAAATAACAAGAATTAAGCATGCCATTCTTCTTAAAGTTTAAAATATGATGACCACTGTAGATTGATTAATTTTCTTGTTGCATTTATTTCACGATCTGACAGTCATCAGAGATAATGGTGAAGACTAGAATTCATAATTCATAGTAGGTAATATTTTTGGTTATAAGAAAGCTATAGAAGTGTTTTAAATTAATATGTCCCCCTGTAGCAAAACTAAAACCATCATGAAGATTACATAATGTACAGCACTAGTGAATAAAATTTTAAGGTCCTACTTTTTAACACTGTAATCTTATACATGTTAAGGTAAAGGTTTCTGAACTACATGTAAAGTGTCGACCTACGATTCCACCTGGAATGAATCAAATAACTTATTTGCAGCTGAGCCCATGGTAGCTGTTATTTTCACAAACTCTGCATCGCAACTTGGCTATACTGCTGGCATTGGTATCAATTTTAGAAATCGCCCAGTATTTAATTCTACTCTGAATGTAAGTCTCAGCCAGGAAATGAAACTGTGTCGCCAGCACTGCGGTCCAATCAATTAACAACTGCTCCACTGACTACCATAGGGGTTCTAGGATAACAGGTTTTAACTTTTACAGTGCGAAACCATACTTCTTCAAACAGATATAAAACAAAGAAGCAAAAACAAATTTACCTTAGGTGGCCATGTCCTTGGACCGCTAAAGCCAGGTATATCTCGTTTAGGAGGTGGCTCTGTCCTCTGTGGTGGGGGCTCTTGCGGTGTGTCCTCTTTCTTTGGTTTTAATTTCTCTTTCATTTCTTGTAGTCTAGACTCATACTCCTCTGGATTTTCTCTACAGAAAACAGTTCATGCAATAACATTAGCATATTAAACTTCTACTGCTCAGACAGTAAACAAATTGACACCATGGAAAAACATTGATAACACTGTTGTGTTACATTTGACTACAAGACTATTTTGATAATTTGCTTGTTTTCCCTAAATGCAATAAATTTCATATCAGCAGAGAGTCTATTGTCAATGCTTTAAAGCTTTTTGTTCCCACGATTTCTTATCTTTATAACTGTATTTGATTAAGTGGTGTACAGCCATTCTTTTTTTTTTTTTTTACAGTTTTATTTTCAGTTACATAAGGCAGTCACTTAATCTCAAAATGTGCAATTATCACGTATGAATTTCCCAAACTGGAAGGTCAGGGTCTCTTCCAAATTTTCCGGATGAAAAGCCTTGATATAAACAAAAGTGTCTACTTGATGCAGTGAGCAAAATGACCAAATTTACAGGGCTGCTTTGCTGGAGAGAATCATGCGGTAGACACGAGACATGATATCTCAGCCAGTCACAATATTCTGACATTGTGCTGACTAGTCCTGGAACTATCCTGTTATAAATGCCAAGCACCAAACAAGGAAGCTTCTAGTACCATATTCCATGTCTTTGGTATGATGCAACCACGTAGCGAACCCATGGCCTTCTGCACTCAAAGCTTGTGCACTACCACTAGGCTACCAAGAATCTTTAACCTTTAGCCTGCTGGCGGCAAGTGATTCTGCCTTTGCGACCATTACAGACCACTGCACTGTTCGCTATTCAGTCAGTAAATTTTCAGTGGAGACCCTTCAAAAAATAAAAGGTATTGCCCAATTTGAATGATGGACCAGTCCATTTTAAAAATTTAGCAGCTAAAGGTTAAACAAAAAATGAAATCCTTCACATGCTACAAATATACAGAATAACACTTACTCTTGCATGTGTTTTAACTTCTGTTTATATTTTTCAAAGAAAGGATTGCTATCGATATCATCTGGTTTACTTGAGGTGGAAAACTGTTTGCTGTTCAGTGTAAGCATGCTGCAACATAGATATACAGTAAAAACAAGGAGCTGCGTTCAATAAACAATTGATGCCCCCAGTGGCATCCTTGTCGATAGATTTTGCACCTAAGTCCAAAACGAGGTCAAGGTCAAGGTCAAGGTCAAACTGAGGTCAGGTGATGTTTGAAGATGAGGAATGGTCACAGTTTACATCTGTATTAGTATCAATTCATTCTTGTAAGGGGTATTGATGCTAGACGAAATGGTCCAATTTGGTTAACCAAGAGATGGCCCATATAAAGCAACCTAAGTCCAAAATGAGGTCAAGGTCAAACTGAGGTCAGGTGATGTCTGAAGATGAGGAATGGTCACAGGTTACATCTGCATTAGTATCAAGTCATTCTAGTAAGGAGTATTGATGCTAGACGAAACGGTCCCATTTGGTTAACCTCGTACGGACGGACAAACGAACGGACGGACAGGACAATCACTATATGCCTCCTGCATCAGTAGATGCTGGGGGCATAAAAACAATATGGGATGGAAAATATTTGTTTAAGACCTTTAAAAACATGAAATAAGAGGAATGTATAATCTCATATCTTCCACTCATGAATATCAGTTCTTACATTTTCACTCATGGCTATGTCACTCGTAAAAATTTGTATGCAATCATGGTGTACACCTGAAAGATTCCTAGAGCTGAATACTTCATTTCCAATCTATTATCAAGACAACAATTAGCAATCCTATCATATTTTCTATCATATTTTCTTCAAAAGTCAATTTTTGCCTTTAAATAATCAATTGACCTTAAGCCAGCTGGTAGCAAGTGATTCTGCCTGTGTGACCAGTGCAGACCAAGATCAGCCTGCACATGCAGTCTGGTCATGGTCTGCACTGTTTGCTATTCAGTCAGTAATTTTTCAGTGAACACCCCTTCAAATAATAAATGGTACTGCCCAAATTGAATGATGGACCAGTCCATTTTAGAAATTTATCAGGCTAAAGATAATTTAAACAATTACATAAACATCATACAACAACTGATGAGAAACACAAGAGATGCCACAGGAATAGTGCATAGAAAAAGCCAGGTGTAATAGTTGTCTAAAACTATTTCTTTTCATGAGTGGAGATACATGTATTTCTATCTATCAACTCCTCTATATGGTATTACTAGGAGCTGCATGTTGGTGCAAGAAAAAAGTTTAAAGATAATTGAAAAGAGTTGTCGAAAGTGATAGAAGTATGTCATCAGGTGAGTTAAAAGGTTAAAAACACTGCTTCAGCTACCTAAAAAAATTTGTAGGAATGCAGGGCCTGCTTGAAGCTATTAAGATCAGGTTTCATACTGTTCAATACAACTACCTTATAAGAGTAAAATGCTTTTTTCCAATAATCATTGCAACTTAGAGCTTGAGTTGTCACAGAAAGAAAATAATTTAGGCTATTATAGCCTATATGGCATCTTTCCAGCTTTAATAGAAGAGAGTGACTCCAGGGGGCACTTTGGTAAAACCACAGTCATTCCACGTGCAAACTGGATAGCTCCTGCACGTGAAACAAGCTCCCTTGTGGAATTGGACACACAGTGGTGATTGGCAGGTGATTTGACCACTATCACTTGGCTAAGGAGGCACATAACTTTTTAAAATACATGATAATACCTTGTCCACCTTTTACCACACTGGCCATTGCAGGTGACAGCACTTGTGGCCGGGTATTTATGATGCAATATTTGTCTACTAAGCTGAGATGGAATTCGTCTCCAACATGACAAGCACACACGTAACAAATCAGCTTGAGGCATCATACTCGTGTCGTAGCGGTAGTTCATACATGCGGGTTTCTAGGTAACTGAAACAGAAAAATTATTAATTTCTAATTACTCTGAAGTCATTTAATTTTGTGTGCATATCATGTCACGGTTTTGGCAAAACCACTTTTTTCATTCGGACATTAATTTGTCAGTTTCAAATTTTAAAGAAATAAATGGTGTATCTGCTTGTTCATCAGACCAGATTTCTTATTTTCTGTTTTACGGGAGTGCCATCTCTACTTTTTGACAAAATCAAAATAATTATAAAGTCTATTTCAATTCTTTTATTTTCTTTTTACCTGTCGACTGTCTATCACTGCTACTGCCAAAAATAAAAGATTTACTGTATGGTAAAGGCATTTTGTTTAATCAAGGTCAGTAGATGCATGAACAAGAGCTGTCCATAAGACAGCATGCTCGACTTTTCTCAGTGCTTGACTCTGAATTAGAGTTTTGCCAGTAAAAACTTTATAAAACTTTAACCAAAAAATTCTAAGTTAAAGTGGGGCAAAACTCTGTCAAAATTCAAATCAGAGTTATGGGAATTGTTCCTCCTGGTGTAGACTTTGATAGTAAATAACTATCTTAAGTTTCAAGTCAAAAGCTTTGATAGTAACAGAGATATTTGACTATCAAAAACTTTAACCAAAAAATTCTAAGTTAAAAAGGGGCATAACTCTGTCAAAATAAAATCAGAGTTATGGGGATTGTTTCTCCTGGTGAAGACTTTGATAGTAAATAAATATTTTAAGTTTCAAGTCAAAAGCTTTGATAATAGCAGAGATATTTGACTTTATCAAAAACTTAAGTTAAAATGGAGCATAACTCTGTCAAAATTCAAACAGAGTTATGGGGATTGTTTATCCTGGTGTAGACTTTTGTAGTCAATAACTATTTTTAAGTTTCAAGTCAATAGCTTTGATAGTAACAGAGTAGTCCAAATAATTTGACATCAGAACTGATTCTTAGATATTTCCGTGATAGGCCAGAATCCCTCTTTTTACGTCAAAACCAGTAAAGACTTTTCTGTGGTGAAAATAGATTTAGGTAAAAAAAAACAATCAGGCAATATACTTATATACTTAAACAATGAAATAGTAAAACAAAATAAAACTGAATCATTTTATGGTTTAAACGTAACAGTAAAACATAATAATAAAACGTAAACACATATTACTATATGTTTCATTTGGCTACCTTGCTGCATTTACATGTCTGCCATTACACTCAGTACAGGTCGTTATCGATCCTGTGACACGAAGCAAAGCCATGTAAAATGTGTGTAAACTTTAGGATGCGTTGTTTAAAACAGTGACAAACTGGTGTTTTACTGTTTATTCACATAAACATCAATTAGATGGAAGGAAAAAATGGATATTCTTTCCAGGTATCTTAAAATTTCACTAATATTTTTGTTTTTTTAATTTAAACAGCGATTTAAAAATTGCCGCATAGAGTAGTCGCTGAAGGTTCACCACAGAAAAGGTCCTTCCTATTAAAGTTGTACGTGGAGGAGAGATATTGCAAAAATTATCACAATATCGTGACTCGCGTACAATTAGCTGGACTAGTAACAGAGATATTTGACTTTATCAAAAACTTTAACCATCAACAGCAATGCCGGGGCAAGTGCATTATAGCTCCACTTTTTCTCCAAAAAGTCGAGCTCACAATAGCAGTGCCTGACCAAAGGTCAGAGATTGGAATAGAAACGCGGCTTTGGATTGGTTGGTTGAAAAAAGTGTAGGGAAACACGTAAGAGTCAATGACACGTAAGCTGATTGGATAAAAATTGGACAATCATAAAATTTGTGTTAAAATCAAGCAATACAATGTTTTCTGTAAAATTTGGAATATTTTACAACTGTCTGGCTGAATGTTTGACTTTTCACTTCTCTCTTTAGAATAGTAGGTGTCAGTGGGCATTGTGCCTCTAAATGGGGTAGGTTTGTCTGGAGAAAAATTGTATCGCTAAGAAAAATGGACTGCATGGATAAGCCCATATAAAATTGCTATTTTTATCTGTCTTACTGAAAGAATCACATTTCAATGGTCATTTCTCAATTTTGGGGTATGTGACAGGGTCATTTCTTATAATGGAAGTCTATGGAAAAATAATCGGTATGACTGAATAGCAAAATCTAGTAGATTTCGCGAAATCTAATCAAATTAGCGAAATCTAGACAGAAAATGTAAACTAATGAATATTTTTAAAAATCCTTTTAAGCTTTTATTAAAAGTATAAATCTACATGTGCGTGTCAATTTTCAAAAAAAAATATTTATATTTAGGGTGGTTTTGAAGCGAAAAACGTATACGGGTCTAGTACATGCGCGGAAATCTCAAGTGCCAGGTAAAATCAAGACATAAAATTTAAAGTGATGAATTTTCTTTTTAAATCATTTTAGGCTTTTATTAAGAATATATTTCTAAGTTTGCATGTCAATTTTTAAGAAAAAATATTTATATATAAGGTGGTTTTGAAACGAAAAACGTATACGGGTGTTGATTTCGCCACATTCTATATACGCAGAAATTTCAAATGACAGGCAAAAGCAAGACATAAAATTCAAAGTGATGATTTTTTAAAAAAATCCTTTAAATCTTTTATTCAGAATATATTTCTGCGTGTAATTAGAAACGAAAAATATATACAGGTGATGATTTTGCCAGATGGTCAGTGACATGCAAAATCAAGTCATAAAATTTAAAGTGATGGATTTTCTTTTTAAATCATGTTAGGCTTTTATTAAGAATATATTTCTAAGTTTGCATGTCAATTTTCAAGAAAAAATATTTATATTTAGGGTGGTTTTGAAGCGAAAAACACAATTATACGGGCCTAGATTTCGCCCGATTCTACATGCGCTGAAATCTCAAGTGACAGGTCATAAAATTTAAAGTGATGGATATTTTTTGAAAATCCTTCTAAGCTTTTATCAAGAATATATTTCTATGTGCACATGTCAATTTTCAGGAAAAAATATTTATATATAGTATGATTAATAAACGAAAAACTTATACGGATGTTGATTTCGCCAGAATTTATATGCGCTGAAATCTCAACTGAGAGGCAAAATCAACTCTTTAAATTTTAAGGAATGAAATTTCAGTCGTGTAATTTAAATATTATTAAAAATATCGCAGTTATAGTTGTGACCGATTTTAAAAGTCTATGAGTGTATAATCAGTACTGTACTACACTAATATTTAAACATCACTTGGATTTGAAATTAAGATTTTATCATGACGAAAATAATCCCAGATGTATCTAAATAATGCGATTGTGTTTTACGCTCGTTCCAACAATTTTCACTGAACTGTAATCCGTTGATATACAGAGACTATAATTTTCTACAAAAAAATGATTTCTGTAAGTTAAATATTTTCAACACAATATACACAAGAACTAATCTTACCTCACAGAAGATACAACGGTCGGCACATACAGTTGATTAGTTAATCAAATTAAATTTAATCCAATTAGTTAAGCGGGGGTAAACGATAATTTAATTAAAGATGGCTTTCTCACATGTTTATAGAGGTGCGAAATGCAGCAGGTAATCATTCGGTCAAAATTGTGCCGATTTATATCATCCGACAATTATTAGTTTATTATGTAACAAACAGTAATTATTTAGATTTGCAAATTATTTTTCATTAACACATTTTCCATATGAAAACGTCTTTCTAAGAATTAAATTGAAGTTATATGTTTAGGATATGGCCCATTTTCTTAATGTCATTCATATATGCATTCTTTCTCCAATCATTGGCGAATACAATCTCTTTCAGGTATTAAAAAATTTAGCTGATGATTGATAAATATGAAACGTGCAAACATAATTATATTCTCAATAACGGCTCAACATGATTTTAATAAATAACACAAACTTTTAATTTTACGAGTTGATTTTTTTTCTTTCGCGCAGAATAGGACGAAATCAACGTACACTCGCATAGGATATTCTTTTCAAAACCTTGCTAAATATAAATATTTTTTCTTGAAAACTGACATGCACACGTAGAAATGTATTCTTAATAAAAGCTTAAAAGGATTTTAAAAAGTATTCATCACTTTAGATTTTATGTCTTGATTTTGCCTGTCACTTGAGATTTCTTCGCATATAAAATCTGGTGAAATCAACACCCGTATACGTTTTTCGCTTCAAAACCACCCTAAATATAAATATTTTTTCTTGAAAATTGACAAGCAAATGTATATTTTTATTCCTGATAAAAGCTTAATAGGATTTTAAAAATTATTCATTACTTTAAATTTTATGACTTGCATGATTTTGCATGTCACTGACCATCTGGCAAAATCAACATCCGTATATATTTTTCGTTTCTAATTAATACTTAGTATAAATAATTTTTCTTGAAAATTGACATGCACACGTAGAAATATATTCTTAATAAAAGCTTAAAAGGATTTTAAAAGTATTGATCACTTTAGATTTTATGTCTTGATTTTGCCTGTCATTTGAGATTTCTTCGCATATAAAATCTGGCGAAATCAACACCCGTATACGTTTTCGTTTTAAAACCAAACTTTATATAAATATTTTTTCTTGAAAATTGACATGCACACGTAGAAATATATTCTGAATAAAAGCTTTAAAGGATTTTTTTAAAAAATCATCACTTTAAATTTTATGTCTTGATTTTACTTGTCACTTGAAATTTTTGCGCATGTAGAATCTAACGAAATCAACACCCATATGTATAAATATTTTTTTCTTGAAAACTGACATGCAAACTAAGAAATATATTCTTAATAAAAGCCTAAAATGATTTAAAAAGAAAATTTATCACTTTAAATTTTATGTCTTGATTTTACCTGGCACTTGAGATTTCCGCGCATGTAGAATTGGGCAAAATCTAGACCCGTATACGTTTTTCGCTTCAAAACCACCCTAAATATAAATATTTTTTCTTGAAAATTGACATGGCAAAATTGACATGCAAACGTAGATTTATACTTTTAACAAAAGGTTAAAAGGATTTTTAAAAATATTCATTAGTTTACATTTTATGTCTAGATTTCGCTAATTTGATTAGATTTCGCTATTCAGTCATACCCAAAAATAATTGCAGTGCCTGACCATTTAAGGACGGATTACACCAAACCGGAAGTGACTACTCAGTGTTACATGTGAAGTAGTCCAAAATGTAGTTCCATGCTATGGATGAAATCTGGTATAATGAGTGACATGAGGAGGTGACAGTTAAATTTTTGGCTTATGTTTATTGCTTATAGTACCCGTCTGTACTTTTTCCATGGAAAGCTTGGAAAAACAGCTTGGAAAAAAACCATGGAGTATTCGGACTCTTATTTTGAAAGATTTTGACCAAAGAAAAAAAATCAGGGAATAAAACCTCGGAAACCTTGGCGAAATAACCTCGTAAAATGCACATGCATGGAAACCTTGGAGTATTCGGACAACTTCCGTGGTACTTAACCGTGGATATTTTCCGCAGCAAAAAACCTTGGATTTTTTCCATGGATAGAAACCTCGGAAACCTTGGAGTATTCGGACAACTTCTGTGGTTTTAAACCTTGAATATTTTCCGTGGTAATAAACCTCGGAAACCTTGGAGTATTCGGACCAAATCCGTGGTACAAAACCTTGGATATTTTCCATGGTACAAAACCTCGGATATTTTCCATGGTAAAAAGGCCCGGAACTCTTGCAGTTCTCCGTGTTTTTTTTCCGTGGTCCATAAACAAAAAACCACGGAAATCCTTGTAAAATATCCAAGGTTCTAAAAACTGAGAAGCATATAAAATGTTCTCAGTTTAAAAAAACCACGGAAACCTTGGAAAATTTCCCAGGTTGAAATTTTCTTTGAATTTTTGAGTAGAGAAGTCTGAAAATTAATTTGAATTTAAATTCACATACCCAGGGGAACATGCAGTTGAAAATCGGCATGGAATTCTTTGAAAATTCATTGGAAATCATTGCAGTAAAGTTCAAGGAATTTCTAAGCATTCTTTGCAAAAGTTCGGAAAGGTTTGATGGAAAACCATTGGAAAACATTGCTGTTATTGACACAAATTTCCAGTGAATTCCTATAAATTCCATTGAGATTTGTTATGAAAATCCAAACAATTTCAAAGAAATGCAACCTAGAAAAAGATTGAAAATCTCTGGCATTTCTGAATTAGGCCTGGCACTGAGGAAAAGTGGAAAGAAAAAAAAAAGAAATATTATTACAAAATTATTTTAATAAAATATTGAGACAAGTCTGGGTTTCAAAAACACAAAAAGTATAAAATTCAAAGGGGAATAACACATCTGCCAGCAGCTTTTACATCTGTGGTTAAGAAAAATAAAAATTTACTTAGCTTAAACTTGAAAATTAAACTAAAAGATATATTAAATATCAAAATAATTTGATAGAAATTTTTTGGAGTATCATAGGCTCAATACAAGGTGGCATCAGAATGTCTCTTTGCTTTTCCAAAACCATCACCAGTGTCAGGAACTTCATTCCAGCCATTTCTGAAAATGATATAACATAATTATAGAAACAAATTATATTAGTAATTGCGATTAAAATATAATTTTAGGTAATACAGTATTTGTAACCTAGTATAGTAGTATGTGAAATGACAACTCTAAAGCCAGTTTTAATTTGTAGTTACCATTTAAACATTCTACATGTATCAAAACCATTTATTTATTTATTTATTGGACACTGAAAAGAAAATATTGAGAGCACTGCCTGTGGGTACTATCCCTCATCTGTGTAAGTGCTTGACCATACAATAATGCAAGTTTATTTTTTAATCAGACAAGCTTAAAAAGAAATTTTAGAATTTAGAACTGACAAAAAAAATAATGTTATAAAATGTTGGTGTAATGATCAACCTGTTAGTGTGATGTTAATACCAACAAAATAATAATTTATCAACCTTTTATAGTAATTGTATAGTATAAGACAGTTTGCAAATTTTAACTTACAAATTATAGTTGAAAATATTCTGTAATTTATGCTTGATCCTTGATGGAATTTCTGTCTGTGATCTCATATCATCCTGTAGCATAGCCCACTGAAGCCATCTGATTTCTCTGACTACATCAATTCATACATGGGCATACTTCAAATAACTAGATATGCACACTCTTTCATCTGAAAATGTTTAGTCAGAGGTTCAAAGTGATTTTACTAACATATTTGTACTTATTACAAGTAATTAATTATTGAAAACTGCAACAATTAAGAATGCATAAACTGTTTTCTCAGAAGCAGTATAAATTATCATTCAGTCATATACCTGAAAAAGTTACCTGTAACCAGGTGAAAGTTCAATTTACTAAGATGAATAAAGTTCCTGCCTCAGTCTGTTTATTCTAGACCTGTGACATATAGCTTTAAAACTTAAATTTTACATTAGAAAGTTTGATGTTCTTACCTGATATCTCTCTAAAACCGTTTGCCTCCAACAACATGAACAAAGAACTTCCTGTTTACATTCAAATTTTTGTATTCATGAGCCATTTTCTTTGGTACAATATAGTTACTGAAGGGGATATATAGAATGTTCTTAAAATATATAAGTATACAGTTCATGGGGAAATTTGACCATTTATTTGCTCACAGCATTTGCAAAGATCACATTAAAAAAAAAAAAATAAAAAAAAAAAAAACCAAGCAGAAATATTGGGATTATTTTTTGGGGTACAGGTGTAAAATGGCTTCAGAAGCCTGTATTTTCATTGGTCCTTATCTTGATCAGATAAGCTGTATCTCTGTGTGTTAACACATTTGTATACATTGAACAGCAGTATATTAATTGGCTGTAAAAGCAAGATAATTAATCACTGCCAATCATCAAAAGAATAGACTTATTCAGTTATGATGATGTAACATTATATTAAAAGCATAATATCATTTACAATTTGTTGTACTTATGACATGTCTTTTAATGCCTATTATCAGGTGCTGTTGTTTGAGGTGTTCAATAACCAAAAAATAAATAGCTTCAATATAAATAGGACCTTAATAATTTTCAATGATATATCTTGTTACATTAATTATAAATAAAATGATAGAATTCTAATTTACATCCTTTTAATACACAAAATGTAAACATTGACATAAATTTTAATTAGTTAGATTTCTTGTTTCATTTCAGTTAATTTGAATACCGAAGTATAATCCAAACAAATCTTGAGATTTTCAAAATGAATGAATTCTTTGCTGCAATTTAATATTATTTTAAGTGGTCTTTGTTTACAGATTGTCTCTCTAAACTGGTTAAATAATTCATTGATAATGGTCTGACTGAGAAAAAAATTATGGTCTTTTCAGACAGGTTTTGTAAAGTGGTCTTTGTTTGCAGGTGGTCTTTTAACACAGGTTTTGACTGTATTCACAATTTCCATAATTGTGAAAATTGAGGGCTGGCTTAAATAATAATTATGTATGAATATATGCATGTGCAAATAATGCATTATAAATGAGAATATATAGAACAGGATTTTCATATTCACAAAATTTCAATCTTGAAAGGGTATCTGATTTTACAGTATTTGAATGAATATTCTTTTGAATGAATAGCTGCATAAATATTGCACTCCATGGTTCAAATATGTCTAAAATATCTAGCTAAAATTCTAGCTATCAGTGTGGACTTAGTCTAAATTTTACACGGAAACATTCCGTGCCCTTTTTCCGTGCCAAATTTTGACTAAGTCGAAATTCTTTACGCTAAAATTTTCCTAAGTGTGAGTTTCCGTGCTTAATTTTTTCTAAGTGTTAGAATTTCTTCATCTTAAATTTTCTAAGTGTCAGATTCCAAGGTTTTTTCCCAAGCTTTTTCAGTTTTCCGTGGAGTTTTGATGGCATTGCCAAGGATTTTTTCCGAGAATAGTAAGAAAATGCACGGAAAATAGCAACCATGGCAAAAATCCATGTAAATCTTACATGAAAACCTTGAAATTCCATGGAAGTTTTATTACTTTCCATGGTTTTTTCAACAAGACCACGGAATAAGTACAGACGGGTATTGAGAATAGATCTAGACCATTTTCATTGTAAATTTCTTGGAATAAGTTTTATTCTTTGCGAAAAATGTCTACCTACGCGTAACTGCTAAACAGCTGTTTTCATGGGGGCATTTTTAGAGGGTGATGTTTCTCAGAACAGATTATTTTTCTTATATTCAACATAACATGTCAATATTTTTCTATTTTTGATAAGAAGACATGTTATACTAAATGACCATATATGGTTTTCATATCATTGAAATGCTCTAAAGTGCTGAAAATGAGGTCTGAATGTTTTGTTATTAATATGAAATAAATAAGGACTTGAATTGGTAGAGTGTAACCTTTAAGGACGGATTACACCAAACCGGAAGTGACTACTCAGTGTTACATGTGAAGTAGTCCAAAATGTAGTTCCATGCTATGGATGAAATCTGGTATAATGAGTGACATGAGGAGGTGACAGTTAAATTTTTGGCTTATGTTTATTGCTTATAGTATTGAGAATAGATCTAGACCATTTTCATTGTAAATTTCTTGGAATAAGTTTTAGTCTTTGCGAAAAATGTCTACCTACGCGTAACTGCTAAACAGCTGTTTTCATGGGGCATTTTTAGAGGGTGATGTTTCTCAGAACAGATTATTTTTCTTATATTCAACATAACATGTCAAATTTTTTCTATTTTTGATAAGAAGACATGTTATACTAAATGACCATATATGGTTTTCATATCATTGAAATGCTCTAAAGTGCTGAAAATGAGGTCTGAATGTTTTGTACGTGTACGTGAATATATGTCAAAGTAAACCTATATACCGTTCAACTTGGGAATATGTTCTATACCTTCACCGGTTTTGTTGTTGTTGTTCTCCCATAATTCTACCGGACCTGCTGCCGTGCTTGCGCAATAAATAATTTTCAGGACGACATTTGATAAAATAAAATTTCTTATGAACGATCGGGCGCCGCATTATTAAAACAAATTATTCTATCCAGTTGAAAATTCGCGGTATCAATAGAAATCGGTGTTATTCGGGTTTTTTCATGAAACGAGTTTATGGATGGTTCAAGCGGCCCGCTTTTTGTTTCCAATAATGAATTATGATGTAAGCTACATTACTGCACTGTTTGAATAACAAAACCATTGTTTATTTATTTCTTTGAATGTAGAAAAGCCAATAATTTCAAAAATGTCAATGTAAAACGAATATAGACACGCTGTCCTAACAAAATTTATTTATATACATAATTTTATCTCACATTTATGTCACAAGTCACTGTGGTCCAGTGGTTTGCGGAATGTTTTCCATGCGCGAGGTCCGAGTTCGAATCTCGTAATGTGCTTGAATTTTTTTTTTTTTTAGCTTCCAATGTTCTGTCTGTAAATTTTGAACAAAATATTCGAAGGCATGGAAAAGCATATATCGATATTGCTTATCTCCCCTCCCTTCCACAATCTTTCACATACATTGCAACTACTTTCTAAAAGTCAATTCACTGACTAGAGTTTTAGTAAAATTACACTTGGAAAAAAATGTTGGCTATAAACTTGAGAGACTCACTACGATCACTATCAAGCTAAGAAATTAACCTTAATCATATTCAAAAAAAGGTCCCAGACTGTTAGCAGTTAGGTAAATTAAATTGAAGTTCGACCAAGAGTGTTTGTGTTATATATAAAATTCTGGTCAAGAACTTTTTACAATGAATTTGAAATAAGAATTTCACAAGTAAATGGTTGTTTGTCATTCTCACATACACGAGTTTTACCATAGCTGTATTAGTGGAACACAATTTGTCCTAAAAGAGTGTCATTTGACAATAATGGCATTTAAAAGAATTAAAATAGTCCGTGTTTATGATAGCAGGATTATGTAAGTTCCGGTATCTATATTACAAAAGAATATCAGAACAAGATGATATTGAATGTGATGTTACGCAGGCATAATGTGTAAATTGTTGTGTTTTACTTTTTGGATTGTTTTGTCGTTTTTAGAAACTATTTGTTTGTAACAAATGAACTGAAAAGAATATGTGCATTTCCGGATTCAGAAATTTGTATTAGAGAAACAAATTGATAGCAAATGCATGATCGTTGTAAACAGAAACAAAATTGGTAATATTATGTATAAATAAATGACTTGCATCTGTATATAATAAAATATTTATCCAAAACTACTGAGGAAGAGTGTGTTTTATGCATGCTCACTGACAACACATAAAGGCCTGATATTGGGTCACTTTTGAATGACTGTTGCACCATATATAATACTATGAGGAAAATTTGGTAAATGACAAAGTGTTCGAATTTATCAATATTCGTACAGCCCCCATTCTACATACCCCTTTCCGGCGCTCACTTCGTGTGAGTTAAAATTTGCTTACTAGATATAAATTTGAATTATGTAAAGTTTTCAGCAAAAGCATTATTTTGATACCAATAAATGATAACAATTTGCAAAAATAAAAAAGTGACAGGTCAAAAATTCCCCATTCTCTGTCCGGGTTTATGCAACAGTTTCATTTTTGTCGTGTTGAGCGACATGTGAAGTTTCCACTTTTCTCTATTTTATCATCAGTACAACTTAATGGTGCATTTTGGGACTAGATTCTGTGCACCCAAATATCACTATTATCTTTAACTCATGAACACTATTTTCCATTGTCTGTCTAGTCTTGATACATTTGAAGAAATGATTAGATCTATGTTCATTTAAACAAAACTTTTTAAAACATTCCCCCTTCTTATTTTTATAACAATAGCAAAACCATCAGGCTTTCTGTCAAAACTGAAAGCCAAACAGAAAATATCAGAAAGAACAATTTAATGCAGAAAAAAAGAAAGAATCCGTATCACTATCACTAGGTTTTCCCGTCAGATAGGCAGCGCCTAATTTCATATTATGAAATAAATAAGGACTTGAATTGGTAGAGTGTAACCAAAAAGGGACGCAGTTTACTCGCGAAAATACATTACAAACTCTCTTCTCTTTCATAATAAAATACCCCAAAACATGAGTATGACTTGTAATCAAAGATTACTTAATATTTTCAATAAAATTTATCAAATATATCAAAAAAATCGATTGTAAAAGCGTGAAAATTAAAGTAAAATCTCTTAACGATTTCCCGGAGCCGGCGAAGGTCGAACAAAATCGTAAAAGTAAATAAAACATTTTATTAATAACCATTGAATGACAGAAATATTGAAGGTATTTTGGTAGCTGTTCTTCTTTCACCTTCTTCGTATGTAAATCTTTATTGTTTAATTTTGTCAGCTTGGTTTTTACGACATACATCGATCTGGATTGCGATAGTAAACAAACTGAATCAATATTTTACCATCTGTTGCTTTAAGTCATTTTCTTGCTGATTTACGCCCTAATATGGATTGATTTCCGTTTAAAGCAGATAAATATACATCGTAGAAGTTCTGTGTCAACTGAGTTTCAAACTATCCATTGAAAAATGCAACAGTGGTAAGATCAGATATCTGTCTAATGACAGTAATGTTGAGTAAGTTCTTTGACTTATAAATCAGATTGAAGGGATGTACAATTACTTCACTCCTGGTACAGCTGTTTTACTGATTTGTTTGTATGTGAGCTTATTTATAGTCGCCACCAGTAACGCATATATGTGACTCCTCAAGAAAACAGTAACGTTAGTGGGAGGATAGTGCAAGATACAGAATTTAAGACACTCGATATTCGCTAAGTTTCCCTTTTACTTTATGATTATCCTGCTAGGTTTAAAGCACCAATACACAAGAAGGAGTAGGGCTCGAACTCACGACATGGTTTCATAATCAGTCACCTACATCTCAATAACCAGTCTAAATAAACATTATGTAGAATTGTCTTGCTGATCGAATTATAGTAATTAATACACATGTAGTTTGCTAGTTTTATGCCATAAAATATTGTCAATTATGTGACACTGAAAAATCTAGTTTTGCTGCTAATATTGAGTATGAAAAAGTAAAGGGTATTTATTAAATCATAGTTGTCCCCTGTCTGTTGTTCAAGCTACATATCTTGGCCTAGAACTCTCTTCAAATTCTTCTTTGCACTCTTTTTTTATCACAACTGTCATCGTCTTCCTGAGTGGACTGAGTAGCTAGGAGATTTGACAGTCTATGATATTTTTAATGTAAAAGGGCTGTACATTCTATTTTAAGGTTTTGATTAGTTAATCGAAAGCGAAAACAAGAAAAATATATTTCTTCACTCTTCGCTCGCTTCTGATTTTCTCAAAAACAAAACAAAATATTTAAATTATTTTTTCACTTGCCACCTCAATTTTTTCAGAAAAAAATCCGATGAACAACTTTTCAATTTGGTATGGCCTTAGGTGAGTAAGAAGGTCAAGAACCATAACTCTTTTTCTTGCACATTACCTTACATCAAGCACTAAGAGTAAGGTGTTGGCAATCATAGGATTAGGTAGTGCTATTTTTCAAATGGGGGCAGTTTTCCCAATTTTAGCGGCTAGAGCTAAAAATAGAAAACCTTTTAACAACTTCTATTCATGAACCTCTTGATGGATCTTAACCAAACTTGGTCTGTAGCATCATAATAAGGTCCTGTCCCAATGTGTTTTCAAATGGGGGAACTTTGCACCATTTTGGGGCTACTAGAACTAAAATAGATTTTTTTAAAACAAATTCTTTTCATGAACCACTTAGTGGATCTTCATGACATGGTCTGTGGTACCATTATAAGGTCCTTTCCCAAGATTTTTTCAAATGAGGGCACCTGGTGCCATTTAGAAACTACTACAGCTAACAATACAAAGACTTTTGTATAACTTTCAGTTAACTTATGAATGAATATTTACCAAACTTGCTCATAAGAAAGCTCTATAGATCCTCAATGTCCCTCCTCAGGTGAGCAACTTAGGCCTATTTGAGCCACCTGTTTTGTTTGGGTCTATTTTTCTTGAATAATATTAAGGGCAGTAACTTTGAGACTTTTCAAACTTTTTGACATCAGAAAATGTGTAGTTTTGCCAAGAACAATCACTCTTGCCTGCATCTTGACAGAATTATGGACTTTTTGCACAAGAAATCAATTGATTCACCTTGCGAAAGAAACGATAGAATAAAAATCACATGATGTAGAATTCCTAATTCTGATTTTGGCACAAAACAATGATAGTTATTCATTTTATTTTCCTTTACAGTATGAGGTTCTAACTGCTTTCACTGGTCAGTTACAACAACAACAACAAGAGTGACTTACATTAGTCATATAAAGTGCGCTATGATGTCATTGAAACCAGTTTGTAGATCTATATAGTAATGGATGGTGATGTCATTGGACTTTACCTGTGTCTTTTTGCATTGTGCTTCAGAACAGCTTCGTGTATGGGTAGGATTTTGATTTTTTATTAATTACATATATCTGTTCTTTTTGTTTCAATTTGCTTTGTTTAAAGTTCTGTCCCGTGTCAACTTTTAAACTTTTCATGGTGGAAGAAGGCGTAAGGCTCCTCAGGGTATTATTTCTGTCACAGGTGTAAGCACCTGAACTGGACCACTAACAATCTGGGAGCCAGTTAGATGTCTTCCTCACATGAAAGAATTCAGCGCCAATCACCAAGCAGTGATGGCACAGTTTTAGTGACCCTTAACCAAAGAGCCTGTATAACCGGTGAAAGTAACAACATTAACAATTCTAAAATTCTGTATTGAAGTCTTTCATTAAAGTCGAGAGGTTGTGTTATATACTTTTATATTAATGAATATACAGAGCCTGGCCTTCTTATTTGTTTAACTGACAGTTAGAATTTCTGTTATTCAGTGAAATGATCTTTGCTTATCTTGAGTGCCAGTCCTGGATTTCTTTGAGTAATGTGAGTGGTCCCCAGTCATTTTCCTTGTATTGTTCAAGTTTGTGTACAACATCAGCAATTTGCATGTCCCGTCACAACCTATGAGCGATTGTTGTTTTACTGTATATGCATATTTCAGTGTGTGATACAAAGCCATGTTTGAATGGAGTGTGTACAGATCTCAAGCTTGGAGCAGAATATAGCTGTTCATGTAGACCCGGTATGTATACATTTATATGTCATTTTGTCATTGGTACATTTCACAAATACAGTCAAACTTTGTTCACCCTCACTCGAACTTATCATCAGGTCCATTCAAAGTCCCTGTATAATGTTTATTGTCCGATAACTCAAACAGATTTTGCCGGTCCTGTTGAGTCAAGCGAATGAAGTTTGACTGTACATAGTGTTTTAGTACTGATTGAGGTAAGGAAGTTTATGATAAAAAACAATATTAATATTTTTACAGCATGTGCGACACATGCTTGATTGTGCGAGGCATGTAGAATCCCGGTTATCCCACAACTAAACATAATATCTTGTTAATAGTTGCTACTTAGAGTTATGGTAATTTTATGCTTCAACCTTATCACATAATTATCAAAACTCAACAAATGTACCCATCCACCCAAGAAGAAGTGGGCTCTTAAATGGATTGCGTTTCCATTCTATAATGGGGATGACTTGATTTCAGCGAATTTGTCGAGTTGTAATCATTAGGAAGAATTTCATGCAGACATTAGAGTGGTTGGGTGTTTATACATCATCTGGTATGTGTCCATGCAGGGAGTTTACTATTATATTTACACAAGTGTTTTTGGTGTCAAGATTCAGAGAGCAATGCAGTTTTAATCAAGTTTAGACATATACATTCATAAAACACTTGGGAAACCTAATTTTGCAGTTCAGAACAGTGTATATCAAACTTGTATGTGGAGTGCAATTTCATTCCTTTTTATACCCGAAGTATCTGATGGCCATTTCGGAGACAGTCTCAATGGACAGTCTGTTTTTCTCCATAATCACTTTCCTGACTCATATTTCTGATACCATTCAAAAGATGTTTAAATAACTACTAAAGAATGATCACCAGTATCATTTGACAAGCTACATACACAATCTAGGTCAATAGATTAAGGACACAAGGACACACTTTTAGGACAACAGTTGAAATGCTTTATTTCATGTCCACTCCTTATCATTTAAATTGCTGAAAGGAATTTTATATAACTAGCATCATTTGTTCACCTCATCATGAATGAGATGAGTTGTAGAGCACATGACCGAGATCCAAGGTCAAGGGCACACATGATGGTAAAAATCATTCTTTTAATCAGTTAGTCCTTCCCTGTATAAAAAGCAGTGTTTGGGAGTATTACTTACTTTCAGGGATAGCTCAGGATAGTAAGTTAGCAGATTCGTGTTGATATGTCTAGGTACACACACTGATTTCTTAATTTCTGTATTATGAATTTTTCAGCTCTTGGTTATTGGTATAGCAGAGGTAGTGCATTTAAAAACAGACTTAACATGTGTCAAATATGTTTAAACTTGCAGGTTATGGAGGGACTGGATGTCGGAAGTTAAACAATTACAGAGTATGTGAATCACAGCCTTGCTTAAATGGAGGAACTTGTATGGTATAGTGTTCATAATTTTTAGCTCATCTGATTTTTTGAGAAAAAAAATGATGAGTTATTGTCATCACTTGATTTGCGTCGGCGTTGGCGTTGCTTGGTTAAGTTTTATGTTTAGGTCAGCATTTCTCCTAAACTATCAAAGCTACTGCTTTAAAACTTGCAACACTTGTTCACCATCAATAGCTGACTCTGTACAGCAAGAAACATAACTCCATCCTGTTTTTTGCAAGAATTATGGCCCCTTTTGGACTTAGAAATTATCAGATTTCTTGGTTAAGTTTGTGTTTAGGTCAACTTTTCTCCTTGACAGTCAAAGCTATTTCTTTAAAACTTGGAGCAGTTATTTGCCATTAAAAGCTGACTCTGCACAACAAGTACCGTAACTCTACATTGCTTTTTGCAAGAATTATGGCCCCTTTTGGACTTAGAAAATTAGGTTTCTTGGTTAAGTTTTGTGTTTTGGTCAGCTTAATTTTCTCCTAAACTATCAAAGCTATTACTTTAAAACTTGCAACACTTGTTTACCATCAAAAGCCGACTCTGTACAGCAAGAAACATAACTCCGTCCTGCTTTTTGCAAGAATTATGGCCCCGTTTGGACTTAGAAAATATTATATAGAGACAAAAAAAATCAGTTGAGTGTCTGTACCGCAAGGCGTTGCTCTTGTTATCTAAATTTAAGATTTGAATTATATGCACAAGGGCTTTTGGCTTTTAAAAAGTCATTTTCAAGGGTAGCATAAATCAAAACAAAAAAATAATGGCATTAATGGCATTAATTTTGCCTGTATAGTTCAATATATAAATGCTAACTGAACAAAATTATCAATCAACAGAATTCCAGAGAAAAATTGCTAGGAATAATCTGTCTTAATGGCCACCTGTATTAAAGATATCTTTTGTCCATCTTTCACTAAAATATTGTATCTTTAGACATAATCCTCACCAGATGTATTATACGATATTTAACTTTACAAAATATATACATTTATTTGATATGAAGAGCTACATTCTTAATTAAGTATCATGTTTTAATAGTTGTTTATTAACCCTTAGCCTCCTGGCGGCAGATGATTCTGCCTTTGCGACCAGTGCAGACCAAAATCAGCCTGCACATCCGTGCAGTCTGATCATGGTCTGCACTGTTCGCTATTCAGTCAGTAAATTTTCAGTGAAAACCCCTTTGAGTAATAAGTGGTACTGTCAAAATTGAAAGATGGACCAGTCCATTATAGAAATATAGCAGGTTAAGGGTTAAAAAAACTTCCATTTTTCAGTGGCAGTACACATTTATACTGTGTTTAGCTATACATGTATTAAGTGTGTACAATTTTTAGACCTGATCCATACTAAAATGTGTTGATTTTATGTTATGTTTGAATGAATTCTATGTTGTAATTGCTCAAATTTTCAAATATGAATTTGGGTCTTGTATACTTTTGAGCAACTTTTTGCCTTAACCCTTATCATGCTGGACACGATTGATTCTGCCTTTGCGACCAGTGTAGATCATGATCAGCCTGCACAGCCATGCAGTCTGATCATGATCTGCACTGTTCGCCATTTGGTCGGTATCTTTTTGGTAAGCACCCCTTTTAACAGTTAATGGTACTGTCCAAATTGATTCATTATAGAAATTTAGCAGGGTAAGGGTTCAGAAGCCAATCAACTAATTTCCACAATTCATGTTTCTTTTTAGATTTCAACCTGATTTAAGCAGCCATGTTTCTCTATACTGGTAAAATCTGAATGAATTAGTACATTTCTTCCAGGTTTCTGGGGGATATTTCAAATGCACATGCAGAGAGGCATTCACAGGAGCAAGATGTGAAATTGAGAGATTAATGTGTGAATCAAATCCCTGTGTTCATGGGTTTTGTGTAAATCGACCTGCTGGTTACACATGTGTATGTGATAAGGGATATGAAGGTATGTAATTCAAACCTAAACGTCTTCTCAGTTGTTTCACCATGGTGAACAATTCCCCCTTTCCAACTTTTCCTTTTAATTTGTTTGAAAAATATTTAAATATTAACAAATAATCTGTTTTTATTACTTATATCACATTAATAGGCAGATATTTATCCATATCAGTTGTGCATAATTATGTCTCCCACCACACAGTGGTGTGGAAGACATATTGATTTACTCCAGTCTGTGTGTGTCTTGTCTGTCAAAAAGCTTGTCCGCACTCTAATTCGAACATTTCTTATCCGATCTTCACCAAACTTGAACAAAATGTGCCTGACCATAAGTCCTCGACCAAGTTCGATAACTAGCCAAATCAGCCCAGGCACTTTGGAATTATGGCCCTTGAATTACCAAAAAAAACTCAGAGCGCATGCGCATTCCTGGACCCAAAAGGTACCCTTATACCACTTATTATTAGTAGTATATGGTACCTTTTGGTCCAGGAATGCACATGCGCTCTGAGTAGTATAGGAGTCCTTTTGGCTTGATGAATGTGCATGCGCTCTAGTAGGGCAAGTCGATAATGAGCCAAATTGGCCTAGGCACTTTGGAGTTATGGCCCTTGAATTACCGAAAATCGGCCGTTTTACTCTTGTCCGCACTCTAAGTCGAACATTTCTTATCAGATCTTCACCAAACTTGAACAAAATGTGTTTGACCATAAGTCCTTGACGAAGTTTGATAACTAGCCAAATCGGCCAAGGCACTTTGGAATTATGGCCCGTGAATTACTGAAAATCGGCATTTTTACTCTTGTCCGCACTCTAAGTCAAAGATTTCTCATCCGATCTTCACCAAACTTTAATAAAATGTGTTTGACCATATGTCCTCGGCCAAGTTCGATAAGCAGCCGAATCAGCCCAGGCACTTTGGAATTATGGCCCTGGAATTACCCAAAATCAGCCTTTTTACTCTTCAAAGGTATATTTGTAGTGAGTAAACGATATATAAAGACTGACTTACTATTTATGATTAGGCAGTTGTGGGAGACATGCGATTTTCTTAAAAGCAGCTCTAGTTTGAATATTCCTGTTCAGTGATTTTAAGCAGAGTTATGGCCCTTTATTTCTCTAATTTTATGATGTTTTTGAAACTTCTATTTCACCATTGTGTAGATTTCCATCAAGCATTCCAGGAGTAATCAGTCCCAAGCCTTATTATGCATATCATCGGCATGTTCATATTCATTGGTTTTCAGTGAAATTATGGCCCTTGTTTTATCATATTTTACAGTGTTTACACTGCTTGCCATGTAACACTAGGCTTTTCATCAACCTCATGAATGATCATTGTGAAGTGAAGCTGTGATTATCATGGGCATGTTCTGGTTTAATGATATTCAGCAGAGTCAGACCCTTGATTTATCAAATTGTATGATGTCTATACTACTTTGCTCATATCTCTGGTTGAAATTCAACCAAACTTCACATGAGTGGTCAGTGCAAAACCTAGTTGTGATTATCATTGGAATGATATTGTTCAGTGATTGTGACTGGAATAATGGCCCTTACTTTTTTGCATTTTTTCAATGTCTCTGTGTTTATTGATGGGAGACGTATGTTTTTCATGAAAAACAAGGTCATGTTCCCTGTTGTTCCGAGGCTCAATCAGTCAAAGTAGGAGTTGCACAGACCTTGAGACTATAAAACTTTGCGATCAATAACTGCAGAAGCTTTGGCTGCCAAGGGGTCAGTACCACATTCTATCATTAATAGTGTGACTGAGTTGAGATCAATAGAATTAACTATAAATATAGATTTTATGATAAATTTTGTTATAGGGAAGTTATGTGACATCAACAAAGACGACTGTGTAGATAACCCCTGTGAGAATGGAGGTCAATGTTATGATGGTATTAACAGCTACATGTGTGACTGCCTTATAGGCACAGCAGGGAAGCATTGCTCTAGAAAGCAGACATGTCCTGATGGTATAATGCTTTATCATTACCCGAACAAAACGTGTATTATTTATAATATAATATTAACATTCAACGTGTATTATGTGTAGAAAGACGAAAACATTCATTTCTGAATAAACAACATGTGCACACTAATATCAGTGGTGACTCTTGCATAATGAGCTGTGTCATGAGAATACCAAGATAATGCATTTGCGACCAACAGAGATCCAGACCAGCCTGCACATTCGCGCAGTCTACTCAGGACCCATGCTGTTCGCTAACAGTTTCTCTAATTGCAATAGGCTTTAAACACAAACAGCATGGATCCTGACCAGACTGCGCGGATGTGCAGGCTGGTCTGGATCCATGCTGGTTGCAAATGCACTATGTTGGTTTTTCTCATGGTGTGGCTCATACAGAATTCGATACTGTTTACAAAAAAAAGGTAAATAATACACAAAATGACATCATTCAGAAAAAAATCTTTGAAAATCAGATATCAGAATTTCCAAATGGACATTCAGTGATGACATGATTATGCAATTTTTCATTTGTTTTTTTTTATATTCTAAATGGAAAATCAGGAACTGTATTTTTATCAGAAGGCAATTTACAATTTAAGTGCATCGGTCTCATTGGCTGTTCTGTGATTTTATTTCAGAGGTCGATAATCAAGGATTTGTGTTTTCTTATATTTGTGCAAAGAAACCTCTCATGATATTTTATAGATAACTACAGCAGAATGAATGTTATTTTTTTGTGTTTATAAGGGTATAAAACACATTGTGAAGCTACCATCACAATCGAGTTAAAACAAATTAGTATAAACTATAAACACATTGAAACTTCTGGCAAATGATCCAAGAATCTTTAGCATGATTCACAGATTTGCTAGTAGTCCCAATGGAGTTTCTAACCATATAAATGCCCCAAAATAATAGTACATGTAAATCCTTAACGTTCAGCCTGCTAAATTTCTAAAATGAATTGGTTCATCATTCAATTTAGGCTGTACTATTTATTATGGTGTTCACTGAAAATTTACTGACTGAAAAGGAACGGTGCAGACCATGATCTGGTCGCAAAGGCAGAATCACTTGCCACCAGCAGGCTAAAGATTAAAGGATGAAGGCCTTAAAATGGTTTATTGTTTGATCACCGGGCTTGGGTAACAAGTTTACCAGGAAAGTGTTTAAATATCCTAGCATCTGTAGTTAGAGAAAAGCCACAAAATGATCTTGTTTATTGATATTCTAGGAGTATGTACAACTTTATGGAGACAGAAAAAAATATGATAACTATAGCTGTAATTCTATAAATATGTAGGTTATTCTGCGTTAGAACCTGAAAATCTATATCTTTGTGCAGTAACATGCCTTATTTTTATTTTTACTTTTGAGGAAAAAAAATACAAATACTAGAATGGTGGTTGAAATGCTTTGATCATCATTCAGTGAATAATAAATTTATAGGGGACTTATTTTCGTGGATTTCGCAGTTGAGTCGATCCATGATATTAAATCCCACTCCCATTCATTTTACAGTTTTAACCTTTACCCTGCTAAATTTCTAAAATAGACTGGTCCATCATTCAGTTTTGGGTAGTACCGTTTATTATTCCAAGGGGTGTTAAATGAAAATTTACAGACTGAATAGTGAACAGTGCAGACCATGATCAGCCTGCATGGATGTGCAGGCTTATCTTGGTCTGCACTGGTCACAAAGGCAAAATCACTTCCTGCCAGCAGGCTAAGGGTTAAACTCAAGGTTAAACTTGTTTAATAACCTTTCCGTTGATAAAAAAATATTGATATAATTTGTGTTTTAAGAAAGTTTATGCCATTAAAAAAACATCACTGTTTACAAAAAAACATGGATGTCCAGCTTCTGCCTGCCCGATCACTGTCTTATCAGTTCTAAAAATAGAAAGTACAACAGATTTGTATACAAACACGATCTCGCCTATAGGCATGCACCTTTAAAATCATATTTATCATTACAGGAGACCCGTGTGAGAACTACGGAGTGTGTATACCTGGGACTGGAGACACTCCTAAGACCTGTTTCTGTTTGACAGGATACACAGGGGACAGGTGTGAGACTAATATTGATGATTGTTCCAGTCATAAATGCACAAATGGAGGTAAAAATTATTTATTAGGGGAATCCTGAAGGGAGCAGATCTGCTATGCACCTACTGTTTATGTCAGAAATCCTTTTTCACAAGAGTTTAAACTGAAGATATAGGTCATTTTGAAGAGTCTTAGACTGACTCTTGCAAATTTTCATGTCAAGTTTAAACTTTTCTTCAGAGCCAATCCCCTGACCACTTTAGCATTTCCGCCTCTATAACCTCAAATACTTCAGCTACCTCTGTGCTTGGTAAGATCATGTTTTGTCTTTTATCAGCATCAATAATTGTTAAGGTGATTGATTTTATGATGAAATGATTATTTATATTTAAGTTAAGGAATACACATAGCATTATTTTTATTTTTATGGCATTGTATGATTGTCTTAAATTTTATGGAGCTGACCACTTAGCTCAATATGGAGAGTGCAGATTGACTGGTCTTGAGTTTGATCCCCATTTCGTAGTATATATTAAAAGGACTTTTTGTCTGAAATCATTTTGTCCTCCACCTCTGATTGATAGCCAGAAGTTGGCAGTTACTTATGGAGAGCAAGTTAATACTGGTACAGAATCAAGGAACACTAGTTAAACTACCTGCCATTACATAAATGAAATGAGCCGCACCATGAGAAAACCAACATAATGGCTTTGCGACCAGCAAGGATCCAAACCAGCCTGTGCATCCGTGCAGTCTGGGCCAGATCCATGCTGTTCACAAACAGTTTCTCTAATAACAATAGGCTTTGAAAGCGAACAGCATGGATCCTGACCAGACTGCTTAGATGTGCAGGCTGGTCTGGATCAATGCTGGTCGCAAACCCACTATGTTGGTTTTCTCATGGCGCGGCTCAAATACTGTTGAGAAATGACACTAAAATTTAATGTCTTCTTCCTTGTTCCATTCTAGCTTTTGTCAGTTTGCCATATAAGAACGTAAAAGTGAAATGACAAAAGAATTTTGAAATTAACAACAAAAATTAACAAAAATGAAATACAGCTAAACAATTTATTATGCAAATATTTTGTAGGTGTATGTGTAGATGAAATCAACACCTATTCATGTCAGTGTGATCAGAGGCATACAGGAGCTTTCTGTGAAACTGAAATAGATCCATGTTACTCAAACCCTTGCAAAAATGGCGCCAAATGTGTTGTTGATAATTCAGATGCAGATGGATACAAGTGCTTTTGTGTGTCTCCTTTCTCAGGTAAACAGCTGTCTCAAACATATGTATGTCTGTATATTTTCTTACTGATTAATCCACAAAATCTTTGACAGTACTTAAGATTAATTTCTTTCTTATTTTGCAAGATCCATGTGTAAGTTGTACATCATTCTACAGGTCTTTTGGGTGGTAGAATTTTCATTTGAACATTCCTTGAATCATTTTAATTTTATGGGCAAAATGTAATTTCTGTGAATTTTTGGCCCTGAAAAATTTCTAAAGATTATTTTCTTCAAATTTATTTTACACATGTATAATTTTTCTATGCTATCCATGGTATTCTGAAATTTTCATATGGATCCAGTGGCAAATTGTAATTTAGGCTGTTTGTATTAGAATACATCCTTTTGGTGATAGATTTAGAGATCTTAAAAAGTTAAAAAGAGTTCTGTCACCACCCTTGGAGTTCTTTAGAATGATGTAAAATATCAATGAAACTGTCTTAAATTTAAAGAGAAACAAGGAAAACTTTTCTTTGGGAAAAGCAGAATTACATGTTAATTACTTAAGGAGGTAGGTTTCCTTAATATTTGTATGTGCGCATGTCCAACCGGAAGCTAACGTGACGATTTACGACAATGTTTACGACAAACTAAATGTATTTGTATATCCATTCTTCTGAAAACAAATTATGAACCTGTCTCCGATCTGATGCTTTATGATTTGATAATGCATAAATAATGAATCAATTGCCGCAGAAACGCTTCAAAACAATGCTGCCTTAAAATGACGTCATGACGTTACGTGTCAGTTACCGTGCAAAATTTATAGCTTTTATTTTGAAAGTACGTATTTCTGTGCATTTTCTTTATTTAAACTATTTTCAAACAGCAATTATTTGCTGAAATATTTTTTATGAGTCTTTTGCTTTGAATAATAATCAATATTTTGCTTCTTTTATTTAGTTATATTGAAATGTTATGCGGAATGTAAGAAAATAAATGTTATTTGGAATATAGTTGGGTGTAAGGTTACTTGTTACGTCCATTTTCAAATAAAAATTCTGGCAGTTTGATTTGTAATACCTATTTTCCAGTTTCCGTATATAATTTGTTACTTATATACTAAAACTAAGCTATTATATTGTTCAAATTTCAGTAGAAAATTGTGGTTTCTTGAATTGAATTGATGTTACCATGGAAACGAAGCCCGTGACCTATATATCTAAATATAAAATTCAAAAGCGTTGACACTGGTCTATTTAAGGAACACAGCTTCGGCTTTTTATTTTCATTTCTACAATATCCATGAGAATAATAGCAGCATGCCGAACTATTTTTCCATGAAAAATGCCAGACGATGGGTACTGCTTAAGTATTTTAAGGTAATAGATCACTAAAAGTAATGTTTACAAAATGGCCTTTGCTTGGTATATTCTGAAAGGTAACCGTGTTTTGCACTATTATGCAATTTTTAAACAACTTTTACCGTGCCGTTTTTTATAAATTTTGTATAACTTATGGTGTCTCCTCAAGCTCAAGTAGAGACAAATTTCAAAGTGATAGCCACTATCCAAAACGTTTGCAGAGAACTCATTTTACCATTAATTTTAATAAAAGAAACATCAAACTATTGGTAAACAATTATAAAACACAAAATAAAAATGTCAATATCATTTTTTCTATGGTGCCTCAATTAAACGGATTTTATGAGACAGAATTCATACTTCAACATCGAAAAAATAAGGTCGAATGCTGGGTTTCTGTTTTGAATTTTGCTTACTCCATTTAAAAATAACCTTAGGGCAGACGTAAAACCTACCTAAATTTCTTCCACAATATATAATCTAAGAGTGAAAGCAAAATAGAGAACTTTCACCGTGTGTAACTCAATATTTTTAAAGATGTGTAACTCTACCCCTCCTGTTTACGTAGGAAATTCACTTTGAACACCAAGAAATCGCTTATAAGATTCATCTTTTTCCATTTTTGTACAAGAAATCAATAATAAGTCTTGAAAGAAGTAAAAACTTTCTAGAAAAAAAGGAAAATAAGGGAAAAAAATTTGGTCCCAGTAGGGCTTGAACCTACGCCCCCTCCTAAAAATTGCAGTAAAAGTAGGTTTATGGTAGGAATTGAATACTCTTCAAATAGAAGGTTCTCTATTAGGGATCTAATACCTTAAGCTGTGAAATTTGTTTGAATAAATGCAAATAACACGAAAATATAACTTACGTTAGAAATAATATGTTTTAAAGCTACATTAACAAGAAAGACAATTTTGTTCAATATTTTTTATAAGAAATTATGACAAAAAGCAAGATATAAGCTATTTTAAACATCTCTGTTGCCATGGTTACTTTAAACTTTAAGAAAAATAGGGTGCGTAAAGTGCTTGGTATTTTGCTAATAATAGTACCCAAATATTCCATGTTAGTCATTAACAGAATGGCACTGGAGCCGTCGAAAACCCCGTTTTTATACATAGTTGTTTAAAAATGAGAGAAAATGCGTTACCATGGAAACACGAGCCCCGCGACATTTACATTTTAAGCTTTTATTAGAAAGCTAACGCGCATACTAGTAAAATTATCAATTATGCAGACTTCTACGGATATCAATGAAACTAAAATACAATGAAAAGTGTTAAATATCCGTATTTTCCTTCTTCTTTCAATATAAAATGCCTGTGGAGGGTCATGTTCTTCAAACCTGAATAAAACTTGAACTTGAAGGGTCAGAGATAAACGAAATTGAGATTGAAGCAGTTAAAACATCATATTACACGGAAAACAAACAACTGCTGCGGTTCAACTTATTTGAATTTACCCTGGTAACAAGGTAACCTACCTCCTTAAGCAAAAGTAACATGATGTAAGTGATATTCTCCTAAATTTACCACAGTTACCAAGTGATAAAGGTCAGTGACTCACTTTCTTGCCACGCTGTTTGTTGAAATTCTGCTTAGGAGGTAGAAAACACTTTTATGTACGGAAGATACCAAGGGGGAGGGTTGTAGGTTCTGCCATATACTAAAAATGCTCAGAGGGGCACCTTAGGTCTTCCGTGCTTTTTTAAGACTGAAAAGATGGCAAATTGTGTTTAATAGTGTGACTAAAAATCTGAGAAATAAGACTCAAACTCATTCACCACATGGTCTTATTTCACTACTACACATTGTCAGGTAGGGGTCTTTTAGCAAAATTATTATAGAAGAAAAGACCCCTCTCTGTTTCCATTAACTAACTAAATATATTGTATGCATGAACAGAACTTAGATCTATAAAATACCTGAATATCCCTTTAAGAAGACCTATAGGCCAACCTTGGTTTAGATTCACCTGGCTTTTTTTCTAGGGTGGGCAGGACAACTTTGTTCCTGAAATAAATGTCTTCTAAATTATATGAAAACTGAAAAAATGTTTCATCTACTTAATTATGTTTTAGGTGACCATTGTGAAATCTCAAACAACTTTGCATGTGAGTCGTCACCATGTCTGCATGGGGGAGTTTGTACAGTCATGGGCACTTCATACCACTGTGCTTGCCCCCTTCATTATGTTGACCCTGTGTGCGGGATCCCTGTCCCTTGTGCAAGTCAGCCATGTCTCAACTTTGGGAAATGTGTAGCAAGAGGTGATGACCAGTATGAGTGTATTTGTTCAGAATATTACACAGGAACAAATTGTGAAACACAGATTATGTGCAGAAGCAATACATGTCAAAATGGCGGGAAATGTCAGCTAGTTGATGGCATAGAGAGTTGTGTTTGTCCTCAAGGATATTTTGGAGAGTTTTGTGAAATTCAATCCATGTGTTTTCCTAATCCATGTCAAAATGATGGTCAGTGTTCTGAAATTAGGAATTTAGATTTTGAGTGCACATGCACTGAGCAGTATACAGGAAGAACATGTGAGAATGAGGTAAGATTACCTTGTACCTCAGCACCTTGTAAAAACAATGGAATATGTTCTGATATTTCGACCAGTGAGTTTAATTGTGAATGTGCAAATGATTTTACTGGAAGAACTTGTGAAACTTCATTGAATTCCTGTCATGAAAATCCTTGCTTGAATGAAGGAACATGTATGGAGTCCAGTAGCGGATATAAATGTATATGCTCATCTCAATACACTGGTGTGAATTGTGAAACTATTTTAACTCCTGTAACATGTGACATGTGCATTAATAAGAAAAGATGTATAAGTACTGGTAATGACATACTTTGTGAATGTTTAAATAATTATTCAGGAAAATTTTGTAATGTCTCTTTACCATGTGTAAACAGCCAGTGTCAAAATGGTGCTGTTTGTGAAAACGTTAATGAAAAGGAATATCAGTGTGTTTGTAATAGTTACTCCACTGGTCAGTTCTGTGAAACAGTGTTACCTTGCAGTAATAATCCGTGCAGAAATGGAGCATTTTGTGAAAATGAAGAAGATTTTACAACTTTCAAGTGTGTATGCAAGTTTGGCTTTACAGGCCAGTATTGTGAGAGTTATCTCCCTTGTTCTTCATCACCATGTTTAAATGAAGGAAAATGTCTGAACAGTGTGGACACCTTCACTTGTGAGTGTCCTGATACGTATACAGGTGAAAGGTGTGAGACATACGACTCTTGTGGAGGTGATCCATGTGAAAATGGTGGTACCTGTGCCAAACAGGAAGATGGCTCCTATACATGCCTTTGTGATGAAGACTACATGGGCCTGAAATGCGAGACTGCAAAATTCCCTTGCAAACTTGCCCCTTGTGAAAATGGAGGAAGTTGTCAACATGTAGAAGAAGGGATATATATTTGTAACTGTTTGCCAACTTTTGTTGGAAGAAACTGTAAGACATATGTTCCTTGTGCTAGCGGGCCTTGTGAAAATGGTGGTCAGTGTTTTAACCAAGGAGATAGTTACTCCTGCACATGTCCAATCAACTTTAATGGAGGTAAGCACTTCTTTTTGTCCCCGAAAGAGGACATATAGTAATGATATTGTCTGTTTGTTAGTTTGTTTGTTTGTTCATCAAATACACTTCAGGACTTTTAAACAGTTCAAGAGATTCCAGTTAGACTTTACACAAACATTAAGTATGGTGAGAAAGTGTGTCACATGCAAAAGTGAGTTCTTTATCTCATAGATCTGCCCGCCCACTTAGCGCACTAGGGAGAGGGAAGATCTATGGATATCGGGGTCGTGAGTTAGATCTCTAGGTGAGGCATATGTTCTCCATGAAGATTTGATGAAAGACTGTTTGTGGAATCATTTGTCCTCCACCTCTTGATTCATGTGGGGAAGTTTGTTGGCAGTTACTTGCGGAGAACAGATTTATATTGGCACAGAATCCATGAATACTTGTTAACTGTCACCGTTACATAACTGAAATACTATTTAGAAATGAGAAACAAACAAGCTAATCTCATAGGTCAAGTTCACTTTATGGTTATTTGTCTATTTCTAGTGATGTTGCTGTCATACATACTACGAAAGCTTAAAACATTTTTGTAGAGGACTCATTTTCATGGATACATAAAAATAAATCCCAACAAATGAATGCATTTCCTGTAATTCTGATGTTTGAATTTTTAAATATTTACAAAGTTGTACCATAATCCCCATGAAGGAGCCATTTTAGCAGAAACCAGAATTTTTTATTCTGACGTAGCTATAGTTAAATGATTTTGCAGTATTTGTTAAAGTCTTATCAGATTATGATAAGGAATACAGTCTCATTTACAAGCTGCATTCAACAAAAATATCCATTGAAAAACAATGTAGCACAAACAAGCAATACTTGATACATGTAACTTACCGATATGTTTGCCTTTATTTAAAATTTTGTATTTTAGTCCAAACAAATTACATGTAGTGTCATGGTTATTTCTTAGTTGTTTTAGAAATAAATTTTGTCCTTATGAAGAATACTATTTACCGTTAATTTATTTATTTATTTTGTTGGGTTTAACGTCGCATTGACACAATTATAGGTCGTATGGCGACTTTCCAGCTTTGATGGTGGAGGAAGGACCCAGGTGCCCCTTCATGCATTATTTCATCATGAGGGGGCACCTGGGTAGAACCACAGATATTCCGTAAGCCAGCTGGATAGCTTCCTCACATGAAGAATTCAAAGCCCCAAGTGAGGCTCGAACCCACATCGATGAGGGGCAAGTGATTTGAAGTCAGCAACCTTAACCATTCGGCCACAGAGGCCCCTATTTACCATTAAATCGGATATTTTCATAAGGCTAAAATTTTGCAAATTTGAATTTGAAATTGGTGCATGTGGTAGATATTTACGATATAAGGCCAACTTGTGAAACAAAGAATATATAGGACTGTTGAATAATAGAGTTGAATTGAGTATCTAGGTAGTGATTATAGTGTATATAACTTCTTCTGGAAATTTTTGTATTTTACAGTGTTTACAATGTTTTATTTTACAGCTCGCTGCGAGTTTCCCCTACCGTGTGCTTCAAACCCATGTATCCATGGAGATTGTACTAATTCTCTTGATGGTTTGACCTTCACCTGTATTTGTGATGAAGGTCATGAAGGTTACCTCTGTGATAGAATTGTCTCCTCCTGTAATGAGAGTACTTGTATCCATGGCAACTGCATAAATCAAGGAGAGACAACAGTATGTGTTTGTGATAATGGGTATAAAGGTAAGTCTGATTATTTATTATGCCCCCAAAAAATTTTGGGGAGGGGCAGTTAGAGTTGCCCTTATCCATCCATCTGTCTGCCCATCCATCTGTCAATTAGTAGAGTACTTGAAAAGTCAAAAGTAATTTTCTGTGATGGGTGTATATTGTGACAGTTTGGAACTCGTGTTGTACAACTGATTTCGACATTATTTATAAACTTAAGGTTAAATGACTTGAACATTAGGTTTGTGTTGTTTTATTCAGGTTCAAAGTGTGATGTTAAACTGACACCATGTGATTCCCAACCATGTCAGAACAATGCTGCATGTAATCCTAGTGGAGCCTCATTTATTTGTAAATGTTTACCTGGTTACTATGGCAACCTATGTCAGTATCAGATAGATGCATGTTTCTCCCAGCCGTGTTACAATGGAGCAACATGTGAACGATGTAATGGACCGGAATGTGTTACACCATTCACATGTACCTGCCCTGTTGGATATAAAGGTAAAAAGAAATTAGAGTTATAAAAATTATATGGTTAGTACATGGCTATATCAGGTAAGTCAGCTACCTGTCCTGTTTGATACAAAGGTAAGTGAATACTAGAGTAATAAAAGTAATATGGTCAGTAGCTCACTATCTAAGGTTAGTCAGTTATCTGTCCTATTGGATACAAAAGGTACATTGTAAGAGGAAAGTAAAAGTAAAAGAATTATATGGTCAGTAGCTAGCTAAATAAGGTAACTCAGCTACCTGCCCTGTTGGATAGAAAGTTTACAGGCAACTGGAGTTATAAGGCTTATATGATCAGTAGCTAGCTAAATTAGGTTAGTCAGCTACCTACCCTATTGGATAGAAAAGTAAGAAGAAACTAGAGTTATTAGAATTAATGGTCAGTAGCTGGCTACATTAGAATACCTGTCCTGTTGGATATAAGAGGAAACTAGAGTCATAAGAATCCTGTGGTTAGTAACTGGCTGCATCATGTTATTCAGCTACTTGTCCTGTTAAAAATGTAAAAGGAAACTGAAGTTATCAAACTTATATGTTTAGTAGATGGCTGTATTAGGCTAGAAGGTTCAGAGCATCTTTGGACATTGCATTTGTTTCCTGAAATAACTCACTTTAAATATCATACAAGGAATAAAGTGGAGTTATAATTTGCATATGTCCAAAATTTGTTTGAAAAATTGATATTGAATTTTGTTTTATTCTCAGCTGATTTTTTTACCATCTCTATTTTTATACAGGGTTGAGATGTGACACTAAAGAATCTCCATGTGACAGTAACCCTTGCCTGAATGCAGGGGACTGCATTGAGGACAATTCAGTACAGGGATATGAGTGTATGTGTCAACCTGGATTCTCAGGTAATATAGTTATGAGATAAAATGAGGAACATTAGCTTGTTACTTCCCTTGAAAAGTTGTATGATAAAGCGCAAGGATAACCAAATATTACATTGGTCCCTTTCAGTTGGATTCCTCTGACTTTTTCGTAATAACCTTTATCCAAGATGTTGCGTTTGGTCAAAATAAATATGCTTTTATGTGTAGGTTTCTAAATAAAAATGATTAATCAAACCTAAATTTAGCAGAGGGCAACTAAAAGAAAACCTGTCCTTAATCATTTTCCAATCCAATAAAATTTAGTATAGAAATTACTTTTGAAAATTACAAAGAAGTCAACGATAAAAACAGAGGAAGGACCAATCTACTTCTTGGACATAATCAGGGGAAGTAACTGACTAATGTTCCCCATTGTTAATGTCAGCCTGGATTCTCAAGTAATGTAGTTATGAGACAGAATTGTTAATGTCAGCCTGGATTCTCAGGTAATACAGTTATGAGATAGAATTGTTAATGTCAGCTTGGACCTTAGGTAATATTGTTATGAGATGGAATTGTAAAATTAATGTCAACCTGGATTCTCAGGTAATACAGTTATGAGATAGAATTGTTAATGTCAGCCTGGATTCTCAGGTAATACAGTTATGAGACTGAATTGTTAATGTCAGCCTGGATTCTCAGGTAATACAGTTATGAGATAGAACTGTTAATGTCAGCCTGGATTCTCAGGTAATACAGTTATGAGATAGAATTGTTAATGTCAGCCTGGATTCTCTGGAAATACACTTGTGTGATATCAGTGCCAACATATTTCTGGACTTACAGGTAATCAACATATTTCTGGACTTACAGGTAAAACAGTCAATGTCTATCATTGTTAATACCAACCTTTGTTCAAATGTAATGTGGTTGGGAGATATAAATGGTAATGTTGGCCTGGATTCTCATGTAATTCAATAGTGAGATATAAGTGGTAATGTCAGCATGGAGTCCCATGTTATACAGTTGTGAGATATAAGTGATAATGTCAGCTTGTACTCTCATGTAATACATTTGTGAGATATAATTGGTAATGTCAGCTTTGATTCTCATGTAATTCAGTCGTGAGATCCATATAAGTAGTAATGTACTCCCATGTAATACAGTAGTGAAATATAAGTGATAATGTCAGCCTGGATTCTCATGTAATACTGTAAAAGCACATATTTTCGCTTGGTCAAAATTTTGCATATTTGAAATTTTGAGTATGTTCTCGAGGATTAATATTCGCGAAATTGTAAAAAATTGTATCCTACTCGATTTGAATTATGCTAATGGTGAATATTTAATTTTCGTGAGATGTAAGACCTCGAGAATACAGCGAAAATTAAACCCTCGCGAAAAATTTCTGCTTTTACAGTACATTTGTGAGATATAATTGGTAATGTCAGCTTTGATTCTCATGTAATTCAGTTGTGAGATCCATATAAGTGGTAATGTACTCCCATGTAATACATTTGTGAGATATAATTGGTAATGTCAGCTTTGATTCTCATGTTCTATATAAGTGGTAATGTACTCTCATGTAATACATTTGTGAGATATAATTGGTAATGTCAGCTTTGATTCTCATGTTCTATATAAGTGGTAATGTACTCTCATGTAATACATTTGTGAGATATAATTGGTAATATCAGCATGGATTCTCATGTATAACAGGTATGAGATGTCTTCATTAATCTCAGTCTGGATTCTCAGGTAATACTGTCAAGGGATATTGGTGTTTATGTCAGCCAGGACTCTCTATGTAATGAAGTTATGTGGAACTATGAAATGCAGTTATAAAGCATGATTTGTAATATCAGCCTTCATGCTTAGTTAACATAGATGTGGAATATCAATGTTTAAGATGTCCTGGAACCAGAGTAGCATCAGTGTAAATGTCAGATGTATAGACAATAATATTATTTCAGTACAAATGCCAACCATAATTCTCAGTGTATACAAAATGGCATGAAGGATGTACATTTTTGTAAATATATTGTTGCATTCTTAACCCTTACCTTGCTGGACACGATTGTTTCTGCCTTTGCGACCAGTGCAGACTGTTCACTATTCAGTCAGTATCTTTTTTGTAAGCACCCCTTTTATCAGTTTATGGTACTGTCCAAATTGAAAGATGGAAATGGTGCTGGGGTAAATGCTCTTTGGCCATATGGCACTAAGTCGGCCATTGTAGCCTGAAGTCACACACTAGATTTGAACTGACCTCTTGTTAACTTTCATCAATTATTTCTTTTCTTTTTTTTTTCATATTATGATATAATACTTTTTGTGTGGTATATCTTGTACTTAAAGGGAATTCCTATAGTTTTTTTTCCTTTCATAGAATTTTTTTAAATTCACATATATGATAGGAAAATGTGTGCTGAAAACAATGAACAAATAAAAACAATAGGTCACCAGGCTTGTTTTTGTGAAAAATTGTTTTGAACACACCCACTGTTGCTGAAACTGCCAGCGATTTTTTAACATTTTCATAATTTTCTGCTTTTTTATAAATACCAACGAAAATGTACATCCAGGGAGCACAATACGGTTTTTTTTCTTTTTGTATATTTTGTTATATACTTATTTGATATCATAGTCATATTTGTAATAATCTATCCTTACAATAATGGGTAAAAATGGAAAAAAAATATTGTTTCATATTTACTTTTGTGAACTTTTTTTCAATGAAAAATACCCATAGTGAACAATATTTTTTTCAATTTTGAAAAAACTCTTTCATAGAATTTTTTCCTGTTTTTCTTGTGTATAGATAATGGTATTGTGAGCATAAAAATGGCTAAAAATGTATGGGTCACCAGGCTAAATTTTATGTTAAGACCGCTGGAATACAACACCTGTTCGGACGGAAATGGCGCGAACCATGTATGTCTGCTAAAAGTTAAAAAATAGTTTTAAAAATTCTTCATTCTTTCTATAATTGAATACTAAATAATCTGAAAGGTGATATTGTCTTATCAGTACTAAGTGAATTATCTTACATTATATTAACAACACTGTCTTTGTACTAAAATGCGATGTGAAAACACAACCACAAAAATAGCAAGATACCTGTCAGGCATGATACTTGTCAATACAACATAAATCAATATTAACATTTGATTTCTGATATAACTTATCAAAAATGTTATTTCATTCAAGATTCTTCATATTTAAGGTTGTCTGTAACATGTTTCAACAAATCTTGACTTCAGTCCAGTTTTCCATAGAAAGTGTCAGCTGCGCAGAAAGATGCGCATAAAAAACTATAGGAATTCCCTTTAATGTCATCTTGAAAATATGTTCTTTTACAGGACAGAATTGTGAGATTGCAATAAATCTGTGTAGTAGCAGGCCGTGTCATAATCAAGGCATATGTGTAGCTGCTAGTGGTTCACAATACACATGTACATGTAAAGGAGCTTACACAGGTATACCTTTGGCATACTGGTTACTGAAGATATGTTGAGATGTAATGCTATTTATATGTAAAGCATTTTGTAAAGCTTCTTACTCATCATGCAGTTTTGGTTGAAATTTTGAATAATGTGAAAACACATATTTACGCTGGGTCAAAATTTCTCGACTTGGAAATTTTCAGTATGTTCTCGAGGTTTAATATTTGCGCAATTGTTTAAATGGTATCCTACTTTAATTTGAATTATACTTATGGTAAATATTTACGTGAGGGTTAATTTATGCAAAATGTAGATTCTCGCAAATATAGCCAAAAATTAAACCCTCGCGAAAATTTCTGTTTTTACAGTAGCTTTATTTACAAAGATATATACAGTCAAACCTATATTAAGCAGCCAGTCATTGAAGGGAGTGATATAATATAGCTGCTCAAGGGAGGTGCTTGCTTATGAAAAACTGAATTAGAACAGAAACTCAGTATCGGGAAAATTAGCTGACTGGTTGCTTGAAGCAAATGCCTACTTAATACAGGTGACCCGTAAGGCATTTTTAGTTGTATCTGGCAATGAGAACTGATACTATAAAAGCAGAAATTTTTGCGAGGGGTCAATTTTCGCTATATTTGCAAGGCCCTATATTTCACAAAAAATTAATCCTCGCATAAATATTCACCATTAGTATAATTCAAATTCAAGTATGATACCATTTTTACAATTTCGCGAATATTAACCCTCGCGAATATACTCAAAATTTCAAATTCACGAAATTTTGACCCAGTGAAAATATGTGCTTTTACAGTAAAAGACTGAATATTTGTAATATGTGCAAGAGATTATTGAGTTTAACTTTTCATTTTACTTGTGATGGATCATTATATGTGTACATGTACACTTTGCAAATGTTCAAAATTACATGAATTTCAATAAGTTTACACCAAAAAATATAATTTCTAACAGGTCTTTTATACCAAAAAAATGTTAGATTATTTCTTTAATCTCTTATTTTTCTTCATGACTAGTAGTTTAATTAATACATTCAATATGCACATATTATAGGATATTACACAAAGTGTCTTTTTATGCCCCCAAAGGGAGGCATATTAGCTTTCAACTGTCCATCCGTTCGTTCTTCGCAACGTTAACTTTTTGCATGAAGGCACTTTACTCGCGAACCACTGCACCCAGGACCTTCAAACTTCACATGCTGATAGTACGTATTGAGTACACGACCCCTACAGACTTTGGGGTCAACAGACAGTGCCATTAAAACTCATGTTTATTATCAACATTATTATATAAAATGTTTTAAATCAAATCTCATTTGTCTTGAAAAAGATATCCTGTATTTGCATTGCAAAAATTACACACTGTGAGAAAATAATATGCTGTATTGGGCAGTACAAGAAAAAATGGCATTGTCCAGCCATACACAGATCTGTCACATGATATGTATTCTATTATAACAATGCATGTGCTCAAATGACTGACATAGAACTTATGTATTGTTGTCGAAACAGGGACTCTTGAGGCTCAAGAGTTGCCTTAATACATAATATTTTGGTACTTTTTTGGAGGGGAGAGAGAAGGGATAGGGTTGAAAGTGGAGACAAAAGGCTAACTTGCCAGGAGACTCATCCTACCCTTATGTATGGACAAAAGAATAACAGATACATTTTTAAAACAAACATTTTCCCTTTGTAGAGTAAAGACAAAAGAATAATGAATACATTTCAAAAACAAACGTGTTACCTTTATAGAGTAAAGACAAAAGAATAACAGATACATTTTAAAAACAAAATAATTACCTTTGTAGAATTAAATACAAAAGAATAATTAATACATTTCAAAAACAAACATGTTACCTTTGTAGAGTAAAGACATAGAAATAACAAATACATTTTAAAATCAAAAGTAATTACCTTCGTAGAATTAAAGACAAAAAATAATGAATACATTTAAAAAAAAAAACAAGCATGTTACCTTTGTAGAGTAAAGACAAAAGAATGACAAATACATTTTAAAATAAAAAATAATTACCTTCGTAGAATTGAAGACAAAAAATAATGAATACATTTAAAAAAACAAGCATGTTACCTTTGTAGAGTAAAGACAAAAGAATGACAAATACATTTTAAAAACAAACAAAAATAATTACCTTTGTAGAATTATAGAAAAGAATAATGAATACATTTTAAAAAACAAAGTTGTTACCTTCTTAGGGTATAGACAAAAGAATAAATAACATTTTAATAAAACAAACATGTTATTCAGGTCCACATTGTGAAACAAAGATCAAGAACTGTGAAGATCATCAGCCGTGCAAGAACAATGGTACATGTAACTATGATTCTATATCAGCATACTGTGAATGTCCTCCACAATTCTATGGTATCTTCTGCGAATACACTAGAGGTTTGTAAATCTATTATAAAAATTGCCAGTGTTGATGACGTCTGGTTTAATTTTCTTTATCACATTGGTTATATTAGCTTGACCGTTTTAATCTTTGACTGCCGGCAAGTGATTCTGCCTTTGCGACCATCTCGTAGACGAAGATCAGCCTGCACGTTTGTGCCCCTTTGATAAACAAGTGGCACTGCCCAAATTGAATGATGGCCCAATCCATTTCACAAAATTAGCAGGGTAAAGGTTAAACAAGTGTCCGCGTTTTGTATTGAAGCAGGTTTCTCTAGAACTACTGGACCAAATGCTTTTAAACTACGCATCTGTCTTTATCATCTTTAAATATCCTCACAGGGCAAGTTACATATTTCTAGCTTTTATTTTGTCAAAAACTATGCCCCTTTTTAACTTAGAAATTTTTTAGTTAAAGTTTTGCACAATAAGTAGGTTTCTCAGAAACTGTTATATGGAATGCTTTCAACCTTTACACATGTTCTTCATATTATGAGTTGTCCTCACGGGACAAGTTACATGACTCTAGTCAAATAATGCCCCTTAATGTAGAAATTTTGCGAAAATACTGATATAAGCAGAGATGACCACACATAGCAGATATCATCATAACTCTGGCTTACATTTTGGCACAATTACACATCTTTTCCACTCAGAATGTTTGGGTTAATTGTTCAGAACTGTTGACCTAATGTACTCCGTCTTATGTTTTCGAATTCAGCCACCATAACCACTGTCGTGTTTTTGAATTTGACTGGTATTAGATCTGAATAAGAATTTCAGAATTTTTTTCATCCATTTTAGTATTCAACAAAAACAATTGTTAAAATTATATTTAAATATAGATATCTGAATAATTCACCAGAAATTTTCTTTTTCCTAGAAGATACTGGACTAGTTACTAATACAAATATTCCTTTGTATTTTCAGGAGGTAAGCTATTGAAATGCATGACTGTTGTTAATGTACTTCACTACCTCTCTATTTGTTACGTTAATGAGCTTAAACTCATGAGAAAAGCATGATTCACGGTTGATTGATAAAATGCTATGCACAATTTCTTTGACTCAAAGGATCACTATTAGTATTATGTGATTGCCTGCTAACATAATAATTCAGTTAGTCACTATACACATATCTTCTAACACAGCACTTGATATTAATGATACGAAATTTACAACAGGTGAAATGTTTATCGAGCATTGCAGAAATGTTTTATTTTAGCAAACAAAAAAGGAAATTAAACAAAATACTATACGATTTGTCATAGTTATTCAATAATAATTATAATAATTGTAGCAAACATTACATCCTATGATAAACATTGCAATTAATAGCGTTAAAGTAAATTTGGAGATGTAAGACGGCATATTAGGACAGAGAGTGCCCAAGCAACAATTGTCCATGATGAAAAATCGTAGTCAGCTGAGAGAAGAAAAAACGAGCCTGCCGAAGCAACTGTCTCCTGAAGTAGTAGGATAGCAACTGTCCTTCAGCCAGCAATAGGACAAGGAGTGCCGTCACGCAAATGGCAAAACTGTTGCGAATAAAGCAGACAAGTATTTTAACCCAAGGGCCAAAATCCTTTCATGCAACTTGACTTGAATCCAATCAAGTCAAAATCTTGGCAAGTGCAACAGTAAACTAAGCAAGCTAGGACTGACAGATCAAATGGGCAGAACCTAGAAACACAAACACAATTGCAGGCTTAAAAATCAAAATTTATCTAACCTCAATTCAAATACCCGTTGAAAACGTATATTAACTATAAGTCATGTAGTCGTATATGCCCCTAGACCTTAATTCCACGCACCAAAAAACCTAAAATGTCAGAAAAGTACGGGAAAGCATTGGATTACATTTACAAAAAAAAGATGTAAATGACAATAATATTGTTATTATGTCTGCAAGAAGTTAAATACAATATACATGTAATAATAGCAATTGACTAAAGAAAACACAACAACACGTCATATAAAAAGGTGTAGACTGCAAGACAAATGCACTTGCACTTTTTATCTATCATACTAGTTTCGAAATTGTTAAGATATTAATCACTATATTTCAGTTTCTCAAATACTTATGAACAACTGAAGTCAATTCATGAAATGTCTTTCTGTTGTAAATAGTCTCTTCACATGGATTGCACACATTGCACATTAAAATGAAATGAGTTATCACTGACGTATATACGCGTCAATAAAACAGGGTTATTATAATTGTAACTCGATCTGGGATGCTGTATTCGGCTCGAGTGGATTTTGTCAGATCGGATCTCACGCAAGCGCCGAGTGTGATCCGTCCTTGCAAAATCCACGAGAGCCGAATACAAAATCCTAGATCGAGCTATTGTTGTAATTGTTGTAATGACTCTTTTATTATAAACATCTGTCTTTTTGTTTATTGTTTTGTTATCGAACGAAATCTTTATTGTTTTTTTATTTTAAAATAGAAGGGAATGAAATTTAGAAGTTTTTGTGTGCGCTATTTATAGAACTGTGTCAAATCGTGAATATTAAATGAAAATAGTCCAGCAACATACAATACAAAAGGTACAATACGGAATTTTTTTCTGCCTGTTCATATTTACTTATGAAATACAAGCAGTATTTTCCACAGAATTTATATAGGTATATTATAAACTGTTTTATAATATACCTATATAAATTCTGTAAAAAATACGGCTTGTATTTCACAAGAAAATATGGACAGGCTGAAAAAAGTCTGTATTGTACCTTTTGTATTGTATGTTGCCGAACTACTTTCATTAATGTGCATGGCCTGACACAGTTCTATAAATAGCGCACATAAAACTTCACTAAGTTCCATGTTAAAATCGATAAACATTGAAGATTTCGTTCATAACAAAACGACAAACAAAAAGGTGGAGGTATATAATAAAAGGGTCAATATAATAGTAGCAAGATCTGGGAGTTTGTATTCGGCTCTCGCGGATTTTGCAAGGTCGGATCACACTCGGCGCCTGCGCGCCTCGTGAGATCCGATCTCGAGCCGAATACAGCACTACTATTATGATAACCCTATTATAACACACAGCAGAAACAGACTGATTGACTTAAAAGCTATGTATATCCTATTCCAGCACAGAGATAAGCAAAGTTGTAACGTGTACATCACCATATAAATTGTAGACGTATATCAAGCAGTTTTTCGTATTTATTACGCAGTCTTTCCTGCCAGCGAACTGATCCGTTCGATGTGTTTTCATATTCTAACACCTGAAGTGAAGCCGAAATACCGTTCTCTTCATACCTCTTGTCTGATCAACAGTGTAACTACTTCAGCAATTCACCAAGTCGGCCCTGAAAAATATAGAGAAACACAGCAGAGCAAAGCAGACACCATACATAACGATCGGGCGGGCGGGACGGGAAATTTAATTCAATTTTTATTTGCAGTTTATTCCACAAGGCCACAAGGTCAGACCATGTGGAAATTTTGTTTACACCACAGGTGCCACTTTGTCCCAAATGTGTTGGAATATGTATCTTTCCAGTCTATATGACATGTTTGAAACTGGCACGAAAAACTAAGGCCATTTTTATTGCTGCCTTATGTTCCTTACTACAAATATATATAAACAACTGTTGAAAACGACAAGTACTGATTATAATTCATAATGCACAATGCACATATCTCATGTGTCATAATCATAATGGCCCCGGGTAAACAATGTCATTATGGCACGTGATAGGGAGCTGAATTGTTTTCTGATATATTCTCAAATATTGATGGCATTATGGATGAAAAAAGCAATACAATTGAGCTTACAAATCTGTGGAAAACATGATGGATGAAAATACCAAGATTAAACTTAGATATGTAATAAAATGGTCAATAAATGGCAGGTGGATTGGACTTTTTTAGCACTCATGCAATAACAGCACTATATGGGCCATTATGGCAAGAAGGCACAACCAATGTATAAGTTAACCTCTTAATCATAATTTTAAAGCTACGAATGAATACATATTTTTATACTCCTAGATGATGCATGTTTGACTTCACCTTGTAAGAATGGAGGTGAATGTTGGATGAAGGATGGTCAGCCAGCATGCCAGTGTCAGTCAGGATTTTCTGTAAGTTATTGTTTAAGATAGAATTCGCCAAACATTTTTTTCAATTGGACTGTTATGAAATTTTCACAGATCAAACTTGACGATATTACCGTTTTCAGTTGCTTATTATTCTACATTTCGCTGCCGTGACCACTAACAAAGCGCAAAATGCCACACTTGACAGTTTTTTAAGCAGCGTTTTTTTTATGAAAAAATAAAACACGGCCAAAAAAGCTTTATTTTCAAGTTTGTCTTAAATTTATCTCTCCAGTGACATAACATTTGTCAAGTTTATTTCGACGTCAAATAAGCGGCAATCGATTTATGAACGCAAAATACTTAAAAAGCTGATGTCGAATATCACACGAAATTTTGTGTAAAGATGCCTCTATTTAAGAAAATGTCAGACCGTATTTTGAATAAGTTTGAACAAACGTACAAAATTTCAATCGCTATTGATTCCTTAAAAGAAAAAATGGAGGTGATGTTTCCCTTACTCCCAAGTAAAAATGATAACGTTTTTATTCCTGTCTCATAAATTAAGACCAATTTGAAAATAATATTTTTTCAAATAGAAATTTTTCTACAATGTAGATTTTAATGATACTTCTCACAGTCGTGAATAAACATATGATCTGTGATGTGGTGAAATAAAATGTATAGACCGTTTGCTTATTTTTGAGATATTTCATCATGATTAAAGTGAACCGCACATTTCAATCTAAATTTAAGACATTTTTTATTATTATTTACCATGTCAGATGTTTTAATATCATATTTTAACTGTAGAAAGATAAAAACAGTGACATTGTAATAAATTTACTCACGAAGTGCCATTAATTCATAAGATGATTTTCGTTTCCTTACGCCGAATCCTGGCTTTATTCTACGTTTTTCAGATAAATGGCGTTACGTCATCACTTCCGGTTTATCAAACGTGCAGAACTACTTTAAAACAGTGCCTGAAAAACATGTAAAGTATGTAATTTTGCGCTCTGCTGAAAAGACGACATTAATGGCCATGTTTGAAAACAGTCAGTCTGTCGGAAAATATTGTTTACTTTAATTCTTGAAAATGTCATAAAAGTCTGTTGAAAAGTGGGGAGTGGCGTAATTCTGTCTTAAATACAATGCCACGCTTTTTCACGAAGTTGTTCTAAACGTTTTCTTTTGTTTGCTTTTATTCTTGTGACATTTGAAAAAAGAAAAGAAAAGAAATAATTGCTTGACATAGTAAAGTATTCTATTTCATTGTTTGGTAATACAAAACATTATATAATTAAGTGTTTAAAGAAGTTTAACCCTTAGCCTGCTGGCGGCAGGTGATTCTGCCCTTGCGACCAGTGCAGACCAAGATCAGCCAGCACATCCGTGCAGTCTGATCATGGTCTGCCCTGTTCGCTATTCAGTCAGTAAATTTTCAGTGAACACCCCTTCGAATATTAAATGGTATTGCCCAAATTGAATGATGGACCAGTCAATTTTAGAAATTTAGCAGGATAAGGGTTAAGCTATTGCATAAATACAAGGCAATGCATGACCAAAGTGGATGGAGAAGGGAAGCTCCAAGCATCTATCTGGTATAATATTTCAAAGATATACTATGCCGATCTTTTATCATTAGATATTGATTTCCGTTACAAAAAAACTTCATCAGAATATATTAAATTGTGCTAGATGTATATAAAGTTACTACGTATGTAGAACTGCAGTCATAACTAAACGTTATCTGGTTACAGCCATTTGTTAAAAATGTGTTTTAAAGGCACTGACCTCCAGATTTGGCTAAAAATAATCTTGCTTTCGAATTGAAGTTTGGTCATATTATGAACATTAGAATTTGAGTTTTAGTTTCTAAAATATTTTAAAAATTCCAAATCAAGAAAAAAAGATGACCGCGTCGGGAATCGAACCACGGACCGCCGCGGCAATAACGACATTTTCCCGTCGTCGTAACCAATAGCGCTATAGAGGAATTAGTGACTATGATTATGACTTCAAAATATAGATATTTATAATCGAGACAGTTTACCTGAAGTAAAGCGTTACAAACGCTTTTCGATTTTCATCGTAAAAAGTAGCAAAAACAGCAATTATCGTATGTTTCCATAACATATAGTTTGTCAGTAATTAAAGGCCTAGATTCACTACTATATAAGTGTACCCCCCCTCCCCCCCGCCCAAATCCAATATACAACTCCCATCTTATCTGCTGCTTATCAGCGATTATGTAACAGTAACTGATTAGAGGGCAATTAGCACAGCAGGGACCCTAACTAGACCATGAAAAGTGTGCAGTGGAGTTAAAACAAATTATTTTTTCTTCAGTGAATGTGGAATGATAATAATAATTATTATTTTGATATTATATAGATGATAATAACTATTACTTTAATGTTATAGTAATGATTATAATAATAATAATAAAATATAACCATAATCATTATTATTATTGTTGTTGTTGTTGTTGTTATTATTATTATTATTATTATTATTATTACATATAGGATGATAAAAGATACAGTTATAATATTGAAAATAATAATGATAATAAAACACAAGTATAGTGAAAACTTCATGAGTTCTTTGTGCTGACAAAAAATATAATATAAAATTATTGTGTTCCATCTATACTCAATTTTCAGTATGTTGCCAAAAAATGACTTTTTTTTCATGCTTTGCTCTGTAACTTTGAAATGCACATTCTGTTTTCAGTTTTAGACAAATGTTATTTACAGTACTCTGCAAGCTTTAGATGAGTGAAAGTTACATTTTTCTGAAATATCACACTTATCCAGACATAATTTGAAAAAATAAAACTTGCGTATTTCTTTAAGTAAGTTTCTCATTATTTCATTATTGTGAAAATAAGTTTCTGATTATTTTATTATTGTATTTGATCAATAATATTTTTCTTTACATAAAAATGAAAAAAAAAACTAGTATAACTTTAAATGTTATCAATTATTCATTAATTTAAAATAAATTACATTGTTTCCCCTTCTCACTAATTCATACACTTGTAAGGTAGACTGACTCTCCAATAAACAATGACCCTTGTTTATTGGAACCATACTGTGATGGTCATTAGCCCCAACTGTGCTGATGAAGACAGAAATCCCTTGGCCCACTGCCAAAATCTAGGCCTTTAAGTTTTAAAGCCTTCTTAAGAAATACAGCATTTCAGATATCTAAAAAAAATTTTTTTTTTTGTCAAATGATCTGGAGGCCAGTCCCTTTAAGTTGTAGAACATATTTATTTTCTGTTTATAAATATCTTATATCTAGTCGTAAACATGTTTATCCAACGTAAACGTAGATTCTGTTTGATAACTATTGATTTTTTTCAAATGAAATTTGGGCATATTATTTCTTTAAGACTATTCTATAAATATGTCAGTAGAGTGGGACAAGGAATATCATGTATGTCAGGTTTTTATATTAAAAACGGAAGTATTATGGAATGGCTTTGTCTGTCTGTCAACATTTTTTGTTTCTGGAATCTAAGTCAGAAAGTGCAATAGCCACAGCCAGGCCAGAGTTATGGTTATTGAATTAGTGAAAAATACACAAACGTCTAAAAAGCTATTTCACGGAGAAATTGAAACCATGTAAAGTGACCTATATCCTATGGACGCACATCTAGTTCATATTAGCGATGACTTTCAAAATTTACGTTGATTTACTTGTTTCTAAGAATCCACTTCCCTAGTCACCCCACACCCCCCGACACACACTCTTCCAAAGTAATTGCTGACGCCCAGTTTTACTTCCCTGTCCAGTTTGCTTGTAAATAGGCTTATTATGCTGAATTAGGTGGTTCTCTTGCACCATTTTGTTTTCATAATATTTTAGGGTTGTACAGAAATTTCCAGGTGCATGTCTAATACCTGAAATATGCTTTACATAATGTAGCAAAACCATGTAAGTGTATATTTCATTTAAACAGGGAACATTATGTGAGAAGTCTGAAGATTTTGATTGCAATGTGTCACCATGTGTTAACGGTGGATACTGTCAGCTGGGAAAATGCCTTTGTCAGGCTGGATTTGTGGGTGCCTCGTGTGAGACAGAGGATCTTTGTTTCAGTACGTTTATTAGATATGTGTAACATTCATAACATTCTTTTTTTATCTTCTCTGAGTTAGTTTATAACTTTCAGATTATCATATTTCACATTTATGAGATAACAGTATACTGTATGATAATATTTCTGTTTGGTTTTGTAAACATCCACCAGTTCTGCCTGTCACATATTAGTATGACAAATCATATACCGTTTCATACATATAGGGACGGCTCTATTTTGATTGAAACATGTCAGACAAAACTGGAATATTTCTTCGTTGTTTTGTTTCTGTATTAATAGATAAAGTGTAACTTTTTCAATTAGTAAATTATGTTGCTTCAACAGTTTCCTCAACTAGCAGTTGTTTTTAATGATCTGTACAGAGCAAAAAACTTCATATAAATATATTCCTATCAAACCGAGCCGGTTGCTGTTTCTTGGTTTTGATATAATGCCTCCAAATGACTTTCTTGCATATAAGATTAAGGTTCTTTGATCAAACTTCACTTCAAATCTGTTTCCAGGTCATCCGTGCCAGAACAATGGAAGTTGTGCAAGAGTTAGTCAAGGAGTGGGTTACGTCTGTGCTTGCAAACCCCCATATAGAGGAACTCATTGCGAAGAAAGGTATGATGCCTGTGCCTCACAGACTACGCCGTGTTTAAATGGGGGACAGTGTTACTTCAAACCAGAGGCTATACATACACCTTTGTGTTCTTGCCTTCAAGGTATGTTTATTATTGTTGTTTTTTTATTTGCTCAGGTGAGTTTTTGTGATTGCTCAATGTCTGCCGTCTGTCAACATTTAGCTTGTGTATGCGATAGAGGCTGTATTTTCAATTGATCTTCATGGAATTTGGTCAGAATGATTGCCTTGATGAAATCTAGGCCAGGTTTGAAAATGTGTCATCTGGGTTCAAAAAATAGGTCACTAGGTCAAATCAAAGAAAAACTTTGTGTATGCGATAGAGGCTGTATTTTTCAATTGATTTTCATGAATTTTGGTCAGAATGACTACCTTGGTAAAATCTAGGCCGATTTCAGAAATGGGTCATCTGGGATCAAAAAATAGGTCACTAGGTCAAATCAAAGAAAAACCTTGTGTATGCGATAGATGCTGTATTTTTCAATTGATCTTCATGAATTTTGGTCAGAATGATAACCTTGATAAAATCTAGGCCGAGGTCGAAAATGGGTTATCTGGGATCAAAAACTAGGTCACTAGGTCAAATCAAAGAAAAACCTTGTGAATGCGATAGAGGCTGTATTTTTCAATTGATCTTCATGAATTTTGGTCAGAATGATTGCCTTGATGAAATCTAGGCCAAGTTTGAAAATGGGTTATCTGGGGTCAAAAACTAGGCCACTAGGTTAAATCAAAGAAAAACTGTGTATGTGATAGAGGCTGTATTTTTCAATTGATCCTCATGAAATTTTGTCAGTATGATTACCTTGATGAAATCTAGGCCAAGTTCGAAAGTGGTTTATCTGGGTTAAAAAACTAGGTCACTAGGTCAATTCAAAGAAAAACCTTGTGCATGTGATAGAGGCTGTATTTTTTTCAATTGATCTTCATAAAATTTGGTCGGAATGATTGCCTTGATGAAATCTAGGTCGAGTTTGAATATGGATTATCTGGGGTCAAAAACTAGGTCACTAAGTCAGATTATAGAAAAATCTTGTGTATGCTATAGAGACTGTATTTTTCAACTGATTTTCATGAAGTTTGGTCAGAATAATTGCCTTGATGAAATCTAGGTCGAGTTTGAATATTGATCATCTTGGATCAAAATGTAGGTCACTAGGTCAAATCGAAGAAAAACCTTGTGTATGCGATAGAGGCTTATTTTTCAATTGGTCTTCATGAAGTTTGGTCAGAATGATTGCCTTGATGAAGTCTAGATCAAGTTTGAATATGGGTCATCTGGGGTCAAAAAGTAGGTCACTAGGTCAAATCAAAGAAAAACCTTGTGTATGCAGTAGAGGCGGTATTTTTCAATTGATCTTCATGAAATTTGGTCAGAATGATTGACCTGATGAAATCTAGGTCAAGTTCGAATATGGGTCATCTGGGGTCAAAAACTAGGTCACTAGGTCATATCTAAGAAAATACTTGTTTAAACTCAAGAGACCACATTTTTAGTCCAATCTTAATGAAAATTGACCAAAATATTTGTTTCCATGAAATCCTTAGGTTAAACATGTTTACACTGTTATAGTATGTTTCTCAGGTGAGCGACCTAGGGCCATCTTGGCCCCTTGTTTTAATCAGGATAAGTTAGTTTCGTAGAATTTAATACTGTTAGTATAGTAATAAAAGGTTGTAAATAAAAAAGTTCTTTGTCTCGAATCTATTGTTTTGAGCTCACCTGAGTACAAAATGCTCCAGGTGAGATTTTCCCATCACCTACTATCTGTACTCTGACAAAGATTGCTTCAAATCAAATTGCCTCTTAAACCACTCGGTCAGTTTTTTGAATTTTAAAACTCTTCTAGTCAGTAATTGCTGACTGGATTTCAAAATAATACCACACATATGATCCTTGTGTGATCCTCTACCAAGATTGTTGAAATAAGTCCGATTTGCAAAAACAAAAACATGGCCACCAGGGGGCGTGGTCCCTTTTCCGTGTATGTGTATAGAGGAAACTTTAAAAATCATCTTGTCAGAAACGGCTAGCCAAGTTTTAAGATAGTTTGACAGGAGTATTCCGTTGGTGAACATCTACCAGAACTGTTCAGATTGTTCCGATTCGTGAAAATCATAAAATCAGTCATTTTTGCCCTATATGTATATAGTTGAAGTTTCAAAAATTTCTTGTCTGACACTGTTAACTTATGAAAAATATTCTGTAGGTGATCATTTACCTAGATTGTTTAAATATTTCGATTAAAAACTGGCTACCGGAGCTAAACATACAAATACCTTCAAACAGCATTTTTTTTTCTCAACTGCTTATCCCATCTTGAAATAATTTCAGGTAGAAAATCCTACAAGCTATTCTGTCTGACTAAACAACTTTTTTTTGTTAGAAAATGATGTTGGCCTGACTTAAAAAAAAAAAACCACACAAATATTTGTTTGGTGATGCTTTTTCCAAGACTTTTCAGGCGAGTAAGTAAGTAGTGGCCATCAGGACCCCAATATTTTTTCTATGTTATTTTGACACTCGAAAAGTTTTCTGTATTAAGGAATAATAAAACCAAGGAATAAATACTTGTAGGTCAAATATATAGTGACATCAAAAACAAAGAACTCATTGAGACTTTCAAACATTTGAAAAAACAAGTACATAGGTTACACTATTGATTGAATGAGTACATTACTGTCAAACTCATTTGAAAGAGTAAAAATCTAAAATATTACAACAGTTTTTGTGTTCACAATCTGTACATACACTTTTTATAGCACAATGGTTTGTATAGCACAATGGTTTGTGGAGGCTACATTTTTGGAACGTAGTTTTCCATTTTGTTGTTGTTGTTTTCCAGATGTAGAATCTGCCACAGTATTTTCTGTACAGTTTTTAGCTCATCTGATTTTTTGAAAAAAAATGATGAGTAATTGTCATCACTTGAGCGGTTGTCGGCGTCGGCGTCGGCGTCGGCGTTGCCAGGTTAAGTTTTATGTTTAGGTCAGCTTTTCTCCTAAACTATCAAAGCTATTGCTTTGAAACTTGGAATACTTGTTCACCATCATAAGCTGACCCTGTATAGCAAGAAACATAACTCCATCTTGCTTTTTGCAAGATTTATGGCCCCTTTTGTACTTAGAAAATATCAGATTTCTTGGTTAAGTTTTATGTTTAGGTCAACTTTTCTCCTAAACTATCAAAGCTATTGCTTTGAAACTTGGAATACTTGTTCACCATCATAAGCTGACCCTGTATAGCAAGAAACATAACTCCATCTTGCTTTTTGCAAGATTTATGGCCCCTTTTGTACTTAGAAAATATCAGATTTCTTGGTTAAGTTTTATGTTTAGGTCAACTTTTCTCCTTAACTATCAAAGCTATTGCTTTGAAACTTGGAATACTTGTTCACCATCATAAGCAGACCCTGTACATCAAGAAACATAACTCCATCTTGCTTTTTGCAAGATTTATTGCCCCTTTTGGACTTAGAAAATCAGTTTTCTTGGTTAAGTTTTATGTTTAGGTCAGCTTTTATCCTAAACTATCAAAGCTATTGCTTTAAAACTTGCAACACTTGTTCACCATCATGAGTTGACCCTGTATAGCAAGAAACATAACTCCGTCCTGCTTTTTGCAAGATTTATGGCCCCTTTTGTACTTAGAAAATATCAGATTTCTTGGTTAAGTTTTATGTTTAGGTCAACTTTTTCTCTTAAACTATCAAAGCTATTGCTTTGAAACTTGCAACGCTTGTTCACCATCATAAGCTGACCCTGTACAGCAAGCAACATAACTCCATCCTGCTTTTTGCAATAATTATTGCCCCTTTTGGACTTAGAAAATCATTTTCTTGGTTGAGTTTTTTTGTTTAAGTCAACTTTTCTCATAAACTATCAAAGCTATTGCTTTAAAACTTGCAACAGTTTTTCACCATCATAAGTGGACACTGTACATCAAGAAACATAACTCTATCCTGCTTTTTGCGAGAATGATGGCCCTTTTTAGACTTAGAAAATCATGGGTAGGACAATATTTCTATTACACAAAAAAAATCAGATGAGCGTCAGCACCCGCAAGGCGGTGCTCTTGTTTTAAGATTTGTTATAAATAACTGACTTTAACAACTATGTTTCAGGTTTTACAGGTAGCAGATGCGAAACAGTACTTTTAAGCTGAAAGTTTTCAAAGGAATTAATGTATTCTGAAAAATGATGTACCAAGTGATTTTAATCGTTTCAAGTCTTCATACATGACCTATAATTTTGTCGGGGTGACGTTAAACTAAACAAAACAAACTACTAAGCGTGTTATTACAATAGAATTTCGATGTTTAGATTATGAAATGATTTTAAGATGACATTTGAAATGCATTAAGTGAATCTGTTGATGTCAGTCATGCTGCAATGTCAGTATTGTCTATCAGTGACTGACCTACTTCCGCGACCATACCAGAGCTATAACCTGCCGTATATCACAATTTTCTAGTCAATTTTGAGTATTTTCAATATGTGCAATATATTTTATGTGATATATATATATTTTTTACATATCTTTAAAAAAAAAAATTTATGCATTGTTCCTTCTCTTAATGTTGTCTTACATGTATTCACTAAGAGGGACATCTATAACTATTTATTATATACTTACTTAGTGTTTTAATATAACTTATACATTGTTCTCTGATAATGTCAACTTACATAAATTCAAAAAGTGGGAAATGTAAACCAAAGTATTAGTTATCTACTTACAGATTTGTAAACGTTTTACTTTATGCATTTTTGCTATCTTCGTGTTATCTTACATGTGTTCACAAAGAGGTAAATGTATAACTATTTATTAATTATCTACTTAATAATTAAGCATTCATATTCTTACTTTATGCATTTTTCGCTGTCTTCGTGCTATTTACATGTGTTCACAAAGAGTTAAATGTATAATTATTTTTTTATTTATCAACTTATTGAAAAGTAACGTTTCATAAATGAACATTCCATATTGTTTGAAATTAGTTGTGTCTATTGATTATTACTTTCTGTTTCGTCACACCAAAATCACCTGTACATGTGATATTTAAAAGGAAAAAAGCATAAATAGTGAAGTCATTTGTTCTTCAAGTATTAACATGTGTGACGTCATAATTATTGATAATTTCAATGTGGATATTTTTCCAAATTGGGTCATGACTTTGTAAGTAATATATTAGAAATGGACTGTTTTAGAAAGATTTTCATTTGGAGATGAAATACAATGGTTATTACATAGTATATATGAACGCCATTAGACACATTTTTAAAGGGATAGTAGATCCAAATTTTAAATATTTACAAAGGCGTACAACTGTTCTTGAATTTTCAGTTTTCATTAATTTAGTAAATTTTTCAATAGTTGGCCAAGATTGACAAAATCTTGGCAGATATTTACATCTAATGTCTCTGTAATACTGACATGTCATTAGAAAAATGGTATTCAGATTCTACTGAATTATGTGTACACTTTTCACATAGTCTGTTATTTCTTTCGGTTCCAATATATCTGCCAGTTTCTATAGCTAAGCAATGTGAAGAAAGTCGGAAACGAGTCAGTAACCTTCTTAGATAGTAATCATTAACAAAAGATAGATATGGTTCAAATTCAAAATTTGCCTTAAACTTAATAATATAATATTCAAGTTTTGGAGAACTAAATACTGATCCATACCACTCTTGAATAATTTGGTCTCTTAATCTCCTCTGAAATAATGGAAAATAGGTTACATTGATATCTATGTTAGCCCAAAGATTACTATACCCTATGCTATGAAGAATTCTTTTCACCGCTTTAATAAAATCTGGAAAGATTAACCCATGGTATACAGTTAGGACTATTAATGAATCTTTTCTCTGAGTCAAATATACTGTACATTATAGAGTTAGGATTTGACATAACTTTTGGACAGTATTTCAAAACACGCTCTTTACACAAAGTAGTCAAGGAATAGCGTCCTAAATCCCCTAGTACTGCCATGGTCGAAGTCTGATACTTTACACCTAAGATTCTTTTACAGCATTGTGTATGAATCTTCTCAATATCTATAGGATTGTATACTCCCCATATCTCAGAGCTGTATAATAGAATTGGCGAAACCATTTTATCAAATAAACATAATTTTGTTTTAACATCAAAATTTAATCTAGAAAAAATAGAATACAATCCATTCACGGCTTTTAAGGCCTGTTCTGACAAGCATACAATTCCGGCTAAATTGTTAACATCAGCTGTTACTGCATGGCATTTAATTATGAATGTAGCTCTATATGCAAACATAATTTGAATAGTTAGTAAATAAAATCTAGAAAGTAGATGCCTCGGAAGCACCGAGAACAAGGCTGTGAAAATTGCAGACTCTAAAGTTTGTTTATAAATTTGAAGTAAATATCTAAAGATAAAATATTTTAGTGAAAGATGCCATTGGATATTTTTAAACATGTTCGTAAGAAAACTACATAAGCGCGATCCATACCTTCATTAAAAAGACAAGGATGTTTATTTCCTTATGAACTGGACATTACTTCATTCAATATAAATATTGTTTGCCTCAACCATGTCTTTAATTGCTTCATCCTAAATCCCATCTGTGGTTTTGGCTTGGTTTTGAAAAGACAGCATTATAAGAGTGTGCAGTTTTAATATGAAATATTCAACACATTAGTAGCGGATCAGTTCAGATTAATTTCTACCATTATTGCAACTGGTTATGACTTCTTGATTTTAGAAGTGTCTGTTAATGGATAGATCCGATCTGTCAGTCAAACCAATAATATTGGCCGATAGGATATCCGTAGACTTTGTTGCTAAGGCGCCATTATGTCTCACAAGCTTACCGTAACTAAGTATCTACAGACTGCAAAGTTCTAAATAAACAGAGTACTCTTTTACGTTCTCTTCACGGTCACGTGTGGAAAAAGATATGCTTTACAGATAAAATGTAAATATGACATCTAGAAATAAGAAAGGAAGTGACCATATGTAATAAAAACCAATGTAGAATGCTCATTTATCAAGTGTATCATTTCCAGAAATCACAGCTATTCGTGTATTTTTGAATTGGTTTTCAGACAGGTGTCACAGGATTTTCATTCGATGCTGCACTCGAGAAAAAGGCAATTCTCTAAGGCAAATAAAACATATACATGTGAACGGCGATCTCCAAATTTTGGCCACACTAAGAATTTTGATGCTAAATATTCGTGAACTGATTTTTTTCTTTTCTCCTAAGAATGTCAGAAGTAATGTCGAATGCATAATCATTTTTAGTTTCAGCCACACTCATCAGATTTTGTGTGTGTAAGAATTTAAATGCAAGATATTCCGTGAATGGATTTTCTTTTTGTTTTTTTCTCATTAAGGATATCAGAAGTAATTTTGGATGCGCGCCACGCGTTATTTATTTTTCTTGCCTTAATTAATGTTGCAGATGGTGCGTGGACCAACTGAAACGAAGATTGTTATGAAAATGATGTTGGTTGCGTTCTGATACATAAATTAACTATTTTTATAGATATAAATATGTATTTTTACATGGGAATCAGCATACATTCGGAAGAGGGTGTTTCTGCATCTTTTTTCCAACTTGTTATGTATATATTTCGGTATAATGTCTGCGAGTACGTGTGTGCGAGTGCATGAGTCTTTTAATGTAGCAATTAGCAGAAAATTTCGTAACGATGTGTACACATATATTTTTAAACTTCCTTGTTTTCAAAATACAAATCTCAGTGAATATAGAATTAACATGCGTTAAATGATCGAATGGCTTCTATATCAAATAACCACTTAGGTGTCTATAAACATCATTATGTACACCTTGTAAGAATTACGTCAATTTGTAGCATTGACTGATCAAATAATAAAATAATTTAATTAACGATATGAATAAATGTGTCGCATATTGAAAAACGTTGACACCTGCAGATTTGTTACTCTTTCTTTTCAATAAAAACATGTATTATCAATTGCAACTTTTAACATGCACCCTCTACTTGTGATTAACACCGATTTGACAATCGATCTGTTTCCTTTTGTCGTTCGCAGCGGGCGATAACCATGGTACCTGTTGCCAAAGTTTAACTTTTTCAAACCGCGGGACATTCCTTCAGAAGGTATACATAAATATTGCAGAATTTCCACACCTAACGATGTTGTAGCTACCAGTATCAGCCGAGTCTCCAGAAGAATACAACATATTTAATAAAATACAATGATTTTAATTCACATTTCAATATAATACTGGTACTTATTCGATTCGCAAATATAGAAATGAATGAAATTTTTAATCATAATATATCGGTTGCGTAAAAGCAAACATAATCATGCACGAACATATAGAATTTAGACATATTCTTGTATCGTGATTTCTTTTTATTATATGTATCCTACTTTATACCAATAGTCTGTGAACATTTTGTGCGGTCCCAAAATAAACAAATTTATCTTATTCTACGACTTTCATATTTATGAAGACCTTATTGCACCGACATTTAACGGCTACATTTCGTCACTTATCTTCATGGAGTTAATAAAACCTTAAGTATAATTATTAAATGATCCATTTAGCGCGTGATCTGACAGGTTTTTGATCTTTTCACAGTAATGAGTAGAAGCTTTAAATACTTTATAAAAGAAAACCCGTCATAGCGGTATAATGTATATCCGCCATTTTGGAGAAAGCTTGTGAGACATAGCAACAGTATCCAAGGGGGGGGGCGTTCCTTATCAGAAAAATAGGATCTATCCATTACCTTCTATACACCGCTGTTTTCTATATGGTGTAAAGAGGAATATACATAAGCTGTAGTTTGTGTAAAAAATGTTTGATTCCGGCGTCTTTTTTCTACAAAGTACAGATACGTGTGTATTTTATACTATTCATACAATTTGTGGGACATTAATTCTAGATCGTTTTAAAGGGAATTCCTATAGTTTTTATGCGCATCTTTCTGCGCAGCCGACACTTTCTATGGAAAACTGAAGTGAAGTCAACATTTGTTGAAACATGTGTTTCAGACTCCGAATATTTGTTCAGGTTTTGATTATCGGGTTTACTAATTTTTGATGGACATTTATCATGTCCGCTGTCCAACGTAATGTTAATTTATAGTGTTCTGGTTCCTGCCAACGCTTTAGGGTCACAAGAGATGAGTGTCACCCATATATAGAAAATGAAATCTTGAATTTATCTGCTTAGAGGGCGCTTTCTGCATTTTGGTTGGTCAAACTGTCCCTAGAAATAATAACTATATGCAAGCGCAAAATTTGCCGCCTTGCCAGAGCGCAGTTGATTTTTAGAATTTGTCGAGTAAGGCACGAGTTCTATAATTTATGTTTCAATTCACTACGTTTTGGGCACAGATAGCATTGTTCAATAACCGCTACGCTACGCTACGCCACACTATTGTATGTTCTACGTAAGGAATAAAAGTGATTGAAGTAGCGCGTGTATTGCATCTTTTTCTTGTTGCCCAAAATACTCGGGGTGAAGCTGCCCACTACAGTTATGAAGTAGTGCTATAGTACATATTAACGATTGCAACTCAGTTAGTAAAGAGTTGAATGATCGACAGTTATTGAACATTATCTGTGACGAGAAAAGTTGCAGTTAATTGGATTATGCATAGTTAGTGCAAAGTTAAGTTTTCTGGATTATATGTGCTTTGTATATTCCGGACATAAGAATAACAACTGGATTTTGCACAGTTAGTGCAAAGTTAAATTTTCTGGATTATATGTGCTTTGTATATTCCGGACATAAGAATTAGTATTTCATAAAATGGCTGACGGCTCGGCACGAGAAGAAATCGAAGCTACAGCGAAGAAGCTCGTCGCAAGCTTCTCGAGGATTACGAAGGCAATTGACATTAAGCTAAAGGCAGGTGACTCTGGGTTCGAACAGTTGCAGAAAGAACTTTGTGATTGCTGGGAGCAATTGCTTGACGTACGTCGAAAGTGTGAGGCGTCAATAAATGAAAATAAGCTCACGGAAATGAAAGAACGGTACAGCTTCTTGTTATCGCGAATGAGTTATTCATCTGAAAATAACACAAACCGCGGAAGTTCCGTTTCTTCACACAACTCCGCAGCGTCACGCAAGAGGAAAGCGGAACTGCGTCTGCGCCAGATACAAGAAAAACAAGAACTAGAACGCAAGAGTGAGGAGCTTCGGTGGGAGCTCGAACTACAGACTGCCCGGCATGAAGTAGAGCGGGCCGACATAGTGGGCGAGGAGTCGGATAACGACGAAGGCATAGACTACCTATCCTTACCGGACAGTTCATCACCGGACAACAAAGTGGGTGATTATGTGAATAAGTGTAGTAAGGACGTACCTTTCCAAGGAAATAGTGACAAACTTTGTGACAACGTGCCACCAGTTCAATTCGGTGTTCAGGACTTTCATGGTTTACCAAAACCGGAATTAATTAAGTTCAATGGGAATCCTGCTGATTACTGTAAGTTTCTTAGTAACTTTGAAACAAATATTGAGAGAAGGGTAAGTGATAGTAGGTTAAGGTTAAATTATCTTATTCAGTTATGTCAGGGAGATGCCAGATATTGTATAGAAGATTGTGTAATTTTGCCTCCGGACGAAGGCTATTTAAGGGCTAAAGAAATATGAAATCCAGATACGGCAAACCCCATTTAGTGGCCAGGTCACATGTAGATAGTTTGATAAATGGCAGTGCCATTAAGAGCAACGATGTTAAGGGATTGTTGAATCTGTCGCTTAATATGGAAAAATGCCACATCACTCTCTCACAGCTAGGTTTTATGTCAGATGTGAATAATACTGAAAACTAAGAAAAATTGTTGGGAGACTACCGGTCCACATTCGGTCTAAGTGGGTTGAACGTGCAAGTAGCCTAATAGAACAGGGAGTCGAACCAAATTTCGATCACCTGTTAACCTTTGTAAAGGAACGTTCTAGTGTTGCAAATACTTGTATGGTTATGACCTTGCAAATGAGTCTAATAAGCACATAAAAAACTTGCCCGAAAGTCCATGATAACCCTTCACAAAGAAATAAAGTTGTAACTGTCCACTGGATCTGATAAGAGAAACTCAGTAAATCTCTCCCAGAAAATACCCTAGGGCACGATTATCATGTATTTATTGCAAGAAGGCCCATAAATTAAGGGAATGCCAAGAGTTTAGGACTAATTGATATTGATTCAAAGCTGAGAGTTATCAGAGAGCATGAAATGTGTGAAAATTGCATGAATTTTAAACATACTGCACAAAATTGTAGGAAAATTAGTTTATGCGAGGTTTCAGGTTGTACCGGGAAACATAATACAATGTTTCACCGAGACTCTGGTCGTAACCGTGAGTATGAAAATGGGCAGGATAAGTATGTCGCTGCTTCCGAATCTCGGTCTCAACCGAATCAGGTCAGTTTGCGCATTGTTCCAGTAGTAGTAGGAACGGAATCTTCACAAGTAGAGACGTATGCTCTCCTAGACGAAGGGAGTGATGTAACGTTGTGCAGTGATAGTCTTATCAAAGGCTAGGGTTGAAGGTAAACCTTGTAAGTTCACGTTAACTACAGTTAACAAGTCTAGTCAGAATCAGACTGGCAGAGAAGTGCAGTTGCAGGTAAGTGCATTGAATGGAGGTCAAGTTATTGACCTTAGAAGGGTATGGTCTGTCAAAACCTTGCCTATCTCATTGCAGTCGTTACCGGACCAGTCTGTAGCAGGTAAGTGGAAACACTTAAGTGGCATTTATTTACCGAAAATTGATGTCGGTAAAGTAGAGTTGCTCGTCGGAAGCGACACCCCAGATGCATTCTGGGTAGAGGAGCAGCGAAGGGGAAAAAGAGGTGAGCCCTATGCAATCAGGACGATGCTAGGCTGGAGCATTATCGGGCCAATAGGTAATAGGCCATCATTAGATCACGGTAGTATTAATTTTCAGCTTGCATCTAGTACACAGTTGCAAATTGATAAGCTATGGACTACTGACTTTCGAGATGTCGAGAGTTGTGGCACAGGGATGTCACAGGAGGACCGTCGTGCCCTGGCCAGTATGGAAGGTACGGTAACAAAAGAAAACGGTCACTACAAGTTAGGGCTCCCATGGAAGGACCCTGATGTAAGTCTTCCAAATAACGTGAAGATGGCCAGTATACGACTCTGTCACTTGAAAAGAAAACTTCAAAGAGATGATCGGTTACTTGATATGTACAAAGAAACAGTAAATGGGTATATCGAACGTGGGTACGCTTCCTTGGTGGATGCTAGAGAGGGATTCGAACCCGGTCGAACTTGGTACCTCCCACACCATCCCGTGCTTAATCCAAAGAAGCCAGGCAAGGTAAGGGTTGTTTTTGATTGTGCTGCTAAGTATCAAGGCACATCTTTGAATGATAATCTTTTACAAGGCCCCGACCTTACCAACAGTATAACTGGAGTACTGATGCGCTTCAGGCAGGCACCAGTGGCACTGGTTGCGGACATAGAAGCTATGTTCCACCAAGTCAGAGTGTGTGAACAGGACAGGGATGCCCTAAGGTTCCTTTGGTGGCCTCGAGGTAACCTACACGAGGAGCCAAAGGAGTACCGCATGAAGTACATTTATTTGGCGCGACTTCGTCGCCAGTTGTGCAGCCTTCAGTTTAAAGCGCACCGCAAATGACAATATGGACAATTCAGTCAAGAAGCGGTAAGTACGGTTGAACGTAATTTCTATGTTGATGACCTTCTGAAGTCCGTATTGGATCCGAGTTCAGGAATTACACTTGCAGCTGAACTGAGAGAACTACTCTCGCTAGGGGGTTTCAGACTTACGAAATGGCTTTCCAATAGTGAACAAGTCATGAACTCGATCCCTGAAAGGGATCGAGCCGAACCGAGGGCCAAATTAGATCTTAACACCGAATCGTTCTGTGAGCGAACTCTCGGGTTACAGTGGCTTGTTAAGCAGGATCAATTTGTGTTTGATGTTAATCTCCATGATAAGGGCACGACAAGACGTAGCATCTTGTCGGTCGCGAGTTCGTTGTATGACCCACTTGGATTAGTAGCACCAGTGACTTTAATACCAAAATTGATCTTACAACGTGCTTGTAGGCTGAACTTAGGCTGGGACGAATTAATTCCAGATGCGGAAGCAGAAAAATGGTCACAGTGGCTAAGCCGTCTGCCGGCATTATCCAAGGTGAGTATTGACAGATGTATAATCCCAGGTGACCTTGACAGGTCAACGTTGAAGGCTGAACTTCACATGTTCAGCGACGCTAGTGAATTTGCGTACGGGTCGTCCGTGTACGTAAAGGCGTACGACGCCAACGGACGCAGTAAGTGCAGCCTTATTATAGGTAAGTCAAGGTTAGCGCCTATAAAACGTATCTCAATTCCAAGGCTCGAACTGGCAGCAGCAGTAGTTGCTGTCAAACTTTATCAGATAGTTACAGAGGAGCTTGACATCCAAATTTCTGGAAGATACTTTTGGACAGACTCCATGATTGTGTTGGGGTACATAAGGAATGAACGGAAAAGGTTCAAGACCTTTGTTGCAAACAGACTGTCCGTAATTCATGAGGTGACGTCACCACATGACTGGAGGTATGTACCTCTAAGAGTAACCCTGCCGACATGGCGTCAAGAGGTATTGATCCGCAAGAGAACGAAAGGCTTGAAACATGGTTGTCTGGCCCGAAATTCCTTAAAGGTAATGAGGCAGAGTGGCCAGCTAAGGTAAGTAACATAACCTTGCACGAGGATGACATAGAGCTCAAGCCTGAGGCTAGCGTACTAAACACACAAGTGAAGCGTGATTCGAGTATGGGTACGTTGCTAAGTAAGTTTTCCGACTGGCATAAGCTACAAAGTGCAGTCGGTTGGCTACTCCGTTTCAAGTGGCTTTTAATGCAAAAATTCCTGCCGAAAAGGCGAAGTCTTCGTAACAGGGTAAGTAGTAAAATCCTAAGTGCGACGGAAATGCAAATGGCACAGATGGGCCATATTCAAACTAGTTCAAACACAGGCGTTTGAAAATGAAATGTGTGAAGTGAAGGCTAACAGTCGAGTTTCGAATTCGAGCTCTTTGAAAAGGCTATGTCCTATATTAAAGGATGGTGTTTTGCGAGTCGGTGGGCGAGTAGAATTGTCCGACCTGCACGTAGATGCCAAGCATCAAATCATTCTACCAAGTAGCCATCACGTGACTAGAATCCTGATACAGAAATACCACGAACAGAATGCGCATATGGGTCCGGTACATATTTTGTCTTTATTGCGGCAAAAGTATTGGATAATTCACGGACTGCAAACTGTGAAGTCAGTCCTTAGCCAGTGTATTACGTGTAAACGACAGCTGCAACGACCGGAAGTTCAACAGATGAGCGATCTTCCAGAAGAAAGACTCACTCCGGACATGCCGCCATTCACCTATGTAGGAGTTGACTATTTCGGACCTATGTTCGTAAAATCAGGTCGGAAACATTACAAAAGGTATGGTTGTCTACTTACATGTCTGACAAGCAGAGCTGTGCACCTTGAAATTGCACACAGCCTAGATACAGATTCGTTTTTATGTGCATTGCAGCGATTCATTAGCCGTAGAGGACGTCCGGACAAGATTTTCAGCGACAATGGTAAGAATTTTGTAGCCGGCGAAAGGGAGTTAAACGAATCTATCAATTCTTGGAACGAACAAAGTATGTCTAGATTTTTTCAGCAAAATGAAATCAAATGGCATTTCAATCCACCATACGCCGCTCATATGGGTGGAGTATGGGAAAGACTTGTTAAAGCAACAAAAAGAGCTTTAAAGTCTGTCATTGGGGAACAGCTTCTCAATGATGAAGCACTGTCCACCCTTATCACGGAAGTTGAGAAAATACTGAATGATAGACCAATCACACAGGTAAGTGTCGATCCCAAGGATCCACAACCGCTTACACCAAATAAGATACTGTTGATGCGTTCAAACGCATGTTTCCCACCAGGTACGTTTGACAAAAATGATAATTACTGTAAAAGATGGTGGCGACAAGTTCAGTATTTAGCAAACCTTTTCTGGAAAAGATGGGTGCGTGAATATTTGCCGACATTGCAGGTAAGACAAAAGTGGCATAATACACAAAGGAATGTGTCCGTAAATGACCTCGTTCTCGTCTGCGATGAGCAGACATCACGTGGGAAATGGCCATTAGGCATCGTTCTCGAGGTAAACAAAGGTAGAGACGGACTCGTAAGGTCATGTAAGGTCAAGGTAAATGGGTCCGTAAAGGTACGGCCGATTACGATGTTATGCGTGTTAGAGCAGGAAACTTTTCATGCTAACTGATAACAATGATCAGCCACGGGAATTAACGCCTTAGCGAATATTCAGACGCTACTATATTGTAAAAATGTACATATATTACTGAAGTTATTAGTTTGTCTCACTCTTCTTGAGGATAGTGAATGTTTTTTATTGTTATGAAATAAGTATTATATTCTTCGTCTTCCTTAAAATATATGGATGAACTTAAGTAAAAGAGTTCATCGAGGGCCGGTGTTTCAGACTCCGAATATTTGTTCAGGTTTTGATTATCGGGTTTACTAATTTTTGATGGACATTTATCATGTCCGCTGTCCAACGTAATGTTAATTTATAGTGTTCTGGTTCCTGCCAACGCTTTAGGGTCACAAGAGATGAGTGTCACCCATATATAGAAAATGAAATCTTGAATTTATCTGCTTAGAGGGCGCTTTCTGCATTTTGGTTGGTCAAACTGTCCCTAGAAATAATAACTATATGCAAGCGCAAAATTTGCCGCCTTGCCAGAGCGCAGTTGATTTTTAGAATTTGTCGAGTAAGGCACGAGTTCTATAATTTATGTTTCAATTCACTACGTTTTGGGCACAGATAGCATTGTTCAATAACCGCTACGCTACGCTACGCCACACTATTGTATGTTCTACGTAAGGAATAAAAGTGATTGAAGTAGCGCGTGTATTGCATCTTTTTCTTGTTGCCCAAAATACTCGGGGTGAAGCTGCCCACTACAGTTATGAAGTAGTGCTATAGTACATATTAACGATTGCAACTCAGTTAGTAAAGAGTTGAAAGATCGACATTTGGAAAACTGAAGTGAAGTCAACATTTGTTGAAACATGTGACAGACAATCTTAAATATGAGGAATTTTTAATGAAATAACATTTTTGATAAGTTTTATCATTAATCAAATGTTGATACTGGTTTAGGTTGTATTGACAAGTATCCTTCCTGACGGGTATCTTGCCATTTTTGTGGTTGTGTTTTCACATCGCATTTTAGTACAAAGACAGTGTCGTTCATATAATGTAAGACAATTGACTTAGTACTGAAAAGACAATATCACCTTTCAGATTATTTAGTGTTCAATTATAGAAAGAATTAAGAATTTTTAAAACTTTTTTTAACTTCTAGCAGATATACATGTAATCAATTTGGTCAGGTTCGCGCCATTTTTCGTCCGAACAGGTGTTGTATTCAAGCGGTCATAACATAAAATTTAGCCTGGTGACCCATACATTTTTAGCCATTTTTATGTTCACAATACAATTATTCATACACAAGAAAAACAGGAAAAAAGTCTATGGAACAGTTTTTTCAAAATTTAAAAAAAAAACATTCTTCACTATAGGTATTTTTCATTGGAAAAAGTTCACAAAAGTGAATAGGAAACAAGAATTTTTTTTCATTTGTACCCATTATTGTAAGGATATAGTATTACAAACATGACTATGATATCAAATAAGTATATAATAAAATCTGTAGAAAGAATAAACTTTATTGTGCTGTCTTGATGTTTATTTTGGTTGGTATTTATAAAAAAAAAGCAGAAAATTATGAAAATGTTGAAAAATCGCTGGCAGTTTCAGCAACAGTAGGTGTTTTCAAAACAATTTTTCACAAAAACAAGCCTGGTGACCCATTGTTTTTATTTGTTCATTGTTTTCAGCACAAATTTTCCTATCATATATGTGAATTAAAAAAAATTCTATGAAAGGAAAAAAACTATAGGAATTCTCTTTAATTGTTTGAAGTATATTAGCAATTGGAGAAACCGTTAGCGAACAGCATGGATCCTGACCAGACTGCGCAGATGCGCAGGCTGGGCTGGATCCCTGCTGGTCGCAAATGCACTATGTTGGTTTTCTCATGGTGCAGCTAATTTGCATTTTGACACCATTTACTTTTGGATTCTTATAAACCGTCAGGATTTCTCACTTTTCAGCGGAGGAAATTTTGTATTGTTTGCAAAATGTTCTTCTTCCAAACCCTTGCTTAAGGATTTTCCTATATAAGGGTGACCTGCAAATTAAAATGATTAAATGTATTTCAAAAAACCATGACACTTTGTTATCAATAAATCTTACTTGAGCAGGATACTATAAAGGGAAAAAACATTAGTGTTCCTCTTGAAACACTAATGGCGAAAATGAAAGTAAATCTGTTACGATAATTCGCGGAACAGATAAGCAGAATCCAGTAGTCAAAACAAATTTTCTTGCAACATTGCAACTTATATTCTGTTTATTAAAGTGAACTTTAGGTATTGATCAAAGAGCTTTCCCTAAGTATATTTTGTTACACTTTTTGTTAGTTTGAAGCTTGAGTATTTCATAAAACAAAGAAAAATAACATTGCATCTTCTTCGACAAAAATGAATTTTGGATAAACGCATTTAATTGAAGTACATCGAAATCTAATGGTGTTGTGAAGTCACCCCCATGTGCCTTGATCTTGAAAAATCGAGTCATTAAACATATTGTGTAATGAAAGGGATTTTCCCTGTCCTCAAGATTTTATCCGTTTGATTACACAAACCTTATAGAATTCATTACAGATTTAAAAAAAACAACATGATTTTCTCGCTTAATCATCCATTTTTTTTTCATTTTCACCCATCTATGATGTAGACATTGTGCGTAACTGGTCAAAAATTACATAGATACCAAACATCTTATTTAGGCCGCAGAAAATAAATGTTTAGATTCTCATCCGAATTTTGGGAAATAATGGGCGTGGGCAGTCTTTATTTTTCACTTTTTAATTTGGAAATACGGGAGATCCGAGGTCAAAATTTATTTAAGATTTGACAAAAAATCGATGTATTAATAATACTAGTGTATGTTGTTTTGTTTTAAATTGCCTGTATATTTAAAACTCGTTTTAATATATATTTTTTAGCTCACCTGAGCAATGCTATAAAATACACAAAAAATAATTATTTGTCTGTTCAGTATATTTGCAGATTTCAAAATAATTAGTTCTGTCAAAATACAGTCAAGTTTTGTAAAGAATACCATCAACCTGTGAAACAAATCCTTGTTTTTGCCGCTGTTTGCTGTCATTCTTCAACAGTAAACATACAGAATGCGTATTAGTTTGACATGTGAAAAAAATGTAAATGCACTTGCAAATGTAAACAAATTTTAGTCCTATATCCAAATCTGTTAAACAAATAGCGCAACAGTGCTGCCTGCTTTGCCCCTGAAAATTGCTTATCGGACCTGTGGACAGACGTAAATATCCGTGTTATACACAATTTAAATTAAAATTCAGACAACAGATATTTGATTTTAATCAATGAAAATCAGTCACAATCAATTTTAGATTTGTAAAAGTTTTTGAAATCGAAAGTAGTCTTAATATCAAAAACTGTGGAATGCTGTTAAACTGTCTTTGCACCATCCCATTTTGTCAAACATATTCTTTAAAAACTGGAGATTTGGGCAATGTTTATGAAAGTGTATCAAAATCGGGACATACAATTTTGAATATCTGGATTTTGACTAATAATAAAAAAAATGGGGCGAGGGTTTTCAGACAGGGGCGGACGGGGATGAGAATCTTAAAATTAATTTTCTATTGCCTTAGACTATAAGTTTTGGCAGAACTACAAAAAATACTAGTTTTACAGGTATATAATTTGTATCACTTATGTGTGTTCCTTTTATGAGTGCAGTAATTATAAATAATAAGTTTTGTAAAAAAAAATAATAAAAGTGTTTATGGCACTGGTTCAGTGTCATTGATGAAGCAGGCGGTAAGTTAAAGAGACGTTTATAGTAAAATACTGACGCACAAGTTGTGTATGTCAAACTTCACAAAAGTGTAAAGATACACACACCAGTATCTATATTCCTATACAGAAAATTGCGTTGAACCCTCGATCTGTATTTTAAGCTTGAGTATACGAAGTATATGTATAGCTGTCCTACTCGACCAGCCGTCGATATCCGCCTAAGCGTCCGTTCAGCGTCCAAACCTTGGTTAAGATTTTGATGCACTTTCTCTTTATATCTACAATTACATAATGGAGTGGCTTCAGACTTAATATAATTATTCCTCATCATCACTCACTTCATATGGCACAAGGGTTCGAACTTTCGGACCAATATTTCATAAATTACCCATTTAGAATTTCAGGTTTGGTGTAATTTCACTCTCTTCTCTGTTGTTATAAAATGGATTTGAATCAAAGTTAGAATTGTGCCATAACATCACTCGCATCATATGGCACAAGGTTGATAACTCTAGCACCAGTATTTCATGAATTATGCCCCCTTCTTTCTTAAAATTTAAGGTTAAAGTTTTTATGCATTTTCACGATATTTATCGTACTACAGAAGGGATGTGTTTCAAACTTAAAAGGATTGTTCCGCATCATTACCCATATCATATGACACAAGAACCTTAACTCTTACACCAATGTGTTATGAGTTATGCCCCTTTTTAGCTAACCTGAGCACAGAGTGCTCAAGGAGAGCTTTTGTGATCGCCCTGTGTCCATCGTCCGTCTTCCGTCTCGTACTTGCTGTCCGTACGTCCATCGTCAACCAAAATTTGGGGAATTCTGTTACAAACTAGTCAAGGTCACAAATTTACTCTGGTTTCCAATCTTAATGAAACTTGGTCAGAATGTTACCCTCAATAAAATCTTGGACGAGTTCGATATCGGGTCATCCGGGGTCAAAAACTAGGTCACCAGGTCAAATCAAAGGAAAAGCTTGTTAACCCTCTAGAGGTCACAATTTGGCCAAATCTTAATGAAACTTGGTCAGAATGTTACCCTCAATAAAATCTTGGACGAGTTTGATATTGGGTCATCTGGGGTCAAAAACTAGGTCACCAGGTCAAATCAAAGGAAAAGCTTGTTAACACTGTAGAAGCCACATTTATTACTGTATCTTCATGAAATTTGGTCAAAATGTTAATCTTGATGATCTCAAGGTCCAGTTTGAATCTAGGTCATGTAGGTCAAAAACTAGGTCACCAGGTCAAATCAAAGGTAACGCTAGTTAACACTCTTGAGGCTACATTTATGACCATATCTTAATGAAACTTGGTCAGAATGTTAATCGTGATGTTATATAGGTCAAGTTCAAATCTGGGTTCGATGGGGTCAAAAACTAGGTCACTAGGTCAAATCAAAGGAAAAGCTTGTTAACACTCTAGAGGCCAATTTATGACTGTATCTTCATGAAACTTAGTCAGAATGTTAATCTTGATGGTCTTTAGGTCCAGTTCGAATCTGGGTTTTATGGGGTCAAAAACTAGGTCACAGGGTCAAATCAAAGGAAAAGCTTGTTAACACTCTAGATGTCACAATTTTGCCCGATCTTAATGAAACTTATAAATGTTACCTTAAATAAAATCTTGGATGAGTTCGATATTGGGTCATCTGGGGTCTAAAACTAGGTCACCAGGTCAAATCAAAGGAAAAGCTTGTTAACACTGTAGAGGCCACATTTATGACTGTATCTTCATGAAACTTGGTCAGAATTTTAATCTTGATGATCTCAAGGTCCAGTTTGAATCTAGGTCATGTAGGGTCAAAAACTAGGTCACCAGGTCAAATCAAAGAAAAAGCTAGTTAAGAGTTCTAGAGGCCACATTTATGACCATATCTTAATGAAATTTGGTCAGAATGTTAATCTTGATGATTCCTAGGTCAGGTGAGTGATACAGGGCCTTCATGGCCCTCTTGTTTACTCACAATTTTAGGTTAAAATTTTGATGCACTTCCACTTTTATCTGTTAATCCAAACTGATTTTAATTCAGACTTAAAGTAATTGTTCTGCACCAATACATACATCTTGAGACATAAGGGCTGTAACTCATGCACCAATATTTCATTAATTATGCCGTCTTTTTACTTAAAGCTTTGGGTTAATTTTGATGCACTTCTACTATATCTTAAAATAGTTCTTTTGCACCGTCGTCCTTTGCATAAGACATAATGTCGTTACCTTTGGTGCAAATATTGCATGAATTATGTCCTCTTTTTACTAAGAATTTCATTTTAATTTTTGATGCTTTTTCATCACATCTCTGTTGTTACAAAATGGATTTGGTTCAACCTTAAAATTGTTGTTCCGCATCATCATCCACATCATATGACACAAAGTCCACAACGCTGGCACCAATGTTATGAATTTTGCTCCCTCTTTACTTAGAATTTCAGGTTCAAGTTGCGATCCACTTCTACTCTATCTCATTTTTTTATTGAATAGATTTGATTATTCTTGCAGAAATTTTCTATGAATTATGTTATACTTAATTAATGTTTTGATACACTTAACCTGTCTCTGTTATTACCAGATATATTTGACACACACTTAAACTGTTGTCCAATATCTTCATCCACATGAGAGTCGTTAAACACTCGAGTGACAGCTCCAGCTTCCTCCAGTATAGAAATAGTCAAGCGCGCTGTGACAGCTCTTGTTACATACGAGGGGTGTTCCAAAAATTAATGTCACTTGCATCGGTTCTCCTATACTGCAAATGTTCTGATCATTTTAACTTGCTCTGCCCTTCAAAATACTCTCCGTCAGCCTGAATACACCTTTTGAGCCGGTCAATCCTCTTTTGGAAGCATTGTTCATACTCTTCTATGAGAACACCCATCAGATACTGATAAACTGCAGATCCAAGGGCATTTCTCGATTTGTATCTCTTTCCAGACAGATGATATTTAAGTTTGGGAAACAGAAAATAGTCGCAGGGGGGCCAGGTCTGGCGAAAACGGAGGGTGTGGAAGGACGGTAACCTCTGACTCCAAAAACTCGGTCACAATGGTGCGCCGTAAAACCCAAATAAAAAAAAATAGTTGGCAGTATGGAGAATATGCATGTCTTTTCGTTGTGTTGTTGCAGCAAAAATGCGTTTGCTATAGCAACGAATTATTCATGAAACTTGATACATGGACAGACAGCAATATTGAAAATATACACGTCAATTTATTTTATTTTGTTGCTATGGCAATAAATAATCTGAAAATGTGGCCGGTAAAGTGATTGTGTAGTACTACTTTTGTAGTAGTTCTTCAATTTTATTATTCATGAAACTTGATACATGGATAGACAGCAATATTGAAAATATACACGTCAATTTATTTTATTTTGTTGCTATGGCAATAAATAATCTGAAAATGTGGCCGGTAAAGTGATTGTGTAGTACTACTTTTGTAGTAGTTCTTCAATTTTCTTAGAACAACTTTTTTTATAGAATTTTCCTATGACCGTACTGCCTTTTGGTACCGGAATTTGAATGATTGGACCCTTATGAGTGAAAAAAATACATACAAAACCTTCTTCACCGTTCGTATTCGTTTGGCAATACTTGGGCGTCTCGCATTTTTGTGACCCAAATTCGGTTGGAATACTTCCGCTTTGGTTCAAAATAATAAACCCAGGTTCCATTACCAGTAACTATATTATCAAAAACCTTTTTGCTGTATTTTAGGTACATGTTCAGAAGTTTTTTTGCCATTGTTACACGGGTCCTCTTTTGTTCATCTGTTAACAAATTGGGTATCCATCTTGCATTTATTTTTCTAAGTTTGAGGTGTTTCTTCAAAATTCCATGAACTCGTGCTAACGACAAGTTTGTCAGTCGGGTCAATTGCCTTACGGTGAATCGGGCATCCTTTTTTAGCAAATTGAAGATTTTTTCGATGTTACCTTTCGACGTAGTTGTTGCAGGACGATCTGTGCGAGCAGCATCTTTGAGTTGCTGCTGTCCGGTCCTAAAGTTAGCTACCTACCTACAAATAGTCCTATGAGACATTTGGCCTTCCCCATAAATGTCGCACACCTCACGGTGAATATCTACAAGCTTCATGCCGAGTAGCGACCTACCTTTTATGTAGGCCCTAATTTCAAGCACATTTTCAGCTCTTTTCCCAGTCATTTTGTGTAAAGTGTAATGAATACGCTATAAAGCAATGTACACTGTACCAAAGTCAGTCAACGTGTGAGCGCGATATTTACCTATGTTACGATTCAGTGATCGTTCTATCGACACGAGGTGGTTTTGTTTACACATGACACGATTTCCGCGAAATAAAACACAAATGACATTATTTTTGGAACACCCCTCGTACTGCTGCAGAGTCAACACAATGTCAACAACAGGAACGAAAAAAAAAAACTCCGAAAGCAAAGTTCTAAAAATATAGCTCCATAAATCTTCTCCTTATTGAAGCGTACCACAAAAACTGTTTTAAATAGTTTTAGACTTTTAACACTGCCAAATGAGTCTTATCGTATTCAGATGAAAATTCCAAATGTGTAGGCATATTACAGCTTGTATATTTAATATAATCGTAATACCCATAGGTTTTCCAACGTATTCTATTTGTCCTTGACTGGTGTTTCATCGGAGGGTTAAGTCCCTAAGTAACACAAAGTAGAATGCTGCACTAACTTTAAAAAGGACAAGACATTTTGGGTATTTTGATAGTTGTAATGAGATGTGGAACCAAAATTTGTAGTCCTGTTTGGCGCCATATAACCTATACTGTGTTGGTGCGCCGTAAAACCCAAATAAAAAAAAATAGTTGGCAGTATGGAGAATATGCATGTCCTTTCGTTGTGTTGTTGCAGCAAAAATGCGTTTGCTATAGCAACGAATTATTCATGAAACTTGATACATGGACAGACAGCAATATTGAAAATATACACGTCAATTTATTTTATTTTGTTGCTATGGCAATAAATAATCTGAAAATGTGGCCGGTAAAGTGATTGTGTAGTACTACTTTTGTAGTAGTTCTTCAATTTTATTATTCATGAAACTTGATACATGGATAGACAGCAATATTGAAAATATACACGTCAATTTATTTTATTTTGTTGCTATGGCAATAAATAATCTGAAAATGTGGCCGGTTAAAGTGATTGTGTAGTACTACTTTTGTAGTAGTTCTTCAATTTTCTTAGAACAACTTTTTTATAGAATTTTCCTATGACCGTACTGCCTTTTGGTACCGGAATTTGAATGATTGGACCCTTATGAGTGAAAAAAATACATACAAAACCTTCTTCACCGTTCGTATTCGTTTGGCAATACTTGAGCGTCTCGCATTTTTGTGACCCAAATTCGGTTGGAATACTTCCGCTTTGGTTCAAAATAATAAACCCAGGTTCCATTACCAGTAACTATATTATCAAAAACCTTTTTGCTGTATTTTAGGTACATGTTCAGAAGTTTTTTTGCCATTGTTACACGGGTCCTCTTTTGTTCATCTGTTAACAAATTGGGTATCCATCTTGCATTTATTTTTCCAAGTTTGAGGTGTTTCTTCAAAATTCCATGAACTCGTGCTAACGACAAGTTTGTCAGTCGGGTCAATTGCCTTACGGTGAATCGGGCATCCTTTTTTAGCAAATTGAAGATTTTTTCGATGTTACCTTTCGACGTAGTTGTTGCAGGACGATCTGTGCGAGCAGCATCTTTGAGTTGCTGCTGTCCGGTCCTAAAGTTAGCTACCTACCTACAAATAGTCCTATGAGACATTTGGCCTTCCCCATAAATGTCGCACACCTCACGGTGAATATCTACAAGCTTCATGCCGAGTAGCGACCTACCTTTTATGTAGGCCCTAATTTCAAGCACATTTTCAGCTCTTTTCCCAGTCATTTTGTGTAAAGTGTAATGAATACGCTATAAAGCAATGTACACTGTACCAAAGTCAGTCAACGTGTGAGCGCGATATTTACCTATGTTACGATTCAGTGATCGTTCTATCGACACGAGGTGGTTTTGTTTACACATGACACGATTTCCGCGAAATAAAACACAAATGACATTATTTTTGGAACACCCCTCGTACTGCTGCAGAGTCAACACAATGTCAACAACAGAACCGAAAAAAAAAACAACTCCGAAAGCAAAGTTCTAAAAATATAGCTCCATAAATCTTCTCCCTATTGAAGCTACCACAAAAACTTTTAAATATTTTTAGACTTTTAACACTGCCAAATGAGTCTTATCGTATTCAGATGAAAATTCCAAATGTGTAGGCATATTACAGCTTGTATATTTAATATAATCGTAATACCCATAGGTTTTCCAACGTATTCTATTTGTCCTTGACTGGTGTTTCATCGGAGGGTTAAGTCCCTAAGTAACACAAAGTAGAATGCTGCACTAACTTTAAAAAGGACAAGACATTTTGGGTATTTTGATAGTTGTAATGAGATGTGGAACCAAAATTTGTAGTCCTGTTTGGCGCCATATAACCTATACTGTGTTGGTGCGCCGTAAAACCCAAATAAAAAAAAATAGTTGGCAGTATGGAGAATATGCATGTCCTTTCGTTGTGTTGTTGCAGCAAAAATGCGTTTGCTATAGCAACGAATTATTCATGAAACTTGAGACATGGATAGACAGCAATATTGAAAATATACACGTCAATTTATTTTATTTTGTTGCTATGGCAATAAATAACATGAAAATGTGGCCGGTAAAGTGATTGTGTGATAACTTTAGAAGTTCAAGATATTTTTACATGAAATATGGTTTAAAGGTATGCCTGTATTTCGCTAATGAATTCATACCCATCGAATACGATGGGACTACTTGTGTTCCATGCTTTGTAAATAATCATCGTTTCTAATAGCTTTCAGCCTAATTTGTCTAAAATTATAATCCATTGTAGCTGATGTAACACTAAAAGTAGGTATTTAAGTAAAGGGTGATTAAAGCAGTATCTTGATTTGCAATGATGCATTTGGATCTCGTGAATTTTGCCAAACTGGATCACAGGCTAGGCCAGATCCACAAAGGCAACGTGATCACCCGTCCTGATCCACTCAAACTAGATCAAGGTACTATTATGATAATAGACATAAAACAGTTTCTGAGGTCACTCGATATGCATTTTTGACAACTGTTTCACGGGTTCACAGTCGGATAAGATTTTCCAATAATTCAGTTATAATTGGGTGTGATACACTTGCAGATGGCTTGATAAGTAGGACTACAGATGCCCGTCCAGTCTTGGTGCCCATATGTGTGCCGCCCCCTCAAAAAAAGAAAGTTAAAAACTAGGACACGCTGTGGAACAACCAGAATGTCCTGTTCAGTACCAATACAAGCTACCCTGCTGCCGTTTACACATCGGGCATTTAGAAAACAGTAAACAATCCTATTCTATCTAGTATACAACCTTAAATAACTTACATTTAATTCAAAGACCCAAGAACGGCATAGGTTTTCTAATTTCGTTTTGCAACAAAATGGCCGATCGTCACTGTTATTTTGCAAGTGTCTAGACAAGTTGGCTTGTTTGAATTTAAATGTAAGTTATTTAAGACTGTTTACTAGGCAGAATAAGATTGTTTACTATTTTATAATTGCATGATGTGTACATGGCAGCAAGGTAGCCTCTACTGTTACTGAACTGGACATTTTGGTTGTTCCACAGCGTGTCCTAGTAAACCGCCATAGCGTTACGGCAACACAAGCATCTTTTCCATGTAAGAGTATATATATAGGGAAAAAAATATTTCAAATTTTTTTTTTTTTTCGTTTTAGGATTGAAACAGTGGTTTTTATCTTTTTTTTTTCTTTTTTTCTTTTTTTTTAGCTCACCTGTCACATAGTGACAAGGTGAGCTTTTGTGATCAACCTTCGTCCGTCGTCAGTCCGTGCGTCCGTCCGTGCGTCCGTGCGTCAACAATTTCTTGTCTGCACGATAGTGGTTTCATTTATAATTTTATTTTTACCAAATTTGCACACAACTTCTATCACCATAAGATCACTGTTCCTTTCTTGAACTGGCCATATCCCATAATGGGTTCCAGAGTTATGGCCCCTGAAAGGGCCAAAATTAGCTATTTTGACATTGTCTGCACAGTAGCAGCTTTATTTATGATTTGATTTTTACCAAACTGGCACACACCTTGTATCACTATAAGATCTTGGTTTCTTTCTTGAACTGGCCAGATTCCTTATGGGTTCCAGAGTTATGGCCCCTGAAAAGGCCAAAATTAGCTATTTTGACCTTGTCTGCACAATAGCAGCTTCATTTACGATTTTATTTTAACCAAACTTGCACACAACTTGTATCACCATAAGATCTCAGTTCCTTTCTTGAACTAGCCCGATCCCGTTATGGGTTCCAGAGTTATGGCCCCTTAAAGGGCCAAAATTAGCTATTTTGACCTTGTCTGCACAATAGCAGCTTCATTTATGATTTGATTTTAACCAAACTTGCACACAACTTGTATCACCACAAGATCTTGCTTCCTTTTTTCAACTGGCCAGATTCCGTCATGGGTTCCAGAGTTATGGCCCCTTAAAGGTCCAAAATTGGCTATTTTGGCTTATGCAGCCATAGAGAGACTTCATTTATGGTTTTATTTAATACAAACTTCTAAAATATCTTCAACAACAATAAATCTTGGATTCCATGACAAATCAGATCCAATCATAGGTTCCAGAGTTATTTTATATCTGATTACCTCCCCTGCTTTTAATCAAAATGGATTTATATCAGTAAGTACTTACAGGACTTATTTGAAATTTCATTATTGTTATTTGTTGGACTGAGATGATCAGGGTAGATAACTATGGACTGATTTATGTCAAATTACCTCTCTTTATTTCAAATTAAAATTGTTATATCTCCATAACTAATGAAGATACTGATCTGAAATTTCATTTATGTCAACAGATTTATTTGGCAGATCCTTCTTTTGTCCACTTACAATTTTTTTTTAATTACTTCCTTTTACGTTACTATAAATAGCTTTTTTTTAGTAACTTTTTTATTATTGGCCGTAGGGAAAACACGAGACCAGTTTTCTGTGGTACAACATGGATGGTACCTTCAATTTTTAGGTGTATTTTAACATATCTATACCTTGTAAGATTTTTTTTTCTTTTTGGTTAAATTTCTTCCCTTTGTTGTTCCTGTCCTTTGGACTTAGATATTTTTTCTGAGGACCTTCTTGTCCTCAGGTGCAATGATAACAGGTGAGCGATATAGGGCCATCATGGCCCTCTTGTTGTTTTTTTTTGGAGTTTTTTAACGGGGTGGCACCCATATGGGCACCAAGACTGGACGGGTACCTGTGGTGTCTGTAGGAGGGACTACAGCGATATTAAAAAATGTTTTCAAAAAAGCTGAAACAACATGATCAGATGAAAAATTTAGATTTGTACTCAGTCTTAAATGATATCATTCAGCAGTAGATTTTTTTTAAATTGTGCTTCAAAATTTAAAATTTTAGGTGTAAGCTCTAATGTTAGTGATATAAACAACATTTCTTACATAGTCTGAACGTTGCCCGGAGACATACCTGGTACATAGTTAAGGCTTGCTAAGGTTTTGGTTTTTAATTCCAACCAAGGAGAAGAGGACGAACTCTCTTTCGTAAGTAAGGCATTCTATTTTGAAATTGTCTCCCTTCCTCAATGGTTCACGCAAAATTGTTTTAAGATAATAAGATGTAAGTTAATGATGTTATTGTGGTAACATTTTGATATTATTTTTTCGGGAAAAAAACGCGTTTGCTCTGAAATAAACAGGCTGAGATTGCGCGACGTTAAAATATCAAGCACCCATCATCCATATTTACAGTCGTTAGACGAAGTTACAGTTTAAAAGTGTCTCGCTGAAAGAAGGTTTTCTGTTTAAAAAAGTATGACTGGAACCCACAATGAAGAGAACTATTCTTTAGGTCAATGTTTTTTGTTCATTGTCATATTGTTCGCAGACTTTCCTATAAGAGATTACAGTCTGTTTGTTTATGTGTATCTTTGTGTTACTCCAGCGATGAAAATTATCTAAGGATCGAGTGTCATATTTTGTGAGTTGAGACGAGTATAAACCAGCTAGGACTGCGAATCAATAAATCACGTTAGCAAGAAGTTCAAAAGTGGTTTATACCCGTCTTAACATATAAAAAAAGCATTCAGTCTTTACAGTAGTTTGTTACAAATATAGATGCATTGCTATCCATGTGTATCAGAAAAATAAAAATAAATAACAGTATAGTGATCATTTCAACATTTAACTAGTACATGAACAAAAACCAGCCCGAGCCATGAGAAAACCAACATAGTGCGTTTGCGACCAGCATGGATCCAGACCAGCCTGCGATCCGCGCAGTCTGGTCAGGATCCATGCTGTTCGCTTTCAAAGCCTACTGCGCGCAGTCTGGTCTGGATCTATGCTGGTCGCAAACGCACTATGTTGGTTTTCTCATGGCGCGGCTCAAATTGTGATTCGCCCTCTGATTTGAAATATTGTTAAATCCAGGTAATATCATATAACTATGATTTAATATTCTTTTTCAAACTGGTGTTCAAGATTTTTTTTAAACGACGCCATTTTGTTCATGTTTTGTGAATACCGTCAGGTCGCTTTGCAATCTCGCGGAAATAACCATCCGTAATATATTTGTGCGAAGTTTGTTTATTCGCGAAAAAACGCCCTTTTTATACAAAGCATACAGTGACTAAATATTTATAGTAAAAACTTGGATTTTAGTATTTCTATTATTCAAAGACTGATCTCAGTCCCATTGGCTTTTAAAACTGTATTTCATGGAGTCGTCCACCTTTATCGCCAGAGAGAATAAAATGGAAAATGTTACGTGACTGAAGAGGATACACCTTTTGATAAAAGCTCATAGCGCCATTATTATGAAAAAGTGTTCCCATATGCCGGTGCGAGGGTTCTTCAAGTGTGTTGCTAATTTCAGTGCCGCTCATAAATAGATTCAAAAACGCTGGGGTGCTACCGCGTTTTATGAAAGGCTTCCTCAAGATTTGATTACTCTCTGAAAATAATTAAAAGCTTCACGCGGGTTATGATTACGAAAGATCTACTGAAAGAGTTTACTGGTTATATACTGATCACGTTGATTAAAATCCTAGACATTACTACACGCTCTACCAAATCTGACTGATTTAGAAATCTGTATCCCTGAAGATAAGAAAGGGGTACTGTCCCATCTAACTGAGAGAGGTTTACAACTATCCTTCTCATTACAGTGTTTTGTTACAGTTACATAAAGCTGTAGCATCCGAATTGTACGTTTTACTTATTTGGATCTCCCGGCGACCATTAATGCTAAAACAGATGATCCATACTAAAAAGAAATCTAGAAAGTGAGGTGGTGCCTGCCTGGCCGAATTGTAAAGTCGCTGACTTCAAATCACTTGCCTCTCACCGATATAGGTTCGAGCATAGCTTGGGCTGTACAAATATTCATGTGAGGATGTCAACCAGCTAGCCTGCGGTATTGTCGGTGGTTATACCCAGGTGCCTGCCCATAATGAAATAATCTCTGGGAGGGGTACATGTGGTCTTCCTTGGCCAAGTCGCCGTATGACCTATGATTGTGTCGGCGTCGTGACGTTAAACCAAACAAAAACAAAAAGAGATGTGATATATTGTTAGATTGTAGTAACCTCTGACTGCCTGTCTTGACAAGTTGCATGAGGATCAAATTGTATGCAACATAATAATCCATAATAACACTAAAGATTAAAGAAAAAGCCATTTTCTGACACATGCGAACACAGACAGTCTTGTTAAATGTGATATCATATCTAGGCCTGATTCGCACAACACACCTTGGACAATGTTTGAACTGTGTAGAAAAGTGTTCTGTCTATATACATAGTTTTTAAATTCAGAAATATAATAGTATCAAAGCTGGTGTTTTTTTTTTTTTGGTAAAAAATGGGTCGAATATCTATCGTGCAACCGGTCGAAAACGTTGATGTATAGTTGTCAAAATTGATTAAACTCGAATTTTACTAAAATATATCGGGCAATTATCATGCTAGCATACAAATTGCACAGTTACAATGTTCATAACTTGATTAAACATACGTAGGTACTCTCAGAATTAACAATCATAGAAACTAAGGAAGACAGCAAACCATTACTCGAAACAGTGATGTTAATGATGATTCTGCTCTTATAATTTTGTATAAACGAACACTATACACGTGTGCTCAAAACATTTACAAAAGAAATAGCCCCCAGAGAAGCGCCTTAAAGGGCCCGATGAAACAGACGAGGACAAGTATTACAATATAATAATAATGATAATAACAACTTTATTTATAGAAGGTAGTACATGAAGATATAGATCAGTACAAAATACAAATAAAACATTTTAATTTTAAATGTGGCCTTCTTAACAACAAAAACAACCAAATACAATTTACACTATCATATAACCTAATTAATATCACATTCATTCTTGGACAAATACCCCATGTTGGGTCACACATAGCCAAGAAGGTGTAGCGTAGCGTTAGACTGTTAAAGGGTTGACTAACCAAAAAATGCGGCGTGAAATGATATAGCCGGGTCATAACCTCTTTTTAAATATTTTTGCTTTTATTATTTTACCAAATACAATTTGAAAATTTGCCATGACCCACAATCTTACTGCGTTTGTATTTAATGTACAAACGTCACTTGTACATAATTTTTATCTTATTTTAATCTCTGTTCATTGTACTACGTACTGTTTATGACACTAAGACTTAATTTATTCATAACACGCCAGTCTATGTTAGAATGAATTTTTACATTATTATGTTAGATGACCATATGTCAGACTGGTTATAGCCAAATATGTTATCCTCTTTAAATAAAGATGATGATGATTATTATTATTATTATTATTATTATTATTATTATTATTATGTCCCATAAAAACCAAAAGAAATGTCCCAAATTTGCTACTGAATTTTGAAAACATTTAAAAAAAAATCTAGGAATAAATAGTACTATTTAATTTAACATTTTCGATGTTTACGATTACAGTGCCCTGCAGTAAGAGAATAGTCGTAATTTATTGATTACTTTTTTTGAAGTCTTCAGCATTAACAACTTCAGCAAAGCTTACGAATTGGTAAATAAATACATATATCCCATGACACGTTGCTCAGGGTATATCCCAATCTAAGTTGGTGAAACGTACAAAACTGAAATTTTGATCATCTCTCCTATCTAAGCGGAGTTTCAGGGGATAAGTAGCCAAATACAGATTGTCCACATTAAGAATATAATCCAAAGAGCATAATGTTTTATTAAATGCAGTAATAACGTCTGCCGAAAGGTTGAAGCTCTAAGAACAGGTATGCGAAAAGTGGTACACAATACGTTTCCATAGTAAAAAATCTGTAAGATCATTCTGAAGTATAGAACGCCACCAAGTTAAATAATAGCAGACCTGTTTACTCTGAGACTGTAGCTTAAAGGTAATGTTACGTTCAACAACCCTCACGAATCCGACCCTACCACGCCATCGGCTTAATTAAATGAAATTGTGTTAATTCCATTATGAAAAGGGTCAATGATCCAAAAGTATAACAACACTGAATACTAATTTAATGTCTATTTTTAGCTATGCAACTCTGTGTCTTTATTAGTAATTCTTATAATTCATTGTATCTTTTTTTATGCTTCGGTATTCTAAATTAGTTTTAGTTGTAAGTAAAATGTTGCTTTTTTAAATTCTCAATTATATTTTTAATATGTACCACACAGTTTAGTGCAATAATTGACGGTATTATTATGAAAACATGACTTAAGGCTGTGTCAGGCCACCAATAACAGGGATCACAATCCATGGGTTTATCTTTTTGTGTTATCCCTGGTATTGGTGTACATATCATGGTTCAAAAATCTCTGTGTTATACTGTTGCTTTGTTATGTTTTCATTTTATATATCATACATTGTTTTATGTCATGATTAAAATGTGCAGACTAAATGCCAAATAAAACTTACTTACTTACTAATTACATGCAAGTAATTCTAAAATCTGTTTTAGTACGAAGGAGGTTTTACGAACTTCGTCTCAGGTTCACATAGTTAAATATTTTTTTCAAAAATTACAAGTGAACGAAAACTTTATAAAATCATATGAATTTTCCAGTACAAAGAACTTTATGTAATTTGTAATATTGTCATGAGCCTTGGAATTATTCATATCAAATGTATCTAGGATTTCGCAAGACTTTTTCATTGACCAACAAAATAGGTTTTATCCGACTTTTCGTATCGTCATTCACATACTGCATATACTTGAACTAAAAATAGAATCACTGCCACACTTATTCTCTGAAAGTTACAGAGTGCAAACACTTATCTAATCAAAAAATATAAACAATCTGAAATACGGTAACACATGTGGTTTTTGTATTATCATAATTATTATTATTATTTTTATTATTATTATCAGTATAATTATTATTATTATTATTATTATTATCATCATCATTATTATTACGACACTTATTCTCTGAAAGTTACAAAGTGCAAATTTATCTAATCGAATTACAATTAAAGAAACTGAAATACGGTAACACGTTGTTTTTGTGTTATCAATATTATTATTATTATTATTATTATTATTATTAACTGTTTGATAATAAATAGAAGAAATTAAGAGGGTGTCCATTTTTCATTGTTTTTGTTACAAATTACATACAAATTTGTATTGTTTTGTTGTTGCTGTTGTTGTTGTTGTTGTTGTTGTTCATTTAACCCTTAGCCTGCTGCAGGCGAATTTAACAGCCTTTGCAAACAGCTTGGAACCAGATCAGACGCCGATTAAATCGGCGTCTGATCAGGTTCCAAGCTGTTTGCTACTCTGACAATATTTCTTCCAATTTTGGAGCAAATTGAATGAACTTTACAATTTTAGCAGACGACATTTCCAGCAGACAACAATTTATCTAGCATGCTAAAGGTTAAGTAATTGAAAACTCTTACGTGTCCGCTTAAAACTTTGTGTCATTTTCTCTAAATAAATCCTGAATACAAAACTAATGAAAACTGTAAAACAACGGAGGAACGGATTTCAGTATCATGACCGAGAAATGATAGTTTTGTTAACATTAAAGACGGAGATTATGCTAAAGTTTGATCTTTGTATGACTCTTTCACAAGTGTGAAAATGATGTCATATCGCCTCATAAAAAACAAATTCGTAAAGGTCACGAATGAGAATGAGCTGTCTTAGTCACTGGATAAATTGCGGAATTTGAAAAAAAAGCATCTATAGTAATAAAAATGTGTAATAATGAGTATATATGGAACTATGAATATGCGTCTGGCTAACTCTTAGATTAACAATTTGTGGTTTCCCAAATCTCAAATTAAACTATAACGTCACCCATCTTTAACAAATCAAACTCCAGCTTCAGCTTGAAATACTGCCAAAATATCATGTCAAAGTCACACGGCAATGTCTTAATCTGTTAATTTAATCTTGTAAATGATAACTTATTTGTTGAAACAAGATTGGGAATCACCGTTTTTTGCTACTTTGAACACGAGATAAACCGAGATAAATGATTTTTTTACGTTTATATATATAGCGTCGAAATGCGTATCCTTGTTTGAATATAGTATGTCCCTAATGGCATCACAGCGTTGGCTACAGTTATTTACATAAATTATGTGACGTCGTCATGGCGACCTCGCCAATAATTTTGATATAGCTATTCTCTTTCCTACAACTTGACCGAATTTCCAGTGTATTTAAACGGGCGCTTTTTTAACACGTTTCAAATCTGAACTCGGCGATATATGACCATTTTGTGTCGATTCGCCGTAAAACCCAACTCACTCACTCAAATCTGAACGGTATTTTCATATAAATATCGACGTTAAAAACGTCATATTGCCGTAAATCCTAGTTTATTACTTTACAATGGCGTTGCATAAAATATCTACCTCTAATTGTGCAAATGAGATCTATTAGAAAGATTAATAAAAATTTGAGAAATCAAAACTTTAATCGTTTTAAAAGCGTTACAAGTTTTATGAGATAAAATCAGTATTTTTTTCTGGAAGCGGGCTTTGCGGTGAGATGTCAGAACGTTGATTTAGCATTTTTGGGCCATTTTTCACGGAAAGCGAACATTGTGGCGCAATGTTAGAATGTGCTCTGCTGTGTTTCAGCAAAAGTATGAATTTTTATCAATGGCCTTAACTTCTGAAAAACAATCTTTTTACTTAAATTTTCAAACTTTTAGTTTCTTGTGTGACCCTGTTTATTTTGTAAAAAATAAAACGTATGATTTTGTTCAAGTATTGCTCACAGTACAAGGTGAGCTCGATTGTAAATCCGTGTTTAGGCTTATTTGATCTGGTACACCGATTTGCAGTCTATTCATCCGGATAAGATTCCGTTGATCTGCGATTGAGAAAAACCTGGCATGGTATATCGGCGCATACTGTCACGTCCGCCTAAAGAACTCAAATTTGCAGATTTACATTCCGTGTTAATATGCACCGTGCAATACTCATTATAGATATTACATAGAGAACATGTAAACGGACTGGGTCAATTTTTATCATAATACGGTTTTACAGTGAGAAGAACAACGTGATTACACACAGCCGTTAACATAAAATTGATTGAAGTGTGTTAGAAGGGTGCTTAACGTGTGATATAAGTTATTTCACTTCAATTTTTTCTCTCCCAGACTGTTAAATTATGCATTTTATTGTATTTCAGCAATAAAACATACAGTCTAAGATCTGCGGCTCTAATGGCCAAGTTATACCTAAACATCGTAAAAAAATATGGTAAAAAACTTTTGTTACAATGGTGCAAATGTTTGGAATTCAATACTAAATGAAATTCGCTCCACATGTTCTCTAACGTCTTTTAAAAAGAAATATAAAAGTATATATTACAGTTGACTGCCTAAAGAATCTCTTTGTTTATATCAACTGGATTATAACTATGCCATTATGATATAATTGATTATTATAACTAATTGATTGCCTAAATGGAAATTGTATAAATGGATACTTAAAGGCAATATCTATTTTAAGGGGCAGTGACACGTTTTACGCTTCGCAGGATATTTCAAGGTAATGCACAGGGAAAGACATAAATATATATATATAATTTCCTCACAAATATGCTCGTAATCTCAGTAGGGTTGTCATATTAGACACGTTAATAGTTTCTCTAACAGCAGTATTCGTGCCATTTTACGCATTTATTGTATATATTCATTCTTTATTAAAGTCTCATTCTTGCATAAACATTCACTCAAACAATAATATTTATACAATTAAAATTGCAAGACCATTCTAAGACCATACTGTGATCCTGATTATGATTTTTACGCCAAACTCTTTGTTTAATTTTGACGTTGTCGTCATCGACATCATTTGATGTTGACGTCATTTCCTTTGTTATGTTTAGTTTGAACCCTGAAGAAGGCTAATGTAGCCGAAACGTTGGTTAAAAATAAAGTGACTTGTTTTAAAAAGTTTTTGTAATTTTGACTACTTTTAATAAATGGATACTTAAAGGCAATATCTATTTTAAGGGGTATTTGTCTAAGAATGAATGTGATATTAATAAGGATGAATGTCGTATTAATTAGGTTATATGATAATGTAAATTGTATTTGGTTGTTGTTTTTCAGAAGGCCACATTTAAAAGCAAGATGTATCATTTGTACTTTGTACTGATCTATATCTTCATGAGCTACCTTCTATAAATAAAGATGTTATTATTATTATTATTAAATTATTATAACCTTTATGTCTTCAGTTGCCCGTTTTGCACACAGTGACACGTTTTACGCTTCGCTGGATATTTCAAGGTAATGCACAGGGAAAGACATAAATAATTTCCTCACAAATATGCTCGTAATCTCAGTAGGGTTGTCGTATTAGACACGTTAATAGTTTCTCTAACAGCAGTATACGTGCCATTTTACGCATTTATTGTATATATTCATTCTTAATTAAAGTCTCATTCTTGCATAAACATTCACTCAAACAACAATATTTATACAATTAAAATTGCAAGACCATTCTAAGACCATACTGTGATCCTGATTATGATTTTTACGCCAAACTCTTTGTTTAATTTTGACGTTGTTGTCATCAGCATCATTTGATGTTGACGTCATTTCCTTTGTTATGTTTAGTTTGAACCCTGAAGAAGGCTAATGTAGCCGAAACGTTGGTTAAAAATAAAGTGACTTGTTTTAAAAAGTTTTTGTAGTTTTGACTACTTTTATTACTTATATTCAAGACCATTCTAAGAAAGACTAATAAGAGACTATTATCATAGTATTTACAATACATTGCAATGTCTATCAAACTAAAGTTAAAGCTTGAGCTGAAAGTGTTAATCCTGATAAACTTTCTAATATTAATATTGATAAGCCTAAAATCGGCCATAAAAAAAGAAGACCGGCGATATTGCCACAAAAGTGCATGACAAAGAAATCGTTCTAAAAAGCAATTATTACACCAGATTAGATCAGGTGTAAACTGATTAGCACCAGTTTCTCAACTATATACATTGTATATATATATATTGTAAGAGGGGGTTGTAGGACTGCTGATAGTTGTGCAATTGGTAAAATGGTCTAAGTTGTTAACGAAGAGAAGCATTTCAATGAACTTGAGACATTATTACTCACAAATGGAACACAGTGTGTCGTCAGGGAAAATACCGGACGTAAAAAATACGAAAGACACTTAACCCAAAACGTTCGGATCAACTATTTTATAAAAATACACACGTTTGATTTAGTCACACAAACAAGTAATTATAACGCTTAATCAGTATACGTAGATAAATAAACATATATAATGTATAGACAGATAAATTGCAAGTCATCGTTCAAAATTTGGTCAGTTTCTAAAAAGCACTTTGAAATTTAGAATGTCGTGGGTGGAGAGTAACGCTGACAGGAGATAAAAGGTACAAGATAAAGACTTAGACAGCGTACGTCCAAGTGTGCGATATCAGCTTGTTTGAACAAATGTCAACAGGTTATCTACAAGTTGTCATCAGCTCATATTTATAGATACATACATGTTGTTTTACATAATGTCAATAAGTTTGACTGCAGGCCAACAATAACACATGCATATATAATATTTTAACGTACTACATTTCCACTTTCAAGTAAAGTTATTAACGTATTGATTGATCAGTCAGTCTGTACCCTTTAGACAAAACGATTTATGATAATATGAGCCGCACCATGGGAAAACCAACATATTGCATTTGCATCCGCGCAGTCTGGTCAGGATCCATGCTGTTCGCTAACGGTTTCTCTTATTGCAATAGGCTTTGAAAGCGAACAGCATAGATCCTGACAAGACTGCGCGGATGCGCAGGCTGGTTTGGATCCAAGCTGGTCGCAAACGCACTCTGTTGGTTTTCTCATGGCACGGCTCAAATATGGTGAAAAAGTCAAACGAAATGAAAACAAAATGTTATATATGTTATCAAAAAACTTGAAGACATACTGAGTAAGACAATTTATAACACTCCTACTTGATTTTCAATGTGAAAAAAACTTAGCACAAAAATACATAATTATAACGTTTTAAAGGCACTGACCTCCAGATTTGACTGAAAATAATCTTTCTTTCAAGTTGAAGTTTGGTCATATTATGAACATTAGAATATGAGGTTTTGTTTCTAAAATATCTTATAATTTTAAACCAAGAAAAAAAATGACCTCGTCGGGAATTGAACCCTGGACCGCCGCGGCAATAAAGACATTTTCCCGGTGTCGTAACCAATAGCGCTATAGCGGAATAAGTAAATTATGACTTCGAAATATAGATATATATAATCGAGACAGTTTACCTGGAGTAAAGCGTTACAAACGCTTTTCGATTTTCATCGAAAAAAAGTATTCTCATGTGTTTCCGTAACATATAGTATGACAGTAATTAAGTTTTAAAGCCTTTTTAAGAAATATAGCATTTATTTCCAGATATCAAAAAAAAATTCTTTTGTTGTCGAACGATCTGGAGGCCAATCCCTTTAATACATTTTGCTCAAATTTCATTTAAATAAGAGCCTCTCAGGCGTTATTATTTATTTATTTAATGATGAATCCAGCTCGGTTGCCTAGTGGTAGAAGGCGAGAGGTCGTTGGTTCACTTTCTGGTCGCGTCATACCAAAAACATGAAAAATGGTACTTTCAGCTTCCTAGTTTAGCGCTCAAGCAGTGAAAGAATCTCATATTCAATCACCAATGCCGCAATTTAAGCAACGGGTACAACTGATACATTTCTGCCATGCCTTTTCCTTTTATGTAAGGTCTTTAAGTACGATGTTGTACAAGGTCAAGGATTTCTTTTCTTTGCAGTCAAACTTCCTCGAAAGACCGCGCCTGTTAAGAACCACTTTCATTAAGAGACCGCTTTTTCAGTTCTTTTCGTTTTGTTGAAGAACAAATTATGTTATGTATAAGAGCAGATATGTTAGGAGACCACATTCTTCCCTTCCATCACGTAATCTCTTAATGCAAGTTTTACTTATCTTCCTTTGGAATCGAAAGGACAGCAAACATTTATGTACAGCATTCAGATATCATTGACCGATATTTTGATAATTAAACCTGCAGAATTTTCATCGCACCTCACTTATGCTTCATATATCAATTGTTCTTTTACTAAACAAGCATAAATTGTCCAGAAAAGGTCTGCAATGTTCGATTTGAGATTTCCTATTTTAGAAACAAATAACTTGAAGAAAAATATTTTGTATACCGTAAATATGAGTCAATGCTCTTTAAAAGTATAGATGGGCATCTGTGATATTGGCGCTAGGAAACAATAATCGTTTTACCCTTTAACTACCTTTTGAATCCCTGGTATCAATCGACGGTTCTATAACCATTCTTTTAAATGACACCGGCCCCAACAACTGACACTCGGCTTCCGAAGGGAAATCAATAAATGTCATAGGTCGATTCCAAGTGTTTGTGGCTCAAATTGCTCGATTAGCAGACGAACGCCTGTTATGACAGACGCTGTCGCGTGGTGTGTAGCGCGTTCATTTAAGGTAATGAAACCGTAATGACATTCGGACATTCACGTTCGATTGCATATTCTCTAAACGCTATTTCGGCATCCATTCTCCAGCTGCTAATGTAGTTCATATGAACAACTAGCCGCAGAATGCCGAAATCGTATTCGGAGAATACACAAATCGTACAGATATTGCTGAATGTTATTACAGATCCACTACGTTAAATATGACTTGTGTGTTTTTGTCTTTTTGCTTGGGTACGAAATCTATCCAATATGTTTTATCATTAGACATCTCGTAAATTTGTACTTTATACCCGAATGAATAATTCTGAAACAGTGATTTACATAATGTATTGGAAATTTTGCTTTTACTTTCAGTTACATCGTTTTGATTAATCCAGTTATGCGTTCTGTTAAAGACGCGCCACAAGCTAACTGTATTCTTTTGTATTTCCATAATGGTAATTATACATGATTTGCATGAGAAAAAAAAGAGAAATACAAGTATCTGTAGTTACAAAGTGACAGTGACATATATAAGGTCAAGTCGATGTATTTAATGTCTAAATATATTATTGAATTAATGTAGTAGTATGCACAGTACTCGGGGTATTAAGGTAAGTTTAGACCATACTTTGTTTCTACAGTGTAAGATAGTTATTATTTTATGTTTTTAAAACTGTGCTGAAAAAGAATTGACTGAACAAGTTTGCAGATGAAGTTGTAAAAACACATTAATTCAGAAAGGGCCTAAGTTGCCCACCTTACATCTTGTAGAATACTTGTATTATACCAGTTTTATCAGATTGATGTGCACGAAGTTCATTTTGGAGGAAAAAGTAGGTCATTAAGCTGTGGTGAGACTTTAAGAGCGCCGAAGGTTCTCACGTGGCACCACAACGCAAGATTTTCACGAACTACAACCGGTAAAGTGTCCGCCTATATCATATAAAAAGTTCGTGTGAAAACAGAGGCAACCAATTTTATGTTTTCAAATATGCATTCCTTTTCGGGTCAATATATTGATAGGGACTGGAATGCATTCATTATATACAGCTGAATCGAAGCATAAGCATTTAGACTGTCAATATTATCGTATGATCAGCAAATTTATTTCTTGACCTATATAAATGAAAACAGTGAGCATGTATGTATTTCAAATGTTTAACTCGGCTGATAACATTGCAACTAAACTTTAAACCATTTAAGTGTTACAGTTACAAAGGTTGGCTTGTTTCTATAAGAAGATTTTCCAGTTATAGCACGTGCAAATTGTCATTGGGTTTATTATAAATAGGATCTTTTCTAGGACATGCATGTCTAAACCAAAGGGAAACAAAAATGCTATGCTACTTACATTGATATTTTTGGAGTAGAGAAAAATCATAAGCAATTCTTACAATAATAATAATAATAGTAGTAGTAAAATTGTGAATCATATTCTCTAAATATAGATTTGTAAATTTAGTGTGCACGAATATTTCTATCCCTTTATGCAAGGTACTTGATTAAATAATATGAAATTGCTAAAATAATCTACCATGAATTCTGTTGTTTTTGTTTTGTTTTGTTGTTGTTGTTTTTTGAATATCTATATAAACGTAATTCAAAAGTATTAAATATTTATATATTGCGATCTTACGCCCCTCCAAAATATTTTTAGTTTGCTTCAAATTTCAAAACAAATTCACAAACCATACAGCGGCAATGGCAACCTTAAATTATTTCAATAAATGAATGAATGAATGAATGAATGAATAAATAAATAAATAAATAAATAAATGCATGGATAATTCAATATATGAAATATAAATATTAGGGCTACAAGTTTTGCCATCATTAAATGATTTGCCGTTCGGTATGTCCCGTTTGCGCTAAAAGACTACGATAATGTTCATGTAACTCAACTTTTATGGCTCATCTTTGCATAGAAAAACTAATAAACTTTAGTACTTCAAATACTTAATGAGTGTCAGCGCTAGTATCTTCAAGCTTTGATATTATGGAAATTATTTATACTTACAAAGTAAGGACTTGAGTAAGTGGAAACACTATGTAGTTAGGTTTCATTTTCAGTTGTGATTCAGCAGTCACCCCATCCTTCCTGTGTCGGTCAAGTGTTTCAGATATAGTCTTACGCCGGGTTCATCCGTACAAAAGCAGTCCGAAGTCACGATATTTCATTCATGATTCTACTTTTGATATGTCATCCAAAACATAATCTATTTATGCAGGGTCTGATTCAGGTAATTAATTAACGACGGAAGCAAATGCTTGTCCTCATATGTCCGCATTTTGTGACCTCATTTGATACCAAGGTCAATAATTGATCAAAGGGCATGCTACTGGTGTATTCATTGTCATTGTTTTGAAGTATTGCATTTTCTTAATTCTCCGGTGGAAAAGCATATGTCATCGGCGGAAGTACCATCTGGTGCGGGAACGTCGCGGGGCAGAAGAAACATGTCAGCAACGGCAGTATTGTATGTTGTATATAATACTTTGTGGAAATATCGCGGGTACGGCATTTATTATACACGGAAAATTTTATTATCTCGAAGTTCTTCGTAATAGGAAAACTGCGTAGAAGGCATATGTCACGGACAGTAATATTTCTTTCTCTACGTGGCGGTAACGTTGCGGAGAATGCACGATGTCATGTCATCGACGGGATTATTGTATTCTCTAAACCCTATTATGTTTAGTTGTCGCCGATAAGACACATTGTTAGTGTAAGTTCTTGATGAAAATTAATATATAGCATCAGCTACTATTGCCTGTGCGAGATTTAGAAGTTTTAACTAGCATTTCTCAATATGGCTTCTGTAAATGTGGAAAAACTAAAAGCGTTTTCTATTCGGTTATTATTATGTCAAAAGATGCAAGTCTTTGTAATTAAATTAGTCTTTTGTCGTCCATATCATCAAATCAACATTTTTTTCTAGATGTTTCCGCACTTCTGTACAATGTAATAAGTTAAGATAAATGATAACTTCTTGAAAAAGATCTGTTTAACATTATCTTCCTCTAAAATCACGATGAACAAAATTGATAATCAATACACTACTTAAAAGAGTTTCCGTCTATTTGACAAGTTCAAAAGCAGAAGGTCAAGTTCTTTTTTTACAGACAATGCAAGTCATTGAGCCATCAAGGACCTAGGTACTTGATATTTACCTTTTTAATTTTGCGGAAAATTAAGCGATTCTTTTTCTATACAAAGTACAGTAGAGTGTTTCAATCATTTTCAATTCTTGAAATAACGAAACCACGGGATCCTGGAAAACCTGGGATGGGCTCGTGGGATGGGATGGGATGGGCTCAAGGACATGGGCTGAACCCATTTGCTCCCAAATTTTCTCAGAATTTCGAAGGTTTCTTAAGGTGAAACATTTCTCTACAAAACAAATGATACTCCTGGGAATTCGTGCCATGTTGCCAGTAAGGTCTGGTCGAGAGTAACAAATGTGTTCATGTCTTCTTCAATGGGCACATACCAATAATTACAATGAAAATGATATTTATTTATAATTCATTAATTGTTATTATTATTATCACTAATATTCTTGATCCAGTCTGAAGAACACTTTTTAAAATAGTAATAACTTTAATATAATAATTATAAAAGATAAAAACAATGTAAATGTTTTTATAAGTGATATTTTTTATGAAATAACAATAGAATGATATAGTGAAAAAAATATATTTAGATATCCAAATGATAAATAATTCGGCGGAAAGAATTATGAAGATAAAGGTTAGAATTACAATTACGTCACAGCGAGAAAAATGACGAATTTAGCAGCTGACTTAAAAATCAAGTAAAAAAATATGAGAATGAACCTTCAAATATTTTCTTTACATTTATTTGTTACGAAATAAACATTAGTTTTGAGAGAAAATATGAAATGAAAATAATTTAATTCTGAAAACCAATGTACTGAAATAACAAGAGCAAATGCTCGACTATTCGAGTTGCTGGAATATTTGGAGATAGTAACTTGCGTGCAAACCTTTAACTGGAAGTTTTAAATTCCAAAGGGGGCATAATTTTGCAAAATACTTGTGAGGATTATGGAACTTGATGCCATGACCTAGTTTTATAAACCAGAAGAAATGAGTGAAGTTTCAATTCAGTATTTGCATTAGTTTAAAAAGGGGGGCATAATTTGTCCAAAATACATGTTAAAGTAATGGGACTTGACCAAATGAAGTTGGTTATAGAAAAATAAAAAAGTAAGTTTCAATGATTATGCCTTCAAATGGTATACGTATTTGCCTGCAAAACTTTAACCAATGTGTGGTGCCACGCCGATGCAAGGGTGAGTAGAATAGCGACTATTCTTTGAATAGTCGATTTAAAAAATCAAAGTTTATTCACAAAATTCAGTACAAAAAGATTATAAAAATAAACTTAGATATATCATAACATATGATAACAAAGGGGATTCTGAAACATATGTTAATTTTCAATTTATTGAATATAAATAAAATAATAAATGTTAATGTTTACATTAACAACAAGTGAACAATAAACGGTTAATATTTTGTTCCCAAGTAATTGCTTTTTTGCTTTACTTATGATAAAAATACAATCCATAAAGTTTTCATTACTTACATTGGAACAGTAGAAGTACATTCTTAGGAGTTAGAGAACTAAGAATTTGTTTTGTTTTTCTTTATTTCCCCTCTTGGCAGCGAATTCACTCTCTCGGGGAATTGTAATTACAGGCTGTGTTCCTGCTATCCTTAGCTGATCTCTTAATTGCTGAGTTGAACTTTTAATTCATGTTCATCACTGTTTATTTCTTTGACCTTGGGCCCACGATCCCATGACCTTGAGCCCATCCCACGAGCCCATCCCATGAGCCCACCCCAAGTTTTCCAGGCTGCCCTATCGAATGTATCAGCGATTGATTATGAATTTCATTGTATTTGCCAATGGAGAGTTACGGAATGTATTAGCGGTGGGTGTTAGACGATGTTACCTGACATAATGGACAATGTCTATAGGTTTATTTCTAGTGTTCTTGAATTTGAAGAAATAGTTTATTTTGTTAGTAGGGTTTTAATTAGTAAATTATTTGCCGTATTGTTTCATATACACTCATGCAATAAGGTAAAATATGTACAGAAACGTACTAGTCGTACAATAAAATTAGATTATGTTGTCCCGAGTATAAAACCCTTAATTGTATACCTATATAACTTGTGTCAAAATACGGCTTCTATTTCACACGTAAATATAAACAGGCAGAAAAGAATCCGTATTGTACCTTTTGTATTGCATGTTGCCGGACTACTTTAATTTTACGCACGTAAAAAAAACACTAAGTTAAAAGAGGGGTGTTACAAAAATAATGTCATTTTTGTTTTATTTCGCGGGAATCGTGTAATGTGTACACAAAATCACCTCGTGTCGATAGAATGATCACTGAATCGTAACATAGGTAAATATCTCGCTCACACGTTAACTGACCTTGGTACAATGCATTGCTTTAAAGCGTATTCATTACACTTTACACAAAATGACTGGGAAAAGAGCATAAAATGTGCTTGAAGTTAGGGCCTACATAAAAGTTAGGTCGCTACTGTGCATGAGGCCTGTAGATATTCACCATGAGGTGCGGGACATTTATGGGGAGGGTCAAAAGTCTCACAGGACTATTTGTAGGTGGGTAGCTAAATTTTTGACCGGACAGCAGCAACTCAAAGATGCTTTCGCACAGGTCGTTCTGCAACAACTACGTCGAAAGGTAACATCGAATAAAATCTGCAATTTGCTAAAAATGGATGCTCAATTCAACGTAAGGCAATTGGCTCGAAAGACAAACTTGTCGTTAGCACGAGTTCACGGAATTTTGAAGAAACATCTAAAACTTAGAAAAATAAATGCAAGATGGATACCCCATTTGTTAACAGATGAACAAAAGAGGACCCGTGTAACAATGGCAAAAAAAAACACTTCTGAACATGTACCCAAAATACAGCAAAAATGTTTTTGACAATATAGTTACTGGTGATGAGACCTGGGTTTATTATTTTGAACCAAAGCGGAAGTGTTCCAACCGAATTTGGGCCGCCAAAAATGCGAGACGCCCAAGTATTGCCAAACGATAACGAACGGTGAAGAAGGTTTTGTATGTAATTCTTATCACTCATTAGGGTCTAATCATTCAAATTCGAGTGCCAAAAGGTAGTACGGTCACAGGAAAATTCTATAAAAACGTTTTTGTTCTACGAAAATTGAAGAACTACTACAAAAGTCGCCGTCCAAAAACAGGACTTAAGTACCTCCGACTTTTGCATGATAATGCACCCGCTCACAAGGCACGCATTGTGACAGAGTTTTTGGAGTCAGAGAAGGTTACCGTCCTTCCACACCCGTTTTCGCCGGACCTGGCCCCCTGCGACAATTTTTTGTTTCCCAAACTTAAATATCATTTGTCTGGAAAGAGATAAAAATTGAGAAATGCCTTTGGATCTGCTGTTTATCAGTATCTGATAGGTGTTCCCATAAAAGATATGAACAATGCTTCCAAAAGTGGATTGACCTGCTCAAAAGGTGTATTCAGGCTGTCAGAGTATTTTGAAAGACAGAGCAAGTTAACATGATCAGAAGATTTGAAGTATATGAGAACCGTATATGAGTATATGACATTACTTCTGGAATACCCCTTGTATTTTAACATCGAAAAACATTGAAGATTTCGTTCGATAACAAAACAACAATAAAGTGGAGGTATATAGAAATAAAAGAGTCATTACAACAGTAGCTAGATCTTGGATTTTGTATTCGGCTCTCGTAGATTTTGCACCTCGTGAGATCCGATCTGGCAAAATCGACTTGAACCGAATACAGCATCCCGTATCGAGCTACTATTATAATAACCCTATTGTCTTACACAGGCAGGCATGTTAGATCATTGTAATATTTTCTCTCGGGAAAAGATAAGCTGCACGTACGCATTGTTACGTGATAACTGAGCGCGACTTTAACCTTATATTATAGTTACTTATCAATTGTACAATTTTAAAACTGTATATCTTCAAGTGTTGCACTTTTCATTACCTTTCATTAACAGACTCAGACAAACCGAGCTTTGGTTGCTTCCGAAGTATGCCTTTAACGAAACCTTCTTATATAATGAGCCTCACCATGAAAAAAACCAACATAGTTCATTTACGACCAGCATGGATTCAGACCAGCCTGCGCACCCGAGCAGTCTGGTCAGGATCCATGCTGTTCGCTAACGAATTCTCTAATTGCAATAGGCTTTCAAAGCGAACAGCATGTATCCTGACCAGACTGCGCAGACTGGTCTGGATCCATGCTGGATGCAAATGCACTATGTTGGTTTTCTCATGGTGCGGCTTATATCATATTGATAACACGAAAATTGAAACCATAAACATGTATGTCCTGGTTAAAAGTTATATTTTTTAATATACAAGTATTCAATTTTGAAACAGTAAGTGTTATAGTACATTCCATTATACTCTTGTAATCTTGTTTATTCGTTTATACACCCAGAATGTAGTTTAAAAAATGCTATAGCTCAGAATAAGAAAAGTTTTGTTTTTTTTTGTTTTTTGTTTTTTGTTGTTTTTTTTATAACAGTCACTCGTGTTTGTTTAGTTTTAATACATTTATTCACATGAGACCATTTACAAAAAAAAAATTTGTTCATGAATCAATTGTTCATGTAGTATGAAAGTTTCATTGAATTTGGAGATGTTCAATATTACTTACATGGAAAAACTTATTTCTCTTTCGGTATATTACTATTATTGTTCTATTTATAGAACTGAAACGCATGTTTTCGTTCAGCTATTGTAGCGGCCAAGAGCATTTGTATAACCGGAAATCAGGGGGTTAAATACAATGTGTGTATATGATAAAATGTCACCTTAAATGATTCCGTTTCGTGTTGTTTTATTTTCAATACAAATTGATATAATGTTGTTATTGATGTTCTTAATTGTGTTGTTATTGTTGATTTTAGCATAATAAGTTCAAAGCTTTCTTACTCGATTTGCGTATGTAGAGCAGCTCCAAAATAATTTTTGCCTCCTTGTACTTTTTGTTCATACCTTATTAACATATTGAACAACACTATGTTGCAAACCGTAACATAGTTGTATTAAGTTCATGTTTATTATTCTGTTGCTAGAGTGATTCCACCATTACTAACCACCTTAGAAAGCGTCATAGTAAAAGTAACAGAAGAAACCATAGGAGCATAGAACAAGGAAACGCATCCAAAAGCCAAACACAGCTAATCCAGTGAACCACAAATCGACACTGAAGTGAAAAGATATAACAGACGGTGTTAGTATCAATCAATCTTTTATTATAATGATAGTATTGTAAAAGTAGGGATAGGAGAAATAATGAGAGCTGGGGAGGAGGATATATAAGCACGGAATACTCAACATATATTAAACGGCACTTTCATAACTGAACTAAGTTGAAATAAGGGCCACTTACATGGACCGGTCAGTATTCTTTGCAAAGGGATCTAGGGAGTTTACCTTTAGTCTGCTGTCGGCAAGTGATTCTTCTTTTGCAACCAATGTAAACCAAGATCAGCTTGCACGAATGTGCAGGTTGATCATGGTCTGCACTGTTCGCTATTCAGTCAGTAAATTTTCGGTGAACACCCCTTCGAATAATAAATGGTATTGCCCAAACTGAATGATGGACCACTCCATTTTAGAAATTTAGCAGGGTAAATATTAAACGCGTTTGAAAGACGCAAGCCTTACACATCCTAAATAGAACTTGATACACGAAATTGGGTAAATAGAATAACTCGCACTGAGCTAATCTTTAACGTAATTGACATATATCTGGTTGTATAAATTCAAATATATAAGAAGGTCGATCGAAAGCTTAGAAGCATGCAAACAAAATAGCAGCAGTTTGAGTTATTCTTTTTATGAGAGGCAATGAAATGTGCAATACACTCCACGCCCAAAACACTGGCTTTAGTGGCATTCGATTATCGAAAGAACTTAACTTGAAGTTAGGCCCTACTTCAATGATCTGTAGAAAACGCTGAGTATAAGAACGGGTTTACCTTTACGGTCATCACACGGTACATTTAGACTGCTTAAGTGATATATAACTACAAGCAGATCTTTTAAAATCATTAACATATAAAAAGGTCAAACCATGGCAACAGCACAGCAATGCACCCAGTAGCTCATCTAAAGTCAACGCTCCAAATGCTGTAAGGCCTAGACCTTGGCTATGGGTCAAGGCATTTCGGTCGTCATTAGCACAGTTGGGGCCTAATGACTTTCACAGAAACAAAGGTTATTGTTTATTGGAAAGTCAGCCAACCTTTTATCTGTATCAATAAGTGAGGAGTGAAAACGGTGTATTTCATTATCAGTCTTTTATTTCATTAATATGTGGTAACTTTAAAGAAAAAAAATCTATTTTGGGACATTTTTCTATTTAAAAAATGTTGTTCAAACATAACAATAAAAAGAAATAAGTTTTTAGAAACATATTACAAATCTTACCGTACTATTAGGGTGAGAAAAAAACATGTTTTAATTTTTCAAGTTCTGTCTGGTCTATGCAAACAGCTTTCAACTTATAAATTCAAAAAAATAAAATAAAAAATTTACTTTGGTCTTATCAGCGTTATTCCGACGGCATTTAAATCATAATCTTGTGAACATAAATTTTGTTCGAGATATACAGATGAAGTTAAATTTTTAAGAAAATTGTGACATTAACACATCTAAATTCTCATTTTACCGCTTTTTGAATATTGTAAAGAACATTTGTCTTAAACTGAAGAACCCATGTGCATTTTAATTTTATAAAATAAATCAAGAAAGGGTTGCACTTTTATTGAAAATGAAAATTCAGTGTAGATGAAACACACTAAATCGAATTTACCCATTATGTTACCTCCAGTAACAATGCATGTTTATGATAAAACTGCTTTACCATTTCTTGTGAGTATTATATATATGAGTATAAAGGTTAGAGCACTTTAACTGATTTGACCTTTTTCATTGTTATGTTATGTGCAGATATTGTTTAAGAATACCAAGATATCTTGATTTCACTTTATCCTTTTTTTTTATCATTATTATGAAAATCAGCCAAAAATAAATCTATGCTCTGATTATAATCCCCCAATACTATTTTTTATCAAATTCTCAGTGGTCACCGCAATACAAAGACCCTATGTTTTATTAGGGGTTTTTAATTGATGTTGGAATCCAATTTCAGTAACTGATTAGGGGTTTTTAATTGATGTCGGAATCCAATTTCAGTAACTGATACTTTTTTTCCAAATATCTTGTCATGCACAAAAAGGGCAATTCTAAAATGAAGTTGTTCATTCTGTTTGAAAAATGTGGCTATAATATTCAATAGCAGGCCTCTTCTTAATCAGAGAATCAGAACAAACTGAACCAGACAACAAAGATTATTGCTATATAATTGAGCCGCGCCATGAGAAAACCAACTTCCGCGCAGTCTGGTCAGGATCCATGCTGTTCGCTTACAGTTTCTCCAATTCCAATAGGCTTCGAAAGCGAACAGCATTGATCCTGGCCAGACTGCGCGGAAGCGCAGGCTGGTCTGGGTCCATGCTGGTCGCAAACCCACTATGTTGGTTTTCCCTTGGCACGGCTCATATATATGGGTTTTTTTGGACGACGACTATGTTTTAGAATAAGTATATCAAGTGATTAGTGTGTGCAGGAATTTAGATGATTTTGTTGCTAATCATAAAGACATGGAAACCATAGTCTTGCTATTTTATGTAGAAAATTAATTGATACTATAAAGACTATTCTGTGCAACTATAAGTCGTAAGTAGTTAGTGAAAGTTGTTAACACCGGTGTTGATGCGACACATATACATCTCGAATTCCAAGTGGGCCGGTGGTCTAGTGGTAACACGCTTGACTGTCAGTCCAGAGGTCCGGGGTTCGAATCCCGGTCCAGGCACTGGAGATGCTTTTGAGTTAGAGGCCTGTACTGGTTCTTCCCAGGAAAGACGGCTTCGCGTGTATCGGTGCTATGCACCAGGCACGTTAAAGAACCAGACTGTCTATTCGCAAAGAGATAGGCTAAGTTAGCCGGACACGCCTGTATCTAAAAAGTTCTGTCTGTTCTGGGGGCTTTATCTCACTTTGTCCCTCTGGTCAGATCGCTCTGTGTCTGTACTAATAGAGGATGAATTTCGCGCCGTGTGTGGCTGCGTTTGCTATATGTAAAGCGCCTTTGAACGTGTTTACCATGAAAGGGCGCTATATAAATCTGGTATAATAATATAAAGTTTTTGTTTTACTTCGAGATAACCGAAATCCGACGTAAAATTTTTTTGTGCACATTTTTTGAGACGGGACTTGAAAATGTCTTCGAGATAGCCGAAATTTCGTGATAAGCGAGTTTGAATTATCGAGTTTCAACTATATTTTTGTTCTTGACACTGTTCAAAGACACTCCATATCACAACAATCACGACCTGGTTCGCTTCACACTGGTTGAAATATCATTATTAAGAAATGTTTATAAACCATTAATAACATACATACATATAAAACTAAAATATTCAAAATTTTATTGCATGTATTATAATAATATATTACAAATTATCTTTTAGAAAGATAATAAAAATAAATCTCATATCTATTTCATATACAGCTAAAATAAGTATAATTATATCCACATAACAATTTGACAGTCAGTAATATTTTAATACGATATAAAACATCAGTTTTAATAAAAATTTATCTCTTAATAGTAATTTTAAATAGCTATAAATAACGTTTAATTAGCGTCAGAAAATGAAACATTTGCTTTTAGAGGTACCGCATTAATCATTGACCTAGACGCATGTTTGCCCTTGATGTTTCAACAAATAAGTCCGCATAATTTTTATCTGCAATATACATATAATGGGTGATAAGAAGTCTAAGTGCATATAAGGGAAGAAGCAGATAGCTTTCTCTCGCTTTCACACCCCGATATATACTCATTTCTTTATTTCTTTTATTTATGTACTGATTGTTTCTACTCATTTATCTCATTATGTAATGATTATTCATACTCATTTATCTCAGATTCATATAACGAAACTACAGATACCTCTGATCTAATTATTTCTTTATCTCAGAAACTAACCAAATCAAAATAACGTTACAACGTTACAAGCTAAAGCTGGAAAAGGTTCGACGGCTAAAAGCACGTTCTCAAAAGTACAAAAATGTAGTAAGGTAATTGATGCATAAATGAGCCGCACCATGACAAAACCAACATAATGCATATGCGACCAGCATGGATCCAGACCAGCCTGCGCATCCGTGCAGTCTGGACAGGATCCATGCTGTTCGCTAACAGTTTCAGGCTTTGAAAGCGAACTGCATGGATCCTGACCAGACTGCGCGGATGCGCAGGCTGGTCTGGATCCATGCTGGTCGCAAACGCACTATGTTGGTTTTCTCATGGCGTGGCTCAAATGAGAATCGGCAACTTCCGTGCGATTACGTAGTTCCCAATGGCTGCCAGGTATAACACTAATTTTTCACTTGGCATGGCAACAGAGGTCTAAATTAATGCTAGTTTCTGTTTAAATTTCATTGTGGATGTACTTTTGACATTTTGGTAGGAAAAATGGGAGAATGGGTCTAGCTATGTTTGGTAGCTCTTTAAAAAATGTCAGTTTTATATAGAATATATAGGGAAAACGATTTAACTGTGTGTGACCTTCGACAAACTTCGCCTTAACAGAAACAATCGGAGAATGCGTAAAGTGACGGAAATTGACGATAACTGGTCTAATACTTTTAAGAATTATTTTCACTGTATTTCTGACATTTGTTGTAGTTTCTATTGCAGTGTTAATATCATGATGTATTGTAATTATTTTTTCAAACTGTTCAGTAATGCCTTGTGTAGTCCTTTCCTGGCAATGAAAACTGTCTGGCTAACCTACTAGAAAAATCTTTTACATTAATTTTCTTAACTTCTGTTTTTTCACAATTTTGTTACGTTAGCAAAATTATAGACATTTGTAAATATCTAGGAATTTTATTGCTACTTTTAGTGCTTTAAAGCATATGGTTTGATTAAAGACTAAAAACATTTAAAGGCATTTCAAAGTCAAATAGCCGAAAAAGTGTTTTCATATGTTGATTCAAACAGTTATTATTCTATAATTATTTTTAACAGAACATAATTTTATTTCAGTAACTTATACCTATATAGTATCTCGTTACATACATACAATTTTATATAATTATTTCATGGTCACGTGATAAACACATACAATGTTTAAGTAAAGAAAAAAAGTAAAGAAAAGAAACATATAGCAATTTGTAATCACAGTTTGCAAATGGAGAATAGACGTTCACATTTAACAGATGTTGCTCTATTATAACTGCACGACATGATATCATACGTTGTAAATATTTTACAAGTTATACAGTACGATATAACACACTGACAAACTTATTACAAATATCTTATACATGCATTTATAAGACTGACATGTAAAGTCAATTGCACTAAGGATGAATCAAACATAAATAATATATGGGTCGAAATTAATAATGGACATATGAATTGAGTAAAATGTAAAACGAACCGTATGTACCACATATGCAGAGGTGCCAATTATTACAGACAGATTTATGCACATGGTTGTAAAATGATTAAATCAATAAAAATAACTCTTTCATATCATTGCGCCTTTACCTAAGCAATATTAACTTCTAAGCAGATAATATAGTACACTTAAAATCTGCTAAGTGCAACAAGTTACAAAAACCAAAGTATTTCCAAGTAAGGAAACATTTAACATTCATGGAATATCTTACAATCTACAAAGTATTATTTTGTTTAAAACATTCAAAACTCCCAACAGATACTTTGCTCATGAGCACCGGTGCTTGCGGTAATTACTCAATTAAATTTAATTGTTTTAAATCCACTTTACATTCAGTTCCATTAAAACCTTGCCTTTTTGGATACATTTCCCAGTTTTCGAAGAAATCGTAAAAACTGAATTGTTTTCGCTTTATTTCAGACATTCTATTGATTTCGGAAGTTAATTTTAAACACTTTTTGAAAACGAACAAAAACGGGCATATCAGTAGTTTACAAAGTATAATAATATTTACAACATTTTCAACTTTTTTTATCGATTTCAGTAATGAAAGCAATGTAATCAGAATTAGAAACTTTCCAACGAGTATTAGTTCTTTTAATAATTTTGTTCAGTTGTTATGTATTGATGATTTTTTTCTAATATTAGTTAAAATTTATTCGTTACCTTAGATTTGATGAAAAAGTCTGAAAATGACTACTGAATTTCCAAAAATTAAACAAAAAAATCTTATCATGTATTCATTTTAATACAGTAAAACTATTTTATAGTTTTTACGATATGCCTGCCAACATTAGAAAACTATCACAAGCACATAAAGTAATAAACTACACCACTCGAAACAGAGTGTCAAGTACATCAACTTGCAGAATAAAATATCGTTTTATAAGAAAGCAAACAGTTATAAATAAAATATATGTCAGTAACAATGACTTTAGAGATAGTTTGAACAGCCATTAAACATAGTTTGACTGATCAGTGTATAAAATAAGAACAAAAATATAAAAATGTGGAGATTAGACATGAAAACAAATAAATATATGTTAGTTTAACAGGTACAAGATATAAAAGAAACTGCAAATAGCTGATGAATATTTAAAACTGTATTAGTGTTTTATTGACCATTTCCTGATAAATATGATATTCAAGTAGTTTCTTATGAGTGAGTGAAGAGGTAATTACAATAGTAAAGGGGCATGTTTAAGCGTATAAACACAAAGAAAGATGGTATTCAGCTAATTGACACGTCCTTAACATTATAAAGTTTTGTACATGGAACCCTTAAGAATTAATTTCAAGAAACAATTATGAAATATGTTTATAAGAAATTAATTAAAACATGAGCTGCCATTTTAAAGGTGTCTTGTTTTTATTACATACATAAGCTGCATTTCAAACTTGGAAAAATTGTACCATTACGCAAATCAAAAGAGAAATTATGCATCCCTTTTTTACACTCTTCAAAGCAAATTTTCTAATGATTTTATTCTAAAATTCAGTCAACAAAGTCTGTTTCACTCCCAAGTTATTCGATGGGAATGTAAACATTTTCTTTTCACAGAATATCTTTGCATATATCATTTCACTAAAACGATATGTTTGCCTACTTCCACGCCCTGATTGGAGAGAGTTTACCAGATTCATTGCTAAAACCAAAGGTAAATGTATCTTTACTTACACTATAACATGCGTGTGTGCATTTTATTGTAATGATTTAAAGACGTTAGGTAGATAGTTAATCAGAAGTATGTGGAGAAACGTGCAAGAAGAATGCAGATCATTAAAATGTAGACTAAGAGTAAAACCGACACGTAAGGTGAAGTAAGATACCATAGACTGGGCAATATACCCGAGTTTTTAATTTTCGCTAATATTTGCGAACTGTGCGGCCTAGAAATTCGAAACAGGCGTGAATATGAACCAAAAATATGCCTTGAAACATAGCCACTGATCAGTTTCGAATTAAACAACGAGAATAGACTAGTAAAAAAAGCTATTTAAAAGCGGTGCAAGAAATCTATTAACATTACCTCACTTCAAAATTGATTTCTAAAAGGATGAATTAATTACAAGTCTTTAGTTGCTTTCAAGGACACTTTAAGTAGTGTCAAGATGTCTTTCTTATTACATGATTATTCTTTACACTTCTGAAGAAAAACTGTGCTGTATTACAGTACATAGAGTGTCCTAATATGAGAAGTAACAACTTCATAAAATGGTATAGAAAACATCTCATTCAAAATCTTTTCAATCATTTACAAAACGTTTTATCTTTTTTCCAGATTTTATTATAGGGAACTCAATCATTAAATATTGTTCATTTTTCAAAACCACACGATATTCTTTTCTCAAATGTGTTGTTACTTCTTAATATTATCATAATTGCATCTTTGTTCACTGTTGTTTTACTTCGCTAAAAGTTCAATGAAGTTTATAATAGTTTCTTTCTGATCTAATTGATAACAGCCTTACATTAAATCGCATGCAAAATACTTCTTTTTCACATAAATACTTTTGTTAATTTCATCCCGTTTTATGCGTAATTGCGTTAATAATTGGCTGTGCATCAAATTCATAACACACACTTGGAATATCTCGACACTGATCAGTATCTTGCATCATGGCGGGCATATTGCAGTTGCTGTTTTCTTCCGTTGTGAAGTCATTTTCCACCACACGATTTTGGTTTTCATTTTGTTTCTGAAAGCCATTGATGTTGCCCATATCGCCTCCAACGGAATGGTGAGGAAGATTTTTATTCAGATCAAATGATGGTCGGTTCATACCACCTTGCTGATTGTTTGGGTTTATATATATTTCCATATCTTCAGGATTAATATCACTCACGTCTAATGTCACTTCGTTCTGCTCATAATACCGAGATTGAACTGTTCTGCCATAAGTAAAGTCTTGGCTCATATTCGATTGCATTGCCTGTTGCGAGTAAAGAGACAATGGGTAATTTTCAGTTTTTGTTGTCTGTTTATTGATACTCCCCCAGTAGTTTTCATTCTCGTCTCTTTCTACTTTAATTTCTTTAGGCACTGGTATCTGAGAAACGAAAGCGGAAACTGTTTTGGGTAACTTGAAGTCAAGATGAGACGCTTGGTGACTTGATTCATAATGACTTACACCAGTTCCCTGATAACGATGAAGATACCGATAGCTGTAAAGGGTGCTGTCATGGGAAGCTTCGTCTGGGCTGCGTGATGGGTTTGATTCGGGAGATACTGACAAACGGTTGGCTAAAGGTGCGCTTGAGCTAAGTCGCTGGAAGTCAGCCTCGGACTGCTTGTTTGTGAAATCATCGTAACTAAAACTGTTGGACCTTGGAAATCCCCTCATTGTGTAGTGTGGGCTGCAGCTTGATGCCCTATCATAGAGTACCGAGTTTGATGCATTTTCTTGTTGGGGACGTGTGGTATGGTTGTTGTTTGTCTTCTTCGTGCCTTTTCTCCGGCGCGGACGGTACTTGTAATCCGGATATTGTTTCATATGTTCTTGTCTAATTCTCTCAGCCTCGTCAATGTATATCTTCTTTTTCTCAGGTGGCAAATTTTTCCAGTTCGTGCCTGTAATATATCAAGTATGAAGAAAAGTTGACAAAATATAGTATTCCTTTCGTTAACAAACTTGTTCTCATCTGATTACTATTCTGTTTTAGCTCTGAAGGAACATGTTTTAACAACCATTCGTTTTTTATGAAAGTATGTGGGAAAGCAACCAGAAGCGTGAGATATACAATAAAATTTGACGTATATTTTTTAATTTAAGCACTAAATATAATCATAATTTAAAAGATGTTTAATTTATAATGAACATATAATTGCAATAATAAATACATTTACATGTATTTACTCTTCGTGCGTTTTATATTGTCATTATAACTGTTTTAATCAATGTACAATTATAACATTTCAATTGAAATGATGTTTGGGAAATATTTAAAATTATCTCTGTCATCAATGCTAAAGTTAGTTAATCTGGATCTTATGAAATAATATTTTTATTAATTAAATGTTAAAAAAAAAACAAGAATTTGCTTATACTATTGATAATTAACTGTATACACAAGAACACAAATCAAGTTTATTTATGTCTATTCCTACGTACAGCATACTGTGAAATCATTAATATTCGTGGGGGACTAATTTTCGTGGATTTCGTGGTTGAGTCAATCCACGAAATTTAATCCCAACGAACAAGTAAAATTCCCATTCATTTTATGTTTAAAAGTTAAAATCCTCGGATTCATATCCCCACGAAATTGCCGTTTTGTCCAGAACCACGAAATTTTATGCCGACGAAATTAAATGATTTTACAGTAATATAACAGTATATTATCGAGACATTATAATATGCCTATGCAGAAATATAGCAGGCAACTTTTTCTTATACATTATATTTATACATTTACAAAATCGCGGTGTAATTTTGCATATTCATCATGTTTTCTTTCTTTTTTCTAAGGGGCAAACAGAAAACTTCCAAAGTATTGAAATTAGAGTCTGAAAAAACTACCATTTCGATTACTCATCGCCTTGTTAGCTATCTTTACCACCTGCAGGCATCCACGTGCCGGGATCACACAGACTTCGCAGGGTCAGATTAGAACCCTGCTTTCTGTTAATTAGCTTATCTGGGACTCCTAATTGTCAACTCTTATCAGATTAACAAATTAGACCTATCTGCTTTTTTACTACAAAAAAAGATTTACAGATAGTTTTACAAGCACTGCAACTGGTTTTTTTTTTTTTTTACTTAAGTTTCTTTCTTGTGTGATATTATATATCTTATTATATTATATTACATTCTATTATAATTACATCTTTTTTTTCCTTAAGTTTATTTCCTTGTGAATTTAGTATTATGTTATATTATACTGTATTATATTATATCATATTACATTTCTCTGCTTTTTAAAAAAAAAGATGTTCGGTCACATAAATGGTTATGTTAAGAGGGTTTTTTTTTATATTTGTAAATTCACATTACATATTTCATTACAAATAGCTTTACGTATCATTTTATATACATGTATCTCATTACATATCTCATGTACAATGAAAAACTTCAAGAACTGAGATAGTTGCTGCAGTTTCAGAATACAATAATTGAGCCGTGCCATGAGAAAACCAACATAGTGGGTGTGCGACCAGCATGGATCCAGACCAGCCTGCGCATCCGCGCAGTCTGGTCAGGATCCATGCTGTTCGCTTTTAAAGCCTACTGCAATTAGAGAAACCATTAGCGAACAGCATGGATCCTGACCAGACTGCGCGGATGCGCAGGCTGGTCTGGATCCATGCTGGTCGCAAACCCACTATGTTGATTTTCCCATGGCACGGCTCAATTCTGTTTGATTTTTTTCGTTCAGATTTAAGCTTAGTTTCAATAAGTTAGCTAATCAAACTAGACATTCAAACTTCCTGATTTGTCAAAATCTTGAAATAAATTTTGGACAAAAGGACGTGCGTAAATCCTGCCTGTACGTTTAATCTAGAGACTAGAGTCCTGTATTGTGTATTGTAATTTTTCATTTTGAACGAACATTTTCAAATCGGGTTTTAAACGTCTTAACTTTGAGTGCCATAAATGTTTATGTAATATATTTTTATTTAGTTTTTTATTACTTTTATCTCCACCGAACGGATTATTAATGTAGTTAATGAAGAACAAATGGAAGCGTTTTACTGTAATCAAGCACTGATGATAAAACAAGTAGCTGCACTTGATACACCAAACACCTTATGTTAACAATGCATTACTATTATACTATTCACTCGTATTTTCCAACATATACATAGACAAAATGAGAATTCCAACTGTTCCATTGATCTATTGTCAGTAATTTGAAGTTTATCTCATCACGAACACGAAGTTTTTACGTTCTTGCATCATAAATGCTACACAGGTAAAAGTTAATTTAGAGAATTCTATCTTTACAGGTTATTTTACAGGCTATTGTTGTTATGAACAATTGTGAATATTACACAAAACAAAATTCACTTACCTAGCATTTTGCTGAGTTCGGCATTGTGCACGTCGGGATTTTCGTCTGCGAGTATTTTTCGTGCCGTCTTTGCCCAAACCATGAAAGCGTTCATCGGTCTACGAATCCGTTGTTCTTTTCGTGGAGGAATATTCATTGCAATGTGTTCTCTAATAGCTGGATATGTCATGGCAGGTATCCACTGTGTGAAACCGTACGCACTAGAATGCGTCATACAGAAATCCGTCTGCTGTTCTGTAGGCGTGGAAAAGGAATAACCTGGAATAACATTTCCATCCATATTTATTTTCTGGTTATCTTTCGCTTCATTAGCAATTACACTTTTCTTGATTTCTAGTGAATTAAGCAGCTGTGTTACAAGATAATCAAAGCTTAAGAGTTTTTTCTTTTATTTTAAACAAAGTAATCTTAAAAATTCCAAGGCTGTAAATAACGCTTCACTTACACAAATTAAGACCAGTCATCAAGCGCGTGCTGTTCTTAATACTATGCAAAAAAAATCCCAGTCATGTGATTTTTTAAAACCGATTTTAAATTAGTCGTAATAAGTCGTTAGTATATCGAGCATTATTAGATCACCCTTTGAAACTTTGATCAGTGAAAGTTATCAAATCGCCGATAAAGTTCACAAATGTGTATCTTTCGTCCTCGGTGATTGGTAGTTATACATTAACTCTATTAGATAAATGAATTTTATTCGATAAACGCTTGGAAAACAACAGAACAGTCCTTGGCTAATTAGTTACTTCGAATCTGAGAAAATATGAACGAATAAAGAAAAGTAATAGCTGAGTTATATCTTATCTAGTTGAATTTTCATGCAGTGCGAGCGTCATATATCAAATTTATCGTGCGAATATGTAAATCCTTACCTGCAAAAAAAAATGGCGCGCCACTTGACAATTTATTGTTTAACGAGCCAAGCTAAATTCTTAAACAGCTTGCAAACTGAAGACGCTAGATCAAAAATATATGAAAGACTTAAATCTAAAGCCCTTTATAAGAAGATGTTTCACTTTTTTAAGGAAGATAATTGGAAAAACCGGAAAGCTAGGTCGTGGAAAAACGGAATTTAATAGGATGGGGGTGGATAACCTGGCCAGCGTATTACTTTACCGCGAAAGAGTTATAAATATATATATAGGCCTATACTTTCACATCTCTTAATAGAACACTTCAGAAGATCATTAGAGATCGTTTATCATGTACTTATATACAGATGCTTAACAAAGATAAACATTTTAAAGTGATAATTTAAGGTTACACAACATGATGTTATTAAGGTCGTGTCGCATTTCGATATTGATGAAGTTATCTTTTTTGAAATAGTATATGTAAACGGTATCTACATGTTTAATAAACTGCATCTTTCATATAATTTAATGCATTTATATTTCGGAACGTCCACTTTTAAGACACTTTGAAGTAGGTTTAATCAAATATCACGGGAAAAATATCATGGTCTGTACATGTGCGCAGAATTAATAATCTATAAAACGCATATTATTTTAAAGGGGTATAACTTTATTCGAACTTGAGTATTGGCATCAAGGAAAGTGCGAAAAGGTTAGCTCAACTCAATATATACCCACGTAACCTGCAAAATAGGCAGAAAAACTTTCTGTTGTAAAACAACAGGAATTGGGTTTAGGAATTTAGGAGTGTCTTACATAATATAACTCAAAATGCTAGTATCTTTACTACCAAAATCATTTTAAATAACTGATATTGACAAAAATAATTTTATGGCCGTTGTAATGCAGTCAACTTCTGCTTGAAGACTACCTCCGAATAAATGCGATTACTTAAAAAAACTGCTAAATAGAGCCACATTTTCACGTTAGTGCTAGATGAGAAAAGTACATAAATCGTTTTTTTTTTTGTTTTTTTTTTTTGTTGTTGTTGTTGATTTTTGTTTTTTCTTAAAAAGAATAGGAAATTAAGTTTGTATTTAATGAGCTTGAACAAAATTGAATTCGCGATTTTCTTTTGCGTCGCTATGGAAACAAAATGATTGTCAATTTGATCAACTATATAGAAATATTCGTATTTTCCCCACTTTCTTGCAAACGCGGCATGGGCACTGACCATTGCCGTTCCTTTTAAATCACATAGATTAGTTATTCGTTTCTGTTTAATATACAGATTTATAGGTTTGCGCAAAAGGCGCGTTACATGTCCAGAAATACTAGTAAATAATTTGATAAAATATACTGTATAATAAAGGGGATGCTGTTAGAAATGTTCGCTTCAGATTGTATTATATATAACGCAGATCCCGACAGTTGTTAGACTGTTGCTTATCATGCATGTCCATCCGATAATATTTTCCATCCATTCATTTGGACATGTCTGTATTCTTAATGTCACAATTTCGTTATGAAATGATAGCTTGTCACTAGAAATTGTATAAAGTTATTGCGAGAAATGACATACGTTCTCTTCCTATTAAATGTATATATGCATATCTATCCGTTTTGAAAACTTTGGTGGTGTATAGTGTTATGTATGCCTGAGTTATAGCTTACCCCTTTAAAATATATAGGAAATATCGTGTTGGTCGGGGTTTATCTTAGCGTGGGGATTTTCTTTTTTGGGGATTTAATATATTTATATATGTCTACGCACAGCAAAAATCTAAAACAAATTATTATTATTTAAGTCAATTTTGATCCTATTTTTTGCAGCCTCTTACTACACTGCATGGCCAGTACATCGGAGGATTTATGTAGTAAGTTTGTAATAAATACTGAATTTTCAACAAATTAAGCAAATTACTAATTATATTAACTACGATCTATGCTAGTTTCCTGTGCTTTTGGCCAGTACATGAGTATGTGAAAGGTAAATAAGTGCATCCTGGTACTCTCCGGAACATATTTATATACTAAAATTAAACGTACTTAAAAACGAAAGTAATTACTCGGTTTTGAACAGTTGACATACATCTGAAGACGTGCCCATTTCAATGTACATAATAAAAAAAAAATGCGTGTAAACAAACGTCATAGAATCCGTTCTTTCTAGGTACATCAACGCTTTGGTCACTTCTGGAAAATTTGAAATAAAAACAGACGTATTAAATATAGAAATGTATTGTCAAGGTTTAGTACTTTCCGCCCACAGACTAAGTTCTGTTTGTTTGTTTTGTGTTTAGCGCCGTTTTTCAACTGTATTTCAGTTATTAACCTAACCAGTGTTCCTGGATTCTGTACCAGTACAAATCTGTTCTCCGCAAGTAACTACCAACTTCCCCACATGTATGAATCAGAGGTGGAGGACGAATGATTTTAGACACAATGTCTTTTATCAAATCGTCACGTAGAACATACACCGCGCCCGAGGATCGAACTCACGACCCTGCGGTCCGTAGATCTGCGCTCTCCCTATTGAGCATGGACTAAGCTGCTGACTTTGAACAAAATGTAAAACCGGAGTATCTTTTTTATTTGAATGTCAGTATTATTTTGGGCCGAGAATTTTATATTTACCTAGCTAGATATTACTACACAAGTTTAGAAATAATATGAAAGCTTCAAAAATGGTGTTATGCTTAAATAAGCCAGAACTCTTTAATCTAGTACATGTACTGATAATTACTTGACCCATTTTATATATCACCTGTCCACAGTTCAACGCTATTTTTTTCTGGGCACAAGTCAAGCCTTGAAGAAAAAAATTTTGGAAATTTATATCTGATGTCATGTAATAAAACACATATTGAAAGGCTTGCCGGTCAATAAGTGAATACTAATGAACTTTTGTCATTTTTGCTTTATTCCCAACATATTTATACATTTTTGTTACAGCTATTACATTAAATTTGTTTTATACTTAAGAAGTGATACATCCCAAACAGTGGTGTATCGTTGAATAAAATCATTGTTTGGAATACAGATGCGAAAGGGCGCAGTCCGAGTGATATAATAATAAGCATATGAAGAACTAACAATGATTTTAAGAGCAAAATATTGTTTGGGATATGTCAATTCGAGTGTAACACGTTATTTACATCTTTGAAGATGTTTGCCAAATATTTGCCCGTTTCGTGTGGTTTTCGCTGTGACTTTTGACGCTATGTCGAAATAATTATGACGTAAAAACAGTGCACGTGTTATTATCAGTATCAAAATATTTATAAAACGCGTTGGAAACAAAATCCTTCAACATTAATGAACATTAAAGAAAAACATTACAAATTTCATAAGTTGACAAATGATATAAAGCCTACTTTCCTTCTACATATTTTTTTTCATTTATTTAAGTATAACTGTCAGACTTAAATTAGCAACTGACCTGCGTCTGTTTCAAGCAGACTCTATCTTCTTCCACCTTGATAAATTATTATGTTTGAAATACCAAGCTGTGCCACCAGAGCGGACACACAAGATGCTGTCTGGTACTACAGAACGCCTTTTAATAATTACCTTAGAATTGTCACTGTAAACTCTAACAATTGTATTCATCAGAAATAAATGGATTTGAAAACACGTAAAAAGCGATGGTAATGTTTGGATAATAAGCGTAATAAGTGTTAAACCACAATATTTAAACAAACTTGAGTTTTTATTGGAGAAAAACACAGACACAGCGCTATCTTTTTGGGAGAGCGTGATCATCGTAGCAACGCAACGTCAAAGCCTATTCCCCAATTTATAATTGTAAGGATAATGCATGTTTTTTCGTGTTACAACCACAGGTACCATGGCCATCGTGTTCACTACCCGCCTTGATTTGACCGTGTAAAATCCTTCGGGATACATAGATACCCTTGGGATTCTTCAAATGTTGTAACCATAGGTACCCTGCGGCTGGACATATAGCCGTCGTGTTTACTACCCGCCGTGATTTGACAGTTATTTCTCATATTTGAAATTATTTACGTTTATTGTTACCAAATACCCCCAAAGCTTTCGATTTAAGTGCATCTTTACAATATTCAGAATTTGCCGATGATATTTATAAAAAAAAAAGACAAGATAGCTCTCACGCCATTTTTCAACCAACAGAAATGGATTGAGCCCGACTGACTCGCGGATTTTGTCACTTTTTTTGCTACCTCCGGATTCATCCCTTCGTTTTCAAAAAATGGCATGAGCTCCTTGATCTTTTAATTCATCTGCAAATTCTATATTTTTAAAAAAAGCATTTAAATTGAAAGCTGTTGATAACTATAAATGTAAATAATTTCAAATATGAGAAATAACGGTCAAATCAGGGCGGGTAGTAAACACTACGGATATATGTCCAACCGCAGGATACCTGTGGTTACAGCATTTGAAGAATGCCTAGGGTACCTATGTATCTCGAAGGATTTTACAGATGCTACTACAAAGAACAAACATGCATTATAACTGTTGAAGCAAAATTTTGTAAAATTGCTTACTCAAATGAATATTTTGCCACTTAATACTACTTAATTAATAAAGCGTAACAGCGCTAAAGTACGCTTTCGGTCAGTCAGCCATGGATCGAGCTTATGTAAAACGGTGTCTCTCCTTTTTAACACACGTTCGCTACTCTTTTAAAAGAAATTAACAGAAAATGTATATTAGAATGATAAAAAGCATACTAGAGTCGAAGACGGTTACGTATTTATTTTATAAGATATGTTGTAAAACGAAAGTTTAAGTAAAAGACAACAATAGATATAATATCATAAAAATAAAAACGTTATTCATGATCATACGATAGAAGAGGCTGCGCATGATAACATTACTACTTTCGAACTTGTGTTGTTCTGGGAAGTACACTGATTTTCTTTTCACATGTCGAAATTGCGTTTTAAAAACGAACAACGAAAAACGTGGATTACCAGAACGTAGGACATTTATAGGTACAGTCTTGCTATTATTTAGCCCTATTAGATCTTAGTATGAGTTGTTATCATTTTAGGTTATTACCACGCGCTAAAATATTACCGATCAGCTGGTCAAGTTATGGAACAGCAACTTGTACCTTTATATCATAACTGACTTCACTGCAGCAAATTATAAAACAGGAAAATCAGAATTTTGGGACTGTCCATATAAAGATTTGTATTTAAGCATATTGCTTACATCAGTCCCTCAAAATATCCATTCAATAAATACGCTATTCGTTCACCTGAAAGCCACAAAGTACTAGTAAACTGCGCTACCAAGGGCGCTTCTGGAATGGTAGCAACGGCCAGTCAGCATTTTTTCAGCAAAGGAAAGAGAACAAATCACAGGGACTTAGGTCGGGCGAATATGGAGGGTGCGGCAATCGTTTGACCGGCTGCTCCTGTTAATACTATTGTACACGTTTGCCTTGGTCTGTAGATGCATTGTCGTGAATAAGGCAGTTTTTTGAGCGACGTTTAATATATTTTTTTTCTCACTTATTTTAGAGCCCTTTCTCTGTAAAACTTTCCAGTAAGAGATCTGCCGGGTGCATTGGGTCTTTGCACAACAGGACCTTTGGAAATGAAGAAAATTGCGCAAAAACACCTTTTTGCAACTTTGAGTTCTTTATTGCGATATTGATCGTACTTGCTCTTTCCTAAGCCACTTACGGTTGTTTATCTGCCTTTAAGGTTCGAAATAATATATCATGTCTCATCCCCTGCGGCACGTTCATTGAACCTCCTTTCACCTGCATATTTTTAGAATTTGCCTTTTGGGCTCTTTTGTCTTTAGTCAAAAGATGGGCTACCAACTTTGCACATTCCTTCGATAATTTTTCTAGTGTTTGGTTAGAATTTAATGAACATTTCCCGATGAATGCCCAGTAATGCAGCTGTTTTGGAAACTGATTATCTCGAGTCATCTGTTACAACGGCTGCTACAGCAGCAATGTTATGAGAACATGCTGACGGTTGTGGGCGCCCTACACACTTAGATATTAGACTTTAGATTCTCCCGTATTAAAGACCCTTACTCACCCATAAACAGCGGCTATCGCCGTAAACAGTTTAAAATTCTTGAAGAATCTGCTTTCGGGGTATATTCAGAGATATGTAGGACATAATTTCCTTCCTTCTTAATGTTAAAATCGTGTTGGCTATTGAAATCCCCTAGATGTCCATGAAAAAAAAATCGTGCTTGTATCTTTTATAGCTTATACGGAAGCGCTTTCGTCGCAATATTTCCTGAACTCCCCTCGTATACAATTTAACCTTGTTTTATTTGTCCGTTTTTTTTTATGCATTTCTCATCTTGTTGAGAGATATCAACTTGTTGAGATAAATCAAAACATCAATGGAAAAAAAGTATTTAACAAATCGAAGAATGAGAGCGAAACTATTGTATCTTGTTTCTTAATCTATATACAGTAACAATATTTTCGAGATCATCCCTAGGCATGCTTGACGTCGTGGGAGTGAAATGCATATATAGGTTGACACGAGAAATTCAAGATTCCCACCAACAACACGAAAAAAATGAATCTTTTAATGAATACACTCCCAATTACCACCAGAAAAAAATGAATAACAGAGGAACTAAAGAATTCTAATTAATGTTTGAGCTCACTGGCACCAGACCAGAAAGGAAAAAAGGCATTGTATATGTTATATGCTATCCCTAGGTATATGATAAGAACCATGGATCATGAACGGGAAATTGTTCTCTCATTTCTCACCTAAACATCACAATTCGGAACTATGCATATTGTACAAGTGGTGTCTCATTATTTCATATTGCAGAGACACTCCGCATATTTTATGCTTTCGTCAACATTACAGAAAAAAAATCTTAGAAGAACTTCCCTATATATTTTTATTTCGTAAAAGTAATAAATATTATGTGATACGGTTAACTTTCAAGGGAAGTGCCGTTTTCTATAATGCTGGCAGAACTTGTGGCCCGTTTCATTGATTGTTAATGTCTATCCGTGCTGTAAGTATATAAATACATGTATAATATGCGCTAAAATATGTTTAACCTAAACTACTTCCCTCTAGACGACACGTGTGCACATGAGGCGAACTGCAAACAAACAAAAATAGAATGTAAACTATTCAGTTATACTATAAAATTCTAAATGATGAATGAAAAGTCATCTTAGAATTCAAATGATTTTATATTTAATATCATACAGTGGTTTGTGGTGTTGTTTATTTAATCCACATCGCACATTTATGTTGCATATACATATTCAAGCGTATGGGTGACCGGGTCACCGGGGATAGTTACCTATTTCATATTTTATGGTGTATTGAATGAACTAAGTAGCCGATTTTGCCCGTTTCATTATCTTTGCAAATCTGAAGCATCGCAATTTTCATATCCGTTAAATTAAATCTAAATAATATTTCAACGCGATAAAGATATGTGTAGTCAAACGACAATTGACATGCATTTCCATATCAGCCAATCAGAATAAAGTTCTCCACCTCTGATTCATGTGGGGAAGTTAGCAGTAACTCGCGGAGAACAGGTTAATTACTGGTGCAGAACCCAGGAAACTGGTTCCGTCATTACATTGAAAAAACGGCGTTAAACCTAAACACACAAACGCACATTATGTTGTAAAATAATCCAGAATTTATTATGTTGGTATTGGTCAGCCTTAGAAATTATGCAGATTCGATCAGATACTATTGTATCTCCTGAGAAGAATTCATATTAATTCCGAACTATTAACTTTTTATTAACGTAAAACATATATTCCAGTATTCCAGACAAATACAAATTTAACTTGTACCGAAAAGGTACCATTGTTTGGGGGTTTTTTTTATTATTATTTACAGTTTTTGAAATAGACCTGACTGTGAATACATAGAAATATGTCAATGTACTAAACCGCTAAATTCAAAATGCCTGTTTTTAATTGAAAAATTGAAAAGATTAAATCTACCTTCCTAAGATATATTGTTCTTCCCTTTTTGCTAACCGACACCATTATGGACTGGTCCATTATTCAATTTGGGCAGTGCCATTTGTTAATTGATGGGGTTTCACTGAAAATTTACTGACTGACTTGCGAACAGAGCAGACCATGATCAGATGTGCTGGCTGATCTTTGTCTGCACTGGTTGCAAAGGCAGAATCACTTGCCGCCAGCAGGCTAAAGGTTAAACAACTTATGTGAGAGTAAATCAAATCTTGCATGTACCAATTCACGGAACCCTAGCAACACCTTAGTTACAGAAGACCATAAATATCTGCTAAAAACAAAGTAGAAATAACCGGAAATAATTGTGACTGTGTACTCAGCATGAGGTAATAATAAATTACCAATGTTTTACTTTCATATAAAACTATTTTCAATGCTGCACTGATAGGATACTTCCTAACAGTTGAAGTGTAATGAAATACTGATTCAATGCTGTTTCTTATTTGCATTAAAGTATCTCATTGAGTACAGCATGAAATGTTGCACCAATTAAACACTGTAATTCTATACGGATTTGTATTTTATTGGGATAGTCTTACGACTTAAGAGCGTAACGGATAGAATTTTATGACGAGAAATCCCAAGGTGCACGGGTGGAAGCCCAATGCTCCAACCACTGAGCCAAAGAGTCGACTCTCTGGCACAATTGTAACGGAGATTGGTTGTAAACTTACAAGCTCTCAGTAAGCGACCGTAACAATAGAATTAGTACAGGTTTTTAATTTATTTCAAAAATGTTTTCTTATTGGATACATTGAATGGACTACATATTCCAACGGACCAGAAAATACAAAAAAGAGAATTTTTCAGCCGCACAACTACAACTGCAATAGGTTAAGTTAACTAGTTAACTTTTGAAAACTAATAAATTTTAGAAGAGATAGAAATAAACCAAGCAAAATAAAGCCGACTCCGTTTGATTTGGTCTATTCATGAGAGGTTATGTATGTGCAACACCCATCACGCCACATAGAAACAACTATTTAAGCGGAATTTTGTTAAATAGATAGCTTGAAAGAACTCCAAATAAATACAGTGAAAGAACCCCAGGGTCACGAAAAATCAAACAAAAAAACATTGAGTCCAAGTACAGGGTAATCTTTTGTGGTAAGCTGTTGATAACTATAAATGTAAATAATTTCAAATATGAGAAATAACGGTCAAATCACGGCACTCTTTTAAAAATGTCAGTTTTATATAGAATATATAGGGAATACTATTTACTGGTGTGTGACCTGTAAATAGGCTGAACACCACCTGCAGGAAGACTAAAAATAGCTAGACCCATTTCAGAGAACAAATCCTTATCTCATTTTAAAGAGGTATGATCAAACTGATATAAAATGAAGAGAAAAGTAGCGGCCATGTATTTTCTAAGAGAGATTTCTCTTGTCACATTTGCTTACTGTAAAATCACATCAAAATCACACTGCTGTGATCTGGAAGTACTACTCATACTAAAATTGAGTTTCATTTCACCAAATACAACCTCCTCTCCCATTTTTCCTACCAAAATGTCAAAAATACATCCACAATGAAATTTAAACAGAATCAAGCTTTAATTTAGACCTCTCTGGCCATGCTAAGTGAAAAATTAGTGTTCAAAAACCTGTCCGCCATTACGCGACTGGACCAGATGGCTCCCACGCTGGTTCCGTTACTATAGTTAGCCCTACAATTGTTTTACCTTACTCCTCGTAAAATCAATCCGAATGCCATTTCACCTATCTCAAATGATTTAAAATGATGCTAAATGGCTTAAAACTCCTAAATGTTTCATATATCTTTGGAATTAAGAAATTGGACCTATTCTGGTCGATTTTAGGCCCAAGCAAGTTTTTTTATCACAGTTTACCAATGGCAATGTCTCAATGTTATTGAAATTAGCATGTTTTTATTGAACATATTAAACTAATATCTTGTAGATTAAATGGATCCAGAATTACAATTGCATGAGCAATAACGTTCATTTATCCTCAACGCAATTTCAATCAACTAAGGCTTTATGATCGTTGGCAAATTCCACGTTTCACAATTCATAAACAACTGTAAACTACTAAATTTACTGGGGAGAAACCTTGCAGCTGACTACCAATGAAAAAATACAAACATTCGCGTTTTCACGGCAGCTGGTTGTTTCGCGACTATAAAATTTCGCGGAAATACACTGACTGCGAAAGTCGCTAACTTAAATAGCGCGGAACCATTTCTAGGTTTACAATATAACGCTTTTTGTGTATCTTTTTTTAATGTGGTTGACCTGTATTAAATGTTCATTCCTCCATATTTTCTAAATATCTTATAAAAGAACTAAGCAAATCGTTATGAAATAGGTGTATCTTGTGAATGGCTGATAACTTCGAATAAAATTCAAACAGTTTTCTTATAGTCCAGCGTAAGGTTTGAATATACATGTAGTTTAACTTTTTAAGATAAAACCCATGAACATTTGTACCAAGTTCGGCGCTTTTTCCACAAATGCCACGACTTTATGAAATGGAGTCGTTATAATTATGACTGTACTATAGCAAAGTGCTGGAAAAGAAACCCATACAAAACAGGCAAAAATTTAGAGAATAACTTAAAATATACAGACAATACCTTGATAACGTGTAGAATCTAAATGATATACCTCAAAACAGTTACTTGCTCTTGAATAAAATCATTGTTTACCCTTCAGATTTGTATTTTTATATCACTCCAGCTGTGCTTTCGTGATATAATTCCTTCTGATCATGACAAATCGCTGTTTGGGCTATATTATTATTTCTTCACTAAACAAAATAGACAATCATGAAAGAATGAATATTTCTAAATGAATTTAGCAAAAATTAAATGTCAGTTTATAAAGTTGAGTGACATTTCTGGTGCATTGTAATACAGATTTAGATTCTAAGGACTTTTAATTGCTAAATCGGGAGTTTTTAAATCAAAGTTAGTTGAAAATATTCATGCTTCTGAAACACAAGTGGATATTGATAAATTAACCCTTACAATGCTAAATTTATATTAATGCACTTGTCCATCTTCCAATTTGGACAGTACCATTAACTGTTAAAAGGGGTGCATACCAAAAAGATACTGACTGAATAGCAAACAATGCAGATCATGATCAGACTGCACGGATGCATAATGTTTATGCTTAATAGGATAGATCGTTATTTAATGGATTTCTCATTATTGTACTGAATATAAAATCATGACCACTGAATGAGCTAGCCATTAGTTTCGATAATAAAATCCTAAATAACCTTTCATTTATGCAAAACATACCGGGATAGTAGCTGTTAAGCTGTTCTAAATTTAATCAAACCCGCCAGCTTAGCTCAGTAGGTAGAGCGTTGGTCTACAAATCGCGGGGTCGTGAGTTCGATCCTCGGGCGGGGCGTATGTTCTCCGTGACTATTTGATAAACGACATTGTGTCTGAAATCATTCGTCCTCCACCTCTGATTCATGTGGGGAAGTTGGCAGTTACTTGCGGAGTACAGATTTGTACTGGTACAGAATCAAGGAACACTGGTTAGGTTAACTGCCCGCTGTTACATGACTGAAATACTGTTGAAAAAAAAACGGCGTTAAACCCAAAACAAACAAAACAAAATTTAATCAAAACAAAAAGGCCATACTTTATCTCCGGCTAAGAAAACGGGAATAAACTCAAAGTCCTCTGGGGGAAATTACGTATTCTGAGTGGTGCTAGCGAGAAGAGCACTTTTTACCATCAGAGTACTTTTATGTATTAATTTTGGTACCGGGAATCTACAGTGTAAAGAAATGTTCCCAGTGTCAATTCTATATTTGCATTTCTTGTAATGTAAAGAGCGCTGATGATAGTGTGTGCATTTTTAAACCATGCTTAAATTGTAATAAAACATATTCTATGATTGTCACCTAGTTACTGCTCAGGTCGAGTTAAATTGCTGAAAGGTATTGGCTAACAGTTGGTAGTAGCGGTTATGGGGGTTGGATTCCTGACCCAAGCTGTCTAGTAAAATAGTTCCAGCTGTAGTTGGAGCAGATATTGCTTTTAATAAAAAATACTGATTTATATATATATTCTTAAGTGTCAGAAATTACACTCACCAGATCTGATCCATGAAAAACGTATTTGTTGGAAATATGTGTGTGCTTGCATACTTGAAAAAAATCTTATGATGTAGAAACCGCAAAAATATGCATAACGACAAGAACAATTATAGAAATTGAACATGAGAATAATTCCAGTTATAAATAAATTGTCAATATTATGGCAACACATGTAAAAACTATTACATTGCAAAAAGAAAGAAATATTTCTAGCAAAAAGATATGCATGTACTAAACTCAAAAAGAAGAAGTTGTTGGAACATTAATATTTATCACCAGTATTACATGTGTGTCTTTCTTTATTGAATTTATTAAACTCGTTGAATAAAAACGGTATGAAAAGACATTTATTTACTATACTTCATGAAACTATATATAATCATTTTTTTGCGTCTCATCGAAGTACATTAGTATATTTTACAAAAGTTGTAAACAAGAAGATATAAAACTACAATGCCATTCATATAACGGGCTAAAACATTATTACATAAACGTTATTTTATTCATAGCGTTATGTTAATTATATTTTATCAAAGTCAAGATCCATAGTTCGCATATGCAAGAAAAAAAATAAGTTAAAGAAACAGATACCACCCCGACCAGATCGTAGGCGAACTTCTTATATTATAGGAGTCGTAAGTAGATACAAATAAAACATAAAAAGGAAATCACAGTATTTGCAAAGATAAAACTGACTTCTTTATAAAATGTCATAGCAGGTTTTTGGCAAAAATTCTATTAATAAATGAATGATGTGAAAACACAAGTTTATGTAAAGTACTTAACTTGCGAAATGCAGCTGTGGGGTCAAAATTGCTATGTGAAGATGATAATTGTTGTTCATATTGTCGTTGCCCTTTCATATACATTGTATCACGATTAATTAATTGTATCTAGTGGAGCGGCTTCTGTACTTTTAACAATTTAAAGAAGCCGATATCAGTTAAGGGTCTGTCTACCGGTTTGCGGTTTATTTTGTTTGTTTGCATTTTTTTTTTTGTCACGAGAGTCTACTTTCACTTTCTTTTATCGTAATTATATTGTATTATTGCAAGTTTTACAAAATTTGCCTGACGTATGAACAACATCTCTTGTTTTTCCATATTACATACGTCAGCTATCGCACACCTACATGATATATATTGTATTTCCATATCACTTTGCGGATACATTTTATATTCAATGTCATAACACGTATGTGTTTCCTGGGCGCTAACAGTCATTCTATTTTGCAAAATCAGTAAATCATATTAAAATACACATTCAGTGAAAAACTGCCTCGACCACGAAAATGAGTATACGATAATGTCCCTAAATTTAACTATAAACTTGGAAATTCCGAATGCAAATGCCACATGACTGGTGTTCTCGTGTTGCACAAGGACAAGCGACGATAGTTAGTTTAATATATGTGTATAAATATATTAGCCGCGCCATGAGAAAATCAACATAGTGGCTTTGCGACCAGCATGGAGCCAGACCACCTGCGCATCCGCGCAGTCTAGCCAGGATCCATGCTGTTCGATAATGGTATCTCTAATTGCTATAGGCTTTGAAAGCGAACAGCATGGATCCCGACCAGACTGCGCGGATGGTCTGGATCCATGCTGGTCGCAAAGCCACTAAGTTGTTTTTTTCATGGCGCGGCTCATATATAACAATCTTAAATTCACATATACCCTGTAAATGGTGTTAATCATGTTACTAAATACAGTTTGGTTAAACGCTACTTTAAGAGAAACAATAGTCTTCTAAGACAATAAAATATGATGGCACTGATGTGTTTATACCTTTCTAACATACGGTTCACTTCAAAATTGTTGAAGGATTGCTTTTTTATCAAGACCTTGCTGTGTAATTGTTTTGCTAAATGTGTATCTGTTCCATTTTGCAAATGTCAATCATTTTCACAGGGCTTGTTTTGGGGAGGCCGCATGGTACGTGGCCATCATGAGACGATTAAAGAAATTCGTACTTCCCTGATTACCTCCCTTTAATACTCTACAGTTTTCTTTTATACCTCAATCGTTTTGACATGAACGGACTAAGCAGCTTCTTTATTCTGTATAAATATGACAAATTTCTATATAAAACTGACAAATTTCTAATGGCTGCAGCACATTTCTTTTTAAATGTCTTGCTACATACATTTTCTTGAAGAATATTGTCAGTGCTGAATAAAAATCAAAAGAAAAGTGGGGGTCTTGTTTGATGCAAGAAAACTATTTTCAGTCAAACACACAAACTGCACAATCAGCTAAAAATGAGACCCAAAATTGTAGTGGTTGTGTATGACATAAGATTCCATGACAAATTCAGGCCGTCAAGCTGTCATTTCATTATGAAAATGCTTCCTAACTGTCAAGCATAGATTTGTCATGTGATTTCAGCAAACACTTGCAAACAAAATAAGGGAAATAGTTCTACAGAGCAAAAATACTGAGAACTATTTGAATCCGCCATTATGCGACCACCATTTTTTTGCGCAATTTTCCTATTTAGTGTCTGTATACCTTTTAGATCTGGCATGGTTGTCAGGTTTCTCTTTACATTTCTGCAGTAAAATGTATTTCACACTTAAACTTCAAAGTTAGGTGAGGCACGCCATTTTTTTTTCGGAAAATTCAAAACGTAAAATCAGCAGTGACTAATAAAGCAAGAAATTGCGGAAAATAAATATTTGCAAACATTAATATCAATTAAAAGAATTTTGGCTTTGATATTTTTTCTCAATGTCTTCTTAGTAATTAAATGATTCATACATAACCTATATCTATATTTGTAATTGTTATTAATTATAAACTGCGTGGGAGTATATCGGCACGCGACTCGATACTTAAGTTAAATTGCATCTTTTTATATCTCAATCATTTCCCGCATTTTCTGTTTACAAAACAAAATATTAATCATGACTTAAAATCCCGGCTTGTCCTAATTAAAATGCATCACATTCATTGTAAGTATATTCGTTTTTGAACTTTGGTTTTTTTATATATACATTCTTTAATACGATCACGCCATAATATACCAGGAATTGAAGGACAAAGAAATGCCAGTTCTTATATTTCTCCTGTAACAATCTAAGAGCATGCCATGTGTAGTTAATGTTCGTGTGAAATAAAATACGAAAGTCATTTTACTTTTGTAAGCGAGCTCGATTTAGCTTAAAAATAATACTAAGAATAAACACACAAAGAAGGTCAAAATGCAAAGCTTTGTTGTCATATGTTACGAGCGCATCTAATTATAAAGAGTGTTATTCTTAGATAAAACATAAAAGTCGTGTCTTTTCCAAAATTCTTATGTGTACATTTTTTTAATCATATTGTTTAAGCTTATATTTTATATTTATACCTACAATTAAGTTAAACTGCACGTTTCTGTGAGTAAATAAAGTTCTTGTACAAAATGCATTTCAGGAATTTGGAAGTTGTGTTAAGTATAAATTTCATTGTCTTATATCCTTGATATTGTAAAACGAAGGCCAACAAATTAAATGTTAAATAATTATTGGTATGGTTTTGCTATTTATTTATTTTTATTTTACAAAAAAGGGAGAAAATATATATATATATATGTTTACCACAAGATAAGTCATTTGAATAATTCATATAACTTCTAAAAAAGATAATAGGTGAGGGTAGATTTTTCGGAAGCACAGAGCACCACAAACACAGCCTCAGAGCCACGCATTTGCAAAGTAGGCACACAACAAAAAGAAGCTGTAACGCAAAAATATTATAGACGGGTTGCTTCAAAAATCCAACAAGTACATTTTGATTTAATGCAAAATATAGAAAAAGGGGGAGGAGGGGGTAGAAAGGGGTGCATGAGGGTGGTTGAAGGAGAAAGTGGAACAAGGATAAATATCACAGTTACCCTATAAAGTAAACCACAGCTGCGCAGACACTCGCGTATAAAATACACACACACGCAGGCACGCACGCACGCACGCACATACATACAGACACACATAACTAACTTACATAGATAACACTGTAGAGCTACGCCCAAGCCACACAGACGCACAAGCACACACATAAGCAGGAAAAAACAACAATCGGGCACCGCCTAAGGATCCCGGCTGGGCACGATAACTTACTCATAGTAAAAGGAGAGGGGATGCCAAAGCAAAGGAGCGCAAATGCAAGGGGAAAGGATAGCAGGGGGCGAAAGGGGAAGTGAGGAGAAAGTGTTGATATACATGTTTGGAGGTCTAAAGCTGTTATGAATATACTAACATGTGCAAAGAATAAACGTATAAGAAATGTGTTACATATAAAATTACTACATAACTTGTGTACGCCTTGTGTTTTTGTTACGTTTATGTATGCAGTTACGTCCCCTCTGGCAGGTAACTGCCGATTTGCAAATGCACTCTGTAAAGGATTTTTTTTAAAGATAGTGTTCAGAAGTTGCCAGTAGTTCGGTGAATAAGTCAAATCATAGTGCTTGATTTGATATACTTTGGGAAAACATTCAACAAAGCGCTTGTTTTTAACAAGAGATAGTTTCAATGGTATTGAGTATGACTGTGTGTATTAAATGGTTGCATGCATGACATTATTTTTGCTTAATAAATAGTTATATCCTTACTGGACAACATTCACGTGACAGCAATTGTGTTTCATAAAGTTTCACGTATTTCTGTACTTAAAATCAGATTTTGAAATGTAAATGTTTAAATGACTGTTAAATAACCCTTAGAATTTCTAAGTTTGTATATCGATTTGCGTTGAAAACCTTCAGTGTAACTATGTAATAGTTATTCTGCTGCTGCAGTACAGAGTGACTGCATTATGCTTAGCAAGCAACTTGTTGCGAGATATTCCAAATTATGTAGTTAAAGGTCAATTGTCTTGATTGGGGGTTAAAACCTTCTTTAATATATTACTATATTCGATTCTTCTTCTAGTAGATATGATACAGTGTTGAAACTTATTCAAATGCGGACGGTCTGACAGACATAGGTTAAAACTGACACCCACATGTTTTACGATACTTTTCAAGCAATGCTATGATGTGTATAATTGTAAATGACTCGAATTTTCTTTTATGGAACTAACTCTCAGATAGAGAAAAGTAGTCCTGCGAAACGTAACCAGACCATATTATTAGGTCTTAACAACAAACAATAATATTATAAGTGCATGGTTAATATACTCTTTGGGTACATCAAAGCTTTCTTAAAGGCTCTTCCACCACACATGAACGTCTTGCTGTTAAACCATAAAGTTGACTAAAGAGTTTCGCCGATGGCATATCACAGAAAATAGTCATTGAAGGCCATTCTTTCTCCGCTGCTACGGTTACATCTGGTTTCCTCTGCAAACGGTTATGGACCTCAACTCTTTCTCCTTTACAAAAATGACTTACGATCAGGTGATGATTCAATGTTAGCCTTTTTGCCGATGAGAGCATGCTGTAACGTATCATCTTATCTGGACTTAAGAAGACCAAAAACAGTTCCAGGCAGATTTAGATTACCAGCAACATTGGGAAGATGAGCGAGAAAAAGGCTTTTGACTCTGTTGCAACGAGGATAACTAGCAAGATACAACTGATTCCGTACATGACCAACGGCTGCGATTGACCTGAGGTTCAAAATACCTTGGAATTACAATATTATTGATGGTACGTTTTCATGGAAAAAGCACATAGACTAGCGCTTCTCCGAACAAAACTTCTCTGCCTGCTCAAATGGAGCAAATACTATATACTAAATTGCCTTAGTCAAACCACAGTAAAAATGTGTGTCAAATGCGTGGAGCTTTCCTAACATAGCCAATACTTTCGGGTTCTTTGGGATCGTGGAGTCCGTTTTATTATACTAGAGTTTTGCTCAAGCCAGTGACAGGTGACAGAGGGTGTTGGAAATTTTGAACATTCCGTGCAGTTGCCTCATATATTCGTCTAACTTGTTTCTAGACATGCGGTCAACAGGCTTCCTCCTCTCTTCGTCAGCACCAACAGATACCACAACTCCTTCTCCCCTACTGGTAGCAGACTCTCTACGGATAAGCTATGGGTCGGCGATTAATGAGGAATGTTTGTTTTTTGTTTTTTTTTGTTTGTTTGTTTGTTTTGTTGTTGCTGTTTTTGTTGTTGTTGAAATAACCCAAAGACAATTCTTTCAGTAACAGTGTGAAAAGTGACAGGGTTGTTAAAATGTTATAGATAAGAAAGAGTAAAAAAAATAACGTAAACATCAGCCAACCAGCATATTTGCCACAACTTCGTCGAAGTATTCCATGCTAGGGATAATGCAGAGATGGAGTTATCTGATATACAGGTGATGTTTCACCCTGTTATTACACGCATAGTGACATTCTTTCACATGTATATGTATATTTCTTCACATTATGCGAAAATGCACAGTATTTTGAAGAACATCTTGCAAAATTAGACCCATCGCTGAACGCCAAGAAGAAGCAGAAGAAGAAGACTCATCGATTTTCGCACGAGTGAAAATATTTTATATAGCCAAAGAGAGGAACTTCACTTTCTTCTAATTTATGGAAAAGAATTACAGATATTTTAGCTTTTGAAAGCGATGTGATCATATTCAGTATATTGTTTTTCTTATGAAAATGAATTTAAAAGAAAATGGTCTTTTGGGGTATACTTTGTCTATTTTCAATTGGATATATAGTAAAATACGGATAATTTACTGAAATTACTTCTGTTTGACAAAGATCAAAAAAGTTTATTATTTGCACGATAACACCATTTCAAACGGCTTAGTAATCTATATTCATTTAACTGTTGTTTCATTTCAAATTCAGTTTTTTAGGTGAAGAAGAAAAAGGTCTTTTGGAAGCGTTTTGTAGATAAGTATAGATATTTTTTCGTTAACGGCAAGACTTTAAAAACATTCTCGTATATTTCCGTCAGTTCTTACGGAATTTAAAGTACCTAACGATAAAAACACAAATTGACGAATACGCTTCGTCATCCGATATTTTACAGTCTTTTTTTTATCAATTTTAAACAGCTTGTAGGTTGAAATTTGAATCAGAGTCTAGCTCGAAACTCTTAATATTCAGTTTTAAATTCGGGCCAGCATTGAAATTCCAGTCTGTCGAAATCTAAGGAATGTAAGAAGAAATCAAATTTTCAAACGGACGAATATCGAACTGAAGTAACTTCGAGCAAGAGAAATCACCAAATTTCGAGTTGATTTGAAATAAGAGCCAGCTGGAAGATCGAAATTCAAAATTTTCTAGTTATAACCCAAAATTTTCATGATAAACACTATCAAAACACCTTGTAAACACTGTCAAAACCGCTTTTTCGGTTTTCTTAGTGCGATCCATTGAAACAATCAAGAAATAGTTGTAATGGATCGCTAATGGAACATGTTCCACTAAATGGATTGCGATTTGGATGCGAGTTATTAACTTTACAGTGTCATTCAGAAGGCTTTCTCCTCTTTTATCAGAAAACATATGGTTTTAATCCCTCCAATTTACATTCACGGCTTATCATCTAGTTGCCATGGTTAAGTTTAAGAAATACTTTATAGCAAAAGAGTGTTTTAACACTCTTTATGCACGATGGGCGGTTATACGTCGGGTGTAATAATTTCACGAGGGAGCGGCCCGAGTGAAATTATTTGTACGACGTATTACCGCCCGAGTGTATAAATAGTGTTGAAACACTCTTTTGGTATGAATTATTTCGATTCTAATATGCCCTGAATCTAAAACAGTAGATAAAATATAGTAACGCTCTTTCTTGGTCGCAACAAAAACTTTGACGTCATCGCACGTTAACGTGACGTTATTCTCTTACGCTAGAATAACGTCACGTTAACGTGCGATGACGTCAATGTTTTTGTTACGCTCTCGTGAAATTATTACGCCCGACGTATAACCGCCTATCGTGTATAAATAGTGATAAAGCATTGTTTTGTTATAAATTATTTCTTAAATCTTGTCTTAGGAATAATATAGAGGGGCATAAATTAGTGCATTTTGTAGGTAATAAGAATAGAGGATGGACAGTGTAGATTAATAGAAGAGGAAATGGTGGTTGTTATTTCATTTATTTTCTATTATTTATAAATAAATGTATTTTCTTAATATTTACAATTAAGTATACATAAATGCATGTTTACGTTGTGATTTTTTTAAAGATATTTCAATAAAATAACTGTATGATAGAATTCCAAGATTTTATTTAATATAACATAATAGTTTTTTGAAATGCTGATTCAAATGGCATACTTACTGTACATTATAAAAACTAGCTAATGTATGTTTCTCTTTGTTTATCCGTATTTCATAAAGATTCAGTTTCTGTTAGCTGCATGATTTATTAAATGATTTGTGTAAAACTGAATCGCAATGATCATGAAAATGTTGTACGATTACTAAATTTGTATCATGTCATGCATAATTTATATAACAATATTGTAACCATCCTTTAATACTTTAAACGGAAAGGCCTTTTCAACAATTACTGTAAGTGCATCTTTGTAAATCTAGGCTACACATGAGTAATTTGCCAAAACTTGAATATAGCCTATTGTTAGGAATGTATCTGTTTGATGAAATGCATTACATTGAGCGATCTATTATGCGATCCATTAAATGATCTATTATGCGATCCATTAAGCGGTCTATTATGTGTTCCATTTAAGCGATCTATTATGCGCTCCCTTAGCGTGTTGTTAAACGACACATTTACGTTAATTAGCGATCCATTGGCTCATTTGCATGTGAAATTGTAGCATGGTTTTCATGGTGTTTATTGAACTAACAACTCGCTTGCGGATCATAGTTTTGGTGGCGTTTATTGACAGTGTTTATGTGGTCTTTTTTATGTTTGGGATAGCATGAATTTCTAGTCGGTCAGAATGGTTTAAAACTGAATTGCGATCTTCAAGCTAGCTCTAAATTCTATGTCTGCGCGATATTCATTCTGATGTTCGAGCTGGTTCGACATGCTGCACTGGATGTTGGAAATGTCAAGCCGGATCATGTACTGTATTCATAGTGTATAAGGTGATTGCTGGTAAAAGTTATGTTTGGTTGTCATAAAGTTGCCGTTTATTATGTTTTTTTGTAAATATTTATAATTAATCTCACCCGGGTTCTAGGCATGAAATTATAACAGCGGTGTCCGGTAGTCACCGTTATTTACTTATTTACTGGAGCAGTAAAACGGTTCATGAGCACAATCCATGTCTTAAATACTAAAGAAAACATTAAGTTTATTATTCAGATTTATTAGTGCTGAGGAAAACAAGAATTTTATAAAAGCTCCCGATTATGGCGTACACATTGCGGTCGTATTTATTATTTATCGAATTTGCGATCGTATTTTTCTCGGGATTAAAGAATTATAAATGAATTCTACTTGTTTCCTGTCACTTACAATGTATTTAAAAAGATGAGAAAAATACGAGAGCAAACATTTGAAAACATCTCCCGGTTTAAAGATAATATTGTAAATACTGATTGATTTCCGGACCTCTAGCCAGCATTGTAGGTTATAACACACTAAATAGTTGTTGTTCTTTATTCTATATAAAATTGACCTATTTCCAATGACCGCAGCACACATTAGGACCCATTTTAAATTTCTGTAACTTACATTTTCTTGAAGAATATTGTCAGTGCTAACTAAAAATCAAAAGAAAAGTGGGGGTCATGTTTGATGCAAGAAAAATAATTTCAGTCAAACACACAAACTGCAAAATCAGCTAAAAAATGAGACCCCAAATTATACTGGTGGTGTATCATCTAAGTTTCCATGAAAAAATTTTGTCATGTTGTTATTTCATTATGAAAATGTTACCTGCATAGATCTGTCATGTGATTTTAGCAAAAAGAATTGCAAAGAAAATAAGGAAAATAGCTCTACAGAGGTACTCGGGTTGGGTTGGGACAAATGTCCGGATCCCTATTTTCTACAAAATTTCAAATTCGATTAAGATTTAGAATATTATTTCTATCGAAAGTAGACTTTTTTTTAACCGAATGCATCATTTGATGGCAACATCGATCCGGCGTCTTGGGTTTATTTCAAGTAGAATTTTACCAAGTATATCGACTGTCAGTTGTGTAAAGTCCTCCCAAAGTATTCACCTCTCTTTTATTAACTGTAGGTTACAACTGATTTACAGAAAATTTCATTTTTCATCCACAAATTTGAGAATGACTAAGGCATCCGGTAACCGGCTAAACTGGAAACTCACCCAGGAGCTGATCGAGAAATCCACTGAAGAACTCATAACGAAAAATAAAGCAATCTACGACACCGTTGGTGCTGTTAATGCAAATGACGTTACATATGAAAATGTAGTAAAGGTAGCCATATAATATTGTTTTTACATCTTTGTTCACGGTTACTAGTGTTAGTCAGTTCGGATACGTCAGTGTCCGAAATTAAGCATTATATAGAAAATATTCATGTTGTGTAAGTCTTGTACATGTTGATGAGGCACTGTCTTGGAAGTGTGTATAATTTTTTGAACTTTAAAGTCACTTTTTTATCTTGGGAATTGTGTTGATGTCTGAAATTGAGCATTATTATAATATATAGGGATATCCGCGCGAAATCATTCGTCCTCCACCTCTGATAATTCATGTGGGGAAGTGGGCAGTTACTCAAAAAGAACAGGTTAGTACTGGTACAGAATCCAGGAACACTGGTTATGTTAACTGCCCGCCGATACATGACTGAAATACTGTTGAAAAACAGCATTAAACCAAAAAAAACTAAACATAATATTACCAGTGGTGAAAATAAACTTGTAACAAAATTATATATTTTGTTTGATGCCATATTAATTAATAGGTACAGCCGTACAGGTATGGAGGGAGCGTCTTTGAGAAACAATAGTTGAAATAACATTGTAGTTTTTTTTTTCAGATAGTGTTGTGTTAACTGAGCTTATTTTGTTGATTTTAGTTCAGCAACATCAGGATTGTTGGGAATCGTCGTAGTATATATTCTTGTTGGTAATGATGCAGAATGTGGCATAATGCTAAATATAATTATACTGAACAGAAAAAGAAACTATCCAGATGTATAAATGGGGTATTTTTTAATAAAACACATAAATTTATAAATTTGACTTGTTTTCTTCATACCACATTACACTAGAAGAACTTCACGTGTAAAATTTAAAAAATTGATCAACCGTGAAGTCAGTAGTCCCACAATATCCGTTTTATACGAAATTCACGTGCGCATGTTATTTACGATTTTATTTTATTGGCATTGGAAACATTGACGATTGATTCACTCGAAAAACAGGATAAAGTTAAAAACATGTTGTTGGCTGCATGGCACAACTGAATCAAATTCAGTGCGAGCGCGCAATTGAGATGTTACAATGCAACAGACACGCTGAAGATATAGCCAGAATTTCGTGCAAAACGGCTGTTATGGGACTACTGACTTTGCGGTTCTTCAAGTGTAATGTGGTATGAAGAAAACAAGTCAAATTCATAGATTCAAATGTTTTATTAAAATATACCCCAGTTATACATCTGGATAGTTTCTTTAACTGTTCAGTATATAATGTGTGGGGAAATGGGGCGTAATGTATATGTTTACCTGCATCTTTGATATTGCATACTATAATGAATACAAAATGGTTTATTTATAAACTCTGGTTAAACTATATATTTATGGGTGGAAATGCTTGAAATCATACTTAGAATTAAACTTGAGGAAATAATTTCACGAAATAAACTGAACAGAAGAGATAGATTTCTCTCAGAGTTGTTTCTCACATTAAATTATACATTAATAGTAAGCATTACTCAGTGGATATATGATGAGGTGCCTGTCATATTTAAGTAAAATATTACATTCTGTAGCTAACTGGCATACACATATAACATGACATTAGATAGTATCCAAGCAAAACCAGTTTCCGACCACTTAACATGTTTTTTATCCAGTTTCGTTGGCATGCAAGTCCAACCCTTTGGTTTATTGCCTCATACTTTCTATCAGTGTAAATGCTATAAAAGCATACCATTTAAGTTTCAAGTTTCTTACTGAATCCCTGGCATGATCACTTATTCTGAAAGTGGTCAGTAGGAAGTCATCAGGGCCTCCGCTGTCGATCGCCAATGTCGCCATTTGCGATAATTTTAAGAATTTGGCGCTAAATTTTACAAACTGGCGAAAATAAGTGGCGCATAGTCTTTTTTTCTCGTCATTTGTTTTTTTTCTGTAGTGATATAAGCGGCCCAATAATTGGTTCCCGATACACGTGTTTACCTAGTCGCTGGTAGTGAATAAAATCGATAACCAGTCTAGGCGGTGTAATTTGACAATTCGACTGTTGAAGTTGGTTGACACTTTGAGAATATAATTGCGTAATAATGTGTGAACTGATGGTTAATCAGTAATTAAAACATCTGCCAGCTTGTATGTTTGAACTCTGCCGAGAATTCACCAAAATTAAGGCCGATCACGGTGTACTTTATGTGTTGTGATTTTTACAAAAAAGATCGACATGTTTGTGGCATGCAGTTGTATGACTGACGAATTTTTAATAAGTACGAAAGATACATTTAATTTGTTACTTTTTGCAAATATATTAGATAATTTTGTAATTCCTCAGTTTTCATAAAAGATTTTAACGATGAATCCGAAAACAAAAACACAACAGCCTTAATTTGTATCCTGGACATGGTAAATTAATTTCTTTGAAATGTTCAGAAACTGGAAGATATCACTTGCTACCATGGCTTCTTAAAAATCATCAGATGAGTGTTCAACTCGACCTTCTAAAATAGCAAAAATTCCGAATTTTCCTTTCCGAAAATAAATGAGTCCTGGAATATTGGTAATTCATGGATAGATATGATTCTTAAACTAAGGAAATGATTTGTGTCATTTGTATCCAACTACAAATTGAATTTACTTCTACAATGAACTAATACATCTTCAAAAGAAATTATTTACTATATTTTATTTCTCTATGCACAATCTGACAGCCAAATAAGAGAAATAAAAGTGGCTCAGAACTTTGGCTCAAAAATGGAACTAAAGTGGCTCCAGCTTTTTCAAATCGGCGAAAAGGTTGGCGACAAGTATGAAAAACCCAGAGGAGGCCCTGAGTCATGCTGGAAATTTACATCCTAAATCCGACCATGTGTGGTATTTTCGCTCTTACAAAAAGAAACAGCACTTAACTATTACTGTAGTTATATTTCACCATGGTAAACATAGGACACTTGTAAATCAAGCCTGGTAACAACAGATTACAGGAGGTTGGGTAAAATAAATGGCAGGCAATAATTAGTGCATTATCTGAAGAACTATATCATGTGCATAATAACTCAACAGAACCTAGGTGTCACATCTGCTACATTGATAGCTGTCACAGATGACAATGTATGGCAAGCTTTTGACGACTCCGAATATTTCAAAATGCTCAGAAAATGAAGAAAACTGTTGCAAGGACAGCGTCAGAATTGTATTGTCAAAATAATTTTATATGGTACACTTCACAACTTTTGTTGGAACTCAGAAAATGAAGAAATCTGTTGCAAGGACAGGCATCAGAATTGTATTGTCAAAATAATTTTATTTGGTATGCTTCATGATTTTGGTAAGAAACATGTGTTAGAGAATATACATTCAGTGCAAAAGATATACAAATAATGGATATTGGTAATAATAGATAGTAGCCAAGGAAACATGCAGGATTTTTGGTAATAAGAAAAAGCTCCAGAAAACTTGGTGCTGCTACATAAAAGTAATTTATATAAACTTCCTAGTACCCACACAGTTTCATATGAATTATTTAACAATTTACGTGTTTTTAGCTCACCTGAGCATTCACCTGAGCAATGCTCAGGTGAGTTTTTGTGATCGCTCTATGTCCGGCGTCTGTCTGTCGTCTGTCAACATTTAGCTTGTGTATGCGATAGAGGCTGTATTTTTCAACTGATCTTCATGAAATTTTGTCAGAATTATTTCCTTGATGAAATCTAGGCCAAGTTTGAAAATGGGTCATCTGGGGTCAAAAACTAGGTCAAATCAAAGAAAAACCTTGTGTATGCGATAGAGGCTGTATTTTTCAATTGATCTTCATGAATTTTGGTCAGAATGATAACCTTGATGAAAGCTAGACCAGTTTCGAAAATGGGTCGTCTGGGGTCAAAAACTAGGTCACTAGGTCAAATCAAAGAAAAACCTTGTGTATGCAATAGAGGTTGTATTTTTCAACTGATCTTCATGAAATTTTGGTCAGAATCATACCCTTGATGAAATGTAGGACAAATTCGAAAATGGGTCATCTGAGGTCAAAAACTAGGTCACTAGGTCAAATCAAAGAAAAACCTTGTGTATGCAATAGAGGTTGTATTTTTCAACTGATCTTCATGAAATTTTGGTCAGAATGATTGCCTTGATAAAATCTAGGTCAAGTTTGAATATGGGTCAGCTTGGGTCAAAAACTAGGTCACTAGGTCATATCAAAGAAAAAGCTTGTGTATGCAATAGGGACTGCATTTTACACCAAATCTTCATGAAATTTGATCAGAATGTTTGTCTGGATGAAATCTAGGTCACTTTTGAATATGGGTCATCTGGAGTCAAAAACTAGGTCACTAGGTCAAATTAAAGAAAAATCTTGTGTAGGCAATAGGGGCTGCATATTACACTGGGTATTCATAAAATTTAGTCAGAATGATTGCCTTGATGAAGTCCAGGAGGATTTCGAATATGGGTCATCTGGGATCAAAAGCTAGGTCACTAGGTCAAATCAAAGAAAAACTTTGTGTATGCCATAGAGGCTGTATTTTTCAATTAATCTTCATGAATTTTGGTCAGAATGATTGCCTTAATGAAATCTAAGTCAGGTTCGAATATGGGTTATCTTGAGCCAAAAACTAGGTCACTAGGTCAAATCAAAGAAAAACCTTGTGTATGCAGTAGGGGCTGCATTTTACACCAGATCTTCATGAAATTTGAGCAGAGTATTTGTTTGGATGAAATCAAGGTTGTGTTTGAATATGGATCATCTAGGGTCAAAAACAAGGTCACCCAGGCAAATTAAAGAAAAACCTTGTGTAGGCAATAGGGGCTGCATTTTACACTGGATAATCATAAAATTTAGTCAGAATGATTGCCTTCTTAAAAATCATCAGATGAGTGTTCAACTCGACCTTCTAAAATAGCAAAAATTCCGAGTTTTCCTTTCCGAAAATAAATGAGTCCTGGAATATTGGTAATTCATGGATAGATATGATTCTTAAACTAAGGAAATGATTTGTGTCATTTGTATCCAACTACAAATTGAATTTACTTCTACAATGAACTAATACATCTTCAAAAGAAATTATTTACTATATTTTATTTCTCTATGCACAATCTGACAGCCAAATAAGAGAAATAAAAGTGGCTCAGAACTTTGGCTCATCCTAAATTTACATCCTAAATCCGACCATGTGTGGTATTTTCGCTCTTACAAAAAGAAACAGCACTTAACTATTACTGTAGTTATATTTCACCATGGTAAACATAGGACACTTGTAAATCAAGCCTGGTAACAATAGATTACAGGAGGTTGGGTAAAATAAATGGCAGGCAATATTAGTGCATTATCTGAAGAACTGTATCATGTGCATAATAACTCAACAGAACCTAGGTGTCACATCTGCTACATTGATAGCTGTCACAGATGACAATGTATGGCAAGCTTTTGACGACTCCGAATATTTCAAAATGCTCAGAAAATGAAGAAAACTGTTGCAAGGACAGCGTCAGAATTGTATTGTCAAAATAATTTTATATGGTACACTTCACAACTTTTGTTGGAACTCAGAAAATGAAGAAATCTGTTGCAAGGACAGGCATCAGAATTGTATTGTCAAAATAATTTTATTTGGTATGCTTCATGATTTTGGTAAGAAACATGTGTTAGAGAATATACATCTAGTGCAAAAGATATACAAATAATGGATATTGGTAATAATAGATAGTAGCCAAGGAAACATGCAGGATTTTTGGTAATAAGAAAAAGCTCCAGAAAACTTGGTGCTGCTACATAAAAGTAATTTATATAAACTTCCTAGTACCCACACAGTTTCATATGAATTATTTAACAATTTACGTGTTTTTAGCTCACCTGAGCATTCACCTGAGCAATGCTCAGGTGAGTTTTTGTGATCGCTCTATGTCCGGCGTCTGTCTGCCGTCTGTCAACATTTAGCTTGTGTATGCGATAGAGGCTGTATTTTTCAACTGATCTTCATGAAATTTTGTCAGAATTATTTCCTTGATGAAATCTAGGCTAAGTTTGAAAATGGGTCATCTGGGGTCAAAAAGTAGGTCAAATCAAAGAAAAACCTTGTGTATGCGATAGAGGCTGTATTTTTCAATTGATCTTCATGAATTTTGGTCAGAATGATAACCTTGATGAAAGCTAGACCAATTTCGAAAATGGGTCATCTGGGGTCAAAAACTAGGTCACTAGGTCAAATCAAAGAAAAACCTTGTGTATGCAATAGAGGTTGTATTTTTCAACTGATCTTCATGAAATTTTGGTCAGAATCATACCCTTGATGAAATGTAGGACAAATTCGAAAATGGGTCATCTGGGGTCAAAAACTAGGTCACTAGGTCAAATCAAAGAAAAACCTTGCGTATGCAATAGAGGTTGTATTTTTCAACTGATCTTCATGAAATTTTGGTCAGAATGATTGCCTTGATAAAATCTAGGTCAAGTTTGAATATGGGTCAGCTTGGGTCAAAAACTAGGTCACTAGGTCATATCAAAGAAAAAGCTTGTGTATGCAATAGGGACTGCATTTTACACCAAATCTTCATGAAATTTGATCAGAATGTTTGTCTGGATGAAATCTAGGTCACTTTTGAATATGGGTCATCTGGAGTCAAAAACTAGGTCACTAGGTCAAATTAAAGAAAAATCTTGTGTAGGCAATAGGGGCTGCATATTACACTGGGTATTCATAAAATTTAGTCAGAATGATTGCCTTGATGAAGTCCAGGAGGATTTCGAATATGGGTCATCTGGGATCAAAAGCTAGGTCACTAGGTCAAATCAAAGAAAAACTTTGTGTATGCCATAGAGGCTGTATTTTTCAATTAATCTTCATGAATTTTGGTCAGAATGATTGCCTTAATGAAATCTAAGTCAGGTTCGAATATGGGTTATCTTGAGCCAAAAACTAGGTCACTAGGTCAAATCAAAGAAAAACCTTGTGTATGCAGTAGGGGCTGCATTTTACACCAGATCTTCATGAAATTTGATCAGAGTATTTGTTTGGATGAAATCAAGGTTGTGTTTGAATATGGATCATCTAGGGTCAAAAACAAGGTCACCCGGGCAAATTAAAGAAAAACCTTGTGTAGGCAATAGGGGCTGCATTTTACACCGAATAGTCATAAAATTTAGTCAGAATGATTGCCTTGATGAAATCTAGGCCAAGTTTAAATATGGGTCATCTGGGAAACATGTTTACACTGTTATGATGTGTGTCTCAGGTGAGCGACCAAGGGCCATCTTGGCCCTTTTGTTTGTTTTTTTTTATTAAATATCTGTTTCATGAACCAAACTGATACTTTTGAAACTTTTACTGTATTTTGTTCTCTGGTTTTAAAAACTAGTAAAAACAATATTTTATTATTTCCTTTTCAGTAACATGTCAGCTCATTAAATTGAAATTGAAAATATTTATATCTAAAAATAGTCTGCGTTTACAATCAACATTATGCCTCTTCTAGCTGTACATGGTATCATTAAGAGAGCTTAGGTTTGAGTGCTGTCTGGATAATATATGCTACCATATATCAAATGATATCTGAGAGAAAATGTTTTGTATGCAGTAAAGCATGTCATTGTGCAAGTAGTTAAGCACAGGTATTTATATTGTTTATAGATGACCCATTTTGCTGTATATTATTGTGTTAAGGCCAACCTGTTGGGAATATCTGGCTGATCTGATAATTTTCAGGATATAATTCTACTCCCTTTGGGTCAGCCCAAAGTCAGTTGGTTTAAACAATATGTATTTCTAAATTTGTGTTACATACGCATATGTGTTAATGTCACAATAGAGGAGTAAGCTGCAAGCTCATATTGGAACTTCTTTACCTTTTCAGCCACTTGTAGATTTAGACAGGGAGTATGCAGTTGAGAGAAACAATATTGATTTTGTTCAACATGTTTATGCAGACAAATCACTCAGAGACTGCAGTGTGGAAGCAGACAAGAAGCTCTCTGAATTTGATGTTGAAATGAGGTATGATAAGCTAAGAAAAATATATATATTTATATTGAACAGACTTGTACAGGGGTCAGTTTTCTTTTGTCTTGAAAAAGAAATGCCAATTTGAAAACCTTAAGCAAAGTAGGGTCATGTTTCATATAATTTAGGTCACCCTTTATCAACATAACACAGATGAAAATTTCTGAAATCTTGTAGTTTTTTAACTCGTCTGATTTTTGAAAAAAATCTATGAGGTATTATAGTCACTTGATCGTCTGCGGTGGTTAAAGTTTTTGTTTAGGTCCATCTTTTCTCAAAAACTATAAGAGCTACAGCTTTAAAACTTTGCACACTTATTTATCATCTTTAGGGTACTGTGTAGGCCAAGGACCATAACTCTGATATGCATTTTATCAAAATAATGGCCCTTTTTGTATTTAGAAAATTTGAGTTTCTTGGTTAAAAGTTTTGTTTAGGTCCACCTTTTCTCAAAAACTATAAGAGCTACAGCTTTGAAACTTTGCACACTTGTTTGTCATCATTAGATTACTTAGTAGGCCAAGAACCATAACTCTGTTATGCATTTTGTCAGAATTGTGGCCCTATATTGTACTTAGAAAATTTGAGTTTCTTGGTTAAAATTTTTGTTTAGGCCTGCCTTTTCTCAAAAACTATAAGCGCTACAGCTTTAAAATTTTGCACACTCGTTTGTCATCATTAGTTGACTGTGTTGACAAAGAACCATAACTCGATATATGCATTTTGTCAAAATTATGGCCCTTTTTGTACTTAGAAATTCTGAACTATGACTTTTTTAGCTCACCTGAGGCAAAGGCTCATGGTGAACTATTGTGACCGCTCAATGTCCGTCGTGCATCTTTTGTCCGTCAACATTTCTTAAAAAATCTTCTTGAAAACCACAGGACAGAATTACACCAAACTTCACAGGGATGATCCTTGGGTGACCCCCTTTCAAAGTGTTCGAAGAATTGAATTCCATGCAGAACTGGTTGCCATGGCAACCGAAAGAAAAAACTTTAAAAATCTTCTTGTCTGAAAGCACAGCACTTAGGCCTTTGATATTTGGTTTGTAGCATTGTCTTATGGTCCTCAGCCAAAATTGTTCAAATTGTACCCCTGGGGTGAAAAGAGGCCCTGCCCTGGGGGTTATATAGGAAATAATACTTAAAAAATCATTTGATCCTATTTCCAAGACTGTTTAATTATAATTACCTGATGACCCCAAGTAATATGATGTCACTTGACTGTGACCTTGACCTACTGACCTACTTTCTTGTTTTTTAAGATACAGTCTTGAAATTTTGATGACATACACAGTTTTGCACACCAATAGTAAAACTGAATTTCATTGACCATGAATGTGACCTACTGACTTTCTTAATATTTTATCATCAGTTTGATCTTTGAAACATGTAGCTCATATTACTCAGGTGAGCGATCCAGGGTCATCATAACCCTCTTGTTTCTTACATACTGACCAGCACTTGCAGACGAGTGATGGCACCCGTAGGCGGTGCTCTTGTTGATTTATGTGAATGCAGTGCAACCTATTTGGGGAAAAAAACACTCTTTCTGCTCCAGATAGGTTAATTAACAAAGAATTCCTTCTAATGAGGAAGAAAACATCTGTCCTTGCTGGTTTGAGGGTTGTATTAAGGTTGTATAGTGTATAATGTAAAATCAGATATTTTGACTACATTTTATTTTATGAACATTTTATATAGTTTCAAAATAAAAATACACTCAGTTGCCGTTTACTGATGTAAATTCGAAACCTTGCTTTGGGTGTAGAACTTTCCATGTGAGGAAGTCTTCCAGCAGACCAGGGCACTTGTTTGGCCTATTTTGGGGGCCGAATATGGGCCCCATTCCCCTCATAAAATAATGTTTTTTTCCCCCTTTCTCAGAAGAAAATTCTGAAATAATGCCTGAAGTCCCACTTTGGGTCTTTCTCCACCATCAAAAGCTGGAAAAGGTAAGATATTCATGAATGGCCATCATTTGACTATAATTATTATAACATAACAGAACCTTTGCAAGAATTTATTTTCACAAATACAATAGGGTTATTATAACAGTAGCTTGATCTGGGATGCAGTATTCGGCTGAGTGGATTTTGCCAGATTGGATCTCACGAGGCGCGCAAGCGCCGAGTGTGATCCAACCTTGCAAAATCCACGAGAGCCGAATACAAAGTCCCAGATCTAGTTACCGTTATAATGACCCTTTTATTATATACCTTTACCATTTTGATTCTTGTTTTGTTCTTGAACGAAATCTTCAATGTTTATCGATATTAAATGGAACTTAGTGAAGTTTTTATGTGCGCTATTTATAGAAATGTGTCTGGTCATGCATAATAATGAAAATAGTCCGGCAACATACAATACGGAAGGTACAATACGGAATTTAAAAGGTACAATACGGAATTTTTGTCTGTTTGTTCATATTTTGTTGTGCAATACAAGCCGATTTTTTACAGAATTTATATAGGTATATAATAAAACTGCATATTTACTGGTAGTGAAAATACATATCTTTACACTAATTTCTGCTTTTTGCACTATAGACATATAATAGGGATAGGTATTAGCAATTTCGTAGCGTAGTATATTATGATAGGCAACTCCAAATTGTGATACATATCAAAACTGATGTTTCAGATTAACACAAAAGTAGTGTTGCACATGTTTCTGTTTCTCTTTCTGCTATACCAGCATCATGGTGTGGTAAGCTAATGAGCTTAATAAGATTAAAGTGTAAGTTTATGAAAAATAGTTAGAAATTTGCAACAAACACATTTGTTGAGCAGCTTATCATAAGCGATACACTGTTGCATTCGTTAACATACAAGCAGGTGTATCTGACTGATTGAGTAACACATCAGTCAATGACTCAACGCCGTTTTGTTCAGACCTGTATATAAACGCAGCAAAAATATCTTGCAATGGTAACTGCTTTTTTTTTTTGTCCCTAAACAGACCCAGTCTTCTTTCACCTGCGATTTTGCAGACAGCACATATATACAAAATTGGTTAAAAGGCATAGCCTTTATGCGAAATTGTTTAAAATAGCTGTCTTGTAGATCGCGAAATATTTTGAAATTCAAAGTAATTTATTTCTCTGTTAGAATTGTCATATGTGAATGGGAATTCTGTTGTACTGAGTTATAAGTTTTGAAATTTCATATTTTTAAAACAGAATCAAAATAATGTTGCACAAATGAGATAGATATATTACCAATATAGCTTTTCCAAGTACTTTGAATTTCGATATACAGTCGACATCGTACTTGCGACCACCTCTGTTAGGCGATTTTTGTATTAAACGACCGGTCAAAATCCCTCCCGAATGTTTTCAGTACATAAATTCATTCCATTAAACAACTTTTTTATTAAGCGACTAGCGACCACATAAATGTAGTCCCGACAGGTAAAATATTCGACAAAAGTATCTATGAAGCGACCGGGTACCAAAATTCTACCGGGCATTTCTTCATCTGTGTAATTAGAGAGTACGTTTTAAACATGACTGAATGCAATTAACCTTTGTATCAGTCAAACTGACAAACCATCTAGCCATAATTTTCACGGTTTGTGGACTTGGAAAAGTGTTCATGATGTTAAAACAGATTTTGAAACCATACATGTATGTTCATAATAAATACAGTTACATTAACAGTTAAAAATAACTTTTCTTTTCATCTGACTGAAATTCATTAAGCGACCATTCCATTAAGAGACCACTTCTTAGCAGTCCCTTGGGTGGTCTCTTAATACAATGTCGACTGTAATGTTTCTATAACTGTTTTTAACCTTTCGCCTGTTGTCGGTAAGTGATTTTGCCTTTACAACCAGTGCAGACCAAGAAAGCCTGCACATACGTGCAGGCCGATCATGGTCTGCACTGTTCACTATTCAGTCAGTAAATTTTCAGTGAATACCCTTTGGTAATAACTGTAAGAAATGATACTGCCCAAAATGAATGATAGACCAGTCCATTTTAGAACTTTCACAGGGTAAAGGTTAATGCTGTTTTTATATTCCGTTACAGTATGAGACAGGATGTGTTTGATTCTCTTGTCGCATTTGAGAAGACAGGAATGGAAGGGTTATCAGCAGAAGTTAAACGTTATATTGAAAGACAAATCAAACTGGGCAAGAGGAATGGTGAGTACCAGTCTGCTAACCCTATAAATAGGTTAGCATGACTTTGAACTATATATAAATATATATATATATATATATATATATATATTTATTTATTTATTATAAGATTTTTTGTACAATTTTAAAGACTGTACATAGAAACTGTCTTACCAAACTGACCTTTATCATATATTAAAACAGAAGGAAGAAGAATAGTGGTACCATATGATACAAGTCTAGGTATCTGTACAGCTTATTTGATTTTAGGCAAAAGTAGTGGTAGAAATGAAATTTGGTACAATCTGATCTGGAAAATTAAATAAAAATCATCTATGGCCAGTTTCCTGAAGTAGGTTGAAATGGCTAAAAATATATTCTTTCAATATATTTATGTTGCCATAAATTTTGGAAGACAAATTGTTAACTGGTCTGGTTGTACATTTTGTTACCTGGCTCTCACAATGTTGTGTCTTCTCTGTATCTTTTTCAAACACCAAAGTTTTCCATAACTGAGCCGCACCATGAGAAAACAGACATAGTGCATTTGCTACCAGCATGAATCCAGACCAGCCTGCGCATCCGCCCATTCTGGTCAGGATCCATGCTGTTCGCTTTCAAAGCCTATTGCAATTAGAGAAACCTTTAGCAAACAGTATGGATCCTGACCAGACTGCGCAGATGCGCAGGCTGGTCTGGATCCATGCTGGTCGCAAATGCACTATGTTGGTTTTCTCATGGTGCGGCTCAACTAGACTTTATGCAGAGTGTAACTGTTGGTCATTTTCAGTGTAAGGTCACGGTTGTATAGTGAACTGTCTGATACATATAAGCAGGGTTTTATTGCCAGTCCTTATCTTTACTTGGCACAAGTGTTTGTCGTAATCAGTGTGCAAAAGCCAGCTTTCAGACATGTTGGTTCAAGGTCAGGGTTGTTTGACTAGATCAAAGGCAAAATTGGCAGTATTGTGTGCCCATTCTTTATCATTTAGCCCTTTTAAAAAGGGAACAATTTCGAATAAACTTTGAATAGTTTTTTGCCATGGTAATATAATTCAAGGAATGCAACTTTGATGCATGTTGGATAAACGCTAACATATATGTCTTGTAGCTAAACTGATATGTAGATCTTTGTTTTATTTTACAGGGTTACATTTACAGAAAGAAACACAGGACAGAATTAAGGCAATCAAAAAGAGAATGAGTGACCTTTCTATAGACTTCAGTAAAAATCTTGGTGAAGAGAATACAATACTGGAATTCACAGAGGAAGAACTTGGTAAGCCTTAAAGGGTGTGAAAAAAATAAGAAATAAGTTCCTTCTTAGCTAGAATGCAATATAATGTTCCTTTTGATAATCAGATGTTCAAAACTACTTTTAGGTATTCCATTGATGTAAGAGGCAAAATACCAGTGCATGAAAATAGACAGGCTGTGATATCATACTTGTATTTGAATCTTATTTTTTTTTTATTTGATTGTTTGAGGTGTCAGATATTTAAAGTTTACACACAGTTGGTTTTTAGCTCGACTATTCAAAGAATAGTCTAGCTATTCTACTCACCCTGGCGTCGGCGTCGGCGTCACACCTTGGTTAAGTTTTTGCATGCAAGTACATACAGCCATCAATTAAAGGCATATAGCCATACATGCCATAATTTTTCCGGACCTTTCCGGGATTCTGAGTTAAAATTTCCGGGATTTTTACCCTTTGTCCGGGACATACACCGTGACATTAGTGTTCGTCTGTTTCATGCATAAATATCATAAAATTATATGCAGTTTCCGGAGATAAACATTGTTCCCTCGCTTAGGAATAATTTGTTGCAAATGTCGTCTAGCTTTCTAAGGGAGGTAAATAGGGTAATTTACGTCTATAGTTCGGCACGTGAATTGGTTGCGTTCCCCGAGGTGAACTGAATTGGGAGACTTGCTATATACGAAGAATTAACCTGGTCATCGTGATTTAGAATCCAGCTTATTTAGTATCTTTTTAAAGCTTAAAAGTTTACCTAATCGTTAATAAAATGGAATCCTCAAAGGAATAAAATAAATCTTGTAGATAAAATCGATATAAAATATTTCGGGTTGGGTCAATTTTCAAGGATCGGCCGGCAAAGGCATTCAATAGTCAAAAGTTTAATTTAGAATATGTGTGACAATCAATCTACATTTTGAAAGATTACAACCTTTTAAAATAATTATCATTTAATTGACCGTTATCAGCCATTTCTTCCAGTTAAGGCTACATGTAGCTTCACCGCCTACGTGCTAACAACAAGATTTTCGGCTATTGTTCCTAATATTAAATTATCATAAAACTGTTATTGATTGCATAATTTTGTCAATTCTTAATCAGGGTCATCAAAATAGCTGACTGTAAATTAATCTGAGTCATCAAAAGGTCGTAGTGCGCAATATGAGTGGTGATCGGAGCTAGCTTAATCAACGTGTCCCGCTCGAGGGCATGAAACTGATTATCGGATAATTAGGAATAAACAATGTGACACCGGTGACTGTTTATTGTGTTTTAAAATTCAACAATTTATAGGCAAAAAAATTTTTTTGGGGGCTTATTTTTGTTTTTCTGTATTTTTAATTTTCCGGGACATTTCAACACTGTCCGGGACACCGGGAGGAGTATGTGATTTCCGGGACAATCCCGGACAATCCGGGACGTATGACATGTATGCATATAGCTTTGAAACTTACTTTTTCTTTTTCTAGGTCAATTACCAACCTCTCTGGGTCAAGTCCCATAACTCTGACATGTATTTTGAGTAAATTATGCCCCCTTTTGGACTTAGAAAATTTTGGTTAAAGTTTTACATGCAAGTTACTATCTCCAAAACTAATGCAGATATTGATTTGAAACTTCACATGTGTCTTCGGGGTTATAAAACTAGTTGATAGCAACAAGTCCCATAACTCTTACCTTCATTTTGGCCAAATTATGCCCCCTTTTGGACTTAGAAAATTCTGGTTAAAGTTTTGCGTGCAAGTACATACAGCTATTTCTAAAAGGCATATAGATTTGAAACTCATTTTTTCTTTTTCTAGATTAATTACCAACCTCACTGGGTCAAGTCCCATAACTCTGACATGTATTTTGAGCAAATTATGCCCCCTTTTGGACTTAAAAAATTTTGGTTAAAGTTTTACATGCAAGTTACTATCTCCAAAACTAATGCAGATATTGATTTGAAACTTCACATGTGTCTTCGGGGTTATAAAACTAGTTGATAGCAGCAAGTCCCATAACTCTGACCTTCATTTTGGCCAAATTATGCCCCCTTTTGGACTTAGCAAATTCTGGTTAAAGTTTTGCGTGCAAGTACATACAGCTGTTACTAAAAGGCATATAGATTTGAAACTTATTTTTTCTTTTTCTAGATCAATTTCTAACCTCACTGGATCAAGTCCCATAACTCTTACATGTATTTTGAGCAAATTATTCCCCTTTTTGGACTTAGAAAATCCTGGTTAAAGTTTTGCGTGCAAGTACATACAGCAATTTCAAAAAGGCATATAGATTTGAAACTTTTTTTTTTCTAGATCAATAACCAACCTCACTAGGTCAAGTCCCATAACTCTAGCATGTATTTTGGGCAAATTATGCCCCCTTTTGGACTTTGAAAATTCTGGTTAAAGTTTTACATGCGAGTTTCTATCTCCAAAACTAATGCAGATATTGAATTGAAACTTCACATGTGCCTTCGGGGTTATAAAACTAATTGATAGCAGCAAGTAGCATAACTGATATGCATTTTGGTCAAATTATGCCTCGTTTTGAACTTAAAATTCTTTTGATATTTAACCTTTTTGGGTAATATTTTCCTGCTTCTGGGACAATATTTCGAGATATTTATATAAATAGTCGAGCTTGGCTGTCTTACGGACAGCTCTTGTTTGTTGTTGCAAACAACTAGGTTAAATTTATCAGACAGATTGTTACAGATTCTTATTGTTACATATAGGGATTCACTACACATATGTAAATAAGTACACATATGTATAGAAGTAGAAGCAATGAAAAATCATCATTTCTTTGGTAAATACACATGACCATAGTTATGTCCATATCTCTGTAGTAATTACATTAAAAGCTATATATTTCAGTGGTTCTATCAGGTATAAAAAGTTTTAATTCCATACCTCATATTTTTATTTCCATAGAAATGAGACAGGAAACCAAACTTTTTAGTCATTTTTAACATTATACAAAAATGTATAACATTTATTGTGTTGGAGTGCTGTAAAATCCAAATCTAAATTTGAAACGATTTTTTTCTCAAGTTCCAACTTCAGCCCAGCAAATCAGAATTGAAGTAACAACTGGTCATTAGCCAAAAAATATTAACTAGGGAATTTTATTAGGATCATGTAATGGTAAAATATATGGTGAAATATGTGTAACAGTCCTACTCCACTAGACCAAACATGCTCTTGACTTGGGGAAAAGTTATTGGATTAGAGGGGTTTTGTCATGATGGCATTTGAAGAAACGACATATACATTATGGCTTTGTGTCACGTGGTTGGCAGGCTGCTCTGTTCTTGTTGTACATCTCAAATGATTTACTTTTTATTTACAGCTGGACTCCCAGAAGACTTTGTTAAATCTCTTGAAAAGGTATGCTAACCCTGCTAAATTTCTAAATTGAACTTGTCCATCTTTCAATCAGGACAGTACCATTAACTGTTAAAAGGGGTGCTTACCAAAAAGATACTGACTGAATAGTGAACAGTGCAGACCGTGATCAGACTGCATGGATGTGCAGGCTGATCTTGGTCTTCACTGGTCGCAAAGGCAGAATCACTTGCTGCCAGCAGGCTAATGGTTAAATGAAGTTCATAGTAAATGTTTCTGGATCATTATGATATCATGGTATATAAGTATTCCACATAAATTGTAATTTGTGAATATTCATTGATTTTGCCTGCCCTGATTGCGCAATAGAGATGATTTATTTGTTCAAACTGCCTTGAATAAAAGCAGAATCTGATTGCTTCATAGTTTATTGTCAGTGTCAGGGGTGAAGGAAGTAGTCTAACTTTGAGTGGGCCTCCACCTCTAGATAACTGAAAAAAAAAAATTAATGGGTATTTTGAAATTTTACACTATGGTGTACTTTAGGGAGGAGATGTGGGGATATGAATATTTTTCCTTAATTATAAGTAATATTTTTTAGCAGGCAGTTCTTGCAAGGAGTTGAATTTGTTTGTGCAGAATTACAAAATTTTTACATACTTTTGTCAGGAGATATTAAATACAATTATTGTGGGTGGGTCGGGGGGTGGAGGGTTGTTAGGCGATGAAAAGAACTTTTTCCCAATAATGGCACAGTGACTTTGCATAAATTATTCATTGATATGTGTTTTATAATTTGGCATAATCAGTATGTTACAAAAAAAAGCAGTTTATAACCCAGTGACTTTGTATTTAAGTGTTTTAATCTATTTTAAGAATGGTGAGAGCTATTTTATTGTGCCGGCATTAGTGTCGTCATCACCATTAGGTTAAAGTTTTGCTCGCAAGTTTATTTTATGTATTTGATTGAGACCTGCTGAAATAAACAAGTTTGGTAATTCTTTGTTGAATTTAGCTCCGATTATGGATTTTTTTATGCACATGGAGTGTTTGGGTTAAAAATTTTCGTGCAATTATCAAGCTATATCACGATAAGTACTATATATTTTCAAACTTAGCACAACATACTTCTCTTGAAATGTTCACTCATAAACAAGTTGGAGAACTCTTGATTGAATTGTATTCAAAATATGACCCATATTTGACTTACAAAATTTGGCTGAAGGTTTTACTTTGCCATAATAGAATTTTTGATTGGTAATAAACTGTACTAAAGTAAGTTACATAAGTCTTACCTAGTTATGGCCCTTGTTTGACCTTGAAATAGTCCAACTCTTTATGAATAGTTCTTTTTACTTGTATTTCAGACAGATGCTGGGAAGTGTAAGGTATCACTAAAATACCCACACTATTTTCCATGTATGAAGAAAGCTCGAAATCCTGATACTAGGAGAAGACTGGAAACTGCATTTAATTCAAGGTAAAATAATAAATCTGAGCCGCACCATGAGAAAATCAACATAGTGCATTTGCAACCAGCATGGATCCAGACCAGGCTGCACATCCGTGCCGTCTGGTCAGGATCCATATTATTCGCTTACGGTTTCTCTAATTGCAATAGGGTTTAAAAGTGAACAGCATGGATCCTGTCCAGACTGCGCAGATGCGCAGGCTGGTCTGGATCGATGCTGGTTTCAATTGCACTATGTTGGTTTTCTCATGGTGCAGCACAATTATAATGTCTTTGGCACAATAAACACTGATGCTTACTTCCAGGTGGCAGAAAGTGGGAATAAAAGTAACCAATGTTAGGTGCTTTTCTGTATTTTTATAGGAATTTTTATTCTAAGTATCTGTAAAAATTGTTTGCTGTAAAGCTCCTTTGATTTTAAAATGGAAATATTTCTGGTCCTCATGATGAAAATATTTCAGGCTATTTAATGGAATACTTCTGAAATTTCTACTGTCATAAATCTAATATTTAAGTTCAGAAAATTACAACAACAACTAACAGCTCAACAATAACAACAGCTTGATACACTTCTATATCCATCAAAATTTCAAATTACTTATTATACACACGTGAAATGGGATGTATGATGAGAACATCTGTGGAATGGTGGGCCTCATTCACAAACATTGTCTGCTCCCTATCTTGAGCAGTCCATATGCAAGTCACACGTGGGTTATGGCCCTTGATTTGCTTAAAATTGTGAAAATTGTCTGTGTCTGCTTTATAATAACTTGAGCAGTTCTTATCCAATGTTTACCAGATGTAGTCACGACATTTAAGGGCATATTACCTTGGCCACATATGATAACCAGCCAGATAGTCTTTGTCACTGTAGAGTTTTTGTCCTTGTATTATGCAAAGTTGAGAAAATTTAAAACTAGACTGCTTATTAAGTAGGGTATTGTAAAAGCCAAAAGTAACTTGTTGTGACAGGTGTATATATTATATTATGTCAGTTTTACATCCTTGTTTGGTTTTTTATAGTTTGCAATGATGGTTGTTTTAAAGACACATATGACAATTTCCTATATGTATATAGTAGAGACCGTACCATAGCTCTTTGCATACTTTGATTTTTCAAACTAAAGTGATTTTTACAAGTGCACCGGTTACGATAAAAAAAATGTAAACAACGGACTCTGTCTATGAAACTTTGAAATGAATGAATGACAGTCGCTCTTAGTCATAATACTGATTGACAGTGAATGCTAATGACTCCATGTGTTGCAGAAAGGTATTTAGTTTGTAACTGTAATTTCCCATCAATTGAAATCCTCTCAAAACTGGTAAAATAATTACTTATATTTGGCCAAAACTCACCGTGTTTGCCGTTCGACAGCTGCAAAAAGGGCAAATATAAAAGATTCAGTGTAAGTAATATTTCACTGGTACTACCAGTTAGTAAGTCCATACTCTGAACAACACGTCAGAGAAATTTGGGCAGATTTGACCGATTATGACGTTGGCAGCATTAGATTATATTTTTTCTTTACACAAAAATTGCCGTTAGGTAACAAAGCGAATATGCCGATAATCCGGAGTTCACCGATTATTGTTCCAGTTCACGCAATGTAATCCAGCAATTAAACTGCATAGCTATTAGCTACTGCTGTTATAGGGAAGTGGTAGAGTGTCTGCCTTAGGGGTGAGAGGTCCTGGGTTCGAGTCCCAGTTAGAGCTTAACTATTTAGATTCTGCTATTTAAAAGCATTGTTTTGCTGTTAATAGACTGTTCCAGATGTTCTAAATTTTTAGCACACAGTATCATGGATCATTATTTAGCAATCCAGATCAAAGTTGAATGTTAAATCAAATGCACCCAATTAGAAAATATTGACTATATTATGTCCCTTTGATGTTTATGCTCTCCATGTTCAAGAAGAGTTACATTTCCTTGATCACAAAATTTTCGTTAACATGAAAATATTAAATGCTCATAACTCCACACTTCTGGTTAAAATATTGTCTATATTTCTGTTTTTGAGAAATATATGGACCTTTGTCTTCATTTCAAAGCTTTTTAACTTCAAACCTGTGATTTGAAAAACTTAGGTACTATCTCTATATATAGGCAAAAATTTTCCTACAGACAGAATTTCTTTAAACACTTTGTGTACTGACTGAGAATCAAGTTTAAAATGGAAATATGTATTAAAAATCATAGGTACCGGTGCTTGCTCTTGAATTATCTGCCCTTGAAAATCAGAAAATACTTTAAAAAATCCAATTTTCAAGGACAGATAACTCAAGATTAAGGCAAGGAAACTGTGCATTTTAATTGATCTTTCTGTTTAAGTCATCATTTGCATTCATTATACAAAGTTTAAAGAAATTTGGTCCATGGGAAAGACCAGGACTTTGAGGTATCTTTTTGTCATGTTTGTAGTCAAGGGCAGTTGCCACAGTGTCTATATTGACATGGGGCAAAATTTTCTTACGGATAGAATTTCTTCTTTAAACTGTGTTTACTGACAGAGAATCAAGTCAAAAACAGAAATATAAAATAAAGCAAATCATAGGTACCCAGCCTTGGTCATGAATTGTCTGCCCTTGAAAGTCGGAAAATACTGAAAAATCTATTTTCAAGGGCAGATAATTCAAGATCAGAAACTGGTACCTATAATTTTTAATACATATTTCCGTTTTAAACTTAATTCTCATTCAGTACACATAGTTTAAAGAAATTCTGTCCGTAGGAAAATTTTTGCCTATATACATGTAGGAAATTGTCAGATGTGTCTTTAAATCATTATCAGTCCTGTAAAATATGTCAGGCTTTGATTTCCAGGTAAAATGACAAGTATTAATTAGGTGCAGTAAAGAACAAATGCACATGCGCTGTAATAGTGCTACAGTCATTTATTGACCAAGATATTATTATTAATTTTGCTATGCAGGTGTGTGAAAGAAAATACAGCGATCCTGGAAGAGTTAATCAGGCTGAGGCATGAGGTAGGAGCGACTTGATTCATTGTTTGGCAAAGAACTATCTTGGGTTTTTGTACCCCAGAAGAATGAAGTTGTAAGGGGGGTATACTGGTTTCAGGTTATCTGTCTTTATGTCTGTCTGTCCGTAGACACAGTCTTGTGCACACCATCTCTCTTCATCCCCTTGACACAATTTAATGAAACTTCACACAAGTGATCAGTAACAACAGTAGTTGTGCATGGGGCATGTTAGGTTCTTTCAGAAAAAAAATTTGTAGAGTTACGGGACTTTGTTTTTTGTTACTACACTATATACATAGACACAATCTTGTGCAACCCATCTCTCCTAATCTCCGTGACACAATTTAATGAAACTTCACATAAGTAACCAGTAACAACAGTAGTTGTGCATGGGGCATGTTAGGTTCTTTCAGAAAAAAATTTGCAGAGTTAAGGGACTTCGATTTTTGTTACTGTATACATAGAGTCTGCATATGCAATCTTGTGTGCACCTAATCTCTTGAACCCATGCACACAATTTAATGAAACTTAATACAAGTGATCAGTGGTAACCCTAGTTGTTCATGGTGCATGTTAGGTTCTTTCAGAAAAAAATTCTGCTCAGTTATTTGACTGTTTTTTGTTAACATACTATATACATAAATCTGCATATGCAATCTTGTGCGCGCCTAATCTTCCGACCCCTTGAAACTTCACACAAGTGATCAGTACCAACCCTAGTTGTGCATGGTGCATGTTATGTTCTTTTAGATAAATATTCTGCAGAGTTATGGGACTTTGTTTTTTGTTACTATACTATATAGATACAGTCTATGTACATACAGTCCACATAATTATGCAATCTTGTGTGCGTCAAATTGCAATGTACTGTGTAAGTGAGTGCGGGGGGTACATTTATCACCTTTAGTGATAGCTCTAGTTTTTCAAACTTTCTTGTATTTCAGTTTGAATATAGTTTTTAATGTACAAGGAGGAAAGTTGATATTTTTCAGTTGAGAATTTTGTCGACTTTACAGGTTTTACATAGGTAGCTTGAGCTTTAGCGCATGACATGGAACGTTACATGATGGCACAAGTGCAGTCTGTAGTGCATGTGCGTAGCGAAAAGAATCTGTCCCCTGTGCTTATGAGCACAAGGTCTTATACTTACACTGATGGCTATGAATATATTGCATCTGATGTTCACTCGGAGAAAGATATTTGCATCTGACACTGATGCAAACAAATATCCTCATTGTTTTCCATTAAGAAATTGCAGGATTTGAAACTTGAATAAAACATTTTGAGAAGATCTACAACATGTAGAAATGAGGTTGTTTATCATTGAAAAAAATCTTAGTTTCAAAACACTGACGCTGGTAAGTTACAGTGATACTTTGTTAAAAATTCATTTCTCGGTAGATGGCTACCAAAGACAAAACAGTTTATAATGATTTTGAGAGGTCTTCGTATTAAACAGAAAATATGAATGACTTGGAGAAATATTTATCAGAGTAAAAGCATGGGGCAAATTTTACCCTTTTAACAATCCTGTGAAATCAGGTTTATTTCCGCTATATTAGTGAATTGTGGAATTAGTGAAATCCGCTGTATTAGTGAACTGTCTGTATTTGCGAAAACAAAATGCTCACGGAAGCATCATTGTTGTTGCAAGTGGCCTTCTATGTATAATGTGTTGGCCATATATCTCAAATATTCCTCCTTGAGAAAGCTAAAACTTAGCCTCACAAAAATATCTGGTTTTACATTATTTCTTGGAGCTGTGATTATGTTAATTTCATTAGGTTGAGTTTGAAACGAGTTCTACATCTTGCTTTAATCACTCTTGACACCACATTCCTGGCGGTGCCCTTCCCTTTGAGGGTATGAAAGAAGAGAAGCCAGTTTCACTTTCAGTGTTTAAGAGCTAACCAGTTGAGGTACTGGTACTTTTTTCAGCTTGACCATTCAAAGAATAGGGGAGCTATCCTACTCTCCCCGGCGTCGGCGTGAACGTCACACAAATGTTAAAGTTTGCGTACCACCCCAAATATTTTCAAAGTCCATTGAGATATTGCTTTCATATTTTGCATACTTGTTTACCATCATGACCCCAGTCTGTAAAAAGGAGGAGGCAACTCTATCAAGCATTTTGACTGAATTATGGCCCCTTTTCGACTTAGAATAAATGTTAAAGTTTGCGTTCCACCCCAAATATTTTCAAAGTCAATTGAGATATTGCTTTCATATTTTGCATACTTGTTTACCATCATGACCCCAGTCTGTAAAAAGGAGGAGGCAACTCTATCAAGCATTTTGACTGAATTATGGCCCCTTTTCGACTTAGAATAAATGTTAAAGTTTGCGTACCACCCTAAATATTTCCAAAGTCCATTGAGATATTGCTTTCATATTTTGCATACTTGTTTACCATCATGACCCCAGTCTGTAAAAAGGAGGAGGCAACTCTGTCAAGCATTTTGACTGAATTATGGCCCCTTTTCGACTTAGAATATGCTTATTGTAATGTTAAAGTTTTACCCATAGCTTATGTTATACTATCAAGCACTGAGAATAGTCGAGCGCGCTGTCCACTGACAGCTCTTGTTCATATCATTGTTATGACACTGTTGGGTATAAAACCCATGACTTCCTACACTCAATGATCTACCATTAGACTACAGAGGCAGTAAGTGCTTACAGAGTTCAGATTTATGATTGAGTGAAAACTCTGTGTATGAACTTGCAGTGTACGAAATTCAGATTTGAATCCAATAGCCCGTTCGGGCTACCAGATTAAAAATTTTCCAAGCCCGACACCATTTTCCCTAGCCCGAACTTTAACACCTTAAAATACATAGTTTTTGCACCATATAACATTTTGTTTTACAGACATCTCTATGCATGTTTGAAGTAATAAAAAAGACATACAATGTACAGTACATGTTTGCCATGTTTTTGAAAAATTTTAACTCTAAATACTCCAGTCCAGATCAACATCGTCAGAGTCCAAAAGCATCAGACATGACACTCCTTGCCAAAACGAAACCTAAACTATTATGCCTGATTTTTTAGGATCTGCACTCGCCAATTACTGCAACTCGGACTGTTGACAATTTGTAAGATGTAATACCGAGTGCTGAATACACATTACACACACGCTGATAGTATAATTTAAGCTCCACCTACTGCAGGTACTTGTGAGATTTTCGCGAGAAGTGTGAAAGATAATGAAATTATCCGTTAAGCCAATTAGAGCTGCGGTTACGTCTTTGACACTGTGTTTGATTGTCAACACGTAAGAGTGCAAAAACCAATAATTCCATAAGCGTTTCTCAGTCTGGAAAATCACGATGCAGTACTCGTTTAATTAGCATGTTTTTAGCTCACATGTCACAAAGTGACAGTGTGAGCTTTTGTGATCGCGCAGCGTCCGTCGTCCGTCGTCCGTCCGTCCGTGCGTCCGTGCGTAAACTTTTGCTTGTGACCTCTCTAGAGGTCACATTTTTCATGGGATCTTTATGAAAGTTGGTCAGAATGTTTATCTTGATGATATCTAGGTCAAGTTCGAAACTGGGTCATGTGCGGTCAAAAACTAGGTCAGTAGGTCTAAAAATAGAAAAACCTTGTGACCTCTCTAGAGGCCATATTTTTCAAAAGATCTTCATGAAAATTGGTCAAAATGTTTACCTTGATGATATCTAGGTCAAGTTCGAAACTGGGTCACGTGCCTTCAAAAACTAGGTCAGTAGGTCAAATAATAGAAAAACCTTGTGACCTCTCTAGAGGCCATATTTTTCATGGGATCTGTATGAAAGTTGGTCTGAATGTTTATCTTGATGATATCTAGGTCAAGTTCGAAACTGGGTCAGCTGCGGTCAAAAACTAGGTCATTAGGTCTAAAATAGAAAAACCTTGTGACCTCTCTAGAGGCCATACTTTTGAATGGATCTTCATGAAAATTGGTCAGAATGTTCACCTTGATGATATCTAGGTCAGTTTTGAAACTGGGTCACGTGCCATCAGTAACTAGGTCAGTAGGTCAAATAATAAAAAAACCTTGTGACCTCTCTAGAGGCCATATTTTTCATGGGATCTGTATGAAGATTGGTCTGAATGTTCATCTTGATGATATTTAGGCCAAGTTTGAAACTGGGTCAACTGTGGTTAAAAACTAGGTCAGTAGGTCTAAAATAGAAAACCTTGTGACCTCTCTAGAGGCCATATTTTTCACAAGATCTTCATGAAAATTGGTCAGAATGTTCACCTTGATGTTATCTAGGTCAAGTTTGAAACTGGGTCATGTACCTTCAAAAACTAGGTCAGTAGGTCAAATAATAGAAAAACCTTGTGACCTCTCTAGAGGCCATATTTTTCATGGGATCTGTATGAAAGTTGGTCTGAATGTTCATCTTGATGATATCTAGGTCAAGTTTGAAACTGGGTCAGCTGCGGTCAAAAACTAGGTCATTAGGTCTAAAAATAGAAAAACCTTGTGACCTCTCTAGAGGTCATATTTTTGAATGGATCTTCATGAAAATTGGTCAGAATGTTCACCTTGATGATATCTAGGTCAAGTTCGAAACTGGTTTACGTGCCGTCAATAACTAGGTCAGTAGGTCAAATAATGAAAAAACCTTGTGACCTCTCTAGAGGCCATATTTTTCATGGGATCTGTATGAAAGTTGGTCTGAATGTTCATCTTTATGATAGCTAGGTCAGGTTCAAAACTGGGTCACATGAGCTCAAAAACTAGGTCACTATGTCAAATAATAGAAAAAAAACGACGTCATACTCAGTTCAAAACTGGGTCATGTTGGGACAGGTGAGCGATTCAGGACCATCATGGTCCTCTTGTTTTTTGAACAAATGAGGAAAATTCGGTAGCCCAGTCGGGCTTGTACCTGTGGAAAATCGGTAGCCCGAGCTGAAATTTGGTAGCCACCGGCTGTCGGACTACCCTGAATTTCGAACACTGAACTTGCCTGTGAGTCTATACAAATTCAAATTCGAAGTCACCACCTTAATAGCCTAGTGGTAGAGCATCTGCTTCCAGTGCAGAAGGTCATTGATTCAGTCCTCAATTGCCTCACACCAAAGACGTGAAAAGTGGTACCAGTAACTTCTTTACTTGGCACTCGGCATGAAAAGGAAAACTACTTTTTCTTCTCTCATACGCTCATGGCGATGCATTTGACCAGGAATGAGGTGTCAAGAGTGATTGATATAAGTTGTGGAACTTGTTTAACAATAGATTTAAAATAAATCAGTATAAACTAAATTAGAATTGGCCCACAACATTTGTTAAAGAATAGTTTTTTTCTGTTTCAGAAAGCACAATTGTTGGGTTTTAAAACTCATGCAGCATTTGTTTTGGACATGAGGATGGCAAAGACTCCAGAAAAAGTTGCAACTTTCTTGAAAGATTTGGGGGAGAAGTTAAAACCATTAAAACAACAAGATATGGAACTTTTCTTGAAGTATAAGAAGGAAGATGTAAGTGAGCTGTGAAAATTATGAAACATTTTATATTCCAGTTTGATATATACAATAAAATCATGATTGTGCATGAGGGCCTAAAATTTTGCGAATTTTGCGGTTGCATCATGAAATGAAATAACAATGATTTGTATAAATTTTTAGCTCACCTGTCACAAAGTGACAAGGTGAGCTTTCGTGATCGCGCGGCGTCCGTCGTCCGTGCGTGCGTCCGTGCGTGCGTCCGTAAACTTTTGCTTGTGACCACTCTAGAGGTCACATTTTTCATGGGATCTTTATGAAAATTGGTCAGAATGTTCACCTTGATGATGTCTAGGTCAAGTTCGAAACTGGGTCACGTGCCGTCAAAAACTAGGTCAGTAGGTCTAAAAATAGAAAAACCTTGTGACCTCTCTAGAGGCCATATATTTCACAAGATCTTCATGAAAATTGGTCAGAATGTTCACCTTGATGATATCTAGGTCAAGTTTGAAACTGGGTCACGTGGGGTCAAAAACTAGGTCAGTAGGTCTAAAAATAGAAAAACCTTGTGACCTCTCTAGAGGCCATATTTTTCATGAGATCTTCATGAATATTGGTCAGAATGTTCACCTTGATGATATCTAGGTCAAGTTCGAAACTGGGTCACATGGGGTCAAAAACTAGGTCATTAGGTCTAAAAATAGAAAAACCTTGTGACCTCTCTAGAGGCCATATTTTTCATGAGATCTTCATGAATATTGGTGAGAATGTTCACCTTGATGATATCTAGGTTAAGTTTGAAACTGGGTCACGTGGGGTCAAAAACTAGGTCATTAGGTCTAAAAATAGAAAAACCTTGTGACCTCTCTAGAGGCCATATTTCTCAATGGATCTTCATGAAAATTGGTCAGAATGTTCAGCTTGATGATATCTAGGTCAAGTTCGAAACTGGGTCACGTGGGGGTAAAAACTAGGTCAGTAGATCTAAAAATAGAAAAACCTTGTGACCTCTCTAGAGGCCATATTTTTCATGAGATCTTCATGAATATTGGTCAGAATGTTCACCTTGATGATATCTAGGTCAAGTTCGATACTGGGTCATGTGGGATCAAAAACTAGGTCAGTAGGTCTAAAAATAGAAAAACCTTGTGACCTCTCTAGAGGCCATATTTCTCAATGGATCTTCATGAAAATTGGTCAGAATGTTCACCTTGATGATATCTAGGTCAAGTTCGAAACTGGGTCACGTGCGGTCAAAAACTAGGTCAGTAGGTCTAAAAATAGAAAAACCTTGTGACCTCTCTAGAGGCCATATTTTTCAATGGATCTTCATGAAAATTGGTCAGAATGTTAATCTTGATGATATCTAGATCAAGTTCGAAACTGGGTCACGTGGGGTTAAAAACTAGGTCAGTAGATCTAAAAATAGAAAAACCTTGTGACCTCTCTAGAGGCCATATTTTTCATGAGATCTTCATGAATATTGGTCAGAAGGTTCATCTTGATGATATCTAGGTCAGGTTTGAAACTGGGTCACGTGGAGTCAAAAACTAGGTCAGTAGGTCTAAAAATAGAAAAACCTTGTGACCTCTCTAGAGGCCATATTTCTCTATGGATCTTCATGAAAATTGGTGAGACTGTTCAGCTTGATGATATCTAGGTCAGGTTCGTAACTGGGTCATGTGCCGTCAAAAACTAGGTCAGTAGGTCGAAAAATAGAAAAACCTTGTGACCTCTCTAGAGGCCATATTTTTCATGAGATCTTCATGAAAATTGGTGAGAATGTTCACCTTGATGATATCTAGGTCAAGTTTAAAAGTGGGTCACGTGCCTTCAAAAACTAGGTCATTAGGTCAAATAATAGAAAAACCTTGTGACCTCTCTAGAGGCCATATTTTTCAATGGATCTTCATGAAAATTGGTCAGAATTTTTTATCTTGATGATATCTATGTCACATGCGCTGAAAAACTAGGTCACTTTGTCAAATAATAGAAATAACGACGTCATACTAAGTTCAACACTGGGTCATGTAGGGATAGGTGAGCGATTCAGGACCATCATGGTCCTCTTGTTTAATAATTTTCCATGTATTTTATCTATAAAATTTGAAATCCACAAATTAATACTCCAGTAAAAATTATGTTTTGCTAAGTCACAAAATGTTATTCCAACAAAATTAAATGATATCAGAGTAGTACATTATATAAAGATGAATCTAAATCATGTCATGGCTGCCAGGGGGCGTAAGTCACTTTTCCCAATATGTTGAAGTTCAAATTTAGAAAATTTATGAAACTGCTGGCCCTATTTTAAAATAATTTCACACAAATTGTCCTTGTGTGACCTCCTGCAAATACTATTTAAATTTTTCTGATTCGTCAAAAACCATGGCCGCCAGGGATGTGGTCACTTTTCATCAATAATTTCTTTAAACGACATCTCCTCCAAAACCACTGAATGGATTTTTATGAAACTTTACACAAATGATCTCTTGGTAGCCCGCTTTCAAAATTGTTTAAATAGTTCCTGTTCATTGAACATATGGGTCTTTTTAGTTCAAAATAGGTTTTCAGCTATCAGGCTTTAAAAATCCTTCTCTAGAGCTTTGATATTTGGCATGTGATATAAGGGTTTTTGACTCTACCATAATTGTCCAAATTATTGCCCTAAGATCAAAATGGCCATGCCCCTGTGTCTGACATGTACTTAATATAGGCTTATATGTAAGAAACTTTGAAAATCTTCTTCACGAATCCATAATGGCAAGAGCCTTGATATTTGGCGTGTGATATCAGAGTTTTACTGTCTACCATAATTTTTAGCTCACCTGAGCAATGCTCAGGTGAGTTTTTCTGATCGCTCGATGTCCGGCGTCCGGCGTCCGTCGTCTGTCAACATTTAGCTTGTGTATGCGATAGAGGCTGTATTTTTCAATTAATCTTCATGAATATTGGTCAGAATGATAACCTTGATGAAATCTAGGCCGAGTTCGAAAATGGGTCATCTCGAGTCAAAAACTAGGTCACTAGGTCAAATCAAAGAAAAACCTTGTGTATGCGATAGAGGCTGTATTTTTCATTTAATCTTCATGAATATTGGTCAGAATGATAACTTTGATGAAATCTAGGCCGAGTTCGAAAATGGGTCATCTCGGGTCAAAAACTAGGTCACTAGGTCAAATCAAAGAAAAACCTTGTGTATGCGATAGAGGCTGTATTTTTCAATTAATCTTCATGAATTTTGGTCAGAATGATAACCTTGATGAAATCTAGGACGAGTTCAAAAATGGGTCATCTCGGGTCAAAAACTAGGTCAATAGGTCAAATCAAAGAAAAACCTTGTGTATGCGATAGAGGCTGTATTTTTCAATTGATCTTCATGAATTTTGGTCAGAATGATTGCCTTGATGAAATTTAGGCCGAGTTCGAAAATGGGTCATCTCGGGTCAAAAACTAGGTCACTAGGTCAAATCAAAGAAAAACCTTGTGTATGCGATAGAGGCGGTATTTTTCAATTGATCTTCATGAATTTTGGTCAGAATGATTACCTTGATGAAATCTAGACCGAGTTCGAAAATGGGTCATCTGGGGTCAAAAACTAGGTCACTAGGTCATATCATGTAAAAACCTTGTGTATGCGATAGAGGCTGTATTTTTCAATTGATCTTCATGAATTTTGGTCAGAATGATTACCTTGATGAAATTTAGACCAAGTTCGAAAATAGGTCATCTCGGGTCAAAAACTAGGTCACTAGGTCAAATCAAAGAAAAACCTTGTGTATGAAGTAGAGGCTGTATTTTTCAACTGATCTTCATGCAATTTAGCCAGGATGTTTACCTTGATAAAATCTAGGCCGTGTTTGAAAATGGGTCATCTCGGGTCAAAAACTAGGTCACTAGGTCAAATCGAAGAAAAACATTGTGTATGCAATAGAGGATGTATTTTTCAATTGATCTGTATGAAATTTGGTCAGAATGATTGTCTTGATGAAATCTAGGTAGATTTTGAATATGGGTTATCTGAGGTCAAAAACTAGGTCACTAGGTCAAATTAAAGAAAAATCTTATGTATGCGATAGAGACTGTTTTTTTCAATTGATTTTTATGAAATTTGGTCAGGTTGATTGCCTTAATGAAATCTAGGTCGAATTTGAATATGGGTCATCTGAGGTCAAAAACTAGGTCACTTGGTCAAATCAAAGAAAAAACTTCTGTATGTGATAGAGGCTGTATTTTTCAGTTGATCTTCATGAATTTTGGTCAGAATGATTGCCTTGATAAAATCTAGGTCGAGTTTGAACATGGGTCATCTAGGGTCAAAAACTAGGTCATATCTAAGAAAATGCTTGTTTTATCGCAAGAGACCAATTTTTTGGTCCAATCTTAATGAAAATTGGTCAGAATATTTGTTTCCTTGAAATCACTAGGTCAAACATGTTTTAAACTGTTATGGACTGTTTCTTAGGTGAGCGACCTAGGGCCATCTTGGCCCTCTTGTTCAAATTATTGCCATAGGTTCAAAAATGTTTGTGACGTATATAATATAGGCTTATATAGAAGAAACCTAACTATACTTGTACCATTACGTTATACAAACACACTTGGAGCCATGTACGCAGATGAGCACTTTAGGGTCAATGACCCTCTTGTTTTGTAAATGAATCTTAATACATAGAAGGAAGCCATCCAGCTGGCTTACGGAAGGTCGGTGGTTCTACCCAGGTGCCCGCTCGTGATGAAATAATGCACGGAGGGGCACCTGGGGTCTTCCTCCACCATTATAGCTGGAAAGTCGCCATATGACCTATCATGTGTCGGTGCGACGTTAAATCCAACAAAAAAAAAAAATAAATAATAATAATACATAGAACGTAAAATGGAGAACAATCATGTTGTTTCATTTTCTCCATTTGTCTTAATATCATTCGCCTGTCTTTTTGTCTATCATTCACAAAGGTTGGACTCTGTTACTCTGCTTTAAAAGTACAAGAGATCTTTCATGAATCCTGGGACATAAGTTGTAAGCAATTAGGGAATATGCACATCATATTATTATGTCTGTCCTAAAATCCATCCCTGAATCACAAGATACAGCTTTTATATTAACTTTAAAAATACAAAACTTTTTCATGAAATCTGGTTTGTAGATGTTGGGTTATTTGGAAAATATGCCTGTCCTTCAGTTTAGTTTCAGTTAAAAAAATGTGGTTCTTATGGTAACAAATATGTCAAATGTCCCTTCCGTTTGGGGACTTTTATTGCTGGGCAGTGTATTTGCTGTTTCTGTTTTACAGTGTGATCAGTATGGTTACAACTTTGACAACAAGATCAACATGTGGGATTACCGTTACTATATGACTGTTGTTGAAGAGAAGAAGTACGCTGTAGATCAGAACACGCTGAAAGAATATTTCCCTATGGAAGTTGTAACGAAGGGATTACTTGATATATACCAGGTATGTTTTTTCTGTTGCTTTGAATAATGGTGGCAGCTTACCTATAAATATTGCTGCATAAAACTGGACAGTTATATGGCATACCGTGTACAATATTTTACTGTGTATACAGTTTAACCTGCCTTTGGGGCCACCTGTATCAAGCTTAAGCAGCCAGTCAGCTAACTTCCCAAAGTGACTTTTTAATCTGATTTCAGCTTGTTTTAAGCAATCACCTGCCCAAAGCATCAAGACTGTGCCATCTTTTGACTGCCTGAATAATGCAGGTTTGATCATACTTGAAAATAAAAATATAATTATGTAACATTGTGTCATTTCAAGTTACATAGTATGTTAAAGTAAATTTAGTTTTAGCAAGCACAAAATTCAAAGTATTCTGAAACATATAATAGATTTAGAGGTATGAGCCATAGGGAGAACATAGTCCAATTTTTTTTTTAGCTCACCTGTCACATAGTGACAGGAGGAGCTTTTGTGATCACCTTCGTCCTCTCCGTCTGTCACATTCTGAATAGGCCTTTTTGACTGAATAATGTAATTGCGTATACCCCAGTATTCAACATAGATTTCTTCATTTGCTACTATTACATCAGACCCAATCGCAAAAGGAGACCACATGTTGTATTTGATTTTAATCAAACTTGCACACAACTTGTATGGGCATAATTTCTCGGTTTCTTTCGAAAACTGGCCAGATCCCATAATGGGTTCCAGAGTTATGGCCCCTTAAAGGGCCAAAATTTGCCATTTTTGGCTTGTGAACATGATAGAGACCACATTTTGTAATCAACTTTAATAACACTTGCACACAACTTGTATTGGCATAATATCTCGGTTCCTTTCAAAAACTGGCCAGATCCCATCATGGGTTCCAGAGTTATGGCCCCTTAAAGGGCCAAAATTTGCTATTTTTTGGCTTGTGAACCTGATAGATACAACATTTTGCAATCCACTTTAATCAAACTTGCACACAACTTGTATTGGCATAATATCTCGGTTCCTTTCGAAAACTGGGCATATCCCATCATGGGTTCCAGAGTTATGGCCCCTTAAAGGGCCAAAATTTGCTATTTTGGCTTTTGCAGCCATATAGAGACTTCATTTATCGTTTGATTTGATACAAACTTGCAAAATATCTTCAACAACGATAAATCTTGGATTCCATGATGAATCTGTCAGAACTAATCGTAGGTTCCAGAGTTATTTTATATCTGATTACCTCCCCTTATTTTAATCAAAATGGATTTATATCAGTAAGTACTTATAGGACTCATTTGAAATTTCATTATTAGCTTGACTATTCGAAGAATAGGGGAGCTATCCTACTCGCCCCGGCATCGGCGTGAGCGTGAGCGTCACACAAATGTTAAAGTTTGCATACCACCCCAAATATTTTCAAAGTCCATTAAGATATTGCTTTCATATTTTGCATACGTGTTTACCATCATGACCCCATTCTGTAAAAAGGAGAAGGCAACTCTATCAAGCATTTTGACTGAATTATGGCCCCTTTTTGACTTAGAATAAAATTAATGTTAAAATTTGCGTATAACCCCAAGTATTTTCAAAGTCCATTGAGATATTGCTTTCATCTTTTGCATACTTGTTTACCATCATGACCCAAGTCTGTAAAAAGGAGGAGGCAACTCTATCAAGCATTTTGACTGAATCATGGCCCCTTTTTGACTTAGAATAAATGTTAAAGTTTGCGTACCACCCCAAATATTTTCAAAGTCCATTGAGATATTGCTTTCATATTTTGCATACTTGTTAACCATCATGACCCCAGTCTGTGAAAAGGAGGAAGCAACTCTATCAAGCATTTTGACTGAATTATGGCCCCTTTTTGACTTAGAATAAATGTTAAAATTTGCGTATAACCCCAAGTATTTTCAAAGTCCATTGAGATATTGCTTTCATATTTTGCATACTTGATTACCATCATGACCCAAGTCTGCAAAAAGGAGGAGGCAACTCTATCAAGCATTTTGACTGAATCATGGCCCCTTTTTGACTTAGAATAAATGTTAAAGTTTGCGTACCACCCCAAATATTTTCAAAGTCCATTGAGATATTGCTTTCATATTTTGCATACTTGTTTACCATCATGACCCCAGTCTGTGAAAAGGAGGAAGCAACTCTATCAAGCATTTTGACTGAATTATGGCCCCTTTTCGACTTAGAATATGCTTATTGTATGTTAAAGTTTTACTCATTGCTTATATTATTATCAAGCACTGAGAATAGTCGAGCACGCTGTCCACTGACAGCTCTTGTTGTCATTAGTTGGACTGAGACAATCAGGGTAGATAACTACGGACTGATTTATGTCAAATTACCTCCCTTTATTTCAAATTAAAATGAGTATATCTGCGTAACTAATGAAAATACTGATCTGAAACTTCATTTATGCCGTCAGATGGACTTGGACAATCAGTGAAGATACATATTGACTGAATTTATGACAAATTACCTCCCTTTATTTTTTTATGTAAATGAATATACCTAGCAGCTTTTAATGAGATTGGTTTGAAAGGTTATTTATGTCTTCCATGGTAAGAAATAGTCATGTTAGATAACTCTTGAATGTTTATCAGTATGAATACTTTTCTAATATATTGTTATAAAAACTTGTACTCTGTATCTTCTACATGCATATACCAATGCATGATTACCTCCCCTGATTTTTATAAAAATGGATTTATCTCAGTAAGTATTTATAGGACTCATTTGAAATTTCATTATTGTCATTAGTTGGATTGAAACAATCAGTGTAGTTAATATCGACTGATTTTATGTCAAATTACCTCCCTTTGTTTCAAATTAAAATGGGTGTATCTCAGTAACCACTGAAGATAAGGATTTGAAATGTCATTTATGCCATCAGATGGACTCAGACAATCAGGGTAGATAACTTTTGACTGAATTTTTGACAAATTACCTCCCTTTATTTTATGTAAGTGAATATACATCAGCAGCATCTAATGAGATCGGTTTTAAATGTTATTTAAGTCTTCCAGGGTAAGAAATAGTCATGCTAGTACAGAAATGCAGCATTTGAGCCTAGGACCCTCAAACTTGATATGGAGATTTGCCCTGACTAGTATGTGACTCATAGGTCAAAAGGGACAGTTACAAGAAATTTTTTATCCAGATGATATTTAATGTGTATGCCAATGTGATCTATGTCAAAACTTGATCTTATCATTAAGAGCAATGATACTCAGGTGAGCGATATAGGGTCATCATGGCCGACTTGTTTAAAGTAAATAATTTGATGGCTTGTCAAATTTCAGTCCTAATGATACATTTGATTTAACGAAAACTCAACATGTTTGAGTCAGTATTTTACATGTCATCTTATTTATAGATAAGATGCATAAAATCCAGCAGTTCATCTAATCAAAATCTCTTTTTAGCTGTTCGTAATCACTAAATCAATCAAAAACTATTTTAAGCTCCTTAATATGAATTTTTTATATGCATTTGGTACTTGCATGAATTCATCATGTAAATTTGAAAAGTGATGTATATGGTTTACCTTGTCTCTGGTAAGAAAAATCTAATGTAATGATTATTGCTTAAGAAATAATATATCTCATCCAGTGATTTGTCGTTGAATAAATTCATTGTTTGGACTTCAAATGCGAAGGAATTATATCATAAGGGCGCAGCCCGAGTGATATAATAATACGCGTCTGAACGACAATGATTTTATTCAAGAGCAAACCACTAAATGAGATATATTATTTCGATTCTAACATGTTATCAAGGATTTTTAAGTATATTCTTGAGGATGTCAATGAAATATCTGCCTGTTTTTTGTTGGTTTCTTTTCCAATGCGCCACTATGCCGTTTGACGCTATGACGTAAAAATTGTGACGTCAGAACAGTAAATTGTTGTAAAATAACACACAACTTTCAGCCTTCTTTGTTGAATATATCATTAATTTTGTTGGTGGAATGATTTCTGTGGATTCCATGTGTGTATAAATGCATGAAAGTAAATCCATCCCTATGAACAAATAAAATTCCAGTTCATTCTGTCTTTGAAAGTTGGAATACATGAATTCGTATGTCCTATGAAATAGTCATTTTGGCTATAACTACAACATTTCATTCCAATAGCATTAAATGAATTCAAAGTATGTTAACTCATTGCCAGTAATGTGTATATAAGGTTGTCCTGGTGCAGCAAGAGATTATCACATTATCGTGCTCAATGTTCAGTTTACGTTTTGAGTTTGACTTTGTTAATACTTGCCCGTTTTTAACACACTTAAGTTATCAAAAACCTGAATTCTTGCTTGGCTTCTTCAACTTGCTGGAGTTTATCTAATATCATATGTAAACATACAGTCAAAGACTTCAGAAAAAATATTTTAAAAATCATGTCTTTTAAAATAAGAGTTTGCCGCAGCCAAATGGTGAAGGTCGCTGACTTTGAATCATTTGCTCTTCACCAATGTTTGCTCTAAACTCTGCTTGGGATGTAGAATTCTATATACGAGGAAGCTGTCCAGTTTGTTTACACAAGATTTTTTGTACTACCTATCTTCTGCCCAGACCTTAAATAATGCCTCAAAGGGCACCTATGTCTTCTTCAACATCAAAAGCTGGAAAAGTTGTCTTACCACATTATTAACAACAACAAAAATACACAAAAATTTTTGTTTCAGATCACTCCTTTCTTTTCCAGGACTTGCTAGGTTTACAGTTCATACAGATACCTGGAGCTGATGTCTGGCATGAAGATGTCACCATGGTAATTAATTGGTTCTGTCTGCACATATTTGTTTGTTTAAGCCATAAGATCAAAATATCTTTCTGGGGCCTGTATGATCAAGTGGTTGAGGTTCTTTCATATGAGGAAGACGTCTAGGTGGCTTATGGAAGGTGGGTGGTTTTACCTTGGTGCCCGACTGTGCCAGTAGGGGCACCTGGTGTCTTCCTGCATCAGTAAAAGTTTGAAATTTGCCAAATGACTTCTGGTTATGTCAGTGTGACATAAAACCCAACAGACAAAATATCTTTCACTGATAACACCAGATGCAATATTTTCAGAATATGACCTAGCCACATATAAAAATGTAAGATCAAGTGTTATATATGTTAGATATTTTCACTTTACATGTATTCTATAGTTCTATACAAGTAATAAATAAAGAAAATATTAGATACATCTCACTCTAAGTAATATTCCAATAATCATAAGGTGTAATTAAATGATTTATTAATTTCAGTGAATTAAAATTGCTATAAAAAATGTGAAACTGAGCCAAATTTAACTAAATTCCCTATTTGATAAAAGAAATAAAGAGAATTAAACTTCTTTGAAGTTTTGTGAACTCGTATGATTTGAATTATCTAAGTCATACATTTAACTGCAGTAGATTTTCATGGCAGTCATTTTGTCCTCAAGCAAAATTTATTTTAACTGAATGTTTAAGTGGTTTTCCTGTTTGGTTTATACAATTTTACTGAAAGAAATCTCACCTATGTGGGTTCAAGCCTCACTCAGGATGTTGAATTCTTCATGTGAGGGCTTTCGGAAGATCAGTGGTTCTACCCTGGGGTCTTCCTTCTAAATCAAAGGTGGAAAGGTGGAAAGTTGTCATATGACCTATAATTGTGTTGGTGCAATGTTGAACTCTACAAAAAGAAGTCTGGGACAAGTTACACAAAAAATGTATTATGTTATATTAAGAAGTTGAGGCACTATGTTTTACTTTGCAGTACAGCGTTACAGACAAGGAATCGAAGAATCTGCTCGGTTACTTTTACCTAGATCTATTCCCCAGGGAAGGAAAGTATGGCCATGCTGCATGCTTTGGCTTACAGGTATATTTCTTCTTGCTCAATATGATATCACTATCAAAAAGACAATACATATGTACTTGTATGCCATGAAATTGTTTAACTTTATGGGCACATTTGGATCGGAATTTAGAAAGATGGTAACACTGCCATTGTAATAAATTTACACAAGGTTGCCATTAGTTAATAAACTGATTTTCATTTCTGTATGCTGAATCCAGGCTATATTCTACATTTTCCGGATAAATGACATTACGCCATCACTTCCGGTTTATCAAATGTGCATATCAACCTTAAATTGTGTCTGTGACTTTAAACCAAGTAATTCAAGAATAAATCAAAAACTTGCTCTGAGTTTACAAGATTATGCATTCATTTATTAATCCTTCGGCACTTTAACATGTGTGAACTGGGTCTGTCATGTTCGGGGAAAAAAGACAACACTATTAGTCAGGTTTAGAAATCCCAGCACCATTTAACTCGACCATGCTGGACACGATTATTTCTGCCTTTGCGACCAGTGCAGATCAAGATCAGCCTGCACATCCGTCTGATCATGACCTGCACTGTTCGCCTTTCAGTTAGTATCTTTTTGGTATGCACCCTTGTAACAGTTAATGTTACTGTCCAAATTGAAAGATCGACAAGTTCATTATAGAAATTTAGCAGGGTAAGGGTAAAAAAAAAAGCAGATACAAGGTGAAAAAAGCATTTAAGATAATAGTTTTTGAAATTATTGCACTATTATAGAAACAAATCTTATATTGCCAGTAACAAATGTACATAACATGCTTGGGATGGCGTACTATGAGTAGCAATTAATTTTATGTTTGCCAGAACTAACCTCTACCAACACTTGTTTCAAGACATAACATTTATGTGCTGGCAAAAGACAATATTTAAATTCTACCTCTGTTCAGCTGATGGTTGAAATATTGAGAGGCACCAAGAGTCTTTCTCCAGTCAACAGCTTAAAAGTTGCTGTATAACCTGACATTGTGTCATTGTGACATAAACGGAATTGAATAAAGATAAGTAACAGTTGATACTGTTGAATTTAAAGGTGGTTTAAACCCAGCAACAACACATACATATATATATATATATATAAATATAGCCTACATCAAGCAGCATTTTCCAGTAACAACTTCTATTGCAGCCTGGTTGTCTGTATGGCGATGGTACTAGAATGGTCAGTGTGGCAGCCATGGTAGCTAATTTCACAAAACCAACTAAAGACAAACCTTCATTGCTCTCTCATGATGAGGTAAGTTTTGTTACATGAAATCTGATTGACCAGTGAAAATCTCAACAGGAAAATAATTCTTCATTCTTCATTTTATGCCCCCGAGGGTGGCGTGTAAATTCTTGTTTTGAAGATCAAAACCAACGCTGTTCAGATTTGAGATTATGCTGCAAAATACATTTATTATCAGCTACCCAGATGAGGCTTTTGGGTCTCGGATATTGAAATAAAAAAATCTGTTGTTAAAACTCTTGTAAAGGGAAACCACTCTTGCATAAACAAACATAGGTTTTCATGTCTGGTAAAGTTGGCTTACATTTTTCTAAGTAATGAAAATGCCACAAAATGTGCTGTCAGTTTTATGTTTTTTCGTTCATAGGTGGAGACTTATTTTCACGAGTTTGGTCATGTGATGCATCAGATATGTGCCCAGTCGGAGCTTGCCTTCTTCAGGTAAAATTGTATGCTCAGTTTTATTGCAGAATTCTTTTCACATTTTAGAGCTTGATAAATCATTTTTGTAGGGATTGCTTTGTCTGAATATTTACCTAGGTTGAATAATGGTATGAAAGAGAATTTGATCATGAGACATTTTCACAACCAGTTCATAAATTGAAAATAGATAAGCTCTGAAATCTTTAACCCTTATCATGCTGGACACGACTGAGTCTGCCTTTGCTACCAGTGTAGATCATGATCAGCCTGCACATCCCTGCAGTCTGATCATGATCTGCACTGTTCGCCATTCAGTCAGTATCTTTTGACAGTTAATGGTATACTGTCCAAATTAAAAGATGGGCAAGTTTATTATAGAAATTTAGCAGGGTAAGGATTAATATTCATGGGGAACTATTTTTTGTGGATTTCGTGGTTGCAGCGAACCATGAAATGAAATCCAATGTACAGATAAAATGATGATCAGTTTATCCTAAAAAGTTGAAATTTATATCCCAACAAAATTCAATGATTCTAAAGTATTTTACTTATCTATCGCGAGGAGACGATTTCAGTCTCCGTGGTTAAGGTTGCTGATTTTGAATATTTTCCCCTCACCAATGTGACTTTGAATAAGGGCTGTCATTTATCGTGATATCAATGTTAGTCAAGTCAGAACGTATAGGTACAAGATTTGGGAGTGAGTGAAAAATGTAAATAAGTCAAATAATCGAGGCTAGATGAAAAAGTTTGCTCTGTAAATGCAAATAAAATAAATACAACTGTGCATTGATATTTTTGTGTGTTTTTTTCTACTATGCTTGCACTTGACAGATAATCTGAGGCAAAAAGTTTTATTGTGTAAGTTGAAAAGTTTTGGACATGGAAATGTCCACGAATTTTGCATCACTTCTTAATCAAACATGCAGAACTACCTTAAATGATGCCGCACGATGTTATTGTAGTGGTACACATGTGGAGAGAGATTTCGTAGAGGCACCATCCCAGATGTTAGAGAACTGGTGCTGGGAACGTGAACCGCTCAACCGAATGTCCAAACATTACAAAGATGGTAGTGCAATACCTGACGATTTGTTGGAGAAGCTGTTACTTAGCAGGAAAGCCAATGCTGGGGTGTTCAATACCAGACAGATTCTCCTTGGAACATTTGATCAGACCATACATAAAAGTGCTGAGGTTTGATTTATTCTTTTGTAAGGTATTTCTTAAATTTAGGAGTTATTTGCCCCTACACTGCGAAGAGTGGAAGCCATTTAATTGACTTGTGAAATGCTGACGATTCTACCCAAGATATGTCATCTTTGATAGGGTCAGAGAGTTATGGATTTGAATTCTGTTGCTATGTAACCTGTTTACTGAGTTGATAGATAAAATTGATAGATGGCACTCTGCATTCAAGAGCTTTAAAAATCAGGGGTTGGTGGTCTAGATAATCAGAATGTTTTGTTGCAGTAATAAGGTATGCTTAAATAAAATCAGACAGCTTAGACGCTTAGTCTTAGTTCACTAGTAATGGTATGAGGCTTTGAACCTATGAATCTAGGAGTATCAAGTTAGTACCCTGGAAAAGTTGTTTGTAAGTTGCATAGCACAAGTCAGTACTGGTGCGGAATCCAGGAATATTGATTATGTTAACTCACCGCCATTGAAACACTGAAATTTTGTTGAAAAGCAATATAAAACATAATCAGACAGGCTAAAAAAACAGGGAAAGCCATGTGGAGGGGAAGCATTCCCTAATTCTTTGTTAAAGTGGCATTATGCTTATCTTACTGCACATAGTGTGTTTTTGGTTAATGATTTATAAAAGCAAGTTTCGGTTGCTGTGCATTTAAATGTGTTAAATTAATGATAATGCCCCATAAGTATTTGAAGTTGATGCTTTAGAAATAAAGAAATCGGACTGATAAAGTAATAGTTCTTTTCTATAATCTTCTACTCAGTGATGTCCCTTACCTATAGACAGAGATTTCTGAAGTTGAAGGGAAGCAACTCCTGCATGCAGTTTGACTTTTCTTAAAAAGATTGCCCCAGTCAAAATAAGAAAAGTAATATTTGGAAAGATATTATTTCGTACTGGTAACAGGAACAATTGAGTTAAAAGCAATAACTTTCTCCACCCTTTTTATCCCCCGATGAAAGTCGGAGGGATATAGTTTTGGCATTGTCCATCCATCCGTCTTTCCGTCCGTCCGGAGCCATATCTAGGAAGTGGTTGGGAATATTTTTATAAAACTTTATATACATGTTCACCACAATGAGTTTATTTGGCCCGTCAAGTTTCTGTCAGATTGCCCAAGTAACACCAGAGTTATGGCCCTTAGAAGTTTCTAGTGTTAAGTATATAAGGTACTATAAATATGTCAATTTCTGCATCATAACTTTTGATATATTTGACCTAGAACTATGAAACTTACACAGAATTTAGATCACCATAATGTGGTTGTGCACACACAATTTCGTTTAGATTTCTTTTGTAGCTTCAGAGTTATTGCCCTTTAATTGTATAAAAATCCACATATTTGTATATAACACTTACCATTTGGTAGGATTTCATTAAATTCTTTTCATTCTTTTCCATGAACATTTATTATAAACATGTGAAGTTGCGCACCCACACCTGGTCACCCCCTTACCTTGGTCACTCCCCCCCCCCCCCAAAAAAAAACAAAAAACAATCTTTTGTTATTTTAGATTTTTTTCAAACAAACATTACACATGTCCACCATTATGAGGTTATGGGGCCCGTCAAGTTTCAGTCAGATTGCCTAAGTTACACCAGAGTTATGGCCCTAGTGTTAACTGTATAAGGTACTATAAATATGTCAATTTCTGTATCATAACTTTTGATATAATTGACCTTGAACTATGAAACTTAAACAGAATTTAGATCACCATAATATGGTTGTGCACACACAATTTCGTTCAGATTTCTTTTGTAACTTCAGAGTTATTGCCCTTCAATTGTATAAAAATCCACATATTTGTACATAACGAACTTACCATTATGTAGAGTTTCATTAAATTTCTTTCATTCTTTTCCATGAACATTTATTATAAACATGTAAAGTTGTGCACCCACACCTGCTCATCCCTTACCTTGGTCACACCCCCTTCCCCTCCCATCCCACCCACCCCCCACCCCAAAAAACAAAAAAATTTCATTCCTTATTTTAGATTTTTTCTAACCTTCCATGAATATTTATCAACATGCAAGTTGTACCATTCCTCCACCTCGCTCCTCCACCCAGTCATGCCCACCACCGATCATGCATTCCCTGCCCCCCTTCCTTCCCCCATTCACACCTTCAACATGTTAAGTTGTAACTGCCCCAAACTTGCCCCCAGCTATGTTCTAGATATCTTACTTGATTGTGTTCTCTTAAGGACATCTGTTCTTTTAAGTTCAAATGTACATGTTAAGCAGCAACACTTGGTGCCAAACCACTCAAAGACGATATTTCGTTGCAGTTAAAACTTCAAGCTCACATTTCAATTAACTGTATTTAATTTTATTACCTAAGCTTATTACAGTAAGCATATTCCATTCAAAATAAATTCTGTAGTCAGGATCAAAGCATCATACATTTATAATGTACTCTTTAATTTTAACATTTGTTTTCTGTTAAATTGATTTTGACTATTGAAATTATTTGCTTCTTAGTAACATCCGCAACTTTTTGCCGGGTATATTTTTTTGTCATTTTTCACCACAAACCGTTTTTGCGGGGGATACCAATTCATCGAATTTGCTTGTTAGACACTTATTTCAGCTGGAGTTTTACTTGAAAAATGTGCATAATTACACTTTAAATGTAGTGGCATAGTAACTGCATAGTAGTAAAGTACAGTTGCATGATACATCAGATTTTGATATAAAAGTACCGCCTCGGTAGCCTAGTGGTAGAGCGTCCGCTTCGAGGTCAGGGGTTTGATCCCTGGCCGCATCATACCAAAGACATAAAAAATGGTACTAGTAGCTTCCTCGCTTGGCGCTCGGCATTAAGAGGATAGTACTAGGACTGGTCAGCCCGGTGTCAGTATAATGTGACTGGGTGGGGTATTATGTCCCGTGTCTACGGCGTGGTATTCCATTGAGGCAGCACTATAAAGTTGGGCATTGTGCTCACTGCTACAAGTAGACACCGTCGTTTATATGACTGAAAAATTGTTGAAAAAGACGTTAAAACCTGAACACACACACTTCATATAAAAGTGAAACATTGCCAGATGTCTTTCTTCTGAATCATCTGTTATTAAACAGTCATACAAATTTATATTTCAGGCAGATACTGCAGCAGTGCTGTCAAAGTTGACGGAAGAACTAATGGGGTTTGCATCCACTCCAGGGACCAATATGGCAGCTTCCTTTGGTCATCTGGCTGGGGGATATGATGCACAGTACTATGGATATATGGTAAATTGATTGATTGATTTTAGAAATGCTACTTTAATATTTGGTAATCTATTTTTGGCTTGTCAGATTTTCTTTTAGAAATTAGCATTGGTCTTGGTTTTTGTTTAGATCCACTTTTCTAAACTACACTGTATATGGGGCAAATTTTTGAAACCTTGGTAATTTGTTTATCATCATTATTATAAATGTAGACTTAGAACCATAACTCTGTTTTGGATATTGACTTTTAAGATGATTGTTTACACCTGTATGGAGTACTCTTGTCTGGTTGTATTTTATTGGCATCATTTGAAAAGACACCTAAAGAAGTTGGTTATTTCCACTGAACTGTTTATTATACCCCCACAAAACGAAGTTTGGGGGGGTATATAGGAGTGAGCTTGGCGGGCGGTCAGTCTGTTGGTTTTGCATGATTTCTGGATGATAACTCAAGACAGGCTTGACCAATTTAAATAATTTTTGGTACATAGGTGTAACATCAGAAAATACAGGTCAAGTTCGAATTTGGGGTCAGTAGGTCAAAGGTCAAGGTCACAGTGACCCTGAACAGTTAAACGGTTTCCGGATGATAACATGAGAACGCTTAGGCCTAGGGTCATATATTTTGGTACACGGGTGTAACATCATGAAATGCAGGTCAGATTCAACACCTGAGGTCTGTAGGTCAGAGGTCAAGGTCACAGTGACTCAGAACAGTTAAACGGTTTCCGGATGATAACTTGAGAACGCTTGGGCCTAGGATCATAAATTTTGGTACACATATGTAACATCATGAAATGCAGGTCAGCTTTGACTTTGAGGTCTGTAGGTCAAAGGTCAAGGTCACATTGATTCGGAACAGTTAAATAGTTTCCGGATGATAACTTGAGAACGCTTGGGCCTAGGATCATAAATTTTGGTACACAGGTGTAACATCATGAAATGCAGGTCAAGTTCGACTTTGAGGTCTGTACGTCAGAGGTCAAGGTCACAGTGACTCGGAACAGTTAAACGGTTTCCGGATGATAACTTGAGAATGCTTGGGCCTAGGATCATGAAAATTGATAGGGAGATTGGTTATGACTAGCAGATGACCCCTAATGATTTTGAGGTCAGTAGGTCACAGGTCAAGGTCACAGTGACCCGGAACATTTAAACAGTTTTCGGACAATAACTTTAGAATGCTTGGGACTAGGATCAGGAAACTTAATCTGGAGGTTGGTCATGTCAGGCAGATGACCCATATTGATTTTGAGTTCCAAAGGTCAAAGGTCATTTAAACCTTTTAGGGACAATAACTTGAGAACACTTGGGGCAGAGGATCATGAAACTTCATAGGGAGGTTGATCATGACTAGCAGATGACCTCTATTGATTTTGTGGTCAGTAGGTAAAAGGTCAAGCAGGTTCGGCTTTGACATTGGCTTGGTTCTGTGACAAGGCCATATTGTGGGGGTATAATTCCTCACTCCTGTGACAACTCTAGTTTTACCTGATGTATCCTGTTACCAAATTAATCCTTACCCTGCTAAATTTCTATAATGAACTTGTCAATCTTTCAATTTGGACAGAACCATTAACTGTTAAAAGGGATGCTTACCAAAAAAGATACTCATGGCGAATAGTGCAGACAGAATCACTTGCCCCCAGCTGGCTAAAGGTTAAAGAAGATGTTTCAGAAGTCTAGCTTAAGGTCAAGATTGCATACTGAAATAGTTCCTGACTGAGAGTATTTTAGCCTAAGCCCGTCATATTCACAGGGTGATTGCATGGTGTTCAGTAGGTGACCCCTATTGTTTTGGGTTTGTAGGTCAAAGGTCAAATTCTCAGCAAAATTGAGACAGAAAACAGTATTGGACCAATAACTGGAAAACAATTAGGCTTATCAACTTCATTAAAATCACATATGGTCAGTAAATGACGACTATTATTTTATTTGTCAATAAGCCTTAAATCACAGGCAATGAAACATATTACTGCATATATAGTTGAAAATGGAGAAGGGCTGAGATTATGGCGGTCTACTGATGTGGGAGGCATAAAGTGATTGTCCTGTCCGTTCGTCTGTCCGTCCATCTGTACGAGATTAACCAAATGGGACCGTTTCATCTAGCATCAATACCCCTAACTAAAATGACTTGATACTAATTCAGATGTAACCTATGACCATTCCTTATCTTCAGACATCACCTGACCTCAGTTTGACCTTGACCTTGAACTTGACCTCGTTTTGGACTTAGGTTGCTTTGTATTGACAAGGATGCCACCGGGGGCATCAAGCGTTTATTGAACGCAGCTACTTGTTATTTACTTTTGTGATTTGATGGTGTTTTTGCATAACTTTATAAATACAGTCAAACCTGTATTAAGCAACCAGCCATGGAAGCGATACAGTCTGGCTGAAGCCCGCCCGCTTAGCTCAATAGGTAAGAGCGTTGATCTACGGATCTCGGGGTCGCGAGTTCGATCCTCGGGCGGGGCGTATGTTCTCCGTGACTATTTGATAAACGACATTGTGTCTGATATCATTAGTCCTCCACCTCTGATTCATGTGGGGAAGTTGGCAGTTACTTGCGGAGAACAGGTTTGTACTGGTACAGAATCCAGGAACACTGGTTAGGTTAACTGCCCGCCGTTACATGACTGAAATACTGTTGAAAAACGGCGTTAAATCAAAAACAAACAAACAAACAGTCTGGCTGCTTAATGTAGGTAGCTGCTGGAGACTAGTTGCAATTAGAATAAAAGGTCAATGTTGGAAGTTATCTGGCATATTGCTGTTTAATAGTTAATAATACAGGTGGCCCTTGAAGAAGGTTCCACTGTAGAAAATTCAGTGTTCTTGGAAACATATTTTTTGCTTAACTCTTATCATGCTGAACACGATTGACACTGCCTTTGCAACCAGTGCAGATCATGATCAGCCTGCATATCCGTGCAGTCTGATCATGATCTGCACTGTTCGCTATTCAGTCAGTATCTTTTTGGTATGCATCCCTTTTAACAGTTAATGGTTCTGTCCAAATTGAAAGATGGACAAGTTCATTATAAAAATTTAGCAGTGTAAGAGTTAATTCAGATATTAACTGATTCTGATCACAATATTTTTTCTTCTAGTGGAGCGAGGTTTTCTGTATGGATATGTTTGCGTCAAGATTTAAGAAAGAAGATGTAATGAGTCCAAAAGTTGGTGCCGACTACCGAAGGTGCATCCTTCAACCTGGTGGCTCACTGGTAAGTTAACGTTCACTTACGTTTAAAGATTTACTGAAATGTCAGATCTTTTTTTTTTTATTTTGAAAGAACTTTGAAATAGACAATATTTTTTTTATATAAAATGAAAATGACTGCGTTAGTTCTGAACAGATTTGTTTTTAAATAAGACTCATAGTGTTTGTAGAATCTGTGGAAAAGGTAAAATTTTGATGTAAAGAAATGCAACTGTCCTTTATACATTGTATCATACTCATTATATCTTTATCCCCTGCACCGAAGGCGGAGGGATATAGTTTTGGCATTGTCTGTCTTTCGGTCCGTCCATCCAGAGCCATATCTAGTAACTCTTTTGGAATATTTATAAAAAAAAACCTCAATATACATGTTAACCACTGTAGGGAAATGCTGCACGTCAGGTTTCAGTCAGATTGCCCTAGTAATACCAGAGTTATGGACCTTAGAAGTTTCTAGTGTTAACTGTATAGGGTACTATGAATATGGCAATTTCTGCTTGGTAACTTGTAATTTACGAAATTTGCTTGTTTCAATTCATTTCATATTGTTGATAGATTATAGATGCTTTTATCTGGTTAAGAAATATACAGCTGGAGGCATGCCCCATTAATCCTTTATCTGCTGTCTGTTTCTTCAAAATTAAAGTTAAGGGAATTTCGAGTAAACTTTTCATAAATGTTTAATAGAGGTTATAAGAATCCTGCTAAATTTTGATTCAGGGAGCACAGTTTTTTTTTTTTGCAGTGTATCCACATATTTTTTGTGAAAGGATACATATAGTCAATGGTTTTTAGCTCACCTGAGCACAAAGTGCTCGGGGTGAGCTATTGTGGTCGCTCACCGTCCGCCATCCGTCCACACTTTCCTTTAAACAACATCTGCACATAAACCACTAAGCCAGTTTCATCCAAACTTCACAGGAATGTTCCTTGGGTGAAGCTCTACAAAAATTATTCAAAGAATTGAATTCCATGCAGAACTCTGGTTGCCATGGCAACCGAAAGGAAAAACTTTAAAAATCTTCTTCTCAAAAACCAGAAGCCCTAGAGCTTAGATATTTGGTGTGAAGCATTGCCTAGTGGACCTCTACCAAATTTGTTCAAATCATGACCCCGGGGTCAAAATTGACCCCCCCCCCCCCCCCCAGGGGTCACTTGATTTTACATAGGAAAATCTTAAAAAATCTTCTTCTCAGAAGCCCTAGAGCTTAGATATTTCATATGTAGCATTGCCTAATGGACCTCTACTAAATTTGTTCAAATCATGAGCCTGGGGTCAAACTTGACCCCGCCCAAGGGGTCACTTGATTTTACATAGGAAAATCTTCAAAAAATTTCTAAAAATAATCCAGAAGGCCTAGAGCTTAGATATTTCACATGTAGCATTGCCTAGTGGACCTCTACAAAATTTGTTCAAATCATGACCCCGGGGTAAAAATTGACCCCGCCCCAGGGGTCACTTGATTTTACATAGGAAAATCTTCAAAAATTTTCTAAAAAATAAACCAGAAGGCCTACAGCTTAGATATTTCACATGTAGCATTGCCTAATGGACCTCTACAAAATTTATTCAAATCATGACCCCGCCCCAGGGGTCACTTGATTTTACATAGAAAAATCTTCAAAAATTTTCTGAAAATAAACCAGAAGGCCTATATCTTAGATATTTCACATATAGCATTGCCTAGTAGACTTCAACAAAATTTATTCAAATCATGACCCCTTGGGTCAAATTGACCCCGCCCCATGGGGTTACTTGATTGTACATAGAAAAATCTTCAAATTTTCTACAAATAAACCAGAAGGCCTAGAGCTTAGATATCTCACACGTAGTATTGCCTAATGGACCTCTACAAAATTTGTTCGAATCATGACCCCCAGGGTCAAAATTGACCCCAGCCCCAGGGGTCACTTGATTTTACATAGGAAAATCTTCAAAAATTTTCTAAAAATAAACCAGAAGGCCTAGAGCTTAGATATTTCACATATAGCATTGCCTAGTGGACCTTTGTTCAAATCATGACCCCCGGGGTCAAAGTTAGCCCCTCCCCAGGGGTCACTTGATTTTACATAGGAAAATCTTCAAAAAATTTCTAAAAATAAACCAGAAGGCCTAAAGCTTAGATATTTCACATATAGCATTACCTAGTGGAACTTTGTTCAAATCATGACCCCAGGGGTCAAAATTGAACCAGCCTCAGGGGTCACTTGATTTTACATAGGAAAATCTTCAAAATTTTTCTAAAAATAAACCAGAAGGCCTAGATCTTAGATATTTGACCTGTAGCATTGCCTAGTAGACTTCTACAAAATTTGTTCAAATCATGACCCCTGGGGTAAAATTGGCCCCTCCCCAGGGGTTACTTGATTGTACATCGGAAAATCTTCTAAAAAAATTCTAAAAATCATCAGTTTGACATTTGAAACATGTAGCTCATATTACTCTGGTGATCGATCCAGGGTCACCATGACCCACTTGTTAACCTTAAGCCTGCGGGTGGCAAGTAATTTGGCCTTTACGATCTGTGCAGGCTGATCATGGTCTGCACTGATCGCTATTTGTTAGTAAATTTTCAGTGAACATCCCTTCGAATAATAAATGGTATTGCCCAAACTGAATGAGAGACCAGTCCATTTTAGAATTCAAGCATTGGACAAATCTTTTTGTCAAAACGTCAGTTGCATGTGTGTGAAAAACTGTTGATGAATACAGAAGTAACGTTAAATTCCCATTTATATTTCAGGATGCAGATGTGATGCTGCATAACTTCCTTGGCCGTGATCCCATTCAGGAACCATTCTTGATAAGCAAAGGCTTGCAGCCAGACAGCAACTTGTGACCTTGATTATACAAAATGTCAAACGGGTTCATGTTGAAAAAAGCATTAAATCCAAAAGAATATCTTCATGTTGTGTCAACGATTAAAAACTTCCAGTTTTCCTTTGTTATAAGTGTTAAATGCGGTGCCTTCAGAAGTGGAAATGTTCAAGTGCTATAATTTATAAGCCGTTTAATTTATTTTTAAAAAAGATTAAGGCTATTGTAGCAAGCGTTTACAGCCTTATGTAATTTTTATTTTAAGTGTATACCTTATGATACAGTCTAGTTTCTTTTCAGTGACAGCTCACAAGATCAAACTCTTCTTGATAGAAGCAGATATCCCCCTACCTCCCAGCCAACAGCTAAAATGTTTAGAAAATGAACCTCTCCAGAGCAACAGCCTCTGTACAACAAACATATTTTAGTCTTTCCAGCATTGTACCCTGTAGAGAGGTTGAGCTGTTTTCTTTAAAATGCATCAAAATGAAGAATTACTAGTCGAGAGAGCTAAGGTGCTTTCCTACTGTGGTGAAGGCCCCGGGTTTTGATTCCTGGCTACTCCCATTGCGGTGTGGTCTCCTCCAAGGCACTTCATTGCGATTGCCTCAGTTGACCCAGCTGTATATGGGTACCAGCAAATTGCTTTGGGTAAGGTATAATTGTTCTAAAAACTGTTCTAAAATTAGGGTCGTTAATTGTTTAATAAAGCAACGGTAAGCTGGAAAGACTGAGATGTGTTTGTACTACAAAGGGTGTTGCTCTGGGGAGGTTGATTTACTAAGAGATTGCTAAAACAGAACGAAATTATCAGTCATTGTAAAGACATTGCTCTTTAAAGGTGTTCTTCACCAAACTTGAACAAAATGTGTTTGACGATACGTTCTTGGCCATATTCGATAACTAGTCAAATCGGCCCAGGCACTTTAGAATTATGGCCCTTGAATTACCGAAATCGGCTTTTTTACTCTTGTCCGTGCTCTAAGTGGAACATTTCTCATTCGATCTTCACCAAACTTGAACAAAATGTGTTTGCCAATGAGTCCTCAGCCAAGTTTGATAACAAGCCAAATCGGCCAAGGCACTTCGGAATTATGGCCCTTGAATTACCCAAAAATGGCCTTTTTATCCTTCAAAGGTAAATTTGTAGTGAGTAAACAGTATATAAAGACTGACTTACTATTTAGATGATTAGACAGTTGTGGGAGACGTGCACTTTTCTCAAAAGCAGCTCTAGTCTGTCATTGTTAAGACATGTTTGCTCTTTAAAGGTGTCATTATTCAGAGGCTGCTGATCTGGAGAGGTTGACTTAGTAAAAAATTGTCAAATCAGAATGAAATTATCTCATTGTAAAGAGGTGTTTGCTCTTTAAAGATGTTGTTAAACAGAGGTTGTTGATCTGGAGAGGGTGATTTACTAAGAAATTTGTCAAATCAGAATCAAATTATCTGTCATTGTAAAAACGTGTTTGCTTTTCACAGGCGTCGTTAAACACGGGTTCAATTGTTCTGTTTTATATACCTATACATACTTACCACCAACATTTTTACAAGTTTCCTACATCAATCAACATTCCATTTCAGGCATTAATTAGATTAAATTATTCTCAGATATAATAGTATGGATAAATTTTCTAATCATATTTTATTCAGTTCACACTTATACAGGAATTCTTAAAAACTGAAATTAAGAATTCAATAAAAAAAAAAAAAATAGCAAAAGAACAATGTGTTTTGCCTTTTCTATGTTTTGTTGTAACTCTAAGAATAAGGCTTGTCAGTATAAGTAGCTCATGCACAAAAACTTGAGACTGAGGTTTTAAACGACCTTGGTAGTAAACCACAATTGTTTGCATATCGTTCAACAATAGGTTATGTGAAACTTGATTTGTTATGGTACTTGGAAAGATCATCAGTACTGTTATAAACTGGTGCAAAAATATTTTTCACAACTCTTGAGTTGCAAACAGTACAGCCAAGAAAGTTTGGAAATAAATGAATTTGGAAGTCGTGTGCTATTTTAAAACTTGCGTTCTGTTTCAGAGATTTGAAATATTTAAATATCTATCTGTTGCATATACAACGCAAAAAGTTGTAGTGAAAGAAAAAGCACTTTTAATGTGCCCAAATATATATTTTTTGGGGGGGATGGGGGGGGGGGGTGCACTTAGTGTTGTCCTTGTCTGTCCGTCCATCTGTCTGAATTTGTGTATTTGACCTAGTGTCATCAAACCTCACAGGAGGTCTCCCACAGCCAGGCCAGAGTTATGGCCCTTGACTAAGTAAAAATTCGGCATGAAAAGGGCCTAATTTTGTGTTGGATGTATCTCAGAAAGTATTTGAGCCAGGATTAAGAAACATTACAGTAATGTTATTCAGCATGTTTCCATTTCATGTGCATTTGCGTACTGGTCAGTTATATACCAGTATATGTACATCACAGATATTTCAGGTTCCGTTATGTTAAACAGTGGGATAATAAACGGACCACTGACTAGCTTTTAGGTATAATAGTACTAAATATGTTAACAAGCAGCACTTGTGGGGCTAGTCGGATAATGGTGGAAAGAAAAAATTCTCAATTTTTTCCAAGTTAAGTGGTATTTTCATATTTTATGTAAGCCAGTTCCTGTTTTTATTTTATTATGGACCTAAACTTGACATTTTGATAGCATTTTCAAGGAGATTTTTTTTGCATTTGTAGAATTGTAAACGAACCTTATTACACAGTGTTCATACCCACATTTTAGATATTTGTTTGTAAGATATTCCAAAGTGTTATTATTATTATTATTATTATTATTAATATACCAGATTTATATAGCGCCCTTTTCATGATAAACATGTTCAAAGGTGCTTTACATATAGCAAACGCAGCAACAGCGCGAAATTCATCCTCTACTAGTACAGACACAGGGCAATCTGACCAGAGGGACAGAGTGAGATAAAGCCCCCCCAGAACAGACAGAGAGAACTTTTTTTAGATACAGACGTGTTTGGCTAACTTAGCCTAGCTCTTTGCGAATAGACAGTCTGGTTCTTTAACGTGCCCAGTGTATAACACCGATACAAGCAAGGCCGTCTTTTCTGGGAAGAACCAGTACAGGCCTCTAGTTAGGTGGGAGACACTCGAGAGCATCTCGGAAATTTCCAGTGCCTGGACTGGGATTCGAACCCCGGACCTCTGGATTGACAGTCGAGCGTGTTACCACTACACCACCGGCCCACCTAGAAGTGTTGACCTGTCAGACAAAAATTTAGTAGAAGATACATGACCCCAACTTTTCTTGGTGTTTATTTAGCTCACCTGAGCATGAAGTGCTCAAGGTGAGCTATTGTGACCGGTCATTGTCCGGCGTCTGTCAACATTTGCCTTGTTAACTTTTTAAAGGCCACAGTTGTGACCCAATCTTTATGAAACTTGGTCAGAATGTTTGTCTTGATGATCTCTAGGTCAGGTTCGAAACTTGGGGTCAAAAACTAGGTCATTAGGCCAGATCAAAAGGAACATCTTAACACTCTAGAGTCCACAGTTTAAGTTTGAAACTCATTGGGCTTGATAACCTCTAGGTCAAATTCGAATCTGGGTCATTTGGGGTCAAAAACTAGGTCACCCGTTCAAATCAAAGGAAAAGCTTGTTAACATTCTAGAGGCCACATTTATAACTCTATCTTCATGAATCTTGGTTGGAATGTTTATCTTGATGATCTATAGGCCAGGTTTGAATCTGGGTCACGTCTTTCACTTTTAATCAATATACTGTACTGTCTTCAAACACTTCGCCCAAATTCCAATGTGTACGTTATGTACACACTTGGTCTGTGAAAAAAAATGGGCAAAGTGTCTGAGAGAAATATCAAGGACGCTATGTGGCGAGGAAAGCATCCATTTTCCTTTTTCAGTCGACGCTTTTCAGCTCACATGTCACAAAGTGACAGTGTGAGCTTTTGTGATCGCGCAGCGTCCGTCGTCCGTGCGTAAACTTTTGCATTTTTCATGGGATCTTTATGAAAGTTGGTCAGAATGTTCATCTTGATTATATCTAGGTCAAGTTTGAAACTGGGTCACGTGCGGTCAAAAACTAGGTCAGTAGGTCTAAAAATAGAAAAACCTTGTGACCTTTCTAGAGGCCATATTTTTCACAAGATCTTCATGAAAATTGGTCAAAATGTTCATCTTGATGATATATAGGTCAAGTTCGAAACTGGGTCACGTGCCATCAAAAGCTAGGTCAGTAGGTCAAATAATAGAAAAACCTTGTGACCTCTCTAGAGGCCATATTTTTCATGGGATCTGTATGAAAGTTGGGCTGAATATTTATCTTGATGATATCTAGGTCAAGTTCGAAACTGGGTCAACTGCGGTCAAAAACTAGGTCTAAAAATAGAAAAACCTTGTGACCTCTCTAGAGGTCATACTTTTGAATGGACCTTCATGAAAGTTGGTCAGAATGTTCACCTTGATGATATCTAGGTCAAGTTCGAAACTGGGTCACGTGCCGTCAGTAACTAGGTCAGTTGGTCAAATAATAGAAAAACCTTGTGACCTCTCTAGAGGCCATATTTTTCATGGGAACTGTATGAAGGTTGGTCTGAATGTTCATCTTGATGATATCTAGGCCAAGTTCGAAACTGGGTCAACTATGGTTAAAAACTAGGTCAGTAGGTCTGAAAATAGAAAAAACCTTGTGACCTCTCTGAGGCCATATTTTTCACAAGATCTTCATGAAAATTGGTCAGAATGTTCACCTTGATGATATCTAGGTCAAGTTCGAAACTGGGTCATGTGCCGTCAAAAACTAGGTCAGTAGGTCAAATAATAGAAAAACCTTGTGACCTCTCTAGAGGCCATATTTTTCATGGGATCTGTATGAAAGTTGGTCTGAATGTTCATCTTAATGATATCTAGGTCAGTTTCGAAACTGGGTCAGCTGCGGTCAAAAACTAGGTGATTAGGTCTAAAAATAGAAAAACCTTGTGACCTCTCTAGAGGCCATACTTTTGAATGGATCTTCATGAAAATTGGTCAGAATGTTCACCTTGATGATATCTAGGTCAAGTTTGAAACTTGGTCATGTGCCATCAATAACTAGGTCAGTAGGTCAAATAATGAAAAAACCTTGTGACCTCTCTAGAGGCCATATTTTTCATGGGATCTGTATGAAAGTTGGTCTGAATGTTCATCTTGATAATATCTAGGTCAGGTTCAAAACTGGGTCACATAAGCTCAAAAACTAGGTCACTATGTCAAATAATAGAAAAAAAACGACGTCATACTCAGTTCAAAACTGGGTCATGTTGGGACAGGTGAGCAATTCAGGACCGTCATGGTCCTCTTGTTATTTTATTAAAATCTGTCCAGTAATGAAAGAAAGTATAAGCAAAAATGTTCTCTAAATCGAGCGATTTCCCCGTGTGTACGATAACGAAAAGTCACATGGGTTGGCTACCCTGTATAAAGCTACATGATTTATCACTAAAACAGCCAGTAGAAAGGTTATATTGTTTTTTCTACGGAGTTATACGCACTGTATTCAAATCATGCACATAGGAGCAGAAATGGAAGATGTCATCCAGCGTAAAGAAATTAGGGCTGGGACGATTTCAAAATTTTGAAACCGGCTAATCACTTGTATGAAATCGAATCGAACCGGTTAATCGGCTGCCATATTGAAAATGCTGTTGTTTTTTTCCTGACGACCGTATCAAGGTACTTTCAGCAGCTGACTTCATTAGGAACTTTCGGACAAGTTGATATGTTTTAGCATAAATATACTGCTGGTCAAAGAAATGTATAAAGTACGATTCGTGATGTTTATTGTTTGTGAGCGACTAAAGCGGTTTTGCAAAATCGAAACCGGTTTCACCTAGTAATCGAATCGGGTCCGATTAACCGAGTAATCGTCCCAGTCCTAAAAGAAATGGCACAAATTGCCTGTCTCTAGGTCCAGAAAACATATAAATACAGTACACTTTGCACAATCAGCCTCTGTCTGTTGTCAGTCAAGCCACCACCTATATAGGCGTGGAAGTAACATCAAACTTATATTGGTCACCTCGTGTAAATAAAATTTCTAATAAAGCTAGTCAGAACTTGGGTTTCTTAAAACGTAATATACTTTCTTCTGCAAGTTCCGCCAAGGCAGCTACTTATAATAAATACCATTGTAAGACCAACTTTAGAATACTGTTCTAGTGTATGGGATCCTTACCATCAGAAGGATATAGATAAACTAGAAAACAATCAAAGACAAGCTGCAATTTGTAACAAACAATTGTAGCAAGATCCCGGGCATGGGCTCAAATATCATAAAAGACTCAAATTGGAATACATTGCAATTTAGAAGACAATACATGTATAGTAGACTAATTTTATTTCTCAAAATGGTTTATTGTCATGAAGATGTTGATCCTAAGCAAAACTTTATATCCTTCACAAGACAGTCCAGGCACTACAATCATCTAGCATTTCAGATACCATTTACTAGCGGAACACATTACCATCCCGTGTAGTCAAGTGTTGAAACGGTCTCTGGATTCAAGTCAGCACTGGCTGCATTGATGTTTACACCATAATTCCAGTATAAATCTTTCTGCATTTAACCCTACTAACGTCTTCCTTTCTTTACCCCCCCCCCCCCCCCCACGCATGGCCGTAATGTATCAGTATTGAGCGTTTGCCATTACTATAAGTTGATGTAAGGGAGACAATTCAATTATAGGGTGGGGGAGGATACTCCACATTTATCGTTATAAGCCGACCTTGCGTCAGTCCATCTCTGCATACTCCACACCCTTTTCGCCAGTGTTAAAGGCAGAACTAAATTCAGCAAATTAAACAAGGAATTTTCTTTGTGTAAAATTATGGTCAATAATACCATACTAAATAATATAATGTGGGGATAACGCATGTTTTTTCGTGTAATAACATCTGCAGAATCCCGAGGGATTGGTTGGTGCCCGAGGGATTCTGCAAATGTTATAACACGAAATGAACCTGCGCTAACGCTATTCTAGCATAACACGCGTAAAAACTGATAAATGAATACAATGTCACTCAACGTCATTAAATTTCCACGAAATGCGCGGGAATGTCTGAGTTGTTTTTTTTACGTTGACGTAATTTCGTTTTGAATTATCCGTTTTGGGGCCGAATGAACGCGCATATATAAAAAGGTGTTATAACAGCACGCGAGCGCGAGAATCTCTGTTAACACACGTTTTCTCTCCTGTTAAAACACCCCCGAAAAGTGACAAGAACAGCAGTTTTATGCTAGAATACTATTTATCATGTGCTCATACAAAAACACAAAAATAGCATCTGGATTTTGAATTTATAACAATATAAAATTTATATTGTTACAAATTCAAAATCCTGAATTCAAAATGTAAAAAAAAGACATTAAGAAAGTAAAACACGCAACAAGAATATAAGCATTTGATATTAAAGAAGAATAACCTGGCGCTTATAATACATGCATGTGCTGACAAAAAGTCCATTGCATTCCGATGCGTTTCTGTAAGCCCTTAAAAATTTTCTTAACCCTTATCATGCTGGACACAATTAAGATGCCATTGCGACCAGTGTAGATCATGATCAGCCAGCACATCCGTGCAGTCTGGTCATGGTCTGCACTGTTTTTGATTTAATCGTATTTTATTGTTAATTTATCACATTAAACAAGACTTTCTACACATATGCAGTCAGAGGGTGCGAATTAACAAGAAAACTCTTTAGTGATTCAGACCGATGACATGATTGGTTCCAGGTATGCATAATTTTCGTGTTTTATATGGCTTTATGTTTAAAGCAATTTATATCTTTGAAGGAATGCCCAAAATATACTTTGACCTAATTTTGACCCTCGCACATGTCTGGGGATCGAAACTACAGCATAACAGGCTAAGCATTATTTAGAAAATTGTGTAAGTCTCGTACATGTTGAGTAGGCACTGTCTTGGAAGTGTGTATAATTTTTTTAACCTTAATGTCGCTTTTTTATCTTGAGAACTTGATAATTATGTTGATGTCTGAAATTGAGCTACAATATAGGGATATCCTCGAGATCATATCAACAACATAACATCCAAAGCAAAAAATTAACGTGATGAACATTTAAACACACATTCACTCTTCACAGACATTCCATTTAATTAGGAATGTAGATATTAAATAATTCACGGTCGTTATGATATGACTGGAAAATTGTTTAAAAAGCACTAAACCCGAACACCTGTATGCATAAAAGGATGCTACATAAAACATATAATCCTCGCAGCCGTGAAGCGCCGTTATATTGTACGTAGTTGACGTCGTTACGTCACTGACGTTGTTGCGACGCTACTTAGAGACCGCTCACACTAGTTACACACAAAGGAACAGCAATTCAAAATGACTTCATTTCTAAAAAAAATATTTGGTTGTTGCGTTACAGAACAACAGACTGTCGAATCAAGCAACACTACCGGGTATCTGAGTGATATTATTTACATATCAGTACCAAGAAGTGAATTTGGAGCATACTTTACACACGAGCCACAGGACTTGAATTTGGACCTCAGTACCTTTATGGCATTGTATAAATATGCTACCGATGATCTTGTACTGAACCCAGGACTAGGCTATATGTACGAAAAGTTCACATTTGTCGTTGACAGGGAGTATATAAGTGTGGAAGGCTGGGTTCCTATCCCAAAGCTTGACCTTAGTTGGTGTCACCTGGACGAAAGCCGAAAACCAGCAACAAATGCAGTGCGTGTATTCGGAAAACCTTTTCAGGACAGGCCACGTCCAATGGATGTAATTTGTGTAGACATTTCCAAAAAGGTATCTAGAGTAGAAAAGTTGCTCGGTATTAAAGAAGAAGACATTTATACTGGAAAAGCATTGCTTTTACCTAAATCACAAAGAGGAGGCAAGTTATTTACATACAGCCGCCACATGAATGCTTCCTTGAATTGCAGAGGGGAACTTGCAGATTCCTTGAGGAAACTTGGATACAAGTGTAACAAGTGAACATTTTTTTTGTCATTTAAACAATATATCATTTTGAGAAAAAAACATCTTTTGTTGATAATATGTGCATGTAGTTAAAATTCAAAATTAAAAATGAAATCAAATTCTGTCCTATATTTGTTTTCACATACATGGACACCTGTGCTTTTGTGTTTGCTATTTCATTTATACGATATAATATGTGTTTCGTTACACGGTGAATACCCAAGAACAAAGCACAATGGCAGATGCCAGACTTCACTCCTGGGACCTTCCCCTCGATCCCAATCTGACTAAAATACATATCCTATTACGCTACGCATAGGATCTGAGAACGACCTATTCATTGCCTCGTTCTGACGACCCTTTCGCTAGCCAATCAGAGCCTAACTTACAACATCCTGCAAATCTACCTGTAGCCTTGACTTTTGATATTTACAATTTTTATGTCATAATGTATCAGATAGCTGGTTAGCTCAGTCGGTAGGCCACTTGCTTGGTAAGCGAGGGGTCCCGGGTTCGAGCCCTGGAATAACTGCACATTTTTCTTACTCTTTGACATTCGAACAAGTCGTCTGATTGGATAAAATAAAAATAGCAATACTGGAAATCCAAAATATACAGAAGACGAATGTGAATGGGTCGTTCTCAGATCTTCGTTTAGAAGATCAAGTACTTTAGTCAGATTGCCCTCGATCCGTACAATAGTGTCTTAGCTCTCTCGACCATTTCTTCTAGGACCACCTAACGCGTGATTAGCATAACACGCCGATGTACATTCTATTCATTTGTATGTGTGTCTTTTTCTCAAGATGGCCATATAATATATCGCAAATATTGTACCTTGCGAACCATATATGAGCCGCGCCATGAGAAAACCAATATAGTGCGTTTGCGACCAGCATGGATCCAGACCAGCCTGCGTATCCGCGCAGTCTAGTCAGAATTCATGCCGTTCGCTTTCAAAGCCTATTGCAACTAGAGAAACCGCTAGCGAACAGCATGAATTCTGATTAGACTGCGCGGTCTGGATCCATGCTAGTCGCAAACGCACTATGTTGGTTTTTTCATGGCGCGGCTCATATATAAATATAGCGAGCATTTAGCCTCACGAAAATACCAATTCTACAGTATGCAATTTGAAATGTAATTTCGACATATTTGAAATGTACATATTTTGTAATATTTTCACCACTTGACTATCCTGTCGCACTAAAATTATAAACATAATGAAGGAATATTTTGAAAAGGGGTTCGACGTTCTTTACGAAACCAAGGGACCTCCATGGTCGAGTTGTTTAGGTCGCAAACTACGAATCACTCACCCTAGACTTAGCCCGACCACCATATGTAGCTGTTTAGAATATGCAGTCTATAAGTCTTTTTTTTTTTTCATTTAGGGTTTTGTGCCATTTTAGGCGTTGTCTGAACGACCCGTGAGGCGCTGAAATACCTGTTTTTGAACGTGTTCATCAGATCAGTTGGATTAAACGTATTCATGTACATGTACAAACATACGGTCACATATAATCATAAATGTATTTCTAAGGAGCTGAAAACAAGCTTCCACAAACGAATTGAATTGAATTCACTGTAAGTCTATGTAAAATCATCTCATTGGACTCTAATTTAAGCATGTATATAGTATAAAATGTGTTATATCTCATACTTATCATTTTTACAATGAAAATGCTACAAAGTTTAGTTGCCCATCGCTTAGAACTATGTTTGCGTGGCGTTGTCTTACAGGTAATATATAATACTGTATTCTAGTAATGGCCTAACGAAAGAACAGCGCGTTTGTTTATAAATCCTAATTTATTTTAGGTGGATTGTGAAGCAAGTTCTACAACATATATTCGTGCATGCCGGGCAGGATATTTTCCCGTGCTTTTCCGGTGATAAAAAAACTCGGTGTAAGAGACTCGCGTGCTATAATTTATGAATGAATGCGTAAATTCATACGCTACTGTAACAAATTAGTGCCTTAAAGAATAACCTTCAGGTACCCTTAGATTCGAAAATTTTGGGCACGTGGCGAGTGGCAATATTGCACTTCCCTAATGAGCAGAATAATCAGGGTGGCCATTTTATAAATTGCGTGCATGTTTTGTGCTTTTAATTAATGGCAAGATCAGGACTCTCATACAAGAATACAGAAAGTTATCAAAACGAAAGATTTACACAATCAATTAAAAATAGCATGCCAAAATCATCAATTTTGCACTTTTTGAGCAGCCTGCAATGATCCCGCTGCAGGAACAATGCCCAATTTTATTGCATTTCTCAATTTAATAGTCCCTACTGAACTTCATGATATAAACGGAATTGGGGCCCATCCAGCTCGTTTTTTTTCACAAAACAGTGAAAAAGTTCCTGAGTATCAATCAACAAGCACGGAACCCTTCCGTGATTTGAATTTCCCGCGCCAAGGTGACTCACCGATTCATACAAAGCTAGCAGCAGTTAGTTTTACAACTTACTTCAGAATTTTACATGTTTCGGCTGTTTAAATTTTCTAAAGAATTAACAATCATTATCTCTCACCTTTTTTCCATCCAAAATCACGAAGTTCTAATTATAACAAATACTGACGGGGGCCAAAATTCGAAGTGTACCCTGCTACCTTATATCTTATACAAATTGAAGATTAAGGCATGCAAGAAAAAGAATCAATCACTGGCGCTGAGTTACCGCCTAAACAGTTACCCGAGTGCCGGATATTCCCATCTTTACCCGCTGCCAGTGAAAGATTCTTATATTCTCCCATGCCAGACAGGATTTTCCCGTGCTTTTCCGGTGCTAGAAAAGCTCATCTTACACTCAGGGGTGTAAGATGACTCACGTGCTATAATTTATGAATGAATGCGTAAATTCAGACGTTACTATAGCAAAATAGTGCCTTAAAGAAAAACCTTCGTTTTTTTTATATCTTCTACAAATTGAAGAATAGGGCATGCAAGAAGAATAATCAATCACTGGCAGCGATTAAAATGGGAATATCTGACACTCGGGTAACTGTTTAGGTCTAACTCGGCAGGAGCCTCGGTACCGCCTAAACAGTTACCCTCGTGTTTACCTGCTGCGAGTGATTGATTCTTATATTAATCACTCTCGACACCTCATTCCTGAAGGAATCCATCGCAACGAGGGTATGAGAGACGAGAAGCCAGTTTCCCGTTTTTAATGCTGAGCGCCAAGCAAGGGAGCTACTGGTACCATTTTTCACGTCTTTTGTATGACGCGGCCGGGGATCGAAACCACGACCTCCCGCACTCGACTTTGGTTTCAGATGACGGGGGACATTAAAGTCTATATTACCTAAATGAGATAAATGAGCAATCGATTGAATAATGCCGTAAAAGGTGAACAAGAGCTCCGCCTAAAGAAGCATAATACGCCCATTCGCAAACAGAAAAGGACAGGGCAGTAAAAATGGGCATAAGAAACAAGAATTAATTTTGAAGTGTGTTGTGAAAAGGGGAGCGGGAGTGCAGTACAGGATGCGGGTTAGGAATTCTAAAATACAATATCAAGAAACTTAACAGAAATTTAGAAAAGGATCCCTGTGACCTTGATCTTTGAGACACTGTCCCAAACTGATAGGGATCTTCCTCTACTGGTACTTTTAAAATCATTGTGTAAAGATTGAAAACCATTGCTATCAAAACAATAGAGATCCTCCTCAAGTGTCGCCAAGGCATGAAGTAAAGTTTGAATGCTGCACCAAAAATACCAGAAATTAAATAAGGTCCCTTTGACCTTGACCTTTGAGTCACCGACCCCAAAACTAATGGGGATTTTTCTTAAGTGGTACTCAATCACTGGTTTAAGTTTGAAAATTGTAGCTGCTATATTTTGTGACTTAAGAGTTCGGAAACCATTTTCTCCGTGTCACTGTAACCTTGACCTTAGATAAACTGACCCCAAAAACAATAGGGATCCTCCTCAAGTGGTGCTTAGGCAGCCTATAAAGTTTGAAAGCTGTAGCTATTCCGTCCTTTTTTTTTCAAAACGGGTGTGAATAATTTCTTAACGAAAAAAAAAACAACAATGTAATTAGGCCGTACTATAATCATCGCATGCTTATAAAAAACTGTATCTTAGGATATTTATAATTTTTACATCGCGGAACACTGAAAATGACCGCTGCATCAGGCGCGGATATATAGGGGTCCGCAGAACATGTCCGTAAGTAATGTGTGAGGCCCCATAATGATGTTAATTTTATCCGAAGAAAAACACTATATTCCTGAACCTGTTTCGTCAGAAAGATGACAATTCGGCATGCGTTTATAACAAAGGGAGGGAACGTAAATCTACCGCACACAGGGGCTGTAATTTAATCTAAAGAAAGTCGATAAGAAGGACATCCCTTTTTTGGAGCATTGAATGTGTTTTCAATGGAGCAAATTGTAAAGATTGTTAAGGTCATGTAAAAATAATATTAATTAATTCGAATAAAACATTCAAATACAAATTAACAAAATAATAATAATAACTAGGCCTACATTTACGCTACAATAAAAACTTCGCGCTGAACTTAATAATTCTTCAAAATAAATCACAATAATCCGTATTTGGGTACATCAAATTCTTATGTTACAAAAATGAAATCTATATCATTCAAAAAGATATATTCATTGAGATAAAGAAAACGCTTGCACCTAAGTCAAGTAAAGTCAAGTAATATTTATTTACAAGTCGGTATAATAACCAGACAACATATAAGCTCTAAACGTCCATTCAACAGATAGAGGAGCAACTCCAGTTTAAACATGTCGGCACAGTTCAACTTTTTATACTTTTTGGTATTATCATTATTTTGCTTTCAAAATGAAGGAGGCATGTTTTATACTGTCTAAAATCGCACTGAAATGTCCACTAGAGATAACTAATTTTCGAATTTAGACGTTTAACACATGCATATGACATCAAAAATCTATGTCGGCGATCTAGGGTTAAATTAGATTGCATGGTACTGAAATTTAAATATCGGGACAATTACTAAACTGTTATGCTCAAATAATTAGTTAATGATATACATCTTGAACAAAACATCGCCTTTTTTCAATATGACTGTGTCAATCATTTGTATATTGACCGCGTACCTTTTGTGTCGGCAATTTGGACAACAGATACGTTACAACATCTATTCACTTGAAATACTCAGGTACGTAATGCATGTTCCGGAACGACTATTGACAGTTTGAATGTTTAATGATATGATTATCAAAATAATATTTATTTATAAACGAAATAAACATATTGTAGAAAATAAAATAAGATGATGTTCAACTGCCACCGTATTTCAATTTGTTTTTAACAGATACGTTATGAAGTGTTTCATTCAGCATACATTTATATTGCATTTATCTAGAAATGTTACTGGACAGTGTGGTAGAACACGTGTTTAACTTTGTATCCGAGTTAAAGTATTCAACTTTTAGTCCAGATTTCATATTTTTCACTTGAGAAAACATTTTAAAAAAAGATACGTTACAAACAACAGATACGTTATACGACTGTGCTATGAAAGTGTAAAAATGTTTGAATGGTTTGAATAATCATCACCTTAACTTAAAGTTTTAGAAAATAGTTGATTACGGTTTTATTATTGATATCTGGAATTTACAAGACATCATAAACATTGAATAAAACAGATACGTTACAATTTCTATTTTTTATGTTAGATGTTCGAATTAAAGTTTTTCTATACAAAACATAGACATTTTGTATTATATTTCTTTATTTTCAAATAGAATCATATCAAAATGTATGAAATATAAAGCAAATGTAACGCCAATTAATCAATTTAAAAATGCGACAGATACGTTTATACGAAATGGGTAGACTATTTTCACCAAAAAGAGTGTATTTTAGGATATATTTAAGAACCAACAGTTATATTGTTCATATAGTATGTTTCCCTCATCAATTAAAGTACATTAATCTACATTATGATATACATCTAATTCTTATTTCATAATCCAATATGAAGTGCGTTCTATGACAACTGATATTTGTGTTAATTACGTTACTTTTTCCATACAATTTGATTTATTTTATCAATCATAATATTAAAATAACTTCATTTCTTATTAAACTATAAAGAGTATTTAGTCTGAACAGGTAAATAACGGACACAAATATTGGTATGTGTTATATTAAACTATTCTTTTGAATGAAAATTTGTAGTGTAACGTATCTGACGCTGATTTACAGCTATCTTTGTGAAATCAATGAAATAACGAAAACTTGTCGATAGTTAACTAAAATATTTAATTTGTGTACTCCAAAGGCATGAAACAACTAAATAAAAACAAATCTGATTATATTTTGGAACATCAGATGTGGGGACATTTTTACTGTCCAAGTTGCTCCTCTATCTGTAGAATGGACGTAAACAGCTTTATAAACCGACTACACAAAGTATAAAGCACATACATATATGGTAGGGCGACAATTAGGCCATTCAAAAAATTTTTAACAAGGCAAGTTATATACCAAAATGTTCGTTAAGGTCTGACGTCTATCAGGCTGCCGGCATAAATTGGCATAAATGGTGGCGATCTGAGAAATCTAAGATGGCATCCAGGATGGCCGCCACAAAATTAATGATGACTACCATTAAACACACCATCATGTCTCACACCCTATAAACGACTGTATTCCCCTCTTCCTCTTGCGAGTGATCAAAACAATAATCTGACAGCTAAAAGTTGAAAAACAGCATTTAAAGTGACTGATTTGCTTTGAAGGTATGTATATTTACATTTTATTGGAAGCTAAACATGATTTGTTTCTGTATATAATGTGTTAGTCTGATGACAGGTAGATGTATAGCAAAAAACTCGATTGATCACTGGTTTTGTCCAGAAATTGTACATTGTCGGCGTCAGAAGTACTTATTTTCTTGCTTGAAGAATGACCTACATGTAAATTCTACTGTTTCATTGATAAAGAAACAATACTAGTTTGGTAAAATAAAATAAAATCATTGATAAATTCTCCAATTTGTTTATAACCGTAAACGAAAGAAGATTCGGTGTTATTTCCTGACTGTATGCACGCTTGCTTAATTACTGTACAAGTGCTTGCAAGTTTGGTAAAACGACTGTATGCCTGTTTGTGAGTGACTTCTTTATAAAATATCGGCGTTTCCTATGCTCCTGTAGTATTTCTTCATATTTAGAACCCGCAAACAATGTTTGAAGGAGGGTGGTATAAAGCAGTCACCATGCGGTCTGTCTGTTCGGTCTGTTTGTATATGTGTCCTCATATATTTGGTCGTGCAATTACTTCAATGCTATTGCACCTACCTCTCTCAAAGTTTACATACAAACATCGGCCATATGTAGTTAATGTCCATCTTATTATTTTCCTTTTTCTTTTTAAAGAGACACTTAAAGGTGAAATATGGTCTGTTTTTCGTGTCAGTGCCATAACTTCTTTATGCATTAAGAGATTTTGAAATAACTTGGCACAAATGTTCACCATCATGAGACCGTAATGCGACGATGTGTCGCATACAAGATTATATTTTCTAGAATTTCAAACCATTGAAACCAATATATAATCGCAACTGCAATTAATAAGGTGTGAAAATATTAACAGTAAATGGGGTGATTTGGAGTGAAACGGCGCCAGATTGAATCCACTAATCCTTTGTGGGTCGCTTTCTTGACAGCGTCGCATAGTAAACAGCTCTATTTTAGTTTTGTCTTTGTATTTGCCATAAACACATGAACTTTAACATAAAACTTGTCTTATTTTACTGAAAATACATTCTGCGAATGAAATAAGTCCCCATTTTACAAGCAGAAGAGCCAGGAAAAAAATGAGGGTTTATTACCTCACCTGAGCAAGAAGTGCTCAAGGTGAGCTTTTGTGATCACCCTGTGTTCGTCGTTGTCGTCTGTTGTCAACAATTTGACTGTTTACACTGAGAGGTCACACTTTCGGTCCAATCTTAATGAAACTTGGTCATAATGTTACCCTCAATAGCATCTTGGACGAGTTCGATATTGGGTCATCTGGGCTTAAAAACTAGGTCACCAGGTCAATCAAAGGAAAAGGTTGTTAACAGTCTAGAGATCGCAATTTGGTCCAATCTTAATGTAACTTGGTCTGAATATTATCCTCAATAAAATCTTGGACCAGTTCGACATTGGGTCATCTGGGTTCAGAAACTAGGTCACCAGGTCAAATCAAAGGAAAACCTAGTTAACACTTTAGAGGCCACATTTATGACCATTTATTAATGAAACTTTTTTTCAAAATGTGTTTTGGTGATATTTAGGTCGAGTTCAAATCTGGGTCAGATGGGTCAAAAACTTGGTCACCAAGTCAAATCAAAGGAAAAGCAAGTAAACACTCTAGAGGCCACATCTGTGAGCATGTAGTAATGAAACTTAATATTAATCTTGATAATCTGTAGGTGACTTTAAATCTGAGTCAAGTGGGGTCAAAAACTAGGTCAGCAGATAAAATCAAAGGAAATTCCTGTTAACTCTCTATCGGCCATAAATATGGCAATATTTCTAATGCCTACCCACGATTACCCGCTGTGATTTAATAATCATTTCCAATACATTTATACTTACCAAATAACATACAGCTTTCGATATAAATGTCGGAATTCGCCGATCATACTGAAACAAAGACGAGGTACAACTCACGGCATTTTTAAAACCACGGAAGTGGACTGAGCAAGGCCTAGCAATAAAAACGACCAAATCCGCAAGGACAGATTCCCGGCGTGTGTGCGTTATCACTATCAAATGTAAATTATTCCTATTAACATGAGAAATAGCGGTAAATCTTGACAGGTAGTAAACACGACGGCTGTATTTGTAACGATAACATGTTTATTTTGTTATTGAGGAAGGGGGAATAGGGTAGTTAAACCATTAGGCCATCCAACTATTTTGTACTACTTTTGAATCTTGTTGACTGATTTACCATGAAGTAAACTCTGAATTACTAATAAGGACTTAATCGACTTTTCCGATAATGTTTTCGTTATCATTTTCTATTTATACGTCCATTTGCAGGATACTTGCGGGTGAAATAGTTTTTTTTATTAAATCAGAGGATCATTTTGCTGCAGACGGACAGACAGACGGGGTCAACCTATAGTCCTCTCCTGTCTCATCTCATCGATGTTTAGAAATCGTAAGGTAACATTTCTTCGTGTGATTTCCATAGGGAATCGACAGTTAATTTCTTGCAAGACATAGTAGGGACCCTGTGTATACATTCAGTTTCTAATTCGTGTTTTATGATAGTATATGTGTGTAAAACCAACACTGAACACTTGCATGTAAAGGATGCTGAAGCATTCAATTAATTATTTAATTAAGTAGGGTAGCAAGTCACAGACACTCCACCCCACCCCAAATGGATTAGTACAAGCATCGCATGGGGGGTTCGACATTATAAACATGACGACTGATTAAAAGAAACAATTTTGTATGCATATTTTTTATTTCATTTACGTCTTTTAAGGACATAAATCGCCTATTGTACTCGCAAGATGGAATACAGTATCACTCGCAAATACGCATTCAGATCAAATATCAGAATTGGCAAGTCGGCATACAGTAAATGTTTTTTTTACCGACTAGATAAAAATTAATTTCATTCAAAAACGAAACATTTTATTTACTTATATTTATGAAGTATGCATACCTATTAGAGAAAACATCATGGATAATTGGATTACAAATCAATTTGGCGTGATATTCATCAGTTTCGTGACTTGGTCGAGTGAATTTTCATGCAATGAGTGTGATCAGTCAACATTTTTTAAACATTACCTGTCAGTTTCATCTATTATATCACCATATACACATATCTATGTTAGACTTATCGTTTAACTTAAATACACATACAGTGCAAAGCCAAATAATGAATTTGAAGACGATTCTTACCTTTTGTGTGTCTGTTTATTGTTTTGATCACTCGCAAGAGGAAGAGGGGAAATACAGTCGTTTATAGGGTGTGTGTCTACATTTTCATATAAATTTTAATTATTTTTCTGTTTAATATTAAAGGTCAAAAGGTCAAATAATCATAAAACTCAAATATCGGATAGATAAAACTATGAGTTCAAAAGTATTTATGCAAAAACATGTCCTTAAGTTCATTCTCGGTGAACAGTACTCAGAGTACCGTGAATGTTACTCATTGAGCAATATCCACAGTACCGTGAACACTACTCAGTGAGCAGTACTCACAGTAACGTGAATACTACTCAGTAAGCAGTACTCACAGTAACGTGAATACTACTCAGTGAGCAGTACTCACTGTAATATGAACACTACTCAGTGAGCAGTACTCACGGTGCCGTTAACACTACTCAGTGAGCAGTACTCACGGCGCCGTGAACACTACTCAGTGAGCAGTACACACAGTACCTTGAACACTACTCAGTGAGCAGTACTCACGATGCCGTGAACACTACTCAGTGAGCAGTACTCATGGTGTCATGAACACTACACAATGAGCAGTACTCACGGTACCATGAATACTACTCAGTGAGCAGTACTCATGGTAATGTGAACACTACTCAGTGAGCAGTACTCAAGGTGCCGTGAACACTACTCATTGAACACTACTCAATGAGCAGTACTCACGGTACCATGAATACTACTCAGTGAACACTACTCAAGGAGCAGTACTCACGGTGCCGTGAACACTACCAGGTGAGCAATATTCACAGTGCAGTACCGTGAACACTACCTAGTAAATAGTACTCACAGTGCCGTGAACACTACTAGATGATCAATGTTCTGTGAAAAGTACTCAGAGCCGTGTATACTCCACACTGCTCATTAGCAATGATCACTGAGAAATTGTAACCCTAGTATACTTAAAGTCCTTCCCACTGAACATTTCTCACCACACTAAAAAAAGGGACACCGATGTAAAAAAAAAATGTGACCGTGCGACCACATACACGCATCACAAGATCAAACCCCCTTTCTCTAACGAAAAAAGGGGAGACATTATTGTCAACCTACCATATCCCGTTTTGGGATAGGTTATCAGTCAACTATTAAGCAAGTGGTTTGAAGAAATAGTTTATATATGGCATCTTTCTTACGTTTAAGCAGGGTAATAGTGTCAATTTGTTTTCAGTTTTGACAACTGAAACCGAATATGATTATATATTTTTTTTGGAAAATATGACGTTTATTTTTTTAGCTTCTGTAAAACTAATTTGTTAGACTTTTAATTATTTCAGTGACATCGTCGAAACGTTTTAAAAACGTTTTATAATGTAAGGTGCATATATTTCAAGTTACGCAAAAATATACTCTATCTTTGTATGTAAATCTTTGCTTGAGGCAAAATGCGCACAATAATTGAATAGCATTGAAAACCTGTCTATGGATAATATGACATTATCCGTGTCCATGATATCAAATATAAATAAATGTACTAATATACAAAATTTAAAACAATTACCGTAAATGAACCAAATATGTAGCTATTCTTATGTTCTAACCTCATAATGGATGAAAAAAAATCCCCATCCTTGGGGGAATACAAAACATAAAATAGAACTCGAAACTGACCATATTTGTTTTTCATACCTGCATAACTTGAGGAAGAAAATTAGACACATGTATCAATATGTATCAACTTCTTCAAGTACTTGTAATGCGCACATAAAGTCACATTAGTATGAGTACCTTTAACAACAGTTTTACTGTAAAACATCAATAATTGTCAATTTTTGTATCAGACAATCCTTTTGTGCCATTCTTTGAATTCTTTCAAAAGGATTTATTAGTTCTAATTTTCAAAACTACTCATTAGTGATAATAAATGGGTAAAATTAGTATTTTTAGCAGGAATTTGACATTTTGAAATATTTTTTTACCTTTAAATGTAACAATTTAAGTGTTTTACAATTAATGAAAGGTGTGTTGCAATAATTCTACAAACCAATGCATGCCAGCAGTTTATTTCGTCAAAAGTGAATGAAGAAAACCTTATTTTTTTTCAAAAAGCACCTTTTCATTTTATGCAGGCCGTCTTGGACGCCATCTTGGATTTCTCAGCTCGCCACCATTTATGCCATTGCCGGTACTCTCAGAATCTACAAACTTTTACGAACATTTCGGTATATAACAAGCCTTGTTAAAAATTGGGTCCGGGTTACCTCTAAAAAAACGTGCACTTTCTCGACCGAAGTCACCCTACCAATCTGTTAAATTATAAATAAAACATAAAGTTACTTACTTTGACTTTCAAGGTGATAAAATTCTACGCAAACGAATATGTTGCGTGTATAATATGATATAATATAATATAACGCTAGATATCATGGCTTATTAAAAAAAAAAATATAAGTTAAGTATTTAAACTGTGATATATGTTCATCTGTTGCTAAAAGGAACAACAAGAAGCAAGTTGGTCCACAGGCAATACATTTGCATTGTGGCCCCACTCCAGCTGGATATTAGGGACTGGAATTGAACGTAGGAGGTACGCTGATAGGGAGTTCCACAGCTTAGCAGCAGAATAATGAAAATAATTTTTGCCATACGTTACAGTATTAAAACGTGGTAAATACTATTGCTATATCTAAAACTTAATTCGGTGTTTCTGACATAAACCAGGTCCTGTAAATACAGAAGACCTTGCTTGTTTACTATTTTGAAAACTTCTAGTGCAATGGGTTTCGTATACGGCACTTGTACACATTTTATACTAAAAATAGATGGGGAAAAATGACAAAATGATGGCGACATAAATCATGGTGGCGTGGGTCAATCAAAATATAAGATAGATAAAATTTATTTAAGAAACAGCATTGACTCAAATGTTGAACATGGCTAAACTTTCTGCACGTGGCCATCTTATCTTAGACTGGCACCAGTCGTTAGAGTCCTTTAAAATAAATATCTCTGCCAACAAATCCTCTCAAATTTTTAGAACTTTCTAAAAATAAAATACAATATCTCTTATCTCTGTTGAGAAAAATGTTTTCTTAGAAATTATCAGTGTCATTAGGCCTTAAAAAATCTTTGTTTCCGGTAACGTGCTAAAAAAAATAGGGTATTTTTTTGGGGGATTTTTTTTTTATTAAGTGAGACTTTTTGGAAATTATTTTTATGTCAAAAAATGAATGCAAATAAGGGGTTATGCCTTTAGAGCCTTAGTAAGTTGATTTCTATCATCACTGACATTGTTTAAAGCATAAAAAGTGAAGTTTTGCAACTTTTTGTTCAAAAGTTGAAAAGATATTCTCCAAAGCCATAAAACATTTAGGGTCGGGCTAAAAATTTAGGGTAGGTCGGGATACCGGAAACAAACAATTTTTTTACGCCTTATGAAGAAAGAAATAAACTTGATTACAGATTAATTGATCTCAGTCTAATATTATCTCTATATGAGCCGTGCCATGGGAAAACCAACATAGTGGCTTTGCGACCAGTATGGATCCAGACCAGCCTGCAGTCTGGTCAGGATCCATGCTGTTCGCTAACGGTTTCTCTAATTGCTATAGGTTTTGAGAGCGAACAGCATGGATCCTGACCAGACTGCGCGGATGCGCAGGCTGGATCCATGCTGGTCGCAAAGCCACTATGTTGGTTTTCTCATGGCGCGGCTCATATAGGAATTCCGACCACTATCGATTATAGACTGGAGGAATAGTCTTAGGAATGTACACAAATAAATTTTTGATGATTAATTCAAAAGAAATCCATGTATTTCGAAAAAGCGGAGAATATCCATTACAATTATGCTTTGACTTCTTTAGAATAAAGTGAAATTGAAGTATTTTCTTCTTTTAAAAAAAAACAACAAAAGATTAATACATATACATATTACAGACGTTAACAGCGAAACTCACATAAACTCCGTTAGTTTTTATGGTGGTGATTCTGCACACAAATTACAAAATCACTTGTATTCTTGCTTTTTTTCCACGGCGTAACATCTCGCGGATAGATTGTACTTTCCAACCAGATTTGCATATAGATTACAATGTTTTGTTCAAATTTTGATCCGGAAGTAAGCGACCTCTACCAGAGGCTGAACCCGACCTAAGCCACCAATACCAGAGGCTAATCTCGAAGTTAGTCACCTATACCAGAGGCTAATCTCGAATTTAGTCACCTATACCAGAGGCTGATCTCGAAGTTAGTCACCTATACCAGAGGCTGATCTCGAAGTTAGTCACCTATACCAGAGGCTAATCTCGAAGTTAGTCACCTATACCAGAGGCTAATCTCGAATTTAGTCACCTATACCAGAGGCTGATCTCGAAGTAAGTCACCTACACCAGAGGCTGATCTCGAAGTTAGTCACCTATACCAGAGGCTGATCTCGAAGTTAGTCACCTATACCAGAGGCTGATCTCGAAGTTAGTCACCTATACCAGAGGCTGATCTCGAATTAGTCACCTATACCAGAGGCTAATCTCGAAGTTAGTCACCTATACCTGAGGCTAATCTCGAAGTTAGTCACCTATACCAGAGGCTGATAGTTAGTCACCTATACTAGAGGCTGATCTCGAAGTTAGTCACCTATACCAGAGGCTGATCTCGCAGTTAGTCACATACACCAGAGGCTAATCTCGAAGTTAGTCACCTATACCAGAGGCTTATCTCGAAGTTAGTCACCTATACCAGAGGCTAATCTCGAAGTAAGTCACCTATACCAGAGGCTACCTCGAAGTTAGTCACATATACCAGAAGCTGATCCCGAAGTAAGGGACCTGTCTCAAAATAAGCAACTTTTATCAAAGACTGATCCCAAAGTAAGGGAAGTGTATCAGAGGCTGATCTCAAAGTAAGCCAGCCATTTCAGTGGATGATCCCGAAGTAAACAAACTATACCAGAGCCTGAATCCTAAGTAAGCCATCTTTACCTGAGAGACTGATCCAGAAGAGTAAGCCGCCTATACCAGAGGGTAATCCCGATGTTAGAAACCTATAACTGAGATGCTTATCCCGAAGTAAGCCGCCTATACCAAAGGCTCATCCCGAAAATAGCGACCTATACCAGAGAATGCTCTCGAAATAAGTCACCTATACTTGAGAGGCTGATCCCGAAGTAAGGGAAGTAAATCAGAGGCTTATCCCGAAGTAAGCATACTATACCTGAAATACTGATCCCGAAGTAAGCCAGCTATACATGAGAGGCTGATCCCGAAATACGGGAAGTGTATCAAAGGCTGATCTCGGAGTAAGCAACCTATACCAGAACTAGGCTTATTCCGAAGTAAGAAACCTATACCTAAGATGCTGATCCCGAAGTAAGCAGTCTATACCTGAGAGACTGATCCCGAAATAATTTAAGGGAAGTGTATCAGAGGCTGATCTCGGAGCAAGCCATCTATATCCGATCCGAGGCTAATCCTGAAGTAAGGGAAGTGTATCAGAGGCTAGGCTGATCCCGAAATAAGCCATCTGTACCAGAGGTTAATCCAAAAGTAAGCCACCTATATCAGAAGATTATCCCGAAGTAAGCCACCTACACCGGAGATGCTGTTCCCGACGTAAGCCACCTATACCTGAGAGGCTGATCCCGGAGTAAGGGGCCTGTATCTTTTTTGTTTGTTTTCGGTTTAACGCCGTTTTTCAATAGTATTTCAGTTATGTTACTGCAGGCAGTTAACCTAACAGGTGTTTGTGACAGGAAAGGCCGTACCGGCGACAGTAACCATCAGAACAAATCAACACCCTTTACAATATTTACAAATTTATTTACATAAGATGATTATTTACAATGAATAGATGATATGAAGAAAAAAAACTGATTATAAGAAAAAAAAGAAAGTTCAGAATCTCTAGATACAAAAGTTCTTATAGTCCATTCTAATCTGACGTGACACAGGTCTTTAATGTAATTGTGAACTTTAAGTAGCACAAACAAAACATAGCTTCTAAATTCAAAATACAGTCCCTTTAAACCGTGAATACGTTGATTCCGTGTTGGCTCCCTATGGTGGTAGGTGATTGCATCCCTGAGCTGACTTCAGAGGATAACAAAAATCATCGTCTTTGCGGTTTACGGCACAACCATGGGACGAAAGCTCTGCGCTGGGAATATCACATCCAGGCGAGTGAAGACAAGTGAACCTCGGGCATTGTACTTCCGGGTTATGACATCACCAGGTAAAATCGTCTGGCGGAAGAAGCTAAAATATATGACATATGGTAAGCACCATAGCAAAACAAAAGTCAGGGCATAAAACTGCTCCTTTGGGTACACCATACCTCCGTAGGCTCCCATAAATAATACGTGCTACTTATACAAAACATATGTGCTACTAAGTTCATACGTCACATGATTAAAATACGTCACTTATTACTTCCATTATTACAAAGATTACTTACTTAAAACACTAAAGTTAAAGTATGAAAAAGATATGAAAAGTTTATGATGAAACATTATAGATACGGACATGATAAACTGCAGCTATTATTTACAACTACAAATTAACAAAATTCAATGTAAATCAAACGTTATATCATAGTTGGCACCCATATAATATCTAATGCCATACATTACAACGGACATTAATTAGATGTGCTATAGACTGGCACACAATTACAAATTACAATAATATATTACAAACATGGCACTAGACTTGCCATATAGATTTATACATAACAATACAATGCAGTAATGGCGTTCCATAATTAACAAAATGTTTGACATAAGTTTTTGAAACAGTGCTTTACAATTATCACGATACAAATTTCAGTATAAATTTTACATCTTATATAAACGAAACATTTAGACTCCTCTTTCTAAATAATTTACAAAAGTCTGAAAAATTTAATAAATCATCCTGACATACCGAAACTAGCCAAAATCATATGCCGAAAAGTAAATGTTACAGAATTCTGTAGAATGCACAAAAATTTACCAAATAAAAATCGTAATGCAAAAATCATACAAAAATCTAACAAATAAATTTCTTACCTCGATCGAGCATAAATTTCTAGCAAGAAAATAATTCAGACATAGATTCGTCTATAATGTCGTAAGGTGGTGTGCGCAAGGCATATCTAGTCCAGTCTATTTAAAGGATAATGTCCCGCCAAATACTAAATTTCATGGGATTCACGGCTAAGCCGTGGACTCCGACTATTTGTGTTTCCACGGGATTCACGATATAGCCGGGGAATCTAACTACTTTGGCGCGGATTTAAATTGACAATTTGAGGCCCATTATAGTGGTTTTGGGGATAAAAACATAAATTACTGAAGTTTATAAAATATTAACTTTCTTATTACTGAACAGAATTTAATGAAATTTACATGGAAATTTAAGTTATGAAATACAGAAAAACATGAGAGGTATTTCATGCGTGAAATCTGACATTTACCTCAATAACTCAAAAATTTACAAAAAGATGATGCAATACCTGCATTTACACTACAGATAAAATAAGGTCCATATGTCAATTTGTGACAGTGTTCCTGGATTCTGTACCAGTACAAACCTGTTCTCCGCAAGTAACTACCAAATTCCCCACATGAATCGGAGGTAAAGGACGAATGACGTCAGATACAATGTAATTTATCAAATCGTCACGGAGAAATGCGCCCCTCCCGGGTATCGAACTCGCGACTCTGTGGTCCTAAGATCTGCGCTCTCCCTACTGAGCTAAGCGGGGCCTGTATCAGAGGCTGATTTCGAAGTAAGCCACCTTTACCAGAGGCTGATCCTGAAGTAAGCCACTTATACCAGAAGCTGATCCCGAAATAAGCCACCTATACCCGAGAGGATGATCCCGAAATAAGCTACCTGTACCAGAGGCTGATCCCGAAGTAAGCCAGCTATACCTTAGAGGCTGGTCACAAAATAAGCCACCTATACCTGAGGCTTATCTCGGAGTAAGCAACCTGCACCTGAGTGTCTTATCCCGAAGTAAACCACCTACACCAGAGGCTTATCCGAAGTAAGTCACCTATACCAGAGGCTGATTCCGAAGTTAGCCACCTATACCAGAGGCTGAATCCGAAGTTAACCACCTATACCAGAGGCTGATTCCGAAGTAAGGCACCTAAAACAGGGACTGATCCCGAAGTAAGGCACCTATACCAGAGGCCTATCCCGAAATAAGCCACCTATACTAGAGGCTGATTCCGAAGTAAGCCACCTATAACAGAGACTGGTCCCGAAGTAAGCCACCTGTACCAGAGGCTTATCCCGAAGTAAGTCACCTATACCAGAGGCTGACTATGAAGTAAGCCACCTATACCCGAGAGGCTGATCCCGAAATAAGCTACCTGTACCAGAGGCTGATCCCGAAGTAAGCCATCTATACCTTAGAGGCTGGTCCCAAAATAAGCCACCTATACCCGAGGCTTATCTCGGAGTAAGCAACCTATACCTGAGTGTCTTATCCCGAAGTAAACCACCTACACCAGAGGCTTATCCGAAGTAAGAGACCTAAACCAGAGGCTGATTCCGAAGTAAGCCACCTATACCAAAGGCTGACTATGAAGTAAGGCACCTATACCAGAGGCTGATTCCGAAGTAAGGCACCTATACCAAAGGCTGACTATGAAGTAAGGCACCTATACCAGAGGCTTATCCCGAAGTAAGCCACCTATACCAGAGGCTTATCCCGAAGTAAGTCACCTATACCAGAGGCTGATTCCAAAGTTAGCCACCTATACCAAAGGCTGACTCCGAAGTTTACAAGGCACCTATAACAGGGACTGATCCAGAAGTACGACACCTATACCAGAGGCCTATTCCGAAGTAAGACACCTATACCAGAGGCTGATCCCGAAGTAAGCCAAATATACCAGAAGCTGATTCCGAAGTAAGCCACCTATACCTGAGGCTTTTTCCGAAGTAAGCAACCTACACCCTAGGGGCTTATCCCCAAATAAGCCACCTATATCAGAGACTAATCCCGAAAAAAGTCACATATACTAGAGGCAGATCTCGAAGTAAGTCACCTATACCAGAGGCAGATCTTGAAGTAAGCCACCTATACCTGAGGCTGACCTCGAAGTAAGCAACCTACACCCTAGAGGCTTATCCCGAAATAAGCCACCTATACCAGAGGCTGAACCCTAAGTAAGCCATCTATACCAGAGGCAGATCTCGAAGTAAGCCAACTATACCTGAGGCTGATGCCAGAATAAGCGACCTGTACCAGGACTGATCCCGAGGTAAGTGACCTTTACTAGAGCCCGAGTCCAAAATAAAGACAAATTAAACGGGAAAGGGTTTACAGCAGATTTGAGGATACGCTCCGATGAAATTATCAAAATGGTGCATTATGGTTATTTATAATTAGTGCGAATGTTTTGACGTTCAGCTGTCCAAAGGTTCTTAATTGTTATGAATTAATAAATTTTCAGATGTTCCGTCCTCCAAGTTCTCACATTTATGATTATTATTCATAATATTGAAAGATTAAAAGCTTGAGAATTGAGAATGTCATTATAGTAATTAATAAGCATGTATGTTGTTTGCCCAAAAGCCTACCTTTGTACTCGTTTCTTGAAATAAAATATTTGTTCCATGATTGTACTGTATGCTGTTATGAAAAACAGTGTTAATTTCAAAATGTAATAATTTTAAGGCTGGAATTTCTTTCTATTGAACTTCAACGGCGAAATATATCTGATATTTTTTTACAATTTCGCGCGTAAAAAATCCAAATCAATATTAATAATAAAAACATAGAAAGGTAAAGAAATAAAATTAATTAGTTTTACGCAGGGGACATGAAGTACCCATGATCACCAGATCTAACCTTTGCCCTTTTGGCCGGGCAACTGTCATGAAAATACTGCATTTAATTAATTCACTCGACGAGGTGCAAGATTTTTAGATCTTATACTGAACTAAACAAATATCCTCTATGTAATAAACGTCTCAGCGTTATGTAACAAAATTTCTTTCCAGATTATTAAAGTTAGCAAACTTTAACCATCCTCAATCATTAAATTGGCCTTCAGACAAAACCGCACCAGTTTATATTGCCCCGACGCAACATAATACAGCTATGAAACGTGCCCACACATTTCGTTTGAAGTTGGTCCATTTTCTGTCCATACATTTCAATCAGGTAGGTCCGTGATCTGTGTAATCCCTGAGCGTTTTCAACGAGGGTGGCATTCAATAATAGACGTTTCATCTGTGGGTGGTCTTCAATCCTCAATATTTGCTATTGTTTTATATATGTCTGCTACCCCCTCTATCGCATTAAGATCACCAATAATATAATCCGAGCGTCTATATCTTACATCTGATTTTTTTCCCCAATTAGTCCTAGTCCATCAAACATTTAATGTTGTCATTTTACACCGGTGGTTGCACATTAAAGTCTATATCTCTTAAGTCTATAGAAATAATTGAAATTTAATAAGAATAGCAAACCCTTAAGACATGAATGGAAACTTCGAGCTTTATTGATATTTCATATTATACCTATTATATTTCATGTTTCATCTAAAAGATGTACATTTTTTAAAGGCTCTCTTGACAAATTATCATTGCAACGTTACATGAAAGGCCACCCATGTTTTACTGTTCTGAGGAAATTCGCACTGTACTGAAATGTTTATAGATGTGAGAAGATTATCTGGATGTATAGGAAAATTTGATTAGATTTCCAATGTTTTTACCAGTTTATTGGTTATTTACAATCTTGACGACTTCACCATAATAATAATAATCATTATAACCGAAAAAAGCGAACCACGTGCATATGAAATCTGGTTGGCTCTCAGGTTTATAATATGAAGAAAAGATGTGCTAACAGATTTTAATCAGATATTCAGGTATTTATGACTTTTATTTGATTATTTATTGTTGTTCTTTATCAATGTTTAATTACAAGTATTTCGAATTACGTAATTCAGTTAACAAACACGCATTTGATTATTTTTTATTTGTTCTAGGTTTCCTGTATTCAATTTGGTAATTGTGTTAAATTTGGTATTATATTACATGTTCATTTAATTGGAAATGTTTAACATTACCTCAAATTTTGCAGCGGTATTTCGTTGTTTTTAATCATTGAAATCAAATATTTATTGCAGTTCTTTATATATTATGCATACTGCCCATTTTGCTGTGTATTATTGTTAAGGTTCAAATAGAGTGGAATATAAATTTGCAAAAAAAATATAAAGAGTAAAATTTTAGTTAGTCAACCAATTTTTTCTCTCATACCAAAATAATATTTAAGACTTAAGTAAAATGTTTTAATCGGAAAAAATACTTACTGAGAAAAAAATAAAGATTTATCAAAATATATCAAACACATCAATAAATCGGATATTCGACCAAGAAGAGACATTATAATCAAGCTGGTTGGACAAAGAACTTGATAAAGTTCATAGTGTGGCTGTGACACAGGACTATGTGTTTCATTTGAATTACTTCGTGATATGTCTTGTTCAATTGCAAACATATTAAAATAATATATTCTCACCAAATGTTACAGACGTAAACCGACGAAATAATGTGGCTGCCAAACCTAGGACCACCTCCACCTTATGAACAGGTAATTTATTATTATTGTTTGACTTTAATTATGTTTAAAATAGTGCAAAGCACGTTTTAAAAATATTTTATGCATAGCTGAGCTATACTAAATTATTTAGCATGTAAATTTATATTCTTTAATCGAATGACAAAATTTGATAACCACATGCTATAACGGAATTATTGTGCAGTGCCATTGTACATTTTGAAACTCGCTTGACAGACATCTTTTAAAAAATATAGATTTTAGGGTTTTTTAAACATACTGGTTCGAATTCCGTAACAGAGTTGAAGCAAATAGGCCATAAAGGCATCTTATAAGAAGTAAAATATTTTTATCACTTGATAGTAACGTTACTTAGAATATATGTTATATATATTCATATTTTGTATTTATAAAAAAAAACAAGTATTCACTAAACCTCCAAAATAGCACAAAAGAATTTTATCTTGAAAATTTCCTAATTACTTTATGAACGTTTCATGTAAATTAGCTTGCTTGTTTTCTACAACACATTAATTTTACTTTTCTGTTTAAATACAAAAATGTATACATTACATTATGCAAAGACATCTTAAACTTTATAACTGGCCTGTTATACCTACTGCATGAAAGACCGTTTTAAAAAAACACACAGATTATATTGTAGTTTCCAATGCCAACTAATATGCTAGAGTCATGTCATATATGATCCAAACTTTGGTAACATTGTAAAGAAATCTGTCATTATAAACGTTGAAATGAAGACCTTTATATACACTGTTGAAATTAACCATAATTCAGAGAAATAATGCAACAAGAATACTAGAACAGATTATTCATACACATTTTTCCTACAAAAACGAACCTTTATTTAACTGTTACCCTGCTAAATTTCTGAAATGCACTGGTAAATCATTCAATTTGGGCAGTACCATTTAATATTCGAAAGGGTGTTAGACAGAATAGCAAACAATGCAGACAAAGATCAGCCTGCATGGATATGCAGGCTGATCTTTGTCTGCACTGATCGCAAAGGCAAAAATATTTGCCACCAGCGGGCTAAAGGTTAAACAGACACATCGGCATAATTTATATCATCTACGCCAAACTATGCATTTGTCTCCTGAAACAGTACATAACTAATTCATTCCCGTTTTTTATATCATTTTAATTATACGAGGGCGTGTACTTTTTATATCAATTTGTATTTTATATCTTATTAAAATGACTAATTTTCTCAAAGAGATGCATATCTCAAGACGCGCTTCAAAATATAATACAACTTAAAAATACATTATCTTTTATTTTAATCCTAAAATAGAGGAAAGTGGAAACTGCACAGGTCGGTCAACACGACAAAAACGAAAATGTTGCAAGCTCGGCTTGATTGAGCCTACACAATATTGAACGAAATACACTAGTACTTTTTACAAAACAAAACTTAATAAGTACTGAATTGACTAGACTATATCAATTCGATTAAAATTACTAAAAGTACTTTCTAAATTTCTAAAACGAAACTGAGGGTGTGCACCCTATCCCCTCTAAATGCCTCTAATCAATGTATGGCATATTTCCATGGCTTATTTTTTATACTTTATTTGTCAGATTTGTAACGCAGCACAATAGACCTACACAGACATTTTCGAAAAACAGTTCCGCGTCTTCGAAAGGAAATGGGATAACATTCTTGAAGTTAACTATTCACAAGAAGAGAGAAGGTGTTAGAACGTTCAAAACTGGTGTGTTTTTTTTAAAAAAAAAAACTTTACAGATGCAAGTAACGAATATAATATACTGTTCAGTATTTCTAAACAAACTGAACAAGCAAAGTTAATTTTCAATGAAAACATTTCCACATATACATAAAACAAATTTATACTAGTATGACTATTTATGCATTTAGAAACAGCGTTTCCATATATGCATATAACAAATTTATTTGAACGTAAATGAATGGGACACTTGTTCCGCGAAAAAAGCCACAACAGAAAATGGAGGAAGGAGTCAAATCATTTTTAAATCGTATTTTTCCGTAGGTCAGGACTGTGTTGACATGATTTAATAAATATCTTTTTAACTGGATAAGTTACTTGCTATTCAACAAAACATGTGGGGTTAAAATAGATCCGTATGCACCATCTTTTAAAGTCTAAAATTTACTCGTCGGTACCTCAATATGTTCATAATATATGCCTAATGTTGCTGACTGGAGCTGTCTGTAGCTGTAAATTGCCATTTCCCATCAAAATATCTACTAATTAAGTGAAAATATACCTTTTAGGACTCAAGACGTTACTTAAATGCTGTATGTTTTGTTCATGCCCTGAACGAGCTCACGTGCAGAGAAGTCTGTTAAACTTAACCAATCATGTGACCTCCTACAAGAACTAATTAATATTCAAATGCCATAATGGTTTCTACAGCGTATAGTCTCCCTCTAGAATGCCAAATTCCATTTAACCATGCAGAACTAATTAAATATCTACCAATAAAGGTTACAGATTAAACCATACTATGTACCAGATTGACCCGAAGTTTATCCGGCAGTTGGTTAATTGGAAATACATTAGAGGTTTCTTGGAACGTCAAAACAAACGCTGATAATGAAGATAAAAACATGCGTACACTTGCATTATTACCAAAACTTTAATTTAATGTTAGAAATCATGTTATCATATGAGCCACGCCATGAGAAAACCAACATAGTGGGTTTGCGACCAGCATGGATCCAGACCAGCCTTCGCATCCGCGCAGTCTGGTCAGGATCCATGATATTCGCTTTCAAAGCCTATTGCAATTAGAGAAACCATTAGCGAACAGCATAGATCCTGACCAGACTGCGCGGATGTTGGTTTTCCCATGGCGCGGCTCATATATCATTAATCATATGGTTTTAATTCCAGATTGTACTACAAGCGAATTTTTTTTTACTAAACAAGAGTGCCACTAAATCGCTTACCTTAATACCACTGCGGACAATGTCAAAAATCTGAATAACACACTTACATTCGCGCGCACACGGGCAGGCACGCACGCACACACACACTCAGAAATGCAGATATGTGTATGTATAATATGATTGGTAAAGAAATAAAGAGGGCGTGAAATGCAGCATTTTTTATCAATCAAGGGCACACTTATACCTCAGGACCTAACATCCCATCAGGCTTTTAATTAATCTAAAACAACATATCATCGAACATTTCTGCTTTAAAAAAGTGAACTCTAGTGCGTTTACAAACAAATTCTGGACGTCAACCAACCAAATTTTATGAACCTTTGGTTTAGGTCAGCTGAAGAGTGATTTTTTTGTTATTTCGCCTATATTTTTAATGGTATTACAGCTAAACATTCTGAAAATCATTAAAAAAAACATTATATACGGTTTCTATATTCAATATCGGTTTTCATTTCTTTTCTGTGTTAGACTTTGGGTACGCGACATAACCACCATCGGTAACTTTCGTAGTAACAAGAACGTGAATTACACATTACATGTTTCACAGGTAAATTGTCATTGTTTCCCTTTATAAACAGCTGCTGGCTTCATAATTTACTTATTTTGCTGTTACTATGGGATAATTTCCCATTTCATCATTTGTTTTTCCAGCGTGAAAATGAATATTATCCCATTGCATTTTTAACTTTCTGTCGTATGACAGAATATTTTCCCATTGCAGCTTTTGTGGAAAATATTTTCACATTATATATTATGCCTTTGGAGGCATGGGAAACGTTTTCTGGTCTCATACTAGTATTTGGCTTTCCGGTTTCCCAGTTGCTCAAATAATTTCCCACTGAACCTCACATTAGTGAAGGAATATTTCCACCCATTGCACTTTCGATGGAAATATATCTCCATATTTCTTAAATTTTCTGGGAAACATTTTTCCATTGCATCTTCTGCTTTCTAACGGGTACAGTACAATTTTCGCCATAGTACTTTATGCGTTTGGTGGTACGTGGAGTATTTTCCCATTTATTCTACTAGATCTTCGCCATCATGTTTTGCTGCAGAACGAACTTATAATCCATTTGCACTTTCTGCTATAATTGGGATTATGACTATTTTTCCAATGCATCTTTCGAACTCAGTGGGAATGGAAGCGTCTACTTCTAGTGATAAGGGAATATTTTCCAGTTGCATCTTCCGCTTTCCAACGGGACGTAGTGGCTTTTCTCATGGCAACTAATTTTGCTCTGACGATTTTTTCCCATGGCATCTTTTCCTGTCAAGTGGCACAGGGAATATTTTTCAAGATGTTGACTACTTTTTTCTCATCGCGTCCTGTACTACAGGACGTACTTTCCAATTTAGAAGATCGGTTAAAGTGTCCTCATTTCAGTGAAATATGGACTATTTTCGCATGTATTCTCTTCATCTCTTTAGATGATATTTTCTTTTCACTGAGAAGAGTATACATCTTCTGCCTTTCAGCGCGACGAGGGGAACATCCCATCGCATTTCCAACTTCAGACAAGTCAGAGTAAAATTTCTAATTGAACTTTTCACAATTTCCTGTTTCTAGCTCCTTTTCACTTCTAAACCAGTGCCATTTCGCCTTGACTTAAGACTTTCTTGCTAAAAAGGTATCATTGGCGAAAGTCATGTACCATTTTTCACTACCTTATACTGTCTCTTAATTAGCTGCTTAAATGATATGTGTGGCATAAACTTTGATTAACCTCAATGAGTATCAATTAATTGTTTATTTGCATAACATGTCAACTTTGCTGCAAACATTTTCTGATACAGTAAAAACAATACTTGTAGAAAGAAATGAAATAGCACTAAAATATTTCCGTTGGACACGAAAATACAAGTCAGTCTATAGAAATTAAAACTTAACTCCATTAACTCTTTTTCTTCACGTTTACATATGCCAATTGTTACCAAGTTAATATGTGGATGTTTCAACCTGACCTGACAAACAATGAATAAGGAGTTCGAAACAGCAAATTTTCTGGCACAAATATCGTCTTTTTGTTTAAAGTAAGAGCGAAACTGTACTACGAACATGAACATAATCTGGAGCTAAGAGACAACGGTATAACCTCAAATAATCGTTTTGTACATTGTATTACCGGTCAGTGACACTAAATGATACATATAACAAGCATAATAGTCACAGCATAAATATTAAATAAATATCAGTATGATTTAACTATTTTTGTGTTATTACTTACGATTTTAACATAATCAAGCATTTCCATTTCTGGACTCGAAATCAAAACATGCCAGGGGAAACTATTCCCACTGGAAAAAAATGCCATTTTAAATTTCGACATTTCAATGTGTAGAATGACATCTTTATTCAATTTTTGTGGTTCTTTCTACGATGTTTGGCTCTGTGTGTAGTGTGCTGAAAGTTTCCCTCGATTAGTTACCCTTCCGTTTTGTTGTTTATCTTTGATACTTTGACATGCAATCTGTTGTCCATGAAGTCTCAAATTGGAAATATACACGAAGTTTGTTTCCTCGACCTATGAATTGAAAAATAAAAGATCTGCATATTTGTGAAATGTTCTAAGGACCCTACATGTGCATGCTCTTCTATACTGCTGGTAAGAATGGCGTTAGTGTGTCACTGATATGGTGCGGAGAAAAGTGACGTCAAATTGTCGATGATATGGTTAGATGAACAGAAACGTCAATGTGTCCGTGATTTGGTGCGGAGAGTAGTGATGTCAATGTGCCGGTGATATGATGTGGAGAATAGCGCTGTCAATTTGTCAGTGGTATGGTGTAACGGAAAAGGTCGTCATATGGTGTAAATAATGCTGCTGTATGTCGGCGGTGTTGTGTGGTGCATAGGGTCATCGGCGTGTCGGTGTTATTGTGTGGAGAATAGAGTCGTCATTGTGTCGGCAATATGGTATGGATAACAGCGCCGTCAACGTGTGGTAGTCCGTGAATCAGGGATATGATGTGCAGAATAGTTGTCGTGCCGATGATTACGATGTGCAGAATAGCATCGTTAACGTGTAGGTGGTATGGAGGGCAGAATACTTGTAGCGTCATCAACGTGTCGATAATATGGAGTGGAGAATAGCCTTGATAAGGTTCTATTCGATGCTGAAAAAGACAACAAGCTGTGAGCAATGTATACGTTAATCTGTATATTATATCCGTACATGGGGACTGCAATCTTGAAACGTGCCTTTTTCCAATTGGATATTTATCCTTTTGCTTAACATGAAATCTTGTACTATGAACCTTTGCTATTCCGTCTCTTTTGATAACTATTCTTAACTTTATATGGAAATACGGCTCGAAACCCGTTTCTTATCTCTATATAAAAAATCTGACCGCAATCGATTATTGGCCGGAGGAAAATTCTTCGGTATGTTCTCGATACATATAATTTCTTACAGGTCAAAAAAAAATATTATTAAAGTTCACAGCAGATAATTAATCATCCATTACTTCATAGTCTGAACTTCGATCTAAAAATAACCCTAATTAAATTATATATTCAAATTTAAACGACACCAGATGTATGTAAAAAAACAAAGACAAATATCAAACAGGGAATGCCACGTACCAAAAACGCAGCCTCCCCAAAACGAAACCCACAGCACGCAGACGTGCACGCCACAAACACACACACACTCGCACACACGAGGACAAAACGAACAAAGAACGGAACACAGTGGGGCACTGCCTTGGAACGGTCAGCGGCAAAAACACCTCTCGGGAGCTTAAACCGGTTTATGGTGCGCACCCAACCTCACTCTTAACCCCACCATGTGCCAAAGACACGGGACAGTGTAAATAAAAGAAACCCCCTCCAGGTGAATCTCTAACACACGTACTGGAACCAAAAAGGCATGACATGTAGAACACAAAAATGCTCGTGTATAAATATATAAAAAGCAAACATTAAGAACCAAAAACGTATGTACTCAATGCCTTTTCAGAAGACAGAGCAACAGAAGAAACACCCTTAAGGGCCAGACGAAACAGGCCAGAAGACAGATATCAAAACAGTTCAGTCCTGGTACGATTTAAAAACTGCTTATCATAGAGTCCTCCCCCTCTTCCGTCAGACACAATCAATGCTTATAATTATATATATCTAGTCCTGCCTCCGAATAAAGGCTACTTCTAAAATCTTGCTTGCTACTAATATTTAACTTGCTTGCGACTACTTTAATACTGACTGTTTCTTTTCGTTCAGCTCAGCAACATTTATTATAGATAAACCTCTGTTGAGAGACCCTTGAAAACAAAAACCCCTTTTTCATTTCCTAAGGTTGGTCTATACAGACAGGTAAGACTGTATTTATAAAGAACCTGTACGGAAATATTTTTCAATGTGTATGAATTCCTTCGGCCGTTTTGTAAACATTCTGTTTTGAGATGAGGAGTTTTACGATGGAAATACCTTTCAGAAGTTACGATCTTTGACATTGTTGATTCTATTCCAAAGCCCACCCGGTTTATTACTCTCTGTTCTACCGCTATGTAACGCTATGTATTTTCTAACGGACCATAAATAATACGCCGTGGTGAATTCTTGCTGAACACCAATCAACAATTCCTGATTACATCTCTGCAAAAAAGAAAATAAAATCCACAAAGGTTTTGATAGAATGTGAAGTATCAAGGTGTTTTTAGAGAAGTGTAGGAAAGGCATGCACTTGCGTACCCGTGTTTAACTAGAAGCAAAACTCTCTGCGATTGATTAATGGCATTAATTGACAAGAATCTAGCGCTCCCCGGAGTCCCACGATGCAAGACTGCTGATCGCTTTATGCTGCCACAATCGAGCCATTAATCAAAAGTTTAACAGGATTGAACGTTTTTCGAATGCGCTTATTAGTTATACAACAAAGAAACCAATCAAAAGACAGTAAACAAACATTTTTTTCTATGAAAAAAATCACAAGTTCTGTTCAGTATTTTTTTTCAAGCTTGTTGTTTCAAGTTTATCAGTTTTCTTTCTTTTTTCATCACTAAATCGAATATTTATTCGTTTCAACAGCATTCGCAAGTCGCAAATGTCTTAAGCAAAAAAATACAACAACCATGAAATCGTTTGCCCATGACACACTCTCTTAAACGAAGCAATTAAAAACGTTCAGTACACAGCTAAACCTTGTTTATTTCTCATCGTGGAGGTTCGGGGCAGCTTGGGTGGTCTACTACCACGGGGAGCGTTGCCAAGCAACCGTATGTCGAACTTGTACGTGAAGAGCGGCCCACCATCACACGCAACCAATCAACGCTCGTATTTACCGCTTGTACTGGTGTCAGTTACCTTTCCTAGGCGGGGCGACAATCCAAATGTATGGATGTTTTCTATGTGAACAGTTCAGAATAGTAACATTTTCTTCTCAGTATGAAAATACCTGTGTAAATGAAGTTGTTAGTATGGAAAAATTGTATGATATAACATGCAACTGCTTGACTCTGATAATGTGGCTGACCATGTGTCATTCCAAGACTAAGACATAAGATGTAGTTTAAAAATATACTTAATGGGACTTACTTAAATGTGATTGAGGATTTTGTTAACTCATTCATTCCCTTCTTCTCTCGTAGGGTCTTACAATGGCCTCAGAGAGAAAGAAGAGGTCCAACAAATATCTGGACTTGGAATACTTAAACAGACCTAGCTGGGTAAATGCCAAAGTTGCTTACAAACAAGTGAGAAAGGTGAGTTTTCTTTCTTCAACCTCCCTTACATTCTTTATACATGAAAACCAACATGTGGTGAATAGAAAGAGGCCCTCTTCGGGGCAGTTCTTTTCCACATTTTCTTCGTTATTAAACTTAATCAAAATTAAACTGAGTAATTTGTTTTGACCATCTTCAAAAAACAATTGTTATATATATGAATATATGAAAAGTTTCCTTGGTTTATACACCTGTCGAGTATAAACAGTTATTTAGGTCATACACATTTGAATGCATGTTCTACATCTATGATGATTTGTATGTATTTACGCTTGTCTAATTGCCTTTTTATGTTTTTAGGGCAAAGCTGACGGCAATAGATATGCCCTATGGGTCAGAAAAAATATCCAGAGATATTTATACAGTATTGGATGTTTTATACAATTACATTGTGGAAAGGTTTTATTCGTCGGATTACTTTTATTATCATTGTGTTGTGTTGGTTTAAAATCAGTACAGATCGAAACGGATGTGCAAAAACTATGGGTAGAAGGTATGTTAATTTTTTTGACATCATTTAAATCAGCACCATGATTTTTGTAATGTAAAGACACATAATTTACCGGTATTTTAAAATCGAGTACTCCTTTGGCGCCCCTCGCCGCCATCTTGGTTTGTGACCCAGAAAGACTGAAATTCAATCAAGACGGTGTGTGGTCCATCTATTTTTGGATCACAGCTAGAAGTTTTCTTTCTTTAAGCTGTATTCCCAGTGCCTGTCCATGGTTCTTCTTCTTGTGGTCACTTTTAATATTGAAATACTTTATCTTGAGCATAATGTTCTTGATTCCGAGTTGTCTTTTGGCAATTCGCTTGGCGATTCAGTCACTGAAACGACCCTCCGAGCAGAATCTTGTTGACTCTCGCTTGCAAAAATATTTAGTGTTTTAATGTAAAATTCTTAATGGGCTGGTAAATGTTCTTGCAATGAGATGCTTTTTTTAGATATTAATTTATTAACGTTGTAATAGTTTAATCTTGAGTTATTATAAAATATATAAGTAAATTTACTTACAGTTAACAAAAATTTAGAGATTACATCGGATAAGAGTGTCCTAGTTTTTAGTGTCACGAACTTTAGCGCCAAATTAGGTAACCACGTGTCCGGTGATGGACATACGATTTGCACAGAGTGTAACTTAGTCACTTGGTGACAGAAAAAAGGCATTTTCACGTGCATAACTTTGTTCATATTAATAACTAGAAGACAGTAAAGATATTCAACATGGCGGATGTTTGATGGGGAATATGCCAAGGTTAAGTGGCCTACATCAGCGAGAGCAGCCGGATAATTCTAAGAGAGAAAAAAAAACACAAAAAATCTAGGTAGATCTAAATGCTTGCTATTAATGAGTGTGAATTCATCAAAACCGTGCATTTTGATGGAATGCAATATAAAGCACAATTTATATTCAGAATAACCAGTATAGAAACTAAATGAAATAAGCAGAGAATTGGTCCTTAATTAAAATTTGAATTGTTTTCTGTTTAAAATCTGTAGAAGGTAAGAGATTTGTGGGTATTTCTAGTATGATTTAAAAAATGTGGATTGATTTTGAATAAATTTTAATTTTGGGAGTTATGATGTTGTTCAATGGTCTTTGTTGCATTTGGCCAAATTTTAGACCAATGCTGGGTTGTAGCTGGTCCAAATCTCCAAAACAGTTATTATGAAATATAAAAGAATAAAATTGAAATAAAAAAACAAAATAAAACCCATAGACTATTTTTAAAAAGTAGTGTTCATATCTGAGAGAACAGGGATGATTTTGTTTATAGTAATGTTTGAACTGAAGTAGCTATTGAAATCTTTTTCTTTAATAGCAGTACCTGGCTATATTTTTGCAGTGTAAACTGTAATACTGTAAAATCATTAATATTCATGGGGAACTAATTTTCGTGGTTGAGTCAATCCACGAATTTAATACCAACGAACAAGTAAAATTCCCATTCATTTTATGTTAAAAAGTTAAAATCCACGAATTCATATCCCCACGAAATTGCTGTTTTGACCATAACCACAAAATTTCATGCCCACGAAATTAAATGATTTTACAGTAAACTACTAGTGACAGACAAATTGTACAAATATTCTGGCATATTTTCCATACTCAAGGTGAATCACAAAAACATACAAGCTTTAGTATTAGCAGTAGTAACCTCAGTAGGGTGTTAGTATGCATGTTTATCTGTTCCCCATAGGTTCACAAACTGCCAAACAATACTGTACATCACATGACACAATCCATACAGGTCTTTGCTAATTAAGTTTTCATTCCAATTAACAGCACTATCTCAAAAAAAAATTGTTAAATCTTGTTTTATAAATGGCAAGACCTAAGTGAAGCCAAAACTTTTAAAAGTATTTTGATATTGTAGTAATATAGACCCATTTATCTTCAGCCCTTCCAGAATGGACACTTTATTTTGTCAGGGTGCAAAAAAGATGGCTGTTTCTGAGGCATTGTGGATGTATCTGAGGTGAAAAATAGGATTATATGAGCACACACTGTATTTAATTTGCTTTATCAGCAATTGGAATCTTGTTTCTTAACAGTTAATGAATTTTTTTATGACTTTCCCCAAGCTTGGCCATAAAATTTGCACCCAAGTCGTTTTGCAGAGCAGTATTTTTTTTTTTGCATTCAGTACATCTCCTGATCTGGCAACCTAAACTTTCATGAAATTAGCTAGATGATAGTTTGAATTCTAGGAAAATGTTTGAAATGTGTGTCTTGCTGAATTCTAGAAAAATGTTTAAAATGTGTGTCTTGCTTTTAAAACTTGAAAACGTAAATGAGGATTCTGCTGAAATAAGCATTGAGCTGTCTGTTCAAATACCTAATTAAGCTCTGAGCTAAAATACTTGAAATAAGTATGAAACACAAAGTACAATAACTGAACTTTTGGAAACATGGCTGCAATAATATAGAATTCAGGAAAGTATTTTATAGTGAACAAAAACAAAACTTTCTTTTTTATTGTCAAACACCTATCTTTATAAGTTTTTATCATACATTGATATATCTTTGACATGGTTAACAGTTGGTCTAAATCGCCATCCCTACTAAAAGTAAAATGTTTTAAATACCAAAATTAGACAATATATTTATATATATTTACTATTAAATGTGCTTTAATAATGCGAAATATTAAACTGGATGAAAATAAAACAAAACATTTTTTTGATCAAATGATCAAAACATTTGACAGTACCAAAATATTCAAAGGAAGGAAATAATTTTTGAAAATGATTTAGCCCAAAATGTCAATTTGTCATTTTTTGTGTTTATTTTGTCAGAAGTTAAAGTTCATTGGAAACAATTCAGACTAGAAAAGTAAATATGGGGTATATGAATATAAAGGAAAACAATGTTTTGCATAAATTGTGGGAGGCTGTTACACTAGAAAAGTACATAATTATGGAGTATATGAATATAAAGGAAAACAGTTCCGTGCATAAATTGTGTAAAAGAATTGCAGATAATTTGTGCAGTCAGTGTAAATGAAGCAGTTAAAAAAGAATGATTGCATGGGAATTATAAGACCGTCTCTTGCCAGAATCTTGTCATTATTTCTTGGATTCTATACAGCTTTATCTCTAATGGGTTCAATAAATTCATCAGCTTTACCAGTTGGTCTGTCTTTGTACAGAGATGCAAATTTTTCTTAGCCTCTTATTTTTCTGTTTCCGTTTTTTCTTTTCTTTGTCTGTCCATGTGTATATCATTCAACTTAATCATGTTTATATCTTCTCTTTCTCCAACACTGTCTATCTTTATTTTTGTTCCTTCCCGCTTTCTGTCTCTTTCTCCATGTCTCTTCTGTGTGCCTTTTTTTTCAAAGTTTTTTGTCCATACATCTTAGATTCTATCTTTCCCAGGTTTACAGGGCAGGTTTTCATAATTGGATTGAATATGCACATGAAAGTTCTCTTAACAAATGATTAGCAAAAAAATTGAAAACATTTGGTCAGAAAATCTCTCAGAGATAGAATTACCATTCAGGAGAACTATTATGTAACATGCACATTAGCTTATTCAAGATTTTGTACCGATAACAATAATAAAGTCTTTATTTGCATGCTTAAGTAAATTTAAACAAGTTACATAATAATGCAGAATTGTTTAAACTAGGCGATTCAGTTTCCATAAGTAAATTGGTAAAAAATTTTCAAGGTTAATTAGAAACACATTCATGAAATAGTTAGCTTGCTTTCTTTTTAGACATCTAACAATATTCAACGAAGTTTCTTTTATTATCAGCCTTTTTGTTCAATCATTCGCTTGCTGTAATTTACAGTTTTGAAATTAAAAAAAAACACGCACGCATTACTAGTTTTAGATTTTTGGCTCAGCATAACTCTGAAATGGTACAATCCAAAAATTGGCAAACTGAAATTAGAATTATTTTATCTTTCTGAATGTGTGTATGGCTGCGTATTCTTTGAAAGTGGTTTTGTTTGACTTGTTCTTGTTTCGTTATGTGAAATAATAAGTTTACAAGATTTCTTACTGTTCATGAAAATGCATACAAAAATTTTGAGAGATATATAGATTTAAAACTAAACTTTTTCCAAACCAGTGCTGTTTTACAGTGTGACTGATAGTTAAAAAGTGTTTAACAAAGTTACTTCTCTTCGTTTTAGTAAGTAGTTACTTCCCTTTATTTTAGTAAGTAGTTACTTCCCTTTGTTTTAGTTACTTCCCTTTGTTTTAGTAAGTAGTTACTTCCCTTTGTTTTAGTAAGTAGTTTCATCTCCTTTTGTTTCTATTGATTGTTGTATCAACATGATGAAAGAAAAAAGATATTTTTAGTTCAGAGCCGTTCTTAATTTACTGGGGAAAATGTTTTTATAAAATAAAAGAATCTTGATTCAGCCATGCAAATTTATTGCAGTTTTTGCCTTTTTTAAGTTGATTTGCATCAAACATACATACAAGATTGCCTGTAATTTCAAAGCTCATTAACTGGTTCCACAATCTTTCTTTATGAGCTGATGAACCTATGAGAAAAAAGGGAACATAAATTTGCCTTAAGGCAGAGTTTTCAGGTATAAATTCAGTTTTATGATAAAAAGATGACAAGAAACTGTATGATGTATATATACAGGACCACCTATCAACGTGATCAAAAACTCGCAATTACCATAAAGGAATGGTGGTTATGCGAGTGGTTTGTCATGAATTTCACCAGTACAAGTCTATACCAGCTTATTATTTTGACAGTTGTAGTCAACAGCTAGCCTTTGCCTTCATTCAATATAATTCATAATTTTTCACATAATATTTAATGGAGTGGAAATGATAGCTAATTTTATTCTGTTTCTTTGTTCATTTGTTTTTTAGATAAGTATATGTGTCTCTGATGTGCTGGTTTATAAAGAATATAAAAGGAAGGTCATAACCTTAGGAATGGTCCATGCAGCGTTTGGTCATTGATCAAACATGGGGACATACTTCCCCCTAAAAGTAATTATTTCTCTAAATACTCACAGTGTAATACCCAGTGATTCATCAAAATCATATATAAATTTTCATGAAAGGTCATGCTTATTTTTGCTATTGTGTGAATATTGTTCATTATCCTTTAATCATGTTGAGAAATTGTCTAACCCTATGGAGAACAAAAATTGGAACAAAGATGCATCATGAATTGAATAAAGTGCAGTTTATAACTGAAAATACAATTAGAAAATGATGTGAAAACACCACAAAATGTGTAAATCTTGTCCAACATAAAACTTTGGGGGGCATTGTTAATTACATTCATTAGGATTTAACTTTCCTTTTAACTTAGTTACATTGAACAGTTATTAAAGAGAAAACATTCAAAGCAAAAATAAACTGTAGGGACCAAACATTATAACAATATGGTGCTACTTTACTAAATGTTTTAAATTACTTTGAAAGTATTCAGAAGGTTGACTATAATGTGGAGTGTTTTTGAAACTTTCTACCTTCCTCCTGGTGGTATAATGGCTGTTTTATAGTCCCCCTGGATACCATCTCCCAATGGTATTTTAATAGCAAGGAGTGGGTTTTTGTATGTTTATTGCACAAGGCTGGTTATGGCTTCAAGCTTTTTAAACATATGGCTGGTTTGCCTTTAGCTATTTGGAAATCTGCTATCCATGTGAAAGAAAATAATTTTCACCTTTGCTGTTGACTGACTGTTACATTTTATAAATGATCCTTGTAGAGATATATGTAAATAATCATTGTATCCATTTGATACATTATGTAAATATATATGTAAATAATCATTGTACCCATTACTTAATGAAAACATAATTATGTAAAATGATCATTGTAGCCATTCATTACTTTATGAAAACATATGCAAATGACCATTGCAGCCAATATTAAATAAATATATGTAAACGATCATTTTAGCAAATAATTATGTAAATGTACCAGAATGATCATTGTAGCTAGTACATAATATAAATATATAATGTAACCTATAGATTATGTAAATATACATTTAATATTCAGATATACATAAGTGAACATTGTAGGCAGAACACGATATTGTAAATACTCACGATCATAATGTAGCCATTATATTATGTAAATGATCATCTAGGCCAATACATTATGTAAATAATCATTGAAGCCATTACACTATGTAAATGATCATTGAACCAATTACGGGGCCTCCGTGGCCGAGTGGTTAGAGTCGTTGACTTCAAACCATTTGCCCCTCATCGATATGGGTTCGAAACCTCATTTGAGGCGTATAATTCTTCATGTGAGGAAGCCATCCAGCTGGCTTACGGAAGGTCGGTGGTTCTACCCAGGTGCCCGTTCTTGATGAAATTATGTACGGAGGGGCACCTGGGGTCTTCCTCCACCATTAAAGCTGGAAAGTCGCCATATGACCTAAAATTGTGTCGGTGCGATGTTAAATCCAACTAAATAAATAAATAAATTGAACCAATTACATTATGTAAATGATCATTGAAGCCATTGCATAAATGATTTTTGTAACTGTTATGTTATAGAAATGACAATTTACTTGTTTTCAAGTTCTGTATCACATTTTCTTATTTAACCCTTACCATGCTGGACATGATTGGTTTTGCCTTTGCGACCATTGTTGATCATGATCAGGCTGCACATCTGTGCAGTCTGATCATGGTCTGTACTGTTCGCTATTCAGTCAGTATCTTTATGGTAAGCACCCCTTTAAACAGGTAATGGTACTGTCCAAATTGGAAGCTGGACAAGTTCATTATAGAAATTCAGCAGGGTAAGGTTAAAGCTGCTGAATCAAGAGACATGTTACTTTTGCCCCAACTCCTTTAACTACAGTAACAGTATATGAATTAATAGAGAAACCATTGTACCAGCAGGCAAAATTCTTTCAGCAGCCAAGACAAATATAAATGGCTTTACCTGGCTACTCCATTCATTTAATATCTTTTTAAAGAGGATTTAATACCTAACAAGGAGAAAGGCTCTCACTGATTCATAGGTTTTATTTTAAAAAATTTCAAGCTTGGCCAGGTTTCGAAGTATCCTCTATTTAACATTTTTCACCACCCAGTTAAAGGATTTTGTGTCACGTATAACAAAAACATATTCCATTGAAATGTGTTTCGTATCTTTTTGATGTGTTTAACAGGCAAGTGAAAGAAGATTCGCTCCATGATTTTGCACTCTGAAATGGAGTCAAGTTGTCAAAGTTGGTGGCCGATTTAAAACTGTGCATGAATATCGTATCACTGTTGAAGCTTGGTGAATATGGTGCAAAGAAACGGTGCAGTCAGTCTTTGTTACAAGCCTGATAGGCTGCTGTTTTTCTGAAAAGATATGAATATTAATTCAAGCTGGTAATTGCAGTAGAATAAAATTGCACTGGAAAGTGAGGTCGTGTGTTGTTCGTACATCTTATAGGTCCCGTCATTGGGTTAAACATTATTTTTTTCCTGCTCAATGTGTTTCAGTGTTAAAAAAGTCTTTAGAATTCCTGTTTCTTGCTTCTTTTCTCTGGTATGTGTGTGGTTTTCAAGTGTTTTGGTCTCTATGTGTCACAGTGATTATGTGATATTTGATTTTCCCGAGACTTATTTCTGGCGATGTAATGTTAGGGTATATAAAGGCGTACCGAAATATGTTACAGTCCAAGATTGTGTTTCCCTGAGGCTGGACATTGCAGCCTTTTTAGCACTGGGAAGGTCTTATTATGTTTTTTGTATAGAGCGTGTTGCTCTAGGGAGGTTAATATAGTAAGAAACTGGGGTTGTTGCAAAGAAAATATCGGCCTCGTAGGGAGGTTAATGCTTTTCAGATAGAGGATTTTGCTATGATCGTAATAATATAGAATTAAACTCATCAATAGATTAACAAAAAATCTATTTAACTTAGATCTTAGATAGAAAAATAGGAAGTGCTTCCATTTACTGATTCTGAGCATAGTTGATGCTTCCAATATGCACACTATGTATGTACAATGAATAAATTGAAATGAGCTGCGCCATGAGAAAACCAACATAGTCAGGATCCATGCTGTTCACTAACGGTTTCTCTAATTGCAATAGGCTTTAAAAACAAACAGCATGGATCCTTACCAGACTGCGCGAATGCGCAGGCTGGTCTGGATCCATGCTAGTCGCAAACCCACTATGTTGGTTTTCTCATGGCACGGCTCAAATTGAAATATGTTACAGACAAGTATGTGAAAATTCACCGAAAAAGCCAGCATCGTATTTATACACAGAACTTACTTTACTGTGAGACCTTTCTACCCACCCCCAAATGTTCTTCAGTAAAATCTCAGGAGTGCACCCTTATTTGACATGAAGTTGAGCATATAAAAATGGGTAGCTCTGGTGACAGAATATGCAAGGTTTGCAAGATCCTCAGTGTTATGGTAAATGATCCCTATGATGATATTACTAAGAGTCACTCTCATCCAGGAATGTCACCAGAAGGGAAATTGTCATCTTATTGTAGAGTTTGTTCAGATACTAAGAACATAATTCATGGCGAAATTGCTTATAAGCATTGACTTTATCTCTCTATTACAGCAAAAAACATGTTTCAGATTTGCCTTGAATTCCTTAGCAATTTATAGCTGTTGAGAATGAAGATAACTTGACACCGTTTGATATGACTTTCAAATATTTAAGGTGGTTGAGGTACTGAATTGCTTGCTGTGAAGCCGCTGGGAAGCCACAGTCTGTTAATGTTCTGGTTCATTGGTGGCAAATCCAGGATTTGACCACTGTATCAGTTTGCTGCAGTGTGGGAAAATGGTATTAAATGGCCAAACGCAAACAATACCAAGTATCGTGTGTGGTGTATTTACATTCAGCTATCAAATGCAGGTTATGCATATCAATTATCGTATGCAGTTTGGCGTGGGTTTTTTTTTTTTGCTACTCCAAAAAACCTATTACCTGCAAAACCGTAACAGAAGCGTATTGTTGCATATTTTTATCTCCGTAATCTGGTCTTGCTTGAGATTCGATAGCTTGTTTCTTTGTTGCACAGCTAGGAAATTGGACATATAAAATAGCAGTCTAGTTTCTTCAGTTACAATTTATGTTTTATGCAGATTTCACAAAGATTGATGGCTTTCACAATTTTGACATTTTCGAGGTACACTAGGTCAGAAAATTTGATTCCAAAGCTCATAGCAAACCACTTAAGCTGACAATGTGCTTATCAATTTTAAGATTTTTTTTTCACAACCATATGTTGCATTAATGAAATGTTGATAAGCAAAAACTGTGTTTTTTAATCAAAACTATTAATACCTGTCCAATTATACAAATGTTAGGTTGCATAAAGAGTCTGCTTGGTATTTGAAAAGGTCATATCTCTCACTTCATACTCCATTTATTATTTAAATTGACATTCAGTTGCTTCTTGAAGTGTGACATCATTTTCATCAATGAAAAGACTCAGCTGGTTGATACTGTCATCTTGAATAATTGGTAACTGCACTTTCAAAGTTGACAGAAAATTAACGGCATCTGTCAGGTTTGCATCTACCTTTGGTCAGTCAAATATTGTTCAGATTTTGATTTGTTGGTTTATAATCATTATCACTGTTGTTGGCAGGTTCATTCCCTGGGCCGCTTCTAGGTCCAATGTAATTAAACTAGACCAGTCTTAAAACTCAGGCATCCGATTGGTTGTTTCTGAGGTCTCTTTTGAAACTGACCAATGGCAAACTGGTCTCCAATCTCAAATTTGATTTTATATGAAGTAACTAAATTGACTGGTACTGAATTTCAAGCAGAAAGAGCGACATAGCAATAAAACTTAACCTAGGGATACTCTTGTTCACTTTTGTATACAGTTAATTTTAAAACTTGAAATAGCATGAAAAAATGACCAGTCGTGGATATTATGGTCAGTTTCTGCAAACTATACGAGCTACTCATTGCCGATATCTGTAGAGAAGGCTGTCTGGAACCGTTTTGTTTGTATTCGATTTATACCTGATATTTTCTTTGTGCTGATTAATTGACCAGGAAAATGTAACTATATTCCTGACACTACTGTTTTAACAAATTAATTTCTCTGGCTCTGTCAATCCGAAACTGCTGTTATTTTGTTTGGTTGCGTCTGCTATTACTTTGCTTGGTTGCACTTATGCTTCCAAAGGATCATTTGATGGATTTTATTTCTCTTAGATGTCGCATCATTTCTGACAGCTGCGCTTTACTTTACTGTTTTGTTGAAATATGGCACCATACAAAATTAATTTCCCCTGGGTAGTATTGTATAATCTTAGGTTATAGGCACAAGTGTTGCTTGATTCCTTTTTCCAGAGGTCTAAATGAAGGAAAACTTATCTTTTTCATTCTTGTTTTGCAACAAAATTTAACTTTAACCCTTAGCCTGCAGACGGCAAGTGATTTTGCCTTTGCGACCAGTGCAGACCAAGATCAGCCTGCGCGTCTGATCATGGTCTGCACAGTTCGCTGTTCAGTCAGTAAACTTTCAGTAAACACCCCTTTGAATAATAAGTGGTACTGTCCAAACTGAATTATGGACCGGTCCATTTTAGAAATATAGCAGGGTATTAAAGGGTTAAATAACAAAAAGCGTTTGAAAAACACACATTGAGACAAATTGTATGTATTTTGAATGGATGATTGTTCGTTTGTCATGCTAAATACCACCACCCACAGAGTCCATATCTAAGAATCTTCACCAGATATTGTCAGCAATTGAATACAGACAGTTAACAATATTATGATTGACTCACTGATTGTTTTTCCCTTTTCTAACGAGAACGTCACTTTGATCTTGTGGACTCGATGCAGCCTTTTCAAACCTGTGCACAACCCAGGTCATTGTTAACAGAGAAGCATGTCAATTGTGTGACACTGCATAATTTTATCAGATTTCACTTCAAACGTTTCAAACCGCATTCATAAAATCTTAACAATTTATGCATAAATGCATAATTACATGTTTACTGGTGCCGTTATATATTACACATGCTGAGGCTAGTAATTACGTCCCAGACTTATTATGATGTTATTTTTTCAAAAGGAAAGATTGAACTATCGTACTTCAAATTATATCTCTCCCAAATCGACCCTCCCCTCTATTTCCCCACAGCACCACCCTGCACCACCACAATCACCAAATCATCTCCCCTTTATAAAGTCTAAAGATGTTAATCATCACATTAAAGCCTCTTGTCAGATTTATTGTTTGTGTTCTTAAATTTAGATAATTTATTGCCTGGTATTTCAAAGGTAAGAAAGTATTTTAAATGCAGATTGCAAGTTTTTTTTACATTTTTGTTCTATGCAAGGTCAGCTCTTCATGAAAAAAAATCCCCTTTCTTTAAACCTCCTGTCCATTACACTGGAATTATTCTTCCAATCTATATCATTTGGGTAAATTTCATATTTTAAAATAAAACAAAAAAAACTGATCATCCTTTGTGAATTTCTCATTTTGTAAATTAATGATTACGACCTAGGTCAGGCCAAGCTAATAGTACTTTTTGTAACACGTAGATAAATTCAAAACGCGATTTATCATGAGACAGTGTTGCCCTGAAGGCATTTTATGTCACCTACCGCAACGGTATGTTTATAGGTCAGTGTTAAAATACAGAGCTAATGCTTTAAATACAAACTTGAGATGTTACAACTTTCTACCTTTCATCAAAATGCTTTAGTTTTGGAGGTTAAATTGATGTAGGTGTTGGCTACCAGTTTTGAATACATGTTGAATGAAACTTGCTGATTTATGAATGAAAACTTGACAAGCATCACTTTGTTTTTTTGTATACACTACCTCTGTCTCTTGTTTGCACACTTTCCGCACTTAGAGGTTTTCTAGATCATTATAAAAGTTTTAGTAGTTTTATGAATCTCCAATAGAGAAGAGTTTTGCTGTTCATGCATGTTATTGAGGCAGTAAAAGCTCTTCGCTGTAAACAAATGGTAGGAACACACGTAGACCACTTTTCCTGAACTGCTGCATGCAATGCAAGTTCGTAGTTGTAACATACAGATACTGTCAAACCATTTAATTTTGTGGGAACAAAGTTTTACGGTTTGGCTCATAACCGGAAACTTTACTTCCCACCGAGGTTTAATTTTGTGGGATGACTCAACTGCAAAATCCACCACAAATACTAATACAGGGCTCCCCTAAGCTAGAAATAAGTATGTTTGTTTCCCAATTCTGAATTGCCAAATGATTTAGCTTTTAGGGTTTTTGTTGTTTTATAATTGTTTTGCTCCTTGGTAAGCTTTTAGTATTAAGATTAAGTAAACAACAGTTACTGTTGTACCATTCCACAAACATAAAAAAAAAACATCTTTATATACCCTGGTAGATTATGGGTTTCAGTTTTCTCAATTAAATGACATTTTCCCAATTTAGCCAGTGTTGGTCGCATTCCCAAATTGATGGAAAAAATGCCTGTAATGGTTTCACAGTAGCAGTTTGTAACACACAAATTGTTGAATTTTTTTCTTTTTTTTAAAAGCAGGTGGCTGTATCACCCATGTTGTATATAAAGCAAATTCATCACAAATGCTACTGCTATATTTAGATTAGATTTAAGAACAGAAGTTGCAGAATAAAGAACAGTTGCCTATGAGTGCTGAGTATTACGAGAAACAATGAAAAGCTTCGGACTGAATCAAAAATACAAAATACATAGTTTAGCCAGCAATGAAAACAAGTTCAATCCCTTACTTAATTGTTGTGACTCTAGTTTATTTTATCATTTTAAGTATTTACTAAAAATTTGATATTTTTTTTCCAGAAAGCTAAACATTTATTTTTCGTTTTGCAGAGGGTGGTCGTTTAGAAAAGGAACTTACCTATACCAAAGAAGCGATTGGCGCTGGCAGCGATATAACCAATCAAGTTGTGATACAGACACCAAAGGTTGGGAACAATGTATTGACACAGGAATCATTTAAACAACATAGAGATGCCCTTGTTAAAGCATCGGAAATCACCGTCACCATGTTTGATCTGTAAGTTACTTAGTTTGGACTTTGTTATTGTTTAGTTCATATGGCAATTTCAGATTAGTTTGGTTTTATTATGATCATAGAATGATTTAAAGATTTTCAAAGTTAATAAATGTTTTACAAAAATAAAACTTTTAGAGCAAGTCAGAAGTTTGCTGGCTAACAACCAGATGCCTCTGAATCTTAAAGTTTGTTCTTCTCTTTCGCTTTTTGATTTTGAATTTGGTGTGAGGGGATCAATATTTGTCTTAACGTACAAATAGATAGGGATGCCCAATGTGTAGCCTTGTTACTTACTATAAATATATGTTTTTTTGTTTTTTTTCAGCCAATGGAAATTCCGAGACCTTTGCTACCTGGCACAGTTTCCCATGTTCGAAGATAGCTTAATTGACAATGTAAGTGGAAATATATTGGGTCACCTACATACATTTAGAGAACCTCTGCTTTAAATCTCCCTGCGGCTTTGTTTAAGTGAAATAAGTAAATGTGTTTGTGAACAGAATCTGTGTAATTGCTATCTGTATAGTTGGCTTCAAACTTTTGAAATTTAATTGATATCTAACAAGCTGATTAATTAGTCTTTTATGTTGAATTTTGAGATCATCCTTGCAGGCTGGTAACAATAGTGAACGTTTAACGAAAGCAGAGCCTTGAGAAACAAGATTCAGGTTTGATTTCTGTCAAGTTTTGTTAAGTGGCATCAGATATAGATATTCAAGTTTTTTCCCCAAAATTTTCACTTTAAGGGCTGTCGATGGCAACGGAACAGTAGACTGGTCATATAGCAAAAAAGAAAACTATGGCCAAAGATTTATTTATGAAGTGTTGTAAAAATACTTTACCATGATGCTAAACAATATTTTTCTTTGCTACAGACATTGGAACAAATTCTGCCTTGTGTTGTGATGTCACCACTTGACTGTTTTTGGGAAGGTGCACAAGTTCTTGGACCACAAAACTTCCATTTAAGGTATTCGTCATGTTTATGTTAAAATTGTCAATGTATGTATGTTATCTTCTTACAAAACCAGCAAACTTATGTTGTCTGCTAGTGAAGCAGTTTTCTTGTTAAACCTTAGTTTTGCTTGCTTCTAAAGTAGATGGTCTTGAAATTTCCTAGTTTTTGTCTGCTACAAGAAAGGCCCTAGTTTTGTCTGCTATTCATGCAAATGTACTAGAAGGGTCCTAGTTTTGTTTGCAAATCAAGCAAATGTACTAAAAGGGTCCTAGTTTTGTCTGCTAGTCATGCAAATGTACTAGAAGGGTCCTAGTTTTGTCTGCTTATCATGTAAATGTACTAGAAAGGTCCTAGTTTTGTCTGCTAATCATGTAGATGTACTAGAAGGGTCCTAGTTTTTGTCTGCTAATCATGCAAATGTACTAGAAGGGTCCTAGTTTTGTCTGCTAATCATGCAAATGTACTAGAAGGGTCCTAGTTTTGTCTGCTAATCATGCAAATGTACTAGAAAAGTCCTAGTTTTGTCTGCTAATCAAGCAAATGTTCTAGAACGGTCCTAGTTTTGTCTGCTTTTGAAGGAAATGCTCTAGAAAGGTCCTAGTTTTGTCTGCTAATCAAGCAAAACATTTAAGAAAAGTACTAGTTTTGTTTGCTAAATTAAAGCAGTGCCAGCAGTAGTGCTGCAAGGGGATGTAAGTAGTGTAGTGCAAGCAAGTTTTTGGATTAAAATTATATATATTAAGATATATATCTAGAAACATGGCGAGAGTCTGTTGTCCTTTTGAGTAGTTTCAGAGAGGTTTTTGTGCTCCTTAATAGAGATCACTATATTGTATGTTGATCACCTTTGTTGATATGTTCATATATCAAACAGTTGTCGGCCTATCCACAATAAAGTTTTAACTCAGAACAATAAATCAAAAGCTGATATGTTAATTGATTATACTTTCATAATAATGTAAGGACTTTTTGACACAAATATAGATACTTTGCAAAAAATTTAATTCCTACTTTTGCACTCGAGAAAGCTGGGGCAGTTTACTTGATTTCAAATTTGTTCCGTCTTCGAAACCTCCCACGTAGACGGTAGACGTTTTTGAAGTGGAAGCACAAAAAGAATGGCTGTTTATCAGTTAGATTACAATAGATTGTTTTGTTTGTACAACAGAAATGCTGGTGTTGCAAGACAAAATACAAAAGCCATGATAGTTTAAATAGCACCGTTATAAAAGCGAAGAACTTGGTAAAATGGCCTGTAATTATTTCTCTTGGTACATTATTCAGCTTTTAAGTTTGCGAAATAACAGTCTCAAATGTTTTTGTTGTTTTAACGATACGCTAATATGAAAGACGTGTTAACAGTTAATGCAACATCATAATACAGAACTGCAAATGATGTGGATACTTCTTAAGTTGAAAAATGAAAAGAAGGAAAATGCTTTGATGAAAACTCAGTTTTTGAATTTGTTTGTTGTTCAAACAGAACGTTTTATGTTAAAGCTATATGTAAATAGTGAATTTAACGTCATTACAAAGTCGCAAATGATGTTTAAATGTAGAATACAACACTTTTATAGTTAAAAAGCAAAAACAGAAAATGCTTAAACACATATCTTTGATATTCACAAAGGAAAATGCAAACCCAAAGAAAATGTGGGTGGTACTTTGTTGATTTGTTTTAAGGTCCATTTTTGTTTTATCTTTTCCTTTCTAATTAGCCACACAATATCAAAGTATGTAATATGTGCCATGGTTTTAGCATGTTGTTACCAAAGTTCATGTAAAAAAAGTCATCCTGACAGTGTTAAAGTTTCCTTTCCCCGCCTATATCTTTGCATAAATCTATTATCAGTACTGGTCTATCAAATAAAAAACCTATTATTTATAATATCAGTTTCTATTGGAATCAATAAGAAATTCAAACCGTAGTGTAATTTACATAATTTTGTAATTTGAACGTAATTTTTGCATTTAATGAAATGAAAAATCTACTTGCTTTACAATGGCATTCATTGCATTGCCAACCGGTGTGGTCCACGCCTTATCATTTAGTCTTGAAAGAGTAAGTATACTGCTGCCAAGAATGTAATTTTATGATTTTAAAATAATTTTGGGGGTTTTCTCTTGTCATGAATAAATAATTGTTTTAAATTATAAGATACTCTTGTTATATACCTACGCATTTTGTTACGTGAATTTAGATTATCTGACAAGTTTTTTTTATCCATTAATGCGTATGTGATGCTATTCTTCCATTTAAACAGATTTCAGAGGTATCTTTGTACCAAATTTCAGCCGTGTTAAAATGTTAATCTCCATTAACCTTTAGACTGCTGGTGGCAAGTATTTGTGCAGTCTGATCATGGTCTGCACTGTTCGCTATTCAGTCAGTAAATTTTCAGTAAACACCCCTTCAAATGATAAATTGTACTGCCCATTGAAAGATGGACAAGTTCATTACAGAAATTTATCATGGTAAGGGTTAAGTATGGATTTTGTACTTTAGTTTTCATTTAAACTGAATAAAATCACTTTGAACCAAGTGGCGATAATATTTTAAGCCACTAATTTGTTTCAAAAGCATTTAAAAAAATTCTTAATTTCTCGCAATTAAATTTTCTTTAAAATTCAATATCTCGAAATCTTTTTGTGTTAGGTCCTAGGTATTGTAAGTTGATTCAACCTTTCTACCTGTCAATTATTTTAAAATCTAACACAGGCATCTTTGTTCAGTCAGCAGAATAAGTTTAAAAAGCATTTTTTGCATTTAACAAAGACATTTGTTAAGGACACGCCATCGAGTCAAAGGTTTTAAAGATATTTGTTATGTCAATACTCTGAAATACGATCCGGCAGGCTTTTGAGTAGACAAGGAAAGATGTAATCCTTTACTTCGCTACTTGTCCATGAAATAGAAATAAACGTTATTAAAAGGTATTTACATAGGATTCATATGATGTTATATAATTTGCGAAATGTTGTCCCTGCAGAGGTCTCAGAAAAAATCTGGGAGCGTAAAGTTAATTCCGTTGATTCATAGGTAAAAGAGTCTAAATTGTAATTTAAGTCTTAGATTTTGGTAGCTTAATGTCATAAAAAGTTTTTATTGTTAATTAACTTTAATGTCCAATAGTACAGGCCTGGGATTTTTCAGGACTGGTTCTGATTTCAGGTTTTTGGCTTCCAGAATTTCCCTTAGCTATATATTAAGTCAATTGAAAAAGAACATTTCAGGCTTTAGAATGTAGAATTTCAGGCTTTTGGTTTTTTACTGAATCCCAGGCTTGTAAGTATAAGCAAGTGTTAAGTAAGATACAGTCCACCCTCTCAAGAACAAACGCCATCATGAAAAGCTGAAATGTTTTTGTTGTACATTGATTGCTGTTCTTGGGAGGTAATGCTTAGATAAACAAGAATTACAGACTTATTATTGGATTAATTCATCTAAGTTCTGTTACAGCAATTTGCCTTTAGGGGTCCCTATGTGTTTATGGGAAGTTGTTTGGTACTGTATCTAGTTACAAACTGCTGCATAATTTTTTTTATACCTCCCAAAAAACTTCATTGTAATAGAAATACTTTTCTTACTTCAATATAATTATACGTTAGAATTTTGTAAAGTCGGTCGTAGCTATACAACAGATTTAGTAAGCGTTTTTAGCATTAGCTGCGTCAAGATTTGCATATCACTGAATGAAAACCTTGCCTTTTTCCACTGAATGTCAACTTTCATAACGAAACTGTTATAAAGCGCACAGATGTAGTAAACCTTTAAAGTTTTGTTGATCAAATATCTGACATTTCCATATTCAACAGAGCGATAAGGGCAAGCCGCAGTCGTCATGTGTGGCCTTAAGGGTAACTAGCATAAGACAAGTTCTGCTCCAGTGAACAGTATTTTAACAGTGTAAACAGTGTCACAATCAGAAACGTATTTGCTGAATTGAAGCGTTTTATACTCTGAAACACGGTCTTTGTTATTCTTATTTTTTTACAGTCCCATTTATTGCGAGATTTTACTGAATTATTTATAAAAAAAAATGTAGCATAACATTTTTGTGACCTATTTTTCTTTTAAATTGCACTGTGTAAATTTATATTTTATGTTAAAACAGAGAAAACTGAAGGTTTTTAAAGAAACAGATCTGGTATAAAGTCTAACAACTGTTTCTAAGGCAGGAACAACTTCCTTCAACGACATAATTTTTTTCCAATAGCAGAGGTTCTTAGTAAATTTACCTTTCTAGAGCAAAAAGCACTGTATACTAACTTTATTTCAGTTTTACCAGTAACTGTTGTTTGTTTTTTTCACCAGAGAGGTTTCATTTTAGTTAAGACATTTAGGTATTATTTGAGATTTTAAGATCTTCCTTAGTTTGTTGTCTTCATCTGTAGGTTAGCCATATTTGTAGGTTATATGTAGCCTCTCCTCATCTTCCAGTGGCTTTCCCTGTCCAGTAGCCTCCCCTTTCCAGTAGCACCCACCCTTTTCCAGTTGTCTCCCCTTTCCAGTAGCCCCCACCCTTTTCCAGTTGTCTCCCCTTCCAGTAGTCTTCCGCCATTTCCATTAGCCTCCATCCCCACACTCCCAGGAAAAGGGGTTCCCTTTGAACCATGTTGATTGACCTGAGGCTGAAGCAGTTCAAGCTGACCTTATAAATCTTTAGAGCACTACACTTATACATGCGTTATAAATGCAGACACATAAATGAAACAATCTTTACGCACTAATACCTGCTTCCATTGAAATGGAGAATTCATAGTACAGTTCTTTCATAACAGACTTGCCTAATTCCGCAGTCTGTTCTGTTTCATAAGACAAATCCCAGTTTCTACAACTGTTTACATTTTCTCCTTACTGTAACCTGGTTCTTCTGCATGTCAAGTAAAAGAATCCAAGATTTTTAATCAATTATTTCCCAGAGAGTTTAGATAAGAGAAGAGATAAGTAAAAAACTTGGGGATTCTTTCCTTGATAAACAAGAGAAGTTCACCGTTGCTGACAGATCCTTGCAAGTTAGGAACAACTGGAAAAAATTTGATGGATTTCAACTGAGTTTTTAGTGTGCTGCTAAAAATAGTTCCATAAAAATCCACCAGTAAAACTACTCTTAAAACTGTCAGGATGTTTACATTTCAAACTTTCCGGGCTTCTAAAATACTGAAAATGACGTTGCTCAAGATAAACCTCCAACTTTTCTCCAGTTTTAACAAATTTCACTCGATTAAACTGGATTGTACATCAAAAGATACTTTTCTCTGTTTTTAGATGCATATTTTGACTACCTCAAGGCATCCTATTAGTGATGTTAATAAGAAATTTCTATCCATTCCAAAAGATATAGATCAAGCCTTGTAGGTGTACTGGGGTGGTCTGTTTGATTGTTAAAATGTTGGCCCAATTTCATAGAACATATTCCTTGATAGTGCGTGTATTTTTTTTTCTGTGAGGATTTAATGCTCCAATAATTCTTCCAGAACAGGTAGGATGTTATAGAGGATAGTATAAATAAAAAAAAGTGAGGGATGAAAAACTCAAGTCCCGCTTACTTGATTCAGATAACCAATACATATATAAAAAAGCTGTAAAAAATGTTCAAGTTGATGAAGGATTTAATGCAAAGAATAGATTCTCTACAAATTCATGTTGAAAAGTCTCTTTATTTTGAACTGGGAGAGCTGTGCATTAGGGTGTACCTTGAAATTCTTGTAGAACATGTCTTATTGATTCCTTATGAAAATGACCCACACCTTATGAACTAACATCTTCATTCATTTCTTAGGTGTTTTTATTTAGCTGTTTTTGTTTTTTGTTGTATGTTTTTTTTCTGTCACCTGATCAGATATTGTTTTGAAGTTCTTTCATTGTTAACCCTTATCATGCTGGACAAGATTTATTCTGCCTTTGTGACCAGTGTAGATCATGATCAGCCTGCACATCCATGCAGTCTGATCAAGATCTGCGCTGTTTGCCATTCAGTCAGTATCTTTTTGGTAAGCACCCCTTTTAACAGTTAATGTAACTGTCCAAATTGAAAGACGGACAAGTTCATTATAGGAATTTAGCTGGGTAAGGGTTAAAAAGTGACAACGTTGATGTTTGATCATAAAGAAAATGTAGGAATGACTGAATACAAGACTTTGTTTCCTTATTTCCAGTGGTTTTGTGCAACTGAGATGGATCAACCTGAACCCGCTTGAGCTGGTACAGAAAATGAAAGAGGATTTTCCTGACGGCGATATGATGGAGGAAGTCTTATTGAAGTCAGGGATATCTTCTGGGTACCAAGAAAAACCATGCATCGATCCTACTGATCCTGATTGTCCCGATACAGCCCCAAACAAAGTGTCGCAGCAGGTACGTGTTTTAATCGTTCAGTCATCTCGCCTGGTGACACCGATTTAAACAATCTGTAAGAAAAAAGAAATTGGATCAGAATTTATGATGGAGCACCATATGGTAAAAAAGCATGTGTCTTTACAAACACACAATAAATCTGAAATTTGTACCACACAGTATACTGACATTGTTCTTAATGAGTCAGCAGAAGATCTTAAACATACTGATTACTTTGAGTTTACCGGTATATTTTTATTTGAATGGCTGAAGCACAAGTTATGCTCATTACATTATAATATGTAGATTTATTTGCTCCTGTTAGACCTAAAAGGGTCATAAGTGACTGTAGGTCATGGGTTCATTTAAATACTTACAGAATGTGTAGGATTGCTAATTAGGTGAAATACGATTGTAATAAATGTAAATCATATTCCTATGTCATATGTATAGAACATTTCGCCTTTTAAAATACGTCTTTGCCTGCGCAAAAGAATTTGTTCAATTGTTTTTTACTATTCCTGATGCACACCTACAAAAAGCATAGCTCTTCACTGTTGGAGTCCGCAGCACTGAAAAAAATATAATACGGGAAAATTGTCATTGCTCAATTTCAGGTGCATTATAAACTGGTAACAAATTTATCATAAGCTTCTATTTAACTGGAGGATTTCAGATAGTGCATTCATGTGGAGTTTCATGCTGTTAGTTGCTTTCGGAAAATTATTTGTTTTCGAGAACAAATGCTTTTCTTTTCTCGTGAAGTCAGATTTTCATAGAACAAGGTAACCAGTATCATAGTAGGAACTTTCTGTGTGGTAATAAATTAGCACATTAATATTAAAGATGCAAGGCAGACATGTCTTGAATTCTGGTGAAATTTGTTTAAAAACGATAATCTTGCTGGTTAATGCAGGTATACAAAGATTTCTTGAATATTTCAACATTTGCAGTTGTCTTGGCATAAGCTAGGTATAAAAAGGTCGTTCGCTTTCCGTATGCATATGTTAGGTCTGAACGAAAAGAGGAAACATGGAGACCAGTAGTCTTGTTTTAGAATATCTGATAGTTTATCTCTACAGAAGTCTGTAATCCTGCTTCCAGAAGGACATCGAATGTAGGCCAAGATTCATTATGTTTTCACTTTGTGTTTTCGCCCGTCAGATGACACGAGAGTAGGCATGTAGAATCATGTACGAGGAACTGTTCCCTGCTATCAGTTGTCAGAATCTGTGCGGCTGATCCGATCCATGTTGACGTTTATAACATTTCATGATGCCATCGTAGATGCATTCCTGGCATAGAGTCTTGTACCACCAAAATATGGCTGCATACCAGAGTATCTTGAAGAACTCTTGCCTATCTATAAAGCATTGTTTAGCTTTCTTTTATATTCTTGTCCAGAGTCAGTTACAAAATGCTTGGCATTTACCACTGTACATAATATACAGGAAGATTACATGGACATGAAATTACTATAGTTATTTTGTAGTATAAAAATTTAGGTCATTTAGGCTTAATGTGAAAACATTCTGTTTATCCCTTTTTCTTTCTTTCCTTCCAAAACCTTTAGTTACTTTCTCCCTCTTTATATTTCTCTACCACTCTTTCTCTCCATGTGTTTTCATCACTGTTTTCTCTAATATCTGTCTGACGCTTGACTTTTTAGTAGATTTTTAGTGCTTCTATTTATATGGTAAGTTCCCGATTTCAAGCTTTCAACGTATACTGCAGAAGTATCATAGAAGCATTTTGTTCTTTTTTCCCCCCGTCATTTTTTTCCCATAAAAGCTATTGGAGACTAAGAAAGATACAAGGTAACTACACATTTTGGAGATCCTTCGTTATTCAGCTGTAATAAAAGAGTGTCTGCAGTCAAAATGTCTGTTTTTGCAGTTTATAAATCATTTTATGCTAATTATGTTATCATATAAATTTGTGAAATGGTTCAAAATGTTTAGTTTTATGCTTAAATACATTTGAAAATAACTCAAGTTCAACCAAGAGCAATCAGTTATATTTGTCAGTTACGATGTGTGGTCCCAATGCCTACCGGTTAAATTTTATCACATACGCTGCATTATCTTACATTGATTTAGTATCGCGAATTTCAAATCGAATTTCAAATCACTGTAATTGACAATGCTCAATTTGATTTCAAGTTTAGAAATAAGAAAACGTCTCAACATTGATTTTATACCACGCATATGATTATAGAGTGATTGTTTGAATAATTTTGTTATTTTGTTAAAATGTTTTTAACAGAATGAGATTATTTTAGTAATGATAAAGAAAAATTGATGTACGTAATTATAATCGGTTCTGTCAATTATCTTCCTGAGTGAATTTTGATTTAATTCATTTGATAATATAACGTACCAGTCACGTTACAAAGTCACATGCTTATCAATTGTTATTTAGAAAACTGTTAGGAAAATATAGATTTTTAAAAATCATCTTCGAATTGAAGCTTTTGCTTGAAAATATCTCAGAACTAAGTGCTGGTTTCATTGCTTCGTGATTTTTTTTGATACATGTATTTAGACAAACTGTAAGATGTTAAAAAGGAAGTATTTGTGTGAAGATGTGTACTGTGGTTGTAGGTTTGAACCTAACTTGGTTATGACTGCTTACCACATCAAGTTACACAGTACCAGTAACCATTCTGGTGCTTCACAGGAAGCAGATATAATTTAAGAATGATTCAAATATCTTTTATTAAGCTTTCATCACAATCCAGCTAATATAACAATTATTGTACCAAATTTTTTGTTACACAAATTGTGAGAAGAACTGCGCATTGTTTATTAAGCAATATAGGTCTACAGTAATATGTATATTCTGTAGCAGTTGTGTTGAAGATGAAATCCATTGCATTTTCATAACTTGAGAAACAGACTTGAGCTCTTTCTCCAAGTTCTAATGAACCCACATATAAGATGTTTTAATTAAGTGCCAAACTCGTCTAATTGTTTAAATGATTCCTCACAAGATACTTCTGTTTGGCTGCCAATCCATTATTGAGAATCTACTCTTAATAAATATTTTTATGTTCTTGTTGTGAACTTTGAATAACTTCTTAAAACATTAGCTTCTCTTACACCCAGTCAGTAACTGCCATTGTTTATGTGCAAGTTCAGTAGTTTTTCATCACCAGTTTTACACCATTTTATATTATCTTAAAATCTCTTGAAGCATTCCAGATTTCATAACAATGTTTGTTTTGGTAATTAAACAGCTCTCCATTGAACTTTAAGTACAAAAAGGTTACTTTCTTGTATATGCCAGACTCTCCTTGAGCAATGTATGATTAGGAATATGGATAGACAAGATTTCTTTGACTTTGAATTAGGCAAGCCTGCCCAGTTATCTGGGCAGGTTGAGCCCTAGACTATAATTCAAGAGGTCATAAGTTTGATCCCTGGGTGAGTTACTGTTCTCAGTGATGATTTAAAAAAGTGTGTGTGAACTTCATCCTCAGCCTGTGATTCATGTTGGGAAGTTGTTGTTTAACTGAGGAGAAGAAGTTACAAAATTTATTGTGTATTTCATGTAGTATTACTTCAAAATATGTCAGGTCAGCTAATTGCTGCTCATTAACCTGGTTAATGAATAGTGTCAAAGAATGTTATTCAACCTATGTCAAGTGCACAAACATTTACATGTACCAGAGAATGGGTCATGTCAGCCTTCATATTTTGACTTAGGGATCATTTTGCTTAATAAGTCAGGATATACATCTATACATGGGGAATCCATATTCAGTTTGTCTTAAACTCTTTAGCAGAGGAGAAACTTGCAGTAGTAGTGGTAGTACCTCCAAAACAGAAGATCTCCATTCCAAATTTCTTCACTACACCTGTTCATATCCCCACCATAACACATTCTTCTCCACAATGGCTCAACACCGTACAACATTTCTTAAACATTTCCAGCCATTACAGTTAACCAACAAAATAGGTCAAGGTCACTTTATATTTTGAATAGGAAGAAAGACAGAAAGAAATTAACATTTACAAAACCACTGTGCAAAACATTAAATGAACTCTAAATCATTTCAGGTCATACCAGAAGATAACGATCTGTTCTGGTAGTGCCTCCCACTCAAAAACGTATTTATTTCATATAATCTTCAAGCGTAAATGAGCATTTCTCATCATCGTAACAAATGGAATAATAATAACTGTAACGTTATAGAACTGTACTTCGGCTAGAAATATTCAGTCATTTTCGCATGTAAATGTTTTGAGTGTCGGTGTTTGAATGAACTAGAAAGTTGACATTTATGTATTTTTGTAGCATATAATGTCAAATGTCCTGATTTAGTGGTGGTAAAATTTCGTGGTTTGGGCTAAAATAGCTATTTTGTGGAGAGCTGACTTTGTGGATTCAAACTTACGAAGATTACATGTATAAGAAATTTATTTGTTCATTGGGACTAACCCTTATCAAGCTGAACACCATTGATTCTGCCTTTGCGACCAGTGCAGATCATGATTAGCCTGCACATCCGTGTAGTCTGATCATTCGCCATTCAGTTAGTATCTTTTAACAATTAATGGTACTGTCCAAATTGAAAGATGGACAAGTTCATTATAGAAATTTAGCAGGGTTAAAGGGACTTAATTACAAAGATGGACAAAACCACTAAATCCACGAAACTTAGTTCCTAACGAATATTGATTTTTTCACAGTTTATAAATTCAACATCCCTTTTCATTGACCATAAAAAGTGAAATTTGAGTGAGGAATGTATATTACACAATGTCATGGCATAGAATAATATGGATATTTTAGGTGGCTCTTTAAAAAAAAAGCATTCAGAAGATACTAGTAGGCATCCTATTTGAGCCGCGCCATGAGAAAACCATCATAGTGCCTTTGCCATCCGCGCAGTCTGAACAGGGTCCATCCTGTTTGCTAACGGTTTCTCTAATTGCAATAGGCTTTAAAAGCAAACAGCATGGATTCTGACCAGACGCGAATGCGCAGGCTGGTCTGGATCCATGCTGGTTGCAAATGCACCATGTTGGTTTTCTCATAGTGCGGCTAATTTATCTGAATTGACGATTTGATTTTTAGCTGTTGAATCAATTGCTGATCTATTTTGGACAGGTGGAATTTTGAGTTTTTTTCATGTTGCTGAGGGAAATGTAGCAATTTTTTTTAAAAGTTGTTCGCCTTTTGACAGAATTTTGTAATATGCACTTTGGCAAGGTACATGATAAGTTGCGATAAGGCCAAGACAAAAAAAACGAAGATGTCAAAAAATGTTGCCATACAATTCTTATGGCACTTGACTGGTGGCAAGACAAAAGTAGGCAATAGGTTAATGACATGTCAGATTAATTGACTCCACATTATGATGCCATGACATGGAAGTGAGCAGTCGGTAACTGACACTACAGTACATCATAATGACAGAACAGTCACTTCTAAATTGCAAATACTTATGGTATCTGGTTTTCACATAACAAAAATACTGTCAAATCATCAATATGTGCGGGGGAATTATTTTTTTGGATAATAAGTTGCATCAATCCGTGAATTGAGATCCCAGTGAACGTAAAAGTTACCTTTTTTTTTCTATCTTGATAAGCAGGTCCACAAATTCATTTCCCTATGAAACAGTCCTTTAACCCTTACCCTGCTAAATTTCTATAATAAACTTGTCCATATTTCAATTTGGACAGTACCATAAGCTGTTAAAAGGGGTGCTTACCAAAAAGTTACTGACTGAATGGCGAACAGTGCAGATCATGATCAGACTGCACGGATGTTCAGGCTGCTCATGATCTACACTGGTCGCAAAGGCAGAATCAGTTGTGTCCAGTATGATAAGGGTTAAACCCACAAAATTGTATGGACTTACGGAACATGAAAAGAATTGTACAGACACTTGTTATTTTCTTTTAAGAAATAGTATCACTCTGTTATTTGGGTGTTGAAAAGTTAGTTTTTCAAGGATCATTCTTAAAATGCTAATTGGCTGTATATTTATGTCACATCTAAATTGACTTTTTTGCTAGGGGGATGGAGGAGTCAATTATTTATGAAATATTTAACCTAACTGCTGATCATTTCGTACTTAAACACATTAACCTATTATATAGATCTACTGTAAACTCTTTTGAAAAAAAAAGAAATTTGAGCTCTGCATCTGTGTGGGCTATTCCATATTGAAGGCAGTTTACCAACTGTTGTCTACTACATTTATCCTGTCTGTTGCCATTGACAGATTTCTTGGAATATCTTCTGCCACATTTCCACTGCATACTACTGTGACAACATACTAACAAATGCAATAAATAAACACAAGAAAACAGAGGAAAAAATCTTCCTAGAAAACTTGTGAAGGTCAAATGTGTGTTTAACAAGTCATTGGTTGCAGAAGTATTTATTCTTTGCTCATCTGCTATTTGAGCTATTGTTCCACCAGATGTGCTTGGTTTTTACCAGAACTTATTTCTGAATGCCAGGATGTCATCTTGAATAACAATCAAGTATGCCTCTTTCAAAGAAATTCTGGTAATTCTTAATTCATCCAAAACATACAACAAATATGCACTCTAGATACAACAAGACTTGGTTTTTTACATGTTTTAACAACTTACTGAAACACTTTGTCATTCCTCACTTAATTGTGGCCATCAAAAAATTAAAAGCAATAAAAAAAGAATAATTGTTGAAAATGATAACTGATTAGCTTTAGAGAATTGTCTTCCACTGAAATGCTCATTTAGGTTTTTTATTATTTTGCTGGAACAGCACTTGCAGTAATTGTTGTTGTTGTTGATGATCATCATCATCATGTTGTTGTAGTTGTTATAAATAGCGATTAGTCATTGAAAGAATGGGGTAATGACGCCAGTCACTCTATTCCTGTAACTTGAAAATCAAAATTTTGCAAAATTCATTCAGCCAAACATTGGGTGAAATTTGTTTTATTTGATATAACTTGTTTGACTTGAACTTATTTTTCTCTTTCTCTTTCAAAGGAGCCAGACTTCGGGGCAGAACTAACAGGTGGTTGCTATGGTTTCGCAACCAAGTACATGCACTGGGATGAGGACCTAATAGTGGGCGGGGTAAGGAAGAACCAGTCAGGTCACATTGTAAGAGCTGAGGCCCTCCAGTCTGTCTTCTTGTTGATGGGAGAAAGCCAGATGTACGAATACTGGAAGAAGGACTACAAGACCACTGGTATTGACTGGACACAGGAAAGAGCAAGAATGGTTCTAGAGGCCTGGCATAGAAAATTTACAGATGTAAGTATTACATAGGTCTGTGCAGTTGCAGTTATTAAAGTTTTTCCCTCCTAAACTTGAAAAGTTACTGCACTGCTGAGAATATTGTTGGAAAATACAACCTTTAAAGTCAATCAGAAATAAGCTTTGTTGTGGATCAGGTAGAATTTTCTGTTGGGGGTCAGGTAGAATTTTCTGTGGCATTCTCTGCAGTGTCTGGTTGACTGTTATTTCTTGTTATTCCTTCCCAAAATTGTACTAAGTGTATTTCCGGCAGACGTAAATGGAATATTTGAAACATTTAAGTATTGGCTTTCCATTGACATCTAACCAAGTTCTATAAAAGCTGACGTTTTTGCTTCTTTTTTTTTTATTTTGATTTTAAGATATTGTGCAGATTGAATGATTAATATATAATATTTTTGTTATTTCAGACAATGAACGGTTTTAACAATGACACAATGACGGACAATATGTACGGATTCTCAATGACATCACTGATGGACATAATGAAGGAGTTTTCCAGCATCAGTATTCCACGTGTTGCCATTGGTTACATCCTTATGGTAAGTTTGCGAAACTTTAGAAATATGCCACCGTTAAGTCGACACTGCATATGCCATATAACACTGACTACAGGAGATCACAAAATGCTGTCTTATCCATGGTTTTCGTTATGTATCAAGTAAATTAATGTAATGATCAATATTTGATCATTTTTCTTGAAACAGATTATGTTTGTTTCCAGTTGGAAGACCCTTTCGGTAATAAAATCATACTTTTCAGTAACATAATTGTCAGTCAACAATTACTACATACAGTGCACACTTTAAAACTTTAATGAATGCTCCCTGTTCTCTTAGACATTATATAAATAACATATGGCAGTGTGTGTGACATTGATATTGTCAACCCGAGGGCAGAATGTCGCCCGAGGCGAAAGCCGAGTGATGACATTCTGTTTCGAGGATTGACAATATCAATGTCACACACGCTGCCATATGATATTTATTTTATTATACCAACAAAATTTAGTACATAAAAATGTTTTTAATTCATTTAATTTAACAGTTTAATCTTTAGCGCGGTTATCGCCTGTGTACACATTAAATTGTGACATCACTACTATATGTGTACAAGGGAGGCAATCATATGGCTAAAAAATTGAAGGAGTTAATTGCCCTTATATGACATTCAAAATATCAGCGCGGTCACATGACCTGACAGTCAATTTTGCTTGGTCACGTGTCAAAAAGGTTGAAAATGTTTTTGATAGTCAAAATATCTCTTTCTCGGGTAATGGGATTTTATCATTGTAGGCAAAAGAGAGGTATAATAATGGTAAATATCATGTATGTTTCCATTGGTCAATCAGTTGCTTTGATTTTCATATTTTTCAGTTGTTTTATGCTTGTGTAACACTACTACGCTGGAACAATGTGATACAGTCCCAAAGTGGTATTGGTATCGCTGGTGTTCTCCTAGTGGCTTTAGCCGTAGCTGCAGGACTCGGGATTTGTTCGATCCTTGGCATTGCTTTCAACGCTTCAACCACACAGGTAGGATTCAGATTATTTCATTCATCTTATATCATTTAATCATTTTTTTGTTGTAATTTTTCACTTACTTTAATTTTTTATATTTTGCATGATTGTAGCCTTGCATTATGTTATGCACGTATGCAGACAAATTCTTGTTATAATGATTACTTGAACACGTGATGAACTATAAATAGATGCATACAAACTTTTTAACATTATTTTTTCAAATTTACATAATGAATTTGATTATTGCTATATTTGTAAACATTGAACTTTGTAATGAGTGAGACAGATTCACCCAGTCATCCTGCCTAAGTTTAATTTGTATATTCCATGTAAATAATGTAAAATTTTACAAAAATTGCACTTCTTTCTAAATTCTGTCTTTACTGTACGTTCTTTAATTGATGGCTCATTTGTTATTGTGTTTAAGCCAGATAATTAATTCTGTACAGTATCTAATAATTTATGATAATGATTAAGTCAAACAATACAATATATATCTACATTTTTGGACTGTCTACTAAAGTAGAGTACAAACTGATTCATCATTATTCAGTTAAAAAGATTTGCAAGGTGCACTATTTTCAAAATATTTGCCCATCTGTAGCAACAATTAACCAGTGAATTAAAAGGTGAAATATGCAATTATTTTGACTGAGCATAGGAGTCTGAAATTCTATCAATAAAACTCCAGAATTCTATCTTTAAAAAAAAAACCCCAAAAACCCTTGAATATGAAATATAGAAAATGTCTTTAGAGGTGTAACCGATTGAGCAGCCAGGAGTCAAACCTCAGACCCGTCTGCCGTCAGCCCAGCAATCTAAAACCACCTCAGACCCCTCTGCCATCAGCCTAGCAATCTAAAACCACTTCTTCATTAGCACAAAGCTCATATTAAAGTTAGTGAGGTGGTGCTGTGTTATTTTATTGCTTTGAGAAACTTTAATTTAAAAATGGGTCAAAAGCCACTAAATTGTAGCATCTCACTTGTGTAAATTGGAATGACTGAACAGTTTCATTTTATTTCGATTCTTGGTGATATGTATTAAAGCAGTTTCAATAGAAAGAGTAGGTTTATGCTTTGATAAATGTATAGCCTGCCCAATAATAAAATCACAGTATTTCTCTGTGTTCTTCCATCATAACATTTTGCATAAACAAACCACAAAGAATTTCTTTTCTTGAAGGCAGTGACTGATCACTGTTATTGGGGAAAGGTTGATAAAAAAAGATTGTTTGTTCCGTGTGTGGTCCTTGCCACAGAACTGTCAACACGTCATAAACACTGCATTTGACTTTTTGCTGAAATCATAAAATGTAATGTTTATTTGCATAAAATGCGAATACATAAACACAAAACATTGATTTTATATGATAAACGTTTTCACAGATCTAAGTGTTGAGAAAATCCATCATTATAAAACTTAACAGTTTCAGCTATAAAATTGAGAAAGTATTTTATTCTTTTTCTGTTTAAATTTGAAAATGAAGCAGTATTTGCATTTTTTAACCCTTATCCTGCTAAATTTCTATAATGAACTTGTCCATCTTTCAATTTGGACAGTACCATTAACTGTTAAAAGGGGTGCTTAACAAAACAATACTGACTGAATGGCGAACAGTGCAGATCATGATCAGACTACATGGACATGCAGGCTGATCATGATCTACACTGGTCGCAAAGGCAGAATCAATGTGTTTAGTATGATAAGGGTTAAACATTACAGCATTGGTACAGGTCTTTTAAAATATAAGGAAAAATCCATCTGAATTTAAAACGTATTTTTTTCCGAAATGTTGTTAATTGGTGTTTAAAATTTGTTACACAGAATTCAGGAATTAAAGAAACCTAGCCTTGTGAATGATACATTTTTAGACGCTAGTGTATTGAAAAGATAAACATAATTAGAAATAAATTATCAGTTGCATATTAGCAGATAGGGTCTGTCCCTTATTATTTTTTTCTTCAAAAGTTACAGTATGGTATTATTAATAACCTTCTGTAAAAAACAAACACTTTTACTCTTGACAGTGTTGGTACTGTTAAAAGTAGACATTTGCATAAGTCGTTATCAAAATTTTTTCTTGTATTAAAAGAGCATATGATAAAAATTTCGTATCCTTAACAAGAACACATTTAAATATTTACACATATGCAGAAACAGTGACAGAACAACATTAAATCAGCGGCCATGCACCTGTCAATCAATATTTTGGAAGAAACATTTTGTCAACGCTGAGAAAATACATCTGTTAGAGCAGGTTTTTCTTTTCCAAGTTTCCTGACAAGTGGTGCAATATAACAGTTCACTGCCTCACGCCTAGACTGATCTGAAATTCAGAATAATGCAAAACGATTAATTTTTGTAGACACTAATTTTTGTTGATTTCAAGATGGTATCGATCCTTATAAACAAAAACAGTTCAGGGGCCATTTTTTTTTCAATAATTTTAATGTATAACCAAACAAACTTTAATACATGTCCCAATGAAATACCGGTAGCTGTTTGCGCCAAAATCATGAAATTCCATTCCAACAAAATTAAATGACTTGGCATTATTATTTAAAAAATGACGTGTTTGTGATTCATCCTAGGAATGGAGAGGGCAATAGTTTGATTATTGTATCGCATGCAAAGTTACATCGAACAGCATATTTTAAAAAAATGATGGCATACGTAAAAAATAATTGCATTCTTTCTTGTGAAATTCTCATTATCGCGAGACATAGTGTTGACAAGGAGAAGTTTATATCGTGTATGGGTAACAGAAGGATCAAAATTTCAAATTATTCCCCTAATTGTATCAGTGTCACAAGCTAGTCTGTAATTTTAAAATGACCACCATACTTATAAACTACGTTCTTACATGAATGTAAGAAAGTTTCCCTTTAATTAGACTGGTTCTGCACAATTACTCTTTATTGTCTTTTCAATTTACCTTTGACTTCAGAATTTTTATTTCCAACTCATTCATGCTCTGTCGCTAGTTTTAATTTTTTTGTATCCAAAGATCAAAAGAATTGAAGTCATAGTAGTTTAAGAAAAGTGTACATAGACACATTTTTATTTTTCAAATGATTATTGAAGGCAGTTTGAAATTTATTTCCTTAGTATTTGATATTGATGGCCATGATTACATCCCATCTGAGTTTGCACATTCTTCAGCGTTTCATATGAAAGATCAGCCAGACTACTGCATATAATTGAAGACAAAATTCTGAGTTCTTATACATGTATCATTATTGAGAATTTAATTCTTAATACTGATATATGTATAGGAAAGTCAGCATTCTTGTCATTTTCCCAAGTTTTCAAAAATATAGCCAATGTCCTTACAATTTCAAGTTGAAGAGCCCTCCTGTATGTTTTTTGTTGAATTAGGAGTTATACTTCGTACAATTCAGATTGTCTCGCTTCAAAAAAAGGAGCTTTTCCCCATATAGTTAGTAAAATAACTGTTAATGTTCACTATTTCTTGTTTTTCAGATAATACCATTCTTAGCACTCGGACTTGGCGTCAACGATATGTTCCTTATAACACATACATATGCCGAGAATGCCAATAACGACAATATTCCATTTAAGGTAAGTTCATATTTTCTATAAGATATTAATGTTATGATGATATAATACCTCATTGATGGTCTCCATTCAAGACAAGCCTATGAAATCTTAACTTTTCAAGGGAAGCAAATTAAAAAAATTTCAATTTATGAAAAAAACTGAAGTTACAAAAATGTAGAAACTGCAGTTTAGTCCCTAAAGGCTTTCCATATTTATACTTACTGGTATATGAAAAATGCCCAAGTTTTAAAAAAAAATCCTTTCTCCATCAGTTGTGATTTGTCATTTTATTTATTTTGGCATTGCGGTACATGAAATCCTAAGTTCAATGATGGAAAACCAAGAAATGGCCACAAAATATAAGGTTTGCATTTTGACCATTGTTTAGTGACCATGTTAAGGTGACCATCTTTATGTGACTTTGCTCAATAGGGAAAACAGATCTACGAATCACGGGGTTGCGAGTTCGATCCCTGGGCGGGTCGTATGTTCTCCGTAACAAGTTGATAAAAGGCATTGTGTCTGAAATCATTCATCCTCCACCTCTGATTCATGTGGGGAGTAACTTGTGGAGAACAGGTTTGTACTGGTACAGATTCCAGGAACACTCTGGTTAGGTTAACTGCCCGCCATAACATAACTGAAACATACTGTTGAAAAATGGCATTAAACCAAAAACAAACAAACTTTCAATGTTTACTACAGTAACTGAGAGAGGACTGAATACTAATCGTATCATGTAATGCTTGTGTTCAAATATTATGACAAACATTTTTATCTAGTTTGACCTTTATTATCATTGCAAAACAGGCGATGCAAGCTTAATGGATACATTTGCCATCTTTGTCTTTAAGAAAAGTATAAATAGTTATGCCAATGGAAGCCATATCTAAGATGTTTGCTTCAGCTTTATAATCAACAAGCAAGAAATTTTTCACTGATAAATTTAATTGCTGCCACTTTTTCAACAGTGTTTTGATTTGTAAACGGTGGCCTGTAAAGCTTATCTAAACGTGATACAGATTAAAGCCGAAATTATCCCCTCAGTGTTCCCCTCGCCATTGTGCCGTGTTTATTAACAGAAGCTAGTCAAGCAAAAAACACTGGTATTTTTATGTGTATACATTCTTCATTGCAAGAGGATGTAGTTTACTCTACTGTCTGATATTAATCAAACGTGCGTGTGGTCTTTACTTAAACTCTTATGGCTACAAATTAATTTGCGCAATTATTAATGTAAAGGAAATTGCGTTACACTCAATTTCGGCAGATGGTTTTTTGCGATTTAGTACAAGAAAATAATAAGGTTTGGTCGAGAAATTATTACGAAAAAAAAAAGTGCGTTCTGAAGGCATTATTTGCAGATGTTTGTCTAATGAAAAATTGAAAGCCGTCTTACTTTCATACAACCGAGGAATTTATGATTGTCTTCATATTATCTTCAGTTAATTAACAATTACGATGTTTTAACATTTTCTTCAAAAATCTTCTCCAATGTCTCTGGCAATGAGTTGCAGTATAAAATTATTTTTGAAGTAAGCGCAAACTCTTCTTTTTGAATCATATTCTTACGGTGGATTTAAATTGTGATATGCAGATGATTTCAATTTTCAATGAATGTTAAATAGCTCCTCTTGTCTTGAATAAGTTGAAGAAAAAATGTGAAGATAGCTGGAAAAATTAACCAAAAAAAAGAGAATATCCTGTTAAGGGTTAAATGGTTGAATTATCTCAATTGATGCTAAAATGAGCGGCCATTGAGGTCTTTAAACTTAATTGCAGTGAATTATTACTTTAATTGGCCCTAGGTTGTAATTGGATACTTATTTCGATACTTAATACCCGAAATGGGAGGGCCCTAATTTTTTCTGTAAGTGCAATGCCTTTGTCGGATACAATACTTTAATTCTCAATGATTTTGACAAAGATTTCTGTTTTCCACGATTTTAAATTCTTATCATACACACCCCTGAGTAAAACGTTTGATTTATTGTACAGTACTTAAAATTGCATTGTTGAAAAGATATTGTGCAGATAACAGATATTATACATATATTTTCATTATAAATCATGTTATATGCAGACTTGCTAATTTAAATTGATTAACTGTTTTACAAAGTACTTGAGACCACCGTCAAGGTAACTGACTGCACTGCTTTCACTTCTTGTGTGATAATTTAACCTTTTTTTTTTTTGTCCTCCCATCTGTGATAGATGAAAATTGCTACTGTAAAGAATGAAGTCATTATACAATAAAATTTGACATTACTACTTCATTTGTGCACTCAATATAAATCTTTATTGCAATTTACGCATTGCATTTTTGTTATCATGGTGCTCATGGTCGTTTCTATAGCAAACCACACATTGTGAAAATAACTGCACTTAACCAATGTAACACAGGGTCTTTTTAGCAGAAATATTTCCACGGACACGTGTTTGGTTGGAAACTTCTTTGATTCTTCTCCAACATAAGTGGTCATAATATTTTATTCTAAACATCAAGAGGTACTGGTAATTTTCTGGTGTTAGAATGGGGATAGTGAAGAGGTGCATCTAAGACTGATAATTGTCCATTTTGCGTGTAGGTGGTCTTAGAGTCGTTAATCATGCATGTTTCTAATAATACATACCAGTGTTTTCCTATGAATAAAAGAATGGTGGGGGAAAACTGTCTACAGAATTTCCCTCTTGGTGTTTGTTTGTCTTTGGGGGAATAATTTGATTTTGCTAGATCAGTCAGAATGTGGTCTTTATGCAGGGGAAATTGCTATTATTGGCAGAGTTTGTTTATTTCTTCACAAAGAAAATTTTTACTTCCAGGATATATGTAATCACCTTTGATACCATGCCAATAAAATTTTGAGCAATGCACACTCTGTTGAAATTAAGAAGAGGTCTTTTGGGACTTTTTGGATAAACTTTCAGTTAACCTTTAACCAGCTGAATATCTAAAATAAACTGAAAATTTACTGACTGAATAGCGAACAGTGCAGTCCAAGATAAGCCGGAACAGATGTGCAGGCCGATCTTGGTCTGCACTGGTCGCAAAGGCAGAATCTCTTGCCACCAGCAGGCTAAAGGTTTAAAACTTGCACCAGTTTTTTAAAAAAACAAACATGTAGTATGTCTTTTTTGTATTACATTGTTTTTATCATTAATTCTGTTCTCTATCTCAGGTTGTGTTCTCCACCTCTTTGGCTTAAATTATTATTAAATACTTTTAATAAAAGAGCCTAAAAAGAAAGTGTGATTTGAGGGAAACGTTTTTGTCTCTCTTCAAATCTTTAAGTGAGATCAGGTCAAACGAGCTGCTGATTAAAATATCGGGAACATCTGATTGCAGAGATGTGAGTAAAATGCATCTCGCACATATGGTGAAAAGATGGCTTCCTCTTTTACTGCAATGCGTCTGCTGCAAAATAAATTGATAAACAAGATTTCCATGATAAATTGTAGCGATATACACTGGATGATTCCGATCAATTTGTTTATAATTTACATCCAATTTCTTCCTGGTGGTAAAGTAATGGTTTTTGCAGATGAAATTCTGGCCGCCCAAGTTGACAGAACATATGCTATGGTATTTGTGATTGAAACGGGCCAAGTGAGAGTCGTTTTTAAAGGGAAAAAAATGTTAAATGGTATCCAAGTATAAGCAGATATGTCTCCTGAGAAAAATAATAAAATGAAGCTTTATATTTTTGGTACAGTTTTGTAGATTTTTTTTGTTAAAGTTTAATGATACATACTGTCAAGCTTATGGTGTTCGGTATCAAACTCTTTTTTTGGGGGGGGGGGGGGGGGGGGGAATGGCATCTGTTTATATATATATATATATAAACAACAACATATATCGGTCATTCCCTTTCCCTACCCACAGACACACACAGTATTGAACTGTTATTGTAGTTTCCCCCCAAAAAAGAGTTTTATACCGGCCCCTATTTGGTTAAACCATTTGGCTGTTAAATCACAAAAGTTAAGGAAAGTTAATGGTAACAATAAATTTTCTGGAATGATAAGTATGGATTTATACTGTTTTAAATCCCTGAACAAAATGTTACAAAAATTTAATGATTTTTTGTACATGTACAAATGTTACTACATGTATACCAGTAGCTAAAAATATTATCTTTTCAGTTTTGTAAACTTGTATAACTGTTTTCTTGATTGTAAAATGTATTTTTGTATGAAACATGCTGTATCTTTCGAAATAGTTTGAAAGCCTGTTTTAGATACTGATGATAAGTTTTCAACAGTCATAGATAATGTCCTTAAAAATGTGGTTCCAATAATTCTAATAAGAATCAAGCAAATCTGAACATCTATGGTTTGCTTGGTTAGTTTCCTTCGAGCTCTGAACATGTTCTTGCAGAAACTTTATTATAAATTCTGCACTTAAATCTATATATCAAAGAAAAGATGGCATTGATTCTGTATAACTTCAATAAAATGCAGATATTTTAGTATCCACAGTCATAAAAAGATAATGGAATAATTAAGAATTATTACCACAGCCTTGCAATCAGACAGTCCCGATCACGATATTAACATTTTGCTGTTTACAGAAGCAGACGGGCATGAAAATTATAAAGTGTGTACAGAATTGTTTCTAATAAACATGCATAAAGACTTATTCTTTCAACATCAAAATTAATATTAATTGTCGGTTGGCATTGTCCTCAAAGAATCCTTGTGTCCACAGTTTAATTTGATGCCAACTTTGTGAAAAAAAGCTATCCAGTTTTCTTTTTCTTTCTGTGAAATTTTATGAAATTTACTGAGCTTTTTTATAATAGAAAGGAAAGTGTGGTTTTTAGATATTAATATTACATGAAAGGATTTGATCTCATGGGTCTGCCTAACTGCAAAATCAACAACAATAGTAATATGACAACAGTTACTGTGAATTATAATTTCACAGTATCATTAGAAATTCAGTATTAAATTCTGCTTTTAGGACAGTTTCATTTACAGAAACTCTTATTGTATATCTACAGGAACAGACAGCAGAGTGCCTTAAAAGGACAGGAACGACAGTATTGCTTACGTCAGTCAGTAACATGCTGGCTTTCTTCAGTGCTGTTATCATTCCTATCCCGGCTCTTCGGGTCTTCTGCATACAGGTATGTACTTTGACTTCGAATTACTTGCCCCTCACAAATATGGGTTCGAGCCTCGCTTTAGGCGTAGAATTCTTCATATGAGGAAGCCATCCAGCTGGCGTATGGAAGGTCAGTGGTTCTACTCAGGTGCCTGTCCGTGATGAAATAATGCCAGGAGGGGCCACCTTAGGTCTTCCTCCACCAGGAGGGGCCACCTTAAGTCTTCCTCCACCAGGAGGGGCCACCTTAGGTCTTCTTCTACCAGGAGGGGCCACCTTAAGTCTTCCTCCACCAGGAGGGGCCACCTTAGGTCTTCTTCTACCAGGAGGGGCCACCTTAGGTCTTCCTCCACCAGGAGGGGCCACCTTAGGTCTTACTCCACCAGGGGGAGCCACCTTAGGTCTTCCTCCACCAGGGGGGGCCACCTTAGGTCTTCCTCCACCAGGGGGGGCCACCTTAGGTCTTCCTCCACCAGGGGGGGCCACCTTAGGTCTTCCTCCACCAGGGGGGGCCACCTTAGGTCTTCCTCCACCAGGGGGGGCCACCTTAGGTCTTCCTCCACCAGGGGGGGCCACCTTAGGTCTTCCTCCACCAGGGGGGGCCACCTTAGGTCTTCCTCCACCAGGGGGGGCCACCTTAGGTCTTCCTCCACCAGGGGGGGCCACCTTAGGTCTTCCTCCACCAGGAGGGGCCACCTTAGGTCTTCCTCCACCAGGGGGGGGCCACCTTAGGTCTTCCTCCACCAGGAGGGGCCACCTTAGGTCTTCCTCCACCAGGGGGGGCCACCTTAGGTCTTCCTCCACCAGGAGGGGCCACCTTAGGTCTTCCTCCACCAGGAGGGGCCACCTTAGGTCTTCCTCCACCAGGGGGGGGCCACCTTAGGTCTTCCTCCACCAGGGGGGGCCACCTTAGGTCTTCCTCCACCAGGGGGGGCCACCTTAGGTCTTCCTCCACCAGGAGGGGCCACCTTAGGTCTTCCTCCACCAGGAGGGGCCACCTTAGGTCTTACTCCACCAGGAGGGGCCACCTTAGGTCTTCCTCCACCAGGGGGGGCCACCTTAGGTCTTCCTCCACCATCAAAAGCTGAAAAGTTTCCATACGACCTGTAATTGAGACTGTGTGTTGGTCCCCCATTTGTCGAAAGTCAGCTTTGGCAACTGTAGGTGTGCACTGTCAGTCCATTTGACAGTCTGACCCATTCAGGTCATGTCAAGAAGTTTGTAATGCATTCATGGATGTTAAAATTGTTTGTTTGTTTTAAACGTTTTACTTATTTGGGGAAGCTGACCTCTAATGATACACAGAAAGTTTGCTGTTCAATAGAAAGGTCATGATGAAAGGACCCTGGCTATTCATGTGTGAAAACCTATTTTAAGGGGAACTTTCATACTTAGAAGGAAACAAATAAAAATACTCTCCTGTTCTCTATCTGGTTCAAACAAATTGACTAATGAAATATTGTTTACCACCCTGCATAGGTTCAGCCTAATCAGCAGCACCACGAATGCTGGTCTTCCTTTGTTCCCAAGAACCTAGCGGGAAGGTGATAAAAAAAATCTAGCTTGAATTAAAATTGAGTAAAAAAATAAATGCTTTAAAACTAAAGAAGTAGTATGATTTAATCATCAAATATTCAAGAATAAGACTTTTTCTGTGATCTTATCCTTTGACCGACTTGTTTTGTATAAATTAATTTAATTGTTAATTTGATGTGGAAGGTTGTACCTTGTCAAGTCGATAAAGTTAGATAATTATCAGCAGTATAGAAAAGTGAAAACTTTATTACAAATTTTCAAATTAAAAGATTTGTCACTTACAAACTTTTGTTTGTGCCTCTTTTTGATAAATTTCAAAATTTCAGTTTATTAATATAGGCGCTTCATAGTTGGAGAATTTCAGTTTCATTCGTAAGATTTTTGATATAAAATGAAGATTTGGATGCCACGCAATGTAAGACGTTGCAGGTTGACGTTGATTGCTTTTGGAGCATTTTTTTAATCCTTTTTCTATAAATACCATAGGTATTTGTGAAATATTAGAATTCAAAGTTTTCTTTTGTCGGCTGAGAAACTGTTACTAAAACTATGGTGTGAAATTCAAATTTGAAACATAAAGTATGTTTTTTGCTATAATATGAAAAGAATAGAGCAATTGTTCCCTAATATAACTGTACACCTGATCAGATATGACTTTTTAACATATTGGTGTAAGACGTTTTCCTGGGTGGTCGAAAAAAAAAATCATTTGTATCAAATGATATATTTTTTATCAAATGGCAAGTATGTAGCTATAAATTAGTTATTTCGCTTTGCATTTGTGTGCTAATTTTAAATTGTTACAATTTATATGCAGTATATGAAAGTGAAAAGTGAACGATTTATATGCAATGATATTATGTGAAAGTAAAAAGTAAAATTACTTTGAAATTTCAACTAAAGCCCTGCAGTTTATGATAAAAAGGAATTTCCCAATTACTATCACCCTTGTGAGAAAACTCGTAAGTTTATAGAATAGCGCCCTTAAGGGTAATTTCAGATTCATAAAATGATGAGTGTTGTATCACAGTATATTTTGATTTATGTGAAATGGGTTGTTGAAATTATGGCATTAGTGCGCCACATCCTTAAATTATATTTCAAAATATGGACGAGAAAAAATGAGTGATTTAAGAGTTGATGACTAACAAAAAGAAAGATTGATTGACAGTGAGAGTTTTGAATCAAAGATAAAATAGTTCATAAAAAAGATGATGTTAAGTCAAACAATACCTGGTCTGGTTTCTGGTTGGAGTCTTTGTTTTGAATTCGACAACAAGGAACCAGCACTGTATTGGCTGGTTCTCTGTCTTGTATAGGAGGAACAATGTTAAACAGAGTACCAGAATATTCCGGTGCCTTCTCTGGTTCTCTGCCTATGGTTTGATAATATGATTCAGACAGGGAACCAGATGACACACCAGAATATTCCAGTCATCTGCCTGTTTCTCAAATCTTTTAATGGCAAAGGACTAAATATATATAGTAGGCCTACAAGTTTAAATGCTTTTTATGCTTTACACCTGTGTGAATACACATGTAGAGGCTTTAGTTATCGCAATTAGCATTTTCGTATTGTTATAACCACGAGACTGAACCCTATCCCCAAATGCGGTACATGTTTTTTATTGCGAGATTTTACAACAGGTAAAAAAAAAATTACCTGCATTGAAGAACATCTGGATTGATAGAAGTTATGCAAAATTTCAATGAACAAATAAATGTCAATGAAAGAAATATCTCCGTATTAAAATTGGGGGAAATAATGAATACATAAGTGACATGACGCAGATATAAACACATAGACCACCATGAATTTGTGTGGAATATGAATAAACCAGTAATGTATTGTTGCAGAATCTTCACGGTGGAGGAGTTAAATAGATGAATAGCTATGCAAATTTGCGTTAAGTTGAAACCTTACATATGACTTCAAAGATGATCCATGTGGCAAAAACATGCAACCGTGTGACCTTCGGTACCAAAAATTATTCATGTTTAATACTTGTGATAAAAACCTACACCAGCGATCGATATAAAATGTATTTTCGTATGAATGTAATGAATGAAATTGTAAAGTCTGGAATTATATAAAAGTTTTCCCAATTTAAATAGCATTTGTGCTTTCTGTGCGATGATCAACGGCCTAAATAATGTGGTGATTAATGCTGTATAAATAACAAACATACATTCAAAGCAAAGAGCATGGTTTTCGCAACATGGTAAAGCAATTTAAATGGATTGCTCCGATGCATATTCATATAAACAACTTCTGTCAAATTAGATATGGAATCTAGCAAGAGAAAAATATCTGGAAAAGCAAACTACTAAAAGCCGTAGCTTGTTAACTTGCGTTATGCAGATTAAATCCGGTACAGGAAGCATGCATGAAATTCCCAGTACCTGCATTAAACGATTTGACATTATTACTAAAAACATACCCATCATTCTGATTGCCTCGTAATAGAATTTAATTGAAAGAGATTCTCCGGAGAGACATCCTACAGACACCATGGTGTGCGGTGTTTGCGGAATTTCATCGAAATCATGTTAACAGGAAATGACAGTTTATTAAAATTCATTTACGTTAATAGCAACTAGAAAGTAATTTTCGATGTAACAGTACAAGTTTAGATGTTTTGGGAGAAACATTTTAAATATAATTATGAGACAGTTCAATTTGAAATGGTTATGTGTTTGGAGTTTCTCTTAATTATCCGGAAATAAGGGCTATTAACAGCGACCGGCAGAATTTAACATTCTTATGCACTCTTCCTTGTTCTCTGAGCAAGTTCTTATTCTTTGATACAAAGAAAGTAACATAGAGTATAGATTTAACAGAGAGAAAAAAATCATGCCCAGAAAATTCATTCTGCCGTACGAAAAATATTATTACATACGCAATTTTGATTTTTGCTTTGATAATAAGGACACTCTGTTGGATTTCTTTATGTGGGCTAGTAAACTTTTGAGATATATACAGTTTTCTTAATGAAAAATGATGGATGTTTTAGTGTAATGTAAAATAATGTTAAAAATTCTTCAAAACTTCAGCCATCCTTTCTCAATAAAAACGTTATTGTTAATGATATGACAGTCGACTGTCAGTCGTCCGCTGTAAATTAAAAAAAATTCTTTGTGTATATATAACTTCTGTTAAGTAACACTGCTTGGAAGACAGAGGTTGTCACTCAACAGAGGTTGATTAAAGAAACTGGTGTAATTGGAAAGTAGTTATCTGCCCTTGTGATGAGATACATGTACTTGCTTTTAGAGGTGTCGTTAACTATAAGTTATACTGTATTTTCAGGCTGGTATCCTGATACTGTTCAACTTGGTGGCAGTGCTATTGATTTATCCTGCCATCTGTAGCCTTGACCTTAAACGAAAGAAGAACAAGAGAGTTGATGTTTTCTGTTGCTTTGAAAGGTAAACTTTTCGAACTTTTATTAACGATTAATTTTTAGATTAATTGTTAATATAAGTTATTCATTAATAAAATCAAATGAAGATATCTGGATATAATATAAATAGCTTTGTTTGAAGTTAAGCAGATTTTATGGAATTGTATAATTGTGCACCCGATAAACTTGTGAAATATTTAGGCTGTGAAACGCTCTTAATCTTACGATCTCAAATGATGCATCCATTTAGATTTATATATCGAAAAAAAAAAAGTAAGGAAAAAACATAAAAGAAGTATCAGTGCAATTTTATTTTCACTGCAGACGACATACCATTCAAGCATTATGTTCAACATTCTGTAATTCAGTTTTATGATAAATTATTTTATTTTATTTACAGTTATGGTGATAATAATACAGTAATAGAACTGCAGCCACACATAAACGTACACGATCCTGTGGATCGCGAGTTGTCTCCGCCTCCTGGTTACAGCCCACCATCATATCATCCACCACCGTACAGTGACCTTCTGGCGCGTGATATGATTGCCCAGTCATCCACCGATGGTGGACACGCGCAAACAGTTCTAGCTCCACATGAAGGGCAGTTCGTGACAAGATGCGGATCTCCTATACCATTTTCAAGTCAGTGCTTTAATTTTTCTAACTGTGAAATATCTTACATTTTCATAAGTATAGCATTCACAACTTGATATGAACCGTTTCCTTGCAAAAATTTTGCTTGTTTGCGGATATAAAGATTTAAATTATTTATAAAATCTTATAGAGGAATTTGTAAGTAAATTTATAATACCAGTTTCTTGATTCTTATTTGTGTATTTCCTTTTCATTCAGCTTATGACACAGCAAACAACAATTCACGGCAGTGTTTAACAGACGGCGATACCGTGACGTGTAAAGAACGTTTTGCAAAATTGCAGAAAGCATGTCTCACCACATCACTGACTGCTTTAGCGGTGAATAAATACGCACCATTTCTACAAAAGACTCCAGTTAAAGTGTTCACTAGTATTTTCTTTATTGTTATATTGATCATTGGAATCTGGGGTACCGCCCAGGTGAAAGACGGTCTGGATTTGACCGATGTTGTGCCGCGGGACACATATGAATATAGTTTCTTAGAAAACCAATCAAAATATTTTGGATTTTATAGTATATATCTTGTGACTAAAGACGCTGATTATCCGAATAACCAAAGACTATTGAGGGAGTACCATCGCTCATTTCAAAATGTCGATAAGATATTGAAGGAGAAAGATGGCTCTCTGCCAACTTTCTGGCTCGACACCTTCAGGGACTGGCTTGTTGGTAAGTAGCAATGTCATATTTGGTGTTTTTAATTTTGTTGTCAACCTAATACTGGGTATCATCAATTTGTACATGAAGAAAAAAACTGTGGTACATTACTTTATACTTATGATAGAATAAGGAAATTTTTCAAGTTGTGAATTGTATGAAGCAAAGAGTTTCGTAGCTGTTGTCCCAGCAAATGAAGTTGGAAAACAGGAATGTTGTAGGATTTTTTGGGTAGATATGGGAAAGAACAGTATGGATAGCAGGGATAGGTCTAATGACCCACTCCACACAGAGTTTCTTTTACTAGAATGATAAAACAGAAATCACAAACTTTTGATACAAAGTTCATCATTTATATCCTTTGAACAAAATATCCTTTAAACAGATCACAATGTCCAGTAATGCAAAAGTTGTGTGCGTCCTTCATATATTCTTGCTCAAGTAAAATTAAAGCTTTAAGTGATTGCCAGTTTTCTATAAGAATCAGCTTTTGCAGTTTATGATAATCTTTTTGTCATTTTTCTAGGTTTACAAGCTGCGTTTGACAGAGACTATGCAAATGGCACATTTCATAAAAACGGGTGGTACTTAAATGCATCAGACGATGCTGTTTTAGCTTATAAACTTCTTGCCCAGACGGGCAATCCAGATAACTCTGTAGATGAAACACAAATAACGAAAACCCGTCTGGTCAATGCAGAGGGCATTATTTATCCGCCCGCGTTCTATAATTACCTCACAGTTTGGATATCAAATGATGGGCTGGCGTATTCATACTCAATGGGAGAGATTCGACCGGAAACGCAGTCTTGGCCACATGATCCATACGATATGGATATGAAAAGTAAGCTATAGCTAATTCATAGTTTGTTATTTAAGGTGGATTATTAGTTAATTTTGTCACTGTTGCATCTCCTTAAGTGGAAAGTCAGTATTGGGGTCTTAGGAGATGTTGCTGTGGTAACAATACCTTGGTATGAACCAAATGCTACCTCTGAGATATGTTAAAAACCTTACATAATTGCAATTATTTAGAAGGAAATCTTGAAGAAAACTTTAAAAAATTTAAAAAATTAACTTAAGGAAATTAATTACACATCTTATCAAAAATTTAAACTAAAGCTTAACAAGTTATTTTCATTCTGCCGTTTCAGTTCCAAAGGCAAAGAACATCATCTACGCACAAGTGCCATTTTATTTATCGAGACTGTCGGACACGGAGGAGATCCTCGATATAGTTCTTCAGATTCGATCAATCTGTGACGACTTTACGTCACGTGGACTCCCTAATTACCCTAGCGGTATCCCATTTACATTCTGGGAGCAGTATATAAAGTTACGATTCTACCTCATGTTGGCACTTTTGTGTATTCTGGTGGTGACATTCACCGTTTTGTCGGTTGTACTCGTCAACCCTTGGTTGGCTGCAATCATTGTAAGTAGCATTTATGTGAATGTTTTACTTTGAAAAAAAGTTTTTTTAACCAGACTTGGTTTTAGTTAAATTATTTGACAATGTACTATAGGCTTTGATTATGAACCCGCAGTGGCTAGATTTGTCATGGAATGTAATCAACAGGTTTCGATCTTTTGATAAACCAATTTCAGTGGTGATCTTTTGGCCTTTTTTTAGCGGCCAGACAGATCAGTATCGAAACAATGAAATGAAAAACTTGGATAATGCAGGATGTTATATTTAGTGAAATTGCTCGTTGATTTCAGTTAGCGTAACTTGTGTGGAAAACTTTTGCTTTAATTACTATCACATCTGTACTAATTGGCTTTTGAACAAAAATCTAATTGCATTTTGTTTATATAGATGATGTTATATGATTTTTTTGCCAGAAATAAAAAGCTCCGTGAACCTGTTAAAAGCACATGTTTATTTCGACAATAAACTTAGGCAATCTTTCTATCAGATAGGGAGAAATAATAATTTGCGTTTTATGACAGATTTCAAATTAGAATTTTGTGTATTCTGTGAAAAGCAATCTAGTTCTACTGCATTATTTAATTAAAATAAAAGATCTCTGGGATTTGATTTGACCCAGTGGGGTTTTTATGATGCGTTGTCACTTAAGTTTACGATTTTATCAGTAGGAATTTCATAATATTTTGGTAATTGGTTTTTCAGCTGTAGAGCTTATGTAGCCTAGAAGTTTACTGATTTTAAAAGGTGGTCTTAAAATTTTGCATGTGCCGTAGCTCGCTGTGAGGTATAACAAAACTTCTGGTAAAAGCGGTTGCCAATTAATTTCAGAAGATTGCATGTAATCATTTCATTTTCAAATTCGTAAAGGAATGCCCTCTTTTCAGCCTCAGTATTTAGTTAAAATTAATAAGAAAATAGTGTAAGAGACTGTCCATAGAAACAGAACTATACACTGTAATTCTATTGCCTATTTTTATTTGGGATCAATATTTGAAAGATATATTTCTGTATTGTCATAATTATGCTGCAAGATATTTGAACAATTGTAGCATTTTCCTGCTATAAAAATGGTCTAAATAATTCGCAAATTCATAAATGGAAAACATTGGTCAAAGAAAAGGTTACTGTTAATTACTGTACAAAGAAGAAAAATGAGCCATGCCATGAGAAAACCAACATAGTGGGTTTGCGACCAGCATGGATCCAGACCAGCCTACTGTTCGCTTTTAAAGCCTACTGCAATTAGAGAACCGTTAACGAACAGCATGGATCCTGACCAGACTGCGTGGATGCACGCAGTCTGGTCAGGATCCATGCTGTTCGCTTTTAAAATCTACTGCAATTAGAGAAACCCTTAGCGAACAGCATGAATCCTGACCAGACTGCGCGAATGCGCAGGCTGGTCTGGATCCATGCTGGTCACAAAGCCACTATGTTGGTTTTCCCATGGCACAGCTCATGCTTTTGAGGTTTGAACAAAAAATGTTGAGGAAGTTTGAGGGTTTATTGTTTCAACTTGTGTAGATGATAAAATGGCCATTATTCACTCTATTCCAGGTTGTAATTGTTTCGCTGATACTGGTGGAACTGTTCGGATTTATGGGTATTTTAGGTCTCAAACTCAGCGCTATACCAGCGGTCATACTGATCGTCAGTGTGGGGATTGGTGTCGAATTCACAGTCCATGTCTCTGTGGTATGTACTTAAGAATTATGTTTTGTTTGTGAAGATTAACCTTTACCCTGCTAAATTTCTAAAATGGACTGGTCTGTCATTCAATTTGGGCAGTACCATTTATTATTCAAAGGGGTTTTCACTTAAAATCTACTGATTGAATAGCGAATAGAGCAGACCATGATCAGCCTGCACTTGTCGCAAAGGCAGAATCACTTGCCACCAGCAGCCTAAAGGTTAAAATCTAAAAGAATTGTGTTTTGTTTATGAACAGGAAAACACCAAAGACTAACGGGTTTTTTGTTTGCGAACTGTAAAATAGCAATTTGTAGTGAAACTTCACAGACAGATACTTTTCTTAAATCTGTGTCTGTCCTAAGTTTAGTTAGAGTCCATCTGAAAGGTTCTACCAAATTGTTTTGAACTTCTATAAAGCTAAGTTTGCAGACCAGTCTATAATCTCAAGCATCTGATTGGTTTACTCTCAGTTCAGTATTTATATTGACCAATGAGAAAGCTTCAATCAGAGACTGGTCTCCAAACTTAGTTTTAAAACTGTAGGGTATTTACTCTTACAACTGAGTAGAGAAAATTCAAAATTGTGTTCAATTTTTGGCTGTAATGATTAAAAAAATGTTCTTGTCAAATTTCTTTTGCTATATCAGCTATTGAACATATATATTCTATTAAAAATATTTGAAGAGTTCTTAACTATTATTTTAGAAAAAAAAAATCAAAAGAATAAATTTTCAACAACACTCAGATTGGAGCAAAAATAGAAGTTTTATATTTTATTCCAGGGGTTTCTGTCATCCATCGGAACCAGAAATGACCGAATGTTAATGGCCCTGGAGCACACATTTGCTCCGGTGGTTCATGGAGCAATATCAACGTTCCTTGGGATAATAATGCTGGCTGGTGCCGAGTTTGATTTTATTGTCAGGTAGGAACCTTTTTACATATCATTTTAAGGACTAGCTTTTGAAAATTGTGACATTTTATATCAATGTGCATACCAAGAGATATTCAGCACATTTGCAGTGACTGTTGATCTTTAATGAAAACTTCTTCGATAGATATTGCATTTAATTTTGAATGTATCCATCAGTTATCTGTTTTTAATAAGAGTTAGAAAATGTCACATTTTTCTCTGTGGTCCTTAAATTACTTTAAGGATTATTTTGTCATTATTATAACATTTTTAACACTATTTATGGAGAGATTGTGAACTTGTGATAGTTTCTTATAGTTTCCATTAGCTGCTGTACCAGGTATATCTGAACTTTATTGATACAATGTGGTAGCTACTAGATTCGGGTGTAAAATGTGCCCTGAGGCTTCAGAAAGGTTAAAGGGTTATAAATGTTTATTTTCCATCAGTAAGATTTTAAGATCTTTTGGAGCTGATTGTTTGACCATTTTGAAGTGTTATATCGGAGACAGGTAAAGGTTGATACATACTCGTAACTGTTGCGTAATGAAACTGCGTTCCTACGTAGGTTATGTAGCTTGATAGCCTTGTTTGAGATATTTGTACAACTTGGGTGTCGGTCAGTTGTTGGCAACTTCCGACGTTCGCACCAATATTTGTTGACCAGCTGTTATGACTTTTGTTGACTTTCTGACTTTGCTTCAATTAAAGAGATATTTGTTTGGGACAGGGTTGACTCTTGTATTGACTATAACTTACTATGTTTGGTTGACTACTGTTTTTATCTATAACTTCTAAAGTTTATATATGTACCATTTACCAGACTATAAATCTATATTAAGTATGCAACCTGAGAAGTGTAGGTGTGTAAAAATACCAACAATTTAACCATAAAATTTGCATAATTGAGAAAACTGCAAACAGAAATGAGCCGTGCCATGAGAAAACCAACATAGTGGCTTTGCGACCAGCATGAATCCAGACCAGCCTGCGCATCCGCGCAGTCTGGTCAGGCTCCATGCTGTTCGCTAACAGTTTCTCCAATTCCAATAGGCTTTAAAAGCGAACAGCATGGAGCCTGACCAGACTGCGCGGATGCGCAGGCTGGTCTGGATCCATGCTGGTCGCACACCCACTATGTTGGTTTTCTCATGGCACGGCTCAAATGGTGCTTTAGCATGTTTAGAGAAAAAAACAGTGTCATAGTAACTGTGCCCTTTGTAGAAAAAAATGATAGGAGTTTCTTATTTCTGTTCTGTTGCATGTTTTAAGTACAGGTAAGGTGCATATGAAGTGATGAAACTTGGTAGATAACTAAATCAGAAATTGATAACATACATGAGGCTTTATTAATTCTTGGCAGACAATTTTGGGTTCCAGCAGACCAGAAAATCAAACGTGTATGAAGTGTACCGGGATCTGTTAATACGAAACTGTTCAAAGCAATGAACTTTGCAAAATTCAAGTAAAATAACTTCCTACGGTAGAAATGATTGTAACAGATACTTTTTGAGGATTTTTTTTTTAGTATTGTTTACATAGTCAGGTGTAATTTTATAATACTGTTATTTTATTAACAATTTTATTCGTCATTGTTGGAATTCATTTATTTTTGATAGTTGAAGAAATTTATTTCAAGAAGAGCAAAAAATAGCCAAATATTTGTATGCAATATTTTATTTGTAATTAAATTCAAAAGAAAGTGCATCAAATTTTGTAAATTTCTACTTCATTTACTGGAAATGAGGAAGGGATGCCTGCTGAGATTTTATCTAGAGATCTTGTTTGCCGCTGGTTTTAAATTTAGTAGTCTGAACTTTTTTAAAAGATATCATTAATTGATTTGATATCTTTTAATTCAGTAAGATCTACCTGCTAGTTGGTATGTTACTTGTTACACGCTAACTGGGATGGATTTTTGGCACAAGAATTTGACGGGGTAGAGGGTAGAGTCGATCTGCATAATTTCGAGGGATGTGGGAATTCAGAATGTTATGTATGTAAAAGAACTACTTTTTGTTTCTTACTACATGAAAATAGAACACCCAAGTTGTAGTGTTTATCATTGAGAAGAGTGAAATAAAGGGTCTGTTTAGGTTTTTGAATTAGCACAGTTTAAAAGAACCAACTTTTTTTCTAATACAAGGATTTTTTTGAAAAGCTTAGTTTTTTAAACAGCAGAAGGGGGAAAAATGTTGAGGCTTTGAAAAAAAATATGGTTATATTGCATGTGAAAGATTATGTCAGAAGTGTCCAAATAGAATAATACTTCTTTTCTAAACACTAGGCCTTTGTTCCCCTTAAATTTCAACTTCTTTTTTTCATTGAGGGTGTAGCATTTGTCAAATGGGAACTTTTCTCTTTTTTTATTTACACTTTTCATATCTCTTTTTTTTATTTACACTTTTCATATCTGAAGATCTACAGGATGGCATAATATTAAGTAGTTACTAATGCAAGTTGAAAAATAGTTAAAGAAACGTTCCCAATTGGATGAAAAAAAATTAATTCAGTAAAAAAAAAATGTTTAAATGTTCTATGATCAACAGATTTTTTTTAACGATTATGTAAAAAGATACATTTTTCAATGTCAGGAACATTATTGCCAAAAAATATCAAAAAGGAAAAAAATGAAAATGGGGCATTTATCCTAATTTCATGGAGTAGGCTTCTTACAATGGATTAAATAGAATAGATATGGCAGGACCACCCAGTTAGTTAAGCTAGGTTTATACAGTGAACTAGTCTAGTGGCTACCTTGAAAAATATCTGTGTAGCAGTCCACAGTTTATTACAGAGGCACAAAGTGGGGAATAAATTTATACATTTTCTCCCTGTAAATTTTTTTGTGGAAAAAAGGTAATGGTACTAAAATGGGAAAAAATGATCGTAAAAATTATCCTTATCTTTAACCATTCATGGCATTTACTTGAATATAATTTATGTGTCTTGTTGCATTAAATGGACCATCCTCAAGTACGTAGTAATATATTATTCAAAATGAACTTGCAGTGATACATTTTTGATGAATTTGAGGGTATTAAATTCTAGGAGGTAATATTTTTCATCTTGTACTGGATAAATGTTACTTTCAGAACCATCATTTACTGAAATAAAAATCAGTCAGTTGGTATTTTTTTTGACAAGATTGCCTATATTATGTCCTAAACTGGTTGACTAATGTTATTGGACATGTAACAAGTTTTACTTCTGTAGAAGAACAGAACCATCATTTACTGAAATAAAAATCAGTCAGTTGGTATTTTTTTTGACAAGATTGCCTATATTATGTCCTAAACTGGTTGACTAATGTTATTGGACATGTAACAAGTTTTACTTCTGTAGAAGAACACCTGGGGAACTAATTAATTCTGGTCATTTTTATTTGCTGTCACCCTATTTCCTCCAGCTAGTCCCTGTGGGAACACCTGTATGATAGTCATGGCTAAAGTTTAGCAGGCTACCTCACATATTTATTGTTGTCATCTTTAGTACATCTATTGTCAGTTTTGATGTATTAATGTTTTTATATTGGGAAATGATCTTTTTTTGTATTTCAGTATGTTTATTTCTTTTCCTTTTAATCCAAAAATAATATTTTTAGTAAAATATTTCAGAAAAGTTTCATTTTTATGGAATGACATATATTTTCTTCACTTTTTAATGAATTCAGTATCAAACTAAATGATTATTATGAATTTTATAAAGCAAAATGTTTTAAAGTTAAAACTTTTCTTCACCTAAGCTTCATCTTTTGATCAAATGATTAGGACATTCCTGAAGAAACTGCTGACCACAAATTTAGGTAAAAATTGACCAGTGTGCAGTGGGTGAATGTCAGACCATGTCTAGGTAATTAATCATCAGCTTTCCTGGATACTTGGTCAAGATTGTACATGTATGCAATATTAACAGTTACTGTTATAAAATAGTTTATACAGCTACATTATGAAATGGGAAAGTTAATTTTTAGAAAAGGCTACTGTACGAAATGTTTGATTAAATTTGATAATAATGTACTTTAATATTTTGAGAACCTGCAGCTGTCAAACTGTGATTTAATTAATTGCTGTTTTGTATATGAAAGTGATTTTAACCCTTATCATGCTGGACATGATTGATTCTGCCTTTGTGACCAGTGTGGATCATGATCAGCCTGCACATCCATGCAGACTGATCATGATCTGCACTGTTCGCTATTCAGTCAGTATATTTTTGGTTAAATCACCCCTTTTAACAGTTAATGGTGCTGTCCAAATTGAAAGATGGACAAGTTCATTATAGAAATTTAGCAGTATAAGGGTTAAAAAAAAAGCATTGTTGACAAGCTGGACATAAGTTGTAACATAATATGTTTCTCAAAGCTGACAGTCAGCGAAAAAGAAAAAAACACATTCATGATAGATAAGTTACAGAATAAGAACACAAACACTTTACGTTAGCACTCCTTGAGGGAAAAAATGTTACAAACAATAGCTTCTATTATATGTTAATGGCAAATTCTTGAAATTTTCTTGGAATATCTTGGAGAGCCTTGTATCTCGTAAAGCTCTGTAACAACTCGGTAACGTGCTAAAATGTGCCAGTTTTTGGCAATGGCTTCATACAGCTCTTGACCTTGCTTATACAAAATCTATTCAAAACTTTGTATTTACACAAACAAAATCTACAAACGCACTGATGAGAAATATAGGTAAGAAATATAATTTAAAGAAAAATGATTGAATTTCGTAAAAAGAAAAAAGGTGCAAAGTTTGTTTTTTTCTTACTTATAGATTTCTTTTGGACTATTTACTGTTACGGTGTTTCTTTGTGTGATCTCTTTAACATGTAACAAGGTTGGGTAGATTGAATTTGTCCTCTGTACTGAGATTGTTGCTCTAAAAGAGGTTTATTTAATTAGAAATTGGTGTAGATGGTTGTTACACACAGGTATCCACTCTGCACAGGTGTCGTTATATAGAGGTTAAGCTGTACATAAATCAAAGGTGGCATTGACCCTTGCCCTGCTATATTTCTATAATGGACTGGTCCATCATTCAATTACGGCAATACCATTTATTATACAAAGGGGTTTTCACTGAAAATTTACTGACTGAATGGGGAACAGTGCAGACCATGATCAGACTGCACGGATGTGCAGGCTGATCTTGGTCTGCACTGGTCGCAAAGGCAGAATGACTTGCCACCAGAAGGCTAAGGGTTAAGAGGTTTATCTGTACACTGTTTTAACTTTGATATTGCTAATATTTATTGAGGTTATAAAATATTGTCAAAATCGCCACTTTTAAGTTTAATTTTGTGACTTTATTAGCGGATGTGTTCGAGTTAAGTGATTTGTTCATACGAAAGTCTGCACTCCTTTTTGGGAGGAAAAGAAACTGATAATAAGGAGCTAGCCTGTTTGTTTTATGCCTGATTGAAATGTTTATTAGTGCAACAGTTTCAAATATTCAAAGAGACAAAATAAACATTACTGATTTCCTGTATGACAGTGTTAAAAATGTTTAAATAATAAACCCATACTGCAGTAGCTTGGAGGTAGCTTATCTGCTGATCTACTTATTTGTTCAACGATATACCTATTTGTTCATCAGAGAGAAAAGGTTGGACACAAATTGATTCAGTCATGGATCTTGATATGTTGGACCACCCAATAGGTTATGTAGAAGGCTCCGAAAGGGGAAATTCGAGTTGGGCAAGGAGAGGGGCTATTAATAAGGGTAGGACAAGAGGAGACAGGTAATAAGGGTGGGGCAAAGGAGTTGGTTGGGGGGTGGGGGGGGGGCTATAAGGGCAAGTCAAAGTGGGGGGGTACAAGGGTGGGGCAAGGGAAGAGGGACAATAAGGGTTGGGCTAGGGGAGATGGGTTATAAGCATGAGGCACTGGGAGAAGGGCTTAAGGGTGTAAGGGTATTTCTAGAATAGAGTGACAGTTAGGGAGTAGAGCAAGGGGAGAGAGGCAATAAGGATATAGTGCAAGAATGTAGGGACAATCAGTGTGGGGGCAAGAGGATAAGTGCAAATAATACAATTACTTTCACAGATACAAAGTCACAAGTGGTCAAAGAAAGATAACTGCTGATGAATGTAATGACTTGGTGACTTTTTAGAGTTGTTCGATTTGAGTATGGTAGTTATATGCGAGGAGAAAAAAACACAATAGAATTATAAACTAAACATTTTGTTGAGACAGCACTCTTTTTCTTATCACTTTGTACAAGATCTGTTTAATAATAACTGTAAGGAAAACTAAGCAACAATAATAAGAAGCATAAAAATATAGATGAAAAAATTACGCAAGAGAAGAGGAAAAATGATTCGAAACTGTAAAGCAATTATTTTCTTGGGGAAAGATTTCATTTTTTGAAGTCATAGGGTAATAAATTGTGTAAGTGGAGAAGACACTTGGCTGAGATAGAAAAAATCCTGATTGCGGTGAGGTAAACTGTTTACTTTAGCTAAAAGCCTTTTGGCTGATTAGCGGCTGATAACAAGGAATGAAAATTTCAATTATTTAAAGAGGATTTCCAGTAAAAACGAAAGATTAAGTTTTATGCGACAAATGAAATTTGACATTGATTTAGACGGAGAAGATTTTTACATTTATATCAGCTAGAAATTTATGAATATTTTGCCATAAAAATTAATTGAAAATTCAGTTTTAGTGCTCCTTTGATAGATGGTTTTCCATCATTAACAAAGTTTTATAAATCGAATAAAGATAAAGGTATCGGTATTTTCACTTCGCTGTTACAGGGGGTAACAGCATAATGTGTTTGTACCGAATTTTTTAAAAAAATAACGGGCTTTAAACGTCTAAGATCCTTTCAGATGAGTTTTCCAATTATAGCACAGTTTTCTTGTGTGGCCAAATTAATTACGTGTTGCTTTTAAATAAAAAAAAGTTTAAAGCTATTATTTAGCTGATTGTGAAGGATTAGATTGTAAAATGTATTACTTTAAAAACATTGAAAAAGAATTTCGTGTTATTTATGACTAATGGTATGAATATCTTTTTAATTAATTATGTTTGCGAACAAGTATAGGTATTGTTAGTTTTTAAAGCTTTTTTTTTTACTGTTTTTGTAAGCTTTTTCTTTTAGCCTTCATGCAAGCAAAAAAATCTACCAGGGAATCTAAACTGGTTTACCGCAGAATTTTAAGCCAGTCTATTTACATAGAATCCTTAGTTAGTCTTCAACTTAAACATAAGGATTTCATATAAATACAATTCAAAACAAATATTTTTCCAGTAAAAGGTTCTGTATCAAAGATCCTTCCTGTTTTTATTACAAAGGAAGCCGAAGTCAAACATTTTATTGTTCAGGAGTCTGATATTTTATTATTGAGGGTCAAATTATGAACCTTTGTGAAGAAGACACACTCATGTAAAAATCAGCCTTCACATTCATCAATCAGTTTGTTTATGCATTTCTGGGTTATAAAACTTGCCATCCAAAGGTTTTGTGGCTGTGTTTAGTTATGGCCTGTGCTGTTTTAAGAGTTTTTCTGGAGCCAGGTATACCTCTTCATGGAATCGTGTGCGCGTGTGTGTAAATCAGTACACCAGCTCTAGAATTTTATTTTTATGTGGTTTACCATGATTTCTGTGAGGTCCTGTTCACTTCTACAGTAACAGTATAAATTGTAATAGCGGGGTTCATTTTGGTTGAGGCATTGGTAAATACGTTCAGTAGAGGCATTTGTGTAGAGGCAGCCAGTAGAGGCATTTGTGTAGAGGCAGCCAGTAGAGGCATCTGGTAAATACGTTCAATAGAGGCTTTTGTGTAGAGGCATCTGGTAAATACGTTCAATAGAGGCATTTGTGTAGAGGCAGTCAGTAGAGGCATCTGGTAAATACGTTCAGTAGAGGCATTTGTGTAGAGGCAGTCAGTAGAGGCATCTGGTAAATACGTTCAATAGAGGCATTTGTGTAGAGGCAGCCAGTAGAGGCATCTGGTAAATACGTTCAGTAGAGGCATTTGTGTAGAGCCTTCCAGTAAATACGTTCAATAGAGGCATTTGTGTAGAGGCAGTCAATAGAGGCATCTGGTAAATACATTCAGTAGAGGCATTTGTGTAGAGGCATCCGGTAAATACGTTCAATAGAGGCATTTGTGTAGAGGCATCCGGTAAATACGTTCAATAGAAGCATTTGTATAGAGGCATCCGGTAAATACGTTCAATAGAAGCATTTGTGTAGAGGCATCCGGTAAATACGTTCAATAGAGGCATTTGTGTAGAGGCAGTCAGTAGAGGCATCCAGAGAGGCACTAAAGTCAGAAGTGGTGTTTTATGCCATACTGTCCACATTTTTCAATAAATCTGTAAATGTGGTCATTACTCAAAGGTAGGTAAAAAGTATGTTGTAGAAGTTAATAAATCGGCTTTTGTTCTCTTGGCAATATTGGGGGGTCTTCTCACACATGCTCCTTGGTCTTTCGATATTCATATTAAAACGAAATATTTAAAAGTATATCAATTTAAATCCCGCTTATATAACAAGCAGCTTTTTTATCTGGTTTCTTCAGCAGGTTTTTACGCAAAACTGGGATAAATTCGCAATCTGTTAAGATATTCCACTCCCAGCTAAGAATAAAAAAGTAGAATGTTTATTATTGAATGCTTGCAAGCTAATGTTTTTCATTATTGCTGGTGTGGAAAAAGACAGGAAAAAAACCCACATCGCAGCAGGTTGCCGGCAGTTTCTGGAAACTAGTCTGTGATGGATTTCAAAGGAAACCTCAGAAACAATGACGGCTAATTACATTAAGTTTACCCTGCTCAATTTCTATAATGAACTTGTCCATCTTTCAAATTGGACAGTACCATTAACTGTTAAAAGGGGTGCTTACCAAAAAAATACTGACTGAATGGCGAACAGTGCAGATCTTGATCGGACTGCATGGATGTGCAGGTTGATCATGATCTACACTGGTTGCAAAGGCAGAATCGATCGTGTCCTGCATGATAAGGGTTTAAGCATAACAACAGTTTTTTTGTGAATTTTGACATAGGATTTTGGTCTTTCTCCCCTTTTCTAATATATATACAATCAAACTTGCTCAAGACACGATGTCTGTTGAGAGACCTTTTGCATTAAGAGACAGGTTTTTATTTCCTTTTTGTGGTGTTAACAAACAATTTACATCTGCACTGTTCGCTATTCAGTCAGTATCATTTTGGTAAGCACCCCTTTTAACAGTTAATGGTACTGTCCAAATTGAAAGTTGGACAAGTTCATTGTAGAAATTAAGCAGGATAAGGGTTAAATATAATGATTTGCCCAATCATTCAATACCTTTTCGGATAGTTTATCCATAATGGTAATCAGATTTTAAATTTTTGATATGTCATTTCGAAATTCCTGGACTTATACAGAAAGCTATGTGCATTGGATAAGCTACATTTGCCTGAATACTATATAGGAATACATAATGGCATGGAAATATTTTGAGAACATCGCACTGGCATTTTTAACTCGCCTATTTCTGTCAAATTATCAATGGTTTTCTGAAAAAAGCAGACATGTTCAAGATGAAGCCAGTGATACAAGTTTGATCTAAATTTTGGCATATAATCCCAACAGGTTATCAGAAGCAATTTAACAAAGATTTATTGGTTCTTTACCATCTTTTATAACAATTTTTTTTCTGCAACATTTTCTTTTTTCATATTTAGTTCTTTACACTGATATAGCTAATAATCGAAAAGTTTATGTATAATAGATGTAAGAAATGTTCATGACATTTCAAATAAAAAACAATAGAATTGTAAGAAAAAATAATTCCCCATGTCACTTAAGAAGGAATATGTTAGCCTTTAGCCTGCTAAATTTTTAAAATGAACTGGTCCATCATTCAATTTGGGCAGTACCATTTATTATTCGAAGGGGTGTTGAATAACTGACAACTTACTGACTGAATAGCAAACAGTGCAGACTATGATCTGACTACATGGATGTGCAGGCTGATCTTGGTTTGCACTTGTCGCAAAGGCAGAATTACTTGCCGCCAGCAGGCTAAAGGTTAAACTTCTTAGAGCTTTACGAGTTGTTGAATTTAAGCTTCACATTAGAATAATCAGAAAAAGATAAAAGTATGTTTTGTACTTTTCTTTTTATTTAGTAGCAGCATATATTTTTTTTTTATGACACAAGGTGATAAAATTTGTTAAAAGTTGGCACATAGAATTTTACATCTGTGCAAGAAGACAAATTCCATTTTTCAGAAAGTAAATAAGATGTCAAGACTGACTGGTAACTTTTTGAATATCTCAATAATGTGATGTTGAGAGTAATGCTATTTTTTTAGGAAATGTTTAAGAAAATATTGGTTCAGATAGATACAAATCTAACAGTAGGACTTTTGGCGGCAGTACAAATTTCTATTAAACTGTCACTCATTGTAATTCTTCACAAATTAATCAAGGGAGATAACAGGGAAATTTATGGGAGGTCTGGGGATGTAGCAATGTCAAAATTTTGGGGTGAAATTCATTGAGGTACAGTGTTGATCAGAGTTCATTTTTACTTCCTGGAGAATTAAAAAAAAAAAAGAAACTTGTAAATAATTACAATATGATGTATGGGAGGTCTTTGAAAGTGATTAGCCAAAAGAAAAAAAACTACCGTAATTACTGTTTTATCATATTGTAAGATAACATACTTCAAGTATTAGATAGTGAATAGAGATAGGGGGGTAGACAAAAGACTAAGATAGCAAAAAAAAGATACAAAAGATTGGGGTGGGTGTTGGAGAAGAGGTCGGAGAGTAAACTGCAGAAAAGAATGCTCTTATGGGTGAATCCTGCAGAAGTCATTTAAGGTTTTGGAAAAGTAATACCTGATACAGAAGATGCTCCGGTGCATGTTGTAAAGCACTCTAGACTTGCCTTCGATTTCAGCTCACATTTGAAAGATAGTTACTTGCTGCAGGCTGTCAGCATTAAATTTCGACAAAGCAGAATGTAAAACAAAAATAAAGGAGAATCTTGTTGGGAATATTGTTATGTTGAGCCATTATACAAAATTTGTAACTCAGTACTAAAAAGATCTTGTCTCTAACTTTTTTTTATTTCGTGACTGTTCTAATGGATAAAGACATTTCCATCAATTTGTGCGAATTAAGCACTGTCTGTAGATTTGAACTGGCATGTTGGGATTGTTAGTTTGATGTTGAAAGGAGGGCCAATTATTGAAAGGTGTATATGTTTATTTTCGGAAGAGGTTTCCTGTAAAAATGGTGCCCACCCAAGCTATATAACTGATTGTGTTCTTTGTTGTTTTATGCTTGTCTTACTGTTTTTGGGTTTATAGTTTGTTTTTTAAGTTTGTCTGAAAGGCACAGTCTGCCTGGCAAAGGTTGTCTATATCAGATGTTTCATGATTCCTAGGCGGGAAGTTGAATTTGATATCAGAATTGTTCTTGTTTTGATGTACTTTGATGCAATTTTAGTTTATTTCTGTGCCTTTTTTGTTTCTGCATGATTTCCAGCCGGGAACTAGTCAGTAAAATGGAAAGAAATGAGTCTGTTGTTTTCTTTTTTATGTAGTGTTTAATACTGGTAAAAGAAATATTTTCAGAAGCTGTCCTGGCTCATCTTAGGAAAAGAGTCAAGTAGCCCATAAACTAGGTTAATTCCCATTTTGAATAATGATAAATTGTTTTTTGATCCTGAATAAGTTGAATACTCTACCTTTTTTCAAGACAATAAATTTTTCATTTCTGTACTTTCCAGGTATTTTTTCCTGGTGTTGACAGGGTTAGTGCTGATTGGGCTGTTAAACGGACTGGTTCTACTGCCAGTTATATTGTCTGTGTTTGGACCACCTTCAGAGGTAAGAAAGGAAAATGAAGACAATTCTGAAATTTTTGTTCACATGATGACTGATTATATGTACATGACATGGATTCTATAAAATTTAAACTTTAATATTTAAACATAAGAAAACTCTTAAGCTGTTACATATACATGCTCAGTAAAGTCATTTAAATTATGTTGTTTGGTCAAGGGAAAAGAATTTTTAAATATCAGAGTTTAAATTTAATTAGATTGATTTGATTTTTTTTGTTTGGATTTAAATAAGTGGTTTGGCTGTATTCACAATGGGGTAAATATGTCGTAGCTCGGTCAGTCAGTAAAAGTAACACCCAATACATCTGATCTTATCTTCAAAAGTTGAAAGTCTTGAATTCATATCCTAGAAAGAGCTGCTTTTATCCAAACTTCCACTGTTCATTGTATCCAGGAAAGGTTACTTAAACCAGATGATATTTTTGATCTTTCAGAAGCTATAGGTAGAATATGAATTATGTAGTGTTCATTAAAAATGAACTGTATGTTGACAGGTTCGGCCTAAAGAAAACGATGAAAGAATTCCTACACCATCTCCGGAGTCTTCTCCTCGAGCCAGAATCAGAAATTTACCTGTACGGGCTACAAGGCAAAGCAGGAAGATGAAATATCCGAGGAGAATTCCATCAGATATATCGTTAACGACAATTTCCGAGGAACCATCACAGTATTCTTCGACAGAAATTGTCGTTCAACCGGAGGTGGTGGTAGAGACGTCACTTCAGCAACCAAAAGATGGTAACAGTCAGCAGCAGACACTACCAAATGCTGCAGACGACAGTAGTAGCACTAAAAGTAGTAGTAAAAATGTAAGTTTTATTCATTACTGATAAACTATTTCAAAGGCGGATCTAATCTAATTTATTTTCTTTGCTTTTTGAGATTCTGATTATTGAAACTTAGACATGAATGCATGATAATTTTAAATCTTGTTCCGTGTCTGTGTAAAAATGTGTTTTCAAAAAAGAAGTTGTTACATTTAAAAGATGTTCTGTTTTGAATATTTATTATAATCATGAATTTAAACATTTTCAGAATTCTCCACCAGGGTCGATTGTGTCGGCACCGGCTACACATGTAACACGGGTAAAAGCAACAGCGACTGTGAAGGTTGAAGTTCACACACCTTTACCAGGTATTTAATTTGATGATGCTGAATAATTATATAAAGTAATGTTATATATTTTGATCTGAGTATTGTTAAAACTTGTAAATATATTTTTTTACTGAATCGGGTTTGCTTATAGATATACATTGTATATCTTTATTCTTTTTTCTCAATAATCTTTGGTGATATATTGAGATCCACTTTTGTTCACTTTTTTGCTAAAGATGAAGAATCTTTATAATGCTGGCCCTTGTTCCAGCGTTTTGTACTTGTTAGTGTTTCATGGAATAAAGTAAAGTATGCTGTTTCAGAAAGAATGGACAATACCATTTGGAGAAAAGTCTAGTTCCCAGCATATACTTTGGCATGATTTAATATCTCTGGCAAAAGATTTTGGGTTTCATTGAAAATTGCTACTTGGCAGGGACACAAATTTATGAATTTTAAATTTTAAGTGCTGAAATAAATCAGTATTTGTTCATTGAGATTTAATTTTTCATATACACAGTCTACAAATATTTGGCCATTACATACAATTTTGATAAAAACGAATGATCCAGTGTATAGAAAAATTTCAAAAGATTTTTTTTTTCCGTGAACAGGTACAGTTCCAGAGTTACAGGATTATAAACGACGGAGGCGGAAGGACAACACAGATAGCAGTAACTCAGACTCTGATTCCAGTTCCTAACATTTGGTAGGTACATACCGTATAATTATTTCGATATTTGCTTAATTTTAACATTACAATTTTACTTACAATATCTAGCAAGAGTTCTCCAAGAATATTTCTTAACAGCATATTATAGCTTAGCAACAAGTTTCAGAACGCAGATAAATTTGAAAATGTATTTTTTCTGAACAATTATCTGTAAGAGTGACTCCTGTTAATAAAATGTCATATTCTTGCAAACATACTGCAATTTCATTCAATTTTGGTAGATATAATTTGTGGATTGTCCTTGAAAACTTGTCCCTCATGATTCTTTAACCTTTACTTGTTAAATTTCTAAAGTGGACTGGTCCGTCCTTCAATATGGGCAGTACCACTTATTATTAAAGGTGTTCACTGAAAATTTACTGACTGAACAGCAAACAGTGCAGACCTGCACAGATGTGCAGGCTAATCTTGTTCTGCACTGATCGCAAAGGCAGAACCACTGGCCGCTAGCAGGCTAAAGGTTAAATGAGCCGTGCTATGAGAAAACCAACATAGTGGGTTTGCGACCAGCATGGATCCAGACCAGCCTGCGCATCCACGCAGTCTGGTCAGGCTCCATGCTGTTCGCTTTTAAAGCCTATTGGAATTGGAGAAACTTTTAGCGAACAGCATGGATCCTGACCAGACTGCGCGGATGCGCAGGCTGGTCTGGATCCATGCTGGTCGCAAAGCCACTGTGTTGGTTTTCCCATGGCACGGCTCAAATTATGATATTGCAGTATTTTAAATGCCTTCTTATGAAATAATACTCAAAATGTCCTTTTTGTCTAATTTCAGATGGTCTGGGGCTACTTGGTGCTATATAGCATGCCTGCAATATTATTTGTACAGAAAGCATTATAATTTATATGTGAATATTGCTGTCACCTATCAGTATTTATATGTGATTTCATATGAGAGCATGGACTCTTCAAAACTCATTTCAAGACTGTGAAGGGATATTGTCATTCTTTGATCGCGAAATTTACATGAATCTTTGGAGCAGACGACATTTGGATTTTTGCAGCAGACGACATGTATCTCTGCAGAAGACTTGCGTGTCTTTAGGCCAGCTTCGGTGCAGAAAACCTGTGAACATAATATATTAAGCGGAACACATCGAAAGTTTTTTTTTAGCAATTATGTACATAAGGAAGGAAATTGGAACTTGAATCTACATGAAATACTTCCTTATTACACACATCAAGTGTGTTTTCCATTTGTCAAAAATTGTTAACACATATGGCCTTTATGTAAAACACACATTGTGTTATGTGCCTTATTAGATCTTTAATTCAAATGTGCCAATAAACCAAAAGTGTGAATATTTAACTGAATATTTTTTCCTGTTTTACATGTACATGATGTGTGATATTAACAACTGTTTCAAGTGTGGTAAAAAGTGTTAACAACGAACATAAAATGTGCTTCCAAGGAATAAATTAAGATGGATGAATCGGGGGAAAAGATTGGCTATGTCCCTATGCAGACTGTATCATTGTGATATTTTTTTTTATTTACTTCCGTGTGGATGTCAAAATGAATCAGTTTTAACTGAGCTATTGATTTTGATTGGTCAGTGCGGAGGCAGCTATCATACTGAAATTAACACAAATCAGGGCTATTAGGGTATTAGACCCCGTTTACACTAAACTGAATATATACATTCGTTTTTATGTAAGCAGGCTCCGATATGAAAATTAACCATGGTTATGGAAGGAGTTTTTGTGTACTTTGTAAGAGAGATTTTACACATGCATAGATGTGTAGCAGTACCTCAGTGTAAGAAGGCTGATATGAACTGTATCAGATTTATTCATCACGTGTAATTTATTGTAGACTATTAGACAATATAGGAACTAAACCAGTCTAAACTTACAGTTTATCTACTGAAGTGAGCTTTAGAGTTGTGAAGTCAGTATTGTTAGGATTACTACCCCAAAAATCATTACCGGGTATGCAAAAATCACTGGTCAGTTCAGATATAAATTTTGAGAGGCAGAAGACTTTAAAAAAATGCATATTTAACCCCTTCTTAATATAGTGGGTTAATAGTAAATTAAACCTTTTGCCTGCACATTGTTTGAGCCATGTGGCATCAGTAATAATACTTTCAGGTAATATTATTTTCATATTATATCAAGGGTGATGTTATTTTCATACTATATTATCGGTAATATTATTTTCAGATAATATCATTGGTGATATTATTTTCATTTGATATCTTTGATGATATTATTTTCATACAATATCGTCGGTGATATTATTTTCAGATAATATCATCGTTTATATTATTTTCATTTAATATCTTTGATGATATTATTTTCAGGTAATATCATTAGTAATATTATGAAAGTTATAATTTACTGATAATCTTTTTGAAAAGTCATACACCCTTACTTATGATTTCTTTTAAAGTGACCAGTAAATGTTTCCACATAATTAAATTATTTAATATTTTTAATATAGATTAACTTCGACTTGCAATGATGTTGCTTTTTTTCTGTGACCACTTTTGTATAATCAGGGTCACGTGAATCTATGTACGGGTAATTAAATATGTAATTATGCATCTGTATATTGACATTTTTCATGACATAAATTGTGTATATGATGTAACTTTAATTGTACATGTATTTAATGCCAAAATAATTCAGGTTAAAACTATTTTTGTCATCTCGTTTTAATAAAACAGTTTGAGCAGGAGCGCAATGAGCCTTGTTGGAAGTTAAATGAATATTTTCCATTGTTGGAAATTTTACGAACTGATATTTTTATGTATTCAGTTTACTAGCTCATCATGGAATTTATGCAGAACTTTTATTCGTCTTATAACCAAATGTCAAAACCAATGCGGTATGTGTCAGCTTAGACCTGATATGCAGTTTAAACTGTACTGATTTTTAATACCTTTGTTTTGAATTCATTTAAAAAAGTTTATAAATCAGTTTGAAATGATTTGAAAATCCATTGTTATGTCTTTAATGTATTGTGTCAGTGAATAACATTGTGAAGCAGGTGCTAACAAATTAGTGTTAGCTTCGGTTTGTACAAAAAAAAAGTTTTGTTCAAGTTGGAGTCTCAACAAATGCAATTTTTCTTGTAAATTAAATAGGTAGGGACTATTTTGTTTCAAACTACACATTTTTTCCCCCTAAACCTCATCTATGCAACAATTTTATGATAATAGGTGCTCATTACTATCTTCCAATATTTCGTCTTCCATTCTTATATTTCGATTTTGCACCAAAGTGCATTTATTAAAGCGATAATTATATAAATTTCCCTTATAGTCAAAAGTAGTTGATTCTACAATGTTGTATGGAAAAGTACATTAATGTAGTTTTAGGGATGGCAGCATTGTGGAAAGAAAAACACTTGTGGTATAATGCTAGTTTACTCAAATGATACAGTAAATGGCATAGTTATATTTTGTATTTGTCAGTATTTTGTGTCAAGGATGTATATAGTTGTTATGACGCTATTTCGACAAATTATATATAAAGCAATATTTGTAAATATAATTTTCATGCATTGAAAATTATCATTTTTCCAAAATTATCATTGCTTTGTGTTTAAATTTCCATACCTCGATACATAATTGTTATTAATTATCTTTGTAATTAAAGACCTGTAAAGGGTGACAGTTCAGTTCGGAAGAATTAAAATTAATTTCTCAGAGATATATTTTTCACACCTTGTATTAAAACATGATTTGTCTATATTCAGGTAAAATGCTTGGAATATGATTACTATGAAAGGCTAAGGGTAATGGCTTTTATTTAGAATGAATAAAAGCTAAACTTTTTTAACCGTACCAGTGAGGATGCAGTGCCTTAAAGTACTTTGATTTTGCTCAAAGAGTTTTTGCATACAGTAATATGTAATGCCAAGTAAACATGGTCTTTTGTTTTAAAACTGAAACCAGTCTAAAAACCCTTGCCTCTGATTGGTTGCTTCTTAGCACAGTTGTGAAACTGACCAATAACAGCGTTGCTTTCTGAAACTGGTTCCAAAATTCTAGTTTTGAAATCTGGAGTGTCATCTCATGGCTACCATTTTTGTTGCTTGTAAATGACTCTATCATAAATAGGATGAAAACATGTTTTAGATTTTATAAACAGGGAAAATGGAAATTTAAATGCAGGGTGATATCTACTTAAACAGGGTGTTAGATTTTGCCAAAGATTCTATGTAAATTATGCAAAATGATTATCTCAGGTAAAATTTTCACTTTTCTTTTTTTTTGTAAATTTCGAATTTTCTATGCCGTTTAATATCATTGAAGAAAAAAATCATTTAGAATACATTCATTACCTCAGGTGCTGTAAAGTCATTGTAAATTTGTTGGTAATTGATTTCGCAGCAATACAAATGGTTCAGTGTAAATGAAGCCAGTTCATGAAAGTACAGCACATGGTCAAATTCTACCTTTAAAGTTAATACAGAATATAGAAGCACTTGAACAGCTGTATTTACATCATTTTCATGAGTTTTTTGCTAACATATATTTGTCAAATTCAGTAAATTATACCAATAAATTTATAATGGTTTTAAAGTATACATGTGTTGAAGGCTGGTCTTTTTATATATAATGGACACTTTTGTAAGTCTAAAAAAGCTAATCTTTTAAAAAAATCACCATTTGCCATAAAATGTCTTTAGACTAATTGAAAGTTTACGGTTTTAGATAAGAATATTTACAAGTAACAAGTATTTTTTATTTACAGGTAAAAATTTCAGATATTTTGAGATTTTTCAGAATTTGAGTACAATTTTATATTACAGTATATTTATTTAAACATGGTATTGAATAGGAAGTTTCTTAGAAACATGAACTTCCTTACAATTTAGCTATACAATGTTACCTCAGTTGGTAGATGGTCTTTGTAAGTAACAAGTTTTTTGATTGGTTGTTGAAAAGTAACCCAGTTTTTGATTGGTTGATCAGAACAGTTTGTCTTAAAGGATATTACAACTTCTTGCATTATTTAATTGAAATATATTTGAAAAGTTTGATTTCTGAGCAAATTGGTTTATTATACTGATATTAGCCAATCAAATGCCTTGTTATATTTGTGTTATTGAAGTGAAAATAAGAATGATTTTTATTGGTTGATACATTGAGTCATTCTTCAAAATACAGACCGAGCCGTAAAGTATAGGTGAAGTTTTATCGAGATCTTTGCAAAAGTCATACCGTTAGTTCAGTTTTACATGCTGAGAATCAAGCTAGAAAATATGTTAACAAACTTTGATGAACACTTACTACAATATGTTAGGTAAATAAATGTTTAATTACTGTTATCTTTACCATCTTAAAATATGTATACAGATCTATAAATTTTTCTCTATTCTCTGTCATTTGTAGAGGGCTGATTATTCAAATGGAAATTCTGTGTCTATATTTTGAAGATTGACCTCTATGTGCCCATTTTTGCCTGTGATTTTCCTGTTGTGTATTTAATACTCACATTTTGTATTGTACAGTATGCAGTCCTTGTCACATAATGTGACTACAGGACATGCCCACACATGGGCATTAATATTTCAAAACTATAAAAATATGAAAATTAAAAAAGTCTAAAAAATATTCCTTTGTTTCTCCTTATTTATGTCCTACATATGACTTTTTTAACCTTTAGCCTGCTAAATTTCTAAAATGGACTGGTCCATTATTCAATTTGGGCAATGCCATATATTATTCGGAGTGGTGTTCACTGAAAATTTACCGAGTGAAAAGCGAACAGTGCAGACCATGATCAGCCTGCACGGATTGATCTGCACTGGTCACAAAGGCAGAACCACTTGCCACCAGCAGGCTAAAGGTTAAAGAGTGGGCTGTCTCTTGTTTGTAATGAAGCTAATAGTTAAACTATATGCTAAGGTTTCATAGGAAACTACATGCATTGGTGGTTAACTAAAATGAAAAATAACTTTTTATCTCGGTCAAAATGGAATTGCTTTATATGTAATAATCGTTAACTTGCTAAAGAACCTATGGACTGGCTGTAGTGGAAGGACCTTGAAAGGGCCTTTAAAAGTGCATTCCAGTGAGTATACATGTATAATGCCATAAAAATCGTGCTCAAGTAACTACTGTAATACAAAATCTTAATTTCTGGAATACCTGTGGACACATTACACAGTCTATATCATGTGGATCTCAAATGGTCAGGCGTTGTGGTATATTTGTCTATGATCTAAGAGACATTGGTAGACATCATTCTGTAAATACTGTGAAATTCTTTTAATTTCTTGGACATCAAATTCTGTGGTTTTGGCAAAAACGGTAATTTCATTGGGTTCGAAATTCATTCATTTCTACTGGTACATTCCTCTCTTTAAAATTAACAGAAGTTTTACATGCTGATGGGGATTAATTTTGGTGAATTGACATAACCATAAAATCTGCAAAAGTCTCTGATCAGCAGATCAAGTTGTCAGTCCTAGACTATAGATTATTATACGTCTTTTATGAAATGGCACACAAGAATTCAATATCCACTTTAAACGCTCTGTGTAAAAGGAGAATCTACACATACTGAATAAAACCAAAATATCTCGATTCCATCTGAACAAGCTTCCACCTGTACATACAGGTTGCTAAGAAACCTGAATAAAACTTCATTTCTTAACAGTTGTGTCCACAAAGTTCAGTAATGATCAAATTTGTAGAAATATGGCCTCTGGTAGTAGCTATTGACTGTGGTCTGTGGTGTAAATGGAACTGTACTGTCAAGAACTCCGAAGACAGTGGCCCATAGTATACCTTGCAGAGAGTAGAAACAGTACTTCCTATCCTTGCTATCTGCAGTACCAACAGAATAATTTAGATAACCAGCAGCAGTTCATTGAAGGATATACATACTTTTTTCTAAGTTCAGCCAATACCTTCTGTCAGAGCAATTAATGCAATTTGACATGACTGGTCACTATAAGCACGGCATTAGTAACTTCTTTGAACAGGCTTCTGGGAAACTTGTTTCCACACTAGCAGACATCCAGGCTGAGAGTTAGAAGGCTCTGCGTGAGGTTGTCGGCCAGTTGTCCAGTGGTCACCATCCTTGGAAAAGTCTGGTCTCACAGTTTTTGAAATCCTATAACTGAAGTAAATCTTGAAATACACCTGCATTATTTACTATTCCTGGGTTAGACAGCTAAGAAAAAGAACCAGTCTCAAATCAAAACAAGCTGATTGGTTCTTTCCAGGTTCAGTCATGAAAATTGCCCAATGGCAAGGTTGCATTTTGAGACTGGTTTTCCAGCTCAGCTTTACAACCTGGAACTCAGTTGGCTTGAAGTGAGAGACCACTTATTCAAATACAGACAGGAAAGTTACTGAGAATAAAGGTAACCATTTACCTGGGAATAAGGTAATGTTTAGTCTGTCTGATTGGTCAGTAATGTAAAGAATTCCAATAAGTGGTCTTTTTAGATTGAACCATCAGACTGTGTTGACAGTAATGTCAGTATTATATTTTACATTTTGACAATATTTACTATATTTGTTATGTATTGAAAGAAGTTTCATGTGACAGTCTTCTTCCACCATGTCAGGGAGTCTATCATTCACACAAATACTCAAACTATCACTATTTATAATATAAATGTTCTTTTAGTGGAAGAAGGATAGTTCTAGCAAAAAATGTGATTACATATAGATACATGTATTTCGATTTATGGTTTAAAGTTATAATGGAAGTCTATGAGAAAAACAAGCAGTGGTCAGTAACCTTCATTTTGTAATTGAATAGATGTAATTTAAATGCCTTTGACACATATTAATATTGGAGGTTGTTTTTAACGCATTTTCCCTTACCAGTATTTACCTGTTCCTGCATCTAAAGTCTAAAGATTTGCCAATATTTACAGTGTTCCTGCATCCCTTACCAGTATTTACAATGTTCCTGCTTCCCTTACTAGGATCTACCATGTTCCTGCATCCCTTACCAGTATTTACAATGTTCCTGCTTCCCTTACTAGGATCTACCATGTTCTTGCTTTCCTTACCAGTAATTACAATGTTCTTGCATCCCTTACCAGTAATTACAATGTTCTTGCATCCTTTACCAGTATTTACAATGTCCTGCTTCTCTTACCAGTGTCTACCATGTTCCTGCTTCCCGTACTAGTATCTACCATGTTCCTGCTTTCCTTACCAGTAATTACAATGTTCTTGCATCCCTTACCAGTAATTACAATGTTCTTGCATCCCTTACCAGTATTTACAATGTTCCTGCTTCCCTTACCAGTATCTACCATGTTCCTGCTTCCCTACCTAGTATCTACCATGTTCCTGCTTCCCTTACTAGTATCTACCATGTTCCTGCATCCCTTACCAGTATTTGCAATGTTCCTGCTTCCCTTACCAGTATTTACCTATTCCTGCATCCCTTACCAGTATCTACCATGTTCCTGCATTCCTTACCAGTATTTACCATGTTCCTTCATCCCTTATCAGTATTTAAAAATGTTCCTGCTTCCCTTAATAGTATCTACCATGTTCCTGCATTCCTTACCAGTATTTACCATGTTCCTGCTTCCCTAACTAGTATCCACCATGTTCCTGCATTCCTTACCAGTATTTACAATGTTCCTGCATCCCTTACTAGGATCTACCCTGTTCCTGCATACCTAACCAGTATTTACAATGTTCCTGCTTCCCTTACTAGTATCTACCATGTTCCTGCTTCTCTTTCCAGTAATTACAATGTTCCTGCATCCCTTACCAGTATCTACCTTGTTCCTGCTTCCCTTACCAGTAATTACAATGTTTCTGCATCCCTTACCTGTATTTACCATGTTCCTGCATCCCTTACTAGTATTTACCATGTTCCTGCATCCATTGCCAGTATTTATAATGTTTCTGCTTTCCTTACCAGTATTTATGATGAAATGCTTCCCTTACCAGTATTTATAATGTTTCTGCTTCCCTTACCAGTATTAATAATGAAAATGCTTCCCTTACCAGTATTTATAATGACTTTCTGCTTCCCTTACCAGTATTTATAATGTTCTTGCTTCCCTTACCAGTAATTACAATGTTCTTGCTTCCCTTACCAGTATTTATAATGTTCCTGCTTTCCTTACCAGTATTTACAATGTTTCTGCTTCCCTTATCAGTATTTATAATGCTGCAGTTTCCCTTGACAATATTTACAATGTTTCTGCTTCCCTTATCAGTATTTATAATGCTGCAGTTTCCCTTGACAATATTTATAATTATTCTGCTTTCCTTACCAGTATTTATAATGTTCCTGCTTTCCTTACCAGTATTTACAATGTTCCTGCTTCCCTTATCAGTATTTGTAATGCTGCAGTTTCCCTTGACAGTATTTATAATTATTCTGCTTCCCTTACCAGTATTTATAATGTTCCTGCTTCCCTTACCAGTATTTATAATTATTCTGCTTCCCTTACCAGTATTTACCATGAATCTACTTCCCTTACCAGTATTTATAATGATTCTGCTTCCCTTACCAGTATTTATAATGATTCTGCTTCCCTTACCAGTATTTACAATGATTCTGCTTTCCTTACCAGTATTTATAATGATTCTGCTTCCCTTACCAGTATTTACAATGAATCTGCTTCCCTTACCAGTATTTAGAATGATTCTGTTTCCCTTACCAGTATTTATAATGATTCTGCTTCCCTTACCAGTATTTATAATGTTCTCTGTGGAAAAATACTGGCAACTTCCTTGCATGAATCAGAGATCAAAGCTGAATGACCAAATACATATTGTCATACTCAGTCACTGAGGAGACAAGGTTCGAATGTACAACCTGTCATCTCTAACTGCTGTGTAAAAAAAATTTAAAAAGGAGCATTTTATTCTTTTATATCATGACAGTCATATGACGAAAATCTGGCTGAAATCTTTGTAGTGGAATATCAGCAAAAAAGAGACTCATCTTAAAGTTCATTTCACTGTTTACTAAAGACAACAAAATTTATATTTCATTGCACAACAAAGTAATTAATCAACAACCTTTTAAGACCATTTCATCATGCTTCCTTGAAGCCGTTAAAGTCCAAAAGCTAAACATGTGTCACAGTTAAAATGGTAAGAAACTATGATTGTCTCCGATATTTAATGCAGTGACACAGTTAGTACTAAAAATTATGATGAATTGCATGTGTTTAATGCAATAAAAAATCTCTTCAAAAACAAATGCACAGTTTTCTGTGTGTTAGTAATTTGCATTTATTTATTATTTTTGGAGACAGAATTAATTTACCTGCTTCCTGTGAACTTATAAAAACAATCAAACAGAGTGCAGCTGCTCAAATGTTCTCACTTTTTTTCTTTGTATACTCTTTTTCAAAATGTAAATGTTTAAGAATTTCTGAGAAAAATGCTGAAGGTAATTCACAAGAAAAAGAAGTGTGGCCTACATCATTTTAGTAATCTCTGGCAAAAAAACAAATAATCTAAAAAAAAGAGAAAGTTTTAAACTTTTTAAAATGCACTTGTACTCAAAACTGCATTTGGTATTTTTTATAACGTAAATTTCATACTTTATCACAAGCTCAAAAGAAACATAATTGTTAGTAGAATCCAGTTATCTTTTATATCGGCAAAGTTTCTAAACTCGATCAGGTTTCTTACAAAGTTATAATTTAAAATTATCATAATTTAGCTATAAGACAGCACTATGGTATTATGTTATAATGGTTACAAGATAATTGTTATGTATTACAAATAGAGCCTTTAAAAGATAAAATGCTTTTTACTAAATAATAATATTCAAAACAAATCGGTTTATTACATAATGTCATGCAAAATTCAGCAAATACATCCATCCTAATAAAATCATTTTTGAGAGCCGATAAAAATATAATGCTCATTAACATAATGGTACCATTAAATACTCAGCCTGTAGTCTTCTTTCTTTACCTATTAAAGTTATCTTGTCATCTTTTACTAAAATAGTGTCTTTTAAGATATTTTCTTTAAATGCGTAAAATCCACATTAAATAAAATATATAAACTTTGTTTGTAGAGCTACATTCGCAATAAAATATAATTAACAACAGTTGTCTGTTGAAAAAATCTTCCAGTTTTTTAGCGGTAGTACATACTTATACTGTACTTTGGTAGTACATATTCATACTGTACTTTGGAAGTACATATTTATACTGTAATTTATACTGTACTTTGGTAGTAGTACATACATTTACACTGTACTTTGGTAGTACATATACATATTTATACTGTACTTTGGTAGTACATATCTATACTGTACTTTGGTAGTAAACATGTACATATTTATACTGTACTTTGGTAGTACATATTTATACTGTACTTTGGTAGTACATATTTATACTGTGTTTAAGTATATATGTATTAAGTGCATACTATTTTAAACCTAACACAGTACTGTTTATACACACAAACAAATATAGATACTATGAATTTCAAATACGAATTTGGGTCTAATTAAAAGAATTCCAATAGGCAATTTATAATATCTGTGAAAATGTTGCATATGACAAAGTGACAGGCAAGAAAAAGGAACTAAGGGGTCTACCATTTGATATTCCGGGGACTGAGTGAGAGCACAGATGCCTTGGATTTTCATGACTTTGGACTTGCTTAAAAAATGGTCTGGCTAAATAATTTCTGGCTCTCAAATCACTGGAAATAAAATTGCAAAAAAAATTGCATTTAGCTATTTCATTTACTTAAGCATAGCATACATAAGTTTTTGAATAATGAAAGTATAACAAAAATATTTAGAAAAAAAAAAAAAAGAGAAAAGTTTTCTTTCAAATTGGTTTACTCCAAAAAAAAGTTCTGTCCTCCAAGTTTTGCACACAAAAAAATCTGACTTTCAAAGAAAGCAACACAAATTTCTATCACAGGCCCTTACTCAGAAGTTCATATGGTTGGCCTCTAACCTGTCTGCTTGTTTAAGACATGTGTTTTCCCAACCTTCTGGACAGCTCAGATACTGTTGAAAATGGCTATAAAGACAATTAAAAAATCTCACCGACTATTGAATCTGTGTAAAATTTAATACACTGACTTGCAGCAACTTTCGACTTACGGACGAGACTATACACTTGAACTAGCAAATTTAGACTTATGGGCGAGACCATACACTTGAACTAGCAAATTTAGACTTATGGGTGAGACTATACACTTGAACTAGCAAATTTAGACTTATGGGTGAGACTATACACTTTAACTAGCAAATTTCGACTTATGGGTGAGACTATACACTTTCAAACATATTTCGGCAACTTTGGTGGTCTATGTATCAAGCATGTGATTGTTATCTTTTATGGTTATTGAACAGCTCTTAAACACCTAACAAATTACTGCGAAATAACCCCTGAATGAATACTGTCAAAAGAACATTTTTGTCACAAAACATTTAAAGTAGGAAATAAAACTGACACAACAAAACTGAATGCACATTTTTGTTAATTTTCTGCTGTAATTTACGAAAAACTGTCTATTAAAACAATCACCGGCAAGTAAAATGTTACCAGTGGCCAATCCTTCACTCGAAATCTTTGTAATAACAAGATGTCAGTCAAACCTTGACAAGTACTTTATGTTTTATACCACCCAGCAGGATTCAGGCCAGACCAATTATTTCTTTTGCTTATCTATAAATACATCTCCGCAGGAAGGCTTTCAAGTTCTAAGAAGAAAACCACTTACAAGATTTTTTTCTCAAGTACACATTTCAAAAACTAATCATAAAATTTAAATTAAACACAACCGCCCCTCCCTATTATTCATCTGGTTGGTCAGGCCGCGGCGGGGGATGTAAAATTTGAATTCTATAAATACCAGCTTACAGACAAAATGATTTTTGCCCATTTCTACACAGGCTCAAGAAATTGTCCTCTGTACCTATCCCCCCTCCGACCACCCCCGAATTTATACCCCTAAATTTCAATGTACTACTGGTGAAATATATACAATGTACTTAAATTATGTTAAAGTATAATTTTGTTATTTTATACATTTTGTAATTTCAAAAATCTTACAATAGTTTTATGAATTCAAAATAATCCTGACAAAACCTCAGTGTAAAAATAGAGATTTATAAACATAAGTTATGATAATATTCAATTTAAATTGATCATTTTATCATACAATTTAAAGAATCAATGTGGGGATGCTGGTGGGAGGAAATTTTGTCTACCTACTAAGTTCAAAGCAACTGGACATTTCTTTTTTTTTTTTTTGGTACTGCATTAATTTGATTGATTTCAACAAGTTAAAAAAAAAACTGTTTGGCATTGCATTTGTTGTACATCAACAATTTACTGAACCATGCATTTTGAGAGGCTATGTTTTAAAGAGATTGTCTTTAAACTTTAGCCTGCTGGCGGCAAGTGATTCTGCCTTTGCGACCAGTGCAGTCAAAGATCAGCCTGCATGGATACCATGGTTTGCACTGTTCATTATTCAGTTAATATTCTTTGAAGTTTTGGGGAAACTTCCAACAACCATTTCATTTTCAGTATGCAAGTAAATGTATACTTTTGTATCAAAATAAAAAGATAATACTCCATTAATCAGCAAAACCTTATTTATTCCACTAGAACAAAATCTGTCTTTTACTGCTTTAGGATGTCAACAAAATCATTAATTTGCAATACTTCTCTCAACAGTAAGGTGTTCAGACCCCATGTTTTGTTCACAGGAGATAACTCAGGAGGCTAATCAAAGTTTGTATAATTATGTCCCTTTTCTTCTCAAAACATTGGACAACCAGAGCCAAGAAAGATCGGTCTGATTATATTAGAATAACGAATGGAAAAAATTAAAGATTATCTAGTCGGTAGCCAGGCTAGCCAAGCTTGAACTAACTGGTCAACTCGGTATGAAATGGAGCAAAACTATATTAGTAAGAAATTGCCTAAGGCAAGGCTATTTTGCACAAATCATGTCATTGAGTGCAATATTTATGCCAAGTAACATTAAAATCCACTGAAAGATTGCTGAGTTATGGACTCCAAGTGTGACCTTGAACTTCAAGTCATGGATCGAGGTCTTGTGCAATCGTGACAAGTTGTATTTAAATCCCTTCACAAATGGCACTTTTATGGAATGGGGTCTGACAAAACAAACCTTACAAAATTTTGACCTCTAAGTGACCTTGAGCTTTGGGCTACAGGGCAGGGTCCTGTGCATGACATGTCTTCTTGTTATGGGTTTTATTAATTCCAGTAAAATTAAAATCCCTTGATGGATGGAAGAGTTAAATATAGGTCACAAAACAGATCCTTTAACTTCCATGTGTGACCTCGGCCTTCAAGGCACTGGTTATGGTCTTGCATTTGCAGATGACATATTGTCACATGGTTTACAGTATTGCGTAGTAATATTAAAATCCCTTGATGGGTGGCAGAATTATAGACCAGACATGAAACAGACACAATAAATCTTTGATCTCGAAGTTTGACCTTGACTTTTGAGGTACAGGTCTTGCACTAAACACCTTGTTTCATTATGGGGAACAAGTGTGCCATAAAATATGAATATCCCTTGACAGATAGTAGGGTGATGGACGGTACACCTGACAATGTTAACTTTTGACCTGATAGTGCAATCTTTACCCCTAAGCTATGGGCATACATCTTGCGCATGGCGCAAAGATGCATGACACATTGTCTCATTACGTGGAACATTTATGCCAAGTAACAGCAAGTTTTAGACCTGATATACCAATTAAGATTTGATCTCAGTGCGAGCTACTGGCCTGTGTTTTTCGTGCGACATGTCCTCTAGTTGTGCCAGGTTAAATATTCAAATCCCTTGGTGGCGGTCAGAATTATGGACCAGACAATGTGTGTTCCGGTTTAGTGTCTTTTTCAACAATTTTTGTCATAAACAATAGTGTCAACTTGTAGCAGTGAGACGAATGCCAAACTAAATTATAGTGCTACCTCACTGGAATATCACACTAGAGTAGACACTTTACATGATACCCCATCCAGTCACACTATACCAACCCTGGACTGATCAGTCCTGGTACTATCCTCTTAATGCTGAGCGCTAAATCAGAAAGCTACTAGGGCCATTTTTCACATCTTTGGTATAATGTTGCCTAGGAGTGAACCCACAATCTCCAGCACTTGAACTTGGAAGTCTACCATTAGGCTGCCAAGGTCGTTTGTGGATCGGACAAAGCATGACTGTCTGACAAGACAGATGCAACTCATTCTATATATCATTCCGTTCCTTTAGAAAAAGGGTGGGGTTAATTAAACAGAAGAGAGGTTGATGTCAGGATGAAACAGACCAGGTTTGGTGAAGATCCATCAAGCCTTTCAAGTGACGTCCTTTACAGAAATTACGAGTATCTATCCAGTGTCTCTCTGTATTTGGTTCAATCTCGAGATCATAGCAAGAATGCTTCAGACCTAGTTTGATGAAGATCTTTCAGTAACTGTCATGTAAGGCTTTTCTACTCTTAGATTCTCATGAACAGTGAATCAGAACCAGAACTTCTGTATAAATTAGAGAGAGGTTCATAGGATGCTCTGAAGATCCATCAAATGGTTTGCTTAGTTCATCTCTTGACTATGTTGAACCTCAGTATCAAGAGAACAGAGTAGAGGATTTTCTATAATTGAGCCGCGCCATGAGAAAACCAACATAGTGGGTTTGCGACCAGCATGGATCCAGACCAGCCTGCTGGTTTTCTCATGGCGCACTCATATTTAGTTCTTGCCACACTGATTTTAATCAGAGTGGAACTACATTGTATATGTTTAATTTGCAAGCAATTAGAATGCTAAAACCACGTTTGGTGTATAATCATCTTGTTGTTCATTATAAATGTTCTGTCTTTTGCTCCCATAACTCCTGTATGCAGCAATCCAAAAAAACTAATAAAAATTTTCATTTTATGAACCTTTATATTTTGGAATAAAACAAATTTAAAACGCCATCAAGTAGCCATTTTGACCTTAAACACAAGATTTTATGATGACAAAATCATATGCATTGTGCAAGCATTTTTGTAAAACTTCTGTTAATCTTGTCTATTTTTTCCAAGATAAACATTCTGAGGAATATAAATGGAAGCTTGGTACCACTCCAAGAAATCATACCCCTCTGGCATTTTTTCGTTAATCTCACTTTTATTGTCAACACGATGCAGTAAAATTATATCATGTAATTTGGGATTCACTTTTCCAACTTGAGATTTATTACTACACAGGTGAAATCACTAATCCAGCTGCAAATTGCCCCCTTCGAAATCATCAAATTTTCTTTACACATGTACGATACAGAAATCCAGTCTTTTTGGCAGATTTTTTTATTTTCATTTTGCTTCCAAATTACACTGCAGCATTTTTTTCTAAACATTCAGAAAGGAAGTTATTAACTTTTAAACCTCTCATTTCTAGATTGTAAAACTTTTTTTTTAATGGGGATTAATTTTTGCAGATATCCTGGTTGCATCAGTTAAAGAAATTGATGCACAACATTAAATAAAATACTCATCTGTTTGTTTTGGGTTTAACGCCGTTTTTCAACAGTATTTCAGTCATGTAACGGCAGACAGTTAACCTAACCAGTGTTCCTGGATTCTGTACCAGTACAAACCTGTTCTCCGCAAGTAATGCCAACTTCCCCACATGAATCCGAGGTGGAGGACTAATGATTTCAGACACAATGTCGTTTTTCAAATAGTCACGGAGAACATACGCCCCGCCCGAGGATCGAACTCACGACCCCTAGATCCGTAGACCAACCCTCTACATACTGAGCTAAGCAGGCGGGTTAGATATCAAAATCTACAAGTTCATGTCCCTGTTAAGCTTGCTTCTTATTGTCTGATAAACTGGAAAACAGGACACAACAATTTATGTGTATCCCAGGAAATTGCAACCAATGTGTTATTTTATGAAAACGGCAAATTCAGGCTCTTTCTTAAGGTTTTTAGAAAGTGTTTACACAAACAAATTCACACATACATCACAAAATCAGACTGAAATTGGCGGATCTTTTTTTAAAGTCACTGGCAAATATCTGAAAAATGAGCACATATACCCAAACATTTTATTTGACTGATAGAATTTACATCTGTAAGAAGTTTCATTGTAATCCATAAGGTAGAATATTTTAGACTCCAGAAAACGTTACTGAAAATTTAATTTACCCATACACTTGGACTCCCATAATGAAAACTTACTTGCAATCAAACTTTTCAAATCAGTCTGGCAAAACCTGAGGCACATGACCCAATCTTTTTTATCTGCTTAAATTTTCTTACTATATCTGGATGTTTTGAAATAACAGGGTTTAATCAAATTCTTCTTTTAGAAAAAAATATTGATCCGAACATGCTGCACTACCATAAATAGCCATTCTGGTCAAATCCACGTAATTCTGTTCCAATGAAATGAAAAGATTCTACAGTTCCAAGTAATTCAAAATTTCAAGGTGAGACGAGTACCCAACAAAATATAAAATAAAATCAAAATATTCGGCAAATTTATTGACACAAAATCATGAAAACAATACCCAGAGGGCGTCACTTTAAATACATCAATAAATAACCAACTTGCTTATTTTTTTTTAGACATTGTTAATATCAGTGAAGTATTCTGATCAGCTCATTTTTTTCTTTTTTTTTCTCTACCTTATGACAAAAACATGGAAATTTAGAAGTGCTATACTCAAGTGAAATTCTAAAAGTAAAACATCAACATACAATAGAATTTTCTTGAAAAGAATGATTTTAATGCTTTTGAAAAATTGCATCATAGATTTAAAATCATTTTCATTAAGCCCAAGGTCCAATTTAATTTCTTTCTGTATCTTCTGTGTAGAAGTTGGAACGATTAAACATCAAAACCCATGCAATAATTTGTTCTAAGTTTAATTTCAAACTGCCGTGAAGGTACTTGAAAAAACTAAACACACAAAGCCGAATGTTACGATACACGAATGAACATAAATCTTCAATTGTCACTTTAATATGATGAATTTGTATGAGCACATTTATTAAGTAAATAAAGTAAACAAAATGCAGATATGGAGACAAAGTAAATCTTTGCAACTGTTTATGAAATAGCACTTTTGAAAAGAGTTGAGAGAAAAACAAAAGAAATATTCACATTATCCGTACACCAAAATAGCTGTCACTCATTATCGTGCAATACATCCAGGCTTTCAATAGGGAACGTCTTCCCTCAATAATTACATATATATATAAATAGTTCACATATTTATTTAGATCACGTTTTTTATCATAAATATCCGAAGAATAGTTTTTATGTTTAGCTGTACAAATCATCATCTCCTTCCTCAAACTGTCCTCCTGGGTTGCCTCCCTGACTTGGTCCCTGGTTCCCGGCGGCTCCTGGAAATCTGTAATAGAAGAGATATATTTCAAATCACAACCAAATTAATAAAGGTCATAATTTGCATTTTTTTGTGAATGGTCAGCTGTTTCTGTTTGAATTTTTCTCTTGAAACACTCGTGAGACCTTACTGTCAAATAAGTTTCATCTTGCAGGTGACAACCTTTTGCAATCACTTTTTTGAATGTCACATGTTTACTGAAGAATGGTACCTAGCTCCAAGGTTAACAAGAGCTGTCCGTAAGACAGCCAAGCTCGACTATTCGAAATATTGTCACAGAAGCAGGAAATTATTACCCAAAATGTTAAATATCAAAAGAGTTTTAAGTTCGAAAGGGGACATAATTTGACCAAAATACATATCAGAGTTATGGGACTTGGTGCTATCAACTAGTTTTATAACCCCGAAGAAACATATTAAGTTTCAATTCAATATCTGCATTAGTTTTGGGGATAGTAACTTGCATGTAAAACTTTAACCAGAATTTTCTAAGTCCAAAAGGGGGCATAATTTGCTCAAAATACATGTTAAGAGTTATGGAACTTGACCCAGTGAGGTTGGTAATTGACCTAGAAAAAGAATAAATAAGTTTCAAAGCTATATGCCTTTTGGTAATAGCTGTATGTACTTGCACGCAAAACTTTAACCAGGATTTTCTAAGTCCAAAAGGGGGCATAATTTGCCCAAAATACATGTCAGAGTTATAGGACTTGGTGCTATCAACTAGTTTTATAACCCCGAAGACACATGTGAAGTTTCAATTTAATATCTGTAGTAGTTTTGGAGATAGTTACTTGCATGTAAAACTTTAACCAGGATTTTCTAAGTCCAAATGGGGGCATAATTTGGCCAAAATACATGTCAGAGTTATGGGACTTGACCCAGTGAGGTAGGTAATTGATCTAGAAAAAGAAAAAATAAGTTTCAAATCTATATGCCTTTTAGTAATAGCTGTATGTACTTGCACGCAAAACTTTAACCAGAATTTTCTAAGTCAAAAAGGGGGCATAATTTGGCCAAAATAAAGGTCAGAGTTATGGGACTTGGTGCTATCAACTAGTTTTATAACCCCGAAGACACATGTGAAGTTTCAATTCAATATCTGCATTAGTTTTGGAGATAGTAACTTGCATGTAAAACTTTAACCAGAATTTTCTAAGTCCAAAAGGGGGCATAATTTGGCCAAAATACATGTCAGAGTTATGGGACTTGACTCAGTGAGGTAGGTAATTGATCTAGAAAAAGAAAAAATAAGTTTTAAATCTATATGCCTTTTAGTAATAGCTGTATGTACTTGCATGCAAAACTTTAACCAGAATTTTCTAAGTCCAAAAGGGGGCATAATTTGGCCAAAATAAAGGTCAGAGTTATGGGACTTGGTGCTATCAACTAGTTTTATAACCCCGAAGACACATGTGAAGTTTCAATTCAATATCTGCATTAGTTTTGGAGATAGTAACTTGCATGTAAAACTTTAACCAGAATTTTCTAAGTCCAAAAGGGGGCATAATTTGCTCAAAATACATGTTAGAGTTATGGAACTTGACCCAGTGAGGTTGGTAATTGACCTAGAAAAAGAATAAATAAGTTTCAAAGCTATATGCCTTTAAATGATAGCTGTATGTACTTGCATGCAAAAACTTAACCAAGGTGTGACGCCGACGCCGACGCCGACGCCGACGCCAGGGTGAGTAGAATAGCTAGACTATTCTTCGAATAGTCGAGCTAAAAACTGAGGTTGGTTAATTTCTGGACTGTGCTTAGAATCAACCAATCAAATGCTTGTGTTTTTGGACTGGTCTCCAAATTCAGCTTATTTTACTCTGACACTGCTGTTCAGTTACACTTGCTCTCCATGCTGCATTTTACCCTTGAAAAGGTTTCATTTTGATTTTGTTCTTTCTGAACATGGTACCGTTACTACAAGACACTGTAGACCATGAAAAACAACGCCAATGCAAAAGATTACAAACAAAACTTCAGGACCTTGAAAATAAATAGAACTTTAAAACAAACATTTATTGCACTATCCTGACTTATCTGACCGCAGTTATAAAGCATGTAATATTAGTGCAAAGCTGTAACAAAATGCATACAAAATTAGCATATTGCAAAATTAAAACTTTTATGTATTTAGACCAGGAAAGTCCCAATCAAAATGAACCAATTTATTTTCATGATTCTGAATTTAAAGACGTTCATCCCAGTATCATCAATCAACAAAAAGATGGCCCAAGGAAGCACTTTAAGATTCTTTGAAATATTCCATTCAATTTACACAAATGGTGTACAGAGACAGTCATGTTCATTAATATTCGTACCATTTGACATTCTGCACAAAGTATAAATCACTACCACCAACAAAAACAAAAAATAGTATTGATATTAATAGCTCTAAAATATCTATAAATCTTAACACTATCTTGAACATAAAAAAGTTTACAGTTTTAAAAATGTATTGAAAATATTCCTGTGCGGTAAATTACGCAGATGTTTTTCTATAAAGCACATTTATTAAATATGAAACAATTATTGGTGCATTAGTCTTCCATCATTTTAATTTCAAGGACTTGTTGAGCGCTGGTAAGTGACTTTAATACTTCCGTCGACAGTAGCAGTCTAGAGTTTGTCAGGCGTGTATTTTGTGCCAAGACATATATGGGAGTTCTACCTAGGCCTATGACAATTATGTTATACAGCTGTGGACCACACACAAACATATTACAATAAATGTCAATCATTTGACAAAGGGAGGTAATTAAACTTACATGTGGCCTTCGGGGAAAAGAGACAAATAGAGGAAGGGAGGGAACTTGTGGCTGATTAATTTATATCTCACACAGGAATGAATTCATTACCATTCTTTGATGCTAATGAAATAGTTAAAACATTAAAGCTTCTAGACCACAGCTTTATTGAAAAAATGTTTTTTCTCAAAGCTTTAGAAATTGTATCTTGTAAGAGAGGTGTTTCTAAATTTTTATTTATTTATTTATTTTATTTTTTTAACATCTCCCATACAGTTTAAAGGCTTATAAGCATTACAACACTAATATAAACTAAAAACAAAAAAAAATTGCATTTGGTATTTACATACAATTAATACTGGCTTTAACTTTTGATACCTATTTATCTATTGCTTATTTTGTGTTGTATTACCGAGTCAGACAATCATAAGCAATATCTCAGTCATAAACAAATGATTTAGTGGTAAACCTGTTGGCTGCAAAAAGTGACTTCCTCACATAAATAAAAGGTTAAGGAAGACTTGAAGACATTTTGTTTCCAATTATTATTTTGGAGAATCAATAAACCCCACCCAGAAGTCTTGTGTTCAGCCAACTTGGCTAACTAGGAAGGCTATCATATATTTTGTACTGATCACCCATTCCAACATGGCTCAACTTTGTCAGAAATGGAAGTCAAGCATTGTAAATTCTGCAATAAACAACGGCTGATATGCACTGAATATTATGACATCAGATATCATTTATGACATCAAACTGCTGTGTCATGTCCTGTCCCATCAGTACTTGGAAGAAAGTTCATCGTTCTCATCATAATATTTCAATGAGCATAACATAATGAAAATAAGGCATTCTGGTGACTTTTTTTTTTTTAGTCACCACGGTTTATTGTTCAGATGCTCGGATATTTAACAACTAAAGCCAATACCCTCATTGTTCAATTCCTACACATATGAACCCTCAACTATGGTTAATCAAAACAAGAGCACCGCCTTGCGGGTGCTGACGCTCATCTGATTTTTTTTGTATAATAGAAATATTGTCCTACCCATTATTTTCTAAGTCTAAAAAGGGCATCACTCTTGCAAAAAGCAGGATAGAGTTATGTTTCTTGATGTACAGTGTCCACTTATGATGGTGAAAAATGTTGCAAGTTTTAAGCAATAGCTTGATAGTTTATGAGAAAAGTTGACTTAACATAATATTCAACCAAGAAAATGATTTTTCTAAGTCCAAAAGGGGCAATAATTATTGCAAAAAGCAGGATGGAGTTATGTTGCTTGCTGTACAGGGTCAGCTTATGATGGTGAACAAGAGTTGTAAGTTTTAAAGCAATAGCTTTGATAGTTTAAGAGAAAAAGTTGACCTAAACATAATACTTAACCAAGAAATCTGATATTTTCTAAGTCCAAAAGGGGCCATAAATCTTGCAAAAAGCAGGATGGAGTTATGTTTCTTGCTGTACAGGGTCAGCTTATGATGGTGAACAAGTGTTGCAAGTTTTAAAGGAATAGCTTTGATAGTTTTGGATAAAAGCTGACCTAAACATAAAACTTAACCAAGAAAACTGATTTTCTAAGTCCAAAAGGGGAAATAATTCTTGCAAAAAGCAAGATGGAGTTATGTTTCTTGATGTACAGGGTTTGCTTATGATGGTGAACAAGTATTCCAAGTTTCAAAGCAAAAGCTTTGATAGTTTAGGAGAAAAGCTGACCTAAACATAAAACTTAACCAAGAAATCTGATATTTTCTAAGTACAAAAGGGGCCATAAATCTTGCAAAAAGCAAGATGGAGTTATGTTTCTTGCTATACAGGGTCAGCTTATGATGGTGAACAAGTATTCCAAGTTTCAAAGCAATAGCTTTGATAGTTTAGGAGAAAAGCTGACCTAAACATAAAACTTAACCAGGCAACGCCGACGCAGACACCGACGTCGACAACCGCTCAAGTGATGACAATAACTCATCATTTTTTTTCAAAAAATCAGATGAGCTAAAAAGACTTGATTATATTTGATAAGTATACCACGATTCTGAACATAATCACTCCATCTTCAAAGCAACTTTAAAACGTCATTTTGCGAGTAAATCAATCTGCCAAGTTATGTAAGTAAATATTCAACGACTCCTCATAAAACTGGTACATTAATCACCCCTACAGCATATACAAGGCTAAGAAATTGTTTATGGGCAAATTAAAGGTCACGTCCCCTGAGGACTTGGAACAGGTGTGTGTGTTTGCCCCAACAAAATTTATGTGCAGTCACAAGCTGTCACATCAATCACATTCATGCTGAATTTTCAAAGATCACAGCTTTGTTACATAAAATTTAATGCTTTTAATCCAAACTAAAACGGAAAGGTCACAAACTGAGGTACTACTGTCAAATTAAACTTCATTTTTTATACATTTAAATTCTGATACCCTAATTAATGTGCAACTATGAAAAGCATGTCAAAACTGCCAAAAATTGGGGAAAGATGCCATTATTAACACGAAGGCCATGATGGCTCTAGATTGCTCACCTGACATTAATAGCTGGATTGAATCATTTTGGAACAAGGAAGAAAGCTATTTCAAAATCAGACGGAGATTTTCCAAATAGCTATAAAAGAAACACTAGCCATGCTCCAAGAAGGCCATCATTTTTTATGAATAAGAATTATTTGGAGGAATTCGGTAGAGGATCACCAAAGGACTTTGCTGTGAGAAAGTATTTTGAAATCAGACCTGCAGTTTCAGTGATTTTTCATAAAGCCATTTAGAGAAACTAGTCTTTTGGTGATAGTTTTTTTTTTTCAGGAACAAAATGATCTGAAGGAATTTGGTAAAGTGTCAACCAAGGAGCATTGATGTTAAATTATTTTGAAATCAGACCTGTGGTTTCAGAGATTTTCGAAATTTTCCACATAGTCATATTGGGAAAACGCACACCACCCTCTGCTATCCTTGTTTCTATTAAAACAGAACAATTTGAAGGAATTTTGTAGTGGGTCACCCAAGGATCATTTCTGCGAATTCATTTCTATATCAGGCTAACAAGCTCTGAGAAGGTTTTAGAAGTTTTTCAATTTGGTTGCCATGCTCTGAAGAGACTTTGAAGAAATCTGAAAGGGGATCACCTCATGAACATTCTTATGAAGTTTGGTTGAAATCGACTTGGCAGTTTAGGAGGAGATGTTCTTTAAAGAAATTGTGGACCATTGACAGACAGACATTCAAGGATCCTAGAGGCTCACCATGAGGACTTTGTGCTCGGGTAAGCTAAAATATGACTAAAATGAGCAAGTTTGCAGAAGTACATGTCATCTCTCTGTAAGATTCTGTAAAAATATTCTGGAATTTTCAAATCTGAATTTATGAAATTCTTGAGGTGAACTGAGGATTTTTTAAGTGAACACTGACATTTCACAGTTGAGAATGAGGCTATACATCTGGAAACATTTCAGGACAATAACAGACCTGTACACAGTCAGCTAACCAGCTCCTATAGTCAAAATCTGACACTTCAAGCTATACCCTTCACATTCAAGTGTTGCCTACCTTTTATGAAACACTTATCATGTATGGCAAACAAAGCACTGTCCCATTAAATTGCCTTAACAATCTGCCTCCTTAATACATGCACTTACCTGAAATTTCCACCAAAACCTCTACTCTGTTGCAATGTCTGCGCAAACATTTCGTATTTCCTGATGTCATTGTCAGTGACAGATCTACGAGCAAACTTCATCGCCTCCTCAAAGTGGGCACGAACAATCTCCGGTACTGGATCATACTCCTCAACCTCCTGTTTGAATATAAACATTCAACATCACTTCATCTTCTGTCTTAATACGAAATAAGCTCAGTTCATCCTTTTAAATACAGGTTAAAATTAACGGGTCAAACTGTGCTATATTATTTCATTGTCTGACTGGTTGCTATGTATTAATTGGCATTGAGATAATTTTGAATTAAGTCATAAGTGACCATCGCAGCCCTGGTAGACATCTTTGTAGAACCAATGACCTATAAGCCAGCTAGATTGGCTCTTACAGGCCAGCATTTAACATCCTGGGTGGGATTTCAAACCAAAAGTGACAACAGAAAAGTGAATCTGAGCTAGCAACTACACAACCATAGAGGCCTCTCTATTCGAAGTCAAAATAACGCTTAGACTAAAACCAGAACTGTTTTCCCTGATATCTCATTTCTGCCTCTCACATTTTAAGACTACTACTTCTTTATCTTTGTAAAACCTTAAAATGACAGGTCGTTTAGTTGGAAAAAAAAATCCCATAAACTTTTGTTTTTCAATGTCCTTTTGATGAGCAAAAAGGTCTACAAATTCGAGGTAAACATTCAAAATGCAGAGACCAACTGTACAGTGAATATGGAGTCTGCAACTAAACACATAATTTCAAACCTAACTGCAGTGTCAACCATGCCTCTTCAGGATTACTGCTTGTTTTTCTTCTACATCCATTTCAGGACTCGAATTAGTTTCTGGCTTTCTTTACAGCTAAGCTGAAGCTCACAAGCATAAACTAAACATACCATATCAGCATCTGGATTATCCTGTCTCATTCTTTCCTGCCTGATCTCTGCCTCTATAGACTGTCTAATTGCCAGTTTACATGCTCGCTGACAAATTTCTGTCAAATCTGCACCAGAGAAACCATGCGTTACCTTTGCCAGGTAATCTAAATCTACATCCTGTTAAAAACAACATAAAATTTCTATCATATTTAATACACTAGATTTTATCAATAAAACTAATCCTCCAGCCACAGATACCATATTGCTGACAAAGTAGAACTGAGCTATGCAAATGGTTGATACTTGAAAACATCGTGTAAAATAGTCAATCATAAAGAACGATCTTAAACTGACACATCAAGCCTACATAAAGATTGTTTTCTTGCCGCTTGTGGCCGGCCTATCAAAATCAACACGTCAGATATTTCTCTCTCAATACTATGAGATCACCAATTTATCTAGACAAAAGAACTTGTAAATGTAACAGAACATAAAAAGATTTATTGACAGCTACACTCGAAACCCGTTATAACGCTACTCGATATACCGCGGTATTCGTTATAACGCGGTAGGCTCTTGGCTCTGGAATTTTCATGGGTAAAAAAAAAAACAAACAAAAAAAACCGAGTCCCGAGTCCGCGGATGTTATTTAATTTGATCATAACCAGAGTTAAAACTACATGTACCTGTACACTTTGTACTTTAACACCTTTGCCATGACAACTGTGACAAAAATCAATAATTGTCTGCTAGCTTACTTGTTTGCATATCGCCTTTGTTAAAGTTTGAATACGTGTAGACATGTGACAATTAGGCAATCAGTACCGTGTCAAAATTAGATTGTTTGCATAGCATGTAACACCAACTATCAAACCGTTTAAGTTTGCACCAATTAAGCGGACGACATGAACATTTGAGTGCATAAAAAATCGAACAACAGGCCCAGTTTTGTCGTAATCATCACACTCATTTCATCGGAATTAACGAACATTCGACGCACTGAAAGCCATATTGAGATTGTTCTCCCTTTTGAATATCGTATATTAACGATGGTGATTTAATAATTTTCTATTTTATGTATCGATTTTCTTCATGTATTCAAAATTAAATTTTTTAAGATTGTCCGCGCTTTTTCTCTTTTAGTTACATAAACCCCCAGTGCAATTGCAGTACACATGTAATTCTCACGGCCGCGCACTCCTCACACAGCGTTATATATGTTTACTTCCGGGATACACAATTCCAACTTTCTTTTAGAATCACGACAAAATGAGATGACACAGCGTTATAATTCTTTTAATTTATTTTTTCAGTAGCATTTACGGTAAATAAATGTCCCGTTTATACGATTCTTATTTCTTATTAACATAAAACAGCGTCCAAAATACGTCTAATACATTACTGGTGGGTGGGGTATTGCATATACCGCTGATACAATCAACCCGCGTTAAAAATTTAACCCCGCTAGATCTGCGGGTCTCGAACTTTGGACCCCGACGACAGCGTTATAACGGGGTCCCAGTGTACTTCTCTTGGACATGAATTTGTAGATTTCAATATCAACAGATAAATTACATGAAAATTTTATTTGTTTCTTGGGTTTTAACCTTGGACTGATACAACACAAATCAATGAAAACTAAACCCAAACTGAACAAGGATTTCACAGTGAGATGCTAGCAATTAAAAGAAAGAAGTGTTGAGTACTTACTGGAGCGACGGGTGACTTTTTGAGGTTTGCCTTCAAGATTGCAACCCTGGACTTCTCATCTGGGAGAGGAATATAGATAAGCTGATCAAGACGCCCAGGTCTAAGTATAGCTGGATCAATAATATCCGGTCTGAAATATACAAGGCAATACAAGTGTGTAAATATACAAGAATAACATAGAAATATTGATATGGCATTGTCTCACTGTTTAGTCATTTTAATCTATGTCGCAGTCTATAAAAAAAGCATGTTTTCCACATGAGCTTACTTTAAACAAACACCAATTAAACTGGATACACATTTACCCCAAATCTGTCATACTTTTATGTACTCAAAATAGTACCAAGCAAATTTACCCACTTATAAATTCTGTGTTTTTTTACAAAGCCATGACTTTCCAATTTCTAGAGTTGCAAATATGTGTCGCTGGTGTTGGGTGTAACAGAACTATATATTTCCTGACTCAGATATATCAGCAATGCTGATTCAGTAAATTCATGTAATTTAAGTAAAGTAATATATTAGCATAGCCCACTTTACACTCAAAGGCTTCAGAGTCACCTGTAATATGCTATCTGACTTTTTATTTACCTGTTAGTTGCACCAATAATGAAAACATTTTTCTTTGCATTCATACCGTCCATTTCAGTGAGCAACTGATTGATTACACGATCTGCAGCACCACCTGTAATACGCATATGTATGTAAATTTCTTATTATGTTTTACATATGCTGAAATCAGGCCCAACACGTTATAACTGTAAGACAGACTGCTTGTAAATATTATGTTTTACATATGCTGAAATCAGGCCCAACACGTTATAACTGTAAGACAGATTGCTTGTAAAATGGAGTGTATAGCTCATTTTCCTAATGAAATGCAAGTAAGCTCTATTTATCCATGCATTCCGTAATTCTAATTGGTTTAAATTAAGTTTAAACCATTATTTCACACTGATTGTAGAAGTTCTCATAACTTACAATGAGATGACTGCTTTTGAAAACTGATTCCTTCTGAAACTGAATTTGAATTCTCTCTACCCAGGATTCAAATATGCAACCCCTGGATCAAAAGGCATCACTCTACTAATGACCCATCAAGCATTCCTTGATAAGTTTCAACAGTTAATTTGATGCTGGCTAATTATAACTAGAGCTGCTTTTGAGAAATGCGAGTATCTCCCGCAACTACCTAATCATCTGAATAGCAAAAAAAGTACATTTCAGGAGTAAGTTTTAGTTCAGTAATTCAAAGGGTCACTCGGTTCAGTAAGTTTTTGTTTAGTGATTCAAAGTGGTTTGGGTGAGTGGTTCGGGTCAGTAATTCAAGGGCCATAATTCCAAAGTGCCTGGGCCGATTTGGCTAGTTATCGAACTTGCCAGAGGACTTATTGACAAACACATTTTGTTCAAGATGGTTGAAGATTGAATGAGAACTGTTCGACTTAGAGTGCGGACAAGATTTGTGACAGACGAACGGACACACAGACTGTAAGACAGGAGTAAATCAATATGTCTCCCACCACAGTGGTGACATAATAATGTAGTCAATTCAAACACTCCAGCCTTTAATACTTTAATTAATTCATTATAGAAGTGATAGAAAAATACAATACCTCCATCTCCAGCATTTCCACCTCTTGATTTGGCAATGGAATCCAACTCATCAAAGAACAGAACACAAGGTGCAGCTGATCTAGCCTAAAAAAACAAGAATGAATTACAATGCAAAAGCTGGGAAAAAAATAAGATCTATTAACACTTTACTAATCATTCACACCCTAGTTTCAAGTAGGAGGACTTTCATAAACTATATATATTGTTTAGTCTTAAATAGAAAGTAACAAGTTTCATTGGTGGAATCAAAATTTTGGTTACTAATTTCTGGTTTAAAATGTCTGTTTTTATAACATATGGATAACTACTTGACAAGGCATTATCTTACTAACACAAACACCAAACAAACATAACACCTACTTTGTAACAATTTATTTTCTGCTTGTTTTTAAGTAACAAAATGATACAATTTTGGTTAAATATGGTGACTTTAATGATTGAGAAGACTCCTGATGCCATTCAGAGCATTATTAAAGCCATGGGTCTTGCAAACAAGGTAGATCCACCAACCTTCAGCAAGATTACAGAATAGTTTCCTCTCATGAAAGATTTTTAAAACACAAGCAGATTCTAAAACCCACATCAATGCAGGGCAAATTATCCACAGATGGAGACCTTTACCACCTGACTAGGTATTTTTTCCTCTATATAAGCATAAGGATGTGTACTGTAAAAGCACATATTTTCGCTGGGTCAAAATTTCGCGAATTTGAAATTTTGCGTTTGTTTGCAAGGTTTAATATTCGCGAAATGTAAAACTAGTTAACCTACTAGAATTTGAATTGTACTAATGGTGAATATTTACAGAAGGATTAATTTTCACAAGATGTAGGGCCTCGCAAATATAGTGAAAATTTAACACTCGCAACAATTTCTACTTTTACAGTATTTTCCAGACAAAACAGTACTGACCTTATCAAAGATTTCTCTGACATTAGCTTCTGATTCTCCAAACCACATTGTCAACATTTCAGGTCCTTTTACTGAGATAAAGTTAGCTTGACACTCGTTAGCAATAGCTTTAGCCAGCAGCGTTTTACCACAACCTGGTGGACCATAGAACAATACTCCTTTAGATGGTGTCATACCAAACTTCAAGAACTTCTCTGGATGTTCAACTGGATACTGAAAACAGACATTTTATATTATATAGTCTGAGTATTTTAATTAAATTCATTTACTGGTTACTTTTCAAAAGAGATCAACAAAGTATTTTACTGCTGTTCCCTTTCATTCCATTAAAACTCTTATTTAACTTATTTCAGATCTCAAGACGTAAAATTTTAAAATGAGTGTTAAAAATTTCAAGACGAAGGTTAGACTTAAGCGTACTTTGCTTCCAAATACAGTTTATTTGAATTATAAAGTCACGTGCTGTCAGGGACTCACAATTGTTTTAACTCATTAATACCTGCAGCCATATCGCCACTTAATTACTGACATCCATTTTCCGATACATTCCTGAGCCACTTATCAATTTATCTGCTTTGTATGCCTGTGGATTTTCACTGATAATCAATTATCGATAAGATCTAGGCATCCTTTAATCAATATTAGGGACAAACATCTGTTTATAACAGATGATTAAAACTGAAATTTTCACATCTGATACTACAATTTATTTAATAATTTAAAATTTACTATTATTTTAATTTGCAAAATTGTTTCGCAGGCCTACTGAAGAAACACGAATATGGAAAACTGCAATATTCAAGAAAGATTTGACATAGAAAAACAGCCATTATTTGATTATTTTATATTTATTCAAATATCATTTATTGCTAAACTTTAAAGCAAATGACATTATAAAAGAACAGAATTATGCTTTATCTAATAAAATTAAAAATACTGAATCAAAAAGAAAGACTCTGCAGTATAATAGAATGAGAAGATAAAACAGGCAATACCTAGAAATAACTTTCTAGTTTCGATATTTAGTGGTGAGTGTATTGAAAATACATGCTTAAATAATAAATATTTTGATTGTTTTGATCGCTTCCAGGTTTTATAAATCTTTAGTGTAAAATATTTCATTGGTTGACCTTGACAGCAGTCCAATCGTAAAATCACGTCACGTGGCATACAGTACTATCAGGCAGATAGCGCATTTATGCGATCCTCGGCATACACGCCTGTTATTTTTTTACGGATAAATACGACATGCGGTACTCGATAAGAGTTAAAATGATCGCATAAATGCGATCTACGTCCTTAATGAGTTAAGAAACGAAGTATATTCCCTTGAGCATCAATTTAAAACTTCTATCCAACTAGTGAATTGTCAATAATGCTCAGGTTTTGCTTGGTCATAAAATCAGTTTTCAACCTTGTAAATGACAAGAAAAATATCAAACTGACCTATTAAAGAGAAGTAACTTACCTGTACAAGTTCCTGTAACTCTCGTTTGACATTTTCCAGACCACCGACATCGTCCCATGTAACTGTAGGTACCTCTACAGCAGTCTCTCTCAGGGCACTTGGGTTACTCTTGCTCAATGCCCACTGTAATATCACATACATGCACATTAATTACAATGCTCAATAGCAGTTAACACGAGTTTGAACAAGACAGTAAGTGGGATAATATATCTTTTTTATTCTAAATGTAATGGCAGTACCCTTTATGAAAGACAAGTCCTCAAACAGACTGCCATAGGTAAACAGAAGCTGCAGGGTCTTGTTTATTACCAAACTTCATTTTATATTACACAAGATAAAAGCCATTTGTAATACACTTCGAAATTTAACAGACTGTACTTTGCAACTTTAGTAGTATAAACTCAACTTATTATGGACTTAATCCTATATGACGAAAGCTATACATTTTAAACATATACTAGTAAAAAAATTTTTTCCGGTATTTTAGAAAGATGGGCACTGCAGTAAACTAGAGCTATCACTAAAGGTGATGAATGTACCCCCCGCATGCACTGACACAGTACATTGCAATTTGACGCACACAAGATTGCATAATTATGTGGACTGTATGTATATAGACTGTATGTATACAGTATAGTAACAAAAGACAAAGTCCCATAACTATGCAGAATATTTATCTAAAAGAATGTAACACACACCATGCATAACTAGGGTTGGTACTGATCACTTCTGTGAAGTTTCATTAAATTGTGTGTAAGGGTTTAATATTAGGCACGCATAAGATTGCATATGCAGACTGTATGTACATAGTATGTTAACAAGAAACAAAGTCCCATAACTCTGCAATTTTTGTCGCTGAAAAAACCTAACATGCCCCATGCACAACTACTGTGTGAAGTTTCATTAAATTGTGTCAAGGGGATGAGGAGAGATGGTGCGCACAAGATTGTGTCTATGTATATAGTATAGTAACAAAAAAACAAAGTCCCATAACTCTGCAAATTTTTTTTCTGAAAGAACCTAACATGCCCCATGCACAACTACTGTTGTTACTGATCACTTGTGTGAAGTTTCATTAAATTGTGTCAAGGGGATGAGGAGAGATGGTGCGCACAAGATTGTGTCTATGTATATAGTATAGTAACAAAAAAACAAAGTCCCATAACTCTGCAAAATTTTTTTCTAAAAGAAACTTACATGCCCCATGCACAACTACTGTTGGTACTGATCACTTGTGTGAAGTTTCATTAAATTCTGTCACGGGGATAAGGAGAGATGGTGCGCACAAGATTGCGTCTACGGACAGACGGCCAGACAACCTGAAACCAGTATACCCCCCCCTTACAACTTTGTTGTCGGGGGGTACAAAAAGCATTATTCTATTAACCTAAAGGGGACTGGTTTGACCCTGCTTAGACTGCAACTTTTTGTCATAGAGGCGATCCAAGAGATCAGTTTTCTTCAGAACCAACCTTTAATATTTCAATAATTATTATGTTTGATGTATTGTACCATTATGATCTTGTAAAGATTAAACATAAAAGATCTCCTACAACATAGACTTATATTCAAATGACCCCTGATCATGATTCTTTCATTTGACAAAACGAAATAGAACTCGTACCCTGAAGTCATCCATGTTAACAGCTAGGGAATCTAGAACCTCTGCATCAATGTGTTCATCTTCGAGATCTATGAGATCCATTTTCTCTCGGATCTGTTGTAGCGCAGCCTCGGAACACAGGGCAGCAAGATCTGCACCAACGTGACCGTGTGTCTCCGACGCAACCTGAAGTCATAGAATGTAAACTTTATCATATGAGTCAAAATGCAACTTTGATTCTGTAGTCTTAAATATACTTTTACAATACTGTTCATAATACAATGGTTGTCAGTTAAAAGTGTAACGCTTCCTCACTAGTACTTATGTGTTCTCTACAGCTTACTCGCAACCTAACCATCTGTATTAAGTGGTGGGGCCAGAATAACTTGCCACCATAGATCGAAAGGAAACTGCACAGAAATGAATCTCTCAATTCTCGGCTTTCAGCAAAAATAATCCAAAATGCGATTTAAGCTTCATTGCAACAAGCCGCATTGTATGTAAAGTCTAAAATTTAGGTATACATCCTCCTCCACTATTTGACTTGTTTTGTGGAATCTTATAAAACTGTTTTATTTTTAAATTTAGGCAAACTGACAACAAACTGTATAAAAGAAAATACAAACTTGTTCAAGGTCAACATCATCGGACAGTTTCATGTTCTTTGTGTGGATTCTCAGGATTTCAAGACGGCCTGTAGCATCTGGGATACCGATGTCAACTTCTCTGTCAAAGCGACCTGTAAAATAATCATGTTTTTTTCATCTAAAACAGCATTAATTTTGTCCCAAAGCTTATTTTTCCCTAAAAGGTGAAAATTACAGCTAATCACTGGCAGAAAGTTCTATTATTTTTTACAGATTTCAAAAATTACCAGTATTTTGTTTTCTATGAAATCATTAATATTTGCTGGAAACTAATTTTTGTGGATCTCATGGTTCTGTCAATCAACAAAATCAAATCCCTATTCATTTAACTTTCAAAATTGAAATCCACAAAATCATGTACCAAAGAAATAGCCACTTTGGCCAAACCACAAAATTACTTGCCCACAACATTAAGTGATTTCACAGTAAACAGCATATAATATGGCAAAAACTGTTAATTTGATAGGTTTAACTTTTTTTAACATTACATGTACATAATTTATTCCACTGTTCCTTAACCTAACCAGTATTGCTGGCTTTCTGGCTCATTCTCTTCAAGTAACTTCTTCAATGTACACGAAGTGGAGAACAAAATGACTTCACCCAGTCTTTGGTATAATCATTATATAAAGCATATGCCGAGACCAGAGATCAAACGTGTGACCTCTCAATTCATAGCTGTTTGCTCTACACACAGAGCTAATGAGCAGGTTGGCAAATATAAAGTATATTCAAATTAATTTCAACTTCAAAAGAAAATACTGCAGATTTGTTTTGTAAGCTTATAATTATAGTTTTATATTTTTACAAAAAGCAATATATTTTCAAATATACACATCCATACAAACCAGATGCGTAAACATTTGTACAAATATGTAAGTATAAATACTATAGCAGTATCTATGTAAAAATATATCATCCTGCATTCTTACCTAAAACCTGTATACAAAGCAGGTCTATGTACAGGGTTCGAGTACTGCAATGACCCTGCAGACATTTTAACATGCACAGTCTGGCATCTAGGTAGAACCATTCACCTTAAGCTTGGAAGCTTCCACACATGAAATAATCCTACATTCTAAGCAAAGCTTTGAACCCGATTTTGAACATAAGACTAATTCTTTTGTTTATTTTGGGTTTTACGCTGTTTTTCAACATTATTTCAGTTATGTCAACAGCCTGCAATTAACCTAACCAGAGTTCCTGGATTCTGTACCAGTACAAACCTATTCTCCCTAAGTAACTGCCAACTTCCCACATGAATCAGAGGTGGAGGATAAATGATTTCAGACACAATGTTTTTTATCAAATCGTCACAAAAATCATTCGCCTCGCCCAATTGTACTCGCAACCCCGCGATCTGTAGATCAGTGCTCTCCCTATTCAGCTAAGTGGGCGGGCTCATAAAGTGATTCTATGTGAAGGACCTGAGCTACATGTATACACTGACACATATATATTACAAGTCGGAATTCCAAATACAATTCTATTTTGAACACACAGCAGCTCATATTTATTCAATAAACAAGCTATATAGAAATTACAATATCATTCACATAACATTCATGTATCAGAAAATAAGAAATTTCATAAAGCGACATTAGAAACTATTTATATGGTTGAAAGTAGATACAAATTATCTGCACCATTTTTTTTTTTTTGGTTAAAATACATAATGCATCTTTACACCATTCATTTTTTTTTGTATACAGTTTTACTGCCTAAGCCAACTTGTTAGAACTTTCATAGATAAAACAAAGGCTCTACCAATTAAGACTGTCTTTGAAACATTCACTTCAATCTAAAAAACAGGCTTCTGGATAAGACAGAAAATTCTTGCAAGGAAGTCAGGGGGGAAGCAGGGTGCAGTCTAAATAAGGCATAGCATTTATAAGCCACTTTCAGTATACATATATGCATGGACAGGTTCAATCAACACTTTCAAATTCATGTATTAAATTGCAAAAACCCATAACCAGAGCAACAGGTAAGCTTTCCAAGTCAACTGGGTATTACTTTATCATTACTGATCAAACTAAGTACTGGCTAAACACAATCCGGTACTATGAAACATGTTACTCAAAGATTTTTACTTCAGTTGCATATTAATGCATTTGAGTCAGAATTTCTGAACAATTCTTAACAATTGCTTAATTTGCAGTGTTAAGATTCACGCTTTTAAGGTTTTCTGTTGAAAAAAAAAATCACCATTTTAAAAATTTTAATTGATATAACAGAAACACAGCCAATCGTCTGAAGATGTTTTGCATGTAAAATGTCACATGTATGCATTAACCACTGACATCCATATTTACCACCATTTAGTTAATATTTCAGTTCTGAGATTACTGAAATCAGTTATCAATTTTGTAAGTCAATCATGCCTCATAAATGTCAAACTGTATATTTCATACCATTTAAAGAAATAAAATGTGTCCTAAATTACAGAAGGAACAAGAACATCTGGCATGATTTAATAACTGAATGAAAATACACACACACTGTGTATACCCTCCACGAAGTATGTTTGATGCTGAAGTCAAAAAGCCAGTATGCATGCATCAAACCAAGAACTGCACATTTTGCACTATGCATTTTGAAACACACTTTAATTACTTGAACTGCGTATTTAATCAATTTGTGTATTTGCATGTATGTAAACCTGCAGCTTATCTGTTGCCCTGCAAAACCACTGAATTTCCACACCTAATTCAAATGAAAACTTATTTAACCTTAAGCCAGCTGGCAGCAAGTGATTCTGCATGTGCGACCAGCGCAGACCAACATAGCATGCATGGACATGCAGGCTGATCACGGTCAGCACTGTTAGCTATTCAGACAGTAAATTTTATGTGAACACCCCTTCGAATAATAAATGGTACTGCAAAAATTAATGATAGACCAGTACATTTTAGAAATTTAGCAGGGTAAAGGTGAAGTTACTTCTACAGCTGCTGCTTTAAAAATCTGAGACCTACAAGAACACAAAATGCTTTATTCAGCCTAAATATGTCGGAAGATTAACAAGCATGTTATCCATGGGCAAGTAATTCCTAATGCACCTAAATACAACTTATAATGCTATACAAGCAATGAACGTATATAAGTCTGTTTATAACACAATCATGTCTGTTTATAACTATGTTAAAAGCTGTAGAACAGGAAGAATATTAAGTACCTCCATAGATGAAATAGCATCCGTTAATCCAAAGCAAAGACTGGGATATTCAGTACTAAATATATATATAAAAAAATATATTTGTTATTCCACTCTTCTGTACTCCATAATAAGTACACATTTTATCTTTTGTTGTAGACTGTTTCCATTCTACAGAAAAGTTAATTTTATAACAGTGGGACCAAAAAATACCCTCCACCATCAAAACTTACATTTTTTTTTTAAAAAACAATCAGTACTATCCTTAATAATGAAAATGCTGGCAGAAATTTTATGAATTATCTAAGTTCTAGGGTACTTGTCTTTCCTACCTTTACAATCTAATTATTACTTTTAAGTTGAGGTTTCATTAATTACTGAAGGAGAAGGCGACGAGGAGTAGGGGGATCACCCATTTAAAACTTTATTTGCTGCCCTCTCTGTCACCCCCACTCCATTCCCCACCCCTTTAGGAAACCCCTGCAGGTAATTTTCTTCAACTATTTAAAGAACCCAACTACTTCAATCAACTTGTTATTGAGGAAACAGCTTAAAAACACTTTTAAGTTCAAAATATTCTTCCTGTTTTAGAGTCTGAACTAAAAACAAACAAACCAGTATATACTGAACAAAAAAACAAAGCAGAATTATACACAGTAATAAATCCATTTTCCAACATCACAAGCCCCTGTGTACTTGTATAATACACCATACTCACCAAACCTTCTTAACGCAGCATCAACGCTGTTAGGTCTATTTGTGGCAGCCATGACAATTACATGTGCCCGTTGTTTAAGACCGTCCATCAGCGTGAGTAACTGAGAAACGATACGTCTCTCCACTTCGTGTGTCTACAATATAAACTTTTCGTTAGCTTAAAACTCACCAAATCGTCTAAGGGCACCATCTATACTGTTAGGCCTATTTGTTGCTGCCATTACTATTACATGTGCTCGTTGTTTAAGGCCGTCCATCAATGTCAACAACTGGGATACAATTCTGCGCTCAACCTCTCCATGTGTCTATATATAGGAATACAGCAATAAATTTATATTTCAAACAAACCACTCTCTTTTATAAAACATTGTGCAATAAAAAAATTCTATCAAGATAAATTCTTCCAATCAATCTGTTCCACACAAAAAAAAATCCATGAATATTACTTTCAAAATATATTTACCTAACTGGTCTAAACATTATTTATATCTAACATTTCTTTTTTAAATATTTATGAAATGTCAATGCAGAAGACAGACTCTCCATCAGTATGAAAAGCTTCAACATTTAAAATTATCAACAACTCAACGGTGGTAATCCTACCAATGGGATTTCATCTGTAAGTTTACCTTTTCTCTCTTTGGTGCTATAGCATCCAGCTCATCAATGAAGATAATTGCTGGCGAATTCTTTTCAGCTTCTTCAAATGCTTTTCTCAGGTTGCTCTCTGATTCACCAGCTAACTTACTCATGATCTCTGGACCTGTAACACGTAGATCAATGTCATTTTATTTGTCTGGGGGTGGTAATCATTTAATCTTACTGTGTCTCTGTATTTCTGATTGTCATTTATCTGTTTCGTCTTGTTTACATTCAAGTCACAGTCATTTGAAACTTTGCACTTTTTATGGTGTGTAAACTTTAGGTGTCACATCTGTATTATTTCTGAGACTGGACAGAACCACCAACCTTGCATACTTTATCTACTACCAAGCCAGACTTCAAACCCATAGAGGTTAGCAGTAATTGATTTGAAGTAAACAACCACATCCATTCAGTCATGGAAGCCAATAAAAATTAAATCCGAGCTCTCACTATTAAAATGAAGACTTCTTGTTGCACTACATTAATTTCCTTTGAAACCAACAAGGAAGTTTATGTCTATTTAAATCATAGTACTTCTTTCTCTGCAATATATTACCCATCATGTATCACAATTCCTAATCACCTTGCAGATGCTGATAATTCAATGAAGAATTTCATATTTAAACAGATTTGCTACAATCAACCAGATCTCCATACATTTCCAGACAGAACTTAAAAGTCCTATTCAAGGACTCTTTAATACTTTATTTCTTGATAATATGCTAACTTACCATTAATGAGAAAGAAGAATGCACCAGTCTCATTGGCCACAGCTCTGGCTATCAGTGTTTTACCTGTACCAGGAGGACCATACAACAATATACCCCTTGGAGGCTGTAATATAAGAACAATTTCCTTCATAAATTCAGGAAATCTATGTAACATTTATTGTCCTTGTTATCAATAAAGTCAATAACTCCTAATGATGCCTAAAACTATTGTTGCCTTTAACGTAATTTTAATTTTCAATATTGATAAGCTATTAAATACGTTTTGTTCACGAGATGATAACACTGAAAGCTGTGCAGGTAACTGGTAACATCTTTGACCATAAACATATATTTCTGGCATTTTTCAAATTTAATTTTTTGGGTTTTAAGTCATTCAAACACAAATTACATCTTATGGCAACTTTCTAGTTTCAAAAGGTGGAAGGACAAAGGAGCTCCTCAGAGCATAATTCAGACACATGCACAAACCTCTCTGATTAAACCAGCTTCATAGTTTCCTTACATGAAAAACTGTTCAACATCCCTTTCACAGTCTCGAACCCACAGTAGGAAGAGCAGAGAAAGTGATTTGATGTCAGAGAAATTAACATTCTTAACCAAACAAAACCTTCATGGCATTTTAGTATTCTTAAATTTTTACCTTCACTCCAATAGCTTTGAAAAGTTGTGGATGTCTGAGTGGAAGTTCCACCATTTCTTTGATTTGTGCCAGCTGTTTTCTGCAACCACCGATATCATCATATCCGACCTCGTTAAGTTGCTCTTCCTCTTCCTGTAAAGTTATTCAATCATTTAATACAGGTTTGAGACACTCAAATTAACTTTTGACTGGTGCCTTGGATTTTATCTATTAAAGCTTAGAAACCCCAGACTGTGAAAGAATTTCTACTGGTACCCAAGTTACTAAAGCTTGAAAACCCAAAACTGGTTTGTTTCCATTTTGTGATTTTTATTCAAATGAATCCAGCAAAAGCATTCTGTACATAATTACTTTATTTTCTATAAAAGGGGAAAATGAATCATTTGAAAATTTATAATGTAGAAAGAGATAAATAGAAAAGATAGCAATTTAAATATTATCAACTTAATCAAGCAGCAGCCATTTTGGGCACATCCCTTATGTAGGCATTACCAAATATGGTATTTAAGACAAAATTATGTGAAATACAATTAAACATGAAATATAAACTTAATGTATACACTTTGACACACAAACAAAGGTTCATATTATACTATGACATATAAAATAAGATTATCTTAGTAATCATTCACTGATTTACCATTTATGGTAATATCCATATATATGGAAATTATGATGTCATCAATGTACCAGAAATGGCTATCCTTTCATTACATAGGTATTTCAATACTTATACCTTTTTTGTTTGAAGTCCAATTTTTGTAATTTTTTCATCAGTGTTAATGTTTCACCTAGTTCTTTCTAGTAACTATAAAAAAAAGTTGCCAAATGTTGCATATTCCCCTTTAAATGTTAGGCATATCAAGAGACGACCAGCCACTGATAATTGCTCTAACTGCAATTTGATTTATAATAACAGAATTTTAATTCCACCAGTATTTATCTGATCTTAGATACAATACATGTATGCAATATCTTGCTGAGTAAGTCTCCAGCTTAACACACTAACTTCTGTACGTACCTCACGTTTCACAGGTTCTCCCTCACAATGTATAACTGTATCTGGAGCTACTATACAATATGGAGTTGGATCTGTTTCTACGACTTTGAATTCCACTGCTCTCATACCACCTCGTACCACAAATATGTCACCCTTCTTGATCGGTCTGTATGCTTCAAGAAAGTATGGCTTCAGGAATACTTCAAACAGATTTCTGAAAGATGGAGAAAATATTTAAGAATATTATCCAACATTACTTGGTAGTAACAAGTAAAAGTTTTCATGCCAATTAATCCTTATATAAATAGTTCTAAGGATAATGGCAATGCTTAGATCCTGTCCATGTTTCACAATTACATCTTACTCAAAATCACCTAACAGGCATACTGTAACTAAATTAAAGTAGCAATTTTGCCAACCAAACATATACACTAGATTAAGCTTATTTCTGAGGCATCGTTTGAATGTCAGAATTCGTTATAAATGACTACTTTCGTTGATAATCATGGACCATTTTGTCATGGTTATTTAATCAATATATCACTAAGTCAAACATATTTATATTTCGCCTATAAGCATTTAAGTGATTTCCCAACTTGAATCAGAGAGTAAGAATTACGATTTAATGTCTTTATTAAAGTCAAAGAGAAAACTTCTGCTTTTCCCGGGGCAAAGAACTTGCACTTTAGTATCATTATAATGGACCTGACTGGGGTCTTGTTTTTTATCTAGATATTTCCAGGCCAAAATTTTATAAAGTGGTGTAGTACTCACCCTGTCAGTCCTTCAACTGTGTCATCTATAGGGAGAACATGTATTCTTTTTCCATATTTTACATCTGGACAAGCTTGAATGCTGCAAATTAAACAAAATATTCACTGCCGTAACCAAGATGGTCATCGTGGCCAAAGTCGCTCACCTTACCTAGACTATTTGACTTTGAATAAACATATTACACACAGAATCATGAATGGTAATATCTGTGCTTAATATAAAAGATATAAAACAGGTTAAGTGCCCCCCACCCCTACCCCCCTCACACCCACCATTGAACAAATCTGAGCAAGGACATTACAAGAATGTTAAAGACCAAGTTTAATCAAGATTCCCATACTGCTTCAAGAGAGAAAGTCATTTAAAAATACTTATTTTTTAGTCTTCAATTTTTTTAATATTACAGCAAACAGTAACTGACTATAATGCTTGAGAGATCAAATAATTTACCTGACTACATCACCAAGTCGGACACGGAGATTATTTCTGACACATCTGTTAATTCTGATCTTATCGTCTGTAACAGTATCATCTGACAATACTATGCACACTGTTTCCTTCCTTCTCTTTCCCTTTAATAATACTGTGTCTCCTCGGAACAACTGTAGCTCATCCATTTTTTTCTAGAAATGTTAAAGATATGCAAATATACCACTCACTATTTAGGTTTCGCTTTTACTTGAATCTCAAACCGTATTTTAGTCGTTAATATTTAACCTTTGCTAAATTTCTAAAATGGACTGGTCCATCATTCAATTTGAGCAGTACCATTTATTATCTGAAGGGGTGTTCAATGAAAATATACTGACTGATTAGCAGTGCAGACCACAATCAGCCTGCAGGGATGCAAAGAATGAACCACTTGCCAACAGCAGGTTAAGAATGGCCATTTATCCAAACCAATGTACCTGGATTTCATTTCAGTACTGACTTGCAATCCTAAGAAACTGAGGTCAGATATCTCCAGACAAAAGGTCTCTTGTCAAATCATCACAGAAAACACTAGCAATTTGCCTACTCCAGGATTAGTAGTGCAAGAACTATTTAGAAACAGAATCAAGTATAAAATCTAATCTTAATTGAAATAATGTAATTTTCTGACTCACCTGTGAAAGTGATACGACTGAATTGTCTTCATTGATGGCCTCCTCTACAAGCAGTCTGTTAGGCCTTTCCTTACGCCTAAGGATGGCTGTGGCCAAATCCTCTCTGCAATCACACAAGTATAGTTTTACCATAAATCAACAATGCTAAAAAAGCCCAGATGTTGCTTGATTGACCAAGGTTCTAGAAATAATCATCATTCAGTATTTTCTACTTTATTTTCCTTAAGTTGAGCAGAAAAGAAATGTGTGAGGAAACAATGAGGATCTAACGGATTCTTACAGTATCAAACAAACTATCTTTTAAACCTTTCTATGTTTCATGTTGAACATGCAGTTCAATTCATGAAAGAATATAAATTTCAAGCAAAAGTAATTTAATCAAATAATTGCAGTCTTCTACTCTCTCTGATGTTATGTATAATCTGACTTATTCAAATACATGTATGTGTCTTCCGAAACACTCTACAGTTTCAGGTAAGATTTTTGCCGATTTCGCTTTTACTTCTGTGGGTTATTTTCAAGTCTTAAATCACCAAGATAACGCAGGGTTTTTTTTTCGGCCGTTTTTATAGCCGTTATTCGGCTATATTCCCAATGCCAAAAAGTATGTATTTTTCCCAAAATTAGTGCAAAAATTCCAAATCTACATTCTGAAAAAAAAATTCATCAAAATTGCACAAACATTGACCAAATTATGGACAATTTTGTAATGGAAGTATGTCAAAAGAGGTTGTACAATGTGAAACAAGTGTATGAGAAAGTGCTTAAACACATCTTTACTATATCCTATGGGACTAAATATTTCCCAATTCGAAACATTTACGCGTCAAATTTCCCAATTTTGGGGGTATAGGTTATGTTCCCAAATTAGCTGGAAAAAACCCTGTAACGTAGTCATGAAGAAGAAGACTAAGATAACCATTTTGAAAGAATAGATCACTAGTAAAACACCACAGATCTACAACATTTTATTAACTATCTAATAAGATCATGTTTTAATAGACTGTGAGTCATTCAATAATATCACCAATTAAATATAAACCACGTATAAATAAAATAAATATGGCAAAAGTTTAAATCCATGATTTAACCAACCAATGAGATTGAAAATGGTTTTGCATTTCATAAACATTTGGTGACCTGTTTATATCAAAGAATACTTAAATTTTCAGATCTATGTTCAAAAATACTTTGCGAACATTGAACAGCAAATAACAGTATGTTATTAACAACTAACTGAACTTAAGACTGTCTAAGATTATGACTTATAGTCTGACAGTATAAAAGACATTCTAGTGAACCAAATATGAAGCACCACCGCATGAGACACTTGAGAGATTAAGAAAACCATCAGAGGCAAATACAGAATAGCATTTATTGGGTAGAAGTTATATAAGTTAGAAGACAGATCATTTAAAGGCATGTGAGAAGGATGTAGTTGTGAATTTTGCTTTTGTTCTCAAATATTTGTAAAAATACAATGACGTGACAGATCTACTAAAACCCGTGACGACCGTGACGATGTCATCACGGAAAATATATTTTTTGTCACGATCTGTCACGGGTTTTGCTGTTTGTATTGTTTTAGTTTAAACTTAAACTCATGGGCAATTTATATCACGACATATGCCAGTTCTAATGATGCCATCACGGGTCTGTCACGGGTTTTGCTGTTTGTATTGTTTTAGCTTAAACTTAAACTCATGGGCATTTTATATCACGACATATGCCAGTTCTAATGATGCCATTACGTGACGACGTCAAATTTAATGGCAATAACGTCACGTGATTGTCTTAGTAAAGTCGTCAGCCAAAATGGATGGAAAATAGATGTCCTTATCTACGGAACAAATTCTCCATTTAATACGGTCCGAACAGCCAATATCGGCGCTACCGTTCAGGCCAAAAGGTGGGGAAACATGGATTTTCAAAGGAGAAGGCTTAAAAAAAACAGGATTGGAGAGCCGATGGACATCGTTGGGTGAACCAAGGAACTGTGGGCCTACCTCTACGAAATCCAAGATTGAAGAAAAAATATTTCTACATCCATACAGAGAACGGAGCTTCAAAAGAATTTGTGAAATTTGTTTATCACGAGCCGGATTGTACCGACGGTCCATTTGTAATTCAGTATATTGGAAATGAACAAGTTTCACAGCCAATGTCACACGGAAATTCAAAAAATCAGGATCGTCATTTCTTGAGAGCTAAACCAAGCAGTTTAGAAAAATGGCTGAAACAGACAAAGTCGGAAGACCCGAATCTTGTGTTTAAGAGAGAAATCCATGACGACGAGGAGCAACCCCGAGACTTGAAGCAAATACAAAACCTGAGACATTAAGGCAATACTGAACTTAGAATATCCCGTGATGCCTTATATAACCTTCATGCGCTGGCCAGAGATACAAGTAATCAATTCATTCAGGTAATAAATACTTACCCAAATTTAGTTGTTATCTGTGGACACAAGTTAATGTTTGAAGAACTTGAAAGGGTACTATATCTCGACAATGAAAATCAGTGTCTCAGCTATGACACAACATTTCAGCTCGGAGACTTTACGTATCTACGTTGATATTTAGACATATTCTTTTAAAGAAATGCCTTGCATGCCAGCCCTCTTTATGCTGCACGAACGTAAGTTTCAAAAACATCACGAATTATTGTTCGCCTTTTTCAAAGAAAATGTACGACTTCCAAAACACTTTTTGCTTGTGTGACTGACGGTGAACAAGGCATTATGAATGCTATGTCGTGCGTTCCGACTCTAGTCGATTTGAGGTGCTGGAACCATATTTTGATGATATCGGAAGGTGGCTGACGGAGAAGGGTTCTCGAATGCGGAAGTAAATGTTACAAAGACCATATTCGTTTCATTATTTGGGAGAGATTCAGAGAGGAAAGTATGGCGGCATTTATGGAATTGAATAAAGCCTGGGATGGCATTTCCAAGAATATTTTGAAGAAGAGAATTTTACCTCAGTTGGGGAAAGTTTCAAAATGGGCTATAGAAAAAATTACAAGGTATGACCCATACAGTGGCATAACCCAGAACCAGAGCGAAAGTATGAACAAAGTGTTAAAACAACTTAACAAATGGAAAGAAGCCCCAGCTGACGTAGTAGTACTATCATTTCTACGCCTTCATCAATATTATCTGAAGGAAATTTCTCGAGGTCACGCAGGAATTGGTACGTACACTTTAAAACCTCAGTACATATCAGCTATATTTGTTAATAAAAATGTCAATAATTACGATTTTGTGGTCAATGTTTAACCAAATATAAAGAAGCCAATCATCGGAAGCATACGAAACGTTCCGGAAACTACCGAGTCATGTCCGTCCATTGTTATACGGGGCGTTCCGTAGTTTGCCGAATACAATCCTATTTCTAAAAATAGATAGCGTCATGGTGTTTAGTACCTTAAGTAGTCCATCACGGAAAATTCAATGTGTCACGGATATTAGGTGTTTGTCACGTATTTATGTCGTCACGGGCATTACGGAATTCAAGATTGTCACGGGTTTTAGGTGATCCCATGACGTGAATTCAGAGGTAATGATTGATTTCAGAAAATATAGCAAAGATTAAATTATGCAAGCATTTTTTCTACCAAACTTTTCATTATGATCAGATCTATATATCTATATGTGAGGAAGTTGCTGATCAGTCCTTTCCAAATCTGGGAAATCGGGGGGATACAGTTTTTACCACTATTTCTTAAGCATACACTTTTTTGTGTGTTTTTTTGTATTACAGATCTTATTTTCCTTTCTTATATGGCAGTTTTTAGGCAGCAGTGTCTAGATCAGCAGCTAAAAAACACAGACTTTAACACTTGTAGTACTGACATTTGTACATGCTCAAACAGTTCTATTTAATATCGTGTGCACACTTAACATATATTTCTCTTTTAGCTCACTTACTACTCTGTTAAATCTGTTTTAATTGTTGTATCTATAGTCGGTTCAAATGCTCTTCAGAGCTTACGTTTTGTAATGTTGTTTTCTTGCCGACTCAATAAAAACTTATTGTATTGTAACTTACTCATTACACTCCTTTTGTGGGCTCATTATTTTATCTTTGAAGCACTAAATGTAGTCCCATCAACTGTGCTTGTACAATTTTTCTCTCAAATATATATTTTTAATCCTCTAACAAATGTACCGTCTTTAATATATACAGACATCCAAGCTCACTTTCAATGTATAAACAAACTTAACCTTGTAACATTTATCATATATTAACTTAAAACAATGAACAAAAAGAAGTCACAGAGGAGAATATTTCAAGATTCTAACACAAACTAAATTCTCTGGGCACCATTCTGTACTATATATGCTATGCAATGACATTACAAAATTGAGTTCTACCATCATTTTGCTCATACTTGAAAATATAAGTGTACTCATTTCTGAAAATAGCTATCAATATTTAACACACACGTCTCCTCTATAATGTAAAGATGAATCATTGTTCTATTTTTAGAAAGGTATTTTCCAGAAGAAAAAATTCTGAAAAATAGCGAAGTGTGTTTTTTACAATAGACAACAATTTTTTTAATCGTTTAAACTATCTTTACAACAGCTGGCAGAAATTTTGGCAATGTTCTAGAAGTGAAAGTTGCCAGATCTTGAAGGATCTTTGTGTTCCATCTTTTGTTCTTATGAAAATCATCTAAGAAAATTCAACAAGTCAACAAAATCAACAACAATTTTGAACAGAAATCAGCTGACAATAATGTAAATTCGTATGTCTACTAATAATATGAAGAAAAGGAAAAGTAAGGCTTATATAATTATAAAGGATAGAACGTCATTGCTGAAGGATGACGATGTAAAATTGACGGAATCCCATAGATAAAAACAAGCGTCAGCGGATAAATGACTGTTTTTCCAACTCCCGAAGCAATAATCAAAAGAGAAAATATCAGTAACATTTGAGAAACTATTGAATAAACCATATTCCTACCCTGAGCCTTCAGCCATATCTTTTTTCTGTGGAAATGCTAAATTACGTGGTATTTGAAAATCGAAACTTGTTCCTGTCCGCACCGGCGAATATGGTTGAATGACCTCACGCGCGACCGAGAGAATGTTATAGTTTGCAAAATATGTTGTTGTTTGGTTTTTTTGTCTACGACAAAAGCAGGATTAAATAAAATCGGAAACTTCTACAAAATGTATCATCAGATTAAATACTTTTTCGAAAAAGTAATTTTCCACATATCAAAATATCATCGTCGTCGCGCATCCTGGATTCTCCGCCAAATGTTCGATGGATGTTAAATATTGATCAGGTCGGCGTGACGTCACATCCGGAGCAATCGATTATGCAAATTACCTTGGAGGTGAAAGCAGGACCTCGCAATTCGTAGCGAATTAACTAGCGCTGTGGTTGTGATGTTTTAATTCTCAAATAAAACAAATCAAGAGTCATCTTTTTTATCATCTGCAGCCCTTACGCTATGGTACAATCTATATATTTTTCAAAAAAAGTAGGGTTTTTGTGATAATTGATTTTGTGGCATTTTTAAACGGTCTGGAAAAAGTGACAGATTATGTATTGTCTGCTCTTCGGCGCTACGGATCAGATATAATTAAAACAAGTTCCCAAGCTTATTCAACATTTTCTCAGTTTGCTATATATATATTAATCTAAACTAAATATCTGAGAACAAAACATTTTTTTATTCAACTTCTTTGCTTGAAATCGTAGCAGTTGTTTCTTTCATCTCTTTCAAGTGTCTTGATTTTTTTTCTTTTTAAGAAAGAACAGATCAAATAAATAGTAAATTAATTTTCTGATATTTTTATGTCTTTTTTAAATAAGCTGATTTTCTAAATGTTTTAATGCTCTGAAATAATTACATTGTTGCCATTTTCTGAAATGTACTTTGTGCGATATATTTTATTTAGTTAATGTAAAATGCTATAATGTCGAAGTACATTAAGTATGAAAGTCATTTAAATAAAGTTGAAAACTTATACTTTATTCTATATGTAATCTTATTGCAGACATTTTTTTTGAAGAAATGTCCTTCCAGCCAAAAAATAGTTTGGTGAATTAATTTTAAAGTTTCAAATGAACTAAATGTTCGGGCATGTGTATTGGTTAAAGTTTTTTTATGTATAGTAGCTCTATTAATCCCTTTGTCAATTGACACGCAAATAACAATAATGTGCATCTTCCAAATATCATAAGACCCTGAAGGCATACATCAAACGGATAAGACAGGAAATTACCATAAGGCCCCAAAGGGGTACATCAGAGGGATAAAACAAACAGGAAATCAATCTATTAAAAAGTGATAGTCATTAGAAACTGGTCAAAACTGATTTTCATCAATATACCACATACTGATTGGTTTCCATAGTGATTTATGACTGGAATGAATGCTTTAATTTTGTGGTATGTGGAAGCAGTCAATTGTGACAGTCTAACAATTAACAAAAAAAAATGGATATTGAAAACTACAAGATATGTCTTACATTATTCTAGACAAAGCATGCAAATTATCGTTCTCAGTTTTAAATAATTGACAAAACAGAGATCAGTATTTTTTTTAGTATTTTCGTAATTGGAAGTCATCAATTTATTGATACGTCCTGGCTTTTCGTAAAAAAGAAACTAGCATGCAGTTATTATATATATCATTTTATCTCCACGTGTAACACAGTAGCTCTAGATGTCATATTACATTTAAAACAATTGTAACATATAAAAAACCGCTTTGTGTTATAAATGCTATTGTGATCCTGATACCCTTCGAGGGAGAAAAAAAATCCCTTCTCCAGTATTTACGCATAATGTGCTATTAAGCTTTAAATTATGACACCTCTCATTAAATTTCATACGAATGAGGATTTAGGTAAGAGGTGTTGATTTGATTAAATTTGGAGTGACTGAATCACTTTTGACACCACAGTATAAGCTATCTGGCTTTCAGAACTATTTTAATGGCAGGCTACTGAATAGAACGAGAAAAGTGAAACGAATGGAGAAACCTAATTAGATGAAATAGATTTTCTGTTTTATTTACTTTAAAAAGACCTCCGATTTTTTAAATTATAATTTTCATCCAGTCCGTCACAAATATGAGACCTTGCAGCTTACACGGATCAATGTTGAATATCACGTCTGAAACCTAAAAAAGAAAGGTTTCTTTCTCGGGAGTGATTTCTGGAACATCATGCTACATTATAAATTCACTGACTTATTAATATTGCCCAAAATTTTACTTTAAGCAAAGAAAAACAACCAGCACTAGTGAAACATGAAACGCTTTTCAATTACAATTTAGCGTTTGCTGTCACCTCCGCTTGTTGCTACGCAACGCGATACGCTGAAGTGCCCGGATATCCGACCTGATCAATTTTCAAATCTTTCATGAAATTGTCAGCTATGCGTAGCTATTATCCTCTGTTTTTATATGCACCGACTTTAAATAAATTTATATTGTATTTGAAGTATGACTAAAATTTTTATTTGTTATCAAATGTTTCTCCCTATATATTCCCGCACTCCAAACGCGGACAGAGAGCCGTGCCTCGTATTCACATGCTGAAATATGACTGAATGTCAGATTGATACATGTTAATGCTAGAGGAGGCATGTCCTCGCAACCGAAATTTTTATATGTGATATATAACACACGTCTGGTCTCCACGATTGTGTGAAGTTTATGGTCTGTTTACTAAATGTAACATTTTGATGTTTCATTATTGCGTATCGCGAAAGGGCTAATTGACCTCCCAGGCAGGTACTTGGATGAAGCACTCAGCAGCATAGCTACTGATAAGGCACACAGTTCAAGGCACTCACATGATTTTCACAATGAAGATTTGCTACATTGCTAATTGAAAAGTAGGCTAGAAACACTAATATAATTCCAAAATTATATACTGAGATTAGTGTTTGAGCACGAGGAAAGTAAAACGATGGGAATAATGTCACAACATTTAAAACTACAATTATAAAATGTACTGAAAAAAATCTGTTTTAAAAGGCCCTCAATTGTATTTGTTTACAAAAGAGCTGGTGACAAGATACTACAGAAAAAATCCTTTTGAAGCATGAAAGTAAATTTTCCATTCTATACAAATTTTGTTATTACATTTTGAATACCGTTTTGTATTTATTTATCTATTTCGAAAGTGAAAATTTAAGGTGATAAACTAGAGAACTATATTTTTTTATTAAGGTTTAATAGTAGCTATATAATTGTCGAAAGTTAGGTGACTCTATGTGAACTAATTGTGAACAACTTGTTGCAGACTTGTTTTTATATTGCTATGAAAGAGAATTTATAATTAAATTTATCGCCAGATATGCAGGTAGAATTCATTAATATCTTTAACAGCATTTCAAGTTATGTGGACGATATATTAAACATGGATAATCCGTATTTTTCTCATATGGTAGCAGTTAAATAAGGCTAACATTGCTTATACCATTTCTTGTTGTTTAGATTTACATGTCTCCATTAATATTGGTATAATACGATAAGAGATATGACTTTAATTTTATATTTTTAATTTTCCTCACTTAAATTTGATGGAGATGTACCCCGTGGAATTTATAGTTCACAGCTAATTAGTCTGTAGTCATGTTGAAGACTTCAGTCTGTGCATTATTGCTACATGTATTATCAGACAGTTTGATCAGCAGGGCTACGGTTATCATAAACTTCGTAAATCGTTTGCTAAATTTTATCACCGTAATTCGGAATTACAGTCGACATTGTATTAAGAGACCACCCAAGGGACTGTTAAGTAGTGGTCTCTTAATGGAATGGTCTCTTAATGAATTTCAGTCAGATGAAAAGGCAAGTTATATTTAACTGTTAGTGTAACTGTATTTAATATGAACATACATGTATGGTTTCAAAACCTGTTTTAACATCGTGAAAAGTTTTCCAAGTCCGCAAGCCTTGAAAATTATGGCTAGATTTTTTGTCAGTTTGACTGATACAAAGGTTAATTGCCTTTAGTCACGTGCCAAACGTACTCGATAATTACACAGATGAAGAAATGCCCAGTAGAATTTTGGTAGCCGGTCGCTTAATAGATACTTTTGTCGAATATTTTACCTGTCGGGACTAAATTTATGTGGTCGCTAGTCGTTTAATAAAAAAGTCGTTTAATGGAATGAATTTATATACTGAAAACGTTCGGGAGGGATTTTGACTGGTCGTTTAATACAAAAATCGCTTAATAGAGGTGGTCGCAAGTACGATGTCGACTGTAGTGATTAAATTCAAAAGTAATCTAAAGATTCTTCTGCGACAAGGTTTTAAAAACATGATTTTATGTAGATGTGATTTACAAACTTCAAAAAATTCTCAGGTTTAACTATTTACGACCATTACTTACTAAAATTATAACAAAACGTTTTATTGCTAGAGGCTATGACCGTATTGTTTGATAACATTGCACGTTCAGCCTTTTCACACTTGGTCGCTTTGTTTTCTCATTGATTGAACGGAGTCGGGACAGGTGGGGGATTCCATGGTAGCTAACTCTTAAATCCCCATTCTTTAGACTAACTGGTTTGATTTTTGTCCCTTGCACTGCTTCATCGGGCTACAACTGGTTTTCCCTTGGTGTTCTGGCTTCTTAAAAAAAACAAGGACAAATATCAAACAGGGAATGCCACGTTCCAAAAACGCAGACTCCCTAAAACGAAGCTCAGATGTGCACACTGCCAACACACACACTCACATACAAAGCAAACACACGAGGACAAAACGAACAAATAAAAGAACAAAGTGGGGCACCGCCTTGGAATGGTCAGTGGCAAAAACTCGATTGGGTGCGCACTTGACCTCACTCTTACCCCCACCATATTCCAAAGGTACGGGACAGTGTAAATAAAAGTAATACCCGCCAGGTGAATCTCTAACACACGCAGTGGAACAAAAGGCATGGCATGTAAAAAAACAAAGACAAATATCAAACAGGGAATGCCACGTACCAAAAACGCAGCCTCCCCAAAACGAAACCCACAGCACGCAGACGTGCACACACACGCACGCACGCACGCACTCGCACACAAAGCCAACACACGAGGATAAGACGAACAAACAAAGGAACACAAAAACAATTCTATAAAAAGCAAACCTTAAGAACCAAAAACGTATACATGTATTCAGTGCCTTTGCAGAAGACAGAGCATCAAGAGAAACACCCTTAAGGGTCCGACGAAACAGACCAGAAGACAGAAATAAAAAAAAAGTTCAGTCTTCGTTGGAGTCATCGAGTAAATATGTTTATGTTTCAATGGGCTTTGATTAATTCATCTTTACGTATGCAAACATAGTGTTTTACAGTGTGTTCTTATGGTTACTGTTACGTGTGTTAGCGAAAATCGTGAAGCACAGTGCATGTTTAGTGACTGACCCTCAACAGTTAATTGCTACGCTTTCCTATTTGATGGTGCGATGACTAATAAAGTGTAGGACTCCATGATGCTTTTCTCCTAAATCCTACATACAACGGACGGAGGGAGTTGATTTTTGTCTTACAGTTTTCTTAGTCGTGCCCTTAAAAGTTAGACTCTTGTTGCTCTGACTTCAGACAAGTTGTTGAGTACATTGGCGTAATTGTACCTTAAATTTATCTTAATTTTATGTTTTGTTTTATTTATCTTTATTTACTTTTGCACTAATGTTAGAGCCTTCCTCAGCGGGGATTTTATTTACATTGTGTTGTTTAACTTGTTGAAAATACGGTAAGTGCGAGGTTGGCATGCTCTAAACGCGTTTAAACCCCCAGTTTCCTTTATTTAGGTTACTGACCGTTCCAAGGCGGTGCCCCTATTTTCAACAGGTTGTTTTGTCTGTCTTGTATTGTGTGTTGCGTATATTTTCTTGTTTGTTGTAAGCGTTTTTCCGCCGCCCCACTCCCCCTTTTGCCCTCTCCTTTCCTTTGCATTTACACTACTTTTTGTATCCCCTCCCCCTTTACTTTTAGTAAGTCTTCGTGGCCCCCTTTGTTTTGGCGGCCGAATCCCAAAACGGTACTTAATTGTTTTTTCCTACTTGTGTGGGTGCGTTTGAATGCTTGTGAGTCTATAACGGTACCCTACTGTTTTCTTGTGTGTTCGTTTTTCTATGTTATTCAGTTGATCGTCGTTGTGTGTTTATCTTTGGTACATGGGTGTCTGCGCTATTGTGGTTTACGTTTAGTGCGACTGTTTTTAAAGAACATGGCATTCCCTTGTATATTCGTCCTTGTTCAACTTTCCCCTTCAGATTCCTCCCCACACCCCTGACCCCATTTCACCCCTTACCACTTTCTTCCTCTTTATCAATATTTAGCTTAAATTAATATGTACTTGTTGGATGTTTGAAGCAACCCGTCTGAAATATTTTTCCATTACAGCTTCTTTTTGTTGTGGGCCTACTTTGTAAATGCGTGGCTCTGAGGCTGTGTTTTTGGTGCTCTGTGCTTCCGAGAAATCTACCCTTACCTATTATCTTTTTTAGGGGAGCAATTTTATTTACACTGTCTTGGTACATAGTATCATGGTAGGGCTTTAAAAGCGAGGTTTACCGTCAGTAAAATATTTTAAACTCCCCTTGAAGTGGTGTTTTTGCCACTGACTTTTCTAAGGTGGTATCCTACGGTGTTCCTTGTTCGTGTATGTTTTGTGTCAGTTTGATACTTCCGTGTTATCCTTGCATCTGTTTGTGGTAATGTATACATGTGCTCAGCCAATGTTTAAGTGTATATTTTATATTTTATATGATGTGCTGTATGTGCGACTGCGATCTTTGAATGTGGCTCTTGCACTTGTTTTTTTTCTAGCCTGGAACAAAACAATTTTGTTTCATATTTTATTATTTAAAGACGTTACCGAAATCAATTTAATTGAAAGAATGAATATTCCATTTAGAATTTAAAGTTTTATTGCATTTTTGGACAAGGGTGCTTGGCCGGTATATATTAATGTTTCAACTTAACAAAGGCAGTGTTTCAGCTTACCCCAATATTTGAGGGTAATTTGAAAATAGATGAGATGAGTACACAAAAACGGAAGAACTTTTCTTGATTTTTTTTTATTTAAGCAGAATTCTATTACATAGATATTGAATAGACTCCATGATCTCAAAGGACAGGAAAATAAAACACTAAAAGTCAGGGGCATTTTAGTAGACATGTTTGTTGAAGCTGCTTTCAATATTAGCACATGATTTGTAATGATAATTTCTTTATTTCTCATGATAAGTCCTTGATTTCTACTTTCTGTTTTCCTGTTGTAGATGTACTGATCAAGTTTTAGATTTTTATAAAATATTTCCCCAAAACGTTCTTTGCATGAATAGGCTGTAATTTCGTGACCGCATATTACCTATGTTCCGGAGAGAATTCAGTTCTCTGTCCTTCCCTACCAATGGTCAGACTTTGCATTTTCTTGTATTGAAGATCGCCTGCAATTTCTTTGTCAACTCAAGGTTTCAAACTTTAAAGTGAAGTCTTTTATTCAGAACTGTATTAAACGCTGCTTTGATTTTAAAAGAATATTATGTTCAAAATTTGTTCATCAACCTGAATACAGGAATATATGTTTTCTAAATCCATATTGTTGTTTGGAGAGTATTCCATTGTTAAAGGCCTAGATTCACTACTATATAAGTGTCCCCCCCCCAAATCCAATATACAACTCCCATCTTATCTGCTGCTTATCAGCGATTATGTAACAGTAACTGATTAGAGGGCAATTAGCACAGCAGGGACCCCAACTAGACCATGAAGATGTGTGCAGTGGAGTTGAAAGAAATTAATGAATGATAATAATAATTATTATTATTTTGATAATTACTATTACTTAAATGTTATAATAATAATAATAATAATAAAAATAATCATAATAATAATTATCATTATTATCATAGTTATTATTATTATTATTATTATTATTATCATATTACATATAGGATGATAAAAGATACAGTAATGATATTGAAAATAATAATGATAATAAAACACACAAGTATAGTGAAAACTTCATGAGTTCTTTGTGCTGACAAAAAAATTAATATAAAATTATTGTGTTCTATACTCAATTTTCATTTTCAGTTTGTTCCAAAGGTGACTTTTTTCATGCTTTGCTTTGTAACTTTGAAATGCACATACTGTTTTCAATTTTAGACAAATGTTATCTACAGTATTCTGCCAGCTTTAGATGAGTGAAAGTCACATTTTTCTGAAATATCACAATTCTCCAGACAGAATTTGAAAAAAATAAAAACTTGCATATTTCTTTAAGAAAGTTTCTCATTATTTTATTGTTGTGAAAATAAATTTCTCATTATTTTATTACTGTGTTTGATCAACAATATTTTTCTTTACATAGAAATTTCAAAAAACCCTAGTATAACTTTAAATGTTATTAATTATTCATTAATTTAAAATAAATTACTTTGTTTCCCCTTCTCACTAACTGATACACTTGAAAGGTAGACTGACTCTCCAATAAACAATGACCCTTGTTTATTGGAACCATACTGTGATGGTCATTAGCCCCCAACTGTGCTGGTGAAGACAGAAATCCCTTGGCCCACTGCCAAAATCTAGGCCTTTAAACAAAACTTAAAGGCCTAGATTTTGGCAGTGGGCCAAGGGATTTCTGTCTTCACCAGCACAGTTGGGGGCTAATGACCATCACAGTATGGTTCCAATAAACAAGGGTCATTGTTTATTGGAGTGTCACTCTACCTTACAAGTGTATGAATTAGTGAGAAGGGGAAACAATGTAATTTATCTTAAAATAAAGAATAAATTATAACATTTAAAGTTATACTAGTTTTTTTGCATTTCTATGTAAAGAAAAATATTGTTGATCAAACACAATAACAAAATAATCAGAAACTTATTTTCACAATAATGAAATAATGAGAAACTTACTTAAAGAAATATGCAAGTTTTATTTTTTCAAATTATGTCTGGATAATTGTGATATTGCAGAAAAATGTAACTTTCACTCATCTAAAGCTTGCAGAATACTGTAAATAACATTTGTCTAAAATTGAAAACAGAATGTGCATTTCAAAGTTACAAAGCAAAGCATGAAAAAGTCACTTTTGACAACATACTAAAAATGAAAATTGAGTATAGATGGAACACATTAATTTTATATTATATTGTTTGTCAGCACAAAGAAGTTTTCACTATACTTGTGTTTTATGATCATTATTATTTTCAGTATTATTACTGTATCTTTTATCATCCTATATGTAATATAATAATAATAACAACAACAATAATAACAATAATAATATTAGTTATGATTATTTTTATTATTATTATAATTATTACACTTATCATTCCACATTCACTGAAGAAAAATTAATTTCTTTCAACTCCACTGCACACATCTTCATGGTCTAGTTGGGGTCCCTGCTGTGCTAATTGCTCTCTAATCAGTTACTGTTACATAATCGCTGATAAGCAGCAGATAAGATGGGAGTTGTATATTGGATTTGGTGGGGTACACTTATATAGTAGTGAATCTAGGCCTTTAACTACTGCTTTTTATTACCATAATTCGGCAACATATTTGATTGACGATGATAGGACAATAGGTTTCTAATGTATTTCTTGATTGCTGAGACGTTAACTATCTCCAAAATGCTTAGTGATCTTCCATCATGTATTGACTGGATGAATATTCTTTTATGCGGAAAGATTGAGGGATCTTTTTACAATTTTATTAACTATCACAACAGCAATCTTAAAGTGCCGTGTGGCGGCCCCGTACTTAATTGGATTCAGCGTTGTTATAGTTTCTGGTCCTTTGGGATCATGGAGTCCATTCAATAGATGTGTAATAGAGTTCCGCTTCAGTCGGTGCTATGGTGCACAATTCATTACCTCTCATGAACAGACTCAATCAAATAGAGAAAAGTGGAAACTTCACAGGTCGCTCAACACGTCAAAAACGAAAATGTTGCAGGCTCGGTTTGATTGAGCCTGTTCATGGACGGTAGTGGAAATGCATGCTACCGTCCACACCCTCTAGCCCCGGGTTGAGCAGAACTCAACATTTACACATGCTGAAAGTACAAAAAGCAATTTAGAAACATCCGCAGATATATCCAAACGGCGGTGAACATGGAACCTTCAATGATACACGTGTTGAGGCGTGTAATTCCATGAAGAGCGGCGTTTGGTCCCCAGATAAAGTAAAGGGTAAAACCGAATCTGCTATTATTCTTTTTGATTGCATTCTATGCTTCCAAGGGATCTATTTACAGATTTTATTAGGTGCACCATAAACCGGTTAAAGATCCCCAGTGGTGGTTTTGCTTCTGACCGTTCCAAGGCGGTGCCCCACTGTGTTCCTTTGTTTGTTTTTTTCCTGGTGTGTTTGATTTGTGTGAGTGTGTGTGTTGGTCGCGGTGCGCGTCCGGGTGCTGGTTTAACGTTTGGGGAGGCTGCGGTTTTAGAACGTGGCCTTCCTTGTCGGATATTTATCCTTGATTTTTTTTACTATATTCAATTTTCAGTCGTTCACTACGGTTTCAATCATTTTTGTTTTTGCTTGATTGCATGAGAGGCTTAACACTTTTATTTTGCTTCCAACGGATGTTTTATATGTGTTTAATTTTTGAAATTGTGATATTATTGAAGGATTGTATTTACTAAAAGCATTGGATAAGAATATTTTTCTTTATTATGGTATCTAGATATATGAAAACGTTATCACATTTTTGACAAATAATATATTACTCTTCATCTGTCTTTGTTATCATAAACACACCACTTAATATGTTGTTTCTGAATGTATGATACCGAGATATATACTTGATAAATTATCTAATGTAACTGACTATCGATTACCTGAATTTATTATCAGTCTTGATATGCTTGATGTCACAAGTATGACTAATACTCTCCTTCCTTTTTTCCCTTGTTGTGCAAAACATATAACGTGCTTGCTGTCCTTTTGTATATTAGACCATGGGCCAAGCCTAGCTCTTCAAACTTTCCAAGAAGAATTTAGTGATTATTTCATTTACTGAGGTTATATAAGGTTTTAAGACACCAACTATTCGCATTTGAATTGAATGCACAGGTCTGTATGAGAAACAGTTTTGTTAGCAGTGACTACATTGAGGTTTTAAGAAACGATTCGCATGTGAATTAGATGTACAGACCAGTCTGAGACACAATTATTGGCAGTCACTACATTTTCTATGTTCATTATCGTTGTAATACTTAACTCCTAATAGTATGAGGTCATGTATATGTCTTACAATTTTTCTATACATGCAAGTAGTTAATGTAAATTGCATTTTGTTCTACTTTCTTTTGCACTATGCAGTTAATGAAACATACACGTGTAGAATTATTTTGAATAGAAATATCTAAAGAAATATATTTTAAGTTTTAAATTTCCAGTTATTAGCTTTGGCACGGTATTTTCTTACTTTTATCAGAAAAAGTTGCTGCCCATCACCGACCGAGTGATTATCCAAAAAACAGATAATTGCAAATAGAAGACTTCTTGGCCCATATTCACCAACGTTTTCGAATCCGACTTTAAAACTCATAAAAAACCAATTGCCGTAACTTCTTTGTAATAAATTTAATTTGCTGAAACATTGCATGGCTTTTAGTTGTATTATATATCATATTCATGTCAAATGACATTAGAATCTTTACAAGATTAACAGATATCGGGTAAAAGGTAATTTTAGCAATTCAAAATCTAAACGTAAGACTTAAAATGCTGCTGAATACAGACTCTGTACTTCACAAACATTTCTCATTGAAAATATATGTTGAAAGCATGTTTTGATTGAAATCAGAATTTGTTACCGCGAAGGTTGCTTAATATAATGATACGCTTTTGCAACAAGAGCTTTTTTTTGTAAAACTGGTTTCGTGTCTCAACACATTGAACGAAACTGAAAAAGAAGGGGAGGGGGATTCATGGCTGAGTGGTTAAGATCACTGACTTCGAATCAGTTGCCCCCCGCCGATGTGGATTCGAGCCTCATTTAGGCGTTGAATTCTCAGTGAGGAAGCCATCCAACTGGTCTACGAAAGGTCGGTGGTTCTTCCTAGGTGCCCGCCGGTGATTAAAAAATGCGTGGAGGGTCACTTAGGGTCTTCTTCCACCATCAAAGCTGAAAAGTCGCCTATCTAACCTTTAATTGTGACGATGCGACGTTAAACCACACAAAAATGTGAGAGAAAGATAGATGTAACGTGCAGCTCTGTTGGGTACTGGAAAGCTAAGTCCTGTAATTCCGAAAATGATTGTGACAGTGTTTACGTAGTATCAACAAACTGTACATGATAACTTTAGTCTAAAACACGACAAAAATAAATTAACAAAACTGAATTTTGTGTTGTTGCTTATTGATTGGTTAAGTCAAACATCTCCCTTAGATGAAGTAACGGCATTGTTCTAATTTTAGTCCAATGACCGGTGTAACTGATATTAAAACTGTAGCATTTCTTTTAATAAATTGCTTTTAAACCGCAGAAGTGAGTCAGACGTATTAAATTAGCACAATTTAGGCCACAGTACTTTTGCAGATACTGGCTTTAAGTGAGCAAATTATCGGCTAGGTGCCTGTAGCCGATATCTGTCTTATATGTTGCGTGTTGCACTCCTAATGTAGGCCCGGTGTGACAGCCGATACTGGCCCATTATTGAAATTCACTTATCGACTCAACACCGGATGCGCCTTGAGGCCGCATGTTGCCAGTGACGAAATGCATTAGGACAAGTAGTGTTGTGTGTGTGTTTTTTTGTAAAAGAGTTTAGATTTCTTGAAAATACCAAAGCACAATTTATGAAATTGTATTCATATTCGTCTTTTGAAAGGCCTTCAAACAGTAAGTATACATACTGCAAAAAAAAACAAAAAAAAAACAAACAAACAAAAACACTAATAACTAAATTCTTTGGTGCTGATCGAGATACCATAAAATTTCAGTCTAGATGCCACAAACCATTTGGTCTTGCAAATAAAAAAAACATAGCATATTCTGACATATCCGACGTAATGAAATAGTCTGGAGAGTTTCTGATAGACTTTCCCACAGTCTGAAGATCAATTTCATTTTTATATGATAAACGGGCAGATAGCAGATTTAACATTTAAGATGCCATTAGGCCAGACAAGCCTAAAGGAACCAGCGTGGAACACTCATGTCAAGTCATGTAATGCTGGGCAGGTATTTCAACACTAGTTTTTCACTTAGCATTTCAACAGAGTCTAAATGAAAGATGTTTAAATTTCATTCTGGATGTATTTTTGACATTTGGTAAAGAAATTGGGAGAGAATGGTAATTTTTGGTGAAGCCAAAGTCAATTTTAGTATGAATAGTACTACCAGGTCACAGCAGGGTGATTTTGATGTGATTTTACAGGAGAGATTTCTGTTAAAAGGTTCTCTTCATTTTATGTCAGTTTTATCATAATTCTTCTAGATGGGTATGGATTTGTTCCCTGAAATGGGACTAGCTATGTTTGGCAGCTCTTTAAACTTGCCAGTTTAATGGTCAGAGACCACCAATTCAAAAAAGTACAGGGAACTTACTGGGAATAAGATAAGTGTATACCTGGGAATAAGGTAACGTCTGTGCGTTCTGATTGGTCAGCCATATAAACAAACCCAGGAAGTGATTATTTTTTCAAAATTGATATTTTTACACTGCATTTACAGTATTTTATTATACATTTTGACAAAATTTGCTACATTTTATGTGTATTGAAAAAAAGTTTTATCAAACGAATTTCTCCCGCCATGCCAACGATGTAAACAGGGGGTCATCTCATTCACACGAAAATTACTTAAATAAAGTATCACTATTCATATATTTTTCGTCCGATATTTTGGTAGAACTAAGATAGTTCTTGAAAGATATGTAGTAAGATATATATGTTTCGATGTATGGAAGGCCGTACACGCCATAATGTTATAATGTAAGTCTATGGGAAAACAATTGGTGGTCTCTACCCTATATTAGAGCTAAAACATGACTTTCGTCGGAAGCCAACACAGGTAATGTTAATGGCCACAAATCTGTTGTAAATGATGTAGAAATACGTTTTCGTGCAAAAATAAGCGTGAAATTTGAATATTTTTTAACTTTTGGCCTCTTTTTTGGACAAATGTGCCCATTTTTATCTGAGCTTTTGGGCCAAAAGGGATCATTTTTATCTCTGTAATGTCAGGGAATGATCAAAATTAATAGACTTTATTTCTATTTTTTACGGAATGAATCATATTTCAGCTTTCAAGTCGAATCCAATGCAGATAACTTAAATCTTCACAAAAAATTGCAATCAGACGACGACAGGGACTGAATCTGGGCATATAAATCGACAGAGGGTGACCTCAGTAAACTGTCCATATCTTTCTTAAAACTGAACATTTCTTGATGAAACTTTGTAAGACATTTGGTATTGGATCATGTTTGACAATATCACTGAAAAATTGGAAAATGTGATACAAAACATTCACCTATAGGTCAGAGACCACCAATTCAAAAAAGTACAGGGAACTTACTGGGAATGAGGTAAGTGTATACCTGGGAATAAGGTAACGTCTGTGCGTTCAGATTGGTCAGTCATGTAAACAAACCCAGGAAGTGATTATTTTTTCAAAATTGATATTTTTTTTCACTGCATTTACAGTATTTTATTATACATTTTGACAAAATTTGCTACATTTTATGTGTATTGAAAAAAAGTTTTATCAAACGAATTTCTCCCGCCATGCCAACGATGTAAACAGGGGGTCATCTCATTCACACGAAAATTACTTAAATAAAGTATCACTATTCATATATTTTTGTCCGATATTTTGGTAGAACTAAGATAGTTCTTGAAAAAAATGTAGTAAAATATACATGTTTCGATGTATGGAAGGCCGTACACGCCATAATGTTATAAAAGTAAATAAGGCACACTTGTGCTGTCTTTTATCTTCAGTTTTTATCCGATGTTATCTTAGGCATTTTAGGCTATGGTCAAGATTAGCACCAGTAACTCAGCTTTTCTTTTTATATGTAAATGTGCTATTACATTATGATGTTTTAATAATATGTGTGCAAATGCTTTTACTCATATTAAAATTGTGTATTAATTAGTATATATTTGTTAAATAAGTCGGTCAATAGCTATTCATAGCCAATGTTGATTTGTTATGCCATACCGACAATAAATAAAATTTGTATTGTATTGTATTGTAATGTAAGTCTATGGGAAAACAATTGGTGGTCTCTACCCTAATATAGCTAGAATACTATTTAGGCGTATGTTACCTATAAACGTAGAGATGATAGCGATTCAGGATTGTAATCGCAATGTATTTATAAATTATGACGTCAGAATCAAAATAATGGCTGGAATTAGAGGTAGCTGTCAAAATCACATTTTTCACTATATTTGTTTTGGCGCTGTATTAAATCGACTGGACAGACAATAAAATAAACATCCTATTTATTGTGAAAACATTATAGCTCTTCATTCATCATAAAGATTTAACTTTTTCTCAAATTTTAGTTTTGATAAAAAAAAATGTTATGAAGAAGTCACATGAAAATGATGAAGACATTGAATAAATGAATATAGATAGTACACGTTCACTGTCAAACATTTGCTTATGTATGTGGAACAGTCCATTTCCATATGCCATTGTTAAAGTTGCTTCTGCATAGCCAGCAGGTTTAAAGCCATTCATTGAATCATGAGCCCTGATAGGCTTTCATTAGAGGCAGTGGCTACGATTACGGTAACGTAATCCTAGCCTCTGGTTCTAGGATTACGGAAGTTCCGTATTCCTAGACAACCCTATGAGGATAGGCTAGGATTACGGAAGTATTTAAGAGGCATCAAATATATGTTAGGACATGCATAAATGACGTTGTAAAATTACTTATTTCACTATTATTTCATGCTATCGATCCGCTGTTTTGGGTTAGTTACTTAGTATAATCAAAGAGCTATAAAAATAAATAGATTGGCAACTTGAAAGGCATAAAGAGCAAATCTCGCAAACCTCCCGTGAGAAAAAAACAAGATCTCGTTTCCCGGAAGTGGCGCTTTCTCCACGCGCCATTTTGTGTGCGAAAGCAACTATTCATCGGTAAAATAATTATCACCGTATGACCACGCTTCTTTCGAAGGCAAAAAAAAACCGTGTACTTCGTGTCTTAAGACCATTTCTCATCAAACTAGTTTTGTTTTAGAAGCTAACATGTATTTTAAATGTAGTTTTAAAGGTACAAATTGTAACTCCATGCTCGCCGATGTTTGTTTTTAGTAAGATAACTCCGAATCACGCTCTGACACGAGCTCACGAGAGATTACAGCCAGTTGCCATTCTGTGTATTTTATACTTTTTTGGTATTATCTTAATGGTGGCACGCGGAAATATTATAGAATTATCTATGTTTCATATATACCTGCAATTTTTGTCATCAAATCAACACAAATGGTCTTTAATAACATACAATATGGTTATAAATAAAAAAAATCAAAGTCAGGGGTTCCACTAGACCTGAAAACCCAAGAGTCCCAGGACCCTTGGGCCCAAATTTTGAAGGGTCCTTTTCCAAAATACAGGAGTCCTGTCCCAACACGTCCATATAATTGACTATATTTTTTTTATTTAGTAATACGTAGATCTTTACCTAAGAAAACAATAAACCAAAGATCATGTTACAGCATAATAAAAAATGTCAGTTTCAGGTCATATAGTCTCATATTGTAAACTAATATTTATCAAAATTCATGTTATTTTGATTAGGCTTTTCTTCTATATTTCATTTAATTTTTAGCCCACCATCATCAGATGGTGGGCTATTCAAATCACTCTGCGTCCGTGGTCCGTCGTCCTTCCGTCCGTCCGTCCGTCCGTCAGTCCGTCCGTCCTTCCGTCCGTTAACAATTTCTCGTTATCGCATCTCCTCAGAAACTACCTGGGGGATTTTGACCAAACTTTGTCAGAATGATGTATTGGTACCCTAGTTGTGTCCCCCTGAAAATCAGACTGGTTCAACAATTTTTTAGTAAGTTATGGCCCTTTGTTTATTTCTATAATTTACATAGATTTATATAGGGAAAAACTTTGAAAATCTTCTTGTCCAAAACCACAGAGCCTAGGGCTTTGATATTTGGTATGAAGCATCATCTAGTGGTCCTCTACCAAGATGATTCAAAATATTTCCTTGGGGTCTAATATGGTCCCACCCCGGGGGTCACATGGTTTATATAGACTTATATAGGGAAAAACTTTGAAAAACCTCTTGTTCAAAACCACAGGGCCTAGGGCTTTGATATTTTGTATATGACATCATCTAGTGGTCTTCTACTAAGATTGTTCAAATTATCCCCCTAGGGTCAAATATGGCTCCGCCCCGGGGATCACATGGTTTACATAGACTTACATAGGGAAAAACGTTGAAAATCTTCTTGTCCAAACCACAAAGCCTAGGGTTTTGGCATTTGTAATGTAGCATCATCTAGTGGTTCTCTACCAAGTTTGTTCAAATTATCCCCCTAGGGTCAAATATGGCCCCGCCCTGGGGGGTCACATGGTTCATATAGACTTATATAGGGAAAAGATTTTAAAATCTTCTTGTCAATAACCTACAACATTCAAATTTGGACCACATGTATGGTTTTGAGTGGCAAGATGAACCTTGACATGAGTTGACCTTGATTTTGACCTAGTGACCTACTTTCACATTTCTGTAGCTACAGCCTTCAAATTTGGACCACTTGCATAGTTTTGTGCACTGAAAAAACTTTGACCTGACTTTGACCTAGTGACCTACTTTCACATTTTTGAAGGTACAGGCTTCAATTTTGGACCACATGCATAGTTTTGTGTTCTGAATTGGAATTTGACCTTGATTTTGACCTACTGACCTACTTTCACATTTCTCAAGCTACAGCCTTCAGATTTGGACCACATGCATAGTTTTGTGTACCGAAACAAACTTTGACCTTTACATTGACCTAGTGACCTACTTTCACATTTTTGAAGGTACAGGCTTCAAATTCGGAACACATGCATAGTTCTGTGTTCCGAAATAAAATTTGACCTTGATTTTGACCTTGTGACCTACTTCCACATTTTTGAAGGTACAGGCTTTAAATTTGGACCACATGCATAAATTTGTGTTCTGAAGTGTTATTTGACCTTGATTTTGACCTAGTGACCTACTTTCACATTTCGTCCTTGAAATTGATCTAGTGACCTACTTTCACATTTCTCAAGCTACAGCTTTCGAATTTGGACCACATGCAAAGTGTTGTGTACGGAAATGAAATTTGACCTTGAGCTAGTCAGTAAGTCTTGAAATTTGGAACACTCAAAAATGGCACATTGGTGGGCGCCAAGATCACTCTGTGATCTCTTGTTAATAACAGAACAGTGCTATAACACTATAAAAATGTATCCAAAATGTACTATCCGGATACTGGTACACTTCCGGAATGTCATCGGAAAATAGTTTTTACTTAGATTACTTGGCCAACTAAGCTAAATCAGAGATAGTTCCTCAAATAATGATGCTATTTATCATTAAAAACTGCATTGAAAGTCAGTTTTTTTAAGGAATTTTGGAAATATGCATATGACATCGGGTGTAATTAGACTCGTGAACGGACATTCTAAATTTATTTTTGCTTTCAGAATTCATCAAAATTTGTGAAGTTTCTTGTTGAAATTACGGTATGATCACTAAACAATGGTCTAATTTAAAGTTGGCATGAAAAAATCTTGCAGGGCACTTTTCACATGCTCGGTAATCAGCTGCTTACGATAATTTAATAATTGGCGCCTTTTTTGACAGTACACAGGATCAATACTCTTTATCAATTAATTTCAACCCTTCATTGGTTCTTTTTACCTATGTGCACTCACCATGACGTAACCTGCTGATAAAAAAATCAGCGAGGCATGTCTACAGGAGAAAGGGCAGGATTTAGCAGAAGATCAAAGACAGGAGGGCATGACCGCGAGTGTTTATTTTGGAATACAGTGTCTATCGTGGAAATAGTTTTACTGAAGGAAATGAATGATAAGAAAAAGGATTATCAAAGGAAAATGCCTCCGGGTCCCGAAGGACGCACAGGCAAGTATCATGCCGGGTCCTTTGAGCGTCTTTTGAAAATCTCCCGGGTCCGGACCCGGGGTCCCGGGTCAAATGGAACCCCTGCAAAGTATAGAATATTTTTTTTAAACCTAACTTTTACCCTCATATTTCTATAATATTTCCGCGGGCTGCCATTAATATAGTGTTTAAGATTATACTAACCCAAAATGGCGGATAGATAACACGGAATAATAAGGCAGGCATCAAAAATCGCTATTTTAATAAAGTGAAATAAGAAGTTTACAACATCATTTATGCATGTCCTAACATATTTTTGATGTCTCTTAACCCTTTCCCACATGGATACGTTTATCACCGTATCTATCGATTACCAAACAGAAACGTATTGACCCGTGTCTATCGGTTCCCCGATAGAAACGTATTATACCGATTAACGGCCATTTGAACAGAATCGTTTTATCCCGTGACTCATAATCAATCGCTTTTTTTTCGTTCTTTTCCTAAAGAAACAAATTCCGGATGTTTACTAACTCAAAATATGGGATTTCGTCATCATTATTTACGTAAAAGATCATGTGGTTACTATTTAAATTTATCGAGTACTTTGCAAAGAAAGACACCGGGTTTTTTTCCTACATGTGCACGACGCTACGTCATGGAAAATTACTGAGAAACTGCTTGCAACTAGCCGTTTTGCGGGGCTTTCCTCGTTCTAAAAATAACAACCATTTAACATCAAAGTATTTTTAAATGTGTTAGGTCATGAAGGTCACGCATGATACATGCAGATTTCCCCTAAACAACAATTTGTGTATACGATGGCTCGGAATTTATGGCCTTACATAACGGGAAGTGTTAATCAAAACAGAAGGACCGCGGCTTTCAAATATTTTATGACACCCCAAGAGTTAATTGCTGCGTAAGTCACTCGTGATGTACCGACGTTTGATCATCAAAATATTATGTAATATTATCTTAAAAATATTTAATTTTTAGCACAAGAATACTGTAGTCGGTTACGAGTCTCGATCTCCACAATCTTTTTGCACTTTCAGAAATTTTACGATCCATTATTTTTGTAGTGTCATTCAGTTTGATGGTTGTTTTTTATATAAATACTTACCGATTCGGATTCGGAAGATAAGTCTATTAACTATAAATCAAACTTTCAAACATCAAAATGAAATTGTATATGAATTTCAATGTGAAAGTAATCCAAAACAGAATTTTATGCCTAAAAATATATATTCCCGTACTTTAACACTTTATATCTTCGAAACTCAAAGAGAAACCACAATAAATTTTGTATCATCGGAAACAGAATTTAAATTGCTATAAACTTTATATTGACAAAAATAATGTCAAACTTACAGAAAATATTAAAATAATGACATTTTTAACATTGTGTGTAATCACAAAATAATGCCAACACCTCTGTTCAGATAAGACAGTCACCTTTATCAGCCATATACCGATTATTGATTATTGATTATCACTTATCAGTGTTATGTAAAAGAGGTTGCTTTGGCTTCTGTTCTGTGTGGTAAAGGGTTAAATACTTCTGTAATCCTAGCCTATCCTCATAGGGTTGTCTAGGAATACGGAACTTCCGTAATCCTAGAACCGGAGGCTAGGATTACGGAACCGTAATCGTAGCCACTGCCTTCATTAGAATGTCTCTGGGAATGTGTCACTTTATGTACCAGACACTTTATGTACCACTTTGGACACCTTATGTACCACATAATTATATGATATATAGTGGATGATCATTTTTGTTTTGATTTGAAGAAAATGTTATACTTTATGTTACTTGAAATGTTTTTTTACTAAATTTAAATGTTAATTGTCATAATTAATAAGGTAAAATTATATGCACATAGAAATGTTAACAACATTCTATGGACTTAAGCTGATTAAATCAAAGTTGTTTTCACAGGTAATTATCACTGATTATCACATATTGACAAGTGTTACACAATGAGATACAATTACTATATAATATATAGGTGGTAAACTAAGTGTCAAAGTGGTACATAAAGTGTCTGGTACATAAAGTGACTGGTACATAAGGTGTTGCACCCTGTCTCTGGTAGTCGGTCACATCGGTATTTCTCCGCGGTATAATTATCACTCAGGGAGCCGACTCTTGGTCAGTCATAGGTGTTATATGCTGTCATTGATCTCTGAGCGGAAACTAATTCTGTATTGAAACCCAACCTGAAATTGTACCAGAACTCTTTTGCGCAAACCAAATGCCATGGAGTCCATGGCATGGACTCACCTTTTACTTTAACATATTTCTAATCCGTTTTTCTTTTGATCTGACATCGAATAAACCATATAACATACATCTACATCAGAAAAACCAACAATCGATTTCCGATTATGACTTGTTGGCACTGTCAGAGAGACAGTTGTTGGAGAAATTTAGTATATTACAGTATTAAAAGTAAAAGATAAAAGGACAGTATGCTACAGTTAAAATAGGACAGAATGGAAGAATTACATAGTGACCACCGCCAGCCTCTCTGTAAAGATACTGAGGCTGGGGCTAGCTTTGACTGATGTGGGGAGGGAGTTTCAGAGTCTGATGGTTCTAGGGAGATAAGAGTTAGCAAAGTATTGGGTGCTGGAATAAGGGATCTAGTAGTTCAGATTTCTAATGGGGGTCAGGTAACCTTGGTCAGTTGCAACGGTCTGGGTCCTTATTTTGTAAAACAAAGGTATTGGTCAGTTTAACCTGTGATACTGGAGAGTTTTCCATTCTAGGGATTTCAACATTTCAGTTACACTGTTTGTGTATATTCTGAACACAAGTTATACACAGAAGTTTCAAATGGGTACTGCTGTCCGCAATATTTTGCCTGCCATTGCTTTTGTGACCTGATCAGGATACTCTTCATAAAACAAATAGGCCTTAGAGAGTCATTATTTATCAATGTTTTTGTGTGAATATAAAACTTGTATGTACAGTATGTTTTTCATGAACTTTGTTGAAAATACATGTAGCTATATTTATAATTCAATAAAATCCATGGATATACAAAATGTTGATCTTGATTTTCAAAAATAACCATATACTATTAACTTTGCATGACATCATTAGTTTCTCATGAAAGTCAGTGCACAGATGTTGCGGTTCCGCACCGGTTAGGTACCCAAATGGGGTTATGCCATAATTTAATGGACATGACCACAGCATCAAGTTATGCAGGGTTTTCCTACCCAATGTAGTTAAGTAAGCACTGGTTCATGCATCAGTACGAATCAGTAACGTGGACTGCGGCCAAAAATTAATTATCAGGTACACTTCACAGTCAATACACACTGTTAACTGGTCTATACTACGTAATAGGTAGACTGCGTCTAAAGTTTATTAATCTGATACACATCAAGATGACTTCATAAAATAAACCGTTCAACAAAATGGTTCAAAAACATGTTTCTGTCATCTGCTGTTTGCACGAAGAAAGCACTGTGTGGTCTTTCGCAATCTCACATACCAGAGGTTTGTCTCAGGTACCATGTTAAACATCTTATGAATGAGAATGGGTTTTTTCATATGCATGAGGATTGATGCTTGAAGTACGTAGTGCTTGAACAAACATGGCTGGCTTTTTATTGGAAACATTAACCGTAAAAATTTTAATGAAGTCACGGCTGTGTTAGCGTATAAACTCTGAAAGTGTCTGTCCACTCAGGGTCCATTTATTTACATCATTTATTAATTTCTCTTTCCTTATTTCTAATTCGTTATTATGATGATTAAAAATAAATGACCCCCTAAAATTGAAAATGACCCCCAAAGCCAAACATGAAGGGGTCATAATGACCCTCAATCAAAATTTCCGAGGGAAAACCCTGGTTATGGTAGCCAGAACTATGGTAAGAGCATTGGACTAGCACCCGAGCGACCCTGGTTTGAATCCAGCCATAGGCAGTTGAGATTTTTCGTCATAAAATGCTATGCTGTTTGATTTGTTATGCCCAAAAGTCGTAAGATGGGGTTTAGTCTGGGATTCAGACTTTATCTTGTGTCGAATCTTGCACTTTCTATGCCAAAATGGCTTACATGTCATCATGTGTTTACATAGCCTGTAAGTTTAAAGCGAATCTCTGACAACTGCGTCAAGGAGTCGACTCTTTGGCTCAGTGGTTAGAGCATTAGACTAGCACCTGAGCGACCTGGGTTCAATTCCCGCCACAGGCAGTCCTTCCATCTGTCCATCCAAATTTGCGTCGCTCATACGGTATCTCAAAAAGTGTTTAATCTAGGTTCATGAAACATGATAGGAATATTATTCAGCATGAGAAGTTTTGCACCTGGGATTTTGTTTCAGATTTCTTTCAGTCAGACTAGAGTTGCAGCCCTTGATTGTCAAAAATATGCATAATTGTTTGTGTTGCAAACATCTTAAAAATATTTCACCTAGAGTCATGATTTTATTCTAATACTTTGTTTTCTTCTTTTCATGTGCTGTACCATCCTGCAGCGTAAGTATACTATGATTCTTTGTGACATTTTGTTTAATGTGTCTTCTTTCATTTTTTTTTTTTTTTTTTTTTTTTTTGAAGATGGAATAATGTAAAGCAAGAAGATTTTTTTCATAATTTATGTCTTCCTCTTTTAGAATATATGAACTGTGTAAAGACACAATTTTTGTATAACTTGCTGCCTTTTTTGCGGTGACTTCGTTTTCTGTGAAAATAAGAATAACTTGTTTCAGCTCAAAGTTATCCTTGTTATAAAAGTGACTATAAATTAGAAAATTTGATTAAGTCTTAAAGAAATACTGCAGAATGAGTGAGATGGTGGTCTTGGTTCCTAGGATAAATGTGTAGAACTGAGATTTTGGAAGAGTCTTAGAACTTTAGCATTAGAATAGAAGTTTCTAAGCACAACTTCAAACTGACAGTGGCATACATGTGCATTATGAAGCCAGTACTCTTCCGCATTGAATTCTGTTGTTAAATCGGATATTGTTGTTTTTGAAATTGGGTTGAGTTCACAAGGTAGAATATTTAAAGTTAGTGTCCAAGTTGTGAAATATGTAGGTCTACCTGTAATAGTATTAGCAATATCTATTTTCATGCATACAGCTCAGTGAATATTGAATATAAATACCAACTCCCTTTCAAAAATTTCTGATTTTGCGGTATTTTGTTAGCACCTACATGTAGATGTGGAACTTTTTTTCATTATGTATTTTCGTACTTGCATTTTGTATTTTACAGATTGATAGGTTTGGCATTTCTTGCCGCAGTTGGTATAACATTACTGGTGTTAGGATGTGCTCTAGATGCATACAAGTAAGGGTTTAATCACGTTTTATTTTATGATAAAATTATAATACAACATGTTTGATCATTCTTTGGTTTTAGTTAAACTTATTTCATTTATTTTAGACTCACAAGTTAATGGAACCATGTGATGATGTCTGATGGATATTTTCTATCTGTCTTTCTGTAATGTCAGACCCTTGCAATGAGGCCGAAATTAAAATATGTTTGCTTGCTGTCTCCCTACCTACATTATTGGTCAAATATGCTTGTCAATTTTTTTAGCTCACCTGTCACAAAGTGACAAGGTGAGCTTTTGTGATCGCGCGGTGTCCGTCGTCCGTGCGTGCGTGCGTCCGTCCGTAAACTTTTGCTTGTGACCACTCTAGAGGTCACATTTTTTATGGGATCTTTATGAAAGTTGGTCAGAATGTTCATCTTGATGATATCTAGGTCAAGTTCGAAACTGGGTCACGTGCCATCAAAAACTAGGTCAGTAGGTCTAAAAATAGAAAAACCTTGTGACCTCTCTATAGGCCATATATTTCACAAGATCTTCATGAAACTTGGTCAGAATGTTCACCTTGATGATATCTAGGTCAAGTTCGAAAGTGGGTCACGTGCCGTCAATAACTAGGTCAGTAGGTCTTAAAATAGAAAAACCTTGTGACCTCTCTAGAGGCCATATATTTCACAAGATCTTCATGAAAATTGGTCAGAATGTTCACCTTGATAATATCTAGGTCAAATTCAAAACTGGGTCACGTGCCTTCAAAAACTAGGTCAGTAGGTCAAATAATAGAAAAACCTTGTGACCTCTCTAGAGGCCATATTTTTCATGGGATCTGTATGAAGTTGGTCTGAATGTTCATTTTGATGATATCTAAGTCAAGTTCAAAAATGGGTCATGTGCGGTCAAAAACTAGGTCAGTAGGTCTAAAAATAGAAAAACCTTTGTGACCTCTCTAGAGGCCATATATTTCATGAGATCTTCATGAAAATTGGTCAGAATGTCCAGCTTGATGATATCTAGGTCAAGTTCGAAAGTGGGTCACGTGCGGTCAAAAACTAGGTCAGTAGGTCAAATAATAGAAAAACCTTGTGACCTCTCTAGAGGCCATATTTTTCATGGGATCTGTATGAAAATTGGTCTGAATGTTCATCTTGATGATATCTAGGTCAAATTTGAAAGTGGGTCACGTGCCGTCAAAAACTAGGTCAGTAGGTCAAATAATAGAAAAACCTTGTGACCTCTCTAAAGGCCGTATTTTTCATGGGATCTGTATGAAAATTGGTCTGAATGTTCATCTTGATGATATCTAGGTCAAGTTTGAAACAGGGTCATGTGCGGTCAAAAACTAGGTCAGTAGGTCTAAAAATAGAAAAACCTTGTGACCTCTCTAGAGACCATACTTGTGAATGGATCTCCATAAAAATTGGTCAGAATGTTCACCTTGATGATATCTAGGTCAAGTTTGAAACTGGGTCACGTGCCTTAAAAAACTAGGTCAGTAGGTCAAATAATAAAAAAATCTTGTGACCTCTCTAGAGGCCATACTTTTCATGGGATCTGTATGAAAGTTGGTCTGAATGTTCATCTTGATGATATCTAGGTCAAGTTTGAAACTGGGTCAACTGCGGTCAAAAACTAGGTCAGTAGGTCTAAAATTATTTAAATCTTTTGACCTCTCTAGAGACCATATTTTTCAAGGATCTTCATGAAAATTGGTCAGAATTTTTATCTTGATAATATCTAGGTCAAGTTCAAAACTGGGTCACATGAGCTCAAAAACTAGGTCACTATGTCAAATAATAGAAAAAATGACGTCATACTCAAAACTGGGTCATATGGGAAGAGGTGAGCGATTCAGGACCATCATGGTCCTCTTGTTTTAAGTTGCGATATGACAGGTGCTGCATATACTTCAAGTAAGCAAAATAATAATTGAGAATGTTTAAACTGTATTATTTTATTTCATCCTTTTATACAACTTATTTTTACAGAAGAAAATATTCTGTAAGAAATGATCATAATATTCTATCTGGTGGTAAAAGAATCACCAACAAAAAAAAAATTGCCTACCTACCTACCTACCCAACATTAAAAAGTAGGGTCGGGATGCAGCAAACAAAGACTTTTTTAAATGTGGCCTGACATAGACATTTGGTTTGTCAAGCTGCAATACATAGTATTTTGCTGATAGTTTAAGTCTGTGATAGACTGGCATACCGTATATATAGTATGTTAAAGCCCCAACATTACTACCCTGGCAGTAAGTTTTGTAGGAGGAGCCTGTCAAATAACAACGCTACTCTAGGCTGTCTGTTAGCTAAAAATAGCTCACTTTAAATGATTCACAGGCAAATGTAAACAATGGTCAGTTGAAGAAGAAATTTGAACTAGTTTGCATGTTTTGATGGTTAAAAACTATTATTATCCATATTGTGCATCCATATCAGTATCAATCCTATGAAAAATTGAGTCAAGACTAGCATTCCTGATTTTTAATCTTGTTTATGTAAATTTAACAATGAAACTCAAAATCAAACATTCATTTAACTAAAGTTCTGTCATTACTGGCTGGTCCATTAATTGAGACAACCTAGCAATAAATGTAGAAATAATAAACTATTTAGGTCTGGGATGCAGAACAGTACACACAAATATTTTAAAAGTTGTTTAAAATGTGAGTTTACCCGTACCAGTAAATACTGTTTTAAACATTATTTAAAAGATAACTTATTAAAGGATCATTTAGATTTTCGATGGTCTGTCTGATAAAATTTTGAACAATACTTAATCAGGGCCTCCTCTGGGCCTCAGAAAGTTGTAGCCACTTTCTGAGAGAAATAGCCAAATTGAAGCTGAATTGCTGAAATTTGGCCACATTTTAATAAAAATCTTTTAGCCACTTCCAAAAATCTGTAGCCAGTTCTTTGAATTTGTAGCATTTGGCTACATTGGTGAATGGCAGAGGAGGCCCTGCTTAATGCCAGGAATGGTTTGATTTTATTGGTGCATATTTTTCCAGCAACTGGTGGCCAATGTTTGTGTTGATATTCTATTTCCTCGTTCCGGTACCCACCATCATCTCACGGCGAATGGCTAACAATTTTGACACTGCTAGCAGTGCGTGTGTTGAGTTGTGTATATTTCTAACTACAGGAATAGTGGTGTCGTGTCTATCTTTACCAATAATTTTAGCGAGAGTTTCAGTGGTATGTATAATTTAAGTTCAAAATAGTGTTGGAGCACTTACACAAATGTATTTGCTTGTATTTCATAGCATATATTATAAGGCCTGCATTAAAATGGGCTTGCAGCCTGGAAAACATGTAGGTGCAAAGGATATGAAATGTACTTGAACCATACTTTTCAAGAATTTTGATTATGTATATGTGTTACAAAAAGATGATTAAAATTTTTGTCCATCACTGATCAGTATACACGTTCTCCATTCAAACAGATGTCTGATTGAGTTCTTTATGATTTGAATTTGTAAGATAATAATAGTAATGAGAATACAGGGGAAGGACTTTTTATTTCTTTTTGTTAATAGAAAAAAATAAATACATAAGAGCCCACTTGCTTAGCTCATAGTCAATAGGGAGAGCACAGTGAGATCTACGGATGGCAGGGTCGTGAGTTCTATCTCAGGGTGGGGCATATGTTTTCCAAGAGGATTTGATAAAAGATATTGTGTCTGAAATCATTTGTCCTCCACCTCTGATTCATGTAGGGAAGTTGGCAGTTAATTGCGGAGAAAAGATTTGTACTGGTACAGTTTCCAGGAACACTGGTTAGGTTACATTGTAATTGCCCATAATACTGTTGAAAAACAATGTTAAATCCGAAACAAACAAAATGATAAATACAATGTACATAACAGTTATTATTGCAGGATTTTTTAGAGGAACTGCAAGTGAATACTAAGTTTGTGCTTTTGATCATTCTTTAGTTTAACACTGTGTTGCTGGGCTAAAATCAATAAGTTGAGAAAGAAATGATAACTACTGCATGTATATCTGATGTCATGCAATGAATGGCTTTCTGGTCAGTAGTTAAAAACTACTTGCATGAGGTATGAAGGACCGAGGGGCTGATACTTTTCAATAAACCATTCAGAAAATATTACTTTGTACTACACTCAAGGACTTTTAAGATGCCACTTCAGTGCATTTGGAAAATTTGATCAAAGAAGCTTTATAATGCATATATTTATAAAATATGCGTAAGGTTACTAAATTTCTAAAATGGATTGGTCCATCATTTATAATTTGATATGGACAGTGCCACTTGTTTATCGACTGAATAGCGTACAGTGCAGACCATGATCAGCCTGCACAGATGAACAACAGTGGTTGTTTATGACTTTGTATTCAACTTCATCATGTAATAACAATTAACATTTGTAAATGTGCGCAGTGAATTTTGTTTGGTGTTAATTACAGCATGAGCTACATCGGTACAGGTGATACAAGCCACACTTAAAGAAATCACAAAAGAAGCCACCATATTGGATCAGTTTTTAAGAAAAATAATAAATGAATATAAAGATATTTGAATACAAGTTACAAGGATGAATTAATTGCCATTTATGGATTAGGTATCTTCAATGGCCTTGAGTGTACCTGTCATGTCTTATGTGAGGCTTAAATGTATCATTCAGATACCTTCTGCTTTCCCAAGACAAAGTTTTCCTTCCCTGTAATTGCTATACTGCAGTTATTATTACATTTTAAAAAGAAGTTTTTCTTTCCATTTTTCAGATAGAGTGGGGAGCATGTGCACTAGCAGTATCAGGCAGTATTGTTGTATTTCTAACAATTCTTGGATATTTTTACGTGTTTGCAAATGAGGATTTGGACTACTCTATGTGGTAGCGGAAAAAGGTGACAAATAGTGCAAACACAGCGTAGAAATTCCTTCAGTGCTACAGAGTTCAACTATTACTGTTGAATCATGTTGAAATTCAGCATGAAAATGCATTAAATATATAATATTTGAGGGGCTGAGCACAAAACTATTGTATCTTGTTCTTAATTCATATACAGTTACACCAGTTTTGTGCTTACAACTCTTATTAACTCTGTTTCTGTAATATACTATGCTACGATCTTTTACATATTAAAGGGGCGTCTATTTTGCATTGCTGGCTGATCGGCCAAGTTAATGATACTTTTATAGGTTTTTTGTGTTCACCCTTTTCTGGCCATCATAGTGTTGTGTTAAGGATTGAGCAGAACTCTTGCAAGATCAGGGTCAGATTATATATTCTTGCATACCAGACGGGGATTTCCGTTATTTTTACCGGTGCTGGAAAAATCCATCTTACACCCCGGGGTGTAAGATAACTCGTGCTTTAAATGACGTATTACGAACTACATATATGTAGAAGAATTATTAAGTTATTTAATTTTATTTCGAAAAACGGAATAAAAATCCAGTCCCTTGACAGTTCCTCTTTGTTCCTGATAGTATATTCTCGATTCAAAACACGTTATTTTATCAAAAATTTATCTTTTACGCTGCAATGATAAAACAAAACCGGAACTAAACATTGTTATTTGTCTTTGAAACGTCATGACGTCTTTCCTGTTTACGGACGTTGGTTTCCCGCGCTTTGTTTAAATACGCTGCTGTAAGAAATAGTTCTAAAAAGAAAGCCGTACGACTGATTTTATTTTTATTATTATATCTTGATATCGGTATGCAAGAAAAAGATTCTGTCACTGGTTATAGGTGCAGATGGGAATATCCGGCTCTCGGGTAACTGTTTAGGCTTCGCTTCCTGAGGAGAGCAGTATTTTGCCATAAAAGGCCATAATTTTTGTTGCAAAGATATTAATATTTTTATTACATATTTATACCTATGGATGATTTATGTTTGTTTTTTTTAATCAGAATAAAATGTAAAATTAAATCAATGTTTTCAAGCGACAACACTTTTAAAAAGGGCAAAGATTTAAAGATGTTGCTACCAATAAAGCATTTTTTTTATTTGAGAAAAAAAGGGTATTTTAAAAAGGGGGTGTTTAAAGTAAACTCTGATAATTAACTTTGGTTTTAATGAAAAAAAGACTGATGTCTTTTATATTTCTAAAAAAATTTTTAAAATTTTTCATTTAAAATTTGTACTCAAAATGGGCAGAAAAACTCAAAAAGGTATGACAGATTTTATTACCCGTATTTCACACATTTGGGAAAGAGAGTAACCATACGTGTTGGTGCGTGAAAACCCAAATTAAAAAAAATAAATGAAAAAACTTTTTTGATAGCATTTTGGGAAAAATGGAAAAAACTTTCCTAAGCTTTTGAAGAAGTGGAAATTTTTTAATTTTGGTAAATCAAATTCTTCTTGTGGGAAAAAACTTTCTGTGCTCCGTAAATTTTAAAAAAAATTTAAGGGTTTTTTCTTGGGGATTTAATCATTTTTGGATTCTAATTTAAAAAAAAACCCCTGCAAAAATTTCCTTTAAATTTCCAAATTTTCCCGGGGCCAATTTTGTAAATTCCTTTTCGGTGGCCTTTTTAAATTTAAAAAATTTTCCCTAAAATTTTTGGTTCCGACTTTTAAAACCGAAATTTTTGGGCTTTGGAAATTTTATTAAAAACCCTTTAAAATTTTTTTAAATTTCCCCCTGGTTAAAGATCTTTTCACATTTTTTTTAGATTTTTATGGATGAAATTATGTTTTTTTTTTTACTGAAAATGTAAAATTAAATCATTTTTGAGCGACAACACTATTTAAAGTCACCCAAGATTATATGGTGGTGCATACAATGTTGCTATTTTTTTTATTGAGAATGAAAGATATTTAAAAGGGCATGGTATGCAAAGTATCTTGCATAAGTAACTTTAGTTTTAATACAAATCTGATGTCATTATTATATTTAAAAACTTTTAAATAATTCATTAAAATTTGTACTCAATTGGAACGAAATATGCAAAGGATATGACAGATTTTTTCAACAGATTTCAAATTGGAATGAGAGTGACCTATTTTTGGTGCGCGATTTAAACCATACTAATAATTCAATAATTAACTTTTATGTAATTATGCTTTTGGTTAAATACCCGGGAAATTTAAATTGTCTCTTGATATGTGTTTGGCTATGTTACTTTCTTGGCAACTGATTTCATACGGCTAAGTCAGATTTTCTCTGTAGGAAGAACTAATTTGACATGCTCCGCTCTTAAACCAAAGATTTTTGGTGACCTTTTTAGCTCAGCGAGCACTTTAAGCTCAGGGTGAGCTATTGTGATTGCTCACCATCTTGATGTCCATCCGTCCGTCATACACTTTCCTTTAAACAACATCTCCTCCTAAACTACCAGGCCAATTTTGATGAAAATTCACAGGGATGTTTCTTGGTTGGTCTTCTTTTAAAATTGTTCAAAGAAATGAATTCCATACAGAACTCTGGTTGCCATGACTTCTTGTCCAAAACCAGAATTCCTAGGGCTTTGATATTTGGTATGTAGAATCATCCAGTGGGCCTCTACCAAGATTGTTTTAAATTTATCCCCTAGTGTCAAATATGACTTGCCCTGGGGGCACATTGTTTTTTATAGACTTATTTTGGAGAAATTTTGAAAATTTCTTGTCCAAATAGCAGGGTCTAGGCTTTTAAATTGGGGAGTGTGTCATCTAGTGGTCTTACAAGAATATTCAATATTATCCCCTAGGGTAAGATATGGCCCCACCCTGGGGTTCACATGGTTTATAAAGACTTGTATAGAGAAAACTTTGAAAATCTTCTTGTACAAAAGCACATGGCCTAGGGCTTTGATATTTGATATATAGCATCATATAGAAGTCCTTTACCAAGATTATTCAAATTATTCCCCTGGGGTTAAAAATGGCCCCGCCCCGGGCGGCATAAAAACCCTTAAAAAATTCTTGTCTTAAACCATAAGGCCCAGAGCTTAGGTAATTAATATTGTCTAGTGGTCAACTATCAGTTTTGTTCAAATCATGACCCTTGGGTCAGTATAGGCCATGCCCAGGGGGTCCCTTATTGTGCGAGTTATTTTTGAAAAATACTAGTATTTCAAAAATTATTTGATTATATTTCCTAGACTGCTTAGTTATAATTACCTGATGACTCCAAGTAATTAGGGTTCACTTGACTATGACCTTGACCTACTTTCTTGTTTTTAGATAAAGCCTTGAAATTTGGATGGCATACAGTTTTGCACACTGATCTTAAAACTGACTTTCAGTGACCATGACTGTGACTACTGATTACTTTCTTAATTATTTTAGCATCTGTTTACATTTGAAACATTGTCACATGGGAAAAGATCAATGATTACTATATATTTGACTTTTTACCTGATTCTTCAAATTGGGCTATGTAGCTCAATTAGTCAGGTGATGATCAGGGTCATCATGACCCTCTTGTTTTCAGTACAGTTGGTAATGCATTTGTCTAGTTTTAGGAATCTTTGTACATGTTGTTATAACGTATTCCGATCAATCAATATATGAGCCATGCTGTTCGCTTTTAAAGCCTATTGGAATTGGAGAAACTGTTAGCGAACAGCATGGATCCTGACCAGACTGCGCGGATGCGCAGGCTGGTCTGGATCCATGCTGGTCGCAAAGCCACTATGTTGGTTTTCTCATGGCACGGCTCATATGTGAGAGTTGCAGAACAACTGATGGAACTTGTTTTACTTATGTCCTTGTGATTATTGTTAATCTTTTTTCTTTTCCTAACATAAAATTTTGGGTTAGCAGGGTTGTCACGTTAAGAATGACCAGAGTTCATGACAATAGGAAGTTTAGATACATTTCGTTGTAATATTTCTTAGGGTCAAGCTTGATATACACATACACTTGTAAGTTTTGTTAAAAAATGACTCGGATGTTTAGATCTGCAGACTCACCCCACCCCTCCCCCATCCCCCAAACATTGTACAAAGGTTACATTTTACTCTTACAGAAAAGTGAAGTTATTGTCAATCATTTTATATGTGTTGTGAGATTGTAGAAAATTGTAGAAAATCGATATTCTGTAGACTTTGCAATCCTAACATGTTTTTAATCTTATTTTTGTGAAAAAATGTTCAAATGTGTAGAGCGCTGTATGTATACACATAATTTGTCCATCAATATTATCTCGTGAACACAGAGCAAATTAAGTGTACATGTTATATTGCCCTAAGAGTATGGAAATGTATTTTTGCACACCCATTGTACTTAATTAGTCTAGTACTTGTACATGTAGGATTTAAATCTTTCTTACGATGATCGTCTGGGGTGTCATATTCACAACATTGCAATTTTTAACATAATTTTGTTGTACACACTGTCATTTGAAACATTTTCTTTTAAAATCAGAATGGGAGTTACAAACATATAGATAATGTACATGAGAAAGCAGTTCAATTGAGTCAGCCATGTTGGCTTAATTAAGGTCAAGGTCATAACTCAAGGTCAAAGGTTTGAGCCTTCCATTTTATGTCCGCTCTGCATATCGTAAACACCTTGAAGGATTTCAAATTCATTGATGTCGTCATTTAATAGACTATGGAATATATTAACCAACATCAATGTTCACCAATACCCTCAACCCCCTTTTACTATCCATAAAACCGGCAGGGGAAATAGCCATCTTTCAGATGCCTTGTTCTCCTTAAAATATGTCGCCTTTTCTTTTCTCTTTCATGATATGACCTTAGCCAGTGTTTCTTAGATCATGCATCCACATCCTCAGTTATAAGTGTACAGGTTGTTAGTTATCTCTCCACAGAGCAGTATTGTATTGGTTGGAAATCCAGTAAAACATCAGTTTATATAGTGTTCACTGGCAGTTTTTTAGTCTAAATTAATATACCCCGGTAGGTATGCATTTAAAAATGGTTTTAAGTTCAGGTAAACAAACACCTCTGTTTTCATAAAGGCGATTAGTGCTGAGACTTTACACATGCTAATCTTGAGGGCCGATTTTAATATAAATGCATGTATAATGTAGTGATTATGTTCTGAAATGGATTTGTATAAAGTTGGATGTACATTTATTCAAGTTATTTGCCCTTTGCAATTGTTAATTAAAATGGATTATATTGTGCACAGTGTTGAAACAGGCTTTCTTTTATATAAACTTGAGTATCTATGAATATAGCAAGTCCTTTCTCAGATGTGAGCAGTGCTTCTAGATTAAAGATTCTAACTTGGCTGCATTCCTTTGTTATCCCCCGCCGATGAAATCGGGAGGGGGGGTATTGAAATGGATTGTCCGTCGTCAGTCTGCCAAAGAATTTTCTCAGTAACTATTGGTGAATTCAATGAAAACTTGAAATACATGAACCAGTTACTGCGAAGATGCCTCAAGTTTTCTTTTTGATGGCAATTTCCTAAGTTATTTCCTTGTTTAATAAAAAAAGTCTTTGCAGTCATTTATCAATAACAAGCCAAGTGGAATTTCATCAAAATTTAAATGACATGAAACATGATTATGCGACGATGCCTTCATTTTTTTCGATTGTCAATTTTCCATTAGTTATTGCTCTTTAATTGTTCAAAAATCGCAAGATCTGTAATAAAAAACCAACCAATTGGAGAATTTCATAATTTTCCATTTTTTCCATGCACATTTATTATAACATTGTGTTGTGTATCACCTGGTCAACCGTTTCATTGGTCACCCCCTCCATTACCACCCAATTTTTTTTTTTTTTTTTTTTTTTTTTTTTTTTTTTTCATTTTTGTTTTCACATATTTAAATCAACATTACGTTTTATCTAACAATCAAACACATTTTCTTTTAATTGAATGATAATGTATGATGAAGCTTCTTGGTAAAAAATTTTAACTTTTTAAGGATAATTCTTTGCCATTAAACTCTTTGGGATTTTCGCATTCCCAAAAATTCATGAATTTGGCATGTTTAAAAAAAGGTTGTGTTGTTTTTGGGGTAAACAAGACTATTTTATATAGTGCTAATACCACTATTGGTAATTTGCATTAAGTTGGTTGTTTGGTATTGTTTATGTTTTGTTCTGCTTTAATTACCCTTTTATTATTATCACATATATTTTATTATATCAAGCATGTTACATTGGTTTTTTGTGTAAATATAATAATATGTATTCTTGCGGGATTTTGGAACAGTATTTTAGTTTTATCTTTGTTAATTAAAGCATATTTTGTCATTTGATGGAATAATAAAACCCCGAATGGCAAGATGTCATAATTGGCTCGATTTGATGCCCATTGGCATATAAAAACGTTTTTTCTTGCTGTAAATTCTTGCCCAACTGTAACTCTATTCCATATTTTAACAACTTGAAATTTACACAATGGAAGGATGCATAGACCCGGAAACCTTTTTGGGAGAATAGGTCAAAAGGGTTAAAGGTCGTTTTGGCCATAAACGGTTTTAATGAAAGGAATAACTAAATCTTTTATTAAAGAAATTTAGAAGTATAAGAATATTCGATTTACCATGCGTTCAAGGTTGGATATTAAGCCCTTTGGGTTAGATCCACGAGGTCGTTAAACTGTGCTGTATTCGGGGGTAAAACAGGGCCCCGATTATTTAGTCAATGTTTTAAAATTTAGATTAAAGTTTCTATTACAAATAATTAATACCAGTTGATGTTGAAGAAAAGATTTTTGTTGGGGGGTAAAGTGGGCCCGGATTATTCAAAAAACATCTAATTTAGATTAGTGTTTCTAAAACAATGATTCAATACCTAAAATCTTTCATTTTTGAGGGAATGGCATAACGTACTGATGAAGCCTTGCTGAAAAGTGGATAGAAACAATGTTTTCTTGTCAAGTTTAAGTGTAATCCTTTGCATTGGAAAACTGCTTGGCAAATGAAGTTCACAGCATTCACCAGAAAAAGTCTATGAAAATTTTGGCCCAAATGCCTATATAAAAACAGGAACAAAATTGTGTTGTTTATGGAGGAGATTAAAAACAAGAACCATTTAATATAGTGCTATTATCTTATTTTGTTTGCATTAAGTTATTTGTTAACTGTGTATTGTTGACTTGTTTTTACTGCTTTAACATTACCTTGCTATTCATCTGATCACAAGTCATCATCATCTTCATCATCATCATCATCATCATCGTCATCATCATCATCTAGGTCTTTGTATGCTCCTGTATTATTACTATTCATTAAGTGTATGTATTATTTGTGAAGGAGTTCTTGTGAAATTATTACCTTAGTTTATCTTTCTGTAATGTTAAAGCAATTTTGTGCACATTTGATAGAATAAATGAAAACCAGAAAATGGAAAGCTTGTCATATTTTGTTAGAACCTCGATTTTTATGCCCCCATAGGTGGGCATATTAAAATCGCACTGTCTGTCTGTCGTTCCATGTAAATTCTTGTCCGAGCTGTAACTCTGCCATCCATAAAGGGATTTTGATATAACTTGGCATAAATGTTCACCACAATGAGATGAGGTATCATGCGCAAGACCCGGACCCCTAGCTCCAAGGTAAATGCCGCAGAGGTCAAAGGTTAACAGGGTCTGTTTTGTGTCTGGTCCATAAATTCTGCCATCCATGAAGGGATTATGAAATAACTTTGCATAAATGTTCACCATGAGATGACGTGTCATGCCCAAGACCCAGACCCCTAGCTCCGAGGTCAGGGTCATACTTAGAGGTCAAAGGTTAACAGGGTTCGTTTCGCGTCCGGTCCATAACTCTGCCATCCATAAAGGGATTTTGAAACAACTTTGCATAAATGTTTACCATAATGAGACCATGTGTCATGCCCTAGCTCCAAGGTCAAGGTCAGAGTTAGAAGTCAAAGGTTAACAGGGTCCATTTTGTGTACGGTTCATAACTCTGCCATTCATAAAGGGATTTTGAAATTACTTGGCATAAATGTTCCTCATAATGAGACGACCTGTCAAGGTCACACTTAGAGGTTAAAGGTAAACATGGTCTGTTTCTTGTCCGGTCCATAACTCTGCCATGGATGAAGGGATTTTAAAATTACTTGGCATAAATGCTCTGGGGGGCATTTGTCACTTATTGTGACAGCTCTTGTTAAAAGACTGCTTTCTGTTATTGGAAGAACATGAAAATAAAGGTTCTGTCTAATTTTAGTGGTACTTGCAGATAAAACAATTTTATAGGTTCTGACTAAAGCTTCAGTATGGGTAAAAAAAGAAGACAACTTAAGTTTGCAATGCCTTTCGTATTGAAATACTTCTTCAGGCAAACATACAATATATACTAACAAATGTATGACCGTGACATTATAACATCAAAGTATGACCTGTTTGGTGCACTATTAGTCCAGAAAAACAGCAACAGGAGCAATAGTTATAAGAACAATATTAAGGTAAAGAAGTTCTATATATTAATATATTACACTAAAGCTTAAAAATTCGTTTTTTTCTTAATGCTCAGGTGAGTTATTATGATCGCTCGATGTCCGGCGTCTTTCAACATTTATCTTGTGGATGCGATAGAGGCTGTATTTTTGAACTGATCTTCATGAAATTTGGTCAAAATGATAACCTTGATGACATCTAGGCTGAGTTTGAAAATAGGTCATCTGGGGTCAAAAACTAGGTCACTAGGTCAAATCAAAGAAAAACCTTGTGTATGCGATAGAGGCTTTATTTTTCAATTGATCTTCATGAAATAAAGTCAGAATGTTTGCCTTGAAGAAATCTAGGCAGAGTTTGAATATGGGTCATCTGGGATCAAAAAGTAGGTCACTAGGTCAAATCAAAGAAAAACCTTGTGTATGTGATCGAGGCTGTATTTTTCAATTGATCTTCATAAAATTTGGTCAGAATGATTGCCTTGATGAAATTTAGGTCAAGTTCGAATATGGGTCATCTGGGGTCAAAAACTAGGTCACTAGGTCAAATCAAAGAAAAATCTTGTGTATGCAATAGAGGCTGTATTTTTCAATTGATCTTCATGAAATTTTGTCAGAATGATTGCCTTGAAGAAATCCAGGTCGAGTTCGAATATGGGTCATCTGGGATCAAAAAGTAGGTCACTAGGTCAAATCAAGGAAAAACCTTGTGGATGCGATAGAGGCTGTATTTTTCAACTGATCTTCATGAAATTAAGTCTGAATGATTGGCTTGATGAAATGTAGGTCGAGTTTGAATGTGGGTCATCTGAGGTCTAAAAGTAGGTCACTAGGTCAAATCAAAGAAAAACCTTGTGTATGTGATAGAAGTTGTATTTTTCAATTGATCTTCATGAAATTTGGTCAGAATGATTGCCTTGATGAAATCCAGGTCGAGTTCAAATATGGGTCATCTCGGGTTAAAAAGAAGGTCACAAGGTCAAATCGAAGAAAAACCTTGTGTATGCGATAGAGGCTGTATTTTTCAATTGATCTTTATGAAATTTGGTCAGAATGGTTGCCTTGATGAAATCTAGGTCAAGGTTGAATATGGATTATCTGGGATCTAAAAGTAGGTCACTAGGTCATATCAAAGAAAGTACTTGTTTAAACTCGAGACCACATTTTTGGTCCAATCCTAATGAAAATTGGCCAGAATATTTGTTTCCATTAAATCACTAGGTTAAACATGTTTACACTGTTATGGTGTGTTACTCAGGTGAATGACCTAGGGCCGTCTTGGCCCTCTTGTTTACACAGGAACTTTTAACCCATTTTCTACTTACTTTTTCAAAATGATAGATACACTACTGGTGGGGATTTCAACTGATCTTTCTGGACAGGGTCAGTACCAAAGCTAGTTTTGCCTGTTATCAGTAACTTCCAGTTGATAGTTTGGCAGAGTTATGGCCCCTTAAAGATCATTCTTTCATAAATTGTGTTCTGACTCCTCCAATACAAGTGATTAGATTTGAACAATCTGTAGGATTGGATAGTTACAGACTGTTTTGGTTGAATGAAAGTTTCTTGTAGTTAAGGTGCTTTTGAAATGAAAACCCCTATATTTTATTGTTTATATTCTAGCACCATCATGTCTTATAGAAAGTCCAGAGTTATCATTCTCATCCATCAGATGTTCGTCAAAATCCCGAGACGAACCTCTGATTTATTTCTGTCATTTATTTGGTGAGCATGCGCACTCATAATTACTACCGGGAGAAGTTTCAGCCAATCAATGTTCGCCACTATTTGGCACGCCGAATTAAAATTTCAAACAATATGTAAGCAAGGTAGTTGCTAACAATGGATAAAGGCTATATTCCATGATTGCGATTAATACAGATTTATTTCTGTTATTCGATGTTAAGAAATTTACCTGAAGAAATAATAATATTCCTCATAAGTCGGCATCGATATGAAAGGACGCGGTCACGCTTTTCACGGACGATTTTGATTGGTTCGCTACATTTTGTCGCGAAACGACGCTGATTGGCTGAAACGTTTTACCTGTAATGTAACCAAACCACAGATATCGGCGAAATGTGCCAGAGGTTACCCGGGGAACCACGGTAGACCTCTGGTATGCGAGAATGAGAGTTATGTGCACTTGATTTATTTAAAGTGCCATATATTTCATCTTGTTTACACTTAAGCACCATCAGTTCTGAACAAATACCCATATTTTCACAGAATGTGTTCTTTTAGGCTCCATTATGGGTCGGATCAGATTAGAAGGTCAAGGTACATTTGTGTGTGCTCTTATATTATGAAAAATGCCATATTTCACCATTTACACTCATCAACTTCATTTTGAAAGCTTATTATACTTGCACATCAATGTCTAATTGGAGTATGTGTGTTGGTTTGCAGCATTCTCTAATGGTTGACTAACAACTTCTTCTCACAAGTTATTGTTCTCACAAGTTATTGTAAAGATTTCAACAAAATTTGGAAGGAGGCATGATCTAGATCTGTGTTATGTTCCAATAGCCAGAGTTTTTATGAATTGGGAGTTGTCATTGGTTCAGTGTCTTTTGTCATCATACATGTATTTGTACTAAACATTTTGGAAGATTGCTCTAGTTTCATAAAAAAAATTTGAGGTACACCTTTGCACAAACTTTTACCTGGGTGCACAGTCTTCTTTGATCAGCGGCTTGTAACTGCACAAACTTTTTCCTGGGCACACAGTCTTTTCTTTCATCAGTGGCTAATGAAACTGCACAAACTTTTTCCTGGGCACACAGTCTTTTTCTTTGATCAGTGGCTTGTAACTAGTGCCCAGACTAAGCTTAATAATCAAAGACACACCATTTATCTTACTGACAGTGGACAAAGTGTTAAATGCTGATGAGAATGCACCAATTAGACGTCACATGGCTGCTACATATCAAGTTTGAGAAGACCTTACCAAGATGTTAGACCATCCTTGGTGTTGATCCAACTTAAGTGATTCATGAGCATAGTCATAGCCCATAAAATCAGTCAATCAGAATCATTTTGGCAAATTTGACAAGACCTTACATGTAAGCTACAAACCAAGTGTGGTATAATTCTGACCAGATCTAAAGGGCAATGGACGCAGGACCATCCACCTGTACTAATAGCTCACTGTGAACTTACGGTTCATAGTGAGCAAATAAATAAACAAGTTAAACAAGTAATTAAACAATCATTTTATAACAAATTTCATACACAACATTCTATTTAACATTTAGTCAAATATTGCACACTACTTGAACAATGCAGAGAAGGAAAAAAAACACAATTTCATTAAAATGTCTTTTTCATCTCGTAAACAATGAAGGTCTTCAAAAATAAAGTCCAGTTAAACACCAATCGCTTGAAGCAGCAGGGGAATTAGCAAACTGTTCTAGGTACCCAGGCTTTCTAGCAATCAAAACACAGAGAATATATGGAAAACTTACCTATGCTTCAGCGAATGGTATTTCGCTGTAAATGCAAAACCTCAATGGAAAATATCTTCAAACAATTCTTATATTTCATTTGCTATAAAGAGTTCAAATTAACTATAAACCTAACTTCATGTCTGCTCACATACATACAAATATTAATTACAACGATGGACATCCAACTATCCTTAAAAAGCAGGACAACTGGACTTAACCCTTATCATGCTAAACAAGACTGATTCTGCTTTTGCGACCAGATCAGCCTGCACATCTGTGCAGTCTGATTATGATCTGCACTGTTCGCTATTCAGTCAGTATCTTTTTGGTAAACCGTTAATGGTACTGACCAAATTGAAAGATGGACAAGTTCATTATAGAAATATAGCAGGGTAAGGGTTAAATCTTTATAGTTGTGGTATCAAAAAAGATCTGTTAAAGGACAGCATGCTCGACTATTCAAATATTTTGCCACCAGGGAAGTGAAAATTACAGGGAAGTGAAAATTACAGAAAACCGGCTACAAAAAGATATAAGTACATGTGAGTTTCTTACCAAAAGAGAACACATTATCTAAACTGCAGCATAACCTTGTGATTTAACATCTGTCAATGACGTACTTTTCTTAGTTTTATACAATATTATGTAATAATGCAACATGTTTGGAATGCCATTTGCATGTCTGAAAATCTGCTTTTGTAATTCATTTTAACATCAATATATATGAAAATTATGTACAGTAATTGTGATTAGAAAATCTTAAAGGCGCTGACCTCCAGATTATCTTTCTTTCAAACTGAAGTTTGGTCATATTACGAACATTAGAATATGAGTGTTTGTTTCTAAACTATTTTTAAAAATGCCAAATCAAGAAAAAAAGATGACCACGTCGGTAATCGAACCCGGACCGTTGCAGCAATAAAGAAGCTTTCCCCTGTTGTTACCAATACCGGTATAAAGGATTTAGTGTTCAATGCGCGTTAAATAAAGATATTTATAATCAAGGCAATTTATCTCGCATAAAGCGTTACAAACGTTTTTCGATTTTCATCGTAAAAAGTAGTAAAAACAACTAATTCTTACATGTTTCTGAAACATAGAGAGTTTCAAAGCATTCTTAAGAAATACAGCATTAATTTCCAGATAATCTAAAAAAAATCTTTTTCTTTTGTTTTCGAACCATCTGGGGGCCTGTGCATTTAAGAAAAAGGTTGGATTTTTACTTTGAATCTTTTAAGTTCCAAGAGTTAAAATTTCAAATTATTTTGTTGTTAATTACTATATTTCAAAGCAACCTTTTTCTGCCCTATGTGTTTCAAAATTAATATCAATTCCCATGTATTTGGCACATTTGAAGCAACCGGTCATGTGGCTGGCTGAGCAAAATAACAATCACACAAACACAGAAGAGAAATAGTATAGGACAGTGCCTGGATAATGTCCGTGATGATTAGCCATGTTAAGAACTCACACTATTTTATTTAGCACTATGGATAGTCTATTCACAAGTGCATATTCCAGTGTATCAGAATAACAGTCAATTAAACTCAATTATTTAATGTGATTTATCACAATTTGATCAAAAGGAAGGAAAGTTTTGTGTATTTGTTTAAAATGAATGTAGAGGATCAAAACATAAGAATAGATATCAATGTATCGGAATTACAGTTAAACACAATAACTCAAGTATTTAACCATAATGACTAGGAATGGAATGAAAATACACAGGATAAACATTTTAGCACAATAGCTAGTCAGTGTGATGAACGGCAATGGGTATGTGAAAATGTTCAACCTGCAAATCGTGAAAATTATCCAAATTTTCATACTGCACAAGATAAATCTGCAGATGAATGTCCATACTGCTACTGTAGACCATGTATCACGAATGAAAGAAACAGACAGCTCTGGTGGGAGGCAGAGAACGTTGAAGTAAGTGACAGATTTTCTGGATTGGGAAAAGAAAAATACAAAAGATTTTGGACAATGATGCACCACAGAAATGTGTGGGATGATGAACGATATAAATCAAAACAAGAGGGCCATGAAGGCCCTGTATCGCTCACCTGACCTATTGACCTAAAGATCATCAAGATTAACATTCTGACCAAGTTTCATTAAGATATGGCATAAATGTGGCCTCTAAAGTGTTAACTAGCTTTTCCTTAGATTTGATCTGACATGACCCAGATTCGAAATTGACCTAAAGATCATCAAGGTTAACATTCTGACTAAATTTCATGAAGATACAGTCATAAATGCGGCCTCTAGAGTGTTAACAAGCTTTTCCTTCGATTTGACCTAGTGACCTAGTTTTTGACCCCATCTGACCCAGATATGAACTTGACCTATAGATAATAAAGTTTAACATTCTGACTAAGTTTCATGAAGATACAGTCATAAATATGGCCTCTAGTGTTAATAAGCTTTCCCTATGATTTGACCTAGTGAACTAGTTTTTGACCCCACCTGACCCAGATTTGAACTTGACTTATTATATAGAACATCAAGATTAACATTCTGATCAAGTTTCATGAAGATACAGTCATAAATGTGGCCTCTACAGTGTTAACAAGCTTTTCCTTTGATTTGACCAGGTGACCTAGTTTTTTTTACCCCAGATGACCCAATATCGAACTCATCCAAGATTTTATTGAGGATAACACTCTGACCAAGTTTCATTAAGATCGGGCCAAAATTGTGACCTCTAGAGTGTTAACAAGCTTATCCTTTGATTTGACCTAGTGACCTAGTTTTTGACACCAGATGACCCAATATCGAACTCATCCAAGATTTTATTGAGGGTAACATTCTGACCAAGTTTCATTAAGATTTGGCCAAAAATGACGGACGACGGACACAGGGCGATCACAAAAGCTCACCTTTGAGCACTTCGTGCTCAGGTGAGCTAAGAAGAAAGGGGCATTAAAAAAGACCCTAGATGCAAAAAATATGAGTGGCACAAGAGAAATAATGCCAAAATGTGTATTGGAATTAGTTCGACAATGGTTGCAAAACCCACCAAATATGCCATACATGGGCGATCTATGGGAATAGATCATGTCAGTCTTGTTTCATCACATCTTTCAGTACAAAATGGGATTGTAAATATGAATTACAACTGTTAGAGATGTTCATGATGATTTTCAGTCTGTATACATTGTGTTCCCGCCATCTGTCACCATCTGTCAGATAACGTTTGGACTGTAGTGTATAATCTGTGCTGAGTCATTCACTATCTACTGGCTGAGAGAAGTTCATGAATTTCAAGTGGGCTGGGCTTAGCAGTTCCTGGGAACTTTGAATTTCAAGCAGACAGCAAAAATATCTTTTCTGTAGCACAATTATAAGTACATAACACACAAAATACACACATATTGTTTGTATGCTAAATAATATGTACACCAAATTTCAGTGAAAAGTATTAACCCTTAGCCTGCTGGCGGCAAGTGATTCTGCCTATGCGACCAGTGCAGACCAAGATCAGCCTGCACATCCGTGCAGTCTGATCATGGTCTGCACTGTTCGCTATTCAGTCAGTAAATTTTCAGTGAACACCCCTTCGGATATTAAATGGTATTGCCCAAATTGAATGATGGACGAGTCAATTTTAGAAATTTAGCAGGATAAGGGTTAAATACAGATAGAACTATTGTGAAAAATTCATTGTGTTTTCTGCTCTTTACACACCAGTGTTCAACTGAAAAGTAGACATTTGCGAGTGTGTGGTCCTTTTATACTGCTACTCTGGTGTTTAAGGAGGACGAGCCAAGTAGAGTTGATGTAAGGGGAGAGGATGTATGTCTGAGGAATGTGTATGTGGAGGGTACAAGTGGAAGGGCTAAGGTGACGCTGTGGAGGGAGATGGCTTATGTAGATGTCAGGTCAATGTGACCATGTACATATCACAGACGTTGTATTTAATGTCTTTAATAGTGTCACGTCTTTGTCCACAACAAAAACTAGAACTGTCACAGGAGTGACGAATACCCCGACAATACGGTCTTGTCACAGAAAAATGGCAACCATAAAAAAGACATGGCCACAAGAAGGTGCAATTTAAATCGAACTTGACCTGTATTTTATGATGATACACCTGTGCACCAAAATTTATCTAAAATTGGTGGTTTGTAGACAAAGTCGAACTTTACCTGTATTTTATGATGTCACACCTGTGTACCAAAAACATTTAAATCTGTCAAGAACAGTCACTGGAGTGTTTAATGACTCCAAAGGTGGATGAATATTGCACAATAGCTCGAGTCTGTGTTAAAAATACCAAATAATAAGAGAGGTACATATAAAGTGTATCAAAACACTATACAAGTATAATTCTAAGCAAAAAGGGGGAATTATTCAGGAAGTATGAGTGCAAGAGTTATGCACCTTGTGTCATATGATGTGGGTGATGATGTGGAACAACTACTTCAAGTCTGAAACAAATGCATTTCGTAATAACTGACATATAGTGAAAATGCATCAAAATTAACCTTAAATTCTAAGTAAAAGGGGGCATAATTCATAAAAATTGGCGTCAGAGTTATGCACATAGTGTCACATGATGCGGGTGATAAGGTGGAACATCTATTTTAAGTTTGAATCAAATCCATTTAGTAATTACTGAGATATAGATTTCGGGATGCGATGGGACGGAACGTGATGTGACGCGACAAAACTGACTCCTATAATAGCCCCCACCCACACCAACATGTTTGGTGGGGGTATAAAAAAAAAACAAAAACTGAGGAACCTTAAAATGTTTAAAACCATAATTTGATTCTGGAAAAATATATCTGAACTGAAACACAAACAATGGTAAATGTTGAAAGTGTTTGCGATACTGGACATTCAAGGATCTGGCGTAGCAAACCAGTGATTAGTGGTGCTCCTGTTGGGAATGTGTTGTCAGCAGGTGCATTGGTGTTTTTCGGGTGTCACCTTCTAAACTCTTCAAATTCTTTAAGTTTACAAACATATTGTAATGATCAAAGAAAGAATATTTAATAGATACCAGAAATCTTTCTTTGACTATAGCAAATATATGGCTGCAAAAACAGAATGAGACCCTCTTGGCATGTACAGGGAGAAGCATTTGTGAAGGTGGCAATGCTAGGTGTTGTTCTCCAGGACATACTACCAAAATATGGAAGCTACACCTTGATGGATTTTGAGACAGGCATGGTGTTAGCCACAGAGTTAGTACAAGTAAGTATTTGTTTGTTAAGGAAAATACCATTTGTAGGAACACGCCATGTACCCGGATAATCTTAACTCTGTTCAGCGACCCTAACTCAGTGCCAACATGGCGGATGTAAAGCCGATACAACTTTGTTTTCTGTGTAATTTCAATGTATAAAGGAATTTTCTGTTCTTATATCTATCTCCATTGATCAAGTATATATTTATTTCAAAATGTATCATGTTAAATAGATCAACCCTTGTGTTTTCAGGTGGAAAAACGACGAACAAGGCAACTTTTTCAATGAAAACTTGTACAAAAAATCTTTAAAAATACTTCTATGCTTTTGATGTCTCGACTATTTTGTTGTTTGAAAGCAAAGATATACTGCTTTATAGGCCCGTTTACACTGTGTTGTTAACCCACTACATGTTGACACAATACATGTTCAAATGTACTGACAGCGAGAAAAGGGATAAAAGCCTAACTTTGATTTGATAAAAACCGAACTCAGTTTACATGAGGAATGGATAAAAACCTAACTTACACGAAATTGCGTGACGGATAAACACCTAACTGGCTAGTATTCTATAGAAATGAATGAGTTGACATGTTATATGTATGCCCACTACAGTCAAATATTTTTTCATAATTTTAATATGATGCAAATAGCAATGTTTGGAAAAATCTGGATAAACCCTCAAAAATAACTCAGTATAAATGTCAAAATTATTATATTTATATAAGAAATTATTTAATACCACCGATGTTCGAAGTTCTGTAGTCTCCAACCCTCTCCCTCCATCTCACACACACACACACACACACACACACACACACACACACACACTGTTTCAGAAGAATTGTGTTTGTTTCAAATCTTGTATATCGTATAGTGTAAGAGATTTTTATAGAGGTGCTAATGGAATATTTTTGACATTGTTTAAATTGGATTAGATTTATGATTAATTATTAAATATGATATTTTTCAGACGGTAAATAGGGAAGAAAAGTGTGTATGTGTGTAGTGTGGTATGGGGAATGATGCATGGACTGACGGGACAGGGGTGTGGTTATCCTTACATTTTTCACTTGTCCACGGACACTTAAAAACCCATTTGTCCATAGTCAAATTTCACTTGCTTTGATTTGTAATATTAAACCTTCATGAAAGCGCAAATAGACTTGAGATCGAGGTCTTTATTTAGGACAATAAAATAGAAAAGCATATCTCAGTAACTGTGGTAAAAAATAAGCAGTTGAAATATTTGCCTTTTAACGTTTATAAAAGTCTGAAATTGCGTAAGCAGTGTTCGGGGTCTTTTGGGGTCATGCCCGAAACACTGCCCACGCAATGATGCAAAGCCAGATGAATTCAGAGAAAGACTCTTAAAACTTTCCGACTTATTTAAGTCATACTTGCGATCTCTGTGTGCTTTTGATTTTAATTTGGCTGACTACTGGCTGGCTCAAATATTTCCTTTGACAGTGACTTATTGTCTCAGCAGTTGGAATTCTACTTACAAGCTTGTCATAATACTTTTTTAAGTTGTTTACGTTTCTGATGTCTTTAAATGTCCTTATAGTTCTCTGTGTGTAACCCTTCCTTTTCCTGTTTTAGTTTTAGTTACAGAATGCTATATGCTGATGATACAAATATTTTTCTTCAGCTACTTTAAGTAGTTCTTATGTTCCCTTTAGCATGTATATGATTTCTTCTTTTATGTTGTTTTTCTTTTAAATGCATGTTGTAAAATGTGACTCTTCTTATTTTTCTGTAGTGTCGGCTAATCTTTTTTTATGTTGCTTTAAATGTGCTAAATCTGTATGTGGTAAATTACTTTTTCCTTTTATTTGCAAGTACCTATCATGTGCTATTTTGTTTTAATGCGCTGTAACATGTATGTGATACTTTGTGATTTGTTTCTTATCTACTTAGAGCCAGATGCTTTATTTGCTTTAATGTGCTTTAACATAGTTGCATTTTATTACAGCTGTTTTAGTTATGTTGAGCTTATTTACATGTGTTTGTCGGAAAATAGCTTTAATAATAATAATAATAATAATAATAATAATAAAGACTTTATTTAAAGAGGCAACACAGTCAGGTAACCCGATCTTCCCTGTGAGCCTCATCATATATACAATATTTACAACAGTGTAGACTTTCAAATTATCATAGTAATAAAATACATAATTACAGTCATGACAAAAAGTTATATTTTAAGCTAGTGTTATATGTTTATACTTATCCGACGTTAAATAAATCTTCTTGTATCTAAATCTTCTCTGATATTTTATCATAGTCACCGAATTACAGTGTGCGCGAGACCTAGTCGAAGAACCCATTATCTTTATCACCTCCATACACTTGAAGCAACACACAATCTAAATGATATTTTATGTTTTATCATTTTATACCTGAAAAAGTATGCTTGGACATAGGAATCCCACATCCCTGCAGGGGTGGGTAGATCAAAGAACTTCGAGCATCAACAGTCCATAAAAAAGCACAAACGAACAGCCGTTTTCGTTTGGTTAGGTGTTTATCCATTCTAAGTTCGTATTTATCCGACACTGTTTCCTATACCAGTTAGGAATTATCCGAAAATTTAAACCTACCTCATAATCAATACAATTTTTAAACTATAAAAATCAATTTCAAACTTTGATACTGTTAAACATTGTCAAAGAGATATTTATGGAACTAATACATTTAATAAGTAAGGTCTTACTGCAATTTCTGGTACTTTAGAACAGTTAGAAACATAAAACATGTTCATTCTGAAGACTTTTTTTAGTACATTTTAATGAATTCCAGCCACATAATGTGACATTTCGATTGAAATATTTAGTTCACAAAACATGTCATCAATACAGGATATTATGACTATCAAAAGTTTTACGCTAACATTGCATACTCACATAAAAACATGAAAAAGACAAGTAAATTAACTACATACATCGTCTTTCTGTCAGCCATTTTGGCACTGAGTTAGGGTCGCTGAACAGAGTTAAGATTATCCGGGTACATGGCTTGAGGAAGTTTTGCCTTGTTTGAAGATGCAAATGGAGACTGTAAATCTCAAATTCAATTCTGAGGTCATTGCAGGTGAATATTTTCATAATCCAAATATTGCAATTCCGTTAATATTCACATTAAAACACAAGGTTCTGGTCTATTGTTTTTATAACCTTATTTAGGCTGTACATAAAGTTATGAAAAATGCCTTCTTATAATTTTTTTGATACTTGGTAAATTTAAAAATATGCAGCTATCAAAGATTGGATATGATTTAAAAAAATATGCTTGTTTTTCTCTTGTGGTTTTAAGTGAATTGCAGGTGATATATTTGTGTTTTTTCTGGGATTGAAGAATTACCCCAAGAGAGAGCTGTTTATAAAAAATATTTACAACAATAAACGTTTAACATAGATGCTTGGTGTTCGGTTGCATCTAGAACTGAGGCTTGCCTTCTGCATGCAAAATGCCTATCCATTCCAGTAAGATTCTGAATTACTTGACTATAGATTGGCTCCAATAGATTGAAATTTAATGTTAGTTTTCATGTAAATCTGAGAAATAAATTTACAACAATTCATTCATTATCCCTCAACACTGTACATTTGTACTATTTCTGTTTTCAGTTCCTTCTGGTAAATTTCTGGGAAACAAAATGGGAAGACATTCATAAATGAGACGAGTGAGTCTGTTAATATATTTTTTCACAACATTTTAATATAAAACATTTTGTTGCCCTGCATAATATTTTTCAGAATGCCCAAGCAAACACCATCTATGGTTAGTGGTGGGAAACGAAAAGCCCCTTCTGCTGAGCCAAGCAGGTTAGCAGTACTCATCGCGGCCACAATAAGTCAGGATGATGAAGTCATGGAGGAAATTAACACTCTCCTACCATTAAAACAGAGAAAAGATGATGGTACAAACTTACTCATAATTTCGGATGCGGATTCTGACCTTGAAAGTGTTGACACATATGACAATGACTCTAAACTTGAGTCTGATAATTATGATGACTCGGACTCAGAGGCTGGTGATTCCGATTTGGACACCTATGAAATAAAAGCAGATTTGGGACCTTTTTAAGGGGGACATCCCTTAGTGGATAAGAAGACGAAACTGAACAATAATTATTATATTGATTTAGCTTCCATATACTTTCTAAAAGCGAATGTTAATGAATCCACCACTATTCACAAAACTAATCACTCCACTGTTACATCCACTCACCGAGCTTCTGCAAAACAAATTTCGAATATTCTCACTTGGTCGTGTGCTTTCCAACAATATGCTGAGATCTACTGCTCAAAATATCCAGAGGAAAGCTCTCAAATGTTTCGTTACATAACTTTTATTCAAAACTTAACCCAACACTAAAACAACTGGCAAACTTATGATGAAAAGTTCCATCAGTTAAGAGCAGAAAAAAACTGATTTTGGACTTTTGGCTTGTCCAACTTCATGTCATGTCATGTAATACATCTCGTATTAATTTTACTGTTTAATATGTAATAACCTTTGGTATTAATTTGTGCTTTTTAATAAATCGTCTGGCTCTACAAGAGTCAGACATGTTCAATCCAGCTTATTTGTTGTCTTCCCTTAACGTGTCATAAATAGAACTTCAGTGGCCAGAGAGAGCAAATATAAAGTTTATAACCCATGTAACATCCATTCATTTAACATGTGCATGAATGAATCATTGTTTATAAACAAAAAGTCATGTGATCTCATATATATATGTAGCTCCTCCTACAAATTCAAATTTGAAAATATTTTCAAATATTTTTCTGAAAAATCATACCCCCAAATAGCAATTTACACAATTTATACATACCGGTAATAGGCTTTGTATGACAGGCATCTATAAGCATAAAAATTCCCAAGTCATTCTGATAGGTATTTTCTTCAAAATTTTGAATTTTCTGTCCAAAACATGTTTATTCATGAAGCTTGGTGCAAAAGAAGTTTTCTGTGACATTTATAGTTTGAAAGATTTAACTGTCTGAAAACTCAGATCACAAATTTGGAGAGAATGACATGTGGTCAGGCTGAAAGTTCATTATGGACAAGGCAATATGTAGCGCATATAACTGTATCAATAGCCCATGATGTTAAGTCAATGAGAGACACAACGGACCCAGTAACGATGCTGAAGAAAGTCATGAAATATAGTTACTAACTTGAGTAATTAAGCCAGCATTTCCTATGGCCTTAAGTATGATAAATTGAGAAGAGAATTTATACTGAGAAAGCGAGTAAAGAACATAACAATTTCACTGTATGTGACAGTGGACTGGTTGTAGATCTATGAAGTCCGCCTTGCAAGACAGCATCAGAAATTGCCATGGAGAACAATTAGTTGACATCAAATGTTCCTTCAAACAAAGATCTCAATGTGTATGACATTTCGAAAATTGGCAGCAACTTTTGTCTACAAGGTGAAAATAATTTATGGAGCTAAAAAGATCTCACAGATACTATACTCTAGTTCAGTTTCAAATGTAACACCTGTAGTCTGGCCATAGACCAGGTGGAGCTTCAGCAGTTGCAGCAGCTCCTGAAGCATCTGAGTAGAGCAGGATTATGTGAGGTGGGGTTAGACCGCACCGAACCTGTTGGTCAATGGGACGGCAAGATGCAGCAACTGAGGCGAGTTCTCCACTTTGTCCAGGAAACTCAAGTGCTGGTTCTTCACTGTCAAGGTCATTGGCAGCCCATAGCAGCGAAGCATATACCTGTTTGAGGTATATGCTTATGAAGATAGTGAAGAGGGAACAATTAATCCATCTGCACTGCTTCAATGGCAGTGTAACCACAGCCAGGCAGCGGACCGAGGACTGAACATGCAGGACTAGCTTAAATTATAGCTGTTCTATTTAATGTTTAAAATAAATACAGACATAAACGAATACAAAGTATAGAAAATTTTAGTTAAAGTGATTTAAAGGAGGTGATTCAAAGGACAATCTTAACATGAATTTTGTAAAAAAAAGTAACCAGCTGTTTTCTTTCAGGACCAACTGTATGGCTATGTATAATACAGTGACGACTTCGTAAATGCAAGTAAGCTATTGTTTAGAGAACTGTAAAGCATAGAGGAGTACATGACACTATCCTCATTGGTTCATTTCTGCACCTCCAGTTTCGGTCATATAAGTTCTGGAGGTAATCACATATCAATCATACATAAGCTATTCTCTCCTCTGTTTGTAGGATAACCCGGATGTAGCCAGGCTAAGCAGGACTACTCCTGGTACTTCCACTGTTGAACCTATTCATAAAAAGGCTAGATGTACAGAAGCGCTGGATGATGCGGAAAGTTTGATTAAGAGAATTGAACAGTTAGAACAAGAACAAGAGGGTCATGATGACCCTGGATCGCTCACTAGAGTAATATGAGCTACATGTTTCAAATGTAAAACTGATGATTTTTAGAAATTTTTTGGAAAATTTTCCGATGTACAATCAAGTAACCCCTGGGGCAGGGCCAATTTTACCCCGGGGGTCATGATTTGAAAAAAGTTTGTAGAAGTCTACTAGGCAATGTTACATATCTAAGATCTAAGCCTTCTGGTTCATTTTAAGCAAATTTATGAAGATTTCCCTATGTACAATCAAGTATCCCCTGGGACTGGGTCAATTTGCCCCGGGGGGGGGGGGGGTAAAGTTTTTAACAAATTTTGTAGAGGTCCACTGGGCAATGCAACATTCAAATATCTAAGCTCTGGGGTTCTGTTTTTTGAGAAAAAAATTTTTTTAAGTTTTTCTATGTAAAATTAAGTAACCCCGGGGGCGACGTCATTTTTGCCCCTGGGGTCATGATTTAACAAATTTTGAAAGGGGTTTCACTAGGCAATGCTAATGTAAAATTCGGGCTCTAGGCCTTCGGGTTTATTTTTAGAAATTTTTGAAATTTTCATAGTAAAATCAAGTGCCCCCGGGGGCTGGGTCAATTTTGACCCCGGGGTCATGCTTGAACAACTTCATAGGGTCCCTGGGCAAGCTACAGGTCAAATATCTAAGGTCTGGGGCTTCTGGTTTTTTGAGAAAAATTTTTCAATTTTTTTCTAGTAAAATCAAGTGACCCCGGGGGCGGGTAAAATTTTGACCCCGGGGGTCATGATTGAACAAATTTGTAAGGTCCAATGGGAAAAGCTTCACACCAAAATACTAAGCTCTGGCTTTTCTGTTTTTAAAAAGAAGTTTTTTTAAAGTTTTTCCTTTCAGTTGCCATGGAAACCCAAGTTCTGATGAATTCAATTCTTTGAAAAATTTTTTTGTGGCTTCACCCGGAACTTTCCCTGTAAATTTTTGGATGAAATTTGCCAAGCAGTTTTGAGGAGATGTCATTTGAAGTAAAAGTTTACAGAAAAGGGGACGCCGGGACGTGAGTGATCCTAAAGTCATCCGAGCCTTTCGCTCCGGACAAAAACAGGATAATGTGGACGAATTGAGACATAATGTACGTACATTAGCGATGTAATCAGAGCCTTCAGATGCTCTAATATTGTTAACTTTAGATTAACGGGAAAAAGTCTTTTTCAGGGGGCTAGACAAATCTCGTCAATAATTTGAAAAAAAAACGCTGTTGAAAAACACATCATAAAATTTTTTTCCCAAAAAAAATGAACCTTTGGCTTAAGAAATTTTAAAAAGGGTAAAGGTTAACAAGAAAACTAATGCTACGCGGGGTGGTCCATAAAAAGTTATCAAAATTTCATGTGTCACTTTTCAGATTAAAAAGTCTCCTAAGACTTCCCCAAAAATTACTTCACAATCGCCTAAACACCTTCAAAGGGAAGTTGAGTAAATGGTTTGCCCAAAATTCCTCAAAAATCTTTAAAATGTAGGATAATCTGTGTCATTATTTTTGTTTTCATAATTGATTTTTATTTTTCCCAGAAACTTTTGTATGAGTATGCCCTCTACCTTTTTTAAATGGAGCGGTGCCCCGTCATCAAAAGACTAATTAGCCTTCCCGTTTTTTTGGATTGTCCCAAAACCTATAAACAAAAAGGGGCCTTCTGGGGCATAAAAAGAAAAACCCAACCCGTGGAAAAACGGTTGCCCACTTTGTAAAACCCAAACTAAAAGTACACGGAGGCGTTATGCCAAACATTTTAAAACATTCCCTGACAAATTAGCCGTATAAAATTTTTAAAATTTCCCAGACCGACGCCTTGAACTGATTATTTTCACCCCCCAATAGTTACCTAAATTGATTTGCTTCAAATTTAAAAACATTTATTCCACACATATAAACAAAGGTTTTACCCGGGCAGAAATATTTCATGAATTATTTCTCTTTTATACTTACAAGTTTTGGTTAATATTTTGATACCTTTTCATTCTATCTCCAACTTAAGATGTCACATCATAATCAACATCAGGGGTATTAATCGCTCCAATGCTAGCTCTAGTTTCCTCAGAAATGCCCTATTCTACTGTCCAGCATTGAAAAAGTCATGTTTTATTTCAACAGCATTTAATGAAATGTGTCACACACATGGTGGTTAATGGGCATTAAATAGATATTGTAACCCATGAAAATGATTCCTTTGTTGTATAATGGGTTTTGTTATTTTATAGTCCTTGATGTTTGATGACATCAGTAGTCGACTTAACAGTTCTCTTATTTAATACTTATAAACGAGGGAGCTTATACTATTTTCATGCTCCGCCCACAGCTCCCGAGTATAGGTGTTCACTATCACAGTGCAAGTCGCTCTGCCTAAGCAACATCACCTTGGAAAAATGGAAAAATTTGCGTTTGAGGTTTTAAAGACATTTAGGGATATTGAAAGAACAAAATAGGGGCTTGTGAATGAAAAATCAACAACAACATTAAAGAAACAGGAGTTAATTGACGAAGCCGGTGTATTGCAGTTGTGTATGCTGGGTGGGGGAGAATTTAATAAAATTGTTGCATTATGCAATGGATCTGAGCAAAAGCTCATTAACAAGGTAACGGAAAGGTAGAACAAGTTTTAATAAGGCAAAGAAGGGGAAAAAAAGGTAAAGATTTTTTTTATAAAAAATTTATAACATCTTGTTTCGAAAATAGGCTTAAAATTTAAAACAAACTATTTAAACGCTGATTTCCCCAAATGGGCCCACATAAGACCACATGGTCAATGTCAAAATAAGCGAAATTTAGAAACTAAAGAAAATTAAAATTTCCCTTTAAGTTGTTGTCCCGAATGAAAGAAACATTCTTATACAAGTATTCTAATAATATTTTCTGGGATTACATTTTTTAAATTTTATGGTTTTCCCCTTCTCCAAGTTATCATTTTTACAGTTACACAATATACATATAATTTTTCTATTTTTTATATAATTTAACTTAAATTTTTTTATAAAAAACTCAGTAATATATTCTACTAAAAAAAATGTTATAAAGTCTTTATTCCGTACCAAGCATAACCTTTAAACCTTTGCTTAAAATTTTCACATAAACAGATAATATTTCAAACCCCAAAACTAAAACTTCATTCATTTTTTACTTCCAGGAGTCATCTTACCAGTGCAGATTGTGCCCCAGATATTACCCCAGACGGGCAAATATCATAAGACATCTGGTGGAATACCATTTTGGGGCCCGTTATATATGCCTAGGGCAAAAACATTTAGCAAGGGAAAAAACTCCGAGCAATAAAGACCCTAACCCAGTACGTTTTTGAACAAAAATTTTTTAAATGAGGGGGAAACCTGCAAAAAAACCCATCTTTCATTTATACGCAGAGGGAACCCTTTTTAAAGGGCCAAAAAGGGGCAAAACTCAACGGGAGAGGGGGGGGGCAGGTTTTTAAACGGAGGAAGACAATGGTCCAGAGTAAGATAGTAAAGGTCACTGGGAAGGGCAGGGTGAAGAGGCTGACACCAGGGAAAAGAGGAACATATGTAAGGAAAGGAAAGAAAAATGGAAATCACGAAAAATTTTGGAATACACAAATTGGGAAAATAAAACAAATTACTTCTGACACCGTTTCATATGGTCTTCCCAATATTTCTATTATAAAAATTTGTATTATAAAAATTTGTTTTTTTTTTCTCAGAAAATTATATAATTTGGCTGCTATAGAAGGGCGCGCCTTTTTTCTAACAAGAGGGGATGAGACCCGGGGCGCTCACCGAGTAATTGAGCCATATATTTTTAAAAGTCAAAATATGTAAAAAAGAAAAGCGGCAATGCACGAAACCAGGGTTTTCAACACTTTTCATAAAAAAAAACAAGGTGCCAGAATGTCAAATATATGCCCGCCAGCAAAATTTTTTACTCAAGCACCGATTTGCAGATGTAATTTTTAATTTTTGGGTTTTTTAGAATCATTGTAAATTCTTTTTTTTTTTAAGTCCACAAAAAAACTCCCCACCAGAGAATACCTAAAATACACCTAAAATTAAAAGTAACAACTAGTGTACCACAGAAAAGTGGTCTTTTTTTTTCCCCCACGGTCAATTAAAAAAAGTTACAAAATAAGTTTTTTATAGAAAACTGGGGAATTAATCTTAAAAAAAAAAAAAAAAAAAAAAATAAGTCCCCCACAGAAATCCTTACCAGGTAGAGATTGGTCAAAATACACCTCAAAATTGGATGTAACATGCATGTTGTACTACAGAAAAGTGGTCTCGATTTTTCCCTACGTCTAGTAATGAAAAAGTTACAATATAAGCTATTCATAGTAACAACAAAGGGAAGTAATTCTAAAGAAGAGAACTGCGCAAGAGACTTCGTCTCATGATGGTGTATTTTTGTGCCAAGTTACATCAAAATCCCTCTATGCATGAAGAAGATATGCTCCGGACAAAGTTTTCATTCTTGTATCCTTTGACCTCTAAGTGTGACCTTGACCTTAGACCTAGGGACCTGGTTCTTGTGCATGTATAATTAAACAGTCTTGGAAATAGGATCCGATGATTTTTTAAGTATTTTTCCTATATAACTCGCATAATAACTAAGTGACCCCAGGGTGGGGCCTCTTTTAACCCCAGGGGCATAATTTGAACAATTTTGGTAGAGGACTACTAGACAATGCATCATACCAAATATCAAAAGCCTAGGTCGTATGGTTTCAGACAAAAAGAGTTTTAAAGCTTTTTCCTATACAAGTCTATATAAAGTCTATATAAAAAGAGGAGTACATGACACTACCCTCTTTTCAACCAAGGGGTAAAATTTGAACAATTTTGGTTGAGGACCATAAGACAATGCTACAAACCAAATATCAAAGGTCTAAGTGTTGTGGTTTCAGACAAGAAGATTTTTAAACTTTTTTTCCTATATAAGTCTATGTAACACTTGGGACTCCCTGGGCGGGGCCATATTTGACACTAGGGGGATAATTTGAACAACCTTGGTAGGGGACCACTAGATGATGCTACATACCAAATATCAAAGCCCTAGGCCATGTGGTTTTATACAAGAATATTTTCAAAGTTTTCCCTATATAAGTCTATATAAACCATGTGACCCCCGGGGCGGGGCCATATTTGACCATAGGGGGATAATTTGAACATTTTGGTAGAGGACCACTAGATGATGCTACACACCAGATATCAAAGCCCTAGGCCCTGTGGTTTTGGACAAGAAGATTTTTAAAGTTTTTCCTTTCGGTTGCCATGGCAACCAGAGTTCTGCATGGAGTTCAATTCTTTGAACACTTTTGAAAGGGGGCCACCCAAGGATCATTCCTGTGAAGTTTGGATGAAATTGGCCTAGCGGTTTATGAGGAGATGTTGTTTAAAGTAAAAGTTTATGGACTAAGGACGAAAAGCGATCACAAAAGCTCACCTTGTCACTCTGTGACAGGTGAGCTTAAAAAAGGTCGGGGCGGCATAAAAAAGAGTGGGGTGGGGGGGTGGATGATAATCTAGGAATTAATTTATTATGGCCTTAGAGTTATCAATTAAAAGTTATGAAGATTGAAATCTTTGACTTCGTTTTCCCAAAAATATTAAAATTGTAGATGGAACATTTTTAGGATAAGGCGACAAGTAGGCTAAAGATTTGTACAGGCATTCAAGGCATTTTTGTAGGTGTTCAAAGATTTTTCCTCAGAAGTCTTAAGTTTTTTTCCTTTAACATCAGACTTTTTTCCTTGAGGACATCTGAGGTTTTTTCTTTAAACATCAGTTATTTTATACTTGTAAGAATCTTGGATAATTCCAAGGAAAATACCTCAGACCTCCAAGAAAATCTTCCAGCATTCTGAATTTTCCAAGGACGTCCAATGAAAAAACTTCTGCACAATACTCCAAAGTTTCGGAGATATCTAGGACATGTCCAAGGATAAAAACTTCGACCCAAGTAATTTCCAAGTCACTGTCTGAGCACTGACCCTAGGAATATTATGCCCCTGTCATTGTTTTGATTTTCACTTGCTGAAAGTAATATGTAATTAGTACTCCAAGGTTTTTACCATGAACAAGTGGTAGATTTTTCCTAGGAAATTGTACAGCCAGGAAGACAGGTATAAAATAAGAATAAACATCCATACTTTTTGCAAAGGTGTATATCATCGTAATTTGTATTTCATTTAAGGGGGAATGGTACTTTGTCAAAATTTAAGATTTGCTGATTGTCTTATATACCAAAATAATCTTGAAGATATTTCCAATTGATATCATCATCTTTTAGAGCAATAAACATGCGTATGACGTTACCATGACGTCGCAAACATGACCCGTTTTCGCGCTTTTTACGTCCGTTAATGGTAGCACTAATATAGTATAAAACTCGATACTACAAACGTATTGTTGGCGTCAATGCATTAGATTATATATCAAACGACAGAATAAAGCAATTTCTTAGTGATTATTAACATGAACAGGTATTTTCTATCTGAATTTTCGAAGGAGGTTCGAAAACAGACATTTGGTTGTTTAAGAAAATTCAGGAAGAAAATCGCTTCTGATCCATTTTGCAAAACATTGGCCCGTGGAATTTTTGCCAAATTTTTGTATGTGAAAATTCATTATGTTGTTAATATCTATGCCAAAATAGAAAAAAGTTCACCGAAGCGTTTTTGTAGTAAAACCGTTTGAACTTGACTACTGCAGCGTCGTTAAAAGACATGTAATCGTTAGTAACGTTACATGTGTTTATTTAAATGGCTTGTAATAATTCTACCGGGAAAAACCTATAAACAAGCAGTTATGAGACATGAATTAAAATATTTCAATCTAATCGTAAAAATATTACACATTTTATAACCTGCAGTATTTCAAAATATTTTCATTAAAAAGTGCGTATCTTTTAAGTTACTAGAAGTTCTTGATGTTCATTTCAATAGCCACTTCATGAACCTTTTCAAACTCGGAGAAAAGCAAAAAAGAAGAATCGTCGTTTAAATGCATATTTTGGTAATGTATTTGACAATGGTTGCAAAATATGCGGAAAAAGACTTTACTGAAGCCCGCCCGCTTAGCTCAATAGGTAGAGCGTTGGTCTACGGATCTTGGGGTCGCTAGTTCGATCCTCGGACGGGGCGTATGTTCTCCGTGACTATTTGATGAACGACACTGTGTTGATATCATTAGTCCTCCACCTCTGATTCATGTGGGGAAGTTGGCAGTTTACTTGCGGAGAACAGGTTTGTACTGGTACAGAATCCAGGAAACTGGTTAGGTTAACAGCCCGCCGTTATATGACTGAAAAATTGTTGAAAAAAAAAGCGTTAAACTCAAACAAAGACTTTACTGGAAAAAACACTATTTTCCGAATCCGAAAACTAAGTATGGTCTATATAGTGTACTACATTTTAAAATGTAAAATCTAAATGCTATGGCATTTTACGGAACCCCTATTTAATAAACGTTACAGCTGCATTAGGTAAGCATGGGATAATTAAAATACAAACATTTCCGCACAGTTTTTTTCCGAATGTGAATTTCGTTTAAATTGTATTAATGATACAATTAAAGGCAGATTTATAGAATTTAAGTAAGTACTACAGTAATAAGACTGTTAAAAAGTTGATTAATTTTCTGAATCAAGTTTTTACGCTCGTTTCAACAGTATGGCGGGTAGTTTCCTTAAACATTGTTCCTGGGAACGACCAGTACTAAACCCCTAACCTATGACACAACCTACCAAGTGTTCTCACATAAAGAGCCATGTTCGGTAGCGGGGCTCGAACTTACAGTCCTCCATCAGTGAGATATCTCAGTGAATCAGACCACGTAGGCAGTCCGCAAAGTTGACAGTTTATATATATACGCTATTTTTCTTTTGCAAGCAGTACAACGGAATTTTAAAATTCGAATGTTACGTATGAATTTTAAGATTCCGCCGTGTACTGTTTGCAAAGATTACACGTCAAAACATTTACATAAATGGTTACCGTTCTACCCGTTTTAACATATGTTATTTGAGCCGCGCCATGAAGAAACCAACATAGTGGCTTTGCGACTAGCTTTGATCCAGACCAGCTTGCGCAGTCTTGTCAGGATCTATGTAGTTCGCTTTTTTAAAACCTATTGCAATTTAAGAAACCGTTAGCGAACAGCATGGATCCTGACCAGACTGCAAAGCCACCGTATGTTGGTTTTCACAAGGCGCGGCTCATTTCATTTAAATATTTCTGTTATTTGTTATTTGTTGCACAGGACGGGGAAAAAGCCTGAATAGAAACGACTAAATTATGAATTTTAAACATGCCATCAGTACAGGTTCCCCTTCCGTTTACATGACGACATAACGATATAGAATGGTGAATGTTCGTCCAGATGCCCTTTTGTTTCGCGGCTTGTTTCACAATATTGTCTTTCCTAAAATTCAATAAAAAATATATTAAAGTTTGCAATGTTGGTCCAAATAGAAACTAGCATATACACTAGAGAACGGTCACTCAAAAAGATGCTAAATCCGTTCCCCATCCCGGATTATGTACTGAGCTTTTATTTTACACGTATTATAGAAAGAATAAGTTTGAATAGAATGGCTGTATAATAAATCTTAATAAATTAAGAATGCTTATATTTTTAATAAAAAAATAGCCAATGAGCGGCAGTAAGCTGTCTACCTGCCTGACATAACTGAAATACTGAAAGGGCCGGTTTTAAAAAAGGATTCTATCAATCAAAACAAACAATAATATGAATTCATTTGGAATTTCCATATAAGCCGACAATCTCGCATGTTATGCGCCCTTTTCCGAGGTCACCGTACCGCGCTACTGATAATTTCCTGACAAGTCAACACGATGCTGGTACAAATCTATACTTTAGGTTGTGTTTCTGTAATAAGAATGTATATAACAGCCGTACTTAATCGGTATCTGTTTGTCTCCCTTGGCTATATTTTTGCATGAAAACAAAATGGGATAATCTCGTAAATATTAGTACTAAAGAAATATTATCAATAAATCTATCTATAAATATAAATTTGCCATCAAAATATTATGTTTGTTTCAAAACAACTTATTACATAAAATAAATACAATACAAAAATATATATATGCAAATTTAACACACCCGTGTGAGTGATAATTATCTATGACTGCTATATAAATATAATAATTTTCTAAAAGTTAGAGTGAAAAAGAGCAATATTTTTATTGAGTTTTCTGTCAATTATTTATGTTAATTTCGTTTTGAAAATTATATTATTATTGACCCTTGAGCCATTGGATATGCTATGGTATTCACTGGAAGAGGTCAATATTGTCCTCCTCCGTTGAATATCACATCATATCTGATGGCTTAACAGTCAATAACTGTTTTATTATTTGGGTTCAAGTTTATAAATAAGTAACAAATATTGTTGCAATATATGTAATGTTTGAAAGTAACAATAACTGTGTGAAAACTTATCAAAGTTTACACGAAAACAATTAAATATGGTCAACTTCACAGATGCCAAAAAATTGGAGCAATTCTGTAAAAGCTATGGAGCCCGATATTCGTGCTCAATTGCATAAAGAGGCATGCAATTCTGGACTGATGTACAAACATATTATAGAGGACGATGACTCTACAGCAACGAAATAAACATAGGAGAAAGTTAATTCTGACATTTTAAAATTTTCAGATCCAGCACATACAAAAACGGATCGTAGGAAATAAATTTGAAAAGATTAGTCGAGCCTGTCCATCATTAACCCAAAAAGTGAAATCATCATTCATTAAACAATTCACATACGCTGTCAATCAAAACAAACAAAAGGAGAAGCTGAATTAATACAGGCGCTAGAAAGCATCGTTCCACATATGTATGGAGAGCACCATCTTTGCAGCCACTGGTGTAAAAATAAGGCTAATAATGTAAATATTCACGTGCTTACGTCATGTCTTAAGCGACGTTGTTTATTGCGTCACAATACTCTAATTTAAACGGTTGTACTAGAAAAACGCTACGGTGAACTTTTTTCTATTTGGCACAGCCATTAACACACATAATGAATTTTTAACATACAAAAAATTTGGCAAAAATTCCACGGGCCATTCTTTGACAAAATGGATCAGAAGCGATTTTTTTCCTGAATTTTCTTAAACAACCAAAAGTCTGTTTTCGCACCTCCTTCGAAAATTCGGATAGAAAATACCTTTTCATGTTAATGATCACTAAGAAATTGCTTTATTCTGTCGTTTGATATATAAACTAATGCATTGACGCCAACAATACGTTTGTAGTATCGAGTTTTATACTATTTTAGTGCTACCATTAACGGACGTAAAAAGCGCGAAAACAGGTCATGTTTGCGACGTCATGGTAACGTCATACGCATGTTTATCGCTCTAAAAGATGATGATACAAATTTGAAATATCTTCAAGTTTATTTTGATATATACGACTATTAGCAAATCTTAAATTTTGACAAAGTACCATTCCCCCTTAACAGCATCGTTGAAGTTTATTTTACATCATTAAACACACTGTATGCTATGGAACTGAATCTCAGTGATTCGAAAAACTTTATATTTTTATTTATATCTATATGTATTATCATATTATTTTAAGGAACATTCACATAACCTGAATGAAACATAATCTGTCAACTATTTTCAGACATTAATGAGTGTGCAACTGGAGCAGACAATTGTGATACGAATGCAGCGTGCAAAGACACAGAAGCTTTACGTGCGCGTGTAACCAAGGTTGGATTGGGGATGGAGTTACATGTGAAGGTGAGTGTTACTGTAGAGACAAATGGTAGAAAATTTGACTGAATTTTGCCTGCAAATTCTTATTCAGGAACAAAATAAAACAAGAATATCTGATTCAGCAGATTGGTTTTCGTGATTTTCATGATACAGATGAATGTAGTAGAAGTCCTTGCCAAGCTAGATTAACCTGCACCAATTCAGCACCTGGATTATGCTGTGTTGCTTCCACAAAACGTTAAATACAAACCACAAGAGGACCTGTTAAAGATGACAGCTGTACAGGACACAATCATCAAAATTAAGATCGCATTCCATCAATTAATTCAAGTCATTTTTGTTTGAAATACTGTTCGTTTGCGAGTTTTCAAGCATTTCGAATGCTTTGGTTAATTTTGTTAAGTTATGATTTCCAGTTTTTAACAAACCAATACCTAACGTAAAAGGTAACCAGGTGATAAGGAACTTCTTCTTTTGCTTTCACAGTCTCAGCAAAATAGGGTTGTGGTGTCAGTACTTACGTAAGCACTGCTTTCTATTTGGGGGAGGAGGACACTTGGTAGCAAGTTCTCATATGACATTATTTTCATACAGGCCTCCTCCCTCAATATATAACCAATAGAGTATGATTTTCCATCACTACCATCACATCGCTGTTGAAAAACAAAATTACTGACCATGAAACTGTGAAACACGTGACTCATACCTATAAAACCCAATGAAGCACATAATTTCTCACCGCCCGTCACTTCCCTTTTACCTACAGTTTTACAGCACGTTTCTTTCTGATTCGGGTGAGTTCCCCACGTGTTCCCTGACTGAAATTTTGAATTGTATTGTTTTATTTTTTGGTTCTTTATTACCTGAGGATCTTTATTTTGTGTTTTATTTTGTAATGCTTTTTATTTACAGTTTTTCCGCACAGGTTTCCAGCCGCTAGGTACCTGTGTTTTTGGCTACCTCTTGTTAGGACAGCCTTCGGTTTTTTGTGTCTGTGGTATTTTGCCTTATGGCAACCTCATACAAGAAAGACTGCGATGTTGTTTCTGTCCCTGGGACTCCAAATTTTCAGAGTTTTTTGAATTTGGTTCAGAAACTTCTGCTCATGTCTGCAGCCATGTTAACAATGACGATGTCGATAAACATTCTGTATTGAATTTGTCTACTTCAGGTCAAACCGGAAATAATACGCCGGAAGTAAAACAAGTCAGAAAAACGTAAGACCAGAGCGTCATTGACCCTAAAGCTCTCACCTGTGTACAAGGCTTCAAGTGTGCCTGCATAAGTACAGATTTAGGTTCTTCTATGTTAACCTATATTTAATACACATACATGTCACGCATACTTTTGAACCTAGTGCAATAACTTGACAAATAACCGTAGACATTTCAAATCTGGTATCACATGCCAAATATCAAGGCTCTAGCTATTATTGATTCAGAGAAGATTTGCAAAGTTTCTAATATAAAAGCCTATAGCCATACACAGGGGTGTGGCCATGTTTTGATCTTAGGGCAATAATTTGGACAAGTATTGTATACATAAGGGAAAAGAGACCACACCCCCAGGCAGCCATGTTTTTTGACAAATCAGAACAATCTGAATAATCTTGGTAGAGGGTCACACAAGAAACATTTGTGTAAATTTATTTTAAAACCGGGCTAGCAGTTTCACACAAGAAGATTGTTAAAGTTTCCACTATATACATACAGGGAAAAGTGACCAAGCCATCTGGCGGCCATGTTTTTTGATAAATCAAAATAATTTGAAAACTCTTGGTAGAGGGTGACATATTGACTATTTGAGTAAAATTATTCTAAAATCGGGCCAGCAGTTTCACATAAGGTTTTTTTTAAAGTTTCCACTATATACCAGTAAGGAAGTGACCATGCCCTCTGGTGGCCATGTTTTTTGATGAATCAATATAATTTGAATAATCTTGGTAGAGGGTTACATAAGGACCATTTGTGTGAAATGGAAGATTGGGTTACCCATATGTGTAGCCTCTGTAAATAAAGAAGTTATCATTATCATTATTACCTTTTATTTTATTGTTTAAATTTCAGATTTTGCGAAAATTAACAGACTGCAACAACATATTCAGTGTAGTATTTCTGGCAATGATGTTTTCGAAATGTTCAGCAGGAACTTTTATATACACTGTGTTGAAATGCAGCACAGGCCACCACAAATGTATTTACTATATCAGCTATATAGAGACAGGAATATATAGTGGTATTACGCAACAAAAATACCTTAATCGATTAAAAGAATCACTTCAATTTTCTGATGAAAATGTGCTACATATAATGTCTTGACAATGGAAGATAAACAAAACAATTAGGTGGAAATAAAAAGAGCTAACGACTTAATCCTGTTATTGTACATGTTGTTCTCCTCCTCTTACCTTTTTTTATACATACCCAAACCAAATCTAGAATTCTTTCAAAAATCACTTGATTATTCAGGACCTATGGAACACAATACCACTTGCAATCAGACACACAGATACATTAAAACAGTTCAAAAATCTTTACATTAAATGGAAGTTCCCTGGCGGTCTGAACTCCTCTCCTTGACACTAGAGTACATTGATCTGTAACTTTCATGGCAAGTTCATCTGTCTAAACTGTTTTTCACTGTTGTACTTGCTATCATTTCTTTTTTTTTCTTAATTTTGTCAAGAATTTTGTTTGTTTTCTACATATTATGCATGTTAATATCTGAAGAGGCCCACATTGAAGACTGGGTTACCCAAATGTGTAGCCTCTGTAAATAATGACATTATTATACCTTAATTTTGTTGTTTAAACCTCAGATTTTGAAAAACAATGAACAGACTGCATCAACATATCCAGTGTAGTATTTCTGGCAATGATGCTTTCAAACTGTTCAGCAGGAACTTTTGTATTCACTGTGATGAAATGCAGCACAGGCCACCACAAATGTATTTACTATATCAGCTATATAGAGACAGGAATATATATTGGTATTACAAACAAAAATACCTTAATCCATTAAAAGAATCACTTCAATTTTCTAATGAAAATGTATTGCTACATTATAATGTCTTGACAATGGAAGATCTAAAAAACAATTAGGTGGAATTAAAAAGACATTCTAATAAACCACCCAGTTCCTAAACAACAGAAAAAATCCAACAAAGTTAGACCAGTACAGATAAGAAGAAATACACAAGAAAAAAAGGTACCAGTGTCCGTTCAGTTTCGAAAACCAGGAAATCACACAAAAAGAGGAAAGTTGATTATTTGATCAGTAAATGACCATAGCATAGAGTTACCTGTATGAATGCCTATAGTGAGATGGATGGATCTTAAGAAAATAATTTTGTTTATACAGTGAAAATTTCCCAAGAAACAGGCGAGTACTTTTACTGTAGTTGCAGTATATATACAGGACACTTATTAATTGCATAGAGACTGAAAGTAATGGTGATGAAGTTCAGGTAAATGATTTGGAGGATGAAAGTGTAATAAAATGTACTATGTATTGTAAGTTTCTGAAAAATTCTTTGATTCCTTGCATAGTGAATGGAGTAGAGTCAGTTAAAACCAATCTTATTAAATTCATAAAAAATGCTCTAAGTTCTAAAGGTCATAAGATCGAAGAAATGAAAAACAAGAGGGCCATGAAGGTCCTGTATCGCTCACCTGACCTATTGACCTAAAGATCATCAAGATTAACATTCTGACCAAGTTTCATTAAGATATGGTCATAAATGTGGCCTCTAGTGTTAACTAGCTATTCCTTTGATTTGACCCCGTGACCTAGTTTTTGACCCGACATGACCCAGATTCGAACTTGACCTAAAGATCATCAAGTTTAACATTCTGACTAAGTTTCATGAAGATACAGTCATAAATGTGGCCTCTAGAGTCTTAACAAGCTTTTCCTTTGATATGACCTAGTGACCTAGTTTTTGAACCCACTTGATCCAGATTTAAACTTGGCCTAAAGATCATCAAGATTAACATTCTGACCAAGTTTCATTAAGATACGGTCATAAATGTGGCCTCTAGAGTCTTAACAAGCTTTTCCATTGATATGACCTAGTGACCTAGTTTTTGAACCCACTTGACCCAGATTTAAACTTGACCTAAAGATCATCAAGATTAACATTCTGACCAAGTTTCATTAAGATATGGTCTTAAATGTGGCTTCTAAAGTGTTAACTATCTTTTCCTTTGATTCGACCTGGTGACCTAGTTTTTGACCCGACATGACCCAGATTCGAATTTATCCTAAAGATCAACAAGTTTAACACTCTGACTAAGTCTCATGAAGATAAATTCATAAATATGGCCTCTAGACTGTTAACAAGCTTTTCCTTTGATTTGACCTGGTGACCAAGTTTCTGACCCCAAATGACCCAGATTTGAACCTGACTTATAGATCATCAAGATTAACATTCTGACCAAGTTTCATTAAGATATGGTCATAAATGTGGCCTCTACAGTGTAAACTAGCTTTTCCTTTGATTTGACCGGGTGACCTGGTTTTTGATCCTACATGACCCAGATTCAAACTGGACCTTAAGATCATCAATATTAACATTCTGACAAAGTTTCATGAAGATACAGTCATAAATGCGGCCTCTACAGTGTTAACAAGCTTTTCCTTTGATTTGACCTGGTGACCTAGTTTTTGATCCCAGATGACCCAATATTGAACCCATCCAAGATTTTATTGAGGGTAGTATTCTGACCAAGATTCAATAAGATTGGGCCAAAAATGTGACTTCTAGAGTGTCAACAGTCAAATTGTTGACGACGGACGGACGGACGACGGACACAGGGCAATCACAAAAGCTCACCTTTGAGCACGAAGTGCTCAGGTGAGCTAAAAAAAAACTGATTTTAACATATGCTTTTGATCCTGCATGATAATGTAATAAAAAGCTTATATCAGAACTTGCGTTTTTACTTTTGTTGCTTTTAATTACATTTTATTGCTGTTGCGCCCAAGGGCGAGAAATCCTGACTGACTGACTGCCCTTGACAATGAACAGATGACGTCATTTGTTCATACTTGCTGATTGGCTAAAAAGGTATCATGCGACCTTTAACCCACGCCATATTGTACTTTTTACGGGAAATGCTATCACTACTGATCAACTCTGTGCAAAAATTGGATTAATTAGGCAATTAATAGCTAATTTTAACTGTGTTGTTGAAGGCTGTGGGGCAACTCGCAGAAATATGAATTTCACTTCATTCGTTTCCTAACGTGCCAGTTCTAAGGACAAAGTGGTTGGATATTATTGAGAAAAGTGAAGTTGCCAAGTCAGCAATAATGCATGAACTTCACTTTGATAAAAAACAGTTTGAAAGGAGTCCAGCACTTCTTAAATCAGCGGGACAGACCTCATGTCTTGTTAGACTTTGGAAAGAAGCTGTGCCTTCATTGTGACCTCTGGAATTAATATGGGGGAAAGAAACACAAAAGTTTTCTGTTTTTAAATGGACATGATAACTGTCCAGCATTTATGCATTTAACCTTCAAGAAACAAGTAACAAGATTACTGCAATGAAGAGCAATATATACGCCCAATGGTATAACCTTTGGGCCCTAAGTGTGACCTTGACCTTGAAGCAAGCCATCCGAAACATGCGCTCTAAACGTCTCCTCAATGTTGTAAACATTGTGCCAAATTTCTTTGAAGTCCTTCAAGCATTTCTAGTCACAGAGCAGACACAAAACAAAGTTATACGACCTTTGACCACTAAGTGTGACCTTGAAGCGAATCATTCAAACATGTGCTCTGCATGTCACATCGATGTAGTGAACATTTGTGTCAAATTTCATCAAAATCCTTAAGGGTTTCAAGAGTTTCAGAGCTGACACGAAATTGCTTACAGTCAATTGAATGGAGAGACTGACGGATGCTGCTTTAAAAGGTCACAAAAGAAATGTAGAGTTGCGGAGGTCTGTAAACATCTTTCTGTTTTGAAAAGTAACAAAGATTGCTTGGACATTCTTGAAACTGAATCATTGCTAACCAACAACAATCCAACAAGTGACTTGATTGCTGAAGATGATGAACTAGAGATAAATACCGACATTTTGGATGAAAGTTTTATAGGAAACTTTGAGGTGGACATAGGGTTATGGAATTTCGAATGTAGGAGTGATCATCCACCAAGTAAAAGGGACAGTAAGCTTTTACGAAGTAAATTGATTTGCAGTGATAGCTGAAATACTGTGTCCTGGCATTCCTGAAAATACATGTGAATGTGGTAGTGTTTGGCTTAAAAGGGAGGATGATGAAGAGTATAGTGAATTAGGTTTAACAGAAATAGAAAAAATCTCCAAAGAGCCCAATTTTGACTATATATACACATTTTAGACTAAGCTCCAAGTGCGAGGTTCATACATGGGTATGTTATAATAAAAGACCTTGTAAAATTATGTGGAATGAAGGTAAATTAGACTCATTGCATGTGCTTAGCAGGGAAACTTCTGCAAGGAACGAGATGGGAAGTGAATTGTTTCAACGGTTATGAAATCTGGTTGTACTTTTGCATCTTTTTGCAATTATAAGACTGAAAATTACAAACTTAGACATGGAAATGCAAAGTTTGAGTCTAATAGATTTTATAAGATGGTGGTTCAGTTTGGCTGCAAATATGAAAATTGACATTAGAGTGCCATGCAAAAGTTGTGGTTTTAAACCACAGGGCTTTTGTTGTGATGGTGCAAGAGTTGGTGTGGGCTTTTGTCATGCCAATTGTGAGGAAATAAATAAAACTGATAAAGACACTGGAAATAAAAAGAAAACAATAATTGACAAATTTCAATATAAAACAATGACAGAAATGAATTTAATATATTAAGACATATTATAACATATGACAAGGCAGTCTGAAAGACAGCTAAATCCCCCCCCCCACTGCTATAGATAGTGAAAGGGTAAACCTTTGATTTTAGCTGTGACCTTGACCTCGAACTGACATGGCTGACTCATGAATTCTGCACAACATCTTGATGAGGTGATCATTTGAGCAAAGTTTCATGAAAATCCTTCAAGGGGTTTAGGAGATACAGAGCTGAAACCTTTGACCTTCAGTTGTGATCTTGACCTTGGATTGACATAGCTGACTCATGAGTTCTTGATGAGGTGATCATTTGACCCAAGTTTGATGAAAATCCTTCAAGGGGTTAAGGAGATACAGAGTGGACACCAAATGGAAGGCTCAAACCTTCGACCCTTAGTTGTGACCTTGACCTTGAGCTGGCATGGTTGACTCATAATTTCTGCACATTGTTCTGATGAGGTAATCATTTGACCCAAGTTTTATAAAATTCCTTCAAGGGGTTTAGGAGATATAGAGCAGACACGAAATGGAAGGCTCAAACCTTTGACCTTCAGTTGTGACCTTGACCTTGAGCCGACATGGCTGACTCATAAGTTCTGCACATCGCCTTGATGAGGTTATCGTTTGACCCAAGTTTGATGAAAATCCTTCAAGGGGTTTAGGAGATATAGAGCAGACACAAAATGGAAGGCTCAAACCTTTGACCCTAAGTTGTGACCTTGACCTTGAGCCGGCATGACTAACTCATGGGTTCTGCACATTGTCTTGATGAGGTGATCATTTGACCCAAGTTTTATAAAATTCCTTCAAGGGGTTTAAGAGATATAGAGCGGACACAAAATGGAAGGCTCAAACCTTTGACCTTGAGTTGTGACCTTGACCTTGAGCCGGCATGGCTGACTCATGGGTTCTGCACATCGTCTTGATGAGGTGATCATTTGACCCAAGTTTTATAAAATTCCTTCAAGGGGTTTAGGAGATATAGAGCGGACACAAAATGGCAGGCTCAAACCTTTGACCTTGAGCTGTGACCTTGACCTTGAACCGACAAGGCTGACTCATGGGTTGTGCACATCGTCTTGATGAGGTGATCATTTGACCCAAGTTTCATGAAAATCCTTCAAGGGGTTTAGGAGATATGGACCGGACACGATTTTGTTACGGACGGAAGGACGGACGCAGACCATTCCTATAATCCCTCCGCCACGGCCGGGGATTAAAAAGGGAGATTCTCAAACATATGGCAATTTTCAATTTATTGGTAATAGATTTTGATGTTTACATTAACACAATGTGGACAATAAATGACCATATTTTGTTCCAAATAATTGCTTTTTAGTTATACTTATCATAAAAAAAAGATGTTTACATTAACACCAAGTGGACAATAAATGATTATATTTTGTTCAAAATAACTGCTTTTTTGCTTTACTTATAACAAAAATGATGTTTACATTAACACCAAGTGGACAATATAATTATGATTATATTTTGTTCCAAATAATTGCTTTTTTGCTTACTTATGATAAACAAGAGCACCGCCTTGCGGGTGCTGACGCTCATCTGATTTTTTTTGTGTAATAGAAATGTTGTCCTACCCATGATTTTCTAAGTCTAAAAAGGGCCATCATTCTTGCAAAAAGCTGACTAGAGTTATGTTTCTTGATGTACAGGTCCAACTTATGATGGTGAAAAACTGTTGCAAGTTTTAAAGCATAGTGTAGTTTATGAGAAAAGGAGGTCAGTCCAAAAGGGTTGCAAAAGCTTGGATGGAGTACGTGCTTGCTTGAACCGACAAGAGCTGATCAAGGTGTTGAGCAGCAATCGTTTGATAGTAGGAAAGTTTGACCTAAACATGAAAACTTACAGAGAGAGGGGATAATTGAAGCGGACAGATTTTGTTGTACAGGGCAACGAAGGACAGGATGCAGACAATTTTGTAGATAATCTCCTACCAGCTACAACGTCTGTCCAGGGGCAATATTAAAAAGGATGGAGTATTTCTTGAGACAGTGTATGGGACAATTTTCAATTTCATGGAATAGTTTGATGTTTACATTAACACAAATTGACCAAAAATGACATATTTCTGTACCAAAATGCTTTATATACTATCATAAAAAAAAGAGTTTACATTAACACCTAATGGTGACAAGAATTCATAGTTTTGTTCAAAAATAACTGCTTTTTTGCCTTACATAAACTTATAACAGAAATGGATGTTACGCATTAACACCAAGTGATGACAATAATATATTATATTTTTTCCAAAAATGCATTTGCTACTATAAAAAATACAGTCCATAAATTTTTCATCACTTATATTGGAACCGTAGAAGTACATTCTAACAAGTTAGAGGATTTAGTGTTGGTAATTTCTTTCTTTCTTTCCCTTCTTGGTGGTCAATACAGTGCGAGTCTCACTCTGGGAATTGTAATTACAGGCTGTGTCCCTGTTATCCTTAGCTGACCTCTTAATTGCCCAGTTGAACTTTTAATTCATGTTCCTCACTATATATTTCTCTGACCTTGGGCCCACGATCCCATGACCTTCAGTCCATCCCATCCCAGGAGCCCATCCCACGTTTTCCAGGCTGCCGGCATGGTGTATCAAATTATCCATGGGTAATCTAATAGCCATAGGTGCCAATCATCTCTCTGAGAGCATTTTGGATTGTACTAGACAGATAAGTTCAACATCATTCCTCTGTGAAAATCTCTAAAATAGACTGGTTTTGTCTCTATGGAATTGAATTCATCAGAAAGGGAAAAATGTAAAAATATATTTATTATCAGTCTACTGGGGCCAGTCTAGGTCCTGAAATACCTTGACTAAATTTATATCCTGGCTGTTGTTTTCACAAGGGTGTCATTGTAAACACATGTCAAATATCTTCTGATAATTCTGGAATTTCATCAAATAAAAGATATCAACTTTCAAATTCATTTTTGGCTTCTGAGAGAGGAAATTATTGTGAATTGATACGAAATGAAAACCAAAACTGTTCAAAAAATGTTAACTGATCCCCAAGTGAGTCCTTAAAATCAAATAAAGGCACAAATATTTACAGTTAAATATGTGTGAAGGCCAACCTTAGAAGAAATGTATGACTATCAGACTGCTCTACTCTTTGTTAACAGGTTGATGATGACCAAACAGATATGACAGAAGACAGTGTTGAAGAAAATGCCACAGAGGATGTTGCAGCAACAAATAAGGTGGGAATTTAATTCACTTGAAATAATCAGTAAAATGATTAAAGCAATGAAATAATTCAATTTTCTATTTGTTTATTTCAACCTAATCAAAAATGTTTGAAATAAGTACAGTGGTTTAAGCTTTTAAAAAAATGCCTGGCTCATTATGGTAGTGACATGACATTATGCTTGCTAACACTGAAAGACTAATGAACTGTTCATGTTTAATACAACAAAGAAGGTTTGATAGTTGATGCTGTTTTTTATTATATAATAAAAAGAAAGACAAATATTAAAAGGAGAATTATGAATTCGATAATTTTTATCTAACTCCTCCCTCTATTGTTATTCTATTCATACCAAGGCCAAGTGCTCACAAGGGGTATCACACACACAAAATACACATGCTCTCTTGTGTAAACCAGGTCAATTGTATTTGACAGTCCTGATTGGACAGTCTGTTTTATGTAAACATTAATGATTGACAGTTCATTATTCATTAATTGCGAACATCCTCATCCCTCTTAAAACAAAGCAAAACCACAGCAGTAATTGGTTGTTTAAATGATAAATACTGTTAAGACGTTTATTGTTTCTACTACTTTTTATCCAAATGGATATTGTTTAAAGAAAGCCAATTAGTAGAATATTACATGAAATTTCATCCATGAGTCCAAAATTTTAATGAAATAAAAAAGTGAAATCTAGGCTGATCTTAAATACCCAACGCAACATTTTATGTGATGATGCAGGATGTTTATCATAAGAATGACCTTCAGTAACATATTTTTGGTTCTGATAATATACTTTTACCATAATTTATTCATTTTCAGCATCAGGAAGAAATAGACAGGTTAAGAGAAGAGGTGGAATCATTAAAAGAAGAGTTGAGGGAATATAAAGGTGTAGTACAAAAACATAGTTCACAATTTTTTAACATTTAACATATTTTGATTTCATATTTACTTAAAACTTTCTTAGTTTCACAGATTAAAGACATGAAAACTTAGAGCTAACATAATAACCTCTAGCTGAATTATAAAAATTCAGTAAAATCTTGATGAAGAAAAAACATCCGTTGAATGGTGAGAGAGCCTTTTCAATTTTTTTGCAAAATCCCTTTCATTTAAAATTAAAAATTGAATCAATTTGTGTTTTGATACACAACCCTAATATCTGAACATTTTGTCTTTTACAGATGCAAAGACACCAAGTAAAAGGCAAAGGACAGGAGGGTGACAGTGAGGTAGTTGTTTATGTTTGTTCTTTGTTGGGATTGAAGTCACACTAAAACAGTCAAGTTCATAAGGCAATATGTAGATATTTGATAGAAACAGTCTATGAAATAAACTGGTAAAACCTGATCAGTCTGATCATGGGACAGGGGTTCCATTTGACCCAGGACTCCGGGTCCGGACCCGAGAGATTTTCAAACGATGCTCAAAGGACCCGGCATGATACATGCCTGTGCGTCACTCGGGACCCAGGGGCATTTTCCTTTGATAATCCTTTCATAAAACTGTGTCCACAATTAACTCGTGAATTCCAAATCACTCGTGGTCACTGAATGCATGCATACATAGATAATGATATGATTGACATAAGCAGTAAGGTATGGAAGGTGGAGTTAAACTACTGTTGACATGACTGGTCTTAACAGAGAAACTGAAAACATTGGCAGTTCTTGAAACATAATCAAAATAATGTAGTACTACTAGATGTGACAGTTTCACTAGCAATTAGTTCTGTAATTTATGATTGGATATATAGACACCATCGGGTTTGATGTACCATTGTAACATCATATCAGACCTGCTCTTGTGCCATGTAAATTCTTGTCCAGGCTGTAACTTCAACATAATCATTCCTGTCAATCAATGATTTCATGAACTGAAATGTTCATTTATCTCTGTCGTTTTCCAATAGCACTTGGTCTCACTTATAAGGAGGTGGAGTTGTTTGAGTTTTCTTTAAATACACTGTCTCTAGCCTTACACATTACAACACGTTACAACACGCTTTTATTTTTATTTCATCAGTATTTTCAAAATTAATACTTATGACTGAAAGGTTTATGAACAAATTTTTGGACATGTCTGCAGAGATGTGGGAAGAGAGTAAATCTGCAAACACTTACATTATAGGAGATTTACGAAATCAAATCGAGCAAATGAGAAATGATTTATATAATAAGGAGCAAGATCTTAATGCTCAATTGCAGCGCAATGCTGACTTGAAAGTCGAAAGAGGCAATGCAATTGCTGAGAGAGACAATTTAAGGTCAGAAAAAAATTATTTAAACTTGGAAATTGGAATTTACAGTGAAGAAAATGCGAACTTGAAACATGAAATTAAAAATTTGCAGCAGCAAACTTGGACAATAAGGGAAGATACTGCAGAAAGCAGAGCTCAAGTTGAAACAAAAAAAATGAGAAAATTTTGAAGACCAAGGCCGAGCTGATTGCTGTCAATAACAAAATGCAAAAAGATCTAGACCGTCAAGCAAAAATTTCAATAAAACTTAGAACTGAAAAGGACAGTCACATGAACAAACATTTTGAAATGTATCGAAAACTTAGTTTAATAATGGAAGAATTCATTTAAAGAAATGTTTGTTACAAGAGCAAACAGAAATTCAAGAAATTCTTCAAGTGATTGAACCCATGAATATCACTGAGGAACACGAGGACTTCATACAAAATGCTGTCCAATGTTGCATATGTAAGAAACAATTTAGTATCTATGACAAGACATACGACAGGATTGTGAGACATCATAACCATCTGACAGGGGAGATAATAGGCCCAGCTTGCAACAGTTGCAACCTGAACTGCCACCAAGCGAAGTTCATTCCTGTGATATTTCATAACCTGAAAAATTTTGATGCTCACATACTCTGCGAGCATATTGGATGCTTCAAAGAGCACAGATTAACCTGCATTGCTCAGAATTCGGAGCGTTACGTTAGTTTTTCACTGGGAAGACTTCGCTTTATTGACAGCTTTCAGTTTCTACCAAGCTCCTTAGAGACCTTAGTTGACAATTTAGCTCAAGATGGAATGGAAGCATTCCCACATTTGCTTTCAGAATGTGATACGCACGATGAAGCCAATCTACTGCTTCGCAAAGGCGTTTACCCGTACGAATACATGGACTCCTTTGACAGATTTGAAGAGCAAGAATTACCACCGATAGACAAGTTTTATTCATCTGTTAAACAGGAACATATTTCGGATGCGGATTATGAACATGCTCAGACTGTGTTTCAAACGTTTAACATGGAGACTTTAGGACAATATCACAACCTTTACCTGAAAATTGATATTGTGTTATTGAGTGATGTGTTTGAATCATTCAGTAATATGAGCTTGAAGCAGTACGAGTTAGACCCTTGTCATTTCTACACTTCACCGGGCCTATCTTGGTCAGCTTGCTTGAAAATAACGAGTGTTCATCTCGAGTTGTTGACAGATATGGATAAAATATTGATGATTGAGACCGGCATTCGTGGAGGTGTGTCTCAGATTTCACATTGTTATCAAAAAGCAAACAACGCTTACTTGCCTGATTATGACCCTTCACAACCTACTAAATGTTTGCAATACCTCGATGCAAACAATCTCTATTCATGGGCAATGATACAACCACTTCCGGTAGGTGACTTCCACTTCATGGACAACTGTGACGTTCAAAACTTTGAAGTAATGTCAGTTCCTGAAGAAGGAAACATAGGCTACATTCTCGAGGTATCATTGGAAAACCCTTAGCACCTCCATGATAGCCATAATTGTTTTCCCTTAGCACCAGAAAGAAAGGCTATTTCAAACTAACAGCTTTCCCCATACGCGCAACAGCTGTTAAAGAAGTTGCATGGATTGTCTGATGAAGATCCACTACCTCATCGTGGAAATGTTAAGAAACTTTTGACCACATTAGAAGATAAAGATCATTATGTGGTACACTACAGGAATTTACAGCTCTACCTTCGTTTGGGCATGAAACTCAAATCCATTCACAGAATTCTCACATTCGAACAGGAAGCATGGATGAAGCCATATATCAACTTAAACACTGAAATGCGGAAAAAGGCAACATCAACTTTCCAGAAAAATTTCTATAAGCTCCTTAATAATTCCATCTTCGGAAAAACAATGGAGAATGCCAGACAGCATAAGAATATTGAATTGGTGCATAAAGAAAAGAGACTCAAGAAAGTTGCTGCCAAACCTACCTACAAACACAGCACCATCTTTAATGAAGACCTGGTTGCGGTGGAACTTCATAAAGCCAAAGTCAACTTATTCAAACCAATCTATTGCGGAATGTGCATTTTAGGTAAAATACCTAGATAGTACTTTTATTTTGTGTTCATTTTGATATTAAACTTTATGATTAATCAGCAACATTTTCCATATATAGTACGGTATATTTTGTTCATTATTATTATCTCTATCAGTTGTTCCCACAGAGGACATTTTAACTGAATACTACATTAATTGGGATATGTGTGATGAACAAATGTTCACTCTTGATGACTTTAAAATTGTCCCTTGTGTAAAAAAGTAAATAAAATTCAGTAATAAATTTCTCGTATGTACAACAGTATATATTTTTTAATCCATCCTTTTTTATTTATTTATTTATTTTGTTGGGTTTAACGTCGCACCGACACAATTTTAGGTCATATGGCGACATTCCAGCTTTAATGGTGGAGGAAGACCCCAGATGCCCCTCCGTGCACAATTTCATCACGAGCGGGCACCTGGGTAGAACCACCGACCTTCCGTAAGCCAGCTGGATGGCTTCCTCACGTGAAGAATTCTACGCCCCAAATCCATCCTTTTTTAATTTCTTCGACATGATAGACTTTTTTGAAGAAGAAATACGTGCTAATGTTTTACACTTCTTTAACAAATCCAACTGCGTTTGTGTCATATTCCCTTTAGAAAGTTTTCTTCACAAGGATTGTCTATACATACAAATAGCTCCACCCATCAACAATTTTTAAAAAACAAGGCAGTATGAAAGACAGCTAAATCCCCCGCCACTGCTATGGCTAGTGAAAGGGTAAACCTTTGATTTTAGCTGTGACCTTGACCTTGAACTGACATGGCTGACTCATGAATTCTGCACAACGTCTTGATGAGGTGATTATTTGACCCAAGTTTCGTGAAAATCCTTCAAGGGGTTTAGGCGATACAGAGCTGAAACCTTTGACCTTGAGTTGTGACCTTGACCTTGAGTTGACATGGCTGACTCATGAGTTCTTGATGAGGTGATCATTTGACCCAAGTTTGATGAAAATCCCTCAAGGAGTTTAGGAGATACAGAGTGGACACAAAATGGAAGGCTCAAACCTTCCACCCTTAGTTGTGACCTTTACCTTGAGCTGGCATGGTTGACTCATAATTTCTGCACATCATCTTGATGAGATAATCATTTTACCCAAGTTTTATAAAATTCCTTCAAGGGGTTTAGGAGATATAGAGTGGACACGAAATGGAAGGCTCAAACCTTTGACCTTCAGTTGTGACCTTGACCTTGAGCCGACATGGCTGACTCATAAGTTCTGCACATCACCTTGATGAGGTGATCGTTTGACCCAAGTTTGATGAAAATCCTTCAAGGAGTTTAGGAGATATAGAGCGGACACAAAATGGAAGGCTCAAACATTTGACCCTAAGTTGTGACCTTGACCTTGAGCCGGCATGATTGTCTCATGGGTTCTGCACATCATCTTGATGAGGTGATCATTTGACCCAAGTTTCATGAAAATCCTTCAAGGAGTTTAGAAGATATAGAGCGGACACAAAATGGAAGGCTCAAAACCTTTGACCCTAAGTTGTGACCTTGACCTTGAGCCGGCATGGCTGACTCATGGGTTCTGCACATCGTCTTGATGAGGTGATCATTTGACCCAAGTTTTATAAAATTCCTTCAAGGGGTTTATGAGATATAGAGCAGACACAAAATGGCAGGCTCAAACCTTTGACCTTGAGTTGTGACCTTGACCTTGAACCGACAAGACTGACTCATGGGTTCTGCACATTGTCTTGATGGGGTGATCATTTGACCCAAGTTTCATGAAAATCCTTCAAGGGGTTTAGGAGATATGGACCGGACATGATTTTGTTACGGACGGAAGGACGGACGGACGCAGACCATTCCTATAATCCCTCCGCCACGGCGGGGGATTAAAAAATGTGATTGGTTGCATTAAAATAAGTAGCTATCAGTCACCATTTTCATTAAATCGCTTCCAAAATCATCGAGTTCTGATCCCCATCTGGGTAATAAAATTAAAAGTGAGTTACATTCTCCATAGATGTAGGTGATGTCAAAAAATGTTTGAATAATTTCCCAATTCGTAAAGTTGCGAACAGAGTTTACAACAAGATCAATAGTCCTTATAGGTATGTGAACGTTATAGGAGATATATTGATATTCAAAATCATTCATCATGTTCGAGATATTTATTCATTTCTTAACAAATCTTCTAAAGCATTGTATTCGACTAAAGCAGGGATAAATTCACACAAATCGCTCCACCAGCGATGAGATAAATGAGTTCTGCTGTGGTAAGCCAACGCGAGTAAATGTCTAGGTCGTACATCTAAATAAGTAGTAGTCCAATAAACTAAATATGATAGCGCGATTATTTCATCATCCGCCCAAAGTTGTCTTCTTGTATCGTCGATCCAAAATGAGTCAAACATAGCCATTTCTTGATAGTATTTATATGTCTGTTGTCATAACTTATGAATAAATTTTAAAAGAAAATCTACTCCAAGAAAAAATCCTCAAATTTACGTTCTAAAGACAAAACTCGTCTTTGGTAGTACTTTTGCAGCAGACAACATTTAAAAAATTTCTAGATAAATGTCTTTACTACTTATATATGTATGTACGTATGTTTGAAAAGCTTTGAAAACATTATGACAAAGGAAGAAATGTAAAAACTCATATACCCATCTGTGCAATCAGATCTGCTCTATCTTATTCCTTCACACCTAATAATCATTTTAAGACAGGGGGATTTAATTTAGTTTTTGTTTTCTTTTATAGGCTACTATGCATGAACCAGGAGCTACATCAACTATTGATGACACCTTCCTTGCAACTAGTATGTATATTCATACTACCCAGTCAAGCGCATTTGTTCCTCTATACTGTATCACTGCAATATTATTTTGTCTTATAATAGCAACATTAGCAGTTGTTCGTCTATCCAGTGCTAAGCTGGAACGTCAATTCAATGCAAGGTTTTCAAGACTAGAAAAACCAGTTTATACTGGATTTCACCCTAATCCTATGGTTAGAGCGTTACTAGACCAAAGCAGTATTACAAATGATGATAGCTTGTCTGAAGAAATACAAATATATTTTATACCAATGAAAATGAATATTTGCAAACTCAACCACAGCCTTTGTTGGAACAGCCTAGCTATATGTGGGATTCGACAAGTGAACCTGTATATCAATCTTTAGACGATCCAGTATATCCAGACCTTTCAACACGTCTGTAATTCATGTATTAAGAGGAAGAAATAACTAAGCTAAACAACTTGGTTTTTTTTAAATGAAAACTTTGAAGAAAATCACTGTTATAACTAGAAAATGCTTTTGTAAAAAAGTGCATGTCTCCCCCAATGCAAAGTCCTATAGGCAAGAAGTCAATAGGGTTCAGGAGCGAAGTCAAAGAGACACTGATGGTTGGCTGCAATAGGGATCATCTACCTGGCATGTCCAGTCATCCCGCTAAATTTTAACACTCTTGGCCTAGTGGTTCTCAAGTCACTGTTCAGGCTCCTGTGACCTTGACCTTTGATCAAATGACCTCAAAATAAATAGGGGTCATCTACTCTGCATGTCCAATCATCCTATTAAGTTTCAACATTGTAGGTAAAGTGGTTCTCAAGTTATTTCCAAAAAATGATTTTACATGAACAGGCCACTGTGACCTTGACCTTTAATAGACTGACCCCAAAATCAATAGGGGTCATCTACTCTGCATGTTCAATCATCCTATGAAGTTTCAACATTCTGGGTCAAGTGGTTCTCAAGTTATTGATCGGAACTGGTTATCAATGTTCAGGCCCCTGTGACCTTGACCTTTAACGGAGTGACCCCAAAAACAATAGGGAACAATAGGGGTCATTTACTCTGCATGAACAATCATCCTATGAGGTTTCAACATTCTGGGTCGAGAGGTTCTCAAGTTATTGATTGGAAATGGTTTTCCATGTTCAGGCCCCTGTGGCCTTGACCTTTAACAGATTGACCCTAAAATCGTTAGGGGTCATCTACTCTGCATGACCAATCATCCTATGAAGTTTCATCATTCTGGGTCAAGTGGTTCTCAAGTTACTGACCGGAAATGGTTTTCAATGTTAAGGCCCCTGTGACCTTGACCTTTCACAGAGTGACCCCAAAATCGTTAGGGGTCATCTACTCTGCATGACCAATCATCCTATGAAGTTTCAACATCTGGGTCAAGTGGTTTTCAAGTTAATGACTGGAAAAGGTTTTCAATGTTCAGGCCCCTGTGACCTTGACCTTTGACGGAGTGACCCCAAAATCAATAGGGGTCATCTACTCTTCATGACCAATCATCCTATGAAGTTTCAACATTCTGGGTCAAGTGCTTCTCTAGTTATTGATCGGAAATGGTTTTCAATTTTCAGGCCCCTGTGACCTTGACCTTTGACGGTGTGACCCCAAAATCAATAGGGGTCATCTACTCTTCATGACCAATCATCCTATGAAGTTTCAACATTCTGAGTCAAGTGGTTCTCTAGTTATTGATCGGAAATGGTTTTCAATGTTCAGGCCCCTGTGACCTTGACCTTTGTCGGAGTGACCCCAAAAACAATAGGGGTCGTCTACTCCAGCAGCCCTACAACCCTATGAATTTTGAAGGTTCTAGGTCAGATGGTTCTCCAGTTATTGCTCGGAAATGAAGTGTGACGTAGGGACGGACGGACAGGGCAAAAACAATATGTCTCCTAGGGGAGACATAATAGTAAGAATGTCAAACCTTGCACAACACTTCATATACATTGCAATGACTGTTTTACCTAACGCACTGCAACACCCTTTCCCTATTTTTCAGCTATTCCTCTAGGCATTGCAACAGCTTTTGGACTGACTCTTGCAATTACTCTTATTGCATTACACTGCACTGGTCGACTTCATCTTAGAGACATTAACTTCATGGGAGTAAAGGCGAGATTCCAAGTACATAGACCATGGCATTCGGACTCTCTCCTTTTCACACCACAGATGCCAACCCCGCAACCGATGCAAGACACACAACCTTTACCAGCTCTCTCACCACTTCCGACCTCTCAGCCTTCCACAACACCAGCTGGCTTTTTTACACCTCAACCTCCACGCCGATTAACTAGACTACACAATGTTTTCCAACAAATTCCTTCATTTGCATCATCCAGTTAACAGTATAACCGAAAATTGTGAATGAATTCGACATACAATAATTCAGGTGAACGATCTAGGGCCATTAGTGCCATTATTTTACAAAGTTCAAGCTCACGTGGTACACTGATCTTTTTGCTGATCAGTGTCTGGAACTTTCTGAGTCCTATGGCCTCCATACTTAATATGATGATTAAAGGTGGTCAGTAACACTGTAACTGACTTGCATCATTTTCTTTGTTTTCTGTTAAAATATCAATAACCCCCAAAGTTGAAAACAAATTAGTTGCATGATTTAAAACAGTAATCCAAATTTCATTCAACAGGCTGTTCACCATGCAGACAAGATAAAAGTCTGTGATTTTTTACAGTGATTTTCTTTTATGTAAGGTTCTGTAGATGGCCCAACATTTATGGCCAATGCTGGCCAGAAGTGGCGAGATTTGACCATTGAACAGAAGCAAAAGTATGCACAGGCTGCAGCGGAAAAAAGGGCAGAGCCGTTTAAAGGGCAAACTAGAGATAAAGTGGTGCAGACACAATTAAAAATTATTGATCAGCCAGTAAGTTAATTGGTTTGTTTAAAATTATTGGATGGGAAATTATTGAAGTACATGGATATCTTTAAATGTTAAACGGAAGAAAGCAAGTTCATCAGGGAATTTAAATTTTCATTCTTAGCTTAAATCAGTATGTTATAGTTCTTTTCCATTTATTTTTCAAAATTATGTGCAGAGCAATCAATATATGTATCAAACAATTTTTCCTTGTCATTTCATAGATCAGTCATCAATCATGACATGAAACTAACATGAACAGTAGTTTACAACCTTTTTCATATCCAAAATTTTTAACATAGCTAAAAAAGTTTGTGAATTATCCTTTATAAGATCATCACATGTACAACTTAAGTTAAATCACAACAGATTTTTAGCTTGACTATACAAAGTATAAGGACAGCTATCCTACTCGACCCAGCGTCGGCGTCTTTCCGCGTCTCCACCTTGGTTAAAGTTTTTTTACACTTTCTTTTTTTCAACTTATCTCTGTAATTACTTAATGGATTTGATTCAAACTTGAAATACTTATTCCTCATCATCATCCACATCCTCTGACATAAGGGCCATAACTCTGGCACCAATATTTCATGAATTATTCCCTCCTTTTCACTTAGATTTTCAGGTAAAATTTTTGATGCACTTTCACTCTATCTCTGTTATTACTGAATGGATTTGATTTAAACTTAAAATAGTTGTTCAACATCATCATCCACATCATATGACACAAGGTGCATAACTCTGGCTCTATTTTTTCATGAATTATTCCCCCCTTTTAACTTAGAATTTCAGGTTAAAGTTTTATGCACTTTCACCCTATCTCTGCTATTACTGAATGGATCTGATTCAAACTTAAACAATTGTTCAACATCATTACCCTTATCATATGACATAATGTGCATAACTCAGGGGGCCAATTTTTCATGAATTATTTCCCCTTTTTACTTAGAATTTAATGTTAAAGTTTTGATGCACTTTCACTCTGTCTCTGTTATTACTGAATGGATTTGATTCAAACTTAAAATAGTTGTTCAACATCATCACCCACACCATATGACAAAAGGTGCATAACTCTGGCACCAATATTTAATGAAATATGCCCCTTTTTGCTTAGGATATATGTATATAGTGTTTTGATACATTTTACCTCTCTTATTCCTTAAGTTGTTATTTTTGACATAGACTCAGGCTATTGTGCAATATCTTCATCCACAACTGGAGTCATTAAACACTCCAGTGACAGCTCTAGTTTCCTCAGATGTGCCCAGTTTCACTATCCAGCATCAAAATAGTCAAGCACGCTGTCTCCTGTGACAGCTCTTGTTGCACACCTGATAACCAACCATGATGATGGACATAACTGATTAGTATTTTTTTTATATTTTCACAATTTTTCATTTATGAAAAATAAAGTATTGTTTGAAAAGAAAAATATGTTAAAATTATAGTATTAAATTTTACTTTTCAGACCCGTGTCCTGTCATCAGTTCATTTTCAGTTTGGAGGAGTGGGGCTGGATCCAAGAGGGGAAATTGATTCAACAACTATTGGGTCCAGCCTTGCTGTGGAGTTTATCTCCAAAGAATTAAAACTGTTGGAGAAGTTTCATGAATACGTTGGTATGACTATTTTGCATTTTTTATACCACCACTAAACATGTTTAGGGGCGCTTTGTCGGAGTCAGTTTTGTTCCGCCCTGTCAAGTCGCATAAACTACATGTATATCGCAGTTATTACTAAATGGATTTGATTTAAACTTAAAATAGATGTTCCACCTTAACACCTACATCATGTGACAAAAGATGCATAATTCTGACACCAATTTTTCATGAATTATGCCCCCATTAACTTAGAATTTAAGGTTAATACCTGGTATCATCAGCATGTCTGCTATTTTTATATTTTTTACTTTTGTGAAGAGTTACAATATATGTTGCATGTATCATGTGAACTGTATATATTAACTACCTGGGGATGTATTAAGTAGCATTCAAAGACTGTAACTGAGTAATAGTAAATATTGCAGTTGTTTTAACTTTGTTAATGGTATATCCTATAGTAATGTAATTCTACAGAGCTGTCTGTAGTTAAAAAGTGAATATATGTGTTCACTGAAAGTTCCTTCACTGAATACCATGCATATTAAACAGTGACAGAGCAAAAATAAAACAAATTTAGCATTTAGATATCTCAAGTTGTAGGTTTTTACCTAAAAATTACTTTTGGGCCTATTATACATCAAACGTATTTGGTAACTCTTGTTCAATAAATCTTTTCAGATGTCAAACAAAGGGCTCCAGCTAAAGAGGACACAAAACGAGAAGACCTGCGCAAACTTGTACGCCAGAAGTACAGAACATGTTGGGGTAAGAAACTTATGCACTGGACTTCATTTTATTTTAGAAGTCACCTAAAAGTAATTAATCATTAAGCTATCATTGAAAGGCTTATTGTAAGCTTTGAAACTTGTTTTTAGCTCATGGTGAGTTTTTGTGATCGCTAAATGTCTGTCGTCTGTTGTGGGTAGTGTGTCTTGCGTTGTCCGTTGTGTGTCCAACAATTTCTAAAATAATCTTCTTCTTCAAAACCACTGGGCAGAATTACGCCAAACTTCACAGGAATGATCCTTGGGTGGTCCCCTTTCAAAATTCCAAGGAGAACTCTGGTTGCCATGGCCACCAAAAGGAAAAACTTAAAAATCTTTTTATCCAAAACTACAGGGCCTAGGGCTTTGATATTCGGTATGTAGCATCATATAGTAGTTCTCTACCAAGATTGTTCAAATTATTCCCATAGGGTCAAATATGGCCCCACCCCAGGGCCAACTGGTTTATAAACACTTAAATAGGAAAAAAATTAAAAATCTCCTTGTCTGATACCACAAGACGTAGGCCTTTGATATTTGGTATTTAGCATTGCCATATAGTCCTCTACGAAGATTGATCAAATTATGTCCCTAGGGTGAAAAGAGACCCTGCACCAGGGGATACCAAGTTTTACATAGACATATAGCTAAAGCAAAATAATCTTTTTGTCTGAAACTGCAAGTCCTAAGCTTTTGATATTTGGTATGTAGCATAACCAAGTGATCCTTTACCAAGATTATTTAAAATTATGCTCCAGAGTTGAAAAGAGGCCCCACCCAGAGGGGTGGGGGGCCCAAGTTTTACATAGACTTGTATTGGAAAAAAAACATTAAAAATCTTCTTCCCTGAAACTGCAAGGTCAATGCTTTTGATATTTAGTATGTTGCATTGCCTAGTGGTCCTCTACCATAATTATTCAAATTATGCCCCTGGGGTGAAAAGAGGCCCCTGGGGGTACTAAGTTTTACATAGACTAACATAGGAAATTTTTTTTTAAAATCTTGTCTGAAAGTGTAAGGCTTAAGCCGCTGATATTTGGTATGTAGCTTTGCTTAGTGGTTCTCTAATAAGATTATTCAAATTATGCCCTTGAGGTGAAAAGAGGCCCCGCCCCAGGTGTCACTTGTATATGTGTTATATAGGGAAATATACTTCAAAAATTATCTGATCATATTTCCTAAAGTTTTTAATTATAATTACCTGATGACCCTAAGTAACTAGGGGTCACTTGACCGTGACCTTGACCTATTGACCTATGTTTTTCTTTTTTAAAATACAGCCTAGAAATTAGGCTGACATATACAGTTTTGTACACTGATCTTAACAGCATAGAAATTTGGATCACGGCAATAACTTTTGATAAAGATTTCAGTACTCATCTCTAATGTTCTTATTGTGACCTACTGACCTACTTTCTTGTTTTTGAAGCTACAGGAAAGAGATTTGGACCACCTGTAAAAAATTTTAACAGGTTTCAGTACTTATCTTGAAGAATCTTTACCATGACCTTCTCACCTAGTTTTTTTTTTCTTGAAGCTTAAGCAAAGAAATTTGTTCAAGCAAGCAGTTAAAGTCAGGTGAGCAATATAGGGCTATCATGGCTAGTATCTGCTAGTTCTTAAAGGGATATGCCTCCATATATTCATCATTACTTTAGATTTTGCGAAATAGATAACAATAAGTAATATCTTGTATTTTGTATCCAATTTTAATGGCTACCGCATTCGAGAGTTTGCAACATTTTTTTTAGTAAATGAGCGTTTTAACCCCCCTCCATGACTGGTGGCAGGGGTTTAAATGGTCTCTGTCAGTCTGTCCGTCTTTCCATCTGTCCGTAACACTTTTGTGTCTGCTCCATATCTCCTTGATGCCTTGAAGGATTCCCTTGACACTTGGGTCAAATGATCAACTCATTAAGACAATGTGTAGAACTCATGAGTCAGCCTTCTTGACTCAAGGTCAAGGTCACAACTCAAGGTCAAAGTTTTAGTTTTCCATTTTTGTGTCCACTCTACAACTCTTTAACCCCTTGAAGGAATTTTATAGAACTTGGTTCAAATGTCAAATTGCAGAACCCATGAGTCAGCCATGGTCAAGGTCACAAGTTAGGGTCAAAGGTTTGATCCTCCCATTTTGTGTTCACTCTGTATCTCCTAAACCCCTGGAAGGATTTTCATCAAACTTTGGTCAAATGATCATCTCATCAAGGCAATGTGCAGAACTTGTAAGTCAGCCATGTTGGCTCAAGGTCAAGGTCACAACTCTTGTTCAAAGGTTTGAGCCTTAATTTTTGTGTCTGCTTTGTATCTCCTTATCCCCTGGATTTATATGATACCTGAGTCAAATAATCACCTATCCAAGATGATGTGCAGAACTCATGAGTCAGCCATGCTGGCTTTAGGTCAAGGTCACAGCTCTAGGTCCGCTCTACATCTCCTTAATGCCTTGAAGGAATTTTATAAAACTTGGGTCAAATGATCACCTCTTCAATACCATGTGCAGATATTATGTGTCAGCCATGCTGAATCAAGGTCAATGTCACAAGTTAGGTTCAAAAGTTTGAGTCTTCCATTTTGTGTCCACTCTGTATCTCCTAAACCCCTTGAAGGATTTTCACCAAATTTGGGTCAAACGATCATCTCATCAAAAACTCAGTCAGCCATGTCAGCTCAAGATCAAGGTCACAACTCGAGGACAAAAGTTTGAGCTCTGTCTATCCTAAACCCCTTGAAGGATTTTCATGAAACTTTGATCAAATGATCACCTCGTCAAGATGATGTACTGAATTTATAAATCATCCATGTTAGTTCAAGGTCAAGGTCACAGCACTAAGTCGAAGGATTACCCTTTTACTATCCATAACAGTGGCGAGGAATTTAGCTGTCTTTCAGACTATCTTGTTGTTAATTAAAACATGCGGAATGTAATTCTGAGATGTTTCAGTAGCAATTACAAAAGTGACTTAGATCTGGAGGCATACAGCTTTAACTTCCCTAAGTTGTTCCTGATATGATGCAAAATGGGGAAAAGTTTAACTAACAGAAACAGAAAATCTATAAAATATCATTACAGAAAATGCAACTGGGCAAAAGAAGGCCGTACCATATCTGGACATCAAAAAAGGAAAGATCAGAGTAAAGGCTACTGGTCTTCCAAATGGTGTTGATTTTGAAGACCCAAGCAGCTATGGGTCGAAAAAAATGAAGGCCATACTTGCTTGTACTATTTCTATGAAAGTATGGTATGTATTAACAATATATTATCAACATTTATTGACTTTAGAGTTATAAATTCTTGAAATTTATAAGTATAGTATAAACAGAACAGTTACATTGTTTCTAAATGATAATTTGAAAATGCTTGAGCCTAGGATTGTGAAAGTTGATAGGGAGGTTAATCATGACTAGCAGATGACCTCTATTGATTATAAGGTCAAAGGTCAAGGTAACAGAACCCAAAACAGTAGAACTTTTGTGTACAGTGACTAATTTCTGCTCCTTGTGCAATAAACGGATGCATCAAAGGGGAGGCATTTCATGTTCTACGAGCTCTTGTCCATTGTGGTAATTTCAGCATTTTATCATATTTTAATGAAAAAAATACAGATTCTATTAGAAAGGGTAAAAAGTATTACTAAAATAATTTTTTGAAATGTTTCTTTATTTTGTCATTTTGATTTGCAGCCCAGATCCAGAACCAGTGACTATGAGTGTGATGAGAGGACATTGTCTTCAAGTGATGTAGTAGAAAGTTGTCCTAAAACAGTAGAAGAAACGTATCCAGACAGTATATATGAGGCAATTTTTTATTTGGTTGAAGAAGCTGTCCTTTTGTATTTTCTCAGAAAGTCAAAGAAATAAATCTAAACTCAAAGTTGTAGGATATCTAAGAAGTTGTGATCAACAAATATACTCATCAAGTTTGTTAAAATCTACATTGTAAAACACTTTCTATTGGCATTAAGACACCAAAATTAAGTAAATTTTGCTGTCCCTCAAGTGAAATTTACACATTCCGGCCTTTGTTTTAAGTTATTTGCAACTACCTTTTCAGAATCCCTTTCGTTATATTTTGATTTGGGATCCATCCAGTTGTGTAAACAACAGAAACAAGTATATTTTTTGTTCTTTTCAGGTAAGATACATGTTTGAAATTTGTCTCTAACTTTTTGTGGAAAATGTCTTTGCAGTAACATTTAGTGGTGTAATACCAGAAGCAGCATAAAGATACTAAATGTTTACTCTTCAAAAGGAGGTTCACTTCTTCATAAAATGGCTGCCATGTTAACATGACAATCTGCAAAAAGGATTGATTACTAACAGCAGTGAAACAGCCAGGTCACTAAGTAGTCAATTTGCTCAGTATTCAGAATATTACATTCCTGGAATTGATCTTGATGCAATTAGCATCAGAGAAATATATAGAAAAGAAACACTTTCAATCACTGCAGATCAGTCATTTATGGGGATTTGGCAAGTATCCGCTCTGGCAAGTATTCTTGAATTTCCAATTTATTCCGTGTATCCCAATAAAGGAAACCCTAATGCAGTGTTTTCCCTTGGCTTTCGAAAATAAGGGTCATGGTGACCCCCAGTGTTTCACATGTGGGGGTCATTTTCAAATTTTGGGGGTCATACAGATATACTAAAATTAGTATTTTGAATAAAACTTTGTTTTTCTTATACTAGTGATTATACAGATTGAAGTCTTTCCTCATATTTGTCACTGAATAAAATGATAAAAACAGCTGAACAGTTTGACTTTTATTTATATATGTGCTAAAATATGTTTTAGTACTTTTTACCAGGCAGTGTTATAGTAGAAACAGGCGATCTGAACCACTGGGTCCTACTGAACTTGCTGCCGACGATGTCACAAACATCGTCAGCATGCTTTGATTTTGAGCCATCTTTTTTTAGTAAACAGCAGACTGGTACTATTAGTAGTAGTAGCGAGCAGCGATAACAACTGTTACAAAGTGTTAATTAGTCAAAGTATCAGACTGGGTATTGAATTTGTGAAATGTGAATCGACGCAAATATAGACAAGAGCTGTCTCCATAGGATGACACATGCCTCCGATGGCACTTTGAATGAATAGTTATGGCCGATGTTAGAGTTTAGGACCTTTGACCTACGGAGCTGGGTCTTGCGCGCGACACGTCATCTTACTGTGTCACACATTCATGCGTAGTTATTTTAAAATTCATGCATGAATGACAAAGATATGGACCGGACACGCCCATCAATGCACTATCATGAAAAATGACCTTTAACGTCTAAGTGTGACCTTGACCTTTGAGCTACGCACCTGGGTCTTGCGTGCGACACGTCGTCTTACTGTGGTACACATTCATGCCAAGTTATTTGAAAACCCATCCATGGATGACAAAGATATGGACCAGACACGCCCATCAATGCACTATCCTTTAACGTCTAAGTGTGACCTTGAACTTTGAGCTACGTACCTGGGTCTTGCACGCGACACGTCGTCTTACTGTGGTACACATTCATGCCAAGTTATTTGAAAATCCATCCATGGATGACAAAGATATGGACCGGACACGCCCATCAATGCACTATCCTTTAACGTCTAAGTGTGACCTTGACCTTTGAGCTACGGACCTGGGTCTTGCGCGCGACATGTCGTCTTACTGTGGTACACGTTCATGCCAAGTTATTTGAAAATCCATCCATCGATGACAAAGATATGGACCGGACACGAAAATTGCGGACAGACTGACAGACCGACAGACTGACGGACCGACAGACGGTTCAAAAACTATATGCCTCCCTTCGGGGGCATAAAAATTGGTGACACAGTCTGCATATAATTACGAAACTGAAAGTACATTTTCAGAAAATCGCTCGATGTAAACAAAATTGGCCTGATTTTGATTTTCAAGAAATTGCGTCCACTGTGACGCACAGAATTTATTTTTACGGGTCATTTGTCAGAAAAGTGCGACTATGACGCAGGATTTGTGCGTCAGGGAAAACCCTGCTAATGTACGAAGAGATCTGAACCGACTGATACTGCCACGTACTCCAACTGTCTCAGAGGCTGTACATATTCTATAGACAAATCATAGGGAGAATATTCCAAATAAGCATTGGGTACCCAACCATTTTGTCTCAGTAGTGCCCTTCACAAAAAGGTGTTTAAGAAGTACAAACACTACACATGACGTATCAGAACCCAAGGATGATGTGAAAATACAGAGCCAGCAAGGTAAGGTGGAAAATAGTGTAGAAAGCCCTACTAAAATGAAAGATGACAAATGCCTGAATGATGTTATTAACCCAGAAAAAATAATAGATAATCAGATTAACACTGACTGCCAAGAAAACAGTGAAAAAATAGAAGGTTCAACCACAACCAAAACCGAAGTTGATCCTTGCAGGATTCACGAAAAAGAATCTAATGGAAAAGATGCAGAAGTAGTTAACAAAATGAATACAGATGAAGCTAACGAGTATGGACGAAATTCATATTCTAAGACGGATGAACAGAGTTCAAATGAAAGACCAAGTATGAATGATGAAAATAACAATCAAATGAATCAAAGTAAAAGCACTCAGGGTAAAGGTTTCAGTGTGCCAGGGATAAGGGAATTATTAAATAAATATGTATTTGTAAATTTTTATGGTAGACCTTACCCTGGCTATGTCACAGATACTGATGAAACAGAAATGGAAATTTCATGTATGCATCAAGTGGGTAAAAAGCGAGCCAACTGTTTTTTTCTGGCCAAAAAATTTTAAAGATATTTTATGGTACAAATATGAACAAATCATTACCATAATTCCAGAGCCAACACCTATTCCAAAAACTAATCATTTAAAAGTAGATGAGAAAATGTGGGAAGAAGTGTCAAATTCCTTAAATAAATGACTGCTGACTGAATTGTTAAAACACTAGTTGTTTAGAATAGCTGTTTTTCTTGGACATTGTTTAGACTTCTTTGTTGTGCCAGGTTGTTTTCTGATACTTGTTTTTTGTTTTAGAAATACTGCACTTGTTGTGTTGTCAGGAAATCTCTTTTTATTTAAATTGTCGTTTTCAAGGGAGGATATCCTTGTATTTATACCGCACATTTAGATTGCATCAGTTCACTGCAATGAATTAGTAATCAACTCTTGCTCAAAACTGTGTTAAATTTGACAGTACCTTTCATGTTGACTTTCCTATAAATTTTTAATTTCTATATATGGACGCAAATTATTCACACAAGATCTAATTCAGAGGTGTTTCTACTTAACGTTTAACTGGATACCTCAAAAGTATCACATATGTTTTGTTACTGCATTAGTAACCTCTAATCTTCATAAATTCATACATTATGTTTTGATAGCACAACTAGACTTTAGCTAGTTTACAACATTTAGTTCAAAACATTTATTTTCCATCAAATAGGTGGACATTTCAAACAGCAGATTTAAAGCTAGCAATTTTTGTATATCTTCTTTTTTTCTTACAGTGATAGAAAATGTCCATGCAGTAACAATTTAGTTTTGTACTAATAAAGAGGATTGTAGGACATTTGCCCCCCAGGACATTTGCCCCCCAATGAAAAAATGAACTCCTGGACATTTGCCCCCCAGTTGAAATGGCAGATAGGACATTTGCCCCCCATTGCTTATTTTTGGAATGGACATTTGACCCCCAATATTTTTGTCCTATATGCCAGTATATATAACTGTATTTTTGGTTGTTTTATTATCAAAATTACTCTAAAAGGCAATTTTCAGTAAAAAAAAGTATTTTATTAATAATAATTTGATAAATATGTAAATTACTTTCAGGTGTTAAGGTAAATAATAGCCTATTATTGAGTAATAAAAGTGTTCATAACAGTGATATAATTTCTTAATTAGTGCAATGTTTTTAACACTCAAACTTGTTAATTTGGCAATTATCTACGACAAAATTGTATAAAACAAAGCCATTGTCCCCTAAAATTTGACGAATGTCTTGTATCAAGTTCCCAAAAAATCACTGGGGGACAAAACTATTGGGGGGAAAATGTCCGTTTCAGAAATAAGCACTGGGGGGCAAATGTCCTATCTACCATTTCAACTGGGGGGCAAATGTCCAGCAGTCCACTTTTTCATTGGGGGGCAAATGTCCTGGGGGGCAAATGTCCGGATCCCAAAAAAGAGATAATTTCTATTTCAGGTGTTCATTTCGAAATGGATATGATGATTGTGCCATTTTTAGTTTTATTAAAACTATACCATCATATTATAACTCAGAGAAAAATATATCATAATTATGTGTCTATGCGAGAATAATTCTTTGTATTTGCAATAATGCATATTTAAAGTATTTGCTAGTAGTGGTCTCTTCTAAGCATTGAGTACAACAATTTGAAAAACATTAAACTCTATTTTCCTGTTAATAATATAGTTACTTTATTGATCCTCTTTCATAGTGTAAAATCTTACATAGCTGGAAAACTGCTCCATGTCTTTGCAATAACATTAATAGTCTGTGCGGTAACAGAAAATACACTAGGTGTTGTGTGGATATATATATGTGATAGTTAATTTTTTCCCCTACAGTTCATTTCATTATTTTTACTGTTGATACTATGTTTGTATCTTGTTCTTGTTCAATACGTTCAATAAAAAATTGTAAAATCACAGATATTTGTCAAATATTTCTCTGCAGTAACAACAAATGTCTTTGGAGTAACAAAATAGCTCTACACAAAAGAAGACCCCAAACCATCTTTGTTTTTATGAATGGACTTGAGGGTTTCCATAGCATACTCTACATGCTGCTGATATACTGGCACAGGAATAAAATGGCATTTCAAGCTTATTTTGAAGTCCAAGTTAAAAAAAAACTATTACATTTTATCTAGTTTTTAAGGAATGTGCATATATTGGCTTAAAAATAATTCAGTAGGAAAATAACCAAAACCTTCACTGTTAATTTATGAGAGCTTGTCTTAAGATGTATAATAAAAATGATTTTTTTCATAAAACTAAGGAAAAAATTATGATTTAAATGAATTAAAAACTTGTTACTGCAAAGACAACAGTTTGAAAGAGCCCTATATGACCTTTGACCTTTATAGGATGAATTAAGCCTGCTCTCTTATTTATTTCAGTTATACATATATACTACTGTCACTGCAAAGTAAAACAAGAGGGCCAAGATGGCCCTAGGTCGCTCACCTAAGAAACACACCATAACAGTGTAAAACATGTTTGACCTAGTGATTTCATGGAAACAAATATTCTGACCAATTTTCATTAAGATTGGACCAAAAAATTGGTCTCTTGTGATAAAACAAGCATTTTCTTAGATATGACCTAGTTTTTGACCCTAGATGACCCATGTTCAAACTCGACCTAGATTTTATCGAGGCAATCATTCTGACAAAAATTCATGAAGATCAATTGAAAAATACAGCCTCTATCACATACACAAGTTTTTTCTTTGATTTGACCAAGTGACCTAGTTTTTGACCTCAGATGACCCATATTCAAATTCGACCTAGATTTCATTAAGGCAATCATCCTGACCAAATTTCATAAAATCAATTGAAAAAAACAGCCTCTATCGCATACACAAGATTTTTCTTTAATTTGACCTAGTGACCTAGTTTCTGATCTCAGATAACCCATATTCAAACTCGACCTAGATTTCATCAAGGCAATCACTCTGACCAAATTTCATGAAGATCAATTGAAAACTACATCCTCTATTGCATACACAATGTGTTTTCTTCGATTTGACCTAGTGACCTAGTTTTTGACCCCAGATGACCCATTTTCGAACTCGGCCTAGATTTTATCAAGGTAATCATTCTGGCTAAATTTCATGAAGATCAGTTGAAAAATACCGCCTCTATCGCATACACAAGGTTTTTCCTTGATTTGACCTAGTGACCTAGTTTTTGAACCCAGATGACCCATTTTCGAACTCGGCCTAGCTTTCATCAAGGTTATCATTCTGACCAAAATTCATGAAGATCAATTGAAAAATACCGCCTCTATCGCATACACAAGGTTTTTCTTTGATCTGACCTAGTGACCTAGTTTTTGACCCGAGATGACCCATTTTCGAACTCGGCCTAGATTTCATCAATGCAATCATTCTGACCAATATTCATGAAGATCAATTGAAAAATACAGCCTCTATCGCATACACAAGGTTTTTCTTTGATTTGACCTAGTGACCTAGTTTTTGACCCGAGATGACCCATTTTCGAACTCGGCCTAGATTTCATCAAGATTATCATTCTGACCAATATTCATGAAGAATAATTGAAAAATACAGCCTCTATCGCATACACAAGGTTTTTCTTTGATTTGACCTAGTGACCTAGTTTTTGACCCAAGATGACCCATTTTTAAACTCGGCCTAGATTTCATCAAGGCAATCATTCTGACCAATATTCATGAAGATCAATTGAAAAATACAGCCTCTATCGCATACACAAGGTTTTTCTTTGATTTGACCTAGAGACCTAGTTTTTGACCCGAGATGACCCATTTTCGAACTCGGCTTAGATTTCATCAAGGTTATCATTCTGACCAATATTCATGAAGATTAATTGAAAAATACAGCCTCTATCGCATACACAAGGTTTTTCTTTGATTTGACCTAGTGACCTAGTTTTTGACCCGAGATGACCCATTTTCGAACTTAGCCTAGATTTCATCAAGGTTATCATTCTGACCAATATTCATGAAGATCAGTTGAAAAATACAGCCTCTATCGCATACACAAGCTAAATGTTGACGGACGACAGACGACGGACGACAGACGACAGACGCCGGACATCGAGCGATCAGAAAAACTCACCTGAGCTAAAAAATAAGTCTTGATTAGTTTCATATTTTACTTTTTTGGTCATGCAAATTTCAACCAAAAAAAATACTGCCTCATACGCTAATCTGTCAAATGGACCAAATTATAAAATGTTGATGCATTTTTTCAAAAGTACTTCTCTTTAATATGATGATTGCTTACATTGTTTCTCATATTTTCCCACCAGTTTGAAAATAAAATGATAGTCAAAATTGTCACATTTATAATGTTTTAAGTAATCAACAACTGTAGATTTTTGTTCATGCAAATTTTAATACAGATATTGTGTTATATCACATTGTAGGGTTTACTGATATAAATCCATTTTGATTACAATCAGGGGAGTAATCAGATATAAAATAATTTTAAGATCTGACAGATTTATCATGGAATCCAAGATTTATTGTTGTTGAAGATATTTTGGAAGTTTGTATCAAATCAAACCATAAATGAAGTCTCCATGTGGCTGCAAAAGCCAAAATAGCAAATTTTGGACCTTTAAGGGGCCATAACTCTGGAACCCATGATGGAATCTGGCCAGTTCAACAAAAGGAACCAAGATCTTGTGGTGATACAAGTTGTGTGCAAGTTTGGTTAAAATAAAATTATAAATGAAGCTGCTATTGTGCAGACAAGGTCAAAATAGCTAATTCTGGCCCTTTCAGGGGCCATAACTCTGGAATCCATTATGGGATCTGGCCGGTTCAAGAAAGGAACCTAGATCTTATGGTGACACAAGTTTTGTGCAAGTTTGCAAGTTTGATTAAATTCAAATCATAAATGAAGCTGCTATTGTGTAGACAAGGTCAAAATAGCTAATTCTGGCCCTTTCAGGGGCCATCACTCTGGAACCCATAATGGAATCTGGCCAGTTCAAGAAAGGAACCAAGATCTTATGGTGATACAAGTTGTGTGCCAGATGGCTCGAAGATGTGTCCGTCGCAGAAAGAGCAATCTTGATCTGGCCTGATGTTTGTAAATACTTATCTGCTGTACAGAAACGCCCAAAAAGTAAGCAGCCAACATGCCAGTCTTACCGCAACCTTCTAGACTTCAAACAGGATCCACTTGTTGTGGCCAAACTTCACTTTTTCATTTCGATAGCAAAGATGCTAACCGAGTTCCTGAAAGTATTCTAGACAGAAAAACCAATGCTGCCTTTTCTCAGTCAAGAGCTCGAGTCTATTATTAGGAGCCTCCTGTCAAGGTTTGTCAAACCAACTGTTATAAGTTCGGTAACAAGTGCATCAGGGTTGGCTAAGGTAGACGTCAGCAACAAAGACCATCTAGTAGCACCTGATAAAGTTGACATTGGCTTTGCCAGCAAGAAAGTAGTTGATGATGCAAACAAGTCAATTTCTGTCAGCCAGCTACAAAGGTATGAGTTTTATCAAGAATGCATCACATTCTTGTCGAAGATAGTTGAAAAGCTAAATGAAAGAAGCCCGCTGAAATACTCATTAGTTAGAGCTCTGCAAAGTCTTGACCCTAGATTTGTTACTTTACATACAGAGAAAGCTACAGAGAAGTTCCAGGTATTGCTACAGAAGCTGCTAGATTGTAAGTAGCTAACATCTGACATGTGTGACAATATTCTTCAGCAATTCAAAAGGTGGATACTAGATATGGACAACGCTACAAAGGAGCTCTTCAAAAGCTACAGCATGAAAAATGAAAGATTAGACAAATTTTATGTCACATATTTTTCCGACAGAGAAGAATATAAAGATCTATTTGAAGTGGTGAAAATGATGTTGATACTATCACATGGTCAGTCGGCTGTTGAAAGGGGCTTTTCAATAAATAAGGACATGCTTACACCTAACCTAGCAAAAGAGAGCTTAGTTTCATACAGAACAGTGTATGATGGGGCAAAAAGAGAAATTGACGAAAAAAAACTCACAAGCAGCTGCTGAAACCAAAACTGAAGCAAAAAAGTTGGATGTTTCAAAAGTGACTGTGACCAAAAAAATGTTATCTGACTGTAGAGCAGCTAGGTCCAGGTATCAGCAGTATCTTGATGATACAAAGAAACTTGAAGCTCTGGAAAAGAAAAATGAAAGAAAGACCGAAATTGAAAAAGAGTTGTCCAATCTCAGAAAAAACAAAAGAAAACTTGAGTCATCTATAGTAACTATGCAAAAAGATGCAGATGACATTGCTCTGGAGGCTGAAAAGAAAAGGAAAATAGAATTCTTTAACTATTAAGGAAGTGTTGTAAAGTGGACATTTTTTTTCACAATGAGTGACTTTTTGGCATTAGGAATATAGCCAAATAACGACTAAAACAACAGCCAAAAAAAAAACAACAACCTTGAATAGTGACAGTCGCGAGTGATAAAATAAACATTGAATAAATTCTTGGAGGTTGGAGGGAAAGATTGACGTTCTTCTACATAGATTTATACACACATAAGTTATTTTATTTATTAATGTTTTTTTTATAATTTAATAACATTTTTTCTTTCATAGAATTGAGCCTTGTCATATTAAAATGGGCTATCTTTATGAAAACATGGACATTCTTGAACACGGATTTATACACAGGTAATTTACTTCATGTCAAATTGTCTTTTTTATCATATTCTACTCTTGATTTAATAATTTTTAAACAGTTTTAATTGAATTGTACCTCAATATTAAAAGAGGCCATCTTATTGAAAAAAGAATGTTTCATTGAGAATAAAATTGTGAATTCTGTCTTTAAACTGACCATAATTACTTACAATGCCCATGTAAATGAACAGAATATTTTTTATTTGTTGAAGAATAGAATTCTTTAACTATTAAGGAAGTGTTGTAAAGTGGACATTTTTTTTCACAATGAGTGACTTTTTGGCATTAGGAATATAGCCAAATAACGACTAAAGCAACAGCCAAAAAAAACAACAACCTTGAATAGTGACAGTCGCGAGTGATAAAATAAACATTGAATTAATTCTTGGAGGTTGGAGGAAAAGATGGACGTTCTTCTACATAGATTTATATACACATAAGTTATTTTAATTGTAAGTGTTTGTTTCTTTATAATTTAATAATATTTTCTCTTTCATAGAATTGAGCCTTGTCATATTAAAAAGGGCTATTTTTATGAAACCATGGACATTCTTGTACATGGATTTATACACAAGTAATTTATTTCATGTCAAATTGTCTTTTTTATCATATTCTACTCTTGATTTAATAATTTTTAAACAGTTTAATTGAACTGAACCTCAATATTAAAAGAGGCCATCTTATTGAAAAAAGAACGATTCATTGAGAATAAAATTGTGAATTCTGTCTTTAAATTGACCATAATTACTTACAATGCCCATGTAAATGAACAGAATATTTTTATATATGTTTAAGAATAGAATTCTTTAACTATTAAGGAAGTGTTGTAAAGTGGACATTTTTTTTCACAATGAGTGACTTTTTGGCATTAGGAATATAGCCAAATAATAATTATGATCGCTTTAGATCAATTAATTAAAGTTATTTTTTCCAGAAATACGGTTTGTTTACAATTGTAAAACGTTCGGATTGCTTCGGTTATCTCGGTTAAAATGCAGCTTCCGGTAAGCTGGTTCCAGTTTGTTAACATTACTGTCCCATCAAATCGCGGGCAAAAGTCTGTCACATGACTCAGCATCTTCCTTTTTCTGTTTTCATTTTCAAGCCACAATTTTACACTACATGTTCAATATACGCGAGTATGCATCTAGAACAGGTGCTGGTGCCTTAGCGTGGCGTGAATATGACGAACAGTTTCGTCTACGGCAAGCTATCGCTCCAGCATCCTGGGCTAAGATCAACCCAGACCTTTGGTTCCGTTGTTTACAGATAAGAGGAAACAACATGGTTAACAATACTAGAAATCAAGCAAACCCTTTCTGATATACCTGCAACGATTTTAATGCAGGCAACTGCTCATGGCCGGATTGCAGATTCAAACACGTATACTCTAAGTGTTCAGGGGTACACCCGGAAATAAACTGCTTCCGACCAAACTTTCCGGTAAACCGTCCCCCATCTGTTTCCCCTTCACCCCCTTTTCATGGCCGAAGATATCATATATTTTCAAGGGGAAAAGGCAACTACCGCGGAAGAGGCAGAAATTAAGACAGACGAAACACCTTGGCCGGATACTTTCTACAATAAAAATCTAAAAAATTTGGCAAAGTCGCCCATAAACATCGCTGCTCTAAAACAACATTTAGTCTCCTATGATAAAACGGAGGCTGATTTTCTGATCAACGGCTTTGAAAACGTTTTTTCGTTACAGTACTCTGGCCCGCGAATAAAGCACAATTCAGAAAACCTGCATTCTTGTAAAACACATCCGCAGATAATTAAACAAAAAATTATAAAAGAACTCAAAGCCTGTTGATTAGCAGGCCCTTTTTCAGAAGCGGAACGCATTTCCCTGCTGCCCAACTCCGTTATATCGCCTATTGGTTTAGTTCCGAAAAAAGAAGAAAACGAATTCAGGATGATACACCACCTCTCTTTTCCCCCGCGTTATATGTTTACTTGAGGGATACACAATTCTAACTTTCTTTTAGAATCACGACGAAATGTTTTTTTGTTGGGTTTAACGTCGCAGCGACACAATTTTAGGTCATATGGCGACTTTCCAGCTTTAATGGTGGAGGAAGACCCCAGGTGCCCCTCCGTGCATTATTTCATCACGAGCGGGCACCTGGGTAGAACCACCGACCTTCCGTAAGCCAAATGAGGTTTCGAACCCACATCGATGAGGGGCAAATGGTTTGAAGTCAACGACTCTAACCACTCGGCCACGGAGGCCCCCACGACGAAATGAGAAGCTGACATAGCGTTATAATTCTTTTAATGTATTTTTCAGTAGCATTTAAGGTAAACAAATGTCCTGTTTATACAATTAGAATTTCTTATGTAACATAGAACAGCGTTTAAAAATATGTTTAATATATTACCGGTGGGTGGGGTATTGTCTATACCGCTCATACGGCCAACCCGCGTTATAAATTTAACCCCCGCTAGATCTGCGGGTCTCGAACCTTGGACCCCGACGACAGCGTTATAAAGGGGTCCCAGTGTATTGTCTGTGACCTATAATACTGTTTGTATACTTATTTTTACAACTAACAACTGACATGACTGTACAAGTTATTATTTATTCATTGGTTGTGAAATAAAATGGAGTAAGTTTCTTTGTAGTAGAAACCAGTGAAACGGAAATCTATTTCAAGACAGTCCAATAAGTACCGCAAGAGGAAGGAATGGGTGCTTGAGGTCAGCCAGAAGAGGCAGTAGGAAAAGTGGAGCTGGGAAAGGTCAAGAAGTGGCACTTGAGGTGGGTCAAGGTCACAAGGCCGAGGAAGGTGGCAGGCAGCAGACAGTCAAACTCAAAGAGATACTGATCTGTTGAAGGAAAGAGATGATAAGATGAAGGTCAGCAATTATTATCATTAATAGCTGGTTTAATTTTCTCCATTTACCTGGTGTTTATGTCAGTATATTCATACCTAAGGCTTTACTGTGGAGAAATCCTGCAGTCCAGTAAGTCACATGGAACACGTCATGGCCGAGTGCTTGAATGTACATATATTTATCAATACTGAAGGGTCAAGGTTCAATCCTCGCCATTTCCATGGTGGCAATATCCTTAAGCAAAACCTTCAATTCCACAGTACCTCTCTATTTGAGGTTGATTCCACCTCATCTGGAGTGAGACTCGATGTCAGTTAATATAAATTTTTGGAAGTTGTTTTGCAGTGGAGAATAAAGAAATGAGTAAAAACCAAATCAACTTTAAAATATGGAACAGTTTCCTAATGGGACAATTGAGCTGTGCCTTGTGATTTGAAACTTCACCAACTGTCTCGATGTGGTGAACATTTGTGTCCAGTGTGGCATCATCAACTTTCAGACAAGGCTGCCAGCATAAACTCACGTGTACTGGTGTATGAAAGACTGTCAGATGGATGCAGAACAACTGAAATCTCGGATTTTAAATATTGTAGAACATTATAAAAACAACCACGAACACTGTCACTCAACATCCAGATGTAAATATGATAAAAACTATGGGAGTAGCAAGATAATCATTACAGATCCAAAAGCAGAACACTTATTGACTGAGGCACTGACAAAGGTACAAATCTGTAAGAATCCACAGGATTACATTCACTGCATGGACACTCTGTATGTTCAAAGTTTCAACAATGCTTTGCTCCAGTACCAAGACAAACAGATTAATTTTACAGATATAATATACATATTTAGAACAAACCTGGCAGTCCTCGACTGGAATGAAAATGTTCACGGACCAGCAACATCATCAAAACTGGTACAAGATGTAAATGTGAGAAAAAGTTCTGTAAAAAAGGTCCTTAAAAGGAAAACATACCAATGGTGGCCACCAGTTTGGTTGAACTATGTACATAGTTACTGACAGAAACTGAGGTACAAAAAGGACAAGTGTGATTACATACATTATTTAGTGAAATAATGTGATAAAATTGTAATATTAAATATATGATGGAATTATAAAATTGTTTAATTTTCTGTTTCATAAACAACATTAATATTGTGATCTACAACATAGATATAAACTTCTGTTTCACTGTTTCAAACTTGGCTCTATAATTCAATGTAAAGCATGCTTGTGTTTACATCTTAGTTATAAATAGATAACCTCCACTGATTCATCATGATAAGCACTGCCTGCTATATAGCTCATTTACATCTGATAGTCTGATCGGATGCTGGGATATATTTAATTTCAGTAAAGATGGTTTTCTATTCAACCTTGAATTTAATTTCAGTTAAGACTTTGTAAAAACCCTTGATTCAGATTTGTACACTGCTGTTCAAGAAGAGTGAAGCAAGCAATTTGCTTTTAGACAGTCCATCTGGTACTCCCAAGAGGGAGCCTGCAGTCTGGATACTGTAAGGGGCAACCCAGTTCAGGCCAAATGGAGCAGTACTTAACTTGGGAGAGGGGGTCACAGGTTCAAACAGAGGAAGACTACGGACACAGAGTAAGATAGTTGAGATCAGCCGGAAGGCTGACAGCCAGGCAAGAGAGTAATATATATAAGGAAAAGATGGAAAAGATGAACGGAAATCAATGAATAATGCTTTCTAAACAGATAGCACAAATCGAAACATAAATCAACTAGAGCTATCACTTAAGGTGATGAATGTACCCCCCGCATGCACTGACACAATACACTGCAATTTGACGCACACAAGACTGCATAATTATGTGAACTGTATGTATATAGACAGTATGTATACAGTATAGTAACAAAAAACAAAGTCCCATAACAATGCAGAATATTTATCTAAAAGAATGTAACATGCACCATGCACAACTACTGTTGGTACTGATCACTTGTGTGAAGTTTCATTAAATTGTGTGCAAGGGTTTGGTAGATTAGGCACACACAAGATTGCATATGCAGACTGTATGTACACAGTATGTTAACAAGAAACAAAGTCCCATAACTCTGCAATTTTTGTTGCTGAAAGAACATAACATGCCCCATGCACAACTACTGTTGTTACTGATCACTTGTATGAAGTTCCATTAAATTGTGTCAAGGGGATGAGGAGAGATGGTGCACACAAGATTGTGTCTATGTATATAGTATAGTAACAAAAAAACAAAGTCCCATAACTCTGCAAATTTTTTTTCTGAAAGAACCTAACATGCCCCATGCACAACTACTGTTGTTACTGATCACTTGTGTGAAGTTTCATTAAATTGTGTCAAGGGGATGAGGAGAGATGGTGCGCACAAGATTGTGTCTATATATACAGTATAGTAACAAAAAAAAAACAAAGTCCCATAACTCTGCAAATTTTTTTTCTAAAAGAACCTAACATGCCCCATGCACAACTACTGTTGGTACTGATCACTTGTGTGAAGTTTCATTAAATTGTGTCAAGGGGATGAGGAGAGATGGTGCACACAAGATTGTGTCTATGTATATAGTATAGTAACAAAAAAAACAAAGTCCCATAACTCTGCAAATTTTTTTTCTAAAAGAACCTAACATGCCCCATGCACAACTACTGTTGGTACTGATCACTTGTGTGAAGTTTCATTAAATTCTGTCAAGGGGATAAGGAGAGATGGTGCGCACAAGATTGCGTCTACGGACAGACAGGCAGACAGACAACCTGAAACCAGTATACCCCCCCTTACAACTTTGTTGTCGGGGGGTACAATTACTTTTGCCACCGGTTTCATATGGCCTTCCACAATATTTCTATTATAAAACAATTTGTATTATAAAACAGTTTGTTCTTCCCTACTCAAGTAAATGGCCACATTCTTGTTTTAACACATCTTCTGCCAAATCATCAGAAGAAACTTTTCATGCATATAGGAATTACAATCTTCATATTGTGTTCGTTGCTTTCAGCTTTCTGTACTGCCATCTCCAATACTTTTATTAAAACTGTCGTTTGTAAAATCATGTTTCAACTGGAAGTGGATTATACAGACAAACTTGTATTAAGTAGCCAGCCAAGGAAGAGATAAAATCTGGCTGCTTGAGGCAAGTGGTTGCTTAAGCCAGTTGAAATAAGAAAAAAAAGTGAATATGGAAAGTTGGATTACTGGCTGCTTAGGGCAAGTGGCTGAAAAAATACAGGTGGCTACAAAGACAAATTCAATTATACTTCTTTATAACTTATTTGCAGAGAAAGACATTTCCTTTTTTCTTTTTTTCATACAAAAATTTTTGTTTCAAATTTGGGAGAATTTTTTTTTCAAAATTGGAAATATGCAGCTGTAAGATAAGCAAACAAGAGGACCATGATGGTCCTGAATCGCTCACCTATCCCCACATGACCCAGTGTTGAACTGAGAACGACGTCGTTATTTCTATTATTTGACATAGTGGCCTAGTTTTTGAGCACATGTGACCTAGATATCATCAAGATAAAAAATTCTGACCAATTTTCATGAAGATCCATTGAAAAATATGACCTCTAGAGAGGTCACAAGGTTTTTCTATTATTTGACCTAATGACCTAGTTTTTGAAGGCACGTGACCCACTTCTGAATCTGACCTAGATATCATCAAGGTGAACATTCTGACTAATTTTCATGAAGATCCATTGAGAAATATGGCCTCTAGAGAGGTCACAAGGTTTTTCTATTTTTAGACCTACTGACCTAGTTTTTGACCGCACGTGACCTAGTTTCGAACTTGGCCTAGATATCATCAAGAGGAACATTCTGATCAATTTTCATGAAGATCCATTGAGAAACATGGCCTCTAGAGACGTCACAAGGTTTTTCTATTTTTCGACCTACTGACCTAGTTTTTGACCGCACGTGACCCAGTTTCGAACCTAACCTAGATATTATCAAGGTGAATATTCTCACCAATTTTCATGAAGATCCATTGAGAAATATGGCCTCTAGAGAGGTCACAAGGTTTTTCTATTTTTAGACCTACTGACCTAGTTTTTGACTGCACGTGACCCAGTTTCAAACTTGACCTAGATATCATCACGGTGAACATTCTGACCAATTTTCATGAAGATCCATTGAGAAATATGGCCTCTAGAGAGGTCACAAGGTTTTTCTATTTTTAGACCTACTGACCTAGTTTTTGACCCCACATGACCCAGTTTCGAACTTGACCTAGACATCATCAAGGTGAACATTCTGACCAATTTTCATGAAGATCCATTGAGAAATATGGCCTCTAGAGAGGTCACAAGGTTTTTCTATTTTTCGACCTACTGACCTAGTTTTTGACCGCACGTGACCCAGTTTCGAACTTGACCTAGATATCATCAAGGTGAACATTCTGACTAATTTTCATGAAGATCCATTGAGAAATATGGCCTCTAGAGAGGTCACAAGGTTTTTCTATTTTTAGACCTACTGACCTAGTTTTTGATCCCACGTGACCCAGTTTCGAACTTGACCTAGATATCATCAAGGTAAACATTCTGACCAATTTTCATGAAGATCTCATGAAAAATATGGCCTCTAGAGAGGTCACAAGGTTTTTCTATTTTTAGACCTACTGACCTAGTTTTTGACCACACGTGACCCAGTTTCGAACTTGATCTAGATATCATCAAGATGAACATTCTGACCAACTTTCATAAAGATCCCATGAGAAATGTGACCTCTAGAGTGGTCACAAGCAAAAGTTTACGCAGGCACGAACGCACGCACGCACGCACGGACGGACGAAGGACGACGGACGCCACGCGATCACAAAAGCTCACCTTGTCACTTTGTGACAGGTGAGCTAAAAACAAGCCCAGAACTAGTGACCCTATAATAATGAATAACAAGTATAGCTTACATTTTAAAACAACTCTTCATAGTTGCACTGGTATTTTGTATTGAAATGTATGAATTTTACACAAGCAAATATAGATACCAGGCGAAGTGGCTTAGCTCTCTATCCACTTTGTACTGGCAATCTAAATTTGGCAAATATCAATGTATGGTCTTAAACTGATGATACAATGAAACTGAGAACCATCAAATTTTAAACTGAAAGCAATGTGAATAGCAGAACAAGTGCAATAACCCTTCTTATCCTTGAGAAAGTCAAACTTGTAGTTATCAAATACATTCAACAATTTACTTACATCATGATTTTCAAGTGCCTCTACAATTTCATAAGTATTTTTTTCCAAATTCTAATTTGCTTTTAACAAAAGATGTTGCAACTTAACGAAGTATGCTCTTGGAGCATGTTTGCCTGTCAGCTTGAATGTAAAAATATCAATCCTGCGTATGACACACCTTCTTGTCATTTGTGTAAAGTTTCATTGGAATTCCTTGAATCGTTTAAATGCTGTAACCGAGACATGAACTGCTTCGGAGGAACAAGGTAATGAAAAGGTGGTCAGTACCTTAAAAATAAAAATTTCAGAAATACATGTACCTTTCATGTTGGTACCTCAATAAAAAGTTCTAAAACTGTTGCAAGATATAGACGATAAATACTCTAGTTGTATTAGAAATAAGAGCTTTCCTCGACACATGACCTGTATATACATGTTACAGCACCCACCAGCAAGAAAGTTCGTTCATGATGGACACAGTAATTTCATTCTCAATATGTACAGCACTAACATTGAATCTGTAGACATGATCTTGAACACAAAGTTAATACTAGGTACTGATGAGGTAATCTCCACTCTTAATATTTTATGAAATAACTATCTAATTACTGTAAAATCACTAGATCCTATTACCATGAAGTTTATGGTTAGCACAAAACACATTTTATTCAGCTATGAATTGATTATTTCAATTTCTAAAATTAAATTTAATTAGAATTTTATCAGTACATAAGATTTAAATATTGCAAATTTCTTCCAAACCATGAAATTGAATCCCAGCATACAGTTAAAGTTGTCTATACTTAGATGAAATTTGAAATTAGTCCTCATGGATATTAACGATTCCAAATTACTCTCAAAACTGAGGTTTTCCATTCTGTTATCTATGATGGACTGGGAATGTCCACTTTTCATCTATGTTACATGTAACATATGGCAGGCAAACTCAGAAATGTCATATTAACTCTTCAATGGGCAAACATAAATTAAATTACACAAATAATGGACAAACAAAAAGAACTTAGCACTAAGGTATGATGAATGAACACATGACTGGCTTCTTGCACTCTATACAACCAAACAAAAACTATCATCCATTTTCAGGCACAGGTATAGTTGGTATTGAAGAGCCTATTCTATATGCTGCATCATTTTGTACTGGCCTCTGTAATGGATGGGCAAGCAGCTGTGCCATGGAGTCATACACTTTTGTTGGGTTCCGGCTTGCTCCAAGAATGTATGAAAGTCCTTTTATGTCAAGATCACAGACTGTGTCAAACACTTCCTGAAAAACGTAAAACTTTGAAATGAAATCAATTCCACCATGTAATAACTGTCAGACTCAAAACATTTCATAGACATAGCAAAACATTTCATAGACATAGCAAATCTTTTAAACTATGGCAATTCTTGGCAATTAAGTTTCTCACTAAAATCTAGCAAACAGTTTGAAGAAAACTTTGGGAGAGTCATGTATAGACAGGAATTGTATTCTAATATGTTAAACATGTTTACCACCAAATATCTGTAAACAAGAAAGTCATGAAGGTCACTAGTTGCTAATTCGCCTATAAAATTTCTACGAAGGTTTCTTCTGTCCAAAGTTTGTGACAACCCTTGATAGTTCAGATTTTGTACTTCTAGTTTTGGACAAACATTCTGACCAATTCCCCTGAGTTTCAAACTTAAAATGTGGTCTCTAGAGTGTTAACAAGATTTTGCCTAGTGACCTAGTTTTTGATCCCACATGACCCAGATTCAACTTGGCCTAAAGATCATCAAGATAAATATTCTAACAAAGTTTCATGACGATAGGGTCATAAATGTGGCCTCAATAGTGTTAGCTAGCTTTTCCATTCATTTCAATAGGTGACCTAGTTTTTGACCCCACATGACCCAGATTCGAACTTGACCCAGGGTTCTCGGAAACGCCGAAATCGGAGTTCCTGTACCCATAATTGGTCCCAGTATATGCGTGTTTATTGCAGCTTGGGAGTCCCCGGATGCTCGTTTCTGCAGTGGGACGCAAGCATTAAATCCATGAAAATTAACTGATTACATAAACCTACGAATAAACAAGTATGTTTATATACGTTTCCATTCTGAAATAAAGAGGTAAAGAAAAAAATATCACGAGGGATTTTGTCCACCTTGATATTTTCACAACGGGGATTTTGTCCACCTTGATAATTTCACAGGGGGAATTTGTTCGGGTAGATCAGAAAAGAGCAGGGGGGGGGGGGGGCCAGCGCTGATTTTGTCCTACATTCATTTTTGATTGCATTTTTCACCTTTTTAGTCTCTCACCTTAACAATATTTGGGTGAAGATTTGTGGTTACAAGTTGTCTGTCAGTCTACACTTAATTTCATAGTACAATAGAGGCCTTTGTTTTGACGAAACGTTAAAGTCTGTCCCTCAGTCTAGTTGGGACTGCAACTTTTTCAGCTTTGTGAGTCCCAGGACTGCAACTTGAAATTGCTAGTGAGAAACCTGTTGACCTAGAGGTCATCAAGGCAAACATTCTGACCAATTCTCATCATAAGTTTAAACTTAAAATGTGGCCTCCAGATTGCTAACAAGCTTTTCCTTTGATTTGACTGGGTGACTTAGTTTTTTGACCCCACATGACCCAGATTCGAACTTGACCTACAGGTCATCAAGGTAAACATTCTGCCCAAGTTTCATGAAAATAGGGTCAAAGATGTGATCTCTATAGTGTCAACAAGCTTTTCCTCTGATCTGACCTTGTGACCTAGTTTTTGACCCAGATGACCCAATATGGAACTTGTCCAAGATTTTATTGAGGGTAACATTCTGACCAAGTTTCATTTAGATTGAGCCAAAATTGAGACCTCTTGAGTGTTAACAGTCAAACTACTGACGACAACGGACACGGTGATCACAAAAGCTCACCTTGAGCACTTTGTGCTCTGGTGAGCTAAAAAGACTGACTCTTTTTGGGCAGCTCTGACTTTCATACTGCATCTTTATCAATCATCTTTATATCAAATTAACAGTATGACTTTCATATACAATACAGAAACAGTAAATACCTGGCATTTATTTTCCTGTGATGGAGGCTCGTGTAGATATAAAGCATCAAGGAAAAAATGTGGTGACAGATTTAGGATATTATAACTCTGAAAAAAAAAAAATAATTCAAACTGTTAAAAAGCATACCTCCAGAACCCTTCTTAACATCAAACTTTAATCTTTTAACAAGAGCTCGTCGAACACGAAATGCCCCCCTTGATGCATTTAGTAATTGCACAAGGAACAGAAATTATATGCTCACTGTAAACAAAAATTCTACCATTCTGGTTTAATCTGACCTTGACCTTTAACCTATTAACCTAACAAGAGATTACAGATTGATCTTGGCGCCATCCACTGAGCCATTTTTGAATGTTCCAAATTTCAATACTAGCTCAAGGTCAAAATCAAGGTCAAATTTCATTTAGGTACAAAACAATGTGTATGTGGTCCAAATTTGAAAGCCGTGGCTTGAGAAATGTGAAAGCAGGTCACTAGATCAATTTTAAGGTAAAGTTCATTTCAGTAGACAGAACTAAGCATGTGCTTCAAATTTGGAGGCTGTAGCTTGAGAAATGTGAAAGTAGCTAATAGATAAAAATCAATGTAAAATTTCAATTCAGACCACAAAAATATGCATGCAGTCCAAATTTGAAGCCTGTACCTTCAGAAATGTGAAAGTAGGTCAGTAGGTCAATCTCAAGATCAAAGTTCATTTCAATACACAAAACTATGCTTGTGGTCAAAATTTGAAGGCTGTAGCTTGAGAAATGTGAAAGTAGGTCACTAGGTCAAAATCAAGGTCAAATTTTATTTTGGAACAAAAAACTATGCATGTGGTCCAAATCTGAAGCCTGTACCTTCAAAATTTTGTCAGTAGGTCACTAGGTCAATAACAAGGTCAAAGTTTTTTTCAGTACACAAACCTATGCATGTGGTCCAAATTTGAAGGCTGTAGGTACAGAAATGTGAAAGTAGGTCACTAGGTCAAGATCAAGGTCAACTCATGTCAAGGTTCATCTTGCCACTCAAAACTATACATGTGGTCCAAATTTGAAAGATGTAAGTTATGGACATGAAGATTCTAAGTTTTTCCCTATATAAGTCTATATGAACCATTTGACCTCTGAGGCAGGGCCATATTTGACCCAAGAGGGATAACTTGAACAAACTTGGTAGAGAACCACTAAATGATGCTACATTACAAAATACCAAAGCCACAGACTTTGTGGTTTGGACAAGATTTTCAATTTTTTTTCCTATATAAGTCTAAGTAAACCATGTGACCCTAGGGGTGGGGCCATATTTGACCCCAGGGAAATAATCTTGGTAGAGGACCACTAGATTTTGCTACATACCAAATATCAAAGCCCTAGGCCCTATGGTTTTGGACAAGAAGATCAGAAACCATTTAACTGTTCCTAGCCAATGTGACCTTGATCTCTGACCTAATGACCTCAAAATCAATAGGGGTCATCTGCTGGTCATGGCCAACCTTACAATCAATTTTCTTGACACTAGGCCCAAGCATTCTTGAGTTATTGCCTGGAAACCATTTTACTGTTCCTGGTCACTGTGACCTTGACCTTTGACATACTGACCTCAAAATCAATAGGGGTCACCTGCTGGTCATGATCAACCTCCCTATCAACTTTCGTGACCCTAGGCCTAAGCGTTCTTGAGTTATCATCCGGAAACTGTTTTACTGTTCAGGGTCACTGTGACCTTGACCTTTAACATACTGACCTCAAAATCAATAGGGGTCATCCAATGGTCATTACCAACCTCCCTATCAACTTTCATGATCCTAGGCCTAAGTGTTCTTGAGTTATCATCCGGAAACCATTTTACTATTCAGGGTCACTGTGACCTTGACCTTTGACATTCAGACCTCAAAATCAATAGGGGTCATCTGCTGGTGATGACCAACCTCCCTATCAACTTTCGTGACCCTTGGCCCAAGCATTCTTGAGTTATCATCCGGAAACCGTTTTACTGTTCAGGGTCACTGTGACCTTGACCTTTAACATACTGACCTCAAAATCAATAGGGGTCATCCGATGGTCATTACCAACCTCCCTATCAACTTTCATGATCCTAGGCCCAAGTGTTCTTGAGTTATCATCCGGAAACCGTTTTACTATTCAGGGTCACTGTGACCTTGACCTTTGACATACAGACCTCAAAATCAATAGGGGTCATCTGCTGGTGATGACCAATCTCCCTATCAACTTTCATGATCCTAGGCCTAAGCGTTCTTGAGTTATGATCCGGAAACGGATAGGTCTACATTCCGACCGACCGACCGACCGACCGACAGACCTACCGACTGACCGACATCTGCAAAACAATATACCCCTCCTTTTTCAAAGGAGGGCATAATAAAAGGCCGGTAATCTGTACAACAGCTGTTAATATGAATAATGAAAAAGTTCTACATACTCATTCACAACCTTTGATTTCTGTTTCTTCATTGAATGCACATATCTATTCCAAGTGTTATTTCTGGTTTATTTAATATATTCTTCAGTCTATTTCGTAAAAATTGTACTTATGCCATAAAACATATATTTCATTTGCTCATCTCCAGTTATTTCAATTTTGAAACTAGCTGATCTTTGCCTAACTTGTCTATCCATAGTTTCTGTTGCAAAAATTACTTCATAAATTAATCATGCACAGAAAACTACATCACTTCATAAATTTAGATATGAACAGAAATCTGCAATACTCAAAACAATCACTAACTCTAGACATTAGACAATTATCTGAATATACAATCCAGATGCTGTCGGGTCTAATTAAATGTCATTTTCTATCAGTTTTATGTTTGTTAAACATTATGTTGCAAAATTTGCACAAATTATTCTTGAATTTTTATAATTTCGCTATTTTACAGTGACAGATCTCTTTAAAATTTACCATTTAAATATGGCTAATGATGTGCAAAAATTTAGAATAACTTTGGATGTTACACAAGAACAGGCTGATACTATTCAGAATCTTTTTATGCATTATGCCTGGCATTACTGTAAAAGAAATAAAGTTTCAACAAGTGAAGAAAATATAAGTCATAATAATAATCATAATAAAGAAAATAACTCAGAAGAACACAGACAATTCATAATTCAACAGGATATGATTGAAGACGATTGTGAATACTGTTTTTGCAGATCATGTATTACACATGAGTGAAACCGTCAGTTATGGTGGGAAACAGAAAATCATACACCAAGTTCAAGGAATCATTAAAAGAACTTTATAAGCGTTTTTGGACTATGATGTTTCATAGACAAGTTTGGGACAAAGGGAGATACAAAGCCATAAAACAGGAAGCTTTGAAAAATTATCCAAGAATGAGGAGATATTTATGGCACAGAAGGGACATTATGCGGAAGTGTGTGCTGACTCTTGTATAACAGTGGTATCCTAATAGACCTGGCCATCCATATCTTGGACATTTATGGGAGTGAATAATTAATAACATAACTTGAACAAGTTTCCACTGAATGTGACTGATATAAACATGTGCTCTTTTCCCGCCACTTGCTGAAATGTAAACATAGCCTGTGTGACTCACTAGTTAGCTACACTGTAATTTCCTCTCACCCAATGAATGTACATGCCCATCATCTAGGAGGTAAATTCAAACTAGAAGATGCTTTTGTAGAAAAGCGCATGTCTCCCCCAATGCATAGTCGTATAAGCAAGAAGTCGACAACAGGGCACAGGAGCAGAAGTCAAAGAGACATTGATGGTTGGCTACAATAGGGATCATCTACTTGGCATGTCCAATCATCCAAATAAGTTTCAACATTCTGGGCATAATGGTTCTCAAGTTAAGAATTTGAAACCATTTTCTATTTCAGCCCCTGTGACCTTGACGTTTCATTGAGTAACCCTAAAATCAATAGGGGTCATCTACTCTGCATGTCCAATCATCTATTAAGTTTCAACACTCTGGGTCAAGTGGTTCTCAAGTTATTGATTGGAAAGCGTTTTAGATGTTCAGCCCACTGTGACCTTGACCATTCATGGAGTGACCCCAAAAACAATAGGGGTCGTCTACTCCATAAGCCCTGCCACCCTATGAAGTTTGAAGGTTCTAGGTCAAATGGTTCTCAAGTTATTGACCGGAAATGGATTTCCATGTTCTGTCCGCTGCGAACTTGACCTTTAATAGTGATCCCAAAACCAATAGGAGTCATCTACTCTGCATGTCCAATCATCCTATGAAGTTTCAACATCCTGGGTCAGGTGGTTCTTTTACTAACCGGAAATGGTTTTCCATGTTAGGGCCCCTGTGACCTTGACCTTTGATCGAGTGACCCCAAAATTGATAGGGGTCATCTACTCTGCATGTCCAATCATCCTATGAAGTTTCAACACTGTGGGTCAAGTAGTACTCAAGTTATTGATCAGAAATGGTTCAGGCCCCCATGACCCTGACCTTTAACAGAGTGACCCCAAAATCAATATGGGTCATCTACTCTGCATGACCAATAATCCTATGAAGTTTCAACATCCTGGGTCAAGTGGTTCTCAAGTTATTGATCGGAAATGGTTTTCCATGTTCAGGCCCCTGTGACCTTGACCTTTGATGGAGTGGCCCTAAAAACATTAAGGGTTATCTACTCTATAAGCCCTGCCACCCTATGAAGATTAAAAGTTCTAGGTCAAATGATTCTCTAGTTATTGATCGGAAATGAAGTGTGACATACGGATGGACGGACGGACAAGGCAAAAACAATAATTTTGTAGCAGACAGCAAAAAATCTTTTTCAAAGGTGCATTTCTGAATAACTGTATAACATCAAATTTTCAGCAATGTTAAAGAACATCCTAATATACAACTGTGCCAAATTTCAAAGAAATGTTATCAATAAACAAGAGGGTCATGATGACCCTGGATCGCTCACCTGAGTAATACGAACTACATGTTTTCAAATGTCAAACTGATACTAAAATATTAAGAAAGTAGGTCAGTAGGTCAAATTAATGGTCACTGAAAGTCAGTTTTAAGATCAGTATGCAAAACTGTACAACCAAATTTCAAGGCTGTCCCCAGTTTTCAATTTAACCTAGATATCATCAAGATAAAAATTCGGACCAATTTTCATGAAGATCCATTGAAAAGTATGGCCTCTAGAGAGGTCACAAGGTTTTTCCATTATTTGACATGACCTAGTTTTTGAAGGCACTTGACCCAGTTTTGAACTTTACCTAGATATCATCAAGATGAACATTCTCGCCAATTTTCATGAAGATCTCATGAAAAATATGGCCTCTACAGAGGTCACTAGGTTTTTCTATTTTTAGACCTACTGACCTAGTTTTTTAACCGCACATGGCCAAGTTTCAAAACTGACCTAGATATCATCAAGATGAACATTCTCACTTATGTTCATGAAGATCTCATGAAAAGTACAGCCTCTAGAGAGGTCACAAGGTTTTTCTATTTTTAGACCTACTGACCTAGTTTTTGAAGGCACGTGACCCAGTTTCAAACTTGACCTAGATATCATCAAGGTAAACATTCTGACCAATTTTCATAAAGATCCCATGAAAAATGTGACCTCTAGAGTGGTCACAAGCGCAAGTTTACGAACGCACAGACGGACAGACGACGGACGCTGCGCGATCACAAAAGCTCACCTTGTCACTTTGTGACTGGTGAGCTAAAAACAAGTAAGTAGGTCTGTAGGTCACATTCATGGTTACTGAATGTCAGTTTTAAGATGGGTGTGTTAAACTGTACATGACATGTAAATTTCAAGGCTGTCTCTCAACAAGAGGGCCAGGATGGCCCTAGGTCACTCACCTGAGTAACATACCGTAACAGTGTAAGCATGTTTTACCTAGTGATTTCATGGAGACAAATATTTTGACCAATTTTCATTAAGATTGGACCAAAAAATGTGGCCTCTTTAGTGTAAACAAGCATTTTCTTTGATTTGATCTAGTGGCCTTGTTTTTTATCCTACATGACCCAGATTCGAACTTGTACAACATTTCATGAAAACAAACATTCTGACAAAGTTTTGGGAAGACTGCAGCAAAAAAGTGGCCTCTAGAGTGTATACCAGCTTTTCCTTTCATATGACCTAGTGATCTAGATTTTGACCCCACGTGACCCAGATTTAAAATCATTCAAGACTTCATAATAACAAACATTCTGACCAAGTTTTATGAAGACAGAATCAAAAATGTGCCCCCTAGGCTGTACACAAGCTTATTCTTCGATCTGACCTGGTGACCTAGTTTTTGACCCCACATGACCCAGATAAAATTCATGCGATATTTCATGCAGACAAACATTCTGACCAAGTTTCATGCATATCAAATGAACAAGAGTGTTAACAAGCTTTTCCTTTGATTTGACTGGGTGACCTAGATTTTGGTTCCCATATGACCCAATGTCGACCTTGGCCTAGAAATCATCAACATAAACATTCTGACCAAGTTTCATGAAGATAGGATCATAAATGTGGCCTCTAGGTTGTTAACTAGCGTTTCCTTTGATTCAGGGGCAGTAACTCTAGAACCCATGATGGAATCTAGCCAGTTCTCAAAAAAAAACAAAAAAAAAAACGAGATCTTATTGTAACTTAAGTTGTGTGTAAGTGTGGTTAAAATCAAATATAAAATGTCACTTCTATCGTCTTCACAAGGTAAAAATTAACAAATTTTGGCTCTTTCAGAGGCCGTAACTCTGGAACCTATGGTTGGATCTGACAGATTCATCATAGAATCCAAGATTTATTGTTGTTAAAGATATTTTGCAAGTTTGTGTCAAATCAAACCACAAATGAAGTCTCTATATGGCCGAAAATGCGACAACAGACGAGAGAAACAGAGCGATCACAAAAGCTCACCAGATACAGATCAGAAAAGAGTTTCTCTAGGCTTGATTCCCTTTTATACTGGTCCTCTGGCGTTTAATTCTAATAGCAACTGATATTAATTATCTTTTTTTTTGGTTGGGTTTAAAATCACAGGTCATAAGACAGACTTCCGTAAAGTTGGGAAAAATGATCGGACATTTGGTCCGGCAATGTCTAACAAGAGGACCCTGCATCGCTCACCTGAGTAATATGAGCCACTTGTTTCAAATGGCAAACTGATGCTAAAATATTAAGTATTCACATTCATGGTCACTGTAAGTCAGTTTTAAGATCAGTGTGAAAAACTGTAGATGAACAATTTTGAAAGGGTGCCACCCAAGGATCATTCCTGTGAAGTTTGGTGTAATTCTGCCCAGTGGTTTTCAAAAAAAAGATTTCTTTAGAAAATGTTGACGGACACACAACACACGACGTACAGTGAGCAGTCACAAAAGCTCACCACGAGCCTTTCGCTCAGGTAAGCTAAAAATCTGACTGACCAAAAAACAATTCACCGGACCGAAAATCAACTTGAAACTATACAGAACCAAAAAAGCCTCAGTAAACTACCAGTTAAAAAGCTGTTTTACAAGATACGCACAAATCTTCACCATTTGAGCCGTGCCATGAGAAAACCAACATAGTGGGTTTGCGACCAGCATGGATCCAGACCAGCCTGCGCATCCGCGCAGTCTGGTCAGGCTCCATGCTGTTCGCTTTTAAAGCCTATTGGAATTGGAGAAACTGTTAGCGAACAGCATGGATCCTGACCAGACTGCGCGGATGCGCAGGCTGGTCTGGATCCATGCTGGTCGCAAACCCACTATGTTGGTTTTCTCATGGCACGGCTCATTTATCATTTATAGTAAGATAGAACCTCTTCATTTCGTACCCATTTTTGCTTTCTGTACATTCGGCAGACGTGTATTTTTATTAATTTCTGGATTCTGCACCCATAATTTTTTAATGATGCCATTTTGTCCAAGATGTTGCGGTTCTTGGGTTGTCAGTAGGACTGCATCTGGGTTAAAAAACGGCGGACCACATCAAAATTGTGCGGTCATGACCGTCAGACAGACGACTTTCCGTAAGTCTGTAAGGTTTTCCAGATTCTCATGGTGGAAGAAGACCCAAGGTGCCCCCACGGGCATTATTTCATCACAGGTAGGCATCTGGGAAGAAATGCTTTACAAGCCAGCTGGATGGCTTTCTTACAAGAAAGAATCCTAGTATAAATGAATTAAGAAAAACCACTGACTATAGCTCCATTATAGTCTCCCCCTCTAGAAACAAGAAGCAGGGCAAGCTATCTTCATACACATATCGTAAAATAATACTGGATAAAAATTAGAGCATACCTCTTTCTTTGGAAACTCGAGTACACAATGTGATCTTCCGTAGATAAATACAAGTCGTACTGTGTAAGGTGGTGGTATTATCTCCGGATTGCCTTCAATGTGAGGTAGCTCAACCTTGTCTGCTCTGCAATTATAGAATTCTTTTTAGTTTCTAAAATATCTACTTAAGGAGCTGTCTCAAGATTTAGTTTCTACAACTCCTGTTAAATGGGCTGTCTCCTGATTAATGTCAACTTTTTTTAATGTAGAAAGTAATAATACTTGTTAATAACTGCAAATAAGGAGCAAACAAAGATGATTCATAGTGAATTGTTTGCATTATTTATGAAAATTACTCCTACTGCTAATTCTGTGTGTCTGGCTGATTCTTTAATCAAAACAACTGAAATAAAAGGTTCTGCTGCCCTCAGTAAGGAAAAAGTTCTTAAGTTTGAACTTTTCCAACAGCTAATAAAATTCAAGATCTTCTATTACATACAACCATGAATATACTTATATTTACCCTTAGGCATAGCATTTTGCAAAGGGTGTTGGGCATTTATCTAAAACTTATTCACCACCAATATAATAGCTCACTTACATTTTGTCAAAAACTGATCCCATATCACAGGTTTCACAGAACGGTGGGTCCAGATTGTCATCCAGGGCTAACTGTATATCCCGAGGGTTACGAGTGAAGTCTCTAACCTGCAAGTAAAACATAACTAAGATATTATATGCAGATTAGGGTTATCCATAGGAAAAATACCCAGGTGTCTGACTGAATTTAGAAACTTAAAAGCATTTATTTCAATAAAATTTAATGATCTTAATCTTCTGTTTACAAACCTTTCAAAAGAGTAGCATGTTTTTTTTATGTCAGAGTTAGAACTATGGTTCATGGCAATCTTGGTGCAGGTCTATGGGCTCAATTAGTATGGCATTGACATTTCGTGCCCAACACTGGAGTAAATATGCTCATAGAAATGATAATCAAGTGGTAGGTTAGTCTGTACAGTACCAAACAAAATTCAAGAGACCAAAATCCAATTCTCTGTCTATCCCCCAATCACACTCCTCCTGTGACTTGAGTAAAGTTACTGAGCAGTGGTTAAACCTACCCATATCGCAGTTTCTTGCATCAATATGAGAGCAAACTCATGCTTCCTATCAATCCTGGCTTTACTTTGTAGAAACATTGCTAGTCCTTTCTTCACCAGTTGCTTTGGACTCAACTTGTCTCTGTAAATCATGAACATTTTGACTTAACAGCCATAGTACCATAATATATAAGTATTAGTTTTCTAAGAACAAGAGGGTCATTGACCCTAAAGCGCTCTGACACCTAAGTAAAAGGCTTCAAGTGTGTTTGTATAAGGGCATGGCCATTTTTGAACCTAGGGCAATAATTTGAACATTTATGGTAGACAGTCAAACCCTATCACATACCAAATATCCAAGAAACATTTGTGTAAAATTAGTTTTAAATTGGGCTTGCTGTTTCTGACAATAACATCTTTAAAGTTTCTATCATATACATATAGGGAAAAGTGACCATGTGCCTCTGGCAGCCATGTTTTTTGACAAATCAAAATAATTTGAACAGTCACACAAGGATTATTTGTGTGAAATAATTTTAAATTTGGGCCAACAGTTTCACACAAGAAATTTTTTGAAGTTTCCACTATATACATATACAGGGAAAAGTGATCATGCTAACTGAGCCAAAATGAGTTAATATTATTAACTATTATAAAGAGGTATTTATTTCATTTTATTTTTTATTTATTTAATATCTGTTTGCTTTTGAAGTCTCAAGGAAAGTTTACCTATTATATATACATTTTTATTCCTGTTAATTTTAGAAAATATGTCCCTTTTTTTCTCTTTTACAACAAAAGTCTTACCCAGCTCTTGATCTAAAAGTCATCTTCTCCATTTCAACACTGGCATCAATACAAAATATCTGAAAACAAAAGGAAAACAGAATACTTGAGTACCAGACATAACTTCAATACCTTGGATGCATATTTTACAGATAAAACAAGCAAATAAAATTTACACTTAGTATTTAACCTAAGGTATTCCAGTCTAGTAATCAAACTAAAGAAAAATATCATCAATGCTATTTCATTTTTGGTAAATTTTGCAAAATCATACTAAAAATGTCACTTGTGACTTAAAGATTTCCCCAAAGTGAAATACCCTTGCCTATATGATAGGATTAAGGGTTTGGTTAGGATTTTTGCATGTAGCCTTGTCCTCGGAGGTTCAGACCACAATCCAGTGTGCAACAATGCTTAAAGGTTTCTAATGCCCATCTTTCATTATAATATTCTACCTTCAGATATTTACTTCAAATGAAGAAAACCCTCCTCAAATACATTTAACTATACTTCAGATATAAATCAACAAGAGCTGTCCGTAAGACAGCACGCTCAACTTTTCTCACTGCTTGACTCTGAATTAGAGCTTAGCCAGTAAAAACTTTAGAAAACTTTAACCATAAATTCTAAGTTAAAAAGGGGCATAACTCTGTCAAAATTCTAATCAGAGTTATGGGGATTGTTTCTAGACTTTTGATAGTAAATAATTATTTTAAGTTTCAAGTCAATAGCTTTGATAGTAACAGAGATATCTGACTTTATCAAAAACTTTAACCAACAGCGACGCCTGCGCTGGGGCGAGTGCAATAGCTCTACTTTTTCTTCAAAAAGTCGAGCTGATTATATATGTAGAGCATAATTAACACTCAACTGTTAAAAAACTTCCAGTTTTTCACTGATCTAGTACACATGTATAATGTGTTGAGCTATACATTTATTAAGAACATGGTACTGTTAATACATATAAACAGATTAATTTTATGTCTACATAATCTGTATTTAGAAATTGTTTCTATTTTCAGATACAACATGTAGGTCTAGTATACCTTTAATATTTGTGTAAAGTTTTACTGGAATCCATTGAATTTTTTCACAGTTATAGCTGAGATATATCACATGGAGATTTTCTCATGGGAAAGCTAACAAGCTCAGTACATTATGGACGGTATAACTGCTATATATATATTCAACAAAATATAAGCTAGGACTGATTTGATAACAACCAAATAATGCAAACTGTAATCTCTTTGCACTACAAAATGCGGCTTGCTTGGAAGATCGGGTTTTACCTGATTGCGTTGACTCTTACAATGAAGTCCTTACATGTAATATTACAACAATGTGAACTAGAGCTATCACTAAAGGTGATGAATGTACCCCCCGCATGCACTGACACAGTACATTGCAATTTGACGCACACAAGATTGCATAATCAGGTGGACTGTATGTATACAGTATAGTAACAAAAAACAAAGTCCCATAACTTTGCAGAATATTTATCTAAAAGAATGTAACATGCACCATGTGCAACTAGGGTTGGTAGTTGGTACTGATCACTTGTGTGAAGTTTCATTAAATTGTGTTTAAGGGTTTGGTAGATTAGGCACGTACAAGATTGCATATGCAGACTGTATGTACATAGTATGTTAACAAGAAACAAAGTCCCATAACTCTGCAATTTTTGTCGCTGAAAGAACCTAACATGCCCCATGCACAACTACTGTTGTTACTGATCACTTGTGTGAAGTTTCATTAAATTGTGTCAAGGGGATGAGGAGAGATGGTGTGCACAAGATTGTGTCTATGTATATAGTATAGTAACAAAAAAACAAAGTCCCATAACTCTGCAATTTTTTTTTCTAAAAGAACCTAACATGCCCCATGCACAACTACTGTTGGTACTGATCACTTGTGTGAAGTTTCATTAAATTGTGTCAAGGGGATGAGGAGAGATGGTGCGCACAAGATTGTGTCTATGTATATAGTATAGTAACAAAAAAACAAAGTCCCATAACTCTGCAATTTTTTTTTTCTGAAAGAACCTAACATGCCCCATGCACAACTACTGTTGTTACTGATCACTGTGAAGTTTCATTAAATTGTGTCAAGGGGATGAGGAGAGATGGTGTGCACAAGATTGTGTCTATGTATATAGTATAGTAACAAAAAAACAAAGTCCCATAACTCTGCAAAAATTTTTTCTAAAAGAACCTAACATGCCCCATGCACAACTACTGTTGGTACTGATCACTTGTGTGGTTTCATTAAATTGTGTCAAGGGGATGAGGAGAGATGGTGCGCACAAGATTGTGTCTATGTATAGTATAGTAACAAAAAAACAAAGTCCCATAACTCTGCAAATTTTTTTTCTAAAAGAACCTAACATGCCCAATGCACAACTACTGTTGTTACTGATCACTTGTGTGAAGTTTCATTAAATTCTGTCAAGGGGATAAGGAGAGATGGTGCGCACAAGATTGCATCTACGGACAGACGGCCAGACAGACAGACAGACAGACAGACAACCTGAAACCAGTATACACCCCCCCCCCCCTTACAACTTTGTTGTCAGGGGGTACAACAAGAAGATAAAGTAATTAACAAAGGACTGTAAATCATCATAATCGCTTTAATAAACAAGAGGGCCATGATGGCCCTATATCGCTCACCTGTTATCATTGCACTTAAGGACAAGTCTTCAAGGTCAAAAGATCATAATAGAAATCAATCAAAAGAATTATGAAAAAATATAGTTGAAATTTTCTTTAAGTAACTTTAAAAACAAGATTGAAAATTTTTTTGTAGAGGTCCACTAGGCAATGCTACATGTCAAATATCTAAGCTCTTCTGGTTTATTTTTAGAAAATTTTGAAGATTTTCTATGACAATCAAGTAACCCCATGGGGCAGGTCAATTTGACCCCAGGGGTCATGATTTGAATAAACTTTGTAAAAGTCTAATAGGCAATGCTACATGTCAAAATCTAAGATCTAGGCCTTCTGGTTTATTTTTAAAATTTTTTTTTTTAAGATTTCCTTTTGTAAAATCAAGTGACCCCTAGGGCGGAGTCATTTTGACCCCGGGGGACAAGGTTTGAACAAATTTTGTAGAGGTCCACTAGGCAATGCTACATGTCAAATATCTAGTCTCTTCCGCCTTCTAGTTTTATTTTTAGAAAATTTTTGAAGTTTTTTCCTATTAAAATCAAGTGACCTCTGGGCGGGGTCAATTTTGACCCAGGGGGTCATGATATGAACAAATTTTGTAGAGGTCCACTAGGTAATGCTACATGTGAAATATCTAAGCTCTAGGCCTTCTGGTTTGTTTTTAGAAAACTTTGAAGATTTTCCGTTGTAAAGTCAAGTAAACCCCTAGGGCGGGGTCAATTTTGACCCCCGGGTCATAATTTGAACAACTTTAGTAGAGGTCAACTAGGCAATGCTACATGTCAAAAATCTAAGCCTAGGGCTTCTGGTTTTTGAGAAGAAGATTTTTTAAATATTTTCTTATGTAAAATCAAGTGACCCCTGGGGCGGGTCAATTTGACCCGGGGGCCATGATTTGAACAAATTTTGTAGAGGTCCACTAGGCAATGCTACATGTGAAATATCTAAGCTTTGGGCCTTCTGGTTTATTTTTAGAAATTTTTTGAAGATTTTCCTAGTAAAGTCAAGTGCCCCTGGGCAGAGTCAATTTTGACCCCGGGGTCATGATTTGAACAATTTTAGTAGAGGTCCACTAGGCAATGCTACATGTCAAATATCTAAGCTCTAAGGCTTTCTGGTTTTTGAGAAGAAGATTTTTTAGATTTTCTTATGTAAAATCAAGTGCCCCCTGGGGCGGGGTCAATTTTGACCCCGGGGTCATGATTTGAACAAACTTGGTAGAGGTCCACTAGGCAATGCTTTCCACCAAATATCTAAGCTCTAGGTCTTTCTGGTTTTTGAGAAAGATTTTTTAAAAAGTTTTCCTTTCGGTTGCCATGGCAACCAGTGTTCTGCATAGAATCAATTCTTTGAACAATTTTGAAAGGGGCCACCCAAAGGGAAACATCCCTGTGAATTTCATCAAAATTGGCCTTTGGGTTTTAGGAGGAGAAGTTGTTTAAAGGAAAGTGTGGACGGACGGACGGACGGACGACGGACGCCGGACGGTGAGCGATCACAATACCTCACCCTGAGCACTTTGTGCTCAGGTGAGCTAAAAAAACTTACAATTTTCTCTGGGCAGTTGACTTTAGGGCAGGAAATTACTTCAATTTTATCCTCTGCCAATGTATGGGACCTCTCGGAGCTGGACAACCTATGTCTGCTACTGATTTCTTCTACTGGGGCTTGACCACCATTGCAGCCTCCGTCTTTGACAATGGGTCGCTGTGCATTTGACTCGGAATCATTTATAATTTGGTCTCCCTGTAACAAATAAAAATATTTCAATAAGGCTTGAATGCATTTATTCTTTATAACCTAACCTCAACATGAATTAAATAAATGATTTTACTGGTATACTGCATGCTCTTGTAAGTAAAAACCTTTCAAAATACATAGACATATGAACATTTATTGAATAAGGTACTAACAACTTGCTAACAGAAAGTTCATACACCATTTGAATGGAATGTAATGTATTTTCCCGCCTATTTCTTTTTTTTTTTGGAAGGGTGGAAGGGGGGGGGGGGGGGGGGGGGGGGCAATTGTAGCTATGTCAACAATCCTGAAAAAACTTATCAAATGTAAAGAAATGCTAAAATATGGCAAATGAAGAATTGGAACTATTTCTAAAAGGTCTGTATTATTATATGATTTTAAACAGTGTTTCCATTCATCTACATTTTTCACGTACAAAAATGAGCTAAAATCTACAAAAAGATTTTCTAGTATGTCCCTGCACATAACAAAAATTACTTTTGTTTTGAAAATGTTCTTGAAAATGGTTGAGAAGATTAAAAACTATTTTTGATTCAATGTGATATTAGGATAGACCGGTTCAAGAGCAAATTGCATGCTTAAAGTATACTACAATGTTACGGTTATAAATAAATAACCACACAAAAATAACTTGATTATGCTGGCTGGGATTCTGATTATTGATTTGCATTATAGATTTTTGTTATGTAATTGCTCAGTCTATAAAATTATCCCTTTATATAGTTTATCTCCCTCAAATGGTCATTTTTCACTACTTAGATGTTTTTAAAACATGAATATTTAGCTCTTTATTTTTTAACTTTTTATTTCAAAATTTATATAAGGTCATTTATCCAAAACAGAGTTGTTTTATTTTATTTTTTGACTTTTCAAAAAGCTTTTTAAAAAGGCTTCACGTTTCGTTTAATATGTATCTAAATTTCTATTTTGTTCCATACATATTAATGTTTAGCGAAAATACCACCTAAAGGTACAAGTAGCTCTTTATTTTGAAGCTCTTTGGTGGGGATTTTAAAAATTCATCCCGTTTATCAATGCAATATGTTGGGCACGTAAAAGAACTGCTTTAGTTCATTTGTATCTCGAAGATTCCTCGACTGAAATTTACGATCATGCAAATTTATCTAATATTGATAGTTTTACGATCACATAATTTTTTTTTTTGATATCGCTTTGATGTGTCATTATTTCCAGCATTTATTCGGTTCTCGATTCCTTTCTGAACTGGCTTGATATTAAAATTAACTTGTAAATTTATCTTGCGTTTTTAGCATCAAGACAAGAGCTGTCGGAGGACAGCAACGCTCGACTATTCAACAGCCTTGTCAATTGAATGAATACGAAAGTCGAAAAAGGGGCATAATTTTGTAAAAATGGGAAAAAGGGTTATGAAACCTTCACAGTGCTTATCAGCTCATAAAGTGAACAAGTGCATGAAGTTTCAATCCTTTCCCATAGGTGGATAATGAAATACCAGCTTACATACAAAAACTGCTAAGTCGAAAAAGGGTCATAATTTTGAAAAAAAATGCAAAGTAGAGTTATGGGACCTACACAGTGCATGTCAGATCATGACAGTGAACAAGTGTGTGAAGTTTCAATCCATTCCCATTAGTGTGTACTGAGATACCAGCTTATATACAAAACCTTAACCAAGAATTTCTAAGTCGAAAAGGGGGCACAATTTCCTAAAAAAGCAAAATAGAGTTATGGAACCTGTGCAATGTAGGTCAGTTTATCACAGTGAATAAGTGTGTGAAGTTTCAATCCATTCCCACAAGTGGTTACTGAGATACCAGCTTACATACAAAACCTTAACCAAATCGGGACGTGGACGCCGACGCATGGGTGAGTCCAATAGCTCTACTATTCTTTGAATAGTCAAGCTAACAAGAGCTGTCACAGGAGACAGCGCGCTCGACTATTTCGATGCTGGATAAGTGAAACTGGGCACATCTGAGGAAACTAAAGCTGTCACTGGATGTTTAATGACTCCAATTTGGGTGGATGAAGATATTGCACAATAGCCTGAGTCTATGTCAAAAATATCAACTTAAAGTAATAAGAGAGGTAAAGATAAAATGTATCAAAACACTATATAAGTATATCCTAAGCAAAAAGGGGCGTAATTCATTAATTATTGGTGCCAGAGTTATGCATGCACCTTGTGTCATATGGTGGTGGGTGATGATGTTGAACAACAAATTTTAGTTTGAATCAAATCCTTTTCAGTAATAACAGAGACAGAGTGAAAGTGCCTCAAAATTTTAAACCCAAAAATTTTCTAAGTAAAAAGGGAATAATTCATGAAAATTGTGCCAGATTTAAATGAAACTTGGCATATGATTTTGGTGATGATGCTGAACAACTTATTTTAAGTTTAATCAAATCCATTCAGTAATAACAGAGGTAGAGTGAAAGTCCCCCAAAACTTTAACCTGAAATTCTAAGTAAAAAGGGGAAATAATTCATGAAAAAATGGTGCCAGAGTTATGCACATTGTGTCATATGATGTGGGTGATGATGTTGAACAACTATTTTAAGTTTGAATCAAATCCATTCAGTAATAACAGAGATAGAGTGAAAGTGCATCAAAACTTTAACCTGAAAATCTAAGAGAAAAGGGGGGATAATTTATGAAATATTGGTGCCAGAGTTATGGCCCTTATGTCAGATGATGTGGATGATGATGAGGAATAAGTATTTCTTTAACCAAGGTGGGGACGCGGAAAGACGCCGACACCGACGCTGGGTCGAGTAGGATAGCTCTTCTTATACTTCGTATAGTCGAGCTAAAAATGGGTGGAGCATTAGTCGAGTTGCGCAGCTAATATTTTGTTTCATTTGCTTTCGTAGATGTAGGCGGTGCTAAATTTGGCAAATCAGATTGACTGATAATCGTTCTTGTGTGAAGGAACACAGAACACTCTCGTGACTCGGCAAAGTTTTATATTATGCCCCCGAGGTGTAATTCGATATCGACACCAAGCGTGTAGCATGGCATACTCAGTTACTCGCTGAGTAACATTTAAAATCCAACTCAAAAAGGCTAAAAACTCCATAGAACAATAAAAAACTGATCAGGAGCGGGTATTGGGGCAGGGACAATGTCATAGCATATGAGTATGCTGTTGTCTTGGTCATTGACTTTGTTATAATTTTTGCGACGACAGACTGCTGTTGCTCTTTTATCAATATTTATATCATAATTTCTAACAAGAGTGCCAGAATGTCACAATATATGCCCGTCACAGCAAATTTCTTTACTCTAGCTGCTGTATTGCAAATGAATTTTAATTTTGTGGTTGTTTAGTAATCATTGTAAGTCTTTTGTTTTCCTAAGTCCACAAAAAAAATTCCTTACCAGGTAGAGAGACCTTAAAATACACCTAAAATTTGAAAGTAACATCTATGTTGTACCACAGAAAAGTGGTCTTGGTTTTTCCCTATGGTCAATTATAAAAAAGTTACAATATAAGTTATTTATAGTAACAACTAAGGAAGTTAATCTTAAAAAAAAAAAAAAAAAAAAAAACCAAAAAAACAATGGAAGTCCACACAAAAAATCTTTACCAGGTAGAGATTGGTCAAAATACACCTCAAAATTGGATGTAGCATGCATTTTTGTACTACAGAAAAATGGTCTCGATTTTTCCCTACGACTAGTAATGAAGAAGTTACAAATAAGCTATTTATAGTAACAACAAAGGGAAGTAATTCTAAAGAAAGGATGTGCCTGACACTTTCCCCTCATGATGGTGTATAATTGTGCCAAGTTACATCAAATCCCTCCACGCATGAAGAAGAAATGTTCGGACAAAGTCATTCTTGTATTCTGACCTTTGGCCTCTAAGTGTGACCTTGACCTTTGACCTAGGGACCTGGTTCTTGCGCATGACACTCCGCCTCGTGGTGGTGAACATTTGTGCAAAGTTATATCAAAAATCCCTCTATGCATGAAGAAGAAATGCTCCGGACAAGGTTTTCATTCTTGTATCCTTTGACCTCTAAATGTGACCTTGACCTTAGACCTAGGGACCCGGTTCTTGCGCATGAAAACTCCCCCTCGTGATGGTGAACATTTGTGCCCAAGTTAATCAAAATCCCTCCATGCATGAAGAAGATATGCTCCGGACAAAGTTTTTTTTTCTTGTATCCTTTGACCCCTAAGTGTGACCTTGACCTTAGACCTAGGGACCCGGTTCTTGCGCATGACACTCCGTCCTCATGATGATGAACAATGTGCCAACTTTCATCAAAATCCCTTCATGCATGTAGAAGATATGCTCCCGACAAAGTCTGTGGACATGGCCCGCCAGCCCGCCAGGGGCGTTCCCATAATACGTCCCGTTTTTCAAACAGGCGTATAAAAAAACAAGAGCTGTCTCCATAGGATGACACATGCCCCCGATGGCACTTTGAATGAATAGTTATGGCCGATGTTAGAGTTTAGGACCTTTGACCTACGGACCTGGGTCTTGCGCACGACACGTGGTCTTACTGTGGTACACATTCATGCCCAATAATTTTAAAATCCAAGCATGAATGACAAAGATATGGACCGGACACGCCCATCAATGCACTATCATGAAATATGACCTTTAACTTCTAAGTGTGACCATGACCTTTGAGCTACGGACCTGGGTCTTGCGCGCGACACGTCGTCTTACTGTGGTACACATTCATGCCAAGTTATTTGAAAATCCATCCATCGATGACAAAGATATGGACGGACACGAATGCATACAGAAAAATGACCTTTAAAGTTAAGTGTGGGCCTTGACCCTTGAGCTACGGACCTGGTCCTTGCGCGCGGACATGTCGTCTTTCTGTGGTACACATTCATGCCAAGTTATTTGAAAATCATCCATCGATGACAAAGATATGGACGGACACGAAAGTTGCGGACAGACCGACAGACTGACAGAATGACGGACTGACAGACTGTTCAAAAACTATATGCCTCCCTTTGGGGGCATAAAAATTTTCTTGCTCCACTTCCACTTGTTATTGTAAATACACATTTAAATCTAAATACATTTAAAATTTTGAGTATTAGTACATAATGATTTCAGATGCATATATACTATAGCTGCTATTGACCATACGAACAATCTTGGCAACTGTCCATCAATAAAATTTAGATGTATAAACAACTGTGTCTGTAACAACTATGAATTCCCAAGCATTATTTCATAATTCACTACGCTCAAACAAAAATGAATTATCTATCTCGTAATCAAAGAGAATCAACGGAAGCAAAAAGAACAGATTCATAAATTAACATTTAGGTTTTGTTATCCGCATTGTCATAGTATAACACTCAACTTCAGTCATATAAACTATCAATTCATTAATTTCTACATGGAAAACATAAGGTTATGAATATACTTTCCGGGTCATTATCAACCGTACTCAACTCCGTCTTGGGAGAGGGTAGTATAAAGAAACCAAGTTTCAACACCTGAGCAACCTTCTTCTGATGCCCTGACACCCATTTCCCAAAATTTATCGCCAAAAAAATACATCAATCAAAATTATCTAACGCACGAAATAATCATACATACCTTTGAAATACGGTAATACCTCGATTTCTTTAAACCTCGGATATACATATGTAATAAAATCGCATAACCAGCAAATATTTTATTACTAATAATGTCATCTACACATTTACTTGATCAGCTTTTCCTGAATTTAGATTTAACACCTGTCACAAGACTTTTGTCTCTTTATCACTATTTACTCGATTGTCTCCAAGAATGTAGAGATACATTTCACGGAAATGGTAAGTTTTGAAACGAGATGTTCATGGCAAGGATGATTGTGATATGAGCGTGCCATGGAAAACCAACATGTGGTGTCGACAGCAGATCCAACCACCGCGCATTTTCCGCGCCAGTCTGGTCCAGGATCCATGCTGGTTCGCTAACAGTTTTCCCAATTCCAATAGGCTTTAAAAGCGAACAGCATGGAGCCTGACCAGACTGCGCGGATGCGCAGGCTGGTCTGGATCCATGCTGGTCGCACACCCACTATGTTGGTTTTCCCATGGCACGGCTCATATTACAAAACATGCAACATGCAAACATGCAACAGATGGCAAACAATAACTTTTAGCAATTAACTTGGTCTAGACATCAATATAATGCTTGCAACATTTTCCTATAACTGCAATATTTAAAAGATAATTTTCCGTATATTTACTTTAAGAATTGAGTGCTATTTTCTGTGCGTTTATACAGGTATAAATCACACTGAGACTTCTTGCAAATTCATGAATCTCGCCTTCCAGTGAGGGTCATACCCGTATAAACGCAAAAAAATAGCATTTAATTCTTATATTTAAATTTTACGATAGCTTGATACAAAAATAACTGATCTTCTTTCCAGGAGTATCAGAAAATCAAAATAAATGTCAAGATATGGATATTTTCGTCATCTTATAACAGAACAGTCAAAAAGACCCCCCGCCCATGTTTAATTATAATTTGCCTTCCGATAAAAATACAGCTCCTGATTTTTATTTAAAATATTTTTAACTTCAGTGAAAATCCATACGGTCTTTGTCAATTCTTTTTAGTAATTAGTAAAGGCTATCATTAAATGTTGTTTTTGAAAGTATTTGCGTCCAAATTTGAAAGAATTTTTGGAACGAGACCATTTTGTTCATTGTTTGGTGAAGGATGTCAGATTACACGTGCAATCTTGCAGAAAGGGCAGTCATTGATAGTATTACTGCCTAGTCATTACTGTCAAGTCCTCTGAAGAAGTTTACAACTGCTGAACGAAACCGGCTTATCGAAACGAAATATAAGCTTTTTAGGGCAGGTAATACTGATAATGTTTTGATATTATTACTTTTCTATAGCTTGACAAACTACTTGTTTATTAAACAAGTTGGTTAGACTAAGTTTAAGTCAACATAGGATATACAATCATGTATAAATTTACAAGCACACTGTACGAGCTTTTTGTGGAGCATTTCATCTATGCAATATATATCAAACACATGAACACATGAACATTAAGTATACTCCTTAAAAACGTTTCTGCATCACAATCTTTAATAAAGTTGCTCAGTTCAATACTGTAGTGTCTTTCAATACAAGACAGAAAGGTGGAATGATCGAGACCTTTATGAAATGCACATTTTGATATTAAATGCAAAAATTCAGTCAAAATTTTATCAGCCTTGCGTAAAATTTTTTTACGCATAGCTGTGTGTTTAATCCCCAGGTGTTAATTTAATCAAAAGGTGTAAATCACACCTTTTGATAATTTAAGTGCTAAACTAAGGGAGTTCACATTTTTTTTATCCGAGAATTTCATCTGACTTGAACAAAAATTTTGAACTTTGATTAAAAAATCATAAGAACAGGAACTGGTAAAAGATAATTTTAGTTAATTATATGAAAGCTTTTAACCATATTCATTGAGGCCATATCTCAAAATAAATGATGAAATTAAGGGATAAAAGGTTGACTCAACAAGAGCTATATTTTTCTTCGAATGTCCAAATTATATCACTAAATACTTGCTGCAGTTCATTACAAATGTACACTTTATTTCAATACAATCCAAGATTTACTCTTAAGGTGAAATTGTTTAAGAAACAAATTATTTAAAAATTGGGGGTGAAACGTCTTGGGTATAACTAAACTGGGGGGGAAAAGTCTTGGGAGGAAACGTCTTGGGGGGGAAATGTCTTAAGGGGGAACTGTCTTGGGGGGGAAACGTCCGGTATTCCATTGACTCTACACTTTAAAGGTCACTTTGTGAGAACAGCAAAAACTTTTTTTGAATAACTTACCTGAGTTAACTATATTTTTATAACTAATACAGGTTATAAAATGCTTGAAAAAGTAACTGAAATAGGTTACATAACTTAAAACAGTTACACCCCTGACTGTCTACATTCCAGGGTTCCCGCTGTCGATCGCCAATGGCGCCAAATGCGACAAAATATAAATTCTGGCGCTAAAAATCTTCAATTGGCGAATTTCATTGGCGCCTATAAGATAATCGTTGATCTGATCTTCTGATCTTTCTCAATGACGCAATAGCGGATTATCCAATATTTAACACTACACAAAGACAATACACAACGCGTCAATATCGATTTACACCTCGGGGCATAATTTAGAACTTCGCGGAGTCACTAGAGCGTTCCTCCACGCAAGAACGATTATCAGTCAATCTGATTCGCCAAATTTAGCCCCGCCTACTTACACGAAAGCAAATGAAACGAAATATTAGCTGCGTGTTTCGTCTAATGCACCACCTTTTTTATGATGCAAAAAAACGCGAGATAAATTTACAGGTTATTTTAATAACGATCCGATTCGCCGAAGTAAGAAGTAATTGAGACCGAGAAAATGCCGGAAATAATGACACGTCAAAGCGCGATCAAAAGATACACATATTCTCCGATCGTAAATAGATAAATTTTGCACAAGCGTTGTTAAATAAATCTACGCGTTCGTAAATTTCAGTCGCGGTTGTATAATTTCAATCGGAGAATTTTTGAGATACAAATGAACTAAAGCAGATCTTTTGGTTCTTTTACGTGCCCAACATAAAGCAACGTAAAGCATTGATACACAGGGGATAATTTTAAAAAGCTCAACCCCAGAGCTTCAAAACAAAGTGCTAATAATACCTGTAGGTGGTATTTTCGCTATACATTAGTATGTATGAAAGGAAATAGAAATTTAGTTATATATAATGAAACTTAAGCATTTTAAAAAGCTTTTCAAAAGTTATAAAATAATATAAAACAACATTGTTTTTGATAAATGACCTAAATTAATGTTTTTGATAAATGACCTAAATTAATTTTGAAATAAAAAGTTAAAAGAATAAAGAGATAAATATTTATGTTTTAAAAACATCTATTTAGTGAAAATGACCATTAAAGGGAGATAATTAAAAATGGCAACCTATATAAAGGGATAATTTTATAGATTGAGCAATTACTTTTGTTTAGAAAATGTTCTTGAAAATGGTTGAGAAGATTAAAAACTTTTTTTGATTCAATGTGATATTAGGATAAATATTCATGTTTTAAAAACATCTATTTAGTGAAAATGACCCTTAAGGGAGATAATTAAAAATGGCAAACTATATAAAGGGATAATTTTATAGATTGAGCAATTACTTTTGTTTAGAAAATGTTCTTGAAAATGGTTGAGAAGATTAAAAACTATTTTTGATTTAATGTGATATTAGGATAGACTGGTTCAAGAGCAAATTGCAGGTTATTAATAAAACCCGGCCCGGCCCGGCCCGGCCGAAACCACGGAAATAGCCGATTCCGATTGTACGGAAATTTACGGACGGAAGGCTAATATAATTACGAATGGTGATACCGTCATCTTTATCAAGGCAATTATGCGTATTTTATTTCATTATTACAAAAGTAGAAGCAAAATATTTAATATTGATGATATGTATGTTTGATGAAGTATTGCACTTGACATAAGCAAAGACCTAAAATAACATGATATTTGAATCACACTCAGTCAAAGAAGTAATACGTTCGGCAGTCGATGTGTCATTTTGTGTACCGGACAGACACGAGATAGCAGTTTGCAGGATACTTTCAACAGAACTGGACAGGCTAGTTAAATGTACGTCGTTATTTCACACCTAACGATGTGACACTAGGTTGTGTAGTAAGGCGAAGGGGTCTATACCGTGCACTGGAAGTATTTATAAAATTTGGTTGACCGACCAAGATAGCGTTTTAGCATATTAAGTATTAATTTAATGAAAATATCTTGTCTTAGGGAACATATAAATATATAAATACTCTTATATTAAGGTTGTCAAAGATTTGCATTGATAAGTACACATTTTGCGAAAATTTACTATAAATGTAAGTTTATGAAATTATTATTATACTCCTTCTGCCTATCTCGGTTGCGCAACCAAAATAGATCGAAAATAGATGAACTACGAAGCTATGCGCTGTTTTCATACATGCCATTTGTTTCAGGTTGTTGAAGTATTCAAATTTGAATATAAAACTAAATAAACTAATAAATTATATCAAAATCTAAAAACATAGTCCACTTTTACATTTTTTTCATATTAAAGGGAGGCAATTACAAAATTTCATAAAAAATATCAAAGTAAACATTTCCAGAAGAGGTATAACTCTATGTAAAAGGTCTTTGTTCCTGAAATACAAGAAAACTGAAAAAAAAAATATCATAAAATATTGCTCAAATGATAAATCATATGATTTAGCTTTAAACAAAACCGGGTGATTTTGTATGGAGATGATACCCGGAGTTACAGTAAGTTGTAGAAAGGAATGAACTGGAGTATAAAATATAAAAGATCGGTCGCAAAGTTTCGAACCCGGACCCCCCCCCCCCCCACACACAAACACCCCGAAACATGTCCGCTCAGTCTGTTTAAAACAAAACAATAAAAAACGGTAAATATCTAATACGGATAAATGGGAGGGTAGTGATAGCAATGAACTTTCATGTTTTAACAATTTACTGCTAACGTTATTTTTGTTTTTAGATTATTTAATTTTTGATTTCTCTTTCTTTTATATTTGAAATAATACTAGCATATCTTTTTAACACAGAATTAAAAAAACAAGAGCTGTCGGAGGACAGCAACGCTCGACTATTCAACAGCCTTGTCGACTGAATGAATACGAAAGTCGAAAAAGGGGCATAATTTAAAAAAAGCAAAATAGGGTTATGGAACCTGCATAGTGCTTATCAGCTCATGACAGTGGACAAGTGTGTGAAGTTTCAATCCATTCCCATTAGTGGGTACTGAGATACCAGCTTACATACAAAACCTTAACCAAAAAATTCTAAGTCGAAAAAAGGGGCATAATTTTGTAAAAAAGCAAAACAGAGTTATGGAACCTGCTTTGTGTATGTCAGATCATGACAGTGAACAAGTGTGTGAAGTTTCAATCCATTCCAATTAGTGAGCACTGAGATACCAGCTTACATACAAAACCTTAACCAACAAGAGCACCGCCTTGCGGGTGCTGACGCTCATCTGATTTTTTTTGTATAATAGAAATATTGTTCTACCCATGATTTTCTAAGTCTAAAAAGGGCCATCATTCTTGCAAAAAGCAGGATAGAGTTATGTTTCTTGATGTACAGTGTCCACTTATGATTGTGAAAAACTGTTGCAAGTTTTAAAGCAATAGCTTTGATAGTTTATGAGAAAAGTTGCCTTAAACATAATACTCAACCAAGAAAATGATTTTCTAAGTCCAAAAGGGCAATAATTATTGCAAAAAGGAGGATGGAGTTATGTTGCTTGCTGTACAGGGTCAGCTTATGATGGTGAACAAGTGTTGCAAGTTTCAAAGCAATAGCTTTGATAGTTTAAGAGAAAAAGTTGACCTAAACATAAAACTTAACCAAAAAATCTGATATTTTCTAAGTCCAAAAGGGGCCATAAATCTTGCAAAAAGCAGGATGGAGTTATGTTTCTTGCTGTACAGGGTCAGCTTATGATGGTGGACAAGTGTTGCAAGTTTTAAAGCAATAGCTTTGATAGTTTAGGATAAAAGCTGACCTAAACATAAAACTTAACCAAGAAAACTGATTTTCTAAGTCCAAAAGGGGCAATAATTCTTGCAAAAAGCAAGATGGAGTTATGTTTCTTGATGTACAGGGTCTGCTTATGATGGTGAACAAGTATTCCAAGTTTCAAAGCAATAGCTTTGATAGTTTAGGAGAAAAGGTGACCTAAACATAAAACTTAACCAAGAAATCTGATATTTTCTAAGTACAAAAGGGGCCATAAATCTTGCAAAAAGCAAGATGGAGTTATGTTTCTTGCTATACAGGGTCAGCTTATGATGGTGAACAAGTCTTCCAAGTTTCAAAGCAATAGCTTTGATAGTTTAGGAGAAAAGCTGACCTAAACATAAAACTTAACCAGGCAACGCCGACGCAGACGCCAACGCCGACAACCGCTCAAGTGATGCAATAACTCATCATTTTTTTTCAAAAAATCAGATGAGCTAAAAATGTCTAAGTCGAAAAAGGGGCATAATTTTGTAAAAAAGCAAAATAGAGTTATGGAACCTGTGCAATGTATGTCAGTTTATCACAGTGAATAAGTGTGTGAAGTTTCAATCCATTCCCACAAGTGGTTGCTGAGATACCAGCTTACATACAAAACCTTAACCAAAAATTTCTAAGTCAAAAAAGGGGCATAATTTTGTAAAAAAGCAAAATAGAGTTATGGAACCTGTGCAATGTAAGTCAGTTTATCACAGTGAATAAGTGTGTGAAGTTTCAATCCATTCCCACAAGTGGTTGCTGAGATACCAGCTTACATACAAAAACTTAACCAAATCGGGACGCGGACGCGGACGCGGACGCCGACGCATGGGCGAGTCCAATAGCTCTACTATTCTATGAATAGTCGAGCTAAAAACCGGTCCGGTCGGACTACGAACTATGCTTTTGCTATATGCTTATACAACTATTCACACAATGTTAACTTTTTTGTTTTTAAAATGAACATTTTAAAGCATGGATTACAAATGTGTGCAATTCAGATGTTAAATTATTATACCCCACATAATGTCCAATGCACTTTTCCCATTAGTTTAACTTGAATAATATATCATAAGAGTTTTTACATCTCGTGCGCAAAATCGTTATTTTCAATTTCTGCGCATGTGATATTTTACAATAATTGCCTTTTGGTGAGGTCGATATGAGCCGCGTCATGAGAAAACCAACATCCGTCCAGTCTGGTCAGGATCCATGCTGTTTGCTAACGGTTTCTCTAATCGCAATAGGGAGCGGAGGTCTAGTGGATAAGGTGTTGGCCGCTCAAACAAGAGGTCGTGGGTTCGAGCCCCACTGGGGTCACGACCATGACTTCTCATATGACACCAGTACTGGTTTTTCCAGGAAGCGGACTCGAGAGTGGTTACAATAAGCTTGAAGCTTTCATCGCAATCGAGCTAAAACAAATTTGTATAAACTAAAAACTAATCGCAATAGACAATGCTGGTTTTCTCATGGCTTGGTTCATATGTGGATTTATCGGCCTGATAAAAGCAATATCAACCTCGAGCGAATTTATCGACTTGATATCGCTTTTACAGGTCGATAAATCCACATATCGACCACACATAAAAACGACAATTGTTTTATTATCAAATCCAGCCTACTCATAAGTATAAACATTAGATACAAATGTCTGCAGCCTTAGGTCATCTTTCGTGGTTAATTGTGTACGACGTCGCATTGTTTTAACGTAATAACGCGTGGACGTCACAGCTGGAGGTCAATATGTGTGTTTGGCTCCGCCTTCGAGAAAATACGATTTTTTATCGTTGAACATGTGACTACATCTAGAACAATGGAAAGGACTATAAATATAGATTTAATGATAAAAACAATAATTTCATATCACATGCGCAACAACGCTATTTTGTGTTTCTGCGCATGTGATATTACATTTTCATGTCTCCCTATGAGAGATCGATACTTTCGTACTGATTAAAAGACGATGCGCTTATTTATACATAGGATTTAATTACTTTATCTTGTGTTCATACATGTGTGAACCCGGCCTGTTTTTCTTTTCTGCTTTTGAATGATTTGTTCTACATGCAACATTTTGAAAACAATTTTTCATCAAATATCAAACTGAAACTATCACCATCAGATGGGAAATTAACTAACTACTAACTACTAAGAAAATGAGTGTTCTCATTATGTTCCGTAGTTATCGCCGCTTTTCGAATGTTACTGCTGCTGATTTTGTTGAAGTATGCCCATAAATACAGCGTTATGTAACCTCAAGACTATAAATACCTATCAAAAAGTAATGATTTTTATACAGCAAAGTCGCGGCAATTTCTAAGTGCTTACTAGTAAAGCCTCCTTAATTCTGTCTTCATTATTTGGTAAGTAATAACTTTTTTAATGTTAAATAAATCATTTCATTATTTTTTCGGTATAATAAAATAAATAATGTATTCCTGAGAGAGTGATCCCTCAAAATAACTCTATCCGTGACTAATATTTTTGCAATGCGACAATTGTAAGTTACTTTAGAGAAAGAATTTAGTATTTAAATTATAAATGTATAATAAAATGTTGACGAAAATGGGCTTAAAATCTTAAAAGGCCACAACAGGAAATAATTCTTCCCGGCTAATTCCGACTTTTAAGTTGGTCGGGACTTTGATATGCACAATCAAAATTTTCCTAGCACCACAGCATAAAAATGAACTTGATAGTCATTTTATAATTATATTTCATTCAAAAACATTTCAGGAACATTTTCAGAAAATAAAAGATACATACTAAGTGGCGAACGATCAGTAAAATGTTTAATAAGAAGTACTATATTATGTTTTTCATTACACCGCTTTTGTGTGTAACATGTATTCAGGGATACACGCGTAACAATAAAGATCGGAAAGAAATCGAAAATGGCTAACAAAATAAGAATATAATTAAATGAAATTTATGCTGTTGTAAACTTTTTTGTGGTGATTAACTTATTTTCCCCTTAGATACAAGCATTTGTATGTAAAAATTGAGTGTCCAATAGCTGCGCGTGAAAATAGGGTAGGAGAAAATTAAGACAATACCGCGGTTTGGTTCTACCAATGAAAAACTCACAAAACGTAAGGTCTCAGAATGCGACAGCATTAAAGCTGCTCAATATAGATCCAAGTACAGTTCACTTCCGGTGTGGTCACGTAACCATAGTAAAGTAAGCAGTGTTAGAGTAAATCGTCTGCAGTACATTGTGATATTGATAAATTTACAAAAAAAATCTTAATGAAGAAATTTGTGAGATTTGAAGAAACAACATCCGTTCAAAGTTTTATTTTGCTTTTTCGAGACTTATTTGTAAATTATGATTAGCGGGCTCAAACGATTCTTCAGTTGTTCTGTATCAAAAATGCCGAGCACTAGCAAACTGACTGAAAAGGCATTCTGTATACAACAATATATCAAATCAACCTAAAAACTTTCAAAGTTTTGCAAGATATGTCTAACCATTGAATTTTAATTTTGAAGTATCTAAATGCATAATCTGAAAGTGTAGAGCATTGGTAAATATCCAAACGAACCTTAACAAGTTTTTACTTGGTCTTTTTTCACGAAACAGTGTGAATCGTTCTGTATATTGAGTGCAGTTAAATGGTAATTTTGTTCCCATCTAAAAGATTTCTTTTTCGCGTCGAGTTTTGGTTCACCAACTAATGTGAAATACACTCGATGACTGCTTCCTGGAAAGTAACCAGTACTCGCACCGAAAGAAGGGACTGTTGGAGTCACGGTCAAAATCCGCTGACAGGATTCGACCCCGCGACCTCAGGTTTACGAGACATCTGTACAAAAATGAAAAAAGGTAAAATATTACCTCTAATATATACTACTCTATATAGTTTTGAACTAATTTGAATATAATTTAAGTAAGTTAGTTTATTCAAAGATTACTTGCAAACTTAAAAAAAAAAAAAAAAAAAATATGTTCAAACATTATAGCAACCTGCCGAGTATGAAATCGATTATCGAAAGTGCAAAGGCTATGCCACAAACTGCAATGTACCACAATATATTCAATTTGTGACTTTCATCGTACGTCAATTCAGTTGACTAAGTTCAAGAGATACTCAGAATGCTGCGTGAACAAACCTATCTCAGTATTTGTTTCTATATATTTATAGAGGAATATTTTAAAAATATGGGGTACCGTGTGTAAAACTTTTCAATATTCAACGCTGCATTCTTCGTGCGTAATCGGTATCCCGACCTATCCTATTTTTTTTTACATGACCCTAAATGTTTTATGGTCTTTGAGATTTTTTAAAAACTTTTAATAAAAGTTTTAAAAAACTGCTCATTCTATTCTTTAAAAATTGTCAGTGATATTAGAAATTATTCGTATTCATTCTTTTTTTTGACATAAAAATAATTTCCGTAAAGTCTCATTGAACAAAAAGTATAAAAAATCCTGCCTGTTTACTACCTATTTTTTTTAGGCATGTTACCGGACACAAAGAATTATTTAGGCTTTGGGAATGCACAGATGAAACAAAAACTCTTTGAGGCCCGAGAGGAATTCCTTTCTTCAAAATATAACAACTTTTTGGACAAAACGTGATTATAAAATAGTATATAATGATAACGATACAAAATATCGGGAACTAATTAGAAGGCTCGTCAAAACAACGCTATGTATAACGACTTCCTGTGTATAAGTTTACAAATTGTATTAATAAGACGTTTTTGCAACCAGAAAGAACACGCAGTTTTAACCCAAAGAAGTCATCAAAGAAGTTCCTCGCGGGCATCATAAAGTTCAGTGTTTTTTTTTTTTACTAAATTCTAAATATGTAAGTTGATATCGACACGATATCATTCGTAATTATATTAGGCTTCCGTCCGTAAGTTTCCGGTGGTTTCCGTACAATCAGAATCGGCTATTTCCGTGGTTTTGGCCGGGCTGGGCCAGGTTTTATTAATAACCCAAATTGCATGGTTACTGTAAAGAATCAAATGAAAAAGAGACTGAAAAAGAAAATGGTATGTCGCCCATCACAGACTATTGGCTCCAACTTGAGAGCCACTGGCGCAAAATTTTCCTGATTGGCGAATTTGTTGGCGCAAAGTGAAATTGACCCAGAGGAAACCCTGCATTCACAGAAGGAAAATTAATTTCTTTCAACTTCATTGACCACATATTCATGTCTGTCACAATCCCCTGATCTTCTAATTATCATTTATTTTTTGGGATGGGGGGGGTGAAGGGGGACATTTATATAGTAGTGGAACTTGGCCTTTATGCTTTGATTTTTTTTTTCACACGGCAGGGATATTTTACGGTTCGAAATCTTTTAAGTACGAATGCAACTCCATAATTTTACTTGGCCAAAATTAAACGCAACCATTTCATAAGTCATAGCTAAATATTCACATTATCATTCTCGCTGTCAATTACATCGTATTCGTGAATGACGCCTGACACAATATTAGAATAATTGTCTGATTGTTCATTTTGTTTCGAAACGCTTTCCCTCTCCTCCTCCATCTTGAATAGTAAATCTGAAATGCAAATAAAATAAGAAGTTAGTTAATCAAAAGAGATAAAAAAAATCTTATTTTCTTCACAAACTAAAATCAAATTTTAAAGTATATATATAAAAATATATTCAGTACTTATATTATATTTATAAAATAAAATGGAATAATCAAAGATGTAGAGGTTACATACAGCAACTACTTCCGGGAAAACTGACGTGATTATTTTTTTTACAGATAATTAAACAGATTAAGTCACTTCTTGCTTCCAAATCAGTCTGCACACATAGCAGGTATATATTCTTATGTTGATGTGACTCTTAGAAACGAAATGGAAAATAAGATTGATCCATTTGAAATGATTTTATGAAAGGTGCTCACTTGCAATTATTTTCACTTGGTCAAAAATTTCCATAACACACCCAAAGAACTATAAAAATAAATAGATCGGCAACTTGAAAGGCATTTAGAGCAAATCTCACCAACATCACATGGGAACTGAATGAGATCTAGTTTTACCTGTATATACAGCGAACTTGCCCTTTCCAAACCAGTTTTTAATTTTTTATCGTTTTGCTTCGTCAAGTTTATATTTTAAATATAAATTTCATCTTAAATGCTGGACAAATATGTCACGATTAAAATAATGTGAAAAGAAATTCGAAACAAAACATTGTTTGTTACAGATTTCTGTAATTGATCAGACTGGTACTGTGCGTAATCCGAGTCATACGCGCCTATTCCGAATCACCACAAATGACCTGAAATGGATTTCTTACTACTATCCACAACAACATAAAACTACCATCTTGAATCGAAAACTGAAATTATTTTATGTCGGGAATAGAAATAATCGCATTTAAGGCCAATTAAATGACTAAAACGATACTAAGGCATGATATCTTTCTCTGGCATTATTCAAATATTCTGTTTTAAAACAGTCATGTGGGCGGACTTGTCCTTCATGTGAATAAAATAGTCATATTGTATAATAATACCTCCGCCTTTTTCTTTAACATCTGGCCAGGGGTAAAAATAATAACATAAATTAATATTTTGGACACATTGAATCGGCATTAAAAATTTTTCTGCAATCTTTAAACAACATGCAGCAGAACAACTGAAAATGTGTGATTCAGAATAGGCACAATGTATGCCATCTATATGTCCTCTTTAGGCATCTCAATGGTCAAGTTGTTTTTAATGTGGGATATATGGCTGGAAAGAGCATAAAATTTCCACATAAGAAAAAATATAGCATTTGGACAATATTGCAAATATGGATTATGTAAGAATAACTTGAACATTTACCAGCAATTAATTATTAGTTTAATGCATTAGATATAAAACCAAAACATAGCTTACGGTTTTTCTTGACATATGCGCCACGGCTGCTTAAAAACTTGGAAATGAGTCAATTTACAGACTGGTTCGGAATTGGCAAGTTCACTGTAATACAGACAGCAGAAGGATAAAAATTTGTGTCCTGAAAAACTTTCTATCAGATCATTTGTTTATAATGATAATGGTGTTTTTTAATGTTAATATGAAATAAGGCAATGCTTCAATCAGGAATCGTTACAGGCCATCAGCCTGCCTAGAAATATGCGTTTGTATCAATTTAAAGGTAAATTTTGTAAAAAAAAAAATCGATACTGGTATTACTGCACATATTTGTACTGAGGCAGTGGCTAGGGTTACGGTGCCGTAATCCTAGCCTCTGATTCAAGGATTACGGAAGTTCTGTTTTTCTAGACAACCCTATGAGAATAGGCTAGGATCACGGAAGTATTTAAGAGGAATCAAATATAAATGTTAGGACATGCATAAATGATGTTGTTAACTTAATTGTTTCATTTAAAATAGCGAATTTTTATGTCTGCCATATTATTTCATGTTATCGATCCGCCATTTTGGGTTAGTAAAATATAGGTGGACAGTTATTTATGCGCTGTTGATGAATGATTATGAATGATAAAAGTTAAAATATTCTTAATGAAAATAGTAACGTTTCAATGTTTACATAATTGTCCAACTATATCCGGGCCACATCACGAGGAGTGCTCAGTTCAATTGGCCCATTTCTTTTACTTTTCAATTTCCATAAAAAATAGTTGTTCTTTTTTTTAAAAAAAATATTGTTGTAATTTTGTTTTTGTTTAGAGAACGTTATTATTTCATAGTCATGATTATGCAATTTTTTTCTTCCATTTTTAATTGTTTTTATCTATTTTGTTTTCTTTTCTCTTTCTTCTTTTACTAACCCATAATACGACAGACATGAAAAATCGCTATTTTAAGTGAAACAATTAAGTTAACAACATCATTTATGCATGTCCTAACATATATATATGATTCCTCTTAAATACTTCCGTAATCCTAGCCTATTCTCATAGGGTTGTCTAGAAATACGGAAGTTCCGTAATCCTAGAATCTGAGGCAAGGATTACGGTACCGTAACCCTAGCCACTGCCTTGTACTGATGTGCAAGATGTTGCGGTTCGGACAAGTTATGTGGACGCTTATTCTTCCAAAAAATCCGAAGTCAGATGCTCTGTGCACGTGCCGGAAGACCACATTTTTTAATTCGATAGTATATGTCATTCCGTATATATTGCATGTTACCGTAGAGGGATCGATCCCGATTTTTCTTCGCTATGCGACGAAAATTGGTAGAATCTATTCCCTATCAGTATTTTCTACACTGGGAAGGAATGACTTTATGATTGGAAGTCTGAGAAAACGACAGTTGTCGTTTGAAAATTGGACCCGATTCCGTTTATTATGTGCCGACCGTCTCACCAGTGTAATACTTTAATAAGCGTCTGTTGATTTGATCACGAGTGATCAAGTTAGCAAATGCTTCAGTAAGATAACGGGCTGACAGGAGCTTACGTGAGATTATCTCTTGTTGCCATTCTGCGTATTTTATACTTCTTTGACTCATACCGGTGTTAAGTTAGCTATTTCAAAACTAATTGTGGAAAGGCAGTGACTTGTAATATGGATCCTAGTCCAAATAATAGGATGTTTCAGGACAGCATGATAACTTCTGACTTCGCTGTACCATCATGTCCAAAGTTATTCAGCATATTTCTTTTAGGAAATCCCCGATGAAATCTGTTGGAAAGGATCAATGGTGCATGTACAATATATAATTTTTAATGACACTAAAGCATAAGATTGCCTCAGTGATATTTTTTTAATGTATATTTTGTGTTTTGTTTCTGCAGTTTATTGTCATTGGCAGTCTGCAGTGTATTGAAACTGGTGCTTCGGTAAATATCCCCTCGCACTTGTTTGCATCACATTTCCGAAGATTTAAATCTCTTATCTTAAATTATGAGTTATATTCAACCCATTTGAAGTTTCTACATGGCACATGCAAGACTAAAATTAAGGAGTCCTTTCTGGTATATTCAGTTTGCAAAATTTGCATGGCATCATTTGCCCATGTCACAGGCACACTCATGTGAGGAGTAAATGTGTTCTTTTTTTCATTTCCTGTCGATAGTGTATCTTTTCAAAGAATGTGATCATTTCATTAACTGAAACACAGCCTTGTAGGACTTTTGAAGTCAGTATGGCAGTCTAGAGGTCCGGTAATCTTTGTTAATTCTGAATAAGATATTTGCAGAGAGGATACATGTACATAATTATCTATGATTTCATATACCATATATACATAGTTACAAATTGTCTATGAATTAGCTGTTGTTTGTTTTTGTTGTTTCAAACATATTGCAGGTGATAGGAAACAGAAGTTTTTATTTATAAATCCCAGGGTTTTTTCTAGCTAATTTGGGAATATAGCCTATACCCCCAAAATTGGGAATTTTGACGCATAGATCTTCCAAATTGGGAAATATTTAGTCCTATAGGATATAGTAAGGATGTGTTTAAGCACTTTCTCATACACTTGTTTCATATTGCACAACCTCTTTAACATACTTCCATTACAAAATTGTCCATAATTTGGTCAATATTTGTGCAATTTTGATGAAATTTTTTTTAGAATGTAGACTGGGAATTTTTGCATTCATTTTGGGAAAAATACATACTTTTTGGCATTGGGAATATAGCCGAATAATGGCTACTAAAATTGGCCGAAAAAAAAAACCCTGCATGAAATAGCAATTCTTCATATAATGATGCAGGCAATTGCTGGAAATATGTTGAAGCATTTTATTTTATTGAAAACATGTAAATATTAACGTTAAACTGATTTGGGATTACTGTGCTAGCGCATTCAAACCAAAAGTAGAAAAGGTAAACATAGGGAACTTTGCATGGCCTCCACTGGGCCTCAGAAAGTTTTAAGCCATTTTTTGAGAGAAACTGCCAAATTGAAGCTGAATTGCTGAAATTTGGCCACATTTTAATAAAAGTGTATCTGATTAGTAACTGTATGAGGTATAATACCTCATAAAGTTACTAATCAGATACACTTTTATTAAATAAATACCATATTAATCTATATATGTACCAAGCTGATGAAAAATCATTATATTTTTCATTTAGGTCTAGTTGCTTTTTTCTCCATATCTGCACTGCATTTGAGTGGGATCTACAAACAGAAACTAATTTGCGGATGATGAATTAGATTTATATCTCTTGAATTAGTGATACCCAGGTATTTTCCCAGTTGTTTTGCAATTAATAGACTGTATTTTAGAAACCCTCCAACAAATTAGATTTTTTGCATTTCTTACAGGTACTTTTATCTCACATTGCTCCATGGATTCCATCATACCGCTCACACCTACCACACTATCATTACACCACCTTCCCTGCCCCAAACCTCACACACCCCACCCCCAGAAAACCCACAGTTATTAGTATTTTTTTGTACTTCTTAAACTAACATATGGTTTCAAACTTTAAAGTATCCCTTATAACTACACCCCGCTTCCCTCCCCACCCCATCCCAACCAAAATAAATAATTACAATACTCACATTTGCTTACATGTCATATTGTCCCTTAGTACCTCATAACATCACTTCCCTCTCCACCACCACCCCATCTGTCAAAAAAAAATTTGTAAACATTTTTAAATAGCATTCGCACTGACCTTCAAACAGCTCTTGTTATGCTTTGTTCTTTCAGTATGACTGTTTAGTATGACCCAACACAACCGTCATCATGGATGCAGAAAATAATAACAACAACAACAATAACAACGCTCCTGGACAAGCCCGTAATGCTGGACGCCGCGGGCCACAGAACCCGTTATTGAATGTGAGAGACAGGTTGTTCCATGCCTTGTTCTACAGGATTGCTCTCGCTTACGCCAGAGCTTTTCCTAAACCAGTAAGGAGAGTGATAGAATTTGCAATCCTGATAAAGGTGAGATTATTCTAACATAAAATGATAAATATTATTAACACAATCTGTCCATTTTGAGGTACTAGTAATGGACCTTTAATGAAAATCGGTATTTTCCGTTTACTTATTCTTCATATGCGATTTCAGCATTCTCTGGTTGTTATGAAAAAGAATTTTCTGTTAAGGCGAACGCAGTCAGAAATTGCAATTCTAATATGCCTGTCTCTGTTAAAACACACTTGCGCTAGAATGACGTCTCGTTAAAGTGCGGTGACGTCAAGGTTTTTGTTGCGACCAAGAAAGAGTGCTACTATATTTTATCTACTGTTTTAGATTAAGGGCATATTAGAATTGAAATAATTCATAGCAAAAGCGTGTTTTAACACTATACACTCGGGCGGTAATAAGTCGTAAAATAATTTCATTCGGGCTGCACCCTCGTGAAATTATTACGCCCAACGTATAACCGCCCATCATGCATAAATAGTGTTAAAACAGGCTTTTGCTATAAATTATTTCTTAAATGAAGAATACATAATTGCACAGAAATTGCCAATTGTCACCTTAAATGATTGGGTTTTAAAACAGAAGGTATTAATTCTCCCACATTGAATGTACACACACATTGAATGCTTCCTACAAACCTAGGTTGAACCTAACCCTAATCTTTAGACAGTATATTATACACTCAGTGTGTACTTACATTCAATAGGTGCAAGTTGTAAAACTGTATTAATCAGAGAAGATAAAGTGGATGACAAGTATTGGTCCAGTGTTAGACAAGAACAGCTCACACTGTGAAATTGTTGTGTAATAGTATTATGCACATATATTATGCACATATATTTGGTTTTAAAGAAGTAAATATTAAAAAGATTGGTTGATAGTTTGGAATGTAGATATTTACAGAGAAGAAAAGAAGTGTTGAAATTATTAATGATTCACTGATAGATTTTTAAAGAGTTAATCTACTTCAAGGTTTTCATTAATTACATTGTATTGAAGTAGAGGGTGTAAGTTGCAAAGTTGAGGTCTTGGAGTTCTGCCATTTAGAATTTTACTTGCTACAGAAAAAGTAGCCACATCTTCAGTCTGCTATAGCGGAGAGAAAATCCTTGCCCCCTGCCCCCCTCCCCCAGTCCGTAATAAAATCCCTGCAATTTGAATCATATCTGTTAGGAAATGAAATATTGGCTTTCGTAAAGAGGTTGATGCTCTTTTGAGGTGTCATTAACACAGGTCGTACTGTTCTATCATTTCAGGCTCTGGTTGTTCTAGGTATCCTTGCTTACATTCATATTGTATTCTCGAGATCCCCAATCAACTGTCTGCAACATGTACAGAAAGAATGGCCACGAGATGGTATACTACGTGTGGAGATTGTTCGAAACGTGTCTGAAAATTACACAATCTTAAACTCCTATGAAAAAGAGTATTCCGACTTCAGTGCTCATTTTCTTGAAGGATTGTTAAATGAAATGGAAGGTAAAAAACAGGATGGTCGTGATCTATCACTTGACATAGATGATGAAGAATCCGAGGATGTAAATATGATAAATATGTCTGAGGTTGATAGAGGCGGCGATAATATAAGTTTAAATCAGCTCAGACATTCCAACAACATCAGTACTATGGTATGTTTTATTACCCTTTAATTTTTAGCTCGACTATTCAAAGAATAGTAGAGCTATTGGACTCCCATGCGTCGGCGTCCTGATTTGGTTAAGTTTTTAGCTCACCTGAGCACGAAGTGCTCAAAGGTGAGCTTTTGTGATTGCCCTGTGTCCGTTGTCATCCGTCCGTCAGTCTGTCGTCAACAGTTTAACTGTTAACATTCTAGAGGTCACATTTTTGGCCCAGTCTTTATGAAACTTGGTCAGAACGTTACCCTCAATAAAATCTTGGATGAGTTCGATATTGGGTCATCTGGGGTCCAAAACTAGGTCACCAGGTCAAATCAAAGGAAAATCTTGTTAACACTCTAGAGGTCACAATTTTGGCCAAATCTTAATGAAACTTTTTCAGAATGTTACCCTCCATAAAATCTTGGACGAGTTCGATATTGGGTCATCTGGGGTCAAAAACTAGGTCACAAGGTTAAATCAAAGGAAATGCTTGTTAACACTCTAGAGATCACATTTTTGGCCCAATCTTAATGAAACTTGGTCAGAGTGTTATCCTCAATAATGTCTTGGACGAGTTTGATATTGGGTCATCTGGGGTCAAAAACTAGGTCACCAGGTCAAATCAAAGGAAAAGCTTGTTAACACTGTAGAGGCAACATTTATGGCTGTATCTTCATGAAACTTGATCAGAATATTAATCTTGATGATCTCAAGGTCCAGTTTGAATCAGGGTCATGTCGGGTCAAAAACTAGGTCACTGGGTCAAAACAAAGGAAAAGCTAGTTAGCACTTTAGAGGCCACATTTATGACCATATCTTAATGAAACTTGGTCAGAATGTTAATCTTGATGATCTATAGGTCAAGTTCAAATCTGGGTCAGGTGGGGTCAAAAACTAGATCACTAGGTCAAATCAAAGGAAAAGCTTGTAAACACTCTAGAGGCCACATTTATAAATGTATCTTCATGAAACTTAGTGAGAATGTTAAAGTTGGTGATCTTTAGTTCAAGTTCGAATCTGGGTCATGTCAGGTCAAAAACTAGGTCACGGGGGCAAATCAAAGGAAAAGCTAGTTAACACTTTAGAGGTCACATTTATATCTTAATGAAACTTGGTCAGAATGTTAATCTTGATGATTTTTAGGTCAGTAGGTCAGGTGAGCGGTACAGGGCCTTCATGGCCCTCTTGTTGTATGTAAGCTGGTATCTCAATAACCACTAATGGGAATGGATTGAAACTTCACCCACTTGTTCACTGTGGTAAACTGACTTACATTGCACAGGTTCCATAACTCTATTTTGCTTTTTTACAAAATCATGCCCCTTTTTCGACTTAGAAATTTTTTGTTAAGGTTTTGGATGTAAGCTGGTATCTCAGTACCCACTAATGGGAATGGATTGAAACTTAACACACTTGTTAACTGTCATGATCTGACATGCACTGTTCAGGTCCCATAACTCTACTTTGCATTTTTTCAAAATTATGCCCCTTTTTCGACTTAGAAGTCTTTGGTTAAGTTTTTGTATGTAAGCTGGTATCTCAGTATCCACTAATCGGAATAAATTGAAACCTCACACACTTGTTCACTGTCATAATATGACATACACTACGCAGGTCCCATAACTCTACTTTGCATTTTTTTCAAAATTATTCCCCTTTTTCGACTTAGCAGTTTTTTATTAAGTTTTTGTATGTAAGCTGGTATCTCAGTATCCACTAATCAGTCAGGGGTGTAACTGTTTTAAGTTATGTAACCTATTTCAGTTACTTTTTTAAGCATTTTATAACCTGTATTAGTTATAAAATATAGTTAACTCAGGTTAGTTATTCAAAAAAAGTCTTTTTGCTGTTCTCACAAAGTGACCTTTAAAGTGAAATTAGTAGCAAACGGTGGTTAATCAAATTCTCTTTTAGTCTGAGCATGACCTGATAAGCATAATGGGATACTAAGAGTTTTATAGCTTTAAAACTTTTGCGTAAAACATTTTACTGCATAGCTAGAAAGATAGGTCAAGGATTCAGGAAATAACTGCATTAGTCTCATTCAAAATGAGGAATTGGCACAGGAGGACTTCATAATATTTTGTGATAACTAAAACAAGTTATGAAAGTTTAAGCAATAACTCAAATGGGTTATAAAATGCGATAACTTGAAACAGTTACACCACTGACTGCTAAAGGGAATGGATTGAAACTTCACACACTTGTTCACTGTCATGATATGACATGCAATTCAAAGGTTCAGTAACTCTACTTTGCATTTTTTAGCTCATCTGATTTTTGGAAAAAAAATGATGAGTTATTGTCATCACTTGATCGGCGTCTGCGTCGCCGTCAGCATTGCCTGGTTAAGTTTTATGTTTAGGTCAGCTTTTCTCCTAAACTATCAAAGCTATTGCTTTGAAACTTGCAACACTTGTTCACCATCATAAGTCGACCCTGTACAGCAAGAAACATAACTCCATCCTGCTTTTTGCAAGATTATGCCCTTTTGTACTTAGAAAATCAGTTTTCTTTGTTAAGTTTTATGTTTAGGTCAGCTTTTCTCCTAAACTATCAAACTATTGCTTTAAAACTTGCAACACTTGTTCACCATCATAAGCTGACCCTGTACAGCAAGAAACATAACTCCATCCTGCTTTTTGCAAGATTTATGGCCCCTTTTGTACTTAGAAAATATCAGATTTCTTGGTTAAGTTTTATGTTTAGGTCAACTTTTCTCCTAAACTATCAAAGCTATTGCTTTGAAACTTGCAACACTTGTTCACCATCATAAGCTGACCCTGTACAGCAAGAAACATAACTCCATCCTGCTTTTTGCCAGAATTATTGCCCCTTTTGGACTTAGAAAATCAGTTTTCTTTGTTAAGTTTTATGTTTAGGTCAGCTTTTCTCCTAAACTATCAAAGCTATTGCCTTAAAAACTTGCAACACTTGTTCACCATCATAAGCTGACCCTGTACAGCAAGAAACATAACTCCATCCTGCTTTTTGCAAGATTTATGGCCCCTTTTGTTCGTAGAAAATATCAGACTTCTTGGTTAAGTTTTATGTTTAGGTCAGCTTTTCTCCTAAACTATCAAACTATTGCTTTAAAACTTGCAACACTTGTTCACCATCATAAGCTGACCCTGTACAGCAAGAAACATAACTCCATCCTGCTTTTTGCAAGATTTATGGCCCCTTTTGTACTTAGAAAATATCAGATTTCTTGGTTAAGTTTTATGTTTAGGTCAACTTTTCTCCTAAACTATCAAAGCTATTGCTTTGAAACTTGCAACACTTGTTCACCATCATAAGCTGACCCTGTACAGCAAGAAACATAACTCCATCCTGCTTTTTGCCAGAATTATTGCCCCTTTTGGACTTAGAAAATCAGTTTTCTTTGTTAAGTTTTATGTTTAGGTCAGCTTTTCTCCTAAACTATCAAAGCTATTGCCTTAAAAACTTGCAACACTTGTTCACCATCATAAGCTGACCCTGTACAGCAAGAAACATAACTCCATCCTGCTTTTTGCAAGATTTATGGCCCCTTTTGTTCGTAGAAAATATCAGACTTCTTGGTTAAGTTTTATGTTTAGGTCAACTTTTCTCCTAAACTATCAAAGCTATTGCTTTAAAACTTGCAACACTTGTTCACCATCATAAGTCGACCCTGTACAGCAAGAAACATAACTCCATTTTGCTTTTTGCAAGAATTATTGCCCCTTTTGGACTTAGAAAATCAGTTTTCTTTGTTAAGTTTTATGTTTAGGTCAGCTTTTCTCCTAAACTATCAAAGCTATTGCTTTAAAACTTTCAACACTTGTTCACCATCATAAGCTGACCCTGTACAGCAAGAAACATAACTCCATCCTGCTTTTTGCAAGATTTATGGCCCCTTTTGGACTTAGAAAATATCAGATTTCTTGGTTAAGTTTTATGTTTAGGTCAACTTTTTCTCTTAAACTATCAAAGCTACTGCTTTGAAACTTGCAACACTTGTTCACCATCATAAGCTGACCCTGTACAGCAAGAAACAAAACTCCATCCTGCTTTTTGCAATAATTATTGCCCCTTTTGGACTTAGAAAATCAGTTTTCTTGGTTGAGTATTATGTTTGTCAGCTTTTCTCATAAACTATCAAAGCTATTGCTTTAAAACTTGCAACAGTTTTTTACCATCATAAGGCAATGCTGTACATCAAGAAACATAACTCTATCCTGCTTTTTGCAAGAATGATGGCCCTTTTTAGACTTAGAAAATCATGGGTAGGACAATATTTCTATTATACAAAAAAATCAGATGAGCATCAGCACCCGCAAGGCGGTGCTCTTGTTTCAAAATTATGCCCCTTTTACAACTTAGCAGTTTTTCGTTATAATTAATAAACTCTTTTATGTAAGCTGGTATCTCAGTACCCACTAATGGGAATGGATTGAAACTTCACACACTTGTCCACTGTCATGAGCTGATAAGCACTATGCAGGTTCCATAAGCCTGTTTCCCATTTTTACAAAATTATGCTCCTTTTTTCGACTTTTGTATTCATTCAATTGACAAGACTGTTGAATAGTCGAGCGTTGCTGTCCTAGAATCTAGTTTTGGTGTCACATCAATTTTTTATTAGTACATTTTGTTTTGGTTTTCACTTTCACTGCCTGCTATGAAACCCACAGTGTGATGAAACATATGTTATGTAGATTTTAATAATGAAAGGGGTATTCAGTGTCCAATGGGCTCGAAAGGGAAATGAATACCATTGAATTCTTATTTCTAGCTAAATTTTCAGGAGAACTTTTGATGACTTACTTGATTACTGCTTTTACCTAAATCACGAACATAACAACTATAACTGGTAGCAAAGAAACAAGTTTCTTGTTCTTTTCTTTTTAAGAGTAAGAAGAATAGTGTTAATACAAAATTACAAGTTATAAGTATCTTAGCTTATCACTTAAAGATTCTTAGCTTCTCACTTAAAGATCATATTTGGAAAAGAAGCAGATGGTAAAATAATACATTGTGCAGAGATATTTTAATATTCTGCAAAAAGACCCCCCCCACACACACACACACAAAAGTACACAAATGATTTTGGTTCTATCTCTTTTGCAGGAACAAGATGGTAAGAAAGATAAGGCAGTGGATGAAAGTGTTATTCAGTTGAATCAGAGTGATGGTAGTGGTGATGATGAAGACGAGGATGATGATGATAGAAATGATACCTCTATTGAGATAACAAAAGTGGACAGAGAAAACCTCGGCCCTTTTCGGGAAACATTGTCAGAACTTGAGATGCTGGCTAAAGTTGGTGTGTAACTTGTGTTATTTTAGTTTTAAGTTTAGTTTTGTATTAATTTAAGTAGTGGTAACTTAGGGTAGGAAAATCAGATGGTGAAGTAATTTACTTGAAGGGAATTAATCAGTACTTATGCACTATCTGTGAACTCTGATCATGATAAAAGGCTGCTCTTAGGCTTACAGTATCTAAAATATTGTTGAAAAAGAGCTTTAACCTTTAGCATGCTAGATAAATTGTCGTCTGCTGGAAATGTCGTCTGCTGAAATTGTAAAGTTCATTCAATTTGCCCCAAAATTGGAAGAAATATTGTCAGAGTAGCAAACAACTTGGAACCTGATCAGACGCCGATTTAATCGGCGTCTGATCTGGTTCCAAGCTGTTTGCAAAGGCTGTTAAATTCGCCTGCAGCAGGCTAAGGGTTAAAGCCATCAAACAAATATTTACAGAAGAAAAGGTAACATATAAATGTTTAAAATACATATGCCAAGTAGTTCAAGTGATTAAAGCATGTCGTATTTAGATTTGTTTATTTTTCAACATATTTCAGTTATCCCTATCAAAGTGTTTTACTGTTTTAGATTTGTACAAGTAATAACCTGTTTTCTGCTAGAACTGACAAATTTTCCATCTAATTCAGAATAGAAAACAAATGGCCTTAGTCTTTGTATAATCATCAATTAGAACAATTGCCTTGCCAGGGATTCAGACTTGTGACCTTCTGCCCGGATGTGTTTTGCACGAGCTAAACAACTGGAAATTAAGATTTATAATAAATAGCTTGACTAGCATAAAAATTCATTAAGTAAATTGAATACTTCCACAGTTTTTAATCTTTATCTGAAATTCCTATTAAGTGATTTTATAAAGACTATCATAGAATCACAAATATTTTTTTTTAAGTATGTATATTTGAGCGCCACTGTGCTAAAACCTATGTTAGAGTTTTTCAACCAGCAAGGATCTAGATCAGTGAACATTCATAATATTGGTTTATACCCACATCTATGCAGTTCGTTTATCAATTTTAGCACTTGTATGCAACTGATACCCGAATGGTATGGATCCATATCAGACTGCACAGATGTGAAGGCTGATCTGGATCCCTGTGCTGTCTGATCTTGATCCATACTGGTCTCAAAGCTCTAACATTGGTTTTCACACAACAGCACCATTTGTTTTACAATGAAGAGAAAGATCCTTCCCAAGAGGATTTTTTTTTGTTGTTTATTTTAATGTTACAGTAACCTATTTCTACATATATGTTTATTTCTGACAGTATGGCCTGAGGAGAAGTATATTGTGGAATATGCCCTGGAGTATGGCTTTCTACGTCTTTCACCCAAAACCCGCCAACGGCTCAACATAACTGTGATGCTTGTTACACTTGGTGAGTACTCTTGCATATGCAACTTACTGTAATATCAGATAATTTCATGTGACCAATATTTCACAAAAATTAGAAATAGAAGTTTTGATACTAGAGGTTCAGGTGTGCAAAATTGAGGACAGTTTGGTTTACCCAATTAAGATATGAGGTAGAGACAGTGCTAAAAAAAAAACTGACATCAGATATTATTTATTGAATTTAATTGTGAAATGTGCATAGTCTGTATTCACCATATTGTTTCAGTAAGAGATTTGAAAACATGTCATTCATTTTGAAATAGTATTTTCTCACTGTGTTTGCTTGTTACATCACAGATCCGGAGAGGGATGCCTGTTTCGGAGACGCATTCAGCAGGTTTCTGCTAGATGAGTTCCTGGGGTATGATGATATACTCATGTCCAGTATCAAGCAGCTGGCTGAACAAGAAGATAATAAAGGTTAGAGCTGGATTATACTATGATATGAGCCGCACCATGAAAAAACCAACATAGTGCATTTGCGACCAGCATGGATCCAGACAAGCCTGCGCATCTGCGCAGTGTGGTCAGGATCCATCTGTTCGCTTTCAGAGCCTATTGCAATTAGAGAAACTGATAGTGAACAGCACGGATCCTGACCAGACTGTGCAGATGCACAGGCTGGTCTGGATCCATGCTGGTCGCAAAGCCACTATGTTGGTTTTTTCATGGTGCTGCTCAATTTTGTATAAATGTCTTATGTTTCATTTTATAACAGCATTCATTTAACCCTTAGCCTGCTAAATTTCTATAATGGACTGGTCCATCATTCATTTTAAGCAGTACCATTTATAATTCTAAGAGGTGTCCACTGAAAATTTACTGACTGAGTAGCGAACAGTTGCAGACCATAATCAGACTGCATAGATGTGCAGGCTGATCTTGGTCTGCACTGGTCGATAAGGCAAAATCACTTGCTGCCAGCAGGCTAAGGGTTAAGCTCAGCGTACCCATATATGTCCATTGATGCTTGTGACAGGTGACCACATTCTTCAAAACCAGAAGTTAGGCTGTCCCTTGTCAAGTGTTCAAGGTCACTGACTGTAGTTTACTTGTCCCACACCTCTCTAGGTTTGAACCCCTCTAGTATCGTCATATGGGAAAGCCATCAGTCGGGTTTTCGAAAGGTTGGTGGTTCTGCCGAGGTATCCACCTGTGTATGAAATAATGTCCACAGTGGCACCTAGCATCATAATCCGCAATAAAATCCAGTAAGAAACCATTATAAAGTGAACTGCCTGTTTGTAACTTAGTACAAAACAGACCGATTAAACAGAAGCTGAATGTTTTTGCCCCAGTGCCCCATGTGGTTCTGGGACGATCTATGTATGAAAAAGAATTGGAACCACTGCCTTACCCTTGCATGATCGTAAGAGGCGACTAATAGGGTCTTAACGTTTGGTTTTTCTGTAACTCTGTGATTCCAGCAGGTATGCAAATTTTGATTCCATACCTCATGTTTTTATTTCGTTGTAAATGAGATATGAAACCAAAATTTGTAGCCCTGTTTGGCGCCATATAACCTATACTGTGTTGATGCGCCATAAAACCCAAATAAATAAATGAATAAATGTATGTAACTTAGTACAAAACAGACCGATTAAACAAAAGCTGAATGTTTTTGCCCCAGTTAAGATGAACGTTCTTTGAGATAATTTCACAAAAGACAGTTCTAGAAAATGTATTAAATATTTGTGTTAATTTTTGTGCTGACAGCCATAATATAACAGAAATTCTGTTTTAACCTTTAGCCTGCTAAATTTCTGTAATGGACCGGTCCATCATTCATTTCGGGCAATACCATTTATCATTCGAAGGGGTTTCACTGACAATTTACTGACTGCAGACCATGATCAGACTGCACAGATGTGCAGGCTGATCTTGGTCTGCACTGGTCGTAAAGTCAGAATCACTTGCTGCTAGCAGGCTAACGGTTAAAACATTGAGTTAAAGCACAGCAACGGCATTGTCACAGAACTGGTTATATTCAAGCTGTAGGTAAACTTACGTTAGAGATAAACTTAACTGATTTATGGGGGAATTTGTATTCCTGTAGTGAGTACAGACCAGATTTACTTGCATTTATTGGAGTTTTAGTGACCTAAAATAAATAAACTGCATTTCCTGACAGTGACGGCAAGCTAATAAACTGAGTTTCATCTACACATATTGTCTGACATTGTCTGGAATCTACTGTAAAAGACTGTTTAGTATTTGCTCAGCTGAAGAAACTGGTCACTTTGTCTGAATGTTTCAAATTTCAAAAATGAAAGTAAAATGTTTTGTTTGTTTAAATACTATAGCAGTGGTTTCTGTTTGCTTGGAAAATGGTTAATAGTGTATGCTTAGGCTACTAAAACAGGAGTAGTTGCAGGCTCCTAGATTATAAAACTGAGTTTGTAGACCAGTCCCAGAATGCAACCTTGCCATTGCTCAATTTCAAAACTGTTCTCAGAAACAACCAATCAGGTTACAGGTTATAAAACTGATGGAGAATATCTCTGAATGCAGCATTGCCATTGGTCATTGTTCAGATTGCTCTCAGAAACAACCAATCAGATTACAGGTTATAAAACTGATGTTGGAGAATTATCTCTGAATGCAGCATTGCCATTGGTCATTGTTTAGATTGCTCCCAGAAATAAACAAGCACAGCCTAAGGTTATAAATTATAGGTTTGGTACCACATGTCACTTTCTATGTGTGCTCAACATCAGTGCTGGAGTTTGGGACAGGTTTTGAAACACTTGTTCTTTGAGAATGAATTTCAACCACTATTTTCTGTTGGCAGGATTTGCGCGTAATAGAATGACAGGTGATCAGTATCGTTTTGTCAGCGTTTGGATGACCAGGAGCACTTACCTTGCAACAGCATCTATTATTCTTATGTTTGTAAGTATATTGGTAGTCCCATTTATTTATCCAAGATTTTTCAATCCGCAGGTTTCTTACGTAATGTGGTGACAGGAGACCATTACCGTTTTGTGAGCATGTGGATGGCTAGAAGTTCTTACCTCGCTGCGGCATTTATAATGCTTGTATTTGTAAGTACGGTCAAACTTGTATACACAGACCACACTTGGGGGAAACTCTTGAAGTGGTCGTTACTTGCACATGGTCTTTAGTTACAGGTTAAAATGCATGACAACTGTTTAAATTGGAAATGAAATGGATGGCCTTTAGGGTCGTTTGGTTTGTTGTCACAGGTGGTCTTTAGCACGGGTTTGACTATACAGTTGAACCTCTGTAAAAGCCACCTGTCAAGAAATCAGTGTTTTCCATTTCTAGATTTCCTCATTAAACCTCAGTTTCTCAAACTCTATGTAATCTGTATTGATGAATGTTCTTTTGATTTTTGCAAAGGGTTTATTTATTTTTACACTGTTGATGCTTTAGAAAATAATCGCTCTGTAAATAGAAAATGATGTCTTGCATATACAGGTGTTTTACCACCAAAGAGTTTCACTGAATTTTAAGATATTTAACGCACGGTTCTGGAGGGCAGTAGATTTCATGGGAGTCGAAATCTATAAGCTGTATATGGGTTTGTAGCAGGAAACGCATTTGAACTGTAAATTTTCAATCAAAGACAGAAAAAGTAAATGTAGTATTGTTCTTGATGCACTTACACAGTAAATTATCTGAAAGCAATATTAAAGGATAACACTGTACTGTTAAATTTCAGTAAAACATTGAAAGACATGAAATAGTAGGTTTGTTTCATTGTTCAAACATGGCCGAATTTAAATTGTAAAATATTATAATTTCAGACTGTGTCGGTGTCAACTTTACTGAGGTATTCTCATCATCAGATATTTATGTTTATTGGTAAGTTTTCTATGTAGCATTTGTTCACAGTCTGTTCAGTTACAAGTGTAAGGAGCATAAATTTAATTTTGTACTCAACTGCATTTACAAAATTTGTCTAGTACGGTGAAGTCCTCTTAAGAAATTCACAACTGCTGAACGAAACCGGTCAGGGAAGATGTAGGCCAACAAGAGGGCACGTCCTCCATGGCTCACACCCAGCCATATCACACTTGATTTTGTACTCAGTTGGGATCACCCTTCTTTATGTATTTGGAATTACCTCATTTTATTGCGAATTTTTATTACTCTCTTGGAATTATGTCATCCTAAAAATAGGGGGGATATGCATTGTTGTTTTTGTCTTATCCATACATCTATTTGGGAGTATTCACATTAAAGTTGTAAGTAAAATGATCTTATTTAATTGTTGTATATGATTTACAGTTGACTTGCTGCAGATGTTAGAAATGAATGTGACGATAGCATTCCCAGCAGCTCCATTACTTACTGTGATACTGGCGCTAGTTGGTGAGTATACTTTTGTAACTACTAATATAAACTTGATGATATGACCCTATGTCTTTCATTGAAAATTTTCATGCTGTAGGCTTCAGTGGTGACAAGAACATAGTTTGCTCATGGCAGAGTAAAGATGTTAACAATATACAGTCGAACTTCATTGGCTTGGACTCGACAAGACTGACAGAATTTATTGGAGTTATCAGTAGTTTGTGCTATCGAGCAATATAAAACAGGGATTTTGCCAGGACCTGGAAAACAATTCAAGCAAAGGGTGGTGTTCAAATTACCCGAGTTCGAGCGAAGAAAGTTCAACTATATTATAAATAGACAAATCTAGGACTAGAGCTTTTGAAGCTAAGCACTTCGATTTGACTATAGGTTAATGATAGTTTTTGAAATAAGGTTTAATCACAACATGTGATTTTTGTTGAACTAATGAATTTATTATCAGAAACATAATTTGTATGCTGTGGGGGCTTTATGCAGAGCAGTTGAAGCACCATCTTTATTTCATATAATCTAAAATGTTTTGCAGCATGTTTTGAATCATAATTTCATGAACAGACAACTACACTCTTAATGCTACAGGTATGAATCATGCCTGTAGCATTAACAGTGTAGTTGTCTGTTCATGAAATTACGGTGTTACAAAGTAATCGTTTTCTTTGATATATATGATATATGATAATTTTTCAGGTATGGAGGCTATAATGTCTGAATTTTTCAATGATACAACAACAGCATTCTATATCATACTTATTGTATGGATAGCTGATCAATATGATGCTATATGTTGTCATCAGAACATCAGTAAACGCCACTGGCTTAGGTAAGTTTTCACTGGCCTCACTTTTATTGGGGGGTGGGGGTGGGGGGCACAGACCTTTTGTGACACTGACCTGCAGTGGTACTAGGTTATGTAACTTGTTACTGCATCTGAAGCCTGTGTAAAGCTGATTAAAACAGGTGGCAACTTATGTAGGCATGATGTATATTGAGCAAAGTTAGTGCGTCGGACTCCAGGGCCTGTATTCATCATTTAAAGTCTGAGACCTCGACTTGAAAACTGCAAATACTCAGTTTGCCATAATTTTATTAACAGTAGATTCATACTATTGAAAAATTGCAGAACTGTTTGTAGCTGCAGAAAAGTAAAGGTTCATTTAAAATCTAGCCCGCCCGCTTAGCTCAGTAGGTAGAGCGTCGGTCTACGGATCGCGTGGTCATGAGTTCGATCCTCGGGCGGGGCGTATGTTCTCCGTGACTATTTGATAAATGACATTGTGTCTGAAATCATTAGTCCTCCACCTCTGATTCATGTGGGGAAGTTGGCAGTTACTTGCGGAGAACAGGTTTGTACTGGTACATAATCCAGGAATACTGGTTAGGTTAACTGCCCGCCGTTATATGACTGAAATACTGTTGAAAAACGGCGTTAAACCCAATACAAACAAACATTTTAAATCTGTACTTATCAAAGAATGACAGAACAAAAAAATTAGCCTTTTGAAGTTTAAGTTGAAGGTGCTTAACAACTTGCGTGAACTTTCTCTGTATTCTGTATATGTAGGCATATTCATTAGATTGCCTGTCTTTCCATCTTATTAAGTATTTGAAGAATAGGTAGAGTTATTGGACTCACCCGTGTGTCAGCATTCGTGTCTGTATCAGTGTCCCGATTTTGTTAAGTATTTGTATGTAAGTTGGTATCTCAGTAATCACTTGTGGGAATGGATTGAAACTTCATACACTTATTCACTGTGATGAATTGACGTACATTGCACAGTACCCACAGTACCCACTAATGGGAATAGCAGTTTTCAGTTAAGTTTTTAGCTCACCAGTCATTGTCCGGTGTTGTCTGTCAACATTTGCCTTGTTAACTCTCTACAGTAAACCTTGCTTATAAAGAACAGCTTGGGACCTCTAAAAATTGTTCCTTATAACCGAGGTTCCTTATATCCGTATAGCGAACTAGTTCCTTGTAACCGAGGTTTGTATAACGAACACAATTTGTATAGCGAACACTATTTGACTGACGTTTGATAAGGGCTATGAGTTCACACTCCGAGCCGACCTTTATGCGAGAAAGTTGCATTTCTAGTACCGGTCCTTTCCTGGAGGGATGATAAGGTAAACTGCCTGCATGTTTCTGCATGACTGAAATAGTGTTGAAACGCGGCGTTAAACCTAAAACAAGCCAAAATGTTCGCCGGTAAGAATGACCGTAATTTATGTTTATTTTTTGCCGGTTATTTCTATCTTCTTTTTAGAGAGCGCTACATGATGACTATAAGAAATGTTGCATTTACTCCCCTTACCTTGCTTGACTGCATGTTATGTGAATATACATCAATACTAATATAAAACAAATGTTAAATTTTTTATTACAAAAATGTTAAATTAGACTACCCATTAAAATTTAAAAGTAGGGTGTTTATGACATACAGTATATTACGACTAGACAACGGCGCCATACATACGGATTAAAGTGTAAATTATACCTATACTTTTGCTATTGTCCATTTTAGCACCTCCGGCTGCTATAATTTTTATAATTGGAAATTTGGTAAACTGGACTGTTTGCCATTGTTAATCACGTGTAATTAGCACTTTTATTTAGGATAGTATGACCGTGACTGATTTTCGTTCACTATTGTTAACATGAAATACCTGATACATGTAGCTCTCGAACATAATCTTGAGTAAATATAAGTCTACTATCGTCTAGTATTTGGTAATTTGATATTATATAATTTTATTTTATTTTTATCGTATCCGTGAATTAACAAACTAAAGATCATTGAAATGAAATAATTTGTGTTTATTCATGTGCAAAGTGAAGATGTTACTCTGACATCATTAGCGATTCTCCTGTTTATTTCCTGTTTTCAATAATTTTTATTCTTTATGTCTGTTTGCTATAACCGAGGGGTTTTCCATTGAATTTCGTACTTTGGGACTGGAAAAAGTGTTCCTTATAACCGAGTGTTCCTTATAACCGAGTTCCCTATAACCGAAGACTTTTACATTGAATAAAGAAGGAATAAGATTGGGGAATTGAAAATTGTTCCTTATAACCGAGTGTTCCTTATATCCGAGTTCCCTATAAGTGAGGTTTACTGTAAAGGCCACATTTGTGACCCAATCTTTATGATTCTTGGTCAGAATGTTTGTCTTGATGATCTCTAGATCAAGTTCGAAACTTGGTCATGTGGGGTCAGAAACTAAGTCAGTAGGCCAGATCAAAGGAAAATCTTGTAAACACTCTAGAGTCCACAGTTTTAAGTTTGAAACTCATGAGACTTGGTCAAAGTGTTTATCTTAATGACCTCTGGGTCATGCGGGGTCAAAAACTAGGTCACCCAGTCAAATCAAAGGAAAAGCTCGTTAACACTCTATAGAGGTCACAATTGTAACCCAGTCTTTATGAAACTTGGTCAGAATGTTTATCTTTATGATCTCTCTAGGTCAGTTTTGAAACTGGGTCATGTGGGATCAATAACTAGGTCAGTAGGCCAGATCAACTCTGGTGATGATCTGACATGCATTACACAGAACAGAACAGAACAGAACAGAAAGTTTATTAACGAGTACACTACAGGTACATTGTTAAACATGATTTACATAATACAATTTTAGAGGTCACGCATAATGAAATTGGCTAATATTATGACAACACATGGAAAACTTTTGCAATATAAAATAGAGACATAATTCCATCAAAGCAATACAAATGTGCTGAGCTGAAAAAGAAGAAATATTTAGAAGTTATTGACTTAATCCTTAATTCATCATACAAAGTGGAGAATGAACAGAATTAAAGCGAAAATGAGATATGTTTTCCAATTTAAACTCTATGAGATGCTTAATCGTATAGGAAATATAAAAGTTCTCTTAAGATACATTTACTCTATTTGCTAACTGGTAATCTACAGGTGAGTAGATAGTTCATTTCGACTATTATTTGCTTTTACAATAAATTTACATAAATTAAGTAAGATGGACTTGTTTTCGGACTGTAACAATAGCGTAAACTTGAGCATGCTAGGGCGGGTATAATAATAACGTTTAATAAGCTGACTTCTTAATTGCTCATATGCTTTACACTTCAAAATGAAGTGGTACTCGTCTTCGACATCGTTTAAATCACAAAACTGACATATTCTTTCATGACGTTCTAGACGGTTTCTACCATACCTCCCAGACTCAATACGGAGCCTGTGAGCAGATACACGAAGTCGCGTCAAAGCAGACCTGAAAGTTTTACTTTGAAATAGTTTGAGGTATTTTTCAAAGCAGAAATCTTCTTTAATATAAAAATATAAATGTGTTAACACACTATTATTTCTTATATCAGTACGCCACTGCTGCAAGTAACAATCTATTAATCTTTGCTTGAATATCGGTAAAAATAAATTTATTTCAACACTTTGGGGGAAATCCCATACTTCAGCAAATCCTAGATTATGCAAAAACGTTTTTACCTTACTGGCCCAGTTATTAACACCGTTATCACATTTACTACAGGCATTCAGATATATATTTTTCAATATGATATTATCGGTGGTGATCAGTTTGAACACAAGGTTCATAACTCACTTTGCATTTTTAGCTCACCTGAGCACAAAGTGCTCAAGGTGAGTTTTTGTGATCGCCCTGTGTCCATCGTCGTCTGTCCGTCCGTCGTCATCAACAATTCGACTGTTAACACTCTAGAGGTCACAATTTTGGCCCAATCTTAATAAAACTTGGTCAGAATGTTACCCTCAATAAAATCTCAGACAAGTTCGATATTGGGTCATCTGGGCTCAAAAACTAGGTCGCCAGGTCAAATCAAAGGAAAAGCTTGTTAACACTCTAGAGGCCACATTTATGACTGTATCTTCATGAATGTTAATCTTAATGATCTAAGTCAGGCCAGATCAAAGGAAAATCTTGTTAACACTCTACAGTCCACAGTTTTAAGTTTGAAACTCTTGAGAATTGGTCAGAGTGTTAATCTTAATGATCTTTAGGTCGAGTTTGAATCTGGGTCATATGGGGTCAAGAACTAGGTCACCCAGTCAAATTAAAGGAAAAGCTTGTTAACACTCTAGAGGCCACATTTATGACCCTATCTTCATGAAACTTGGTCAGAATGTTTATCTTGATGATCTTTAAGCCAAGTTTGAATCTGGGTCATATGGGTTCAAAAACTAGGGCACTAGGTCAGATCAAAGGAAAATCTTTTTATGCCCCCGGCATCTACTGATGCGGGAGGCATATAGTGATCGTCCTGTCCGTTCGTTCGTCCGTACAAGGTTAACCAAATGGGACCGTTTCGTCTAGCATCAATACCCCTTACTAGAATGACTTGATACTAATGCAGATGTAACCTGTGACCATTCCCCATCTTCAGACATCACCTAACCTAAGTTTGACCTTGACCTCATTTTGGACTTAGGTTTGCTTTATATGGGCCATCTCTTGGTTAACCAAATGGGACCGTTTCGTCTAGCATCAAAACCCCTTACTAGAATGACTTGATACTAATGCAGATGTAACCTGTGACCATTCCTCATCTTCAGACATCACCTGACCTCAGTTTGACCTTGACCTCATTTTGGACTTAGGTTGCTTTATATGGGCCATCTCTTGGTTAACCAAATAGGACCGTTTTGTCTAGCATCAATACCACTTACTAGAATGACTTGATACTAATGCAGATGTAACCTGTGACCATTCCTCATCTTCAGACATCACCTGACCTCAGTTTGACCTTGAACTTGACCTCATTTTGGACTTAGGTTGCTTTATATGGGACATCTCTTGGTTAACCAAATAGGACAGTTTCGTCTAGCATCAATATCCCTTACTAGAATGACTTGATACTAATGCAGATGTAACCTGTGACCATTCCTATTCTTCAGACACCACCTGACCTCCGTTTGACTTTGACCTCATTTTGGACTTAGGTCGCTTTATGTGGGTCATCTCTTGGTTAACCAAATAGGACCGTTTCGTCTAGCATCAATACCCCTTACTAGAATGACTTGATACTAATGCAGATGTAACCTGTGACCATTCCTCATCTTCAGACATCACCTGACCTCAGTTTGACCTTGAACTTGACCTCATTTTGGACTTAGGTTGCTTTATATGGGACATCTCTTGGTTAACCAAATAGGACCGTTTCGTCTAGCATCAATACCCCTTACTAGAATGACTTGATACTAATGCAGATGTAACCTGTGACCATTCCTCATCTTCAAACATCACCTGACCTCAGTTTGACCTTGAACTCGTTTTGGACTTAGGTTGCTTTGTATCGACAAGGATGCCACCGGGGGCATCAAGCGTTTGTTGAAAGCAGCTCCTTGTTTACACTCTAGGGGCCATATTTTTTATTCAGTCTTCATAAAACTTGGTCAGAATGTTTGGTGTCATAAAGTCTCGTATGGTTTTGACTCTGGGTCATGTTGGGTCAAAATCTAGGTCACTTAGTAAAAACAAAGGAAAAGCTTGTTTATACTCTAAAGGCCACTGTTTTGCTCCAATCTTCATGAAACTTTGTCAGTATGTTTGTTTTCATAAAATCATCGACAAGTTTTAATCTTGGTCATTGGGGGTCAAAAACTAGTGCACTAGGAGGAATTTTTCTCCATGAAATTTCGGACAGGTTAAAAATTAGGTCCGGTTGGGTAAAAAACTAGGTTACTAGGCGAAATCAAAGAAAAAAACTCTGGAGGCCACATTTTTGCTGCAATCTTCATGACACTTGGTTAGAATGTTTATCTCCTTGAAAACTCAGACGAGTTTGAAACTGGGTCAAGTAGTGTCAAAAACTGGGTCACTAGGTCAAACATGTTTGTTATGGTGTGTTACTCTGGTGAGCGACCTAGGGCCATCATGGCCGTCTTGTTACAAAATGATGCCCCTTTTTCCACTTATATTCATTCGTCTGACAAGGCTGTTGAATAGTCGAGCATTGCTTTCCTCAGACAGCTCTTGTTCTTTCATATGTTTTCTAATACGATTTTAGTTCATGTAAAGAATTTGTTGAAGGATTGGTCAGTCAGTATGAAATATTGTGTTTATTTCAGGTTCTTCTATTTGTACCATTTTGCATTTTATGCGTACCACTATCGCTTTAACGGACAGTACAGCGGGTTGGCTCTCTTCACGTCATGGCTGTTTATTCAGGTTTGTACATATTTCGAAATATATAAATTTACAGTCAGTTGGTCGGTCCATAGAGTGCTTGTGCCTACAGCTCTCAAACTTCACAGGAAGGTTGCTTGTGGTCATAAGGTGACCCTTAAGGTTTCAGTAACCTTCGGAAAGAAAATGGTTTCAAATGAATAACTGGAAAATGCTGGAGCCAGCTGCAGCCAGCTGCAGCCAAATTTCATAGGCTGATTTCCTGTTGTGAGTAAGTGACCTCTACATTATAGGGTCATCATACCAAAGGTAATTATCACTGTACTGGAGACTGAAAAATTACATACCCAGTAATCTCACACAGACCATGAACATGGGCACACATGTTTGTAATATTTGAATCATATTGAGCCGTGCCATGGGAAAACCAACATAGTGGGTTTGCGACCAGCATGGATCCAGACCAGCCTGCGCATCCGTGCAGTCTGGTCAGGATCCATGCTGTTCGCTTTCAAAGCCTATTGCTATTAGAGAAACTGTTAGCGAACAGCATGGATCCTGACCAGACTGCATGGATGCGCAGGCTGGTCTGGATCCATGCTGGTCGCAAACCCACTATGTTGGTTTTCACATGGCACGGCTCAATTATACTGAATAACGGAAAGTGTGCTAGCTGTAAATATTAAGTACTGTAAAAACTGGACATTCTCCTAAAGGATTTAATTTTACTATATTCACTAACAGTCTGCCTTCATGAAAATGTTTTAAAATAATTATAAAACTAGCTCTTTGTGTCTCACAAGATGGCCATGAATATGCTACTCTGCAAACCAATTCCAGTTTTGAGTGTAGCTAACTTTTAACCTCAAGGAAATACCTAATATTACTGATTAACTGTAAAAAGTGTCTTCAATTAGGAAAAAGAAGTAAATGTTGTTTTTCAGTGCTGTGGCTGTCTTGTCTGTCACACTGTATGTGGATTTGAAACTAGGTACTGGTCGATTGATCCTGTATATTGATGACTGGGTTATCTCTTGGCAGAAAATTCATTTACATATGCACTGTTTACCTTTTCAAGAGAAGGGCCATTTATTTACTTACTTTAGCAGAACTTGTGGCCCTACCCTGTTGCTATGATCACATTTATTGGTATTATAAAATTGTACTGTAATTGTATGAAGTTATTTATCCTCCATTTTGAGTCATGTGGAAAAGTCTTCAGATGCATTGGGAGAACAAATTAATACTTGTTCAGAATCGAGGAACATTGGTCATGTTAATTTACAGTTGTTGCATAACTGAAATACTGTGGAGAAAACCAACCAAAATCTATATCCTGTTGGACAGTTGACCTTAAACAAGAATTTTTTGTAAAGAGTGTACATTGTTTTACTGGTTCAAATGAGATATTAATATATTTTACAATCTGCTGTATTAGTCACTATACTAGTAATAAACTCATTGTTAATGACTTTATATACTTAAAGATAACGCAACATTGTATTGATTTATTGCAGCATTCGATGGTGTATTTTTTCCATCATTACGAACTCCCAGCAATTTTGCAACAAGCCCGAGTCCAGCAGCTTCTCAATCGTAATGGAAATGCTAATATCACAGTTACTGCAGGACAGTACAGAAGCACCCCAAACACTGGTAACAATGCGCAGCAGACGACAACAGAAAATGGCGGGAACGAGAATACGACAAATCCTCAACAACCCAATATTGCAAACGGTCATATAATTACAGATGCAAATGATGGGGATGATGGAGTTCGCCACATTCTGCAAAATAATGTAGATCAGGGCTTACTAAATGAGATTTTTGAGGGTGTTGAAGATGTACAGGTTGGGGGGTTTAATATTGACCAACAGTTGTTACAAAATTTAGAAGAGGAAATTCAGGAGTTGCAGTTTAGTCATAACCAGACAGTATCAAATACTGAAAACTTGCCTGAAGTAAATGCAAGTCAAGAAATGCCAGTTAATTCAAGTAATAGCCATAGGAGTGATTTGATAACTAACCAGACTCAGTCAGATAGTAATGTTTTAAACCAATCAGAAAACAGTGTTTCAGTTTCTGCAGACTTACAATCTCCAGACTGTGATACTGCTTGCAGTGCTGAAAGTGCCTGTTCAGAAACTAAATCTGTGACACAGTCAGAAACATGTGATACTCAGTCTGATTCAGGAAGACTAAATTTAGAAAACAAACCAAGTGAAGGTGTACCTTTAAACAGTTCAGACAGTTCTCAAAGTGCAATAGGTGATGAAAACCAAACTGATAACACTGGTGCTAATTTAAGATTCAGAGTGAATGCAAGTGGTGCCACTGGCTTGCCACCAAAGGCAGGTGACCATGGGACAGAGGTTTGATACTATGCAAGCCAAAAAATATAATCTTCTCTTTTTACTTGGGCATTTAGAAATTAAAGTTCAAAGTGTGAGGGAAAATACATTTAGATGTGTAGACAAAAATCAATTAATTAGATGAATGAAAGTTTTAAGTATATTATGGTTTGGTTTTGCCTGCCATTGATTGTCTTTCATTTGTTTGTTGTGATCATGAAACAATTACAGACAAACCTGTGCTGAAGACCACTGTAGAAACAATACGGCTTTAGCCTGCTAAATTTCTAAAATGGACTGGTCCATCATTCAATTTGGGCAGTACCATTTATTATTCAAAGGGTTCACTGAAAATTCACTGACAAAATAGCAAACAGTGCTGCAGATCATGATCAGCCATTGATCTTGGTCTGCACTGGTCACAAAGGTAGAATCACTTACCGGCAGCAGGCTAAAGGTTAAGGTCACAAGTTTCATTTACAGGTTAAACATTTGCAGTGTATATTCATCTGTGAATAAAGACTGCATACACATAAAGGCTACCCTTTTGTATTTGCAGAAATGGTCTGTATATACAGGTTTGACTGTTCATTGAATTTTCCATACATATTTAACACAGTTATTTAGCGTTTTGCTTAATAATTCTTAAAGTTTAGTGATGCACTGCTTTTTCTTTTGTAGGAGTTAGCGAAATGTTTTTTCTTTAAATCAGTAGTTGCTGTTTCAAGGCTTTGAAATATTTTGCAAATTTTGTCCTGTTAGTTAGTTTACATAGCAGTAATTTCAAAATTTTTGGTTTTTGTAAATTTTGTAATATCAATAAAAAAATGCACTGATTGCCCCGCTAAGGTCGTTTATGTTGCGTATTTCATTCCTATTTGGCAGTTTAACTTTCATCATTCCACTTTCTAGCTCACCTAAACCGAAGGTTCAGGGTGAGCTTTTAGTATATGGTGGATGGTCCGTCGTCCAAATTTTTACTTAAACATCTTCTCCTCTGAAACTACTGGTCAGAATAACACCAAATTTGGTCTGTAGCATCCTGGCGCGGTCCTGTATCAAGTTTGTTCAAATGGGGGCATTTGGCCCCTTTTAGGGGCCGCTAGAGCTAAAAAATAGAAAAACTTTGAACAACTTCTTCTCATGAAACTCTTGATGGATCTTCATCCAACTTGGTCTGTAGGATCATTATAAGGTCCTCTTTTAATTTTGTTCAAATGGGGGCACTTGGCCCCGTGTAGAGCTAAATATAGAAAAAACCTTTAAACGACTTCTTCTCATGAACTGCTTGATGGATCTTCATCAAACTTGGTCTGTAGCATTGTTATATGGTCCTCTCCCAAATTTGTTCAAATGGGGGCACTTGACCCTTTTAGGGGCCGCTATAGCTAAAAATAGAAAAAAACTTTAAACAACTTCTTCTCATGAACCGCTAAATGGATCTTGATCAAATTTGGTCTGTAGCATCATTATAAGGTCCTCTCACAAGTTTGTTCAAATGGGGGCACTTAGCCCCTTTAAGGGGCCGCTAGAGCTAAAAATAGAAATACATTTAAACAACTTCTCATGAACCGCTTGATTGATCTTCATCAAACGTGGTCTGTAGCATCATTATATGGTCCTCTCCAAAATTTGTTTGAATGTGGGCATTTGGCCCCTTTTAGGGGCCGCTAGAGCTAAAAATAGAAATACTTTTAAACGTCTTCTCCTCATGAACAATTTGATGGATTTTCATCAAACTTGGTCTGTAGCATCATTAAGGTCCTTTCTCAAGTTTGTTCAAATGGGGGGCACTTGGCCTCTTTTAGGGGCTGTTAGGTCTAAAAACAGAAATACTTTGAAACGACTTTTTCTCATGAACTGCTTGATAGATCTTCATCAAACCTGGTCTGAAGCATCATTATATGGTCCTCTCCCAAGTTTGTTCCAATGGGGGCACTTGGCACCTTTAAGGGGCTGCTGAGCTAAAAATAGAAATACCTTTTTAACAACTTCTTATCATGAACTGCTTGATGGATCTTCATCAAACTTGGTATGTAGCATAATAGCCCATTTCACTACGGTTTTTAACGAGAATCCACGGAAATCGGCGATCATGATCCGAACATCAAATCGTCTGACCAATCAAATGCTGGAGGATACATGTACAAAATACGCTTTAAATAGTAACATAAATCATAAACAACGGCGCGTATTTACTTTTTAAAGTATGGATTTTATTGTAAAAACGTCAACTGAAACTACTTCATTATTTATACTATCACTCAGTACGTTTAACCAGAGAGTGGTAATGTGAAAAAAGGACAACAGTCCAGCAGGAAAAACTTCACAACTAACTTTTCTTTGTCTTGGAACTTGACCTACATACGCTATGATACCAATATACATGTATACTTTACTCGGACATGTCCGTTCGTGTAGTGCTCGAAAGAAACTTTTCTGATTGAGCGAAAATCGGAATGCGTATAGAGGAAATAAGTAAAAATAGTAGAAATATTGAATTTTCTGAAATTCTGTGGCAGTTTTCCAATAGAATAAGCGTCTTTTAATTCAATAAAAGGACGCTCGTCTGCTGCTGAAGCACTCGCCATTACAAATCAGTCATGTACAATTAAGAACCAGTATTTCATTGGTCAAGTCGATCAGATGATAAGCCTCCACGTGATTTGATTTTACGAAAATTTCCGATAAATTCTGAAGTTCCTGTGAAATGGGCTATTGTATGGTCCACTCCCAAGTTTGTTCAAATGAGGGCACTTGACCCCTTTTAGGGGCCACTAGAGCTAAAAATAGAAATACTAAGCTTTTTAATTTAAAATTCTATTTAAAAAAAAAAAAAAATTCTTTTTTAAATTTAATACTTTGTCACAAGCAAGATCTAATTAGGTCAAAGTTGGTCTCAGGTGAGTGACTTTTAGGCCTTGGGCCTCTTGTTTCATGTAGGGTTTCATTTTGTATTATTATTTATTATTTAGAAAGTGATTAAGTATAAATGTAGATTTACTTCTAAAATCTCATTGAGATACATGTTTAAACTTCAATTTACGTTCATAATTTCATTTTAAAACTTTTTATATGCATATATGCATAAGTCCTTTTGAACCATTTTTGTGTGTTTTTGTAAGTGATCATTTTAATATCGTTTTAGGTAGATAAATTTCAGAAAGTTCAGCCCCATTTTAGGATATGGATATATACTCTTGACTTAACCCCTCCTGATTTGTTGAACAAGTTTGTTTGAACAACATTTCTTTTGTTTCAATTCTCTGAATTACTGTACAATTTTGTCACATTAACTTTAATTACAGTGTTAACACGCTAAAATTTGATACAATCAATATAAAGACATCACAGTTGGCAATCTTATCATTTATTTTTACGTACTGTAACATAAGTGATTAACCAGACTTTAAAATATTATCTTTTGTTATGTCTATATTATGCATTATTACAGAAGTATTTTCAGTCTCTATGCAGTAGGACTTAAGACCGGTCAATATTTTTCCATATTGACATCCAGATTTCATATCAGATGTGTGGCCTCATTTTAATGTGTAACATCATGTTAAAATATTAAGAAATGGTGATATTCTTCTGTTTGTCATAGACTAAAGAACAATTTATATAATGTTGATAAGAGTAGGGAGGTATGTTAATGAAAATATTATACCCGGAGATACAAAATATATGGGGACTATATTGGAGTCATGCTTGTACACCTGTCTATCAGACCGTAATTATTGTATGATCCATATTTTCTAAACTGCAGGGGAATGTGAGGAAGCCATCCAGTTGGCTTACGGAAGGTCGGTGGTTCTACCCAGGTACCCGCTCGTGATGAAATAATGCACGGAGGGGCACCTGGGGTCTTCCTCCACCATTAAAGCTGGAAAGTCGCCATAATGACCTATCATGTGTCGGTGTGACGTTAAATCCAAAAATAAACTGCAGGGGAATTTTTTCATAAAACAGGCATCAGTTATTTACCTCATCGAAACAATGTGCAGAGGTCACAACCCAAGTCACTAGGTTCAAGGTCAAGGTCACATATGAAAGCCAAAGTTCAAGTATTTTCTCTGCAGAGCTTGCACATAATTCTCAATTCAAAGCTAATTATCTTTCAACTTTATATCTGTACTTATAAAGTTATGGAATTGTAGCATTGCACAGTTTCATTTTATAAAATATTTCTACCTAAAATGTGTTTCCTTCGATAAAACGTATGTACTACAGGGATTGTATTCCAGTTCCTATGAACAATACTGACATTAAAGTGGAGCATTTTCTGGGGACTAAACACTATTTGGGACAAAAACACTTGTTCTAATGTCATCGTATGAGATACGGTCATTATATCAGACAATGTCAATGGAAAGTGCGTTGCACCATTTTTATGTTTGTGTATCTAACAACAGTTACTACCATTAGTGTATTGATAATTTTGGACATTTACAACTTCATTGGATTGTCAGTTGACCACCTATTTTCATGATGTCACATATTGTTAGTTTACATAAATATGTGGCCCTTTTTGAGCATGATTTGTTGGCTATAAGGACTTATTTCCATTTCCTTTCATTGAGTAAAATAGTTCAGATATGTTATAGATGTTATGTCATAGATCGTTTTCATTAGAAAATGTGATTATCTCTTTAATTTGTGTATGTAAGTGCTGTTGCACTAAGAACCATGTATTTATAGATCATTTTTAATGTTTTCTTTTATTTAGTTTTTGTTGTATTTATAAATCATGCCATAATCAGAAGGAGAAAAGTTACAAAAAAAATTATATTACTAAAATGTTTAGAAATTTTGAAATTCATCTATAATTATGTAAGATCAAATTCCTTTCACCAACCCCTGCAAGAATAACTGATTACATTCAGAGTTTTTGCAAAAATACTTCAAAGCAATCAAAAATGTGAAATTTTATTGTGGAAAGAAATCCTTATAGAGATTACTGATTTCACAGTACAGGGGCACAGTGATACCATTTTCGGGGTTTTGTCAATAAAGTTTACTGGGGTGGGGGGATGGGGAATAACTTTGTTTGAGGCAGGAAACGAAGTATTTTGAATCCCCAGTAAAACTTTAAGCATCTGATTCTTTCTTGGTGTAAGTGCTGCTTACTTGTGTTGTCTATCTGTATACTTGATTTATGCTACTGAACTTCGTATAAATTTATTATTGTTTAAAGACTACAGTAAAATATGTCAAGAGATTATATTAAATAAAATTTAACTCGCTGTAAAATCGGTATACTTTGTTGTTGTTTTTGTTGTCCGTGCACGGTAGTGTTTTCATACTGACACACTGACGACAGTAGTGACGTCATGCTCTATGTTATATAGAATGGAAGATGAAATGGTGTGGGTGGACTGTATGGAGTTGTGTGGTGTCCATTGATGTTTAAACTACCCAAAAATAATTCCTACATCCGCTTGATTACATGAATACATTTGCTCTTTGTCTGTGAGTAGATTCTATTTAGCATAAACTTTTTTATTTAAGGCGATGCGGACTGAGTTATTGAAGTCACGACAACTGATCACATAGATCTAGATCCCTCTAGTTTGTCTTTTACCGATTGACTTCTTTACCATTGATCTAGGATTGATCTCAATGTTGGGGTTGGGATGGGGGGCAATGGTGGAACGGCCAGCTAAACCTATCCGTATTTTCCCTGAAATTTTTGACAAAAAAAAAACTCCCCTTCTTGACAAAACATATCACACCAAATCCTTATCAGTACATGTTAATGCTGTTTTCCTTTATCTACTGTTATTTCTGACGAAATCAGATTTTTGGGGGATCGACAGTTTGGGGGCCAAAGCATATGCGTGGGGACAGCCCTCCCCCACCCCTTGCTCCTACGTCTATGTTTACCCCAGCATGTATTTAGTACAGATGAATGAATTCGTAAAGCCTTTATCTATGTACAAAAATGTTGAATGAGAAATATCATTGTATTACCTAGAAGTGGAGGAATGACATAGTATTATGAATATTTATGATTTTATCTACAATGTATATTACATAATTCGTTTTGATGAAAGACAAAAGTATAGCAATAAAAGCCTCAAAATGACAATATTTCTCTATAATAACCACCTGTAGTTAGATGACACTAAATAATGCACATCAACGTATTTATACAGACTAACAATATGTCTTTCACTCTTTACAAAATTAAAGCGTGTATTTAAACAAAACTAAAGTCATTAATGAAACAATGCATTTTTATTTTGATAAACCTCAAAACACTTTATACAGGAAAAGCAATTATTGTTTGGTATATGCAAAACAGTTTCCGTCATAGGTAAAATTTTATCCATTTCGCTTATGAAATAAACATCACCTTTGTTTAGCTGTGTCAGGTTATAATAAATAGTTTGATTTACCATATGTCTGAATAAATTTTATATTAATAATATTATTTTGAATACAAGAGACATTAAAAAAATTTAATGTTACACGCTGGTGTTTAACTTTATTTATTTCATTTAGATTGCAAATCTTCTGTTTATAATTCAGTGTTAAAGATAATAATTAAAGGGATACACAGGTGAAATTATGGACGAAAAAAAATCCTTTTAATGATTGCAAAATGACATATTTATTTTCAGGTTTAACTGACATGCTTCGCAAAAATAGATTTATGGTTTTTTACATTGAGGTTATAAAAAGTCACATTCCACTCTTCTTTTTCGATGTTACTCAAAGGCGAACCACCGTCCGATCAGTCAGAAAGATGAAACGACGCTTCTTTTTGTAAAAAAAAATGTTTCACATCAATATGCAGAAAATACTGCAAATTACAAAAAGTAAGAACTATGTTAAGAACCATATGGCAACACCTTTCTTCTGAAAAGTTTTATACGCGGAAATATCCTTCAAAACAAAATTTTGATTTTATTTTCTGTTCTGTATATCATTATTCAGTTAATTTCCCTGTTGATGATGAACCATTTGATGATTACAATACCATTTAATAGAATAGGTCAAACCATTTCAAAGTCTTAAACGCAATAATAATCATAATCATAATAAATGTTTCACTTGGTATGTAAACGGTATCTACACATAAACTGTTCAAATGTATTATCGGAGACAGTGGTAGCAGGGAATCGACTGCCAGGGCTGGAATTGGGACCAGTATATGTAACAGGTATCCTCGTAGAAAGGAACGTCTGGTGCTTTCACCTAGCCTTTGAACAAAATAGCGATCTTAAACTTTACCAGTCTAGAAAACATCTGAAATATTTCCAGTGCACAAGCTGCGCACGCATGTGATATTTGGATCTCGAAGCCCTGGTAAGAGTTCTTGTTTTTTTTGTAATGCTTACTTCAAGCGCGACTACAACATTGTCCGTACAGACATCAACCCCAACAGCATATTAAAAACTACGGTTGATTTGAGAAGTGACGGAGAAGACTCAGAATTGAAGCACTTTATTTTGTTGCACGATTACAGTTTTTCTCTCTATTTACAAACTATTTCATATAGATCTATATATATATACAAAATAATTTTATCTTCGTCAGCGCATTCTGTTTCTACGCTTGGCCCTGTACAGACCTGTAAAAGATTTTAACATGTTTATGAATTGCCTTGCACCTAAATATGAGCTGAATAATTCGGATGTGTTAATGAATAGATTGCCTAAGATTACTCCTTTAGATTATTGCGACAAATCTCGTGTCTTAATTGGTGATAATCATTAATTCTATGTAGTTATCCTGTTAAACAATGATACATGCTAATTTAAAAAAAAAAAAAAACTTGGTTTGTTAATATCCTGCCATAAATATTGTTTTCAAATATTGAAAATACCTGTCTAAGTATTATACGCAGCTCGGCGTCTTGCTGCGTCATACAGCTGTACATCTCTACGAGCCTTGACACTCTTCTCTCGTAAAATATCCTCGCGTAACAGCTCTGCAAGCAGCTCCTTTTCACTGGCTGTGTAATGTACCTGAAAATATGAAAAATGTCGCCATACAGTAGTTTGGTTGTAACAAATATTGTTTACATTGGTCGCCCGTTATAACCTGCTAAAATGATGTCAAAGTCGGTGTTTTTAATGTTTGAATACTAATTATTACTGTTCTAAACACATTAAAATGTTTCATAACGACTTCTACTTACTCAAGATTTCCAACATGATTTTATTTGTTGTTTTTTTTTTTCGGATTTATTTTGCATAGCTGTCTTATGTGAGTTTGTTTAGGTTCAAAGTCACAAAGACACAAGGTCATTTGGAGACTTATCAACTTTCGAGGTGGAAGAAGACCCCAGTTGCCCCCTTCGGACTTTATTTTAGGCACGGGTGGGCACCACCGTCTTTCCGTGGGTCAGCGTGATGGCTTGCTCACATGAAACAATTCTACACCACTGGCGACGTTTCGAACACACAGAGGCGAATGGCAAGTGATTCGTAGCCAGCGTCCTTAACCTTTAGCCTGCTAAATTTCTATAATGGACTGGTCCATCATTCAATTAGGGCAATACCATTTATTATTCGAAGGGGTGTTCACTGAAGATTTACTGACTGAACAGCGAACAGTGCAGACCATGATCAGACTGCACGGATGTGCAGGCTGATCTTGGTCTGCACTGGTCGCAAACCGTCAGCAGGCTAAAGGTTAAAAGCGTGGCCAGAAAATCTCCTTCTAATGTGAGCACTTATATTGTAATATAGATATCCCCATTGACCGTACAAGTTGCATATCATGTATTTATTTATACTATTCACAAATGGCGTTCGAATTCTTCCGCAACTAAAACACTGTCAGATGAAGTCCACTTGAGTAAAATTATTACTTAATTTTCTTTCTTTTTTTTCCAAAAAAAAAAACAACAACAAAAAAACAAAAAAACACATACAAAAAACGCGTACAGGTTAAGTTCAGAGACAAGCAATTCCATGGTTGTTTCCTTAGGGCAGTTATTCAAAGTGTCAAAATTAAAACTTGATCTCTCAAAGCCAGGGAAGTCATACCTCTTTTTCGTCTTCGGTTGGGGTTAGAGCCCCGTCCAGTTGATCAGCGAGTCTGGATGGCATCCTAGTGGGGTCACCGGTTTTGAAATCTAGAGTGAATGAAACGCCGCCCTTTGTCATCTTGGACTCCTCGATTTCAGCTTAAAAAATAGCAAATCATAATGTATGTTAGAATAATTTACATCCTGCGAAATTCAGTTCTTATATTTTAATATTAACAGTTCAATAATTGATGTATGACATTAAAAACAGATCTTTAACAGTGATTTATGGCTGTTCATGAGCATTTGTACTTGAACTGTAACTGAACATTAATTAAAAACAGTTCATCAACATTTGTTTAAAATTCATTAAGTTCTTTAATAGTTCATGTTACGTTCTTGATCATTTTAACAACTTTTCCTAAAATTTTCTCATTTCGTTCGTAAAGTTACGTCAAGTATAATTAAAGGACGGTTTAGGAATTCATGAATTTCTTTAATAGTTCTTGTAATGTTCTTGAACATTTTAAGGACCTGTTATGATATAAAAGATTCTAAAAATACTCGACTTTGTTCCTGGAGTTATTAAGAACCTACCAAGAATCATTGAAGAAATTTGTCAAAGGTCACTATTCTATGAATATTTAAACGAGCACATACGATTTTATTTACGTATCTTTATTGAACACCTCTTTTTCCTACACTTACTTTTGATGGAAGTTCTATAATAAATTGAAGAAATAGGGAATTAAATAGTTCCAAGTGAAATGTCAGTCAGTGCTGGCCTGCTACCCTAAAAAGACGCACAATTGCTTAAACAGTTCAAGAATAAAAATAGTTCTTGAACACTGCTTTATGCATGTTCATGAACATTTTGCTCTTGAAAGGTAACTCATCATTAATAACAGTTCACCAACTTGTTCTGGAATTTATTAAGTTCTTTAAATTAGAATAGTTCATGTTTCACTCTTGAACATCCTGAACTCTGTTCTACTTTTGTTCTTGAAGTTACTTCAAGTACAACTAAAGAACAGTTTTGTAATGTTCTTGAACATTCTAAAGACTTATCATGACCATTGAAAGTTCTACAAAATTTCCTCTTTAGTTCTTAAAGTTATTTCAAGAACAACGTAAGAACAGTTAAAAATTTGTGTATTCTGAACTGGTCTGCTTCTGTTCTTGATCTAGTAAAACCCACAGAAGAATTATGTATTCTGAAGATGCTCTATTATTGCTCAAACACATTTTAAGAGAAATGAGTACTTAAAATATGTATTAATGAAAATGGCTTTAAAGGGATACAGAGGTGGATAATTAGATGATATTGAACAATTGATACTTATGACGTATCAGGCTGATAATTTCTTACGTTGACGTCATGAGTGTGTACTTTTTCGTGATTGCTAACCTAACTAACGTATGTCAGGTTAGGAAAGTACATAAAAACTGCTACAAAATGTCATATTCATCATGAAAAAAAATCTGTTTGAAAAGCCATTGTTTGCTCAGTTGTGCAATACCTGCTTAATTGGCACAATTTAGTACAAATTCAGAAAAAAAAATCAAACAAATTCAGACATTTTTAAAAAAAAAATGTTCAGACATCTATTCAGAAATATTCAGATATCAGTTCAGAAATATTCAGACATAAATCAGAAATATTTAAACATCAGTTCAAATATATTCAGAAAATTTCAGATATCAATTCAGAAATAGTCGGTCATTCAGAAATATTCAGAAAGATGTTCAGAAATATATAGAAATGTATTGAAGCTAAATTGTACTAAGATTGGACCTGTCATTATGCAGAAGACCTAGCGTTTGGCTTAGCAGTTTTTGAGAACCCTGCTTAAATGCAAAACTTAACCAAAATTTCTAACTTAAAATGGGACATAATTTTGACAAGATAAAAGCTAAAGAATTGCTCGAGCAAGCCTCGGTACTTGAACCATCAATGCTTGAGCGAGCGGTAGGATCACTGTATGTAACAGGTCATCTCTTCATGCCAAATACATGTGTGAAGTTTGAAAACATTTCGCACAGTCATTTTCGAGAAACCTTACTTGCAAACCTTTTGTGATTAGATACCCACACAGATGAAAGGGTGACAGGAAAGCTCTACTATTCAAAGTTAGTAATTATAAGAACATTCACTTTGATATGCAAAAGATCAGTACCTTAAATATGCAAAAGAACATTTGCTATGATATGCAATAGAAAATCTTTTCGATATGCAAAAGGACATACGCTGTGATTTGGCAAAAGGAACATTTGCTTTGATATGTAAAAAAGAAACATTCGGTTTGACATGCAAAAGAACATTTACTTAGATATGAAAAAGAACCTTCTGTTTGATTTTGAAAAGGAACACTGGCTTTGATATGCAAAAGAACGCAAAGGACATTCACTTTGATTTTGCAAAAGAACATTCGTTTTGACATGCAGGAGAACATTCACTTTGATTTTGTAAAAGAACATCCGCTTTGTTATGCAAAAGAACATTTGCATTAAGTTTGAAAAAAAAACCCACTTGTTATGTAAAAAAACCCAACACATTCGCTTTGAGTTTCAAATGAACTGATATGCAAAATGTATTTGCTTTGATATGCAAAATAATGAAATAAGCGAAAGAACATTTGCTTTAATTCTGCAAAAGGACTATTCCGTTCTTGAATTGTAAACCCCCCCCCCCCCCCCCCACCCCGCAATGCGTCTTGAAAATTGCTCTGCTACGTTTTAGTATAATTTGATTTCTTTTTGTTTCTCATATCAATAAATTGATTTCTCTATAGCCTGTTTAAAAATAATTATGTATAACTGTGTTGTATAATTTTAAAATGAAATACATTCATAAGTTTCTTACCATCTTCCAGTTGTTTGGCCATTTCTTTCAAGAGTGATGCGCCAGGCGCATCACGTTTTACTGATTTCCCCGATATTCGTTTACGTATCTCATCCTCAATATATGAAGGCGAAACACTGTTCCTTTTCGCTTTAATTTTTCCAAGACAACAGCCCATATTTAAATTCGTCAAAAGAATCGTGTGAGCAGTTCAGACAAGCTTTTGTTTTGGATTTTGACGTCAGTATCAAAGACGTCGTGATTATAGAAACGACGTCTTTTTAGAGTTCCGTCACTGACAAATGACGTAACGAATAATTTCAAGTTCGGATAAGTATGGTGTTTCATCAGGGCCAGCGTTTCGCCCCTTTGCGACAATGTGATAAAGCGATGCGAATTCTCGATCAGACGATGCGAAAACATGATGCGAAGACGCGATATCAACATTCGTGTTTATTGCAATATCGCCTCTCGATTAAGGGCTAAATTGCGATATCACATAAACGTGAGATATTAACATCGCACTATTGCACCTTTAGATCGTAAGAAAAATGTGCTATAATACGATGCGAAAAAAAAACAATGCAAAAGTGTGATATTTATATATTCGCATTCATTCTCATCCATCAGATGTTCGTCAAAATCCCGAGACGGGGAACCACGGTAGACCTCTGGTATGCGAGAATGATTCGCATTGTGCTTTCGCGTTTATCGCATCATCGAACCGTTTCGTCGTTGCTCGGCGAATGGGCAAAACACCAATTGCTCTGAGCACCGTAGTTAGTGTATTTGTAAAATTCAAGGAGTGTGGCTATCCCTTAAACAATTTTGATATTGTCAGGGTTTTCAAAAAGTTATATATTTTTGGCATCCGGATAGGAGTTTCCTTTGTTTTCAGTGATGCTGAAAAACTCCATTTTGCACCCAAGGGTGAAATACGACTTTAATTTTGTAAACTACATTTTAATATTGTAAATTCTTGATTTTTTATTGCAAAAATCTGTTTGAACCAAGTACAGTATCAGTACCTCTTTCTTACTTCTAGTATGTTTCTCGATTTAGAAAAAGTAAATCTGTGCCGAATAACGTACAAAAGACATGATGAACACATTATTTTTATCCATTTAATTCAAGGTAAACACGTTTCCGCACCAATATTTCATCCTCTTGAGGAAATAATCTAACCAAGAAAATAGGTACTCAGAAATAAATAACGTTCGCTCAGAAATGAGAAAGTTATCTCCTTTTTTTTCGAAAGGCATAATACAGCGCTAAAATACATAAGTATGAATACAATTTTTGCCATAGGCTTCCATTAAAAATATCTTTGATGTCCACCGTTTCGCCCGCTTAAGCAAAGAGGGAATTTTCTGTTTGTCCAGAAGATGTGAAAAATCAGTATTACCTTCCCTCAATTTGGAATTAGCTATTACATAACGGAAAATGGTTCATAACTTGAGCTCTGTTTCCCATTTCAAGCTTGTTTCTGTTTCTTTTTTTGTACTTGCATAAATATCCGAGATAAATAAATACGTATCAGTTATTACATTATCAGTTCCATTTTTGTCGTCAAAAAGGCGACACACGACATTGTGATACGGCATCGCGACAATGCGATACGACACACGACAATGCGATACGACGCGCGACAATGCGATATGACATTCTTCAAAATGTCGCGATGTCTCTTCGCAATGTCGTGCGTCGAGTTGGCAAATTTGGCACGATATGTCGCGATGCCGCGTCGCATTGTCGTCTGTCGCATCGCATTGTCGTGCGTCGTATTGCATTGTCGCTATGTCGTGTCGCAATGTCACGATGTCGTATCGCATTGTCGCGCGTCGTGTCCTGCATTTTAGCGACGCGTGACAATGCGATACGACGCGCGACAATGCGATACGACACACGACATTCTCAAACGACATTGTCGCGATGTCGTGTCGCATTGTCGTGTGTCGCCTGTGTGCCAATAGCACGACGCGCGACATCGCGATACTACACACGACAATGCGATACGACATCGCGACAATGCGATACAACAAACGACATTCTTAAACGACATTGTCGCGATGTCGTATCGCATTGCCGTGCGTCGACCGCTGTTCACTTGAATAAATACCGGTGTTCACTTAAATAAATACCGGCTAATCTTGGTCGCATTTTTCGAACAATTCATCAATTTCATTTTATTATTAAAAGCGTTAAAAGTAAGGCATCAAACTGAAATTTCTTTTAATAAGTAGTATTGCCTAATCGAATATTAAAAACAATGTTCTTCCCCGACGGGCACGCCGTCGGGAACATTTGCTGAACTTTGCCATTTTGGCTTAAAATTTTAGCAGTAAAATAAGGAAAACGTGCTTATAAAATATTTATTTTGGGTAAATGACTGCAAATAAAAACTTGTTTTGAAAGAAAATGACAAAATCTGAATGTTTGTGACAAAAAAAGACAACATCTGTTCGTCCGTCTGTACGTAATTTAGGATAAAAGCTGTATTTCCGTACTTTTCCGTACGGAAAATGTCCGTGTTTTTCATTAACTTCAAATAATTGTAGAATGTTCCAAACACAAGATAATTTAATGAAATAACTTTTATGAATTAAATTCAAATATCATCTAAACGGATATTTAATTTGTATACTTTTATCGCCGACGGTTTCGTCGGAGAACCGTCTCAAAATGTATCATTTTTCGTGAAAATATGCATACTTCTTCTTATATTAAATAGAGGGGTGGTCCTTGTCTGAGGAGCCATATCTTCATAACCTGATGTCCGATTTTAATAATTGATACCTTGTTGCAAAGGGCAAGTCAGTACCTAGAGAAAAGAGGCCACGTCAGGTTCGAACCAGGTCGGCTAGGGGCCAAGGTCGTAGGTCAAATTCCAGTAATATTCTCAAAATATGAACTTGTCAGAGAAGTCAAGACAGTCCTGAAAACCCAAGCACTGCCTTCACTGAGTCCAATGACACCATTGGAGCAATTCTCACGGCTCCCCGGGTCGGGTCAGCTTAGTATTGGCCAGCACCCTACCGCATATAACAAGTTTGGTCATTTTCTTATACCTGTCCTGAGCTCTGATGGCATCATATGGACTTGTAAGTAGCTTAAATGCAAGCCAAGTCATCTACGAACATATTCATATATGGTATAGGTAGGTACAAGGGGTGTAGAGACTCGAACAAGGGTCAAAATCTAACACAGTGTCATTATCAACTGAAATTCAGTATAAATTACAATAATAATAATATAAAAAATAGGACAGGTATCAGATTTATAAGTCATTTGATGATAAAAAATCAACATGCATAGATTTTTTGCGACAGAGTTTGGCACAAAGGGCTACTATTCAAATTGCAGCAATATGGAATTAACGACATTTTATACGTATGGTTTAAAAGTTATCTTGAATCCAGAAGTCAGAAAGTTTTTGTTGTTTGCTCGTATTCTGATGTTATATATGCAAATGCAGGCGTCCCTCAAGGGCCAGTGTTAGATCCTCTTTTATTTTTGATATACGTTAATGATATAGCTGAAAACCTTGAATGTTTAACACGTCTTTTTGCTGATGACAGTTCCTTATCTGTAACTAGTTGCGACTCAAACGATATAGAATTTACTCTCAATGAAGACCTCAAACGGATAACAGAGTGGGCATACATTTAACCCTAACAAGACAGAAGTACTTTACTGCTCTTTTACTAATAATCCTAAACCTACTTTGTATTTTGATTATGTTCAGTTACATTTTACCCAACACCATAAACATCTTGGTCTTGCATTAAGTGAAGACGGTACTTGGCATGAACATATTTCAAATATAACTAAATCTGCCTCAAAAATATTGGGATCAATGCGATTGTTAAAATTCAAATTAAACAGGAAAACTTTAAATCAAATTTACATTTCGTACATGCGGCCTATATTACAGTATGCCAGTGTAATTTGGGATAATTGTACCGAATACGAAAAAGAAAATATTGAAAGATTACAGTACGAAGCTGCAAGGTTAGTTACTGGTTTAACAAAGTCCGTAGACTGGCATCAGTCGTTAGAGTCATTACCTGTAAAGCACTTGGCCATAAAATCCTCTCTGATACCACTTTCTCATAAAATTTACAATATCTCTAGCCTCTGTCTCTGTTGAGATAAGCCACAGTAAAAGGGAGCTACAGAAAATTTGATATATATTTAAAAAAAAAAAATAAATAAAATGGGAAATGTTTAATCTCAACAGACTGTGTAAGTCTACAAAGTCCGTTTCGATCGAAAGGTTACTACAAGAAACAGGATGGGTATCATTATCAGACCGTCGATTGATTCAAAAATTAACTAAACACGGCGATTTACCAGACTATCTTAATACTCTCTTTCCACATGAAGTTTCAGAAACTACTCCATGTAACTTAAGAAAGATAATAATTATGTTACAGTTGCAAGAAGAACAGAAATATTTTCAAAATCATTTTTACCATCTGCTATTTCTGCTTGGAACAATCTAGAAATTAATATTCGAGAATCTTCCACTTTAAACGCTTTTAAGACAAGTCTCAAAGAAAAATTTAAACCTCCAGAAGTTCCTGTGTTTTACTTATCTGGTGTAAGGACATTGTTTATCACGCCAGAATTAGAAATAGATGTAGTAGTTTAAATGGTGATCTTTTTAAAAATCATTTAAGAGATTCAGCTCAGTGTGAATGTGGCTATGGCATTGAAGATGCTGAACATTTCTTGTTAAAATTCAATCGTTTCCGAGATCAAAGACACCAAATTTTTACATCCACACCTTCCTATCATCCCCTAAGTACTAATTAACGCATTATTATTTGGTAAAGTCTAAAGAAGATTTAACAATGGAGGAAAAATCACTGATATTCAACGAAGTGCAAAAGTTTATAAAACACAGAAAGGTTTAAATAATACATAGTATTAACAACAGATAAAACAACATCTTACTAGTATCTGACTAAATTTATCCACCATTGTTCAAAATTATATAAACGTGAAACATCTCGTGACAGTCGCAGACAGACAGAGAGACTCATACCATCATATTGAAAGTTTTTTTCTTTGTATTTTTCTTTTGTGTGTGTGTTTTTTTTTTCATTACGAAAAAGTGTTTTCATTTTCATCATTTTTTTTTCTCTTATAAACACTTGTATATCCGCCATCTGTAGTTTATTATTGCTCGAGTGTATATGATGTTATTTTTTGTGTTCGTTTTTTCTATCTACAGCTTAATAAGGGAAGGACAGTCTCTAATGTTGTCAGAACTTGTTGTCCGACCCTTTTGCCTTTTGATTATGTATGTTTGAATTGTAATTGTAATAACATATCAAAGAGCAATAAAATATGATTAAATCAAAAATCAAATCAGCGTGATTGCACGGGCACGGAAGTTAAAATAATTTTTGATAAATACGCCCTACATGCATTATGATCATAATAGGATGACTTGAAAAATACGAGTATAAAAACTGAAGCATTTTAAATAGCAAGCTAGTCTGTTAGACGTTGTCGCGTGTATAAGATACTTATTTACATAAATATCAAACTGTAAAATTTCTTTTTTCCACTGTCAGTATTTTAAACTTGTTGACGCGCATTTCGAAATAACAAATATTCGTCAGTCTCCGAACTTTACAAAAGTACTATACATCATTTACGCATTGTTGACATTTTTATTACTAGTAATCAATACATGAATGGGATTCGTCAATGCTAGCTACAGGGCGGCAATACACATCAATAACAATATATTGCGGAAGAATGGGAATTCCAATAGCCCGTATCGAGCATACATTTGATTGACAGCTGACTTGCGCATGCGTGTAAGTTTACTCCGATTAATTGACGCATGCGCACACACCCCTAAGTAATCAGATGTTCCCAATGGCGGCTGCTAAGCGGATGCGAGTTTCGCTAGGCGAAAATTCAAAGGACCAAAATGGATCTTATTCAAAAGGAAATTCTTCCAAAAGTGGGAAATTACATAATACAGAGTCTCTTCTTGACATATGTGCTAAAATTGTTGGCGAAAATATACCATTTCAAAAAATTGAGCAGCGGTTCGATAGGATACCCGAACCAGTTCAAAGTCGGATAGTTTTTTGGTCATTTCCTCGTAATGAACGAGATATTTGCATGTATTCATCTTTTTCACAAGTTGGTAAGGAAAATGCAGACAGTGACAAACTTCCATTCAATCAAGGGATTAAACTTTTGGAGTCTGGAGCTGTTGATAAAGTGCTACAAATAGGTGAGAAAAGTGGAGTTAACTTGTCACGCTTCGTTTGGCAAAAGATCAAAGAAACATGCCGTATATTCCCATGGCATTCTTATTGATGGCACGGGGTGTCTGTTTTCCTGCAGAGGTCTTTGTAACTGGTTCTTAAGTATAAAGGCAAAAAAACTGGGTTGAATACTAACTATAACCCAAGTTCAGAACTTTGAAAAGTATCTTTCAATAATTTGTTTTTTACATGACTCCAAATATAAATATATTACCAGTTTTCTGTATATACAATATTCAACACCAGTTTACTTGGTTGAACTTGATGAGTCAAAATTTAAAAAATATTGTGAACTGTGAAAACTTCTAAATGGCTTGTCTGTCAATTATTAAAAACTCTTAACCTTCAGACCTTGGGCAGCATTTTGAATATTGACCGGCAAGTCATTTAATAAGTATATAATATGGGCTATATACTATAATAAGCTTAGTATTCTAGTATATATCCCATACAACACATTAAAAAAAATCTTTTGTTTTATGTACCTGTGGTTTTCCATACCCTTGCTTGAACAGTGCCTTCAGTAGTTTTTGATTTTCGTTTTTTTTTTCAGGGATGAGGTTGCCTAAAATAGTTAAAAGAATATTGTTGTTTCTGTCATACTGAAATTTTGGCAAAATATACCTTAACTCATTTATTTAATCATGTAATGTTGTAAATATAATGTAGGTCTTGTGAACAGTCACTTGTGTGTGTAGACTACATTACATTTACAATTATGTAGGTGTACAAACAAATAGAAATCCATTAAAATTACTTTGCACTTAAGGACGTATGCTAGAATTTGGTGCGAAAATTTTCCCAATAACAGAATTTCTTTAAACTTTGGATATTGAAAGACAATCATCTAAGAAACAAGAAAATGCAATAAAAATCATAGGTCACCGGTATCAAAAAAGAGTTATCTGCCCTTGAAAACGGCATTTCCCCCAAAAATGACGTCTTCAAGGGCAGATAACTCTTTTTCGAATCCGGTGACCTATGATTTTTATTGCATTTTTTTGTTTCTTAGATGATTGTCCTTCAATATCCAAAGTTTAAAGAAATTCTGTTATTGGGAAAATTTTCGCCCATCTCATATACAGGGAATTCTAGCATACGCCTTTAAGTTCTCAGGCATGATCACAATATTGCATGATTTGATACAAGTATTAACATTGCCCTTCTGCAGTGAAATTTGACGTTTTCAGTAAAAATAAGCTACCAGTTAAGTTTAATGGTGATATCAGGGGTGTAGCATTTGCCAAGCATGTCACTTAAAAATAATTTAGTTACAACACTAAGCTAAAACTTACGGTACATTTTAATCAAAAGTGAAAATTATGCTTTTGAATACAAATGTTATTTATAACCTATATCTTCTTTATGGTATATCAACAGTTTATAATGTTTCATTCTTTGCTGCAAGTACAGAATTAATTTGAATAAAATAGGAAAGAACTGGGTCACAGTTTGACACACTGAGAATGCAAATTTATTTTGGGACATAGAAATGTAGCTTGCATTTTCAATGCCAACATTTACATAAATAATAGGCATCTTTATTCTGAGTTTATGATAATACTAAGTAGTTATTTTTGTCAAATGGAACAAATAAAACAGTTCATAAAACCAGTGATCTGGAACAATAGGTGACTAATTTATGTTTAAAGTATCATATATTTCCTGGTTGAAATTAATTTTGTTTTGGGAGTGATTTCACCTAGTCTGCTGTATGTGATGAGATAATAATTTGATTTAATTGTATCCGGCGTATTTTTTGCTTTTTCACCATAGCTAGTGTTTAATAAATTTCTATTTATTTTATCTTTTTTTTTTTCTGATATCATAATAATATTACTTACAGAAAGTGACTACATTGATTTTTAATTTTTACCATATTTTGTTTCATTGTTGAAAATAGCAATACTTACTTTACAACAATATATGTATTGCTGCCTCTTTCTGTCGTTACCATCTCTAGGTGAGACAGATCCTTAGAAGCACTGTTGAAAAAGTGTAGCAAAATTTCCCAATCTCCAAAAGAGAAATATGTAGCCATTTTCAGCTTATTATATAGTATTCTGCTAAAAATTGGCAGTTCTATATTCTGTTATACATGAGAATTAAGTAATTTAAAGGTTTTTGGAATTACTGTTTTTGCCATCCAGCTGGCTTACGGAAGGTCAGTGGTTTTACCCAGGTGCCCGCTCTTGATGAAATAATGCATGGAGGGGCACCTTGGGGTCTTCCTCCACCATCAGAGCTGGAAAAGCCTAGCTCCTCTGTCATTCGCCAATGTAGCCAAATGCTACAAATTCAATGAACTGGCTACAGATTTTTGAAAGTGGCGACAAAATTTTTATTAAAATCTGGCCAAATTTCAGCAGTTCAGCTTCAATTTGTCAGTTTCTCTCAAAAAATGGCTACGTCTTTCTGAGGTCCAGGGGAGGTCCTGAAATTGAAATTAAATTTTGGGAAACTGCTACTCTTTGTTTCAGTTTTGCAGAAACTGTTAGTTTGGAAGGTTATTGTACTTAGTTAACATGAAGTGGGAAGCCAAGTGTCTCTTGTGCTACATCCTTCTCTGTAGGCCAGAGAGATTTTGTGTTTATACAGATTTTATCACCAAAGTCCTTGTGGACATAAGAGATAAAATGCTTTGTGTCATACATTGATCAGTTTAAGTTACAGTGTACCTTTGTAAACTTTCAAACAGCCTTTAAAATATCTTAAATCTGTTTGGTTGGTTCAGGGTGCCATCTCCTTAATCAAGGCTTAAAACCTTCTATGTAATCACACAATCATGACCTAAAAGGGAGGTAATAATTTTGAAGTGTCAGCTGCAAACTTTACAAAAACACTGACCTAAATAGAATATATTTTTGTCCTAAACAGCACAAGTACAAATGTGTTTTGTATCCCTCTGAGTAAGTGAGAGGCAAAGGATAAAATGAATGCAATGGAGACAATAAAGCAAGTGTTTTATATAAGAGTGTATTTGGTTACTTTTGGCCATATTGGCACATGGAACATGCAGTCCTCAGTATGCTTTTAAAATTAAAGATGCTGCATTTATGCATTAATTTCAGATGGCACAGTAAAAGCCCATTGATGGACTAGCAGTCAGGTCCATGTTCACAGACTAAAATACAAGCTACTAAACAAAAATATATAATCAGTCGGTAAAGGATTTAGATATGTTTCCACAAAAAACAATAAAAGAAAAGAAAACATTTTTTTTCAAGGATAAAGAATTTTTCAATTTGTTGCCAGTTCATTTGTGAAGAACGATGTGTGTTTTTGTAAAGTCAGTGGCCAGGCTCCACATTTTGAAATGTTACTGGCTAGGCAAATTAACAGTTTGAGTCTTGTTTAATAGTTGGCAAGCCAGTGATAATGATATGGGAGTTCTTAAAATTAACAGAATCATAGCTGCAAATTAGTTTAGCAGTTTCGTATCTCACCTCCGTTCAGCCATAATTTTGCTTTCGCTGAGTATAAGTCAAAGAAAATTTGACTCAAAAGTTCTTAAGCATATTTTTATCACTTTTAGGGGCATAAGTTATATTCTCTGCAAATTTTGGATTCTAAAAGTCTTGACACAACTTTCACATTTTGTCTGGATAAGTACATGTGCAACCATTTTACAATGTTATTCAAGTCAGCCCCCAGCAACCAAGTTCTCCACCTCTGATTTATGTGGAGAAATTGGCAATTACTTGCGGAGAACGGGAAGTACTTGTACAGGGTCCAGGAACATTGGTAAGGTTAACTGTCTGCTGTTACATAACTTAAATACTGTTGAAAAACTATGTTAAACCCAAAACAAACAAAAGAAAGAACCCAAATGCTGTTGTGGTTTCTTGCCCCAGACTGTCATGCTTGGGACATATAAAATGGTACAACTAGCTCCCTTCATTGCTTGTGCTGGAAAAGGGAAAGGAAACTGGCTTCTTTTCTGGTAGACCTTGTGGCATTATGGATATACCATTCAAAATGAGGGTCAATTGACTATAAGGTAAAAGAATACATTTAATTCAATAATTGGCTCTGTTTCCATAACTCACCAGGTACTAAAGTCATAAATTCAAATACTAGTATATATATGCATTAACTTACAAGTGTTAAATGTCTGTTGTATTTGTGGTGGAAACTTCAATTACATTATTTCGAGGGCTTAGAGCGAAACTGGTCTATCTGTATATAGAAATAGAAGCAGATAGACTAGTTTTGCTCTAAGCCCTCGATTTGTACCTTGAGGTTTGAATCATTGAAAAGCACTTTTTGGTTTGTGTACTTTATTGCTTTATAGTGATATAATAAGCTGTTGCTATGGAACAACTGGTATTGAGCCATTGATTGTTCAATAATTGCCAGAATACAAATTATTTGCCAGAATATTTGATAGCCTTGTCTGGTAACCGGGCATATATCTCTCTACATTGACAGATTGTTGTAAAGCTAGTGAATTCTTGCGAGAGTGTAAAATTTGTTAACCCTTGCAGCTGCTAAATTCCATAATGAACTTGTCCATCTTCCAATTTGGACAGTAACCATTAACTGTTAAAAGGGATGCTTACCAAAAAGATATTAATGGCTGCATGGTGAACAGTACAGATCATGATCAGATCGCACGGATGTGCAGGCTGATCATGATCTACACTGGTCGCAAAGGCAGAATCAATTGTGTCCAGCACAAAGGGTTAATAATTTAAAGCATACTTTTATGTTTATGCATGAGAAAAGAAAAAAAATGCTTAAAAGTAATGACAGTAAAGATTTAACCTGATCTGGCACTAGAATTATTTTAAAATAATGTAAATAATGTATGGCTAACTGGTAGTCCTGCTCTGTACACTGGTATTGTGCATCAGTCGATACGGGTACCTAATGTAACAAGATCAGTAAAAATGGCCACAACTGGACTAGTAAACCACTTGGCACTATTCTCCAGCTGAATCCATGGGTATTTAATCAATACAGAAGAGTGTATCAGTTCAGTGAACCTGCAAACTCCCATTCCTCTGACCTGCCATTGCCTGTGTTTGACCTGAAATGGCTTGCTGATTTTATATGCCTGAGGGTTACAATTATTACATATTGCAAGATATAAATGACTAGTACAAAGTGCAGTAATAATGTGCAAAGGTCACTAGGTGCGTGCACTTGTTGTATGCGATACATTAGTAAAATGTATATTTATTAATATTGTGTGCAATAATTTTATGTAAACTGAGTGTTTATAAAACAAAATTTACAGCTTTAAAATTTAGGTACCGTTTTAAGTTCTTTTTATGGAGATTTTTGAAGAAGATTCAGTTTTGTGAATCTTAAGTTTCGAGACCATTCTTAAAGCTCTAGATTCTGATTGGCTGTTTGGAACTTGTTTCTCAGTGCTCACAGTCAAGCTTGAAATTGACTTATGAAAAATGCAAAATTGATTGCTTTTACCGATTCTTCTTTGAACACGCACACTGTTATTATATCGATGGTCCATTTTAAATAAGTACTGTAAATTGTATGTATTTATTATTCATAGAAGAGGGCAAGAATACCCAATATTATGGCAACATTCTGTCTAGTTTCATTTACATATTTACTGGAGATTTCTGCAGCAGCTGGCCAGTAGATAGCAACAGCATATTCTGTTATTGTCTGCTAATTTACATATAATTGGTCATTTACCTTTATAAAACTCAGTAAAGTGTGAATTTGATTTGCACCTAATAATTAGGTGTGACAGCCGTGATGGCTCCTGCATTGATTTTGCATTATCTGTTTGAAAAGAAATCGTATGTTAAAGGAAATTTATGTAAATATTACAAGCAGTAGACTTTGTGTTAGAAACTTCAGCAGCTGTTAAGAAAATTATATTTGCCAACTAGATTTCATAAGGCCTTTTGATAGATTATGCAAAAGTCTTTGTCATCTTTTGATAGGTTATGCAAAAGTCTTTGCCTTCTTTTGATAGGTTATGCAAAAGTCTTTACCTTCTTTTGATACGTTATGCAAAAGTCTTTGCCATCTTTTGATAGGTTATTCAAAAGTCTTTGCCTTCTTTTGATAGGTTATGCAAAAGTCATTGCCTTCTTTTGATAGGTTATGCAAAAGTCTTTGCCGCCATCAGTTTGAAGCCTGTCTCATGTCATTCTGGTCAGTTGTAGTATAACCATTTTTGTTTTGTTCGGCCTGAAAAAGTCTGTTTTGGGCAACTGTATCCTACGCAGTGAATACTTTTGACTTGAAAATTTTAAAGAAATTTGGAGAAAAAGATACTTTTTCATACTCGAAAAATATAATTCTTGTATCTTTATCAGAAATTGTGATTGGATTTTGCTAATGTAACATGACTAAAAATATTTCAAAATTCCTGCTCTACTCAGCCCAAAATTTCAACCCATTAGCGCCCATATTAGTAATGCATCCCGGCTTTTTTTGCATGATTTTTTTTTAAGGTTGATGTTTGTACTTAATATTACCCAGCTTTGCTTGAAATAACATTGGCACTACTAATAGCTGTTTCCCTCCACCACACCAGTAGCATTATGATCTTTATTGTGTCATTGTGACATAAAACACAACAGACACGCCCTAATCATTTAAAACATTATACATATGTAGCACACATACTTGCATTACTTCCGGTAATCAGGAGTACACTTTGTGGCTTGAATTATCAACAGAATAAGAATGATGTATGTAATATTTTATAATATGCCGGCTGTGGCACATCATTCGTTTTAAATGTGTAACCTGATCCAGAGGTTATCAGCACTTCCTCCCCAGAAGCGGCTGACTTCTCCAGAAGTGTGCTCAATGTGTCATTGGTATGCCACTTCAAATTACATATGAAATACTTTCCACAGTTGTCTCATACTGTGCAACTTTGAATGGCTCTTTCTACTGTAGATAGACAAAGATGAAAATAAATGAAAAAAACAGATTTTCTAGCAGTATGAAAACAACAGCATGTAAACATTGCTTCAATAAAACAAACTTTTATGTTCGTTTTGAGAGATCCCAGTTGGCACTCCCTTGTAACTTGATATGTTGGATATGATTGTATTTATCTTTGTGGAAGTATGCTTTTTCTTTCAAAATGAGGGGATGGTAATCGGAATTTTCTTCTTTTGTCCTAAAATTTGTTTAACAATGTATATGTGACAGTTAGATGCACACCTGCAGGTTGTGAATCTCATATATAAGCAGCATTTTATGATATGATGATCTCCCCCCCCCCCCCCATTTTATGATATGATGATCCCCCCCCCCCCCCACACACACACACCATCATCTTTAACATTTTTTAATTGAAAGTATTTTAAAAAGTTCATTTCTTTTAATTTCTAGTGTTAGATTTCCATTTGATATTATATTCAATACTAGGGTATTTTAACAACCATTTGTTTCCAGTCTCTCTGTTGGTTACAGAAACAAGATAGGCAAAAGGGAGGTAATAATAATTGTTCAAACTTGCATTTCTAACTAATGCAAGTGGCGAGTGATGAACGTGAAAGAAGTCTAAGTGCATATAAATAATGGAGCATTTACACCTCATTTGCATTCAACTCTAGAATTATAGATTATGATAATAAGTGCAAGTCTTGAACGTTTTAAATCTATAACATTCATAGGTATTTACAGTACCGGTAATGTTATCAAAATGATACGACTGTGCTGAAATATCTTGGTTGGTCAGAACCATGGAAGGATAGTAAATTCAAACATTAAAAGTATCTATAATGATTATTTTGTATTAAGTTCACATTGAACCATTATAAGTGTTAACCCTTATCATGCTGGACACGTTTTATTCTGCCTTTGCGACCAGTGCAGATCAGGATCAGCCTGCACATCCTTGCAGTCTGATCATGATCTGCACTGTTTGCCATTCGGTCAGTAACTTTTTAGTATGCACCCCTTTTAACAGTTAATGGTACTGCCCAAATCGAAAGATGGACATATTCATTATAGAAGTTAGGAGGGTAAGGGTTAAATTAATATGACCTAGCGTCAACAAAGTACTGACCAGATCCAATAGCTTACCAAAGTAGACTGCTCTAAAGTTTTCATCTTTCATTCTGGCAGACCCTATGATGACTGTCAAATACATTATGCTGTAAAAAATGCACCAGTGTCAAGGACACACTTCTTGGCAGCTGCTGTTTTTCACAGGAAGTGAAGCAGGAACTCTGGGTAACTCACAGGAAGTGATATTTTAACAGGGAACTATCTGCTGAGGATGTGTGTAAATCCTGTTTTGAAATTAATGTCAGACATGACTCTAAGGTTTCCTGTGCATATGTCACTGTTTTTCACCTTCCTAGCAGAATCTGGTTTCTGCATTTGCAGATGGGGAAATTAAACTTTCTTTTACTGGCTTATTACACTGCTTTCTGAATGGTCTCAAAATTAAGTTTCGAAATCATGGACTTTTTTTCGTGCATTAATGGTATGCTTACTAGATATAGATTTAAAGTATGCCCTTGCATAGTCAACAAAACCACTGAAGAGCTCTCTTCATTCTCACAATCGGGTGTTGGGGGGATGGGGTGGGGGGGGATCTTTCTCTTTTCATTTACCTTGACTTGAAACCTAAGACATACAATGGAAGTTACTTGTTCAGATTTTTCATACCTCCGTTTTTGTCATTTTGACTTATTTCTGTCATCTTCAGTTTATGACATCCATTCAACTGCATATCTACAGTAAACAAGCCTTGTTTACACAGAATATCTTGTGTATTCTTCTCTGGTATCAACAGGTTTGGGTTTAGAATGATAAAATTTTTGTGCCGGATATAAATGTGTCCAAGAGTACTATATCAGTGAATATCTTTGTGTTACAAAATATTTGCGAATATCTGATAGTAGAAATTTTACATGAAGAAATAAGAAAAAAATTATTTATAATTTCAAATAATAAAGAACTGGGAAATAATAAAAGCGAGGAACAACACGTCAAACACCAAGTCAAGTTTAACTGATTTAAAATTTAATCTACCAGTTTTGATTATTTACCATAACCTTCATCAGGATCCAATAAAGATAAATAATAAAGGTTTTTTTTTTCTTTAAATTATTTATTTGATCGCTGTCATGAATGTAGTTTAGTCATGTTGTCATCAAATTTCAAATTGCAACATTCATGAACACTTTCTTACTGTAAAATTAAAGGGACTAATCAAAACCTTTTTGGTGAATAATAAGTCCTCAAAAATCTATAAAAAGTGAGTACTCTGAAAGTGACAAGTTAGTACAAACTTATTGATGTAAGATTTTTGCAAGATATTCTTATGAATAACCAAAAATATTGTGCAGAAGGTAAATTAATGCAGAAAATTTACATTCTTCTTGCATTTTTACCAATATGTAATGATAATCTCTATTTTTGCCCGCTTTACCATTTTTGCAGTGTTCAATAATATATACATTCTATGCCAGACTCAGTGGAAAGGAACATGTTGAAAAATTTCAGCCAAGCTATGGGCGAGTAGCTTTAACTGCTTGTATTGCTCTTGTTTCTCTTTAGGGTTCCCACTCCTGTAGTGTCCTCTGAGTATAAATAAATCTTTATGTTATTTAAAAGTAGAGGGATGGGTTAAAATTGGTAACATTGGTACATCTTTTTTTCCCACCCAGCAGGGCAGCGTGTTTACATAATGATAGTATGCTTGTATTGTATATAATTATATATAATGTTCTTTCTTTATGTAGGGAAGGTCAGAGGATATATTATAGGGTATGGTAGTGCAGTTTACCTTCAAAGAAGGTGAGGGGATATATTATAGGGTATGGTAGTGCAGTTTACCTCCAAAGAAGGTGAGGGGATATATTATAGGGTATATGGTAGTACAATTTTACCTTCAAAGAAAAATTGAAACTGAGGATCAGCCACAAAAAATTGAAACTCGGCAGTCTGATTGGTTGTTTCTGAAGCCCAATTTTGAAAGTGAGCAATGGCAGGGTTGCATTTCTGATTTCAGTCCTCCATAAAAAAATTATATAAAACTTTATTTTAAAAAATCGTACCAGTAAAAACCATACCAGCTAAATATGTGATTTAAACTATTTTTTCAGATTAAATTGATCTTGATAATATTTACAGAAAAAGTAGTTCTCCGATTGTACGTATTATATTCTTGTAGAAATTAAAGCTTTTGATAATTTGGTTAAGAAGAACTTAGTATAAGTAGGTTAGGTTCTGAAATATTTTATAAATTGTTAGCCAGACATTATATTGACTTTCTAAATGATATTATCAGTGTATGATAAGCCTGTTTACATTTTTTGAAATGCAAATGAGATCGACAATTGTCTGTTTATCAGGGATACAATGGGTATTTGGATTGCCGGAGAATCTGAAGTTCAATAAGCTATTAAGATAAGATAAAACGCTGATCCATTTTGTGACAAGATTATCTCTTTTCCTTGGTATGACATTCAGACTTTTCTATGTATGCTGTGATAATTAATTTGCATGCAAGAACTCCAGCTATTTTATATGGGGAAATACAGGGCCAGAACATGTTATAACAGGTGTAATAAGAGAATTACTGGTTTTGTGATATTTTTAATTTGGTCATGTTTGATATCGATTCTACAAATCAGTGTCTTTTTGTTGCTTTTTATGCCCCTCCTCCAAAGGTTGGGATATTTAATTCACTGTCTGTCCATCTGTAAATTCTTGTCTGGGCTGTAACTTCAACATTCATACAGGGGTTTGAAAATAATTTGATACAAATGTTAACCATATTGAGGACTGTGTCGTGCTTATGACCTGGGTCTCTCAGGTCAAGGTCACAAACTCTAACCCTAAAACCTAATCCTAAACCCTAACCCCTAATCTGGCATATTTTGTGCAGACAATTGTAGCATTTTTGGGCATGTTTCGGGGCATTTATTATCTCGTTTTGTCGTTATATTACTAATAAAATAGTTGTGGCATCACTTTCTTTTTCTGGTATATACAAAATTTTAAGGTACAAACAGTGAATTTTATCATTTCAAGTTGTCCAGTTAAATTTTCGTGTGCTCAATCTGTCCTACTTTAAGTTCTGTCTTTGCTCTGTTTACTTCATCTCTTTATATTAATAATATTAAAACTGGCTCATTCTCATATATCTGGAGTGTTTTATACTTGTCATGCAGTGTGAGCTACAATCAGATACTAAAACCACTAAATGCGTCAAGGGTTCTTATATCTGTATCCTGATCAATGTTAAATTGCACCTATATAACATCTAGGTACGAAAAGGAAAGTTGGTGCACTTAACTTACTTACGAGAGTAAATAATGAACTCGGTGAAAAAAGCCCCTCTCAGTTTGTATAGTTTTAACCTTTAAGAGATTCTGTCTTTGCGACCAGTGCAGACCAAGTTCAGTCTGCACATCTGTTCACTGTTCGCTATTCAGTCAGTAAATTGTAAGTGAACACCCCTTTGAATAGTAAGTGGTATTGCCCAAATGGAATGATGGACCAGTCCATTTTAGAAATTTAGCCCGCTTAGGGTTAAATAGTTTTCATTATTTCCTGAAATAAGGATCGATGGGGATAAGGGGAAAGGCTTTCAGTTGAAGAAATATAATGTATTTGAGAGTTTTTCTTTCAAGGAATTGGACTTTATTACCTACTTATCATATACCCAACTTTTTTTTAATAGCATATGGCCATAAAAAGGGATATATTAAGGGTTATATATATATACAACCAACATTTCCTTGAAATTCAATGGTTCTCCAGTTGAAAGAAATTCATAAACATGAAATATGTTCATAAACTTGAAAGAACTTTATACACTTAAGATGTAATATTCCTGCCATGGTAATTCACGAGATGGGCTCAAAGGCATTTTAGTCAGCTGAAGTTACGATGTGTAACGAAAATAAAGATGGAAATAAATAAAGAGCATTTTGATGAGTTGCATTTGTAAATAATGCGTCAATTCGCATCATTTCGTGGGATTGGTAAGATACTAGATCAAAGCCGTGTGATATAATCATAGTAAAATATGAACTTATTAATGTATATATAATATGATCATGGCAACTACAATGTACTAAATTTAGTGCAATATATATCCTTTTGAAGTACAGTTCAGCATAAAAAAGTCTTTGTATGACCACATTATAATAGTAATTCGTATCTTTGGTAATATTAAAGGTAGGTGATGGATGGGGTCGTCCTAGAATTTGAATTTTATGCCCTGGGGGTGTGCTTTCTCCAAATCTGTAATATGTAAAGTTTTAATGTTCACTTGGTCTTGCTTGTGGCTAAAAGTACAGATATTATTGTATTTACATAAAACAAAATGTCATTCTGTACTGTTTAATTAGAAACAATGGAAGATTGATAAATTTTAGATTGTAAAATACTTGTCAATTGTACTAGCTTTGGGCATGCACTGATGTATTGAAAATATCTCTATGTGACTTTAATATTTCCCTCAAAGCTTTCTTTTATATAGTTAGACATAAGTTGCCTTAAAGGGTATCATCAAATTCAAATAATTATATGTAATCATCTTTGAAAATCAGTGTTGTTATATTTTTGGTTGTTTGGGATCATGGAGTCTATTCAATGTCTGTGCACTGGAGTTCCGCTTAAGCCAGTGCTGGCCCGGGTGTGTGAGGGGTATTATTGCACTTTTCGTTACCTCTCAGAACAGACTTATTCTAAAGGAATCTGTTACTTTGTTATACTCGATTGCATTCTAAGCTTCCAAAGGACCGTCATAGATGTTGTACAAATTTGCTTAGAAATTACATGTGCTATATTAGCAGGGACTACCTTAGCCTGGAAAATTAGGGAGAAGTGACTTCTCCCTCCTGGGGAAATAGGGAGAAGTTTTGAAATTTTGGGAGAAGTTCAGCAGACATGAGGCAGGACATTGCTTACATGCATTTAATAACAATAATAATGTTTATTCAGTTCCATTTGTAGTATTATCTTTTTATGACATAAATAAAAATTGTGCAATGTTTCAACAATACAGTACATATTTGCACTGTTTTACTGCAAAATGTTTGACAACTTGACACAAAAAATCTTTCCTCATATTACTATTACTTAATAATAATATTTCTTGGATTTCTTCCTTCCTAGAGCAGCTTTTTCTCGCATGTGAGCATTTTGAGTTTAAAATTTTTATATGTTTTTCCTTCAATTTAACAAACTACAGAGTTTAAAAAACTCTCAAACTTACAATGAAATGTTATTTATATTGATCAGTAGATAAAAGACTTAAAAATCAGGGGCAGTATTTTTTAAAACTACATATTTTGACATAAAAAATCTAAAATTTGGTTAAGTGTAATACCTCCCTTTAACACATTTCAAAATGTACTAAAAGAGTTGTCTGCTATTTTTATCAAACAACAAATTTAATAGTTTGTCAAGGGCCTGATATTTAACATATTTTTTAATGAAAGAGAAATGCAGATTAAAATGATTAGTAAGCAGATCCGATTGAAAAATAAACGTCGGGAGTAACGGGTAGTCTACATTGTGATGGCAATAAAAATTTCGAAACGATTTTTTATCCGAAACCATGAATTACTGGATAAGACATCTCCTTATAAAGTACCGAGGGCGTGCGGTTGACCCGAGGTTCCGTGTTTTGACCCGCGAAAATCAAGAAAAACTCGAATTTGACCCGCACAAAAAAGAGTGTCCCGTGCGTCGGCTCGATCCGCGATATGCGTCTCGAGTTTGAAAGTTCTGCTTTGTCAATCAAAATCTCAGTGAATTTCAATTTCAATACTGTTCGCTGCCACAAACGGAATTATGACAGTAGGCGGAGCATCGTATGTTAATTAGCTACTGACAGATGTCAATCACGTAATTAGGTTTGTAATTCGGAAGTTAATTATCGCCGTTTTACGAAGTTTTCGGGCTCTCTGATCTCCGATTTCGGTCAACTTCAATTATTACTCTTTCGTTCTTTGATTATCGTGTACTGCAATCACATTAAATGCAAACAATTAGCAGCTTATTCTGCGGCGTCAATCTGAAACCGAGTGATCATCTTTTGTTGTCATGGACACGTTTCGCCGCATGCCTCCAGGTGACATCCTGTGTATTGCGTATTGTGTTTACAGACTTTACATAACTGAGATGTATAATCTCGGCGCACTTTATTGCCGATTATGTTTTCCTTTCATCCATTTTTAGGACGACTTGAACTTCGCTTTTCTGGGCGGGAAGGGCGAAGTGAAATATTTAAAAGCGAAGTTATCGGTCAACTTCGCCGAAAACGCAGTCCCTGTATTAGAAATTGAATTAATCCTTATAATAATTACACTGCTAAATTTCTATAATGAACTTCAGTTTGGACAGTACCATTAACTGTTAAAAGGGGTGATTACCAAAAAGATACAGACTGAATGGCGAACAGTGCAGATCTTGATCAGACTGCATGGGTCGCAAAGGCTGAATCAATTGTGTCCAGCAGGATAAGGGTTAATATGTCATATTAAATGTGTATTCCAGTGTTAAAATATTTATATGAGGTATTTATATTTTATAACAAAAGGTTTTATGTCACAAATTAATGAAAGAAAATTTCCACCAGGTGATTCTTATGAGCATATACAATTCAAATATATCTGTTATCTTTTTCATGCCGTTTGCATTTGACAATCCCAAGGATGCATGTAAAGGAAAAGTGCGTTTGCATTTGACAATCCCAAGGATGCATGTAAAGGAAAAGTGCGTGAAAGGGTTGGGTTGACTATTGGAAGAATAGGTAGAGCTATTGCTCTCACCAATTTGTCGGCGTCTGCATTCTGATTTCGCTTTTGAAAATAAGCTGGTATTTCCTTAACCAATTGTGGGAAACATGACAGGATTATAACTTCACAAACTTGTTCACTGTAATGATCTGGCATGAAAAGCTCAGGTTTTATAACTCTGCTATGCAGTTTTACAAAATTATGCCCCTTTTTCAACTTTTGTGTGTACAGTAAGCTGTTATCTCAGTATTCACAATCTGACTAAAGTACTTGATCTTCTAAACGAAGATCTGAGAACGACCCATTCACATTCGTCTTCTGTATATTTTGGATTTCCAGTATTGCTTTTTTTATTTTATCCAATCAGACGACATGTTCGAATGTCAAAGAGTAAGAAAAATGTGCAGTTATTCCAGGGCTCGAACCCAGGACCCCTCGCTTACAAAGCAAGTGGCCTACCGACTGAGCTAACCGGCTATCTGATACATTATGACATAAGAATTGTAAATATCAAAAGTCAAGGCTACAGGTAGATTTGCAAGATGTTGTAAGTTAAGCTCTGATTGGCTAGCGAAAGGGTCGTCAGAACGAGGCAATGAATAGGTCGTTCTCAGATCCTATGCGTAGCGTAATAGGATATGTACTTTAGTCAGATTGTCAGTATTCACTAATGGGAATCCACTATAATGATCAAACGTGCACTGCACGGGTTCAGTAACTCTTGTTTTATATTTTTACAAAATTATGCCCCTTTTTCAACTTGTGCATTTAACTTCATTCAGTGACAACGCTGTTGAATAGTCGAGCATTGCTGTCCTCAGACGGCTCTTGTTTCATTAATAATTTTGCACATTGTAACTACACATACATGTTACAGTTCAGCAATTGTCACTTTAAACAGTTCATATGACATTGAAAAGAATCTTTCAGACTTTTAGATTTGGGTATTCTGCTTGACATGCGTTAATGACATTTGGGTTGACGTTAAGTTTCTGTTCCAGTGTCAGTTGTCTATTCTTCTACATTTGTAGCTTTGACACACCTGTAGACTAAATGAGACACCTAAAACTTAAGAAATATGCAGAACAGGTAAGTTAATGTAGTTGATTAGGGTGGTATTTCAGCTTATTACTGAGCATTGGAGAACGAAGTTCTAGACCTAAGCTGGAGTCATGACCACACCAGCTCACAGTAACGCTACTTGTTGTTCCAGGAAGCTTACTTGAGCCTGATTTTGTCCTTCAGGATTGAGGTTTGATAAATTATGATGTACATTACAAAATTTTGGGTGCAATAAACGAATGTAACTCAATGTGGCCAATTTTCTTTGTGCAGCATTTAATTTTGGACATTTCTTTCTTGTCTGCATGCTATTCCCCCCATGCAAATTATTTACATATGTCTTTACAGTGTTGAGATTTAGTACAATTAATTTGATATTTTATGTTTGATCGGTGTTTGTAAATGCACTGAAAGATAGCTTAAAAACTTCCCAAATGGCAAGGAAGGGCTATCATGTTTGGTTTGTATCAAGCAAAACACTTCAGTCGTCTTTTCAAATTCGTTGAAAGACCTTCTTGAAGTTCCAAAGCTATGATAAAACAGGAAAATCTCCCCCATTTAATCTTCTTAGGGTTTCAAAACTTTATTTCTCTTGTAGCTTTTGACACATTCGGCTTTTCTATTCTTTTCGTATTGTAACATTGTTAAACATACTTCTGTTTGAAAGGGCTTGGTCCAATGTAGCAGAATAATACGCACTTCAAATACCAGGTGTACGATTTAAGCCATTTTACTAGAAAATATAAAGACTTAAGGTATTTGTATTGTCTAATAAATTACTGTTTAATCAAATCAAATAATTTGTATAGAAATTTTACAATAGAAAAAAAACGCTTGGTTAGAAAGAAAGTATTTTCTGAATTGGTCCAGACAATCTTTTCATTTTTCTAAAGTAGATTTAAGATATTCTTAATAATTACGTTGTGTTTTTAAATGGAAACCGACTAAATTTAGCTCTAAGGCTTTAATAACATGTAGAATGCAAAATTATGTAGGAGTCGACATGAAAAGTAATATACATTGAACTAATACTTTCATAGTGCTTTTATTTTAATGTTAAAAACAGATAAAGCAGCTGTCAGTAGAAAAGTACTTGTTCAAAATTATAAAGTTATGCTTATGAAATTATTAAAGGGAGGTAATAAAAGCGTGAATTCATAAATACTTTCTATTATTGTTAATTGAAATATTTAGAAACCTATGACAAGAACGTGAACTAACACTATTACTGAATGTAGGAAATCAAGAAATTAACATAACTATGTGATCATACCAAAATATGTTGCAACTACATGAACATAATAACCAAAAAGATCAGAGTAACCAGTACTAGGTAGAACAGCTGTTGTCCAGCTGGGAAGTGGTAGGTTTGAATATCATATTAGGCAGTTACGTTCCACCATTCTCACATACCAGAGGTCTACCGAGGTTTGCTTAACCTTTAGCCTGCTGGTGGCAAGTGATTCTGCCTTTGCGACCAGTGCAGACCAAGATCAGCCTGCACATCCATGCAGTCTGATCATGGTCTGCACTGTTCGCTATTCAGTCAGTAAATTTTTAGTGAAAACCCCTTCGAATAATAAATAGTAGTGCCCATATTGAATGATGGCCCAATCCATTTTAGAAATTTAACAGGCTAAGGGTTTAACCTCTGGCACATTTCACTGATATCTTCAGTTTGGTAACATTGCATGTAAAACTTTTCAGCCAGTCGGCGACGTTTCATGACAAATCATCGCAAACTAATCAAAATCAACTGTGAAATGCGTGACCGGGTCCTTTTGGATATTGACGCAAAACTATAGGAACAAATATATTTCTTGAGGTAAATTTCTAAAGATGCGATAATAGGAAAAAATCGTTATTAATCGCAGTCATGCAATATCGTCTATATTCATTTTTAGCAAGTACTTTACTTTATGTTGTTTGAAGTTTAAATTTGGCGTGTTTTCGAACAGTGGCGAACTCTGATTGGCAGAAACCACTCCCTTAGTAATTAAGAGTGCGCATGCTCACCAAATAAATGAAATAAATAAATCAGAGGTTTGTCTCGAGATTTTGACGAACCTCTGATGGATGAGAATCAGACCTTCCCCCTTATGTTTGTCATTCGTTTGTTGCTTCTGAGTCTCTGTGATGAGGCAGTTATCATGTACTTGTGGAGAAACAAGTTAATATATACTGCCTTGGTGAGGAATTTAGGACCAGCTGACTCATACAGTATATAACTCAGAAACACTTATGAAAAGAATTACAAGTCAAAAACTTCAGAAGAATAAAACATAGTCATTTTAGTTTAGAAAGTTGAATTATCCCATTTACAATGCTAATGCTTAAAGAATCTTTTAACTTAATTAATGAACATAAATGTCTTAAGTGGTAAATAAAAATTATAATTTATAATATATAAATATTGATGTTGCTTATGCAACAGGAACTATAAATCATAGGTGTCTTTTTTTGAGGTCAATGTTAATGAGATTGTGCTAAATTTGTGTACAGTCACCTGTTTTATATGGAGTATTTATTTAGGTCAGTTCTATTTTGGGAAAGTTTTTGCAATTTTAATTTTGTCCCTTTTTTTTGGCAGTTTAAGAACATTTTTTGAAGTATGGCAACTTGTACGAACGTTTTTTTGTTTGTTTTTTTAATCATTTATGTGATGTTTTATTAGCGCACAGTCTTTAAATTGCATAAGATTGGGAGAACGACAAATAGAAAAAAAAAGGTAATGTCATCAGGAGTACAGTTGTGACGATGAAGACATGAAAATACTTTCTTAAATGAGGTGATTAAGTTTGTGATATCTGCTGTAACTTAGTGATTGATAGTTAACTTTTATGGTTTCCAAGGAATTGAAGGATGTAATACGGTACAAGCTCATATATAATGACATATACGGTAATTATTCTGTCTTTCTGTGGTTGTTAGATGAGCATCAAAAACCACAGAAAGAAGCAAGAACTGTTGTGAGATATAGCATTTTGGTTTATAGTGGTGTCTTTAAGTTCAGTTGAAAAATTGTGGTTGCAGAAATGAGAATTCCAGATCGTAAATAAAGGAATGAACTGCCATACATCTGTGAACTATACAGACTTGAATTTATGTGGCTGATTTTCTAGTTTTATATCATCTGAAATGGTGTCTCTCATTAGCTAGCTCTTACATGTGTGCTCTGAGATTGTTTAGAAGTATGGTGTTCCATTTGGGCCAAAAGATGTAGTGCACACATTCCATCATTTTAAAGTTTGCTTGCACACATACATACAGTTGTAGGTGAGAACATATATGGACATACATGTTTCACTTGTGTTTATATACTTATTCACTTGCAAAATTATATGTGGGTTTATTTTTCTGTGCATGCACTTGTTAATATATGGGTGCTCGCATATAATGTAAAATAATAAATATATAATTCAAGGCTCAGAGGAAAACTATTGTAACTGTACACAAATAAAGACACGTAATTCTGCATGCACAGATGCATATGTGTGTACATTAACAAAGTGTGCACTTATAGACTTACAAATATATACATGTATATAGGTGCATGTATTAATATACTGTGTATGATGTACACACATACTTATATACGTGCACATATATTACACGCCCTAGCAAATGAGACTTTCAACCCGAATTGTACACCATATAGAAGTTCAAGGACTTCAAATACTTTATGTTGCACTTTCTTCAGCATGTTGTCTTAATTTATAAGCATTGTATGTGCAGGGAGAAGTAATTCATTCTGTATAAGCATTGAGGTCATTTGGCTTGCAGCAAACACTTGAGCAATAGAGATCCATGTCACATAGCAAGGATTTAAGGTTCACTTGCTTGCAGCAAAGCATTTGAGGTCCGTGTGCCTTGTCAAGCACTGGTTTTTTGGTGCGTGTAGCAAGTATTTGAGATTCTGTAGCATGCATCAAGCACCGAGTTTCTGGTACATGTACATGCAGCAGGCACTGAGATCTTAAAATATATAAAAGGTCTGAAAATCTCAGATGCAGCCAGCAGTGTGAATGATCTCAGATCATGAAAGCAAGCATTTCAGCATATAATACTGCAGTGCACTTGCAGCAAGTACTTAGATATACATGTATGGAACAGTCTTATCCTTGTTTCTGAAGGCAAATTTTCTGGTGTCATTGTTTATCTTTATTAAAGCATTTCATACTTTATTCAATAGACTGTGCTGAGGTACTATATGTATGTTATTTTTTTTCAGGTTTCCACTTGAGTGGTACTGTCAGAGAACCTGCTAGTCCATTATTCTCACAACCAGAGCGTGTCTTTCAAGTTTCCATTAGTTTTGATAGGTAAGTTTATAGTTTAATTTCCAACAAAATGAAGCAAATTGCAAGTTAAAAAAGCAGAAAGGCGTCTACAGGCCTTAAAAGCCTTGTCTCTAAAGGGGGACACTCAGAACTTTTAATATAGACACGCAACTTGTGGAGTTGATGCTTAACCTTCAGACTGCTGGCGGCAAGTGATTCTGCTTTTGCGACCAGTGCAGACCAAGATCAGCCTGCACATCCGTGCAGTCTGATCATGGTCTGCACTGTTCGCCATTCAGTCAGTATCTTTTTTTGTATGCACTCCTTTTAACAGTTTAATGGTACTGTCCTAATAGAAAGATGGACAAGCATTTTAGAAATATAGCGGGTAAGGGTAATGTGTATAGTGGTTTTCTTTTGAAGATGTGATGTACAATTGTTCTGGAAATAGAAATTCAAGGAGTAGAGATTATGTCTGCTTATTGATACAATCTGTCTTGATCTGGAGATAATGCTTATATTGATATGTGCAGACAAAGGCAGATTTTATTCATTTTTTATTGAAATATGATGGTGCTTTGAAATAATTAAAATGATCTCACTTTGCTGATGGAAGATTGCACACCTGCTGATGGATTGATACGATTGTTTTCTTTCTATTTCACTTTGCTTTCCCTTCTATCCATTGTTTTCCCTTTTAAAACATGTCGCCAAAGAAAATTAATAGGAAAATTAATATGTTATTTATTCAAGTTGTTGGAACTAATGAAAATAACAATTAAAATTTTATCTGTGTCGTGGTGATAAATAGCATATTAGGGCATAACTTGAAGTTGTTATAAATGCAGGTTTAAAGTAATTGTTTTCATAATTTTTTTATTGCAGGTGCAAGATAACTTCAGTAAAATGTGGTTGTGGAAATAAAGATATATTTTGGTGCCAACATGTAGTAGCATTATCATTGTATAGAATACGGAAAGCTAAAAGCGTCCAATTACGGGTCCCTATATCAGGTAAGCATGCGAACTTGAATTGCAAATGTAACCTCTGAAAGAAGTGAGTGTTTGTCATTTTCAAGACTTAGGTGTATAAAATAGTATAAATTACTAAAGGTCACTACAGCTCGGCTCCGGCTTGTAATTCTGAATTCTTTCCTGAAGAAATGAATGATATGAACAAAGCCATCCACACTTTATATTTTAACTGGGCTACACAGTATATGCTGTCTAAACGTTGTGTTGTGTACGGTAATGGTAGAGTATAAGATTATGAGTTAAATGGTTAAGTGTTCAATCTTTAAATGGTTAAGTGTTCAATCTGTGGGCGCAGCATGTTTTTCATGACAGTTTGACAGAAAACGGTGTGTCTCAAGTCATTCATCCGATGAAAGAAAGTTGTCAGTTGCTTGTGGAGAACAAGTCAGTTCGGTTAACTTTACGCCATTACATTACTGAAATACTGTCTGAAATAGCATTAAAAGGATTAAACATAACAAAAGTTTTACTTAGTGTCTTAAAGACACTCCAAAATATCGAAACATCACAGTTTTTATTTATGGGCATAGTGTTAAGTCTGCAAATAAATTAGTTTGCAAATCGGATTTATATTTATGATAGACTTGTCAACTTCTCCTGCTCACTTTGGGAAAGGTAAATATCTCAGGGAAAGGTTGGGTTAAACATGCATTGCTCGAGGTCACAAGGGGGATGGCCAAAATACTTCAGATATCCATGGATTCGAGCTGTTAAAACATTGAAAATAGAAGGAAAACTATCAGGGCCACATGTGTTGCTCAAGTGACTTTTGGAGCTCGGTGTGATTGGTGTACGAGGGAGTGGTGTTTTCTGTATCCTTGTTTACTGTCTAAGGGGTGAAAGAGTATCTTGGCATTGAAAAACAAAAAATGAGAAGTGAACAACGGTATCCTAATTACAGAGATATTTAAAAAAAGTCTGATGTTAACAGGTTTTCTTTACATTTAAGAGCCAAAACAAAACACAAAAAGTATAATACTGAAGCTGTCACTACACTGAATACAGCTCCAGCATTTTAATGTTTTTCAGGGTGTAGCTGCGTTTCCTTTATCATATTGTCGATCTAATTGTCCATAATTGTGATGTATGGATCAAAACTCAATAATAAAGACAGAGCTAATGGTTTCACACTTGCTGTGATATTAGGCTCCTTCATCATTTGTCAAATTTCAAGTAATTTTGTAGTTTTCTCTGGGTATTGACTGATAATTCAAAAGAAGCAGCTTTTTTTCCTGCCATCAATCAAAGGGAAGTTATGTTAAAAATTGCAAATAATTCGTAAGCTGTGGAGAATAGGACAATTGAGATTTTTTTTTCTTTTATTTTTTTGCACTGTATTTAAGGTGTTTGCAAAATAGTTGTATTTTGATACTTGCTTTTTCAACTTGACAGAAATTGGTGATGTTTTTGCTGAAATTGAGGCAATAATTGTAAATTTGGGTGAAATTTGAGGTCATTAAGTTAAAAATAAGAAAAACCTTGAGTAGTTACTGAGATTTTTTTTTTTTACTTCACAGTTGCACAGTTTTGTAATTTCAACTTGATTAAAAAGGGAATGTGTGACAAAGGATCCTTCTTACTGTAATTTTGCAGCAGAGAGTGTTGGTTGTCAAACCAAGAGAAGAGGTGCAGATTCCAATGAGGCCATCGCAGCACCTTGTACTGTTTTTTTCCCCAGGGTTCAGATTTATAAAACTGAGTTTAGAGGCTAGTCTCAGAATGCTTTCTTGCCAGTGGTCAATTTTAAAACTGTTCTCAGAAACAGCCAATCAGTTGCAAGAGTTTATAGACTGGTCTTGTAATTCAAATAAGCTTCAGACTTCCTTCTGTCACTTTTAAGACAAAGAGAGAAGTACAATATAAAGAGAAACTTACTGGTATGTGTATGTTCTTTTCAGAAACATTATTACAGATGAATAGAGAACAGTTACAAAAATTTGCTCAGTATTTAATATCAGAACACCATACGGATGTCCTACCGACAGCACAGAATATTGCTGATGAAATTTTACAAGCTCAGTCACAAATCAATCAATTACCAGGTAAGGGTTTAGCTTTTAGTACTTTTAAGCTTGACTTTATGAAGTACATGGAGAGCCATTCTACTTGTCCCAGTGTCCCTGGCCACTGCCTTGTTGAAGTTTTGGTGTGTTTCACTTTATTTGCACTGTTACTTAGTGGATTTGCTTCGAACTTCAATAGTTGTTCCTCATCATTACTCGCACCATATAACTCAAGGTGCATTACTCTCACACCAATATAAGTCAGTTACACCCACTTTTACTTGGAATTCTGTGTTTTAAAATTTTGGTGGAATTTCATTGTATCTCTGTGATTACTAAATAATTACATTTTCAGAATTTACTTGAGAAATGTGACTAAGGATTCTATAAAGTAAGGCAGGGTTTATCTGTGAACTTTACATCACACCTTAGCATTGAACCCCCCAGCAACAATATGGTACCTTTTGTTTTGACAGCTCATATTTAGGTGCAAAATACTTACTATTTATGATTATCTGTATCAAAACAATTCATAGTTATCTTCACATAATAAATAATAATGTATGTTATGATTCACAATCTATAATTAGTTCCCCTCTTGACTCGTCAATTGCTGTTTCAGTATGGTTGAAGAATTTGTAGCTTACAGCAACCAAAAATAAAATAAAAACAGTGATTTGTCACAGCACTGATTTAACTGTAGCAAATGAGATCATGTAGTGCATTTAGTACAACCTTCTTTTTGTACAGTAAGGGTTTTGCCAAAGATCACCTTGTTGTGGAAAAATTGCTTGGAATCTGGCCTGAGCTGTCACTAAGACCGGAAAGAACTTGGCACTCCTGTTACATCTCCAGATTATTCATATTTGCACCTTATCCCAATCCTGCAGCGTTATTATCAGAGTTATGTCCTAAATCCTGTTTTTCCTGTGCACTGAGTAGGAAATCCCTTGCTTGCGGTTGAGTATAATGAATGTTTGAACTTCAGAATACACTGCTGGTCATGATTTTAATTTGTTAACTGGTAGAATTACAGAGAACCTGTGTGATAGTTCATGACCTAACAGAGGTTTTGTTTACACAGTTCACAAACTGAGGTGAAGGTCGTTCTAAACAGTTCACAAACTGTTACAGAGACTCACTAAAATTGTTCATGAACTACTGCAAAAATCCGTTATTTTAAAGAATTTCACATTCTGTGCTAGAGATGCTGTCAAAACATGAACTGTGATAGAGAACCTGTGAAGAATTTCACATATACTATGCCAAAAATGCTGTCGAAACAGCTTATGAACTACGACATAGATACTGTGAAGGATTTCACATTCTTTGCTAGAGATGCTGTCAAAAGAGTTCATGAAGTATGACAAAGATCCTGTGAAGAATTTCACATACCGTATTTTGGTGTGTATAGGTCGCGGTAATGTACAGTCCGCATCTAATTTTTGCTCTGGAAATGGTCAGAAAATTTAACTTCTAGCGTATTAGTCGCAGTTAAATTTCGGATTTTTTCCCCAGCAATATTAATATTTACCGGCAAAAAAGTTATGGCGGCGGCCATATTGATGCCGCGGACTGAATTATTATCAGAACCTGATTGGTGGAAATCGGACTGTGTTATTTTCGTTCCCAACCGTTTCGTACCAACAGTAGTATCGGTAACAGACTACATCAAAGAAAAGCGGCTTTTTGACACTAATTGGCAGCAGACGTCTGTTATCATGCAAGTTTAAGTGTGAATTGTTTGCACAGCAATTATAACACCTTTCCGTGTCATGTAATTAACCGCGTTCTTTTGATTCTGAGTAAAAAGATTAACAAAATATCTCTTTTTGGATTTTTTTCTTTTATTTAAAAATCAAAAGTAAAAAATAATCATTCAAGCTTTTTAATACACTAAGAATTAGTATAAACAATGTTTGGAATGGAGACGGATCTGTCTGGATTTTATCCAACCCGGAGTACATGTCAATGGCGTCCAGTAAAACGAAAGTAGAAACAAACGTAATTCAGACAGCAAAAACATCTTTGAATTAAAGTCATTCGTAATTTTAATAGTCTGTATGGGTTATTTACGATATATTTTATTGAAAGTAACCGCTATTGGTTGAAAAGCCGCGGATATTGATATTTTTTATCCATTTTGTTTGTTCGTAACAGATGCACGTAATTTTGCGAGAGCTACGGTCAGAAAATTGGCCCGAAAAAAAAAACTGCTGGCAATGTTCTGTCGTATAGGTCGCAGGAACTTTTTCAGGCAGCAAAATGGGTAGAAAAAGTGCGACCTATACACACTAAAATACGGTACTATTTCAAAGATTCTGTCAAAATGGCTCATTATCTGTGACATAATTCACATACCATGCCAAAGATTCTGTCAAAACAGCACATGAACTATGACAAAGATGCCAAAGATGTTGTCAAACAAGCTCATGAAATATGACAAAGATCCTGTGAAGAACTTCTCGATCAACTGTGGCATGGATCATGACTGAAGAATTACACAATTATGACAAAGACCTTGTAAAATAGTTCACACACTTTGACTGATGTAACATACTTCATTTAGAAAAATGGTAAAAATAGTTCAAAAACAGTGACAGAGGTTTAATGGTATGGATTAATTTTAAAACTATCTTAGCTAAAATGAATTAGTTCTATCTTAATTTGAGTAAGCATGCCTGGTCTTTTTTCAGTATTTAAAGCCAGTATAAAGTAAACCTAGGGTAAAAGTGCATAAAATGAAAACTTTTTCTATTCATTTTGGACAAATTAATTATGCTAATAATTACGTTTTTTTTTTGTTTCTATGCAAAGTCTTTGAATTTTAAGTGTAAAATTTATACAGGAAATGAAAAAATTTAAATTTTCAGTCTTAAGCCTAAACATCTGACAGATTCTAAATGTTCAGAACAGTTTCAATCATATAGTTTGGTTTAATGCAAATTACAATGTTGGTTTTCAAGTACATATTAAATGTCACTCATTTTTAAAGAGAATTACAATTTGACAATTATCCCTTTGAAATGAAAATTATCCCAATTTAAAAAGGTGCTCATTTAAAGAATAAAAATCATTGGGTAGCGAAAATGCTGAAGTTGCTTTATTAAATTCTAAATGTGCCTTTTTTTTTTAAGGACAGGTAGTATTAAACATCTAGGATAAACTATCAGTTGTGCAGGTCATTGTACAAATGCATTTATCTTATATTTGTACAGTGAAAATTTCGATTTTCATTGTAAAAATTAGTTGAAACAAATAATTCTCATGTGTTTCCATAACATATTGTCAGTAATTAAGTTTCCAAGCTTTCTTAAGAAATACAGCATTAATTTCCTGATACCTATTTTTCTTTGTCTTTTTTAGTTGTCGTAACGATCTGGAGGCCTGAGTACACGCCTTTAAAAGTAAATTCACAGATTTTCAAGAAAATATTACAATTACCGTAAATGTACTGCACATTAAAGTTTTGTTTTTGTCTGATGTAGAAACAGACAAAAAAAAGTTATTTCATGAAGTCTTTTTAAAAAATCCATTCTTTTAATAAGGTAGTTCAGTTTCTAGCAAAAGTTAACCACCAGAAATATGTGCACTGGAGGTACATCATGAATGGTTGATGTTTGGAATTTAGTCAAATTACGAAAATGCAGTTTTAATTCAGACCAGAGTACATAAATCGTAACAGGGGACATTATATTTAGTACTAAAAGTAAATTAATTGTTTTTTTTTTTCCTCAAAGAAGCCTTAAAGGAGTGCCTATATAGGAAATTAATACGTTTTGAATAGACTGCTCTTGATTTTGTATAAATATGCACTTTATCAGGTACCACACGCAGAACAGTTTTAATGTTTTATGATTTTTCTCGATACCTCCTCTCGTGAATTTTACAGCAATGTACCTCAACTTAATTGTGCACGCAGCATACCGTAGGCTTTTTTGTCTCTGTGTTACATTATAACATGATCAGTGTAACCCTTAAGCTCACAGAGCATGTCGTTCATTAATCAACAGGATTATAGGTTTTGTACTCAAGTTTGCAATGATCAGAGACGACTGAATGAAAAATGCACCCGAGATTGGAGTATGTCAACATTATCCAATCTGCGTCCCGATAATAGATATTGTGCGAATTCATTACATATTAGTCAGCCTATTGATGAACTTCTAAATAATCCTATTCAGTACAGACTTAGAGGTAATAAACGTATTGTTGATGTTTCAGCGAAAATGTGAACAATTGAAAATTATTAAACATTGTGCGATTTTTTTTTAGATTTGCACTTGAAAAACCTTTGATTTATATTCTGCTGGTAGTTAATATTTTAATGTTTTTAGAAAATAAACAACATCAACAAAATGTTTAATGTTAGGAAAAAAGATTTTATTACCCTTATAATTATTTTTATGATGTTTAAACTTCAATTGGAAGGAAGAGGAGTGCAGTATGTTGAAAAGCACAATAGAGTAATTTTGCTTCCCTTTAGAAAGGTGTTAATAATTATGATCACACAATTACATAAAGGTTTTAAAACTTTTTTTTTTTTTGCTGCAGATTAAGTTGAACTTACTTACTCCAGTTGTTGCACACAATATGTACAATATACTCAAGCAGTGACTGCTTCCTGCACCTTTTTACCAGTTTTTGAGCGATGTTAAGAGATTGAGTTAAACTCGGCACTCGTGGCAGATTCGAACCCATGACCACCAGGTCCGGAGCCTTAAGATCTATGACTGAATCACTGTGCCTTCCATAGTAGTTACATGCTCAGATGTGATTTATTTTGCAGTCGGGCTACTTTTTTTGAGTGGAAGCTTTTATTCAGGAGCAATTAAAAAGGTTCACTGGATACAGGATATAGTTTCAGAGAAAATTTAAAAGCTTGTTTGAGTAAAAAGTTTTATCTAACCAGACCTCTGAAGTTTAAAACATAGAAGTTTGCGTTCTGACATCTGACATCTCGATTTGAGACGGTGTGGCCAGATTTTGAAGGATGCACAATAGCTTTTGTACTGAAGGAATTACAAACATGATTACGTTTTTTGTTGGTATTAAACTAAGTGTAGCGTTCAGTCTATCGGAGTGCGTACATTGCACTTGTGCACGCATATGCATTAAGACATGCCCAATTATCCTCTTTATTAAGTAGCATTTAGTGCACCTTGTTACCATTGAAGCTTTTTTTGCCTTTCTTTGAAGGTAACATTTGTATGAGCTGCAGGTGGCTAGATTTTAGACTCCAGGAACTCTTTCAAATATAAATACATTTGGCTACTTAAGTTAATTTTGCTACTTATGTTTTAAACACACTTATTAAACATCATTGAAAAAGAAAGTTTTCTAACTTATTAATGGCATATTCCTTCATGTTAGGAAGCTGGTCTTGGCTGGCTTGAGAGGGAGCCTGGGATTGGGTGTTTCTACCAAGATACCCGATCATGCCCTGAAGATGCCCGTTGCAACACCTTAATTATATTCTTTCAACACAAAACTGGGAAGCATTTTATATTTTCCAACCACTGGGCTTTTGGGCTTTGAAGTACCATTAAATCACAAATTAAAATCTAAAGTTTTATAATATTGTGCATGAAAACCATAATTCAGATTTTTATTTTCAGTCAGTCTTGATTTCTAGGTTAATGACCAAACCCCTAATTGTTTGCCACAATTACACTTAAATTAGGCTAAAGAGCCAATGTGGGATGCTACAGCCAATGAAAAATATTTTCCTTTTATAGATTGTACTTAAATTTTATTTTCTTGAACTAATTTGGTCATTGATATGAATAATTGCTATTCATGGCTTCAAATGGCTTTAAATTTGTTTAAACCCACTGACGTTTTGTCCAATTTTCGTCATTTATGCTAATGTATTCATCTGAAAAGAGCAACAGTAGTCATTTAGAGAAAATATCACTTTCTCTCTTTCAAAGGAGGCCGGGAAGTTTTATCGCAAAATCTTGTGAAAGTCGTTTTCATGTATACAAGCAAATCCCCACTTGATCTCGAGGAAAAAAACACACCCTTTGCTGATCATATCTTGAAAAGGGTTTCTCTTTATTTTTTTATGGTTTTTTTTTTTTTTTGAGAAGTAAAAAAAATGTAAGAATTGAGAGACTGTGATTACAATCCCAGTAGGCAACGTGTGGAGACAGGGATCTGCCACACTTAATGTCATCTTAAAAACGGTAAGTGTGCGAACTGTAGGGAGCCATTAAAGAGACATGTGCTAAACGATTTCTGAAACTTTCACAGAATGCGATGCAACCTTTTTTTCCATAGATAGAGTTATTATAGAATAATTCAAGATTTTCTGTGAAGTAAAGATACCAGTAATGTTTTGTTTTAACTCATATTGAAGTTATAACTTTAAACTGCACTAAATTATTTCAAGCTGAATGTATAAATAACAGTGAGATCTTATCAAAGTACTCAAATCATTAACAGTTCTAATGAGTAGAAACTTTTTCTAGTATTACATTCAAAGATTAGATCTTTCGCTTTTTGTTTTTTCGAAAGGATAGAAGACTGTCTGGCTGTAGCTTATTTCGCGCAACTTCCGTTTGTTTTCTGCTAAATTTTACTTTGAGAAATTTCATTGGGCGGACCATTTGCAAAAACATGTTGCTAAATAGTAAACAAATTCTATGCTTTGTGTGTAACAAAAGCAGTTTAGCCTCGAGGAATTGAGAGTTGAAAAATATGACCCCTTTTGGTGTGATGTCCCACGCAGCAGTTTTTAACCTACAGTAATTTTTCTTGTCCTTCACAATGTGTGCTTGGTCTGACACTAAGTTATTCATATGTCAAGGATCATATAATGCGATAATAGTATATCCGTGGCCTGTAATGAAGTCACTGATGTAGAATCGTAATAAAATGGGAATTTTAATTTTATCGAAAATTGTCCTAAATCCTTAGTTTGCATACAGTTTGCGACTTACACAATGGCTTACAGGATAGGTTGTCTGGACAATAATAGGTGTGCGGTAACAACACTACCTTTGTTGGCAGGTTACGATGGGGACGGAATTCAGAAAAGTATTTCTTGCTGTTGTGTTATTGTTGTACCTTTGTCAAACTTGACAATGCAAGAGAACACTGGCATTAATACGTTGTTACATAGACATAAAACTTTTTATTTTTGTCCGAGATTTATAGCTTCTTACTGAGATATAAATCTAAGTTGACTGCTTTTCAAAATTCTCAAGCTTTCTAAACAAGATTTTAACCAAGATAAAGACCAGTTAAAGCAACCTTTTTGTCCCCTTCCAAACCCTAATGTACCCGATTACTTAAGATTGACATGAGATTTTTGAAAACTGCTGCACAATGGTTTTGTTTTATTAGAACGATGAAAACTTTTCATCATACTGATGTAACATTAGTTGAGCCGTGCCATGGGAAAACCAACATAGTAGCTTTGCGACCAGCATGTATCCAGACCAGATCCATGCTGTTCGCTTTCAAAGCCTATTGCAATAAGAGAAACCATTAGCGAACAGCATGGGTCCTGACCAGTCTGCGCGGATGCGCAGGCTGGTCTGGATCCATGCTGGTCGCAAAGCCACTATGTTGGTTTTCCCATGGCGCGGCTCAAATTGTTGTTTTCCTTTGCAAATGACTGACAACTTCCCCACATTTAACACAAATGGAGATCCACATAGGTAGAACAAAGTTAGGGTGGACATGTGCCAGGACTAGTGCTCAAACTTGCAGCATCCAGATTGGCTGTGTTATTGGGCTAGCATATTAACCTGTATTTTAAAAAAAGAGAACCATATTCAACCCGGAATCAGAATAAACAGCCCTGTTATTCGTCAGAGAGGCTCTAGTCTAGACAGTAGACTTTTTGCTAGAAAAACAAGAAGTTGTTACATGAACTTTTCTGGTTTGTGTTAAACTCATTAGAAAATGAAAATGATTGATAATTCGGCAAATAGTTAGCTTAATTTTTTGTTAACCAGAATAATTTATTTTGGCGAGACAAGAAGTTTTTGGCAAATCGAAATAAAGATACTTGTGGCTTCTCTGGCTTGTTATGCAAAACCGCTATTTACAGTGAGTATTGAAAGATAATATTTTGTAAATATGTATGTTTTTGTAAAAGTCATAAATATTGAGAAAAAAAAAACACCTTGAAATTGAATAAATTAATGTAGAATCCTTTAAATTTGTGGTCATATAATTTGTTGTTTCGGCTTAAATGGTTATTTGCAGTGAAAAATTTATGGATTAATAAAATTATATAAATTTTAAAGATAAGAATGAATTGTACTGTTCATTGTTTGTGGGGGTTTGAATTTCATAGATTGACACATCCGAGAAAACTTACGTCCCCGTGATGAATACTAAATGATTTCGCAATAAAAATAAAAAGATTTTTGACAAGAGTTGATGTGGTGATAATTTTTGTCAAACCTCAGTCATGTTCTAAATATAGGATGACAAGCGTTAGTCAAATTAATGCTTGCGTAAAAAACATTTTTTTTACTACAGGTGATATATACTTTTTCAGACACGTTGAATGACCGCTCCTGTTTTATGTTCAGATGAAACACTAGTGTTTGACATTTATAATAAAATGAACTTAGCCTTTGTCCAGCAGGTTCATGCATGTATACAGTCCACGAAAAACCTCAAATGATTTACATGATTTATACATAGAACAAAAACAAAAATCAAAAAAAGAAATGATACAGTTGATAGAAAAACTTATGTTTTAAATGTATTGTTTAGTTGAAACAATGTGTCTGATTGAGGCTGTACAAAATATAGAAACTTCTTAGAAAGAAACAAAACTTGTCTTCTCATTTCATATGCCTAAATTTATTAGTAATTTTAATTTTTCCTAGAATTTCATGCTTTGATTATTGGATACAGTTAAAATTTCAAATTGCAATAAATTCTGAAGAATGCTCACATTTTTGCATAATTTTCTGTGGAATTTCCATTGTTCCGAAGATTATTGAAGAGTATTCTGACACTGTAATTTTGATTTGTGTTCTTGCCGTGAGATGAATATGTATGATATTGGATCAGATTTGCTGTAGTTGGCTCTCATTGTATTTCCTGGTTTTTGCCGGCAATTTTATTGGCAGCGAGTAAATCATGCTTTCTATAATGGCAAGTTACGGCCTTGCCGGAATCAAGGAAAAGTCATGTTTGATACAGAAATGGAGATCAATGACTGAAAATTACTGGGAATTATCACAGAAGTTGCTGATTATTTCAGAAACTGTGTGATTATATTTCATGCTGGCATGCTTTTATGACTGTAGTACTGAATACACTGTGACAAAGCATTATTCCAGATTATACAGTTTGTAGATTTTTAGATTTCAGAAGACATATTGCCTGTTTTCTGCATGTACAGGGTGAACTTTCAGAATCCAGTATTCATATTTTTTTTTCTATGGTCGGTTGTCCCAAGACTCTGAATGAAGGAAAATTGATTGATAAAGACATAAACTTGACTGGAGATTTTTTTGTCAAAATATTGAATTAAAGATAATGTTTATTTCATTTCAGTTGTTATTTCTTATTCCAGTGCATTCATTTCGACTGATGAAATTCATTAAGTTTTTAGAACAAAGGCATGTTGGCTTTTTAGTGATAAATGTATATGTCTGGAACACTAGCCCCGGAGCCTGGATGTAATCCCCATTGTTCTCGGAGAGCTTAGTAATATAAAGGCGGGCTTAAAACATAGAAGCGGATTCTGTTTTGATAAGAATTGTTGATGGTATCTTGCACATTGCCAGGAAACTGTACGAGGATTAAACCCATTCTCCATCCAGATCTTTGTTCAATAAGTTAATACATCAGTGTACTGGTTAATATGAGGTAATAATCGAGTTAGAACAAATTGGATAGAATTATTGATGAGTTTTTGCCATTGATTCGCAAGTTCCATATGGGTAATAGAACAATATTTCAGTCCTTAACTGGTTTGTCAGAATTAGGTTTAGCATATTGGGTATATTTTTCAGGCCTGTCTTATTATTTTCCATGAGACCTGATAGATTCATTTGAAACTTTGCAGAAAAGTTGGCATTGATGTATGGTAAAGTTTCATGTTGATCTGTGAGAGATTCTAGCAATATTCAGGATTGAAATAATCATCTTTGATGAAGACCTAAATTAAAATTTAAATGGTCAAAACACAGGGTTGAATAAATTATAATAACATCTTCCCTTGTTAGATTCTAGTCTGTACTTGCATCTATAATATTCAAAAATAAAAAGTGTGAAAAGATAAAAATTTAACCTTTAGCCTGCTGGCGGCATGTGATTCTGTCTTTGCGACCAGTGCAGACCAAGATCAGCCTGCACATCCATGCAGTCTGATCATGGTCTGCACTGTTCGCTATTCATGCAGTCAGTATATTTTCAGTGAACATACCTTCAAATAATAAATGGTACAGCCAAAATTGAGTGATGGACTGGTCCATTTTAGAAATTTAGCAGGCGAAAGGTTAATATACTGTGATTTTGGCCAAAATTCCCTGGGTACGAATTACATTTAAAGAAAAATTAATGTCAGTAAGAAATTTGTTTGTTCGCTGGGTTTTGAATTCTGAATGATCTCAAAACAGAATGTTAAAGTCTGCAGAAATAATTAACTCTCCGATGAATTATAAAGGTTATATATAGTATAGGAATTTCCTAATGATATAACTGTATCACTTAATTAAGTAATTAGAAGATATGTAATGCCTAACTGTATCACTTAATTAAGTAATTAAAAGATATGTAATGCTTTACAGTAATCGAAAATGTCAGGGTTTTTTAAAAAAAAAAATCTCTTTCTGCAAACAAATGCACAAAACAGAACTGCTAACTGTCTGTAGCAGTATCGTTAGACAGTACTTCAAACAGACAGTGTACTGTATAAGATAGAGTGCATACTGTCTTCTGCAATCTTGACAGACAGTACCGCATACTGTTTTTTCCAGTCTTGACATACAGTATACTGAATACATGTCCACTGCAATTGCAGCTGATAGCATTGCATACTGTCTATTGCAATCTCGACAGTGTACTGCATACTGTCTATTGCAATCTCGACTGTCTATTGCAATCTCGACAGTGTACTGCATACTGTCTATTGCAATCTTGACAGTGTACTGCATACTGTCTTTTGCAATCTCGACTGTGTACTGCATACTGTCTATTGCAATCTCGACAGTGTACTGCATACTGTCTATTGCAATCTCGACAGTGTACTGCATACTGTCTTTTGCAGTCTCGACTGTGTACTGCATACTGTCTTTTGCAGTCTCGACTGTGTACTGCATACTGTCTATTGCAATCTCGACAGTGTACTGCATACTGTCTATTGCAATCTGGACATTGTACTGCATACTGTCTTTTGCAATCTCGACATTGTACTGCATACTGTCTATTGCTATCTCGACAGTGTACTGCATACTGTCTATTGCAATCTCGACAGTGTACTGCATACTGTCTTTTGCAATCTCGACTGTGTACTGCATACTGTCTATTGTAATCTCGACAGTGTACTGCATACTGTCTATTGCAATCTCGACAGTGTACTGCATACTGTCTTTTGCTATCTCGACTGTGTACTTCATACTGTCTATTGCAATCTTGACAGTGTACTGCATATTGTCTATTGCAATCTCGACAGTGTACTGCATACTGTCTATTGCAATCTCGACAGTGTACTGCATACTGTCTTTTGCAATCTCGACTGTGTACTGCATACTGTCTTTTGCAATCTCTTGAAATCTTGACAGTGTACTGCATACTGTCTTTTGAAATCTTGACAGTGTACTGCATACTGTCTACTGCCAGTCTGTACAGACAGATTACTGCATATCATATTAGTCTGTTGCAATTCTCAAAAGAGTTCATAAATAAAAAAAAAAAAGAAGAAACAGGTACATTGATTTTTATTCTTAAAAAGTCACTGGTCTTTTTAGCCCACCATCATCAGATGGTGGGCTATTCAAATCACTCTGCATCTGTGGTCCGTCGTCCGTCCGTCCGTCATTCCGTCCGTCCTTCCGTTAACAATTTCTCGTTATCGCATCTCCTCAGAAACTACCAGGGGGATTTTGACCAAACTTTGTCAGAATGATGTATTGGTACCCTAGTTGTGTCCCTCTGAAAATCAGACTGGTTCAACAATTTTTTAGTAAGTTATGGCCCTTTGTTTATTTCTATAATTTACATAGATTTATATAGGGAAAAACTTTGAAAATCTTCTTGCCCAAAACCACAGAGCCTAGGACTTTGATATTTGGTATGAAGCATCATCTAGTGTTCCTCTACGAAGATGATTAAAATTATTTTCCTGGGGTCTAATATTGCCCCGCCCCGGGGGTCACATGGTTTATATAGACTTATATAGGGAAAAACTTTGAAAAACCTCTTGTCCAAAACCACAGGGCCTAGGGCTTTGATATTTTGTATGTGACATCATCTAGTGTTCTTCTACTAAGATTGTTCAAACTATCGCCCTAGGGTCAAATATGGCCCCGCCCCGGGGGTCACATGGTTTACATAGACTTATATAGGGAGAAACTTTGAAAATCTTCTTGTCCAAACCACAAAGCCTAGGGCTTTGATATTTGTAATGTAGCATCGTCTAGTTGTTCTCTACCAAGTTTATTAAAATTATCCCTCTAGGGTCAAATATGGCCCTGGGGGTCACATGGTTCATATAGACTTATATAGGGAAAAGCTTTTAAAAACTTCTTGTCAATAACCTACAACATTCAAATTTGGACCACATGTATGGTTTTGAGTGGCAAGATTAACCTTGATATGAGTTGACCTTGGTTTTGACCTAATGACCTACTTTCACATTTCTGTAGCTACAGCCTTCAAATTTGGACCACATGCATAGTTTTGTGCACTGAAATAAACTTTGACCTTGACATTGACCTAGTGACCTACTTTCACATTTTTGAAGGTACAGGCTTCAAATTTGGACCACATGCATAATTTCGTGTTCCGAAATGAAATTTGACCTTGATTTTGACCCAGTGACCTACTTTCACGTTTCTCAAACTACAGCCTTCAAATTTGGAAAACATGCATGGTTTTATGTACCGAAACAAACTTTGACCTTTACATTGACCTAGTGACCTACTTTCACATTTTTAAAGGTACAGGGTTCAAATTTGGACCACATGCATAATTCAGTATTCCGAAATAAAATTTGACCTTGATTTTGACCTAGTGACCTATTTTCACATTTCTCAAGCTACAGCCTTCAAATTTTGACCACATGCATGGTTTTGTGTACCGAAACAAACTTTGACCTTTACATTGACCTAGTGACCTACTTTCACATTTTTGAAGGTACAGGCTTCAAATTTGGACCACATGCATAGATTTGTGTTCTGAAGTGAAATTTGACCTTGATTTTGACCTAGTGACCTACTTTCACATTTCTCAAGCTACAGCCTTCAAATTTGGACCACTTGCATAGTTTTGTGTACCGAAATAAACTTTGACCTTAAGATTGACCTAGTGACCTACTTCCAAATTTCTCAAACTACAGTCTTCAAACTTGATGCACATGCATAGTTTTGTGTACAAAGAACTTTGTCCTTGAAACTGATCTAGTGACCTACTTTCACATTTCTCAAGCTACAGCTTTCGAATTTAGACCACATGCACAGTGTTATGTACGGAAAGGAAATTTGACCTTGAGCTAGTCAATAAGTCTTGAAATTTGGAACACACAAAAATGGCACATTGGTGGGCGCCAAGATCACTCTGTGATCTCTTGTATTATGAAGATTGTGTATTAAATTGCCCAACTTTTCAGTGTATTCCTTATATGTCATACAAGCTATGAAACATCTTAGAGAAGTTATTAAGTACTGTTCATTACATATTTATTTGTCTCTGTGTGTTTTGTCCTTGGTGACTTGGTGAAACAAAGAAAATTTCTCCTTCAAGTGGTTTCTACTTTGTTCTTTTGTTCACCGTTTTCCTTTTTCTTTATCTCAGTTTTCTGAATTGGGAGCACATAAATATTTCTCCTATAGGACATACTGTTAGTTATGAAATGTTAAGATTTTAGTTCTGTTAATGTTGTAGCAGACGTCAAGACAGCTTCTCCATTTTGCCTGCAGTAGTTGTGGACTTTCTCAACATGAGGCTGACATTTTATTGGCGGGAAATTGTTTTTGTCCAAAAGAACTATTTTAAAGACATGACCCCCGCTCCCACCCCTACCCTCACTCCCTTCTCTGCTTCATAGCTATTATTTAACAGCGTCTATAAATGATTTTGGTTCAAAGTTTAATCACAGTAGGCATTTCTGTTGTTGTTTTTTTGTTGTTTCTGTTGAAAAAAAAATTCCAAAAATAATGTGAGTCAAAAGGTTTATTTCTGGAAATTTAATCTTGATTATAAGACCGTCTCCCAACATTCATTCTGTAACCAAAGTTTAAATTCTAGTGAGAAGTTGTTTGAGGCAGTTCTGTAATACCTCACCTCACCGCAGAAAGTCTGTGCCTCAGGCTGAGGCCAGGAAAAGTGGTTAACTGCTGCAGTTACAGACTTCTCATGCCGAGATGACAAATCATCGTGTCAGCAGTTTCTTTTGTCAGTGTTTGAAAGTGTGTTACTGTTACGATGCACTAAAATTAGGATTCGCATGATTTCATTCTGAGAAACATGATTGTCATGATTTATCATGAAAAAGGAAAAAAACAGCACATCCATTTATGTTTTGTTATTAATCACGGAAATATGAATTGCAAATATTCCCCTTTAAGTTACAAGTTGTCAGAATATGGTAATAAATTAGGATAAAAAAGTTTGGTGGTAGGATTTAGTTAGCATTAATGAGCCAGGTGAATACTGACGTTTGCTTACATAACTATGCCATGACGTATTTTATCTGTCAGAAATCCGAAACAAGTTTATAATGTTGAATGTTTTTATTGTAACTTTTAGAAACGGCATTATGACATTCTTTAACCTTCAGCCTGCTGGCGGCAAGTGATTCTGCCTTTGCGACCAGTGCAGACCAAGATCAGCCTGCACATCCGTGCAGTCTGATTATGGTCTGCACTGTTCGCTGTTCAGTCAGTAAATTTTCAGTGAAAACCCCTTCGAATAATAAATGGTATTGCCCATATTGAATGATGGACCAGTCCATTTTAGAAATTTAGCAGGCTAAAGGTTAATGAAGAAGACTGCTCAAAATTTAGTACATTGAATTTAATTTAAGATATTATATAATAATTTTGGATCAGTTAAGTTTATGTACAATGTAGAATTTGATTAAAACCCTCATTTTTGCAGAACTTAAGATGGGGCCATATGCTTCAGATTTTGTTTGGGAAAGTCACAGTTTAGATGGCATTTTCACAAAAAGAAAATTTTCTACGTCTTGGATTTTGATGAAATTTTTTAAGTTGTGAATCAGCATATTATCTTTTATATGATCAAATAAAATATATATGTCCTTGTGCTAATTTAAAATTTTGCGATATTTGCCAAAAATTTAAAGGATCCACAAATTCTAAGCAGATTTCAAATGATTTCATGTGTCAAAATTTTCGTAAATATTTTTGTTATCTGTAGAAAGTAAGTAATGTTACCATTTCTACAAATGGGACCACATTTATATGCACGATGATTTTACTTAAATTTATGTTACCCAGATAAATGACACTACACCATGACTTCTGTTTAATAAGACATGCAGAACTGCGCTACCTCAAATTTTAAGGAAAACTTATAAAATTTGTCTTTTCAGAATAATCTGTATTTTAGGATTGTCTGAGATGATTATAAGTTATTAATAGGATATTTTGTCACCTTAGGGGCAGCAAGTCATTAACGGCTTCTATAAGTCATTACAGTTAATTGTGTTCCCCACTTTTCAAAGAGGGAGTGTTATTGTTTTGCACATTGCTGGACAGTCTGTCTGTTGGATGGTAGACCATTTGGTTTCCTATTGATTGGTTTTATAATGGTCAGTGTTCATGGGATGACTACCTGTGGTTAGTAGATGACTGGTACTGTTCTTTGAGTGAGTAGGTCAAGGGTTGAGGTTACAATTTCCTGGGAGCTAAAAAATATTTGAGCCGCGCCATGAGAAAACCAACAGTGAGTTTGCGACCAGCATGGATCCAGACCAGCCTGCGCATCCGCGCAGTCTGATCAGGATCCATGCTGTTCGCTTTCAAAGCCTATTGCAATTAGAGAAACTGTTAGCGAACAGCATGGATTCTGACCAGACTGCGCGGATGCGCAGGCTGGTCTGGATCCATGCTGGTCGCAAACACACTATGATCATTTCTACTCTATGACTAAAAAATGCTTTGGCGTATATTCTTCAAACTTCATAGGTTGATGGTCTATTTCTCGTATTGTGTTAGGAGCCATTTTGTCAAAAGTAAAGGTGGCAGTGGCATCATGAACAACTATTGTTACTTCTTGTGCTTTGTGGATGTTTTGTTTCTAATTATTAATTGTTTCCTCCTTTGTGTCAGTGCAGTTAATTACTGAAAATACCCTTTTCAGTAAGAGAATACCAGGAGTGGCAAGTGAAATCTAAACAATGGAAAACGACTAAACTTTCTCTTTATTTCCTGTATTTACAAAGATTTCTTTTTGCTTGACGTGTAAAACCACACTAAACATAATGGTGTCAGTGTTTATATTTGAGAAAGTGAACAGTCTGTGGTATTATAGCAGCTTTTCAGTCATAGAGTTCAATAAGAAAAAGTTCTCTTAACATCTTTGTACTTGGTCGTGAGTTTTCACTCTAATATATTAAGGTACTTATGAGCATAATTTTATGTCCTGTGTATTTGGCTTACAGATTATATTTTGGCTTGTGCTTTAAATAATGGCCATAGGGGCTCCCGAGATCTCCCTCCCCCATGAAAAGTTGGAAAGTCACCATTTTCCTTATGATTGTGTGACATACGCAACAAATACAAACTCTATTATAATTGTTCTGTGCATATATAGCCATGCATTGAATTGTGTTCAATTCAGTTCAAAGCAACACAGACACTGAGAATGGCATGTAAGTATATGAAGAGACCTATTAGATCTTTCTGTTCATTCTACAGCCTGTTGAAATGATATGGAGAGCAAAGTCACCATGTGTCTTGTAGGTACCATAATTGTTCTAACTATTGTATATTTCAGGTGCTCCAGATCCTACCGCAGGTGCGTCCGTCGATGATGACAACAGTTGGCATCTTGACGAGGATCAAGTCCGGGAGCAAGTCCGATCCTACCTCTCTCAGGGAAACTACCTCAGCTCCGCTAATCACCTCAACTCTATGTTTGCAAAGGTAAGGCATTGTTTCTAAATGTTCTATACTGGTAGCAAAGGTATTACATTTTTGCAGATCACTTCATCTCCATTGTTTGTGTGAAAACCCGCCAGCTTAGCTCAGTTGGGAGAACCCAGATCTACGAATCATGGGGTCGTGAGTTCGATCCCCGGGCAAGGAGCATGTTCTCCATGAAATCTGAAATCATTCTTCCTCCTCCACTGCTGACTCATGTGGGGAAGTTGGCAGTTACTTGTGGAGAACAGGTTTGTACTGGTACAGAATCTAGAAATGCTGGTTACTTAAGTATCCCTGGTTAAAGAACTGAAATTCTGTTGGAAAACAGTGATAAATTGAAAACAAACAGACGAATTATATGTTTGAAACTATAACCATCACCTCTGTTACATATAACCGCAACTTCCACTTTGAATGAATTTTTTAAAGTTTTTTTTCTCTCATGGATTTGATGCCTTTAAATGGTTAAGTCGTTGAGGTAACAGACTTTGAATCAGAAGTTCCTCTCTTCGGGTTTGAGCCCTGATAGGGTCAACGTGCGAGGGTGCTGAGTATACTAGAGGCCATGCTAGAAAAAATGGCTGAAAGAGCAACATGGGTTTTTCTCCGCCATTGAAGCTGGAACAGCACCATATGACTTAAAATTGTGTCAGCACCACTTAAAAGCGTACAGAAGAATACAGCCCTGGGAGTTCTGCTTTAATTTTTAATCGTGTACTGAGTGATATAGCATGATGCTTTGTGAAGAGCCTTTTTTGAGACCAAAGATTCTTAGCTAGTTATTTTCCTTAAGTTTGGACTTTCAGTTCAAAGATATTACGTACTGCAGTTTTTGGTGAGATAACTGAGAATAAACAATTCCACTTCCTGTCATATTAGCTCAAAATAAACCAAAAAGGAAAATCTCTTGTATTATTAATTTCTGGTTATTTCTGTTCTTTGTAGAATTTGTGAGAAGGCATTAAAAATAGTGAGTGTAAATATTCCCGTATCAATATAGGATTAACCAAGGAATGCAATTGCGTCTTCTTAATGCCTAAAACAGCTTTTATCATAGGCTTAAAATGATCATTGCCTTTCCTATTTTAGTATTGTCGAAAGACAAAAAGCAATTCATTTCTTCTCCCAAACAAAGTCCATTGCAAACACTAGACGTAGCCAAGAGTCAATAAAATTGTGAACACACTGACAGAAAAATGCCGATATTTTTGAGCGAACTGACTGACTGTACTAAAGCCAACCGAAAGCAAATTGACACTCGCTACAAAAGTAAATAGCCTTCTATTCAAATGAGATACAGAAAGAGGAAAAGAAAATGAAGTTGGCCAACATGTGAGAAGATGATCAAGTGGCAGAGAAACTTGAGCAGTGCTTTGAAAATGTCTCCTTAATACTTTAAGATTAATAAAAATGAAGGATGTTCGGGAAAATCTTAGGTTACCCTAGAACTGTGGTACTTGAGAGGTGTTTGTGGATAATGCTAGTTAACAGAAAAAGATTTATGTTTTAATATAGAAGTTCAGGTAGATACACTGTGTACTTTAAATCAATAAAAAAAAAGTACCAGCGAAAAAATAACATTTATTAATATTTTAGGCAAAAAAAAGCTGACATTTGCAGTTAGTTAAAGGGAATTCCTATAGTTTTTTATGCGCATCGTTCTGCACAGCCGACACTTTCTATGGAAAACTGAACTGAAGTCAACATTTGTTGAAACATGTTACAGACAACCTTAAATATGAGGAATCTTGAATGAAATGACATTTTTGATAAGTTTTATCAGTAATCAAATGTTGATACTGGTTTATGTTGTATTGACAAGTATCATGCCTGACAGGTATCTTGCTATTTTTGTGGTTGTGTTTTCACATCACATTTTAGTACAAAGACAGTGTTGTTCATATAATGTAAGATAATTGACTTAGTACTGATAAGACAATATCACCTTTCAGATTATTTAGTATTCAATTATAGAAAGAATTAAGAATTTTTTAAACTTTTTTTAACTTTTAGCAGACATACATGTAATTAATTTGGCCAGGTTTGCGCCATTTCCGTCCAAACAGGCGATGTATTCTAGCGGTCTTAACATAAAATTTAGCCTGGTGACCCATGTATTTTTAGCCATTTTCATGCTCACAATACAATTATCTATACACAAGAAAAACAGGAAAAATTCTATGAAAGAATATAAAAAAAATAAAAAAATATTCTTCACTGTGGGTATTTTTCATTGAAAAAAGTTCACAAAAGTAAATATGAAACAATTTTTTTTTTCATTTGTACCAATTACTGTAAGGACAGAGTTTACAAATATGACTATGATATCAAATAAGTATATAATAAAATCTGTAAAAAGAAAAAAAAAACGTATTGTGCTGTCTTGATGTATATTTTGGTTGGTATTTATAAAAAAGCAGAAAATGTTGAAAAATCGCTGGCAGTTTCAGCAACAGTGGGTGTTTTCAAAACAATTTTTCACAAAAAACAAGCCTGGTGACCTATTGTTTTTATTTGTTCATTGTTTTCAGCACAAATTTTCCTATCATATATGTGAATTAAAAAAAATTCTGTGAAAGGAAAAAAACTATATTCTCTTTAAATAGTGGTTAAAACGGGGCATGTCCTATGGACAGCCAGTTATAAAAGAAACCGATTTTGCTACAAATATGAAAACAGAACTTTAAAAAAAACCTACGAGGTATTGTTAAATTTTTTGTTTAGGTCCACCTTTTCTGAAAAACTATAAATAACAGCTTTGAAACTTTGCACACTTGTTTGTCATCATTAAGGGACTATGTAGGCCAAGAACCATAACCCTGATTTGTATTTTGATAAAATTATGGCCCTTTTTGTACTTAGAAAATTTGAGTAACTTGGTTAAAATGTTTGTTTATGTCCACCTTTTCTCAAAAACTATAAGAACTACAGCTTTGAAACCTTGTACACATGCATATCATCAGTAGGGGACTATGTAGGCCAAGAACCTGCATTTTTTCAGAATTATGGCCCTTTTTATACTTAGAAAATTTGAACTATAACTCTTCTTACATATTGTCAAGCACTTGCAGACTAGCGATGGCACCCGCAGGCAATGCTCTTGTTTATTCTGTGATTACCCTCCCATATCTTGTCAATATGAGAACTTTTAGAATTTTAAGATGATCTAGGCTTAGTTTAAGTATCAACAGAATCCTGTGGTGTCTTCAAGTTACCATGCAGGCAAGTGCATTGTACTTGAAACCAACGCCATTTCATCTTGCTTTTGCAGCACTAGTACTTATTTGTATTTCTGTGGTTTTGAAGTTATGAACACATAGCCCTGGGATCAAGTTTTAAAATGCTTAATCTTTTTGATATTTTTGAACAGGCAAAATCCTCATTTAAGACTTGGAATTCTTGTGTTCAGAGCCATAATTGAGTCGGCTAAAGGCTGAAAGCCTTTTGACGAGTCCTTGCTATCCAACGATTCTCTAAATGGACCAAATAACACAGTGAAGGGATGTAGTTCCATTAGATTTCTCAAACTTCAAACAGTTCACTGCATGAATCAAGTTAAATTGTGTCAATTCCCTTTGCTATGACCAATATACGATGTAATCTGTCATATTTATGATTTGTAATTGTGCAATTCTCGAATGTAACTCATTAAGCATAAATGTACATTTGAAGAATTGCGCAGGCTTACAAAGCTTGGGTAACATCCAGCGAAAGACAAAAAATAGTTCCAGCAGGGCTCCAGATAAGATGCGTATTAGCGTAAATTGCGTATAGAAATAATGCAAATACGCATGTCTAATAATTTCTAAGCGTATAAAAACGTATATAAAATTACAGAAACGCACACAATGCTTTTTTAAAAACAAAATCTGAATCGTCTGGATGCGTTAGGTAACATAGCCGATCAGCCTTAATTCTCCCACATTGAACGTAAACACGCATCGTATGATTTCTATAAACTTTGTGTGGGTTGAATTCTGCAGTCAGTAAACGGATAAATTATCAGAAGAAGAAGCTCTTACTGGTTTGTTTAGTTACTACTGATATTAAAAATGATTTTAATTCTTATTTTTCGAGAAATAAACAAATCGGCGAAACATTAAATTGTATTTTCTTGTAGTTTTTGAAATCGAAAGTAGATCGTCTATGTTTGGCGAAACGAAACAACTTTTTTATGAAAAGACTTAAATAAGAGGTAATTTAACCGTAAACTTCAATGTCAGATACTGCCAATTGCTGCTAAATGTCTTCGTATCATCACAATTTGTAAAATATATTGTTCAAACTGGAGAAAAGTGTAATCGTATTCGGATATAATATTTTGGGTAAATATCGAGCTGTGTTATGAAATTGTAAGAAAAAAACTGAAAACAAACTGAAACTGGTAGACTATACTGTCAGTACATCAATCATTAGCCGACTCAGGCCATTCAGGCCTTTGATTTTTATCATTGTCTTGTGCCAAAATTGTTTGCGCTAAAACCAGTGGAGATATGAACTTTTTTATGAAATATGAAAAAAAAAACCTTTAGGACTGACTTGCTATGTTTTGTTGAGATATAAGTCCTACTTTCATTCATAGTGTACATCTGAAAACAAATGACATTTATGCATTAAACTGACTAACAGATCAATAAAATGTAACAGAGTACATAGCACTGAGAGGCTTAGTATCTAAAGGAAGAGCCAAAAGTGGTCACTTGACATAAATGGTCTCTTATAATATATTAAAAATAGTTCTTTAACAATACAGAGAAACTGAAAAAAACTGAGCTGTGCCATGAGAAAACCAACATAGTGGGTTTGCGACCAGCATGGATCCAGACCAGCCTGCGCATCTGCGCAGTCTGGTCAGGATCCATGCTGTTCGCTTTTAAAGCCTATTGAAATTGGAGAAATTGTTAGCGAACAGCATGGATCCTGACGAGACTGTGCGGATGCACAGGCTGGTCTGGATCCATGCTGGTCGCAAACCCACTATGTTGGTTTTCTCATGGCGCGGCTCAAATGGTCTCTTAATGCAAGTGGTTAGTCTTAACCTTTAGTCTGCTGGCAGCTTTATAACCAGTGCAGACCACTGACGTGCAGGCTGATCATGGTCTGTACAGTTTGCTATTCAGTCAGTAAATTTTCATTGAATACCCCATTGAATAATAAGTGGTACTACTCATTTTAAATGATAGACCAGTCCATTTTAGAAATTTAGCAGGATAAAGGTTAATGGACATGCTCATAATCCTTAATGATTCATACTGATTAGTTTGACAGTGATGTGCTGTTGTGAAGACAGTACTGAAATAGAATTTTCTTAAGTTGTTTGATTTTTTATGCCTTCGGCATCTACTGATGCAGGAGGCATATAGTGATTGCCCTGTCCTTCCGTTCGTACGAGGTTAACCAAATGGGACCATTTCGTCTAGCATCAATACCCCTTACTAGAATGACTTTATACTAATGCAGATGTAACCTGTGACCATTCCTCATCTTCAGACATCACCTGACCTCAGTTAGACCTTGAACTTGACCTCGTTTTGGACTTAGGTTGCTTTGTATCAACAAGGATGCAGCCGGGGGCATCAAGCGTTTATTGAACACAGCTCTTTGTTTTTGCTGGAACTTGAGGCGATAATGTTCACTTGTCTGATGGAGAACATTTTGTAAGTTTTTAGGATACACCTATGATTCATTTTGAGAAGTTGTCAGTTACTTGTGGAGAATAGGCTAGTACTGTTAAGAAAAATTGAAATGCTTGTAGCTAAACCACTTAAAATGTTGTAGCGAACTGAGACGTTTTTATAATTTAAGCTTAGGTACATCAACTTTAGAGGAAGAAAATGAATAATGTGTCTCCGTTAAAAAGAAAAAGTTCTTATTGAATTACATTTCTGTTTCCACCAGCTGATTTGTGCTATTCGTCTAGCACCTAGACGACTCTTAATCACTGGCAGTAGCATAATCGCATACAATCTCATCTGTAGTTGTCTCGAAGCTGTTGTCTTAAATCAAGAAAGGAAAATGCGTCTTAGCGCCCAAAAGGCACCGGCAAATATGGTGATAGGCGATTGATTTCTTCATTAAAATGTAACAACAGAATGTGGAAGGTACTTCAGAATTCCGATCTTGCTCCTGGGGTCTTTATGGCATGTCTATTGATCTAGGCTTATCTGGAGAAAAATATCTGCCCATTGTTTTCCATGGTAACCAGTTTGATAAAAAAATGATTACTGTCAGACGGCCTAGTCTTGGCCGATATAAAGCCTACTGGCTCAAACTTGAGTTGATGTATTCTGTTAAGGGAAATAATGGGTTTTTAGAACTTATTTATTGATGGCAAAGTTGGTTATTGATGAATAATAAACAGACGGTAGTGCTTGGGGATGTTTTAAGTTACACAGAAATCCATTTTATGCAATGCAAAAAGTGAAGAACAAGACTAGATGCTATAAGGGAGAAATGCTTTAAAGGAAATAAAAATATTATGTTTGAATTGCAAAGATAAAATCATTATCAATCCTATAAAGAAATAAGAGTCGTTTATGTAAAAAGAGAAAGGATGATTCTTTTTACCCCTGAAGTTTTTACAATTTTATTTCCTTGCTGATCTATTTCACATTGTTCTCATGCAAAAAAAGATGTCACATTCAAGGGCTTTTAATAACAGATAAGCTTCAGTGAAAGAGGATGATTCCTTAACGTCTTTGATGAAGTGACCAAGGGTTTTGACCATTATGTCAGATGTTGTGGAGAATTTTTGGAGGAGCACAGCCTAGTTCTAATGAAAACAAATAAATCTAGAAGCTTCAAGATGTAACAGAGATATAATCGAATAAAAGTTTCTTTTGTCCCTTTGTACTATTGATTCCTATTATTTGTATTGAAAAAAAAAAAAAAAAAACTAGTAAAAATGATGAGCCAATACTTACTTAACATTATGTACTATAATTTGAAGATTTTGTAAGATTTCTGAACCATAAATCCATCCTACCCTTTTAGGAATAAAAGAAATAGAGTTTTATCAATATTTGCTTGCATTTAAAGAAATTACAGAAAAATTTCATCGGGAAGCATTGCAACCGTTGTTTTCTCAGAACCTGAGATGGCCTGCACTGATAGTTTCTCTATTGATTTTGACATGTAATTCTGGGCAATTACTGTTCTTGAGTAGCCATATTGATCAGCACTTCATTCTGTATTGTGTGATTATTACATCTGCGTGATAATTACAGGCACACCGATTAGTTGTCTCGCAGTAAATAGCAAAAAAAAACAACAACAATTAAAACAAATTCTGAAATTTGCATCTTGTTACTGATAATTCCCAAAACAGCAATATTCTTGTATCAGTTGAATTAATTTTCACTGGTATTTTTTTTTTTTATCTGATTATAAAGTTCGTAGGATATGAATGTTCTGAAATATCAGCCGCGTCATGAGAAAACCAACATAGTGCGTTTGAGACCAGCATGTATCCGGACCAGTCTGCACATCCGTGCAGTCTGGCCAGGATCCATGCTGTTCGCTGTCAAAGCCTATTGCAATTAGAGAAACCGTTAGCGAACAGCATGGATCCTGACCAGACTGCACGGATGCGCAGGCTGGTCCGGATCCATGCTGGTCGCAAAGCCACTATGTTGATTTTCTCATGGCACGGCTCAAATATCACTTTTTTAGACCTGCTGTTGTTTGATCATATAGTTATATTCCATAGAATAATTAAGAGAAGTGAATGTGAATTTTTGACATTTAGCATAGCTGAAAGTTCCCAGCCAACACCCTTTCCTACATGCAGAAATATAAACTTTCTCAGTTTTCTCATTATACCAAATACAAACTAAAAAGATTTTTATTTCCTTTGGTTTACTATGACTGAATGTAGATTTTACAAAAAATGGAAGAAAAAGATATGGTGCCAGACAAGTGCTTTTGTTCTGTGTAGTCACAGACCTGTTTCTGTTAACAATTTGACTGTGAATTTCAGATCAAGTTGTACAAAATCAAGACAAGTTTCTGCAGAAAATTCCCTATAATTGATTCTTCTTGACAAGTCTTGTAAATTTCATGTTTGTGAATCCACAGGGACACATGATTTCTGTCAACTCCGTTAAAGTTACACATTTCAATCACTAATCTAGAAATATTATTTCTATCAGCTTCAGTACCAAATTACAGCTTCAAGATGTAATGGAGATGTAACGGAGATGTAATCGAAGAAAAGTTTCTTTTGTCCTGGAAACATGTCTTGCAGATGTTGAAGTTCTTCTTTCCGGGATTATGTTTCATAGTCGATATTGATTGTGGACAGAAAGGCTATTTTTACTGTTAGTCTCGTTAGATTTTATGTTATTGAAGGGAAAAGAGGAGTTTGAATAGCTTTCGCTCCACTTATAAGGGTTCATTTATGTTCGGAGAAAAATTAGCATTAATTAGCCGTATTGAAGAGGAACGTCCTGTCAATGTAATACATTGTTCCATATGGATTTTTTCAACACAGGGATATAAGAATGAGGGTCATTATGATTAGCATTAAATGTTCTTGTGCAGTATGCTGTTTCTGAATACCAAGATATTAAGGTTGGAAATCCCAGATTTTTAGGTTGGTCTCGCATTTCAAGTATTTGATTTGCTGTATCAGGGAGCACAGTCTCGGGACTGACTTATGGTAGAATTGCATCCTGGGAAATGTTTGTAAACTCAGTTTTATAAACTTGATGTCTAATAAGATATTGTAAAATGGCCTTTTGTTCAATGTTTTTTATTCAAGACTTAATTTCAATTGATTTAATCATCACACAGTCGTGCAGTATATTAAGTAAGGTATGAACCACTTTTTAGCTGAAAATACTAAAATGGACCTTGGTGTTTGGGATAAGTTAATAAATTTTTTTCTGATGCTGAGGTTACACAACAAATTGTGTACAGAAAGATGATCTAGCAATAGATACCTGTATTAACAACTGAAGTCCAATGCTAATTATTCAGCCTAAAATAAAGTAAAATGATTCCCACCAAAGTATTAAGTATCACGAAATTTTATCATACTATATCCTGTAGGATGAGGCCCCTATCCTTTTATTTACCTTTCCTTCATTCTGTGCCTGATACAGTTTCGCTCCCTTGTAATCGGCACGTCAACATGTAATTGAACGCATTAGGTTCTGCAAAATAACAAAAAAGGTGTTTATATGATCAAGATAAAGCATTGATTATTTGCCTGAATGGATGTTTGAACCATTATTTCAGCTAACTTTATATGGCATATCAAAATGTTTCTGTCTCAAAGGAGAAGTAGCCAATGCACTCAGATCGCCGGCTGATAATTTCTGTATGACTTGCGTTTTCAGTGAATTTCAAAGTAACGTAATATTTGAGGTTTTGTTATAATATTAGTAAGGTAAGTGAAACGGAAACGAAACTAAAGTTTCAATAGCCGTGGAAAACAGATCTGTAGTAAAATCCGGAGATTGTTCACTACATATTTTTGCAGTTTCTTGATGCAGTATTTCCTTTCTAAGAAATACAAAAAATTTCTAGATATCTTGATTAGTTACGGTAAACAAACAAAGGCATTGATTGACTGTGCTTGATTTATTATAAACATTGTTTTGTAAGAAAGTTTGTTCATTGTTTTGTTAGAATTTTTGATTAGGTGAGGTGAAGCATTCTTGATGGGAAACAGACCAGATTGTGTTAAATGAAAACAGGCATGACAAATTGTCAGATATTGTGTTTTGCAGTTCTCTGAAGTGAAGCCCTGTTTTAGCTATGAAGGTTATTAAATTCTGGCATAAAGGCTGTAATTCTGGTAATTTTGTTGCTTCCCCACAACATATTATCGAACTTCCTTCCATGTGCAACTTTCAGAAGAGGGGTAATATTTTATGCCATGGTGATATTCACATTGAGAGGAAGTAACAAAAACTCTGTTTCTCACTTGCCTGAATGTTTCTCACTTGCCTTTCCTGTTACTTTTTATAGTGAGGCAACTTTTTTCAGTAAAACTCTGGCTGTTATGTCATAAAGAAATTGATGTGAATAAATTGTGACCACAAAAGCATGAACCAATCCCTCTACAGCCTAAGCTGGTTTACACATTTCATTTCTGACTAGTGGCCTTTCACAGCACATGTTTAGGGCTAGCTTGATTTTGTCTTCACTGTCAGCGCTGAAATCTGATCAAACTTTCAATGGCTAGAGCCCATTTGTCAATGAGTGTTTTTCTTGATTTAATCTGCATTTAATTTGCTAAAGATGTTTTTAAATATAATGTTAAATGTTCAAATTTCTTAAGGCATATTGGAGAAAGTCTGTCTTATATAACAATTACTAGATGACTCAATTGTTGTTCTGGAGAACAAACGTAACAGTTGTTGAGGTGTGTGTTTTTTACAATTGAATAATTTGAAATTGTTATAAATCAAAGTCCAATTGGTTGAGTCATCATCAAGATTTGATAGACGAGGTACAAAATCAGTGTTTTCGTACAAATGGAGCTTAGATCGCTAAAGAAAACCTTACGTTCCTTCATTGGGTACGACATAATGCATATACACAGATTTGTTAAGTGATTTAAATAGAATAAAGGAATCATTAATCTAGCTATTACTAAGCCTCTGTGAAAAATCTGAATGCATTTTAGTTTAAGTACGTGTAAAACGAGGTATGTTTGATTGTACCTCGGATGTAATGTCTCCCAAGATAAATATTTAATCGCAAATGTAATGTCGATACATAACAAATAATCTAATTGTAGGCTTGAAAATTAATGCCGATGAGTAAATAGGCTTTTGTGTTGATTTGTAATAGGCTTTGTGTTACACTGAGACGTGTAGATTGATTATTCGGAATAATGCATAGATAAGATAATATTTATGATGGTTTTGTTTTCGGTGTTAATTCTTGACTACTTTGAGTGGCAACTTTAAAGTGGCAGTGTGTAAAACTTGTTTTCAAAATATTCTGGAACAGGTCTGCAAGATATTATCCTGAATGCAATGCTAATACAGATCTTCACTCCCAACTATAAAATAAAAACTATGCGAATTGTACAGATTTTACAGCAGCATATCGGTTTTAGTATATGTAAAGCTGGAAATAAAAAATATTTTCTTTATGGTTTTCTATAAAAGCTGTTACTGTGCCTGCAGTAAAATGAAAGATTTTATTCTCCTCTCCTATATCTAAGTAGTTGAACATCTGCAACTAACTGCATTTTGATGATGGGTCTTTATTAACTGTTGATACAATCTCAAGGGGACAATATTCGAAGATTTTTTTCTATCCAGTTTTAAACTTTATAGTATCAGTCTTTAATAATAGCAAGTAAAAAGTGAAACAGAGGTGATTAAGGCAGTTCTATATATAGTATTTGTTTAAACATGTAAGCACTTGTGAAGTCTCTTAAATATGAAGACAGGTCTAATTAAAACTTCCTATATAAAATTGAGTTTAAGAAAAATTTATTCTCTGTTACACGTATTTAAAACAATCCATGAGAAGTTTTGGGTATTGAACAACCTATAGGGGACGTGTTAGTCAGATGTTAAAGCTTGCTGAGCACTGCTGTGGATTCGAAACCTCACTTCGGGGTGTAGAAGTCATTCATGTGACGAAGCCGTCAAGCTGGCAGATGGAACATCTATGGTTCATTCTACCTAGGTTACTGCTTGTGCCTTAAATAATTCCTGGAGGACCCCTGGGGTCTTCCTCCATCACAACAAATTTTTTTACATTTTTCAGGGAAACCATTCATTAAATGTAGTTAAAATAATTTAGTATATCTTGTGTATAGTCAGTGTGAAAATTGCTCTATCAATATAATATATTATATTACTTTTTATTTCAGGTACGAGAAATGTTGCAAGCAAAAGATTCCAATGGTGCTAGAATGTTGCGCCTCATCACCGAACAATTTCTGGCAGACCCGCGACTTGTTGTCTGGAGAACACAGGGGACTCAAATGAACGACAAGTGCAGACAACTCTGGGATGAACTTGGTAAAAAAATATTTGAATTACCCACCCTGGTCGGCATAAGATTTCAGCACAATGTATATGATCTCTGCAATGGTTTGATGGAAGACGGTGTGTCTAAAGTCATTTGATCTAAGTGTCAAAAGCTGTCAGTTGTTTTTTAAAAATAATCCATGTTATTTATATATAGAAACACTATTGTTTATTCAGTATTTACACGTATTTATTTATATATAGAAACACTTGCCTAGTCTCTTGAATATGAAAGCATGTCTCCATAAAACTTCCCGTAGTAGTAAAATTGACTCTCTTTTGTACATGTGACATACTGACTCTCTCTTTTTTAGCTCATCTGATTTTTTGAAAAAAAATGATGAGTTATTGTCATCACTTGAGCGGTTGTCGGCGTCGGCGTCGGCGTCGGCGTCGGCGTCTGCGTCGGCGTTGCCTGGTTAAGTTTTATGTTTAGGTCAGCTTTTCTCCTAAACTATCAAAGCTATTGCTTTGAAACTTGGAATACTTGTTCACCATCATAAGCTGACCTGTATAGCAAGAAACATAACTAGTCATTGCTTTTTGCAAGATTTATGGCCCCTTTGTACTTAGAAAATATCAGATTCTGGTTAGGTTTTATGTTAGGTCAGCTTTCTCCTAAACTATCAAAGCTTTTGCTTTTAAACTTGAATCTTGTTCACCATCATAAGCAGACCTGTACATCAAGAAACATAACTCCATCTTGCTTTTGCAAGATTAATTGCCCTTTTGGATTAGAAAATCAGTTTTCTTGGTTAAGTTTTATGTTTAGGTCAGCTTTTATCCAAACTATCAAAGCTATTCTTTAAAACTTGCAACACTTGTTCACCATCATAAGCTGACCCTGCATACAGCAAGAAACATAACTCCATCCTGCTTTTTGCAAGATTTATGGCCCCTTTTGGACTTAGAAAATATCAGATTTCTTGTGTTAAGTTTTATGTTTAGGTCAACTTTTTCTCTAAACTATCAAAGCTAATGCTTTAAACTTGCAACTCTTGTTCACCATCATAAGCTGACCCTGTACAGCAAGCAACTATAACTCCATCCTGGCTTTTTGCAATAATTATGCCCCTTTTGGACTTAGAAAAATCATTTTCTGTTGTAATATTATGTTTAAGTCAACTTTTTCATAAACTATCAAAGCTATTGCTTTAAAACTTGCAACAGTTTTTCACTCATTAAGTGACACTGTACATCAAGAAACAAACTCTTCCTGCTTTTTGCAAAGTTATGGCCCTTTTAGACTTAGAAAATCATGGGTAGGACAATATATTCTATTATACAAAAAAAAATCAGATGAGCGTCAGCACCCGCAAGGCGGTGCTCTTGTTTTATTTTTTTTTTTATACATTTATGTGTAAACATTACATATTAACTAATATACTCTTGGAAAACAGAATTAACTCAAAACATGCATGCAAAGAGACTAAATGCTGTTAAAGCACTTTTATAGTCAAGATGATGTTCAACATTAATTGGAATTTTTATCTGTTTGCTTCATTACAAACTAGATTTATACATTAAAATAGGATATTTGAAACATGTTTAGGAACAGATATGTTATAGAATATTTTTTACTGTTTTTGTGAGCTATTAGTATCAAAAGTCTAGACAGGGACAGTTTATTCTAATTTCTTCAGGTGCGCTATGGGTATGTGTGGTTCTGAACCCCAATTCAAGTTGCGCTGAGAAGGAACAGTGGCAACAACTGCTCGAACAGTGGTCTTCCAATCAAGTCTGCCCTCTAGAAGATGCCGACAGTCGAAATATAATTACACACATAGGAGCAGACAACTTAGGTAATTGTGATATATAAAATCATATAAAAAGGGGCAGATAACTTAGTTTTTTGTTTCAATTTCAAGAAGAGTGTAAGGTGTATTCCATTGGCAGTCTGGAGTTGGGAGGACTTGTAAGATTGAGGAATGACACAGAACATTGTTCATAATGCATGTAGGCTAGTTGTTGCAGAGAGAAGTTTTTAGTAATAAATTATGTTTGAGACATGAAGTCTTTGCGGGATAAGGGATCTTTATCCACTGAAGATGCTAAGAATGAGTATTGGATCAGAACAGTGACATCTTAAAATATGATGTTCCAAACTGTTCCTGTTCCTTTTGCACACGAAATACAGCTGCAGTAGTATTCAAATGTGATGACATTGTATTACAAAGACAAAAGTAAAACAACAAATTATTTTTCTTGAAATTCTGTACAAAGGGTACGAAAGTCCAAACTGTTTTATGACACAAATTTGATATAAAGACAGGATAGAATTGCAAATACAAAACCCACACATTAAGAAACCTGACATAAATATGTAAAATCTGGAATGGTAAGATATATGAGCCACGCCATGGGAAAACCCAACATAGTGGGTTTGCGACCAGCATGGATCCAGACCAGCTTGCACATCTGCACAGTCTGGTCAGGATCCATGCTGTTCGCTAACTGTTTCTCTAATTGCATTATACTTTGAAAGTGAATAGCATGGATCCTGACCAGACTGCACGGATGGGCAGGCTGGTCTGGATCCATGCTGGTCACAAAGCCACTATGTTGGTTTTCTCATGGCGTGGCTCAATTTTTAGCTCATCTGATTTTTTGAAAAAAAATGATGAGTTATTGTCATCACTTGAGCGGTTGTCGGTGTCGGCGTCTGCGTCGGCGTTGCCTGGTTAAGTTTTATGTTTAGGTCTGCTTTTCTCCTAAACTATCAAAGCTATTGCTTTGAAACTTGGAAGACTTGTTCACCATCATAAGCTGACCCTGTATAGCAAGAAATATAACTCCATCTTGCTTTTTGCAAGATTTATGGCCCCTTTTGTACTTAGAAAATATCAGATTTCTTGGTTAAGTTTTATGTTTAGGTCAACTTTTCTCCTAAACTATCAAAGCTATTGCTTTGAAACTTGGAATACTTGTTCACCATCATAAGCAGACCCTGTACATCAAGAAACATAACTCCATCTTGCTTTTTGCAAGAATTATTGCCCCTTTTGGACTTAGAAAATCAGTTTTCTTGGTTAAGTTTTATGTTTAGGTCAGCTTTTATCCTAAACTATCGAAGCTATTGCTTTAAAACTTGCAACACTTGTTCACCATCATAAGCTGACCCTGTACAGCAAGAAACATAACTCCATCCTGCTTTTTGCAAGATTTATTAGGTCAACTTTTTCTCTTAATGTATCAAAGCTATTGCTTTGAAACTTGCAACACTTGTTCACTATCATAAGCTGACCCTGTATAGCAAGCAACATAACTCCATCCTGCTTTTTGCAATAATTATTGCCCCTTTTGGACTTAGAAAATCATTTTCTTGGTTGAGTATTATGTTTAAGGCAACTTTTCTCATAAACTATCAAAGCTATTGCTTTAAAACTTGCAACAGTTTTTCACAATCATAAGTGGACACTGTACATCAAGAAACATAACTCTATCCTGCTTTTTGCAAGAATGATGGCCCTTTTTAGACTTAGAAAATCATGGGTAGGACAATATTTCTATTATACAAAAAAAATCAGATGAGCGTCAGCACCCGCAAGGCGGTGCTCTTGTTATGTGTTTGTGACTGAAGTTACAACACTGTGATTTTTGTTTACGGAGAATGTTGCAAAATCTTCATTTTCAACGTCACAGATTCTCAAGTGAGAATATGTTAAAAATAAATAAAGTGTTTACAGAAATGTTCGATAATTTTCCAAATTAGTTGATAATTGAAAGTACGTCAGTTAACACTTAGATGGGTATTTGTTTGCAGGAAGTGCAAACCTTGCCAAATTCTGTAAAGAAAGAGTTGTTATACATGATAATTGAACAGCAGGTAAAACATGTAAATTAATGTTAATTTACTCAATACTGATATATGCCATGAATTCTTGAAACGGAGTGCATGTAGGAGCCACATTTCTGGACAGTTCAGTGCCTTAAAAAACACACCATTACATATCTTCATTTTGGGGCATTTTTGCAATAATGTTACTGTCAGTTCACATAACAAGGTTTGACATTGTTTTCAACAATTTTGAAAATTGATGACTTTTATTGCTGTATAAATTGCAAAAGAAAAAAGAAAAAAAAAGAAAAACTTACGTATTTTCACATTTAAGACTTGGGCTTTATTGCAAATACATTATATATTGTAAAGTTTTTACAATTTTACAAAAATAATTTCATATTAAAAACTTCTAGAAATCGCAAACTGAAACCTCTTCCTGGAGTCATTTCTTAGGCATATGTATGTTGATAAAAAGACAAATCTCTAGTCGCATAATAAACATGTTTTTTTTTTGTTGTTCAATTTTCAAATGAAGCAAAGCTTTCTTTATATGATTTGGTTTAATTCATTTTCATGTATGTAACCCCCAGGTATAATTCTTAACAGTTATCATGTCATTTATGTCGAGAAATGAATTGAAAGGGCACATCCTTAGCAGTAAAGAACAGACTTTGGGTCAAGTTAATAAAGCTGTTAGGTTTTAAAGCCGAGTTTGAAATCAGTCTCGAAACTCTGGTATTTGACTGGTTACTTCTGAGGTAACTTTTAAAATTGACAGTTGGCAAGGTACATTCTTAGATTGGACTACAAAATTAGTTTTGTAACCTGTTACCAATGTACATTCTGAGACTTGTCTCCAACCGTAGACTCGGGTCTCTCATGCTATGCCATGGTCTCGTGCTGGACTACTTAGCTCGGTAGGTGGAGCCCAGGAGAAGTGTTTGAACCCTGAACTGTTTCGGTGCTTTAGCCTTCACTCCTAAGTAATAAACGGTACGTTATTAGTACTTATTTATTTGTATTTAAAACAGGTGCTGCATTGAATCCCCAGCCAGTGCGAGCGCGAACCATATTTCAGCGTGCATTGGAAGCAAGTAAGCTGACGTGGCGTGACAAACACCTACAGTTGATACTGAGACATGACCTTGACATTGATGAAGCAGACAAGGACACGGATATGTTTGACTGTAGAGGCATTCCTTTATGGCATGGTTGGTATTTATGGTTGATACCGTAAAATTACAAAAAAATATTGCAAGACGTATGAACATTTCTCAAATAGGCTGATCGAACTTGTTCAATATTAAAATTTTAATTACAAATCCAGAGGGCTTGAGTAGGTCCAAAGACATTGTACATATACATTATGTTGTCATCTGCTGTTTGAGTAGTCAGTTTATACCAGAAATTCAAGCTAAAAGGCTGACAGTGTGTGTGATGAAGAGGCATCGAAAACATATTTTGTATAAACAGTCTAGTATGTCAGAAGGTATGTTATCAACATATTTGTGGTTGAAAAATTTTCATTCAGTAACATTGATTTTAATAAAGATTTCTTTTGAGCTTTGGTTATGTGTCTCTCTTATAACATTGTATATGCTGATACGCTGACAGCATGGTCATATCTTTGAGCCCTTCCTTATAGAATGGTAAATGAGGATGAAAAAAATACCTGTGACGAAAAATTGAAAAAAAAACCTACTTGCTTATTTTTCTGTCATATTTTATTATTATACAGATCTGGCCAATTATTGACAGATTAGTTACACACGTGACATCTGGTGATATTTATTTCAGAACATCTACCGACAGCTTGTGCTAGAGTAGATGCATTGCGTTCCCATGGTTACAGCAGCGAAGGTCTACGATTGGCTGTGGTTATTGTGCAAACATTGAAACACCAGCAGATGATCAATCATAAAAAGCATCAAATAGAAATGGAAGGTTGGACAAAAGTTTTATTAATTTATTGCTGCCTAGTTTTGATTTTATGAATAAAAATGATGGAATGCTTACTATAATAGTTTTTAAACGTGTTCATGAGTGATGTAAACACTGGAAATATGCAATCTGGTGTTCACCAGTGGAAGATATTTCGATCTTAAATGTAAAACAAAAGTTTTCAATTTATATGCCCATTTTAGAAATATGGAGGTATTATTGTGATGGGGCATGCATCTGTCTGTCTGTCACTCTGTCCGTCACATTTCTTTTAACCCTTATCATGCTGGACACAATTGATTCTGCCTTTGCGACAAGTGTAGATCATGATCATCCTGCCCATCTGTGCAGTCTGATCATGATCTGCCCTGCTCGTCATTCAGTCAGTATCTTTTTGGTAAGCACCGCTATTAACAGTTAATGGCACTGTCTAAATTGAAAAGTGGACAAGTTCATTATAGAAATTTAGCAGGGTAAGGGTTGAGTATAATTTACTTTATTTATCTTCATAGTGTCACATTATTATACACTGCAGGAGATGAAAATTATTTCATCAAAGAAATGACGCATAGTACTAATGAAATCTGGTTTTATTAGATCTACTCCATTTTCAGGCATGCCAAGTACTAGTCGAGGATCCGGAACTTCCTTCTTAGTTCAGACCAATATGGAGGCCTGGGTTGGACATCCATTAGACCCTATTAGCGTACTCTTTGATACCCTGCTCGAGGCTTCAAAAGCAAAAGAAGAATGTCCACAGAATTTAGGTAAACATTTTGGTGGATACACTTATTCTCAGAGATAGGGTGATCATTTTAAGTTTCCTGATCTGCATAGGATTTAATGTAAAATTTATATCTGAGCCACACCATGAGAAAACCAACATAGTGGCTTTGCGACCAGCATGGATCCAGACCAGCCTGCGCATCCGCGCAGTCTGGTCAGGATCCATGCTGTTCACTAATAGTTTCTCCAATTCCAATAGGCTTTAAAAGCGAACAGCTTGGAGCCTGACCAGACTGCGCGGATGTGCAGGCTGGTCTGGATCCATGCTGGTCGCATATCCACTATGTTGGTTTTCTCATGGCACGGCTCATCTAACTTTGAGGCAGTCTCCTATATAGTACTCTCCCCTTACTGGAAAGACACCTTTTTATTGAGAAAGTTGATTTTCATAATTGAAAAGTATTGCAGTAGTGGAACCTTTGGAAAAATATTGATTCTTTTATGTGCCCTGTAATGATTTGATTATATATATGAACATTTTTGACCTTTAAAGGGATTTGTATTTTAAATGACTAACCAAAGACGGGTTTGTTTGATACTACATTTATTCACTACAGAAAGCGAATGTTAACTGCTTTACATTATGATACAGGCATGTATACATTTTTAGAACATGCACGCTATATGCTAGTACGATTCAGGAGGGAAGGGACACATTTCATGAATGAGTGACCATTACATCCAAAGGGTGGCAAAAAAGTAATTGCACTGTACCTTTTCTGAAGTTGTAAGTCAGAAGCACTTTGTGTGTCAGTCATAGCAGGGAATTCATTTAATCTTAAAGGGGTCTCCCCCCCCCCCCCCCCCCCCCCATCAGCGATGTGAGTTTGAACCTCACTTGAGGAGTTGAATTCTTCATGTGAGGAGTACATCCAGCTGGCTAATGGAAGGTCAGTGGTTCTACCCCTGCCATTGATGAAATAATGGAGGGAGGGGCACAAGGGGTCTTCCTCCACTGTAAAAGCTGTAAAGTCCCCAAATGACCTGTAAATGTGTAAAGGCGCGATGTTAAACCCAAAACAAACTAAAGAATATTTTGCGTCTCAGTCATAAGTTTTGAACTATTGAAGGGAATTAAATAGAACTTCTCACAAATATTAAGGATGATGAGAAGATATTCAAATCAATACCTCAAAGGTCAAGGTCAGAGGCAAGGACAATTTTTCTTTTGATGCATATTCATATTATTTTTTTTTTTGTCTTAGCCATACTTTTGGAAGTATTTAGAAATTGAAACATACTGACCACCTTTAGGTTACTGAAATGCTGTTGGGAAATGTCATTAAACCTAACAGAATGAACAGAGAAAGTTGAAAGTTATACTACATGAGAAATACTGTTGACAAAATTTTGTCATGTTTACCTCAGCTCTGATTGAATTATAAGATATCTTGGGTAAACATGTTTCTTTTCCTAGCATTTTTCACCATGGTGATGAATGTCAGATTGTCAAGTTTATTTGATAGCTAGGTATGAGTTAAAAACTTGTGAAAGTCACTAAGTTCACTGTTTCTGTTGATAAGATAACTTGACTTTACATGCCGAATTAAATACTAAGCTAGATCATGTATTTTTATCAAGAAGAACAAATAAGTAGAATATTTAGACCAGTCTAGAAATGAAATGTTTCCATTGGTCAGTTTCAAAATTATGTGGAGAAGCAACCAATCAGGGTCCGGTTGTTCGAAACTTTAACCGGCTGTTAAACTAATCTCCAGTTAAATTTTGATTCAAAATACTAGACATTGGTGGGAAAACCACTATATGATGTTTTAAATTTTATTGTAAAGATTTTCCAGTGTTTCCAAATTCTTACCCTATACATTTGTTTTTCAAAGTCTTCTGAAATGCCGAAAAATAACGCTAAAAGTTAATCAACCGTTAGCTTAATCGCCTGTTAAAGTTTCGAACAACTGGTTCCTGATGTTGAGTTTATAGACTGATCTTCAGTTTCAGTTTTTATGGACTTGGGCCCAGAACTTACTCAAGCTTTTTACTTGATTTTAAACATGTCAGAAGTATATACAAATTCTGAAGATGTTTGATGAAATATCAGTTATCTAATTTTCAATAATTTGTTAACAGATCCTCTGAGCAGTAGATTATTCTTCAATGAGAACGGGTCAAGCTGTTTGCCAGTTAGATATGTGCATAAAGTAATCCCTGGTCACTGTGACAACAGTGAGTCCTATCTCACGCTGGCGTTAGAGGTAGCACTTATTGGTACGTATACACAAAATGATGAGGAATGATGTACATGATGAAGACATAAATTTTAACTATGGAACACCACTTGAGCACCTGGGCTCCCTTGACCAATTCATGTGGTCACTAGGCATTTAGTTATATTTTCTATGCTTTGATCAATCAAAACCTTGGGTAATTTGAGCATCTTGCTCTTCCCATTGAAGCCCCGACTGGCAAGTGTTTTACTGAGTGTGTTGCCAAAAGCAAAATTTTAGAGAAATTTATGTTTCGCTCAGTCTCTCTTCTTTGGTGATGTGTGTTTGTATAAAACTCTAAAGCTTGAAAATAGCAAAAATGCTTGTCATGCTAAAAATTTCTATGGACATTTAACTTGGTCTGCATTTTTGTTCGCCTGACATTAAGATATGTATGTTGCCTACAAAAGTTGTGACATTAAGCTGTGATAGTGCAAAAAAGCTATGGTAATATACTTTTAGTTTAAGTGATCTTTATGTTACTGTAAAAAGCATGTTGTTTGTCCATAAAATTTGAAAAAATTGCATTAAATTAAGGAACTGAAAGATAATGTCTTAAATGTATTCATTTGTAGGACTGGATCAGCAAAGAAATATGCCAACAGGATTGTATGCCCAGGAGAAGACATGTAAACAAGAAGAGAAACTGCTGGCCAAACTACAAGCTCTGGATCTAGATAGTACCCTTGTCAAAGTTCTGTGTCGACAATGTGTTCAAATGCTAGATGGTAACTAGTTTTTGCCATTTTATTGTTTTGGCTTTCTTAAATGTAGCTACCATTTTCTCACCTGCATAAATTGGTTGTTATGGGTTGCCGGGGTAGCTTTTGATTTGTCCCTTGCTATTTGTTCAAACAAACCATTTGAAAATTGTCTGTCTGTGGAAGTTCTCAGTCATTTTTAGGAGGAATTAGTTTAAGCTTTCATTTATGACAGATGCGCAGACTTCTTTTAGGAAGTTTTTACAGTGTCTTAAGACATCAGTTCCAAATATGAAATGAGTTAACCTGAAGGCCATGGGTAACAATGCTGTTTTCCCTTTGTACATTAAAGTACCAAAGATTTTTTTTTCAGAAAAAAAAAAAAAAAGACCAAAGTAATCATATTTTTTTAATAGTTTTTAGCTTTATATACAGTGGAGAAAGTATAAATTGACAATGAATGATTGATTATATGTTTAAGACGTGGTTATAATAGTGTGACTGATGATGTCTTTTTCAGGTGGTCCTACGTGTGGTTTAGGTATGGGGATACACACGGAGAGTTACCCAATGCATACCTTTGCCAAGTACCTGTTCAATAGTTTACTGTCACACAGTGAGGACCTGGCGTACAGGGTTGGTCTACGGGCATTAAGGTTAGTCTACATTTGTTGTTTTCTCTCGATATTTTAATGACGTGAAAAATGGTACAAGTAGCTTCATTGCTTGGTGCAGGGCATTTAGAGTATAGTTCTAGGACTGGTCAGCTGAGTATCTGGATGGGAGTGTCTATGGATATTTCAATGTGACAGCACTATAAAGGTGGGCATTGTGCTCATTGCTGCAAATAAAGGAGACACCAAAATTTTTTGAAAAAGACGCTAAACAGGAACATGGATACACACACACACACACAAATATTTTATATTTTGCTTCACTAAAATGGATCATTCAGAAATGCACACGGTTTAAGAAATCTTACTATAACATTTGAATATTAAAAGGCAATGCTCATTCTGTGCAAACAAATGGGGAAAAGTTTTAACATTCATTTTATTATATTTCTGTATAATTACAAACTTATTTCTGTGAAATAACTAAAATTGGTATAAATTTTCTCTCTGTAAAATTGCTAAATTGATTATTTTTTGCAGGTTACCAGTATTAGAAAATACAGAGGAACTGGACGATGGTCTCAATAATGTAGGGTCAGTGGTGCTGTCTAGGTTCCCGCGCTGGTTCATACTGGGACATGTGGAAGGTCAGCAGTGTGAACTGGCCTGTACACTCCTCAATGCAGCGAAAGGTATTTTCAGTTCATACTGTATGGGTTAGCTTAGCTTGGGCAAGAGGGCACAAGAATATTAAATGAAAGGTCATAAATTCAACTTTTAGAGCAAAATGAATGTTTTGTATGAACACCAGACTAAAGGTATTACATATAAGATGATTATCCGTCACTATACAGGTTAATTTTGGGAAGTTACAATTTCTCTGTGGAGAGCTGTTGTGTACTGTTGTGAATTCCAGGAAAGCTGAAATGACTGTCTGTCTAACATATCCCTTACCCTGCTAAATTTCTATAATGAACTCATCCATCTTTCAATTAGGGCGGGGCCTCCGTGGCCTAGTGGTTAGAGTCGTTGACTTCAAACCATTTGCCCCTCATCGATGTGGGTTCGAAACCTCATTTTGGGCATAGAATTCTCACGTGAGGAAGCCACCAGCTGCTTGCGGAAAGGTCGGTGGTTTCCTAACCCAGGTGCCCGCCCCGTGATGAAATTGTGCAGGGAGGGGCACCCGGGTCCTCCTCCACCATTAAAGCTGGGAAAGTCCCATATGATCTAAAATTGTTTTCGGTGCGACGTTAACCCCAACAAATAAATAAATTCAATTGGGCAGTTCCATTAACTGGTTAAAGGGTGCCTACCAAAAAATATACTGACTGAAAAAACGAACAGTGCAGATCATGATCAAACTGCAAGAGTTCAGGCTGATCATGAACTACACTGGTTGCAAAGGCAGAATCAGTCGTGTCCAGCATGATAAGGGATAATTCCAGCTGAATAATTATGAACAGCTGCGCAACAACAGTTAATGCTGGTAACTTCAAAATCTGATGTCTCTATGGCTTTTGATGTATAAAAATGCCTGAATATGTTTAAAAGTAAAGTTCTAGAGGGAAGGATTATACGTTTGTTCTGATGCATTTTTCCGAGCTTCTAAATTTTTTTTTTGACCTGTCAACCTTGGTTACTAATTTCACACAGTAGGAGGTAGAAAAGTACAGGAGTGATTTTATTATGGTCTACAATATTATTATCATGTAATTAGGGGTAATTCACGCCGAGATGCCTCACAGGTATCAGAAAGGATGGTTGTTTTAAAAGTTCATTCAGAAAGTTCAGGCAGCAAAATTACGTGCATGAATGGTCGTATAACATCTTGGCTAATGTAAATATATAGCAGTTACTCTGATTTATTGCCCAGCTTGTTAACTCAGTGGGGTGAACTCAGTTTAAACCTTTAGCCTGCTGGTGGCAAGTGGCTGCCTTCTGGGGACCAGGGGCAGGGGCCAAGATCCGGCAGGCTGATAGGGGCTGCACTGTTCGCTGTTAGTCAGTTAATTTCAGTAAAATCCCCCTTGGATAATAAGTGGTACTGCCAAACTGAATGTTTGGGTCAGTCCATTTGAAATTTTCAGGGTAAGGTTTAAGAACCATGTGTAGCTAAAATTTCAGTTTCTCTTGTGCTACTTTTTTAATCATGAAAAATTATTTTCAGGGAAAAACTTTTTCATTATTGTATTGAAAACACAAATTCCGTTTCGACTTTTTAGTGATCATTGATTATTGTAAGCATATTCAGGTGCAAGAAGGTGAAGAAATTTCATTTGTATTTGGGGGGGGGGGGGGGGGGTCCCCAAGAGATTGCAAAACAGTATTAGAAGCAGCCCCGCGCATATTCATAGCTCATCACAATTGTTCAAACTGGCACAGGGCTTTCAAATAGCCACCCCACCAAACAACCCCAAACATTACGCTTTAAAATCTTTCTACAAAATTGTCTCAAGGATGCAAATGAACCCTTGATGACAATAAACTGGCGGCGACGAGAAATGGTCCGCTGGCTGGTTACATGTGCAACAGAGGTCGGAATTCAGGCCTTGATGTCAATCATGCAGAATTGGTACACCCTATTCCAGCCAATAGAAGCTACAGGTAAGATGTTTTTGTTAAAATTTTTACAGGGCCATCGAAATAATCGAAAAAGTTTCTAAAATTTTAAAAATTTTTCGATGTCTTTTATTACCAATCTGTAAAGGTGGGGTCCTTGAGCCCAACCAGTGAAGACTTAAATACTTAAATTTTACAGTTCGTTCCCTGCGGGGACATTATAGGAATGGTTTTTAAGGAAAAAAACTGCCTATTTGGTATGTCTTTTACTAAGGTTTCAATACAGACCTCTTAAAATTGTTGCAAAACAAACCAAAATATTTTTAGACATGAGTTATTGAAAATTAAAACCAAAACTAATTTTCATACTATAGAACAGAATTATTTGTTTTTTTAAATTTTCCACATGAAAGAGTTTTTTCCTTCCCAGAGGGGAAACTTTAAGTATAAGGCTTAATTTAAAACTTTAAGGCATGTGTATCCTCCGGAAGGGTTTAACACCCCTAAAATTTTATTTTGGTACCCGTCGCCCCAAGTCCGGCACTTTAAAAAAAATTTAAATACAAATTTAATAATTTAAAAAACTTCATTTTGGGTAATTTTTGCCTTTGGAGGCGTGCCTTTAACTGGTTTAAGTTTATCAAAAACATCCCAGTTCCAAATTTCTAAGAGGCCCTTTAAGGATGCATATTTTTTCTCCATATTGTACAAAAGTTTTTTTGAAATATTTACAGGGCCCTGGGTGTCAAATGCCCCAGAAAATATCACTAAATTTGAACTTTTTGAAGAAACTTGCAAAATTTGCGGGTGGGCCTGGCCCTTCATTTTGGCTAGGAAAAACCCCCCCAAATTGGTCCCTGGCGTTACATGTGTAACAGACGCAATTCTTCAAACCCGCTTACCAATAGTTTTGCAACCCCTTTATATATAATCTCTTTTTTCGTCAAGATTATGAACATTAAACCCACCCAAACGGCGTAACATTTTCCCTACATTGCATTAAAATTTTCATTTAGCAATAATCAGACACCCCAGCTTAAAAAAAACAATGGCCTGGCCTAGTCACTCCAGGGGTTGAACTTAGCAACATGATTCCTCTCCTAGTCAAAAACGTGCAATGTGCCACTGTGTTATCAGACATTTTGCGTCGATGCACCCATTCAGCTCCGGGTTTGGCAAACACCGACGGGAAACGAAGAGCTGTGAAGTTATTGTCGTATGATAAACAGCCATTGAGACAACTTATGGAAGCAACCATCTGTGCATATATCAATACAACTCATTCAAAACTCACGCACATCAGTCCGCGTCACTATGGTGATTTTATAGACTTCCTCAGTAAAGCGCGGGAAACATTCCTTCTCGCCCATGACGGTCATATGCAGTTTACGCAGTTGATAGAAAGCATGAAACTTGTGTATAAAGGAAAGAAAAAGCTGATGTCTTTGATCAAAGAAAGATTTGGATTGTGATGTCGTGTTGAGTGTTTAGGCAAGTTTGAAAGTAAAAACAGGGTTCAGTTCACACATTGAGTACATATGACATATTTGAGCCGCGCCATGAGAAAACCAAATAGTGGCTTTGCAACCAGCATGGATCCAGACCAGCCTGCGCATCCGCACAGTCTGGCCAGGATCCATGCTGTTCGCTAACACTTTCTCCAATTCCAATAGGCTTTAAAAGCGAACAGCATGGATCCTGACCAGACTGCGCAATGCGCAGGCTGGTCTGGATCCATGCTGGTCGCAAAGCCACTTTGTTGGTTTTCCCATGGCATGGCTCATTTATGTTCTGCTGTTTATTATAACAATTTCCGTCAGTTATAGTACAGGTGGTCAGTAACTTTTTTGAAAGGACACATTTCTGTAGGAAGGCTTGTAGCATGATTCAGAAAACTTTGGTATTTTACTCTGTCTAAAGGTATCACAATCTTCCAGCAAAGTTTTTTCCATTTTGTGGTTCTGAGCAATTTCTGCTATTGTTTTCCCTAGAGTTCTATATTTAGAAAAAGTCTTTAGGATTAATTTGTTAGGAATGAATTTTTCAGAATAACAGAACATAAAATCAAAGGTAATTTTACAAACACATTTCAGAGAGAGTTTATACTGTAGGATATGGAGCATATTTTGTCATTTTTTCTCCAGACAGTGGTACATTCTGTAAGAACCTGAGTAAAATATCAAAAAATATAGTAAAAGACATATATCCTGGAGACAGCATTCTGTACCTCTTTTTAAGTAGTATTAAAGAAATTGGAGATTTGTAAAAAAACGAGAACAATGTAAGGTTTGAATTTGGGACCATTTATTATGAATGACTGTTCACACCTGGTGTATACACTGTGGTACAATTTTTGTGCTGACTTTATCTGTTAATGAAATACTGTTACTTTGTTTTGTATTATGGTACAATCAATTCTAGAAACCAGTTTTGGTTTGCAAGCACAGTAGAGTGGAAAAAATGGTCTCAAAACATAACAGAAATTGTAAAGTTGACTGGGTACATAAAGCTGGTTGCTGCTTAGAAGTTGTGAGTTTTAAGTGTGTGCAGCTGCTCTACAATGAATGTGGCAATAGTGTGCTGATTTCGCTACAGTAAGTGATAGAAATTGCAGGTTTTTAAGTGCTGAATTTACCCATTTGTATTAAAAGGAAATGACAGCAAAAATATGCTGATTTAATGCTATAGTTTTGGATATATGGCAGCAGAAATGTGCTAATTTGTTGCTATATTTTGAAAGGAAATAGCAGCAAAAAGTGCTGATGTGCTGTTACATTTTTGAAGGAAATGGCAGCAGAAATATAATACATTGACTTGCTGCCATATCTTAGAAGGAAATGGCAGCAGAAATGTAATACTGCCATATCATAGAAGGAAATGGCAGCAGAATTGTAATACATAGATTTGCTGCCATATCTTATAAGGAAATGGCAGCAGAAATGTGCTAATTTGCTGCTAAAATTTCGAAGGTATTTGTAGCAAAAATGTGCTGATTTGTTGCTTATATTGTGAAAGGAAATGGCAGCAAAAATGTCCTGATTTGTTGCCATCTTTTGGAAGGAATGGCAGTGAAATTTTGTTGATTTAGCTGCCATATTTTAAAAGGAAGTGGCAGCAGAAATGTGCTGATTTGTTGCTATGTTGAAAGGTATTGCCAATATAGATGTGCTGACGAGTTGCTGCGTTTTGAAAGTAATGGCCAAAGTTCTTTTTACCTCCATGCATTTATACATCTATTTATGTGCAGTCTAAATACAATGGTTTTATCATTTTTCTCCCAATGTTGATGCAAATTCTTGCAATTTTTAATGTATATATACAAAGGTGCTTATATGTTCATATGTTATTGTATAAGTAGGTTTTTGTGCCATTAAAAAGGCCTATTTATTACTTCTATTGCTAAGTATTGGTTAGTTATTGTCACTGATATTTTTTCTCATAGTATCTTTTTTTTTTGTTCGACTTTATTATTGTAAAAGAACAGAGTTGTTCATTGATTGATTTATCAGTTGGACTATTTGTAAAGGCACAAACATTTGAGAAATGTTTAGTATTTATAAATAATGTATTATTTAAGTGTTTAGTCATATTTTGGCAGAGGAAGTATATATTAGTGTTAACAGTGAAACTATTTAAGGTAGTGCACCCAGAATGGTGGCTGGTAATGTCCGTGAGATTAAGTGTTTATGTGGCGATTTTGCATTCTTGTGATGATATTGTAGTTTGTACAAGCGCAGGGCTTTCTGTTCATACCATAGAATGTTCTGGCATTCTCCCCAAGCTTAGCTCAATAGGGACAGCACAGATCTAGGGATTGCAGGGTCTTGAGTTCGATCCCTGGATAGGGTGTTATGTTCTCCCTGACAAATTGATGAAAGATATTGTGTCTGAAATCATTTGCCTCCACCTCTTGATTCATGTGGGGAAGTTGGCAGATACTTGCGGAGAACAGGTTTGTCAAAATCTGACCACTGTGTAGCTTGTATGAGCACCTGGCTTTCCCTTCATTAGGAGTGGTCAGGTATGGAGAATACGCAATGAAATGGAAATTTCCAATCATCAGTATGGGGCCACTACCTTAATACTGTCATAGATGCAAGACAATATTTAAGATGAACAATTTATAATAGATATTTAATTTGTCGTTTTTATACAGAGATTTGTATTTGAATGTCAGGATGTGAGGGGAAAAAGTGAACAAAATATATGATATATATTTGAGAATGTATATGATTAACATGTCAAGTTTTCTGGACCTTGTAGGTACATTTTTATAGTTTTTTTTTTTTTTTTTTTTTTTTTTTTTTTTTTTTTTTTTTTTTTTTTAAAGATTGTGAGATATATTTAGACGGGAGCTGCTAATTACTGTCATGAAATGACATAAGGGACAATTGGTGTAACTAGGCTTTCATATTCGTTTAGTATGATAAGGGGGAAAATGTTTCTGTCTTTTATCTGAAATCATTAGTCCTCCACCTCTGATTCATGTGGGGAAGTTGGCAGTTACTTGCGGAGAACAGGTTTGTACTGGTACAGAATCCAGGAATACTGGTTAGGTTAACTGTCCGCCATTACATGACTGAAATACTGTTGAAAAACGACGTTAAACCCAAAACAAACAAACAAACAAATTTATCAAAACAGCTGTAAAAGCTAGAAGACACTTTTCTGTTGCTTTTCAGTCATTACAAATTGTCTGGTTTACCAGAACAGTCATTACAAATTACCTTGTTTACCAGAAATAGAAAAAAAGGAAAGCAAAACTAATGAGTAAGTAACTAGGTTGTCTCTCCTCAAACATAATGCAGCTTCATGTTTTATGGTATTTCAGACCTTACTTTCTTTAAATTAGTTACAATTGAGAAAAATAATACATTTATATACAGCTGAAACTCAATACCTCAAATTTCAAGGGATCGAGCGTTTTACATCAAGATAACCGAAATTCAGCTTTAAAATAATATTTTGCGCTTGTGTTTTTGGGATGGGACTTGAAAATGTCTTCGGAAATTTGAGATAATCGAGTTCAAGATATCAAGTCTGTATCAGGCTCTAGTGAAACATTTTAACTTTAAAACCTTTATTTCAGAGCAACCTTTTTTTAAAACTTTTAGAAATCATGGAAAAAACCTTTAAAACGCAAATAGCCTGTAATTTTACACTCAAACACTATTTTTTGTTCAGACATGCTTGCCGTGCCAGTTTAAAGCATGTAATAGTTATTCGTGTATTTTCCCTCCTTTTGTAGTTGTATATTAGGATTCATGCTTGGTTCATGTTTCATCTGAGTTTTTCAGGAATGCTGTTGTGTTCACTAGCCACTTACATGTAGATGTTGCAGTAGTGTTCACAGACCATAGGTGTTTCCATGTATTCAGCAATTTAAGGGACATGACAGCTGTATGTTATTGAAATGGTTTTTGGGCATGTTTTTTTTTTACCTATGGTAAACAGGACAGTCTGTAAACTTAAAAGATACAGCATCTGAGCAAAGTTGTGTCAGACTCTACAAATCAGGCTTAAAGTGGCCCTAAAAGATTCCTAAAAAATTTTAATTTTTTTAGGTCTCCTAAAATCCTAACAATTGCTCAAACAGAGCCAATATTCCAAAAAAGCCTTATTTTTTTCAATTGTCCCTATGAGTTTTGTAATATTGTCTGAACATAAATTTGTCTTTGCAAACAGTCATGCATATAATGATTCAATTAATTTTTTTGAAGTTTATTTTCTTATTCACAGATTCTTTTTCAAGGTTGCTTTATCAGTTTCATGAGTTCCCAGGCACATCTTCATGAAAATATATTTACTTCTTTATGTGATCAGCCTAGATCCTGGCTGGGCCCAGTGGCCTGTGCCCCCATTTGGCTCATTTAAAGTTGCTCCAACATTTTGGCAAGGAAAAATTTTTTCTCAAAATCGGCCCAAAAATGCCCAGAGGCCCCCATTCCTTTCTCATTTCAAAATTTTCCAGGGGGGGACCCTGACCCCCTTTCCAATGAGGGATTGCCCCCTTTGACTCAAAATTATATAGTTCCCCAAAGGGCCCCCATTATTTTAATTTCAAAACTTTCAAGGGAAAACTCCCTGACCCCCCCAAAACTACAGGGTTCCCTCTACCCCCATCAAAATTAGATCAAAAAAAGTGCACTACAATCAAGCTTTTTTTCCCTTTTTTTAATTTTTTTTTGAGGGTGGCAGCATCCTTACCTCCCCAAAAAATTTGGGGGGTACACCCTATGCCCAAAAATTAGAAAAAAAAATACAAAATTGTCACAAGCACCAATTTCTACCTGTATTTTAAAACTTTCCAGGGGGGAAGCCCCCCAACCCCCCCCCCCCGTTTAGAGAAGTACCCCAAAAAAAAAAGGGACCCGTGTCCACCATTTCATACCTGTTTAAAACAAAAACTTTTTGGAGACACATTTGTTTTAGAATGGTTCACCCGCAAAAAGCAACAATTATAAAAGGGGGGGCTTTAAAATGGTTTACCTTTTGGGGATTTAGTCCCAATTTACCCCCCTTTTTTTTCAAAAATAGCCCTAATTTTGGCCAAAAAAACCTAATTTAGCCCCAAGTTTTGCCAAAAAAGTGTTTGGAAACGTAAGTTTAAAAAAAGCAGGAACCATTCAAAAAAGGGTTTAATGTGCCGTAAAGTGGGATACCCTTAAGGGAGTATTTTTATCATTAAGTATAATTCAACAGTTTGAGTTTTATCAGCATGCCTGTTTCTGATATCTGGTTTTAAGTGTGGGTTTCCCTATTAAAATTTAAATTTTTTTAGAATCCTATATAATTTTTGTTTTTTAAGAGAATTTCCCACAAAAATAGCCTTTTTTTACTCTTTATTTTTTTAAAATTTTACATAAAAGGCCGTATTTTTCCTAATTTGGGGCCCTTTTTAAAACCTTTTTTTTTGTTTGGCCGCTAGGAGGCCCGACTGATGTTAGTGGTTTTTTCTGCTATTAAATACAAGTTTTACAGGGTTTAAAACTTGGATTTGAAACAGTTTTTTTTTGGGGGATGGGGGGAGTATTTTTTTGTGAAGATGAGAGGGGTAGGGGAAAAACTGACATGGATAAAAATACAAAATACAATTTTTTTATCATAGGCAAGACATTTCTTGTTTTCATTGTTTGAGGCGACATGAATTTGTAGATAGCAAATGTTAAAGATGAAATTATTAGGAATATTATTTGTTTATTTGACAATTAATTTTGAGAATTTAGGCAACCACAGAAATTAATTCATTCAAACCTTTTAAGGTTTCACAGGTATAGATTCTATTGTAATTTGTATGAAAGAGAGAGAATGATGTATAGTGATTATTGTGCTTTAAGCACATTTACTGTGAGCGTATTGTTGCTCTTATTTATATCTGATATACGATCAGAACTGATATACGATATTTGATTCTAGATCTGTCCATTATTAATATGCATATATACAAACTCTTATTTTTTAGAACGGGGGACGTAACATGTCACCGTTGTTTTGTGTATGTGAAATAAGCACGTTTTTTTATCATTAGGTTTTTTTTTTTAGTGATCCTACCTCATTTTGTATCTGTGACATACAAAGACCATTATCTAAAACATTTCCAGTCAAGATGTTTCATTTGTACATCACCATCAGGCTGTTTTTGTTCAACATGTTGTACTTGGAAGTCATCATACACTGCAGCAGTACGACTGTTTCATTTAGATGATTACTGGCTCGAGAAAAATTTATAAGGGAGACATTTTGATAGGCTACTGCTGTTAATAATTGGCGAATACACTTCTAACAGTATCTGTTTAGAATTATGTTCAAAAGAATTTTTTGTATGAATGAGTCTTTCTGCTGAAGTCGTGGAAAAGTTGTTAGTCACTGAAATTGTGCTGAAAAATGGTGTTACACTCGCCAAACATAAACAAACAAAATTTGTTTAATTAGCATAATTTTCAATGTTTTTCAATGCCTTGAAAATTGCCACACAGCAAAGTCTTTTCAAAATTATAATGACATGAAAAATATTTGACAATAGCCATGGTGCAGTACAACTTAATTTTATGAAATTTTTCTACAAACTTACACTAGATTTAAACCTTTGGGCAGTCGCCATTTGTCCAGTTAAAAGAAAATAGCAAACTGTTATAATCTTCCTCGAGCCGTACAGGTTGCACTGTAATTTCCTGCTTTGTAGAATTTCTTCAAGTTTATGGTAGTTGACCCTTAATGACAATCGGCAATTTCCGTTTATTTACAAATTCTCTGTATGCAGTTTCTGTGTTCTCCGGTTGTTATAAAAAAATGATTCTGTTATGACCTAAGGATGCTGAAATAGTACATAGAGAAGACGTATTCGCAAGGAAATTCTTGATTATCGTTTTTGGTCCATTACCTTGTTCACATCACGTAGATTTATAAAGCAATACTTTGGATGCAAGGAAGTTTGTCTCATTTTTTTGTTTTTAAATTCATACCTTTTTTTTCATTATTTTATTCATTTCTAGGAACTCATTTGAATATGTTTTATAATGGAATATCGATTATCCCAGTTGTTGAGTTACAGTAAAGGTTGTTAACTATCAGTCATTCTAGGCAGAAATTGTTTTTGAACTCTTAAGCAGATTTTAACGAAAAGAAGAAAAATTGTGTATATGTTCTTTGTTGATTTGTAACCAAAAGAATTGGACAAATCTGTAGTTGTATCTTTCACTTGAATGAAAAGTTTTCCTTTTTCTCCTGTAAAATAATTTGAGTTCACTGATGGATGGATTTGTATTCTTTTCATTTCGTTCATCACAAATAAAGAGCATTTTTGTAATTTTGACATACTGTAGTAACAGTGTACAATTATTCTGTATACTTAATGGCGGACTTATTTAAAATTGTACAGATTTTTCACTATTTATAAATGTAAATATCAGAGGAAAAGCAAAATGTGTGCTATTATTTTACCAGAAGGAGTTTTTTGGTATTTTATTTATGAACTGGTTTCAAATATTATTTATGAACTATATTCATCATTTATTCTTTTACTTTGTCATACATGTATACATGATAGAATCTTATTTTTGGGTAAAAGATCTGTCAGCCATTAATTTGCATGAATGCTTTAAACATACATAATGTTGTATTTAAATATATAATATTGTATTGAAAAAGTATTACTTTTCCTGTTCATTTAATTGTCACAGGCTGTTCAAATGCTATATTAATTGTTTAAATGTTGAAAAATGAGAAAATTTATGTGCGAATCATTCTTACTGTTCTATTTCAGTCCACTTGACTTAATGATAGCATGGCCCTATAGATTTATGTTTACACAAAATGTGTATTTAAGTTTATTTATAGCCACCACTGGTCGACCATTTGGGGGTCATCTCAAGATGGATATTAAGTCTGTATTGATTTTGATGGTAAATGCAAGATGCAGAACTAAGGGATTGAACTTGTGACCACTGGTTTTGTAGTATGGCGACTCTACTGTAAAATTGATCAAGGTATTATATGAATAGTAGATACTATAAGTTGAAAGCCTACTGGGCTTCCTTCTCAAAAATGGATGCAAATATTATATGCAGTGGAATAATTTATCAGAAAAAGAAATGCTGCAAATAGATTACTCAAGGGGACTTTAGTATACAGTTGATGCTGCTTTAAGGAATGGACTGCCTATAGAGGGGCCTCGACTCATGAACAAACTTTATAAGTAATGGTGTCGGCTAATGTTTTTAACCCACCAAATTGAAAATTCAAAAAAACATCTAATAAAAGAACTTGATAAAAATGAAAAAAGTGATGTAGAATTACTGTGATTAGTAAAGATTTACTTCTTGTTGGATATTTAGAAATTCGTGTTGAGAAATAAAGTATTCATTGCAATTTAGAGTCGATTTTGAAATTGGCGTGGCCGTACTTTTCGCGGACAAATGTTTAGATTGGTTAGGTAAGATTTGTTATGAAACACCACTGAGTAACTGAAATTTTAACCTCTACTGTAAACAAACTAAAATATCAGGGAAACATGCAAGAGGTTCAACCAGGAAACCATGGTTACAAGCCTCTGATAAAAAATATGCTAGAATGACCGTAGGTCGGCAGTGCAACTTTTCAAGCTCTACAGGTAATATATTATGAACGGGTTACCTGTTATATTGTCATTAGAAAATGAACAGTGTTCTTAAGTATAACTTTGCTATATCTACATGAAAAAGATATTTTGAACATCTACATTTAATATATTTTGAACCAGTAACATTTTTTGGTCACTGTAAGGTAAAACGATACATGAAATACATTTACATCAAGAGTGTTTTTTTATGTCTTGAGAAAAAAATATTTTAAAGTGCATAGTATATGTATGGCAAATTATGAGTGATACATTTTGGCCAGTTTATGTTTCTGTGTCATTAAGTATGAGCCTTGTCATGACGGAAAGATCTTTCCGTGATGAAAAATAGATTGATATTTTTGAGAAAAAAAAAAAAGTTGTACAGCTGTTGAGGGTTGGATGGAAAACTGACATAACTCGTATTAAAACCCTTAGCCTGCTAAATTTCTAAAATGGACTGGTCCATCTTTCAATTTGGACTGTACCATTAACCGTTAAAAAAAGATACTGACTGAATGGTGGACAGTGCTGACCATGATCAGACTGCACAGATGTGCAGGCTGATCTTGGCCTGCTCTGGTCGCAAAGGCAGAATCACTTGCCGCCAGCAGGCTAAGGATTAAATAAAGGAGTTATAACAGTTTTCTGTAAAGCCCTAATATTGTATAGGCTTAGTTATAAATACATTAATTTTGTAAAAGACACCGGTAATGAGTTAGAAATCTCGATGGAACAAAAAAACGTTTGCTATTATTTTTGCTTATTTGTCTTGATACAATATAGTTATATGAAAGAACTCTTTTGTCATGATCTGGCTCGTAGGTTGACTTTTGTTTAAGTTTTAAGTTACTATTTTGTTCAGATTTTTTTGTGAAAAAGTTTACACATCATGTTCATAAAATTGTTGTATACTGACTTCAATGGGATAATGTTGAGATAACAGTAACTGTAGAATATTGATAATGTACCGGTATATTTGATTGGTTGCTTACATTTCTCAAAACCGATAATAATAAGTGAACACCTGTTATGCTACTAATTAGCCTGTATGAGACAACATTAGAAGTCATTTTTTTTTTACCTTCACTTTTTTGTTATTTTTGTGCAAAAAAATAGTTCTTTAATTTAAGTTGATTATGTTTACACTGTGTTTGTACAGACAATTTATGTGTACACAATATGTGTATCTTATGACAAGATTTTGCAACAGTTATCATGCAATTTTCACAATTTACGTATAAATTACCTCACTTTTTCTTTCCGTCATTGACCTCATATCTCATCGTTTCAGTGTCGCCGCCATTTTCCCATTGCTTGTCAGTAGAATTATAGTGGTTCTCATTGTCTCATAATTGTGAACTTGTATGTAAGATTTTGTTAATTATAAGTTGTGGTCTCTATGCGAGACTTTAAAACAAACAAAGCCATTCTTTAAGAATTTATGAAGATTTTGTATAAATTATTCAATTTGATTATTGAACAACAATAAAATCTATGGATTTGTATGTGGTTATTTCCTTGCTTCACTTTTTAGCTCACCTGAGCAATGCTCAGGTGAGTTCTAGTGATCGCTCGCTGTCCGGCGTCCGTCTTAGGAAATGCTTGTTTAAACTCAAGAGACCACAATTTTGGTCCAATCTTAACGAAAATTGGCCAGAATATTTGTTTCCATTAAATCACTAGGTCAGACATGTTTACACTGTTATGGTCTGTTTCTCAGGTGGGCGACCTATGGCCATCTTGGTCCTCTTGTTATTACCATTAGAACTGATGCCACTGCCATCTGAATTTAATTTGCACTCTGTGGCCGTGTGGTTGAGGGTGCTGATTCCTCACTACCGTGGGCTTGAGCTCCATGTGAGGAAGCCATCCAGCTGGTTTGCGTAAGGTTGTTGGTTTTACCCAGGTGCCTGTGAACGATGGAAATACCTGTGATGAAAAAATGTTGTGAGGGGCACCTTCGGTCGACCTCCACCATCAAAACTGGAAAGTTACCATATGACTACAATAGTTGTGACTTAAACACAATATAACCAAACCAGATTGCTTGCTTTGCACTTGTAAAAGGCTTTATCAGGTGTTTTCACCAAGTCTAGTTATTTTTTCTGGTAAATTTTCAATGTTTTTCTGTCTGCAAAATGTTTAGGGGTTCAATGCTTAGATTTGCCCTAGTCTGTACATTTATATGTCTGTTAGAATTTGTGTCCTGCTAAAACTATGGACATAAAATCCTCAAATATCCTAGGATTGTCAATCAGCATATAAGTTATGCACCTGTGGTTTTATTTGGGATTTCCCTAAGTTATACCAGAGATATGGCCCTTAACATGTCAAAATATTAAATGACCTAGAAGTTTGTATCCCACATCTCACTACTTTGCTTTGTCAAAAAATGCTTAAAGAGCCTAGAAGTATAATTACCTACAGTCGTGAAACCTTGCAGGAATTTTAGTTGTGAGCCTATGGTTTTGTTTTGAAATGTTTCTTAGCAAGATGAGAGTTACTGCCCTTAATTTAGTGAAAGAAATATGCAGACTGATGTCACATGTAGCTAAACTTATTTAGCCAAGAGTTGCGAAACATTACAGGAATGTTATGAAGCATGTGAAGTTGTGTACGAGAAGTTTTATTTTGGATTTACTGCCCCCCACACCCCCCACTCCCCAACACACCCAAAATGTTTTTTACTCTTTCAGTTTCTTGTATCTTCTGTTTCTTGATGATGTTTTGAAGCATCCCTCCCCATCCCCAAGACTGGCACTTCCACTCTGTGGTAGTACCTCCCCCATCCCCAGGACTGTCACTTCCACCCTGAGGTAGTACCTCCCCCATCCCCAGGACTGGCACTTCCACCCTGAGGTAGTACCTCTCCCATCCCCAGGACGCACTTCCACCTGTAGACCCCCCCATCCCCAGTGGCACTTCCACCCTGAGGTAGTACCTCCCCCATCCCCAGGACTGGCACTTCCACCCTGAGGTAGTACCTCCCCCATCCCCAGGACTGGCACTTCCACCCTGAGGTAGTACCTCCCCCATCCCCAGGACTGGCACTTCCACCTAGGTAGTACCTCCCATCCAGGATGGCATTCCACTGAGTAGTACCTCCCATCCCCAGGACTGGCACTTCCACCCTGAGGTAGTACCTCCCCCTCGCCAGGACTGGCACTTCCACCCTGAGGTAGTACCTCCCCCATCCCCAGGAATGGCACTTCCACCCTGAGGTAGTACCTCCCCCATCCCCAGGACTGACACTTCCACCCTGAGGTAGTATGAAAATTATCCGGTAGTCTTTCATCGTCAACAAGTAACACATGACTATACAGTGACCTCTGGGTGTATCAGTGTCGTATGGGGGTACCAGTGATCTGTGGGTGCACCACAGACCTATGGGGGCACCATTGACCTATAGGTGCATCAGTGTTCTATGGGGGCACCAGTGTCCTGTGGACAAACATGTATTTCTATAATCTGAAAGTACCGATTTCGTAGAACGTTTCATTGAATATGTTATATTAAGAGTTAGGTCCAGGTTTTGGAAAACAAAAACGAACATCACCAAATCGTAGAAAGAAAGAATTGTTTTACATGAAAATTAAACAGCATATGAAGCATATATATAAACCATCATCAATTTGCTCACATATTTATTGAATTCTGGAAAGGTACTGCATGGAGGGGCCATACTTCTGAACAGTTCAACGCCTTTAAACAACCACTTTTTTTAAAGAACTGTTACATGTCTTTGTTTTGATGCAATTGCAATAATGTCCCAGTGCTTAATAAACTTCACATAACTAGGTTAAACATCGATTTGAACAATTGTTTACTTTTATTTCTTTACAAATGACATTCTTTTATAAAGAGGGACAACTTCTGAGAATATTTTAAGTATCCAATGGTACAGGACAGTAAGGTAAAACATGTATTTTAAAAAACAGGTAGATTGTTGGTAAAAATGTTGTTCCTTTACCAAACATTTCTGTGATTTGGTGATATACTGCTAAACCTTAATCCTTGAAAAATTCACATACATCATCTATCCTACTTAGCATACAACATGAAAATTATTATTATCATTATTATTATTATTATTCTACCAGATTTATATAGCCGCCCACGTTCGAAGGCGCTTTACATATAGCAAACGCAGCCACACACGGCGCGAAATTCATTCTCTACTAGTACAGACACAGCGGCGATCTGACCAGATGGACAGAATGAGATAAAGCCCCCATAACAGATAGAGAGACATCCTTTTTAGATACAGGCCTGTCCGGCTAGCTTAGCCTACTCTTTGTGAATAGACAGTCTGATCCTTTAACGTGCCCGGTGTTTAGCACCGATACACGCGAAGCCGTCTTTCCGGGGAAGAACCAGTACAGGCCATTTTCCGAGTCATTCGCTTAAAACACTGCATGAGCATGAAGGAAAAGTCTTGCATAGCGAGGAATTCCTCCGAGTACTGACTTATTCTGACTCGGAGGGCGTTAAAGAATAGTGATCCTCAACGTCCAACTCTCTTAAAATAATGTTATAACTTAACATTTGAACTGTTGAATGGTACACCTTTGTAAGGGACATAATAACACCATCATTTACAACAATACTTGTAAGAGTTTTTCTCCTTGCTATTGAATTTAAATGTGGATGGCATATTTTACTGTCCTGCAACCAATAGTATTCTTTTTGCAACATGTTCATATCAAAGAGGGTGGGCGATGGTAATGACACAATGATCTGAAACATTACCATTTTTGTTCCTTAAGTAAATCTCCAGCAGAATATACAAAAAAGGATCAATGTCTTAATATGTACCTACATCCATACAGTATATTTATGCTAAATATGCCAATTGTTGTAATTTTAAACGAAATAATGATTTAATAACAATAATAAGCAATTAATTAACAATATAGTAACTAATAAACAATAATAAATGTTAAGTAAACTAAAATATAAAAAAAAATGACAAAGTTTAATTGTAATTCGAACCAAACAACAAACCAAAAATAAAAAGATATTCTATAGGAGCGAGGTTTACTGACACAAGGACCCCGTTCTCCAACAAAAATAGCTTTCACGTTGGAAGCAAACGCATTGCGATTGAATTAAGCGCATGCGGAGTGAAAAAAATCACACACAAAAAACACACAGACCTGTTAGCGATAGAAATCTAGATTGTGAACATTCTGTCCGATTTCCTGAAGATAATATGTGCAATACAAATGAAACTGCCCTTTATAATAGGGAATTTTCAGACGGTGTGCTCTGCTACAAAGTAGAAAAATGTTCAGGATGAAAGACAGAAATTTATTTTCTAAAGTGTGTTCTGTAAAATGTCTTGGACATGTTACCAAATTAGATTGTGCACAATGGTCACAAGCAATGAAACAGCTAAGACTGTTACAGCTCACTTTTGTTTGCCCATAACTTGAGAACAACTTAACCCAGTATCTTCACACTTGACAGCATGATTGGGCTTATAAACCAGATGGCCCTTATTGTGTTTTGGGTCAGTAAATCAAAAGTCAAGGTCACATGGGCCTGAACCTTGAAAAAACGGTTCCGCTCAATACCTTGAGAACCACTGACCCAAAACCTTCAAACTTGATAACATGATTGAGTTTATTAAGAGGACGACCCCTACTGTGGAATAGTCTGTGAAACAACCTACGTAAAGTTGATTAGTTCAAAGATTTTTTCCAGCTGATCCGCATCTGAACAGAGCCCAAATGTAAATGTCCCATGTGCGAGTAACTAAGCATCGTTTCCTCTGTTGTCCTGCTTTGCACCTGCTTGTTTTTCTTTCTTTAAAAGCTTTAACTTGCTGTGTACGATTTGCAATGTTCCTTCGCAGTTGCTTTTTGTGTTGGTTTGTTATGAACATACCTGCCTGTAGTCTACCTTTGCTGCTGCAAGACACTGCTGCCCTTTGTGATTTTTTTTCTATTTGTCTTAGAGAAGTTTTTCTGTTGTTAACTGAAGGAATACGCTTGCTGGACAGATCAGACATTCAAACGTCAGTAAGAGCAAAGTGAGAGACAGTGTTTTGTTCGTCTGTTGTTGTTTTCAATGAAGAATTTTTACTTTCAAGAGGAAGGTGCTAATAGGCCATACTAACCTGCATGGACATGCTATTAAGCATTAATTAAAATATAATGCATTTTTGCTCAGATTATAGAAACTGTTTTTTTATTATCCCTGCTGCCAAGATTAGCACATTCTATGCAGTTATTTCATACTGTATATATGTCAGCAAATTGTATTTTTTTCTATTTACAAAAATGTACTTCACTTTTTTCAGGTTTATGCTTTCGATCGTATATGTGCTATGAATTACATGTATGTGTAAGTTTGCTGTTAAACATTTAACCATATCATTTTTAGTAGAACTGCCCTTAATCCTTGTATCTTTATAATGCTGTAATATGCTTGTGTGGCATTGGTCTGCTGATGCGTCAAGTGTGGTGTGTTGTGTGTTGTCACCTTCCGCTTTCAGCCTCCACCGCTGGCTAGCCTTCTGGTGAACAAGGAGCCGAGTGCGTAAGTCTTCCCTGCCAGTACATAGCCTCTCTGCAGACAAGCTCTTTTGCAGTGCCTCCCAGTTGGCGCCACACGGTAACTGAGCACCTTGCGGCCTCAGGCAGAACTGCAGGGGACTCGGAGGAGGTCTGCCCCCAGACATGTGGCATGGCAGGCCCAACGGGGTGTTGACACGCCCTATGAACAGACCCCCAGCTATGGGACAAATCGCTCCTGTGTTCCCAGGATAGGGTTTTAACTCGGAACTAAGGGTAAGGTAACCCCGAAAGAAACCTAGAGAGTTGAAGACAGAGGTGCTGGGCCATTGGCACTCTCTTAACGAACCACAGCACCATGCAATATCGCTATGACTACACAGCCATCCGGTTTTCAAGAATGTGGTGCTGAATCTCTGAGGTCCCTCCAGGGGGATTCAGTGCCGGGCTCTGAGCCTCGACAGAGTCCACCCACAGCTTCTGGGGGTCCCTCCTTCAATCCACAACATGCAAAGAGAAGAAGGAGGAACATACCAAGGAGAAGAACCAATCCGCATCAGCCTTTCAGGCTGCTGCATTGGAATGCGGAGGGTGTCTTCAACAAGAAAGCTGAACTTGAGCATATCCTCCATGAGAAAGACATCAATGTCTGTTGCATTCAGGAAACTCACCTACAGCCAGAGAAATCATTCAAAGTCAGAGGATACCAGTGTTGTCGCTGTGACAGAATTGGCAGACGAAAAGGAGGCATCATGACATTGGTCAGGAGCAACATCAGCGCTGTCCAGACCAACACGCATATGGATGACTCGGAGTTCCAAGTTCTGAGCCTCAGAAAGAACGAGTTCAACTTGAAACTTGTTAATATATACTCTCCAAGTGACAAAGCTCTGTCACTTGACAAAGTTACAACTGATGAAACCAGGTTCATCATTGTAGGAGACTTTAACAGTCACTTACAAAGCTGGGGATATGACCACCTGGATAAACGTGGAGAGGAAGTGGAGACCTGGCAAGATGATAACAAGTTAAACCTCATCAACAAGCCAGATGATCCCCAACTTTTTACTCCAGAAGCTGGCGAACAACATCAACCCCTGATCTTGCTTTATGTACTGATGACATACATGGACATGTCAAGCGGGAAGTCGATGAACAACTAGGAGGTAGCGACCATCGCCCAGTCCAACTTACTATGGACCGTATAACCTCTACTTCACCTAACATCCCCAGATGGAACTACAAGAAGGCCAGGCGGACCTTTTACCAAAGTCTGAGTGATGAGCTCTGTAAAGACATCAGAATGAAAGGTAGAGACATCAACCGGGTTGTCAAAGACTTCAACGCCAGTATACTTAAGGCTGCTTACAGCGCTATTCCAAGGGGAGCAAGAAAGGACTATAAGTCCTACTGGAGTGATGAGTTGGAGAATCTACAGGCAAAGTTATCAGAAGCCAGGGAGGAAGCAGAAAACAATCCCTCACAAGAAAGTAACATCTCTCTACAGCGAGCCAAGGCCAAATTCCTCAGGCACAAACGGGAAGCACAGAGGAAGAGCTGGAGAAACAAAACAGCCTCGCTCAACCTAGAGCTGTGCAGATTGACGAGACAGCTGAACAATGAAGAAACAGGAAGAGGCTCAGTAACTTTGGAAGAGAATGGTGAACTGCTGACGGGTAAACAAGCAGCAAACACTTTTGCCTCTAACTACAAAGATGTTTCCAACATCCCCATCAACAGGGAACGGCAAAGGGAAGCCCGAAGAGAAAAAGGGGAAAGGCAGACAAGCAAAGTGACACCAAAATGCATGAAGCAGAGTCTTAAACTGCATGAGCTACAGACAGCTCTTAGGCAGTTGAAGACAAAGAAGTCTCCTGGACCAGATGGAGTCACAAATGAAATGCTGACCCATCTAGGCACTGCAGCAATTTGCAAACTCCTAAAATTTACAACTACAGCTGGACACAAGGACTGCTTCCACAGATATGGAAAGAGGCAGTCATGATCCCCATCCACAAGAAAGGGAAGGATCCAAAGAAGGCTGGAAGCTAACGCCCAATCAGCCTAACCAGCTGTGTTGGAAAGACCATGGAGAGGATTGTGAATGCACGCCTGAAGTGGTACATGGAGACTAACAACCTATTCGCAACGCAACAAGCTGGCTTCAGACAATTCCGCTCCACTGAGGACCAGACCACTTATCTATCGCAAGAGATAGAGGACGCCTTCCAAGAGCAGAAGGTCGTGCTTACAGCATGGATTGATCTGCAGAGAGCGTTCGACAAAGTCTGGACTGATGGACTCCTCGTCAAACTGATGAGGACTGGAGTAGGAGGTTACATGGTGAGGTGGATTAAGTCATACCTCCACAACAGGAGAGTAAGAGTCAGTTTAGAAAATGCCAGCAGTAGAAATTTCCTGTTGCGTCATGGTGTCCCACAAGGCGGAGTCTTATCCCCGACACTCTTCCTGGTTTTCATCAATGATCTGGTGTCTGAACTACCGAAAGGAGTTAAGGCTGCACTCTACGCTGACGATCCGGTGTTATGGTGTAAGGAAGAACATGCCACTACAGCCACATACAGGATGCAAGAAGCCATCAACAAGTTTTCAGCTTGGGCTGAAGATTGGTGTGTATCAATCAATACGGAGAAATCGTCCACCACACTATTCTCCCTGTCGTCAAAGCAGAGGGCGGGTAAAATCAAGATGGGAAGTACTTCGCTGATTGAAGCAGACGAGGCAAAATACCTTGGAGTGACCTTTGACAAACGGCTAATCTGGAAGCCCCACATTAGTCAAGCAGAAGGGAAGGCCCGTAGGAAGCTTGCCATGATGCGCAAACTTGCTGGAACAACGTGGGGAGCAAATGAGCAAATACTCAAGACAGTATATCAGGGAACAGTGAGACCCCATTTAGAGTATAGCTCAACTGCCTGGTTCAGAACCAAGCATTGCGGATCATGACAGGTGCTACAAAGTCTACACCAATCTGCTTCATGGAGAAGCTAACAGGCACACAGCCGTTACAGGAGACATGTAAAGGTCCTGCTTCAAGCAGAGAAGTTAGGTCTTTTCAAGACCATCCCATGAAAGCCAAGCTAGATGGCTACACCAAATTCGGCTCAAACGTAGCAGCTTCGTTCATGAGGCAAAGAAACTCAACCGAGAGTTCAAAACTGAGCTGAACATACCAAAGACTCCCCTAGGTAGTGAAGACATTATAAACCCACTAGCGAATGATCTGTCCTCAGTGACTGTGAGACTTGCTGTTCCTCATCTTGACCGCGGGAAGCAAGAGGATGAAGGCATTCGGAAGAGCCTCACACTTGCTATGATTAATGAAGACTATCCTCCGGAATCATGGACTCATGTCTATACAGACGGATCAGCCACATGCGCCGTCAAAGATGGAGGAGCAGGAGTTTTCATTCAATACCCGTCTGGCAAGAGAGAAACACTACATGCAGCCACAGGAAAACACTGCAGCAATTACCAAGGCAGTGACTGAAGCACTCATGAAGGCCGTCTCAATGGTTGAAGACTCGGCAGAAGAAAGCTCCTCAGTCGTCTTTCTCACAGATGCACTGTCTGTCATGGAAGCTCTGATCAACAATAAAGCTCCGCAGCTAGCCAGGAGAATGCAGAGCCTGAGTATAACCTGCAAAGTAGCACTTCAGTGGATTCTATCCAATTGTGGACTTGCATGCAATGAAGAGGCAGACAAACTGGCTAAGCTAGGAGCTCAGTCAGAACAACCAACAGAACCTGTGATTTACAAGGAGAAAGTCACCATCATCAAGGCACTAACGAGACCAAGGATGGAGGAAGATGCTTTTCATCTCCTTGATCGGTCTGAACAAGTGATGATGGTCAGGCTCCGCTCAGTGCTCACATGTACAAGAAATACAGACTGGCATCATCGCCAACTTGTCCATGTGGTGAGGAAGATCAGACTGCGGAGCATATACTTCAGAGACGTAAAAGGCATGACCGGGAGCGAGCTGCGACTTGGCCGATAGATACCTCAATCCACCAGAAACTGTATGGAGGCATTGAGGATCTGCGGCAAACCACAAGTTTCATCGAGGCTAATGGTCTGACAATGTAGTCGCGTACGAGAAGAAGAAGAAGCTTAAACTATTCACTTATCTTTCATTGTAGCCGCTTTATTCTTGTTAATTTCTGTTCTCAGTTTGTTTGTCGGTAAATGGCTCACGAGTCATCAATCTTTATCCGACGTAAAATAGTTTCTTGTATCTTATACTTTGCAAGGGACAGGTTGATGTGTTTTTTTCATGGGTTACTTCCGGAAGCACAGAGTGGGTAGAAATTATTGTACCTCATTCTGAAGCATACCCGTAACCCAATAAAATACATAGTTATTCACAATCTAGTCCACATAGCTTAATCTCGAAGAAAACGAAATCAAGGCGGGTCAATTTGAAAAAAACAAAAACAAACAAACAAACAAACAAAAAGAAACAACAGTGATCACGCACGCACACATGCACGCACCCATTTAAGAAATGTCAAGCTAACGAAGCTCCTGGAAAAAACTTTCGTGAATATTCATAAAAAAAGTTCTATCTTTAGCTTTGGTGACCTCATGTGGTAAAAGTTGAGGAAAATATATATAAAGTATGCTTCTGACTAAGTTTGGTAAACATCTTCCAAGCGGTTCGTAAGTAGAACTCTTTCAAATATTTTCTTTATTTAGCTCTTGCGAACCCTTGGTGGAATCAAGCTGAACCATTGGGAGTGATACGGTAGATACACTAGGCCAAGTGTTTTGAGGATCCACGGCGTGGTTCATGAAAAAAAAGTCATTGAAAGATGATCTCTCCTGGGGTCCATAAAGATATAAAGTACAACAATTTAAACAAGATAAGAAAGTAACATACCAGCATGCTGTAGACCAGTGATGGCTTTATTCTGACCATAAGTTTAAGAGTAGAGTTTTAAGTAAAATCGTATAACAACAAAATAATTACAGGATGACTACGCCCGCTGGCGTTCATATTTTAGAATAACCTGAATACTCTTGGTAGCAAGTTACCGAAAAATATTAGCTTGCTTAAAGCAACTAGCCCATAGTTTGAGTGAAATTTTTCAACATTGTTCATTTCCACCAAGTTTGGCATAGAATGTATATATGACATTGAAAAATTCTAAAGTGGATGAAAATAAAAATTAGATAATGGTAAAAATGCAAAAAGAATGCAAATTTTCTGCATTATTTCAAAAGAGCGTTGCAAACGGTTTATTTATAAGAATATCTTATGATTTCCACCAAGTTTGGCATAGAATGTATATATGGCATTGAAAAATGCTAAAGTGGATGAAAATAAAAATTAGATAATGGTAAAAACGCAAAAAGAATGCAAATTTTCTGCATTATTTCAAAAGCGTTGCAACGGTTTATTTATAAGAATATCTTGCAAAAAACTTATGTCAATAAGTTTGTGTCACCAGTCACTTGCAGCGTACTCACTTTTTATGGATTTTTGAGAAAAAATATTTTTTTCGCCTGAAATGTGTGGGTCAGTCCCTTTAAGACAGGTTTGACTGTAACGGATTCATCAAAACAAGATACAAATTTATAATTTGATATAGAAACTGTTACTTTGATGACGACAAATGAAAGCATTAACACATTGATCAATTGGATCTAGACACACCTAGAAGGAAGAATTGATTCTCAACGAATCAATGTCGCATGTTTGGTCCTCAGGGGAGACTAGCGTTCGTTGTTATGAACAGAGACAACGACTGTTTATGCCGTAATGAGACTGAAGTGTTTATGATTCTGGTGATTGTTTCCTTTAAAGGACGGTCAAGTCAAGTCAAGTCAAAAGTTTATTAAATGTAGCAAAGGCAAAGGTCAGTATAGGTTCTATATCAGCATATTATACAACAAGATGTCATAAAGGCTCTAAGTTGCTCATCTGACCTTGGCCTTTTGACAATGCTTCTGACCAAGTTTTGCGAATATCTATTAAACGGTTGAAACGGAGAAGTTGTTTTTAAGCTTTTCTTTTTTTAATTTCTAACTGTGGTTCGCAGTTGGGCGACTGAGTTAAATTATTCATTTAAAGTATGGGTAGGTGGACCAGTTATTGCAACAAGCAGTGTTAAATACAAACTTGTTTTTCAGTGTTTGTAATTTATGAAGTTAAGGAGTTTATCGCCCGTAGAGTATTTAGTTAAAATTTTGTCGTTTAAAGTCGTAATATCGTATTAAATACATGCATTCAATTTTACCAGTCTCTTCATGATTTGATGAATATTTTGACACCAATTACAGATCTCATATTTAAAGACTTTTCTCATGATTTTCATAGATATACTGACATGGGATGAAATACAATGCCAATCTTGAGGCCCTGCATGGCAGTTTTTACTTGCAAAATACTTTTGCTGAAAATTTAGTAAATAGCAAAACAGTTATAGTTGGAAATGTTACCTGATTTTTACATACAGTACATGTACAATGAGCGTGCATGTTAGGCTTTATTAGTTTTAACCGAAAAGTAAGGCTGAAGCGTTCTTCTGAGATAAAAATGATCACCAAAGTTCTGATGATCTGGCCAAGTCAAGAAAACATCGAAAGTAGGAGTTGGAATGGGGCGGCTACCTTTTGCTTTGGATTAAAGTTTTACTTTCCATGCTTACTTTTTGCCTTTATGAGTTTAATGTACGGTGGCACAGAAGTGACATATATTGCTTTCGCATGTATTACTTACTACATGCGCATGAATTAGTTATTACATGCGCACGCAATAACTAATAATGGGCGCACGCAATAGCATAAAAAGTAAAAACACCTGTGTCACCTCTTTGCCACTGTGTTAATGCCGTTCCCAAAAGAAACTATATAGTCATTTATAAAATGATCAGATATATAGAACCAGGGGTGAAATGACACGTGGCAGTTTTCAGTCCGTCAACGCATACATCATACCATTTACTCGTGATTTATGATTTTGGTACAAAAGAAATAAACAGGTAATCAAGCAGCCCTTCCGGGCGGATAACGGCGGAAAGAAAAACTCCTCATTTTTTCCCCAGTTAAAGCGGCATTTACATGTTTTATGTAAGCCAATTTCTGTTTTTATTTCATTGTACAAAAGTACTAAACAGGTAATGGGCGGATAATGGCGAAAAGAAAAAATCCTCATTTTTTCCCCAGTTAAAGCGGCATTTACATGTTTTATGTAAGCCAGTTCTTGTTTTTATTTCATTGTGGACCTATACTTGACATTTTGGTAGTATTTACAAGGAGATTTTTTGCATTTATAGAAATGTAAGCTAACCTTATTACTCATGTGTTCATACCCATATTAGCTGTCAGTTTTGAAGATATTCCATAGTATTGACCTATCAGACAAAAAATCTCTCTTAGAAGATACATGACCCCTACTTGTCTTTGTGTTTTTGGTGGTTTATAGCTCATTTAAGAAAATAAGGCTAGTAATTCTTCTATAAAATGGACCTGGCTATGAGTTACAGATCAGAATATTGTTAATTTTATATTGAACAAACAGCAAATTTATTTACTACTGTACAGCCTTTAGAGTTCATGACGTAGACGATATAACTTGCACGTACAGTAATCTTTGTGATAATCCTAGGCATTATGTTTGTGAATGTTGTTTGTATAATGACAAACACTAGACGTGATGAAAAGTGTGTTTGTGAGTGATGTATCGCTTTATTTTTTTTGCAATTCAGTAATGGAACTATGCCTCTTGAGTAAACCTGTTATGTCTCCAAAACAATGGGCAACGTTTTTAATACACTAATGCATATTTATTATCGGACATGAATGATGGCTACTAGATTGTTCACAACCATTCATTTTGTAATTAATCTGTATTTACTGTTTCTGTTTACGACATACATATCTAAATGTTTGATTTTGTAACTGCATGCATTTTTCTTGTTGTCATGGTTTCGTCAGTTTTCTAGGATTTGGTTTTAATAATGCTGAGATAAGATGAAAGAATTCTTCACCCAATGCTAGCTTGTCCGTCCGAAACCTTGCTTAGGATAAAAAAATGTTTCATGCTACTAAGCCATCCAATTCGGTGGTTCTACAAAGGTATTGTAAACATCTGTCAGGATTTCGAGAAAATAAATAAAGATTTCTTCCAAGTTTAAAAGTACTTTTACTATAGGTTATAGATCTAGTAATATTCTCATAATTATAGTAACAACAGTGTTCCTTCATACAGTTGGATCACAAATACTTACAAACAGGAGTTGGTTGAATCAAAGTGAAATTGAAAGTTGGCGGTTGTTGCACTTTTGATGTGACGCTTTTGAAGGTCAAGACCGAAGTGCTAGCCAGGATTTCTTACCGGCTTTTATAAACATTTGGATCTGAAATCCACCAATCAAAACAGTAAAATCCAGAAATCCACCAAGATCCACCAATTCAAATGATAGAAGGATTTCCGAGGCTGAAATCAGCATTTCAGCAGCCGCCATATTGAAATGCAGCACGAAAATTAAATAAGAAAAATGATCGATAAATTGCATATAACAATGGTAGTTGATGGATTTCTTGGTGTTTAACAATCATAAATTACAAATAAATACAGATCATGAATTGTTCCTAGGTAGAAACTTTGACTATAAATGGAAATCTTATAAGAAAATATTGAAGTGGGCGGATTTCAAATATTTCCGCCAGTGAAACTTTTGGTAACAATGAAATCTGAGAAGACTGACAAATTTCTGTCAAAAAGGTAAGTATTTCACAATGTTATTGTGGTTTTCATATATAAAATGTTCATTTCTAACCAGTTCACACCAGTATGGCAAGTTTATAAGGTAAGAGTATCTATACTTTGTAAAGATCAGTTCATGGCACAGGATTTCACAATGTCACCAGGATTTCCATGTAAAGTTCCATTGTAAGTCTTTCCTCAATTATTCATCAAAAGTTCATGTATTAATGGTGTACAGTAACTTAGAAAAATATAACAGACCCTTACAGTATCCCTCTCATGCCTGAAATAATACCCACAGGAACATCTTGGATTTTCTACCACCATCAAAAGCTGGAAGACCGTCATATTATCTATAATTTTGTCTGTTTGATGTTAAACACAACAAAACAAACAAACAATACTCGTGTCCAATCCCGTTGTTATAATCCCATGATTGCTTTGTAAATTTTCATTTTGATATATTTTTTCCTAAAACAATTTATGAACACAATATATCAATAAATACTGTTTAAACGAAGCATTTGTTTTTCTTCTAAATATTTTACCAAGTTATTATTCCATTTTACCAATTATGACGATTATAAAACAGCCTTACCAATATTCAAAAAAAAAAAAAATCAAAAAAAAAATCAGTCAATATATATTTTTATACACATATTGCATTTACGTTTGAAAATGCTCTTTCTTGGTTTGGCAACAAGGCTAGGAAATTAAATATATTTCAGTTCATACAAAAACTCAGGATCTAAACTAGTTGTACAGTTCATTCACAAAATCCATGACATGTCAAAAATCAAGTTGATCAGTTGTAATTCTACGAAATAGCATTTGTTTCCAGACAAATTATACCGTGATAATGAATAAACTCTTTTAATGCATTTATTCACGGCAATATTGTAATCAAAATAACAGGTTGGGGTCATAGTTCTTTGAAACAATCATGCTGCCAAAGAAGCAGCTTAAAACTGATGTCCCAAATTGTAGTGGTGGTGTATGGTCAAAGTTTCCATGGTTGATTCTATAGTACAATTATTTCATGATGAAAATACTACCAACGTATCAAGCCTATACATGCCATAGAAAAATGCTCTGCAGTGCAAAGAAAACCTGAGAAATATTTGAAACCGCCATTCACATCCTCATATGATTAAGACTGGTCTCTTCTGTGACACAGTGTCAAAATTGATTATACTCAAACGAAACTAGACTGGTCTTTTCTATGAAGCAGTATCAAAATTGATCATTCTCATATGACAGCAGACTGGTCTTTTCTATGACACAGTGTCAAAAGTGATTACACTCATATCACATCAGACTGGATTTTTCTAAGAATCAATGTCAAAGTAGTTATCATCATATTACACTTAACCGGTTATTTCTATGAAGCAGTATAGTGATCAACCTGTTATAGTAGTGTCAAAAGGAATTATTTTTTTGTGATAAAAGGGATTCTTTTTATAACAAAAGGGAATATTTTTATGACAAAAGGGAATATTTTCTATGACAAAAAAGATTATTTTTTATGGCAACAGACTGAACATTTTTAAGGAAACAGTGCTCAAAGAGTTTTAAATTAGCTTCATCGATCGATAGTAAATCTCTACTGTACATAAAAGACGCCATTTAATTTATTGATATCTGCTGGTACTTCTTAATAATGGTCACACATATGCTTAATCAACGGATTCGTATTTCGATCTAAACATACATAGTTTGAAGACAAAAACTCTTAACCTCTTTCGATAAAGTTTGAATCAACCATATATTAGTGGCTATTGTCAAATACATCAGGCAAAAGTATAGACAGTAGTAACTTTACTGATTTCCATCATTGTATATACATTACATGTGTTTGGATCAAAATAAAAATAATCATGAAAAAATAAACAAGACAAAATATACACTTTGCAACTTTGACAAAAGAACAAAATCATAAACAGATTACATAGTTGTTGTTAATTGATATAAAGTACAAGCTCCTATGATATGAATAACCATGCTGGTTATTCGATCAATATACAATTATATTCCAAAGAAATAAAGAAAACACGACATTAACAAGATAGAAAATATTTTCAGACAAAACAAATCACAAACCTTTTTTATTAGCAAACGAGAGCACAACGTGCTAATTACGAGCAATTATGATTTTTCAACGTAGTCCATCCGTCCGTCCGTCGTCTGTAAGCAATTTCTTTAAACCAGTTGATGGAATGAAGTAAGGATGGGTTTCAAAGTTGTTAAACAAGTCAATTCCATGCAGAACTCTGATTGCCATTGCAACAGAAATGAAACACTTCAAAAGTCTTCTTCAAAAACCACTGGACAGATTTCGAAATATTTTTTACAGAAATGTTCCTTTTTGTGACCCTCAAATAATTTAAAATTCGCCAATACTTGGCCGCTAGGGGACTTGGTGAAAAAGAATAAAGATAGTATTTGCTAACTTAAATATTCAAAGGATTTCATGGTAAAGGTAAAGTAAAGTTTTATGTTTAACGTGGGCAGTCGACGAAATGTCCACCTGGAATGGATGGAACAACTTATTTCCAGCCGAGCCCATGGCAGGCGTCATATTCCCCAACATCCAGTCTAGGTCTAGTAATGAATGTATATACAATAGATATAAAAAAATAAACGGGGCCACCCAGAAAGGGGCCTTAAAATAAATCAATAATAACAATAATAATTACAATGTTGTTGATGGTGATGCTAATCATAATTCTACCACGACCCGTCATAATTCTCTATTATACAAAGAAGACTTAGCCCTTACCCTGCTAAATTTCTATAATGAATTTGTCCATGTTTCAATTTGGACAGTACCATTAACTGGTAAAAGGGGTGCTTACCAAAAAGATACTGACTGAATGGCGAACAGTGCAGATCATGATCTACACTGGTCGCAAAGGCAGAATCGGTCATGTTCAGCATGATAAGGGTTAAACTGTAGGCTATTATACACCAGGCGCAATTCTATAGTCATGAGACTAATTTGAAATAGGAATTATTTGAAGTGCAAAGCTATAATCATTAAGTGATTTCAAAACAACCTGAGTATTTAGCTGAGAACAATAAAGCATAAGGTCTTGATTCCCTTTAGCACAATTACAAGACCATTATAAAACCACTTTATTAGTGATGGTTTCTGTCATAAACTATAAAATATTTTTTATTTTCTAATGTTAATCTTAAGACAGCAATAGGGATAAGTAGTTTTGAATTTCTCTTGTTTTGATAAAGAAGGCTCAAATTTCCAAGGCACCAATAAAAGAGAATAAAAAAAGAATTAAAAAAAAAAGGAAAAAAAAAAGAACACTTAAGGTTTTACAAAAATAGCTGTAATAATTGCAATGAAGATTTTAAGCTCCTTTCGAGATCTGTGATATATACAAAATGTTGATATTTTTGTCAGAAAGAAAATAACAAAAAAAAAACAAGTTTTTCAGAATGGGCGAGTTTGTCAACAAAAATGAAGATTCGAATTTTTTAATTGCCGATTTTCACAATGACCAAATTTAATCATTCTGACCGAGTTTCGCTGTCGTATCGGGAAGATGTGACTCATATCCCCTTGGCATTTAAATGTTATTACGCATTATATTATAATGTAGTTAATTAATAGAATTATTTCTATAGTTATTTATCCTCTTTACTCATGTAGACCCCGGGTCATTACAATATATACATAGGCTTTATAACAGGGTCATTGTTTATATTTTATTTTTTGTTGGGTTTAGCGTTAATTGAGCCGCGCCATGATAAAACCAACATAGTGCGTTTGCAACCAGCATGGATCCAGACCAGCCTGCGCATCCGCGCAGACTGGTCAGGATCCATGCTGTTCGCTTTCAAAGCCTATTGGAATTAGAGAAACTGTTAGCGAACAGAATGGATCCTGACCAGACTGCGCGGATGCGCAGGCTGGTCTGGATCCATGCTGGTCGCAAAGCCACTATGTTGGTTTTCTCATGGCGCGGCTCATATATCGATTTTCCAAGCTTTCTGGCAGTGGAAAGAGGCATCAAATGCCCATCCAGGCACTATTTTAGGCGTTTGCGGGCACATGAATAGAACCATCGACCTTCCGTTAACCAGCTGGATGGCTTTCTAACATGAAGAATTCTACGCCGCCAAATGAGGTTTCAAACCTACACTGGTGAGGGGCAAGTGATTCGAAGTCAGTTAATCTTAACTACATGGCCATAGAGGAACCGTTGCCATTGTTCAAGCATATCATTATTATCTTAATGCGTGTTTAGTTAAATATTTACATTTTCCCAGACGACTCAACTGTCTTGAAATACGTGTATATAAAACACGTGCGTGAGGATTCTGTTGAATTGTAGTGTACGAAAATATAATTATATCTTTAATAATGTCCTCTATGCAATACTTACATTTTAAGAATAAAAAATGAAGGAATTCCAAAATAAACAGAGAAATCTTCAATGACTGCTAATCATATTGGGGTCAATACGTTCCATCAAACCATCCATATGCTGGTCATATGAAGAAAAAGAAAGCCAGTCAAATGAGCGTCAAGAAAGAATTAAAATTTCTAATTCGTTGATGATTTTCTTATGTGGCCTCATAAAAATAAAATAGCAAAATCTTTGTATCAACCTCATATTTCAAAAATTTGTCCGAATTTATATCACGAAAATATATAATTCACAGCTTTGCCTGTCTCGCCGGCGAACTGTAATTCACGTAACACAAAATTCACTGCACACATTTACAAAAGTTAAATGTTATTACATGTTGAAATCTATTACTGACATTCTCGTTCAAACAATTTCCGATTTTCATTAAGTTAAAGGCCTATTAATCAAATGCCTCGACTCTTATTATTCTAAAACGTTGGTGTTTCTCAAAATCTTTTACTGAAACCGTTTAGAATGACAACATCAGACACAATATCGTAATGGGTCACCGAAATTATACTGCAGACTGCAGCTCTGGGCTTCATTGTTTGATACCGCCACATGAACATTTCAAATTCGTGAGCGTCACCTACCTTGGCGTTTTACAACGTAATAATCAACCGAACACGTTAATTATTGGAAAATCCGGTTAATAGGGAATCGATCCTACCGATTCTCTACGGTAACATGCGATTTACCGAATGAAATATACTATCGAATTAAACAATGTGTACTTCCGGCACGTGCCCAGAGCGTCTGACTTCGGATTTTTTGGAAGAATACGCCGCAGTTTTTCCTTGTGCTTTATAAGCGTTCAGATATATAATAACTTGTCCGTACAGCAACGTCTTGCACATCAGTAGAAATATGGGCAGTGTTGATTTTTTATTCCAAAATCTACTTTTAAATTGATACAAACGCATATTTGTGGGCAAGCTGATGGACTAGCTGTAATGACTGAAAAGAAAACGAACGACTAAAGCGGTAAACACGAGTTATTTCCCGTCAAGACTGAAAATAGCATATTTTTCGACAATACTCAATATGAGGGATGAAGTTACGAGGAAGAAGAAGAAGAGAGGGCGCTACAAATGTACCGTGTGTTGTGTTGTTGCCTTATGGGATGAGTTGAAGTCGGATCGATTCCCGATTGAGGCAGTGCCTTATTTCATTTCAATAGCCTGGGAAGTCGTTGATAATTTGCGCTTTGTCAGAGAAAATCACACCTAATATCTATGCATTCAAGTTCCCACTAAATTTGCGCTAATTAGTGTTAACTGGCATCCATCGAGTTTCTGATACTATCAATTGTAAATTTGCAGGGGAAAAAAAAGTTAAACATTGTCAAACTGGATTCCCAGACTACGCCTTCAACAGATTTTCCATAATCTTTTCCGTCGACGATAACCGGATCTCGAAATATCCGAATAAAACTTATCCGAATAATAGCTTTATGAGCGACAGTCACGCTTTATTTAGAAAAATAATAGTTACTACTTTTGATACCCTTTGAATATTATGTATATTTCATAAATATAAGCCTTATGAAAATCTTGTGGGGTCAATTGTTCCAAATGCTTAGACATGTCGTTTTAAAAGTCCTTGCATATTATATCATTGTTCCACAAAATAAAATAAAAGTACTCTTACTTTACCATTTCAGCATTTCTCGCGCCAAGAAGTCTCAGTGTGGACGCATTGGTCGAGAGGGCTAAGACGTGGTCCTACGGAGGTGAAGGCCCCTGGTTCGATTCCCGGCAACTCCTACTGCAGTGTGTCCTTTTAGCAAGGCACTTTATCACGATTGCCCCAGTCGACCCAACTGTAAATGGGTACCAGCAATTTGCCGGGGAAATGGTATACATGTAATTGATTTTAACTGTTCTTAAAATAGGGTCGTTCAAAAGCTTTACAGAGCTTATGTACATTGAAAGCGATCGTAAATAAAATTTACCTTTACCTACCTTTACCCTTTACCTTTAGCAATAGACTGTCTAAGAGTCTACTGTCACAGGTGTACAATTCATCCCCCTAATTGCAGTGGAAACCTAAATCATATTATGCTGCTTAGCAGCAGATGGTATATTGTCAGTTTTAATTATTTTTAAACCATAAAATATTTTCCAACAAATGTCTGGGATGAAATAACGCTATACAATACCAGCAAATGTATCTCGTTTATCGGCGAGTTAAAACATTTTCAAAGGATTACAACAATAAGAACATGTAATCCAGCTAGGCTGTTTTGAGACCAAGCAGATAATGTCTCCATCTTTATTTCTACTTGTATTTCTTACAGATATTTTTCTATTACAATAATGTTTTCACTAATCATACTAGTATTTGTTATAACGATAGCAGACGAAATTCAACAGATATATCGACACAATATGTTATTATATTTTCTGATCCTTCGGGTTCAGTTTTTATGGATAATAGAGTTTCACTTAAGCCGGTGCTTGGGGGTGTGAGGGGTGTTGCACATTTCATTACCTCTCATGAACAGACTCAATCAAACCGAGTCTGCAGTTATTTTCCTTGGTTGCGTTCTGTGCCTCCACAGGATCTTCTTACAGATTTTACTGTGCAATGTGGTTGCTGGGAATTTGTATATGAAACTTGTATATGACAAGAATTGGAACGGTTACTACTGTCTGACCATTGCATGATTACAAGAGGTGACAAATAGGGTCTGGCTGTATCGTTGTGGTTCCAGCAGGTGTAAGAATTTGATTCGATGCCTTACATTAAATGAGATGTGAAAGTAAAATTGTAGTTCCGTTTGGCGTCATATAAACTGTAGTGTGTTGGTACGCCGTAAAACCAAATGAATTTCAACCTGAAAAAGGTTTGAAATACTTCAAGAGACAGTGCACACATAATTCATGACATATCTCCTGGTTGTTGCATTATCTTCTTCGCTATAGTGCATTTAGAGTACTCTACTATAAAGACATCAAAGAAACTGCGTCATCGCTCGTTGTAGTTCTATTTTATTTTGATTTCGTTTAGACAGGAACGATCTCATTTACAAAAGGCAAACGTATCACAATCCTGACAATAATCTATAAAATCTATCCGCGGTTTTAATCTGTTGGGATTTGAGTTTATTACTTAGACCTACTGCGATGGAAGGTCATGTTGTATCGATGCATTAAATAGATATAGGAAGGATCGGACAAATCATTGCACAACCCTGTATGTTGACTACATCGCTAGCCGTGTGCTTTGATCTGTCCAATATGGCCGCTCAAAGAAATAGAAAGAAAAAAAAATGACAATGGAACATCATACAGTAACCCTGGCAATAACAGTAATGGCGATCCGAATAGTATTTTACATAAATATATCTTCTATAACCATATACATATTTCATTTTCGAGTCAGATGATCAAAAATGTCGTTTTTATTATTAGTAATATCAAAATATTTTGAATAAATGGGAGTTAATGAGTAAATAAGTAAGTAATAAGTAAAGAAATGTCATAATAATCTCTGCTATAAATATTCATAAATTGTGGTATATACAAAACAATAGAGATTTTTTTAGATTTTTATAAATGTATATGTTTATAAAATAGAGGTGTACACTTTCAAAGAAATACCCATATGCCGATCAATCTGAATTATAAATTTTAGTAAATTTAATCAAACCGATGTTACTAATGACCATGATATTTAGAAATGGGAACCAGGCGACCTAAAATGTGTTAAAACTGAAAACGTTTTGGTGCAAAAGAACAATGTACACTGAGACCAAATTTAGTTTTATACACATTGACGCACACCTCACTCGTTTTACTAGCAATACAAACTTTCCGAAAGAATTATCATCTTGCAACGGTATCTGTGAAGTTGAGATATCCATATGTGAACGATAGGTTGAATATTTTTAGTGGTTGCTACACAGGGCTAACAGACGACATATTTACCGTTGTATTGGTACTCAATTTTTTATACTCCACTATGGTATTTTAGCTAATGACATCTCCAAGGCGATGCGCATTTGCATTTTCATAGATTTGTTTTGTATATGTTTTTCACTAAGGACATTGCATACAGGACATACCAGTATAAAATGATATTCATCTTCCACAACATTTTTTGCAATAAAATCAAAGTCGCTGACGGCGCGTTTAAAATCTCGCTATTTCGCCTTTTGGTTTTTCTCTTGTCGTGTTCTCAATCTCGCCTTTTCGCGCCGGCGCCCTCGACAAAGCGAAAAGGCGACAACGCGCCGAAACCAAAAATCTCGCCGAAGAGGCGAAGTTGGCAGAAATCAGCCACCATAGTTATTAGAACAGACATTGTCTATTTTTAGGAGAAACATTACTTAACTAGATGTGTAAAAAGTTTGTGCATATGAGGTAATAATACATTCACTGTGGTAATAAAATTAAGTATGAAAAGATCAGACATGGTAAAGATGGGAAGAAACCTACAGATCTTTGTTAGTCTGTCGACCATGCTGATCCTGTTACCCTAACCAGAAAACAGTGTTGAACCACAGGTGTTTGAAGCCCTATCAATGAAATATATGTGCAGGTTAGATCTCTTGAAGAGATCGTAGATCTGTACTATTTCATAGTATATTAGGTGGGTGGGATATGGTAATGCATATATTTATTGATAGAGCTTCAAGCGCCTGTGGTTGAACTCTGATTTTGTTATTTTTACTTATGTGTGACCACACATAACAACAGGTTCAGAAAACTATTTAAGTAATATACTGATTTGACCTTGAACATTTTCAGCGGCATAATATGGACAAATTGATGGTATAAAAATAATTGTAAAGAAAATTTTTGAACTTTAATTACACGTACGTTTGAAAACTCTCGGTTTGACAAACAGCCTATATAAGGAAATTAAAATAATTGACATATTCACTCAAAAATGTGCCGCACACAAATGCATTACGTCGTAAAAATAGCTAGCAACCAATTGCTATTAGTTTTCAGACATTATAATGAATAAAAATCTTGTTATTTCGAACAAAATATCTCCCTTGAGTACTTTAGAAAAGAAATTATATTGTGTGAGACATGTAATTGATCTGAAACCTTAATTGCATGTTATTTTGCCTAAACCGTGATTCCAAGAACGAATTAATGGTCATTTAAACAGAAATTCCATTTAGAGATAGAACACGTATTCAAATTAATCTTGATAGCACAGAAATTCTACAGCTACATGTATTCTGTTTTCAAGGTTTTGAAAAAAAAAAAAACACATTTCCTTTTATTTTAACATTTTTATCACTAAAATGCATAGCTAATGCATCATTAATACATGTATTTTTTAAATCATAATTTTATTGCATCATGAGTAGAAATTTGCTCAATTTGATAAATGCATGATTTTCCCCCCTAAAGTACATAATACTCAGATGTCCACCCATGATGAAATAGTGTCCGGAGAAACCACATGGGGTCTTCCTGCACCACGAAAAATTGTAAAGTCGCCATAAGTCCTATAACTGTGTAATCGTGTCGGTGTGATGTTAAAATAAACAGAAAAAAAAACAAAACAAAAAAAACAACAAAAAAAAAACAACAAACAAGTGGTTCATTCACCTATGTTGTAATATGCTTCAAGAATGTTTATATAATATAACGGAACAGGTAAAGAGTCCAGTTATATAGTTAGTATAGATTCAGAGAAGAAGATATTAAAAGTTTCTTTTATATTAGCCTGTATCATATACATGTCACACACATGGGCATGGCATTTTTTTTAACCTAGGGCAATAACTTAAACATAAACAGTAGACAGTCAAACCCCAATATCACACTTTAGCTATCACGGCTTTAGAGAAGAAGATGTTCCAAATTTCTTATATATAAACATATACATGTAGTGTATACATGTAAAACCCAGGGGCATGGCCATTTTAGACCCTAGGGCAATAACTTGAACACTTTTGGTAGAGAGTCAAACCCTGATATCATTTGCCAAATATCAAGCTAATATCGCTTCATAGGAGTTTGATAGATAAAAACCTATTTTTAACCATGACCGATCTGCCCAATGAACTGGAACTATTTGAACAATTTTGAAAGAGGGTCAGACAGAGATAACTTGTGTAAAGTTTCATCAAATCCAGGGAGATGTCGTTTATAGCAATTGTTGACGACGGAAGGACGGATGGACGGATGGACGGACGCAAGCACGACGGACGATGGACACAGCGTGATCACAATAGCTCACCATGAGCCGAGCTAAAAACATCAACTACAACAACAATAGATGTCATTTTCTGTGTAAGAATATAGATTTTCCTTTTCAACCACTACATAAAATATCCAAGAAAAGATTCTTCAACTACCAGTCACGTTAAACTGAAATGTGTCGTAAAATACAAGGCTTCCTACAATTACCCTTTCTTTCCTGGGTATAATGAAATTCAATTAAATGCTAATTTAGTTGTTGTTTTCGTAATAATATCTCTCAATTTTGAAAAAAAAATGGATTTTAAGACAGGAAATTTAAAAGAAGTGCAATTCTATTGTCAAAATATTAAAGATAAAAGGTAAAGGTAGATTTCTCGGAAACATAAAGCACCGCAAATACAACCACAGAGCCACGCATTTGCAAAGTAGTAGGCCCGCAACAAAAAGAAGCTGTAACGGAAAAATATTTTAGACGGAATGCCAAAAAATCCAACAAATACATTTTAATCTTATGCGAAATATAGATAAAGGGGTAAGAACGGAAGTGGGGGGGGGGGGGGGGGGGGGGGGGGGGGTTGAAGGGAAAAGTGGAACAAAGATGTACTTTCAAAAGGGAATGCTGCGTTCCTTAATGACAGTTACCCTACCACGTAAAACACAGCAGCGCGCGCATGCACGCATGCACGCACGCGCGCGCCACGCACACACACTCGCACACACGAACAACGAACTTACATAGATCAACAAACAGACAACTAAGATATGACACCACTGTAGGGCACCGACGCACAAACACACACACATGCACACATATACGCAGGAAAAAGCGACAATCGGGCACCGCCTAAGGATTCCGGCAGCCAACATCAATGTGGGCAAGATAACTTACTCATAGTAAAAGGAGAGGGGATGGAAAAGCAAGGGAGGGGGTGGGCGGAATGGGCGATAGGGGGAGTGAGGAGAAAGTGGATAGAAACGCTAACAAGACATATATGCAACACAAAATACAAGACGGACAGAAAACAAGTTGAAAATAGGGGCACCGCCTTGGGACGTTCAGTTACCTATATAAAGGATACTGGGCCTTTAAAGGCGTTTAAGGCATTCCACACTCGAACTTACCCTATTTTCAACAAGTCAGACAACACAATGTAAATAAAATCACTCCCCGCTGTGAAAGGCTCTTACATCAGTGAAAAAATACCAGATCATATTAAGTAAAACGTAAAATTACACGGACAACCTAAGGTATAAATACAATGCACTCAACAATAAAGTTAATAATCTAAAATAGTAATTAAGAATTTGAAAAAGGAATTATTTGAAACGCAATATAAACTTTAAGGTACATTCTGGTAATAATGCGATACGCAGTGCTATAATGATAGAATGTAAATAATTAAAAAAAAAAGAATTATCATAGCTATGGTATATAATAATAATAATAATAATAATAATAATAATAACTTTATTTTCTGAAGGTGACATACTAAGTGTATAAATACAGATATTTTACAACTTATTTCCAGTATGGCCTTCAACTGATATACATTCACACATACACACAATCATACAGTCAATTTATAATTTAACATTTATACAAAAATAAACATATCAGAATTACTTAAATTTTCTCGACAAACACGTCTCAAATTAAAGAAGTCTTAAATAAACGTAATGTAACAATAACTATGTTTTAAAAGAATTACCATGCGTCACAAAGATTATACATGACAATTAAGATACATACAAAAAAGAAAGTCTGTCCCATAAGATAATAAATAGTTCCAGATTTGAATAATAAGATAGTATGAATATTATTATTATTGGAAACGAATACAGTAACATCAATTCAACAAAATTCTTGTAATTACAAGTAATTAATTGCTAAAAACTATTGTAACAAGAGAAAATTCTTTAAATTATGCTTGAAAGTAGTTATATTATTATTATGAAGTTTAATGTAAGAAGGAAGTGAATTCCATATGTGTGCAGCTTTGTAGCTAAATGTTTGTTTCAGGTAGTTCGTTTTAGGTTTAACAATAGAAAGATCCATGTTTTCGATTGAGCGCAGACTGTAATGATCATTATGAACAAAATGTAGTAAATCTGAAATGTATATAGGACAATCTCCTCTTTTACTTTTGTACACTAATAATGAAAGTATGGTCTTTGCACCTGTTCTCAAAAGATAGAAGTTTTGAATTTCTTAATACTTCATCAAAGTTGCTACACTTTGATTTTGTAATTATTTTTATAGCGCGTCTCTGCAAAGATGTAATTTTATCAGTGTCCGATTTGTGACAAAGTCCCCAGACATTGCAACAATACTCCATGGTTGACATAATATATGCATTGTAATACAATAGTTTCATCTCATCTGTTAAGAAAAATGCAATTCTTCTAAGTAGAGCAATTTTTGAGTTTAGTTTTTTGGCCACGGTACTAACGTGGGATTGCCAAGACAGAGTTTCATCGATATATACACCTAGAACTTTCTGACACTTCACATTTTCAATGACCGAACCGTCTAAAATTAACTCAAGTTTTTTTAGTATGTTTTATTTTGACTCTAGTGCTCAATACCATACATTTTGTTTTTGATGGATGAAGTGACATGTTATTTATTTTACACCAATTATGGACACTATTTAGGCTATACTGAAGTTCAGACTGAATTTTTGTAATACTGTCGGCGGATTTATGTAGGGTGGAGTCATCGGCATATAGATCAATGTTGGTAGTATTTGAAATTAACGCCATGTCATTGATATATATCAGGAAAAGAAGGGGACCTAGTATGGATCCTTGCGGGACACCTGATTGTACTGTCATTCTTTTGGAATGCAGCTTCTTTACTTCTAGAGTCTGTGTTCGATTAGCTAAATAAGATTTAAATATATCCAATGTTCTGTCTGTAAAATGGTAAAGTTTCAGTTTATAAATCAGTATTTCATGATCCACCATATCAAAAGCTTTCCTTAAGTCAAGAAAGATAGCCCCTACATACTCCCCATTGTCAATGTCTTTTAGCCACGTTTCTATTAGATATGTTAAAGCAGTCTGACAGGAGTGGTTAGGTCTGAATCCTGATTGATTTTTGTGTATTATATCTGTTCGTTTAAAGAAGTCCTGTAACTGTGTAGCAATGTGACGTTCAAATATTTTAGATTTTGTATTAAGTACGGAAATAGGTCTATAGTTTCCTGGGTCTTGTTTGTTACCTGACTTGAATTTAGGAATAACCCTTGCTTCTTTTAATTTATCAGGAAAAGTACCATTGTATATACTATTATTTATAATAGATGCAATTGCAGAAGTAATATGATCTCCACAATATCTCAACAATCTTGGTCCGATACCATCAAGACCAGTAGATTTTGATAAGTCAAGTTTGTCAATGATATTTTTTACATCTAATGGAGTTATGTATTCAATATTAAACTGTACATGGCGCAATTTCGCATCTAAGTTTTTTTGAAGTTTTGTGAAATTTGTATCAACTAAAGGTATTTTTGTAATTATATGGGATACATTTACAAAATGGTAATTAAGGGCATTTAATATTTCCAACTCATCAGTTACGACATTATCGTCAATTATGAGTTTATTAGGAATATTAAGTTGTTGGTTTTCTTTGTCATTATTGGTAATATTCTTTAGATTTTTCCACAGATGTTTAGGGGATTTATTATCTTTTACAGCGTTGTTATAAAAAGTTTTCTTACTTTTCCGTATCATAGAAGATAACTTATTTCTAGTTTTCTTGAAATTTTCAGTCTTTATGCTTGTAATAGTAGTCTCGGAGATAAATTGCTTGTCGAATATCTTCTGTAAACCAAGCTGGTTGACAAACCTGTTTAATTCTTTTCTGTTTAACCTTTGTGTGTTTGGCTAGAACACTATTGATGATACCATAAAACATATCTAGCGCCAGATTTGGGTTAGATACAGTTTCGATACCATTTAGATGTGAATTTGCTAAGTCAGTTCTAAAAAGGTCTACATTAAAGTTTTTGAAACACCTGTAAACTATTGTTTCATGACTATTTATATTGTTTTTCATTGTCTTCTTTTTTGTAGATCTTGTAATAGAGACAGGTAAATGATCGCTTATAGCGTAGTCATATACAGCGATATCAGATATGAGATCGCTTCTTGTGGTATAAATGTGATCTATAATAGAAGTACCCGTTTTATGTATTCTTGTAGGTGTTTCAATTAATTGTGAAAGACCATATTTTGCAAGGAATATCTCCCATCGTTTGTTTTTGAATTTATCATTTTTTGCAGTTGGGAAATAATTTATATTGAAATCACCCAGAACATGTATTTCATAATGTTGATACTCTAATTTACTAAACTGACTGTCATATAAATCTATCCATGACTGCTTAGAATCAGGGGGTCTATATACAAAGTTAACAAGGAAAGGTTTATTTCTGGTTAAACTGATTTGAATCCAAACTGATTCTAACGCATCTAATTCTAAATCATAGCGCCTTATATATGATATTTTATTTGATATATATACAATTAAACCGCCACCTCGTTTACAAACACGATCTTTTCTCTCAAAATTGTAGCCTGGGATTACTAATTCATTATCGTGTACATCTTGTGTTAAAAACGTTTCGCATATTCCAATAATATCAATATGTAAAGACTGCATTAAATGAAATTTTAATTCATCGCGTTTATTAAGAATATGTTGAATATTTAAGTTAAAAATGCGCAAACCTTTACTTTTACTTTTTGGCTGAATATTAATTGCATTTCGTGAGGTATCCAATAAATACCTATCGATAAATGATGGGAATAGCGGTAGGTCTTCCAGGCTGATATTAATTCTTAAGCTGTCCGAATTACAATCATTTTGTAAAGTAATACATGTAAATGCCGTGTATTTTATCAAATCAAATAATTTGTAATTAAAAATCGCAATGGTAAAATCATAGTTCGATTAATTATTTGAAAGGCAACGTTAAATCATAGTATGATTTTATGAGGTTAATAACGGCTTAGTTGTGCTTTCTTGCCATAATGACACTCCTACAATCATAATTGCTCGAGACAAATCCAAAACTGATTCAGCTCCATTTCATCTGCCATATTAACGTTGCTACATGACGTTCACGTCAGAACGAGTTGACGTTCCGGTTAACCATCCTATTGATATATTTATTTAAATTTCGCACAAGAATAATAGAACCCACTTTTTAGCTGGAATCAAAACTCATTATTTCTCTGAAAAATAATTGAATTTAAATTTGCATAAAATGCAAAAAAGGGAATATGCATCAGAACCGCATAGATAAACTCCTAAAAAATCATAAAAGACAAACATGGGTCCAGTTTATACGCATGTGCTGTCATTCGTATTTTTTTCTTCTCTATCGTTTAAGCAGTATATATGACAGAGTTAAATACTCTCAAATGGTCGAAGACACAACAACTTCTACATAAAAAATATGTTAAAAATACATCATCAGTATGTGTATTTGTCGAAACTAATTCTCAAATATAGAGCGCGGATAAGGAAAATCCGAAGTCTCATTAATATATATCTAATTCTGTCCACTGTGATACCAAAAAATCATCTTATTAAAAGAACAACCAACTAAAAGTAGTTTTAAAGAAAACAATTCAGATATGGCAAGAGATTAAAGTACATGTAAGTGTTATAAATTATAATTTTATAGTTTTGATTTGTTCGACCCTTTTAACAACGCAGCACTACACTATATTGATTCTTAATTAACTGGGAAACAAAATCAGTATCATTCAAGTATATAAAAGCTGAGCAAAAAAAGCAAAACAACAAACTTACTTTCATGGTTGCCAATGCATGCAAAATGCATTGATATATAGCAAAGCACATTTCTCTATGGCCATAATTGCTACAACTCCTTTAAAATTTAGTTCCCTAAACCTACGGCATCTTATGACACATTAAAATAATTGCCAATATGCAGTGACATAAGTAGATGATTCCAAAGAAAAAAAGTGAATATTTTTCATATTTCAGGTTTCATCAGTTGGTTGTGTAATGCTTGTCCCAAAGCGGTTCCGCCCGCGACAAAAGAAGTCTTTGACTTGCTTCCGGAATTTTGACCCACTTAGAAAATAAAGAAAGAAATTTAGTGTTGTGTTCAGATACATTAACAAGTTGACTACAGCCCAGGTTAGTTTAAGAGCAGCTTCTTCCTGACTTGTTTTTGCTGATGCTTTCCACTGATCTTCCCAAATGTTGTAGATTGATATCGGAGGGGTACAAATAATAAACATCGTATTCACTATCAACAGCATTATGGTTAATTGCGAAACGTTATTCCTTCTTGCAGCCAATATTCCATTATTTGGTGCCACTTGTATCCTTGTTTTTAGTTTTCTGATAAGCAAGCGGACAATAATCGAAATATTTGCTGACGTAAGTACTGTCAAAGGAACCAGAGAAAATATACATAAATATATCCATTCGTAATACACAAAGAATTCTCGGTACTCTGAGTTTTTAACAAGTCCGCATGCAGACTTTGTTGTGATGTTGCTTGAACTTTGAACTGGTGCAAGATAAACGCCATAAAGCCAATGGATATTCAAAAGAAAAATAACACTCACAATAAGTGTAATTACGGCACACGCGTTCCTCAAGCTGCACACAGATTTAACTTTGTGTGGAAACCACACACTAACAAAACGCTCTATAGTTACGGCGACCAAAAACCAAGATGAGCACAAAAGGGATCCATAAATAAAAAACAAATGTAATTTGCACCCAAATGCCGACTGAGCTCTAATATCTATATCAAACGTGTAAATTATCCACTGTCTCAGAAGGCCTGTCCAAAGCACGAGAAAATCGGAGACTGCTAGTGCGGTTAGGTATATCGCAGTCGACGTATATCGATTTCTTCGGTGCGTTAACACGATTATCGTCAACAAATTTCCAAATGTACCAAATAGTAGCAGAAAAGGTGGAAAAATCTTCCATACCAGAACTGCTCTATACTCCAGCACATCCATCTCTAGGTTTGTTTCAAATGAAAATCTGTAAAAAATGAACGGGTGATAATGTTATTTTTGAATCTCAATAGAATTGTTCCCTTTATATATAAAAATAAAGCTTTTAATCAAATATGAACATGAACAAACTCGTGCGGCTGTTGGCAATCTCAGAGGACATATCATTGATCACTGTAAAACAAGAATAACGCAGAAACAAAACATAATGGATTGGCAGAATAACAGTAAAACGTGATTGGTTGACAACTATAAATCATAAATGTTCTAATCCCCATTACGTCAGCCTTTGAAGAAAGTTTACATGTAAATAATTTTGCATGCCACAGGACACAAACGATTTTTTAACACGGATTCAGTATTTTAACAAAACCATCGAATCAAAAATAAAAAAGTAATAGTACCTAATGCCAGTTGCAAATATTCCGAGTCAAACTATTTAGATCTATATAGTATATTAAATTAAAATAACTACTGATATATTTTCTCTTTTCAAGAAATGATATTGTATATGTTCCTTACCATTTTCGCTCCTGGAAAGTCAATAACAGACTATTAGCAAAGTTCCTTCTCATCTCTCTGCAGCGAAAACTTAAATCATGTTTATTGCCTAGCAGCAGATGTTATCTTTTTCAATTATTAAAAAAGTTAGCCACAATCTGCCATCTTCAAAGGAATTTATAATTGTTATTTCAATTGGCAGTTACATGAATGTTCAAAACATTTCTTCCATGCGATTTTGATTCTCAAGGCGGAAGTTTGTTGTATAAAGCTTGTGGAGTATTCTAAGGAAGGGCGACATTCTTCTCATTTTACATTTGACACTTTGTTTGCAAATACTTTTCAAATACTTTTAATATTATCAATGCATTCATTTTTACAATACCAATACCTCCACTATAATAATATATATATATATATAAACCGCCTTTAAATCAAATAATATTTTAGTTTTTATTGTACATATAAACATAATTTCGGTAGCAAAACATAACATGTTCGGTCATTTGTTTCTTCTCACGTTACCGTGGCAATTCCACGCAGCAATTACGTCCCGTAGAACCTATAGCAACTGATCTGGAAGAACTGAGTTTTAAAACTTATGCTTCACTTTTACATTATACATATTTTGTGCTCATTATTTATTGTACTATATGCAAATTCATATCAAGTAAATAGCAATACTTTTGTTTAACATTTAATTAATAATGCGCAGTATAATTCATATCGACATCTGTTATGAATGACCAGTTATTGAATCAGCTATTTATAGACCGAGGTCATAATCTATAACGAAGTGGTCGCTGGAAGTTCGTTTCCATTTTAACAACTACATTATCTAAGTCGATACAATTTCAATTCGATGTGTTGTATTTTTTTTATTAAATACGTTTAACATTTCGCATGATTTATCAGATTTATCTCTGCATATTACACAGTGTGTGTATTATGTCATTGAGTTTTACATTACCAAAGATGAAAAAATTCCATTCATACGGGCCGTCATTCATAGAGGGCGAATTAATTTAACTTCATTATGTAACATTTTCTAAAGTTATCTAAAAGGAAAACAGAGAGAGGCATGTCAAAATCATTTACAGAATCAAACAGAATGGTTTTTATTGAACAGATGAGTTTAACAATCTTTAAACAAATCCTTGGTAAAACTGATATTCATGACGGAAATATTTGAAATGCGCATGAAATGAAAAATATGTTGTCAGTCTCAGCACTTGGTTGGTCTTTGTGACTTTCGATTTGCGGTAATAATAGTCTGGCGTATAAATTCGCCAGCCTAAAAATCAAGTCATTTCTTAATGCAAAAAGCCTAACAAATAGTGCGTAAATGTACTTCTACCTCCTTCACTTAACAATCTTTTTGCATGATTACACTATCATACTTAACCTAGCCGAGACATATCTAACGAAGTGTGTTTCATATAAAAACAATGCGTTTAATATCGGCAATATTTATTAAAAAGCGCAACAATACAGCATTGTGTGCTAAAATAAACTTGCGGGCTAAAAATAACCATTTCGAAGAGTGTGCTTCTGCTTTCCTATATGACCGAATTTCAATGCTGTTATCCCTTGAAGCTTTGAAACTCTATGTATCAATACCGTGCATGTGTGATGCAACTTATGCGTTTAGCCGAGACGAATTCCCCAAAGCATGGTTGAAAAAAAAAAACGACTGGAATTCCCAGGCACATTGAGCGTGAGGGTCGTTGCATCTCTAACTACCTCTCATAAACAGATTCAGTCAAACCGAGTCTGCTAATACTGTACTTATTTGCATTTTATGCTCCCAGAGGAGGGTCATTTATTCAATTTCCTTGAATATCACAACAGTAGTTTTTCAGTTCCGTCTGGCGGCCATTAAAAGTGTCCCCGTACACAGATTATGTGATTTTAAATTTTCTGGTCATCTTGAATCATGGAGTCGTGTGTGATAATGTTCAAACGAAGTCGGTGTTGTGAGGCGTGAAGGGGTGCTGAACGTTTCAATACCTCTCATAAACATATTATATCAAATTGAGTCTGATATTATTGCTTGGTTGTTGTTTTTTGTGCCTCCGAAGCATCTTCGTACAGAATCTAATGAACGATAAACCTTTCTTTATTGAATTTATGCAATATAAATTTATTTTGATTTGAAAATATCTTATTCAGTTTTTCCCCAGTGTATAATTGAAATAAGACAAAAATGATAAAAATCTGATGTTAAATGTGGAGAAATAATAGGATTTATTAATTGATTTCTTTGACAAATGATGTTCCACGTATTAAATGCCTAAAGGGACCAGTCTTCCATGAAACAATATCCCGTCTGCAACTATTCTAGAAATACTAATGTTATAGTGAAAGAAAAGTGTAATTTTATGTGGTTCTAAATGATAACATTATTATATGTCAGAAAAGAATTATTTATAAACGCTTTTCAAAGCTGCAAATATTTTAGCTTACCTGAGTGCTCATGGTGAGCTATTGTGACCACGCTGTGTCCGTCGTCCATCGTGCGTCCGCTCGTCGTCAACGACTTCTTTAAACGAGATCTCCAAAACCGCTGAATGGATCTTTATGAAACGTTGCCTGGATGTTCCTTGGGTGGTCCTCTTGAGTTGCGTATAGGGCCGCCAGAGCTAAAACTAGAAAAAACGGCGTCTCCTCCTAAACCGCTGGTTGATTTTGGAATAATTTCACACAAATGGCCCTTATGTAACCTTCTACCAAGATTGGCCAAATAATTCTAATTCGGCAAAAAACATGGCCGCCTATTTCTGCCACGAGATAGCTAGGTAGCTATCGCGATACTTCAAAAAATTATCTTGATAAAGCGAAGTTTTCTGAAAAGATTATCTCAATAGTGAAAGGTTTTCTGGAAATATTATTGCGATAATTTACATTATTTTCCCGATACTTTTTGTGCAAGTGCCCACAGCTACGGAATTCCGTTAGGGCCATCACTTTTGAATGTATTGATCTGAAACGCGATACTCGATAGTACGATGATGAAAACGCGAAATCACGAAATTACGATAACGAAAACGCGACAACACGTTGCTGATAACGCAATACTACGATAACGAAAACGCGATAATACGATAGTACGATGATGATAATGCGATACACTATGGCGTTTTCACCATCGTACTGTCGTGTTTTCACCATCGCACTATCATATTATCGCGTTTTGGTTATCGTAGTATCGTGATTTCGCAATTTCATTATCGTACTATCGCATTATCACCATCGTACTGTCGCGTTATCACCATCGTACTGTCGCATTATCGCCATCGCACTGTCGCGTTATCACCATCTTATCTCGAGCGATCAACATCTTATCTCGTACGCACGACATCTTATCTCGAGCGATCAACATCTTATCTCGTGTGCACGACATCTTATCTCGAGCGATCAATATCTTTTCTCGTGCGCACAACATCTTATCTTGTGCGATCAACATCTTATCTCGTGCGCACGACATCTTATCTCGAGTGATCAACATCTTATTTCGTGCGCACGACATCTTATTTTGAGCGATCAACATCTTATCTCGTGCGCACGACATTCTATCTTGAGCGCTCAACATCTTATCTCGAGCGATCAACATCTTATCTCGTGCGCACGACATCTTATCTTGAGCAATCAACATCTTATCTCGTGCGCACGACATCTTATCTCGAGCGATCACCATCTTATCTCGAGCGCACGACATCTTATCTATATATATATTAAGGCCCTTTGTGTGTATTAAGGTCATCAGTAAAACATACGGACAAGTTGATAATTAGGGTCCCACCTATTCCGACGTTATTTAAACTTCCCACAAGTACATGTACAAGTTTATCACATCATTTGGGAGAGCAGTGCACATAATTGGTCATCCTAGTTTCAAAATTAAATGAACATAACCAATGATGCTTTCTGCATGTTAGAATAGCAACAAATTGCAGTTCGACTGATACATTCGCGCAGAAAAGTTATAAAATTGCATGCATGAATTAAGGGAAAAATATATGGGCAAAGCCTACATACTAAATCTTTTTTTTTGTCAAGGACTTAAATTTATTTCTTTGCGTCATCACTGAATTTTTGCTGCCTTTTCTTATCAGTTTGCGTATTTAAATCATAACCCTGAAACGGTTATAAGTATAATCGAAACAAAAGCAAAAAACGGTGGCAGTCGTATGTTTTTACTGATGATCTCAATTCACACAAAGGGCTTTAATATATATTGATATGATGTCGTGCTCTCGAGATAAGATGTTGGTCGCTCGAGATAAGATGTCGTGCACACGAGATAAGATGTTGATCGTTTAAAATAAAATGTCGTGCATACGAGATAAGATGTTGATCGCTCAAGATAAGATGTCGTGCGCACGAGATAAGATGTTGATCGCTCGAGATAAGATGTCGTGCACTTGAGATAAGATGTTGATCGCTCAAGATAAGATGTCGTGCGCACGAGATAAGATGTTGATCGATCGAGATAAGATGTCGTGCACTTGAAATAAGATGTTGATCGCTCAAGATAATATGTCGTGCGCACGAGATAAGATGTTGATCGCTCGAGATAAGATGTCGTGCGCACGAGATAAGATGTTGATCGCTCAAGATAATATGTCGTGCGCACGAGATAAGATGTTGATCGCTCGAGATAAGATGTTGATCGCTCGAGATAAGATGTCGTGCGCACGAGATAAGATGTTGATCGCTCGAGATAAGATGTCGTGCGCACGAGATAAGATGTTGATCGCTCGAGATAAGATGTCGTGCGCACGAGATAAGATGTTGATCGCTCGAGATAAGATGACGTGTGCACGAGATAAGATGTTGATCGCTCGAGATAAGATGTCATGCGCACGAGATAAGATGTCGATCGCTCGAAATAAGATGTCGTGCGCACGAGATAAGATGTTGATCGCTCGAGTAAGATGTCGATCGCTCGAGATAAGATGTCGTGCGCACGAAATTAGATGTTGATCGCTCAAAATATGATGTCGTGCGCTCGAGATAAGATATAGTGCACACGAGATTTAATCTTAAAAAAATTATGTGCATGTCCTAAACATACCACCGTACTTGTGTGACCTTCTAGCAAGAATTTTAAATTATTTGGATTGATACGTGGGCTTTATTTCTAAGCCATAATATTAATACGGGCACACAGTAATACAGATTTCTCTTAACAATATATTTACTTCATCATAGTTTGTAATACATTTCGAAATATCTGGGCGCCGCCAGAGGACGTGGTCACTTTCCCATATACAGATATATATATGTCCCGGTTTTAGCTCGAAGTGCTTTTGGTGAGCTGTTGTGATTAGCTGTGTCCGTCGTCCGTCGGCGTGCGTGCGTGTGTGCATCTGTCCGTCGTCAACAATTTCTTTACTTAAACGACATCTCTTCTAAAACCGCTGAATCGGTTTTGTTGAAACTTTAAACAAGTTATCTCTGGATAGCCCTCCTTCGTAGTTGTTCAAATAGTTCCAGTTTATTGAACATATATGTCACTATGGTTAAAAATAGGTTTTCAGCTATCATACCTTTTAAATCTTCTTTAGACTGGCTCCCGTCCCTATGTTTGTTCTTATTTACATATATAGGCCTATATAAGTTTATTCATTAAGAGGGAAGTAACTCCAGTAGGTTGTTTTTACATTAACATTTTTATTGCCCCTGGCTCCGAACATAGGTTCAGCCATCAGATAAAATGTGCTATTTTAGAGGCTTAAGATTTTTGTTATTTTGCCTGCAGTATTTATATAAAAAATAACCATGCAGCCAGGGAGCCAGGCTAAATCTTCTTATCTGAAGCGATAATAGCTAGAGCCTTGAAATTTGGCTTGTGATATTAGTGTTTGACTCTCTATCGTAACTGTTCAAGGTCTGAAATGGCGATGCCCCTGAGGGTGTGAGATATGTATACTATACGCTTATTTATAAGAAACTTTGAAAATCTTCTTCTCTGAATGCATTATAGCTAGAGCCGTGATATTTGGCATCTCTAATATATTTTGACTCTCTACCATAATTGTTCAAATTATTGCCCTAGGATCACAAATGGCCACGCCCCTATGTGTGGCATATATATGCTATGTGCTTATATATAAGAAACTTTGAAAATCTTCTGTCATGTAATTTAAGGATTTGACTTTTTACCATAATTGATCAAAGTATTGCTCTAGGTTCCTCACGTGGGTGACATGTATATGATATGGGGCTAATATAAAATAAACTTTGAATATCTTCTTCTCTGAATCCAAATTAACTCTAGTAGAGCCTTAATTGATATTTATATAAACCTAAGTCTGTACTTGTACCTTTACGTTAAACAAACACACTTGAAGCCTTTTACACAAGTGAGCACTTTAGGGTCAATGACCCTCTTAATTGTTTAAATTTTCCTTTTGTTCATATTGTTGAAATATCCCAAGATCTATCAAATGCAAATGTAAAACTGAAATCTAAAAAGATACTCGGATCTTTAATACTTTCATACTGAAGGGGATAATTACAGAATTTTACACAAAAAAAAGTTAAGACATACATTTCTAATAGGGATCTTCTATTTGCAATAGGTCTTCTTGTTTCTTGAATAATCTCTTATAGAAGATAATATTTAATCAAAAGTAAAAATTATCATAAAATGTTGCTAACATATGACTGCATGCATGACCACTTATTAGAACAGAAGAAAAAGAATTAATACGCGAGTACACAGAGTCTCAGTCACTGTATCATACTTAAAGCCAAAAAAGCCAAATCTTTAGCCAATAGCAAGGAGTTCGAACCATTGTGAAGCCAAAAGTGACAGAATTAGGTTTGTTTTAATCTGCATTTTGCTCCTTTAGATCAGTATATTAATTAACATACTGGATTTAACTTTCTTATAAATAAAAGCAAAAACATTTAAGTTAACACTTGCTATATTTTGCAATTTTTAATTATCTCCCTTTAATAGACATTTTTACGTCTTTGATGATTAAAACACACTTTTGTTTTAAACCTTATTTTTTCCTATTCGTAACAGTTCATTTATCAAAGAAACAAATTTTATTTTTCTGGTCTTAGAAACCTATGTAAATACATTCTTTTTTTATCAAAACATGCAAAAAAATCTTTGAATTGTATTATCGGCTTGTAAATTTCATATGCATGTTGCAACAACTATGTACATTACCATACGATATGTTAACGTAATGCATAAAACTGCGTTATCCTTTAATCATATACCCGTAATTTTCAAAATTGATTGCACACCATGACCATTTTCTAAGAGAGATATAATCACCGCGACATAAATGTTTAAAATGAATTACTCCTATAAAAAATAAGTAAAACGAAATTTATACGGCATGCATTAAGACCAGCCAAACACATTTGTTTTTGATGACCTCAAATAAAACGTTTATTTAACTTTATGCCCTTGGTGGTGCGAGCAAAGCTGTACATATCTTACAAAAGATGCAATCTGTATTTTTTACGGTAAAAATATTTCAAACATCAACAGTATTGGACTATTATTTTTTTCTATTTACAAATGACTGTTACTGATTTAACGTACCTGGCCCATCTGGTACAGGCTTCAATGTAACGTACTTTCAAATAAATCATTTCAGCGACATGAGGATACCATCAACTGACAGTCTCTGAAATGTGGGTCCATTATTTTATTATTTCACACAGAGCCGGTGGACAGATTATCTTTCCTAATCTTTTGAATATTAAAGACATCCCAATACGTGGAAGTGTGTAAAACTACCAACGAAATCAATTTAAATCAATCCACACTGCTCCCAGTGTGAACTACTAAAATGTAAAAATAAAATACTGACGGCAGGCAGTATTTTGAAATCTACTATTCTTCTTTGATAATTAACACAACACTCGGACGTCGTTGGTGCTTCGACAGATGAAACACTATAGTAGTATGTAGATATGCGTCATCTACTATACAGTTACAACGTGACTTATCCTGCTAAGGGTGTAAAGTTGAATATTTGTTTAATTTAAGGTATTGTGCAATTTATTTGACCTGTCCAAACTTGGTCCCGGCTTTCATTGTATTCTGTTCAAGCCTAAATAAGATTAACATGAAAGCCAGAAACATGTTTTGATAGGTCAACTTAATAGTACAATACTCAAAACCAAACATTTTTGACAAGATTATCATATTCTATCATAAAAGTAAACAAAATGATTCACATAATCTATACGGATATTGAACTTTTGACCGGTCTAAAGTCAATATCATTCGACAGATCAAACTCGCTTTACCCGATACAAGGGGGAATAAGGGGTCTTTTCTTTACCTCTCATCGATAGACACAATCAAACCGAAGCTGTTATCTTTTTTGTTTTTCTTTCTTTATTTCCTCCATTGACGAAGAGTTGCGTTCTACTATTTTTACTTGTTCTAAAGCGTTAAACGTATTAAATATAACGAAGCACAGTCAAATAGAAGCAGTTCAACATTGCTGTCTCTGATATAAAATTTAGATGCACTTTTTTTATTATAACCTTTATCATTTAAAGAAGCAATTGTGACAGAGAATGAATTATTTACATTGATATGAAAAATAGCAGGGCAGTGATTTGCCTCGATTGCTAATAAACAAAACCCGTATAACTGCCTAACTAATAACCTCATTGTTACATTTTGTTGTTTACCCCACACCCCACCCACCATTTTACCACTTCCTCCCCCTCTATCTATATTTCACATAAATTAATATGTACTTGTTGTTAGATGTTTGAAGCAATCCGTCTGTAATAGTTTTCCATTACAGCTTCTTTTTGTTGTTGGCCTACTTTGCAAATGCGTGGCTCTGAGGGTGTGTTTTAGGTGCTCTGTGCTTCTGAGAAATGTACACTTACCTATTTTCTTTTGTACAGAGGGACACGCTGACATAATTTAGGACATACAGCGACATTAACTGCTTTTAGTGGAGGAAAGAAGACACCATGTGCCCCTTCTGAGCATTGTTTCATGCACGTGTGGGTAGAACCATCTCCCTTATGTAAGCTCGCTTCCTTATTTGAAGAACTGTACATCACAAGTGAGGTTTCCAACCTACACCGGCGAGGTAGAATCGATTCTGCAACCAACGTGGGTCCCTTTCATATCCTTTAGACAAAAATTACAGATAATTATGCAATGCGAATTTCATACTTTGATAATTGCGCTGCAAATCAGCAGCTGAACTTGATGGATGTTCAGACTCATCAGATTATGATACCTTGTATGTCAAGCCCAGTATATTAGGAAATTACAGTCATACTTTGCAGCTGAAAGGCTGGATATACAAATTGAAGTATTTTATTTTGGTATGGAGGGGTCTGGTTTATTGTTAAATCAATACGACAAATCAAGTTGGTGAAAATGTAGTTTGTCATTTTGCAAACTGACCTGTGTCTTTGAGGTTGACTATTGTCTAGTTGCCAGTTCTTTATACATTTAACATCAAATAACAAAAACAGAATTTTAACGGGTCTTGTGTTGTAATGATCATGGAATGCATTCAATATTCTAATGTGTAAGTTGATGAAGACGTTGCAGGGTGCGTGACGGGTGTCTCACCTTTGATTTCCCCTTACGAACAGACTGGGGGCGAGACGGGTGTTTCACCTCTTTGATTTCCTCTAACGAATAGACTGGGGGCGAGACGGGTGTTTCACCTCTTTGATTTCCCCTTACGAACAGACTGGGGGCGAGACGGGTGTTTCACCTCTTTGATTTCCCCTTACGAACAGACTGGGGGCGAGACGGGTGTTTCAGTTTTGATTTCCTCTTACGAACAGACTGGGGGCGAGACGGGTGTTTCAGTTTTGATTTCCTCTTACGAATAGACTGGGGGCGAGACGGGTGTTTCAGTTTTGATTTCCTCTTACGAATAGACTGGGGGCGAGACGGGTGTTTCAGTTTTGATTTCTTCTTACGAACAGACTGGGGGCATGACGGGTGTTTCACTTTTGATTTCTTTTTACGAACAGACGGGGGGCGTGATGGGTGTTTCACTTTTGATTTCCGTTAACGAACAGACGGGATGGGGGGGGGGGCGTAATGGGTGTTTCACTTTTGATTTCCTCTTACGAACAGACAGAGGGGGTGGGGGCAGTATGACTGGTATTTCATTTTTGAATGCCTCTTACGAACAGACGTTGGGGGTGGGGGTGGGGGTGGGGTGGGGGTGAGTATAATTGGTGTTTCACTTTTGATTTCACTTTTGATTTCCTCTTATGAACACACGGGGCGGGCGGGGGGGGGGGGGGGGGGGTATGACTGGTGTTTCATTTTTGATTTCCTCTTAAGAACAGACGGTGTGCGGGGGTATGGCTGGTGTTTCACTTTTGATGTCCTCTTACGAACAGACGGGGTGGGGGAGTATGATTGGTGTTTCGCTTTTGATTTCCTCTTAAGAACAAACGCGGAGTGGGGTGGGGGGTATGATTGGTGTTTCGCTTTTGATTTCCTCTTAAGAACAGACGCGGAGTGGGGTGGGGGAGTATGATTGGTGTTTCACTTTTGATTTCCTCTTAAGAACAGACGCGGAGTGGGGTGGGGGAGTATGATTGGTGTTTCCCTTTTGATTTCCTCTTAAGAACAGACACGGAGTGGGGTGGGGGTATGATTGGTGTTTCGCTTTTGATTTCCTCTTAAGAACAGACACGGAGTGGGGTGGGGGGTATGATTGGTGTTTCGCTTTTGATTTCCTCTTAAGAACAGACGGGAGTGGGGTGGGGGGTATGATTGGTGTTTCACTTTTGATTTCCTCTTAAGAACAGACGCGGAGTGGGGTGGGGTATGATTGGTGTTTCGCTTTTGATTTCCTCTTAAGAACAGACCGGGTGGGGAGTATGACTGGTGTTTCATTTTTGATTTCCTCTTACAAACAGACGGGGTTGGCGTGACTGGTGTTTCACTTTTATTTTCCTTATACGAACAGACGGGTAGGGGAGAGTATAACGGGTGCTTCACTATTAATTTCCTCTTACGAACAGACTTCAACAAATCTAGCCTGCTATTATTTTGCTTGGTTGCTTTTTGTGATTCCAATGGATCTTCTAACACAATTAATTTACTAATTCATCGAAAACATACAAACAAGACAATGTATGGGCAATTTATCTGGATACCTAACTCTTGCCCGGTCATATTAATTTATGATGTCACTACAAAGTAGAAATACTAATTACATTGAAAGTACATTAAATCCAAAATCAAAATCATGCATAATATGTAATAATGTCACATGATTGGTTAAAATAGTTATTACTTTATGAAACATGAAATAAGTCTTGAATGATTAAGTATTTCTATATTAAATTACTGCTCTATAATTAGTTAAACTTTATACTAATTCATTTAAGCTCAATTATGATGAAAGCTTAAAACGTTTTTGAACCACTCTCAGTCAAGTCCGCTTCCTGGAAAATCCAATACTGCGTACCAGTAATATAACACATAAGAAGTCATGGTCGTGACCCCCAGTGGAGCTCGAACCCACGACCCCCGGGTTGAGTGGCCGACACCTTAACCACTGGACCACCGCTCCACTTATGCCCTATATTTGATTGATCTTTATTTGTATATAACTGATTTAATCTGGATGTTAATAAAAAAAAAAAAAAAAGATTGGATATGAATCTGTTGTTAATCACATTTGCATGGATTGTTAGTTGTGGTTTATCAATTGAGCAGCGCCATGAGAAAATCAACATAATGGCTTTGCGACCAGCATGGATCAAGATCAGCCTGTTCAGGATCCATGCTGTTTGCTTTCATAGTCTATTGCAATTAGAGAAACCGTTAGCGAACAGCGCGGATGCGCAGGCTGGTCTGGATCCATGCTGGTCGCAAACCCATTATGTTGGTTTTCTCACGGCGCGGCTCAATTGATGTCTGAGATACAAGTATTGCTCTGCGTATAATTAGAGTGCTTTTAAAAACCTTTTGGGACTATTTATGCCTGAAACAATATCCACTTCATTTAGTCTAGTTCCATTAAAGTGATAGTATGCTTGAAAAGCAGGAGCATTTGTCTGAAGATACGAACGGTAGTGTGCTGTTTGTTATTACTAAGTTATTTAAGCATCAAGAGTGATAAGTTGTGTCAGGGAACGAAACAATCTGTTTATCAATTTAAATGTTTTTGTTAATAACATTTTTGTGAAAAACAAAGTTAATATTTTATTTACTTTGAATTACTAATTTGCAAATGTTGACAAAATGTCAAATACTTTGTACAATTGAATTAAACTTACTGCACGAGAAACGAAGCACTTGATGTAGGATTTACAGTTTTTTAAGATACTTATGCAAATGTATCATTTTTTCAAAATTATAATTACATTTTATTCTTTATTTCCAGATGTCAGTTGAGAAGAAACTCTCGCAAAAATGAATGATCTAAGTAACTACGTAGAATACAGACTTAGTGTTTATCTATGGAAATCACTCCCGCCAGTACTGCTTTTGCTAGGATCAGCCGGTAACCTATTAGCCATCTTAGTATTGATGCGACGTAAAAATCGCCAGTCTACATCAGCATTGTATCTGACAGCACTTGCTGTATCAGACTTACTTATGCTTTGGACGGGACTTTTAAGACAGTGGATAAAATATACATTCAACATCGATGTCAGGGATATGTCTGTATTTGGCTGCAAAGTGCACGTTTTTCTCGTGTATGTTGCATTAAGTTGCTCGTCGTGGTTTCTGGTGGCATTTACCTTTGAGCGTTTCGTAGCAGTATGGTTTCCACATAAAAATAAGACTGTTTGTAGCAGGAAGAAGGCCGTCATTTCTACCATAGTCATCTCTGCATGTCTTATCCTACTGAACAGCCACTGGCTTTATTGGGTAAATTTAAGACCGATTTATATAAACAACACCACGTTTCAATTGCGTTGTGACGTAATAAAAGTAGATTTTTACCAGGTGTTTTATCGTAAGTGGAAATGGGTCGACATATGTGTACAATCCTTAATTCCTTTGACACTGATCTCAGTTGTAAACATTTCAATAATATCTCGTGTAGTATGGAGAAAGTACAAAAGGAGCACCCAAATTGCACCAACATCTGGCGCAAAGGAGAGGATTTCACAGCTCACGGTGATGCTTGTAACTACCAGTACGGTGTTCATTATGTGTACAGCTCCAATATCGGTTGTTATTATTGTATATAATAAGAGGAAAAGTGGCCAAGATCTTGCCATTCATTTGCTGTGGTGGGCCGTCGTTAACTTGTTAGCCTACCTTAACAATACTATTAATTTTATGTTGTATTTTCTCACTGGATCTAAATTTAGAAAACAAATCCGGGAATTATTTTTCAGCAGTTGTAGAAGTTTAAACTTTTAAAAACAGAATGAAAAGGAAAAAAATGAGCCACACCCTGAAAAAACCAACATAGTGCATTTGCGATCAGCATGGATCCAGACCAGCCTGCGCATCCGCTAACGATTTCTCTAATATTGCAATAGACTTTGAAAGCGAACAGCATGGATCCTGACCGAGGCATATACTGACACTTTCAGACAACATCAAAAAGGACCTTTTGAACGATTTGACGAAGTTCCAAAAATCCCTTGCTCCATTACGGACCCCTGTGGGATTTGTGTTTATTCCAAGTTCAAATATTTTATATGTTTTCGTAGATGAAAAGCTGACATGTCGTGCTAAAGCCCAGGTATTTTCAAATCGTTAGAAAGTACTGAAAATAGACTCCCAATTGGCAAAACAAAAGAAGAAAAAAATGAAGTCCACGCGCATACATATAGACGGGGTGACCCCTGCGCACGACCCCTGACTATCGACCAATGCAAATGCGACTTTCGTTTTCAAGTTTAGCCTGTCTACTTTCATATTCTTTGCTTCCGGGAATAGCTGAAGATCGAGTGTTGTCAAAGCATATACCTATGCCTTGCGAGATTGCATGAACATGTGCCCGGTGTCCTAAGGATATATAATTGAATAATAGCTGAATAGGTCGCACTGTTATATCAATACAAACTTTAAAATATTCATATAGAATATTGTCTATTGAACATACTTTATTTGAACCGAGCGATTTTGTAGCAGGTAAAATTTCGGTCGTAGTTATTGGTGAATCAAGTTCAGAAAAATGTACTTTCGGCATCATTATCAGAAAAATGCGATAAAACTCCAAACAATCTTCGTTGTCATTTGATAAAGAGGTCTGTGCTAAGTTCTGAAAATGATTGAAAAATCTTCTATTTTAATAATGCCTTCTCCTGACTGATTACTATTTTTCTTTTTAAACATTTTCCAAAATGTACGTTGCCTACTACGTCTCCTGTCATTTTCTTGCTCAAATTTCTGTTATATTCATTTTTACATTTTCTGCCAAAATATTTATATTCTCTTTTTTTTTTGTTTAACAGTGATTGTCTTGTTTCATATGTTTTATTGACATTGTAATCAAAGATTGTCTTTTTATTTATTTTACATTTATTTTTACATTCATCATTATATCATTTCTGCATGTTTCTATCTACAGATGTAAAGTATACATTTTTAACAGAAACATTTTTTCCCTCAAAATATTAACTACCTTTGCTGTTAAAAAGTTTGTAAACAAAGCTTCTAAATCGTCTGCTAGTATATCACGGTTATAATCTATTCCTTCATTCAAAGACCGTTGTAATTGTTCAACATCGCTTTTTACTTCATTTAAAAAGGATTCCTTGTGTTCGGGGTTCCATTTATAAAATTTTCTCTTTTGGGTTAGATAATCAATTTTATGTGATCTGGTTTTAAACCAAAACGAAAATGGTGCGTGATTCCAGAACTCATAAAATCGTCAACTGAAAAATGTTTAGTTTGTCAAAATTAGAAGACGATGTTAATAAATAGTCCCATATCGAACTTTCTGTACTAAACGGGACAGCTTAAGCCTAGCTGGAGAAAAATCGATAATGCAACAGGTATGATCGTTATCGCCCGTAAATTTTACGTAAACTTCCGAGATTAAGCGGGGGTCATAAGTCACCTTATCTACAAACTCGATATTTATTGCCTTCAGGTAATAAGTCATTAGTATAAGCGGATTAAAGACACTTGTATAGGGATTATGTGACATCAGCGAAGGAAGAGTGAAGTTTGAGATATAATAAAATTCAAAGTCAAATAATAAAGAAAATAAGTACTTAAAGTGCATATCATATCTTTCCCTTGCGTCTTTATTTACATATTTAGTTGGTAGTACCAGAAAAGTATGTAGCCGTTCCAGGTAGTACTTAAAGGTCTTTTTATCCGTGAAAACATTTTATCACATAAGTGTGTAAGGCAACAAATTTATTTAGCAATATACATTTTCACATCAACACAAACTATAACAATGTACGTATATAATAACCATAAAAATAACTTCAGTTTCATTTGTCATCATAGCATACTGAAAACATACTATGTAAAACTTATAAAGAAAATACAACTGTGTACGCATGTTAACAACTTTTCTCTTTTTTATATATTGACCAGTATGAAAATAGAATGGCTTAACATATGTTACTATATATAGTAACAAAAATGAATGCGTTCTAGCAGATTGTTTTTTTCACGCACTGATTATCACTTTTCGGCCAGGGCCGAAAACTCATAATCATAATCGGCCCTGTGAACACATGCACGTGAAACCAATGGCCACATATAACGTAATCATAGTCTGTGCGCTTTCAACATGGCGGGCGAGCGGACGTTGAGGTCGTTAGCAAACCGGTTGTAAAACTTGACTGCTGCTATAAACGTGTCGGAAAAGGACACATATGATTTTATTGAATTATTAGAGAGGCGAACCATTTAATGAGCTTGATAGATACATAAATACGAAATTATGAACATTTCACTCCTTACCGTCAAGAAAGTATAAACGTCAGGAGTTGTAATTACTCTCCTTGTGTAGTGCAACAAAACATATGTATGAAAGACATTAAAACACGCCAGAGCCGGGCCGGGAGATGATAATCGGCCCGAAATTCATAATGTCCCTCGGGCTAAAGCCCTCGGGCCATTATTCATTTTCCGGGCCGATTATCACCTCCCGGCCCGGCTCTGGCGTGTATTAACCTCTAATTAATTCACAGTCAAGTCAAATGTTTGTTTTAATTTATAACTTTGTTAAGTATAATAAACTCGGGAACTAACTGAGGATATTTAACTAAAAAGGAAATGCAACATTGTGTAATTTGTCCACTTCTTTCTGGGCCTAATAAAGCGGAACGAGACATCTGTTTGAAATAATTCAAATTATCATTGCTATGTATAAAAAATAAATACAGTTTTATTTTGAAAATAGAAATGAAAAACCCACGTTAAGTTGCAATGCGTTTTGTTTATTGGATATACACATCAATAGCTTACAAACGTGTAATATTTTTTCAGAGTAGAAAGTGTGACATATATAAACACATTGTAAAGATATAAAGAATTGACAATAATTTCCACTTAAACGTAGAACACGGCAAAATTTGCAGTTTCCTGTGCGCCTTACACCCAAGTTGCACGTGCGAAATATGTACTTGAAAGAGGGGGACAAAGTTATTCAGAATTGATGCCCACGGAGCGATGTACCCTGTTTTCATGTACGGAAGCCTGCACACTTCAGAAATTGTAACATTTAATTTAAAAATCAAAAGTGTCGCTTGAATAAGCAGAACAGATAATGATCTTGAATATGGGATACAAGCGAAAGCGTAAACTTACAACATTTAAAATTATATCATCATTTAGATGAAAGATTAAATCAGCGAATGCCACCGAAGCAAATTCGTTATTTTAAACCATTTAAAAGATATAGCGAATAAAGCGAAATTATCCTTCTTTATTTAATATGTCAAAATTCTAAATCCCTTAAGTTCAATGTCCGATATTTTGCTTGTCCAAGATTCAGTGATACAAAATAATTCATATTCACTTATGAGATTAACGAAGTCATCACATGATCGTTTGGCTAATGATAAACCTTCAATGTTCCATGAACAACATTTCAGAACACTCTCGGGGTTATCCGTCGCACTTTCTTTATACAACTGCTTATTTATGTATAATTTGTCAACACTAAGATAAGCTTCTTTACCCTCTGATCGTGCTTTCTTCAAAACAGGAATCAGTTTCCTCCGCTTTTCAACGACTTCAGCCGGAAATTGCTCTCCTATGCCAAACCGTGTACCTTTAAGAAGCTTTGAAGCCTTAAATACGTCAATCATGTGCGTTCTTTGTAGTTTAATGTTTGTTTTGGCATCATCAATCTACAGTTTCGATTCTATTAGATCTAGCACCTTTGTCTCGCAGTCTTCATTCTTTTCTTCGGGAATGTTAAAAAACAATAAATTGTCTCTCATACTCCTGCATTTTAGGTCGGTAATTTCACGTTGGAGTTCTCCTTCTCGTGGTCGCTGTTCCGACTCAATATTGTGTAATTTGGTAAGCGATGAGTCAATTTCTTTCTGTTTTCTGTTTAATTGCTCCAATGTATCGCTTTCATATTGATGGCTTGTTTCAATGTCCTTGATTTTGGCCTCTAAATTGGTGACTTTTTTTATCAATATTGTCAATGCGAACATTTATGCTTTTAACACTGAATTGGATAGAGTTGTTTGTTTGTATATAAGTTTATTTATAGTCGCCACCGGTAACACATATGGGTGACTCCTCCAGAAGACTGTTAGTAATCTTAGTGGGAGGATAGTGCAAGATACAGAAGACGCTCCAATTCCAGAAGCTTCCCTGGTTCTTTAGCGTGCCAGGTGTAAAGCACCCATACAAGGGACTCTTATCCCAACGTCAGTAATTTTTAGTTGGAGAAGCGGGGGCTCGAACTCACGACCCCTGGTTTCGTAGACAAACAGTGTTACCACTGGACCACTGCGTCCGCTCTTTGTGTAGAGTCTAATTGGTTTAGCCTTTTATCCATCGAGTCTAGACGTTGCATAATCATAGAAAACATGTCCGCTTGCTGTCTGTTATTGATTGGCGTTGAAGGCGTATTATTTGGAGAGAAAAAAACAGGCGATGCTATGTTCATTTGCATATTTTGGCCATTTGTGTTACTGTAATACATATGATTCGGCAAGATAAAATTCTGACCTGACTGTAATTGACTAAACTGTCCAATGTGATTTTCAGTTTGAATGGAATTCGCGCCTTTCTGGGCCATTGTTGTACTTCTCTCCTGTGTTTTTTCTTGTGTTTCTGGTGACTCTTTTGACTTTTTCCGTTTTCTAGGCATTGCAGGCCCGGATCCAGAAATTTTGATTGATTGTGTGTGTGTGCAAGTGGGGGGGGGGGGGGGGGGGGGCACCAGTTTAGAATGGAAGGCGTCAGCGGTGAGACGCATAGCTCTGTTTGGGAGTAGGTACGGGAGGGGGCCCTCCACTCGTGTTAGGTGGGGTTGGGGTCAGGGGGTTTCCCCCTAGAAAATTTTGAAATAGGTATGAAATGGTGGTCTCTTGTGCATTTATGTCTAAATTTTGAGGTACGGGAGGGGTACTCCCATCAATTTAGGGGAGTCAGCGGGTCTCCCCCTGGAAATTTTTGAAATATAGGTATAAAATGGTGGCCTCTGGTGCACTTTTTGTCTAAGTTTGAGGTACGGGGGAGGGTACTCCTGTCATATTTTTTACTTGGGGGGGGGGGGGGGGGGGGGGGGGGGGGGGGGGGGGGGGGTCAGGGGGTGTCCCCATGGAATTTTTAAATATATGTATGAAATGGTGGCCTCTGGTGCATTTTTGGTGTAAATGTTGAGGTACGGGAGTGAGCACTCTCATCATTTTAGGGGGATCAGGGGGTTCTCCCCCTGGAATTCTTTTAAATAAAGGTATGAAATGGTGACCTCTGGTGCATTTTTTGTGTATAAATTTTGAGGTACGGGAGAGGGGTACTCCCATCATTTTTGGCGGATCAGTTGGTCTCCCCCTGGAAAATATAGATATGAAATGGCGGCCTCTGGTGCATTTTCTTGTCTAAATTTTGAGGTATGGAAGAGGGCACTCCCATCGTTTTAGTGGGGTCAAAAATAGTTGGATGCAACTTTGATCAGGATAGGTCACTCCTCAGCCAACTGGGGAGGGGGGGGGGGGGGCGGATGGATCCGGGCCTGTGCATTTATTCAGTCTTTTCCTATGATATATCCGAGTGTATATCAAAATCCCCTTGATCAAAATCCCCTCCACTGAAAAATGACTGAGTGTTACAAAATCCCCTTCACGCATTTGCAGGGGGTATCATAATCCCCTCTGTGATTAACATTATAGATATATAGATATTGCATGCACATTGCACCATCACAAGACATTTAAACTCCTTGTAAAAATAGTTTTTTTCTCATGCAAAAATTATGTGACCATCATTTTTTCACGCATGCGCACTAATCTATAGATATAGATATGCTCATAATTATTTTGCGTAAAAAGTGTAAAAGCTTTAATACTGGTACATATAATTCCTTAAATAAACAGGATATACATCCCAGCCAACACCTGACGTCGGATCAACGTTGAAACAACGTTGGATTTTGGTCGCGACGTCGGTGACATAAATACAACGTCGGTTCAACGTCATATTTACGACGTCTAGCAGACGTTATATTTAGACGTCTTTACGACGTTGGATTCTGGTCGGACTTGAAGAGAGTGCAATGTTGTCATTTGTTAAACAACTATTTGGTGTAGAATTATTTTCAAAGTGTTAGAATAATTACTTGTTCTCACAAAGTCCTGAAAATGCGCGTAAAACTGACAAATAATATTTCTTTTGGATATTAAAAATCATAACTGTTTTTTTTTTTCTCTTTTTTTTCTTTTATACAACAAATCATATTACAGACTGTTTACTTTTCAGAATATTAAAATAATAATACTACTAATAATAAATTCTGTACAGGAAATCAATATACATTGAACTTGTATAAATTATTAAACCAGTAAAATTTCTCTACACATGATGTCTATTAGTCACGCATTCTCCAGATAAGCTTGCTTTGGTTTACACGATATTCCTGTAATTTGATACATTGGAGAGGTTAGATAGACAGTTTCAAGACACTTTACACAAAGGGATCTGCAACGTGAGTAAAATATTTTAAACTTATCTTAATTTGATGACTGCTGATGTTTTGTTTGTTTAAAAACCAAAACAAAAACATTTATTTTAGAACTGCATTTTACCAAAGTTTGTGCACTTTTTTGAGATCAGGGAGATCAGGGAAGATATCTGAATCTTGGATATATTATATATTTGTTTTTCATGAAGTGATTATGATTCTAGCTCTTACGAAGTAACATTTTCGCTTTTTTTATTTCGATTTTGTGGACATGAAAACTTTGTATTTTATACATTTCAAGTAGATGTTTTAGCTATGTTGAAGAGGCATGCATAATTGACTACATTTTATCTAATGGACTTTTATGTTGTCACAAGTGGGAATAAAGATTAGAAAATACATACAATTGTGTTGATTAGATGCTGGGTCACAAGTAAAATTCCAACGTTTAAATAGCAGAAATTCATTACCTATTATACTTAGATTATGGGTAGAATGCAGTCGTTAACAAGTTGGGTTATGGTTGGATTGTGGTTGGGTTAAGGTTGCATCATTGTTGGATATTAGTTAGATTCCCGACGTTGTATCGACGTCGGATTATGACGTCTAAAATACTTTCAAATCCAACTATAATCCGACGTTGATCCGACGTCGGGGTCCAACGTCGGTACAACGTCAATACGACGTCTTTTGTTTGCTGGGATATATCGATAAAAATCGACATATGACTGCTTTAATTTATGAATATACAGAGTAAAATATTGAAAGGCAGTTCGGAAAAAAGCAGAATTATTAGTTCATCAAGGCTATGTGATTTATGGAAGATCAAATTTGTTTTAAAAAATCATATTATAAAGTAAAAATGTAAGAGTCCTTATCCTTTTGTCTGTTCATTTCGACTTAATACCTGTTTTTGGTATTTTTTGGTATATTTTATGATTATTCGTTTGAAAATTGCTTATAATTCTATTTATTATTTATTTTAGTCCCGTGATTGTACACAATTACATTTTTGTTTTGAATAACATAAAATAATTTAATTGTATCCAATGTTTAATCACCCTTTAAATTTCGTTGTGTATTACAATATTTCCTAGGGGTAAGCAATATCCGGTCAGTGTTCTTTGAAGCCGGGTCATAAAAGGTTATGTTACCCCACTTACTACAAGTGATAGGTGTTTTATGGTTTTATGGTTATTGCATTGTAATATATATTTCTCTTCCTTCTATCTTTAAATCGTTCTTTTTCTTTCTCTCGGGGATTTAGTTTGTATGATTTTTACACTTATTACATTAATCTTATGACAGTAGGAAGAATTAGTAAAAACTATTACCCAGCTTTAGAATTCACGGTGATAAATTATTAACACTGACTGTCCATCTATGAATTTACATTATGCCAATAAATGTTAATAGGGTTGTTTCGTAAATATTTACTGAGTGAATAGCGAATACTGAAGATCCTGGTCCAATGCCGTCAGTTTAATTCACGACTCGTGTTTTGTGTAAAACATTATTCCAGTGGTGCTGTATTATGTTGTTCCTGTTTTTAATGTTTAGTTACAGACACTGTTTTTTTTTTGTGCGTAAATATTTCTTTTGTGCACATAGATATATGTTCAGGATTATGTTTCATGTATTAACAAGTGTTAAATTGTGAAGCTGACTAGAAAGACAGTCCGCTTTGTTAAGGCTAAACGGAGGAATTAACTTATTTGATAGCTTTTGTAAAATCTTAGCTGTCATAATTTTCTTTTTTTATGTGCAAGAATACAGCTGCAAGATAATTGTAGTATTCTGACTTAAAGCAAAAATGTATGTATTAGATGTGTGATATGTAATGTCTTTTTGAATATTTTAGATAACATATTCATATTCTTAAATATTACTTTTATTTGACAATTAATAAAGTATTCTATACATTCCACTTTTCATTTTAATATTAAAACTTCATTCAAGTACATCGTTAGGTAAACCGCCCGCCCGTAGATATACAGATAATGACCAAAGCCGTTAATTATCGATTTTGTCTCCGTGTTCCAACAACTGTTGTACCCAATCTTGGGATATTGCTCAATTTACGGATCCCTAAAATGCGTGCGCAATCTCAAAACTGCGCACAGTAGGATCAGCCTGTAAACCATCGTTCAGTAATTAGCAATATATGCATACATATGAACAAATAACTAGCTTTATCTTTGTCAGATCAGTCGTCTTGTAAATTATTTCATGATTAGTTATTTTTTTTTTCCTAAACAAAATTACATTTCTTTTACTATTCTACGTTTTCTCTTAACAGATTTTATGTGTCGGAATAATATAATTGTGTATGTATTATGAGTGCGTTGTAAACGGATTTTGTTTTACATTTTGCCAAAAGACAAATGAGCCGCGCCATGAGAAAACCAACACAGTGCGTTTGCGACCAGCATGGATCCAGACCAGCCTGCGCATCCGCGCTGGTCTGGATTCATGCTGGTCGCAAATACACTATGTTGGTTTTCTCATGGTGCGGCTCAAATACAGAAGCGAAACCTTATACGACACTCAAGTGAATAAAATCAATTAATCTCTGTTCAATGGGCGAAGTTCCGAAGTAGGCTAAGTACCTAAAATATAGAAACATTTATGCAAAACGTTTTAATTATACGGATTTCATTGTTAAAACAACGTAGACATGTTTTAAGTGGTTAAATGCAAAAAGAACTGAAAAAGAAACATAATTTCAAAAACTTTTAAACAACTCTACATTTGGAGAAGATTATCTTTTATTTTACTTATTTATTTCTTAACAACTTTTAAAATCAGACATAATTTCTTCTGGTTTCTTTGAATTCGTGTTATCATTCCAAATTTTGATTTATTTCCTAAAGCAGAGGATTTATTTTTGTCGGAATCGACGAATCCGTCCGGTAGCAGTGCTAGAACAGAACAGAAATTGTATTTTCAACTTGTACACAAGGTACCTCGTTGTACAACATACATAGAAAATATACTACATACATGGTCAACGTGGTTTGAAATACTATGATATTGTCCAATTTATTTGACCTGTCAAAAAATAGACCCGGCTTTCATTATATTCTGTTCGAGCCTATATAAGATTAACGTGAAAGCCGGGAACATGTTTTGACAGGCCAATTAAATAGTACAATACGTATCATATGAAAGTAAAGAGATGGTAAACACATTATTATACACATTATTATAATTTGTATATAGAGCTTATAACCGTAGGCGAACAGTGTTGTATTCGTAAACATTTCTTCTCATTTCTTCATACTGACTATTGTTGTAATTTGATATTGTATGACATTGTTGATTTAATGTTCAAATTTATATTACTTAACATTATCTACCTAACTGCCATACCATTGATACCAATATAACTGTAACATACGTGATTTAAATGTGATATATATCGGGTACTGTAACTTTGTTTTGTCATGTTATGAAATAATATTTGCTGTTTTATGTACATGTCACTATAATAAAATATTTACTTACTTACTTATACTTATATCTGATATCGCTCGGTGGGGATAGAGTGCGAAATGGACTTTTCGTCTGCGAAATGGACTTTTCGTCTGCGAAATGGACTTTTATTATTTAAATTACGGCTTTAATTTAAATGATGTCTGAATTTTCTTAAAAAAAGATATGATAGATAAGAGTTAAACCTACATGCTGGTCATTCTTAATAATATATATTTTTATCCAATTTATAATCGAAATTTTACAATTTATTAAGACCGCGTCCTACGGATATTTTCTTGCAAGAAGTTCTACGAAATGGACTTTTATTTTTTGATAGATGAACATTTACTCTTGGACACTAAAAAGCATGGTAAATAAGTTCACAGACACATGTTATTATATTACTTTAATATTCAAAATCACAATCACCCTACTACCTTCGCCATAATTGCGCAGAGCCAGGTTACGTTTTTGATTGGCAAAGAAAATATATCTTGCAAGATTTCTAGTGTGTATTAAGTAATTGTATTCATTAAAAAAGAAAGTAAATGGTTCGACGATAGATGTTTAACGGAAATAAAACTTGTAATAGTACACGGAACAATTTTACACGTAAAAAACTGATTTCTAGTCGCAACTTTGTACAGGCGTGAACACAGTATAATAAAGTAAAGAAAATTGCACAATGAAAGGATAAAATTAATGAAGGGAAACGACTGGAAAAATTAGCTAATAAGAATCCCAGGAAATTCTGGAAAAATATAAATAAAAAGATGAAAAAACAATCTGAAAGTTCGGAATCAATTACTGTAAATGATTTGCATATTCATTTCAAAACGTTACTTGCAGAAATGCTAAATGAAAGAGATATTTTTACGGAAAATCAAGCTGATGAATTAGATACTTTTTTTCTGAAAATGAATTACGTACCGCCATCTTTTCTCAGAATAACAATAAATCGCCAGGTAGTGGCAATATTACAAGCGAAATGTTAAAAACATCATACGATATTATTTCTCCTTTCCTGCTCAGATTGTATAACAGAGGGAATTTTTAAATATTAATGAAGCAAACAATTATAGAGGGATTACATTAATTTGGTTTACTCGTATAAGACTTAGCTCACACAACTTAGCCATAGAAACTGGTAGCTATAACAACATACCAAGGGAAAATAGAATAATGTGCTTTGTGTAATAAGAATATGATTGAATCTGAATACCACTTTATGTTATGTTGTACAAAATATCATGATATTAGAAAGAAATATCTAGGTAATGTATCATGGCCTAGTAGACAGAAATACTATTCTTTGATGTCAACTAATAGTAAAACTAAACTAGTTAACATAGCCATATATATAAAAGAAGCTATGAATATCCGTATTAATACCTTGAACAATGAACTGTTTCTGTGATTATTACATATATATGTTGCAAATGAAATGTTTTTGTATTTGTACCTGTCTTTGCCATAATGTGTGTTTTGTAAATGGCCAAAGGCAATTTTATATTGCTGAATTTTGCCAATAAATTTGTGTAACTTGTAACTTATTAATTAACACAATGGCAAATGTGTATTCACAATTACTGCTAAACAGACTTTATGGTAAAAAAAATACGACAAGATTTCTGATAATCAGTTTGGATTTCAAAAGGGGAAATCTATTAGTGACTTTATTTTCATGTTACATTCCATAATCTCTCGGGTCATAAACTTTATTGTATCTTCGTAGATTACCAACAGTGCTTTGATAAAATCGATATAGATTTTGTTATCCCTATTTACCAATCAGAATTGAGAATACAGAATGACCTAGGCTAGTTTATTTTCTGAAAACCAAGTAGTGTAATTGAAATGTACAGCTGATGTACATGTATTGTATTTGACCTGTCAAAACATGTTCCCGGCTTTCATTATATTCTGTTCACGCTTGTACAAGATTAACATGAAAGCCAGAAATATGTTTTGACTTGTCAATTAAATAGTACAATACGACCATATTAAAATAAGCTTACATACAAACAAACAGGACCCATCACAGTGTAATATAATTCCGTGGATACGCCTTGTTACCCATTAATTTACATTGAAAGCGAAAAAGGTAAAGTGTAACGTTTTTTTGATGATGCAATATATGAGAGGAAATATTAAATTCATGGACTACGTGAGTAATATTTATGCACAGTGTTATGCAGTAAATATTTGCACAAATCTTTTTAAGGGGACGCATACTTTGAAATTAGAAAAAAGTGGGTGGGGTATGATAAAATTTACCTGCAAAAAAGTACAAGGTTTTGGTACATGAAATGGATACTGTTTCAACTGTTGTAAGTACATAAAGGATTGCTCACTAAAATAAAAATGAGAAAACTGAAACAAGAAAGTTATTGTTGAATTACATAAGACTTATTGTGTACATTCAAAGTCAACAATTAAGACTTTTTGGTGCGAAAATAATAGTGCTTCACCTTGTCTAAACATTTATCAATGTCCTACAGATTCTAATTTAAAGAAAGAATGTGAAGTATGGTCACTGTCTTGCTTTTCATTTCGCATATGTAAGCTAAAACACATTATTTAGTTTGTTTACAAAGTAGTTCATAAGAAAAGATACGGTGGTCAAGGAATGCCACATTCCAAAACTAAAAGAGTATATTCCCCTTAATACATTAAACATTTATCGTTACATAAGTCTAGTGGCTTACAATAAGGGCCTAGAAATGTTGCCATTATTAATTTTTAACTTGGTATTCATGAACTACAATGCACTTAAATATCAAAACACATTCAACAAACTTTTGAAAATGTATTGTCTTAAAAATCCCTAAAATAAGGTATGAAATTTGGTTGAGAGGTCCAATCAATGTGTATATGTGCAAAAGTAACATTCTAATCTGTTCACAAAAGTTACTAATACACAGCAGGCATGTCAATGATCAAAACTGGACGAATATACAGTTATCCTCACTTTAATGTCATTTATAATTTGTCCTTGAATTCTCCACCATACTTTTCATAACTCTGTTTGCACGAGTTGCACGAGAATGCTGTCATTCACGTAAAAAATGGGGTCAAATAAGTTGTAAATGCAATATCATCTAAACGTAATTAATGGATTATGCAGTTCAAGATAAACTTTATCTCATAACGTAACGAACATGTATAATGTTGTAACAACAACTTTACTTACACTGATTTAAGTAGCAGTCGGTTTATAAGTGACCTTATTGATTCATTTTATGTTTGTTATTGTTGTCAAAAAGTATAATGGAAGTGCCTCACAACTGAACCGGAAACCAGTTTGATGCGCAAAGTAGTCCAATGTAAGTAATATTTTTTGACAAATGTCCACAGAAATTAATAATTTTCTAATATTAAAGACGAATATCTGAATAGGATTCATTATTTGATAAGAAATTATAATCATCGACATGTTTTTTTTAAAAATCGTACACGTGCTGACACCTAAGTTGTCTCCCGTTGTTTATTAGAGTTACCTTTCGTCCAGCGCAGTAATACATTTGCAGTGAATCGCCGAGAAGTCGTGGGAAAATTAAAAACCATGTAAATAAACTAAAATTAACCATCTTTTCAAGATGAATTTCAAGTGATCGCCATTATGCATTTAACCCGCCTGACCGTGTGTAGCATTTTAGATATCTGTTCTATGGTATTCTTTGAGTAGAATGTCATGTTATGCCCTCGCAATGCTAATCCCACTCTGATTTTTTTTGTTTACATTTTAATCAATGAGAAATATGGCGTCTATCCCGAGCTGAAATGACGTGGCGTTAAATTTTTACATGTTTAAGCAAACCTGGTGTGTTAGAAAGAAAATCTCATCCATTCAACATTATTTGGAACACTGTTATTGTAAAAAACCTGTTTTTTCCTTATACAAAAGCTTAATATTTTGTGTTGAATGTACTTTCACAAAGACCTCTGTTTTCCTATTACATTCATAGTACCATAATCCTTATCCACAAAATACTGAATATTACAGGTGTCCATCAGTATTATATCAGTTTAGGAATATGTTTTTTATTTTCCCACCATCGATTTCTTGAATATGCACTGTAGGACCACATTCGTAACAGATTGCATTTGTAACAGATTTCGAACGTATGCGATCGCATTCGTTACAGGTAAAATGTGTTACGAATGTGTTTGGCCAACATGGGGGTTGACATGAGAAGCACATATGTATCATGTTGAGTTTTATACTGCAAATGTTTTATCAGTTGGTTGTCATCGCAACATCATTGAATGACTGCCATAAGGTCAGAGACCACCAATTCAAAAAAGTACAGGGAACTTACTGGGAATGAGGTAAGTGTATACCTGGGAATAAGGTAGCATGTGTGCGTTCTGATTGGTCAGTCATGTAAACAAACCCAAGAAGTGATTATTTTTTTCAAAATGGAATATTTTTACTACATATACAGTATATCATTATATATTTTGACAAAATTTGCTACATTTTATGTGTATTGAAAAAAAGTTTCATCAAATGAATTTCTCCCGCCATGACAACGATGTAAACAGGGGGTCATCTCATTCACACGAAAATTACTTAAATAAAGTATCACTGTTCATATGTTTTTCGTCCGATATTTTGGTGGAACTAAGATAGTTCTTGAAAAAAATGTGATTGGATATACATGTTTCGATTTATGGAAGACCGTACACGCCATAATGTTATAATGGAAGTCTATGGGAAAACAATTGGTGTTCTCTACCCATAAACACCATCACAAGTTAGCGTCATCGTCGTCGACGTCATAAAGTAATTTGAGCCGTATCATGAGAAAATGGGCCTTTGGGGAATCTTCGAGGCTTTGCAACCAGTGTGGGTCCGGAACAGCCTGCGCATCCGCGCAGTCTGATCATGGCCGACACCGTTCGTTGTTATTTCAAACAAGGCTTATTCTACCTGAATATGAAATTTTCTGACCCTAATTCAGATGCATAAATATACAGGTCAGCCTAAATATAGACTTTACATAAATTCACGAAAATGTCCGATATGCCAATCAGTTTCCCTTGACATGGCTCAATTTTTATTATCATTGCTGCATCCACTGCCACTACCACTATAATATGATTACAACTTCATCTACTTCTACTGTTTCCTCGACTAGCTGAATTGTTGACCCACATGCTCAGGTCACTAGTTCGAACTCGGTGGCGACATACCTCTTTCGTTATCCAGAGCTGTTTCAAGTTGGGTGACAAACAGGAAGTTGCTATGTCCTGGGACAAATTATATACAACTTGTCATGGACGGAGTCGTTAGCTTTAAGTCTAGGAGGGCCCCGACCTTGTGCATGCTGCGAACTAATGTCTATGAGATTCGATTCTAAGAAAATACACCTTAGTTTTTAATTACCCTCAGCCCAGTGAGCCCGCTTGAAAGGTAACAGGCCTTCTTTAATCACAATCCCACCGTGAAATAGCGGAGTTTGTACGTTTGTGCAGTTATATATATAGGTTCTTGTCCTTGGTATAACTTGCCCATGCATAGTCAGATTTTCAAATTATTTGGTACAAATGATCAGCATGGATAGAAGGTTCGTTGCGATCATGATCCATTTTGCTGTATCCAAGATCAAGGTCACAGCTTTGAACTTAGATTTTTCTTCTTTTTTTTTTATTTTGTTGTAATATATACGTTTGTGTCCGGATCATAACTCGCTTTAGTCAGATTTCAAAATACTTTGGTACAAATAACCACCATTTATTGACAATCTGTAGCTAGTGATCATATTTACACTAATTACTGCAAACTTCTCAAAGTTTGGCACCCTGTAGAATGGTTTTGATGAATATTATGTTTGTTTGTTGGATTCAGAGCGCCTGTATTCAACAGTATATAGGTAATACAGTTTAGAGCAGTATACAACGGACCAGTCCAAGATGATGATGATGATTATGATAATAAAAATGTCAATAACATTAAAATCAGTACAACATTATCTTTATGTTAGTAACAGGCAACTTCCCAGGTTTAAACAGCACTGATAGGCGAAAATCGCAACAGATACGAGTAGTTTTCACCCGGTCTCGAACGTGCGTCCCTTGACGCTCTAGTCGATGGTTAGTTCTTCCCATTAATTTCAATTGAAATTATACCCTGGCTCATATACGAGTTTATACTCATACGTTCGTTTACGGGTCTGGAAAAACGCACCGATACACGTAAAGTCTTAACTGGGTGGATGAGAGACACAATATCTCTGGAAATTCCGGCCCTAACTGGGAATTCAACCCGCTCCGCCGGTTTAGTAATCTGTAAAACTATCCACTGCACCACCCCTCACCGATGGAGATACTTGTGCCGCTCCTATAGAGATGCAAAATAAGAGGGTTTCCAATGGGACATATTTCATTTGATGTATCCATTGCCGTCAAGTATAAGATTTTTTTTTTATTTTTGATGTTTAAAGCAATGCAAATTGACAAAGATAAACAAAACGAAAACGGAAAACCTATCTTGCAGCGAATCCGCGGACGCCGACGACATCAGGATCAGAACAATAGCCATGAGCAGTCTTCGAATAGTCAAGCTAGTCACTATTTTAAAGTATACATAAATGTATATATACCCGGTGTTCTACGGAAATAAGTTTTTACAAGACTTTCTACGTTAGTTGAGACTGCCTTGATCTTGATTTCAGTGCATTTTATTTGCTGTTGAAGCGATACAACCAGCCATTTGCCGTTTATAAATGTTGAATTGCATGTGGTGTGCATCTTCCCCCTTTAATTAAACATAGTCATATATTCATGCATTTAGTAAAAATGAAATCTTACAAACCAAAACCGATATGAGTAACATGTACATGTATTACCATGCTTCTATGAACAGACCGGTCATGATAACGATATTCTTGCCAAGTTTAATTGCCAAATAACAAACCAGTACCAAGCTACCGGGCCGGAAATATCCCTCTTATCAACAATAGGGTCGTCATGGCCAACTATCGCTCACATGAGTAGTACTACACTAAACATGTTATTAAATCTGTGATTTTTGCCATTTCAGGGGCCATAACTCTAAGACAAATAGCGTGATGTGGCTACTCTTCGAGGAAAAAAACAAGATCTTAATGATATGTAACTTCAATGCAAGTTTGGTCAAAATCAAATAATAAATGTGATCTATGTCATGTTCACAGTGCTAAAATCAGCAAAATTTGTCATTTTATGGGCCATAACTCCAGGATAAATGGTTCTATATAGCCGGTTTTCGCAAGGAACCGAGATGTTATAGAAATATAAATTCTTTACAAGTTTGATCAAAATGAAATAATAAATATGGCTTCTATTGTGTTCACAAGACTAAAATAAGCAAATTTTGCTATTTCAGCCATAACTCCGAGACAAATGGCGCGATATGACTGTTTTTAAAGGAAGTGAGAAGTTTAATAAAGTCAAATAATGAACGTAGTCTCCATTGTGTTGACAAGGACAAAGTCAGCATTTTTTGCCAATTCAGGGGTCGTAACTCCAAGTCAAATGGTGCAATACGGTTGTTTTTGAAAGGAACCGAGATCTCATAGATATATAAGTTACGTACAAGTTTAGTCAAAATAAACAAAATATAAGGTCTATCGCGTTCTCAAGGCTAAAATCAGTAATTATTGCCATCTCTGGGGCCATAACTCAAAGACGAATAAGGTGATATGGTCGGTTTTTGAAAGGAACCGAGATATCATAGATATATGCAAGTTCTGTGCAAGATTTGTCACAATCAAATAATAAATGTTGTCTCTATCGTATTTATAAGAAAAATGTGAACTGACGGACGGTCGGACGACGGACGACGTACAAAGGATGATCACAACAGCATACTTTGTCACTTCGTACAAGTGAGCTAAAACATGTTACAAATGTGTTTCAGATGTAAAAATGCACTTTTTTGTTCATTTTACCAATTGAAAATGACATGTGACAAATGTGATCAGATGTCACATCAAAAATCGGTATCGATCACATTTGTCTCAAAAATTGTTACAAATGTGCTTGATTTCTGTTACATATGCGATCTCATTTGTAATACCTGTTACATATGCGATCGCATTTGTAACACCTGTTACAAATACGATCTGTTACGAATGTGGTCCTACAATGCACTCCTTCCGCATTTCTGTATGAACAGTGAATGTAGCAATATGCGTCCCCTTAACTGATTTTTTATTTAGCATTGGCACTATGGATATTTTAAATATTGAATTTGAATTATAATCTGAGAAAATAAATGATATAGGGCGGTGTGAACGAAATGGGGAATGGAATCTCCGACTGGAATGTAACGGTCTTCCATTAGAAATTACATGTTTTAAAGAATCGTTCGGTTTTACGAACGGGGAATTTATAGTGTTGTTATACTTTTTGTTATATGAGCCATGCCATGAGAAAACCAACATAGTGGCTTTGCGACCAGCATAGATCCAGATCAGCCTGCGCATCCGCGCAGTCTGGTCAGGATCCATGCTGTTCGATAACAGTTTCTCTAATTGCAATAGCAGCATGGATCCTGACCAGACTGCGTGGATGCTGGTCGCAAAGCCACTATGTTGGTTTTCTCATGGCACGGCTCATATAATTGTGAATGATGAGATTCCTCTTATTGGAAAGTTAAAAGAACTATGTTTTTATCAATATATAGACACTAACAGAAAAGTTAATTACATGTTATGTGTGCCGGAAATCCATTGCACAATAAGTCTTAAGATATTTTGTTAAAAGCGCGGTTATCAATGTAAGAATTTTCGGAAAATTTGTACTTGTAATATTTGTGTTATAGATCATGCGTATAATGCATGACAAAAACTTCCTTTTAATACAGGAAACATATGAATCAATGTCACACGGGTCAGATACTTTTCATTAGTTTATACAAAACGTTAATGGAATATGGAAGTGAATTTGATCACTGTGGCTTAATCTTTCGTTCTTATTGTATCAGGCTGGTCACATTGCCCGATCGGGCTTAAAAGCCCAGTGGAGCTATTATTGCCCGATCGGGCTTAAATTTATAAAAAGAAGTATGAAATTATGGCCATATCACATACAATGACATGACGGCGAGTCCTAAAATTGGTACATTTTGACTAAATAAGTACATTTAAATTATGAAGAAAATAACTATAAGAATTATGTTGTTTAATTCGCAGATATGTTGGAAAATTACATATTTTTGCATATAAACTTATAACAACTAGCCTAATTTTAAAACAACGATACCTTTACAAATACTGAACGATTCACTCAATTTTTTTCAGTAGGTCGCCATCTTGACTTCCGGGTTATGTTACAAAATTTGCGACTATTCTGAAATGCATATATCGTTAGCATACTATTGTTTCAATAATTGCTACAGTCTACATAAAAAGTATTGGACTCCATAACTTTTCGTAAGTTGATGAATAGTATATTTCATAAATAATCATTAGAGAGTAGACAAATGTGTGTATATATACACGTTGTGCGTGTTTTCCGTGCTAGATTTACACTTTATGACATTTTAAATTAACATGTCTCCTGGGTCTTCAACACTAGACACATAAAAATCATTAGATGTTGGTTCAGAGATTTTGATACACAAACTTGAATTGACATCTTTTAAGTAATAACCTGACAAGAAGTAAACGTGGAATATGCACGACGTTCACGGGACTTACACTATCAGTTAGTATAGGCTCTGAAAAGAACGGGTTTTAAATGATTTAGTTTAATTTCATAAAAAAGAGGTGTTTACGTATGTTTAACTATCGTTCAATTAAACAACTGCATACACGCTTAAAATCGTTAAAATTATACTTAGCGTCAAAGTATATGTTAAATTACAGTAAATAGTTTTGGCACAGCCTGTACTAATTAGTAATCAAAAGGATGCTGACGATATATGCATTTTAGAATATTTGTAAATATTGCAACATAACCCGGAAGTCAAGATGGCAGCCTACTGAAAAAAAATGAGTGAATCGGTTCAGGATTTGCAAAGACATCGCTGTTTAGGCTAGTTGTTATAAGTTTATGTGCAAAAAAAACAGGCCCGTGTGCAGGATTTGTTTGCTGGGGGGGGGGGGGGGGGGGGGGAGGGGTATCCCCTGCCGATTGTGAAATTTTTGTAATATGGCACATGAATAGATGCATTTTCCTGCTACCTGAAACACCTTTAAGGATGCATGAATGTATTATATATTTGAGGAAAAGTCTACTTTTTAATCATTTCATCAAGCCTTTTCAATGTATGTATGATTGTACAGTCACAGTGTATGGACTTATTTTTCTGTATGATACCCAGTTGAAAAAAATGTTGAAGTTTTAAGATGATTATTAGGTAGACTAGCTCCTAGACTATGATGATTTTTTCCCACATTTTTATGATTTCATGTAGTGAACTGAGCCAGTCTATATACTATGTCCAATATTACAATTTTAACATTAGTCCTCTTAGAAAATCTCTAGAATAGACTGGCTTTTGTCTCTATGAACATAAAAAAGAAAAAAAAATCATAGAAATATCATAATTATCAGTCTAGTGGCTAGTCTAATTATTAAGTGTATCCTATTTGCAAAATGGCCAAATGTTTTTAGATTTCCAACAAAACAAACGAAGTATTATGACAATTACTATTTACATCACAGATTTCAAATGACAATGAACTCTTAACTGTACCAAAGATCTATAAAAATAAATAGATGTGTATTTTATACTTCTTTGACTGTACAAACTATAACATCACAGCACATATTAAATGATATTTTTATGTATAAAACCCCTCATAAGTAACGAGTTTTAGATGCGTTTTGTAAGATTTACTGAGAAACTACTTTTAAAACTATGAGAGTTTTTAAGTAAGGTTATTGGACCCAAAAGAGTAAAATTGATACAGTAGTTTCAAATTCATAATTGTTGTAAAATAAAAAGATAGGATAAATATCTATCAATTTAAAAAATTTGGGGAATGTGCCGTAATGTAAAAACAAAATACAACCATCATAATGTTTCAATTTTCAGATTCATTTTATGATTTACTTAACAAAACCAACAATGTAATGATCATTTTATAACACTTCCAAAGAGTAAAAAACATAATAGTTTCTCCACTATCCAATCAAGTACCGATCAAGCGATCAATGAAGCATGCACAGATAAACTTTTACCTGTGACATGCCTGGGGCTAATTTCCACTACCGGACACGGTTTTATGGCTCTTTAGCCTGTGTATTGCTGTCAAATCAAGCCAGTTGCGCTGGTGTATAAATTTGTTAATTGAGGGCCCATAGTAATAAAAATCGTAACTAGCCAGCCAGCCCCCTGGCCCCCACCTGGACACGTGCCTGAAAAAGGTAATTTTCCAACTTATCTGCGCATTAAGCAACATAATTTTTAAAAGAGAATTTTTTTCTCATAAATGTTCTTATTTAATCAAAATGTACCAAGTTTAAGACATTCAAAAATCGCGGTCAAGTCATTGTATGTGATACGGCCATAATTTCCCACTTCTTTTCATAAATTTAAGCCAGATCGGGCAATAATAGCTCGATTGGGCTTTTAAACCCGATCCGGCAACGTGACCAGCCTATTTTATGTCTGTCCATAAGACTTTATTAGCGTAAGTTATATTTTTTGCTTTTGTACTTAGCCAGTTTTTTCAACAATATTCTGTTTGCGAGAAATACAAGTAACAGGAAGTTTCGGGACAGCGTGAAAACTTTTGACAGTCGCAGTAAACTTATTCTGCATGTTCCTGTTAGGAAATCCCCAATGAAATCCGTTGGGAACGTTTTCTGATACATGTACAATGTATTTGTAGTGATTACATCTCTGATAATAAATTTATGTTGAGATTAAAGTATAAAATTGCTTCGCTGACATTTTTCAATGTTTATTTTGTGTTTTGATCCAGCAATTTAGTGTCATCGGCAGTCCACTGTGTATTGAAACCCGTGTCGGGATAAATATCTCGTCGCATCTGTTCACATCATATTTCCGAAGGTTTAAGTCTCTTATTTAAAAGTATGAGTTAAATTCAACACATTACAAGTTTCGAAATGAATATTAATGTTTGATTTATTGGAGCAAGTAAGTCTGATCAGTATTTTATGACTTTTTTAGATTTTTTAATGCATTGCCAGCTTTCATAGCCAAATCGCTGGCTTATCGATGAAATTGTCTCGCTTGAAAATACGCTATCGGCGTTATCGATTTCTCGATCCGATTGATTTCGCTACTATAGAGATATATAGGAAATGATTTTTTAAATTGTAATTATAACTTTTTTATTTTTTATGCCACATAATTTATCCACGTACATGACGTATGAGCACAAACTTTAATCTTTCATTATTATAATGATGTAAAAAGTTTTGTGATTTAATAGCTTCCCTACTCGTTATAAAATGGATACTGTCACTCCCTATTCCCACAATAGAAAACAGAAGGGAAAAGAGTCATTTTTCATAAAAAAGCATTTTTCAAATAGATATTTCGTATTTTTATAATTTTCGTACAAAATTTATCCACGTATGTGCACAAACTACAAAGTATGAAGATTTTAATGGTGTTTTTAAAAATGAAATTTATCATGATCTTAATGCTTCCCTTTAAATCAGTCATGTTTTAGCAAAAAAACTTTCTGGCCATTCAACGGGTTTGTGAAACGCGTATTACATAACTAGACCTATTACATGTATTTGTATACTGATGGTCGATTACAGTATGATTGTGTTTAATCTTGTTTGTTTTTTCTGTTTTTTTTTTTCATCTAAAACTTTTTATATATTTTTTTAATGAATTATTTAATAATTTATTTTTATTAACGGGACAAGTACAGGTGCAACCAATTACTGATTTATTAACTGAGCAAAAGAAAGTTATCATACATTTGGAAGAATGTGAAAATAACGCGACAAATTGAAAGAATGTGCTTATACGATATGAACACAATGGAGGAAATAGAATCGTTAAAATGTCGGCAAATAATGACGACTTGTTGGTTTATCATAAAATAACTTTTTCTTTTTGTTATTTTCCGAAATGGTCTATAATTTTAGTTACTCAATAAAAACGAACAATGAACTTTCGCTTGTGTGTTGTATTTATACGTTTTGAGAACAAGGCACTTAAGCGTAGTTTTTAACCAGTGTCTGTTACTTTATTTTTTACATTATTTTTATTCTTTCTAACATGTGTAACTTTTCCTGAGTTCTACAAAATTCAATAAAATTGATTAAAATGTAGGACATTACTAATGTACAATTTAGCATAATTTCGCACATAATCACGTGTCAGAATATATATATCCGGTGGGGTCTTTGTGATGCGACCTTCGGTTCAGCATATTCGAATTCAATAACCATATTTTAATTTAATTTAAATGGGGGATAATTTGTTGTAAGTGTTATTTTTATCAAGTTATCTATTTTCGAAAGATATATTTTATCTATTAATACAGATAGTAATGAGCATATAGTAATATATTACAATTTAAAGATTTAAAGGCCTAGATCCACTAATATATAAGTGCCCCCCCCCCCCCCCCCAAAAAAAAAAAATCCTATAAACAACTCCCATCTTCCCATCTTATCTGCTGCTTATCAGCGATTATGTAACAGTGACTGATTATAACAGAACAGAACAGAAATTTTATTAACAACTTGACTTGAACATAGAAGTTCTTTGTCACATAAACTGTACATGCATGCGTGTATACGAGAGAGTATAACAATATATATACATATGAAATAAAATAAACTAATAACATGCAGAAATTGTTCAAATTGCACCTCTTAATTTTTAACGTGCTACCAAATTAGTACTAACTAATTTATTAATTTTTGACTCCATTGATAAATTTAGCAAAGTGTTTATATATGGTATAATGACATTTTTTTTTACATATCAATGAATGAGATCAAATTTCACAATCTAACAATATAATCAATTACTTGTGTTTAGGTGTATCAAAGTCAAGAAGAGAAGCAAATTATACTTTACTTTGTTAATAGCAATAAATTAATCATGAGCTCACCTAGCCCAGGAATGCATTAATATTATGACACACGCCGCTGTTCAATAATAAGTATAATAAAACTACATTAAACAATAGTGTAAATCCTTACCGAAACGAAATTGTAAGGGTTACCAACTACCAAAACAGCACTGGTTCTGCCCAGAGTTGCCTAGACTTGATAAACCTTGCGAAACGAAAGTTAAGATTTATCTGAGGCTATATTTTATGCTTTATAATATCATCGTTAAAACCAATACAGGTGCATATGGTCCGAGAGCTCATGGACTTTTATTGCAACAATTGAGGCCAAAAGAAGTGTATACATTTTTGGAAACAATATTTCATATCCTCCATGAAAACCCATTTCTTAAGTGTCAAAGCCGTGCCTATCTATATTTTGTTCACTTATGTTTGTGATAGGGGAGGTAAAACTCACTTGTGAAAATTCAGGGGGTAGGGTAAAGTTTACGTCTACTAGTTTTTTCACTGTTTAATTACAGTAGCTATATGATTGTCAGTAAATATATGTATGTCAACCAATGTCAGCAAAAAGAAATTCATCAAAAAGGAATGAAGGGCAAACTTGATATTTAAGGTCAAAGGTCAAATTTATGTACAAATCACAAAATTTGGCATATTTGAAATTTATTTTTATTCTTAAAAATTAGTTTGTTGTCATAAGTCACTCAGTTTTATATATGTAATGTGTATATATCAGTCAAAGTCAGAAATGCAAATCTTATTGCAAAACGTCGAGGTCAACCCTGATAATTGAAGGTCAAAGTTCATTTTCATGCAAAAATATGAAGAATGTTACATGTACTTTTTCTGACGTTTTTAATATGTATTCACGTTGTTAGTCACTGAAGTTAATTCGTTTTAATGTCTGTATGTCAGGCAAAGTCAGCAGTGCAAAGGTAACCCCAAAACTGCCAATGGTAAAGCTTATATCAAAGGTCAGAGGTCAAATTTGTGTGAAAAATTGCATGAATAGTATCCTATTTGAAATATAACAGCTATTTCTGATCATTATATGTAATTGCTCGTGATTTATTTTAGTGTATATATGTCCCACAATGTCAGTAATAAAGATATCATCTAAAATTAGATAAGTTCAAATGTGATATTAAGGGTCAAAGGTCATTTTCAAGTAAAAGTATGAAAAAATAGCTCTTTAACTTTTCTTTTTGTTAATAATATTTCGTCGATATTAATCAACAATATCAGTTCATTTTGATATATAAAATGTAGATGTTGTCTGGTATGCACATATTATTTCAAAACATTCAAGGTCAACCATAATTTCAAAGGTCAAAGGTTAAAAAAAGTGAGTAAAATGTTGCAATAATATCACCTGGCTGTAATAATTTTAATTGTTTAAAAGTATTTGTTTTGTCGTTTTAGTAACTGATCGTTGTTCATTTTACTGTATATATGTCAGACGATGTCATGGAAGAGAAAATAAGTCAAGGTCGAACCTGGTATTAAAGGTCATGGGTCATTTTTGTGTAAAAGATCAAATTGTAGCATAATTACTCATTACTTTGTTAAAAAATAATAGCGCTTGTTAGAATTTTCTGTTAGCAATTTATTTTAATGTATACATGTCAAGCAAGGTCAGGAATGTAGGTCTTATCCAAATAAGGCAAAGCCAAACCTATTATCAGAGGTCAAAGGTCAAATTTGCGTGACAATTCGCCAAAAAACAGTATTTTTGCAATGACTTTTCATTATTAATTGAGGGCATATCAGAACTATTAACTGGTTATTATTCATTTTAAAGTATATATAACCGATGATATCATTCTTTAAATAATAATGAAAAATTAGTCAAGGTCAAAAGAGGGCCTTAAAACAGGCTGGAACAAGTTGGGGAGTAAATGCAAAGATCCTCTGCAAGTCTACACAGGCAACGTACGGCCAATAGCAGAGTACGCATCAAGCTCATTGGTACCTGCTTCCAAAACCAGTAAAGATAAACTGGACAAGGTTAAATTTCAGGTCTGGGGATAATCCCGGGGCAATGAAAACAACTCCAATAAATTAAAGGGAAAAGACAGCCAACCCTGAGCCATAAGAGACAAGACGAGAGTACAACTCTTTTGTGCATGCAGAAAAGGCAAATAGACTACCTTCCCACCCACTCCACTCAAAACTGAACAGAACCTAGAACAGACTGAATAGACAGAGTCTTAACCACATCGTCAAAGGACTGCAAAAAGGGAAAACAGCAGCACTGGACACAGATGCAGAGCCGCTCGAGCCCAATGAATGTGTTCCCAGACAATGTGCTCCCAAGTTTAGATTGGATGTGCTAGGAGTAGAAGAAAAGAGAAAGCAACATCAGGGTAACCAACAATCTCTTACGCTAGAAATGATCAATAACCGCTATCTAGCACACTTCTGGATCCAAGCATAAACCGATGGATCAGTGGAAAAGGCAGTTCAGAAAGCTGGGAGTGGTGCCTACAACAAATTTTCAGACAGCTCCTCCTTCATACTCTCTCATCCAGTCGGCAAAGATGCTCCAACAACAGATCCAGATACAAGCCCTCACATCGGCGACACTCGAACTGTATGAGCGAGGAGAAAAGGGACAATATATTCCTAACAGACACCAAGTAAGCTCTTCAGGCTCTCTCAGACAACTTAATCAGACAGCTGTTGAAAAACATCAATCTCCTGCCTGAGAGCAACAATGTAGCATTCCGATCTATTCCTGCACATGTTGGCATATCTGGAAATGAAGCTGTGCACAAACTTGCAAAGACAGCAACCAGGCAAATACAGCCCCAACCTCCAACTTCATACAGAGAAGCTCAGACTCCGTGGAAGAACAGCTTTGCGTCAGACTGGAAGAACATAAATGGAGGTTACCTGCCAAATCAGGACTGTCTACACAAACTAAACAGCCCATTTACTGTCTTCCGTCTGCGCACTGTAGACTGTGGCCTGAGAAAACATATGAAGAAGCTGGGAGTTGCAGAGAAAGCTAAATGTCAGTGCGGATCAGAGGAACAAACACCGTTTCACATTCTGCAGAGCTGTTTCTATCTGGAAGAAGCACGCCAGAAAGTTTGGCCAACAGACATCCCATTTGAGACCAAGCCTTGGAGAGATGCCAGCGACCTACAGAATACGGTGCAGTTCATTGCCGCATCTAATCATTAGATATAAAACGGCCATAAGAAGATGGATGGCCGTAAGGAAGTAAGTAAGTTAAGGCTAACATTAAAATGAATTAACATCAAGTTATAACAAGTTATGTTTGAACAAAGAAATAAAGTTACAGTGCTATCTTTTGAATTTATTACCCAAAAATGAATTTTAAACTTTAGCATCAGGGCTGATCTAGACTTATGTCTTATGATAGCTTCATTGTTGACATTGACCCATATATATACATGTATGAAACTTCAAGGAATAACCATAAGATATTAATAATGACAAAATACCTTTAAACAATGAAAATTATTGCAAAAATGCTTTTTTTGCGATCTTTCGCGCAATTTTCACCTTTTACCTTTGATATAAGCTTTACCAATCAGTGATTTTGAAATTAGATCTGCATTGCCGACATTGATTTACAAATAAACATAAGACAAAATTATTTTCAATGAACAAAGTGACAAGATAATTTGTAACAAAGAAGAAATTAAAAATGCTGTATTTTGAATTTTTACATGAAAATGGCCTATGATCTTTAATGTCAGGTTTGACCTTGATTTATTTTTCATTATAATTTCAACAGTAATATTGTCAGTTGTATATACTTTAAAATGAATACTGATTAGTTTTACTAGTAGTGACAAAAATAACCTACACAATAAAGAAAAATCATTTCAAAATTCTAGTTATTTTGCACAAATTTGACCTTTGATAATAGGTTTGCCTTTGACTTATAAGAATAAGACCTACATTGCTGACCTTGCTTGACATTTATACATTAAGTAAATTGCTAACACTGAATTAAAACAACAAGCTATTTTTGATCAAAGTAATGAGTAAGTATGGTAAATTTTGTGATTTTTTATACAAAAGTGACCCAGAATACCAGGTTTGACCTTGACTTATTATCTCTTCCATGACATCGTCTGACATATATACAGTAAAATGAACAATGATCAGTTACTAAAATGACAAAACAAATACTCTTAAACGATAAAAATTATTACAAACAGGTGATATTATTGCAACATTTTACTCACTTTTTTGACCTTTGATCTCTGATATTATGGTTGACCTTGAATGCTTTGAAATTATGTGTGCATACTAGACATCGCCTAATATTTATACATTAAAATGAACTGATATCGTTGACTAATATCGACGAAATATTATCAACAAGAAGAAAAGTTAAAGAGCCATTTTTTCATTCTTTTACTTGAAAATGACCTTTGACCCTTAATAATATCACATTTGAACTTGTCTGATTTCAGACGATATCTTTATTACTGACATTGTGGGACATACATACATTGAAATAAATCACGAGCAATTACTAATAATGATTAGAAATGGCATATATATTTCAAACAGGAAGCTATTCATGCAATTTTTCAAACAAATTTGACATTTGACCTTTGATATAAGCTTTACCCTTGGCAGTGTTGGGGTTACATCTGCACTGCTGACTTTGCCTGGCATACAGACATTAAAACAAATTAACTTCAGTGACTAATAATGTGAATACATATTAAACAGATTAAAAAATGTAAAGGTAACGTTTTTCACATTTTTGCATGAAAATGAACTTTGACCTTCTATTATCAGGGTTAACTTTGACGTTTTGCAATAAGACTTGCATTTCTGACTTTGGCTAGTATATATACATTACATAAGTAAAACTGAGTGACTTATGATAACAAACAAATTTTTAAGAATAAAAATAAATTTCAAATATGTCAATTTTTGTGATCTCTACATAAATTTGACCTTTGACCTTAAATATCAAGTTTGCCCTTTATTCCTTTTTGATGAATTTCTTTTTGCTGACATTGGTTGACATATATACATTTACTGACAATAAGATAGTTACTGTAATAAAACAATGAAAAATCTGGTAGTCGTAAACTTTACCCTACCCCCTAAATTTTAACAAGTGAGTTTTACCTCCCCTATCACAAACATAAGTGAACAAAATATAGACAGGCACGGCTTTGACACTTAAGAAATGGGTTTTCATGGAGGATATGAAATATTGTTTCCAAAAATGTATAAACTTCCTTTGGCCTCAATTGTTGCAATAAAAGTCCATGAGCTCTCGGACCAATACGAACCTGATAGTGAATAGAGATTGCGGACAGTACCATATAAGACATAAACAGTATCATGTAAGACTGCATTATTTTAAAAGTTACATTTAACTCCCACGCCATCAGTTACTTCTCTTCTTAGCTACAATACCACCCAAGTGTAGACACTAAATATATGCACTATTACTAAGTATACCATACATCTCTAATGTTTAACAATATCGTTTAACATATGGATACTTTTTTATAATTGGAGTACATGTATACATTAATCATACAGATAATTCAAACAGTTTTGTCTCTGCTTAAATGCTTTAATGCAGAATACTGCTAATTTATTTAATATCTTTACATTTGAAACATTTAGCAATTCTATGAATTTTATCATGTTAGGTCGTCTACTGTAGTACCCAGGTATATAAATACTTCTCAAATGATCATATACAGGACATATAAGAATGAAGTGAAACTCATCTTCAATATCATTTTTCTCACAAAGAGTACATTTCCTTTCGTCTCTTTGGAGATTAGAGAGCAATTAGCACAGCAGGGGACCCACCTATACCATGATGTGTGCAGTGGAGTTGAAACAAATTAGTTTTCCTTTGGTGAATGTGGAATAATAATAATAATAATAATAATAATATTGTTTTTATAATAATTATTATTATTATTTTATTATTATATAGATAGTAATTATTATCTGATTAATAAATATTATTATTATTGTTATAGTAGTGCATATTAAAAGATATGGTGGTCAAGAAAGGCCATGTTCCAAAACTAAAAGAGTAAATTCCCCTTAATACATTAGACGATTACGGTTACAGAAGTTGAGTTGCTTGCAATAAGGGCATAGAAATAATTCCATGATCAATTTTCAACCAACGTGCATTTAAATATCATAACATATTAAACAAACTTCAGAGTACGTATTTTTAAAGATACGATATGAAATGTGGTTGAGAACTCAAATTGATGTGAATGCGTGTAAAATAACTTCCAAACCTTATGTCACAAAACTTATAGCAGTAATATAAAAAAATAATAATGATAATAAAACTCAGGTATAGTGAAAACTCATTGACAAACAATATCTTATAATATCATAATTATAATGAAAAAGGTCATACCGATGAAGGTGATCCTTCAATTATATTTATATGATATAGAAAACTTACAAAAAGAAAATGATTTTCTCAAATACAATGCCATGAAATCACCATTATTGGAATATAATATTACTGGATAAAATCAAATTATTGTGTTCTATCTATACTGAATTTTCGATTTCAAATGTAATGAGTGAATAACACATTTTTCTAAAATATCAAATCCGAATTTGTGCACTTCTCCAGACAGAACTTGAAAAAAACATAATGAAATTTGTAATAGTAATAACTAAAAGGTAGACTGACTTTCCAATAAACAATGACCCTTGTCTGACCGAATATCGATTTTAACCCGAAATACGTTAATCCTGTGGTCTTGCTTAAAGGGAAACAATCCAGACAGATATGCACGAATTGCCAGATAATCAAGGGAGGCTACAATGTAAAATTGGCTATGAAAGCTGGCAGTGTTCTCGTTTTCCTAACAGTAAAATGCAGATACGAGTAAGGCAACTATAGAATATCAGATCATAAAATAAGTCATCCCGATAAGCCAAATGAGTAAGGCTGATGACAACTATAAAATATCAGATCATAAAATAAGTCATCCTGATATGCCAAATGAGAAAGGCTAGATTGCGAGTACAAACAAGATAACCTCTCAGTAACTTGTAGTAACTTGCACAAGGCGCTTTTTAGGCTGGCGATATTCGCCAGACTATTATAACCATATATCGAGTTTCTGTAAAGTTCAACAGGTGCTGAGACTGACAACACAAAATATAATTTCATGCGCAATTCAAATAGTCCGCCACGTTAATCAGTTTTGCCATAGAGTTTTATAAAGATTGTTAAACTTACCTGTTTCAATAGATCTACTTGCGCAAACATGTTATAATAATGTTTTATTTTTCTAACGGTAAATACTTGAAAGATAACATTAGAAAATATTACATAATGATGGTAAATTAATTCGCCTCCATGAATGAAATGTCCGTATGAATGGAACTAACTCAACGTTGACCGCTTCGTTATAGATTATGACCTCGGTCTGTAAGGAGCTAAGTAAACAAACGCTGGTTCCGAGAAACAATCGTCGATATGAATTATACTGCGCATTATTCGACGACCTGACATAACGTGGAAAATAAGAAATATGAAAGATCAATTAAAATGAACTTATAGTGATATGAGCTATGTCAGGTCTTATATTTAGGGCTTAAGTTTTAAGAAACTATTCTTTCAGATCATTTGCTATAGGTACTAAGGGACGTAATCGCTGCGTGATTGCCACAGTAACGTGATAAGAAACAAATTACCACATTATACCTGTTTTTAGGCTATTTTTATACTAAATTCGTTTTAAACATTCTGACGAATACTGAAAGATATAATGTAAAAAGCGCTTTGTCAAGGGTGGGGGTATAGATGTAGTGTGTTTTGTTTAAACACACGTTTTCAACTTTTTTCAGGTTATATTAAGATAATGGACCCGTATTGGTAATGTTTAACAATTGCACTAACTTGATACAGTTCTGAAGTTAACATATTTCGCACTGTGATTCATCTTTAAATGACTTTTACCGTGTCGTTGTTGTTTGTTTGTTTGTTTTTTATTTGTTAATTTTGTATAAGTTATGTCTTTTTAGCTCACCTGAGCAATGCTCAGGTGAGTTTTTCTGATCGCTCGATGTCCGGCGTCCGTCGTCTGTCTGTCTGTCGTCTGTCGTCCGTCGTCTGTCGTCTGTCAACATTTAGCTTGTGTATGCGATAGAGGCTGTATTTTTCAACTGATCTTCATGAAACTTGGTCAGAATGATTACCTTTATGAAATCTAGGCCGAGTTCGAAAATGGGTCATCTCGGGTCAAAAACTAGGTCACTAGGTCAAATCAAAGAAAAACCTTGTGTATGCGATAGAGGCTGTATTTTTCAATTACTCTTCATGAATATTGGTCAGAATGATAACCTTGATGAAATCTAGGCCGAATTCGAAAATGGGTCATCTCGGGTCAAAAACTAGGTCACTAGGTCAAATCAAAGAAAAACCTTGTGTATGCGATAGAGGCTGTATTTTTCAATTGATCTTCATGAATTTTGGTCAGAATGATTGCCTTGATGAAATCTAGGCCGAGTTCGAAAATGGGTCATCTGGGGTCAAAAACTAGGTCACTAGGTCAAATCAAAGAAAAACCTTGTGTATGCGATAGAGGCTGTATTTTTCAATTATTCTTCATGAATATTGGTCAGAATGATAACCTTGATGAAATCTAGGCCAAGTTCGAAAATGGGTCATCTCCGGTCAAAAACTAGGTCACTAGGTCAAATCAAAGAAAAACCTTGTGTATGCGATAGAGGGTGTATTTTTCAATTGATCTTCATGAATATTGGTCAGAATGATTGCATTGATGAAATCTAGGCCGAATTCGAAAATGGGTCATCTCGGGTCAAAAACTAGGTCAAATCAAAGAAAAACCTTGTGTATGCGATAGAGGCGGTATTTTTCAGTTGATCTTCATGAATTTTGGTCAGAATGATAACCTTGATGAAATCTAGGCCGATTTCGAAAATGGGTCATCTGGGTTCAAAAACTAGGTCACTAGGTCAAATCAAGGAAAAACCTTGTGTATGCGATAGAGGCTGTATTTTTCAACTGATCTTCATGAAATTTAGCCAGAATGATTACCTTGATAAAATTTAGGCCGAGTTCGAAAATGGGTCATCTGGGGTCAAAAACTAGGTCACTAGGTCAAATCGAAGAAAAACATTGTGTATGCAATAGAGGATGTAGTTTTCAATTGATCTTCATGAAATTTGGTCAGAGTGATTGCCTTGATGAAATCTAGGTCAAGTTTGAATATGGGTTATCTGAGATCAAAAACTAGGTCACTAGGTCAAATTAAAGAAAAATCTTGTGTATGCGATAGAGACTGTTTTTTTCAATTGATTTTATGAAATTTGGTCAGGATGATTGCCTTAATGAAATCTAGGTCGAATTTGAATATGGGTCATCTGAGGTCAAAAACTAGGTCACTTGGTCAAATCAAAGAAAAAACTTGTGTATGTGATAGAGGCTGTATTTTTCAATTGATCTTCATGAATTTTGGTCAGAATGATTGCCTTGATAAAATCTAGGTCGAGTTTGAACATGGGTCATCTAGGGTCAAAAACTAGGTCATATCTAAGAAAATGCTTGTTTTATCGCAAGAGACCAATTTTTTGGTCCAATCTTAATGAAAATTGGTCAGAATATTTGTTTCCATGAAATCACTAGGTCAAACATGTTTTACACTGTTATGGTGTTTCTTAGGTGAGCGACCTAGGGCCATCTTGGCCCTCTTGTTTTCCTCCAGCTGAAAGAGAGACAAATTTCAAAGTGATAGCCATTGTGCTAAACGATCACAGAGAATTCATTTTACCAAATTTTTTTCTAAATGAAACCTCAAAATATTGCGTAACAATTATAAAACACAAAATAAAATTGGCAATTTTTCTGGGGAGCCTCGAGTCAAAGGATTTAATCGGAAAGAAATTAAGCTCCAACTTTTGAAAATTATGGCCTTGCTCTATGCATTCATAAAGAACCATTGGGCAGAAGTAAAACCTACCTACCTACATTTATTCAAAACTTTGTAAAAATAAATGTAAAATCAAGAACTTTTACAAATGTAATTAAGTATTTTTCAAAGATGTCTAAACATTCACCCTTCAGGTCAAATTCATTTGAAACAGCAAGAAATGACTAAGAAATGGCTAATCAAATAAAACATTTCCGCTTTTGTACGACAGATCAATGATAATATGTCTTAAAAAAACAACAGTTTATCTTACTCGAAAAAAGAAAAATAATGAACAAAGTTTGGTCCTAGTAGGGTTTGAACCTACGCCCTCCTGAAAAATTAGTTAAAGTAATCTCATGGTAGGAATTGAATACTCTTCAAAAAATACATTATTAAGGGTACGTCAATTTTCCTAACCCTCGTATTAAGGAAGCAACATGACTAGACAATAATCATTAACAGTCCGGTTTATAGCGGGGTTCGAGCCCAACATTTCCCTCATACCGACAAAAAAATCGCCCCATTTGATCAATGTTCATACATTCACACATAATGTGTGTGTTGGGTGGGGGATTGCATATCGAAATATAGATGTTGTTTTTGTTACCTTTATATTTTATCTGATATTATGTCCCTCAATGTTTATTATCGCTTCGCAAGAAACATATATAAATGATTATGGCACGCCAAATGTCCAATAATAACGTTAACCCAGGTTTACGGTAAAAAAAGTAGATTCTAACATGGCTCGAATTGATTTACAGTTAAACAAAGAAGAAAATCAAGCTCTGTATATTCTGCGATAAACAACGGTTGACGCGCGAGAGCATTATGACGTCAATTATGACGTCAAATTGCCGCATGACGTCCGATACATTACTCCTCGCGTAAATGAAGCCCAGCATAATATTTATTAAAATATATCAATGAGCATGTCAGAATGAAAACAATCAAGGCCTTCTTGTGATTTATCGTCTAATTTACCACGGTTCATCGTTCAGATGCTTCAGTATTTAACCACTCGGGCTAACGCCCTCGTGGTTCAATTCCTACGCATCTGAACTCTGAACCGTGGTAAATCAGACGATAAACCACTCGAAAGCCTTAATTATTTGTTAAATTAACAATTACAGATAAACAAGGGTTTTCGAACGTAAAACCAGGTTTTTCTAATACTTACCCATATTTTCGGGCGAAAATACACCTGTGAACCCAGGTTTCAACTACGGTTTTCAATTGAACTTTGAATTTCGGCCGTTATTTTAAGTTCACGAGCGTGAACCTATGTTTACGGAAGTAAACCAGGGTTCTCGCGTGTAAACCATAGCTTACGAACGTGAACATATATTAACGATCGAGAATTTAGGTTTACGACCGTGAACATGGTTTACAACCGTAAACATAGGTTAACGCTGGTGAACATAGGATAATGACCAAAAATCATAGTTTTGTTCGAGAAACCAAGTTTTTCGAACTTAAACCTACGTTCACGTTCATAAACTATGGTTCACGCTCGTAAACCCAAGTTCATGGTCGTAAACATAGGTTCATGTCCGTATACAATGGTTCTCGGCAATCAAATTATCCAACAATTACATTCTTTGTCGAAAAACTATGATTATCGAATACTAACATAAATTTTCGAGCGAACACACAGTATAACGGGCTTAAACTATAGTTTACTCTCTTGGACCCATGTTTACGTCCGATAAACTAGGTTTCTCGATTGAACTTTAACTTGGATGCACAAGTTAATCAAGATCACAACAATACCCTATGCTCGCCTTAGTTTAATATGGAAAACCCATAATATCTAAGATTTTGCAAACATCTTTCCCGCACAGTTTAGTGGTAGCCAGCCTTTCTGTACTTTCAGTACTTTGATTAATATTTGGCCTGTGTCAAGTATAATCGAATGACAGCCATTGCATTGTAAAACTGATCCCCTGCAGTTTTAAGTCCTTTTTAGCTCACATGAGCACGAAGTGCTCGGGTGAGCTATTGTGATCGTGATTCGTCCATAAAAATTCTCATTGGCGAGGGGTGCTTGCCTAATCTTTATTCCTGTTGTAATTTGCTGAAACGTGGGCTAAAAATCTTTTAGTATTTAACGCTGGCTGATTTTGAAATAATTTCAACAAATGGTCCTTGGGTGACCTTACAAGATTGTGAATCATTTTGATTCGTCATAAAACATGGCCGCCAGGGGACGTGGTCACTTTTTCCTGTATGTATATATTGGAAACTTTAAAAATCTTCTTGTATGTAACAGCTGGCTCGATTGTTGAAATGATTTCACACAAATGGTCCTTGCGTGACTCTCTACCAAGATTGTTCAAATCATTTTGATTCGTCAAACAACATGACCGACAGGGGGCGTGGTCACTTTTTCCTATATGTATATAGTGGAAACTTTAAAAATCTTCTTGTACGAAACTGCTGACCTGATTTAAAAACAATTTTACACAAATGGTCCTTGTGTGACCCTCTACCAAGATTGTTCAATTGTTTTCGATTCATTGAAAAACATGGCCGCCAAGGTCACTTTTCCCTTTTTGTATATATTGGAAACTTTAAACATCTTTTTGTATAAAACTGCTGACCCGAATTTAAAATAATTTCACACAAATTGTCCTTGTGTGACCCTCTACAAAGAATGTTGAAATTATTTTGATTCGTCAAAAACAGGCCGCCAGGGGGGCGTGGTCACTTTTCCCTGTATGTATATGGTGGAAAATTTAAAAATCTTCTTGTAGGAAACTGCTGGCCCGATCTTAAAATAATTTCACATAAATAGTCCTTGTGTGACCCTCTACCAAGAATCGTGAAATACACTATAAAACTTTTCTGAATCGTGAAATACACTATAAAGAACATTCAGCAACTATAAAGGTATTTGATTTAAACGCGATATAAAAAAAACCAATATTCACCCTGTATATCTACATTTTTACAGTAGCTTGCTACAAAAAAATTAATTGTTTTTCCATGAGTATTAGAAAATCAAAATGAGTATCAGGCTATTGATCTAGATTAAGCAGTAGAACAGACACGCCCATGTCGCCTTCTGATAAAAATGCAGTTCCTGATAAATCCAGTAAAACTGATATAGTCATATAGAAGTGTCAATTCAGCATTGATCTATACCGTCAGTAAAGTATTTGAAAGATCTTTCAAACGACGCAAGTTTTTGTGTGTGTGTCAGGTCGCATGTACAGTCTCGTGGAAAGGACCATTCTTAATATCATTGCATCAACCTCGTTTTATATGAAAATTAACGTGATTTCTTTGCACACAAGACATAAAGTGACTGAAAATAATAAATGATAAAAATCACTTTCTAAATTTTAAAACAAATAAATAGATATGGATGCGTTTTGCTTTAACAAATCTAATAGGTACGCAGAATGCATGAAACATTAGTGTATCTTGATGATTTATTGATTTATCTTCCTTTTTGTACTAAGTTTTCATAATATTTGAAACTTGAAATGGAGTAAATATTGATGGATGGTTATCTTATCTGCAATAGTTACATATTTATCTCCACTTCCTTTATTTGTTTTTGATATTTCCATTTGTGCCAGATAGCGATACTGGCAGCCATTTTTACGTCCAGGCTGTACTACTGCTGTTGTTTACGATATTGTAGATAAGTGGTACCATAAAGGAGATACAAGACGAGGTATCCCTCCAGCATCGCGCTATTCCTGGAATAGCCGTACCGCATATACAGTCATGTCTTTCTGATGTTTACAAAGAGTGCGCTGAAATAACAGGAAAAGGAATGTTAGAAAAAGTGAAGTCGAAACTTTCTGCTGGAATCAACGAAAAGCGAAGGACAATGTTTGATGAGATTACAGATAACATGACGGAAAAACTGCAGGCTATAAAGGTATATTTACGAAAGATTGGTGATGACTGCATAGTTCAGACTTCACAGTGTATACTTCAGATTTCACACTTCAAAGTAAAATATTAATAACATATTATATTGTACTTACAATTTATAATAACCAGTTCACACTTCATACTCTGCAGTCTATACGTCGCGTCGCAGCTCATACTTAACACTTCGTAGATCAAAATTCACTCTTAATACTTACCTTTTCATACATCACAGTTTACGGTTCATACTCACAGTTCGTATGTGAAAATGTGAAATTCATTACTTCAAAAATTCTTAATATAGGATGTCAAGACTAGCCGCATATATTTTGCAGAAGTTATGGATGGTTTCCGATATTAGCAAATGTGATTGCAAAATTGAGATTTTTAGCTCGACTTTTCAAATAATAGGTAGAGCTATTGGACTCACCCGTGCGTCGGCGTCTGCATCTGCATCGCGGCGTCCGCGTCCGCGTCCGCGTCTCGATTTGGTTAAGTTTTTGTATGTAAGCTGGTATCTCACTAACCGCATGTGGGAAAGAACTGAAACTTCACACACTTATTCACTGTGATAAACTGACTTACTATGCACAGGGGGCCTCCGTGGCCGAGTGGTTAAGGTCGCTGACTTCAAATCACTTGCCCCTCGTCGATGTGGGTTCGAGCCTCGCTCGGGGCGTTGAATTCTTCATGTGAGGAAGCCATCCAGCTGGCTTACGGAAGGTCGGTGGTTCTACCCAGGTGCCCGCTCGTGATGAAATAATGCACGGAGGGGCATCTGGGGTCTTCCTCCACCATCAAAGCTGGAAAGTCGCCATATGACCTATAATTGTGTCGGTGCGACGTTAAACCCAACAAAATAAAATAAATTACTATGCACAGGTTCAATAATTCTATTTTACTATTTTACAAAATTATGCCCCTTTTTCGACTTAGAATATTTTGGTTAAGTTTTTTTTTATGGAAGCTGGTATCTCAGTACCCACCAATGGGAATGAATTGAAACTTTACACACTTGTTCCCTGTCATGATCTGACATGCAATGCACAGGTTCCATAACTCTACTTTGCATTTTTAGCTCACCTGAGCAGTGCTCATGGTGAGCTATTGTGATCGCTCACCGTCCGGCGTCCGTCCGTCCGTCGTCCGTCCGGCGTCCGTCCACACTTTCCTTTAAACAACATCTCCTTTGTAACCATTTGGTAGAAGTTGATGAAACTTGGCCTGGATGTTTCTTGGATAGTCCCTTCAAAATTTGTTCAAAGAATTGAATTCCACACAGAACTCTGGTTGCCATGGCAACTGAAAGGAAAAAAAAATCATCTTGTCCAAAACCGCAAGGCGTAGAGCCTCGATATTTGGCATGTGTCATCACCTAATGGTGACCTACTTTCTTGTTTTTAGCTCACCTGTCACGAAGTGACAATGTGAGCTATTGTGACCACTTGATGTCCGTCGTGCGTCGTGCGTCGTCCGTCGTCCGTCAACAATTTCTATAAAAATCTTCTCCTTGAAAACCACTGGGCAGAATTACACCAAACTTCACAGGAATGATCCTTGGGTAGCCCCCTTTCAAATTTTTTCAAAGAATTGAATTCCATGCAGAACTCTGGTTGCCATGGCAACCGAAAGGAAAAACTTTAAAAATCTTCTTGTCCAAAACCACAGGGCCTAGGGCTTTGATATCTGGTGTGTAGCATCATCTAGTGGTCCTCTACCAAAATTTTTCAAATTATCCCCCTAGGATCAAATGTGGCCCCACCCCGGGGGTCCCAATTTTTACATAGACATATAGGAAAAAAAGTTTAAAAAATCTTCTTGTCTGAAACCACAACACTTAGACCTTTGATATTTGGTTTGTAGCATTGTCTTATGGTCCTCAACCCGCCCTGGGGATCACATGGTTTATATAGACTTATATAGGGAAAACTTTGAAAATCTTCTTGTACAAACCCACATGGCCTAGGGCTTTGATATTTCGTATGTAGCATCATCTAGTAGTCCTCTTCCAAGATTTTTCAAATTATTCCCCTAGGGTCAAGTATGGCCCCACCCCAGGGGTCACATGGTTTATACAGACTTATATAGGGAAAACTTTGAAAATCTTCTTGTACAAAACCACATGGCCTAGGGCTTTGATATTTGGTATGTAGCATCATCTAGTGGTCCTCTACAAAGATTGTTCAAATTATTCCCCTAGGGTCAAATGTGGCCCCGCCCCGAGGGTCCCAAGTTTTGCATAGACTTATATAGGAAAAAAAGTTTAAAAATATTCTTGTCTGAAACCACAACACTTAGACCTTTGATATTTGGTTTGTAGCATTGTCTTATGGTCCTCAACCAAAATTGTTCAAACTGTACCCCTTGGATGAAAAGAGGCCCTGCCCTGGGGGTCCCAAGTTTTATAAAGACTTATATAGGAAAAAGCTTCAAAAATCTTCTTGTCTGAAACCATACGACCTAGGCCTTTGATATTTGGTATGATGCATTGTCTAGTAGTCCTCTACCAAAATTGTTCAAATTATGCCCCTGGGGTTAAAAGAGGCCCGCCCTGGGGTCACTTTGTTATTTTATGAGTTATATAGGAAAAATAATTAAAAAATCATCTGATCCTATTTCCAAAACTGTTTAATTATAATTACCTGATGACCCCAAGTAATATGATGTCACTTGACTGTGACCTTGACCTACTGACCTACTTTCTTGTTTTTGAAGATGCAGCCTTGAAATTTTGACGACATACACTGTTTTGCACACAAATCGTAAAACTGAATTTCATTGACCATGAATGTGACCTACTGACTTCCTTAATATTTTATCATCAGTTTGACATTTGAAACATGTAGCTCATATTACTCAGGTGAGCGATCCAGGGTCATCATGACCCTCTTGTTTAAGATACAGCCTTGAAATTTGGATGACATATACAGTTTTGCACACCGATCTTAACACTGACTTTCAGTGACCATGAATGTGACCTACTGACCTACTTTCTTAATATTTTAGCATCAGTTTGACATTGGAAACATGTAGCTCATATTACTCAGGTGAGCGATCCAGGGTCATCATGTACCTCTTGTTTACAAACTTATGCCCCTTTTTCGACTTAGCAGTTTTTGGTTAAGTTTTGGAAGCTTAAGAAGCTGGTATCTCCGTAACCGCTTGTAGGAATGGATTGAAACTCCACACACTCATTCACTTTGATAAACTGAGTTACACTGCACTGGTTCCATAACTCTATTTTACTTTTTTACAATTATACCCCTTTTTTCGACTTAGAAAATTTTGGTTTAGGTTTTATAAGTAAACTGGTATCTCAGTACCAACCAATGGGAATGGATTGAAACCTTACACACTTGTCCACTGTAATGATCTGATATGCACTGTTCAGGTTCCATAACTCTAATTTGCATTTTCACAAAATTATACCTATTTTTCGACTTAGCAGTTTTTGGTTAAGTTTTTGTATGTAAGCTTGTATCTCAGTACCCACTAATTGGAATGGATTAAAACTTCACACTCTTGTCCACTGTCATGAGCTCATACGGACTGTACTGGTTCCATAACCCTGTTTTGCATTTTTACAAAATTATGCCCCTTTTTCAACTTTTATATTCATTCAATTGACAAGGCTGTTGAATAGTTGCTGTCCTTGGACAGCTCTTGTTTTCAATGGCGACATTTTTCCTCAGTAATTTTCAACGGAAACGATTGTTTAATGAAAGGAGCAAAGCATCTTCTTCAACCCTATAAAAGGTCTGAAAAACTAATGTTAGAAACACGATTGCTCATTTAAATTAATGCACATGAACAGCTTATGCACAAGTATTAAACAAGTAGTTTTTGTATGCGGATTTTACCCGCTTCCAAAGTTAATACTCACTTTCTGAAATATGGTAGTGATTATTTTATTCCAAACAACATCTAAATTTCTGCGCTACATCAAATAGTTTCATTCATGAGTAATGCGGATGAATTATCAATGATAAAGTAGTGGTGCTGCCTTGGTTACAAGACCGGCTGGTTACAGGTCAAACTAATTAGATATAAGATTTATCAATGATAAAGTAATCCAGCCAACGTTTACATCACTGACTGCAGTTAGATTATGTAAGTTCCTGATATGAGTGAGGGCTCACATAGTTCCAGTTGGTCTGAGGTATTAATGATTAAGGAAAACCTTCTGGTTTGGTAGTCTATATTGATTTTACTACTTGAATATCACATTTTCAGATTACAGGTATCACTAGGTCACACTCTATGCACTTATCCCTATTATTAATAACCAACATTCCTGGCACAGAGATTTCGGACAGTAGAATTTTATAGCACATATAGAATTAACTACTGTTAGTATTGCATTTGCCCATTCTAATCCCACACAAAATGTTGTACCTAGCCAATGATGTTTATATTTAAAGCACTGAAATGCAGTTTGAATGTTTGGTACATTTTGTTGGTATATCGATTTCACTTACACATGAAAGAAATATCTCTGTATAAATACTTACTTTTTGCGAAATTTTTAGTAAAAAAAAAAGAAAATGCACATGAAATATTTTAACCATAAATGAAAAGAGACAGTTAAAATATGAACATCTGCAGAATTTTAATACATGTACACTAGTATCTTTTGAACAAATAGAGACAAAAGTTATGAATCAAAGAAATAAATGGATTGCATATATTTCAAGCTATTTCATGTAACAAGTGAAGCTACACGACAAACTTTCCAAACCATTAATTTCCATGATTATATTAGATGATATTTTTAATGATATTAAGAAATTGTATTTTTTAACAATCACTGTTTCACATCGACAAAAAATGACTAAAGATTGAAGAAGTATTTTGATGAATTAATTTTGAATTTATAAACTTTTACACAGATTATTATCTTGAATGTTTATATAAATAAGCAGTAAAAATATATGAGCCGCGCCATGGGAAAACCAACATAGTGAGTTTGCGACCAGCATGGATCCAAACCAGCCTGCGCATACGCGCAGTCTGGTCAGGATCCATGCTGTTCGCTAACAGTTTCTCTGATTGCAATAGGCTTTGAAAGCGAACAGCATGGATCCTGACCAGACTGCGCGGATGCGCAGGCTGGTCTGGATCCATGCTGGTCGCAAACTCACTATGTTGGTTTTCTCATGACGCGGCTCATATATTAATGTTTTATTTTCGTTACATATTTAACTTTAGAACACTCATTCTGACAGATGCTGGTTGTTTATTGTTTGACACAGCTATATTACCATTTAAGCACTATTCAGGTTATAATATATATATATTATCAAGAGTCATTTAACTGAACCAATTTAATCTAACATACAACTTCCCCACAAAATTTGGGTTGAGAACAAATGATTTCAGATGTATTCTCTCTGGTCGCATTGTCATTGTCTGAGTTCGAAGTCGCAACATTCTGATTGGCCCCACAGAGTTGTCTCACATGCTGATTATGTTTTTTGTTTAAACTAAACATGAAACTTTCTTACAAAATAAGAAAGATGTTCATGAAAGAGAATTCTGTTTTCAAAAAAACAAGAGAAGAAATTGTTTTATACTGACAGATCACTGTATGTAACTTTCATATTATCATTTTCTTTTTGATAAACATAGATTTCAATCAAAATCTAATTAATAATATTCTTTAAAGTGTCACATACACAGGCTTTAATAACAGAAACTTTATTTTTCCCTCAGTATAATTTTTGTTTGCTTTCACCAATGACAATGCAGACCATGTGATTAATTTTATTAGAGTCTTTTCTGAAATATCATTTCATATAACTAATGTCATAGATCTCAGTATAGTCAATCTAAAGTTCAACATGCATCAGATAATCTACCTTACAGGAGCTATATGGTCAGAAAGAAGTATATTGCATGTTAATCATCACAGAAGTTAAACCAAGTGTTTTCTGTAATTCGGTCTACCAAGTTCTAGGACATGTTTGAAATGTTTTAAGCTCACCAGAGCACGAAGTGTTCAAGGTGAGCTGTTGTGACCTGTCATTGTCCGGCGTCCGGCGTCGTGCGTTGTCCGTCGTGCGTCGTCCGTCAACATTTGCCTTGTTAACACTCTAGAGGCCACAGTTGTGACCCAATCCTTATGTAACTTGGTCAGATGTTTGTCTTGATAAACTCTAGGTCAAGTTCGAAATTAAGTCAAATGGGGTCAAAAACTAGGTCAGTAGGCCAGATCAAAGGAAAATCTTGTTAACGCTCTAGAGTCCACAGTTTAAGTTTGAAATTCATGAGAATTGGTCAGAATGTTTGTCTTGATGACCTCTAGGTCAAGTTTGAATCTGGGTTATATGGGGTCAAAAACTAGGTCACCCGGTCAAATCGAAGGAAAAACTTGTTAACACACTAGAGGCCACATTTATGACTCTATCTTCATGAAACTTGGTGAAAATGTTTATCTTGATGATTTTCAACCCTTGTTTGAAACTTGGTTATGTGTGATAAAAAAACCAGGTCAATATGTCAAATCAAAGAAAATGCTTGTTTACACTCAAGATGCCACATTTTTGGTCCAACCTTAGCGAAAATTAATCAGAATATTTGTCTCCATGAAATATCGGACGAGTTAAAAATTGGGTCAGGTTGGGGAAAAAACTGGGTCACTAGGTCAGACATGTTTACACTGTTTTGGTGTGTTACTCTGGTGAGCGACCTAGTGTCATCTTGGTCCTCTTGTTACTTTACTTAAACAAAAAGAATATGTATAACACTATACAATCAGCACGCAGTCCACTAAGTATATAAACAACGCACATCGCGATCAATGTTTGTCCAAATCATTTACCTATTCAAACCTGGTTGTTTTAGGGTCATTCTAAAAATAGATACGGGGCTGATTTGGAAATGTGCTATTTAAAATGTACAGTGTAGATGTTATCTTGTCAGACGGTTGATTGATCAATAAATGTGGTTATATTGAGCTGTATTGTCCATAAGTATTGACCTGGCACTCATGATTATTCCATATATTTCCGTACATTAATTTTCGGTGTCCGAACCTAGATACGTAGCGATACAACTATTGGATATATATTTCTAAGCATGTGCAAGCAGCTGTGCGGACCAAGCGTTTAGCTGCCAATCTCCGGTTATGGGTTTGAGTCCTACGTCTGACCATATCTTCTTTTTTCCAAATTTTATCTGCAAACTTACCACTTATTTGATCAAAATTATCATGATTTTTATGTTTATTTTTTTTTTTGAAAGTTATCTAACTTAACCGTTGTGCAAAATTTCGAACCCGTGGTAACGTGCGTGGAAGTCAGACATCTTACCACTACACTACCATGTCATCGGTTAACTTTATAGATAGTTATTTTCAAATTTTGCGTAAATTAACGAAAACGCCCGGAACTATTGGCGAAGATTAATGAGTGCCATGTCAATACTTACGGACAATACACTGACAGGTTTTCCAAAATGATTAGTTAGTATTTAGGCTTGCTGATGTTTCATGGTAATATATAAACATTTGGTGATCGATTTGCTACTTATTGTAATTGGATGGCACAATAAGTATTCATTTAACCCGCCCGCTTAGCTCAATAAGGAGAGCGCGGATCTACGGATCGCAGGATCGTGAGTTCGATCCTCGGGCGGGCCGTATGTTCTCCGTGACGATTTGATAAAATACATTGTGTCTGAAATCATTCGTCCTCTACCTTTGATTCATGTGGGGAAGTTGACAGTTACTTGCGGAGAACAGGTTTGTACTGGTACAGAATCCAGGAACATTTTAGTTAGGTTAACTGCTCGCCGTTACATAACTGAAATACAATTGAAAAACGGCGTTAAACCCAAAACAAAAAACAAAACAAAGTATTCATTAGTGTGCTATTAATAGCACAACATATGCCTGTAAGTGCGATTTTCAGACATTTTTGGAGGAGCAGATATTTACTTATTAGGTCGACTTTGTTACTATTTTTATCTCAAGCGTTTAATCTGTTTGTTTCTTTTCTTGAGATAAAATCTGCCTCTGAAAGCTTTAATGCAATTGTATTTGTTAACAGACAATCTGTAAATGCATTAACTCTAACAGTCAATGAAGTAGAGCAGGAAAGAAATATGCCAAAACCCGCCTCCATCAGTCTTCCCAAATATGTTTCAACTGTAGATAGACACATGACATCCTTAAAAACAATATATATTTCATTTTCACTACACTATCAGTTTTTATGTCAGTTTAATGAAGTGTCTAAATTTGTTTCATATACTGTACTTATAAAACTCTAATTACATAAACACAGGTATTATACTATAATATTTATAAAAGAACAAAGAAATGTTCCTTTACACTTTCTTGATCAAATACAGAAAAGAAGTAGTTATAGCTTTAAAGGACATCAAAAATTATGTATATGGAACAAAACGAGAAGTTTGAAATATGTTCTGCGAAGTATTAATTGTACATATTAGGTATGAACTGTGCAGTCACCTTCGGAATTTTGCCTGTTTGTTACATAAGCATTTTCGAGAAAGACTAAACACTTTTTGTGTGTATATATCTTAATACATAAGGTTTGTGCATTACTAACATTATTTTTTGGGGGAAGGAGGTAATTCGCATTGTCTTTGTCCATCTGTCCGTCCGACCTTTCTGTCGCACATTTTCTCAAAACTTTGCTCCAGTAAGACGGTAAAATATTCGCAAGACCCAGACACCCGTCTTATAGGTTAAGGTTACACTTTGGGGACAAATTTCGTGTTTAAACTTATTTTGTCTTATAGTTCTTGAAACAAACAGAAATGCTCGATGTGTCAACATATGATAGCCTCGTTATTGTATCCGACTCGGCACCAGATTAAGATTTTTTAAAACAAAATTTCATGTTATATATTCGTTTTTTTTTTAATAAATGTGTATATTTTTTATAAGCATTCATAATATGTTTACAATTATCTTGCTTTTCAATGCACAGATTTATATTATTGACCAGCTGACACAGAAGAGTATCGACCTAATTAAAGATTTAAATACTGCATTAGAGCATTCGGATGACGATACCATACTAAGAAGAGCTTTCGGCGGAGGTATGTTAATTTCTAGATCATAACACAATATGTATGCACGTTGTTTTAAAATGTTTGTCTTGTTCAGAATCAGAATATGTTGTTTTTCGATACAATACGCAATAACTTCTAGATAAAATGTAAATTTTCAGACTATGAAATTTTATAGAATCAAAGTATAATAAAATCGAGATAACACCTTCACAGAAACATATTAACCCTTCAAAAGCGTCTGTTTTATTTAGAATAGCATACGATCTACTATCAGAAAACTGTTGCAATAGGTAATAGGTTTATCTATATCGGGCTTCTAAAATTTAAAGTCATGATAAGACAGACATAGGAATAGAATTAAATCCGCATTTAAAGCATGCTCCGATGCTCCGATGGAATATGTAAAATTTCTTTTAAATTTAACCACAAATTTACTCTACACATGCCCACATTTACTTTTCTGTTGAATGACTGCCGCACACGAACCAAAACCTCTAAATTTGAGGTACAAATGTGTCTCTGTTCAAGTGCATAATAGTGGTAAAGTTTATGTAATTGCTCAAAGTATTTATTTAAATGAACCTTATTATAACATGAACGTATTTGAAAATATTGACAAAATGCTTAAATAAAAACATATGTCAGTGTTTGCTATATTGCTCTTTAACACCATAAGGGTTACCAGATACTTTCGGTTTTCGAGAAAAATGTCTGGACTAGAAATAGGCAAGCCATAAGTCTGCAAAAACTGCATAATTAACGTTTAAAGAAAACCACGCCAAAAAGGTAAACAAAAGTGTTCTAAAAAGTCTGAACTATACTAAACTATGAAAATTAAAACAATATTGTGCTACAATACTATGCTACAGGAGGCTAAACTATACTACCCTATAACCGTTTATGATGATATCATCGAGAATTAACTTGTTCGTTTGGATTTTATTTCGTTGATTGACGCAAGCACAAAATCAACGAAAATTAGTACACCACGAATAATAATGATTTTACAGTATGTTAGTTACAAACCCTAACAGAAAGATACCAGATTTGACACCTGATATTGACTTTGTAGTTTGGAACTGTCTTCTTTGCGATTTTTATGTCCCCCCCCCCCACCCCATGAGTGGTGGGGGCATATAGATTTGCTCTTGTCCGTCCGTCCGTCCGTCCGTCCGAAGTTCGTGACACGCCTAGCTCAAAAAGTATTTGATATAAATTAATGAAACCTTGCATGAGTCTTTATCATGATATGAACTTGCGCACCTTCTATTTTTCGTCTGGCTCCGCCTCCTAATTTTAGAGTTATGGCCCCTGAAATAGTCAAAAATGCACATTTTCACCTTGTGGCACGCCTAGCTCAAAATGTATTTGATATAGATTCATGAAACCTTGCCTGAGTCTTAATCATGATATGAACTTGCGCACCTCCTATTTTTCCTCGGGTCCGCCCCCTATTTCTAGAGTTATGGCCCATGAAATAGTCAAAAATGCACATTTTCAACTTGTGACACGCCTAGCTCAAAAAGTATTTGATATAGATTCATGAAACCTTGCATGAATCTTAATCATGATATGAACTTGTGCACCTCTTATTTTTCATCTGGGCTCCGGCCCCAGTTTCCAGAGTTATGGCCCCTGAAATAGAAAAAAAATGCACATTTTCACCTAATTATGAGCCTCACTCAAAAAAAAAGTAGTTAATGTAAATTCATGAAACCTTGCTTTGCTTGAGTCTTTATCATAATGTGACCTTACACACTTGGCATTCTTCTTGAGAATTTTAGCGTTTATTACAGAGTTATGGCCCTTGAAATAGCCAAAATAGTGGATTTTTTGTTTGTGATGCTCATAGCTCAAAAAGTATATGGTATAGAATAATGAATCCATTTCATAATTTTTTTTTCTGAGGCTATACCCCATTAAGACTGCAAACATTTGAATTATTTCCCCTTGTTTGTGACAAATGTACCAGTAGGGGGCACACCCTGTGTCCTACAGACACATTTTAGTTAATTGTTGTGGTAGAATCTGTGTCTAACTACCAGCCTAGTAAACAATATTTCTTGCATAATGAAATCAGTTTGAAAGCTTTGTGTTAAATTAAAACTATGATAGAATCAAACTATGCACGGGACCTCCGCTGCCGAGTGGTTAAGGTCGCTGAATTCGAAGCAATTACCCCTCACCTTTGTGGGTTCCAGTCCTACTCGGGTCATCATGTGATGAAGCTAAGTAAATGGCTAGTTAAGTGTAGGTGGTTCTACCTAGGTACCATTCCTTGGCTGGATTCTATACCAGTACCAACATTTTCTCCGCAAGTAACTGCCAACTTTTCTCCACATGAATCAGGGGTGGAGGACGAATGATTTCAGACACAATGTGTTTAATCAAATCGTCACGGAGAACATAAGGTTTCTGTGAAGAAACAAACAAATTTTTAGTTATTAACATTTTTTTTGTTTCCTTTTTAGATGTCGAAAAAGTTTCATTAAAAGTCAGGGGAATTTTAGAAGATTTCCAGTCCACGGCTGAAGGCCCGTCGCAGAAGAGGCAAAAACTACAAACTCATTCAGATACAGGAAAAGGTAAAATGGACTATACTAAAAATGATATATTCAGATGAATTTGACTATAAAACCTTCTAAAACAAACATTGATCCAAAAGTAATACTTCGATATCGTCGTATTTTAGCAGTGCTATGTCATATTTAGACCATTAAACCCTTCAGTTATCAAGGATACATGAAATTTGACAGAATGCATTTTCATGAATATTTGTTCTTAGATCATGATATTAGAATAGATACTACATTCAATTTTGTTGTAACAGCACGAAAACCAACATAAATCAAGAACTACGGTAGAGTTCAGTATCTACAGTATCCTTGTTGAAATATTTTGAGAAGCTTCAGGAATAAAAAAAAATGTTATCCAAACTTAAGAAAACATGAGATTTCTACCTGATAAACGACTGATTCTTACTAAATTTATTCCACTTTACTGAGAGTTTAAAAATGGCATTCTACGCTTGAAAGGAATAAATATTATTTACCTTACATTTGTATAATTGAATTACTCTTTACAGAGTCTCCTGAGCCTATGCAAGGCTGTAGCAAGTAGACGAATATGACACAGCTGCCTACACGGATACAAAATACAGCTTCTTACACCAGTACAGTTATCAGCTAATTATATGTACATTCAAAGGAAATACTTTCAGTGTCGCAATATGACGAATGCATTTTTTTCCATTACTCGATACTTATTATGCCAGTGCGACGTTACCAACAAAAAAACCTAATTATTTTTGTTTTCTGAAAAATTAAATGACCACCGAATTATATATTTATCAAAAATTTACATTACTTATCTACCTAAGCCTTTTCTGCGCTGGAAAGCACAAAATGCCTTATTTTTAAAATGAATTCATCCAACGTTGAAAAAAGGTCAAATATTGCAAGCCAAAAAAGCTGTTAAACTGAAGGTAATGCTATCTATTAAATATATCTCCAGTATTAAAATGATTTTGTCATTGTTTCAAGACTATTCTTATATGAGCCACAGGAAACGTTCCCCGACCAGATACTGCGTTGAGAATATACTTTTCCTTACAGAGCAAAATTTCACTCCAGCTTCCAGTTTTGATTACCAAATACCTGCTCTAAAGCTGTATTTTGTTTTGTTTCTATTATATCAAACGTTTGATGTATATCATGTTTCTTTTTTATTTTCGTAGCTTAGTAAAATTAATGCTTTTGTAACTCGGAATTGTGTAATATTTCAAGCACTGTTTTTTTAGAATTTACTTATTGTATATTGTTCTACTTATTGTATATTGTTCTATTTATTGCATATTGTTCAGACTTACTGTTTTAATGTAGTGGCGTATTACTCAGCCTTTGTAGCATATTGTTTAGCATAGTATTGTTTAAGCATTCATAGCTTACTATTGTTTAAACCTATTAGTAAAGCTTTTTGTTTACCTTTTTGGCTTTGTTAAATGTGCAGCATTTTAAGCACACTTTTGTTTAGACGTAGACAATAGAATTGCTTAGACATTTTGAAGTCTAGTATTGTTAAATCTTTTGTCACACTGACACAGTTGTATGATATGACGAAAGTGCACGCCCCTTCTAGGCATAATTTCATGCACGGGCGGGCTTATTTTGCGCAGCACAGTAAACTTAAAAATAAATAAGGATTTTTCTGCTCGCCGAATGGGAACCATATATGCCGCTTAGTCTTGCAATTGTTGTCCAAAGTATTTCTCAGCACCTTGGCTTGGATTTATGGAAAATTCATAAGAAGCTTCTTTCCTAAGAGGAGATGCGCTCCCGGTTGGATGATTTTTACTGAGTTATTGCTCTTTGATTATTCAATATTATTATACCGTAATACCATTTCCTGTCCGGAGTTTTCCGAAGCAATGACTGCTTGAATTCAGCGAAACTTCACAGAAAGCTTCACTCCCAAAGAGGGGTTGTGCATATTTTCTTTCTGTTCCGTTCGGGTGTTTTCACTTAATTATTGCCCTTTGATTAATCGCAATTAGTTTACTAAAGCAACATTTGTTGTCGAGAGATTTCCTCAGCAATCATTCGCTTGAATTCAGCAGAACTTCATCGGAAGCTTCACTCCTAAGAGGAGATACGCATATTATCGTCATGTTCAGGTCGGCTGATTTTAAGTGAGTTATTGCCCTTTGATTATTCAACATTAGTTAACTATAGCGCCATACTTATCATGAGTATTTTTCAGAATTAAGCGAAACTTCATAGGAAGCCTCGCTCAGAAGAGGAGATGTGCATATATTATGCATTCATTTTCTCAACAACTACTTGCTAGAGTTCAAAGAAACTTCTTTGGAAGCTTCACTACAAAGACGCGGTATTTGTCCATTCGATGAATTTTTGTGCTATTAATAAGCAATAAACAGGCTTCGGGAAGCATTCATCAGTTTGATGTATGTTTTATTGTTTTTATTTTTTGTAGCATACTATTGTTTAAACCTTCATTACTCATAGCATAGTGTAGCGTTAACGTGTAGCGTAGAAAATTTTGTAAACTTTTGTAGAATTTTTAACTTTTGCCTCATAGTTTTGTATTTACACTTTTTAAACGTATTCTCAGATGCTTTAAATATATGATTTTATTTTTCTACATTGTACCTCGACTTGATGAATTGTACTTTCTGATCACTGCAGTTTGTACCCATACTTTAAAGTTTTCCACAGAGTTACAGCACGCGGTGTATATAAACTATCATCATAACTTTAATTTCAACTAAGAGAATGGAGTCAGAAGCGTCTAGGATATTGCACTTTGTTCTTTGGCACTTAACGATGTTTTCAAGAATTTTGAATTTTGTCAGAGTTGTCATAAGTATATATTAATATACAGTGACTGATACTTTCCTTCCTACATGCCTTAGTATAAATTGAAACACAGTTGTACACGACAGTAACCGATGCTAATAACCGGAAGCGACACATTGATTTTTGGTACGCCTTCTGTGAACGTTTATAGACACTGACACGTCCTAGTAACAGTATAGGTCTAGCGGTGGCAGTAAACACGAAAACAGGCTATTGTCGTATAATAAGTGTATAATGATAATCTAAAAAATCAAAATTTTCAGGCATTTCAAAATGGTGTTGATTTAGATCTGGAGAAATATTTATAACGATATTGTAAAATGCAGTTCAGTATTGACATCCTTCTATAGGTTGATTGTTAAAGCTCTCTTGACATAATCTTGCTCAAACCATACCTGTTTATTTTGATCATACATATCATTTTGAAGATTTCTCATTCATTGGGCATATGTTCACAAGTCAACTTTTAGACTGCCGTTAGAAAATTAAACAATGAACACAGTATTCAGTTTGCGGGGACCTCTACATGTATCTACAGAAAAATCTATATCTCTGTTGCTTTTACGGTCAGTGTCTCAAAGATCAATTTCACAAGTAAAGAAGTTAACCGCTTTGAATCCTTTTTTATCAAACGTGCGTCGACAAGACTATTTCATTACATGTCTTTATTTTTATCTTATTGCCAAATGAGATTGCATTAAAACTTATTTATGGGATATTTAAAAATGTTTGAAAGAATTGTGCAACTGTATATTTCATGACATGCTTTTTCAAACCCATACAGTCATTATTTAGAATTAAAGATAGAATTTCTTACATTTAACATGAACACATATTTTATTACATTTGGCATTCATTTTGGCAGCTAAGAATAAAAAACAATTTGATTATAATAATAAAAGCTATATCCTTTCACTTATTGTTATTTTCATTAGAAATTCCCATACAGTTCCCATACAGTTACATATATTTATCTGTTTTTCCCACCAGTTCCTTCGAGTTTGCATATAAATAAATATGTATCCTTATTTTGTGTGAATACTATTTAATCCGATAAGTAAGTCTTAATATTACCGTTTAGGGCAGTTTTGCCTTAGATTTTACTACGTTGGACTACTTGTTAGTTTCAAACTGGAATTTTATACCCATGTTAGCGGCGCTTTTGTTTGGGGTTTCTATCTGTTGACAAGTTATTTTCTTGTCGATGTCCGCTTGCGGTGAGCTCGATATAGTCGTCACTTTTGGTGTATGTGCGTGCGTACGTGCGTCCATCCGATTTTGTCCGGATCATAACTTTGACATGCATGGACCAGTCTTGTTTATATTTATCATGAATGTTTACCTCAATGAGAAAGCATGTCATGACAAACCCCATGTTCCTATCTCGAAAGTCAAGGTCACAGTTGGAGGTCAAATGTGAAATTGAAGTTTGTCCAGACCATAACTTTGACATGCATAAGCTAAATTTGTTTATATTTGGCATGAATGTTTACCTCAATGAAGTGGAGTGTCATGCGCAAACCCCATGTTCCTATCTCTAAGGTCAAAGTCACAGTTGGAGGTCAAAGGTTAAATTGAAGCTTGTCCGAAGCATTTCTTCTTCATGCATGGTGGGATTTTGATGTAACTTGGAATGAATGTTCATCTTTATGAGACGGAGTGTCAGGCGCAAGAACCAGGTCCCTAGGTCAAAGGTCAAGGTTACACTTAGAGGCCAAATGTCAGATACAAGAATGTCATTGTCTGGAGCATGTCTTCCTCATGCTTCAGGGGATTTTGATGTAACTTGGCACATATGTTCAACACCATGAGGCAACCTTGTTTTTAGAATTACTTCCCTTTGTTGTAACTTTAAATAGCTTATATTGTATTTTTTTATTACTGGCCGTGGGGAAAAATTAATACCACTTTTCTGTAGTACAACATGCATGTTACATCCAATGTTTTGGTGTATTTTGACCTATCTCTACCTGGTAATATTTATTTATTTGGGTTTTACGGCGCACCAACACAGTATAGGTTATATGGCGCCAAACAGGACTACAAATTTTGGTTTCACATCTCATTTACATCGAAATAAAAACATGAGGTATGGAATCAAAATTTGCATACCTGCTGGAATAACAGAATTACAGCAAAACCAAGTGTTAAGACCTTATTAGTCTACCTGGTAAGGAGTTTTGCGTTGACTTATATTATATAGATTTTTTTTATAATTGGTCCAAAAAAATACATATGCAAATAATGGTGCTAGTGTAAATTAGTTCTGACACCGCCAACTAGTATAATAAATATTACATTTTTAGATAACTGGCGGGCTCGACATTCTGCCCGTGGGCATGCAGAATGTATTTCTAGTTTTATTTTTCACTGTCATTGTATAATCGGAATTACACCCATCACGCCACACACCCCGTCCGTTCATAAGAAGAAATCAAAGGTGAAACACCCATCACGCTCCCCCATCCATTCGTAAGAGGAAATCAAAGGTAAAGCGTACATGGCGCTAAATGATGAAATGATATGAGATATTTTGTGTATGTATGATACGAAAAGTAATATCATAAAGATAATATTTTGAAAGAAAACACTTAGTTGTAGACATTAATCTATTTTTCTCAATCTACATCACTTTTTATACGCCCGAAGGGACGTATTGTGTTATGACGCTGGTGTCCGTCTGTCCGTCTGTCTGTCCGTCTGTCCGTTAGCAATTTCGTGTCCGCTCTGTAACTCTTGAACCCCTTGAAGGATTTCAAGGACACGTTACACAAATGTTCACCACACGGAGATGATGTGCAGAGCGCATGTTTTGGATGTCTCGCTTCAAGGTCAAGGTCACACTTAGGAGTCAAATGTCATATCAGTTTGTTTCGTGTCCGCTCTGTAACTCTTGAACCCCTTGAAGGATTTCAAAGAAACTTGACACAAATGTTCACCATACCAAGACGACGTGCAGAGCGCATGTTCCGGATGACTTGCTTCAAGGTCAAGGTCACACATTTAGGGGTCAAAAGTCATATCAGTTTGTTTCATGTCCGCTCTGTAACTCTTGAACTACTGGAAGGATTTCAAAGAAACTTGGCAGAAATGTTCACCACACTGAGACGACGTGCAAAGTGCATGTTCCGGATGACTCGCTTCAAGGTCAAGGTCACACTTAAGAGTCAAAGGTCATATATGACTTTGTTTGTGTATATTGCTCTGCATTGCAGTTCTCTTGTTTTTATTTGGCAGATCTCTTTTTTTGTACTTACAATAATTTTTTTTCTAATTACTTCCCTTTTATGTTACTATAAATAGCTTATTTTGAAACTTTTTTATTATTGGCCGTAGGGAAAAACCGAGACTACTTTTCTGTGGTACAACATGGATGGTACCTCCAATTTTAAGGTGTATTTTTACATACCTGTACCTGATAAGGATATTTTTGTAGACTTTGAATATTTTTTTTGTGGACTTAGATTTGTTTTTTTGAAGTTTTCCTTTTGTTGTTCCAGTCCTTTGGGGCTACAACAGTCAAGTTCTTAAAATTTTGCTCCCATCCTATGATGTAAGCCTTCGGGCGTATATTGCCCCGCTTGGCGGCGCTCTTGTTACAGTTATTTATGAACCATTCTGATATGACTAGACAATGCTTAAATCATCAAAGCAATATTATGCCGACGTCACTTCGACGTGATATTTAGCGCCATGTGTTTAACTTTTGATTTTCTCTTGCGAGCGGACTGGGGGAGGGATACTTCACTTCTGATTTCCTCACACAAACAGACTTAAACAAACGTAGACTGCTATTATTTTTGCTTGGTTGCCTTCTGTGATTTCAATGGACCCCTAACAGATTTATTTTACTAATTTCATCAAAAACATACACGATTTATCTGAATACCCGACTCTTGTCCGGTCATATTTCTTTTATCTGTCAGACAATATGTTCAGTGGCTTTCTTTTATTCATTCCCACAATTCATTTGCGTTCACATGCATGTACTTTGTACAATTCAACTGTTTATAATTTACATCGGTGAACGTTAAAAATTAATGTTTCTTTTTCAATTATAGAATTGTATACTATACAAATCGAGTTCAAAGGAAACAGTGTTTGCTATTTTTAAGTGCAGTTTCGTAAAGTTATAGAAATATAATTCTATACAAATTGGGCACGTGGAGAGGCTTTTTATCAAATGGCTCAGTATTCAATTGAAGGGCCACGTTCTTTTAAAGTAATCCTTGATTATTTAATGCAAACATCTTTTATCACAGGTTACACCCGTTTTTCAAAAAGAGAGGGTTTCCTTATGTGATTTAGTTTCATAATAAATGACTTTATGTTGTCATTACATGCATAACATGTATTAATGCCACATGATTGGTTAAAATGCATTTTGATTGATTACCTATGAAATACGTTTTGAATAATTAAGTGTTTCTATATTAAGTTACTGTTCTTTATTTAATTGATCTTTATTTTTAAATGACGGATTTAATCTTGATGTTAATGAAATAACAATAACAACTACAACAACAACAAAACAAATAATAAAAAAGAACCAACATAAAAAGAAAAAAAACAAAACAAAAAAAACAACAAAATCTGATAGATTGAAATTGAATATTTTGTTATTCTAATATGCTTGCCTCTGTTAAACACTCTTACGCTAGGATGACGTCACATTAACGTGCGGTGACGTCAACGTTTTTGTTGCGACCAAGAAAGAGCGCTTCTATATTTTATCTACTGTTTTAGATTAAGGGCATATTAGAATCGAAATAATTTATAGCACAAGCGTGTTTTAACACTATTTATACACTCGGGTGGTGATACGTCGTTCAAATAATTTCACTCGGGCTGCGCCCTCGTGAAATTATTACGCCCGACGTATAACCACCCATCGTGCATAAATAGTGTTAAAGCACTCTTTTGCTATAAATCATTCCTTAACTCACGTTGTTGTGTTATAACAAATATCAGTTCATGTCTGCGATAAAATATTGGTCTTCGTATAATTGGAGTGATTTTAAAAGACTTTCGGGACTAGTTTTGCCTGAAACAATTACCACTTCATTTATTTTAGTTTCAGTAATGTGATATTATGCTAGAAGGCAATTTGTAGAAACATATACTGCCGAAAAGAATTGCATCTTATGGAAGGTCAGTGCGGCACACTAAATATCAAGTAGCTGATTCTTATTGCCAGCTGATAAATGCTAATCGTCAAATACATGTATTTCATATTCATGGGTAAATGATCTGTATCTCTTAAATCAACTAATGTAAATTTGAATTTCTGAAAACATTATATGATTTGAAGCAATAATATCGTTACTGTCATGGAAACTCTGAAATGTTCAGGAAAAAGGTTTTTAAAAGAGACAAAGTTATGTAACGAAGGTAAATGACCAGTTATATAGATTTATCTTTTTATTTTATCAAGTGCACAGCTATAATCATTTGGCAATCATTGTTTTACACTTTGCAATTAACAATTAGCTTTTGACAAGTATAGTCTGAAAGGCAATGGTTTACATTAAGTATTTGGCAAATGGCTTTTTGCATGAACTATTTGACTTTTAGAATTTGGCATTTAGCAGTGCAACGGCCTTTCATATGTAACCAGTGCGCTATTGGAAAATTATTTATTGAAGAATGAAGACGCGAAAGGAACAACCACGTTCGAAGAACGCATCTTCCAAATAACGTATATCAGTGTATGTATATGCTAGAGTAGATGTATAGTTGACTTACAGTAAAACAAAGACCGTATATCAGTGTATGTGTATGCTAGAGTAGATGTATAGTTGACTTACAGTAAAACAAAGACCGTATATCAGTGTATGTATATGCTAGAGTAGATGTATAGTTGACTTACAGTAAAACAAAGACCGTATATCAGTGTATGTATATGCTAGAGTAGATGTATAGTTGACTTACAGTAAAACAAAGACCGTATATCAGTGTATGTATATGCTAGAGTAGATGTATAGTTGACTTACAGTAAAACAAAGACCGTATATCAGCCTATGTTTATGCTAGAGTAGATGTATAGTTGACTTACAGTAAAACAAAGACCGTATATCAGCCTATGTTTATGTTAGAATAGATGTACATTTGTATAGTTGACTTACAGTAAAACAAAGACCGTATATCAGCCTATGTGTACGTTAGAATAGATGTATAGTTGACTTACAGTAAAATGTATAGTTGACTTACAGTAAAACAAAGACCGTATATCAGCCTATGTTTATGTTAGAGTAGATGTATAGTTGACTTACAGTAAAACAAAGACCGTATATCAGCCTATGTTTATGCTAGAGTAGATGTATAGTTGACTTACAGTAAAACAAAGACCGTATATCAGCCTATGTTTATGTTAGAATAGATGTACAGTTGACTTAGGCCTAAAAAAAAATTCTTTGTTTCCGGTAACATGCTCAAAAAAGTTAGGGTAGGTAGGTCGGAAAAACTTTTTTTTTTGGATTTTTTTTTTATTAAGGGAGACTTTTCGGAAATTATTTTTGTGTCAAAAAATGAATACAAATAGGGGGGTTATGTCTCTAGAGCATCAGTAAGTTGATTTATAACATCACTGACCATGTTTAAAGCATAAAAAGTGCAGTTTTGCAACTTTTTGTCAAAAAATTGAAAAAATTGTTCTCCAAGGCCATAAAAACATTTAGGGTCGGGCCAGAAATTTAGGGTAGGTCGGGATACCGGAAACAAACAATTTTCTTTTACGCCTTACAGTAAAACAAAGACCGTATATCAGCCTATGTTTACGTTAGAATAGATGTATAGTTGACTTACAGTAAAATGTATAGTTGACTTACAGTAATACAAAGACCGTATATCAGCCTATGTTTATGTTAGAGTAGATGTATAGCTGACTTACAGTAAAACAAAGATCGTATATCAGCCTATGTTTATGCTAGAGTAGATGTATAGTTGACTTACAGTAAAACAAAGACCGTATATCAGCCTATGTTTATGCTAGAGTAGATGTATAGTTGACTTACAGTAAAACAAAGACCGTATATCAGCCTATGTTTATGTTAGAGTAGATGTATAGTTGACTTACAGTAAAACAAAGACCGTATATCAGCCTATGTTTATGCTAGAATAGATGTATAGTTGACTTACAGTAAAACAAAGACCGTATATCAGCCTATGTTTATGCTAGAATAGATGTATAGTTGATTTACAGTAAAACAAAAACCGTATATCAGCCTATGTTTATGCTAGAATAGATGTATAGTTGACTTACAGTAAAACAAAGACCGTATATCAGCCTATGTTTATGCTAGAATAGATGTATAGTTGACTTACAGTAAAACAAAGACCGTATATCAGCCTATGTTTATGCTAGAGTAGATGTATAGTTGACTTACAGTAAAACAAAGACCGTATATCAGCCTATGTTTATGTTAGAATACAGTCCACATCTACTTGCGACCACCTCTATTAAGCGATTTTTGTATTAAACGACCGGTCAAAATCCCTCCCGAACGATTTCAGTACATACATTCATTCCATTAAACGGCTTTTTTATTAAACGACTAGCGACCACATTAATATAGTCCCGACAGTTAAAATATTCGACAAAAGTATCTATTAAGCAACCGGGTACCAAATTGCCTGAATGCAATTAACCTTTGTAACACTCGAACTGACGAACAATCCAGCTATAATTTTCACAGTTTGAAAGTGTGAAATGTATATACATATATGTATGTTCATAATAAATACATTTACATTAACAATTACAAATAACTTTTCTCTTCACCCGACAGAAATTCAGTAAGAGACCATTACATTAAGAGACCACTTTTCAGCAGTCCCTCGGGCGGTCTCTTAATACAGTGTCGACTGTAGATGTATACAGTAAAACAAAGATGACCGTATATCAGTGTATATATAGATATGTACATGACCTACAGTAAAACAAATACCGTGTATCAGTGTATGTATAGATGTTTGGATGACTTACAGTAAAACAAATAAGGTATATTAGTGTATGTATACACGTGTAGAGGACTTACAGTAAAATAAATACCGTATATCAGTGTATGTATAGATGTATAGATAACTTACAGTAAAATGAATATCATATATCAGTGCATGTATGGATATGTAGATGACTAACAGTAAAACAGATACCGTAGATCTGTGTATGTATCCATATGTAGATGACTTACAATAACATAAATGCCATATATTTGTTTATACATGGACGTACAAATGAATTACAGTTAAACAAAAAACCGTATATCAGTGTATTTATGGATGTAGATGACTTACTGTAAAATAAATACTGTATATCAGTATTTGATGTTTAGAAGACTTACGGAAAAATAAATACCGTATATCAGGATATATATATATATATATATATGACCTACAGTAAAACAAATACCGTATATCAGGGTATGTTTGGATTTACATATAACTTACAGTAACACATATTCCGTATATCAGTGTATGTATAGATGTGCAGATGTCTTACAACTCATTTAGATTTGGAGATTGGATACTTTTTAAGCAGCTGCTAGGGGGCGTGGGCAGTGTTGCCTTTTCTATTACTGCTCATGAGCAGACTCGATCAAACCGATTCTGCAATTTCACTGTTTGCCTAGTTCTCGGTGCTCGAGGGATCTACCTTTCAGATTTTATTTACAGTAAAACAAATAATGTATATCAGTGTATGTGTGGATGTGTAGATGTCTTACAATAAAATAGATACCGTATATCAGTGTATGTTTGGATGTATATATGACTTACAGTAAAACAAATGCCGTATATCAGTGTATGTGTGGATGTATATATGACTTACAGTAAAACAAATGCCGTATATCAGTGTATGTATAGATGTGTAGATGTCTTACAATAAAATAGATACCGTATATCAGTGTATGTGTGGATGTATATACGACTTACAGTAAAACAAATGCCGTATATCAGTGTATGTGTGGATGTATATATGACTTACAGTAAAACAAATGCCGTATATCAGTGTATGTGTGGATGTATATATGACTTACAGTAAAACAAATGCCGTATATCAGTGTATGTATAGATGTGTAGATGTCTTACAATAAAATAGATACCGTATATCAGTGTATGTGTGGATGTATATACGACTTACAGTAAAACAAATGCCGTATATCAGTGTATGTGTGGATGTATATATGACTTACAGTAAAACAAATGCCGTATATCAGTGTATGTGTGGATGTATATATGACTTACAGTAAAACAAATGCCGTATATCAGTGTATGTTTGGATGTATATATGACTTACAGTAAAACAAATGCCGTATATCAGTGTATGTGTGGATGTATATATGACTTACAGTAAAACAAATGCCGTATATCAGTGTATGTATAGATGTGTAGATGTCTTACAATAAAATAGATACCGTATATCAGTGTATGTGTGGATGTATATACGACTTACAGTAAAACAAATGCCGTATATCAGTGTATGTGTGGATGTATATATGACTTACAGTAAAACAAATGCCGTATATCAGTGTATGTGTGGATGTATATATGACTTACAGTAAAACAAATGCCGTATATCAGTGTATGTATAGATGTGTAGATGTCTTACAATAAAATAAATACCGTATATCAGTGTATGTGTGGATGTATATACGACTTACAGTAAAACAAATGCCGTATATCAGTGTATGTGTGGATGTATATATGACTTACAGTAAAACAAATGCCGTATATCAGTGTATGTTTGGATGTATATATGACTTACAGTAAAACAAATGCCGTATATCAGTGTATGTATAGATGTGTAGATGTCTTACAATAAAATAGATACCGTATATCAGTGTATGTTTGGATGTATATATGACTTACAGTAAAACAAATGCCGTATATCAGTGTATGTGTGGATGTATATATGACTTACAGTAAAACAAATGCCGTATATCAGTGTATGTGTGGATGTATATACGACTTACAGTAAAACAAATGCCGTATATCAGTGTATGTGTGGATGTATATATGACTTACAGTAAAACAAATGCCGTATATCAGTGTATGTTTGGATGTATATATGACTTACAGTAAAACAAATGCCGTATATCAGTGTATGTATAGATGTGTAGATGTCTTACAGTAAAACAAATACCGTATATCAGTGTATGTGTGGATGTATATATGACTTACAGTAAAACAAATACCGTATATCAGGCATTCCCTGCCCTGTAAGTGTTAATATTTTTTTCCACATTGACGTTCAAAATTGATATCGGGTACCTAACGTCACAAATGGTGTCAGTTTCATGCGTCTTGCCTCGTTCAGAATTTCTTCAGTCACAACAAATTTTCAGTTTTACTCAGGCTAAATAGCAAATAATATCGTTTATGTAGAAACTATAAATTTAATACGCGTATGGAATAGAAATATCATTATATTTGCATCGAAAATATGCACTCGTTCTTTCTTGGACTATTATTGTACTCCTTAAAAGGGAATATGCAACATTTGGCGTCATTTCTTATTAGAAATAACTGGACGAAACATTAACAGTGACGAAAAAGTACCAAAATCGGACAAAAAACAAAAAAAGGTTTAGCCATTTGAGTACCACCTATGTTATGAAATGGCAGCAATTTTGGGCACAGTGACATAATCATTCTTTTCTTTTATGGGCATAACCATATATGGAAAATCAATGAATAACAACTAAGAGAATCATATTTTGTGGTCCATAATATAATATGAACCCTAGTGCGTATGTAAAAGTGTATACTTTAAATTTAAGCTCCATTTTTAGTTGTATTTTACATAATCTTGTCATAAATACCATATTTGGTAATGCTTGTATAAGGAAAGAACGTCACTGTGCTCAAAACGGCTGCCATTTCATTAAATTGACAAAATTAAATACCATACACAATGTTTCCAATACAAATATGATCGAACGGTAACGTGCTCCGTTTCCAACATCGTGAGTTCGATTTCCAAGGCCGTAATGTTTTTTCCCCTATTTTCAATCCCCCGCCGTGGCAGAGGGATTATAGGAATGGTCTGCGTCCGTCTGTCCTTCCGTCCGTCCTTCCGTCTTTCCGTCCTTTCGTCCGTCCGTCCTTCCGTCCGTAACAAAATCGTGTCCGGTCCATATCTCCTAAACCCCTTGAAGGATTTTCATGAAACTTGGGTCAAATGATCACCTCATCAAGACGATGTGCAGAACCCATGAGTCAGCCTTGTCGGTTCAAGGTCAAGGTCACAACTCAAGGTCAAATGTTTGAGCCTGCCATTTTGTGTCCGCTCTATATCTCCTAAACCCCTTGAAGGAATTTTATAAAGCTTGGGTCAAATGATTACCTCATCAAGACGATGTGCAGAACCTATGAGTCAGCCATGCCGGCTCAAGGTCAAGGTCACAACTTAGGGTCAAAGGTTTTGAGCCTTCCATTTTGTGTCCGCTCTATATCTTCTAAACTCCTTGAAGGATTTTCATGAAACTTTGGTCAAATGATTACCTCATCAAGACGATGTGCAGAACCCATGGGTCAGCCTTGTCGGCTCAAGGTCAAGGTCACAACTCAAGGTCAAAGGTTTGAGCCTTCCATTTTGTTTCCGCTCTATATCTCCTAAACCTCTTGAAGGAATTTTATCAAACTTGGGTCAAATGATCACCTCATCTAGACGATGTGCAGAACCCATGAGTCAGTCATGCCGGCTCAAGGTCAAGGTCACAACTAAGGGTCAAAGGTTTGAGCCTTCCATTTTGTTTCCGCTCTATATCTCCTAAACCCCTTGAAGGAATTTTATAAAACTTGGGTAAAATGATTACCTCATCAAAACGATGTGCAGAAATTATGAGTCAACCATGCCAGCTCAAGGTCAAGGTCACAGGTTTGAGCCTTCCATTTTGTGTCCACTCTGTATCTCCTAAACCCCTTGAAGGATTTTCATCAAGCTTGGGTCAAATGATCACCTCATCAAGAACTCATGAGTCAGCCATGTCAACTCAAGGTCAAGGTCACAACTGAAGGTCAAAGGTTTCAGCTCTGTATCTCCTAAACCCCTTGAAGGATTTTCATGAAACTTGGGTCAAATGATCACCTCATCAAGGCGTTGTGCAGAATTCATGAGTCGGCCATGTCAGTTCAAGGTCAAGGTCACAGCTAAAATCAAAGGTTTACCCTTTCACTATCCATAGCAGTGGCGGGGGATTTAGCTGTCTTTCAGACTGCCTTGTAGCTTTTATTTCGTTTATTATTTTCACTTGCTATAAATACATATCATATCAGTTAACTTACATCCATTTCCTCAACGAATTAGATTATGTCATTCTAATCATAGACTGTCGACTCCTCTAAATCTAAACTTCCTCAGTTCACATTGAAAAGTAGGAACATACAGGAAGATTTCTCGATAACTGAAGAAGAAGTTACTGATATTATATCAGTTTTGTTAGTTACCAAAACATCAGACCCGGATAAAATTAGCCATAGGATGATAAAGGAACGTAAGAATACTAAAAGTAAACCTTTAAGTTTGTTCAGTTTCAGTTTAATCGTATTTTATTGCTTATATATACATATATATATATACAGAAACAAACCATTTACGATACATTGAAAAGCAAAAGGGTTAAGCACAAGTTTTTACAATATTAGCGATCGGCCCTCTCCTACAGTTTGTTAAAAAGGTCACTACACGATTGTGAATACCCTGACATGTAAATCTATTACAGTTTTGCCGCTTTTTTAAAATATGGTAACAGAAATACACCCTGCAACTACAGGCATATGCATTTGGAAAATTATGGAAAGAATAATGTTTAAAAATCTTTATAACCATTTGCATTTAATTTAATTATTATATTCAAAGCAGTTAGGTTTCATATCAGATCATTCAACAGTATATCAGTTAATAGATTTACAATCAAATTTTGAAAACCATCCTAGGCTATCATATTTCAGAAAATAGAAAAAAGATACGTACATTAGACATGATAACATTGCAACTCAACATGATAATACAGAAATTAAGAAGACATTACAAGATCTTGAGAAAATAATTCTCTAAGTAAAGAAGATACCTCCTAATCATCTAACTTAAGACAGCTCTGGTGTTCCATATTCAGACATAAACTTCATGCAAAAATACTTTAAATTCTGATCTTCAGAAAATTAGTGACTTGTCTCGACAATGGCTCGTTGAATTTAATCCAAATAAAACGGAAGTAGTATTTTTTACCGAAGGGTCAAAACACAAACCTGCGATGACATTTATTAACGCCCATCTCGATTTTGTTGAAAGCCACAAACTTTAAGACTTTCGCTTAAAACAGATGGAAAATGGCATGATCATATTAATCATCCGATCTACATCGAAAGGTTTTGGATCTATACGATTTAAAGTTGAAGATCAACCGTAATTCATTAAATCAGATATATACATTTCATACTTGAGACCCCTGTTAGAGTATGCTTCTGTTGTATGGGACGGATATATATGAGCCGCGCCATGAGAAAACATAATGGGTATGCGACCAGCATGGATCCAGACCAGCCTGCGCATCCGCGCAGTCTGGTCAGGATCCATGCTGTTCGCTAACGGTTTCTCTAATTACAATAGGCTTTGAAAGCGAACAGCATAGATCCTGACCAGACTGCGCGGATGCGCAGGCTGGTCTGAATCCATGCTGGTCGCAAACCCACTATGTTGGTTTTCTCATGGCACGGCTCATATACCGAATGTGGAAAACAGTACAGTACGAAGCTACGAGAGTCGTCATGGGGCTATATAACCCGATCTGACTCAGTAGAAAAACTTACGACAGAAATAGGCTGGATTTCGTTAAAAACACATTCATACTATTTAAAACTAACTACTACATATAAAGCGAGACAAGGAAAGCTGACGGATTATCTGGAAAAACTATTTTCAGAACTGTTTCTGAATAGAACTCATACAGACTTCGTATAAGCAATGACTACGTAACATTAATTCGCCATACCCTCAAATATAATTCATCTTTTATTCCATCTGCAACTTCTCTTTGGAACAGACTGGAAATGGATATTAAGAATTCGGATTCATTGAGTATTTTCAAAATTAAATTAAAAGCAAAATATAAAGCATGTACAGGTCATAAATATTTTTGTATGGGTGACAGAAAGTTTGTTTGTTTTTGCTTATGTCGCCGTATGGCTTGCTCAGTGTTTTGGTATTTATTGATGGGACGTTAAGCTGTAATTTGTAGATAATATAGACTTTAATTTTTAATAATAAAAGACGTACCACAAAATAACTGTTTTAGAATTTAGTTTCAAATTGACTGTGATATGTCTTTAAAGTTTATTGAATTCATGTAGCAATATATACATAAATCAGTGTATTTAGTTAAATTTCAATCACATTTTGTTTCTAAAGTGTAAGATAGTTATTAATCTATATTCTTAAAACTATGCTGAAAAGAGATTATATAGGGGTTTTATAGGGCAACAACAATATTGGAACCTTTTCTTTTATTAGATTTAACACCTGTGACATATTACTACTCTCCGGGAAAAAGTAGTCCTTAACATTGTCTATTATCAACAACACATGGTTATTCCTGTCAAATAAGTAAATTGCATGATTGCATGTAAGTTGCATGTAACAACAAAAACAAAACAAAATCAGACTGATATGCGCGGCTTATAACGTAGGCGATCGCGAAGTGAATGTATCGGACCCGGTAATATCATATATCAACGCGAAGTACGGCTGGGCAGTTTCTTGCCTGACTGATCTACTGTAGGACACAACACCTATATGATCAAATACTTTATTTCTTTATTTACATAAGTTACTGGTAGTATATATATATACATATATGCAATGCACGATCTAATGAAGATTTTATAAATCTACACCACTATCAATGCCGTCACAACTGAATCATTGTTAACACTTATTATCTACGGAATTCCGTTAGGGCCATCGCCTTTGAATGTATTGATCTGAAAAGCGATACTCGATAGTACGATGATGAAAACGCGAAATCACGAAACTACGATAACGAAAACGCGACAACACGATGATGATAACGCGAAACTACGATAACGAAAACGCGATAATACGATGATGATAATGCGATACACTATCGCGTTTTCGACGTCGTACTGTCGCCTCTTCACCATCGCACTATCGTGTTATCGCGTTTTAGTTATCGTAGTATCGTGATTTCGCAATTATCGTACTATCGCATTATCACCATCGTACTGTCGCGTTATCACCATCGTACTGTCGCGTTATAATCATCGTTCTGTCGCATTATCACCATCGTACTGTCGCGTTATCGTCATAGTACTGTCGCGTTATCACCTCCGTACTGTCGTGTTATCGTCATCGTACTGTCGCGTTATCACCATCGTACTGTCGTGTTAGCATCATCGTACTATCGCTTTCCGGTGCCCATGCACATAGAAGAATTTCCCCTTTCTATTTATCTTGTTATTTAAGCACTGTTGAAATTCAAAATGATTTCTATTGCTTGCTAATGGGTTGTAAACGTTTTTCAGCTAAAACCAAATATGCAATTTGGCAAAAACTCTGCAGGTCCATCGCTTTTTATACGCCCGAAGGGACGTATTATGTTATGACGCTGGTGTCCGTCTGTCCGTCCGTCTGTCCGTTAGCAATTTCGTGTCCGCTCTGTAACTCTTGAACCCCTTGAAGGATTTCAAGGAAACTTTACACAAATGTTCACCACACCGAGACGATGTGCAGAGCGCATGTTTTTGATGTCTCGCTTCAAGGTCAAGGTCACACTTAGGAGTCAAAGGTCATATCAGTTTGTTTCGTGTCCGCTCTGTAACTCTTGAACCCCTTGATGGATTTCAAAGAAACTTGACACAAATGTTCACCACACCAAGACAACGTGCAGAGCGTATGTTCCGGATGACTTGCTTTAAGGTCAAGGTCACACTTAGGGGTCAAAAGTCATATCAGTTTGTTTCGTGTTCGCTCTGTAACTCTTGAACTGCTGGAAGGATTTCAAAGAAACTTGGCAGAAATGTTCACCACATTGTAACAATGTGCAGATCGCATGTTCCGGATGACTCGCTTCAAGGTCAAGGTCACACTTAAGGGTCAAAGGTCATATATGACTTTGCTTTGTGTATATTGTTCTGCATTGCAGTGCTCTTGTTTTTATTTAGCAGATCTCTTTTTTGTACTTACAATAATTTTTTTTTGAATTACTTCCCTTTATGTTACTACAAATAGCTTATTTTGAAACTTTTTTATTATTGGCCGTAGGGAAAAAACCGAGACCACTTTTCTGTGGTACAACATGGATGGTACCTCCAATTTTAAGGTGTATTTTTACATATCTGTACCTAATAAGGATTTTTTTGTAGACTTTGAATATTTTTTTTTGTGGACTTAGATTTGTTTTTTGAAGTTTTCCTTTTGTTGTTCCAGTCCTTTGGGCTACAACAGTCAAGTTCTTAAAATTTTGCTCCCATCCTATGATGTAAGCCTTCGGGCGTATATTGCCCCGCTTGGCGGCGCTCTTGTTTTTCTATATACATGTAGTATAAGATTAATAACAACAAAAAAGAATGATATATTGTACCATAATCCGGACGTTTTTGATTTTTTTTTGGTCTGACATGAATATTTTCACAAATATGATGATGATTTTTTTCACAAATATGATGACTTTTATTTCTACACTGAAAAGCAAAACATGTCTTGTAAAGCTCAAGTTATCGATGTTGAATTCCATAAGACGCATAACAAAACTGAAATCGGAGCATCGCAAATATTCGAAGAATATTGTTTGCAGTTTTCATGGAACATATTTTCATTTAAATGCATCAAAGTCTGGCAATTTTCTGCAAAAATAAAATAAAAATAAAGCGGTTTACATGTTATTACATGCAGTAATTCGGTCAAAAATGTGCTAGAAAGAAGTCCATAATAAATAGATCCTAATTTTTCCATTTTTCGCGCATGAGCGCGTAACTCGGTGTACAAATGGGCATTATTTCACTCGTGGAATGAATTTTACATAAAATAGGACACTTTTCATGCTAATATTCGCATGTTTTCGAGTTGTTTACTTGAAAACAAAAGTAGGGTGCTTATTCTGCGGACCGCTTTCTGAAATGCGGCAATATGAGGGTACCTGACTTCAGTGGACTTGCATTTCACTGCATACTATTCAACACCCCTTTTTCTTTTCGTTTTTTTGAAACAAATGTATGGATATCTTGTGGAAAATAGGTCTACGACGGAGTTAAAATCTAGAAACTGTAACAAAATTGTTCCGAAGTAGCTGAATTTTATATGAAACGAAACAAAGAGCTATTTCTTTTATTGGTATATCGCCTACAACCAAAAGTGACAGAGTTAACGCCCCTTTACTCAGACATTTCATTTATAATTTTACCGAATGAGAAATGCAGTAAAATTATATCTGCACAGAATTCTGAACCTGTCCAATATTCCACACGTTTTGTCTCCTTAAATTCATTTTCTGTAAATGTCTCTTAAATTGACGAAAGCTGAAAAAGCATGCAAAATGAATGGTTAATTATGTTTTGCTTTTGAGCAACTAGCAGCTGTAGCTATAGGAGGATCATCAATAAAAATCATGATTTCACACACGAGCACCCGCGTTCGAATCTGCATATCGCCCTATCGCTAGAGCAGGAGGTGTAGTTCTAAAATCATAACTTCTAATATTCTCATTTTTAGCATACACATGCGCAACGGAAGGCGATGGTGCGATAATGACAACGCGACAGTACGACAGTGATAAGGCGACAGTACGAAGGTGATAACGCGATAGTATGATGATGATAACGCGACAGTGCGATGGTGATAACGCGACAGTACGATGATGATAATGCGACAGTACGATGATAAGGCGACAGTACGATGATGATAACGCGACAGTGCGATGGTGATAACGCGACAGTACGATGGTGATAACGCGACAGTACGATGATGATAATGCGACAGTACGATGGTGATAACGCGACAGTACGATGATGATAACGCAACAGTACGCTGGCGATAATGCGACAGTTCGATGGTGATAATGCGATAGTACGATAATGAAATTGCGAAATCACGATACTACGATAACGAAAACGCGATAATATGATGGTGAAAAAGCGAAAGTATATCGCATTATCGTCGTCGTACTATCGCATTATCGCGTTTTTGTTATCATAGTTTTGCGTTATCAACATCGTGTTGTCGCGTTTTCGTTATCGTAGTTTCATGATTTCGCGTTTTCATCATCGTACTATCGAGTTTCGCGTTTAAGATCATCACATTCAAAGGCGATGGCCCTAACGGAATTCCGTAGTTATCGCGTGAGTGAACACAGTATATAATATAACACATTTCATCTGTTTGAATAACTATATACACTAAGTCCGTTCTTTTATGAATAATATATACATACTGTTCATGTAATCACTTATAGGATCCAATCGTTGGAAGTCATCCATCCCGGTTTATGTCTGTGCCTGACGGGTTTTAGAAAGGGGATAGGGCTAGATGGTTCGGAATCCACCTCAGACCTCGGAGTTAAGCCAAGCTCCGCTGGAGCTTGTCTTACGGGAATCCTGTATCGCTTGACGACTGATCTTGGGAGGAGGAGCTATTACCATGGGAAGCACTGTCATCACTGAAAAGCGAATCCACGTCTAAAGGTAAATCAGTTCCCGCTTCTGCTTCCGACGACTCACGAATCTGATCAGGTTCTACACTCATAAAATGCAATAAAAAATGCAGTGAAAAATACGGGTCTTCCGGTATCACGCCCCTTCCCGTTTCACTTCATATACCAGAAGGACTTTATTTTGGTCGGCCAACTTACATTTTCCTCTGAGTGAAACATTGCGTACAAGAGCAAGATCTCCAGGCGGCTGTCGAAAGCTTATTTTATAGTTGAAAATATCATTTTCATAATTGCAAACATTTATAGTTCATTTAGCAAAATGAAATATGTGATCTATCTTGCTAAATCAGTGTTTAAGGAAACCTTCTTATGGGGAAAATGTAATTTAAATTTACAAACTTGAATATATTAGTTTTTGCATATAACACTATAGGGAACTAGGATGGGCGAGTTCTTTTTTATGAAAGCCTTTCTATAGGAATCTATAGAATTTTCTAACAAATCTGGATATCTTTGTTTTACCCTGTAGTACTTCTACGTGACACTTTACATTTAGTATGGTGAGTAGGAGAAGTAAAAGAGAAGAATATGAATATATGATGCTAATATGATAAATGATATTAATAGATATGAGCCGTGCCATGGGAAAACCAACATAGTGGCTTTGCGACCAGCATGGATCCAGACCAGCCTGCGCATCCGCGCAGTCTGGTCAGGATCCATGCTGTTCGCTTTTAAAGCCTACTGCAATTAGAGAAACCGTTAGCGAACAGCATGGATCCTGACCAGACTGCGCGGATGCGCAGGCTGGTCTGGATCCATGCTGGTCGCAAAGCCACTATGTTGGTTTTCCCGTGGCACGGCTCATATGTCTTGATGATATGTAAACATGCTGTAACCCAATTATTAAGTTATGTCTGCAGGTCAAATGATATGGATACACCTGATTGATTTTAAACACCTTTCAGTTTTATACCTGTGTATTAATGAATCGCGATAATTTTATTTTAACGGTACTTGGTAAAATCCAAAAACAGGTAAAGCAGGTGTATTATCCGAGTGGTGTTAATTTGTATATTGTAGTATTTTAACTCTAAATATGGTGCGTTATTCAATAAAAGATTTCTAGTCTAGCGGATACAGTCTCGGACATCTATTCTTTTTATGTTTGTGTGGTGTAGGTTCGAGCCCTTCTTTTTTTAAACGATTTTTACTCATTCAGTTTAAATGGGTCAACCGTGTTGTTGCACTTATAAAATAGACTGGCCCGGTTTATAGGTTGGTCAGGGCTACGGATATGTATTGTATTTTGCAATCGAAATATTTCTATAAAATGCTTCTTCCCCTTCCGTTTGGATCCGTCCATGTTTACAAACACGTTTGTTTATTTTATGGACTGTATCGCGTTTTGTTAATACTGATCATGTCAGAAACTAGGGAATTTATGAATGATATGTCAATAATTGAAATTTGACACTTTCTTGAGCTTAGCTGGATATGCACGTATTACACAAGGCTTAGTAAAATATATACATATACACATATCAAATATGAACATTATACCACTCCGTTGACCAGTCCACTGTGAATAAAAGAAAACACACAAAATGTCGTCTAAAATGTCACTTTCAAAGTTCAAGAAACAATTTTCCATCCTATGCAAAGTTGTGCTTTATCATGGTATGCATTGTTATGCCGGCGTACGCTTTCCAATCGGTGCACTTGCTGGGGTTCGAACCTTTTACTTCGAAGGGGTTCATGTGCATGCTGAATCCTTTGGACCCTTTATGCTGATGTATGTGTTTGTATACCAGTATCTTAGGTTTAACAAGAGTGCCAGAATGTCACAATATACGCCCGTCACAGCAAATTTCTTTGCACTAGCACCTGTATTTGCAAATGGAATTTTAATTTTGTGGTTGTTTAGTAATTATTGTAATTATTTTGTTTTTCTAAGTCCACAAAAAAACTCCATACCAGGTAGAGATACCTTAAAATACACATATAAAATTTGAAAGTAACATCTTTTTTTTTATATTTCGATGTAAATGAGATATGAAACCAAAATTTGTAGTCCTGTTTGGCGCCATATAACCTATACTGTGTTGGTGCGCCGTAAAACCCAGATAAAACAAAGAAACTATGTTGTGCCACAGAAAAGTGGTCTTGGTTTTTCCCTACGGTAAATTATAAAAAAGTTACAATATAAGTTATTTATAGTAACAACTAAGTTAATCTTAAAAAAAAAAAAAAAAAAAAAAAAAAAAAAAAAAAATCAAAAAAATTCTAAGTCCACATAACAATCCTTACCAGGTAGAGGTAGGTCAAAATACACATCAAAATTGAATGTACTACAGAAAAGTGGTCTCGATTTTTCCCTACGACTAGTAATGAAAAATTACAATATAAGCTATTTATAGTAACAACAAAGGGAAGTTATTCTAACGAAGGGACCTGCGCATGATACTCCGTCTCCTGATGGTGTACAATTGTGCCAAGTTACATCAGAATCCCTGCATGCATGAAGAAGAAATGCTCCGAACAAAGTCATTCTTGTATCTGACCTTTGGCCTCTACGTGTGACCTTGGTCTTAGACCTAGGGACCTGGTTCTTGCGCATGGCACTCCGTCTCATGGTGGTGAACATTTGTGACAAGTTATATCAAAATCCCTCCATGCATGAAGAAGAAATGTTCCGGACAAAGTTTTCATTCTTGTATCCTTTGATCTCTAAGTGTGACCTTGACCTTAGACCTAGGGACCTGGTTCTTGCACAGGACAATCCGTCTTATGATGGTGAACAATTGTGCCAAGTGACATCAAAATCCCTCCATGCATGAAGAAGATATGCTCCGGACAAAGTCATTCTTGAGTTTGACATTTGACCTCTAAATGTGTCCTTGACCTTAGACTTAGGGACCTGGTTCTTGCACATGACACTCCGTCTCGTAGTGGTGAACATTTGTGACAAGTTATATCAAAATCCCTCCATGCATGAAGAAGAAATGCTCCGGACAAAGTTTTCATTCTTGTATCCTTTGATCTCTAAGTGTGACATTGACCTTAGACCTAGGGACCTGGTTCTTGCACAGGACACTCCGTCTTATGATGGTGAACAATTGTGTCAAGTGACATCAAAATCCCTCCATGCATGAAGAAGATATGCTCCGGACAAAGTCATTCTTGAGTTTGACATTTGACCTCTAAGTGTGTCCTTGACCTTAGACTTAGGGACCTGGTTCTTGCACATGACACTCCGTCTCGTAGTGGTGAACATTTGTGACAAGTTATATCAAAATCCCTCCAATGCTCCGGACAAAGTTTCATTCTTGTATCCTTTGACCTCCAAGTGTGACCTTGACCTTAGACCTAGGGACCTGGTTCTTGCGCAAGACACTCCCTCTCATGATGGTGAACAATTGTGCCAAATTACATCAAAATCCCTCCATGCTTGAAGAAGATATGCTCCGGACAAAGTCATTCTTGAATTTGACCTTTGACCTCTAAGTGTGACCTTGACCTTAGACCTAGAGACCTAGTTCTTGCGCATGACACTCCGTCTCATGATGGTGGACATTGTGCCAAGCTTCATCAAAATCCCTCCATGCATGAAGAAGATATGCTCCGGACAAAGTCTTTGGACGCCGCCCGCCCGCCCGCCAGGGGCGTTCCCATAATACGTCCCGTTTTTCAAACGGGCGTATAAAAAGTAGTTATCTGGTGACCAGTTTAATAGTCGGTAAAGACTGTCTTTCCTTACCACTAGTTGGGTGTTATTGACGTTGTATGGCTTGCTCAGTGTTTTGGTATTTGTTGATGGTTTCTTATATAGGGATCGTCGATATAATGATTTTGAGCTTTAATTTATAAGATTTTAATTTAGATATGAATGTATAATTCACAAGTTCATGTACATCTCAGATGAAATGGCGATTGTCCATTCAAATATATTATATCAAACTAATGTAATATTCAAGCAAAATATGAAAAACAAGGCTGTCAACGGCCAGTGGTCAGCATAAACAATGGTACAAAGAAAACCTACAAATATTGTCCGTAAGTATTGACCTTGCACTCATGAACATTCCCTGTGTTTCCGTAAATTAAGTTTCGGTTTCCGAACCTAAATAACAATACTTTATGTCGCAAATGCTGATTTAGCTGTGCGGAGAAAGCGTTAAGGTGCAAAACTCAGGGTAGTGAGTTCGAGTCCTCTGATTTTCTATACTTCTACTTCATCTATAAACTTAACAGACTCAAGATTTTGCATTCATTTATTGAAAGAAATACTCGACTATTCAATATTCATCTACGAACATGTCAGTAAACTGTTTTATAAAATGTTGACTTCAATCTTCAAGGCTAAACAAGTGTCCGGTCAATCAACGGAGTTTTTATGTTACTGGTGTCAGTTCACGAGAAAAAATGTTTCATTAAAAAAAAATTAAATAAAAGAAATATTAATACAACTACATTACCTTGAAGTGAAAAATATGGTTTGAATCGAATTCGAACCCATGGTAACGTGCATGGAAATGGGAGAGCTTACAACTACACCACCATGCCATTAGTTAACTGTATATCGGTTATCAATTGAGATATCTTACGGATACAAAAATCGTGTAAAATAACGAAAACGCACGAAAATATTGGCAGAGATTAATGAGTGCCAGGTCAATATTTAAGGACAATACATGTAAAAGCAACATATATCAAACATACTTTGGCATATAGATCTTGGGAAATGATCAAACAATTTGTACAATGCATTACCTGTAATTTGTAAATAATACAGACTTTAATTTTCAATAATAAATGATAAGTTTACGCTTCTCACACGTGATGGCGATTGTTTATTATCAATAACCTATCAGCGTACACCAAAGACTTGTAACCAATTTACATAATAATAACAGAGGCAGGTAAAGAGCGTATTAGACCTTTATCACGGACAGGGACATGGAAATGTAAATGTACATGTACTCTGTACTTCAGTCAAACTTGAGGGGTCATCTCAAAACTGTTTTACTTGTTCAAGCTGTTGAACTTATGTGTATAGTGAGGATACATAAAGGGCTTAGTGCAAAAAGGAAGCTATTTCACATTTTCATTTTCTAAATCGAAATGTGCGGATTAAAATTGGGAATGTTGTAAATTTCTCAAAGGGCTCAGTATGGTTTTCTGTACAAAATGGCCTAAAACAATGAGTTCAAATTCTAAAACATTTAATAAAATATTTTGATAGATATTCTTAAATCTATAAACAAGTGTTTGAACGTCATAGTGAAAATAACGTTATTAGTTTTTCTAGTTGTGGCGTCACTGATTACGTCATTTATGAAATACTGTATAATGCTAGAAAAACCGTGTTTTTTTTTGCTATAGAATCAAGAAATAAACAATATCCACAATTGATAAACTTTCCATTATTTACATGGTCATGTGGGAGGAAGAGTTAACTCTGTCACATAACAAAATTTGAAAATGCTGATATGACATCTTGTCATCGTTGCTTTTTTTAAAAGAAGCTCAGTATCTTACTAAAATGAGTTTCTATGCATTTTAGTGTTCTTCTAACAACAGAGATGTCAAAACTATACTGACAATTTCTTTATTGAATATTAATAAGAGACAAGTGTTTTATCCGATAGACTTAGTTCTACAGATTCGTAAAATGATTAGATTTACACATACACAGTTTTTCGGTAAGAAGTATTTTGGAGGAGTAAAATTTAATTCAACATTTTAAACGTAACTTAGTCAAAATAGAAATATTTTTATGTTTATGTTATCATGTGTCGCTTTCAGATCACATTAATTAGAATATATGCGTGGGTCCCCGTAGTTTGCTAGCTACAGCGATGTTCACCTGCATTACCAACTTTAATAAAACATATACTCTGGAAGTTTTATAAACTACACTGCTTAAATATCATAAACTTTTAAGAATTCATCGAAGCAACCATCTTTTCATTCGATTTATCATTTATTTCAATGAATGGTGTAAATTTCAAATTCTGTATATTCTTTCAACATAATACAGAATTAAGTAATTTTGATAAATATTCATTTGAGTAAATTATCTGAAAGGAAAATATCGACAGTCTTAATACTTGAAATTTACGGATGTTGGTGAAATATATAAAGGATCTTACGTGAGTGAAATTTTTTACTGAATTTATTCAACTAGTGAATTAACATAATAAAACCTGAGGCTCGTGACGAGCATTTTTTTCTTTAAATAAGTAAGGCAAGTGTTTCTTTCTCGTTCTTGTAACTGAACATTCTCATCCATCAGAGGTTCGTCAAAATCCCGAGACAAACCTCTGATTTATTTCCATCGTTTACTTGGTGAGCATGCGCACTCGTAATTACTATCGGGAGTGGTTTCAGCCAATCATTGTTCGCCATTATTTGGAACTCCGAATTGAAACTTCAAAAAATATGTAAACAAGATACTTGCTTACGATGGATAAAGGCTGTATTCCATGATTGCGATAAATAAAGATTTATTACTGTAATTCGACGTTAAGAGATTTACATCAAGAAATAATAATATTCGTCGTAAATGGACATCGTATTCCCTCGATAATATGGAAAGGACGCGGTCACGCTTTTCACGGACGATTTTGATTGGTTCGCTACGATTTGTTGCGGAACGACGCTGATTGGCTGAAACGTTTTACCTGTAAAGTAACCAAACCATAAATATCGGCGAAATGTGCCAGAGGTTCATCCGGGGAACCACGGTAGACCTCTGGTATGCGAGAATGGTAACTGAATCTTTGCTATAGAATTTCCAGCATGTCAACTGTGTATTGAATACAATTTACAAAGAACGACTATTTGGAGAAATAGAACGCAACAAAGTAAATAACAGCAGACTTGTTTTGTTTGAGTCTGTTCAATGTTCAACACCCTGCACGACCCCTGGCAACGGCTCTATCACACAAATATTAAATGAACTTGTATGGCTATAGTCTGTGTAAAGTTAATGTTCTAAACTTAAGCACATAGACGCTTATTGAAATGAAGAATGAAATCCTACATGAACGCGTACACGTACAAGTACCACCTCTCAATCTAAAAATATTTACACAAAAAAATACTATTATCACATACACGTGCACTTCGTGAACTCTATGGAATCGATATTGCATGGCTATATTTGCATGGACGTGATCAAATAACCTCCCAAAAATGGACTGGGACACCAGTAGCCCATCCCCTGAATGTAAGCACCCCACCTTCTACCGCCAGGTTATTGAAACATTAAATGATTCAAACCTAACCCAAATGGTCAACTTACCATCTAGAGGAAATAATATTCTAGACTTATTCCTTACTACAAACCCAACTCTAGTAAATCAGGTCAACATCACACCAGGCACCAGTGTTCATAATATAGTAGAAACAAAAGTCAATACATCCGCAAGGATATGTTACCAGAAGCCTCGAACAATTCCCTTGTATAAAAAAAGCAAACTGGCAGGAAATAAAACAGTCATTAATTGACTACCACCAGGTTATGACCAATGAAGGTAAATACTCCGCACTAAACACAGAAGAGTTATGGGAAAATGTCTCAAATACCCTAAACAACCTTACAGAAAAATGGATTCCTTCCAAACAGTCAACTATAAGAGATCACCTTCCATGGGTCAATCAGGACATTAAGAAATTAAACAGAAGGAGGAACAGAGCTTTTAAAAAGGTTAAGAAAACTAGCTCATCTTCTGATCGAAAGAAATTTCCAGACTTAAAGCATCTAGTGCGGAAAAAGGTCAAAGAGGCTTATAGCCAGTATCTTGAGCACATCCTAAACCTGAATAACACTGATGCCTCACTCCCAAATAAACCAAATACTAAGAAACTGTACTCGCTCATTAAACACTCGAGACAGGAAACTTCCTCTATCCCTCCCCATAAGTATGAAAATAAACTCCATCTGGATATCATACTAAATAATCTGCATGATCAAGCTAAGGCAACAGTACTGAACAAACAGTTTCAGTCTGTTTTTAGCCCCAAATCACCACTAAACCTCGCCTCGCTCAGTAAAATGAAACTAACCCCAGATGGAAATTCAGTCCCTACTATGCCAGATATTAGGATAGGTACAAATGGTATTGAGAAACTTCTCAGCAACCTGAACCCCCATAAGGCCAGTGGTCCTGACAAAATCAAGCCTATAATACTTAAATCACTCTCTGTAGAACTATCTCCCATCCTTGAGGTCATATTCCAGAAATCCCTGGAGGAAGGTTCACTTCCATCCCAGTGGAAATCTGCATATGTTGCCCCCATTTTTAAAAAAGGTGATAGGTCAAATCCAGTAAATTATAGGCCAGTTTCATTAACATATGTCCTATGCAAACTTCTGGAACACATTGTTTCATCATCAATTGTTAAGCACTTCACCAACCATGGTATTCTGTATGACATACAGCATGGTTTTAGGGAAAAAAGGTCATGCGCTACTCAGTTAGTTATGTTAGTAAATGATCTGGTCACCTCAGTCTACAATAAGAAACAAGTAGATCTTATACTTCTAGATTTTAGTAAGGCTTTCGACAAGGTTAGCCATGAGAAAGTCCTACTAAAATGCATGAATATGGAGTCAGAGGTAACACACTATGATGGGTCAAAGGCTTTTTAGATAATAGGATCCAATCAGTAGTACTAAATGGCACTACCTCTGATGCCATCCCAGTATCATCTGGTGTCCCGCAGGGGTCTGTACTTAGTCCCCTGCTCTTCCTAGCTTACATAAATGACCTCCCACAAAACATTAGTTCCAAAGTCCGTCTGTTTGCAGATGACACGGCAATATATCTAAGATTGTCATCTGCAGACCAATCTGTCACTCTCCAAAATGACCTAAAACTTCTAGAAAAGTGGGAGTTGGAGTGGGATATGGAGTTCAACCCCTCCAAGTGTCAAGTGATCCACGCCACTAAAAGGAAACATCCTATCCCTACCCAGTATTACCTACATGGAGTCCAACTTGAATCGGTCAGCTCAGCTAAATACCTAGGCGTGGATATCTCAAATGACCTATCATGGGACAATCACATAAATAGGTCAACCAAAAAAGCTAACCAAACCCTAGGGTTCTTAAGAAGAAACATTAAGGTCAAATCCCAACCCATTAAGACCATTGCTTACCATACTCTAGTCCGACCCCAGCTTGAATATGCCTCCGAGGTATGGTCGCCCCACACCCAAACCCAGATAGACCAAATTGAAAGCGTCCATAGGAGAGCCGCCCGTTGGATCAAGACTGACTACGGCCGTACTTCCAGTGTAACAGATATGCTACACTCCCTAAACCTTCGTCGACTGGATTTAAGGCGTATATATTCTAGGTTATCACTCTTCTATAAGATTCATCATGATCTGGTTGCTATCCGAATCGTAGATTACCTTACCCCAATGACCCGATGTGTCCGCTTAGGCCATTCCCTAAGTTATAGGTTAATTACTGCAACCACTGACTATTACAAGTTTCTTATTTTCCGAGAACTGTGTACCATTGGAACCAACTACCCCCAGTGTCGCCCACCTCTCTACCCTAGAGCAGTTCAGTGCCGCAATTTGCAGTCTTGAACATGTCTCGCCCTAGTTATCCTGCTAACTCAAGTTTTAACCTTTTTATTTCACCAAAGTTATTTTTTAGTTTCTTCCAGTCTAAATTTTTATCACTATATTCTTTCTCTTATGATTTTGACGCGCAAAACGTCTACGTCCCCGCAAGGGGTTCGACGGTTACGGAAGATAGATAGAAATAATATGTCAATAAATCAAACAACTAAAATGAATAGGACATTTTTTCCATATATTTATTATGCATCACGTTGATAATGGATCTATTTTTAATCAGCAAAATTGTTTTTACCGTCTTCCTCGTTGACTTTATTGTGTGATGTTAGAATATGGATTTTGTGCCGTTTCAGTAACTCATTCATTACAGGAATATTATGCACGCCTGCCTGATTAAAGTATATTTGAAATGAAACTACCTTAATTACATATATACTCGCCTTTCAAACGTCAAAGTAGCACGTACAATGTAAGTGGATCTTTATCGCACTGAGAGTCAGATTGAAAACCGACGTGTAGATGGGACAATTTTCGTGATTTTTTAACATATTTTTAAAAGTTTTGTAATTCAAAAGAGTGATAGTATTTGTCATTGATTTTTTAGCAATATGCACAAAATGCCATTTTTCAACTTAACCGGACCAAGTCCTTTTGAAAAAATCACATGTGTATTCACAAAAACACTTTTCAGAATTTTGGGTATGCAAGAATGTGTTAAAGGCCAGCGAAGGCTAATCCATAAAATTTCATACGTTTCTTTTTGAATCAAAAATATCTATTATAAATCATAACGTTTTAGCAAACCAGTCCAAAATTTTCATGAATTGCAGTCCAGGCATGTCTTTGTGGAATTAATCCGTTTAGTTTAGGAAAACAGTACCACTATGCACTATGTACTTTTCATAAAATCTTGTGACGTCATTAGTGAAACAGTCATAGTTAAAAATGGTACCAATATCTCAACTTTGATTTTATACCCTTTCTTGCACCGCAATAATTTCAGCCATTTTTATATAATTACATATTAAAATGCGCTTTAATGGAACTTTGTTTATCCCAGTAAAGTTGCATGTCGTACAATATTACAGAAATAATTATAGAAAACGCCTGGTTATTACATGCTTGTGGTAAGGCTGTTCTGGTCAACAACTTTTCAGATTGGCAAACTTTCACGCTACGTAGTATATAGCAAATTTATTTGGAGACCTAGCTTGAGAATGTGATTTGGGCGCTAGATTCAATGTCAATATCACTATTGCTAAAAGCATTTCTTTTAAATGTGTCCTCTCAATGAATTTCTGTTAGAATGAAAAACTAAGACCCGAATTGTGTTTGCAGCAAGAAAGTTCATTACTAAATGTGCTGTACTTGAGAAACTCCACTGTATGCAGTGATCTTACGTGCTGGTCTAGAGAACATTTACATTTAGGAATTTTGAAGAGTTGTGGTTAAAATCCCGATCGGAACTTAACTTTGTTTTGGCAGTGTTGATGGCATTAGGGTAAATGCTTTCAAGGTCAAAATATCACACAAAAAATAGAAGAAAAATCGCTCAATAATTGGATCGGAAAGCAGAGCAAAATGTTTCCAGTCTTTTGCATAAGTTCGAATTGACAAATTGTCACTAAAGTCTGTATATAGCAAGCAAGAAGGTTATTCAATAAAGTTAACTTGAACACAGTTTAATATAATCATGGTATGATATAAACACTAAATTAGTAAAATTTAAAACAGAAAAATAAATTCAGTACAATACCTCTCAATAAGATTGAAGTATTACCACGAAGCTTTCTAGTATTTGGGCCGCTTGATGTAATTTCAACTACACGGTTACTAAAATAGATGAAAACCAGTTTTCGGCCAACAACTTTAGCTTGTAATAACATATTATCCCGCCAAACATGGTATATAACATGCTTATATTAAGACCGATTTTGTGACTTTATTGCTGTTTATTGAAGCTGACTTGTTCCGAAATTTATGTTTTGAGAAAACCCCCGTGTTTTGACCAAAGTACATAGTACGTCTACATTTACATTTACATCTACGTGTCCGTTGTAAAGGTCTAATATTAGACCTTTATAACGGACACGGACAATGTAATCGTACTATGTACTATGTTCAAAGTCTGGGGAATTTCTCAAAACACAAAAATTGAAACACGTAACCACAGGGATTCGTTTTATTTTTAAGACATTAATCTTAAAGTTTTCGCCAAGTTAACAAGGCACAGCATATCTTTATAATTCTTGGCAGTGTTATTCTCTGCTGCGAATAAATCTTGTCTCCAAGGAGAACACAAACGAAGACTTTATATCTACGTATACATACATCTGATGATAAAATATCATGTTCAGTTTAATACCCGTAATTTTATTTATTGTCTGTCATTTGATAAAATACCTTTTTTCAATTTTGTAAATTTTTGAGAATTATTTTACCAGTCTATCAGCAAGCAACGCAATTAAAACAAATTTCATCGTAGTGACAAAAATTACATTCTGAACTAAATTCATTGGACGGTAGCTGTTTCTTTTATAGGTAAAAAAAATTCTGACCGCAACTCAAATTGCCCATGGCTAGGTCTCTTCACTCAAATAAGTATAGTTTATGGCAGAACATTATGTATTAATTTAGATACAGGACTTTGACCCAAACAGCTGTAATGCAATCACAAGCTGTTTTCTTTATAACCATGTTTTTTCTCAATTTTGGTGACAATATGTCATTCCAAACTTTAGTTATTGACCGAAAACCTTTGCTTCTATTTTTTAGTAACAAACAAGTTGAAATTAGCTGCAGTTACCCCATATATGGAAAGCTACCTATAATTAAAGTTTTATCGTAATATCTCTTTGTTATTTACAGAACTGCAGTAATTGAGCTAAATCAATTTAAGCGAATAAGGATGGCTATATTGAACCCACGCCGACGTCGGTTTCGGTGTTGCTCTTTGCTCTCGGGTCAAAGTTGGCCACCTTCTAAATTTCCCTATAATCATTAAACCTCATAATTTGTAAGAGTGTTGGTTAAATGTTTAGGTCAACCTCCTCAATGCCTTCTTAACTACAGTCCCTATAATAAAAAGAATCATTTCTTAAGGATTGATCTTGATAAAGAGTAAATATCTCATATGCTCCAACTCTTTATGTCTGTACAAACGGCAATGGTTTCATCTCAAAAGTGTAAATAGACAAGTAAGAACAAACAGTAAACCACATTATTTATTTTTTAATAAAAGTAAGCTTTTCAAATAGATAGGTACTATTTCGAACGAAATATACTGCAAAACTTAACTTTCGTTTTGAACAGACTCTATATCACTACCCAAAAGTACTAACGTAAACAGTAAACCTCTGAAAATCGAACTTTATAAATGTAAGTTACAGTTTTTTACGATTAGAATTATATCGCACGTTTAACTGAAATAAGGTTCCAAATTGTTACAGAAAGTAGTCTTTTTTTACTACTTAGAGCCTCCTCGGAAGTATCATTAGCATTTTCCTCAACTAACCTTACTAGCCATCAAAAGTACGTAGATCTGGTGTTTTCAGGCCGTCTTATAGCTGATATTGTTTCTAAGTATCCTTTTACCTCAATCCCACTGACTCTTACACCCTGACCACCAAAACATGAGACAACAAATAAATAAGTTTTATGTTCTTCTAATATTTTAGTATTCTCCCAAACACACCCAGACCCTTAAACCTCCCTATTACACTCCTATACCAACCGTCAGTTATTTTTGTAACTTCTATTCATATTCCTTTCTTTTTCAATTCCTTGTGTATCTTTTAATTATTTTAGAATACCCCATCCTTTTTCAAACAATTACAAATACGTCAAACGTCAGTGTTTTTTGTAAGAATATACAGCATGCAACTTTGCAGGGCTAAACTTTCCCTCTACAGAATTTTTTTAAAAGATGCGCTATAATTATGATTATACATATTCTCAATACACACTTTTAAAGTACAACAAGTTACCATGATTCTTAAAACATGTTTGAGAAAACCCCCAAATTTGACTGAAGTACAGAGTACGTTTACATTTACATGTCCATGTCCGTGTCCGTGATAAAGGTCTATTAGTAAATGTGCTACGGCCTACGTCTGATAAGTACATAAGGACTACCGACTGCTGGTATGTAATTTTGCTATTCTTTTGCACATAATGATTATAATATATTTTTAGCTCACCCGAGCAATGCTCAGGTGAGTTATTGTGATCGCTCGATGTCCGGCGTCCGTCGTCTGTCGTCTGTCTGTCTGTCGTCTGTCAATATTTAGCTTGTGGATGCGATAGAGGCTGTATTTTTCAACTGATATTCATGAATTTGGTCAGAATGATAACCTTGATGAAATCTAGGCCGAGTTTGAAAATGGGTTATCTGGGATCAAAAACTAGGTCACTTGATCAAATCAAAGGAAAACCTTGTGTATGCGATAGAGACTGTATTTTTCAATTGATATTCATGAAATTTGGTCAGAATGATTGCCTTGATGAAATCTAGGTCGAGTTTGAATATGGTTTAATCTGGGGTCAAAAAGTAGGTCACAAGGTCAAATCAAAGAAAAACCTTGTGTATGCTATAGTAGCTGTATTTTTCATTGATCTTGATGAATTTAAGTCAAAATGTTTGCCTTGACAAAATCTAGGCCGAGTTTGAATATAGGTCATCGGGTGTCAAAAAGTAGACCACTAGGTCAAATCAAAGAAAAACCTTGTGTATGCGATAGAGGCTTTATTTTTCAATTGATCTCCATGAAATTAAGTCAGAATGATTGCCTTGATAAAATCTAGGCCGAGTTCGAATGTGGGTTATCTGGGGTCAAAAAGTAGGTCACTAGGTCAAATAAAATAAAACCTTGTGTATGTGATAGAGGCTGTATTTTTCAATTGATCTTCATAAAAATTTGTCAGAATGATTGCCTTGATAAAATTTAGGTCGAGTTCAAATATGGGTATGTGGCGGCCGTAAAAAGTCGCCCCGACTTCATCTCAGTGTTGTTATATTTTCTGGTCCTTCGGGATCATTGATTTCAACTCGTTTAGATTTGAAGATTGAATACTGCTTAAGCCGGTGCTAGGGGGCGTGGGCAGTGTTGCCTTTTCCATTACTGCCCATGGACAGACTCAATTAAACCGAGTCTGCAATTTTCACTATTTGCCTTGTTCTCGGTGCTTTCGAGGGTTCTACTTTCCAGATTTTTTCTGGGGCCAAAAAGTAGATCACTAGGTCAAATCTAAGAAAAACATTGTTTATGCAATAGAGGCTGTATTTTTCAACTGATCTTCATGAAATTTAGTCAGAATAATTGCCTTGAAGAAATCCAGGTTGAGTTTGAATATGGTTTATCTGGGATCAAAAAGTAGGTCACTAGGTCAAATCCAGGAAAAACCTTGTGGATGCGATAGAGGCTGTATTTTTCAATTGAACTTCATGAAATTTGGTCAGAATAATTGCCTTGAAGAAATCCTGGTCGGGTTTGAATATGGGTCATCTGAGATCAAAAAGTAGGTCACTCGGTCAAATCAAGGAAAAACCTTGTGGATGCGATAGAGGCTGTATTTTTCAACTGATCTTCATGAAGTTTGGTCAGAATGATTGCCTTGATAAAATCCAGATTGAGTTCGAATATGGATTATCTGGGGTAAAATAGTAGGTCACTAGGTCAAATCAAAGAAAATACTTGTTTAAACTCAAGAAACCACATTTTTGGTCCAATCCTAATGAAAATTGGTCAGAATATTTGTTTCCATTAAACCACCAGTTCAAACATGTTTACACAGTTATGGTGTGTTTCTCAGGTGAGCGACCTAGGGCCATCTTGGCCCTTTTGTTTTGTATATAGGACCTCTCTCACTCTCTCTCTATCTCTCTCTCTCTCTCTCTCTCTCTCTCTCTCTCTCTCCTAACAGAACACCGTATTTTTCTAATTTAAAATACTTTATGTGGATATTTTAAGCACGAGGGGCTATTTGTTTGTTTGTTTTATGCGAAAATAAATAAAAAGTCTGGAATGAAGGAATAATTTAAACCAAAGAAAGACAAACTCACGAAATAGATGTAATGCAAAAACAGAAAAAGGTGAAAATGTTTTTCGACGACAAGGATTCACTTCGACTAGCTCCTAGTCTATGACAGAAAATCAGGAAAATAGATTGACAATTTTGGCGCTTTAACATAAAATAACGAAATATAATTCTTTCTATCAGTCTAGTAGCTAGTCTAGGATTCGTCGAATCGTTGCATATTCTATTTATTGCTATCAGTTGTTTGCATAATATTACTTCCGCACGATACTTCAAACGACAGCGTGTTTATAGTATTGTTAAATTGTTATGGTTCTCATGCATCGTTGAACTCAAAAAGGTTGTCAATTATAGAAGTTCACTGCATATTGTAATGCTATACAAAATATTTTCTGTATTGAAACGTTTTATTGAAGAACAATCAAAATTATCAAAACATGTTATCGTTTGAGTTATCGTGCGGGATTTATACCTCCGTCTCGGTTATCAGCGTTATCCCCGCATATAGTGGACGCAACTTGACCCCGATGATTGACCTTTGCATTATAATACATAATGAGGCACAACCTATTATTGAAAAGGAGTGTACGTAAAACACGAGCTGCACGAAAAGAAAAGAAGGAAATATAAATTTATGTAAATATAAATTAGTGTATTTGAAAGTTTTAACTGACCAAATGTAAGTATATATACTTTGATACTGCAATGTATACACACTTATTCAATATAAATATACATGGCTACCCTACGCACCCTTGATTACTAGAATGAAATAATCGATATGAATAATCAGCCTAAGGTCAACCATCGCGGTCAAGTTGCGTCTGCTATAATATAGGCTAGTTTATTTTCTGAAAACCAACTAGCGTTAATAAAATCTATATGTGTACGACTAGGACCCATCAAAGTTATGCAGTTACTACATCTCATTTATGTTAGTGTAAAGGATTAAAATAATATAATACCGTGAAGTTGCATGCGTCTTGTTACCCATTTGATTATTTACATAGAAAGCAAAAAAAAAAAAAAAGGTAAAGTGAAACGCTTTTTTGACTAGAAACTTCACATGGTGCAATAATTGAGAGGAAGTTAATATAAAATTCATGGACAAAAGGAGTAATATTTATGCACAGTGTTTTGTAGTAAATATTTGCACAAATCTTTTTAACTGATTTTATTCTAGCACTGGAAGTATGAATATTTAAAAACAGAATTTGACTTATAATCTGAAAAAAGAAAAGAAAAAAGAATTGATTACGTGCCAGAATACTTATCATTAAGGTGTTGTGAACGGAATTGGATAGGTACTAATAAACTTTGATAATGTGGCAGTTGACCTCAATACAGTCGACACTGTTTATTTTCCAATACAGGTAAATCCAATATTTGCTGCACAATAGATCTATGAAGGATTATATTTGAACACCCCTGGACTTATTGGACTCACCTGCCACATTATCAAAGTTTATTAGTAAGTTAGGATATGGATCTCCAACTGGATTGTTATGGTCTTCCATTAGAATTGCTCGATTTTTCCAATGGAGAATTTATATTGTTATTATGCATTTTGTTATATTATTGTGAAAAATGAGATTTCTCATATTTGAAAATATGTTGTTATCAAAACATTGACTCTTACCAGTAACAGAAAATTTAATTACATGCTATTTATGCCGGAAATCTATTGTATTATAATAATAGTCTTAAGAATCTTAGGTTAATAGAGTAAGAATTTTCGGAAAATTTGCATTTGTAATATTTGTGCAATAAACCATGCGTATAATATGCATGATAATACTTCCTTTTTCAGGAGATATATGAGTCAATGTCGCACAGGTCAGAGATAATTTTCGTGAGTTTATACGGAACATTAATGAAATATGGAAGTGAATTTGAACGAAAGTTTAACATATTATGTAAACAAAATATTTCCCCATAAATGTACTTATTTAGTCAAAATGTACCAAATTTTGGACATTAAGAAATCGCGGTCAAGTGATTGTATGTGATTTGGCCATAATTTAACACTTCTTTGCATAAATCTTAGCCCGATCGGATTGGGCTTTTAATCCCGACCGGTCAAAGTTATCAGCCTGTTGCATGTCTGTCCATCAGACTCTGTGCTATGTAGCTGTTTAACTTAATTAGCGTAAGTTATTATTTTTTTTTGCTTTTGTACTTAGCCAGTTTTTTTTTTCAAATATTTTCTGTTTGCGAGTAGTACAAATAATAGGAGGTTCCGGGATAGCGTGAAAACTTTTGACTGCCGCTGTAAACTTATTCTGCATATTTCTGTTAGGAAATCTCCAATGAAATCCGTTGGGAACGTTTTCTGATACATGTACAATGCATTTGTAATGATTACATCTCTGATAATGAATTTATAATGAGATTAAAGATTGAAATTGCTTTGCTGACACTTTTCAATGTTTGTTTTACGTTTGAATCTGCAATTTAGTGTCATCGGCAATCCGCTGTGTATTGAAATCCGTGTCGGGATAACTATCTCCTTGCATCTGTTCGCATCATACCGTATTTCCGAAAGTTTAAGCTTCTTATTTAAAAGTATGGGTTGAATACAACTAAACACATTTGATGTTTAGACATTAATACTTATGTTTGATTTAAGGAAGAAAGTACGTCTGACCAGTATTTTATGACTGTTTAATTTTTTTAATGTCCTCGTTTTCCTAACTGTAAAATGCAGAAACAGATCAGGCCTGTAAAATTTCAGATCATGAAATAAGCCATCCCGATAAGTCAAGTGAGTAACTTAAAGGCTGATGACAACTATAACACATCAGATCATAAAATATCAAGTCGTCCCGATACGCCAAATGAGTAAGACTAGTTTGCGAGTGCAAGCAAGATAACCCTTGGTAACTTGTAGTAACTTGCACGAATGACATACACTGCACTTATCGATAAGTGTCAAACACGTAATATTTCGTTAACCGAATCTAGAGACTTGCCATAACTCCTCTTTACACATGAGAAACAATCTGTTTGTAGAGTGAAATCGTTTGTCAATCCTTATCCTGTTTATGTCATATTGGTTCAATGGAAAAGTAAACTTTCAATGCTTAATGCTATGTAAGATACACGGTGGTGCATCTTAACAGTCTGTAAATTATTTCTTTGATTTTCTCGTATTTCTACATATTTTTCTTATACTTTCACACATACGTATTGGCAGCAGAGATTGTTCCTTTTCCAGCAGTAGCTTTTATGACATATTTTTCCTTCTGAAATAATGTGGATTTGACTTTTTTCTAAAAGAGTCGTCTGGTTGTTGACACGTTTCACCACAAAAAATGTCACACTTTTCCCAGGACATTAAACACAGTTTTCTGTTCAGACTGCCCACCGTTGCTGCAGCAATAATAATGCTTTTTTCATGCCTACAGGGGCGTACCTGGATGATATTGAACTGTACGCAAGATTTGACCAGCAATAGCTACGAACCAAGCAGAAATGCTTCGAATGTGGAGTAGGTGAGGGAAATGGTCTCCATCTCCCGGCTGATTGGGCTTTTGGGGCCTTCCCTTGAAAATGTTCAAAAATGCTCTTGCTATATTCTAGCGATAATATATTTTGTTTGTCACATTTGTACTACCTATTACAAAGATAATCATTTAAATTCATAGTCACTTTTTATCACACCGCGCATGCTTACTGTTAGGGATCTAAAATTGCAACTGGAGCAGCCCCGGATAAACCACTTTTCGTATAGAGTCCTATGTTACTTTACCATGGCAAGTGTGTGCTTCACTAGCTCGATCGCTATGGCACGATGCTTGGCCCGTACTAGTATTCATCAATAATTTTAGGTAAGATTTTAAAATTTTGAATTTCTATTTCGCAGATTTTTCGTAACTAAATGAATTATGCCAGACTTAATATGTTGAAAAGTCAGAGTTCCATGAATTGCTCGTACAATACACTCCAGGAATCAACAGTACGTAACAGTAGATATATAGTTATGTTTCAAAATATTTGCGACCTGAAACACTGGGTCATTATATGATATGTTTTATTGTGCAACTGCCAAGACCCACGCAGGCATATTGTGTATCGCCAGATGGTCCTAACAATGTGTCTGTTAGTGTAACTGCATCTAAACTCTTACCTCTACTAACTGCTACACATGTGAACAAATCGCATATTCGAACCGTGTGCAAAGCTATTATTATCATTATTTATCATTTAATATCCTCTACAATGTAAATATCGCATACTTATTAGGCAATGAATGGAACGTTAACGCACACATTAAGGATGTACAAGATTTTTGTTGTTATCGTTTTTGAAATCTTCGTCAATGCAATGTGTAATTTAATGCATAACTTCTGCATCTGCATTTTAACAGGTTTTTGATAAATGTATCTACCCACACGTAAATATTTCAAGTTTTCTCACGCGAAACGTAACTTATTTCTAGTTGCTGTAAACAACATGTAATATTTGCAAACGCAATTCCAACTGCGTAAATTGTTAAATGGTATTTCGGTATCTAGATCTGGATATAGATTGATAGATTTAATTGCAACCATGAAAACAATCTCAAATATCACACCAAGAGTGTAATATTTAGCGTTACTTTTTTATTTCTCAACATCGGTTGATAATTTTTGTTCTGCTGCCGCTCTCTTGGTTTACCAATAAAACACATGCCATTTGAAATTTGAACAGCAGAGAGACGCGTGGCCCGTTTTTGTGCTAACAAATTTTCCGTTATGCCCAAATTGAGCACATAAAAGTTTAATGGACATACACAGTATTATTGTATGTTTGTAGAAACGAGCGCTCGGTCGATGCCGTAGAAAAGACCCCATGTGCCCCTCCGCGCATTATTATATCACGGGCGGCCACCTAGGTAGAACTACCAACCTGCCGTAAGCCAGCTGGATGGTTTCCTTGCATGATATGTACAATAGAATCTCTTTGCAAAATGATGCCCCTGAGGTGATGCTCTAAATCTAAAACATCCAATTAGTATACATGTATATTAAATATAAATCATTGGTTAGACTTTTCATACTAGTTATAAATATTCATAGTTACTTTGTTTAGCTAAACATGCATTTTGTCTTATTTCAGTTATGTTGCATAGTACTGTTAATTGCAGGTTTACGTAAACAAAACGTAAACATAGTAATTGTTCATATTTTCAAATGTAAAATTCGAATCCATAGCGTGCCTGTAGCTTGTATCCGCTCATATCTTTGTAAGTTCGAAACCCCGCGCGAGGTGTCTATTTTTCAATACGAGTAAGCTATTAAGCTAGCTTAGCTGGGTAGTTCTTTTAAGACACAAACATGAACTTGTAAAATATTTCAAGTTTACTTTTATTGATCATCTTATATTAAACTTACTAAACATTTCAGGGTTTACCTGCATATTTTCCATGGCATTAATACACTTGCTTCATTTGCATTGTTCGAATGTTTCTTTTGCCACCTGGGCATTTGGTTCTTGTGAGGCATATCTATGCGTATTTTCTTCTATAGAAAACTTTAACCAAGGGATGACCAATATACACATATCCGTTCGTTTTTTCCTCGCTGTCAGTTTATGTATTTGTGCATCCGTGTGTACGAGAGTTTTTCTATTTGTGACAGGCGTATTTGGCGGTCTGTGCCTCTGGCTGCGTTTGCTGTGCGCTATGATTCCATGAAATTTACACTTACCTTTTACGTTTTTTCTATATTCACGATTATTAATTAACACAAATCAGTCTTAGACTAATATTTAAAATAAACGAGTTTGATAGTCTCATTAAGTCATTAAGATGATATTTTTTCAAATAAAGAACTTTAAATAGCCACCTAACCTCCTTAGGCTTACATTTTATTGCATTTCTTTGCATTTAAGGCTTTTCATTTTCACGTTGCCGAATTTGAATTGTACGCATAGGCATATAGGCGTATGCCTAGGTACGCCCCTGGCCTAGAGATAGAAAGTGCATGGTTTGCATGAAATACTTGACCAATAGTCACCAAAGCCTATCACAAATAATTAGCGGAGTTGTCATCGTTTTTTTATATATATTTTCCCGAGATCATTTTTGTTTCAGCTCAAACATCTGTTTTTCAGAAAATAATATTTGATTTTTTTTCAAACTGTGTACTTTAGGGAGTGGGAGCTGCCTAAGTAATCAAAATGTATCAGTATGCACTTCTCCGACATATTCAACAGATCGCTCAAGTCAAATCTAATTAAATGTTATCAAAATGCTATATATAGAAATATATAGAATTGATCGTACCGGCCTAAAGATCTTTCTTGTCTAGTAAATTTATTTTAGCTCGACTGAGCTCGAGTTGCCTAGGGTGAGCTATTGCGATCGTCCTTTGTTACGTCGTCGTCCGTCGGAATCAAGTTAACTGCTTACACTTCCCATCAGACTTGGTTTTAAGCATCGAATTAAAAGTTTTTCCAACTTTTTTTAAGTGAAGGAAGTAGAAGAAATACATTTAAACGACTTCTTTTTTCATGAATAACTTCATGTATCTTCATGAAACTTTTGTCGGAAGCATCATTATAAATTATCTAATCAGCTTCTTATCTTCAAATGTGTTCTTATGTTTTATATATTTTTGCTGTCACAGCAAAAATATAGAAAAAAACCTTTAAATATCTTATATTTTAATAAGCTATTCGCAAAACTCGGTCAGAAGAAAGGTTATACGTATACGTTCAAGGCCTTCTTCAGGTGAGCGCCTTAGACTCATTTGGGTCTCTTGTTGTAGTTCTAATTTATGGATTGATTTTTCTTTTGAAAAAAAAAAACAAACAAAAAACTTGAATGTTTTGTTCACTATCCGGCATGTTCTTTTTTGCGCAAATTTCAGAAGAAGGCGATAACAGTGACACAAAGAAAGAGGATACAACAATAAAACATCTCAAACCATGAGCAAAGTCAAAGCTCTTCTTGATAAACGGAAAATGTTACAATCCGGTCTCGCTTTAAGCTCGGAGTTTGGCCAGGAAACAGTTGATCGAAAAAGAAAAAGAGACATGTCAGAGTCAAAGAAGTTGCTGTTTAGTATTGACAACCATGCAAACAGGTTTGTAGATTTTAAGGTTAGGTTTCGAAAACAGGATATCCATCCTTCTTCATCAGTTATATGCGCTGTATGTATTGTAGGTCACTCTGCTCTCCTGAATTTGTACATCAAATACACTCGGAGAATATTGTGTTAATTAATAAACATGTTTTTCAGATAGATAAAATTTAAGCGGTAAGAGTTTTAAAGTTATATACGTTTTCATAAAACGGAGGGTTGTTAAAGAGCGTAAAATATCCAAATTCTGTCAATTGTTTTCAAACCTTTTAGTTTGACTGAGTACTACGTGCTTGGGCGGAGCTGCTACAACCACTCGACGTCCGTACTATATTCATCATTACGTTTTATGCGTCTCATTGAAAAAGATAAAAGTTGAATTCATTTTTGACTGTCCGTACATTTGTTCTTACGAAGGTGAAAGTATCCAAACGGTTGCACTTGACTGCACATAGTGGCCAACAGGGTTAAAAAGATAAATATCTTCAAACGAAATATTTAAACCTCTGGTTCTAATTTGAAATAATTTCACAAGAAATGTTCTGTAGTGATCCTTTGGCAAGAGTGCTCAAGCTATTTCGATTTGTCAAATTCTTGACCACAAGGTGACGCTGTCACATTTTATTTAGTTAAAACTATAATAACACTGCGAACAAATTTCGAAATAGGTTTCACACAGATGGTCATTGGATGATTTGTAGAAATGCCAAATCAATCTTATCTTATTTATGAAGTAGAATTATCTTCTCCCTTTTATCTTATCCAATATGTGTTTCCATTCCAGGTGCGCGGAGGTGATAAAGGAAATGCAAGATATGTTTAACAATAAACGAGAAAATATACGACAGTATCCGCGCGTAAAAGCTTGGATGTATGTATTCTAAAACTGTTATGAAAGAAATTACATCAGATTGTCCACTGAGACGCAATTAGATATAATTGATTTTTTAATGGAACTTCAAGGCACATTGATGATATTTTAGATATAGACTACCTGTATTTTTCAGAAATGGTTAACACACGTTATCAAAAAGAATTGCAGCTGAACAATACTAATATTTCAGACTTAGAAGCATTTTCTTTGGACTTGTATTTAACAACTGTGAATAGTAATTTGGTTAGGCTCTTGACGCTCTGGCTTCAGTCCGGGTGTTGTATACATTGGTATAATTATACCTTAGACTGACCCTCGATGTTCAACTTTATATAAAGTGGTATTTGTCACTAAAGTTGGAGCCTTTCTCAGTGAGGAGTTATCAATCCCTCGCAGTGAGTTGTAGGGGGTTATAGGAATGGTCTCCGTCCGTCCGTCGTTCCGTCCGTAACATTTTGTGTCCGCTCTGTATCTCCTAACCCCCTTGAAGGATTTTCATGAAACTTTGGTCAAATGATCAGCTTATCAAGACGATGTGCAGAATCTATGAGTCTATGAGTCAGCCATGTCCGATCAAGGTCAAAGGTTTGAGCCTTCCATTTCGTATCATGAAACTTGGGCCAAATGATCACTTCATCAAGAGGATGTGCAGAACGTATGAGTCAGTCATGTTTGCTCAATGTCAAGGTCACATCTCGAGGTTAAAGGTTTGAGCCTTCAATTTTGTGTCCGCTCTATATTTCCTAATCCCCTAATGATAATCAAGAAACTTGGATCAAATGATCACCTTATTTATCAAGGTAATTTGCAGAACTTACGAGTCAGCCATATCGGCTTAAAGTCAAGGCCACAAGTCAAGATCAAATGTTTGAGCCTTCCATTTTTTGTCCGCTCCTTATCTGCTAAACCCAGAAAAGGATTTTCATGAAACTTTGGTCAAATAATCACCTCATCAAGACGATGTGCATAACTTATGAATCAGCCATGTTGGCTCAAGGTCAAGGTCACAACTCTGGGTCAAATGTTTGAGTCTTCCATTTTGTGTCCGCTCTGTATCTCCTAAACTGCTTGAAGGAATTTCAAGAAGCTTGGGTCAAATGGTCATATCATTAAGACAATATGCAAAACTCAAGAGTCAGCTATGTCGGCTTGAGGTGAAGGCCACAACTCAGGGTCAAATATTTGAGCCTTCCATTTTGTTTCCACTCTGTATCTTTTAACCCCCTGAATGAATTTCATGAAACTTGGACCAATTAATCACCTTATAAAGATGATGTGCAAAACTTATGAGTCAACCTTGTTGGCTTAAGATCAAGGTCAAAACTCAAGGTCAAATGTTTGAGCCTTCCATTTTATGCCTGCTCTTTATCTCCTTAACCCCTTGAAGAATTGTAATATAAGTTGGATGTTATATTCCATTTATGTAGACAATGTGAAAAATTCAAAATTCATCCCTGCAAGCTTAGGGTCAAGATTACAACTCGACTTTTTAATGGTTCCTCCAAATAACATAAACCATTTCACTATCCGTAGCAATGGCGCGGGATATAGCTGCCTTTCAGACTGCCTAGTCTTACTTGTACTCCCTTGTCTTAATTGTTGGAAAGAGAGTAAGTGCGAGGTTTACATGTCTAAACTCTTAACTCTTTGCCCCAAGTTTCATTTAGATAGGTTATTGACCGTTCAAAGGCCGTGTCCTTTTTATATATATATTTTTTTGTCCGTTTCGTATTTTTGTGTGTAAGCAGGTATATCACTTGTTTCTTGTGTGAATGGATTGAAAATTTACACACTTATACACTGGCTTGAATTGCCTAGGTTATATAACTGTATTTGCTTTCTTTACAAAATTATGCCCATTTTTCGACTTAGCAGTATTTTTTGCTGTCCTTGTATGTAAACTGGTATGTTTGGGAATGGAAAGAAACTTCACACACTTTTTCCTTGTGATAAACTGACATGCAGTGATAAGGTTTCATAACTCTACCTTGTATTTTTACAACATTATGCTACTTTTTGACTTCACAGTTTTTGGTTGAGTTTTTGTATGTAAACTGGTATCTCAGTGCCAACTAATGGGAATGGACTGAAACATCACTTGTCCGCTGTCATGAGCTGATATGCATTGTACAGGGTCTGTAACACTGTTTTGCATTTTATACAAAAGTATTGCCCTTTTAAGACGTGTGTGTGTGTGTGTGTGTGTTTACAATGCTGTGGATTGCGGTGTAGGATGATTTCTTTTATGGAGCGTGACTTTCCCTTTTCTTTATTCGTCCTTGCTTATTTCAACTCCATCAGTATCACACTAATTTATCTACCTCTTTTAACGGGGTATATATTTTTCAATTATTTTGGTTTGCTAGAGTATGTAGTCATGTCGAGGATTTCAATGAACGTAATTACTATATTACAAGAAAACTTCTTCAGCAAGGCTACCCTTACCTACCAGCGTTGCCGATCCTGCTGTTTGTCCGACCGTCCGTGCGTCCGTGAGTCCGTGTGTCATTCTGTCTGTTTTAGATTCAAAATGCTTTTAATTTAATAAATATTATAGTTAGAATCTCTACATCCCTTATCATATGACCTTTGCAGACTTATAGAGATACTCACTTATTTCAGTAAAAGCAGAGGTTTTTTCCTTGATTTGGTAAAATGTAGTGTAACACTTATAATGTTACAAGTTCCTACCCTTCACATTGATGTTGTTACACTGCTCGGTCAGTTTTTTCTTGTACAATATACAGAAAGGAGCTGGAAGAAATAGAAAATAAACTGAAGTTTAAACCTATGGTGATAGCAGTGATTGGTAATACAGGAATGGGAAAGTCAAGTTTGATGAACGCTATTCTAGATAAGAGAGATGTTTTGCCGACATCAGGAATGAAAGCTTGTACTGCAACTGTCGTTGAAGTTGTTCAGAATAAGACAGACAGATTTGATGCAGAAATTGAATTCCTAGAAGAAAAGGTATACATTATGCTTGTAAAACATCAGATACAATGATTGGTTGTAAACATCAGATACCATGATTGGATTAACAATACCTTGCTTAAACTTTAGAAGTTTTAACATGAACTCAGGTGTTTCAATCTAGCAAGACTGATGTCTCGGACATGTATACTTGCTGTTATATGTAAAACTTTAATTTTCTTTGATTGATTTGCCTTTCTTGATGATTAAGTATATTGGTACAAGTAAATTGTAATAATATTACTTGCATAATGCTGTTATTGCTGGCATGATGAATCATCTTAGCCCTTTATGTAGGTGAATGGTCCATGTTCGTCGTTTCCGTCAGTTGTTAATCGATTTATAGATGCTCTCAAACTTGGTCATAGGCATCCTTGCATGGACCTTTCAAGAAATGTACAAAATGTATAACAACAGTTTGGCTTCCAAGAACATGCGACTTGACATACCCGTACATTTCGGGGTACTAATATGTTTTACCTTTGGAATACCAGACTCCATTTTATGTTTCTTCAGAAGATCATTCCGAAGACAGAGAGCTTAAAGGATGATGCACAGCTGAATATTAGTTAGATACCGGATCGTAAGATATTCCCATAAATTTAGTTAAGGCTATAATGGATTTTTAACTCCAGGAATGGTTTGATGAATTAAGAAAGCTTTGCGAGGATCTTACAGATGAAAACGGTGTTATTACAAAAACACCACCCGATCGTAACTCAGCTATATACAACTCTTACTGTAAGATGGTTGCTTTGTATGGAGCAATCGACAAGTTTGACATACTCTCCAAAAAGACGGAATTAACTAAATGGCTAGGACAAATAAAACATATACAGGCTGCGAAAGTAAGTAATGCCTAAACAAACGTAATAACAGCAACATTTAATTTGTCACTATAATAACCTATCTGAAAGACTACAGCAGAAGCTGACTCTTTCCTACCTTTAAACTAAAATAAAAGCAATAATCAGGTGTCTTTGATTCCTTATATCCTATTTTGCTTCTTTTCGATTGTCTCTTTAGCTTGATGAATTCAAAAAAGAGGTTGAAAGGTACGTTGAAGTACAAGAGTCAGGTACCGATCACTGCTTTTGGCCGATTGTCAAACGAGTGTGCCTTAAATTACCCGACTGTGACGTATGTAGCAGTGGTGCTGTATTGGTTGATTTACCAGGCCGCGGAGACTCGAATGAGGCAAGGAATGCTATTGCAAAATCGGTAAAATAGTTGTTATATTTTTTAAAAGAAAGATAAGGGGATTTTGTTTTTTTAATGTTATATTCGTATCACTTAACTAGATTATAAAGAGGAGACACTTTGTTCTTTCGTTTGCTTCTGACAAAGATATAGCTTATGGTACCGTAAAAAGGCGAGGCAACATTTGAAACGAAATTCAAATGTCACTGTGATTTATGAATTTTAAAATGTGAGGATTCATGTATTAAAACCTTTAGGAACTACATTTTGTATCATTCTAAACCTGCGGCGGACCTTTGTATATCAATGAAGCAAGATTATGACAAACACAGTTGTCGACCATGTAAAAATAACAATGTCCTAAGTTTTAAATATATCTATCATTTAAAGATGGATTGTAATTATTTTATTGTTCAAATTTGAAGTCTTGTTCAATATCTGATATTTTAACCAGTATGTTCATTTACCTGTGAGATTTTGAAGTTTTATTTCCAAGAGAATTGAACTTTTATCCAAACCGAAAGATCTAAATATATTTCATTTTGCTTTTCATTCAGACTACAATTTCATTTGACTTTACAATTCCATACTTTATATTGTGTTTCTGTATATTTTAAATATCCAAAAAAACCTTAATATCAAAAACGGATTTTATCTGAATTTATCTTTAATAATATGTCCCCGAGAAATAATTCTATTACTTAGAATTAAGATATTTAATCTGTTTAACTCCTTAATAGTGATAATGTTTATAGACAATGCTATTTTTGACCTCTACCTCTTTTATTTTTGTAGAGAATCCAAATTAATGTTATCCGCTTCTTCCCTTCAAGTTCCAGAAACATAAATGTATATTAGTCAGCTTAATTGTTACCTGTATCGTTATTAATTGTTATGTCCAGGAGCCATAATGCTTGCTTTTGTTGAGATTACGCGAATCAAGTTTTGTGTAGAACGTTATCCCCCGTGTGAGACAAATGTCATTTTCTTTGCTACTATAGATCTAATTATATTTGGCCCCTTTTGACATATGTTCAATTCTTATTGAAGGTATTGTCTTCGTTTAATTTATGTGTTTTCTAAAGCATTTAGTTCTTACTTAATAGAGCATATCTCACCAATGTCGGTTAGATCCTCTTTGGTGGCGTAGAATTCTTCATGAAGCCAATCATCGTTCGTTCTACCCAGTGGTTGCAAACACGTGATAAAATGCTTCACGGCGTGGTATCTGGGATCTTCCATGGCCATCAACAACTGGAAAGTCGCCAAATGACGTATAAATGTGTAAATCAGCAAAAACTGTTTGATATACTTAACACTTTTTTTTGCATGCAATTTATGTCTTTTCGCAGCATCTGGAAAAATGTGACCACATATGGATAGTATCAAGCATTCACAGGTCTATCAACGACAGAACGGCGCAAGAGCTTCTTGGGGAGCAACTGCGAAGTCAGTTTTACATGAACGGACAGCTTGATGCGGTTTCGTTCATATGCACAATGACTGATATGGTGAATGCAAAAGAATGTCAAAGGTATAGTATTAAACACACCAACAACATGATCTACATATTTTGTAGAAGATTTTGTTCAAATCAAGTGAACAGGCCGGGTATTTGCGGAATTTGAATTTTTTTGAATACTGCCTTCTATGCAGTTGCAGTAAATTATGTTCCGAGAAACATAAATGTAAAAAAAGAAAGTCAACAGTCTAGAAAATGGTCTTATGATGATTTACCTATGCATTATCTTGCTACTTTCGAAGAAAACTACAATCACCGCAAAACATTCGACAAAAGAACTTCACGAGGAAACGGTGATATCAGGTAAAAAAGATCAGACAAATAATGTGAAGGAGTTGACCCTCTCCCTCATAAACCGGAACAGGACGCTCTAAAAACACAAAATAATGTTAGGCTTTCCTTGACTGATTATCATATGATCTTATAACTTGTTTTGTTTGTATTTTACAGGGAATTGAAACAGCTTGAAGGTCTGACCAAAGAACTTAAAGAGGAGTTGTCAAAATTAAACTTACAAAAAAGAGATCTGTCAAAAGAAATTGAGGAGTTGACTCTCTCTGTTAAACATGAGCAGAAATATCTCGACGAAGCAAAGTCATGTTTAGAGGATGAGAATTATCAGGTTCCTCCTTGTCAAATACTTTTATCCACCAACTACGTCATTTCAATCAATCAGCTTGTTTTCAAACATAACACCTTTAAAATCTGTTATGTTGAATTACAGAAGAGACATGAAAAGTTCAAATAGATAGTGACATGTACCATTTTCTCCCTTGTTTTAGTTGTAAGATATTCAATTTTGTTGATTTAATTGATAAGCAAGGCATTAACATATATAATAATATGGCAAACAATTATCATAACTGTTAACATGAGTAAGTGTAATCCTGACTTATCTTCTAATGTTACAATATACACTACACTTATTTTGGCATGTGTTGGTATTTACAACACACTTCCCGAATCATTTAAAAATGCAAAAAATAATAGGTAAGGGTAGATTTCTGGAAAGCACAGAGCACCACAAACACAGCATTAGAGCCACGCATTAGAAAAGAAGGCCAACACCAGAAAGAAGCTGTAAAGGGAAATATTACAAACTCCACAAATACATCTTAATTTTATGTAAATATAGAAAATGCGGTGAGGAAGAGGTAGAGTGTAGAGAAAGGAAGTGGGGCTGAAGGGGAAAGTGGAAATAATTTATAAAATCGGAGTTTGGATTGGTAAAACACGAACAGCATATAAACCTTCATCAAACGAGACTTTGTCTGTCTATTCAACAAGTACCTAATTATTTCCAGCAGTAGCACTGCGTATATCAATTATTTAATTCAATGTTATTTTCATTTTTAGGATGAGGATGAACCTGTGCGCTGTGAAAAAGAAGATTTGGAAAAGGAAGTGAAAGATATAGAAAAAAGTGTAAGAGATAAAGAAAACCAGCTTCGTAATTTGAATAGTAAGGTTTGTATACTTTTCTTTTTACTATATTTATAGTTTTAATGCATTTATTTTTTTGTGAAACATTATCTACACTGATTGTGTCAAAGTCCTTTTAAAACATATGTTCAACAAAGTTGGGACATTGTGAGGACAACACGCGTGGATTTTTGAGGCTAGTTAGCATACGTCACGTCGTAATATGAGATACGTCTATTTTATTGACTGTTGCTCATGGAAAGCATACAATAAGGCTAATTTGAATGTTATATAACTGTTGGAAAGTATAAATTTGAACGAAAGACATATTACCAATGTTTTGGTGGAAAGAATGCACGCTTGAAGGGTAACTGCGATACCAGCTCGCAGATTGTATATAGATCTTGGACGATAACTTGACAGTGTGCACATTACAGAATACCAATAATGTAAACAAAATTGGAAGAGCATTTTAAATCTCTTAATTTCTTGTGCTTAAATGGGATAAAGATTTTTCTTATTTGAGACTAAATGAAATAAACGCGGCTAATGCCTTAGTCACATTTGAGTTGCAATTTATTGCGACCATTCCAGCCATTTGTGTTTACTATGTCAGCTTTGCTGTCACCAGAAGAAATAATAGAGATAAAATGTGGTATATAACACTGGAACAGACACCCAATCAGGAACCTTATCTGCTAAATGGATATACTAATAACTTTGAAAACACTAACGAGAACTTGATTAATATTCTGATCAAACAGATGGCAATGGGAAAAAATAACGAGAACAGCATTTATATCTGCATCTTAAAAATGATTCGATTTATCTTCATTTTTGGACAATAATTGGAACATATTGCAGGAATCATTTCCATGAATTTTGATATAGAAAGAAGAGGAACTTCGTTTTGTAAAATCTCCTGTTTTTGTGGTATCAATCCGTTTCATAATGTTCCCTCTCTATATATACATGTCTGTTTTTATGCTTTTCGGTATAAGCACCGTTTCTCAATAATACTTCAGTTATGTAACGACGAGTAATTAACCGAATAGTGTTCGTATTTTTTGTACTAGTACCAACCTGTTCTGCGCAAGCAACTATCTACTTCACCGCATGAATCAGATGTTGAGGACAAACGTTTTGAGACACAATGTCTTTTATCAATCGTGCCGGAATACACACCACATCCGCGATCCAAAGATATGTGCACTATCTACTAAGCTAAGCGGGTTGACACTTATATATACTTGAGAGCCAAAATTATTCACTGTATTTAGATTGATTTTATCAGGATAGTTGATAAGTTTCTTAAACACTGTATAAATACAGTCTGCTATTTGTTGAACTTTTGAGGAAATATTGTCCTTTCTCTGTATTTTCCTTTACAGCTACAAAGGTTGAAAGACCAACATAATGAGAAGATAAAGGCTATTGATGAGATTTGTGCTAAAGTTCGGAATGATTATTGCGAGACGCATTTGAAAGAACGTTTTGCATCAAGCTACGAGGTTTTTTGTCTTTCTATAGTGTATATAACAGTCTGATATATTCCCGACCCGCTATGTGGCCTATCTCTGAGAACTGTATACATAACAATGAACCCAAGTCTGAATTATGCGGTTGTATTGCGTTCAGTAAGGAGGAATATTTAAAGCTATTCTGTGTTTCTAAAGGGTAATCTTATTGATGAATTGTCGCAACAACAGCATTTAAGTGCTGTATGGAGATCCTCCAGTTCTTTGAACCAGTGTTTTTAATATTTCATGTTCTTCTAGTTCTTGTGGCCTATTAAACGTTCTTTACTACCAGCAATGCTATTTGCGAACACTTAACTAATCTTATTTTTATATAAATCACAATATTACTTCTGATTTTGGAACGTTACGCACAGACATATAGCTGACGAGGTTTATGAGTTGCCGGTGTAATGAAATATTTCGACCCCCATAGAATAATGATCCCCCGGTCATTATTCTATAGAAAAAGTGACCCCCCCCGGTTATAGTATTATGACCTCCAGATCATAGTACTATGACTCCCCTACGTGAAGTAAACTGAACCTCACGAAGAATAGTGACTCCCATAAAAAAACGACCCCGGTCATTTGGTCCAATTTAGTGATAACTCATGTATCTAAGGCCTAATTGCTACATTTTATGCCCCCACTCGGGGGAGGGGGGGCATATAGATTTGACCTTGTCCGTCCGTCCGACCTTCCGTTTGACCATTAACCCTAGATACATCACTAGCATAGAAATTAGTATTAATAGAAGTTGCAATACTTAGCAGTGGCAGTAAAGTACGGTAGCGGCAACAATAGAAAGTAGTAGTAGTAGTAGTAGTAGTAATAATAATAGTAGTAGTAGTATTGGCAGTTGCAGTTGCAGCAGCAGCAGCAGCAGCAGCAGAGGAATAAGTGACAGCAACAACAGCAGCAGGAGAAGAAGAGGTAGATGTACAAGACGTATTAGTGAAAGCAGGTATAGTAGTATCAGTAGTAGCAGTTGTAGTAGTAGTAGTAGAAGTAGTAGTAGTAGTAGTAGAAGAAGAAGTACATGTAGTAATAGCAATAGAAGTAGCGGCACCAGTAGTAGTAGCACAATCAAAATGTTAACCATTGGCAATGGAGGGTATTAAAGTTGTAGATCTAGTAAGATTGTCCGTTAGGTTTGGTGGGGATCACTTTTTAATAGATATTGTCGTCGAAATTTTTTTAGGAGCCGGTGTTTTACACGGAAAGAGTAACTTTTTTAAATAGAATAATGTCCGGGAATCGATATTGTATGAGAGTTCGAATGTAGTTATTTCGGCAGTGAGTATTTTACATGGAAGGAGTCACTTTTTCTATAGAATAATAACCGGGGTCGTTATTCTATGAGATTCGAAGGAAGTCATCTTTAGGGAGTCAGTATTTTACTTGGAGGGGTCAGTTTTTCTATAGAATAATGACCGGGGAGTCGTTATTCTATAGAGTTTTCAAAGGGAGTCAGTCTTTTATAAGGGGAGTCAATATTTTACAGGAAAGGAGTCACATTTTCTATAGAATAATGACCGGGGGGTCGTTATTCTATGGGGGTCGAAAAACTTCATTACACCGGCAGCTAGCTATGATATGAACGTTACTAATATGATATTAACTTTGCTCTCTATCATTTAGACACAACAATGAATATTTCTTAATATTCATTTTATGAAATTTAATATACGACGTTTCTCATTATTTCGTAGACTATAGTGTTTATGAACGTTAGTTGGTTCTACTGCATTTAACGACGCGACACATGTAAAACTACTTTTATTATAGGAAATTAAAAGAGCAAGCATACCTGACATCACAGACGAAAAAGAGCCAGAGCAATTGCAGATAAAACGCCTTACAAACAACCTTAAAGTATTCTGCTGTAGTTCATGGGAATACCAATTACTCGAACACTCGGAGCCAAACGATGCTGGTCCAAAGGTATAATTTCAGAGGGGGAGTTTTCTCATACATGAAATATATTATTGTTTTATTTGCACCAGATTACTCGAAGGTGCATTTTTTGCATTAAAAGTTGTTTATTGGTATTCGGCAATAAGTTTGATATATATCCAACGTTCGATTTATTCTGTAGAAGATTTTAATTTAGGCGAAATGATGTGTAACTCACAGTCCGCATAATGCATATTTTTATGTAATTGTATATGATTTTGTAATGATCCCTTTAGTGCTAATTGTTTTATAATGGTAGAAACTTGATTATCTAATAAATTTTAGACAGTCCAGTGTCAGTGCTTAAATGATTTTATCATTTCGAGCTAAGAACTCAAAGCACCGTTATTATATTATTTTTGTACAGTTAACAAATAAAAAATACCACCAGCAAATTCTTACTTTCGGCAAGTTTATTTATTTTGTTGGGTTTAACGTGACCCCAATACAAATATAGGTCATATGGCAACTTTTCCAGCTTTACTGGTGGAGGAAGACTCCAGTTGCCCCACCGTGCATTATTTCATCACGAAGTGCCAAAGAGAAGCGCTCCTTAAAATCATCCCGTAAACCACCAAACAGGGTCGGTATTTGGGAAATTATGAGTGACAGTGGATTCGTGAAGAAAAAACTAATATAACTTACTTTAAAGACTGAACCGTTCCAAAGGTTGAAACCAGTTTATTTACATGTATAATAACACAATCTTTTGAGTTTTATGGTTAAGTTTTGGAAAATTGAGTCGGTCGGTAGCAGTTGATTCATTACATAACGTCCGATCAAGTAATTCTTACTTTCACGCGCGAAAATATCTACAACAGAAACTGACGGTTTTGAAGACTGATACTGAACAATGTTTATTGTGATCGGGCCATGTGCAATGTCCTTAGGGAGGTTATTACATACTAGAGACATCTGGAAGGTCATAGTTCCTAAACGTACATGCAACATACTTTTTACAGATTCTTAGATTCTTATTTGTTTAACTTATTTCATGTTGTTCAGCTGTGTTACATGTTTGCTTTTATTCAGTTTGCCAGAAAGTATATAAATAAAAAATTGTGACGTTCTAATTTACATTATTTAAATATGGTTCATGTAATGGAATAATTACATAGCGCTGCCGTTTATATACACACGAGTACCTTCTTAGTAAAACCTAAAGATGAAAATATAAAAAATACTCTATAATAAGTGCACATGCCAAGTAATCAAGTTGGTTCTGTATAATAAATAGATGAAATCTATCAAAGCAATTTTGACCGCTCTATTAGCATGTTGAAATTTGCGCATTTGTTTGATCTCAGGGTTCGGCGTATATGACAATTTGATAGAAGTTTATATACTATAGAATAGGATTAGAACCATTAAAATACAAATAATTTCAGAGGCATTTAAGTTTATTTTTTTCCGTTATACATATAAACGAGAATGTCTTCTAATTAATAAGGAAATTTAAAAGCACTACAGCTGTTATTGTTTATTATATTTGTATACTCCCATTTTATTGCCCCGGCATATAGCTTTTTTGATCGAGTTAGTTTACAATATGCCCGAAATGCAAGTCTCCGATAAAATGTCTGATGGGAGTGTGGGAAACTAACCAGGAAGGAATGACACAGATCATTTGAAAATATACGAAAACTGACAGTTTGGTTTTAAATTGCTGACCGTGTGATCATGACAACGAACGCTGTAAACATAAAAAACAAAACTTGTCTCAAACAGGCTTGAAAGCTGTAAAGTCGATTTTTGATTTAAGTACAAACATGAAATTTAGATTAACATAAAATTTGATTAGGCCGGTGTAATGAAGTATTTCGACCCCCATAGAATAACGACCCCCCGGTCATTATTCTATAGAAAATGTGACTCCTTTCCTGTAAAATATTGACTCCCCTTATAAAAAAAACTGACTCCCTTTGAAAACTCTATAGAATAACGAACCCCCGGTCATTATTCTATAAAAAACTGACCCCTCCAAGTAAAATACTGACTCCCTAAAGATGACTCCCTTCGAATCTCATAGAATAACGACCCCGGTTATTATTCTATAGAAAAAGTGACTCCTTCCATGTAAAATACTCACTGCCGAAATTACTACATTCGAACTCTCATACAATATCGATTCCCGGACATTATTCTATTTAAAAAAGTTACTCGTTCCGTGTAAAACACCGGCTCCTTAAAAGACTTTTCAACGATAATATCTATTAAAAAGTGATCCCCACCAAACCTAACGGACAATTTTACTAGATTTACAACTCTAATACCCTCCATTGCCAATAGTTAACATTTTGATTGTACTACTACTACTGGTGCCGCTACTTCTATTGCTATTACTACATGTACTTCTTCTTCTTCTTCTACTACTACTACTACTTCTACTACTACTACTACAACTGCTACTACTGATACTACTATACCTGCTTTCACTAATACGTCTTGTACATCTACCTCTTCTTCTCCTGCTGCTGTTGTTGCTGTCACTTATTCCTCTGTTGCTGCTGCTGCTGCTGCTGCTGCTGCTGCTGCTGCTACTGCTACTGCAACTGCCACTACCACTGCCATTACTACTACTACTACTACTACTACTACTACTACTACTACTACTACTACTACTACTACTATTACTACTACTTTCTATTGTTGCCGCTACCGTACTTTACTGCCACTGCTAAGTATTGCAATTTCTATTAATACTAAGTTCTGTGCTAGCAGTTTCTTGTGCAGTTTTCTTCTGAAGAATTACTTCATACCGAAGTTTGCTGGGATTATTGACACTGGTGTGTTTTGTGAACGTATTGTGAATTGTTATTTTCCTGAAAAAATGTATACACCAAGATACAGCGTCTAGAAATAGAATCCCTTTTCCCGTTGCGGGGTCATTATTCTATGTGGGTCGAAATACTTCATTACACCGGCAGTTCCGATCAGTTTTTCAACACTAGGCGCTACCTAAATCTGACTTTTGAAACGAAACTTGTGTATTTCATGATAAAAATAACGTTTTTGCCTCTGCTAATAACTGTTATCATTATACCATAAAACATTCCCCACTAACAACCCTGACTAGTAATTCGACTAAAATATATTGTGTTATGCTGTATCTAATTTTATACATTGTGTTTTTTAAAGATTTTATAGCAGTTTGGCATTCTACAAAATGTCTGCTTAAATTTTCAGGAATATTTCAAAATATCTGGAAATGTTAATAAATTACTCAAACGACAACATTGTCTAATAATTCATTGAATTCATTATATTGCTGATATGTTGTTTACAATTTTTAGAGAAGTTAGGCATTCAGCAAAATGTCTGCTTATATTGCAGAATACCTGGAAATGTTTTTCATTTGATACGATGACCAGAGGTTATCACAGTGACCTGTTACAGAAACTCGCTGAATTTGATACACTTAGCTCTTTAGTATTTCGTAGAAGGCATTCTTCAGAATGTTCTCATAATTTCAGCCATATTCCAAAACACTTGTTAATTATATAAAATATCCAAAAAATTTTTAAAAGTTATTTAGACAATGCCTGTATGATATACAAAACATTAGAATATTCTTGCAGTATCAAAATTATTAGCTGTACTTGAAATTTTATGCAGTATGTGACAGTTATAGATCATACAATTTCATAGGTGTTCAGTAATGTGGATGACACACAGATTCCGAAGTTGAGGAATTTTGTGCACGAACTCACGAGCACAAAGAAGAAAGAGTCATTGACAGACACACTATCCAGTTTAGATGGATTTGTGTCTAGTGTGCAGAGTTACCTATTAGACAAAGAAGTCATGGTAAGGTTCATTCAGTATTTGACACAATTTTCTGATATTTAAGCCGAAATTATTTAAACAATTTACTTACAATTAAATCACACCCTGACAGTACTGATCAGTTCCATCGCAATCATAGTCCCGCGTTTTCAACAGCGAATTTTAAACAAAGTGCTTTATACGAAATAAACGCTCCGAGGAAGAATTTACAGTATTCACAAATCCGAAGCTATGAATGGAAGTCATCTTAGAAATGCTTCCGAAGATACAATAATACAGTGTTCCGTGAAGCTGAAAAGACGCTTCACATATCTTTTCAAATCAGCAATCAAGAATATTTATTGTCATTTCAACCGAATTTTTTGTGTATGACGAAAACTAAAATATTAAACTGACACACTTACAGGATTGCTTCTAACGATCGCTTTTCAGATTTCAACTTGAATGAAAATAAACCTACGTGTTTACTTGCATGTACCCTCGACATGGACATGGCTCAACAATCAGCGATGCAGAGAGTTTTCCCCGGAGCTTAAACTGAATCTCGAAAGGATAGAAAAAAATTGTGCCGAGACAACCTGAGCCTTGTAAAAAAGGTGAAGTAGATACACCATCCAATAGTATGTGCTCGGAACTGGAATGAGAAAATAAGAAACTTTGATAACCGGCTCAGCATATCATCCCAAATGTAACCATGAACTTTATTCTGGAATTATTGCGAAAATTTATGTTCAGTTTGTGCAATATACAAGAATGCTACCATACGGATCGTCGGTCATCTTGACTTTCTTGGTAGAAATCTGAACTTTGTTGGTCTTTCGCACTTTGGTTGATTTTCTTACAAGAGAAAACAATAAGAATGCAGTCTTTCCGGACAAATCACCTAAAATTGATCAACTGATGTACAGCTTTATCAGGCATTAGTGACATGTTCGTTGATACAAACACATGCACTCCTCATCACACGCCTGTAAAACACACCCTTTGTGGGTAACATACAACTTAGATATCATCAAGAAAGATCAAGCCAGTTCAAACAACTCTATAATTGAATCCGTACAAAACACAGCTGACGTAAAATCATTTGATTTATATAAAAATTGGCTGAAAACAAGTTATGGAAGATGAAGTATGTTAGACAAAGCCGTAAAGTTCAATTGACCCTGCATCAACAGATACATCCATCAAATTGATAGATTAAAGTGACGATGGACATGACAGACGAGAACTTACCTAAAGCCTAAAACCTAGAAAGCTTGCAGAACAGCCCATGACACAAATGTAGTCGCCAGGAAAGGAAAAAGAGAACCAAATTGTATTCAGGAACTAAGTCAAATTCAAGAAGTCTAGCAACTTAAGTGTGTCCTTTAGTAATAGATATAGCACAGCTAAGTCTAAACTAAAGTTGATCTACTAAACCAGAAATTTTCATCTATATTCTACAATGAAGATTGTAAATTTCCTCTGCCAGTACCTTCAACAATAACACAGACAATGGCGTAGTAAAACATCTACAGGGACTAAAACCTCGCAAGTTGCTCGGTCAACAAGATCTCTCCTAAATTTCTGAAGTTTGTCATTGATGAGGAGACACAAGAACTTACAAAGGTCTTTCAACTCTATGTCGGCCAGGGTCAAATACCATTTTACTCGAAAGTGTAATACTTTTAAAGAAATGCAGCTGCTCTATTCATTTCAGTTACCTTCCGATTGTCTAGATTTCTGTCAACTGTAAACTTCCAGAACACTTTATCTTCGGCCGCATAATATGCACCTTAAAACAAACGATATACTGTTTTTTACGGGTCAGAAAATTTGCGAGATACCGATTCCCGACGTTTTTCGAGCGAAACTAATGTCGAATGGTTAAAAGCTGAAGCGCCAGTCCTAAGACGCTTTACCTTTACTTGACTTTAAATAATGACATACCTTCGTAAACGTGGAGGTTCCTTCCTTCTGCGTGTATAATATTTCGGTCTTTTATTAAAGTTACTTATGTTATGTTTAAATATCACGTCTTGCATCGAAAATTTGTATGAACAGCTGCACATTCATGACATGTATTTCATAACAAACGACATTTAAATGTGTACAATTAGGCGATATATCTATTCCAGAAGCCATCAAAACAAAGCTTTACGAAGGTCACCATAGACTCAAAGCTGCAAAATCTCAAGTCGACATTAGACTGCAATTTAGACAAAATACGATCAGATCTTGATGATATCTTTGATAGAAACCTCATTGTGAAATTGAGAGGTGGAGCATCAGCTGCAGCCAATGTGGCCAAGGAGATATGTAACAGATGGGGAGCTCAGGTACTCGTTTGCTTTCTGTGTATTTGGACGTGTCACTATATAATCAGTGACTGATCTTGAAATTTTTCTCGTTTTGTTTTTGCATTTGCAGGTTGTTTTTGCATCTTCGTAACTATCATTTTATCATCAATTGTTAGCATATCAGAGTAGTTAAAATGAATACTTATAACTTGATTTATAAGAATGAGGTCTGACCATGACCCCTTCCATCATAAAATTATATTACCACCACGTACATTAATTTATTAGAAAAGTCTGTTATGACCAGGCAAGGTAGATTTCCATATATCAAATTAATGATACTGTAGTAACATTGCAAATAAAATAATTTCTTAATGACCAGGAAATATATAGAATTTTTCTGTGGTTAGCTGACTGCTGCTTATTGATTCTGGGTCATTATATAAACACGTCTTTTATCATTATAGTATCAAATATTGAATACTTCTATCTGTTTAAAGACGCTTCAGCATATTTTTGGAAGAATGAAATTATGCAAACATGTAATTTAACTCTGCATTTACATTTTCCTTATAACTGGATAAGCGTGGAGAAGGCGGCTTACACCACAGGACATATCAAGCAGCGGTGAAGAGACAAGGCGTTTACATAGACGTTGACTTCAATGAAGATCTAGCTCAACCGATCTTAACTAAAATTGCATTCACATGGGGCAATACATTTATGTACGTATATTTTAGTCATTCAGTCACACGAATTTCATCTATAAAGATCTTTTGATAGAATGTACCATATTTTTTGATGCAAAGGGTATTAAGAAGGACCACATAGTCAAATATACCAAAACCTGCTAATTATTACTTTCAATGGAAAAAGTGGGGGAAAATAATTAGCATTATTAGTTTTGCATTGCACTCTTTCCGGATTTGTAAAATTGTAAAAAGGGATAAATTCATGCTAAGCCTTCGGTAAACACGCGTGCTCAAATAGCAAATTATTCTATTTTGCCCCTCTGTCAGTTTCTTCTTCAGCATGTCTGATAGTATGTTCGTCAGTGACTTAAGGTGAGTCTGGAAATTATTTGAAAAATAAAAGTACAAGACATTGAGTTATTTACATGAAACTCGGCACATAAAGTCTAATTTTAAACGTTTAAATGCATTTTCATTTGCTCACCAGTAACCACAAAATGATGATCCTTTAATACCGTTGCATGTACATTGCACAGACGATTCTTTTGTTATTGCCATTTCTAAAGATATAGGATAATATAAATAATACAAATACACGCCTTTCTAAACATGTTTTGATATAACTGTTTGTTACTATGGCAACTTAAAACTAAATATAGAAAGAAATACATTTGTAATCCTTTAGACATAAAATATACAAGATATTTTTCTCATGCAAGCTGGTACGTTATTTCGCAATAAGACAAAAAAAATTCATTTCAAAGTACTCACAGTTGTCATTGATCTTATTAAACAATGTGTTTGGGACCTTTTATTGTTGGGTTATTGTCCTTTTCACCTTGGAGAAAGGAACAATTTCAATTGAAACCTTAAAAGCGGGAACAATTAGTTAGTTAGCATAATGGAAGCCCATGCTTTTGCTTTCATAAAACATCGTGATGGTATTTTTGACCTAACGGTACCTGTTAATGTAACATTTAAATTTCAATGTTAAATTTTATTCCGACTCTACAAATCCTTAGGAGATGGTTTTGGTCCGGCCGACATATGGGAATATAAGGTCCATCACAAACGTCACCATTAAAGTCAATGGCAACAGTGGCAGGTTCAGCTTAAGGACTAGTGTTACTGTAGCAACTACGAATCATACCGTCTTCGTAAAAGAGCTGAACTCCATTACCCTACTCTTAATCTGCATGAACCTGGCTTGAAATGATCGTGCCAAATGAGCAGGACAATGCAGTTTTACTTATCTTATTAATTGTCAGGGTTAGGGCAGTGGTTGTTAGTTGATTAAAGGTGTGAGTAATTATATTGGCGTGGTATACCCTATCAAAGACGTTTTTCAGCGGATCTCGAGGTATGACCATTGGTTTGCCAGGTAAAATGGCTGTCAAAACTCTCCGGCAATTCGAGGTCTGCTCCTTTGTTTGAAACGGATGTCTTCAAATTGGCATGTTCTTCGATAAGCCATCTCTAGTTTCTGTTTTGTGCGAATACGGATAGTTTCGTCATTCTGTAACACGTCTTTAGCTGTCCATAGCTCTTCAAGTCATCAAGGGATTTAAATATTACCTGCATAAGTATTTCTGACTACACAACATGTCACGCGGAAGACCCAGACACTTGACACAGATGTCGAATTCACATCAGGAGGTCGAAAGTTAAAATAGTCTGTTCCGGTCCATTATTCTGACATCCGTCAAGGGATTTGAAAAGTCTTTCCCGTTAATTTTTCTCCTTAATTGACAAAATGTCAGAAGGAGGACAAATGCCATTTGCTGTAAGATCAATATCAATTTCAGAGGTAAAAGTTTCACTGGGTCCGGTTTGTGTAGATCCATAACTCTGCCAACCGTTTGAATTTTCATCGGCAAAAAATGTTTTCTGTAACCAGCTGACATATGGTGCGCAGGGAGTAAGCCTGTCGCTCTAATGTCAAGGTCAGACTTGGAGGTCAAATGTTTATAGAGTCAAGTTTCTTCTCCTGTCACTCCGTAATACTGTCATACATGTAGAAATTAGAAATAAGGGATTAATATGTCCTGTCCGTGTTGTGAAAGTAATTACACTTTTAGCTCAAAGGTTTATAGTGTCCGGTCGTAAACTTCCAAGAACTATTAAATGTTGTAGGTCATGATCAATGCCACGCAACCCAGTCACTAAGTCGTTCAACCAGACCTTGTAGGATATGTCTTTTTAGGGGTTTAATATCGAACCAATACATATTTATACGTCATATGGCAATTCTCTAGCTTTGATGTTGGAGGAAAACCCAAGGTGCCTCCTCTATGCATTATTTCATAACATGCAGGAGCCTGGGTAGAACCACCGACCTTCCGTCAGCAAGCTAGAAGGTTTCCTCATAACAATTCAACACCCCGGATAAGGATCGAAACCATATCGGTGAGAAGCAAGTGATTTGAGGTCAGCGACCTTAACCACTCGGCCACTAAGGCTGCTGTATAGTAAAAGTTCTCCTTAACATGTTAATCCATTGCTCTCTTGACCTAAGTCCAATACGCACGCGTCCTATGGTGGTAGACGCTGGTAATTTTTGTCCTGCTCTTTCAGATTTATACGTGCATGCACGCAATGTTGTGGTATATATTAATTATTTTGCTATGTATTTACTTTCGAAAATGAACCCAAAAGCCTATTTTTGTCGGATCATGTCCGTTTAAAAGAGGAAATACCATATGGTCTTGTTTATAAATATTTCAAAGAAGTTATACATAAACCAGATTGTATCTGTATACTAGTTCTTGTCAGTTTAAAGCTAGCCTTTTCATATTTTCCTCTCATAAATTTATTCAAATAGTTCCGCTTGACGACCACAACTTGAAAAGGTAGAAAAAAAACTTTAAACAACTACTTGTCATGAACAGAAAGTTTTATCATCACCAAACGAGGTCTATAGCATCCTTGTAAGATCATCTCTCAATTTTGTACAAATGGTTCTTCTTTTGTTATGGACCGCCATAGACAAAAATATAAAAACCCTTTACCTGTTGTCATAATCCGCTGTATGGATCATCACCAAACTTGGTCTAAAGCATCAAAATAAGGCCGTAAATTCATTTAACTGGTTCTGCATGACTGAATTTAGGGGTCGACAGATAAGAGAATATATGTTTGTTTTGCTTGACTGATATGACAGAACTCAAATGACAGCAACAATGATTCGGTCAGATACATTCCGTATGAACTAACCTATTTTTTTTTTCAATTGGTTTCTGGAAAAAAATTGCTTTTTCCCTGACAATACTTTTATATACATATATATTGAGTCATAGTACCTTATATATCCCTGTCTGAAAACTGTCGAGTAAATGATCAAACAGTTGGCTTCATGGAGCATGAGTGGAGTGAAATGGAATTTTATCACTGTAATTTGTCAAGGAGAACTTGGGATGGACTTTACTTTAAGTTATTATAGAAGTATATCTCAAGATTTTTATTACTGATGCCGTCTGATTCTAAACACAGTTGTTACCATTCATGATATGATGTATCAAACATATGTTCAAGTTCAGTAGGTAAAGGTAATGTGAGTGTTTTAGAGCCAATATAGCCCTTTTATTCAATTCAGAAAATTTTACTAAACTATTTTATTTATGCTAGTATCAGTTGAAAGGGTTTCAGACAGTCAGGCACACTACAAAGCTCTGTTTGATTTACTCATAACACTTTTTTCCGGGGCAAAATTAATAGCTTTTATCTTGAATGTAAGTAATTCTAAGCATTTCTTTTATCTGAACTATTATAAAGCAGCCATTACTAGCCGAAATATTTTTCACGAGTCTTTCGCTCCGAACGATCAATATTTTGCGGTTTTTACATAATTTTATTGAAATGTTATGCAGAATCAGAAATGGTGTAATCGTAATCAGTAATCGTAATCGATTGTAATCAAATACATTTTGTCAAATAATCGTCTGTAATCAGTAATCAAAGTCCATTTCGATTACTTGTAATCGTAATTTAATTGATTACAGACCTAAAATTTGATGTAATCAGTGATTATATTTTCGATTACTTTCGATTACATCTATGTGATTTATTTAACTAACCCCCAAAATACAATGTCCTTGTTCTCATTATTGTCTTGAAACAAAAATAAACAACAACCCAAAACTAGTTTTTGATATTAAGATCATCATTAGCTATCTATGGTACATTGTTTTATGTATAATGAATAAAATGAGATGGATTTTGTTCTCTAAACCACTTAACATATTGTTTCACTTGTTCACAAAAAATATGTTCACATCAAGGTTATTGAGCCACCAATAATTTCAAACACTTCTTTTCAAAAATGCATGTTACACGTTATAACCTTCTCAAGTCCTCGGGCATAGCAATTAATCTTATCTTTCCTTGAAGTATTATGAGAGAAGTTTTCAGTCAATTTTGTGTTAGTGAACCTAAATGCAGTAGATCTTACTTTTACCAGACGGGATCCGGTTGCCCACAACCTCAATAAGAAAAGTGGACTGCTTTACATTTGCCCCTTCCCCTCAAGTTGAAATGGGAGATAGGACATTTGCCCCCCTACCCCCAACTCAGTGCTTATTTCTGAAATGAACATTTGCCCTCCCCCTCCCAATATTTTTGTCACCTAGTGATTGTTTAGGAACTTATAATTAGTAGAAGATAATTATCATATTGCAGATAACAATGTCTTTGTTTCTTACATCTTTCTAATAGATAATTGTCAAATTAACAAATTTCAGTGTTAAAAACATTGCACAAATTAAAAAATTATAACATTGTTATGAGCACTTTTATAAGTCAATAATAGCTAGGCTATTATTTACCTTAACACCTGAATGTAATTATCATTATTCATCAAAAGTTTATCAGTAAGATGCCTTTTTACAGTAATTTTGATAATAAAACAACATACAGTAAAACACAGTATATCTACTGGCACATAGGACAAAAGTATTGCGGGGCAAATATCCATTCTAAAAATATGAAGTGGGGGGCAAATGTCCTGTGTGACACATGGATAGTGTAACTTGAACAAGTAAAATAATGGACTGCAACATTCTTGATTAAGTGTACAGCGTGATCCAGAAACGTTGCTACTTTATATAAGTATAAGCACAATGTACATAACATTTATGCTCTATTTTACATACATAATTGTATTGCATTGCAATTTACATGTGTAATACTGTCATGTTTATAAGTTTCACAGTTGAATAAATTCGAGTAATCGGATGTAATCATTTTGTAATCTTGTATACTTTACTCAAAGAAATCGAGAGTATTCGATTACAGACCCAAATAAAAGTAATTGATTAATAATCGATAACACCAAATATGTCCATGTAATCAATTAATGATCGATCGCACGTCAGTAATCGACCACTATGTCTGTGCAGAATGTAAGAAAATGGATGATAGTTACTGCGCAATTCTTGGAAATATAATTTGGTGAAAGGTTATTCATTACGACCATTTTCAAATAAAGTTGGGCAGTTCAAATTGTAATACCTATTATTTGTTTCTATTTGATAATTTGGTACTAAAACATTCTCTAAAATTGATCAAGTTTTAGTAGAAATAATAAGTTGTTGAATTGAAAAAATGTTACCATGGATACGAATCACGTAACGCGTTGACACTGGTTCACATGGTGACCTATTTTGATCAATCACCGTACGGCGTCCCTCGCCCGTCCGTCGACCGGCCGTCAGTACGTCAACACTTTACTTTAAACAGTATCTCCTCCTAAACCGTCACGCCGTTTTGGATGAATCTTCAAAGAGATGCTTCTTTGATATTCTTCTTTGAAATTTAATACAGAACTCTGGTTGCCATTGCAACCGAATGGAAAAACTTTGAAAATCTTCTTTACAGGTCCTAAGGATTTGATATTTGGTATGTAGTATTATTTATTTGTCTTCTACCAAACTGGTTCAGATTATTCTCCTAAGGTAAAATATAGTCCAACACTGGAGGTTTATATACACTAATATAGGTAATAACTTTGAATATCTTTGTGTCCGAAACCACAGGTCATAGGGCTTTGATATTTGATATGTAGCATTTTGTTTATTCGTGCTTGAGGGCAAAACGTCGCACTGACACCACAATTATAGGTCATATGGCGACTTTCCAGCTTTGATGGTGCAGGAATACCCCAGCTGCCCCTTCATCATATGCGGGCATCTGGGTAGAATCAACGAACTTTCTTTAGCCAGGCTGATGGCTTCCTCAGATGAAGAATTCAACGCGAGTGAGGCTGGAACCTACATCGATGAGGGGCAAGTGATTTGAGTCAATGACCTTAACCACTCGGCCTCGGAGGCCCCACTTGATATGTAGTATCATCCCTATATGAATAAAGAGGAAACTTGATATTATTTCTTTGTATCCTATGTCTTAATTTTAAACCTCTTACAACACCTGTCCAAACAGCTATCCACACACCCGCCCGATTTCATTTAGTAGAAACTTTCGAATTATCCGTGTCGCTGACACTATTTAATGATAATTGTGCAGGTATCTTTCTTGCATAACTGTCTACTAAAACTGTTCACGCAAACTCTTAAAATTCAGGTAAATGATCTAGGACCATCATGGCCCTCTTGTTGAATTATCTCCCTTTGTTTAAATTGTTTGCAATAACAGTATATTTTTAAAATTAGGCAAGGGACCTTGTTAAATTTTCAGACAAATGCATAAGATATTGAGAGGAAATGTAGTGAAAGAAATCTGTAAGTCTGCATTGCTTACATTTTAGCCAGACAATAATAAGGATATGGGGAGATTTCCTATTCGCCAATGCGTCAGCGTATGCGTCCAGGGCTTTTTGTTCTAAATTTGATAGCCTTTAATTTTTATTTATATGTTATTTCTCAAATGAGCTTGCTTTTGACTCAAAACATTTTTATGACATACGGACGAACAATGTTGCACCGATCATAGACTAAGTCCCATTTTTACTTTGATTGTCAGGTTTTGATATATTTGCTTTTTCTAAATTGATTTGATTCAAGCTTTAAATCTTTGTTGCATGTTACCATACACATGACGTGACACAAGATCCGTACCTATTGCCCAAAATTGCATGATTAATGCCTCATTACAGTTCGGTTATAGATTTAATTCATTTTCACTCAACCTGTGGATTTATTCAAACCTAAAAAACTTAATACCAAAGGTCCACAACGGAAGAAAAATTCCATGCTTTATTTACCTTAGGATTTCTGGTTAAAGTTTTCATGAGTTACCACTCTAGTTTAAGTTACCTTAGACTTACCTTTGTTATTAGTGAATGTATTTGATTAAACATTTCAGCAGCATTGCCTACATATAACAATGCCCATGAGGTGTTCATTTGCATGCTATGTATATTTTGAAGAATGGACGAAGGTGGGTACACCAATATCCAAACTCTTCCCGCAGTTTTCTGAATTTATTTGCATTTATAATGTATGTTTAGAAATTTTACAAACGAAATGTCTTGTCTTCTCTGACAGTATTGCAAGGTTATTGGTCACTCCATTAATAGCTTTAGTTTCCTGAGATGAACCCAGTTTCACTTCTCTGTTTTATTACTTGTATAATTATTGAGACGCAGTGTAGAGTACAGGAACCCGTCTACTACGCCTGTCCGCTTAGCTAAAAATGACAATGCAGATATATGGTCACAGGGTCTTGAGTTCGATCCTCCGTTCGATCCTCGATTTGATCAATAACATTGTGGCTGAAGTCTTTGGTCTTCCACCTTTGATTTATGTTAGGATGTTGGCAGTTACTTGCGGGGAACAGGTTTGTACTGGTACAAAAACCAGGAACACTGGTAAAGTTTACTGCCCGCCGTTATATAGACCATATCAACAAAGAGTCACGTGGTCTGTTCCAGGTAAACAGATAAACTGCAGCTTAACTCTAGGCAGTATTTACAATAGCAATACACTGGCTAGTAGGTGAGTGGTGTTGATAATTAGCTGTTAAACCTTAGATAAATCCCTGATAGGCCCATAATAAATAAACAATTAGCATCATCAAACAATTTACAAAATATATATTCTGCATTCATTCACATGTTTACTGCATTTCTCACAATTTCTAGAGCTTCCAGTCTATCATTGTATTAAAACAGAAAATGGCAACTTCAAGTTATGTTGAATGGACTAAAAGCTGTCTGGGAAACTAAAGTTATTTTCTATTATTCAAAGTGCTGATTTCATAAAGGAAAATGGTAAAAAGAGGTCATTTGATAAAGGATACTATTTCTTTGTTGAAAGTTACATTCATGACGCATTTGTTTGTAAGACAATTAACAAGTTCCATATCAAAGCAAAATGTTAGAGAAGCCAAAGGAAGAATGAAAAGATACATGAATCTACAGAAATAAATTTAGCACAATTTTATGTTAATGTTACAGTTCCATACTTGAAACCTGCAGACATAAGCTTATAACTAAAGGTTCTTCTATGCTGTAGAAATCATGGGATTTTGAAAGTTAAACAGCAGACAACAAACAGTCCAAATTTGGTTGACAACATTAGCAGATTTTATCGGTAGCTTTCGGTCAAATATGCGGAAATTTTGCACTTTTCAAATTGCTCTTTCGACGTGTATGCGGTGTTGTGCAATAACATGTGTGTCCTGAACGTCAGCCATAGATAATCATTTTCGTTTTCCCAAAAATGGTGGTATATTCAAGCGAAGTCCAATTTCAGACCATTTTCATTTTAAATGTATTAGTTGATTTATAATCCGAATATGTCTGAGATTTTCTTACTAATGATTATAACATTTCAATTTTTCGTTCTGTACAGTCGATTATAAGTACTGTACTAGGGTATTGCTTTTTAAATTCAGGTGTCATATACTTTGATATAATGTCTTGATGAGAAATATCACTATGGAGCCGAGTACAACGTACATTTAAACACCCAAGTAATAAATATTTTTGTTACAGTCGCCAGTGAAATTTTAAAGTGCATGGCTAAATCCTTATTAAGTAATCCCAATCTTAATTTCATTAATATTAACAAAAACTCATTTTCAAGTGAAAGTTTGTGTAATCAAATACAAAATTCTCATTCAAACATTCAAGGCCTTGCATGGACAGTCGCCGGTGTATATGAGAGACTTACTGGAGGTGTACGTGCCAACTAGAAATCTGAGGTCAGCAAATGCAGCAACAACCCTTGTGCCACAAAAAAGTCGACTGGTTACCTACGGGGATAGAAGTTTCAGGGTTGCCGCCGCAAAACTATGGAACTCTCTCCCTGACAATCTCAGAAAAGATTCATCACTTAATTCATTCAAAAGAGCTCTCAAAACACACCTTTTCAAAATTTTCTACAACACATAGATACCAACTGTGACTGTTTCTACTCATTAGTTTTGTAATACAGAACTACAGCAAGTCATTCGTCGCTGACGAAGGTCTCTTAACTGTACAATTCATCATGTAATTAACTAAATTGACAATCCATCTTTTATTTCATCATGTCACATTTTAAGGGTTATGACGTTCTATGTGTGTGTTTTTCGCAAGACTTGAGTTTCACTTGAAATGTGTGGTATTTCTGTCTAAAACAGTACATGATGGCACCATTTACCGGGAGGTTGAACCACTATATGCAGCCCGTCTGGGCGTACCAGATGTTTAAAGCACTGGTATTGGCAATAGGGGTAAAACGACCTCGGGGGTGGGGGTGTGGTCATGGCTGTTTGTTACAATAAGGCTGTAAATATTATCATTGTTCATTTATGATATTGTTGTAATAACTATTATTTTTTATTATTATGTACAACGCCATTGAAAATATCTTTTATAAAAAAGGCGTTTAATCAAATTGTTCAGTTTCAGTTTTGTGATTGCATATGTCATGTTTTGTTATTTTCCTACATATGTGCGATGTGTCACATGTTTAATTGTAAAGCGCCTTTGAACGTATATTACATATGAAAAGAGCGCTCAACAAATCTGGTATAATAATAATAATAATCTGAATGGGTTGCTTTGAGTCGTCACCTTCATTATCACTGTCCATGCTCACACACCCTTCATCATCGGAATCAGCACCACTTGTAAACTGATTTGGATTGCGTCTATCCCAATACTTTTTTTGACTTCTGTCTTTATTTGGAACAAGCAGCTGTAGAACAGTATTAAACATAGATAAGTTTGGAAATCCTGTGTAGAACTGCATTAATCTCAGTTAGGGGTTTGATTCAATAATGTTTTTCAATAAGAACTGATGGTTGCAGATATTTGGTATGTCAGTTTAGGTTTCAGCAGAACCCTGTCATCGTTTTTCTGACGCAGTGTCAATGTCACTGTCTTCCAGGCGCCTCTTCTTTTCGGATTTTCGTGTTCGTGTTTTCGTCTAAGGAAATACAGATGGTGTAGCACTGTGTAATATGGTTCTTCTTGGTGTGTCATTATTATTATTAAGTAGTGAAAATCTTCTTTTTTGAAGAGTTATTTTATAACAAAGTCGTCATTTGATGTTTCTCCTGCACAAGTATTCTTTCCTTCCACATCTATTTAAACATGTTATCGTTATCAACTTTTATTGTTATCCGGTATCTACATGTAATACTTTTAAGAAAGTGCAAGATAACTATACGTGATACAATTTGATAAATCTATACGTTATGCTGTGAAAAAAATGTTGCAAGAAGTTAGTGTAAAGATGTATTACTAGTATATTTCATTATGTTTTGACTATAAATAAAGATAAAACATACATTTTGCTGTTTTAAATTATTTGGAAATTGATGCATAGATACATTTTCTTCCTAACCAGAGCCTTTACAATTTGGCACACAACAATAAATCAACATAATTATTAGTATCCTGCAGATGTGTTTTTCAATAGAATGTAACTGTACTGAGAGCTCAGCTGATAAGCCCCTTGGAGTGTTTACCTTGATAAGATCGTTGATATGGTCTATATCTTTAAGACTTGAAAAAAAATAGCGTTAAATCCAAAACAAAAAGCAAAATAATCTACTTTGTTTGCTGTTAGAAGTATTTATCATTGTCCACCTGGCTCCGCGGACAGACGGTTGGGTTCAATATGGCTTTTATTGTAGACATGAAGAGGCACTTAATTGGGTTTAGATATTACCTGTGAAAACCTGCCACGACTGGATTTATAATTGTTTACCTATAGAATGAACTTATTCTAATATCATCATGAAAACACAGAGATGTTGCAAAAATACACTTAAAAACTTGAATTATCATAACAATTGTAGAACTATGTACCCTGGTATGGAGATCAGTGGTTGACACATATCCTTACGTAGTATCTAAATTTAGTAATTTAATGGAATTTTGTTTTTAACTAGAAGGAGCGTAACGAATTTGTAGAATTTAAAAGATTGCTTACTATTTTAAGATTAGTGTACACTTCTATTTCTTTGGATGTTTCTGTCTGTAACTGGTGCATTCCGTTTGGTACATTAGTATTTTTGTGCTATTTAAGGACTGTCATTGGGACCGTATGGCAAGTACTGGACGAATTTAAGGATGCTGTTTTACAGGAGAGAAAGAACTTTTTGGATGAACTTTTACTCGATTTCGGTATACCAGAAGATGTTTCCGAAAACTTTAGAAAAGCACAGGAATGCATTGCGTCCACTAAGGTAGAACTTAATTTAACGTCAACAGGTTTTACCGATTTCTTACATGTTTGATATTTGCTTTCAAGGAGTGTGCATGATAATTTTGCTTAACCTTGCCCGCCCGTCCGTCGATCGTTAACATGTTTCTTTTCTGGAAAACTCCTCCTACAGTTGAGACTATCGTACTGACCGAATCGGATGAAAATTGGAAGCAGTCTCCTACTTTACAGAGACATCTGACACCAAAAAACACTTTAGGAAGAATTTGATAAATCGTTTTCCATCTTTTGCTGAAATACTTCAATCACTGAAATTGTTTCGGATTTATTTCAAAGATTTCAGACAGATGAAAAATTAAGTTGAAAATAAGAAAAATATTTTATTTTGTTCTTTCGACAGTCATGTGACTTTTCAATGTTCCGTGGTATTAGTTGCGACAGTGATCATGATTAATATAGCGCTAGAAGAGATAATCTTTGCTGGGAGTTCGAGACCGTACATGTTTTAGGTGATATTTTGAAGCTAATTCGTTGAAATACTTTAGTATCTTAGTCCTCTACTCCGCTATTACCGACGACATAGAATGAAAACTAGAATATGCTGAACTAAACCCGATTCAAATGAAATCATACAGAAGGAGCTATCCAAAACAAAACAATACAGTTCAAAGACATACTAGTAGTGGCACTTTTCGACAGCCAATGCTTTTTATTGTGGAGGGAGGTCGGGTTGCGTAGGGTGGGGGCACTTAGAGATGACCGTCTGTGCTTCCGTCCGTACATCCGCCCGAATTTGTATCAATTATATCTCTTAAAGTATTTGACTTATCATCAAACTTATCAGGATTGCAATTCAGCACATGAAGTGGTGCACCAATGATTTTAATTTGGATCTCACACAATCAGACCAGAGTTATGGCCCTTGAATAGGTCTATAATGGGCATAAAATAGGCCTAAGTTTGTGTCGCATGAATCTCAAAAAGTAATTGACCCAGTATTATGAAACATTACAGGAAAAGTATACATTTAGCATGTGAAGTTATGCACCTTGGGATTTGTTGGAGGTATCACTCAGTCAGAATAGATTTATGGCCCTTGATTAAGTAGAAGCATAAATGTATATTTACATTCGCCCTGTCCTTTTCCATTGTAAATTATGACGTTCATTTCGTATGAATTGCAAAAGGAAAGGCGCAAAAGCTACAGAATCGCTGCTTAGTGATAACATATATTCAGGGAGAACGTTCCTAAGATGACGTCGCAGTTGTTCCGTCTGGTGAACAGAATGGCCGGGGAGCTGATTTTAATGTTAAATGCCACAAAGTATGTGCAATTTATAATATTATCATGTTTACAGATGGAAAGGAAATATAATGTAAATATAAGAAATGAAACTCATTTTTTCGGTGTTCATGCAAAATGAACGACGAAGTAGGGTTGGCAAATTAAGCATTAATCTTGAGCGCTATTCAAGGATTTGCCGACCCTGTTTTGTCGTTCATTTCGCATAAACACTGAAGAAGTTTTTTTTTTGCTCCTAATGTAATTCTGCTATTTTGTTTTAAAAACCTTTTCAACAAATACCACTTTATACATGGTCTAAAACTGCAAGTTGTTGATGTATAGAGGCAAACGGTTGTAAACAATTGTTTCAAATCTAAATAAGCAGAACTTTACTAAATGTCACATGACTGTTTTAAAGAGTAGTGTTAATTTATCAGGTCAGTTATTTCTTAACATGCCAACCACATGTAGCTTTAATCAACAAATATTAAGGTAGATCGAAACTCTTCTTTGCTTGTTTATACGTCCCGGATCCCAGGATTTATGTCACAAGTGTTACTCCCCTTTTGTGCAGTGCACGCATTTGCTCTTTCTGTCAACAAGATCTTATACTGTTATTTTGTTCAACGCTAGGTATTGTATATTGTTTTACGTACATAATGTCTTTTTGTACAAAAAGAAATAGGTGCTTTAAGCGTACACAGTATTATTGTATGCTACCATAAAACACAGACCTTTAGTGTATCCAGGTATACTAAGATTCGTGTGTTAATGTGGCTCAGTGCTAAAGTGATACCAGCTTTGACTGTCAGTCCGAAGGTCAGTAGTTCAAAACTTGGTAGAGGTCACTGGGATGTCTTAGATTTAAGATCAGAGAACAAGTTCAGGTTCTGCACACAAGGAAAGTGTTCACATGTACTGGGTATTGTATCCAAATCCTTTTCCACTAATTATGTCTCTGCAACTAACCTGCACCTGTCAGGAGTTATTTGTATAATGATGATTGTTGTAATCTTGAAACATTTCGTATGGTTCTTCTGTGAAGGTAGTAATCATATGCAATCATATGCATATGATAGCCCAACGTGAATGTTCGGTATCGTACACGCGTGGAACATCGCCAAATTCATTATCCCCCGACGAAAGTCGGAGGGATATAGTTATGGCGGTGTCTGTCTATCCATCCGTCCGTCCTTCCCTCGTCTGTCCGTCGTCACACGATAGAAACCACATTTTGTATTTGATTTTAATCAAACTTGCACTCAACTTATATGGGCATAATATCTCGGTTCCTTTTGAAAACAGGCCAGATCCCATCATGGGTTCCAGAGTTATGGCTCCTTTAAGGGCCAAAATTTACTATTTTTGGCTTGTGAACACGACAGAGACAACATTTTGCAATCAACTTTAATCAAACTTGCACACAACTTGTATTGGCATAATATCTCATTTCCTTTCGAAAACTGGCCAAATCCTATCATGGGTTTCAGAGTTATGGCCCCTTAAAGGGTCAACATTTGCTATTTTTCTTGTGAATACGATAGAGAAAACATTTTGCAATCAACTTTAATCAAACTTGCACACAACTTGTATTGGCATAATATCTCAGTTCTTTTCGAAAACTGGCCAAATCCCATCATGGGTTTCAGAGTTATGGCCCCTTAAATGTCCAAAATTTGCTATTTTGGCTTTTGCAGTCATATAGAGACTTCATTTATGGTTTGATTTGCTACAAACTTGCAAAATATTTTCAACAACAATAAATCTTGGATTCCATGATGAATCTGTCAGATCTGATCATTGAATCTGGAGTTATTTTATATCTGACTAACTCCCCTGATTTTAATCAGAATTGATTTATATCAGTAAGTACTTATAGGACTCATTAGAATTTCATTATTGTCATAAGTTGGACTCAGACAATCAGGGTAGATAACTATGGACTGATGTCAAATTACCTCCCGTTATTTCAAATTAAAGTGGGTATATCTCCGTAACTAATGAATATTTCATTTATGCCATCAGATGGACTTTGACAATCAGTGAAGATACATATTGACTGAATTTATGACAGATAACCTCCCTTTTTATGTAGATGAATATACCTAGCAGCTTCTAATGAGATTGGTTTGAAACATTATTTTTGTCTTTTATCTCAGAAAATATCTATAGGACTTGTTTGAAATTTCATTATTGTCATTAGTTGGACTGAGACAATCAGGATAAATAACTATGGACTGATTTTATGTCAAATTACCTCCCTTTGTTTCAAATTAATATGGGTGTATCTCAATAACCAATGAAGATACTGATTTGAAATGTCATTTATGCCATCAGATTGACACTGACAATCAGGGTAGATAACTTTTGACTGAATTATTACAAATTACCTCTCTTTATTTTATGTAAATGAATATACCTCAGCAGCATCTAATGAGATTGGTTTGAAACGTTATTTAAGTCTTCCAGTAAGGACAATACATAAGTATATTTAAACTGTTTACTGACTACAAGTATACACATTTAACACAAATGAAAGACGGTTTACCCGCAAAAACACAGATAGATTAAACAGATACAAAATATACATGAAGAGGAGACACTACGGGACATATAGCATGTCTACAAGACAATTTATTTTACTTCAATACAGCTGTATTCTCAATAGCCGATAGCTGCCTTCAACGACTGTCTACTGCAAATATAGTGGCCTATTTAACAGCTACTACTTATTTTCGGAAAGAACGTAGAACCCGGAAAAGTTACACAGGTGTTCCGAAAAGACACATTAATTAAACCAGATGATAAAAGTTTGCAATGGTTGTTCATAAACAAAACAATTTGCGCGAAACTTTGGATTTTTGTTTGATTTTGCAAACTTAAGAAATTGTTAGGGAATTTCTAAAAACAGAACTATCATTTTCGGCCCTGAAATGAAATTATACATGTAAGCCATGTCCATTCCTTGACAAAACTATCAAGTTGACTTAGAAGAATTGGCTTTGTTTCAATATAAATAAATGAAAACTTTACTTGCAGATTTACAGCTGAGTTACTTTTCCAGCGTGTTTTTTTTTTGTCCAGCGGACGTCAGGATAGCCGGTTATACATTGTATGTAACATTATCACATATAGGACAAGTTCCACTTTGGCATTAGCTTATTTCTGTGACAAAGTCGTATTGTGGGGGAGTAATTCTTCATTCCTGTAACAGCTCTAGATTGTGTTCATCTGGTATATTTTGTATTCACCAGCTAACCAACCCTGTCATTTAAGCATAATTTTGCAGCAAGATATGGGTAAATCTATGAAACAAGTTCTGACAAGAAACTGTTAGGTTCAATAATAACTTTTTATATGCCCGTTTTGAAAAATGGTACCTATTATACGATGGTGCGTACGTCTGCCTGTGTCCAATTTATTAGTTGTATTTACAATAAATATTGCATATTTGTACGTGGCGACAAGGCAATCTGCAGTGAGCATAAACAATATCTGTAGATGGAAGATTAAGGTCAAAAATGGAGCTTTAGTGTCAAATTTGACGCACTATTTCTTTGCCGGTGTGTAATGTAATAACCATTCAACGTTTTGACTTTAAACTTAGTATATACGTAAATGGTCAATGTCACAAACTGAGTTCGTAGGCTTACTTTTTCCTTCATACATGTTATCGTGTCCAGAGCAAAGAATTATTGAACGCATGAGCTTTGTTGGAGATCAAAGTTCAAGGTTACAATTGAGTTCTATCTATTGAAGTTTCGAAGCACCGCATAACTTTTCAAAGTATTGCTTTTGACAATCCACCACATGAAATCTCACAAACCAAAGCCCTCACATATGTCACAACAAATCCCCAACCCATCTTCAAATAAAAGAACCAAGTCGTTGGGTAAAAGTTCAAGGATATAGTTAAATTAATTCTGTCCATCATATGTTTTGTCCATCATATGTTGTATAGGTAGATGGCGATAAGACAATGTGCAGAAAAGTGAAGTTGGTTGATAGGTTAAGAAAGCAAGAAGTTTTGTTTAAAATGAAAATGTATTTGTTTGTATGAATATATTTTGAAGGTTTTTTAATGTCCTGGCATCGCTGACTTATCACCTTATTACTACGGTATGAAATATCTCAGCTTAAATTTTGTAGGGAGACAGTATGATCATTCGCAGCACATTTATTCACGCTTATCATATCCACAGTAATCAGATGTTCAAAAGTATGTCGTAAGTCTAAGGGTGCTTGTTACTTAGAATACTGAAGGTAACAGAAATCCAAACCGGCAACTATCAACAATAATAAAAGTTTATGTTTGAAAGTAACAGTTCAAATACATTGAAAATGTAAATTAGCCGTTATTCCAAATCTAAAATGCACGAAAAATCCAAATGCTGTCCTTATTTAATCTAAATGCAAGCGATATTAGTTCCAAATCTAACAAAGAATTAAAAGTGAATTTACTTTATCCAAACAATACAAATCCTCTCTTTATGGTAAATTTTCAAATCCACAATGTTTAGGCGTCGCAACGGTGGCGGTTATTTTACTCAATATTTTACGTGCAAATTTTCATAAAAATAAAAGATGACTAATTATATGGTGTCTAACGTGCCCAGTAAATACTTATCCTCCGTTTTTACTAACTGTAACGTGGCGACCAGTGGTCATTTACCTTTACATTCAGATAATTCTAGGAGAACTATAAAAACACTGCACTTCACAACAATAATTTAAAAGTACTGATTTCACCAATTGAATCACCTATACTTAGAAAATACAACATAAGAATAGTTGCTACTAAACACGTTAGGTCTCAATCAGTCTCTAAGTGTCATTCTGATAGGTGCATTTGCTTCTTTATTTCAACTGCAAGTCGACAATACGCTGTTCTGGTAATAATAGAAATTTCAGTATAAATATTTATTCAGACATTTCTTGAAATTCCTCTGATGTTATCTATGTTGTTACATGAAACGCCCATAATTGTGGTATACAGCATGTTGGGCAAACGAAACGACCCCTTAAAACCGATTTCGGGAACACTGTTACAAAATTCGTAATAATAAATATCGAATCTTCTTATACAATCATTTTCGTTAAACTGGACATTCAGATAAAGATGTTTCTGTTCAAGCTGTTGAACAATTCAAGTATGAAGTTAACATGACTTCTGGCTTTAAGGCTAAACTCAAACATGTCTCTGAACTTAAATAGATTAAATTTCACCCTTCCCATTAGGTTTAAATGATAACATTTATCAAAAGGGAAATATTTCAAAAGATTCTGGAATCGATATATTTTCTATTAATTCCCCAAGAAGACGCAAAATTTGTTCTCATGTTGTTCGACTACAAGGGAATATCAGACGTAAACTTCGCAAAAGAATAACTGTTGCTGATTGACATATAATTCTAAAACGCTATTGTAGACATGCTATGGTATCATGTTTAACCTCTTTACTTGTTTCTTCGTTGACTCCATTATGCTTTTCTCTTAAATCCTACATACAACGGTCGGAGGGAGTTGATTTTTTCTTGTAGTTTTCTTAGTCGTGCCTTTAAAAGTTAGGCTCTTGGTGTTTTGACTTCAGACAAGTGGGGATTTTATTGTTGCGTATGTAGTATTGTTTATTGTTGGCATTTTATTAACAGTGTCTTGTCTAACTTGTTGTGGGTAGGGTAAATGCGAGGTTGGCATGCCCTAAACGCGTTAAATCCCCAATATCCTTTGTATAGATTGCTGACCGTTCCAAGGCGGTGCCCCTATTTTAAACTGATTTTCTGTCAGCCTCTTTTGTTGTGGGCCTACTTTGCAAATGCGTGACTCTGTGCTTCAGAGAAATCTACCCTTACCTGTTATCATTAGAAGCGGTAGCAATTAAGTCAATAATTTTGTAATGATCATGTTTTAACATACATACATGTTGTGAACATACGCAAGTAAAAGGATGTGCATTTCGCTACCTGTATTTTGCCTTTACATGTATTTGAAATTTTTCTCTTGCCAAAATGACAAAATTTTGCAGTTTTACTGCAGTCAAACTCAATATATATTCAATACATGTAATAAGTAATTAAGCCGATTGTAAAGCAGACCGTGAAGAACAAAGCCTTAGCAAATATTTTTGAAATTTTACCTAGTTACTGAATTATACACAAAATTCCACAACATCAGTTTATCCAATTTGTTTTATCTGTTCACACATAATTTACAGGTATATAAACAGGTGATATTGTAGGTCGACTGTTCAATGAAAAACTCCCTTTATAAATCAATATATAGTTAGCGTAGTGTTGCCTTGAACCATCGATGTGTACTGGTTGACCTAACAAGCTGTGATTAGTACACCATTTAAAATTCAATTTACATGTGGTTGTTGTGGTTGTCTTTTTTTTTGTCTAATGCAAGAACCAGGAATAATTTCAACAAAAATTCCGTAAGAGTTTGTAGTATACGAATTGTACGCCAAATATAACTAAATTTTGTCTCTGTAATATTTGGTACAATGGAGTTTGACTGCGAGTAAGATTTCAATATTTTGGGATAAACTTTAGGTCTAAACGGGAAACAAACATTTTACAAGCGGCGTATGTACTATTAATCATCATCTGCTTCTATGTGGATTATGATTTAACCAACTGTTATGGCTTTAGTGCAATTTTCAAGAAGAAAATATTCGACCTGAAAATATGAACTGATATTGAGTTGTGACTGCGGCGATGCCTTAATGTATTTCCAACGTTAACAAATGTAGAATATCCAAACTTGTAATATACCGTTCTTAAGGCATCGCCACAGTCACAACTCAGTATCAGTTCATATTTTCAGGCCGAGTATTTTTCTCTTGAAAATTGCACTAAAGCCTTAACAGCTGGTCAAATTATCATCAACATAAGAAGCATATGATGATTTATAGTACATATACCACTTGTAAAATATTTTAGTCTCGTTTAGACCGAAAATTTACCCCAAAATATTGAAATTTTATGTGCAGTAGAACTCCAATATAAAAAATATTACAAAGACAAAATTTAGTTAATTTCATAGTACAATATGTATACTGCAAACTCCTATGGATTTTTGTCGAAATTGTTCCTGGTTATTGCATTAGACACAAAAAGACAACCCCATGTAAATTTAATTTAAAATGTTGTTTGTACATGCATTACTGACCACAGGTAGCCAGGTAAACCTATACATAATCCTATAATATCACCTGTTTATATACATGTAAATTATGTGTGAACAGATAACACAAATTGGATAAATTGATGGTGTTGGGATTTTTGTGTATAATTCAGTAATCAGGTAAAATTTCAAAATAATTTCTGAAGACTTTATTCTTCAAGGTCTGCTTTACAATTGGCTGTAATTATCTTTGAAATGTATTGAATATATACTGAGTTTGACTGCAGATAAAATTGCAAAATTTTGTCATAAAAAATATCGAATAAAGGCATAATACAGGTAGTGAAATGCACATCCTTCTACTTGCATATGTTCACATAGATATTTAAAACATAATTATGACAAATTTATTGACTTTATAGTTACCACTTAGTCATCTTTTATTTTTATGAAAATTTGCATATAAAATTTTGAGTCAAATGGCTGCCACTGTAGGCGATGCCTTAAGAAATGCAGGAAAGCATTTGAATAAGAATTTCTTTAGGTTCTTTTTCTTCAGACAGCTTCCTGTCGAACATTCCAGTACATTTATTAATCACAAAGAATAAAAATTAAAAATTTCTGGAAAACCCAGAAAGATTTTTAAACTCGGTTTGATCCCTGTACACCACTGGTTGTAGATACAAAGGAAGCAGTCGGTTTCTCGGTCGGGTGTTCCTTCTTTCCTACAACCAGAGATGGCTTAATTTTCTTGAATATATATTTTAGAAATTAAAGAATAAAGAAAAACGAATGATTTTATTGCAGTCTTTCTACTTGCATTGTTAACTAAAGAAAGGGCGGGAAATTGACGTCTACACAAAGAAATTACACCATGATATTTTAAAGACGTATACAACAAAGTTCGGGTTTAGTTTTTTCATTTGTACCGTATAGTGATCATGTGTTTTCAGTATCCCATGTGTATTAGTAAATAAAAATGAGTATCAGACTGTTGATCCATGTTAGGCAGTAAACAAGACACGCCAATGTCGCCTTCTGATAAACATGCAGATCGTAATAGATTCAGTTAAACTTATATGGGCATAAAGTAAGGTGAGTTCAGCATTAATCTTCACCATCAGTGAAGCAACTGAAAGATCTTTCGAACGATGCAAGTTATTATGTCACGAAGATGGACATATTAAAATTGGTCTGTCCGTCCGTCTTGGCGTCCGTGTAGGTTATTTGTCCGGGCTTTAACACACTTAGAGGTCAAAGGTAAACAGGGTCTATTTCATATCAGGTTCACAACTCTGCTTATGTTTACAATGATGAGACAATGTGACATTCGCATGACCCAGATCCTTACCTTCAAGGTAATGTAAACGTCAATTTATAATTACTTTGCATAAATATTCTCCATAACAAAAACGACGTATCATGCGCATAATTGTCAAGGGATTTTAAAATTACTTGGCATAAATGTTCTATGCTACAAGTAAATTTATCCTGTGCAAGACCCAGATCCCTAACTCCACGCTCAGCGTCACCATTTTTTGACACGCTTCCGTTGCATTTTTCATTAATAGGGACAGATCATGTTTTGTGTGTCAGATTGCCCGTACAGTCTCGTGGAAAGAACTATCATTAATACCATTGCATTGACGTCGTGTTATATGAAAATCAGCATGTTTTGTTTCTACACAAAACCTTTAGTGCTTGAAAATAATCTATATAAATCACTTTCAAATAAATAGATATGGGTGTGTTTTAATTTAACAGATCGATAGGTACGCAAAATCAAAGAAACAAAAAAAAAAAAGCGTATCTTGATGATCTATCTTCCATTTTTTCGTGATATCTGAAACTTGAAATGGAGTAAATATTGAAAGATAGTTATCTTATCTGCAATTATAACAAATTATCACTTTCATTCTTTTTGTTTTCATATTTTTATTTTGATAACGATAATGGTAGCCATTTTTGTGTCCAAGCTGTATTTCAGGAATACCTATCAGTTTTATAATTGCTATTGTTTACGTTATTGTAGATAAGTTGTACCATAAAGGTCATACAAGACGAGATATCGCAAAAGCATCGTGCTATTCCTCGGATAGCTTCACCGCATATACAACTACATCTTTCTGATGTGTACAAAGAGTGCGCTGAAATAAAAGGAAAAGGAATGTTAGAAAGAGTGAAGTCGAAACTTACTGCAGGAATCGACGAAAAGCGGAGGACAATGTTTGTCGAGATTGCAGATGACATGGCAGATAAACTGCACACCATTAAGGTATATTAACGATAGACTAGCGATGACTGTATATCTTAAACAACACAGTGTTTATATACTTCAGACGTCACACTTCAAAGTGAAAAATTAATAGTACTGTACGGTATAATAGTACTGGTTAGTACAACACAATATATTGTACATTATGTTGTACTTAACCAGTTCACACATTATACTTCACAATCCATACGTCACAAGTCGCAGCTCTCATACTAAAAGACTTCGTAGATCATAATTCGCTCTTCATAATTATCATTTAATACGTCAAAGTTCATGCTTCAAATTTTTTAAAAAGAAAAATGAAAATGTGTAAAATTCATTACATCAGATTGCTTAATTCTTAATATGGGACGTTAAGATTGCCCGCACAATTTTGCACAAGTTTTGGATATTTTCCGATAAAATGGGATTGCAAAATTTATAGTGGTTCGCTCACCTGAGTCAAAGGCTCAAGGGGAGCTTTTGTGGCCGCTTGATATCCGTCGTGCGTCGACCGTCGTCCATCGTGCGGCCATCAACATTTCAACATTTTCTAAAAAAAAACCTTCTTCAAAACTACGGGATAGATTTACACCAAACTTCATAGGAATGCATTTTGGGTGGCCCCTTTTCTAAATTGCCTCAAAACAACTAAAATCCATTCAGTACCGTAGTTACTTTAGCATCGGAAATAAAAATCTTTAAAATCTTACTCTCAGAAACTGTTGGCCAGATTTCAAAAATATTTTGTAGAAATGATTTCTAGGTGACCCTCTTCCAATATTGCTGAAGTCGTTCTATTTCAGTAAACAACACGGCTGCCAGGGGACGGGGTTCATTTTCCCTCAGTGGCTATTCTGAAAATTTCAAAAAATCTTCTCCGTACCGCTGGACAGATTTACATCAAACTTCAAAGAAATGATTCTTGGTTAGTCCACTTTCAAAATTGTCTAAAGCATTAAAATCCATTCAGAACTGTGGTTGCCATGGCAACCTGAAGGAAAATCTTTAAAAAAATCTTCTTCACAGGAACTGGTAGCCGGATTTCAAATATATTATGTAGGAATGATTTCAAGGTGACTCTCTACCAAAATTACTTAAACCATTCTATTCCGTTTAAAAACATGGCCGCCAGGAAGCGGGACTTATTTTTCCTATATCACTTTATTGCGAATTTCAAAAATCTTTTTCTCTGAAACCTGAAGACCTAGAGCTTAGATATTTGGTATGTGATATTGTCTGGTAGACTTTAACCAAGATTGTTCAAATTATGATCCCATTGCCCCCTAAATTTACACAGAGTTGTATAGGAAAAACATAAAGAATGTTCGTTTCTGAAACAGAGAGGCACACAGCTTAGGTATTTTATATGTGGCACTGTCTGGTGATCATTTGCTAATCGTTCAAATTGTGACAGTAACCTTGACTTACTCATATACTTCCTTGCTTTTTATGATACAGCCTTGAAATATGAAATTTGGATGAAATATATACAGTTTTGTACACCGATCTTGTAATTGACTTTCAACGATCATCATTGTGACCTACTGACCTACTTTCTTAATATTTTAGAATCAGTTTGACAATTGAAACATGTTCACATAACTTGAAAAACATTCAAACAATTACGACGTTTTTGCTTAGTAATTTTATTTGAAACGATTGTTTAATGAAAGGACCAAAGCTTTTTCTCCAACCCTACAAAAAGGTATGAAAAACTATCTTTAGAAACACCAATGCCATTACTCTGTTAAATTAATGCACATGAACAGCTTATGCACAACTGTTAAAAAGTAGTTTTTTCCATATGTTTCAACTGAAGAAAGAAAAATAACATCCTCCAAAAACAATATATATATTTCAATTCATTTACACTACACTATCACAGTTCTATGTCAGTTTAACTTTGTTTCATATACTGTACTTATTGAACTCTAATTACATAAACCCAGATATCATGATATAGTATTTATAAAATGGAATGTTTCGCTTATAATTTCTTCACCAAATATAGAAAAGACGCATTCAAAGGCAATCAAAAATGATGTATATGGCACAAAACAATAACTAGGATTTGTTAAGTATGAAGTGTGAACTGTTAACTGTGACCTTTGAAATGTGTTCTCTGAACTTTTAACTGAAGGGTATGAAGTGTGAATTATGAAACATTAAGTATGAACTGTGAAGTATTAACTGTACAGCGTGAAGTATGAACTGTGCAGATATCTTATGGCTTTGTGCCTACTTGACACATAAGTATTTTTGAGGAAGATTGCACTCTTTTTGTACATATATATCTTAATACGTAATGTCTGTGTACTTTGACATAATTTTTCGGCGAGGGAGACAATTCGATCTGCTTTTGTCCCATTTGTCTGGTATCCAACTTAACTGTCGTTCAAGTTCACAAAACTTTGTCTCGGTAAGACGGTAAATGATGCGCAAGACCCCCAGGCACGCACCTGTTTACATATTCGGGCTATAGTTTTTGTCTAAACTTGTTTTGACTTTAACTTTTCCTACGAGTAGCCAAACATTTTGTTACTAACAGAAATGTTCGATGTGTCAACATATAAAAACCTCGTAACCCGACTCGGCTCTAGATTTTGTGCTTTTTTAATTTAAAGATTTTCATGTTATACAGACATTTTTTAAAATAAATATGTGCATTTCTCTTGATTATTCGTATTTTGTTTACATTTATCTTGCTTTTAAATGCGCAGGAAAGTATTATAGAGCAGTTGACACAGGAGAGTAACGATCTAGTAAATGATTTAAATACGGCATTAGAGCCGCTCTGGGACGACAACACTATATTAAGAACCGCTTTCAGCGAAGGTATGTTAACTTCTAGATCATCTCACATAAAATATGTACGTCTTTTTAAATGATTTTCTTATTTAGAATAAAGATATGTTGTTTTTCGATAGAATACGCAATAACTTCCAGACAAAATATAATGTTTAGAGTATGAAATTATGCAGAATAAAAGTATAATAAACTCGAGATAACACCTTCACAGAAACAATTGAAACCTTCAAAAGCGTCTTGCTTAGAGTAGCATAAGATCTATTTACAGAAAACCTGCAGTAGGTGATAGGTTTGTCTATATCGGACTTCTAAAAGTAAAAGCAGAGATGAGGCAGACATTCAAATAGAATCAAATCTATATTTAAACGCATGCTCGACGGAAGCATCCTCCGAGGAATATGCAAATTTCAATTTAACCACTATTTACTCTACATATTCCCACAAATTCTTTTCTGTTGAATGACTACCGCACACAAACCAAAACCCTTAAATTTTAGGGAACAACGTGTTTCCGTTCATGTGCATGTAGTGTACACCACGAATAATAATGATTTTATAGTATGTTAGTTACAAAACCTGACAGAAAGGTACCAGACTGATACCTGAGTTTGGAACACTGTCTTCTTTCCGACCTAACTCATAACATCATTAATCGTTATGATAGAATACCAAATACAAGCTTAGTAGACAATATTGCTTACATGAGGAATTTGAGTAAATTGAAACTTTCGTGATAGAAACAAGCTATTTATGGTTCCACCGCCCTTGAATGGTTCAGTTCGCTGAATTCGAAGCATTTACCCCTTACCTTTGTGGGGTAAATTCCTGCTCGAGTCATCATGTGATGGAGCTACGTAAATGTCTAATTTAGTGTAGGTGGTTCTACCTAGGTTCAACTCATTGGCTGAATTTATGTCCAATGGAGCACTTTGTATGAACATAAACCATTACAACTGGTTAGTAAGTTAGTTTGTTTGTTTGTTTTAGCTTTAACGCCGTTTTTCAACAGTATTTAAGTTATCAAACGGAAACAGTTAACCTGACAAGTCTTCCACAATTCAGTACCATTACACACTTGTTCTCCGCAATTAACTGCCAACTTCTCAACATGAATCAGAGGTTGAGACCTTATGACTTCAGACACAGTTTCTTTTATCAAATCGTCACGGAGAACTTAAGCCCTGCCCGGGGATCGAACTTACGACCATACTGAACTAAGCGAGCATTTGCAACTGAAAAGTCGCTACAGATAAGATTTCTGTTAAGAAAAAACACAATTATCAATAATTTCATTGCGTTTCAATTTTAGCTGTCGGACAATTTTCATTAAAAGTCAAGGGAGTATTAGAAGATTTCCAGTCCGTGGCTGAAGGCTCATCACAGAAGAGGCAAAAACTACAATGTAATTTAGGTACAGAAAAATGTAAAATGGACTCTTCTAGAAATAAAATATTCAGATGATTATCACTGCAAATCCTTCTAAAACACTGATCCTTAATTTCAATACAAAAGTAATACTTCAATATCATAGCGTTTTAGCGGTACTCTATTACGTTATGACCATTATACTCTTTGTGTCATGACGGATATAATTATTAGATTTGACAAAATGCATTTAAAAATACGATAGAATAATAGACACTACAGTAAATTTTGTTTTAACTACTCTAAACTAACTACTGTATCCTTGATTAAATATTTCAAGAAACTTTAGAAATAAAAGGCGTTACCCAAACTCAAGTAAAACATGAGACTTCTACATGATAAACGATTGATACTTACCTGATTTGTTCCACTCATTGAAAGTTTAAAAATTGAATTTTATGCGTAACATGAATAAATACTATTTATCCTACATTTTGTGTTAGTGCTATATTCTAATTACAGAGTCTCCTGAGCCTATGCAAGGCTGCAGCAAGTAGACGAATACAACACTACGTTATGACACAGCTGCCTACACGAGTACAGTCAACAGCTAACTATACATACACTCAAAGGAAATAATTTCAGTGTCGCAATATTGCGAATGAACATTTTTTCCATTACTCGATACTTTACAAAAATATCAGTTTTACATGTTAAGTAAGTTTTACCGCGACTTTGAATATTTTAGGGTCTCCGTGGCCGACTGGTTAATGTTGTCTTCGAATCACTTGCTCCTTACCGATGTAAATTCCAGCAACACTAGGGACTTCGAATTCGTCATGTGAGGAAGCTGTCGTATGGAATGTCAGTGGTTTTACCAAGGTGCCTGTCCGTGATGAAAATATGCACGGAGGGGCACCTTGAGTATTCCGTAACCATCAAAATTTAGAAAGTTGCCACATTGAAATGACCACCAAACTATATACAAAATATTATACATTAATAAATATTTAAATACTGAGCCTTTTGCGCTAGAAAGCACTAAGGTCTATTTTTACATACTTAAAACAAAATTGAATTATTCCAACGCTGAAAAAAATGTCAGAAACTTCTAGCAAAACAAGAAATTACACTAAATGTAAAATTATGAACAAAACAGAACATAATTTTATTGAGACTTGTACACCAATATTAACTATATACATATGTAATTTATGAACAAAATGTATCTCCAGTAATTAAATGATTCTGTCATTGTTTCTTATAATATTATAATCTACACTAAACGTTTTCCAACCAGATATAACGTTGAGAATATACTTTTCTTCACTCTTGCTTCCAGTTTTGATAACCAAATACTCGCTCTAAAGCAGCATTTTGTTTTGTTTCTATTTAATCAAGCGTTTGATGCATATCATGTTTCTTTTTAGCTCACCTGTCACATAGTGACAGGGTGAGCTTTTGTGATCACCCTTCGTCCGTCGTCCGTCGTCCGTCCACAATTTCTTGTCTGCACGATATATATATAGTGGTTTCATTTATGATTTAATTTTAACCAAACTTGCACACAACTTGTATCCCCATAAGATCTTGGTTCCTTTCTTGAACCGGCCAGATCCCATTATGGTTTCCAGAGTTATGGCCCCTGAAAGGGCTAAAATTAACTATTTTGACCTTGTCTGCACAATAACAGCTTCATTTATGACTTGATTTTTACTAAACTTGCATACAACTTGTATCACCATAAGATCTTGGTTCCTTTCTTGAACTGGCCAGATTCCATTATGGGTTCTAGAGTTATGGCCCCTGAAAGGGCCAAAATTAGCTATTTTGACCTTGTCTGCACAATAGCAGCTTCATTTATGATTTGATTTTAACCAAACTTGCACGCAACTTATATCACCACAAGATCTTGGTTCCTTTCTTGAACTGGCCAGATTCCTTTATAGGTTCCAGAGTTATGGCCCCTGATAGGATCAGAATTAGCTATTTGACCTTGTCTGCACAATAACAGCTTCATTTATCATTTGAATTTAATCAAACTTGCACAAAACTTGTGTCACCATAAGATCTCGGGTCCTTTTTTGAACCGGCCAGATCCCATAATAGGTTTCAGAGTTATGGCCCCTGAAAGGGCCAAAATTAGCTATTTTGACCTTGTCTGCACAATAGTAGCTTCATTTATGATTTGAATTTAATCAAACTTGCACAAAACCTGTGTTACCATAAGATCTTGGTTCCTTTTTTGAACCGGCCAGATCCCTTAATTTGGGTTAGAGTTATGGCCCCTAATTTTAACCACACTTGCACACAACTTGTATCACCATAAGATCTCGATTCCTTTTTATATGCCTGAAGGGATGTATAATGTTATCGTCTCGGTGTCCGTCTGTCTGACAAATGTTCACCTCATTGAAATGATGTGCAGAGCGCATGTTTTGGATGGCTCACTTCAAGGTCAAGGTCACGCTTACGGGTCAAAGGTCATATGACTTTGTTTTGTGTGTATATTGCTCTGCATTTGCGTTGCATTGCATTGCTCTTGTTTTTATTTGGCAGATCCTTCTTTTGTTCACTTACAATAATTTTTTTGAATTACTTCCCTTTTATGTTACTATAAATAGTTTTAGTAACTTTTTTATTATTAGCCGTAGAGAAAAACCGAGACCACTTTTCTGTGATACAACATGGATGGTACCTCCAATTTTTAGGTGTATTTTGACTTATCTGTACCTTTAAGAAAATTTCAGCTATATTTTCTCATGATTCTTTTGATTGATCTTGATTATAATTTTTGACCTTCTTGTCCTTAAGTGTAATGATAACAGGTGAGCGATTTAGGGCCATTATGGCCTCTTGTTTATTTTCATATCTAAGTAAAGTTAATACTTTTGTAACTTGGTATTGTGCGACACAGTACTTTTTTTAATATAGCGGCGTGTTGCTCAGCCTTTATTTAGAATGTTGTTTAGCATATATTGTTTAAACTTTTATAACTTACTATAGTTTAGACTTCTTAGTAAAGTTTTTTGTTTACATTTTTGACGATGTTAAATGTGTAGCTTTTTAAGCACAGCTTTGTTTAGACATTAATAATAGAATTGTTTAGACACTTTGAAGTGTAATATTGTTCTATCTTTCGTCACAATAACACGGTTAATTATTATAAGGAAGTAAAGTCCACTCGTGCCCCTCTGGATATCATTCCATGCACAAGCTAGTTTTTTTTTAGCGTAGCAAGTTGCTGAATATTTTCTACCACAGTATTTTCTGCTCGCCGAATGGTGAACCATACAGCCGTCGGCTTGTCCGGCCATCCGTCCATCCCGCAATTCTTGTCCCAAGTATTTCTCAGGACTTTTGCTAGAATTTATCGAAAATTCCTAAGAAGCTTCATGTCCCGGTTGGATGATTTTAACTGATTATTGCTCTTTGATTAATAAACATTATCATACCGTGATACCATTTCTTGTCCGAGGTTTTCCTAAGCAACCACTGCTTGTATGAATACAGCGAAACTTCAGACAACTTCACTCCCAAAGAGGAGATTTGCATATTTTCTTTAAGTTCCAGTCAGGTGTTTTAACTTAGTTATAGCCCTCTAATTATTTTGAATTAGTTTTACTATTGTACCGTTTCTTGTCGAGAGTTTTCCTTAACAACTCTTCGTTCGAATTCAGCAGTACCTTATGTGAAGCTTCAGTCTTAAGAGGATATACGCATATAATCTTCATGATGATTTTAAGTGCTATTTCACTTTGTTCATTCATCATTAGTTAAGCGTCATAATTGCTTGAGTATTCTTCAGAAATTACTTGCTGGAATTCAGCAAAATTTCATAGAAATCTTCGCTCAGAAGAGTAGATATATAGTGTGCATGCTTTTTCTCAACAGCTACTTGCTAGAGTTCAAAGAAACTTCTTTGGAAGCTTCACTACAACGCCGACGTTTGTGCCTATTCGATGAATTCCACGTTTGTCCTTTAAATAAGCAAAGTCAAACTTTGGGAAGCATTCATCGGTTTTACCTATCTATTGTAGTATAGTGTTGCGTTAACGTATAAGCAGAGTATATTTTTTATACCACACTGTTTTTTTTTTCTTCGTTTTTTTTTTTACTTTTGCAGCAAAGTTTTGTATTTACATTTTCAGTCGTATTCGTAGATGATTTCAATATGTGATTTTATTTTACTATATTTTACATCGGTTTTATGAATTATACTTTCTGATCAATGCAATTTGTACCCATTTTTAAATTACAGCAGGCAGTGTATATAACCCATCAGCATAGTTATAATTTCAGAGTAACTTTTAGTATGGAGTCAGAAGTGTCTAATATGTGCATTGTACTATAGTTTGATAATGGTGTTGCAGTAATATACTTCGATACTTTAAGTGTTGCAGTACATAGTACTATACTTTGATTATGATGTTGCGGTACTATACTCTGATTATGATGTTGCTCTTCTATACATTAATTATGCTGTTGAAGTACTATACTTTAATTATGGTGTTGCAGTACACTGTACACAGTATTATATTTTAATTAGGGTATTGCAGTACTAAAATTTTATTATCTTGTTGCAGTACTTTACTTTATTATGATGTTAACGTTATATACTTTGATTATGGTAGTGTAGTATTAAAATTTTATTATGGTATTGCAGTACTTTACTTTGATTTTGCTATAGCAACTGAACTCAAATTTTCTTGCCGTCAATTTTGTCTCATTGAATAAGAATTTCAGAAAATCTGTAACATACTGATAGTAATGTTGTTATGTAATATTAAATAGCGGCTTATCTTTTGTATGAATATGTGTAATATTTAATCATTTTATAGATATTATATCCTTAATGGCATTTTGTAGATTAACATTAAGCACATGCAAAGAAAACAGTGTAGTTTAAGAAACAATGTTATTTCCAATACGCAGCACCACTCTCTATATAATTAAGGTAGAATTGAATAAACATTATATTGTCTTATAGTAATGAATTAGTTGTATTAGAAATGAATAAAAATAGGTATGTGTAAACATATTTACCTATATAAAGAAAGAAATCCATGTTTTGTGAAAATTTTCAAATTAACATTTTTTTTTCACAAAAAGTGGGTGGGGTAAAATTACCCCATTCTTTTCACATTATTTACCTAAAAACTTGAAATAAATGGTTTATTGAAGATGTATTGCGTGTTAAGTCTTATTATTTATAAGTTATCTTCGATGTTTACATGTATTAGTGTATCTACCGTTATAATACCGATAAAATTCCATTCCCAAATATAACAGTGAAGATTTGATCAAAATTACGGGGTCCTTAATTGAAATAGCAATTTTATGTACTTCCTCAACTTTCTGGACAGGGGATTTTTTCCTGGTTATAGTTTAGACATTGTAAAACTTGGAAATACACAAAACAAAACTTTTGCAATTTTGTCTAGGTTAGGTGATTTTTTTGGCTAGACTGATTAGACTAATAGTATGTTATTGCACTTTGTTCTCTGGCACTAAACTTTTTTTTAACTCGCCCGCATAGCTCAGTAGGGAGTGCGTTGGTCTACGGATCGCGGGGTCGCGAGTTCGATCCCCGGGCGGGGTGTATGTTTTCCGTGACGATTTGATGAAAGACGTTGTGTCTGAAATCATTCGTCCTCCACCTCTGATAATTCATTTGGGGGAGTTGGCAGTTACTTGCAGAGAACAGGTTTGTACTGGTACAGAATCCAGGAACCCCTGTTTAGGTTAACTGCCCGCCGTTACATGACTGAAATACTGTTGAAAAACTGCGTTAAACTCAACCCCCCCCCCCACCAACCCCCCCCCCCCCACAAAAAAAAAACTGAACGTTTTTACATGTACTTTGAATTTTGTTAGAGTTGTCATAAGTATGTATTAATGTACACTGACTGATACTTTGCTTCCTATATAAATGACTTACTATAAGTTGAAACACAGTTGCAAGCGACAGTAACCGATGCAAATAACCGAAAGCGCAAAATAACTGATTTTTTGGCATGCCGGTTGCTTTATTTTAACGTTTACATACACTTACAATAGCCTAGTGACAATATAGGTTTAGCGGTGGCAGTTACCAAGAAAACCCGCTGTTGCCGTATAATAAGTGTATAACAATAAAAAGATCAAAATTTTCATGCATTTCAAAATACTGTTGATGTTGATCATGTGAAAATGTCTATCACAATATTGTAAAATCCTGACATACTGTTGCTCAAATAACACTTGTTTAATTTGATCATACATATGATTTTGAAGATTTCTTATTGATAGGGCATATGTTAATAGGCCAGCTTTCAGACTGCCGTTGATAAGTTGAACAGTGAAAACAGAATTCAGTTTGCGTGAACCTCTACTGGCTTGAATTTTTTAACATTACGATTTTTTTTCTTTTTAACTATTAAAACAGTTTAGAGTAGCTCTAAATAGCCAGTTTTTAATGTTTTTTTTTATATCTAATGCATTAAGTTATCGCGTCGTCTGTCCGTCCGATCGTAAGTCAACTTTTTCAGTTTCCGGAACCTTAGTCAGAGATAATGTAAGGTTTTCGAACTTTATACATAGTAACTAAATAAACTTAAACCGTCAGAAATATCCATTTTGCTTTTATGGCCGTAGACTGAAAGTTCAATTCCGCAAGAACTGAAGTTAACCGCTTTAAATTCTTTTATTACCAAACGTGCATCGACATGTCTATTTCATTACATATCTTCATTTTTATCTCCTTGCCAACTTTGAAAATGAAATAGTATTAAAACTTATCTATGAAATACCGGTAATCTGAAATTTTTGAAAGTATTTTACAGACATGCATTTTCAAACTCATACAGTCATCATTTAGAATTGAAGATATAATTTTCTTCTTTTAACATGAACAAATATTTCATTACATTTGGCATTCATTCGGCAGCTAAGAATAAACAAACAATTTGTTCTATATTGTTGTTCACCTATTGTGTTTCACATTAAAATACTTCAGTGTGAAATATAAAAATATAAAGTTTTTTTCTATTTTCCAACCAGTCCTTAGAATTTGCATATAAATAAATATGTATTTTTACTTAATTTGAATACTATTTACATCGATGTGTCATTCTGAATTATTTAGCACATTTTATCGTTTTGGACATTTATTTTCGCTTTTGATTTTACTGCCGATTTCAAACTGGGACATTATGCCCCGATAAGCGGCGCTTTTGTTTGAGGTTTCTGTCCATTGACTAGTTTAGTTGTTTCTTATTGAAAGTTTTCTGTTGCATGTGTGACTCAATCGAGTTCAAGTGCAATATGACCTAACCGTGACTCCCTCTCAGTACCTTCAGTTCTTTGATTTTATGACGTCTTTGTCGTTTCAAAGACATATTTGCGATATTTACTATACTTATGGCCGCAAAACATGGGGGTAAATTTATAATTTGTCAGTCCGATTTCTATTGGTTACTTTCCAAAACGTAAAATTTGATTTCCATTTTTTTTATGTTTTATTGATATGATGAAGCTGGAATCCAGGTTGGTCCTAATTTTCGGAACGTTCAGAGTTCTAGGTGCGTTAATGCTGATTTTCTCACTATATTTTGAGGCGAGCCGACATAAAGCGAACGAGCGTATCGAACTCTTGAATGAATTATATTTGAAATTCAGCAGTAAACATAAAGAAATTACTAAATATACTGTACGATATGCACCTGTTTATGTGTTTTATATAAAAATCGGCACAGAATAATTTCTTTTGTAATCAATTTACCGATACGAGTAAAAGAAACAGTTTGTAAATCTTCCCTGGTATCTTGATATTGTCACCAAATGTGCGGAAAACATACCTTATTTATTATCAAAAAGTGGTTTGTCAACAAGGTAATCTAAAACCTGTTTTTGCCAGTTTTTGCCGGTTCGATTTTTTTCGTTATTTATTTTGTATTCCTTGGTTACTTACTTTTCGGAAGAAAGTGTAAACATCGGGTGAATGCTGTTATCTGTAAACCATAACCATTTATAATCAAGTTTTAGGTGAATGTTGGTAAAATCTTATATGATAGTTTATTTTCAAAAATTAATAGATGTAAAAACACACACAACATCTGGGAAAAGGAGGTCTGTACCCCTAAACAACCCCTAACAGGACGGATCCTTATCCCTAGACACTTCTATATATATGCCCTTTGTAGTTCACGGTACATATAGATGACGAATAGACTGGTTCCTGATTCCTTATTCCTAATTCCTTTTTCAAATAAAGAACAAGGAACAAGATTCCTTATTCCCTATTCGGCGAATACTTTGTAAAAGCAATCGGAAAGTGATCCTTACTTCGCGGTTAAAAATGTTTCACAGCATAAATGAACAAGTAAGATCGAAAAACCGAAAGAGGAATAAGGAGCTATTTCCCTTTTCCTTTTTCAAAAGCCGAATAAGGAATTAAAAAATCTGAAAATAATAACAACTACACGTCATGAAAACCTTTTTAAAACATAAAAAAATAACAGTTTTTGAAAAATTTTTTTGGGGATGTTGGAAGTGTAGGCCCCTATGCCTTGCAATATAAATACAAAATGTACAAAGTTCGAAAATTCATAATGTACGTAGATGCGAAACATTAAATTTTTTAGAATCCATTGAACAGATCTATATAAGACAGTAATTAATTACGATTAACAGAAGGCATATTGGTGAAATGTGACATCTGTAATAAATAAATAACAAAAATCGTAAAGTCGAATACAAAAGAAGGAACTGGTTCCCTATTCCGTTTTCAAAACCCGAAAAAGGAATAAAGCATAAAGAAATGAAGATACTTAAAATGCAATAAAATCCTCTCAAAAAGTAGATAGGCTACTAGTATTCATTGTCGTCATAAACTGTTTTAGATATATATTTAAGCGATATTTCCAACGGCAAAAAAAAAAGAACTAGACTTTTTTCAAAAGTTGACAAAGGAACAGAACACAAAAGAATGAAAATACTACAGATGTACTATAATCTTTTCAAAAAGTTAGTTTACATTTCTGTCATAAAATGTTTTAACTATATAAGTAATATTTTCCAAGGATTTGAATGTGTATGCTTCAAAATAAAGATACAAAGTTTGAAAAAGGAACTGGAACGATATCAGTTGACGATGTCAAATTATAAGCTCCCGGGTAATGGGACCGGTCTCATTTGACGCAACTAGCAGGAAAACTCGTGACAACTGTATGATTTTATTACGAGTCGCCAACGATTTCGCCGGCATAAGCGAAAAAAGGAAAAGCGGGGTCGCCCCAAAGCGCCGTTCCGCTGTACTACGGCAAAACTGTCAGCAGAGTTTGGCTTTCGAACAGATAGGTGAACAGACACACCGTTCAATCGAGTCTAGTGAATACCATTAATCTGCCGACGATAGTACAGTATATACATGTACTTATTTTGGTAAAAGTGAATATTGGCCTGATTTTTACATTTTCCCGCAATATCTTAGCAGAAAGAATCATACTGATTGATTCCCTGTTTGAAAAGGATTCTACCGACGAAATCATGGCGTAAACGGGATATTATTCAGCGAGAAATTGCGGGAAAAGTGTGCAGATTTTCGGCAAAATGACTCATTTGATGAATCGGCCGCAAATATTCTTTTTTATTCACAAACTTGAAATATTTGAAATATTCCTTGATAAAGTACAATTATTTCTCTGTAATTATTCGAAACCACAGCTTCCAATTCGCTTTCTCTGCAAAGATATTTACTTTTGAAGCTGGTACGCTTTGATGATTTAGGTAATTTATATAAGAAAACAGTCGCTAAGGTACTTCTGCACGTTTTGATAGAAATTGTTTCTACAATGTAGAATTGGATTAAACTCTGATTTTTCAAAACTTCAGAATATACCTAGAAAATTCAGCAAATAAAAAAGATAGAGTCGTGTGTTTGATTTTTTTGCTAGACTGATTTGAAAAATAGGGACCTCACACAATACTTAATAACGGGAGTCTATGGTAAAATCATAACATTCATAACATTTTCGTGTATTATAGCATTTTATTCTACAATGTAGATTTTGATGAAACTTCTCACAATTGTAAATAAATACATGGCCTATGATTTGATGAAAATAAAATGTATAGATCCGTGTGCTTATTTTTGAGATAATTGACCATGATTAAAGTAAATCGGACATTTCACGCTAATTTTAAGACATTATTTTGAATTATTTAACGTGTGATATGTTTTAATTAATACAGAACAGAACAGAACAGAACATAAAATTTATAATAATAATATCTTATTTCGACTTAGAAATATGGCAACAAAGCCACTGTAATTAATTTACTCACAGGTTGCGATTAATCCATAAAATTATTTTCGTTTGCGTATGCCGAATCCAGTCTTTATTCTACGTTTTCCGGAAAAATGACGTTACGCCATCACTTCCGGTTTATCAAACGTGCAGAAATACCTTAATATTAAAATATTGGTACAGATGAATGCAGTTTGATCAGTGAGTTGGATAATGAGAACGGCAAATCGAGATCTGTGTGAAGTTAGCAGAATAGCAGAATAAATCCAGCAGAATGGCAGAATAGCAGAATAACTCCAGCAGAATGGCAGAATAGCATAATAACTTCAGCAGAATGGCAGAATAGCAGAATACGTCAAACAAAATGGCAGAATAGCAAATAACCTAATTTAACCTTTAATCCTTGGTCCGAAACAACTAATGCTGGACAATTTAAAACCCACAGGTTTCAAACCGACTAAAAAGTTTTAAACACATATAATATAATGAGTTTACAGAATAAAATATATTGTTTGAAAGAAAGAAAATTTACTGATAATATAAATCCTCACTATGTTACAGCAAAAAACGGGAGAAAAATGATAATGGCTACCTGTTCGTCTTGTGGAAAAATGAAATCAAAGTTTGTTAAAAGTACAGGGGGTAATTTAGATATCCATAAAGCAATGTTACCTTTATTACCTAAAAAGGGTTTAACACTTCCAGGATATAACTATTGTGGGCCAGGAAATCCTTTAGATAATGGACCTCCTGTCAATGAACTGGATGCAGTATGTATGGACCATGACTTTTGCTATGACAGTGGTGTAAAAAAGGGTACATGCGACAAAAAAATGCTTCCCAACTTAAATAAAACTAAATCAAAAACATTTGGAGAAAAGATTGCAAAACATTTAGTTGTAAAACCTGCAATTAAAACGAAATACAAACTTGGGTTGGGACAGGAACAACAGTTCCCTATGGGCTTAACGTCCAGACAAAAACGAAAGTCAAAAAACGGGAAAAGGGGGTAGAGTACACCCCCGAAATAACTGTACCAAGCTACCGCTGGAGCGATGAATTAGCAGAAGAATTACACAAACCAATTAAAAGAAAATTTAGGAAACGAAGAGTGATAGTTAATGACATTGATGATACTTGGTCAGCTGATTTAGTTGACATGCAAGCTTTTTCAAAATATAATAAAGGAGTAAAGTACTTGTTAACCGTTATTGATATATTTTGTAAATATGCTTGGGTTATTCCATTAAAGAATAAAACTGGAGAATCTGTTAATGAAGCATTTGAAAAAATAATTTCTGGAGCTTCAGCTCCTGATGAACTTCACGCTCGACCTGAAGATAGAATTCAGGGACGAAAGTCCCCGAAGACTGCAAGGATTCCACAAAATTTATGGGTAGATGAAGGAAAAGAATTTTATAATAAAAAGTTTGAATCATTTTTGAATAAAAATAAAATTAACATGTACCATACATTTAATGAAGGAAAGGCTGTAGTTATTGAAAGATTTAATAGAAGTTTAAAAAGAATAATGTGGAAATATTTTACAGCAAATAATACTTATACTTATTTAGATAATTTGCAGGAAATGGTTGATAAATATAACAAAACAAAACACTCTAGTATAAAAATGACACCAACCGAAGCTAGTAAAAACTTAAATAAAGGTAGTGTTTACTTTAACTTATATGGTAATTTAAAGATACCAAAGAGTAAAGCAAAATTTAAAATTGGTGATCGTGTTCGTTTAAGCAAACTTAAAAGACATTTTGAAAAAGGATATACAACAAACTGGACAGAGGAAATATTTATAATTTATAAAATTAATAATACAAATCCCAGAACATACACTATTAAAGATTTAAATGATGAAATAATTCAAGGTTCATTTTATGAACAAGAACTTTTACCTACTACACAAGAGGTTTTTAGAATAGAAAAAGTTATCAAACGAGACTATAAGAAAAAACAAGCTTTAGTAAAATGGAAAGGCTACAATGAAAAATTTAATAGTTGGGTTCCGTTTAGTGAATTGGAAGAAATTTTAGTTGAAAAATATTAATATTAATTATATAAATGAGTAATAAAAATCTAATTTCTAATAATAATGGAATAGAAACAATAGATCAATTAATTATTCACTTAACTAAACTAGCTGCTGCTTACAGAAAAAGTTATAAATTCTGTGGGAGAGTAAGTACTGGGTTATATATTACAGCAGGTATCTTTGGTTGCTCAGCTGCATTAGCACTTTTTCCAGCTATTCCTATATTTGTAGCAGTTGCTGGCGCTGTTCCAACAATAATTACCATATTTACTAATAGACTAAAACTTGACGACAAGAAATTTATTTTAAAAACACATCATCACAAAATAAAACAACTTATAACAAAAGCACGGATCGGAAAAGTAAATAAAGAAGATCCAAATAAAGTTATTCAGGATATTTTTACAATACTATTAGAAATGCAGAAAGAAAAAAATTATTCAACACCTCTTGAAATGCACATGAAGGAATTTAAACTTAACGGATATAAAAGTAAAAAAGAAGAAAAGTTGTATTAAAGGTTATTAAAGATTATTAAAGATTTTTTCTATAAGTATTTTATATAAATGAGAAAAATTATATCAGTTGAAGGTAATATTGCATCAGGAAAAAGTACGTTTTTAGATATTATTAAAGAATATAATCCTAATTTTAATATAATTCCAGAACCAATTCACGAATGGCAAAATGTTATGGACAGGGCTACGCCCTTCGGAGGCAAAGCCTCTAATCCAAGCGGAAATTCATATAACCTTTTTGAACTTGCTGCTCAAGAACCTTCCAAATATTTATTTCCTTTCCAGCTAACAACTTTAAACAGTCATATAAAAATGTTATCTTCTGCTAAACAGTTTGATGGTGTTTCTGTCCTCGAACGTTGTTATTTAACTAACAGTAACGTTTTTACAAAACAACATCACGACAACGGTGTTATAAATGACCCCGAGTGGGCAGTATACAATCTTTTCTTAACTGATCATATTATAAAACCATACGGAAAAAACCCAATTGATGGATTTGTTTATGTTAAAACCGACCCAGAAATATGTCTTAAAAGACTTCAAAAAAGAAAAAGAACGGAAGAAAACAGAGTTGGTTTAGATTATTTAGAAAAACTACACAAATTACACGAAGAATGGTTAAACAGAATGTCTCAAGAAGGTATTAAAATTTTAACAGTTGATAACAATTTAGAAAAAATGGCTTTAAAATCTTATTCAAAAGATATAGATAATATAAACAAATTTCTCAAATCAATATAATTTCTTTACGTGTGTTTTTAAAGATTTTTTTCTATAAGTATATTATATATAGATGGTTAATAGAAAGATAGATAGAATGATTATGCCAAAATTATCTAGCACTTTAGGAGAAATAATGAATCCAGACAAAAATTCATATAAAAAAGTTCTTAAAAGAAGAAATGTTATTAAATATTGGTTAAATCAAATAGTTAGCGATGAATATAAAAATCATGTCATTGATAAATTACAAAATGTTATAGATCCTTATCTTTTAAAAAATAATTTATTTGAATGGAACTGTGTTGTCTATTAACTGAAGAAGAAAATGCCGAAAGATTATGTGATTGTCCCAGACCAAATAATATTCGAAACAATCCTAAAAAAGTTATTGCAACCAATTATGATACTAATGAAGAAAAAACATATAAAAGCACTTATGCAGCATCCAAAGACCTTAATATTAATTCAGGGTTAATAACAATGTGCTGCAAAGGAAAAACCAAGTTAAAAGTGGAATATCAAAAACCAGCGGAAAAAGATATAAATTTAAATATTTTAATTCATCTTAAACTTTATTTGTTTTATTTTTTTTTTAATCCGTTTTTCCTTAGTGATTTTTTTTTCTAAATATAATATATAGATGGAAATTGAGAGATCTGCAAAACAATATTATAAGAAATTTGAAATTAAAATTACATATAGACAAGATCCAAAGAATCAATTATATTTAACTATAAACGACTCTTCTGAAATACTTAAATCTGAACTTAAAACTTTAAAAGGTATAAAAATAAACGTTGTTTTAAAAATAACTTTTGCAAAAATGGATAAAACTGATACAATATATAAACCAGCTTATTTTCAATCAAAGGCTTTAGAAATAATTAATACAAATGAAATAAAAAACACTTTACGCCAAGCTTTTGATGAAATAATAAATAGAATTGGAAACTGGATTTCAGAAGGAAGTGGCTGGAGAATAGAGTCAGTTGATGCTCATTATATAAATAGATATGAGTATAATCCATTGGCTGCTTCAAGTTATTTAGAATTACCAAAACCATTACAAAATCCGAAGAAAGGATTGATAAATATAAAGAATGATGATAATGAATGTTTTAGATGGTGTCATTTAGCTTACAAATTTCCTGTAACAAAGCATTCTGAAAGAGTTTCAAATTATAAAAAACATATAAACGATCTTGATTATACTGGAATAAAGTTTCCTGTTACATTAAATCAAATACCTAAAATTGAAGTTTTAAATGAAATATCATTTAATATATTTGGTTATGAAGAACCTATGGGAATTTATCCATTGTACATATCAAAATATCAATACGAAGAACACTGTGACATGTTGCTAATTAATAAAGATAAGATAAACCATTATGTTTGGACAAAATACTTTAATAGATTAATGTTTAAAAAAACAAAATGTAAAAATAAAAACCATTTTTGTATAAGCTGCCTGCAGCATTTTTCTCAAGAAAGAATATTAAATGAACATATTCCAAATTGTTTAGCTATTAATGGTACCCAAGGCGTAAAAATGCCAAAAGAGGGAAGTAAAGTACAATTTAAAAATTATCATAAAGGTTTAGCAGTACCTTTTGTAATTTATGCTGATTTTGAATCAATAACTAAGAAAGTTTTAACTGCTTTACCATCACCTGAATCTTCATTTACTGAACCATATCAAAATCATATAGATTGTGGTTACGGCTATAAAGTTGTTTGTTGTTATGACGATAAATATACTAAACCAACCCAGATTTATAGAGGACCTAATGCAGTTTATAAGTTTATTGAAAAAATGCTTGAGGAAGAGGAATATTGTAAAGAAATATTTAAAGAGCACTTTAACAAAGATTTGAGAATGTCTAAAAAAGATGAAAGTGAATTTAAAAAACAAAAGTTTTGTCATATCTGTGAAAAAGAATATATAGAAGATTCAATCAAAGTAAGAGACCACTGTCATATAACAGGAAAATTCAGAGGAAGTGCTCACTCAGAATGTAATATTAATTTTAGACTAACACACAAAATTCCTGTTATTTTTCATAATTTAAGAGGTTATGACGGTCATTTTATTATGCAACAAATAGGAAAATTCAAAAAAGAAAATAATGTTATTCCTAACAATATGGAAAGATATATGGCATTTATGATTTCCGACCTGGTCTTTATTGATTCATTCCAATTTATGTCTCAATCATTGGATAACCTAGTAAAAAATATTCCAGAATTTAAATACACATCAACTGAATTTAATTGTGAAAGTGTTGAATTATTAAAAACAAAAGGTGTTTATCCATATGATTACATGGATTCATTTAAAAAATTCAAAGAAACAAAATTACCTTCTAAAGAAGAGTTTTATTCAATTTTAAATGAAACACACATATCTGACAACGAATATGAACATGCTAAAAATGTTTGGAATAAATTTAAAATTAAAACAATGGGAGAATATCATGATCTATATTTAAAAACTGACGTATAACTTTTAGCTGATGTATTCGAAAATTTTAGAAAATTATGTTTAGAGTACTACAAATTAGATCCTTGTCATTATTTTAGTAGCCCTGGTTTAGCTTGGGATGCAATGTTAAAAATGACTGGAATTAAGTTAGATTTAATAACTGATATTGATATGTATCTTTTTATTGAAAAGGGACTGAGAGGAGGAATAAGTTATATTTCAAACAGATACAGTAAAGCAAACAATAAATATATGAAAGATTATAATCCTAAACTTGACAGCAAATACATTATGTACCTCGACGCCAATAACCTTTACGGTTAGGCCATGTGTCAACCTTTGCCCTCTGGAAACTTTAAATTTATATCCGAAAAACAATTCAAGAAATTAATTGTAAAGTTTAAAGTAACTTTATAGTTGAATGTGATCTTGAATATCCAAAAGAATTACATACTGTACATAATGATTATCCTTTGGCTCCTGAAAAAATTAAAATACCAGATCAATGGCTTTCTGACTATAGTAAAACTATTAAAACAGAATTTGAAATAGGAAAAAGTAATGTAAAAAAATTAGTTCCTACTTTAATGAAAAAACAAAATTATGTAGTTCATTATAAAAATCTTGAACTATATACACAATTAGGGTTAAACGTAACAAAAATACACAAAATATTAACTTTTGACGAAAGTCCTTGGGTAAAAAAATATATTGATTTTAATACTCAAAAAAGATCTAAAGCAAAAAATTCATTTGAAAAGGACTTTTTTAAGTTAATGAACAACTCTGTATTCGGTAAGACGATGGAGAATTTACGCAAGAGGGTTAATATTAAATTAACTCATGATGAAAACCTTTTATTAAAATATATAGCCAAACCTTCATTTGTTAGTTCAACGATGTTTAACAAGAATTTGGTTGGTATTCATAGAATAAAAGAAAGTTTGTTATTAAACAGACCTTGTTATGTTGGAATGTGCATTCTAGATTTATCAAAATATTTAATGTATGATTTTCATTATAATTACATTATGGAAAAGTACGAGGGTAATTGTAAATTACTATTCACTGACACTGATTCATTATGTTATGAAATAAAAACCAAAGATGCATATGAGGATTTTTATAAGGACAAAGATTTATTTGATAATAGTGATTATGATAGTAATTCAAAATTTTATTTCGACAATAATTAAAAAGTAATTGGAAAATTTAAAGATGAAGCTGCCGGCATTCCCATTGTTGAATTTGTTGGATTAAGAAGTAAAATGTATTCATATTTATTAGAAAACGAAGTAAATGTTAAAAAATGTAAAGGAATTAAAAAACTTGTTGTTAAGAAAACAATAGTTCATAAAAATTACAAAGATACTTTGTTTAATTCAACCCAAACTAATCACACCTTTAAAGTTATTCGTTCTGATAAACACAATCTTTCCAGTTATGTTATAAATAAAACATCTTTATCATGTTATGACGATAAAAGATATATTCTTGATAATGGTATTGATACATTAGCTTATTCTTAAATTAATTCTTAAATCAACTCTTAAATTAATTCTTAAATTAACTCTTAAATTAATTCTTAAATTAACTCTTAAATTCATTCTTAAATTAATTCTTAAATTCATTCTTAAATTAATTCTTAAATTATAGAACCATAAATTGTTAACTGAATATTCATAACGTTTAAAGAATTAATATAAATAACATCATTTATTTTAAATTTATTAGCATAATTAATAGAAATAGATTCATTTTTTCTGTTATTTTTTACATTGTAACTTTGAAGAATTACATTTTCTTTATTTTTTTAGTTGTAATTTAGCTTCTCCTTTATCTAATTTAATTGCATCAACAAGAATAATTAAAATGCAATTAAAATTAATTCTTACATTATTACCATTTTGAACTAAACCAGGACTAGCATTTACAGTTTTCCATTGAAATAATCCACTACCGGTATCTTGAGTATAACATGTTAGAAACAATGGAGGTTTTCTTATTATTTGTTTTTCTATTTTATTTACTTTTTCATTTATATTATTAAATATTCCCATTATATTAATTATTCCAGTTAAATAAAAACACAGTAATTAAATAAAGTTTTAATTAAAGTTGTAATCCAAAAATTTGCTTTCTTTATAATTTATATATTCCTCCAAAAGTTTGCTTTCTTTATAATTTATATATTCCTCCAATATGTAGAATTTGACATAACTATCCGACATAAGAATAAATGGTATTTCTGTAGATGATGAATCGTCATAAGGATGAATGTCAAACATTGTCCTTTCTGTTAAATAAATTTTGATTTTTTTCTGATACATACATACACTGCCCGCTTCGGGCCCACTATCATCGATCTTGGATGTTATATTTACACTCCCACCGGGAAATGTACCTGTAAAACCCTCTTGCCACCACCTAAAAAGAAAATGTGATATTTTGCATTTTGTCGACTGTTGGGACGCCACTATAATTACCTGATATCTATTATATAAATTCCGGCTTTTTTTACTGAGGACACATTTTTAGCTCATCTGATTTTTTGAAAAAAAATGATGAGTTATTGTCATCACTTGAGCGGTTGTCGGCGTCGGCGTCGGCGTCGGCGTCGGCGTCGGCGTCGGCGTCTGCGTCGGCGTTGCCTGGTTAAGTTTTATGTTTAGGTCAGCTTTTCTCCTAAACTATCAAAGCTATTGCTTTGAAACTTGGAATACTTGTTCACCATCATAAGCTGACCCTGTATAGCAAGAAACATAACTCCATCTTGCTTTTTGCAAGATTTATGGCCCCTTTTGTACTTAGAAAATATCAGATTTCTTGGTTAAGTTTTATGTTTAGGTCAACTTTTCTCCTAAACTATCAAAGCTATTGCTTTGAAACTTGGAATACTTGTTCACCATCATAAGCAGACCCTGTACATCAAGAAACATAACTCCATCTTGCTTTTTGCAAGATTTATTGCCCCTTTTGGACTTAGAAAATCAGTTTTCTTGGTTAAGTTTTATGTTTAGGTCAGCTTTTATCCTAAACTATCAAAGCTATTGCTTTAAAACTTGCAACACTTGTTCACCATCATAAGTTGACCCTTTATAGCAAGAAACATAACTCCATCCTGCTTTTTGCAAGATTTATGGCCCCTTTTGGACTTAGAAAATATCAGATTTCTTGGTTAAGTTTTATGTTTAGGTCAACTTTTTCTCTTAAACTATCAAAGCTATTGCTTTGAAACTTGCAACACTTGTTCACCATCATAAGCTGACCCTGTACAGCAAGCAACATAACTCCATCCTGCTTTTTGCAATAATTATTGCCCCTTTTGGACTTAGAAAATCATTTTCTTGGTTGAGTATTATGTTTAAGTCAACTTTTCTCATAAACTATCAAAGCTATTGCTTTAAAACTTGCAACAGTTTTTCACCATCATAAGTGGACACTGTACATCAAGAAACATAACTCTATCCTGCTTTTTGCAAGAATGATGGCCCTTTTTAGACTTAGAAAATCATGGGTAGGACAATATTTCTATTACACAAAAAAAATCAGATGAGCGTCAACACCCGCAAGGCGGTGCTCTTGTTTAATAGCACATCCGGTACAGCTAGTTTATATTCTTGGTTTGTGTTTATAAAATCTGTATAATCTACGATATTTCCAGATACCAAATTAAATGCACTAAAATAGCCCGCACCACTATTAATTATATTATCATATAATAAATATATCCAGACACCGTGGCGATCAAAATACTTTTTCAATTTTATGTATGAATATGCTACTACAATGGATTCTCCTTCATTATAACCGCTGTTATATCAAAAAGAAACACTTCACGTCTTACTTTCTCTAGTTCTTTTTCCAATTCTTCTCTATCTTTTCTATCTTTCCTTTTAAGTTTAAGAATTATTTCAGCTAAATTTTGTTGTAGCAACTTCAGAAGCAGATAAATTGTCAACAACACCCTTTGTTCTAGCTAATTGTGTTTCTTGTTTTAGAAAAGCATTTTTTACTTTTGTAATTTCTTGGGTATTAGTAGAAATTTCTTGAGTATTAGCAGTAATTGATTCTCCTTGTTTAGTTGATATTTCAACTACAGAGTCCAGATCATTTATTATTTTTTAATTTTTATTATTAAATTCGCTGATATCTTTTTCTAACATTTCTGTAAGTGTACTTAATTCCGCGTACTTTAAATTGTGACGTGTGTCAACAGTACTAATCAAGTTCCGAAGTTGTTTCTTAAAATTTTCTAGCTGGTCATTAATTGTGTTAATTGCTTTAGCATTAGCAGTAATTGATTCTCCTTGTTTAACTGATTTTTCAACTACAAAGTCCAGTTCATTTTTATGTTTTTCAACTTTAGCATTAAATTCATTAATATCTTCTTGTAATTTTTTTGTAATATTACTTAAGTCTGCATACTTTAAACTATGACGGTTGTCAACAGTACTAATCCAAATTCGAATTTGTTTTTTAAAGTCTTCTATTTTAGAACTGAGCTCTTTTTTAAGGTTATCTAATGCTGTGTCATGATCATCACCTCTTTGTGAAGCTGCCTTTTCCAGTTCAGATTTATATTCTGCAAGTTTATTTGAAAATGTATCAAGTAAATCTTGATTCCCTTTTACCATTTCAGTATTTAGTTTATTTACTTCTGTTTTGATTTCTAACTGATACATATTTTGTAACTTTTTCTCAGCTTCAATAATCTTGTCTTTTAATTCTTCATGTTTAATCATACTATCTTTTAATTCTTGTATTTGAGTGAATAAAATGTTTAAATTGACTCTAAATACTTCTTTTATGTTTTCATCTGTCAAATCAGATTTCTCTTCAAGTTCTTTAATAGAATCAACCATAGCTTTCATTTCTTTTTCAATTTTATCTTGTAATTGAACTATTAATAATGAATTCTTTTTAAAATCTTTTGTTAATTTTTCAATATTCTTTACTTGTGCTTCTAGTGTCTGTTTTATACTTTTAATATCTTCAAGATTATAGTCATCTATTACACTTTGAACTTTTTTTATACATAAACCGTCTTGAAACTGCATCGTTGGGTTTATCTGGATCTCCTAGGTTGATTATTTCATTACCTCCCATATCTAATGCTCTGTTCATTGTGTTATCAAGTTCCTTATTTTTGTGAAGATACGATTCCGTTTCCTTTTTAAGTTTTTTGAATTGTTTTTAGTAGCATAATCACTTAAATCAATATCAAATTTAACTTTACTTATACTGTCAGGTTCACTTATTTGTTCTATATTATTAAAAACTCCCATTATATATTACCAGTAAAGTTTTCTCTAAAAAAAACTTCCTTGGTTTGTCAATATATAAGAAATCATATTTTTGATTTGTTGCATTAGTAAAAGATTTAGGGTTAATATTTTGTTCATTACAAATCATGTCATTTTCTCGTTTACCTGGACTTTCAAATAAAATATAATGTGAACAGTTAATACGGATATCTTTTGGTGTTTTATAGTAAGACTGACTTAAATAAATAACACAACAGTTTTTATGACGTCCTTGAATAAAGTATTTTGTTATTTCATTCTGAACCTTTTTATCTTCACATACAAAATCATCAAATATTACTACTTTTTGTTTTTCTGATTCAAGATTCTTACAATGTTCAATTTGGTTGGAATCGGCCGAATATTCAAGTATTTCATTTGGATCTACTTTAAATTTTTTTGCAATTTGACTTAATTGGTTAATTAAATCTTGATATTTAGATTGTTCTAGGTTTTTAGCATATAGGTATAATTTATCATAATATATAAGAGGTTTTCGAAGTATATGCATTAATGTATTTGTTTTTCCAGATCCAGAAGATCCACATATTAACATTCTAAAACTTGAATCTGGCATAAAAGGATAATGTTGTTTAAAGTTATTAGATTTATCACTTTTTGTATCATAATTTGGAATTTCCATTTATATATAATAATACATTATCTTACATTATATTACATTATTTTACATTATCTTACATTATCTTACATTATTATATAAATGCAATCAAAACTTAATGAAATAAGAATAAGGAAAAACTTAGTCGGGCAAAAGATGAGAGCTCTTAGAGAAGAAATAATGAGAGAAAAAATTAAGAAAGCTACAAATCGGGATATGTACACTGAAATTTATAAGCCAATTACTGAAGGAATAGAAAGTCAAAAAGAAAAATTATCAAGTCAGTTAAAAGCATTACCTGGAATAAAACAACAATTAGCGTTATTAGGTGATGAAATAAAAGATATACAAACATACCAGGGTTTACCACAGCTATTCCGAGAACCGCTACCACCATTACCGGACTCCTCTGAACGTGTTAAAAATCTTGAAAAAATACTGGCAGATACTGAAAATAAAATAAGAAAAGAACAAGCTTTAAAACCAACTTCCTATACATCAATAGATTGGGGAGATGAACCTGCTGGATGGGTTCCTCAAGATGAACTTAAGAGATTATGAACCTGCTGGATGGGTTCCTCAAGATGAACTTAAGAGATTAGAAGATTATGGAAGAAAAAAGATGGGAATAACTGAAACAACTGATGATACAACTAAAGATACAACTGAAAAATCAGAAGAATTGGGAGCAAGACCAAAAGAAAAAAAATATCTACAGTAGATTTAGATGCTTTTCTGGATGATAATGTTTTAGAAGAATATAAATATTACAAACCGTCTGAAATGTTTGACTTTTTTACTGCAGATGAATCTAATCCAGATAAAATAGATAAAGACGGAATTCAAAGTACAATAGATGAGGTTACTGAAGATATTAAAAAATTAAATGGTCCAATAACAAGCAAATCAAGATCAAAAGATCCAAATAAACAAAAAGAAGCAAAAGAATTAAAACATGCCCAAGGCGAATTATTAAAGTACAAAAAACGGTTAAATCCTATTCTTGGTATGTCTTCTACATATGGACAAGGAATAAAATATCATAATCCATATAAAGTTTCACCAAAAGGACAATATGGTAATTTAATTATTAACTTAAATAAACTTTATGGTCAAAACAAATTGGTTGCTAAGGATAGAATAACTGGAAAAGAAGTAATTAAACTAAAGTAGATGATGATTTAATTGATTTGATTAATAAAAGATATAACAATAATAAAAAACATTCAATTCATTCAAGAAAAATATTTAAAGAATTAACAGAAAAGTCAGGATTACCTATCAATAAAAGATCTATGAAATTTAAAAAAGTAATTAGGGGACAAGGTTATGACGTTTGTCCATGTAATCCGGAAGAATTGGTTAATGACTTGGAGTTAATTTGTGGTTCAATTAATGCTGGAAATAATAATGAAAAACTAAAAAATGAAGGTATTAGAATAATTGATGAACTATTAAAAATGAATTCACTCTTACCAGAACAACATGAAATGTTATATAAAAATTACTTTTCTTGAATTTAAATATATGTATATAAATGGAACAAAAAATAGTATTAAGTTCTGAAACAGTTAAAGATAATAACAAAAATACTCCGAGTGATTTTACAATTAGATTTAGTCGTTCTTTAATTTTAGATAAAAATAAAACTTATGTTGTTGGTTTGGATAGTATTAACACTATGACCTACTCTTGGCATAATATTAGTGATGAAAATGACAATAAAATAATTCGTTATAATAATGGTAAGGGTAAGGATTGGAAAGATATCATATTTACAAATGGTTCTTACAGTTACACAGATATTAATAATTATATTAGGGAAACATTAATAAGTAATGGTGATTATGAATTTGATAAATCAGACATTGCTCCAATAAGTTTGGAATTTGATTTAAGTAGTTTTAAGATTTTGATTTCAATTAAAGATAATTTTATGTTGGATTTAGAAAAATCAAATTTTCATACATTGCTTGGATTTGAGAAAAAAGAATTGAAAAATACTGAATGGGGAACTACAACACCAAATATAACTAACTCTGTGGATACAATTTACATTCATTGCGATCTTATTGATAATTCACTCGTTGATGGTAATTTCAGTGATATTATCTATGCTTTAAGTACTGCAGATTTAACAAGAGCTTATCCATTTACAAAAGAACCACAAAGAGTTGGATATTCTGAAATTAATAAATATATTATAAATTCAATTAGAATATATATTACAGATGTATTTGGTAGAATAATTAATTTTAATGAGGTTGAAACAAGTTTTACAATAATTTAAAAGAAATATAAATTTTAGTTTTATATAATGTACAAGAAAGTTTATGACAAAAATAAAGGAATATTTATTTATGTTGATGCTCAGACTGAAGAAGAAATCATACACGGTACAGGTATCTTTGACACTTTAACTAAATTGTTTTCAAGTTCAGCCGCATCTTCAATTAGCACAGCTGGAAAAAAAGCTTTGGAAACAGCAGGAAAAGCAGCACTTGAAAGTGGAACAAAAAAGGTTGGAACAGAAGTTGGAAATTTAGCTGCTGATAAAATTGTTGAAAAATTTAAAAAGAAACCTGCTCCGGCAGTTGGTAATTTAATTGCCAAGGAATTACAAGAAAAGAATAACAGTAAAAATAGTAAGGAGGAGGAGGATATTAATATAAGATTAAATAGATTATTGTCAGGATCTGGGACTTCAGCTCAGCGTAAACGTATTAACAGATTAATTTATAAAAAATAAAATAATATATAATATATACATGTTTAGAACAAAACAAAATTGTGAAAGATATGAATTAACTCCTATTCAATTAGATACAGCTTTAATATCTGTCTTGGGAAATAATGTTAAGCAACAAAAAAACGGATATCACTTTACAATTAATGATAGAAGTTCATATTTTGATTGGTTTAATAGTTATTTTGAAGTAAGTTTTAAAGTAAATAAGCTTGCTAATGGTAATAATTATGCTGATGGAGATCAAATTGCTTTAATTAATAATGCAGCTTCATTAATCGATCAGTTAGTGGTTAACCAAATGGAAAAATTGTTTATGATTGTAATAATTTATACAAAGTAATAAATGTAAAAAATTTAGTTGAACTATCTGATGATTATGCAAGATCAACTAGAACAAACGAATATATTTATTTAGATGCTGCAGATACTGCTGCCGCTGATAATGATTTAGGTTTCAAACAGAGAAAGGAATTAATCGGAGGTGGTAAAGAGGTAAATGCTAAAATTCCACTAAATAATTATTCATTTTTTCAGGGTTTAGAAACTAATATTATACCTCCGAGTCAAATTCAAATAACACTGCAGCTAACGGATGATGATGAATTAATTTTTAGAGCTAATGCTGCTGATGCTGGTAGAGTAATTGTAACAAAATTAATTCTATGGGTTCCACGTTTAATTTTTAATGAATTTGGACTTAATTTAATTTCTGAAAGATTTACAAAAGCAAGATGGTCATATCTTCGGGAAATGATGACGCAATCAACTGATACACAACAGATTAATACAACTTTTAGAATAACGGCTGGTGTAACAAAACCACAACATGTATTTGTTTATTTACAACGACCTGACAAAAGTAATTCACAACAACATAACCCACATTTATTAGATACATTTAAAATTAATGCAGTAGGTAATGATTGCACTTTTAGTTCTTGTCGTCTTGAAGTTGGTAATGGTGTTTTTTATCCAGAAACAGAATACACAAGTATATCAAGAATATATGACGATGTAATTAATTATTATTATAAACAAAATAACAAAACTACTGGAAGTCTCTTAAATAGATTTAATTTTCAAAGTTTGTATGGATTTGTTCATTTTAACTTGGAATATAAAAAGGAAGTAATAACAGAAGATCCTAAGCAGATTACATTAACAATTAAGTTAAATACACTTCCCACTGCTAGATATCGTATTTACGCAATTGTATTGTATGAGGAAACAGTTGAAATAAATACTATTGGAAATGAACTTGTTATTGTTTAAAAATAAATTAAATATAAATTATATATAATGGTATCAAATTATATTGAATATAAAGTTAACCTTACAGATGGACAAAAAAAAATTTAGCACAAGCTTATAATGATAAAATTCCACATACTTTTAGATTAAAACATGAACAATTACGTGGAAACTTCCCTTTACTTTTCACAAAAACACAAATTAATCAAATTGAAAAGTCTATTAGAAATAAGAAGGGATTAGAAATTACAATTTCAAAAAAACAAATGTCCAGTCAAGGTCAAAATGGTGGATTTTTAGGAGCTTTGGCTGGTTTGTTAGGAAAAACAATTCTTCCAATGGCAGCGAAAATAGTTCCAAAAATATTAGCCCCTCTAGGCATTGGAGCCCTTTCCGGACTGGCCAGTACTGGTGTTAGTAAAATACTTGGAAATGGTATGATTTCAGTAACTAATGATAAGAAAAATGTTATATCACCACATCTTACACCTAATCAAAGAAAGCAACTAGTAGGATCTGGGGTGATTAAATTAACACAAAAACAAAACCAAGACGGCGGGTTTTTAGGTATGTTGGCTGCTAGTCTAGGAATACCTTTGATTACATCTTTGTTAAGTGGTAAGGGACATGGCCAGGGTATACAGATTGATTCTCAGAGGAGACCTTACAGACGAATTCCTATAGTAAAAAAAAATAAAATTTATAAACAAACCTATTTCTAACTTTGAAATTGAACAATGGGTAAAACAATTAAAAATTAAAAACTTTAGGGGTGTATTTAGTAGAAATAATTTAAAATAATTTAAAATTAAAAGTAAAGGACGAGTGTGGAATAATCAATTTAGATGACTTTGCTTGACCTGGAACACATTGGGTTTGTTACTTAAATAATATGTACTTCGATCCATTTGGACTTCCTCCACCAAAGGAAGTATTTAGATATATACCTGGAATCAAGTATAACAACATACAATATCAAGACAAAACAAGTACACTCTGTGGTTATTATTGTTTATTTTTCATTAAAATGTTACAAGATGGTATAAACATTTATGATTTATTGTATAAAATACTTAAAGTTAACAATCAAAGAGTAAATGAACAAACAATTATAAATTATTTTAATAAAATGAGTTAAAATATATCAAGAACTTAATATTCTTTACTACTAACAAAAATGTATCATAAGCGTTATATTCCATACTACTCCCAAAAGCGTATACGGAAGTGACGTGCGTTTACACTGTAAACGTTACTATAAATAGAAGTATAGATATATAAAAATAAAATTGAACGGAAGTGACGTGCGTTTACAGTGTAAACGTTACTATAAATAAATGTATAGATATATAGAAATTCCACTAATGTTAAAAATAAAATTGAACATGGTATACGGAAGTGACGTGCGTTTACAGTGTAAACGTTACTATAAATAAATGTATAGATATATAGAAATTCCACTAATGTTAAAAATAAAATTGAACATGGTATACGGAAGTGACGTGCGTTTACAGTGTAAACGTTACTATAAATAAATGTGAACATTGTACATGGAATCCTTACATAGATTCTTACTGTTAAAAGCTGATTTTGTTACTAATTCAACTCTGTACATATTTCTTCGATTAATTTCCTGTTTTTGATTAAAGTTCCAGTGTTTAAAGCACACTTCAATAAATTCTTATGTTTCTCAATTAATTCATAAACTAAAGCCAGGTTTCGACAGTAGAAATCTGTGTAAGATACACCTCTGAGATGAAGATAAAGTCCCAAATTACAATCCTTTGGGCAAACTGATTTTAAATTTTTAATAATAAATCCAATCTGATGTGTAGAATAAAGAATATTCCGTTTGTTTCTGTATATCTGCTTGTCTAAATTTCTAATGCTTTCAACACATTTGTCCTCGCCTGAAATATCCACATTAAAATTTTCTAAAACCTCCTCTTGTCCGAATGATTTCGTAATTTCTTCTTTAAGCTTTCTTTTAACGTACTCCTTGTTTGTCGCTTTGTTGGCTTACATGTATCAACCAATTTCTTGTAATATTTTGAACTGAATGCTGTAGCCCATTCTTGGCATACAAAATCTTCTTTGTAATTATCTTTTAAATGAGTTGTTAATTCCATCAAATCTTTTAACAGGTCTACGACCATTTTTCAGAAAATGTCTCGTAAATCCCATATAACATTTTCAGAAAATACGTCAGTTATTTATAACCAGATTTTCCGAAAATATGATAAAACGAAAGTAAAGTAAATATGTTAGTTATTTATAACCAGGTTTTCCGAAAATACAAGAAAACGAAAGTAAAGTAAATATGTCAGTTATTTATAACCGGGTTTTCCGGAAATACGGGAAAACAAAAGTAAAGTTAAAAACCTGTGGGTTTTAAATTGTCCAGCATTAGTTGGTTCGGACCAAAGATTAAAGGTTAAATTAGGTCAGATTGGCTTAGAAACCTTATTTTATTCACTACTCAGATAACTTCAGCAGAATGGCAGAATAGCAGAATAGCTCCAGCAGAATGGCAGAATAGCAGAATAGCAGAATAACTCCAGCAGAATGGCAGAATAGCAGAATAACTTCAGCAGAATGGCAGAATAGCAGAATAACTCCAGCAGAATGGCAGAATAGCAGAATAACAGAATAGCAGAATAACTTCAGCAGAATGGCAGAATAGCGGAATACCTCCAGCAGAATAACAGAATAACTCCGGCAGAATGGCAGAATAGCAGAATAGCAGAATTACTCCAGCAGAATGGCAGAATAGCAGAATAGCAGAATAACTTCAGCAGAATAGCAGAATACCTCCAGCAGAAAGGCAGAATAGCAGAACAACTTCATCAGAATGGCAGAATAGCAGAATAGCTCCAGCAGAATGGCAAAATAGCAGAATAGCAGAATAACTCCAGCAGAATGGCAAAATAGCAGAATAGCTCCAGCAGAATGGCAGAATAGCAGAACAACTCCAACAGAATGGCAGAATAGCAGAATGACTCCAGCAGAATGGCAGAATAGCAGAATAGCAGAATAACTTCAGCAGAATAGCAGAATACCTCCAACAGAATGGCAGAACAGCAGAATAGCTCCAGCAGAATAGCAGAATAACTCCAGCAGAATGGCAGATAACTTCAGCAGAATGGTAGAATAGCAGAATAACTTCAGCAGAATGGCAGAATAGCAGAACAGCAGAATACCTCCAGCAGAATGGCAGAATAGCAGAATAACTCCAGCAGAATGACAGAATACCAGAATAACTCCAGCAGAATGGCAGAACAGCAGAATAACTCCAGCAGAATGGCAGAACAGCAGAATAACTCCAGCAGAATAGCAGAACAGCAGAATACCTCCAGCAGAATGGCAGAATAGCAGAATAACTCCAGCAGAATGACAGAATACCAGGATAACTCCAGCAGAATGGCAGAACAGCAGAATAACTCCAGCAGAATGGCAGAACAGCAGAATAACTCCAGCAGAATGGCCGAACAGCAGAATAACTCCAGCAGAATGACAGAACAGCAGAATAACTCCAGCAGAATGGCAGAATAGCAGAATAACTTCAGCACAATGGCAGAATAGCATAATAATTTCAGCAGAATGGCAGAATAGCAGAAAAACTCCAGCAGAATAGCAGAATAACTTCAGCAGAATGGCAGAATAACAGAATAGCAGAATAACTTCAGCGGAATGGCAGAACAGCAGAATAACTCCAGCAGAATGGCCGAACAGCAGAATAACTCCAGCAGAATGACAGAACAGCAGAATAACTCCAGCAGAATGGCAGAATAGCAGAATAACTTCAGCACAATGGCAGAATAGCATAATAATTTCAGCAGAATGGCAGAATAGCAGAAAAACTCCAGCAGAATAGCAGAATAACTTCAGCAGAATGGCAGAATAACAGAATAGCAGAATAACTTCAGCGGAATGGCAGAATAGCAGAATACCTCCAGCAGAATGGCAGAATAACAGAATAACTCCGGCAGAATAGCAGAATAACTCCAGCAGAGTGGCAGAATAGCAGAATAACTTCAGCAGCACAGCAGAATACCTCCAGCAGAATGGCAGAATAGCAGAATAACTTCAGCAGAATGGCAGAATAGCAGAACAGCTCCAGCAGAATGGCAAAATAACAGAATAGCAGAATAACTCCAGCAGAATGGCTGAATAGCAGAATAACTCCAGCACAATGGCAGAACAGCAGAATAACTCCAGCACAATGGCAGAATAGCAGAATAACTTCAGCAGAATGGCAGAATAGCATAATAACTTCAGCAGAATGACAGAATAGCAGAATTACTCCAACAGAAAGGCAGAATAGCAGAATAACTTCAGCAGAATGGCAGAATACTAGAATAGCTCCAGCAGAATGGCAGAATAGCAGAATAACTCCAGCAGAATGGCAGAATAACAGAATAGCAGAATAACTTCAGCAGAATGGCAGAATAGCAGAATACCTCCTGTAGAATGGCAGAATAGCAGAATAGCAGAATAACTTCAGCAGAATGGCAGAAGAGCAGAATAGCAGAATAACTCCAGCAGTATACTTTTCGGGCAAAACATAGAATAATCCTATAAAAATTTCATTTAAAAATGACCTGTAAGTTCCAAAAATGGAGACTAAAATTTTAAAAATAGCCTTACCAAAGCAGCAACATCTACTTTACATAAATTGCGTTTTTCCGCTCATATAACTTGTCTCACAAAATTTTCAGATTCTCGCTTCTAATATTAGATGTTTATTCACTAAACTTTGAAAATTATTAGAAAAGAAAATACCTTTGTGGTGGTGATTTATATATGAAAGAGAAGGTTGTATTCACCATACAGTATTATCATAAAACGCCATTTAAATGTCATAACTTTTAAGGACACTCTAGTAGTGAACTATTATTTTGCTTTAATAAAAAAGGGGGAAAAAAACACCTCCTGTTGCAAAAAATAGTCTTAAGCGCTGTTGTTAATTGTCGTGCAGATGCCAGTCAAAATAAAAACATAAAGCCTTTTTTGTCTTTTCTTTATATTGTCCTGCTATTCTGTTATTTTGCTGGCGTTATTCTGCTCTTCTCCTGGAGTCTGCTATTCTGCCGGAGTGTGTCTGCTACGCTGCTGGAGTTATTCTGTTATTTTTTCTAGCTTAGGCTAATGTTAATTGTGCGAGGTAATATGCGAGAGGTATAATGCATAAAAGTCATTCTTAAATTAAAGTTGTCCTTTTCAATGTCAAAACTGATTTTCTAACAAATTATGGTTAAATGTTTACCACACACATAGTCTTAGGCCAACTTAAATCATCATACAGATGCGAGGTAAAATGAACAAAAGTTATTTTGCTAATCTGCTGGAGATATTCTGCTATTCTGCAGTTCTGCGTGAGTAATTCTATCATTCTGCTATTCTGCTGGAGTTGTTCTGCTGTTCTGCCATTTTGCTGGAGTTATTCTGCGATTCTGTTTTTCTGCCATTCTGCTGGAGTTATTATGTTATCCTGCAATTACTAGTATGTTGAAGTTATTCTGCTATTCTTATTCTTCTAGTCTGTTTTTTTTGGCCATTCTGCTTGAGGTATTACGCTATTCTGCTCTTCTGCCATTTTGCTGGAGTTATTCTTTTATTCTGCTATCCTGCTGGAGCTATTCCGCTGGAATTATTCTGCTATTCTGCTTGAGTTATTCTGCTGGAGTCATTCTACTATTATGCTGCAGTTATTCTGCTATTCAACTTGAGTTTTTCTGCTATTCTGTTGGAGTTATTCAGCTATCATGCTATTCTGCTGGCGTTTCTACTGCTATTCTGCTGGAGTTGTTCGGTTATTCTGCTGGAGTTATTGCGCTATTCTGCTATTCTGCCATTCTGCTATTATGCTGGTGTCATTCTGCTATGCTGCTATTATGCTTGAGCTATTCTGCCATGCTGCCGGAGGTTTTCTGTTATTCTACCATTCTGGGAGTTTTTGTGCTATTCTGCTATCCTGCTGGAGCTATTCTGCTATACTGCTCGATTTATTCTGCTTTTCTGCTGGTCATTTTCTACTATTCCACTATTCAGCTTGAGTTTTTCTTCTATTCTGCTGGAGTAATTCTGCTATTTTGCCATTCTGCTAGGGGTATTCCGCTATTCTGCCATTCTGTTGAAGTTATTCTGCTATTCTGCTATTCTGCCATTCAGTTGAAATTATTCTGCTATTCTGCCATTCTGCTGGAGTTATTCTGCTATTCTGCTATTCTGCCATTCTTCTGGAGGTATTCTGCTATTCTGCTATTCAGCCATTCTGCTGGTCGTATTTTGCTGTTCTGCTATTCTGTCATTCTGCTGAAGTTATTCTGCCATTCTTCTATTCTGCCATTCTGTTGAAGTTATTTTACTATTCTGCCACTCTGTTGAAGTTATTTTGCTATTCTGCCATTCAACTGGAGGTATTCTGCTATTCTGTCATTCTGCTGAAGTTATTCTGCTATTCTGTTATTCTTCCATTCTGCTTGAGGTATTCTGCTATTCTGCTATTCAGCCATTCTGCTGGAGGTATTCTGCTATTCTGCTATTCTGTCATTCTGCTGAAGTTATTCTGCTATTCTGCCATTCTGTTGAAGTTATTCTGTTATTCTGCCATTCTGCTGAAGTTATTCTGCTATTCCGCCATTCTGCTTGAGGTATTCCGCTAGTCTGCCATTCTGCTGAAGTTATTCTGCTATTCTGTTATTCCGCCATTCTGCTGAAGTTATTCTGCTATTCTGCTATTCTGCCATTCTACTGGAAGTACTCTGCTATTCTGCCATTCTGCTGAAGTTATTCCGCTAATCTGCTATTCTGCCATTCTGCCATTCTTCTGGAGTTATTCTGCTTTTCTGCCATTCTGCCATTCTGCTGGAGTTATTCTGCTAGTCTGCTATTCTGCTAACTTCACACAGACCAAATAAAGTGAAAAAATTATTTGTCTCTTCAACGATTACTACCGTTGTTATAAACATAATTTAATGTTTGTTTTTTTATTGCAGCCTGGTTGGACAGAGAGTCTGTAATGTGCACATTACACATTTTGTTGTATATTTTATCTTATCTAAAAAAAGCAAGCCTAAAACTATTATAGATTCAGTGACAATGAAAACACAATGCCAACAGAAGATCTTTACTGTGTTTCAAAATCAAGTAGATCTATAATTGAGCCGCGCCATGAGAAAACCAACATAGCGGGTTTGCGACCAGCATGGATTCATGCGCAGTCTGGTCAGGATCCATACTGTTCGCTAACAGTTTCTCCAATTCCAATAGGTTTTAAAAGCGAACAGCATGGATCCTGACCAGACTTGCGTTCTGTTCCTTAATCGACTATTGAAAAAGGAATAGGGAATCAGATCCTTATTTCCTTATTGGATGTTATCATCTAATATATGTCTAGTTCCTTATTCGAACTTTATACATCTATTTTGAAACATACCTTCTCATATCCGTGGAAAATACCGCTTACATATTTATGCCGGTAATGAATACCTACTTTCTGAAAAGATTTTATTACATTTCAAGTAACTACTTTCATTTTTCATTTTATATCTGTTCTATTCCTTGATCGACTTTTGAAAAAGGAATAGGGAATTAGCACCTTATTCCTTATAGGATATTTCCATCCTATAAAAGTCCAGCTCCTTATTCGAACTTTATAGCTCTGTTATGAGGCATATTATCTCATATCCGTGGAAAATACCACTTACATACTGAAAACATTTTAATAAATACCTACTTTTTGAAAATATTTTATTGCAGTTCATGTATTTTAAGTTTTTGTATTCTATTCTTTATTCGGCTTTTGAAAAAGGAATAGGGAACTAAATCCTTATTCCTATTTTAAGTGTATAGTTATATTACCAATGTCACGTTTTGACTAATACAAACACACATATCTTTTTGCTATTTGTAATTAATTGCTGTCTTACATAGATCTATTTATTAGGTTCTACATGCTTCAACTGACTTGAAGACTTTCGGACAAAACAATGGATCCATTTAGTGCATTCCGGGCGTTCTGAGGTACTTTATTTGGTATCGAAAAAGGAAAGGTTCTGTGACAAAATCAACCCAAATAACATGCTAATTACAGTCCATGTTTTATGACTTGTCAGACTTATTCTTGCGTAAGTATCTCGGAATTCCTTAGCCCAATTTTGAGGATTTTATGGGGAAGGGTTACCAAGGGCTATTTAAGATAGAAATGATAAAGAGCGTTATAAAAGCTCGTGCAAACTTTGTCGGAGTTTTATTGTGCGAGCGTAGCAAGCGAGAAAAATACATATTTCATTTCTTTTTACTCAGAACGAAAGACAATTTACCTATGCGAGCGTAGCGAGCGAGAAAAACATGCATCATGTATAAATTTTCTCCCAGAACGCTGTTATTCCGTGGAAGTTGCATATTAATCTACATTCAGAAAGCAAAAAAAGGTAAAGTACTAGAAACTTTACATGATGCACTACATGAGATTCAAGGACTACAGGGGTAATTTCTGGTGATTTAAACCTTAGTATGTAGATCTATACTGTATACGATTAACGTTTTAAACTGTAGTCCAAACTAGGACGTTTCCGGACAGCGTTATAACTTTTGACTGTCGCTGTCCCGTTAGAGGGATGACAGAAAAATAATAGGAAATACTGAGTTATTTTTCTTAAGGGCAACATCTCCACTGGCCTCTAACACTCGAAAGACCAAAATAGTGGAGGAAATTTCCGGGGAAATTTTGACCGCTGCCGATCTGGGCGTTTAAATGCTGACTTTGCTGCGAATACAAGATAAATTCAAATAAAACTTACATGTATCAAAAGGGTATTCCTCATTAATTTATGTAAAAACTCAAATAATTTCCAAAAATACGTGTTTTTTTCTGGTAATTTAAACCTATGTACAGTTCACGATTAACTTTTACCGTATGCGTAAGCGATAAAACCAGTAACTTTACACGACGGTGTCTAACAGTGATTTATCCTCCGTTATTTTGGTCCGGTTAGATTGCCCGTCACAAATATAAAACAATCTGACCGACGGATTATGTTAACTAGGGTTAAGACACTTATTATTAAGCGGTGTGAACGATCTCCATAACTGGAATGTAATGATCTTCTATTAGAAATAACATGTTTTAAATAAAAAATCGTTCAGTTTTTACCAACGGAGAATTTATATTGTTGTTTTACTTTTTGTTATATAATTATGAATTATGAGATTTCTCATTTCGGAAACTTAATAGAACTCAAGAAAGATAATATGGTGTTAACATATGTGATGTAACAGGGTCTAATGGTTCACACTATTAAATATCAGCAACAACAACAACAACAACAACTGTTCTCTATAACTACTCGAATGTCGTATGTCGCGCACTGAACGACATTCAAATTTGTTTGTCAGAGTTGTTCGTAAAAGTTCGAATGTCGTATGTCCATTGTCGTTTTTTTTCATGACATTCAAATTTTTTTACGAATGTCGTATGTCGTATGTCGCGCAGGGAACGACAATCATTTTTTGTTTATCAGTGTTCAAATGTCGTATGTCTAATGTCGTTTTGTGCACGACATCCAACTTTTTTTCGAATGTCTATGTCGTATGCCACGCACTGAACGACATTCAAATATTTTTTGTCAAACTTCGAATGTCGTATGTGAAATGTCGTGTTTTTTGCATGATATTCATTTTTTTCGAATGTCGTATGTCGCGTACTGAACGACATTCAAATTTTGTTTGTCAAAGTTCGAATGTCATATGTCCGATGTCGTTTTGTGCACGACATTCATCTTTTCGAATGTCGTATGTCATATGTCGTGCACTGAACGACATTCAAATTTTGTGTGTCAAAGTTCGAATGTCGTATGTCCAATGTTGTTTTATTCACGACATTCAACTTGTTTCGAATGTCGTATGTCGTATGTCGCGTACTGAACGACATTCACAATTTTTTGAATGTCATATGTCGTATGTCGTTTGTTTAGCCAACTTCACACAGCTCACAAATTGAATGACTGAGTTACAGAGATGGAAAGAAAAATACTGTGTAGATACAAAGGCAATGGAGGAGGAAGTGGAATGATTCCGTAATTAGAATGTAAAGAGCAGAAAGACTCAAACTATTGCTTACTGTTTCCAGATGACAAACATTATCAGTGGGTGTAAAGATGACATATTTTTGACTTTGGACTGAAACATGTTTTAATATCTATAAAGTGCCATGGAAAACACCTGAATCTGGCTTGTATTGAGTTTTCATGTTCTTTAAATCTTCCAAATATTTTGTTTAGTTCAGTATACCTTCGCGTGTTTATCTTTCATTTGTAATTTAGGGTGAAAATCGGATTGTTATGTTTTGTTTTCTTTATTGTTATGATACTGATTTGTTTCCACTTTTGGGAAGATATTTCTTTAGTTTTTATGCTGGACGCTGCTGCAACATTATATTTTAACTGACCGTGTTAACGTTGTTTGACTACATAAACATTTTGTGAAATAACATTACACAGATTAGCAAAAAAAATCTTGTTCCTAAACTAAACTTGATTGTTGATGTACCTTTTCAAATAAATATTTATAATACACGTAGCTGATATACTTGTGTTAGTCCGTGGTCCATTTCATATTGCATTAATATAAGTATGTGACACGACGGGTAAAAAGGACAATAAGGGCAAAATTACAAAATAGATATTTCTATTTATCACATATACATGTACGAAGAAAAAGTTCTATCTGAAATGTTTACATTGTTATGCTTACGGCTTCAATGATTTAGTCATTCAAACTGACCATTAAAAAGTGCGTCGCATATTAAACATCGGTAAACTCCCTCATACATTGTGTATGAATTTTAAATTATTTGCTTATAACAGGATGAAAATTGTAGTCGCACTTTGTTCTTTTTAGCGTATTTCTCGATTTAAATTATTTTACTTAAAAGAGAATTTCATAACGTTATGCAGCCAAAAAAAAAAAAAAAATGAAATGGAATTTTATGTTGTGTGCGTCTTTCTAACGTCACAACACGTCCGATGTAATGTCTGTTTACGCGCCGTTTGTTTCCCGCACTGAGATTAAAAATTGTTGCAAAATGCACATTTCAACGTAATTGAGCATAAAATAAAAAGAAAATGTGTTTGTTTTTCGTGAATATTGAATATATCTTACCTCGCAGTGAAAACATGTTCATATTTTCACTCGCGCTACGCGCTCGTGAAAATATTTGAAATTTTCTCAGTTTTCAGTGAGATATATTCCATATTCACTCAAAACAAACAAATGTCCTCTATTTATTGTATTTTGCCATCAAAATATTTTTATAAAATGCTTCTCCCCCTTCCGTTTGGATCGTCCATGTTTACAAACACGTTTGTGTATTTTATAGGCTGTACCAATAATTGTGTCATTACTGTTAAAATGTACATGTTTGGAAAACATGTTCTCTAAGACAACTTAAGTACATGTATGCATAGAGGTGATTTTCGTTTCAAATAGCATCATTAACTTTGCATATTTCTTGTATATGTATATGCAGAAACGCAGAACTTTGTTGTACTTTCCAAACATTCTTGCTCGCAATATTTTGGGTATTTTTCCAAAATTTCTATCCCCACATCATAAAACAAAAACTTTTAAGTATATCAGATTACACACTTTATTAACATTGACTATATAATGTTACGAATACTATTTATTGTTTGATTTTGTGTAACTTTAGACACGTGAAAAGCATACGAATCGTGCCAAAATCTAACTTTAGCTACTAAATATATTTTTTTCTGCGAATGATAACAAAACTAACCGTCTAGATTATCAATCGAGTAAGTTATAGATTATTACATATGAAGCATACAGATCTTATTCATAGACTAATTATTATTATTACTATTATTCATTTAATTTTAGTGAGGCATTTGGAATGCTAGCCAAATGTTGAAAGTGTCTGCATATTTGTTGTGGTATGGTGTAAACGTCCTTGCAAATTTTAACATTTTGCAAATTGGCCTTGCTTCCGTTTATCACCAGTACCTTATTGCTCTGTGACAAAGGTATTTCTGTTTAAAGTACAAGCTTCTATATATTTCTGTGATCGTACATTGTGTGAGTTCTAGTGAAAATCAATGCGGTAAATGTCTGGTGGAATCAAATCTGTCACACAAAACCGCCTGTATTTCACATGGAGCGGATTTAATATATCAAGTTGTCCTCTAGCACACAAGTCTTGCAATGCGTTTATCAACCAACTCATTCCAGTTGCTTCCAGTCTAGTTTCCCCACCAACGTTATATCTTCTGGTTCTGTGGTACCTTTTCCATACACGAAACTGTCCAACCCAACCATAATTATGCATGAAAAATTGTTGTAAAATAAATGTTCACATTTTCTCTTTCGCGGTCTTTGCACCATACTCGTGTGACCAACCTGTGACTTGAAACCCTGTCATGGTAATACATGCTATCGTCTTCAGATTATTTACGTAGAACCAACAACATTATAATAAGATTATAAGAAAATACATTTTCTTCTTGTAAGCTTATAAGCTTTTCTTAACTGAATACTTTCTGGGTCAAGCTTTTTCAGCAATTTTATTCATTTTAGAATAAAAATAATGGGATAGACGCTGCCACTTGCTTCGGTATCCTAAGTCTTCTATGATTAATTAAATGTTATTCTTTCTCTTTGGTGTTTTCCGCATAGTCTAATGCGGTATATTTAACTTAGTTTTGATAGAAGTTGTTATCTCTCGGTATGTGCTTAACTAACGAAGATCCTAACGGATGTTATGCCGGCAAAGTAGAGGTTAAATTCTTTTCTTTCTGTATACTTCAAGCCTTCATGAAAGTAACCTATGATCAGTTTCAGTCTTATGTTTCCGTTCTCTTGCTGAAATGGAGATAGCACAACTTCTTACAAGAGAGTCACTTTTACTGATGGTCCGAGTCATTGGTAGTCAACATCTAAATAAACTAGTTCGATGATATCCATTACAGTTGCCCCTTAAACGCCAATTCATGCAACTGCCTTTTGGAAGCAGTCGCCGAAAGCATGTGTCCTGCGCGGTCTTTCTCTTTACTTAATACGCAATATTTAGAGGTTAAGTTTTAATCAATTAAAAATTAGCTTTTAGTTTTTGAATTTTAAGTATTAATTCTAAATGGCCCTCCAGGGCTTCTATATGTGTGACTTGTCACTGACCTAAAAACTTGATGAATAATGCTTTTGCGTGACCGGTTAAACCATAACCCACCATCAGTATTAGCCCGTGATTGCATTTATGAATACTTTTGACTGTTTAACTGAATTACTAGATGCTTTTAAGCATTTAGAAACAAATAATTGTTTGATTTTCTAGTACGTAAGATAACTTTCAAAATATAAAATAACATTTCTATAAATATTTCCAAAATGAAGTTCTGTAATTAGGCGCGTAGGAAGGCCTAAAGAAAGTGGATTCACCAAATAGGGGAGGGTTAAGGGGACCGCTTTGGTCCCAATCGGGTCCAGGGCAGAGCCCTGGTAGGGGGACCAGGGGGCGAAGCCCCCCGGCGAAAAAAAAAGGTCTGCAGAAAATTATATAATATTTCAAGCTCTTATTGTTGGTATTATTTACAATTTATGGTTATTGAAGAAACCTTATCAACCAATACAAATTTTAAGCCATATATAGGTCAATTTTAGACCCGATGATTTTAAAAATTAGGAGACAAATGCTTGCGCCAACTTTACATTTCAGCAAAGATGGTCACCGGTTTTTACTAAATTATTTTAGCTATAATTTTAGAACAGAATTTTAAAGACATTTTGGCATAAATAGAAGTCAGAAATCTGAGTCTTTTAAATTTTACCAATTTTATCGAATTTTACTCAATTTTAACAAATTTTAAACAGTGTAAACATTAATCTAATAAAACTAATAGAAATGGCAATATATCATCTGAAACTTTCAGCACCGTAAGAAAATAAACATAGCTCGAACTCTATGGCACATTTGATAAGAAAATAGCAGAATGTTAATTAAAAATGCATAGAAACAACCGATTTTTTTCTAAAATTACCTGTAAAATTTCATACAGCGCGATCGTAAATAGCTAGTTCTTTTTTATTGTAAATAAATGTAAAACACTTCGGCCAGAAGATATCAAAAACAGAATAGAAAAATCTTTAATCACCTAAAAACGGCAGCATTTTAAAAACAAAGAGTAAACAGTGTTGTCAAACAAGTTTCTGTTAAATTACATATAGTTGATGGTACTTACCGAACGAAGCGTGTCAAGTTTATAGCGGATTTTAATAACTTTTAAATAAATCTTTGTTCTTAGTGTTATTATGGTGTTTTAGCAATAAAAAGTAGAGTAAAGACAGTCCATGGCCGTGGCAGTTGTCCCCTTTGATGTTTTGTGTGTAAGCAGGAAGGGAAACCACGAGTATCCTTGTACATGTAGATGAATTCGTAAATCAATAACTTGCAGTAAACAATAGAGCTATTAAAACATTTTGTAACATCTAAAAATGTAAAAAGAATAAAAAATGGCAAAATTATGTGGATTCACGGGCGTACTGGCGTATAGGTAGCTACGCGCCTTAAGCCAGCGGAAGATGTAGTCCCCGAAATAATTTCTGTTCCGTTTTGAAAATTTTCAGCACTTTATAAAAGTGTTATTTAATCCAGTCCATATATAACCATTCTTGGACCAATATCTCTTTTATTCAGGATAGATATCATAAAATGATGTCAGACCATTATAGTTTTGCTCACTGGTTTTAAGTCGGGCCGATATCATGTCTAAGTCCGATATCGATCAGGTATCAGACCGTCTATCCGTCACTGGGGATACTCCATCTTTTACGCAGTTCACTGTTATTGACAATTTTTTTTTTATCAACGTTGAAATCGGCATGCCAAACAGCTTACATTTATTACATTTAAATGCACCTGTTCATAATGAAGCACTGACCCTCAGGACTATGTATGGGAAAATATAAGAGTGAACTAAGTGTTGACTGAAAAAGGGCAAAATTTATTTTGCCGACCAATACGTTAACAGATATATATTTTCACATTTCTGGGCGAAAAATACCGCTTTATTCAAAATATGACCCTGCGATGTAAAGAGGCCCCACCCAGGGGGTCCCGTGTTTTACATAGACTTATATAGGAAAAAAACTTTTAAAATCTTCTCGCCTGAAACTGCAAGGCCTAGGCTTTTGGTATTTGGTACGTTGCATTGCGTAATGGTCCTCTACCATAATTGTTCAAATTATGCCCCAGGGATGAAAAGAGGCCCTGCCCTTATTTTTCGTATGGAGGCATGTACAAATATAGTCTTTAAGAAAGTAAAAAAGAATTTAAAAAGAATGAAGAAATATAAAAAATGTAGCTTATTTTCGTAAAAAAAATCTTATTTTGCGAAAATAACCGTATCTATATCTAAAACCTTATCATTTTAAAAATTTTAAAAATATACTTACAGAATATTAACTGAATCTTGAAATTTAATTGTTGAAGATCAGAAATTACCTATACACGTTTTTCCACCAATAAAAGCACGTAGTTGTTTGAATGTTTTATTCTTCTCTTTTTAATTTACCATCATATACTTATATAACCGTTAACCATTTCTGTTTGTTTGTTGGTTTTGTTTTCAAATTAAAAACGTGAATTGTACAGTGGTTTTTGCCGTCGGTTTATCGCATGTTCGGTCACCAAAGGAGAAAATTGCGGTTACTTTGTTTGATCAACGTTCACACCTATTTATACAATACAATAATACAATACAATATCATTTTATTGCATTAAACATATTACAATGCTTATAAAAAAAAAAAAAAAAAAAAAAAAAAAGGTACACGACCTATAGTAGCAAAATTTCAAAGCTATAAGGAGCGAGAACTTGTGCGAGTCACAGCTAAAGACAAAGTAGACAATCTGAAATCAAAAAATAAGGGCGTTGGTGTACAACAAACCAAATCCGTTCTGGCAAAGAGAAAGGAACTTTTCCCTGTAATGGAGAGAGAGAAAGCTAAAGGAAAAAACGTGAAGTGGGCAGGCGCTAAATTGTTAGTTCGAGACGGTAATAGTGGTCCTTTCCAGGAGATTTCCAGTTAGGAACAGCAGGAGGAGCTACAAATCCTATCGTGGAATATAAACGGTTTAATTAGAAAATTACAAGATGAGGAATTTATAAATTATGTGAAAAACTATGATATTCTTTTCTTAAGTGAAACATGGTGAAGTAAATCTCATATGCTGAATTTAGAAATAAACGGATATAATTCTTTTCATTTATATGGAAATAAATCTACAGGGACGAAAAAAGGACGATATAGTGGCGGATTATCCGTTTATTATCGTAATAAACTAAAGTCTAAAGTTTCTATTGTTGACAGCAATAATTTTGGTATTGTTTGGTTAAAAATTAATCATGATCTGTTTTATTTTAGTGAAGATGTATATATATGTATTGCTTATATTCCACCATCAGGTTCAAAAATTTTTTACGATAAAGATTTTGACTTTTTTGAAGAAATAGAGAAAGGAATTGAAAAATATAATCAGTTAGGCAAAACATATGTTACAGGGGATTTAAACTCGAGAACGGGTAATTTAATTGATATTTTGGAATTTGACAGATATCTTGATAGCGATCAGCTAGATATTGAATCATCATTAGCAAGTCAGTATGATATTCCTATTAGATATAATAAGGATTCCGTAATTGATGTTAATGGGCGGAGACTTGTCTCGCTTTGTAAATCGACTAGTCACGTGATTGCAAACGGGCGAATCCATAACTCATATGGCCATACATTTTTATCATCACGTGGTCTCAGTACAACGGACTATTTACTAGTAGATAAAGAAAATCTCTGCACGATTAGTAGCTTTGATATTGACGAATGGTCAAATTTATCTGATCATGCTGCACTTCGTTTTACATTTGATGTAAAAACAAATAATAATAAAAATAATATAAAATTGAATACTTCAAATACCGAAAGAAAAATAGTATGGGACGAGGAAAAAGTACAGACTTTTAGAATTGCCATTTTAAACGATGTTACTGGTATTTGTAATGATGAGGATCGTTCACAATCTATTAATGATCGGGTAATCAGTCTTACAGAAATTTTACATAAAAATGCATTGGAAACATTCGGAAGGGATGTATCCTTTTCAAATAATGATAAACCCCATCAAAGTAAACCAAAATGGTTCAATGATGAATGCTACACAGCAAAAAAGGTATTTAAAAGGGCAAGAAATATTTTTGTTAAAAATGGTACGGACGAAAATAGAAAACATTTTGTAAAAATGCGTACGCAATATAATAAAATAAAATCAAAAACAAAATATAGATTTAAGTTGCGTGAGAGTCGTGAACTTGAAAATATTGCAACGAAACAACCCCGTAGGTTTTGGAAATCGGTTAAAAAATGTTTTAAAAAGAAAAGTTCTAAAAATAAAGATATAGAAATCGATCAGCTTCATACGCATTTTGCTACATTATTTGGTGAAAACAGTGATGCAGATGTAAATATTGAAGAGGATAAGTTTGAAAATATCGATGATGATGAACTTGATTTACCAATTTCTGAGCAGGAGGTACATAAAGCCGTATTCAAACAAAATAACTTTAAATCTTCTGGCCCAGATGGCATTTCAGCAGAAATAATCAAGTCATCTTACAGTATAATCTCTTCTCACCTTGTTTCAATTTTCAATCAAATTTTTGACAGTGGGGAATACCCTGAAAGTTGGGGGACTGGATACATTTTCCCTATATTTAAAGGGGGTGATCCAAAAGAATGTAAAAACTACCGTGGTATAACACTAAATAATATTCTGTCTAAAATATATTCATATATATTACTTAACAGACTAACCGCATGGACAGACAAATACGAAACACTTGTAAATTGTCAGTTTGGATTTCAAAAAGGTAAAAGTACGGTAGATTGTATATTTCTTTTACATTCAATTGTATCCAAGGTGTTGTATTCCGGTAAAAAATTATATTCTATATTTATAGATTACGAGAAATGTTTCGACAAGATAAATCGTTCATTCCTCTGGCAAAAATTACTAGCAGAAAATGTTAGCACCAAAATGGTAAAAGCAATAAAATCAATGTATGCAGTTGTTCGTGCTTCTGTTAAGTATAATGGGCAAGTCCACCCAGATGTTATAAACTCTCATCAAGGGGTAAAACAAGGAGACCCAAGTTCTTCACTTTTATTTATGATGTTCGTAAATGATTTAATGAAAAATATAAATGCTGATCTTGATGGTATATTCTCTATCAATGAACTTAGTCTGTTTCTAATACTTTACGCTGATGATCAAGTATTATTTTCCACCAATCCTGAAACTTTGCAAAGTATGTTAAAGAATGTAGAAACGTACTGTAATACTTTTGGTTTAAAAATAAATACAAGTAAGACCAAGGTCATGATCTTCGAAAAAGGGAGACCAACCAATTTTACCTTTTATTTATACGGCGATAAACTTGAAGTGGTATCATCCTTTAAATATTTAGGTATATACTTCTTTAAGAATGGCAATTGGTCGCGTACGCAAAAAGCTATAGCAGATCATGCATCAAAAGCGTTGTATCGACTGTTTTCTATTTTCTACCAATATGAATTCAAAACCAGTGAAAAATGTAAATTATTTGATACGCTGGTTTCCTCAGTTCTAAATTACTGCTCAGAAGTATGGGGGCCGTAGATGGAAAAGATATAGAATTAATCCATACAAAATTCTGTAGAAAAATTCTTGTTGTTAATAATTCAACAAATCTGACAGGATTATATGGTGAACTTGGCAGGGAACCCATGAAAATTAAACGACATATAAACATGATTAGATACTGGTTAAAAATTCAAAAGTTAGGTGAGAACAGTTTATTGAAGCAAATGTTTAATATGCTAAAGGAAGATACAGAAAACAATATAACATATAATGGTCAGAACTGGGCGTATCAAATCAAAACTATTTTGGACAGTCTGGGCTTATCTGATATGTGGAATAATTTTCATAATTATCAAAATATGTCGGTATTTGATTTTATTAAACAAAGAATATTTGATCAGTATCACCAAACTTGGTATGCAGATATCAATAACTCACAGAGATTAATAACATATTCTAGGTTCAAACATAATTTTACTCTCGAACCATATCTTGATTACTATAGTCTAGCAGAACGATTCAAAGTCGCCCTTAGTAGATTTCGTTTATCTTCACATAGTCTTGAAATAGAGAGGGGAAGATATTACAATATTTCAAGATCAGAACGAATCTGTAAATTTTGTACATCGAAAACTGTAGAAAACGAATATCATTTTCTGTTAACATGTCCTATATATTCAGATTTACGTAGGAAATTCTTAAAGTCATATTATTTTACCTGACCAACTTTGCAAAAATTTGATAATCTTTTAATGTCTAGAAACAAGAAAGATATAATTAATATAATTAATCTATCAAAATATATATATTTTGCAAATAAACGTAGAAAAGAACTAGACAAATAAATATTAACATGTTATTGTTATTTTAGTAACTTATCGTAATACTTAAGCTTCTGCTTAAAGATATATTTGAAGTTCACATTTCTCTTAGAACTGGAGTTGCAAAATTTTCATTGTTTTTGTCACTACACTTGTATGTAGGCTAGAAGTAATGTTATATTACTTAATGCTGAATAAATTTTGTTGTTGTTGTTGTTGTTGTTGTTGTTGCTTATAGCACAATACATTTTAAACATAAGCAGATGAAAACATATCCAAAAGAGATAGAAAAGGACATTCGTAGATTCACATTTCTACTTATAACAGTGAACCACTGATTTTTTATATATATATTTCTTACTCTATACTTTTTTAAAACAACAAAAAAATAATTATGATTATGCAATTCGGATTTTATTTGCAAAGAAGATGAATTTAGCTAATTGATTTATTGACTTTTTAGATTTACAATTCATAATCGAATCGAACTTGTTCAAAGTTGGCCATCGGCAGTAATAAGGTTTAAGGTATTTTTTTCTAAGTTCGCGGTAGTTGGGACACACTAGCAAGAAATGATATTCATTTTCTAATGTATTCATACTACAAGATTTACAAATACGTTGACTGCGTTCAGTGTTATCATAGCGACCTGTTTCAATAAATAAATTGTGCGAGGATGTTCTAAATTTCGACAGTGCAATTTTGTATTTATTTTCCGATATACAATTTAAATACTGTTCAGTTTCAAAGTTGTGTTTAAAGATACAGTATGATTGCAGGCGGGCCGAGTTATTAATATCAGTGTACCAACGCTGTAAATATACATCAAAAATACGCTGTTTAATAACTTGAAATGGAATATCTATAATAAATTGATGATTCCAAATGTAATTTAATCCATGTGTATCTAGTATTGTTTTTACCTGACTAGCCCAGTTTTTACCTTTATAGTCTATACCGTTGTCAACGTCTGACTTAAGGAACATATATGTTTGTTTAACTAATGAATTATCGGGATGCTTAAGGATTTTAATCCAATATTTTATAATGTTGATTTTTCTAATAACAGATAGTGGTATACGTCCAAGCTCACCATATAGAGCGGATAGATTTGTAGAGCGTTTTACGCATAATACTCGACGCAAAAATTTAGTATGAACTAATTCAATATCTGTTGCTTCGTGCATTCCCCATATTTCAGAGCCGAAGTGGAGGATTGAACCTACAAGGCTGTCAAACAAATAAAGTATCTGTTTAATTGGTAATTCGATGTTATTTAGAATTGAGAACAGGCTATATAAAGCCCGCGACGCATGTTGTGCAATACATTTTTGACTGCGGTACCAATTACCATTTTTAAATAATGTGATACCAAGGTATTTAAAGGATGTTACAGTTTCCACTGGGGTGTTATAAATATAAAAGTTATGATAGGTGTGTCGGCCTTTCTCGAATATCATTGCCTGAGTTTTTGATACATTTATTTTTAATCCCCATCTCTGACAATAGTTTACAAGATCATCGCATTGGAGGGTCTCTGGTGATTTTGCGAAAAGCACTTGATCGTCAGCATAAAGTAACAAGAAATATTGAAGTTCATTTACAGTAAAAATATCCGCCATATTTGAGTTAATATGCTGAGAAATGTCGTTTACGAAAAACATAAAGAGGAGAGGGGAACTCGGGTCCCCTTGTTTTAACCCGATATTTGAGGTAAAAATGTCGGACGTCTGGGAATTGAACCGTACACAAGTGTTCCGCCGAGAACTTTACCTCCGGAACTTTTGTAGAATGGGGAATCTAAGAAAATATATAGAAGAAAGATCAATCCTCTTTTCCAGCAAGTTTTATTTTATTATTTTCCTTCATAAGAAAGTTGGCAGAATGATCTCCTACATATTAAAATATATGTATGTTATGTCTGATAATAAACATAAACATATTTTGAATATACATATAATCCAACAGAAATTACTACTGATTTCTAGAATTAAATTTGCATGATATTTGCATAAGCAAAGTCACTAAGGTTACCCTTGTTATTTCATGATCTAATTATAAATAAGCAAAATATAAAATGAGACGGATAATTAAGACTTTAGTTAACAAATGTTTGAACTGTAATTTTGTACCAAATCATTCACTTAACAATATTACCTTATAGATAATGAAATATTGTCAAGATATAAAGTTCTTTCAGGAGCTTTCAAGTTAACATACCATTATTACATAAATCTCAAAAATCACAAAATGATATCTAGAAAAATATATATTCACTATCCATGAAATGCCATATTAACCAAATTCAAGATATTTAAAGTTCAATCAGGAACTTTAAGTTTATGTACAAACAACTTATTTACACCTATTGCTTCTAACAAAAATGGTCAGAGCAATGTCAGATAACAACTTAATTTAATTTTCATTCTGACTTCTAATTTTAATTATTTTTCAAATATCAAAAACTCAAAGAGATACATAAGAACTCACTTACCTAAGAAAATATATAGAAGAAAGATCAATCCTCTTTTCCAGCAAGTTTTATTTTATTATTTTCCTTCATAAGAAAGTTGGCAGAATGATGTCTGCCTGCTGGAAAAGGGATCTTTTGAGGGTTCCTCTCGTTGGCCATTGGTCCTCGGATCTTGACCAATCCAAACGCAAAATTTCACATAATTTACATAAGGCGGAGATGTTAAATCTTTAGTTAAGTAGTAGAAAAAACTGTGAAAATCTTTAAGATGTTGTACATGTCAAGCCAGACAAACTATCACCTATGTTTTTAGAACAATACAGCTTAACATTTGCTAAAACAGCAAACATTTGATCACTTCCTTTGAAAGTAAGGGAAGTGTTAAGTGGCTTCATACCTAGCTACAGATGTCAGGATATTGAGACTTCTTAGTGTGATTACAAAAATTTAGCAAAGTAGTGCTTTTCTAAAAGATTACATTCCTGACTGTGGGAATATTAAGAAATATTAAAAGTGTAAAATATTTGTGGCCAAAAAGTAATATAGACCAAAGTTCAGAAACAAAGTATTTTACTAATAATAAATGAAAAATAAAATATAAGAAATTTACACAAAAATCACAGCATAACACCAGACCTAACAACCGTATACATTGATTTCAAGGCTTGTACTAATTTTCCGCTAACGTTTTCTTTCAATAGTTTTTGAAAAAGGAATGATCTATCTATTTTATCAAAGCACTGCATGTAATCGATAAAAATACAGTATAGTTTTTGTCCAGAAGCCAGAACCTTGCTTATCACTGAATGCAGAATAAAAATACAGTCTATTATTGATTTACCTTTTTGAAAACCAAATTGCCTTTTATCAAGTTTTTCATACTTATTGGACCATTTTGTTAACCTGTTTAAAAGTAACTGAGAGTATATTTTGGCAAGAACGTTAATTAAGGTGATACCGCGATAATTTTTTGCGTCGTTTATATCTCCTTTTTTGAAGATCGGTGTGATGATACCGTTTCCCCAGGAAGTAGGGTATTCGCCACTACTCAACAGCCTATTGTAAAGTGTAATCAAGAAAGGTGAGATTAAATCGTAACTTGCCTTAAATATTTCGCTTGTTAGATTGTCTAAGCCAGGCATTTTATTATTATTTTGTGAAAAAACCGCTGTCCGTACTTCCGCATCTGTAAATGCGCAATCTAAATCTTGGTCAATTTGGTCAGTGTTTAATTCCGGGTCTGCATTTTCGGAATGCTCATTACCAAACATCGATTTAAAATGATCAAAAAGGCTGCTTATGTTAAGATTATCAGCCTTGAGTGAATTACTTTTCAAGGACTTTTTTATTTTCTTCCAGAATAATCGAGGTTGGGATTTTGCCAAATTACCTATTTTTTGCCCTTCTTTCAATCTGTATTTATGCTGCGATTTTTTCTTAGTCCTATTATACTTTGTTCTTGCTTGAGTAAATAATATCCTATTATTGTCACTTTTGTTTCTATTAAAATTATTTCTTGCTCTTTTAAAATTCAGTTTTGCAGATTGACAATTTTCGTCGAACCATTTCTTATTCGGCTTTCTCGGCGTTTTGGATTTATGGAAATGAAAGTTAGTATTTTTTCCGAAAGATGCAAACGCACAGTCATGTAACACACTAGTGAACCTGTCTACTACGTGATCAATTGGTGACGTTGATATACTGTCTGTTAATTTACTTATAATATCCCGATTGTTTGTAAGCTGTAATCGGAAAAACGGAACTTTCTCACTGTCCCTAATTATTTTTCTGTTTTGATACTCTGTGTTAATATCTGAATCCGATTTACAATAAAGCGGTTCCGGTGCAGACATTGAAAGGCTAAACAGTATCGGGGCGTGATCCGAGTACTCGTTGAACTCCGCAATTTCGAAATATGAAATAGTATCAAAGTCTAAAAAGTTCAGTAAAAGATAATCAACAGTGCTTAAACCTTGACGGGAACAAAAAGTGAAATCGCCCGGTTCATTAAACGCGCGACCGTTAGCTATTAACAGACCTGTGGTCTGACATAAGTCGATCAAGCGCTTGCCGTTATGGTCTATGACCTTGTCCTTACTAACACGTGCGGGAATGTTTGTATTGGTGTTTAATACATTTATATTTTGATCTAAATATTTATCATATGTAACAAAGTCTTCCACGTTTGCAACTCGGCTATTAAAGTCGCCGGTGACATAGATTTTACCTAGATCGTTATATTTTAAAATGTCTAGTTCAATCTGTTCAAAAAAATCAAAGTCAGAGGCATTGAACACTTTTGAGCTATTAGGTGGGAAATATGCATGGCATATATATATATCTTGATTGACAACAAATAAATCTGCAGAAATTTTTAACCATATTATACCATGTTGATTTATGTCTACAACACTGATAAAGCGTTTAAGTTTTTCTTTGAAATAAATGGAAATACCTCCACTAAAACGTCCTTTAGATATACCTTTTGTCTTATTTCCAGAAATATGGATGCTACTGAAACCATTTATATCAATGTTAGTAATATTTTGATTAGATATCCAAGTTTCACTAAAACAAATAATGTCGAAGTTTTCAATATAAGACAAAACGTCAGGGTCCACGAGTTTACTTAACAGTCCATGTATATTCCATGCTAGAATACTTAATTCCGTCTCTTCTGGACGCCCCTAATTTTCCGTGCCCTCGGGTTTATGCAGCTTGCCGTCAATGTATAAATTCTTTTCGGCGAATCTAACATTCTTTCCCGCCTTTCTGGCTGTATCCATGGTAACATACAACGATTTACGAGCCTCTCTGATAGCTTTGGGTAGTTGAATCCCGATGCCATACCCAGCGATTTTCAGTTCATCACTTTTTTCATATGATTTAAGTCGAACCTTTTTCGCGTTCAGAGAAATAATGATAAGTCACCAGTATGGGTCGGGGTTTAGCTCCTTTCCTGCCAACCCTTTGAGAGTGTTCAATAAGGTGTGTTTCTGCTTCCGGCATCTGTAATGTATCTTTACAAACTGATTTCACTCTGGCCGTACATTCTTCGAATTCCTGTTCTGGAATGCCGTAAAACAATAGGTTAACCTTCATTGACCTAGATTCCATGTCGTCAAGTTTTGATTCTAGTTTTTCTTTTTCGTGTTCAAGATGCTTAGACGACGATTCTAGAGAATCACACTTTTTTCGTAGTGTTTTGAGTTCATCTCTTGCCGACAAATGTTCTTTCCTGTTGGCCTCATATGCACTTGACTGATATTCACAGGCCTTCTCCGTGTCCGTGACCCGGATTTCCAAGGTTTTGAATTTAGTTTCTAGGTTACCAACTTTTGAGTTTATAAGGTTAACTGTTTTTTCAATATTATCCATAGTTTTTAGTTTTGACTTTAACTGTTTAACTTCGTCCAAAATTTCCGTAGCCCATGGCGGCGTTGTAACCGGTAGCATAGGGGGCATAGGAAATAAATAATGCGACGACGAAGTACTCTGCATAGGATACGGGTTTTGCTGTGTAAAAGACATGGTCGGATAAGCTGTAAAACATGAGCTGCCACTTACTGTACTTATCGGATTTGTTGATCCGCGTTTTTTCTTTCGTGTAACGGATAATGATTGTCCACTATTCTTCCCACTATATTGCCCAGAGGTAAATGAGCCATCAAGTGACCCATCGAGTGAACTATCAAAGTTAATCCGATAAACACTAGTGCAATCGTCCAGGCCCTCACTGAGTGGTGAATTTGCAGGTCGTTTTTTGTTTTTCGTTTTTACATCAGAATTTTGTAAATTTGAACATTTTTTTTCTTGTGACATCTGTACACTGCACTCATAGTTAGGTAAATCCAAAATTCCGACTATAAAGATGTTTTTTAATCACAGTAAATCCAAATTTTAGATGGTAGTGTCCAAAACATGTTTTCACCCGCCAAAACGGTATAACGGTAAAAAAAATATGACGGTGTCCGCTACTTGTGCATACTTCTAAAGTATTGGGGTTATATTTTATACTGTTACCGGTACAAAATATTACATTGTTAAAACACATATTGCATATCCTCATGTTGTATTATATATACCTTGGGTGAATAAAGTATCAGTTTGTCTGTCTGACTAATTCTGAGAACCGCTTATTTATAAATGTGATGGCATAAATTAATAAATTAATTAATTAATTATTGATAGATAATTTTAATGGCCTTGTTTAGCTTAATCAGGCAGTACTTAGACGGCGGCTTGCATTTGAAGTAATTTATACTTTATTTGAAAATATTTTTTATCATATTATTCAAGTGAATAACTATAACCCCTATTTAAGATGTAACAATAGATTTGAAAAGAAAATTAATTACGTCAGTCAACGATTAATTCCTTTGAAGTAATATATACTTTGATGAAGTTAATACAATAGCGTTTTAAACTTAGTTATAATTTTCTGTATATAAAGATGACCTTATTTGATTTTATTATTCTATTGCAAATTACTTTTTCACATCGCACATATCGGTTTATTACTACTGTAATATTTGTGTTAATCTAAATGTACTCTTACAATGGCTTTCGTGACAGGACATAGTCAGACAAAGTACCTTAGTCTTGAAAAAAAACCCCGGACCATTTCAGGATTCTATAGCGCCCAAGAAATTTATCTAAATAATTATGTTCCGTAACATGTTTTAAACCAAGGGAGAATTTTTTTATATTTACCAAATTTCAAAGTTTGTAACACACTTAAATTTAAATTCAGAACCATTTTAATGTTTTCCGGGTCTTCTGTAATTTAGTTTTTCGGTCTTGAAAAAACGGAAAATTTCAGGATTCAAGACATTTATCAAATTAATTTAGTATAGGCTGTAGTATATATGTACCAAGTTTCAAAGTTTTAGCAAACATAGTTTTAAAGTTATAATCATTTAAATGTTTTCCGGATTTTGCTAAAATCGGTACTTTCGTCTTGAAAAACGGACAATTTCAGGATTCTATAGCGCCCAAGAAATTTATCAAATCAATTCAGTATTTTAATATAATATTAAGTATAGGGTGTAGTATATATGTACCAAATTTCAAAGTTTTAGAGTTATAATGATTTAATGTTTTCCGGGTTTTCCGTTAAAACTTTTCCGGGTTTTCTGATAAATCTGCCCCTTATTTTCGCACTTTAGGCTGATCACTACCAAATAGAATGTAAGCCTCCGCAGGTCTATCACAAGTAGTCCAAATATAAATAGTACTCATCTTCTTTCCTTTCCTAGTGCATTTTCTCGGCAGCAACGTGCTTAAATTTTACCCTACCGCGTTTCAGTATGTATCTCTTTGCATTCTATTGTAATCGGCATGTTCCCATCGCATGCTAGGTGAAAATGACGGCGTAAGAATTTAATGTCTCGAAAAGAGGAATTGAAAGAAGCGAAAAGTAGTAAATTCAGCGGGTTGTATTTAACGAACTGTAGTTTTCTTATATAAAAATTGACACCCACTTTTCTTTTTGTTTTTCTGAAGTAGCGATCTATAGTTCTTTATGGGAATATAAGTCTCTGAAAATCTGATATGCTAGATAATGTCGAAAAACCGTTACGAAGTAAGTGGATTTTATATGAAATAAAGGACGGATTACACCAAACCGGAAGTGACTACTCAGTGTTACATGTGAAGTAGTCCAAAATGTAGTTCCATGCTATGGATGAAATGTGGTATAATGATTGACATGAGGAGGTGACAGTTAAATTTTTGACTTATTTTTATTGCTTATTGTATTGAGAAAAGATCTAGACCATTTTCATTGTGAATTTCCTGGAATAAGTATTATTCTTTGCGAAAAATGTCTACCTACGCGTAATTGCTAAACGGCTGTTTTCATGGGGGCATTTTTAGAGGGTGATGTTTCTCAGAACAGATTATTTTTCTTATATACAACATAACATGTCAATATTTTTCTATTTTTGATAAGAAGACATGTTATACTAAATGACCATATATGGTTTTCATATCATTGAAATGCTCTAAAGTGCTGAAAATGAGGTCTGAATGTTTTGTTATTAATATGAGAATAAATAAGGAATTGAATTGGTAGAATGTAACCTATAAAGGGAAAACAGCTGGATTTAGTGGTGTTCAGCCTTTAGGCCTACCGACTCGTGCTGCCACCTACGTTGATATGAGTTACCGTTCGTCCAGCGCAAGTGGGAGGGAAAATTAAAAACCATGTAAATAAACTAAAATTACGTCCACTTTTTCAATACCTATTCCAAGTAATCGACGGTATCACTAGACCAGTGTAGCATCTTAGATACCTGTACAAAGGTTTTTATTTCTTAGAAATTAGAATGTCGTGTTTCAGAGCTTTTCCCCCCAAAAGTTACCACCCTAACAGTAACACAGAAAAAGTCTCAAACCCAGTTTTTTTTCCAATGATGACCTTAAAAGGTTCCCATACCATTGTAACTGCCTAGGTTATTTTGCTTTTCAACAATAGTTTTGCTATTTTGTAGACTTTTACTCATTAAATTTAGTAAACAGTCCGGCCTAGTCAAACTAATTCGACGCATACTGTATGATACAGTTTGTTCTATATAGTCAGGTCGGAGACTTCCCCTGGATTGAGAGACATTCTCTATCTATCTATAAATACTGCATGACACCCTTGCGAGTATTTTATGCAGGTGCGCGTCAGTGCATAAGAGTTTAAAAGCAGGAATGTACAGGAGAATTAAAGTAATACATAAAGTATTTGTGAGAATTTGAGAAAAAGCTGATAGTGCTAATAAAAAGGCGAAATGTACAGTAAAAGGATTAAAAACAGCCTGGTCACTCAGAAGTCCTGGCCCAGTTTGGTTACCCCTTGCCTAAACTGGTCCAGGGTAGGTGCTTGAGCAATGTCAGCCGGCAAAGAATTCCAGAGAATGATGGTACTTTTTTGGTAGCCGGGTAGAAAGAGAACTTGTAATAATTACAGGGTGTTTGAATTTGCCGGAAAGATTGGGAATGCATGTGTCTAGTGAGCCGGGTAGGAGGTAAAATATAAGATGGCATTGGCACTGCAACCAGTCCGTGGACAATCTTGTAAAACATCAGTAGCCTGGCATCATTTCTTCTGTTTGCAAGGGAACGCCACCCCAATTGCTTTAACATGTGTGTGACACTGCTGTAATTTGAATAGTCACAGGTGACCCATCGAGCGGCCCTGCGTTGGACCATCTCGATTTTATGTATGTTGAGCTGTGTATGTGGACTCCACACTGAGCTGCAGTACTCTAGTTGTGGTCTAACAAGGGTTTTGTAGGCAAATTCCCTAATATTTTGCTGTTTGGAGGGAATATTGCGCTTAATGAAGTTAAGTGTTTGACCAGCTGTTGAAGTGACCTGGTTTATGTGTTTGTTCCAGTTTAGATCTGAAGTGATGCTAACACCAAGGTATTTTGCATCACTCACGGTTTCTAGTGTCTGCCCATGTAGTGTGTAAGTGGATTTGTAAGGGTGTTTAGACTTGGAAATATTAATCACTGTACATTTGGATGGATTGAATTCCATGTCCCATGTGTGTTCCCATTTTCTCTCGATCTAAACATTGTCTCTTGTTCGAAAGACAAAATGTCTTTAGATCGAAAGACTCAAATTAGCTTAAGCAATGAAAGAGTAATTAAAACTCTCTTTTTAGAATGCGCAAATTTATTTCAAATATAGAAAGTTATATTTCTTTTATCAAATTTTCAAAATCAAAATTATTTGGTAATTTTGTTTAAGCACTATAATGCTTAAGCAAACTTCTATGATAATGTGTTTCTTGTAAAGTTTACTTGAAATAACAAGTTGTTTCAATGAATAAATAATGCGACTGTAATGAAATGATAGTTTTAATAATGATTTCATGTTTTTTCAACACTTAAGCTAAATACAGTCTTTCGATCGAAAGACATTTTGTCTTTCAAACGAGAGACTGTGTTTAGACCGAGAGACTGTCTCTCAATCCAGTGGAAGTCTCCCCGACCTGATAGTGTGACGGTCAAACTGTAAGGTCGCGGTGGCTGCAAATGTCAGAAAATTAAAAAGCAGCCACTCAGCAACAGTAAGCATGTCTACCCTGACACCAGTTTCAGTAACAGCAGAATGCCGATATGACACTGAATTAGTAATTTAATTACAGTTCTAAATAAAACACAAATGAGACATTCATAAAATGTCAGCGGGGCAAGTTTATACTTCAATGTCCACATAAATTCATTATCGAGATGTAGTCATTACAAATATAATGATTACATCTCGATAATGAATTTATGTGGACATTGATGAAGACCTGTGTTATGCCCCTGCAATGCTAAATTATCCCACTCTGATTTTTAGCTCCACTATTCGGAGAATAGGGGAGCTAATCTACTTGCACTGGCATCGCCGTTGGTGTTGGCGTGAGCTTTCTTGGTTAAAGTTTTTCGGCAACCTTAGTTTTTCTGTGATATCTTTGTTACTATTGCATATATATTAACGTAACTTCACATAAACATTGTCCAGCATACAAACAAAGTATGTAGAGGGGCTGGGCCCATTATACATAATGTCAAGGTCACCAAGGTGTTATACTTGCGTTATGTTTAAGGTTAAAATTTTTCGGCAACCTTTGTAATTCTGTCATATCTTTGTTACTATTGCTTATATGTTACTGTAACTTCAAATAAACATTGTCCAGCACACAAACAAAGTATGTGCAGGGAATGGGCCCATTATACCCAAGGTCGAGGTAACCAAGGTGTTATACTTTGGTTATTTTTAAGGTTAAAGTTTTTTGCCAACCTTTGCTTTTCTGTCATATCTGTGTTAACCATTGCTTATATCTTACTGTAAGTTCACATAAACATTGTCCAGCATACAAACACAGTATGTGCAGGGGTTGGGCCCATAATACCCAAGGTCAAGGTCACAAAGTTGTTATACTTTGAATTATTTTCATGTTAAATTTTTTCAAAAGCTTTGTTGATAGACATATCTTTGGTACTTTAAAAGATAATGACTTGAAATCAAAAATATCTGCATGTGTGGTTAGTTACAATCCCCATAACTCTTACTGTATTTTTGACAGAATTATGCCCCTTTCATACTTAAGGTTTTTTGGCAATTTTCGCTTTCTGGATATAACTTTAGTACAATAAAAGATAAAGACTTGAAACTTAAAATGTATCTTTATCATCATCATCTGTATGTGTGGTAACAATCCCCATAACTCTGATTTGTATTTTTGACCCAATTATGCCCCTTCCATACATAAATTTTTTGACAAACTTCATTTTCTGGACATAACTTTGGTACTATATAAGATAATGACTTGAAACTCGAAATGTATCTTTACCATCATCATCTGCATGTATGGTAACAATCCCAAATCCTGTAATTTGTGTTCTTGACAGAATTATGCCCCTTGGTGTATCTTCCTTTTAGAAGTAGAGGTCTCTTATTGAGACATGTATTCATTTTACTGTCAAATCGCTGAATAGTGGAGCGCGCTGTCTTATGGACAGCTGTTGTTTTGTTTACAATTTTATCAATGAGAGAAAGATGGCGTTAATCCCATGTAGCCTTACTTATTTGGCTTATCGCGATGACTTATTTTATGATTGTTATTTTATAGTTGTCAGCCCTCGAAGCCTTACCCATAGATCTGCATTTTACTGTTAGGAAAACAAAGACGTTAAAATCCAAAAAAAGTCATAAAATACTGGTCAAACTTACTTCAATACTTGCTCCAATAAATTAAACATAGGTAAAGTGATATTTATGTAGAAACTTCAAATAGGTTTATATCTTATAATTTTAAAAAAGAGACTTAAATTTTCGGAAATATGTGTAAACAGGTGCAAGCAGATATAAACCCTGACACCGCTGATGACACTAAATTGCAGAATCAAAACACAAAATACACATAAATAAAATTTTAGCAAGGCAATTTTATGCTTTAATGTAAACATTATTATCTTTAATACAAACACATTTTACATGTACCAGAAAATGTTCCCAACAGTTTTCATTGGGGATTTTCCAACAGAAATATGATAAGTTTGGACGGGATGAGACAGAGACAGTCAAATGTTATCACGCTGTTCCATTCCAAAATGTCCTATTTCATAAATATTTCAAGTATTATAAAAAGAACTTCATTTTCTGAAAGTAATTTCTCTGATCTGAAAGTGACATTTGATCCATACTTAGGAGAACATGCCTTTAGTATTCCCTATATAACAACACTTGAAGTAAAAAATATTATTTCTAAACTAAATGCACATAAATCTACAGGTCTTGATGGATTAGGACCTAAAATTTTGAAACACTGTGGGGATGTTATAATACCATACATTACATCAATTATAAATAACAGTATATACTGTTGAATTTTCCCTGATAAACATAAAGAGGCTTGGTCTTGCCTATTTTTAAATCAGGAAGTAAAGAACTTGCAGAAAATTACCGCCCAATTTCAATTATACCTGCCATTTCCAAAATATATGAGCGCCATATTGCCTCACATCTTCAATCATTTTTTCAGAATACAGGTATAATACACAACAAACAGTCTGGGTTCAGGAAAAATCATTCTTGCAATTAGATTAATTGATGCTTAGACTAAAGATACTGATAGTGGAAAAATAATTTCTTGATTTAAGAAAGGCGTTTGATCTTGTCGACCATGAAATATTACTTTACAAATTGAAATTATACCATTTTTCTTGAAATACACTAAGTCTTTTCAAGTCTTATCTATCAAATAGGAAACAGTAATAGTCCAAGTGGGTAACTTACAATCGGACCTACTTACCGTCAAATCGGGTGTTCCTCAAGGTTCTATTCTAGGACCTTTACTGTTTTTGAAGTTACAGCATAGAAATTTGGACCACATGTGTAATTTCTGATACAGATTTCTGTACTCATCTTGAATAGTTCTAATCATGACATACTTTCATGTTAGCTCACCTGTCACAAAGTGACAAGGTGAGCTTTTGTGATCGCGCGGTGTCCATAGTCCGTGCGTCCGTAAACTTTTGCTTGTGACCACTCTAGAGGTCACATTTTTCATGGGATCTTTATGAAAGTTGGTCAGAATGTTCATCTTGATGATATCTAGGTCAAGTTCGAAACTGGGTCACATGCCATCAAAAACTAGGTCAGTAGGTCTAAAAATAGAAAAACCTTGTGACCTCTCTAGAGGCCATATATTTCAGATCTTCATGAAAATTGGTCAGAATGTTCACCTTGATGATATCTAGGTCAAGTTCGAAACTGGGTCATGTGCCTTCAAAAACTAGGTCAGTAGGTCTAAAAATAGAAAAACCTTGTGACCTCTCTAGAGGCCATATATTTCATAAGATCTTCATGAAAATTGGTCAGAACGTTCACCTTGATGATATCTAGATCACTTTCGAAAATGGGTCACGTGCCTTCAAAAACTAGGTCAGTAGGTCAAATAATAGAAAAACCTTGTGACCTCTCTAAAGGCCATATTTTTCATGGGATCTGTATGAAAATTGGTCAGAATGTTCATCTTGATGATATCTAGGTCAGGTTCGAAACTGGGTTACGTGGGATCAAAAACTAGGTCAGTAGGTCTAAAAATAGAAAAACCTTGTGACCTCTCTAGAGGCCATATATTTCATAAGATCTTCATGAAAATTGGTCAGAACATTCACCTTGATGATATCTAGGTCAGGTTCGAAAGTGGGTCATGTGCCATCAAAAACTAGGTCAGTAGGTCAAATAATAGAAAAACCTTGTGACCTCTCTAAAGGCCATATTTTTCATGGGATCTATATGAAAGTTGGTCTGAATGTTCATCTTGATGATATCTAGGTCAGTTTCGAAACTGGGTCACGTGCGGTCAAAAACTAGGTCAGTAGGTCTAAAAATAGAAAAACCTTGTGACCTCTCTAGAGGCCATATATTTCATGAGATCTTCATGAAAATTGGTCAGAATGTTCATCTTGATGATATCTAGGTAAAGTTCGAAACTGGGTCACGTGCCATCAAAAACTAGGTCAGTAGGTCAAATAATAGAAAAACCTTGTGACCTCTCTAGAGAACATATTTTTCATGGGATCTATATGAAAGTTGGTCTGAATGTTCATCTTGATGATATCTAGGTCAGGGGTGTAAAATTTCCCTCGCCCGCTCGCATTGGCGAGATAAAGTCTGAGTAAGACGAGTGGACCTCACTGTATACTCGACCGATTGGGCGAGTGGTTTTTTACGTCCTTACTTTACCAAAGTTCAGAAATTACATCTCCAAAACGTCAACAAACTTTGAGATGGTACAGTCGCTACCTGGATTGACTGGAATTTACCCGCGAATCGTAAAGATATCAAAACGTCATGCCGGTAATTTTCCATTCCACAAGCACGTGCGACCTGTCGTAATATTTAATTTACATCGACACGTACACAAAAAACCGTGCGTAGTGCATTCATTTTTTAACATTTTCGCTTCAATTTTTCAACACCCCTTGAGAAATAATACAATTTGAATTCTATAATGATTTTAAAAAGATATCGACAGAAATGTAGGCAAAATTCTATAAAAACGGTCGAATTTTCATATAATCATTTGTAAAATTTCAAACAGCGCGATCTTAGTTACTTATTTCTTTCTAAAAGTAAATAAATGATGAATACTCTGGGCATAAAATTCAGACTTTTGACCAGAAAGTACGTACAACAAACAGAATAAAAAAATCTTAAATAATGAAAAAGCCGCAGCAATTACAATACATGGAGTAAAACGATTTTTGGCAAACAGATTCCTGTTAATGCGGCAAAATAGGTTACGTGACCTCGTGAACGTAAATAGAAATATGATTTTAAAATAAAGCAATGTGATGTCATTGCGGTTTTTAATAAGTTTTAAATGAATCTTTGTACATGTATTTTTTGGCAGACAATTTAAAAGTTTTTCTTGTCAGACAATAATGTAAATTCCTTGAGGGCAAATAGGTCACAGAGGTAGGATATCCACTACTATCGTTTGAGACATTTACCTTTTATACGGGATATAGCAAATTCGCTTTTGGTAACAAATTAAAGAAGAAACTTTTTATTGATTTCTATTTCTCAGCAGTTTTAAGAACCGAGGCAGTACGACCAGACAGTGATGTGTCACATGGCGCGAAAACGTAACGTAATGTCATGACAATCTCGAGCAAAAATACCGCTTTGATCTCCACTTCAGATGTCAAGATATCGACACACTTCTTTTAGCTCTTTAAGGGGGTGTAAATTGATAATGAAAACAAGGTCAATTGCTTCCCAGTAGGCATTTGACGTCGGTTAGACGTCGTATAGACGTCGGACCCCGACGTCGGATTAACGTTAGATTTTGGTTGGATTTGCAAACCGTTTAGACGTCGGATCCTGACGTTGGCTAGACGTCGCAATCCGACCTTTATCCAACCTAAATCTAACCGCTTTTCAACCAAAATCTGACCAAATTTTCAACATAATTTGCAATCAAACAAGTAAGGCTAAAAAAAAAAATATGTGTGGTTCAGGTAACATTGGTAAAAAAAATAGGGTAGGTAGGTAGGCTTTTTTTTTTTCCCCCTTCGACGCCAGTTGGTACAGACATAGTTGGTCACAAGAAATATATCAAATAAAACTGTCCATGTGCTTTAATATAAATACATTTATACATAAAAAATGTTGCAGATTTAATCGTTCGTACCTCGAACGTGTTTTTGTCATGCAATTCCCGGCTTGCAAAACACACGAAACCGCCAGTTTTCGAGTTGTCTGATTGATTATGAATTTCCATAAATACATCTCCGACGAGGGACGAGTGAAGAACTGCCTTCATAAAGCGTTTCTGGTCGCCGTGAACACATTTTTCCACTGTCACAGCGAGAACACTAGCCGCTGCAATGTTGAAATCGTAATCGATAAGACGCTTGCATTGATTCGTATATTTTCGTACTCAATATTTTTCGTACCAGGTTAAAAACCACAAAAAACTATAAAAAAGTGTTAGGGTCGGCGATGAAAAAACAGGGTCGGTCGGGTTACCTGAACCACACATATTTTTTTTTTTAGCCTAATCAACACATGTATTTTATCATCTTTATTTCATATTATGGCGACGTAAGTCTAATACAGTAGGTCCAAAAAGTAATGCAGTAATTGAAACTTTCAAGTTTCGTCATTTTTGTATGATTCTTCAACTCTGCCAACATTTCCACCTGAAATGTATAAAATTTGACAGTTTCATTATTTAACATATACAAATATACTAGTGCTATTACTAAGAACATAATTAATACGTGCCAAACAAATATGTAATATTTTAGATTCTATGAATAAAATATTCTATAACTTCGTAAAATGTAATTAAATGCAATTGCTTTTTAAAGTAACAAACAAAAATAAGTCATTTTTTTTTTTAAAATACGGAATAAAAAACAGTATAACTTTCAAAATAAGTATAATTTTTAAAAATCTGTCACTCACGTTGCGGATCCTTCTCTTTGTGTAAAGTATTTATAAACTTGCTCTATCTTATCCCAATAAATATCATATTACAGGAAGACTGTGTAAACCGATGCAGGCTTATCTCGCGAATGTGTGACTGGTAGACAGCATGTGTAGAAGAGAAGATCTTTGTGAATTTAGAATAATCTATACATGTGTATAGAATGCATATTTATCTTGAACAGTTTAAAGTTCGTGAAAAGAATCCGACTCCGAAAGCAGACAATCTCATGCGATATTGTAACATTTATATTAATTAAATTAATATAATGTTTGTTGTGAGAATGAACTATTATTAATAAGTGCATGTCCAGGCCTTTATGAAAACAAGTAAATATCTTTAAACTATACTAGCAAAATTATACCAGTTAGTTTTATAACTAAAAACATTTATCAGACTTTCTGTCCAACCTAATTCCAACGTCTTCTAGACGTCTAAGTCTGACATCTATTAGACGTCGTGGATATGACGTTGGTTAGATGTTGGATCCAAGTCGCCGACGTCACGACCAAAATCCAACGTCTAACCAACGTCGGTACGACGTCAGGTGTTTACTGTCTGGGTTAGTTTATCAACTGAATAATTACCGATAATCGTTAACGTTTTTTTTCTCTTTCAACACGGGTGGATGGACGATGATTATTGTGTCAAATTTTTTAAGACACTTTTCAAAATAAATATTTTTCGGGAAATATTAATATTGTACATAATACTCCTTTCATAAAAGTGACAGTATTAAAAGTGTCAATTATTAGGGCGAGTGGCTGTTCACTAAGGGCGAGTAGATATTACTGGCTACTAGTCCTGCAGGGCGAGTGGTGTGGAAAATTTTTTTACACCCCTGTAGGTCAAGTTTGAAAGTGGGTCACGTGCCTTCAAAAAGTAGGTCAGTAGGTCAAATAATGAAAAAACGTTGTGACCTCTCTAGAGGCCATATTTTTCATGGGATCTGTATGAAAGTTGGTCTGAATGTTTATCTTGATGATATATAGGTCAAGTTTGAAACTGGGTCAACTGCGATTAAAAACTAGGTCAGTAGGTCTTAAAATAGAAAAACCTTGTGACCTCTCTAGAGGCCATACCCTTGAATGGATCTTCATGAAAATTGGTCAGAATGTTCACCTTGATGATATCTAGGTCAACTTTGAAACTGGGTCACGTGCCTTATAAAACTAGGTGAGTAGGTCAAATAATAAAAAAACCTTGTGACCTCTCTAGAGGCCATACTTTTCATGGGATCTGTATGAAAGTTGGTCTGAATGTTCATCTTGATGATATCTAGGTCAAGTTTGAAACTGGGTCAACTGCGGTCAAAAACTAGGTCAGTAGGTCTAAAATTATTAAAATCTTTTGACCTCTCTAGAGGCGATATTTTTCAATGGATCTTCATGAAAATTGATCTGAATGTTCACCTTGATGATATCTAGGTCAATTTCGAAACTGGGTCACGTGCGGTCAAAAACTAGGCCAGTAGGTATAAAAATAGAAAAACCTTGTGATCTCTCTAGAGGCCATATTTTTCATGAGATCTTCATGAAAAGTAGTGAGAATGTTCACCTTGATGATATCTAGGTAAAATTCAAAACAGGGTCACGTACCTTCGAAAACTAGGTCAATAGGTCAGATAATAGAAAAACCTTGTGACCTCTCTAGAGACCATATTTTTCAATGGATCTTCATGAAAATTGGTCAGAATTTTTATCTTGATAATATCTAGGTCAAGTTCAGATCTGGGTCACATAAGCTCAAAAACTAGGTCACTATGTCAAATAATAGAAAAAACGACGTCATACTCAAAACTGGGTCATGTGGGAAGAGGTGAGCGATTCAGGACCATCATGGTCCTCTTGTTTTTGTAAGGTACAGCACAGAACATTCGACCACTTGTATAACTTTTGACACAGATTTCAGTAGTCATCTTTAATATTCTTAACCCAGACCTACTGATCTACTTTCCTGTTTTTGAAGCTACGGCAATGAGATTTGGACTACGAGGGTTGTCCCAGAAAATCGTAGACTTTTTTATTATTTCGAAAATAAGTGACGCATAAAATAATTATTTTAACCGATGTTATTTCATTGTATACCCTACAGGATTATAGAGTTTAAAATTAAATATCTGTCATATTATTTGAGTATTTTTAAATACAAAAATGTAATGGACAGTAATCAGTGCTAATCGGCACACGCTCAATTTTCCCACTACAAAAAGAAGTGGTTTCCTTTTAAATTTGTGTAACTTACCTGATATACATCTCACAGGATTAAAATTTACATCGTCGTTAAGGTATAGGTCCATGTTTCGGAGAAAAAAAGTTCGAACGTCATCAAATCATAGAAAGAAAGCATTGTTTTACACGAAAATATAACAGCATATAAAACATTTATATTATTGTACAAAACCATTGTCAATTTATTCATATATGTATTTAATTCCGGAAAGGGGCTACATGAAGGGGCCACACTTCTGGACAGTACAGTGCCTTTAAAAACTCACCTTTTTAAAAAAGCTGTTACATGTCTTCGTTTTGATGCATTTGCAACATCGTGCGAGTGTTTAAACTTTACATAACTAGGTAAAACATCGTTTTTACAATTGTTTACATTTATTTCTTTACAAATGGCATTCTTATTTAAAGGGGGACAACTCATTTAGAATATTTTAAGTATCCAACTCCGTGGGACAGAACGTATTGGACAGATAAGTTGTGTGTCAAGATGCTGTTCATTCGCTAAAAAATCTGTTGTTTTGTGATATACTGCTAAACCTTAACGCCAATGTGTGGCGCGTAATTATCTTGCATTTCAAGTCTTTGACATCACTAACATAAAAACAATGACATAATTTTGAAAGTAATGATTGCACACCATTTCAGAAATTGCGACGTCAGATAATTTCGCGGCGCAGAAAATATTAATAAAATTTTGCTTAGATCTCGGTATGACCCTTTCACTAGTAAAACGAGGAATGGAAAATTCGGGAAGTTTTGCAAATGTTAGCAGGACACTTGTCTTTACGTGACAAAATCGTTTTAAGGAAGGTTAGGTGAGTGATTCAAGAAGGATAACATAAAACTTTAATACTTTCTGCGCCGCAAACTTATCTGACGTCGCCATTACTTTAAAATGTACGTCAATTTTTTGACATAAATGATGTCAAAGTCTTTAAACGCAACCTAATTACACACCACACGTTGCTCTTAACGATGATGTAATACTAGTATTTTAATCTTGTGAGATGTATATCGGGTAAGTTACATTAATTTAAAATGGAGCTGTTTAATATTGAGTGGGAAAATTGAGCTTGCGCCGACTAGCGCTGACTGCTGTCCATTATTTATTAAGAAGTACTCAAATAATATGACAGATATTTAATTTTAAACTCTATAGTCCTGTAGAGTTTACAATGAAATAACATCAGTTAAAATAATTATTTTATGCGTTGCTTAAGTTATTTTCGAAATAATAAAAAAATCCACGATTTCCTGGGACAACCCTCGTACGTGTATAATTTTTATGCCCCCGAAGGGAGGCATATAGTTTTTGAACCGTCTGTCAGTCTGTCCGCAATTTTCGTGTCCGGTCCATATCTTTGTCATCGATGGATGGATTTTCAAATAACTTGGCATGAATGTGTACCACAGTAAGACGACATGTCGCGCGCAAGACCCAGGTCCGTAGCTCAAAGGTCAAGGTCACACTTAGACATTAAAGGATAGTGCATTGATGGGCGTGTCCGGTCCATATCTTTGTCATCAATGGATGGATTTTCAAATAACTTGGCATGAGTGTGTACCACAGTAAGACGACGTGTCGCGTGCAAGGCCCAGGTCCGTAGCTCAAAGGTCAAGGTCACACTTAGACGTTAAAAGATAGTGCATTGATGGGCGTGTCCGGTCCATATTTTTGTCATCCATGGATGGATTTTCAAATAACTTGGCATGAATGTGTACCACAGTAAGACGACGTGTGCACGCAAGACCCAGGTCCGTAGCTCAAAGGTCAAGGTCACACTTAGACGTTAAAGGTCATTTTTCATGATAGTGCATTGATGGGCGTGTCCGGTCCATATCTTTGTCATTTATGCATGGATTTTAAAATAACTACGCATGAATGTGTGACACAGTAAGACGACGTGTCGTGAGCAAGACCCAGCTCCGTAGGTCAAAGGTCCTAAACTCTAACATTGGCCATAACTATTCATTCAAAGTGCCATCGGGGGCATGTGTCATCCTATGGAGACAGCTCTTGTTGATATAGATTTCAATTCTCATTTTGACCTACTGACCTACTTTCTTGTTTTTTGATGTTACAGCAAAGTAATTTAAACCTCGTGTATAATTTTTGATACAGATTGCAATAATTATCTTGAATAGTCTAATCTTGACCTACTGACCTACTTTCTTGGTTTTAAAGGTAAGGCATAGAAATTTGGACTGCGTGTACAAATACAGATTTCAATACTCGCTTTTATATTTTAACCCTGACCTACTGACCTACTTTCTTGTTTTTGAAGCTACAGCGAAGAGATTTGGATCACCTGTATAATTTTTAACACATTAATTTCAGTAGTTAATTTGAATAATTTTTACTATGTCATGATGACCTACTTGCCTAGTTTTTTTGTTTTTAAAACTTTAGCAAAGAAATTTGTTCAAGCAAGCAACTAAACTCAGGTGAGCGATATATGGCCATCATGGCCCTCTTGTTTTTAAATAAAGTTGCGACCGTCTAATTAAAATCGGGCCTCGTGGCGAGTGTTAGGTCGTTGACTTCAAACATTGCCCTCATGATGTGGGTCGAAAACCATTGGGCGTGAATTTTCACGTGAGAAGCCATCAGCTGGCTTACGAATCGGTGGTTTACCAGGTCCGCTGATGAAAATGACACGAGGGACCTGGTTTCTCACATAAGCTGGGAAAATCGCATATGACCTAAATGTGTCGGTGCACGTTAACCACAAATAATAATATAATTAATCATCTGATGTTTTGTGTCATTTGATGCTAACACTGAATTAATGAAATGTACATGTAACTATTAACTGACAGATTATTACAGTATTGCTGACTTGAGCAATGTAGCAGATCATTTTTAACTCACCTGAGCTTTTGTGATCACTTGATGTCCAGCTTCTGTCGTCTGTCAACATTTAGCTTGTGTATGCGATAGAGGCTGTATTTTTATCCCCCGACGAAAGTCGGAGGGATATAGTTTTGGCGTTGTCCGTCCGTCTGTCCTTCCGTCCGTCTTTCCGTCCTTCCGCCCGTCCGGAGCCATATCTAGGAAATGGTTGGGAATATTTATTTAAAACTTCATATACGTGTTCACCACTATGAGTTCTTGCGGCCCGTCAAGTTTCAGTCAGATTGCCCAAGTAACACCAGAGTTATGGCCCTTAGAAGTTTCTAGTGTTAACTATATAGGGTACTATAAATATGGCAATTTCTGCATCATAACTGTTGATATATTTCACCTAGAACTATGAAACTTAAACAGAATTTAGATCGCCATAATGTGGTTGTGTACACACAATTTCGTTTGGATTTATTTGTAAATTTAGAGTTATTGCCCTTTAATTTTATAAAAATCCACATATTGTTATTTCATAACAAACTTACCATTTGGTAGAATTTCATTAAATTTCTTTCATTCTTTTCCATGAACATTTATTGTAAACATGTGAAGTTGTGTACCCACACCTGGTCATCCCCTTACCTTGATCACACCCCCCCCCCCCCCCCCCCCCCCCCCCCCCCAAAAAAAAAAAAAAAAAAAAAAAAAAATTCATTATTTTACATTTTTTTCAGACAAACTTCATAAACATGTTCACCACTATGAGGTTATGGGGCCCATCAAGTAACACCAGAGTTATGGCCCTTAGAAGTTTCTAGTGTTAACTATAATATAGGGTTCTATAGATATGGCAATTTCTGCATCATAACTTTTGATATATTTGACCTTGAACTATGAAACTTTAACAGAATTTAGAGCACTATAATTTTGTACGGATTTCGGAGTTATTGCCCTTTAATTGTCTAAAAATCCACATATTTGTACATAACAAACTTACCATTTGGCAGAATTTCATTAAATTTCTTTCATTCTTTTCTGTGAACATTTATTAGAAACATGTGAAGTTGCGCACCTACACCTGGTCATCCACTTGCCTTGGTCACACCCCCTCCCCCCCCCAACCCCGCTCCCCCCCCCCCCCAAAAAAAACAAATAATTTTTTTTTTTTCATTTCTTATTTTAGATTTTTTTTCAAACCTTCCATGATTATTTATCAACATGCAAGTTCCCCCACCTCACTCATCCATACAGTCATGCCCACCACTAATCATGCATCCTCTGCCCCCCCCCCCCCCCCCCCAACTTCACCCTTTTACCCTTTTTTTTTTTTTTCATTTTTAATTTTCCATCAATATTTATAATCAACATGTGAAATTTTGTTTCCTCTCCCGTTCCCCCGCACCCCCACCCCCTAAAAAAAATAAATATATACATATATAATTTTATTTCCATTCCCTTTTTTTTTTTTTTTTAAATGTTCAAAACCTTCAACATGTTAAGTTGTGACTGCACAAACCTTGCCCTCAGCCATGTTCAAGATATCTTACCTGTGTTCTCTTAAGGACATCTGTTCTTTTAAATTCAAATGTACATGTTAATCAGCAACACCTGGTGCCAAACCACTCAAAGACAATATTTCGTTCCAGTTAAACTTCAAGCTCACATTTCAATTAACTGCATTTAATATTAAAAGCTAAGCTTATTACAATGAGCATATCCCATTCAAATTAAATTCTTTAGTCAGGATCAAAGTATCATACATTTATTGTGTACTCTTTAATTAAACATTTGTTTTCTGTTAAATTGATTTTGACTAATGAAATTATTTGCTTCTTATTAACATCCTTAACTTTTTGACGGATATATTTTTTTGCCATTCCTCACCACAAACCCTTTCGGCGGGGGATACCAATTCATCGAATTTGCTTGTTCAACTGATCTTCATGAAATTTGGTCAGAATGATAACCTTGATGAAATATAGGCCAAGTTCGAAAATGGGTCATCTGGGGTCAAAAACTAGGTCACTAGGTCAAATCAAAGAAAACCCTTGTGTATGCGATAGAGGCTGTATTTTTCACTTGATCTTCATAAATTTTGGTCAGAATGATGACCTTGATAAAATCTAGGCCAAGTTCGAAAATGGGTCATCTGGGGTCAAAAACTAGGTCACTAGGTCAAATCAAAGAAAAACCTTGTGTATGGGATAGAGGCTACATTTTTCAATTGATCTTCATGAAATTTGGTCAGAATGATGAAATCTAGGTCAAGTTCGAATATGGGTCATCTAGGGTCAAAAACTAGGTCACTAGGTCATATCAAAGAAAATACTTGTTTAAACTCAAGAGACCAGTTTTTGGTCCAATCCTAATGAAAATTGGCCAGAATATTTGTTTCCATGAAATCACGAGGTCAAACGAGGTCTGTTAGCTTGTGAATGCGATAGAGGCTGTATTTTTCAACAGATCTTCATGAAATTTTGTCAGAATGATAGCCTTGATGAAATCTAGGCCAGTTCGAAAATGGGTCATCTGGGGTCAAAAACTAGGTCAAATAAAAGAAAAACCTTGTGTATGCAATAGAGGCTGCATTTTTCAACTGATCTTCATGAAATTTTTTCAGGATGATTACCTTGATAAAATCTAGGCCAAGTTCGAAATGGGTCATCTGGGTCAAAAAATAGGTCACTAGGTCAAATCAAGAAACCTTGTATATGCGATAGAGCTGTATTTTTCAATTGATCTTCTTGAATTTTGGTCAGAATGATGTACCTTGATGAAAGCCAGAGTTCGAATATGGGTCATCTTTGGTTCAAAAACTAGGTCACTAGGTCATATCAAGAAAAAGCCTTGTGTATGCAATAGGGCTGTATTTTACATGATCTTCATGAAATTTGTCAGAATGATTGCCTTGATGAAATCTAGGTCAAGTTTGAATGTGGGTCATCTGGTTCAAAAACTAGGTCACGATCAAATAAAGAAAAACCTTGTAGTACGCAATAGGGCTGCATTTTAACTGATCTTCATGAAATTTACGAATGTTCTGGTAAATTGGTCATTTGAAAATGGGTCTTTGGGTCAAAAATAGACAGTAATAGAAAAACTTGTATGAATAGAGGATGATTTTAGTTCAAAATTTGGTCAGAATATGCTTGTGGAAATCATCGGTTGAATACGGTTTGGTCAAAAATAGGTCACTAGTCAAATCAAGAAAAACTTGTGTATGCAATAGGGGCTGCATTTTACACTGGATTTTCATAAAATTTAGTCAGAATGATTGCATTGATGAAATCTAGGTCAAGTTCGAATATGGGTAATCTAGGGTCAAAAACTAGGTCATTAGGTCAAATCAAAGAAAAACCTTGTGTATGCAATAGGGGCTGCATTTTACACTGGATTTTCATAAAATTCATCTGGGGTCAAAAACTGGGTCACTAGGTCAAATCAAAGAAAATACTTGTTTACACTCAAGATTTTTGCTGCAATTTTAATGAAAATTGGTCAGAATATTTGTTTCCATGAAATCACTAGGACATCAAACATGTTTACACTGTTATGGTATGTTTCTCAGGTGAACGACCTAGGGCCATCTTGGCCCTATTGTTTCTTGAGTTATTTCATATCTGTTATTTTATTGGTTAATTTTTAGGAAAGTCTGTTATTTTTCAGAAATGTGTACAATGATGTCTGGGCAGATAACCCTGCAGAATTTGGATTATGTAAGATTTATTCTCCTTCTAGTTAAAGAAGGTACTGATGTTGTCCGAATGATTGTAGTTAACGGACTGCAAAAAAGAAAAGTAGATCTTTCTGAGTTCCTAAGTAAACATAAAGACGAAATAAAGAAATTAAAAGGAATTAACCAGGAGCAAAAACAAATCTTGTATCCACCTTCCGGACAGACAACGGATATTTCAAACTGGGATATTTCCTTACTGGCGTTTTTTGCTCGCAGATATTTCACTACATCAGGTTCGCAAGATCAAAGGGCTGTAGAAAAAGTCAAGGATTGGAGGAACAAATACTTTCATTGCGGAACCACCTCAGTAGATGACGGAGATTTTGAAGATCTAAGCAATGTTATCAGGACTATCAGTCATAAGTATTCTCCAAGTGAGCCACCAAGAATAGAAGCTGTTGTAAATAGTATCAAAGAATTAGAACTTCATCCAGCTTTAGAACAGCTGAAGACTCTAGACCTTAAACTGAGTGAACATATAGAAGCGATGTTTGGAATGATGAACGGGCACCTTGTGACGCTACAGCATGATGTGCAACAGACTAATCAAGGTTTGTTTGACCTTTGAAATATTTTTTATGCTCCCACTTTGGGGTGGGGGAGGGGGGCATATAGATAAATTTGCCCTTCCGTCCTTCCGAGAATGTTGTGTCGCGTCTAGCTCCAAAAGTATTTGACGTAGGGTCACAAAACTTTACAGGAATGTTGGTCAGCATGTGTAGTTGTGCACCTGGGGTTTCGCGTCCGGATTCATTCAGTCATGTAGGAGTTATGGCCCCTGACTTTGTAAAAATTGGTCATTTTAGTGTTCTGTCGCGCCTAGCTCCAAAAGTATTTGACGTAGAGTCACAAAACTTTACAGGAATGTTGGTCAGCATGTGTAGTTGTGCACCTGAGGTTTCGCATCCGGATTCATTCAGTCGTGTAGGAGTTATGGCCCCTGACTTAGTAAAAATTGGTCATTTTAATGTTGTGTCGCGCGTAGCTCCAAAAGTATTTGACCTAGAGTCACCAAAGTTTACAGGAATGTTGGTCAGCATGTGCAGTTGTGCACCTGGGATTTGGCGTCCAGATTCATTCAGTTATGTAGGAGTTATGGCCCCTGACTTAGTTAAAAATTGGTCATTTTAATGTTTTGTCGTCGTAGCTCCAAAAGTATTTGACCTAGAGTCACCAAAGTTTACAGGAATGTTGGTCAGCATATGCAGTTGTGCACCTGGGGTTTCGCGTCCGGATTTATTCAGTATTGTAGGAGTTATGGCCCCTGACCTAGGAAAAAATTGTCATTTTAATGTTTTGTCGCACGTAGCTCCAAAAATATTTTACCTACAGTCATTACGAAGAGAAATGAGTTTTTTTGACAGCATCAGCATTAATTGCATTTTTTTAAAATAGCAACATATTGTTGTCCTAAAGTTGATGTCTGTCCTTTGTCATGTAGTAGGGGCATCTGTGTCCCATGGACACATTTCTAGTTTTATTATGCCCCCGAAGGGAGGCATATTAGTTTTCAACTGTCCGTTCGTTCGTTCGTCACAACGTTAACTTTTTGCATGAAGGCACTTTACTCGCGAACCACTGCACCCAGGACCTTCAAACTTCACATGCTGATAGTACTTATTGAGTACACGACCCCTACTGACTGGGGTCACCAGGTCGTAGGTGAAGGTCACCAGGTCAAAGGTCAAGGCGCTGCGGGGGCATTTGTCACCATTAGTGACAGCTCTTGTTTTTAAATTGTACTTTTCAACAATTGATTTTCATAAATTTTGGTCAGAATGATTACTTTGATAAAATCTAGGCCATGATCGAAAATGGATCATCTGAGATCAAAAACTAGGTCACTATGTCATGACTTCTCCAATAGGTAACCAAGGGTTTAAGAAGTTTAGTAAAAAATATATGGAGCACTGCGAAGACCAAAAGGTAGGATTAAAAAAAGAAAATAACATTGAACCCCACCCAAAAACCAGGAAAACCCTAAGTAAGGGTGATGAACAGGAGCGACAGACAAATGATGGTAGCCACTTGAAAGGTCAAACTTAAACATGAATCCATTCTTAGCTCGACTATTCGAAGAATAGTCTAGCTATTCTACTCACCCTGGCGTCGGCATCGGTGTCGGCGTCACACCTTGGTTAAGTTTTTGCATGCAAGTACATACAGCCATCAATTAAAGGCATATAGCTTTGAAACTTATTTTTTCTTTTTCTAGGTCAATTACCAACCTCTCTGGGTCAAGTCCCATAACTCTGATATGTATTTTGAGCAAATTATGCCCCCTTTTGGCAGTCAGGGGTGTAACTGTTTCAAGTTATCACTTTTTATAACCCATTTGAGTTATTGCGTTTACTTTCATAACTTGTTTCAGTTATCATCAAATATTACAAAGCCCTCTTGTGTCAATTCCTTATTGTGAATGTGACTAATGCAATCATTTCCTGAATCCTTGGTCTTTTATCTTTCCAGCTATGCAGTAATTTCTTTTACGCAAGGCTGATAAAGTCTTACGCAAATGGTTTTAAAGCTATAAAACTCTTAACATCCCATTATGCTCATCAGGCCATGATCAGACTAAAAGAGAATTTGATTAACCACAGTTTGCTACTAATTACACTTTAAAAGTCACTTTGTGAGAACAGCAAAAAGGCTTTTTTTGAATAACTTACCTGGGTTATCTATATTTTATAACTATTACATGTTATAAAATACTTGAAAAAGTAACTGAAATAGGTAACATAACTTAAAACAGTTACACCCCTGACTGTTTGGACTTAGAAAATTTTGGTTAAAGTTTTACATGCAAGTTACTATCTCCAAAACTAATGCAGATATTGATTTGAAACTTCACATGTGTCTTCGGGGTTATAAAACTAGTTGATAGCAGCAAGTCCCATAACTCTGACTTTCATTTTGGCCAAATTATGCCCCCTTTTGGACTTAGAAAATTCTGGTTAAAGTTTTGCGTGCAAGTACATACAGCTATTTCTAAAAGGCATTTAGATTTGAAACTTATTTTTTCTTTTTCTAGATCAATTACCAACCTCACTGGGTCAAGTCCCATAACTCTGACATGTATTTTGAGCAAATTATGCCCCCTTTTAGACTTAGAAAATTTTGGTTGAAGTTTTACATGCAAGTTATTATTTCCTAAACTAATGCAGATATTGATTTGAAACTTCACGTGTCTTCGGGGTTATAAAACTAGTTGATAGAAGCAAGTCCCATAACTCCGACCTTCATTTTGGCCAAAACTATGTCCCCTTTTGGACTTAGCAAATTCTGGTTAAAGTTCCCCTTTTGGACTTAGCAAATTCTGGTTAAAGTTTTGCGTGCAAGTACATACAGCTATTGCTAAAAGGCATATAGATTTGAAACTTATTTTTTCTTTTTCTGGATCAATTACCAACCTCACTGGGTCAAGTCCCATAACTCTGGCATGTATTTTGGGCAAATTATGCCCCCTTTTGGACTTTGAAAATTCTGGTTAAAGTTTTACATGCAAGTTTCTATCTCCAAAACTAATGCAGATATTGAATTGAAACTTCACATGTGCAGGGTTTTCCCGGACGCAGGTTTTCTGCGTCCCTGACGCGCTTTGACTGCTTTGGACTCGCATTTTGTTGTGCCTCTGCGTCCACTGGACCCGCAAAATCGGTCACGAAACTCCTTTGCACTGAAGCTTTCTTTGCGCAGATACCCATGTAAAATGCGCAGTTTTTTACCACCGGGACCATCCCCGAATCGTGGGTGCTCATTATACACAGGTATAGACGATTTTCCAACTTCATAACAAGTTTTGTTACCGATGTTCGCCATTTTGGTAAAGGGAAACTACTCTCCGCGCTAACTGACACCGCTAAAATCTAAGATTGCCGTTACGTTCCGTAAAAGATCGAATGGTTTATTTTTCTATTAAACAAAATTAATTTCATATAAATTTAAAGTATTTTGATGAAAAAATATTACTAAATCACAAAAATTATGATACTTATTAAGGATCGAGTATTATCTTTAACTAAGATCAAACTGTGAACAACATAATTGACACGAGTTGACACTTAATTGCCGGTAATTACTGGCTATTTGATCATAACAAAAAGACTGTCACACCTTTGTTATCAGTCTGAATTGAGAAGCTCATGCCATTTTGAAAGATACCATTCCGAAATACTGAATCAGCTGCTATCTAAATTAAAAAGATACAAGTTCATTCGGTTTTAGGATAATTTTTTTTTAGTAATAATGTCCATTTTCAAGATCAATAATTTGTGGACCCCCAAAAATTATTAGGGACCCTTAAATTAGCAGCCATGGGAGTCCATGGACTCCCAAATAAAAAACCCGAGGGAAAACCCTGCATGTGCCTTCGGGGTTATAAAACTAGTTGATAGCAGCAAGTCCCATAACTGATATGCATTTTGGTCAAATTATTCCCCCTTTTGAACTTAAAACTCTTTCGATATTTTACCTTTTTGGGTAATATTTTCCTGCTTCTGGGACAATATTTCGAATAGTCGAGCTTGGCTGTCTTACGGACAGCTCTTGTTAACCAACAATTCAAATGCTACTTTATAGTCCTGAAATTTAACGTGATCCTTTCTTACATATTCATTTAAGACACTTAAATCTAAAATTAAGCGTTTTTTACCTGAGGAATTGGTTGCGACAGACAACGGGTTGACATTATGAGGTTTGACAAAAACTTCATACACACAGTTTTTCTCTAATAATTCGTTAACAGCAGAGTCGACCAAATCTTTGTTTTTCAAAGCTGACAAATTATTTCGTAAATGAAAGGATGGAGGCTTTTACGTAAATGGAATTACATAGCCCTCAACCTTCCTTTAACGGAATTTGATTGAATGTTTTCTTTGCTCTTCGCATATTCGTAAAAAACTGCACATTCTTTCAACTGGTAAATAGTCTGATAAAAAAATAGATACTTACCATAAGCAGAAAGTCTGTCATGAAAGTTACTGTTTTGACATTTCTGTTGTTTCGTCAGCTGGCAGCTTGGATACTGTGGCTGTTTGTTTGCCGGCTCCGTAGGGCTGTTGTCCCATGAATCCACGTCGCACTGTACAAACGTTGGCATAGTGGCCTTCTTGGCCACACCTGTAGCAAACGACTTCTCCGACATCAGAGCGTCGTCCTTCCATAACCCTTGAGAATCTACTGTTTTGTTAAAAGAACTAGAACGAGAACTGAGATCAACATATTAGACTTTTTCTCTGCCTTTTTCTTGGCGCGCTCTTCAGCACGACGAATTCTCTTATCATCCTCAGAGTCTGAGGCAATTTCCAAAAGTTCATATTCATTAATGGTAGCCCAGCCAGAGTCGGAACTATCAGCAATTCTTATAAGCAATTTATGTGTTTAATAGCATTCCTGGCCTCTTTTACAAATTCAAGAGCTTTTTTAGCCCCTCGATAGGAAACTGCTTTCTCTACGTTGTCAGCTATGTCTAATACAGAAGAGTTAAACTCAAATTGTTTCTTGTTAGAAATGTTTTTGAACGACAAGAATGAATCACGCTTTACCTTTTTTGCTGCAGAAGAGGCTGTCCACTCCGAATCCCTTTTTAAATCAGTCTGAAAACTCAAATTTGTTGTCAAAATACTCTTTCAGTTCTTCTACAACTTGTTGTCGAGTCTCTCTGTCAATATGCCCACGTGGAGAATTTTCCCGCAACATAATATATTAAATAAATTGTTGTAAGTAAGAAAAAACTAGGTCACTAGGTCAAATCAATTAAAAACTTTACGTATGCAACAGGGACTGCATTTTACACCTGATCATCACGAAATTTGACCAGAATGTTTGTCTAGATGATATCTAGGTTAAGTTCGAATATGGGTCATCTGGGGTCAAAAACTAGGTCACCTGGTCAAATCAAAAAAAAAAATTTGTATGCAATAGGGACTGCATTTTACACTGGATGTTAATAAAATTTAGTCAGAATGGCTGCCTTGATGAAATCTAGGTCACGTGTGGCCAAAAAACTAGGTCATTAGGTCAAATAAAAAAAAAGACTTGTTTGAGACCACATTTTTGGTCCAATCTTAATGAAAATTGGTCAGAATATTCATTTTCATAAAATCACTATGTCAAACATGTTTACACTGTTATGGTGTGTTTTTCAGGTGAGCAACCTAGGGCCATCTTGGCCCTCTTGTTTTTTCTTGTCGTTCGATCTGGAGGCCAGTGCCTATCCTCATCTCTTATTATTGATCATCTTTATATTCTTAATATTATAGATTATATAATTGTGCACAGAAATCAACAACCTTAAATTGATAGACTTAAATTTCACAAAATAGCGAGCATGGTCCAACAACAGATAAAGAATGTGAATGTGGAACTCTCTCTCCTCTTGAACCCCCACACCCTTTAAATTGACCACTGTGGTCATCATCCCCGCAACCCAATGCCGTTGATATTGTTTCATAAAACAAAGATTTAGTAACTAGCTGCCTAACCAACAAAAAGTTTAAGATGATAATTATCTATTTGTACAAGGACCGATTGTCATATAATAACTGGATAAAGGGGACGGGGTGGGAATTATACCTGTCTTTATAAAAAAATTGGCATTGGAAACTTAGTAGGTTTGTGTGTGTTGGGGGGGGGGGGGGGGGGGGGGTGGGGGGGAGGCAAAAAAATTAGGGTAATCTGTTGACCCAAAATTTAGTGATATTATCATTATAAGTTGTGTCAAGTCATGTTTTTGTATGTTCTTTTGATTACTAGTAGATCTAAAATTGGAAGTAAGTAGTTTCAGTTGCAATATTTAACCTTTTAAGAAATTCCTCATTGTAACATGCTGGCTATTGAATCATTTAGGTACTATTTTGGTACATTTAAAGTGACGAACATTTGTATTTACAGAGGTGCGTAACTTGCGAGATGAAATTAGTAGAGTGACTGAACGTGATGATAGTGAAGCCATACTGCCCGTTTACAGTAAGTATTGTTTGAACAAAACAAAGTTGACCTTTAATCCAGCTAGTGGCAAGTGAGTCTGCCTTTGCGACCATGGTTTGCATTGTTCGCACTTTAGTCAATAAAGTTTTAGTGTGACTCACGGGATCACTTTTGGCCGCGATTCCGAGATATTCTCGCATTATTTTGGCAAAAATCGCATAAATTTTGCTCAAATGCGCTTAAAAATAGCATCCGCATGGCCGTAGATCTTTTTGCCGAAATTGCAACTTTTCGCTGAAATGTGGTCTTGCCGTTACTTAATTTTCGTGTGACATTCATTTAGGCGCTTGAATTTCGCTTTTATCTCCATAGAGCGTCCGATGATTATGACTACCAGACAAAAATAATCTGTTTTCGCGATGTTTCAAAATACCATTGAAGGTTAAAGGTCAGTAATTCAAATCCTTCTTTGTTTCATATAAAAAACGACAACTTCATGTCGTCTTTACGTATCTTTAGAGAACATCACTTTTTCCTGCAATAATTTTTCATGAAAGTTCTATCATAAATTAACGAAAAAATGAAAAGAAAATAGGGGGTTGAATAGTTCCTAGTGAAATGCCAGTCAGTTGTGGTCTGCTACCCTAAAAATGGCGCATATTTGCTCTCCTCCGCGCAATAAACACCTACTTCCGGTTTCGATCTGCAAAACTTGCCATGTGGGTTGTATGAACATGAAAACGTCTCATTTCATGCAGAATGTATTCTGGTAGCGAAAAAGTGTGATTAAAGCACTCGTTCTACATGAATTTGCGCAGAAAATGGGAAAATTAGGATCTATTTATTATGGACTTCTTTCGACTACACCACGGAAGCACATTTTCGACCGAATTACTGACCTTATTCCTTGAAACAGAAATTTAAGCATTTGGAAGGACAAACTTCCTGCCTCCATTCGCGCGGACGAATAGCGATGAGAATAACAAGATGGTGGAGAAACCTCCGCTGAAGTCCCTTCATAAAAAACGCTGAACACCCGAATTTCCTTACGAAATGGTTGAGGGTAGGGTCATAAATAAGTTTGACTTTAACATTGTTTTGACCTAATGGAAGTGTATCAAGTCCAGAAAGATTAAAACATAACTGAACTTCAATTTTGACAAAGCAGCTTTGAAGTAAAATCATTAGGGGAATAAGGCATGTGGACCCAAGACTTGGTTACAACTTTCATCAACCTATTCAGCAATTCCTGGCACTGAATTTTAGAGTTATAAAAGGTGTCTCTGAAAGGATATGTTTTGTTTATTTACAAGATAATTGTTCTTACAAATAAACAGATGTTTGTTTTTCAGTGTAATAAAAGCTGTCTGCCGATGTAAAATCCCATTATAAAAAGAAAAAATCCCATTCATTTTGTCAAAAATCTCATTGATTCAAGGCAAACGGGAATTAATCTCATAATAGTATCTGCCAAAAGTGATCCCTGTGTAACAGTGAGTTATTGTGATTGCTCACCATCCGGCGTCTGTCCATCCGTCCGTCGTCCATCCACACTTTCCTTTGAACAAATCAAAGTTGACCTTTAACCCAGCTAGTGGCAAGTGAGTCTGCCTTTGTGACCATGGTTTGCACTGTTCGCATTTTAGTCAGTAAATTTTTAGTGTGAGCTATTGCGATCGCTCACTGTCTGGCTTCTGTCCATCTGTCCGTCGTCCATCCACACTTTCCTTTAAACAAGATCTCCTCCAAAACCATCAGGACAGTTTTGATGAAACTTCACAGGGGTGTTCCTTGGATGGTCTTCTTTAATTTTTTTTCAAAGAATTGAATTACATTTAGAACGGAAAAACTTTAAAAATCTTCTTGTCCAAAACCACATGTCATAGGGCTTTTATATTGGGTGTGTAGCATCATCTAGTGGTTCTCTACCAAGGTTGTTCAAATTATTACCCTAGGGTCAAATATGGCCCCGCCCTTGGGGTCACATGGTTTACATAGACTTATATAGGGAAAACTTTGAAAACCTTCTTGTCCAAAACCACAAGGCATAGAGCCTCAATATTTGGCATGTGACATTATCTAATGGTCCTCTATAAAGGTTTTCAAATTATGCCCCTTGTGTGAAAAGAGGCCCGGGCCCGGGGGTCTCAAGTTTTACATAGACAACTAGGAAAAAAATTAAAAAATCTTCCTGTCTGAAACCACAAGACCTAGGCCTTTGATGTTTGGTATGTAGCCTTGTGGTTCTCTACCAAGATTGTTCAAATTATGCCCCACCCCGGGGGTCCCAAGTTTTACATAGACTTATATAGGAAAAGAATTTAAAAATCTTCTTGTCTGAACCTGCAAGGCCTAGGCTTTTGATTTTTGGTGCGTTGCAAAATTTGCCTAGTGGTCTTTTACCAAGATTGTTCAAATCATACCTCTGGGGTAAAAAGAGGCCCTGTCTGGGGGGTCCCAAGTTTTACATAGACTTACATAGGAAAAAACTTTTAAAAATCTTCTTGACTTAAAGTTCAAGGCCTAGGCTTTTGATAGTCAGTATGTAGCATGGCCTAGTGGCTCTCTAACAAGGTTGTTCAAATTATGCCCTTGGGGTAAAAAGAGGCCCCGCCCCAGGGTCACATCGTTTTTATATGAGTTATATAGGAAAAAATACTCTGATTATATTTTCTAGACTGTTTAACTGTAATTACCTTATGACCCAAAGTAATTAGGGGTCACATGGCTGTAACCTTAACCTACTGACCTACTTTCATGTTTTTAGCTCACCTGAGTTATTGTGATCGCTTGATGTCCGGCGTCCATCGTCTGTCAACATTTAGCTTATATATGCGATAGAGGCTGTATTTTTCTACTGATCTTCATGAAATATGTTCAGAATGATGACCTTGATGAAATCTAGGACAAATTCGAAAATGGGTCATCTGGGTTCAAAAACTAGGTCACTAGGTCAAATCAAAGAAAAACCTTGTGTATGCGATAGAGGCTGTATTTTTCAATTGATCTTCATGAATTTTGGTCAGAATGATTACCTTAATAAAATCTAGGCCAAGTTCGAAAATGGGTCATCTGGGATCAAAAAGTAGATCACTAGGTCAAATCAAAGAAAAACCTTGTGTATGCGATAGAGGCTGTATTTTTCAACTGATCTTCATGAAATTTTGTCAGAATGATAACCTTGATAAAATCTAGGACAAGTTCGAAAATGGGTCATCTGGGATCAAAAACTAGGTCAAATCAAATAAAACCTTGTGTATGGGATAGAGGCTGTGTTTTTAGCTCACCTATCACGTAGTGACAGGGTGAGCTTTTGTGATCGCCCTTCGTTCGTTGTCTGTCAGTCCGTCCACAATTTCTTGTGAACACGATAGAGACCACATTTTTCATGCAATTTTGATCAAACTTGTACAAAACTTGTATTGGCATGATATCTCAGTTTCTTTCGAAACCTGGCCAGATCCCATGATGGGTTCTAGAGTTATTGCCCCTTAAAGGGCCAGAATTTGCTATTGTGCTTGCATCAACAATTTCTTTTCTGCACGATAGTGGTTTCATTTATGATTTTATTTTAACCAAACTTGCACACAACTTGTATCAGCATAAGATCTTGGTTCCTTTCTTGAACTGGCCAGATCCCATTATGGGTTCAAGAGTTATGGCCCCTGAAAGGGCCATAATTAGCTGTTTTGACCTTGTCTGCACAATAGCAGCTTTATTATGTCTCCCACCACACAGTGGTGTGGCAGACATATTGATTTACTCCAGTCTGTGTGTGTGTGTGTCTGTGTGTCACAAAGCTTGTCCGCACTCTAAGTCGAACATTTCTCATCCGATTTTCACCAAACTTAAACAAAATGTGTTTGACCATAAGACCTAGGCCAAGTTCGATAACTAGCCAAATCGTTCCAGGCGTCTTGGAGTTATGACCCTTGAATTACCAAAAATCGGCCTTTTTACTCTTGTCCGCACTCTAATTCAAACATTTCTCATCCAATCTTCACCAAACTTAAATAAAATGTGTTTGACCATAAGACCTCGGCCAAGTTCGATAACTAGCCAAATCGGTCCGGACATTTTGGAGTTATGGCCCTTGAATTATCGAAAAATCGGCCTTTTTACTCTTGTCTGCACTCTAAGTCAAACATTTCTCATCTGATCTTCACCAAACTTGAACAAAATATGTTTGACCATAAGACCTTAGCCAAGTTCTATAACTAGCCAAATCGGTCTAGGCATTTTGGAGTTACGGCTCTTGTTTTACCGAAAAATCCGCCTTTTTACTATTGTCCGCTCTCTAAGTCGAACATTTCTCATCCGATCTTCACCAAACTTGAACAAAATGTGTTTGGTCATAAGACCTTAGCCAAGTTCGATAACTAGCCAAATCCGCCCAGGCACTTTTGATTTATGGCCCTTGAATTACTGATTGGATCCACTCATCCAGACCATCTAATTGGATCCACTTGTCTAAACCATCTAGAGAAACTACACATTTTTCATAGGGGCAGTTGTGGGAGACATGCGCTTTTCTCAAAAGCATCTCTAGTTTATGATTTGATTTTGATCAAACTTGCACACAACTTGTATCACCATAAAATCTTGGTTTCTTTCTTGAACTGGCCAGGTTCCATTATGGGTTCAAGAGTTGTGGCCCCTGAAAAGGCCAAAATCAGCTATTTTGACCTTGTCTGCACAATAGCAGCGTCATTTATGATTTGATTTTAACCAAACTTGCACACAACTTGTATCACTATAAGATCTTGGTTCCTTTCTTGAACTGGCCAGATTCCTTTATGGGTTCCAGAGTGATGGCACCTGAAAGGGCCAGAATTAGCTATTTTGAACTTGTCTGCACAATAGCAGCTTCATTTATGATTTGAATTTAATCAAACTTGCACAAAACCTGTGTCACCATAAGATCTCGGTTCCTTTGTTGAACCGGCCAGATCCCATAATGTGTTCCAGAGTTATGGCCCTTGAAAGGGCCAAAATTAGCTATTTTGACCTTGTCTGCACAATAGCAGCTTCATTTATGATTTGATGTTTACCAAACTTGCACACAACTTGTATCACCACAAGATCTTGGTTCCTTTCTTGAAGTGGCCAGATCCCATTATGGGTTCCAGAGTTATGGCCCCTGAAAGGGCCAAAATTAGCTATTTTGACCTTGTCTGCACAATAGCAGCTTCATTTATGATTTGATTTTAACCAAACTTGCACACAACTTGTATCACCATATGATCTTGTTTCCGTTTTTTATACGCCCAAAGGGACGTATTATGTTATCGCCTCGGTGTCCGTCTGTCTGTCTGTCTGTCTGTCTGTTGGTTTGCAATTTCCCTTCCGCTCTGTAACTCTTGAACCCCTTGAAGGATGTTAAAGAAACCTGACACAAATGTTCACCTCATTGAAACAAAGTGCAGAGCACATGTTTCGGATGGCTCACTTCAAGGTCAAGGTTACACTTAGGGGTCAAAGGTCGTATGGCTTTGTTTTGTTTGTATATTGCTCTGCATTTGCGTTGCATTGCAGTGCTCTTGGTTTTATTTGGCAGATCCTTCTTTGTTTACTTACAATTTTTTTTTTAATTACTTCCCTTTTATGTTACTATAAATAGCTTATTTAGTAACTTTTTTATTATTGGCCGTAGGGAAAAACCGAGACCATTTTTCTGTGGTTCATCATGGATGGTACCTCCAATTTTTAGGTGTATTTTGACATGTTTGTACCGTGTAAGAATTTTTTTTTCTTTTTGGTTAAATTTCTTCCCTTTGTTGTTCCTGTCCTTGGGACTTATGGCTATAATTATAGAAAACTGATTTCAAAACAATTTTACACTAGACTAGTGTTCCTTGGGAGACCCTCTACTATATTCCTTCAAATAATTTTGATTCAGCGAAAAAGATGGCCCCAAGGGGTTTTGCTTATTTTCCATATACGCCTATGTAGAACTTTGAAAATCTTTTTGTCAGAAACTGCTGGTTCGTTTTCAAAATAATTTTACACAAATGTTTCTTGGGTGACCCTCTACCAAATTCCTTCAAACAATTTTGATTCATTAAAAAAGTGGCCGCCTGGGGGAGGGGCTCATTTTCCCATATGGCTATACAGAAAACTTCTTGTATGAAACTACTGGCCTGATTTGAAAATGATTTTATTTGAAGTAACTTTATTTTCTCATAATTCTTTTGATTGATCTTGATTATGATTTTTTGACCTTCTTGTCCTTAAGTGCAATGATAACAGGTGATCGATATAGGGCCATTATGGCCCTCTTGTTCATTGATCTTCATGAAATTTGGTCAGAATGATTGCCTTGATAAAATCTAGTTCAGGTTAGAATATGGCTCAACTGGGAATAAAAACTAGGTCACTATGTCAAATCAAAGAAAAACCTTGGGTATGTGATAGAGGCTGTATTTTTCAATTGATCTTCATGAAATTTGGTCAGAATGATTGTCTTCATGAAATCTAGGTCAAGTTTGAATATGGGTTATCTGGAGACAAAAACTAGGTCACTAGGTCAAATCAAAGAAAAACCTTGTGTATGCAATAGGGACTGCATTTTGCACCGGATCTTCATGAAATTTTGTCAGAATGATTGCCTTGATGAAGTCTAGCTTGAGTGTGATTATGGGTCATCTTGGGTCAAAAAGTAGGTCACTCAGTCAAATCAATTAAAAACTTTGCCTATGCAACAGGGATTGCATTTTACACCTGATCATCATGATTAGCAGATATGCATTTTTTGATGTGCTCCATGTTATACACCCATATTTAAAAGTGCATGTTTATATATTCTGTCTTCAGCACTTCAGGAGTTACATATCACTACCCAGTTGCAGGTAAAACTATCTTCAAGTATCTGATGTACATATAAAACGCACGCCATGATGTCCAATAACAGAAAAAGGTCAAAATTCAGCGTTATGTTGTTTCATCCAAAAAATGTGCTTTTTTTCTTTTCATTTGAATTAAAACCTGAACCAACAAGACCTTTTTGTGCTTTTTAATTTACGGGAAAAATTTGTTTTTTTTTTAGCGCAAGTTATTTAAACTGTCTGTGTCACCCCCAACAGAAGTTTTTACGAAGACTGACAAAACCGTTTTTTTAAAATTTATTTTCCCTTTTTTTGCTATTCCTCATTAATATTGTTTCATTATAAATAACACTTTTTTACTGTTTTTTTTTCTCTGTGTGAACTTCATTTCCCCTTTTTCTGAAAATAATAGCTTCTTCGTGGAAATTTTTTTTTCCCCTAAAATTTTTGACTCTAAAACGGAAATGAAAAACGGGCCAAATTTTTTCGTCCTTGTAGACACCCGTTTCCTTTGTAAAGGATAATATTAGGTTTGATCATGGGGGTTTTAAAGTTTCCTAGGATTGTCAAGTTGTAAACATTAGACGAATTAACTGGTTTAAGCCCCCCCCTTAGCTCAGTAGGTAAGAGGTTGGAAAAAGGATGCGGGGTCGCGTTCGATCCCGGCGGGGGAATTCTCCTGACTTTTGATCGCTTTGTGCTGAAAATCTTTGTCCTCCCCTTGATAATTCGGGGGGAAGTTGGCAGTTACTTGCGGAGACGGGTTTGTACTGGTACGAACCCAGGAAACGGAGGTAACCCCGCCGTTCTACGAATACTTTAAAAAACGGGTTAAACCCAAAAAAAACAAATAAGGGGTTTTGAAAAAATAGTTGTTGAATTCAAAATTCTTGTCCGTAGACACGTCTTGTCCGACACTAAAAAAAATAAAGGGTTTTTTTTGACAAATATCTTTTTAAAAAATATACGGGAGCAATTATCAAGTTTCAATGAGCTTGCACTTAATTTAAATACAAAATTGAATAAATAATTCTAATGAAACTTTTTCTTCCAAATAAAAAAGGTTACCCTTTAAAATCTAGTACAATGGATTTTGAAAAAGTTTTAATCTTAACACACTTACATAATTTTTAAAAAAGCTATCAAAAAAAGGAATAAACATTTCTTTCAAAACCTTTTTTGTTATGCTAAAAAAAAGGCATGCAATGGAATGTCACGGAAAGATTTTCGAAAAATTACTATTCAATTTTTTTTTCTTTTTTTCAGAAAAAAACTAATCTGGACCTTAAAAAAAAATAAAGAGTTTTGAAATAAATCAAGAGACTCTAAAATCAAAACAAACCCCAATCTTAAATAAAAAAGGTAGAGTAAAAAAAAAAAGAATGAGAAATAGAGGCAAAAATTAAAGCCTGAAAAAATCGGGCTAAAATCCTTTTTAGACGCGGACCACACAGACAGAAGTAAAAATATGTTCCCCCCCACAGGGGTTTGGGACAAATTTAAAAGCAACTTTTTAAAAGTGCTAAATTTTTTAATGCAAAATGATAACAAAGCAATTTCAGAAGTGTCAGTCTCTACCCCTTACAACCTTTTGAAAAAAAACTGATAAATTTTTTCTAACAATAAATGTCAGGGGTTTTTTTGGTACCTTATTATGTCCCCTTTGACCTATAATCTCATCATAATTTTTGACATCTGTAACTAAAACCTTCTCCCTATTGCAGGGCCATTACTTGTCGAAGGTAGCTGTAACCTTGACCTTTTTTAACCCATCCCAAATAGGGAATCTTTTAACCATAAGAAATCCCCCTTTTTAAGTCTAGCTGTTGTAAGCCAAGCATCTTTTACATTTTAAAAAAGACCAGAAACCAAGTGGCTCCAACAGACCAACAATCAAAACATGAGGGAAGGGCAAATTTGATACTGTTAAAGGCCATAATTTTTTGAAGTAGGTAAAATTACCACAGAACAAACGTGCCTACACATTTGTCATTTGGTCATATTTAGTGGAGTAAGTTCTTTTGTTATCTGTGGGGCGTCCACTTTCCCCTTTAAAATTTTGTTATTTACCACTAAGATGGCATATTTCTGGCTCTTCGGGGCCAAGATATAATGGTGTTTGGTTTTCAAGTTTTCTTCTAAACTAACTTTTCCCTTTTCAACTTTTTTCTTAACTGACAGAAAAAAAATACTTTGAAGCAGTTTTAAAATATCTAAAAAAGAAATTAAAACTATATTCTTTTATCATCTCCCACGCTTTCCCCCTTTTAAAAAAGTGAAAGCGTTTTTTGTTTTTTTTTTTTTTTTTTTAAAAATTTTTTAAAAAAAATTTTCAGTTAAGTAATTTAAACAATTTTTCCCTTATTCTGTCCAGTAAAAAATGTTCTCTGCAATACACCCTACCCCCCCCCACATCCCAAAAAGGTGGAGGTCAAGAATTTTGAAATCATAGTTTGATTTACGATTGCAGTTTCTGACATTTGTCCCAGTATTTTTCAAGGAAAGTAAATCAAAAAGGGTGAAACTAAAAAAAATTAAAATGGGGAAAAAGAAATTATTTAGTTTAAAAGTTTTGTCTCCGGTCAAACACTTATATGATGAAAAAAAATCAAGAATCAAAAGTTTTACACGGGCTAAAAAAGAAAAAAAGTAGTTGGGAAGAAAAAGCATAATTTGAAAGTCTTTGGTAAACGAAACACAGTAACTTTATGCATATCAATTTTTCTGTAAATGGGTCAACATCAAGGGGTATTATTTCGCATGAGTACTTAAGATATTTTTGCTCATTTTAAACGTTTTTTTTCTATCGTAACTAATATATCATGGATCTCATAGAAAAAATTTTGTAATGTAATTTTTCCCAACAACAGCTTTTTAAGCAGTCGTTGAAGTTTGTTTCATTAGTTTCCTTTTAAAGCATTTTAATTTTTTTTTAAAGATATTGTTCTCGTAAAGTTTTAACAAGTTTTTTTCTACTTTTTAGCTCACATGTCACAAAGTGACAGTGTGAGCTTTGTGTGCGCAGCGCCCCGTCGTCCGTCCTCCTCCGGGGTTAAACTTTTGCTTGTACCCTTAGGGCACATTTTTCAGGGGATCTTTAAAAAGGGTAAAATGTATTTTGATGATATCAGGTCAAGTTCAAAACGGCCCGTGCGTCAAAAAAGGTCGTGGGTTAAAAAAAAAAAACCCTTGTGCCCTTCTAGGGGCCCAATTTTCACAAGCTTCATGAAAATTGGTCAAATGTTTTCCTTGTGATATCTGGGTAATTTCGAAACGGGCACATCCCAAAAAACTAGGTCAGTAGGTAAATAAAGAAAAACCTTGTGCCCCTCTCTAGAGGCCATTTTTCATGGGATCGTAAAAAAGTTGGTTGAATTTCATCTTGATGATATCAGGTCAAGTTCGAAACTGGTCACGGGGTTAAAAACTAGGTCATTAGGTCAAAAAATAAAAAAAACCTTGTGACCTCTCTAGAGGCATACTTTTAATGGTTTCATAAAAAGGGTCAGAATTTTTCACCTTGAATATCAGGTCGGTTCAAAGGGGTCCGTCCCTTAATAATAGGCAGAGTCAAATAAAAAAAAACCTTGTGCCCTCTCTAGGGCCATATTTTCATGGGACTTATAAGGTTGGTCTAATGTTCATCTTATGAAACTGGCCAAGTTCGAAACGGGGTCAACTGTGGTTAAAAACGGGAAAAGGGGTTTAAAAATAAAAAAAACCCTTGTGACCCCCCTTAGGGGCCATATTTTTATAAGATCTTCATGAAATTGGTCAGAATTTTTTCCCTTTGATGATATTAGGCAAGTTAAAATGGGTACGGCCGTAAAACAAGGCTGGGAAAATAATAAAAAAACCTTGTGACCTCTCTAGGGGCCAAATTTTTTTCATGGGATCTGTAAAAAGTTGGTTGAATTTTTCACCTTGTTTTTAAATCGGGTCAATTTGGAAACGGGGTCATGCGGAAAAAAACTGGGTCTTTAGGTTAAAAATAGAAAACCTTGTGACCTGTTAGAGGCCTACTTTTAAAGGGGATCTCATAAAAATTGGTCAATGTTTCCCTTGATGAATCTAGGTCGGGTTTGAAACTGGGTCACGCCGTCAATAATAGTAGGGGAAAATAAAAAAAACCTTGTGACCTCCGGAGGCCATATTTTTCATGGTCTGTATGGGGTTGGGTCTGAAATGTTCATTTTTATGATACGGCAGGTTCAAAAGGGGTCACATGAGCTCAAAACTGGGTACTATGTCAAAAAAAAAAAAAAAAACCCACGTCATACTCTTAAAAACGGGGTCATGTTGGGACAGGTGAGCGATTCGGACCATCATGGGCTCTTTTTTAAGTTTTACATATGAACATTTTAAGTGATCTAGTCTTTTTTGGGCCCGGGGAATGTGACGTCTTGTCCCTTAAACTTGCTCTGTTTGGGGGTTTTTTACAGATTCTTTTGTTAAACTTTGGTTTATCTTTTTTGCTCGACTAACGAAGTATAAGGGGCGTCCTACCGCCCCGCGTCGGGGTCGGCGTCTTTCCGCTCCCCCCCCCCTTTGGTTAAAATTTTGGGCACTTTTTCTTTTTTCAACTTACTCTGAAAATTTTGATGGGTTTGATTCAAACGAAAACTTATCCTCTCCTTTTGACATCATCTACTAAGGGCCTAACTCTGGCACCAATATTTTATGAATTTTTCCCCCCTTTTTACTTTAAATTTTTAGGGTTTAAATTTTTATGCACTTTCCTCTACTCTGTTATTCTGAATGGGTTGATTCAAACTTAAAAAAAGTTGTTCCATCACACCCATCAAAAGAACAAGGGCTAACTCGGCACCCTTTTTCATGAAATTTTTCCCCCCTTTTACTTGAATTTCAGGGTTTAAAATTTTGGTGGGACTTTTACTTTCCCTTGTTTTTTTCTGTTTTATTTGATTTAAAAATTTAAAAAAGTTTTCAGCACATCCCCCCACTTAATGACACAAGATGCTTTAAATCTGGCAAATTTTTCATGAATTAAACCCCTTTTTACTTAGAAATTACAGGTTAAAGTTTTATGCACTTTCACTCTTTCTCTGTTTTTTCGAAAAGGATATGATTCAAACTTAAACATTGTTTTTAACATCATACCCAAACAAACACAAGGTTCATAACTCTGGGGCCTTTTTCATGATTATTTCCCCTTTTTTCTTAGAATTTTGGTTAAAAATTTTTGGGGCACTTTCACTTGCTCGTTTAAAGAATGGATTTGTTCAAAATTAAAATAGTTGTTCAATCACACCCACACCTATGCGCAAGGTGATAATTGGGACCAATTTTTTATTAATTATTCCCCCCCTTTTTTCTTTGAATTTTTTGGTTAAGTTTTGATGCACTTTCACTCTGTCCCTGTTATTAAAGGATTTTATTCAAAATTAAAAAAGTTGTTCAACATCATCCCCACACAATGACACAACGCATAACTTGGGACAAAATTTAATGAATTTTTGCCCCTTTTTTTTCTTTGGATATACCTATATGTTTTTATACTTTTTTTCTTACCTCTCTTATACTTTAAGTTGATATTTTTGACTTAACTCGGCTATTTCAATATCTTCATCCACATTGGGTATTTAAAACTCCATGACAGCGATTTCCCCCAAAGTACCCATTCCTATCCAGCATTTAAATATCGAGCGCGCTGTCTCCTGTGACAGCTCTTGTTTATTATTTCTGTGATTGATGTGGTTGATAACCTCATGTAAATAAGTTGCCTCAACAAATTCTAGTCAGGTGGTTTCTTCCACCATCCACTTTCGGGAAGATTGTGGTTTATTATATGTGGTGTCACTGAAAGTTGGGGGTGAGGATCCATACAAGGTTTTTTTTTGTTTCGTTTGTTTTAATATTTCAGATTATGTTTACGGCGGTGTGAGATTTTTTTGACACGCATATATTTTGTTTTTAATTATGAAACACGCCCCAGTGGTTTTGGAATCTGTGTAGAAAAATTGGAACCACGCCTTTCCCCTTTCATGATCGAAGGGGACTAATAGGGTCTTTAAAACTTGGTTTTGCAGTAACTCTGTGTTCCAGCGTATGCAAATTTTTTATTCCATACCTCATGTTTTTTTTTCGATGTTGAATGTGGAACGAAAATTTGTAGTCCTGTTTTGCGCATATAAACCATACTGTGTTGGTGCCCCGTAAAACTCAAATAAATGAAACACTAATTAACCTATTTTATAGTATAGCAGTTCGAGAATAAACAAAAGGGGGGCAAAGCAACATTTAAACTGTTAAAACCCAAGGGACATCCTGTGAAGATGGCAAATCCGACATTTTTGTTTTAAAATATATTTATGAACAAACGGGCAGTTCTTGGGAAGGTCTGACAGTTTTAGTATTCACTTTATGTACTGAAAACAATGCCATTAAATTTTACTAAAAACATGACTCTAAGCTAGGGTTGAACAAAGGAAAAACCAAAAATGCATCTGTCGAAATATTTTGACGGCAGTATTTTTTAATCTGTTTTTATTACCCCCGACGAAAATGGAGGGTTAGTTTTGGGTCCGTCCGTCCGTCCGCCGTCCCCCTTCCGTCCCTCTTTCCCTCCGTCCTCCGTCCCTCCGTCCTTCCTCTTTCCGTCCGTCTCCGTCCGCCGTCCCCGGGGCCATATCTAGGGGTTGGGGGGAAATTTTTTTTTTAAATTCATTTAAAATGTTTACCTCAATGAGTTCTTGCGGGCCCTCAATTTTAGTCAAAAAACCTAAGTAACCCAAATTATGGCCCTTGAAGTTTCTAGTGTTTTTCTTAAAAGGGTTTTAAAATTTGCAATTTCTCATCATAACTGTTGAAAATTTGACCCAAACTAGAAAATTAACAGAATTTTGATCCCATAATGTGGGGTGTACACACAATTTCATTTGGAATTTTTTCGTAAATTTGAGTTATTGCCCTTTAATTGTATAAAATCCACTATTTTTTCATAAAACTTACCATTTGGTACATTTCTTAAAAATTTTTTCATTCTTTTCCATGCATTTATTGTAAACGTGGTTGTGACCCCACCTGGCACACCTTACCTTGATCACCCCCCTCCCCCCCTTTTCCCCGACCCCCCCCCCCCCCCAAACCCCAAAAAAAAAAAAAAAATTCATTCCTTTTTAGATTTTTTTTCAAAAAACTTCTAACTGTTCACCCCTATGTTATGGGGCCCCCAAGTTTCGCAGATTTCCCCAATAACACCAGAGTTTTGGCCCTTGAAGTTTTAGGTTAACTAATAGGTACATAGATCATAGATATGCCAAATTTTTCATCTAACTTTTACATATTTGACCTAGAATATGAAATTTAACAGAATTTTAGGCACTTAAAATTGGGTTTTGCCCAGCAAATTTTTAAGGATTTCTTTTTGTAAATTTAGAGTTTTTTGCCCCTTTTAATTTTCTAAAAATCACAATTTTTACTTTTCAAAATTTCATTTGGCAGAATTTTATTAAATTTCTTTCATTTTTTTCTGTGAAAATTTATTATAAACAGTGAAGTTGCGCACCCCCAAACCGGTCACCCATTGCCTTGGTCAACCCCCTCCCCCCCCCCAAAAAAAAAATTTTTTTTTTTAGCCCACATCCGTGGTGGCTATTAAAACACTCGCGTCCGTGGTCCGTCCGTCCGTCATTCCGTCCCTCGTCCGTCAGTCCCCAATCCCTTAACAATTTCTCGTTATGCATCTCCTCAGAAAAATACGAGGGGTTTTGACCAAACTTTGTCGAATAATGTATGGGTACCCAAATTGGTCCCCCGAAAAAAAATTGGTTCAACAATTTTTGGTGAGTTATGGGCCCTTTTTTTTTTTTCAAAATTTAAATGATTTAATAGGGGAAAAAAATTTTAAAAAAATTTTTTCCCAAAAACCCAGGCCCAGGGGTTTGATATTTTATGAACATTTTCTAGTGGTCCTCTACCAAGATGATTCATATTATTTCTTGGGGTCAAATTGGCCCCCCCTGGGGCCATGGTTTTTTTAGACTTATAAGGGGAAAAAATTTGAAAAACCCTTGTCCAAAAACCACAGGGGGCCAGGGGTTTGATTTTTGATGTTACACATCTAGGGTCTTCAACTAAAAATCGTTCAATTTTACCCTGGGTCAAATATCCCCACCCGGGGGGGCATAGGTTTCATAGATTATTAGGGGAAAAACTTTGAAAATCTTCTTGTCCAAACCACAAAGCCTTGGGCTTTGATACTTGTAATGTAGCATCATCTAGTGGTTCTCTACCAAGTTTGTTCAAATTATCCCCCTAGGGTCAATATGGCCCCGCCCCGTGGGTCACATGGTTCATATAGACTTATATAGGGAAAAGCTTTTAAAATCTTCTTGTCAATAACTACAACATTCAAATTTGGACCACATGTATATTTTTGAGTGGCAAGATGAACCTTGACCTGAGTTGACCTTGATTTTGACCTAGTGACCTACTTTCACATTTCTGTAGCTACAGCCTTCAAATTTTGGACCATATGCATAGTTTTGTGCACTTGAAAAAACTTTGACCTTGATTTTGACCTAGTGACCTACTTTCACATTTTTGAAGGTACAGGTATCAAATTTGGACCATATGCATAGTTCCGTGTTTCAAAATGAAATTTGACATTGATTTTGACCTAGTGACCTACTTTCACATTTTTGAAGGTACAGTCTTCAAATTTGGACCACATGCATAGTTTTGTGTTCCGAAATTAAATTTGACCTTGATTTTGCCCCAGTGACCTACTTTCTCTTTTCTCAAGCTACAGCCTTCAAATTTGGACCACATGCATGGTTTTATGTACCGAAACAAACTTTGACCTTTACATTGACCTAGTGACCTACTTTCACATTTTTGAAGGTACAAGCTTCAAATTTGGACCACATGCATAGTTCTGTATTCTGAAATAAAACTTGACCTTGATTTTGACCTAGTGACCTACTTTCACATTTCTCAAGCTACAGCCTTCAAATTTGGACCACATGCATAGTTTTGTGTACCGAAATGAACTTTGACCTTAAGATTGACCTAGTGACCTACTTTCACATTTCTGTAGCTACAGGCCTCCAATTTAGACCACTTGCATAGGATTGTGTACCGAAACAAACTTTGACCTTGACATTGACCTAGTGACCTACTTTCACATTTTTGAAGGTACAGCCTTCAAATTCGGACCACTTGCATAGTTTTGTGTACCGAATTAAACTTTGACCTTAAGATTGATCTAGTGACCTACTTTCACATTTCTCGAGCTACAGCTTTCGAATTTGGACCACATGCACAGTGTTGTGTACGGAAATGAAATCTGACCTTGAGCTAGTCAGTAAGTCTTGAAATTTGGAACACTCAAAAATGGCACTTGGTGGGTGCCAAGATCACTCTGTGATCTCTTGTTTCATTTCTTATTTTAGATTTTTTTCAAACCTTCCAAGTTGTACCATTCCCCCACCTCACTTCCCCATCCAGTCATGCCCACCACTGATCATGCATCCTCTGACCCCCCCCCCCCCCCCCACCCCCCACCCCACTCCAACTTCACCCTTTTACCTTTTTTTTTTTTTAAATTTTTAATTTTCAATCAATATTTATAATCAACATGTGAAATTTTGTTTCCTCTCCCATTCCCCTGCACCCCCACCCCCTAAAAAAATAAATATATACATATATCTATATATAGATATATATATTTCCATTCCTTTTTTTTTTTTTTTTTAAATGTTCAAACCTTCACATGTTAAGTTGTGACTGCACAAACCTTGCCCTCAGCCGTTTCAAGATATCTTACCTGTGTTCTCTTAAGGACATCTGATCTTTTAAGTTCAAATGTACATGTAAAACAGCAACACCTGGTGCCAAACCACTCAAAGACAATATTTCATTCCAGTTAAACTTCAAGCTCACATTTCAATTAACTGCATTTAATTTTAAAAGCTAAGCTTATTACAGTAAGCATATCCCATTCAAAATAAATTCTTAAGTCAGGATCAAAGTATCATACATTTATTATGTACTCTTTAATTAAACATTTGTTTTCTGTTAAATTGATTTTGACTAATGAAATTATTTGCTTCTTATTAACATCCTTAACTTTTTGCCGGATATATCTTTTTGCCATTCCTCACCACAAACCCTTTCGGCGGGGGATACCAATTCATCGAATTTGCTTGTTTTTTAGAAAAATGTTGATACTGTTTTTGTACCATAGGCCGAGGTGCCTAAATCTACTTCAGCTGACGCCGGATAAATTAAAACTATAATTCCAGGTTTTGTATAAAACACCAAATGACAAAATATTTTTCATTAAAAATTTCAGATTGACAGCAGCCTTTCATTAGGAACTATAGTATCAACATTTGGCATCAAATAGGTTAAATTCATTTGTGCAGAGAAAGAAAACAATAGGCAAAAGCAAAGATAAGGGAATTCTACTACTGTGAAGATGCATATTCTGCTCTATCCTAAAAAAAAAAATCGACCTACCTACCCTATTTTTTCTGGCATGTCACAGGAAACATACATATTTTTTTTTTTGCCTAAGATTGTCACTCAAGGCTCTTTTCAGGTGAGCGACTGATGCCTGTTTGGGCCTCTTGTATACATACTTCTTTTGTTGTCATTTAAACACCAAACTTTTGTAAGTGGCAGACAATTGCTTTACAATAAGGTATCCAATATTTCAATGTCATTGGGATCATGTATTGTAACAGTGTTTCTTACAGTTTCATAGCAGGCTTATGCAATCTTATATTTTTCTCACTCTTTAAGTCATTTGTGCATTATATTAATTTGATATTTGGTCAAAAATTTATATATACAGATCATGTTTATTTTGATCCAAGTTGTATAGTTTTAGCGGAGTTACGGTTCTTGAAATTAATAAATTTTTTCATGCAAGTGTGTAAAGGTGTTTTGCAGGATCAACTACCGGTATTTGTTTTATTTTTGGTGACTTATTAGTTGACTCAATCCGTTTATACTTTGTAATTATGTCTCCCACCATACAGTGGGGTGGGAGACATATTGATTTACTCCTGTCTATGTGTGTGTGCTGCCTATCTGTCACAAATCTTGTCCCCGCTCTTCAGTCGAACATTTCTCATCCGATCTTTACCATACTTTGTTATTAAAGTATAGAATCCAGACCAAAACATCATTTACACATATTATTTATAATTATAAACTTTTCTTCAACATATAGGTCTTCTTTAATTTTTTAACTAATACGAGTATATTGTACTTTTACTAGTTTTTTGTGTGTTTGTATAGGATATATACCTGGACGTCAGGTTTGTTATTTTTTCTTACAGCGGTGCATGGAGTTGTACGTGTGTGTCTGAGACCGGATAATCAGGAAGCATTAGGGATAGTAATAAACAACCTCCTCTCATTGTCTCTACAGCAAACCGGTAATAGCAACCCTGTGGAGGAGAAGGTAGCGAATATTTCACAAGATATAAGAGGTCTTGGAGGAGAGGTAGTAGCCGTCCAGCAAGGATCAGTTGTTTTCGTCATAAATTGTGCCTCACTGACCGCTTTGATGTACGTGATAGATTATTTCTACAGCCCTAAAATACGGTGTCGTCTTGATGACATTGTAAAAGACCTACAGAAGGAAATTGACGAAGACGTAGAACTTGTTGCAGACATTCTGCCAAAATCTCTGGAAGAGATATTGATGAAGTTAAGTATGTATTATTTGATATTATGAAGTTATTTGGTTTTGGTTACATTTGCTGTACAGTGTACATTTCATTTGCCCTTTTAGCTCATCTGAACTTCAGTCAAGGTGAGCTATTAGTATAGGTGGATGGTCTGGTTTCTGTCATCCGTCTTCCATCATCCTGCGTCAACATTTTTACTGAAACATCTTCTCTGAAACTACTTGCCAGAATTATATCAAACATTGTCAGTGGCATCTTAGTATAGACCTCTGTCAAATTTGTCTACATAGTTGACCTTGGCCCCTTTAAGGCACGGAAGGGGATCCAACATATGTATTCCCAAATGGGCACCGCTTAAATTCATATGTTGTGCTACTGGTAGTACATATGTGGTAAAAATTTTGCAGAAAAACAGGTGAGATTTTTATTATCCCCCGACGAAAGTCGGAGGGATATAGTTTTGGCATTGTCCGTCCGTCTGTCCGTCCGTGCCCGCGAAATGATGGTTAAGTGACTGCATAACGGTACTTTCTCTTTGATGTCATGCATTATGTCTCCCCTAGGAGACATATTGTTTTTGCCCTGTCCGTCCGTCCGTCCTTCCGTCCGTCTGTACGTCACACTTCATTTCCGAGCAATAACTGGAGAACCATTTGACCTAGAACCTTCAAACTTCATAGGGTGTAGGCTGCTGGATAGTCGACCCCTATTGTTTTTTGGGGGCCTCCGTCAAAGATCAAGGGTCACAGGGGCCTGAACATTGAAAACCATTTCCGATCAATAAATAGAGAACCCCTTGACCCGAATGTTGAAAATTCATAGGATGATTGCATGAAGAGTAGATGACCCCTATTGATCTTGGGGTCACTCCGACAAAGGTCAAGGTCACAGGGGCCTGAACATTGAAAACCATTTCCGATCATTAACTAGAGAACCACTTGACCCAGAAAGTTGAAACTTCATAGGATGATTGGTCATGAAGAGTAGTTGAACCCTATTGGTTTTGGGGTCACTCCGTCAAAGGTCAGGGTCACAGGGGCCTGAACATTGAAAACCATTTCCGATCAATAACTAGAGAACCACTTGACCCAGAATGTTGAAACTTCATAGGATGATTGGTCATGAAGAGTAATGACCCCTATCGATTTTGGGGGCCACTCCATTAAAGGTCAAGGTCACAGGGCCTGACATTGAAACCATTTTTCCGGTCATTACTTTGAGAACCACTTGACCCAGAATGTTGAAACTTAATAGGATGATTGGTCATGCGATAGATGAAACCCCTAATGATTTTGGGTAACTCTGTGAAAGGTCAAGGGCACAGGGGCCTGAACATTGAAAACCATTTTCCCGTCAGTAACTTGAGAACCACTTGACCCAGAATGTGAAACTTCATAGGATGATTGGGCATGCAGAGTAATTGACCCCTAACCCATTTTAGGGTCACTCTGTTAAAGGGCAAGGCCACAGGGCCTGAACATGGAAAACCATTTCCAATCAATAACTTGAGAACCTCCGACCCAGAATGTTGAAAACTTCATAGGATGATTGTTCATGCAGAGTAAATGACCCCTAATTTTTTTTGGGTCACTCCGTTAAAGGTCAAGGTCACAGGGGCCTGAACATTGATAAACCAGTTTTCCCATCAATAACTTGAGAACCAATTGACCCAGAATGTTGAAACTTCATAGGATGATTGAACATGCAGAGTAGAACCCCCATTGATTTTGGGGTCAGTCTATTAAAGGTCAAGGTCACAGTGGCCTGTTCATGGGAAAATCATTTTTGGAAATAACTTGAGAACCACTTGACCCACAATTTGAAACTTAATAGGGGGATTGGACATGCAGAGTAGATTTACCCCTATTTATTTTGAGGTCACTTGATCAAAGGTCAAGGTCAACAGAGCCTGAACAGTGACTTGAGAAACCAACTAGGCCAAGAGTGTTGAAATTTAGCGGGATGACTGGACATGCCAAGCAGCCAACCATCAGTGTCTCTTTGACTTTCGCTCCTGACCCCTATTGACTTCTTGCCTATAGGATTTTGCATTGGGGGAGACATGAGCTTTTTTACAAAAGCATTTTCTAGTTCCGTTCTGTTTATGTGACTATTTTTAGCTCACCAGAGCACAAAGTGTCAGGGTGAGCTATTTTGATCGCTCACCCTCCGGCGTCCTTCCGTCCGTCCGTCCCTCGTCCGTTCCCCTCGTCCGTCCGTCCCTCCGTCCACACTTTCCTTTAAACAACATCTCCTCCTAAACCACAGGCCAATTTTGATGAAACTTCCAGGGATGTTCCTTGGATGGTCTTCTCTAAAATTGTTCAAAGAATTGAAATCCATGCAGACCTGGTTGCCATGGCAACCCAAAGGAAAAACTTAAAAAATCTTCTTTTTCAAAAAACCCAAAACCAGAGCTTAGATATTTGGTGTGAAGCATTGCCTAGTGGACCTCACCAAGTTTGTTCAAATCATGACCCCCGGGGCAAAATTGACCCTGCCCAGGGTCACTTGATTTTACATAGAAAAATCTTAAAAAATCTTCTTCTCGAAAAACCCGAGCCCTAACCTTAGATATTTTACATGTAGCATTGCCTAATGGACCTCTACTAAAGTTTTTCAAATCAGACCCCGGGGTCAAAATTGACCCCACCCAGGGGTCACTTGATTTTTACATAGGAAAATCTTCAAAAAAATTTCTAAAAATAAAGCAGAAGGCCTAGGTCTTAGATATTTCACTTGTAGCTTGCCCAGGTGGACCTCTACAAATTTATTCAATCAGACCCCCGGGTCAAAATTGACCCGCCCCAGGGGTCCTTGATTTTACATAGGAAAACCTTAAAAAATCTTCTTCTCAAAAAGCAGAAGCCCTAGAGCTTAGATATTTGACATGTAGCATTGCCTAGTGGACCTCTACTAAAGTTGTTCAAATCATGACCCCCGGGTCAAAATTGACCCCGCCCTAGGGTCGCTTGATTTTACATATGAAAATCTTCAAAAATTTTCTTAAAATAAACCAGAAGGCCTAGAGCTTAGATATTTCACATGTAGCATTGCCTAGTGGACCTCTACAACATTTATTCAAATCATGACCCCAGGGTCAAAATTGACCCCGCCCCAGGGGTCACTTGATTTACATAGGAAAATCTTCAAAAAATTTCTAAAATAAACCAGAAGGCCTAGGTCTTAGATATTTGACATGTAGCATTGCCTAGTAGACCTCTACAAAATTTCTTCAAATCATGACCCCCGGGGTCAAATTGGCCCCGCCCCATGGGTTACTTGATTGTACATAGAAAAAATCTTCAATATTTTCTAAAAATAAACCAGAAGGCCTAGAGCTTAGATATTCGACATGTAGCATTGCTTAGTGGACCTCTACAAAATTTGTTCAAATCTTGACCCCCTCAGGGTCAAATTGACCCAGCCCCAGGGGTTACTTTATTGTACATAGGGAAATCTTCATAAATTTGCTTAAAATAAACCAGAAGGCCTAGATCTTAGATATTCGATGTGTAACATTGCCTAGTCAACTTCTACAAACTTTATTCAAATCATGACCCCGGGATAAAATTGGCCCCGCCCCAGGGGTTACTTGATTGTACATCGGAAAATTTTCCAAAAAATTTCTAAAAATCATCAGTTTGACATTTGAAACATATTACTCTGGTGAGCGATCCAGGGTCATCATGACCCTCTTGTTCTTTTTATGTGACTGTTAGAACAGTAGCGAGAACAATGGGGGAGTCACATAAAGACCGTTTCGTTAGAACGTCCGTCCTTCTGTCCGTCTTTCCGTCCGTCCGTCCGGAGCCATATCTAGGAAATGGTTGCGAATATTTATTTAAAACTTCATATACATGTTCACCACTATGAGTTCTTGTGGCCCGTCAAGTTTCAGTCAGATTGCCCAAGTAACACCAGAGTTATGGCCCTTAGAAGTTTCTAGTGTTAACTATATAGGGTACTATAAATATGGCAATTTCTGCATCATAACTTTCGATATATTTCACCTAGAACTATGAAATTTAAACAGAATTTAGATCACCATAATGTGGTTGTGTACACACAATTTCGTTTGGATTTGTTTGTAAATTTAGAGTTATTGCCCTTTAATTGTATAAAAATCCACATATTTGTACATAACAAACTTACCATTTGGTAGAATTTCATTAAATTACTTTCATTCTTTTCCATGAACATTTATTGTGAACATGTGAAGTTGTGTACCCACACCTGGTCACCCCCTTACCTTGATCACACACCCCCCCGGACCGCCCCCCACCCCCCCCCAAAAAAAATTTCATTATTTTACATTTTTTTCAGACAAACTTCAGAAACATGTTCACCACTATGAGGTTATGGGGCCCATCAAGTTTCAGACAGATTGCCCAAGTAACACCAGAGTTATGGCCCTTAGAAGTTTCTAGTGTTAACTATTATATTTGACCTTAAACTATGAAACTTTAACAGAATTTAGAGCACTATAATGTGGTTGTGCACACACAATTTTGTACGGATTTCTTTTGTAACTTCAGAGTTATTGCCCTTTAATTGTCTAAAAATCCACATATTTGTACATAACAAACTTCCCATTAATTTTGGCAGAATTTCATTAAATTTTTTTCATTCTTTTCTGTGAACATTTATTATAAACATGTGAAGTTACGCACCCACACATCGTCACCTTGCCTTGGTCACACTCCCTCCCTTTCCCAACCCCCCTCCCTCCACCCCCACCCCCCAAAAAAATTTTTTTTTTCATTTATTTTAGATTTTTTTCAAACCTTCCATGAATATTTATCAACATGCAAGTTGTACCATTTCCCCACCTCACTCCTCCATACAGTCATGCCCACCACTGATCATGCATCCTCCCCCCCCCCCCCCCCCCCCCCCAAAAAAAAAATCGTTTGGATTTATTTGTAAATTTAGAGTTATTGCCCTTTAATTGTATAAAAATCCACATATTTGTACATAACAAACTTACCATTCGGCAGAATTTCATTAAATTTCTTTCATTCTTTTCTGTGAACATTTATTAGAAACATGTGAAGTTGCGCACCTACACCTGGTCACCCACTTGCCTTGGTCACACCCTTCCCCTCCCAACCCCCCTTCCCCCCAAAAAAACAAATAATAACATTTTTTTTTTTCATTTCTTATTTTAGATTTTTTTTCAAACCTTCCATGATTATTTATCAACATGCAAGTTCCCCCACCTCACTCCTCCATACAGTCATGCCCACCACTAATCATGCATCCTCTCCCCCCCCCCCCCCCCCCCCCCCCCCCCCCCCCCCTTAACTTCACCCTTTTACCCTTTTTTTTTTCTCATTTTTAATTTTACATCAATATTCATAATCAACATGTGAAATTTTGTTTCCTCTCCCGTTCCCCCGCACCCCCACCCCCTAAAAAAATAAATATATACATATATAATTATATTTCCATTCCTTTTTTTTATACGCCCGTTTGAAAAACTGGACGTATTATGGGAACGCCCCTGGCGGGCGGGCGGCGTCCACAGACCTTGTCCGGAGCATATCTTCTACATGCATGAAGGGATTTTGATGAAACTTGGCACAGTTGTTCACCATCATGAGACAGAGTGTCGTGCGCAAGAACCAGGTCCCTAGGTTTAAGGTCAAGGTCACACTTAGAGGTCAAAGGTCAAATTCAAGAATGACTTTGTCCGGAGCATATCTTCTTCATGCATAGAGGGATTTTGATGAAAGTTGGCACAATTGTTCATCATCATGAGAAGGAGTGTCATGCGCAAGAACCAGGTCCCTAGGTCTAAGGTCAGGGTCACACTTAGAGGTCAAAGGATACAAGAATGAAAACTTTGTCCGGAGCATTTCTTCTTCATGCATAGAGGGATTTTGATATAACTTAGCACAAATGTTCACCACCATGAGGCGGAGTGTCATGCGCAAGAACCAGGTCTCTAGGTCTAAGGTCAAGGTCACACTTAAAGGTCAAAGGATACAAGAATGAAAACCTTGTCCGGAGCATTTCTTCTTCATGCATAGAGGGATTTTGATATAACTTGGCACAAATGTTCACCACCACGAGACGTAGTGTCATGCACAAGAACCAGGTCCCAAGGTCTAAGGTCAAGGTCACACTTAGAGGCCAAAGGTCAGATACAAGAATGACTTTGTCCGAAGCATTTCTTCTTCATGCATGGAGGGATTTTGATGTAACTTGACACAATTATACACCATCATGAGACGAAGTGTCATGCGCAGTTCCCTTCTTTAGAATTACTTTCCTTTGCTGTTACTATAAATAGCTTATATTGTAACTTTTTCATTACTAGTCATAGGGAAAAATCGAGACCACTTTTCTGTAGTACAACATGCATGCTACATCCAATTTTGAGGTGTCTTTTGACCAGTCTCTACCTGGTAAAGATTTTTGTGAGGACTTACAATTTTTTTTTTGATTTTTTTTTTTTTTTTTTTTTTTTTTTAAGATTAACTTCCCTTAGTTGTTACTATAAATAACTTATATTGTAACTTTTTTATAATTGACCGTAGGGAAAAACCAAGACCACTTTTCTGTGGTACAACATAGATGTTACTTTCCAATTTTAGGTGTATTTTAAGGTATCTCTCTCTACCTGGTAAGGAGTTTTTTTGTGGACTTAGAAAAACAAAACACTTAGTTATTACTAAACAACCACAAAATTAAAATTCCATTTGCAAATACAGGTGCTAGAGTAAAGAAATTTGCTGTGACGGGCGTATATTGTGACATTCTTGCACTCTTGTTTTTTTTTTTTTTAAATGTTCAAACCTTCAACATGTTAAGTTGTGACTGCACAAACCTTGCCCTCAGCCATGTTCAAGATATCTTACCTGTGTTCTCTTAAGGACATCTGTTCTTTTAAGTTCAAATGTACATGTTAATCAGCAACACCTGGTGCCAAACCACTCAAAGACAATATTTTGTTCCAGTTAAACTTCAAGCTCACATTTCAATTAACTGCATTTAATTTTAAAAGCTAAGCTTATTTATCCCCCCGCCAAAGGCGAAGGGGATATTAGAAATGCTCTCCGTCCGTGTGTGCGTGCGTGCATGCGTGCGTCCGCAACGATCTTTGTCCGGAGCATAACTCCAAAAGTACTGGAGGGATTTTCTTCAAACTTCATACACTGATAGAACACATTGGGAGGAAGTGCAGTGTGCAAGAACAATAACTCTACCATGCCTATTTTTTTAGTTATTCCCCTTTATCTTATTTTCTTAAAAAAATTTGTCCGGAGCATATCTTCTTCATGCATGGAGGGATTTTGATATATCTTGGCACAAATGTTCACCACCATGAGACGGAGTGTCGTGCGTGAGAACCAGGTCCCTAGGTCTAAGGTCAAGGTCACACTTAGAGGTCAAAGGATACAAGAATGAAAACTTTGTCCGGAGCATTTCTTCTTCATGCATAGAGGGATTTTGATATAACTTGGCACAAATGTTCACCACCACGAGACTGAGTGTCATGCGCAAGATCCAGATCCCTAGGTCTAAGGTCAAGGTCACACTTAGAGGGCCAAAGGTCAAATACAGGAATGACTTTGTCCGAAGCATTTCTTCTTCATGCATGGAGGGATTTTGATGTAAATTGGCACAATTATACATCATCATGAGACGAAGTGTCATGCGCAGTTCCCTTCTTTAGAATTACTTCCCTTTGTTGTTACTTTAAATAGCTTTTATTGTAACTTTTTCATTACTAGTCGTAGGGAAAAATCAGGACCACTTTTCTGTAGTACAACATGCATGCTACATCCAGTTTTGAGGTGTATTTTGACCAATCTCTACCTGGTAAAGATTTTTGTGTGGACTTACAATTTTTTTTTTTTTTTTTTTTTTTTTTTTTTAAGATTAACTTCCCTTAGTTGTTACTATAAATAACTTATATTGTAACATTTTTATAATTGACCGTAGCGGAAAAAACAAGACCACTTTTCTGTGGTACAACATAGATGTTACTTTCCAATTTTAGGTGTATTTTAGGTATCTCTACCTGGTAAGGAGTTTTTTTGTGAACTTAGAAAAACAAAAGACTTACAATGATTACTAAACAACCACAAAATTAAAATTCCATTTGCAAATACAGCTGCTAGAGTAAAGAACTTTGCTGTGACGGGCGTATATTGTGACATTCTGGCACTCTTGTTCCCTGTTAGCTTTCCATTCCTTCTTTTTACAGTAGCCATATAGAAAAACATCATAGCTATACTGTTCATGAAAATTAATAAAATTTAGCAGTAAACCACCTCACCACTGACTTACTCTTTCTTCCACATCTTTAAAACCCCTGATGCGGACCACAACTAAACGGTTCTTCAAAGCTTTCCCCAAAATTAATACTTTCAGACACTAACTTGCCAGGAACTTTAGCCTTCAATTATAATATGCCCGGCGGGGGGATTAGCCATGTCTAACATGGCTCTTGTTACAATAAGCATATCCCATTCAAAATAAATTCTTTAGTCAGGATCAAAGTATCATACATTTATTGTGTACTCTTTAATTAAACATTTGTTTTCTGTTAAATTGATTTTGACTTATGAAATTATTTGCTTCTTATTAACATCCTTAACTTTTTGACGGATATATTTTTTTGCCATTCCTCATCACAAACCCTTTCAACGGGGGAAACCAGTTCATCGAATTTGCTTGTTTGTGATTGAATTTTGCGGAAATGACATTGTTTTGCCAAATAATCGCGATGCAGTGCAACCGAGTATACATTAACCAGCACGTAAGTGCATTTACCTTACCTGTATTTGTAGAAATGACAGAGAAAAACTTACCCTCCGTGAAGCGGTATGACTGAAAATTAGCAACATTTTTATCAACAGATGGAAATATGTTGTAATTGCCCTGCGCTTGCTTAAATTTTGCCCAAGAAAAAGAAAATTATGGTGATCACTTTGCTAGAAAAATGCTTTTGGGCGAAAAACCGAATGGGATACATATGTTGTGCATGGGCTACATATGTGGTGCATTAGACTCCACAGGTTTTGAGCTTAAATGGTACCTGGATAAAGAAACGAACTGCAAATACGTGTAATAAGTATATGTCACATTATCCAAAAATTATATGTATACATGTATATTAAAGGGATAACATATCGTCACCTCAACGCGAAACTAGTCTATGTGTATATAGAAATAGAAGCAGATAGACTAGTTTCGCGTTGAGGCCACGATATTAGAAACGAGCACAGCTTTAAGCTTACATATGATGCTGTAGAACATTTCCACAAAGGTCAGTCACCGCATCTCTCCTAAATCCGAAGGGGTTTATGTGTTGCTTATGTGTGTTGACCTGTGAATGTCGGAAATATGCATGTATAGTTTGGTGTATAGCATATTAGCTGCTGATATGGTCTGCGTAATTATATGTTATTGAACCTAGGGTGTTCTCTTCGTGTTTGTTTTACTCGTTCATGAGTGCCTCTATATATATCTTCGGTGGTATTTTGCATCGTTCACTGTGGAAATCGTCTGTCTTTGAATCATGTACGTGAACTGAGTTATAGAGCCAAATATCTGTTTCTTGGGCAACGGACTTGAAAATAAAATGTAATAAATACTTTTGGGTCTGGGATTTCAATTCAGGAGGTAATTTTGGTTTGCCGGATACAGAACTATTGGCCTGGTCGCTCCAGTACATAAGATATTGTGGACCTGGCACTTACTTGTGTTGAACTACGCAGTAACTTCGCAAGCTAGACCTATATAGTTTGTGGCAATATAGGAGGGAGGATATATTGCAAGGCACTCAGTCAAAAATTGTGTGATTATAACTGAGCATGGTCATTAAATTATGAAATATGTCCTGGACCATTAATTTGATTAAGTTACCTACCAGACGCAGCTATGTTCTGATTATATGACCGAGTACCTTGCAGTATATCCTCCCTCCTATATTTCCACAAACTATCATAGGCCTAGAATGTGGAGTTGCGGTATACATGTAACAACGTAGTTTTACACTAAGTAAGTGCCAGGTCCACAAATCACTGGCTGGGCCAGTAGTTCTGTATCGGGCAAACTAAAATACCTCCTGAAACACCCTGACGGTAAAGTATTTATCACATTTTATTTTTGAGTCCGTTGCCCGAGACAGATATTTTGCTCTATAACTCAGTTCATGGACAGACAATTTCCAAAGTTAACGATGCAAAATACCGCCGAAGATATCTATAGAGGCGCACATGAACAGGTAAAGCAAACATGAAAAGAACACTAGATTCAAGAACATATAATTACGCAGACTGTATCGGCAACTAATATACTACACACAAAACTATACATGCATATTTCCGACAGTCACAGGTCAACACACATAAGCAAAATATTAACGCCTTCAGATTTAGGAGAGATGCGTTGATTCCTAAGTGGAAATGTTCTACAACATCTAATATAAGCTTAAAGCTGTGCTCGTTTATAAGTTATCCCTTTCATACAAATGTATATAATTTTTGGACTGATGTGACATATACTTGGCACGTATTTCCTGTTCGTTTCTTTATCCAGGTACCATTTAAGCTCAAGATCTGTGGAGTTCTAGAAAATCTAATGCATCTTATATGTAGCCCATGCACAACATTTGTATCCCATTCGGTTTTTCGCCCAAAAATATTTTTCTAGCAAAGTGATCGCCAAATATTTTTTCTTCTTGATGGGGTTTAGCACACGGAAGGTTGTGAGGGCAAAATTAAGCAGGCACAGGGCAACTAAACAACATATTTCCATCTGTTGATAAAAGTGATGCTATTTTTAGCTCACCTGAGCCAAAGGCTCATGGTGAGCTATTGTGACTGCTCAATGTCCGTCGTGCGTTGTCCGTCGTCCGTCCGTCAACATTTCCTAAAAAAAACTTCTTCTTGAAAACCACTGGGCAGAATTACACCAAACTTCACAGGAATGATCCTTAGGTGGCCCCCTTTCAAAATTATTCAAAGAATTGAATTCCATGCAGAACTCTGGTTGCCATGGCAACCGAAAGGAAAAACTTTAAAAATCTTCTTGTCCAAAACCACAGGGCCTAGGGCTTTGATATCTGGTGTGTAGCATCATCTAGTGGTCCTCTACCAAAATTATTCAAATTATTCCCCCAGGGTCAAATATGGCCCCGCCCCGGGGGTCACATGGTTTATATAGATTTATATAGGGAAAACTTTGAAAATCTTCTTGTACAAAACCACATGGCCTAGGGCTTTGATATTTGGTATGTAGCATCATCTAGTGGTCTTCTACCAAGAGTGTTCAAATTATCCCCCTAGGGTCAAATATGGCCCCGCCCCGGGGGTCACATGGTTTATATAGAGTTATATAGGGAAAACTTTGAAAATCTTCTTGTACAAAACCACATGGCCTAGGGCTTTGATATTTGGTATGTAGCATCATTTAGTGGTCCTCTACCAAGATTGTTCAAATTATCCCCCTAGGGTCAAATATGGCCCCGCCCTGGGGGTCACATGGTTTATATAGAGTTATATAGGGAAAACTTTGAAAATCTTCTTGTACAAAACCACATGGCCTAGGCATGCTAGGGCTTTGATATTTGGTATGTAGCATCATCTAGTGGTCCTCTACCAAGAGTGTTCAAATTATCCCCCTAGGGTCAAATATGGCCCCGCCCCGGGGGTCGCAAGTTTTACATAGACTTATATAGGGAAAAAAGTTTAAAAATCTTCTTGTCTGAAACCACAACTCTTAGACCTTTGATATTTGGTTTGTAGCATTGTCTTATGGTCCTCAACCAAAATTGTTCAAATTGTACCCCTGGGGTGAAAAAAGGCCCTGCCCTGGAGGTCCCAAGTTTTATATAGACTTATATAGGAAAAAGCTGTAAAAATCTTCTTGTCAGAAACCATACAACCTAGGCTTTTGATATTTGGTATGATGCATTGTCTAGTTGTCCTCTAGCAAAATTGTTCAGGGGTCACTTAGTTATTATGCGAGTTATATAGGAAAAATACTTAAAAAGTCATCTGATCCTATTTCCAAGACTATTTAATTATAATTACCTGATGACCCCAAGTAATATGATGTTACTTGATTGTGACCTTGACCTACTGACCTACTTTCTTGTTTTTAGCTCACCTGAGCACAAAGTGCTCAGGGTGACGTATTGCGATCGCTCACCGTCCGGCGTCTGTCCGTCCGTCCGTCCGTCCACACTTTCCTTTAAACAACATCTCCTCCTAAACCAACAGGCCAATTTTGATGAAACTTCACAGGGTTGTTCCTTGGATCGTCTTCTTTAAAAATTGTTCAAAGAATTGAATTCCATACAGAATTCTGGTTGCCATGGCAACCAAAAGGAAAAACTTTAAAAATCTTCTTCTCAAAAACCAGAAGGCCTAGAGCTTAGATATTTGGTGTGAAGCATTGCCTAGTGGACCTCTACCAAATTTGTTCAAATCATGACCCCAGGGTCAAAATTGACCCCGCCCCGGGGGTCACTTGATTTTACATAGGAAAATCTTAAAAAATCTTCTCAAAAACCAGAAGCCTAGAGCTTAGATATTTGACATGTAGCATTGCCTAGTGGACCTCTACTAAAATTGTTCAAATCATGACCCCGGGGTCAAAATTGACCTCACCCCAGGGGTCACTTGATTTTACATAGGAAAATCTTAAAAAAATTTCTAAAAATAAACCAGAAGGCTTAGAGCTTAGATATTTGACATGTAGCATTGCCTAGTGGACCTCTACAAAATTTGTTCAAATCATGACCCCCGGGGTCAAAATTGACCCCACCCCAGGGGTCACTTGATTTTACATAGGAAAATCTTCAAAAATTTTCTAAAAATAAACCAGAAGGCCTAGATCTTAGATATTTGACATGTAGCATTGCCTAGTAGACTTCTACAAAATTTGTTCAAATCATGACTCCCGGGGTCAAATTGACCCCGCCCCATGGGATTACTTGATTGTACATAGAAAAATCTTCAAAATAAACCAGAAGGCCTAGAGCTTAGATATTTCATATGTAGCATTGCCTAGTGGACCTCTACAAAATTTGTTCAAATCATGACCCCCGGGGTTAAAATTGACCCCACCCCAGGGGTCACTTGATTTTACATAGGAAAATCTTCAAAAATTTTCTAAAAATAAACCAGAAGGCTTAGATCTTAGATATTTGACATGTAGCATTGCCTAGTAGACTTCTACAAAATTTGTTCAAATCATGACCTCCGGGGTCAAATTGACCCCACCCCATGGGGTTATTTGTTTAGCTTTAGCAAAGAATTTTTTTCAAGAAAGCAATTAAACTCAGGTGAGCGATATAGGGCCATCATGGCCCTCTTGTTTTAAGATACAGCCTTGAAATTTTGATGACTTACACAGTTTTGCACACAAATCGTAAAACTGAATTTCATTGACCATGAATGTGACCTACTGACTTTCTTAATATTTTATCATCAGTTTGACATTTGAAACATGTAGCTCATATTACTCAGGTGAGCGATCCAGGGTCATCATGACCCTCTTGTTCAGTTATACCGCTTCACGGAGTATACGTTTTTCTCTGTCATTTCTACAAATTCCGGATAAGGTAAATGCACTTAAATGCTAGGTAATGTATACTCGGTTGCACTGCATCGCGATTTTTTGGCAAAACAATGTCATTTTCACAATATTCAATCACAAATAAAAATCTCACGTACTTTTCTGCGAAATGTTTACCACATATGTACTACAGGAAGCACAACATATGATTTTAGTGCCGATTTGGGAATACATATGTTGGATCTCCTCCCGTGTAAGGGGCAAGAAGAGTGGTAAATAGAAACAAACCTTTTTACAACTTCTTTCCATGTATCAGTTGATGGATCTTCATCAATCTTTTTGTCTGCAGCATGCAGTGTTCGCGTTTACGATGTAAAAGGTAGAGCGTCCGTCTACGGATCGCGGGGTCGTGAGTTCGATCCTCGGGCGGGGCGTATGTTCTCCGTGACTATTTGATAAACGACATTGCGTCTGAAATCATTAGTCCTCCACCTCTGACTCATGTGGGGAAGTTGGCAGTTACTTGTACAGAATCCAGGAACACTGGTTAGGTTAACTGCCCGCCGTTACATGACTGAAATACTGTTGAAAAACGGCGTTAAACCCAAAACAAACGATGTAAAAGTATCTTAATACGCAATAAAATTGGTTTGTATGCAAATTTTTCAAGGCCATTGCGTACAAGGGACGCAAAGTAAAAACGGAATTGAATGTTATGAGTTTAAAGTCACAATGTTGGAATCCCGATTTCATTTTCAGCAGCATTATTTTCTAAAAATAGTACAGAATGACATAGCCTATTCAGCGATGTATTCGGACTGGTTTAGCATATTCATCAAAATCGCTACTTATCGATGTAAATTATATGGAAGCAGTCCAGTTAATGTGGATATTATTGAAAACAGCTGACTTACGCATTGCATATTTGGCTGGGACATTTTTGGGACTCAGTGATATTTTCAGAAAAATGAACACTGAGCATGATTATAAGGACTTCCCCCAATTTTGTTATGCCCCCCTTCGAAGAAGGAGGGGTATATTGTTTTGCAGATGTCGGTCGGTCAGTCGGTCGGTCGGTCGGTCGGAATGTAAACCAATCCGTTTCCGGATGATAACTCAAGAACGCTTGGGCCTAGGATCATGAAAGTTGATTGGGAGGTTGGTAATGACCAACAGATGACCCCTATTGATTTTGAGGTCAGTATGTCAAAGGTCAAGGTCACAGTGACCAGGAACAATAAAATGGTTTCCAGGCAATAACTCAAGAACGCTTAGGCCAAGTGTCATGAAAATTGAAACTTAGGTTGGCCATGATCAGCAGATGAGCCCTATTGATTTTGAGGTGATTAGGTCAAAGATCAAGGTCACATTGGCCAGGAACAGTTAAACAGTTTCTGATCTTCTTGTCCAAAACCATAGGGCCTAAGGCTTTGATATTTGTTATGTAGCAAAATCTATTGGTCCTCTACCAAAATTTTTCATATTATTTCCCTGGGGTCAAATATGGCCCCACCCAGGGAGTCACATGGTTTATATAGACTTATATAGGAAAAAACTTAAAAAAAAACTCTTATCCAAAACCACAGGGCCTAGGGCTTTGGTATTTTGTATATGACATCATCTAGTGGTCCTCTACTAAGAATGTTCAAATTATTCCCCTAGGGTCAAATATGGCTCTTGAGGGTCACATGGTGTACATAGACTTATAACCTTAGGACGGCCAGCACATATTTATGCTATCTCATCAGGCATATGTATATTTTTGACAACACAGTAAATGACATCACTCGACCTTCAGCTATTTCCGGAAGTAAATAAAATGAAAGTAGAAATGTTAAACTTGAAAACGAAAGCTGCATTTTGATTCGTAGATAATCAGGGGTCACGCGCAGGCTCGTCTAAATGTATGCGCGTGGACTTCTTCTTTTTTTTTTTTTTTTTTGCTATTGGGGAGCCAATTTTCAGCACTTTATTATGAATTGAAATTACCTGGGCTTTAGTACAGCATGTCAGCTTTTAATCTATGAAAAAATATTTGAGCTCTTGATAAACACAAATCCCACAGGGGTCCGTAACGGACCAAGCGTACATTGATAATTTTGGAACTTCATCAAATCGCTCAAAATGTCATTTTTGATGTTGTCTGAGAGTGTCAGTATATGCCTCAGATGTAAGATATAACCGTGTTTGAGAGCTGCAGACCTAGACATTTCAGAAATATTTTCAAAATAAGTTTCGTGTAATAAATGCTGTTTCTACGGAAGCGTGAAAGGGCCATCAGACGCTAATACGTTTTAGTACGTTAAGACTGTGGAAAGGATATAGGGAAAACATTGAAAATCTTCTTGTCCAAACTACAAAGACTATGGCTTTAATATTTTGTAATGTAGCATCATTTAGTGGTTCTCTACCAAGTTTGTTCAAATTATCCCTCTAGGGTCAAATATGGCCCCGCCCCAGGGGTCATATGGTTCATATAGACTTATAAAGGGAAAAACTTAGAATCTTCATGTCCATAACTTACATCATTCAAATTTGGACCACATGTATAGTTTTGAGTGGCAAGATGAACCTTGACATGAGTTGACCTTGATCTTGACCTAGTGACCTACTTTCACATTTCTGTAGCTTTTGCCTTCAAATTTGGACCACAATCATAGGTTTGTGTACCGAAAAAATCTTTGACCTTGTTATTGACCTAGTGACCTACTTTCCCATTTTTGAAGGTACAGGCTTCAAATTTGGACCACATGCATAGGCTTTTGTTCCAAAATAAAATTTGACCTTGATTTTGACTAGTGACCTACTTTCACATTTCTGAAGCTACAGCCTTCAAATTTGAACCACAAGCATAGTTTTGTGTACTGAAATGAACTTTGATATTGAGATTGACCTAGTGACCTACTTTCACATTTCTGAAGGTACAGGCTTCAAATTTGGACCACTTGCATAGTTTTGTGTTCCGAAATAAAATTTGAACTTGATTTTGACCTAGTGACCTACTTTCATATTTCTCAAACTACAAGCCTTCAAATTTGAACCACATGCATAGTTTTGTGTACCGAAATGAACTTTGATCCTGAGATTGACCTAGTGACCTACTTTCACATTTCTGAAGCTTCAGGCTTCAAATTTGGACCGCATGCATATTTTTGTGTTCTGAATTGAAATTTGATTTTTACCTATTATCTACTTTCATATTTCTCAAGCTACAGCCTCCAAATTTGAAGCACATGCATAGTTCTGTCTACCATAATGAACTTTGACCTTGAAATTGATCTAGTGACCTGCTTTCACATTTCTCAAGCCACAGCTTTCAAATTTGAACCACATACACATTGTTTTGTACTGAAATGAAATTTGACCTTGATTTTGACCTTGAGCTAGTCTTGAAATTTGGAACATTCGAAAATGGCTCAGTGGATGGCGCTAAGATCACTCTGTAATCTCTTGTTAGGTTAATAAGTTTAAGGTCAAGGTCATATTAAACCAGAATGGTAGAACTTTTGTTTACAGTGAGCTTATAATTTCTGTTCATTTTGCTATTACTGAATGCATCAAGGGGGGCATTTCGTGTTAGATGAGCTCTTGTTGAAATAGGGGCAGTCGGCCCTTTAAGGGGCTACTAAGGTTAAAAATAAAAATACATTAGATTGACATATTCTCATGAACAGCTTGATGAATCTTCAGCAAGTTTGATCTGTAGTATCATTAGAAGTTCCTCTCTTTATTTTGTTCAAATGCGGGGTTCTTGGCACCTTTCATGGGCAGCTAGAGCAAAAACTAGAAATGCCGATAAATGACTTTTTCCCATGAAGCACTGGATGGATCTTCATTAAACTTAATTTGTATCATTATTTTTTGTCTTCTACCAAGGTGGTTCAAGTGGGTATTCTTTAGCATTATTTTTAGGTCCTCTCATTATTATGTCTCCATATTGATTTACTTTGTCTGTCTGTCAGTCTGTCAGAAATTTTGTCCGCTCTCTTAAGTCGAACATTTCTCATCCAATCTTCACCAAACTTGAACAGAATGAAAAGAATTGGAACCACTGCTTTACCCTTGCATGATCGTAAAAGGCGACTAATAGGGTCTTAACACTTGGTTTTGCTGTAACTCTGTGATTCCAGCAGGTATGCAAATTTTGATTCCATACCTCATGTTTTTATTTTGATGTAAAATGAAGTGTGGAACCAAAATTTGTAGTCCTGTTTGGCGCCATATAACCTATACTGTGTTGGTGCGCCGTAAAACCCAAATAAATAGATAAATAAATATGAACAAAATGTGTTTGCTAATAAGTCCTCGGCCAAGTTCGATAACTAGCCAAATCGGGCCAGGCACTTCAGGATTATGGCCCATGAATTACCGAAAAACGCTCAGGTCTTGGGAAACATAAAGGACCCCTATACTACTAATCATTAGTAATATATAGTCCTTTTAGCCCAACATGTCTGCACTCTTAGTCAAACATTTCTCATCCAATCTTCACCAAACTTGAACAAAATGTGTTTGCTAATTAATAAGTTCTCGGCCCAAGTTCGATAACAAGCCAAATCGGCCATAGCACTTCAGAATTATGGCCCTTGAATTACGGGAAATCGCTCAGTTATTAATACATGGTCTGGCATCAGTCAGGCGCTGTCCATCGTCCTGCATCAACATTTTTACCTAAACATCTTCACTTATGCTGCTGTTCAGAATTACATTAAGTTTGGTCGGTAGCATCCTGGCATAGACCTCTATCAAATTTGTTGAAATGGTCAGCCTTAGGTTTAAGGGGCCGCCAGAGCTGAAAATAGAAAAAACACACATTTAAACAACTTCTTCTCATGCATAGCTTGTTGCATCTCCATCAAACTTGGTCTGTAGCATCATGTTTTTTCCCCTTTCTCAGAAGAAAATTCCCCTTGAAAACAAAAAATATATAGAACTCTGTTTCAAGTTGTTATATTATAGTGCCTCTAAGTAAGATTACTGCTGTAATATAGTTATATAAAATTTGTTAGAAATGATTGAAAATAGTATTAGTAAGTGTACATTTGATAGAACGTACGTGTGTTCATCCGGATTTGTTTGTCCGTACCATAACTTTGACATGCATGGAGCAATCTTGTTTATATTTGGCATGAATGTTAACCTCAGTGAGACGGAGTGTCATGCGCAAACCCCAGGTCAAGGTCACATTTAGGGGTCAAAGGTTAAATTCAATAATGACTTTGTCCGGAAAATTTCTTCTTCATGCATGGAGGGATTTTGATGTAACTTAGCACAATTGTTCACCATCATGAGACGGAGTGTCATGCGCAAGAATCAGGTCACTAGGTCTAAGGTCAAGGTCACACTTAGAGGTCAAAGTATACAAGAATGACAACTTTGTCCAGAGCATTTCTTCTTCATGCATGGAGGGATTTTGATGTAACTTGGCACAAATGTTCACCACCATGAGACGGAATGTCGTGCGCAGGAAGCAGGTCCTTAGGTCTAAGATCAAGGTCACTCTTAGAGGTCAAAGGTCAGATACAAGAATGACTTGCATAGAGGGATTTTGATGTAACTTGCCCCCAATGAGTGGTTGGGGCATATAGATTTGGTCTTGTCCATGAGTGCGTGCGTGCGTCCGTCCGTCTGTCTGTGCATCCGTCCGTCCATCCGAAGTTCGTGACGCGCCTAGCTCAAAAAGTATTTGATATAAATTGTTGAAACCTTGCCTGAGTCTTTATCATGATATGAACTTGCGCACCTCCTATTTTTAGCTCGACTATTCGAAGAATAGTCTAGCTATTCTACTCACCCTGGCGTCGGCGTCGGCGTCACACCTTGGTTAAGTTTTTGCATGCAAGTACATACAGCTATCATTTAAAGGCATATAGCTTTGAAACTTATTTATTCTTTTTCTAGGTCAACTACCAACTTCACTGGGTCAAGTTCCATAACTCTAACATGTATTTTGAGCAAATTATGCCCCCTTTTGGACTTAGAAAATTCTGGTTAAAGTTTTACATGCAAGTTACTATCTCCAAAACTAATGCAGATATTGAATTGAAACTTCACATGTGTCTTCGGGGTTATAAAACTAGTTGATAGCACCAAGTCCCATAACTCTGACCTTCATTTTGGCCAAATTATGCCCCCTTTTGTACTTAGAAAATTTTGGTTAAAGTTTTGCGTGCAAGTACATACAGCTATTACTAAAAGGCATATAGATTTGAAACTTATTTTTTCTTTTTCTAGATCAATTACCTACCTCACTGGGTCAAGTCCCATAACTCTGACATGTATTTTGGCCAAATTATGCCCCCTTTTGGACTTAGAAAATTCTGGTTAAAGTTTTGCGTGCAAGTACATACAGCTATTACTAAAAGGCATATTGATTTGAAACTTATTTTTTCTTTTTCTAGATCAATTACCTACCTCATTGGCTCAAGTCCTGTAACTCTGACATGTATTTTGAGCAAATTATGCCCCCTTTTGGACTTAGAAAATCCTGGTTAAAGTTTTGCGTGCAAGTACATACAGGTATAACTAAAAGGCATATTGATTTGAAACTTATTTTTTCTTTTTCTAGATCAATTACCTACCTCACTGGGTCAAGTCCCATAACTCTGATATGTATTTTGAGCAAATTATGCCCCCTTTTGGACTTAGAAAATCCTGGTTAAAGTTTTACATGCAAGTAACTATCTCCAAAACTAAAGCAGATATTAAATTGAAACTTCACATGTGTCTTCGGGGTTATAAAACTAGTTGATAGAATCAAGTCCCATAACTCTGACATGTATTTTGGGCAAATTATGCCCCCTTTTGGACTTAGAAAATCCTGGTTAAAGTTTTGCGTGCAAGTACATACAGCTATTACCAAAAGGCATATAGCTTTGAAACTTATTTATTCTTTTTCTAGGTCAGTTACCAACCTCACTGGGTCAAGTTCCATAACTCTTAACATGTATTTTGAGCAAATTATGCCCCCTTTTGGACTTAGAAAATTCTGGTTAAAGTTTTGCGTGCAAGTTACTATCTCCGAAACTAATGCAGATATGGAATTGAAACTTAACATCTTTCTTCGGGGTTATTAAACTGGTTGATAGCATCAAGTCCCATAACTCTGATATGCATTTTGGTCAAATTATGTCCAGTTTCAAACTTAAAACTCTTTCGATATTTAACATTTTGGGTAATAATTTCCTGCTTCTGTGACAATATTTCGAATAGTCGAGCTTGGCTGTCTTACGGACAGCTCTTGTTCGTCTGGCTCCGCCCCCTATTTTAAGAGTTATGGCCCCTGAAATAATCAAAAATGCACATTTTAACCTTGTGACACGCCTAGCTCAAAAAGTATTTGATATAGATTCATGAAACCATGCACGAGTCTTAATCATGATGTGAACTTGCGCACCTCCTATTTTTCGGCTGGCTCCGCCCCCTATTTTCTGAGTTATTGTCCCTGAAATAGTCAAAAATGCACATTTTCGCCTTGTGACGCGCCTAGCTAAAAAAGTACTTGATATAAATTGATGAAACCTTGCGTGAGTCTTTATCATGATATGAACTTGCGCACCTCCTATTTTTCGTTTGGGTCCGCCCCCTATTTTCTGAGTTATGGCCCCTGAAATAGTCAAAACTGCACATTTTCACATTGTGACACGCCTAGCTCAAAAAGTATTTGATATAGATTTATGAAACCTTGCAGCATGAGCCTTAATCATGATGTGAACATGGGCATCACCTATTTTCCATTTTGGTCCGCCCCCTATTTTAAGAGTGATGGCCCCTGAAATAGTCAAAAATGCACATTTTCACCTTGTGATGGTTAGTTCAAAAAGTATTTAATACAAATGATTGAAAACTTGCATAAGTCTTTACCATGATATAAACTTGCACACCTCTCTTTTTTGGCTGGCTCCACCCCCTGTTTTTAAAGTTATGGCCCCTGAAATAGTAAAAAAATGCAAATTTTCACCTAATTATGTGCCTAGCTCAATGTATTTGATGTGAATTTATGAAACCTTGCTTGGGTCTTTATCATAATGTGTCCTTGCACACTCGGTATTCTTCCTGAGAATCTTGGCATTTAGTACAAAGTTATGGCCCTTGAAATAGCCAAAATTGTGGATTTTTTTGTTTGTGATACTCAAAGCTCAAAAAGTATATGGCCTAGAATAATGAATCCTTTTCATAAAATGTTTGTTGAGGCTATACCCCATTAAGACAGCAAACATTTGAATTATTTCCCCTTATTTGTGACAAATGTACCAGTGGGGGGCACACCCTGTGTCCTACAGGCACATTCTAGTTGTTACTATAAATAGCTTATATTGTAACTTTTTTTATTACTGGTTGTAGGGAAAAATCAAGATCACTTTTCTGTAGTACAACATGCATGTTACATCCAATTTTGAGGTGTATTTTGACCTATCTCTGCTGGTAAGGATTTTTGTGTGGACTTCTTTTTTTGTGCCCTCCCATGAGTGGTGGGGGCATATAGATTTGGTCTTGTCCGTGCGTGCGTCCGTCCGTCCGTCCGAAGTTCGTGACGCGCCTAGCTTGAAAAGTATTTGATACAAATTGATGAAACCGTGCATGAGTGTTTATCATGATATGAACTTGCGCACCTCCTATTTTTTGTCTGGCTCGGCCTCCTATTTTCAGAGTTATGGCCCCTGAAATAGTCAAAAATGCACATTTTCACCTTGTGACACGCCTAGCTCAAAAAGTATTCGATATAAATTGATGAAACCTTGCACGAGTCTTAATCATGATATGAACTTGCGCACCTCCTATTTTTAGCTCGACTATTCAAAGAATAAGTAGAGCTATCCTACTCACCACGGCGTCTGCGTCAGTGTCGGTGTCGGCATCGGCGTCACAGTTTGGTTAAGTTTTTTGTACCAGTCCACATTTTGACAAAGTCTTTTGAGATAAAGCTTTGAAACTTTCAACACTTGTTTACCATCACCATGGCCAGTTATAGGCAAGAGCACATAACTCCATCAAGGATTTTGGCTGAATTATGGCCCCTTTTGACTTAGAAGTCATGGTTTAGTTTTTCGTACCAGTTCATATTTTGACAAAGTCTTTTGAGATAAAGCTTTGAAACTTTCAACACTTGTTTACCATCACCATGGCCAGTTATAGGCAAGAGCACATAACTCCATCAAGGATTTTGGCTGAATTATGGCCCCTTTCGACTTAGAAATCTTGGTTAAGTTTTTCGTACCAGTTCGTATTTTGACAAAGTCTTTTGAGATAAAGCTTTGAAACTTTCAACACTTGTTTATCATCACCATGTCCAGTTATAGGCAAGAGCACATAACTCCATCAATGATTTTGGCTGAGTTATGGCCCTTTTTGACTTAGAAATCTGGGTTAATATTTCGTACCAGTTCATATTTTGACAAAGTCTTTTGAGATAAAGCTTTGAAACTTTCAACACCTGTTTACCATCACCATGGCCAGTTATAGGCATGAGTACATAACTCCATCAAGGATTTTGGCTGAATTATGGCCCCTTTTGACTTATAAATCTTGGTTAAGTTATCCGTACCAGTTCATATTTTTTGTAAAGTGTTTGACATATGGCTTTGAAACTTTTATCACTTGTTTAGTATAATAGTCTCTATCTCTATCCTTAAGAGGCCATTTTGGTTGTTCAGCAGATTATTTGGGGCCATTGTTGTCCCCGTAAAAAATGGCTCTTTGGCTGTTGGCCCACTAGCCTAAAGTAGTAGACCGTCCGTCTGTCACACTTTTGTCCAGAGTATAACATGAAAAGTATGAATGACATTTGATTAAAACTTCATGTAATCATAGAGGCCATTGAGACAAAGTGCAGTGTCAAAGAATCATAACTCTACCTTACCTAATATTTGGAATTATCTCCCTTTATTATACAAGATAAGGCTTGTTTGGAGCCTTACTTGAAAAGTATTAATGGCATTTCATTGAAACTTCACAAAATTATAGAGGCCATTGACAGGAAATGCAGTGTCAAAGAACCATAACTATACCTTACCTGCTTTTTGAATTATCCCGCTCAAGCACATGCATTGAGAAGCATAATTAGGTTTTACTGATTCCTTGTAAGAATTGGTTCGTTTGATGTTCATTATCCGACATATCTCTTTAAAATGTATGCAAACATTTCAGAAGGAGATAACACTGAGATAAAGGAAGAGGGAACAAAAAATAAGACCTCTCAGACCACTAGCAAAGTTAAAGCTCTTCTTGAGAAACGTAAAAGGAAAATGTTACAATCTGGACTCGCTTTAAGCATGGAGCAGGGTCAGCAAACATTTGATCGAAAAGGAAAAAGAGACATGTCAGAATCAAAGAAGTTGTTGTTTAGTATTGACAACCATGCAAACAGGTTTTTACCAATTTATTTACATTGTATTAATTTAGAGTTAGATTTTAAAGTAAAGTTTCAAAAGCAAGTTATCCATCCTTCTTGAGTTGCATGCACTGTATGTGCATCTAGGACACTCTGCCTTCCTAAACCTGTATGTCGAAATACACTCAGAAAAATGTGTTAATTCACTGTATACATGTTTTTCCTGATAGGTAAAATGTATGCGATAAGAGTTTTAAAGTTATATGCATCAGAGCTCATTCGTTATCTTAAAATGGAGGGTTGTTAAAGGGGGTGTACAAATTCAAATACTGTTTATTAGCAATGCTCAGGTGAGCTTTTCTGATCAGTCAATGTCCAGCGTCCATCGTCTGTCTGTCTGTCGACTGTCGTCTGTCAACATTTAGCTTGTGTATGCAATAGAGGCTGTATTTTTCAACTGATCTTCATGAAATTTGGTCAGAATGATAACCTTGGTGAAATCTAGGCCGAGTTTGAAAACGGGTCATCTGGGGTCAGAAATTAGGTAACTAGGTCAAATCAAAGAAAAACCTTGTGTATGTGATAGAGGCTGTATTTTTCAGTTGATCTTTATGAATTTTGGTCAGAATGATTATCTTGATGAAATCTAAACCATGTTCGAAAATGGGTCATCTGGGGTCAAAAACTAGGTCACTAGGTCAAATCAAAGAAAAACCTTGTGAATGTGATAGAGGCTGTATTTTTCAATAATCTTCATGCATTTTGGTCAGAATGATTACCTTGATAAAATCTAAGCAGAGTTCGAAAATGGGTCATCTTTGTTCAAAAACTAGGTCACTAGGTCAAATCAAAGAAAAACTTTGTGTATGCGGTAGAGGCTGTATTTTTCAACTAATCTTCATGAATTTTGGTCAGAATGAATGCCTTGATGAAATCTAGGTCAAGTTTGAATATGGGTCATCTGGGATCAGAAAGTAGGTCATTAGGTCAAATCATAGGAAAAGCTTGTATATGTGATAGAGGCTGTATTTTTCAATTGATTTTCCAGAAATTAAGTCAGAATGATAACCTTAATGAAATCTAGGCCGTTTGTAAATGGGTCATCTGGGTTCAAAAATTAGGTCACTAGGTCAAATCAAAGAAAAACATTGTGTATGCAATAGAGGCTATATTTTCCAATTGATCTTCCTGAAATTAAGTCAGAATGATTGCCTCGATGAAATCTAGGTCAAATTTGAATATGTGTCATCTAGGGTCAAAAAGTAGGTCACTAGGTCAAATCAAACAAAAACCTTGTTTATGTGATAGAGGCTGTGTTTTTCAATTGATCTTCATGAAATTTGGTCAGAATGAATGCCTTGATAAAATCTACAGTAAGTTTGATTATGGGTCATCTTGGATCAAAAAGTAGGTCACTAGGTCAAATCAAAGAAAACCCTTCTGTTTGCAAGGAGGCTGTATTTTTCAATTGATCTTCATGAAATTTGGTCAGAATGATTGTCTTGATGAAATCTAGGTCAAGTTCGAATATGGATCATCTGGGATGAAAAACTAGGTCACTAGGTCAAATCAAAGAAAAACCTTGTGTATGTGATAGAGGCTGTATTTTTCAATTGATCTTCATGAAATATGGTCAGAATGATAGCCTTGGTGAAATCTATGTCAAGTTCGAATATGGGTCATCTGGGGTCAAAAACTAGGTCACTAGGTCAAATCAAAGAAAATACTTATTTATACTCAAGATTTTTGCTCCAATTTTAATGATAATTTTTTTTCCATGAAATCACTAGGTCAAACATGTTTACACTGTTATGCTGTGTTTCTCAGGTGAGCGACCTAGGGCCATCTTGGCCGTCTTGTTGTTTCCAAATTTTCAAACTTTTTAAGTTGACAGAGCACTAACTGTTTTGGCAGAGCTGTTGTGATCACTCGTTTTACAGCCGTCATTACGTTTTACACGTCTCTGAAAAAAGAAACAACAGAAGTTGAATCCATATGTAACTGTCTGTCGATTGTGCTGTTTTGAAAGTATCCAAACGGTTGCACTTGACTGCACATAATGGCCAAGAGAGCCAAAAAGAGAAACATCTTCAAAGGACATTGTCAGAACTCTTGTTCTAATTTGAATACTTTCATAAGAATGGTTCTGTAGTCACTCTTTGGCAAGAGTGCTCAAACTATTTCAATTTTGCAAAACTCTTGACCCCAAGGTGATGCTATCACATTTCATTTAGTGAAAACTCTAAAAACTACTTTTATAAAAACATGCTTACAGATTTTGAAACAATTTTCACACTGATGATCATTTGATAATTTGTTAAAACACCATGTCAGTTTTATTTGATGTATGAAGTGGAATCATCTTTTCCCTTTTAGCTTATCCAATATTTGTTTCTATTCCAGGTGCAGGGAGGTAATAAAGGAAATGCAAGATATGTTTAACAATAAAGCAGAAAACATATGACAGTATCCGCATGTAAAAGCTTGGATGTATGTTCTCTTTTTAGCTCACCTGAGCAATGCTCAGGTGAGTTATTGTGATCGCTGGATGTCTGGCGTCTGTCTGTCAACATTTAGTTTGTATATGCAAGAGGCTGTATTTTTCGGTTGATCTCCAAGAAAATTGGTCAGAATAATTGTCTTGATGAAATCTAGATCAATTTTGAATATGGGTCATCTGGGGCCAAAAGCTAGGTTACTAGGTCATATCAGAGAAAAGCCTTGTGTATGCAATAGGGGCTGCATTTTAAATCGGATCTTCATGAAATTTCATCAGAATGTTTTTCTGGATGAAATCTAGGTTGAGCTTGAATATGGGTCATCTAGGTTAAAAAGCTAGGCCACCTGGTCAAATTAAAGAAAAACCTTGTGTAGACAATAGGGGCTGCATTTTATACTGGATATTCATAAAATATAGTCAGAATGATTGCCTTAATGAATTGTAGGTTAAGTTCAATTTATGTGGTTCATCTGGAATCGAAAACTAAGTTACTAGGTCAAACCAAAGAAAAACCTTGTGTATACGAATGAGACTGTATTTTGCAATTGATCTACTTGAAGTTTAGTCAGAATGATTGCCTTGATCAAATCCCGTTGAGGTTTGAATATAGGTCATCTGGGGTCAAAAATTAGGTCACTAGGTAAAATCAAAGAAAAACCTTGTGTATGCAATATGGACTAGATTTTACACCATATCTTCACAAAATTAAGTAAGAACGGCAGCCTTGATAAAATCTAGGTCATGTTCGAATATGGGAAATCTTGGGTGAAAATCTAGGTCACTAGGTCAAATCAAAGAAAAACCTTGTGTATGCAACAGGGACTGCATTTTACACTGGATCTTTATAAAATTTGATCAGAAAATTTGTCTGAATGAAGTCTAGGTCAGCTTTGAATACGAGTTATCTGGGGTCAAAAACCAGTCAAATCAAAGAAAAACCTTTTGTATGCAATAGGGGCTGCGTTTTACACTGGATATTCATAAAATTTAGTCAGAATGATTGCCTTGATGAAATCTAGGTCAGGTTTGAATATAATCTAATGTCAAAAGCTAGGTCACCCAGTCAAATCAAAGAAAAACCTTTTGTACGCAATAGGGACTGCATTTTACACTGGATCTTCATGCAATTTGATCACAATGTGTCTTGATGACCTCTAGGTCGGGTTTGAATCTGGGTCATGTTGGGTCAAAAACTAGGTCATCCAGTCAAATCAAAGGAAGAGCTTGATAACACTTTAGAGGCATACATATGATCTCCTGCTCAGGAGGGTCAAAATCCCGATTTTTTCACCTTGCCTTCCGTCTCCCGACCAAAACTTTAATTCTTCCCCTTTTCAAAAAAACAATAAATTTTAGACCTTTTCCTCGTGGCTGCGATTCTTTGTTTTGATAAGGGATTAGACAGCAGCGCTTTGTCCACCTGTCTCACGGGGCCGAATATCGGCCCATTCTCAGTGCCAATTAGGCTCCATTTTTAGCTCACCTGAGCTTTTGTGATCGCCCTGTGTCCGTCGTCAGTCATCTGTCAGTCGTCAACAATTTGACTGTTAACACTCTAGAGGTCACAATTTTGACCCAATCTTACTGGAACTTGGTCAGAATGTTACCCTCAATAAAATCTTGGACGAGTTTGATATTGGGTCATCTGAGGTAAAAAAAAAAGGTCACCAGGTCAAATCAAAAGGAAAAGCTTGTAAACACTCTAGAGGTCACAATTTTGGCCCCGCCCGCTTAGCTCAGTAGGTAGAGCGTCGGTCTACGGATCGCGGGGTCGTGAGTTCGATCCTCGGGCGGGGCGTATGTTCTCCGTGACTATTTGATAAACGACATTGTGTCTGAAATCATTAGTCCTCCACCTCTGATTCATGTGGGGAAGTTGGCAGTTACTTGCGGAGAACAGGTTTGTACTGGTACAGAATCCAGGAACACTGGTTAGGTTAACTGCCCGCCGTTACATGACTGAAATACTGTTGAAAAACGGCGTTAAACCCAAAACAAACAAACAAACAATTTTGGCCCAATATTAATGAAACTTGGCCAGAATGTTGCCCTCAATAAAATCTTGGATGATTTTGATAATGGGTCATCTGGGGTCAAAAACTAGGTCACTGGGTCAAGTCAAAGGAAAAGCTTGTTAATACTGTAGAGGCCACATTTATGACTGTACCCTCATGAAACTTGGTCAGAATGTTAATCGTGGTGATCTAAAGATCCAGTTTGAATCTAGGTCAAGTAGGGTCAAAAACTAGGTCACCATGTCAAATCAAAGGAAAAGGTAGTTAACACTTCAGAGGCCACATTTATGACCATATCTTCATGAAACTTCGTCAGAATGTTAATCTTGATGATCTTAAGGTGCAGTTGGAATCTGGGTCATGTAGTATCAAAAACTAGGTCACCATTTCAAATCAAAGGAAAAGCTAGTTAACATTCCAGAGGCCACACTTATGACCATATCTTAATGAAACTTGGTCAGAATATTAATCTTGATGATCTTTAGGTCAGGTTCAAATCTGGGTCAGATTGGGTGAAAAACTAGGTCATTAGGTCAAATCAAAGGAAAAGCTTGTTAACACTCTGGAGGCCACAATTATGACTATATCTTCATGAAACTTAGTCAGAATGTTAATCCTAATGATCTTTAGGTCAAATTTAAGTCTGGGTCATGTGGGGTCAAAAACTAGGTCACCGGGTCAAATCAAAGGAAAAGCTAGTTAACACTCCAGATACCACATTTATGACCATATCTTAATTAAAGTTGGTCAGAATGTTAATCTTAGCGATCATTAGGTCATATTCAAATCTTGGTCAGGTGGGGTGAAAAACTAGGTCACCTGGTTAAGTCAAAGGAAAAGCTAGTTAACACTTAGAGGCCAAATTGATGACCATATCTTAATGAAACTTGGTCAGAATTTTAATCTTTATGATCTTTAGGTCAATAGGTTAGGTGAGCGATACAGGGCCTTCATGGCCCTCTTGTTTTAATTGGTCCATTTTCCTTAGAGTTATTTCCCTTGATTTAATGAAAAGTCCACATCTGTAGCCATTTCTCAGTAACAAGCAGCTAGAATTTCATGAAACTTGAAATAAATATGAACAAACATACTTCAATGATGCCCGTCATTTTCGTTTTTTAATTGGTCAATTTTCCTTAGAGATATTGCCCTTGTTTTAATGAAAATTCCACGTCAGCAGCCATTTCTAAGTAACTAGGTGGAAGAATTTTATGAAACTTGAAATAAATATGAACCAACATACATTGATGATGCCCATCCATTTCATTTTTGGATTGGTAAATTTTTCTTAGAGTGATTGCCCTTGATTTAATGAAAAATCTATGTACGCAGCCATTTATCAGTAACTAGCTGGTAGAATTTCATTAAACTTCTTTCATTCTTTTCCATGAACATTTATTATAAACATGTGAAGTTGTGTACCCACAGCTGGTCACCACCTTGCCTTGGTCCCCCCCCCCCCCCTCCCAACCCCCCTAAAAGAAATCATTCCTTTTTAAATTTTTATGCCCCCAAAGGGAGGCATATTAGTTTTCAACTGTCCATCCGTTAGTTTGTTCGTTAGTCACAACGTTAACTTTCTGCATGAAGGCACTTTACTCACGAACCACTGCACCCATGACCTTCAAACTTCACATGCTGATAGTACTTATTGAGTACACCACCCCTACTGACTTTGAGGTCACCAGGTCAAAGGTCAAGGTCACAGGGGCCAAAGTTAACTTTTTGGATGAAGGCACTTTACTCGCAAACCACTTCACCCAGGACCTTCAAACTTCACATGCTGATAGTACTTATTGAGTACACCACCCCTACTGACTTTGTGGTCACCAGGTCAAAGGTCAAGGTCACAGAGACTAACGTTAACTTTTTGCATGAAGGCACTTTACTCGCGAACCACTGCACCCAGGACCTTCAAACTTCACATACTGATAGTACTTACTGAGTACACCACCCCTACTGACTTTGGGGTCACCAGTCAAAGGTCAAGGTCACAGGGGCCAATGTTCACTTTTTGCATGAAGACATTTTACTCGCGAACCACTGCACCCAGGACCTTCAAACTTCTCTTGCTGATAGTACTTATTGAGTACACCACCCCTACTGACTTTGGGGTCACCAGGTCAAAGGTCAAGGTCACGGGCCAACGTTAACTTTTTGCATGAAGGCACTTTACTCACGAACCACTGCACCCAGGATCTTCAAACTTCACGAAGTTAGTACTTATTGAGTACACCACCCCTACTGACTTTGGGGTCACCAGGTCAAAGGTCAAGGTCACAGGGGCCAATGTTAACTTTTTGCATGAAGGCATTTTACTCGCGAACCACTGCACCCAGGACCTGCAAACTTCACATGCTGATAGTACTTATTGAGTACACCACCCCAACTGACCTTGGGGTCACCAGGTCAAAGGTCAAGGTCACAGAGGCCAACGTTAACTTTTTGCATGAAGGCACTTTACTCGCGAACCACTGCACCCAGGACCTTCAAACTTTACATGCTGATAGTACTTTATGAGTACATCAACCCTACTGACTTTGGGGTCACCAGGTCAAAGGTCAAGGTGCTGTGGGGGCATTTGTCACCATTAGTCACAGCTCTTGTTTTTTCAATTTATCAGCATGCAAAGTTGTACCGTTCCCCCACCTCACTGCTCCACCCATGCATTCCCCACCCCAATTTTTTAAATTTCATTTTTCATTTTCCATCAGTATAATCAACATGTTAAGTTTTGTACCCTCAGCCAGTCACCCCTGCTGCCCCTACCCCCGCACACCTCCCCCCCAAAAAGCATTCATTTTCTGTTAATTGATTTTGGCTAATGAAATAATTTGCTTCTTAGTAACATCCTTAACTTTTTTGCCGGATATATTTTTTTGCCATTCCTCACCGCAAACCCTTTCGATGGGGGATACCAATTCATCGAATTTGCTTGTTGAACTTGCATTTAACAATTGTGAATAGTAATTTAGAAACAACAAGAGCTGTCACTAATGGTGACAAATGCCCCTGGAGCACCTTGACCTTTGACCTGGTAACCCCAATGTCAGTAGGGATGTTGTACTCATTAAGTACTATCAGCATGTGAAGTTTGAAGCTCCTGGGTGAAGTGGTTCGCGAGTAAAGTGCTTTCATGCAAAAAGTTAACATTGACCCCTGACCTTGACCTTTGAACTGGTGACCCCAAATTCAGTAGGGTTGGTGTACTCATAAAGTACTATCAGCCTGTAAAGTTTGAAGGTCCTGGGTGAAGTGGCTCGCGAGTAAATTGCCTTCATGCAAAAAGTTAACATTGGCCCCTGTGACCTTGACCTTTGACCTGGTGGCACCAAAGTCAGTATGAGTGGTGTACTCAATAAGTACTATCAGCATGTGAAGTTTGAAGGTCCTGGGTGCAGTGGTTCGCAAGTAAAGTGCCTTCATGCAAAAAGTTAACCTTGGCCCCTGTGACCTTGACCTTTGACCTGGTGACCCCGAAGTCAGTAGGGTGGTGTACTCAATAAGTATTATCAGCATGTGAAGTTTGAAGGTTCTGGGTGCAGTGGTTCGCGAGTAATGAGCCTTCATGCAAAAAGTTAACGTTGGCCCCTGTGACCTTGACCTTTGATCTGGTGACCCCAAAGTCAGTAGGGGTGGTGTACTCAATAAGTACTACCAGCATGTGAAGTTTGAAGGTCCTTGGTGCAGTGGTTCGTGAGTAAAAGGCCTTCATGCAAAAAGTTAACGTTGGCCCCTGTGACCTTGACCTGGTGACCCCAAAGTCACTAGGGGTGGTATACTCAATAAGTGCTATCAGCTTGTGAAGTTTGAAGGTCCTGGGTGCAGAGGTTTGCGAGTAAAGTGTCTTAATGCAAGAAGTTAACGTTGTGACGAACGAACGAACTAACTAACTAACGAACGGACGGATAGTTGAAAACTAATATGCGCCCCTTCGGGGGCATAAAAATATATGGTAAAAAAGATTATTTCAGTTTTGAAATTGTCAGCTTTTCCTGCCTAGATGGGGATGTCCCTTGCATACGGTGTCTATATTTTACAACTTTCTTGTTTTGGAATGGCTTGCTCAAAATATAATATTTTATTGACAGACTTCTTCATATTACAAAAAATATGTTGCGATAGGGTTACAGGTATCATAACTAGTCTTCATATTACCAAACATTTATTGCAACAAGGTTACCGATAAGAAAAGCTACGGGAGGCTTTCATTAAATTTTACTACAGATCGTCCGAACTTTTAAAGAAATATTACACAAACCTTAAAACACTTCTAAGTTCTTGTCTTACACACCCTGCATACTATGGGGATGTTGTTTATAAATTTTGGAATATTTAACATAATGCTTATTTAAATTTGTAAAATGTGTAAGTCAGTTTATCAAAAGAGGATGCAATGCGAATATGGTAAAGCACAGTGCATGTTTGGTGATTAACCCCTATACAGTCAGTCGTTGCACATTTCCTCTTTTGACAGTGATGTGTGATGACTAATAATGTGTAAGATTCTGCAATGCTTTTCTCCTAAATCCTACAAAAAATGCGGACACAGAGAGTGGAAATTTGTTTTGCAGCTTAAATAATTACTTAGCCGTACCCTTAAAAGTAAAGCTCTTGATGCTGTTATTAGCTAAGTGACAGGGTGAGCTTTTGTGATCACCCTTCGTCCGTCTGTCCGTCCACAATTTCCTTGTGAACACAATAGAGACCACATTTTGTATTTGATTTTAATCAAACTTGAATTCAACTTGTATGGGCATAATATCTCGGTTCCTTTCGAAAACTTGCCAGACCCCATCATCATGAACCGTTCCAGAGTTATGGCCCATTAAAGGGCCAGAATTTGCCATTTTTAGCTTGTGAACACGAAAGAGACAACATTTTGCAATCAACATTAATCAAACTTGCACACAACTTGTATTGGCATAATATCTCGGTTCCTTTCGAAAACTGGCCAGATCCCATCATGGGTTCTAGAGTTATGGCCCCTTAAAGGGCCAAAATTTGCCATTTTTGGCTTGTGAACATGATAGAGACCACATTTTGCAATCAACTTTAATAAAACTTGCTCACAAGTTGTATTGGCATAATATCTTGGTTCCTTTCGAAAACTGGCCAGATCCCATCATGGGTTCCAGAGTTATGGCCCCTTAAAGGGCCAGAATTTGCCATTTTTGGCTTGTGAACATGATAGAGACCACATTTTGCAATCAACTTTAATCAAACGCACACAACTTGTTTTGGGTGAAGTGGCTCCAGAGTTGTGGCTCCTTAAAGGGTTACAGTTTGCTATTTTTTGCTTGTGAACATGATAGAGACAACATATTGCAATCAGCTTTTATCAAACATTCCTTTCGGAAACTGGCCAGATCCTATTATTGGTTCCAGAGTTACGGCCCCTTAAAGGTCCAAAATTTGCTATTTTTGCCTTGTGCAGTCGTATAAACACTTCATTTATGGTTCGATTTGATACAAACTTGCAAAATATCTTCAACAACAATAGATTTTGGATTCCAGGATTAATCTGTCAGATCCAGTCATAGGTTCTATGTTATTTTATATCTGATTACCTCCCTTGATTTTAATCAAGATGAATTTGTATCAGTAAGTACTTATTATAATATAGGACTCATTTGAAATTTCATTATTGTCATTAGTTGGACTGAGACAATCAGGGTAGATAACTGTGGACTGATTTTATGTCAAATTACCTCCCTTTATTTCAAATTTAAAAGGGTATATCTTTGTAACTAATGAAGATACTGATCGGAGATTTCATTTCTGCCATTAGATGGACTTGGACAATCAGCGAATATATATATTGACTGAATTTATGACAAATTACCTCCTTGTTGCACTCAACTTGTATGGGCATAATATCTCGGTTCCTTTCGAAAACTGGCCAGATCCCATTATGGGTTTCAGAGTTATGGCCCCTTAAAGGGCCAAAATTTGCCATTTTTAGCTTGTGAACATGAGACCACATTTTGCAATTAACTTTAAAAAACTTGCACACAACTTGTATTGGCATAATATCTCGGTTCCTTTCCAAAAATAGGCCAGATCCCATCATGAGTTCCAGAGGTATGGCCCCTTAAAGGGCCAAAATTTACTATTTTTATACGCCCGAAGGGACATATTATGTTATGGTCCCGGTGTCCGTCTGTCCGTTAGCAATTTCGTGTCCGCTCTGTAACTCTTAAACCCCTTGAAGGATTTCAAGGAAACTTGACACAAATGTTCACCACACCGAGACGATGTGCAGAGCCCATGTTTTGGCTGTCTCGCTTCAAGGTTAAGGTCACACTTAGGAGTCAAAGGTCATATCAGTTTCTTTCGTGTCCGCTCTGTAACTCTTGAACCCCTTGAAGGATTTCAAAGAAACTTGACACAAATGTTCACCACACCAAGACGACTTGCAGAGAGCATGTTCCGGACGACTCGCTTCAAGGTCAAGGTCACACTTAGGGGTCAAAAGTCATATGAGTGTGTTTCGAGTCCACTCTAACTCTTGAACTGCTGGAAGGATTTCAAAGAAACTTGGCACAAATGTTCACCACACTGAGACGATGTGCAGAGCGCATGTTCCGGATGACTCGCTTCAAGGTCAAGGTCACACTTAAGGATCAAAGGTCATATATGACTTTGCTTTGTGTATATTGCTCTGCATTGCAGTGCTCTTGTTTTTATTTGGCAGGTCTCTTTTTAGCTCGACTATTCGAAGAATAGTCTAGCTATTCTACTCACCCTGGCGTCGGCGTCGGCGTCACACCTTGGTTAAGTTTTTGCATGCAAGTACATACAGCTATCATTTAAAGGCATATAGCTTTGAAACTTATTTATTCTTTTTCTAGGTCAATTACCAACCTCACTGGGTCAAGTTCCATAACTCTAACATGTATTTTGAGCAAATTATGCCCCCTTTTGGACTTAGAAAATTCTGGTTAAAGTTTTACATGCAAGTTACTATCTCCAAAACTAATGCAGATATTGAATTGAAACTTCACATGTGTCTTCGGGGTTATAAAACTAGTTGATAGCACCAAGTCCCATAACTCTGACCTTCATTTTGGCCAAATTATGCCCCCTTTTGGACTTAGAAAATTCTGGTTAAAGTTTTGCATGCAAGTACATACAGCTATTACTAAAAGGCATATAGATTTGAAACTTATTTTTTCTTTTTCTAGATCAATTACCTACCTCACTGGGTCAAGTCCCATAACTCTGACATGTATTTTGAGCAAATTATGCCCCCTTTTGGACTTAGAAAATCCTGGTTAAAGTTTTGCGTGCAAGTAACTATCTCCAAAACTACTACAGATATTAAATTGAAACTTCACATGTGTCTTCGGGGTTATAAAACTAGTTGATAGCACCAAGTGCCATAACTCTGACGTGTATTTTGGGCAAATTATGCCCCCTTTTGGACTTAGAAAATCCTGGTTAAAGTTTTGCGTGCAAGTACATACAGCTATTACTAAAAGGCATATTATATAGATTTGAAACTTATTTTTTCTTTTTCTAGATCAATTACCTACCTCACTGGGTCAAGTCCCATAACTCTGACATGTATTTTGGGCAAATTATGCCCCCTTTTGGACTAATAAAATTCTGGTTAAAGTTTTACATGCAAGTAACTATCTCCAAAACTACTGCAGATATTAAATTGAAACTTCACATGTGTCTTCGGGGTTATAAAACTAGTTGATAGCACCAAGTCCCATAACTCTGACATGTATTTTGGGCAAATTATGCCCCCTTTTGGACTTAGAAAATCCTGGTTAAAGTTTTGCGTGCAAGTACATACAGCTATCATTTAAAGGCATATAGCTTTGAAACTTATTTATTCTTTTTCTAGGTCAATTACCAACCTCACTGGGTCAAGTTCCATAACTCTTAACATGTATTTTGAGCAAATAATGCCCCCTTTTGGACTTAGAAAATTCTGGTTAAAGTTTTACATGCAAGTTACTATCCCCAAAACTAATGCAGATATTGAATTGAAACCAAACATGTTTCTTCGGGGTTATAAAACTAGTTGATAACATCAAGTCCCATAACTCTGATATGTATTTTGGTCAAATTATGTCCCCTTTCGAACTTAAAACTCTTTTGATATTTAACATTTTGGGTAATAATTTCCTGCTTCTGTGACAATATTTCGAATAGTCGAGCTTGGCTGTCTTACGGACAGCTCTTGTTTGTACTTACAATATATTTTTTTTAATTACTTCCCTTTTATATTACTATAAATAGCTTATTTTGAAACTTTTTTATTATTGACCGTAGGGAAAAACCGAGACCACTTTTCTATGGTACAATATGGATGGTACTTCCAATTTTAGGTCTATTTTTACATACCTGTACCTGATAAGGATTTTTTTGTAGACTTTGAATATTTTTTTTGTGGACTTAGATTTGTTTTTTTTGCAGTTTTCTTTCCAGTCCTTTGGGATACAATAGTCAAGTTCTTAAAATTTTGCTCCCATCCTATGATGTAAGCCTTCGGGGGTATATTGCCCCGCTTGGCGGCACTCTTGTTTCAAATTAAAATGGGTGTATCTCAGTAACCGATGAAGATACTTATTTGAAATGTAATTATGCCATCAGATGGACTTGGACAATAAGGGTAGATAACTTTTGACTAAATTTATGACAAATTACCTCCCTTTATTATGCCCCCATTCGAAGAAGGAGGGGTATATTGTTTTGCAGATGTCGGTCGGAATGTAGACCAATCCGTTTCCGAATGATAACTCAAGAACGCTTGGGCCTAGGATTATGAACATTGATAGGGAGGTTGGTCATCACCATCATAAAGACTTGTATAGGCAAAAAACTTAGAATCTTCATGTCCATTACCTACATATTCAAATTTGGACCACATGTAAAGTTTTGAGTGGCAATATGAACCTTGACATGAGTTGACCTTGATCTTGACCTTGATCTTGACCTAATGACCTACTTTCACATTTCTGTAGCTACTGCCTTCAAATTTGGACCACATGCATAGGTTTGTGTACTGAAAAAAACTTTGACCTTGTTATTGACCTAGTTACCTACATTCACATTTTTGAAGCTATATACTTCAGATTTGGACCACATGCTTAGTTTTTTGTTTCGAAATAAAATTTGACCTTGATTTTGACCTAGTGACCTTTTTTTAACATTTCTCAAGCTACAGCCACAAGCATAGTTTTGTGTACTGAAATGAACTTTGATCCTGAGATTGACCTAGTGACCTACTTTCACATTTCTGAAGGTACAGGCTTCAGATTTAGACCACTTGCATAGTTTTGTGTTCCGAAATAAAATATGACCTTGATTTTGACCTAGTGACCTACTTTCACATTTCTCAAGCTACAGCCTTCAAATTTGAACCACATGCATAGTTTTGTGTACTGAAATGAACTTTGATCTTGAGATTGACCTCGTCACCTACTATCACATTTCTGAAGCTACAGGCTTCAAATTTGGACCGCATGCATATTTTTGTGTTCTGAATTAAAATTTGACATTGATTTTTACCTATTACCTACTTTCACATTTCTCAAGCTACAGCCTTCAAATTTGAAGCACATACATAGTTCTATCTACCCAAATGAACTTTGACCTTGAAATTGATCTAGTGACCTGCTTTCACATTTCTCAAGCCACAGCTTTCAAATTTGGACCACATGCACATTGTTTTGTACCAAAATGAAATTTGACATTGATTTTGACCTTGAGCTAGTCTTGAAATTTGGAACATTCAAAAATGGCTCAGTGGATGGCGCCAAGATCACTGTAATCTCTTGTTAAGTTAATAGGTTAAAAGTCAAGGTCAGATTAAACCAGAATGGTAGAACTTTTGTTTACAGTGAGCATATAATTTCTGTTCCTTGTGCAATTACTGAATGCATCAAGGGGGGCATTTCGTGTTCGAAGAGCTCTTGTTCACTGTTTCTTTTTGTTGCGTGCCTACTTAGTGATGATTTGCTGTCTGGTTGTGTTTTGGGTGCTCTGTGCTTCTGGGAAATCTACAGTTATCTTTTATGTCTTGAAGAGAAAGTATAGGATCCAAAAGTAATAATGCTATCATATCAGGATCTCTTCAGTAACTACAGAGTTATTTTTCCATAAATTCTCACACAACGAAGTAATTGATCTTAAAGTTTATGAAACTTAATACAAAATAAATATAGATCACTTAGGACGGTGATTGATGCGCAGCTTTCATCAGGATGTAACTTTCATCAAGATCTCTCAGTAACTGTAGAGAAATAGCCCTTTAATTGTATCTTTAAAAATATCACTTTATTCACAAAACAACCCATTCGGTTGGAGATATAAATTGAATTTGCATGTCTGCAATAGTTACCTAATTATTTCACTTTTCATAGTGTCCCGTTACTCATTCATGCCCTTCACATTGGTGTTATCACACTGGATAATTTTTCTTGTACATCATACAGAAAGGATTTGGCAGAAATAGAAAAGAAGCTGGAGTTCAAACCTGTGGTGATTGCTGTGATGGGTAATACAGGAGAAGGAAAGTCAAGTTTGATGAATGCTATACTAGATAAGAGAGATGTTTTACCAACATCAGGAATGAAAGCTTGTACAGCAACTGTCGTAGAAGTTGTTCAGAGTATGACAGATTTCTATGAAGCAGAAATTGAGTTCTTAAAAGAAAAGGTATTTATTATGCTTCTTGTTAAACCTCTGATAACATGATGGGATTTAACCTAAACCTGTTTGAACTTTAGCAGTTGTCACATGAACTCAAGAGTGTCAATCTCTCTTACATGCATATTTGCTGTTCTGTGTAAAATTTTAATTTCTTTGGATTGATTCGTCATTCTTGGTGAAGCTAATATTAACTAGATTGGTACAGCAAGTAAATGTTGCTGATATTACTTGCATGTTGCTAATATTGCTTGCATGATTTTTCATGTTAGCCATTTTATATAGGTTTGTCGTTTCTAGTCAGTCGTGAATTGATTGATTGATGACCACTAAACTTGGTCACAAGGCAGCCTTGACAGGACCTCTGAAGTTTTTTTAGCTCACCAGAGCACAAAGTGCTTAGGGTGAGCTATTGTGATCGCTCACCGTCCGGCGTCCGTCCGTCCACACTTTCCTTTAAACAACATCTCCTCCTAAACCAACAGGCCAATTTTGATGAAACTTCACAGGGATGTTCCTTGGATGATCTTCTTTAAAAATTGTTCAAAGAATTGAATTCCATGCAGAACTCTGGTTGCCATGGCAACAGAAAGGAAAAACTTTAAAAATCTTCTTCTCAAAAAGCAGAAGCCCTAGAGCTTAGATATTTGGTGTGAAGAATTGCCTAGTGGACCACTACCAAGTTTGTTCAAATTATGACCCCGGGGTCAAAATTGACCCCGCCCTAGGGGTCACTTGATTTTACATAGGAAAATCTTAAAAAATCTTCTTCTAAAAAACCAGAAGCCCTAGAGCTTAGATATTTGACATTAGCATTGCCTAGAGGACCTCTATTAAAGTTGTTCAAATCATGAACCCGCCCCAGGGGTCACTTGATTTTACATAGGAACATCTTCAAAAATTTTCTAAAAATAAACCAGAAGGCCTACAGCTTAGATATTTCACGTGTAGCATTGCGTAGTGGACCTCTACAAAATCTGTTCAAATCATGACCCCCGGGGTCAAAATTGACCCCGTCCCAGGGGTCACTTGATTGTATATAGGAAAATCTTCAAAATTTTTCTAAAAATAAACCAGAAGGCCTAGATCTTAGATATTTGACCTGTAGCATTGCCTAGTAGACTTCTACAAAAAATTTTCAAATCATGACCCCCCGGGGTCAAATTTACCCAGCCCCAGGGGTTACTTGATTGTATATAGGGAAATCTTCATAAATTTGCTAAAAATAAACCAGAAGGCCTAGATCTTAGATATTTGATATGTTACATTGCCTAGTAGACTTCTACAAACTTTATTCCATTTATGACCCCCGGGGTAAACTTGGCCCCGCCCCAGGGGTTACTTGATTGTACATCAGAAAATCTTCCAAAATTCTAAAAATATCAGTTTGACATTTGAAACATGTAGCTCATATTACTCTGGTGAGCGATCCAGGGTCATCATGACCCTCTTGTTTCCAAATGTACGGCAACATTTATGCTTCCAAGAACATGTAACTTGACATGACCATATGGGGTTGTTAACATTTTTAATGAACTCCATCCCATGTTTCTGTATATTATAATTACGCACAATCCGTAGACGGAGCCCAAGATATGGTGCATAACTCGGTATCTGTTAAATAACAGATCATAAGGTTTACCTTTGTGATAAGCTTAATACTTAAATCTAGTTACAGGTATAATGGATTTTGTACTCCAGGAATGGTTTGATGAATTAAGAAAGCTTTGTGAGGATCTTACAGATGAAAACGGTGTTGTCACAAAAACGCCACCGGATCGCAACTCCGGTATATACAACTCTTACTGTAAGATGGTTGCTATGTATGAAGAAATCGACAACTTTGACGTCCTCTCCAAAAAGAAGGATTTAACAAAATGGCTTGGACAGAAAAAATGTATACGGGCTGCAAAAGTAAGTAATGCCTAATTAAAACAAATTATTGATACGTAACATCAGAAAACTTTGATTTGTCAATATAATAACCGATTTGAAAGTTGACAACAGAACTTGACTGTTTTCTTCTTATAAATTATGATAAAAGTAATAATTGGGTGTCTTTGATGCCTTGCATCCAATTTTGATTGTTTCGATTCTTTCTTTAGCTTGATGAATTCAAAAAGGAGGTACAAAGCTACGTTGAAGTACAAGAGCCAGGTACCGATCACTGCTTTTGGCCAATTGTTAAACAAGTGTGCCTTAAGTTACCTGAATGTGATGTATGTAGCAGTGGTGCAGTATTGGTTGATTTACCAGGCCGCGGAGACTCGGATGAGGCAAGAAATGCTATCGCAAAATTGGTATGTTAGTTTATAAGACTCTAATTCTTTTAAATTAAAGATACAGGGATTTTTCATTGTTGTATTTGTATCATTTAATTGATTAAGAAATAAAGAACGTTCTCTTTTGTTAATCCCCCGCCGTGGCGGAGGGATTATAGGAATGGTCTGCGTCCGTCCTTCCGTCCGTCCGTCTGTCCGTCCTTCCGTCCGTAACAAAATCGTGTCCGGTCCATATCTCCTAAACCCCTTGAAGGATTTTCATGAAACTTGGGTCAAATGATCACCTCATCAAGACGATGTGCAGAACCCATGAGTCAGCCTTGTCGGTTCAAGGTCAAGGTCACAACTCAAGGTCAAAGGTTTGAGCCTGCCATTTTGTGTTCGCTCTATATCGCCTAAACCCCTTGAAGGAATTTTATAAAACTTGGGTCAAATGATCACCTGATCAAGATGATGTGCAGAACCCATGAGTCAGCCATGCCGGCTCAAGGTCAAGGTCACAACTCCAGGTCAAAGGTTTGAGCCTTCCATTTTGTGTCGGCTCTATATCTCTTAAACCCCTTGAAGGAATTTTATAAAAGTTGAGTCAAATGACCACCTCATCAAGACGATGTGCAGAACCCATGAGTCAGTCATGCCAGCTCAAGGTCAAGGTCACAACTTAGGGTCAAAGGTTTGAGCCTTCCATTTTGTGTCCGCTCTATATCTCCTAAACCCCTTGAAGGATTTTCATCAAACTTGGGTCAAACGATCACCTCATCAAGGCAATGTGCAGAACTTATGAATCAGCCATGTTGGCTCAAGGTCAAGGTCACAACTGAAGGTCAAATGTTTGAGCCTTCCATTTCGTGTCCGCTCTATATCTCCTAATCCCCTTGAAGGAATTTTATAAAACTTGGGTCAAATGATTACCTCATCAGAACGATGTGCAGAAATTATGAGTCAACCATGCCAGCTCAAGGTCAAGGTCACAACTAAGGGTCGAAGGTTTGAGCCTTCCATTTGGTGTCCACTCTGTATCTCCTTAACCCCTTGAAGGATTTTCATCAAACTTGGGTCAAATGATCACCTCATCAAGAACTCATGAGACAGCCATGTCAACTCAAGGTCAAGGTCACAACTGAAGGTCAAAGGTTTCAGCTCTGTATCTCCTAAACCCCTTGAAGGATTTTCATGAAACTTTGGTCAAATGATCACCTCATCAAGACGTTGTGCAGAATTCATGAGTCAGCGATGTCAGTTCAAGGTCAAGGTCACAGCTAAAATCAAAGGTTTACCCTTTCACTATCCATAGCAGTGGCGGGGGATTTAGCTGTCTTTCAGACTGCCTTGTTTGTTTCTGACAAAGCCTTGGTATAGCTTATGATAACATATTAAGGATAGGAAACAGTTAAAACGAAATTGGAATGCCACTGTGAGTTATAAATTTTGAAAAGTGATGATTCATGTATTAACATTTTTAAGGAATTGTCAGACAAAAAACGCGGTTATTTCCTAATTCGCTAAACTCAAACATAAATAAATTATTTATCCCATAAAATAAATCGAGGGAAGAAAGGAGAACAAATACATATTTAGGATTTGTTATCTGCATTGCCATGTATCGAACAACAAAGAAGGAACAGGAATATATATAAATTATAATGGAAGATGCGACTATTGTTACACTTCTGATAACTTTTAATCATTTCTAAACCTAAATCAGCCTCTTCACTATCACTGAACAATTGACATTCTATTCAGTACGTATCAATTCCATAGCCGTCATTAAATTCGTAAAAGATATCAGATTAATTTCGACAAAACTGAAAATTTCTGATGTCAAACACAAAATATATACTTCCTGATGTTAGTAAGGCCATAATAGATTAATTCCTAGATATCATCTCCACCCGCCCCCTCTTTTTTTGCCGCCCTGACCTTTTTTTATTTCTCAAAAAAAAAAAAAAAAATAAAAATAAATGTACGAACAGCGATGGGGTCCGGTATATTTGTTTTATTGCTGCCGCAAAATACCTTAGATAGATACCAATGTATAATAAGTCCCGAATCATGGATGCGCATTATACACAGGTATAGATGAAGTTCCGACTTCAAAACAAATTTTGATTCTGATTTTCGCCATTTTGGCAAAGGGAAACTTCTCTCCACGCTTAATGTGTACGCTAAAATCTAAGATTGCTGTTTTGTTCCGTAAAAGATCGAGTAGTTTAATTTTCTTTCAAAGAAAGTTTATTTATTATAAATTTTAAAGTATTTTGATAAAAGAAATATTAAAAATCACAAATGTTAGGATACTTATAAAAAAATCGGGAATTATTTTAACCGAGATCAAACTGTGAACATTAAAATTGACACAAGGTGACAAGCTAATTGCTGATAATTACTGGCTATTTGATCGTAAGAAAAAGACTATCACACCTTTTGTTATCTGTTTGAATGGAGAAGCTCATGTCATTTTGAATGATACCATTCCGAAATACTGAAACAGTTGCTTTCTATTTATTCAAAATATTTAATCAGAAAGAAAGAAAAAAAATTTAAAAAGGAAAGTCTACAAGTTTGTTTTTAATTTATTCTGTTTTTGCCATTTGTCTTGACTTGTACTTAGGGGTACGTTTTATGAATAAATAGCTGTCATTTTGAACATATATAAGGCTTGATTTTGGGAGTTTAAACTGAAATAAATCTCATGTTGATGAAAAGGACACTTCAGCTGAAATCCTAGAGGTCTTTATGTACACTTTTGCTTATTTCAAGAGTCAAAATACCAAGTTTGGGTCAAATCATTAATGGAACCACTGCGTACAGTTGTTTTAAAAATAAAAAATAAAATTCTGCCCCGCCCCATTTTTATGCCCCCAAAGGGAGGCATATTAGTTTTCAACTGTCCGTCTGTTCGTTAGTTTGTTCATTCGTCACAACGTTAACTTTTTGCATGAAGGCACTTTACTCACAAACCACTGCACCCTGGACCTTCAAACTTCACATGCTGATAGTACTTACTGAGTACACTACCCCTATTGACTTTGGGATCACCAGGTAAAAGGTAAAGGTCACCAGGTCAAACGTTAACTTTTTGTATGAAGGCACTTTACTCGCGAACCACTGCACCCAGGACCTTCCAACTTCCCATGCTGATAGTACTTATTGAGTACATGACCAGTCAGTAGGTCAAAGGTCAAGGTCACCAGGTCAAACGTAAACTTTTTGTATGAAGGCACTTTACTCGCGTACCACTGCACCCAGGACCTTCAAACTTCACATGCTGATAGTACTTATTGAGTACACGACCCCTACTGACTTTGGTCACCAGGTCAAAGGTCAAGGTCACCAGGTCAAAGGTCAAGGTGATGCAGGGGCATTTGTCACCATTAGTGACAGCTCTTGTTAAACAAAATTTGGATGATAAACTAGGAATTAATTTATTATGGCCTAAAACTGAGATGTTCAAGAAACTCTAAAGGTGTTGAAATGCATTATTGATACCCATGCAAATGATGTTAAGAATAGACAATTTCAAAAACTTCATACTGACATAACATTTGAATGACTTTTGCTGTTTGCATGTCTGACTGCCTTTGAACACTGAACAAAGATTTAACAATAGCCAATTTACTGACTGCATGAAGGGTAAAACAAATACCCTTAGGCATCTTCATGAAAGTGTTATTTTGTGTTCAATTATCATACATAACAAGAACAAGAGGGCCATGATGGCCCTATATCGCTCACCTGTTATTGCACTTGAGGACAAGAAGGTCCTCAGAAAAAATATCTAAGTCCAAAGGACAGTAACAACAAAGGGAAGAAATTTAACCAAAAAGAAAAAAAAAATTCTTACAGGGAACAGATATGTCAAAATACACCTACAAATTGGAGGTACCATCCATGTTGTACCACAGAAAAGTGGTCTCGGTTTTTCCCTACGGCCAATAATAAAAAAGTTACTAAAAATAAGCTATTTAGAGTAACGTAAAAGGGAAGTAATTAAAAAAAAATATTGTAAGTGAAGAAAAGAAGGATCTGCCAAATAAATCTGTTGACATAAATGAAATTTCAGATCAGTATCTTCATTAGTTACGGAGATATACCCATTTTAATTTGAAATAAAGGGAGGTAATTTGACATAAAATCAGTCCATAGTTTTCTACCCTGATTGGCTCAGTCCAACTAATGACAATAATGAAATTTCAAATAAGTACTGTAAGTACTTACTGATATAAATCCATTTTGATTACAATCAGGGGAGGTAATCAGATATAAAATAACTCTGAACCTACGCTTGGATCTGATTTGTCATGGAATCCAAGAATTATTGTTGTTGAAGTTATTTTGTATCAAATAAAACCATAAATGAAGTCTCTATATGGCTGCAAAAGCCAAAATAGCCAATTTTGGACCTTTAAGGGGCCATAACTCTGGAACCCATGAAGAAATCTGGCCAGTTCAAGAAAGGAACCAAGATCTTGTGGTGATACAAGTTGTGTGCAAGTTTGGTTAAAATCGAATCATAAATGAAGCTGCTATTGTGCAGACAAGGTCAAAATAGCTAATTTTGGCCCTTTCAGGGGCCATAACTCTGGAACCTATAATGGGATCTGGCCAGTTCAAGAAAGGAACTCAGATCTTATGGGGATACAAGTTGTGTGCCAGTTTGGTAAAATTCAAATCATAAATAAAGCTGCTACTGTGCAGACAAGGTCAAAATAGCTAATTTTGGCCCTTTCAGGGGCCATAACTCTGGAACCCATAATCGAATCTCGCCAGTTCAAGAAAGGAACCAAGATCTTATGGTGATACAAGTTGTATGCCAGTTTGGTTAAAATCAAATCATAACTGAAGCTGCTATTGTGAAGACAAGGTCAAAATAGCTAATTTTGGCCCTTTCAGGGGCCATAACTCTGGAACCCATAATGGAATCTGGCCAGTTCAAAAAAGGAACCAAGATCTTATGGTGATACAAGTTGTGTGCCAGTTTGGTAAAAATCAAATCATAAATAAAGCTGCTACTGTGCAGAAAAGGTCAAAATAGCTAATTTTGGCCCTTTCAGGGGCCATAACTCTGGAACCCATAATTGAATCTCGCCAGTTCAAGAAAGGAACCAAGATCTTATGGTGATACAAGTTGTATGCCAGTTTGGTTAAAATCAAATCATAACTGAAGCTGCTATTGTGAAGACAAGGTCAAAATACCTAATTTTGGCCCTTTCAGGAGCCATAACTCTGGAACCCATAATGGAATCTGGCCAGTTCAAGAAAAGAACCGAGATCTTATGGTGATACAAGTTGTGTGCCAGTTTGGTAAAAATCAAATCATAAATAAAGCTGCTACTGTGCAGACAAGGTCAAAATAGCTAATTTTGGCCCTTTCAGGGGCCATAACTCTGGAACCCATAATGGAATCTGGCCAGTTCAAGAAAAGAACCGAGATCTTATGGTGATACAAGTTGTGTGCAAGTTTGGTAAAAATCAAATCATAAGTGAAGCTGCTATTATGCAGACAAGGTCAAAATAGCTAATTTTGACCCTTTCAGGGGCCATAACTCTGGAACCCATAATGGGATCTGGCCAGTTCAAGAAAGGAACCGAGATCTTTTGGTGATACAAGTTGTGTGCAAGTTTGGTTAAAATAAAATCATAAATGAAACCTCTATCGTGCAGACAAGAAATTGTGGACGGACGAAGGGTGATCACAAAAGCTCACCCTGTCATTACGTGACAGGTGAGCTAAAAATAGAAAGTATATGCGAGGCCTTTTAGAACATAGGATCATTATAAGAGGCCATTGTGCAGATCAAGTATTCAATATTCAAAAGATAAATGATAGTATATTGAAAATACTGAAAACGAGTGTGAAAATATCTGAACAAGGGAGATAACCCCACTATCATACAAACTATGACATTGTCCGATACGTTGAAAATAATATGACAGAAATAAATGTGTTTGCACAAAAATATGTATTTCTTTGCTATATCATAATCTTATAAATATTATTGGATAGTGCAATTGCGATAAACATTGACCAAATTACTATAGAACTATAAATCTCGCCTTTGCCCATCGGCTTGTCGTAATACAACTATAAATCTCGCCCATTGGCGCTTGCCCATGCCATCGGCTTGGCCTAATACAACTCTATATTAGCTAAATCATAATCCTATAAATATGGATAGTGCAATTGTGATAAAATATTGACAAAATAACTATGGAACCATTAATCTCTCCCTTGCCCATTGGTTGGACCTAATACAATATAAATCTCGGCTATTGCCCATCGACTTGGCAGACCGCCAAAGTGGTCAAGGTGAGCTTTTGTGATCGCCCTGTGTCTGTCGTCCGCCGGCGTCGGCGTCGTCGTCAACAATTTGACTGTTAACACTCTAGAGGTCACAATTTTGGACCAATCTTAATGAAAGTTGGTCAGGATGTTACCCTCAATAAAATCTTGGACGAGTTCGATATTGGGTCATCTGGGGTGAAAAACTAGGTCACCAGGTCAAATCAAAGGAAAAGCTTGTTAACACTCTAGAGGTCACAATTTTGGCCCAATCTTGATGAAAGTTGGTCAGAATGTTACCCTCAATAAAATCTTGGACAAGTTCGATATTGGGTCATCTGGGGTCAAAAACTAGGTCACCAGGTCAAATGAAAGAAAAAGCTTGTTAAAACTGTAGAGGTCACAATTTAAGCGCAATCTTGATGAAAGTTGGTCAGAATGTTACACTCAATAAAGTCTTGGATGAGTTTGATATTGGGTCATCTGGGGTCAAAAACTAGGTCACCAGGTCAAATCAAAGAAAGGCTTGTTAACACTCCAGAGGTCACAATTTTGGCCCAATCTTAATGAAACTTGGTCAGAATGTTACACTCAATAAAATCTTGGACGAGTTTGATATTGGGTCATCCCGGGTCAAAAACTAGGTCACCAGGTCAAATCAAAGGAAAAGCTTGTTAACACTGTAGAGACCACTTTTATGACTTTATCTTCATGAAACTTTGTCAGAATGTTAATCTTGATGATCTCAAGATCCGGTTTGAATATGGGTCATGTAGGATCAAAAACTAGGTCACTAGGTCAAATCAAAGGAAAAGCTAGTTTACACTGTAGAGGCCACATTTATGATCATATCTTAATGAAACTTGGTCAGAATGTTAATCTTGATGATCTATTGGTCAGATTCAAATCTGGGTCATGTGGGGTCAAAACCTAGGTCACTAGGTCAAATCAAAGGAAAAGCTTGTTAACACTCTGGAGGCTACATTTATGACTGTATCTTTATGAAACTTAGTCAGAATGTTAATCTTGATGATCTTTAGGTCGAGTTTGAATCTGGGTCAATGGGGGTCAAAAACTAGGTCAAATCAAAGAAAAAGCTTGTTAACACTGTAGAGGCCACATTTATGACTGTATCTTCATGAAACTTAGTCAGAATGTTAATCTCGATGATCTTTAGGTCAAGTTCGAATCTGGGTCATGTGAGGTCAAAAACTAGGTCACCGGGTCAAATCAAAGGAAAAGCTATTTAACACTGTAGAGGCCACATTTATGACCATATCTTAATGAAACTTGGTCAGAATGTTAATCTTGATGATTTTTAGGTCAATAGGTCAGGCGAGCGATACAGGGCCTTCGTGGCCCTCTTGTCTAAACATTATTTCGATCTAAATATGTTTTCCCTTTTTTATTCAGACTACATTTTTATTCTACTTTACAGTTTTATTTTTATATATTGTGTACATCTTTTTGTAGTATTTGAAGACTTTACATTCAAAATGGATTTGATCTGCATTAATCTATAATGATATGCCCCCCCCCCCCCCTCCCCCCCGAAATAAATCGATTATCAAAACTGAAAATATTTGGTCTATGTATCACACACACTACAAACGACTGTACTCCCCATTTTCCTGTTGCGACCGATCAAAATTATAATCTGACCGCTAAAAGTTGGAAAAACCTATTTTAAAGTGATTAATATGCTTTGTTGGTGTATATATTTATATTTCATTGGAAGCTGAACATGATTTGTTTCTTTATATAATGTTTTAGTCTGATTACAGGTAAAATTGTAGCAAAAACTCGATTGATCAGTGATTTTGTCCAGAAATTGCACATTGTTGGCATCAAAAGTACATATTTTCTTGCTTGAATGATCTACATATAAATCCGACCATTTCATGGATAAAGAAACAATGCTAGTTTGGTAAAATTAAATAAAATCATTGCTAAAACCTCCAATTTGTTTATAACCGTCAATGAAAGAGGATTAGGTGTGATGTCCTGACTGTATGCATGTTTGCTTGCAGTACTGTACAAATGTTTGCGACTTTTATAAAAAAGACTGTATGCCTGTTAGCAACAGACTTATTTATTAAATATTGATGTTCCCTTGGTCCTGTAATATTTCTTCATAATTATAAACTGCATATGAAGTTTGAAGGAGCGGGAGTTACATACTATCTGTCTGTCCGGTCTGTTTGTATGTGTGTCCTCATAAATATGGTCCTGCAATTGCTTGAATATTATTACACCTACCTCTCTCAAACTTCACACACACATAGGCAATATCTAGCTAATGCCCATCCTCTTCTTTTTCTTTTCTCTTTAAAGTCAATGTAACAAAGAGGTCGAGGGTAAAAAAGGGTCAAATTTTTGCCAAAACTTCTTCATGCATTAAGGGATTCTAAAATTACTTGGCACAAATGTTCACCATCATGAGACGATGTGTCGCGCACATGATACAGTTCCCTAGCTCCAAGGTCAAGGTCATATTTCAAAAATAGGGTCTGTTCATTTTTCATGTCCGGGCCATAACATCTTTATGCATGAAGGTATTCTGAAATAACTTGTTACAAATATTTGCCATCATGAGTCGTTTAGCGCATAAGACACAGGGGCCTGTCTTATTAAAGATAGTATGACTAAAATCTATCATTGGTCAAAACTGTGATATCTGTTTTCTTGGAAATAGACACATTATACAGAAAACTTGCTACCTGCCCGTAGGCCTACACATAGAATCTTGAACACATGCAATGGGTAGTGTTTTGTTACTGGTATCAACAAAAGTGTTCAGACAAAACTTTGGTCATACACTACGATAAGATGTTTGATAAGACTGGCCCCAGCTGGCCCCTTGCTCCAAGGTCAAGACCACAAAATAAAATAAAGGGTTGATTTTTCGTGTCCGTACCGTAACTTATGTTACATGGTCACGCATCCTAATATGCAATTATACATAGCAATCATTGTCTCCACCTGTACTTTTATACGCCCGTTTGAAAACGGCGCATCCACAGACTTTGTGCGGAGCATGTCTTCTTCATGCATGGAAGGATTTTGATCAAACTTGGCACAATTGTTCACCATCATGAGACGTAATGTCATGCGCAAGAACCAGGTCTCAAGGTCAAGGTCACACTTAGAGGTCAAAGGTCAAATTCAAGAATGACTTTGTCCGGAGCATATCTTCTTCATGCATGGAGGGATTTTGATGTAACTTTGCACAATTTTTCACCATCATGAGACGGAGTGTCATGCGCAAGAACCAGGTCTAAGGTCAAGGTCACACTTAGAGGTCAAAGGTCAAATTCAAGAATGTCTTTGTTTGGAGCATTTCCTCTTCATGCATGGAGGGATTTTGATATAACTTGGCACAAATGTCCACCCCACGAGACGGAGTGTCATGCGCAAGAACCAGGTCCCTAGGTCTTAGGTCAAGGTCACACTTAGAGGCCTAAGGTCAGATACAAGAATGACTTTGTCTGGAGCATTTCTTCTTCATGCATGGAGGGATTTTGATGTAACTTGGCACAATTGTACACCATCATGAGACGGAGTGTCATGCACAGGTCTCTTCTTTAGAATTATTTCCCTTTGTTGTTACTATATATAGCTTATATTGTAACTCTTTCATTACTAGTTGTAGGGAAAAATCAAGACCACTTTCCTGTAGTACAACATGCATGTTACATCCAATTTTGAGGTGTATTTTGACCTATCTCTACCTGGTAAGGATTTTTGTGTGGACTTACAATTTTTTTTTTTGATTTTTTTTTAGCTCACCTGTCACAAAGTGACAAGGTGAGCTTTTGTGATCGCGCAGCGTCTGTGCGTGCGTCCATGCGTAACCTTTTGCTTGTGACCGCTCTAGAGGTCACATTTTTCATGGGGTCTTTATGAAAATTGGTCAGAATGTTCACCTTGATCAGGGCTCTCCCTAAAGTTTAAAGTAGTCAGTGATGAAAGAAAAGTAGCCAGTGGGGGGTCTGAGGGTCCTCCCCCGGGAAATTTTGAAATTGAAGGTTTAAAATGGTGCAATCTGGTGTATTTTGGGGTGTGTTTTCTTTGCTTTGTCTACTTATATTTTTTATACAAAAAATAGATAAAAACATAATTCCTCTTAAAAGTGTATTTGTGACCTCACACAAAAAATAAAGAGTCATACCCTCACTCTAAACCAGTGTTATTATATATCTTCAAAAAATCTGTCAAAAACGGTTCAGCATTACAGTCTTGGCACATAGGTGGATTATATATATCTAGGCCATGAGCCATATACACTTAAATATATTACAGTGATAATGTATTCTGAGAAAAAAAAAATGCCAAAAAAGTAATTCTGATTTTTTCCCCTGTAACAATGAGCCATTAGAAAGGCGATCGTGAGCATTTTGACGTGTAGATCTGTTGCTTCCAGGTCCGTATTTTTTGTTTCAAAAATATTTCTTTATTAATGATTGACCATCTTTTGGGCAAGTGAGTAATCTTTCAGAAAAATATTACTCACATGCAAACCGTTTACGCACAACATGCGAGCAACGGCGTACGAAACATTTTTCTCAGTGCATCGTGCCAGTTAAAATAACGCTACAAGCGGTCAGAACAGGCTGAATGGAAACTAACAAGACTAAAAATTAATTAATCAATTCTACTTAGTTACTTACAGTACAGGTTTGCTATTTAATTTTGCAAAGATTGCGTACGGATGCATTGGATCGGATAAATAAAGAAAGCGGGAAAACCCACAGGTGCCCGCTCATATTGCTAAACTATTCGTCAGTGCTCGTCACGTGGTGAGACTGATTAAAAATAGATGCGCTAAGATCCTGCGCAATTCACTGACTTGAGAAACCAACAACCATATGACGTCAGCATACAAAAATAACGTAGTTTAACTGTTGGAATACACATGTATAAAGTAATGGTAGCGGTTTGTTTATGATTTCATTCAACAATTAATTTCGGGTTATTATTTTACATTTTTGTTCAGTTTGAGAAAAGTAGCCGGTGGTACATCCGTCAGTAGCCAGCGAAATGGCCGGCCGCCGGGGCTTGTGGAGAGCTCTGCCTTGATGATATCTAGGTCAGGTTCGAAACTGGGTCACGTGCAGTCAAAAACTAGGTCAGTAGGTCTAAAAATAGAAAACCCTTGTGACCTCTCTAGAGGCCATATATTTCACAAGATCTTCATGAAAACTGGTCAGAATGTTCACCTTGATGATATCTAGGTCAGGTTTGAAACTGGGTCACGTGCCATCAAAAACTAGGTCAGTAGGTCAAATAATAGAAAAACCTTGTGACCTATCTAAAGGCCATATTTTTCATGGGATCTGTATGAAAGTTGGTGTGAATGTTCATCTTGATGATATCTAGGTCAAGTTCGAAACTGGGTCACGTGCAGTCAAAAACTAGGTCAGTAGGTCTAAAAATAGAAAAAGCTTGTGACCTCTGTAGAGGCCATACTTATGAATGGATCTTCATAAAAATTGGTCAGAATGTTCATCTTGATGATATCTAGTTCAAGTTCGAAACTGGGTCACGTGCCTTCAAAAAGTAGGTCAGTAGGTCAGATAATGAAAAAACTTTGTGACCTCTCTAGAGGCCGTATTTTTCATGGGATCTGTATGAAAATTGGTCTGAATGTTTATCTTGATGATATATAGGTCAAATTTGAAACTGGGTCAACTGTGATCAAAAACTAGGTCAGTAGGTCTTAAAATAGAAAAACCTTGTGACCTCTCTAGAGGCCATACCCTTGAATGGATCTGCATGAAAATTGGTCAGAATGTTCACCTTGATGATATCTAGGTCAGGTTTGAAACTGGGTCACCTGCCTCAAAATCAGGTCAGAAGGTCAAATAATAAAAAAATCCTTGTGACATCTCTAGAGGCCATACTTTTCATGGGATCTGTATGAAAGTTAGTCTGAATGTTCATCTTGATGATATCTAGGTCAGATTTGAAACTGGGTCAACTGCGGTCAAAAACTAGGTCAGTAGGTCTAAAATTAGAAAAATCTTTTGACCTTTCTAGAGGCCATATTTTTCAATGGATCTTCATGAAAATTGGTCAGAATGTTCACCTTGATGATATCTAGGTCATTTTCAAAACTGGGTCACGTGCGGTCAAAAACTAGGCCAGTAGGTATAAAAATAGAAAAACCTTGTGACCTCTCTAGAGGCCATATTTTTCATGAGATCGTCATGAAAAGTAGTGAGAATGTTCACCTTGATGATATCTAGGTTAAGTTCAAAAACAGGGTCACGTACCTTCGAAAACTAGGTCAATAGGTCAGATAATAGAAAAACCTTGTGACCTCTCTAGAGGCCATATTTTTCAATGGATCTTCATGAAAATTGGTCAGAATTTTTATCTTGATGATATCTAGGTCAAATTCAAAACTGGGTCACCTGAGCTCAGAAACTAGGTCACTATGTCAAATAATAGAAAAAACGACGTCATAGTCAAAACTGGGTCATGTGGGAACAGATGAGCGATTCAGGACCATGATGGTCCTCTTGTTTTTGTAAGATTAACTTCCCTAAGTTGTTACTATAAATAAGTTATATTGTAACATTTATTCCCCACCGATGAAATCGGGAGGGGGGTATTGAAATGGCGTTGTCCGTCTGCAGCCATTTCTCAGTAACTAGCTGGTAGAATTTAATGAAACTTGAAATAAACATGAACCAACATACTGCGATTATGCCCGTCAAGTGTCTTTTTTGATTGGTCAATTTCCCTTAGAGTTATTGCCCTTGATTTAATAAAAAATGCCAAAAAATGTCCATCCGCAGCCATTTCTCAGTAACTATCAGGTAGAATTTCATAAAAAAAATTTAAACTTGAAATAAACATGAACATTCATGAAAATTGGTCAGAATGTTTACCTTGATGATATCTAGGTCAAGTTCGAAACTGGGTCACGTGCCTTCAAACACTAGGTCAGTAGGTCAAATACTAGAAAAACCTTGTGACCTCTGTAGAAGCCATATTTTTCATGGGATCTGTATGAAAGTTGGTTTGAATGTTCATCTTAATGATATCTAGGTCAAGTTCTAAACTGGGTCAACTGCGGTCAAAAACTAGGTCAGTAGGTCTAAAAATAGAAAAACCTTGTGACCTCTAGAGGCCGTACTTTTCAATGGATCTTCATGAAAATTGGTCAGAATGTTCACCTTGATGATATCTAGGTTGAGTTTGAAACTGGATCACTTGTCATCAAAAACTAGGTCAGTAGGTCAAATAATAGAAAAACCTTGTGACCTCTCTAGAGGCCATATTTTTCATGGGATCTGTATGAATTTTGGTTTTTGATGGCACGTGACCCAGTTTCAAACTTGACCTAGATATCATCAAGGTGAACATTCTGACCAATTTTCATGAAGATCTTGTGAAATATATGGCCTCTAGAGAGGTCACAAGGGTTTTCTATTTTTAGACCTACTGACCTAGTTTCTAATGTTCGTAATAAAATGTAATAAAATGCGTTATACTAGGGCAAATCACTTCCCATTTTTTGTCTTCTCTGGATTTCCTTACTGGAAAAGTAAAGAAGTTGGGTGAAATTATATGAATTCAGTATGATGTGTAACACAAAACTGCCATAGGAAAACCACCTGCGGGCTTTCACAATTCGTACGGGAGAGCTGTAGGAATAGCCTGCTTTAATCAAACTTGCACACAACTTGTATTGGCATAATATCTCGGTGACTTTCGAAAACTGGCCAGATTCCATCATGGGTTCCAGAGTTATGGCCCCTTAAAGGGCCAAAATTTGCTATTTTTAACTTGTGAACATGATAGAGACCACATTTTACAATTGATTCATGTTGTGACAAGGTTAGCTTTTGTGATCGCCCTTCGTCCTTCGTACTTCATCCGTCGTCCGTCCACAATTGCTTGTGAACACGATAGAGACCACATTTTGCATTCAATTTTAATTAAACTTACACACAACTTGTATTGGCATAATATCTTGGCGACTTTTGAAAACTGACCAGATCCCATCATGGCTTCCAGAGTTATGGCCCCTTAAAGGGCCAAAATGTGCTGTTTTAGCTTTTGCAGCCATATAGAGACTTCATTTATGGTTTGATTTGATACAAACTTGCAAAATATCTTTAACAACAATAACTCTTGGATTCCGTGATGAATCTGTCAGATCCATTGAAAGGTTCCTGAGTTACGGCCCCTGATTGACCCCTGAAAGAGCAAAAATTTGTTAATTTTTACCTTGTGAACACGAAACAAGTGACATTTTATATTCGATTTTAACCAAACTTACACACAACTTAAGTCACAATAAGATCTTGGTTCCTTTCGAAAACCGGCTAGATTCCATCATGAGTTCTAGAGTTGTTGCCCCTGAAAGTGGCAAAATTTTCTATTTTGGCCGTTTCAGCGATATAGAGGTTTCATTTATGCTTTGATTTGATACAGACTTGCACAGAATATTTATTTTGATGATCTCTAGGCCTGGATCGAAACTGGGTCATGTTGGGTCAAAAATTAGGTCATCAGGTGAAATCAAAAGAAAAGTTTGTTAACAACCTAGAGGCCACAATTATGACCCTATCTTCATGAAACTTTGTCAGAATATTTATCTTGATGATTCCTAGGCCAAGTTCAAAACTGGGTCATATGGGATCAAAAAGTAGGTCACCCGGCCAAAGCAAACGAAAAGCTTGTTAACACTCCAGAGGCCACATGTATGACCTTATCCTCCTGAAACTTGGTCAGAATGTTTATTTTGATGATTCCTAGGCCAAGTTTGAAACTGGGTCATGTGGGGTCAAAAACTAGGTCACCCGGTCAAATCAAAGGAAAAGTTTGTAAACACTACGGGCAATATTGACCCTACCTTCATGAAACTTGGTTAGAATGTTTTTCTTGATGATTCCCATGCCACATCTATGACTCTATCTTCATGAAACTTGGTCAGAATGTTTATTTTGATGAATCAAAGGCCAAGTTTAACAGGTGAGCAATAAAGGGTCATCATGCCCCTCTTGTTATGTCTTTTCTCAGCATCTGGAAAAATGTGACCGCATATGGATAGTGTCGAGCATTCACAGGGCTATCAATGACAGAACGGCTCAAGAGCTTCTTGGGGAGCATTTGCGAAGTCAGTTCTACATGAACGGACAGCTTGATGCAGTTTCGTTTATATGCACAAAGACTGATATGGTGAATGCAAAAGAATGTCAAAGGTAAGGTATTAAACACATCACCAGCTTAATCTCCAGATTTTGTAAAGGAATCGGTCAGACAGAGAATTTTCAGAATTTGAAATTTTATACTTCTATGAACTGCCTTGTTTGCATTTGCAGTAAATTGTGTTTTAAAAAAGAAAGAAAGTCAACACTCTAGAAAAACTTATGTTTTTAGATGATTTTACGGCATTATCATGTAACTTTCATAATGAACTGAAATGACCAAATAGTCTGACAAAAGAACTTTTCAAGATGTCGAAATTAAATAAAAAAGATCAGACAAATGAGATTTAGGAGTTGACCCTTTCTCTTTTAAAAAGGAATAGAACGATGTGGAAAACACAAAATCATGTTGGTCCTTCCATGACTTATTTTCGTATGATCTTTCATCATGTTTTGTTTGTATTTCACAGGGAATTGAAACAACTTGAAGGTCTGACCAAAGATCTTTATGAGGAGTTGTCGAAATTAAACGAACAAAAAAGAGGTCCGTCAAAGGAGATTAAGGAGTTGAACCTCTCTATTAAACAGGAGCAGAAATATCTCGACGAAACAAAGTCATGTTTAGAGGATGAGAGTTATCAGGTTCTTAAGAATGGCTTCCTTGTCAAATGCATTTTTCCCCGCCAGTTACATCTTTTCAATCAATCAGCTTGTTTGTAAACAGTACAACTTCAAAATCTATTATCTTGAAGTACAGAAGAGACATAAATCATTTATACAATTTCGCGCGGATAGTGATGTATGTCATTTTCTCACTTGTTTGTGTTGTGAGATATTCATTTACGGGAATTAAGCAAGGCATTTACATATATGATAATGTTGCAAACCACTAAACTTATCTTGGCATGTGACCCAAATTTATAAAATCAGAGTTCGGAATGGTAAAATCTGAATTGGATATAAACCTCATCAAAAGAGGCTCTATCTGTCTATTTATTTTCTGCAGTAGCATTACATATATCAATGAAATTGATGCAGTGTGATTTTAAATTTTTAGGATGAGGATGAATCTGTGTGCTGTGAAAAAGAAGATTTAGAAAAAGAAGTGAAAAATATAGAAAGCAGTGTAAAGGATAAAGAAAACCAAATTCGTAATTTTAATATTGAGGTTTGTATGATTTTGTATGCTTTTCTTTGTATTATTTTTGTACTAAAGCGTTTCTGATGTGAAGCATTATATACAGTGATTGTTTAAGTCCTCAAATATATTGACACTATATTTCGAGCATTTCTAGGTTAACATGCTTATAAGTGCCATTGTCTACGCGATATATACAACACGCAGAAAAGGTGCGCCACAGTATAACTATTCTTTTGTTACTGTAGGGCAATACTAATTTGAATGAAAGTCACATAAACTGTATTTTTGTGGAAAGAATACATGCTTGAATGGTTAACTGCAATACTAGCTCGCAGCAGGCGGATTTTATATAGATCTAGGATGATAATATGATACAAGGGTTCGTAACAGAGTACCCAATATGTAAACAAAAATGTAAGAACTTTTAAAATTTCTGAACTTTGGTGAGTAAATGAGGTGAAGATTTTTCCCTATTCTGTGACTAAATGATATCAAATAGACATGGTTAATGTCCTTGTCATATTCATGCTGTGATTAACTTCAACTATATCAGTCATGTGAACTTGTTTATAATATCTTACGGTGTCAGGTTGGCAGTTACCAAACAAAATGAGAGACATGAAATGTTGTATACAACACTGGAACAGACACCTCATCAGGAACTTTTATCTGCCATCTACTAATAACTTTCACTGACGAGAACTTGATTATAATTTCTGATAGAACAGATTGCAAAGGGAAGAAATGATGAGAACAACAATTATATCTGCATCTTGAAAATTGAGGCGATTTATCCCCCTGTTGTATATTATTATTTTTGGACAATAATTGGAATATATGGAAATATCAGAGGCAGTGCAGGGCTCATTTCTCATAAATTTTCATGAAAAACGACGAGGAACCTCGTTTTGTAACAACTTCTGTTTCTCTGGTATCAGTCCGTTTCACAATGTTTTTATTATATGCCTGGAATTCTTGTTTCGGATTTAGGGATGTTTCGCAATAATATTTCAGTTATATAATGACAGGTAATTTACCTAGCCAGTGTTCGTCGATTTTGTACCAGTACTTACCTGTTCTCCGCAAGTAACTGTCAATTTCACCACATAAATAATAAATGTTTTGAGACAAAATGTTGTTTATTTCATCCCCAAAATACATTATTCATACGTGATCGGTAGATCTGTGCTGTTGTTGAACTCCTGAGAAAATATTGTTTGTTTCTCTTTATCTCCCTTTGTAGCTACAGAAGTTGGAAGATCAACGAAAAGAGAAGATAAAGGCTATCGATGAGATTAGTGCTAAAGTAAGGAATGAATACTGTGAGGCTCGTATAAAGCAACAATTTGCATCAAGCTACGAGGTTTGTTTTTGTCTTTCTATAGTGTATATAACATTTTGTTATATAATATTTCTCAACCTGTTATTCCGCTTGTCATGTTCGCTTACGTCTGAGAACTATACATATCAACGAACTCGAGAGTAATTTACGCTCATTTGGTCTCGTTTTCACCAGTGCATACTTTTACAACATTGTGAAAAGTATTGCATTCAGTAAGAAGGGGCGTTGAAAGCTATTTTAAGACATCATTATCAAGGCTTTTGGGATGTAACATATTTCCTAACGTTATCTTCCATGATCAACCTGAAGCAAACCGAGCGTGCCGTTATTATGATATATATATATTATGGTAGAATTTCATGAAACTTGAAATAAACATGAACCAACATACTGCGATGAAGTTTTTATGCCCCCGAAGGGAGGCATATTAGTTTTCAACTGTCCATCCGTTCGTTAGTTCGTTAGTTTGTTCGTTGGTTCGTCACAGCGTTAACTTTTTGCTTGAAGGCACTTAACTCGTGAACCACTGCACCCAGGACCTTCAAACTTCACATGCTAATAGTACTTATTGAGTACACGACCCCTACTGACTTTTGGGTCACCAGGTCAAAGGTCAAGGTCACAGGGGCCAATGTTAACTTTTTGCATGAAGGCACTTTACTCGCGAACCACTGCACCCAGGACCTTTAAACTTCACATGCTGATAGTACTCATTAAGTACACGACCCCTGCTGACTTTGGGGTTACCAGGTCAAAGGTCAAGGTCACAGGGGCCAACTTTAACTTTTTGCATGAAGGCACTTTACTCGCGAATCACTGCACCCAGGACCTTCAAACTTCACGTGCTGATAGTACTTACTGAGTACATGACCCCTACTGACTTTGGGGTCACCACGTCAAAGATAAAGGTCACAGGGGCCAGTGTTAACTTTTTGCATGAAGGACCACTGCACCCAGGACCTTCAAACTTCACGTGCTGATAGTACTCATTGAGTACACGACCCCTACTGACTTGGATCACCAGGTCAAAGGTCATGGTCACAGGGGCCAACGTTAACTTTTTGCATGAAGGCACTTTACTTGCAAACCACTACACCCAGGACCTTCAAACTTCACATACTGATAGTACTTATTGAGTACACGACCCCTACTGACTGGGTTCACTAGGTCAATGGTCAAGGTCACAGGCGCCCATGTTAACTTTTTGCATGAAGACACTTTACTCGCGAACCACTGCACCCAGGACCTTCACACTTCACATGCTAACAGTACTTATTGAGTAAACCACCTTCCCTTGGTCACACCCCCTCCATCTCCCATCCCTCCCCCCCCCCCACCACCCAAAAAAAAAAAATTCATTCCTTTTTATTTTGTTTTCAAACCTTCCATGAATATTTATCATCATGCTAAGTTGTACTGTTCCCCCACCTTACTCCTCCACACCGCTAAGTCATGCCCACCACAGTGATCATGCATCACCCCCCCCCCCCACCACCACGCCTTTTTTTTTTTCATTTTTAATTTTCCATCAATATCTATAATCAACATACCCTCACCCGGTCATCCCCGCTGCCCGCTCCCCCCTTCCCCCCCCAATAGAGTATTCATTTTCTGTAAAATTGATTTTGACTATTGAAGTTATTTGCTTCTTAGTAACATCCTTAACGTTTTGCCGGATATATCTTTTTGCCATTCCTCACCACAAACCCTTTCGGCGGGGGATACCAATTCATTGAATTTGCTTGTTTTTTTCTTGATTTGGCATTTTTTAAATAGTTTAGAAACAAAAACTCGTATTCTAATGTCCATAATATGACCAAACTTCAATATGAAAGAAAAATATTTTTTTAGCCCAAATCTGGAGGTCAGTGCCTTTAAAATGGATCAATTTAGTAAAAGTATTTAAATAAGTTAAACGAAAGGACTGCATAATTCGATTTTTAGCTCACCTGTCACAAAGTGACAAGGTGAGCTTTTGTGATCACGCAGCGTCCGTCGTCCGTCCGTCAGTCCGTGCGTGCGTGCGTGCGTGCGTAAACTTTTGCTTGTGACCACTCTAGAGGTCACATTTTTCATGGGATCTTTATGAATATTGGTCAGAATGTTCATCTTGATGATATCTAGGTCAAGTTCGAAACTGGGTCATGTGCAGTCCAAAACTAGGTCAGTAGGTCTAAAAATAGAAAATCCTTTTGACCTCCCTAGACGCCATATTTTTCAATGGATCTTCATAAAAATTGGTGAGAATGTTCATCTTGATGATATCTAGGTCAAGTTCGAAACTGGGTTACGTACCATCAAAAACTAGGTCAGTAGGTCAAATAATAGAAAATCCTTGTGACCTCTCTGGTGGTCATATTTTTCATGGGATCTGCATGAAAGTTGGTCAGAATGTTCATCTTGATGAAATCTAGGTCAAGTTCGAAACTGGGTCACGTCCGGTCCAAAACTAGGTCAGTAGGTCAAATAATAGAAAAACCTTGTGACCTCTGTAGAGGCCGTATTTTTCATTGGATCTGTATGAAAATTGATCAGAATGTTCATCTTGATGATATCTAGGTCAAGTTAGAAACCGGGTCAACTGCGGTCAAAAACTAGGTCAGTGGGTCAAATAATAGAAAATCCTTGTGACCTCTCTAGAGGCCATATTTTTCATGGGATCTGCATGAAAATTGGTCAGAATGTTCATCTTGATGATATTTAGGTCAGGTTCGAAACTGGGTCACGTCCGATCCAAAACTAGGTCAGTAGGTCAAATAATAGAAAAACCTTGTGACCTCTGTAGAGGCCATATTTTTCATGGGATCTGCATGAAAATTGGTTAGAATGTTCATCTTGATGATTTCTAGCTCAAGTTCGAATTGGGTCAACTGCGGTCCAAAACTAGGTCAGTACGTCTAAAAATAGAAAATTCTTGTGACCTCCCTAGAGGCCATATTTTTCATGGGATCTTCATAAGAATTGGTCAGAATGTTCGTCTTGATGATATCTAGGTCAAGTTCGAAACTGGGTCACGTGCCGTCAAAAACTAGGTCAGTAGGTCAAATAATAGAAAATCCTTGTGACCTCTCTGGAGGTCATATTTTTCATGGGATTTGCATGAAAATTGGTCAGAATGTTCATCTTGATGATATCTAGGTCAAGTTCGAAACTGCGTCACGTCCGGTCCAAAACTAGGTCAGTAGGTCAAATAATAGAAAAACCTTGTGACCTCTGTAGAGGCCATATTTTTCATTGGATCTGCATGAAAATTGATCAGAATGTTCATCTTCATGATATGTAGGTCAAGTTTGAAACTGGGTCACGTGCAGTCAAAAACTAGGTCAGTAAGTCAAATAATAGAAAAACCCTGTGACCTCTGTAGAGGCCATATTTTTCATGGGATCTGCATGAAAATTGGTCAGAATGTTCATCTTGATGATATCTAGGTCAGGTTTGAAACTGGGTCACATGCGGACAAAAATTAGGTCAGTAGGTCAAATAATAGAAAAAACCTTGTGACCACTCTAGAGGCCATAGTTTTCATGGGATCTGTATGAAAGTTGGTCTGAATGTTCATCTTGATGATGTCTAGGTCAAGTTTGAAACTGGGTTACATGCGGTCAAAGCTAGGTCAGTACGTCTAAAAATAGAAAAACCTTGTGACCTCTCTGGAGGCCATATTTTTCATGAGGTCTATATGAAAATTGGTGAGAATGTTCACCTTGTTGATATCTAGGTCAAGTACAAAACTGGGTCACATGCCTTCAAAAACTAGGTTATTATGTCAAATAATAAAAAACCTTGTGACCTCTCTAGAGGCCATATTTTTTAATGGATCTTCATGAAAATTGGTCAGAATTTTTATCTTGATGATATCTAGGTCAAGTTCAGAAGTAGGTCACATGAGTTCAAAAACTAGGTCACTGTGTCAAATAATAGAAAAAACGACGTCATACTCAGTTCATGTGGGGGCAGGTGAGCGATTCAGGACCAACATGGTCCTCTTGTTCTGTAATTTAAACAACCTACTTAAAATATATAAATGTAAGTGTTCAATTAAGTAATTAAATAGACACTTGTAAGACCAAGGGTTGTGTTAGAAGATTTGTTAAAGTGTAGTGTTCTATGTATTTAGACTCCCCCTTCTGTTGAGGAAAGATTTAAAGATTTTCGTGGCTTGTTTAAAAGGTTGCATGTATTAAGAGTATTTATATGCACCCTATGTGGTTCTGGGACGATCTGTGTATGAAAAGAATTGGAACCACTGCCTTACCCTTGCATGATCGTAAGAGGCGACTAATAGGGTCTTAACACTTGGTTTTGCAGTAACTCTGTGATTCCAGCAGGTATGCAAATTTTGATTTCATACCTCATGTTTTTATTTCGATGTAAATGAGATGTGGAGCCAAAATTTGTAGTTCTGTTTGGCGCCATATAACCTATACTGTGTTGGTGCGCCGTAAAACCCAAATAAATAAATAAATAGATAAATAGTATAAGTACGCAGCATTGCCTCTTATAATATTTACTATCTGTTAGCATATCTTTTTTATTGTAAATCACAATATTATTTTTTACTTTAATAGCAAACTAAAAGTTACGCACAGACATATAGCTAAAGAGGTTTCTGAGGATTACCGGCAACTAGATACATGTGTGCTAATTTGGATAATACTAATAGCATATTAGCTTTTCTCTCTATCCTTTTTGTGTCTATAATTTATAATTGTTCCTATTCATTCTGTGTAATTTAAAATACAGCGTTGTCACATTCTTCCGTACACTTTATAAATATACATGTACGTTAATTGGTGCTAATTGTCTTATTAGATTAAACACGACACGTGTAAGACTTTTTAAATTACAGGAAGTTAAAAGAGCAAGCATACCTGACACAACAGACAAAAAAGAGACAGAACAATTGCAGATCAAAAACGTTACCAACAAGCTTAAGGTATTCTGCTGTAGTTCAGTGGAATACCAATTACTCGAACACTTGGAGCCAAACGATGCAGGTCCAAAGGTATGATTTCAGAGAAAGAGGAATTTAGTCATACATGAAATATACCCAACAAAAAAATTAAAGGGTCACATAACAAGTGTTCACTTTATAATGATAGGTACAGGTAGGTGTAAATAAAACTTTTAGATTTACATAATTTAGTCACTCTGAACATAAATTGCTGTTTGGTGCAAGCAATGCCATTGACAAAGGATTAAGAGTTGAATAGGTGTTGAAAATGTTTTTCAGGACGTTTTGTGTAAATCGTGCCAAATGATTGAGCAATCTTTATCACAAGCATTTTCATTAAGTCAGTTTCATTTTTTGATTTTCTTTGAAAACATCTACTGTTCATGTGAAATATACGTCGTAGATGACATTTATCCCAAGATGAGCAGCAACGTGCATTGGAATATCTGTTTGCTGGACAGGCAGGTTTCGTCGTCGTGCAATTTAACGTTAGCAAGAGCGTCTTTGGGAAATTATGGAAATTGTACCTTGACACTGGGGATGTGCAGCTCCCACCAGGTCAAGGTCGTCTCTGCGTTACTACGGCAGCACAGGTCCACCAGTTGTCATTGATGGCGCGATGTCACCGTTTTGATTCGGCTGTAACGCTTTATAGAAATTTCAAACGCATGTATAGACTGGATTTCAGCACAGACCATCAGGAATAGGCTCCGCGCTGCCATCTAGCATGCTCGCAGACCAGTTGTAAGGCCACCTCTGACCCCACACCATCTAAGATGTCGCCTGGTGTTTTCCTGCCAATATGTTGGGTTTAAACGTCGGCAGTTGCACAACGTTCTTTTCACCGACGAATCCAAATTCAATTTGGATTTTCATGATGGCCGCAGGCGAGTGTGGAGGCAAAGGAATGAGCGCTTCCGTGACTGTTGTGTGGTACAACATGACAGGTTTGGATGAGGGTCAGTGGGTATATCTTATGACGACCGCTCAAACCTCTATGTCATCAGGAATGGGACACTGACCAGTCTACGTTATAGAGACTAGATACTAGAGCACATTGTGGGCCCGTATGCTGGAGCCATCGGTCCTGATTTCATCCTAATGGATGACAATGCACGGCCGCACAGAGCCAGGGTGATGACCCGGTACCTTCAGTAGGAAACCATTGAGCGCATGAACTGGTCGGCAAGGTCACCAGACCTCAGCCCAATAGGACATGCCGCAGCGCCGGATTTCCTCTTGGAATCGCCAGCCATATCGCTTGAGGAGCTGGCAGACATGTTGACTGACGAATGGTGACAGATTTCACGGACAGACATCAGGAAGCTGATTAACAGTTTTAGAAACAGATGCCGGGAGGTGGTTCTTGCTCGAGAGGGACTAACTGGTTATTGACAATTTTTGTGTCTGCATTTAAAGTAAAGCCACAGCAAATGTTGGTTACTACAGCCACCCCATCTGGCAAGGAAGTGTCTAGCCGTTCGGTAACCGGACGCCTAGCCTGCGTTCTTGACGTCCAGTTACCGGGCGGCTAGAAAAACCTCTGGATTTTCTAGCCGTCCGGTAATAGATTTCCTAATGATTAAGTAATGATACCAGTTATTTACTAAAGATATTGATACTTATCTGCAAACAAAATTTTGTGTGAATACATACTAAAGATTTACTTTTAATCGTCTCGAATAAATCACTACATTATTCAGCCGATAAAACGAAAGTTTGCCGAAATCAATAATGGCGAAATGGGCATGATGCCACTCACTTAAATCTGTTTATCTGGTGGTGGGCAAAATAATGTTTATATTGGATCGGAATTTTTAAATGTTAACAACTTTTTCACTGGATTTTCAAATACACAATTTTGAAATACTTACAATTTTCATGCTGTAGTATTAAAATATTTTTTAAATGAATAGATCTAACTGTTTTAATCTCGATCCACACCTTAGGACCGGAATATAGAAGTTTGACAGAAAAGTATGAAATTTGGATCAAGTATCTAGATCAAGCTCTATATTTTCAGAATGTATGTATCTTTTTCGATGTTACACTTGTGCGTTCACGTTAAAAGCGCCACCCGGTGGCACCCGATTTTTCACGTCAATTGTTCGTTTTTCTGTCATAATTTCACTCATATTTTGGGGATTTCATTTTTTTTTTTCGATTGCACATTGAGTTGTCTGTTCCAATGAATTTGACAAAATCTAAATGTATGTAGTGCATTATAAGTAATTTTTCTGAAAACAGATTGGCTGACGCCGAAAATCGTTATAAAATTTGTACGTGCAAATTTATGCATATTGTCCTATAACTTGATTTCCGTGCGGTCAGAGTGTTCTATTTTTTGAAAGCGTCTGTGGTATGGCTTGCCCTTTAAAATTATCAGATAAAAAATGCATGTGTTCTCGGATATTTATGCCCCCACTGTGCGGGGCGGGGGGGTGGATATAGATTTGCCCTTGTCCGTCCGTCCGTCCTTCTGAGAATGTTGTGTCGCGCCTAGCTCCAAAAGTATTTGGCGTAGAGTCACAAAACGTTACAGAAATGTTGGTCAGCATGTGTAGTTGTGCACCTGGGGTTTCGCATCCGGATTCATTCAGTCGTGTAGGAGTTATGGCCCCTGACTTTGTAAAAATTGGTCATTTTAGTGTTGCGTCGCGCCTGGCTCCAAAAGTATTTGACGTAGAGTCACAAAATTTTACAGGAATGTTGGTCAGCATGTGCAGTTGTGCACCTGGGGTTTCTTGTCCGTATTCATTCAGTCATGTAGGAGTTATGACCCCTGACTAAGTAAAAAATTGGTCATTTTAATGTTGTGTCCTGCGTAGCTCCAAAAGTATTTGACCTAGAGTCACCAAAGTTTACAGGAATATTGGTCAGCATGTGCAGTTGTGCACCTGGGGTTTCACATCCGGATTCATTCAGACTTGTAGGAGTTATGGCCCCTGACTTAGTTAAAAATAGGTCATTTTAATGTTGTGTCGCGCGTAGCTCCAAACGTATTTGACATAGAGTCACCAAAATTTGCAGGAATGTTGGTCAGTATGTGCAGTTGTGCACCTGGGGTTTCGCGTCCGGATTCATTCAGTATTGTAGGAGTTATGGCCCCTGACCTAGAAAAAAAATTGTCATTTTAATGTTTTGTCGCGCGTAGCTCCGAAAATATTTTACATACAGTCATACATACTTCTCAGACCACAGCATAGTCATCGTTGAGTTCAAGCAGCATTAAAATGCGGTGATGGACAGGTATCTAAAAATCTCAAGAAAGCATATATGTTTATACATTATATATGGTTATTTTTTTGCATTTTTTTTAGCTCACCTGTCACAAAGTGACAAGGTGAGCTTTTGTGATCGCGCAGCGTCCGTCGTCCGTCTGTCCGTGCGTCCGTGCGTAAACTTTTGCTTGTGACCACTCTAGAGGTCACATTTTTCATGGGGTCTTTATGAAAATTGGTCAGAATGTTTACCTTGATGATATCTAGGTCAAGTTCGAAACTGGGTCACATGCGGTCAAAAACTAGGTCAGTAGGTCTAAAAATAGAAAAACATTGTGACCTCTCTAGAGGCCATATTATTCACAAGATCTTCATGAAAATTGGTCAGAATGTTCACCTTGATGATATCTAGGTCAAGTTCGAAACTGGGTTAAGTGCCGTCAAAAACTAGGTCAGTAGGTCAAATAATAGAAAAACCTTGTGACCACTTTAGAGGTCAAATTTTTCATGGAGTCTTTATGAAAATTGGTCAGAATGTTCACCTTGATGATATCTAGGTCAAGTTTGAAACTGGGTCAACTGCAGTCAAAAACTAAATCAGTAGGTCTAAAAATAGAAAAACCTTGTGACCTCTCTAGAGGCCATATATTTCACAAGATCTTCATGAAAATTGGTCAGAATGTTCACCTTGATGATATCTAGGTCAAGTTCGAAACTGGGTCACGTGCCATCAAAAACTAGGTCAGTAGGTCAAATACTAGAAAAACCTTGTGACCTCTCTAAAGGCCATATTTTTCATGGGATCTTTTTGAAAGTTAGTCTGAATGTTCATCTTGATGATATCTAGGTCAAGTTCGAAACTGGGTCACGTGCGGTCAAAAACTAGGTCAGTAGGTCTAAAAATAGAAAAACCTTGTGACCTCTTTAGAGGCCATACTTTTGAATGGATCTTCATAAAAATTGGTCAGAATGTTCATCATGATGATATCTAGGTCAAATTCGAAACTGGGTCACGTGCCTTCAAAAAGTAGGTCAGTAGGTCAAATAATGAAAAAACCTTGTGACCTCTCTAGAGGCCATATTTTTCATGGGATGTGTATGAAAGTTGGTCTGACTGTTCATCTTGATGATATATAGGTCAAGTTTGAAACTGGGTCAACTGCAGTCAAAAACTAGGTCAGTAGGTCTAAAAGTAGAAAAATCTTTTGACCTCTCTAGAGGCCATATTTTTCAATAAATCTTCATGAAAATTGGTCTGAATGTTCACCTTGATGGTATCTAGGTCAGTTTCGAAACTGGGTCACATTTGGTCAAAAACTAGGCCAGTAGGTTTAAAAATAGAAAAACCTTGTGAACTCTCTAGAGGCCATATTTTTCATGAGATCTTCATGAAAATTAGTGAGAATGTTCAACTTGATGATATCTAGGTCAAGTTCAAAACAGGGTCACGTACCTTTGAAAACTAGGTCAATAGGTCAAATAATAGAAAAACCTTGTGACCTCTCTAGAGGCCATATTTTTCAATGGATCTTCATGAAAATTGGCCAGAATTTTTATCTTGATGATATCTAGATCAAATTCAAAACTGGGTCACACGAGCTCAAAAACTAGGTCACTATGTCAAATAATAGAAAAAACGACGTCATACTCAAAACTGGGTCATGTGGGAAGAGGTGAGCGATTCAGGACCATCATGGTCCTCTTGTTCAATTCTTCTTCATGAATATTGGTCAGAATGATAACCTTGATGAAATCTAGGCCGAGTTCGAAAATGGGTCATCTCGGTTCAAAAACTAGGTCACTAGGTCAAATCAAAGAAAAACCTTGTGTATGCGATAGAGGCTGTATTTTTCAATTGATCTTCATGAATTTTGGTCAGAATGATTGCCTTGATGAAATCTAGGCCGAGTTCGAAAATGGGTCATCTCGGGTCAAAAACTAGGTCACTAGGTCAAATCAGAGAAAAACCTTGTGTATGCGATAGAGGCGGTATTTTTCAATTGATCTTCATGAATTTTGGTCAGAATGATAACCTTGATGAAATCTAGGCCGAGTTCGAAAATGGGTCATCTGGGGTCAAAAACTAGGTCACTAGGTCATATCACGTAAAAACCTTGTGTATGCGATAGAGGCTGTATTTTTCAATTGATCTTTATGAATTTTGGTCAGAATGATTACCTTGATGAAATTTAGACCAAGTTCGAAAATAGGTCATCTGGGGTCAAAAACTAGGTCACTAGGTCAAATCAAAGAAAAACCTTGTGTATGCAGTAGAGGCTGTATTTTTCAACTGATCTTCATGAAATTTAGCCAGAATGATTACCTTGATAAAATCTAGGCCGAGTTCGAAAATGGGTCATCTGGGGTCAAAAACTAGGTCACTAGGTCAAATCGAAGAAAAACATTGTGTATGCAATAGAGGATGTATTTTTCAATTGATCTGTATGAAATTTGGTCAGAATGATTGTCTTGATGAAATCTAGGTCAATTTTGAATATGGGTTATCTGAGGTCAAAAACTAGGTCACTAGGTCAAATTAAAGAAAAATCTTGTGTATGCGATAGAGACTGTTTTTTTTTCAATTGATTTTTATGAAATTTGGTCAGGTTGATTGCCTTACTGAAATCTAGGTCGAATTTGAATATGGGTCATCTGAGGTCAAAAACTAGGTCACTTGGTCAAATCAAAGAAAAATTCTGTATGTGATAGAGGCTGTATTTTTCAGTTGATCTTCATGAATTTTGGTCAGAATGATTGCCTTGATAAAATCTAGGTCGAGTTTGAACATGGGTCATCTAGGGTCAAAAACTAGGTCATATCTAAGAAAATGCTTGTTTTATCGCAAGAGACCAATTTTTTGGTCCAATCTTAATGAAAATTGGTCAGAATATTTGTTTCCTTGAAATCACTAGGTCAAACATGTTTTACACTGTTATGGAGTGTTTCTTAGGTGAGCGACCTAGGGCCATCTTGGCCCTCTTGTTTTAAATAGCAACATATTGTTTTCCCAAAGTTGATCTGTGTCCTTTGTCATGTAGTGGGGGCATCTGTGTCCCATGGACACATTTCTAATTTGCTAAAAAAATGTTGAAAGTCGTAGTTAAATGTCGAAAAGCACAACGTTTTTAAGGACACTATATCACGTCGTTACAGGACAGGCCGTTACAAGACACGATATTACAAGATATTTAGCAAGTCAAGACTGTAACAATAAAGGGGTTAATAACGGCTTTAGATAAAACCGTTTTCTTATGTTTTTCAACTGTATACCAGCCTATTTTTATCACAAATACAGACTGTTCAAACTGATATTATTTTTGATACGCCGACATAGGGCTTTGATGTATTGCGTTATTTATTAACGTGAGTAAATTTTTTTTTATTTATTTATTGTTTTAATTCACGGCTTTAGGGCTGTTTCTCTCCTGTTGAAAAGTTAAACACCTGTTTTCCCAAATATCATTATGAATAGGACATTTTTGAAAAAATTATTATGACTGAAGCAGTAAAGTTTTATGTTCAATTTGTTATTGTGCAAGCACCTATTTAGACATGAAACATAATCATCGTGATACAGCATTGGAAGTTTTCGACAATTTATAACAAATTTTATCAAAATTTATTTATTTAAACATTTATAATTTCGGCAGTTTCTTTGATTTTATTCGTTTATTTCATTTTAATACATTTACATAACAGTATAAAAAATTTCACATGAAGCATATCAAAATGATGGCTATTAATTATAGAATCTGCATACAAATAATAACATTGACATTCACAACTACACTGTACATAATTATTTAGACATGTACATTTAATCATGAAACAGTAAATCCTAAATCACAAAATTAAAACACCCATTTACCTACTTCAAGTAAATAATATATAATACCCGGGGCAGACTTTTGAGTATAAAATTGATGGATGGACAGCCAAACAGACAGATGGTTTGGAAAGATATGGATAAATGGACGGACAGGGCTTCTGTCTGACATCATATACCTATAGCATACACGTACAACATCTTTTCCTTTCTTCAGTCATGTACACACCTACATGACAGCTGGTCGTATTTTTCAGGGAAGATTATTTATAACAAGTTATTTCCATGTTTCTTATCGAGGACATAACTACAGTTCACAGTATACAGTGCTCTATTTAATGTATTTCAACGTTCACATATTAAATACACAAGAAAATACATGTAATAGGATATTGTAATTTAGATTATTTCAGCACGCGGCACAGTATGTAAGAGATCAGGTAAAATGGTAAGTGCATTTTATACATTTAATGGACCAGATTGAGTAGAAAGATGTCAAAGAGATATGTACGTTTTCTATTATGGCGTATAGCTTACCAGCATATGATCTGTCTGTTAATCTAATCAGCACGTGAACTGTCTTTTAATTTCATCCGCCTTTCAAAACCTTTTTAACACGAAAACAATATATAATTATGTCTTAGCTCCACCTTTTCTGTTACCATACTTTTTTTTTTTGACGACGACGATCTGTTTGCATGCACGGCTGTACAATTTGACAGTTTTAGAACAGTAGCACAACTGTTCAGATATGAATGAAAAACATCACCAGGATTTGGTAGATACGGAGTAGCAAAATCAGACCTTGGTCCACTTTCAATTATAATTTAATTAATTATAATTAATTACAGTTTATTAATTAATTGAAAATAATTAATAATTGAGACAAAAATCAATTATTTTAATTGTAATTAATTAATTAAAATCCAAACAAATGCAAAATAATTGTCAATTAAATTCAGTTACATGTAGCAAACTGTCACCAACATATGGCAATTAAATATTGCCAAAAATACAGGTTATTGTGCAGTAGCTGTTCACACTTGCTAGTCATCTAAAGAAGTGTTAATGTAATCTGGAGTATTTCTGATACAACTCCAAAATGATGAATTCTTTGAAGTCTTCTATAGAGAAAAGACTTTTAAAATATGAAAAAGATGAAGATTACATAATAGCAACAGTACTGGACTCAAGATTTAAGCTGACATGGTGTATAAATGAGGCAATGAGAGATGAACACTATGCAAATATTTGTGCAAAAATGAACAGATTTGAAGAGCCAGCAGAAGAGAATAATCCTCCCCAGAAAAAAGCTAAAATCTCCGCAAGCAGTATATTCAGTTTCATTCCTCAGACACCAAGACGTCAAAGACACACATCAGGAAAACGATTGGGACTTGACATTTATTTGTCTGAGGACTGTGAAAGTTCTGAGTCAAACCCTCTTCAGTATTGGTCTGTACATGCAGAGAGTCTACTAAGATTTCAAAGATGGCCGCAACCTACCTGGCTCTACCAGCATCGTCTGCGCCATTTAAACTGCTCTTCTCAATAGCTGGGAAAGTGTTTAGGCCTGAACGGTGTACACTGAGAAGCATTAATGTTTTTGAAATGCAATAAGGACTTATAAACCTGCATCATTAATATGTCTTTGATAGTAACATAATGATTCTATTTGTGAATATATTCACGGTGGAGGAAGTGTCACACGAAGGATGGAGTTCTTCTGATAACCTGTCATGTTTTCTTCTCATAACTGTTACGGAGTTCCTGGAAAACGTTACGGAGTTCGTCTGATTTCTGAATGACGTGCCAAGGAATCGTAGAAAAAAAATGGTAATTATTTATCTTTAAATGCAGCATATAGATGTACCCTACATTAAAGATAACGGATTTGATTTCAATTCAGTGATCAATCAAAACGGAAACCAATAACATTAGCACATCCATTGATAGAACGAAAAAATACAATTTACTGCATTTATTATCTATTCGTATTTTACTATATATGTCATTATACTGCATATAGTTTTAAAGTTTACAAAAGACTCGTACCGTACATTAAATAACCACAATACTGTGCCTTGGATAAATATATTACGTTAGAACATCGTTAACACCCTTTTTAAATAATAAAATTAGCTAAAAAGTATCTTAACATAGCTCAAGAAACACCCTGGCAGTAATAAAAGTTATCATAAGAACTCTGCGACATCTTCAGAGTTATCACCGGAATTCCGTAACATTTGAAAAATCAGGCATAAAATTGTTAGAAAGTGGTATATGTTTGCAACTTTGCACTAAAATTATTCTATTGCATGTGCTGCAGATGAAGAACGTGAATAAGAAGAATAATATGTATGAATGAGCAAACGATTTCGATATTTTACTCAAAATGTCTTCTTTTCAAAGTAGTGGGGCTGATTATTAGACTAAACAGTTTTTTTCTGACGCATAGCACAAGACATCAGGCAACCTTGATCATCAAACTTTAGTTTTACACCCCATTCTCTCTATTTAAAGATAAATAATTACCATTTTTTCCTACGATTCCTTGGCACGTCATTCAGAAATCAGACGAACTCCGTAACAGTTATCAGAAGAAAACATGACAGGTTATCAGAAGAACTCCATCCTTCGTGTGACACTTCCTCCCCCGTGATATTGCCAAATAATTAAGAAAATAATTAATTATTTTCCTTAAAATAATTGTAATTAATTAATTGCTTCTGTAAAAAGCAAGTAATTATAATTGTAATTTAATTGAAGCATTTCTATTTTAATTGTAATTAATTAATTACTTTTGAAAAATAATTGAACCCAGGTCTGAGCAAAATCATATGACCGACCTTGAAATTTGACCTTGAATATGATGGGTTAAACCTTTGGCTTACGGAACTGAAACGAAGTATTCATCTTCTGTGCGATGGTAAATTGATACAGGTAGCAAAAAACCACCCCACCCCCACCCAATATAGCGTATTGTTAGGAATGGGATGCGCATAAAAATTGTGTCTTATGAAAAATCTGTCACACATTTTTACCCTTGCTGGTGAGAATGCTCATTTCAAACCTATTGCCTGAAGAAATTTTGACGTGCGCATGAGGTGCGGATCAAAAATGTGTCACATTAAATTCTGTTACGCTGTTCTACCAATACTGGTGATCATTCACCATATTTCAACCAGTTTCTGTATGAAATGTGGAATCATGCGTGGATGTACATCAGAAATGTTTAACATGAAGAATGCGTTAAGCACTTCTACCGTTGCTCATCAAGTTTCAGATCGTTACCTCAAGAAATCACACATTCCTTTGCTATGAGGGGCAAATCAGCAAAGCTTCGCAAGATTTGACCATAGACACCGACGGTCAAATTGACTCCGAAGTTCATTTAGATAATGACATCATCTCTGTGAAGAACTTAGCACTTTGTTCAAAATATAAGCGTTCTTTTAGGTATAATACAGAACATGTAATGATCAAAGTTAAGTACCGTATACCTGAAAAACTATTTCTAGCGAGCCCATTTCCTCTTCTTTGCCAAGTTGTTTGTCGATAATACTGCTTGGGGATGAGATGGTGTACTGTAAACATACATTTTTAGGTGAGTTTTTGTGATCGCTTGATGTCCGGCGTCTGTCTGTCTGTCGTCTGTCTGTCAACATTTAGCTTGTGTATGCTATAGAGGCTGTATTTTTCAATGATCTTCATTAAAATTTGTCAGAATGATTACCTTGATGAAATCTAGACCAAGTTCGAAAATGGGTCATCTGGGGTCAAAAACTAGGTCACTAGGTCAAATCAAAGGAAAACCTTGTGTATGCGATAGAGGCTGTATTTTTCAGCTGATCTTCATGAAATTTGGTCAGAATAATTACCTTGATGAAATCTAGGCCAAATTCGAAAATGGGTCACTTGGGATAAAAAACTAGGTCAATAGGTCAAATAAAAAAAACAACTTTTGTATGCGATAAAGTGTGTATTTTTCAAATGATCTATGAATTTTGGTCAGAATGATTGCCTTGATAAAATCCAGGTCAAGTTCGAATATGGGTCATCTGGGGTTAAAAACTAGCTCACTAGATCAAATCGAAGAAAAGCATTGTGTATGCAATAGGGGCTGCATTTTATACCGGATCTTCATGAATTTTGATCAGAATGTTTGTCTTGATGAAATCTAGGTCGATTTTGAATATGGGTCATCTAGGGCCAAACATTAGGTCACCCGGTCAAATTAAAAGAACAACCTTGTGTACGCAATAGGGGCTGCATTTTACACTGGATATTCATAAAATTTAGTCAGAATGATTGCCTGATTAATTCTAGGTCAAGTTAGAATACGGGTCATTTGTGGTCAAAAACTAGGTTGCTAGGACAAATCAAAGAAAAATGTTTTGTATGTGATAGAGGCTGTATTTTTCAAATGAGGTTCATGAAATTTGGTCAGAATGATTGCCTTGATTATATCTAGGTAAGGTTCGAATGTAGGTCATCTTGGCTCAAAAAACCTAGGCAACTAGGTCAGATGGAAGAAAATACTTATTTACACTTACGAGACCACATTTTTGGTCAAATCTTACTGAAAATTGGTCAGAATATTTGTTTCTATGAAGTCACTGGGTCAAACTTGTTTACACTGTTATGGTGTGTTTCTCAGGTGAGCGGCCTAGGGACATCTTGGCCCTCTTGTTTATTGGATATTCCTGCATTATTTTAAATATATTGCGCTTAGGTAAAACGTTTAAAGTAGCTTATAGCTGTTTTGAATACAGTAATGGATATATCTTGGATACTATCTTAATTGTACAGAAACTCATTCCCGAGCTGGAGTCACACACAGGAACGCATGTGCGTGCGCAGGCATACGCAGACACACAACTAAATACAGCACGTACGAATGTATTCGCTATTTTATACAATCATTCTCGCATATACGAGCAGAGTTATCAGAACCTTGCTAAGCATTTCTGATGGGCCTAGTATTTTATGTCAGCATCAAATATGAAGATAGCAATTGCTTTATATTTTTTTCTGAAATAAAGTTGAATATACTCTTAACAAAAGTTAAGGTCAGTTACTACTTTAAGAGATAAACATTCCCTCTCCATGTTGATTTGATTGAAGACTGTATGTCTAAGATCGTCCGTCCCCCACCGCCGATTCCTGAGATTCATGTGAAGAAGGTGACAGTTACTTGCGGAGAATAGGTTAGTACTGGTACAGAATCCAGGAATATTGTTTAGGTTAACTGCCCGCAGGTACATAACTAAAATACTGTTGAAAATTCGGCACTAAACAAATCAAGAAATAAACATTTCCTATATTATATATATAACAGTGTTGGCGAGTATGATGTGTGCATTACAACGCGAGGCAGACAGTTTTACTTCGAAAAAAAAACCCCCAAAAAACAATTTCATCAAGTAAAAATAGTGGTTTGTATAATTTGATAGGAGCATCTCAATCAACTGTTGTTATTCGGAAACAATGTTCCTGCAAATTACAACTCCTTTTCTTCCGGTCCTTACGTGTGCTACTGCCTGTTTGTTTGTTTGTTTAGGGTTTAATGCCGTATTCAACAGTATTTCAGTCATGTAACGGCGGGCAGTTAACCTAACCAGTGCTCCTGGATTCTGTAACACTACAAACCTGTTCTCAAGTAATTGCCAACCCCCCCTCATGAATCAGAGGTGGAGGACGAATGATTTCAGACACAATGTCGTTTATCAAATCGTCACAGAGAACATACGCCCCGCCCGAGGATCGAACTCACGACCCCGCGATCCGTAGACCAATGCTCTACCTACTGAGCTAAGCGGGCGGGCGCTACTGCGTGTATCGTGTGAATTATTACATATACATGTTGCATATAAATGAAGCTTCTTGTTTTAATAAACTGTGTGGTCACTTAAAAAATATACTTCAACCATCTGAGAAACCATTTTTTTGTCACACCGTTTAGGATTATTATTAGATAATACAGTACTATAGGAAATTTACAGTTTTCTGTTACACTGTATTAACGGAACGTATTTAGCACAGTAACGTCATGGTTTCTACAGTCTAATGCGTCACGCTTTTCGGCATTTAACTATGATTTTCAAAGTTTTTTTAGCAAAAAAATCGAACGAGAACACATGCCTGTTTTATTTGTTAATTTCGAAGGGCGGATACAGCAGCAGACTGTTTCAAAAAATAAAACACTTTGACCGCACGGAAAAAAAGTTATAGGACAATATGCATGAATTTGCACGTACAAATTTTATAACGATTTCGGCGTCAGCCAAGTTGTTTTCAGAAAAATGATGGTCTTATAATACACTAAACACATTTAAATTTTGTCAAATACATTGGAACAGAGTGAAATTATGACAGAAAAACGAGCGATTGACGTGAAAAATCGGGTGCCACCAGGTGGCGCTTTTAACGTGAACGCACAAGTGTAACATCGAAAAAAATACATACATTCTGAAAATATAGAGTTTGATCTATATTTGAGTCAAATTTCATACTTTTCCGTCAAACTTCTACATTCCAGTCCTAAGATGTGGATCGACCTTAAATGACATTTAACTTCAATAGCAGCAGTGTGATGTTCAAAACTTTTAAAGCTTTCCATTTATCAAAAACTTTCTTTATAAATTTGTGTTAAGAATTGAAGTTTAGGCTGAAAAACGTCACTTTTTACAAAATAACATGGATGTTCCTCGATCAATGTTTTATCATTTCTAAAAATGTTTGTTACACATCAGCTTGACATGTTTGCATCAATTCAGACCTGACATTTTATTTGTAACACAATGACCAAATGTATTTACATGTCATTTCCAAAATCGTTTGAAAATATATCAGTTGAATGACTTCAGTACAATGTATTGTAATACAAAACTTCCATAGGAATAACGCTTTTCACTAGTCTTATGGGAGAGCCTGCAAGGCTATTCCTACGGGACCGTAAGAATAGCCACTTCCAAAAATAAAATATCAACAGACTTGTATACGGTATCGGGTCACACAATATTTAGTATTGATATCTTAAGTATATAACAGTTAAAACTATATAAAATCTTTTATTCGTTAAGAAATCAATTACTGGACGGCTAGAAAATTCCCCGAGTATTTGCTAGCCGTCCGGTAACCGGACGGCTAGAATGCAGGCTAGGCGTCCGGTTAACGGACGGCTAGACACTTCCATCTAGCAAATGTTGTTTATTCATGTAAACTGTCAGGTTGTTAAAGTTTTTTTTTCTGTGACACAATGAGTCATTAATGAAATACACTTGTTACGTATCAAGTTCGTCATTAAAACTGGTGTTATACACAATATCTGACCCTTTATTTTTTTTGAGTATATATCACCTGGTCGAATCAAAGAAAAACCTTGTGCATACAGTATGGGTTTTATTTTTCACTGGATATTTGTGGAATTTGATCAAAACGTTTGTCTCAGAAGGGAGAGCGTCGGTCTACGGATCGCGGGGTCGTGAGTTCGATCCCCGGGCGGGGCGTATGTTCTCTGTGACGATTTGATAAAAGACATGGTGTCTGAAATCATTTGTCTTCCACCTCTGATTCATGTGGGGAAGTTGGCAGGTACTTGCGGAGAACAGGTTTGTACTGGTGCAGAATCCAGGAATACTGGTTAGGTTAACTGCTCGCCGGTACATAACTGAAAAACTTTTGAAAAACGGCGTTAAACCCAAAACAAACAAACAAACAAACAGTTTTGAATATTGGTCATATGGGGGTAAAAACTAGGTCACTCAGTCAAATAAAAGACAAACTGTGTATGTGCAAAAGGGGCTTCATTTTTCACTGGCTATTTGTGAAATTTGGTCAGAATGATCTTCTTGATGAAATCTAGGTCAGGTTTGAATATGGGTCATCTGGGGTCAAAAACTAGGTCACCTGGTCAAATCAAAGTAAAACCTTGTGTATGCAATAGGGGCTGCAATTTTCACTGGAAATTCGTAGAATTTGAACAGAATGTTTGTCTTGATCAAATCTAGTCCAGGTTTGAATATAGGTCATCTGGGGTAAAAAACTAGGTCATTCTGTTGTGTGTGTGTTCGGGTTTAACGTCTTTTCAACATTTTTTCAGTCATATAAACGACGGTGTCTACTTGTAGCAGTGTCCACAATGCCCAACTTCATAGTGCTGCCTCACTGGAATATCATGCCGTAGACACGTGCCATGATACCCCACCCAGTCACACAGTCACATTATACTGACACCGGGCTGACCAGTCCTAGCACTATCCTCATAATGTTGAGTGCGAAGCGAGGAATACTTCTAGTACCATTTTTTCTTCTTTGGTATGACGCGGCTGGGGATTGAACCCATGACCTCCCGGACTCGAAGCGGACGCTCTACCACTAGGCTACCGGGCGGTAGGTCACTCTGTTAAATCAAAGAAAAAACTTAATTTGTGCGTGTGAATGGTCAATCAGGTCCAGAATAGGAGAAACCACGAGTAACTAGGATTTTAACATTGGAAAAATCAGCTCGGTAGCAGTTGATTCATAACATGAAGTCAGGTAACGAAATAATCCGTATTCATGTGTAAAAGTGATATTACATCTGTTTACTTTTAAAGACATGTAAATTTAACTTTTTATGCCCCCGAAGGGAGGCATATTAGTTTTCAACTATCAGTCCGTTAGTTCGTTCGTTCGTTCGTTAGTCACAACGTTAACTTTTTGCATGAAGGCACTTCATTCGCGAACCACTGCACCCAGAACCTTCAAACTTTCACATGCTGATAGTACTTATTGAGTACACCACCCCTGCTGACTTTGGGGTCACCAGGTCAAAGGTCAAGGTCACAGGGGCCAACGTTAACTTCTTGCATGAAGGTACTTTACTCGCGAACCACTGCACCCAGGACCTTCAAACTTCACATGCTGATAGTACTTATTGAGTACACCACCCCTGCTGACTTTGGGAGTACACCACTCCTACTGACTTTGGGGTCACCAGGTCAAAGGTCAAGGTCACAGTGGCAAATGTTAACTTTTTGCATGAAGGCACTACTCGCAAACCACTGTACCCAGGACCTTCAAACTTCACATGCTGATAGTACTTATTGAATACACCACCCCTACTGACATTGGGGTCACCAGGTCAAAGGTCAAGGTGCTGCAGGGGCATTTGTCACCATTAGTGACAGCTCTTGTTCAGTTATATAATATTTTAGTCTTACATATAAATGAGAAATGTCTTCCAAAATTTAAAGGCCTTGCAGTTATTATTATTTCTGTATTTGTATACTCCCATTTTACTGCCCTGGCACATAGCAGTTTCCCTAGAAAGAGAAAATTTACAACATGCTTGAAAAATGTCTTGTGGGACTAGTGTAGGAGACTAACCAGAAAAGAATGACACAGATCATTGGAAAATATACGAAAACTCTCAATTTAGTTTTAAATTGCTGACCATGTGATTATGACACCGAAATATATGACGTTCTATGAGCTGTAAAGCTGTAAAATAGTTTTTGCGATGGTTACTTTGAAGCGCAAAGTTTTTCTTATTTTGGTTGTAGTACATACATGGAATTCAGATTTAATTTAATACAAGATTTAATACAAGATGCTGTTTGGGCCAGAGGTTCCAAACAGTTCTGCCACAATAGGAGCTACACGAATCTGGCTTGTAAAAACGAAAAATGTGAAATTAATAATAAAAATAATATAGTATCTGGTTTTGCTTTTGCTAATAGCAGTTCGCATTATACCGTAAGTACGTTTCTCACGAATAATTAGACTAAAATATATGGTTGCAAGTTGAATACTTTATATTATACTGCACTATATTTAAATAGTTATACATTGTGTTGTTTAAGATTTTATAGCAGTTAGGTATTCTACAAAGTATCTGTTTATTATTATTATTACAGGCCTTCCGGCGTTCCTACTTTTTCGTACATTTTTAAATGCCTCCTACTTTTTCCTACTTACGAAAACCTCCTACTTCTCCTACTTTTTTGCTGGGCATAAAAAAGGGGGAAAAAACCTTTTCAGGAGTTATATTTGCAGATGATGGACTCTTGATGTGTTGCTGGCAGTTTCTGGATCCATTTGGTGCCTCCTGCAATACATTGCCTAGTATCAAGGTACCTATAATCCTACCAAACCATATGGGCACACTGATTCAAGCACAGAAACTGCCAGTCAAGACATCTGTGGTCATCATTTCTGGTTGCCAGTGTACAGGCTGAGATCCAGGACTGGGTCGAGCCGACGGGGCTCGTGCATCCCCCAGTTGGCTAAAAAGTGACATATACTGATGCACCTTACTTATAATTTTGGCAAAGGAATATTTTTCTCAAAATTTAGACCCAGAAATGCACCAGAGGCCACCATTTTATACCTGTATTTGAAAACATTTCCCAGGGGGAGATCCCCTCTGACCCCCCTAACATGGGCGAAGGCACCCCTCCAAATTATTACCTACCCACTCTCAGTGCTCGTTATGCCCCTCAGTGGTGAAATCTTCGTTCTAGACTGCGTGGTGCCCCAGTCTCCCACCCCCACCCAGTCAAAACTTCTAGAGCTGGGCCTGGTGTAGGTCGGTATTAATAACTATTAAGGTAACAATTGCAAATTTTATTAGCTCGACTATTCGAAGAATAGGGGAGCTATCCTACTCCCCCCGGTGTTAGCGTTAGCGTGAGCGTCACACAAATGTTAAAATTTGCGTAACACCCCAAATATTTTCAAAGTCCATTGAGATATTGCTTTCATATTTTGCATACTTGTTTACCATCATGACCCCAGTCTGTAAAAAGTAGGAGGCAACTCTATCAAGCATTTTGACTGAATTATGGCCCCTTTTCGACTTAGACCCCAGTCTGTAAAAAGGAGGAGGCAACTCTTATCAAGCATTTTGACTGAATTATGGCCCCTTTTCGACTTAGAATAAATGTTAGTTTGCGTACCACTCCAAATATTTTCAAAGTCCATTGAGATATTGCTTTCATATTTTGCATACTTGTTTACCATCATGACTCCAGTCTGTAAAAAGGAGGAGGCAACTCTATCAAGCATTTTGACTGAGTTATGGCCCCTCTTTGACTTAGAATAAATGTTAAAGTTTGCGTACCACCCCAAATATTTGCAAAGTCCATTGAGACATTGCTTTCATATTTTGCATACTTGTTTACCATCATGACCCCAGTCTGTAAAAAGGAGGAGGCAACTCTATCAAGCATTTTGACTGAATTATGGCACCTTTTCGACTTAGAATATGCTTATTGTAATGTCAAAGTTTTACTCATTGCTTATATTATACTATCAAGCACTGAGAATAGTCGAGCGCGGTGTCCACTGACAGCTCTTGTATTAATAACCTCCTACTTTTCTTACTTTTGTGTCCGCAAACCTCCCGTTTTTCTACTTTCTTGTGTAGGGACCTCCTACTTTTCTCCTAATTTTTGCAAGGCCATGCTGGAAGGCCTGTTTATATTTTCAGGAATGTTTGAATATATCTGGAAATGTTATTTATTTACTGAAATGATGACAGTGATGATTACATTGTCTTATTAAACATTGAATTCATTATTATTGCATATGTTGTTTAAACTTTTAGAGTAGTTAGGCATTCTGCCAAATATCTGCTTAAACTGCAGAATACCTGGAAATGTTATTCATTTAATACGATGACTACAGGTTATCAATTGAACTGTTAAAGAAATGCACTGAATTTGATACACTGTCTTAGCTGTGTAGGATTTTGTAGAAGAAGGCAATTAATTTCTTCAACATGTTCTCATATTTTCAGTCATATTTCAAAATACTTTTTATAAAATGTCTAAAGCATTAGACATTTATAAAATTTCTTTTATTTAGACAATGCCTGTATGATATTTAGAAATTTACATTATTCTTGCAATATTAAAATTATTAGCTTTACTTGAAATTTTAAGCAGTATGTGACAGTTACAAATCATACAATTCAATAGGTGTTCAGTAATGTGGATGACACACAGATTCCGAAGTTGAGGAATTTTGTGCACGAACTCACAAGCACCAGCAAGAAAGAGTCATTGACAGACACCTTGTCCAGTTTAGATGGATTCGTGTCCAGTCTGCAGAATTACTTATTAGATAAAGAAGTCATGGTAAGGTTCATTCAGTATTTCACACAATTTGCTAATCTTCAAGTTGAAATGATTTACGCCCGCCCGATTAGCTCAGTAGGTAGAACGCAGATCTACGGATCGCGTGATCGTGAGTTCGAGGCCCGGGCGAGGCGTATGTTTTGAGATGATTTGATAGAAGACATTGTGTCTGAAAGCTATTGTGATAACTCCGGTGTCGGCGTCAGCGTGTAGACACCTGGTTAACGATATCTCAGTTATTGCTCATCACAACTAAATAAAATTTCATACATGATTGTCTTTTCTCCGATCTGCATGACATACGTTGTATGATTCTTGCTTATTAAATCACGCCGCTTTATAAACATAGCCATTTATATGCATATTAGAATAACTTCCAATCTTTTTCTTTCATCTTTTTTGGATATATTTTGTGTCTTGCTGTGAAGTAGAAGGGTGAATATCGCAATGCTGCGCGTACATCTGTATGTCCGTGTTGTCATTCATTGTATCAATGGGAAGTAATAATTTCCTATAGACCATGTTGTCGGATGTGAGATCAGCTTCACAACAACAATTTGTCGGGCTCAAATCGGAAACCCAGAGTGCAACATTTAGTAGGTCTTTTGCGTGGTACTCCGCATTAAATGGGAAACTGGCATCAGTGACATCGTCTAGTGTCGAGTGTAATTGATATCAGATGAAAAACTTGTTGCTATAAACTAGCATATGTGCAGAACATTGTATGTCTTGGTATCGGCATCATACCAACATCTCGTTGTTACACATAACTATAAATCATGCTTTCTGGTGTGATATCAGCTTCAGGTTAAAAACACCAAGTGATCTATTCATACAAGATATTGCCTTCCCGGCTGTCAAAATTCCAGAAGTTTCCATGGAATGTCTTTGAATTTCCATGGAAGTCCGGACAAACTTTCCAGAGCTTGATATGGAATACTGCGGAAAAATGTCCAGGGATTTCAGAAGAACTTTTCATGGACAATTTTCCGGAGTGATTCCACTGCCGTCCGTGAACAATTTTCCGGAGTTATTCCGCAGTCGTCCAGGAAGTTCTGTTGACAGTATTATACAATAGCAATAAATGTGATTTATAGACTTTTTTGGAGTACATGTATAGTGAGCAATAACACTTCAGTACAAGCAATATGATTTTATTGCATGTGATCACTTTTGCAGTTTCAAACACTGTATGATATATATGAACAAGGAAAATGAATCTTTGCCATTTAAAAGTGACTGATTAGAATATTTTTAAGCATATACATAGTTTCGAACAAAGATTAGTTACACTTAAATAATAATGAAAGCATTCAAAGAAAGTGCCAAAAGATATCTTAAAGACCGTACCATAGCTCTTCGCATACTTTGATTTTTCAAACTAAAGTGATTTTTACAAGTGCACCGGTTACGATAAAAATGTAAACAACGGACTCTGTCTATGAAACTTTAAAATAAATCAATGACAGTCGATCTTAGTCATAATACTGATTGACAGTGAATGCTAATGACTCCATGTGTTGCAGAAAGGTACTTAGTTTGTAATTGTAATTTCCCATCAATTGAAATCCTCTCAAAACTGGTAAAATAATTACTTATATTTGGACAAAACTCACCGTCTTTGCCGTTCGACAGCTGCAAAAAGGGCAAATATAAAAGATTCAGTGTAAGTAAAATTTCACTGGTACTACCAGTTAGTAAGTTCATACTCTGAACAACACGTCAGAGAAATTTGGGCAGATTTGACTGATTATGACGTTTGCAGCATTAGATTATATTTTTTTTTTACACAAAAATTGCCGTTAGGTAACAAAGCGAATACGCCGATAATCCGGAGTTCACCGATTATTGTTCCAGTTCACGCAATGTAATCCAGCAATTAAACTGCATAGCTATTAGCTACTGCTGTTATAGGGAAGTGGTAACGTGTCTGCCTTAGGTGTGAGAGGTCTTGGGTTCGAGTCCCAGTTAGAGCTTAACTATTTAGATTCTGCTAAAGCATAGTTTTGCTGTTAATAGACTGTTCCAGATGTTCTAAATTTTTAGCACACAGTATCATGGATCATTATTTAGCAATCCAGATCAAAAATGAATGTTAAATCAAATGCACCCAATTAGAAAATATTGACTATATTATGTCCCTTTGATGTTTATGCTCTCCATGTTCAAGAAGAGTTACATTTCCTTGATCACAAAATTTTCGTTAACATGAAAATATTAAATGCTCATAACTACTCACTTCTGGTTAAAATATTGTCTATATTTCTGTTTTTGAGAAATATATGGACATTTGTCTTCATTTCAAAGCTTTTTAACTTCAAACCTATGATTTGAAAAACTTAGGTACTATCTCTAGATATCTGTTTTCATATATGCATATTATTTATAAAATCTTTGTAAAGCCTTTGTTTATACTTTAGCATTCATTGTTTTATGCTATATAATGACTGATGTACAAATATACATGCATGTGTTAATTAGCATAATTACAAATGTATGTATTGTTTCATTGGTCAATTATGTAAACAAACTTACTTGAGCAATTTCTAGAATCCTCAGTATTAACTTTGAACTGAATTACTTCATATAATAAAGTTTCACTAATTTTTACACAACTTGTTAACATCAGTCTTCCAGTTACACATTTTGAAAATTCTTCTGTAAGATGAGTTGATCTAATTGGCTGAGCTTGATCACATGGTATTCCAAGTCTGATGCTAATTGTTTTCTGAGGTGTTTAAAATCCTTTAGAAAATGACAGAGTTATTTTCCAGAGTTTATTTAAATGACCAGAATTTTTTCAAAGTGCTACATTTCCGTAGTGTCGGTGAATATTCCATGAACATTTTGATAGATGTCCAGAGTAATTTCCAGAGATGTCCGTGGAAAACATTTGCAATCACTCTGGACATGTTATATAACGGGAGACTTTTCCGGACTATTCAGTTTTGCATTTGTCCGCAATTTTTCCACAGTTACTCTGGAATATGTACAGCCGGGTTGGTATCGGCTTCACGTCAACAGTTAGATCTTACATAAAACTTAAAATAATGCTGTTCAGTGCGGTATGAGCTTCACATCAGTAACACCCGGAATAACACATAATTTAAATAAAATCTGAAAAGTAGATCCCTCCGAAGCACCGAGAACAAGGCAAACATTGAAAATTGCAGACTCGGTTTGATTGAGACTGTTTCGTGATAACTGGTACATTATTAGTACGAAGTAGCGCATACATTACCCTACGGCATGGTACCTGGTATGTTGTTGGTGTCACATTAGAAACACGGAGTAATACATATATACGAAACATACTATGTGGCTTGATATCAAGTGAAGTTAAAAAGACGATTCACATACCTTTTAACATCTGCAGTTCAAAAAATCTATTGTTGTCCCAACCCAATGTTTACAACTGTAATTTTGTGTAAGAAAAATCTATAAAGCTGACTAAAACTTTAATTTTAAAATTTAACGTCACGCCGACACTATTATAGTATTACGGTTATGAAAATTGCCAACCAATTGTTCTTCTAGGACACTGGTTTTGATCGTTTCTCTTACAAATACAAAGAGCGCCAACATGTTAACTAATGCACTCAAAACGCGGACAGGCTAAACCATCAGCGATGCAGAAATTCTTTCTTAGAACTCAAACTGCAAAGTCCATCCCCAAAGTGTAGACAAAATTAGTGCCAAGGCAGCCTGATCCTTGTCAGATATAACAAACAGTATGTTTTATTTGAAGTAGATACACCGTCCAATATTATGTTCGTGATGCTGGAATGCATAAATAGAGGAACACTAATATTAGGCTCAGCAAATCATCCCCTCCAACTGGCTCGGCATATCATCCCCTCAAAAAAAAAAAAAAAAAAAAAACCCAATAAAATTGTACATTTACGAAACCTTATGCTCAGTTTGCTCAAGATACAAGAAGGCTTCTATATGAGTCACCGGTGATTTTAACTTTCCTGATATAAGCCTGAATCTAAGTTGATCTTTCTCATATTGTTGACTTTCCAGCTAGAGAAAACAACATGCATGATGTTTTCCGGGCAAACAAACAAGAACAGATCAACTGATGTGTACAGCCACACTAGGCAATAGTTTCATTTTCATTGACACAAACATGTGCACCCTTTGTCGCACGTCAGTAAAACATAACCTCTGTGTGGGTAAATATCAACTTGGATATCATCAGGAAGGAATATCAAGCCGTTTCAAACTATATTGTTGAATTGATATAAAAAATACGACTGACGTAAAAATCATCTGAGCTATATATTTAAAACTGGCTGCAAACAAGTGATCGAAGATGAAGTGCCTTAAAGCGACTAACCCACACATCGTGGTGTGAGATTTAAAAAATCAAACGTTTCTTACATTCGCCTTTACGTCTCATATTTCATGTTCTAATAATGTATTTTTCATCGAATTCTGTTGAAAATCGTTGTTTTCCTAAAAAAAATAAAAATAAAAACATTTGTCTACTATTTCTGATAAGGGCTTCCCAATTTATAAAAAAAACACCGGAATTCCATTCAGTGAGCGCCTTGCAAACATCACGTGACAGTGAGAGAAAATAACACCAAACATGATAATCAATAGAGCGCACACATATAGGTATTGCATAGTATTATGGCGTTTTGAAATGTAAAGAAAGAAAACAGTATAACATAAAAAGAAGTCAGTACACTACGTTTACCATGCAGGTATCAATACTTTTCACCTCCTAGACGTTTGTCCCCTAGACCTTTCACTTCCTGGACGTTTCACCCATAGATGTTTCACCTCCTGTTCATTATATGATTTATTAGGTGTTAAATGTTCTATTGTTATACTTGATTGATCTCTGATAATGGTAGGTGTTGAGCAGTCTCAAAGATCAGAGATGTATAACAACAGAACTTTTAGCACATACTTAATCACCATATTCAGCAACTTTATTATTATTTGGATTAAAAATAGGTTTGATTAAGTTAAAGTTTTAAGAACAATTTTGTAGTCTTTTAAAAAGTTGTTGAAGACTATCAATAGATCTATTCCGAGGAATACCTGACATAAAAATGGAAAGGAAGAGCTGTGAAAACAAAAGCTAAAGAGAATTACGAAACAAACAATATATTAAAAAGAAGGGAGATATTGAACTCTAGACCATTCAAGGTCCCTTTTGTTCACTCAGACCAATATAAAAACTAATTTTTTGTGAAGTCTGGTAGATTTGAACCATCTGGACGACAGTGTAGTGCTAGCACAGACAGTCGAGAGCTTCGAGGCAGCTCTCCCACAGTGCTACTAGACTCTCTCCCCGTAGGGTTATACTAGAAGTGGCCCTCCTACGTAAACGAACAGATACAGACAGATACAGATACAGATATGTTGTAGGCCTATACTCTTCCTGTTGTTTTTGAAAATTGCACAAAAGTATGAAAAAAAGTAGAATTATATTATTTCTACTCTTTAATTATTTAATAAAATACATGTAGTTGCAAATAATTGTATTGCTTGAATGTTTATTTTAGGCAAAATTGTTCAGATAACTTTGTGTCAATGTCAGATACAAATTAATGATAATTGTACCCCCCGACAACAAAGTTGTAAGGGGGGGTATACTGGTTTCAGGTTGTCTGTCTGTCTGTCCGTCTGGCCGTCTGTCCGTCTGTCCGTAGACGCAGTCTTGTGCGCACCATCTCTCCTTATCCCCTTAACAGAATTTAATGAAACTTCACACAAGTGATCAGTACCAACAGTAGTTGTGCATGGGGCATGTTAGGTTCTTTTAGAAAAAAAAATTTGCAGAGTTATGGGACTTTGTTTTTTGTTACTATACTATATACATAGACACAATCTTGTGCGCACCATCTCTCCTCATCCCCTTGACACAATTTAATGAAACTTCACACAAGTGATCAGTACCAACAGTAGTTGTGCATGGGGCATGTTAGGTTCTTTTAGAAAAAAAATTTGCAGAGTTATGGGACTTTGTTTTTTTGTTACTATACTATATACATAGACACAATCTTGTGCGCACCATCTCTCCTCATCCCCTTGACACAATTTAATGAAACTTCACACAAGTGATCAGTACCAACAGTAGTTGTGCATGGGGCATGTTAGGTTCTTTTAGAAAAAAAATTTGCAGAGTTATGGGACTTTGTTTTTTTGTTACTATACTATATACATAGACACAATCTTGTGCGCACCATCTCTCCTTATCCCCTTGACACAATTTAATGAAACTTCACACAAGTGATCAGTACCAACAGTAGTTGTGCATGGGGCATGTTAGGTTCTTTTAGAAAAAAAATTTGCAGAGTTATGGGACTTTGTTTTTTTATTACTATACTATATACATAGACACAATCTTGTGCGCATCATCTCTCCTCATCCCCTTGACACAATTTAATGAAACTTCACACAAGTGATCAGTACCAACAGTAGTTGTGCATGGGGCATGTAAGGTTCTTTTAGAAAAAAAATTTGCAGAGTTATGGGACTTTGTTTTTTTGTTACTATACTATATACATAGACACAATCTTGTGCGCACCATCTCTCCTCATCCCCTTGACACAGTTTAATGAAACTTCACACAAGTGATCAGTACCAGCAGAAGTTGTGCATGGGGCATGTTAGGTTCTTTTAGAAAAAAGTTTTTGCAGAGTTATGGGACTTTGTTTTTTTGTTCCTATAATATATACATAGACACAATCTTGTGCGCACCATCTCTCCTCATCCCCTTGACACAATTTAATGAAACTTCACACAAGTAATCAGTAACAACAGTAGTTGTGCATGGGGCATGTTAGGTTCTTTCAGCAACAAAAATTGCAGAGTTATGGGACTTTGTTTCTTGTTAACATACTATGTACATACAGTCTGCATATGCAATCTTGTGCGTGCCTAATCTACCAAACCCTTGCACACAATTTAATGAAACTTCACACAAGTGATCAGTACAAACCCTAGTTGTGCATGGTGCATGTTACATTCTTTTAGATAAATATTCTGCATAGTTATGGGAATTTGTTTTTTGTTACTATACTGTATACATACAGTCTATATACATACAGTCCACATAATTAGTCTTGTGTGCGTCAAAATGCAGTGTACTGTGTCAGTGCATGCGGGGGGTACATTCATCACCTTTAGTGATAGCTCTAGTTATTTCAATAAAAATTAATGGCTACTTAAAATTTAGAACTTAAAAAGGATCATTACAGAACAAAACTTATTTCAATGAATGTTAAATTTAAAAAGCCAAAGTTTTGCAGGTTCGGTTGGTGAGTGGGTACTCAGGAAGGTGTGAATTCCTATGAAATTCCTGTGAAATTCTATGTAAACTCCATTTTTAGCTCACCTGTCACGTGACAAGGTGAGCTATTGTGACCGCTTGATGTCCGTCGTGCGTAGTGCGTCGTCCGTCAACAATTTCTAATAAAAATCTTCTTCTTGAAAACCACTGGGTAGAATTACACCAAACTTCATAGGAATGATCCTTGGGTGGGCCCCTTTCAATATTTTTCAAAGAATTGAATTCTATGCAGAACTCAACCGAAAGGAAAAACTTTAAAAATCTTCTTGTCCAAAACCACAGCGCCTAGGGCTTTGATATCTGGTGTGTAGCATCATCTAGTGGTCCTCTACCAAATGTTTTCAAATTATCCCCCTAGGGTCAAATATGGCCCCGCCCCGGGGGTCACATAGTTTATATAGACTTATATAGGGAAAACTTTGAAAATCTTCTTGTACAAAACCACATGGCCTATGGCTTTGATATTTGGTATGTAGCATCATCTAGTGGTCCTCTACCAAATTTATTCAAATTATCCCCTAGGGTCAAATATGGCCCCGCCCCGGGGTCACATGGTTTATATAGACTTATATTGGGAAAACTTTGAAAATCTTTTACAAAACCACATGGCCTAGGGCTTTGATATTTGGTATGTAGCATCATCTAGTGGTCCTCTACCAAGATTGTTCAAATTATCCCCCTAGGGTCAAATATGGCCCCGCCCCGGGGGTCCCAAGTTTTATATAGACTTATATAGGGAAAAAAGTTTAAAAATCTTCTTGTCTGAAACCACAACACTTAGACCTTTGGTATTTGGTTTGTAGCATTGTGTTATGGTCCTCAACCAAAATTGTTCAAATTTTACCCCTTGGGTGAAAAGAGGGGGTCCCAAGTTTTATATAGACTTGTATAGGAAAAAGCTTTAAAAATCTTCTTGTCTAAAACCATACGACCTAGGCTTTTGATATTTGGTATGATGCATTGTCTAGTAGTCCTCTACCAAAATTGTTCAAATTATGCCCATGGGGTTAAAAGAGTCCCCGTCCTGCGGTCACTTAGTTATTATGTGAGTTATATAGGAAAAATACTTAAAAAATCATCTGATCCTATTTCCAAGACTGTTTAATTATAATTACCTGATGACCCCAAGTAATATGATGTCACTTGACTGTGACCTTGACCTACTGACCTACTTTCTTGTTTTTTAAGATACAGCCTTGAAATTTTGATGGCATACACAGTTTCGCACACAAATCGTAAAACTGAATTTCATTGACCATGAATATGACCTACTGACTTTCTTAATATTTTATCATCAGTTTGACATTTGAAACATGTAGCTCATATTATTCAGATGAGCGATCCAGGGATATCATGACCCTCTTGTTGAAATTCTTGTGTATTTTCAATGTGTCACTGATTGGAAACTTACAATTGATACACTGTCTACATTCCAGAAATATCCAGACAAAGTATAATTTAAGACAGACAGGGTCATTTTTAATATATGATAGTAGAATTAAAAAAAAGAAAATATGTTTCATATATTTTATTACATTAACAACTTATTAAAATTATTTCTAAGCACATCTTATAACATACCAGGAAGTAGTAAATGGGCCACTTTGGAATCAATTACTCATACATGTATTTATAGCGTAATGGCTTAAAAATAAGTGTAATCTGTCAACTAAGTTATTCCATCAATAACGATGAAAACAATGTTCAGCGTTTCTAATCACGCGATAGCAAAACATTCGAATATGTACCGTACCAACGGGTCCATATTTTTCGATAGTGACGTAATGTTTCACTCCATGTTTGAATAAACCCGATATGGTAAAATGATGCGGAAATCGCGTGGAACTTACAAAAACCTTTACCTACGACATCGGGTTGTTAAGGTACAACTGTAGACCCTCGAGAAAGATCTGAGTAGTTTATACAATGACCAAAAATGTAACGTTCGTTATAACCGCGTATCCCATTCAATAATTCTAAGAATATGTTTAGACTCGTGTGACTATAAATAGATAATGACGTTAAAATCACCCAATCGGATACGACAGCTAAAGGAATTACTAAATGCGCCTCGACAATATGAATTACCATGTTTTCTTCGTTATTGAATCATAAGCTATATTTAGATAATGTCGCACGGTCCCATAATGAGTAATCTATACTTTTAAAATGACTTCATAAGCTATATTTAGATAAATAAATCAATAACGTCGCAAGAATGCGTCATTATTGTCAATAAAACTGGAAACAGTATTTGTCTTCTTCATGTTTGACCCTAATTACACATGCGTAAATACAACATTTCTCCCTTATTTAATGGACGACTTTAGCAGTATCAAACACTTCCCACATCCTTACACTTTGGTATCCAAATTTGCAGTGAATAAATTTCGACTATAAAATATAATAAATAATGTCAAGGCGGCGTTCTGATTGGTCAGTATAATACGCATCAGTGTTAGTCATACCATCCATTCCGATTGAACATTCTTAAATCAGATAAGGCATTTTTCTCCACCATGCAGAATTAAATGCGTTAATCGATGCTTCAGTCCAGAACTACACTGGTACAGGTATGAAATATTTTGAGCGAAAAAATCTACTTCTTTTAACCGATAATTATTCTTTGTTCTAATAGTAATATTTTAAAACATTTAAAATTTTAGGATTTATATACCATTTTAGACCATTTATCCTTACGAAATCTTACTTTTCATCCGTTTGTAATCACGTTGTTTAAACTTTATAACATCCAAATGTATATTTGACAATTTATTATGCTACCCGCCACCGTCACCCGCCACCTCCACTTCCACTACCTCCACCTCCAACACCACCACCACCTCCACCACCATCCGCCACTACCAGCCACCACCACCACCCGCCGCCACCTCCACCACTACCCGCCACCACCACCACGCCGCCAACTTGTTTGCCTTATTATCCCAGTAAGATCGGATAAGCAATTAAACCCTACTCACTTCAAATTTCCCAATCAGACTTTCAGTAGTAACTTTGATACAACCAATATAGACTCTCAGCGCTTTGACACTTTCCATATAGACTTTCAGTACTTTGATACAACCCATATAGACTTTCAGTACTTGGATACAACCCAAATAGACTCAGCGCTTTGATACTACCCATACAGACTTTCGGCGATTTGATACAACCCATACAGACTTTCAGCGCTTTGATTATCGATTGCTACCTGCGCCGATTTGCCTTACGGTATAAGGTATATGACTCTCACACGTATTTATAGTATCACACACGACCTTCAAGAGAACTTCAGCTAAAGTAATAACTATACGCGGCATGACAATGATTGACCCGACTAAAATTATTAACTTCGTTATTGAATCATATGCTATATGTAGATGATATGGTTCCATAATGAGCAATTTATTCTTTACTTCGTAAGCTATATTTAGATAATGTCAATAAAACTGGAAGCAGTATTTGTCTTTGAACACAAATTACTCGCGCAGATCTTTACACTTCGGTATCCAAAATGGCAATGAATAAATTTCGACGGTAAAGTATAATAAATAAAGTCAAGGCGACGGTCTGATCAATATAATACGTAGCAGTGTTCTGATTGGATACCACCCATTGTGGTTGAACATTCTTAAATCGGATAAAGATGTTTTTTCACCACCACGAAGCATTAAATGCGTTAATCGATGCTTCAGTCCAGAACTTACACTGGTACATTTATTGCGAAAAAACAGCTTATTGTTCTAATAGTTAAGTCTTAAATGATTAAAATCTTTGTGTTCCCTCGTATATAGCCAATGATAAATACGACAAAACTAGAGCGTACGCCATAAAATATCAAATTATACATTAATGAGCCTTAGTTTATAAATAGAAATGACACATTCTACCGTTAATTTTAACAGGACTGTATTTAATTTAACTTAAACATTACAAATCATGTGTACTTAATGACACCGCTACATAAGATGTCAGACGGTTTATTACATCTATTCCCATAAATGACCCACAAGTTTCTAACCATTCAAAATTGTGTGCGTGTTTTTTTTCTGGCATCTTCGTGTAACAAAGTTGCTATTAGATGTTTAGTACAATGGTGACTTTTTAGGAAGATGATTTGTATGTTCAGTGTTTGAAACGTAACCTGTCTGTCAGCACATAACGACTGTAGCACAACAACAATCTGAAGGGAAAAAAATAAAATTCATAAATCAAAAAGATCATTCTTACAGGCCTCCTAGTGAAACCTTTAAAACCTTTAAAAACCTTTAATTTCAGAGCAAACCTTTAAAACCTTTAAATCTTCTGAAAAAACCTTTAAAACGGCCAAATAGCCTGTAATTTTCACTCAAAACCTATATTTTTGTTCAGACTGCTTGCCGTGCCAGTTTAAAGCAAGTAATAGTTATACTGCTGTATTTCCCTCCCTTTTAAGTGTTGTTATTAGGATACTGCTTGTGTATCTTTCATCTTGAGTTTTTCAGAATGCTGTTGTGTTCACCAGACCACATACATGTAGATGTTTGCAGTAGTGTTCACCAGACCATAAGTGTTCCATGTATTCAGCATAAGGTACCATGGAGCTGAATGCTTGAAATGGTCTGGTGACATGATGTTTACACTATGGTAACACTGGACAAGGTCTGGTGAAGATACAGCATTCTGAGCAAAGTTGATGTAGACACTACAAATTCAGGCTTTCAAATGGCCCTAAAATTCCTAAAAATTCTTAATTTTCTTTAGGTCTCCCTAAAATCCTAAAACAATGCTCAAAAAGGGCCAAATTCCTAAAAAAGCCCCCTTTTTTTTCAATTGTCCCTAATTTTTTGTAATATCTGTCTGAACTTAAATTTGTCACAAAGTCATGCATATAATGATCCAATTAATTTATTGAAGTTTATTTTCTTCAAGCTTCATTTTCAGAGGTTGCTTCTATCAGTTTTCATGAGTTCCTAGGCTACATCTTCATGAAACATAGATTTATTTCATTGAGTGATCAGGCCTAGATCCATGGCTGGGCCCAGGAGGGCTGTGCCCCCATTTGGCTCATCAAAGTTTGTCTCAACTATTTTGGCAAGGAATAAATATTTTCTCAAAATTAGGCCCAAAAACGCACCAGAGGCCACCATTCCATTTCTCTATTACAAAATTTCCCTGATCCCCCTTCCAATGAGGGGATTGCCTCTTCAGTACCTCAAAATTTATATAAGTTCCCCAGAGGCCACCATTGATATCTACATTTCAAAACATTTCCGGAGGAAGACTCCCTTGACCCTCCTAAAACTACAGGGATACCCTCTACCACACATCAAAAATTAGACCAAAACATGCACTACAATCAAGCATTTTATACCTGTATTTTAAATTTTTTCAGAGGGTGGCAGCATCCTTACCTCCCTAAAATGTGGGGGCTACACCCTCCTATGCCTCAAAATTTAGAACAAAAAATACACAAATTGTCACAAGCACCCACTATTTCATACCTGTATTTTAAAATTTTCCAGGGGAGAGCCCCTAACCCCCTCCCCCCCAATTGAGAGAAGTACCCCTCCAGTACCTCAATATGTAAACAAATAAAGGCACCAGTGTCCACCATTTCATACCTGTATATCAAAAACTTATGTTGGAGACACATTTGTTCTAGAATGGTGCACCTGCAAAAAGCAACAATATATAAAAGGACGGGCTTGACATGTTGACCTGTGGGCATTTAGTCCTAATTTAGCCCATATTTTTTGGCAAAAATAGCCCTAATGTTTTGCCAAATAGTGTTTGAAAGCCTGTACAATGTATAAAAAACAGGAACCATATACAAAAAAGGTGATATAAATGTGCCGTGAAAGTAGGTATACCCATTAAGTTAGGTATGTATATCAATCATAATGTATAATTCAAACAGTATGAGATAATATCAAACATGCCTATTTCTGATATCTGGTTTTAGAGTGTGGGTTTCCATAAATTAACTTTTTTTAGTAAATACCTATAATTATATATTATGTGTTTTCAACAAGAATTCCGACAAAAATAGCCTTTATTTACTCTTTATTTTTTAATATTTTACACTAAAAGGCCTGTATTTCCATAGATTGGAGCCTTTATAAAAACCTTTATTTTTGTTCAGGCCTGCTAGGAGGCCTGTTCTTATGTAAAAATGAAATAGTATAAACGTTCCACGGAATGGCCTAACATTCATAGAATTCAGTAACCATACGTTTTAACATCATTAATTTATTACAGATCTGTACAATACCAGTCAACATATCGAAGTGACATCTATAGCAGTTAAAAATGCGGCGTAAAAAATGATTACTTACTTCTTTAATGAGACAAATCGCCTTTTCTATGTCAATGTTTTCGCGTTTTTTAAACAAACCCGACTTCTTATTGGACTGCATGGCATCAAGTTTTTATACACCGCTCTTAATTATACAAAGCGGTTTCAATATGCATTAGACGGCGTCAAGTTGTAATAAATCATTTCATTTTACACTGCACGTACTCATGTTGCGTTAAACGGCTTCACATTGAGCTGCATGCTATCATGTTTTGTTGGATGATTTCATAGTACGGTGCATCGCAACAAGTTTTTCAATGCATAGTTCCATGTTTAAATAGATGGAATGAAGTTTTATATTAAATGGTTTCAAAATACAATGCATTGAATGCAAATTTATTGGACGGGATGGAGTATTAAACTAGACGGCGTTGAAATGCACTGCACTGACTGACTTGTTTATGAATGGATTGTGTATATTTACTAATTTTGGCGGTAACCGCCGCCCATACATAGCGAAGAACAAGCCCATGGCATTGTTATACGCCCGAAGGGACGTATTATGTTATACCCCCGGTGTCTGTCCGTCCGTCCGTCTGTCCAAGCCCACATTTGCATACTTAAGTGGCTATAGGAACAATAGGTAACTGTACTTTTTCTTTGATGTCGTTCATTCCGTAAGGCTTTTTTGTGGCTATTTTTCTTTTACGTGGCTAAAAGAACAATAGAGAGAACAAAAGTGTAGCCACATAAATACCCATATGTAGGAACTTCCGTCTGTCCGTCCGTCCGTTAGCAATATTGTGTCCGCTCTGCAACTCTTGAACCCCTTGAAGGATTTCAAAGACACTTGACACAAATGTTCACCATACCAAGACAACGTGCAGAGCGCATGTTTTGGATGTCTCACTTCAAGGTCAAGGTCACACTTCGGTGTTAAAGGTCATATCAGTTTGTTTCGTGCCCGCTCTGTACTCTTGATGCTGAAGATTCAAAACATGGCCAATGTCACAACATCGGACACTGCAGAGCGCATTTGAGACTCCTTCAAGGTCAGTCACACTAGGGTAAGTCTACATGACTGTTTTTGTCTGCATGCATCTGTTGTTTTATTAGAAGATCCCTTTGTCTTTACATATTTTTTGAATACCCCTTTTTTAATATAAAAGTTTTGAACTTTTTTATGGCCTTAGGGAAAAACCGAGACCACTTTCCTGTGGTACAACATGGATGGTACCTCCAATTTTTAGGTGTATTTTGACATACCTGTACCTGGTAAGGATTTTTTGTGGACTTTTTTTCTGGAGTTTCTTCCTTTTGTTGTTCCTGTCCTTTGGGCTTCAGCAGTCAAGTTCTTTAAATTTTGCTGCCATCCTCTGATGTAACCCTACGGGCGTATATTGCCCCACTTGACGGAGCTCTTGTAATATATTTATTGAAATATTAATTTAAAAATAAAAGATCCAGATTGATCTATTAATTATGTTAATTCGATGAAGTTAACAAACGTTATGGTTTGAATAAAAAAAACATATCATAATTTGAAGTAGAGTAAATGTAATTAATATTTAATTTATTGCTTAATCTAGTTAATCTAGTTCTAACTTGTTCACTAACTTATGTATGTCATGACAAGTTATTATGTTTAAATATCAGGGTTCTAGCCAGGTTTTTCTGAAGGCATGTTGCAGAAGGATATTTTTTGATGAGCAAAGGGGTGGGTGCGGGAGGGGTGTCCCCTCGTGCATAGGGGGTATGGGGGTCACCCCAGAAAATTTTGTGTTACTACAACTCATTTTGGTGCATTCTGGTGCATTTCAGAGTGAAAAACATAGTGGTATTTTCAGTGATTAATAAACATCATTTACATGTCCAACAAGAAAAGATGTTAGGTCATAAAAATCCTATGGAGTTTATTTGCTGAATGACAATTAAAAGTTCATCAATTTTAAGTTGCTAAAAATGTTCATTTACTATTTATTGTACATAAAACAACACAATTTTAGCACTGCACACAGATCTATTTGTATTTTAAAGTTTATGTCTTCTATTCCTGCTGAGTTTATTTGCTGAAAACTTATCCATTTTAAGTTTTTGAAAATGTCAACTGTTTGTTGTACATACATGTAAAACAACACAATCTGAGACTGTCATCCAGGGAAACGCTGGTTTCCATTTTGGATCAATCCCTTTGGCCATTTGGCGTGGCTGGGAGGGATTCTGAAATTGTGACCGGGGCCTCCGTGGCCGAGTGGTTAAGGTCGCTGGCTTCAAATCACTTGCCCCTCATCGATGTGGGTTCGAGCCTCACTCGGGGCGTTGAATTCTTCATGTGAGGTTCTTCATGTGAGGAAGCCATCCAGCTGGCTTACGGAAGGTCGGTGGTTCTACCAGAGTGTCCGTTCGTGATGAAATAATGCACGGAGGGTATTTCAAACTTTTCTCTACAAGTTCTGTTTTGAAAGTGACGACAGAAAACATTAATTCTTGCATTGTCTTTTCGATATTCCGCCCGAGAAAACACATTTCATACATGTGAAAAACATTACTATTACGGCGATAATTGTTCAAAAGCATTTTACCGTGTTGCACAATTTTTGACTTACATTGTCTTTCCTTGATTGCGAAAAACATTCGGACGATAATTGTTGAATCAAGTGTCATTATATCTAATGACATGTATAATCTTAAAACTTGCGAAAACAGTCACTTTCATGTACACATCACAAGATACCGCCTGTCAAAGGATTTAAAGGCGGAGCTACGATGAAATTTACGTCACACGTTCCACATATAGGAAGCTGTCATTGGTTTATCGGTTATCTTAACTGGCATCGCTTTACCTAAACTATCGGGTAAGCACGTGGAAGCTTCGAATACACTATTCGGATTAATCGGGGTGTTTATTGGGATGATTTTATGACATGTCGCTTCGGCAATTAAGGGATGACGGGGGAAATAAGGGATGTCGAATATACAACTCAAAGTCTGAAGGCATGTCGCACGCGACAGGCGATAATAGCCTGGCGAGAACCCTGAATATACACTCTGCCTGTAATATGATCTTATGTTTTTGAAGCTGCACTGTTTAATTTTATAAATTTTATAACAGTCTTACACTTCACTTTAATAAAAGCATTGTCCGGTCATAATTTCAGTATCGATTGATTTAAAGATACTACCGATTTTAGAACAAAACTGTAAATTAAAAACCAGAGAAAAACAAACTTACACAAAGTATGTAATGCAAAAAGAAAAATGTTTGTTGCATTCAAGGTTCGAACCGTCAAAACTATCACTACAAAATGAATATAATGTATGTCAAACCACTCAATCTATACTGCGCCATCAAGCCAACTATTGATTTTACTTCGTAGATCTTTTATTTTAAACGAGATACTACTGACTGTTTAATTGCTAAAAGTGAAAACGCCATAATAATGCCCAATACCTATACCTACATGCGAGCTCTATTATTAGTGATGGAAGCAAAATATATGCATGCGCAGTTTTGGTTTGCTGCCCACGTGATGATAGTGTCTAAAAATACTGTCGTTTCTCTTTCTGTATTTATCAGTGTTTACAATAAAAAACCGTTGCAACGGTTTATAAAAGTGCATGAGAAAAACTGAAAACTCGAATGTTCACGTAATTTTGGAAACCAGAAACTGATCAGTCATTAGGTTTCATGTGAATGTATGAAACAGTGGCGACATTTTGCCTTTTGGTGAAAATTATTTCACAAATCACAATGTGTGGGTAAGTCAAAACTTTAACACCAGAATGTCCATTCTACCCTGGATTAACAGAGACATCAGTCAAATAAATAGATTGAAATACGATGGACAGGAGAGCAAACAAGTTCAACTCCTCTTCAGATCGGAAAACTGATATAGCCTCCATGTAAGCTGAGGACATTGACAATCGGAAAGTCTTCATGAAATAAATCAAATCTAGGACAACAAACAACTTTGGTGTGCCTTCTTTGAAGATAGATAATATCACATAAAGCATAACCAAGCCAAGAAGAAGAATTTATTTTATTAGGTTTAACGTCGCACGGACAAAATTACAGGTCATATTGCGACTTTCCGGCTTTATTTGTGCAGGAAGACCTAAGGTGCCCCTCCCATGCATTATTTCATCACGAGCGGGCACATTGGTAGAACCACCGACCTTCCGTAAGCCAGCTGGATGTTTTCCTCGCATAAAGAATTCAACGCCCCGAGTGAGGCTCAAACCCACATTGATGAGGGAAGCCAAGAAGAAGCCGACATACGGAACCAGCAATTTTCATCTGTATTCTGCCAGGAAGATGGTAAATATCCTCAGCGAGCACCTTCATCAACGCCACAGAAAATGAAGTATTTAAACACCTGCAGGAACTAAAACCGCATTAAGTTACTGAGTCAAACAAAATTTCCCTAAACTTCTGAAGTTTGCCAATTCCCGATGTTGGCGAGCGGAAATATCCTTGAATCGTCGAAAACTGAAGCGCTAAAGCTAAGATGGTTAATCTTCACTTGACATTAATGACGTGTTTTGGTGAACACTCCGGTAAATTTATGCTAGCTGATATTTTTGCGAATTTCTTGAATTTGCGAGATTCATGAAGATTCCCATGTCGCAATGTTTTCCTCTTTTACAGTACGCACTGATTTCCATCAAGGTGCTCTAAAAAACGAACTTAAACTCTCAATTAATATAGCTGTAGACCATAACAAAAGTTGGCAAATAGACGCTTTCATTCTTAATTTTAATAAGGCCGCCTCTCACGAAAGCTGGACCATTGGCAGCGTAAAATCTTGGATCGCCGATTTCATACAGCAAGTAGTCCTTGAAATTGGTTGTCAGTCTCATTGAGTGTCCAAGAGGACAGTGTTTTCGGCCTTCTATTCCTTACCATCATGACCGAGTCGAATTAACATTCCGGCCCGTCACATTTGACTGTCTGATTTACAGTCAGATCAGGAGCTTTGAAGATGCCAGGCAACTCGAAAATGATTGTTTGAAAGACTGGGAAGGTGACACTTAGCTCCGACAATTGTGAAGTTATCCAGGTAAACAACAAACAAAATCCACTTGACTCCACATATACACACGCCAGCTTAAATCGAAAGGTGACAAAATGATATCGGAGTTACTCTCTTTGAAACCCATTTAAGCAACTTTTCAAAAAACGCCAATTCCATCGTGGCATTAATCCGCAGGAATATTCGTTCAAGTTCAACCAGTGCCAAAGCAATAGCCTACAAGATATATGCACGGACTGAAGTGGAGAATGCGTTTATGATGATGATAGATTAGGTACTTTTCCAAGCATTATTTTAGGTATGGATGGGTAGAGAAAAAGACCTTCCGTAAGGCTTCCTCACATGAAATAGTTCTAAACGCTTGCAAGGTTTTGAACGGTCAGCGGTGCGGGGCAGGTGAGTCAAATCCAGGCGAACTTGCACAGTACGCATTTGTGGTTTCATGTGAGTAGTGCACGATTGAAATGGGCCAGTATTTCCCCTGTTGTGTTTTGCTATTGACCATTGAAGGCAGTGTCTAGTTGTGTTTAACGCCTAAGGGTTTTTATTATTGCATTCACTTCTGTTATTGTGTACATACCCAATTTTCAGTTGGAGTTTTGTATGGACGGCTGCATGTTTACAACATGTCTCAAATAACTAACTACCTTTATAATTTCTATTTAAGAAACCATCGAAACAAAGCTTTACACAGGTCACCATAGATTCAAAGTTGCAAAAACTCAAGTCGTCAATGGATTGCAATTTGGAAAAGTTGAGAGCAGATCTTGGTGATATCTTTGATAGAAACCTCATTGTGAAATTGAGAGATGGAGCATCAGCTTCTGCCAAGGAGGCCAACGAGATATCTAACAGATGGGGAGCTCAGGTACTTGTTTGCTTTCTGTTGTTTTCTGTGTTACTATATAATCAGTGTTAAAGGTTTTAACTGATTTTAAAATTTTACTTGTTTTGTTTTTGGCATTTTCAGGTTGTATTATGCACCTTTGTATCTGTTATTTTATCATCAGTTGTAAGCCTATCAAAGAAGTTAAAATGAGAATTTATAACTTGATTTCAACAATGAGGTCTGACCATGGTCCTTCCAATCGAGGTTATTTTATTTTCATGTATTCAAGAAACGACACTATTGTCACATTGCAAATGAAATAATTCAGGCCTCCTAGTGAAACCTTTAAAACCTTTAAAAACCTTTAATTTCAGAGCAAACCTTTAAAACCTTTAAATCTTTTGAAAAAACCTTTAAAATGGCCAAATAGCCTGTAATTTTCACTCAGAACCTATATTTTTGTTCAGACTGCTTGCCGTGCCAGTTTAAAGCAAGTAATGGTTATACTACTGTATTTCTTCCCCCCTTTTAAGTGTTGTTATTAGGATACTGCTTGTGTATCTTTCATCTTGAGTTTTTCAGAATGCTGTTGTGTTCACCAGACCACATACATGTAGTAAATACCTATATATATTATGTGTTTTCAACGAGAATTCCGACAAAAATAGCCTTTATTTACTCTTTATTTTTTAATATCTTACACTAAAAGGCCTTTATTTCCATAGATTGGAGCCTTTATAAAAACCTTTATTTTTGTTCAGGCCTGCTAGGAGGCCTGAATAATTTCTTAATGACCCATAAATATATACAATCTGTTTATGGTCAGCTGCATACTGGGTCAATGTATAAGAACGTCTTGAATACGTCTATCTATTTACACCAGTTTAAAGACTCATCAGCATGTATATTTGGCACAATAAATTAAGTAAAGCACAAAATCGGGCATGAAATTTAACTTAGCATTTACCTTTTTATTACAACTGGGAAAAGCGTAGAGAAGGCGGCCTACACCATAGGACATACCAGGCAGCAGTAAAGAGACAAGGCGTTTACTCAGACGTTGACTTCAACGAAGATCTAGCGCAACCCATCTTAACTAAAATTGCATTTACATGGGGCAATACATTCATGTAAGTACATTTTAGTTATTCAGTCACACAAAGTTCATCTATATATAACTTTTGTATGTAATAAACAGTATTTCTTGACATAAAGAGTATGAAGGTACATCACGTAGTCAGATAAACTAAAATCCTAATTATCCCCCGGCGAAGTCGGAGGGATATAGTTTTGGCGTTGTCTGTCTTTCTGTTCGTCCATCTGTCCCTCCGGAGCCATATCTAGGAAGTGGTTGGGAATATTTAAATAAAACTTCATGTACATGTTCACCACTATGAAATTATGCGAACTCTCGAGTTTCAGTCAGATTGCCCAAGTAGCACTAGAGTTATGGCCCTTAGAAGTTTCTAGTGTTAACTATATACTATAAATATGGCAATTTCTGCTTCATAACTTGTGATATATTTGACCTAGAACTATGAAACTTGAATTCAAGTTAGATCACCATAATGTTGTTCTGCACACACAATTTCGTCCGGATTTCTTTAGTAACTTCAGAGTTATTGCCCTTTAATTGTTTACTAATCCACATATTTGTACATAACAAACTTACCATTTGGTAGAATTTCATGAAACTTCTTTCTTTTTTTCCATGAACATTTATTATAAAAATTACTTAGAGGCTAAAGGTCACATACAATAATGACTTTGTCCTGAAAGGGTGAAGTTTATGTCTGGTCCATAACTTTGACATGCATAGTCCGATTTCAAAATAATTTGACACAAATAATAAGCATGGACAGACAATGTGTCTTGCGCAGTAACCAGGTCCCTAGGTCTAAGGTCAAGGTCGCACTTAAAGGTAAAGGTCACATACATGAATGACTTTGTCCTGAGCATTTCTTCTTCATGCATGGAGGGATTTTGATGTAAGTTGCCTCAATTGTACACCATCATGTAGTACAACATGCATGTTACATCCAATTTGAGAAGTATTTTGACCTATCTCTACCTGGTAAGGATTTTTGTGTGGACTTAGAATTTTTTTTTTAAAGATTGACTTCCCTTAGTTGTTACTATAGATAACTTATGCCTATGACCCTTCTCATGCTGCAGGGGCATCCGTGTCTGTGACGTGTTTCTAGTTCTAAAAGCTAAGCTTATTTCAGTAAACATTTTCCATTCAAAATCAGTTCTTTAGTCAGGGTCAGTGTAACATACATTTATTAAGTACACTTTAAGCATTTGTTTTCTGTTAAATTGATTTTGACTAATGAAATTATTTGCTTCTTAGTAACTTCCATAACTTTTTGCTGGATATATTTTTAGCTCAACAGAGTGCAAAGTGCTCAAGGTGAGCTATTGTGACCCGGCATTGTCCGGCGTCCTTTGGCGTCCTTGGTCTATCAACATTTGCCTTGTGAACACTCTAAAGGCTACATTTGTGATTCAATCTTTATGAAACTTGGTTAGAATGTTAGTCTTGATGATCTGTAGATCAAATTCGAAACTGGGTCAGGTGGGGTCAAAAACTAGGTCAGTAGGCCAGATCAAATGAAAAGCTTGTCAACACTCTGGCAGTTGTGACCCAATATTTATGAAACTTGGTCGGAATGATTGTGTTGATGACTTCTAGGTCAGGTTCGAATTAGGTCAAAAACTAGGTCTCCTGGTCAAATCAAAGGAAAAACTTGTGAACACTTTAGAGGCCACAATTTTGACTCAATCTTTATGAAACTTAGTCATAATGTTTGGCTTGATGATCCCTAGGTCAAGTTCGAAACAGGGTTATGTTGGGTCAAAAACTAGGTCAGTAGGCCAGATCAAAGGAAAAGCTTGTGAACAGTCAAAAAGCCACAGTTGTGACCCAATATTTATGAAACTTAGTCAGAATTATTGTTTTGATGATTTTAGGTCAGGAAAAAATCTGGGTCATGTGGGGTCAAAAACTAGGTCACCCGGTCAAATCAAAGGAAAAGCTTGTGAACATTCTAGAGGCCACAATTTTGACTCAATCTTTATGATACTTGGTCAGAATGTTTGTCTTGATGATCTCTAGGTTAATTTCGAAACTGGGTCATCTGGGATCAAAAACTAGGTCAGTAGGCCAGATCAAAGGAAAAGCTTGTGAACACTCTAGAAGCCACAGATGTGACCCAATATTTATGAAACCTGGTCAGAATGATTGTCTTGAAGATTTCTAGGTCAGGTTCGAATCTGGGTCATGTTGGGTCAAAAACTAGGTCACCCGGTCAAATCAAAGGAAAAGCTTGTGAACACTAGAGGCCACAATTTTGACTCAAACTTTATGATACTTAGAGTGTTTGTTTTGGTGATCTCTAGGTCAGGTTCGAGACTGGGTCATGTGGGGTCAAAAGCTAGGTCAGTTGGCCAGATCAAAGGAAAAGCTTGTGAACAATCTAGAGGCCACAGTTGTGACCCAATATTTACGAAACCTGGTCAGAATGATTGTCTTGATGATTTCTAGGTTAAGATCGAATCTTGGTCATGTGGGGTCAAAAACTAGGTCACCCAGTCAAATCAAAGGAAAAACTTGTGAACACTAGAGGCCACAATTTTTACTCAACCTTAATGAAACTTAGTCAGAATGTTTGTCTTGATAATCTCTAGGTCAAGTTCGAAACTGGGTCATGTGGGGTCAAAAACTAGGTCACTAGGCCAGATCAATTAAAAAGATTGTGAACACTCTAGAGGCCACAGTTGTGACCCAATATGTATGAAATTTGGTCAGAATGATTGCCTTGTTATACGCACAAAGGGACGTATTATGTTACGGTCCCGGTGTCCGTCTGTCCGTCCGTTAGCAGTTTTGTGTCCGCTCTGTAACTCTTGAACCCCTTGAAGGATTTCAAAGAAACATGGCACAAATGTTCACCACACTGAGACGACGTGCAGAGCGCTTGTTTCGGATGACTAGCTGCAAGGTCAAGGTCAAACTCAGGAGTGAAAGGTCATATGAGTGTGTTTCATGTCCGCTCTGTAACTCTTGAACTGCTTGAATGATTTCAAAGAAACTTGGCACAAATGTTCAACATACTGAGGCGACGTGCAGAGCGCATGTTTTGGATGATTCGCTTCAAGGTCAAGGTCACACTTCGGGGTCAAAGGTCATATATGACTTTGCTTTGTGTATATTGCTCTGCATTGCAGTGGTCTTGTTTTTATTTTGCAGATCCTTTTTTAGCTTACCTGAGCAATGCTCAGGTGAGTTTTTCTGATCACTCGATGTCCGGCGTCTGTCTGTCGTCTGTCCGTCAACATTTAGCTTGTGTATGCGATAGAGGCTGTATTTTTCAATTAATCTTCATGAATGTTGGTCAGAATGATAACCTTGATAAAATCTAGGCCGAGTTTGAAAATGGGTCATCTCGGGTCAAAAACTAGGTCACTAGGTCAAATCAAAGAAAAACATTGTGTATGCGATAGAGGCTGTATTTTTCAATTGACCTTTATGAATATTGGTCAGAATGATTGCCTTGATTAAATCTAGGCCGAGTTCGAAAATGGGTCATCTCGGGTCAAAAACTAGGTCACTAGGTCGAATCAAAGAAAAACCTTGTGTATGCGATAGAGGCAGTATTTTTCAATTAATCTTCATGAATATTGGTCAGAATGATAATCTTGATGAAGTCTAAGCCGAGTTCGAAAATGGGTCATCTCGGGTCAAAAACTAGGTCACTAGGTCAAATCAAAGAAAAACCTTGTGTATGCGATAGAGGCTGTATTTTTCAATTCTTCTTCATGAATATTAGTCAGAATGATAACCTTGATGAAATCAAGGCCGAGTTTGAAAATGGGTCATCTCGGGTCAAAAACTAGGTCACTAGGTCAAATCAAAGAAAAACCTTGTGTATGCAGTAGAGGCTGTATTTTTCAACTGATCTTCATGAAATTTGGTTAGAGTGATTGCCTTGATGAAATCTAGGTCAATTTTGAATATGGATTATCTGAGGTCAAAAACTAGGTCACTAGGTCAAATTAAAGAAAAAATCTTGTGTTTGCGATAGAGACTGTTTTTTCAATAGATTTTTATGAAATTTGGTCAGGATGATTGCCTTAATTAAATCTAGGTCGAATTTGAATATGGGTCATCTAGGGTCAAAAACTAGGTCATATCTAAAAAAATGCTTGTTTTATCGCAAGAGACCAATTTTTTGGTCCAATCTTAATGAAAATTGGTCAGAATATTTGTTTCCATGAAATCACTAGGTCAAACATGTTTTACACTGTTATGGAGTGCTTCTTAGGTGAGCGACATAGAGCCATCTTGGCCCTCTTGTTTTGTTCTCTTACAATAATTTTTGTTTTTGAATTACTTCCCTTTTTTATACGCCCGTTTGAAAAACGGGACGTATTATGGGAACGCCCCTGGCGGGCGGGCGGGCGTGCGGCGTCCACAGACCTTGTCCGGAGCATATCTTCTACATGCATGAAGGGATTTTGATGAAACTTGGCACAGTTGTTCACCATCATGAGACGGAGTGTCATGCGCAAGAACCAGGTCCCTAGGTCTAAGGTCAAGGTCGCACTTAGAGGTCAAAGGTCAAATTCAAGAATGACTTTGTCCGGAGCATATCTTCTTCATGCATAGAGGGATTTTGATGAAAGTTGGCACAATTGTTCATCATCATGAGAAGGAGTGTCATGCGCAAGAACCAGGTCCCTAGGTCTAAGGTCAAAGTCACACTTAGAGGTCAAAGGATACAAGAATGAAAACTTTGTCCGGAGCATTTCTTCTTCATGCATAGAGGGATTTTGATATAACTTGGCACAAATGTTCACCACCATGAGGCGGAGTGTCATGCGCAAGAACCAGGTCCCTAGGTCTAAGGTCAAGGTCACACTTAGAGGTCAAAGGATACAAGAATGAAAACCTTGTCCGGAGCATGTCTTCTTCATGCATAGAGGGATTTTGATATAACTTGGCACAAATGTTCACCACCACGAGACGTAGTGTCATGCGCAAGAACCAGGTCCCTAGGTCTAAGGTCAAGGTCACACTTAGAGGCCAAAGGTCAGATACAAGAATGACTTTGTCCGAAGCATTTCTTCTTCATGCATGGAGGGATTTTGATGTAACTTGACACAATAATACACCATCATGAGACGTAGTGTCATGCGCAGTTCCCTTCTTTCGAATTACTTCCCTTTGTTGTTACTATAAATAGCTTATATTGTAACTTTTTCATTACTAGTCATAGGGAAAAATCGAGACCACTTTTCTGTAGTACAATATGCATGCTACATCCAATTTTGAGGTGTCTTTTGACCAGTCTCTACCTGGTAAAGATTTTTGTGAGGACTTACAATTTTTTTTATTTTTTTTTTTTTTTTTTTTTTTTTTTAAGATTAACTTCCCTTAGTTGTTACTATAAATAACTTATATTGTAACTTTTTTATAAGTGACCGTAGGGAAAAACCAAGACCACTTTTCTGTGGTACAACATAGATGTTACTTTCCAATTTTAGGTGTATTTTAAGGTATCTCTACCTGGTAAGGAGTTTTTTTGTGGACTTAGAAAAACAAAACAGTTAGTTATTACTAAACAACCACAAAGTTAAAATTCCATTTGCAAATACAGGTGCTAGAGTAAAGAAATTTGCTGTGACGGGCGTATATTGTGACATTCTTGCACTCTTGTTGTTACTATAAATAGATGATTTTGAAACTTTTTTATTATTGGCCGTAGGGAAAACCCGATACCACTTTTCTGTGGTACAACATGGATGGTACATCCAATTTTTAGATGTATTTTGACATAACTTTACCTGGCAAGAATTTTTTTGTGGACTTAGAATTTTTTGTTTGGAATTTCTTCTTTTTTGTTGTTCCTGTCCTTTGGGCTTTCAACAGTCAGGTTCTTTAAATTTTGCTCCCATCCTCTGATGTAACCCTTCGGGCGTATATTGCCCCGCTTGGCAGCGCTCTTGTTGATTTCTAGGGCAAGTTCGAATCTGGGACATTTAGGTTCAAAAACTAGGTCACCCGCTCAAATCACAGGAAAAGCTTGTGAACACTTTATAAGCCACAATTTTGACTCAGTCTTTATGAAACTTGGTCAGAATGTCTGGCTTGATGATTTCTAGGTCAAGTTTGAAACTGGGTCATGTGGGGTCATAAACTAGGTCACTAGGCCAGATCAAAGGAAAATCTGGTCAACACTCTAGAGACCACAATTTAAGTTTGAAACTCATGAGAATTAATCAGAATGTTTGTCTTGATAATCTATAGGTCACGTTCGAATCTGGGTCATGTGGGGTCAAAAAGGAAAAGCTTGTGAACACTCTAGAAGCCACACTTATGGCCCAATCTTTATGAATCTTAGCCAGAATGTTTATCTTGATGATTTATGGATCAGATTCGAAACTGGGTCATATTGGGTCAAAAACTAGGTCAGTAGGCCAGATCAAAGGAGAAGCTTGTGAACACTCAAGAGGCCACAGTTGTCACTCAATCTTTATGAAATTTACTTACAATGTTTGTCTTGATGATCTCTAGGTCAGATTTGAATCTGGTTCATGTGGGATGAAAAACTAGGTCAGTAGGCCAGATCAAAGGAAAAGCTTGTGAACACTCTAGACGCCACATTTATGACTCAATCTTTATGAAACTTGGTCAGAATGTTTGCCTTGATGATCTCTAGGTCCAGTTTTAATCTGTGTCATTTGCGGTCAAAAACTAGGTCACATGGTCAAATCAAAGGAAAAGTATGTGAACACTCTAAAGGCAACAGTTGTGACTCAGTCTATATGAAACTTGGTCAGAATGTTTGTCTTGATGATCTTTAGGTTAAACTGAAACTGGATCATTTGGCGTCAAAAACTAGGTCAGTAGGCCAGATCAACTCTGGTGAGCGATATAGGGCCATCATGGCCCTCTTTTTTTGCTATTCTTCACCACAAACCCTTTCGGCGGGGGATACCAATTCATAGAATTTGCTTGTTATTTCTTTGATTTGATGAAGTGGCCAAAAATGAGTAAACATTAAATAATGAATTTTGCATTGCATTCCTTCCGAAAAAATTATTAACTTGTTCGCTCATGTCCTTACGTAGTATCTAAATTTAGTATTTTAAGCTAAACAAAAAATAATGCAATTTTGTTTTCAGCTAGAAGGAACGTAGTGACTTTGTAGAATTTAACGGATTGCTTACTATTTTAAGATTATTTTACACTTATACCACATATGTAGTTTAATATTCACTTTCTTGTGATGTTTCTGTCTGTAACTGATGTCTTTCGTTTTATAAATTGGTAAGTTTTACATTTTAGGGCTGTCAATGGGTCAGTATGGAAAGCACTGGATGAATTCAAGTTCGTTGTTTTACAAGAGAGAAAAAAGTTTTTGGACGGGCTTTTACTCGATTTCGGTATACCAGAGGATGCTTCCAAAAGCTTCAGAGAAGCGCAGGATTTCATTGCCTCCATTAAGGTAGAACTTATTCTAAAGTTAAGAGTTCTTGGCGATTTCTTACAGGTTTGATATTTGCTTTGAAGGAGTATGCATATTTATTTTGCTTGACCTTTTTGTCTGCCCGTTCGCCTGTCCATCTCTCACATGTTTCTGTTCTGGATACCCCTCCCACAATCGAGATGTCCTGCTGGCCGAATGTATCTAAATATGAGTTTCATCCAATCTGATAAAAATTTGAAGGAATCATCCACGTTCTGGTTTCCCCGTACAGTAAAGAGACATCTGCCTATGAACGGCTGTCTTGGTCAGGAGGCCTTATTATTTTCAATTAAGCGTGAATAATCTAGAACATTCAACCAGTTAGTAAAAGGATTTGTGGAATGAAGTCTGGTTTGCTGGCAGAATTATAAAGGGAGTTCAGTCTTTGATGACTGAGGTTCTAAGTGTACACTTCATATAATACAGTTTCTTCTTTTTCGCAGAATAGAAATTTACAATCTGACTAAAGTACAATTAACGCTATGCACATTGGATCTGAAAACGTGCAATTGAGAGCCTCGTTCTGACGACCCTTCCGCTAGCCAATCAGAGCCTTACTTACAGCTTTCTGTATGTGAAGGTAGAAGTTTAAAACATCTATATTTAGCCTGGGTTTTTCACGTTATTATGACGGCCACGTCATGACTGTGGCGTCGTGTTTTGAGAGGTATATTATATGTCACGGTGCGGACTTGGTCACGTAAGGGGAGAATGTGTCAGGCACCCAGTTAGCTCAGTCGGTAGAGCACTCGGTCGCGCCCCGGACTAAATGCACATTTTTCTCACCCTGTGACATTCTACACTATTTTTATGATTCAGTCAAATGCTTGTTGAAACGAGTTGTCTGATTGGTTCAAATAAAAATAGATTTGCGAAAATAAAAATAGCAATATCGGAAATCCAAAATACACAGAAGACAAATGTGAATGGGTCATTCTCAGATCTTGGTTTAGAAGATCAAGTACTTTAGTCAGATTGAAAAATTTGCAGCTTGGTAAAATATTTGAAGTAATTCAGTGCCCTAATTTATGAAGAAAATGTTTCTTTGAAGGATAGTTTATAAAATTTTATCAAAGTTTTATATAAATTAATCAATTCTTGAATGATATCACTTTTAATTTGGTGGGGAAGGAAGTGATATCCAAAACTATTTGATATGTGTATAATGCTTCCCCCCCCCCCCCCCCCCCCCCACCACCACCACCCCACATGAGTAGTGGGGGCATATAGATTTGGTCTTGTCCGTCCGACGTTCACGACGCGCCTAGCTCAAAAAGTATTTGATATAAATTGATGAAACCTTGCATGAGTCTTTATCATGATATGAACTTGCGCACCTCCTATTTTTCGTCTGGCTCCGCCCCCTATTCCTAGAATTATGGCCCCTGAAATAGTCAAAATGCACATTTTCACCTTGTGTCACGCCTAGCTAAAAAGTATTTGATATAGATTCATGAAACCTTGTATGAGTCTTAATCATGATATTAACTTGCGCACCTCTTATTTTTCATTTGGGTCTGCCCCCTATTTCCAGAGTTATGGCCCCTGAAATAGTCAAAAATGCATATTTTCACCTTGTGACGCGCCTAGCTCAAGAAGTATTAAAATAATTTATTAAATCTTGCATGAATCTTTATGATCATATGAACTTGCGCACCTCCTATTTTTCATCTGGGTCCGCCCCCTACTTCTAGAGTTATGGCCCCTGAAATAGTCGAAAATGCAAATGTTCATCTTGTGATGTGCCTATCTCGAGTATTATGTGATATAAATGGATGAAAACTTGCATGAGTTTTTATCATGTTATAAACTTGCACACCTCTTATTTTTTTGGCTTGCTGCACCCCCTATTTTTAAAGTTATTGCCCCTGAAATAGTCAAAAAATGCACATTTTTACCTAATTATGTGCCTAGCTCAAAGTGTATTTGATGTAAATTCATGAAACCTTGCTTGAGTCTTTATCATGATGTGACCTTACACACTTGGCATTCTTCTTCAGAATCTTAGCGCTTATTACAGAGTTTTGGCCCTTGAAATAGCCAAAATAGTGGATTTTTTGTTTGTGATGCTCATAGCTCAAAAAGTACATGGCCTATAATAATGAATCCTTTTCATAAAATGTTTGTTGTGGCTATAGTATACCCCATTAAGGCTGCAAACATTTGAATTATATCCCCTTATTTGTGACAGATGTACCAGTGGGGGAGGGGGGGGGGGGCACACCCTGTGTCCTACAGACACATTCAAGTTAATGATAAGAGTTTGGCATATTTTATTATGGCCCCGTCATAAAGTGGGAGGGGGGCATATAGTGTTACCCCTGTCCGTGTGTGTGTGCGTGTGTTTGTGTGTGTCTTCGGGAAAGGGTGGTGTTCGTGTCCGGGCCATAACTTGCATGGTCTGATCTCAAAATATTTTCACACAAATGATAAGCATGGATAGACGATGTGCCATGCGCAACAACCATTCCACTAGCTCAAAGGTCAAGGTCACAGTCCTTGGTTGAACTTAGCCAATTTTCACTACATATATACTGATAATGTGGTCTTCGTGTCCAGACCATAACTTTGACATGCATGGTCCGATTTCAAAATAATTTGACACAAATAATAAGCATGGATAGCGATATGTCGTGCGCAAAATCAGGTCCCTAGGTCTAAGGTCAAGGTCGCACTAAGAGGCCAAAAGTCACATACAAGTATGTCTGTCCTGAGCATTTCTTCTTCATGCATGGAGGGATTTTGATGTAAGTTGGCTCAATTGTACACCATTATGAGACAGAATGTCATGCGCAAGAACCAGGTCCCTAGTTTAGAATTACTTCCCTTTGTTGTTACTATAAATAGCTTATATTGCAACTTTTTATTACTGGTCGTAGGGAAAAATCAAGACCACTTTTCTGTAGTACAACATGCATGTTAAGTACAATTTTGAGAAGTATTTTGACATACAGTACAATCGCGATCCTACAAAAAGGCAAGGGACTGGCCTTTTTTTCGTAATATCGCATTTTCGTTCGAGCGCAGCATAGGAAATTTCGCTATACAGCACCTTAATATCTACACGTCGTAACCCGTGATATTTATGCCCCCTTCGAAGAAGGAGAGGTATATATTGTTTTGCAGATGTCTGTTGGTCAGTCGGTATGTATACCAATCTGTTTCTAGATGATAACTCAAGAACGCATGGGCCTAGGATCATGAAAAATGATAGGGAGGTTGGTCATCACCAGCAGATTGACCCCTATTGATTTTGAGGTCAATATGTCAAACGTCAAGGTCACAGTGACCAGGAACAGTTAAACGGTTTCCGGATGATAACTAAAGAATGCTTGGGCCTAGGATCGTGAAAGTTGATAGAGAGATTGGTCATTACCAGCAAATGACCCCTATTGATTTTGAGATCGGTAGGCCAAAGGTCAAGGTCACAGTGACTAGTAACAGTAAAACAGGTTGGTCATGACCAGCAGATGACCCCTATTGAAATTGATTGATTTATATATTTATTTGGGTTATACGGCGCACCAATACAGTATAGGTTATATGGCGCCAAACAGGACTACAAAGTTTGGTTTCACATCTCATTTACATCGAAATAAAAACATGAGGTATGGAATTGAGGTCATTAAGTCAAAGTTCAAGATGACATTGGCCAGGAACAATTAAACGGTTTCCTGACGATAACTCAAGAACGCTTGGGCTAAGGATCATGAAAGTTTAGGAAGCGGTTAATCATGACCAGCAGATGACCCCTATTGATTTTGAGGTCAGTAGGTCAAAGGTCAAGGTTACAGTGACCAGGAACAGTTAAATCATTTCCGGATGATTACTTGAGAACGCTTTGGCCTAGGATCATGAAACTTGATAGGGAGATTGGACATGAGCAGTAGATGACCCCTATAGATTTTGAGGTCAGTAGGCCAAAGGTCAAGGTCACATTGATCTGGAACAGTTTAACCCTTTCCAGATGATAACTTGAGAATGCTTCGGCCTAGGATCACGAAATTTAATACGGAGGTTAATCATTACCAGCAGATGATACCTCTTGATTTTGAGGTCAATAGGTGAAATGTCAAGGTCACATTGAACCAGAACAGTAGAATCTTTGTTTACAGTGAGCAAATAATTTCTGTTCCTTGTGCAATTATTGAATACATGAAGGAGGGCATTTTGTGTTCTACGAGCTCTTGTTTTATCTTCTTTATGCAGTGATTGTTTGAGACGTATAGATATCGAAGCAAGTGTGACTGGTATGTCATCCGATCTGATAGTTATAGGAGAAAAAATTAACCACTAACTTGTCTCATAGTGTACAGCGTATGTGTTTCAAATTTAATTACTAAGTTTACACACTTTAATTACTGTTTACGCCAAGCTAATTGATAGTGACAATTTCCACTCTAAAGCGATTTTCACGCTGTTATGGAAGGCGTGAAAACTTAGACGATACAGGTATTCATAAAATCGCAACTAAAACAAGTTGAAGACAGGCTTTAAGGGCATAACAATACATTCATAGGAGTGCATTTTTTGTAAACTTGCATTTTCGTAAAATCGTGACTTTGTAACATAGAAATAAGAAGGAAAGCAGCCGGGACCACAACACCTTTTCGTAGCATACCGGTATTTCGTTAAATTGCGATTCGTAGCACCGCGAATGCACTGTATCTCTACCTGGTAAGTATTTTTATGGACTCAGATTTTTTTTGTTTTAAGATTAACTTCCCTTAGTTGTTACTATAAATAACTTATGCCTGTGACCTATCTCATGTTGCGGGGGCATCCGTGTCTGTGACACATTTCTAGTTATCTTAACAGAATATTGATGTAAGCAGGTTCTTAGCTTACCTGAGCGAGTTTTTGTGATTGCTCGATGTCCCTCGTCTGTCAACACTTAGCTTGTGTATGTGATAAAGGCTGTATTTTTCAACTGATCTTCATGAAATTTGGTCAGAATGATGAAGTCTAGGCCAAGTTCAAAAATGGTTCATCTAGGGTCAAAAACTAGGCCACTAGGTCAAATCAAAGAAAAAACCTTGTGTATGCGATAGAGGCTGTATTTTTCAATTGACCTTCATGAAATTTGGTTGGAATGATTGCCTTGATGAAATCTAGGCCAAATTCGAAAATGGGTCATCTAGGGTCAGAAAGTAGGTCACTAGATCAAATCAAAGAAAAACCTTGTGTATGTGATAGAGGCTTTATTTTTCAATTGACCTTCATGAAATTTGGTTGGAATGATTGCCTTGATGAAATCTAGGCCAAGTTCGAAAATGGGTAATCTGGGGTCAAAAAGTAGGTCACTAGATCAAATCAAGGAAAAACCTTGTGTATGCGATAGAGGCTGTATTTTTCAATTGATCTTCATGAAATTTGGTCAGAATGATTGCCTCGATAAAATCTAGGTCAGGTTTGAACAAGGGTCATCTGGGTTTAAAAACTAGGTCACTAGGTCAAATCAAAGAAAAATCTTGTGTATGCGATAGAGGCTGTATTTTTCAATTCATTTTCATAAAATTTGGTCAGAATGATTGCCTTGAAATCTAGGTCGAGTTCGAATATAGGGCATCTGGGGTCAAAAAGTAGGTCACTAGGTCAAATCAAAGAACCTTGTGTATGCGATAGAGGCTGTATTTTTAGCTCAACAGCATTGTGAGTTATTGTGGTCGCTCAATGTCCTTCGTCTGGCGTCTGACAACATTTAGCTTGTGCATGCAATAGAGGCTCTATTTTTATGCCCCCAAAGGGAGGCATATAGTTTTTGAACCGTCTGTCGGTCTGTCCGCAATTTTCGTGTCCGGTCAGTATCTTTGTCATCCATGGATGGATTCTGTCCGCAATTTTCGTGTCCGGTCCATATCTTTGTCATCCATGGATGGATTTTCAAATAACTTGGCATGAATGTGTACCACAGTAGGACGACGTGTCGCGCGCAAGACCCAGGTCCGTAGCTCAAAGGTCAAGGTCACACTTAGATGTTAAAGGTCATTTTTCATGATATTGCATTGATGGGCGTGTCCGTCCATATCTTTGTCATCCATGGATGGATTTTCAAGTAACTACGCAAAAATGTGTGGCACAGTAAGACGACATGTCTCGCGCAAGACCCAGGTCCGTAGCTCAAAGTTCAAGGTCACACTTAGATGTTAAAGGTCATTTTTCATGATAGTGCATTGATGGGCATGTCCGGTCCATATCTTTGTCATCCATGGATGGATTTTCAAGTAACTACGCATAAATGTGTGGCACAGTAAGACGACATGTCGCGCGCAAGACCCAGGTCTGTAGCTCAAAGGTCAAGGTCACACTTAGACGTTAAAGGTCATATTTCATGATAGTGCATTGATGGGCGTGTCCGGTCCATATCTTTGTCATTCATGCATGGATTTTATAATTATTAGGCATGAATGTGTACCACAGTAAGACAACGTGTCGCGCGCAAGACCCAGGTCCGTAGCTCAAAAGTCAAGTCACTTAGACGTTAAATGTCATATTTCATGATAGTGCAATGATGGGCATGTCCGGTCCATATCTTTGTCATTCATGCATGGATTTTAAAATAACTACGCATGAATGTGTGGCACAGTAAGACGACGTGTCGTGCACAAGACCCAGGTCCGTAGGTCAAAGGTCCTAAACTCTAACATCGGCCATAACTATTCATTCAAAGTGCCATCGGGGGCATGTGTCATCTTATGGAGACAGCTCTTGTTCAACTGATCTTCATGAAATTTGGTCAAAATGATTGCCTTGATGAAATCTAGGTCCGATTTGAATATGGGTCATCTGGGATCAAAAAGTAGGTCACTAGGTCAAATAAAAAAAACACCTTGTGTATGCGATAGAGGCTGTATTTTTCAAGTGATCTTCATGACATATGGTCAGAATGATTGCCTTGTTGTGCCCCCCCCCCCACCCCTCCACCATGAGTGGTGGGGGTATATAGATTTGGTCTTGTCCGTCCGTGCATCCGTCCGAAGTTCGTGACGCGCCTAGCTCGAAAAGTATTTGATATAAATTAATGAAACCTTGCATGAGTCTTTATCATGATATCAACTTGCGCACCTCCTATTTTTCATCTGGCTCCGCCCCCTATTTTCAGAGTTATGGCCCCTGCAATAGTCAAAAATGCACATTTTTACCTTGTGACACGCCTAGCTCAAAAAGTATTTGATATAAATTGATGAAACCTTGCATGAGTCTTAATCATGATATGAACTTACGCACCTCCTATTTTTCATCTGGCTCTGCCCCCTATTTTCAGAGTTATGGCCCCTGAAATAGTCAAAAATGCACATTTTCACCTTGTGACATGCCTAGCTCAAAAGTATTTGATATAGTTTCATGAAACCTTGCATGAGTCTTTATCATGATATGAACTTGCGCACCTCATATTTTTCATTTGGGTCCGCCCCCTATTTTCAGAGTAATGGCCCCTGAAATAGTCAGAGATGCACATTTTCACCTTGTGACATGCCTTGCTCAAAAAGTATTTGATATAGATTCATGAAACCTTACAGGAGTCTTAATCATGATATGAACTTGCGCACCTACTATTTTTCATTTGGGTCCGCCCCCTTTTATAGAGTTATGGCCCCTGAAATAGTCAAAAATGTACATTTTCCCCTTGTGACGCACCTGGCTCAAAAAGTATTTAATATAAATGGCTGAAAACTTGCATAAGTCTTTATCATGATATAAACTTGCACACCTCTAATTTTTTGGCTGGCTCCACCCCCTATTTTTAAAGTTTTTGGCCCCTGAAATAGTAACATGCACTTTTTCACCTAATTATGTGCCTAGCTCAAAAAGTATTAGATGTAAATTCAGGAAACCTTGCTGGAGTCTTTATCGTGATGTGACCTTGCACACTTGGTATTCTTCTTGAGAATCTTAGCTCTTATTACAGAGTTACGGCCCTTGAAATAGCCAAAATAGTGGATTTTTTGTTTGTGATGCTCATAGCTCAAAAAGTATAGGGCCTAGAATAATGAATCCTTTTCATAAAATGTTTGTTGAGGCTATACCCCATTAAGACTGTAAACATTTGAATTATTGCCCCTTATTTGTGCAAAATGTACCAGTGGGGAGCACACCCTATGTCCTACAGACACATTCTAGTTGAAATCTAGGTCAAGTTCGAATATGGGTCATCTGTGGTCAAAAACTAGGTCACTAGGTCAAATAAAATAAAACATTGTGTATGCAGTAGAAGCTGTATTTTTCAGTTTATCTTCATAAAATTTGGTCAGAATTATTGCCTTGATGAAATCTATGTTAATTTTAAATATGGGTCATCTGGGTTAAAAAGTAGGTCACTAGGTAAATCAAAGAAAAACCGTGTGTATGCGATAGAGGCTGTATTTTTCAATTGATCTTCATGAAGTTTCGTCAGAATGATTCCCTTGATGAAATCCAAGTCAAATTTGAATATAGATCATCTGAGGTCAAAAACTAGGTCACTAAGTCATATCAAAGAAAATACTTTATACTCAAGAGACCACATTTTTGGTCCAATCCTAATGAAAATTGGTCAGAATATTTGTTTCCATGAAATCACTAGATCAAACATGTATACACTGTTATCGTATGTTTCTCAGGTGAGCGACTTAGGGCCATCTTGGCCCTCCTGTTATTTCAAACAAGGGCATATATTCAGCCAAAGTCTTGACAGTATTCTGTTTTTGTACACAGATTAAGGCAAATATAGTCAAGAAGAGGGCCAAATGGTCCTAGGTCGCTCACCTGAGGAACATCTGGAATAAACTGGCTTAAAGTGTGACTGAAGAAACTGATTTTTCTGTATTTTTAAAGGAAGAAACAGAGAGGAATCATTCTGGTTGCTGCATCCTTAATCTATTGATCTTGAAAAAAGCAATAGGGGTTTTCTACTCAATTTGCCCGATCACCCTACCAAGTTTGAAGGGTGTAGATTAAAGGCTTCTCAACAAATGCTATGGAAACTGTTTTCAGTGTTTATCCATATTCGGGAACAATCTGTTTTATACGGAGAATGGCGGAAATGTACGGAAAACGAAGTCTATTAGAAATATATTAGTTGTTTATATTTTTAGCTCACCTGCTCAGGTGAGTTATTGAATCGCTCGATGTTCGGTGGCCGTCGTCTGTCTGCCTGTCGTCTGTTAATATTTAGCTTGTGTATGCGATAGAGGCTGTATTTTTAGCTCACCTGAGCACGAAGTGCTCAAAGGTGAGCTTTTGTTATCGCCCTGTGTCCGTCTTCGTCCGTCCGTTCCGTCCGTCAGTCATCCGTCGTCAACAATTTGACTGTTAACACTCTAGAGGTCACAATTTTGGCCTAATCTTATTGAAACTTGGTCAGAATGTTACTCTCAATAACATCTTGGACGAGTTCCATATTGGGTCATCTGGGGTCAAAAACTAGGTCACCAGGTCAAATCAAAGAAAAGCTTGTTAACACTCTAGAGGCCACATTTAAGACTGTATCTTCATGAAACTTGGTCAGAATGTTAATCTTGATGATCTTTAGGTCAGGTTCGAATCTGGGTTAGGTGGGGTCAAAAACTAGGTCACCAGGTCAAATCAAACTTGGTCAGAATATTACTCTCAATAACATCTTGGACGAGTTCCATATTGGGTCATCTCGGGTCAAAAACTAGGTCACCAGGTCAAATCAAAGAAAAGCTTGTTAACACTCTAGAGGTCACATTTATGACTGTATCTTCATGAAACTTGGTCAGAATGTTAATCTTGATAATACCTAGTTAAAGTTCGATATTGGGTCATCTAGGGTCAAAAACTAGGTCACCTGATCAAATCAAAGGAAAAGCTTGTTAACACTCTAGAGGTCACATTTATGGCTGTATCTTCATGAAACTTGGTCAGAATGTTAACCTAAATGAACTTTAGGTCATTTTGAATCTGGGTCACCTACTGGAATGTGACCTACTGACCTACTTTTTAGCTCACCTTAGCCAAAGGCTCATGGTGAGCTTTTGTGACCGCTCGATGTCTGTAGTGTGACGTGCGTCGTGTGTTGTCCGTCCGTCAACATTTTCTAAAAATATCTTCTTCTTGAAAACCACTGGGCAGAATTACACCAAACTTCACAGGAATGATCCTTGGGTGGTCCCCTTTCAAAATTTTTCAAAGAATTTCATTCCATGCCATGGCAACCGAAAGGAAAAACTTCAAAAATCGTAGAGCCTTGATATTTGGCATGTGACATCATCTTATGGTCTTCTATCTAGATTGTTCAAATTGTATCCCAGGGGTGAAAAGAGGCCCGCCCCGGGGGTCACAAGTTTTACCTAGACTTATATAGTAAAAAACTTTAAAAATTTTCTTGTCTAAAACCACAAGACCTAGGCCTTTGATATTTTGCATGTAGTATTGCCTTGTGGTCCTCTACCAAAATTGTTCAAATTATGCCCCTGGGGTGAAAAGAGGCCCTGCCCCAAGGGGTCTCAAGTTTTACATAGACTTATATAGGAAAAAAACTTTAAAAATCTTCTTGCCTGAAAATGCAAGGCCGAGGCTTTTGGTATTAAGTATGTTGCCTTTCCTAGTGTTTCTCTACCACATTTGTTCAAATTATATCCCTAGGGTGAAAAGAGGCCCTGCCCTGGGGGTAACAAGTTTTGCATAGACATATATAGGAAAGAAAATAAAGATCTTCTTGTCTGAAAGTTCAAGGCCTAGGCCTTTGATATTCGGTATGTAGCATTGTCTGGTGGATCTCTAACAAGTTTGTTCAAATTATGCCCCTGAAGTGAAAAGAGGCCCGGCCCTTGTTATAATTATGAGTTATATAGGAAAAAATACTTCAAAAATTACCAGATCATGTTTCCTAGACTGTTTAATTATAATTACCTGATGACCCCAAGCAATTAGGGATCACTTGACTGTGACCTTGACCTACTGACCTACTTTCCTTTTTTTTACGATACAGCCTTGATTTTTGGATGACATGCACAGTTTTGCACACCGATCTTAAAACTGACAAACTGACTTTCAGTTACCATGAATGTGACCTTCTGATCTACATTCTAAATATTTTAGTATCAGTTTGCCATTTGAAACTTGGGGCTAATATTTCTCAGGTGAGCGATCCAGGGTCATCATGACCCTCTTGTTTGTTTTTTAAGATACAGCCTTGAAATTTGGATGACATGTACAGTTTTGCACACTGATCTTTAAACTGACTTCACTGACCATGAATGCGACCTACTGACCTACTTTCTTCAGGTGAGCGATACAGGGCCATCATGGCCCTCTTGTTCAATTGATCTTCATGAAATTTGGTCAGAATGATTGCCTTGATAAATTCTAGGCCGAGTTCGAATATGGGTCATCTGGGTTCAAAAACTAGGTCACTAGGTCAGATCAAAGAAAAACCTTGTGTATGCGATAGAGGCTGTATTTTTCAATTGATCTTCATAAAATTGAGTCAGAATGATTGCCTTGTTGAAATCTAGGTCGAGTTCGAACATGGGTCATCTGGGGCCAAAAGGTTTGTCACTAGGTCAAATCAAAGGTAAACCTTGTGTATGTGAAGAGGCTGTATTTTTCAATTGATCTTCATGAAATTTTGTTTGTTTGTTTGTTTGTTTTGGGTTTAACGCAGTTTTTCAACAGTATTTCAGTCATGTAACGGCGGGCAGTTAACCTAACCAGTGTTCCTGGATTCTGCACCAGTACAAACCTGTTCACTGCAAGTAACTGCCAACTTCCCCACCTGAATAATTAGAGGTGGAGGACGAATGATTTCAGACACAATGTCTTTTATCAAATCGTCACAGAGTACATACGCCCGCCCTTGGATCGAACTCATGACCCCACGATCCGTAGACCAACGCTGTCCCTACTGAGCTAAGCGAAATTTGGTCAGATTGATTTCCTTGATGAAATCTAGGTCAAGTTTGAATATGGATCATCTGGGGTCAAAAACTAGGTCACTAGGTCAAAGGTCACTATGTCAAATCAGTGAAAAACATTGTGTATGCAATGGAAGCTGTTTTTTTCAATTGATCTTCATAAGATTTGGTCAGAATGAATGCCTTGATGAAATCTAGGTTGAGTTCGAATATGTATCATCTGGGATTAAAAAGTAGGTCACTAGGTCAAATCACAGAAAAAACCTTGTGTATGCGATAGAGGCTGTATTTTTCAATTGATCTTCATGAAATTTGATCAGAATAATTGCCATGATGAAATCTAGGTCAAGTTAGAATATGGGTCATCTGGGGTCAAAAAGTGTGTGTGTGTGTGTCTGTGTTCGGGTTTAACGTCTTTTTTTCAACAATTTTTCAGTCATATAAACGACGGTGTCTACTTGTAGCGGTGAGCACAATGCCCAACTTTATAGTGCTGCCTCACTGGAATATCACGCTTAATACATGTGGCATGATGTCCCACCCAGTCACATTATACTGACACTGGGCTGACCAGTCCAAGCACTACCCTCTTAATGCTGAGCGCCAAGCGAGGAAGCTGCTAGTACCGTTTTTAATGTTTTTGGTAGGGGTCAAAAAGCAAGTCACTAGGTCAAATCAAAGGAAAACCTTGTGTATGCGATAGAGGCTGTATTTTTCAATTGATCTTCATGATATTAGGTCAGAATGATTGCCTTGATAAAATCTAGGTCGATTTCGAATATGAGTCATCTGGGGTCAAAAACTAGGTCACTAGGTCAAATCAAAGAAAAACCTTTTGTATGCGATAGAAGCTGTATTTTTCAATTGATCTTCATAAAATTTGGTCAGAATGATTGCCTTGATGAAATCTAGGTTGAGTTCGAATATGGGTTATCTGGGATTAAAAAATAGGTCACTAGGTCAAATCAAAGAAAAACCTTGTGTATGCGATATAGTCTTATTTTCAGTTGATTTTAATGAAATTTGGCCAAAATGATTGCCTTGATGAAATCTAAATCAAGTTTGAATATGGGTCATCTGGGTTCAAAAACTAGGTAACTAGGTCATATCAAAGAAAATACTTGTTTAAACTCAAGAGAGCACATTTTTGGTCCAGTCCTAATGAAAATTGGCCAGAATATTTGTTTCCATGAAATCACTAGGTCAAGCATGTTTACCCGCTTATGGTGTTTCTCAGGTGAGCGACCTAGGGCCATCTTGGCCATCTTGTTATATGGTATTACATATAGGATTTTACGTGTTTCTGAAGTATTATGATGCTATAGATCAGAAACCGATAGTTCCCAAAAACGGATATACGCTACGGGGATGAGGAACAACCAACAATAATTGCTTTTTCCATGCGTTTTAGACAATCAAAATGAGTATCAGGCTACTGAACTAGATTAAGCAGTAAAACAGACACGCCCATGCCACCTTCTGGTAAAAATGTAGTTCCAGATAAATCCAGTAAAACAGATATATGTGTGTGTGTGTGTGTGTGTTCAGGTTTAACGTCTTTTTCAACGGATATAGGACTTCATAATAGTAGTGTCAATTCAGCATTGATCTACACCGTCAGTACTTATGAACGATTCAAGTTTTTTTTTTGTCTGTTTGTCAGACCGCGAGCACAATCTTGTGGAAAGGACCATCCTTAATATCATTGCATCAAAGTGCTTCTATATAGAAAAAATTTACATGATTTCTTTGCACATAATAAATAATAAATTATAAATTATGAATCACTTTCTAAATTTTAGAACAAATAAATAGATATGGACGTGTTCTGCTTTAACACACCGATAGGTACGAAGAATGAATGAAATATTAGTGTTTCTTGATGATTTATTGATATATCTTCCCTTTTTAGCTCACCTGAGCAATGCTCAGGTGAGTTTTTCTGATCGCTCTATGTCCGGCGTCTGTCGTCTGTCGTCTGTCTGTCAACATTTAGCTTGTGTATGCGATAGAGGCTGTATTTTTCAATTAATCTTCATGAATATTGGTCAGAATGATAACCTTGATGAAATCTAGGCCGAGTTCGAAAATGGGTCATCTCGGGTCAAAAACTAGGTCACTAGGTCAAATCAAAGAAAAACCTTGTGTATGCTATAGAGGCTGTATTTTTCAATTAATCTTCATGAATATTGGTCAGAATGATAACCTCGATGAAATCTAGGCCGAGTTCGAAAATGGGTCATCTCGGGTCAAAAACTAGGTCACTAGGTCAAATCAAAGAAAAACCTTGTGTATGGGATAGAGGCTGTATTTTTCAATTAATCTTCATGAATATTGGTCAGAATGATAACATCGATGAAATCTAGGCCGAGTTCGAAAATTTGTCATCTCGGATCAAAAACTAGGTCACTAGGTCAAATCAAAGGAAAACCTTGTGTATGCGATAGAGGCTGTATTTTTCAATTGATCTTCATGTATGTTGGTCAGAATGATTGCCTTGATGAAATCTAGGCCGAGTTCGAAAATGGGTTATCTTGGGTCATAAAACTAGGTCACTAGGTCAAATCAAAGAAAAACCTTGTGTATGCGATAGAGGCGGTATTTTTCGATTAATCTTCATGAATATTGGTCAGAATGATAACCTTGATTAAATCTAAGCCGAGTTCGAAAATGGGTCATCTCGGGTCAAAAACTAGGTCACTAGGTCAAATCAAAGAAAAACCTTGTGTATGCGATAGAGGCTGTATTTTTCAATTATTCTTCATGAATATTGGTCAGAATGATAACCTTGATGAAATCTTGGCCGAGTTTGAAAATGGGTCATCTTGGGTCAAAAACTAGGTCACTAGGTCAAATCAAAGAAAAACCTTGTGTATGCTATAGAGGCGGTATTTTTCAATTGATCTTCATGAATATTGGTCAGAATGATTGCCTTGATGAAATCTAGGCCGAGTTCGAAAATGGGTCATCTCGGGTCAAAAACTAGGTCATTAGGCCAAATCAAAGAAAAACCTTGTGTATGCGATAGAGGCGGTATTTTTGAATTGATCTCATGAATTTTGGTCAGAATGATTACCTTGATGAAATCTAGGCCGAGTTCGGAAATGGGTCATCTGGGGTCAAAAACTAGGTCACTAGGTCAGATCAAGGAAAAACCTTGTGTATGCGATAGAGGCTGTATTTTTCAAGTGATCTTCATGAATTTTGGTCAGAATGATTACCTTGATGAAATTTAGACCAAGTTCGAAAATGGGTCATCTGGGGTCAAAAACTAGGTCACTAGGTCAAATCAAAGAAAAACCTTGTGTATGCAATAGAGGCTGTATTTTTCAACTGATCTTCATGAAATTTCGCCAGAATGATTACCTTGATAAAATCTAGGCCGAGTTCGAAAATGGGTCATCTGGGGTCAAAAACTAGGTCACTAGGTCAAATCGAAGAAAAACATTGTGTATGCAAGAGAGGATGTATTTTTCAATTGATCTTCATGAAATTTGGTCAGAGTGATTGCCTTGATGAAATCTAGGTCGAGTTTGAAAATGGGTTACCTGAGGTCAAAAACTAGGTCACTAGGTCAAATTAAAGAGAAATCTTGTGTATGCGATAGAGACTGTTTTTTTCAATTGATTTTTATGAAATTTGGTCAGGATGATTGCCTTGATGAAATCTAGGTCGATTTTGAATATGGGTCATCTGAGGTCAAAAACTAGGTCACTTGGTCAAATCAAAGAAAAAGCTTGTGTATGTGATAGAGGCTGTATTTTTCAATTGATCTTCATGAATTTTGGTCAGAATGATTGCCTTGATAAAATCTAGGTCGAGTTTGAACATGGGTCATCTAGGGTCAAAAACTAGGTCATATCTAAGAAAATGCTTGTTTTATCGCAAGAGACCAATTTTTTGGTACAATCTTAATGAAAATTGGTCAGAATATTTGTTTCCATGAAATCACTAGGTCAAACATGTTTTACACTGTTATGGTGTGTTTCTTAGGTGAGCGACCTAGGGCCATCTTGGCCCTCTTGTTGTACTATTGTTGTTGTTTACGTTATTGTAGATAAGTGGTACCATCAAGGTTATACAAGACGAGATATCGCATAAGCATCGCTCCATTCCTCTGATAGTTGCACCGCATATACAGTTATGTCTTTCTGGTGTTTACAAAGAGTGCGCTGAAATTAAAGGAAAAGGAATGTTAGAAAGAGTGAAGTCGAAACTTACTGCTGGAATCAACGAAAAGCGAAGGACAATGTTTGTGGAGATTGCAGATGACATGACAAAAGAATTGCACGCTTTGAAGGTATGTTTACGAAAGATTGGTGATGACTGCATTGTTCAGACTTATACTTCAGCTTTCACACTTCAAAGTAAAATAATATGGAATAAGACACTGCCTTAATCGGGAATCGTTACGACTTCAACGACATTTTAGGTCGACTTATTCAAAGAATAGTAGAGCTATCGAACTCGCCCGTGCGTCAGCGTCCACGTCGGCGTCCCGATTTGGTTTTTGTATGTAAGCTGGTGTCTTAGTAACCACTTGTGGAAATGAATTGAAACTTCACACACTTATTCACTGTGATAAACTGACTTACATTGCAGGTTCCATAACTCAATTTTGCTTTTTTTACAAAATTATGCCCCTTTTTCGACTTAGAAATTTTTGGTTAAGGTTTTGTATGTTAGCTGGTATCTCAGTACCCACTAATGGGAATGGATTGAAACTTCACACACTTGTTCACTGTCATGATCTGACCTGCACTAATTAGGTCCCATAACTCTACTTTGTTTTTATTTTCAAAATTATGCCCCTTTTTCCACTTAACAGTTTTTGGTTAAGTTTTTGTATGTAAGCTTGTTTTTCAGTATCCACTAATGGGAATGGATTGAAACTTCACACACTTGTTCGCTGTCATGATCTGACATGCACTAAGCATGTCCCATAACTCTACTTTGTTTTTATTTTCAAAATTATGCCCCTTTTTCCACTTAGCAGTTTTTGGTTAAGTTTTTGTATACATGTAAGCTGGTATCTCAGTATCCACTAGTGGGAATGGATTGAAACTTCACCCACTTGTTCACTGTCATGAGCTGATAAACACTATGCAGGTTCCATAACCCTGTTTCCCATTTTTACAAAATTATTCCCCTTTTTCGACTTTTATATTCATTCAATTGACAAGGCTGTTGAATAGTCGAGGGTTGCTGTCCTCCGACAGCTCTTGTTAATTAGGTAGTAAATATCTCATTAATGATATATTGCATGTTACCGTAGAGGGATCGATTCAGTATAAAGGTAGATATTAGAATAAAAACAACAGTGCCCATGTTTGTACTGATGTACAAGACGGTTTATTAGGCACAAAGAAAAGGCGTATTCTTCCAAACAATCCGTAGTGACTAAGTCAGACACTATGTGCACGTGCCAGAAGGACACATTTTTAGCTCACCTGAGCCAAAGGCTCATGGTCAGCTTTTGTGACCGCTCAATGTCCGTTGTCAGTCGTGCGTCGTCCGTCTTGTGTCCGTCAACATTTTCTGAAAAAAAAACAAAAACTTGAAAACCACTGGACAGAATTACACCAAACTTCACAGGAATGATCCTTGGGTGGTCCCCTTTCAAAATTTTTCAAAGAATTTGATTCCATGCAGAACTCTTGTTGCCATGGCAATGGAAAGGAAAAACTTTAAAAATCTTCTTGTCTAAAACTGCTTGTCATAGAGCCTTGATATTTGGCTTGTGACAACATCTAATGGTCTTCTACCAAATTTATTCAAATTGTGCCCCTGGGATAAAAAGAGGCCCCGCCCCGGGGGTCCCAAGTTTAACATGGACTTATATAGGAAAATACTTTAAAAATCTTCTTATCTAAAACCACAGTACCTAGGCCTTTGATAGTTAGTATGTAGCTTTGCCTTGTGGTCCTTTTTCAAAATTGTTCAAATTATTACTCTGGGGTGAAAAGAGGCCCCGCCCCGGGTGTCTCAAGTTTTACATAGACTTATATAGGAAAAAATTTAAAAATCTTTTTGTCTGAAACTGCAAGACCTAGGCCTTTGATATTTTGTATGTAGCATTGCCTTGTGGTCCTCTATGAAGATTGTTCAAATTGTGCCCCTGGGGTGAAAAGAGGCACCAAGTTTTACATAGACTTATATAGGAAAAAATAAAAATCTTTTTGTCTGAAAGTTCAAGGCCTAGGCCTTTGATATTTATGCCCCCCTTCAAAGAAGAAGGGGTATATTGTTTTGCAGATGTCGGTCGGTTGGGCGGTCTGTATGTAGACCAATCCGTTTCCAAATGATAACTCAAGAACACTTTGGCCAAGGATCATGAAAGTTGACAGGAAGGTTGGTCATCACCTGCAGATGACCCCTATTGATTTTGAGATCTGTATGTCAAAAGTCAAGGTCACAGTGACCCTGAACAGTTACGGTTTCCGGATGATAACTCAAGAATGCTTAGGCCTAGGATCATGAAAGTTGATAGGGAGGTTGGTCATGACCAGCAGATGACCCCTATTGATTTTGAGGTCAGTATGTCAAAGATCAAGGTCACACTGACCCGGAACAGTTGAACGATTTCCGGATGATAACTCAAGATTGCTTGGGCCTAGGATCGTGAAAGTTGATAGGGAGGTTGGTCATGACCAGCAGATGATCCTTATTGATTTTGAGATTAGTAGGTCAAAGGTGAAGGTCACAGTGACCAGGAACAGTAAAATGATTTCCGGGTGATGTCTCAAGAACACTTGAGCCTAGGATCAGAAAAATTTATAAGGAGATTGATCATGACCAGCAGATGACCGCTATTGATTTTGAGTCCATTAGGTCAAAGTTCAAGACCTTTTAATTACATTTACCTGATGTACATAAGTAATTATGTGTCACCTTACTGTGACCTTGACCTACTGACCTACTTTCTTGTTTTTTAAGATACAGCCTTGAAAGGGGGGGTCCCAGTTAGGTGTCTGCGCAAAATGTTTTTTGATTTTATTAATATTTTGTGGTAATATACCTACATGTATTAAGTTTCATTAACAAGTGTTATTGTTACCAGTTTTTACTTACTTCTATAGATATTCACATTTAAAGTGGGTGGGGTAATCTGACATGTGACCAGCCAGGAACACAATTTCTGTTAATTTTTTAAAAATAGTTCTAACTTTTTACCTGAAACTTTCATGATAAAATAACTATGCAATGGACGTTCACACAACATGTTGCATTTTAAATTGTACTGAATACTTTTTTAATCACAGAGCCACAAAGTAGTCTAATCAAATTTACATGTTTTTCAATGGACGAACTTTACCAAAAAGCTAAAACATTTTTCATTAGTTGAGATATTAAGGTGTTATTTTCAGCAGATATTGTAAACTAAATAAACATTAAAATGACAGTATATCAGTATATTCTGATTAATATTGGTAGAGTGGTACACTCTCAAACTGGGAAAAAGTGGGTGGGGTAAATAAATATTCGACGCAACACTACAAAAATTGTGCAGTTGTTACGAAATGGCCTCAGATTGTCTATTACTATCTTAATTGTGCCACCATGAGTGGTGGGGGCATATAGATTTGCATTTGTCCGTGCGTCCATCCGTCAATCCGTCTGTGCGTCTGTCCGAAGTTCGTGACGCGCTTAGATCAAAAAGTATTTGATATAAATTGATGAAACCTTGCAAGAGTCTTTATCATGATATGAACTTGCACACCTTCTATTTTTCGTCTGGCTCCGCCCCCTAATTTTAGAGTTACTGCCCCTGGAATAGTAAAAAATGCACATTTTCACCTTGTGACACGCCTGGCTTCAAAAGTATTTGATATAAATTGATGAAATCTTGCATGAGTCTTTATAATGATATGAACTTGCACATTTTCTATTTTTCGTCTGGCCCCGCCACTATTTCTAGAGTTATGGCCCCTGAAATAGTACAAATTGCACATTTTCACCTAGTGACACGCCTAGCTCAAAAAGTATTTGATATAGATTCATGAAACCTTGCATTAGTCTTAATCATGATATGAACTTGCGCATCTCCTATTTTTAATCTGGGTCCGCGCCCTATTTCTAGAGTTATGGTCCCTTAAATAGTCAAAAATGCACATTTTCACCTTGTGACATGCCTAGCTGAAAAAGTATTTGATATAAATTGATGAGTGTTTATCATGATATGAACTTGCGCATATACTATTTTTATCTGGGTTTGCCCCCTATTTCCAGAGTTATGGCCCCTGAAATAGTAACTGATAAATGCACATTTTTACCTAATTATGTGCCTTACTCAGAAGTATTCTCGGTGCCTTACTCGGAAGTATTTAAATGTAAATTCATGAAACCTTGCTTGAGTCTTTATCATAATGTGACCTTTGCACACATGGCACTTCTTGAGAATTTTAGCATTTATTACAGAGTTATGGCCCTTGAAATAGCTAAAATAGTGTTTTTTTTTGTTTGTGATGCTCATAAAGTATATGGTATAGAATAATGAATCATTTTCATAGTTTTTTGAGGCTATACCCCATAAAGACTGCAAACATTTGAATTATTTCCCCTTATTTGTGACAAATGTACCATGCGAGGGGGTGGGGGTGGGGAAGGGGACACACCCTGTGTCCTACAGACACATTCTAGTTTTATTAGATACAGACTTGGTTGATAAATTTTAACAATTTTTTTTTTCACTTTAATAAGACTTTATACATGTGTGCCATGGAAAAATCAATGCAGAAAATTTAATGTTAATTTGAACAATAGCTTTCCTCAAAATATACTGCCTCAGGCAAAACATTTTGTTAAATACTTTGAGCTTTCAGGGTTAATTTGGTTTGTCTACATGTCATGTTCAAGGTCCATGCTTTTTCCATGACACACATGTATAAAATGGGAATTTTTTGTTAAAATTTATCAATCAATGCTGTATTTAATAAAATTAAGATAGTAATAGACAATCTGAGGCCATTTCTTAACAACTGCACACTTTTTGTAGTGCTGCGTCGAATATTTATTTACCCCACCCACTTTTTCCCAGTTTGAGAGTGTACCACTCTTCCAATATTAATCAGAGTATACTGATATACTGTCATTTTAATGTTTATTTAGTTTACAATATCTGCTGAAAATAACACCTTAATATCTCAACTAATGAAAAATGTTTTAGCTTTTTGGTAAAGTTCGTCCATTGAAAATCAGTAAATTTGATTAGACCACTTTGTGGCTCTGTAATGAAAAAAGTATTCAGTACAATTTAAAATGCAACATGTTGTGTGAATGTCCATTGCATAGTTATTTTATCTTGAAAGTTTCAGGTAAAAAGTTAGAACTATTTTTAAAAAAATAACAAAGATTGTGTTCCTGGCTGGTCACATGTCAGATTACCCCACCCACTTTAAATGTGAATATCTATAAAAGTAAGTTAAAACTAGTAACAACAATATTTGTTAATGAAACTTAATACATGTAGGTTTATTACCACGAAGTATAAATAAAATCAAAAAACATTTTGCGCAGACACCTAACTGGGACCCCCCCTTTGGATGACATGTACAGTTTTGCATACCGATCTTAAAAACTGACTTTCAGTGACCATGACCTACTTTCTTTATATTTTAGCATAAGTTTGCCATTTGAAACATGTGGCTCATGTTACTTAGGTGAGCAATTCAGGGTCAAGCATATTTAGAGAGTAGGCTGGGCTTATCTGACAGGTGATGGGTGATAACACTGAAACTTTATCTCTAGTAAACAGAAACATGTGTGCTTTTGTATATACAGGAACAACTAGTTTTCAGATCTAAATAAATTGTAGTAAATATTCAACCACAAATTAAAAAGACTATGTATCTACCAGGGATTACACGATTGGAGGAAGTTAAGAAGTTTAAACTTAACTTCGCTTTTGTATCAGTATCAAAGCAATGGTACACAGGAACTAGCATTTCTTGTAATAAATATTAAATGCAGAAATACTGTAAAGCGGGTTATATTTGTGGAGGTTTAATTTTCGCTGTATTCGCGGCCAAAATTGATAGCGCGAAATCTAAACACCGCGATTTTTAGTTACCGCGAATAATCAAATTTCAACAAGGAAAACTACTCTTTTACAAATTCGCTTATAAGGAACAGCTAGGGACCTCTAGAAATTGTTCCTTATAACCGAGGTTCCTTATATCCGTATAGCAAACTAGTTCCTTGTAACCGAAGTTTGTATAACGAACACAATTTGTATAGTGAACACTATTTGACTGACGTTTCATAAGGGGTATGTGTTCACACTCCGGGCCGATCTTGAATCTTTATGTGAGGAAGTTGCTTTTCTTGTACCGGTCCTTTCCTGGAGAGATGAGTGTTGAAACGCGGCGTTAAACTATAACCAAGCCGAAATTTTTGTCGGTAAGAATGACCGTAATTTATCTTTATAATTTGTTGGTCATTTCTAACTTCTTTTTAGAGAGTGCTACATGATGCTGCAGTTACTCCCCTTACCTTGCTTGACTGCATGTTATATGAATAGTCATCAATACTAATATAAAATAAATGTTCAATTTTTCATTACAAAAATGTTAAATTAAACTACCCATTAAAATTTAAAAAGTAGGGTGTTTATGACTTACAGTGTATAACGACTAGACAACGGCGCCATACATACGGATTAAAGTGTAAATTATACCTATACTTTTGCTATTGTCCATTTTAGCACCTGCTATAATTTTTCATTGGAAATTTGATAAAGTGGACTGATTGCCATTGTTAATCACGTGTAATTAGCACATTTATTTAGGATTTTCGTTCACTATTGTTAACATGAAATACCAAATACATGTAGCTGTCGAACATAATCTTGAGTAAATATAGTCTACTATCGTTTAGTATTTGGTAATTTGATGACATTATATATTTTCTTTTTATCGTATCTGTAAATTAACAAACTAAAGGTCATAGAAATGAAATAATTTGTGTTTATTCATGTGCATGAAAGCGATTTTCATGCGCATGAAAGCGCGTGATAGTGCCAACGTTACTCTGACGTCATCGGCGATTCTCATGTTTATTTCCGGTATTCAATAATTTTTAGCTCATCTGATTTTTTGAAAAAAAATGATGAGTTATTGTCATCACTTGAGCGGTTGTCGGCGTCGGCGTCTGCGTCGGCGTTGCCTGGTTAAGTTTTATGTTTAGGTCAGCTTTTCTCCTAAACTATCAAAGCTATTGCTTTGAAACTTGGAATACTTGTTCACCATCATAAGCTGACCCTGTATAGCAAGAAACATAACTCCATCTTGCTTTTTGCAAGATTTATGGCCCCTTTTGTACTTAGAAAATATCAGATTTCTTGGTTAAGTTTTATGTTTAGGTCAACTTTTCTCCTAAACTATCAAAGCTATTGCTTTGAAACTTGGAATACTTGTTTACCATCATAAGCAGACCCTGTACATCAAGAAACATAACTCCATCTTGCTTTTTGCAAGAATTATTGCCCCTTTTGGTCTTAGAAAATCAGTTTTCTTGGTTAAGTTTTATGTTTAGGTCAGCTTTTATCCTAAACTATCAAAGCTATTGCTTTAAAACTTGCAACACTTGTTCACCATCATAAGCTGACCCTGTACAGCAAGAAACATAACTCCATCATGCTTTTTGCAAGATTTATGGCCCCTTTTGGACTTAGAAAATATCAGATTTCTTGGTTAAGTTTTATGTTTAGGTCAACTTTTTCTCTTAAACTATCAAAGCTATTGCTTTGAAACTTGCAACACTTGTTCACCATCATAAGCTGACCCTGTACAGCAAGCAACATAACTCCATCCTGCTTTTTGCAATAATTATTGCCCCTTTTGGACTTAGAAAATCATTTTCTTGGTTGAGTATTATGTTTAAGTATACTTTTCTCATAAACTATCAAAGCTATTGCTTTAAAACTTGCAACAGTTTTTCACCATCATAAGTGGACACTGTACATCAAGAAACATAACTCTATCCTGCTTTTTGCAAGAATGATGGCCCTTTTTAGACTTAGAAAATCATGGGTAGGACAATATTTCTATTATACAAAAAAAATCAGATGAGCGTCAGCACCCGCAAGGCGGTGCTCTTGTTATTCTTTGTCTGTTCGCTATAACCGAGGAGTTTTCCATTGCATTTCGTACTTTGGGACTGAAAAAAGTGTTCTTTATAACCGAGTGTTCCTTATAACCGAGTTCCCTATAACCGAGGATTTTTACATTAAATAAAGAAGGAATTAGATCGGGGAATTGAAAACTGTTCCTTATAACCGAGTGTTCCTTATATCCGAGTTAATTCCTCATAAGTGAGGTTTACTGTATTGACTTTGTTTTTTAGTTACTTTAAATTGTGTGCATCAAATTGCAATGTACTGTGTCAGTGCGTGCGGGGGGCAGGGTGGGGGGGGGGTACATTTTGGCATCTTCAGTGATAGCTCTAGTTTTATATAAAGATAGACGAAATATGATACTAATAAAATATCGACTATAATCTTTAACCGAGATAAAACTGTGAACATCAAAACTGACACATTGCTGAAAATTAATGGCTATTTCATCTTTTACAGATCTAACAAAGGACGATGAAACAATTTGTTATCCGTTTTAATTGATAAGTTGATGTCATATTGAAAAATGCCATCCGGAGATATTGAAAATTGCTTTCTTTTGTTTGCTGTGCCCCCCCATGAGTGGTGGGAGCATATAGATTTGGTCTTGTCCGTCCGTCCGAAGTTCGTGACGCGCCTAGCTCAAAAAGTATTTGATATAAATTGATGAAACCTTGCATGAGTCTTTATCATAATATGAACTTGTGCACTTCCTATTTTTTGTCTGGCTCCGCCCCCTATTTTCAGAGTTATAGCCCCTGAAATAGTCAAAAATGCACATTTTCACCTTGTGACATGCCTAGCTCAAAAAGTAATTGATATAAATTGATGAAACCTTGCATGAGTCTTTATCATGATATGAACTTGCGCACCTCCTATTTTTCATCTGGCTCCGCCCCCTATTTTCTGAGTTATTGCCCCTGAAATAGTCAAAAATGCACATTTTCACCTTTCGGCGCGCCTAGCTCAAAAAGTATTTGATATAAATTGATGAAACGTTGCATGAGTCTTTATCATGATATGAACTTGCGCACCTCCTATTTTTCATCTGGCTCCGCCCCCTATTTTCTGAGTTATGGCTCCTGAAATAGTCAAAAATGCACATTTTCATCTTGTGACGCGCCTAGCTCAAAAAGTATTTGACATAAATTGATGAAACCTTGCATGAGTCTTAATCATGATATGAACTTGAGCACCTCTTCTTTTTCGTCTGGCTCTGCCCCGTATTTTCAGAGTTATGGCCCCTGACATAGTCAAAAATGCACATTTTCACATTGTGACATGCCTAGCTCAAAAAGTGTTTGATATAGATTCATGAAGCCTTGCATGAGTCTTAATCATGTTATGAGCTTGCGCACCTCCTATTTTTTATTTTGGTCCGCACCCTATTTTCAGAGTTATGTCCCCTGAAATAGTCAAAAATGCACATTTTCACCTTTTGATGCACCTAGTTCAAAAAGTATTTAATATAAATGATTGAAAACTTGCATAAGTCTTATCATGATATAAACTTGCACACCTCTTATTTTTTGGCTGGCTCCACCCCCTATTTTTAGCTCACCTGTCACGGAGTGACAAGGTGAGCTTTTGTGATCGCACAGCGTCCGTGCGTCCGTAAACTTTTCCTTGTGACATCTCTAGAGGTCACATTTTTCATGGGATCTTTATGAAAATGGGTCAGAATGTTCATCTTGGTAAATTCTAGGTCAAGTTTGAAACTGGGTCACATGCCGTCAAAAACTAGGTCAGTAGGTCTAAAAATAGAAAAACCTTGTGACCTCTCTAGAGGCCATAATTTTCAATGGATCTTCATGAAAATTGGTCAGAATGTTCACCTTGATGATATCTAGGTCAGGTTCGAAACTGGGTCACGTGCCATCAAAAAGTAGGTCAGTAGGTCAAATAATGAAAAAACGTTGTGACCTCTCTAGAGGCCATATTTTTCATGGGATCTGTATGAAAGTTGGTCTGAATGTTTATCTTGATGATATCTAGGTCAAGTTCAAAACTGGGTCAACTGCGTTCAAAAACTAGGTCAGTAGGTCTTAAAATAGAAAAACCTTGTGACCTCTCTAGAGGCCATACCCTTGAATGGATCTTCATGAAAATTGGTCAGAATGTTCACCTTGATGATATCTAGGTCAGGTTTGAAACTGGGTCACGTGCCTTAAAAAACTAGGTCAATAGGTCAAATAATAGAAAAACCTTTTGACCTCTCTAGAGACCATATTTTTCAATGGATCTTCATGAAAATTGGTCAGAATTTTTATCTTGATAATATCTAGGTCAAGTTCAAAACTGGGTCACATGAGCTCAAAAACTAGGTCACTATGTCAAATAATAGAAAAAAAGACGTCATACCCAAAACTGGATCATGTGGGAAGAGGTGAACGATTCAGGACCATCATGGTCATCTTGTTAAAGTTATGGCTCCTGAAATAGTAAAAAAATGCGCATTTTCACATAATTATATGTCTAGCTCAAAAAGTATTTGATGTAAATTTATGAAACCTTGCTTGGATCTTAATCATGATGTGTCCTTGCACACTTGGCATTCTTCCTGAAAATCTTAGCATTTATTACAAAGTTATGGCCCTTGAAATAGCCAAAATAATGGATTTTTTGTTTGTAATGCTCATAGCTCAAAAAGTATATGGCCTAGAATAATGAATCCTTTTCATAAAATGTTTTGAGGCTATACCCCATTAAGACTGCAAACATTTGAATTATTTCTCCTTATTTGTGACAAATGTACCAGTGGGGGGCACACCCTGTGTCCTACAGACACATTCTAGTTTTGGATTTAACGCCGTTTTTCAACAGTACTTCAGTTGAAAAACGGCGTTAAATCCAAAACAAACAAAAGAAAGCAATTTATCCATTCATAAAAGTATTAAAGTTTCAAAAAGGAAACATCAAATAGAACAACATTTTATCAGTTACTAGTATGTTTTCAAGAAAACGAAACTTGATAGTTTGATGAGACCGATTACGCTCTCCACAAAGGAGGTAATTTATTATCAGGTACGATATAAATCCTACTTTCGTTTTCAATCTACCTCAAAATTTGAGTAATTGTTATTAATTGCATGTCTAGGAAGAGTGTCCAGCCTTTCTGTTGTTTACAACAAAGGTTTATAATTCGCGGTCGAAGTAGTTTCCGCGAAATTAAGACACCGTGAATTCAGAACTCTTCAAAAACCGCGAACATTTGGCACCGTGAATATAACCCGCTATACAGTAGTTTAGCTTACTTACATAATTCTTTGAATCACATTCCATAGAATTGTTGAACCTCTCAGAATTATAACAAAGTCAGTATGTATGTTACATAATGAATGTTTGAATATTTGTATTTACATTTACATCTCCCAGAAATTGAATTTTGAGACTACTGGCTCTATTATCCATATTTTATTTACATGTAAATACTAACAAACTGCACTAAAAATATACATCTGGTGACTAAATATCATGGCAATGTTTTAGTTAGCTTATCACAGTGACCAGAATACCCCATTTTATAATGTAGGTACATCAGAGTAATCAGACCAGCTAACTTTATAAAGTACTAATTTCAATATACCAAAATACTGATCTGGTTATAAGAGCTACATATTTTTACTCTAGCAGTTTCAAACTATACAGTTACTATTCATTTGTTTGAAGTAGATAAATATTGAAGCTAGTCAAATAACCTACTATCCTAATGGGTCAACCCAATGTTTTGGGAACTAGATATAAATCACTTTTATCTACAGCTTTCAAGTGGTTTACTCTAACATGTGTAGCTAATTACTGTAATGTGTGTGATAAGGGATGCAGGGGATTACTCTTCATAATTGAATGGAACAAATGTAGAATATGTGAACAATTCATCATTGTGATATCTAACAGTGGAAGTACTGGCTCAACAATTTGAAAGCTTAATCAGAAAGTGAATTTTCATTTATGGAGTAAATCTAGATTGTTGATAGAAAAAGTAGAAGATTTTATTTCTTTTCTTTATCTAAATGCTGAATGGAGTTTTTTTTCCATGTCCCGCCATCTGTCAGATAAAGATGTTACTCATGTAAACTTCACTATTCTGTTACTGGCTGAAAGGTGGGTCATAACCTTTATGTGGGCTGGTTTTAGCAAGTAGAGGTAAATTTGAATTTCCAGCACACAACAAAAAACTTTTTATTCAGAAGGGCAGTAATTACTTGATAAAAATTAACAAACTTTTAGACACCGACTTCAGTCATACTAGAGGACATATGTTCCAAATTTCAAAAAAAAATATGTTCAATAAAAGTAGATATTTAGAAAAAACTGTCAGTTTTCTGTTGTTCACAGCACTGTGATCAACTGAAAAGCAGACATTTTCTGAGCCTGTCTGCCTTATATACTTTTACCCTGGTGTTTAAAGGGGGAATATTCAACATTTGACGATGCATATATTTAGAAAAAATTTAATGAATACTATAAACTGGCAAAAAAATTATGAAAATCAGACTTCAAAGAAAAAAGATAATATCATGGCAATTTAAATTTTATCAATTAATTTAAACAGCAGCCATTTTAGGCACAGTGACGTCATTCTCCTTTCCTTATATGGGCATCACCAAATATTGTTTTTATGGCAAAATTGTGTTAATTAGGAAATAAAATGATTTTTTTTCGGTGTTCATGCGAAATGAACGACAGAATAGGATCGGCAAATCCATGAATCGCGCTAGTTTCATTTCTTAGATTAACATTATCTTTCCTTTCTATTTGTAAACAAGATAATATTATAAATTGCACATATTTTGTGGCATTTAACATTGAAGTCACTTTCCTGACCATCAGCTAAGGAACGTTCTCCCTGACTATACATGGACGTCGTAAAAACAGCGGCCGGTTATCGTTAAGCAGCGATGACGTAACTTTCGCGCCTTTCCTTTTGCTGTTCATACGAAATGAACGTCATAATTTTCAATGGAAAAGAATTGGGCGAATGTAAATATATACTGTTTAAACATAGAGCTTAAATTTAAGGAGCCCGCCCGCCTAGCTCAGTAGGTAGAGCGTTGGTCTATGGATCGCGGGGTCGTGAGTTGGATCCTCAGGCGGGGCGTATGTTCTCCGTGACTGTTTGATAAACGACATTGTGTCTGAAATCACCTCTGATTCACGTGGGGAAGTTGGCAGTTACTTGCGGAGAACAGGTTTGTACTGGTACAGAAACCAGGAACACTGGCTAGGTTAACTGCCCGCCGTTACATGACTGAAATACTGTTGAAAAACGGCGTTAAACCCAAAACAAGCAAAAAAATAAATTTAAGGAATACACTTTTACACACGTACTAATGATCATATTATATTATTGCCAACAAAATATGTTTCTTTTAGTTGTTATTCACTGAGTTTCCGTATATGACAATGCCAATATAAGAAAAGAATGATGATGTCACTGTGCCCAAAATGGCTGCCATTTGAGTAAATAAATGGTATTCAAATGACTATATCAATTTTGTTTGTAGTCCCATTTTGATACTTTTTTTCTTTTGTTTTAATGTTTCACCTAGCTCTTTCTAATGTTTCTAATAAGAAGTTGCCTAATGTTGCATATTCCCTTTTAAAGATTTTGCAGGTCAGAATTCACTCTTCATACTTAACATTTCATACATATCACAGTTCACGGTTCATACTCTCAGATCATTAAAAGAAAAATGTATAATTGTGAAATTCATAACTACAAACTGCTTAATTCTTCATATAGGATGTAAAGGTTATCCGCATATATTTTGCGGAAGTTAAGAATGGTTTCAGATATTAGCAAATGAGATTGCAAAATTTAGTTTTTTATTCAATGGCGACATTTTTGCAAAGTATTTCAACTGAAAATGTTAATGAAAGGACCAAACATCTTCTACCCTACATAAAGGTCTGAAAAACTATTGTAAGAAACACCTTCACTCATTTAAATTAATGCACATGAACAACTTATACACATCTGTTAAAAAGTAGTTTTTAACCACATGTTTCAACTGTAGATAGACAAATGACATCACTGAAAACTATATATATTTCATTTTCATTTAAACTAAACCACCACAGTTTTATGTCAGTTTAATGAAGTGTTTAACTTTGTTATCCCCCGACGAAAGTCAGAGGGATATAGTTTTGGCGTTGTCCGTCCGTCTTTCCGTCCGTCCGAAGCCATATCTAGGAAATGGTTGGGAATATTTATATAAAACTTCATATACGTGTTCACCACTATGAGTTCTTGCGGCCCATCAAGTTTCAGTCAGATTGCCTTAGTAACACCAGAGTTATGGCCCTTAGAAGTTTCTACTGTTAACTATATAGGGTACTATATATATGGCAATTTCTGCATCATAACTTCTGATATATTTGACCTAGAACTATGAAACCTAAACAGAATTTAGATCACCATAATGTGGTTGTGTACACACAATTTCGTTCGCATTTATTTGTAAATTAAGAGTTATTGCCCTTTAATTTTATAAAAATCCACATATTTGTACATAACAAACTTACCATTTGGTAGAATTTCATTACATTTCTTTCATTCTTTTCCATGAACATTTATTGTTAACATGTGAAGTTGTGTACCCACACCTGGTCACCTCTTACCTTGATCACACCCCTTCCCCTCCCCCCACCCCGGAAAAAATAAATTAATTCCATATTTTAGATTTTTTCAAAAAACTTCACCACTATGAGGTTATGGGGCACATGAACTTGTGCACCTCCTATTTTCATTTGGGTCCGCCCCCTATTTTTAGAGTTATGGCCCCTGAAATAGTCAAAAATTTACATTTTCACCTTGTGACGCACCTAGCTCATAAAGTATTTAATATAAATGGTTGAAAACTTGCATAAGTCGTTATCATGATATAAACTTGCACACCTCTAATTTTTTGGCTGGCTCCATCCCCTATTTTTAAAGTTATGGCCCCTGAAATAGTAAAAAAATGTATTTTTTCTGCTAATTATGTGCGTAGCTGAAAAAGTATTAGATGTAAATTCAGGAAACCTTGCTGGAGTCTTTAACGTGATGTGACCTGGCACACTTGGCATTCTTCTTGAGAACCTAAGCTCTTATTACAGAGTTATGGCCCTTGAAATAGCCAAAATAGTGGATTTTTTTTTGTGATGCTCATAGCTCAAAAATTATAGGGCCTAGAATAATGAATCCTTTTCATAAAATGTTTGTTGAGGCTATACCCAATTAAGATTACAAACATTTGAATTATTGCCCCTTATTTGTGACAAATGTACCAGTGGGGGGCACACCCTGTGTCCTACAGACACATTCTAGTTTTTTTTAAATGTTCAGACCTTCAACATGTTAAGTTGTGACTGCACAAACCTTGCCCTCAGCCATGTTCAAGATATCTTACTTGATTGTGTTCTCTTAAGGACATCTGTCCTTTTAAGTTCGTGTTAAACAGCAACATCTGGTGCCAAACCAGTCAAAGACAATATTTCGTTCCAGTTAAACTTCAAGCGCACATTTCAACAACTGCATTTAATTTTAAAAGCTAAGCTTATTACAGTAAGCATATCCCATTCAAAAAAAATTCTTTAGTCAGGATCAAAGTATCATACTTTTATTATGTACTCCTTAATTAAACATTTGTTTTCTGTTAAATTGATCTTGACTAATGAAATTATTTGCTTCTTATTAACATCCTTAACTTTTTGCCGGACATATGTTTTTGCCATTCCTTACCACAAACCCTTTCTGCGGGGGATACCAATTCATCGAATTTGCTTGTTTCATTTACTTTATTTATGAAACTCTAATTACGTAACAAAAGTATTATAGTTTAGTATTTATAAAAAAGAAATGTTTCTCTTACAATTTCTTGACCAAATACAGATAAGAAGTAGTTACAGGAAATCAAAAATGATGTATACTGGGACTGATTATAAAGTTGACCGCCTTCAAATTATTCAATTGCAATTGTTTTTATGCCCCCGAAGGGAGGCATATAGATTTTTGAACCGTCTGTCGGTCTGTCAGTCTGTCCGCAATTTTCGTGTCCGGTCCATATCTTTGTCATCGATGGATGGATTTTCAAATAACTTTGCACGAATGTGTACCACAGTAAGACGACGTGTCGCGCGCAAGACCCAGGTCCGTAGCTCAAAAGTCAAGGTCACACTTAGACGTTAAAGGTCATTGTTCATGATAGTGCATTCGTGTCCGGTCCATATCTTTGTCATCCATGGATGGATTTTCAAATAACTTGGCATGAATGTGTACCACAGTAAGACGACGTGTCGCGCGCAAGACCCAGGTCCGTAGCTCAAAGGTCATGGTCACACTTAGACGTTAAAGGTCATATTTCATGATAGTGCATTGATGGGCGTGTCCGGTCCATATCTTTGTCATTCATGCATGGATTTTAAATTTATTGGGCATGAATGTGTACCACAGTAAGACGACGTGTCGCGCGCAAGACCCAGGTCCGTAGGTCAAAGGTCCTGAACTCTAACATCGGCCATAACTATTCATTCAAAGTGCCATCGGGGGCATGTGTCATCCTATGGAGACAGCTCTTGTTTTTTATATAATTGAACATGCCGTCTAATAGCAACCACTTACAACACCAACTGGTGTAAACAAAAACAAAATTGGTAAATATTCTGTATAGATAAATGACTTACATTTGTCTGTTTAAAAAATATTTACCGAAAAATACTGGGGAAAAGGCTGTTTTTTGCGCATGCTCACCGTCAATACATGAATGCCTTACATTGGGTCACTTTTCACTACTTGATCGGGAATAACTGTTGCATCATTTTTGTGAAAGTTTCAATAAAATACTAATTTTTTTTAAATGACAAATTGGTCGAATTTAAATTATGTTAATTATTCAGTGAGAGCTATACGTTATTTTGATACCAACCATTGTTAACAATTTGCAGAAATAACAATATTACAGGTGAAAAACCTCATTTTCTGTCCGAGTTTTATCATCAGTGCCATACAAAAACAATAACTATGTGTGAAGAACTGTGAACTGTGAATTATGAATAATAGAGTATGAAGTATTAATTTTACAGCGTGAAGTATGAACTGAGCAGTAATCTTAGGGCTTTTTGTCTATTTTTCACATAAGCATTTTTAAGGAAGATAACACTCTTTTTGTATATACAATGTATATCTGAGAACGTAAGGTTTTTGAACTTTAACATTATATTTAGGTGAGGGAGGCACTGCGATTTGCCTTTTTCCATTTGTCTGTTTCGTCCAACTTTACTGTTGCTTATGTTCTCAAAACTTTGCTTCAGTAAGACTGTAAGTGATGTGCAAGACCCTGTCTCAAAGGTTAAGATTACATTTTCAGGCTGAATTTCTTGTCTTGACTTGTTTTGACTTTTAACTTCACCTTCGTAGTGCAATAGTTTTTGTTACTACAGTAATGCTTGATGTGTCAACATATAATAGCCTCCGACTTGGCTCTAGATTAAATTTTTTTATTTACAGACATGTTTTTTAATAAATATATACATCTCTCTTGAGCATTCGTAAGTTGTTTACATTTATCTTGCTTTTCAATGTGCAGGGAAATATTATTGACCAGTTGACACAGAAGAGTAACGACCTAATTGAAGATTTAAATACTGCATTAGAGCCACTCTGGGATGACAATACCATACTAAGAAGCGCTTTCAGCCAAGGTATGTTAATTTCTAGATCATAACACAATAAGTAAATGATTGTCAAGTTCAAAATCAAGATAGGTAGTTTTTCAATACAATAAGCAATAGCTTCTAGACAAAATGTCAATTTTCAGAGTATGAAATTTTACAGAATCAAAGTAAAATTTAAATCAAGACAGCACCTTCATAGAAGCATATACAACCTTCAAAAGAGTCTTGCTTAGACTAGCATACGATCTACATACAAAAAACTTTCGCAATAGGTAAGAGGTTAATATATATCGGACTTTTAAAATTAAAAATCCTGATAGAACAGTCCTAGGAAAAGACTTCGCCCTCGTTTAAACACATGCTCCTAGGGAATATGTAAAATTTCAATTTAACCACTAATTTACTCTACATATGCCAATATGTATACTTTTCTGTCGAATGACTGCCTCACACTAACAAAAAGATAATAGGTAAGGGTAGATTTTTCGGAAGCACAGAACACCAAAAACACAGCCTCAGAGCCACGCATTTGCAAAGTAGGCACACAACAAAAAGAAGCTGTTTCGGACAAATATTACAGACAGGCTGTTTCAGAAATCTAACAAGTACACAAAAAGTTATGCCAAATATAGAAATACACAAAAAATTATGCCAAATATAGATAGAGGGGGAAGAAGTGGTAAGGCGCCAGTTTGCAACAGTATTTAAATTATTTAACGGCGGCCAGTTCACCTTACCAGTGTTCCTGGATTCTGTACCAGAACATACCTGTTCTCCGCAAGTAACTGCCAACTTCTCCACATGACTCAGAGGTGGAGGACGAATGATTTCAGACACAGTGTCTTTTATCAAATCGTCACGGAGAACATATGCCCCGCCAAGGAATCGAACTTACAACCCCGCGATCCATAGATCTCTGCTCTCCATACTGAACTAAGTGGGCGGGTACAACTGGAATGCCGCAAAAGATACGGTTTCTGTGAAGAAACAAACAAATACAATCTTAGTTATTAACAGTTCCATTTCGTTTCATTTTTAGCTGTCGGAAAATTTGCATTAAAAGTTAAGGGAGTTGTAGAAGATTTCCAGTCAGAGGCTGAAGGTCCGTCGCAGAAGAGGCAAAAACTACAAGATCATTCAGGTACAGAAAAAGGTAAAATGGACTCTACTAAAAATGAAATATTCAGATGAATTTGACTATAAAACCTTCTAAAACAAACATTGATCGAAAAGTAATACTTTAATATCATAGTATTTTAGCAGTGATATGTCATGTTTAGACCATTATACTTTTTTCAGTTGTCAAGGAAATATGAAATTTGACAGAATGCATTTTCATGCATGTTTGTTCTTAGAAAACGAAAATATTATCTTACATTTTTGTATTCTAATCACTTCTTACAGAGTGTCCTGAGCCTATGCAAGGCTGCAGCAAGTAGACAAATTCAGCACAGTTTCATGACACAGCTGTCTACATAGACAAAAAATACATGCAGCTACCTACACGAGTACAGCAAATTTTATATACATTCAAATGAAATATTTTCATTTTCGTAATATAACGAATGAAAATTTCTTGCATTACTAGATACTTTATAAAAAATATCAGTGTTATAAGTTAACAAGTGAGCCCAACCTTCATAAGAAGTTCATAAGTTTTGCCGCCACTTTAATTATTTGTGGGTCTCCATGGCCAAGTGGTTAAGGACATTGTCTTCGACTCATTTGCCCCTTACTGATGTATATTTAAGTTCGAGCCTTCCTCGGGACGTCGAATTCATGTGAGGAAGACATTTTGCGGGCTTATGGAAGGTCGGTGGTTCTACTAAGGTACTCGCCTGTGAAGTAATAATACACTGAGGAGCAACTGTGGTCTTCCATAACCATCAAAAGCTAGGACGTTGCCACATATTTGATTATCAAATAACTGCTCTAAAGCTGTATTTTGTGTTGTTTCTTTTATATGTTTGATGTATACCATGATCATGTTTCTTTTACGGCGAATGTCGTCTAAGAACGAAATCGTGACCTGGACTAACCCATGCCACATGACTTAAGTTTGCAACTTGGATTACTTGATAACGCGTAAGAGATAATTTATCAAAATGAAAGATGTATGGAACACTTTGTCTGATTGGACGAGAGTGTCTATTTTTTTACTCTGCTGATGTACAACGCTGAGTGAAATGTCAGACAAAGCGTTTATCCTTTATGATGCTGTTTACAGTTGTAAAGCTACGTTTCACTCATCATATTTAGCAAGAATATTGTTATATCAAAAAGTGATAAGTATGTTTAATAAATATAATAAAAACCTGTTCCAATACCAACAGATATCATTTTACAGTAATTTATATCGCTTCGTATCACATGAATAAGGGTGTGATTAGCTGATCGATTAAAGTATTCTGGGTAGAGAACACTGCTGTAATTATTCGTTGTAGAAAAAAACGAAACAAAAATGTACCCATACGAAACCTTTGTGAAAAATTAAAAGAGAACCATTTAAATTGCTAAACTGTCATGTTTAATTTTGCTATTTGCAAATTGTTAGATAGATGATAGAATAACACAAATGATATGAAAACCTCGTAAACTTCTTGTCTTATTACAATTAGCCGACAATCATTTTTAAAGATATTTCTTGTTTATTATCCCCCGACGAAAGTCGGAGGGATATAGTTTTGGCGTTGTCCGTCCGTCCGTCCTTCCGTCCGTCTTTCCGTCCGTCCTTCCGTCTTTCCGTCCGTCCGTCCGGAGCCATATCTAGGAAATGGTTGGGAATATTTATTTAAAACTTCATATACATGTTCACCACAATGAGTTCTTGCGGCCCGTCAAGTTTCAGTCAGATTGCCCAAGTAACACCAGAGTTATGGCCCTTAGAAGTTTCTAGTGTTAACTATATAGGGTACTATAAATATGGCAATTTCTGCATCATAACTTTTGATATATTTGACCTAGAACTATGAAACTTTAACAGAATTTAGAGCACTATAATGTGGTTGTGCACAGACAATTTGGACGGATTTCTTTTTGTAACTTCAGAGTTATTGCCCTTTAATTGTCTAAAAATCAACATATTTGTACATAACAAACTTACCATTTGGCAAAATTTCATTAAATTTCTTTCATTCTTTTCTGTGAACATTTATTATAAACATGTGAAGTTGCGCACCCACACCTGGTCACCCCCTTACCTTGATCACACACCACCCCCCCCCCCCCCCCCCCCCCCCCCCCCAAAAAAAAAAAAAAAAAAAAAATTCATTCCTTACTGTAGATTTTTTAGCCCACCATCATCAGATGGTGGGCTATTCAAATCACTCTGCGTCCGTGGTCCGGCGTCCTTCCGTCCGTCCGTCCGTCCTTCCGTTAACAATTTCTCGTTATCGCATCTCCTCAGAAACTACCAGGGGGATTTTGACCAAACTTTGTCAGAATGATGTATTGGTACCCTAGTTGTGTCCCCCTGAAAATCAGACTGGTTCAACAAATTTTTATTAAGTTATGGCCCTTTGTTTATTTCTATAATTTACATAGATTTATATAGGGAAAAACTTTGAAAATCTTCTTGCCCAAAACCACAGAGCCTAGGGCTTTGATATTTGGTATGAAGCATCATCTAGTGGTCCTCTACCAAGATGATTGAAATTATTTCCCTGGGGTCTAATATGGCCCCGCCCTGGGGGTCACATGGTTTATATAGACTTATATAGGGAAAAACTTTGAAAAACCTCTTGTCCAAAACCACAGGGCCTAGGGCTTTGATATTTTGTATGTGACATCATCTAGTGGTCTTCTACTAAGATTGTTCAAATTATCCCCCTAGGGTCAAATATGGCCCTGCCCCGGGGGTCACATGGTTTACATAGACTTATATAGGGAAAAACTTTGAAAATCTTCTTGTCCAAACCACAAAGCCTAGGGCTTTGATATTGTAATGTAGCATCGCCTGGTGGTTCTCTACCAAGTTTGTTAAAATTATCCCCCTAGGGTCAAATATGGCCCCGCCCTGGGGTCACATGGTTCATATAGACTTATATAGGGAAAAGCTTTTAAAAACTTCTTGTCAATAACCTACAACATTCAAATTTGGACCACATGTATGGTTTTGAATGGCAAGATGAACCTTGACATGAGTTGACCTTGATTTTGACCTAGTGACCTACTTTCACATTTCTGTAGCTACAACCTTCAAATTTGGACCACATGCATAGTTTTGTGCACTGAAATAAACTTTGACCTTGACATTGACCTAGTGACCTACTTTCACATTTTTGAAGGTACAGGCTTCAAATTTGGACCACATGCATAATTTCGTGTTCCGAAATGAAATTTGACCTTGATTTTGACCCAGTGACCTACTTTCACATTTTTCAAGCTACAGCCTTCAAATTTGGACCACATGCATGGTTTTATGTACCGAAACAAACTTTAACCTTTACATTGACCTAGTGACCTACTTTCACATTTTTGAAGGTACAGGCTTCAAATTTGGACCACATGCATAATTCTGTATTCCAAAATAAAATTTGACCTTGATTTTGACCTAGTGACCTACTTTCACATTTCTCAAGCTACAGCCTTCAAATTTGGACCACTTGCGTAGTTTTGTGTACCGAAATGAACTTTGACCTTAAGATTGACCTAGTGACCTACTTTCACATTTCTCAAGCTACAGCCTTCAAATTTGGACCACTTGCATAGTTTTGTGTACCGAAATGAACTTTGACCTTAAGATTGACCTAGTGACCTACTTTCACATTTCTGTAGCTACAGGCTTCAAATTTAGACCACATGAATAGGATTGTGTACCGAAACAAACTTTGACCTTGACATTGACCTAGTGACCTACTTTCACATTTTTGAAGGTACAGGCTTCAATTTTGGACTACATGCATAGATTTGTTTCTGAAGTGAAATTTGACCTTGATTTTGACTTAGTGACCTACTTTCACATTTCTCAAGCTACAGCCTTCAAATTTGGACCACTTGCATAGTTTTGTGTACCGAATTAAACTTTGACCTTAAGATTGATCTAGTGACCTACTTTCACATTTCTCAAGCTACAGCTTTCGAATTTGGACCACATGCACAGTGTTGTGTACGGAAATGAAATTTGACCTTGAGCTAGTCAGTAAGTCTTGAAATTTGGAACACTCAAAAATGGCACGTTGGTGGGCGCCAAGATCACTCTGTGATCTCTTGTTTCAAACAAACTTCATATACATGTTCACCACTATGAGGTTATGGGGCCCATCAAGTTTCAGACAGATTGCCCAAGTAACACCAGAGTTATGGCCCTTAGAAGTTTAGGGTACTATAGATCTATAGATATGCCAATTTCTGCATCATAACTTTTGATATATTTGACCTAGAACTATGAAACTTTAACAGAATTTAGAGCACTATAATGTGGTTGTGCACAGACAATTTGGACGGATTTCTTTTTGTAACTTCAGAGTTATTGCCCTTTAATTGTCTAAAAATCAACATATTTGTACATAACAAACTTACCATTTGGCAAAATTTCATTAAATTTCTTTCATTCTTTTCTGTGAACATTTATTATAAACATGTGAAGTTGCGCACCCACACCTGGTCACCCACTTGCCTTGGTCACACCCCCTCCCCTCCCCCCCCCCGCCCCCCCCCCCCCCCCCCCCCCCAATTTTTTTTTTTTTCATTTCTTATTTTAGATTTTTTTTCAAACCTTCCAAGTTGTACCATTCCCCCACCTCACTTCTCCACCTAGTCATGCCCACCACTGATCATGCATCCTCTGCTCCCCCCCTCCAACTTCACCCTTTTACCTTTTTTTTTATTTTATTTTTAATTTTCAGTCAATATTTATAATCAACATGTGAAATTTTGTTTCCTCTCCCGTTCCCCTGCACCCCCACCCCCTAAAAAAATATATATTTCCATTCCTTTTTTTTTTTTTAAATGTTCAAACCTTCAACATGTTAAGTTGTGACTGCACAAACCTTGCCCTCAGCCATGTTCAAGATATCTTACCTGTGTTCTCTTAAGGACATCTGATCTTTTAAGTTCAAAAGAACTTGTAAAACAGCAACACCTGGTGCCAAACCACTCAAAGACAATATTTCATTCCAGTTAAACTTCAAGCTCACATTTCAATTAACTGCATTTAATTTTAAAAGCTAACCTTTTTACAGTAAGCATATCCCATTCAAAATAAATTCTTTAGTCAGGATCAAAGTATCATACATTTATTATGTACTCTTTAATTAAACATTTGTTTTCTGTTAAATTGATTTTGACTAATGAAATTATTTGCTTCTTATTAACATCCTTAACTTTTTGCCGGATATATCTTTTTGCCATTCCTCACCACAAACCCTTTCGGCGGGGGATACCAATTCATCGAATTTGCTTGTTTGTTTTAGTTTGGTAAAGTTAATGTTTTTGTAACTCTGTATTTTGTAACATTTCAAGCACTGTTTTCTTTAAAATTTACTTATTGTGTATTGTTCAGACTTACAGTTTTAATGTAGTGGCGTATTGCTCAGCCTATTGTAGCATGTTGTTTAGCATATTTGTATAGCTTACTATAGCTTAGACTTATTAGTAAAGTTTTTTGTTTTCCTTTTGGGCGTTAAAAGTATGTGCAGGGGTTGGGCCCATTATACCCAAAGTCAAGGTTGCCAATGTGTTATACTTCCGTATTTTTGGCAACTTTAATTTTTGTGTCATATCTTTGTCACAATTGCATATATCTTACTGTAACTTCACGTAAACATTGTCCAGCATACAAAGAATGCGCAGGGGCTGGGCCCATTATACCCAAGGTCAAGTCACCAAGTTGTTATACTTGGAGCCCGCCCGCTTAGCTCAGTAGGTAGAGCGTTGGTTTACGGGTCGCAGGGTTGTGAGTTCGATCCTCGGGCGGGGTGTATGTTCTCCGTGACTATTTGATGAACGACTTTGTGTCTGAGATTATTAGTCCTCCACCTCTGATTCACGTGGGGAAGTTGGCAGTTATTTGCGGAGAACAGGTTTGTACTGGTACAGAATCCAGGAAAACTGGTTAGGTTAACTGCCCGCTGTTACATGACTGAAATACTGTTGAAAAACGGCGTTAAACCCAAAACAAACAAAATGTTATACTTGGAATTATTTTCATGTTAATTTTTTTCGAAGGCTTCGTTTATAGACACATCTTTAGTACTTTAAAAAATAATGACTTGATATTGAAAATATTTCTTTGTAGTTATCATCTACATGTATTGTATTTTTGACAGAACAATGCCTTTTCCAAGTTTTTTGGCAGTCTTCGCTTTCTGGATTTAATTTTAGTACAATATAAGGTAATGATTTGAAACTTAAATGTATCTTTATCATCATCATCATCTGCTTGTGATGTGTGGTAACAATCCCCATAACTCTGATTTGTATTTTTGACCAAATTATGCCCCTTTCATACTTAAATATTTTGACAAACTTCGTTTTCTGGACATAACTTTACCCCTTTGACTAGTAGGGTCTTTATATATCATGATGTATCTTCCTTTTAAAGAAGAGGTCTCTTATTGGGGTGTAAATTCATTTCACTCTCAGATCGCCGAATATTGAAGTGCGCTATCTTACAGACAGCTCTTGTTAACTGTGCAGTAGTGTAAGCGTAGTTTTGTTGGGATGTAGGCAATATAATTGTTTAGACACTTTGAAGTCTAGTATTGTTTCGCCCCCCCCCCACCCCCCACACACACACACACACCCCTTCAAAGAAGGAGGGGTATATTGTTTTGCAGATGTCGGTTGATTAGACCAGTGCGTTTCTGGATGATAACTCAAGAATGCTTGGGCCTAGGATCATGAAAGTTCATAGGGAGGTTGGTCACAACCAGCAAATGACCCCTATTGATTTTGAGATCAGAAGGTCAAAGGTCAAGGTCACAGTGACCCGGAACAGTTAAATGGTTTCCAGATAATAACTCAAGAACGCTTGAGCCTAGGTTCAGGGAAGTTGGTTATGACCAGCAGATGATCCCAATTGTCAAGGTCACAGTGACCCGAAACAGTTAAACCATTCTTGATGAAACCTTGATAATGATTGAGCCTAGGATCACGAAACTTAGGGAAGTTGATAATGATCAGCAGATGACCCTTATTGACTTTGAGGTCAGTAGGACAAAGGTTAAGGTCACAGTGACCCAGAACTGTTAAACTGTTTCCGGATGATTACTCAAGAACGTTAGGCCTAGGATCATGAAAATTGAAAGGGAGTTGGTCATGACCAGCTGATGATTCCTATTGGTTTTGAGGTCAGTAGGTTAAAGTTCAAGGACACAGTGACCCAGAACAGTAAGACTTTGTGTACAGTGACCAAATAATTTTTAATCCTTGTGCAATTACTGAATGCATCAAGTGGGGGGTGGGGGTGGGCATTTCGTGTTCTATGAGCTCTTGTTTAATCTTTTGTCACACTGACACAGTTAGATGATATAATGAAAGTGCAGTCCCCTCGTACCCTCTGGGCAACATTTCATGCACATTCGGCTTATTCTAGGGTAGCAGGTAAACTGAACATTTTATAGAACAGTATTTTTCTACTCCCCTAAAGGAGAAGTGTATAGCTGCCGGTTTGTCCATCCCGTAATTCTTGTCCGAAGTATTTTTGAGCACCTTCGCTAGAATGTATCGAAAATTCATAACATTTGTCACTCCTTAGAGGAGATTCTTGCCCCGGTTGGATGATTTTTACTGAGTTATTGCTCTGATTATTCAACATTGTTATACCGAAATACCATTTCTTGTCCGTAGATTTCCTAAGCAACCACTGCTTGAAATCAGCGGAACTTCACAGGAGGCTTCACTTCCCAAGAGGAGATTTGCATATTATCGTTTTGTTCCGGTTGGGTGTTTTCGCTTAGTAACTGCCCTTTGATTATTCTCAGTTTTCTATAGCACCATTTCTATTCGAGAGTTTTCTTCGGGAGCCATTTGCTCCAATTCAGCAAAAATTCACACTTAAGAGGAGCCCGCCCGCTTAGCTCAGTAGGTAGAGCGTGGGCTACGGATCGCAGGGTCGCGAGTTCGATCCTCGGGCGGGGCGTATGTTCTCTGTGACTATTAGATAAAATGACATTGTGTCTGAAATCATTAGTCCTCCACCTTAGATTCATGTGGGGAAGTTGGCAGTTACTTGCAGAGAACAGGTTTGTACTAGTACAGAATCCAGGAACTCTGGTTAGGTTCACTGCCTGCCGTTACATGACTGAAATTCTGTTGAACAAAGGCGTTAAGACCAAAACAAAAACAAACAAAAAACACCTTAGAGGAGTTCAGGTCGAATGATTTTTAAGTGAATTATTTCACTTTGATAATTTTAACATTAGTTAAGCGTCATCCGTGTCCTGAGTATTTTTTAGAAATAACTTGCTTTACTTCAGTAAAACTTCACAGGAAGCTTCGCGTGCTTTTTCTCAACAGCTACTTGCTAAAGTTCTAAGAAACTTCTTTGGAAGCTTCACTACGAAGAAGAGTTATGTGCCCGTTCGGTGAACTTTTGTCCTTCTAATAAGCAATGATCAAACTTTAGGAAGCATTCATCGGTTTTACCTATATTTTATTGGGTTTTTTTAGCTCACCTGTCAAGTGACAGGGTGAGCTTTTGTGATCACTCTTCGTCCGTCCGTCCACAATATCCTTGTGAACACGATAGAGACCACATTTTGTATTTGATTTTAATCAAACTTGCACTCAACATGTATGGGCATAACATCTTGGTTCCTTTCGAAAACTGGCTAGATCCTATCATGGGTTCCAGAGTTATGGTCCCTTAAAGGGCCAAAATTTGCTAATTTTGGCTTGTTTTTTGCTCAGTAGTTTCCACGTAGTGACAGGGTGAGCTTTTGTGATCGCATTTTGTCTGTCGTCCGTTCACAATTTCTTGTGAACACGATAGAGACCACATTTTGCAATCAATTTTAATCAAATTTGCACACGACTTGTATTGGCATAATATCTTGGTTCCTTTCGAAAACTGGCAAGATCCCATCATGTATCACAGAGTTATGGACCCTTAAAGGGCCAAAATTTGCTATTTTTGGCTTGTGAACACGATAGAGACCACATTTTGCAATGGGTTTTAATCAAACTTGTACACAACCTCTATTGGCATAATATCTTTGTTCCTTTCGAAAACTAGCCATATCCCTTCGTGGGTATCAGTGTTATGGCCCCTTAAAGTGCGAAAATTTGCTATTTTTGGCTTGTGAACACGATAGAGACCACATTGTGCAATCAATTTTAATCAAACTTGCACATAACTTGTATTGGCATAATATCTTGGTTCATTTCGAAAACTGGTCATATCCCATCGTGGGTCCTAGAGTTATGGCCCCTTAAAGGGCCAAAATTTGCTATTTTAGCTTGTGAACATAATAGAGACCACATTTTGCAATTGATTTTAATCAAACTTGTACACAACTTGTACTTGCATAGTATCTTGGTTCCTTTCGAAAACTGGCCAGATCCCATCATGGGTTTCAGAGTTATGGCCCCTTAAAGGACCAAAATTTGCTATTTTGGCTTTTGCAGCCATATAGAGACTTCATTTATGGTTTGATTTGATACAAACTTGCAAAATATCTTTAGCAACAATATATCGTGGATTCCATGATGAATCCTTCAGATCCAATAATAGGTTCCGGAGTTACGGCCCCTAATTGACCCCTGAAAGAGCCAAAATTTGTTAATTTTTACCTTGTGAACACGATAGAAGTGACATTTTACATTCGATTTTAACCACTCTTATACACAACTTAAGTCACAATAAGATCTCGGTTCATTTCGAAAACCGGCTAGATTCCATCATGGGTTCTAGAGTTACTGCCCCTGAATCTGGCAAAATTTTCTATTTTGGCCCTTCCAGCGATATAGAGGTTTCATTTATGCTTTGATTTGATACAAACTTGCACAGAATGTTTATCTTGATGATCTTTAGGCCAAGTTTGAAACGGGGTCATGTTGGGTCAAAAACTAGGTCACCAGGTCAAATCAAAGGAAAAGCTTGTTAACATCCTAGATGCCACATTTATGATCCTATTTTCATGACACTTGGAGAGAATGTTTATCTTGATGATTCCTAGGACAAATTTGAAACTGGGTCATATGGGGTCAAAACTAGGTCACCTGGTCAAATCAAAGGAAAAGCTTGTTAACACTCTTGAGGCCACATTTATGACCCTATCTTCATGAAACTTTGTCAAAATGTTTATCTTGATGATTCCTAGGCCAAGTTTGAAACTGGGTCATGTGGTGTCAAAAACTAGGTCACCACTCAAATCAAAGGAAAAGCTTGTTAACACTCTGTGGGCCATATTTATGATCCTATCTTCATGAAACTTGGTCAGAATGTTTTTCTTTATGATTCCCATGCCAGTTTCGAAACTTGGTCATGTGGTGTAAAAAACTAGGTCACCACTCAAATCAAAGGAAAAGCTTGTTCACACTGTAGAGGCCACATTTATGACTCTATCTTCATGAAATTTGGTCAGAATGTTTATCTTGATGATTCCAAGGCCAGGTTTAACAGGTGAGCGATAAAGGGTCATCATGACCCTCTTGTAATTGTTTGTACAATTATTGCACTCCTGTAGTATAATGTTGCCTTAACGTATAAGAAGAGTGTAAACTTTTGTAGCATATTTTGTAGTTTTTAGCTCACCTGTCACAAAGTGACAAGGTGAGCTTTTGTGATCGCGCGGTGTCCGTCGTCCGTCGTCCGTCCGTCCGTGCGTGCGTCCGTAAACTTTCGCTTGTGACCACTCTAGAGGTCACATTTTTCATGGGATCTTTATGAAAGTTGGTCAGAATGTTTACCTTGATGATATCTAGGTCAAGTTCGAAACTGGGTCACGTGCCATCAAAAACTAGGTCAGTAGGTCTAAAAATAGAAAAACCTTGTGACCTCTCTAGAGGCCATAATTTTCAATGGATCTTCATGAAAATTGGTCAGAATGTTCACCTTGATGATATCTAGGTCAAGTTCGAAACTGGGTCACGTGCGGTCAAAAACTAGGTCAGTAGGTCTAAAAATAGAAAAACCTTGTGACCTCTCTAGAGGCCATATATTTCACAAGATCTTCATGAAAGTTGGTCAGAACGTTCATCTTGATGATATCTAGGTCAAGTTCGAAACTGGGTCACGTGCCGTCAAAAACTAGGTCAGTAGGTCAAATAATAGAAAAACCTTGTGACCTCTCTAAAGGCCATATTTTTCAATGGATCTTCATGAAAGTTGGTCTGAATGTTCATCTTGATGATATCTAGGTCAAGATCTAAACTGGGTCACGTGCCTTCAAAAATTAGGTCAGTAGGTCTAAAAATAGAAAAACCTTTTGACCTTTCTAGAGGCCATATATTTCACAAGATCTTCATGAAAATTGGTCAGAACGTTCACCTTGATGATATCTAGGTCAAGTTCGAAACTGGGTCACGTGCCTTAAAAAACTAGGTCAGTAGGTCAAATAATAGAAAAACCTTGTGACCTCTCTAAAGGCCATATTTTTCATGGGATCTCTTTGAAAGTTGGTCTGAATGTTCACCTTGATGATATCTAGGTCAAGTTTGAAACTGGGTCACGTGCGGTCAAAAACTAGGTCAGTAGGTCTAAAAATAGAAAAACCTTGTGACCTCTCTAGAGGCCATATATTTCATAAAATCTTCATGAAAATTTGTCAGAATGTTCACCTTGATGATATCTAAGTCAAGTTTGAATGTGGGTCACGTGCCATCAAAAACTAGGTCAGTAGGTCAAATAATAGAAAAACCTTGTGACATAACTAGAGGCCATATTTTCCATGGGATCTGTATGAAAGTTGGTCTGAATGTTCATCTTGATGATATCTAGGTCAAGTTTGAAAGTGGGTCACGTGCCGTCAAAAACTAGGTCAGTAGGTCAAATAATAGAAAAACCTTGTGACCTCTCTAAAGGCCATATTTTTCAATGGATCTTCATGAAAGTTGGTCTGAATGTTCATCTTGATGATATCTAGGTCAAATTCGAAACAGGGTCATGTGCGGTCAAAAACTAGGTCAGTAGGTCTAAAAATAGAAAAACCTTGTGACCTCTCTAGAGGCCATACTTGTGAATGGGTCTCCATAAAAATTGGTCAGAATGTTCACCTTGATGATATCTAAGTCAAGTTCGAAAGTGGGTCACGTGCCTTCAAAAAGTAGGTCAGTAGGTCAAATAATGAAAAAACGTTGTGACCTCTCTAGAGGCCATATTTTTCATGGGATCTGTATGAAAGTTGGTCTGAATGTTTATCTTGATGATATCTAGGTCAAGTTTGAAACTGGGTCAACTGCGATCAAAAACTAGGTCAGTAGGTCTTGAAATAGAAAAACCTTGTGACCTCTCTAGAGGCCATACCCTTGAATGGATCTTCATGAAAATTGGTCAGAATGTTCACCTTGATGATATCTAGGTCAAGTTTGAAACTGGGTCACGTGCCTTAAAAAACTAGGTCAATAGGTCAAATAATAGAAAAACCTTGTGACCTCTCTAGAGACCATATTTTTCAATGGATCTTCATGAAAATTGGTCAGAATTTTTATAATATCTAGGTCAAGTTCAAAACTGGGTCACATGAGCTCAAAAACTAGGTCACTATGTCAAATAATAGAAAAAACGACATCATACTCAAAACTGGATCATGTGGGAAGAGGTGAGCGATTCAGGACCATCATGGTCCTCTTGTTTTACTTTTGCAGCATAGTTTACATTTTCAGTCGAATTATGTCTCCCACCACACAGTGGTGTGGGAGACATATTGATTTACTCCAGTATGTGTGCCTGTCTGTCACAAAGCTTGTCCGCACTCTAAATCGAACATTTCTCATCCGATCTTCACCAAACTCCAACAGAATGTGTCTGCCAATAAGTGCTCGGCCAAGTTCGATAACTAGCCAAATCGGCCTAGGCACTTCGGAATTATGGCCCTTGATTTACCAAAAACACTCAAGATTTCTTGCGCAGTTTTACCCCTACACCGGCGCCTATACTACTAGTAGTATAGGCGTCCTTTTGATGTCAAGAAAGCGCATGCACAGGTGGATTAAGTAAACAGTATATATAAAGACTGACTTACTATTTAGATGATTAGGCAGTTGTGGGAGACATGCGCTTTTCTCAAAAGCATCTCTAGTTTGCAGATGATTTCAATATGTAATTTTATTTTACTACATTGTACATCGACTTAATGAATTGTACTTTCTGATCTTTGACAATGTAATTTGCACCCATATTTCAAATTTTTCCACAGTGTTACAGAACGCGGTGTATATAAACCATCAGCATAGTTTTTAGCTCACCTGTCACATAGTGACAAGGTGAGCTTTTGTGATCACCCTTCGTCCGTCGTCCGTCCGTGCGTCAACAATTTCTTCTCTGCACGATAATGGTTTCATTTATGATTTTATTTTAACCAAACTTGCACACAACTTGTATCACCATAAAAGCTTGGTTCCTTTTTTGAACTGGCCAGAATGATGGCCCCAGAAAGGGCCAGAATTAGCTATTTTGACCTTGTCTGCACAAACGCAGCTTCATTTATGATTTGAATTTAATCAAACTTGCACAAAACTTGTGTCACCATAAGATCTTGTTTCCTTTCTTGAACCGGCCAGATCACTTGATGGGTTCCAGAGTTATGGCTCCTAAAAGGTCCATAATTTGCTATTTTGGCTTTTGCAGACATATAGAGACTTCATTTATGGTTTGATTTGATACAAACTTGCAAAATATCTTCAACAACAATAAATCTTGGATTCCATGATGAATCTGTCAGATCCATTCATATGTTCTGGAGTTATTTATATCTGATTACCTCCCCTGATTTTAATCAAAATGGATTTATATCAGTGAGTCCTATAGGACTCATTTGAAATTTCATTATTGTCATGAGTTGGACTCAGACAATCAGGGTAGATAACTATTGACTGATTTTATGTCAAAGTACCTCCCTTTACTTGAAATTAAAATGGGTATATCTCCATAACTAATGAAGGTACTGATCTGAAATTTCATTTATGCCATCAGATGCATAGTAAAGATACATATTGACTGAATTTATGACAAATTACCTCCCTTTTTTATGTAAATGAATGTACCTAGCAGCTTCTAATGAGATTGGTTTGAAACATTATTTATGTCTTCCATGGTAAGAAATTTCTACTTTTACTTACTTTTCTAATATATTGTTGTAAAGGCTTGTACTCTGAATCTTCTACATGCACATACCAATGCATGATTACCTCCCCTGATTTTAATAAAAATGGATTTATCTCAGTAAGTATTTATAGGACTCATTTGTAATTTCATTATTGTCATTAGTTAGACTGAGACAATCAGGGTAGATAAGTATGGACTGATTTTATTTCAAATTACCTCCATTTGTTTCAAATTAAAATGGGTGTATCTCAGTAACCAATGGAGATACTTATTTGAAATGTCATTTATGCCATCAGATGGATTCGGACAATCAGGGTAGATAACTTTTGACTGAATTTATGACAAATTACCTCCCTTTATTTAATGTAAATGAATATACCTCAGCAGCATCTAATGAGATTGGTTTTAAATGTTATTTAAATCTTCCAGGGTAAGGAATAGTCTGCTAGTACAAAGATTTAGCATTTGAGTCAAATACCCTCAAACTTGGTATGGAGATTGGCTATGACTAGTACGTGACCCATAGGTCAAAAGGGATTGTTACAAGAAAGTATTTATCCTGATAATATTTTAAAGTGTATGCCTATGTGATCTTTGTCAAAACTTGATCTTATCATTAATTGTACTCATTAATTGTACTCAGGTGAGCGATACAGAGTAACTTAGTGATTGGGTCAGAAGTGTCTATGTTATCACACTTTGTTCTCCAGCAATTAACGTTTTAACACATACTTTGAATTTTGTTAAGAGTTGTCATAAGTATGTATTAATATACAGTGACTAATACTTTGCTTTTTCGTGCAATATTAAAAATTGAAACACAGTTGTACACGACAGTAACTGATGCTAATAACCAAAAGTGGCACAATAACTGATTTTTAGCTCGGCTTCTCGAAGAAAATTTAGAGCTATTGCACTCGCCCCATCGTCGGCGTCGCCGTTGGATAAAGTTTTTGATAAAGTCAGATACCTCTGTTAGATAGAGATATTGACTTGAAAATTAAAATAGGTATTTACTATCAAAGTCTACACCAGGAAAATAATCCCATAACTTATCCTAAGTACAGGGTTCAAACTTTATACTTAGTAACTAAATGATTCTACAGAAATATCACCATTGCTTTTATGGTCAGTGTCTCAAAGGTCAATTTCACAGGGACCAAAGTTTTCCTTTTCGAATTCTTTCATTACCAAACGTTCATCGACAATAATATTCATTACATATATATATTGTATCTTCTTACCAACTTTGAAAATGAATTGTATTAAAACTTATTTATGTTATATCTAAAAATGTTTGAAAGTAGTTTGCAACCGAGTATTTCTTGACATGCATTTTTAGCCCACCATCATCAGATGGTGGGCTATTCAAATCACTCTGCGTCCGTGGTCCGTCGTCCTTCCGTCCGTCTGTCCGTCATTCCGTCCGTCCGTCCTTCCGTTAACAATTTCTCGTTATCGCATCTCCTCAGAAACTACCAGGGGGATTTTGACCAAACTTTGTCAGAATGATGTATTGGTACCCTAGTTATGTCCCCCTGAAAATCAGACTGGTTCAACAATTTTTTAGTAAGTTATGGCCCTTTGTTTATTTCTATAATTTACAAAGATTTATATTGGGAAAAACTTTGAAAATCTTCTTGCCCAAAACCACAGAGCCTAGGGCTTTGATATTTGGTATGAAGCATCATCTAGTGGTCCTCTACCAAGATGATTCAAATTATTTCCCTGGGGTCTAATATGGCCCCGCCCTGGGGGTCACATAGTTTATATAGACTTATATAGGGAAAAACTTTGAACAACCTCTTGTCCAAAACCACAGGGTCCAGGGCTTTGATATTTTGTATGTGACATCATCTAGTGGTCTTCTACTAAGATTGTTCAAATTATCCCCCTAGGGTCAAATATGGCCTCGCCCTGGGGGTCACATGGTTTACATAGACTTATATAGGGAAAAACTGAAAATCTTCTTGTCCAAACCACAAAGCCTAGGGCTTTAATATTTGTAATGTAGCATCGTCTAGTGGTTCTCTACCAAGTTTTTTAAAATTATCCCCCTAGGGTCAAATATGGCTCCGCCCCGGGGGTCACATGGTTCATATAGACTTATATAGGGAAAGCTTTTAAAAACTTCTTGTCAATAACCTACAACATTTAAATTTGGACCACATGTATGGTTTTGAGTGGCAAGATGAACCTTGATATGAGTTGACCTTTGACATTGACCTAGTGACCTAATTTCACATTTTTGAAGGTACAGGCTTCAAATTTGGACCACATGCATAATTTCGTGTTCCGAAATGAAATTTGACCTTGATTTTGACCCAGTGACCTACTTTCACATTTCTCAAGCTACAGCCTTCAAATTTGGACCACATGCCTGGTTTTATGTACCGAAACAAACTTTGACCTTTACATTGACCTAGTGACCTACTTTTACATTTTTGAAGGTACATGCTTCAAATTTGGACCACATGCATAGTTCTGTATTCCGAAATAAAATTTGACCTTGATTTTGACCTATTGACCTACTTTCACATTTCTCAAGCTACAGCCTTCAAATTTGGACCACATGCATGGTTTTGTTTACCGAAACAAACTTTTACCTTTACATTGACCTAGTGACCTACTTTCACATTTTTGAAGGTACAGGCTTCAAATTTGGACCACATGCATAGTTTTGTATTCCGAAATAAAATTTGACCTTGATTTTGACCTAGTGACCTACTTTCACATTTCTCAAGCTACAGCCTTCAAATTTGGACCACTTGCATAGTTTTGTCTACTGAAATGAACTTTGACCTTAAGATTGACCTAGTGACCTACTTTCAAATTTCTCAAACTACAGTCTTCAAACTTGATGCACATGCATAGTTTTGTGTACAAAGAACTTTGTCCTTGAAATTGATCTAGTGACCTACTTTCACATTTCTCAAGCTACAGCTTTCGAATTTTGACCACATGCACATTGTTGTGTACGGAAATGAAATTTGACCTTGAGCTAGTCAATAAGTCTTGAAATTTGGAACACACAAAAATGGCACATTGGTGGGCGCCAAGATCACTCTGTGATCTCTTGTTAGACTCGTGCAGTCATCATTTAGAATTAAAAGTGGGCCAGTGGTCTAGTGGTAACACGTTTAACCAGAGGTCCGGGGTTCGAATCCCGGTCCAGGCACTGGAAATTTCTGAGATGCTCTTTAGTGTTACCCACCTAACTATGAGGCCTGCACTGGTTCTTCCCAGGAAAGACGGCTTCCCGTTTATCGGTGCTATACACCGGACATGTAAAAGAACCAGACTGTCTATTCGCAAAGAGCTAGGCTAAGTTAGCCGGCCAGGCCTGTATCTAAAATTGATGTCTCTCTATGTATTATCGGGGCTTTATCTCACTCTGTCCCTCTGGTCAGATCGCTCTGTGTAGAGGATGAATTTCGTGCCCTGTGTTTCAAGTCTGTATGCCTTTAAATAATAGCTATATATGTACTTGCATGCAAAACTTTAACCAGGATTTTCTATGTCCAAAAAGGGGCATAATTTGGCCAAAATGCATGTCAGAGTTAGAGTTATGGGACTTTACCCAGTGAGGTTGGTAATTAATTTAGAGAATGAAAAATAAGTTTCAAAGCTATATGCCTTTAAGTGATAGCCATATGTACTTGCATGCAAAACTTTAACCAAGGTGTGACGCCAATGCCAGGGTGAGTCGAATAGTTGAGCTAATAATGATAATAATAATGATAATAATTTCTTCTGTTTAACATAAACACATATTTCATTACATTGGCATTCATTTGGCAGCTAAGACTAAACAAACAAATTGATCATCATAATTAAAGTTGTATTGTTGTTCACCTATTGTTTTTTTTTTCATTAGAAATACTTCAATGTGAAAAGTAAAAATATACAGTTACATTTTTATCTATTTTCCCTCCAGTTCCTTTGAGTTTGCATATAGATAAATATGTATTTTTACTTTGTGTGAATACTGTTTAAATCCAATAAGTAAGTTTTAATTTCACATCAATTTTACATTAGTACTTTCATGGTTTGGGGTAATTTTCCTTAGATTTTACTGCGCAGAACTACTTGTAAGTTTCAAACTTGGATTTTATGCACCGGTAAGTGGAGCTTTTGTTTGAGGTTTCTGTCTGTTGACTAATTTAGTTTCTTGCTTATTTACTGTCATTGTATAATCGGAATAAAGAGAGTATAGAAATCTTATACTTAGAAAAAAGCACAAACTGGCGTTTCTTTTGTGTGTAACCCATTTGTATAAACTAGATATTATTTAAACAGGACCTTTAATTTATAGACACAACAATAGCGGTTAACAAGACACCTGCCTCGGTAGCTTAGAAGTAGATAGCCCGCTTCGAGAGGATAATACTAAGACTGGATCAGCCAGGTTTCAGTATACTATGGCTGGCGGTATCATGTCACGTGTTTATGGCGTGATGTTTCTGTCAGGCAGCACTATAAAATTTAGCCTTGTTTTCACAGCTACACCGTCGTTTATATGACTGAGACAAAAAATGGTTGAAAAAGAACGAACTCGGACGCACACGAATTATGTTACCGCCTCAAAGACGACGAAGTTTGCGAAAATAAACTGGTAGTAGCAATCTGCCTTGCATCTCGCCGATGACGGACGTGTATTCATAGTTACATAATTATCTAATTTGAAATAATAAACAACTCAGCAAAAAAGCAACAAACCCTAATTCAGCACCAGAGATGCCAACGATCCTCATAACTGATGAGGGCGTGGACAAGTTACTAATGGGGCTAAATTCAAATAATTCACTTAGATTCATCAAAAGAAATGTCAAAACAAAAACAGAAAAGTAAAAGAACCAGCTTACAACACCTATGTCTGCCCACAGCTGAATACTGTTCCACTGTATGGCACCCTTGGCAAAAATCACTCGCATGCAAAATTGAACGAGTACAACGATCTGCAGCTCGATACGTATGTAACAACTATGGTCAAACAAGCAGTGTCACCCAAATGCTTAATGATCTCAACTGGCAATCCCTTGAACAATGCCGCATTAAAAATTCCCTTATATTTTTTTTAAAATAAGGTACAGTTTTATTGCAGTTGACCATAACCATCTCACACCTACAAGGAACCTGAACTACTTGTTCGCACAATCTCACACGCAATACCATTCACACTCCTTTTTTCCAAGAACAATTCGTTCCTGGAATGGTCTCCCCCTACATATACAGCCCAGCCCCAGTTTGATTCTATTCACGGAGAGGCTGGCAACTGTAACTTTCTAATCTCTATCTATGTTTTTATTTTAGTAATTGAATTGCACCTAATGAGCTTGCTCATCTTTTAACAGTCCGTCCCAGACAAAACGTCTCCCAGTTGTAACAAGTCGAAAGATTTCCTGCGGCCAGAAGTTTTACAGACCAGAAATTGTTGATAGTAACTTATGGGTGAATAACGTACTTGTTTTGTTTTTTATTATACCATTACGCTTTAGTGTAAGCACTCCATTCTACATGATTTACAAGTAGATATATGAAATATGTATTTCTTAATTCTGAAATTTATTGTTTTGAGCAAAAATAACTATATTTCCCTTTCATGTATAACATAACTTTTAGCTCAACTGGTCGCATTCCTTGACTATTGAAATACTTTACTAGAGCTTTCACAAATGTGGTTCATGCCTTCACCTGGACTTGCTTGACAACACAGGACCATAATCTAGGAAATTGAAGAGCAATTAACATAAAAACCCTTATGCACAACAAGGTATCAATATTGATCATTGCTGAAAGTTTGAATAAATTATATGAAATAATGAATGAGGAATTCAGGTCACAAACATTTCTCTATATATCATATAGAGTGCTAGCTATATTGCAAAAACGGCGTTCCATAAATGCAATAAGCCAATCGCATATCGGTAAAAAGTCACGTGAAATCACCCAGTCTCCATGTGCTCCACTACTTGTTGCATTCCAATATACCTGCGGCCATCAGGCAGGTAATCAGAATTGATTGTTGGTCAGTAAAATGTAGATGAGATAATGAATTCCATTCACTATGCTTCATTGCCAACCGCCACCTTTGTTTGGAAGAGGTCAATAATAACTCGTATACTGCTTAAAAGACCTTAATTGCCGGTGTAATGAAGTATTTCGACCCCCATAGAATAACGACCCCCCGGTCATTATTCTATAGAAAATGTGACTCCTTTCCTGTAAAATATTGACTCCCCTTATAAAAAAACTGACTCCCTTTGAAAACTCTATAGAATAACGACCCCCGGTCATTATTCTATAGAAAAACTGACCCTCCAAGTAAAATACTGACTCCCTAAAGATGACTCCCTTCGAATCTCATAGAATAACGACCCCGGTTATTATTCTATAGAAAAAGTGACTCCTTCCATGTAAAATACTCACTGCCGAAATTACTACATTCGAACTCTCATACAATATCGATTCCCGGCTCCTAAAAAGACTTTCGACTATAATATCTATTAAAAAGTGGTCCCCACCAAACCTAACGGACATTTTTACTAGATCTACAACTCTAATACATTCCATTTCCAATAGTTAACATTTTGATTGTACTACTACTACTGGTGCCGCTACTTCTACTGCTATTACTACATGTACTTCTACTTCTACTACTACTTCTACTACTACTACTACTACTACTACTACTACTACTACTACTACAACTGCTACTACTGATACTACTATACTTGCTTCCACTAATACGTCTTGTACATCTACCTCTTCTTCTCCTGCTGCTGTTGTTGCTGTCACTTATTCCTCTGCTGCTGCTGTTGCTATTGCAACTGCAACTGCAACAGCAACTGCAACTGCCACTACCACTGCCACTACTACTACTACTACTACTACTACTACTACTACTTTCTATTGTTGCCACTACCGTACTTTACTGCTACTGCTAAGTATTGCAACTTCTATTAATATTAAGTTCTATGCTAGCAGTATCGTGTGCAGTTTTCTTCTGAAGAATTACTTCATACCGAAGTTTGCAGGGATTATTGACACTGGTGTGTTTTGTAAACGTATTGTGAATTGTTATTTTCTTGAAAAAAAAAAGTATACACCAAGATACAGCGTCTAGAAATAGAATCCCCTTTCCCGTTGCGGAGTGCTCTGATTTCTGTGTCAAGTCATGGTATCTGGGGCTAATGGTCAAACGGAAAGACGGACGGACGGACGGACGGACGGACAAGGGCAAATCTATATGTCCCCTCCCCCGAGTGGGGGCATAAAATGCAGCAATTAGGCCTTAGATACATGAGTTATCACTAAATTTGACCAAATGACCGGGGGTCGTTTTTTTATGGGAGTCAATTTTCTTCATGAGGTTCAGTTTACTTCACGTGGGGGAGTCATAGTACTATGATCTGGAGGTCATAATACTATGACCGGGGGGTCACTTTTTCTATAGAATAATGACCGGGGGGTCATTATTCTATGGGGGTCGAAATACTTCATTACACCGGCTTAATTGCTCACAGTACAATAAAAATTGATGCATGCTATTACAAATGAAGACTGGTGTGCACTCTAAGTGATTTATAAGTAAAGAAAACTATCAAGAGTTTTACGGAAGTGCAACAGTTTGATCTGTTCGAAGTATGGATTTTGAGCACATTAGCAGAAATAACAATAAGAAATGATAAAATGGCAAAATTTACAAATTAGAAAAGAAAATCAGCAAGATTTAATTGCTACAAATGAGTTTGGGATTTGACAGAATATATCCCTCATTTTCGAAAAAGAATATGCATGATTTTGCGGCATACAAATAATGTCTAATTACTGTTAACATTTTACATCTTTATCACTATACAAATTTCTGTCAGTTATTTTGTTTGGGCTTTTGTCTTTTTTCGCACACTACCATGACGTATTTCTATTATGTATTACCTTCACTTTGTTGGATTCTATTGTATTCTCTATCTTTACAAGTAATAGCGGCTCAAATTAGAGGTAGATAAAGACTGACTTCAGACATAGGTTCGACGCCATGTCACAGAGAACTAAAGCATCGGACTCCAATCATCTTGCTTTCCATGTTTAGCTCACTATTTTATAACAAAAAATGTTCAGAGGCCTAAATAATGAAGCACTATTCCTAAAGGATGTAGTACGCCTTTTTTCCGAACAGCAAAATGCTTGCCTAGTTGAAGCACGTGCCGGCATAATAGTGGAATAAATTCAGTAAAAATATCGTGACCTCTGGAACATAAGGCATGATTGTTCCGCCACTTGAAACGGAATGAAATTATTATATTTTTATTATCATTAATGTGTTTTCCAAAAACATTTTTATATGGGCCGCGCCGTGAAAAAACCAACATAGTGGGTTCGCGACCAGCATTCGCGCAGTCTGGTCAGGATCCATGCTGTTCACTAACAGTTTCTATAATTGCAATAGGCTTTTAAAGCGAACAGCATAGATTAGAGACCGTACCATAGCTCTTCGCATTCTTCGATTTTTCAAATAAAGTGGTTTTTACAAGAGCACCGGTTACGAATAAAAATGTAAACAACGGACTCTGTCTATAAATTATTTGAATGAATGAATGATCGTCGATCTTAGTCATAATACTGATTGACAGTGAATGCTAATGACTCCATATGTTGCAGAAAGGTATTTAGTTTGTAACTGTAATTTCCTATCAATTGATACACTCTCGAAACTGGTTAAGTAATTGCTTATATTAGGACAAAGCCCACTGTCTTTGCCATTCGCCAGCTGCTAAAGAGGCAGATATATAAGATTCAGTGTAAGTTATATTTCACTGGTACTACCAGTTAGTAAGTTCATACTCTAAATAACATGTCAGAGAACTTTGGGCAGTTTTTACCGATTAAAACGTTTACAGCATTAGATTATGTGTTATTTTCACAAAACTGTTCCAGTTCACGTAATGTAATCGGTGCACTTAAACTGCCTAGCTATAGCAACTGCTGTTATAGGGAAGTGGTAGAGTGTCTGCCTTAGGTGTGAGAGGTCCTGGGTTCGAGTCCCAGTTAGAGCCTAACAATTTTCATTCTGCTACAGCATCTTGTTGCTGTTAAAGGATTGTTCCAGTTGTTTTATATTTTTAGCACACAGTATCTCGGATCATTATTTAGCAATCCAGATCACAGTTGAATGTTAAATCAAATTCATCCAAGTAGAAAATATTCGCTATATTATGTCCCTTTGATGTTTCTGCTCTCCAGGTGCAAGAAGAGTTACATTTCCTTGAACACAAAATTTTCTTTTACATGAAAATATTAAATGCTCATAACTACGCTTCTGGTTAAAATATTGTTAATATATCTGTTTTTGAGAAATATATGTACATTTGTCTTCATTTCAAAGCTTTTTAACTTCATACCTATGATTTGAAAAACTTAGGTACTATCTCTACATAGATCCTGACCAGACTGCGCGGATGCTCAGGCTGGTCTGGATCCATGCTGGTCGCAAACCCACTTTGTTGGTTTTCTCATGGCGCGGCTCATATTATGATGCTGAAACATCGTATCAGTAGATATCAAATAACATAAACACGATTCTAAAATACTCTGCATTGGTTCACACATTTAGATGGATATGTTAGACGTAAATTATATATTTAGATGGATATGTTAGACGTAAATAATGACATTGTGTTTTGTTTGTTATGTCAAGTGGTTTTCGTTAAACAAAATGACCAAATAAACAACATTAATAGTAAATGATACGTTTTAATCGATAGACAAAAAATATTTTTGACAATTTTACAGCAAAATGATATGTTCGTTTTTTTTTTCCATAATATAATATACAGGTAAAACAACAGCTTACTTTCGAATGAATGTATGTATTCTGTATATTTTCATGTTTAACACTTATTCAACGTATTCTTTTTCTTCTTGAGACAATAGATGAAATATCTTTTATTTTATTTTCGACTCTGAAAATAGTGAAAACTGCAATATTCGTCTCATTAACGTATAAGTTTTAGCAGATTTAAATGCTGCAAAATCATCAAGAAATCAAGGAGTTAAAATATTGTAACGTTTTCGCCGAGCGGTATTTTTACTAATTTATATTTAGCGTTCTAAACTTACTTTCACAGTAGTTGCTTTAAACAAAATTATGGTCTGAAACTTGTAATTGTCTCGAGCCTATTAGTCTCGAACCACAGTGTCAGACGAATGCCTGATAAAATATTTTTAACCTAAATGAATAAATAAACTAAATAATTACTTTAACACAATGTATGAACCTATTCCTCAAGCAACTTAGGTTTTGATTGGAGACAAATAATTGAAAAAATATTCGAAATGTTTGATACTGATAACTAAATAATAAGTTCAATTTGTTTGAAACTATTGAAATATTGCTGTATCAGCGTGGCCTTTATATCTTGTATCAACCCATTCTGAGACACTCAATTATCAACCAGTCCTGTCTGGAACCTGCGACCCGAAAAAGACAATTAGTTTCAGAGAACCCCTCAACTTAGAGCATAGGCCGTTTTTCTGTGGGGAAAGCCTTACCAGGAATTTCCATTTGAACTAATACTTACATTCAATGTTATTTATTTTCTGGATCTTCTCTCTCAAGCTGCTGTCAACGTTCTGTTCTACGAGCAAATGCTGTATATATAACAACTTTCAAGTATACGGGCAACCTTGGCTACTTCCGTGGACTCCGTTTTGCGATCAGTCGAGCTCCGTTTACTGTCTTCATAGACACTGCATAACGCCATATGAAAAAAAAAACCAACAAAAAATAACAGAATTACTTCATAAAACAACATTATCTTCATTAAAATTCGATTGAAATGAACATTTCAAAAAGATATTAGTCATAAAATTCAACTTGCATTGCCTTTTTAAGCTGTATTTCTTAATTTTCTTTAAAAAAAATCGAAATAAAATTATTTTGAGATAAACTTATTGAACTCAAAGGAAAAGTACTTTAAAAGAAAAGATAAACTTACAGGGCGTGGACGGTAGCATGCATTTCCACTACCATTCATGAATATTTTGAACATTTTTGTCGTGTTGAGCGATCTGTGGAATTTCCACTTTATCTATTTCATTACAATATATATAAGCCAGCATTTTTTAGCTCCACGTCTCGGAAAATAGGGGGTTATTCTACTCGCCCCGGCGTCTGCGTCGGCATGAGCTTTCTTGGTTAAAGTTTTTCGGCAACCTTTGTTTTTCTGTCATATCTTTGTTACTATTACTTATATTTTACTGTACGTTCACATAAACATTGTCCAGCATACAAACAAAGTATGTTCAGGGGCTGGACCCATTATACCCAAGGTCAAGGTCATAAAGTTGTCATACTTGGAATTATTTTCATGTTAAATGTTTTTCAAAAGCTTCGTTTATAGACATATCTTTGGTACTCTAAAAGATAATGACTTGAAATTATAACTTTCTTTACAATCATTATCTAAATGTTTGGTTACAATCCCCATAACTCGCAATGAGTTTTTGACAGAATTGTGCCCCTTTCATACTTAAAGATTTTTGGCAATCTTCGCTTTCAGGATATAACTTCAGTACAATATAAGATAAAGACTTGAAACATAAAATGTATCTTTATCATCATCATCTGCATGTGTGGTAACAATCCCAATAACTCTAATTTGTGTTCATGACAGAATTGTGTCCTTTCCATATTTACATTTTTGACAAGCTTCGCTTTCTGGACATAACTTGGGTGCTATATGAGATAATGACTTGAAACTCAAAATATATATTTACCATCATCATCTGCACGTGTGGTAACAATTCAAATAACTCTAATTTGTGTTCATGACAGAATTGTGCCCTATGGTGTATCTTCCTTTTAAAGTAGAGGTCTCTTATTGAGACATATATTCATTTTACTGTCAGATCGCCGAATCGTGGAGCGCGCTGTCTAATGGACAGCTCTTGTTTTTATATTATGTAATATCAAAACTAGGAAGCAAGTTTATGAACATTATGCATACATGGATAGTACTCTCAAAAATCTCGATATATTTAAGTACAGTTTATTGACTGAAGACACGTAGAACGTTTCGTTGAAATCATTAGTTTCTAAAATTATGTTTGACTGTTTAATAATTGTAGCTCGGATGTCATGATTCAGGCTACTACACTTACGATTATCATGACAGCTCGCCTTTGCGAGACTGTATTACATTAGGATTGTACTATAAAAATAGCAAAAAAAAAACGAGCGCATCCTTGCAGCTTCACTTTTCATTACAAATGCAAAGAAAGCGACGAATCTCAGTAATGTAATAGTGAAACATAAAAGGCAATAGGCTTATTGAAAAGTGGACAATAGAAACGGATCTTTCAACGCAGATATTTTCCTCCACAGTTCGCAATTTTATATAGGAGCCATTATGAATGAACGAAAAAATTTCAATGACGCGGAAAGAACGAATATAGAAAATTTGTTCATTTACGCGGAAAGAAACAGTATGGCTTCTACAGAAGTATGCGATATTTAAAGACAAATATTCGAGTTCTTTTTCTTGAAATACGCGTTTCCAGTATCATTGCTTTTATTTCAGCCAGTGAGAGTACTTGTTTTCAAAGCCACACGGTACTTGAAGATAGGTGTTTTTCAAGTTAATAATTGCCTAAAAAGACATCGCAGGCTATTTTAATTCTGGAAGTTAATGATTAAAAGTATTAGAGCCCTTTCATTAGCTTTAATATATGTTTTACTGCTCTCTAAAACAAACTTCTTCTGCGGCGATGGGAAGGTGTGGGTTGGGGGAGTGAAGGGGCAGTATAGAAATCTCTGTTCCGTCAGTCCTTGTCCCGCCCCGTCCCTTCTAGGGAACCATCAGCCCTTGTCCCACCCCGTCCCTTCTAGGGAACCAGTACTGACATCAAGTTGGAACATACAATATTTCATTCTGGATCATAAGTTCATATACAAGATTCCGTAATTCTTGACTTCTGTTTTGACAAAATTATTTGCCCTTTTCCAGCATTGACATTTCTTTTAACATTTCTGAAATTTTTGTGTGCATTTGACTGAAATTTCACACAAACCATTTTTAATCATAATGTTAGTTTTCACACGAAGTCCTGTAACTATTATTTTGACAATTTTATTCTCTTTGAAAATTGACAAGAATTGTGTTTTCTCGGACCATCCCTGAATCAAATTGAAATATTGCTTTAATTAGAACTTGAGAATAAATTGAAAACAGAAGTCAACTTCAAATACCAGGACACTTAACTCTGACTTGTTTTGATATATGTATTTCCCTTTTTAACTTTGAAAATGGCAAAAAAAAACTTTTAATATTTCTAAAATCTATTCATGCATTTGATGGAAACTTCACACAAACTTAAAAAAAAAGAATTATTCTTAGTTTATATATCAACTTCTACAGCTCTGTCTATTATTTTGACAAAATCAATCCGCCTTTTTACTTATAAAGTGTAACAAAAATGTTGATTTCATAAAAAAATCATTGAAAGTAATGAAGGCATTATATTAAAATTCAAAACAGGTTGTTCCATAATTCTTACGTAAATATCATTTAGTAAAATCTAGGCATCTTCATGCAATGTGGAAACATATTTCAATGATACACACTTCAAGTCGGGTTCATATGAACTTTGTGTTTGTATGGGCTTTCATGGTAGGTAGTAGCAATATGAACGTTGTTCTATTTAAGCCCTGAAACCAAAAAGGTCTGCTGTGGTACAACTTATGCATTTTTCTTGCAATGTTAGTTCATAATGCAATTATACAGACAAATCGGGTCAAATTCTATATATATGAACTCTGTATTTTATTTTGAAAAACATAATTCACCCTTTTGAACGCTCAACATGTTCAAGGTGGTTTATTCTTAAATTGCTCTATCATCAATGGAGGTATTTCACTGGAGTTTTACGTTAACATGTTTGCACAGGAGGAAGTTGAAATACCAGAATATATATAACTATGACTGTATTTTCATAGAAAATTGTTTCCCTTTGTTTTTAGCTCACCTGAGCACGAAGTGCTCAAAGGTGAGCTTTTGTGATTGTCCGTCGTCAACAATTTGACTGTTAACACTCTAGAGGTCACAATTTTGACCCAATCTTAATGAAACTTGGTCAGGATGTTACTCTCAATAAAATCTTGGACGAGTTTGATATTGGGTCATCTGGGGGTCAAAAACTAGGTCACCAGGTCAAATCATATAAAAATCTTGTTAATACTCTTGAGGTCACAGTTTTGGCCCAATCTTAATGAAACTTAGTTAGAATATTACTCTTAATAAAATCTTGGACGAGTTTGAAATTGGGTCATCTGGGGTCAAAAACTAGGTCACCAGGTCAAATCCAAGGAAAACCTTGTTAATACACTAGAGGTCACAATTTTGGCCCGATCTTAATGAAACTTGGTCAGAATGTTTCTCTTAATAAAATCTTGGACGAGTTTGATATTGGGTCATCTGGGATCAAAAACTAGGTCACCAAGTCAAATCAAAGGAAACTCTTGTTAACACTCCATAGGTCACAATTTTGGCCCAATCTTAATGAAAATCAGAATGTTACTCTCAATACAATTTTGGACGAGTTTGATATAAGGTCATCTGGGGTCAAAAACTAGGTTACCATGTCAAATCAAAGGAAAAGCTTGTTAACACTCTAGAGGTCATAATTTTGTCCCAATTTTAATGAAACTTGGTCAGAATATTACACTCAATAAAATCTTGGACGAGTTTAATATTGGGTCATCTGGAGTCAAAACCTAGGTCACCTGGTCAAATCAAAGGAAAAGCTATTTAACACTGTAGAGGCCACATCTATGACTGTATCTTCATGAATTTTGGTCAGAAAGTTAATCTTGATGGTCTCAAGGTCCAGGATGAATTTGGGTTGTGTAGGATCAAAAACTAAGTCACCAGGTCAAATCAAAGGAAAAGCTAGTTAACACTGTAGAGACCACATTTATGACCATATCTTAATGAAACTTGGTCAGAATGTTGATCTTGGTGATCTATAGGTCAAGTTCAAATCTGGGTCAGGTGGGGTCAAAAACTAGGTTACAAGATCAAATTAAAGGAAAAGCTTGTTAACACTCTAGAGGCCACATTTATGACTGTATCTTCATGAAACTTGGTCAGAATGTTAATTTTGATGATCTTTAGGTCAAGTTCGAATCTGGGTCGTGTGGGGTAAAAAAACTAGGGCACCGGGTCAAATCAAAGGAAAAGCTAGTTAACACTAGAGATCACATTTATGACCATATCTTTATGAAACTTGATCAGAACGTTAATCTTGATGATCTTTAGGTCAGTAGGTCAGGTGAGCGATACATGGCCTTCATGGCCCTCTTGTTTCTTTTAATTTTTCACACAAAAAATTATATGACTTAACGCCGTGAAACCTAAATGAACATTACAAGTATCATACAAGATTTTAAACAGTTTTCTTCCATTTTCAGTTGTATTAAAAATTTTCATTTTCACTACATTACTACAACCGAAATGTTTTTGAAATAACTTGACCAAATCTGACTAGTAAAAGAGACAAAATGCACCCAGACTGACTAGTACCACAAAGCAAAAAACAATTGAATTCACTCGGAATATTCACATATTACTTTCATAATAAAAATTATATTCGATTTTGGAAGTGGTTTTAGCAACCTTGAAGATGTGAAGTTATAGTAAATTACTTATGAAAGCTGGTAATCCATTCCATAAAGTACAGCCCATGTAGAAAAGAGATCAAACCCCAAAACCTTTGACCTTTGGAACTGTAAAAGAACCCCTCTCCCGGAACCTTGTATTGTGGCTGTGGATAGTCTACCAAATAGAACTCAATGCAGTAGAAAATCCCCATGAAACGAATAAATCAGGTCATCGACATCCTTTTCAATATCAAAGGAGATCAACACAAGATGCTTACATTGTGCGATAGGTTACGATGTACACATAGCCGCTTTCCATATCGACATGTCGGTATGTTTCCGATTGATACCTGAATAGCGCTTTGACCTACAGGCGTCAAACTTTATTATCATTCGGATGATTGCCTGCGGTAAATAGAAGATATGTATTGGACGGATTACACCAAACCGGAAGTGACTACTCAGTGTTACATGTGAAGTAGTCCAAAATGTAGTTCCATGCTATGGATGAAATCTGGTATAATGAGTGACATGAGGAGGTGACAGTTAAATTTTTGGCTTATGTTTATTGCTTATAGTATTGAGAATAGATCTAGACCATTTTCATTGTAAATTTCTTGAAATAAGTTTTATTCTTTGCGAAAAATGTCTACCTACGCGTAACTGCTAAACGGCTGTTTTCATGGGGGCATTTTTAGAGAGTGATGTTTCTCAGAACAGATTATTTTTCTTACATTCAACATAAAATGTCAATATTTTTCTATTTTTGATAAGAAGACATGTTATACTAAATGACCATATATGGTTTTCATATCATTGAAATGCTCTAAAGTGCTGAAAATGAGGTATGAATGTTTTGTTATTAATATGAAATAAATAAGGAATTGAATTGGTAGAATGTAACCTGTATTGTTGTTGTGTTTTCGCTCAGTTGTTCAAAGGTCCAGGTCGCAGTGACCTTGAACTGAAAACGGTTTCCAATTGAGAACTGAAGAACCTTGCCTGTAGTCAGTAGATGCCGCCTTTTATTGGGGTCTATATGTCAAAGGTCAATGTCACAGTGGCCTCGAGACTGAAAACGGTCTCCGATCTATAACTGAAGAATGATGTAACCTAAAGGCATCGAACTTCATAGGATAACTGCATGTGGTCTGTAGATGACCTCTTTTGTTTTTGGTCAGTTAGTTAAAGGTCAAGGTCGCAGTGACTTTTAGACTGATGACGGTTTCAAATCGATCACTGAAGAACGCTTTGGCCTACAGGTGTCAAACTTCATAGCATGATTCCTGTGGTCAGTAAATGACCCGAATTATTTTTTGGGGGACATTTGGTTAAGGGTCAGTGTAATTCAATATTGGATGATTGCCTATGGCCTACAAGTGTCAAACTTTCTATTTCCTAGATTAGTTGCCTGTGGTCAGTAAATGACCTCTGTTGTTTTTTTAGTCAGTTAGTCAAAGGTCAAGGTAGATTAATATTGGAATTGAATGTTTTGTCATAATATACATACCAGATTTCCTAGATAAAGTACAACATACTCTCTCTTTTGAAATATATAATTTTCGCTATACACGATATACTCAGGCTGTTTATGAGCTACATATTTTGCGTTATGTAATGTATAGTCCGGTTGATTGCGAAAAATATGTATAGATTGCGCTGTATAATGTTATACACTGTACAACATATACTTAGACTGTCTGTGAACTACATATTTTGCCATGATTTTTGCGAAATCATTTAAAAATATTGTCGAGTGAAACAATGAAAAGATATAAACATAAACTTTATCGTTTTTAATATTAATAATTTGAAACAAACAAAACCTTTTTACAGAACAATGGTACCCGCCCGCTTAGCTCAGTAGGTAAGAGTGTTGGTCTTCGGATCGCGGGATCGTGAGTTCGATCCTCGGGCGGGGCGTGTGTTCTCCGTGACTATTTGATAAACGACATTGTGTCTGAAATCATTAGTCCTCCAACTCTGATTCATGTGGGGAAGTTGGCAGTTACTTGCGGCGAACAGGTTTGTACTGGTACAGAATCCAGGAACACTGGTTAGGTTAACTGCCCGCCGTTACATGACTGAAATACTGTTGAAAAACGGCGTTAAACCCAAAACAAACAAACAAATACAGAACAATGGCACTAAGAAATGATTATATATTTCTACACTATAGTCGACATTTCAAAAAGTATTCTCTTTTAACTATATTATATTTGCATGAAGGTAGTGAAAACAAAGGCTGTTGCGTAATTGTTGAAAGTCCCGAAATGTGGAAATGACACATCACAACGCTCAAACAAGAATATTTCGAAATGATGAAGGTACAGGCCTTGCTTGATAATGTCCCTTGTATATCGTTCTACGGCTAACAAATATTTTAAACATGTCAGACTCTTCAACATGAATGAGTTAAATCAAACTGTTAAATTAAAATAATGTTAAACAATGATTGATTTAATTACACTATTATTCTACTTTAGATTTCGTTATCTGGTATCAGATATGCAAACACTATATGTATATATTCGGACCAGTATACAAATGGATGGTAGTAATAATTTTTCATAGCAAGAATATTTCATTCGCTTTAAGCCGCAATGTCTAATTCTATTTCGACATCTTTTCATCCCATCTGGATAGCTAAAATTATAATTGGTATACTACAATTAGATAAATGAGAACCAAAGTTTCTAAATAGAACATGTGCAGTTATGTTCAAACTAGTAAATTATCAATAGTGTGACGAAAGAAAAATATTGGGTACATAGAATTAATAAGAGGAATGCTGCTACAATGATTTTTTTTTTAATATCCGTAATACCATCGGGAAACCAAGCAAAAATAATAGCCGACTAGGTTTGACTGAGTCTGTTTATGAGAGGTAATGAAACGTGCAAAAGGCTGCCCCAGCGCAATGTAATCTGGTCAGCATATACCACGCAACCAAGCAAAAATAATAGCCAACTAGGTTTGACTGAGTCTGTTCATGAGAGGTATTGAAACGTGCAAAAGGCTGCCAACAGCGCAATATAATCTCTCGTAAGCATAGCACGCAACCAAGCAAAAATAATAGGCGACTAGGTTTGACTGAGTCTTTCATGAGAGGTAATGAAACGTGCAAAAGGCTGTCCCCAGCGCAATATAATCCCTGGTAAGCATAGCATGCAACCACGCAAAAATAATAGCAGACACGGTTCCATTAAGTCTGATCACAAATGAAACAACCGATGAGTGCGTTTTCCGAATGTGTCTGTCATTCTTTACATATGACCGTGATGATTGTTGATAGCCTTCACATTCAGTTGGTTACGTCACTGCAGTGCCGTATATCATCATCTTTAGGATATACGGAGGAGTACAATTACATAATGATAGTCATCTCCCTTGGTTTAACACATTATTTGTCATCGTTGCTGAAATGCGCATTCTTGGCAATTCTTAAATGATATGTTTCTACTAAATCTGATGCTATGGAAATCGGTCTGTTTAGGAAGTTTTATACAATCCGTAGACAATGGCATATCAATACAAATAAGCATTTACATCTTAGTCCAATGTTTTGAGTTCGCCATATCCTCGGTTTGAATTTTAAAACCCCGTTGCCAGGGTATGTTCTGTAATAAAGTAAACTCTTATAATTAGTTTGGCATTTCATTACCTCTAGAACTAACACTTATAGTACTTAACTGACACGATTGAGCTGAATTCAGCTGTGTACGCAAAGATGCTGTGGGAACACCGAACGAACGCTGTCTTCTCAAGAGAAAGTCCTTGACCTCTTGCCTGAATTTTGATCCACTTAGAAAATACAGTACGAAGTTTAGAGTACTGTTCAAATAAGCCAGTATGTTTACTATGGCCCACCATAGGTCTAAAACAGCTAAATCCTTGTTTGTTTTCGCTGCAGTTAACCAGCTCTGATATCCTATCAGGTAAACACATAAGGGTGTAGAACAGATTATGAAAACAAAATTCACTATTAATAGCATAGTGGTAAGCTGGGCCATGTTCTCCCTTTTTGTTGTCGTTGTTCCAGGATTTCGTGCAAACTGAACCCGCAACTTACGTTTGCTAATAACTAAACGTGTTATAATAGCAAGATTTGCCAGCGAAAGTAAAACTAATGGTATTAATGACACTACAAAAAAGTCAATCCAGAGCCACGCTTTATAAAATGATCTGTAAACAGAATCGTTGATCATATCACATGTAGATACGTATGTTGTGTTATCAATAGAGTAAATGTTTAGTGTGAACCCATAATACCAATGGCTATTAAGAAACATAGCTATGACAGTAATAATCACTATAACGACACATGTAGTTTTAAGAGAACAATAAATTTTAACTTTAAGCGGAATCAAAACGCCTATCAAACGACCCGCTGTTACAGCGACCAAGAACCAAGAGAAGCACTGGAAAGAGACGTAAACTAAAAACAGGTGCAATTTACAACCGGTTACAGTTAATGTCCTTAGGTCAATACCATAAGTGTAGATCAGCCATCGTCTAAACAGACCGGTCCAAAGCACGAATAAATCTGACACAGCTAATGCAGTTAAATACAATGCATATGATGTGTGTCGGAGTCTTCGCTGCATTAACACGATGATTGTCAATAAATTTCCGGTAGTTCCTAAGAGGAATGTCGCTACAATTTCTTATCACAAATGAAACAACCGATGAGTGCGTTTTCCGAATGTGTCCGTCATTGTTTACATATGCCCATGATGATTGTTGCTAGCCTTCATCTTCAGTTGGTTACGTCACTGCAGTGCCGTATATCATCATCTTTAGGATATACGGAGGAGTATAATTACATAATGTTACATAATGATAGTCATCTCCCTTGGTTTAACACATTATTTGTCATCGTTGCTGAAATGCGCATTCTTGGCAATTCTTAAATGATATGTTTTATACTAAATCTGAAGCTATGGAAATCGGTCTGTTTAGGAAGTTTTATACAATCCGTAGACAATGGCATATCAATACAAATAAGCATTTACATCTTAGTCCAATGTTTTGAGTTCGCCATATCCTCGGTTTGAATTTTAAAACCCCGTTGCCAGGGTATGTTCTGTAATAAAGTAAACTCTTATATTAGTTTGGCATTTCATTACCTCTAGAACTAACACTTATAGTACTTAACTGACACGACTGAGCTGAAGTCAGCTGTGTACGCAAAGATGCTGTGGGAACACCGAACGAACGCTGTCTTCTCAAGAGAAAGTCCTTGACCTCTTGCCTGAATTTTGATCCACTTAGAAAGTACAGTACGAAGTTAAGAGTACTGTTCAAATAAGCCAGTATGTTTACTATGGCCCACCATAGGTCTAAAACAGCTAAATCCTTGTTTGTTTTCGCTGCAGTTAACCAGCTCTGATATCCTATCAGGTAAACAGATATGGGTGTAGAACAGATTATGAAAACAAAATTCACTATTAATAGCATAGTGGTAAGCTGGGCCATGTTCTCCCTTTTTGTTGTCGTTGTTCCAGGATTTCGTGCAAACTGAACCCGCAACTTACGTTTGCTAATAACTAAACGTGTTATAATAGCAAGATTTGCCAGCGAAAGTAAAACTAATGGTATTAATGACACTACAAAAAAGTCAATCCAGAGCCACGCTTTATAAAATGATCTGTAAACAGAATCGTTGATCATATCACATGTAGATACGTATGTTGTGTTATCAATAGAGTAAATGTTTAGTGTGTGCCCATAATACCAATGGCTATTAAGAAACATAGCTATGACAGTAATAATCACTATAACGACACATGTATTTTTAAGAGAACAATAAATTTTAACTTTAAGCGGAATCAAAACGCCCATCAAACGACCCGCTGTTACAGCGACCAATAACCAAGAGGAGCACTGGAAAGAGACGTAAACTAAAAACAGGTGTAATTTACAACCGGTTACAGTTAATGTCCTTAGATCAATACCATAAGTGTAGATCAGCCATTGTCTAAAAAGACCGGTCCAAAGCACGAATAAATCTGACACAGCTAGTGCCGTTAAATACAATGCATATGATGTGTGTCGGAGTCTTCGCTGCATTAACACGATGATTGTCAATAAATTTCCGGCTGTTCCTAACACAAGTAACACGGGTGGACAAAATTTCCACAGCTGTAAAGACAATTTGTACTCCATGTACTGGTAAATATCCATTTTTCCTGAAACTATATCTGTCCTTGTAAACAGGTATAATCTGAAGGAACAAATATTAAATATAAGTAAGAGATGTACAATTGATAAATTACACATATTTTTCTTATGAGAGCAGTTAATATATACTGACCGTTTCTAAGCATGACATACAAAATATCCGCACCGGTCACTAGATAAAACGCACGCTCGTCATCTCGGAGATTCCGCAATATTCTATTGTCCTGTTGGGAACAGATATTTAGATAGTCAGACTTGAAGTCGCACAAATGTTTTCATATCTATATTTAGATAAACAGAGGTTTCTGCAGATAGAAAACAAAATTAATTAATTATGTTAGATATCGGCAACCAGTTATTGTATTAAACTTGTTTGGGACTACGTTTTAACTAACGTTTTAAAGCGCTAACTACTAATCTCTTTTCTCATATGTACCTCCTCTTTGGGTATTGGTGCTACCAAGGTCGTTATGTGAGAAAGCAATCTAGCTGCTTGCAGTTGGCGGTTGTACCCAGGTGCACGTCCATGCTGAAAACCAAGGTCCAGACAAGCACCTGAGTTCGTCCGCAGAAAGTTTTATAATACTAAATGCAACGTAGTATTTCAAAATTTCCATTCATTTTGAACAAAATATGTGACCAATACAAGCACAATACAGCACTTTCCTGATGAAAAGCTTAATACCAAATTCAATGGAGTATTTCACAATCTCCTTTCATTTTAAACAAAAACAAATTGAACAATACAAGTATAATATAGCAAAATTTAAACTAACCTTTCCTTCCGTTGGTGAAAAGCTGAATACGAAAGGTAAAATAGATTCAGCAGATGGTAACATTGTTGCATAGAAATTGATTAAATTACACGCGTAGCAATTAAAATTACATATGATTGGAATGTTATTTATCCACCAAGGGTATCAGATTTGTTTGTTTGTTTGTTTTGGGTTTAACGCCGTTTTTTTCAACAGTATTTCAGTCATAAGGGTATCAAAAGCTTTTACCAGAACTGTATGTAACCAAAGCATTTGTAATGAATTATGTAAGGTTAGGAATATAAATAGAAATTTGTCTCAAAAGACCACTTTTCTGTGAAATTCTAATATCTGCTTACAGTAAATAACAGCATTAACTGTTTTGTTTTCAATTATTGTATTTACACTAATAATCATATATGTCATTCGATTATGATTCAAAGCTCGAAAACTTGCGTCAATGATGATTCCATTGTTAATGTAGAACAATTCGAAAGGAAATTCATAGATTTCGGTGTAACATCAGTAATTGAATTGAACTGAAATGACAATTTATCTTAGATATGAAGACCGGACCAAATTAATGTCTATTAAATAAAATAAATTTATTTTACAGAAGAAAAGATACGAAGAACACTGAAGAAAAACCCATATATGTTTGAATGTAGGTAATTTGAGGCAAGTGCTGTTGTAATTTCACTTATCGTTTCGATTATACATTAATTAAATCCAAAAAACGACGATGATAATATTGATTACAAACTTACTGTAAACTTAGAATTGTTTTCGCGCTTTTTAAATTAGCGCCTTTCGCGGGTAGTATATTTCCGTGAAATTAAAAAGCAGCGAAAATCTCTGATCTAACAAAAACGCGAAAGATTTTACCCAGCAAACAAAAGACGTCTTTTTTTGGTTGTTCCGAGACGTCTTTATGACATTTTTTTGGTTGTTTTTGAAAGGTGCATTCACGTTTTTTAGAGACGTCTTTTTCACGTCTTTTGGTGACGTCTTTTTCTCGTCTTTTTCCGGTTGTTTTTGAAAGTTGCGTTCACGTCTTTAAGAGACGTCTTTTTCACGTCTTTTAGTGACGACTTCAGAAACTCCCCATAAAACATTTAAAAATTAGAACTAGCACAACAGAAAGATAAAACACATGTTCACTTTAAACATTTAATATTTACATTTTCAGAATCAAACCAGTGTTAGCCAAGAAACATGATGTTATGATACATATACTTAACAACTGATGATTCCACATGATACATATACCCACTCATGTTTATACTGTAAAAAATACACCTCTGCTATATTTTCTAAAACAACTGAAACTTTAAAGCATTAAATCCAAGAAGTAACTATTGCTATTTACATTTCCTCGTTTTCCTTTTAAAATGGCGGTCTACATGTAAACACGTGGTATGCTGGATTTTGATTGGCCCGCACCTAGTTGGAATTTATTTAAGGCATGGGAGGTAAATCGTTATGTACAGGGCTTGTGTATAGTTGCCTCTCTTAAAAATGTTTACAACGATCGCATTTCATTTCTGAAAACAGATTTTCGTTATTTTGTTCAAACAAATTGTGCTGTATTATCACTGCACCTAAGAAGAATAAAAGTTGAATTCTATTTTTGCAAAAACGTCTTTATGACGGAATGAAAACGTCTTTTAAAGACGTCTTTTTTTTGCATGAAGAACGACGTAAAAAACAGACGTCGCGACCAAGAAACAACCAAATAATGACGTCTTTTTCTGGTCACAGACGTCGCGACCACGAAACAACCGAATAAAGACGTCCTCCAGACGTCTTTTGTTTGCTGGGTAGCTTCTGCTTAAATAGATGGCTATAAAATGGTTCTGTGCTTACACATATCTGGATATTAATAATTCATATTCTAGTACCATAATTGTATCACATGAGTGCACAAATCCATATTATTTCAGTTGATTGACAAATTACTTATTTATAAAGCAACAGCATTTTCAAGATCGATCCGCCAGGCAAACAGGGGATAAAAACAAAAAGAATATACATCTATCGAACGACAGATACATGTAATTTACAGTCGGCAGCCAGTACGATATATTATTTGAAAGTAAAATATTGTGTCTATTTCTGCTAAGTGTGGATTAATCGCCTATTTAAATGGCAGACAAATGACAGTGTAATATCAGCAATTTACTGTCAATAATTGGGGTTGTGAATAACCGTTGATATGGATGAAAAAGATTAGGGTGCATTTATAATTGAATGATACAATAAGACTGAACGTTTTGAATACTGTAAATGCAACTATGCAGTGATACCTATCTTATCCCCCGACGAAAGTCGGAGGGATATAGTTTTGCCGTTGTCCGTCCGTCCTTCCGTCCGTCTTTCCGTCCGTCCGTCCGTCCGGAGCCATATCTAGGAAATGGTTGGGAATATTTATATATTACTTCATACACATGTTCAACACTATGAGTTTTTGCGGCCCGCCAAGTCAGATTGTCCTAGTAACACCAGAGTTATGGCCCTTAGAAGTTTCTAGTGTTAACTATATAGGGTACTATAAATATGGCAATTTCTGCATCATAACTTTTGATATATTTGAATTAGAACTATGAAACTTAAAAAGACTTTAGACCACCATAATGTGGTTGTGTACACACAATTTCGTTCTGATTTTTTTTTGTAAATTAAGAGTTATTGCCCTTTAATAAAAATCCACATATTTGTACATAACAAACTTACCATTTGGTAGAATTTCATTAAATTTCTTTCATTCTTTTCCATGAACATTTATTGTAAACATGTGAAGTTGTGTACCCACACCTGGTCACCCCCTTACCTTCATCACACCCCCTCCCCGTCCCGACCCCCCCCCCCCCCCCCCCAAAAAAAAAATCCTTATTTTAGATTTTTTTCAAACAAACGTCATATACATGTTCACCACTCTGAGGATATGGGGCCCATCAAGTTTCAGTCAGATTGTCCAAGTAACACCAGAGTTATGGTCCTTAGAAGTTTCTAGTGTTAACTATATATGGTACTATAAATATGGCAATTTCTGCATCATAACTTTTGATATATTTGAATTAGAACTATGAAACTTAAAAAGACTTTAGACCACCATAATGTGGTTGTGTACACACAATTTCGTTCTGATTTTTTTTTGTAAATTAAGAGTTATTGCCCTTTAATAAAAATCCACATATTTGTACGTAACAAACTTACCATTTGGTAGAATTTCATTAAATTTCTTTCATTCTTTTCCATGAACATTTATTGTAAACATGTGAAGTTGTGTACCCAAGATTTTTTTCAAACCTTCCTTGAATACTTATCAACATGCAAGTTGTACCATTCCCACACCTCGCATTTCAATTAACTGCATTTAATTTTAAAAGCTAAGCTTATTACAGTAGGCATATCCCATTCAAAATAAATTCTTTAGTCAGGATCAAAGTATCATACATTTATTATGTACTCTTTAATTAAACATTTGTTTTCTGTTAAATTGATTTTAACTAATGAAATTATTTGCTTCTTTTTAACATCCTTAACTTTTTGCCGGATACATTTTTTTGCCATTCCTCACCACAGACCCTTTCGGCGGGGGATACCAATTCATCGAATTTGCTTCTTATACTAAATATGTTCACTTGCGACTTCATTTTCGCGAGATTCGCGATGGATATGATTCCGCAAAGATTTTTGTCCGCAAAAATGTCCACGTTTCAAAAACGCGAAATATAGTATCCGCGAATGTTTCTAGGTTTACAGTATGTCATGCTAATTAAACAATACGTTTACAGCATTTTTGCTTCAGTTGTCTTAGCGAAAACTAAATAAAAGTCATTGATGTAAAATAATACAAACAAATACCCTCGATATGATCTTTGATAAATCTCATTTTAATTTTGGAAATTCTAAAATATGCTATTTATTATGTCCTGCACTACTTTCACTTTGTCAAAAGTGACAGGAATCGATAACCAGGTTTACATCCGATATATTGGAAACGGAATGGTCATTTGATCAATTATTCGCATAATAAAATGGAAACCAAAAGTGTTCCGGTACCTAGATTTCTACAAAATGAAACCGCTACATGATAAAATCCCTCCCACTACAGTAACACAATTAGTTTTGGATATAATTTGGTCGCCGACTATAGGTGCAGAATCTGGCTGATAACTGACTGATCGACAATTCAGAAAATAAGAGATATTTTGAATTACGTATATTCTTTGCTGTAACCTACATTTTCTTACTTATCTGTAGTCATTTGACAAGAGGTCAATATCCGAACAATATCTCCAATGCGTATCTTAATATTTTAATACACACAGTTACATGTCGAAATATGTATCGACCTTTATTTATTCACATATTCAATTTTTATCTATAATTTTACTCCCGCTTCGTTGTCGAAGTTCCAAAGGAAGCTGGAAAGTCGCAATATGACCTGTAACTGTGTATTTAAACAAAGTTGTAAAATCAGGCAAAGTTTTTCCTCTTTCTATAGCACAAGACAACTGTTACTATTACATTGTAATATACCCCAGTATTTCAATTAATACATATCATCTTCATCAACGATTCGCCTTGACCACCTTAACGGTACGTCCAGAAAGAAAGCGAACGTGATGAACTTTCATAGTAGGAAATACTGCAGAATACAGAGTGAGTTAAGATCACTCAAGTGTTGTTCAGAGGTTCTCCAGATTGTTTAGACGATAAAAGATAATTAAGTTTCTTTCTGTCTAACATGAATATGATTTTTATTAAACAGTCCCAATATGTTTTGAATGAAATATTTAATCTGTCAAATTGGACTTCAACAACACCTAATGTTTTGCCTAGGAGACAATTTCAGAAATGCTTGCGATATTCGAACGATTACTAGACACTGTTTCTTATAAAGATAAAAAGAATGCTGTATGCATTGATAATATAATTAATCTAATACTTTTACCTAATAAGAATTTCTATCGTTTGATTTTGAAATTATTCATGTGCTGAAAGGTTAAACTAATTTACTATCTATATCACGATTTTCGGTCTTCAATGAATTTGATGCGTTGTTTGAGGTCAGTAAGGATGAAAATCCCTTCTCTATTAACTGTCGGTCCTGAAAAATATTTCGATTAAAAAAAAAACTCGGGGGTTGTCGGCATTTTTCCATTCAAAGCACATACTGATATTTTAGGAAACTGAAAGAAACGAGGTATCACATGTTATTGGGCTGATGAAGTTAAACACAGACACAAAACATTATGCAATATATTTAAAACTAGAAAGACAAATAGACAGGTGTATTCGTGAATATATATCATAACACCATCAAACAACACGTGTGTTACAAGCATTAGAATAGCAGCTTTTTGTACTTTAACACAAATTCAAATTTTATTAAAATATTTGTTAAAACAATCAACCTAGAGCACAAAATTGGCGCAATTTCTTGACATACTTTGCATTTGTTACAAGCATAACTTGAAGTAACATAATGTAACATTAAGTAACATGAATATCTTTTACTGCCCCACTTTTGACTGATTTTAAAAATGGACTACAAAAAGGCACCTATTCTCAAACAAACGTAAAATAAGAAACATCCCTGTAACACTCCTGCAACATCCTTGTTACATCTATATAACACTACTAAAGACGTTTTTCGTCCAAATTTATTTAAGAAATGGGGTGTAACATGCGTAACATTTTGACTACAAATAGACGCATTTTCGCAGACACACGTAACATAAGTAGCATCCATGTAACATCCTTGTTACATCTATATAACACTACTAAAGACGTTTTTCGGCCTATTTTAAGAAAAGGGGTGTAACATGTGTACCATTTTGACTACGGAAAGACGCCTCTTCTCAGACACACGTAACATAAGTAACACATTATTTCTTAAATTTGGACAAAATACGTCTTTAGTAGTGTTATATAGATGTAACAATTTATTTATTTATTTGGGTTTTACAGCACACCAACACAGTATAAGCTATATGGCGTCAAACAGGACTACAAATTTTGGTTTCATATCTTATTTACATCGAAATAAAAACATGAGGTATGGAATCAAAATTTGCATACCTGCTGGAAACACAGAGTTACAGCGAAACCAAGTGTTAAGACCCTATTAGTCGCCTCTTACGATCATGCAAGGGTAAGGCAGTGGTTCCAATTCTTTTCATACACAGATCGTCCCAGAACCACATGAGGCAGATGTAACAAGGATGTTACATGGATGTTACTTATGTTACGTGTGTCTGAGAAGAGGCGTCATTTTGTAGTCTAAATGTTACGCATGTTACACCCCACTTCTTAAAATTGGCCGAATAACGTCTTTAGTAGTGTTATATAGATGTAACAAGGATGTTACAAGGATGTTACATGGATGTTACTTATGTTACGTGTGTCTGAGAAGAGGCGACTATTTGTAGTCAAAATGTTACGCATGCCACTAAACACTACTAAAACGTCTTCAGTCGTGTTAAACAGATGTAACAAGGATGTTACGTAATGTTACATCTTGTTACTTGATGTTATTCTTGTAACAAAATGCAAAGTATGTCACCAAATTGGGCCAATTTTATGCCCTAGGTTGATGTAGAACTATCTCCATGAAGTAATACAAACTGCAAGCACTTTGTCAACTATCATTTCAGTGCAATCTTGATACCAGGTAAATAAGAAAGACAATTATTAGTAGTAAATATTTTGTGTACCGGGTTGTTTTACTTTAATAAAAGCCAACAAAGATTACTGAAATTAAAGACTTTATTTAGTAATTAATTTGAGACGGGTATAATCTGAAGGAAGAAACAGTAATATGAGTAAAATAGTTGTACGAGTGATAAATTGCACTTACTCTTATCAAAGTAATATATATTAAACGTTTCCAGAGATGTCCGTCAATAAAATAGAGAAACAGAATTTTCTTAATGCAATTTCCTACGGGAGCTAAGAGGTGGAAAGTGTGCGACGTTTTTTTTTAATCTCGTGACCATACGCTTAATGTAATGTGTTCGTATCTCGTTCCCACTATTCAGTATCCCTTGGCCACGAGATACAAAATACGCGCAATGGTCAGGAGATAAAATACATATTTGTCTCTTCGGAGCTGCCGTAAGAGTTTATTGTTCTACTGGGATTCTAATATTATCTTTTAGATAATTTAACTTGCCTTGCAGTCGCATAAATGATTTCGTATCTACTCATATTAAGATAAATATCTTGTTGTCAAGATTGCTGCAGTAATAAAACAAAAATAGTTAATTATATTCAATATTGCCAACTTATATTGTATTAAGTTAAAACTGTTTTTGAGACTATGTTTTATTCAAAGAGACATTAGTGGCCGAGTTGTGTTGGTCGCTAACTTTGAATCACTTGTCCCATGCCTTATCTGTGGGTTTGGTCGCTGCTCGGGTCGTAACATGAGGAAACCATCCAGTTGGCGGCTATACCAGGGAACACGCCCATGCCGCTCGTCCGCTACGGTAAATTACTGATGCATTAACGTCTCATTTCTAAATTATTTGATTCACTCTTATAACCTTTAGATTTCATTTGTTTATTGAATTAAAGTCTTCAAGTGAGGAAGCCATCCAGCTTGATTACGGAAAGTCGGAGCTTCTACCTATAGTTGTTCGCCCATAATGAAATGATGCACGGAAAGGTACCCGAAGTGTTCCTCAGAAATAAAAGCTGGAAAGTCGCAGTATGACCTGTAACTGTGTGTGACGTGAAACCCCAAAAAAACAAACAAAGCTATTTGTATTATATACTGACATGCGGTCATTATCCGTATATCATCTATCTTCAATATTCTTGTAACTGCATTTTTATATTACACGTATGTCAAGTGATGTTATGTGAACAATCATGTTTATATATTTACACAGTCAGTTTTTATCGATCGCAAAAAAATAACTATACATTCTGTAAAAAAAGCTGGACCTATAGACAAAATATGTTTTGGTCCTTGAGTGTGCTCGCTACTAAACACATTCCTATATTACCTAAATACGGAAAGAAAATGTTCATTTTCTAAAAAGTCTGTGATTTCAGCAATAATCTGTTACATATTTTGAACAAAATAATAAAATTGTTTCTAAAAAGCTACGTCCACTATAGAAAGTAAGGTAAACATTTTGGTGGCAAACAATGGATATTTTCCAATTATGATTCATGCTGAATTTGTCCAAATTGTGTAAGTCATATAATGATTAACTGAACCTTGTTCTTTGTGGAATTTTCAAACTTACTGTCCCCTGCCTCCAACAACTTCTTATATTGCAGTATTCAAGGAGGAAACGAATATGTTAAACTTTCCAAGCAAGAAATACAGCAAGACACATAGTGATTCTAGTTCATTCAGACCTCGTTAAGATTTTCTCTGGGTACTGTATTTTGATTTATTTAGATCAGAATAGAGGAATAAAACCGTTTCTATTAAATGTGAATTGTGATGTTTTATTAAAACTATCAAAACTGTCCGTCCAAATTAGTTTTGAATAAAAGAATTTATCTGTCAAAGTGCAGGGCAGCAACGCTAAATGTTAGCCGAGGAGTCCATTTCAGAAACCAACCGACAATGTTGGCGATAACCGAATCATTACTATACACAAAATAGACTGGCATCAGTAGTAAGAGTCCTTTAAGATTAATAACTCTGTCAAATATCTCTTATATCAGACTACTTTTCTGAGAAAACTTAAGCGTCATTATGAAGAAAGAAATAAAAATTATTACAGATTACTTGATCTCGTCTAGACAAAAAAAAAGTATTTTCTATATACACAGGCAAAAAGATATTGCTTTCTTTACTATTTCTTATCTAAACCAAAACGAAGCTGTATTACATAATTTATACAGCAAAAGACTTAAAAAATAAAGTTGTAATTTTGATAACATAATTTATATAATTTAATTTAATTTAATTCTGTTACATATGATTTCTACCGTGTATTTTTTAATCGGCATGGCGTTGAAAGGTTAAACTAATTTACCGTTTGTATCACGATTTCGGGTCTTCAATTAATTTGATGCAAATTATGAGGGAAATAATGATGAAAATCTCCTCTGGGAACAAAGGAATATTTTAGAATACTGAAAGAAAGTACCAGGTTTTAATGGGTTGATTTGGATACATCATCTGAAGTTAAACACAAACACAAAACAGTTTGTTATTTGGGTAATAGATTTTAAAATAGATAGATAAATAGATGATTTTATTCGTGAATAGATATCTTAGTAACATTAAACAACACGTACCAATGAACAATTTGCTACAGATATTAAAAAGCAGTTGTTTTTTTTGTACTTTATCACAAATACAATTGTTGTCAAATATTCTTTAAAACAAAATCAAATTATTATTACATATAATTTAGGAGACGTATAGCATAGGAAAGCCAAACTTAGTTATGTCAAAGATTGAACAAAAGAAAGGTAACTCCGACTAGATAATATTGTAGTCCAGTGAAAGTTAGGTTAGATGACACATGCTTTATATCGCAGTAAGTTGGATATACTTCGAAGAAGGAAATAATTGCTCACATAAACATTACATTACAAGAAATATAATATAAACTGACTTATTGATAAGATATACAGTACAGTAATCGAACGATATTTTGATATTTGTAAACGCAGTCGACCGTATTATTTACCAGTTTAGGTAAATCACGCATAGACGATATGGATTAGTATCTCAAACTGAGACTAGATGAACGAAGTACTGTATTAGCGCAACGCGTAAGGCCGCAAGGTATGACGCCCGAGGTCCGGAGTTCGATATTGGGTTGAAGTAAACTTTTTTTACTTTTTTCAAGCATAGATACAATACCGGTTATTACACTGGCTTTGAAAATAATACGGTAATACAGCATACACGTTTTTTTCGTGAACATCCATTTATACCGATGGAATGTAAATACAGTACCCCCACATTATACACTAACATACCATTCCATAGCTCGAAATGGCGAACATTGAAAAAGCTTCTGATAAGCGATTTCATTTTTCTGAGGGTTCTAGGAGATCATTCGACAAGTTCTAAAGGTTTATTGTAATTTTGAAATGATGATATTTTTTCTCTAAAAAATACCTTTAAATTGTAATTTATTTTTCTGTTTTCCTCATTTTTTTCTAATTTCAGACAACGGGGGACAGTTGAAGGTTCCGCTGAATGCTGCCGTAAGAAGAACAGCTATTATAGCGGGTTTATCCGAGACAACTGTACAAAGGATCGGTAAGGAATCCGACATTCGGGAACGATCGTGAAAATTCGCTCAGATAAATATGAAATAGATGACTTTGATAAATCTGTAGGACAGTGCACGAAATGATTAATTCGCGGAAAATGATTCCAACAGCCAAACGCTTAGCGGACGTTCTAAAAGAAAAAATAAATTAACTTGGCGGCGAACATCATTTAAGGCGAATACTTAAGGAAAACTGGGGTTCTCTTTGAAACGTGTCGGGTCGATCAGGAAGCAATTAATGAAACGGTCAGATATTGTTTTTCTTCGGGCGCAGTATTTACGGAAAATGAAGGCATTCAGGGACCTTGGACGCCCTATCATGTATACGGACGAAACGTTTGTGCACGCGGCCTTGCAGTTCGAAATTTCAAGTTTAACTTGAAAGAAGTCTCTTCTCTTGTTGAGGAAGCTTTCGGACAGATAACACACAACGACTGGAAGTCATGCTACGAACATGTGAAAAGGGTGGAGGAGGATTTTTGGCGACAGGATGTTGCCAGAGATATTGAAATGGAACGGTTGGTGATTTCAGTGAAATCTGGCAGTGACTCTGACACAGACACAGCGTATGAAGGTGAAAATTCTGAAACGGACACAGCTGACGATTCTGCAACAGATACAGCGGACAAGCCGGAAATGAAATGAATTGTAAATTGTATTGATTAAAATTTCATCGATTATAAAGAAAAAAAAGAAAATAAAAAAATAAATAAAAAAGTAATACACGTAATAAGAAAAAAGAAAAAAAAAGAGAAGACAAACTGAGAATCAAACTGAAATAAAACCAAAATAAAGCAGGGCTACTTAAAACATTTCCTTAGAAAATAAACATTTTCGCGCCATTTTATTATCGTTCGCCGACAGTATTTTGTCGTATTCTGGCGCTATTTGTTGTTCTGGTACCAAAACGACAACACGCCAAATTAGTTTGATACAAGTGTATATGTACAAGCGCACAACTGCTATTTTCTATTATAGTATTATCATTACAACGAGATAAAACATATACCAAAATGTTGTTATTTCTATAAAAGTGATACAATATAAAATATTTATCCCCTCATTGTAACAAGATATTGGTAATGTATTGAGGCTGATAACAGTACCAAGGATAACAGAAAAGGGGATTAAAACCCTTATTTTCTTTGTGGTCCTTGTAACTTATGGCTTGACAAAGTGGGACATGAAATATGAATAATCACAAACAGACTACCTTAACAATAATAATAACAATGAACGGGATAAGAAGAAAATTATGTTTCCATGACAGTTAAAAACATGTCACAGCTGGCTATTAAAGTGTAGACAAAATTCACCCTGACTGGCTAGTAAATACAAATAACACAGTTTGCTAAACAAAATGGAATTCATTCACATAATACCGTATTATAGAGACTTACCCTAAGCCTTCTTTACACAAGGGAAACAATCTGTTTATATAGTGAAATTGTTGCGTGAACACCGTTTGTTAATCTTAATCCTGACCATGTTATAACAGTGCAAAGGAAAAGTAACCTATCTATGTTAAATGCCATGCATGATAACACAGTTATGCATCTAGCAGTCCAGAAATTGATTTCTTCGTTTTTCTCATATTTCTAGATATTTTTCCCATACTTTGACGTATATGTATGGGAAGTTAAGATTGTTCCCTTTCCAGCAGTAGCCTTACCAACATAGTTCATCTTGTGAAATTCTGTGGGTTTTGACTCTTTTAAAAAATCGTCTGTTTGTTGACAAATTTCATCACAGAAAATGTCCCACTTTCCCCAGGGCAATCAATTATTTGATCTTTACAAAGTTTTGTATTCAGGTTGCTAATCCAAGTGGCAAGTATGCATGCTTTTTGCCTGCCTAGAGGTAAAAAGTGCATAGTTTGCATGAGATTCTAGGTCAATAGCCACCTAAGCCTATCATAGAGTCTAAGCGGAGTTGTCTCCATTTTTTCCAAATATTTTACCCGGGATCATTTTTTTCAGCTCAGATAACTCTTTTTCATGAAATGATATTTTATTATTTTTTCCAGTCCTTGTATTTTGATGCAGGTAACTACACATATATCTAATATAGAAAGCTCCTACTTGAAGTTTGTATTTTTAGTTATAATGCCTACGTATTACTTTGATAATAAAAGTGTTAAAAATTACATTTGACTTAACCTGTGGTTTCTGATAGCAGCATTGGGGAGTTCTGGTAAATTACTTATGAAAGGTGGTAATCCTGTCCATAAAGTACAATCCACGTAGGTAAAAGATTAAGTCCCAAAACATTTAACCTGTCGAACTGTAAAGGAACCTGAACGTTGTATTGTGGATGTAGATAGTCTACCAAAGAGAATTCACGGAAGTAGAAAATCCCCATAAAACGTATTAATCATGTCGTCGGTCGGCATCATATTCAAGATCAAAAGAGATCAACACAGGATACTTTTATTAAACTAAGCGGTAGGTTACTATTTACACATAGTCACTTTCAATATTGTTATGTCTGTACGTTGCCGATTGATATCTGACGACTGTTTTGACCTGCAAGCGTCAAACTTTATGGGATGATTGTAGTAAGGGGACTCCTATCGTTGTTTTTATTTTTTTAGGTCAGTTGGTTAAAGGTCTAGGTCGCAGTGACGTGAATTGAAAACGGTTTCAGATCGATACCTGACGAACGCATTGACCCACAAGCGTCAATCTTAATAGCATGCTTGCCTCTGGTCATTAGATTACACCTTTTATCTAAGTCAATATTCCAACGGTCAATGTCACAGTGACCTCGAGACTGAAAATGGTTTCCGATCGGTAACTGAAGAACGCTGTGACCTACAGTCATCAAACTAAGGATAATTGCCTGTAGTCAGTAAATGACACCTCTTCTTTTGGTCGGTTGGTCAAAAGTAAATGTCGCAGTGGTCAGCAAATAACCCGTATTGTTTTTGGGGTCAGTTGGTCGACGGTCAAGGTAATTCAAAATTGGGTGATTGGCTATGGTCAGCTGATAATCCATATGTCTTTGGAGCCAGAAGGTGAAAGGTTAAAGTCTGAGCGGCCTTGAGACTGAAAACGGTTTCTTATTGATAATTAAGAAACACTTTAGCCTAGATAATTGCTTGTGTTCAGTGAATGACCTCTAATGTTTTTGAAGTCAGTTAATCAAACGGCAAGGTAATTCAATATTGGAATGGAATGTATTTTTTCATTTTTGATTTCAGATTGTCTAGATAAAATACAACATACTTTCTTTTTTGAAATATAAAGTTTTCACTGTAAACGATATACTCGGTTTTTACTAGTATGCGCTAGATAATTTGCGCTGAATAATATATACTCAGGCTGTTTGCGAAATGAATATGTTTTCTGTATAACTTAAACTTAGGTTGTCTTCGAAATATATATATTTTGCGCTGTTTAATGTTATACACTATATAACATATGCATAGACTGTCTGTGAACTACATATTTTGCGATGTTGTTTTGCTAAACTATTAAAACATTGCCGAGAGAAACAATGAAAAATATATATGCATAAAGTAGTCATATTTAATATTCATATTTTGAAAAATATCCTTTTTTACAGAACAATTGTACAGAAATGCTTATAATATTTCCACATTATAGTCGACATTTAAAAAATATTCTCTTTTAACTGTATTATGTTTGAAGCATGAAGGTAGTGAAAGCAAAGGCAATTACGTATGGCAAGTCTCATGTCAATATTTCCAATGAAGTACTAATAGTACACTAAGTAATTAGAATACATTTTTAAAATAAAGATAATAAAGACTTGACATGCATTAGCCAGTTTCATAAACATGCATTAAAGATAACCGACGTCGACGTAAATACTGTTTTGTACACTATTGGTTCAAGCCGTCTACTTGAAAACAATAAACAGTGAAATGAAATAAATCAACGAATTGTTGAAAGTCCCGAAGTGTGGAAATGACACATATCACAACGCTCAAACAAGGATATTTCGAAATGATGAAGGTATGGACATTGCTTGAGAATGTCTTTTATATCATTGTAGTTCTACGGCTAGCAAAAACATGTCATACTCTTCAGCATGAATGAGTTAAACCAAACTTTTAAATTAATATAATGTTTCAAATCAATTGATTTATATACACTATTGTTTTACTTTAGATTGCGTATATAGTATCAGATCAAATGCAAATACTATATGTATATATTCGAACAAGTATACAAATGGATGATAGTATTAAGTTTTCATAGCAAGAATACTTCATTCGCTTTAAGCCGCAATGTCTGTTTCTATTTCGATATCTTTTCATCCCATTTGGATAACTAAAATTATATTTGGCATTCAACAATTAGATAAATGAGAACAAACGCTGTAAATAGAACATGTGCAATTTATGTTCAAACTAGTAAATTATCAATAGTGTGACGAAAGAAAAATATTGGATACATAGAATTAATGATAGGAATGCTGCTACAATATATTTTTTTAACATCCGTAATACCATCGGGAAACATAGAACACGACCAAGCAAAAATAATAGCCGACTAGGTTTGACTGAGTCTTTACATGAAAGGTAATGAAACGTGCAAAAGTCTTCCCCCAGCCCAATATAATCCCCTGTAAGCATATCACGCAACCAAGCAAAAATAATAGCCGATTAGTTTGACCGAGTCTGTTCATGAGAGGTAATGAAACGTGCAAAAGGCTGCCCCAGCGTAACAGAAGCATATCACGCAACCAAGCAAAAATAATAGCCGACTAGGTTTGACTGAGTCTTTCATGAGAGGTAATGAAACGTGCAAAAAGGCTGCCCCAGCGCAATATAACCCCTGGTAAGCATAGCACGCAACCAAGCAAAAATACTAACCGACTAGGTTTGACTGAGTCTTTACATGAAAGGTAATGAAACGTGCAAAAGTCTTCCCCAAGCCCAATATAATCCCTTGTAAGCATATCACGCAACCAAGCAAAAATAATAGCAGACACGGTTCCATTCAGTTTGTTCACAAATAAAACAACCGATGTATGTGGTTTTCGAATGTGTCTGTCGTTCCTTACATATGGCCATGATGATTGTTGCTAGCCTTCACCTTAAGTTGGTCACGTCACTGCAGTGCCGTATATCATCATCTTTAGGATATACGGAGGAATACAGTTACATAATAATAGTCGTCTCTCTTGGTTTAACACATTATTTGTCATCGTTGATGAAATGTCACATTCTTGGCAAGTTTTAAATAATATGTTTCTACTAGAAATCTGATGCTATGGAAATTGGTCTGCTTAAAAAGTTTTATACAATCCGTAGACAATGGCATATCAATACATTTAAGTATTTACATCTTAGTCCAATGTTTTGAGTTTGTCATACTTGTATCCTTGGCCCCGTTGCCAGGGTATGTTCTGTAATGATGTAAACTCTTATATTAGTTTTGCACTTCAAGACCTCTAGAACTAACACTAATAGTATTTAACTGTCTCGTTTGAGCTGACGTCAGCTGCGTACGCAAAAATGCTGTGGGACCACCGAACGAACGCTGTCTTCTGAAGAAAAAATCCTTGACCTCTTGCCTAAATTTTGATCCACTTAGAAAATACAGTACGAAATTAAGAGTACTGTTCAAATAAGCTAATATGTTAACTATGACCCACCATAGATCTAAAACAGCTAAATCCTTGTATGTTTTCGCTGCGGTTAACCAGCTCTGAGATCCTATGTTGTAAACAGATATGGGTGTAGAACAAATTATGAAGACAAAATTCACTATTAATAGCATAATGGTAAGCTGCGACGTCTTCTCCCTTTTTGTTATCGATGTACCAAGATTTGGTGCAACCTGAACCCGCATCTTATGTTTTCTAATAACTAAACGAGTTATGATAGCAAAATTTGCCAGCGAAAGTAAAACTAATGGTATTAATGACACTAAAAACAGATCAATCCAGTCCCATGCTTTACGAAATGATCTGTAAACAGAATCGTTGATAGATTCACATGTAGATGCGTATGTTGTGTTGCCAAATGAGTAAATTTGTAAAGTGTACCCATAATACCAATGGCTATTAAGAAACATAAGTATGACAGTTATAATCACTATAACGATACATGTATTTTTAAGAGAACAGTAAATTTTAACTTTATGCGGAATCAAAACGCCTATCAAACGATCCGCTGTTACAGCGACCAAGAACCAAGAGGAGCACTGGAACGTGAGGTAAACTAAAAACACGTGTAATTTACAACCGGTAACAGTTAGTGTCCTTAGGTCAATGTCATAAGTGTGGAGCAGCCATTGTCTAAAAAGACCAGTCCAAAGCACGAATAAATCTGACACAGCTAATGCATTTAAATACAATGCATATGATGTGTGTCGGAGTTTACGCTGCATTAACACAATGAGTGTCAGTATATTTCCAACTGTTCCTAACAAAAGTAACACCGGTGGACAATATTTCCACAGCTGCAAAGATACTCTGTACTCCGTGTACTGGTAAATATCCATTTTCCTGGAAACTGTAACTGTTCTTGTAAATCTGTAAGAGGAAATAGTAACATGAATAAAAGAGTTGTGCAATTGACACATTGCACATACTATTGTAAGAGCAATGTATACATACCGTTCCTATATATGAGATACGTAATACTTACCATGGTCACAAGGTAAAATGCACACTCGTAATCAAACAGTTTCCGCAATATGCTATTGCCCTTCTTGGAACAGATAAAAGTTTTCATATCTATATTTAGACAAACAGGCTACTGCAGAAAGAAAACAAAATTAATTAATTATATTAGATATCGGCAACCAGTTATTGTATTATAACTAACGTTTTAAAGCGCTAAACTCTCTTCACTTTTCTCATACCTCCTCTTTGGGCATTGTTGCAATAAGGTCGTAATGAGAGGATGCAATCTAGCTGCTTTCATTTGGCGGTTGTACCCAGGTGCATGTTCTCGCCAAAACCCAAGGTTCAGACAAGCCCCCGAGTATGTCCGTTAAATTAAGCTCAAAGGGTGTTATTACTGTAACACCTAAATTGTGCAGGTTTGAATTGAAAATCCACGACAAAAACACTTCATTCATCCAAATGCAAACATATCGTTAAATCAATTGACATATACTTTAAAAAGTCTAAATTATCTTAAAAGTTTATTATACAAAATTCAACTTAGAATTTTAAAATCTCAATTCATTTTGCACAAAAGTTATGAACAATACAAGCTCAATATAGCAAAATTCAAACTTACCTTTCCTTCCGTATAGTGAAAAGCTTAATAGCAAAATGTAGATAAAATAGATTCAGCAGACACTAACATTATTATATAGAAACTGATTGAAATGCACGCTTAGCAACCAAATATGTATCTGATTGTAATATTGTTTATTCACCAAGGACTTTCAAAGCCTTTGTAAGAATTGTTTGAAACCATAGCATTTGTAATAAGTCATATAAGGATGGGAATATAAAAGCGTTTATATGAAAAGGCAGCTTTTCCGTGGATATGATATTTTCTTAAAGTAAAAGATAGCACTAATGTTCATTCAATTATGATTAAACACTCGAGAACTTGCGTCAGTGATGATTCCGCTGTTCACTTAGAACAATTCAGAAGAGTAAATATCATGATATCGCCGGTAATTGCATGACGAGTTGACTGGATCTATGCGAAAATTGTTAAATAGAATAAATATATTTTATAGCGGAAAAGATATGAAAATCACCACTGAAAAAGTAATATACGTTTGAAAGTAGGGAATCTGAGGCATGTTGAACCTCAATTCAATCCAAACAACGTCACTGAGTTTGCTACGATCTAATGATTAAACTGGAAGTACCATGTGGTGTCATGCCAATTAAACACTAGGTTTATAGCTTTCTTCCCTTCCGTTGACATTGCGAAAACCAATTTAAGTTAAGTAGTGTAAAATAATACAAAGAAACACCCGTAGTGTACGTACTACGCGTGACCTCTAATAAAGTTTTCTAAACATGGCATTTTATGTTGTCCAGCACTACTTCTTCTTTGTCACAAGGACCAAAACTAGATGCTAACCTCACAATCGATAAATCTAAAACGGAGGGTTCTCCGATCAATTAAGTAGGTACAGGTGGCCCGGTGGTCTAGTTGTATGCTACTTAGTGTCTCCTACCAAGCTATTACGCCAGTTCTGGTTCTTCCAAGAAAAGACGGTTTCGCGTGTTTAGGTACTACATATCGAACACGTAAAAGAGATAGGCTAAGTTAGCTTGAACGGTTTAATCTAAAAGCTTTCTCTCTTTCAAGGGGACTTTCTCTCGCTCTGTCTCTCTGGCCTGATCAGTGCCTGTACTAGTTGAGAATGAAGGCGTCCTTTATTTATATAATTTCTATCACATAGAGCCACTCAATAAAGTCCATTCCACCCAAGTAAAAAAATAGCGAATGTGTTGCGCAAATGTTTGTAACTTAAACTTGAAGGTATTTCGGTCGCACATATCTGATTCGATATATTTGTAGAATCTGGCTGATAATCAACTGATACTCGATAATTCAGAAAACAAGTGATGCATTTTATTTCATTTGTTTTTTTTTTGGTAACTTATTTGTAGTACATTTGCAGGAAGTCATCACCCGTACATTATATTCAATGTATGTTTTAATGTTTTTGTAAAAAAATGTGTATATAAGTACATATATATCACAGGCGGTAATGTGCCAGCTTTCAAAGAGACCTTTATACATTCACACAGTCAATTTTCATCCATAACTTTAAACCTGTCTTTGTTTTCATAATTTTTAAGGATGTGCCAACGACTACTTATATGTCTGTATTTAGTTGACTAATGATAACAAAGTTGTCAAATCACACGAAGTATTTCCTCTTTCTATGCCGAAAAACAACACATTTTATACACCAGGTTATTACGGAATTCATCATCTACCCTAGGCTTACAATTCATCAGGATCACTTTTGCCGACGATATGTCAAGGAACGAAGCAAACATGTTGATCTTTTTGTGGCAGGATTTTTTCAGGATACATAATGAGTGAAGATAATTCAAAGTCATGTTTAGAGGTTCTCAAGTTTCTTTGGATCCGGATAGAGAAAAAAGATCGTTTCTATTAAATATGAATATGATTTTTATTAAACGGTCCCAGAATTAATATGCCAAATGCGATGACAGCAACACTCAATGTAATCGTAGGTGCCACCGACAATCGGATGCTGAAGATAGTCGAACCACTATATTAGGCACTAATCTAAGGCTAAAACGAATGATTTCACACACACATACACAAACACACACACACATGCGACAGGTTTTATGTAAAGTGACAATAAACAATTTTATGCTGCTACATATGATTTCTGCCGGCCGTTTATTTTGAAATCATTCATGCTTTGAAAGAAAGATATTACAGACGGAAATAATTAATGACATACACATAACAATACAAGAAAAAATCTGACTTAATGATAAAATATGCCGTTTTTTTTGTCGTATTCGGGCGCTATTTGTCGATCTGGCGCCAACACGACAAAACGACAAATTAGCACGCCTGTTCTCTATTGGCGCTTTTCAAACGCACCACCTGACCAGAAATGGCAGACACCAGTCATAGTTTTTATGCCTTTGCCAACGCAATACTTGCTCTCATTAACTTTAATTGTAACTTCTTTTTTGAAAGCATATTATTATTTGTTTTATTTTCTTTATTTTCATTGGAAGGTTGTTCCAGCCTGAAATAGCGAGATCAGGATAAAGTTATCATGTAAATGAGAAAAACAATTATTATAAGATATTTTGTGTACACTGTTGTTTACTCTTCAACAAAAGCCAACCAAGATTATTGAAATGTGAAACTTACAAAGTATTTCTGACAACTTTATTTTCATTAACATGCATTCTGTTTCTCAAATGTTTTTAGAAACCACTGTACAATTACAAGTGTTCACAGTTGAAATGACACTGTACGAAATAATTACATGGCATTGTTCTTTGTCCTTTTTAAACAATGGTTTTCTCTTTACTTCATCTTCTTCGTGGCATGAATTTTAAAAAATGTTATCAACAATCGATGTAAGAAAAAGATCATTATTTAAGACACTCAACACATTCTCTAACCATATACTACACTTGGAAAGTTCATTAAATGTACTGCTGTTAATGATAGTTGGTTCTTTTGTAGAGATTATAACATTTTAATGCTTATATGTACACGTTTCTGAGATTTTCTTGTACAAAACAGAAAGTCCAAATGGAAAATTTCCTGACGTCTCGTTCACGAAAACTGTTAAAGAGAAGGCATCGATTAACTATAGAAATATGGTGTTAATAAGCATTGATACCCGTAGGCCGGCCTTCCATTGATATCCGTAGGCCTGCCTTCCATTGATATCCGTAGGCCGGTCTTCCATTGATATCCGTAGGCTGACCTTCTATTGATATCCACAGGCCGGTCTTCCATTGATATCCGCAGGCCGGCCTTCTATTGATAACCGCAGGCCAGCCTTTAATTGATATCCTTAGGTCGGCCTTCCATTGATATCCGTAGGCCGGCCTTCTATTGATATCCGCAGGCCGGCCTTCATCAAAAGAAACTGGATTTTAAACGAGGGTAAGATGCAGCAAGACTAAATATATCATGTTGTACCCTCCACATATTGTCAGTTTGCTTCTCACTGTTGCATTATCTATCTATTGCGGAATGCACGGAAATGTCAGCGTTGTTTTGTCAGTTTGACGTTAATTCATTTTGAATTATCCGTTATTGGGCCGTAATATGTTTACACTGCGTCACGGAACGCGCATAATTATGTAAAAATGTGCATTAATAGAAGTCTATATAAAGCGAGCATAACTTGTTTGCTTTAATAAAGATTGCACCGACAGTAAAGCATTTCGTTTTGAGCTGCAAAATTAGTTAGAAACATGGTTTTATTCTGGACCAGTCATAAGTTTATGTGAATTTAATCTAACTGATATTTCAATACTTTGGACATCAGTTCATATGAACATATGTCTTTTGCAATACATTAATAACCAGGTTCAACCAACCGAGAGTTTAAAGTTAAATGTTCATTTTACATGTATTAAACGCCATCAAACACATTTCTAACCGACGTCAGTGCCATTTTAACATATGTTATATTTTACAATGCGATGACAAAACCTTTTTATTGTATCACTATTGCAGAAATAATTTATTCATAACACTTACGTTGACTAACTGTGTTGTTATCTTTCTTATAAAAATGGGCTTATATCGAAATATTACTGAGGTATATCCATGAGGAAACCTCTAGTGACATAATACATTTAAAATTGCATAATAAAAAGTTAAAAATACAGGAATATCATTGTTTTTCTTATATTCATGACGAAACTAGAAATTAGTATATTGTAATTCAGTTATATACAAGACAAATTAAATTCTACCATATTTTATATAAAAACTTTTATTTGTGTTGTCATGGCAACCGAAATTCTAAAGCACCCATTCAACATGAGAATATAGAGGTGTAAAGATGAAAGGTTAGCGACGAAACCAAATGTCGCATAAATGACATTAAAATGCACGCCATGCACAACGATGTCATTCTGCTTTCATGGCGGTTTTAACGCCACGTCTCCAAATCCCTTCTGTGACTTGTCATGAAACAGTAAAGATAGTCTTTTCAAATTTGGAAGATGAAAGAATATTCTTTATGAATACTGTGTTACCTCTGATGTGGTTTTCTGTCACTAATACTGTATAACAAAATTATTACAACATTATAAAAAGTCCTTCCAAGATATCTATAAACAAATTGAGCAGTATCTTAAGTTTGTTGTACTGAGAATACAGGAATGTCAAAGACAGTACAATGCCAGAAAAAGATATGATTTGCAAGTTTTAGTAATTACAAGCGAGATATATCTGTAAATATGGATATGTGACATATTATATAGTACATGAGGTTTGTGTTCTTATCTCTCATAACAAAGAGTAAGAAAGAAGGCAAATTGGATTTTGTAAAGCGGGAACATTATATAAATACCATATGGCAGCGTGTGTGACATTGATATTGTCAACCCGAGGGCAGAATGTCACCCGAGGCGAAAGCCGAGTGGTGACATTCTGTTCCGAGGGTTAACAATATCAATGTCACACACGCTGCCATATGGTATTTATTTTATTATACCGAATAAACTAAACACATAAAAAGAGTTTTTTAAATGTTTTTGATTCATTTAATTCAATACTTTCATCTTTAGCGCGGTAATCAGTTGTGTACACATTGAATAGCGACGTCATTACAATATGATATTGTGTACGAGGGAGGCAATCATGTGGCTAAAAACTGAAGCAGTTATTTGCCCTTATATGACATTCAAAATATCAGCGCGGTCACATGACCTGACAGTCACTTTCGCTTGGTCACGTGTCAAAAAGGCTGAAAAGGTTTCTGATAGTCAAAATATCTCCTTTTCGGGTAATGGGAGTTTACCATTGTAGACAAAAGTGAGGTATAATAATATGTATTGCATACTGTTGACAGCGGCGTGAAGTCACGCCCCTTGCTTCAACATAAATAGCTTTGTCATATAATCATGAAAGGTGTCTCTTCCCTTAAAGGTCCATTACTAAGGGAAAGTGAGTTGGCAATTTTTTCATAGCCAGTGCATAGACTTCTGCAAGACACTAAATAATGAAGATTGGCAGGTCAAAATTTACAGAAGGAGTCTGGAACTCAAAGAAATGTATGTGTATTATGTTGAAATTTCAATGAATCGACAGAATGACCCCCCAGGTCTTTTTAACTTTCTTCATACTTCCATAGAAAAATAATTGTACATATACTGCGATTTATTTCGAATTTCTACATACCAACTTTCATTTTCCAATAAAATGAAATAGTTTCTGTGCTTTTTAAAAGAAATTAAAATGTTCACTTTCCTTAGTATTGGACCTTTAAGCACATGAAAAGCTGAAAACCCGTAATTGCACGCTAGATAATGCATTTTTTTTATTAAAAAAAAAGACTACATTTTGTACGAAAACTGGTAAACAGATAAGTTCAGCTTCTGTAAATGTACAGATTACTTTTGGTTCGCGTCTGCTGGAACATACTCAGACGGGGTGTTAATAAAGTCTCTGTAGGTGTAGAATTGTCTACGCATAGCGTATATAACAGTCATTCCAGGAACTGAAGTGTAGAATTGTGTACGCATAGCGTATATAACAGTGATTCCAGGAACTGAAGTGTAGACTTGTCTACGCATAGCGTATATATACCAGTGATTCCAGGAACCGAAGTGTAGACTTGTCTACGCATAGCGTATATATACCAGTGACTCCAGGAACCGAAGTGTAGACTTGTCTACGCATAGCGTATATATACCAGTCATTCCAGGAACTGAAGTGTAGAATTGTCTACGCATAGCGTATATACCAGTCATTCCAGGAACTGAAGTGTAGAACTGTCTACGCATAGCGTATATACCAGTGATTCCAGGAACTGAAGTGTAGACTTGTCTACGCATAGCGTATATATACCAGTGATTCCAGGAACTGAAGTGTAGACTTGTCTACGTATAGCGTATATACCAGTGATTCCAGGAACTGAAGTGTAGACTTGTCTACGCATAGCGTATATACCAGTGATTCCAGGAACTGAAGTGTAGAATTGTCTACGCATAGCGAATATATACAAGTGATTCCAGGAACCGAAGTGTAGAATTGTCTACGCATAGCGTATATACCAGTGATTCCAGGAACCGAAGTGTAGAATTGTCTACGCATAGCGTATATATACCAGTGATTCCACGAACTGAAGTGTAGAATTGTCTACGCATAGCGTATATACAAGTGATTATTAAGTAAATATTAATTACATCCATCTAACCAGTGTAGATCTATACGAGTCGGACATGAAACTTGTAGAAGGAAATTAGCTTCACAATGACAAAAATAACAGAGTTTTATGATCATGTGCATTATATCCATTTAATACAAAGTATTATGCTACAGCACACAGAGAAATTCCTTAAAACATATTTTGTTTTTTGTTTCATTCTCGAGGTAACATGCAATAGATATCGGTTATCACCCAATGGTATTTGTTTTCTATTTTTTCATTTGTTAACATAAAGTATATTTGTACCATAATACTTGTTAAAATCACTCTTTATTGCACTTTCTTATTCAATGTTCATAATTTACTCTCAGATGTAAATCAAATATAACAAACAATAATAACATTTCATTAGTAAGAATGCAAATATTTCATTGTCGGCTTTTGTTGGATATGCTACGTAAACAAGAACAGAACTAGACTTTGTACATTTTATATGTAATGGCAAATGAGTCCTAAAATACATATTAGATAGAGGATATTACACGAATGTCTTTTCATATTGAATTTATTAAACGAGTTGAATACAATAATAAAATGCGAGGCTCTGCCGAGCATTTATCAGTCTTATTCAACGAGTTTAATAAATCAAATGTGAGTGTCACAAATTTGATATTCTTTTATCACATGTTAGCTTTTCCTGTTGAAGCATCAAAAGTTCTTCTTTTTTTTACTATACAAATAAGTCAATTTGACCAACGTCTCCTATATTACAAACGATGTCGACATCAAAGCTTTATTACACTAGCGTATTATCATTTTTGGTTGCGGGTTTATCCCGCTACCAAAGTTAAGTGTATTTCTGACAATCATGTAGCATCTTTATTTGATTCCAAATCACATCCAAAGGATATGTTCATGTGCTATACAAAGTAGTCCCATTCATGAACAATGCGGATGAATTATCAATGATCAACCAGTTCTTATTCATCCTCTATCCATTCACACTGGCCATTTAGATTATATAAGACATGTCAATGATTAGGTATTCCAGCCTATGGTTACATCACTGACTTCCAGCTGTTCATGTAAGGTCAGGCAGAGTTTATCTTAGATATGAGGCACATTAGTATTTGTTTCTTATACCTGTATATTTAGAGATTGGCATTTAAAATGAAAATAAATCTAGGAAAACCCGCAACCACCAGACATCTGAAGGCTTTGATTAAGTTATAGCTTTATTACATTTCAGCGACGTCAAACATGTGATAAACTAAATTATACATATTCAGATATCGACTTCTATCATAACATTTTCTTACTGTAGCGCATCTCCCAAATCATACAATAAGAGGTCAATAAATACGACTTTTACTTCAGTATAAATATCTATATTTTATTAACCTAACTGTTGTACACTGGATAATCCTGTTTGAAACCATGATATTATTTAGAACATTTCTTTTTATCTACCTGAATACAATAAAGTGTAACGTGCAATTCTGAAAAAATAAGTCCTGTTTAGTGGCTTTGGTCCTAATTTCTAAATACATCAGCAATGTATATTGCCACTTCTTTTCATTTTTAGGCCGTGTACCTAAGAAAACGTGAAATAAATTTTCTTTTCGTTCCAAGACTGTTTTCTAGCTATTTCCACTCGCACTATTTTATAGGAATTATGGAATCGTTCAATAGGCAGGAATTGAGAATATCATGCTACACTTTATTTCATTAGTAAATGTCAATAAGATAAGACACTTTTTACGTGACTTTTTGGTTACCATTAAGTTCGGTAAGTTTCCGTCGCTGATTAAAATTTATATAGTTATAACCTTTCATTGCATGACGAGCGCTCATCGCCTATTGTTCATTGCGTGATACTCGTTAATCATGATACGGCAGAAAACGACAAAAGGTTTAGTTTTGCCCGTGTAACGTAATACAACCTTTCTTTGACGCGTTACATTTATGCCGGTCATTCATATTGCTGTTAATGGAAATTAACAACATTGTTGAATTATAGTATTTCATTCCGGCAGGTGCGATCTTAAATAGTTATATCTTGCTCAGGATTAGTTTTTTTAATTTCCTGTCAAAGTCCACTCACCCGTTGCGAATTGACAGGTTAGACACCTTCAGCTTATTGTACACGATATATTTTGTTCGTCTACTAGTAAACATTTTAAAACATAATTATTGCGTTTATTTTTACTTAAATGATTTCTGTATTTCGGTTGGTTTTTTGTCGTCCTCGCAGATAACGACGTGAATTGGTAATTTCAATCTAGTTTTTGGATATTAAAGAGAAGACATCCTCGCATGAAATTATTCTACACACCAAGCGAAACAGCGAAGTTCACGTAATTTGAAGACTGCGACTTTACCAGTGACTGACTTAAATTGTTTCAACATAAATTTCACTTTAGCAGATACATGATTACGTATATTACTAATTTAAAAATGAATCAAGTTTGAATATATTGTGGAATAGCAAACGTGTGAACTTCTCACCAGAATGAATGCATTTCAATTTTGAATAGCAAATGCTTCATTTTCCCATCAGAATGCACACATTTGCAGTGTGTAATAGCAAAGGTTTTAATATTCCATCAGAATGCACGTATTTGCAGTTATGGCAGGCTACGTCCTAGGAACTTCGCTTTTTTCTGATACTGGTTGATTTTCCGATCCTTCCCTATAATTGAATAACCACAATAAGTGACATAATAACAAGATGCGATTTTATTTATTTTTTCTTAAAATACATGTGCAGGGCTATTGTACTTTGTTTAAGATATATCAAGTTATAAAGATACAGAAATATAAAGGTGTACGTATCCAGGGTGAGACAAACGATAATATGTGAAATAAGATTTTATTCAAAATGCACTTTTTAGTAGGTAAGACGGGGTTCTCTACCTTCATGCTTTCGTAGTACAGCTATCAACACGCCTCCGTGATGCTTAGCAACTGCCACATGTAAAATGACAAATTCTTCATTATTTTGATTACGAAAAAACTCATGTTGCGAAATTAAGAAATCAGTTCAAAACCCTTACAAGTGTGAAAACATGTAGAATCCGTGATTACCGTGTTGGTCATAATAACAAAAAAAAGATTTTTTTCTACATTACTTAACAATATGTAGTTATTGTGATTATTCTGTTTCTTGTCTGATTCCAAATTTCGTTATCATGCCGTCGTATCGTTATATTTGAATAGGTGTAACTCATTGCAGACTTGGAGCGGTCTTCTGCGCATGTCCGAAAGTGATTATCAATTGTAGCGCACGGCAAAAATATGCATATTTTTGCATGTCCGCCTGCATTTAGTGTACAATATGCATAAAATACTGACTAAAGGTTAGGGTTAGTATCACCATGGTTACAAAATATAAACATTTAAGATATTTTCGTTCAAATATAGTTAATCCGGTATGTACCGGAGTCTTTAATTTATACCGGCGCTCCAAGTCTGCATTGAGTTACAGTCTATTTGAATAGGTAGTGTTATACCGCTTTTGAAACTTTCTTTTCAGTATGCGCTTACCGGCTGGTAATTTAGTTACATTCATAACCAATTCTAGGGTGTACTGTGATGAAATCAGAGTCAAACTAAAAAAAAACGAGTAGGCGATCAAATATATATCAAATAAGAAAAACCTTAATCATTATCATTTTTAAGTTCGTAAACTTTGATGTTATATAATAAAATGCATTACCATAATGATATGTAATATATCAGTAAGATTTACACAGCCATTATTAACAAACAAAAATCATTTCCGAGTTTTTTTCCAGCGAGTTCTAGAGAGAAAATGACACTTGCTTACCGATACTCATCACTAAGGAAACATATGTTGCCTCATCTAAATAGTTTTTGTGCTAGAAAAAGATATATATGTGCAATAGTTGATAAGAACAAAATGTTATTAATGTTTACAAGATAAAACTTGAGGATATGCTCGTTTGCATTCCTTTTTAGTAGAGAAATGAAATGTGTGTCTCTATATACAAGACATTGCTATATATGTATAGAAAGTGTAACATTACGTATACCAGTTCGTATGCTCATTCTTGTTGATCTGTACTCCATCAGCAATCTCCAGCCGGTCAGCATAAAAACATACTCCACGTCCGATTAATCAGTGTAGTTGTAAACGAAGAAAGTTCTTTTTGTAATAATAGTTACAAAAGTTGTAGTACATAGTTATAAAAGTTAGGTTTTGGGAGATAATAACATTACAAACTGCATTCTTTTCTGATTTTGCTGGTAACTCCTTTCAATGTTTATAAAGTGCAGTATGTTCAGCTATTTAGTAATAAGTAATTAAAGAAAGAGCATGAGAAAATATAGGTTACTTTAATCAGACCGCTTTCTGCTTTTTAAGGAATATTTATTAATCGACAGGTTCAGTTACCATTTATATACTGAGGCGGAGGTACACTTATATTTTTCGGCGAACGCCGTCTAAGAACGAACTCGTTACCTATGCCACATGACTTCAGTTTGTAAATCAAACTACTTGATAACGCATTATAGATAATTTATCAAAATGGAAGATTTATGCAACACTCTGCCTGATTGGACGAGAGTGTCAATTCCTTTCACTCTGTTGATTGTGCTACGCTAAGTGAAATGTAGACAAAGCGTTTATCCTAAACGACGCTGTTCACAGTTTTAAAGCTAACTTTGACTCAGTACATTTAGCAAGAATATTGATATATCTCAAAATGATAAGTAAGTTTAATAAATCAGGGGCGTAGGGACGATTTGAGCATTGGAGCGGCAGAGGGGGTGGGTTTGGGAGTGGGTGTCATCCTCCTATGAACGGTGTTCGGGGTGGCCCCGGGAAAATTTTGCATATAGCTAGAGTAAATGGTGCAATCTGGCGACTTCTTGGACTGCTCAGTATTCTCGTATTTTTTTTTCGAGTTTTCGGTTTACTATGTTTAAACACTGTAATGGCGGTACGATATTAGATACGGACAATGTCTTGCCAGGGTAAAACCAGTAATGTCCTAAGTAGGGGATCGAGCACAAGACCCTGACAAAGGGGTAATCCAATTCTTGTGGTATTTTAGTCCTTAAATGGCATTATAAAGGTAAACCGCAATTCATTGTTTTCTTTGAACCATTGAGGGTTGAATGAACGGAGTTCAGGGTACTTTTTACCAAATGATCGATTTAGAAATGCAAAATTGCGAGGCTGAATGGCCTTTTATATTTTTATGTAGAAGCTGTTATACTTGTTAATTTAACTAGATCTGTAAAATCTGAGGATTTTTCTACATTTAATGCGTTGAATTTAATCATTATGTTTAGTGCCTTTGATTTTCAAACAATATGTTTAAGTGTCAAAAATATTTAATTTAATATATTTTATGTAAAGACATCTAAAGATCCCGATTTGCGTTTGTGTTTTAGCTAAATTAGTCCCTATCCCCATTTGTAACAAAATAGCAGGAGACCTTACGATATTGTTACACATCGAGTTTGATAAGAATCCATTACATTTTAGTGGTTAATGCGAAGAAAGGCATATCTACTTTTAGCTATAGTGATCCCTAATAGGGCCCAAGGCATTTCTAGTTTTAGCTCTAGCAGCCCCTTAAAGGGGTCAAATGTCCCAGCTGAACAAAGTTGGCTGTGGGCCTAATAAAGATGCTACAAATCAAGTTTGATTAGAATACATGAGAAAAAAATCAATTAAAGGATTTTTTTATTTATTATTTTTATTTATTTCTAAAATAGGCCAACTGATCCCGCTTTAACAAATGCATATTCGCTATTCATGAATCTTTGGACAATGACGTCACACCTATAAAAAAGTGAAGGTCAAGCAAAAGATACAATTGTAATTATTTCAATATTTCTGTTTCATAAGCAAAGTTTGACCGTAGTCATATCACAAAGATAAACTGTATGCAGCGTACCTTCATTTCAGTGTAATGAGATTCAGTCATTATATAGCATATACATAATAAAACAGATTTCAACTGAGTTCAATATTTGCATACCATACTAGTAAAGAAAAATATTCATATATAATAAATCAGTTAAATAATTTATAACAAATATATCAAAGCAAACAAGTACTCATTTTAATATGCAATCTGAATAAGTCACAAAAGCAAGAAACCTTTTCATATACAGACGACAATTGTAACAAGAAAAATCTTTTAAAAAGCACTTCTCTACATAAAAGACTCTTATCACACCCTTATTCATGTGATACGCAAACCGTATTCAGCTCTTTCTTTAATTTGATATATGTTGGTATTTGAACAGGTTTTTATCATATTTATTAAACTTACTTATCATTTTGAGATATATCAATATTCTTGCTAAATATACTGAGCCAAAGTTAGCTTTAAAACTGTGAACAGCGTCGTTTAGGATAAACGCTTTGTCTACATTTCACTCAGCGTAGCACAATCAACAGAGTGAAAGAAATTGACACTCTCGTCCAATCAGGCAGACTGTTACATAAATCTTCCATTTTGATAAATTATCTATAAGGCGTTATCAAGTAGTTTGATTTGCAAACTGAAGTCACGTGGCATAGGTAACGAATTCGTTCTTAGACAGCGTTCGCCGAAAAAAAATTATGATTCGTGTTGTATTTTACTACATGCATAATTAAGTAAAATGAACTTAGGATAATGGTTACGAATAGTTTATGTCGAAATACAAATTTGAATGTAACCATTCAGTATTAATACTACTTTCAATGTTTTTATTAAATTGCCAGTAGTGAGTGCAATTCAAATTCAAACATTACTCTGATAAATATTTTTTTCTAGTATATAATCAACTGTCTTACAGAACATAACATGTCACAATGTTAGTATATCTAGACTGAAACATATTATTTCCCGTAAACAAACACTGATATTCAGTATTTTGTGTGTAGTAAGGTAACACAAGCGAAATATTTACAACGAAAAACATTGAATTCAAAACGTTTGAACGGAATAATTAAGCTTATTTTTCACAATATATACACCTTAAAATTTATTAAATGACTGTTTTACTCGATGTCTATGGGTCTATGGTAATAGCTGAAATTTATGACATTGTGCTCATGATGAAGCATAAACAATTGACTGGACAGATTAACACAAAATGATTTTTATCTTCAATGTTTCTACAGTTGCAAAGTTAACATTTTCTAAACTTTCTACATTTCTAACCAACCTGTTTCCGTATAAAGCTGACTGGACTAATAGCTCATGCATTTCATTGACATATTCTGCCATTCAAGATATTTAATTTAAAGAATCTAACAGAAATATTATCTTGCACATATATCTTGTTACCTATATATATTGAAATTTCATACTGAATGGCATTCTGCGTTTGAGAAAAATCGTAAACATTGATTTCTCAAAAGGTCAAACAAAAGGCTGTCTAAAATCCCTGTGACAGTCTATGAAATATATGGCATATTGGCATCAATGTAAACAGTTCATTTATGAAAAACAAAAAAGTGATTTTTGTGGCGAAAATTTGTATACACAAACATTGCCATATAAATTGCCTTTGGTTAATTTTCACTTACATACGCCATGTAGAAATTATATGTAACCAAAATGCGACCTTAGTAAGTCTAAGCGTTACTTTCCTCCGTTATGTGACGTCGTCGTTCAGCTGCTACAGGCAACTGTAAATTTTGCAAAACAGAGATATTAGAGGACGGCTCACAGTTAGTTTGTTCCGATTTAAGCGTGCTTCTTGACCTCATGGCTGCTGATCCAGGCCAGACTCGTGCCGCTGTACCAGTCCCAAATAATGCATTGGAGCGACCACCGCAAAACAGTGATTTAACTTCTTGTCTAAATCGAGATCCACTCAGAAAGTATAGTATGAAATTAATAGCATTGTTCAAATACATAAATAAATTTACGACGGCCCATCTTAGTCTCAGAATAGCCAATTCATGATAAGTTTCAAGCGTCCTTAGCCATTCTTGTTCTCCAATCAGATATATAGATATTGGTATAGTACACGTGAAGAACACCACATTTAACAGCACCAGCATGACTGTAAGCTGAGATGTCTTGCCTGACCTATTTACTCCCAAGCCTGCATTTAATGGTGCAATTCGTGTTCGTGTTTTATGTTTGCTCACAAGCACACGAACAATTATAGAGATGTTCCCTATTAATAAAATTGTAAACGGTCCCAAACTGAAAATGCAAAGGTCAATCCACGGCCATTCGAACCCAAGAAAATCATAGTAGTGATCGTATATGGAACTACATTTAAACTGATACGTAATATTATTATAAACTGTGACGCTGGCTCCCATTCCATAAAACCAATGTACATTTAAAAGCATGAGACTACCAACGATGATAGAAATAGTTACTATGGCAATACGTGTTGTGCAGCCTTGTTTTACTTTATGTGGTAGCAACACACCAATAAATCTCTCTGACGTCACAGCGACGAGAAGCCATGATGAACACTGTGTGGCGAAATATACAAGGAATACGTGAATCTTGCAGCCTGCCACAGAGAAATGGCGTACATCAACGTCAAACATATAGTTGATCCACTGCCTTAATAGTCCTGTCCAAAGCACGAGTAAATCTGACACTGCTAATGAGGAAAGATATAACGCAGTTGACGACATCCGGCTTTTGCTCCTCATTAAAACAACAATGGTCAACAGATTTCCCAGAGTTCCAAGCACAAGAAGCATTGGCGGTACGGATTTCCATATCCTTAAAGCATTTCTGTATTCGGAATATTGATTTAAGGTATCCATATCAGATCAGTACAAATTTGTTACACGCAGTGCAATTCAGTGTATATTATAGTTGTAACTACTTGTACCTGCAAAATTAATATAAAACTGATAAATAATTGTTATATACTTATCAATATTGTGTTTTATTCTATGTTAATTAATTATAGATAAATTGAAGACATTTTCAGATGTCTAGTTCGCTCGTTTTTGCAAACCAACATTAAAAGCCATATTTTAAGATCCGATACGCAAAGGCATTCCTATAAAGTAAAATTCAATAGAGCATTTCGTTGGTCTCTCGAGTGAAATAAAAACATTTTAAGATGTTTGTGATGTTTTATTTTCGTCATCCTCATTACCGTAATCACCTAATAGCATTTAACACAAGTTGGCTTTATTAAGGTGAAAATTTGAGGAAAAAATATTGAAAAATTATAAATATATACAGTGCAACGTCTTAGAGCAACACCCTTTGGGAGATACAAATATTGACTGCTTTGTAGAGGTTGTTGTTCTGGAGAGGTAAATTTGATAGTATATTTCAGTTTAGGGAAATTTTAATGATGTTGTTATAGAGAGGTTTTTGCTTAAGAGATGGCCTCTCTGGAGAGGTTGTACTGTATATATAATTATATTTGAAATATGTAAAATTATTTATTATTTGTTTGTTCGTTTGTTTGTTTGTTTTAAAGATGTTTTTCACAATTATTTCTAGCGGACAGAATTTTTTGTAACTTTGCATATTTATAGATTGATGTATGACAAGTTAAAATAAAAAATAAAAATGATAGGTACCCGTGCTTCTTTTTTCAATATTCAAAGTTTATTAAGAACACCAAATCGGTATTTTTGTCTGAAGAAACAATACATACATGTCATAATAAAACTACTGCAAACAACTATTTATTCAAAGTTTCATTCTGATGTTACTGTTTTTGCATCACAATTAATGAAACCACTATAACTATGCATAAAATGTCAACATATAGATATATAAACTCGGAAAAATTACTCTTGACAGATGTCGACAGTATCTGAAACTGAGAAAAACACGAAGTATTTCTTAATGATATGAAAAATCTAGCGGACAGAATTTTACCAAATTTTATTTAATGTAAGCTAAAACTAAGACAAACAAATCTAAATAAAAAAAATAATATCAACCCGTGCTTGTTTTCAAGCAAAAATAAAAAATATTCACTTCACCCACAAAAGTATTATTTCATTACCCCACTCACCTAAAAATTATGAACATTTTTTTCTTACAAAACAAATTTCACAATGTTATTATCAGTTTTTTAACCAATTTTCTTATTCACATGCAGAATAATGCTCCTTTAAGGTTGCATGCCTCTATGTCAAATACTTTTTGAGATACGTGCTACACAAACTTTCACGTGCCATTTACGTACATATTTGACCACGTCAAGGGACATAAATCTGTTTTTACTGAGTGAAACCTCAAATAAAAGCACTGGTGTACAACTTCGCATGCTGAATTTAATTCTTGTTTGGTTTCATGACTCTTGGCGCATATACTTTTGAGGTACATGCGACACAAATGTTTAGACCCTTTATGTACAATTTGACTGTCAAGCGCCATAACTCTGGTCTTACTACGTGACATGCGGGATGGGGCACAAAAAGTATAACCACATTTTTAAGAAGTCACATTTGAACATTTGAGATAGATCTACGTTCAGATTTTCTGGAATTTTATTTGACTTGGAGTCGGCTGCATAATTACTGGACGAAACAGTTTACTTTCAAATTGATTGTCCACAATGTATTCGATTCGAGCACTTCTTCCGACTACTCCTCCAATAAAACACCATCACTTTTAAAGGTAAAATATGGATGCACGACCTATATTGTTAGTACATACGATATTTTTGCGCGAGTGCGCTGCATATCCGACAATTATGCACTTTCGGCGGCGAATCCTGAACTTTATAGTGGTTATCGCTTGCTGCGCAATTGAGATGCGCACAAAATATTGTGATTAACTCCTTTAAGCTCCGTTTTTCAACAGTATCTCAGTGATGCAAAGGTGGGCAATTAACCTAACCAGTGTTCCTAGTTTCTGTGCCAGTACAAGTCAACCTGTTCTCTGCATGTAACTGCCAGCTTTCTAGCATGAACCAGTGGTGGAAAACAAATGATTTCAGACACAATGTATTTTATCAAGTCGTCACGGAGAACATACTCCTGGGAATCGGACTCTCGATCCAGCGATTCGTGCTCTCCCGATTATGAATTAAAGTTCCGCTTAAATCGGTGAAGGGGGCGTGAGGGTGTTACACTTTCCAGTACCTCTCATGGACAGAGTTAATCAAACCGAGTCTGCTATTGTTTGCTTTGCTGCATTCTATGCTTCCAAACGATCCTTTTACAGATTTTATTGCACGAGGCCGATAGTCAGTATCATTCGTCCGAGGTTCAGACTCCTTCAAAATTACTGTGAAATCATTTTTATTCGCGTAGGACGAATTTTCGCGTATTTCGCGATATGACCGATGCGCGAATTTAAGACCGCGCTAATATTACTTTTTGATTATATTTCCCCTTTCTAAAATTGAAAATGCGCGAATTTAAGCCCGCGCGAAACAGTCATTTTTCACGTTTGCGCGAAATTTCATGCCAGCGAATTTTAATGATCTCACAGTAACATATCCACAAAAAAATAGTGTACATCGGCATTTACTCCTCAAAAACTTCCGGTTCGAAATGTATCTATATAAGTCTTAATACGTTTTTATTTTATATGTATGTTTATAAAGAAACCTATTCATACATTACTTTTATTTACATAATAAAAAATTAGTTTGGTATTTCACAGACTATACATTCATGACATCCCCTTTGTCCTCTAAAACTTCCTTTTAATTTCAAATATCCAGATTTTTTTTTTTTTTTTTTTTTTATTTTTTTTTTTTGGATTGGATTTTTTTTTTTTTGGTCGATAAAATGATAATACTTCTTTTTGTAATATAATCAGTAAAATGAAGCTGTTTCAGAACATGCCATTTACATTAGAAGTTTTATTAGACAATAAAAGCATATTTATGACATGTAGGTATTGTTATTGTCAATTTTGCCGTGATATTTTGAGACAATTATTCATGATTCCTGTAATAAGACGTGAACATATCATAGCAACAGTCACGTTATTGACATAAAGATTCATATCAATTTTCTAGTGTTTCGTATATGAGGAAATTGAAAGAAATAACAAAATTGATTTGTGTGGAGTATATTAACTCCAAGATGTTTTGTTTAGATTATGTTCACTCAATAAAATGCTGCAATATCCGTACTGTTAAATGGACAATAGCGATAGAATACCAAAATGTAAATGGCTCCCGTCTAAAATGTGGGTACTATATCTACAGTTTATAAGTTAGTTTTTGTCATTCTTATACAGGCTTTTTAGAGGGTATGAGCGGTAGCTTGTATTTCCGCTTCTGTCCATAACAGGCTCAATGGAACGGAGCCTGCAACATATTCATTTATGTCGTGATGGGCGACCTGTTGCTTTCTACTTTTTGTTTCATATTGTTTATTATCTTATACACCTTTTCATATATTCAAGAACTATATACGATCATTTCTAAATCATCCTGTTGAGTGATTTAAAAGTTATGCACATAATGAAAACGTATTGTCTTAATTATTCTGGAAGATGTTTTAAAAGTTCGTATGTTACAACTGTCCAACGAATTATGTTCTTTAGTTTAACGCCAAAAAGTTACATGCTTTAGCTTTTTACTTCCAAGCTGCTATAGTTTGCTATACTGCCTTAGAAGGGGCTATGCATGTATTCCAAAGACAATCACAACAGAAATTTAAATGTATTGCTATATTATATGCAAAACAAGAGCATATGATCACTTTCTGAAATGATGTAAGTGCGAATAGGTATACAAAATACATTGATACATACACAACAGAGACAAGATTTAGAAACAGCGAAACATCCATCCGGTTAATTCCTAACTCGGTGACGAACTATCTCCGTAAATTAAACCTTAATACAACGCCCCGAACGGCACTGTCAATGGCCGAAGCGAGACAGCAGAAAAAATAACATTACGAATTAACGACGATCGGAGAGAAAAGTATTTATTATATATTCCAAACTAATGACAAATTGACAAAAGATGCTATTGAAAAAACATTGTGTGTCACCTTATTTATACTTAAAAATTTATTTTCTAGAGTATGTCCAGACACAGTCCCTTAATACTAGCTGGATTTATAATTGAACTCAACTATATTTACAAACTCAGTACAAATATCGCATTATCAAGAAAGACAGGACAAGTTTTTCTTTTCTTTAAAAAAAAGATTAAGCCGCCTTTAATAGATTATTCCAGTAACCTTTCGTGGATCTTCTTTTCTACACTACAGACGTATTTTCTCCTTCAACTTATATTCAAGCTGTGGATAGATTTTCACACACTGTTCCGTCTAACGATGAAAATTAGAAATAATGTGGGTTCCATTGATTTTTTTTTAATTCAGTCTTCTCTTTTTAGTCATTTTTGATTTTGAATCTTTTTTTTTTTGCATTGTACTGAAACGGAAAATTGCCCAGTGTCACACACAAGAAAACCTTTAAGTTTTATAAATCCTTGATTATACAATGTATTATGAAAATTTCATCTTAATTCCATCTTTAGACCTATAATCTTAGGCGTAAAAAATGATTGTTTCCGGTTTCTCGACCTCCCCTAAAGTTTTGGCCCGACCCTAAATATTTTATGGCCTTGAAGAATATTTTTTTCAATGTTTTAACAAAAAGTTACAAAACTGCACTTTTATGCTTTAAAAATGATCAAGGATGTTAAATTGATTAACTGTGCTCTAAAGGCATACCTATCTTATTTGTATTCATCGTTTGCACAAAAAAATAATTTCTGAGAAGTCTCACTTAATAAAAGAAAGGAGAATCCGACCTACCTATCCTATTTTTTTGAGTATGTTACCGGAAACAAGGAATTTTTAAGGCTTTCTTATTACTGTTTATATAGTACATTTGTAAGATAATAATTGTCCTATTGATATATCACCGATAGAGGATTTTAAATTTGCATTGCCCCGCCCCTCCAGTATTCTTTGGCGAGGAAAATAAAGAGACAAAAATAATACGTTTTTATTTGGGAAATAATATACACTGTTTGGAGTTCAAAATGAAGCAATATATTGCATCTGAACTCCACAGAGTGATTACTTTTAAACTATATACTACTTTCAGACTATATCCTTCACGCCGTCGCCTGTTTAGTTTCGTTTTAATTCTAACGTGCTGCAATGACATTTGACGCCATGACGTCATAACTGCGACGTAAAAACTGTATAAAGTTTCAGTTTCCTTTATTTAACAGGAAAATGAACCTTGTCGTGTTAGAATTTATGTTAAAGGACCTACAAATTATTTGTTCTTGATAAAAAGAATGTAACAAAACCGTTAGATGACGTTCAGAAGCCTAATTATAGTGATAAATGAATACAATAGAATTGTATAAACTAAAGTGTCCATACAAGTCTGATGGATAATTTATAAAGCGAAGCAGACGAGGCAGCACTTAGTAATATACAAAAGGAATAAGTAACACAATTAATCAAAAATGAAAATATAATCACGTGATTATTTAAAAAAAAAACATAGTTTGTAATATCGAAAATATAGAACAAAACCTATTCACTACACTGCGAAAAAAGGGTCAATATACGGGAGTGTACGGTCCCGTATATTTCGAAAATACGGGAGTATACGGGGTATATTTCAAATATACGGACCTAGTATACAATCCCGTATTCGGAACATCTAGTATACGGGAAGTCCGTATATTTGTCATGCATATACGGGATCCCGTATACGCCGAATATACATACATGTATATTTCCCGTATATATTAAATATACGAGTTTTCAAAAAAAAAAAGATCAATTAGAAATGGTGTTTATTAGTGTTCTGCTTTAACATAGATTTTATTTCCATGGTATTAGAAGGGTCTTTGAAATTTATCCCGTATACTTGTCGTATTTTAGAATATACGGAACACGTATACGAGCCTGTATTTTCCAGATATACGTAGTATACGGAGCCCGTATTTTTGACATATACGGACTGCAACTGCATCTAATATACGGGACATATACGGACCTGTATTTTCAAATATACGGGCATCGGATTTTTTTCCGTATACGCATGATATACTAAGTATACGGATCCCGTACTTTTAACATATACGGGGCATATACGGAACTGTATTTTTTGATATACGGGCTACGGACTTGTCCCGTATATGCAAGGTATACGTAATATACGGATCCCGTACATGTGGCATATACGGAATTTATTTGCATCTGATATACGGGGATATACGGAACTGTATTTTGTTGATATACGGGCCAGGGTTTTTCCCGTATATGCAAGATATACGTAGGATACAGATCCCGTATTTGTGTCACATACAGACTGAATTTGCTTTTCGTATACGGGAAATACACGGAACAGTATTGTTAAAATATACCTTGGCCAGATTTTTCCAGTATATGCACTATCCCTTATTTTTATTTTATTAGAACTAATGTGGTACATGGGGCACACACTGAAAGATGACATATAATGAAGGTTAAACAAACCTTTAGCAGAATACGGTATATTAGGAAAAATCAAGACAAAGACAGGGTATGAGAAAAACATTATCATCAATGGAGACAAGTCAGATTAAATTAACATTATATATAACATAAATACTTTTTAAAAAAAACAAATGCAACATCGATTACAATCATTCATCAGTGATTATATTATACTATCTATTTTAACTCATATTGCCTTTGGTAAATGGATAGAAATAAGTAAAACACGTGAATGATTTTGTAGTGTAAACAATTACATCTACTTTCAAACTTAAAAACTGAGGAACATATTCTGTTTGACTTACCTCAGAAAGCGATATAAAAACCGAACATTTATAGAAACAACTGACATCAAGGGAAAAAGCCAGATGTTTTTTTCCATCATATCAGATATTGTATAACATTTGCCTATCCTTGTCATAAGATATGTAACCAACGTTACTATCAATTTTCCGATATTTAAATAGAAAACCTTTTGTACTCTGATAATATCCACTTTCACTGAGTTACTTGATCGACTGTTGATTTATTACAGTATAGCATATACCTCATACTTTCTCTTTTAAATTAATGTAAAATATTCTGTCTCTACTCTGTGTTGTTAAAGCATTTCTGATGTATTCTGTTCTGATATTACACACAAGTCACAGTATGCCATAACAGTTTTCGAAGATTTTACAGTGCATGATAACCACCGGAGCAGCAGTCAAAGAGCAGTCAGTTCTATCTTCTATTTTATTTAGATATAAAATAGAATGTAATCCTGTAATACTGTAATAACACGAAACTTATTGCAGCTCCAGGTATCATTAAATTTTCAGTGGGTGATATTTGCCGTATAAGAAAGGAGACATTGTTCAAGTGATTCCGAATCACTCTATTATTAATATGCTATCCTATAGAACATATAGCTAATGTTATTATACATTTATTACCTGTACAATGAAGCATGTTTAGTCTCTTAGTTAAAATGTTCATACATATAATATTTTGTAAGTGTTCCCAGTTGCTTTAAATAGAAGAATAAAAGTAAATACTTTTAACAGTGGTAATATATGCATTCATTGTTTTGAATGATGTTACTAAAAAGGATGGCTCATCATGTGCATTGCAGTAACCGATAGGGATAAAAAACAACAACGCCTACAGAATATTATATGACCCGCGTCATGAGAAAATCAACATAGTGGCTTTGCGACCGTACAACTGTATGTAAAACTAAGTTTGCCCGGGGGTAGGGTTAAGTCCAACCCTTACCCTAACCTTACACTCTAAACCCTTACCATAACCCTAGAGCTGAGTGATTTCCAATATTGAGAATGTCAGTATAAAGCTTATCCTTATTCTAGAATCTGTTGCTGCTTGTTTTTGTTTTTGTTGTTTAAAACGGTAGTCCTCAGTTGCTCACACACTCATACAATACCAAAGATTATGAAAAAAATAAATATGGGACTACCTTTTACACGTCCAGAATATTTGTGTGATACGGTCACATAGAAATAGGAAAACTCAAACGACGCGAGGTTGAAACTTGGTAGTTAATTTAGAGCTGTAGCTAGTTTCTAAAGCACTGGCTACTAAATAGTTCATATTTGAAACTGAAAATTAATGGTCAAAATGTTCAGAAATATAATGTACAGTTGGGCTAGACTAAAACAAAAGATATCTAATTTATATTGTTATCAGCGTTTCAAAATTGTAAAATGAAAATCAAAAACTTATTTTGAAACACAAAATAGACAAAATATATATTATAATTTTTCATTTGCACGATAGAATATCTGCTAAACTGAAAAGGTACTACTAGTTTGATTCCGTTTCCGGAACAACTTTCGAGTATTCATTTTTAATAAATTACTAGATAACCGGCAATCGCTGACAGAGAAGATAAAAAAGCTCTTTACAGAACACAGGAGAGCGCTATTCTTTCTCAAATATGAAAGTATAAAAAGTGCATATTTTCTGACTTGGCGGAGATATTTTTAGTACAGGCTGTACCATTAAAATCAATAGGTAACTTGGTGCATATCGGATTTATTCGTAGGGAATGAAACCAACACTAATGATGTAGCCGATTACCCTAAACTAAATGATAGAATGGCCCATTTATGCCCTTTCTATAAATATCTCCGCCAGGTCAGAAAATATGCACTATACATAAACAGAAATTTTGTGAACCATTTAATGTCTCAGAGCACCTTACTTTACATTTTGTTACGGAGTTACGAAGATCAAGTCACTAAATATTTCCATAGGTTACACTACTTGATATTTATGTCAAACATAATTCCTAAACGGACTGCCACTTCCATCTTTTTAAGTACGTCTGAAATTGGGCTTCAGAAGAGACAGGCTGCTCTTCTTAGCAGACTGCAAATCGAAAAGGCTGCATGACTGACATTATGAAATAATTAATTTCGGTTGTATTAACTTACAATAATATCCGCTATAAAATAATTCAGCATAGATCGCCATCACTCTCTTGAAGACAAAATATGTTAAAATACACAATAAATTGCCTTTCATTTTGGTAAATGGATAACTCAAGAAAACAAATGAAATTAAGTGTAATGAATCGCATCTTACTCAGCCGTGTAGACATATTCTGTCACACATACCCCAGAAAGTGATGTCAAAACCATTTACATCACACAAATGAATTAAGAAATGGTCTTTGTGTTATATGGAATACCGTGTACATTCGCCCATCCTTGTTGTCAGTTATGTGAACCAACAGAATACCTTTTATTACCTGTTATTATCAAGTTTCACACAGTCACTAGAAACAAATGACATATACTACTCATGTTTCCTATATTTCTTGCTGGAAGTAGGTATTGATGCACACATCTTCAGATGCGAAACATTTCAAATGCATATACTTTTGATATTAACACTTATAAATTGTATCGACAGAATTAAATGTACGTCTGGCGGTAAATTTCATTTGGATGTCTATGGACATAAAAGTTGATATTAAAAACATCTGCACGTATTTACACTTGAAATGCTTAGCAACTGTAACAATACATCAACTGTGCGAGAATGCAAGGCTTTATAACAATCATAAGGCGAGTTTGTATATGCCACTGACTTGGAAATGAGGGTATACCGAAAAGAAACAGCCAAGAAACACAAATTTTAAAGAGACTGACTCACACACTTTAGGCGAAAAAATAACTTCTCACAAATATCCATAAAAAGTGAGTACTCTGAAATGGACTAATGGTACAAAGTTAAGGACGTAAGACTTTATCAAATATTCTTATAAATAACCAAAAGTATTATGCAGCGAGCAGATTTAAATATGTTAATTGCTGTCGAAGTGATAGAACATGTAAAACAACAAAAGTTAAGATAAAAGATCTGAAAAAAGAAAACAAATGCAATGTGTATGTATAATAATAAAGCTAAGGTCAACCTCCGCATGAAGGCCTTAGCTTCAACACATGCTTATTTGACTTGACTGGCTTACAGTTACCATTATTTTTCAGCATTGTCAACGATATAATTGTGTAATTTACCTAATAAAGTATATTTTTAAGATGGTGATCTTCACGGGAGAGGGATAACGACAACAGGCTGCGCATGGTATTGTTATGCGCATGTGCAAATATCGTGTAAAAATAGCCATCTAAAAATAGTCATCCCAAATAAAAGTCTATTTTTAGATAACTAGCCCGTTTTCTGTTTTCAATTAACATCATGGAATCGGATGAGGAATTCACTATGAAGAATTACTTTTATGACGGTTTATTTGTGTCTATTGAGGCAGCAAAAAACGTCATTGACGACTTGAATATTTTACTTCTTCCTCTTTTTTGGAAACAAGACTGAACACGGTATATATGAGTACTATAGATAACCATGCCCTAATTGTTGTCATTGTTTGGTAACAACAGCTGGAGCATTGTATATATCAGTACTAAAGTTAACCATGACCCTGCTGTAGTGATAGCTAGCAACAGCTTGAGCTAGGGGATATATGAGTACTATAGATAACCATGCCCCAACTGTTGTCATGGTTTGATAACAACAGCTGGAGCATAGTATATATCAGTACTATTGTTAACCATGTTTTAGCCGTTGTCGTGGTTCGGTAGCAACAGCGGGAGCGCGGTATATTTGAGTACTATAGTTAACCATGACCTAACAGTTGTAATGCTCCAGTAGCAACCGCTGGAACATGGTATACATGAGTAATATAAATAATCATGCACAAACTCTTGTCCTGGTTTGATAACAACAGCATATATCTGTACATGCATTGTAGTTAACAATTTCCCAAATGTTGCTATTGTTCGATAGCAAAATCAGAAGCCCAGCTTAGTGAACACCAACTGTAGCATGGTATGTATCATTAGTATAGTTATTCACTGTAATAACAGCTGGAGCATGGTATATCTGTGTATCTTAGATAACCATACATTGACTCTTGCCGTGGTTAGGTTACAACAGCTAGAGTTTTGCACATAACAGTACAATGTACTATAGTTAATACTGTGCCAATTGTTGCTTTTGCGACTGGAGCATGGTTTAATATTATATCTCCATGTTCTGACTGTTGTCCCGTAAACCCAGCTGGAGAATGGTAATTACCAAAAGAATTTATATCCATTTCCAAACTGTAGTAATGATTCGGTAACAACAGCTGAAACATGGTATATTCCAATATTATAGTTCACAATGCCCCAGGTGGTGCATAATATATACAGTACAACCTCACCACAGCGGCCCTCTCTTAAGCAAAACCTCTATATAACATCATCTTTAAAATTTCCCTAAGCAGAAATATACTATCAAATATACCTCTCCAGAACAACAACCTCTACATAACAGTCAATATTTGTATCTCCCAAAGGGTGTTGCTCTACAGAGGTTGCACTGTATGAGTAGTTTGGATAAATATGCCATGACAGTTGAGTTGGTTTGAACCCGTCTGAAATATTTTTCCATTACAGCTTCTTTTTGTTGTGGGCATACTATGCAAATGCGTAGCTCTGGGGCTGTGATGTATGGGTACTATAGATAAACATGTTCGACTTGTTGTCGCTGTTTGGTTAAGTACAGCTGGAGCATGGTATATATCAGTACTAGAGTTAACCATGATACAAAAGTTGTACATAATGCACCAGAAGCAACAGAGGAAACATGGTACACATGTTGACCATGTTCTGGCTGTTGTTGTGGTTCGATAACAACTGCTGGATGATGGTCAATATGAGTACTATAGATAACCATGCCCTAACTGTTGTCATGGTTTGGTAACAACAGGTAGAGCATGGCATATATCAGTATTACAGATAACCATGTTCTGGCTGTTTTTGTGGTTCAGTAACAACAGTGGGAGCACGGTAAATTGTAGCACTATAGATAACCATGCCCCAACTGTTGTCATGGTTTGGTAACAACAGGTAGAGCATGGTATATATCAGTATTACAGATGCCCATGTTCTGACTGTTGTTGTGGTTCAGTAACAACAGTGGGAGCATGGTAAATAGTAGTATTATAGATAACCATGCCACAACTGTTGTCATGGTTTGGTAACAACAGGAAAAGCATGGTATATATCAGTATTACAGATGACCATTTTCTGACTGTTGTTGTGGTTCAGTAACAACAGTGGGAACATGGTAAATAGTAGTATTATAGATAACCATGCCCCAACTGTTGTCATGGTTTGATAACAACAGGAAAAGCATGGTATATATCAGTATTACAGATAACCATGTTCTGACTGTTGTTGTGGTTCGATAACAGTGGGAGCATAGTAAATGTGTGCACTATAGATAACCATGCCCTAACTGATGTCATGGTTTGATAACAACAGGTAGAGCATGATATATATCAGTATTACAGATAACCATGTTCTGGCTGTTTTTGTGGTTCAGTAACAACAGTGGGAGCATGGTAAATAGTAGCACTATAGATAACCATGCCCCAACTGTTGTCATGGTTTTGTAACAACAGGTAGAGCATGGTATATATCAGTATTACAGATAACCATGTTCTGGCTGTTTTTGTGGTTCAGTAACAACAGTGGGAGCATGGTAAATAGTAGCACTATAGATAACCATGCCCTAACTGATGTCATGGTTTTGTAACAACAGGTAGAGCATGATATATATCAGTATTACAGATAACCATGTTCTGGCTGTTTTTGTGGTTCAGTAACAACAGTGGGAGCATGGTAAATAGTAGCACTATAGATAACCATGCCCCAACTGTTGTCATGGTTTTGTAACAACAGGTAGAGCATGATATATATCGGTATTACAGATAACCATGTTCTGGCTGTTTTTGTGGTTCAGTAACAACAGTGGGAGCATGGTAAATAGTAGCACTATAGATAACCATGCCCCAACTGTTGTCATGGTTTGGTAACAACAGGTAGAGCATGGTATATATCAGTATTACAGATGACCATGTTCTGACTGTTGTTGTGGTTCAGTAACAACAGTGGGAGCATGGTAAATAGTAGTATTATAGATAACCATGCCCCAACTGTTGTCATGGTTTGGTAACAACAGGAAAAGCATGGTATATATCAGTATTGCAGATGACCATTTTCTGACTGTTGTTGTGGTTCAGTAACAACAGTGGGAACATGGTAAATAGTAGTATTATAGATAACCATGCCCCAACTGTTGTCATGGTTTGATAACAACAGGAAAAGCATGGTATATATCAGTATTACAGATAACCATGTTCTGACTGTTGTTGTGGTTCGATAACAGTGGGAGCATAGTAAATATGTGCACTATAGATAACCATGCCCTAACTGATGTCATGGTTTTGTAACAACAGGTAGAGCATGATATATATCAGTATTACAGATAACCATGTTCTGGCTGTTTTTGTGGTTCAGTAACAGCAGTGGGAGCATGGTAAATATGTGTACTATAGATAACCATGCCCTAACTGTTGTCATGGTTTGGTAACAACAGGTAGAGCATGGTATATATCAGTATTACAGATAACCATGTTCTGGCTGTTTTTGTGGTTCAGTAACAACAGTGGGAGCATGGTAAATAGTAGCACTATAGATAACCATGCCCCAACTGTTGTCATGGTTTGGTAACAACAGGTAGAGCATGGTATATATCAGTATTACAGATGACCATGTTCTGACTGTTGTTGTGGTTCAGTAACAACAGTGGGAGCATGGTAAATAGTAGTATTATAGATAACCATGCCCCAACTGTTGTCATGGTTTGATAACAACAGGAAAAGCATGGTATATATCAGTATTACAGATAACCATGTTCTGACTGTTATTGTGGTTCGATAACAGTGGGAGCATAGTAAATATGTGCACTATAGATAACCATGCCCTAACTGATGTCATGGTTTTGTAACAACAGGTAGAGCATGATATATATCAGTATTACAGATAACCATGTTCTGGCTGTTTTTGTGGTTCAGTAACAGCAGTGGGAGCATGGTAAATATGTGTACTATAGATAACCATGCCCTAACTGTTGTCATGGTTTGGTAACAACAGGTAGAGCATGGTATATATCAGTATTACAGATAACCATGTTCTGGCTGTTTTTGTGGTTCAGTAACAACAGTGGGAGCATGGTAAATAGTAGCACTATAGATAACCATGCCCCAACTGTTGTCATGGTTTGGTAACAACAGGTAGAGCATGGTATATATCAGTATTACAGATGACCATGTTCTGACTGTTGTTGTGGTTCAGTAACAACAGTGGGAGCATGGTAAATAGTAGTATTATAGATAACCATGCCCCAACTGTTGTCATGGTTTGGTAACAACAGGAAAAGCATGGTATATATCAGTATTTCAGATGACCATGTTCTGACTGTTGTTGTGGTCCGATAACAGTGGGAGCATAGTAAATATGTGTACTATAGATAACCATGCCCTAACTGTTGTCATGGTTTGGTAACAACAGGAAAAGCATGGTATATATCAGTATTACAGATAACCATGTTCTGACTGTTGTTTGGTGTTCAATAACAGTGGGAGCATAGTAAATAAGTGTACTATAGATAACCATACCCTAAGTGTTGTCATGGTTTGGTATCAACAGGAAGAGCATGGTATATATATATATATATCAGTATTACAGATAACCATGTTCTGGCTGTTTCTGTGGTTCAGTAACAACAGTGGGAGCCTGGTAAATATGAGTACTATAGATAACCATGCTCCAACTGTTGTCATGGTTTGGTAACAACAGGAAGAGCATGGTATATATCAGTATTACAGATAACCATGTCCTGACTGTTGTTGTGGTTCAGTAACAACAGTGGGAGCATGGTAAATAGTAGTATTATAGATAACCATGCCCCAACTGTTGTCATGGTTTGGTAACAACAGGAAAAGCATGGTATATATCAGTATTACAGATGACCATGTTCTGACTGTTTTTGTGGTTCAATAACAGTGGGAGCATAGTTAATATGTGTACTATAGATAACCATGGCCTAACTGTTGTCATGGTTTGGTATCAACAGGAAGAGCATGGTATATATCAGTATTACAGATAACCATTTTCTGACTGTTGTTGCTGTTGAATAACAGCGGGAGCATAGTAAATATCTGTACTATAGATAACCATGCCCTAACTGTTGTCATGGTTTGGTAACAACAGGAAAAGCATGGTATATATCAGTATTACAGATGTCCATTTTCTGACTGTTGTTGTGGTTCAATAACAGTGGGAGCATAGTAAATATGTGTACTATAGATAACCATGCCCTAACTGTTGTCATGGTTTGGTAACAACAGGAAAAGCATGGTATATATCAGTATTACAGATGACCATGTTCTGACTGTTTTTGTGGTTCAATAACAGTGGGAGCATAGTTAATATGTGTACTATAGATAACCATGGCCTAACTGTTGTCATGGTTTGGTATCAACAGGAAGAGCATGGTATATATCAGTATTACAGATAACCATTTTCTGACTGTTGTTGCTGTTGAATAACAGCGGGAGCATAGTAAATATCTGTACTATAGATAACCATGCCCTAACTGTTGTCATGGTTTGGTAACAACAGGAAAAGCATGGTATATATCAGTATTACAGATGTCCATTTTCTGACTGTTGTTGTGGTTCAATAACAGTGGGAGCATAGTAAATATGTGTACTATAGATAACCATGCCCTAACTGTTGTCATGGTTTGGTATCAACAGGAAGAGCATGGTATATATCAGTATTACAGATAACCATGTTCTGACTGTTGTTGTTGTTCAATAACAGTGGGAGCATAGTAAATATGTGTACTATAGATAACCATGCCCTAAGTGTTGTCATGGTTTGGTATCAACAAGAAGAGCATGGTATATATCAGTATTACAGATAACCATGTTTCTGGCTGTTCTCTGTGGTTCAGTAACAACAGTGGGAGTCTGGAAAATATGAGTACTATAGATAACCATGCTCCAACTGTTGTCATGGTTGGTAACAACAGGAAGAGCATAGTTTATATTCAGTATTACAGATGAATATGTTTTGGCTGTTGTTGTGGTTCCGATAACAACTGCTGGATCAAGGTAAATATGAGTACTATAGATACCATGCCCCAACTGTTGTCATGGTTTGAAATGAACAGGAAGAGCACGGTATATATCGGTATTACAAATAACCTTGTTCTGGCTGTTGTTGTAGCACATTTACCAGTGAGAGTTTTTCTTTCAATAAAGAGCATTGCAACGTATGAATTCCTAAAATGCTAAGATAAAAAGGGACAGAAAAGTGGAAAAAAACTAAAAGGTTAAAATTTACAGAAGGTAAACCTGGAAATGAATATGTTTCTATGACCTACATTTCCACTGTATAAAACTGAAATCATCAAGGAAAGGAGCTTCTATAAAATCTGATTTACTGCCGATCTACAATGCAAAACTTCCCATTATTTAAAAAAGGAAGGACTTTCTCTAGCTTTGTTCTGATGTTACAATATCTTCAGAATTCCATCAGTATTTCAAGAATATTCATTCTGAAAAAGCAGCCAGAGACTGCCTATCAGAACCAGACATGTTGGAAGTAAGTAATGACTCTGATATTGAATAGTTGTTATAAGTACAAAAGAGTTGTTTTGTTTTAAGAGGTACTATATACTAGAAACAGATGGAAAATATTCTTTTACTAATATCTAGAATGGATTGTTGAAACTTTGTGTGGTGTAATTGTTTTCCAATTTAAGCATAATCTGTAATTTTATACACATTTTACTCAACATTTCTATTTGTACTAAGTGCACATATTTCCTTAGTCTTTGTAAATCATGCCATAGGGTTTGATAGTTTTGTTATAAGTGCACTTGTGACAGTATGGCATCCAATAAAATCAACATTATTGCAATTTTTTAGAGTACTAAGTGCACTTAACACATTTGAAACTTCGAATTATTTTGCAGTTTGTTGTATGCCAGATTGAGTTAAGTACAATTTTACTATTAAACCAATTTAATTTATGAGAAGTCTTCCTATATTATAACAACATTGTTGACTATAATATAACTAAATCATACCTAAATATTCCCATTCAATAAAAAGTTTTATGTGTCTAAAACCTTCTTTTCCGTTTCTCTCTACTATTTGAAAAATGGACTTATACCGTTCTGGCGTTAACACCTCGATATCGGTATTACAGATAAACATGTTCTGGCTGTTGTTGTGGTTCGGTAACAACAGCTGGAGCATGGTATATATGAGTAATATAGATAACCATGCTCCGACTTTTACAATCGTTCGGTAATAGCATCTGCAGCATGGTATGATTCTGATACAGACAATGCTCCAACTGTTGTAACACAACCATGACAACAGTTGGTGCCTAATTATCTTTAGTACTGAAACAGATGCTCCGGCTGTTGGTATCGGACTATGGCAACAGTCAGAGCATGTTTATCTATAGTACTGATACAAACAATGATCTAATTGTTGTTAAACAACCACGAGAATAGTTGGGTCCTGAGAATATATATAGTACTGATACAGACCGTACTCTAGCTGTTTATACACAAACATGACAACAGTTGCGGCCTGTTTATCTATAGTACTAATATAGACGATTCTCTAGCTGTTGTAACACAACCATGATAACATTTTGGGCCTGGTTGGCTATAGTCCTGGTACAAACCATGCTCTAGCTGTTGTTATACAACCACGACAACAATTGGGGCCTGGTTACTTTTAGTACTGAAGGAAACCATGCTCTATCTGTTGTTACCGGTCAATGACAACAGGCGTAGCATGTTTATCTATTGTACTGATACAGAACATGCTCTAGCTGTTGCTACCGGACCATGACAACAGGCGGAGCAGGTTTATTGTACTGATAAAAACCATGCTCTAGCTGTTGTTACACAACCACGACAATAGTTGGGACCTCGTTATCTACAATACTGATACAGATCATGCTGTAGCTGTTGTTACCGGACCATGACAACAGTTGGAGATATATAGTACTGATACATACCATGCTCCAGCTGTTGTAACGCAACCTTGACAATTGTTGGGGCCTGTTTATCTATTGTACTAATACAGACCATGCTCTACCTGTTCTTACACAACCATGAGAACAGTTGGGGCCAGGTTATCTTAAGCAATGATACAGACCATGCTCCGTCTACTGGTTCCGGATCATGACACAGTCAGAGCATGTTAACCTATAGTACGGATACAGATCAATGCTCTAACTTTATTTTACTTATTTTGTGGGTTTAAGGTCGCACCGACACAATTATAGGGTCATATGGCGACTTTCCAGCTTTTGATGGTGGAGGATAAGACCCAAGTGGTACCCGTCGTACATTTTTTTCATCACGAGCGGGGACCTGGGGTAGAACCACGGACCTTCCGTAAGCCAGCTTGATGGCTTCCTAACATGAGCAATTCAACGCCCCGCGTTAGGCTCGAACCCACATCGATCATGCTCTTACTGTTGTTACACAACCATGACAACCGTTGGGGCCTTGATATCTAAAGTAGTGATGCAGAACATGCTCCACCTTTTGTAGCACAACCATGACAACAGTTGGGGCCTTCTTATCTATAGTACTGGTACAGAAGATACTCCAGCTGTTGTAACAAAACCATGAAAACAGTTGGGCCCTGGATACATTTAGTGCTGATACAAACCATGCGCTAGCTGTTGTTACACAGCCATGAAAACAGTTTGGGCCTGGTTATCTATAGTACTGATACAAACAATGCTCTGTCTGTTCTTACCGGTCCATGACAACAGCCGGAGCATCTTTATCTATTGTATTGATATAGACCTTGGTCAAGCTGTTGCTTCCGGACCATGACAACAGCCGTAGCAGGTTATTGTACTGATACGGACCATCCTCTAGCTGTTGCAACACAACCATGAGGGAAGTTGGGTCCTAGGTATCTACAGTACTAATACAGACCATGCTGTAGCTGTTGTAACCGGACCATGACAACAGCCGGAGCATGTTCATCTATAGTACTGATACAGACCATGGTCCAGCTGTTGTTTCCGGATCATGACAACAGCCGGAACATGTTTATCTATAGTTCTGATAGATATCATGATCCAGCTGTTGTAACGCAACCTTGACAATTGTTGGGGCCTGTTTATCTATAGTTCTAATACAGACCATGCTCTACCTGTTCTTACACAACCATGACATCAGTTAGGGCCAGGTTATCATTAGTACTGATACAGATTATGCTCCGTCTCTTGGTACCAGACCATGACCACAGCCAGAGCATGTTTTCCTATAGTACTTATACAGAACATGCTCTAACTGTTGTTACCCAACCATGACAACAGTTGGAGTCTGGTTATCTATAGTACTAATACAGACAATGCTCCAGCTGTTGTAACAAAACCATGACAACAGTTGGGGCCTGGTATCTAGAGTAATGATACAGACCATTCTATAGCGGTTGTCACACAACCATGGCAATAGTTTGGGCCTTGTTATCTAAAGTACTGATACAGAACATGCTCCAGCTGTTTTAAAACAACCATGACAACAGCTGGGGCCAGGGTATCTAAAGTACTGATACAGACCATGATGTAGCTGTTGCAAAAACAACCATAACAAAAGTTTGGGCATGTTTATCTAAAGTACTGATACAGACAATGCTCCAGCTGTTGTAACACAACCATGAAGCAGTTGGGCCTGGTTTTATTAGTACAGATACAGATCATGCTTTAGCTGTTGTAACACAACCAATGACAACAGTTGGGTCCTTGTTTCTACATTGTATAGTACTGATACAAACCATGATTTTTCTGTTGTAACCGAATCATGACAACAGCTGGAGCATTTTTAACCATAGTACTGATTTATACCATACTCCAGCTGTTGTAACACAACCATGAAAACAGTTGGGGCCTGGTTATATTTAGTACTGATTTAGACCATGCTCTAGCTGTTGTTACCGGTGAACGACAACAGCCGCAGCATATTTATCTATTGTAATGAAATAGACTACGCTCTAACTGTTGCTATCGGACAATAACAACAGCCGGAGCAGGTTTATCTATTGTACTGATACAGACCATGCTCTTGCTGTTGTACACAACCATGAAAACAGTTGGGGCCTTGTTATCTATAGTACTGATACAGACCATGTTCTAGCTGTTGTAACACAACCATGACAACAGTTGGGGCCAGGTTATTGTTAGTAATAATACAGATTATTCTCCGGCTATTGTTACCGGACCATGGCCACAGTTAGAGCCTGTTTACATATATTACTGCTACAGACCATGCCCTAACTGTTGTTACACAATCATGACAACAGTTGGGGTCTGATTATCTATAATACTGATACAGACCATGCTTTAGCTGTTGTAACCGGACCATGACAACAGCCGGAGCATGTTCATCTATAGTACTAATACAGACCATGCTCCAGGTGTTGTTACACAACCATGACAACAGTTGGGGGCCTGTGTATTTATAGTATTAATACAAACCATGCTCCATCCTTTGTTACCGGTCCATGTCAACAGCCGGAGCATTTTATCTTTTGCACTGATATAGACCATGTTCTAGCTGTTGCTACCGGACCAACAGCCGGAGCATGTTTATATATTGTACTGATACAGGCCAAGCTCTAGCTGTTGTAACACAACCATGACAATAGCTGGGTCCTAGGTATCTGTAGTACTAATACAGACCATGCTCTAGTTGTTGTTACACAACTATGAGAATAGTTGGGACTTGGTCATCTACAGAACTGATGCAGACCATGCTGTAGCTGTTGTTGGCTAACCATGACAACAGCCATAGCCTGTTTATCTATAGTACTAATACAGACCATGCTCTAGTTGTTGTAACACAACCATGACAACAGTTTGGGCCAGGTTATCGTTAGTACTAATACAGATTATTCTCTGGCTATAGTTACCGGACCATGGCCACAGTCAGAGCCTGTTTACCTATAGTACTGCTACAGATCATGCCCTAACTGTTGTTACACAATCATGACAACATTTGGTGTCTGATTATCTATAGTACTGATACAGTTCATGCTGTAGCTTTTGTAACACAACCATGCCAACAGTTGGGGTCTGGTTATCTAAAGTATTGATGCAGACCATGCTGTACCTGTTGTAACACAACCATGACAATAATTGGGGTCTGGCTATCTAAAGTACTGATGCAGACCATGATGTAGCTGTTGTAACACAACCATGACAAACGTTTGGGCATGGTTATCTACAGTACTGATACAGACAATACTCTAGCTAATGTAACACAGCCATGAAAGCATTTGGGCCTGGTTATATTTAATACAGATACAGATCCTGCTCTAGGTGTAGTCACACAGCCATCAGAATAGTTTGGGCCTTGTTATCTACATTACTGATACAGACCATGCTGCAGCTGTTGTAACCGGACCATGACAACAGTTGGGGCCTGTTTATTCATAGTACTAATACAGACCATGCTCCAGCTGTTGTTACCGATCCATGACAACAGCCGGAGCATTTTATCTTTTGCACTGATATAGACCATGCTCCAGCTGTTGTTTCCGGACCATGACAACAGCCGGAGCATGTTCATCTATAGTACTGATACAGACCATGCTCCAGCTGTTGTTTCCGGATCATAACAACAGCCGGAGCATGTTTATGTATAGTACTGATACATATCATGCTCCAGCTGTTGTAACGCAACCTTGGCACTTGTTGGGGCCTGTTTATTTATAGTACTAATACAGACCATGCTCTACCTGTTCTTACACAACCATGACATCAGTTAGGGTAGGTTATCATTAGTACTGATACAGATTATGCTCCAGCTGTTGGTAGCAGACCATGTCCACAGTCAGAGCATGTTTACCTATAGTACTTATACAGAACATGCTCTAACTGTTGTTACCCAACCATGACAACAGTTGGGGTCTGGTTATCTATAGTACTGATGCAGACAATGCTGCAGCTGTTGTAACACAACCATGACAACATTTAGGGTCTGGTTATCTAAAGTAATGATGCAGACCATGATGTACCTGTTTATATTTAGTACTGATACAGACCATGCTCTAGCTGTTGTTACCGGTCAATGACAACAGCCGAAGCATATTTATCTATTGTAATGATATAGACTATGCTCTAGCTATTGCTACCGGACAATGACAACAGCCTGAGCAGGTTTATCTATTGTACTGATACAGACCATGCCCTAGCTGTTGTAACACAACCATGAGAAAAGTTGTGTCGTTGGTATCTATAGTACTATTACAGACCATACTCTAGTTGTTGTTACACAACCATGAGAATTGTTTGGGCCTTGTTACATTACCGATACAGGCCATGCTGTAGCTGTTGTAACCGGACCATGACAACAGCCGGAGCATGTTCATCTATAGTACTAATACAGACCATGCTCCAGGTGTTGTTACACAACCATGACAACAGTTGGGGCCTGTGTATTTATAGTAATAATACAGACCATGCTCCATCTGTTGTTACCGGTCCAGACAACAGCCGGCAGATTTATCTTTTGCACTGATCAGACCATGCTCTAGCTTTTTCTACCGGACCATGACAACAACCGGGGCATGTTTATCTATTGTACTGATTTATGCCATACTCCAGCTGTTGTAACACAACTATGACCATATTTGGGGTCTGGTTATCTATAGCACTGATACAGAGCATGCTCTAGCTGTTGTTACCGGTCAATGACAACAGCCGCAGCATGTGTATCTATTGTAATGATATAGACTATGCTCTAGCTGTTGCTACCGGACAATGACAACAGTCGGAGCAGGTTTATCTATTGTAATGATACAGACCATGCTCTAGCTGTTGTAACACAACCATGAGAAAAGTTTGGGCCAGGTTATCGTTAGTACTAATACAGATTATTCTCCGGCTATTGTTACCGGACAATGGCCACAGTCAGAGCCTGTTTACATATAGTACTGCTACAGACCATGCCCTAACTGTTGTTACACAATTATGACAACAGTTTGGGTCTGATTATCTATAGTACTGATACAGACCATGCTGTAGCTTTTGTAACACAACCATGACAACAGTTGGGGTCTGGTTATCTAAAGTAATGATGTAGACCATGCTGTACCTGTTGTAACACAACCATGACAATAATTGGGGTCTGGCTATCTAAAGTACTGATGCAGACCATGATGTAGCTGCTGTAACACAACCATGACAAAAGTTTGGGCATGGTTATCTAAAGTACTGATACACACAATGTTCCAGCTGATGTAACACAATCATGAAAGCAGTTGGGACCTGGTTATATTTAGTACAGTTACATATCATGCTCTAGCTGTTGTACACAACCATGACAACAGTTGGGGCCTTGTTATCTATAGTACTGATACAAACCATACCGGTCAAAGACAACAGCCGGAGCAGGTTTATCTATTGTACTGATACAGACCATGCTCTAGCTGTTGTAACACAACCATAAGAAACGTTTGGTCATTGGTATCTATAGTACTAATACAGACCATGCTCTAGGCTTTGTTACACAACCATGACAACAGTTGAGGCCTTGTTATCTATAGTACTTATACACACCATGCTCTATCTGTTGTTACACAACCATGACAACAGTTGAGGCCTTGTTATCTATAGTACTTATACACACCATGCTCTATCTGTTGTTACACAACCATGACAACAGCTGAGGCCTTGTTATCTATAGTACTTATACACACCATGCTCTATCTGTTGTTACACAACCATGACAACAGTTGGGGCCTGGTTATCTATAGTACTTGTACAGACCTACTTTAGCTGTTGTTACCGGACCATGACATCAGTTGGAGCCTATTTATCTGTATTTATGATACAGATCTTGCTCTGACCATGACAACAGTGGGTGCATGGCTAAAGTAATTTCAAAACAGTACAAATAACGTTTGTAGAAAAAAAATGATGCAAATATGATAAAATTCTGCACAGTTAACTTTTGTGTATACCATTCGATATAGCATTAATATTTCAAACGGTGCGTGCCGTAGAAAGAATGTGATACCTTATCTTCATATATATGTCAAATATTGAAGCAGCCATTTCAATGTATGTTGCCACAAAAAGTAAACTTATGATACCGTATTTTTTGCCAGGTAAATGACTTATAGGCTGCTCCATGAGGGATATGTCACTGGGTGAGAAAACTGTACAGCGTAACCAGGACTCGAACCCGGGGACCTTTCGCTTACTGGACGAACTCTTTTGACAGAGCTACCCGGTCCCTTACACATTTTATCCACTTCAAACATAGTTTGAATTTTAGAGAACGGCATTCATTTTTCTCGTTAGTTATCATAAGGGCAATGACTGTGAATTTAAAGGCTAAAATAACTCTAAAAGAGATATGTAAGATTAGAATTTTAATCAAATAAACATCATAATTAGGTTCAGGAAATACAATGCTGTTTTGCTTCCTCTGAAGTGCATGTCTAACTAACAATTTTACTTGAAAGCAATGATGTCTACAAAAGGAAACACTAAGTTACAGGGAGTTTTGTTGCATATGTTTTTATATTGAACATTATTTTAAATGTTCTGCTGCGATTTTTGTTTATTTGTAGTTTGTCTACTTGCTTTACATGAATTAAATATTTTGAACCATACCTCAAACTTTCTATTTCAAGTAATTAATTATTTGAACAAAATTGCATTAAACTTTGCAGTTCATGGTGTAAGTGTAACCTATGTATATAAGAAAAAATATACGAATTCAAATTGCCACTAACCAGTTCCAGTTAAATGAAACTACTACATCGTTATTTCATCCGCAGACGTGTCCACTTGATAGTTTTCAAGGCCACATAAACGGAAAAAAATGAGACAAATCAGGCTTATAATCATTTTGTTGTATGTTACATAACATTGACAACCCTACTAAGTCATATTGTACGGTAGGATACGTCACAATATGGAACTTAAATGATATGTATAAATGTTGGAATTTCCGACATCTATAAAAAGTAACCAATTGACGCATGCGCATTTTGCAACCATGCGCGGCCTGTTGTCGTTATCCCTCTCCCGATCTTCACAGACATATTTTATTGTTAACCAAATCTGGCCACTGTCCTCCCACTGTAAATAATGTTTTATCTAGTTATTGCGGGTTTAACGATATATCTAGTTATTGAATGAGCATTCAGCTGAAATAAAACCTCATGCTTAACTTATGTCTTCAAATGCATAGACGCAAATTTAAAATCTTTTAAGTGTTGATGTATTGTTTTTAAAAATATAAACATGTTTGTACTTCGCTACTCATCGTTATTTCAAAACTTGCACCATATATAAGTTTACGTAATGTCTTGAAAACTTAACAATCTTCACAACACCCTACATGATGCGTTTTTATATTCTAGTATCCGCTTTATTGTGCGAGGATTTGCAGGTCACAATTAAAATATATATATAGCAAAAGAGTGTTTTAACACTTTTTATGCACTTTGGGCGGTTATAAATTATTTTTATGACGTATTATCGCCCGAGTGTAAAAATAGTGTAGAAATCTACAGTTTTGGTATAAATTACTTCGATTCTGATATGCCTTTAATCTTAAACAGTAGGTATATAGCAGCGCTCTTTCTTGGTCGCAACAGAATCTTTGACGTCACCGCACGCTAATGTGACGTCATTCTAGCGTAAGAGTGTCCTTGTGTGTTGGCTTTGTGTGTGTCTTTGGTTTTTAACAGAGACAAGCATATTAGAATGCGCAATAATATTTCGAAATTTGACACACTTCTGATGATATCCAATTGATTCCTGTGTTTAGTCTCTGAAATTTGATAAATATTTCATTATTAAAGACATGTATCTCCAATCATTGTTGGTCAAACTTACAGTGGACAATATCTGTCGTACCACAGAGGAAATATAAGTTAAATGACGCTAAATCCTCTATTACTGATATGGTCTATCCCCTATAGAGCATAAAGATAATGTTAGCATATATTTATAACCTGTATAGTATACAAGCTGAAGACAATCGGAGCCTCGCTAATTACTTGCCTGTTGTTTGATTTAAAGATACCACGATGCTATTTGAAAGTCAAATGTAAAACCTATTTAAATTGCCAGTATTTCTCATCGTCTAAAATGAATATTCTTTTTGAATATGCGTCTGACGAATATGCGTCTGATTAAAGATTTGAAAAATAATGCCATTTAACGAATGTATCTCCATAATGATATGTGTAATTCAAAAATATATAATTATACAAATATCAGTTTCTCTTAGATGTGAAAACTCATAAAAACAAGAACTAAGACTTTATATTAATAGTTTTGTTATTACAATAGGCAAACGAACTCTTCAACACCCTCAGCCTCTACCCCGAAACATGCACACTTACAAAAACATGGGTAAAGTAAATAATTAGAAAAACTATATAAGAAATTAAAAGATCACATCGTGTCAAGATGCTTTCCAGAACGGTCAGTGGAAAAATAAACGCCAATGGAGATGCTTAAATCTGTTACACATGTGCATGAAATCTCACACTTAGCTGCCTCCAAGTTGCAAAGTTACAGGTCAATTAAAATACCTCGCTTAAAACTCGTAACCGTTAGAAGAACATCATATGTAAAACACAAACACTCCGTATAAAAATAACAGTAAAAAACAAAGACAAATATCAAACAGGGAATGCCACGCACCAAAAACGCAGCCTCCTCAAAACGAAACCCACAGCACGCAGACGCGTGCACCACACACACACACACACACACAGCCAACACATTAGGACAAAACGAACAAACAAAGGCACACACACACACACAAAGCCAACACATCAGGACAAAACGAACAAACAAAGGAACACAGTGGGGCACTGCCTTAGAACGGGCAGTGGCAAAAACACCACTGGGGAGCTTAAACCGGTTTATGGTGCGCACCCAAAAACATGTTCCGTACGGAAGGACTCCCCTCTCAATCAGATTATAATCTGTCTTAAACGCAGAGGAAATCACACTGTAATCCAACTGTAAAATGACTGATCGCCATGAGAATAACATTTCTGTTAAAGGCATGCGTAAACATTGCTTCAGCCTCTACACCAAATGCATCTAAACATTCTGAACATTTTACCCTCGAAGGTAAATGCGCAAAAAATATACATGTATAATGTCATTAAAGTTGTTATATTTCTGTGCTACACGAACCTTGACTACCTGTCAAGCAAATTTATTTACATTAGTTTTATTTGGATATACAGGGTTTCGTTCGTCGGAAAAGAATATCAAATATCCGTTATAAACATTACAAACGTTAAAAGGAAGTAAATGAAGTATGCACTTTTTACAACGATAAATAGTTAAGTTGATTTGAATGTTGCAAACCGACAATGAAGTTGACACTGTCGTATTTTTCATATATACGTTATGTTGCCGAACGTCGACTTCGGTAAAGCTCATATACCTCGATAACTGCATGGTGTTTGATCTTGTATTGCGATAGCGAGTTGTAGACATGTCATCCCCATTATGCTTACTTCTATTTTCACTTTTTTTGAAAAATGATTACTCATCACTAACTGTAAAGCCTGTCTTACTTGTGAGACATTATGTATGTCGATAAGTTATTTACATTCTATGGTTTTCTACAATTTTCCATCAACTGGGTATTAACATTATTTTATTTTTTGTCCTGGTAATTCCGAGTTTTTCTAGTATCTTTTTTTTATTCTCCCTAGATCACAGTATATTCAGGAACAACACCATGTCATGATATTTCATTATTGGTCCAAAATGTAGTTAGTGAAGAAGTTTCACAGGTTTCTGTCCGCTACTTATACATGGCAACCATCTGAAGACCCTGCTGTTAATGAATGGACAGTTAATGACCATATTGTGGTCTCAATATTTTATCGTCAGGAACTTCTAACCCTGGTTCTTACAACGGCCAAGTAAGGTCATTGTGTTGTAAAAGAAAATCTACCAAAAACTCTTATTAATTGGCCTTATTTAAGATTTGGTTTGTCCCTAATTTGTTGGTTTTGTCATACATGTCAAATGGTAGGCAAACCTTATCAGAAAATACCTAAGGCGCATCTTCAGCCAGCACTTGCATTTGATGTACCCTCGATAGAATTAACGTGAACCGCGTTGGCCCCTTGGCTAAAACAAAATAAGAGAAGCAGTCTTTTGACGGACTTAAACAAGATTTCTTGAAGCTATTATTCTAAGGAACAGTAAGGTCAAAATCTATTGTTAAGGTCTTTTCTTATTTTGTTTTTCACATTCTTTGTTCTCCGCAAAAATTGTACAGTCTGACCAAAGTTTGTTTAATGTCTAAAATATTCAACAACTATTATGTATTAAGCTTTCAACAGTACAAATCTTAAGCCTATCATCCAGAAAGTCAATGTGCCTTAGACAGATTTCATCGAACATTGAAAAATATGATTAAGACATCCTGATTTGATTAAGACAGGACTGGGATGACATTATTCACTTATTGCTATTGCGGTCAGAGATTCTATTCAAGAACTGGCTTCAGTCAGTTGAAATAGTGTTTGGTCACTCTGTCTTTGGACCCTCAAAATAACTTTCAAAAGTTGACATTTCTTTAAGTTTGCAATGGTATGTTGACAAAATCTTGTGCACTGGTCCAATCAAATTTATAATCTGCTGAAAACAAAGGGATATCAAGATATGATCAGTATGTCAAAGAAAGAGGTTTTAAACCAGATGACAGTGATTTGGCACTGTTACCTATCCCTAGTAAACAATTGCAAGCTAGATATCGCGGTCCTTATACTGTCGAAATACTAGTAGGTCAAGTGATTTGAACTACATTATTAATACTCCTTGGAGGCGTAAGCACGAACAGGGATGTAATATAACTGTGCTGAAAGCATATATGACCCAAATGAAAGAGTACATTTATAGAAATAGCTCTATCCTACAACTTACTAGTTTTATTTATCTGTAAGTGAAGAAATTGAAAATTCAACTGAATGGTATATGAACATGATAACCACACTGTCTTATGTCAGATAAGACTTCGGAATTTAGACATTCTACAACACCAAATTGAAAATCCGTTTCATTGGAACTTCAGCAATGAGCTGAAACAACTTATCCGTTAACATGAACATTTGTTCCATCATTGAATTTACAGCTTCTAGTCCAATCTAACACAGTTGTCGACAGTATTGGTAAAGTTGGACATGCAAAAATTGTAACGAAATTTGATTTCATTTTGCAAAAAAAAAAAAAAAAAAGAAAAAGAAAAAAAAAGACTTTGGCAAGTTCATCTCACAGATAAAACTAATCTAGTTTAAACAATGTTTACACCTGAAGGCTTTTTTCAATACAAAGTCATGTCATCTAGTATGAAAAATTCAGCAGCAACTTTACAGCGACCTATAAATTCCATTATAATTACTGGACTTAAAGGATGTGATGATACATTGACGATGACATCATGATAGCATGAAACGTTGCAAAGTCATCTGCAGGCGATCAATTATTTCTTCAGTTGTCGATTATCATAACGGGTCTAAATTGTAGTTGTTTTTTCTTTAAAGCATTAAATTAAAAAATTTAAAACATATTAATGAGTAAAGAACTGTAGTTCGAGCATAATTGCAAAATATAGAGCATGAATGAGTAAACAACTGAAATTCAAGCATAATAGTAAAACATAGAGCATAATGAGTAAACAACTGAAATTCAAGCATAACAGTAAAAGATAGAACATAATGAGTAAACAACTGAAATTCAAGCATAACAGTAAAAGATAGAACATAATGAGTAAACAATTGGAATTCAAGCATAATAGTAAAACAAAGAGTATAATGAGTATACAACTGAAAATCAAGCATAACTGTAAAAGATAGAACATAATGAGTAAACAACTGAAATTCAGGCATAACAGTAAAATATAGAACATAATGAGTAAACAACTGAAATTCAAGCATAATAGTAAAATATAGAACATCAGTAAAATATAGAACATAATGAGTAAACAACTGAAAATCAAGCATAACTGTAAAAGATAGAACATAATGAGTAAACAAATGAAATTCAAGCATAATAGTAAAATATAGTACATAATGAGTAAACAACTGAAATTCAAGCATAATAGTAAAATATAGAACATCAGTAAAATATAGAACATAATGAGTAAACAACTGAAGTTCAAGCATAACAGTAAAATATAGAACATAATGAGTAAATAACTGAAATCCAGGCATAACAGTAAAATGTAGAACATAATGAGTAAACAACTGAAATTCAAGCATAATAGTAAAATATAGAATATAATGAGCAAACAATTAAAATTCAAGAATAACAGAAAAATATTGAAAATAATGAGTAAGCAACTAAAATTCAAGCATAAGAGTAAAATATAGAACACAATGAGTAAACAACTGCAATTCAAACATAAGAGTAAAATAGAGAACATAATGAGTAAACAACTGAAATTGAAGCATAATAGTAACATATAGAACATAATGAGTAAACAAGTGCAACATATATTACTGCTTGCGTATTGGCGTATTCTGCTGAACTTTCTGTAACTCACTACATGCATGCAAATATTTGTGCATAACTCGGACATCCTCTCAGTGTTTGATAAGAAAGTTATTACACAGTAATAATGTTAGCATCTTATATGCACAGTGTATAATACAACGTAAATAACACCAGACAAAAAGAAACCGATTTGAAATAGTCACAAAAATAAGTGTTTATCGTTAAAATAAACTCTGAGACGTTTCCTTACTTTTGAAACAATGCTATTGTATTTTCAAAATGAAGTTGTGATCTCTCTACGATAAAGCCATATAGCCTTTCCACTCCTAATAAAATAAATGTTTGATCATTTTTTAAGGACTTGAATGTTACAAAAACATTACAAAGTCAGTTACCAAAATATTGAAAACGGGTTGCTTAAATGAATCAAGAAACGGAAATATTTATCATTTTCCAAAAACGTCTTTTTAAATCGAAATATAGAACGTTTATTGCATAATTTTATTTTGGCATACTATATATTTCTTGATGACTAAAGCAGCAAAAGGTGAAGTCGTCATGGTGACGAAAAATTCCTACAGTCTTTAAATGAAGTCTTCACGATAAAAACCATTCTATCTCTAAATGTTTTTGCATCATTCTTAACGCTTCATGAAGCGTCACTCAGTTGATTAAAAAAGAATGCGTATTTTTCTACATATATTGTAAGATTAAAGTTGTTGACAAACGTCCAATGCACTTTGACGTTAAATGTAACACAATGTGATTAGCATTAATTTGAACGAAGCATTATATATATGATAGCAATTTTCACTACGTAATTCAACTATTAATATAATGCATTTAGTACATTTAGCTGCTCTCAATTTGCTCCAATTTAATGCCTCCTTCTTAAATTACCTCTGTTGCCTAGCAACGGTCTTCAAGTTGTCCCAGGTGTTTATGACTACTTCTTAGATATTGTTGCCCAGCAAGTAAAGAATGTATCCGAGAAAAAATACGCCAGTTGTAAAATATGCAGCTGCAGATTAAAAGAATTTGTTGCTATATTTTATTTAGAACACCACTTCTTTTAGGCACTTGTTAAAAAATTCTCTAAATTAAATGTCATATAACTACGGAAGAATTCTGACGTAATAAATATCTTTCAACACGACTGAGTTGCTATGTAAAAAAAGAAAGAAAGAAAATGCGCGTTTATAACATATCTCCTGTTTTTCCTGAAACATTTTTCTTTTTGTGATTAGCAATTTATTCTTAAAGATTAATAACGCAATTATTTTCATTTCTAGTTTCTCGCTAATTGTAAGACGATTGCATCAACAGGCCTTATATTTTGTTGAAAAAAAACCCACTTAGCATTGGTATTTTAAGCCAGTGCTTTAGCAACTGGCTTTAGCTCTAAATCAAAAACCAAGTTTCTACCTCGCTTCGTTTGAATTTTCTTTCTATTTTATATGACCGTATCACACAAATATTCTGGACGTGAAAAAATATTCTCATATTTATGTTTTACAATCTTGGTATTATGTGAGTGTGTGAGCATCTGAGGACTACTGTTTTAACAACTTAACATTTAGCAACGAATTCTAGAATAGCTATACACTTTATATTCACTTTCGAAATATTGGCCCCATCCTGGGGCAAACTTAGATTTACATAGAGTTGTATAGAGGAAACCTTAAAAAATCTTCTTGTCTTGAACCACAATGCATAGGTATTTGGCATGTAGCATTGTCTAGTGGACCTCTACATACATTTTTCAAATCATGACCGGTAGCAACATTTATTTCGTATTTGTTATTGAACGAAGAATAAAAAATATAAACTTATACATTTCTTTAGTATTTTAGACTTGGATTGCTGAATTCGTTTTAATCATAGAGAAACTTTTAACAGTGACTAATGTCTCCATTTTCAAAAGCGGAAAACATATTGTGCAAACTAAGTACGTGTGTCCAGTATAAAAAAAAAAACATATTGTAGATGATGTATCGATACACAAAGCGACGTTATACTTTACGAACCTTTTCTGTTTTCACAAACAATTTCCGGTTTAATTCCACTGGTAGATAATTCCCGGCATTCAAGCCAACGTTTCAGCTCAAATATTGAATGGTTCATTTACATGTATATAACTTGAGCGAAACTTCTCCCTTGGTTCCGTTAATTTTATTGAGAATAGTTTTTTTTTCAGAAGCTCTAGCGTGTTTGTCCTACAACTGAGATTGTGTGTATTGATGACGTCAGTAGCGATCACTGCTATTTGGTTTCTAAAAACAGCCGTAAATAGGCCATATTCATGCGCTTTGTTGTAGCTGCACTCATTTTTCAGAGGATGTAGAATCTGGATGCAATTTGCCGTTTTGCACTAACAAGTGTAGTGATTTTCATTATCCTGTCTCTTATTCCATTGGAGGCGGAGCAAAGCACCGCCCCAGAAATCAATATGCTGTTTTTGCGGAAGCTTGGAGGGAATATCGGACTTTTTTTATTTTAATCTATCTCGTGGCCACGAAATATAACTAAGAAAAATTAACGGATAAACGAGTTCTACTAATTCGTGGCCACGAAATATAGAAAAGAAATATTATATTTCGTGCCCACGAATAAATAAAATCGTTTTTCTTTGTTCTTGTTTTCTTTTCTTACTTATATTTCGTGGCCACGATGTAGCAAAATTTTTTTTGTTCTGTTTTTAGAATTCTTTGTTGTTGTTTTTTCCTTAGCTATATCTCGTGGCCACGAGATAAATTAAAAAAAAATATCCCCTGTCCCTTCCATGCTTCTGTAGTTTTCCTTTCCTGGAAGCGGACTGATTACAATCTAGCTAAGGTAAATAAAAAAATCAATATACTCTGTTTTCCTAGAAGTTGACTGATCACAATCGAGCAAAAATAGAATAAAAAATCAATAAACTGTTTTTTCCTGGAAGTGGACTGTTCACAATCGAGCTAAAATCAATTTTTAAAACATCAAACTAAAATTTAAAAATACAACGCATTCCTTACCTCAGATCCAATTTATTCCTGCATTATCTTTATAGATCTCAAAATTATTTCTCTCTTCTTGACAAATAAATATTTGTTAAAATAAACATTACTTCAACAAGGCATATCAGAAACTGCTTTATTAAATATAATTAATTTATGTAGAGAATGTGGCATTTGATATAATACCTACAATAGGCTTTGCCTTTATATTGAAAACCGTTTAATGGTTGCTAAGTTGTTTAGTCACGTAGGTAAGCATTGATTTTATCAGTTTCCTATATATGGTCTTTTATATTCTGTCAAAGTACAACTTGAATAAAGATACAACGTAAGAGTAGGGCTAAATGTAGTTTGTTTAAATAACTGGTTTCTTGATGCAACATTATTTGTTCTTTAACATCACAAAAAAAGGAAATGAAAAAATGGTATCTTATTCTCTTAGTAGATGAGTTTGGCTATATTATCAAATCTTACACAGTATCTTGAAATAGTAAATGGGCTGAATAATTACAAATAATATCCCTCATATGTGCTTGTTTTGAAATATGTTACTTGACGCATACATCTGCTATTTGACTGCATCTGATATGTATTTTTTCTTTTGTTTTACGCTTCGTTGGCTGGATTTTCACAGTTCTTTACCTCCATTTTTTTAAAGGAGATGTTTACACCCTCTATGTCGTGACGTCAAAAGGAAAAATTCTCCGTTATACTTTCTAAGCTTCTGACTTGTTTTGTTTCGACGAGTTGTTTGATGCTTACTTCGACGAGGCTGTCGGACAGCGGATTGTGGATTTACAATAGGTGATTTCTCAAAATGTATGAAACAGAACTTATGCATAACTAAACAGGGTCAGATCTGGCATCCGGTACTAATGCCTTGTTCACTTAACTAATCAACCTTACTTCACAGGATTTGCTAATATCGACAAATCAATGTTAGATGTTGTAATTTTTAATGCATAAACATAGTTGAAATTTAGCGCAATCATAGGCAAATGGATTGATAAAAGATATAGCCGTAATTTCGAATTAAACTGTTCGTGTCGTATCTTACTGTCTGTGGAAGACAGAAAACGCCGTAAAGTTTACAAATTCAAGAACTACACTGACGAGATATGAAAACGCAACAAACATATGCCTGAATATATTTTTACTACAGAAAGAGACACCTTCAACTGTTCAACACAAACACATCTCGATATTCTATTCATATTGTGTTAATTTTACGGTCTGTTGTGCTGATTAAATTTGAACACAATAGAATATCGAGAAGTGTATGTATTGAACATTTCAAGGGGATGCTTTTTGTAGAAAAAAAATATATTCAGGCATATGTTTGTTGCGTTTTCATATCTCGTCAGTATATATGAGATCATAAGGGAAAACGTAGATATTGTTACGAATTGAGTGTGAATGTAAGAGAGTATTAAGCTGAGTTTGACATGGAATCAAACTTTTAAAGTATGTGGCAGAAATGGGTTCAAAATGAAAAAAAAAATGTTTGCTTTTTTAAAATATCTTAAAATTGCGATTACTGAAACTATTAAACACATGCATTGTATTTGCAGAAAACTACATATAATGTATATTTGCAGTGGGTGATTTTACAAAAAAAAATCCGTTTGATAGTTTACATTGAGTGTAACAATTGTCCAAAATAAAACTTCCTTCTAAATAGTAATACCTTGGCTTGTTGGGGAAATAGAGTCCCGAGAATGCAACTGTTTTAGGGTAGCTAGTGCCCAGTGTTTTAAAATGTTGTATAATTATGTACACGATATCCTAAAAATATAATTTTATAACCAATTAGCTCAAACTAAAAAAAGATTTTGTTTCTTTTTTAATCACACACTAGAGTGGTGGAACCTATGCTCGCGGTATTTTGTACATATATAATCTTTTTAAGAAGCAAGAAAAAAATATTAATTCGTTCTGCCTATGCAAAAAACATAAAGTTATCCTCCTTTTAGCGAAACATATTGCTGATGAGTAGTATTAGAACTACCGATTCTAAAACAGTTTAACCCCTATTCTATAAGTGGACTTTAACCTTGCCCTAAACTTAAAATACTAACTTAGTACCCTTGATACCCTTAAAATCTTTTAAATCTTTAGTTAAACCGAATGAAAACCTTTGGTTTAACCAAAAAAAAGATTTAGTCCCCGGTCCGGACTGACCAATGCTGGACAATTAAAAAAAAGAAAAAAAAAGATTTTAACAAATTATTGTTAAAACCTATAGTAAAATAAAGTAAATCTATTTTAGTAACGTTTACAATGTAAACGCCTATTTTTAGTAACGTTTACAATGTAAACGCTTATTTTTAGTAACGTTTACAATGTAAACGCTTATTTTTAGTAACGTTTACAATGTAAACGCCTATTTTTAGTAACATTTATTTTTAGTAACGTTTACAATGTAAACGCACGTCACTTCCATATATGAGAATATAGTGTTTTTAATACATTTTAACTCATTTTATTAAAATAATTTATCATTGTTTGTTCATTATGTTTTATATTGTTTACTCTCAGTGTTTTATACAATAAATCATAAATGTTTCTACCATTTTATAACATTTTAATGAAAAATAAACAATAATAACCACAAAATGTGTTTGTTTTGTTTTGATATTGTATGTTATTATACTTAACCCCAGGTATATATATCAATCTCTGTCCTTTGGTTCATCCGATATATAGAATTTGATGTAACTATCCGCCAAAAGCGAAAATGTTATTTCTGTAGATGTTGAATCGTCATAAGGATGAATGTCAATCACTGTCCCTTGTTTTAGATAAATTTTAATTTTTTTCTTATAAATAGATACTAACTGATCAGTGTCAAAGTCCTCAGCTGTTATATTTACATTATCAAATACATCAAATATACCAAGAATTGTATGATATTCAACATTCCACCACCTAAATATAAAATGTGATATTGGGCTTTTAATCGGTTTATTTGGTTCACCTAGGGGCCTGGTCCCCGTTAATAAAATCTTAATATCTATTATATACATTCCGGATTTTTCAATCACAAACACACCCTTCAAAAGCACATCTTGTGCAACTAATTTATATTCTTGGTTTGTGTTTATAAAATCTTTATAATCTACAATAATTCCAGGTTTTAATTTAAATGCATTTAAATAGTTCAGACCGGTCATATTTTCATATGTTGAATATATCCAGGCACCATCACGGTTAAAATACTTTTTCATTTTTACGTAATCATAAAGAGTGTTATTATAGTATTCAAAGAGAAACACTTCATGTCCCACTTCCTCTAGCCTTTTTTTCTATTTTCTTGTCTTTTTTTTTAAGTTGAAGAATTATTTCAGCTAAATCATCAAGTCGTTTTGTTGTGGCAACTTCAGAAGCAGATAGATTGTCAACAGTATTCTTTGTTCTAGCTAATTGTGTTTCTTGTTTTAAGAAAACATTTTTTACTTTTGTAATTTCTTCAGCATTAGTAGAAATTTCTTCGACATTAGCGGTTATTGCATTAGTATTAGCAGTAATTACTTGGGTATTAGCAGTGATTGATTCTCCTTGTTTAGCTGATATTTCAACTACAGAGTCCAAATCATTTATTATTATTTTAATTTTATCATTAAATTTATCATTAAATTCATTAATATCTTTTTGCAATAAACCTTTACTTAACTCTTCGTATTTTATATTGTGACGTGTATCAACATTATTAATCATGTCTACAAGTTGTTTCTTCAAATTTTCTAGCTGATCATGAATTATGTTAATTGCTTCAGTATTAGCAGTAATTAACTCTCCTTGTTTAACTGATTTTTCAACTACAAAGTCCGGTTCATTTTTATGTTCTTCAACTTTAGCATTAAGCTGCGTCATATCTTCTTGTAATTTTTTTGTAATATTACTTAAGTCTGCATACTTTAAATTGTGACGGTTGTCAACAATACTAATCCAATTTCGAATTTGTTTTTTAAAGTCATCTATTTTAGAATTGAGCTCTTTTTTAAAGTCCTCTAATGCTGTGTCATGGTCATCACCTCTTTGTGAAGCTGCCTTTTCCAATTCAGATTTATATTCTGCAAGTTTATTTGAAATTAATTCTAATAAATCTTTATGCTTATTTTCAGTTTCAGTATTTAGTTTATTTATTTCTGTTCTAATTTCTAACTGATACATATTTTGTAACTTTTTCTCAGCTTCAATAATCTTGTCTTTTAGTTCTTCATGTTTAATCATACTATCTTTTAATTCTTGAATTTGGGTGAATAAAATGTTTAAATTAACTCGAAATACTTCTTTTATGTTATCATCTGTCAAATCAGATTTCTCTTCAAGTTCTTTAATAGAATCAACCATAGCTTTCATTTCTTCTTCAATTTTACCTTGTAATTCAACTATTAATAATGAATTATTTTTAAAATCTTTTGTTAATTCTTCAATATTCTTTACTTCTGCTTCTAGTGTTCTACTTTTGGCATCTTCAAGTTTATAGTCATCTATTACACTTTGAATTTTTCTATACAAAAACCGTCTTGGAACTACATCAGCGGATTTATCTGGATTTCCTAGGTTGATTATTTTATTACCTCCCATATCTAATGCTCTGTTCATTGTGTTATCAAGTTCCTTATTTCTGTGAAGTTATGATTCCATGTCCTTTCTAAGCTTTTTGTATTTTTTTTTAGTAGCATAATCACTTAAATCAATATCAAATTTAACTTTACTTATACTTTCAGGTTCACTTATTTGTTTTACATCATTAAAAACTCCCATCTACATAATTCCTGTAAAGTTTTTTCTTAAAAACTTCCTTGGTTTGTCAATATATAAGAAATCATATTTTTGATTTGTTGCATTAACAAAAGAGTTAGGGTTAATATTTTGTTCATTACAAATCATATCATTTTCTCGTTTACCTGGACTTTCAAATAAAATATAATGTGAACAGTTAATTCGAATATCTTTTGGTGTTTTATAGTAAGACTGACTTAAATAAATAACACAACAGTTTTTGTGACGTCCTTGAATAAAGTATTTTGTTATTTCATTTTGAACTTTTTTATCTTCACATACAAAATCATCAAATATTACTACTTTTTGTTTTTCTGATTCAAGATTCTCACAAGGTTCAATTTGGTTGGGATCAGCTGAATATTCAAGTATTTCATTTGGATCTACTTTAATTTTTTTTTGCAATTTGACTTAATTGGTTAATTAAATCTTGATATTTAGATTGTTCTAGGTTTTTAGCATATAGGTATAATTTATCATAATATATAAGAGGTTTTCGGAGTATATGCATTAATGTATTTGTTTTTTCAGATCCAGAAGATCCACATATTAACATTCTAAAACATGAATCCGGCATAAAAGGATAACGTTGTTTAAAGTTATTGGATTTATCACTTTTTGTATCATAATTTGGAATTTCCATTTATATAATATTACATTATTTTACATTATTTTACAATATCTTACATTATCTTACATTATTATATAAATGCAATCAAAACGTAATGAAATAAGAATAAGAAAAAAATTAGTCGGACAAAAGATGAGAGCTCTTAGAGAAGAAATAATGAGAGAAAAAATAAGAAAAGCTACAAATCGGGATATGTATACTGAAATTTATAAGACAATTACTGAAAAAATAGAAAGTCAAAAAGAACAATTATCAAGTCAGTTAAAAGCATTAACTGGAATAAAACAACAATTAGCGTTACTAGGTGGTGAAATGAAAGACATACAAACATATCAGGGTTTACCACAGCTATTCCAAGAACCAATACGTTTATTACCGCCGAAAGATCATATGGGTTCGGATAATGAAGATGATGAGTTTGAAGACACTAGAGAATTTCCTGAAGAATCAGAAGAAGAATTTGAGGCAAATTTAGATGTAAATATTGATAAAGATGTATTATCAGATTGGAATTTACCTGTATTATCAGAGTTAGTAATAAACAAAGATAAAGATGATTGGATAAAAACAAAAAAAGAGGTTATCGAAAAATTAAAGAAATGTACTCGTAGAATAAATAAACACAGTAAAAAAAATCCAGATGAAATAGTTGAATTTACAGATGCAGAACCTATGACTACAGGTGAGTATGTTTCAGAGTTAAAATTAGACAAAGAAAATCTTAAAAGATATAGTGAACGCTTATCAAAAATGATTAATGACTCAGAGGTATTTGGAAAGGGAATAAAATATCATAACCCGTATAAAGTTTCACCAAATGGACAATATGGAAATTTAATTATTAACTTAAATAAACTTTATGGTCAAAACAAATTAATTGCTAAGGATAGAATAACTGGAAAAGAAGTCATTAACACTAAAGTAGATGATGATTTGATTGATTTGATTAATAAAAGATATAACAATAATAAAAAGCATTCAATTCATTCAAGAAAAATATTCAAAGAATTAACAGAAAAATCAGGATTACCTATCAATAAAAGATCTATGAAATTTAAAAAAGTAATTAGAGGCGAAGGTTATGACGTTTGTCCATGTAATCCAAAAGAATTGGTTAATGACTTGGAGTTAATTTGTGGTTCAATTGATGCTGGAAATAATAATGAAGAACTAAAAATTGAAGGTATTAGAATAATTGATGAACTATTAAAAATGAATTCACTCTTACCAGAACAACATGAAAAGTTATATAAAAATTATTTTTCTTGAATTTAAACTTTAATAATTATATAAATGGAACAAAAAAAGTATTAAGTTCTGAAACAGTTAAAGATAATAAAAATACTCCGAGTGATTTTACAATCAGATTTAGTCGTTCTTTAATTTTAGATAAAAATAAAACTTATGTTGTTGGTTTGGATAGTATTAACACTATGACCTATTCTTGGCATAATATTAGTGATGAATATGACAATAAAAGAATTCGTTATCATAATGGTAAGGATTGGAAAGATATCATATTTACAAATGGTTCTTACAGTTACACAGATATTAATAATTATATTAGGGAAACATTAATAAGTAATGGTGATTATGAATTTGATAAATCAGAAATTGCTCCAATAAGTTTGGAATTTGATTTAAGTAGTTTTAAGATTTTGATTTCAATTACAGATAATTTTGGATTGGATTTGGGGATATCAAATTTTCACACATTACTTGGAAAAAAAATTGTAAACAAAACTGAATGGGGAACTAAAACACCAAATATAACTAACTCTGTGGATACAATTTATATTCATTGTGATCTTATTGATAATTCACTTGTTGATGGTAATTTCAGTGATATTATCTATGCTTTAAGTACTGCAGATTTAACAAGAGCTTATCCTTTTACAAAAGAACCACAAAGAGTTGGATATTCTGAAATTAATAAATATATTATAAATTCAATTAGAATATATATTACAGATGTATTTGGTAGAATAATTAATTTTAATGAGGTTGAAACAAGTTTTACACTAATTTTAAAAGAAATTAATTAAAACTAAAGTTTTAAAACTTTTATTATGAAATTATAAATTTTAGTTTTATATAATGTACAAGAAAGTTTATGACAAAAATAAAGGAATATTTATTTATGTTGATGCTCACACGGGAAAAGAAATCATACATGGTAGACCTGAGGTCTCCGGAGATTCCATCTCTGGTACAGGTATCTTTGACACTTTAACGAAATTGTTTTCAAGCGGAGTTGCATCTTCAATTAGCACAGCTGGAAAAAAAGCTTTGGAAACAGCAGGAAAAGCAGCACTTGAAAGTGGAACAAAAAAGGTTGGAACAGAAGTTGGAAATTTAGCTGCAGCGAAGCTTATTGGAAGCTTCACTGGAGATACTAATAAAATTGTTGAACAATTTAAAAAGAAACCTGCTCCGGCAGTTGGCAATTTAATTGCCAAGGAATTACAAGAAAAGAATAACAGTAAAAATAATAATAAAAATAATAATGATAAAGAGGAGGATATTCATATGAGAATAAATAGAATATTGTCAGGATCTGGAACTTCAGCTCGACAAAAACGTATTAACAGATTAATTTATAAAAACTAAAGTTTTAACTTTAATAAAAACTAAAATAAAAAATAAAATAATATATAATATATACATGTTTAGAACAAAACAATATTGTGAAAGATATGAATTAACTCCTATTCAATTAGATACAGCCTTAATATCTGTCTTGGGAAATAATGTTAAGCAACAAAAAAACGGATATCACTTTACAATTAATGATAGAAGTTCATATTTTGATTGGTTTAATGGTTATTTTGAAGTAAGTTTTAAAGTAAATAAGCTTGCTAACGGCAATAATTATGTTGCTGATGGAGATGATAATCAAATTGCTCTAATTAATAATGCAGCTTCATTAATTGATCAGTAAGTGGTTAAACAAAATGGAAAAATTGTTTATGATTGTAATAATTTATATAAGGTAGTAAATGTAAAGAGTTTGGTTGAACTATCTAATGATTATGCAGAATCAACTGGAACAAATGAATTTATCTCTTTAGATACTACTGCTGTTGATGAAAGTAGGGATGACCAAGCTGGATATAATAAAGGTTTTGCTACTAGGAAGTTATTAATCCAAGGTGGTAATGAGGTAAATGCTAAAATTCCATTAAATAATTATTCATTTTTTCAGGGTTTAGAAACTAATATTATACCTCCAAGTCAAATTCAAATAACACTACAGCTGACAGATGATGATGAATTAATTTTTAGAGCTAATGCTGCTGCTGCTGGTAGAGTAATTGTAACAAAATTAATTCTATGGGTTCCACGTTTGATTTTCAATGAATTTGGGTTTGATCTAATTACTACTGAAAGATTTAAAAAAGCAAGATGGTCATACCTACGGGAAATGGTGACGCAATCAACTGATACACAACAAACTAATATAACCTTTAGAATAACGGCTGGTGTAACAAAACCACAACATGTATTTGTTTATTTACAACGACCTGACAAAAGTAATTCACAAGAGCATAACCCGCATTTATTAGATACATTTAAAGTTAATGCAGCAAATGAAAATTGCACTTTGAACTCCTGTCTAATATTCGTGTTTACGCAATTGTATTGTATGAAGAAACAGTTGAAATAAATACTATTGGAAATGAACTTGTTATTGTTTAAATAAAATAAATATAAATTATATATAATGACATCAAATTATATTGAATATAAAGTTAACCTAACAGATGGACAAAAGAAAAATTTAGCACAAGCTTATAATAATAAAATTCCACATACTTTTAGATTAAAACATGAACAATTACATGGAAACTTCCCTTTATTATTAACAAAAACACAAATTGATCAAATTAAAAAAGCTGTTGCAAATAAGAAGGGATTAGAAATTAAAATTTCAAAAAAAACAAATGTCCAGTCAAGGTCAAAATGGTGGATTTTTAGGAGCTTTGGCCGGTTTGTTAGGAAAAACAATTCTTCCAATGGCAGCAAAAATAGCTCCAAAAATATTAGCCCCTCTAGGCATTGGCGCTTTGTCTGGGCTAGCCAGTACTGGTGTTAGTAAAATACTTGGAAATGGTATGATTTCAGTAGCTAATGATAAGAGAAATATGATATCACCATATCTTACACCTAATCAAAGAAAGCAATTAGTAGGATCTGGAGTGATTAAATTAACACAAAAACAAAAACAAGACGGTGGCTTTTTAGGTATGTTGGCTGCTAGTCTAGGAATACCTTTGATTACATCTTTGTTAAGTGGAAAAGGACTACAGATTGATTCACAACGGAGACCTTACAGACGAATTCCTATAGTAAAAAAAAAAATAAAATTTATAAACAAACCAATATCTAACTTTGAAATTGAACAATGGGTAAAACAATTAAAAATTAAAAACTTTAGGGGTGTGTTTAGTAGAAATAATTTACCAAAATTAAAAGTAAAGGACGAGTGTGGAATTATAGATTTGGACGACTCTATTGGTCCTGGAACACATTGGATTTGTTATTTAAATACTTTGTACTTTGATCCATTTGGACTTCCTCCACCAAAAGAAGTAATTCAGTATATACCAAATGTAAAATACAACAATGTTCAATATCAAGACAAAACAAGTATGCTTTGTGGATATTATTGTTTATTTTTCATTAAAATGTTACAAGATAAAGTACCGTTGTATGATTTATTGTATAAAATACTAATAATTAATAATGTAAAACAAAATGAACAAACTATTATAAATTATTTTAATAAAAAAGGACATTTATTTAACTGGAATAATTAATATAATGGGAATATTCAATAATATAAATGAAAACGTAAATAAAATAGAAAAACAATTAATAAGAAAACCTCCGTTGTTTTTAACATGTTATACCCAAGATACCGATGGTGGATTATTTCAATGGAAAACTGCAAATGCTAGTCCTGGTTTAGTTCAAAATGGTAATAATGTAAGAATTAATTTTAATTGCATCTTAATTATTCTTGATGATGCAATTAAATTAGATAAAGGAGAAGCTAAATTACAAATAAAAAATAAAGAAAATGTAATTCTTCAAAGTTATCATGTAAAAAATAACAGAAAAAATGAATCTATTTCTATTAATTATGCAAATGAATTTAAAATAAATGATGTTATTTCTATTAATTCTTTAAATGTTAGGAATATTCAGTTAACAATTTATGGTTCTATAATTTAAGTTTTAATTTAAGAATTAATTTAAGTTTTAATTTAAGAATAAGCTAATGTATCAATACCATTATCAAGAATATATCTCTTATCGTCATAACATGATAAAGATGTTTTATTTATAACATAACTGGAAAGATTGTGTTTATCAGAACGAATAACTTTAAAGGTGTGATTACTTTGGGTTGAATTAAACAAAGTATCTTTGTAATTTTTATGAACTATTGTTTTCTTAACAACAAGTTTTTTAATTCCTTTACATTTTTTAACATTTACTTCATTTTCTAATAAATATGAATACATTTTACTTCTTAATCCGACAAATGCAACAATGGGAATGCCGGCAGCTTCATCTTTAAATTTTCCAATTACTTTTTTATTATTATCGAAATAAAATTTTGAATTACTATCGTAATCACTATTATCAAATAAAGCTTTGTCCTTATAAAAATCCTCATATGCATCTTTGGTTTTTATTTCATAACATAATGAATCAGTGTCAGTGAATAGTAATTTACAATTACCCTCGTACTTTTCCTTAATATAATTATAATGAAAATCATACATTAAATATTTTGATAAATCTAGAATGCACATTCCAACATAACAAGGTCTGTTTAATAACAAACTTTCTTTTATTCTATGAATACCAAACAAATTCTTGTTAAACATCGTTGAACTAACAAATGAAGGTTTGGCTATGTATTTTAATAAAATATTTTCATCATGAGTTAATTTAATATTAACCCTCTTGCGCAAATTCTCCATCGTCTTACCGAATACAGAATTGTTCATTAACTTAAAAAAGTCCTTTTCAAATGAATTTTTTGCTTTAGATCTTTTTTGAGTATTAAAATCAATATACTTTTTTAACCAAGGAGAATATTAAAGTTAATATTTTATGTATTTTTGTTACTTTTAACCCTAATTGTGTATATAGTTCAAGATTTTTAAAATGAACTACATAATTTTGTTTTTTCATTAAAGTTGGAACTAATTTTTTTACATTACTTTTTCCTATTTCAAATTCTGTTTTAATATTTTTACTATAATCAGAAAGCCATTGATCTGGTATTTTAATTTTTTCAGGAGCTAAAGGATAATCGTTGTGGGTTTTATGTAATTCTTTTGGATATTCAAGATCACATTTAACTATAAAGTTACTTTTACCTTTTGCAATTAATTTCTTAAATTGTTTTCGGATATAAATTTAAAGTTTCCAGAGGGTAAAGGTTGACACATAGCCCAACCGTACAGGTTATTGGCGTCGAGGTACATAATGTATTGGCTGTCAAGTTTAGGATTATAATCCTTCATATATTTATTGTTTGCTTTACTGTATCTGTTTGAAATATAACTTATTCCTCCTCTCAGTCCCTTTTCAATAAAAAGATACATAACAATATCAGTTATTAAATCTAACTTAATTCCAGTCATTTTTAACATTGCATCCCAAGCTAACCCATGACTACTAAAATAATGACAAGGATCTAATTTGTAGTACTCTAAACATAGTTTTCTAAAATTTTCGAATACATCAGCTAAAAGTAATACGTCAGTTTTCAAATATAGATCATGATATTCTCCCATTGTTTTAATTTTAAATTTATTCCAAACATTTTTAGCATGTTCATATTCGTTGTCAGATATGTGTGTTTCATTTAAAATTGAATAAAACTCTTCTTTAGAAGGTAATTCTGTTTCTTTAAATTTTTTAAATGAATCCATGTAATCATATGGATAAACACCTTTTGTTTTTAATAAATCTAGTGTAACTAAAGGTTCCAGCTTCGCAATGTAATCAAATTCTTGAGATAAGTATTTAAATTCTGGAATATTTTTTACTAAGTTATCCAATGATTGAGACATAAATTGGAATGAATCAATAAAAACCAAGTCAGAAATCATAAATGCCATGTATCTTTCCATATTGTTAGGAATAACATTAATTTCTTTTTTAAATTTCCCTATTTGTTGCATAATAAAATGACCGTCATAACCTCTTAAATTATGAAAAATAACAGGAATTTTATGTGTTAGTTTAAAATTAATATTACATTCTGAGTGAGCACTTCCTCTAAATTTTCCTGTTATATGACAGTGATCCCGGACAGGATTTTCATTTTCCTTATATTCTTTTTCACAGATATGACAAAACTTTTGTTTTTTAAATTCACTTTCATCTTTTTTAGACATTCTTAGTTCTTTGTTAAAGTTAACACTAAATATTTCTTTACAATATTCCTCTTCCTCAAGCATTTTTTCAATAAACTTATAAACTGCATTAGGACCTCTATAAATCTGGGTTGGTTTAGTATATTTATCGTCATAACAACAAACAACTTTATAACCGTAACCACAATCTATATGATTTTGATATGGTTCAGTAAATGAAGATTCAGTTGATGGTAAAGCAGTTAAAACTTTTTTAGTTATTGATTCAAAATCAGCATAAATTACAAAAGGTACTGCTAAACCTTTATGATAATTTTTAAATTGTACTTTACTTCCCTCTTTTGGCATTTTTACACCTTGGATACCATTATTCTTTCTTGAGTAAAATGTTGTAAGCAACTTTTACAAAAATATTTTCTATGTTGGTCTTTGGTTTTGTTAGTCATTAATCTATTAAAGTCTTTTATCCAAACATAATGTTGGACTACAGTTCTTGAGGGCTTACAGTCATCATCAGTTATTTCATCATTTATTTTATCATTAGTAATTAGCAACATGTCACAGTGTTCTTCTTATTGATATTTTGATATGTACAATGGATAAATACTATTTTCTTCATATCCAAATATATTAAATGAAATATCATTTAAAACTTCTATTTTAGGTATTTGATTTAATGTAACAGGAAATTTTATTCCAGTATAATCAAGATTGTTTATATGTTTTTTATAATTTGAAACTCTTTGAGGGTTTTCTTTAACAGGAAATTTGTAAGCTAAATGACACCATCTAAAACATTCGTTATCATCATTCTTTATATTTATTAATCCTTTCATTGAATTTTGTAATGGTTTTGGTAATTCTAAATAACTCGAAGCAGCCAATGGACTATATTCATATCTATTTATATAATGAGCATCAACTGACTCTATTCTCCAGCCACTTCTTTCAGAAATCCAATTACCAATTCTATTTATTATTTCATCAAAAGCTTGATGTAAAGTTTTTTTTTATTTCGTTTGTGTTAATAATTTCTAAAGCTTTTGATTGAAAATAAGCTGATTTATATATTGTATCAGTTTTATCCATTTTTGCAAAAGTTATTTTTAAAACAACGTTTATTTTTATACCTTTTAAAGTTTTAAGTTCAGATTTAAGTATTTCATAAGAGTTGTTTATAGTTAAATATAATTGATTCTTTGGATCTTGTCTATATGTAATTTTAATTTCAAATTTCTTATAATATTGTTTTGTAGAGCTCTCGATTTCCATCTATATATTATATTTAGAAAATAAAATTCGTTAAGCAATAAAGGATTAAAAAAATAATTAAAAAAATAATAAAATAAATAAAGTTTTAAATTATATTTAAGAAGAAATAAAATATATTTAAATTTATATCTTTTTCCATTAGTTTTTGATATTCCACATTTTACTCGGTTTTCTCCTTTGCAGCACATCGTTATTAACCCAGAATTAATACCAAGGTCTTTAGACGCTGCATAATTGCTTTTATATGTTTTTCTTCATTAGTATCATAGTCGGTTACAATAACTTTTTTAGGATTGTTTCGAATATTATTTAGTCTGGGACAATCACATCTTCTTTCAGCATTTTCTTCTTCAGTTAATAGACAACCACAGTTCCATTCAAATAAATTATTTTTTAAAAGATAAGGATCTATAACATTTTGTAATTTATCAATGACATGATTTTTATATTCATCGCTAACTATTTGATCAAGTTTTGATTTAATAACATTTCTTCTTTTAAGAACTTTCTTATATGAATTTTTATCTGGATTCATTATTTCTCCTAAAGTGCTAGATAATTTTGGCATAATCATTCTATCTACCTTTCTATTAACCATCTATATATAATATACTTATAGAAAAAAATCTCTAAAAACACATCTAAAGAAATTATATTGATTTGAGAAATTTGTTTATATTATCTATATCTTTTGAATAAGATTTTAAAGTCATTTTTTCTAAATTGTTATCAACTGTTTAAATTTTAATACCTTCTTGAGACATTCTGTTTAACCATTCTTCGTGTAATTTGTGTAGTTTTTCTAAATAATCTAAACCAACTTTGTTTTCTTCCGTTCTGTTTCTTTTTTGGAGTCTTTTAAAACATATTTCTGGGTCGGTTTTAACATAAACAAATCCATCAATTGGGTTTTTTCCGTATGGTTTTATAATATAATCAGTTAAGAAAAGATTGTATACTGCCCACTCGGGGTCATTTATAACACCGTTGTCGTGATGTTGTTTTGTAAAAACGTTACTGTTAGTTAAATAACAACGTTCAAGGACAGAAACACCATCAAACTGTTTAGCAGAAGATAACATTTTTATATGACTGTTTAAAGTTGTTAGCTGAAAAGGAAATAAATATTTGGAAGGTTCTTGAGCAGCAAGTTCAAAAAGATTATATGAATTATAATCAAAGTCCATAACATTTTGCCATTCGTGAATTGGTTCTGGAATTATATTAAAATTAGGATTATATTCTTTAATAATATCTAAAAACGTACTTTTTCCTGATGCAATGTTACCTTCAACTGATATAATTTTTCTCATTTATATAAAATACTTATAGAAAAAATCTTTAATTAAAGTTAATACAACTCTTCTTCTTTTTTACTTTTATATCCGTTAAGTTTAGATTCCTTCATGTACGTTTCAAAAGGCATTGAATATTTTTTTCTTTCTGCATTTCTACTAGTATTGTAAAAATATCCTGAATAACTTGTTTATCATCTTCTTTATTTACTTTTCCAATCCGTGCTTTTGTTATTAGTTGTTTTATTTTGTGATGATGTGCTTTTAAAATAAATTTCTTGTCGTCAAGTTTTAGTCTGTTAGTAAATATGGTAATTACTGATGGAACAGCGCCAGCAACTGCTACAAATATAGGAATAGCTGGAACAAGTGCTAATGCAGCTGAACAACCAAAAACACCTGCTGTAATATATAATCCGGTACTTACTCTCCCACAAAATTTATAACTTTTTCTGTAAGCAGCAGCTAGTTTAGTTAAGTGAATAATTAATTGATCTATTGTTTCTATTCCATTATTAGAAATTAGATTTTTATTACTCATTTATATAATTAAACTTTTTATTTTCTAAATTAAATTTCTTTCAATTCACTAAATGGTACCCAACTATTAAATTTTTCATTGTAACCTTTCCATTTTACTAAAGCTTGTTTTTTCTTATAGTCTCGTCTAATAACTTTTTCTATTCTAAAAACTTCTTGTGTAGTAGGTAAAAGTTCTTGTTCATAAAATGAACCTTGAATTATTTCATCATTTAAATCTTTAATAGTGTATGTTCTGGGATTTGCATTATTAATTTTATAAATTATAAATATTTCCTCTGTCCAATTTGGTGTATATCCTTTTTCAAAATGTCTTTTAAGTTTACTTAAGCGAACTCGATCACCAATTTTAAATTTTGCTTTACTCTTTGGTATCTTTAAATCACCATATAAATTAAAGTAAACAGTACCTTTATTTAAGTTTTTACTAGCTTCGGTTGGTGTCATTTTTATACTAGAATGTTTTGTTTTGTTATATTTATCAACCATATCCTGCAAATTATTTAAATAAGTATAAGTATTATTTGCTGTAAAATATTTCCACATTATTCTTTTTAAACGTCTATTAAATCTTTCTATTACTACAGCCTTTCCTTCATTAAATGTATGGTACATATTAATCTTATTTTTATTCAAAAATGATTCAAACTTTTTATTATAAAATTCTTTCCTTCATCCACCCATAAATTTACTGGTAATTGTCCTTCTAAAATTATTTTTTCAAATGCTTCTGTAACAGATTCTCCAGTTTTATTCTTTAATGGAATAACCCAAGCATATTTACTAAATATATCAATAACGGTTAACAAGTACTTTACTCCTTTATTATATTTTGAAAAAGCTTGCATGTCAACTAAATCAGCTGACCAAGTATCATCAATATCATGAACAATCACTCTTCGTTTCCTAAATTTTCTTTTAATTGGTTTGTGTAATTCTTCTGCTAATTCATCGCTCCATGTGATTCCGGGGGTATACTCTACCCCCTTTTCCTGTTTTTTGACTTTTGTTTTTGTCCCAGCCCAAGTTTGTATTTCGTTTTAATTATAGGTTTCACAACTAAATGTTTTGCAATCTTTTCTCCAAATGTTTTTGATTTAGTTTTATTTAAATTGGAAAGCATTTGTTTATCACATGTACCCTTTTTTACACCACTGTCATAGCAAAAATCATGGTCCATACATACTGCATCCAGTTCATTGACAGGGGGTCCATTATCTAGGGGATTTCCTGGCCCACAATAATTATATCCTGGGAGTGTTAAACCTTTCTTAGGTAATAAAGGTAACATTGCTTTGTGAATATCTAAATTACCCCCTGTACTTTTAACAAACTTTGATTTCATTTTTCCACAAGATGAACAAGTAGCCCTTATCATTTTTCTCCCGTTTTTTGTTGTAACATAATGAGGATTTATATTATCAGTAAATCTTCTTTCTTTCAAACAATTTATTTTATTCTGTAAACTCATCTTATATTATATGTATTTAAAACTTTTTAGTTGGTTTTTACTTGGGTTTAACTGGGTTTAAAACCTGTGGATTTTAAATTGTCCGGCATTGGTCAGTCCGGACCGGGGACTAAATCTTTTTTTTGGTTAAACCAAAGGTTTTCATTCGGTATAACTAAAGATTTAAAAGATTTTAAGGGTATCAAGGGTACTAAGTTAGTATTTTAAGTTTAGGGCAAGGTTAAAGTCCACTTATAGAATAGGGACAAGGGGTCAGGGGGGGGGGGTTAAACTGTTTTAGAATCGGTAGTTCTAATACTACTCTGATGTGCGTCATCACGTGACCTAGTCGTCTCGTGTGCTATCGACACGGCATACGTAAAAAGGTGAAAATTCGCCCTGAAGGGAACCTATGCTGGCGGTATGTAATATCGATTAAACTAAGGACGAAAAAAAATTCAGCAGGCTAAAAATGAACAAACAAGCATATGCGAATATAATATTTAGAACATTACTCATTTATTATGTGAAAAACAAAATAAATGGGGATAAAATTTAGTATGTGCCTCTATGTGTATATTTCCCTTACAGAAATGGAGTCACTATTAGAACAAAGCTTAAAAACGTATAATAATGTTGTTTAAAAACAGAATGTTCAAGTATTAAAGATTCAAACAACGACAGTGATTAACTCGCTAATGTTTTCTACACTTCTTTTGTGTGTAGGAAATTTACTCCTCCCTACATCCCAGGAAGAACCATTTGGACTTTGTCAAAATACTAAGATCTTTTCATGGTTCGAAAGGCACTCGTAGTGTAGCCAGGCGCCACATTCATCACATCTTGCTCTTAAATGTATCTTATATCTGAATGTAATGCATGATTTCAAGAAAACTATCTTTAGTTGAGTGATTTTGACATATTTGTGTGAGATTTGTGCGATGGATACATTTTGCTTAAAATATATCGGCTGCTGTATACGTCACGTGAGCGGCACGCGCGGCTATCGCTACGTTTGTTGTAAAGGCATTTCACCACTGATCGGTGTTGAATACAGCATGATGAAATATTTTTATCAGTGCTTCTGCAGCGAGCATATTTATCGAAATACCGCGAGCATAGGTTCCACCACTCTAATGGGATTGGCCGCAATATAAGTACAGAAATTTGCGGCCACAAACTTTCCTCCGCGATACTCATTTGGCAGATTAAATTACTTCATCGCCTCGGTCAATATTGTCTTTTTCTGGTGAATGTCACATCATATACAATGGCTGAAGAGTCAACAATTGTTTTATTACATCAAAGTTCCCTTTCAGGCTGAATAGTGGCAACCAATTCTTGACAAACAAAGACTTTAAGACTTTTCATTTTTAATTAAAAAACTTAACATATCTAGTAAGTATCAGGAAACAGGCACAAGTAGACATATTTTCTTTTTCGAATCGGGAGTTTCCCCTTCATTTATAATTTTTCTCTTCTCTATCTTAAAAATGAGACCAATCTAAAATATTTTTGTAAGTGTCGTCTGTCGATAACACAAGTCAGAGAACAATATCAGTGATCACCAAAGTTTATAACAGTGAACATTGAACGCAAACTGGAAATTAGCTGGCGGTCAGTAGGGTACATATGATGTGTTAAGGATCATGGGATGGAACGTATTTTGGTAATTTTTTCTACATTAGGGACTGTGCTCATTTTACATTACGCACAAAAGAGAGAGGTAAAAGGAGGGAATGTCTCCTATAGAAATGGTGGGAGAAGGGGTTCGGAGTTCCCATCCCGAGATATAGTTTTCGTATAAAAACAACTAAAATGTAGATTCCTGGTGTGAAGTTGGCTAAACAAAACGACATACGACATACCACATTCGAACTTTGACAAAACTATCAATGTCGTTCAGTGCGCGACATACGACATACGACATTCGAAAACTTTAGATGCCGTTCATTGCGCGACATACGACATTCGAAAATTTTGAATTTCGTTCATTGCGCGACATACGACATTCGAACTTTGACCAAAAAATTTGAATGGCGTTCAATCCACGACATACGACATCCGAAAATTTTGAATGTCATCCATTGCGCGACATATGACATACGACATTCGAACCTTGAAAAAAAAATTGAATGTCGTTTAGTGCGCGACATACGACATCCGAATATTTTGAATGTCGTCCATTGCGCGACATACGACATACGACATTCGAACTTTGACAAAAAAAATGAATGTCGTTCAGTGCGCGACATACGACATCCGAATATTTTGAATGTCGTCCATTGCGCGACATACGACATTCGAACTTTGACAAAAAAAATGAATGTCGTTCAGTGCACGACATACGACATTCGAAAAAAGTTGAATGTCATGCAAAAAACGACATTAGACATACGACATTCGCACTTCGACAAAAAAATTTGAATGTCGTTCAGTGCGCGACATACGACATTCGAAAATTTTGAATGTCGTCCATTGCACGACATTCGAGCCTTGAAAAAAAATTGAATGCCGTTCAGTGCGCGACATAAGACATCAGAATATTTTGAATGTCGTCCATTGCGCGACATACGACATTCGAACTTTGACGAAAAAATTTGAATGTCGTTCAGTGCACGACATACGACATTCGAAAAGAGTTGAATGTCATACGAAATACGACATTGGACATACGACATTCGTACTTTGACAAAAAAATTTGAATGTCGTGCAGTGCGCGACATACGACATTCGAAAATTTTGAATGTCGTCCATTGCGCGACATACGACATACGACATTTTAACTTTGACCAAAAAAATTGAATGTCGTTCAGTGCTTGACATACGACATACGACATTCGAAAATTTTGACTGTCGTCCATTGCGCGACATACGACATTCGAACCTTGAAAAAAAATTGAATGTCGTTCAGTGTGTGACATACGACATACGACATCCGAATATTTTGAATATCGTCCATTGCGCGACATACGACATACGACATTCGAACTTTGACAAAAGTTCTGAATGTCGTTCAGTGCGCGACATATACGACATACGACATATGTTTATGTCTGCAACGTGCTTCTTTTTATGTCTTACACCACACAGTGGTGTGTGGGAGACATATTAATTTATTCCCCTTTTGTGTCTGTGTATCTGTCACAAAGCTTGTCCGCACTATAAGTCGAACATTTCTCATCCTATCTTCAACAAACTCGAACAAAATATGTTTAACCATACGTTATCACTAAATAACTAGCCAAATCAGACAAGACACTTCCACTCCGGAATTATGGCCCTTGAACATAATAACCAACGACTACCGGCGCAGCATTGTAGACGGTTAGTTCACTCCGCTAGCGCCGGACTGTATTGTAGAACGACACAGCATTGCAGACAGGTTACTCCGACATATGAATACAAACAGGCCTTAAACAATATAAAAAGACAGATTTATTATTTAGATCATAATAGGCAGATGTGGGAGACAAGCGGTTTTCTCAAACGCATCTTTAGTTATAATACACTTTTATGATACTTGTTTTGAATTTAAAATACGTTCAATATGTGAGACTGATGCATAATGGAATTCTTGTTCTAATTGATATTTTTGTTTCTGCTTGAAATCTTTACCCATTCATATTTCATAAATCGGTGTAAATACCCCTCATTATAATTCATATCCATATCGGGTATAGATAACTAATTATATTTTTGAATTTGCTTTATTGATTGCAATGTCGATTGCAATTTCTATAAAAACCATTTTCAGATGGAGGTGTCTTTCATTGGCTTGTGATGATTGTTTATCCTATTTGTAGTATTATAATTATGTTCACATTAGAGATATTTTCCATAACATTGTTTGAACTTATACACGCATGTCTCAACAAATACTGACATGAGACCAATGTCTTTTATGTAGTCAAAACGATCCGCTTTAAAGTTTTTGAATAAAATTTGTATAATAGATATAATGTTTGTATATACCATTAAAACACGCACATAACTTTTTTTCTCTTCCTGTATAACACTTTTTTTGTCGTTTAGTAAACACGCCTGTTTATATTGTCAAAATAAATTTCTTTTAATGTAAAATGTTTTCTTTTAACAATTGAAAATAATGCATTATTAATTTGAATGATATTTGTTTGGAGTGCTAATGTGTTAATGTATAGTTATAGAACATTATTTCGTCATTTTCTTAAGCAAATACACTGCGTTTTTGCAAAGTAAGATATTCGTAGGCATTTTCTTAGAAACAGCTTGATAATGCAAGCATTAAAATTCAAACGTTTTTACAGTGTTTTTTCTTTATGATTATAATGTTGAAGGGATTAAGTCAATATTGTTATCTGTTGAATGCCTTTCGCTTGGATTTTTTCGGCGACGCCGTCTAAATTCGTTTTCGTTTTCCTATGCCACGTGACTTCAGTTTGCCAATCAAACTACTTGATAACGCATTATAGATAATTCATCAAAACGAAAGATTAATGCAAAACTCTGCCTGATTGGACGAGAGTGTCAATTTCTTTCACTCTGTTGACTGTGCTACGCTGAGGAAATGTAGACAAAGCTTTATCCTAACGACGCTGCTCACAGTTTTAAAGCCAACTTTTGCTCTGTATATTTAGCAAGAACTATTGATATATCTCAAAATAATAAGTAAGTAATTAAAAATATGATAAAAAACCTGTTCAAATACCAACATATATCAATTAAAGAAAGAGCTGAATACGGTCTGCGTATCACATGAATAAGGGTTGATAAGAGTCTTTTAAGTAGAGAAGTGCTTTTTAAAAGATTTTCATTGTTACATTGTCGTCTGTATATGAAAAGGTTTCTTGTCTTTGTGGACTTATTCAGTTTGCATATTAAAATGAGTACTGTTTGCTTTGATATATTTGTTAAAATTATTTAACGTGATTTGTTATATAGATATTTTTTTTAGTATTGTATGCAAGTATTGAACTCAATTGAAATCTGTTTCATTTTATATATGCCTATATAATGACGAATCTCATTTTACACTGAAATGAAGGTACGTTGCATACAGTTTATCTATGTGATATAACTACGGTCAAACTTTGCTTATGCGGTCAAAATTTGCTTATGAAACAGAAATATTGAAATAATAACAATTGTATGTTTTGCTTGACCTCATTTTTATAGGTGTGACGTCATTGTCCAAAGATCACGAATAGCGAATATGCATTTGTTTAAAGCGGGATCAGTTGGCCTATTTTAGAAATAAATAAAATAATAAATAAAAAATCCTTTATTGATTTTTTCTCATGTATTCTAATCAAACTTGATTTGCAGCATCTTTATTAGCCCGCAGCCAACTTTGTTCAGCTGGACATTTGACCCTTTTTAGGGCTGCTAGAGCTAAAACTAGAAATGCCTTTATACAGCGTCCTGCCATGAACAGCTTGGGGATCTTTGTCATACTGGTACTGGAGCATCATTATAAGGTCCTTTTCCAAATTTATTTATATAGGAACTTGGGCCCTATTAGGGACCACTATAGCTAAAGTAGATATGCCTTTCTTGCATTAACCACTAAATGTAATGATTTTTTATCAAACTCGATGTGTAAACAAAATCGTAAGGTCTCCTGCTATTTTGTTACAAATGGGGATAGGGATAATTTAGCTAATACACAAACGCAAATCGGGATCTTTAGTGTCTTTACATAAAATATTGAGAGTGGGCAGTATACAATGCGATTTTGTTACAAATGGGGATAGGGACCAATTTAGCTAAAATAAAATATATACCCCGAGTGGGCAGTATACAATGCTATTTTGTTACAAATGGGGATAGGGACCAATTTAGCTAAAAATATAAACACGTTTAATGACCTCTTCTCATGAACCACTTTATGAATCTTCATCGAACTACTGCTGTAATTATTCGTCTAAGGATAAACGAAACAAAATTGCAACCCTACGAAACCTTTGCGAAAAATTAAAAGAGAACCATTTAAATTGTTGAAGTGCGGTGTTTAGTTTTGCAATTTGAAAAATGTTAGATGAAAGATGAATGTTAGATGAAAAATTTATAAACTTCTTTCCTTATTACAATTCGCCGACCATCATTTTTAAAGATATTTCTTGTTTTAATGGTTTCATGAATTAACATTAAGGAAATTTAACGATATTGTTATTGCTGTTACGTCAGAGGGTAACAATTTCTTGTTACAATAAAGAAACGTAGCAGAAAGACAAACCAGCAACTATTAACAATAACAAAATTTTGTTCATGAATTTTAGTAAAATTCATTTAAAAATGACAAAGAGCTGTAAAATCCAATCTTATATGTAAAAATAGTCCATAGCATGTACAGGTCAAATTTAAATTCAGTCAGAATAAATTCTATAATGTTTCACATAGTTCAAAAGTAATATCCAAATCTTTAACTCCTCTCTTCAAAGATAACTTTTTTAAAATTAAATCCAGAAATTTTATATAAATCCTTCAAATAATCCTTTAAAATATAAAATATCCAAGTAATAATTTGTTTTTAAGAAATGCAGGAAAGTTTCGTCAATAGTCTAGCTTCTTAGGCTCTGTTTCAATATAACTGTAATCTGACTATATATTGTTTCAGAATTTTCACGTAACACTAAGAAGAAAAGAACATTCTGGAAAAATCAAGGACAATCCTTTCTAAAAATAACTGACAAACACTGTTTATCAATAATTATTACAAAACACAATGCCGGTAGCCTTTTCTGAAATAAGGTAGACTTTTATAGCAAATACAGAATGATATCTTAAAACAAGGTCAGTAAACAGTGTTTTGCCACGGGGGAAAGACATATACATAATATTACGTATGTCGCACACTGAACGGTGTTCAATTTTTTTTTGTCAAAGTGCGAACGTCGTATGTCCAATGTCGTTTTTTGCACGACATTCAACTTTTTTCGAATGTCGTTTGTCGTGCACTGAACGACATTCAAATTTTTTGAACAAAGTTAGAATGTCGTATGTCATATGTCGCGCAATGGACGACATTCAAAATTTTCGAATGTCGTATGTCGCGCAATGAACGACATCCAAAATTTTCGAATGTCGTATGTCGCGCAATGGACGACATTCAAAATTTTCGAATGTCGTATGTCGTTTGTTTAGCCAACTTCATACAGCTAGATTCCTGAGCGTGTGAAAGGGGCCTCAAACGACGCTTCCTATGCAATAATATTGTATTGTTTTGTTGTTTTAATATGGCAGTGTTGTATGAGGGATAGTCCATCGAGATTTTTAAAGCACGAAAATGTTGAATTCTGTAAAACGAAGTATAAATGTGAGGATGGCATGTGGGTCCTCCACCTAGACATTTTTTTTAAAACATCCCACATAAACATATATTGTGAATTCTGTGCGTGCTTTAGGGATCGTATGTACAATTAAGGTATTATACAACCCGTCTTATGTGACCTTTACTCATGAATCTCCTGAATTTAAATCTCAAACAATATATACTTACTTATGGGCGTTTGTGAAACCTGTCCCATGGTGATGCGAACGACGCATCAAATAATTGCGGTGAACAGTTGTGCCAAGTTCCTTCAATATCTCTCGATGTATTTCAAAGTTAGAGTTGCATTGACCTCTCTCACGTGTGTACCAATGATCTGCTTGACTGAAACTAGGGTCGTTATATTGTCATGGTTGAAAGGTCAAGGTCGGATGAGCGACTAAGTTCCATCATGACTCTCTTTGAAATAATATTATCCATTCGTCACAAAACAATCTTTTTGTAAATCATGAATTTTTTATTAATACCGTTCTGCGTCGGATGTGTGCATACGTGTATATCCAACGCATTTTGGTACATTTTTGTTAACTACCAAATTGCGTTGAGTGTAACGCATTTTTTTAAGAAAAAGAAAGCCCCACCACCCTTAAAAAACAAAAAACAGAAAACGGACCGCCAATGAGTCAATCTTGATAAAAATGAAGGATTTAAGATGAAGACGTAAATTACAAACCACCAATTTACCAAACAGCAAAGGACTATATATCAAGAAACTATATTAACAGTCTTCAAAGATGTTCATTTTGTGATAAGCTTCACACCAATGATTTTTTAACAGATTTCTTTTAAAGAAATGACGTATTATTTATCAAATGGAAGTATCTTATAGTAGTTTTAAATAAGGTTTCCAAACTAAAAACCTAGTTGTTAGATTTGTGATGTTGTTACAGTTTTTTTTTTAATTGAAAACATGGTTATTAGAGTGGCGCTGTTTTGGCGGATTAATCAGGACTTTTGTAAGAACTGAAAATTGAGCCGTGCCATGAGAAAACCAACATAGTGCATTTGCGACCAGCATGGATCCAGACCAGCCTGCGCATCCGCGCAGTCTGGTCAGGATCCATGCTGTTCGCTAGCGGTTTCTTTAGTTGCAATAGGCTTTGAAAGTGAACAGCATGGATCCTGCCCAGACTGCGCGGATGCGCTGGCTGGTCTGGATCCATGCTGGTCGCAAACGCACTATGTTGGTTTTCTCATGGCGCGGCTCAAATATTGAAATGAAACCGTCCGTTCAATAACTAAAGTTCGGATTGATCTATAGTTATAGGAAGTTTATGGAAAACCAAGGTCATGGTTCTGATTTCCAATGTGTATCTTTATTTTGTTTGCTTCGTCTGCATTGTCTGAATGTTTGCAATTTTATGTGTATGTCTGTCATGAATACACCTATACTACACTATTACCAAGTTTTGATTTGTGGAGGTAACCTTATTGGAGAGTGGCTTTCCCCGCTAAACCTTTGTCCGTGTATTCAAAGCAAAATATTTTCAAAAAAAAACAGTAGCATTAAAGTTTACACTTACTTTAATTGACAGTTGAATGTTAGAACAGACCTCAGATGCGATGTTTCAGAAATCCATGCCACAACGCCAGATGTCCTGCTTATCCAGAAGCTGAATGCAGGTAAGAGGAATCACAATAAATAAATGTTTAGGAAATGTAGTTCAGAATTATCATACAAAGTATTCATGCCAAACAAACTTATGTATGTTCATAGATGGTTACTATTTATCTAATTTTATTTTGCTTCTGGTTGCTGATATCTGTCATGTGTTTTTGTGTTGTTATTGTGTTGAGTGTCTGTAGTCTGATTGTCGTATTTTTTGTCGCCGTTTCACTGATGTCAGGGTTTGCAATTACTTGAAAAGAACACACAGTAATTAATGGGAAAGGTTTTACTTGAAAAGAACACACAATAATTAATGGGGAAAATTTTACTTGAAAAAACTTTTCAGCTTTATTTCACACCTGTTTAATAGCCGGGAACAGCTATAATTATCATACAGTCATTTAACAATATATGAACGTCACAAGCATTTGTATAATTCATAAATCATTCAATCCTTTGATGTTCAAATGTGTTTTGTTTTCTGGCGATCCCTGCGAGCCGTTCTTTGTAGGTCATTTCTATGTGCCAGACGGTACGCAACTACAGCGACGCGATTGCCGCAGGGGAAATAGGCGTAGACACAGGATCGGACATGCCTAAAATATATTATATAAAATATAGCACGACAGGTTGAAAAACGAACAGTTCAATGATCATTCTTAGAATACTGTTTTTTCTGTTTTATACACATTTGTAAATGTCAACTTGTTTGTTCTCATGTATACCAAGATGGTTCAGATACACGTAGATATCTGTCATAACGTCAAAATTAGTGACTCCGTATTATTTTGAAAAATAAGGCATCTACAAAGATAGTTCAGAATTTAAAACTAGTACCTTAAAGTTTGCTTAAGGTTGTGTTTTGTCTATTGTGCCATCGGGGTAGAGCATCCCAGGGCATGTCATCGTTATTTTGATGACATCAACTTTGTGTACGATCCTTTTGTAATTATTCGACTTGTTTGGCATTGATTTTTTATGGAAAATTAAACATAAAACAAACGCTATTCGTTGTTGTATTCTGCTTCTATAAGTTATTTGTATTCTGTCTAAATTCACAACAACTCTGTATTATTCTGAAATATCGAATTTTACTTCGAGTTCATGGCACTGTTGTTAAGGCTCTAGCTATCGAGACGAAAACACTGACCTGGGCGATAGCCGGATAACCTCCCGTTCTGTTCATTGTAACATAATACAAGTTTGGTATGTTCAAGTCCAGAAGTAAGAACTACATATACATTATGTCATATGATACTGAAGCAGACTTAATTTGCTTGTAGTGAAAACTACAGAATGAAAGGAAACTAGAATGCGTCTGTAGGACAAAGGGTGTGCCCCCACTGGTACATTTGTCACAAATAAGGGGCAATAATTCAAATGTTTGCAGTCTTAAGGGGTATAGCCTCAACAAACACTTTATGATAATGATTCATTATTCTAGGTCATATACGTTTTGAGCTATGAGCATCACAAACAAAAAATCCACCTTTTTTGCTATTTCAAGGGCCATAACTCTGTAATAAGCGCTAAGATTCTCAAGAAGAATACCAAGTGTGCAAGGTCACATCATGATAAATACTCAAGCAAGGTTTCATGAATTTACATCAAATACTTTTTGAGCTAGGCACATAATTAGGTGAAAATGTGCATTTTTTACTATTTCAGGGGCCATAACTTTAAAAATAGGGGGTGGAGCCAGCCAAAAAGTAAGAGGTATGCAAGTTTATATCATGACAAAGACTCATGCAAGTTTTCATCCATTTATATCATATATGTTTTTAGCTAGGTGCGTCATCACGTGAAAAGGTGCATTTTTGACTATTTCAGGGGCCATAACTCTGAAAATAGGGGGCAGACCCAGATGAAAAAAAAAGAGGTGCGCAAGTTCATATCATGATAAAGACTCATGCAAGTTTTAATAAATTTATATTAAATACCTTTAGAGCTAGGCGCGTCACAATGTGAAAATGTGCATTTTTGACTATTTCAGGGGCCATAACTCTGGAAATAGGGAGCAGACCCAGATGAAAAATAGGAGGTGTGCAAGTTCGTAAGGTTTCATGAATCTATATCAAATACTTTTTGAGCTAGGCGTGTCACAAGGTGAAAATGTGCATTTTTGACTATTTCAGGGGCCATACCTCTGAAAATAGAGGGCAGAGCCATACGAAAAATAGGAGGTGCGCAAGTTCATATCATGATAAAGACTTACGTAAGGTTTCATCAATTTATATCAAATACTTTTTGAGCTAGGCGCGTCACGAACTTCAGACGGACGGACAAGATCAAATCTATATGCCTCCACCACTCATTGGGGGCACAAAAATTAACGCGGGAGAACAATGAAGAAATAATTATTTACCTGCTATTACAGAAGACGCAATTTGAAAAAGTAAACAAATTAAATTAAACTATTTCAGTGTAAAACATTCACTTCTCACTTATTGCATGCATACTGATTGACTGGTAATATGTAACATTGAAGTTTGAAGTTTAAGTCATAGGAACAATGGAAAACAAAGTGACTGAACAAATGCTTCAAACTCTATTAAATAAATCTTGAACAGGTATTGTGGACAGAAATTCTGTGGTTAATATTTTGAGTGTCGATAATTCTGGTAACTTCTTTCGATTACTCTTCCATTCAAAGGCTGTACTGGTCTGAAGTTGTCCGCTAAGAGTTCCCGTACTCCACCTGCAATGAGACATTGATATGTATTGTAATACTGGCCCGTTTAAATTGGAGAATGACTTAAAGACCCACCACGAACTAGTGACCTACTTTTTTCAGCGACAAAAACTTCATAAAAATTATTCTTATAATACAGGTAATATACAGCTACACTACAAGTTTTCAGGTGAACAATTTAGGCCCGCCCTTCCTGAATACATATGTTTTCACAACTTCATTTGCAATCTTTTTCAGTCAATCTCTTTTCATCATAGTTTTAAGAATATAGATGAATAACTATCTTACACTGTAGAAACAAAATGTGATTGAAATTTAATTGAATACACTTATTTCTATACATATTGCTACATTCATTGAATGAAATGTTAAGACATTAAACACATTGTCTTGGCCTAATATATGTCACTAAAACGAAGGTTTTTCTTTAAGGCGCTATTTTGTTAAAGCAGCGTATGAATTTACGTATTTATTCATAAATTATAGCACGTGAGCCATCTTACACCCCTGGGTGTAAGACGAGTTTTTCTAGCACCGGAAAAGCACGGGAAAATCCTGTCTGGCATGCAAGAAAAAGGCATGCCATGAATATACTACCACTTTAGATTCCCTACAGTTTGTTAACTCAGCGCCGGGTTATAGTGATGAGTATAGCCAGTCTACCCACCCCTCTGAAGCGTGACATCCCGTGCAAAGCATAGTTGTAAATACATGTGAACTACTGACTAGCGCAGAGTCAGGGATCTGGGTCTTGCGCATGACACATTGTCTGATTATAGTTGACATTTATGCCAAGATATTTCAAAATCCCTTAATGGATGGCAGAGTTATGGACCGGACATAAAACAGACCCTATTAACATTTGACCTCTAAGTGTGACCTTTACCTTGGAGCTAGGGGTCTGGGTCTTGCGCATGAAACATCGTCTCATTACGGTAAATATTTATGCCAAGCTATTTCAAAATCCATTCATAGATGACAGAGTTACAGCCCGGCCAGTTTCATGTCCGGTTCGTAACTCTGGCATTCAGTAAGAACTTTTGAAATTACTTGGCATAAATATTCCCCATAACGAAAAAACGTGTCATGCACAACAACCAGACCCCTAACTCTAAGGTCAAGGTCACATTTAGAGGTTAAAGGTTAACATAGTCTGTTTCTTGTTCGTTCCATAACTCTTCCATCGATGAAGAAATTTAAAAATTACTTGACATAAACGTTCCCTATATTGAAATGACTTGTCAGACGCAAGACCAATACCCTTAGCTTCAAGGTCAGGGTCACACTTAGAAGTCAAAGGTTAACATTGTTTGTTTCTTGTACGGTCAATAACTCTGCCATTCATCAAGGGATGTTAAAATTTCTTGTCACAATTGTTCTCTATAATGAGTTGGTGTGTCATGCTCAAGACCCAGACCCCTAGCTCCAAGGTCAAGCTTACCTTTGGGGAACTTTTTCTTATCTGGTCACAAAACTATTTATACCTAAACTATTCTGGCATATGTTGCGCAGACAACAGTTACTGTAGCATTCTTGTGCACACTTCGAGGGCGTTTGTCACTAATAGCGACAGCTCTTGTTTGAGGTTCAATTTTAAATACTTAGTATATTTTGAGAGTTATATATACTTGTACTTTTTCCCTATAAAATGTCAAGGTCAGTAGTGGCCATTTGTCAAGTTACCTTAAAGATACACCACAAAATAACTGTATTCTTTTGTATTTCCATGATGGTAATTATACATTTTTTATTGCATAGAGACAATGCGAAATAACAAGTATCTAGTTACAAATTGACAGTGACATATATAAGGCTAAGACAATGTGTTTAATGACTAAATATATTATTAAATTAATGTTGTAGTATGCACAGTGCTTTATTAAGGTGAGTTTAGACCACACTTTGCTTCTACAGTGTAAGATAGTTATTATTCTATGTTTATAAAACTATACTGAGAAGAGAATGACTGAATAAGTTTGCACATGACGTTGTGAAAACAGGGACTAAATTGTCCATCTTGTCCTCTTGTAGAATTAACTGTATAATCATTTAATGTCGTGGGCATTAAATTTCTTGGTTTTGGTCAAAATAGCAATTTCGTTGGGAGAAGAATTCGTGGATTTCAACTTTTGAACATAAAATGAATGGGAATTTTACTTGTTCGTTTGGATTAAAAGTCGTGGATTGACTCAACCACGAAATTAAGTCCGCCACGAATATTAATGATTTCACAGTAGCTGTATTATACCAGTATTACCAGAATTATTTGCACCAAATTCATGTAGGAAGAAAGTAGGTAACTAGGTTGTGGCGGGTCTTTAACACTTCAAGTAATTTCTTGAATACCAATGGTTAAGAATAAATACTATTAACGGTTAATGCGAATGCGATAATGTTACACACTGATAGCCACACGAGAACTACATGCAGATATATCAGACAAATAATATTTTATAGGTCAACATGGCAGAAAACAAAATGGCCACGAAAGTAAGATATATTTAATATAAATATGCAATAGTATCACAATTAGCCAAGATATGTGGGTTTCTTTATAAAAGAAATGTGCAACATAGTAATAAAATACATTGATAAAATTTAAATGTGTGATAACTTAAGAGGAAAAAGATCAATAAAAACATTTTCCTAAAAATAAAATTTTTATCAAACAAGGCATTATGATTATAACAGCAAAGCTACTGTTGTATAGGACACTTTATTTTATCAGCAGGACATGAATATAAGAAGCGACAGACTCGCCCACACTCATGTTGTTTTAACCATGACGAGAATTGGCCTAGATTTAAACGATATATTAGTAAGAGCAGCCTGTCGCTTCTGACTATTGACAATAAATAACAAATACTGATTGAATGGGATAAGGCCGTGACTTTTATTATTATAATATTATTACAGAAATTAATGAAATATCATGGCATATTGTATGAGATGGAAGTATCATAACAAGAGGGCCAAGATGGCCCTAGGTCGCTCACCTAAGAAACACACCATAACAGTGTAAAACATGTTTGACCTAGTGATTTCATGGAAACAAATATTCTGACCAATTTTCATTAAGATTGGACCAAAAAATTGGTCTCTTGCGATAAAACAAGCATTTTCTTAGATATGACCTAGTTTTTGACCCTAGATGACCCATGTTCAAACTCGACCTAGATTTTATCAAGGCAATCATTCTGACCAAAATTCATGAAGATCAATTGAAAAATACAGCCTCTATCACATACACAAGTTTTTTCTTTGAATTGACCAAGTGACCTAGTTTTTGACCTCAGATGACCCATATTCAAATTCGACCTAGATTTCATTAAGGCAATCATCCTGACCAAATTTCATAAATCAATTGAAAAAAACAGTCTCTATCGCATACACAAGATTTTTCTTTAATTTGACCTAGTGACCTAGTTTTTGACCTCAGATAAACCATATTCAAACTCGACCTAGATTTCATCAAGGCAATCATTCTGACCAAATTTCATGAAGATCAATTGAAAACTACATCCTCTATTGCATACACAATGTTTTTCTTCGATTTGATCTAGTGACCCTAGTTTTTGACCCCAGATGACCCATTTTCGAACTCGGCCTAGATTTTATCAAGGTAATCATTCTGGCTAAATTTCATGAAGATCAGTTGAAAAATACAGCCTCTATCGCATACACAAGGTTTTTCCTTGATTTGACCTAGTGACCTAGTTTTTGACCCCAGATGACCCATTTTCGAACTCTGCCTAGATTTCATCAAGGTTATCATTCTGACCAAAATTCATGAAGATCAATTGAAAAATACCACCTCTATCGCATACACAAGGTTTTTCTTTGATTTGACCTAGTGACCTAGTTTTTGACCCGAGATGACCCATTTTCGAACTCGGCCTAGATTTCATCAATGCAATCATTCTGACCAATATTCATGAAGATCAATTGAAAAAATACAGCCTCTATTGCATACACAAGGTTTTTCTTTGATTTGATCTAGTGACCTAGTTTTAGACCCGAGATGACCCATTTTCGAACTCGGCCTAGATTTCATCAAGGTTATCATTCTGACCAATATTCATGAAGAATAATTGAAAAATACAGCCTCTATTGCATACACAAGGTTTTTCTTTGATTTGACCTAGTGACCTAGTTTTTGACCCGAGATATCCCATTTTCGAACTCGGCCTAGATTTCATCAAGGCAATCATTCTGACCAATATTCATGAAGATCAATTGAAAAATACAGCCTCTATCGCATACACAAGGTTTTTCTTTGATTTGACCTAGTGGCCTAGTTTTTGACCCGAAATGACCCATTTTCGAACTCAGCCTAGATTTCATCAAGGTTATCATTCTGACCAATATTCATGAAGATTAATTGAAAAATACAGCCTCTATCGCATACACAAGGTTTTTCTTTGATTTGACCTAGTGACCTAGTTTTTGACCCGAGATGACCCATTTTCGAACTCGGCCTAGATTTCATAAAGGTAATATTCTGACCAAGTTTCATGAAGATCAGTTGAAAAATACAGCCTCTATCGCATACACAAGCTAAATGTTGACGGACGACAGACGACAGACGACAGACAGACGACGGACGCCGGACATCGAGCGATCACAAAAACTCACCTGAGCATTGCTCAGGTGAGCTAAAAATTGAAAAAGCATGAAATGATAGATTTCTAGCCAAAATGCATAGAAACAAAATAGGCAACGCTATGATGCTGAAGCTCTATTTATGATAAGCACACATATACTAGACAATGGAGGGGAAAGAATGCGAATTGTGCTAGCAAATGCAGCTACCGAAAATCCGAGGCCAAGATGTCCAACGAATTCTCAACATCATGATAATGTATTAAAACAATAAAAATATGAATCCATCGCAAATGCAAGAGAATACATTATTACAACACTATTATACATTGTACGCAACAGACACGGATGCAAGGTGAGGATCGGGCAACTTGTGCCGTGCAATAGTTAAGCAATCAACTGCACTAAGCGGCACTCAAGAACATAAACAGGGGGATGATGTCTGTTTCAACATACCCAAGCGTTAGAGGTTTGTAGCAAAGTGATCCACAAATATATAAATATACAATATATACTGACTTACAAGTACACATTTATAAACAACTTTCGACGGATCTAAGATCAACTGGCCGAAGAGTTGTAATCCCTGTTTCATATAAGATACAGTCATTTCGAGGAATTTGGTTGAACGGCCGACCATGTAGGTCAAGGCCCCCTCTAACGGTTAAGAAGCGCACGCCCTTAACACCAATAATAAGAGAAGGCCAGTCGAACGCCAAACTTAAGATGCTGATCTAGTGGCCAACCTAGGAAGTGAGCTTGGATTTTTGCGATACAGACGTTGTATCAAAAGCCATTCAAAGGCATGCCAATTTTGTGGATCACAATTTTTATTTATAAGCTCACATGTAATGGGCGGACATCAGTTACTGTAAAAATTTGAACAAAATTGCCAAAAAGATATTACTACTCCTGCACCTGTTTGTCGGACCATATTTTGCAATGTTTATGCAGCAATGTATCGGCCATGATAAGAACAAAAGTCACGACTAACAATTAAAATTTAAGTCTTTAAAATGATATTTTATGGCTCTTAAGAAGAGGATACTTTGCAGCAAAATAAACAAGACCGCTGCTGCTGACGCGTGTTTACTTGATACTACAAAATTATCATACTTTACAAAATATAATATTTTCTTAACTGAATAAAATTGAACAGTTTCTTTTGCTACACAACCTTAAAAATTTCACAGAATCTATTTCATTTAAATGACAGGGCTTTTTAAACGGGAAGTCGGGAAACTGCGAGCCGGCTGCCTAACCCCTAACTCCTATTTATATATCTTTTTATTTTTTTTTCACCCTTTACTTTTAGTATTTTTCTTTTGGAGGGGGAGGGGGGAGGTAGTGATATCGAATGCTGCAAACAGAAAGGTGTCTCCACCCCCCCCCCACCCCACGACTTCCTTGAACAATTACATTCATTTTTCTGGTATTAAATGAAAAAATTGAACATCATACAGGTCGTAACATTTAGACAAATCAAATATTCAAATAAATACTAAATTAAAATGAAAAAAATACACAATGAGCTGCGTTCAATAAACGCTTGATGCCCCCGGTGACATCCCTGCCGATACAAAGCAACCCAAGCCCAAAACAAGGTCAAGCTCAAGGTCAAGGTCAAACCGAGGTCAGACGACGTCTGAAGACGAGGAACGGCCACAGGCCACATCCGCATTAGTATCAAATCATTCTAGTTAGAGGTATTGATGCTAGACGAAACGGTCCCACCTGGTTAACCTCATACGGACGGACGGACGGACGAACGAACGGACGGACGGACAGGACAATCACTATATGCCTCCCGCATCAGTAGATGCTGGGGGCATAAAAACGATGAATTACGTAAATGAAACACTTTCATATCCATAAGCAAATTCTAAAACAATCCGTAATGAAGCTTTCATATACTTGGTGGCGAACTATTTACTTCTTGGAAGAATAATTGTCTCTATCCATAAAAGGCACTATACACTGGCGCGGCAGTATGTGGCATGACCTGCATAAAACAGCAGCAGAATTTTTCTTCAAAATTGTTAGGGTGAGGAGGGTGGGTATTTTTGTACACGAACTATCGACTTGTCTGCTTAATTATTTGTGAAGGAATAAACCGGTTTGAAATATAAAATGATAAAATTGACCACATCCGTGACCTGCTCGTGCGTGAAATTGATTAATCGAGGCATGTTATATTGTATGGACTGGATTAGAGTAATAGAAGCAGAAATTATAGCTCTTTTGTACCTACTGAAAAATAACATAGATTTATTTCTCAAGAGAACATAAATTCCTTTATTTTATCAACAGGACATGAATATAAGAAGCGACAGACTCGCCCACACTCTGAGAGACATGTTGTTTTAACCATGACGAGAATTGGCCTAGATTTAAACGATATATTAGTAAAAGCAGCCTGTCGCTTCTGACTATTGACAATAAATAACAAATACTGATTGAATGGGATAAGACCGTGACTTTTATTATTATAATATTATTACAGAAATTAATGAAATATCATGGCATATTGTATGAGATGGAAGTATCATAAAAATTGAAAAAGCATGAAATGATAGATTTCTAGCCAAAATGCATAGAAACAAAATAGGCAACGCTATGATGCTGAAGCTCTATTTATGATAAGCACACATATACTAGACAATGGAGGGGAAAGAATGCGAATTGTGCTAGCAGATGCAGCTACCGAAAATCCGAAGCCAAGATGTTCAACGAATTCTCAACATGATGACAATGGATTTTGCTCTGATTGCCTAAAGTATGCTGATAGACGTGTATACAATATGCCATACAGAAATGCACAAAGTGTGTTGAGGGCCACCAAATATTTTATGAAATAAAATTTGCCCATTAAGAGGTACATTGAATAATGTATTTAATTACTGAACAGTCACGTGCAAACATTCATTTCTTTAATAATATCAGATCTACTGGATTATTTACCCTACTAGATGGCATTATAAGCTATAATCAACTCTATTTGATAATATTTCTCTTAATTTTACCTAATCAACACTATATAGCAGTTACTTTTTTCTCGCAAATTTTGGATCTAATCCGAAATATATCAGGCGATAATCTTTATAAGACACGTACTTTTGAATTCAGCCATTATTCAAGTATGCAGTTACGTATATTTGAATAGATCAATACTTTTACTTAATAGTTATTTTTGCTTACCCTACTAGCAAAGTTTCCGTTTGTTTTCGCCAGTCCAAGGTGAAAGAACTCTACCGAGGTCATGACACCCTGTCACTCCCAGTGTATATTTAGATTTAGCAAAGTCTTTAATTCAATCCGATAAATGGTTCGACAGTGCTCTCATGCCGCCGTTCTATTCTTAGTGTAGTGTTTGAATCGACAGTTCTTCTTTCTTGGCTCCGGTATGATAACATATATCGACAGCACAACGCCAATGACAAGAGGATGTAGAATCTGCATGCACAAGGAACTAAATAAAAGTAAATATAATATTAAAATTATTTTTTCTATTTTAATGGGTTTAATGTCGCCAATTCAAATCTTTAAATAACAAATACTATACATTTTTTTTTTTTTTTTTTTTTTTTTTTAAATTATTGATGAATGATTCATTATAACGATAATGACACAAGGCGTACAACCCTAGATTTGGCACTGTGAACGAAAATAATTAGTTAGATGGCGGCAGTAAGATATCATACTGACGCAATATTCAAGAATCATTGTTATTGCAATTTCTTACGACCAAATCATTGGCAGTATAATACGAAATATTCTCATACGTAATACATACAGGCACAAAAAGCATCTAGCACCGAATAAGCAAAGTCGCATTTCAAAAGCAAAATTTGTATGACATATGCCGTTCAAATCACTTCGATCAATTTAACCTACATAGACAACCTGTTTTACAAAAGCCGCAGGAAAACAGTTTAATAACAAGCATTAACATAGATATTATGGACACAAACTTATGTGTAGCCTGTATCACATACGGTAGAACAAAACGGACTAATAACAACGTTTCAATAACAACGAAATTTATCCTCTGCTTCTACAACAACCACATCAAAACAGTTTTTGATAACAAGCGTTTAAATAGATAATTTGGTCACTAACCGATTTAGATGGCAGAGCAAAACAGACCAAAGACGACGGTTTAATAACATGTAGCTTTTACCTGACTACTTACCTTCAGGTATTGCTACCAAGGACATATTTTAACAACTTTACCAAATAACAGTATAAATTTCCATTGTCCACCTGTATGTTTTCTTTATCCATCACCCAAAAGAAATTTCCTTTCAATACCTACTTAGAAATAAAACGAAGCAAAAGATTGTACTGATGTATATACTTAATGCATGATTAATTTTTTAAACTGTTTCCAGTTTCGGAAGGTCAATATAGTACTGCTGTAATTATCGCCTAATGTACAGTAAAATGCATAGACTAATAATCATCATCATAAACACCACCACCATCATCATCATCATCATCACCATCATCATATTTTACTTTTGTGTTTAAAGGTATGATTAATAGCACAACGTCGCCATCAACATCCTCATCATGAGGATACCATCAAAATTATATAAATAGAACAAAAATAAATATCCACGATATTATATTTCTTCAACTAGAGATGCTTTTGAGAAAAGAGCATGTCGCCCACAACTGTCTTATCAGATTTTCAGTGCTTTGATTATAACTGACTGCCTTATCAGACTTTCAGTGCTTTGATTATAAAAAAACAAGTTTCAAGGGTGCATTGGCCGATTTGGCAGGTTATCGAACTTTGCCGAGATCTTATGGTCGAACACATTTTGTTTAAGTTTGGTGTAGATTGTTACGCTTTCAAAGTATTCAACTGCTATTGGCAATGCGTTCATTCACAGGAGCCTGAAATTCTATCTATAATGCTCCAAAATGGCTAAATATAAAAATGACCCCTCCTATATATGAAAAAAAAGAACAGGAATGAAACAAAACCGTACCCCGCCCACTTTGTGTAAACAAGAAATTTCGAAAAACAAGCAAAGCATCTCTATACGAGCGGTCTTATTTTGAAGAGGACAAAAAAATCTACTAGAAACACTGCTTACTGTAAACTGTCTTCCTTTTAACTAACACAAAATCGTCATTTTCAATACCTTTTCGTTCATCTCCGAAACCATTACGTGACGTCGCATACATGTACCTGTTTCACAGCCTCGCAGTTAATTCGATGTACTTTCAATTCGATAACAAAATAAAGGTAAGATATTGTTTATGTTCTATATTTTATTGTTCATTTTTCCATGAATAAAAATTATATATTTGCATTTGTTTGTCAATGTATTAAACTAATATTTTGAAAACAAAAACGTAAACAAAAGGGGAAGTAACTCCATTATTCACTGGAGGGAAATTTAAAAATTGGAAACTTCCATAGTGACTATTTTTTATTATGGCAGATAACCTGAGCGCTGCGATATGGTATGGAAATCCTGTGTTTTTTATAAAAATGTTGCATATGACCCTTAATTTGTTATCGAATTGAAAGTACATCGAATTAACTGCGAGGCTGTGAAACAGGTACATGTATGTGACGTCACGTAATGGTTTCGGCGATGAACGAAAAGGTATTGAAAATGATGATTTTGTGTTAGTTAAAAGGAAGACAGTTTACAGTAAGCAGTGTTTCTAGTAGATCTTTTTGTCCTCTTCAAAATAAGACCGCTCGTATAGAGATGCTTTGCTTGTTTTTCGAAATTTCTTGTTTACACAAAGTGGGCGGGGTACGGTTTTGTTTCATTCCTGTTCTTTTTTTATATATATAGGAGGGGTCATTTTTATATTTAGCCATTTTGGAGCATTATAGATAGAATTTCAGGCTCCTGTGGTTCATTCATTCCCAAATTTGCAATCATATATATATTTTTTTATATATATATCGTAAATAACCGATGTTTGTTGGACATTAATAAATAACACATGGAAATATTTAGAATTACATTGTATTCAAGAGCTTTAATGGCCAATTATTGTAACTTTTCATTCATCTTTAATTTAAGGTACTTCCGCCATCCTGAATTTAGAGTGACCTTCATTTGAAGTGTGAAAATATAGTGAACAAAAGCTTTCAAATGCAGCTGTTCCAGAATACAAAAACAGCTCAGTTTGCAAGACCTGAACTAAAAGTAGCTGTATAAAAAGTAAAACTAAAATTTGGAAATAAACAAAGAATATATTTTACCTGTATTTTTCCAAATTTTTGGTTAGATTTATAAATCCTTTTAAAATACTTTATTAAAAATTCATGAATGGCAAACGTTAGTTCAAAGTTTCAATTAGTGCATAGGAGAATTGTCTTACTGAATAGAACTAAACTTAGTACAAAATCTGTTTTCAAATCTGACCACCTCATTTATTAAAACGAAAATAAATCTGTACATATTGCTATTTTCAGCATACATAAAAGTAATGCAATGTGCGGACAATGATTTTTGTACGTATGGTGTACAAACTGCCTAAAATTGTAAAACAAGTCTCAGACTTAATGTGACCAAGATCTGGCAACGATCCAAAATTCTTTTCAAGGATTGTGCAAGTATAAGAAAGGTTTAATTTATTATAGTGGAATTTATGTACTTACGCGCTGCTTATCTCACGGAAAATTTGGTGGAAATGGAATTTTCGGCACTTCCTGCGGTAACTACCGAAATTACTTAACGTAACTTTCTCACTCATACGTGATTGTATATTCTAGCATAAAACTGCTGTTCTTGCCACTTTTCGGGGGTGTTTTAACAGGAGAGAAAACGTGTGTTAACAGAGAGATTCTCGCGCTCGCGTGCTGTTATAACATATTTTTATGCGCGTTCTGTGGCAAAGCGTAAACGTCATTCGGCCCCAAAACGGATTATTCAAAATGAAATGACGTCAACGTAAAAAAAACTCAGACATTCCCGCGCATTTCGTGGAAATTTAATGACGTTGAGTGACATTGTATTCATTTATCAGTTTTTACGCGTTTTATGCTAGAATAGCGTTAATGCATGTTCATTTCGTGTTGGGATACGTTGGTACCCTCGCCCTAACGGGCTCGGGCACCAACCAATCTCTCGGGATTCTGCAGATGTTATAACACGAAAAAACATGCGTTATCCCTACATTCTAGCGTAAAACTGTTGTTCTTGTCACGTTTTGGGGGTGTTTTAACAGGAGAGAAAACGTGTGTTAACAGAGAGATTCTCGCGCTCACGTGCTGTTATAACACCTTTTTATATATGTGCGTTTCGTGGCAGAGCGTAAACGTATTACTGCCCCTAAACGGATAATTCAAATGGAAATGACGTCAACGTGAAGAAACAACTCTGACACTCCCGCGCATTTCATGGAAATTTAATGATGTTGAGGGATAATGTATTCATTTATTGTTATTTTTTTTTCGCGTTTTATGCTAGAATATCGTTAGCGCATGTTATTTTCGTTTTATAACATTTTCAGAATCCCTCGGGATTCTGTAGACGTTATAACACGAAAAAAACATGCGTTATCCCTACATTTATAAATTATAAAAACAATCGAAATATTTGCTTTATCACGATATATGCAAATATTTTTAGACAATCTTGAAACATTAGGCCACAGTATTTCCGCATACTGGTCCGGGACAAGTTCGATGTGTATAGTGATTCCTTATTAGATTTTTTCATGCGTCGTAAACTAACCAATTTTGATCTATCGACTTTTTAAACAATTGAGAATAATGCAGCATGTTTTTGAAAACACAGTGAGAATAAATCGCAGAAAAAAATGTACAGCCAAATATGTTTATGGAGGTAATACAATTTGTATACAGTTGTAGATAACTACGAAACATTTTACAAAATGCAATCAGTTGAACTTCTCACGCGAAAAACCTGATGATAAAATCAGCAATGTCTCAAAAGTAACTTTTCTGCATCTCGGTTCTTCGTTAAACAATGATTTTTTTCACATTTTCATAGATTTAAACGATAATAAATGTGCATTGAAATTCCGGCATAGAAATGGACATTGACTTTACATTACTGCGGTGTTGACAGCAGAAACAGCGGTCCAGTACTAAGACTGTCTACGAACCAAGGATAACGAGTTCTTTATCTGAAAATTACGAACATTGGGATCAGTGTTCAGTATACACCTGAAAATGATAGACTTGCTATTTGCCGAGTGCACACTTGTTTTCTATCGTCGTTAATATTAAGCAGACTAGTAAATATTCTTACACATGCATAATCTTAGAAACACTTCTTTAATGTATGTTCTCTGAAATGAACAAATAACTGACTCAACTGAGACACCATACTTTAAAGTAAATTCAGTTTATTCACCACGAGGTTCAAAATGCACGGGAGTCTCGTGATAATACATGCCTTTGATTTCACATGGTTGAAGTGTAAACAAATAGTTAAATTTGCTTCGTTTTATTTCTCACGGAAAAGATCGGACGGTTTTTTATATTGGAATAATTATAGAACATCTATGCATTTAAAGTTGAAAGTTGATTGTTTTCTACAGGACGTAAAACTGAAACAAGTAAGCACTTTTACTTTTTCAGCAATGTTCCTCAGGTGAACTTTGACATTGTTTACGAAGAGAAATCAGTTTTGTGTCATCTTGAAATGCGTTGTTCGGCTGAAACGTATAGTTCCCGGAAAAGATCTAAAATTGTTTATTTTTGGGGATTTTTGTTTTATTTATAAATTCAACACAATGTGTAATATTTCCAGTTTTTGAAAATGATTGAAATTCAACTTTATTTTAGAAAAAGTTTCGATCTTTCAGTAATATTTTGTCAGCGGATGCTTACAAATTTTAACAGGCTGGTAACATTGCCCGATCGGGCTTTCGACATAAAAATTAGTCTTTTTTTAAAAATAATAAAGATATTTCTTTCTAACTTGGTCCATTTATTAAGCATAACATATGATACAGGTTAAGACAGAAATAACTTTGTTGCCTTCAGTTTTGTTAGAATTACATTCCTTTTTCAGATTTTTATGAAGCATAATTTTTGAAGTCCAAAAAAAAATATGTTTTAATGCAAATTTTAAAACAGAAAAGGGTTCAATGGCTTACTATTGCTCCAAACTTGTGCGCCAATACCATTTTTCTATATATTTAGGGCTAATACTTTGTTTCTAGTGCAGATGTATGAACAACATTTTTACAACTAACATTTCTCTATAATGTTGTAAGTGAGAGCACAGTAAAATCTATACATTCATGTACTAGCGCAATAATTTAGAGCATTAGAAAGCCATTAAACCCTTTTTTGTTTTAAACTTAGCATTAAAACGTATCTTTTTGGACTTCAAAAATTATGCGTCATAAAAATCTGAAAAGGGGAAATAATTCTACCAAAACTGAAGGCAACAAAGTTATTTTTATTTTAATTTGTATCATATGTTACGCTAAATATATGGACCAAGTTTGAAAGAAATATCTTCATTATTTTCAAGAAATATTAGTTTTTGTGTCGAAAGCCCGATCGGGCAATGTTACCAGCCTGTTTAAGTGAGACGGCTTTCTTGTCCAGGGGAGGTGTGTAAAGCGAAAAACTATCATTACATATTGCGTTTATTCTTTAAACGAGAAGGATCGGTAACAGATTAAGGAGATCGGACAGTGAAAAACTATACTAAATGGATATCTCTAACCGTGAATAAGGAGACATACATATTTCAGTAAGGAAATCTCAGGTAAAAGAACAGTCATATATTTTATTCCTTGAAATAAACATGGCGGCGAAATATTTTGGATAGTCTGCCTATATATCCAGAAAAGTGGCCTAGAAATTGCCTTTGATGGCATTTTTTGTTAATGCCCGACAGCCATGTTCATTGTTAACTTTATAAAAAATGGAAAAGTTTCAGGGGGGGGGGCTGTCGCCTTCTAAGGGTCATAGTAAGGTCACAGCACAAGGTCAAAGGTCAATAAGTGCATATTTGTCATAAACGTCAGATTTTCGCCATTTTTGCTACCTTTTAATATAAACTTGTAATTTTTCGGTGATAATTATGAATTTTAGAAGTAAATAAATTACTTCGTGTAGATTTATTGCATTTGAGACTGGCAAAATTCAAAACGACTAGCGTTATTTCTATAGAATGAGCTTAATTTTTCGTACGCTCTGATATTTTGTTCATTTATAAAAGCTATCTTTTTCATGTTTGATATTCTAAAACTTCCATTTTCAGGCTAACACTTTTTAAAAAGGCTATTTGATTGCCTATATGATCGTCTGTATGAACAGTACAGGTAGAAAAATTCTATGGCGCGTATTATAAGACTGGTACAGTTAAACTTCGTTTGCTCGAATTAGGATTATTCGCGTACTACTCTTGGCTAGAACTCATTGTCAGGTCTATATAATGTGTACTTCACGTTGGCTTGTACTACTGATATCTCGAACACATTTTGCTTGTCCCTTCGAGCACTAGTGAACATAGTTTGACTGTAATAACTATTGACAGATCTAAAGATTCTTTCGGAAGCATAGAACTCAAGGACGTAAAATAGCAAACTCAGTTTGATTAAGTCTGTTTGTGAGATAGTATGAAATGTGCAAATTCTCTCAAGCATTACCTAAAATGGTCTATCCTGTCAATTAAAAATCTATTCCAGTGGTTTACGCATGTGCTGTGGTAATTTAAGGAATGCGTGGGCGTTTAGAAATACCATCTATGTACAAAAAGTAAGCGATATTTGAATATAGATATTAGATAACCGCAAATGTTATGTGGTTTTTATTTTCATTTCATTAGCATGAAAATGGTACTCATCATATTTTTGAATCAGCTAAAAAACATTTCTTTGCACATTAACATTAGGCTATTATAAGGACTGGTAACCGCTCTTCAGGTGTTTTCAATATCTACAATTTTGTAACTACCAGTGTTTGTTTATGTTGGTTCTATCAATGTCACACTCAAAAAGGCTTAATAATTGTCAGTGAATTTGAAAGTATATCGAATATCATTAGTATTATCTTTATGACTGTGAATATAGGGGTAAGCATGTTTGTTTGCCTGTTACAACGCCTTTAGATTTCCGAGTATTTGGTTGGTGATACAACCGGGTAGAGCAAACTTACCAGTGTATCACAAAGGAATCTGATGTTATAAAATGAAACAAATGTGAGCACAAGCTATAGACGTCTTAGCCTGACATATTCAATCGACAGTATTTGTTTATTATAAATCCATCGTTTTGAATTTCAAATCTCTTCTTCATGCTCAGTCTTCTCATCATGAAGAAAGTTATTTTTACACATTGTATATCTCTAAGTTACTATTGAACGGCCATAATTCATCATTTTGATTAGCTGAACCATCATCTGTCAGTAATCATGAAGATATCGAAAGGTATATTTTCAATATTTCACTGAATCTGCCTTAATGTTACTATTATAATAAATCTAAAGCAACCTTTCTGGTGTTTTTATATCTTTATTTTTACATTTTAATTTGTAAAACATATGAATGACTAATGTTTCAGAGTCAAGATACTAGCTTTCTTTTCACAATGTAATCAAAGACATCCTGTCTGAAACCAAGTGTCAGAAGTGTAAATTGTTATGATCTGATTCGTTTTCAACTGTTGTTTTGAACAGGAAGTGAGAGTGTGGAAGCAAAGCCAAAAATTATAAGATTCGAAAAAGAAATAGCGTGCTGAATTTTTAGAATAAAATAATGCAAAAATCGCATTAAGAGCTTCGTTGATAGTTCTTGAAATGTTCTACTTTATTAAATTACAAATACATAAAATATGATGATAAATGTCTGACTGTTAGTAAAAAAGGAAACAAATTACAGCAAATCAAAGACATGGTGTATAGAGTAACTAACTGAATTCCTACAGATCTGTTCTGTTTTGTTCATTACCGTACATGTTCTGTGTATTGTGACCTATATTTCAGTTATTCCTCTAAAATGGTCCTATTTAACAATCACCGCGTGGACAAATTAACATAAATATATATCATATAATGAATTATCACCAGTATTCAAATGATTACTTTAGAAGCTGGAGAAGCATTCCATATATGTAAATGTTACTTTCAACAGTATCTCAATCATGTATCGGCGGTCAATTAACCTAATCAGTGTTTCTGGAGTCTCTACAAGTATTAGCCTTTTCCCCGCAAGTAACTGCCAACTTTTCCATATGATTCAGAAGTGGAGGACGAAATTACTCCTTACAATGTCTATTATCAAATTATCATGGAGAACATACACCTCTCCTTGGGATCAAACTTACGACCCCGCGATCCTTAGATCTGCGCTCTCCTTATTGAGCTAAAATACTTGGTTGTATTCATGACAGTAAAGTGATTTTAACTGTTTATGTGAGAATTTTTTATATATATTTATATGTAATTCATTTTCGTTGTAGTCTTCCTCCTCAAAACCAACCACATTTTTCCTTTCCCACACATTTATCAAAAGGTGTACAGTATGTAAATAATCTTTTGATAGTCAGTTCAAAGCTTAAATTCAAATTTTGTTGCTACCTGACTTTTGTTTTTATCTTTGCCAAATTTTGACAGATTTGAATGAAAATTGGACACATTGTTTAATGACCAGTTCAGTTAAATAAACGTAACAGCGATATCAACTGTGCGTACATTCATTGAACCATATGACAGTTCAAATAAGGTAACCTAAAAATAAAACGTCACAGAATGGATGCAATTTGGTGCTGGTCTCTATGCGGAAAATACTGCCATCTGCAGTATTAAACAATTTTGTCATTAACTGGTGTCATTAATGACATCACAAACCTGATATTGACGGATGTTCTATTTCAACTAAACATTGTTGAACATTCAGAATATGATACTTTGAATTTCTGCTGTGACGAATTTACTAATTATGTGACTTTTAATTTAAGGGTTACCTTATTGTTACCCTTACGGTTAAATGAATATAATTCAGGCTATGATCGTTTTTATGTTTTATTATAATAAAATAATCATTAAACATTGTGTAGAACATCATTCAAATCTGTCAAAATTTGGCGACAAAAGAAAAAAAAACAGGTGTGGAGTTAGAAAAGTTGTTGAGTTTATTATCAATAAATGCACTATTTTGCTTCCTTTAGTACCTTAGAAGTCATTTTCAAAAGTTCATTTTTGACCTTGACATGTCTGTGACCTTGAAATTACATTAAAATAACCCTTGGATACGACGGTACCAAAAATAGTTTTGCAGTTGATCTACATATATAGATTGGCAAACATGTCAAGTATAACACACTTTGCCATCGTATGCCAAATATTTATATTTCCTAGATATATATTATTCTATATAATATATATATATTATGTATATATATTTTTAATATTATCATCAGTTTTATTTACAAAATACTAAAGAGCGTTGAAAAACAATATTTAAACCAATTTAGATGTTTTATGAAAATAAAACGAGTGAACAGCGGTATAGTTTATCTGTAAATGCACTCATTTGACCTTTGACCCCATTATACTGTAATGAGGAACCCCATAAGGCGACAGCCCCTTTTAAATTTAATGTTTGATCCTAAGGAACACTTTTATAATAATATCCGAGCATTTACAAAAAATGCCATCATAAGTCACATTTTCCTCAGATATTGGCAGACTACCACATCCGTGACCTGCTCGTGCGTGAAATTGATTAATCGAGGCATGTTATATCGTATGGACTGGATTAGAGTAATAGAAGCAGAAATTATAGCTCTTTTGTACCTACTGAAAAATAACATAGATTTATTTCTCAAGAGAACATAAATTCCTATAATTTTATGTTGGAATTAGTTTACATCACAAGTAAATCAATAAACTGTTTATCATATGATTATTTCAAAATAATTTAGAATGAAATATTTGAATCTTAAGGTATGCTTTCACAGTCTAAGTTCATCTATTAATTCACTGCCTTGACTTCATACAGCTTGCAATGCTTTTATCGTATTAACATACATGTGTGCACAGGAACTCAGCGCTTTTATATATACATCCGAGGGTCCTACATTCAGATGTACACTTGCAAGCAATAAACTCCAATACAGGCTTGATAAGTGGAATCACGAATAATAGGAACAGGCTTAAGTGTGTCATCTGCATCTGCTTCCCGATGTCGTTAGTTGCAGGAAGGTCTGGAATGGAAACAGTTTCTCGATTACATACCAGAGCTTGATAATGGGCTTTTCTTATGTGAAATGAACAGGTATCACTGGCTGGGGAATGTGTGCAGGACCCGTATACCTGCCGAACCTAACTTTTCGAGCACTGTCAGTATCATGACTATACATTTTTACAATATAATATTCAAAGATTTCATTACTTGATCAGGCAGTTAGAAATATTCAAGACCTTCTATCAGTTCTGTATTGATGTTAAAACTTTAAATGCAGACTTTGAGCTACACTACATCGATTCCAAAGAAATAAAATGTTGTTCCAGCCGTCATCCATACTGTTACTAAAATTACCTGCAGGTTGCGTAGTAAGAGCAGAAACAAAACGTCAGTATCTCTGGCAGACAAAACAACAGTATAAAAATGTGATAGATTACTACAGTGAACAGCATGGACAATGATTTTTGTGTCAGCTTTGTCATGTATAGCCTTTAATGTATTCAAATAAAGTTCGCTGGCATTGCTTTCAATGGGTACTTTCTGAAAGTCACCACCAACAACCAACCTCTTTTCTCCTGATAAAAATCTAGCTAAGTCTGTGTTATTTGCAGGAAGTGCTAAAAAGCAACACCAGTGCTTTCGGTAATGGTATATCCCTACTTTTACTCTTCTCACTGGTTGATATGTCTATGTGCGTTGTTTCCTGGTGTTTGATATTATTGACTGATGCCTATACAGGTCAAACACTACATCGATTATTTTATACTTTTCCGTTGTTTATAACTGCATCAACATATAAATCAGCATTCTGACCAAATGTTGTTTCTCCTTCTATATTCAGGTTTTATACTAACGCTTGGCCATCCACAATAAATGCAGACTTTCCTTGTATGTTTCTTTTGATCACTCATCTCAATGTCCTTGAACTGGCAGCAATTCATGTTTTAGAATTTCCTCCATATTAACGCCCCTGCCTGCCTTATATGCTGTCACTGAACGATGTAGGTACTTCGATCTGCCTTTTCAATTTTGGCTTTGATGCTATGTCAGTATTGTACAATGAAGCAAATAAAGATAGACTGTTCTTTTTGAGTGTATCAGGTAGCTGAACATTCGAGTCATTTTCAATGTTTTGACACTGTAGTCCCTCCTTGACAAAATTATGGATTTGTTCCTGGCCTAATTGCAAGGCAGACAATAGGATTTTTTCTATGGTGTCACTGGCAATATCTTTAGTTACTACATACAGCAAACGTTCAACTTACAAATGCGGATCCGCCACATTTTATCTTTGTAACAAATCTAGAACTGATTTTCAGCTGGTTTCCCCACAGCTTGCCTGCACTGTAATGTTTCCTTGGGCACAAGTGTGTCTTCCTCATTGAATTTGTACATAAATCTGGTCAGAAGTCTTCATATTAAGCCTATACCCATTCCGAGATCGTAATCCGATATTCATACTGTATTTTAAGGTATAATTTCAAAATATTTTATATTTTTATTTACATCAATCGGGCATATCCGTAATGTACTGGTCTATCTAATTCACTATTTATCTTGAATCACGCGGGTTTTTAAACTAGATCATTGCTAATGTTTGGTCCTTACTGTTATACTGTTAATACTATTCTGTTAAGTTTGTTTTTTTAAAGCCACACAAGGAAGGGTTTTTGTCTCAGACGCTCTGACCCATTGTCCGAGGAAACACAACGGGAGGATAGTGGACATCATGCTTCTTCTTATTTCTGGATTTCTGGTATTATGTTGTACGTTATCCAGTTAGTTTCTTGTAAAGCTTGAATTTGTACCTGCAGATTATACTTATACCTTAGTCGTTCTGAGTTGCAAAATAAGAGATGTTTCTTTCGTAATTCTAACATATCTTTACGTCATTGATCAGTTAAGATTTACGATAATTTTCTGAAAAGGTTAGTGAAGATTTTTTGCCTTACACGTAGACGTGTTGCAGTTAATTTTCTAATTTCTTTTACGGATAATCCTGAGCACTTTTAGCTCTACTAAGCATGTCGTGCTCGTGGTGTATTTATTTGGATGTCCGTCGTACGTCCGCCATTAGCCCCTCCGTACTTTTTGTCATGAGCATCTTCTCCTTAACAACCGAGTCAGTTTTTTGTCCAAATTTAACATCAACATTTCTTGTAGGTGCTCTGTTTGATACATAAACATCTAGGTCATCCGTGCAGAGTTACGGTTGCGATAGCTACAAAAAGTACAAGTTCTTCTCCTCACTGACATTTTTTCAAAATTATTTCACAGAAATGTTCCTTGAGTAACCTTCAACAAAATCTACCAAAGTCCTGACCGCAAGTTAGTTGTATAGAATTGTCGAATCTTTCAGAATTTTGTTTTAGTAATGGCTCTTGTGAACAGTTGTTTATCGGGTGGCCCTCTGGCAAATTTCTTTAGATAATTTCGCTATGTGTAACATGGTCGCCAGGGGTGGATGAAGGTTTCTATATGGTCTATATAGCTTTAACTGAACTTTTGAGACTCGCCTTTTCAGGAACTACTATGCTGATTTCATTATGAATCCACGGAAATGCTTCTTTGGTGAGCCTCTGCCAGATTGCTTCAGATAATTTGCAGTCTTCTTTGTCAAAAGCAGAACGGCCTAAATCTTGTACTCTGAATCTACTGTCCAGTTTTCAAAGAATTAGGCCTGTTTGGGCTGTGGGAAATGTGAAGTTGAGGCGATTTTCAGGAGTATATATTTTTATATAAGTACGTAAGTTCGAAAGAATCTAGTTGTCGGCATGTCATTATTTACTAGATAAGTTTAGGAAATAAGGTATAACATACAGTAATAAATCTTGTCACGCATTTTCCTACTAGGTGCCTACGAGATAAGAAATTAAGAGAACATAAAATGCGATCTGGGAAAGTGATTCAGTCATACCAAGATCTGCATTTGGTTATTTTCTTGCATTATGTATTTCATATCTCCTATTTCAGAGCTATGTAATACAGAAAACGATATCTGTCCTTTTATAATCAAATGCTTTATAATGCATATTTTGGTATCAAAAAGTAGAACACTTGATGAATTTATCACGTTAATCTTAACCTACAGAAATAGCAAAATTATTAATGGAATTCGTATGCTTTATTTTATTTAACGCCGATTTTGGTTTAAACAATATTTTATTCATATATAATTATTTACAACATGAAACGCTACATAATTACAGCATGACGGATTGAGTAGAAAGCCACGCTTATTTGAAACTCTCTTCTTAACGCCGATTTTCTTCATTGTAATGGAATTTTACAATTACATTGTAGATAGATCTAACCAAAATCACAACATGCTTCGTATCCTGGCAATTAAAGTGTATTTACCACGTATTAAGAAAAAAAAAATGTTGTAACAGCTTTAATTCCATATGCAATGAACAACACTTTAAGAATAGATGTAATATGTGTAGATATTATATTTGGAGTTATGGGACCACTAACTTAAAGAAACTAAAACTTGTAAAGTTTTGATTTATTCCGACGACTACTTAGGAATATGGTCAGCAGTATTCTGAAAACAACAACAACAACAACAGCAACAAAAAAACAGGGGTGCGATCTGTTCAATGTCTTCAGTATGTTCTGTATACAGTAAAATGTTTGCATTTATTCGGACGACAACTTGGTAGTCGGTTCAGTTTAGCAAAATATGTAGTCAATCGACAAAAACAGCTCGAAGTTAAAATGTTAGCCAACAACCTAGTTTATTATTTGAACCACTGCTAGTAATTGTTTTGAGAAAGTCCCTAAACTACACCCGAAGTCAGATTCGGATTCGGCATCGAATTAATTTGCAAATGTCTACTAAGACCAGCTAGGGTTCTCGTTATAATAATTATTCCTCCACCTTTCTTCCCAGTTGAATTCAACCATTCTCGGCTTTGATCAGGATCCACCTGATTGACTTTGGTGTTTGACCTCTTAACCTTAACGATATCATTGCTGAAGTGTTGTAAGACTTTATGAGGCAGATGATGTGCATTGGCCAGAAAGACAGAAAGACAGTTCCCCAACGTGCAAAATTTATATCATCTTATCTATGAAATAAAGGCAGCTTGCATAGAAATACGGAGGGATTTAGATCCAAAATACCACCCCTTATAGCTCGCGTGACCAACAGAAACACTAATATACCATTATAATACCATTTCCAGGTATGTCAACCAGAAGTTAGGATTTTGATCATTCTTTTTAGAATTGTCAAAGTGGCCTCGGAAAACCACAGGTCGCCCAACACGACATACATGAAAATGTTGCAGGCTCGGTTTGGTTTTATACATACCAAAATTTATGACCAGAGGGATGATTTTAATTTTAGAATTGTAAATTTCCCATTTGGATGGGGATGTACCCCAGGCAACATCTTATGGGATATATATTTCTCAGTTAATTTGGTTTACAAGAGCGTGCTGTCATGTTGAGGATTTCAATACACGTAATCAATATATTACAAATAAGCTTCTTCAACAGGGCTACCGTTATTATAAAATATGTAAATACTTTGCTAAATTTTACCATCGTAATTCAGATTTGGTTTTAAAATACAATAGCAATTTAAAGACACTTCTGCGAGAAGGTTTATCACAAACCGTTTTTATGGGGATGTGGCTTACAAACTTCGTAAGATTTTGAGTCATGCAATTTTTCAAGCGTATTTAGTAAAATCATTAAACGTTTTATTAAAAGAGGTTATGATCCAACTGTTTTGAGACACACCGCATGTTAAGTGTTCAGCCCTTTTACAGTGGGACGCTACGCTTTCCTCTGCTGGAGTTCTATGAAACTTTTATAGAAGCTCCACTACTAAGACGAGGTATGTGCCAAGTTGGTGAAATTTAATATGCAATAATCATATTTTGGGGCGCATCTGTCGGTTTTATCGATATATGCATCTACACGTTCGGTTCAAAACTTGGCGAATGAAAAAATAAACTGCATGGGTTCTGTTCCGGTCTCGGATCGGTGTATATGTTAACTGACCTTAAAAGAAATAATTTCAATATTGTAATGTTTACGTGACAAAAATGTTTTTTTACAAACAAAATCCGATGAATAGTTTCCACCTTGTAAATATGAATAATGCAATCGCTATATCGTATGCTATTTAGTATATTCCGTATTTTTCGTTGCTTACTATATCATTTATTTAGCTTTATTTAGTTTCTCTAGTGAATCTCTGGTCAACCATTTGTATTCTCAGCTTTCGAATACTGAAATAATGCCCACTTTTCAACGCTTGTAACGGTAAATTTTTCCCATATTTACAGCTGCAACTTTTTCATCTTTACAGCAGTAACTTTTTTTCACAGCTGTATCTTATTTACGAAATTCGAACAGTTATACAGTCAGTGTTCAATTAAAAAAAAAAAAACTTTTATATTGAACAAAAAAAAGCAAGCCTTTTACAGCTGTAGAATTCCGCACAGGGAGGAAAGTGGTACATAATATTACAGACACAGGGTCATAAAGTAAACAAAATCCTGCAAAATGATAACAATTCTACATATTTGTTACAGAATCTCGGGTTTGATCATTTTTCACAGATCTAGCTTTATTTAGATTTAAATGACTTTTAACTGTAATCCGTGCCGAAACTCTTCTTTTGACTAACTGCTAGTGGCTAAATGCACAGAGCTGGGGGTTGGAGGTTGTTGTTATCAACAAAAATCCTACCGTAATCACTCCGGGAGAACTACGTTCCAACGTAAGTCATGTCTCAACGATATCATGTGACATATCTCAACGACTTCTGGTTACCATATCGCTCAATATGACACGGCTTATATTATTTTCATATATAGCAATTACTTTTATGATATTTACTTATGTCTTGACTTGAACATGTATTCAGATTCTAAAAGTAATTGCATAAATTTATCAAAACATTAATATTTATTTAATATCATGTTCCTCATTCTAACCGATGATGATACTAACTCTAAACGCGACATAGGTAAGCGTTACTGACACTCATCGAAGTCTTGCGGCTAAACATTACTTATATTCGAGTGAAATATACCAGTAAGTCTATGACTGAAAATCAGATTTGGTTCAAAGTATGTATATATCTACTAGTATTTTTTATCCGTTTCTTTTACATGTTATCATTTGACGGTTTCCCCAAGACATCTTACTAGCAATATGTACGGGGAAGCGCGGAGTTGACTTATACTATTGCATGCGCACACCTTAATTATTATTAGGTCTGTAAAAAGATTCTTTTGAAGCACAGGACGCAACTAAGGAACCTCAAGTAAGCATGTAATCGTAGGTTATTAGATTTGTATCTAGGTATATGCACGCGTCCTGCGGTGGAAATAGAAAAATATTGCGCGACTTTATGAAGAATGAATGCTTATTTATCGATGTAAATCTAAAAAGAATATATAATTACTACGTGTGTATTATTCAAACAGACGTCACAATTGAAGACACGCACCCGAAATAAAACTAAAACGTCAATATTTATAGGTTATTGACTTTGTATGTGGATATAATGCACTTGTTCTGCAGCATCCGCGAAAGAACGAGTGCATATACATGTATCCACATACAAAATTGATAACGTTTTTATTACGTACCTACTATCAAGTAATTACTTTATGTCTAAATTTTCTTTCTGGTACGAAAAACAGGAAAACTACGAGAAGAATTTCTCCGAAAATCTAATAAACAAATCAAGCTGACGCGCATTCATATTTTCCGCAAGTTGAAACGTCAAATAGACGTCGCAACGTGCGCGTTGACGTCATGGACATCACGCAATTCTTTCCATTTAAACGTTTAGAAAACATTACTCTCCGATATGAAAGCGTTGTCCGCAATATGTACAGTTTTAATATATGGAAGAGTGGTGCCTTTGAGTAATAATGGCCCTGCCAAGGTGATAATAGCCCGAGGGCTATTATTTTCTTTTAGGGCCATTATCACTAAAAGACACCGTTCTCCCATCTATTTACCTGTTTATTACACATATAATCGGGTAAGAAAAGTTTAAACTGCATTTTTCATTTGTTCAAGCATTTACTGGGGTTTTTCTGTTTCTATACCATTTGGATAAAAGGCTACATGTTGTATAAAATCAAATGCCTTGATAGCTGTACTTTCTTACATAAAGCATAATTTAGGGTTGAAAAGAAAATCATTTCATGAAGAATTGCTACGAAGTTAATATACGTCTGGGTTGTGCTTTCATTGCGGCTAGAAGGCACAACCAGCCGTTATTTTTTTATCATATACGTTCACTTCATATCTATTTTGGTATTTTCATTTTATATATTTTCCAATCACCTGAAAGAATTATTTGTTTTGCTTTTTTATCAACAATGCCATCAATATTTGACAATCGATCTGATTCAGCGACCTTTCAATCGCCATAAATAATGTTGCTTCATGGCCTCAACATCAAAACGCGTTGACGTTCTGGTTACCCGGGGCCGTTATGGTTATGGCGCTAGAGGCGCACTGCGCCATTATGGATACATAAACAGAAGCCGTAATGACCGTTTTAAACGGCCTTTTGTTAATATTTATAGTAACGTATATAGTAAGGAAAAATATTGCACGATCGCAGTCCATTGAAACTCAATTGAAATAATTTCAGATACGTAATAAGGAAAACTACACCGGACTGGCCTTTCCGTCTACTTTACCAATGCCTGCAAAACCCATCTGGCACCCCATGCGATGGCTCTCGTGCTGGTTATGACAACTTGTGCTGCTTTGATATTATATGGTATTGTATATGTGAACTTAGACAATATCATGTACCTTAAGACCTTCTCTTCGTCCTATTTACATGTAGTATTTTTGTCGGTCTGAAATACGTTATTTTACGGAAAGAACATACCGTTACGCTTTCAACGATAAAACTAAAGTGGAACTTTGTTATTGTGCTTCACTTGAATGTAACTTCGGCTTACGGACGTTCATTTCCCGCGCTGTGGGTGCATTCTCTGCCATAAGAATGAGTACTGCAAATAAAGTGTTTCTAATTGCTTTTAAATTTCTGTTGTTATCTGTAAAATACGGCATGCAACAAAAATGATCTGTCAGAATGAAACGCTATTTTTTATACGATACGCAAGAAAAAAATCAGTTATGTGTTTACGAACTCAACAGAAATATCCGTCCTGAGGGCACTTGCGCCTTGTATGGTTACGAGTTATGACGTCTCAGGTTCCTTATAGGCATACATTTGCACGGCGTAATAATAATTATTATATGCGAACAAAATGAGCAATACGCCTGCACATGATGTCGAAAACATTTGTTACGAAATAGCTAATTTATGTGGAAAGTTCTTGAAGTAATGCTATACGATCCTGATTATCTATTCAGTATTGATTACCGGCGTACGCATGTACGTGCTATCCAATAAGTGTAATTAATATTCTACAAGTTCAAATGGTAATTATGATGCTGAGACTTTGCAACACTGTATGTGAGACGTTGTCACATAATGTATGTTATCGTTGCGGCCTTGCAACATTTATGTAGCTTACATAAGTGTATTTGTAACTATGTCTTGCAAAATGCTGCAAATAGCTAATATATCTTCTACACATCAAACTTATCTTTTCAGTTATGAAAACGTAAAATATATGCTTAATTACACATAATAAGTGAATCAACAAGGTCATTCGAAGCGATACCGTAGCTTCATCGTTGAGGTATGTCACATGATATCGATGAGACTTGACTTACGTTGGAACGTAGTTCTCCCGGAGTGGTAATGCATGTTCTGACACATCGAGACGGATTACCAAATAAATAGTCATAATTCATCCCACACTAGTTGTTTTGAATGTACACGTATATATACATTTATATATTACTTCCTGTAAAGCGCGTGTAGCCGCGTGAGTAACGTCATGGCGTGCTAATGATTCGCACGGTCGTAATTATTTGCTTTGATCTTTTTCTAGTTCCATTAAAACAAATCGCGTGAAACTGACGGACAATTACATTTAAAAAGAATACCGTTACAGTACAAAATTAAATGGCGTGATTGCAGGGACTGGCCTAATTAAATGGGGGAAAAGCGTATCAATTAACTTAATTTGAAGGAAGGCGCAGGTAATATCGATGTAATTTGTTTGATGAAGGTTGAAATATATACATGTAATGCCATTATGTTCTTAACGTTATCACACATGGCACTGTTCTAATCAACCAACATACATATTTTCAACTATTTTTTACAGGAAAAAAATCATCTTTAGCTATCCAAATGCCAAAATGTTTATGCCATTATATTAGCGTCCTTCGTTTTATCAGTACATATGATATGGCCTGAGGCTTGAACACCCAGGAATGCCAAAATATTTATGCGATTATATTAGCGTCGTTCGTTTTATCAGTACATATGATATGGCCTGAGGCTTGAACACACAGGAAGTAACGTTTTGACCAACTTATTATTTAAGGTAGTGAACCCGTAATGACAATTGGCAAGTTATGAACACCCCTTCAAATAATAAATGGCATTGCCCAAATTGAATGATGGACCAGTCCATTTTAGAAATTTAACAGGGTAAAGTCAAGATTGAACACTGGTCAGAAGTCTGAAATATAGATTATAAGGATCTTACATGCCTGTCTGTGTAAGACGGGGTTTTCCCTACCCGAGGGACAGTGTTGAATGAAAAACCGAACGTTTTTCAAGTCTTAAATCTGATCCGACTTTTGTGATAGGAAAAAATTACACCTCCGTGTAGAGGAAGGACAACTGCATACATACCTTTCATTGTTTTACTCGTGTAGCTACGAAATGAATAAAATAGACTCAAAATAACACGTCTTTTCCGGGTAAACGGGGTGAGTTAACGCTATGCACATTGGATCTGAAGACGTGCTATTGATAGCCTCGTTCTGACGATCCTTCCATTAGCCAATCAGAGCCTTACTTACAACATTTTGTATGTGAAAGTAGAAGTTAAAAAAGTCTATATTTAGCCTGGGTTTTTCATATTTACAATTCTTACGACGACCACATCGCGACTACGCCCTCGTGTTTCGAAAACTGTGTAAAGCAAATTAAAACCCAATAGTACAGTAAGCATATCCAGTTAGGCTTAGTAGGTACTGCACACGTCTGTGAAAGTAAAGGACACGTGTTCGATACCCGGGCGCGTTGTGGTTTGACAGAAAACAGTGCGTCATTCGTCCACCACCAGATCACTAGTTTTGTTAACTGACCTTCTTTGAAAAACCGAATGTGTAAGAATCAGTCAATATGATAGGGTTATCATAATAGTAGGTTGTTTGTTTTTTGTTTTTGTTTTTTTTTGGGGGGGGGGGGGGGGGGGGGGGGGGGGGGCGGGGTTGTAAACACATTATGCTTAATTTCACTACATCTAAACTAGAACAATTATATACTTTCTGAAGTTTTCTTGGGAGAAAACGGAACTCAACAAAATGTTAATAACTGGGCCCATCTTCTACCATCAAAAGGTGAAAATTTGTCATATGACCAAACAAAACAATAACTAAGATCTCCGTATGACTAAAATGCGGAGAACGGTAACAGTCAATCGCGACCTCTGGATGCAAAGCATTGTGATCTACTATCTGAGCTAAACATGTATGCTTACATGGCAACTTTTAAAACAAATGTAGTCTATGCCCCTGAACTGCAAAAAAAGCGTAGTAAGTTCCAACACTATATTTATTCGACAATGTACCTCTGTATTCTTATTTTTTCCTCCATTTCAGTAGTTTAAACATCATTTTATTGACCTGAATGCATACACAAATATCGGAAGAATTTTTTTACTTTTGCGAAAATCCCGTGCTTGGCTGTGCGCGTGCAAATCGTGATTTTTTCATTTGCATCCTTAAAATTTGGTTGAATTTAATTTTTGTTGTGTGTCTACAGAAGCCTGGCGTTTTGTGTAAGCAAAAACCAGAAAATATTAAATAAACTGAATATGCCTCGGATGCGACTCGATGAAAGGGCACTTGCTATAAGAATGTTGGAAGCAGGAATATCACGACGTCAGGTAAGCATTGTGATTTATGTTACAGTTGTCAATATTCTTTGAAAGAAAGTTCTCTAATACCATTACACAAGAAAACAATTATTCAGAAGCGACATTCTGTACGTTTTCTGCTTTATTCCAGGTGCCAGGATACGTGGCAAAAATGTATGGGTCTAACTGGAAGTTTTGCTTACATGCTTAGTATATAGAGAATATTAGGTTACTGTCTTATAAATTTAAATTTATTAAGTGAGTCGGAGAAAATATAAAAGTCGAGGCTCTGCCGAGACTTTTATTTTTTCGTAGACGAACTTAATAAATTTAAATTTATAAGACAGTAACCTAATGTTCTATTTATCCTACCTTCTGATCTAAAATCATTCTTTAATTAAAATTCAAAATTTACCACCAACTAGATCCGAGTCTGTCTTGCACAGAAATTAATACGCCCCACCATTACACAAACAGGTATTTAAAATAAAAATATTATAAAATTAGAGCCGAAAAACAAAGGCTAACCTTGTTCTGCTTTGTGTCTGACTTCTCTGTTCTGCTGAACATTAAAGAATAATTTTAATTTGCTGCCAAGTGAAGTTTTGTCCGAAGTTCAGTTGAATGTCGGATTGCCCATCCTCACCAAGCAAACGATTGACGAGACTTATATACACGCCATATCGCCGCTTGACAAAACGAATAGGCAAACCGTTTCCTCGATGATTTTATTCAATAACACTCCATTACAGATGCAATATATTCCTAGATTGACGAGTAGAAAGCTAAAATTCTGAACAAACGCTATACATGAGTCACTTTCCGTTTCTCCGAGCGTTTCCGTTATAAAAACTTTTTGTAGTAATTGCAAGTACGGTATGCATACACTATACATTTGTGATGGTCTCACATACCTAATAAAAGCGCGTTTATGAAAATAATTGCATAAATAGAGAATCTATGTCTTTTAGCAGTTATGCTCAAAAACAAGATGGCGTCGTTTTAAAAAAAAATCCAAAAAGTAGTCCGCCAAGCTTTATTTAGTCACTGACCAAATAAAGCAAAATTTATCTGACCCCTTGATTTTTGCCTTTATTTTGCATGAAGGTAGGATAAACTGACCTACTAGTCAGGTTAGTTTTTGGTTTTTTCGGGCTGATACGCACAATACTAACGCTGTCAAAACGGAGCCATGCGGTAAGAGGAAATGTCTATGCAATGTAAAGTCATATTTACTGTTTAAATTACCAGTTTCAGTTTATGAAAATATCCGCTGCCAATTCGACGGAAAACCCCGATTATGTACGGTTTTGAACCCTCCGCATATTTTGTTCTTTCAAGCGTGGCTTCATTTGCTATTGGCCGTTATCGCATTTTTGAAAATTAGGAATAATGAAAATCACCAATGCTCACCAGGATAATAATCCAAAATGTAAAATCTTGTGTAAACGAGTTAAAGATAAATTTGATCTTACATGTTTTTAATTTCAACTTTAAAATGGTTTTAACAACAGTTTACACATTGCGCTCGCGTAACGTTACGCGTGACAAAATGACGTATGTGCCATAAGCGTGGCGTCATTTAAACGCAAGTGTGACTTTTAAAAGACTGGATCGCCTGTGATAAATTATAGACTCCGGTATATACTGAATTCAAGCGATTTCAATGATAAGTATCTTTAATGTATATACTTTGTAACCATGGTAATCCTAACCCTAACCTTTAGTCAGTATGTTATACATATTATATATGTACACTAAATGCGTGCGGACATGCAAAAATTTGCGTATTTTTGCCGTGCGCTCTGATTGATAATTACTTCCGGAGAAGACCGCTCCAGGTCTGCAATGAACAACATCGTTTAAACGCGGCCTCTAGGAATAGAGAAAAAAATGTTTCATTTTCTTTCAAAAATGTGTCTGTAAAATACCTTTATCAATTTATCAGTTAAATGGAAGTCAGTCTCATAAGAATTTTGTCTGGTAAATATAACCAATCTTACTGATCAATCGAATGACGTTTGCTCTTCACCGCGAAGCAGTGTCGGTGCCGGTAGTGACGTCACGAACAACAACAACAAAACGGTTACAGTTCCCCGTCCTCTTATGGTTCCCATCAAAATGGCTTCAGGAAACCACCAAGCGCATTGGACAAAAATTGTGACCAACAGACTGTGTCGTAAAATCTTATTTGAACCAAACTGATTTCCTAATCAAAATATATACCAGCCGAGCTGCAGAACTTTCAAGCCAAACAGATAGTGTCCTAGATTTTATCAACTAATTTCCAAGGTAAACAAAAAATGACATATGAACAACAACAACATGAAAACGTCTCCCCTCAATTCAATCAGAAAAACTTGAATTTCTATGCAATGTAGATCCTTTCATTGTGCCGTCCTGATGCGCACGCCACCGCGAGACAACAACACATTTTATTTTGTCTTGGCACGCGCGCAAACAAGTCAAAACGAGATGTTTGTTTATAGCGCGCACGCCAACGCGACACTAGTAACGAAACATTTCATTTCGTCTTATGTTGATGGCATGCGCACCAGCCCGAAATGAAATGCTTCTATGTTTCGTTATGTCACGTTGTTGGTTTCGTTTTGTTACGTACACAAAACTTTCAAATTTCGTTATGGCGCGTTGGCGAGCGTGCAAGTACGGCACAATGAAATGTGTTACATAAAATGTACGCACGTTAACGATACATAATGAAGAGTCCTAAATCAGCAACCATATATGTCCGATCTTATGGCATGAGAAAGTTTTTTGGTTTTTTTTGACGATATGACAAAATATCTATGTATCCTGTACTCTTTATTGATGTAGGAAGGTTGTAAAATTAGTGTTGACTACTATTATACGTTGCATTACTGAAACACATGTACATGAATACTGTTGAAAACGGTGCTGAATCCAATTTAAACAGACTACAAATGACTGCAAATTATCCATTTCCTCTTAAACATTTTTTGTGGTTTATTCGTAGAATCGCAAGTTCTATACGTTACATAAATAACACTTAAGCACTTATAAATAACCTATTGCACCAATAAACGGGTACACGTATACTTATGAACCGGATAAAAGACACTGTAGACGGGAAAACAGACATAGAGAATCCATCATTGGTGTTCGGTTAAGATCAGAAAATCCCAACCCGAGGGCGCACCGCTCAAGTCTTAAACGAGGCTGAGCCGAGTTTAAGACTTGAGCGGTGCGCCCGAGGGTTGGGATTTCCGATCTTCACCGAACACCAATGATGGATTCTATTTCTCACTTACCACAACAGAAACAATAAAAACAAGCATAAAATACGAAACTACTTAAAACGCGGGAAATTGGCGTCCGTAAGCAGAAGTGACGTCGTGATATTTTAGTGACGCACAATAACAAAGTTCCGCTTTAGTTTTATCGTTTGTAACGTAACGGTACGTTCTTATCATAAAGTAATGAATTTTGAATCGAGAAATACACTATAAGGAACGGAGAGAAAAGATAAAGGTACCTGATTTTTAATTATTTTACATAAATAATATGTATATTCAGCGCATGAATGAGTCCGTCACAGGAGTGTGGGATAACCCATGTGAGATAAGATTTTCCAGCACTTCTAAAAATAGAGATTTTTCTGTCCGATAAGTGAGAAATAAATGTCTTGTCGACATTTGAGATATTTTCTCAGTCTTTGTCTTCACTGATCGCAAAGGCTGAATCACTTGCCGCCAGCAGGCGAAAGCTTAATAGGTGTCTTTTTAAGCGGATAAACGCATCTTCGGGAAACCTTGCTTGTATCTGTGACAGTTTTGAAAAATCATATGAAAAGGATAATATTTGATTAGTTTCTGTACAGTTTTCGTATGTCTTAACTACATTTTAGTTACTTACTGTGATATGTAGTACATCTTAAAATTTATGGATTTTTATCTGGTAACTTCTGACCCTGATTACATATGGAATTACTGGAAACTCGTTTGGGTCTACCAACCAATGGCTCGAAAAATATTCCACGGTACCCTGCGAATTTGAGCGAACTAAGTTGACTATATTTATCATAAGCCTCCGCCGCATAAAGGTTTTAACAAAGAAGTATAAAATAAATTTATTTTTATAGCTCTTTGGTTTTAACTACATCCTGTCGAAAACCGGACAATTTCCAGATTTCATTTTTTGTGCCCTTTTTATAAGTCTTGCTTATGGTAAAATAAGAGTACGTGAGCATCAAAACCTTGGTTAAGACTTTCATATTATTCTTAATACTACTTCAGACCGGATTTGTTTAAATGTCGTACACCACCTAATCAACTGCCTTGTAAACAAACGATAATGAGGAAATAATATATGACTTAACATATATCTATTCGGGTCAATGCCCAATTAATGTTGAAGTCTGTAGCTTAAGGAAAAGATGAATCAGTAATTTTCCAAATTTTTTTAAAAATTTGCGGCTCATTACTTCATATTATCTTTTCAGCGCTCATTAATTTTTAATTCAAGCAGCTTACCCTTTAAGGCCTAGTCTTGCACTTCAGTAATTCATATGCTGCATATTACGTAACACACCTTTTAACGCCTTGTAAAGCGCTCGTTATCGTAAGTCATGGATAATTCATGTAATGACGTCATTTACGACCAAATGCACGTGTACCTGATAACCGTTAAAACGGTAGTCCATATGAACAAACGGACAGGTGTTAATGAATTTTAAAGAGCATTTTCCTTCGCTGTGAAACAAAATTAATTGTGCGTTTTTATCTATAAAAACAAACTAAAATCACTAAGTTTATCCATCAATATGAAAAAAAAATTCATGTTCGTTGACACGAGCGAACGGAATGACAACTTCTATAAATAATATATTCACGTCAGTTTCAGCGTGGTACAATAAGAAACAAACAGATTTACCTTCAAATAGGTAGAAATACATTATATTTTATATGTTACGAGAACGCTAAGGGGTGGTTTGTTTAGCCTTAACTTACGAGGACTTTTACGAAGTGTCGTAAATAAAGAGGCTTTCGAGATAGAGGAAATATCCGCTACGAATACCTTACGTACCCTTTACGAACATCATAGGACTTAAGGTATGTTCGAGACAGCGGCCCCAGAATCGCTAATGTTACTTCGAGAGAACATTAAAAAACAAAAGATAGGAAAAACTACAGTGTTCCGTTGGGACCATCGCAGTTTTGCGTTGTCGTCCTAAGGGTGAAATCGCGAAAACACGATATTTTTACGCGAAAACACGATACTTTGACGCGAAAACACGATGCTATAACGCGAAAACACGATGCAAAAAATATCGCGTTTTCGCGCTGTTAATATCGTGTTTTCGCGATTTCACCCTTGATCTGCCATCGTCTTTTCGTGTTTTCGCCTTCGTGGTAAGTAGGGCGAAAACGCGAAAACACGATATTGATAGCGCGAAAACGCGATGCTTTTTTTTATCGTGTTTTCGCGATCTTGTATCGTGTTTTCGCGTTTTCGCCCTCTCAACTGCAAAGTCGAAACCGCGAAAACACGATGTTTTAATATCGTAATTTCGCCTTCAAACGCTTGCAAGACATTTCGAGAGACCGTAAATTCGAGAAACGCGATCTTAGGATATTTGAATTTTTTTTTCGTATCGGCAATAGGACCACTTTTCCAGTCACAAATGTAACATAACATATTATTTATTTGGTATTAAAATGCGCATATACATTTATAGCCAAACTATTTTAACATAGATGAAGTATTTTTAAAGATGTTCTCTTCAGTAGGACATGTGACCTCTTCAGAGAAAATTGTAACCTGAAGTATGAATACAAAGTAAAACACAAGACATTCGATAATATTTTTGCAAACAGAAAACTTTCTACTTTGCAGATTTTATTAAAACTTCTCATCACCGTTTTGAATTATGTACATATAAACTGGAATATATATAGCCAACTAAAATGTATATTTCTATGTGCTTTTTAGATATTATGATATATGTCTAAAAATTCTGTCTGATTTGAAAACATTATTGGAATTATTTCATTTGTCAACATTTTAACAATTACATTTTAAGAAAAATAGTGACAATTTCATTTATTATACGCATGACCACCAAAAATTCATACATAGATTTTCGATCATATATGACGAGTCTAGGCTATATTTCATGTTATCCAGAACAATGAAGTTACTTCATTACTTTCGGTTTATAAAATTGTGCAGAACTAATTTATGTAGAACCATGCTTAAAATTGTTCATTTGCATATTCAAATGTTATAATTTCATTCAAACATTACAAAAACAAAATAACTCTGCCAGTACCCCGACATCTTTCCAAATAAGATCTAGACTTTTAACTGAACTAAAGTCACTTATTTATAAAACAATGCAATTTTACAACGGTCCCAGGCATTGTCTTGGAATTGAAAATGTGTCTCAAAATTCAAATTTTGCTGCACTTATTATAATGTAACAGGTTTGAAAGGTTTAAAATATTGTATATTCTATAAATCATTGTTTAGTATGTTACGGAGAAAGATGATAAGCTGTAATGCTTGAATCTAAATAAATATTCTATTTTTTTCTGATCTATAACTTGAAAATATTGAAAGCTTGCTGAATTATCAAACCTGTCACAAAACATGTAGCCCAAGGGTTAAACAGGTATACTTAGTTGTTTATACCATTTACTTCCGGGATCAAAGTTAAATATGTTAATTTTACATAGCGGCTAGACTGCTTAGTTAAATATATATGTTGAAACATAATTATCTAGATAGAGAGAGAGATGGGGTAGAAATGCTAGATTGATAAGGTCACCTTCACTTGATAATATCTACGTAAAAATGTTATGTTTAAAATAATAAAGACTGTTGCTGTGTTAAATAAAACTGGTTAAAAGGTTATATTTGTTGTATTAAATGGCCACGCTACGTTACAACATGACTGATTAGCAATGGATTGAACTAGCTAGGACTACGCCAACAACAATCAAATAAATAATGAATAGAATGAACTTGAATACATATTTATCTTAAACTCACGTTCACATTCCTTTCGGTCATTTTTTTTTTCGAAAAGGCCGAGAAGAAGGATACCAAATTTTCACGAATGTTTTACCAATAAAACAGAAACAATAAAACAACTAGTCCTATTTCAAATGTGTTTTCACTGAAAAAGTAATCACATAAAATAAACAAAGATATATATACGCTTTTACCATTTTTTCAGACCGTTTGGATACTCTCTGATTGTATACACACCAACACATTTTAAATTTGAAAATGATGTTGTTTTTTTTAACTTTCCTTTCATGGAACTTCTTTGGTCCAAACCTTTAAATATTGCTCGACAGAATGGTATTAAAGACTTGTACATGGTATATCGTCATGCATATATTAAACAACATCTGCCCCAATCTGAAATTCCTTCTTTTAGCTTCCGCTAGTTGTCACAGGATATTTTTTCATTTCAAGGACAATCTATCGCAGATTCCATCTGTAGTAAATGACATACAAAAATACACACACACACACACATATATATATATATATATATATATATATATATATATATATATATATATATATATATAGACAGACAGACAGACTGACAGACAAAACGACAGACAAAATGACACACAATATATGGATAAAATATAGAGAGAGCATTTTATGACACTGGGCTTATTCTCAACTGAACACGAAACTCAAGCCGACGTGCTATTTACATTTTTGCAAATAAAGTATGATGCGATTTGGGTGGTTATCCTATTTCTATCAGTAGTGTGAAAATGTAAAAGAAACAAGTTTTATTTCGCATAATAGCAAAATATTCAATATTTTTATATTGTTGTAAATCTGAATGCAAGCATTTTTCTGGCTATATATAGCGCTGTATGGAAACTATAACTGATTCCCGGCATGCAGAACTTTACCAGTTTCTATCTTTTTCTGACCTTGTAGCTATTTGAGAAGCGGTATGACTTTAATTCACAACAATGTAAAAGCGTTCCATTGTGTTTCCCGCCAATCCAAATGTTATTTTTTTTTGGGCGGGGAGGGGGTGGGGAAAGGGGCTTAACTTGAGATTTGACGATGACATCTTAAAGTTGATAATTTGATTTGTTATTCTATTAGTATGTTACCATTTTCTAAGTGCAGATGCGGCTAAACATTGCCGTTTTATACACTTAGTGCGTGTTTTTCAACAAGAGCATCGCCTAGATTCACATAGTATTTTTATATATATACTTACAAAAAAGAGGAATACATTTAGAGACATTTCCCTGCTCTAAATAAAATACAATGTACTTGTAAACTTGTACGTAAGTATATCCTTCAGACTGCCTTCTAGTTATAAAGCAGATTTCATGTAAAAACACATTCAGTAAAGTCTTAGCAAGTTCTACCTTATTTGACCGATGAAAAGGTAGACAGGCGAGCAAGCATATACATGGATAATATTGAATAACAGTTATCTTAATATTAAAAATATCAAAACCTATATCACCTTCAAAAACAAAAGACCAACTCGATCCTGATTTCATCATTCTATTACATGTTATACATATTATCTTTATCAATTTACTCTAAAGGATTAATAACTACACTGCTACATATTTTAACCTCCATGCATATCACAGAATGGGTGTCGAAAAAAGGATTAGATTGGGGTTGAAATGTCCAAGGACGGGTCGAAATGTCCAAGGAGTTGGAGTTGAAATGTATCGGGGTCGAATTTACGGTCTCTCGAAATGTCTTGCAAACGTTTGCGCAAGTCCAACCGAAAGGCGAAATTACGATATTAAAACATCGTGTTTTCGCGCTTTCGCCTTTGCAGTTGAGAGGGCGAAAACGCGAAAACACGATACAAGATCGCGAAAACACGATACAAAAAATATCGCGTTTTCGCGCTATCAATATTGTGTTTTCGCGATTTCGCCCTACTTGCCACGAAGGCGAAAACACGAAAAGGCGATGGCAGATCGAGGGCGAAAACGCGAAAACACGATATTAACAGCGCGAAAACGAGATATTTTTTGCTTCGTGTTTTCGCGTTATAGCATCGTGTTTTCGCGTCAAAATATCGTGTTTTCGCGATTTCGCTTTTAGGACGACAACGCGAAACTGCGATGGCCCCAACGGAACACCGTAAAAAACTACATTTTTGTCTGCACGAAATGCCTGGTCGATAATTCGAGAAAAGTATTGTTTAGGTCCATAAAAATATGATAGTCACTGTTGATATCTAAACATTTTATTTTCTTCTATTTGCTGCAAGAGTAAATATACCAACGTCACAGATTTATCAGACAATCCTGCAAAATTTGGATACAAACAAAACACACCAAGAGATTTTGAAGATGTGCCATCTGAAACTAATTATAAACTGCACTTTAGTGACAAACAGTATTAATTTCATTTCGATGACACTAAATGGACATTGACAATGTCAAAAACATTATCTTTTAGCTATACATTACACATGAATTAAGGTAAAGGAATTCGTAAATACAAGCGGTAATCTCCGTGCGATTTCGTAGTCCTGTGCGTCATTTCGGCACTCCGTAAATTTAGCTCATACGTACATTTGCTTCCGGAAACAAGCGAAGAATGCCGAAATCTAATATTGAGTCACGATCTTCCGGTGATAGTGAAGATCACGAACGACAACTCTGCTTGGAGATTGAGGCTATATACCAATAAAAGAAATTGTTCTTTGTTTCATATAAAATTCAGCTACTTCAGAACAATTTTGTTACTGTTTCTAGATTTTCACTCCGTCGTAGACCTATTTTCCACAAGATATCCATACATTTGCTCCAAGAAAACGAAAAGAAAAAGGGGTGTTGAATAGTATGCAGTGAAATGCAAGTCAACTGAAGTCAGGTACCCTCATATTGCCGCATTTCAGAAAGCGGTCCGCAGAATAAACACTCTACTTTCGTTTTCAAGTAAACAACTCGAAAACATGCGAATATTAGCATGAAAAGTGTTCTATTTTATGTAAAATTCATTCCACGAGTGAAATAATGCCCATTTGGCCCCCGATTTACGCGCAAATGCGCGAAAAATGGAAAAATTAGGATCTATTTATTAGGGACTTCTTTCGATACACCACGGAAGCACATTTTGGACCGAATTACTGCATTATAACCTTGATGGAAACAGCGTAATCGGACGGGAGTTACACATTGTCCTAGCGGGTCCACTTTCTACAGGCATGAGAGAGATGCAGCAGCTGATAAATGCTTGCACGAAATTTTCTTGTTCTCTTTTATGATAACGGTTCATTTAGGTTAAAGGTCAGTAATTCAAATCCTTCTTTGTTTCATATAAAAAACGACAACTTCAGGTCGTCTTTACGTATCTTTAGAGAACATCACTTTTTCCTACACCTATTTTTCATGGAAGTTCTATCACAAATTAACGAAAAAATGAAAAGAAAATAGGGGGTTATGTAGTTCCTAGTGAAATGCCAGTCAGTTGTGGTCTGCTACCCTAAAAATGGCGCATATTTGCTCTCGTCCGCGCAATAAACACCTACTTCCGGTTTCGATCTGCAAAACTTGCCATGTGGGGTGTATCAACATGAAAACCGTCTCATTTCATGCAGAATGTATTCTAGTAGTGAAAAATGGTGATTAAAGCACTCGTTCTACACGAATTTGCGCAAAAAATGGGAAAATTAGGATCTATTTATTATGGACTTCTTTCGACTACACCACGGAAGCACATTTTCGACCGAATTACTGACCTTATTCCTATAAGAAATGTTTCTTATCAAATATCACACAATTTTCATGCCTATTTTCAAGAAAGATGTAATACCAAACATATTGCCAAGTTTCATTGTGAAATTTCAAGATTTTAGAGAAATATAGACATTTAATAGAAGCCACCCCCTACCAATTTACTGGGCTAAATTTTGACCCTATGGTCCATTTATTGTATATTTTGGTAAAAGTTTCACTCGTTTGCATTATTGAGTCGGCTAAACGCTGTCAAGCGTTTGACGAGTCCTTGCTATCGCACGATTTCTCATTCTTAAATGGCCTCACAACACAGCGAAGTGATGTAGTTCCATTGGATTGTCTCTAATTTCAAAGAGTTCATTGATCGAATGAAGTTCATTTATGTCAATCCTATTTGCTATGACCAATATACGATGTAATCTGTCATATTTATGACTTGTAATTGTGCAGTACTCGAATAAAGCCACGTATTTTCTTCCGCGGTAACTCATTAAGCATAAACACGCATAACGATTCTGCGGGATTTGGTAATACATTTGCGCATATGATTATGGTGACGAATTTTATGCCCTTTTGTCACAAAATAGCAAATATGATGTTCACAAATTCAAATAAAAACTGCATATTAACTTATTAGCCAAATTATTCATTTGTTACCCTGTCCGTTTCAAAAAATAATCTTTAAAATCATTGCGCAAGTAACAAATTTATTGTGCTGTGCATTTTATGAATTGCGCAGACTTACAAAGCTTGCGTAACATCCAGCGAAAGACAAAATATAGTTTCAGAACATACTGCTAGTATTTTATTGAGTGGGTACCTCTGAAAGCATTGGAATGTCTCTTATCAAAGAGTTTAGCACATCGATGAAATTAAATTATGACAGCTTCATTTTAAATGACCCGAATAAGATATGTGCAGTACGTTAATTCTTCCGCGAGACTTCGCGGATGAATCCTAACTACATTCTGGACACTTCTCGGCGAACACGCGTGACCTGTTTATAATAATGCTTCTACGACTGCGTGGGTTGAATTTTGTAGTCAGTAAACGGATAAATTATCGGAAGAAGAAGCTCTTACTGGTTTGTTTAGTTACTACTGATATTAAAAATGATATTAATTCTTATTTTTCGAGAAATAAACAAATCGGCGAAACATTAAATTATATTTTCTTGTAGTTTTTGAAATCGAAAGTAGATCGTCTATGTTTGGCTGCTTTGACGAAACGAAACAACTTTTTTATGAAAAGATTTAAATAAGAGGTAATTTAACCGTAAACTTCAATGTCAGATACTGCCAATTGCTGCTAAATATCTTCGTATCATCACAATTTGTAAAATATATTGTTGGAACTGGAGAAACCCAGGAAGCACAGTAACGTTGTGACAATGTTGTTACAACGTTGTGCTGTACGTTGTGACAACGTTAGAAACAACGTTGTGACAACGTAAAAGTGTGGAGTCGTGTCAACGTTGCGACAACGTTGTGGCATAACGTTGTGTTGCGGTCAGATACAACGTTGTGACAACGTAAAAATGTGGAGTCGTATCAACGTTGTGACAACGTTGTTGGTTAACGTTGTGAAACCACCAAAATACAACCTATTTTTGACAGCTCATGTTTAAATAAATAAGCAAAACAAAATTTCAGTTACATATTTTAATTCAAGATCTAATTATAAAATTTACTAAAATATTCGTTAAAGTTCAGAAACAACGAAAGTAATCCCTTAAGCAGTATATGGGAATACTGCACCCCTTGATAATACAATATAGTTTAAAGCATACATAACAATTATTTAAATCCATCAAATACAAAAAACTTATGTAGTTTAACAATAACGATAATTCAAATCCAAAATTATAAAAAGATTATGTAGTTTTAACGATAACGATAATTCAATTTAATTAAATACAAAAAGTTTAAGTAGTTTAACGATAACAAAATCTAATACAATGACATGCCCACAGGAACGAGCTGCAAGTTCGGCAAAGGTGAACTAGAAGATGATTTTGAAGAAAAATGCATTTCTCCCCAAATGCATAGTCATATAGGCAAGAAGTCAATAGGGGACAGGAGCAAAAGTCAAAGAGACAATGATGGTTGGCTGCAAAAGGGATCATCTACTTGGCATGTCCAATCATCAGACTAAGTTTCAAAATTCTGGGTCTAGTGGTTCTTAAGTTATGAAATGGAAATTGTTTCTCATGTTCAGGTCCAGTGACCCCCAAAATAAATAGGGGTCGTAAACTCTGCATGTGCAATCATCCTATTAAGTTTTAACATTCTGGGTAAAGTGGTTCTCAAGTTACTGATTGAAAAAAAAACATCTATGTTGTACCACAGAAAAGTGGTCTTGGTTTTTCCATATGGTCAATTATAAAAAAGTTACAATGCAAGTTATTTATAGTAACAACTAAGGGAAGTTAATCTTAAAAAAAAAAAAAAAAATCCAAAAATTTTTTTAAGTACACACAAAAATCCTTACCCTGTAGAGATAGGTCAAAATACACCTCAACATTGGATGTAATATGCATGTTTTACTACAGAAAAGTGGTCTCGATTTTCCCCCACAACTAGTAATGAAAAAGTTGCAATATAAGCTATTTATAGTAACAACAAAGGGAAGTAATTCTAAAGAAGGGACATGCGCATGACACTTTGTCTTATGATGGTGTACAATTGTGCCAAGTTGCATCAAAATCCCTCCATGCATGAAGAAGAAATGCTTCGGACAGTCATTCTTGTATCTGACCTTTGGCCTCTAAGTGTGACCTTGACCTTAGACCTAGGGACCTGGTTCTTGCACAAGACACTCCATCTCATGGTGGTGAACATTTGTACCAAGTTATATCAAAATCCCTCCATGCATGAAGAAGAAATACTCCGGACAAAGCTTTCGTTCTTGTATCCTTTGACCTCTAAGTGTGACCTTGACCTTAGACCTGGTTCTTGCGCATGACACTCCGTCTCATGATGGTGAACAATTGTGCCAAGTTACATCAAAATCCCTCCATGCATGAAGAAGATATGCTCCGGACAAAGTCATTCTTGAATCTGACCTTTGATCTCTAAGTGTGACCTTGACCTTATACCTAGGGACCTGGTTCTTGCGCATGACACTCCGTCTCATGATGGTATTTTCTCTAAATAGCGGAGCTAAAAAATCAGTCAACATGAAAAGCTTATCTGAGACTTTATTCATAAAGAATCTCGGCAAACTTTTATATTTAGTTCAGGTTTTTTTTTTTACTTGATGTTTTTCCTTACCCTGTTTATTTTCAATATTAAAGGGAGTTCAATCATTTTAATTTTACTCTTCAGAGTGTCAAAGAACTATAAAATACACAGAATGGCAACTGGAGAGAGTCTTGCATCAGCTCGTGTTAGCGCGTTATATTATTTCAAAGTGTTTGCCGATCAGTTGTGATCAAATCAACAGATGCTTACTGAAGTATTAAACTGGCGGTACAGCCGGTGTAACATTAAATATTGACCCCACTGATCAAAATTTAATGTTGAAATGTTGGTGGGGCCATTTCTCAACGTTGAAAAAGGATCTTTTGATCAAAATTTAATGTTGAAATGTTGACGGGGTCAATTCTCAACGTTGAAAAGGATCTATGGGGTCAATTTTCAACGTGGTCAGTATTTAATGTTACACTGGCGCGTAATAAACCGAATCGAGTCCATTTTTCAACAACTGTTGATTTCTCAGACTTCCAATCAAAAATTCATTGCTTTCCTGTGTAGAAAATACTGATAACATTATTAAAAAAGTACCATTAGCATTATACACAAACGATCAAGTTTTCTTATTTCAAAGCGTTTGCTGACTTGATCAATTGTGATCAAATATGCTTACTAAAAGGAGATCTCATTCAGTTGCCATGTGATGTTGGCGAGATTTGCTCTATATGCCTTTCAAGTTGCCAATCTATTTTTCTTTGGTATAATATACAAGTTTGTAGTCATGCTGTGAAATATTTAAAGAGCGTGAAAAGTTTTTGACTTAATTGAAGAATATTAAGTTCAAGATAATTTTTTTTTACTAAGATCCTTTATGGAATACAGGCCCCAGATCTAGTTTAACAATATCAATAATTTAAATCACTACTGTATGTTTTTATTTTATGCCTTCTTTTGGTTCATAAATATCATTCAGAGATCAGGCTATATGATTATCTGTATCGAGAAGTGAACTTGTTCACTTTCTACAGTATTAATCATGGGCCTATATCACCAATACTTTTTTTTTTTGTTGGATTTAACGTCGCACCGACACATGATAGGTCATATGGCGACTTATCACCAATACTGGTACTAAAGAAAAGCTCATGACGTCAACAAGACCGCTTTAAAGTTCTTTGAGTTATGTAGTTTGAGCAAATTGTCATAGCACAATTTTGAAAACTGACATACTTTCACACACACTAAAACCCTTGTGAAAACTTAAATCACACACAAGTCCACATTAAAGACATTACAGTATATCTCCAAATCCTCTGGCTGACCGTCAAATCCTCCCTGCCTGCAGCAGACGCACCTTTCTGTAATAATATTGAATGTTTTGTTTTAATATAATTCATTAATATTAAGTACTTGTGTAAAACAATGTCAATGATAGAATGATTCTGGAGCAAAGACACATTATTTGTTTAAATTGTTTCTGAAACTGAAATTTATGTTTTAAGCAAACTTTAAGGATGAAGATTTGGTTCTTTAATTTTATATCAGTTCAACCATCCTGAATCCTGCAGTAAAACCTGAATCAAATTATGCTTACCTTTTTAGTGCAACACCAAAAACAAAGAAGTAAAGCTGAAGATTATCAAGAGCTCAAGTTACACTTATCTTTAGATACATTTAACTGTAACCTAAGTCAGTTTGACCTTCAAGCAAGTGCTGTTTTAATGTTGTAAATTTTCTGACTTATCCAAAAAGCATCAACACTGAACAATAGAAAAGCAATAAAATCTAAGCCTACCTTAAATTTCAATCCACCTTTTTTGAATGGAGCATGTTTTAAAAACAGCATCCTCAGCTTCTTTCTTTTTGTTATTGTCTTATGAGTTTTCATAAGAGCATCTGAAAAAAAATCATTACAGTGGTGTAAAAGTTGTAATCAAATTGTCGTTATCACAAAAGAGGCATCCACATTAGACGCCATGCTCACATGTTAATTTAAATCTTATATTATATAATGAAACAACAAATGAAATTTAAAACTATCTAAAATAGCTATTTAAATGGATTCCCGATTGATTATGATGTTTTAGATAAAACAACAAATGAGACTGAAAAATGGTTTGAGAACATGAGGCCCAGCTGAGCTTTTTCTTTTCTGAATTGTCCTCAAAAAATACCTGTCAGTGATGATGATTTATGTTATCAATATTCTAAACATGTTTTTTTTTAATTACCAAGCTACCTATATAGATCCTCTTTCTCTGGACATGTTAAAAACAAATTTACTCCACACTGTAACAGTATACAGAACTTACTCAATATTGACCTGCAGCCAGCATTGGCCTGCAGATAGCCAGGTCTTCCAGTTTCTTTTCTCCTCTCATTCCTTTCAGGGAATACAATGCCCAAACCTTATTCGATCCCGTAAAAGTCATCATCAGACGACATGGGGGTGTCAACATCTTTGCTACCGAATGTGCAATAATATTGGGACTTTTAAAAAGGAAACAGAACAACAGTTAACTTATTGTAAATATGTAGGTCCAATCAGTTCTACAGCAATCGTATTGACAAAAGTAGATCGCATTATAAGAACAAGACAGTACTCATTGAATAAACTTTTTATGCCATTAATGGTATCAAATGATTCAATTTCAGTCATTAAATCTTTAAAATTTAAATAACTAGAGCTATCACTGAAGGTGATGAATATCTCCATATCGTATGGCACCTAAATTGCTTATTTTCTGGAGACACTGACTTTAAAAAGTATCTCAAGTCAAGGTGAAGGTCAAAGTAACATGTAAATGCACGTGTTCCTTGCGCTCATGATGGTGATGTGCATGTAAAATTATTTGAAAATTTAGAGAGCAGTTTAGGAGACATAACTGTACGTTAAGAATTTAACTTAAGAATTTACATCATGCAAAGCTTGGTATCTACATGCATTTATACCATCTCTCATGTCTCACTTGACATGAGGATCGTACCAATTAAGGTATTCGCCACCTCTCCGTGTGAACAGGCCTGAAGATTGACAAAGAAACATGAGATAGCTTTCAGATTTGAACTGGTTTTACTATGTATGACATACTTAAAAGTTAAATATTTACATCATGCAAGTCTTGGTATCTACATGCATTTGTACCACCTCTCCTGTCCTACTTGGCACGAGGATCGTAACATTTAAGGTATTTGCCACCTCTCCATGTAAACAGGCCTGAGGATTGACAAAGAAACACGAGATTTGAACTGGTTTTTACTACGTATGACAAACTTAGGTATTTACATCCTGCAAGTCTTGGTATCTACATGCATTTGTACCACCTCTCCTGTCCTACTTGGCATGAGGATCGAACCATTTAAGGTATTTGCCACCTCTCCATGTAAACAGGCCTGAGGATTGACAAAGAAACATGAGATAGCTTTCAGATTTGAATTGAATTGGTTTTTTTAACCTATACTGTGTTGGTGTGCCGTAAAACCCAAATAAATTAATTAGTTTTACTATATTGTATGAAGTACTTTGGTATTTTTCATCATGCAAGTCTTGGTATCTACATGCATTTGTACCACCTCTTCTTAGTTCTACTTTGCACAAGGATCATACCATTTAAGGTACATTGTATTCGCCACCTCTCCATTGTACAGGCCCGAGGATTGACAAAAGAAACATGTAATAGCTTTCAGGCTTGAATTAGTTTACTATGACACACTAAGTAGTGACTAATCTTGGTATCTACATGCATTGTACCACCTTTCCTGTCCTACTTGGCATGAGGATCGGACCAATTAAGGTATTCGCCACCTCTCCATGTAAACAGGCCTGAGGATTGACAAAGAAACACGAGATATCTTCCAGATTTGAATTGGTTCTACTATATAGCTTTCAGACTTGAATTAGTTTACTATGACATACTAAGTAGTGACATGCAAATCTTGGTATCTACATGCATTTGTACCACCTCTTCTGTCCTACTTGGCATGAGGATCGGACCCCAAATTAAGGTATTCGCCACCTTCTCCATGTAAACAGGCCTGAGGATTGACAAAGAAACACGAGATATCTTCCAGATTTGAATTGGTTTTACTGTAGCTTTCAGACTGGGAATTAGTTTACAATGACATACTAAGTAGTGACATGCAAATCTTGGTATTACATGCATTTGTACCACTCTCCTGTCCTACTTGGCATGAGGATCGGACCAATTAAGGTATTCGCCACCTCTCCATGTAAACAGGCCTGAGGATTGACAAAGAAACACGAGATATCTTCCAGATTTGAATTGGTATTACTGTAGCTTTCAGACTTGAATTAGTTTACTATGACATACTAAGTAGTGACATGCAAATCTTGGTATCTACATGCATTTGTACACCTCTCCTGTCCTAATTGGCATGAGGATCAGACCAATTAAGGTATTCGCCACCTCTCCATGTAAACAGGCCTGAGGATTGACAAAGAAACACGAGATATCTTCCAGATTTGAATTGGTTTTACTGTAGCTTTCAGACTTGGAATTAGTTTTACAATGACATACTAAGTAGTGACATGCAAATCTTGGTATCTACATGCATTTGTACCACTTCCCGTCCTACTTGGCATGAGGATCGGACCAATTAAGGTATTCGCCACCCCTCATGTAAACAGGCCCGAGGATTGACAGAAACACGAGATATCTTCCAGATTTGAATTGGTTCTACTATAGCTTTCAGACTTGAATTAGTTTACTATGAACATATTAGTAGTGACATGCAAATCTTGGTATCTACATGCATTTGTACCACCTCTCCTGTCCTACTTGGCATGAGGATCGGACCAATTAAGGTATTCGCCACCTCTCCATGAGAAACAGGCCCGAGGATTGACAAAAGAAACATGAGATATCTTCCAGATTTGAATTGGTTTTACTATGTATGACGTACTTAGGTATTTACATTATAAATGCAAGTCTTGGTATCTACATGCATATGTACTACCTCTCCTGTCCTAATTGGCATGAAGATCGAACGATTTAAGGTATCTGCCACCTCTCCATGTAAACAGGTCTGAGGATTGACAAAGGAACATGAGATAGCTTTCAGACTTTAATTTGTTTACTATGTTTGATGTACCTAGAATTGACATGCAAGTTTCGGTATTTACATGCATTTGTACGACCTCTCCTGTCCCACTTGGCATGAGGATCATACCATTTAAGTTATTCGCCACCTCTCCATGTAAAAAGGCCTGAAGATTTACAAAGAAACCTGACTTAGCTTTCACACTAGAATGAGTTTATAATATGACCTTAGTACTGACATGCAAGTCTTCGTATCTACATGCACGATTAAAAGTAAAACTGTAGTATGTATTCACACAAAGTTTTGTTTGCAGACGAGTATCGACATCTATATTTTTTCAGTAATAACAGGTATCATTACTTATTCATTAGGAAATCTATTACCGGATGGTTAGAAAATCCTTGAGGATTTGCTAGCCGTCTGGTAAAGGGATCTCAGATCGACTAAATGTCAGACTGGCATTCGGTAACCCGGACGGCTAGACACTCCTTGTGTTAATTTATAATTCAATCAGGTTTTCTGAAAATTTATTTTCATAAGTACGCAGCTTATCTGAAGCTCTGATTTTATATTTATATAGTTAAAATATTAAATATAATCTGAAAAGTAGATCCCTTGGAAGCACCGAGAACAAAAACAATTTTAACAAACAGTGAAAATTGCAGACTCAGTTTGATTGAGTCTGTTCATGAGCAGTTATGGATAATGCAACACTGCCCACGCCCCCTATCACCGGCTTAAGCAGTATTCAATCTTCAAATCTAAATAAGTTGAAATCAATGATCCCAAAGGACCAGAAAATCTATCAACACTGAGATGAAGTCGGGGCGACTTTTATGGCCGCCACACAGCACTTAAAGTTAACATCCGCTGTTGTGCTGTAAATATAATCTGAAAAGTAGATCCCGTGAAAGCACTGAAAGATTTCGTAACAGAAATTAAATAGTTGCGGACGCACTGGTCGAGAGGGCTAAGACGCTTTCCTACGGAGGCGAAGGCCCCTGGTTCGAATCCTGGCTACTCCCACTGCGGTGTGTCCTTGCGCAAGGCACTTTATCACGATTGCCTCAGTCGACCTAGTCGAACTAATCCGACGTATACAGTTTGTTTTATATTGTGACGGTCAAACTGTAACGTCGGTGGCTGCAAAAGTCAGAAATTAAAAAGCAGCCACTCAGCGACAGTAAGCTTGTCTACAGTCGACCCAGCTGTAAATGGGTACCAGCAAATTGCAGGGGGTGAGGTATAATTGGTTTTAACTGTTCTTAATATAGGGTCGCAGAAAAGCTCTAGAGAGCTTATGTTAATTGTTTCACCAAGCGATGGTAAATAAAACTTGCCTTTACCTTTACCAGACGAGTGCTGAATATTATATGGAAAGTTTCTTGTTTAACAGAAGTGGGTGGGGTATGGCAGCAATTTGCATTCGTTTTTTTTCTTTACAGGGTTTTTACTGAATAAATTTCATGTTGCTGTTAACGAACGCATATATGTAGGCTATTTGATCTGCAACAAAATCTTGACTTGGCCCAAATCTTGGGATAACTTTGCGCCAAAATGAATTCAAGAATAATCTAGAGTATAAGATATTAATTTATACGTACTTACCTCAGTCTTACGTAAAACACCAGATATATCGATAGTTAATTGAAAGGAGATTTTATTCAGTTGTTCTAATGTGTAACAGTATCACCGAGAGACACCAAAAATACTAACGGACTTTGTAAACATTCGGCGCGCATGCAGATATTCAGGTGTCAGTACATCCGAATCAACGTTTCTTTTTAAGAAGGAGATACTCAAAGTAAATTTACGAAAAAATATTTATGTTCAATGATGTTACAGTATATTCGACAACTTAAATTGAAATAAACGAAATTATAATGGCAAAATATAGATTCGAACCTATCGCTACGAAGTCAGCTTTACATAATGAAATACTACAACAACAACAACAACAAAATATTGACACTAAAATAGATCTAACCTAATTTATTTCAAGAAACAAGCTTATTTTTCAGAAGTTTGAAGTTCAGGTCATCAGTATTTCTGATGTACCCTCATAAATACATAATTTGCTTAAGCGTAGGTCCCAGGTATGATGGGGGTGGGGGTGGGGGGGGGGGGGGATATTATCCTTCTAAAAATTGGTCAGAACTGCAGGGTTAAACTTAAAATGCATAAGAAGGGGTTTTTTTGTGTGATTTTCTGTCAATATTGACAACTTTAAATTTTTGGAAAATGTGAAAAAAAAAAAAAATAAATAAATAAAGTGATCCATCTGTATGAAGACCTCCCTCTTAGCTCAGTAGGTAAGAGCGTTGGTCTATGGATCGCGAGTTCGATCCTCGGGCGGGGCGTATGTTCTCCGTGACTGTTTGATAAACGACATTGTGTCTGAAATCATTAGTCCTCCACCTCTGATCATTCATGTGGGGAAGTTGGCAGTTACTTGCGGAGAACAGGTTTGTACTGGTACAGAATCCAGGAAAACTGGTTAGGTTAACTGCCCTCCGTTACATGACTGAAATACTGTTGAAAAATGGCGTTAAACCCAAAACAAACAAACATCTGTATGAAATAATTTCTATGTTTTTAATCTACATGCTTAATGTAATGAGTGAAAAATTTCATTTTAACTTGCAGTTATGATTTAAATTGTAATTTTAACAGATCTCATACAACCAGTCTATAAATTTATACTGAAAAATCTTCAGATTTATGGATAATATATTTACAGAATGTCCATAAAAAAAAGAGAAAATTCTAGACCTGCATACAGCATATGCTGTACAAATTACCTATATAACTGGCAATGTTTTGCGGCAGAAGGGGAGTGGTGGTGTTGGAGATAAGGGTGTCGGCTGCTTACCACGGAGACGTGGGTTTGAACCCAAATAATGGGTCATGGCAGTTAACGTCCTCATTAAACGCCATTCCAAGGTTTTCCCGGATTCGGACTCGAAGCTTTATTCTTCACAATCGAGCGAAAAAAATTAGTATAAAAGGGAGTAGCAAAGCAGTTCTCGTATGAGGCAGTTGACAGCTGCTGAACAGGCGACCTCGGTAGCTCCGCCAGTAGGCAGGCTTTTCTAGGCAACTGTCGGTTTTGAATATACTTTCATAACTACTCTTTCACTGAAAATTGGCAACATTGTAAAAACGTTAATATAACGTTACCTTAACAACGTTGTGATTCAAACTTGAGTAAAACGTTGTGACAATGTTACTTTACAACGTTGTGACAACGTTACAGCACTGTTACGTACACAACGTTGTAGCTCAACGTTTGCACAACGTTGTACTAACGTTGTAGATTTTACAAGATTCAGATAAAAACTCAGTGTGTCTTTTTATAGGGTCTTTTCAGTACATTCACACATTGCTTGCATAGGACTTTCTCCTATACATTTCAAATCACTATTTTGAATAGTTCTCAACGTTGTTACAACGTTGTCACAACGTTGTAAAATAACACAACTAACATACAACTAAAACACAACGTTGTCTTAACGTTGTGTGTTTGCTGGGAAAGTGTAATCGTATCCGGATATAATATTTTGGGTAAATATCGAGCTGTGTTATGAAATTTTAACATTCAAGTAACATACATGATAGATATTATTGTAACAGAAATGATTCTAGAATTTATTTTTATTACACCTACATATAATCTATGTCAGACTCGTATTCTAGTCCTGAGGCATGATCTGAAAGTAAAAAGATGAAGTGACAGTCATACTTTGGATATTGTAATACTAGAAAAAATTTCTAGATCGTAACCTTTCTGGAATTTTGACTGGTTTGGATAATTTGCTTACGATTCAGGTTCGCAAAAAAATGAAACCGCCACCCATTCTGCTTTTCATGATGACACATGGCTTGATTTTTGCAGTCAGTAAGCGGATAAATTATCCCGAGAAAGAGCTCTTACTGATTTGTTTAATTACTACTGATTTTAAAAATGATTTTATTTCTTATTTTTCGAGAAATATACAAATCGGCGAAACATTAAATTGTATTTTCTTGTAGTTTTTGAAATCGAAAGTAGATCGTCTATGTTAGAGTGCTTTGACGAAACGAAACAATTTTTTTTTATGAAATGATTTAAATAATTTCACCGTAAACTTCAATGTCAGATACTGCCAATTGCTGCTAAACTGTCTTCATATCATCACAATTTGTAAAACATATTGTTGAAACTGGAGATTTTGGCAGTATAAAAGAAAGCGAATCATATCCGGATATAATATTTTGGGTAAATATCGAGCTGTGTTATGAAATTTAAACATTAAAGTAACAGACATGATAGATATTATTGTAACAGAAATGATTCTAGAATTTATTTTTATAATACATACATAGAATCAATATCAGACTTATATTCTAGTGCTGAGGCATGACCTGAAAGTAAAAATATGAAGTGACAGTCATTCATACTTTGAATATTGTAATACTAGAAAGAATCTAGGTAATATTTAGAAATTGAAACATAAAATTTTCAGTTAGAAATCGCACCAAAGGCTGTATCAAGGGTCTACATTTTCAAAATTTCCTTGTGGTGATACCCCAAACCCTACTTGCAGGAGGGGGTATCCTCCCACACCCTCCCCCCATATTGTCACTTTACAGTTTGATACATTTGCCCTTTTACCACCTGCCACAATGCCCATTTCAAAATCTGACTGCAGTTCAAAGCGGGAAGGAACACCCCTCCCCACACCCACCCTGCTACCGACCACGTAAAAATGGCTCAAACATTTTTTCAGCCCAGTCTGGGCCTGTCTGTCTACATGAATCAAAACGGATAATTGAAAGTACATAGATTTGGGGACTACTGACATTGATTTGAAGGGGTTAACAGGTCTGAAATAGAATAAATGATGGTTTTAACTAAAAAAGAACTGCATTTATTAATATTGGTTATCTTTTCCGAAATTGGTAGCAAGTCCGAGTAACTTCTCTTAGTTTCGAATGCGCAATTTTCCTGTCAGTGTAAACATTCATGACACTATATATTGACACTCAGCAACATTTACATATCTTTAAACGCAAAAGTAAGTATACTTTGAATTCACATCCCTTATAATATGATTGAACAATACCTAGCGTGTGACACGGTTATTGCCAGGCCCTTATCTGTAAAATATCTGAACAGTTCTTTCGTCCATCCGTTACAAATTGTATGTGGCAATTCCGCGCTATAAAATTTCAATATATAAATTTTCATATTCAAATTTTATCATGTGCGATATATACCAGCCGATAATTGCCTGTTTTGGTAATGCCGGAGGCAAATGTTTACTGGAAAAATATTTATAGTCACGGGCAGTATCTTAGTGTCACCTGTCAAATTGTAGTTTGTACTTTCAACATTTTTATTTTTGCGAACCACTCTTCAATTTTAGAGAAATATATTGGGTTTAAATACTTGTATAATGTCAATCAAAGTTTTACTAGGCATCGATTGAATGTCCATTTCATCTATTGTAACAAAATCTCTGTTCAGTTGGGGAAAAAAACTAAAACCAAACTGAAACTGGTAGACTATACTACCAGTACATCAATCATTAGGCGTAAAAAAAATTGTTTGTTTCCGGTATCCCGACCTACCCTAATTTTTTGGCCCGACCCTAAATGTTTTTATGACCATGGAGAATATTGTTTTCAACTTTTTAACAAAAAGATGCAAAACTGCACTTTTTGTGCTTTAAACATGGCCAGTGATGTTAGAAATCAACTTACTGATGCTCTAAAGGCATAACCCCCTTATTTGTAATCATTTTTTGACAAAAAATAATTTCCAAAAAGTCTCCCTTAATAAAAAAAAAATCCAAAAAAAAAAATTTTCCAACCTACCTACCCTAATTTTTTTTAGCATGTTACCGGAAACAAAGAATTTTTTTTTAGGCCTTAGCCGACTCTCAGGCCCTTCAGGCCTTTGATTTTTCACTTGGATTCTGAAATATCATTCATTCCGTCATGAATAAGACCCAGAAGGATGCATTTTGTGCATTTTCTGACATTCTGGAGACAAAATATTGGCTTTTTAATCCCAGAAATCGCTGCTGAATAGGCGCATCTACTCAAAATATGGTCAAAATTCAAAATTTTTCAAATTTCACTATTATTTTGCATTGGAAACATCCTTTTATATCATATACAACCGATCTATGACTATTAAGACTAATTGCGATGTGTTTCGAGAAAGTCTTATTTCAGCTCTTATAGGTTAAAGGTCAGTAATTCAAATCCTTCTTTGTTTCATATGAAAAACGACAACTTCAGGTCGTCTTTACGTATCTTTAGAGAACATCACTTTTTCCTACACCTATTTTTCATGGAAGTTCTATCACAAATTAACGAAAAAATGAAAAGAAAATAGGGGGTTATGTAGTTCCTAGTGAAATGCCAGTCAGTTGTGGTCTGCTACCCTAAAAATGGCGCATATTTGCTCTCGTCCGCGCAATAAACACCTACTTCCGGTTTCGATCTGCAAAACTTGCCATGTGGGGTGTATCAACATGAAAACCGTCTCATTTCGTGCAGAATGTATTCTAGTAGTGAAAAATGGTGATTAAAGCACTCGTTCTACACGAATTTGCGCAAAAAATGGGAAAATTAGGATCTATTTATTATGGACTTCTTTCGACTACACCACGGAAGCACATTTTCGACCGAATTACTGACCTTATTCCTTTACATTACAGCCTTGTTTGGTTATAATTCAAGAAAACATTTCAGACTGGAGTTGTTTTAATGTCGCTTAAAATAGAACGTTTTATAAAACACCTAATCAACTGTCTTGTTAATGAACTGTAATGAGGAAATATTAGGTCATTTACTTATCAATAGTTACAGGTTATTAGCTTTGTTTCGGGAAATGTGCACGAGTTCTGCAGCGGATATATTGCGCGACTTTAGGAGCGCGATATTCTTCCGCTAAAGATCGAGTGCATATTTCCCGATGCAAAGGTAATAACTAATAACCTTTTTATTACATACATATCTACATGTATAAATGTGATGTAAATATCATGACTTGATTAAATAGCCTGAATAAAATTGACAATACTGAACTAACGCAACGACACACATTAAATTACGTCACGCACCCGATATGAAATTTCAGGCGTCAGTATAAGCAAAAATATTGACGTTTCGGGTACCATTGTAATTTAACGGGAATTGGAAATGTGTATGTAATATTTGAAATATATCGTCAGCTCAATCAAAATATATTATTATTATAATACATAATTTGCCAGATCATGTATTTTAAGGCATAAATCTCTTTTTTTATATCTTGTAAGCTTTCAGAACTGCGCTGATTAAATAATTTTGATTGCGAATCTAAGCGGCTTATCCCTTCAAGGTCGAATTTCTGTTTCATCAGGTATAAAATTGATACGTTTCTATTATTTATCTTATAACTATAATATGACCTAAAATGGTTATATATTTTATCTGATTGCCCTAAAAGTACAGATGTTTCTCTCTCTGTACTTCGCTAATGAGCAATTTGTTGAAATTCGGTAAAAATCTAATCATCTTAAACTGAAAACAAGCTGTAGACATAAAACGAGGATAAAGTACAAATTGAATTCTCATACAAATTGCTGGTGAAATGTATAATTTAAAAATATTTTGAACGTTTGAAAGCATGTGTCTGTATTAAAATTGTAGCAAGAAAATAAATATACGTCAGTCAGTTTATCTCAAAATACAATGTTGAAAGATTGTCAAGACAAAAGAAGACAATATCTTTATTAATCGCCGCTTAACGGCGTTGTGACGATTGAAATTACAAGAAATATCATTAAATACGTTGATGTTAAAATGACACAACTTTTGATTTAAATGACGTGTTAAAATGACCAAACGGCTGAAATTATTTTTATGAGATCTTCTGACGTCACAGTGTCCGAAATAGCTCGCATCTCATTAAATGGACAGTTCGAATGCTTGTTTCTTATTTTTTTATCCATTTTTTAATACTTTGTTACCATATTTGAGAATTTTTCAAGTTTTACATCAATATTAACTACTAAAACGCTTTCATTACCAAAGTAGAATATTCTCGCCAAAATTATTGTCTGTCAACCATGTCAATATACGAATTTCGTCTTGTAGTCAAGAAAGTACTAATGTAAAACGTGTTTAGTGTAGAATAGTATGCTTGCAAAGTGACATTTTGTCGTTAATGTGCTACGACTGTGTAAGCTAATATTTTTTCTGAAATATATATTTTTTTTAAATGTGTATTCAGAAGATTTTAAATAAAAAAAAATACTAATTAACTTTTCATTTTGACATGTTCTAAAGTCAGACATTAGATCTATTAACATACAGTTGTACTTGCTTGATAAATCGCTTCTCAACGGAACTAGATCTAGTGTAAGATAAATATCAAACACTAGTTCCGTTGTGAAGCGGTTTACTTAAGAAATAATATAATAACAGTGATTTGTAATTGAATAAAATCATTGTTTGGAGTTTAGATGCGAAGGAATTAATATCACGAGGGCGCAGCCCGAGTGATATAATAATACGCATCTAAACGACAAAGAATGATTTTAATATTCATGGGCAAATCACTATTTGAGATATATTATTTGGATTCTAACACGTTTCAAGGATTATTAATTACGTCCTTGGCGATATCCATCAACACATGATCAAATATGTACCTGATTTCTGCTGATTTCTTTTTAAGCGCGCCGCTATGCCGTCTAACGCTAATAATTGTGACGTCAGAAAAATGAATTGTTGAATAATAACTCAGAGTTTTCAGCCGTCTTTTTTTAATTGGAAAAAAAATCGGTCGTTTTAAAAAAACAATATAAAAATCTTATATCCCATACGATTTACATAAAAAATATCACAAAAAATTTGTATCATAAATATTAAATTAGAAAGAATTTTTTCCCCAAAATCTATATTAAATGAATCATAAAAACACCATCACCCTTATAATTATTTTTTTTTTGGTAAACCGGACCGTAACAATATTTGGCGGGGGTCAAATGACTGCCTTTTCAGTGGTGCCTAACATCATTGGAATTTAGAATTTTTCGCTCTTAAGATTAGGCCTATTGCCATCTCAGCATTTTGCTCATATTTTTTTTGACTCATCACAGTATGTACAATGTACTAAATTCATTAAATTGGAACTTTTCTTTTTGGAAAAACCAGCCCTTCTGATAGGATAAATACTATATTCACCAGTACAGAATAATATCCGAAAAAAAGACCCTTTTTAGAAACCCGGGAACATCCAATACCTTTGCCTTTTTCTCTTTTCTTTATTTATTTTTATATTTTAAAATTTCAAATCCTCCACTTTTATGTAAAATTTTCTTCACTTGCATTGTCCCCCCCCTTTTTTTTTCTTTTCATCAATAATGATTCATATTTTTTTTTTTTTACACATTTAGACTATATTCTAGCCCGTTACAGATTTTAGTTCGATAGCGCTCATACATTTATTTTTGTCCGTAAGAGAAGAATTCTATAAGATTTGTCTTTCATTCTTATCCTTTTTCCGGTTTTGCTTCATCACAGTAGGACTTTTGTATCAATTATGCACTTCATTTTGGGAATAATATTTTTAAACTAAAAAATGTCTATGGAGTTTACGCGTTACTTTCCCATGCTACTTGATGCCGTCTTTCATTTCCGGTAGAAGGTTGTGAATTTGGCAAAACAGATATGTTAGTGGACGGTTCACAGTCAGTTTGTTCAGTTTTTGGTGCATTCCTTGACGTCATTGCAGTGGAACCAGGTCCGACACGTGTCGTTGTACCTAAACCAAATATTGTACGAGCTCGGCCGCCACAAAACAGTGACTTGACTTCTTGCCTGAATCGAGATCCACTCAGGAAATATAGTATGAAATTTATAGTGTTATTCAAATACATAAACGTATTTACTATAGCCCACCACAGTCTTAGAACGGCTAGGTCGTGATAAGTCTCAAGTGTCTTCAACCAATGGGGCTCCCCGATCAGATAAATAGAAATTGGTATAGTGCAGACGAAGAAGACGACATTCAAGACTACCAACATAGCTGTTAGTTGAGAAGTCTTGTCTGACTTCTTTGCTCCTACTCCTCCATTTAGTGGCGCAATTTGTGTTCGTGTTTTATGTTTGCTTATTAGCACACGAACAATTATAGAAATGTTTCCAATGAGTAAGACTGTAAACGGTCCCAAGCTGAAAAAGCAAAGGTCTATCCACGGCCATTTGAACCCAAGAAAATCGTAATAGTGATCGTAAATGGAATTACATTTAAACTCGTAGGTTACGTTGTTGTAGACAATGACTTTGACACCCATGCCATAAAGCCAGTGTACATTAAGAAGCATGAGACAGCCAACGATGACAGAAATCGTCACTATGGCAATTCTCGGCGTGCATCCTCGTTTTACTTTATGCGGCAGCCACACACCAACAAATCTCTCTGACGTCACAGCGACGAGAAGCCACGATGAACACTGTGTAGCAAAATAGACTGTAAATATGTGAATCTTGCAGCCTGCCACTGAGAGATGGCGTACATCAATGTCAAACATATAGTTGATCCACTGTCTTAATAGTCCTGTCCAAAGCACGAGTAAATCTGAAACAGCTAGTGCTGACAGATAAATTGCGGTTGACGACACCCGGCTTTTGCTTCTCATTAAAACAACAATGGTCAACAGATTTCCCATAGTTCCAAGCGCAATAAATATTGGGGGAACAGTTTTCCATATTCTAACAGCGTTTCTGTATTCAGAATATTGGTTTAAGATATCCATCGCAGTTATGTATCAACGAGGTCTATTTCATTAATTGTATTCTGTATTTAGGATGGTTGTAACTACAGTATCAGTATCTGGAAATACAATAATATTGTAATGTACTCACACAATAGGTTTTATTGTAAAATAACGATAACTCAGACTAAGCCAAGTATCATATTTTTAGTTTAACTCTATTTACTTGCTTTTAACATTTCCTAAATGCGTATTTCTTAAATATTAATTTTGTTTAATAACAATAAAGAAATAATTGTAAAACATTGACAGCCATTGTGTTATCAAGCTATGTTTGGTCTAACTTTCAAAATTCGTAACGGGTGGATATAATCAGCAACACTTGCACATCTGTAAAACCGTTATTGGTACACAAGAGACACCAATGACCACAAGAGACATGAGTGGCCAAAAGAAACGTAAATGGTCACAGGAGCGTAAAATTGCCACAAGAGACATTAGTGGCCGCAACCGACATAAGTGGTCGTTTAACTTGTATTCATTTTATATAAATACCTACACTACAAACGTTGGTATTTGGGAATATTTTACATACGTGCCAAAATGATATTTAGTTTATAGAATATTAGAATACTTCGAGATTTCTAACACCAAATAAATATCAAAAGACCGGCCATCAAATTAACCGCGCTATTGTGTTGATGATTCTGACCCTGGTAACTTTTACCAGATTATTACTTTAGAAACATCATTCTGCAGTCCCCTGGGACATATCGGGGAGCTAATTATCCAAAGAATGTACTCATTCCTGGAACATGCTACGTTTTTGAGGCCGTAGTGGCACAAGCTACCTTGATTAACAGTTGTATTTCTTTTCTATCTTACACAGAGTCATATTTGTTATAAGTGTCCCCTTTTCGTGCCTTCCTGTTTTTATAAACAAAACGTGTGCTGTTGTCATAAATTTTGCTTTTCATGCTATCAGTCTTCATAAGAAGGTCGGATAATTAGGTTTACGTAAAATCAATATCATAACGATAATGAAAACATGTTTATACCACGATGGTTTCGGTCCTGTCAGAATTTTTTTGATATATTGAGAATGTCCAAGAAACACTTAATGAGACGTGAGCATATCTTAGCAACAGCTATGCTATTGTTAAAAATAAGCAAACAATTCAATTTCCAGGTTTGATTTGTTTGCGTGTACAATGAAGGTTAAAAATTCGAAAATGATTTGTTCGTTAAGGTAACGTCGATCTATTTTTACAATTGTAATTATATGAAGTAGTGAGAGAGTCAGGACACACGAGAATAATTAAATCAAAGACCCTTCACGAATTTGGAATTCGTACACTTGTAAATAAGAAGCATCTGCCTAACATTGCCCAATTTAGGATATTGAGTGTCAGCAACCTTTAAGTGTTAGTATATATCGAATGCTACCGTAGAGGGATCGATCACGATTTCGGTCGAAGCGACGAAAATCGGTAGGATCGATTCCCTGTAAATTTATATTTGCAACTAATGTAAATTGATCAATAAACAATAACTTTCTCATGTCCGTACGCTCGACTATTTGAAAGCTTGTCAGTAAAATGGATTTTCTGTCTACTATGAAAAGGTGTATTGTCCAAAATCAAATTAGAGAAATGGGACTTGAGTTGTGATCTTGTTCAACTGCACACACCATTTGAGCAAAGTTTCAACCAAATATCTGCGTTTAGCTTTTGAGCATTCTGCGGTAGTGTACTCTTTGTAAAACGTTTACCAAAGTTTCTAAGTAAAAAAGGCATAAGTCTGGAAATACAGTACTGCTGATAGAGGTACACGTCGTGTCGTACTAATCTACACTGTCAGTATGAGTAAGCACAGCAAGTCTCAGTTGAATATCTTATGTAATGAAGCCCACCCGCTTAGCTCAGTAGGGAGAGCGTTGGTCTACAGATCGCGGGGTCGCGAGTTCGATCCCCGGGCGGGGCGTATGTTCTCCGTGACGATTTGATAAAAGACATTGGTCTGAAATCATTCGTCCTCCACCTCCGATAATTCATGCGGGGAAGTTGGCAGTTACTTCCGGAGAACAGGTTTGTACAGGTGCAGAATCCAGGAACACTGGGTAGGTCAACAGCCCGCCGTTACATGACTGAAATGCTGTTGAAAAACGGCGTTAAACCCAAAACAAACAAACTTATGTAATGAAGTAGATATTGGACTTTATAAAATGTCTAAATTAAAAAGGGGAATAACTCTTGAAATACTGCAGATAGAGTTATACAACTTGCCACATTAATGAACAGTGTCATCCTGAGCAAATACGTCAAAATCTCAATTGAATACCTTAAGTATAGAAGATATTCGACTTTATCTAAATAAAAAACCCACTTTAATCAAAGGAGAGCCAATGCGACACTGACGCTGACGCTGAGGTGAGTGCAATAGCCCTCGCAGTTCTTCGAATAGTTGAGCACATATACCAACAAGAAAATAGATAGAAGGTAAGCAAAACATATGAATTGAGTAAAAACATCCCCTTTTAATTTCATTTTCAAATAAACAAAATAAAAATGCACTTTTATAAAATTTGTCAATGAAAATGTATAAAACTGAAGTATGCTAATGCTAATAATCTGGTCTTCAAAGGAAAATAAAAAAGAAGATATTTTCAAACAATAGTATATTTTTCCTCCATGCATTAAAATATTTACTTTATGGCAACGTTGAATTAAAATGATGAATATAATGAATGTAATCATTGATAGAGCTGCTTGCTGGTACTAGATTAAAGACTTTAAAAGTGGTTCTTTCATTAGCATTTAGATCATGTGACGGTTGCCCAGCCTTGTTGTTGAGTACGTACCAAACGATATACGAATCAGAGTCTGATGATATTAAGTATAACACAATCACTTGAAATGGATTGCTGACATTAAAACATTATTATGGTGGATTTCAAACTAATCGGAAGGGAAAATATTAGTGCTAAGATATAGTATATTAGTAACTATAACATAAGGTCACGACATTTGAAAATAAAATAAAATAGTTCTAAATTTATACATTTTAGAGTATTTCAAAATCGGCCACTGATTTTATAGCTTACTTTACAAACTAACTGTTTCTCATAGATGTGATAGTAAAATATTTTCTTGGATAAATAGTTACAACTTTTGCAAATTTCTTAACAGGGGTTCCTCAAAAATGTCTTTCATCGTAATGGTTAGCGACTCACATCACAGATGAGCCGCGCCATGAGAAAACCAACATAGTGCGTTTGCGACCAGCATGAATCCAGATCAGCCTGCCCATCTGCGCAGTCTGGTCAGGATCCATGCTGTTCGCTTTTAAAGCCTATTGCAATTAGAGAAACCGTTAGCGAACAGCATGGATCCTGATCAGACTGCGCGGATGCGCAGGCCGGTCTGGATCCATGCTTGTCGCAAGCACACTATGCTGGTTTTCTCATGGTGCGGTCTTAATGACTTCCAAAGATAGCAGCCTCATCATAGGCCAAGGTTAGCTTTTTATACAAGCAAGTTAGTGGCGGGCCCGTTTATTATGTTACTATGCAACATAGCCGAAATTGAAAGATCTGTGGACTAACTATAAACAGTACCATCATTTAGTTCAAAGTTAAGGGAAATTGTAAAAACAGACAGTTATATAGGTAAATTCCTGGGTCAAATGTCATGTAAATTGTCGTCAATGTGATGTGTGTGTAAGGTGTGTATGTTTAGTACTATTACGTTTTTTCCTATTTATGTTTGTTTTTATAATTATATATATACTGCTATAGGAAATTAAACATTCTTATATCCGTATCGTACTAAACTTGTTATCTGTTATTCACATTGATTTAGGTATACTTAAAAAAGCAATACGTTTTTCCGCCATTCAACGTAACGTTAACTTCATGACGTCACGTCCGTTGTTTTATTATGTATTTATCCTGATGAAGGCGTAAGCGCCGAAACGTTGATAAAAGATAAATATTCACGTGTTGTTGTTGAATTTTACCATCGTATAGGTCTGTTAGAAAATAGCAGGGAAATGAATGAAAATAATACGGATTCAAGAATAAAAAGCAAATGAAGGCTTATCTTCCATTACTGAACAACATTTTTCCCAATGCATGTTTTTTTTGCAATTAAATATACAAAAATCATACATATCGACCTAAATCGTTTTAGTTATTTGTATATATTGCGAAAGGGCTTTGCCAACCATCAAAGATATATTTAACTTTATTAATTATTAATTTTTTAATCGTGCATGTAGAGTTTTATTCATTAATATATGTCATGCAGTAACCAGCGATTGTTAAGAAAAAAAAACTTCCATTTTTAGTTGGTAGTTCTCTTTTACATAATGTCGGTTCGTTTCTACTTGTGTTGTAATATTTTGTACGGTTGGGCAATAGACCATCAATGGAATATTTTTCAATTATGCTTGAAGAAAAAGGTGTTTTCAGCTGAAGGTAGACAACAGATAAGATTTAACATATCTCAAACTTACATAATAACCTAAGTTTAACTAAACCCTTTCTATGCTTTAGGCTTACACATAAAACTAAGCTGAGCTTAAAGCAATTGGTTAAAACAAATAAAATTTAAAATATTACTCGTTAGAATCATAGAATACAACTAAGTGAAAAAGTTTAGACCTTGTTTTGTGTCCGTCGTGAGAGTAAATAAAATTGTGCAACAAATCATCTCACCACTGTGTAAATAGATCTTGTTTTAATCTGACCTAATATTTTATGGTTCTATTATCAAGATGTGTTATACATTTATGCGGAAGCAAAAATGTTGATTTCTGCTAAACCATTTTTTATATCTTTTAGGATAGTATTCATTGTCTGTTAAGTTTATCTATAAATTAACCACTTAGCAAACAATGAAAGGACATGATAGAATATACAATCTTGCATTATTTTTGTATTATTTTTTCGTTTATGAAATCTATATTTACAGAGAATAATAAAAACTTTTTAATTTCAATTAGAGTAGTGTGTAAGCGAAATATTTGTTTGAAAATACATTTATATAATATTCATTAACAAACATACTACCCCTATAGTCTTGTTTATAGAAATTATAGAGGCAGAACAGTGACAAACGGTATAAATAGTTTAGGTTACTGCTGTATAGATATTCTCAATTTTTAGTGACTTACGTGTACGTTAATATGCGGATCATGTAAAATAAAGGGAATATTTAAAGCCGCGCCATGATGAAAAACTACATAGTGCGTTTGCGACCAGCATGGATCTAAGACCAGCTTGCCCATACATCGCGTAGTCTTGGTCAGGATCATTGCTGTTGCTAACGGGTTCTCTAATTCCAATAGGCTTTGAATGCGTTGAGAGAATTCATGAACCAGACTGCGCGGATTGCTCAGGCTGGTCTGGACCCTTATGGTCGCAAAGCCACTATGTTTGGTTTCTCATGGCGCGGCTCTTTTGTCTTGTTTTTAGTGAATATGGCAATATTTTCACTGAGATGTGAGAATCATTCAAAATATTTTCATGAGCGGTAACGAGAGTGAAAATATGAACAATTTCTCACTTTTCAAGTGTTGTTGAGATATTCTATATTCATGGAATACAAAGAAATTTTCTTTTTATTTTATTATTGTATTTTATTGCTTAAATTTCGTTGAGATATGCTTTTAGCACATTTTTAATCTCAGGCGCGGGATATCAGACGCGCGTTAACGTAACTGACGTCAGACGTGTTGTGTCGTTTAGAAAGGTGCACACACGGACTTTAAGTTCCTTTTCATTTTATTTAACACTTTCTTTGCACGAGGGGCGGTTTTTAACGTCGGGCTCAATAATTTCACGAGGGCGCAGCCGAGAGAAATTTTTTGTACGAGCGTATTACCGCCTGAGTGTTTATATAGTGTTTAAAACACGGTTTTTGCTATAAGTTATTTCGATTCTAATTTAATTTTTTTTTTTTTGCCCTTATCTATTAAAGTAGATAAAAAATAGAGAATATTAGGTTTCTGTCTGATAATTTTTATTTATTACGGCGGGTTGAAGAATGTTATTTAATTAGGCGAGGCTCTGCCGTGCCTTTAGATTTTTTGGTAGACGAGCCTAATAAATTTAAATTTATTCAGACAGTAATCTATTATTCTATTTATCTACCTGTTTCTGTTTTTAGAAAGTCGTGGAAAGAGCAACAGCGTGCAGACTGGACGTCATATATTATGGACGTTTTGTTGTGTAATTCGTTCGTGGAAAATTGAATAAATGCATATACTTTTTTGTTTCTTGGATATAAAACTTTTGATTTTACCACTTATTTTCTTAGGTTGAACATTTCCTAACATTGATACTGTTTCTATGAAAAAATTCGGGAAAAACTTCTGGTTTTCATAATTTCCGGCTGGAAGTGCTGGTTAAAGTGAATTAGCAATATCTTTTTTGTTTAAGGATAAATAAAACTTGATTTGACCACTCATTTTTCCAAAGTTACTGAAATTTCTAAAACAATGTTGTTGAATTTAATTGCAAAATTTTGATAAAATAAGTGATTCAATTCCTAGTTCCGCAAAAGTGGATATCTGATGAATGACTAGATAAAACAAAGTTTATTAGCAGCGCCGTTTTAGCGCTATATCTTATTTGAGGGTGAGGATATAATAGGTAGCGCTCTTTCTTTGTCGCAACAAAAACATTGACGCCACCATCACGTTTAACGTGACGGTCATTCTTGCGTTTGCGTGTTTTACGGAGAAAAGAATTTGAGGAATTCTTGCGCATAACGTTTTGAATTCTCATTAAGTTATAATTAATTTTTAATTATTTTCTATAAAGAACAAAGTGAGACTTCAATTTTTCATTCTGTTGTATCGCAAATAAAGCGGCATACCTCCAGATCGTTCGACTTCTAAAAAAAATTTTTATTTTTTTGATATCTTGAAATAAGTGAAATATTTCTTAAGTAGGCTTTAAAACTTTATTTATGGCGCAAAATTATGCTTTCGGTAAACTTGATATTTTTGCTGTTTTTTCTACTTTTACGATTGTAAATCGAAAAGCGTTTGTCTCGCATTTTAACTCAGGTTAACTGTCTCGTTTATATATTATCTATATTTTGAATGTCAGTTTTCACTACTTCAGCGATTGCGCCACTATTGGTTTACACGTCGACGGGAAAATGTCTTATTTCACGCGGCTCGGTCGGGGTTCGTCTTTCCCGACGGGGTCATCTTTTGTTCTTGATTTGGAATTTTTATAATATTTGAACAATATTTCTTATTGTAATGTTCATAATTGCCACACCTTCCAAACTAAATAAAAAATATTTTTAAGCCAAAAATCAGAGGATACTGCTTTAAATTTTAATTACTGTAACAATGGTTCATGTAGCTTAGATCAGCAAAGATATATCATTTTCAGTGAATGATATGCAGATGTGGAGTGTTATGGATTATTTCTACTGAATAAAAAAAATCAGTTTTTCAGCAGTTAGGCATAAGTTAATGCGTTATCCCTTATAAACGGAAGCATATTTCTAAAATGCCAAACTACTGTTTAGAAGTATATGCAGATTAAACAACTTCAACAAAAACAAAAAAACGGACTATAAGGGTACAAGTCCTAAAATTATATAAAATGAATATTTTATAAAACTAGGTACATCTGGATTAATGATTTGTTTTTTCGACCCGTTAAACTAAAGCGTACGTTTAATTTTGTCAGAAATATACAAGGAGGTAAATGATTATATTTGCGTTATTTTATTAGTTGCTCGATCTGGGGATGCTGTTTGTTGCATAACTTATAAAATGTAGATCTTATGAGGCGCGCAAGCAACGTGTGTTATCCAGACCTTGCATAAATCCAGGAGACAGGATACTAATGTTCTAGCCACTGTTATTAGATCCTTTTATATATTCCTCACCTTTTATTTTGATGTTTTGTTTGTCAAACAAAATCTTCTGTTGTTATGATATGTTTGAAGTTTATATATTATATATAACTGTATATAACCGTGGTCAGATTCATGCTTTTAAATGGTAATAGCTGTCAGTAACATTCATTAACATAAGGTATAATACGGATTTTTTCTGCCTGTTCGTTGTGAACAGATGTGAATTACACGCGGAATTTTCGACAGAATTAATATTGGTTATAATATTGTTCAGTATATTCAATTTGTTGGAACACGGTATTTTACGTTTTGGGATTACTTTCTTAATTAAAAGGATAACACTAAAAATTCTCTCTTGTTAAAACAAAGTTCATAAAAATATGGCAATATATGATAGAAATAGCACTGAAAACAATAACATAAAAACACAGTTTTCATTTTTATATGAGCCGCACCATGAGAAACACCACATAGTGCATTTGCGACCACCTGTGCATTCGCGCAGTCTGGTCAGGATCCCGGTGTTCGCTGGAGGTTTCTTCTATTGCAATAGGCTTTGAAATGCGAACAAGCATAGATCCTGACCAACGCGCAGTCGCAAATGCACTATGTTGGTTTTCTCATTGCGCGGCTTTTATTATATCTTACGTACTGTAGTAACGTAAATCACAATAATTGCATAAAATGCTACAATTACTTTACATATGCTTTTGAAAATAATAAAGGCGTGATAGGTAAATAGGTAAAGCCTTAACCTGACCTAAAATTCGATGAATGCTGATCGGTATATCATCTTTTGTATTATGTTGACGCTGTAAAAATAGCATTAATAAAAGTAGCGTTTTTAACAACTTAAAAATTATTCTATGTAACAAAATTTCTTGCAATTCAGTAGTTTAAAATAAATATTTAAAATCACTATTTAGCGTTTGGATATTTCTTATAAAGAAATTACCCAGATGCTAACATCAGTTTTTTATTCCTCGCTATAATGGTTATTCGTTTGTTTTAAAGATCATTTATTGGTACAGGCAACCATATGCGATATTTATTCAGTATACTTTTAGACAGCTTTGTATTCCAATAATGTGGTACAACTTTTTACATTTACAATTTTTTAAACAGTATTCTCATTTGCTTGCTTTTATAACGGTTATGTAATTCCTTTCTCTCTCTTTCAGTTTATAAAAAGCATAAGATATTTGTATTCGATAACTCGTTATCTCGAATATCTCGGGATCGAGCGTTTTAATTCGAAGTTAATCGAAATTGACTTATTAATTGATATTTTTAAGCTCGTCTTGACTTTTTGTGACGGGACTGTGAAATTGTCTTCGAGTATCGAAACTCGACACTAAATGATATTTTATGCTGTCTTTTTGTGACGGGACGTGAAAAATGTCTTCGAGATAATCGAAACTCGACTTAATGGATATTTTACAGCACGTATCTTTTTGTGACGGGACGTTGAAAATGGTTTTCGAGATAATCGAACTCGACTTATTTTATTTAAATGAATATATTCAACTATCACCAACTGATCTACATTTTATGCACGTCTTTTTGGACGGGACGTGAAATTGTCTTCGTGATATGCGATTTTTTGAGATTAGCGAGTCGTGATATCGAGTTTTAACATGTGTTGGGTTTGAATATATTTCTGTGAGTCTATTCAGATTTATTTCGAACTTGTTATATAAGTTTTATTTCAGTTTATCATCACTGAGTTCCTTTTTTTGGTCTTCATACATTACAATTTCCGCTTCGAGGGCGGGTTTGTGCGGGGTTCGATCCCCGGCACGCGTCATTCCATAAGCGTGATATATATTTATAAATATATTATGGGAAAAATGATACTAGTAGTTCCTCGCTTTGGCGCTCGGCATTAAGTGGGTAGTGCTAGGACTGGTCAGCCGGTGTTGTCTGGATTAATGTGACCAGGTGGGGTATCATGTCACGTGTCTACGGGCAATGGTATTCAGTGAGGCAGCTCTTTAAAGTTTGGCTTGTGCTCAACTGTACAAGTAGGTCAACGTCAGTTTATATGACTGAAAAAGTTTGTGGAAAATGGAGGTAAAACCCGAACACACACACTCACTCATACCAGTTTCACCAGATACTAATATCTAATAATTACTTATGTAGGTTTCGTTCATTCGCAATCAAAGTTTTTAGATCTGGTCCCTAATTTGCAAATCAATTCGCCAGTACTTTGCATTATGTTAGTTTATATGGTGATTTCATAAAGGCTTTGTTATTGGGCCGATAACTGAAAGTATCGGCGAAGGTGCCTCGTGTCAGCAGGGCCGTTAAAATATCCTTATTAATTCAATGAAAATTTATTAATCATATCTTGAGAATTTTTGTCATAAAATTATACCGTCGTTCATTATTATTAATTTGTGACGTTGACCATAAAGTCGAAAGTCATTGAAAGACTGTTTTGTTTTTTTGTTTTTTGTTTTACATATTTTTTGCAGGCCATCTGAATAATTCACATCCCTTACTGAAGGCATAATTTTATTAAAATTAACCGAAGCCCATTGCTCACTTTGAGTCTATCTTCCGTTAATATCTTAATTTAACATTTTGTATTGTCACAAGTTACTGTAGGAAAGATGAGCGCTAAATCTGTATTCGTCATCAATTTTTAAGGTTAGTTGACGAAACTCTAGTTCTGACACGAGTTGATTTTAATATGGCCCAGTTGACTGAAACCAAATCAGAACTTGTATAGCTTTCGTTCGAGTGATTACACCAGTCAGATTTTAGAAGTGATATTGGCCCAGTGAACTTACTGTTATAAATGTGAAAAAATACATATTCATAATTTAATGCAATTATTTATAATTGTGACTGCCAAAATTTTTTAATTGTTTATCTTTTATATCAATGAAATGGTTATCATTGGTTAACATGTGGGAAGTAGTTCTGGATACATTATTGTCGATTACTCCCTTTATGACTCTAAATGTGATGAATGGAATGTATGTCGTTTTCTAACCAATGTATAGTATGCATATTCTCATCTGTTTATGTTTTATTGGCCTTATGGAAATTTAACTATTCATAGCAAATTGCAATGTTTTATAGGAACATCTGCATTTAGTTTTTTTGTTTTCAGGACCTCCATTAGACTATTTATTATTTTTTTGTCTTTTTATAACATTCGGAGGAAGTGGTTTCCCAGACTAAATTTAAATTAATTATTTTTGTGTGTATGTTTGTTCATCATTTCGAGAAGTGGCTATTTATATTTAACCTTCACAATAGATAAACGTTTGCAATTATATTGAATACGGCGTATAAAATTAAATGGGGCATGCACAATTTCATGCAGAGTTGGCACTGATAACTATATAACCCCCCCCCATTTATAAATATAGCAAAACAATAATAATAAAACAAAAAAAAATAGCTAAGTCACACGTTTGGTCAAAATGTACCTAAGATATTGTCAGCAATTACAATCTAAAACATTGAAAATTAACGATAAATGTATCTCTGGTAACACATTATACACATATTTCAGTTCATTTTAATGTCTGAAAAAATATGGTCATGTTCTTACTGATTACTCTTTCACTGTATTTCCCAACCCCCCCCGAGATTGATTGCGTAGGTTGGAAATGATTAAATTATACACAAAGTCTACAAACTGTACTTTCATCAAAGGATTTCCATTCATCTTCATTTTTTAATACAAGTCATATTATCTTTACTTTCAAATTAATCAGATTTGTATCAAATTTACGTTTCTTGATACGTTTTCTGTAATCAGGCACAATTCTTCACTATCAGACCCCGCCGTTTGATTTATTATAATAAAACGATTATATTTCTTTTCAAGCTAAAATTAGCCATGGGTCTTACGTGTCTTTTTCATATCTTTTTCTAATGAAAGCGTTTAACCAGATAATCGGCGGATATGTATGTATTATTTTACGCTGGAAGTAATATTACCTTGAAGACGTCGTTCGTTTAATAGGTACTCTTCTGTTCTGTTTCTGTTAAAACATTTCTCTTGCCCCTGGGCCATCTCTGCGGTTGGCTGACTTTTACGAGCCTGCATTTGCATGCATTTAAAGTGTAGACCAGCTTGGTATAAGCTTAACTTTATTTCAAAGTAACTGAGATTAAATTGTAAATCTTTGAGTTCAACATTTTTAGTGCGATCAATTCGTAACAGAAAATGCCAAAATACTTCAAGAAATTGGGAAAAGCACCAAAATGGCATCAGCTATTTTTTAAAGCTTGTGAAAACATTTTTTTCATGGGACCCTTTTTGTTATCTGTCTAGATGGCCGATATAGCGGCATTTTTCCAAAATGGCCACCAAACACTCAATATTTGCCTTTGAAGATTCTAATGAAAGGTCATTATATTTTCATTCACCCCCAAAATGCACTAAATTTGAATGTATATAATAAAATAAATCCTAAATTTGCTTAATGCAAAATATAACAATTCTATATGATGTTGTTTCTTTCTGTTTCCATGGTTACGGCAATAATCTAACCTTTAAAACTTAGTTTAATTTTGTATCATTGTGTAGTTTTTCATATTTTAAAGAATGTTTTGTTTTTTAATATTGTAATTTATATTCTTTCACTTGAATCACTCACAGCAGCATATTGAAACATTGTTGTTATTCCCCTTTCAGTATTTCGCCAGATTTGGGCTTATGGAAGTTGCCCCTGTATGCATGTCTATACGTCAGCCATGGCAGAGTGGGAGACTGCATTAACTTTGCTACTACTGCAGAATTTTCATGATATGTTGTACATGGATAGATGGCAATGCAAGAGAATTCCAATGGCATTTAAAGTTGTCCTTAGCAACAAATCGTGGTTGCTATGCAACTATAGTGCACGGTTATGACACAAAGTGTCATCCTGCATTTCTTCAATACAAAGGAGAGATTGTTTCTGAGAAATTTTACACAGACTGAGGGACAAATTGAGAACAATGCTTGTTATATTATTTTCTCCTCTTGTACATCATTTTGTCGTCTGTATGTGGTCATCATTTGCAATGGCGGATTCTTCAATAACTTCAAAATGAAATTTCTAAGTCTTCTTTATGAAACCTTGTTTATTGTTGGTAAGTATTATGGAGTATGTGTGAAGGTCAATTATACTTTGATGCTGTATAAAATGGTAGTTTCTTTGGACATCCAAGTAGACAACTACCCACTTTCAGCTGGTGGACTTCGAAATGCAAGAATAGATTATAGCGACGTGCTAGTAGGATCAAATGAATCAATTTTCATTATTATGCACCCGCAGTCACAATGTGCTGCGTAATAAATTGCTAACTGTGTAACAATGAAGGTGTAAGGCTTGAAATATAATTGTTGCTTTCATGGACTACACTTAGTACATTCTGTGAAATATATTACTCTGACAGTGAGTGAAATCATGAAATAAGGTACATGTCAGCACTCTGGTCAGTATCAAACTGCACAAGATTGGAACTACTTTAGTTAACTTGCATAGGTGTGAGAGCTTTCAGTATACTTTTGACAAATTACGTCTGTCCTCGCAGACTTTATCGAAGGGGTGCAAATGGCACTTGAGGGGCTATTGGTGCGTGACTGGGTAATGAGACATACAAGAGGACCATGATGGTCTGAATCGCTCCCTCTTCCGAACATGACCATGTTTTGAGTATGACGTTGTTTTTTTCTATTATTTGGTATTGTGACTTGTTTTTGAGTCATGTTGACCCATTTAGAACTTGACCTAGATATTATCAAGATAAAAATTCTGACCAATTTTTCAAGAAGTATCTATTGAAAAATATTGGGTCTCTAGAGAAGGTACAAGGTTTTTCTATTATTTGTCTATGACTTGTTTCGAAGGTAGGTGACCCTGTTTTGAATTTATCTAGATATCATCTATGTGAACATTCTCACTAATTTTCAGATGTTCTCATGAAAATATGGCCTCTAGAGAGGTCACAGGGTTGTTCGATTTTTTTACCTACTGGCTAGATTTTTAGGCAACGTGACCAAGTTCTAACTTACTAGATTCTTCAAAGCTGATCATTCTGACAATTTTTATGGGAGATCCATTCACAAGTTATGGCCTTCTAGAGAGGTCACAAGGTTTTCTCTTTTTTTAGGACCTACTGACCTAGTTTTTGAACCGCACATGACCCTGCTTCGGATGTTGACCTAGAAAAACATCAAGATGAACATTCAGACCAACTTTCATACTGATCCAATGATACATATGGCCTCTAGTGGAGGTCACAAGGTTTTTTTTTTATTTGATCTACTCACCCGGGTTTTAAGGCACGTGTACCAAGTTTTCAAATTTGACATAGATATATCATGGTGAAACAGTCTGACAAATTTTTATGGAGACATCCATTCACAAAGTATGAGCCTCTAGAGAAGGTCACAAGGTTTTTTCTTTTTAGACCTAACTGACCTTAGTTTTTGACCACACATGACCCTGTTTAGATTGACCTAGATTTCATCATGATAAACATTCAGACCTACTTTCATACAGATCCATGAAAAATATGGCCTCTAGAGACGGTCACTAGGTTTTTCAATTATTGACCTACTGACTAGTTTTTGACAGCACGTGACCCACTTTCGATCTTGTCTAGATATCAAAAGTTTTTTTTTCCCCCATAGGTGAACATTCTGAACCAATTTTCATGAAGATCCTTCATGAAATTATATGGGCCTTAGAGAGCGTTCACAAGGTTTTTCATATTTTTAAACCTACTGACCTAGTTTTTGACCGCACGTGACCTAGTTTCAAACTTCGACTAGTATCATCAGATGAAACATTCGACCATTCTTCATACAAGATCCATGAAAAATGTGGCTTTAAAGAGGACACATGGTTTTTTCTATATTTGACCCTTACTGACCTGTTTTTGATGGCACGTGACCCCAGTTCGAACTTTACCTAGATATCATAAGATGAATGTTCTGACCAATTATCCATGAGATTCTTGTGTAATATATGGCCTCTAGAGAGGTCACAAGGTTTTTTTTTCTAATTTTTAGACCTACTGACCTAGTTTTTGATGGCACGTGATCGTTTCAAACTTGACCTAGATATCATCAAGGTGTGAACATTTGACACCTTTCATGAAGATCTTGTGATAAATATGGCCTCTAGACGAGGTCACAAGGTTTTTTCTATTTTAGACCTACTGACCTTGTTTTTGAAGGCCGTGTCCCAGTTTTGATACTTGACCTTAGATATAATCAAGATGAACATTCCTCAAGTTACTCCTTTTATTTAATTTCAGTTAAATGTCAGAAATAGTTTTTCAGTTTCGTTTTGGTTTTACGCCGTTTTTAACCATTTTTTCAGTATGTGTAACGGCGGGCAGTTAACATTATCCAGTGGTTCCTGGTTCTGTACCGTTACAAACTGTCTCCGCAAGTACTGCCAACTTTCCCCACATGAATTATCAGAGGTGGAGGACTATGATTTCAGACCACAATGTCGTATCAATTAGTCAAGGAGTGCATACGCCCGCTGAGGATCGGAGACTCGCGGCCCCGCGATCCGTTGACCCGCTACTTACCTACTGAGCTAAGCGGGCGTGCTTCAGAAATAGATATAAGTGCAATTTTTACTTGTAGAAATTATAGTTTCTGCCTCATTAATTTATACCCCCGTTACACTCAGCAACGTTCCCATACGTCGTAAATTACTAGCTGGACGCAGTAAGAACTTGTAAATGTAGAGAAATACAGTAGATTCGTTAGAACATGATAATTTTATTATGGTCTTCATGAGGGTAGGAACGCGGTTAGAATTTTGGACATGTTCATAACAAATGTAGTGAGAACGCTGGTCTAATAAGGATGCAGGAAGGACGTGTAATGATGTAACTAAAAAACCTAGTAGGACTTAGTAACATGCTGGGGGCGGACGGGAATGGTGCATGGGCGGGCTCACTGCCGCTGTCATGGGGTTATCATTGGTTCTTGCTACGTCATTGAAGTTTAACTACACTTATCTACGATTGTGGGCTATTGCTATTGCTTCGTCTATGGAAGTTATTTCACAACGTCTCCGCTTGTGCTGCTATGACCATGCTACGTGCATGCCACATGGTAGTGATTCGCATAAGGTTATTAATCGCTTTTTCGGTCTTACACATCTCTGTGTCTCAGTTTTGCAGCAAAGGTTCGCACCATGATTGGTTCAGATTCTGAAAATTAAGTATGAATACTGGATACAATTCCCAATCACTTCGTTTTCAATCAAGTAATGGGTATCAAACATCTTCTGGAAATTACCACATTATCATCGGACTCAGCTAGCACGGGCAGCTTGTTGTGGACGTGTTTGGACCTCCGTATATTCTTTCACACTGCTTTTGCTTATTCCAACGCAGTCTCTCTATAAGATTTTTTCTTCATTGGGGCGTTGGTGGGGTGGGGGGTCGTCGTTTATTTGTAATTTGGTTGTTGAGTGTAGATGCGGACCAATTATGTCAATATAACTTGCAGAAGAATTAAAAAATGAGGCGATGGCGTAGTATTATATGTAGCCGACGAATGCTTGAAAAGGTGATAAGCATATGTTAAAGCATGGTAAGCGAGTGTGCAATCTGACTGTTCGTTATCTTAAATTGTAGTAAAGATCACACTGGACGTGATGAGCGATTGAACGTGTTGGACACCGATAGAACAGGATAAAGGATGTTAAAAGCGCGACAGTTTGAACTTTTGAAACTGCAATATTTTTCGAGTTTGTTCCCCGTCCCACCGCCGTCATTATTTTCAGGATGCTGTATGTTCTTCATGGTCTTTGCCTTGAGTTTGATCAGGGCATTGTGACTGTTTCATTATATGCTTATGACTATTAAACTATAAAACCTCTGTTTTATGGCACTACTGTGCTTACAATTTGACAAAAACTGAATATTATGGGACATGCAAATGTCAATTTTGATTACGTGATCAACCAGCAATGTCTTTTTCAAAAGATTCTTGATGTTCTGTTAGGCCAGGGATGTTAACATTGGGTCTATCACACTAATTATATTAATGAATTATATAGTTTTTTTAAGTGTCATTACTTCTTTAGTGTATATTTTTTTGAAATTAATACAGCTACACTTACAAATTCTGAGTCACGGAAAACTTAATGACTGAGTGAAAAACACATAGTCATTTATTCACTAAATAACATTCTGACTAAAACTTCGTTTGCTCAAACCTTGATAATTCGAAACCATTCTTCAATTTATCTATCGTCTGGTCCCAAACAATTCATTTATAATATATTTTTCGATCACTCATACTACCGATAATTCGAATAAATTTAGTCGGTCTGAATGGTTCCAGTTAACGAAGTTCGAATGTATGTTAATTAATTAATTTACAATTGTTGTAAATTTCTTGCCACAGGACTGTTTTTTGCCATTTTTAAACATTCTTGATATGCAGTTACCATTTTTACTTAATTTTTGATTATTTAAATGTATTATGACTTTTCCTTCTGCTAATAGCACTTTTATCCATTGGGGAGACAACTTTTTTCATTTTTGTTGGGAGAGCGGTTTTTTGGTCAATATAATATGTTTGGATTTTTTCAGGCAGCGTGGTTTTTGCTTATTATTCTGATGACTGTAAGTGTCAATAGAATATTTTTTATTTATTTAATTATATATTTTGATTATATATACATTTTTGGCGGCCATCTTGGATTTTTCGGCTTATTGGATTCCCTGTTTCTGTAGGTGTGGGTTCATGTCATTTTTTTTATTTTGCCCTATAGTAGTTATGTACCAAGTTTCATGCTTTTCCCATTTTTTGAAGTATTTTTACACCATTTTACTTGACTATTTATGTATTACCTTTGAAGAGATTTAAACCAATCTAACTACAAAAACCTCCATGGCAGAATTGACGTAAAACATTTTATTGACACGGCGGCCCGGATTCGATTCCTGACGCGAACATACTTTTTCTTCTTCTTGATTTGGCATTTCTAAGATAGTTTATAGAAACTAAAACTCATATTCTAATGTTCATAAGATGACCAAACTTAAATTTTAAAGAAAGATCATTTTTATACAAAATCTGGTGGTCAGTGTCTTTAAGTAAGAAAAATGTTATCTTGGTTTCATTCTTGAAACTTACATAATTTATATACTTTCTACATAATTTAAAATTAATGTTTCAATGAATCATTGCAAATTTCACTTTTATTCCATTTATGACTGATCGCTGATTACTTTGTTAGAAATAATTATTTTAGCTCGACTATTCGAAGAATAAGTAAAGCTATCCTACTCACCACGGCGTCGGCGTCGACGTCGGCGTCACAGCTTGGTTAAGTTTTTCGTACCAGGCCACTTTTTGACAAAGTCTTTTAAGATTAATCTTTGTTATGTCAACACTGTTTACAATCAACACGTCCCTAGGTTTTAGCAGAGTTCATAAACTCATCAGGATTTTGGCCTGAATTTATGGCCCCTTTTAAACTTAGAAATCTTGTTATGTTTTTCAGGACAGTTCACATTTTTTGTGAAGGTGTTTGACTTTTGGCTTTTAAAAACTTTCATCGCTTGTTTATTATAACTGTTTCTATCTGTAGCAAGAGAAACATAACGCTGTCAACTATTTTGGCGGATTTAATAGCCCTTTTTGGACTTGGAAAATTGTACAATTTTTTTGAAGTTTATTTTTGTCAAAATTCATTTTGACATGTTGCTTTGAAACTTTGAACTTATTTTTCATCATGATTTTATACTTGTAGGCAAGATTACATAAACTCTGTCAACTATTTTGCTGAATTATGGCCTTTTGACTTGGTATTTGGTTAGTTTCCTACAAGTCCATATTTTGTCAAAACTATTTACATGTTGCTTTGAAACTTTGAACACTTGTTTATCATCTGATTTGCATCTGAAGACAAGAGAAAATAACTCTGTCAACTATTTTGGCTGAATTATGGCCCTTTTTGGACTTGGAAATTGGTTCAGTTTTCATACAAGTCAACGTTTTATCAAAGCTAATTGACATGACATTATGACTTTGAAACCTTTAACAATTGTTTATCATCATGATTCCTATCTGTAGGCAAGAGTACATAACTCTGCCATTTTTGTTTTGCGGAATCATGGCCCTTTTTGACTTGGAAATCAGTTAAGTTGTTCGTACCAGTCTGTATTTTACCTAACCTGTTTGTCATATGGCTTTGAAAATTGACCACTTGTTACATTCTAGTCTAATAACTTATGACAAGGACTTTGTCTCAGTTATGGCCCGTATTTTAGATATAGAAAGTTGTAGGTTCCTACATTCGATATTTTGTTATTAAGTTTTTTTTATGGCTTTGAAATTTTGAACACTTGCTTACCAACATGGTCACACTTTGCCATCAGTGCTAGGACTAAACAAATCCTACAAATGATGGTCGGTTTGTTTGGTCTTACTGTTCCTTTTCTATTATCTGAAAAATTCTCAGGAAAACTATTTTGACCCTATACTTCTATCAATGCTTCCAATAGTCGAGCGACGCTGTCATATCAGTCAGCTCTTGTTGTTTTAAACGTCACCGTTTGTCTTATAAAGTTTTAAGTTTAATAACATTATCTGAATACCCCGGCAATCATGAGCTAATTAGCGTACACGTGGGGTTGGTTGGTGGGTTCAACACATGTATTTTGAAAGGGGCACCTCTTAAAAAATCTTTATTGTGCTTCAGGTTGCATTTATGTGGTAAAACATTTGACAGAAAAACAGGTAGAGATTTTATTTGTGGTTTAATTTTGTGAAAATGGTATTGTTTTGCCAAAATATCGCGATGCAGTGCAACCGAGTATACATTTCCAAGCACTGTTACCTGTATTAAATTTTATAGAAATGGCGGAGAAAAACTTCTCCTTCATGAAGCGGTACGGCTGAAAATTTGCCAACAGTTTTATCAACAAGATGAAAAAATATGTTGTTATTGACCTGTGCCTTGTCTTTTATTTAACTGTGCCCGCAAGAACCTTTCGTATGATATATTCACACCAGAGAAATAATTGGCGATCACTTTGCTAGAAAAACGTTTATGGGCGAAAAACAGAACGGGAAATAAATGTTGTGCATGGGCTACATATGTGGATTATTAATTACTTTAAAAAAAAAACCCGCAGATTTTTAAATATTAATGATGATGATGATAATTTACACTACATGTTTCGTTTAGATCTTTCCACATTCAGCATCATGAGGGATATGAAGTACCCATATTACCAAAGTTTCTATATGTTATATGTGTATCAACAAGATAGAAGTTCCAGAGTCCAGAGTGTAAATTGCCGTAGTAGTAACTAAGTACATTCAATGTGTGTTCCTAGGTTGTTGTTTTATTAAGTCTGAACTTCTCAGTTTACTTTTCAATTGACACCGTCCCCCCCCTTTTATTAATGTTTTGATTGTTCTTTGTGTTTATTGGACAAATTTTAGGAGGAATATTTAGAACCGAAGATTATCGTGATGGTTTTCATTCTAAAAATGGCAATATGGGCCGATTATTGTTCGTTTCACGTGACACTATTCTTTATTCTCAGCCTCATCTCATTGAAAGTTAAGAGTTTGAAAAAAAAAAAACTAAATTCTAAATTAACGAAGCAACGGTCTTCACTTCCAAGCCTGTCGTACTGCAGTTTACATGTGAACTGTAAAATAAAACTTGTAAATTGTAATTACTGGTATATTGTTCGTTTTTCCGTTTATTAGACAGATCATGCTATCAGATTTCTATATAAATAAGTCTGATCTTTCAAGTCGGAAGTGACCCGCCTCCGTGGTCGGGTGGCTAAGGTCGCTTGAAATCGTCTCACTGCTTGTGGGTCGTAGGTTCGAGCCCCAGCTATGGCCTGTCTCTTAATGTTGGAAAGTTGGCAGTTCCTTACGAAGGATGGGAGTCTAGTACCGATACTTCCCAAAATCGACTGATAGGTAAAATCACCGCCTGATATAATGAAATAATTATCTCAAAATAGCAAAAAAATCTCAGCGCACATCTTTGTACGTGCGCACGTACTAGTTTAAAAAACATCTGCGCACATATAAAGTACAATAACTGAAAATTCGTTCTTTAGCAAACGTACCGCGACCGTTCAGATAATTCTAGGCTATATTTTCCCCACGACAGATTCCACTAAATTATGATATTTTCCGACTGATCACTAATTACAAGGAACAAAGTCGATATTGTTCTAATTATCAAGCACGCGGATTTATTTAGTCAGAAAGTTATCTTTAAAATGCACTAAATACGTCGGAAATCTAAGCTGATGTGGCCGATTTTCCGCTGTGACTGACCGAGATCTGAACAGAATCGCCTTTTCAATGCCGTATTCACGACATGAAGTTGTACGTCTATCGCACTGCACAAAAAGTTTAGGACTCTTTTGAAAAAAATACAAGCAGAGCTCTTGCTAGGAAAAAATCTTCATTTCCATATTTATGCTTTTTGTCTAGAAAATGTTCAATGCTACGAAATGTCTGCAATATTGAAGCACACTGAAAAATTCATATGACACCCTCCCCAGCTCATTTCATAAAGATGGACTATTCATTCTTTTCTGTTTTGCAACTTACACTAAATTTCTTGAAATTAAGATCACTTAGTGATGCACATACACCTACAAGTAGCATATTGCGACAGCATTTTAAGCGTCTCTACTGAAAAGGAACATGTATAGAGAGGGTTTGAATTTGCCCGCCTATGTAGGAAAGAACAGGGCATTTTTGTTAGTGTCTTACCGGCTGTCTTCAGATACGAGTGACAAACCTGCAGGTCTTTGAATGTTGTAAATGTTTTTGTACTTCATCTATGTTGAATAATTAAAGAGAGCTTGTTACAAAACAACTCATCAGCTTACACAAAAATAATTTTATTTTCAACATCAAATAACACTGTTTTACAAAATTGTAAAATGTTCACGAACCATATAAATGATATGTTTAGAATACATGGAATGTTACAAATATAAGGCTGTAATTAAACATTTCCTGAATATAATCAATTTTTATTACAGTCTGCATTCTACACAGTTGTATCACCCTTATTTTAGATGAAAGCTTGTGTAAGTAGCTATAAAACACATGAAAAGGACTTTTTTACAGTAATTAGTAACCCATGTTGAAGATTTTTACTGCAATCAGTAACACATGGTTAGGACCTTTCTCACAATAATAAGTAAAACATGTTAATGACTTTTCAAAGTAATAAGTAACCCATGTTGAAGACTTTTTACAGTAATTAGTAACACAAGGTTAGGACCTTTTTTATTGTAATAGGTGTAACATGTTTGGGACTTTTTACAGTAACAGATGGTTAGAACTTTTTACAGTAATAAGTAAGACATATTCAGGACTTTTTACAGCAAATAATCACAATGGTTAGGACCTTTTTACATTAACAAGTAACACATGTTTAAGACCTTTTTACAGGAATTAGTAGTACTTGTTACCATTCTTTTTTTGACAGTATTGTACTGTAACAGTAATGTAATAATTACAAGCAGTATTAACATTACAAGATTATGCAATTACAGTAGTGTAGTTACAAGTAATGTAATGACATGTGTAAGTAACATGCATAACATAGTAATAGATAGTAGTCATGTCGTAACAACTGGTTACACTGGGTGTTTACAATGAAGTCATACTGTATCAACCATGTCTCCTATTTAAACTTCATATGAGCAGTGCCATGAGAAAACCAACATAGTGGGTTTGCGACCAGCATGGATCCAGACCAGCCTGCGCAGTCTGGTCAGGATCCATGTTGTTCGCTTTTAAAGCCTATTGCAATTAGAGAAACAGTTGGCGAACAGCATGGATCCTGACCAGACTGCGCGGATGTGCAGGCTAGTCTGGATCCATGCTGGTCGCAAACCCACTATGTTGGTTTTCTCATGGCGCGGCTCGTGTGTTTTTAAATAACACAAGAATTAGCACTGCTGTAGCCTTACAAAGTCTATTGAGCTTAAGAAATTTGTAGTTTCTACATACTGACCTAGACATCTAAAAAAAAATATCTATGCTAATCTCTCAGAGATAAGAGATACTGCATTTTTCCTTCAGAAAGTGCTATTAAAAAGGATTATATGGCAGAGTTATTTATTTTAAAGGACTCTAACGACTGATGCCAGTCTAGCACTGTTGTAGCGGACTGTACACCATGAAACCAGCATTATTCAAGGGGGAGGGGTCTACTTTTTTGTGATTTATGTGGTTGAACAAACTGGAAGGGAAAAAAACCAACAAATTCTTATTCATTGATCTATCTTTGGTATTCAAAACCCATGAGTTCATGTCCACCCAAAGTTCCTGTCTCAATCTAAAGCCAGTAAAAATGAAATATCTCAAAGTGCACTTTAAATATCATATTTCATACTAGGTTAGATGGTACAGGGTGTAGAAATTAGCAATTTACTATTTTGGAAGCTATACATGCAGAACGTGAAGTTCCAAGCAGTATTAAATATAACATATACTGGAAGATTATATATTAACTTTTGCATACTTTGTAGTAAGATCTTTGTATGTGCATATTTTTAAGGTGTATATAACTTTTGCATAATTTTGTGTTAAAACCATATATAGTTATATTCCCTTATTAACTCCTCAGGGGGCGAAACATTTTGCAAAAGGGACGGGGATTCTTAACTAAAGCCCATTCTAACATGGCATTCAGATGCATATTATTACATCATATAGGCTGCACATTTGTAATATAATTCCTTCACATCTGAATTCCAGACAATGATTTTCTTCAATGACAAATCTCTAAATCAGATATATTATTTCTTAAATAAAATGGGGTATTTTAACATTTTTTTTTGTAAATACCGTTATAATTAAGGATTTTTTTTATTAAAGCGCTACCATATTTCTGGTGTTCTCTCATGACCTAAATTAACTTTAAATAACTTTATATATTTTTTTGAAAATGGAGAGCATTTATTAGAAGTAGAATGCTAACCTTTACCCTGCTTAATTATTAAATGGACTGGTCCATCTTTCAATTTGGGCAGTACTAATTATTATTTAAAAGGGTGTTCACTGAAAATTTTCTGACTGAATAGCGAACAGTTTAGACCATGATGAGCTTGCACAGGCCTGCAGGCTCATCTTGGTCTGCACTGGTCGCCAAGGCAAAATCAATTAGAGAATATGGGGTATGTTGCAGAAAGCACTGTAAGACCCATCATATTAGCCAAGACATATATTGTCTTTTGCATATCTAGTACTGGTGTGTATATACATGAATATTTTGAACATGTACTTTCACTTTGCATTACTTAGTACAAATACTAGATCTATATATACATACATATTTAGCAAAGTAAGAGTTAGCCTATACACAATGGAACACATTCTGGAAGCTTTACAATATAAAGAATAGAAGATCACATAATTAATTTGGAATTCTGGAAGTTATTCTGACTTACACTGCAACTTACAGAAATTCATTACAGTAATTCCTGTTTAATCCACCATATCTGTAACACAAGTTTTCAAGTTTTTCATGAATTGCAGCTCTAGCTTCTAAAAGTTTTCTTTGGCTGTAGCAGGTCCTTTTAGTACTAATATATCTTTAATAATGTCAATTTTATGGCCAAAAAATTTATTTTTCCCCTTGTAAAAATCAAGCGTTAACACAAATTTAAAACATTTTTTTAGAAAGTTTACAAAACTTTTGCTTAGGAAATATTGTGTTTATGCTAATTATGATAACTTGAGAGTTTTATACCAATCCATTCACAAAGAAAAGTAAAAAAAAAATTTTTTTTAAACAAACTGATGTCAAAAAAGGCTAAAATTCCTCATAATTTCCCGACAATGAATTTACCACTAATCGAAATGTCTTGAAAATTAAAAATTTTCCTATTACAACTATTGCAAAATCTTTGTTACAGGAATAGGTGGATCTTACTACGACACTTACTTACCACAAAGTTTTACACATATGCTAATAGCAAGAATTATATTCATAGTTGGAATGTATAGCAGCAAGCACCAAAACCTCTCGATTTGATTTAAGGCAATACAACTGATGGCAATCAAAAGAGAAAAGCAGATAAGTAACAAAAAGACAAATAGAAAATGCAGTCATCTAAATATACATGTTTCATTCATATCAACACCTGATGTATCAACAGGGTGGACGGTTGTAAATTAGCTTACGGCATACTAACATTACAGCCCCTTAAAATGTCTTTATGTACATCCACGCATAACACACAAACATCTGTGGTTTGAAACAATTGTGCCTTAACAAGAAACAACCAATTTTCTGGAAGTCAGTATAAACGCACAATGTCAAATCTCTATGCACTCCTAGTACAAAGGGAGACAACACTCACAGCACAAATCCACACACAAAACAAATTGAAATTAACGGGTTCAGTAAATATCACTATTATCAAAGGCACATGTACAATACATCAGCATCATATTTTTTTGGCAACGAAATCTCTACAATCCTACATAATAATTATTGAAAGCAGTTCCTTCCCCATTTTTAGACAAATCAGAATATCTTGAAAGAATTTGGCACAGTGTTACACAACTAACATTTTTTAAATCAGGCTAGAGGTTCTGAGGGGTAGACTTTCAAAGTTTTTTATACAGCCATTTAAGGAAAACTACCACCCCCTGGCCCTGGCGGGCATGTTTTTGATGAAAAAGAATAATTTGATGGAATTTTATAGAAAGTCACCTAAAGAACTTTGTTGTGAAATTGGTTCTGAAATCAGGCCAGCAGTTTCTGAGATTTCCAAAATTATCCATATAGCCATATAGAGAAAGCTGGCCAATTACCCTTTGGTGGGCAAGCTTTCAAAATATTCAGAATAACTTGGGAGGAATTTAGTTGAGGATAAACAAAGGAACATTTCTGTACATTTTAAGATAATTCAAAGAATACAAAACTTCTATAATCATTCTCTAAGCTCCTTTGATATTACATTATTTTTGTCAGTTATTTGAAGAAAGAAATCAACATTATAGGCACTATCGCAAAATAAGTGAATCAAGTTTGAAAACAATATGGCAAGTTTTGTTATATCAAGCGTTTTCTCAGAACTAAAGTCCAGAGAATATAAAAGTCAAGGCCTCCTACAATGTACATAGTTATGAGATCATACAAAAAATGTGTGATATGTAATAAACATATAAAATTATGTACATGTATAACCCCGATACCTAACAAATCTATATAATAACCCTTAGTAACATACACTGAATGACTTGCCGGCCAATAGTCCAAACTATTATAGTTTTTACTATTGACTGATATTCTATTCAGTAAGAACTTTATTACATGACATCAGAAACAAGTTTCAAAGTTTTTTCCCATTTCTATTTTTTTAATTTAGCCCTGCAAATCTGTGTTGAACTGCTGACTGGGCAAAAACACAGACTAATAACCAGCAATTTACGCAGAGTCATGCAATACTTGGCACTTAATGAGAACTAGTGTAATGATATAATCTCAGCCAAATTATCATACATTTATTATCAGTTCAGAAAATGGGTAGGAAATATTTCAAACTTACATCAATTAAATAACTTAGTCTAAACTTCTACCTATAATTAAGAAGCATTTGGGACCATTTCCCACAATATCAGAAATGAGGTCAAATATTTACATTTACCCTAACCGAATAAGACTAGTGTATGTTAAACTGGAATTTTAATCATCTGGCTACTTTCATGTATTATTTCACAATTCCCTGTACCTGTGTAGAAGATATAAGGGGTAAAGAAACCTCTTCTTCAGTGTAGCCATTTTACAGACGTTTCTGTATGTATCAAATTAAACTCAAGTAATGTACACAGATTTTATGACCACCCTGTAATTCTCTGAACACTTTTTATTCACAACTTGTTAACTGAGTCATAACAAAAAGAAACATCCCTTGAAACAAACAGAATATTTGTCGAAGTATAAATGTTTATGTTTCTGACTGTAAATATTTCTTCTTCAAGCCACGATCTGGCACCTTTTTACCCCATTTTTACAACAGTTCCATCGACAAAACTTCATTGGAAAAGAAGAAAATATCACTGTTTTCAGCTGATCTATTTACATTTTGTACTATTTTTACGAGAATGGTTTACCAGCACTCGGAACAGTTAATAATTACAATGGTTCAAATCAAACAAAAAAATGCACCCACTCCCCAATCCCCCACCCGCTAAAGAGTTTCTGCACATATAATTTTAAATATCTAGTGTTTTTTTGCAATGGATTTTCTCCATAAATCATCCAACAGCTGCAAAAGGTGATTAAGATAATTCTGCATGTTCAATAAAGTGGAAGACAAGGCGTAAAGTCATTTATCCGGATAACATGGAAAAGAGCCTGGACCAGGCATGCGGAAAGGAAAGTAATCCTGCCTATAAATGTCATTTCGAGTACATTTACAAAGTGGAAACTTTATTTTCTAGAGATAAAAAATGTTTTGACTAGAAATACTTTAAATCTGCTTTGATTTTGCAGCTGTTTAAAATAATGGGCACATATCAAGAAAAAATAATAATAATCACACAGACCAATACATTTTATTTAACAATAGACAATATGTTGATCTATAACTGCCGTAAGTTTCATTAAATCTATGTTGCAGAAGAGAAAAAAATATTCATAAACATGTTTTCAAAACTGTGACCTGTGACTTTCCCATAGACTCCAAATATATGAAAACTTACACAAGGTCCAACTTTTTCATATTGCTGTATTAAAAACTCAAGCTTTTTTTATCAGCATTCAATCAAATGATACATTGTAAAAAAAAGTTTGATCCTAACATGTAGAATTACCATAAGTTCTTTTTATGTCTAGGATGTTTCTATTTGGTATGACCACTATTTACATATTAGTGAGATTTAATAAATAGCACACATCACTGGCCATCTAGACTAGACAAACTACTAGATCTATGTCTGATGTGCTGTGAAAACAAAGATCTCTCCATAGTCTCCATCTCTTCATATGACAAGCGTTTGGATGATCCGGACTTACTTTCACCATTTTCAAATGATGAGCGTTTGGAAGACCTTGATGAATGCTGGAGATCACATGGTGCAGAATGAGCAGACGGACAGGAGCTGGAGAGAGAATCAGTGCTGTTACACTTTGTCATGGACTGTTTGTCTGGGGACTTGCTGCAATATAGAAAATAAAAGAGATTCATTAGGAGCTTTACACTGATAGAAAATAGCTCTTCTGTACTTAGAACAATCTTTAGAACAATACAATATCTGAAGTAACAAAATTTGCATTTTTTTTTTATTCATGAGACAAAACAGAAAGAAACCAGATTTCATGTACCTTGTCAGTCACAATCTAATTTCATCACAAACATTAGATAAAAATAATCTTCATTTATAAGATCAGTAAGTCATATGTTGTTAAACAGAGAAGTGAGTCATGACAATAACACTTTAAAATGAAGTTTCGTGAACAAGTTATATTTCTTGCTTTGCTATACTATGATAAAAGCATACCTGCTGAAAGAAAATGTTAATCAGTGAATAATATAACACAAAACATGTATATGAAATTCAATCAATGAGTATGACACGCTGCATGAAAATTTCTATCATTAAAATAACACATTACAAGAAAATGTCAATCAGTGACTATGAAATGTTGCATGAAAATTCAATCACTGAATACAGCATGCTGTAAAGAAATTTCAATCTCATTTAAATATAGGAAATACTAAACTTGATTGAAATACAATTTAGAGAAGATAACACACAGCATACAGTGAAAAAAAAAAAAAAAAAAAGTACCGCCAGCATGTTCAAATGCTCATCTGCAAGTGCTTGACTTAAAGGCAATATGCAGTGTTATAAGCCCTCTGATTAAGAAAAATTGTATAAGTTTCAAAGCTATTGCACAAGCACAGAAAAGTGAATCTAAAAATTAACCAAGCAATACCAACTTCAATCTCCTATGGTAAAAAGGGCCATAATTCTGAAAAATGCAAGAGAAAACAAGTGATCTAGTATTGCAGTGGCAATACAGAAGTCTTGTACTGGTATAAAACTTCGTTAGTGTTCGTTCTTTGTGGTTAAGACTAACAATGCTTTGAACAGGGCATTTAGGAGCTAAGAAACAAAAACTAATTTTACTTATAGTGACCTTGACCTACAAGCATAGATCATGTAGACAACACATCGTCTCATCATGGGAACATTTGTTTGCAGTATTAAGATAATCCATTAATGCACATAAAATTTATGGAGTGGAAACACATTTTTACTTGACCTTCAATAGTGACCTTGACCTTTGACAGACAACTATGGATCATGTGTGTGACACATAGTCTAATCATGGGGACAATTTTTGTGTAGTAATAAAATAACCCTTCGATGCAATAAAAGTTATGGGGCAGAAACAACTTTTCGCTTGACCTTAAACAAAGACCTTGACCTTTAACCAACAAGCATTAATTATGTGTTAAACATTGTCTCTTCATGAGGAACATTTGTGTGTACACCTAAGATAATCCATCAATGCATATATTATAAGCAGGCTGTCTCAGAACTGAACTATTAAGTAATGAAGTATGTTTTTAACATTCTCCCTTTTTTTACCTTATCTTACACATAACATGCTATCAGCTTTTATTTTGTTCTCTATCTACTAGGGACTTTCTCAGTAGTATTCTTATATTACCTTTCACTAGCCATGGCACACATTTCCTGTCCCTAACACTTAAACAAGAGCTGTCCGTAAGAAAGCGCGCTCGACTTTTCTCAGTGCTTGACTCTGAATTAGAGCTTTGCCATTAGAAAAATTCCAAGGTAAAAAGGGGCATAATTCTGTCAAAATTCAAATCAGAGTTATGGAATTGTGTCTCCTGGTGTAGACTTTGATAGAAAATAACTATTATGAGTTTCAAGTCAAAAGCTTTAATAGTAACAGAGATATCTGACTTTATCAAAAATTTTAACAAAAAATTCTAAGTTAAAAAGGGGCATAATTCTGTCAAAATTCAATCAGAGTTATGGGGATTGTTTCTTCTGGCGTAGATTTTGATGGTAAATAAGTATTTTAAGTTTCAAGTCAATAGCTTTGACAGTAACAGAGATATTAGACTTTTATCAAAAACTTTAACCAAAAATTCTAAGTTAAAAAGGGGTATAATTCTGCCAAAATTCAATCAGTTATTGGGATTATTTCTCCTGGCATAGACTTTGATAGTAAATACCTATTTTAAGTTTCAAGTCAATAGCTTTGACAGTAACAGAAATATTTGACTTTATCAAAAACTTTAACCAACAGCGACGCCGACGCCAGGGCGAGTGCAATAGCTCTATTTTTTCTTCGAAAAGTCGAGCTGAAAAAGGAGGTTGATGGAACCAGATAGACTGACAGATAAAAATCAATCCTGAGAGTTGATATTCACCAGTTCATTTCTGCTGATTTCTGAAAAACATACATTTATGCAATGCCAAAAGCATAAATCTGCCAATAAAAATATGGTGGTTCTCAAGTAATGGAATATAATTCTTATGAAAAGTAATTCAGTCTGATCGGAGACCAATTGTCAAATGTCATAACCAACACGATCCTGCAGAGAATATTATTGTGAAATACATGAGGTATGTCTTTATATCCTATCATATATTTTTGCTTCAGGATTGTCAACATAAATTATTAGGATAACAAAATCTAAACACTTTGGTGTATTTTAAGTGAAAACAAGGAGCTGCATTCAATAAACGCTTGATGCCCCTGCTGGCATCCTTGTCGATACAAAGCAACTTAAGTCCAAAATGAGGTCAAGGTCAAACTGAGGTCAGGTGATGTCTGAAAATGAGGAATGGTCACAGGTTACATCTGCATTAGTATCAAGTCATTCTAGTAACGGGTATTGATGCTAGACGAAATGGTCCCATTTGGTTAACCTCGTACCGACCGACGGACGGATGGACAGGACAATCACTATATGCCTCCGGCATCAGTAGATGCTGGGGGCATAGTTAATGAAAAACATACTCCAAATAACTGTCTTTGGGTTCAACATCACACCAACACAATCACAGGTCATTTTCACAATCACAGGTCATGGCAACTTTCTAGTTTTTCATGGTTGAGAAAGAACCCAGGCATCTCTCGCTGAATATGGTTCAGACCTAAGAGGGCACCTAAGTCGAACTACCAACTTTCCATAAGCCAGTCTATGAAAAAATTCTACTCCCTATTGTATATTTTCGCTTATTAGACGCAGCCAGACATCGGACATGCAATCTGGGGTTTCTTTTTCTTTTCATTTTCTTATAGTACACGCTTATGAGATGCTCTCCACTCTATGAATTTGAAATATGACTAATAATATTGTCTTATAAACTAAAATATAGAATAATCGAGGTTTCAAACCAACATCAGTGAGCAGCCAATGACATACTCTGAAGAGAGGGAACAAGAGCTATCATTAAAGGTAATTAATACCCCAAGACACTGCTTTGATGCAGGGAAAGTAAAATGTTGTGATCATGACCGCTGACCTTTATGTGACCTTTTCCTTGAGCAAAAGGAACTGAGCTATGACAGATTATTGTCAAATACAAGTTAGTTCGCTCTGAATATAAACAAGAGGGTCATAATGACCCTGGATCGCTCACCTGAATAATATGAGCTACATGTTTCAAATGTCAAACTGATGATAAAATATTAAGAAAGTAAGTGGGTCAAATTCATGGTCAATGAAATTCAGTTTTATGATTTGTGTGCAAAACTGTGTATGTCATCAAAGTTTCAAGGCTGTATCTTAAAAAACAAGAAAGTAGGTCAGTAGGTCAAGGTCACAGTCAAGTGACATCATATTACTTGGGGTCATCAGGTAATAATAATTAAACAGTCTTGGAAATAGGATCAAATGATTTTTAAGTATATTTTCCTATATAACTCACATAAAAACTAAGTGACCCCAGGGTGGGGCCTCTTTTAACCCCAGGGGCATAATTTGAACAATTTTGGTAAAGGACTACTAGACAATGCATCATTACAAATATCAAAAGCCTAGGTCGTATGGTTTCAGACAAGAAGATTTTTAAAGCTTTTTCCTATATGTCTTTATAAAACTTGGGACCCCGCAGGGCAGGGCCTCTTTTCATCCCAGGGGTACAATTTGAACAATTTTGGCTGTGGACCATAAGACAATGCTACAAACCAAATATCAAAGGTCTAAGTGCTGTGCTTTCAGACAAGAAGATTTTTATTGTTTGTTTGTTTGTTTTGGGTTTAACGCCGTTTTTCAACAGTATTTCAGTCATGTAACGGCGGGCAGTTAACCTAACCAGTGTTCCTGGATTCTGTACCAGTACAAACCTGTTCTCCGCAAGTAACTGCCAACTTCCCCACATGAATCAGAGGTGGAGGACTAATGATTTCAGACACAATGTCGTTTATCAAATAGTCACGGAGAACATACGCCCCGCCCGAGGATCGAACTCGCGACCCCGCGATCCGTAGACCAACGCTCTTACCTACTGAGCTAAGCGGGCGGGCTAGAAGATTTTTAAACTTTTTTTCCTATACAAGTCTATGTAAAACTTGGGACCTCTGGGGCGGGGCCATATTTGACCCTAGGGGGATAATTTGAACAATCTTGGTAGAGGACCACTAGATGATGCTACATACCAAATATCAAAGCCCTAGGCCATGTGGTTTTGTACAAGAAGATTTTCAAAGTTTTCCCTATATAAGTCTATATAAACCATGTGACCCCCAGGGCGGGGCCAAATTTGACCCTAGGGGGATAATTTGAATAATTCTGGTAGAGGACCACTAGATGATGCTATACACCAGATATCTAAGCCCTAGGCCCTGTGGTTTTGGACAAGAAGATTTTTAAAGTTTTTCCTTTTGGTTGCCATGGCAACCAGAGTTCTGCATGGAATTCAATTCTTTGAACAATTTTGAAAGGGGGCCCACCCAAGGATCATTCCTGTAAAGTTTGGTGTAATGCTGCCCAGTGGTTTTCAAGAAGATTTTTTTAGAAAATGTTGACCGACATACGTCACACGACGGAGGACTGACAACAGACGACGGACATTGAGCAGTCGCAAAAGCTCACCATGAGCCTTTGGCTCAGGTGAGCTAAAACTGGTAAAAAGCAGATGTGACTGCTTAAGACAAGTGGATGCTCAATTGAGGAGACCTTCTACATGACTGTATCATAACTTCAAAACATGTTTGCAGTGGTATTAAAATACACCAGACTGGTACTTCTTGAGAAAGTGTGACTTAAAGGAGCTTTTGCACAGATATTACACTCACAATCTGAATTAGAAAAGTTTTAACACCTTTTTATTGCTCTTAATACTTACCTATGCGCTTTGCAAGTAATTGTCAATACAATTTACAATGGGACATGTGACGTAGCTTGACAAAAAATTACTCTTGCATCACTTAAATGTAAAAAGAAAATCCACTTACTGAACACTTTTCTTCTTGGAAAGACTGAGCATTTTGAGAAGTTCTGCCGACGAGGTTAAGGCACTATTAGACTTCCCTGGGGCTGGCGAAAATACAGGAGTGGATGGAAGTAGACGTGTTTTATCTAGGAGATGAAATGCATAGAAAAATAAAAAGATTAGTTGAAGAAGCTAGTTTTTCTAATGAAAAATCAGAAGATTAGTTGAAGAAGCAAGTTCATCCAATGAAGATCTTCAGCACCACAAGACATAAAGAAGCAACAAAATTAATGAAACACTAAAGAATGCTACACAGATTTTAGTTTGAGGCGTTAGAATTCAACTTAAGAAAGATTAGTAAAAATAATTTTGAAGCTTTTTATCAATTTCATAAAAAACACTAAAAACCATCACCAAACCAACCATTTCTATAAACAAGAGGACCATGATGGTCCTGAATCGCTCACCTGTCCCCACATGACCCAGTTTTAAACCGAGTATGATGTCGTTTTTTTCTATTATTTGATATTGTGACCTAGTTTTTGAGCTCATGTGACCCAGTGTTGAATCTGATCTAGATATCATCAAGATAAAAATTCTAACCAATTTTCATGAAGATCCACTGAAAAATATGGCCTCTAGAGAGGTCACAAGATTTTTTATTATTTGACCTACTGACTTAGTTATTGAAGGCACGTGACCCAGTTTCGAACAAGACCTAGATATCATCAAGGTGAACATTCTGACCAATTTTCATGAAGATCCATTCAAAAGTATGGCCTCTAGAGAGGTCACAAGGTTTTTCTATTTTTAGACCTACTGACCTAGTTTTTGACCGCAGTTGACCCAGTTTCAAACCTGACCTAGATATCATCAAGATGAACATTCAGACCAATTTTCATATAGTTCCCATGAAAAATATGGCCTCTAGAGAGGTCACAAGGCTTTTTAGTTATTTGACCTACTGACCTAGTTATTAAAAACACGTGACCAAGTTTCGAACAAGACCTAGATATCATCAAGGTGAACATTCTGACTTATTTTCATGAAGATCCGTTGAAAAGTATGGCCTCTAGAGAGGTCACAAGGTTTTTCTATTTTTAGACCTACTGACCTAGTTTTTGACCGCAGTTGAACAAGTTTCGAACTTGACCTAGATATCATCAAGATAAAAATTCTGACCAATTTTCATACAGATCCCATGAAAAATATGGCCTCTAGAAAGGTCACAAGGTTTTTTTGTTATTTGACCTACTGACCTAGTTATTGAAGGCACGTGACCCAGTTTCGAAACTGACCTAGATATCATCAAGGTGAACATTCTGACCAATTTTCATGAAGATCCATTCACAAGTATGGCCTCTAGAGAGGTCACAAGGTTTTTCTATTTTTAGACCTACTGACCTAGTTTTTGACCGCAGTTGACCCAGTTTCGAACTTGACCTAGATATCATCAAGATGAACATTCTGACCAACTTTCATACAGATCCCATGAAAAATATGGCCTCTAGAGAGGTCACAATGTTTTTTTATTATTTGACCTACTGACCTAGTTTTTGATGGCACGTGACCCAGTTTAGAACTTGACCTAGATATCATCAAGATGAACATTCTGAATAACTTTCGTGAAGATCCCATGAAAAATATGGCCTCTAGAGAGGTCACAAGGTTTTTTTATTATTTGACCTACTGACCTACTTTTTGTCCGCAGTTGACCCAGTTTCGAACTTGACCTAGATATCATCAAGATGAACATTCTGACCAACTTTCATACAGATCCCATGAAAAATATGGCCTCTAGAGAGGTCACAAGGTTTTTTTATTATTTGACCTACTGACCTAGTTTTTGATCGCAGTTGACCCAGTTTCGAACTTGACCTAGATATCATCAAGATAAACATTCTGACCAACTTTCATACAGATCCCATGAAAAATATGGCCTCTAGAGAGGTCACAAGGTTTTTTATTATTTGACCTACTGACCTAGTTTTTGATCGCAGTTGACCCAGTTTCGAACTTGACCTAGATATCATCAAGATAAACATTCTGACCAACTTTCATAAAGATCCCATGAAAAATGTGACCTCTAGAGTGGTCACAAGCAAAAGTTTACGCACGCACGGACGCACGCACGGACGCACGCACGCACGGACGACGGACGCTGCGTGATCACAAAAGCTCACATTGTCACTTTGTGACATGTGAGCTAAAAAAATCACCTAATGTTAAAAAGTTTTTTATAAATTCACCAAAACAGAGTAAAGAGACTATTCTAACAAGTTATTCTACCTTTAGATTTTGGAGGCGTTGGAGGTTTAGAGCTACTGTATGGTGACATGTGTATAATCTGTGTCCTCAGCAAGCTTGCTTTCTCCTCTTCAAGCTGTTTCCTCTGCAACAATAAATAAATCATTACTTAAGATATTTATACATTTTTTTAATTTGATACTGAATATATAAGATACTTACACTGATTCAGTATACAAAACAGGATTAGTTCATTTTAGAGGAATTTTTTCTGTGACGATTTGACTGACGACAATTTGTCTCAAGCCATTAAGTCTCTAATTTACATCGGGAAGTTGTCAGTTACAAGCAGAGCACTGGTTAGTACTTAAATCAAATCTAGGAATACTGAATAAGTTAACTAGCATCTGTAACCTGCAACAGAACAGATATACTGTTGAAATACAACGTTAAACTCTTCTCAACACTTGAAAGCTAGAAGAGTTTCATTACAATCTGTGAAAACATAACAGTTACTGAACAAACAAAAGAGCTTTTAAAGCCTAAATCTAAATTTCAGGCTTAATGTGTTGAAGAATATGGACTTGGATAAAACGTTTAAGGAAGAGGAGTGCAATGGCAACTATATGCCATTATGTTTTCGGTAGCCTTTTGGTCTTAAGGTAGCAAACCTATACCGAGACTCTGAAATTTTTGTATGATTACATACTTTCGTTTTTCATTTTGGAACCTATCTTTGGGCATAAATGAAGTTGAACAAGCATATGCCTTTACGTAAGAACAGAGACTGCAGAATTCACATATGGAAAGTATGAAATTTACCGATAGTCATTATGGGTACAGTATCTCAACAGAAAATTTCTTTTTTACAACAACTGGAGACTGCAAAAATTTCATAGGAAGAATACATAATTGCATTGAAAATGCTGCATAATGCACCCACTACCTTAACATCTATGATTATAAATGTTAATAAAGATTTCAGCTCTACCTCTCAATAATAAATTACCTTAATAAAGATTTCAGCTCTACCTCTCAATAATAAATTACCTTAATAAAGATTTCAGCTCTACCTCTCAATAATAAATTACCTCAATAAAGATTTCATCTCTACCTCTCAATAAATTACCTCATGCTGAATCTGCCTGGAGATTTCTGCATTTTTTCTCCTCTCTTCTTCAAAGTTAGCTTTTTCCTGGTAAAACTTCCTTCTCTGTTCTGACAGACTCTCTTTCTCCTGGAGGATCTGAGATTCTTGAAGGAATGTGTTTTCCATTGACCTTGACTGAGTACTCAGGGATTGCTGAAAATGATTGGGTTTTTTTTGTTATTATTTTTTATGTATCAACAGATCGTTTTTTTTTTTTTTTAGTTTAAATTTTTTTGTTACATTCTTAGGGGGAAAAAGCAAAAGTGGTCCACAGGCTTCTTAATTTATATGCACTCAAGAAATCCTTCCCTCTAACCCATCAAAATTTTGAACGGTAGGAAAAGTCCTTACAACTTCTGAAAACTAACCAAAATCATATGCTGCACATTCAAGGATTAAAGCCTCTCATCTTTAGGTAACTGTACTTGGCCCACCTTTTCTAGTAACAAAGTTTTTCCTGAAATACTCAGTAAATACCGTTATACAACTATACCATTCATGTAATGTATCATTTAAAAAAAAACTAGCAATAAGAATTTGTCAAATTTTAAAAATATCTTAATTACCTTTGACAACTGTCAAAAAGAAACGATTCCGATGGTAATATTCTCACTGAAAATTTCAGCCATTTACCAAAACTATTTTAATTTCTATTTTGACTTTTATGAATTTTTATACAACTTTCAGCATACCTTAGTTAGCACAAAATCAACATTTTCATGTAAAAAAACCTGTAAAATTTCAAAAAAAGCTTTCAGAAACATTAACATTTTCATGACATGTTACTGACAACATCACACCAATGTACCAGTTGTTGAAAAAAATGAACATTAGAAGTTCTGTCTGTGTCAATTGTCATAGTCAGTGAACATACTGAAAGAAAATAGGATTGATAACCACTGTCTGATAAATCAGATTTATCTGAACATTTAGCCTGGCTTATTTATTTGTGTGTGTGTGTGTGTGTGTTCGTGTTTGGTCTTTTTAAAGAAAAATTCAGACATATAAATGGCAGTGTCTACTTGTAGCAGTTAACACAATGCCCAACAGTCACGACTCACTGAAATATGACACCACAGACACGTGACATGATACCCAGTCCAGTCACATTACACTGACACTTGGCTGACTAGTCCTAGAACTATCTTCTAAATGCTGAGCACCAAGCGAGGAAACTACTAGTACCATTTTTCACGTCTTGGTACGACAAGGTCAAGATGTGAACCCAAGACCCCGACGCCCCCCACTCAAAGTGGGTGCTCTACTACTAGGCTACTGAGGCGGTTAGCGCTTCCTTATTTGTCAATCAAATTTATCAAATAAAGTTCTTTATACCCAGAAATCTACCTGTATAAGTTCTTCTTGTTGTTTAACAATATCTTTATATTTATCAATCTGTTTTCTCAGCTTCTCCATCTCCTCCTGTCTACGTTCACTCTCCCGGTTATCATCTACATGGTGCAATGGAGATTTACCTTGACTAGACTGTCTCACATGAGACTTTGGTGCTGCAATACATAAATTGTTCAATCTACTGTAAAATTATTTTATCAAATATAATCTGTAATCTTATAGTTTTAGAGCAAAGATGGACCTAAACAAAAATTTTAACAAAAAAAACTCAAATTTTCTAAGTACAAAAAGGGCCATAACTCTGACAAAATGCAATCAGAGTTATGATTCTTCACCTACATAATCAAATAATGATGCTAAACAAATGTGAAAAATTTCAAAGCTTTAGGTCTTAAAGATTTTGAGAAAAGGTGGACCTAAACAAAAATTTTAACTGACACCGATAATCAAGTGACAACAATACCTCATAGATTTTTAAAAAAGACGAGCTAAAAATGCAAAACCGAGATACGGAACCTGTACAATGTACATAAGTTTATCTAAGTAAACAAGTGTGTGAAGTTTCAATCCATTCCCATAATGGGTACTGAGATACCAGCTTACACACAAACAAACAAATTGGGGTGCTGATTTTGACGCACAGTTAAGTCCAACAGCTCTACCTGTTCTTTGAATAGTCAAGCTAAAAAATCCTTCAAACCAACTAAATGAATTTCAAGATATTTTTTTATGTCCACTAGTCTTAAACTTATCAGTTCTCAGAATATTTCAATATCGAAACTTACAGGATTGAGTATTTGATGAACACTTTTTCATGTTTTGTCGTAAACGTTTACACGTGCCTTGAAAACTCTTCTGAAGATTTTCTCTAAGTAGATCATAAGGCATCTGAAAATAATCTGAAAAAGACAAAAAACAACAACAGTTCTGAATGTAAACCACAGAGATCAGAAGAATTTAACATCTTAGATTTCATTAACTTTCCCAAGTTACAGTTCAAACTATATAGGAATTTTAAATCTATGTCAATACAAACAGATAATTAAACTTTCCAAAAAAGCACCTAATAGCTTTAAAAATTAGCAAGGACATTGTAACTCAATAGAAATCACATTCTCATCTTGTTAAATTTTACAAAATCAAGAGGCCTATCAGAAGTATTTGAAAAAAATTATAACATTATTTATGGCTAAAATTGTCATTTCATTGGCAAAAAATGACCATCTGAAAAAGTAACAGCTAAATTTTTGCATTAATTTCACAATTCTTTTGCTAGTTTTTTTTTTTTAATCTGTTTACTGCTTTTAAAAACTTCCAATAGCTTAAATTTTTGCTTCTTCACCAATTCATGGCTTTCCTATTATTTCCTGCTTCTTCATCAATTCAATGGCTTTCTTATCATTTCTTGGATTTTTCACCTATTCACCTACTGAATTCCCTGCTATTTACTGCTTCTTCACTTATTCAATGGATTCCTAATTATTTCCTGGCTTTTAATCAATTCAATAGCTTTCCTATTCTTTTTTGGTTCTTCACCAATTCAATGGCTTTCCTATTATTTCTTGGTTTTTATTATTATTATTATACCAGATTTATATAGCGCTCTTTTCATGATCAATTTCACGTTCAAAAGCGCTTTACATAGTTCAAATGCAGCCACACAGGGCGCATAATTCATCCTCTACTAGTACAGACACAGAGCGATCTGACCAGAGGGACAGAGAGATCAGAAATCAGATACAGGCTTGTCCAGCTAATTTAGCGTAGCTCGTTGCGAATAGACAGCCTGGTTCTTTAACGTGCCCAGTGTATAGCACTGATACACGCAAGGATTTTCACCAATCAATGGCTTTCCTTTTATTTCTTATTTTTTCACCAATTTAATAGCTTTCCCATCATTTCACAGTTCTTCACCAATTCAATGACTTCCGTACTTCTTGATTCTTCACCAATTCAATGGTATTCCTTTTATTTCTAAGTTTTTCACCAATGCTTTCCTATTTTCTCATGGTTCTTAACCAAGAAATAACAGCAAAGCCATTGAAAATGATAAAGAGTTATCCCAGTGGATTTAAAGGTATTTATACAGTTGAATTTGGTGCCTCAGTTTCTAAGGGACAAATCATTATATTATAACTAGAATTGACTAAATATAGCACATGGTAAAGGTGTTTTTCACAAAATGTGTTGCTTTAGCCCCAAAAGCATGTACATTTAAACATAACATATACATATGACATACAATCGGAGAGCACTCTGCAACCTGAGACACATTTTTCCTCAAGTATTTATTTACTCTATGACTGCCTATAATATGTTCAAGCCTATAATGTAAGCAAAGTGTCTAATACATACAGGAATTTGACCTGTTAAAGTAAGTGCAATTTGACACGAACAGAATGTTGAAGGAAACTGAATATTTTTTTTGAAATATATGAGTTTGAAATAAGATCTACTAAGTTTCAACTGTACTGAGTTCGAAATACTTAGCTGCAGCTGTATTTAATGAAATACTATAAATATAATATAATTATACCATCATTGAGATCATGTGAAATAGATGATGATGTGGACAAATCTTCCTCACTGCTACTCGCTGATATATCACCATTCTTGAAAAGAAAAAAATGTATCACATGAAACGCAAAAAAGATCCAATATAAACTGAGAACCATGTATATCTACTATCAAATTTCAGACAACATTTTTTTCCTTCAATCCTAAACAATAAAGACTTCAGCAAATAGTGTTCTTGTTGAAATATCTTCCATATTTTTGTTATCAAAAGACAAGTATTACAGCTTAGAAAGAAGTAAGTAATATATATAAATAAAAAAACATCCCAAATACATGTATTCAACAGGTTTTCTTTTTACATATTCAAAATGCCCGATGAAATTGTTAAACGTGAAAATCTAACAAAACGCTTGTCAAATTCTTAGAAAGCCATGCAAATGTGTTTTAACTGAAAGGACATCTTAAATTCAAAATAATATGATATGATCATACTAGATTGAACTGTATGTGCCAAATGTTTTCACTTATTACAATTTTAACCTTCAATTTTCTGAGCACTAAATACCTGTGATTGTATATTTGTCATGTCCGAGGTATATGACAGAGAACAAAACAAGAGGATAGGTTTTTCTGCATATCTATCAGATAGTTCATGATATCTACATGACTTGTGTTTCTTTTTCTTCAAAAGAAGTTGAAATATCTGTAGATGTAGATTTGTCAGGTTAGTGTTTGAGGTGTGTAAGTTAGAGTATAAAACAGAGGATAGTTCTTTTTGCACATCTATACGACAGTTTATGGTATATATATGTATTTATTTTTTCTTCATGAAGAAGTTTAAATACCTCGAGTGTAGATTTTGTCATGTTTGAGTATGAGGTGTGTTAGATATAGTATAAGACAGAGGATATTCTTTTTGGCATATATATCAAGCAGTCCCATACATCTACATGTGTCCATTTTTCTTCATGAAAAATATTTAAATACCTGTGAGTGTTGACTTGTCATGTTTCTGCTTGAGGTGTATAAGATTGGTAGTTCTTTTCTACTTGTGTTTGTTTTTCCTCATGAAGAAGTGTTTGAGGTGTGTAAGACCGAGTATAAAACAGAGGATAGTTCTTTTTGCACATTTATAAGACAATCTATGATATATATATAAATATGTATTTGATTTTCGTCATGAAAAAGTTTAAATACCTTGATTGCATACTTGTCATGTTCTGTTTGAGGTGTGCAAGACAGAGGATAGTTTCTTTTGCATACTCATCAGACAGCCCCTGATATCTACATGTGTTTTTCCTCATGAAAAAATCTAAATACCTGTGAGCGTAGACTTGTCATGTCTGTGTTCGAAAGGCTTTAAACAGAGGACAGTTCTTTTTGCATATCTCTATCAAATACATGTATTTGTTTTTCCTCATAAAAAATCTAAATACCTGAGAGTGGAGACTTGTCATGTTTGTGTTTGAGGTATTTAAGACAGAGGATAGTTCTTTCTGCATGTCTATCAGACAGTCCCTGAGATCACTGTTCTCTACACGCAGTTCTTGTTGCTTTTCCTCGTAGTTAGATATCAGCAACTGATACATTTCTTCTTGCCTAAGAAATTGTAAAGTTTTAATATTAAAAGCTATTTAGTTTGAACCATCACGCAGAAAAGCATAAAAATAATGTAGATGTAGTTAAAACTGAGCCAGGGTCTCTGTGGCAAAGTGGTTATGGTAACTGAATCACTTGCCCCTTATCACTGTGGGTTCAAAACACTGTAGAATTCTTTAATGTATGGAAGCTATCCACCCAGCTTGTGGGTGATCAGCAGTTCTGCCCACAAACAAGGTGCTTGAAATAACGACCGGAAGGCATAATGGAGTCTTCCTCCACTATTGAAGTCTGTAGTATTTAACATGTAGATTAATAAAAATTTAATAAACTCAATAAAATTCATTGGACATATTTTAGCAGACATTTTAAATCATGCACTGAAATTTACTAGAAATACACGTTCAAGAGTAAGTATGAAATCATACTTCTTTTAACTTACTTATTACTGGTGGCAGTATTTTTCCAAGTGCTTCTTTTACTGTCACCTCTACGTAAATATCCCTCCATATCCATACCTGCAAAATATATGTTATGACCATACAGTGGAAGAAAAAAATCATATTTAATAGCCCATCGAAAAAAAAGTCAGGCATAAAAATGAAGAACTGTTTACACAAATTAGGGAGTGGCTACTTAGTCTTACATGGGAAGTATTCCAAAATGCAGTTCCATTTAGTTGATGAAATATGGTATAATGAGTCATATAAGGATGTCTGGCTTTGTGTTATTGTACTGAAAAAAGATATAGACCATTTTCAATGTAAATTTCCAGGTGATAGCTTTATTCATTGAGAAAATGTTTTTCAAGACAGATTATTGTTTGTATAATTTTATCATGTAACATAACATCTCAACATCTTTTATCTTTGGTAAGAAGACAGGTGATTCTAATTAGCTGTATATGGTTTTCAAATCACTGAAATGCTCTTTAAGTACTAAAAATGAGGGTTAAAGAAGGCTGAAATTGTTTAAATGAAATAAAGAAGGGACTGAATTAGTATAATGTAACCTGAAACAATCATATAAGTCAGAAAAAGACAAGCATGAAACAATCTTCATAAGTTTCAGATGAATGCTAATAATAGAAACTTCACTCCACATTACCGTTTTATATTGTGGCTATCTAAGAAAGCATAAAATTTTCTTTAAAATTTCTCAGGTATGAAGGAAATGTGCTGGTATTGATGTGATCTTTTGAATTGTGAATGAGAGCAGCAGAAATTAACCTGTCTGTAGAAATCTATGTCTGGGATGCCTGCAACCTTTAAATCTGACCCCGATGTCTGGGCAGAAACCAGAAGCAGTAATCTTGTGCAGTTTATCAAACAGGCGATTCTTTTGACATATATATGTGTCAAAGCACACTGCTACATCTTAAATAATTGAAAAATGACACTTCTTCACAAAACATTCCTTAACCTATAGCCTGCTGGCGGCTAGTGATTCTGCCTTTGCAAGCAGTGCAGACCAAGATCAGCCTGCACAAATTTTCAGGCTGATCATGGTCAGCACTATTTGCTATCCAGCCAGTAAATTTTTAGTGAACACCCGTTTGAATAATAAATGGTACTGCCCAAATTGAATGATAGACCAGTCCATTTTAGAAATTTAGCAGGGTAAATGTTAAAGTGTACTAGTCCATATTGAGTCTTAAGTTACACTGACTGACCTAGGTCTACCGTAGTAACTTTCTAACTTTAAAAGACCCCCAAAGCCTCTTTGATCATAATTTCAAGAAAAGACAGTTACTAATACAGAACTTCTGACCTCCTGTTGGCCTGCAAGATGGCTTACCATTATGACACTTTCAATCACCTAATGGTAAAATGACCTACCTATTCTTCTGTCAGGATTTTTATCCATGAGTAGCTGATGAAGTTTCTCCATGAGTCTGTTTACCTCCCTTTGTTTCTTCTTCAACTCATGCTTATACTGAGCATCCCTGTCTTTGACAACTGACTGAACTCGTCTCAACTAAAGAAGAAAAAACAACAAAAAAATGTTGCTAAGGACTAAAACAACAAAAATATATATAACAACAAAACTATTTATCTCAAAATATTGAATATAGTTGTTAAAAACATAACAACTCCATGTATTAAAGCCTGCAATCTTATATTTTCAATAACAGTTTAAAGTTAAATCTCATTTATATTTTATACTTATTTTAGGTGGATTGTGAGGCAAGTTCTACAACTTATATCAATCACTCTCAACACCTCATTCCAGATTGAATCCATCGCCACGAGGATATGAGAGAAGAGAAGCCAGTTCCCTTTTTAAATGCTAAGTGCCAAGCAAGGGAGCTACTGGTACAGTTTTTCACATCTTTGGTACGACACCACCGTGTATCAAACCCACAACCTTCTACACTCAAAGCAGACGCTCTTCCACTAAGCTTATGAGATGGTCGTCTCATTTATAATTTGGGCATTTTATTCCTTAATCTACTGGTAGGCACATTTTCTTTCTTTCTTATTACAGAAAAAAAATCTGCAACAACAAAGTTAACATTCAAGTCGCAAGTTTTTAAGAACCACATCAATAACCGCTTTCTAGGCAGGAAACTGTTTTCAAATTGCTGGAAATTAAGTCCAATCAAAACAGATAAGGCTTTTTTCAAAACTTTTAGCTGAAGAAGATCCCTAATTTTGGTAATGGTGGGCACTTAGGTAGATCCATCGTTTTTTAACCAGCCAGCTTGATTGCATCTTCAATTGAAATACTTAACTCAAGCCAGAATAACAGCCCATAGACATAGAAAACTGAGACCTCAACAACTTGGCTACAGAGGTCTACTTGAAGAAAACAAAGTACAACCTACAGTCAAACCTGCATTAGTGGTCACCTGTATACAGCATGACCCTGCTTAGAAGGGTCACCTTCTGGTGCTACCGTTGGAATTCCCTATATATAGTGACCATTTATATAGTGTGACCCTGTCTAACATGGTTAGCGGACACAAGAAAAGTCAGCAAAATGCACTGTAACTGTCATTCAATATTGTATGTTTAATATAACAAGGTGCTACTTGTTTTACTGTAATGCTGTCATCAGTCTCCAGAGTAATTTGGATATAATGGTCACCAGTCTAAAATGATCATTCTCGATCTGTCCCTTCGATCACTGCTATAAACAGGTTAGATTGTACTGAGCAATGAAAATCAAGATCTCAAATAATTGCGAAACAAAAGCCAAACTGCCATTTTGCTTGAAACACAAACCACTTCATACCTCATCTTTCTCGGTCTTTAACTTTGTGGAGAGGTTTTTAATTTTGTTATGTGTCTGTCTATGCTGTTCCTTCTCCTGGGCCACACCTCGCTCCAGACGCTCCTTGTCGTTCTTTAATCGGCGGATGACTGACTGGTTCTCTGAGGCATCACAGCTGATGCGATGTACTCTGGTTAAAAAAGAATAAATACAACTATTAGTTTTACGTCCCTTTCTTTGTACTCTATCTTTATGTATGCTTCTGTCTTGAAGTTCTACAGATTTATTTTATTTATTTTGTTGGGTTTAATGCTGCACCGACTTAATTATAGGTCATATGGCGACTTGCCAGCTTTTGATGGTGGATGAAGACCCCAGGTGCCCCTCTGTCCATTATTTCATCACGAGCAGGCACCTGGGTCGAACCGACCTTCCGTAAGCCAGCTGGATGGCTTCCTCTCATGAAGAATTCAATGCCCCGAGTGAGGCTCGAACCCACATCGATGAGGGGCAAGTGATTTGAAGTAACCTTAACCACTCGGCCACGGAGGCCCCTTGAAGTTCTACAGATTCAGACATTTAACGCAATTAAAGTAATATGAATTAGCAATATTGTTCCATCAAAACAACTTAAAACGATTCAAATATACGTCTACCTGTATTAATTGTTCCTGTTCACTTATCATGCATTATAAAGTGTTGTTTTTATTATTATTATTATACCAGATTTATATAGCGCCCTTTTCATGATCAATTTCACGTTCAAAGGCGCTTTACATAGTTCAAATGCAGCCACACAGGGCGCATAATTCACCCTCTACTAGTACAGACAGAGCGATCTGACCAGAGGGACAGAGTGAGACAAAGCCCCCATGACAGAGAGATCAGAAATCAGATACAGGCTTGTCCGGCTAACTTAGCCTAGCTCGCTGCGATTAGACAGCCTGGTTCTTTAACGTGCCCAGTGTATAGCACTGATACACGCAAGGATTGCCTGGGTTCCTGACCAGTACACCTCTAGTTGGGTGGGAAACACTGAAATGCGTTTCTGAAAATTCCCGAGTAGCTGCCGGGGATCAAACCCCTGACCTCAGGATTGGAAGGCCAGTGTGCAAACCACTGAGCTATCCGTCCCCCACAATTTTTATGTAAGGAATACAGCTCCCCCGTCATAAAACATATGAATTCTGACATAAAAGTAATTTTATATCAAGTAAGCAAATAGAATAATTATTACTGGTATTGCTTGTTCTACAAATGTAACATGGCCTGATTACTTTTCCTATTAAAATAGAAGACTGAGATCTGTGTATTGTTACATAACAAATCACTTTTGAGCATCATAATTGTTAATATGTCAAAGTGTCAAATGTCATAGCAGCAGACAACAAGGAGCTGCGTTCAATAAACGCTTGATGCCCACGGTGGCATCCTTGTCGATACAAAGCAACCTAAGTCCAAAACGAGGTCAAGGTCAAACTGAGGTCAGGTGATATTTGAAGATGAGGAATGGTCACAGGTTACATCTGTATTAGTATCAATTCATTCTTGTAAGCGGTATCATTTGGTTAACCAAGAGATGGCCCATATACAGCAACCTAAGTCCAAAATGAGGTCAAGGTCATTTATTTATTTGGGTTTTACAGCGCACCAACACAGTATAGGTTATATGGCGTCAAACAGGACTACAAAGAGGTCAAGGTCAAAGATCAAACTGAGGTCAGGTGATGTTTGAAGATGAGGAATGGTCACAGGTTACATCTGTATTAATTAGTATCAATTCATTCTTGTAAGCGGTATTGATGCTAGGCGTAACGGTCCCATTTGGTTAACCAAGAGATGGCCCATATAAAGCAACCCAAGTCCAAAATGAGGTCAAGGTCAAACTGAGGTCAGGTGATGTCTGAAGATGAGAAATGGTCACAGGTTACATCTGCATTAGTATCAAGTCATTCTAGTAAGGAGTATTGATGCTAGACGAAACGGTTCCATTTGGTTAACCTTGTATGGACGGACAACGAACGAACGAACGGACAGGACAATCACTATATGCCTCCCACATCAGTAGATGCTGGAGGCATAGTAAGAAAACCACCCAAAATTGACAAATATTTGGTGGTTGTCAATGATATCATCGAGAATGTATAAAATAATCATTGATTCATGTCTGAATCAAAATAATATATCTCAAAAGTGACTTTCTCCTGACTAAAATCATTATTCGTTGTTCAGGTGCATATTATTATATCACTTAAATGTATCCTCATGGTACAATTCCTTCACATCTGAACTTGAAACAATGATTTTATTCAATGATAAATCACTGTTTGGGATGCATTATTTCTTAGATGTTTTCATAATACCAAGACTGATGATTACAAAAAAATTGCACATAATGGATCAACACCTAAGCTTATCAAAAGAGTAACTACATGCTGTATTCAAACTGTAGAAACTGTTTACCTATTTTCTAGCTCCTCCTTTATTCTATTACTCCTCTGGTACATTCGTAGGATTTCCTCCAATCTGTTAATAAGTGATGTTGTGCATCCTACGCCGTCTCGACTCACTGGCTGTAAACCAAGCCCTGTCAATTCCTGAAGTTAATACTTTTTAATCAGACATCTTCACAACGGTCAAAATTTCACAAATACAGAGTTACAGTCTAATATGGTAACACATAAGCCATAAAATTTAGCCTTAAAATTAATTACAATACAATTTTTTATGATTTCACAAAATAGTAAAAATACTAAATCTGCAAAACTCTATCCACTGTGAATATTTCTGATAGAACAGCATAATTACTATAATCTAAATTATCCAATACATAGCAATCAGCATAAAGCATACAGTCATATAAGCACTATCATGTACAGTTTGTCATGATGCTTTTTTTTTATAAACTGAAGTTATATTTAAGAACAGCATAAAATCTTTGTAAATTTTATGTTTATCTACATGGACCAATTTCTGCAAAATGAAATAAAATCCTTTCATAAAATTTTAGCAAACATGTTCAGTAACAGATACGGACCAAAGTCTCACTAAAATCGGATCATACAAAACTGGGTCAAGGCCACAAAACATCACTCAAAAATGGCAAGTACCTGGTTCAGATGGGTCAAACATTCATCTACATTATCAGGTGTACAGAATGTATTTTCATTATAAATATTCTGAGAAGAGAATGTTCTGTCTATAAAACTGCTCATCATGTGAAACTGGGTCAAGGTCGGGTCATGGTTACTGTATGTTGTCAATGACGACAGGAAATCATTGCCCGAGGACTTCAGTATACTCCAGTCAGCCATCCTGAAAATATATAGACAACCTTTTATTTCATTTTTTAGAAAAATCATGCACACTTATCAAATCCTTCCTAATAATGCTCAGCGTATGTTAGAAATTAGTATCTTAATCTAATTTCAAGAAACATACTCAGCATTTTAGTAACACAAACATTTCAGACCTGTTGACCTTTGGTTCAAAGGTTTGTTAAATGTTAGGAAAGAATGGCAAATTTTAGGATTTTCTTTTTGAAAAAAAAACAAGAGATCTGTATTACAATCTATACAAATATATCTTTAAGGTGATTTTTTGATAAATGAATTAAAATATCAAGAAACTTTGCCTAGATTTTTCTTGGATTGTCCTCTATCAAATATCAAAAGTGTTCAAAGAATTACATTTCATGCAGACTTGGTTGTCATTTACAACCAAAAGGAAAAACTTTAGAAATCATCTTCTCCAAAACTGCAAGGCCCAGAGCTTAGATAGTTGATATGTATGCAACATGGTCTAGTGGTCTTCTACCAAGGTCCAAGGCCAAAACAGGCCCAGCTCTGGGGTTCACTAAATGATCCGTGCCATGAGAAAACCAACATAGTGACTTTGCGACCAGCATGAATCCAGACCAGCCTGCGCATCCGCGCAGTCTGGTCAGGATCCATGCTGTTCGCGAACAGTTTCTCCAATTCCAATAGGCTTTAAAAGCGAACAGCATGGAGCCTGACCAGACTGCGCGGATGCGCAGGCTGGTCTGGATCCATGCTGGTCGCACACCCACTATGTTGGTTTTCTCATTGCGCGGCTCAAATGTTTTCAGTGTTGTAGTATTTTCTGATCCTTTTGGAATCGTTGAATCCTATCTATATCTGAGTAACAGAATTCCGTTTAAGTCAGTGCTATGGGACGTGAGGGGTGTTGCACTTTCCTTTAACTTTCATAAACAGACTCAATCAAACAAGAGTCTGTTACTGTTTTGCTTGGTTGCATCCTTTGTTTCCAAAAGATCTTCTTATAGATTTTATTAGAAAGCCTTAATATAAGAAAAACATTAAAAAAATTCTTGCATAAAACCTGAATGCCTTAAAGCTAATAGCGGCGTGGTCCTCTACAAAGTTAAATGTTCAAATCATGCCCCTGGGGTGAAAAATTGGCCCCACATAAGGGTCACTTGTTTAGATATATTAAAACTCTTCTTGACTGTCTTAAAACATACAGATCTGTGCTTCAATATTTGTGATAAAGCAACATTTCAAGAATGTGACAGTAACATGATTTTCAAGTTCATTCAGAAAACTCATCAAAATAAATGCAAACTGCAAAAACTTTAATCTTTTCAAACCTATCTGTCAACTTTAATTGACAAATTTGAATTATTTCAAAAGTTTACATAGCATTAAATGAGCCATTCATTCAAAAAATCACATTAAACTTCCATTCACAATTTATCAATAGAAACTTAATTTAAACTGCTACAAAATTTTTACCCAATATGATACCATCTACTATATCCATGCAAAAACATAACTAAACCACTTTTTAAAACTGTTACACTGCAAGTGAAACTGTAGTTATTCACAAAATGTTAAAATCATCAAATCTCAAGCAGGTACACTGCCTGATCTACATTATGAGCACAACTGCCACAAAAGATACATACAAGAAAATGTACTTAAAACACTAGGACTAGGTGTAATTTAAATTTCCATGCATCACATGACCAGTTCAATTAGAATAATTTTGCGGATGTCATAAGTCAAAAACAGATATCAGATTCTATACCATGAAAAGTTCCTCAAAAATATAAATGACGGCTTGTTTGATGTCAATTATGAAATTAAAAACCATCCAGTCAATTACTTAATCTCAAATAAGTCTCTATTTAAAAATTAGCATGTCTTGAAAACCACCTTCGGTTTAAATGGACGTTAAGTCAATATTTTGACAAGCGATAACCCGAGCAAGCTATACTACAGTCCAGAATGTTACAACGTGTCACTGTGGACATATTACCCTAGATAAATCTTGATTAATCCTACTTCAGACCAAAATTAAATTCTGATCATCGAAAACCATTGATATGAAACCTGTCAGATATCTTGGGTAAATCTGGACTCTTTAATGATAGCATTTGAACCTTGTTGGCCTCTTTGAGGTTAAGATAACTATCAAGTCCACCACATTTTCAGTGTTCTTTATTTTTTTTTTATAATTATTTACATTAAGTCTTAACTTCATTTTTATTTTTCAAGAATACCCTACATATAACATCAATAGTTTAGTCTTTTTTTTTTTTTTGCTATGGCAAGTATTATAATCAAGCAGACCTATAGCGGCTGTAATTTTTTTATAGTTAAATTAACAGTTATGTACAGAATTTGTTAATAAATTTATTATTACAGTCATAAAATGTAAAACAAAGCTAAAATGGCAAAGAAACATAAAAATAATTATTTGCTTTAATAATTATTGTTCAAAAGAAAATGAACTCTACATTATATTTATAACCTGAGTAAATTTAAGTTACACTGAACATAGTTATAACAAATTTCTGGATATAACGAAAATGTTCAGATTTTAGTTCTTTATTCTACACAAAATAAAATGGTTATAGAAAACATGCTCAAATAGTGAATTTTCATGTCAAAATTTACAATGTAGAGGTAATGAACGTTTTTTTCTTGTGTTATAATATCTGTAGAATCCCTAGGCATATCCAGAGAGATTCTGCAACACTGATGTTGTTGCACAAAAAAAACTTGCATTAACACTATTTTAGCATTAGAGGTACAAAGCTAAACAAAAGCACCACCTGCAGGTGCCATCACTTGTCTGCAAGTGCTGCACAATATGTAAAACTATGTTAACACATTTTAACTCCGATTTTACGCAGAAGACCAAAAAATCAAAAAGTATCACCGGAGACCAAAACACAGCAAACAACTTCAAAGATCATCCTCAGATCCTAAAAACATAACTGTAAACATGCTAAAGACAAAAAGGATCATATAAATACACCAAAATATGTTTTCAGAAAGTATGCAAATAAACAGTAATCTAGAAAAAGAAGAATGCAAACAAAATGTACAACTTTACCATCTTAACACTGGTCATGCTTGTCTAAAGTTTTTGTCAAATGATTATTAAATTACCGATTTATTTCAAACTATCTGATTCAAAATCGTTATTAACAAATAAACATAAACTATTAACAAAAAAATAAATAAATAAACAATACCATTCAGTAAACAATTATGCTATTTATGAGATAGAATTTTTATAATCAATAATGAGCCGTGCCATGAGAAAACCAACACAGTGGGTTTGCGACCAGCATGGATCCAGCCTGCGCATCCGCACAGTCTGGTCAGGATCCATGCTGTTCGCTAACAATTTCTATATATGCAATAGGCTTTGAAAGCAAACAGCATGGATGCTGACCAGACTGCGCGGATGCACAAGCTGGTCTGGATCCATGCAGGTCGCAAAGCCACAATGTTAGTTTTCTCATGGCGTGGCTCAATTATTGTTCACTAGTTATGGACATTAAAAACAATTATTTATATTACATTGAATCCCACTAAACTTTGAATTTAACCTGACTCCACACAATCCTTTATCCAAGAGCTGGTCAAAAGTCAAAGAAGCTGAGTGTCATAATATCGGAATACTTTCTCTACTGCCAATGCAAAATATGTAAACTGACAGAGCTTACTACAATGTCTGTCTTTATATCATAAACCAATAAAATTTAAGACAATAACCTGCCTTTTTCTTTTACCAAAACTTAAATCATGATTCGCACAAATCTGAACTTTTACATCCGGTATTGAAGGTATTACAGCTTACTTACCATCTTTCAAATAACTTGTCTCAAACATTCCCAATAACGTATATCATCCCTAGAAATATATCCAAGTAACTGTTTTGAGTCCTTGTAAATGGTATTTAAATGCCCCCAAAAATTCACCATATACAGAATATGTCAGTAAATGACAAAAAATATTCACAATATTCACAATCATATCAGAATAACCAGATTATAACAATGAAACAAGTAATCTCAAGAAAATTCTTAAAGAATAGATTTGTTAAAATTCCAAAAACGGCACAGTTTCCACTTCAGTTACTGCAAGAGATAAACCTCATATTCTGATAATATCTTAATTTCATTTAATCATAACCAATGAAGCATATCTGATATTCATCATTACACCTAAACCTGCAGAATTTCATTAAATATTGATGAACGTATTTCATTTAAAGTTTAACGTTCCATGTCCCATATTCATACTTTAAAACGACCCAAGATGATACTTTATATTTACAACACCTTGTTTCTAAACAGGTGATATTGATTTCCAATTAAGTGATCGACATCCCACGGAGAGGCTCCGTTCAATGTCGTCCTGCTACAGAATCGTAACATCTCATTTATACGATAATTAAAACTCTTGTGTTTTGATGCTGTCTACGTTAACAGCGGAAATCCTGCATGTATAATTGCATGTCCAATTACCTTTATTAGACAGATAAAGTATAACGTAGCTTGCGGATAAAAATCAATGTGTTTCGAAGATCTTTGTTATAGTTATTCAAAGACTGCAGCAAGTATATACTTAAATCAATAGACTACAAACTTCCATTAAATAATCAAATACTTTTCTTCTGCTTGCATATTAAAAGGATCTGCATATTTGTTCCAGAAGAACTATATCTTTATTCAAATTGAATTTTGTGGACAATATTTTTCATTGGTATTATAATGCTCACCATAATGCATGATTTACTCCTAAGTGGCCTTTAGACTTACTACTAAATTCTCAAGCCTATTGGGCAGAGAGGGAATTAGTCCCTTAAACTGCCAATTAAAACTGTTACCCATTCAGCCCCTTAAAGGAACTCGGATAGACCGCAAGATTATCAAATATCTTACTTTTCAAATCATAAAAAAATGTCTGCAGAGTCCTTAAAATCATAACTCAATATCATTTTAATAAATGGATATAAAACATTCATGGTATATACATAATTTACCACTGTTTGACTGAAACTTTTTTGAGCTCTGAAACATGATTGGTTACAACTAGTTTACTGTTAACAAATAAAGGTATTTTTGTGATTGAAACTATCTTCTCATTTATGCATTTGTTGAATATTATTATTTAGATATAAACATCTAATTTTAACAGCATTTAAAGTGACTAATCTTGATTTCTTACTTTATATAATAGTTATTCTTTTCGGAATCTAACACTCAACAAAAAATATTTTCAAAAACATTTCTTCTTAATTTATTAAGCACTGGTGTCTGAAATGTTACACTAGTATCTATTTAAGTAAAACCTGTTTAGGACTTTAAAAGCTTAAACCCTTAATGATAGCAATTTAAGAAATCCTCCCATTATTTAAAGTAAACATAGTGTCCAATTTTAAAGCGAGGTTTAATATTGACACTGTGGGTGAATGTTCAACTGAGTTACAACTGTCTTTGATGACAGCCATAAACCTTGTAATCTCTCTATTATCTATAAACATAAGATGATGGGTCAGTCATGAAAATTTTGTATCATTTTTAACCCTTACCCTGCTAAATTTCATAACTGTACTTGTCCATCTTTCAATTTGGACAGTACCATTAACTATTAAAAGGGGTGCTTACCAAAAAGATACTGACTGTATGGCAAACAGTGCAGATTATGATCAGACTGCATGGCAATGTGCAGGCTGATCATGATCTACACAGTTCGAAAAGGCAGAATCAATTGTGTCTAGCATGATAAGGTATTTGATTGTGGACCTCTACTGATGTGCTGCTAAATCATGGGGCCAAAGGGTCTGGAATACTCGGGTAAAAGGTTTTGAACATGCAGATCATTGACAACAATTTCAAAGCAATACTCAAGAACAGCATCGCCTGCAGGTGCCAAAACTCATCTCACTGTAATATCTTAACATAAGGCAGTATACATGCAAGAAAATAGTTAGGTTCTCGGGTTTTTTCCCCCACCCAATGATAATAAAAAACATAAAATTTCAAAGGTAGGGTATTTTAAAAGCCATTTAAAAAATGACGAGTCCTTAGCAAAAAAAAAAACAACTAAGAAATTTACACCAAAATCTTAAAGACTCATAATTCTGAAAAACTGCAAGACAGATCTCGATTCTCAAGTTAATAGGACTTTGACCTACTTACTAATTTAATGGTCATTTTATACTAAGAGACTGCTTATAGTAATAGAAGATACCTTTCAACACCGCTTCATTCTAACAGAAGGGTGAACTAATATGCAATATCCAGCCATATCACAAAGATGTGTTTGGAGACAGAACAAGGAGCTGCGTTCAATAAACGCTTGATGCCCCCGTAGGCATCCTTGCCGATAGATTTTGCACCTTATGGTTACATCTGTATTAGTATTAATTCATTCTTGTAAGCAGTATTGATGCTAGACGAAACGGTCCCATTTGGTTAACCAAGAGATGGCCGATGCAAAGCAACCTAAGTCCAAAACGAGGTCAAGGTCAAGGTCAAACTGAGGTCAGGTGATGTCTGAAGATGAGGAATGGTCACAGGTTACATCTGCATTAGTATCAAGTCATTCTAGTACGGGGTATTGATGCTAGACAAAATGGTCCCATTTGGTTAACCTCGTACGGACGGACGAACAAACGGACAGACGGATGGACAGGACAATCACTATATGCCTCCCGCATCAGTAGATGACGGGGGCATAAAAATAAAACCACACCATTTTTGTGATGCTTTAGGTGTTTTTAAAAAAAAGGGAAATGACCAAAATTGTATAAGAAATACATTTACAGTCATAAGTCAGAGCTTTCCCCTGCCCCATAACATGGAAAAATATGTTTTGCTTCTTCATGGTAATGCAATATCAGTGATTATTTTAAGTCAGTGTCCTGTATCATACACACATAAAATCTGACAAGGACAAATTACCAAAAGACACCCAACACTGTGGTCACTCCATTGTATCAAAAATTTGAGATGATAGATATTAGACACACACATTTTAGTAATGATACGAGGAGAATGATTCATAAACATTAAGTAATTAAACCAACAAAATTTAAACCACTGTTGTAATTTTCATTCCTTTTTAGTTAAATACTATTATTCAGTTCTTTGGTTAATTGTATACTGTTTGGTTGTCAATGCTAACCGAAGTCAATGAAATATGATGCTCTCAAACAACTAAAACTCAACGTTTGTAAAACAAGAGGGCCAAGATGGCCCTTGGTCGCTCACCTGAGAAACACACCGTAACATGTTTGACCTACAGTGATTTCATGGAAACAGATATTCTTCAACCAATTACCCCGCTGTTACATGACTGAAATACTGTTGAAAAACGGCGTTAAACCCAAAACAAACAAACAAACAATTTTCATTTAGATTGGACCAAAAATGTGGTCTCTTAAGTGTAAACATGTATTTTCTTCAATTTGACCTAGTGACCTAGTTTTTGAGCCAAGATGACCTACATTCGAATTTGACCTAGATTTGATCAAGGCAATCATTCTGACTAAATTTCATCAACCTCAATTAAAAAATATAGCCTCTATCACATACAAAACGTTTTTCTTTGATTTGTCCTAGCGACCTAGTTTTTGACCCCAGATGACCCATATTCAAACTTGACCTTAACTTCATCAAGGCTATCATTCTGAAACCACCTCGGCAGCCTAGTGGTAGAGCATCCGTTTTGAGAGCGGGAGGTCGTGAGTTCGATCCCTGGCTGCGTAAAGATGTAAAAAATGGTACTAGCAGCTTTCTCGCTTGGCGCTCAGCATTAAGAGGATAGTGCGAGGACTGGTCAGCCCGGTGTCAGTATAATGTGACTGGGTGGGATATCATGCCACGTGTCTACGGCGTGATATTCCAGTGAGGCAGCACTATAAAGTTGGGCATTGTGCTCACTGCTACAAGTAGACACCGTCGTTTATATGACTGAAAAAATGTTGAAAAAGACGTTAAACCCGAACACACACACTATCATTCTGACCAAATTTAATGAAGATCAATTGAAAAATACAGTCTCTATTGCATACACAAGGTTTATCTTTGATTTGACCTAGTGACCTAGTTTTTGACCCAAGATGATACATATTCAAAACTGACCTAGATTTTATCAAGGCAATCATTCTAACCAAATTCATGAAGATCAAGTGAAAAATAAAGCCTTTATCGCATACACAAGGTTTTTTTTTATTTGACCTAGTGACCTAGTTTTTGATCCCAGATGATCCATATTCAAACTCGACCTAGATTTCATCAAGGCAATCATTCTGACCAAAATTCATGAAGGTCAATTGAAAAATACAGCCTCCATCGCATACACAAGGTTTTTCTTTGATTTGACCTAGTGACCTGGTTTTTAAACCCAGATGACTCATTTTCAAACTTGGCCTAGATTTCATCAAGGTAATCATTTTCCCAAAAATTCATGAAGATTAATTGAACAAGGAGCTGCGTTCAATAAACGCTTGATGCCCCCGGTGGCATCCTTGTCGATACAAAGCAACCTAAATCCAAAACGAGGTCAAGGTCAAACTGAGGTCAGGTGATGTTTGAAGATGAGGAATGGCCATAGGTTACATCTGTATTAGTATCAATTCTTTCTTGTAAGCGGTACTGATGCTAGACGAAACGGTACCATTTGGTTAACCAAGAGTCTGGCCCATATAAAGCAACCTAAGTCCAAAATGAGGTCAAAGTGATGTCTGAAGATGAGGAATGGTCACAGGATACATCAGTTCTGCATTAGTATCAAGTCATTCTAGTAAGGGGTATTGATGCTAGACGAAACGGTCCCATTTGGTTAACCTCGTACGGATGGACGGACGAACAGACAGGACAATCACTATATGCCTCCCGCATCAGTAGATGCCGGGGGCATAAAAATACAGCCTCTATCGCATACACAAGGTTTTTCTTTGATTTGACCTAGTGGCCTAGTTTTTGACCCCAGATGACCCATTTTCGAACTCGGCCTAGATTTCATTGAGGTTATCATTCTGACAAAATTTCATGAAGATAAGTTGAAAAATACAGCCTCTATCCCATACACAAGCTAAATGTTGACAGACGACAGACGCCGGACGACAGACAGACGCCGGACATCGAGCGATCACAAAAACTCACCCGAGCATTGCTCCGGTGAGCTAAAAAGTGAACTTCTTGCCATTGACACACCATCTAGTCACAAGGCTCTATAAACTACATGTATATCTGTTAATGGTTGGTGGAATGAGCTACATTATGTTTAACATACTACCCTTCAGGTATCATTTGAGAATGGATGCTGTTCTGAGCAACATAGATCAGTAAAATTTAATAAGGATTTTAAAAACAAAATTTCTGAATGTCTTTTGCCTAATACTGGTATAACCTTTATTCGGATGTCGAAATGAAATTGATGTGACATTTCTTATTTCAAATTTTATCTTTTATGGAATGATATTATTGAATTATTATAATGCTTTCACTGTCATAAAATGCTACTTTACAACATTCTAAATAAAATATAAAATGATGGGGGTTGATGCACCCTATCCACCATATTTGTATATACTTAGTTTTTTTCAGAAAATCTTACGAACGTCTTACCATTTATAAAGACACATTATCCTTATGCTTGCAATAAAAACACAAATAAATTAGTTTTTAACTAATGCTTGCTTATTCAAATTGTTGTCCCAAAAGCAGGAAACTGAGTTTAATTGCTTGCCTGAACAAATTTCTTTGCTAAAGCTTCAAAAAAAAACAAGGTGAGAAGGTCATGGTAAAGCTAGATTCTTCACAATAAGAAATCCGTTAAAAATTATACAGGTGGTCCAAATCTCTTTGCTGTAGCTTCAAAAACAAGAAAATAGGTCAGTAGGTCAGGGTAAATGATATTTAAGATGAGTATTGAAATCGGTATCAAAAGTTCTATCATGTGGTCCAAATTTCCATGCTGTATCTTCAAAAACAAGGAAGTAGGTCAGAAGATCACGATTAAGGCTATTCAAGATGAGTATTGAAATCAGTATAACAAGGAGCTGCGTTCAATAAACGCTTGATGCCCCCGGTGGAATCCTTGTCGATACAAAGCAACCTAAGTCCAAAACGAGGTCAAGTTCAAGGTCAAGGTCAAACTGAGGTCAGGTGATATCTGAAGATGAGGAATGGTCACAGGTTACATCTGCATTAGTATCATTCTAGTTAGGGGTATTGATGCTAGACGAAACGGTCGCATTTGGTTAACCTCGTATCTGATTTTTTTGTCTCTGTATCAGCTGAAATATTTTTTATGAGTCTTTCGCTCTGAATAATGGTCAATAGTTTGCTTCTTTTATGTAGTTATATTGAAATTTTATGCAGAATGTAAGAAAATGGATGATGGTAACTGGTCACTACTGATGTTATCAACTGGGAATATAGTAGTTGGATGAAAGGTTAACCGTTATTTAAGTTATTATGGCCATTTTCAAATCACAACTGGTCAGTTTGATTTGTAACGCCTATTTTTAAGTTTCCGTTGATAACTTACGGTACTAGACAACTTTTGGTGACAGGTACCCATACCCTCAGGAAGGAGAATTTTTAGTTGTTTTAAGGCAAAAAGGGGAAGTTTTTAGCCATATATACTGTGAAATCATTAATATTCGTGGGGGATTAATTTTCGTGGATTTCGTGGTCAATCCACGAAATTTAATCCCAACGAACAAGTGAAATTCCCATTCATTTTATGTTCAAAAGTTGAAATCCACGAATTCATATCCCCACGAAATTGCCGTTCTGACCAAAACCACGAAATTTCATACCCACGAAATTAAATGATTTTACGGTATGTTACTACTTTTCACATTTATTAATAGTGTTTTCAATCATTTCTAACTAATGTAACTATATTGCAGCAGTAACCTTCCTCAGAGGCACTATAATAGAACTTAAAAGAGAGCTTTTGAAGCTTTAAAAGAAGCTCTGACGCAGCAGCCTGTGTTGGCCTTGCCAACCGAAACTGATAAATTCATCCTGGACACGGATGCCTCTAATAATTCTATTGGAGCAGAATTACTTCAGGTCCAAGATGGTAAAGAAAAGGTCATTGCATATGGTAGTTATGCTGTTACAAAAGAGCAGAGAAATTATTGTGTCACAAGAAAGGAGCTGCTTGCTGTAGTTAGATTTACCAGGCAGTTCAGACACTATTTACTTGGCAGACCGTTTATTGTACGGACTGACCACTCGAGTTTAAGGTGGTTAATGGGGTTCCGAGAGCCTCAAGGTCAACTGGCGAGATGGCTAGAGGAGCTGTCTCAGTATAATATGGTGCTGCAGCACAGGGCAGGTCGTGAGCATGGTAATGCTGACGCTTTGTCTAGAATGCCGGCTGAGGACGGGCATTGCGAAGAGTATCATGCTGGTACACGACTGGAACAGTTGCCTTGTGGCGGGTGTAAATATTGTAAGAAGGCCCATGAAAGTTGGGAAAACTTCTATGAAGAAGTAGACGACGCAGTGCCGTTGGTAAATAAGGGTAACCCAGACAATACCTCTGTGGTTGACCATCACGGAGCATCTGGGAAGCCTGGGACCAACAAAGGCATGGGAACGACTGTCTACGGGTATCAAGACGGAACCACCACTAAGACTGAAGGTGAGAGTGGCAAGCCAGCCCTTGCAATAGAAGTCTCAGATGCAGAATGCATTTCTGAGAGTAGCCTACCAGATGAAGTAATTTTATCTGGCATGGATGTAGACCACCCTGGGGGAGTAAGCCCTATTGTGGTAGATATGTTCAGGGATGCTGTAGAACTCATTCCCTGGGAGGTGTCTGAGCACAGCCCAGGAACTGAAGTTACAAGCATTAATATGGTAACCACGAGGAAGGGTGCCAAAAATCAGACTGAGGCGGGTAAGGGTCTCGGTAATAAAGTCGATTCTGGACAATCAGGTTCAGTGTCTACTGCAGGGCAACCAAGTGCACAGTATAAGGTCCGATCCCCCAGAAAGGACAAAGGACTTGCCGTGCCTACGGGTGTGACAGGTAACTCCGACTCTACACAGAGTCAGGGGTCTAGCCTTCTGAGTTCGACCCAGGTACCAGATCAAGGAACTCTGAGGGATAAATCAAGGCTGTGTAGTTGGGGGTTCTCAGTAGCAGATTTGAGAGATGCCCAGAAACAGGATGTGGAATTGCTGTTTGTTTTGAATTGGTTACGAGAGAGAATAGATCCGGATCCGTCCGATCTGTTTCGTGCCAGTCCAGGAGCTAAGTCAAATTGGTTAAACAAAGAACAATTTCTTCTGTTAGATGGTGTTTTATACCAGAATGACTCAGAACAAGATGACATTCGTCTTGTTATACCAGAAAGCCTGAAAGAGGAAGCTATAGCACTCAACCATAGACTTCCATCTTCGGGGCATCAGGGTGTGAAACGCACTAAGGAGAGGGTTAAGGAGAAATTTGTCTGGTTTGGGTTAGGCAGGGACGTTCGACAGTATGTGTCGCAATGTGAAACCTGTAATCAGAATAAGAAAGCTGATCGGCAAGGAAAGTGCTGATTGACTGAATACCAGGCAGGTTCGCCCATGGAAAGAGTACATATTGATTTCCTAGGTCCCTTACCTAAAACTCCTAGGGGCAATGAGTATGTGCTTATGATGGTGGACCAGTTCACCAAATGGGTGGAATGTATACCACTCCCTAACCAGTCCGCAGAAATTACTGCACGGGCAGCTGTGGACGGTTTCTTTACTAGATTTGGAGTGCCCTTTGAGATATTTTCAGATCAGGGCAGAAACTTTGAATCGAAACTGTTTACGGAGGTCTGTAAAGTTCTTGAAATACACAAAGCAAGGACTACTCCGTATAGACCTTCTGCCAACGGTCAGGTAGAAAGGTATAATCGCACTCTGATGGATGCGGTTAGGTGTTTCATTGGCAAATCACAAAACCAGTGGGATTTGCACCTTCAGCAAATAGCTGGAGCGTTGAGATTATCTGTGAACCGTATGACCGGGTTTACGGACAATAAGTTAATGTTAGGTCGGGAGGTCAATGCGCCTGCTCACCTAATGTTTCCTCAGCATCTGGTAAAAGCCAGTCCCCTAGTGATTACTCAGATGTATTGGTCCAAAAGTTGCGGGAGGCACATGATATAGCTCGCAAAATGATGAAAACTTCCTCAAAAAGAATGAAGCGCAATTATGACTTGCGTTTACTTGAGAGGAATTATGAGGTATGTGATAGGGTCTACCTACTTGATACTGCGGTATTGAAGGGTAAATGCCGCAAGCTCTGTCCACCATGGAAGGGACCAGGGGTGATAGTATCCAAATTGTCATCATTCCTCTTCCGTGTTAAACTAAGAAATGCTGTTTTGGTAGTAAACCATGATAGACTAAAACAGTGTAAGGACAGGGAAGTGCCACGGTGGATTAAGCACTGGGAGCAAAATCCAGGTGACATAACTGCTGCTAAAGGCAGCGACAGAGTCTACTGCTTATGTCGAAAGCCATGGCAGGGTAGATTTATGATCCGGTGTGATTTCTGTAAAGAGTGGTTCCATGGGTCCTGTGTGAACATAACCGCTTCAGATGCACTAGACATAAATCAATATAAGTGTCCGGACTGTCTAAGAAGAGTGAGGGCTCAAAATTGATCATTTTTTGGGTCTATTTTCAGAATCATGGCTGAAGAATACAGGGACGGTCTGGGCAGGGTAATGAAGGTGCTCAAGATGGGCAACCTGATGAACCCAAAGGAGTTCGCCGTAAAAATCACCTCTAGTAGGCGACCGAACAGGTTTGAAATCCTGTTGTACCATGTCCGTGAAGCCAGAAACAGGCAAGTTTAGTTGGTTAAGGGATCTGGCCAGGGAGTTAGACATTCTACAGTGTCACTCCCGTGAGTGGATTTCCCAGAATGTGAGCCGTTTGGGGCCCATTCGTAAATCCAAGTGGCAGGATGCCCTACGTGAACAGAGTAGGGACATCCGATTAGGGACAGATCCGGCTATTGAACGGACTGGTGAGAATCTCGAGTCGGTCCCTCCGGCAGAGCAGCAATTGCTTGTTGGGGGAGAGGCTGACAGCGAGTCAGAATCGGTTTCTTCTGGAACTGCCGAAAAGTTGTTGGGAGGTAACAGCCCAACAAAACCCTCAGGCAGTGGGAAGCCGGTTAGTCCGGTTAAACCTCGTCCGCGTGAGTGAGACGAGAGTAAGACCCAGCACAGTGCTTCTGGGACAGGGCAGGTTCCCCAAGGCCCTGTTTCTAGAAGTCCGGCAGAGAGGGCACTAAGACCTTCTGTTCGGCAAGACAAGCCTCAGCTAGTCATTACTGTGCCGAGTAAGGGGAAGCAGCCTGCTGGTCCGGGGAAAGGGTCCCATGTTAAAGCCGTTCAGTTCACGCTGAGTAGAGAAACCCTTGCAAAGAGGCCAAAGCTGTCTTTGGGAGAAACAGGGCAACCAGGGTGTCCTAGGTGTCCGGTAGGAGGATGTGGGGCAGGTGTTAGTCGCAAACATGCGCTTCTCTGTCATTTGCCTGGTGTGTTTAATCTGGCTCTTTCGGGAGATGAAATATCTCAACGCAGGTTAAGCGCCCTGAAGCTATGCTGCAGGTGGCTTTCAGGAGCACATCGGGAGCTCAGTGACTTACTGGTTTATATTGAATCGCTGAGTCCACTATCCTCGGTTGAGCAGCCAGATGCCTCCACTGTGCAGGCAATGGTTGATTTGGGTAGGACTTTGGGGGTGTCGGTTGCTAGGGACGTGATATTAAGACCGGAGGGTAATGATGTCACGGCCTTGGTGCACTGGCACTTTCTATTGTCATTGATGTCAATGTTAGAGCGACATCAGGTTGAGAAACTTGGACACTTATTTCAGCTGTCCCAGGATGATCAACAGAATCTCCCTAAGTTGCCTGAGGCCTTTGATAGTCATTGTCACCTTGACAGGACTATGAGGGAGTGGGGGATGACTAACCCATCTCTGAAAGAGATGAGTAATCTGAACCCGCTAGAGTCTCACGAGGTTCACCTCGTGGGAGTTGTAGGGGTTTTCTGTGACCCTGAGACTTACCCTACACAGGAGGGTATTAAATCATGGTCTGAACAGGGTGTCGTACCGGTCGTGGGACTCCACCCCCGGAAGGCGCTTACCGATAAAGGGTTCAGTAAGCTGGCGGAAGTTCTCCAATTTCCGGAGGTAGCAGGATTGGGGGAGATAGGTCTTGATTGAACTGAACCTGCTGAAAAATGGGCTGAACAGCTCCGCAAGGTTGAGCAAGTCCTGACTTTGCTGCAACCGGAGCATGTGCTCGTTATTCATTGCAGAAGTTTGACAAACCTTTCAGATGAGTCTTTGTTAACTATGTTTTACTTGTTACAGAGTCATCCCTCAGTCAGTAAGGAGCAGCTGATTCACCTTCACTGCTTTACAGGGTCTTTGGACATATTACAGAAATGGTTAGAAGTGTTCCCTAACACTTACTTTGGATTCACAAGTATGATCTGTAAGTCCAGTGACTACCTAGACATGCTCCGGAAACTAGAGTCTTCCCGTTTTCTCCTTGAAACGGATGCTCCTTATTTCAGCCCGCCACGCTGTAAAAAGTCCAATCCCTATATGATTGGATGGGTTGCATCCAGGGTAGCTGAGGCCAGAGGCCAATCTTGTGGTGACCTCCTCAAGTTGGCAAGTGATAACGCAAAAAGACTGTACATTGAGAAGCTCCCTCCAGTCTCAATGTACGGTGATGAGTCCGGTTAAGCCATAGGGGCTCACTCCGGTGTACTGTGGATGAAATGTCCATGGTCACCGGTAGTTGTGGTATTGTGACATAAAAGCCGCAATACTAGTACTGGTTTTACCCAGGAATCTCTCATTTTTGAGAGTAAGAGACCATGGCTAACTCCCATGGTCTAAGACTACCTCCTTCTATAGGACGGGGAGGAGTGTAGTGCCTGTCTGGTCTGGTCCGACATATGTGAGGATAGCCCTACCGAAAGCTGAAAAGGGTGATTTCCTGTGGAGCGTTCCAGCCGGCTAGACGTCCTTCATAAACATAACCCAGTAATCTGCCTGTAGAGAAACATCTACACTTGTATCTACCATCTAAGGTTATTGGTAAGTTGTCTGGGGCTATATTGAATAATCACCAATTACAATAATATGAAAAACGACTCCCCTTCTATATAATAAAAAACACCAGGAATGAAACGCATTACAGACTTTTCATGGCTTTTGGATAGAATTTCAGGCTCCTGTGGTAAAATGTAAGAATATTGGGGCAGCACGAAAAACCCAAATCTACCCAAATCTTACCCAAATCTACCCAAATCTTGATAGGAATGATCAAATCTTCGTAGATTATGAATATTTATAATATATTTCAACATAAATATATCATTTTGATGTATTATAACGATAATTAACTAGAAAAATCGGCGTTGAATTGAAATCGCTCAATATTTGTAAATATCACGGTCAAGTATTCTTACATAGGTGCTGTACGTAAGAATATTCGACTGTCATATTTACAAATTTCCCCATTTGGAGATCTATTTTCTTAATTTCATTTACTTCAAAACTATGGGAAAAAAATGAAAAGAAAATCTTTATCATTATTGATGAATTATAGTAACGCTTTACAGTTAGCACTGTTTGGGATGATAAGCGCGACGAGAGATAACATTCATTTGCAGGATTTAAATTTTCTGTAATTCATGTCGTGAAACGTGAGATTCTGGGCTATTTTCATATCAACATACGATATATTGATGAATTTTGTGCGGTGACATCGAATAATGGCGGCATCCATATTGTTTTCGGTGGCAGCGCCTACGAATTTAATTGGGAGAAATGATTTTGTATGAATAACAAAATTATTCTCAGGATCAGAAATGGACAGGAAATATTAGTTCCCGCTTTTGATTTATTTAGAGGCTGGAGTAGCCCTTCCGCAGACACAATATCCGTCATGGAATGCACGTGATTCTTTCCCGCCAAAATGCTAATAACTTCGGCGTGTCCACAACGTAATTGTTTTCACAAGGTGCACAATCAATCTCATTTCAAATTTATCGTAAGTATCCTCAGATGTAAAACAAGGGAATTGCTGTCTTGATCATGCTTTAAATTTCATTGAGAGCGTTGATGGTCACCGAAAGAATTATGTCAATCAAGATGTCATCGTGCCACCGATTTTTCTGTATTTCGCACTTGAGTAGATGTCTATAAAACTGATTTTTTCATTTTCCCGCCATGCACGTGGCGTTTATAATGGAGGCAGCATGCCTCCAGATTTGGCTAAAAAAATAATTTTTCTTTCAGATTGAAGTTTTGGTCATATCATGAACATTAGAATATGAATATTTGTTTCTAAAATATTTAAAAAATTCCAAATCAAGAAAAAAGACGACCGCGTCGGGAATCAAACTCGGGACTGCCGCGGCAATAAAGACATTTTCCCATCGTCGTAACCAATAGTGCTATAGCTGAAGTAGTGAATAATGGCTTCAAAATATAGATATTTATAATCGAAACAGTTTACGTGACAAACGCTTTTCGATTTTCAACAGCAAATTCTCGAGCTGTCCTTCCGAAAGTTTAAATTTAGTGGAATTTATGTACAATACAATGAAAAATGCAACGGAGCAGGATCACTCCACTCATTTAAATCACCAACAGTAAAGTTAGATAGCAATTGAAAGCCTTGTCGGCGTCGGGACATGATACGTGCAAGTTTTAGAATAAAAATGCCCTTGGCTTAATATGATTTTTTTTCCAAAACCGTATTTCCGTAGAAAATATGCTAGCTCGGCATAGATCATCTATACATTTTCCTACACTGACGGGCAGAATTGTCCGAATATTTGGTTGCACGTGGGAGTAAGTTGTAAAGAGCCAGCCTTAACGAAAACGCGACTAAAATATACTTAAATATCGTGTAATCCATGACTGTTAACAGCAAATTTAGTACATTGTTTATGTGTTATATTTCGTAATATCAGGCCATCTTCTACGTTTCTTCAATTATTTTGGCGGGAAAATTGCACGTGCCTTCAATGATGCTCCTTTGCTACTGACCGCGTTTTACATGCATTTTATTTTCGTGTCAGTAGCTATGTTAAATTTTCATGGAATTGTAAGCAAAATGTTTTACAACCAAATGAAAATACATGCTTCAGAGCTTGAAATTATTTCATTTCTGTAGACCAGTGACCGTCTCTAAAATGGTTGAGGTTATAATATATTTCATTCAAGGTCTAAGTATATAAATGATGTGATCAGCTTCCAAAAAGAAAGGATGTTAATGTTTAAACAGCAGTTGGCTGATAATGTCAATTCTTTCATTTATACTCGTAATAGTGATACACTAAACCCAGTGGCCTGAATAAAAAAGGGCTTTTTAGCTACGTGCCAAAAAAAAAAACACAACGAAATCACGACTTTTTAAAGAAAATTGCGTTTTGATTCTTGATCGAACTCACCTGGCCTTTTTTATTTAGGTACTGATTTGTTCTTTCAATCAAGGTATCATGTACTGGCTTGTTCTCATGTTCCAACAACGAATTTTTTTAATACAAGAGATCACAGAGTGATCTTGGCGCCCACCAATGTGCCATTTTTGAGTGTTCCAAATTTCAAGACTTATTGACAAGCTCAAGGTCAAATTTCATTTCCGTACACAACACTGTGCATGTGGTTCAAATTCGAAAGCTGTAGCTTGAGAAATGTGAAAGAAGGTCACTAGATCAATTTCAAGGTCAAAGTTCTTTGTACACAAAACTATGCATGTGCATCAAGTTTGAAGGCTGTAGCTTGAGAAATTTGAAAGTAGGTCACTAGGTCAATCTTAAGGTCAAAGTTTAATTTGGTACACAAAACTATGCAAGTGGTGCAAATTTGAAGCCTGTACCTTCAAAAATGTGAAAGTAGGTCACTAGGTCAATGTCAAGGTCAAAGTTTGTTTCGGTACACAATCCTATGCATGTGGTCTAAATTTGAAGCCTGTAGCTACAGAAATGTGAAAGTAGGTCACTAGGTCAATCTTAAGGTCAAAGTTCGGTTGGTACACAAAACTATGCATGTGGTCCAAATTTGAAGGCTGTAGCTTGAGAAATGTGAAAGTAGGTCACTAGGTCAAAATCTAGGTCAAATTTTATTTCAGAATACAGAACTATGCATGTGGTCCAAAATTGAAGCCTGTACCTTCAAAAATGTGAAAGTAGGTCACTAGGTCAATGTAAAGGTCAAATTTTGTTTCGGTACAAAAACCAGGCATATGGTCCAAATTTGAAGGCTGTAGCTTGAGAAATGTAAAAGTAGGTCACTGGGTCAAAATCAAGGTCAAATTCCATTTCGGAACACAAAACTATGCATGTGGTCAAAATTTGAAGGCTGTAGCTTGAGAAATGTGGAAGTAGGTCACTAGGTCAAAATCAAGGTCAAATTTCATTTCCAAACACGAAACTATGCATGTGGTCCAAATTTGAAGCCTGTACCTACAAAAATTGTGGGGCATGCCTACAGACCCCCTACCCAATCCTACCTTCCATTTTCTTATCTTATAGAAAGCGTCGTACACAACAAGAAACTAATCATATATGCACATAGTTGTCTGCTGTTTATTGCTGTCCGTTCTAATGAAATATCATTTTGGCGGGAAAGAATCACGTGCATTCCATGACGGATATTGTGTCTGCGGAAGGGCTACTCCAGACTCTTTTGGGGTCCATGTAAACAAAAGCGGAAACTAATATTTCCTGTCCATTTCTTGGCCTTAGAATAATACTGCTCTTCATTCAAAAACACCTTTTTTGATTAAACTCGTAGGCGCTGCAACCGAAAACGTGATGGATGCCGCCATTTTTATTCGACGTAACCGCACAAAGTTCATCAATATATGGTATGTTTTGTATTAAAATAACTTAGAATATCACGTTTCACGACTTGAATTACAGAAAATTTAAATCCTGAACTCCTGAAAATGAATGTTGCCTCTCGTCCGGCTTATCATCCAAAACAATGATTGTAAAACGTTAATATAATTCATCAATCATGATAAAGATATATTTTCTTTTCATTTTTTCCCATAGTTTTGAAGTAAATGAAATAAAGAGATTCATAGAGATCTCCAAATGGGGAAATTTGTAAATATCACAGTCAATTATTCTTACGTACAGCACCTATGTAAGAATACTTGACTGTGATATTTACAAATATTGAGCGATTTCAATTCAACGCCGAATTTTCTAGTTAATTATCGTTATAATACATCAAAATGACATATTTATGTTGAAATATATTATAAATATTCATAAACTACGAAGATTTGATCATTCCTATCAAGATTTGGGTAGATTTGGGAAAGATCTGGATAGATTTGGGTAAGATTTGGGTAGATTTGGGTATTTCGTGCCGCCGGAATATTGAATGTCAAATGACAACTTTTTCATGTCTAATTATTTGGACTAAACAAGATTTGTGACAGACAAACACACACAGAGTGACAGACAGAAGTAAATCAGAAGTTGGCTCGATAATGACTGTTGAAGGTAAAATGAACATGTAAATATATAGTCTATCAATCTAATTCAGTCTATTATCTCCCTTGCCTTGGATTCGCAAGACACAACAAAAGTGAAGTTAAGAGCAGACAGCATGAAATACAGGGCTACTGAATGATACCTTCTTTGGAAATTTAGACTTCTTTTATCTGCAAATTAACGTATACATTGTATAATTTTCGAAAACTTATTTTTACCTCACAGATTTTTCAGAAATTCCCTCCGAAGAAGCGTCATTGGAAACTCTCGCAATCCGTAGTTTCGTAATAAAGCTTTAAAAGGAAAAATAATCATATATATCAAATATCCCTAAGAAATCTGTAATTAAAATAAAAACATAGATTCATTCAAATGACATACACACATTTGTACTTATAAGATTTATAACTGTGTAAAATCAAATAAATCCTAGTTTCTACAGCATTAGTTACGCATTTTGCGGGAGACATGTACAAGCTCTGTCATAAGCCGTACCATTTATCGGTTAGCTACATGCATGGTCAAATTCCATTAAAGCAGGCCTTCACCACCAATAACAGGTAAAACACGAAACAAAAAAGCCAACAGACCCCACTCCCGCCCACCAAAAAAAAAACACACAAACAAACAACAAACAAACAAAAAACAAAAACATTGAATAGGTGAATTTTAACGATTCTTAAAGAGAATAATGATGTCGGATGTTTTTCTTAAGACATTTTGCAGGAAACTGTTCATGCACGAAAATCGAATCTGGTATGTAAAAGGTGATCAGATTAATGAAGATAAATAAAAAATACATAGAGATCGATATATGAAGCCCTTTCAAATGTATTAATTATGTCATGTTTGTTAAGGCAAACGCTAGACCTCTAGACTCCGGATCTAGAAATCCGGCTACTTGATGATAAAATTATATATTACAGATACTAGCTGTATTAAAATTTTAAGGTACAGTATTAATACTGATATTTTGATTGATAGCATAAAAATTAATATTCATCATCATGACAAACGTTCAATATTGATACATTACGACCATACGTGGGGGTTAGAGAAAGTAAAAGACGGTTACTCAGTCCGCCTGGTGCTACCTAACAGTTGTGATAAACAAGAAGGCCATGACGGCCCTATATTGCTCACCGGAGTTTAATTGCTCGCTTGAACAAATTTCTTTTGCTAAAGCTCCAAAAACAAAAACTAGTTGACTAGGTCAAGGTAAAGATTATTCAAGATAACAACTGAAATCTGTCAAAAATACAAGGTGGTCCAAATTTCTTTGTTGTAGCTTAAAAAAAGGAAGTATGTCAGCAGGCCGTGGTCAAGATTATCAAAGATGAGTATTGAAATTTGTATCAAAAGTTATACACTTGATCCAAATTCTATGCTGTACCTTAAAAAGACACAAGATGTGTATTGAACTTTGTATCAAACATTATACTTGTGGTCCAAATTTCTTTGTAAATGCTTCAAAAACAAATAAGTCTATGTAAAACAACTGACCACCCAGGCTCGACCTATATTGCCCCAATGGACATGATTTGAACAATCTTGGCAGGGAACTACTAGAGCATGCCACATAATAAATATCTAAGCTCTGGCCATGTTGTTTGAGAAAAGATTTTTGTTTTAAAGTTTTCCTCTATATGATACAATGCAAAAACCTGTTGACCCCGAGACGCAGTCAATTTTGACCCCAGGGTCATTATTTGAACAAAACTTAAAGTTGACCACTAGACAATACTAAATAACAAATGTCTAAGGTCCTGGCCTTACGGTTCTGGACGAGAAGATTTTTCTTATATCAGTCAATGTTAAAAAAGCCCCACCCCTCCCCTGGGCCTGGCATATATTGACACATGGTCATGATTTGAACCATCTTGATATAGAACCACAAGAGCATACTACAGAGCATACTACATACTAAATATCTAAGCTCTGGGACTTTCAAGGGCCCTTACTCTGGAACCCATCGCGGAATATGGCTGGTTCAATGAAAGAACCGAGATCTTATGGTTATATACTTATGTGCATGTTTGGTTAAAATCCAATCATAAATGAACCTGCTATTGTGCAGACAAGACCAAAATAGCCATTGTCAGGCCCTTTCAGAGGCCGTTTCTCAAGAAACCATCGTGGGACATGGCTGGTTCTAGAAAGGAACCGAGATCCTATGGTGGTACAATTTGTGTGCAAGTATGCGTATGGTTAAAATCAAATCATAAATGAGCCCACTATTATGCGTATGGTTAAAATCAAATCATAAATGAGCCCACTATTGTGCAAGACCTAAAAATGACCAATTTTTGAATTTAAAGGGGCTGTAACTCTGGAACCCATGTTGGGATAGGGTAGGTTCAAGAAAGAACCAAATTGTGTGCAAGTTTGGTTAAAATCAAATCATAAAATGAAACCATTATCGTCCAGACAAGAGATTGTTGACAGACGTACGATGGACGACGCACGACGGACATCAAGCGGTCACAAAAGCTCACCTTGAGCCTTTGGCTCAGGTGAGCTAAAAGATGCAAAATCCTAACATCTTAAACTTTTATCCCCTCAACCGCAAAATAAATACACACATAAACTTTTGTGCAGAAAGGAAGACGTTAGTAGGGTTAAAACAAGATAAGAGCAAATATTAAAATTGTGGTGTAAACATTAATTTAGCCAGTCCTGGTTTGAATCCGGAGACCGTTTCAACACTTACAAGAAAGTAGGTAATGTGTTCCACCGAACAACTTAAGAAGAAAACTCGAAATAATTGGCAGAGGGGATGCATATGGCGCGTCATTCTCATGGAGCGTTCAAGGTATGATGACGGCAGAGGGACTTCAACTAGATGGTTAACAATTTTGTGAAAAATAATAGGTCTTGCTTCAGTTCGTCTGTCCTTCGAGATCTGCCACTCAAGTTCGTTTCTCACAGACTCGAGGTTACATTGTCCTCATATGAATTATAATTTTTATTTTTAACCAAACCAAGCGGACAGCTCTACGTTTGACTATTTCAAGTTTATCAATGTTATACTGGGGACCAGACAGATGAAGAGTATTCCAGTTGCGGTCTTACAAGAGTCTTATAGGCTAGTTGCTCGATCTTCTCATTTTTGCTGATGATGTTCCTGCGAAGAAAACCAAGAGTTTAGTTAGAGTTAGATGTTATTCTATTTATATGTTTATTCCAGGAGAGGTCATCAGATATGTCAAGTGATAGGTATTTTGGTAATATAAGTTATACTTTAGTTTTTCCTTATTTTTAGGTATGTTTAAGACAATTCATTAACTTGGATTAAACTTCAAACTACCGGTATCACAAGCAATTGTATTTGACCATTCAGTATAAGAGTTATAAGAGACTTAAATTGCGTTTATCTGTGTCTGTAAGAATCATATCAAGTTCAATACATTAGGTATTTACATAGTGAATCCGAGAAACAGGTGCTGATTTATTGTTAAATGTTAGGTGTAAATGTTAGGTTTAACCGATGATGAACAAATTAGCAGCTGTTTCTCGTAATAGATATAAACAGACAGGTTATTATTATTATTATTATACCTAACTTATATAGCACTCTTTTCATACAAAATATGTACGTTCAAAAGTGCTTTACAAAAACATAAAGAACACATACATGCACCTACATACAAGAAAATATATTGGTAACAGATTAAAATGAATAGTAATTAAAAACAAGATCATCCATAAATTATGTTCAACGTTATATTACATTACGAGATCCCTTTCCAATCCCTTTCTCAACACGAAACAAACCTTATATGGTTTTTGGTTTAACGCCGTTTTCAACAGTATTTCAGATTTTGTTATTTATTGATAACGTACTAGTATGTGAATGTGATTTGGTTTAACGCCATTTTCAACAGTATTTCAGATTTTGTTATTTATCTATAACATATGTGAAAGAGATGCGTTTTCAAAGATTTTTTAAATGCGGACAGTGAGCTTGAATCTCTGATGCTTGCTGGGAGGGCATTCCAAAGCTTTGGAGCTGCATGCTTGAAACTTCTGTCACCATACTTTACTGTTCGACTCCTCGGTACAACCAAAGACACTGGACCATTTGCCGACCTTAAGTCTCTACGAGGCTTGTACATGTTCTGCATATCGACAATGTACTTAGGAGATACATTATGGTTTTGTATGTAAGTGTCAAGATTTTGAACACAATGCGGTGCTGAACCGAAAGCCAATGCAACACCTTCAAGACTGGCGTGATGTGATCGTATCTTGGGAGTCCTGGTTATGATGCGGACCGCTGTGTTCTGTTCACATTGAAGTTTTTGCAGTGAGTCTTTGGAAATTCCATACAGCAGCGAGTTACAGTCGTCTGCTTTCGATGTAACCAGAGAATTCACAAGAGACTTTGTAGCATCAGCTGTGATGTACTGCCTGACGTGGCCAATTTGCCGAAGTTGTGCGTAACTAGCTCTACAGAGAGTGTTGACGTGCTGTGTCATGACCATGTTTGAATCCATTCTAGCACCGACATTCTTCACACATTAATTTGAGAGGGTCCTACTTTCACGCAGATATCTTCGGGTATTTTTGTGTGATTTGTGTGAAGCAAAATGACATCAGTTTTGTCAGTATTGAGCTTCTGCATGTTCTGATGCATCTAAGAAACTATGTCGTAGAGACAGATTTCAATCCGAAATAGGACTTCGTGTTGGTGGGAAATACTTTTTGGCTTAAACGATAAGTATAGTTGTAAGTCATCGGCATAAAAGTGATGATTCAGTCCATGGCATCTGCAGATTGAACTAACGGATTTTGTGTACATGATGTAGTTTTCCGGTCCTAGGACAGATCCTTGTGGTACACTGTATTTCATATGGACTGGAGTAGATAGTTCGCCATTTACTGAGACTGTTTGGTAGCGGTCATTCAGATAAGAAGTCATCCACTGTAGTGGTTTGCCAATGATCCCGAAGTCCTTTTCCAAGCGTTTAAGCAACGTTTCATGGTCAGAGATGAAATTTAGTAAGGCATTATACGCATTAACCAAAAAGTCGTCATTGAAATCTATTAAAACGGGGTTTGGCACAAAGTCGTACTAAAGAAGCATGAGCGAAAAACAATCTTAATTAACCAACCTCGATAACATTCAGAATTCTTTTTAAAATGAAGAAGCTTTCCTAAAAAGCATTACTGTGAAATCTCTACACGTTGTACAATCTAATATTTCCTACTGAGTCAACAAATGGACATTTGCGACCTTCTACCCTTTGGTTTTCAAATTTATCCATTTCTATTCTTAATGGAGGTACTCCTCATATAAACTAGGTAAGCGCATTTTTAATAGCTTTCAGTTGCAAAATGTTAGTTTGTTTAGTCCTCGACCAGAGTGACTTGTCTCAATATTCACCGATGTGAATCAGTCTGCTACATTTGTATTTACTTATCCATTACTCAGTACAGCTAGTCATGCGTTCTGTTTAACAAACGTTACATATAGGACTTTCAATGTTACAAAACTCAGATAAATCATTATCACACAAATATTTTCTAATATAAAAGAACCAGTTTTCGTAATATCACGATTTGACATTAAGCCGAAAGTGCAATTCGTTATTTAACATAGAATGGCCTGTTAGTCAAACGGGTCCAACAATTAGCAACATATTTTCATTATGAGCGGCTCCCCTGTAATAGCTGCATTTGCAAACTCCGATAAAATATTGATATAACTTTTCTACAGATTCATCCAGAATTAAATTCTATGGCCCAGACTGATGCCCCGTAAGAATTTACTGGCCAAACAACAGTGTCACACAGTCAAGTAAAACCGCCCGCAAGCTTACATTTAGCATTGAGTAGACCTAAACAAAGTAGGGTTTGCACTTGGCTGTAATATTAAAATCAAGATATTTGTGTAAAATAATTATTAGGTAAGTATACTTATGAACAGTTTCTATAGTACTGTCAGCACATTTGAATACAGTACATGGTCCTGAAATAAACTTGAGTCGTACTTTCACTATAAGTTATAGATAAGTCATTTAATTAACACCAGTCATACGGTAAATAGGCAATAATATTTGCCCACGTCCGAAGTATCGGTAATCAATTCAATAAGTCATTATAAAAATATATTTTCAAAGTTTTATTTATAAAATTTTGACATACAGTACAACCTCTCCAGAGCAGCCCTCTCTTAAGCAAAAACCTCTCATAACAACATCATCACAATATCCCTAAGCTGAAATATTACATCAAATTTACCTCTCCAGAACAACCTCTACATAACAGTCAGTGATCTCCAAAAGGGTGTTGCTCTACAGAGGTTGCACTGTATATGTCCAGAAAATATGTTTTAAATATAGACCGGTCATATAGCACACACTATGGACCGGCGATTTATATAAAGAATCGTTAATAAAATGAGCCGCGCCATGAGAAAACCAACATAGTGGCTTTGCGACCAGCATGGATCCAGACCGGTCAGGATCCATGCTGTTCGCTTTCAAAGTCTATTGCAATTAGAGAAACTGTTAGCGAACAGCATGGATCCTGACCAGACTGCGCGGATGCGCAGGCTGGTCTGGATCCATGCTTGTCGCAAAGCCACTATGTTGGTTTTCTCATGGCACGGCTCAAATGTTTTGCTTGCCCCTTTTTGATATAGAAATATATCTATATGTTTCGTAGCTAAGTCCGCACTTAAGGATGTCGGTCACACAAAGAAATGGTTTCGGATGAGCCTTGGTAACGGATTTGCGAGCATAGTGTCACCGGTTTCAGGACGATTTCTGTGTTATTTGCCGTCACTGAAAACGAAAGTAGTTTAAAGTTTCGCATAATTATATCAATTTATTTCTGACAATATATTGTTGTGTAGGTCTCAAACAAGTGAATAACATTTATCAGTTTTATATCAATAGCAAATCAAAGTACACCGAATGTTTGTACAATGTCATACTTTCTAGAACGTATTAAAATTATGATCTCTCTACGCCCGAGATAGATCAATAAATGATGTGTGCGTAAAACATATAATTCATGCTCTAGTAAACAAATCGAATAGAAATGGAAATTTCATCGGATATTTAGATGCGGTCGCTAATTTGTTTTACCTGTTTTACCTGTTTACTTCTACTTATTCATTATAATAAAAAATCTTACAGCTATATATAGGCTATTAAATAAACAAACTGTGCAGCGGAAATGGAAACATACGGATACAGTTAAAATTAAGCACATTGTTGTAGTTTCTGAAACAGGTAAATCATTTAAAGTTTAAGTAGAGATTATCTGCCTTTGCTTTTTTTCGTTTTTAGTAGTTACATTATCACGATCGCCACACCTCTTCCCGGATGACAGGGGTTAGTCTGATGAACAAAAAAGACTATCTTGACGTATTAGTTTGTACTGATTTATTTAAGATTCATTGTGAAGCAATTTAGGCCTTGCAGGTACTCCAATTAGGTGTTGAAAAGTCATAAATAACGTTACATCTTAAAATGAATCATCTAAATCCTATTTTGTTTTCTGCAGCAGACGAACAATGAAAACCACCGACACAGCGTCCCTGTCTCTATTCTTGCACGCACAACTGGACCATGTGGGATTTAGCAAAGAAAGATTTCAACAGCGGATTGAGATGTACGATAAGCGGTCAACTGCACTGTCGGCTGCCACTAGAAAAATTCTGGATGCTGATCATATAGAGAAAGTTATTGTTGGCAGCAGGCGTGAAGGACTGGCGCTTGGTAATTCTGATACAGATATTATGCAAATAAATCATGGAATTGTTTGCAAAGAATACACAGATAATGCTATTGCAGAGAAACGAGTGGTGTTTAATCTTGAATATCAAAATACACCACCCGGTTACGCATTTCTGCGCATAAAACCTGACCATGAGTATAATCCTGTATATTATACAAGTATTGAATATGGACTTGTTTATAGCAGACGTTATTTGTCCAGCGATAAGTTTGTAAGAAAGAATGAAGACATTTATTTTCAAAAGATGGGATATGTAGCTTCTAATACACAGTATACGGAACGAAAAGGTCCTTCGATTCCAAAAGAGGTGTTTGGCTCTTTCGAAATAGATTTTGTCCGTGCATTTCCGGCACATTGTAGCAAACATCTAGATGAGTGGTTAAATAGGGACCGGGAGTTTGAGTGGCCATCAAAGGAAGTCCAGTGCACTGTAGCTGTATTACCTGCCTATGTAGTCCCGGTTGGTCAGATTAACAGTGAGGATAGAGATCTTCAATGGCGAATAAGTTTTACACCGGCAGAGATTCACCTTGTGCATTCACTAAATGAAACACAGATAAAACTCTTGGTACTGCTGAGATTGATCGCAAAACACATTTTGGCGCCTATCTGTCCAGCTATTACGTCATATTTAATGAAGAATGTGGCTTTTTGGTTGTCAGAGCAACATCCAGCCTTAGAATGTAGAGAAGAATGCCTGTTTGATAGATTGCTGGATGCATTATTATTCTTACAAAGAGGTATCAAGAGAAAACATTTACCAAATTATATGATACCAGATAGAAACTTACTTGCAGGAAAAATGATTGAAAGTTCAGTGAGTCATGACCTTGTTCAGACAATCAGTTATGTGACAGAAAATATGGCTGGTATTGTTTCAGTCTGCATCAGAAAATACTACAACAAAGACGCTATGCAAAGGAGATTTCCAAACCTATGTTCTATTGCGAATTCGCTAAAGACTTACGAAGCAATGGAACGACTGAGTATCAAGAAAACTCACGCAGTAAATCATAATGATTTGGTTAATATTACAATAGGGTATTTCAAAGCATCCAACGTGTTAATGATGCTTTGGTACGAGATATGTTACATCATTATACCTTATATAAAACAGTATGGTTGGAAGTCCATGTTGCTAGATGTCTATATTGAGAAGTGCAGTTGCATTAACACAACGGATGCTACTGACAACGTTTGGAACATAACAAAAGCTGATAGTGACGAAAAGAACCGAGTAAATACCTGTTGCCATGAACGGATGGAAAAGGGAGAAACATCTTCAACAATTTCAAAATCCAGTTTACAACAAAACTTTAACCAAAACCGCAAAACGCACTTTTATGACAAAGAGAAGGGAAAAGACAGTGAAGTTGCAGCATCTGAGGAAATATTAGAAACAATTCCGCGACCACATTCAAATGAAATATTGACAAAAAGAACAAACAATGAAAACACGACGGAGATATTTCTTAGAGATCCAAATGATTTAAGAATAAATCCTAAATTGAGGAAATTTTTTCCCTCAACGTTTCCTGAATTATGCTGCGGTACAGTTACAAAGGAACGCACTTTCTTCACAAGTTCTTTTACAAAAAGAAAAACTCATACAATCACAGAAACCGTGGCCACTGAAGAAACGCCAAGAAGCTTTAAAGACGCACTACAAGCAGTTAAGCTATGTATTCTATCACTATCTTTAAAGTTAGGAAACATTTTGTATATCCTGCTAATACTTGTTCAAGCATTCGTTATGGAAAATGCACCATTTGCTTTTTGTTTGTGTATCTTACTTTTTAATTGTTTTGTTCTGGAGGAATTCAGATATATCGGTGTAAAGGACTTCCTTGAAATATCTGCGATGATCCTTTTGATAGCTCACATTCTTTCTAGCGAGAAAATAAAAGCATTACTAGCTATAACACGAGAGATATTGAATATAATTTTGTCCGTGATCTATGGATTTTTCGTGTGCATGTCTTGGTTGGTGCTGATTTTGAGGACTTGGTCAAAGAAGGGATTATTTACATTCTCTCACTTTGAAGACGTAGGAGTTTATACTTGTTTCACTGAAGCCAACACGTATTCACGCTTCTGTCAGAGGACATTCCTTAATAGTTCGTCTTGTATGTATCATTTTGACACCAATACCATTTCATGCGATGATATCCAAACTTGCTTTACCTGCAAGTGATTGTCGAAGACAAGACATATACTTTCATAATTATGTATCTTTATTTATTTATGTATTTTGTATCTCCATTTTAGACAAGGGAAAGATTATACTTTTCAGTGTATTCTTCAGTAGAATAATTGTTTATTCCTCTGGAGTGGTCAATTTGAAAGGAAAATAAGAGTAGACAGCTATTTGAAAAGCAGACACAAAACGTTTAATATCAGATTATATAAGTTCCTAAATTGTAGTTTGATATAATTAAAAATTGGCAAACAGTAAACTCATAATCTTTTTTATTCATGGTATATTGACAATTCAGCCATCGATACAGTTCAAGTTAAATATAAGTAAAATGGCTGCCTTTTTAAAGTAATTGTTGTCAGTAATACATATGTAGTTTAATCTATAAAATGCTTTGAAAACGCTTTGACCTTCACATATCATGAAAGCAAGAAGTTCTGAGTATTTTTCAGAATACGTTTTCGTTAATATTTATTGTTATGTTGAAAAAGACTAGTGCACATTAAACTAATCAAATTTGTACATATGCTGATTGATACTGGTTTCTCCGTTTTTTTCTTTTATTTGTTTATGATATGATAATGTAATGAAGATATATGTAAGAAGGTAGATGACAGAAACCGGGGTAATTACCATTAGAACTACAGTACATTTTCATTGTTACATTTTGTTAGATTTTCCATTCTTAATTGTATCTGTACAGAATGCCTGTAACTATTGTCGAAGTATTGTAGGTTTAGAAAACAAAAGTAATCCAATGCAATATTTACCCGATTTTGAAAGTTGTCTTGGTTCAAGAAGTATGTCCGTGGGTAAGACCATGTAATTTTTTAGTCTATACAAATGTGTAAAACTCTATACTTCACCCAGTTTATACTTCACCCAATTTTTCTGTACGTGTGGACCTTAACCAAAATGACAGAATTCGAGGCATAATGATTGCAGTCATGTTGACTTTTTAAAATAGATCAGCTAATGTTATTCTGATATAGAACATTTATTTATTTATTGTTTTGGAGTATATCGAGTATATCCAGGGATAAAAGTTATGTATTCAATATTGTAACAATGGACTCAAATTTTCTTGCCCCTCTCCTACCATTTTAGGATAATGTACGTAATATGCTCTTGCGCGCCTGTCCGTCAAATTTGTGTCTCATATATCTACGTGTTTGACTTTAATTCATGAAACAAAGATTTGTTTCTCTAGTATGCTGAGGTTTTGTTTAGGATTTCTCAGCAAGACCAGAGTAATGGACCTTAATTTTGTCAAAACTATGCATAAGAGCTTAAGAAGTTTGTGTCGCTCGTATCGCAGAAAGTTATGTCATTATGATCTACAAGCAGGATTTTCAGGATGTGAGATTGTGCATCTGGGGGTTTAGTTTACTTTCATTTTCCTGCAGCATATTGCAATTCAAACAGGTTGAGAATTTTTCATATATATTTTGAAAGCAGTTTGTAACAAGTTCACTATTTAGTTATTTAGATATAGGGAAAAGATACCACGCCTTCTAGCTCGAACCCACTACTCCTGGATTTAGCGGCTGACATCTTAACTACTAGACCACCGCTCCCCTTGGTAATGCCCAAATGCGGGGGGGGGGGGGGGGGGGGGGGGGGGGGAAGGGGCATGACCACGACCTCTCATATGATACCAGTACTGATTTTTCCAGGAAGTGGACCCGAGAGTGGTTCAGATGAGCTTGAAGCTTTCTTGCAAATTATAAATAAAACAAACATAGTAGCTTGGCAGACTCATTAAGTCATATATTCGGGAAAATACTGCATTTGGAGATGCAAGCATGAAATTTGGCATGTATACTCGTCTGAGCCTCCTTCTCTCAAAAAGCCCGTTAGCCACTTGAAAATTCAATATGGCGGCTAATTTTTTCGCCACAGGAAGTTGATTTTTGACTTAAACAGACCTAAACCGAGTTATATTTTGTCAATTTTGAGGAAAAGATACCTTTTAAGATGTTTTGAGTGTGCAAAACCTATTTTTGAGACACAAAAGACTGGTTTCAAAATCCAAAATGGCGTTTTGTTTTCAAGATGGCCGCCGTTTTATGTGAAAGGACTAATTTGTCATTAATACTGACGTTCCTAGTTGAATCAGTTTTAATGTGATAGTCAAATAACATATTTAGAGCGTTAAAGGACAGGTTTTGTCTCGCCTGAGACTTTAGGAACTGATGGCGGACTAAGGCGTAGCTTTTTCGGCGGGACGATGATGACGACGGCAGCGGCGGCGTCAACGTTAAGTTTGTATGTCAAGTCCTTAACTCAGAAACTACTCTGTTTATTGAATTGAAACTTCACACATGCCTTTGTGGTCATTAGGCGCTGTACCAGGCCAAGGTCCATAACTCTGACTTAGATTTTAACAAAATTATCTCCCTTTTTAACTTAGAAGTGTTAACATTAGGTTGTCTTATTAAGTATTTTTCTCAAAAACTATTAGGTTTATTGGGTTGAAACTTCACACACGCCTGCATGGCAATTAGGCACTGTACTAAGCCAAGTTCCATAACTCTGACATGAATGTTAACAAAATTATCCCCCTTTTAAAATTAGAAATTGTAACGTTAAGTTTTTGTGTCTCTACATGGATTGTTATTCAATTATGTCCCTTTATGGCCGTCACTGCTTGATTGGAACTTTTGGTCCAGCTTTATATAAGTTAAACGCAGAAAAAATTAAAATTAAAGTGTATATAGCAATCCACGCAGACACATCAATTTTCGTAAACAGAAGATCTGCTTTGTGTCATAGGTGAAACAATGCAGATCTACTGTACTTGTTTCCCCTGGAAGGCATGTCTGAAGACTATATTTTGGCCAAATAGTTGTCACATTTGCAGCTGTATAAATCATTCAGCAAGATTTTCGACTTCCATTTGGCAAACAATGCCTGTCCCCATATACAACCAGCTTGGTATGCAACACGCTTTGTGTGTTTGGCAAGGGCTGCTTGTGTCGGGCCAAGAGCATCATATGACGTCTGTTTTCGGGCAAACATGTCCAGTCTGACGCGATAAATATCTGCTATAAAACTTGACCTGTCTTACATAAAGATGACAAGCTTTTCACGAACTCCCTTGTCCTCATCTCTGACCGATATACAGCAAAGTTCTTAAAGACATCTGTCACTTCCGAACAAACATTCCAAGTTAAAAAACTTTGTCAAACAGTCTTTTTACCTTTCCCCGGAAACATCAAAACCTGTAAACGCATGAAAGAAAGCAATACCTTTTGCTTTCTCATAGCCAATTGATTGAATGACATCATTTATGGAAATCCATCTCAAATTTGTTCCCTGTCCGAAGGCTATCGAAGGCCAAGATCTTTCAGCTGAGAAAATACATGAATAGCCATGAATAGCGGTGTCTGTAGCTTTACTGGCAAGCTGTTTATGACCCTCCACAACAGCATGCATGCATAAACATCCGTATATCGAGTTCCTCATGACTGCATGGCGTCAGACCTTCAAGACTGATTTTCCTGATTGCATACAGTCTTTTCCTCTCTGGTCAAAATTACAGTTATTTGTGTGTGCATGTCAACATGTCTGTCGGCCGAAAAATAAAAAAAAGATCAGTCTAGTTATCATTATCCCCCAAGAAACTACCCCAATTGGGTGAGATTTTCCCGCTGCTAGTAACCCTTCGTCTAGCGCCATGACCTCATTTCGTTTTTGTTGTCATCGCTTTTTATGTATTTTCTGAGCTGGAAGGGCTTAGCCTTGAACAGCTGTGGGTAGCCTTCAAACAGGGAACGAATTTGAATTGGATTCCCATACATGACGTCATTCAATTAATCGGCCATGTCAATCAGTAGTGTTAGGTTTCTGGGGAAAGGGTAAAAAGGCTGTAGAACTTGGAATATTTGCCGGGAAGTGACAGCTGTCTTTGAGAACCTAGGAGTATATCGGACAGTGATGACGTATGAGGGCAAGATGGTTCTTGAAAAGTTTGTCATCCTTATTGCGTCAGACTGGACATGTTTGCCCCAAAACAGAGGTCATATGATGTTATTCCATCAACTCCAGCAGTCATTGCCGAACACACAAAGCGTGCTGCATACCAAACTGGTTGCACTGTTTTGCCAAATGGAAGTAGAGAATCCTGCTGAATGGGGATGGGAGAAACATGGTGACCTTTGGCAGATACACTGGACAACAATCCACCAGTTGCTAATAGCTGTAAAGAACTGACCAAATGTGCATGTAAAACAGAATGTTGTGGTAGGTGTAAATGCAATAGTTTTGGACTCCCGTGTACAGATCCATACAGCTGCAAATGTGACAACTATTTTGCAAAAATATAAAGTCTTGAGACATGCCTTCCAGAGGAAACAAGTACAGTAGATCTGCATTGTTTCACCTATGACACAAAGTAGATCTTCTGTTTATCAAAATTGATGTGTCTGCGTGGATCACTACATACACTTTAATTTTAAAAATGTCTGCCTTATATAAAGTTTGACTACACGTTCCAATCAAGCAGTGACGGCCATAAAGGGACATGATAAAAATATATTCCATGCAGAGACACAAAAACTTATCGTTACAATTTCCAATTTTAAAAGGGGGTAATTTTGTTGAAATTCATGTCAGAATATGAAAATTGGCTTTGTATAGTGCCTAATGACCATGAAGACATGTGTAAAGTTTCAACCCGATAAAAATAGTAGTTTCTGAGGAAAAGAAAACGTCACCGCCGCCGTCACCATTGCCGTCGCCGTCGGAAAAGCTACGCCTCTGTTTCAAAAGACGCAGGCGAGACAAAACTGTCCTTCAACACTCTAAATATGTTATTTGTCTATAACATTAAAATTGATTTAACTAGGAACGTCAGTGTTAATGGCAAATTAGTTCTTTCACATAAAACTGCGGCCATCTTGAAAAAAGACACCATATTGGATTTTGAAATCAGTTATTTATGTCTCAAAAGTAGGTTTTGCACACGCAAAGCATCTTAAGAGATATTTTTTCCTCAAAATTGACAAAAATAAACTCTGTATAGGTCTGTTCAAGTCAAAAATCAACTTCTTGTGGCTGCCATCTTGAAAAATAGCCGCCATATTGAATTTTCAAGTGGCTAACGGGCTTTTTGAAAAAAGTAGGCTCAGACGAGTACACATGCCAAATTTCATGCTTGCATCACCAAATGCAGTATTGTTTCAGTTATCTGCGGTCTTTGATGCCTCGTAAAGTTCAAATTATTATTTAAAGTATTTAAGAAATTATGGACATTTTTGAGACAGGCATTACCACGACAATATTTTAATAGATACATTTTAAACTTTCTCACTGATTAAATATTTTCAAGATATTAAGCAAAACATGTAATACTCCAATATAGATGTGGGTTCGAAACCCAATAAGGGATGCGTAATTCTTTCACGTTAGGAAGCCATCAGTCAAGCATACCCTTGAGCTGTAGTGGGTAAACCCTTTTCAATATAGATTTTTATGTTTTATGTTAAACAGCAATATTAACTCAGGAAGCTTTCGTGTGTACGGGCCCTCCGTAAGGATTTTAATTTACCCAACATACAAAACTTTTTCACCTATTTAGAAATACAGTACGGCAACAAATTGAGGTTTCAAATGAGGTCGTAGAAATTTAGCGGTGTGCTGTAACCATGGAAACAGCTACTGAAGCTGGTAATTGCGGAAACTAAAAAAACTTCCTTGTGTTATATTTCAAAAAGTAGTAGAATTAGAAACTTGATTTTTTTCATATTTTCATTTAGTTTTGAATACCTATTGTTTGCAATGATTATATTTTAAATATCTTTTTAAATGTCTTAGTTGTCGTCAGCTCGTGCAATTTTAGTAATTTCACGTGCGTTCAATTGTGAACCAATAAGGTGCCTTTTTAGATCAGAAAATACTTTTTTGGACTTAATTACAACTAATATTGTTTAATACTAAGGCAATTAAAATTCTAAAAATTTGGATACGTCAGTTTAACATTATTTTATATATTAATGCAGCGGATTACATGCCATACAGGTTATTAATTCGACAATGAAGTTAATGAATAACTCGTTAAATATCGGCTTGGAATATTTAACGAATATCATATAAAAACAATGTTGATTAAATTAATTGTTGGAAAACATGTGGATAAATTATGTTTTTGTGACACTGCCCTTTGTTAGCTTTCAGTATTGTATAGATTCGCTTAACATAAAAAGCATGCATAAAATTGTTCTCTTTTTTCGTGGATATATTTACTATTACTGTTACGAATTCAAGTATTTTAGATTTGATACTTTTATCACTTTAATGATTAATCATATTACTGGACTTCTCTCCATAATTCAGCGGTACCATAAAGGGAATAAAGTAGGCCTAGACAGTATAGTCTTTCAGTGTGTGTAGAGCGGTTTTACCAAAGCAATGCTAATGTTCATGTACATGTTTCTATGGAAGCCTGGTGCGTCATGTTAATTGTCAGTTGTTAAATATCTGATATCAATGCTAAATGCCAAACACCTTATGCAAAATGTTTTGAAAACGAAATGTTATTTATTAAGTACTATGGAAGGCTATGGAAAGCCGGTGCGCCATGCTAATTGCCAAATGCTAAAGTACAAATGGTTATTCAAAATGCTATTTACTATATGTTTAATGTCAAATATTACCTAATAAATGGTAATTGTCGAAAGATAAATGATAATTGTTAATTGTGATATACGAAACAATAAATGCCAAATGCACATTGCTAAGTACTTATTCTAATAAAGAGCTGAATATATCAGTGTACAAATGCATCCTTTAAATAGTCATTGGCATTTGAAACATTACTTTATCTCTATCAAAAATAATTTCTTAACACTTTAGAGCGAAAAGTTTCGATCACGTCATCTCATAACCTTTAAAACATGTTATTGCTTCAAATCAGTCTGATTGTACTTCATATATGTTTTCACGTAATTAAAAGTAACAGTCATTAATTTAAGGGATACAGATTATTAACTGCATTTGACGAGTAGCATTTATCATTTGGCAATGATTATAGGCTATTTAACATTAAGCATTTGGCATAAAGGATATGGCATATGGCATTTGATATGTATGGGAGGCCGGTGCGCCATAAATATTGCCAAATGCTAAATTACAAATATTCAATGCTAAATGCCAATTACTTAATGCTAAACGCCAAATACTTATGCTAAATGCCAATTACGTAATGCAAAGTGCCAAATACTTCATATAAAATGCAACATACCAAATGTTATATGCCTATGGAAGGCAAATTCTATATGCCTATGGAAGGCCAATGTGTCATGCTAACTGCAAAATTGATAATGCAAAATGCTATTTACGAACTGCTTAATGCCAAATTTTGGCTTTCAAACGGTAATTGTCAATGATAAATGCTAATTGTTAAAACGATAAATGCAAAAATGATCATTGCTATGTTTTCATTGAAATAAAGAACTGAATATATCAGTTACATTACTTTGTCTCTGTTACATTCTTTAGTCTTAATACTTTACAGCAAGATGTTTCGGTTCTATGTCCCCGTAACAGCTTTAACGTAGACTGGCTGAACATATTTTTTTTCAAATGAGTAAAAGTTACATTCATTAGTTGAAGAGATAAAGATCATAAAGTTTGATAATTTGAGAATTACCATTTATCATTTGGCAATAAGAATTTGTTTTTATGACATTTAGCATTTGACATTTACCATTTAGTATATGGCATATAGTATTTTGTATGTAGCATTTAGCATTAAGTATGTGACATTTAACATAAAGCTATTAGCATTTAGCATTAATTATTTCTTATTTAGCATTGGGCATTTAGCATAACAAATCGGTCTCCACAAACTGCGCAGGGACAATGAGACCCAGTATTATGAAAAGAGAAGTTCGCCAAGCATTTTCGATGATGTTAGATGATCAAAATATTTTGGCCGCCATCTGTTTTCGCAATTCAATCACCAGGCACAGTCACAGAGCAAAGGAAGCTAGGGCTTTACTCAACTTGTCGTAGTCCGTATCTTGTAGGACTGCTTACACCAAATAGGAAGTGACAACTCAGTGTTACATGTGAAGTAGTCCAAAATGTAGTTCCGTGTTGTTGATGAGATTTGGTATATGAGTCAGATAAGGATGTGGCAGGCTTAGTTGTATTGCTTATTGTATTGAGAAAAGAACTAGATCAATTTCACTGTGAATGTCCATGTCTACATGTATATGAGTAATCGCTAAAGGACAAATTTCATGGGAGTATTTTCAGAGGGTGATGTTTTCAGACAGGTTGGATTTTTTTTTTTAATATATGTAACCTAACATCTCAATATATTTTTTTTTCATTTTTAGTAAGAAGACATGTTATATTTTATGGCTATATATATGTGTGTTTTTATATCATTGAAATGATGTATAGCACTGAAAATAAGGTCTCAAGAGTTAATTGCTTAGTTTTTCCAAATAAATAACTAATTATCAATTCATTTCTATGGAAACCGTACTTTGATATAATAGGCATGCGATTTACGTTCTATTTTACTGTTTAAATACAATTTTTGAAGCGATAACACTATAACAAGCAAAATGATCTTAGCCAGCAAGTGATCGTTTTGCAATATCTACCAAAATACAAGAACAAATATAATTGATGTATAGAAATAAAGCGTGCATCCTTTGAAATAAATATTTTTGATTTTAAAGAGGCCGGTTAATATTTTTAAGTGCGCTTTGATCAAATGTGAAAGAAAAGACAACTGGACTGGGAAACAATTTTATTATGATATTCTTTTCTATTAGTTTTAATAGAGATTGTAGCAAGAAAAATTAGCAGTAACATCAAATAAAGCTTTAAATCTAATTTTAAAGAAGAAATCCTTGCAAAAAACAAAATAATAATTATGCACGTGCCAACTATGTAATTTCGTACGTGCGCCGCAAATCTTGGTCATTGTTAATTCCATGTCATGTGTGCTGATGTTATAATACCGTATGTCAAGTTTCTCTGAAAAACATTCAGTAGTGTTAGTTTAAAATCACTTTTTTGAAATCTGAATTCCGAACGTGGCCAGTTTCATTAACTGTTGCCATGGTAACGCACACCGCTTCATTTCTTCGACCGGTCTTAAAAGTCAGTTCTTATTTTACTCAATTGAATTATTATAGTAAAAAGGTTTTTTTATGATGGGAGCAAGTGTGGCAGATACTTTGAAAGAATCCTCAAATGTTTAGCATTTGGCAATTAGCATGGCGCAATAGCCTTCAATAGTACTTTATAAATGTCATTTCGTTTTCAAAACATTTTGCATAAGGTGTTTGGCATTAAGCATTGATATCAGATATCTAGCAATTGGCAATTGACATGGCGCATCGGGTTTCCATAGAAACATGTACATGAACATTAGCATTACTTTGGTAAAACCGCTCTACACACACTGGAAGTCTTTATTCTAGGCCTACTTTACTCCCATTATGGTACCGCTGAATTATGGACAGAAGTAACATGATTAATTGTTAAAGTGATAGAAGCATCAAATCTAAAATACTTGAATTCGTAACAGTAATAGAAAAGATATCGACGAAAATAAGAACAATTCTATGCATTAATTATATGTTAAGCGTTACGGTATCTATACAATATTGACAGCTAACAAAAGGCAGTGTCACAAAAAGAAGCATAATTTATCCACATGTTTTCCAACAATTAATTTAATAAACATTGTTTTTTCTTTTTTTTCCATATAATATACATTAATTTTCCAAGCCGATATTTAATGAGTTATTCCTTAACATCATTGTCCATATGTATTGAAAAAGGAAGCGGATTAATAACCTGTATTGCATGTAATCCGCTGCATTAATATATAAAATAATGTTAAACTGACGTATCCAACGTTTTAGAATTTTAATTGTATGCGTATTATACAACTTTTTTAAGCCAAAAATCAGCCATAGTTGTAATTAAGTCCAAAACAATATTTTCTGATCTAAAAAGGCACCTTGTGTTTCACAGTTGAATGCAGTGCTAATTACTAAAATTGCACAAGCTGACGACAATTAAGGAATTTAAAAAGATATTTAGAGTATAATCACTGCAAGCAATAGGTATTTATATCTTAATGAAAATATGAAAAAAAAATCAAGTTTCTAATACTACTACTCTTTGAAATATGAGACAAGAAAGTTTTTTGATTTTCCGCGATTACCAGCTTCTGTAGCCGTTCACACCGCTAAATTTCTACGACCGATCTTAAAAGTCAGTTCTTATTTTACATAATTATTTTATCATAGTAAAAAAGTTTTGTATGACGGGTAAATTAAGTGTGGCAGATTTTGAAAGATTCCTCGTATATATCTTCGACAGGAGTTTGACCGTCATACCTAGTGAACTATTAAACACATGGTTAGTGATTTATCTAAATTACCATTAAAACGACTAAAAGCCAGCTTTGTTTTCGCACATACTTATATTCGCGGACAGAAGGAAACTAAGAAGGGGGTTCAGCCTTTTTTCATTCAGCCATAGAAATTTAATCCTAATGACTGAAGAAATTGAATTTATACATAATGACGTATGCGTTTTTCTATTACAACTGTAGCTTCACCATTATTCATAACTGTATGCAAATCTTCAGTATTGTATACTTTCAAGGGTTCAAATATTACTTATACACGTGATTGTGATAGTTCAATCAGTTTCATCGTGCATTCTGAAAACGAAACTTCAAAAATAGTGTATAATACTATTTTAAATGGTACAATATTTTAAATGGTACAATGAACATAACAACAATTGCAAAAAATAGGTATTTATGTAATGGTCAAATGGACATACCAACCATAGCAACTCCAGCACCATTTTGTGACGTCCTGTTGCAATCATGCTACAAAGGTCGGAACTGCAACAGTTTTGACATCCAGGCGATGTGCGCGATTGCCCTTGCTGATGAAACAGATTGAATGACCTCTTGTGGGATATACAATTCAAGATTTCAACAGCATGTTAACACTAAATTTATGGTCGTTATTTACCCAAACTTTAAGAAAGATAACGACGATATATATATGGAAAGAAAGATGTTTGAGTTAGAATTTTTAATAGTTAAATTCTTGGGGTTGAGAGCCTTGAAGGAAGAGGTACCATGAATGATATTGAATGTCTCAAAAACCAACTGCTGAACTCTAGTGATTATTTAGGATAACCTTATCAATATGGTATCTTTATATAAATAAATATACATGTATATACATAAATGTATACATGTAATTGTCTCTAAATGATTGTGGGGCAAAGGCATATTCCGTATGTTGTCCGTCAATGTATTTCATACCTATACCGTGACTTAGATCTAAAACTCAGCTTTTCAGTGGCTATATATCTAAAGATATACTGCATGAATAAATATGAGCCGTGCCATGAGAAAAACAACATAGTGGGTATGCGACCAGCATGGATCCAGACCAGCCTGCGCATCCGCGCAGTCTGGTCAGGATCCTTGCTGTTCGCTAACAGTTTCTGTAATTTGCTATAGGCTCTGAAAGCGAACAGCATGGATCCTGACCAGACTGCGCGGATGCGCAGGCTGGTCTGGATCCATGCTGGTCGCAAACCCACTATGTTGGTTTTCTCATGGCACGGCTCATATAGTGTTTTTTAGTCCGTTAAACAAGGACAATTTATTATCACCGATCGTTTCAAATAAGACATTTACAAAACAGGTACTATATTCCGTATTTACAAGCTTGCTATCCTATATGTCGCATTTGATCCTAGGATAAATAATAAAAATTTTAATCTGTAAGAAGATCCTTTGAAAGCATAGAACGCAACCAACCAAAAATAATTACAGACTCGGTATGATCGAGTCTATTAACGCGAAGAAAAGTGAAACACCCCTCACCTCTCATAGTACTGGCTTAATCGGAACCCTATTTCTATAGACAAGGACCAGAATACATAACAACTTGGAGTCCAAGTAAGGGGGGCCTTTTCATGGTAGCCACACATCACTGTAAGGTCCTCTTCCAAGATTGTTCTACATCAGTCGTTTTTCAGCTCTTTCTCGACTAGCATACTTGAACAGATGCATATCTGACTCAGTTCAGGTGAGATTTACAACACAAATAATTGTAATATGATTTTTTACTGCTATTGTAAACTTAAAATCTACTTCATGCTGTGTCATGAACTCTATAGTCATCCTATTTGTTTTTTTAATTTTCCCAATGTGCCACTGTAAACGAGCACATACTAATCAACAGGTTAATGACTGAAGTACTCGATCTTTCTAAATGTTATATTTTATGGCAACCCATTCAAATTCGTTTTTTCTGTATAATCGAATTTCCAGTAATCTCTATTTTTACTTCCACCTATCTATTATCATTTGAACCAATCAGACAACTTGTTTTTGGCTAAATAATCTTTCTTTTATATTGACGTTTCGTCATATAATGAATATAAAACATGAACTTTTGTTCTTAACTATCTTTAAAAATGCGAAATCAAGAAAAAAACATGATAATCGAACCCGGGCCGCCGCGACAATAAATAGTTCCCTGCGTTCATGATCAATACACCGCGGAGGAACACGTACTAACCTTTGGTTAAATCTAAAGCTTTATAATTAAGGCATTTTACCCCCAGTACCCTGTTTCAAACGCTTTTCAAATATGAATGTTAAAAATAGGAAACACATTACTTATTCTCATGTGTTTCCTACGATATCGACCCTATTAACAATAAAACAAATTACCATTTTCAAAAACCTGCACAGTCTGTGTTATCTGAAAAAAAAAACAGAAGAAAGATAAAAATAACTAAACAAAAAAGCAGCTTTAATTTTACACTCGTAGAACAACTGAAACCGACACTGGTGAAAGAAATTTTAGAGGACAAACAACTTTTCGAAATAGCTTTTCTTGGTGTAAATCGGCTGTTCATAGCACTACACAAACAGAAATTTTAAAGAATATTTCGATACTGTCAGGTTTGATGAAACACTCAGAACCAGAACGTTCTTCGAACAGAAAGTACGTGGACGAACAGAAAGTACGTAGATTAAGTTAAAAACTGTTCAAAATGGTCATATTACAACTTGGTAAAAAGAAAGATGCCTAAAACACAAAGGGAATTTAAAGACACATTAGAAATAAGTTAGTACACATTTCTTCTCTTCACGAGAGACAGAAATGAAAAAAAAAATGTATTTCCAGTCCAATGAGTACAAATTTTACATTATTCTCAATGAGAATAAAACTTTATAAAGCGTTAAAAACATATTTGTCTACCTCAAAAAAGGATAGTACCAAAATTAAACCCTTTATAAAGTTTTATTCTCATTAGAAATAATGTAAAATTTGTACTAACTGGACTGGAAATACATATTTTTTTTTTTCATTTCTGTCTCTCGTGAAGAGAAGAAACCTACTTACTTATTTGTAACGTGTCTTTAAAACACCATTTGTGTTCGGTTTAGGCATCGTTTTTGACCAATTCGTAATATGACCATTTTGAACAGTTTTTTAACTTAATCTACGTACTTTCTGTTCGAAGAACGTTCTGGTTATTTAAAAACGTTTAATTAGAGTTGTACCTCATATCTAAAAAATAACTATGAAAATCTACAGTTTTTTTACAGCGCAAGTTAGTTGTGTGTTTCTGAAGTAGCGAGGAATAAACTACTTGGGAAGTTCAAAGTACATGTTACTATGTGTTAATTTACATTCTTATTTAGTGAATGTAATGATAGCAGTCTTCCTTGTCCATAGTACGACGATTCAACAGGTGTCCAAATAGTCACTGGCATACAGCCTGCCTGTGCGTAATGCAGAGAGCCTGCCTGTGCATCAAAAACTGGTGTGCAGAGAGACCGCCGGTGCCCCGACAAAACTGAAAATAAGGAGTTTCGAATAATTCCATTTACATTTTGGCCTATTTGTCAGTATTTTTTGGAAGAATATTGAAAAATGAATACAAGTAGAGCGCTTGATATGTATGATATCGTTAACGACTGTGGAAAAGGTCGGGCTAGTGTTCCATGTCAGTACACCATTAACTAATTACATCGAGTTTGCGAGCAAAATCGCAGATAATTAAAAAGTAAACACTACATTACATAGTAAAGACATTCTAATGTTCCGTGCTTTACTTATTTTTAAGCAGCATACCTATTATCATGGATGGCAGCTCGATTTTTCGCCTCCTTTAAATATATACCGACATGGACATTGTTTTAGCAAAGAATAGCCGATGCCGACGCAAAGAAATCGCCGATATAGCAGATTTCGCAAACAGTCCGCCGATATGGATATGCACCGTGATTCTATGATATCTAACTACATAAAACTTACAAATAATCTATAACGTCAAATTCTTGTGAACAAACGAACGGGAAGTAATCCAGATAACATGTTATACAATCAATACAGCAAACGGGTTCGACACAGTTTTAACCATTGCCGAATAAATTACTGTTATGAAAGAACTCATTTGTATCTCAAAGATTGACTTTTATGAAAATGCCGCCACCATTAATGAATATAAAAACAGATTTTTGTACGTCATGTCTGTATATTTGCCGTTTGTCGCATTCAGTCGGTCTCAAGAAACGCGGATTATTTTCTATTAGCAGTAGTATCAATTGCTTACAACACGACCCAGATAATATACAACCTAAGTTCAAGCTCCTTGCTGATAATTTTGTTAACGTTCGTAAGATGGTCGAGAGTGAGGTTCATTTCTGTACATTCTATGCCTTTCAGTGTCACAAGCTCTCACAATGTCTGAATAAGCAGTCTTTCTTCTGCTTAATCTCCTTGTAGAACAATGTAAACTTTTATTCATTTTCTGCACATCTCATTCGATTCAGCCATCTGTTTATATGTGAAAACATAACGCACACAAATACATATTTTATTAATGAAATCAGATTCAGAGCAAAATGTTAGTATTGTACTATAGAGTGTCAAATTGTTCGCCCCGATAAACAAAATAGGAATTTTACTTTTCTAAGATGTAAATTACAAATCGAATGATCCATACCGACTATCGACAGAATTCCTGATCATGAGCATGTTATAGTTACTTACCATTATTGTACAACGTCTGATTTAAAATGTTTGCCTCGTTTCTTGCAATGTTAAAGAAAGAACAATGTTCAATTTTCCTGAATTGACATTGTTTGGACATTGCTTTGTTTTTATTTCATATAAACTCACCATACTTTCCTCTATCAGATGCGAAAAAATATTTAAAAGTTCAAATTGATGAATTACCAGGATAAGCAGTAAATATTTGACATGAGTTTACAATAACACCCTTCTGAAAGGAAAGCCAGGCTGTTAGTTTAGTCACGGTATTTATGGACCATCGGCTCAGCATTTGATTTTCTGAATCTCAATGATTATAATGTGGTCATCCAAGGCTCTAGCGGGAGCGTTAATTAGATTTATATTGCTTTGATGTAATCCGAAACTATATGGGTGATTTTCTCCAGGTAAATATAACGAATTTATACAGGCCTAATAATTTGTGAATGTTCTCCTGTCTCCTAGTAATACATGGAATTGAAGAATGAAGTAGTCTGATTCGTTGGCAGAAAAATACGGGAAGTTCATGCTTTGATGAAGGTGAGGCCTAAGGATTTAGTTAATATTATACATTTTCTTCTTTTTCTCAAAACAGAAATTCACAACATGGTGAAATGTTTGATGTGATTCAATTCTTTTATTTATGATAAATTTGCATAAATATTGGCAGTCTGTTCCTTTGAAGAGTTTATAAAGGTGTGCCAGTTTTATTGAATGAACCCATTCTTGAATCATAACACTTTTAATTAAGTTGGGAAGGAAACAGATACCCCAAAAATAATTGATTTGTCTGTCACTCGTTTTTTTTGCAACATAATGGAACTTTGTGACACATTTTGGAAGTTTATGGGCCTCCATACTGCACACAAAAGTTTGGCTCATTTGAAGTACTGATGAGAGAGTTGAGTGTTATTAAACATGGTATAGTTCAATCTTTCAGCTTATTTTGGTATGCTACACAGTATGTTTTTTTTTCTTCAGAAATGTGGAGAAACATCATGTTAAAGCAGGTCACCTCTCCATACCCTAGAGTGGTCTTAAAAGTTATTTATTTTCTTTTACAGTTTAGTGGATCAGTTTGTATTGCATTAAAGAGTCAGCGTCAAAATCAGTGAATGAAGGCTTCATTTTAAAAAGCTGACATTTTCTGAAATTAGTGCATTAGAATACACTGTGTTACTTAAACCAGTTATTTGACATTAATCAAACATTAGCTGTATTAAAAATATAAAACGTCTTCAGGGTTTCGCTTGTTTTAAAACTGTATACAATTGATACTACAAGTTGTAGGCAGAATCACGCATATATGCACTTGACAAATCTTATGAACGTATTATTCACGTTTCTACCAAAATCTTATCGTCTGAAATTTGCCATACGTTTAAACACATACCTAGTGAACGTCAAAAAGCAATTTCAATTAAATAAATTGAAGCCATCTTATAGTTTTACTCATGTTAAAACCACAAATCATCTTTGAGAAAAATGTGTTACGTTAGATGAATTGTTCCCGCAATTGATACAGTACTCACAATTGCTAAAATTAAATTAAACTATCATTATGACATGGTATACTACTTCCTTTGTATATCCATATTTAATCTGAAATTGATTTATCTTAATAATAAGTGTTATGTCGGTTTCTCTAAATTTATAAACAAATACTTCAAATATGCACATGCATCCGCAATTTTAGATAACACGAGGAAGTTTACACTGCCGCTAAAGGAGGGTTTTTATCAAAATTGTGCAAAATTTGTCATTAATGGAATACAAAGTATCAGGATATCTTTTTAAAATATCATTTAGCGAATGGTAAGCATTCAAGTAAATACTTTTGAACAACATAATTTAACTTTAAAAAGTACTAGTATCCAGTTGAATGCATGAAACGACTGTTAATATCCGTTTAAAAAGATATATATTGTAAATTTTGTTATTGTGATAATGGAATACATTTAGATGTCCTTTTATATACATTCAAATGAATGCGTGAAACGATTGTAAATATCCATTTGAGAAAAAATATTTAAGGTAATAGATACCCATCAGTGTACCGCCTTTTGAAGAGTATTCAATTCCTACAATAAATCTACTTTTGACTTAAATTTTTCAAGGGGCATAGGTTCAAGTCCCACTGGGACCAAACTTTTTCCCTTATATTCCTTTTTTCGAGTAAGTTTTAACTTTTTTAAAGACTTATTATTGATTTATTGTACAAAATTGGGACTTTTTCTGATTTGATAAGCGATTTCTTGCTGTTCAATTTGAAAGTGAATTAACCTCTGAAACAGAAGGGGGACAGAGTTTGACATCTTTAAAAATACTGAATTACATGCGGTAAAAGTTCTCTATTTTGCATTTACTCTTTAGATTACATATTATGGAAGAAATGTAGGTAGATTTTACTTCCCCAAGCTATTTTTTGAATGAAATGACAAAATTTTAAACAGTTCCACAGGACTCGGCCTTAATTTTCCAATGGAGTTTGAATTCTTTCTCATTAAATCCTTTCACTTGAGGCACCCTAGAAAAAACTGATACTGACAGTTTTATTTTGTGTTTTATAATTGTTTTTCAATAGTTTGCCGTGTCTTTCATCAAATTAATGGTATAATGAATTCTCTGCAAACATTTTGGACAATTGCCATCACTTTGAAATTTGTCTCTACTTGAGCTTGAGGATATATCATAAATTATACAAAATTTATGAAAAAACAGCACGGTAAAAGTTGTTAATAATTGCAACACAGTGCAAAACAATGTCAACTTTAAAAATATACCAAGCAAATGTCATTTTTTAAATATTTCTATTAGGTATCTAATACCGTAATCATATATTTCTTTTTTTGATTTCCTTTTATTTCTAGATCCAGTACTCATGGGGTTTCGTATATTAACAGTTTTACTAGCCGCGTTTGCAGTATATAGTATGGTGACATGCTTACCTAGCAACGACTGGCATTTCAAAGGTAATTACATGTTAATAAGTTTCAAGTTTCGTTTGTTGAATTTACCCACCAATTCAAGGCGGTGCCCATCTTTTCAATTTGCTTTTTGTCCGTTTCATTTTATGTTATGTCTATTGTCTTGTATGTTGGTGGTGTTCATTCCCTTCAACCCACCTCCCCCCTTCGTTTGCCTTGCCTCCCTGGTCCTCCACTTCTTTTCATACATTTCCTTTTCACTTAACCTTCTCTCCCATCCGCCCCCTTTTTACCCAGTCCACATTTTTAATTAAAATGTACTATTTGATGGGTATTTGAAGCAACCAGTCTTCATCTTTCCACTCCAACAATTTCTATTTGTCGTTAACCCACTTTGTGATGTGTGGCTCTGGATGTGATTTGCTGTGCTCAATGCTTCCAAAGAGTCTAATCTTACCTTTAATTATTTATGTAGAAATTGGCAATATTCACTTATTGTTATTTTAGATTTGTTACATTCTATAAGTATATCTTAGCGGGCTTTTACAACGAAGAAAACTTTGGACATTTAACAGACACTGTGGGGAATCACATGATCAAAATAATCTTTAAACCAAAGTTATATTTTGAAGAACATGAATACATTTCCTACCATGATAATATATGAAATTTTAACATAGCCTAACATATGACTAATGACAATCGTTAAATTATTATGCAGTTGGCAATAATTATAGATATCCTGTAATTACAAACACTAAGGAAAATAAGAAGTCTCGGTTTCTTGAAGTGTTCCAGATAATCAGAAGGTGATTGTTATTGAAATCTCTATAGTTTTAGGATACATCTATGTTGCCACATGATAGGCTATATTTTAGATTTACAGCAACTGTTGCTTCAATATTATCCCATATCAGTTATAAATTTATCTTAGTTTAGAGATTATTTTGATCATGTGAAAGGGTCACAAGTTCAATCTCAGATGGTACTCATTGTTACTATTTAAGAAGCATACAATACTCAAACACTTAGTCGCTTAATTTTGTATTCAGAAATAAAATTGTATAGTATATTTAACTGATACGCTCATTATTTGAAAGTAAATGATTCAATATTTTCTCAGAGAAAGACTGACTAAATTCCTTTCTTCTGTATTTGCAGGACAAAATGTTGCATTTGGGAAAACAGCATCTCAAAAACCTGCTACATTTACAGAAAAAAGTTATCCGTACACTTTGTATCCTGCGAGTCTTGCTGTTGATGGAAATGATGACAACGACTTTTCTAAAAAAAGTTGTAGCCGAACTACATTTTCATATCCAGAACATATTGCACAGTGGCGTGTGGATCTTGGAGGAACGTATGATGTAACTGGCATTATCATCGTCAACAGAAAAGGTGATAATTTTCTATAAATTATTCCCGTAACTATCGGAAATTTTCTGTAAGATAGAACTGAGTTAACATTACTTTGCATCATTCAGCGAGAAATACACATGAATGGGACGGAATGTCAGATCTTTGAGCTCATTCCGATTTCAATCAAACTGCACATGAAAATAATATCAGCATGCTTTGCAGTACGCAGATTTATACATTTAAGATTAAAAAGATTTAAATTTAGAGAAATATTTCAACTATCTGGTAAATGTAGCTTTGAGTTGCTTTCTAGAATTAGCAACAACAAACAAGAAGTGAAATTTCAATTATTGTAGAGATTTAATGAAAAGACGAAGCAGTAAAAACTTCCCAAGCCTATTTTTGGATGACTATGGAACCCGATTATCTCAGTCTTTTGCGAACATTGGCACAAACTTGCACAAGCAGTAAATAAATTCAATGGAAACATTCTTTGGAGGCATAAAACCCAACCAATCAAAATAATTGCAGACTAATTAATAATTGGTTTAGCTGAATCTGTTCACGAGAGATAAGAAAATGTTTAGCACCTCTCACGCCCCTAGCATTAGAATCGATGTTCGAATTCGAATCGATTAAGATTTAAAACAATGGACATTTTAGATTAATATGCACAGTAATGTATGCCCCAGACGAAGAGCTATAAAATTTGACGTTATTTCTTGTCCTACCTATATTCTACGACCTCGTTAAGTCACCTGCCTCGCACGTGTAAGTCTTTTCCGGCCGCACAGTTTCAAATATAGAACATGAATTTTTAATTGAAAATACAATTTAACAACGATAGTAGTATAGTAATTGTTTGTTTTGGCGTTTTAACCCCACTTAACCTTTTGACCACTTCTAAAAAATTCAATGCCGGACAATTTAAAATCCACAGGTTTTAAACCCAGTTAAACCCAATTAAAAACCAACTAAAAAGTTTTAAATACATATGATATAGATGAGTTTACAGAATAAAATATATTGTTTGAAAGAAAGAAGATTTACTGATAATATAAATCCTCATTATGTTACAACAAAAAACGGGAAAAGAATGTTAATGGCTACCTGTTCATCTTGTGGAAAGATGAAATCAAAGTTTGTTAAAAGTACAGGGGGTAATTTAGATATTCACAAAGCAATGTTACCTTTATTACCTAAGAAAGGTTTAACACTTCCAGGATATAATTATTGTGGGCCAGGAAATCCCCTAGATAATGGACCCCCTGTCAATGAACTGGATGCAGTATGTATGGACCATGATTTTTGCTATGACAGCGATGTAAAAAAGGGTACATGTGATAAGCAAATGCTTTCCAATTTAAATAAAACTAAATCAAAAACATTTGGAGAAAAGATTGCAAAACATTTAGTTGTGAAACCTATAATTAAAACGAAATACACACTTGGGTTGGGACAAAAACAAAAGTCAAAAAACGGGAAAAGGGGGTAGAGTATACCCCCGGAATCACATGGAGCGATGAATTAGCAGAAGAATTACACAAACCAATTAAAAGAAAATTTATGAAACGAAGAGTGATAGTTAATGATATTGATGATACTTGGTCAGCTGATTTAGTTGACATGCAAGCTTTTTCAAAATATAATAAAGGAGTAAAGTACTTGTTAACCGTTATTGATATATTTAGTAAATATGCTTGGGTTATTCCATTAAAGAATAAAACTGGAGAATCTGTTACTGAAGCATTTGAAAAAATAATTTTAGAAGGACGATTACCAGTAAATTTATGGGTAGATGAAGGAAAAGAATTTTATAATAAAAAGTTTGAATCATTTTTGAATAAAAATAAAATTAATATGTACCATACATTTAATGAAGGAAAGGCTGTAGTTATTGAAAGATTTAATAGAAGTTTAAAAAGAATAATGTGGAAATATTTTACAGCAAATAATACTTATACTTATTTAGATAATTTGCAGGATATGGTTGATAAATATAACAAAACAAAACATTCTAGTATAAAAATGACACCAACCGAAGCCAGTAAAAACTTAAATAAAGGTACTGTTTACTTTAATTTATATGGTGATTTAAAGATATCAAAGAGCAAAGCAAAATTTAAAATTGGTGATCGAGTTCGTTTAAGCAAACTTAAAAGACATTTTGAAAAAGGATATACACCAAACTGGACAGAGGAAATATTTATAATTTATGGAATTAATAATACAAATCCCAGAACGTACACTATTAAAGATTTAAATGATGAAATAGTTCAAGGTTCATTTTATGAACAAGAACTTTTACCTACACACAAGAAGTTTTTAGAATAGAAAAAGTTATTAGACGAGACTATAAGAAAAAACAAGCTTTAGTAAAATGGAAGGGTTATAGCGAAAAATTTAATAGTTGGGTTCCGTTTAGCGATCTTGAACAAATTTAATTTAGAAATAAAAAGTTTAATTATATAAATGAGTAATAAAAATCTTATTTCTAATAATAATGGAATAGAAACAATAGATCAATTAATTATTCACTTAACTAAACTAGCTGCTGCTTACAAAAAAGTTATAAATTTTGCGGGAGAGTAAGTACTGGTTATATATTACAGCAGGTGTTTTTGGTTGTTCAGCTGCATTAGCACTTGTTCCAACTATTCCTATATTTGTAGCAGTTGCGGGCGCTGTCCATCAGTAATTACCATATTTACTAACAGACTAAAACTTGACGACAAGAAATTTATTTTAAAATCACATCATCATAAAATAAAACAACTTTAACAAAAGCAGGGATTGGAAAAGTAAATAAAGAAGATCCAAATAAAGTTATTCAGGATATTTTTACAATACTATTAGAAATGCAGAAAGAAAAAAATTATTCAACACCTCTTGAAATGCAGATGAAGGAATTTAAACTTAACGGATATAAAAGTAAAAAAGAAGAAGAGCTGTATTAAATTTTACGTGTGTTTTTTAAAGATTTTTTTCTATAAGTATATTATATATAGATGGTTAATAGAAAGGTAGATAGAATGATTATGCCAAAATTATCTAGCACTTTAGGAGAAATAATGAATCCAGATGAAAATTCATATAAGAAAGTTCTTAAAAGAAGAAATGTTATTAAATCAAAACTTGATCAAATAGTTAGCGATGAATATAAAAATCATGTCATTGATAAATTACAAAATGTTATAGATCCTTATCTTCGTAAAAGAACTTTATTTGAATGGGACTGTGGTTGTCTATTAACTGAAGAAGAAAATGATGAAAGATTATGTGATTGTCCCAGACCAAATAATTATCGAAACAATCCTAAAAAAGTTATTGTAACCGACTGTGATACTAATGAAGAAAAAATATATAGAAGCACTTACAAAGCATCTAAAGAATTTGGTATTAATGCAGGGTTAATAAAAATGTGTTGTGAAGGGACAAACCGAGTAAAATGTGGAATATCAAAAGTTAATGGAAAAAGATATAAATTTAAATATTTTATTTCTTCTTAAAGATAATTTAAAACTTTATTTATTTTATTATTTTTTTAATTATTTTTTTAATTATTTTTTTAATCCTTTTTTGCTTGAAGATTTTTTTTCTAAATATAATACATGTATATAGATGGAAATCGAGAGATCTTCAAAACAATATTATAAGAAATTTGAAATTAAAATTACATATAGACAAGATCCAAAGAATCAATTATATTTAACTATAAACGACTCTTATGAAATACTTAAATCTGAACTTAAAACTTTAAAAGGTATAAAAATAAATGTTGTTTTAAACATAACTTTTGCAAAAATGGATAAAACTGATACAATATATAAAATCAGCTTATTTTCAATCAAAGGCTTTAGAAATTATTAACACAAATGAAATAAAAAAAACTTTACATCAAACTTTTGATGAAATAATAAATAGAATTGGTAATTGGATTTCTGAAGGAAGTGGCTGGAGAATAGAGTCAGTTGATGCTTATTATATAAATAGATATAAGTATAGTCCATTGGCTGCTTCAAGTTATTTGGAATTACCAAAACCATTACAACATCCAATGAAAGGATTAATAAATATAAAGAATGATGATAATGAATGTTTTAGATGGTGCCATTTAGCTTACAAATTTCCTGTTGAAAAAGACCCTCAAAAAATTTCAAAATATAAAAAACATATAAACGATCTTGATTATACTGGAATTAAATTTCCTGTTACATTAAATCAAATACCTAAAATAGAAGTTTTAAATGAAATATCATTTAATATATTTGGATATGAAGAAAATAGTATTTATCCATTGTACATATCAAAATATCAATACGAAGAACACTGTGACATGTTGCTAATTACTAATGATAAAATAAATGATAAAATAAATGATAAAATAACTGATGATGATTGTAAACCCCCAAGAACTGTAATCCAACATTATGTTTGGATAAAAGACTTTAATAGATTAATGAATAACAAAACAAAAAATACAAATAAAAAACACTTCTGTAAAAGTTGCTTACAACATTTTACTCAAGAAAGAATATTAAATGAACATATTCCAAATTGTTTAGCTATTAATGGTATCCAAGGTGTAAAAATGCCAAAAGAGGGAAGTAAAGTACAATTTAAAAATTATCATAAAGGTTTAGCAGTACCTTTTGTAATTTATGCTGATTTTGAATCAGTAACAAAGAAAGTTTCAAGTGCCCAGCCAAATCCAGAATCTTCATTTACCGAAGAATATCAAAAACATATAGATTGTGGTTATGGTTACAAAGTTGTTTGTTGTTATGACGACAAATATACTGAACCAACACAGGTTTACAGAGGACCTAACGCAGTTTATAAGTTTATTGAAAAAATGCTTGAGGAAGAGGAATATTGTAAAGAAATATTTAAAGAACATTTTAACAAAGATTTGAGAATGTCTAAAAAAGATGAAAGTGAATTTAAAAAACAAAAGTTTTGTCATATCTGTGAAAAAGAATATAAGGAAAATGAAAATCCTGTCCGTGACCATTGTCATATAACAGGAAAATTCAGAGGAAGTGCTCACTCAGAATGTAATATTAATTTTAAACTAACACATAAAATTCCTGTTATTTTTCATAATTTAAGAGGTTATGACGGTCATTTTATTATGCAACAAATAGGAAAATTTAAAAAAGAAATTAATGTTATTCCTAACAATATGGAAAGATATATGGCATTTATGATTTCTGACTTGGTCTTTATTGATTCATTCCAATTTATGTCTCAATCATTGGATAACCTAGTAAAAAATATTCCAGAATTTAAATACTTATCTCAAGAATTTGATTGTGAAAGCATTAATTTATTAAAAACAAAAGGTGTTTATCCATATGATTACATGGATTCATTTAAAAAATTCAAAGAAACAAAATTACCTTCTAAAGAAGAGTTTTATTCAATTTTAAATGAAACTAATATTTCTGATAATGAATACGAACATGCTAAAAATATTTGGAAAAAATTTAAAATAAAAACACTGGGAGAATATCATGATCTATATTTAAAAACTGACGTATTACTTTTAGCTGATGTATTCGAAAATTTTAGAAAATTATGTTTGGAGTACTACAAATTAGATCCTTGTCATTATTTTAGTAGTCCTGGTTTAGCTTGGGATGCAATGTTAAAAATGACTGGAATTAAGTTAGATTTAATAACTGATATTGATATGTATCTTTTTATTGAAAAGGGACTGAGAGGAGGAATAAGTTATATTTCAAACAGATACAGTAAAGCAAACAATAAATATATGAAAGATTATAATTCAAAAGAAGAAAGCAAATACATTATGTACCTCGATGCCAATAACCTTTACGGTTGGGCTATGTGTCAACCTTTACCCTCTGGAAACTTTAAATTTATATCTGAAAAACAATTCAAGAAATTAATTGCAAAAGGTAAAACTAACTTTATAGTTGAATGTGATCTTGAATATCCAAAAGAATTACATAAAACCCATAATGATTATCCTTTAGCTCCTGAAAAAATTAAAATACCAGATCAATGGCTTTCTGATTATAGTAAAAATATTAAAACAGAATTTGAAATAGGAAAAAGTTAATGTAAAGAAGTTAGTTCCAACTTTAATGAAAAAAACAAAATTAAATGTAGTTCATTATAAAAATCTTGAACTATATACACAATTAGGTTAAAAGTAACAAAAATACATAAAATATTACTTTGACGAAAGTCCTTGGTTAAAAAAGTATATTGATTTTAATACTCAAAAAAGATCTAAAGCAAAAAATTCATTTGAAAAGGACTTTTTTAAGTTAATGAACAACTCTGTATTCGGTAAGACGATGGAGAATTTACGCAAGAGGGTTAATATTAAATTAACTCATGATGAAAAATTTTATTAAAATACATAGCCAAACCTTCATTTGTTAGTTCAACGATGTTTAACTCTAACCTTTTTGGTATTCATAGAAAAAAAAGTTTGTTATTAAACAGACCTTGTTATGTTGGAATGTGCATTCTAGATTTATCAAAATATTTAATGTATGATTTTCCATTATAATTACATTAAGGAAAAGTACGAGGGTAATTGTAAATTATTGTTTACTGACACTGATTCATTATGTTTGAAATTAAAACCAAAGATGCATATGAGGATTTTTATAAGGACAAAGATTTATTTGATAATAGTGATTACGATAGTAATTCAAAATTTTATTTTGATAATAATAAAAAAGTAATTGGAAAATTTAAAGATGAAGCTGCCGGTGTAGTAATTGTTGAATTTGTCGGATTAAGAAGTAAAAATGTATTTCATATTTATTAGAAAATGAAGTTAATGTTAAAAAATGTAAAGGAATTAAAAACTTATGTTAAGAAAAACAATAGTTCATAAAAATATATAAGATACTTTGTTTAATTCAACCCAAAGTAATCACACCTTTAAAGTTATTCGTTCTGATAAACACAATCTTTCCAGTTATGTTATAAATAAAACATCTTTATCATGTTATGACGATAAAAGATATATTCTTGATAATGGTATTGATACATTAGCTTATTCTTAAATTAATTAAAGTTTTTATTAAAGTTTTTATTAAAGTTTTTATTAAATTATAGAACCATAAATTGTTAACTGAATATTCATAACGTTTAAGGAATTAATATAAATAACATCATTTATTTTAAATTCATTTGCATAATTAATAGAAATAGATTCATTTTTTCTGTTATTTTTTGCATTGTAACTTTGAAGAATTACATTTTCTTTATTTTTTAATTGTAATTTAGCTTCTCCTTTATCTAATTTAATTGCATCAACAAGAATAATTAAGATGCAATTAAAATTAATTCTTACATTATTACCATTTTGAACTAAACCAGGACTAGCATTTACAGTTTTCCATTGAAATAATCCACCATCAGTATCTTGGGTATAACTTGTTAAAAACAATGGAGGTTTTTTTATTAATTGCCTTTCTATTTGTTTTTCTATTTTATTTACTTTTTCATTTATATTATTGAATATTCCCATTATATTAATTATTCCAGTTAAATAAATGTCCTTTTTAGTTAAAATAATTTATAATAGTTTGTTCATTTACTCTTTGATTATTAATTTTTAGTATTTTATACAATAAATCATACAACGGTACTTTATCTTGTAACATTTTAATGAAAAATAAACAATAATATCCGCAAAGTGTACTTGTTTTGTCTTGATATTGAACATTGTTGTATTTTACATTTGGTATATACTTAATTACTTCTTTTGGTGGAGGAAGTCCAAATGGATCGAAGTATATTTTACCAATATAACAAACCCAATGTGTTCCAGGACCAACAGAGTGGTCCAAATTTATAATTCCACATTCAACCTTTTCTTTTAATTTTAGTAAATTATTTCTACTAAATACACCCCTAAAGTTTTTAATTTTTAATTGGTTTACCCATTGTTCAATTTCAAAGTTAGAAATAGGTTTGTTTATAAATTTTTTTTTTTTTTACTATAGGAATTCGTCGTAAGGTCTCCGTTGTGAATCAATCTGTAATCCTTTCCCACTTAACAAAGATGTAATCAAAGGTATTCCTAGACTAGCAGCCAACATACCTAAAAACCCACCGTCTTGTTTTTGTTTTTGTGTTAATTTAATCACTCCAGATCCTACAAATTGCTTTCTTTGATTAGGTGTAAGATATGGTGATATCATATTTCTCTTATCATTAGCTACTGAAAATCATACCATTTCCAAGTATTTACTAACACCAGTACTGGCCAGTCCAGAAAGGGCACCAAATGCCTAGAGGGGCTAATATTTTTGGAGCTATTTTTGCTGCCATTGGAAGAAATTGTTTTTCCTAACAAACCAGCTAAAGCTCCTAAAAATCCACCATTTTGACATTGACTGGACATCTGTTTTTTGAAATTGTAATTTCTAATCCCTTCTTATTTGCAACAGCTTTTTTAATTTGATTAATTTGTGTTTTTGTTAAAAGTAAAGGAAAGTTTCCATGTAATTGTTCATGTTTTAATCTAAAAGTATGTGGAATTTTGTTGTTGTAGGCTCGGGCTAAATTTTTCTTTTGTCCATCTGTAAGGTTAATTTTATATTCAATATAATTTGATGACATTATATACTTTATATTTATTTTAATTTATATTTATTTTATTTAAACAATAACAAGTTCATTTCCAATAGTATTTATTTCAACTGTTTCCTCATACAATACAATTGCATAAACACGGACATGTGCTGCCGGCTGAACATTTAATTTAGCTGTTAATGTAATGTGTTTAGGATCTTCTGTAGTTACTTCCTTTTTATATTCTAAGTTAAAATGAACAAATCCAAAATATTTATAAAAATTTGATCTATTTAAAAGACTTCCAGTAGTCTTATTATTTTGTTTATAATAATAATTAATTACATCATCATATATTCTTGATATACTTGTGTATTCTGTTTCTGGATAAAAAACACCATTACCAACTTCAAGACGACAAGATTCCAATGTACAATCATCATCTGCTGCATTAGCTTTAAATGTATCCAATAAATGTGGATTCTGTCTTTGTGCATTACTTTTGTCAGGTCGTTGTAAATAAACAAATACATGTTGTGGTTTTATTACACCAGCTGTTATTCTAAAAGTTACGTTCGTCTGTCGTGTATCAGTTGATTGTGTTATCATTTCCCGAAGGTATGACCATCTTGCTTTTTTATATCTTTCAGTAGTAATTAGATCAAACCCAAATTCATTGAAAATTAAACGTGGAACCCATAGAATTAATTTTGTTACAATAACTCTACCAGCAGCAGTAGCATTAGCTCTAAAAATTAATTCATCATCATCTGTCAGCTGCAGTGTTATTTGAATTTGACTTGGAGGTAAAATATTAGTTTCTAAACCCTGAAAAAATGGATAATTATTTAATGGAATTTTAGCATTTACCTCCTTATTATCTTGGATTAATAAATTCCTAGATTCAAAACCAGAATTATATCCAGCTTGGTCATCCCTACTTTCAGCAACATCAGTAGTATCTAAATAAATAAATTCATTTGTTCCAGTTGATTTTACATAATCTTCAGATAGTTCAACCAAACTCTTTACATTTATTACTTTGTATAAATTATTACAATCATAAACAATTTTTCCATTTTGTTTAACCACTAACTGATCAATTAATGAAGCTGCATTATTAATTAGAGCAATTTGATTATCATCTCCACCAGCAACATAATCATTACCATTAGCAAGCTTATTTACTTTAAAACTTACTTCAAAATAACCATTAAACCAATCAAAATATGAACTTCTATCATTAATTGTAAAGTGATATCCGTTTTTTTGTTGTTTAACATTATTTCCCAAGACAGATATTAATGCTGTATCTAATTGAATAGGAGTTAATTCATATCTTTCGCAATATTCTTTTGTTCTAAACATGTATATATTATATATTATTTTATTTTTTATTTTAGTTTTTATTTTTTATAAATTAATCTGTTAATACGTTTTTGTTGAGCTGAAGTTCCAGCACGAGCTAAAGTCCCAGATCCTGACAATATTCTATTTATTCTCGTATGAATATCCTCCTCTTTATCATTATTATTTTTATTATTTTTACTGTTATTATTTTCTTGTAATTCCTTAGCAATTAAATTACCAACTGCCGGAGCAGGTTTCTTTTTAAGTTTTTCAATAATTTTATTAGTATCTCCAGTGAAGCTTCCAATAAGCTTCGCTGCAGCTAAATTTCCAACTTCTGTGCCAACCTTTTTTGTTCCACTTTCAAGTGCTGCTTTTCCTGCTGTTTCCAAAGCTTTTTTTCCAGCTGTGCTAATTGAAGATGCGGCTGAACTTGAAAGTAATTTCGTTAAAGTGTCAAAGATAACTGTCCCGTGTATGATTTCTTCTCCCGTTTGAGCATCAACATAAATAAATATTCCTTTTTTTTTGTCATAAACTTTCTTGTACATTATATAAAACTAAAATTTATAATTTCAAATTTCTTTTAAAATTAGTGTAAAACTTGTTTCAACCTCATTAAAATTAATTATTCTACCAAATACATCTGTAAAAAATATATTTTAATTGAATTTATAATATATTTATTAATTTCAGAATATCCAACTCTTTGTGGTTTTTTTTGTAAATGGATAAGCTCTTGTTAAATCTGCAGTACTTAAAGCATAGATAATATCACTGAAATTACCATCAACAAGTGAATTATCAATAAGATCACAATGAATATAAATTGTATCCATAGAGTTAGTTATTTGGTGTTTTAGTTCCCCATTCAGTTTTGTCTAATTTTTTTTTCTCAAATCCAAGCAATGTATGAAAATTTGATATTTCCAAATCCAACTTAAAATTATCTGTAATTGAAATCAAAATCTTAAAACTACTTAAATCAAATTCCAAACTTATTGGAGCAATTTTCTGATTTATCAAATTCAAAATCATCATTACTTATTAATGTTTCCTTAATATAATTATTAATATCTTTTGTAACTGTAAGAACCATTTGTAATATAATATCTTTCCAATCCTTACCATTATGATAACGAATTCTTTTATTGTCATATTCATCACTAATATTATGCCAAGAATAGGTCATAGTGTTAATACTATCCAAACCAACAACATAAGTTTTATTTTTATCTAAAATTAAAGAACGACTAAATCTGATTGTAAAATCACTCGGAGTATTTTTATTATCTTTAACTGTTTCAGAACTTAATACTATTTTTTGTTCCATTTATATATAATTAAAAACTTTAATTAAAAACTAAATTCAAGAAAAATAATTTTTATAAAACATTTCATGTTGTTCTGGTAACAATGTTTTCATTTTTAATAGTTCATCAATTATTCTAATACCTTCATTTTTTAGTTCTTCATTATTATTTCCAGCATCAATTGAACCACAAATTAACTCCAAGTCATTAACCAATTCTTTTGGATTACATGGACAAACGCCATAACCTTGTCCCCTAATTACTTTTTTGAATTTCATAGATCTTTTATTGATAGGTAATCCTGACTTTTCTGTTAATTCTTTAAATATTTTTCTTGAATGAATTGAATGTTTTTTATTATTGTTATATCTTTTATTAATCAAGTCAATTAAATCATCATCAACTTTAGTGTTAATAACTTCTTTTCCAGTTATTCTATCCTTAGCAATTAATTTGTTTTGACCATAAAGTTTATTTAAGTTAATAATTAAATTACCATATTGTCCATTTGGTGAAACTTTATATGGGTTATGATGTTTTATTCCTTTTCCTTTTTTATATGTAGGAGCCATATCAAGAATATGATTTAACCGGTCTTTGTACTTTATCAGTTCGCCTTGTTTACGTTTTAATTCTTTTGCTTCTTCTTGCTTATTTGGATCTTTTGCATTTAATTTGCCAGTTATTGAACCATTTAATTTTTTAATATCTCCAGTAACATCATTTATTGTATTTTTAAGTATGTCTTTATCTATTTTATCTGGATCAGATTTATCTGCAGTAAAAAAGTCAAACATTTCAGACGGTTTGTAATATTTATATTCTTCTAAAACATCATTATCCACAAAAGCATCTAAATCTACTGTAGGTATTTCCTTTTCTTTCGGTCTTGTCTCAACAATTTCAGGAAATTCTTCAGTTGTATCATCAGTTGTTTCAGTTATTCCCATCTTTTTTCTTCCATAATCTTCTAATCTTTTAAGTTCATCTTGAGAAACCCATCCAACAGATTTATCTCCCCAATCTATTGGTGAAGCCGATTTTAAAGCTTGTTCTCTTTCATAATCTTTCAGTACTTTTTTAATTTCTTTTTCAGTAGGTTCTTTGTTTATTTCCCTGTATTTTTTATATTCCCTCGCCAGTTCTTCAGGAGACCATGTAATTGATGGTTCTTGGAATAGCTGTGGTACACCCTGGTATGTTTGTATGTCTTTCATTTCATCACCTAGTAATGCTAATTGTTGTTTTATTCCAGGTAATGCTTTTAACTGACTTGATAATTGTTCTTTTTGACTTTCTATTTTTTCAGTAATTGGCTTATAAATTTCAGTATACATATCCCGATTTTCAGCTTTTCTTATTTTTTCTCTAAATATTTCTTCTCTAAGATCTCTCATCTTTTGCCCAACTAATTTTTTTCTTATTATCATTTCATTAAGTTTCGATTGCATTTATATATAATAATGTAAGATAATGTAAAATAATGTAAAATAATGTAAGATAATGTAAAATAATGTAAAATAATGTAAGATAATGTAAGATATTGTAAAATAATGTAATATTATATAAATGGAAATTCCAAATTATGATACAAAAAGTGATAAATCCAATAACTTTAAACAATTTTATCCTTTTATGCCAGATTCATGTTTTAGAATGTTAATATGTGGATCGTCAGGATCTGGAAAAACAAATACATTAATGCATATACTTCGAAAACCTCTATATATTATGATAAATTATACTTATATGCTAAAAAACCTAGAAACAATTAAATATCAAGATTTAATTAACAACTTAAACCAAATTGCAAAAAAAATTAAAGTAGATCCAAATGAAATACTTGAATATTCAGCTGATCCCGACCAAATTGAACCTTGTGAGAATCTTGAATCAGAAAAACAAAAAGTAGTAATATTTGATGATTTTGTATGTGAAGATAAAAAAGTTCAAAATGAAATAACAAAATACTTTATTCAAGGACGTCACAAAAACTGTTGTGTTATTTATTTAAGTCAGTCTTACTATGAAACACCAAAAAATATCCGTATTAACTGTTCACACTATATTCTATTTGAAAGTCCAAGTAAAGGGGAAAATGGTAGGATTTGTACTGAACAAAATATAGATCGTGATTTATTTGCTAATGTAATAAATCAAAAATATGATTTCTTATATATTGACAAACCAAGGAAGTTTTTAAGAAAAAACTTTACTGGTAATATATAATAATTATATAATGGGAGTTTTTAATGATGTAAAACAAATAAGTGAACCTGACAGTATAAGTAAAGTTAAATTTGATATTGATTTAAGTGATTATGCTACTAAAAAACAATTCAAAAAGCTTAAAAAGGAAACGGAATCGTATCTTCACAGAAATAAGGAACTTGATAACACAATGAATAGAGCATTAGATATGGGAGGTAATGAAATAATCAACCTAGGAAATCCAGATAAACCCAACGATTCGGTTTCAAGACGGTTTGTGTATAAAAAAATTCAAAGTGTAATAGATGACTATAAACTTGAAGATGTCAAAAGTATAAAACAAACACTAGAAGTAGAAGTAAAGAATATTGAAGAATTAACAAAAGATTTTAAAAAGAATTCATTATTAATTAATCAATTACAAGGTAAAATTGAAGAAGAAATGAAAGCTATGACTGATTCTATTAAAGAACTTGAAGAGAAATCTGATTTGACAGATTGACAACATAAAAGAAGTATTCGAGTCAATTTAAACATTTTTTACACTCAAGTTCAAGAATTAAAAGATAGTATGATTAAACATGAAGAGCTAAAAGATAAGATTATTGAAGCTGAGAAAAAGTTACAAAATATGTATCAGTTAGAAATCAGAACAGAAATAAATAAACTAAATACTGAAATGGCAAAAGGGAATCAAGATTTACTCGATATATTTTCAAATAAATTTGCAGGGAAAAATAAATCTGAATTGGAAAAGGCAGCTTCACAAAGAGGTGATGATCATGATACAGCATTAGATAACCTTAAAAAAGAAATTAATTCTAAAGTAGATGACTTTAAAAAACAAATTCGAAATTGGATTAGTATTGTTGACAACCGTCACAATTTAAAATATGCAGAATTAAGTAATATTACAAAAAAATTACAAGAAGATATTAATGAATTTAATAATAAAATTAAAAAAATAATAAATGATCTGGACTCTGTAGTTGAAATATCAGCTAAACAAGGAGAGTTAATTACTGCTAATACTGAAGCAATTAAGATAATTAATGATCAAATTAAAAAAATAATAAATGATTTGGACTCTGTAGTTAAAATATCAGATAAACAAGGAGAATCAATCACTGCTAATACCCAAGTAATTACTGCTAATACTAAAGCAATAACCGCTAATGTCGAAGAAATTACCACTAATGCTGAAGAAATTACAAAAGTAAAAAATGTTTTCTTAAAACAAGAAACACAATTAGCTAGAACAAAAGGCGTGTTGACAATTTATCTGCTTCTGAAGTTGCTACAACAAACGAGTTGACGATTTAGCTGAAATAATCTTAAACTTATAAAGAAAGACAGGAAAATAGAAAAAAGGGTAGAGGAAGTGAGACATGAAGTGTTTCTCTTTGAATACTATTATAATCATACTTTTTGATTACATACACATTAAAAAGTATTTGACCGTCGTGGTGCCTGGATACATTCAACATATAAAAATATGGCTGATCTGAACTATTTAAATGAATTTGAAGTAAGACCTGGAATTTTCGTAGATTATGAAGATTTTATAAACACAAACCAAAAATATAAAATAGATGTACTAGATATGCTTTTGAGTGGTGTGTTTATAGTCAGAAAAACCGGAACTTATATAATAGATATTAAATTTTTATTAAAGGGTGTGAGCTCTTTAAGTGAACCGTATAAACCGACTAAAAGCCCAATATCACATTTTATATTTAGGTGGTGGAATGATAGGCCTCAGGGTAATGTTTTATTTGATATATTTGATAATGTAAATATAACAGCTGAGGCAGCTGAGGACTTTGACACTGATAAGTTAATATCTATGTATAAGAAAAAAATTAAAATTTATCTAAAACAAGGAACAATGTTTGATATTCACCCGTATGACGATTCAGCATCTACAGAATTAACATTTATGCTTTTGATAGGTAGTTACATTAGATTCTACATATCGGATGAACCTATATCCTCTGATAGAAGCAGACTTTTGGATTAAAGGTTTAATTAAAGCTTAATTAAAAGTTTAATTAAAGTTTTAATTACTATGTGTACCCTGATAATATACTTACTGATTGAAAATAAGATCAAATAAGTTATATTTTATCAATAAAAATAATCTGCCAAAGTTTTGCCAAAGTTCTGCCAAAGATTCGGCCAAAGATTCGGCCAAAGTAAAAGCAAATGACAGTTTGCTGCCAACTTGGCAGAAAAATGGCAGGCTTTTGATTGGTTGAATTTGTGGTTTCCCGCATTATCATTTTTAAAAAATGCACTTGATTTACCTATGACACTTATATTAAATCACCTGTAAAACGTAAATCGATCACAAGGAAGTTTAAACGAATTGTACTACAAATGTAAACATATCGGTTAACTTTATGAATGAAAGTAAATATCAGTAGAACGACACCGGTGTCGCTTTACATTGAGCTTACAAACGATATTGATTGATAAACTTATTAAAGAAAATGACTGGTGTCGTTAGATTTTGAGGGTACAAGTGTAACGAGTGCAACCGAAGACTGTAGGTCTGACTGGGTCAAAGACCTCGAAGGTTTCAGCTTCGCGAGTTAGTATTATAAGTTTAGGGTTGGGTTAATTGTTGGGTTTAAAACCTGTGGATTTTAAATTGTCCGGCATTGGATTTTTTAGAAGTGGTCAAAAGGTTAAGTGGGGTTAAAACGCCAAAACAAACAATTACTATACTACTAACGATTATACCAATCCATGATATGTACCCCTTAAACGTTCATCAGTCAACCAAAACATGTAATCAGTCGAATTATTTGCGCCGCTTTACTGCGTATTACGATTTAGAAGACGAAACGTGCTGCACAATTATGGCATTTCAAACAACAACGATCGTTTCCGTAGCCAAATTTCGAATGATTTCTTCAACCTGTATGTTATTTGACAGCCAATACTTTAAACGCAAATTCAATTAATTTGAAAAGGGTATTTTGTTCTGAAAATTATTATCAACTGTCCGAAATATTGATATCATATTAAAACGATACGAGTTTTTGTGATAATGAGGAACATTTTTGAAAAGCTGTATGATAAGCGCAAGGATAACCAAATACAACTTTGGCCCCTTTCAGTTGAATTCCTCTGACGTTTTCGTTATAACTTTTGTCCAAGATGTTGCTATTGGTCAAAATATATATGCTATTTATGTGTTGCTTTCTAAATAAAAATGATTAATCAAACCTAAATTTTGCACAGAGCCACTAAAAGCAAATCTGTGCTTATTCTTTTCCAATCTAAGGACATTTAGCGCAGATATTGCTTATGAAAATTACAAAGAACAGAGGAAGGACCAAGTTATTTTTGGACATAATCAAGAGAAGTAACTGACTTATGTTCCCCATTTTTCTAGACATTAGTCATTAAGGAAGTAGTAAAAATAAAATTTTGAATTTTTGACACGCGAAACGTGTTTGTATATTCCTTCTTTTGAACAATTGTGTAACCTGTCTCCGGCTTAATGGTTTAATAATGCTGAAACAATGTATAAAATACAGCAGGACCTCTACGCAATACTATTGCATTAAAATGACACTATAGACGCCATGATACTACGTGTCAGTAACCGACGACAATTTATAGCTTTTATCTTGAAAGTTTGTGATTTTTTAAAACTTTTTTGGACTTTAGATAATTTTAAACAAACATTACTTGCCAATATATTCCATGAATCTTCCGTTTAAAATGACAAACAAGTTTGCATGTTTTAGGTTCTGGTACTGGTTTTGTGGCATGTCTTACATTTGTAAATGTTTTTTGATAACTGACTTTTACTGGAAAGATAGGCGGTTGCAAAGTTCATTATAAAGGACAATATGAAATAAATTGGATAGCTTGATTTCTGATATCTATTTTCCTTTTACATTGATAATTTGGTATTCATTACTAATGAATATGCTAAGAGAGCCTGTCCATATTTAAGTAGAAATTACGATATCACAAACTTATATTGACATGAAACACGAGACCTATATATCTGACTTCAAAATTCAAAGGGTGTCCCATCTGAGAAATGTAGTTTCAGCTTTTAACTGTATCTAAAAGCGGTTCATAATAGCAATACTTGCAAGCATATTCATACATGTTTCAATATTTTTAAAAATATAAAAAAAGACATATATAAAATATATCTTAAACATCCGTTTCGATATGTTTAAATACAACTTTGAACGATAGGGTACCCTGTTAAGTGTTAAATATTCTACCCATATATTCGCTCCGAAGTTCTATATAAGTTTTAAAGAAAAACCTCGTTATTATTAAGAACTGTTTCGTTGAGAGAAAATGCGTTACAATGAAAACAAAGGTCAAGCGACATAATTGTTAATACATATTTTAGAACGCATATGTATCATGATGTATATTCTGGTTTACTTTTTTATTATGCAGATTTCTAGATATAAAAGATGAAATTCAAATACTTCCATAATTTCCTTCTTTAAAATGAAATACCCTAGAGAGATATGTACTTCAACTTTGATAAAAATCTTAGAATATACTTGGACAAACAGACCTGAGATTTTTTGCAGTTGAAATACTAGTATTTAATTACCATGATTACACGAAGTACAAGGAATTTAGGAATTGCTACGACTGAAAAAAGTATGAATCTATCCTGATGACATGTTTACTTCATCATTAAATGCTTACCAATTTTGCCAGTTGAATGAAAATAATTTTTGGTCATTATCAACCTATACAAGATGCCTATTAACACTAAATTTAAGTGAGAATTTCATTATTTGAGTCTATAATTCGTCAACAAAGTAAGTACACGGTGTATACCCATATCGGATCCCTCTCTGTGGAAAATGAGAAAACGGATCCCTCTCTGTTCGCGCACAGGACACTCTCTGATCTAAACAATGAACTCCAATGTCAGTCAGCTCGGAAAATCAAATTTTTCGACCTAAACACATTTTAGTGCATAAAAGCATAAAAACATATGGCCCACGGAATGACGTAGCTATATAACATTGCTTTTTTATCGTTACATTTGTTTTATCAGTTCACACAAGTTCAAACGAAGATGTAATGTAGACGGAGGGTACTGGCTTGGATGAACATCGTGCGATGTTTATGAAACTTAAATACGACTTTCTTAAATATATCAAATATCTGGTACCTTAGATGTGAAGTCGTTGATCCCATCTTACTTGTAAACACACTTTATGTGGATATTTTCATATGTTTCCTTAAAAACGCCCTACTTTCGATTTCGTTGATGCACGGGATCCCTCTCAGTCGGTGCAATTTTGCCTCACAGGATCCCTCTTGACTCTCTGCACCCGGCACGGGAACCCTCTTCGACAAAATTTTCTATCGGCACCGGCACCCTCAACTTCAGTGTTAGAATTTTGAGATGGTAGTCTTATTGAAAATAACATCTGTTTCTAAGGGTAAGATCATGGTGATATGCTTTTAAATTGAAAATAAATCAGCAATCTCACATAACATTCATATTTAAATTTTATTTTCAAATTTACTAATACCTACGGAAGAGCATTAGTGCCAGGTGTATGTCATTTATTAACTCGAAATTTCTAGTTACTAACTCGAAATTTCGAGTTATTAAGTTGACATTTTGAGTTACTAAGTCGAAATTTCGAGTTACCTATCTCGAAATTTCGAGTTATTAAGTCAAACTTTCGAGTTACTATGTTGAGATTTCGAGTTACTAATGGGAAATTTCGAGTTACTATCTCGAAATTTCGAGTTACTTATCTTGAAATTTCGAGTTACTAACTACAATTGTTTACGTTGATGTATAGGTCCTGGCCAAGATTTGGTACCTGATGTAGTCATTGGGTAGCCCTACAGGGTCATATGGCAGCATTTGCTCATAGAAATTCAAATATTTCTATTTAAACAATGTTTCTTTATTTATTGATTTTGTTGGGTGCAACGTCCAACCGACACGGGCGACTTCTCAGCTTTTATGTTGGAGGAAGTCCTCAGGTGCCTAAACTATGCTTAAGTCTGGAAGGTTTCCAACCTAGTCTGAGCCCATATGTCAATGAAATATAGACATAACTAAATGAAAGTGTAATTATGAGTCTAACCAAGATTGGGTACCTTGACAGACCTTGATTTTGAGTAGAGGTCATAGAAGGTGACCTTGAAGTATGCAAACTTAGAATATTTCACTATTTTGACCATGTCTGGAAGGTTTCCGCCCTAGTTCGAGCCGTTGACACATACATGTAAATGAGGGTATATATTCTGGATACAGTTTGAAATATGGAGTAGCTTTAGATGCTATAGTAGGTCATACATTGATGTATTGTAGTATATGTTAAAGTCCCTACATGTTCGGTACAATATATGGATGTGTAATAGATGATTCCTCTTTGAAGAGTCAAAAGTCGTCCATTACATTTTTGGCCTTTTGACTGACTGACGGACGGACGTTCAAATTTTGCTGATAAAAGGGCAAGTAGTCTGAAAAAGTTCAGCGACACATCTGTACTTACCATAACAAACCCCCGTCCGCCCGGGCACACAAGTCTGTACCGAAAACACCGGTACATACTCTGACGCCTGACTTTCATATCGGATGCGTGGCGTAATTGAATGTGTGTCGTGGCATTAACTTTTTTTATTTAGTTCAGTATTGTCAATCTTATTCAGACTATTGCAAAAAAATTATAGTGCAGTTACATTACATTGTATGCGTATGTAATAAAAAGGTTATCATCTTTGCATTGGTTAATATGCACTCGATCGTTCTTTAGCGGAAGAACATTGCACTCCTTAAGTCGTACTATCTATTTCCGCTGCAGAACTTGTGCATAGCTAATAACCTATAATTATTGTTTTGCTTTTAAATACGAACCGTTTCATAACTCTATGAGAGGGCACCTGTGCTGATAGAAATATAATTGTGTCCGAGAGGGTTCCCGTGCCGTGTGTAGAAATTCAAGAGGGATCCTGTGAGGCAAAATTGAGCCGTCTGAGAGGGATACCGTGCATTAACGAAATCGAAAGGAGAGCGTTTTTAAGGAAATATGATGAAAATATCCACATATTGTGTATTTAGAAATAAGATAGGATCAACAGCTTCACATCTAAGGTACTAGATATTTGCTACATTCAAGAAAAGTCGTATATAAGTTTCATAAACATCACACGATGCTCATCCTAGCCAGTACCTCCGGCTATATTCCATCTTCGTTTGGACTTGGGTGAACTGATAAAACAAATGTAACAGTACAAAAGCAATGGTATATATCAACGCCATTCCGTGGGCCATGTTTTATGCATAAAAAATGTGTTTAGGACGAAAAATTTGATTTTCCGTGCTGACTGACGTTGGAGTTCATTGTTTAGCACAGAGAGTGTCCTGTGCGCGAACAGAGAGGGATCCGTTTTCTCATTTTCTACAGAGAGGGATCCTAAAAGGGTATACACCGTGAAGTATGGAAATGTTGACTAATGGGCGTAAATTGAATTGGTGTCACCAAAAGTGAAGAGGGTGCCAAAAATTAGAGAAGTTTGCACACACCCATAGGAGTTGTTGCTAAATTGGGGATGGGGTGTGACAAAAACGTAAGGTTGTAGCTCACAATATAAAGAGATTTGGTCACAATTTAAAGAGTTGTGGCTAAATATTAAAGGATTTTAGCAAACAATAAAACGAGCGACCTGGTAATGAATGAAGTGGTGAGAGCGAATTCGAGGGGACGAACACAAATAAATGTAGCTACATAGCAAAATAATGTTGCAAACTGTTTGGTGCGTGGTAGTTAGGCATGGCATAGCTGTGTTACTTTTGGAAACTTTTTACTGCTACCGAACGTAACGTCTACTGTAGATGACCGGAAGTACGGGCATTGGAGCGTTGCCGAGGTGGAGTCACTCGGGTTTGGCCGGATGGGCATGTCTGGAAGTAATGACAACTTTACCATTCTCAAATTTGCCGTCCAACTCTAAATGCGACGTACTATTAATACTTTACTGCAATAATGTTTGAAATATGTTAAGCAATAAACCGCTTTAATTAAAAGACATACTTGGTGACATTATTGTTAATTCAAGTATTTATAACGGTCTGAGATGTTACGTTAACAACTATAATAATATATACTTGTTGAAAGTACAGATAGAAATATCTGGCTCGAGGGTAACTGTTAAGGCGGCAACGAGAGCCTGCCGAGCTACCACAGAACAATTTATCGACTGTCAAATATTTCATTCGCACCTAATGATGTCTTTTTCTTGCATACCGTATTTTTCAATTAATAGAAGAAATAAAATTAAATAATTGCTTTTCTTTTAAAGACACTGATTCTGGTATGCGAGGTATGTGGCCTATGGGGATTATACGGTCTGCGTATTGGCGGTAAAAGCTAATATACAAGACTGGACCATTGATATACTAGCTTCTCTTTATCATAATAAGCTATTGTATAGCTAGCTACTGTGCAGGATTGTAGGACATTTGCCCCCCAGGCCATTTGCCCCACAATGAAAAAATGTACTACCTGACATTTGCCCCCCAGTTGAAATGGCAGATAGGACATTTGCCCCCCACTTCTTATTTCTAGAATGGACATTTGCCCCCCCCCCCCCCTCCCCCCTCAATATTTTTATCCTATGTGCCAGTAGACATACAGTGTTTTATGTTGTTTTATTATCAAAATTACTCTAAAAGGCAACTTTCAGTAAAAAAAAGCTATTTTATTGATAAAAATTTGATGAATATGTTAACTACATTCAGGTGTTAAGGTAAATAATAGCCTATTATTGAGTTATAAAAGTGCTCATAACTATGTTATAATTTTTTAATTTGTACAATGTTTTAACACTCAAACTTGTTAATTTGGCAATTATCTACTAGAAAGATATAAGAAACAAAGACATTGTTATCTGCAATATGATAATTATCTTCTACTAAGTTCCTAAAAAATCACTAGGGGACAAAAATATTGGGGGGCAAATGTCCGTTTCAGAAATAAGCACTGGGGGGCAAATGTCCTGTCTACCATTTCAACTGAGGGGCAAATGTCCAGCAGTCCACTTTTTTATTGGGGGCAAATGTCCTGGGGGGCAAATGTCCGGATCACACTGTGCAGTACATATATTGCATGTGATATTTCTAACATTTATAGCAAACCAGTTCTCACCTTTAAAGCGAGTTTAGAAAGCCTGGTTAAATTAGGGCTAAACAAACAAAGTGATAAGATACAACTTACAGAATTTTTAGTTTTTGATAAATCAAGTTTTATTGCAACTGAACGCTTCTTTAATTTAAAATAAAATCCAGCAATGATCAATTTTTCTGGTTTTATTTTGTTACTTAGATAAAAAGATCATAATAACTGTATAAAATACTTGTCATTTCTCTTATTCAGTTTTAAATAATTATTTCATTTTTTATCAAATAAAGGTGAGAGTTTTCTAAAAGGGTGAGAATTGCTTTGCTGTAAGAGTTATAATTTAATTGGTCAGGACATTACTCAACATGACTGAGCAATTACAATTAGAATATCATCAACAAAAATAATTTTGTGTATATTCTGAAAAAGCTGCATTTCAATCAATAAAATGCAAAACACAGGAAATTACCAATTATCTTTACATATCAATTAAATTTATGATCCTCTGACATGGACTACATGTCAAGTCTACAGAGGTTTTATTGACCCTTATCAGACTGGACCAGACAGGATTCTGTTTATTGGGGATTAAGATGTCTGGCATTTTTTTTAGTTGGGTGTGTGTGTGTGGGGTGTGTGTGTGTGTGGGGGGGGGGGGGGTGCATAAATTTCAGCAGGTGAGCAATCTATCTTGTAAGATGAGTCTTCCAAGCACCGGCAAAAGCACAGGAAAATCCTGTTTTGCATGCAAGAAAGTATTATCTTACTAGAAATTTTTTGGAAACGATCATACTAATGGCAATCTGTGTGCAAGAATTGTATCTTTGTTACTTCTAAAAGTACGGAAAAATCGTGTTGATGCTTGTAACAACTCTATCAACCTTAAGAAGACATGTCTAGGTTTACATGAGATTTTAACATAATGAAGACAATACTTCCAATTATAATGATTAATTATAAGTAAAATTCCGTATTTCTGAATTTGTTTAAGTGTACTTCGGAATACCTATTTTCGGTATTTACTTGTTTTGAAACTGAGATTTTACTAATAGACGTATTGGTTACTTCATGTAGTAACATACGCAAGGTAAAGCTTTATGTACTTTTTACTTTTCATGTTTTCAGTCGATGAATTATGTACTAAACAGTATTCATACGTATGTGTTTCATTTTTAATGTTAGACTATTTTAAAAATATAGGTGTACAAAGTAAAAGGTCAGGTTACTTTTTAAGTGATTAACTTTTTTTTCCTTTCTGCAATAATTTATATATACGGGTGGTTTGTTTCTATTTTAACATATTTAGTGACCACCGCCCTAGCGAAAACAATAAATGTTCCATACCAAATTACACTATGATAATAGCGGATTATGCTTCTCAGACCTATGTAGAAGGATAATATTTAGAATTCAAATAGAGAATTCTTGATTTTCTTCTCTTTAGATTTACGTAAATGATATAAAATATCATCTTGTTATTTCATATATCATATTCCATGGAATATCATATAAAGTATACTCGTTCACAATTTGTGTGTGTTATTTAAATCCTTTCAGTAACATAGAATTGGAGATAATATGTGTCTAGTAATGAAAAGAAATATGAAAAACGGTCTTGAATATTTGAAAAACAAATAAGTGTTAAATGTTGATTTTATTCATAATTCCATATGAGCTCCAATGTTTTAATCCATTTGAAAGCATTAGGTAAAACAGAACACGTTATATATTATACACTGAAACAGAAATAGCATACAAATTGTCCATTTCAAATATTTATCAGCTCTAAATCTTTTTGTTTTATAATAATTTTATGATAAAAGTAAAGAGGTACCAGTTTACATAAATAGTATGTTTGATAAATTACACCTTTATATCATTCCAGATTATAGGGAGCGTCTCAAATATTTTATCATTTATGGCCGAAACTACAATACTTGCTGGAAATGGTGCGAACTTTACAATGATCGCAACAATTCTGCTTACAATAATGCTACTATTCGCATAGCGATAAACAACCGACAATCATATCATAAAGTAGCCATTAACTTGCCAAAGATTGATGGTGTCCCCGACAGTGGAGGTTTTAACTTGACACTGTGTGAAGTAAAGATTTTTGAAGGTACTATTTGTTTTGATATCTTATTTTCTTTTGTAGCAAAATAATGTATTTTACGCCTTTTCCACAAATATCATTCCAAGTTCATCATGATCATATTTACAAACAGAGAGTTTGCTTATTTGTAGAACAGCCCAAAACAAGTTAAAGAAGCGCCAAAACGTACCTTCAGATGAATTTTCCTATACAGCTTTTTACTGATAAAGCAATAACACTACATCTACTTTCCTTCGCGTTATCAGATTTTAAATAAATTTGCAATTATAATCTGAGGATTTTGTGTTAAACACTATTAAAATTTTTTTAATAACTTCAACTATTAAAGAATTAAAACATATAGCTATACTTCTATGGACAAACAGTAAGAAAAACAAGCCAACTAGTAACATGAAATAGGGCAGCTCGAACCCTTTTTGAAAAGTAAATTTATCATGATTTTGTTTTCTTCCAGCTCCACGACATGTCTGTAAAGTACCCAAGCCATCTGATAAAAGACATGTGGTTATTTACGAAACGACTGGTCTTTTAGTAAATGGAATGTATACTGTCGGAACAATTCTTCAATTTTATTGTGACGACGGCTTCCTAATTAATGGATCAAACTTTGTCAAATGTTTAAGCGGAGGTGAATTTAATCAAACGCTTCCAGTATGTACAGGTAAAAGTTTAATGCCATTTTCACCGTAAGGCTAATACATTTCGCGTACAGTTTTTCGCCCGAGGCCGACAATCCCCTACAGTATTCTGCATGCACATCTTTAGATAAGTCCGTGTTGTTTTTCTTCTGCAAAACCAGCAATGTGTAACCTTAACAACACCGGTTCAAAACGACATAGGAATATAGAAGACCAATGCCGGGGCAAGGCTTTTTATGGTCATGCATTTCATCAAATAGTGACCAGGCAAGAGGAGTGACATACGTTTGATCTATTTCAGTGCCATCAACATGTGTACAAGATATAATTGCTTAGAACAATTCAATTATATACACCACATACATCTGTATTCGACGATATTTTAACATCTGGCATCCACATGAATATCTTTACAGAACAAAACTGAGTGTTAGCATTGACGCTAACAAGTTGTATAGTCAGGTTAACATGATCTTCTTGATAACATGTGACTGGATGTATACTTTTTTTTTCATTTATGGTTGACATAGATATCCTTTCCGCGCCTGTAACGTAATAAAACGCATTAGTGTCTGATGGACCATTCACGCTTCCGTAGAACCAACATTTATTATATAACATTCATTTTGAAACTATTTCTGAAATGTCTAGGTCTGCAGCTCTCAAATATGCAAATATCTAACATCCGAGGCATATACTGGCACTTTTAGGCAACACCAGAAAGGACCTTGAAGTTCCAAAAAATATCTATATACGCTTGATCCGTTACGGACTCCTGTGGCATTTGTGTTTATTCCGAGTTCTCGTCATGTTTTCTTAGATGACAAGCTGGCATGTCATGCTAAAGCCCAGGTACTTTCAAATCGTTAGACAGTGCTGAAAATTGACTCCCCATTAGCAAAACATAAAAAGAAGTCCACGCGCATACATTTAGACGGGGTGACCCCTGCGCGTGACCCCTGACAATGGACCAATGCAAATGCGACTTTCGTTTCAAGTTTAGCCACTGTATTTCATTATCTTTACTTCCAGTAAAACTGAAGGTCTTCTGACGTCACTTTCTGTGTTGTCAAAAACATACACGTATGCCTGGCGAGATTGATTTGCCACATTTCCAACAAACATTTTTTTTAAATACGTAATAACCATATACACATGCACAACTAAATATTTGCTTCAATTCAAGAGAGGAGTTTTAAGTAATGCGTAACTAAATATATTGTTCAGCCGTGTGCCGAACCTTACAACTTGTAAATTGCTTTTAAAAATGCTTCACTGATTTTATTTATAACGTCATTTTCTTACAGCTGCATGTAAAAATATGACGATTGATAACGGTCGTATGTATCCACTACAGACATTATACAATGTAAATTCACATGCAACAATTGAATGCAGTGTAGGTTTTCTACCCCAAAGACAAGAGATTATATGTCTGTACGGAGGGTACTGGAATCAATATGAGCAATGCAAACAAGTGTTATGTGATTATCCAGGACGACCAAACAATGGATATTATATTTCAAATTCAACTAACAGTATATCTGAATTCTCATCTCTACCATTTGGTAGTATAATAACAGGAAGGTGTTACGATGGATATGAAAGCAATGATAATGATAAAAGAGTTTGCCAAATTAACAAGACATGGAGCGGGATACCATTTACATGCAGTAAGTTTATAACATTTATTTATTTATATTCTGGTGAATTGTTAAATCGCTTGGTCACAAATAAGGACTAACAAGATTTAGCTTACCAAAAGGTTCTTTCTAGCGCATATAAGATATTCTTGTTAAGGGATATTGTTAACTTTTAGCATTATGATAATGTTACAAATGTTTAATAATGCAATGATAAAAATATGTTCTGTCATTTTGGTGCAAACTTAACAATTTAAGAACTAATCTAAGTATTAACAGTTTTATCATAACCCAAAGTTTTGTTTTTTTGTTGTTTTTTTTTAATATAAGCAAGTGCAGTACAGATTATGCTATTTGGAAGCAAGTACCTGCACAATTAACACACAAAAAATCACACATGCATTTAATACGATTTGAAAAACAAATCAGGAAGAGTAAAAAAGTGCGCAAAAGAATGCACTTGCAAATCTGAAACGTTAGAAGCTAAAAATAATCACGTGACCAGGGGCAATTTCATTACGTATTTTTTTTGGCGGGAGTCTATTTTTAGATGATGCATTCATTTCATTAATCTCGATTCTTTACTATGATATATTCAATCGAGGAGTTACATGATTTAAACTGTATTATTTTGTCTTGTTCTGTTATTTTACTTAGTTGTATTTCACTAAAGACTGAAATGAAGATTGATTATGCGTAAACACATATATTGGGCTAGAGGCTATATTTTTAATGAATATGCATGAGTCCAAGATGGCGGCGCCCTATGAGAAATCGGATTTCTTTGATGATACCCTTGTATCCATTACATGCTCAGTCAAGTTTAACATGTTCACCATAAGTGTTCCTGCCCTTCAGAAGGAACAATAAAATGCTCATTTTTTAAAAGAACCTTAAAGGTATTTGGCAAGCTTATATTTCTTACAGGGTTCAAAATATGAAATTGTTTGCGAGTGTTACCTTGACATTATCATACAAATACTGCACGTAACTTTGAGACATAAGGGAAACATATTCACTTAGGTCAGTGAGATTTGTATTACTGTAGTTTGTTTACTCGTGACCGTAGGTCCATAATAAACTTATCATACACAACTGCACTGATTATAATTATGTGTTTGACACTTTCAGTTTCAATAGAAGCAACAGCTGAAGCAAGCCAAGCGGGTCTTATCGGTGGTATAACTGCACCTCTAGTCTGTCTACTCTTGGTTTCTTTAGTGGTTGTTTTCTTTGTCCGTCGCAGGTAAAGACATGAACTGTCATGAAGATATGACATATATGATAAGTATTGCTTAAAAGACGGTTGTGATGTAATCCTTTGTTAGTTTTGTCCATTATATAGGTTATTGTACCGATACCGCTCTATACACACGATTATTAGCTCGACGTTTCGAAGAAAATGTAGAGCTATTGCACTCGCCCCGGCGTCGGCGTCGCCGTCGCCGTTGGTTAAAGTTTTTGATAAAGTCAAATATCTCTGTTACTATCAAAGCTATTGACTGGAAACTTAAAATAGTTATTTACTATCAAAGTCTACACCAGGAGAAACAATCCCCATAACTCTGGTTTGAATTTTGACAGAATTATGCCCCTTTTTAACTCAGAATTTTTGGTTAAAGTTTTTGATAAAGTCAAATATCTCTGTTACTATCAAAGCTATTGACTTGAAACTTAAAATAGTTATTTACTATCAAAGTCTACATCAGGAGAAACAATCCCCATAACTCTGAATTTAATTTTGACAGAATTATGCCCCTTTTTTACTTAGAAATTTTGGTTAAAGTTTTTGATAAAGTCAAATATCTCTGTTACTATCAAAGCTATTGACTTGAAACTTAAAATACTTATTTACTATCAAAGTCTACATCAGGAGAAACAATCCACATAACACTGAATTTAATTTTAACAGAATTATGCCCCTTTTTAACTTAGAATTTTTGGTTAAAGTTTTTGATAAAGTCAAATAGCTCTGTTACTATTAAAGCTTTTGACTTGAAACTCAAAATAGTTATTTACTATCAAAATCTACACCAGGAGACCATATTTCTATAACTCTGGTTTGAATTTTGACAGAATTATGCCCCTTTTTAACTTAGAATTTTTAGTTAAAGTTTTTTATAAAGTCAACTATCTCTGTTACTATTTAAGCTTTTGACTTGAAACTTAAAGTACTTATTTACCATCAAAGTCTACACCAGGAGAAACAATCCCCATAACTCTGATTGAATTTCGACAGAATTATGCCCCTTTTAACTTAGATTTGTTTTTTACTGTCAAAGCTCAAATTCAGAGTCAAGCACTCAGAAACTATAATGTGAATTTTAACAGAGTAATGCCCCTTTTCAACTTGGATTTTTTTTACTGGCAAAGCTCAAATTCAGAGTCAAGCACTCAGAAAAGTCGAGCGCGCTGTCTTACGGACAGCTCTTGTTTTACTATACCTGTCCATTCTTAACCTGTAACTGTCCATTCTTAAAATAATGGATACTTTAAGAATGGACAGGTACAGGTTAATAATGGACAGGTATAGTAACAACCTTGTACGTTGAGAGGTGTGAGTACATCAACCTATGAAATTCGAAAGTGCCGAAATATAAACTGCAACGTTTATTTTTCAGAACTTGTAACTGCAATAAAAAAAAAACGCTGAAGGGGGACGTATGATTTTAACCCAAATCGCCCCACAAATTATCAGTCAAATGAAAATCAAACAATGTGCCATAACTAATTACTGAATGTTAGTTTAAATCTTCAACCGTTAGAAAGAAGTAAAGTCCTATTTGTGTACTCCTGAATCGCAATAGAAAGGTATCGCAGATATAAACCTGGTATGGCATTTTCAGTCAAAAATAGATGAAAATAGGCAACGTAATGTAAAAACAAGACAGCAACGCTCGACTATTCAACAGTTTTGTCAATTGAATGAATATTAAAGTCGAAAAGGGGGCCATAATTTTGTAAAATTGCAAAAAGAGTTATGGAACCTGTGCAATGCATATCAGCTCATGACAGGGACAATTGTGCAAGTTTAAATTCGTTCCCATTAGAGGGTACTGAGATACCAGCTTACCTACAAAAAATTAACCAACGACTGCCTAGTCGAAAAAATGGCAAAAATTTGGAAAAATGCAAAGTAGAGTTATGACACCTGAGCACTGCATATCAGATCAGAATAGTGAACAAGTGTGTGACGATTCAATCCATTTCCATTAGTAGGTACTGAAATACCTACTTACATATAAAACCTCAATCAAAAATGTCTAAGTCATTAAAAGGGCATACGTTTATACAAACGCAAAATAAAGTTATTGAATCTGTTCAGTGTAAGTCAATTTATCACAGTGAATAAGGTTCATATAAAGTGTTTTGAAACTGCCCCTCAGGGGAATTTTTGCTTTATGTTTTTAGCCATCATAAGCCTTTGTTTTTCATTAAATGTACACCAAACTGTTCAGAATAAGTAGAAGTGTTTTTTAAGAGAAGTGTTATGTTTGGAATAATCAATTTTCTCTTATATCACATGTACTTTGCTCGTCCACATTCTGTTTTGTAGAAAATATCAAACTTCCTTTACAAAAATATTTTGACATTATGTCTATACTTATTGTGTGCCTAACATATTTCTCCAGGTACTCCCAGTGTTGAAAATGTTAAAAACATGCACATTTCAAAACATTTGCAAAATGAAAGTGAAGGTAGAGCTGTCAAACTGAAAAAAAATACTGCTATGTTCAAGAGAATATGTTAGTTAACCATATTTCATTACTGGGGAGTATCCAGATAAATATGTTGCACACACAACCAAAACAAAATTAAAGAAAAATACGTTTGAAAAAGAAGTTTGGTATTTTCTACAAAATAGAACGTTTACAGTCGAAGTGAATGTGATATTAAACAAAATACACATTCCTAAACAATCTTACCTTTGAATAAAGTATTTCCTACTTCCTCTGAACAATTCAGTATACTTATTATAAATGGTAATGGTCTATGAGATATAAATTTCAGAAATTAATATTCATCTGAAGGATGGTCTCCAAACACTGTTGATGAACCTTAACCAAATAAGGACGCTGACGCGGACGAAGACTCATAGATGAAATAAAAACAAGTGGAAAACCACAGGTCGCCCAACACGTCATTAACGAAAATGTTGCAGGCTCGGTTTGTTCATGGACGGTAGCGGAAGTGCAAGCTACCGTCCACGCCATCTATCCCCGGGTTGAGCAGAACTCAACATTTCCACATGTTATAAGTACCAAAATGTATTTTAGAGACATCCGCAGATGTACTTTTACGGTGGTGCACATGGAACCTTCAATGATGCACAGATAGCGATTCCATGAAAAGCGGCGTATGGTCCCCGGATAAAATAATGGATAGATCCTAAACGAGAAAACAATAGGCAAAATTAAACAAACTTGAGTCCAATAGCTCTACCTATTCTTTGAATAGTCGAGCTAAAGAAAACACAATTTTCCTTTCTTTTTCAAATGTTGCAGCCCTATTTTTCTCATGCAGTTTTCCGTGTAAAATTGGTTTATTTTTGGCCATAACTGACATTTGTTGCAGTCCTACCCAGAAATGTGTAATTTCACCTTTCTACTACGAGGACAAAAAAAAAAAAAAAAAAAAGAAAAACGTCAAGTTCCCTAAAGTTTTACTGCACGTTTCAGTATTTCGGTATTACCAGAAAATTTGGCTTTAACAATAGAATTTTTTGGCAATGACGATGTTATTTATTGTAGTACCAAAATATTTTTTCGTAATAACGAGATACGAGTCATAACTAGTAAAGATCTAATGTAATACGGGTAATTTACTTCTAATAAAATTGATAGAATATTTCGTAATTACGAGATAAGAACGATTGTTTTACAATAATGATATAAAATACATTATACATACATACATTTTAGAATGTCTTCTCCTGGGCCCGTCGTTTATATAAACTGCAAACTCAGCACGAACAAAGCATGGACAACTATTGATACATACATCATACGGCCAAGTTAAATTTTACTTTTTGCAAAGGTACCTCAAATCATTCATAAATATGACAAAACGAGATGTGTTCAAAACTTTCCTAAGAATCAGCACTGAATATCATTAGTGTTTAAAAAACTTTTAATTGCAATAAATATTTATATGCAATCTAATTTCAGATCTATTTGACTTGGTATTTTTACTTAGCACAAAGACACAAATCAATGAATTGTCTTTGCCTCAAAGAGGACAATGTTAGTGACATTATATAAATATTGCATTCCTGAGAGGGTGATATGAAAAATGTTCACCGCGAGATATATGAATATTGACCGAGGCGCCAGCCGAGGTCTATATTCATATTTCGATGGGTGAACATTTTTCATATCACCCTCTCAGGAATGCAATATTTATTTTATTATACCGAAAACGTATAAGGGTCAAAGCTTTTACTGGAAAATCAACATAATAATGTATTTAACATTAAAAAGTAATCACTAACCAAATAATGAAGACAGAATTAAAGAGTCCTTACTTGTTAGCACTCATAATTTGTGGCGACTTTGCTGTGTAATAAGACGTTTTTGATAGATTTAGTTTAGACGTTTACATATCGCTGACCCCTATATTTATTCTAATATTTCAACATTGCGTCAATCAGTAACATTCGAAAAACGGTGATAACTTTCTTTTTTCTAGATGAAACATATAAGTGTGAGCACTCATTTTCTTAGTTAGATCATTTCCAAACTTATTGTGGTAGTTTCGATTCAATATTTGATGAAAAATTGTTTTCGAAATATTTTGCACGTAGCATAAAAAGAAAATTCGGCCGTGTTCGCACATGCAAGAGCACCAGAAAAGGGTAATTTAATCCTAACGTATAATTATATAAGCGCCTCGTCTGAAAATTTATCGACTCAGTCTTTTAATCAATGCGAAAGTATCAATCTCTCAACGGGTGATATGAAAAAATAATATCACATGCGCAGAAAAACAAAATAACGCTGTTGCGCATGTGATATGAAATTATGGATCATATCACCTGCGCAGAAATTGAAAGTAACGATTTTGTGCATGTGATATAAAATCACTGGGGAATATGATATATTATTCACGTTAAACTAATGGGAAATTTGCATTAGACATTTATGTGAGGTATAATAATATATAATATCACGACAATCTTGATTTTTTCGTGAGGACCGTGTTTTAAGTCAGAGAAAAGCCTCAAACTATCCGTTATGTGAAAGAATGGACAATCTCGGCGCGTTGCGCCTCGATTTGTCCATTCTTTCACATAATGGACAGTTTGTGGCTTTTAAAAATAATTCTCCTTTACATATATTTGTTTTACGCTCATTGAATTATCTCAAGAATTCTAGATTATACCGATAAATGTTTCATGCATTGTTAGTCCGTTTTCCCAGCTTCTTTAACTACATGTACTTAGAATCAAATGAGCTCTTCATAAATATAGTACACATAGTAAGAGGAAAATACACACAGTGATTTAAACCTGAGTACGATTTCTGCTTAAACATATACCGCTTTTTTTACTGTAAACCTTTACACAAATGTTTTAAAAATTAATTCCGCTATAAATAATGTACTTCAAAGGCGACAGAGTCGTCAGAATAAAGGAGAAAAACCTAAACGGCAGGCAAACTTGATGAGACGTGACAACGATTCAAACAGAATCATGATACACCAGAGGGATGGAGATTATGCCGGGATTCAGGAGGCACATTCGCCATCTTCATCCGGTATATAACTTCTAATAAGGCTTCAGAGGCTTCCGCGCATTATTGCATGCAGTTTGCGTACGGAATGCCGGCGGTTCTACTCTTGTAGCTACTTGTGCTTGAAAAACCGACTAGAGATGCACCTTTGATTTTCCCCTTCAAATCTATAAAGTGGTCATAAAGTCTACATTGGTGTCAGTTTTACTTAAAACACAACTAATTGAACATATATTGTTTTGTTTTATATTTCCCTTTTTACAACGTATCTCATCAGCACTCGTTTGATGATTGTGAAGCATTTTTGATATTGCTGTCTATATCTGCTTTGAATAAAGCACATTCTATTTCTTAAACTGTAATCATACACTTTCAATACTATTTATAATTATATAATAAGAAGTAAACAATATACTAAATGAAAAAAAAAACAACATTTATAATGAATATGTGAATAAAACTTACGCCTTACCAAATTGAGAAAGGTGAAAAATCTTATATTAACTTCATAAATCTTCAGGTAAAGGTATTTAGTTCGACTATACGAAGATTAGGTAAAATCACTTTGTACTTTATTTACTGTGACGAACTTTTACGAAGTTATGCCAATACTTCGACTTAGCAGGTTTTGGAATGTAAGCACTACCTGAGTACAAACTAATTGGAATGGATTGAAACCTCACATACTTGTTGACTGTCTTTACATGAAGTGCATATGTTTCATAACTCTACTTTGTATTTTTACAAAATTATGCCCCATTTTTCGATTTAGCAATTTTTTGTTAAGTTTTTCATGTAAGCTGGTATCCCAGTACCAGCTAATAGGAATTGACTGGAACTTCATGCACGTGTCCACTGTAATGATTTGAAATACACGACACAGTTTTTTTTAACTTTATTTAACATTTTTACAAAACTATGCCTTTTATTCAACTTGGCAAATTTTGTTTACATTTTTGTATGTAATCCGGTACATGCACTTGAAGTAATTGATTGAAACTTCATACACTTGTTCACTGTGGTGACCTGACATGCATTGAACAGGTCCCACAACTCTGTTTTGCATGTGTAAAAAATCTTTGACTTTCAACTCTAGTGTTTATTCAGTTAATTTTCTTTAGTGACAAGGCTATTAAATAGTTGAGCATTCCTGTCCACCGACAGCCCCTGTTATCTGAGGTATTAGTGTAAACTAAAAGAAGCTGAAAATAAGAAAGTATATTACAATGTAATTACGTATTAATACAGTGGCACGCTGTATCTAAAACTTAATATTCAGTTAAAGGAACTGTTACCCAATAATGTATTGGTTTTGATCATGCAGAGCAGTGCGTATTTAATTGTCTTATTCACTGTTTACATTTCTTTCAAATATTAGCGTGTTTTATTAATTTCCACATTTTCGTATTTCATAAAACTGGCCTGATCCATTTATAAAGGTATGGAAATCGAAGAGCTTGACAAGTACATAGAATATCTAATAATATAAGGCATAGATTATTACATCACGGCTCTGCTTTCTTCTGTTACCAAATATACACTACAACTGAATTGAGTAATTCTGTGTACTAGTAGTGTTCAGTAACATGGTAATGACTGAAACAATTGTTGAAGGAGCAATATATTTGTTATCACGTTAATACTTTACTTCTGTCATATTTCAAGGACATATATCGTCACGCATAGGTACAAAGAAAGAAAGCCAGTCTGCAGATACTATATACAGTTTGGCAAAAGATGACGAGACAAAGAAACCTTCCTTTTCAAGTTCTATTTCACTGCAATCTCAAAATGCCTACTACAGTTTTACAAATATAGACAAAATTCCAAAGACTGCAATTCCAGTGAAGGATCTTCCAGATCTAGTCCTCACGGGAGATGTCGCCAAAAACAAATTAGAAAAAGAATTTCAGGTATTATCATTGTATTCGACATTTGTCTGAAATAAAATTGCAAGACGGCTGTATTTCTTTTATTTTGGACATATAAAATATTGGTTACTGACAATGACCTAGAAATTTATTAAAATGCTATTAACTACTTGAATTAATAATGTTATAGAATCTCCCACAAGGTATGGTAGAAGAACACAAAGAGGCACTGAGACGACATAACATTGAAAAGAACCGATACAGGAACCTATACGCTTGTAAGTGTGCAAGAGATACTCCTGTGATATATTTGTAAGCTGAATGATTATAAAACGTTAAGCTTATGCCAGAATATATGACAAACACTGAACATGCCTAGAGTTCCTTATTTCTTATCTATCACATAAGGATATAAGTAGTAAATAGTTTGTAAATTAGTTAGACATTTTAGCAAGTAGTAACGCAGTACCATGTTTAAGTTATTATGATCGTCTGTCAACTATTTTCTCCTTAATATAGTATTTTCATGTGAGATGCAAAACAGTCAGAAATACCTTCCGTTTACTTTGACATTTTTGTTGCTACAAAATAAATAATAAATGTGACTATTACTAAGTAAACTTTCAGAAATGATATGTTTTGTATTTGATTTAGATGACAACACGCGGGTTGTTTTGGACACTGACGGCAATTCGCAGTCCGATTACATCAATGCCTGTTATGTGCATGTAAGATTTTCAAAATCAGTCTGTATATATCAGAGATCAGTGGAACCGTTTGTCATTAAAATGTTAAATTGTTGCATATATTGCTGGATAGTATTACAAAAAGTGAGAAATAAAATCTATAAGGTGATATGCTATTACCACTGTAATATAAAGAATTATAAGACTTGCTTTCCGTCTTTAATATGATTCATCTTTTTATGTTTGTATCTTATGTTAACGTGTTTGTGTTTTTACATTTACAACTTTAAGATTTAGAAAACTCGTTAACTTTATTTCATGACATTAAACCAACAGTATAACTCAGTAACAGTGGGTGCACACGTTGTTATCAAATTATTGAATATCTTGACGTAGGTAAAAAACTTTGTATCCTATATGACACTCCGATTATAACTGTTAACGCATCAGGCTATCAAAGTTTACAAAAGTCCGTGGGTTAGAACTCACATTACTTCTTTGAGTGTTTAAAACTGTTTTGTACCTGTTTTGGTGTATTAATTATTTCTTTTTTAGTTATTTTCTAAATTTTGAATTCCTTTTCTGCGATTTCCGTGTTATATACAATATATATCTTATTATATTGCATATCAAAACGCAATGACATATATCAAACTTGTGCATTATTTATAATACATTATACTATTCAAAAGCACTGTCCACATCTGAATAGCATGCAATAATTCGTTGATGGAGCGTTCAATAACATTTTTCCACGGCAATATTTGACGACAATATATCTCCTGAAAATATAATCTTGGAAAAAATAACATCGCACGTACGGTTCTTATCTTCAGTCGGTATTATGTGACAGCCTCTTTACCGACTTCGATAACTGCCTGATCACAAAATTAATTTTAGAACTTTGTCCAGAAAGTATAATATCCTTTTTTTCTGTTTCATTCTTTCATTGTTATGATATCTGCTATTAATTGTCAACAGAATAAAGTTTTCATTGTAATGTTCTCATTAAAAGAACTTAAGCGTTTGAAAAGTAAAATGCAGCATAGGTGTACGACCAGTGTAGTTCTTCATTATAGTGTATTGATAAACAGGTTCTTGAATTATATTAAGGGCTTGACAACACAAATATATATCTTGTGTTATTTCTGTCAGTGGCTGTAGACAATTCACAATAAAATATTACATTATTATCTTATTTCAGGGATTCAAGAAACCTAAACAATACGTTGCATCCCAAGGTTTGTTTCTTAATAAATACAATAAGTCTTCTGAATAGATTTAAAGAAAGTACAAGTACGTTTGAAATTAATGAATACATGTTTCCTTCAAATTTTTGTAAAGATATATTTGTTCTGTTCTGTTTTAGGACCAACAAAAGAAATATTGACAGATTTTTGGAGAATGATATGGCAAATAGAGTGTAGCAAAATTGTTATGCTTACAAATATCATAGAGGAAGGAAAAGTACGTAATTAAGATCTAATCTACAAACAGTTAAATTTAGCAACTGTTAGTTATGGACTGTGATACATAAACGATATGAATATCTTATAAATATTAAGTAATTAAACACATACAACTTGAAGCTTGATTACATGACTATCAGTTTTTACTTACAGCTTGTTTGTGCATATTTTTTTATTTGAAGCAATTATATAGTAGTCGCAACTTGACCGCGATGGTTGACCTTAGGCTGATTATTCATATCGATTATTTCATTGTAAAAATAATGGGTGCTTAGGGTAGCCGTCTATATTCATATGGAATTAGTTTGCACACAGTGTAGTATCAGAGTATGTATACTTACTTTCGATCAGTTAAAACTTTCCAGTACACTAATTTATCTTATAAATATTAAGTAATTAAACACATATAACTTAAAGCTTAATTACATGACTATCAGTTTTTACGTACAGCTTGTTTGTGCACATTTTTTATTTGAAGCAAGTATATAGTAGTCGCAACTTGACCGCGATGGTTGACCTTAGGCTGATTATTCATATCGATTATTTCATTGTAAAAATAATGGGTGCTTAGGGTAGCCGTGTGTATTTATATGGAATTAGTTTGCACACAATGTAGTATCAGAGTATGTATACTTACTTTCGATCAGTTAAAACTTTCCAGTACACTAATTTATATTCACACAAATTTATATTTCCATTTTATTGTGCAGCTCGTGTTTTACGTACACTCCTTTTCAATAATAGGTTGTGCCTCATTATGTATTATAATACAAAGGTCAACCATCTGCGTCAAGCTGCGTCCACTATATTGATGAAAGTATGACAAAACGTTTGTTTTATTCCAGACCAAGTGTGAGCAGTATTGGCCGGTAGAAGGAAATACAAGCTCATATGGTGGAATAACAGTGTACACGGAGAACACTGAGAATTTCTCACAGTTTGTGATAAGGACATTCAAAATACAAAACGTACTGTTTTATTATTTTAATCTTGCTTAAGAAGTGATTTTTGTTTAGAATTTAGTTATCTATATAATAATTATGCTTAAGATGTGAACGAATACGTACACGCTTGTTCTAAACAGAATCTTGTATTACATACCCAACTGAAAATGTCTAAAATCTCATTTTTTACACATTTTCGTTTCTTTACTTTATCATTCACATTGCCATAATTGTAACAGTTCTGCGTACTTTTAAATCCCTACAAGGACTACAGTTGGCGACAGCATTTTACGTTCTAACACGTAGTCTCAATGCACACCATTTAACGTGTGCTTAAATTCACGTTTCCCATATAACGACATGACGTTGAAATCTCAGAATTGGAGTGCAGCTGCAGTTGTATAAATGTTAATATTGATAACTAAAAAGAGATGTTAAAAATGAATTTCTTGATGTATCATTTACAATCTATATAATTTCCAACCATCTGAAACGCTAATGTTTAACTTTGAAGGACATTTCAAACCGGAAATCAAAGACGATAATCCAGTTTCATTTCACGGCGTGGCCAGACAGAGGAGTTCCAAAACACGCTTCTTCACTTGTTCAGTTCCTAAACAAAGTTAAATATGCTCCAGTGCACGGGAAAGGACCAATTGTGGTACACTGCAGGTCACAAATTTAGTTGATTATACGAGTAACATTAGAATACAGCCCGTTACATTTCAAATATTTCAAATGGTGTGTTTGTGTTTAATGTTATTCGTTTATTGTTCATATTCTTTTGTTTTGCTGAAATGAACGCAAAATAATATGACATGTTTTATAATCGCATTTGACTTTGGAACCTACGTTAGCTTTAAACGTTTTTTTTATATTTCGGAATCTTGATCATTACCTTTTTGTACCATTTAGCAAAATATGTAGTTAATTTTGTACGCTTATTTATTGACATAAACATGATACTATTGGTAAGTGTTGAAATTTCTTAATTTCATTACTATCTAAAAGGATAGTATATTTATATATGCTAGAATATATTTTGATGACAGTGCTGGTGTAGGAAGGACTGGCACATTTATAGCACTAGATTATCTGACTGAACAAGGCAAAACAATGGGGTTCGTTGATGTTTCTGGCACCGTGACATCCATGAGAACACAAAGAGTTAGTCTAGTACAAACGCTGGTAAGAACGGTTCTGTTGAATATGACAGTTTTGAAACTATTACAGACACTATAGTACTTTTATTACAAAATTATTTATGTTCTATGGTATAAATAAAAATAAAAACATCATTACAAGAAATGTAAACAGTGAAACGTAAGTAACAGAAAAGATCTACATTGAAGAAAAGCATTTAAATTTCTAAATAATGATCATTAAGAAACAAGTTTTCTTCAAAAAGAATAAAATGTTTAAAGGTGGTCAATCACATTTAAACAACATTTAATGACATTTTTTACTTTTTGTATATTCTGGTAGAGAATTATTTAAGGAACAAAAAGACCGATTACATAGAGTTAGATTCCTATTTGAAATGTATATTTTATTATTTTTATAAAATTTTGTAATTACTCCCCTTTAATATGAAAGTACATAAAAAGCTGGGTATTTCTTTTTATTTCGATACAATGTCTAGTTTTACATTTGCATTTGATAGACATATCAACTATTGAACAACCTGAACCAAAATGCAAGTTTAAAAGCTGTGTGTAGCTTCTGAATTCATTTATTTCCAATCTATCTTGGTTGCGCAACCAAGATAGGCAAAGGGAGGTAATAATAATTTTTCAAACTTGCGTTTCTAATGAATTCCATCTAAATACATAATTTTTAATGCAAATATTTTACAAATATATTACAATATGTCTAATATTTATACATTTCCTTAGGCAAAGTATGTTTATCAAATTTATACTTATGATAAAATAACTCTATCTTGGTTGGGCAACCAGGATAGGAAAATGAAATTTTAAAAATACCTCCAGTGAAAATCTTATTTGTATTAAGTGTTAAGTGAACATAAATGAGTGTAAATGATCAGATGCTAAAGTTTCGAACAAATCCGTTACATGGCCAAAATCTGATTATCCACCTTTAATGATGATTGCAGGAGCAGTATATATTTGTACATCAAGCACTGATCGAATCTTTGATGTTACCAACATCTGCATTACCTGCAGCAAAGTTTCCGGAGGCATACCAGGAGTTGCTTCAGATGGACAGGGAAAAGAAGAAACGGAAAATATGTGTAGAATTTGAGGTTAGTATTTACTTATTAGCGACCGAAACGTGGTATTATTTGGATGACGTTGATTATATCTTCAAGATATCCCATGGTTGCCATTGACAGTAGTTTCTTTCAGAGCAGTCTGGATTTGAACATGTAATATGAACATTTGTCAGAATTGATAAACTTAACTGGTGTATAATGTTTATAGAATTAATCATCACATTCCTATATACAGTCAAAATCGTACATGCGACCACCGGTATTAAGTGACTTTTCTATTAAACGCCCATTTCAAATCCCTCCCGAACGTTTTTACTATATAGATACATTCTGTTAAACACCCTTTTAGTATGCGACCAGCGGCCACCAAAAGTATGTCCCGATCTGCAAAGATATATCTATTAAGAATCCGCGTTTTCTTGGAAAAAGAGTTAAATGCTATTTAATTGTCCGTTTGTGTTTAATATACATGATTTAAAAAAACCTATTTTTCAGACATTGAAAAAGGTGTCTCCAGTGGCAGATGAATGTGAATATGTGTCAGCAAAGCTTGTCAGAAATAGACAGAAGAATAGATATTCTAATGTACTTCCTGGTATGTGTTTTTTCGAAATATATAAAAATTAGGTGTACATGCTACCAAATAAAATGAAGGCTAAACTGCGTCGTGCAAAGCTTGTTTATTTTACTTAACATCCTGAGGTATTGAAAAATAAAATGTTAAATGATAAAAGCAAGTTTCCTATTTTCTCTTTTATCTTTAAACAAATATCATTAATGAATTGAGTTTAATACATCTGGAATTTCCCAACCGGTCTATGCCCAAATAAGATGATAACTACTTCTTTTTTAAAGCCAATAGCAACTAAAGAATGACAATCTCTTATTACAGTTGAAGAGTTCATGCCCTCATTGATGTCAAACAGTTACAACGGAGACAATCGTTACATCAATGCTGTGTTCCTATCGGTAACTATTATTTTAAGTACTCAAAGTGACTTAAACAGAAATCAACTTGACATGCGACGTAACCTCATCTTTTTTCTTGTATTTTTATTTGTAATTCGTATAATTCTTATATTAGAAATGAACATATACATTAATTATTAAGCTAAATGAATTAGTAAAATACTTGTTGTAAAACGTTCATCAACGTATTATTTAGAGTTATAAAGAACGAAAGGCATTCATCATAACACAAACACCTCTTGAATCCACGAAAGATGATTTCTGGGGTCTTGTGTGGGAACATGATGTTCATACTATAGTCATGATGAACAACATTACAGAAACTACGGTAAGCTACCAGTATTGCCTGAGCTATCAACATTTGATTCTTTAAATCTGTTGAAAGTGCATATACATGAACATTTAATCCCAATAATTAGCCGTTCCTATGTATCATTTCTGTTGCAATATAATGTCTGCTAGTTTGTGCTGAGTGATCTTTTTGTTGTGTGTTTTGATATGGGGCCTTTCGTGTATGGTTTTTAATACGTTTTGGTCGCTTAGATGTACAATGTTGATGTTTTATAAAGACACCATTCATGGATTCGTGGTTTCGTTTTTGCATTATAATAAGTCTTGAAAAATTAAATGTGCTATGTTAATGTATACTATTAGTTTCTTTCAGCCAATTTCCGATCTTGGTTTGTGGTTCTGAATGGGTGAGGTGGGCTTTGTCTATAAGGCTCCGTGGCGTCAAATTTGCCTTCTAAATACAGTACGCTTTGTGGCCGTACATATCTACTTGGAAGAATGATCCTTTTATACTAAGCTTTGTTATGTTGTTACTAAAAAGCAGAAAAAAAGCTATAACTGCATTCCAGGATTCTGAGAGGTACTGGCCAGATAGTGATGAAACAACTGCATTTGCAAACATTGAAATCACCAACGATGGTAGTGAGGAAATAAACGACCATAAAGTGGTATCTTTGTCAGTAAAGAAGTATAAAATGGTAAGACAATGGAATGGTAAGACAATTAAATGTAAGACAATGGACTGTAAACTAGTTTTCTAGTGATTTCTAGTGTTTCGAATTTAAAAAGCTTCGGATTGACAGAATAGTAAGATAGCATTTTATCAGCAACGTTTCAAGACGGAACAATATTAAACAGCATGCATAGTGTATTTAAAAGGCAGAAATCGATGTTAGAATTAGATAAGCATATCTTTGTTAAATTGACAAAAACAATTATTATAATGATTTATGTATATTATGATTATATGCTCTTAACTGATATAGACAAGAAAGGTCAAGCAAATCAGATGTGGAAGATGGTCGCCAAACCATAACTTGCCAGACTCGCCTGAAGTTATACTAGATCTTATGGAACTTGTTCAAGTATCGCAACAACAGTCGGGGAACCATACAGTTCTTGTACATTGCATGTACGCTTACATATTTCATTGTATTTTACATGCTGTAATGACGGTAGTCGGTACAAAGTTTAGTTGCTGGAAATGCATGAAGACTGACAAATTGAACAGTTTGTTAAAGTAAATAAAGCAATATATCTGTACTATGTTAAATATGGTATAAGATACTTGAAAGTATGACATTACTTTGGAGTTTTCTTGTGTTATATCAAGTATAGAATGGTTCAAGCTTATAAACGATATAGAAAAACTATACAAATTATTTGACGGTATTGAATATTTACCAGATCGTAAATTTCCAGTGTATCAAGAGTGTGACTTCGATGGCATGAAACTTTTGCAAACGTATTTCTTATTCAAGGGATATAAAGCTGAGAAGTAAAAAAAGAAATATTAAAATCCTTATTATACTTCTTAGATTTTGTTGCAAACATAGTTCATTAAGGCCTTGACGACATGCGTGCTCAAATTCCATGATTTTGCTTACCTGTCCTACGTACGACAGGTAGGATAATACTTTGCAAATGGATACAAAATATCATATTTCAGTTTTTAGCTCACCTGAGCACCAAGTGCTCAGGTTGAGCTATTGTGATCGCTCACCGTCCATCTGTCAACCCTTTCATTTAAACAACATCTCCTCCTAAACCACCAGGCCAATTTTGATGAAACGTCACAGGGATATTCATTGGATGGTCGTCTTTAAAATTTTTTCAAAAAATTGAATTCCATACAGAACTCTGGTTGCCACGGCAACCGAAAGGAAAAACTTTAAAAATCTTTTTGTACAAAACCACAGGTCCAAGGGCTTTGATATTTGAAATGTAGCATTATCTAGTGGTCCTCTACCAAGAATATTCAAATTATCCCCCTAGGGTCAAATATGGCCCCGCCTGGGTGTCATATTTTTTTATAGACTTATATAGGGAAAAACCTGTCCAAAACCACAGGGCCTAGGGCTTTGATATTTGGTATGTAGCATCATCTAGTGTGTTTCTACCAAGATTGTTCAAATTAACCCCCTAGGATCGAATATGGCCCGGCCCTGGGAGTCACATGGTTTCTATAGACTTATATAGGGAACAATTCAAAAATTTCTTGTCCAAAACCACAGGTCCTAGGGCTTTGATATTTTGTACGTAACATTATCTAATGGTCCTCTACCAAAATTGTTCAAACTATCCCACTAGGGTCAGATATGGCCCGGCCCTGGGGGTCACATGATTTATATAGACATATATAAGGAAAATTTGAAGATCTTCTTGTACAAAACCACATGGTCTAGAGCTTTGATATTTGGTAAGTAGCATTGTGTAGTAGTTTTTTACCTAGATCGCTCAAATTATCCCCTGGGGTTCAAACTGGCCCCGCCCGGGGGCGTGGGGGGAGGGGGGAGGTGTGTGGAGGACATGCTTTAAATAGACTTGTACAGGGAAAAACCTTTTAAAATGTTCTTGTTGAAGTTACAGGATAGAAATTTAGACCACCAGTATAATTTTTGATGCAGATTTCAATACTCATATTGAATAGTCTTAATCGTGACCTACAGACCTACTTTCTTGTTTTTTAAGGTACATCATAGAAATTTGGACTACATGTATAACGTTTGATACAGATTTCAGTACTCATTAGCCGGTGCTAGGGGGCGTGGGCAGTGTTGCATTTTCCATTGCTGCTCATGAACAGACTCAATCAAACCGAGTCTGCAATTTTCACTGTTTGCCTTGTTCTCGGTGCTTCCGAGGGATCTACTTTCCAGATTTTATTTAATATTGTTAACCCTGACCTAATGACCTACTTTATTGATTCTACAGCAAAGAGATTCGGACCACCTGTATAATGTTTTAACAGATTTCAGTAGTAATCTTAAATAGTCTTTACCATGACCTACTCGCCTAGTTTTGTTTCTGAAGCTTTAGCAAAGAAATTTGTTCAGGCAAGCAACTAAACTAGGTGAGCGATATAGGGCTATCATGGCCCTCTTTTTTAACTTTACTTATATGCTACACAAACGATGTAAGAGTAATTAGAGTGTGATCATCAGAATCAGTCACATGATTTTGTGTTGTCATATAGTAGGGATTATACCAAGAATCAAAACACCTTTTTTCTGTTGCTTTTTTAATGGATGAAATAAAGTCGTATGAATAAATCGTGAATCTTTTGCATAAAGAGATACCTGATTACAAGTTTATTTGATATTACAGGAATGGTGCTGACAAAAGCGGGCTGTATTGTGTGATATCAGCAGTAATTGAACGCATGAAGATTGAGCAAGATGTTGCAATCTCGCAGGTGATTGAAGAAATGAGGAACGCCAGGGAACAGATTATACCCTCTGTTGTAAGTAATATATAGTATTTTTGTGAATCTTAAATGAAAAACTACAAGTTGTTAGGACAAATAGCATATGTACACACATAAGAACAACACACATTCATCGAATTAATCATGGATTCTTTTGCAAATAATTTTGAATTCTTTTTTGTTTCACGTAAAAAAATTTTGACAGAGGAAGGCTTGTACTAGGACGGTTGCGTCTTTGAGATATGCCAACTGCATATATTTAAAAAATAAATACGTATACATACACAGCAAACAACAGTTACTTCAATGTAAATTCATATTAGACTAAGTATAAAAGAAATGTTTGTTATTGTAGGAGCAGTATCAGTTTTGCCACAGAGCTGTCCTTGCTTTTATACAACAGTACGATACGTACTCAAACTTTACTGTGTGACGGTTCATCAACCGATGAAAAATGATGAATGGGGGAACTGCTGGAATTTTTGTAGTGAACAGAAATACAGATTGTTATACGCTTTATACATGTGCTGTTTTATACCAAGAGACAAGTGTACATTTAATACATTTCCTGCTTTTTTATAATCATCCTTAATTGAGTAATCGATTTATAAGCACAATTAAAAATGTTAAAATATAGTTCATGGAAACGTATGATCTGATTGCCGTCTTTCGCTTGGTGTAATGTTCCGTTCATTTGCTGATTGGATTAGGTATTTATGTTTTAGCTTATTTTAATTGTTAGACACATGTAGAACAATCTAAAATTGCGCTGAAACTGTTCATGGATTTGTAATCAGACCTTTATCATTTCCATCCAAACATAAGTTGAAATAAAGATCAAGTCTATCTAGGTCGCATTTCAATTAGGAAGACACTAGAGTACATATTATTACTTGATCTGTAAAAAGTACATAATAAATAAAACCTATTTGCAAGCAACACTAGAATTTTTGGCAGTTATAAGATACGAAATTGTCTGCTACGTACATTAAACTCAAACTCGTTTACTTGTAAAAGAATACGTTCTGTTCAGTGTAATAAAATACACGTCACTGACGTTATCATTGACATAGAATTAGTCCGATTTTGAGTCAACCAAGTTCATGTCATATCGCAACTGAAGGAATACTGCCGGTCCTGTCTGAAAATCAAACCTGTGTGAAAAACTATCGTCCTTACGCAAGCAATATTGATAGCTCAATGAGTACTAAACAACTGGGCCACGTGTAGCCTGTATTTGTTTGACTTTTGTAGTTTATATGTTATTAAATATAATATGTACGGAACACCGACACTAACATTGTTCAAAAAGTGTTAAATTTATTTTGTAACCTGCAAATCTTTTATAATATACAATATAATATTTCTCATTTTAGACATTTCTGTTATTGCAAAATATATATTATATCTTACCTTTCCAAATAAATGCTATTTGTTAATAGCTAGTTGTTCCGTCTCCAAATAATGAATCCTCCCTTACTTCGATATTTAATTTATGTCCTGTACTGCACAGATCTTTTGCTAACAGTAGAAATGGTTAAGTATTATGGTCATGATAATTACTAAAGCCCAAAACAGTATTTGAAACCCTAAAAATGACTAAAATATCACTAACACGTTCGCGTCTGAAATAAATTGCCTCCAAATCTAATTTAAAAGCAAGTAAGGACATTTCAGATGTTCAAAAATATTCCAAATAGACTTGACTGTGTTTCTAGTAGAAAAGTATTAGGATTCGACGTTGTATTGGTTTTCAGTTCATCTGAGCGTAAAGTGCTCAGGATGTTCATTGCCCTTTCTTTTGTCCATACTTTCTTCTATTGACATCTCCTCTGTTGAGTTGATGTACTTGGCATGACGGTTTCTCAGATCGCTTTCTTCTGAAGTTGTTCATAGGGGTCTCCTTGGTTGCAAATATGGGCAACTTGAGGAAACAGGGAAAAATATCCTTGTTTGTAATGATATCTGCTTCTTCACTGCTTCTTTCTATTCAAAAATAGTTTCACAGGACACATCAAAATTGTTCATATAGTTCATATCACATGCACCCACAAAACAGGGTCGAGTGACAGCGTAGTCACTTTTTCCTGTATATGTATAATAGAAACAACATGCCATATTTCAAAAAAATTTCACATAAACGTTTCTAATGTAACTAATATTGATATATTAGAATTATTCCCATTCGTCGAAATCATGGCCACTAGAGGTAAAGTGGAAGTTTTAACAGCTCAAACTGCTGGGCCATTATTTCTACAATTTCAACTTATTCAATATTCTTTAGGTGACCCTTTTTCAAAACATGGCTATAAGAGAACTGATCCCATACGTGCATTTGATGGAAACTTAAATTATGATTAACGGTCCACATAGATCATGCAGCTTGAACGGTCCACAAAGATCAAGAAGCTTCAAAAGTCTTCACAGATCATGCAGCTTCAAAGGTCCACAAAGATCATGAAGGTTCAAAGGTCTACATAGATCATGCAGCTTTAACGGTCCACAATGATCATGAAGCTTCAAAGGTCTACATAGATCATGCAGCTTTAACGGTCCACAAAGATCATGAAGCTTCAAAGGTCTAAATAGATCATGCAGCTTTAACGGTCCACATAAATTATGCAGCTTTAACGGTCCACATATATCATGCAGATGGCTTCAAATTTTTCTAGGACCCTGATATGGCCGAGATGGCTGAACCAAATAAATGCTGTATCGCTTTCGGAAGAGTTGTTGAACTAATCAAATTAAAGGACTCCGATATTTGTTCCTAAAATCCTGTATTGGTCAAGATGAATCAACATCTTATTGTTTACGTTATTCTCGACGTAAGACTTCGGCAATTAACATCTTTTTGCAGCAAATAATACTTAGTTCAATGATAGTTTTAAATACCTCTTCTTGAAATTTATAATGAATCAGCGTAAAGTGTTACGGATTATTTTTTTTAGAAGAACGAAAAATTAGTTTACTGTGTTTGTCTTTATTTGAAATGAAAGTAAGTATGCATATCTTTTCTATTGGCTCAATTTATAAATATCAAATTGATTACCATAATATATACCATACAGTGTGAACAGCTTGGGAATACAGATAAATATACTTGTAGTTTCACTATACATTGAATTTCATCATTAAGAATGAAACAAAAAAAAAAAAAAAACAACAAAAAATTCTCGCCGTGAAGAATTAGAAAATATACACTTGCACACATTATTATATACTAAACAACTTTTCTAATTCCACACCTGCTTTTTTGCCAGATTTTAATGAAACTATATTTAGATTAAAAGATGTTGATAATAATTTCCACAGTAAAATCCTAGAAACATATTTTTGTCAGGACCAAATATTGCCCTACATAAAAGCGCTACTCAGAAACCAGGTACATACCAGGAAGATGACAGACTGGGATACAGCTACCCAGCAAGTCTGGCCGTTGATGGAAATGATGATAGCGATTTCACTCATAAAAGTTGCAGCCATACAACTGGCACTTTAATCAATGAACCATCACAACATGGTTGGTTGATCTTGGTGTCGACTTTTATGTCACTGGTATCATCATTGTGAATAGAAAAGGTAATTATTTACTCGGTTGTTTATTGCTTTAATCAACCCACTTGACAGTTTACTTTAAGAAAGTTGTAGGGTTAACAAGAATCTTTATTTATAACACAATGAAACGTTTAACCAAAGAATTGCTGCTCTAGAAAAACAGGTGCATACAATTTCTACTACAAATTAAATTTTTACTTTTAACAAAGAAATGCATTGTATGTTTGCTTCGCAGATGCAACGGTATAAACCACGTTTTATTTATTCATTAACAGTTAAACAGTCCCTTGCCTTAATTTCATCCCTCCGTGATTTAGAAGGGAATTAAATATTGCGACGTGATGTTTTAAAAGAAATTTTTCGAACATTATTTACAACAAAATATGGGTATTTAGATCAATGAACAATGCCGTTATTATGCTGTTATTTACACACAAAAAATGCCATGGCGTTTTAGCTGAAGCAACGAAAGTATTGGGTTATATAAAATATGTATTTTTAAAAAAGACGTTTCCACTGATACGATGGTTTGATTACAAGAGATAGGGGATGCAATCTTTCCAAAATCATATGTTGTATGTATTACCAGCTCTACCTGTGTTCAGTATATTCTGTTTACAATGCATTAGTTTATAACCTTTGCCGGAAAATGTCAATATGAATCCAACAAAGGTTTGAAAACAATAGGTGATTAGTCTGACATCATTTTGTAAGTACTTCCTCAAGAACACACATTGTGGCTTCTTGCATATGTATGGCAAATTTTTTGAAGAACACATTCTTTCTGACCTTTAAAAAGCCTTAAATGTGAGGTTTGATTTATGAACTTCTGAGACATTTTCCTGAATAAACTGTATTAAAATAATTATATTATCTAATATGTACAGGAGAAGCGAGATTTACATACCAGACGACATAAAGCAGGCGTATTCACAAATAGCTATAAGTCTACCTAAACATTCTGGGGATCCTGACAAAGGGTGGTAATATTTGACATTATGTGAAATAAAGATATATGCAGGTATCGCCAGAACTCACATGTTTTCACTTAAAATGAAACGCATAACTTTCGACTTTTTGATTAGATAATTATATCACATATTTTTAACTCGCGTGTTCTTTTAAGCAAAACATGTGTTTTTAGCTCACCTGAGCACGAAGTGCTCAAGGTGAGCTTTTGTGATCGCCCTGTGTCCGTCGTCCGTCCGTCGTCCGTCGTCAACAATTTGACTGTTAACACTCTAGAGGTCACAATTTTAACCTAATCTTTATGAAACTTGGTCAGAATGTTACCCTCATAAAAATCTTGGACGAGTTCGATATTGGGTCATCTGGGTTCAAAAACTAGGTCACAAGGTCAAATCAAAGGAAAAGCTTGTTAACACTCTAGAGGTCACAATTTTGGTCCAATCTTAATGAAACTTGGTCAGAATGTTACCCTCAAAAAATCTTGGATGGGTTTGAAATTGGGTCATCTGGGGTCAAAAACTAGGTCACCGGGTCAAATCACAGGAAAACTTGTTAACACTCTAGAGACCACATTTATGACCATATCTTAATGAAACTTGGTCGGAATGTTAATCTTGATGATCTATAGGTCATGTTAAAATCTGGGTCATCTGGGGTCAAAAACTAGGTCACCGGGTCAAATCACAGGAAAACTTGTTAACACTCTAGAGACCACATTTATGACCATATCTTAATGAAACTTTGTCGGAATGTTAATCTTGATGATCTATAGGTCATGTTAAAATCTGGGTCATGTGGGGTCAAAAACTAGGTCACCGGGTCAAATCAAAGGAAAAGCTAGTTAACACTCATATATGATTTTATCTTCATGAAACTTGGTCAGAATGTTAATCTTGATGATCTATAGATTATGTTCAAATCTGGGTCAGGTGGAGTCAAAAACTAGGTCACCGGGTCAAATCAAAGGAAAAGCTTGTGAACACTCTGGAGGCCACATTATGATTGTATCTTCATGAAACTTAGTCAGAATGTTAATCTTGATGATCTTTAGGTCAAGTTTGAATCTGGTCATATGGGGTCAAAAACTAGGTCACCAGGTCAAATCAAAGGAAAAGCTACTTAACACTTTAGAAGCCACATTTATGACCATATCTAAATGAAACTATCTTGGTGATCTTTAGGTCAATAGGTCAGGTGAGCGATACAGGGCCTTCATGCCCTCTTGTTTTTAATTTGCTTTAACTCTTGATTGCATCGGACGTCATATGACTTAACACAATCAAACCCAATCTGCTGTTACTTTGTTTTGATGCGTTCTGTTCTTTCATAGAACAATCTTATATATTTTATAACAAACAGTCCGAATTCTATTTCCTTTTAAAAATGTCTTATTGGATAATTCATAATGTGCCTCGAATATACATTACATTAAATGAGATGAAAAGTATTTTTGTCTTTTGTAATTCATATAACAAACAGCCTTTTGATTTTAACAAATGGGGTGCCATTTCTGTATTCATTTGGTTGTAGCACAAATATTTTTGTAAGTTATAGAAGCATATATAAGTGTCCAAATACTCAAACTTTCGAAAATAGAAAGAACTACTGGGTTAACACTTTTCAATAAGCTTAAAGTGAATTCCTATAGTTTTTTTCCTTTCAAAGCTTTTTTTCAAAGTCACATATATGATAGGAAAATTTGTGCTGAAAATAATAAACAAATAAAAGCAATGGGTCATCAGGCTTGCTTTTGTGAAAAGTTGTTTTGAACACATCCACTGTTGCTGAAACTGCTGGCGATATTTCAACATTTTCATAACTTTCTGCGTTTTTATAAATACCAACCAAAATATTCATCAAGACAGCATAATAAGGTTTATTCTTTTTACAGATTTTATTATATATTTATTTGATATCCTAGTCATTTTTATAATAATATATCATTACAATAATGGGTACAAATGAAAGAAAAACCTTGTTTCATATTCATGTTTGTGAATTGTTTTCAATGAAAAATACTCATAGTAAAGAATTTATTTTTTTTTTAATTTTGAAAAAACTGTTTCATAGATTTTTTTTCCTGTTTTCCCTTGTGTATAGATAATTGTATTGTAAACATAAAAATGGCCAAAAATGTATGGATCACCAGGCTAAATTGTATGTTAAGACCGCTTGAATACAACACCTGTTCGGACGAAAAATAGCGCGAACCTGACCAAACTGATTATATCTGCTTGAAGTTTAAAAAATGTTTAAAACAATTCTTAATCCTTTCTACAACTGAATACTAAATGATCTGAAAGGAGACATTGTCTTATCGATACAAAGTTAATTGTCTAACATTATAAAATGCGCTGTCAAAACATAGCCACAAATGGTAAGTTGCATGATACATGTCAGGCATGATACATGTCAGTACAACCTAAACCAGTATCAACATTTGATTACTGATAAAATTTATTAAAAAATGTTATCTTATTCAAGATATCTCACATTTAAGATTGTCTGCCACATGTTTCAACAAATGTTGACTTCACTTCAATTTTCCATAGATAGTGTCGGCTGCGCAGAAAGATGCGCATAAAAACTAAAGGAATTCCCTTTAAGGAGGGGAAAATGTCTAAATAAAGAATTCAACATACAGTAAAACTGCTGTCAGTTCCAAAGTAATAGGACAATTTGGTGAGAGCGAAATAAACATTTACAACAACACTGGTATAATAGGTAATGGATTATATACAACTGGAACAGTCATACAAATTTCGTGCAAAGAGGGCTTTCTGATCGGATGATAAGGGGACCAACATTTAGTAAATGTTTATCAAGTGGAAATTGGACAGCAAACCTTCCGAAGTGCAATGGTAATCAATGATTTCGTCATTTCTTACACGAACTAAGAACAAAAACTTAAACGTCCATATAGTTATAATAACGTTCAGAACAGAGTTCAGAGTTCAATCTATTTTGATCTGTTATACGTCTTGAAACATAAACGATGCGGATGGCTGTTTCACGCCCTCAAACTGAACTCACATTAAGCGTATTTCCATGACTATCGCAAAAAGCAGTTAATTATGTCTCAGACTTTGTCTTTGTAAGAACTGTGTCTCGAACTGCTGCATCCAAAAGTTCCAGGTATTATGGAATGAAAGTTTTTTGCCCAATATCGATTAAATGACATCAGAAATTCAATGAGTTCCATTGTCTTTCACGTACGCTTATAATGTAAAACGGCTTCGCGTGTATAGCTGCTATACATCGGGTACGTTAAAGAACCAGACTGTCTATTCGCAAAAAGCTAGGCTAAATCACCGGAGAGGTCTGTATCTAAAATAAAGATTTCTTTCTATCTGTTCTGGGGACTTTATCTCACTCCGTCTGTCTGGTCAGAACGCTCTGTGTCTGTACTAATTACAAGTAGAGGATGAATTTCGCGCCCTGTGTGAGAGCGTTTGCTTTATATGTAAAATGCCTTTGAACGTGTTTATCATGAAAAGGGCGCTATATACATTTTGTGTAATAATAATAATAGTAATAATAGTAATAATGATATAATGATAATGAACTGACGTAAATATGAAATAAAAACTACCGATTACGAAAAAATACAAAAGTAATAAAACTGAAAATCTAAAGATCTATTAATAAATTATTTTATTGTAAGCTGCCTGACATTTCACTGACGCTCTGCCGTACGCTTTAAGATACGCAGTGTGCTTGGTGGGTATGTGTACATTACACACGCGAACATATCTTTCTTTTTTCCAGTATTAATATAGACAAAAATGATAAATTTAAGGTCTGTTCTTAAGCATGTAGTATATAATCCTATGTTGATATTTTTTGCTATAGAAGAACATAGTTTATTGTCAAAGTACTAGAAATGTCTCTAGTTCCCTTTTACCGTCCGCTTAGCGCAATAGGAAGAGCGCAGGATTGCGGGTTCGTGAGTTCGATCCCCGAGCGGGGCGTATGTTCTCCGTGACGATTTGATAAATGACATTGTGTCTGAAATTATTCGTCCTCCACCTCTGATTCATATGAGGAAATTGGCAGCTACTTGTTGAAGAATGGTGTTTAACCCAAAACAAACAAACAATCTTAATTTGTTCAAAGTATAAATATAAAAGCACATTAAAGATCCGTCTCAAAATTTTATTACATTCCAACATGTCTCGTACTTTTTTCGCATACCCTTATGTCGGCTAAAGTTTGATCACATTGAAGTGCATACATTATCTTTGCAAAAGAAAAATGACTTCGCTCTATGGATTCCTGCAATTTAATTAAAGTGATAAATCATATACAAATGACCAATATTTAACACATTTTATTGATCAAACTTTCTAACGAAGAGATATGAAAGCAGTAAACAGCAGAAATTGTAATATAATTTTGATTGTGACTGATGCACAATATAATATAGACAAAGCAATGAAAAAGATCATATTGAGTAGGCAAAACTTTTGTTTATCTTCGAGAAATATAATCTGCATTTTCCAAAAATATTTAAATGTTGACCATGAAATTTAATTTGCACAGTGAAAAGGGGAAACCAGGTTTAGGGAAGTTTAATGGAACTGTTTTTGTTTAACTCGCTTAGATATAGTATTACTGTCCAATTTTTTATTGAAACTATTTCGGATTATACGTTACTTGCTGAGACGCTGTACGGTTTTACTTTCATGACAGGTACATTTTAAGGTAATACAAACACTTGATGAGATATTTCTCGACAATATAGTGTATTCGCTTAGAGCCATATTTTGGGTCCCGTGCGATTGGAAAAAAGATTATTGGCGACATATACCAATCAGTTCCGTAATGTCTGAAGTTCATTATAAGTCATGTCGCCAGTGTGAATTCTGCGACTGGACCGAGTTATGACGTCGTCAAAATGGCGGCCATTTTTTAAGAATTAAATATATCATCATCTTCAAATGATTGATAGAGTTGTTTGTTTTCGTTGCTGAAAGTGAAGTTTGTTGTAGTTTACATCGTACACATACATAATTATTAGCATTATGTTATTTTAAATAAAAGGAACGTCATTTATACAATATTAAAGATATATTATGCCCAAATTTCATATTTGAATATATGAACAATTATCGCATATCATTTATGGGATTATGAAATAACCATGTTTGTGAGAATGAAAGGTAGTACGTAAGGTTTAGATACTACGTACTAATTAATGTGTAAGTAAACAACACAGTATGAATATTACGCTACTAAAACACTGGAAGTTTGTTTGAAACAAATGTTGTTACTTTACAGACATTTAATTTTCATTGCAGTATACACAGTTAGTTTATATATTTAACCAAGGTTTAATGAGGATTTACTAGATTTAGATCAATATGTAATAATGAAATATTGAAGTAAAAGGTGAGCATAGTACATCTTTAAAGGGACGTGAAATAAAGGAAAAGCTTTGTTGAAGTAAATTTTATGCTGCATCGTAATTAAATGTAAATCAAAAATAGAAACCTATTGATGATTATCTAATAGTAATAATCTTACATAATCGAAAACAGTAATAATAGATTAGACAAACTTATAACCGAAAGCACAATCATCTCGCAGGGACTTGTACTCACGACGCTTCAAAATTGTATATTAATATACTTTAATATAATTTTACATGTATCTTTCTGAATGAGTGCACTCTTTTCTTTCTAGTGATCTCTTCTCTTGCTATTTAACACAGCTGGACTTTACTATAGAATAAAAGAGTATATTTATATCTAATTTATCTTTCACATTTATAAGTTACTTTCTACTTTTCGTTGCTGTTGTTGTGGCACTACTGACCCATTCAAATTGATGTGTCGTCGCAAAACCCTTTAACCATGAAATATCACTCTTCCGTAAAATATACACAGCATTCAGTGAAAACTGACATGATGTCTGAGGAGCATTTACAACCATTTCAGAAATGTTTAAGCCGCTGTATGAAACATCAATAAATTTGCTTCTAACATTTTCTTGACAATGTTTTAACATATGTTCGTTTATATCTTCTCTGTATTAGTTTATACCTGTAAATATGTATCAAAATGACTGACCACAGCAATACTAAGCTCCAGTAGCACAACTTTGCAACTTAATGAATCAAATTGTACATATCTGACTTGTAGCGATCGAGAATAACGAGGAAGTTTGTCTGTTTGTGTTCCTTATGTTTATTTATGATTCCACAATTAGCAATCTGCCGTTCCTGCTATTGTGTTAGCGAAAAGATTTTGGTACTCTAGAAACACTTTTAAAGAGAGTCGAACCCGGAGATACTTGAAACCTTTTATCTAAATATTGACTGTTCAATCACAAAATGAAAGGCAAAGTGGCTTTTAATAACCTACATATCGTTATGCTAACGTATCTTGTATTCAAACCATTAATACAGTATTCCGAAATATAGATCGAGCATGTAGTTGAAACCCGCTGTAAAATTCTTCTTAATTTGTTCATGTCTTCAGCGTTTCTTTAGCAATATCTACCATTATAAATTGCAACCTGAAGCTGATGGGCCAGACATGCGTCCATTCTAGAAGACAAAATGTGTACAAATTTCAATCATATCTTTCAAACCCTACGATAAAGTTTCTTTATTTTTTATTGTAGATGGCTACAAACATATTTTCTTCTAATTCCACTGAATAATTTTAAAAAGCTTTACTAAACTTGTACAACATGACCAAAGTTAAATAAAGATTAGCTTATTGTTTATATTAAAACTTTATTACTCAAAAACTATTCAAAGTAATTTATATAAACATTACAGATTAGTCCCAAACATCTACTACTAACAGTTCTAAATGTTGTTTCAGCAAAACAAATGGTACAGGTAAATTGTACAAACAATTGCTTTGTATATATGCTGAAAATTACATCTTCGAACCAATCACTATGTACAACATGTATGAAGAAATGAACGATGACGTCATAGTGACCAAAATATCAGGTGCTTTGTTCTTTGTTACGTAGACACGTTTTCAATGGATGTATCTTTTTTGCTTGTAGTCCAAATTTCTAATATTTAGCCAGTATTAATCTTTCATCAAGATTTTACTAATGAAAATTGTTTTCAACTGCTGCATGTTCTCAATTTAGATATTACCAAAATGTCCAGAATGTGCCCTTTGTGAATCTTCGCTACTTTTCATTTTGCCTTTTTTACATTTCAGGCAGCTCCATCTATTTTCCTCGTCATTGGCATGAAAATGGTCGAGGATCATTCGCCTACCAGCGGTACACTGGTAAAAGGAATAATATACTAGATAAAATTCACAATAACGATATTAGCAGTATTGTAATGTGCTTCAAAAATGAAACTTCTACACACAAGTTTTGAATATTGGCATGAGGCATTGAAACATTTACATTTCAAAAACAATATGCTGAGAGTGTATATGACAGCAGTCTCATCGTAAACATCGTTGGCCTACATTTGAGTCTCCTTTTTCACGGCAATGCTTAACAGCTTACAATAAGGAAAAGGTGTTCTTTCAGACGAAATTTTCAGACACTATTTAAACAGTCAAAACTTTAATATAATAACTTGATATTAATTAAAGGGAAAGGCAATGTTGTTTTGATGTTAATTCCATCTGCTGCGGCTTCTTTAATCATTTAAAGAAGTGAAAGAATTTTCAAAACCGACATACGGATGAGAAAGCTACGAGCATTAGTATATTTGATCAAAATAGCGGCCATTTTGTTTCCATGGCAACAAAAAACAAAATGGCAGATTTATTAAATTTTAGACACATATTTGAACTGTATTTACTTATTTCTGTAAAATATGTGTATGATTTAAGAAATCACCATGTTTTACATCTTACACTCAAGAAACATATGAAATTCATCTATTCAAAAGGTTATTTGCTAAATAAAGAATTCAGAAGTGTGTAAGTGACGTCATAAACACACAGAATGGCTGCCTCTTAAATTTCAAACTGCCATATCTTTTTCAATAGTGGTCCGATTTTAAAAATTCTTTCAGCGTTATGAAAAGCTTGATGATGGCTTTTATATAAAATTAACTTATTATCAGGTTTCCCTTGTCCTTTAATACGAAGCAAATAAATAGCTTTTTTCATTGTCATATCTGAAAAGCGAAACACAGCTACATCTGTACTGAAGCAGTACGTTCTTTCCATTTATCATGTCATATATGTAGCAAATTTATAAGTTGGCATTTAATGCCAAATAATTAAAAATATATTTTTTTATTTGGTCAACAACATAACATAGACTTTAGCAAAATATATTTTATCCATTGCCACAAAATGTCAAGTCTAATTGAATAATCTTTTGATCAAAATGTTTGAGAAAATCCACAGTTTATACATTATAATTAATTTGACTTTTACATCCCAGAAAGCTCTGCAAAAGAAAGTGATAGTCTGTCACTTTATTTTGTTTTTTTTCCAAATTGTTCTTTTTTTCCCCCAAAAAGCGTCGTGTTTGTAAGTCCATTTGTATAGGCCAAAAAGTATATCAAGTATAAAATTACTTTGTTTCTGTTATATACATTTCTAGATAGTTTTTGTAAAACTGCAATTCATTTGATCAATTCATAAAAATGTATTCCCCTTGTTTTAACACGTATATGTACAACTTCTGCTTGATTATAACATAAAGTAAGTTTTCCTCAGTATCAAATCAATTCAACTCATATATCAAACATTGCACACTACTTTGGTCCCAAAATTTTCTTACTGTCTTGAATATACGCCACCAATTTTCCCAGAACTTGGTAATCCTGTACATAAAACAGGTACTCATTAATTGGTGCAGAAACATATTTCGTAAGTTCTTTCATCCCATCTGATAAAAAACTCCCAGTAATAAGCCCGTACACTTCAGCAACGTGTTTAAGAGATTCAGCTTCAGCAAGTGTTTCTGCAGCATTGTCAGACTGACCATCTGTCAGAATCAGTACTTCACGTTTTGCCCGAGCAGGATCCCTTGCACCTGCAAACAGCAAAAACGGACCGCTAGATATTCTGATAAATATGTTTTGACTACCAAAACAACAGTTGATTTATTCTTTAACAACAATTAATTAAATAAGGAGAAAAGTTTTTTTTTTTCATGCCTTCAATTTTTTTTTTGAATTGTCAAAAGAAATTGCACCGGCACTATACCAAATTTAAATGCGAAAGAAAATTAATACAAAACAATCGGGAGTTCTTTTCAAAATGATAAGTTTGACATCAAGCCGCACATAAACACGTGCCAAACATATTTAGCAGTAAGTCAAATCAAAGCTCAAAATAGTTCATTGTGCACAGACCGGTCATGATTTGAGCAATGCTGGTAGAGGTTCACTAGAAAAATGCTACATGCCAAATATCTAGGTTCTGTGCATTATGCTTCAAGACAAGAAATGTTTCAAAGGTTTTCCCTATACAACGCTATGTAAAACTTAAGTTTGCCCCTAATCCAAACCCTAGAGCGGAGTGTTTCCGAGTATTTCGATTGCGAATATAAAGTCCAGAATATATGTGTGATGCGGTCACATAGAAATAGACGGAAAACTCAAAAACGATGTTAGTTTGGCACTTGCTAGTTGATTTAGAGCTGTAGCCAGTTGCTAAAGCACTGGCGAAAAAGAAATAAAAAATATCCAAAAGCTAATGGTACTTTTGGCAGTTGTGAAGAGTCCCTTTGCTCTCCTGAAAGCTTCTGCTGTATTTGTACTTCTTGCGAAATGCGTTGCTCTAGAGATTGCATTCTGTATATCTGAGGTTGTATTGTAGCGCTTAAAGTCAACGGTTTCCTCAACCATTTGTGAATATGTGAGCATGGCAGCCTGATTGTATTGGTAGGGTTGTCCGGCAACTTTGTCAGATGGCTTGTCGGATGGACATAGTAGGCCAATTAATTTGCTTGTTTGGATCTTTGCGTCCTTAAATGGTCGCCACTGAATACTTGCTGAGCTATCCATAATGATGACAAGTTCTCTTATTAGACCTTTCTCGACTTGTTTGTCGTTATGATATTTTCTATTTGCGCGTACAAAGTAGCTTTCAACGTCTGTTGCCGTTACATTCACACTAGGTACAATACCTAAAGGAAACAATAAACATATTGAAAAAGATTGTTGGTGCTGTTCAGGAAGGAAGTTTCATTCATACATGAAGTGTTATTTTTTAAATTTTAAACACGATAAACCATACTTTTGTTGTCTTGGGTAATGTAGTACTTATCTATTTTCTTGTAAAAAAACAAAACAATATTGAAGCTGTTTATATTCAGTGTCTATTTATCCACAAATTAATGTACAGAGAATATATTGGCCTGTATTAGTGACAAATAATCAAAATTGAGATAACAAAATATTCATAAAGAACATTCTTGTTCATTTCAAATCAGAAATTTTAAGAAATTATCTTCGCTCTTTTAAGACTTACCATGCTTTAAAGCAAGCCGCCGAATGCATTTAGAAACATGGCGAGAAGAACGTAATGAAAGCCGTATGACGTCGTCGTGCATGGTGTGTATTTTAAAAGTCATTTGTGCGACAGATTATGCGTCACTGACTAAACATCATGCATTTGAATATTTAGAAACGATTTTAAATAATTTTACTGAAAAGTTACTTAACCGCGTATTTTTGTTTTGTTTTCGTAATGGGCCTTTATATATACACCTCTGTTTTTTCATGGTGCATGGGTGCTCTGGAACTTGGTTACCATGACAACACAAATAACATTTGTTCATAAAATCTGGAAGGGTTTGATTTGCCTTAGATAACTAAATTTCATTACACTAGTCTTGTTTCTCCATGAACATAAGAAAAATAGTAATTGTCCAGTACTTTACACTCTTTATTATGCAAGAATTATATTATGGAACGGTCCAATTATCTATTTGGATTCAAGTGTTCGTGAATTAAGTGAACAAGCCCAAAACCAAAACTTGGTCTCTTCAACTGTTAAAATTCATATGCAAATATGAGACTAAACTTAATCATTTAACTTCTAATATGAAAGAAACAACAACAACAAAACAACCATACAGATTATGAAACCAAATGTATAATAAAAAATGTTCACTTAAAACTTATCTTAGAAAAGACGTTATAAACAAATGTTTTCTTTTGTCTAGGTGATATATACGAATGTCATAACGTAATCAAATTATGAAGTTAGCCAAGTAATGCCGTGCTTGATGACACAACACTTGATAAAAAGACATTATTGGCAACTGAATGATACCTAATTATTGTTTAATAAAATTTGCTATTTTGAAAGCGATTTTAAATTTAGTAAGTCACATTCTTTCCAGCATTTGGAAAACTACAACAAGTGAAATACACATATTGTATCCCAAAGACGTGATTTTTTATATAGAGTGTTTCATTTTGTGTAACGGACTTCCTCAAGCTCTGGACATCTATCTCCGGCTCCTACCGAAGGCTGTGTAATAGTTCTTGTCCTGCTCTGTTGGCCAAATCCAAAATTTTCACTCCACTGTGTCCATTCTGATACCTCACAGTCAACTTCAGATACTGAAATTGAATGGAATTCCTGTTTTACCCAGCAGATCATTACCGTGAAATGTCGTTTACAAAACAACGAAGTAGAATCAGCATTTTATTACCTGTAACTTAACGGTACACTTATTTTATATCACAGATATTGAATGTTTACTATATTGATTCGTGCAAAATCTCAGTTTGTGTTCTAATGTTGCAAAAGAGTATTTAAGATCACGATTTTTCCTGTACAGTATGTATCCTTGAGTGTTTGTAGTTTTCTTGCAGATATATAAATTATTTTTTGAGGTATCTTAAAGCTTATATACAACGTACTACTCATTGATATTAGTCCATTTGATACCTAAAAACAAATTTTAATTCTACCTCTATCCGACACAAACTGACGGACTACGTCTTAAAGTTTACGTACAACAGGCAGAATATACTGGGTAAAGAGTTCAAAATATATTACACGATCGTTGAAGTATGCAGGTAAGGTAAAATTATTCTATTCTATTCTATTCTATTTTACTAAATAAGTTCCGTTCTGCTCTAATCTGAATTATTCTGCTTATTTTATCTAAGAACAAACGGTACGGTAGAGTTGTCTAAAGTCTAAGTTAAATTGTAGCGTGTTTTAATCTCTAGTTAGAAATTTAGCCTTTATCAGCCATGTATTGTAACAGATGAGTCTAAGTCGTTCATTGCGGAAAGACTTATGCAACATGAATATGCAGAAAAGGGTCAAAGCGTCTGTACTTGTTTTGTACTTAAATATCCGGGTAGCACACTTAAAATCCAAAACCTGTACCGCGGTGGTGTTTTTATTGTAATATGTAAGGAACTACGTGTAACTGACCCACAGAGAAGGCGGAAGAATTCTTTATCAGTATAATGTGAATAAATTATTTTGTATCGAAAAGCATTTTTTATGAAATAAGATTCATGTATAATAATTGGCTGCAGATTAAATAGAATGATACGTATCTGACTTAATGGTTTTGAATATATTGGGTTACGTCGCCCGTTAAATTCAAATAATAATGACATTTATAAATAACTTGTTTCGCATCAACGCATCACCTTAGACATGCATTCAAGAAATGATTACTACCAATGCTTACCCGAGTTTTCCTAACGGAAATTGGACGAGATGTATCGAAAATATAAACATAAATTTATCTTTTCTTTATCTTTCAACTGATAAATTACCTGGAAGGGCTATGACAAAATATCTTATAAAACTCATTTGATTTAGGGCAAAAACAGCAAAACATATGAGACTAAATTTAGTAATTCAAATAATTTGTAAACAGATCTTATCTGATAATCACCGAATGTTAAATGTTATCTTTTAAAAAATGTTCAAGATTTGAGTTTATAACAACAAAACTATTTGCTACACACTTCTTCGAGTACAACTGTACCTTTTTATAAAGCACTTTTTGTCAAATGACAGTATTTACAAATGTCGACTGCTGAATACAGTAATATACACTCATTGGCTAGCTTGTCGGTAATAGTCAAAACTACGTCCTAGGTCCAAAGCTTGACCTTGAATAATCAAAACTACTGCCAGATATCAAAAGGTCCGAGATCAAATAGTTTTGACAGTTGACCAAAAAGCCATTCAATTAGTGGTGTATAATAAACTCTATAGACACAAATACTATTTGAAATATTATGTGTTGAACATTATACCGACAGAAATAGCACGTGATATGAACATTCGAGTTATATAAGTATTTGTGTAGTAATGAATAAGATTATAATAATTACAACACAAATTACGAAATATTTACAACTAATATGAATAAACTTTAAAATATAAAAAATGCACAACGCTGACATATATGCATGCATATTATGTATTAGAAAATGTTAAATGATATATACCTCTAATCTCCTCAGTGAACGCTTCACAAGGCCGTACACTACCAGATGGATAACGCATAATTCGCCTTGATCTTGTCTGTACACCAAAATCATTCGGTTCACTCCACTGCGACCAGGCAGTCAAAACACAAATGACATTATCTCTAATAAAGAATGCCTCGATCGATGTAAAACACAACAATATCAACACAATGTGATCGCACGGTGAAGACAATTTTCACGTCTCTAAGGACCAGTGTTTGCAGTAAAATTGTCCAGAATTCTTGATGTCAATGGTTAATATACCATGCACAAACCATAAATCATGCAGATGCTGTTATGCATTATTTCGTAACTGCATTTTGTTAAGCATTTTTCCGTGTCCTGAATTACCATATAATGTTTTGTTTTTCATGTTTTGCAGAAATTTCGCAATATATTTTCTTTCCAAAGTATCCATTTGAGAGATGAACCATTTAGTTTGTTTTTTATATTATCAAGCCTGTATCCTGTTTACCAGTATGCGATTAAGGAAGACCAATTGGAGAAAACTTCCAATATCATAAATAAATTGTTATTGAATGAGTAAACCAATGATATTAAACTTAGACAATAAACACTTTTTAGCCAATGATAAAAATCTGCCTAGATTTTATCATGTAAACAAGTCACTGGATTACCATCTATAAGCTGTTGATACGATTTGTTGTTTTGGGTTTTAAGACTCACCACATTTGCTTTGCGGGTTATGTGGTGCCAAACAAGACTCAAAATTTAGATTTCACATCTCATTGAAACAAGAGGGTCATGATAACCCTGGATCGCTCAACTGAGTTATTGGGCCTACAGCCTCTTAAGTGTTAACAGACTTTTCCTTCGATTTGACCATGCCACCTAGTTTTCCAACCACTTTCTCCACATTTTCAAGATAAACACTGTGACCAACTTACATGAAGATAGGATCTTAAATATTGCCTCTAGAGGGTTAACAAGCTTTTCATGATATTTGAGCACGTGACCTAGTTTTTGATCCAACTTGACCCAGATTCAGACTTCAGGGATCATCAAGATCTAGTTTTTGATCCAACTTGACCCAGATTCAGACTTCAGGGATCATCAAGATAAACATTCTGATTAACTTTCACGATGGTAGGATTATAAATATGGCCTCTAGAATGTTAACATGCGTTCCTTTTATTTGTGTGGATGACGGTTTTTGATCCCACATGACCCAGTTTCTGAGTTAGACCAGGGATCATCAATATAAACATTCTGACCATGTTTCATGAAGATAGGGTCATAACTGTGGCCTACAGAGCGTTAACAAGCTTTTCCTTTGATTTGAGCGAGTGACCTAGTTTTTTGAATCCACATCCCGAAGAAACTAGGTTGCCCTTGGAATTATCAAGATTAACATTCTGACCATTTTTCATGAAGATATGGTCACAATTATGGCCTCTAGAGTATAAACAAGCTATTCCTTTGATCTGAGAGGATGAACTTGTTTTCGATTGACCTAGGAATCATGAAAATAAACATCCTGGTCAAGTTTCATGGAGATGGGATACATAAATGTGACCTCTAGTGTGTTAACAAGCTTTTCCTTTGATTTTAGCGGTTGACCTAGTTTTTTACCCATACGACCCAGTTTCGTACTTGGCCTACGAATCATCAAGATAAACATTCTGACCATGTCTGATGAAGATAGGGTCATGGATGTGGCCTCTAGAATGTTAACAAGCTTTTTCTTTGTTTTGATCAGGTGACATAGTTTGTGACCCCACATGACCCAGTTTCAGATTTGGCCTAGGGACTATCAAGATAAACATTCTGACCCAGTTTCATGCAGATATGGTCATGAATGTGGCCTAAAGATCGTTCACAAGTTTTTTTTTATCTGAGAGGGTGACCTATCTTTTTACTCCACATGACCAAGTTTCTAATTTGACCTAGAAACCATCACGATAAACATCCTGACCAAGTTTAATGAAGATGGGATCATAAAACGTAGCCTCTAGAATGTTAACAAGTTTTTCCTTTGATTATAGCGGTTGACCTAGTTTTTGACCCATACGACCCAGTTTCGTACTAGACCTAAGGATCATCAAGAGAAACATTCTGACCAGGTCTCATGAAGATAGGAATATGAATGTGGCCTCTAAAGTACTAATAAATGTTTCCTTTGATTTAATCAGGTGACATAGTTTTTGACCCCACATCACCCAGATTCTAACTTAACTTAAAAGTCATCAAGACAAACATTTTACTATTTCTCAAGAAATTCAATCTTCAAAAGTGGTCTCTAGTGTTAAAAATATTTTCATTTGATCTGGCCTAGTGACTTAGTTTTTAATTCAACATAATCGAGTTTCAAACTTGACTTAAGAATCATCAAGATAAACATTCTGACCAAGTTTCATTAAGATAGGGTCATAAATGTGACATCTAGCATGTAAACAAGCTTTTGCTTTGATTTGACCGGGTGACCTAGTTTTTAACCTTACATGACCCAGATTCCATGCTGACCTAGGAAGTCATCAAGACAAACATTCTAACCAATTCTCATTAGTTTCAAACTTAAGCTTAGGTCTCTAGAGTGTTAACAAGATGTTCTTTTGATCTAGCTTAGTGACCTAGTTTTTGACCCCACATGACCAAGTTTCAAACTTGACCTATAAATCCTCAAGATAAACACTCAAACTAAGTTTCATGAAGATAGGGTAATATTTTTTACCTCTAGAGTGTTAAGAAGCTGTACCTTTGATTTAACAGGGTGACCTAGTCTTTCACCCAATATGATCCAGATTCGCTCATCAAGACAAACATTCTGACCAATTTTCATGAGTCTCAAACTTAAACTGTGGACTCTATAGTGTTAACAAGATTTTCCTATGATCTTATGTTTTGACCTAGTTTTTGAACCCACATAACCCAGTTTCGTGTATGACCTAGAGATTATCAAGTCAAACAATTTGACCAAGTTTCATAACTGTGGCCTCTAGAGTGTAAACAAGACAAATGTTGACGGACGACGACGGACGCTGGACAATGACCGGTCGCAATAGCTCACCTTGAGCACTTCGTGTTCAGGTGAGCTAATAGAAATATGAGGAAAGGAATCAAAACTTTTACACCTGCTGGAATCACAGCAGAATCAAGTGTTCAAGGGTAAGACAGTGGTTCCAGGTTTTCATACATAAGTCGTCCAAGGACCACATCGGACTATAAGCTGTTACACACCTTATCTGCATGTTATTGTTATTATTTTCATGTGTATATTTATAAAGACTGACGATATATCCATTTATTATAACTCAATAGAGGTCTTATGCCGAGAAATAGTACGACTTAAATGAAATATAATATTATGTACATGTATATAAAAGGGATGTAGACCATTTTCATATATGTAACAAGATCGTGCCCTTAATCTCTAACCATGGAGACAATAACCGCCGTCTTTCACTTTGGTTAATAAAGTCTGTGTATCAAGGGTCTCCATATTCCCATCGCCATATGCATTTTAACATACAAAACAAAAATGCAACCCATTATGTGTAAGAATTAGTACTCTCTTTTATGCTCTTTAAAGGGCAATAAATAAGGCCTATTCCTAAATTTGCAGAAATTGCGTCTTATAAAGACACTACAATTGAATTGTATAGTGAGTAATTACTTCTGATACAAATGTATAGTAAATCTTAAGAAGTGTATATCAGCATCCAGTTATTGATATTTTCTGATGCAGATCTCTGGTAAAGTTCAGATATTCTTTCTCAATGCGTTTGATTAACTTTACAGAAGGCAATATTGCATATGACAAAATTAAATTAAGTTACTATTACAGTAACTCTAAATTTTTTCTTAAGTAACAATTGGTGATTCAATGTGGACATTAGACTATAACCCTTGCACAGGCGACGGTATGCATTTTAAAGAAAGTGCAAGGAATATATAGGTTTCAAAAGCAATCATAATTCTATGATTCGTCAGTTATATCTTTATTTTACTAACTTTTTAATTTGTCCTATATATACAGTCCCTCCTCAAGGAATTATTCATATACAACTTTTGTGCTAGTAAAAAGTCAAATCAAAATGATTTTGTCTGCTATAATTTTTATACGCCCTTTTGAAAAACGGGATATATTATGGGAACGCCCCTGGTGTGTGTGTGGGTGGTTTTTTTTTTTTTTTTGGGAAGGGGGGTGGGGGGTGCGGATTCGACGTCCACATACTTTGTCTGGAGCATATCTTCTTTATGCATGGAGGGATTTTGATGAAACTTGGCAAAATCGTTTACCATCATAAGACGGAATGTTATGCGCAAGAACCAGTCTGTAGGTCTAAGGTCAAGGTCACACATAGAGGTCAAAGGATACAAGAATGAAAACTTTGTCCGAAGCATTTATTCTTCATATTTTGAGGGATTTTGATATAACTTGGCATAAATGTTTACTACCATGAGATGGAGTGCAATGCGCAAGAACCAGGTCCCTAGGTTCAAGGTCAATGCCACATTTAGAGGTCAAAGGATACAAGAATGAAAACTTTGTCCGGAGCATTTCTTCTTCATGCATGGAGGGATTTTAATATAACTTGGCACAAATGTTCACCACCATAACATGGGGTGTCATGCGCAACAACCAGGTCCCTAGGTCTAAGATCAAGGTCTTAATGCCAAAGGTCAGATACAAGAATGACTTTGTCTGGAGCATTTCTTCTTCATGCATGGAGGGATTTTGATTTAACTTGGCACAGTTTTACACCATCATGAGACGGAGTGTCGTGCACTTGATCCCTCTTTAGAATTACTTCCCTTTGTTATTACTATAAATAGTTTATATTGTAAATTTTTCATTACTACTAGTAGGGAAAAATCGAGGCCACTTTTCTGTAGAACAAGTTGTCAACATGCATGTAACATCCAATTCTGAGGTGTATTTTTACCTATCTCTACCTGGTAAGGATTTTTTTTTGTGTGGACTTACAATTTTGTTTTGGAACTTTTTTGTAAAGATTAACTTTACTTAGTTGTTACTATAAATAACTTACATTGTAATTTCTTTTATAATTGACCATAGGGAAAAACCAAGACCACTTTTCTTTGGTACAAGATGTTACTTCCAAATTTTGAGTGTATTTTAAGGTATCTTAACAGGGTAAGGATTTTTTTATGGACTTAGAAAAATAAAAGAGTTAAAATAATTACAAAAAAACAACAACAAACATTGTAAACAACCACAAAATTAAAATTCCATTAGCAAATACAAGTGCTAGTGTAAAGAAATTTGCTGTGACGGGCGTATATTGTGACATTCTGGCACTTTTGTTAAAGATATGTTAAATAAATGAAGAATGGCTTGATTGTACCCCAGAGAGAATAAACCGCTTCACACAAGTAGTGTTTGACATCTGTAACCAAGATATAACTTGGTAAAATATTTGTAAGGGGCTGATTTTTTTTCGAATCCCGGTTCGTTCCGAGCATCATTAGAACTAACTAGGGATGTGACTCACAAAGGAGAAAAATGCTATCGATAATTCACAACATCATTTGATGTATTCTATTATGCTTTAGTATTTACAAACAGAAAAACTAAATAATTCAACTAATTCATATTTCTTAGATGAAAAGACACAAATGGGCAAATCACCCCTAATGCAGCGTCCAAGCTCTTCCTTAGAAACATAGAAACACGAAATCGGGTATATGGAAGCACTGCTCCCGCTTTATGACCGCGAAAGAAGCACAATTACTAAACATAAGTTTTCAGCAACGTCTGTAAATGAAGTGACCATTAAGTATATTAATATACTGCTGGTGCGCGATCCAGTGTAATTAAACGTTATTAAAAACAAATCAATGCGCACTAGACTTGATGTATTAGTTTTTAGAAAGAATCAAATGTGCATCAATAATCTTTATCGAAACATACAAATATAACAAGAGATGTCTATTGACTGTCGACTATTCGAAGCATTGATGGAAGTATGGGATTAAAATATTGCCAGAGAAATTCAGACAAAAGAAGAAAAATAGATAAAACGAACAATATTCCTGTATTTGTGGATTTGGATATGTCTTGGACTATATGGCAATGTGTGACTATGATGGTAAGCAAGTGGTGAAAGTTTCAGGCAAAATTGTTCACAGAGTTGTGTACTCTTGCCTAGAGAAATCTTGATGATAAGCAAGTGTTCAAAGTTTCAAGGCCACATGTCAAAGTGTTGGCAAAACGTTGCCTTTAATCAAAACTGTATCAATTTCCAAGTCCCAAAAGGGCAATTATTCAGCCAAAATACTTGACAGAATCTCGTACTCTTGCCTTGAGATGGCAACCATGATGATAAAAAAGTGTTCAAAGTTTCAAAGCCATATGTCTAACAGTTTACGCAAAATATGAATTGGTACGAAAAACTTAACCAAGATTTGTAAGTTAAAAGGGGCCATAATTCAGCCAAAATTCTTGATGGAATTATGTACTCTTGTCTAAAACTAGACATTGGGATGGTACACAAGTGTTGAAAGTTTCATAACTTTTTCTCGAAAGGTAAAAAAAATGTCAAAATATGGATTGGTACGAAAAGGTTAACCAAGGTGTGACGCCGACGGGTAGGGTAGGGGTGCAAAAGTAGCGTAAAACTAAATTCAATGTACTTCAGTAGTTTTTGAGCTATTGAGTAAAACAATCAAACCAGTTTAATTCTAATACTATTAGTTATGCCAAAATCGTCAGTTTTACTGCTGATGGGAGGATTTGCCTAAAATATATCATATGCATAAAGTTCCATAGCAAATGGAACTGCCTTTACTGCATTTAAAGCACATTAAAATATTTAAATTAATTCACTGCACGTGCTTCTAATAAGACAATGAGCAAGTTTGAATAAATTTCATAGACAGAAATTCGCCAGCACGTCGAGTTTCTTCTCCGATCTATGCTGATTTCCATACTTATTTGAAAGGACTGTGTAACCTAAAAGAAACTAGACATTATGTTACCCTATCCTGTTTGCATTGCATGTTGTTTTCTTTACTAAGCAATGCAGTCACGTTGCCTATGTAACAACATCATGTTATGATTTTTTTTATAAACATGTCGTTGTTACGTTACACGTGTATAACCCTTACCATGCTGGAGAAGACTGATTATTGCTTTGCGACCAGTGCCAAGGTAAAAATGTAAGGAAAAATGTAAATTGTCTACATGATTTCAAAAGCGTTGCAACGGCTTACTACCTTCTGCACAATATTTTTGGTTACATGTATTTATACGAAATTTTTGCAAAAAATTCACGTCAATAAGTTTGTACCACTAGTTATTTTCAGAATACTAACTTTTTATAATGATTGCAAGCATTTATACTCTTTCCATAAAAAAGTAGGATGAGAAATACTGTTGAAATGTTATTTACATTAATTTTGATATTTGTTAAGATCAATGAAAAAAAGCCAATTCGTAACTTACTTTAAAAATAAATTGTTCTGTAGCTACATAACGGGAAAGATAATTTTCTTTACTGCTTTCAAAGAAATTACGACAAAAAGCAAGATACATAATATTTTAGACATCCCTATTGCCATGGTTACCTAAACTTTTAAGATACAATAAGGTATCCTGTTAAGTGTTTGTTTTTCTATTCATAAAGATTTCATTGTTTTGTAGCAGAAGACTAACATGTTTCATTATTTTTTCTGACAATGATTGAAACCAACGTTTCCCAAAAGTTGTCTCGAAATTCCTTTAGATGGACAGTCAACTATCTAAAATAAGTATGTTTTAATAAAACACATTTTATAGGAATGCCAACTTATTTTCATACGACATTGGGGGAGCCTTAAATCACCGGCAATGCAAATGCAAGGAATGACTTTCGTACACGTCGACCGTATCTTCCGACGTACAATGTACGTAATATTTCAAATAGAAATAAAGTGTATATTGCTGGGCATTAATTTTGCGGTGCTATGTATTGACGCCATATAATATGTTGGTTTTGTATAGAGCATAGGCCTAAAACTCGAGAGGTAGCAAGTTTAATCTCTTGGTTATGGGTATGTTCTCCGTAGAAAAATTGGATGAAGTCATTCATTCTACATCTCAGATCTATTGAAAGGAGTTGTTTGTTTCTTACTGCTTACGGAGAATATGTTTAGCATTGTTACAAAATTAAAATGTTGTTGAAAAACAGCGTTAACCACACTAAACACAAATCCCAACACAGTCGCTCATCTCTTTTTATGTAGTATTACTTGCATCAAGAAATTTCAACCATATCTTTCGAATCCTACAATAAAGCTCTCTTTTATTGAAGATGGATAAAATATCTTCTTCTAATTCTACTGAATAGGTATAAAAAGCTATACTTAACTTGTATAACATGACCAAAGTAAAACCAAGATTAGCTTACAGTTTCTATCAAAACTTTACTACTTTGTATATATGCAGAAAATTACATTTTTCGAACCAATCTCTATGTAAAACATGCATGAAGAAATGAACGATGACGTCACAGTGACCAGAACAGTAGCTGGTTAGTTACGTAGATAATTTTTCAAGGGCTGTATCTTGTTTGCTTGTTATCAAAATTTCTAACATTTTAACCAGTATTAATCTTTCATCAAACTTTTACGAATGAGAATTGTTTTCAACTGCTGCATTTTCTCAATTAAGATATGACAAAAATGTCTAGAATGTGCCTTTTGCGAAACTTCTATACTTTTCATTTTGCCGTTTTTAAATTTCAGGCAGCAAAATGAAGATGCAGCTCCTTCTATTTTCATCGTCATTGGAGTGAAAAAAGGTCGAGGAACATTCGCCTACCAGCGGTTCAATGATAAAGGAATAATGTATTACATCAAATTCACAATAACAATATCAGCAGTTTTGTAATGTGTTACAAAAATCATGCTTCTAAACACAAGTTTCAAATATTGGCATGAAACATTATTGAAACATTTACATTTCGAAAACAAAATAGATCTAGCTGAAAATGTGTATGACAGCAGTGTCGCCTTAAACATATCTTGCCAAACATTTAATCTTCTTTTGCACCGAAAGTCTTAACAGCTTATTATAAGCAAAACAAGTTCTTTAAAACGAAACTATCATATACTATTTAAACAGTCAAAACTTAAGTAAATTAAATTGATATTGATTAATATGAAACAAATAATTCGCTATTTCATTGTCTTTTCCAAAAAGCGAAACACAACTGCATCTGTTTTGAAGCCATAATTTTTTTTTGGTTACATCCTTTCCATTTATCAAGTCATATAAGAAGCACGTTTGAAAGCAAACGATTTAAACACATAGCGTATATTTGATGAAAACAAAACATTGACATTCAACTCATACCATTGCATCAAACGGCGCACACCAGTCTGGCCTAGCACGTGTCTTTTCTCGTTCAATGTACGCCACCAATGTTCTCAGAATTGCGTAATTCTCTACATAAAATAAGTGCCTATTAGGTGGTTGAGAAACGTATCTTGTAATTTCTTCCTTCCCGTGTAATGAAAAACTCCCAGTAATTAGCCCGTACACGTCAGCTACTTGTTTTAGAGATTCAGCTGCAGCAAGTGAATCGTGAGCATTGTTCGACCGGCCATCTGTCAGAATCAGTACTTCACGTTTTGCCCGAGCAGGATCCCTTGCACCTGCAAACAGCAAACAGAGTGCTAGATATCCTTTTCTACATTGATAAGTAAATCCATTTGTTACTTACAATTCTTTACATAATTAGAAGATACTATTTCCTACTAAAATCTCTTTACCTAATGAAAATGCCCTTTGGAAATATTAAACTAGGTAAAATATGGAAAATCTTATGTTTCTAAATCTTATTGTTTCAAACAGCGTAATTATCACATATAATTGTACTTGTACAAACGCACAGTTAAGAACGAAATTGATACACAAATTGATACTTAACAAACTGAAATTCTTTTCAGAATAATACAAGTATATAATTAATTCTTTTGATACGCAATGATACATCTGGAAGAACTATGGTTATTGTTATTCCAAGCCGTCATGAAGTCGTGCTTTAGGCTTAATTTTCAGTAGAAAGTCAAAATATCAATCAAAATTGTTCAAAGTAAAGAATACCTTTGGCATTTGTGAAGAGCCCAATTGCTCTCCTGAAAGCTTCTGCTGTATTAGTACTCATATCGAAGTATGTAGCTCTGGAGATTGCATTCTGTATGTCGGCGGTTGTATTGTAGCGCTTGAAGTCAAAGGTCTCTTCAACAATGTCTGAATATGTGAGCATGGCAGCCTGATTGTACTGATAGGGTTGTCCGGCAACCTTGTCAAATGGCACGTCAGTTGGACATAACAGACCAATTAGTTTGCTTGTTTGGATCTTTGCATCTTCATATCGACTACTACGAATACTTCCTGAGCTATCCATAATGATGAGAAGATCTCTTGGCATACCTTGTACATTTTGATTGTCCCCATTATAATTTCCATTTGGTCGTACAAAGTAGCTTTTAACATGTTTTGCTGTCACATTAACGCTAGGTACATTATCTACAGACAGAAAACAAAGAATATATCGAAATAGTTCATTGTTACAGTTGTTGTTCAGGAAAGAATTTTCACTTATACCATTTAGAAATAGTATTTGTCTTAGTTTTTAAACAGTACATTTGAAACAGAATGAACCACAATGTTTTGTCTCAAATGTCGAAGATATTTATTTATTTGCTAGTGAAATAAAGCAGATACTAGTAAAACAAGGAAACTGTTAGCATCTTTTGATCATTTCTGTTGTAATGTTCAGCATCCTTACATGACTCTGAAAATGGTATCATGTAGCAAACACCATGCATAAATCACAGGCACCAGTATCGGACCTGGGACAAAATATGGCCAAACTGATAAAAACCCTTGTTTTCATTTTCAGTGGCATCAATAATTCAATTAGAGTTCAAATGTAGATATATTCAGTGTCTAATCATCAACAAATCCATGTACAGATAATACATTTATATTCGTTAATCAGGAAAACAAGCAACTTTAGCAACTATATTGCAAGAAAAAACCCAACACGTTTTTAATTTCCTCTACCATACAATATATTTGTAGGAACAAAGCAAAAAAAAAAAAAAAAAAAAAAAAAAAAAAAATAAAAAAATATATATATCTATAATTTATACATGTAATAAACATCACAAAACAAAATGCAGCCCGGTAGCTTATGCTACCAAAAGTATAAAATGTTTCACTCAATTCACTTACTTTAGATGTGAAATACTTAGGAAGTATACATTGTACTATCAGAATAAAAGTTTTTATTTGTCTAGGTATTTTATACAAATGACATGATATAATTGAACTTAGCAACGTAATGTCGCTCTTTGTGCCTCTTTTATGCCTCAATACTTGACGAAAAAGACGTTCTTAGCAATGAACAAATGTCTATTGTTAAAATATGATTTTACTATTTTGAAAAGGTTTATGATTTGAGCCGTACCGTGAGAAAACCAACATAGTTCATTTGCGACCAGCATGGATTCAGACCAGCCTGCGCATCCGCTGTTTTTTCTGATAGGTTCTGAAAGCGAGCGGCATAGATCCTGACAGGACTGAGCGGATGCGCAGGCTGGTCTGGATCCATGCTGGTCTCAAATGCACCATGTTGGTTTTCTCATGGTGCGGCTCATTTAGTAAGTGAGAGTCTTTCAAGCTTTTGGGGGAAAAAGCATTGAATGACATGATTCTGTACAGAGAGTGCTTCATTTTGTAGTATTATAGAACAAGCTAATATACTGTTTAGTTAACCGTACCTGTGTAACGTATCTCTTCTAGCTCTGGACAAATATCTCCGGCTCCTATCGAAGGCTGTGTAATAGTTCTTGTCCTAATCTGTTGGCCAAATCCAAAATTTTCACTCCATTGTGTCCATTCTGATACCTCACAGTCAACTCCATATACTGAAATTAAAAATAATCCGTGTTTTACTTGACGGATTATAACAATGAAATGTCGCATATATATCACATATTTATGTTTCTTAAACTGTGTTCTAATTTTGAAAAAGAGTACTTAAGATAATGTTTAAATTGTTTTCGTGTACAGTTTTTATCATTTTCTTACGGATATACAAAATTCTTTGAGGTATCTAAAAGCTTATATAAGCTGCGCCATGAGAAAACCAGCATAGTGGCTTTGCGACCAGCATGGATCCAGACTAGCCTGCGCATCCGCGCAGTCTAGTCAGGATCCATGCTGTTCGCTTTCAAAGCCAATTGGAATTAGAGAAACTGTTAGCGAACAGCGTGGATCCTGGCTGGTCGCAAAGCCACTATGTTTGTTTTCTCATGGCACGGCTCATATACAAGATATAACTACTTCTCATTGACATACTTTAAAAATATATTTTAAGCTAAACTTTAACCATATAAACAGTCTATCTTTATCCGTCACCTACTTGACGACTACTTCTTCAAGTTTATGTACAACAGGCAGTATATACACGATCGTTGAAATATGCAGCTGCTATGAGAACTGCCGAGATAAAATTATTCTATTTTATTCTATTCTATTCTTTTATATTCTATTGTAATATTTTCTTGTCTGCCCTATTCCGTTCTGTTCTGTTCTAGCCTAAGTACATAAAGGTAAGATAGAGGTGTTTACAGTCTGAGTAAATCGACCTTGACTGCGTGGATTTGTAGCGTGTCTTTATTTCTGGTTAGAAATTTAGCCTTTAATCAGTCGTTTATTGTGATAGAACAGTCTAACCTGTTCATTGTGGAAATTCATATGCAACATGGTTGGGCAGCAAATGGAGTTTTAGGTGCGGGCATTTTATTTCAAATTAAGCGTCTTTTCTATCTGAGTCAAAGCGTTTGTGCTTGTATTATACTTGAATGTCCAGTTTGCACTTAAAAGTTCAAAACCTGTAATATGGCGGCATTTTTATTGTAACATTCAAGAAACTACGTGCAACTGAATCAAAGAAAGGGCGGAAGAATTTTTACAATTAATAAGATGTGAAAAATATATTTTGTAATAATTTTAATGAAATAAGATGCAAAATATATTGCAATTTGGGGTTTGTATTGGTTGCAAGTTAAATAGAATAATAGGTTAATGACTTGATGTTTTTGAATATATCGGGTTACGCCTATCGCACATCGCAGTAAATGACTTGAAAAATAACTTGTTTCGCATCAACGCATCACCTTAGACAAGCATTCAAGAAATGGTAACGTTTGTTTTCTTACGGAAATTGAATAAGATATATTGAAAATAAATGGCATTTGACTGTATCTTTCAACTGATAAATTGCCTCGAAGAACTAGTACGATGTCAAAATATTTCATAAAATCATCGTGTTTATTTTAGGGCAAAAAACAGCATACCGTATGCGAATTAGGTTAGATCAAAAGATTTGTAAACATATCTTATCTGATAATCACCGAATCTTAAATGTCATCTTTTTAAAATGTTCAACATTTGCTTTTATTACAACAAAATTATTTGTTACACACCTCTTTTGAGTACAAAGCTATAGTTTTGACAACTGAACAACAAGCCATTCCAATAGTGATTTTACAGAAATAAATTCGATTTGACATTTGTCAGGAAATATTTAGTGTTGAGCATGTACCGGTCAATAGCACAACATATTGACCTGCGATCGTGTAGCACGGGAGGTAAATGCGCAATCCATTTCTTACTGGGAATACGCTTAAATTGGGTTGCGCGACTTCCGGTACTGATGTTGCGCATCAATATATACAATATCGAGGTAGGTAGGTTTTTTGCTTTTGTTAATTATGAATCATTTACAAGTGCGTTCGAAAAATGCAAAATTCTATTCGACACAAAAATGTATAAGGATCAATGTGTGAAATATGAACTTATCAATTTAAGAATCAGCTCTGTTATCACGAAAACTCCTCTGGCTCGAACTGTCAAAAAAGTATGGAATCATGAAAAATGCCAATTTCCTAATTCATGTGCCTACTTGCTGGAAATATGACGCTTCTAATGGGCAAACATATTATATATACTTGAATAAAATGTTGCATTTTGAGGAAAAAACGGGCAAAAACATACCAGGAACGGGGTTTGCCGTTTCCAACTTCGTTTCAGTTATGTTTAGGTGGGCAGTTAATCTAGCCAGAGGTCTCGAATCGGTAGTTTAAGGCGTGTACTGGTTCTTCTTTGGAAAGACAAATGAGCCGCGCCATGAGAAAACCAACATAGTGGGTTTGCGACCAGCATGGATCCAGACCAGCCTGCGCATCCGCGCAGTCTGGTCAGGATCCATGCTGTTCGCTTTCAAAGCCTATTGCATTTAGAGAACCGGTTAGCGAACAGCATGGATCCTGACCAGACTGCGCGGATGCGTAGGCTGGTCTGGATCCATGCTGGTCGCAAACCCACTATGTTGGTTTTCTCATGGCGCGGCTCAAATTCGCGTGCGTCGGTGCTTTACATCGTGCTCGACAAAAACACCAGACTCTCTATGCGCAAAGAGCTAGGCTAAGTTAGCAAGTCTGTATCTAAAAAGGATTTCTCTCTATCTGTTCTAGGGGCTTTACCTCACTCTGTCCCTCTAGTCATTTCGCTCAGTGTCTGTACTAGTAAAGGATGAATTTTGCACCCTGTGTGACTGCGTTTGCTTTATGTTAAGCGCATTTGAACATTTGAACTTGTTTATCATTAAAAGGGCTCTATATAAATCTGGTATAATAATAGTAATGATAATAATAGAACCGTAGTAACCTGTTTGCCGTAAGTGCCAACTTTTCCACAGGAATAAGAAGTGAAAATAATGTCCTCATAAGCTGGTTTTCAAGCAAACAAATGTGATATTTGCTACTGTATTACAATCGGTTTATCATTAGAAGCTTCAGATGTCCTCGGATTCGGTAATGATTGCTATATTTTTTGTTGATTTCATACCTTTTTCACGCTTTGTGTCGCCAGAGCTTTGGTGATGATAAAGCCGAATCATAAATAACCAGATATTTCACACATATGATGTATTATCATATTAGTGACGAAAAGCATTTTGCTTTTTCCGAGAAAATTTATTTTGTGTCGTCTTTTTTACGCGCAACACCAGCACCGGACGTTTTAATCGTATTCCAAGCGGAAATCGGATTGCGCATTTACCACCCGTGTGTAGTAATAAATAGAATTATAGTATTTAACAAAGGATTACCAAAGACTTACAGCTTAAAAAGTAAAATTCATGTTATCTGAAATCGTCTGTAATAAATTTTGTACAACGCTGACATAATTACATAAATATTTGTATTTGAAAATGTTAAATGATATACAGTACCTCTAATCTCGGTAAGCTCCTCACAAGGCCGTCCTCTTCCAGATGGATGACGCATAATTCGCCTTGATCTTGTCTGTTCACCCGAGCTATTCTGTTCACTCCACTGCGACCAAGCAGTCATAAGACAATCGACATCATCTCTAAAAAAGAATGCTTCGATCGATGTAAAACAAAATAATATTAACACAATGTGATCGCAAAGCAAAGACATTTTTTTCTCGTCTCTATGAACCTGTGTTTGCAGTAAAATTGTCCAGAATTCTTGATTTCAATGATTTATAAACCATGCAAATGACGCTATGCATTATTTCGCACGTGCATTTTGTTAAGCATTTTTCCGTGACCTGAACTTACCAAATTTAATGGAAGTGTTTATTATTGTTTTGGCAGAAATTTCGCAATATATTTTTCTTTCCAACGTAATCATTTGAGGGATGAGCCACTACTTTGTTTAGCATATTACCAAGCCTGTTTCCTGTTTACCAGCATATGTAATATAGGAAGACCAGTTAGATAAAAAACAAGTTGTAATTAAATGAGTAAACCAGTGATATTAAACTTGGATAATAAACAAGTTATAATTTCATGAGAAATCCAATGATAAAAAACTGTCTTGATTTTATAATGTATACATGTCACTGGTGAACCATTTATAAGCTGTTGATAAGATTTGTTTATTTTGGTTTTACGGCTCACCACATTTGCTTTGCAGATTATGTGGTGCCTGAAAGACTCAAAATTTAGTTTTCTCATCTCATTTACATTGAAATAAACATATGAGGTAAGGAATCAAACTTTTATACCTGCTGGAATCACAGCACATGTTTTCAGACTCTGGTAGTCGAATCCTATGATTATGCAAGGGTAAAACAGTGGTTCCAACCTATCTGCATGTCGTTAATATTTCATGTATATCTATGAAAGACTGACGATATATACATTAATCTTAACTTGACAGAGAAATAGTACGACTTAAAAGGAGATATTATGTATATGTATATCAAGGGAGCAGACAATTTTCATAACAAAATCTTGTAGTCTTACCTTTGGAGTGACAAGGGAGACAAAAGCCGCCGTCTTTTACTTTTTCTTGATAAAACCTATGTGCTAAGTGTCTCAATATTTCCATCTCCGTATGCATTTTCTAGACAATGTTAATTTTATAGAACGACTGGGCGTATTATTTTCAAGACATTGCAGTTGAAGAGTATAGTGTTTACTAAGCAACGCAGTCACGTTTAACGATATCAGAAGACCTTTCGTTGTTGTAAATAAAAGTTCACAGGTAACACTGTGCTTTATAAGGGGCAAAATGTAAAACCATGATCATACAGTTGTAATTGTGAGTTCATAAAGCATTTGGTAGTATGTTTTTATGTTGATCGTGTGCGCGTTTGGGGAGGCTGCGTTTTAAGAACGCGGCTTTCCCTGTTGGATATTCTTCCTTGTTTTTTTAGATCCTGTACATTGTGTATGCTAGCGAAGTGAAAATATGTGTTTGTTGCTTCGATGTATTAAAGAGCGGGTCCGCCCGCTTAGTTCAATAGGAAGAACGCAGAACTACGAATCGCGGGTCGTGAGTTCGATCCACGGATGCAGCGTATGTTCTCCATGACGATTTGATAAAAGATATTGAAGCATAACTGAATTACTTTAAAAAAAAAAACGGCGATGAACCCAAAATAAACAAAAATCAAACGGGCGGTTATTGAAATACCAGCTTACATAAATAAGTTCAACAAAATGGCATATCTTTGTAAAAAAGCAAAATGTGATTAAAGAATCTATGTATAGCATGTCAGACTATCACAATGAACAAGTATATGAAGTTTCAATCTATTCCAAGAAGTGGGGGCTGATGTACAACTAACATATACAAAATGTACCAAACATTGCTCTGTCGAAATAGGAGCGTAACTTTGAACACTTTGTGCGCATGCGCGCACGTACGTGTGTGTTCGGGTTTAACGTCTTTTTCAGTCATAAAAACGAGGGTGTCTACTTGTAGTGAGCACAGTGACAATGCCCAACTTTATAGTGCTGCCTCAAATGAATATCACGCCGTAGACGCGGGACATGATACCACACCCAGTCACTTTTTACTGACAACGGGCTGACCAGTCCTAATACTATCCTCTTAATGCTGAGCGCCAAGCGAGGAAGCTACAAGTACCATTTTTACGTCTTTGGTATGACGCGTTCAAGGATCGAACCCACGACCGCCCACACTCGAAGCGGACGCTCTACCACTAGACTACTGAGGCGGTGCTTGCAAACTTTGAGCGAAAGCCATTGTCTTTGTTTAGTTCTAACCCTTAATGCTTATTTTATGGGTATTAATATGGCCTGTAGAGGCACATAACGCTCAAATTAAGATGAATGTTCGTTTAAATGTAGCTAAATGCTAGCCAAACTTTAATCATTTGATTTCTACGTGAATTTGTGCCAGTGTGAAGTTTAACTCAAAAATATTACGTGATAACTAACAGCTGTTTTGTGTTGTGTCACTAGTGTGTAAATAATTCCTTTTTCTTTTTATGACGTTATTGCTCTTAGAAAAAAGTCATAGTGGTCATAGTGTCCAACGTATTTTGAAATATTTCGGTGGTATATTATAATATTAATATATACACGCAGCTATATAGATAAAACATAAACATTTCTGTTAAGCTCTTAAGGGTTGCACAAACGTATGAAATATAGGTTCATACATCATTATATCCACAGTGCATTTACATGCACATCAAATAACACTAACAGTAATCAGGTCAATAGCATACTTGACTTTGTCACAAGTGTTTACACAGTACTTTATTTATGATGTCACACGATATGAAAAAAAAAATCTCCGTGAATCAGTGCAACAAATCAAATCGAAGTAAAATTATATCTGTATAGTTGACACTTTTACCAGAAGCGTAGCCAGCCATGTGACAAATTAGAGCTCGGGCATGCTCCTCCGGAATCGACAGCTATGTTGCATTTTGAGGTACTTTAATGTATTGAAACTATTGGTCAGTAAGCTCACCACTGTCATGATAAGTTAAAGTCCCGCCTACAGTAACTGCCTCTCTGATACCATAATAATTTTATATTGTTGAATTTTAGAATTAGAATACACTTAGTAACTATCAAGGTGACTTGTGTCTTTCTAATCCAGTGGCTAAATACGATAATATCATTATAAGAACCCACAAAACATTACACGTACATTTCGAATTATGTTCTCTCCAGTACATTTTGAAATTATTATTGTAACAAATCATGTGCAGGGCGGAGCCTTCAATAGGCATAGGAAATAGAGATCAATATAATTGCCCCTTTACTAATCCTACCAGGTGTTTTGTATTACAAAAGTGATTCTATTGTGACATTTTGATACAAGCAAAACTGTATTATCTGCACTATAAAATACTTACTGGTATTTCATTTTATTATCGGCTTGTTAAAAGTTAGTTTTACCATAACTAAGTTGACCAAATCACAGGAAGCAGGTGTTGATGAATAAATCAAACACATATGAATAAATCCTAAATGTTTTTGTTGTGCAAAGTAGTATATTGTGTCTTAAACCGTTTTCATTTTCCACTCAATTGTGTATTTGCAAGGGAGGTAAATTAATAGATATCTTTGCTAGCCCAAGGCAAGAGTTGTCATTCTTTGCGGATCACAACTTTAGATTAGGGGGCAAGGGACAGTAAATTTGAAAACTCCACAACTCTGCGCTGATACCTGTGCGAAAAAAAATCATAAAAAAAATCCAATTTCGACAAATTCAAGGCAGTTTTGAGTGAATATCTTGCATAGACATAGCACTTCATTATGTGACATTTTCAGTCTGCCGATTCTGTTGCTCCTGTGATAAAAACGAGTAAAATGCAGGTTTCAGGACACTAAATTTTGAGACAAAAATGGCCCAAAATGCACACCTTGCGCGACCTGTACCGTATTATCTGCAAATGACTGACCTAAAACACATGCATATTTTTAAAGCATGTGGCCAGACGAAAATAATGGTGGGAAGAAAAGTGTCTCATAACCGTTTACTTTTTCCGCAAATTTGAGCTGAAGCTGGATGGATAGACGACCGTTTCCAGTTCGTCTGACTTTTGTTACCCGGCCGTCTACATGGAGCTAGGAAAATCGATACATGCACATATTTATTTTACACAATAATCACTCTTACGCAGGAATCCTTAGTTCTGTAAACATCATAAATAACCAGTTGAATATATATGCCTGTAAAGTACATATGTCTATTTTTTTAAAAAACGTACCCGGGCCAAATGAACGGGCCCCTGAATTTGAACATTTAAAATTTGTTAATTAGTAAAGAAAAACTATCATATTTATTCATTTGTGAAAATATTTTTTTAATTCGAAAGTGATTTTCTGTTTATCAATGATTTCTTTAAATGAAAGTTTGGGTCTAACTCACTTTAGTTCTAAAATAATAACAAATAGTCTCACATTGCCTAATTAAGAAAAGTGTTAGACTGCAAACCGACTAATATGTATAGCTGAGACCGTCTTGGATCGTTCTTACTTAAAATATTGTTTTCATGACAGAACAACGAAGAAGTACGTATAATCCATTGATGCAAAATATTTATAAATTAATTCGTTTTATTTATTTTAACGCATTTAAAGCCCTGTTCCGCGGCTATTCAAAATCTATTGAACCCATGATTACAATAGGTAACAGTTAACGGCCACGTGCCACACTTCAGCACGCAAAACCTCATATAGAATTTAATATAAAATAGACTCTATTTTGACAAGCGCCACAGTTCATAGTCAGTATTTTCATGCCTTTTCAGTGACAATTTAAGGTTAAAAGGTAGGACTGGAGCAGGTCTTTAATAACAGTGATATTCTGGACCATTTTACGCACGTTTTCCTCATAATGCACGATGCGCTTTTCTCGTGTTTCTCGCCTTCGTAATATTGGACTAGTGTTTCTATTAGCTGTGTAACTGAAATACGTATAAAAATACACATTTCTGTAAAACAAGTGGGTCAGACAAAACTTGTAATTTAAAAATTATCAGCCAGATAGTATTAGTTTGAGACAGTATGTCTAACACTATCAATTTACTCTACAGCACCGAGGTTGTCCTGTCCCGATCTCATGGTTCTATTATAAAGAATGTGTATGAATGTGGGGGGGGGGGGGGGGGGGGGTCTAAATAGCTACATTGAAAATTCCGACAACAACGCGTTGACAGAGACAGAACAATGGTTCCGTTAAAAGTGATTTGTGGCAAACTTCATAGATTATCAGTCGAAAATTTCGTAATTGCAGGAAACTTTACCACACTGAGTATAACTAGACTATTAAATACATCAACCCATTTCATTATAAAATTAAACTGGCAAAAATGAGGTACTATCACTTGCCATAACTTGTAAATGATGCAAAATGTACACATAATATCAGTGCGGTCATGTATGCGCCGAGATATAGTAACATGCCTAATGGATTTTCATTGTATTTATCATACGGAAGCTCACGAGCCTTCATAACTTATGTTGACCAAATGTTATAACAGCAATACATTTGTTGGCTTTCGTGTTGTTGTTTCGTGCTTGGTTTTACAGCACACCGACACAATTTAGGTCATGATGGTGACTTTCCAGCTTTTGATGGCGGAATGAAACCCTAGGTGCCCCACCGGGCAATATTTCATCACGGACGAAAACCAAAGTGGATCTACTGATCTTCCAAAAGCCAGCTGGATGGCTTCCTAACATGAAAATATTCTACACACTAATGGACGTTTCGAACTTACGGCGTTTAAGGGCAAATGATTCGAAGTAAGGTGCCTCAGCTACATGGCCGAGAAGCCCCCTTTACAGCGGTCATTTGGTATACACTCTAAATGCCCAAAAACTGTTAAAATTCTAACTTAAAGGCAAATAAATCTCACTTTCAAGTACGCTTAATACAAGTAAAGCAATAAATAGATTAAAACTTAGTCTTCCCATTAGATCTGACACTGATCTCGTGTTGAATCAAAGCGCTCAAGGCACTGATGGTGGCTGCTAATCTATGTGTAAAATATTTGAAAGCAAGTGACATCTGAGGAGTTTTTACTATAAACCATTAAATATTCAGCTTTTGTTTCAAAATTAATTCATCCTTTTTCCTTTGCCAGTCATTGTTAACATACACACTGATTCAGTCTTTAACGAAAAGTTTTGGTCCTTTTTGATTATTTGTAACTAAAACGACAACATAAATTACATCGAAGGTGTTTTACTATAAATAAATAACATAAGCCTTTTTTCCAAATCATTCAGCTTTTAAGAAATCTTTCTAAAGCTTTTTAACAGTGCCTGCCATTAATTATTGACACACTGATTTAGTACTTATCAAATAGCTGTAGTTTTCATGAGATTTTTTGTAAAAAAATAAAAACAACAACACAAAAATACTCCACAAATGTACCTCAGAATGTCAGTTCTACAGCCGAGAGTATTTTAGAGGTGCATTAATTATCACTCCATCTCTTATACTCAAAAGGCAGCTATACATAACAGCAGGTTTCGCAAAAATGCTGGCCATTCAGTCGGACAAACTTACAACTTTAGTTAGACCGAGAAAAAAAATTCGAAAAATGGGTAACTGGCGAAACAAAACCGTTTTAATTTTGATACATATATTTGTATCAACCAAGACATATTCTTATAAAAAAGGGCCGCACCATGAGAAAAGCAAAATAGTGCGTTTGCAACCAGCATCCGCGCAGTCTGGTCAGGATCCATGCAGTTCGCTTTCAAAGCCTATTGCAATTAGAGATTGCACAGGCTGGTCTGGATCCATGCTGTTCGCAAACGCACTATGTTGGTTTTCTCATGGTGCGGCTCAAATGAATTTAGGTAAAGTGAGCAAAATGTGTCTTAAAATAGTATGAATGTTTCTTTATTTCAATTAATGAGAAAACGTAATGGAGGCAGGAATTTTAAGTTCTTATTATTTAGGCTAAATAAATTAAAATGTTCATATTCTGAGGAAAAACATTATTGAACTTGTAACGTTTAAAAACATATTTATGAAATCAAAGAGGTTAAAACGAAACGAAATCTAACATCTAACACCACTGTCAAGAAACTTAAATATCCATGAGATTTTTAAAATTAATTTTGAGAACATTTGAGACGAAAACTGCAACCGTTAAAAGATACAAGTCAATTATTTGTGAATATTGTCAGGACGAAACTGGTATTTGTTTATCATCGCCATTTTTTTCACGGGATCTCAAGATCTTGATATTTAAGTTGATCAAATCTGTTATCCGACGACTTGCTACAGATTGCCGTTTCAAAAAGGCAAGTATTAATATCATCGCTGCAGGTTCATATACGGCCCATTTTCACAAGCTTACAAATTAATAAAATTGTGAGACAGTAGTACCACTTTGCCAAAGCGAGCCTGCAACATTTTGTCAGTTTGGGCGACCTGTGGGTTTCCACTAGCCCGGGAATCGTTGAAAATTCGTGTTTTGTCAAACGAAATTATACCTAATACATGTGTATCTATGCATAAAAATCCGTCTAAATTTTGCGCTGATTAGTATTTATTTGCATTTTATTTTCAACGCCTCAGTGAGAGTCACTGCTGATTATCGATTTTCTATAAACAGCGCCTACTTAACATAATTATGGTCATATTTTCGCGTACGAGATAATGCTGCCGAATATTCAGCAATATTCGTAGATCACTAGGGTTACATTAATATAATATGTTAACATTTGATAGCTAAGTCGAACATAAATCCATTCTGACATATTTGAAAATTGTTACAACTTGCTGGAAATGCTATGGGAGGTAAAAACTGGACCGGAAATGTTCGGAAACCTTCTTGATGTGTCTTTCAAGTCTGTTGAAATTCCGTTTCTATTTTTAGCCATGGATTATTGCTATCAGAAGTCATCGTTCTTTATTATATACAGTCTTATATTTCGGGTGTTATACATTGTGACACTGCGGTCAGGAAACAGGTTTCCCAGTGTAGAACAAGTATCAGAAAGTGTCAGTCTGGATTCGCAGGCTAGGTTTACACCTTTTCTACGTTATAAGTTACGTGACCTCGATAAGGAACAACCAATAGCTAAAGTTCAGGTGACATGAAGTCATCGTTTATTCACGTAACCATAAATTTGCATATTTGTATTCATACACGTGGTTGTTTTATTTAAAACGTTGACTTCAGTTTTAATATGTTGATTTCAGTCGCCGAATTTACTTTAAAATGGTATTGAGGCATACCTTGTAGCATTGCATATTCTGCATGTTGTGTAGACAATTGTTTCTTTGAAAAGCCTGGAACTATTTTTGGTTGTGTTGTTATGATGGTCTTAAAACTGATTTCTTAAACTTAGTATACGTTTTAACACTGGTGGCAGCAGCCACCAAAAATTATATGAATATGACCATTCCACAAATAAATTAGTTATATATTGATGTTTTACTCAAATATTACAAATATTGATTTATTTTGTAGTTTGATTTATAAGACATCCTTAATGCGACTACACGCGTCGCTAAAAATATTTAATGAAATTAAACTAAAGTTTGAATTGATCTCTATATGTCATAAATGTTTATTTCTTTCAAAAAGTTTAATTTTTGTGAGATACAACTATTAATACAGAACATTTTGTTGGCCTAAATCTATTATTCTTGAATTTTCTGTGTGACAGTTATTTGTCCTGAATTAAATGTGAGCCAACGTATATCTATTGATGATCTTTGACAGCCCTTGATAATTTCGGGTATTCTTGTTAACAATCATATACACTTTACAGGTAAGAAGTCAAAATTTCGAATTAATCTGTTTTTGTCGGTGATAGAAAAATCCCTTTTTACATGTTTTCTTTTAAATTATTTGTATCGATTTGTAATAAAGGAAACAATTTAACTTTTTTGTCTCAGATTTAGCTCTGGGCTCAAACTTAAAGCAACCCAAACCATCCCCGCATTTGACTTAAATTGTATCCAAGTAGTCAGACTGGCACAGTCGACAGCTAATTTACTCTAATAAACTTTTCATTATTTACATTTTAATGTGGAAGGAAGAGTTACCTCTAGCATCTAACAAAATTTGTAAAGTTTACCTCTTGCGGATGCTGAGTATTGTTTCGAAGATCTGACATGTTGTCAGCCTTGCCTTTGTTTAGATAAGCTAAATATCTTACTTAAATGAGTTTCTACGCATTCAAAAATATAAGTCTCGTGTTCATTTAACAACAACATCTTGAAGTATGGAGATATCAAAGCTATATTGACAATTTCTTTATTGAATATTAATAAGAAAAAAGTAAAGTGTCTTATCCGATAGGTAGATGAATCCTACAGGTTCGTAAATGATAAGGCGGTAAGAACTATTTTGGAGGAGTAAAATTTAATTCAACATTTTGAAAGTAACTTAGTCAAAACTGAAATATGTTTTACGTAATAATGTACTATACTTCCCATGTGTCGCTTTCAGATCAACATTAATTATAAAATATATGCGTGGGTTCCCCGTAGTTTGCTAGCTAACAGCGATGTTAACGAAACATGTTTATGCATAGGTTTTCGTGCATTTAAAACCATCTTAAATAAAACATATACTCTATAAGTTTTATAAACTACACTGCTTAAATTTACAAACTTTTAAGAATTCATCGAAGCAATCATTTTTTTCATTCTATTTATCATTGATTTCAATGAAACGGCGTCAATTTTATATTCAGTATATTCTTTCAACATAATACAGATTTACATAATTTTGATAAATCCCCATTTGAGTGAAAATTATCTGAAAGGAAAATGTCGACAGTCTTAATACTTGAATTTTACGGATGTTGGTGAAATACATAGAGGATCTAACATGGGTGTATTTCCTTACTGAATTTATTCAACATGTTCATTAACATAACAAAAAACGGGTATTTTATCATTAATTTTTAATACATTTAAGGCAAGTGTTTCTATCTCGTTCTTATAAATGAATCTGTGTTATAGAATTTCCAGCATGTTAATTTTTAATTAAATAAAATTCTTTGGAAAAAGAGAACACAACCAAGGCAATAACAGCAAACTTGTTTTGACTGAGTCTAATGAAATGTACAACACCCCTTAACAACAGCTTGCATACAAATATTAAATGAACTTGTACAGCTAGTGTGTGTAAAGTGTAATGTTCAAAACTTTGGCACATGGACGCTTATTGAAATACAGAATAGAATCCTACAAGAACGCGTACTCGTACAAGTACCACCTCCTTAATCTAAGAAAATACTATTATCACATAAACGTTCACCTTGTGCTATGCACGGACCTGATATTACACCGCTGTATTTGCAAGGATATGATCGAATACTAGTAGATTGTCAATGATTCAAACAGCCTAAATATATAGGATATTTTTATATATTTATTATTGATTACGCTGATCATGGAACTATTTTTAATAGGCGAAATTATTTTAGCTCTCTTCCTCGTTAACTTTATGGTGTGATATTATTTCTGAATATGTGAAATAGAATATTGATTTCGTGCAGATTCAGCACTGAATATATTGAACTCGTTCAATAATGGAATATTAAGCTCGCCCGCATAATTTAAGTATAAATGTATTTGAAATGATACTACGTTGATACCCATACTAATATATACTCTTATATGACTTGCAATAACGTTTGACGTAACGTCAAATTAGCGTATAAGTGGAGAGTCGGGTAGAAAATCGACGTGTAGAAGGGATAATTAATATTCATGATTTCTGATTTCTTTTAAGTTTTGTAATTTAAACGGATGATACTAGTAATGATTAATTTTATACATGCACTCCTAAGTTTCTCTCTTGCCCCTGTAAAAATATATCATTAACTTAACTTATAATATCTTATGTACATTATGGTAAATACAGGAATTGCTTTTAACGGAAATGTGGGACGGATTATAATTTGTCAATTTTATATGATTGTGTAAAATTTTGTTTATGTATATTGTACCACATCACAAGGAAATTTAAGCATAACATCAATAAAAGCCTCTATGTCTACAGTTTAGTGGTAATCAGTTGGTTCAAAACAAGTGTTATTATTGACATAACTTTCAATGCTGTAATAGATGTTGTGAAACTTTTCTGCATTATTAAGTTTTGCACATAGCTGACAAGCGGATTGTTGAACAGTCTGTTCCTGAGTTAAAGCTGGTACATACCGTTCTTTATTTCTTAAGTAATTTGTGTAAGCATTTTCGCTGTTGTTAAGTGATAACATATAGTTCGCTAGCTGTTTAACTGAAGTAAAGTCTGTTGTATCAATAAAAGTCGATTTATCAAAATACTTAGAATAGTTTAGACCACCTCTTACAATTAAAACTACGTCAAGTCCGTAATAAGAAAAAAACTTCTCAGTTATATAGTCTTCACAGAGACTGTTCTCAAACGAAAGGTAAAATTTGTATTCATCACTTATTTTCTTCCAAATATAATTTGAATCCTCACGTTGCCCACGTTTTGAACAGCTACCAAATATATCGACATTGATGCCTGCTTTTATAAGCTTAGACACAAACTTTTCCCGTAGGCTTTGTGTGTGACAATGGCTAACAACCCATGCTGCCATTTTCTTCTTTCTTTTAAATATTGCTGCATAGTCACGCTTGATAAAAGTGTTTTGCGTAGCTAAAGTTCTTATAGGTCGGAATATATCAGAGTTCAGATTGTAACTCCAGGACCAATTCATGGAACTGTGAAATAATTTGTTTTTAAACTGCTCTATATTTATTCTTGTAGGGGGTTCCATCTGGAAAAAAACCCACACTTGTTTTGAAGGACGTTGATAAAACAATAATCGAGATAAGTTGTGCAGACTTTCCATTGCATTGAATATAAGTGCATCGTTTCTTTCCAAATAGTGCTGACTTTCAGTCATTATGCAATTCCGATAAGGACATTTTTCTGCTATATAATCATTCACGTGTTTCATATTAAGCCATGTTGGTTTGTTGAGCCATGATATCATGAGTCTTTTTGCACTTTGGTTATTTCCATAATGTTGAAACAAAACTGCGTCAACAAATTTCCTATCATGCATTTTTGAATGAAACGACACATTATATATATTAAAACTTTTCAATTTTGTTTGAAATGTCCTCTTTCCCATCTCTTGAACAGGTAGACTTAATTCCTTAAGGTGATTCACGTCATTAGAACTGGTCAAATCTGTTGTTACGTAAAATATAGTCGTCGAAACAATGTAATACATTGGAATTAAGCATATAAGTATGATTCTTTTGTATTTTGCCGTGCATCTGAAAGTAAAGAATTTTTTATTAATTTTGTATCAGTATAAGCATTCATTGTAGAATATTGTGAACTCATTTAAATTCGCTGGCATGAAATTTCGCGCAAACCTGAAAAATGACTGTTCCGCGCGGGCTTTAATTCGCGCATTTTCAATTTTAGAAATGAAGAAATAAAATCAAAAAATAATAAAAGCGGTCTTAAATTCGCGCATCGGTCCTAGCGCGAAATACGCGAAAAAAAAAAAAAAAGATTTCACAGTAAGTGTTTCTGTATTATCCAAGAGCAATACAAAATATTGATATTATACACCCGAAAGACTTGGAGACAGTGATAAATGAATTATTGTATTAATTGGATAAAGAGACATATATGTTTTACAGACCAATTAGCATGTCAACAGTGTTAATGATTCAGAACAAAGGTATGTTTCAGTCGCATATTATCTTTATAACGTTTTGCGTAATGTAACGTTTTTCATTTTGAAAGACAATGTAACTGGTACATTTTAAGTTGAATGAATGACTTCATAGATAGTCCTTTAAATTTAATCCTTTCATTAACATGATTCTATAGTGAAAAACACATATAGATAATTATAATGTTCTTACCTCGATTTTATCTTTTCAAAGAATTTCATACTTAATCACCCTGATGATCAAACCAGGAAAAAAATATATTGTTTTGATCATCGACACTGGGGGACAAAACAATCCAAAGTTTTCTGAAATATCTTTGAACAACGATGGTGTTCTATTTTAATGAAGATATCGTTTTTGCAAACTATTCTGTTTGAAAAAGTCAATAGTAATCAAACACATTTTTCCCTAGCGCTCGCATTCTTTTACATCCAAATTTGAATTCATATTCACAATCGTTATATATAAATGTACTGCTAATATCAAAAATAGAAAGTGTATGTCATATCATTTAGCTCCAACGAAATATTGGTTATATGTTAAATTTTACATCATGCAAACAAGCTTTAACTTTCGTCCCTACATGACGTATTTCCAGATGAGCGATTCATCTAGCATTTATAATAGTGTTGATATTTGGCACATGGTTTTTCAATTATATTTACTTGAGTATTTTTGTCCGTAAGGCGGTTCCCGCTGTTCGCGTTTTATTTATCACTAACATCTTGTTAAGGAAGTAGAGTACCATATAATCTGAATCTGCGCATGTTTACCAGGTACAAAATGTGAAAATGTACGACAATATTTACGGATTTTTTTCGAGTATAAAATTACACAAGTGTACGTTTAACGATCTAATAAAGGTTTTTACTAACTTCGAGAAAATATTTCACATTACAAAAAAAAACAAAAAACTTTTTTTATGCAAATTAAAAATGATAAATGTAAAAAAGCACAATGCTTGTGATAAATAATATTATGACGGACAGACAATGCGATTTTAATATGCCCACCTTTGGGGGCATTAAAAGTAAAAAGGACAAGCTTACTATAAATTAACTTCCACCCAGGTAAAACATATAGCCTGCGAAATCATCTCGCAGCACTCGAAATGACCTATAAGTTGTTTATTACAGACTCGGAGTCACGCAGATATACTGTTACCTGTATAATTTCCACTCGCGAGTTCCGTCAAGTAACTACTTGAAGTGACTCGGTGGAATTCAGCTAAAATAATAAAACTACAATAGTCAGAATTATGCAGTACTCGGAGGAATTGCTCGGTTTGCGATATTTCCCTTCGAGTGAAAAACGAAAAGTAGGGTTTCCGTGTGAGCTGACCTGTGTAATGAAGTATTTCGACCCCCATAGAATAACGACCCCCCGGTCATTATTCTATAGAAAATTTGACTCCTTTCCTGTAAAATATTGACTCCCCTTATAAAAAACTGACTCCCTTTGAAAACTCTATAGAATAACGACCCCCGGGTCATTATTCTATAGAAAAACTGACCCCTCCAAGTAAAATACTGACTCCCTAAAGATGACTCCCTTCGAATCTCATCAGGTAGAATAACGACCCCGGTTATTATTCTATAGAAAAAGTGACTCCTTCCATGTAAAATACTCACTGCCGAAATTACTACATTCGAACTCTCATACAATATCGATTCCCGGACATTATTCTATTTAAAAAAGTTACTCTTTCCGTGTAAAACACCGGCTCCTAAAAAGACTTTCGACGATAATATCTATTAAAAAGTGATCCCCACCAAACCTAACGGACAATTTTACTAGATCTACAACTCTAATACCCTCCATTGCCAATAGTTAACATTTTGATTGTACTACTACTACTGGTGCCGCTACTTCCATTACTATTACTACATGTACTTCTTCTTCTACTACTACTACTACAACTGCTACTACTGATACTACTATACCTGCTTCCACTAATACGTCTTGCACATCTACCTCTTCTTCTCCTGCTGCTGTTGTTGCTGTCACTTATTCCTCTGCTGCTGCTGCTGCTGCTGCTGCTGCTACTGCTACTGCTACTGCAACTGCCACTACCATTGCCACTACTACTACTACTACTACTACTTTCTATTGTTGCCGCTACCGTACTTTACTGCCACTTCTATTAATACTAAGTTCTATGCTAGCAGTTTCTTGTGCAGTTTTCTTCTGAAGAATTACTTCATACCGAAGTTTGCAGGGATTATTGACACTGGTGTGTTTTGTGAACGTATTGTGAATTGTTATTTTCCTGAAAAAAATGTATACACCAAGATACAGCGTCTAGAAATAGAATCCCTTTTCCCGTTGCGGAATGCTCTGATTTCTGTGTCAAGTGATGGTATCTGGGGCTAATGGTCAAACGGAAGGACGGACGGACGGACAAGGGCAAATCTATATGCCCCACTCCCCCGAGTGGGGGCATAAAATGCAGCAATTAGGCCTTAGATACACGAGTTATCACTAAATTTGACCAAATGACCGGGGTCGTTTTTTTATGGGAGTCAATATTCTTCGTGAGGTTCAGTTTACTTCACGTGGGGGAGTCATAGTACTATGATCTGGAGGTCATAATACTATGACCGGGGAGTCACTTTTTCTATAGAATAATGACCGGGGGGTCATTATTCTATGGGGGTCGAAATACTTCATTACACCGGCACATCTAACTACTGAAGTATAATGATGACAATAGTTCAAAAAATTTGGATCAACCCTGTTGACCAGGTAAAACTACATGCATAAAGAGTTATTGTTTTAAATATATTGCATGATGTAAATAAATGATGGATGAGAATGTCGTATTTCAATGATATTGCCCTCTCCTGCCTCATTATCTACTCGCTTGCAAAAAGTGTTATCAACATGAATCTAGAGCGCCAAAAGTGTCTGATATACCAGTATTATTAGAGTTTAACAATTAACGATATGATATTCCTTGGCATAAACAATCAAATCCCTTATCTATAAATCATGCGGATAAATCGCTTTGAAACAACATTTGTTGTCAAATCTTTGAAAGATAAGTCGAATAAGCAACTATACAGATGATGAAATTGCCCCATGAGTTTTTGGCTATTCTAATGTGCTTTTATGTTTGACTTATGAGAAACAATATACCAGAATAAATTAAAAAATATATAAAAATATGTAAATAAGAATTATTTTCTCATTCATGTATTTATTATTTATGGAAGACAATCGCTGCCAAAATCACATCCTGCTTTCTTACATTGTAAATTGTAGATTTTATGTGCCTGTAAGTAACTGCGTTCATTGAACCTTTAAAATGATAATATCATACGTTGTGTTTTCCTTTCGCCATAGAAATGATTAAATTATTTTAATTGCTCCCTCTTGTCTTCTTTCGCCTCATTGATGCTTTGTGTCCTCTTACCCTTTACTTCTCATGAATGGATTGTGTAATGAACATTTTGTTTTCTCGATGTTCGATTACTAAATGCTGACTAACTGTTTTGTGTTTATGCACGTGACTGCTATGATCCAGTCAACTCAGTGTACTCTATTGCTTTATGTTTACGATATATAATTAAATTTATCAATAAATAATACAATGGACAGGATGCAACTGCTCTGCATGCATAAAGTCACTGCACCGCATGCACAAGCAACGAGGGCAAACGCATAACGCAGGAAGCAATGTCTGCACGAATTAAAATCGTATTACCAACAGGTGGCGCTGGCGTCACCAAATGTGAATATTAGGCACTTTCCGTTTTAAAGAATGCCAAAATCTTACATAGTTACGTCCCTTAGTTCAAAGAGAAAATGCCAGCTGTTTCGAAGTAAAATCTCCGGCAGTAGCGGACTTTTCGGAGGCACTGAAAACAGAAAGAAAAATAGTATGTGTAATTCACAGTAGCTGTATACACATGGCAGACTCGTGGGAATGTTAAATATTTTACAATATCAGTGTGAAACAGGACGTCATTGTCACTGCTACCCCCAAACCCAGCTTCTACTACTCTCTCAGCTCTACAACCTCCACACTGAAACATTTTAGCTCAGGGCTGTGTCTTCTGCTATCCCCAAACCCAACTACTACCCCTCCTAACTCTAAAACAAGGAAATGTAGAGTTGGGAGTTGCGCCTACTTGATTTAGGGGCGCGTGGTCAAGTGGTAGAGCGTTGGACGCTTGATCACAGGGTCTTAGGTTCGAATCTCAGTGTGTTGTGTTCTTGAGAAAGGCACTTAATCCGCATTTTTTTCAGTCGGCCCAGCTGTAAATGGGTACAGATAAATTGCTGGGGGTAATGTATGCTTGATTTCAAGTGGTTTTAAAAAACAGGTTTGTCGCACAAAAGCTCTACATAGCTAGTATTATTTACGTTAAATAAAGCATATCTTTACATACCCCACACACCCCAAAACAACTGTACAACACTCCACGACAAAAACATTGTTTTTGGTGTTGGAGTTGTATAGTTGGGAGGGGGTAGTAGCTGGCCGTGGAGTTGCAGTTTTCTACACAGTCATGCACTTATTACCTGTAGTCTGGGTAGTAAATTAATTTTTAATTTAATGCCACATAAAGAATATTGATAACAAAACTAATGACAGCAATAAAAAAACCATTAGTTCAGCCGTTGCTTATCCTTCACATATCTTGGTTCCACTCTGTATCCTCGTCTTGCAACTTTCCAGCACAACGTGAGCAGGATCGAACGAAATATATATATTTTCAGATTGGAGGAACATTCACAGATTGAGGGTGATGGGATTGGGTTGGTGGTTGTTCAACTTTGTCAGATGTTTTTTTAATCAAAACTGGTAAAATTACCATGATTTCCCTAAATATTGGAATTGGGAAGGGTGAGGCAATTCATATTGTTCCCTGGTAAAAGCCCAAAAAATCTGATTGAAATAAAATACAATGCAACTAATTAGCTCTCCCAAGCCCTGGAATGAGAATCCAGTGCACTAGCCACTAGACCACTGATTCTCCCCTGTAAGCTCCTCCTTAACTCTATCCACATCCAGTATAAATGAAATGGAAATTAAAACTATACTTAAACCGGAAATCATCTCCAGATGTGCATACATTCTACATTGAAAGTAAAACAAGGTACTAGAGTATTGCAACTTGAAGTCATGTGAACACGACATTTTTGACACCAAAATCTCATTGGCAAAGACAGAAGTAAGGTTTTTCTGAAACTAGTAGGTGATTATAAAGTCTCTGTACAACACTGGTATTATCATGGACATATTTTAGACATTTTGATGCAAGAAGTTTGGTAATTCATGCAGTTTCTCTTAAAACTGTGTTTCAGCAATTTGATGACAATGCCTTTTACCCACTCTAGAAATCTTAGGGAGTGTGGGGGAGGGATTATTATGCATTTTCTCTGATTTAAGGTTAATGTTTTTACTGTATACTTTTGAAAATTCTAGTGAATCCCCACTCAGTACCTCCTGATCCCTAATCCCCATGTAGATTAGATAGCTGTATAAAGCAGGCAAAAATACTGAAATAATTTTTCAGTGAAACTTGCCTGTTGCTTCAGAATATATAGTAGTGAACAATTTACATGCTAAAAGACCAACCATTAAGGTTAATTTTATAGGCCTGTTGCCCAGTTACACAACATTGTTCTTCTGTCAGCTTCTGATGGAGTGCTAAAATGTGAAACCTGCCAGGTCTCGAAGTTACTGTGTCGATATAGGAAAAACCAGACAGTTTGTGAAATAGGTGCAAAACCAGTCCTAACAATAAATGTAGCCATTAAGCTGCAAAATGTTCATGGCTATAGATACTATGATTTGTAGGGTTAAAAAACAGAAAGGAAGCATATTTTTTTTCAGTAATGGTTTGAACATTGATATAGCCAGCTTGACTTCCATTTGGAATCAGAGCTTACTACATAAGATGAAAAAGCGTTTCAATGGACAACAGTCCTGTAAAGAATAAGAACTGGTAATAGTGCACTGATGTGGTTGATACCTGCATAAGCTATACGTTTTGGCCTACTATACTGTGTTCTAAACTGAAGGTGGTATCATTTCAAATCATTCATGTTATTAGTAACTGTGTATGTCTGGTTGCTTGCCTTTGGACATTTTACTTACTTTTTAATATCTTTTTGAAGTTACAGGTCAAAGACACTAGAACAGTCTGTCTTGAAATTGGCCTGACAAAGGATTTATATCAGCTGTCCTATTAGAGCTCTTAGGTGAGTGGATAATGCATTGAAAAAAAATCCTAGGCTATGACATTTTGTAGTTTACAAATAGGTGGTGACCACGATAGATCTGAAGTGACTTCTACACCAATGTAGGTAGCCTGACTCAAAATAGACTCGCACAGCTTCCATAAAGACAGATTGTGCCAACTTTTCTGCAGCTCCACAGAATCTGCTGCTGATCTAACTGATCGGTAATCTATAGGTTCAGTAGCAGATCTACCCCAGTGAGACTTAAAACTATTGTGGTCATGAACAGAAACATGTTTTTATATATATTGCTGAAACTTGGGAGTAAGAGAATAATTTATAATGATGTTCTGAACTTACAAATGATACATGTATTATAAAGTCAGACCCTTATAAAAGCCTAGCCTTCTTAGTGGCACTGATACCTTAAGCTACGTTTACTTTCCAGATTTAATGCTGGTACTTTTAACCTATAGGAGCAAAACTAGATACTGGTATTTGGCTGTCTTGATTTTAATATTTTACCATCATTTTACCCATGTTTATCATTGTTTCAAGCGGGAAGTTAAAATTTGATACCGGTATTACTCCTTTTTGCATTCTAAATACACAGAACACAGATTCGTTTGTCAGTCAGAGAATATTGCAGTGCTCAATTGATTTAAAGTTACTGTTTGGAAAATTAAAAATTTCCACGAATTTGTTATTTATCCCAATAAAACAATAATGATGAAGTTTTTTTAACTGTATGTACTTACACAGACACTAATGAATATTGCACGTGATGTAGAAGAGCATTGGACAGCAAACTGTGTTGAACAGCTAGAAAACATAGTTCATGTACTTCAGGATGAGATGTCTCAGATGAATTTGACACACCAAGATGGTATTGATTTAATTATTGAAACAATGAAGATTTTAAGTGATGCTGAAGAATCCGAAACAAGAAGTGGACAGAAACCGCGAGTTCATTATACAAGTAGTAAAGGACGTCCCTTTTATGAAATTTAACAAAAAAAAAAAAAAAAAAAAAAAAAAAAAAAGAAAAAAGAAACATTCGAATATTACAGAGAAAATGAATTTGCAGTAAATGTTATTGCTTCTGTTCTGAATGTTAGTGCTAGAACTATTGCAAGAATATTACAGGAATGCAGTTTGTCAGTCAGAAAATCATATACTGGTAGGACAGATGCTGAACTTGATGAAAAAGTTGCAAAAATATAGTACAAGAGTTTTCAAATTCAGATGTCGTCAACAACAACAACAAAGCGGAGACAGTCCTCGATGCTTCCCCTGAGGCTGTACAAACTTATGGTTTACCACATAGAGTTCAGTCAGATAAAGGCGGTGAAAATGTCTTGGATGCTGAGCATATGCTTAGAAAGAAGGGTACTGAGAGCAAACCGTTCATTGTCGGACGTAGTGTACACAACCAAAGGTGCATATTTTGCATGGAAATCCTATGAAATGAGCAAGTACACTAGTTTCCTCTTTATTCTTTATTTTCTGGCCTAGCTGCCAAAAGAAAATGCACAGTTATAGAATGAAAATGTTCCATATCATAATTAATGGTTTTAAGAGGTTTAAATTCAAAAATCAAATAGAATGATTTGAAATTAAACAAGAGTATCGCCTACCGGTGCCATCGCTTGTCTGTAAGTGCTGGTCAGTATGTAAGGAAAAAAGTCATAGTTCAGAGTTTCTAAGTACAAAAAGGGCTATAATTCTGACAAAATCCAAGTAAGAGTTGTGGGTCTTGGCCTACTTAGTCATCTTATGATGATAAACATGCGTGCAAAGTTTCAAAGCTGTAGCTCTTACAGTTTTTGTAAAAGGATGGACCTAAGCAAAAATTGCAACCAAGAAGCTCAAAGTTTCAAAGTACAAAAAGGGCCATGATTTTAACGAAATATATATCAGAATTATGCTTCTTAGCCTACTACGTTATCTAATAATGATAAGTGTGCAAAGTTTCAAAGCTATAGGTCTTATAGTTTTTGAGAAAAGATGGACCTAAACAAAAATTTTAACCAAGAAACTCAATTTTTCTAAGTACAAAAAGGGCCATAATTCTGACAAAATGCAAAGAAGAGTTGTGGTTCTTGGATTACACAGTCCCTTAATAATGATTAACAAGAGTGCAAAGTTTCAAAGTTGTAGCGCTTATAGTTTTTGAGAAAAGATGGACCTAAAGAAATTAACAAACGCCGACGGTCAAGTGACGCCAATACCTTGTAGATTTTTTTTCAAAAATCAGACGAGCTAAAAATCAGTTAAGACCTTTTCTCCATGCACATTTTAAAAAGTTACGTGTAGTTTGTCAGTTGTGATTCTATCAAACTTTAATTTTTTGTCTCTAAATAGATGGTAAATTTTATACATCAGGAAACACTTTATATTAAATGCAAAGTCAGACAGTCCAAAGAAGGGTTTCAGGCAGCATAAACAGTGAGGATGTGCAAACAATTGATTATAAATAATTTCAAAATCAAGGAAGTACATGTAAGTCTACAAAGGCCCGAGGGTCCTGATCTGAACAATCTTGATAGAAGTCTATTACACAGTGCTACATGTCAAATATCTAAACTCTGCGGTTCCAGGGATGAGTTTTAAAATTTGTTGCTATATAACTCTATGTAAAATCATGTGATCTCCCCATGCAGGGCCATCTTTAATCCAGGTGTCAAGACTGGAACACAATTTTTTAAGGTTCACTGGACAATTGCCAGATATCTAAGATCTGGTCCTTGTGGCATCAGAAAAGAAAGATTTTTAAATTGTGTTGCTATATATCTCTATGTTAAGTCATTTGACACACAGACAGATGCAAATGTTCCTCTTAGTTTAACAGAAACTTCAGGTCATGTAGAAATAGAAAACGTTTTACAGCAAATATTGACTGAATTGTATTTATTCATTTTAGAATTGAATGATTTAATATGGAGAGAATTATTGAATGGTGCCACTGGCACATTCTGTAACCTGTTTAACGTTACGGAAGACCAGGGTGTTTTGCTTACAGATATGGAATTACATCTGCAGATTTTGCATTTGGTTTACCTTCCCCTGATTCAAATTCATCTAAACAGATTTTTAGCAGCAATGCAGAGGTGTCCTCTTAGAACTGAAAGTAACAGGAGTCCTATGCAACTTTGGTTAAGTTATCAACTCCAAGACCAAGATCTTGAACCAGACATTGATGTAAGTTAACAGAATATCAGAGTTAAAATAAGAGTGAGATGATTAAAGTTCTGGATTGTTTGGGGCTTATGAAGTTCGGTAAATCTATATAGCTCTTTCTGAGGCAGTTTTGTTTTGCAGCCATATGTCTTACCTCACACAAACTTGTTTAAGTAAATATTAAGATTCTTCAAAAAATGGTTGCCATTTTTCATCTCTGACATTTTGTTCTGATGACACACTATATATATCTAAAATCTGGCCACAATGAGTTGGATGGCATCCAATGACACCCATGACTTGATCAGGTAATACTTAATACTTTGAACGTTTGTGTCAATATATTAAGGGGGACAGAAACCATGGATATACATTATTATATATATTTACAAGACAATGACGTACCTTTAATCATAATATTTACTACGACATCTTCCCCCTTCTACGGAGAAATTGACACTTTAACTGAAACACAGAGCTGTCATCACCTTCCATTGAATTTACTGTAAGTAAAAACTAAACTAATTACTTACGCAACAATGTCATTCATTCATTACTGCAAGAGTAAAGCTACTGAAATATAAAAAAGTCGTAGATAATTACAAGTAAAGTATCTTGCCGGCTCTGTGTCAGCAGACACATGAAATAGTATACACCTGCATGAACTTATTGATATACGTCCGTAATATTCTGAAATACATTGCACACCACAACTATTTTCTGAGAACATTGACTGCAAAACGAGAATATGTACATGCTAATAATTGCTTATTTTTAAAAAAGTGATACAACATAAAAATATTTATAATTTTTGTAAACTTACTTATATATAATAAATTCTATTACTGCACTGGGGCCAGTTGAAAATGTATAGTTTTGATTACATTAAAAATGAAACAAATATTTGAATTTACGCCCCAAGATGTATGACAAAAGTGTATTGTCAGTGATCATACAAGAATCATTGTTATTTACATGACGTCATGATTTTATCTACGTTCTGAACAACGCGGATTTTATAAACTGATTTTGTATAGGTCTACGCTTCCTTGAGACCATTCCATGTTGTTAGATGTTAAGACGTCCTAAAATTTAAATGATCGGGACTGGAAATCCATATACTTGCCCCGAAGAGCAAATTTTGTACGAAATAGGAAAGTAATGCACTTGTCTCAAACTGGCTGCCGGTAGATGGATTCCACAAGGCCGCCTAAATGAATGATTTGAACAATACTAAAGTCACATAACGTATCTTTGAAGCCTATATTAGGTAATATAATTAATCTATACAAATGAAGAACAAAATACCGTTTCCAGGAGCAAAATTAGTAAGTAAAATGAAAACAGAATAAACACTGTTGATAGTTCAAAACTCAAACATCATAAAGTAGTGTGCTATATCTTTTGTAATATATTTAAAACTTGTTTCACTCCATCAAGGAGGTAAAGAGGTTAAGAGGAATGTTCGTTTAATTTAAGGTAATTAAAAACCTTGATTACTACATGATATTGTGCCAGTGTGAAGTTTAACTAAACAAATACTACGTGATGACAAACAGCTGCTCTGTGTTGTGTCACTAGTGTGTAAATAATTCCTTTTTGTTTTTATGACGTTATCGCTCTTAGAAAAAAGTCGTGGTGTCCAACGTATTTTGAAATATTAAACGCAGCTACATCTTAAGATTGTACTGGTAAAATATAAACATTGCTGTTAAGGTTTCGAAGTAGGCCTTAAGAAACAAAATTCAAACAACACCAAATCATAGAAAGAAAGAGTTGTTCTTTTCTTTTTTTTTTTTGCGGAATTCAAGTTTACCATAATTATTCTATTAATTAAAGGTTAATGACTTCTGCACACGATACTTTTTCGATATGAACATTATCCAGCATGTAAATATAAGAGAAAAAAATTAGAGATATATATTAGGTATTTTCCTTCCGCATGTAATTAAAGTCCTTGATTTGATCCAGATCTTATGAATTTAGATTTTTTATAACTAAATTTACATCGTTTGAAAAGGAAATGTCCATAAAGTTCCAAAGTATATTCATAAAGATTTTAAAATATTAGATACCACGTGAAATGTTTGTTTTGATTTACAAAACAGCCCCGCCACGTGATATATTAATCCGAGTGCGTTCTTATTATGGCATTATTGACCAAAGGGCATTAAAGTATGTTACATCAAAGCCATCTTATATGCTTTAGTAAATTTTATGACCCTCTCTAATTAGGTGACATCCTCGAAATAATGTTAGGGTCTTGATTACCAAGGTGACCTATGTTTCGGTGGTCTTCCTTTCTCGACATGCTCAAAATTGTATGAGGCAACAGTATGGAGTACTATCAGTTATGGAGCAGTCATTTGGGGTGATGGGCAGTTTTCTTGTATATCAGCAATTCAGAATAGAGCAGCGAGATCTTTTATGCGTGTTGGTAAATACACCGCGAATGTGGCAGTAAATGGGGATATTGGATGGACAAATGTATATATTAAACAGTTATCGTCAGTCCTCAGTCAATGGTATTGTACTAGAGCTATGTCCAGCAGTAGATGGAATTATAAAATTTACCATTGGTCTGTGTCACAAATCAATATCTCATGTAAAAATTGGTCTTTTAGGTTAAGAAAACTATTTATTGAAGAGGGTGTTGGAAAATTCTTTGACACTGTTGACATTTCAAATACTGATAAAGTGGGAATAAAAGATAAAGTAATAGAGAAACAGAATGTGAAACTTAAAGACAATTGGAAATGTAATCTAAATACTGAGAATGCCGTAAGAGGGAATGGAAGGAATAAATTGAGGACATACCGTTTGTTTAAGCAAGATTATAAGACAGAGTCTTATATTAAGTGTATTTTGCCTGGCGTAGGAGTGCTTATGCCTAGTTCAGATGTGGGGTTGCCCCCATACGCCTTGAAACAGGGTCGGTTTGAGGGTATTCCCCTAGAGCAAAAATATGTTCAAATTGTTATAACAATGTAATTGAAAGTGAGGAACATGTTTTAACTGTCTGCCCACTGTATGATGACTTGAGATACAATTTGTTTCGGCATATTTCTAGTTACGAACATAACTTTGACTCATAAGATAATAGGGATAAACTGTCTGTGATCTTGGGTTCCAATAATGTAGAAGTGATAAAATTTTCTGCCACAATCTGCTGTGATATTCTCTTAAGAAGAAGACGTTTTATTTTATATTCTTAGATCAATGTACATAGTGGGTGTACATTGTATAAATACACACATTTTACTGGAGATGGTATTTCAAAATGTAAATTTTCATTCTTCTAACAAGCTTTTATAGATAAGGGTTATTACCTTTTATCAATTTATAATGGAGTTCTTTCTATTTTCCTTAAGTGTTGTAATTGGAAATACTAGTATATAGACCGTAAGGGAAACTAGAGGGATTATTGGTCAGTGAGGTAAGGGCCACTTTATAAAATGAAGGTCTTTAAAGATCAGTTTTAAAATTTGTATTTTTCAACAAAAAAACATTGAATTATATTAAATAAATGATATAATTCAGTGTTTGTTGTTGCTGTCTTAGGTCTAGGTAACTGTCGTTAAAATGGTATGAATTGGTTTTCATTTACTGGCATTGCGGCCTAACCTAGCTATAAATTAGGAAGCATGTATAGAGAATAATTCTCTACTTTAATAATTATTGTATAGATTAGACCAAACTTTGTGTACAATCCAAAGGTCTGCTGGATATATCAAATTAATTGGGTCATGATAAGGTCAGATAGGTGTTATAAGTAGAGTAGGTTGATGTACAATTAAATGACCAGTCAGATAATAAGTAGTTCATTTCTTTACCCAGAGACTCTTGCAGATTAATTTAAAGTATAATGTATGTAGATGTTTTGAAATGTAAGAATTGGAACTATTCACGCGCTGATTGATGATTATGTTTTGTGTAGGTCATATAAAACCACTTAAACATCGTATATGTAATGGTCATCAATTTGATGTTCGAAAAGGATAGCCTTGAATACCTATCTTACAGTGCCATTTAATAGTAAATATTTTATGTTTTATTTTTTTGTCCATGTGTTTTTGTTTTATAATATATAGTCTCTCATATTTCTTTTAGAAAGTTTTTCATGAATGTTTTACGAATATGGATGTATATGTAATGTCATGAAAAGTGAGACTTAAACTAAATATTGTATTGTATGTTTTATCATGTCATTTGCATAATAGTTACGTAATAATTTCCGGTATATTACTTAAAACAGCAACTTCAGTGACAAGGAACCGCGTCCCCTAAGAATTCATGATAGATGTCGTTCAAGTCTGAGAAAAATATATACAACAGCTATTTGAAGTTGTAGAAAAAAACTAGATCAAATGAAAGAAAATATGACACTTTCAAATGTAAGGAACAAGTTTTATATTTGTATGATGTGTGGAAACAGACTGGGGGAATGCTTGTTCTTTCCTGGCGAAAATAAGAATAAAGCCTTTTTTACAGGTAAGATATGATTAATAACATACATATCTTTAACCAAAGTATTCTGTATAATAAATTACTTGATTAAAAGAATCTTTATTCTGGCAAACAATCCGTAATATAATGATAATTTTATGTAGGTTTACTTATTGTTGAGCGTTCTTTTGCCACACGTAAAGAGTGCATGCGCATTAAAATCAAAAACATCCGGGAAATAGCATAGCGGCCGATAGCATCGTAAAAAGGTCTATTTAAGGATTTCGTCGAAATGCGCTTTTCTTTTTAATTACTGACATGAATGATTAAAGGGATTGCCTTCATGAACCTTTGCTATTTTGTTATCAAGAAATGTCATAATACTGATATTTAAAAGCTTTTAGCAAATTTTCCTAGATAACTGTTTTGAAAAGAATTGACCAAATCTACCAAATATGTGTAGAAGTCACTTTCTTGTGGTATTTAATGGATATGTACATCAAACAGGGCGTTAGGTGCAGATAAACACTTATCTGACGGTTAGAAACACTAATTTGTACTTGAAGTGATTAAAGACTTACTGGGCTGTAACGGGCGTTTATATCAATTGTAACATTCTAGTAATTATTGCTAGTTCCTGCTTTAAATTTTACTGTTGATGTATTTTTGACATGTTAGTAAAAATGAGACAGCATGTTGTATTTAGTTAAGTAAAACTAACTTTTAGCATAAATAGTAATACAAGTTCACAGCAGTGTCATTTTGATGGTATTTTACAGCAAATGTGTCAGAAAACATCTCTCTTAGAAGATATATGACTCCTACATATGTAGTTTAATTAAAAAGATAATGCGGCGAGGGTTTGTAATCTAAAAAGGCCGGCAGGACACCGTGAACATAAAACATTTTATATAAAATACACAATAGTATTTAGGGCATTACAACCTTCAGGTAACCATAATGTACAATAACATACTTAGTAAGCAACATGAAACAGAGACAATACTATACACACATTTACATGGACATATAGTAACGTGATAAAACACTTGAAATATGCTGACCGACCGACCGATCGGTCGATTCATTCATTCATTCAGTTCATTTGAACAAATAAATATTATTTGAATGCATAATTTTCTGCTGAAAACAAAAGATTAAATGAAAGAGTAATAAAACTGAGTGACTGACTGATTTCTTTTTTCGTTCAACGAAATAGTGACAAATGAAACTGAATAAAAATGAATAAACAAGTGAAGAAAGTATGGAAGCATTTTGGAAGATTTTTTCAGAAGAAATTAAAACTATTGTTTTTAATAAACTAACATTATAAACATTGCCAATAAAGAATATAGTAAACCTTTTTAAATTTCCCAAACAGAAACTACTTAACCGCGATCAATTTCTTAATAATTATCATAAGAACAGATGCTACAAATATCACCCTATTAGTTTCACTGGCAATGCGAGAGATCTTGTTAACTCTTAAGATTTAACATTGATTATGACTGAATGAAATATACGACAAGTTAAATGATCACCAGTATACAAAACTAATAATTATTGCACAGTCACTCAAAACAGATATGCATGTACTTTTGCAATTAAAGTATACTGGTTTATCTATGTATTATGATGTTCAAATCAGCAACACTGATTATTTTTAAAACGTTTGTTTTCTTTCTTAAATTCATAAGCCAACAACAACGTGAGAGCTTTCTGTTTTAACACTTAAAACATACGTCAAAGACTTTGTTGAGATTAAAGTCAGTGTGCAACACTTAACTGGACACGGGGCTCTCGCGAGCCATTCTGATTCAATCGGCCTCGGTCGTACCTTACAATTGTAAGAATCTTTTCTCTTATTGCTGTCAGACAGAACTATGATAACTGAAATCAAAACCATAATAAATGCACCCATTAAAGATATCATGCATGTCAATAGGAAGATGACATCTTCGCTTGTTGTAACTCTCCAGTCATCCCTTATTGTTCTGAAAACTTGTGAATCTGATGAGTTTTCTTCACACTTAACACTTCTATTGTCGAAATAATCAATAAAACGATTGCAGCGTAGATTATCACCATAATGATCGTAATCGTCTTGTGAATCATCATAATGGTCGAAATAATCTTGATCGTATTGCTATAATGATCGTAATCGTCTTTTGTGTAATCATAATGAGCGTAATCATCTTGATCATCGCTATAATGATCGTAATCATCTTGTGTATCATCAAAATGGTCGTAATAATCTTGATCATCGCTATCATCTTGATCATCGCTATAATGATCGTAATCGTCTTGTGTGTAATCATAATGATCGTAATCATCTTGATCATCGCTATAATGATCGTAATCATCTTGTGTGTCATCAAAATGGTCGTAATAATCTTGATCATCGTACTCATCTTGATCATCGCTATAATGAACGTAATCGTCTTGTATGTCATCATAATGGTCCTAATAATCTTGATCATCGCTATCATCTTGATAATCGCAATACTGATCCATCTTGTGTGTCATCATAATGGTCCTAATCATCTTGATCATCGCTATTATCTTGTGTGTAATCATAATTATCGTAATCATCTTGATAATAGTTTTAATGATCGTAACCGTCTTGTGTGTTATCATAATCATCGTAATAACCTTGATCATCAAAATAATGATCGTTATCGTCTTGTTTGTCATCAAAATTATCGTAATCATCTTGATCATCGCTATAATGATCGTAATCGTCTTTTGTGTCATCATAATGATCGTAATAATCTTGATCATCGCTCTTATCTTGATAACCGCTATAACGATCGTAATCGTCTTGTGTGTAATCATAATGATCGTAATCATCTTGATCATCGCTATAATGATCGTATTTGTCTTGTGTGTCATCATGATGATCGTAATCATCTTGATCATCGCTATAATGATCGTAATTGTCTTGTGTGTCATCATAATAATCGTAATCATCGTAATAATCGCTATAATGATCGTAATCGTCTAGTGTGTCATCATAATTATCGTAGTCATCTTGACCATCGCTATAATGATCATAATCGTCTTGTGTGTCATCATAACTATCGTAATCATCTTGATCATCGCTATCATAATCGGTGTCCTCATAATAATCGTAATCATCTTGATCATCGCTATAACGATCGTAATCGTCTTGTGAGTCATCATTATGATCGTAATCGTCATCAGATGACTGTTAATTGTCGTTTATCTTCTCCTTAACAATATCAAGAGGGTGTGTTCTGATAATTGTAATGTCGCGCGATAAGCTTTGCATTCCACTTGTTGTTCCAAGACGTAACATTGCCTACAGAAATGATTATAAATGTCACTGAATATACCGTGAAATAATTACAACAAAATTAAATCCGAACGAAAAATATAATTGACGTATACCGTATCAGTAAACTTTTGAATTCCATGTATTTATGGTTTCACTACATTGCCACTTTGACTGAAACCACGAAATTTCATGAAAATGAAATTGAACGAATTCTCTTAAAATGTGTTTACATCAGATATTGTACTATGAACTTACTTTGTTATTTTCTATATGTTTACAATGGTAAATTAATGCAGATGAATTGTAGTAAAATACACACAATTATTTGATTAACACTGAAATACAAATGATGGTAAACAAGAAACCTTTTCTATTATGTCCCATTTGTCTTCAAAAACAATTTGATCAATTTCTGCCTCCTGAGAATGTTGAGTCTGAAATTATACAAGCTTATGCAAAGATTTTGAGTCTGAAATGCAATACTATGCAAAGATGTTGGGCCTGAAATACAAGACTATGCAAAGATGTTGGGTCTGAAATACAATAGTATGCAAAGATGTTGGGTCTGAAATACAAGACTATGCAAAGATGTTGGGTCTGAAATACAATACTATGCAAAGATGTTGAGTCTGAAATACAATACTATGCAAAGATGTTGGGCCTGAAATACAAGACTATGCAAATATGTTGGGTCTGAAATACAATACTATGCAAAGATGTTGAGTCTGAAATACAAGACTATGCAAAGATGTTGAGTCTGAAATACAAGAGTATGCAAAGATGTTGAGTCTGAAATACAAGACTATGCAAAGATGTTGAGTGTGAAAAACAGGACTATACAAAGATGTTGCGTCTGAAATACAAGAATATGCAACGAAGTTAAGATGTTAACGATTTCTCTTAATGTTTTCGATATGCACTGTTCATCTACATCTTAAGTTTCGTTGCTTGCTTATCTATATCTATCTAGATTTGTCCTTGTTTGTTTGTCTGTTTGTCCGTCCGTCTGTCCGCATTTGTGTCGAACACTTTCAGAATGTATTACATCCAGATTAATTAAACCTCACAGGATTGGCATTCAGCATGTGGAGATGTGCACCTGGCGTTTTAATTGGGATTTCACACAGCCAAACCAGGGTTATGGCCTTTGACTTAGTACAAAATATGCATAGAAGTACCTAAAAGTTTGTGTCGCAGTATCTCAAAAAGTATTTCACCTAGGATTATGAAACCTTATAGGAGTATTATTCAGCATGTGATGTTGTGTACCTGGGGTTTCGTTTGATATTTTACCAAGCCTTACCAGAGTTATGACCCTTGTCTTAGTCAAAAATATGCGTAAAAGGGCCTAAAAATTTGTGTCGCATATATCTTAAAATATATTTGTCCTAGGGTCATGAAACATAACAGGAATATTATTCAACATGTGAAGTTGTACACATGGGGTTTTGTCTGGGATATCTATCAGTCAGACCAGAGTTATGGCACTTGATTTAGTCAAAATATATATAAAGGGCATAAAAGTTTATATTGCAATATCTCAAAACGTACTTGACTTAGAGACATAAAACATTATAGGATTTTTATATAGCATGTGAAGTTGTGCACCTGGTGTTCTGTTTGCGATTTCACTCAGCCAGTCCAAAGTTATGGTCATTGACTTGGTGAAAAATACACATAAAGTGCTTAAAAGTTTGTGTCGCATATATCTTAAAAATATTTGACCTAGAGTCATGAAACTAAGTAGGAATATTATTTAGCATGTACATTTGTGCATGTGAGTTTTGTTTCGGATTTTACTATGCAATACCAGAGGTATGGCCTTTTACTTAGTCAAAAACATGCATTTAGGGCATAAAAGTCGGTGTCCCAAAATCGTTTGACATAGAGTCATAAAACATGAAAGGATTGTTACATAGCATTTGAAGATGTGCACCTGGTGTTCTGTTTGCGATGTATGGTCTTTGACTTAGTGAAAAATACTAATAAAGTACTTAAAAGTTTGTGTTACATATATCTTAAAACGATTACACCTGGAGTCATGAAACCATGTACAACAACAGGAAGTGGGGGCACCAGTATGGACAAACACCTAGTTTTCTTTCTGGTATGAACTGAAAAAGGGGATTTAAAACTGAATGTGTTAGATGTATTACTTGGCTATTTACATTTATAAAGGTAAGCAATGCATGGGTTTTTTTTTTCTGTAAATCATTTCATAATTCATGGAGGTTTATTCCTTCATACTGTTGTCAGTATTATAAAGATACTTTCATATTATATACACCACCAACGGATCCGCAAAATTAATTAAAAGATGCCTTTGGTAAGCAGCTGAAACAGTTAGCTCAGAAAACTAAATAATGGCATGGTTTATAGGTAAGCATACGATTTGATACAATATTTGTCTAGATTAGATTTTAATAATAAAATCAGTAGTGAGACATGAAAAATGCTATGCCATAGAAAGTAAAAGAAGATGTTATGTGGAAAATGTATTGCTTACCGAATATAAAGATCAAAACATTTAAACCGTTTCATTATTATACCGGATTGACCGATGTCTGTATAACTCTTAAAAGCATTTTTAATCATTGTACATTGGCTTGAAATGAATACTTACCTCATTTCTTATATTTCTTATTCTGACAATATCTGCTTCTGCAGAGGTTTCTGTGTCTGGTATATTACCGTTATATTGTTCCCTCCACCACTTTGATTTTTTATCTAGTCCACACGTATGTCTAAGCAAATAAACAAGCAATGAAACATCAAAGTTCTTTGAAGTTGGAGGGCCATACTGTGGGTATAAGAGACTATGCTGCTTTCTGCTGAGTATATTTTTGTTCTTTGCATATTTGATTGTCCCGATTAACTGTTGTAGTGTTTGGTGCAGTTGGGCCGGTGGTATAGAATGATCAAACCTGGCTCTTAGAACTGGAGTTCCACATTTTACCACCAACAGATGTAATCTTAGATAACAGCCTTCTTTTTTCTTCGTCTCAAGTTCAGTGGCAGTTCTACCAGTAGCCATTGCAAACACAGCTTTATTATGTTATCTGAAATAGTAATTTACATTTTATCAATTTTGTTTTCAGACTTTTTGTAGGTAAGGATGGAAAAAGTTCAGCAGGTTTCTCTTGATATGATTTTAAAAAAAAATCAAAAATACATACACTGTTATAGTTAAAGAGCCAATTGTCTTTGCTACCATAACTGTCAATGTCGCTTTTAAATGCTATTAACTGTTTTGGCATTACTCCAATACAAAAGCTACTCGGAAAAAAATCTAATACTACACGCAAAGTTACGCCCTTATGTTTAGAAAGCCTTTTGCATGTTCTACAATATCATTTGTTTTTTTTTATCGTGACCAATCCCATAACACCCACAACCCCCTCCCCCTGAAAAAAGAAGAAAAAACAACAACAACACTGTATCTTGTGTCAATGTGTGCGTGAGGTCACACATGTAGAAACTTCTATTTTTAAACCGATGTATTTGACGTGTACTATCTTAACCTTTACAAAATAATGACAAACTCACACTGCGGTTTACGAGACCCCTGTATTGAGAGACGACAAACGTATTGTATGTGAGGTGAAATAAATGACATTTCGGCATGAACAAAATTATTTCACACATATATCATAACTAGTCATAACATATCCATACATTATGAAATACACATATCTGTTTATGTATTAACATGTATATCTATACTGAAATAACTGGTCTATTGTTAACTATAGATTAAATAAACTATAACTTGATAACAAACTACATGGACTTTGAAGTTTTGCAAAACGTTGTCGACTCGCACAGGAAAAAAAACAGAAATAATAATCAGTTTTTATTACCATATTTGTAATTCTTTTCTTTTTATATTAATTTTGAATGAAAACTCTAGAAACCTGTACCCATTTGTCATCGCTTGTAAGCGAAGGTCGAGTTCCACTGAATGTTGGGTCTAATTCTTGCAAAACCTCTGAGAGTAACAAATTTTACTTTAGCTAAATGTACGTAAAATAAGTGTTCTTATCTTATATCGTCGTGAACGATAATAAAATAATGCATAAGCTTGCAAATTATACAACTTGAGTCTGTATCTAACAATTTCAATTTTGAATAGACTAAAACACCTTTACATGACCTTTTCAGTTTGGCATTGAATTTGAAATAATGCGATGTCGTCTCTAGAAGTGACTCGCAAAATCTGATTTTCAATTTTAAAAAAATCTCGCTCATGTATAGCTCGAATCATTCAAGCGTACTTAAACCAGTTTTGTAATTAATACCGCTAGGACAAAAGTTTCCCGACTATACATGTAACGCGGAGTACAAAATTATATCGTTGCATACTAATCTATAATGATAATTTGATTCCCGCGCAAACGCGAGGACGCGTATATTTCAACTGATAAAATAACAATTCATACTGCTTGTACATTACTTGACAAGCAAATATCAGTGTATTTGTTTATTTTAACTGTCAAATAAATATACGACATTTTAACCGTCAAATAATTCTATTTCCTACAACGGTTAAGTTGGATAACTTTCAAAAAATAAACATAAAAATCATTATATATTTGATCAGAAAAGTGGTAAGTTTGCAGATAAAATTTGGAAGAAAAGAGTATATGGTCAGACGTAGGACTCGAACCCACAATACTGAGATTGGGAACTGAACGCTAGCTGCACATACGCCATTATATCAGTTAAGAAATATGCAATAGTTATATCGCTATCGAATATTAATTTACGGAAATATACGGAATATTCATGAGTTCCAGGTCAATACTTACGGACAGTACGATAATTAGCGTCTCATTTACTCCATACTACTACCGACTCAATTCCAATAGAGTTAAATTAACGGTAATGCACTTAAGTAAACATATAATCTTCCTTATAAACAAAATTATAATAAGCTTGCTTTTACGATTTAACGACCTATCAGTAATATTATTACAGGTCTAAGGTTAGTCTTTCGACCACATGACATGGTGAGGCTGTATTGACGTTATTCTAGTTCTTCAGGAATTATAAATATAGGTTTAAAATTATTCTTATTCAAAAGAAAAACATTTTATCAGTCAACAAAATCGTACATTCAATATCTCCATTGTATTTGAATATATCTTGCCAAGCGATCATTTTTTTGAAAAATTGAAAACGAAAGTTAAGTTTTGAATATACTATTTCCACCAACACATCATATTAATAACAAAACACGAAATGTACCATAAAATCAAGGATAAAATGTTGAAATGTTTTTAAATAACTTACTAGACCGTTTGTAACCTGGGTATGTGTTTTTCATCTGTCATATTGGAGGAATACCAACTTTACAAAACTTCTAAAAATATCACTAAAGATATAAAGAGGTCATTAGTTTAAAACAAGGGATGTTATCATATAAAAAATTTGGACCATTTTCATTTGTCGTAACAATTTACATTGTAAGATTATTGAAAACATTAATCAAAAGGGGGTGTTGTAATTGCCAAAGTGTAAAACGTTCTCATAGTTTTTCAAAAAAAAAAAAAGAAAAAAAAAAAGAGATTCGTAAATGTTCTGTTCCATGCAGTGTAGAGTTTAGACACACTACACGTTAATGTTGTGAAAGAAATAAAACAAAGGTTGTGACTAAAAACAGAACTGGTGCGCCCGTAATATATTGCCGACTCCGGTATATACCGGATTAACTAAATTTGAAAGAAAAAATCTTGAATGTGTATATTTTGTAACAATTGTGATACTAACCCTAACCTTTAGTCAGTATCATATGCATATTATACACTAAATGCGTGCGGACATGCAAAAAATTGCGTAATTTTGCCGTGCGCTCCTATTGATATTCATTCCGGGCATGCGCAGAACAGCTGCACCAGATCTGAATGAGAAACATCGTAAAACATATACGCACTATACTTTGTACAACCTTTATTGTGCAAGCTTGTATACGATGCTCAACTGAGTGTTCATTTTCTCAATTGAAGTTGGTGAAAAGTGGCATATGTTTTCCTTCAGGGAAAACTGAAGTAATAGCAAAATGGCCCGGTTGTTCAAAACTTTAACTGTCTGTTAAACTAACCGCCGGTTAAATCATTATTCAAAATACTGGTTTTGGTTGGAAATACTAGCATGATGTTTTGATTTTATTATAAAGATTTTTTCAGCGTAAATAAATCTTAAATCACAAATTTGTTTTTCTCAGTCATCTAAAATATCAGAAAATAAATTTAAAAGTTAATGAACCGTTAGCTTAATTGCCTGATAAAGTTTCGAACAACTGGGCCTGGTTTATATAATTGGTTGATTTAACCTGCATTGAAATCCACCAATAATGGTCTTTATGGTTTTATAAAAGTTTAGGTACAGTCATTATCCTACTATTTGGTTGCTTATTTTGTAATTATCCTGACCATGTGAAATATTACATTCATACGCCGCATACGAAAACGGTTTAAAGAGTCAAATTTCTCTAATAAAATAATGATACAATGTCAAAAAGATAAACTTTTGGATGAGAAATCGTCAAAGAGACATTTTCATAGCTAAAAGCTTTTGAATAGGACAATTTGTATATCATTGCAGACGTGCTTTGTCACACATAATAATTATTATGTTATTTTCAGATATCATAGATATATCTTATAACTGTACTTAAATGTATGAAATTATCAACTATCCAATGGTCCAAATAATGTATAAAGTAAAATATTAAAGAAATCAAATAACTACACCTAGTTAAATCCTACGCGTATTGCCAAGGTTTGACACCGGTACAAGATATAGGCATTGTACCTAATTTAAAGAATATTTAAAAAATGGAATAAAAAAGTAAATATTGTCATACATGATGTCATTGCATGATACAACAACTTTTATTTTCAATGTTCTGTCATCAGTAATGGAATAATGTTCAAAAGATGATCAACAACAAATAGTCCTGCCTGTGTAAAGGGAAGGTAACTGTGTAACTAATTTGGTTACTTAAGACAGTACTAGTTATCTCCCTTATCAATTTGCATATAAAGTGTCAGAATTGACCCTAAATTGACCTATGGTCTGTTTCATGTAGCAATCAAAGAAAACACTGATGTTCTTAAATATTTATTTAATTTGTTTATAAGAAATAAAATGATTTATATAATGTTTTATGAAAATAGTACAAGTATGTTAATGAAAGTGATAAGTATGTGGTATTGCACTTCATTGACAGTAAAAAATATGAATTATATAAAAATGGAAATTTTCATGAGATAAAGAACATAGCTACAATTGATTAAAAACATAAGATCATCAAAAATAAGCCAATCAATTTCTAGGAAAAGGCAACTTCATAGTAACAGAGAACATCAAAAAGTACTGGAAAAGAGCTCAAATTCTGCCTTATAGTACTACTTCTTACTGTTTGAATAATGCCAGTTCAAATCAAAATACAACATTTTTGGAAACTTTTATGAAAGTTTTATGGAGGCTGCTAAAGACCAGTAGCCTGTAATGTGATATAAAATCTAAAATACAAAACGTTTGACTAGTACAATGGTGACATCACTTTAGTGTTTCTAAAGTAACCATGCCATTATCAAAGTTGACAGGGAACTTAAGGAAATTAACCTGCAAAGTTTCGGGAAGACTTATCAATAATATATTGTCCAGACAAACAAATCAGGACAGGCACAGGCACACCATTTGGACAACTAAGTCTTCATTTCCTTAAACTGGCATAACAAAAGTAATGACAATTTAAAATACTGAAAACATACTCATGACAAGTACAAAAGGGCCAACATTTCTGAGTCATAGAACTTTCTGATCTTATGATGCCTAATGAGGTACCATGTTACATAAAATATTGCTATGGTAAGAAAAGGACAATAATTATGAAAAAAACCAAATGCAGTTATGGAACTAGTGCATTTAATGTCAAATTATTACAGTTTGCAATTGTAAGAAGTTTGATACATTTTTCATTAACAAAGTGGAGGGTGTTTTAGGTATTTTTATGACAAAACATGTCTCCCACCTATGTATACCTTTAGCTATGGCGGCTATTTTGTGCAGCAAAATGGAAAGTGTCGGTGATTTGCAAAAATACACTTGGTACTGTTCACTCCTGTGAAGTTTCATCAAAATCTCTTAAGTAGTTTTAACCTGTGAAAGCCGACAAGATTTTTCTATTTTTAGCTCTGGCTGCAATTTAGTGCATCGAAACGAAACATGCAAGCGATATGCACAACACAATGTTTGGTACTGATCAGTCCTGTGAAGATTCATCAAAATCTGGCCAGCAGCTTGTCCACTTAAAGCCAGACAGGCTTAATGCGGATAGACGAGAAGGCATAAACAATACCTCTCCACACCTTTAGATGAGACATAATTCCGAGATAAAACCTTACATACAACACTTGACAAAATCAGGATGCTAAAAAATGGATGTGCAATACCTCTACCTATTCTTCAGTGAAATGAAAAAGGACAAAACACAAGTAATATGGAGGAGTTATGGGCCATGACACGTACGATAAACAAATGTTTTAAGACTGAAGAAAATGCATTGATTAGTTAATTTACATTAGTATTTTCGTTCAATATAAACTTTGTCATACTAAAATGATATTGCAGTTATAATGACCAATCACTTTTTAGATTTATGAAAGAAAAAAAAACAACAATTTATGCCAACCTTAAACTTACAACTTTAAAAGCGAAAATTATCAAACGTTTTACTGTGGCATTGCATGAAATTAAATTTTGTCACCATACAAATAATTAATGATTTTAATAATACTGATCACTATGGTCTTAAGTTTGATTTGTGAACATACTGTGCTATAAGCTGAGACAAAACAGTACTGATACACTACAAGACACAGTATTTTGAAAATTATAACAGTGTAATGTTTACATATTCTCAAAGTTTCTGAATCACATTTACATGCACGGCTGGACAGGACTTGCTGCTCTCTACAGGTGTGTCCTACAATAACAGCAAATATGTAACAAAGTTTATTTAGAAGGCTCCTCTATACTAAACTGTGCAAGCTGCAGACACTGATCTTGAACAATAGCTGAACGGTGACACTGAAGATTTCACAGGTATATATCTGAAGAAAGAAATGCATATTATAGTAACTCTGTATTCGAGGTGTCTGCAGCTCTTTAATATTCAAAATATGTATATTTCTGAATATAAGGTAGAATAAAAGTGTTACTGGATTAATAAAACTTCAACATATCTTATGCATAAGACCCATTTTAGTAGAATATATCAAGAGGCCAATAGTGACCCTAAGTCACTCACTTGACCTTACTATTTGACCTAAAATATATGTATGACACTTTTTATTTTGGAATATTATGATGGCAGGCTATATTTTATTCTATATCTTAAATACTTTGAAAATAACACACCTTATACTTGACATTTCATAATTTATATCTTACATTCACCTTTTTAAGCTTATAACAATAGAATTGTGTTTACCTTTTTGATTAATTTCAGGAGAAAAATGTAAGATATTTGTAAAGTTACATTCATAAGTCTGTAATTATTTGGTATTGTATAATTTCTTTTTGTAAGTGTAAAGTTTATATATCATACTTGACCCTTGGTCTCATGTGAAATAAACTTTACACAAGCCTCTAGAAGTGATATATACCAAATCAATAACTGAATTACATTGTAACTCTTTGAATATTCTAAATAATTACCTGAAGGTATCAATATCTGTGTTTAATTAAGTCATACAGATCAACACTGGCATTCTCATCATATGAATCCACAGAACATTTTACACTGAAATAAAGAAACAATTTCCTACAAATTTTGTACTTCAATTACTGAATTTTACAGATTTTACATTAAATTACGACTCTAATCCATTGAAAACATCAAGTGACAGATATCAAGAAAACATTGCATTAAAAAGATATTTAAACAAAATGGTTAATGCTATAGTGTATGTAAAAGCTTTGAAACATGGTTAGTGGCTAACAATAGTAGTTCTTTTATCTCTGTATCATATGAAAGGCTAAGAGTTAAGAAGTCTGAATAGATATCTTTACCTAAGTCAAAATTTCTTGATTCAAAATGGTTGGCTGTACCATCCTTCATGAAACTTCATAAACTTCATAAAGTCATTTTAATGACATTTACAATGTGTATCTGTTACATGTTTAGGGGAATGTAATTTTAATAACTGGCATTATATTACCCTTGTCATGTTAAACTTGTTAAAGCGTATCATTTGTACATCATTGTACCATCAGACCATCTTTCACTTCTGTCAACCTGACTAGACATGTTGGACACCCTGAAATATATAAATGATAAAATCTGTGAACAGTTAACAATCATCATGCAAAAACCATAACACCATCTTTATAAAATCACCTTAACACCTTGATCTTAAAAAATATTATTATTTCAAATTATTATTGTCCATTTACGTATAATGTATCCCATCCATAATCATTACATGACTCTTTGTATAATTTACCAGTTCATAGTTTGGAATGGCTTCCAGTCTAAATCCAGAAGTTGAAGAAAAACAAATTATGAAAGTTTATTTATGGTGTCATTTAAAAGAATGACCTGCCTGTTAATTGTCAACTGTTTGCTCTTTTTAATATTGATAGGCAATTGCATTTTATCAAATGTTGTCTAATATATATATCAACTGTCAATAGTTTACAAGACTTTCAGGGTTTTTTCTAGCTAATTTGGAACATAGCCTATACCCCCAAAAATTGGGATTTTTGACGTGTAAATGTTCCAAATTTGGAAATATTTAGTCCCATTAGATATAGTAAGGATGTGTTTAAGCACTTACTTATACACTTGTTTCACATTGTACAACCTCTTTAACATACATCCATTACAAAATTGTCCATAATTTGGTCAATGTTTGTGCAATTTTGATGATTTTTTATTCAGAATATAGATTGGGAATTTTTGTACTCATTTCGGGAAAACTACATACTTTTTGGCATTGGGAATATAGCCGAATAACGGCTATAAAAACGGCCGAAAAAAAACCCCTGCAAGTGTTAATTAGATGTCACTGACTTGTTTACTCTCAACATCATAAAGAGAGATAAAACTACATGTAAATTGTAAAACATTGTATGAGATACCCTTCCATCCTGCATAAATTGCCTTTAAAAAGAAATTACATAGAAGTATTATCCCACTGTTTTGACTGGCCATGCTCTATCTAATTTTTCAAGCTTCTGCAGCCACTTTAATGTGTCATCTGTTCGCTTGTACTTCTGTCTGAAATGAGGTAAGTATATTAATATAATATTTCAATAACTTATAATAAATATATTATGTTATTCTTTTCCTACAGTTTGCAACAGTTTATTTTGAAAATTCATTTTATCTCAATTACATTCTGTTCTGACTACAGCTAAAATACGTAGAACAGACTATAAGCTATTATAAGGTCAAAGGTCACTCTAAAAGGAAAAATCGGTAAACTTAGGCCCAGTTAATCAAAGATGCTTTAAATAAGCTGTCATTTCACACATTAATTTGCCATAGGATTATGTATCTACAAACAAAAAACAAGAAAAAAACAAGAAAAAACAAATTAATAGAAAGAACATTTTTGGGCAATTTAAAAAGCGACAGTGAAAGTAGAAAGTCAATATTTTCTTATCGACTTTTCTTTCATAATTTCCATGTAAAGCGTAACAGTTTACTTTCATACTGTATTGAATAACATAAACATTATACTTACCGTTTAAATGCATGAAAAATCCTCATGGTACCCGTAAACTTATAATTTGTTGATAACCTCTCAGTTTTCGGCCGTTTTCACGTGAAAATACGAAACCGGTGTTGACACAAATGTTCTACTTCCGGCGGTATTCGATTGCGTAATCGGCTCTAGTACTATGTCTACAAGATATACGATATTACAGTATCTGATAACCAATTCACAGCGAGATAAATATGCTCTTTCTTTATAATCGGTGATTACAGTTTTTTTCAATGGCCTTATATGTAACTAAATTATATGTATTATATTTCAGAAGACCTTAAACAACATTTTAAAAAATTGTCCAATCAAGAATTTAGTGTAATACTTGGTTTTAGATGTCGTTGAAATATATCAACAATCACGCTATGTTTTTAACATTTTTTTATGATATAATATTGTTGGTAAAATGTCTATCCAATGTTTATGTTAAAGCCTGAAGTTTTTTCGCGCTTCTCTATCATGAACAGGCGATACGCGAAGCGCGGAATCATGATGGCAAAGCGCGAAAACATGATGGCAAAGCGCGAGATCACGACGACGAAGCGTGAAGTGGACAATTTTCACATGAGCGAAATCACGATGGCAAAGCACGAAATTGCTAAAGTTTCGCGATCTTGCCATTCGCCAACGTTATTTCGCATATCGTTAAAGAAAGCGATGCATGAAGCGCGAAGCGCGAGATCACGATGGCGAAACTGTGAAAAAATTAAAATTATATGTATTATATTTCAGAAGACCTTAAACAACATTTTAAAAAATTGTCCAATCAAGAATTTAGTGTAATACTTGGTTTTAGATGTCGTTGAAATATATCAACAATCACGCTATGTTTTTAACATTTTTTTATGATATAATATTGTTGGTAAAATGTCTATCCAATGTTTATGTTAAAGCCTGAAGTTTTTTCGCGCTTCTCTATCATGAACAGGCGATACGCGAAGCGCGGAATCATGATGGCAAAGCGCGAATACATGATGGCAAAGCGCGAGATCACGACGACGAAGCGTGAAGTGGACAATTTTCACATGAGCGAAATCACGATGGCAAAGCACGAAATTGCTAAAGTTTCGCGATCTTGCCATTCGCCAACGTTATTTCGCATATCGTTAAAGAAAGCGATGCATGAAGCGCGAAGCGCGAGTTCACGATGGCGAAACTGTGAAAAAATTAAAAAGGTGTAAGAAACATTTTACAGAATACTGTTTTAGTTAAAAAAAGATAAGAGAAATGCCTATAACAAAGTTGACGCAATGAAGACGTCGCTATACCGGTAAGCTTTTCCTATGCTAGGTATCAGTTTCAGATTTGGTACATTTGTATCAGCATCATGAAACTTAGCATGTCTTTTTTGACTAGTCTAGTATTCAGTTCAGAGATATGGCAGAATCCTTATAACAACTATCGTATATATACTTATAGACATATTTCTTGAATGATATACCCAATCACAATTATATTTTCAAAGTGTGACACCACTAACCTTTTTTTTTAAATAGTACTTGCACATATAAAAGATGGATCACTAAACCATAGTTTGCATGTGCAATATTACGTACATACCTAGTAAAATAAAACATTTTATATAAACAATTAACAAAGATGAAGGTTTTTGTGCAATGTTTTTGCTTCAAACACACGCTAAAATGCACCATTTGCCGTTTTCACATAGATGAATAATCAAGGGGAGGATACAACGACCCCCATTACCTCTTCGTACTGTGAAAAATGTCCAAGCTACGCGTCTGCCTTTCATGGTCCTGTTGCGAAGTTTTGCTACGCTGTGCACATAGAAATCACCAGAATTAAAACATATTCAAACAACATCTCCTTAACCACCGGTTTGATTTTGAAATTATTCCACAGATATGATTCTTGGGTAAACCTCTCCCAATGTTGTTCAAATAATTCCAATTTATGTAAAAAAACATGACCATGTGATGTCGTGGTCGTTTTTCGTTATATATAAATACTGCTTGGGTAGCGCTCTACCAAGAACATTCTATAAATTCTGATTCGTCAGAATATAGCTGCTAGAGGACGATATCAATATATAACGCATATATTTGTCCAATAACATCGCATCACACAGGGACCGTTCTACACATGCATTTACGCGAATATTTATTTTTTAGAATATAGATTGATTAATTATTTGACAGACTGATTGACTGACTGACTGACTGACTGACTGGTAATAATGACTACTGTAAGACATTTACTTTTGCTATATTCGCAAAGTTTCATCGTCCGCAAATATGCAAAATCATTTTCGGATTCCCTTTTCTAAACGTCACTGATTCAACATTTATAAAAACAGGACATATCAGAGTAAATTCGCAAAAAAAGTAATTCACAGTTTTAACATGAATAAATATATCATACTGACAATTTAATGCGCAAACAAATGACCGGCTGAATAATTAAGAATGATTGATTTAGTAAGTATGAAATAAAACTAAATTAATAGGACAGAACAGACAGAATATTTTATTGACGTAAACTGTACAGTTTTTTGTCATAAATACAATATATACACATACATCAAAATATTGTCATGTGATTTTATACAAATGACAAAAAGCGTAAGCATTTTTGAATGAAATAATTGAATTTACATGTAATATAGATTGTTATGGAGGATGAGTCTTAAACATTTAACAACTATACATGGAAGTATCAACTGGATACGTAGAGCTAAAAGTTTACCACTATTTACAATAAAGATGTTCTCAGTATAAATGCATGATAAATGAATTAAGACAAATTTTTAATAACAACTTGTTTATCACTATTGAGAAGTTCAATAAATTTCATTACATTTGGCCTTCTGTAATAATATGATTTTAAATATGTTTTCTTATATTCTCATACAATGGGCACACTATTATAAAATGGTATTCGTCTTCTATATCTCTGTTGACAAAATATGCAGTAACGCAGATTTCTATCTGTTCTATTTCTAGAGTAATGGCCTGTTTCAATTGCTAATTTATGCGAGGATAGTCTTAACCTAGCTAAAGCACTCCTGTATTTAAACGGTAATAAATCTAAATATTTTTCAAATAAAAAACTAGTTTTAAAATTTTTGTACATATCTAATGTTCCACAATCGTTCATACGTTGGCACCAATTCTGCTTAAAAGTATCTAATACACGTTCTTTAAAGGCTAGGTGGAACTTATCTAAGTCTACCAACGTTGGATTATTCCATACATAGGAAAAGCCAAAATTGTCTAAAAGACATTTCACCTGATAAGCCCAATTATTTCTATTATTTTTACTAACAAGAAAATATTCATACAATTTGACTAATAAAATATTTGAAGATGAAACAATTTTACCCCAGTACTTTATTATTTGTAAATATCTATTTATATATAACGGATAACGCCCTAGTTTTCCATATACACCTATATTGCTTGACGATGTTTTGACATTCAGTAAAGATTTGCAGAACATAAGGTGAATACGTTCAATTTCTTTCGATTTTCCAAACCCCCATATTGCACAACCATAATTAAGAGTAGAACCAACAAAAGCATCAAATAACTGACATTTAACACTGGGTTTTAAACTTAAACCTTTAATATTATTCATTAAAACATTTAAAGCTTTGAGCCCTTTATCACCCAAGGTTTCTTGATTTAACACAAAAGTACCTGTATAATTGAAAACTATCCCAAGATAATTAAAATTATCAACAATATCCAGTTCCTGATTATTGTAATGCCACTTTTCATTACTTTTAACTGGACCCCTCTTTCTAAAAAACATAATCTTTGTCTTTAGAGTATTTACTTCAAGTCCCCATTTGTTACAGTATGTACTTAAAAGATCTAGACTATTTTGCAAATCGACCAAAGTATCTCCTAAAATGACCATGTCATCTGCAAACAACATAAGTATAAATGTGATATCATCTAAACTTAAGCCACTGTCGGGCTGTTGTTGTAAAAACCGTTCAAGATCATCAACAAATAATGAAAACAGCAAAGGAGGAGTGAGTCATTACCTCCCCTTGTTTTAATCCTACAGCACATTCAAAATACTCAGAATAGGAACTACAACATTTAACACAAACCTTTACTTGTGAATACATATCTCTAACAATTCTTAGTAATTTTCCATCAATGCCTAATTTAAACAACTTTAGCCAAAGACCATTTAAATAAACAGAGTCAAGTGCCCTTTTCATATCTACCATACAACAATACTAACGATTTTTTTTCGTTTAAAATCTTCTGTATATTAGCATTTAACACAAACGCAGCATCAACAGTGGAACGACCCTTGCGAAATCCAAACTGCGCATCGCTCAAAATATCATTATTTTCTACCCAGTGGCTAACACGCTTATTTAAAATTCCAGTGAATATGTTTGATAAACAACTTACAAGCGTTACGCCTCTGTAATTCTGAACATTGCAAGGATCGTTCTTTTTAAATACAGGCACAATTATACCCCTGGACCACTCCAAAAGGAAAATGTCCAGAATTCAATACAGCATTGAATATATCAACTAAATGAGATGGTTTCCCCCTACGAACTACACGATCACCAGCTGAATTAATACACAATCAAATGCAATAGGCCTATTCAGACAAATAAAAGAGGGTGTAAAAATTAGAAATATATACATATGTAATTGTTTTAATAAACTCGGTTTTGGTGAATGTCATGCAAGATCGACACAAGATGTTGTCGAAATTAGTGTCTGCTGAAAATCCGAATCTGGTGCATGTGGAATGTCGGATATCGTGCCAGCCTGACATTGAATCTTTGCGAATGTTGAATGTCGTATCAGCTCGACACTGAATCTTTGCGAATGTTGAATGTCGTATCAGCTCGACACTGAATCTTTGCGAATGTTGAATGTCGTATTAGCTCGTTGTATCTCGAACGTGGTGACAATTTTATGCGTCTTACCGTAAATTACAGTCGTTTGAAATAAATGTGAGCAGGATTTGGCGCTATGTTAAACTGATAAAACTACAATAAGTGTTTCCAAAATTATAGCAATAACACGGATAAAAATCTTTTATACGTTTCAAGAAGGAGATTACTTATTCGTTTTTTTTTCGTAATCTTTTTCCATTCATACTTTATTTTTCTCAAAGCTTGTTAAAAAAGTTTCCTCGATTCTTTACACCTATATTTCCTTACTTAAATTCATAAAAGTCAAAATCGCAATCTCTATTGCCGTAGTGATTGTAATTTTCTTACAGGTCTTAATTATTTATTAAGACTGTCGTTTTAAGCGTCTAAAGGGTCCTGAAATTTTTCATAATGGTCACGGTTCCTTGCTCATCTTGCTTCGTAACCACCATCATAAAATACCTAACACCAACCATGCAAATCAGACCAACCATTCCAACAATACTCTTCATCGTTAGATGATTCGTACCCGTCTTGCAATTCATCATAAAGGTCGCAATCATCTTGCCATTCATCCTGTGAATTACCATAACCTTCATAATCATCTTGCTCATCCCAGAAAACTTCATATTCCTCCATTTGCAATTCATCAACCCAGTCGGAATCATTTTGCCCATCTATGAAAGCCTCCAGTTCCTCTCGCAACTGATAGTTGTAGTCGTATTTTTTTGGCTTATCATTGAAGACTTCGTAATCTTCATGTAATTTATCATGAATGTCGTTATAACGCTGCTTATGCCTGAAAGATTCGTACCTGTCTTTCAATTTATGATAACAGTAGTTAACAGTTTGTTCATCTACAAAAGCTTTAAATTCGTCCTGCAGTTCGTTATTAGTGTCGTCAAGGTCTTGCCAATTCATGAAATCATCGCATTCCTCTGGCAGATCCCAAGCCATGATATTAACTAAAAATGTAATTAAAATATCAATTTCAAGTTAGGTACAACAATATCCACATTAGCATGGATATATTTTACATATGATATTATCCAGTTTTACAGGGTTTACAGGGTTTAATCAAAATCGTTAGCTTTCATTACGAAATAAAGTATAAGACTTAGTAATTTATTTGGTGTTTTCTACAATGAAAAATGAATAAACAAACTAAAATGCCATTTTATCAAATAGTACTAAACAAGCAATATGGTGTTTGACACAGTCATTTGATATACATATATAGACTCTAATCATTTTTACTGTAAATATCCCGCATGCTTCAACAAATACATATAAAGTCATGTCTAGTGTATCGCAATGCTATTTGATAAAGCATTAATATATTTCTGCTACAGATTCTGTTATGTTTTAAAAGCAGTAATAATTGCATGTTTTGAGCTGAAAACTACTGATAGTGTTCGATGTTTAGAAATACTTTGTATATTGAAGTCAGTAGGTAGTGAAGTTCAGGTTAAGATACGTAAATAAAATTTATACAGTAAATAATGTAATAAACAACCAAAATCAACATTTTCAAATAACGAAAGATGTTTCTAAAAAAAAAGACGTTGATAAAACCACTTAAAAAGCATACAAAACCTTACAGTTGTTGAAATTTCAAAGTCCACCAATACGTGACTTTTTAAGAATATATAACATATTATTATGTAAATATGAACATAATGTGGAAAATACGGGTTGTATTCCTTTTCGAACGCCCCACATAACAACTAACAATAATTCTGTTGCACGACATTTCTTTTGAAAAGGAAACGCATAACGACTTTTAGCTTTTTATTTTCATGCAGATTAAATATGCTAGATATTCTTTATTTGAGAATCAAAATATTACACTTTTAACAGATTATTTTCCTGTCGAATATACATCAAAAAGATAAAACCTCTTCAATAATATAACCGACTGTCAACCTTATATAAAACATGCCAAATCGCTGTAAACTGGAAACATATTCTGATTAAATTTTACTGCTGATCATGTTGAATTCTGATAACACCAAATGTGCTTGCAAAATAAAATGCTACAAAACCAATTAGTTGTTCTTTAGCCAAGAAAATATGCATCTTTGTTTTTCATAATCTAAATTGACAAATCAACCTTATGCTTAATTCTAAGGTAAAATAATTTAATTATTAAAAATAACTTAGATATACCTACATTTTATTATGCTTTTGTCCACTCAGCAATGCACATATTTAATAACAGAAAATGAAAGTTTGTAACAGGAATAATTATCCACACTGCCTAACATTATCTATGTAAAAAGCACAAAACAATTCTATCTGAAGTTTACTATTTACCTATACAAGAAATCAGCCGGTTTATCATTTTGCTAAATCAATCTATTCAATAAGCACAATAAGCATTATTTAAACTTAATCGATCGGTATTCGTACCTGTTCATATTCATCGATCAAAAACTGGATCTGGTATTTAGTACTGGTATTATTCAGACCCATACAGACAACTTCTCTGATAAGGTAAAGAATGGGTACCTGACCACAAAATCTTGGCCAAGATTACCAAAAAATCTGCCAGGAGATAGTCAGTCAAGATAACTTCCGTTTGTTCAGTGTATGTTCAAATGAACTTGCACAGAAGTGTAGTGACCTTTTCATCGATAAAATTAAAAACACTAGGAATGACTGATTCACTGTGTATATGCATCGGATCCCTCTGTGTGGTAAATAAGAAAATGGATCCCTCTCTGTTCGCACACAGGACGACTTTCCTTGAATATAGAAAGTATCTAATACCTTAGATGTGAAACCGTTGATCCCATCTTATTTGTAAATACACAATATGTGGTTATTTTCATCATATTTCTTCAAAAACAATTTACTTTCGATTCTCAAACACAATTAATTTTTCTATCGCCACTGGCGCCCTCTCAATTTAACTTCAGTGTAAGAGTTAAGAGATGGTGTTCGTATTTAAAAGCACCACAACAGTTAAAGGCTATGTACGAGTATTGCAGCGGAAATAAATTGCACGACTTTAAGGACGCAATATTCTTCCGCTAAAAACGAGTGCATATTTACCGATTTCTTTTGGATTTAACGTCGCACTGACACATGATAGGTCATATGGCGACTTTCCAGCTTTAGTGGTGGAGGAAGACCCCAGGTGCCCCTCCGTGCATTATTTCATCACGAGCGGGCACTTGGGTAGAACCAGTTTACCTATGCAAAGATGATAAACTTTTTATTACATACGCATACAATGTAATGTAACTATTATAAATTTGTTCAATAGTCTGAATAAGATTTACGATACTGAACTAAATAAAAGAATTTATGCCACGACACATATTCAGTTACGTTACGCATCCAATATGAAATTCAGGCGTCAGTGTATGGAAAAATATCGATATTTCCGCTACGTACCTAGGATACAGTATGGGTCCATAAGCCATATACACAATTATAATGTTTTCTGAGAAAAAAGAATAGCTATGCATGAATGGTCCCTCTTTGTATCAAATCAAATTATACAAATTCTAGTTTAAAAGTTACTTGAGTATCACTAAGGTACAGGTTAATTTGATAATTAAATTTAAATACGCATGTTATGTGAAATTGCTGATTTATCTTCAATTTAAAAGCATATTAAGGGAAGTAAAACACCACGATTTATTTCCCTTAGAAAAAGAATACCATATCAAAAGTTGAGGGTGCCGGAGTCGATAGAAAATTTAGTCGAAGAGGGTTCCCGTGCCGAGTGCAGAGTCAAAAGTGATCCTGTGAGGCAAAATTGTACCCTGCTACCTTAAGGGAAATCTGCCAAAATTAAATTTCGAACGAACCCATAAATCTGTGCAGTTTCACATAGTTTAGAACCTCTTCTTCGATATTCTAAACTTTCTGGGGACTTAAAACGCTACCTGGTGGTACAACAGCTCAAAAATGTTACGATGAGGACACATAAAAGTATAAAAGTCAATATACACGCATCCGATTTTTTTAAAATTATAGCACCATTTACAGGGTTCTTGTACGGTAAAAACATCATTTTTATCATTATTAACCCACATACATGTAGCGTATAGTTGGCCCACCAGTTATGCATTTCGTCAATCAAGGGGTTGTTCGGATGGTGGAGACCACGTGAAATAGGAAAATAGGGGGTGGGGACATTTAATTTTCGCAAAATGATGCAAAATTGCCAATTTATCATTCCTAATGACAAAATACGTTAAATCATGCCAGAAAATGTAAAAACGGATGTGTCGAAAGTTCTTTGTCTGGTAGCGACAAAATTTAAACTTTGTGTACTGACTGAGAATCAAGTTTGAAACGGAATTATGTATTAAAAATCATAGGTACCGGTGCTTAATCTTGAATTGTCTGCCCTTGAAAATCAGAAAATACTTTAAAAAATCCAATTTTCAAAGGCAGATAATTCAAGATTAAATCAAGGAAAGTGTGCATTTTAATTTACATGTATATTTCTATTTCAGTCATCATTTGCATTCATTATATAAAGTTTAAAGAAATTCGGTCCATGGAAAAGAACAAGACTTTGAGGTATAATTTCGTCATGTTTGTAGTCAAGGACATTTGCCATAGTGTCTATATTGACATGGGGCAAAATTTTCTTACAGACAGAAATTCTTCTTAAAACTTTGTTTGCTGACGGAGAATCAAATCAAAAACAGAAATACAAAATAAAGTAAATCATAGGTACCCAGCCTTGGTCATAAATTGTCTGCCCTTGAAAGTTTGAAAATACTGAAAAATCTATTTTCAAGGACAGATAATTCAAGATCAAGCACCGGTACCTATGATTTTTAATACATATTTCCGTTTTAAACTTGATTCTCAGTCAGTACACAAAGTTTAAAGAAATTCTGTCGCCAGGAATATTTTTGCCTATATACATTTAGAAAACTGTCAGATGTGTCTTTAGTGTCTTTAACTATCTGCTAGGAATTCTTAAATCATTTAAAGAAGTAAAAGAATTTTCAAAATCGGCAAAAAGATAAGAAAGTTATATGCATTTGAATTTTTGATGAAAATGTCGGCCATTTTGTTTCCATGTCGACGAAAAACCATGACAGTTTTATTGAATTTCTAGATACATATTTGAACTGTATTTACTTATTTCTGAAAATAATTTCTATACTTATTTAAGTTATAATAAAAGAAATTACCATGTTTTACATCTTTCACTCAAGAAACACAAGAAATTTATTTATTTAAAAAGTTTATTTGCTAAATAAAGAATTCAACAGTGTGTAAATGACGTCATAAACACACTAAATGGCTGCCTCCATGGTCAGCCATTTTCTTACATTTCAGACTGCTAAATCTTATTTAATAGTGGTCCGATTTAAAAAGTTCTTTTCAGCGTTTTGAAAGACTCGAGCATTTTCGCTCTAAAACTGACCCACAGTATTTAATTTTTCCTTTTTATAAATTTCATAATAATAATGTTTCAGCTAGGTTGTCTAAAGAACGTTACTTTTTTGATATATTTAAGCCAAAACTAAACAAATATTGATGACGTCATAAAATAACGTTGCGCACACATGTGTACACATGTGACGTTGCGTAGCAACTACAAATTTTTTTATGTCTGCCCTGATGATTATGATATGAAACCGGTAGGTGGACAGAAATACAGATAGAGGAAACCCATTGGATGTTTTTCTTTTTTATTTATTATATACTTGTCCAGGAGTAACTTTTAATATATATATATATATTCAACTTATTGTCAGGCATTCCTTGCCCTTTAATGTTCCCAAATCTTTAATCATTATTACAAAACAGACTTCAAACACTATTATATGCGGGAGTTTATTAGTACGCATTTATCAAATTAAATCGGTCGCGCAGTATACGAAACTGGAATCGAAACTGCAGTTGGTCCATGACTGTTCTGAAAACGAAAGAAATTATAACTATTATCTTTTAAATGTTGGTTGTCATAAAACAAAGTAAAAACATTGAAACATATGTATATAAATGAAAAGAAGTTTTAAATAGGCGTAAAATTTTTTGACTAAGCGTACAGTCCGGATTTTAAAAATTTCGATTAATGGGCCAGTAATGTATCGAATAGTGGGACAGTGTAAATCGGCATACATGTCTCAGAAAAACACATTTTTCTAAAAACGTATTCTTTACCATAGAATTATGCTAGTATTTATCGATGCGTAAGACATTTGTCTACGAAGTAGCAAAGGTTTCAATTCTTTGCAAAAGCTCAAGATACAGGTATTTCAAAGAATTAATAGTTTCATTACAAAATCGAACAAGTATCAGCAAGTTATTTGACTTGAAATTCAGTATATAATGATTTTTATCAGGCGTGTTTTGTATCTAAGTAAACAGTAGCTCTTTGACAATACGTAAACTAACAAATACACTTACTTTATAGGATAGTAATGAAATAAACAAAGAAAATCTAAGTCATCCGCGACAGCAAAATTTGTGTATTGATTTTTGAACGCCTAGTTTTGTCGACTTCCGTTTAGGAGTACAGAGAGTCTATACACTGTGAATATGTTATCATTGTGACTCACCGACTTTGTTTTGCTATCTATTCTGTTCAAGGTAAATCGTCATTGGAATGCCTGACTTGACCTAGGATTGAGTAAAACAGCTAATAATCTCAGACATAAACAACATAGATTGTGTATATGGACAAACTGACTTAAGTACTTGATTTTCTAAACGAAGATCTGAAAACGACCCATTCACATTCGTCTTCTGTATATTTTGGATTTCCAGTATTGCTATTTTTATTTCATCCAATCAGACGACTTGTTCGAATGTCAAAGAGTAAGAAAAATGTGCAATCATTCCAGGGCTGGAACCCGGGACCCTTCTCTTACAAAGCAAGTGGCCTACCGACTGAGCTAACCGGCTATCTGATATATTATGATATAAGAATTGTAAATATCAAAAGTCAAGGCTACAGGTAGATTTGCAAGATGTTGTAAGTTAGGCTCTGATTGGTTAGCGAAAGGGTCGTCAGAACGAGGCAATGAATAGGTCGTTCTCAGATCCTATGCGTAGCGTTATAGGATATGTACTTTAGTCAGATTGTGTATATGGATAGCTATCTAACAACATTTTTAATGATGCATGGGAAAGGATCAAATACAAAACCTAACGAAAAATGAGACTCAAAATTAGACAAGTACTTTATATAAATGGTTTATCTTTTATATGGTCTAGCACTGCATTATTTGCATATAATAATACACGAACACAACTTACAGCTCCTACGTTGCTAAAACAGAGACATATAAAAAGCACAAACTTGTCTACATATTATCTAAAAACTAGATCTAAACGAAGAATTACAACAACTATCAAAAGACAAATGGAGCCTGTTTTACATCATTTGGATGCTAATTCAGTGCGAAAGGTAAACCCAACTAAATACTAAAACTTGTACCATAAAACTGTTGCTTCAGAACAAAAGGATACATAGTCAAATGGCTATGTGAAAAATATTAGTGCTAATGAGTTTTGTCTGAAATACCTTAAAAACGAGAAAATTACTATAGAGATACCCCTTTTACATACGTTAAATTGATAGTTCTTTCAGTAAGCAATAACAAGCCTTAGCACTACATAACAAACATTAATCTGCGAGGATGTCACTATAGTGTCACGGTTTATTGCTAAAAACGTAACTAAACATCATAACAATTTCATATGAATAGGTGTGTTCTTTTAATGTCAGTTGGTGATTGTTTTGTTGTTTTTTTGTGGGTTTTTTTAGCTCACCTGTCACGTGATCACCATTCGTCAGTCGTCCGTCCGTCCGCCCACAATTTCTTGTGAACACGATAGAGACCATATTTTGCAATCAATTTTTTATCAAACTTGCACATAACTTGTATTGGCATAATATCTCGATTCCTTTCGAAATCTGGCCAGATCCCATCATGGGTTCGAGAGTTATGGCCCCTTAAAGGGCCAAGATTTGCTATTTTTGGCTTGTGAACATGATAGAGACCACATTTTGCAATCACCTTTAATCAAACTTGCACACAACTTGTATTGGCATAATATCTCGTCTCCTTTCGTAAACTGACCAGATCTCACCATGGGTTCCAGAGTTATGGTCCCATATGGTCCCTTAAAAGGCCGAGATTGGCTATTTTTCCTTGTGAACACGATAGAGACCACATTTTGCAATCAGCTTTAATCAGTCCTGCACATAACTTGTATTGGTATAATATTTCGGTTCATTTCGAAAACTGGTCAGAACCCATAATGGGGTTCAAGAGTTATGGCCCCTTAAAGGGCCAAAATTTGCTATTTTTGCTATTGCGGCTACATAGAGACTTCATTTATCGTTTGATTTGATACGACCTTGCATGCAAAATATCTTCAACAACAATAAATCTTGGATTCCACGATGAATCTGCCAGATCCAATCAGGGGTTCTGAAGTTATGGCCCCTGACTGACCCCTGAAAGAGCCAAAATTTGTTAATTATTACCTTTTGAAGACGATAGAAGTGACATCATATATTTGATTGTAACGATACTTACACACAACTTAAGTCACAATAAGATCTCGGTTCCATTCGAAACCTGATAGATTCCATTATGGGTCCTAAGGTTAATGTCCCTGAAAGGGGCAAAATTTTCTACTTTGGCCCTTTCAGCCTTAAAGGTTTCATTTATACTTTGATTTGATACAAACTTGTACAAAATGATTATCTTGATGATTTCTAGGCATGAATCGAAACTGGTTCATGTTGGGTCAAAAACTAGGTCATCAGGTCAAATCAATGGAAAAGCTTATTAACAACCTAGAGGCCATATTTATGACCATATCTTCATGAAACTTGTTGCGAATGTTGATCTTACTAATTTTTATGACAAGTTCGAAATTGGGTCATATAAGATCACAGACTAGGTCACTCGGTCAAATCAAAGAAAAAGCTTGATAACACTCTTGAGGCCACATTTATGACCCTATCTTCATGAAACTTTGTCAGAATGTTTATCTTGATGATTCCTAAGCCAAGTTTGAAACTGGGTCTTATGGATAAAATACTTGGTCACCCGGTCAAATCAAAGGTAAAGCTTGTTAACACTTTCGTCCATTTGAAGTGCATGAAACGTGGTCAGAATGTTTGTCTGCATGAAATATCAGAAGAATTTGTATCTGGGTCATTTGGGGTCAAAAACTAGGTCACCAGGTCAAATAAAAGAATAACCTTGTTTACACCCTAGGGGGCACAGTTTTGATTCAATCTCCATAAATCTTGGTCAAAATGTTTGTTATCATGAAGTCTTTGAATATTTTAAATCTGGTTGACGTGGGTCAAAAACTAGTCACAAGGTCAAATCAAAGGAAAATCTTGTATACACTCAAGAGGTCACATTTTTTGTCCAATCTTAATGAAAATTGGTCAGAATACTTGTCTTCATGAAATCACTAGATAAAACACGTTTACACTGTTATGGTGTGTTACTCAGGTGAGCGACCCAGGGCCATCTTGGCCCTCTTGTTTACTGTTTATGAAAGATTCAGATTATTTACTTGCAACTAAATGACAATACTATGTAATTAGTACTTGTACTAACCATAAATGATTTTTCTATTTTACTGTGTATTCACACGTTAAATACGTGCTATTTTATGCTCAGAAATTATATAAATTAGCACAGTTTACTCGAGCTCCGCGTTTTATAAACTGACCTGATTGCAGTTACATATGCATCTGGTTCTAAATATATAATAAACAAGGAATTCGACAGATTGTTTGGGCTGCTTTTGATATGATAATTACAATTATGTGTGTTTTGAAAGTATATTTGGGTAACAAATGTCTGGATAAATTGTTTTTGTAACAGACATCTGGTTTCAGTTATATAAGAATCTAGATCTGAACTACCAAAGGACCAAGCTGTTTTACCTATATAGTCAAATATTTACGAACTGCTATAACATTTTTAAGAAGTATTCCGTTTAGCAAATTAAGTATTTTCAACTTATATTTTATACAACGCTTAGCTGCTGAAATATGAATAAGGTAACGACCACTGTCTAAAAATACCACTTGTGTGTTTTTATGTCAGTCTTAAAAATATTTTGATATTCACTGATTGTTTTTCTTTTGTCACCTGTGCACGTTTAGCTTGTTTAGTTATTCACGTGTTAGAACATTTACTGGGCGCATTTACAAAATTTAAATGTTATTACATGTTAAAATTATTTGGAAACTTATGAACCAACATATTTCTTCAAAATGTCCGGATTTTCATTAAATAAAATTGAAGGTTTATTCATTCAAGTCAGCTCTCACTACGCATTACTTAAAATTAGTGTTCGAAACTTTTTCAAGGTACAGCACCATAAACCATCCAATTCTTTCGGTAAAGGAGAGGCAACGAAAGTAATTTTGAAAGATTGCCATGCTATGTTCAACGTGTGACGCAACAATGTGAGCGTTTATATTGTACTGACCTTCTAACATTTGAAAAATGATCTAACGGTATAATGACCGATACGGATATTCGATATTCTTTTCCAACTACAGCCGACACTCTATAGACGGATTTACAATGCTATTGGTTGCCCTGATGTTATACCGGATGTTTTTATTTCAATGTACATGTGCTCTTTACATGTGGCAAAGAGACCGCGTTGTCGCGATGTCGTATCGTATTGTCGCGTGTCGTATCGGGATGTCGCGCGTCATGCTATTGACTTATAGTCGGCACACGACAATGCGACACGACATCGCGACAATGTCGTTTGAGAATGTCATTTGTCGCATCGCATTGTCGCGCGTGGAATCGCATTGTCGCGATGTCGTATCGCATTGTCGTGTGTTGGATCGCGATGTCGCACATCGTGCTATTGGCGTGTGTCGTATCGCATTGTCGCGCGTCGTATTGCATTGTCGCGATTTCGTATCGCACTGTCGTGCGTCGCGTTTAAGGGGCGACGGACGACATTTCACATGGCACTAACAGCATTCCGTAGTATCTCGTTATTTCCGCCAGCTCGGAATGATAGAGGAATATATAATGATCTCTTTAGGCACGTTAATGTCATAAGTTAAGTATCGTCGAATCTTTCTAATGCATTGTATTTCAATACACGTCGTTGAGTTATATATAACGCGTATAATCACTGCGGATGAGACTATCCGTTAATAAATTGTTTGAATATGTTTCATATCAGAAAATGCTTGTTTGTACACATAATTTTGTAATTATCCAGTGTGTTTGACACGAATCATTTTCACATTGAGACGTAAGTACATATAAGAGAAATGTATTTTTCTTCGTTCCATAGGTGAATGGTATATATCTGTACAATGCCATTCAGGAATGGGCGATATCGTTATTCGACAGCAAATACAAACGTTACATTGCCGGACCGAAAGAGATCTGCAGAAGATTATGTAAGTTTATTTACAATTTTGTGCAATTATAAAGGTATAGACAACATTTCATCACCTTAGCGCACTAACGATCTAAGAACAAATTTTACAAAAGTAACTTTTTAACATTTTTGGTTTCAAAATAGTCTTATACATCAACTGATGAAATACTCGATATTATGTCCAATGAAAAATGATGACTTTGATAAAATTGCCAAAACGGTTTACACGGTGTATACCCATATCGGATCCCTCTCTGTTCACGCACAGGATACTCTCTGTGCTAAACAATGCTCCAACGTCACTGAGCTCGGAAAATCAAATTTGTCGTCCTTAACAAATTTTTGTGCATAAAAACACAATTATGGCCCACGAAATGGCGTAGCTATATACCATTGCTTTTTTATTGTAACGTTTGTTTTATCAGTTGACACAAGTCCAAACGAAGATGGAATATAGCCGGCGGTACTGGCTTGGATGAACATCGTTTTATGTTTATGAAACTTACATACGACTTTCCTTGAATATAGTAAATTTATAGTACCTTAGATGTGAAGCCGTTGATCCTATTTTATATGTGGATATTTTCATCATATTTCCTTAAAAACGCTCTACTTTCGATTTCGTTAATGCACGGGATCCCTCTCATTCGGCTCAATTTTGCCTCACAGGATCCCTCTTGACTCTTTGCACACGGCAAGGGAACCCTCTCGGACACAATTATTTTTCTATCGGCACAGGTGCCCTCTCAATTTAACTTAAGTACTAGAGTTTACGAAATGGTGTTCGTATTTAAAAACAAAACAATAATTATAGGTTATTAGCTATATACCAGTTTTGTAGCGGAAATAGACTGTAAGACTTTAGGAGTGCAATATTCCTTTGCCAAAGAACGAGTGCATATTTACCGATGCAAAAATGATAACCTTTTTATTACATACGCATACAATGTAATGTAACTGTACTATAATGTTTTCAATAGTCTTAATAAGATTGACAATTCTGAAGTAGGTAAAAAAAGTTAATGCCACGAAACACATTCAGTTACGTCACGCATCCGATATCAAAGTCAGGCGTCAGTGTATGGAAAAATATTGATGTTTTCGGTAAAGACTTGTGTGCCCGGGCGGACGGGGGTTTGTTATGATAAGTACAGATGTGTCGCTGAACCTTTTCAGACTAGCTATGCATGAATGGCCATTCTTTTTATAGAAATTCGCGTTTAAACGTTATTTTTGTATCACTAAGATATCTACGGAAGAGCATTAGTGCCAGGTGCGTTTTTTTATTAACTCGAAATTTCGACTTACGTTACTCGAAATTTTGAGTTACTATCTTGCCCTTTTATCAGCAAAATTGACACATCCGTCCGTCAGTCTGAAAGGCCAAAAATGTAATGGACGACTTTCGACTCTTCAAAATGGAATCATCGATATACGCATCCATATATTGTACCGAACATGTAGGGACTTTAACATATACTACATTAATGTTTGACCTACCATAGGCTCTAAAGCTACTCAAGATTTCAAACTGTATCCAGGATATATACCCTCATTTACATGTATAATATATTCATATGATAGGGGCTCGAACTAGGTCGAAAACATTCCAGGTATGGTCAAAATAGTGAATTTTTTTAAGTTTAAATAATTCCCGGTCACCTTCTATGACTTCTCCTCAAAATCAAGGTCTGTCCAGGTACCCAGTCTTGGTTAGACTAATTATTACACTTTCATTTAGGTGTGTCTGTATTTCATTGAGATATGGGATCAAACTAGGTCGGAAACCTTCCAGACTTAAGCATGGTTTAGGTACTGAGTCTTCCTCCAACATAAAAGCTGGGAAGTCGCCTGTGTCGGTGCGACGTTACACCCAACAAAATAAATAAATAAATAAATAAATATGGTTTAAAAAGAGATATTTCCTATGAGCAAACGCTGCCATATGACTCTGTAGGGCTACCCAATGAATACACTTGGTACATAATCTTGGCCAGGACCTATACATCAAGGTAAACAATTGTAGTTAGTTACTCGAAATTTCGAGTTAGTATCTCAAAATTTAGACTTAGTAACACGAAATTTCAAGATACTTAAAGCGGCATGCCTCCAGATTCTTCGGCAACAAAAAATTATTTTTTTTAGATATCTTGAAATAAATACTATATTTCTTAAGAAGGCTTTAACACTTTTTTACTGACAAACTTTATGTTTCGGAAACACATAAGAATTTGCTGTTTTTACTACTTTTTACGATGAAAATCGAAAAGAGTTTATCATGCTTTTACTCCAGGTAAAATGTCTCTATTATAAATATCTATATTTTGAAGTCATTATTCACTACTTCAGCTATAGCGCTATTGGTTACGACTGGAAAATGTCTTTATTGTCGCGGCGGTCCGGGGTTCGATTTCCGACGCGGTCATCGTTTTTTTTTCTTGATTTGAAATTTTTAAAATATTTTAGAAACAAAAAATCATATTCTAATGTTCATAATATGACCAAAACTTCATTTTGAAAGAAAGATTATTTTTAGCCAAATCTGGAGGCATGCTGATTTAACTCTAAATTTCGAGACAGTAACTCGAAATTTCAACTTAGTTACTCAAAATATCAACATTGAAGCTTGAAATTTTGACTTGATAACTCGAAATTTCGGAATTTCAACATATAAACTAGAAATTTCGACTTAATAACACGAAATTTCGAGATAAGTAACTCGAAATTTCGACTTAGTAACTCGAAATTTCAACTTAATAACTCGAAATTTCGACTTGGTAACTCGAAATTTCAACTTAATAACTCGTAATTTCGTGTTACTAGCTCGAAATTTCGAGTTAATAAATGACATACACCTGACACTTATGCTCTTCCGTAGGTATCAGTTAATTTGATAATAAAATTTTAATATGAATGTTATGTTAAACTGCTGATTTATTTTCAAATCAAAAGCATCTTAAGGGAAGTAAAAACACCATGATCTATACCCTTAGAAACAGATGTTGTTTTCAATAAGAATACCATCTCAAAATTCTAACAATGAAGTTGAGGGTGCCGGTGCCGATAGAAATTTTGTCGAAGAGGGTTCCCGTGCCGGGTGCAGAGAGTCAAGAGGGATCCCGTGAGCCAAAAATGCACCGACTAAGAGGGATCCCGTGCATCAACGAAATCGAAAGTAGGGCGTTTTTAAGGAAACATGATGAAAATACCCACATAAAGTGTAACACACAATTAACCGCCTCGTTAGCCTAGTGGTAGAGCGTCCGCTTCGAGTGCGGGGATCGTGTGTTCGATCCCCGGCCGCGTCATACCAAAGACGTGAAAAATGGTACCAGTAGCTCCCTTGCTAGGCGCTCAGCTTTAAAAGGGAGAAACTGGCCTCTTCTCTCATACCCTCGTGGCGACGGATTCCATCAAGAATCAGGTGTCGAGAGTGATTAATATAAGTTGTAGAACTTCCTTCACAATCGACCTAAAATAAATTATGTATAAACTAAATTTACCTCTCCAGAACAATAACCTCTACATAACAGTCAATATTTGTATGTCCCAAAGGGTGTTAATCTACAGCGGTTGCACTGTACTTTTATTTGCATTGAGAAAAAGGTTTATCTGATGACATTAAAAATCAAAGCACCCAGAGAACTGATATGGGCAGCGGTTGACAGCTTCTGGTAATGGGCCTGAACAGTTAGCTTAAATTTGGTGATTCTTGTTAAACTACTAATGATTAATAATCATTTTAAACCTTTTTTTACCAAATCAAGTGATAAAATTCTGTTTTTACTCTGTCAAAAGGGATAAAGTAATATATGAGCGCAGCTCATGGGCTTATTGAAATTTTTTTGAGGTTTGGTTAATCTTGCTCAAAATATTCGTTTTTTTCTTTTTTTTTCTTTTTTGATATAATAGCAATTTTTAACAAATCAATAGGGTAACACTCTGCTTTTACTGGAACAAGGTGAATAACAGTAAATATGAGCAAAGGTCATGGACTAATAGATAATTATGTGATGTTTGGAGACGTCAAGAGCTTGTAGAATACTTGCATGAAGTAACTGACAAGGAACAGAAATTATATAGTCACTGTCCACTGGACATTTAACACATTAACCTTAAATCAATAATTATGGGTCATTTACCAGTCTTAAAGTGACCGTCGTTTCAAATGTGATCTTAGACCAAAGCATAATCTAGTTTTCTGGCTAAAAAATTCTGTTGTCAATGTGATCTTGATCTTTGACCTACTGAACTCAAAATCAATAGGGGTAATCTACTGGCCGTGACAAATCTCACGATCTCATGATCCTAGGCCAAAGCGTTCTCCAGTTAACACCCGGAAACCGATTGGTCTACAGACTGACCAACATCCATCGTCAAACAATAATACCCCTCCTCCTTCGAAGGAGGGCAATTAAGTTCAAATTAGAAGATGCCCATGTCTCCCCTAATGCATAGTTTTAATAGGCAAGAAGTCAATAGAGGATAGGAGCGAAAGGCAAAGAGACACTAATGGTTGTCTGCAATAGAGATAATCTACCTGGCATGTCCAATCACCCTATGAAGTTTCAAACCGTTTTCCATGTTCAGGCCCCTGTGACCTTGATCTTTGATCGAGTGAGCCCAAAATCAACAGGGGGTCATCTGCTCTACATGTCCAATCATTCTATGAAGTTTCAACATTTTGGGTCAAGTGATTTTCAAGTTATTGATACAGAAAGAGTTTTTCCGTCTTCAGGCCTCTGTGTCCTTTCCCTTAAGTCATGTGACTACAGAAACATTAAGGGTCATCTACTCTGTAATTCCTATCATCGTGATCGAAGGTTCTGGGTCTAATAATTCTAAAGTTATTGGTTAGAAACCGTTTTCAAAGTTCTGGTTCCTGTGACCTTAACTTTTGATCAAGTGATTCAAAAAATCCAATAGTCATCTACTCTACATGTCCAATCATCATATGAAGTCCAATCATCATATGAAGTTTCAATATTCTAGATCAAGTGGTTCTCAAGTTATGGAAACGGATTTCCATGTTCAGGCCCCTGTGACCTTGATAGGTGTTTTTTTTTTCTAAAATGAGATCTCATCTTGGTAAAAGTAGGTTATGAATATAATATACATAAATTACATAGGTAAAAGACACTTCAGAATAGTTCTTAAACTAAAAGCGACCATAAAAGAAAATTTACAATGAAATTAAAATGTTTTATTCCATTTTTGAAACATCCAAAACAACTACTACTGTCTGCAATACAAGCGCACATAGTGATCTTCAGGTTGCATTCTATCATTTTTCAGCTGTAGATTATTGTAATATACCTCATTATCATGACAACATGCATGATTTAGTGTTGTTTTATTTTCTGGTCCTTTGGGATCACGGAGTCCATTCAACATATTTTTAATAGAGTTGCACTTACATGTATGCGGGTGCTAGGGGGCGTAAAAGGTGTTGCACGTTTCATTACCTCCCATGAACAGACTCAATCAAATCGAGTCTACTAGTATTCTTTCTTGGTTGCATTCTATGCTTCTAAAGGATCTTTTTACGAATTTTATTGTTAAAATTGCAGATATTGAAAAAAAATTGTCTTAAATGACTTCATAGCAGTCTTCCGAATCCCGCTGTTGTATAATTATCTGAGAAGAAGTCGTACGCCAGTACGTGAATATTTGAAGACGAAAACACCGCAAATCTTCCAGCGATCAAAAGGCGAACTTGTTAAAAAAGTATGTTTCTTTCGAAAGAATTGTACCGTTTAATCATATGTCAATCACAAACACCAACTAGAATGTGAAATAAAATCAAATTAAAGTGCACATTTTCGTATTTTAGGGAAGCATGTCACGAATGTTTTCTCCCTCCGTTACGGCTGCAATTATTTTCCTAAGTCCTGCAAATAAATATTATTCACGTAAATATTATGAAAGGATCGTATCTTTCTCTATGAAAATTCAGATAACACCTCTTCTGTCGATTACATGCAATATATCTTTCCATAAACCCATTTTTTTGCTACAAACTTCGACGGATACACGGGTGCAATTTTATCATTTACTATCGTATCGAAATAGAACACACAAGTTAAATGTTTTCCGATCATGTGACCAAAACAAGTTTTTTGGTGTTGTTCTAATGAAAAAAATTCGATCATTTTTTCTAGCAGAGTTTAATTGAAAATGTTTACAAAAGACGCAACTTGGTTTTAATATCGATTATAGATCTACGCGTATGGTGCTGAAATACTGTACTATTTTTTTAGGTTATTTATAGTTTACTTTGGTCACGTGATGAACAAATGTTATGGTCATGTGATCAAAGCAAGTATGCTCACATTCATACGCTTTGTTTTTGTTATAAAATATAGATACGACAAATATTTACTTAAGCAATGCATTTTATTTTGATAAATGTTGAATCTCAGAAGCTTTTTGAAAGTTAAACAGACTTAAATTACGTAAAATTTATGGAGGACATGGAACTACTTCTTGTTTGGTTTCAGGTAAGCGTATCGTCCGGAAATTTGTGGTATGGTAAATCTGTGGGCACGCTTCGCTGCCAACAAAAATCATCTGTATTGATCACCAAATATTGTGTTTGTCATTATTCACTTGTTATAAAGCAATATTAATGCCTTTTTAAAGTATTATTTTCATAAAATGACGAAGTTATGAAATAGTACATGAGTGACTGCAGAAGAATTAGTACTGTGTTATAATAATACTGCTTACAGTGATCATGGGAACTGTACCAACCAGTATGGAATATACTGTTTACACTAATTTGAAAAAAAAAGTTATATTATACAGGAATACCTATAAATTTGTTTTTGCTTAGAGCTTTCACTATGAGTATGTATTCTTTGATTTTGATGTATACTGTCACATCTTAAATAGTTACTAAGCAGGGTACTTGTGAAATTTCTTCAGGTTTTTTATATTACTTCAAATCTGTGTTATGTAACATTAAAACAATCACAACATTTTTTTATAACAACACTCAGTCTGGGCAAAATCAAAAGAAATTTAATATAGCCTTGATGTAGCATAGTTTAAACCTTTTGATTTTCAATAACATTTCCACAATGTCTTGGAATGATATCACATCTAATTTTGTTCATTTAGCTATAGAAAAGAACTTGATACAACATTTCAATTTGCCACATCTTTTTGACAAATACTTTGTAGTTGTATTTTAATTGTCCCTTCTTCTTTGAACAGCTTGTGTTGCTGTGAAAAAAATGTTTACCTAATATTAATGAGATTGATTTGTCATTCAACAATTCATTCAGTTTTCTCTGGATAATGCAAATGTAAATTCTTGAATTCTAGAAAGTTTTAATTATACAGCTCTGTATGTGCATGCATTATTGATATAACAAATTACAATTATGAGGTATTATCTGGAAATTTAAGTGAAATATTAACTTGTTGACACCAATTGACAACTTGTAATTTTGGCACTACTTGGCAAACCCTTAAATTTATTTCAAAATGGAATATGTTATAAAAGTAGAATGTGTTTTTTTTGTTAACACGAGTTTAAACCACACTTGGACATCTGGCAAATCCAGGGATTGTGCTAGTAACATCCAAATGTTATTGATACCTGAGGCTGTATAAATGAACAATCCTTATTTTTACGTTTTAAGCATAGCTTTCTACAGAAATGTGAGATATATCTTCGACTATTGATCTTAACAATAAATAGACAGAACAATAAAAATCACCAGCCTACGATATATTGTAATTTGTCTTCTGATAAAAATACAGTTCCTGATTTTAATTTGAAATATCCTTTAGTCTTAGGTAAAACTGCATAGTCTTGTCTCTTCAGTTTTTATTGTTTGCAGTTTTAACTATAAAATAGTGTCATCATCATATAAGATAAGTAGCACAAACGTTTAACAGCGACGAAAGAACATATAATTCACGATATAAATGATGTTAAAATCTTGCAAAGGAGAAATTCTCAAATGTTAACAGTACTGAGGAAAGTAAAACATTTGTCGAAAAATGTAAGAATCACGCAGATGAATTGATAAGGTTTTATTGTTGGCCATGTGATATATCTGTCTGTGCAATATGCATTTGTACTAGGCATCGAGCTTGTGAAAAAGTTGATTTTATAGGGGATATTGCAAAAACCTGGACAGAATCAGATGAATGTACAAAGATGAAACAAACGCTAGCTTCCCTTACGGAACGTCTGAATAGCGCAGAGATGAAGTTTCAGTCGAACATTAGCTCCACTGAAGAGTTTAGTAAAATGGCAAAATCGGCTATCAAAAAACAGCGAGATGCTATCGACACTTTTTTTGACAAAATCGAAGAAGAAATAACTGAGAAAGTTGAACAAATGCGATGTGAAGACACGGAAAATATGGAAAAACGGAAGACAGAATGTTCGGCCAACATGAAAGAAGTTACAGGCCTGGTAACTGACGTGGAAAATAAAGAAAAGTTGCATCAGTTTTGCCAGTTATTCATTAATTAAAAAAATTCTAGGACAGCAATTGAAAAGTTAGAGGAAAATATGGGCAAGATTGAGGATGCAAATTCAATTACAAGGTATATATTGTTTGAATATGTATAGAGCTATATGTAAGTTGTTTGTTAGTTTTGGTTTTCCATTTCAATTTGTTTTAAAATTATTCAACACTCAACTATACTTAGGTCTGTGTCACGTTATTTTGGACCTCCGATGATTTATTTATACTATATGCAAAATTGTTTAAAGGTTAATATCTCTAGGTACAATTTATATTGGTTTTGAAAATGTAAAATAAATTTAAAAATCAAGATGTATGATTTTCCCATAGAATTACGTTGTAAAATGAGATGACGTCCATTCCAAGATGGCGGCGTCTACAAAAAACGTCATTTGCTCACAGTTGGGGTCGTCTGATCTAACTTTTTATTGAATAACAGATATTTAACAGAAAATAAAAACAAACGGCGACAAAAACAATTAGAATTTACTTGCACGGTAGGCCCTGAATAAATATTTCACTTTCATTTAGGCAGTTATTTCCGTTTCAGGTTTTCAGCTTTTTTCTGAAATATACTTATTCGTTAGCAATGACGTTAAAATAAATACAAGTCAAGTGCGCATCATTGTTTCAGCCATTGATAGTAGAGATAAGGACAGTAGAGGTATATGATTTATAAATGTAACCACAACACTGTTACAAATTTAAAGTTACTTTATTTATTTAGCTACTTCTTTACATCACTGCATCAGTCTCTAAATGGTTATGTAGATTAGTGAACTAGTAACTCCTTCAACGTGTAATCCAGTAAACTGGTAAACGTACAATCTCGTAGACATTACATCTCGACTTGAAACATGTAAATAGTCTACTGGCTAGAAATGAGTCATAACAATACCTATCAAGATTAATATCGTAAATACATGTATTATGTCTCTGTCGGCCAGAACGAACAATATTGAATCCAGCTCTCCTTATAATATGTTCAACAACTCATTTCAAACAAAGCTCATGATGCGTACATGTACAACATACATTTACTGTGTAGTATGGACAGTGTACTGGTTCACTGAATAATAATATCACAACTATTTACATAATAAAGTATTCTAGGCAATCATTATAAAATACATAAAAGATATAGTTCCGTCTTACGTTCCGGGTTCACCAGTGCTGCTCAAATGCCTTTGTACATGAACGACATCAAAAATACAATAGTTATTACAGTAATTACTTCTCAACAGATATAATATAATTGTTTACCTTCATCTAAGAGATGAATGTCTCCACTTTACTACACTGGCTCACTCATTCATGGCGGTACTGTGCTGGTTAGTAAGACCTGAAACACAGAGGGCCAACCACCATTGTAGACGTGCAAATCAGAGTAATTAGATGTAGAGACAGCGGCATTGCAAACCGAGTGACAGAATATGAACTCCAAACCCGAACGTGGAAACCAGTGACAACTCGAATACTGAACAACATAAAAACCGTAAAACAGCAATAATTACAGGAAACTGACAAAGCAATACATTCTAAAATAACAGATACATCCTTCTAAATGCTGCACAACATCTCTAAAGTTTGTCTAAGACCCCATGATGGAACAACAGGGCTCCCTACAGAAACAGTCCTGCCCCTTTCACTATCAATCGTACAGTCCGCTGATTAATTAAACTCCCGCTACAATAGCGAAAATTACTACCCTGAACCCTAAACAACCAATCAGTACTTGTTTTGTAGATAATTTTAACTTTTAACCTCTACAGTACTAGTAAATACTGTATGCTTTCGCTGTAAAAAATAACACGGTAAAATCCGGTGTAGCGTGAAATCTGTAAATTATATTATTGACATTTTAGGTTACAAGCTACTAAAATTCAACCCTGCTACATTCTCCCCCTCTCTGGAAAATGATGTCTCATCATTTTGAAAAAAAAAATATACGAAATTACAGGTTATGACAGCTAACTGGGCAGCAACGTTCTATCTTGTTCCTGCAATGACAAATGACAATTAAAACATATTTTAAACTGTACATGAAGTTCTCGGGAAATACAATTATATAAATTGATATAGTTTAGTATGCTTTTCAATGTATAGGTTAAAGAACCACGTTAAAGGTCCAATACTAAGGAAAGTGAACATTTTAATTTCTTTTAAAAAGCACAGAAACTATTTCATTTTATTGGAAAATGAAAGTTGGTATGTAGAAATTCGAAATAAATCGCAGTATATGTACAATTATTTTTCTATGAAGTATGAAGAAAGTTAAAAAGACCTGGGGGGTCATTCTGTCGATTCATTGAAATTTCAACATAATACACATACATTTCTTTGAGTTCCAAAGACCTTCTGTAAATTTTGACCTGCCAATCTTCATTATTTAGTGTCTTGCAGAAGTCTATGCACTGGCTATGAAAAAAATTGCCAACTCACTTTCCCTTAGTAATGGACCTTTAAAGCAGTATAACTATATCTACAGCTTCCATTCTTGCAGTTACAGGAAACCATCCACTTACTTTCTCCCCCTTTTAAAAAAAGTGGTCCTCACAATTTAATCTCACAAGAGAATGTAAGTCCAACTGGATATGTATACTTCTGTTCCTTTAATATTATCTGAAACTAGAAGTGAATTAATAAGAACAACTATGGTAAAAACAACAAATATGCATTATTAAAAATTTATTTCATAATTGCCTCAACAATTCTGTGTGCTTCATCTGAAGTTACAGTATTAGGTAGTCCTGACTCCAGAAACTTTGCAAGAGCATCAAGCTTTAAATCCAATTGCCTGTTGTCTATACTGGTAGATTTGCAAACATAGTCTTGCAAATAACTTGGCATTTTGTTGATGTTTTTCCTTACAGATTTTCTCGGTTTGACTGGTAGTTTGTCTTTTCTTACTTTGTGTGCACGACTTGCTTTTGTGCCTGTAATTTCAGCTTCTTGATTCTTGTTTGGCACTTCTTTATTTATTTGTTTTATTGCTGTATCTTCTACTTCATCCTCTGATCTTTTGTTTTCTTCACCACTATAATCATCATAGTGAGTTTCTACCTCTGTTCTTTCATCTAATACATTTCTAACTTCTTTGTCTGCTTCTACTTTTGCAATTTCTGCTTCTGTATCAGTTTCTCGCACTGTTACGTATGTATGTTCAGTGTCTTTATCTTTACCATGAGATCCTAATTCTCTTACACTTTGTTTCTTTGTCATGTGTTTCAGAGATATGGGCGTCCCTATGTTTCACTGTCAGTATGACAATTTAATCCTCTGAATCACTAGACTCTGTAGTGAGCTCACATTCTCTTCAATTGTTTTCCTCAGTTTTATCTACTCTGCTTCTTGGTTTTGGTACTGGTCTTTCTAGACTGGAATCTTTTTCATCATTGAATGATCCTACAGGTAGTAAATGATTTCTATGAATGGTTTTTTTGTGATACCATCATCTGACCTAATTCTAAATACTGGCATGTCCCTGTTTGGTTGATCGTTCGCTTTTCTATCATAGTTTTTCTTTTGTTTGTCTCTTGCTGCATCTGAATGTTTCTTTACTATATCTTGTGTTTCTTTTATTTTTTCTTTAAGTTCCTTCACATAGTCTGTTGTTGATTCTTGTTTTACTGCAGATTCGAAAAGTGTGTCGATTGGTAATTTTGGCTTGCGACCAAACATCAGTTCATATGGAGTGTGTTTTGTAGACTCATGTTTGGTGCAGTTGTAGGCAAAAACCAATGATGGTAGGTACTGTTTCCAATTATGTTTCTGGTCTAGTCTAAGTGTTCCAAGCATTGCTATCAAGGTCCTATTAAATCTTTCTGTATTTCCATTTCCCATCGGATGATAAGATGTTGTAAGACTTTTCTGAATTCCCATGATGTTGCAAAGTTCTTTGATTAAATCACTTTCAAAATTTCCACCTTGATCCAGAAAGAATTTTTGCTGGCCAAAGTTTACTATGAAACGGTTACACAGAGCTTCTGCTGTGGTTTTGGCAGTCTGATTTTTTGTTATATATAGCTGTTGCATATTTAGTAAAATGGTCAGTTATGACAAGGATATTTAAATAGCCGCCTTGAGGCTGATCCACAGAGAGAAAGTCCATACAAACCATTTCTAAAGAATATGTTGTAACAATGTTTATCAGAGGAGCTCTGTCCTTATTACCTTTCCTCATGGTGCAACGTTTACACCCATTTACCCAGTGTTCAATGTCAGATGTCATACCAGGTAGGTAAAATCTATCCCTGATGAGTGAAGATGTCCTATCTTTCCCAGGATGACCCATGTCATCATGAAGTTCTTTCAAAACCTTTTTCTATAGATGTTTGGAAGTACCAGTTTATATATTTCCTGATCATTGTCATGCAATATTTTATACAAAACACCTCTAATTACTTGAAAATATTTTGTTTCTTTTCATCTGATAGTCTAGTTTGTTATACTTTTCTTTTTGTTTAGGGAGTTTGTTATCTAATTTGGCTCGAAGCCACTTCCCAAAAGAAAATCTTCTCTCTGGGCTTTGCGGATCTCCCTAATCTCAATTTGAGCCATAGTTTATCCTGCTGATTTAGTAGCTTCAATAATATTTATTGAGGCTGATGGAAAGATATTGACCAAACCTTCCACGTATACTGACTTGCAGATTGCTTTAATGGTATCATCCTGTAGCACAATAAATTCCTCATTGTCTTTTGTTAACTTATGATGGGAATATCTGCACATAGCATCAGCATCTGTATTTTTCCTTCCCGGTTTGTATAAAATGTCAAAGTTGTAATTTGCTAAAGCAGATGCCCAACGCTGTCCTGTGGCATCAAGTTTTGCTGATGTTAAAACATGTGTAAGTGGATTGCCGTCAGTATAAACTGTAAAGTGATGCCCTCTGAGATAATCACTGTACTTTTCTGTAATGGCCCACTTTAAACACAGGAATTCTAATTTAAATGCAAGGTAGTGTTTCTCTGACTTTGACAAACTCCTGCTTGCATAAGAAACCACTCTTTTCTTGTTATTTTCATATACAATGTACAATACAGCACCTAATCTTGTTGAACTAGCATCAACATGCAGCTCAAAAGGTCTAGAGAAATCAGGATAGGCAAGAATAGGTGGTGATGTTAATATTCCTTTTAATTTCTCAAAGTTGTTTTGTTCAGGTTCAGTCCAGAGCCAAGGTTTTGGTTTAGTATTCTTTTTCTTTGTTGTAGGTGGCAGGAGGTCATTGAGAGGTTTTGTAATCTTGCTGAAATCTTTGATGAACTGTCTGTAATACCCTGCAAAAGCTAGGAATGATCTAAGTTCATCTGCATTGTTAGGTGTTGGCCAGTTTCTGACGTTTTCAATCTTGTCTGGGTCCGTCTCTACACCATCTTCGCTCACAACATGTCCCAAGAATTTGACCCACTTTTGTAGAAAGTAACATTTATCTGCTGACAATTTTAATCCACATTCAGATAGTCTTGTCAAAATTAAATCCAATCTTTCAAGATGCTGTCCAAAGCTTTCTGAAAAAATGATCAAGTCATCCAAATATATGACACATATTGTCATATTAAAGTCTCCTAAACATTCCTCCATTAACCGTTGGTACGTCGCAGGGGAGTTTGATAATCCAAATGGCATTTTTCGGTACTCATAAAAACCAAGAGGTCCTACTGTAAAGGCAGTGCGTTCTTTGTGTTCTTCTTCAATTTCCACTTGATGGTAATCGGATTTCATGTCGATTGTTGAAATTGTTTTAGCTCCTTTAAGGCAGTCAAAAACTTCTTCAATCCTAGGCAGTTCTGGAATGTTTTTGCTATAAGTTGTTTCTGGTGTTATCAAAAACAAGCATGTTCTTTCATTGCAATTAGGTATACACTCTGTTGTCAACGAGGTTTCTACATAGCCAATGTATGGAAATTTGCCACCATCTGCACATTCTACATTTAAAATATATTGCAGTGGTTTAATGTCAATGTCTCTTAGATGATCTTTATAGAATGTTTCTGTGATGTAACTTATGTAGCTTCCAGTATCTATAAGTGTTTTTGTTTCTATTGTATTGATTTTGACAGCTGTTCCATTTGACTGTCCAACAAGTTGTGGACAATTGTTTTCCGTGCCCAAGTCTGGTCCCGTGACAGAGGCACTAGTTAGTTTTCTGACTGCTGACAAAATCTAGCAATGTGGCCCACTTTCCCACAGTTATAGCACTTTCTTTGTGGCCAAGTGTCTCGCCCTCCATAAGCGCCTCTTTGATTGTTGTTTCTTTGATCCGGTTTGAAATCATTTCTTGATGTTGATATTGTGGCAGGAATGGTTAATTCTGTATTTAAAGATAATAAACTATGCTTATTTTGATTTAATATAAAGCAGTAACTTCTATTTCCTTAAGTGAAAAGTTGACAGTACTTGCTGAAATTTGATTTATCAAAAAATTCACTTGTTTTACAGCACAGATTTATATGTATATTTACTGAAGCATTTAAATTTTACACTGACCACTTTATTTGAATGTGGGCTGTTCAATTATTATCTTGGCCTATCTCTAGTTAATCCCTCTACTGTTACAGTACCTTTATCGGTTCAATTTGTACTATATAAATACTTTATATATACCCCTTGTGTGTTACTGAATATCTGAGCATGAAATTCTCATGTTTTTGGGCTATGCCAGGGTATATATATAGAGCAATATTTTTCATTTAAGTTTGCTAGTTCACAGACACTCGCAAGGTAACTTCTACCTTTTGTCAGAGCTTAGCCACTTCTAGAAATAAATAAGGGGTATTTTTATTTTTCGATCTGGGTGTTCTAAATTCAAAAAGCTAAAACTTTCACCACTATTTTTGGCCATGTTACTCTTGAGGTTTTTACACTATAAATTTTGCTAGTCATGTACATGTATTGCTAGTTACATCAGGTCTATACTTTTGATAAAATGCTGTGATTTGGTACTGTAATGAATAAAAGCTGATTGAACCCAGTTGATCCTTTCTTGTACTTTTACCTAAGTATGCAGTAATATATAACACAGAATCTGGGAGAAAACAGGATTTAATTGAGTACTGACTGATCTGTTAAAGTGTTGACAGTCCTGTTACAATCCTCTGCCTTTTTGTCCTCTTCCTCCACCTCTAAAGATGTATTGTTTACTTGTATCTTAAGATGACTTTTCCGCTTCCAATGACTGTACTCATGCATCTATTTCATCAGCAGTTCTTTTACTTCCTTCAGTTCTGATTTGTCTTCCAATTTATTTGTCGCTTTACATGTTGTGTCCTTTTCTGATGTAATATCATTTTCTATTTTGCGGACTTCTATTTTAAATTTGTCGTAATCACTGATAGTGTCGAAATTGTAATTGGCCATTTGTTTAATCTGTGGTTTTAATCCCTGGTAAAAACACTTTTTAAAATTTCTTCATCATGTCCTACTATTGCTCCAAGTTGTAGTCCTTCTGCAAAAAAATCTTCTAATCTAATTGCATAAGAGCGTACAGACTCTGTTTTCTCTTGTTTGCAATTATAAAATTTCCTAAGAAATGATTCCTTTGTCTCAATGTCACTATAAGTACTTTCAAATTTCCTAAGTACTTCTGCAAGTCCAGCCGTGACCCCCAATCTGCGAAGTATATCAGCTGCCACCCCTCTCACATAGCGCCTTAATGCTGTCATTATCTTCTCTTCTTTATGCTTTCCCAATAAGCATTTTACTTCATTTATCCAAGTCTTGAAGTTTACTTCTCCCTTTCCTATCTCTCCATAAAATATGGATATCTCCGGCAAATTGTCCTTTGTTTCTATCAAAGTAGTTGCTGTAGGTGGACTAAGTGGGTGTGTAGTGTCTCTTGCATGCACACATTCTTCTAGCTCCTCCGCACTTTTTATCTTTAGCTTCCGTGCTGCCATGATTAAACTAACCTCATCTGGGGTTACCTCCTCTGTTGATTTGTCTCCTGACTCCATTATGATATGTGTTTTCTTTGAATCCTTTTTTTCAAGTGTCTGTATATCACTAATATGGGTCAAAGTAAATGCACTATCAGTCGCTAATTATGAGCAAGTGTTGCTTTCACTCAATGTTATTTACAATTTGATACATGTCATTTATATGTGAATGAAACAATTCAGTAACTTATGATACAAATAATTTATATGTGAATGAAACACTTTAATAACACATGTAATTCTATTACTTATCACAACAATTTTCAGTAATACAAATACAATTGTAGATTTCTTTAAACACCTCGCAACTTTTCGCAACACAGGTTCACAACTGTCTCACTATGAATACTTCACAACTTTTCACAACACAGATTCACAACTGTCTCACTATGTATACTTCACAACTTTTCACAACACAGGCTTACAACTATCTCACTATGAATAGTCTTTCTCAAAAGTGTACACAATTTTATCTAATTGTGCACCATCCTATATTTTAATAAAATTCGCAACAAGTGAACAACGCGTACACGTTTGTACAACATAATCTGTAATGATGTAATTTACTGAAGTTCTCTTTAAGATCTAAGTGCAATTATGTTTGGTTATATTATTTATACCCACGTACCTAAGACTGAATAATACAAAGTTTTATTGAAGAAAACTAAAATACTATACTTTTATTATTATTTTTATTTTGTTTAAAAGTAACCTTAGCTTAATAAAGCTGTAAACAGAGTTGAACTTCCTTAACTCACTGTTCAAAATCAAATAAAATTAAAATTTTAACTTAAGTTTAACTTTTTTAACTTATGTTTAACTTTTTTTAACTTTAATGTATATTTGTTTAAGTTATTTCCAGAATAAATCTATGAGTTAAATCTGGGCTTAATTTCTAACTAAATTCTTATTTAATTGTTTTAAATCACTGTAATTATTACTAACATAACTTAAGTTTAACTTTTTAACTTAAGTTTAACTTATTTATCAACTTAAATGTATACTTGCTTAATATATTTCTAAGATTATGATTTATCTAAGTATTTAATATTTATCTGAAATTTTGTTTTAATTCCCTCAAGTTAACTTTATTTACTATAATCTTAACTTTAGTTAACTTCACTTAGTTAAAGTTTAACTTAAATAATTAATATTATGATTCACCTCAAGATAATATGAACTTTTTGAACTGTGTAAGGCTGAACTTGGTAACTTGTATGTTAAATTCAATTTATTACAACGTCAGATTATTCCTAAAGCTTTTTCGCTAAATTATAGACAGAGTAATATCTAGATCTATACTCTTTTTATTACCACTAAGTTATAATATAATTTGTGTCTGTTGTTCAATGTTGTTGTAGTTCGCAACCGACCGAGAAACTTAAACGGCGAATTTTATTTGCGAATTTCAGATATAAACTACACTGCAGTTTACATCTAAACTATGTTTTCTGAAATTATTAATTAATTTCAGAACAACAATTTCTTTTCACATGAAATTTTAAATCTTTTCTAAACGGCTATATGATTGTATTTTTTTTTGTTTTTTGAAAACTGTTACCTGTTATCAGTCCACCAATAAAAAACAAATAATGTACACAAATACTACCACACCTGGTTTTATGAATGAAATTCCAATGGGATTATACCTGCCTAAAAGTACATGTAAACAAACAAGGGGGCTATCCAGTATTCTGTCACTCTTTTTGCACCACTGAATGAAGATAGAGTAGGAAAATATAGAATTCAGAGATTAACCAATGTTAATAAACATGCAAAGTTATCAGTGCAGTGACCACTTGCTTACTACAAAATAATCACACCAATATTTCAATAAAAATAACCCTGGGATTCACTACTTAATAAAGATTTTCTACCACACTAAAATATATGTATGGAATGCCTGTTCTGTCAAAATTATTAAAATTGCTTATTCTTTCAGAAAAAATTTAATTACTTTGAAGAACTTGAAATAATTTCATTAAAAATAGAACTGAAAAGATTCAGGAATTTAGAATAACATATACAGTAGGCTATTACTATGTAACAGATCTGATGTCCTTGTAAGAAAAAAGAACCTTGAGTATGATCAAACTGATTTCTAGCTTATCAACTTATTTGTTTACCAATGATTTATTAAATTAACAAGTTTTCCAAGATTTTTCTTCAGAAATACTGTAATAACTGTAGATTTATTTGAAAATAAAAAAAAATCAGTGAAATCCCAGTATAAAATGAAATCTTAAGTACTAAGCTATATTGACGTACCAACTTGTTGAACAGCACTGGACTTGAACACTATGTACCAATACAGAAACCTTAAAAAATGTCTTGACTAACTGTTTACTAGAGGAGGTTTAATCGTTTCTAAGAGCACACTGCAGTGTCTTGTTATGTTCACTGTTGGAAAGATTTCGTCGCCCTGGAATGTTCCGGAAGTGCATTCGTCTGGATTCTTCGTGCATCGAAGATCAGGTCCTTGATTGTCTCCCTAGAGTTACTGGTAATACGGTATTTGCAATGTTCTATTGAATAATTGCCTGTTACTATGTGTATCTTTGAAATATGCGTCTTTCAACAGTCTGCTATCATTGTATCAAGTTGTCTATAGATTACAGTATACTATTTACCGTTTTCTTCTCAAAATGTCTTACCACAGCTACTTAAGTGTTTCTATCACAGTACGGTGTTGTGATCACAGTTATTATCTTACTGGAGTGTTTCTATCACAAAAACCGTTGACTTTATAGTGTTTCTATCACAAGAACTGTTGACTTTATAGTGTTTCTATCACAGCACCCATTCTAAATTGTCTTATAGTCTTTATAGTTTTTCCATCACAGCACCCATTATACTTGTATAGACTTGTAAATTATTTAGCTTCGTACACCCTCCGGCAACTTATTGTCTCAATGTTTTTAAAAAGTTCTGTTTAAAAAAATTCAAAGTAAAAAGTAAAAACATAATGACTGTACTGTGCAGCATTCAATGTTTCTATAGCACCATCCTGTCCTACCAGAAGTAACCGCCACCAGGTCGAATTTTCAATTGTGATTTTTGTATGTTGGGCGCCAATTTGTAACCATAACACTGTTACAAATTTAAAGTTACTGTATTTATTTAGCTACTTCTTTACATCATTTCACCAGTCTCTAAATGGTTATGTAGATTAGTGAACTAGTAACTCCTTCAACGTGTAATCCAGTAAACTGGTAAACGTACAATCTCGTAGACATTACATCTCGACCTGAAACATGTAAATAGTCTACTGGCTAGAAATGAAATCTGTAAATCATATTATTGACATTTTAGGTTACAAGCTACTAAAATTCAACCGTGCTACATAAAAACATTTTATATTATATATAAATTCAAAGAAGGCTGAAGCAGTTAACGATTTTGTATCATACAGGATATTCTTGACTTCTGCATTTGAAAAATAGTGTGATTAAAGATAACGTTTCAATTGCATAGTTCAGTTATTGACGTGAAATTCCTCATTGGAAACACTGAATGAAGTTACGGATGATTTATTCTCTGTGTGAAACTTCCGACTTTGAAAGTGTGCATTGAAATGGACGTCGATTCGAAGGATTTGGATTAAATCAGTTATGGTTAAAGGAATTTATAAGGATAAATAGCAGGATTTTATTTTGCAAAGTGACTTCTTTTTCCAAATTTAATACTTGCATTTTTGTTTTTAGATTTGTTTCAAAGTGAATCAAATTCAATCAAACTCAAGTTTTTTACGGAAAGAAAATCAGAAAAGCGTAAAAAAGATAAGTGTGTAACGCGTCCCCGAGGACTGTAGGTGATTTTACGGAACATAACACGTAAAGTTTCCTGTAAATCTCCAAAATATCTGGCAATGACATTCAGAAATAAACAGCAATTTCCCATAGAGAAAATAAAGTTCTGCAGCACGGGAAAACCAGATGATTGTTGCAAATCCTTAAAATTCCCGAGGATATTTTGTTTTTCAAAAACATCCTTTATGTTCTTTGATACCGCTTAGTTTCTCCATATCAGCCCAAACTTGAGGTCCAAAATATATAAGAGGTGAGACAGACCGTACGTACATCTTCTAGAAGTACAAATGCGAGGTGAAGACACACAAAAAAGATATATCTTTTGCATAGATTAATTCAGATCAACGTTAAGAATATGAAAACAGCTATTTAACTATAACCTTCAAGGGTGAAATGAATATTGAGTAAACAGACATCGACTTTAATATATAAAACAATCTCTTTTAACAAACGTAGGGCAGTACAAATTACCTATACGTAATGGGTATTTATGTTAAAAATGATGTTTTTCAGTTATAATAGCTGATTCCTAAGTACCATGGTTGCAGCATTATAGAAGTAATACTATTCTCTGTGTCACAAAACCTTTAAACGACTTTAACACATTCAAATGTTGTCCAAACAGTCGAGAAAATCATATGAAGCATCAGGCAGATAATATTAAAGACTGTTTAATGTTAATATATATATATAGCATTTAATCCTGATCGGCTACTTTACCCATATGATTTTATTTCTCTTCGTTCTTTTCAGGTACGAGTTTCAGCCTGCCGACTTCATTGGTAAAATGTTTGAGGAAAAGGAAATGGGATATTTGAAGACTACTTTGACTGATGAAAATCAGTTCGGCAAGGGTAGCTGTGAAGATACTACGGAAACATAATAGCCCATATACACGATGATATCATCTTTATATCATTTGTATTTGTTATCTATTTATAACTCCAAATGTTGAAGTATGTTCATTTCTGCCATGAAAACAATCAAATGTTCGATTTAGCATTCAGGAATGTAATGTACAAAGAGACAGTAGTGTATATCGCACAGTACTCGGATTAGACTTCGTTGTATTTACTCATTTGCCTTCTTCCAGATTATTGTAAAAATATAGAAATGCACATGTATCTATCCATAATATGTGAATATAGAATCTATAGGCCTTTACTGAACTATTTTGAGAAGTTTTTGATACACTTTAAGTGTGTAAACACAGAGTTTCGGTCATAAGACCAAACAAAATATATAGTGTAATTGCTTATTTTCCAGGTAAAGAAGGTGTTCAACTTCTATTCAGATTCTAAGACGGAAAATTTGTATTGATAGTTTGCTAGTCAAATTTCCTTTGTCTGTGATAAATGTCCCATAACCTTATTAATTCTATGTAAAAACTAATAAAGTAGTTGTAATAGTAGAGGGTATGTATAATCATACGATTAGATAAACAATATTGTTAATATTGCACACGAACCTACATAATCAAAGCCATAAATGGAGGTTTTTAAAACAATGGATACAATAATACATTCTACTTAAAACAAACATTTAACCTTTGACATATATGTGAGAAAAGCTTATCAAAAACAGGAATTAACAAGAAATTAATGCATTTTACATTAAAGGTTGTTCTGCACTTTCGGATCAGTATTTTTTCTACGATGTAGAATTTGAGAAAACCTGTTTTTTCAATACCTCGGGATATACTTAGAAAACTCTGCAAATAATAAAAGATAGGGTCCTGTGCTTGATTTTTTTTGCTAGACTTATTTGAAAAATTAAACCTCACGCAAGTTTACGTAATGGGAGTCTATGGGAAAATCACTATTTTCATAACATTTTTGCGAAATAGAATTTTTTCTACAACGTAGATTTTAGTGAAACTTCTCATAAATAAACATATGGTCTATAATATGGTCAAATAAAATGTATAGGTCCGTGTGCTTGTTTTTGAGATGTTTGCCCATGATCAAAGTTATCCTCACTTTTCGAGCTGGTTTTAAGCCATTATTTTGAATTATTTAACGTGTCACATTTTTTAATGTCATATATTACCTTACGAAAGATAGATAAGTTGCCATTTTGATTAACTCAATCACGGGCTGCCATTAATTCATTAAAATTAATGATTTTCATTTCCGTACGCCGAATCCGGACTTTATTCTACGTTATCTGGATAAATGACATTACGCTATCACTTCCAGTCTATAAAACGTACAGAACTACCTTAAAGCCAAAAATGTTGCAACCACATTATGAACAAAGTATTTATGAGCCCTTTAAACCGCTATTAAATCTGTTTGGGTTTTCATAGTATACGTCTGCAGTTGTCGCTTCAGGATACCACAAATACCAAAAGACTACTGGACTCCAAAAGGTACAATGAAATCCATTCTTCGGGAGGTATTAAACTGACTTTCCTACATTAAAGATAGTCAAATATTTGTTGAGAAGTATTGCTTAATGCAGTATATTGACGAAATATAAAATATTAAGTCAACTTATCTGGAAACAGATTATGTTATAAAGCCCTTCTCTATTTAGTGTTCAATTTAGTTTAGTTGTTGACAATTGCTTTAAAACGGTACTCGACCCAAACAATGACTCTTGCATCTTAATGGTATTCTGTTTTTCACGACCATTGTCAGATAACCCACCCGCTTATGCCCATTTGTTCCATATAACTTGTACATAGCCTCATCAGAAATATGAACGTTTTTCCATATCTGATTGCACATTTTATAATACAGCCTACAGGGACTTGCCCTTTGTTTGTTGTTTTTTGAATTGTTTAGATGATTAACTATGCATTTGATCGCAGCTTTGCTCCCTAATCTTTGAAAAAACACGATATAACTACAAAAGAGGAACTCTTTACTTGGTTGACATCTGTCTTATATGTCAGTAAACTGACATTTTGTAATCTTACTAGCAATAGACTCAATGACTGATGGTGATGTCGTAGTAGATTATTTTGTGGAATGTTTCCTGAATTAGATGTAGAATCGAGATTAATGAAATGAATATGCACCATCTAAAATTAGACTCCCGCCCAAAAATATTGTAACGCTTTTGTCGTTTTATTCATTTTGTCGTATCAGCAATTTTATGTTGACGTTAAGTATTACCATCAAAACATACTGTACATATAAAGTAATTCGAGATTTTCTCGCTTGTAAACTTCAAGTTTTCTGTTAATGCTATTTGGATGCTACGCACCATCACCGTATTATAACAGCATTTTCCCAAACCCATTAGATTGTTGTTGCCGACATATATATATAATCTCTCTTTAGCTAAACTCCCGTCCAAATAATAGATCAGTGTTAGTTCACGGTCCCGGACGGCCATACTCCGTTCTTGATCTGGATGTATCAAATATGCGCTGCATTTAAGGGCGTTTCACAGATCTGGTAGCACTTTTCTGTCCAGCACATAGCATATGTGAAACTTTCACTTTTCTCTATCTAGCTGGTCGTATTTCAGTCAAATTATAAGTCTTTTTCAATCCATGTGCATTTACAAAGGGGCAAACAGACGACCAAATCCCGATCTGTGCCACTACACTGGATTCCCGAAATTTTCATAGATGGTCTTTATTATTTATTTTCGGCCGATGATATTTAGGTAGAATCGCTTATCTAAAGGTGTTTGATTATTACTTTTGTAGGTTTTGATTGCCTACGTAGAGTAGATCTTTGTGTTAATGTTTTATGGTAACATTTCTCACTTTCATTTGATTGATTATGTATACGAAGGGATAACCTTTCAAGCCTTAAATCATTAGGGTTGCTATAATTACGAGAGGTTGTTGATGTATCAATTCTTAAAGATAACACTATATGTTTGCTACTAGTGAAATTCTCATTTGCATTTATAACTGAAACTATTCTTTCCTACTATTGAATAAAATTCATAAATTGTTCATCAGTTTGGTTCTTTCTTTATTAGCTGGATGATTATAGAGTCAATGGATATACCCAGAGTCGAACCTAGGGGACAGTATCCACCCCTTTATATCACAGTGGGTCAGGCAAAGTACGAATCCTAGTGGGATAAGGTTCACATACCGAACCCAGGTTAACTTGAGAGATAGAATCATTCTGCCTCACGGGATCGGCTGGTGCGAGGTCATATACCCATTCAGCCTTGACCGGTGCTTCCCACCGACCATGCACGGACTAAGGCACTTACTTGACCTTTGACAGTAAAGAACACCTGTTGTCGCCATTTCCTCTCACTAAATTAAGATTTTGAGTGTATTTTGTATATTATTCAATGACAAATTGGAGAAAAACATGATAAGGATAGTAAAGTATTTGTGTACTCTGAACTGGATTTTCTTTAAGTGGCCAAACAAGATAGAATTTCAATTTAATACATTAATGAACCTGGGTTAATTTAAATCAGAAATTGTGACCACTTATCGTCCGTCTGTCCGCCTTTGAAATTGTGATCAAGTTGGTACGTTGGTCAGTCCTGTTACAGTAATATGTATGCAATTGTTCGCACGTGTATGTCACGTGAAAAAAAAACATCCTGCATTGATTCGGACTTCAAATCATGCATACACATTCTGTTAAGGGGAATATTCATCAACGCCATGCTAACAGCATCGGCCAGGGAATGTACAATTATTGCAGTCGCTGCGATTGTTTGTGGTTGTGTTTCTTTCCTACGGCAGGTAGGCTGCCTATGAATTCCTTTTCTCTTTCAAAGTAATGCAGGTTTCCCTGGTCAAATGGTTACGTTCGCTGACTTTGATTACCTGCTCCTCACTGGAACTGGCTTTGGGCGTAATTTTCTTCATGTGAATAGGCCATCCAGTTGGCTTACAGAAGATAGTTGGTACTACCCATATGCCCGCTCATGACAAATGCTTGGACAGGCACTTGCAGCTCCCATCCTCCCTCACCCCACAATCACCACCATAAAAAAACTGGATATTTGACATACCACCTATACTTGACAACATTTATTTCTGTCTCCAGTAACACACAAATAAACACCTCAATACTCCAGGATAAATTGTAGCAGGTCACAAAACAAATAGTCATTATGATAACTGCAAAGTATAATAGAAAAGCTATTAATCAATTTAATGTTTAATTCCTTCGGTAATTACACAGATATATCCGTACAATAAATACAACTATATTAAAAATAAGCAGCCTACCTCCCTGCTATATAAACTGCATAACTTACAGATTTAAATCACTCAACAAAAATCTCAAAATACTATTTAAGTATTCTCTCACAATATCTAAATGCGCATAGAATAATTAAGTCCATATATTAAACATCAGCAAGTATAAACAATCGAGGATTCCTTCGATAAGAAGCAAAATCAACCCTCGCATCTATTTGCAAACGATCTTCTTCTTCCATGTGCAAAACTGAAAGGACCCAAAAGGAGATTAAATCGCAACAAGTATATTAATATACCAACAAGACAGCTAAAGCGGGCCTAAACAACAGGATAAGGGCTCCTTCAGTAACAGGTTTTGAATGGTAATCATTAAAAACACAGTAGTATATATCGTAAACAATGTCAGAATAACTTGTATGTTTGATATATTGATAACGTAACACATTAAGCACAGATAGTGCTTGACTCCCTTTCCATGTTATCATTGCTATAATTATTGTTGAATTGTGGTTAATAATAGAATTTTGGGTCATTTGTGGCTGATTTTGTGGATGGCTGAGTCCCAGCTTCGCACATTACGCCATATACAAAAGTTAAAGGAAACCAGATATTTGATAGAGCAAGTACTAGTCGTAAAGCGTTATGTTTAAATTTGGACAAGTCAGAAACAAGTTCTAAAATTAGCACTTCTGCTGGGGTATAAAAAGGTAGATGGATGACAGAGAGCTCATTCGGTATCCAGCGGTTGAAGAAGACACATTGAGGATTCAACTTATAATTTATCCCAGTACCTTGATAAGGAGACTATTGCAGTTACGCTGTCAGGGCGGATAAATTATTCAAAAAGAAGGCGTTTGAAGTTCATAGACTAAGGAAGAGTTGCAGAATTTCAACAAGGTTTCGAGCTATAGGACCAGCGCATATGAGTTTTACCATTATGGTAGTTGAATGCTATAGACTATAGCAAATATATGAGCATCGGAAAGCTGAGACAGAGACCCAAAGTTTGGTAATCTACTGAGATAGTAAGAGAGTTCCAGCTTATAGACGGTTCAGCATTACTGGCGAAGTACAGCCAAGGCATCGGGGATATACCTATATGGTAGCTGAATGCTACATATGATAGCATATAGGCGCTGATCATCCAGGAGTCAGGGCAAACATATAGAGTTTGAGAGGACAGAGACCGAGCATCTATGCGACATGACTCGTATGTTGTTGATTCAAAGACATTGTCTGACGGGAACTTCAACAAAAAGACCAGTAAAGTATAAAGTCTCCAGCCTATAGGAGTTTGTGCTAATCATTTTTAATTGAAGATTGATAGTTTGAAATATTTAGTGATTTACCTGATCCCTGAAATTGTCTAGCTCACAACTGAAATCATTTTAGAATCATTGGTACACGAATCATTTAGGCAAGGCAGCCAGAGGAAAATTTTATATACGAGATATTTGGTCTCGCCAGCTTTACGTTTTAACAAAGGACATTCTATTTCGTTTGTCAGCTAGTCTAAGACAAAGTCACCCTACGGTTAGGACCCATTTCATTGTTCAAGATACTAAAGGCGTAGGCACTTCCCTGGGTCATATAACTCGTATCCTGACACACAACAGAATGAAAACATAAAAATAATGTGTATCCATACTTTTTGTATGACTTTGGAATAATTTGTACAGAAAATAATTCATTTCTAGATCAAATATTTTAACAAACTTTTACTTATTTCTGATAACTTGTGTTGTTAAATATGATTTCCTACACATATATTGATAGACTAAGTATAAATATTATAAACTGTAACGTCTTAGTAACAACCATATACGACTTTTTTTCTACCTTTCGTCTTCTCACTTGCTAACAGGAATTTCTGTTTTGCATTGCATTTGCCTTACCTTTAGATATACATGTAGACTAGCCTTTTAAGTTTTTAACTACTAAAGCATTTTCATTTGATTAACCGATACCATGAGCGGCTATTCAACTTTATATTTAACCCCAAAGAAGAATCAATACTATCGAAATGGCAACTGCGCTAAACGTTGCGCAGTAATAGCTGTCGGAATGCCCTTAAATTAAATATCCTTATTAAACAGTTATTATCTTTGCATTTAGTAAAAACTATGGTAGTATACTCGAATCATTTACCTAAAATAAAACAATGAAAGGAAACAATTACAGCTGATTAGACCCAATGATTATAATTCACAAGCCAGGTGTTCAGATTTACCTTATTTCATTTGGCATTCGAATTTGGACATGGCGTCTAGCTATAGAGATTGCACCGCTGTCCCTTATCCCCTAACTGTGCAACATTATTAAAATGTAACAGAATTTTTCTCCAAATCGAATATTTCTGGTATTTTTATATTATTTGGCGTTTAACTCAACTGGCCGCAAAGAAGTCGGGTTGAGCTATTGTGACCACGCTCGTCCGCCGTACGTACTTCTGTAATCCAGTGTCCATTCACTCTCTTCTTCAAACGATACATCCTCTGAAACCATTTGGTAGATGTTGGTAAACAGATATGTTTCTATACTACTATTCAATAAAAGGTGATCATAGAACAAGGGAAATGAAATCTTTAAAATGTCATCTTGTCAGAACCCCTTAGCAAGATTGCAACTTGTTCCTGTGGCGACCATCCACAAATGATATTCTCATTCCAATTCATCAAAATCACACGGCCAATTGGGGCGTGAAACTTTTTTCTTTAAACACATTAAGTCGGAACTGCTGGTTGAATTTAGAAATGATTTCTCACAAATGCTCCTCGAGTGTCTCTTTTTCAATTTTGTTCAAACTATTTTGATTCCTCAAAAACGTTGCCATCAGATGGTGCGCAGTAACTCTTTTTATAATGAACTTACTGGAAACGGTAAAATATTCAAAGAAATTTCTTTCTCGATTTCAAACTTTAGTCACACGAGATGTTCAGATTATTCTTATTCGTCAAAATCATCACCCCAAGAGGTCAAGATCATTTTTTTCTGGTGTATTTTAGTGGGAATATAAATAATCTTCCTGTCAAAAACTCGTTGCATGACTTTAAAAAAATCACACAAGAGGTAACTGTGTATTACATTGTCGAAAATAAAATTGGACGCTTCAGCTATAAATAGAAACATCTTCAACCATTTTCACTTTCTAAATCGTTTGATCAATTTTCGTCGAAATTTCTAAGACAATTAATATATATTGAGTAACTCTGTATTAAAATTGTTAAGATAATATTATTTTGATTTTCAAAACCGTGGCCGCAAAGGGCGTGGACAGATATTGCAACTTTTATTCTGATATAATTTCAAACCCATTTAGCCGTGTTTAAATTATTCCAATTGGACAAAAAAAAAAAAAAAAAAAAAAAAAACAACATACACGCCTGAACTATAAATAGTGAAAAAACTTCACTCAACATTTAAACCACCAGCTTGATTTTGACAGACTTATGACACAAAAGTAAAGATCATTGAGTGACTAATTATAAATTTTATAAAAACATGGCTGCAAATGGGTCTTGTAAGAAACTGCTGGTCTTAAAATAATTCCATATAAATATTTCTTAGGTAACCATATTGTGGAAATTAAAATAAGTCTTTGTCAGTAACTGCTTGTTCGAGTTTAAAATAATTTCACTGAAATCTCATTGTCCATTAAATTATACTTTTAGACCTCGGATTTGCTCGCCGTATTTGCCGTTCGCCTGCTGCTAAAAGGGCAAAAATATATGATTCGGTGTAAATTATATTTCACTGGTACTACCAGATAGTAAGTTCATACTCTAATAAACACCCCAGAGAAACGTGTACAGTTTCGACAGATTAAAGTCTTGGCAAAATTAGATTATATATTTGCTATACACGAAAATTGCCGCTAGGTAACAAAGCGAATACGCCGATAATCCGGAGTACACCGAACGTGTGATTGTCACGAAATTGTTCCAGTTCACGTAATGTGCTCTGTTTACTTAAACTGCCTAGCTATAGCTACTGCTGTTATAGAGAAGTGGTAGAGTGTCTGCCTTGGATGTGAGGTCCTTGGTTCGAGTCCCGGTCAGAGCTGAAATATTTGCATGCTGTTACATCATGTATTTTAGGTTATCAGACTGTTCCAGATGTTCTACATTTTAGCGAACAGTATCATGGATCATTACTTAGCAATCGAGATCACTGCTAGATGTCAAATGAAATACGCCCAAACAGAAAATATTCCATATATTATGTCCCTTTGATGTTTTTGCTCTCTATGTTCAAGAAGAGTTACATTTCCTTGATCACATAATTTTCTTTTTTTCATGAAAATATTAAAAGCTCATAACTTGACGCTTCTGGTTAAAGTATTGTCAGTATATCTAATATTGAGAAATATATGGACATTTGCTTTCATTTCACAGCTTTTTAACTTCATATCTATGATCTGAAAAAAAATAGGTACTATCTCTACTATATATATATGAGAAAAAAGGACAAGAGTACAACAGGAAAAGCCACATTAAAAAACGCAGCCGCCCGTACAGTACTCCACATGGAAATATGCTTAATTGAAACTGTATACACGTACACACTGTAAACACGTACACATGTAACATTAACGCCATATAAATGCAATATTAACATAGAAATAACAAACAGACACCAACATACATGATGAAGATACACAGTAGAGTACCGCCTTGAAACGGAGAGCGGCAAAAACACCACAGTTGAGTTTAAGCTAGTTTAATGTTCCTATTTTGCAACACTGCGTAAATGAAATATTTTCCCGCCAGTTGAATCCCTTACACACGTAACAGGAACACATTGTAAAACACTAAATTTGTTAATGTAAAGATATATGAATTAAAACCCATGGACCCGTAAACACATATACTCGATAACTTTGCAGAAGCCAGAGCACCAAACAAAACACCACCAAGGGCAGGACGAAACAGGACAGGGGACAAGTACTAAAGCAGTCCGTCCCAAGATGGGGGGTTAAGAACTAGCTGTTATAGAGTCTCCACCGTACCCGTTGTCGCACAATCAAAGAGGAAGACTAAATTGCAAACCGTAAAAGGGCTGAACACTTTACAAACAGTATGTCTCAGAACAATAAGGTCATAGCCTCTTTCAATAAACGTTTGGTAATTGTAAAGACTAATGGTCGGAAATGACTATGAAAGTAACCTTATTATGCTGTAAATGTAAATTAAGAATTCAGTACAAAGTGGTTAATTTATCCTACTTGTCATCAACCATTGCTCCAAAAGTGGAAACATCAGTAATATGTTCAGCTACAATATCATTAGAGGGACATACAGCGTATGGTCTTGTATTAGTTGATTTATTCTTTAATGAAGGCGTCAAACATGTTTTGTACGGAATTCATGAATCTAGGTGTAGAGGGAAGAAGGTGTTAATTCAATTTACAACACTTAAATACGAGTATTAATCATATAAAAATAACATATGACAGCACTAGCATCTACATTTTCTCCACGACACGATTTTACACAAAATATTTTCACAGATTCAGCAGGCATAAATGTCAATATTGAAGGCATACTAGAAGTTATCTGTTGGTGTGGTATTCCTACAGAAACTAGAAATGTTTTTATCGGTTGATAATGTGTGCGTGCGTGCGTGCGTGCGTGCGTGCGTGTGTGCGTGCGTGCTTGTGTGTGTGTGTGTTCATACATTTGTGCATGCGTGCGTGTGTGTGTTCGGGATTAAAGTGTTTTCAACTTTTATTTTAGTGTCTACTTGTAGTTGTGACCAAAATGTCAAACTTTATTGTGCTCCATCAATGGAATATCTCGTCGTAGTCAGATCTTATGCACAATCCAGTCACATTACTCTAACACGGGGTTGACAAGTCCTAGAAATATCCTCTTAATAATGTGCGCCGAACGAGATATTTACTGGTAAGATTCCACGTCTTTAGGATGAATGAACACACAACAAACCGCACTCGAAGCGGGCGCTCTGCCAGGCGGTCAGCTTAACTATGCAGTCATAGTCTAGTCTGAAGAGCCTAACACTTCAATAAATAGTACAATTCATTTTCCATTATCGCGAAAGTGAAAGGAAGTGGGTTTGATTCTGTGGATAGTTACTTCAATCTCCCCAGATGATGTAAACAATTTGAACTCAAACATGTTAAAAAGCCCTCGCATCCATAGAGACTGACCTAGCAAACTAATAGCAGAAACGGTTTAACCGAGTCTGTTCGTGAGGGGTTTTGAAATGTGTTACACTCCTCACGCCCTAAGCACGTTCGTTTTACAGTTACAGTAGTATTTAATAGAAACAGTTACTACACTCTTTCCAACAAAAACGATTGGTCAGGTAGTTCTGTACGTTCTGAACAATATTTTTCTACAATATAAAATTGGATTAAACCACAAGTTTTTTGAAACTCCGTACTATTCTTTGAAAACTAAGCAAAAATAATATGGTCGTGTGCTTGATGTATTGTTAGACTGATACCAAAACATGAAACTTCACACAAGTTTTCCTAATGGAAGTCTGTCGAAAAATCTCACTTTTGATAATATTTTTGCGAGTCTTTTTATATCTACTATATAGACTTCAATGAAACTTTAAAAAACCGTAAATGTTCTACGTATAGTGATATTTCATTATTAACATGCTACTCAGATTTTCAGTTGATTTTAAGACATCATTTGGAACTACTTAAACAGAAGGCAACATTGTCGTTTCAATGAGTGTACCAATTGGTTTCCATTGCTCAGTCAAGTACGCCATTACTCCCGGTTTCTCAGACGTGCAGAACTACCTTAATTGTAGTTCCTGTATTTCAAGCGTCAAAATTCATTAAAAAAAAAACAGTAGCCCAGTTAATGTAATCCTTACAAATTTCAGATTTATAGTTTTTCTTACTATGAAAATGCCTTATCAATCCCCTCTCTATCGTATTAGCTTTTTTTGTTCAAAGTGTCACGCGTGACAATAAAATTTATATTTAATTTTCGCAGTTGGCGTCACTACAGACATAATTTCAAGTACTGGCGGGCACCTGTGTAGAACCATCAACTCTCTGTAGACTGACTGGATAGCTACATCTCATGAAACAATATTATACAGCCGCATCAAACAGCGGTGATTCGCAAGTTAGTTTTAGTCTGCATATTCTAAAAACCACTTTGCCATTGTTATCTCTTTTTACGCCAGCGACTTTCTACACTGGGTGCATGAATAAATGGAGTTATATGGACCAAATCAATCCGAAACATACAACAAAGAAGGAATTATTATAAATAAATAAAGTCAGAAATAATGCCACAATAAATTTTATTTACGAAGAGTATTATAAGAAATAATTTCAAGCAGGCTATGGAATTTTAAACTATATCGTAATAGATTCGTATCACATAACACAGTGTATAAACTCTGCTTTTAATCTGAAATTAATAAAAGCTTCAGCTATATCACTCTGCTGTATGTATTTCTACTACATCAAGCACACATGCAAGTGTGTTGAAATGTCACTTAAGAAGAGTCTCAATGATTTTACATTTGCATGACGTAGTTCAAAAATAATTAAAACAGTATCAGAGTAAAACAATTTCAGCTAAGCCAGATATTAACAGATCTCTTTAACATTTGACCTGTTTATTCTCAGTCATCATCTGTACCGCCAAGATACTAAATGTTCTAATAACTAAAGCATGCTATTATTTTGTTACCGCATTTTCAGTCATCAGCTGTACCGCCAAGATTCAAAATATTGTAATAACTTAAGGATGATATTATTTTGTTACCGTATTCTCAACCATCAGCTCTACCGCCAAGATACAAAATGTTCTAAGAACTAAAGCATAATATTATTTTGTTACCGTACTTTCATCCATAAGCTGTACCGCCAAGATACAAACTGCTCCAATAACTTAAGGATGAAGTTATTTTGTTACAATATTTTCAACCATCAGTGCTATCACCTACATACAAAATGTTTTTCTTGGTTAGCAAAGTAATTACTCTTTCATAAGCGGTAACGACATTTTATGCATAAAACATGAAGCTATTACAATGTCGTTACAAAACCGTGATCAAATGACGACATAAAAACAGATGCCTTATATCATATGAAAAGTGTATGTGAAAAAAATAACAACATCATATTCAATTGATCATTGGCAGGTCAGCAAAAGAGCTATTGCCTTCAGTAATTATAAACGCAATGTTTCTTGAAAAATGTGATGCCTGTTTGGCTTTCTGCCAATATATTTTATTTCATAAACTACAAACCTTGACAAACATTTTGGTATATAACATTGCTTGTTGCAATGACTGTCCCACCTACCCCTATTTTTTATGAACTATTGAACTCTGAGTCACCCTACCATTACCTATCTTGGTTGCGCAACAAGGATAGATTGGAAATAAATGAATTCCTAAGCTAAACACTGTTTTAAAACTTGCCTGTTGGTTCAGATTGTATAATGTGCCTATAATTATCAAATGCAAATGCAAATTTAGAAATTATATTGAAATCAAAAGCATTAGTCCACTTTTTAAGTACTTCCATATTAAAGTGAGAATAATTGCAAATTTCATAAAAAAATAATAAAACATATATTTCTAATAGGGATCTAACTCTATAAAATGGGTCATTTTGTTCCTGAAACAATTTCTATCAGAACATACTAAATATATACTAATCGTGATTGACCGCCCGTTAATTGTTAAAACATCTCCCAAATATTAGCATAGAATATTTTCTAATTTAGTAACGGATGACACAAAGTAGTTTCATTACTACTAATCGTACATAAAAGGAAGAAGCAAGATATGTGCAACGTCAAACAGTAAATGTCCTTGTGTAGAACAAAAAAGATTTTGCATGAATGTTTTATCACACCGTCGTGCAACAGTCCAAGTTGCAATTCCAAATACATAAAACGATACCATGGTCTGTATAAAAATTATGAGCTCAGAAAACTAAGCAAGAACCTTCTGAAACACCTAACTAAATTCATTTTTGTCCTGCATGTACCTATCACATGATATGCAAGTTAGACATGTTAACTCAATATTTGCGAGAAAAGCATGAAAAGAGGTTTCCCTAGTTGCCCATTCACAACATTTGATCCCCCCTTAGCCTGCTGGCGGCAAGTGATTCTGCCTTTGCGACCAGGGCATACCGAGATCAGCCTGCACATCCGTGCAGTCTGATCATGGTCTGCAATGTTCGCCATTCAGTCAGTATCTTTTTTGGTAAGCACCCCTTTAGACAGTTAATGGTACCGTCTAAATTGAAAGATGGACGGGTTCATTATAGAAATTTAGCAGGGTAAGGGTTAGAGACATTTCATTTGCAAAAGCCATAAAAAGTGTATTTGCAGAATACTATGCTGAAAAGTAGAAGAAAGTTGAATTGACTGTTTAGATTGTACATTTATGACCTTTTGTAGGGAATATATACTTCTTTTAACAAATACCATTCTTCAATCATGAATTATTGCCTAATATGATGACAAAAACAGGATATATGTCCAACGTCCCAAACGCAGCCTTCCTCAAACCGCAACTCACAGCACTCGGACGTGCACTCGATCGACCAACACACACACTTACAAACGCTCACACAAAGCAAACTCACGAATACAAAACATATAGCAAGATAGATAGCAAGAATTGACCACTACAGTCATATCGCCAAAAGCGGGTCATAGCCAATAGCGGATCACATGATTATAAGGCATAACATTTTATCAAACTTAGAGAAGGAATCGAAAAATGAAGCATACTGTTACGCAGGGCAACATTTTATTTATTCACAGTTAAACTATAATGTTATTTTCACCGCAGCATGTACTCTTAATTACTGAAAGAATATTTCAAGTGTTCTGAAATCTCAATTTCCGACCTCGTTAGAATATGAAAGTAAACATTTGTCAATATTCTCCAGTTTTCATAGAAATTTAAGTCTGAATTTGGTATCATTTTGTAGAGTTATATATCTGCTTTTAAATTTACATATTATGAAAATTTGAATATGTATTATAAGGCAACGTACGGTCCACGGGAAGTGGTCGTTCAACCATCAACGGGTCACATGGTGCAGACGTAAGGACAATCTCAAGCCTAACAGTAAGATTTACAGGTACAGAATAGGCAGGTTATTTGTTCCTACTTTTTATATTTTCTCTGCAGAATATGGATATATGTTAACAGATGAAAAATATATCTTAAAATTTGGAGATGTGATAGGTCTTCCAATAGAACACGTACCAGAATGTACGGTCAGTGATGGACAACAGAACTGTTACAGCAGAAGTTACAGGCCGACTTGTTCCCAGTTTTTGGTCAGTGGGCGACCACAAGTGAGGAAGGTGATTGAGTTGTCAGACCATGCGATCATTTTATCACATATCCTGAATTTAGTGAATTTGTTGGGAAGTACTAATGAGGGAAGTGCCATAAAGAATGATTGTTTCATCATAGTTTTCTATGTATATTTTATTTTGGGTTTAACTGACATGCAGGTTCGACAGACATTTGAAACCTTTGAGATTCTTTAACAGTATGATGATGTGTGTATAGTTAGACAATAACTTTAGACTTATACTTGACAGTTTTGGCTATATGCTTTAGTTACTGTGGCAACAAATCTAGTCATGATACTTACACTAGTCATAAATATTTTGTTTTTTAATGTTTTAACTTGTGATTAATTTTTACTTCTCCACTGTCAGTGTCAGGAAACAGTGAATTTGAAGATTCCAGAATATTAATGACAGTCTTACTTGATCCAGCTATACTCATATCATCCTGTAAAAGTATTCCAAAATCCTAAGATCTGGCCTGGCCATATACTAGTACGTGTTTGATGTCAAAATATTTCGATTTTGATTTCATGTACGTATTGACATATATTATTTTAGAGAATTCATAATTATATTAAAAGGACAAGTTTAACTAATTGATTGTGAAGCTGGACTGGGTGACTCGGGTAAGGATTGTAGCCCATGGGCCTCTTGTTAAGTTGTATTTTCCTGTTACATAAAACATGCATATTTGTTTTGCTTCTTCAATTTGTAAAAGAAAATCATTCTTTCATCATTCCATTTGTTTTGTGTTTAAATGTTTTTGAACTGAATGCAGAAAAAAATAGTTGAGAAATACCAGTTATTTTGACAGGTAATTTCATTTTGAGATGATCCCCCGTTTTACAAAACAGGTGACCCGATAATGGCGAAAAAGATCCGCTACTGGCTTAAAGCATAGCATGAAATAATGACAAAGTACTTCTTAGTTGTAAGTTAATTTCAGGTAAATTGTTTATAGTCGTGGAGAGGAACAGTTAATCTCCAAGTTGGACATGTTTGAAATTGATGAATTATGAACCCGCACATTAACATGCACTAAAAGTTTCCTAAGTGATCCGCTATTGGCGATGCGACTGTACCTTGTATCAGACAATTTGACATCAAAATACAATATTTAACATAAATTTAACTCTTAATGACGCTTTCTACATGCTAATGTGTTTTCTGCTAGAAATATCAGTTAGCAAATCAATAAGTAGCACAAATACATTGTATGCAAATAAAAACGGCCCATGATCATTTGGTAATTGATTTTGAACAGTTCAGTGTTGGAAGTCCATGTCCAAATTACGCTTCTGTTTACTCAAAACGGCGGATTGATAGAGGAACGTACTCGTGATCATCCCAAACGTCCTCCCAATGGCGAATCATGACATTTCTTAGAAAGTCGACACGGAGGTTTACCAAATTCGTCGTCTCCTTAACTGTTTTGTCATTAACGAGAACCTGGAAAAAAAAATGAATGACAATTTTTCCAGTTTTTGTTTTGAAATTAATATTCAAATTAGAATAGAACAGTCAAGTGAATTAAGTATTGCCATGCAAAACAAAGTCCCCTACTGGAAGGCACATAGTTTTCTTTACGGGGGTATAACATAATTATCTGATATCTGCCAATGATGTTTAAACAACATTGTACGATATATACAATATGTTATAACACAACACTTGGATTAAATTTTGCATATAAGAAAATATCTACAGTTGTTGATTGTTTCATAACTCTTACAAATATATAAAGATATATAAAGTCTTTAACTTTAACTTTGATAATATTTCATTTTGAAAGTGGTGGGAAAATATGAGAAAACATTTAAGAAATCATCATATTAAAGGGTAGTAATTCTGAAGAATATACACCAACATTTTTAATAGGGTCCATATGACACATGGGCTTATATTAAAATATTTTACAGACTTGACAGGAAAAGATCAATGTTGACAATTAACCTTCAGGTGTGACATTGTCTTTTGCACTAGGGAGAAAATCCGAACAGATATTCCCGAGTCATGGTCTATTTACATTAAATACTTTCATTGAATTTAGTCTTGACTTTGCAATAAAGAATCTGTAAAATGGGAAATGTGGAACGAATGAAGCAGTTTTAATTATTTCTTACCTTCAATGTGTTGTTCTGAGCGACAGAGGTGATTTTACAGTCTGCCGATGGGCTTATTTCACGTACAGTCACCTGCGTACCCGATTCTAGAGTCTCACTGTTTCTTCTTTCTTCGAAACGTGTATTTCCAGAGCTGTCAAAGCTACATTAGTAAAACAGATTTATTTAAAATCATTCTTATTGGTATATCAGTAATAAAATACAAGAGAACCTTTCTCTACATGTTCTACGTACATTTCATATTACGTGGAAATGAACAGCTGTCACATTCAGATATCAGTATTTTCGTTCGTAGGCTAGTTATATATAATTGAATTCTTTCAGAAAGATTACTTATTTCACTACATCCTAGAATGTATTTATTGAAGAAAAATCAAGCATCAACAAGGCGGTTCATGAGCTGTTCATGGCAAAATTTTAATTTTTCAAATACTGTGACGGGGCGGAAATATTTGTTCCTTCACAAACGTTTATAAAAAGAGAGATATCGGATATTCGTACGTCTAGATTTCATAAAGACAAACAACTGTCCAGGTTTCATTCAGATCAGGTACATAATATAGAATCTAGAGTGCTTACAAGGGTTTGATATGACCTAGTTTTAACCCAAAGTTTCAAATATGACCTAGCTTTCATTGAGACAAACATTTTGACATTCTTTCGAAGTAGAAAATATAGCCCTTTAGAGTGTAAATAAGGTTTTCTATTATTTGACCCAGATAAACTAAATTTCATCAGGAGTAATATTCCTTCTAAATTTCATTCAAACAAAGGTAGTGTTAACAATGTTAATCTAAGGTATGACGTAGTTCCTTAGTTTTTCACCGCAGATAATCCAGCTTCAGACCTGAACTAAATTTGATAAATACACATGAGCCACACCATGAGAAAACCAACATAGTGCGTATGCGACCAGCATGGATCCAGACCAGCCTGCGCATCCGCGCAGTCCGGTCAGAATCCATACTGTTCGCTGGTTTCTCTAATTGCAATAGGCTTTGAAAGCGAACAACATGGACCCTTACCAGACTGCGCGGATGCGCAGGCTGGTCTGGATCCATGATGGTCGCAAACGCACTATGTTGGTTTTCTCATGGCGCGACTCACATAATCAAACCTAATAGTGGCACGTTTCTACCACGAGATAGCTAGATAGCTATCGTGATACTTAAAATATCATCTTTATAAAGAAACGTTTTCTGAAAAGATTATTTTAATAGTGGAAGGTTTCCTGGAAATATTTTCTCGAGTGCCCACAACTGCCATTTATTAGCTAGATAAGCTTTCTTGAATCTTTCAGAAATCATCTTGATTTTTCGAACTTTTCTGAAAAGTTTATCGCAATAGCCTAAAGTTTCCTGGAAATAAAAAGCATATCGAGAAAATTTTTTATTTCGATAATGTTTTCAGAAAAATGCACAACTTTGCTGGAAAGTTAAAAATTTACAGCTCGTTTTGATGCATTTGCAACAAAGCACGAGTGCTTAAACTTTACATAACTAAGTTAAACATTGTTTACTTTTATTTCTTTACAAATGGCATTATTTTTTAAAGGGGGACAAATCTTTTGGAAAATTTAAGTATCAAATTCTACGGGACAGAATGGTAACAATGTATTGGACAGATTGGTTGTTTATAAAGATGTTGTTTGTTTACTAAAAATTGCTGTGGTTTTGTGATATACTGCTAAACCTTAAAGTACCCGATCCACAAATAGATAAAATTTCGATGCCTGGTAACATAAGTAAATATAATGACTATAATAATAAGAAAGAACCACTATAGCCATTATTTTTTACTGCGAAGTTAAAAATCGTAAGAAATAAACTGTATTAACTTGAGTTATCACTGGAAACTATAAAATAAAAAAAAAAAAATCTCTGACATATTTTTGAAATGTAATTTGTTATTTCTTTTCAGCAGAAAATACACATTCAAATGGTTCCAAAATTATATGAACTTACCAGGCATCAATATTTGATATATTTTGATAGCACTGTTATAAAGAACTTGCTTATTTGTGGACCGGATACCTTAAGCGTTATAGAAAAAATAATAACCGTACGAAAAACGGGTACATACTGAAACTACAGTAGTACCTGCATACACAAGTAAGTAGATCTAAGTATACTTTACCGCATTACCAGACTTGCAGAGCTGAGCCAACCCCAACTCAATTGTGTCTGCAGAAATGACGCTTCGGTTAAGGAGACTTCGTTGCTATAGTAGAAAAAACATTTAGATTGGTTACTTATTGGGTTGTTTGAGTATGACACGGTTGTGTCATAGGCAGGCTCCAAAACTGGAGGATTTTGCCTCGAATCACGATGAAACTAGTAGGCCTATATCCAGTAACAGCCGTTCAGAGTACTTCAAATAATTTATAAAAAGAAATTCATACATGTCAAATCCTTAGTTTAAAACAAATTAGTGTATACATAAAAAACGATTTTAGTTGCTACAGCACAAAACATTAAGTGTAATGCAATGTAGAAAATAATGATACGTCAAATGTTACTCATCATACGATCGTCACGAATTGGTTATTGATATTAAGATTTTTCCGATGTCAGTGATACTAATTATAAATGAATAAGTTCATGATAGTTATGTACCATTTTTACATACGTTACTATAAATAGTAACATAATTTCATAGGACAGAATCCTGCATTTCAGGCCAATAAATGGAAGCGCGCAAATGACCGGTTTCCGGACCGCCATGAATGTGTGACGTCATTTTGACCTCATTTTACTCGCGTCGTCGCGTTGATAAGTTCATTTCCATCGATATTTTATATGATTAAACGAGTACAGTAACTATTGTATTTAGGTGTATACTGAGCAACTCATTCAGCAGCACTTTTGAGTCTATATTGGCACTCGTGTTACGCCCTCGTGCAAATAAAGGTTTAATCATGCTTATCACTATTGTCGTTTAATGAGTATATATTAAAAACTTTCTTACCGTTGCCACATAATCTTTGGCAATCTGACATATATGTCTTCTTTAGCTTCTGTATTCATCACGCAAGGGATTGGCCAGGTTTTATAATCCGCTTTCACCTAAAATTAAAAGTGTACAGATGGAATACAGATATATCCCGAGTTATAAGCATTTTTACAGAGGGTTTTATTTCTGACTTAAAAATCTAGAAGTTGGCGTTTACGAAGTAAAATATGAGCCGCACCATGAGAAAACCTACATAGTGTATTTGCGACGAGCATGGATCCAGAACAGCCTGCGCATCCGCACAGTCTGGTCAGGATCCATACTGTTCGCTTTCAAACCCTATTGCAGTCAGAGAAACCGTTAGCGAACAGTATGGGTGGCGCATCCGCGCAGTTCGGTCAGAATCGATGCTGTTTACTAATGATTTTTTTAATTGCAATAGGCTTTGAAAGCGAACAGGATGGATTCTGATTAGACTGCGCGGATGGCCTGGATCCATGCTGGTCGCAAATGCACTATGTTGGTTTTCTCATGGTGCTGCTCTTATATTATGTATAATCAAGAAAATACGATTGCTGGAACATGTTTAGAAAAATAGCCAACATTTACCGGTGGTTCAAAGTTTTCCTATACGTATATATTCTTCACGTAGCCATATCCGGGCTCTATCACGGGGTTCCTACCCCAAGAATGAGGCAAGACTTCGCAAACATTTGTCCGGTCTGATATCCGTCCACCAACAGACTCATTCTGCCAATGCAACAAGCATATTTTAATAAAAATTCAGAAATGAAAGACATTTTAAGATTTCTGGGCAGTACTGGTAGACTACATTTAGTATTTAACCGCGTTGGATGTCAAAATTCAAAACAAAGGTGTCAAACTTCTGAACATAGACTTCCTAATACATATTGCTAAAACAAAGTCATCTGCACAGGAGTTCAAGGGGGTTAAACCCCAAACATGTGTATCTCAAAGTCAGAAACAAGAAGGAAAAAAAAACTCATAAAACAAAAATGAATTTACAATGTTACTGCAGATGGGTGGGGTACTTGATAACATTAATATTTGCTCGAAATTCATTTATTTAAAATGCTTCTTGAACTGCTTGATGATGTAATGCATGCATGTGAATAAAGAAATATACTACTATTTCTTTTGATTAGTTTTATTTTTGATAAATGTGCAATACTTTCTTTAATTAAAATCGAAAGGAAGCTGTCCTTGAATATCACCTTATTTTCAGAGTTTGGCTTGGAATCATTTTGAGGACTTTTTTTCTGTATTGCATAAGGCGAAAGATTATGAAACATATGAAACATCAATGAAACGTTATGTTGAAATTAGTTTGATGCTCTGTCATTATTTCTAGCAATATAACTGGCGAAATTCATGTAAGAGAATACGAGTACTGATACTTTTAAGAGGGCAGGAATTAGAAAATATTATACAAAGAGGGCAGGAATTACAACATAATATACAAATCCTAGACAAACATTGTTCAATAATCAATAAGTTGAGACTGTGGCTATGAATTTTTCATTAAGACATACGCTAGGTTTGATATATTGATAAACAAATTCTTAGAGGTAACATTTGTGAGTTAAGCATACTTTACCATCCTTTACAGTTTTGTACGTAAAGAGTTTAACCCATTTCATGCAGGACACGATTGATTCTGCCAGTAGATCATAATTAGCCCGCACATCCGTGCAGTCTGATCACGACCTGCACTGTTCGCCATTTAGTCAGTATCTTTTAGGCATGCACCCCTTTTAACAGTTAATGGTACTGTCCAAGTTGAAAAATGGACAAGTTCATTATAGAAATTTAGCACGGTAAGGGTTAAAGCGGGTGCTGTCACTTTAAGTTTCAAAATTTCACACATTTCCTGTCTATGGCGGTCGGATCCATATGAAAACAACAAAAGACACCTACAACTTGCAAATAATACAGTGAGAAGATGTGTCTTGATAAAAACAATTACAAAGACAGACCGTTCTCTGCGATGTAATTATCACTACTAGTACACAATGAATACACCATAAATCAATCATTTCTCCGTCGGTGTAAATCCTGACAGCATATGGAACGTAATAGACCGGCATCAGTCGTTATAGTCATTTAAGGTAAAGCACTTGACCATAAAATCAATCCTCTTTGATAGCCCTTTCTGAAAAAATTTACCATATCTCTAACCTCTGACCCTAGACTGGCATCAATTGTTAGAGCCATTAAATGTAAAACACTTGGCCATAAAATCAATCCTCTTTGATAGCACTTTCTGAAAAAATTTACCATATTTCTAACCTCTGACTCTAGACTGGCATCAATCGTTAGAGTCATTAAAGGTAAAGCACTTGACCATAAAATCAATCCTCTTTGATAGCACTTTCTGAAAAAATTTACCATATCTCTAACCTCTGACTCTAGACTGGCATCAATCGTTAGAGTCATTAAAGGTAAAGCACTTGACCACAAAATCAATCCTCTTTGATAGCCCTTTCTGAAAAAATTTACCATATCTCTAACCTCTGAGTCTAGACTGGCATCAATCGTTAGAGTCATTAAATGTAAAGCACTTGGCCATAAAATCAATCCTCTTTGATAGCCCTTTCTGAAAAAATTTACCATATCTCTCACCTCTGACTCTAGACTGGCATCAGTCGTTAGAGTCATTAAATGTAAAACACTTGGCCATAAAATCAATCCTCTTTGATGGCCCTGTCTGAAAAAATTTACCATATCTCTAACCTCTGACTCTAGACTAGCATCAGTCGTTATAGTCATTAAATGTAAAGCACTTGGCCATAAAATCAATCCTCTTTGATGGCCCTTTCTGAAAAAATTTACCATATCTCTAACCTCTGACTCTAGACTGGCATCAGTCGTTAGAGTCATAAAATGTAAAGCACTTGGCCATAAAATCAATCCTCTTTGATGGCCCTTTCTGAAAAAATTTACCATATCTCTAACCTCTGACTCTAGACTAGCATCAGTCGTTAGAGTCATTAAATGTAAAGCACTTGGCCATAAAATCAATCCGCTTTGATAGCCCTTTCTGAAAAAAATTACCATATCTCTGACCTCTGACTCTAGACTGGCATCAGTCGTTAGAGTCATTAAATGTAAAGCACTTGACCATAAAATCAATCCGCTTTGATAGCCCTTTCTGAAAAAATTTACCATATCTCTAACCTCTGACTCTAGACTGGCATCAGTCGTTAGAGTCATAAAATGTAAAGCACTTGGCCATAAAATCAATCCTCTTTGATGGCCCTTTCTAAAAAAATTTACCATATCTCTAACCTCTGACTCTAGACTAGCATCTGTCGTTAGAGTCATTAAATGTCAAGCACTTGGCCATAAAATCAATCCTCTTTGATAGCACTTTCTGAAAAAAAAAATACCATATCTCTAACCACTGACTCTGTTGAGATGAGCCTAGAGAGAAAATGGTTTTATTAGAAAATATTGTTGTCAGTATGAAGAAAGAATAAACTTTATTACAGATAACCTAATCTCAACAGACTTTGTAAGTCTAGGAACATAATAGTTTGATAGAAATCAATTGTGTAATCTACTTCTCAATTATTTTATTTAAGGCAATACAATTACATAGAGAATATCACATAAGTAGATCGGTTAATGCGAATACGATAATGTTACACACGAGAACTACATGCAGATATATACTTGCTACGAAAATATAAAGTGGTAATATTGGACTGGGAATTCATGGCATGTTGTAATCCAGTTCGCAGAAAGTTATAAACTTTTCACCTCCTAGGATAGCATGTATTTTTCTCCATAATTTATGTCCATACATGTCATTTATGATGTATCAGAAACCTCGTACAGCATTGACCGTTTGGACATATTAGGATACGATCTCTTGTAACGATTTGACTTACAACAAACGCAACAGTCCGACAGTACGGTAAAAAATCACGATATAACTGACTGAACCGCCAAGCATTACACGATACTGCTTAAGAAATCAGATAAAGTAGCATCATTTATCAACCTGCTAATGAACTCAAATTGTGCATGGTAACTTAAAGTTGATTTAACAGTAATTAATACACAATAAATCAATCATTTCTCCGTCGGTGTAAATCCTGTACAGATTATGGAACAGTATAGCTTGATAGAAATCAATTATGTAATCTACTTCTCAGTTATTTTATTCAAGGCAATACAATTTCATATAGAATATTACATAAGTGTCTTTTCATATTGAATTTATTAATCTAGTTGAATAAAATAATTAAATGCGAGGCTCAGGCTCTGCCGAGCATTTTATCAATTTTATTCAACGAGTTTAATAAATTCAATATAGAAAGTCACAAATGTAATATTCTTTTTATCACATGTTAGCTTTTCCTGCCGAAACATCAGAAATTCTACTTTCTTTAACTATGATAAACAAGTCAGTTTTACCAACGTTTAACTTTTTACTTACTTTAAATGACGTCAACGTCATAGCTTTATTACACTAGTGTATTATCATTTCTATTTAATGGCTTTATTTCAATCCCGCGACGTCAAACATGTGATAAATTTATATTCAATATATGTTTATATAGAAAGAATTGTATAAATAACACTTGTGCAATTACAAATTATAAGTAAACATATTTTTGCTGACGAACACATCAAAATTGAATTGACACGACTATGTGATATTTTCCTGGATTTAAGGATATTTCAAATAAAAGATTAGGGAAAACACATATGAGCCGCGCCATGAGAAAACCAACATAGTGGTCAGGATCCATCCTGTAAGCTAACGGTTTCTCTAATTGCAATAGGCTTTGAAAGCGAACAGCATGGGTCCTAACCAGACTACGCGGATGCGCAGGATGGTCTGGATCCATGCTGGTCGCAAACGCACTATGTTGATTTTCTCATGGCACGGATTATATTTGTTTTCGTGTATAACGTGAGCAGAATCCTGAGGGAATCTATTGTCGGTGCCCGAGTCCGGTAAGGCGAGGATACCAAAGTATTCCGAGGGACTCTGTTGATGTTATTTCATGAAACAAAGAAAGATAAAAGCTGTTTAGTGTAAAACGTGTAAAAAGACAAAACGCGGGAATGCAGGCGTTGTTTGATTACGTTGACGTCATCTGTTACATGACCGTATTACGTTTATGCTTGGTTACTAGACCCGCATATATTAAAAGGTGTGTAAACAGCGTGTGGACGAGTAAATCTCTAGATAAACACAGTTCAGCTCTACTGTTTAACCACAAAACAGCAGATTTGTACTATAATTAGATACTGTTTTTGTCTGACGTAGCTGTTTTATTCAGATGATGAAAATATCGATATACTGATCTTTGTATTGATTTTAGCACAAACCACTTATTGCTTGCAGTAAATTGTAAAAAAAATCACAAGAATTGAATGCTACCTTTTATGCGTGTAAACAGGTATAGACTATAATGGGACTTCTTGAAAATCAACTAAGAATCGCTAGCGCGATTCATGGATATGCAAGATGTCCCAATGTGGTTTTACTCGTGAAAATGCACAAAAAGTAGAATTCTGTTTTTAAACCTTTACTGATTTATGAGTTTCAATATGCGTAGAAAAATGTTTTGTTTTAAGATGGCTCAAAGCATGCCCAAAATATTTTATTTGAAGAATACACAATAATACACATTCTCACTCGAATAAATAAAAGCATCTCTCTCTCCCTCTCTCCCTCTCTCTCTCTCTATCTATCTATTAGATGAATACTTGCATTCAGACTGTCTACAGCCTGAACTATTTTGTTGTTTTAGCCCCGATTTCGCAAAAAAAAATCTTTGATTATCCTCGCAGAAAGTACATACCATTGTAAGAGTTTTCAAAAGAATGAATAAACACAAATGTCTAGACAATAGTGATTTTTAAAGTTGAACTCTAGTTTCAGACAGATACTGACAGACCTAATATCGGATTGTTAGAAGTTCGTGGCATGGTTCCAAGTTAAAAACAAACAAACAAAAAACCCTGAAATAATGCACGACGCACAAAAGTTACTTGAGCCGCGCCATGAGAAAACCAACATAGTGCGTTTGCGACCAGCATGGATCCAGACCAGCCTGCACATCGGCGCAGTCTAGTCAGGATCCATGCTGTTCGCTAACGGTTTCTCTAATTGCAATAGGCTTTGAAAGCGAACAACATGGATCCTGACCAGACTGCGCGGATGCGCAGGCCGGCCTGGATCCATGCTGGTCGCAAACGCACTATGTTGGTTTTCTCATAGCGCGGCTCATTTATAATAAGCGTTAAATAGACAATATGTAATTGAGAAGGCGATCACGGACCGAAAACATTTAGATTTTAGATATATTTAATTTGTTATTTTTTCTGTTAAGATTTTGTAATTATCTAATTGGAACGAAGCCTGAAATGGGTTTCGCGTTAGAAAAAAATAAACATTTTGAAAAATAGCTAAGTTATCAAAAATCTTCTTAATTAAAATAGACGCAAACGAAAAATACTAAAGACAAATTGCAACGCACAGATCTAGTTCCCCAAAACTTAGCATTGGTTATGTTGTACGGAAATTATTTTCCAGTCGACATTATTTGGATACATCCCCATCACGTCTAGGTGACGTAGAGTAACTGACTTCAATACATCAAAACATCAAAAAGAAGTAATCGGTTTCAGGTCTTAGGGTAATATTGCAGTCCGCAACAAGTTTTGAAAAATCAAAAAAAATCCCTACAATGTAACAGCTGAAAACGTGATCGTCATGTTCTGATTAATAAAAATAGTGTATCTGCCATGATGTCACACGACTTTCATAATTACAAGAAGGCACTCCGGACCCTTGATTCAACGTCTTACCATTAAAAGATTAAATCATTTGAAGCATTAGAAATAGTCCACCAAATTTTGATTTTGAACTACGGCTGCTTTTGTTCTAAATTCTTAATTTGATATAACCATAATGTGTAGGATGCAAGTCAGCCGTAGCTGGAATATCTAGCTCAATTTGCAGTGCAAGCAGACCAGGTAGACTGGCAGTTGTCAGAACAAATTGTGCGTCTTTGTTTAATAAACTAGATCAAGTAACATATAGATGCAAGACCATGTGCATTGTGTCACTAAAAGCAAAGATAAGTATTCCATGCATGATAATAATATTTTATCATAATTTTACTACTTAGAAATGACGTCTTGTCATTGACTTGATACAATGAAAAACAAAGTTAATGAACGAGCAGGAATATGAAAAAGAATTACCTTTTGAAGTTGTTTTGCTGCGCACTGTCTCAATTTCGGGTGTTGTTTCAGAACTTTAAAATGTCCGTATTTGTCGAAGTTGGACTTGGCAACAACTTCGTTTAAATAACAGACAGAGGTAAGCAACAGAACAAGTCTAAAGTCCATGACTTTTGTAGAACAGGTAAAAGCCCTTAGGTGTTGAGACTTGAAGAAGCTACGCAGAAATGATATGCAAAACGTCAATAAGCAGCTAAATTTAATGTATTCAACAACTTTAAAGACGTACCGAAAGGCTCATATATTTCACCTTGATGTTCAGAACATTCGTTCGCTGGGAGACTGTAGTCAATAATGGACATACTCATGCATATATTTTGTCTTAACAAACAATCACTTCAAGAGACACATACACAGTAGAGACTTACCCCAGATCCGCTTAACACAAGGGAAACAATCTGTTCTTAGAGTGAAATAATACTGCTCAGGTTATATCAATGAAATGAAAAACAATATCTATCTACAGAATAATAAAGCCATGCAGTGTTAAAATTGTTTTATTTGAATTTTGCACATTTCTAGAAATTTTACTCATATTTTTGACACATATTTATATATAGATAGCAGATATTGTTCTCTTTCCAGCAGTAGCTTTCTCAACATTTTGCCCTTGTGAAATTCTTTGGGTTTCAAATTAATTCAAAATTATCGTCTGCTTGTTGACACATTTCAGAACAAAATGTTACACCTTCGACAGGGCATTTCTTTACACAATTTTCCTTTCAAATCACTAACCACTTGCTTTTTTAATGCCAAGAGGTGGGAGTTGATGATAGATACCTAGTTCTCTATGCATAAAATGAAGTTTTATTGAAGCTGTCTTTATTTTCCAGACTTTTTATCCACTGGCAGGATCATATTTTTCAGAATGAGATTTATTTTCTGCAGTATACTACAGATAGATCTAAAATACGTACTGTCTACTTGAAGGTTGTATTTTAGTTCAACAACCTGTACAAAAAATCTTTGACAACCAAGATAAGGTTTGTGGTTTATCTCTTCAACTATTTTCTATGACATACACTGTCATCATTCGTCATTTAGGTTTTTGAAGAGACATCAGATTGGTTCTGAAAATAAGATGTAGCCATTTTGCAGATTTTGACCTGACACACAACCTTTTTTTAACTAATTAAAACGCAAATAGAATTATATAGTGAAGTAATGAGTACCCATTGATAAGATATTCATTCTACATTTTACTTCATTTGTAACAGATTTTGACATAGTACTTTTAAGCTCAATAACAAGCATATAGAATGGTAAAGTAAGGAGTACAGATGGATGAAATAAATTCGTGTATTCATTTTACATCTTATTCCATTTATAACAGATTTTGACTTAATACTTTTAAGCGCAATAACAAGCATATAGAATAGTTAAGTAGGAGTGTCGTTTGATTTTACAATTTACTTAGTTATAAAAGAAAGAATGGTTTCATATGACCAAAACGTGCTATAAATGACATTATTTAACGGATCGTTGCAATCCGTGCGATCTATGAGGGATAGATGTCAGAGTAAAGTAAAAGACGCGGATATAGGAGTTCGCTTGATATAAGGAGCGAGTAAGATAATATGCTTCCAGGAGAATGTTTGATTAATCTCTGTCAATGTCTATATCAATGTCTATATGGCTGTTTGTTACAATAAGGCTGTAAATATTATCATTGTTCATTTATGATATTGTTGTTATTTTTTATTATTATGTACAACGCCATTGAAAATATCATTTATAAAAAAGGCGTTTAATCAAATTGTTCAGTTTCAGTTTTGTGATTGCATATGTCATGTTTTGTTATTTTCCTACATATCTGCGATGTGTCACATGTTTAATTGTAAAGCGCCTTTGAACGTATATTACATATGAAAAGGGCGCTCAACAAATCTGGTATAATAATAATAATAATAATGTCACAAATTGAAGTGCACGCCGAATAATAGGATAACAATATTTTCTTCTGAGAATGCGGTAGAAACTATATTGTGAAAAGATAATATATGTCATTATGATACCGAAATAGTTGTCGAAATACAGACTATGTTCGATTGCATAAAAACGTCAGAACATTAGTGTAATATTATGCTATTTATTTACTCGAAATTTCGACATACATTAATACTACGAAAAAGTCTTCAAGACAACAACCGTACAGAAACATCCGTTGTTGCAGCAACAAATAAAGTCATAGCTGCCGATAGGGGTATGCAAGAAAAAAAGATATACTTTTTCCAAAAAAGCTCATACTATTGGTATTTCAGAAGGCACCGTCCATTATTTTCTGACTGACCGTTTGAAAGAAGAGGGTAAGACCATCGCAGGCAAGTTCAACAAAAATGAAGAATTTACAGCTGATAAAACATTCTACCAAGTAAAGGTATGAACGACATACAGTTTATTCATCACAATGCCTCCATCCACAATAATCAAATTATACAGTGTCTCTTAGAACAAGAAAAGCTTACTCAGATACAGAACCTACCTAATTCTCCTGACCTAAGTCCCTGTGACCTTTTCTTATTTCACTTTCTTAAGAAAATACTCGCAGATAAACGCTATACAACTCGAAGTGCCCTTGATTCTGCAATTTTTCAGTGTCCCAACAGTTTAAAAGGGGGATAATTTGGTAATGGATAGGGTTTTGATGCGCGGATTACAATTAACATTATTATTTAACTACTTGTACAAACATTTAGCTTCTGATCTTGCCAAGAAATTAAATTCCTTTCATACTACTACATACTGTTTATGCCACTACGGATAAGTTTGTATAAATTTGATTCATGTGCTAGGTTACATATTGAAGAATGTCAGAGGACCATATGTTGGACTGGTTATATCCAAATATGTTACTCTCGTTGAATAATGTATTTATTATTATTAGTACTACTATTGTTATTACTATTATTATTAGGAAAGATCATACATCGGTGTATAGAAGTAAATGTTCCAAGTACCTACATGCTGGATACATAATATGATTGTGTAGATACATATGAGCCGCGCCAGGAGAAAACCAACATAGTGGCTTTGCGACCAGCATGGATCCAGACCAGCCTGAGTATCAGCGCACTCTGGTCAGGATCCATGCTGTTCGCTAACGGTTTCTGTAATTGCAATAGGCTTTGAAAGCGAACAGCATGAATCCTGACCAGACTGTGCGGATATACTCATACTTTAGATGGACATATAGGTATAGGTTCTGGCTCCGGTTTAAAACAAAGATCCGTGATCTGGAGAATTTCTAAATGCAAGGGTAGCTTACACATGGATGTATGGTAGGATAATATTATGTAGACACTACCTTATGCTTTGACCCCTGTTCGTGTCACTGCATGTTGGGTACCTACTTGTACTATATATGAATGTATAGGTAAATGAATCGAGTTTATATTTTTACTAGTTAAAAGTCACTATAATTTTTTTTTAAACTCAGACGTGTAGGAGAAGCAGACGTGATAGACTTTTTTCGTAAACCATTTCGACATTTGACAGACGAACGGACGTTCAAAATTTCAAGGAGGTAAATTAAACAATTGATTTTTTCGGGCAAGACTTATATATTTCGTGAAAGTAAATCTAAACTACTTCAGTAGTAAAGGAATATGATTTGTTTTATTTTACAAAGAAAAACCTTGCACATGACTTTGGCTTTGGAGATTCCATTTGTTTATGTTTTAATGCACGGACAACTTAGGAGTTCGACAAAAATGAAAAGTCGCGTGTCACATTTGTGCCACCGAAACTTGTACTTTTTTTATTGCTTTTCGGTGTTATCGCATTCATTGGCAGTATCGATGAGTCTGGGAACAACACTAAGATGCCTGCTTTTTAATTTAGTCTTTTGGCAGTTTCTGTGAAAGGCAGGCTCCATAACCACAGATTCCTTCTCAAAATTCCAGTTTGATTAGTTCTGCCCATTGTTTTCTCGTTTAGGGCATAGCCATTATATAATCTCGGGACCGTACGCCGTTTTTCATGGAATTGCAGTCTGTTCATCATGGATGGTCCATGTGCACCGTCGTATGAATACATCTGCGGATGTATCTAAATTACATTCTGGTACTTAAAACATGTGTAAATTTTGAGTTCTGTTCCGGGGCTAGAGGGCGTCCATGAACAGGCTCAATCAAACCAAGCTTGCAACATTTTCGTTTGTGTCGGATTGGGCGACCTGTAGTTTTCCACTTTTTTATTTTAGAATATTTTAAAATCATCTATATAATTCTATTAGCACTTGATCAAATTTGTGAATTATTTTTATCTGTCTAACCCATAAAAGATTTATTTTTCAATTAATAAAAAGCTGATGTCTAAATTCTTACATTATTTAAATGAGTATTTCTGTTAAAATTTTATAAAGACTGCTGTACAGTCACATTTTAGTCTTATTGCTTTTGAGAATATTCCTGCCTGTGTTAGTGTATCTAACATATATATATTTCATTCCGATAAACCATACACTGATGTCAATTTTCATACATTATCTATATGAAAATTCGTACTAAACATTGAATTCTGAAATTTGCATATTTAATTACTCGTATCTAAAATGATTTATATATGTGTACTACCACGTGGATAAATTTCATGGATGTTTTAGGTCTGTCTAAGCTACATATACATCTTATAAAGTTTTATAACTACAACATTTTACCCGGATATGAAATAATCTTGTACTTGTTTTCATGGTGCTGATCTGGGAAGGCAGTGTATGACAGCGGCAAACTGGCCTCCCATATATATAAATGCTTCTTACGAGGACGATATACTTAGCTGTAAAATTGATCGTTTGAGATGAATCGCGACGGACAATTCGTGCTAAATCGTATAGATTTTTTTTTACACTGTCTCAAATTCAGTTGATACTTCTTTATCTATACTACACTACAGTCCAACATTTTCAACACATTAAATATTAAATATCGTTTTTAAATATATTTCTTGTAAATTTGTATTTTTCTAAAGCAAAACAAGTTAACTTTGGCAAACCTGTATACCAAAATCCTCCTGAAAAGTAAATATGAATGTAACTTCAATTTCCAGAGCGGTTAAGTTTTCCCTGTTTTCTTTTTTCTGTTTTTTTCTTTTTTTTTTTTTTTTTTTTTTTTTATATCTATTTATACTGCAGCGCTCCTCTCTGCGAGTATTATGTGCAGCTGTCTTTGGCTATTTTGAACGATAAGTTAACTGCATAAAGTAATTCAATTTTTATTATCTTTATTACTTTTTTACTTCTACAATGAATTTTGTTATTATTATGTAATTTATTGTTCTTGTTTTAATGCTAGTATAATATTTGGAGACAAACAGATACAAATTAAATAACTTGCATTTTTTACAAATCAATACGTTATTGAATTATATCATACATAAAGTAAAAAAGTGGAAACCCTACAAGCCCCGCAACACGACAAAAACGAAAATGTTGCAGGCTCGGTCCGATTGAGCCACAAAACTAAAGAAATATAAGAAAAAAAATAACACATATCGTTATAATTAAAATAAGTCTTCATTGTATAGAGTATGAAATGATGTTACTAAAAATTTTAACAAGCACATTCAATGAATTGGTATCCCATGCCGAAAGGGTTTGTTGCGAGGAATGGCAAACATAATATATCCGGCAAAAAGTTAAAAATATTTCTAAGAAGCAAATAATTTCATTAGTCAAGATCAATTTAACAGAAAACGAATGTTTTAAGTGTTACATAGTACATGATAAATGTATGTTACGTTGATCCTGACTAATGAAATTACTAAGAATGGAATATGTTTACTGTTATAAGCTTAAGGTAGTTCTGCACGTTTGATATACCGGAAGTGATGGTGTAACGTCATTTATCCGGAAAACGTAGAATAAAGCCTGGATTCGGCGTACGGAAATGAAAATCATTTTATGAAATAATCGAAACCTGTGAGTAAATTTATTACAATGGCACTGTTGCTATATTTCTAAAGGCAAAATATGATATTAAAACATACGACACGTTAAAAATTCAAAATAATGTCTTAAAAATAGCGTGAAATGTCCGGTTCACTTTAATCACGGTCAAATATCTCAAAAATAAGCACAGGGACCTATGTATTTTATTTCGCCAAATTACAGGCCATGTATTTATTTACAACTGTGAGAAGTTTCACCCAAATCTACATTGTAGAAAAATTTCTATTCGCGAAAATGTTATGAAAGTTATGATTTTCCCATATACTCCCATTATGAAATATTGCGCGAGGTCCAAATTTTTCAAATCAGCCTAGCAAAAAATCAAGCACACGACCCTATCTTTTTTATTTGCTGAATTTTCTAGGTATATTCTTAAGTTTTGAAAAATCAGAGTTTAATAAAATTCTACATTGTAGAAAAAATTTCGGTCCAAACGTGCAGAACTAACTTAATAGCTTTTAGAATTATACGGAATCATTTAAAAGGTGAGCCTGAAGAGTAACTAGAACCAACTATTTATTCGAGTAGTTTGGCACCAAGTGTCGCTGTTTAACATGTACATTTGAACTTAAAAGAACAGAACGAATCAAGTAAAAAAACTGCAACGTGGGTTGTGGCGGGGTGGATGGGGTGGCGTGGTTACATGCAACTTCACACGTTGATAATTATTCATAGAAGGTTTGAAATTTTAAAAACATAATGGATTATTTAAAAAAAAAGGGACAAAGTGGGTGGGGGGGGGGGTGTAAATTCTACCTATTGGTTAGTTTGTGATGTACAAATACGTGCATTTTTAAACAATTAAAGGGCAATAACTTTGAAGTCACTAAATAGATCCTGACGAAATAGTGCGTGCACTACCACATTATGGTCATCTAAATTTAATTTCAGTTTCATAGTTCTAGGTCAAACATGTCATAAGGTATGAAGCAGAAATTGCCATATTTATTTATCCTATATATTTTAAACTTCTAAGGGCCAAACCTGAAGTGTTACTTGGGCAATCTTACTGACACTTGACGGGCCCTATAGTGGTGAACATGTATATGAATTATTTTTTTAATATTCCCAGCCAATTCCTAGATATTGCTCCGGAAGGACGAACATAAAGACGGACGGACGGACAATGCCAACATTGTAGCCTTCGGCGAGGGATAAAAAGCTGTAACATGAATGGTTTTACCAAGAAGCAATGAAGTTTTTTTTTCATTTAAGACGTCAAACTTTAGTTTGTTCCAACTATTTCTGTTAAAAATGACAGTGAAAACCATAAGTACTAAATCAAAAAAAAAAAAAAAAAAAAAATATCAGTTGATTTACAGATGTATGGAATCGCCACATTGAGTAGTTAGATGAATTAAGTTTCTTCTCACATTATAATGATTATTGTTATTGTACACATCATTCATATAGTTAGTATTACTGAAATTACTTTCCATGCCAAGTGCAAGTATACATATGTGCGTCGGGAAAATTTTTACATGTTCCTCCATTTTTGCATGGATAGCTTCCGCAAAAATTCAAGGCTGAAATAAAGGAAAAATGCACAAAAAATGAAATGAGTCGCGCCACGAAGAAACCAACATTGTGCATTTGCGACCAGCATCCGCGCAGACTTGTCAAGATCCATGCTGGTCGCAAACGCACTATGCTGGTTTCTTCGTGGCGCAGCTCAAATGTAAAAAGCAAAACAGTTTGCGTATAAAGTGGAGACGCTGTTACTGCATCATTCTTTATTTTACCGGCGGTAAAATTTTGTCGAGCTGTAGGTTATCTGATAGCATTAATATAACAATACATGTAAGTTGTTGTTCTGATCAGTCACAGATAAAACAAACTGTTAAACCACTATACAAATGTAAAATAATAAAATTGATTTAAGGTGCAGTAAACGCTTATGAAATTCTTAAAAAATGTTTCATATACCTTTCTGCTGCTTTCGGCAAAATGATTTTGATAATTTCAAAAAATATTTCCCAATAGATTAACAGCAAATAATGGAGAGTATAGGAATGTTTTTTTTTTTCTGGACAAAGAAAAATTAATTATCGGCGACTTCAAAAAGTATCCGTCGGTACACTGATGTAAAATGTTTTAGTGCCAAAATTACCCGTATGTCTGTAATCAATAAGGTTCGGACACTTTCTTCCTGCTCCATTAGGATGTTGCGTGATACTTCTTGATCTGCTCTGTTGACCAACCCAGACATTTTGACCCAACTCGGACCACGTTGACCACTGTGTGACTTTGCAGTCAACATCACGTGCTAATGAATTTACAATATCCTAATGCCATAAATGTCGCAATATATATGAACACAACTAACAATTTTCTTATCGGTATTTTGTAAAAAAAATAGATAATTGTTCTTACATTTACTTAAAAATCTCTGAAAACAAGATATAACTGAACCTGAAGATGATATTTGTATTCTACTCAGTAGAAAGTAAACACTTATATTTGTATTATTTTTAATGATTATTATTTTTACCTGCAATATTATTATGATTATGATTGTGTTCATTTTACCTATGTTGCATGTTGAACCTTCCCAAACATTTGGACATCCTCAAATAAAATCGTTGGGAATATTTTTACATGTTCCTCCATTTTTACACGGGCTGCTTCTGCAAGAACCCATGTCTGAAAAAGATTCACAATATTCACATGTGTATATGTTAACACGGAGACGTACAATAAAAGCAACTGCCACACCAGAATGAGTAATAGAGAAAAGCAATTTGAGAATTCTGGTACCAACACTATATAGGAAAATCAGTAAAATATCAGATCAAACCCTATATACATTTATTCTGAAACATTTTCTGATCAAATACGTTTTCAAATATCCCATTTATTAAGAAAATCATTTTCAGACAAAATATCAACCCTGGTGCCTTGTCAAGACAAACTTATAATTTTTACAAATGTTGCAAAAGCCGTTGACCTGTAGTCTACTTATTTGTCTAAAAGAACTTACAACAAAGTGCATAGCTTGTTAAAATCTCTATATGAACCTATGGCTCATAATAATAAATGGATTATGTCAAGTTCATCAGTTATTTTCTATCAAAGCCATCAAAATTGAGTAAGGGTAAATTTCCTGGAAGCACAGAGCTCAGAAAGCACGCGTAAGCGCAAATTAGGCCCGCAACAAGTAGAAACTGTAGTGGAAAGATTTACCAGACGGGTTGCTTCAAAAATCCAACAGCAAGTACATTTATATTATATTTAAGATGCTAAAGTCTATATGGGGAAGAAAAATAGGTGGGTTTAGGGAAAGTTGAAAAAGCAAGGATGAACATCCAATAGGGAAAGCCACGCTCCAAAAACGCAGTCTCCCTAGACCGCAAACTACAGCAATGTAATCATGGAAGTACACCCACATATATACTGTATACTCACGCGCACACTTACACCCACATATATACTATATACTCACGCGCACACTTACACCACATATATACTGTATACTCACGCGCACACTTACACCCACATATATACTGTATACTCACGCGCACACACTTACACCCACATATATACTGTATACTCACGCGCACACACTTACACCCACATATATACTGTATACTCACGCGCACACTCAGAGACAAAGCAAACAAACGGGTCAGTGGGACAAAACGCAACAATGGGGTTCCACTCTGGTCGTGGGCAACAAAAAGCAGTTGGGAGTTCCAGCCAGTATATAGTGAGTACATAACATCACTCGTAGTGAAAGGAGAGTTAGGGAGTGAAAAAAGGGACAGGGGAAGGAAAGTAACACCACTAACAAACGAGACAATCTGCATAACATATGTTACTACACGGACAAAAAGCAAATAGAGAATAGGTGAATCGCCTTGGAACTTAAAGGAATCTTTTATAACTGTTAATATTAAAATTATAATTATGGCGTTGTAGTTATTTCACAGCATTTCACCTATTTACCTGTATTGCATGTTGAACCTCCTCACACCCACGGACATCTACAAATGTAGCGGTTGGAAATATTGATGCAACTTCCTCCATTCTTACACGGATTGCTTTCGCAACGTCTCATGTCTGAAACAAAACATAATATTCAAATTTTAAAAGGTAACACATTTGTATATGTAAAAACGTAAACGAACGATGAAAAGCAGTAACTACATCAGTTTGGTTTGTAGAGAAGCAATTTGAGAATTCTGTAGCCACAACCATGAAGAAAAGCCAGTAAAAGAAATGAGATCAAACCCTATATACAATCATTTTAATACATTTTGATCAAATCCATTTTTGCATATCTCTTTCATTAAGAAATCATGTTTAGTCAAAATTTTAAGCCTCGTGCCTTGTCAAGACATGCCAAGTATGCAACAAATAAAAACTGTAATGGAAAGATATAGCAGACGGGGTTTCTTCAGAAATAAAGCAATAAAGTACATTTTTGATATATTCAGGTGCAAAGATTGGTTTAGGGTAGGGCAATGGGTGAGTGTCAGGGCAAGAGAAATAAACCAAGGATGAGCAACCAACAGGAAAGCAACGCTCCTAAAACGCAAACCACAGCAGTGACGTTAACGGATAAACAGCAAGTTGTAAATAGGGTCATCGCCTCAGAACGGTAAGTAACCTATACAAAGGAAATTTTACTTTCCGTTAATACCATTATCAAAATTCAATCATTGTATTTTGTTATGCATTTTGCCTTTATCGCATGTCAAAATTCCCCAAATCGTCGGACATATACAAATAAAATGGCTGGGAATAATTTTGCAAATTCCTCCATTTTTACAAGAAATGCTTCTGCAAAAACTCAGGTAAGGGCACGACTTAGCAAGTTGCAAGACAAAATTCCTCTCTCTCTTTCCGTTTTTGTAGGATTTAGGGGAAAATTATTACGGAGTCTTACACTTTATTAGTTATAGTATCATCAAATGGGAAAGTGTAGCGACTGACTGTAGAGGGTCAATTATCATGCACTGTGCTTGGTGATTTTTGCATTGCATCCTCTTTTGATAAACTTACTAACACTTTCCACATATTTTATTAAAAAGCATTATGTTTAATTTTCCGCAGCTCTATATTATACTATGTGTGTATGACCAAGTTTTAGAGGTGTTTTAAGGTTTCTGTTATATTTCGGAAATGTTATGACGATCTTTGGTGAACTTTAGTTAAAGCCTTCCGCAGTTCATGATATCGGTAATATGACGATTTCTATGATTAAAGTCCTCTACCTCTGAGCAATCTCTTGCAAAACGAATTTTTGATATATAGACACCGTGTGGAGTAGGGAGCTGATAATTTCAAAATTAAAATTTTTTCCTTTATCAAATATTTTTGTTCCTAAATTACTATTCACAACTGTTAATTGTAAGTCCAAAATGACCCTTCTAAATAAGAAGAATTAGCTTTGTTAACTCTTTTGGATATATGTGTTTCTGAAAAATATAGGTTGTCCATATTTAAAATATCAATGAACATTATAAAACTGTTATCCTAAGTAAATTAGGAATATAACAATAAAAATATGACAAAAAAATACTGCACCGACTTATTTTGTCATAAAACCATTTACATGTTTACAGAAAAAGTAATGATTTTCTCCTTTACAGTCTAGTGAGAGGCAACCATCTTGACCTGATTTAGTATTTGGTATTCATACATGTACATGTTGAGAGATATGCCAGGCTCAAAACGATATGGATGGTGACATATCACAAAAAAATAAACATTTTTATTCATTATCAACATTTTATCAATAAAAATGCCAGTTTTAACAATAATTGCAAAACCTACGCCTGTTGCAATTTAAACTGTTTTCTATAGAAATAGTGTTAGCCTTTTTGACCTTTGATACAGTATACAATGTAAAACCTTGTTTGATTTTGTTCTGATTGTTTATTATTGTTATTGTTAGACTCTCGCAATGTTTAACATTTTAAAACTACGGTAAAACGAATTACAGGAATGTATTTCTCATTCATTAAAACACAATAACTTGACCTTCACTGGTTTAAGGTAATATTAGACATGGTTGCACAGCATATTGAAATAATGTTGAAAAAAGTTATTTGGACAAATTTTAACACACACACACACGCACACACACACACACGAAATCAAATTTAAGCAATTAATGAGGTTATTTATCTTTGCTTATATCTTGTTTAAATAGTAAGATAAACAATAATTGAGCGACATTGTCTATTGAATTGTAGACACACATTACAAAGCTGCTGTTATTTGTTTCAAGTTATTTTCTTCTATTTTGGAACCAGTGTAGTATCAGTTTCCGTATAATTCGATTGCAGTGTTTCCAAGACGTTTGCAATAATTGTAGATGCAAACTATTTTTGAAACGCTCTTGTACTTACAAAAGTAAGATCAAATCAATTTGTAAGATGTTTGCCCAATAAATGTCTTACCTCTTTCCTCTGTGAGCACTACCAAGGTAAAAAATAGCAACGTTGCTTTAACGAAAAACATATTCAAGTTCACTTGAAAAAAGCTCATGTAAATTAAATAGTTATACTGTCCAGAGTATCTTTTGGTTTTAAATTCGTAAGTGACGATTGTCTAACAGTATTTTCATTTTGTATAAACTAACACTTTGAATTAGGTTTTTTTAGATATTTTCTTCCGTGTTTTTTGAATACCCTATGGTTTTAAGATTTATCTACACCTTAAAGTTTTGGGATAGATAAAGAACAAAGAAGAAAAATGTTCAGGAAGAAAAATAGAAAATGTATACCACTTTTGTAAACAAATACTTATTATAAAGCATCCCCTTTGAATTATTTGTTTGTAACTTGTTTTATCTTATTGTCAAGGTGTTCGACTTTGAGTGACTCTTGTCGGTTCTGTTGAAATTGATTATAGTGATAGGATAGTTATAGATGTTATCAATTACCCTCTTGTAGTTGAAAAAAATGGAACCAGCAAACTGTTCGGCGATTGTTTGCCACTCTTTAGGTTTCATGGGAGTTTTGATGACCTCATAGATGTACTCATTCACAATGGTTTATACAAATGGCGACAAACCCCTCAAACCACAAAGGAAATGGTATTGTGAGTTACTCTGAACCGTAAATGAAGGATTTGTAGATATCGAGGATTCTCTCTCAGAAAGTTCCTCAAGGTTTCTGGATTTTTCACTTTTCACTCATCCTGTAGAGTCTCATAATGCTCGTGTATTTGTTACCTCCGTGCCTGCGTTTTTGTAAACCTCTCTTCCTTCTCTTCAAATGTTACCAATGACACTGCTCAAGGATGCTAGCATAACAGAAAACCAGTGAAAGTACAGGAAATATGTTTCACTGAAAAATAGATATAATGAAATTATGCATTCTTTTTCATAAATATTTCTCGACATATCATAAGATGATATATATTTATACAGTTCATGCTGCGCTTAAGGTCAGGGACATTGACAGAATTCCATCGGCCCACATTGTATTGGTTTGGGGTTTGGTTACCTATCATGAAACAGCAAGAAGACCACCACTTCTGTGCAGTCTCTTTGGCTTGATCTAGTTTACTCGACAGTTTGTTTTTATTTTTCATAAAAATACTATTAGTAAACCATGCATAGTTCTCACTCAGTATGTATCATTCTGTTTCATTTTGGTCAGTAACCATGGGTTAGAATTTTAATTTATGAAAGCAGACAGCTCAAACATATCTTATATCATATACCAGATGGAGACAACATTACATGGTAAATAATACCACGAACTTCCCCATACATTTTCAATCAGTCAGAAGCATTGCGACTGAGTAAGTTCCATCTGACCAATATTATTAAAAACACTAAGCTTAACTGAGTATATTGATTTTGCATGTTTATTTATCCAGACATTTCTGTAATTTGTATATCTTTTATGTACTTCTGACCTCGTTTTTGTCAAGTACAGTCGTTGTAGGAACATAATCTTATTAATAGGTCAGTACTCTTGCTGTTTTAGAATAGTGTTCCACACCTTAAATTAAACACATACACCACTGATGTGACCTGTGTACCATATAGTCCGCATTTGCGAGGTGAGTACCTCGCAGTGTTACGACCATTTGTACACACGCCCTCAGAGTGAGCTCACCACTGTATAACTAAATGATCGTAACACATCTTAATTGAAAACAAACCCAAGACCCGGCCCTTGTGAGTGTTCATTTTATATTCAGTAGAGATAACAACAACCCTATCACTGCTAGAGATTAGATTATCTTACGAAGAATAAAAGAAACTAGTCTCACAAGTGAGAAAATTACAATTCGAAAATCCGAACATCACGCGATGAATATTATTTTAACTGACATTATAAAATAAATATATCTTTACTTTTCTTTCAGCTTTCACAAAACGCTTTCGTGTACGACACAACGCAAATACAACGAATAGTAGGAGGAAATCGCCTACAAATCGCATTACAAGCCTGTTTAAATCCCGGGCTACTGTGACTTAAGTGTTTGTCTCTCTCTATTATTGAAGATATATCTTTAAAATTAATATTGTGATCTACAATTTGAGGGGTTTCACCGCCGATTAGGTTCATTGGTTAGAGCAGGGTGAGGGTATCAATTCGAGTAAAATTTAATATTTACAGAGCAAATAGGAAACCGCGTGTATACCGCATTAAAATCCTGTTTTTATCCCGGGCTACTGTCACTTGTGTGTTTGTCCCTCTCTATTATTGAAGATATATCTTTGAAAGTAATTTTGTTATCTACAATTTGAAGGGTTTCACCGCCGATTCGGTTCATTGGTTAGGGCAGGGTGACGGTATCAATTTGAGTAAAATTTAATATTTACAGAGCAAATGTAATTATACGTACGTTGCATGCATATGCAAAATATATGGTACTGGGTGATTTCTTTCAGCTTTCACAAAACTCATCCGTATAGGACTCAACGCAAATGAGGACTTCATATTACGATGTTACAAGCCTTAGTAATTCAGGCTACTATGACCTAAATTTTTGTCCTTATCTGCCCATGAAAACATATCTGTGTGAATTAGGCTTTTAATCTACCATTTGAGGGGCTTACTGCCGAATCGGTTTAGTGTTAAGGGGAGGAAGGCGAAGTCAATTTGGCGTAACAAATTGATATTTACAGAGCAAACGTTACTATAGGTTGCATATGAAATAGATATATCTCTAGTTTTTTTCATCTTTCACAAAACACATCCGTCTACGACTCAACGCAGGTAGGAACCGCGTGAAAATCGTATTACAAGCCTGTTTTAATCCCGAGCTACTATGACTTATGTCTTTGTACCTCTCTATTATTGAAGATACATGTTTGAAATTAATATTGTGATCTACAATTTGAGGGGTTTCACCGCTGATTCGGTTCATTGGTTGGGGTAGGGTGACGGTATCAACTTGAGTAAAATCTAATATTTACAGAGCAACTAGTAGAAAACCGCGTGCAAATCTCATTACAAACCTGTTTTAATCCCGGGCTGCTGTGGCTTGTGTGTTTGTCCTTCTATAAAATTGAAGATATATCTTTGAAAGTAATATTGTGATCTATAAGTTGAGGGGTTTCACCGGCGATTGGTTCATTGGTTAGTGCAGGGTGACTGTATCAATTTGAGTACAATTTAATATTTACAGAGCAAATGTTATTATACGTACGTTCCATGCATATGCAAAAGATATCGTACTGTGTGGTTTCTTTCAGCTTTCACAAAACTCATCCGTATAGGACTCAACGGAAATGAGGACCTCATATTACGATGTTACAAGCCTTAGTAATTCAGGCTACTATGACCTAAGTTTTTGTCCTAATCTGGCACTGAAACCATATCTGTGTGAAGTAGGCTTTTGATCTACCATTTGAAGGGCTTTACTGCCGAATCAGTTTAGTATTTAGGGGAGGATGACGTAGTCAATTTTGATTAAGAAAATAATATGTATAGAGCAAATGTTACTATAGGTTGCATATGAAGAAATTATATCTCTAGTATTTTTATCAGCTTTCACAAAACGCATCCGTATACGGCTCAACGCAGGTAGAAACATTGTGAAAATATTATTACAAGCCTGGTTTAATCTCGGGCTACTGTGACTTAAATGTTTATCCCTCACTATTACTGAAGATATATCTTTGAAATTAATATTGTGATCTACAATTTGAGGGGTTTCACCGCCGATTCGGTTCATTGGTTAGCTCAGGGTGACGGTTTCAAATTTGAGTAAAATTTAATATTTACAGAACAAATAGTAGAAAGCCGCGTGCAAATCGCATTACAGGCCTGTTTTAATCCCGGGCTGCTGTGACCTGTGTGTCCCTCTCGATTATTGAAGATATATCTTTGAAAGTAATATTTTGATCTATAATTTGAGGGGTTTCACCGCCGATTAGGTTCATTGGTTAGGGAAGGGTGACGGTTTCAAATTTGAGTAAAGTTTAATATTTACAGAGCAAATGTTATTATACGAACGTTGTATGCATATACAAACTATATCGTACTGGGTGATTACATTCAGCTATCACGAAACTCATCCGTATAGGACTCAACGCAAATGAGGACCTCACATTATGATGTTACAAGCCTTAGTAATTCGTGAAACATCGTGAAAATATCATTACAAGCCTGGTTTAATCTCGGGCTACTGTGACTTAAATGTTTATCCCTCACTATTACTGAAGATATATCTTTGAAATTAATATTGTGATCTACAATTTGAGGGGTTTCGCCGCCGATTCGGTTCATTGGTTAGCTCAGGGTGACGGTTTCAAATTTGAGTAAAATTTAATATTTACAGAACAAATAATAGAAAGCCGCTTGCAAATCGCATTACAGGCCTGTTTTAATCCCGGGCTGCTATGACTTGTGTGTTTGTCCTTCTCTATTATTGAAAATATATTTTTGGAGGTAATATTGTGATCTATAATTTGAGGGGTTTCACCGCCGATTAGGTTCATTGGTTAGGGCAGTGTGACGGTATCAGATTGAGTAAAATTTAATATTTACAGAGCAAATGTTATTATACGAACGTTGTATGCATATGCAAACTATATCGTACTGGGTGATTACATTCAGCTATCACGAAACTCATCCGTATAGGACTCAACGCAAATGAGGACCTCACATTATGATGTTACAAGCCTTAGTAATTCGTGAAACATCGTGAAAATATCATTACAAGCCTGGTTTAATCTCGGGCTACTGTGACTTAAATGTTTATCCCTCACTATTACTGAAGATATATCTTTGAAATTAATATTGTGATCTACAATTTGAGGGGTTTCATCGCCGATTCGGTTCATTGGTTAGCTCAGGGTGACGGTTTCAAATTTGAGTAAAATTTAATATTTACAGAACAAATAATAGAAAGCCGCTTGCAAATCGCATTACAGGCCTGTTTTAATCCCGGGCTGCTATGACTTGTGTGTTTGTCCTTCTCTATTATTGAAAATATATTTTTGGAGGTAATATTGTGATCTATAATTTGAGGGGTTTCACCGCCGATTAGGTTCATTGGTTAGGGCAGTGTGACGGTATCAAATTGAGTAAAATTTAATATTTACAGAGCAAATGTTATTATACGAACGTTGTATGCATATGAAAACTATATCGTACTGGGTGATTACATTCAGCTATCACGAAACTCATCCGTATAGGACTCAACGCAAATGAGGACCTCACATTATGATGTTACAAGCCTTAGTAATTCGGGCTACTACGACCTAAGGTTTTGTCCTTATCTGGCGTTCAATACATCTACCATTTGAGTGGCTTTACTGCCGAATCGGTTTATTGTTTAGGGGAGGATGGCGAAGTCATTTGGATTAAGAAATTGATATTTACAGAGTAAATGTTACTATATAGGTTGCATATCAAATAGATATATCTCTAGTATTTTTTTTTTATTTTTAGCTTTGACAAAACGCATCCGTATACGACTTAACGCAGGTAGGAACCGCGTGCAAATCGCAATACAAGCCTGTTTTAATCCCGGGCTTCTGTGACTTATGTGTTTGCCCTCTCTATTATTGAATATATATCTTTGATATTGATATCGTGATCTTCAATTTGAGGGGTTTCACCGCCGATTCGGTTCATTGGTTAGGGCAGGGTGACGGTATCAATTTAAGTAAAATTTAATATTTACAGAGCAAATACTAGGAAACCTCGTGCAAATATCATTACAAGCCTGTTTTAATCTCGGGCTACTGTGACTTAAATGTCTGTCCCTCTCTATTATTGAAGATATATCTTTGACAGTAATATTGTGATCTACAATTTGAGGGGTTTCACTTCCGATTCGGTTTATTGGTTAGGGCAGGGTGACGGTATCAATTTGAGTAAAATTTAGAATTTACAGAGCAAATGTTATTATACGTACGTTGCATGCATATGCAAAACATATTGTACATGTACTGGGAGATTTCTTTCAGCTTTCACAAAACTCATCCGTACAGGACTCAATGCATATAAGGACCTCATATTACGATGTTACAAGCCTTAGTAATTCGGGCTACTATGACCTAAGTTTTTGTCCTTATTTGGCCTTGAAAACTTATCTGTGTGAATTAGGCTTTTGATCTACCGCTTGAGGGCCTTTACTGCCGTATCGGCTTAGGGGAGGATGGTGAAGTCAATTTGGAGTAACAAAATGATATTTACAGATCAAATGTTACTATATGTTGCATATGAAATAAATATATCTCTAGTTTGTTCAGCTTTCACAAAACGCATCCGTATACGACTCAACGCAGGTAGGATCCGCGTGCAAATCGCATTACAAGCCTGTTTTAATCCCGGGCTACTCTGACATGTTTTTGTCCCTCTCTATTATTGAAGATATGTCTTTGAAAGTAATAGTCTGATCTACAATTTGAGGGGTTTCGCCGCCGATTCGGTTCATTGGTTAGGGCAGGGTCACGGTATCAATTTGAGTAAAATTTAATATTTGAGTTGAATTTAATATTTAGAGCAAATAGTAGGAAACCACGTGCAAATCTCATTAGAAGCCAGTTTTAATCCCGGGCTGCTGTGGCTTGTGTGTTTGTCCCTCTCTTTTATTGAAGATATATCTTTGAAAGTAATATTGGAATCTACAATTTGAGGGGTTTCACCACCGATCGGTTCATTCGTTAGGGCAGGGTGAGGGTATCAATTTGAGTAAAATTTAATATTTACAGAGCAAATGTTATTATACGTACGTTACATGCATATGCAAAACATATGGTACTGGGTGATTTCTTTCAGCTTTCACAAAACTCATCCGTATAGGGCTCAACGCAAATGAGGGCCTCATAATGAAATGCTCTAGAAATTTTATCCTTCATTCTTTCACTCGGTTTTTTACTTTCGTTTTGCAACTTTTGCCTGTGACAACGCATGAAGTTGACTGTTGTCTTAGATTATATTCACAAGACAACAACGAGACATTACGTATTGTACCAGCATTTTGATCTATCTTTCACTTTTGAAGCCGTTTTCTATGACAGAACTTTGTAAAAGTTTGTAAATGTATCCGGTTTTCACGACCGATGTCAGTAATTCCTTATTCCTTCACTTTAATTTCAAGATGTTAAATTCCAATTTCATATTGTGTACAGCAACCTTCATAAAGTAAATCTGCTGAGTAATTCTATGAATTTTGATGTAAAACAATGTATTTTAATGCCTTTTATCCAGTACACCTGTTGCCTAGAACTTATCCGCCATGTTTGTTTACACGGTGAATAATTGCAAAGGGAGTGAATATTTTCATACCAAAATTACGGCTATTTACACTAAATATTTTCCAGATAGCATTAGTTTGAGGTTTATATTGTTATATTCTCTATGTCTCTTAAATACGTTGTGTCTTTGTGTATTTTTCAGTACGCTAGGGCTATTTAAACTTTCCTCACAGTTTTTCTGTGGTGTACCACAACTTTTCCACGGAGCACGACTTTCTGTTGATGCCACAAATTTTCTGTGTTCACCAAAAATTTGCTGTGGAGCGTTCGCGAATTCACCATTCTTTTGTGGGATGTTCGGTGACAGTATATAAGGGCTGTTCGTCGTCATTCTGGAGCTCCAACATCAAATTTTCGGCTGCACACCGTACTTGGCCGTTCTTTGAAATTTGAAATACTTTGGCTTGAAATCGAAGTTATAGAGGTGTGCACCATTTTTATTAGTTTTAGTTTGACATTCTAAAGTTTTTTTCGTAAAAGGAAGAATTATTTGCTGCATTTATATTATTTGCAGAATAAATCAAACTTTGGCTCGAGAAACTGATAGATCAAGCTGCTTTGCGACTATTTTCCTTTTTAGATTTTATTGAATGTTTGATGATTTTTTTATGAGAAACAATAGATTCTATTAAGGATTTGTTAAATAAATAATAGAAACTTTTAATAGTCGTTTGTGGTATTTTTTAATAGTTTAAGTCTTCCCAAAACTTAAATGTTGGAGTTCAACCAAAGAGCATCTGCAAAGACTGACCAGAAGCGATCTTAGTACCAGTCACGTTGAGCAGTCGATAGAGATCCAGTAACTTAGCAGTCAACAGTGATCCGGTCACGTGTTAATGCCTACAAATCAAGTCACGTTGAGTAGTCAACTGAAGTCATGTCACACCTAGCAGCCTACAGAAGTACGGACACGTTGAGCAGTCTACTGAAGTCCTGTCACACTTAGCAGCATACAGAAGTACGGTCACGTTGAGCAATCAACTGAAGTCCTGTCTCACCTAGCGGTCAGCAGAAGTCTAGTTACACCTAGCAGCCTATAAAAGTCCGGTCACGTCAAGCAACCTACTGGAGTCCGGCCACGTCCAGCAGCCTACAAGAGTCTGGTCTCAGCAGTCTACAGAGGTGTAGACACGTTAGGCAGCAGTGGTCAAGCCGAGATTTGGCGGTGGAACGGTCACAGTCACGTCTACCAATTATATACATATATGCTCAATACCCGACCTTAAGGTTCAATCAGACCTAGTCCAGTGTAGTCCTCAACCACACCCCCAAGGGCTGCAGTCCGATATCCCTTACTAGCGCATGTGCTAGGCAGCGACTAACCACTGTCATAGCATTTAGGCTATATATAGACACAGAAAACATACAGAAGGCTCCCCCAAGGGGCAGGAGCATAACAATATTACGATGTTAGTCAAGTCAAGTCAAGTAAAGTCAAGTCAAAAATTTATTTTGTAATTAAAGGCCACCGGCCCACAATACATAAACATACAAGTAATAAGATATGTGGTTGTGCACCCAGCATTTAAGAGATAGACAAGTCTTTTTAATAATGCATGTTTGAATCAAGTGAGTATTCTCCCTTTAACGTTCTCATCAATAATCTATATACAGTAAACCTCGCTTATAAGGAACAGCTTGGGACCTCTAACAATTGTTCCATATAACCGAGGTTCCTTATATCCGTATAGCGATCTAGTTCCTTGTAACCGAGGTTTGTATAACGAACACAATTTGTATAGCGAACACTATTTGACTGACGTTTGATAAGGGCTATGAGTCCACACACCGGGCCGACCTTGAATCTTTATGCGAGAAAGTTGCATTTCTAGTACCGGTCCTTTCCTGGAGGGATGATAAGGTAAACTGCCTGCATGTTTCTGCATGACTGAAATAGTGTTGAAACGCGACGTTAAACCTAAAACAAGCCAAAATGTTCGTCGATAAGAATGACCGTAATTTATGTTTATTTTTTTGTCTGTTATTTCTATCTTCTTTTTAGAGAGCGCTACATGATGACTATAAAATATGTTGCAGTTACTCCCCTTACCTTGCTTGACTGCATGTTATGTGAATACATGAATATACATCAATACTAATATAAAACAAATGTTAAATTTTTTATTACAAAAATGTTAAATTAGACTACCCATTAAAATTTAAAAGTAGGGTGTTTATGATATACAGTGTATTACGACTAGACAACAGCGCCATACATATGGATTAAAGTGTAAATTATACCTTTACTTTTGCTATTGTCCATTTTAGCACTTCCGGCTGCTATAATTTTTATAACTGGAAATTTGGTAAACTGGACTGTTTGCCATTGTTAATCACGTGTAATTAGCACGTTTATTTAGGATAGTATGACGGTGACCGTGGCTGATTTTCGTTCACTATTGTTAACATGAAATACCTAATACACGTAGCTCTCGAAAACAATCTTGAGTAAATATAAGTCTACTACCGTCTAGTATATGGTAATTTGATGATATTATATAATTTTATTTTATTTTTATCGTATCCGTGAATTAACAAACTAAAGATCATTGAAATGAAATAATTTGTGTTTATTAATGTGCATGAAAGTGCGTGAAAGTGCCGATGTTACTCTGACGTCATCAGCGATTCTCCTGTTTATTTCCGGTTTTCAATAACTTTTATTCTTTATGTCTGTTCGCTATAACCGAGGGGTTTTCCATTGAATGTCGTACTTTCGGACTGGAAAAAGTGTTCCTTATAACCGAGTGTTCCTTATAACCGAGTTCCCTATAAGCGAGGATGTTTACATTGAATAAAGAAGGAATAAGATTGGGGAATTGAAAATTGTTCCTTATAACCGAGTGTTCCTTATATCCGAGTTCCTTATAAGTGAGGTTTACTGTATTCAGTAAATGTTAAACTATCACTGCTATTCTAGAAAAAGATACTGTAGAACCAATGTGTACCAGGTGTATAAGTACTTTTTACTAATTATATCAGATCTTGGCTTTATATAAAAAGAAAAAATAGCATGAAATTCACATTTAACAGCATCAATATAAAGTTCAATGTTTCAATGTTTTCTATAAAGTGCTGAAAGATATTTGTATAAGGAGGTATATTAATGCCTCCCTGTTTTATTTCTAATTTCAATTTTGTAATTAATAATGCTTATGTATACAAGTATAGACATGTAGTTTGTGTACCTGGTCTATCAAAGAAAGACAACTCTTTTAGGTATTGCATATTAAACAAAGTGAGTATTCTCCCTTTTGTAATCTATGTATTCAGTAAATGTTGAACAAACACTGCTATTTTCTTATTTTTTTCAGGATTATCAGTTTTTAACAATTCATAAAAGTCGTTTACAGTAGTACCTAATGTATACCAGTTGTATAGATATTGATTACGAATTGCATCGAATCTTGGACATTGGAAAAATACATGAAATTCACATTCTACAACATTTATATGAATGTTTTCTACACAATACTGACATACTCTTGCATCTCGAGGGATATTCGTATGTCTACCTGATTCAATTCTAAACTTATGGTTTGAACATCTAAATTTCGCATAAGCTATTTTATATTTTATAGGTATATCAAGATGCAGGTATCGTTCAGTATTTAGTAGTGTTTTAAAGTGTTTATAATGTTCACAGCAGCTTGAGCAGTTTATATCATTATGCCAATTCTGACTAAAACAATCTAATAAGCGTTACTTGAACACTTGAATAAACATATTGACATCACCTATATCTTGTACTATCCAGACATATCCAAAACCATATGTATACAGCATGTGTTTTACTTTAGTAGCCCAACATATCCGCCCTACTTCATCTAGTGATTTTAGCATCTTGTAACAATTTTTAGGGTATCTGTTTTCTGCCATATGTAATAATTTGCACCAATACCTGATACAATTTGTAAAGTATGTTATACATAAAGGGAGGCGATCGCATTCCCCGAGAGCAATACAATTATTAGTAGTAATATTTACACGAAGATGCTTCTTACAAAAGCTGTTATGCACAGCTTCAATAATATGAGAATACTGATACCCCCAAATCTGAGACCCGTAACATAAAATTGGTTTCACTACCGCATCGAAAATCTTAAACAATTCATTAGTAGGGAAATATCCAAATGGTTTTTGATAGCGAATAATTGAAAATATGGATTTCTGAGCTTGAGCAGCTAACTTATCCTGTGCAGAACTCCAAGATAATTTGGGCGTGAACAATAATCCCATATACTTATAAACAGAGGTAATATTAATTCTTTCCCTCTGAAATACCATTTTTCATAATTCCTAAGTATGCCACCATTACGGAAGACAATAATTTCCGTCTTATCAAGATTTACCTCCATACCAGTATTATGACAAAACATATCTACATAGTTTAACTGCTGATGCAGTTTAACTGCCGTTTCAGCACAGTTTGCTACATCATCAGCAAATAAGAGACATATGATATCAGGAATATCATTAGTAATAAAGATCCCTGACCCAAAATTTTCCCCGCAAAAGGTTGTTAGCTCATAAAGACTAGTGTAAAATTGTTGAACTTGACTTACCCCTTGTCTTGTTCCTATTTTTCAGGAAAAAATCTTGTCCCCCCATTAATTTTTAAACCTTAGAAATTTTCGGGATTTTGGGCCCACTTTTTTTCTTATCTGCCCTTTGAAAACATTCGTGTGAATTAGGCTTTTGATCTACCATTTGAGACCCTTTTTATGCGAATGGGTTTGTGTTTAGGGGGGGAGGCAAAGTCAATTTCGAGTGCAAATTAAATTTTTACAGACAAATTTTTTACATAAGTTGCATAAATTTTTTAAATTTCATTTTATTTCTTAATATCATATTTTTTGAAAAAGTTTGAAAACGATTTCACAATGCCCGATTTTAAAAATTTTCAAATTAAAAATTTTTTAAAAAAGAGAGAAATAAAGAAAGTGTTTTAAAAGGTTTATCAAAAATAAGGGAAAGTGAAAAAAAATTTTTTCCGTTGGTTCAAGCAGATAATTTATTACTGCGTTAGTCGTGGAGTTAGCATTTGATGCTAAATATAATTATAGAATATTTTTATAAATAAATTTTTATTAACACTGATAGTACGGAAATATCAAAAACCACTAACGAGAACAAGAACATAAATGAATAGGTCGAAGTCTTATCCTTTATGCACTTGAGAAAATTCAAACAATTAGGATAATTTTTAATCCGTGTTAGTAAAAGGGGCTGTATTGTTTAACAATTCCTTTGATTTAAATCACATGGTTTATTATAGTTTTTTCAAAGCTTACGGGGATATTAATATATTTGAAATATACTTTGCTTAAAATTTTTCCATATTTTCGAAGGAATAGGAAAAAAAATTTTGCCCAAAATCTTAGGAGCAAATTTGGACAAAGAGATGGATAAATTTATTGATTTTTTTAACATAAAGTAAACACATTTTGGTGGATTTTGAGTCCCAAACACATTCAAAAATCTTCCCAAATCACAGAAGAAAAAAACCCAGGGTATGAATAAATGAATGAGTTGGGTTTTTACGGCGAATCGAAAAAAAAGGGCATATCGCCGAGAAAATGTTAAATGGATTACGTTAATTGAAACATAAAAAAAACCCTTGAAGAAAAACGAAATAATAAAAGTGTAAAAAATCAAATGCAAACTTTAAAAAAAGTAAAAAAGCGGTATTAAAAATCAAAAAAGGGTTTGATTTTTGATATATACCTATTTTTTTCAAAAACTGAAAAATTTTGTCGGCTAAAATTTTGCTCTACACCCTTTTTAAGAGATTCAACATTGTAGATGAGTTGCGGCTGGGGATGAGTCAACATCGTTTTAAATAGTTTAATAGTAAGTGTGTTTGACAGGGTATACTTTCGGTTGATCTTCATTGTTCGCAAATAGAAGATCCCCGAGTATGCCTACCGACAACGAAAAGAAAAACCTTCCCCCCTGCAACAATCATTTCCTTGGTGCCTCACCAAAAAGAGGTTTAATTTCACAAAGTTTTTGAACGAAGAAATTTTCCCACGGGGGATTTTGCCTTTGAAAAAAAAAAAGTTGAATTTTGACCTAAAATTTATGGTAATTTCAATTTGATGAAATAAAAAGGTTTTTTTTTGCTGCAGTATCAGCACTTCTTTTTCCTAAATACCAACGACTGGGAATCCACAAAAATGTGGATTTTTTAAAAAAGATAGTTCTGCCCTGAGAAGAAGTTTTGAATGAGAGGATTTTCTTATTAGGGGTTTGGTATTGATTTAATACAAAAGGGTCGGAAAAGAGAAAACTTTTCTCATTATATTCTGAAATAAAAAAAAGGGCCCAAAATAAATTGCTTTTGTTCTGCTGAAAAATTGTAGCTTTATTTGGTAAACGATTTATGATTGAAGAGGCAAGGGCGGCACACCCCAACCCTTTTGAATATCTTTGAACCATCAAAAAAAGGGAAAAATGATCTTTGTAAGCCGATTTGTTTTCGTTTTTTTGGATTTAAAATTTTCAGGGTTTGTTCACCCTTTTTTAAATGGGGTTTCATATAAAAAAGAACTGGGAGAAAAAAACCATGGTGGGTATTCAAACTAAATTTATTTTTTTACATCATAAAATTTAAAAAAATCTTTTTCCCTTCATAAAATTTATCAATGCGAAACCAAAAAGGTTAATTTGTTTTGGTTTCGCATACAATGTGGTAGGGGTTTAAAATATGATTTTAAGCAGGGTTGGATTTTTTGGCAGCTCCCCCAAAGGCATATTGAAATGACAGTTTTTCACGTCTCGTATAAAGGGGGGTCGTTTGTTTCAACATACAAGCTTTCAACGGGCGATTTTCTAAATGCCCCAAGAGAAATTTTTCGAAGCCCTTTGATTAGAATGTACCCACTCTGAATACGTTTTTCTGGGAACCATAAAAAACACAACCCGAAATCTAGCTTGGATCAAATAAAACCATACATCAAAAAAAAACCCTGCGATCTGCCCCCCCAATCAGATTTAAAATTACCTTTAAAAGATCAACTTTTTAAAACTTTTGGCTTTCAGGTTTTTATGTGTGGATAAAGAAAGCTTTTTACAAAAAAAACACCAAAAATTTTTGTTTCGTCAACAAGGGGTATTTTGTCCCATTAGAAACAGCCAGGGTCAAAATGTTTTTTTCCGTAATTGAAAAAAAGGACACCGCTTTTTTGTTGGGAAAATTTAAAACCATTTTCCAGGCCCAAGTTTGAACTTTGTTTAAAAACATGCTGAATTGGGTTCAATCGTACGCAATTTTTTTTGAACGAAACTTTTGAAAGCACAACATAAATGAAAAATTATCCCTGGTGAAAAAATTTTACAATTTTTTAAATTTTTGATGCTAAAAAGTGTGACAGATAAAAAGAACCTTGTGGAACTCCCTTTCTTGCTCAAAAGAGTAGAAAGGAAACCAACACGTATTTTAAAATTGCGATCTAAAAAAATTGCGATATAAATGTTGGAAGCGACCTTTTAAACCTAAGTCTTAAGATCTTTCAAAAACCCATATTTCCATGTGGTGTAAGGGGTTTTTTCTAAATCAAAAAAGACAGACACAAAAGTTTTTTTTAACAAATGCATCACGAATAAAATTTTCCTCGAACAAGATGATCAGTTTGTGCGCTGCTTGCGAAAAACCGTTTTGAAAGTTTGTAATTGGGCCTTTGAGATTCAAAACCAAACTAGTCTGGGTTTCATCATACGTTCTAGCGTTTTACATAAACAATGGAAAGGCAATGGGCTATAATTTTACGGGGTTAGTGCATTTTTCCCCGGTTTTGGGGGTTTTGGAAAACTTAGCTTCTCTCCGGGGAATCTGGAAAAATGCCATTTTTTCCAGAATAAAAATTTCAAGTAGGAGTCTAATGATTCTTGGGGTAAATGTTTTAAAATTTGATAATGATTTGGCCCGGACCAGCTGCGGTATCGTGACATTTACTAAAGCGTCAAGCAATTCTGTGAGTGAAAAAGATTTATTATAATCTTCATCATTATTTGAATCAAATTTAAAGGTTTTCTTTCTTTGTCGATTTTAGTTTTGAAACCTTTTACATAATTTTTTGAGAAGATTTTTGAAAAAAATTTTACCAAATGAAAAGGCAAATTTCCCCTTGCGACAATAGACGGGCTTTTTTGTAAATGGGGGAAACATTTGAAAATTTTTCCTTTCCATTTTTTTGCGAACATTTCCCCGACTTTTTAACCGATGACCTAGAATTAAGTTTTTAAACAGAAGCCATGATTTTTCTTTGCTTTTTTTAGTTTGCAGCTTTGCTCTCAGAACCAAATGATTTTAAGTTTTCTTTTGCGGGGCCCTATATTTAACTTTTTTAATGGCCCTCTACGTTTCGAAAAAGCATCTTACAATCATCATTTTAAACCAAAGGGTTATTTTTTTTGTTTTCCCTTTTTGAAAATTTTAGGAAAGGGCTTTTTCAGCAATATCGGCAGAAAAACGAAAACCGACAAAAGGGTCATAAAAATTAGAAAATTTCCCAAATCAAATCATTTTTACATAGCTTTCAAATGCTTTCCAAACAGCTTTAAATTAAATTGAAAAATGAAGGGTGGTCTGTGGGAGTTAGAAGTTTGAAATAATAATTGGAAAATGGTCATACCATGCAAAACATCCAGTACTTTCCCCTTCAAAAACAAGAAAGATGTTTGGGTTGCAAAAATTTCAAATCAACGAAGAAAAGTTACCTGTTCAGGATGAAAATACGTTTGGTTTATCATTTTTTAAACAGAGGGCATTTTTTCAAAAAAAGTTTCAATAAATTTTACCTCATGGGGTTGTCAGAACAGCCCCAAATTCTGGACCTTTAAAAACTCCCCTAAACAAAAAAGGTTGTGGTAATTTTTTAAGACAACAAGTTTTTTCAAATTTAGTTTAATTTGGGGGTATGTAAATCGAACAGATAGTAATCGGTCGAGTAAGTTACGTTTATTGCAACTGATTGGATACTTTTATTTTGAACAATTTGTCTGTGCGGACATATTATTAAAAAAAAGTGTCCCCCAGAGCCCTTCGGTTTTTGTGTTTTGAATTTTAAAACTGAATAATTTTGAAAACTATTTTTTCCGTTTTTTAAAAATGTTTCACTAAGGGGGAATAAATGAAGGATTTAAAATTTTTATAAGAGAAGGAATTTCATTAAAATTTGCTTTAAGTCCACGGCAATTCCCCTGGATAATTTACTTTCCATTTTCAAGGCAAATAAAAAATAAAGACTGGGAAAATTAAAATTAGTGTTGCATTGATCAGGAGGGGAACCTTTTTATTTCCCCCTCCTTTGTGCTGGTTAAAGGGCGGGCAGAAAAAGGGGGATGCACATCTTCCCCTGTTAAACCGTTCAAACCAAAAGGGGAAACCGGGATGGGTTTTTTAGGATATTTTATTTCCCTTCCAAACCCATCAGTTTTTCAAGTCAATTTTGTTTGGGGTTTTTTACCACCCCACGTTGATTTTGTTTGATGAAACGTTTTTTCGTGACGACGGCGTACCTGAAAACTTTAAAAATTTTTAAAGCGGGGGCAGTGTTGGTTTTTCATGCCCTTGAAGTTGAGATGCCTCTGAAGGTTTTTTTCTGGTACTTTAGGCTTTTATTTTTTACAGAAGTTTGAGTTGATTTTTTTTGACATCACGAATCTGTTGAGTACGGCATCAAAACACGGGTTTTATTTGCTAAGACAGATTTAATTTTGGGAATAAATTTTGTACGAGTGTTGGAGTGTAAAATTTTTGGATTTGGCAATTTGTCTTTTTTCTGGGAAACCAATGCCCTGTGTGAATTTTACATGAAAACCTCCTTTCGATTTCCTGTCTTGCAATCACAACTTGGCGAATGTGGCTCGGCAGTTCACACAAAGCAATGGACGACTACAAAGTGGGGTCTAGAAAGTCCCATCCGTCCGCATTTGGCAATGTAATGCCCTTTTCAGTTTTTCCTTTGTGCCCAAACTAAAGAAAATAAAGAAGGGATTAGGAAAATATGTTGTAACTTTTTGAGAGGATCCAACTTTACGAATGAAGGGGAAAGGGTGCCAATGAAGAAAAATATATTTGTTGGGGAATTCTTTTTCCAACGCTTGATTTTATACGTCTAGCAGCAGTGGGCCCTGTTATCTGAAAGGGCCCTTGCCAAAAAAAAAAAAAAAAAAACTCCGTCTCCGAAACCCCTGCAAGGTAGGACAACGAAAGACCCCCCCGAGGTGTTCAAAGTACGGTGTGCAATCACTTACATGGCGGTTTGAAAATGAAGTTACGGGAAAATAAATTTTGTGAAGTGAGCCTTTCTCAACTTCAACAAGAGATCACCATTCGCAGTTTTTTTTCTGATTTTGGACACCCCGCAAGCCTTCGATGGTTTTTTAAATTTTAAAAAGGCGAAAGCTTGACATTTTTTAATGTTTCGTCTGTTGAAGGGTCAAAAAAAATCGGGAAATGCCAGTTGGAATGTATGGCGGTGAGGATTCTCACCTCCGGCCGTCAGAACTTTTCGGGGTGCGGGCGTTTTTTATTTTGGTTTTCCATATTAAATTTTCAAATCTACTCGCAGCCCCCACCCACCCGGGGGTCCAACAAGGGGGGGGCATGAAAACAGGGGATACCAGCTCAACATGTTAGGGATACTGAGTGATATACTCGGCCAGGGATTTTTTAAACTGTTCATATCACCATTTTAAGCGAAAAGCAAACATGGGGTTTAAGGTTTTACCTACCCCAACCCATTGGGCCCCAAGCCCCCGCCTTCTGGAAAAATAGATTGAAGTACATTAAAAATAAAATTTTTAAAAACATTTTGTAAAGTAATATGAAGTTTTTTGAGCGCGTAAAATGGGACAAACAGCAAGTAAAGACGGTTTGTGTAACGATTTTGTTCCAAAGTTTGTTTGTGAAAAAAAAAATTATCACATAAAAAGCAGTTTGAAAAAGCCCTTTGAAAAGTAAGAAGGGGAGATTTCCCCAGGGTTGGCATGACTAGCCGTTGATCGATCGGGCCAATACGACCCCCGAACTTACACCCAATTAGAGCCAAAAAGGGATTGCACCCCCATCCCGGAAAAAGATGCGCACATCAAACAAGTACGCATCATTTCCCCCCGGATGCCATGGGGGACCTCAACTCCCGGACCCCCCTCTCCGGTTTGGGGCCCCCACCCCGGAAAAAGGTGGCCCATTTTTGGGGGGGTCCCCTACCCCCCTGCATGGGTACAGCCAGCTTTCTTCCCCCCCCGGCAAGGGGCCCCACGGGATGAGGAATTAAAAAAGACTAAATGCAATTTAAAAGACGTTTTCATGTTTTTTTTTTGCCCGTCTGTTTTTGTCAAAGTAATCAAATTATGTCAAACGGTTTTTGCACTAAACTACTGGACCTTTCACCGAAAAGGGAGCATGACTTTTATTTTCATCATGTGCCCCAAGGGAAATTTTTCAATATACTACTAACGATAACCGGGGCGATTGCTTTTTCAACAAAACTTTAATTTAAGTGTCTGGTGACATAACTCGTTAAGACCTGATAATTAACAATTTAAACGGGATTTACATTTTTTACAAACAAGTTTCATCCAATGATATTTACAGTGAAAGTGAGACTCTACACAATGATACATTTATATTCCCATGCAATCTATTGGCCCCTAATGCGGAATATTTAAGAGGTAATTTCGCTTGATTGTTCTCCTGTTCTAACATACAAAACGTCGCCATTAGAGAAATATGCACTTTACTGCACATTGATCATGGAAAGTGTGCCGTGTGACTCAACGTAAGAACGTTTCGGGAGATAAAAGTGACAAAGATGTAAATGTTCCTTTATTGCGATTAGCCTTCTCTTACTCTTTTCTCTCTGACTGCCTTTCCAAAAGCCGTTGTATATCTGTAACTTCATACGTGCACAAAAGCTGGAGTAGCAATTAGATAATGGAAAAGCTTCAATATGAACATGTATAGTGCTCGGACACTTCGTATTAGTGGGACCTCCGTGCTGATTGGTTAATGTCACTTGCTTCTAATTGCTGTGGGTTGTATAATTCTTTAATGTGTGGAAGCAAGCCAACTAGCTTCCGGAAGATCGGTGGTTCTACCCAGGTTGTACTCGCTCGGGCCAGAAAGGATCTACCTGGGATTTCTTCTACCTACAAAAGCTGGAAAGTCGCCATATCAAATTTGATTGCGATGGTGTGATGTTAAACCCAACAAAAAAAATTCTAAATAGTGTATCACCTCTGCGTCATCATTCATTTCATTAATTTCAATATAATATGTGCGATATTTATATCCATGTAAAACAGAATGACCTGCAAAATTAAAAAGAAAGCAACAACAACGTTGATTCAATTAATAACATGGAATATTGTTACGAGCTAGCTGGGGGTGTTTGCTATTACTTGATGGTTCCTTTGGTAGCGTAGTAGTTTGTAGCTAGATGGGCCTTGAGCTGTTAATAAGTTTGGGCGTGTGAAGGGTTTGGTCAGTCAATAAGAAAAGTTCTAACATATCAGGCGATAACAATAACACCGCCTAAAACATAATTGATTTATTCATGTATGTACTTGTAATATTCATCAAAATGACATCAGAAAATGTTATATTGTTCACATACATATAAGACTCAAACGACCATAAGGTGTATTTAATTCAACAGTTAAAACTTATAAAATAGCAATGTATTTACGCATTATAATTAAGGCAGTTCAGGCTTTCCATACTTCTTCAAAGATAAGTGCATGTGCACTTAATAACGTGACATTCAGAATTGTATTAAAATAGCCAAAAACTTATGCTAAAAAATATGTATAATGTTCCCATAAATGATTCAAATTTGCTGGTTTGTAAAATTACTCCAAATATCCAATAAAAGTTGCTTACTATAATGTTACTCCACTGAAATGTCTGAATTTTTATATACTGTTTTAGATCAGAGAAAATCTCTTAAGACACTATAAGCAACATGTGGCCTATCTGCTTACTATTCTGAACTTAAGTCCCCGATGGTCAAAATTTGGACCCTTTTATACTAAAGGCTCAACCACAACCCAGAAAGTGGTTGAAATGGTTAAAAACAGTTAAATCCACCGCTTTGGTTGGTGGTTGCAGACAAAACTGGTTGGTGTCAACCATAGCCATCAACCATAAATGGTAAAATTACTTAGAACTTACTTAGAAATATTTAACTAGAAGAAGAACTGAGAAAATGTGATTTTCTCAACAAAAACAACTTAAATTATGAAATTCCAGTACCTTAGAATGGTTTACAGAGGCTTTTTGCAGATGATACATATTGTTACAAGTACTTTGATTGTCTTGACAACAAGTAAACAAACCCAAAATGCATCAGTACAGCTCAGCTTCCTGTTGACATTTAATACATGTGAAATTGATGCTTAAAAAGTTTAAAGGCTACAACATCATAAAATGATGGATTCATGCTCAATTACTCAGCCAAAGGATGCAGAATTAATAAGTCTACATGCATGAAAAAAGATTAAGTCCAGGAATAAGAAGAAATAGTGAAAATTCAACACAAAACTGATGTCGTGAAAACAGATGACTGCAGATAAAAGTATAAACATTGGTTTCTAGAGTCTCTGCAAACAATCAGTATATAACCTATATCAATGAGCTTTAGTGTTTTGTTATTTTGTCAAAATACAGTTCACTGTGCATTTTATGGCTGGTGATAATCAACGATAGACTGGAACATAAACAGATGATGGTTTCAAGAAACATGATTTCAGTCTGTACTGTGAGTATATGTTAAATTGATAATTACACAATGTCTTAATAAGACTCTTTTTGATGATCATATCATTACCCTCCAGTTTTTTATGGCAAAACTCCTGTTGCCATGCTAATCACTAAGTTGAACTAAAAGCACATATAATAGTTCTGTAGTCATGAGCACTCATTAAACTTGAAATGTAAATTTTCTTTTCACAGTAAAACACAGTTCGGCAATGTCTTTAAAACGTTGATATATTTCTAGTTAATTTAATGAACACGCGTTAAACTTCAAATGTTATTTTTCTTTTAACAGTAAAACACATTTCGGCAATGTCTTTAAACGCTAAATTTCAGGAACGCATTTTTCTGTCAACAGTCTTTAACTAAATCCAACATTTCAAACATGAAAGTTAAGTTGCATCGTGGTTGTCACTCTAAAATAAATTTATAAGAAAAATTCAGTGACTTAAATGTTCAGTGTCGCTTATTAACGACCACGCTTTTCAGTGTCTTTTTCTGTGGAGCTTTGTTCTCCTTGGCTTTGTTTCCTTGTCGCCGCCTTCGTTTTTTGAGATTGCCTTCTACATGAAGTCAGCTTCCGTTCCATTCTACCCACTCCTCCGAAACCTCTCCATGGCCCCCCGCGTTACTTCTTACGGGCAAGGCGTTAGCCGGGACTGCATTGCTATCAGTGTGGTGCCCTCCTGTATCGCCTTTACAATATCCTGCACCCATTTCCATGCTGTGGTTGAGTTACTGGTTTGGGTGTATTTGAAGGAGAGTTATCAGATTTTTTTTTTTTTTGGGTGGGTGGCTGGTTATCGTCATTATTTGTTTCTACATCCTGTAGTAATGGGTCATTCTGCTCAGCTTCAGGAATCATCAGTTTGGAGAATGTTAATGACATTTTCGTCGAGACATGTGTGCTAAATTGATGTTTTTTTGACTAGAGATGTTTGTGCTTTTTGTTGTAAGCTTATCCGAACGCTAGAGTTTAGAAGATCGTTGAAATTTATAGTATCAAGTTGTGTAACTTGCTGGTTACTTGGACTTGCATTTACTGTTGGTAGGTCCAGACCATACGCTGGTATAGTATAGGTTGAGGAATCTGACTACGAGTCATGCCAGTAGCAAGGGGCTGTGTGGATGCTGATGTTCCCTGATGCTGCAATGAGGCTAAAGTTGGCTGCTTAGTGAGTGTTACTTGGTACTGCCCCAAGGCTGAAGTGAAGTTGGGTTGTGTCGATAGTATGGTATGCGGCTGGTAGCCTATGCTCTGGGGCTTAGATATAAGAGGAGCGGCTGGATTAACAAGCCATCTTGGTAGAGCACGCCCATCTGAGACTACAGTTTCTTCATCCTCCTCTTCAAATAGGCCATCACTATCGTCCATTGGGTTCTCCGGTAGAGAGTTCCGTGCATGCCACCTGAGCGTTTCCTCCCTAGTCGACTGTATCATGTCTTCCCTCGACATTAAAAGGGTCAGACGATTTTTTCAAGATTTTTGTAAGCACCGCATCTGGCTTCTTCCCCCGATGTCTTGAATACTTCTTTAGGTGGTCAACTTTTTCTTGGCAGCGAAGAGGCAGAGTAGCAGGAGAAAGGCACCCAAATCGAATGGCACATGGTGTTTAAAGATGTGCCCCATCACACGACCCTTCCTGTCTATCTTGGCACATTTGCGGCACTGGTAGGCTCTACCCCTGCTTCGGAACTGGGACAATGGCATGTTGTGTGCTTGAAAATACACACAAAAAATCACCTTAAATATCTTGCAACAGCACTTCTGAGAATTTTAAGTCGGTTACCGGTATTTTCCTATTACGCCACGCTGTATATTCCTTTGCATCGCACGCTCCGTTTGCAAGGGACGACAATGTCATGTAACTCCAACGGATCATCTCGGCGCCACGAAGGATGATAAACTCGCAAGTTACATATCGTTTACAACCTAGTTCTCACTGTGATAGACGTTTTCGTGTTTACTTTTTTTTACAGTCTATACAACTTTATTTACACTATATAGCTTTGAAAGCTGCCGTTTTATATCTTTTGTGCCTATTGCACTCTTATATTCTCATTTTTTTTAAAACAAACTTTTTGACAGCACAAATTTTACACACGATTTGGGATAGTCATAATAAAAGTTTATACTGTTACTGTAAGACCTGCAAATTGTTCATTTTAAATTTTACAGCACTTTAGCTCTACAGTTATTCTTAGTTACCGAAATATACACTTTATTTGTCACACAAAACTAATAACTTCGATTTCGTTGAATTGTTTATTCACACTAAAATACATGTAGTTACACATAAATTTTTACAGTCAGATTAATACATAAGAATAAAAACAGGTTATCACACAGTCACATGGAAATTGTTTACAACTAAAACACTTTGATACTTCATCCTACTGTTGTTTATGTTTATTTATGATCTGCGTGACCCATTTTGGGGGACAGGATCCCTCATACTTTTTGAGTTGTTGTGAGCACAACTCTGGTGGTACCCTGTTGTCTAACTGTATAACAAGTTGATTTTTGACCGTTTTTCAGTTTCACGAATGGTCCATCATATGCTTTCTCGAGCTTTGGAGTAACTCCAACCCTCCTAGTCTCATGAAGACACCATACAATATCTCCAACATTATACTCCGTGAAGTAAAGCTTTGCGTCGTAGATTTCTTTACTTCCTTCAGCAGAAGCGGCAAGATGTTTACGTGCCACTTCATGGGCTAACAACATTTTGTTACGAAGACCTTCTACATAGTCACAGTACTTTGCCTTTTCGCATTGAGAAGTGTCACAGTGGCCAAAAATAAGGTCTGCTGGCAGTCTTATTTCTCTTCCTAATGTAAGCATGTTCGGTGAAAGATTAGTTGCTTCATTTGGGGTTGCCCTGTAGGCACCAGCCAAGCACCCAAGATGCAGATCCCATTGATCTTGCTAACCCACAAGGAAGGCTTTAACCATCTTCAGTAGTGATCTATTAAACCTTTCGACCTGACCGTTGGCACGCGGATTTCGTGCACTGCATCTAGTTTTCTTTATTTGCAGCATTTGGCAAAGGTTCTTAAAAATGGAAATTTCGAATGCTGCTCCCTGATCGTTGTGAATTGCTAGAGGTGTTCCCCACCTGTCAATGACATCATTAAGGATTCTGGCTGCACATTCTTCCGCCGACTGATTAGGAACTGCAAGGACCTCAACATACTTCGAGAAATGATCGGTCAAGACCAAGATATACATGTTATTCTCCTAGGCGCACAGGAAATGGGCCAACATAGTCAACTGCTAGCGGGTCCCAAGGGGCTCCAGCTGAAAGATGCCTAGGGGCCCTCAGGACCCTTTTTGTGGTTTCCGGTCTGAAGCACAGATGTCCATCCCCTTATAAAACAGTTTGATATCACTTTCATTTCAAACCAAATAATAATGGGTTTGGATCTTGGCCTTGGTCTTTTTTACATCCAAAATTGCCCTCCGGTTAATGAATCATGCGCCAAGGATATTGCCATCTTCTGATATACTCGCGATAGGATCAGCGGGCATGTACCCTCGGGGGCCCATCTGACCTTTTTGAAAGCCTTATAAAAGACGCCTTCTGAAGAGCAACAGTGTTTCCCATATTACCCAATAATGTCGTGCGGCAGGGCTCTTACCCAACATATCATTACTTGTTGGTTTTTTGCTTTCAGTTAAGGCATCGACGATTAGCCTGATGTCTGCATCCTTCTGTTGTGCTGTGACCATTGATTCGGGTAGACAAAGACCTAACCAGTTATTGCCTCGCTTTGGTTGTGCACTATTGTCGGTGCTAGCGGCGCAAAGTATCGTACCATGCATATCTTCTGCCCTTTGCCGACATTTATGGCAGGGACCACATTTAAGGGTCTCTGTCATGTCTTTGCTACTGCATGCGCAATCTCGTGGGTTTTCGCAACGTGAAAGCGCGTCACAGTGGCCTTTTTGTTTGCCTGGCCTGTACTGTATTGCAAATTGAAAGGCACTAGTATTTCGATCCCCCTTGCGATTTGCCATTAGGTTCTTGCAAAACTGAATAACCATGTCAGCGCCTTTATGATCGCTTCTGACAGTGAATTTACGACCTAATAGGTACGCCCCAAAGTACTGCACAAAGAAAACGATTGCTAGTAGCTCTTGTTCTGTGACACAGTAATTGCATTCTGCCTTATTCATTGCTCTGCTGGCATACGCTATCACTCGTTCTCGACCCTCTTGCATTTGATGGAGCACGGCGCCCGGGCCAAATCCAGATGCGTCAACATCCAAAAAGAACTCGCCTCCATCGTTAAGTGGGTATCCCATTACTTCTGGACTAAATGGCTTGCTTTATCTGAACGAAGGCAAATTCGCATGCTTCATCCCAATAAAATGAGCGTCTTTTTTTGGTTTTGCACAAGTAGGGGGTTTGGGCAATCTTGGCATAAAACCCCTTTACATACCTCCGAGTAGGACCGGTTGCATAAATTTGCTTAACTTGTTTGCATTTTTAGGTCTTGGCCACTGCACGATCTTGGGAATATTTGTAAGATCTGGGCTTTCGCCTTGCCTGACACCACATGACCGAGGAATACAACCTCTGTTTGCAAGAGCTAACACTTGTCGGGTTTGAGCTTCATTCCAGCTGCCTTGATCCGCCCAAGCACCTCATCGACATTACGCAAGTGTTCATCGAAGCTAGCCCCATATACGATGATATCATCTATGTAGACCAATCATGTCACCCACTGCAACCCTTGAAGTGCCAACTCCATTGTACGTTGAAAGGTGCTTGCGGAATTTGACAATCCAAATGGCATCCTCGTCATTTCGAAAAATCCATATTTGCATACAAAGGCACTTTTTGGAACATCTTCTTTCTTCAGCGGTATCTGAAAATACCCGCTGGTTAGATCGAAACTACTGAAAAGGCTAGACCCGGATACAGCATCCAAGCAGTCCTGTATTCTCGGCAAAGGGAAACCATTTTGTTTTATTAGACCGTTGACCTTGTGGTAGTCCACACATGGCCTGACTGCCCCTGACTTCTTGCGAACTAGTACTATGGGACTTGCCCAAGGTGACGTGCTTTTTTGGATAACCCCGTTTTTAAGTAGATCTTCTATAGCCCGTTTCTCTTCGTTAGCGAAAGCAAGAGGCACTCTTCTTGGCCTTTGTTTTATGGGCTTTGCTTAACTTGTATCTACAGAATGCACTATCAGGGTTTGTCAGCCCAATGTCCCATTCGTCGTTGAGAAGGTGCTGCTGTACTTACAAAGAGTCCTGCTATGGCCGCTTTTCCTTTCAATCTACCTTGAAAAGGGCTTGGAAAAAAGATCATGAAGATGTCTTGGGACCTTTTCCTCAGTTGATGGCTCAAAAGGCAACTGCATATCTCCATCATGTTTATTTGACCTTGTTTCGACCCTTCTCACCTGTGCTTGGTTTTCAGTCTCGCTGGTATTCTCTTGCTCTGCTATGACATTTACTATCCTTTCTATCTTCTCAGCTTTTCCTATTTCAGCATCTTGTTTCAGGGAGACTTCTGCACGGAACGGGTTTAAACCCTCACCTTGCACGTGGTCGCTTGATTTATGTTGACGAGTGTAGAGGCCCCTCGCCAATTTGTATCGCTTCTGCCAGATGTTCTGAAGGTTCTACCAGGTATTCAGCTTCATGGTCAAAATCATCTTCTTCCTTTCTACTGACATACACATCAATGATCATCTCTGATTGCCCTGGTATGTTCACATCACAGCAACAACTACCCTCCTAGTTTTTTTCATTCTTGCCGACCTTGAAACATGGGAATTTCCACACCGTCAAGCATATTGTTTTTGCTTTACAAAATATCAGCAGCTCCATGCTCGCGCCCCTTTAAACATCATACCTCAGAAGCGCCTCATCTTCTATATCAGCAATGATCGCCTCACTAGTTATCTCTAAAGGTCCAAGCTTCAAAGTGAATTTGCCTGCCCACTCTTGAATCGGTGTGCCTCCTGCTCCAATCAAACAGGATGATTTTTCTAGGGCTGGTTGTCTCCCTTGGTTTATACTTTAAAAACCTTTGAAGATATAACTGTCTTTGAAGCACGGTATCAGCAGTGAATACTATAGGCAAAGTCCTTCTACAAAACCTTCGAAAAAATCCCCTCACTCATTCCCCCGCACTTCTTTACCCCGGCCTTCTCTCTGACAGTCACATCTTCTTGCCCCTGTTCAACCTGTCTGTTTCATTAAACTGGGCCCGGAACACTCAGCTTCTAATTGGACCTCCCTTTGGCCGCAAGAGTCGGTCCCCTGAAGTTTTAAAGGATTCTGACGTTTGGCCTGCTGGTAACTGTCCCTTTCGACTCGTCTTGTTATTCTGGTTTTCGGTCGATCTGGGCAGTTTCGTGCAAAGTGACCAATTTTTTTGGCAATTAAGACATTCACGCCCGTCTCTTTGGCTATTTCTTTTTTGCTTGCCTTTATATCTGTTCTCTAGTTTTTTAACACTGTCCAGGATCGCTTCCAGAATCTTCTGCTGCTTATCTGTGCTACTTGTGTCCTCCTTTGTTTCATTTGGCTTTTCTCTGTAGTAGCTTTTTCCCTTTTCGGTTCTCTTTTGGTAATGCGCGACACTTTTGGGTTTTATTGGAATGTGAGTTTGGGGTGTTTCTTCTGGACTGGCTGTTTCGTCAGTTCGTTAAATTCACTTGCTCGCCTAAGAATTTTCCTTGGTTCTGTGAGCTCTGATGTTTCTTGTCTGAATGAAATTGACAACGTGAAACACCGCTTCGTCAACTGTCTCTGGCTCTTTGTTATACTCAACTTCAAATCGAATGTCGTCATCTCTGAGGCCATCAAGGAATCTTCGTACCAAGTCCTCATCCCTAGTTTTCCTGTCGCGATACCTATACGCTTTATCATAGAGAACTTTCAGCTCTGCAGCAAACTCTTCTGCTGTTTCTCCCACTTTCTGCAAGCTTTGCTAAAACTGAAGCAAATAACCTTGGAGTTTCCAATGACCCCGGTAGCGATTATCAAGTTCACTGTTAAGATTCTTGTAGCTAAAGCCAGTACTAAGGGGTGGAGCGCGAGAAGACAAACTGTGCGGCCTGACCTTAAATTCGTGCAAGAGCTTGTCCAGCATCTCATCGTCTCTCCATCTCATTCTACGTGCTATCGCTTCAAACCGCGTTTAAACCCCTACTAACCACTCCCCTTTCCCGGTGAAGGACGGTATTTTTACGTGATTCATATCACGTGACCTTTTCCTGTTTTCGTACGAGACTTTGGGAAATCACCTCTACTATTCTGGTATATATTGTGTAGGGAAGGATCTGCCTGATTTGTTTTTTCTATTGTATTTAGGAAATCATATGGTTCATACCTAGAGAAAAGGGACTTTTGTGCTGACTGTTATCATGGGGAACCATAAGGGGCATGAATCAAGTTATGATGTGGTGCTGGTAAATTAGGATCTCTGACCTATGAACTGGGTAAAGGTTGAGAAAGTGGTGTAGGCTGAGCAAAATCAATATTGGCTGTAGCATTGCCTGGTATCATATCTATCCCTCATTAACCTGGCCGGATAACTTGATGTATCTGAGTACCTGATGGTATCCTTTTTGGTAGTCGACTCTTGTATGGATTTCTTGGGAAACTAAATTGAATTTCCACTAACATGGTCAGCACTGTTTAAACTTGAGGCTTGCTTTGTCAAAGGTTGTTTTTAACTCTTGAAGCGTTTAACTACATCCTTCAGAACACTCGTTACACCGCTCATCATGTCTGAACACCTACTGATGACATTTCATTCTGCTCATTTAGACCTCTTTGGACCTATCGCTTAATACAGAACCTGCATCTGAAAGCCAACAGCTGCTCAAAGTCAGCTGATGCACCATGTCTGTCTAACTCGGCTTCCGTTCATGACGTGAAAACTAATGATGCCCTCGCTATCAACTGATTTATATCATTCATGTTGTTTTTGGGGTATGAAAAGCTTCTCTAGGGGTTGGTTCCCATCAGTAGATCTGACAGAGTTAGATTATCAGATCCCACCGCAGCCACCATAAAAATGTTACGAGCTACCTGGGGGTGTTTGCTATTATTTGATGTTTCCTTTGGTAGCGTAGTAGTTTGTAGCTAGATGTGGGCCCTTTAGCTGTAATAAGTTTGCGTGTTTAAGGTTTTGGTCAGTCAACTAATTAAAGTTCTAACATATCAGGCGAATAACTAATAACACCAGCATAAACAGTTTAATTGAGTTTATTCATGTATGTACTTGTAATATTCATCAAAATGACATCAAAAATGTTATATTGTTTCACATACATATAAGACTCAAACGACCATAAGGGGTATTTAATTCAACAGTTAAAACTTATAAAGCAATGTATTTACGCATTATAATAAAGGCAGTTCCCGGGTTTCCAATACTTCTTCAAAGATGAGTGCATGTGCACTTAATAACATGACATTCAGAACTGTACTAAAATAGCCAAAAACTTATGCTAAAAAATATGTATAATGTTCCCATAAATGATTCAAATTTGCTGGTATGTAAAATTACTGCAAATATCCAATAAAAGTTGCTTACAATAATGTTACTCCACTGAAATGTCTGAATTTTTATATACTGTTTTAGATCAGAGAAAATCCCCTTAAGACACTATAGCAACATGTGGCCTATCTGCTTTCTATTCTGAAATTAAGTCCCCGATGGTCAAAATTTGGACCCTTTTATAAATAAGGCTCAACCACACCCCCGAAAGTGGTTGAAATGGTTAAAAACACTTAAATCCACCGCTTTGGTTGGTGGTTGCAGACAAAACTGGTTGGTGTCAACCATAGCCATCAACCATAAATGGTAAAATTACTTAGAACTTACTTAAAAATATTTAACTAGAAGAAGAACTGAGAAAATGTGATTTTCTCAACAAAACAACTTAAATTAAGAAATTCCAGTACCTTAGAATGGTTTACAGAGGCTTTTTGCAGATGATACATATTGTTACAAGTACTTTGATTGTTTTGACAACAAGTAAACAAACTCAAAATGCATCAGTACAGCTCAGCTTCCTGTTGACATTTAATACATGTGAAATTGATGCTTAAAAAGTTTAAAGGCTACAACATCATAAAATGAAGGATTCATGCTCAATTACTCAGCAAAACGATGCAGAATTAATGTCTACATGCATGAAAAAAGATTAAGTCCAGGAATAAGAAGAAATAGTGAAAATTCAACACAAAACTGATGTCGTGAAAACAGATGACTGCAGTGAAAATTCAACACAAAACTGATGTCGTGAAAACAGATGACTGCAGATAAAAGTATAAACATTGGTTTCTAGCGTCTCTGCAAACAATCAGTATATAATTTAGGTCAAAGGGAAGTAACAGTTTTCCCATAGACTTACATTGTAATGTTTTGGGTTATAGCCCTTTCCTAACATTTAAACTTTTGATGCCACCTACCCAGGGTGAAAGAACTATTCAAGACCTAAAAGAAAACAGCCAGAAATATACAGGTTGACCATCATTTTTGTGCACTTTTTTCACCCGCAAGTCAGTAACCCCCAGTCCGGCAGTGAATTTTTGTTTACACTTCATGAAAATACCAAATCACTAAAACAAACAAAATTTTCAAACAAAATACACTTCAAATATTTTTTCCTCCATTAATCATGGCTTAGAACTTCAATTCAAGAAATAAAACAGTTTTCAAACATATTCAACTGATATTTCACCAATGAGAGACCACTTTACATCTTAAATATTTGTCTCGGAATACCATATACTTTTTCAACCAATCAAAGGCCCTGTTAGTTATTTCCCTTTGACCATAACCTGTATCAATGAGCTTTAGTGTTCTGTTATTTTGTCAAAATACAGTTCATTGTGCATTTTATGGCTGGTGATAATCAACGATAGACTGAAACATAAACAGATGATGGTTTCAAGAAACAAGATTTCAGTCTGTACTGTGAGTATATGTTAAATTGATAATTACACAATGTCTTAATAAGACTCTTATTGATAATCATATCAATATAAGCGCTTTCATACATGTTACAAAAAATAATTTAAAAGCCTTTCTACATATATCTTTGAATTACTGAATCATTATGATAAAAAATCCGAATAGAGTTGTAATGTACAACGACATCGTCCTTTTTCAAAGTTTATGCTTTGCAAACTTAAAGATTTTCCAATACACGATTCTATTCATTGTCGTCTACAAAATTATACATACTACATACAAAGAACATCTTTTCTCAAATATGGTCGGTGGTTTTGATCAATATAAAAGCGCACACTTGTGAAATAAGGTTTTCATACATGTACGGGTACGCGTACTGTTTCAGTTTTTACTTCAAGTGACTTCTGACGAGTCAACATCCAGACCAATGCAAGTTATTTACACGACAAAAATTTGATGTTTAAAACATAAAGATTATAATTTTAACGGACAACTCGATCACATATTTAGGATAATTTAAGCAGTCTCATAACTATGTACATGTATTTTCTGTATGAAATACTAATGAATGTATGATTATTCGCCTTTAAGCCTTTCCATTTTCGTATTTTTGTTAAATTAAATGATGTTAGTTTACACAGAATATTAAAAGAATATTAAACATAAGGAAAAAGTTGGAAAGAAAATTACTTAATATGTTGTAGCTTGTCATGTAATTTTAAGCGGTAAAGCATTTATCATTACAAAACAATCTTTGAACTCTGTCTAATCAAGGATTTTGAATGGGTTATTTTGAACGTGTATTATTTTGTTTCTCGTATGTAATTACATCAGAAAGTCATGATACATTCTACTGCGATAAATGGAAACTTTTAAAATAGCCCAGATATCGTGAAACGATGTCAGTCAAACCATTTTAATAATTCACTGGACAAGTCAATAATTTTGTATTCAAAAATAAAGATTACAATGCTTTCTGGTGTCACAATGATAAAATCATGTAAATTTTACATTTCAATGTTTTCAAGTTCATACCATGATTATATTATTGAAGTTGTTTGTAAATATTTTAATGATTTTAATAATGTCATGTACTGAAATGCCAAAGTGTCATGTCCGGGAAATATAAACTAAAACATGTTCTACGTATTTAACATCAAAAGGAGCACACCAGTTTTGCCCAGCTTCTTTCTTTGCATCTTCAACGAAGTCCACTAAAGACGTTAGTTCTTGCAAATCTTTGACGTAGAACAAATGCTTGTTAACAGGCGAAGAGACGTATGACGTAATCTCGTCCATCCCTTCTTTAGTGAATGTTCCTGTCATAAGTCCGTACACGTCAGCTACCTTGTGCAGTTCTTTTACAGCAGCCAGAGTTTGAGCAGGATTGTTTGAGTGGCCATCTGTGAGAATCAATACCTCTCGCTTTACTAGTGATTTATCTCTAGCACCTGAATAGATAAGGCTGATATATACTATGATTCTTTTTTGAATTAACAAACATCAAGGACGCAATGACAATTTGATTTTAATCATTAACAACATCAAGGACGCAATGACAATTTGATTTTAATCATTAACAACATCTAACTCATTTGTGATATCACTGGCACCAGACCAGAAACAAAATGCCTCTGTGCACTCTGTACATGTTTTTACCCTAACACTAGGTATTCTATAAAAACTATGGTCATGAACTGAAACCTATACTAACCCATTTCATTCGCGCATTTCATACCTAAAAGGCGTAGTTCGGTAAAAGCGTACTATGGATATTGAACAAGTGTTAAATTATCTTTCATGGTGTACCGGTCACGTTTCTTCAATATTCCTTATCTTAGAGAAAAATGCGTAGTTTATAGTTTTTTTTCAACGTTGCACAAAAAAACTTGGTTGAACTTCCCTAAAGAAGTTCCGGTCTAGATTACAAAACTGTTCTGATTGGCTGGAAATGTATGTCATTCGTCGTTTAACTATACGTGTACGCTACAATGTATATGCAGCATAAATGTGCAATATGAATTATATAAATTGTACAAATGTATACCAATATATGACTTCAAATTCGGTTTTATATCTAAGATAAATTTAATTCATTATTTCGAGTTTTATTGTAAAACTGTGAATATTCTGCAATCTGTTTCTGTTTGTTTACATTTAGTCTAAACATGTGCACACTGCTGTGACCTCTAGATCGGATGTTCATTAGGGAAGTCCATTCAAGTATTTTCTGTAACATTGACTAAAGCATAAAATATGTAGAGCATCTGTACAATATGAAATATTGAGAAAATGTGACTGGTGCACGATGGAAGATAAATTAAATGTACGATTGAAATGGGTTAGTGCACTTCCCTGTTCCTGACCATGGTTCGTTAGTATACCCAGGGGTAGGGTATTACATGTACAGAGACATTTTCTTTCTGGTCTAATGCCAGTGTGTGGTATCCGAAAGAAAGTGTTAGAGTGATATAACATGTTCTTTCAAAAAATTGAAGGAACTTGGGAAAATACGTTAAACTTTTGATAGTAATGACAGGATGTCGGTTTGTTTGTTTTGTTTTGTTGGATTTAACGTCGCACCGACGCATGATAGGTCATATGGCGACTTTCCAGCTTTAATGGTGGAGGAAGACCCCAGGTGCCCCTCCGTGCATTATTTCAACACGAGCGGGCACCTGGGTAGAACCACCGACCTTCCGTAAGCCAGCTGGATGGCTTCCTCACATGAAGAATTCAAGACAGGATGTCGGAGTTACTTGTTAGGGATATATACAAATGTATGCTCATGACAACAAAATTAATGTCACGTGACAGGCACTGTATATTGAAACATATTTTAAAAGTAATACGTTGCCTTTATTTGTCTGATATAGACTGACAGCTTGTCTAAAAGCTGAAGCAGTATCTGTTCTTCTGCCATAGTAATTAGCATCAGCAATGGCTTGCTGTATGTCGTATGTAGTGCTGTGGTCATCAAATTCAAAGTTCTGATATACATTGGTTGAAAACGTCAGCATTGCAGCCTGGTTGTGCTGATAAAGCGATGTAGGCCTTTTATCAAATGGTCCATTTAAAGGGCACAGCAAACCAATTAGCCTGCTTATTTCAGTATTGGCTTTCTTGAATCCTTTCAGACCAATGCTTCCTGAACTATCCATGATAAGGAGGAGGTCCCTTACACTACCAGTTCCTGCTTGTCGGCGAACACTATAGTTACCAGTCGGTCGGATGAACTTTGATTGAACTGTTTTTGCAGTAGCATTGACACTCGGTACCTTGCCTAAATAGTAGGTTGTACACTTAGTATGCAATCAAAAATCGCAAAACGAAATCGAACAAGAGTGCAAGATTGTCACAATATACGCCCGTCACAGCAAGTTAGCAAACAGCACCTAGTATTTGCAAATGGATTTTTTAGGTTGTTTAGTAATTATTGTAATTCCTTTGTTTTTCTAAGTCCACAAAAAAAACCTCCTTTGCCAGGTAGAGATACCTTAACATACACCTAAAGTATGAAAGTAACATCTATGTTGTACCACAGAAAAGCGGTCTTGGTTTTTCCCTACCCTCAATTATAAAAAAGTTACAATAAATTGTAAATCCGCACAAAAATCCTTACCAGGCAGAAATACACCTCAAAATTGGATGTAACATGTATGTTGTACTACAAAAAATGGTCTCGATTTTTTCCTATGACTAGTAATGAAAAAGTTACAATATAAGCTACATATAGTAACAACAAAGGGAAATTCTAAAGAAAGGACCTGCGCATGTCTCATGTCTCATGATGGTACTTGCACATGCCACTCCGCCTAGTGATGGTGAACATTTTTGCCAAGTTATACCAAAATCCCTCCATGCATGAAGAAGATATGCTTCGGAAAAAGTCATTCTTGAATTTGACCTTTGACCTCTGTGACCTTGACCTAAGACCTAAGGACCAGGTTCTTGCGCATGACACTCCGTCTCAATATGCCCCGGACAATGTCTGTGGACGCCGCCCGCCCGCCTAACCGCCCGCCAGCGGCGTTCCCATTATACGTCCCGTTTTTTCAAACGGGCGTATAAAAGTAAAAAAAAAAACTACAAATTATGTCCAAAGTGTTGTCACTATAAAACTGTAGTGTGTACTGCTATATTTGTTTCAAGTCACATGCAGAACACGAATGGCTGGCTAAGAATAAATTGAAGAATATAGTATGTCATCACTTTGAAGATATTGATTTAAGCAAGGATGTTATCTCAAAGGGGCCCGAATAAAAAAAATGTAACGAATTTACTTATAATTTTGCATAAAGACAATACATGTGATTTGTCTGCAGTTACACATTTACTTTCGAATTGATTGCTTGATAATTACCCGTATATCTGGCATCCTCAATCTCCGGACACTTAGCTCCGGCTCCTTCAGGCCGTTGAGTAATATTTCTTATTCGGCTTTGTTGACCAAATCCAAAATTTTCACCCCATGCTGACCATTGTGAGACTTGACAGTCAACATCGACTTCTGATTGGACTTAAAATATAATATTGTTTATATATTGATGAAATACTGTTCTGTAAGCAGACTAAATTGGTTAGCTCCTAGACTAGAGTAGATTGTCTTTATTTTCATTTTTAAAGTTGTGAATACAGCCAGTATAAATTCTACTAAGAATTAATAATAGATTTTCCCAGAAGCACAGAGCACTCCAAACACAACCACAGATCTAGAGCCATGCATCTCAATGTAAAAAGAACTGTCACGGACTAGTTGAATAAGAATTCCAACAAAAGTAACATTTTAATTAAATGCAAAGTACAAAAATAGGTACGGGGAAGATAAAAAGGAGGGAGTTTGGATTAAATGGAAAAATCCTACCACTACTATTTATATTGCTTACAACGATACTTATTTTTATAATACTTTTGGACAACACACGACAATTATAGATACTGATGCTCAGGAAAATATATATTTCCATGTAAAACGTGTTTTGTAACCTTGTTTAAATACTACCTATACTAAATGGTAGCTATATACTTCAGCTGCTATGATGTAACACAGAAAAATTTCTTATGACTAATTATAGAAAACTAGCAATTATGCATTTGTCTTTGATTATATTACCAGTCGCATTAATCAAATAAGGAAATGGCTTAACTATATGCATTATCTTGACATGTGTCCATTGCTTCTTTACCTTTTGCTCGGTTTTGAAAAATAACAAAAACATTTCAATAGATAATAAATTATGTGAAAAAAACATTATTGAAACGCTACTGTACTAACGGTGCAAGAGAAACATCAAATTTACTGTAACAATTATAATTTTATCAATAAAATACTGTATAAACCAAACATTAAATGGAAACATATTTATATTTAAATATATAAGCTTTGTCTCGACACATATGTACGAGGTTTGCAGCGGAGATTGTGTGCAACTTCAGAGTTCGGCGAAAGAAAATACTGTGTATTAATACGCGTTTCTAACAAATACCATATGAATCATATGAATTTACCGCGACGACCTAAACTTAAATGACGTCATGCACACAGTTTGAAACTTCCACATCAATATGGAAAAAAATGTAGATGTCTGAAATTCTAATATTAACATATAATGTATCCCTATTCAATCTATTTATTTTTTACGGACATTTTGCTTGAAATGCAAATAAAACGCGCAAGAGTTACGTTAACGCCACCTAATGACAACATGCAGCAGTTTTACGACGCCCGCGTTTAGTCAAGGAGAACTTTGACATTGGATTAATTCCGTCTGATGAACATAATGACCAAAAAGCTAATTTTAATGTTAAACATAACAATATACATGCAATTTATCAGATGAAAATTGTTGGCAACTGGAAATAGAATAAGAGATGAAATATTAGTTTAACGCATTTCACGGATTTACCAATCATTTTCTACAATCACACCCAAAATATTTTAAGGAAATTGAAAACATTTATAAAATAACTAAAATTATAAATTACTAACCTCGTTCCTCAAAAAGCACTGGGCATGGCTGCCCACCGTCGGATGGGAAACGCATTATTTGTCTAGTTCTTGTCTGTATGCCATAACTGTTGGTTTCACTCCAGTTCGACCACGATGTTACGAGACAACCCTTGTTAAAAAGAAATGGCTGTACTGCTGTTACACCAAAGAATATCAACATGATTTGAGCGCAAAGGAAAGTCATATTCCAGTCTATCTGAAACAGTCTGCGCGATCGAAATAATTATAATGTTCAAAATATTTGATATCGGCGGTTTTTAAACACCACAAATGACACTTGTTTACGGGTATTTCAACGCTTCCTCAAAGGAAAGCCTTGACATTGTAATATTTTATTTTCTTCTTCTTCCTCAATATATTTTTGTTACTGCGCCGACCAATCGTTTTAATTCATATTTTATATTTATATCTTCTTTCTAAATCATATATTGCCTACAAACAAGCAATTTTACAGATGAAAGCTCATCTTAATGACAGTGTTTTTTCTGTATATCATATTTTCAGTTTGTAGTTCTCATGTTCATCAATTTGTATTAGTGGAATCAATATTATTGTAACCAATAGCACAAAAGTAAACAAACCTCGAATAATGAGCACGGACATAACAGCTGTTGTCGATAATATTATATCAAATATTTCAAATATCGTTTATTTGTAATTACTAAAAATAAAAGCCATAACATGTGCAGTTTTCATATAATTATTTTTTTATTAAGCGTCTGAACGACGATACGAGTCAACTCAATAACCAAACTACTAAATCCATCACTGAGTTATGTTTGCATTAAAATGAAGCTCTCAAATGAAATAGTATAAGTTGGGCTGAAATGGCCGCTCCAAGTCCAGTAGGTTAGGCGTTAAGGCTCGCTACCAATCGCTCCAAGTCCATTAGGTTAGGCGTTAAGGCTCGCTACCAAACTATTAGAAAACAACATACAAATGAATTAAGGTGGTTTACCGAAAGGGGACCGGGCGTGTCATAGAAAAAGCAAACTATTGCAAATGAGAAAAACGCATTTGAAAAGATACATTCTGGTCGCTAAGCTATAATATCTGTATCCAGACATAAAACCTTTAGCCATAAGAGTCATACCGAGTGCATAATCGTTGATCCGCAGTCCCTAAAGGAAATGCACCCTCATCAGGTACCCACTTTGGAAACAAAAAGTGCACAACAATACATTCGGCGTAAAATAGGGAATGTCATTCACATACAGAGACATACAGTAACCACGTTAACTAGGACTTAACAGTACACAAAGGGCCAGACCTATAGACCCGAAGCGACATTCGAGTCGGTAACAAAATAATAAAGTGACCCAAAGCGACTTTGAATCTGCAGTAAGCTAGCATAAGGACCCGAAGCGACATTCGAGTCGGCAACAAATTTAACCAAGTGGCCAAAAATGAAATTTGTTTCATAGCCTCGCTATTTATTTATTGAGTCAGGAGTGGTAAAGGGGCGCTCCTGACCTATTTCAGCTAGCGGATATATAATTCATAACAGTTGGATGTCCATCTGCCCTGTTTCATGATAACTTCCGGTCGCTAAGCCAGTGGCCCGACCGATTCTAAAACTATGTGATCAAAAAGTACCGAAGATGTGACAATTTCCGACGCATATTGGCAGGACAGCGGAGAATTGGGACCTCGTCACGGGAGACAGAACAATACCCCAACATGTTTTGGTCTCACCGCCAAAAATTCGAGTAGTGATAAGACTGTGCAGACAGACCCAGATTCTCTAGGCATTTTAAAGTAACCACTTTACCTCTTTGATTTGTTTTAAAATGACGGAGCTTAAATGTAGCATACTGATTTCCTATCTGGGACAAATCTGAAAAATGAAGCAGAACCTCGGAAAAGGGTCGATGGAAGCGTTTTTTGGCATTTGGGCCTGCACATGGGATCTTGAATGAAAGAATGCGAATGTGGTCCGAAACATTTAGCGCATGCATGAGAATATTTACAGTAAAACAAGTTACAATTACCTTTGTTAAAATCATTACAAGTGTACTTTCTCGAATTTAACCTAGTATAATTTGACACCTGCTCGCCCCTAACTTGTTTGCAGCGCCACCAGAGTTCATTATTCGTTTATGTCCACGAGCCTGGCGAAAAGGCCTGCGGATATAAAATTGCTCGTCGTAATCTCTCCACCCATTGCTTCTCTGACGCATTGCACAGTCCCGTATACTGAACATATAATGAAGCAATTCGTGGACTGTGTCGCTATGTGTTTGCAAATAGATTGACGCGTAAATGATAAGTTTAAAAATATTACCTGTACAATAGTTCGATAATTTGACAGCCTCTTTTAAGAGTAAAGCGAGTTTAACATATTCACCGCGACAGATTTGTTGCTTAAGGGCTAAGGAACGTGAGCCGCCGAATCATCGTTTGCCAAACAGACGGACGGGAAACTTCGTCCGGGATCTGACATATGCAAAGGTATATCGTTGGATTGACCAGGAGGCAGGGAACAGAACTGTTAGGAGCGGTGCCACGCCCCATATCCGAATGTTTACTCAAACCTAACGAACCAAATGAGCTTCTGTTGTTATTAGAAGGGAGTACATCTAAACTGAGCAAAATACGTTCGAAATCGGCAACAGACCCACCTTTGTCTCCCTGTAAGAGCTGGTTGTCCCCTTCCTTCTCGTCGGTCGAGGCCTGTGCCGCCGGACGGCCACGCGGGCTCCTGTCCTCCAGACCAAGGTCGTCGGCCCTCTGTTTCCGTCGTCGCGTGTTCGGATGGTTCTCTGGCTGATTTGCCGCTGGTTGTGGGTTAGCGACTTCATCTTAGGTCTCGGCATTCCTCTGCCTCGCGCCCTACGCTCTGCATCCTTGTTGCAACTTCTCCACCGGGCATTTTACAAGTTCAAATGTAGAATTTATTGAAGGATTTATTTACGTGACGTGTTGAAAAGAAAAAACGGAAGTAAGAAAGACTGCACGTGATTTTCGATTTTATACAGTTAATAAACGACTGGTTCTCGGTTGTATAGTTGATTGTTACAAAGAAAGCATTATAAAGTTAGAAACCTGATTGATGAGAGAGAACCACGTTTCTATGACGACAAACAAAACATTTCTCGAAACAAATAAATCAATTTTTTTTAATTGAAAAATAACTTCTGAAATTTAATTGAACTTGTAAATGTTTTCACTATCGTGTCATAGGATTGATTACATGTGTATATTGGGCATTCCTTGGCAAAAGTTTTCTATAGAAGAAAATTTGCATAGACATGTTTTACAAGATCCAAAATACCCAAGTGGAAAACTTAAGTAGAAACATCAAAACAATGAAAGTAAAGCAAATGCCATGGAAAATATGCAGGTAAACACGGAAACGTTTAGAAAGTTTTGTATAAGGTGATCAATTAAAAGCTTGAAACATTTTACGAGTTCGTGTCTCAAAAGAACTATCAAGCTTTGAACAGTGTTAAATGATGGAAGGAAGACCCCGCACGGGTGCCTCCTTCGACATAACTTTAGCCATGAACTGGTACCTGGATAAAGCCATGAATTGCTCACAAAGCCAGCTTGATGGCCTACTCTTATAAAAAATAGACACCTCGTGCGGGGTTTCGAGCATACAAAGATACGAGCGGATACAAGCTACAGACCATATTTCAAAGGTTTACTTGATCCGAATTTTACATTCGAAAAATATAAACAATTACTGCATATTGTTTATGTAAATATACAATTAACAGTACTATGTAATAAGTTTAAAGTAAGACAAAGTACAAAAAGTCTAGCCAATGATTTATGTTTAATATACATGTATACTAATTGGATGTTTTAGATTTAGAGCACCACTTCAGGAGAATCATTTTGCCACAAGCTCCAAGTAGCAATACTCTGTCCAAAAGAGATTTTTTGTGCATATCATATGAGGAAGCCATCCATCTGGCTTGCGGAAGGTCGGTGGTATTACCTAGGTGGCGGCCCGTGATGAACTAATTCACGGAGGTGCACCTTGGGTCTTCCTCCACCATCAATACCAGATAGTTCCCATATGACCTAAATTTGTGTCGGTGCGTCGTTATACCCAAAAAAATCGTTTGTGCATGCAAATTTCTACGGCAATCACCGAGCGCTCGTTTTCTACAAACATACCAAAAAAACACTATGTATGTCCATTGAATCCCAATATACTCAATTTTGGCATGTCAGAAAATTTGTTTGCACAAACACAGGACATCCGTCTAACTCTGCTGTTCAAGTTTTAAATGACATGTGTTTTGTTGTTAAGTCAAGAGAGCAGCAGAAAAAACAAAATGACCAGCCGGTGTCTTTAGTAAGTAAACATGGCGCAAGATTGAAGATTTTTAATGGTTGCAATTAAATCTGTCAATCTATATCCAAGTTTGGATACCGAAAAACCATTTAGCAATTTACACAGTCTGACTTTGCGTTTGCAAATATTAGATGTTGTTTACGTTATCTAGAAAAAATACGTTTCGCGTGAGAAAACTTGAAATGTTTCAATGTGTTGGTAGATAAATTTATCAAAAACCTGTCACAATGCGGATGCAGAAGTCAAGCATTAAATTAAACATTGCCGAAGATTTCAAAACCGATAACAACAAAAAAAAAACTAGTATATCCTTAATAACCTATGCAATCTTCGCAATGTAGAGGATACTAAGTAAACAAATAAACGATTCGAATGTGAGATTTGTTCACATGTGTAGCAGTTGGGATTAGATATACCCTAACAGACACATTGTTAGGTCCCTTTGGCGATACACAATATGCCTGCACGGGTCTTGGCAGTTGCACAATAAAATATATCATAGAATGACACAGTGTTTCAGTGAAGCAAATGTTTTGAAACATAACTATATACCTAATGTAACTGTTGATTTAAAGTTGTTGTGTCCTGGAGTGTATTGTATAGAGCAATTCACAGAGCTCAGATTTTTCAGCATTCTTGTTATTTATCGTTGTATCGAAGTAATTCAAAGACAAATCTGCGAAATAGATATTAAACATTTAAAAATCTTAGACAAAATTATTAATGAATGCTACTACGGGCCAAGTACAAACCCAATAAGTGATTAGTTACATAGTTCGCAAACACATATTGACCGACTGCTCTGTCAACGCTGATTATATCCCGAATATTTGAGTAAATTTACCCGCCATAAACACCCAATACAGGGATTACGTACCCTGCGGGGTGAGTGTGGGGGGAGGGGGCGTAATTTTGTTGTAATTCATCATCTAAAATGTAGACAATAATATACTTGTGTAGAATAACACCAAATTTTGGACTGCGACTCAATTGTATTGATGAGTTGCAATGTAAAAGAGATAAGTCTGAAATAATCTTTTATGTCACAATGCGCAGAGATCGAACATTATTCTACATAATGGACAGATTCAGGCTTTTCTTCGACTTCAACATTGGTTTTCATGAAACACTCAGTTGTTTCGCGATATTACAGAATAGCGGGGTTCTTGTTCTTTATAACTTTTAAGACAAAATTATTTATTAATTTCCGTCCCTGCACTTGACTTAAACATGTCCGACGGAGTTCATATGACATTGCGTAAAATCTTTTGAAATGTATGTTAACAACAATGGTATTAATATATTTTTCTTACAACATTTAAAACAAATCTCTTTATGTTAAATATCTAAAAAATTTTAAGAGTCTTTTGTACCATTTGGCAAATTATTATATTGGCCTAATTTCATTGAAATCTCAACTGCTTTAGAAATTATCAAAGTAAGTTTTTAAAACATTTATCATTGGTTATTTTAGAATGATTTAGAGCTGTACTTATTCCTACAAAAAGCTAAACTTTATTTAAAGGATTGTGCACACTCATTACCTGATGTAAGAGGTTGTAACTACACTTGTCAAAATCCTGCTAACCAGGCATTATTCAAGTCAAGAATTGGCAGTTATAATGTATAGTTAGTGTAAACTGATTATGAAAATAGAGCTGTATCGGTACAATAACCTATATCATTGTAAAAAAGTAACAAGCATGTATCAGGCGACTTATCTCAGATATTTGATTTTGTTTTAATTCAAGTGGTAATTTTTTCCCTATGAACATTCAGTTTAAGTCTGCCTTCTAATTCGGCGATATATGACCATTTTGTGTCGATTCGCCGTAAAACCCAACTGACTCACTCACTTCCTTCTAAGATATACTCGTCTACTTTTAAGATTGGCTGATCAAACATGTTACTACTGTCATACAATAGACTTAGACTTACCAGACGATAAATATTTCTAATCTTCCTAACTGGACTTAAGGGGACGCATATTGCTACATTCACAGTTCATACAGAAATGCGGAAGGGGTGCATATTCAAGAAATAGATAGTGGGAAAATAAAAAACATATTCCTAAACTGATACAATACTGATGGACACCTGTAATATTCAGTATTTTGTGGATAAGGATGTGGTACTATGAATGTAATAGGAAAAAAGAGGTCTTTGTGAAAGTACATTCAACACAAAATATTAAGCTTTTGTATAAGGAAAAAACAGGTTTTTTACAATAACAGTGTTCCAAATAATGTTGAAGGGATGAGATTTTCTTTCTAACACACCAGGTTTGCTTAAACATGTAAAAATTTAACGCCACGTCATTTCAGCTCGGGATGGACGCCATATTTCTCATTGAAAAAAAATGTAAACAAAAAAAATCAGAGTGGGATTAGCATTGCAAGGGCATAACATGACATTCTAGACAATGAATACCTTAGAACAGATATCTAAGATGCTACACAGGTCAGGCGGGTTAAATGCATAATGGCGATCACTTGAAATTCATCTTGAAAAGGTGGTTAATTTTAGTTTATTTACATGGTTTTTAATTTTCCCACGACTTCTCGGCGATTCACTGCAAATGTATTACTGCGCCGGACGAAAGGTAACTCTAATAAACAACGGGAGACAACTTAGGTGTCAGCACGTTTACGATTTTAAAAAAACATGTCGATGATTATAAGGACTTCGGACACTTTCTATATGAAATTGCCTACTCCAAGAGTGAAAAATAAACTACTAAGAAATAAGTTTTTAATTACATATGCCATCAAAACACATATTTGAGATTATTTCTTAAAGTCAAATTTTCAATATTTGTTTTATAGAACAGTGATTTTTGTTCTAAATAGAATTACGTACTCTGTTATATAGATATAAAAAGTGTTTTGCTTTATACAACATTGTTCCCACCCGTGCATCAAAACCATATTTGGCCAGCATATGTAGATATTAATTGTACACATTTTCTGTGACTATTGTGTTGATGCAAGGGGTGGAACAGTACTTTTAAACAAAAAAAATATAACTACAGGGTGTTCCCAAATGTAAAGTAACCAATACTTTTTATATTCATTTTTAATAAATTGATAGTCACATATTTTACATCTGTTTGTAACTCAAATACTATACAAATGTTTGAAAGGGTATACATAGGCATTATATACATGTAAAGCAGTGAAAGAAGCAAATACTGTGAATTCATTATTATTCGTTGGGTTAAATTTTCATTGGCTTATCTTGGTTGTTTGTTGCAGTAGATTGACAAATATGTGCTTTAACATACTTGCAACACACCAGGTAATCTTCTGCATGCCCCCCCCCCCCCCCACCCCCTCGCGACGCGCACGCCACTAGCGATGAGGATGTTATTTGTTTTTATTATTTTTTGTATTTTTTATATATTTTTCATGTCTTTATTTTTTCATCTTCTACTGTGCGTTTATATTTACTTTTTTTAGACACATACCAAAAAAAAAAAAAAAAAAAAAAAAAAAAAAAAAAAAAAAAAGCGGCAATATGTGCACAGCAGTTAATCTGATCCTGACTAAACTCTATCCAACAGAAATAACGCTTGGCATTGATATGCCTGTGATGCATAGGTCAAGAACAGTAGCTTCATGGCAGGACATATCAGTGACGGTTTCACATTCAGTGTGATGTCACGAAAGTGATGTGTCAAGTCGCTTTCCATTGCAGATGGCATAAATAAGTACGGCTAGACGCGAAAACGCATCTGCGCAGTCTGGTCAGGATCCATGCTGTTCGCAAAGCCACTCTGTTGGTTTTCTCATGGCTCGGCTCATTTGGCTTAAACATGTAATAAAAATGTATCCAGGTCGCTGCATAAAAAATCCACCTGAAACTCGACTGGACCTTTTAGTTCGTTTTCGCGTCTAGCCGTATTTATATATGCCATCTGTTGGTTTTCTCATGGCGCAGCTCAAATGTTATCTGTGCCACTGGTACTTATCCCAAACAAGAACCAACCCTACGGCCTTGATAAGATGACTGCCTTTTCTTAGTATTAATGTTATGCAGCACACAACTATCTGCCATCACTTATAACAGAACTATACAGACATGTACATGTACTTAAATAACTACCTGAACCACTGTAATAAAACTGACCGGTCACTTATACATGTATACCTATTCACACATGTAATGCATCAATAACTTAACATTACGAACAATGTATAGATAAATCAAGTACAGGTTGCTTGCAAAAATATTGTTCTATTTTTTATTTATTTATAGGATTTTAATCTTAAAATGTTATTTTTTCCTTAAATAAAATGATTTTGTCACTTTATTCGACTGGAATTCATATACTTAGAACTTCCATAAAGTGATGACATTATATTTTTACGGAAATTAAACATTTTATTTTTTCAAGAAAATATACCCTGGCCTAGATAAAATAAGAAAAACATCTTGATAGGAACAGATACAAACCAGTTTCTTCTGTAATAAATTAACTAATACATTGGTTTATCATTGACTCGAAACGATTTGGGTATTGTTTAAATACTTAATGGGAGTTTTGCCTTCAAAATGTAGGCTAGAAGCATATGATAGTGTCCGAAGTCCTTTCTTATCAAATAATGAATCCTAATCAGATATTCGTCTTTAATATTAGAAAATTATTAATTTCTGTGGACATTTGTCAAAAAATATTACTTACATTGGACTACTTTGCGCATCAAACTGGTTTCCGCTTCAGTTGTGAGGCACTTCCGTTATACTTTTTGACAACAATAACAAAACACAAAATGAATCAATAAAGTCACTTATAAACCGACTGCTACTTAAATCAGTGTAAGTAAAGTTGTTGTTACAACATTATACATGTTCGTTACGTTATGAGATAAAGTTTATCTTGAACTGCATAATCCATTAATTACGTTTAGATGATATTGCATTTACAACTTATTTGACCCCATTTTTTACGTGAATGACAGCATTCTCGTGCAACTCGTGCAAACAGAGTTATGAAAAGTATGGTGGAGAATTCAAGGACAAATTATAAATGACATTAAAGTAAGGATAACTGTATATTCGTCCAGTTTTGATCATTGACATGCCTGCTGTGTATTAGTAACTTTTGTGAACAAGATTAGAATGTTACTTTTGCACATATACACATTGATTGGACCTCTCAACCAAATTTCATACCTTATTTTAGGGATTTTTAAGAAAATACATTTTCAAAAGTTTGTTGAATGTGTTTTGATATTTAAGTGCATTGTAGTTCATGAATACCAAGTTAAAAATTAATAATGGCAACATTTCTAGGCCCTTATTGTAAGCCACTAGATTTCTGTAACAATAAATGTTTAATGTATTAAGGGGAATATACTCTTTTAGTTTTGGAATGTGGCATTCCTTGAACACCGTATCTTTTCTTATGCACTACTTTGTAAACAAACTAAATAATGTGTTTTAGCTTACATATGCGAAATGAAAAGCAAGACAGTGACCATATTTCAAATTCTTTCTTTAAATTAGAATCTGTAGGACATTGATAAATGTTTGGACAAGGTGAAGCACTATTATTTTCGCACCAAAAAGTCTTAATTGTTGACTTTGAATGTACACAATAAGTCTTATGTAATTCAACAATAACTTTCTTGTTTCAGTTTTCTCATTTTTATTTTAGTGAGCAATCCTTTATGTACTTATAACAGTTGAAACAGTATCCATTTCATGTACCAAAACCTTGTACTTTTTTGCAGGTAAATTTTGTCATACCCCACCCACTTTTTTCTAATTTCAAAGTATGCGTCCCCTTAAGACACTAAAATTCTATATCTAAGTAATCATTATTTATCTCCCTTACGTTACAACATTTCTCGATAAAATCCGATATTTGGTTTTGTTTCAGTTTGTAGAGTAATTCTTTTCCAAATCTTGAGTTACTGTGACGTTGTAATTGAAAACGATTTTCAGCAAAATACTTTCGTATTATCAACGATCATACAAGATTGCGCAGCATCAGCCAAGACCAAACTTATGACCCACTTGAGAAAAGGCCTTGTCGCCTACATTCTTGGTCATCTAAAACCACACAGTGAATAAATTACATTGAAAAGAGGTTCTTACGTTAGCAATGGCATATGATTTGTACTTTATACCATCGGTCAATCTATTTTTCTACTTTCTGTTAATAACACAGGAGTACATCTATGCATCAAAACTATATGCAATATTTTGAAAGAGGGATCATTTCAATTTATGATATCCATTTTCAATAGTATAAGCACAAAATGCATTCATCCAGGTCGTAGATATTAATGTCGCCCAAAACAGTACTCACCTACCGTAACATGATTTAATATCTATGCAAAGTATTTTGAAACAGGTAAAGATATGGCAAAAGTGACACAAACTGTCGTCAAATGATGTAACTGAACATAACTTCCTAGTTACTATCTGATGAGTAAATATTTCTGATATTATCATTTCTATTTCATCTATATTTTGTCCCAGTGAAAACCTCTCCTCTGTAATGGGGATGTTTTTCAAATAAACGTGATTAAAATGGTGTTTTCCCTCTGTGTCTGTATAATATACCTTGAATGCATCAGTAAGAAGGTTTGTTTTCGGTATATGCCATCAAGGAATCAAACAGTTATCAAATATTCAAATAACTTTTATCTCTTCCATAACTTATCCCTTCCGTAACATAACACCTTAGCTGGTTTAACTGCCGACTAAAATGCAGAAAGGAAAATCAAGTTTTTCTCATGTGTAACTCGTAGGAAGAAGAGCCAAATCTGCAAAGAATTTTAAGTGTAAAAATGACTATTATTGATTGAACAGTATTTTAAATAAATGAGGTAAGTTTATAAATGTATACTAAACTTTACTCTAATACATAATGTGCATGTGATTATGTTTTACGGTGTAAGAATGTGTTTTTTCTACTGTTGCAATTTGATTTGAACGTAAAAAATTACATGAAATACAGTGCTGCAATAAATATGCCTCTTTAAACATGTCTGTTTCGGAAGGGAACATTGTGTTCGTAAATTCCAATGCGTCATTCATATTTCATACATGAAAGTTTGGCCAAAGAGAGACATGACAAAAGTGTTTTAGATTCAATATCTATATATATTTTCTGACTATTTTCTCAGTAGAAGTGTAATGCAGAAATTTATTTTTCCACAATACAGTAATGGAGGTGAGATAGTTTGTCCGACTGCATTGAAGTTGTCCTGGTTTATTTACTGCAATCCTACTGGTTTCAGTAATGCCTACCCATTATGTTATTCGTAAAACATGTTAGATACAGTATATTTTAAAAAATATGCTTTCGAAGACAAAATGTTTTAATGTGTTACGGAGAAGATATAATGTTACTTATGTAGTTGAAGTAAGGTCTTCTTAAACTTGTTTTATTCTAATTAGGTTTCTCTGAATGTATTTTTTTATCTGACAAACTATTTTGTATTCAATACGCAGAGAAGATATAATTGGACACATAATTTACAGTTATTTGAACCGCACCATGAGAAAACCAACATAGTGGGTTTGGGACCAGCATGGATCCAGACCAGCCTTCGCATCCGCGCAGTCTGGTCGGGATCCATGCTGTTCGCTAACAGTTTCTCCAATTCCATTAGGCTTTAAAAGCGAACAGCATGGATCCTGACCAGACTGCGCGGTTGCGCAGGCTGGTCTGGATCTATGCTGGTCGCAAAGCCACTATGTTGGTTTTCTCATGGCGCGGCTCACTTGTTTCCGATAGAAACTGTTGAATGCTAAGCATCTGAAACATCGATGTGACAGACTAAAAGACAGAAAATGGTAGTAATGAAACGTTAACTTATTAAGTTAAACATTATTAAGTGAGTTGGGATTCTTCAGAGAATGGAAGATAAACGGACAACACCAAAATAAGGTTACAAAAAATACAAATTCCATCATTGAATCAGGTACTTATTTTACTTAATACAGATGTCAATTTGGACAAAATATCATGATTTACCAATACCGATGTCCTGTTTTTATAAATGTTGAATTAGTGATGTTTCCAAAAAGGAATCCAAAAATGTTTTCGGATATTAGCAAACGATGAAACTCGCGAATATAGCAAAAGTAAATGTCTTACAGTAATCATTATTACCAGTCAGTAAGTCCGTCAGCCAATCAGTTTCTCAAATAATTAATCAATACATATTCCAAACGCATAATTATGCTACTATATCTTCGCGTAGATAATGTGTAGAACGGTCTCTGTGTGATATGAGGATATTTGACAAATATATGCTTAATATACCGGTACCAAATATTCAATTCAATATAACATCATTACAATGTTTATAGTAACATATTATGACAAGAAAGAAAACATGGAAATACACGAAACTATAAAAACCATTTTCTGAATGGTCATAACAATTTTAAAAAAAGAACGGTTGAAATATGTAGCACAAAATTATTCAGATTTGGCAGATGAAAACACATAGCTTAAAGTACCTTTTCATTCAGTATCTATATTTGGGGCAAACAAGCAGAAAATGAAAATACGATTCGATTTTATTCATAGTACATGATTTGTCAAGTCGTTGTTCCCAAGGTATATTGTTGTATCTTTCTGTTTGGAAAAATAACTGATGGGCAGATTCTCATATGTGCATTGCTGAGCGGACACTAAGCATCATAAAATTGTATGCATATTTAAGTTCTTTTTTCCAATCATTAATTCATTTTTAATGGCGAATAACTGCTTCAAGTTTGAAAGCAATATCTTTGACCTTTAAAAGAAAAGTTGACCCAAACATAAAACTTAAGCAAGATATCTGATATTATCTTAGTCCAAAAGGTGTCATAATTCTTGCAAAAAGCAGGATAAAGTTATGTTTCTCGCTGTACAGGGTCCACTTTGGATAGTGAACAATTGTTGCAAGTTTTAAAGAAATAGTTTGATAGTGTAGGGGAAAAGCTGACTTAAACATAAAACTTAAACCAGAAATCTGATTTTCTAAGTCCAAAGGGGGCCATAATTCTTGCAAAAAGCAAAATGGAGTTATGCTTCTTGTTGTACAGAGTCAGCTTCTGATGGTGAACAAGTGTGGCAAGTTTCAAAGCAATAGCTTTGATAACTTAGGGGAAAAGTTGAACTTAATCCAGAAATCTGATATTTTCTAGTCCAAAAAGGGCCACAATTTTTGCAAAAAGCAGGTTGGAGCTATGTTTCTTACTGTACCGAGTCAGCTATTGATTGCAAACAAGTGTTGCAAGTTTGAAAGCAATAGCTTTGATAGTTTAGGAGAAAACTTCACCTAAACATAAAACTTTACCAGGCGACGCCGGCGCCGACGCCGATCAAGTAATGACAATAACTCATCATTTTCTTTTTCAAACATGATAAGCAGTAAATCAGAATAGTTTCCACTGTTTACAACGATTTTGCGTGTTTTATGGGTTTTACAGATTTAACCAAAAATGGAGGGGTTTTATCATTTTATTTTATATTGGACAGGCAAATATTCTGTAGAACAGTCTAATCTTTCGTTTTCCAAAAGTAGAATATCTAACATACTTAAGCTGCATGACAATAAAAAGCTAAACATCGTTCTATGTTTTCTTTTCCAAAGTGACGTCTTGCATCCAAATTATCATAAATTGTTATGAGCGGTACTCGAAAAGGAGTGTCTCGAAAAGGAGTGTAGCTAATACAATTTCCATATTATGCTCATATTTACATAATATATTACATATTCTTAAAAAATGAGATTGCTGGATTTTGAATTTTCGACAATTTTAAGGTTTTGTATGATTTTGAAATGTTTTAATCAAATTCCAACTTAAAAACATGTTTCCTATCTTTCTTTTTGTTTTGAAAATGATGATTTTGGGTTGTTTGTTACATTATTTCTAGCATAACTAGTAATTTGTACTTCAGTATACGTTTTTTAACCTTCACAGTATTTCGAAACAATAGTTTTCTGTTTAAATCATGTTACTAACTGTTTCTACTTTTTCATTTCAAACTCTGTTTTGTACAAAATATCTTGTTAGGGCTTCTATAATCTTACTGTACTAAAGCGAAATTACTTTTATTGAAACGGTCATAAAGCTGCTTTTCAAAATTAATACTCATTCACACATTCAAATTGTATTTTAAGCAGGTCATTTTAACGACAAGTATTTAATTTAATACATTTTTGCCAACTTCTGACTCAACAATTCAAGCGACATCAGTCGTGTTCGGGGACACATTAAGTTTCTTTTTTTGTATATATATGTTTTACACTAAAACAGAATAGAGGTTTTTATTTTGTTTATAGATGTTTTGCACTATAACAGATTAAATCTTGAAAAAGTTTATATCCAAATGATAACGTCTCACTTAAACAGAAAACTCTGGGATAGGCAGTTCTTGAAGTCAAATGGGACTGAATTGCTTGAATATTTGTCTTCTGCCTTGTTTCTTAGGGTCCCTAATTGTGTTTTTTCTTGTTATTCTACCTTAAGCAAAAATATTGTGTACATGAAAACATGTCTATTAAGGTTTGCTCTTTATATATAATTACGCTAGTATTTCTGTGGGGTCCATATCGTGCCATATGTCACCTTTATAGTTGCAAAGTTTCACCTGGCATGAATACCTTTATCAAGAATGTATATCCTCATCAAACATCCTGACAAAATATTTCATTCAACACTATCCTATCAAACATTTTACTTCTAAATTGAAATATAACACTGTGTACTCAATCACAAGTACTAATGTTCATAATAATTATAACCATCCTCAATGATCTGGTTAAAATGAACAAATTAAAAGCACACATGTAATGCCCATCGCCGAATGAAAATTATTCTAGCGTGGTCACCTATCTGACCACTAGTCACATGACCAACAAAACAAGTAGAGACTGACCAATCAGGGGAAATTATTTTCCAACTAATTCATTGCATCCAAACGTTGGAAATTTCATTTTCCCTAACTTACCCATCTCTACTAGTAAATACTAAAACCATATTCACTTAATATCATTTATTAATTAATAAATTGCGAGCAAGCGTTTGGACACTGCTGAATATAAAGAACGGGATAATCTCGGATTTTGTACATTTAAACCAGACCATTGAACATCAAAATGTCTGTCATTCTAAAATAAATTAAAGACCTAAGGATTTTGATACAAGTAGCCTTTCATTAATTAGAATCCTTAATGTAACCGTCTTTTGCATTTGCACTTTTCAATCTACTATGTCTTTTGAACAATCTATCTTTAACTCCATTATTGGCGGCGGAGGTTGCACCTCCACAACACAAGTAGTGAAAACCAATCCTCAACATGAGGTGAAAAAGCTTCTATAAATAATTCCCTCAATATTGTATAAGATATATGTGAATCAAAATTTCTTAAATGATACGAATTGTCCTTAAATATAACTCTACAAAAAATAAAATGGTCAGTATCCCCAGGAATGTTAATCCATGACAAATATTTTTTCTAAATTAACAACTGGACATGATTCAGTGTCTGCCCTCAGATGTGAACTGTCAATCACAATGTCAGATTTTTGAGTAGGCTAAAGGCTGAAAGCCTTTTGACGAGTCCTTGCTGTTCAGCGATTCTCTAAATGGACCGAATAACACGTGAAGGGATGTAGTTCCATTAGATTTCTCAAACTTCAAACAGTTCACTGCATAAATGAAGTTAAGTTGTGTCAATTCCCTTTGCTATGACCAATATACGATGTAATCTGTCATATTTATGACTTGTAACTGTGCAATACTCGAATGTAACTCATTAAGCATAAATGTGCATTTTAAGAATTGCGCAGGCTTACAAAGCTTGGGTAACATCCAGCGAAAGACAAAAAATAGTTCCACAGGGCTCCAGATAAGATGCGTATAAGCGTAAATTACGTGTAGAAATAATGCAAATACGCATGTCTAATAATTTCTAAGCGTATAAAAACGTATATAAAATTACAGAAACGCACACAATGCTTTTTTAAAAACAAAATCTGAATCGTCTGGATGCGTTAGGTAACATAGCCGATCAGCCATAATTCTCCCACATTGAACGTAAACACGCATCGTATGATTTCTATAAACTTTGCGTGGGTTGACTTTTGCAGTCAGTAAACGGATAAATTATCGGAAGAAGAAGCTCTTACTGGTTTGTTTAGTTACTACTGATATTAAAAATGATTTTATTTCTTATTTTTCGAGAAATAAACAAATCGGCGAAACATTAATTTGTATTTTCTTGTAGTTTTTAAAATCGAAAGTAGATCGTCTTTGTTTGGCTGCTTTCACGAAACGAAACAACCTTTTTATGAAAAGATTTAAATAAGAGGTAATTTAACCGTAAACTTCAATGTCAGATACTGCCAATTGCTGCTAAATGTCTTCGTATCATCACAATTTGTAAAATATATTGTTGAAACTGGAGAAAAGTGTAATCGTATCCGGATATAATATTTTGGGTAAATATCGAGCTGTGTTATGAAATTTTAAGAAAAAAACTAAAAACAAACTGAAACTGGTAGACTATACTGTCAGTACATCAATCATTAGCCGACTCAGGCCCTTCAGGCCTTTGATTTAATACTTAATAACTCTGAACTTCTTAGAAATCCTGCATATACTATAGGACATGCTATAATAGTTCTGTGGTTCTTAATATTCACTTCTGGATGCACATGCCATTAAAAGGGTCATGAAATTGGCCTTAATTTTTTCAAACGTTTTTAACAGAGTTTTAACAGGTCACCATTAAAATTCACCCATTAGTTCTTACTATTTAATGGGATTTTCATGACCATAGTTTTAACGCCATACATTAAAATGCCATGAAATAAGTATATTAAAACCCTGGTAAAATATACCTTGTTAAAATGATTTTGATGGCCATGAAAAGCTGCTTAAAATAAACCATTAAAATAAGTTAACAGGCTCCTTAAAACTCCATGAAAATTTTTAATTGGCATGAAATTAATGTGCCATTAAAAAGTATCCCTTAATTCCACATTAATTAGTAAGAACTAATGGGGCCATTAATTTTTTAATAATCTGTTAATGGCCGTTAATTATTAAAGAAATGATTAATGGTCTCATTAAATATGTCAGATTCAATTTTAATGGGTTCATAATATTTTAATGGTATATCAAATTAAGGGCCATGAAAATATTTGCCATCAGAATTAGACATCTTAAGATAATCAACTTCATCTTGATATTTGCCGTATTGATTTAAACTACGTATTACTACACATGTAATAGTATCTATACATATGTACTGTTTTGTAAAATGCTAGAAGAATATTTGTTTCTTCTTTTTTCTCTCTTTATATTATAATGTAAACACATGTAACAGCCTCGTACAAACATTTGTCATATTGTATCCTTATTCTGTCATACGTTCATATGAAATGAGAAAATAAATGGATATTGTATTATATTGTGTTGTACTGAGAAGGGTTTACAGGTACCGGTTTAATAGATCAAGTGACCATGTGGGTAGTTTTAACTATTCAACATTACAATATTGACAAACATTCTGACCAAGTTTTTATTGGTACAGACATTAGGCATCAGGTGTATTAAAAAAGCAACTGTTGATGACAATGTCAGCGCACAATGGGCAATCACAATTTAGCTCTACTTCAGTACTTTGTGCTCAGGTGCATGCACTTAAACAGCTAAGAGCAATGTTTGAGGGATTGCATCACAAGTAGCTCCCCCCTCCCCAATCAAGCGTACCACACTCTTTGATTCATTGAAACTAAGAAGCGATTGATCTGCCCATGCCCCAAATGAATTTAAATCAGACTGTAAATCTTCACAATCATGTGTACTGTTCATTTCTCTATAAACCTTAGTTTCTACACAAGGGTTGAAAAATTTGAAAATCTAAACTGGTCTGAACACATTTTATAATGTAAATTCCTTACCCCACCCATTTTCTTATACAAATGCTGATTATTTGGACAAGAAAAACAAACAGAAAAAGTGGCATGCATCAATACGATTTACACTTACCAAAGTAATGTAGATTGATGTTATCAAATAAGTTTGTATGTTTTCATCCAACTTTCATTGAAATAAATCCGATTTTTTGTAGGAACACAATTAGGCAAACATTAAAAAAAAATGGCGCAACTGCATCAAGGGGAAATAACTTTAATGCAACTAAATATAACATCATGATATATTACAGACGATGTGTGCATAGTATGTATTTATTGTAATTAAAGTCCATTTTAGAACAATATGGGACTGGAATCATAAGCATTCAATGGGAGTGCAAGCCAAAAACCAAAAACAAGGAGAAAATATACGAATCATATTTTACAGAATGTAGGATTTAACGGGCATCACATTGCTGTTAAGGGCCATTAAGTTTACTCTTAAATGAAATCGTACAGAACCTGAACATTTAATGGGCATTAAATCAAATTTAAGGGCCATGAATAATCCTGTTAAATTAAAAAAATACAGAATTTCACTATTTTTTTCAAAGCCATTAACTTTTTTAGCTACCAAACTAAGTTTTTAATGGCATGATTCATGGTCAAAAATGGGTGTTTTAATGGTATTTTAACATGTAACCCATTAATATTGTGAAACCTGTTAAATAAAGTGACACAAGAATTAATGGGGTTAATTAATGGTTTTTCCTATTTTAATGGATGTTTTACAGGGTTTTAAACCCTGTTTAATGCTATGTGCATCCAGTAGTGATTACCAAACTGAAATAAACGTTTATACATATCATGCGGCATCTTAATAGTTACTGGTTCTTTTTTCACAATAGAATTAGACAAATTCCTCTTTGATGCTTCTAGCACATTTTTCAACAATGTTGACTCTGTTCGTGACTTTAAACCAAATAATTCATGTATATATTTAGCACTTTAAAATGCTTTTAAAACTGGACTTGGTGAATTAGCACATTAGAACACAAATATAATGAAAACACAAAAGTTTTTGCCGGCAAGATGTCCTCTTCTCCTACGGAATTACTTGACGCCCAAAGTCTCCATCTCTGAAAAGCGTTTATGTAAGATTTTGTGGTTGTGTATGCTCGGGCTGAAGACAGTAGTTCCGGGATCAAGGGCACCTTCTCGGACAACACTTGAGGCAGTTCATCAATCTCATCTGAGAAGCACTGAAAAAAACATACGTAAAAATATAACTAATTAATATAACAATCAATGAAATAAAACCATGATTTTTAAACAAATTCTCTAATCTTATATATATTCTTTTGACTTTTCAGCCAATACAAGCATCATGCAACCTTTGTCAGCAATTATAATGGTAGCCACGCCATACTAAGACTTTTTATGTTATAGCACAGTTTAGGGAAAAATAATAAAACAAAAATAAAAAAATAAATAATAATAAAAAAATGAAAATCATATTTTTAAGCAATTTCACTAAACCTCACATATTCTAATGGCTTGTCAGCCAAGACGAGCATCGTGCAGCATTCGTCAGCAATTGTAACGGCAGCCACGCCATATCTAGACTGTACATACATAGCACAGTTTAATCTTTCATTTACTATCAGTAAATCTGACACTAGTCATATACAAATACAATGCCTCAAACATCTAAAATACATCTTATAAAGCCAACATTTTAAAATGCAAATCTTCATGGCCAAATATACCTGAACTGCTTATACCTGAAACATAATATTCTTTCTGACTTGGTAAATACATCCAGTCAACAATACTACTAACAAAATTACAACCTGTCCAAATAAGAGGCCAGTAAGCTGCTGATTTCCACAATGGAACTACTAAAATTCCACTTGCTTTATCATGTGACATTTTCTAAAAAAAACCCCTAGAAATCAAATTTACTGGCGGAACAAATAATCCAAATTTGCCTTTCCAGTTTATACTGAATGCATCTACCCCTGTGCAAAATGATTTCCAAAATCTGCTATAACATATTGGTAATTTTGCGTTGTGAGGTAAAGCGAACCAATCTACGTCCAATGTACCAAATCTTTCAATGATCAAATTAATGAAAAAGGGAGACAACTCCCAATCATACCTTTCTACGATCTTGGACAAGTAATCTGCCTTTTCATTCTTTTCCCTTGGAATCCATTCTTTGCTTAAATGATCGAATTTTTAATACAAAAAGAATGAATCTTAAATGCTATATCTTGCAAATCATTTTTCATAGACCCTTTTTCAATAATACTACTCACACCTTGATTATCTGTAAACCATTTCACCTTATTTGAAGCTAATGTATCTTTCAATGTCAATTTAAAACTCTATATACTGCCACTAATTTCCTCCACGTTGAGGCTTTTTTGGCTTCTATGCAGTCCCACATAACATGGGCAATCCAATTAACAGTGTTCACCATATAACCAGAATATGCTACATTACTAGCATCACTATACACAAACTTGGAACAAACCGGCCTTTTACCCAGAAATCTATAATTCATTTCAGACAAATTTGATTTCCGAAAGGATAATTGTTCCATGTTTTCAGATGACAACTTGATTTAAGAATGCCAAGTATTTGCTAAGCAAATGGCAATGCTTAAATATCTGGTCATAAACTGACACAAACTTCCCAGTACATAGAAATAATCTGTCCTACAAAACTGGCTACTTTCTTAACCAACACTCTCCTGTGTATCCTTAAATTTTCTCAATATCTGAAAGTATATGAAATGCCTTTTCTATTCTCTTATAAGGTATTGATATACAAAAGTCCCTAGAATTTCAATTTGCCCCCAAAAATTCATGATTTTGAACAGGATTCCACTGTGATTTTTCAGCTTTCGGTACAAAACCAGACAAAATTAAATCATTCTTGACTGAAACAGCATTATTGTAACATGTAAATTGTAAATTGTTTTTTAATCTTCTTTTCACCAAGTTTTGTTTTGTCCAGACTCGTATTCATAACAATTATTGGTAAATTTGCTATCAACGCCGTTACTATAAATAGAAACATACCCATCTTTCAAATTACTGTCCTTTGTTAATGAACGCGCCCTGCTGACTGGTTTTACTGACAAGACAACCCCTTCGGAAATGTTGGAAAATTCAACATGAGAAGCAGCACCCATTCCTCCTTGCGTTGTAGCTATGAAAATTGGATGAAGTTCCGGGAAATGGCAGATTGTTTGCTGTCGGTAATGCCGAACCTCTCCATGACTGTAATGGAGTACCCTGATCTCTAATAGCAAGAGGCAGGTGTAATCGAAGAACGTTTAACCTTAGCTTCCTTCTTTGACGCCGCCTGTTTTCTCTTTCGGTTAGAGCTCAATTTTCTGCTTTATTCATTCGAGACACACCTTCGCTTTCACTTGCGATTGGGTTCGCTTCATATAACTTAACAGTATATCTACCTCCTTCCGAGGTGTCAGCTATACGGATCAGTTTATTCCTCTTTTTCAGTTTATCACAACACTCTTTAATAAGTTCTTCAGCATAAGTTTACTTATTTTTAGAAATTACCCAAGCAACTTGTGTACAATCCTGCTCAATATCGGAAATAAAATTGTACTGCACCTTATTTCCTTCTCGTTTCCAGGAGAGTTCTTTCTCTTTCAACTTGTTACCTTCCGATTTCACTGAATTATTACTGTCTTTCACTTCAGCTCGTAAATGAACAAGTTCATTTTGCTGAGTCTGCAATTTATCCAAAGCCTGTGGTATAGCAGATTCTAACCGCCCAGTTCCCTGTAATTGATCCTCTCCGGAATTTTCGGGTCTTCTCTCAGTATCACGGTCGTCCATTCGCAAAGTATCAAATAAAATGTCTGTCCTACAGGACACATGTAAAGCCCTTCGCTGAATGACAATTATTCTAGCGTGGTCACCTATCTGACCATTAGTCACATGACCAACAAAACAAGTAGAGACTGACCAATCAAGGGAAATTATTTTCCAACTAATTCATTGCATTCAAACGTTGGAAAATTCATTTCTTGCCACTAGCTGTTCCAAGGTGGTGCTTGGATATGTTTCTTTGAATGATTGTTTCATTTTCGTTGCCTGTATGTTTACGTTTATGCTTTTTGTTTCCATGTTTATCATCTATATATACACTGCTGTAGGGTTTTGATTTCCGGGTGCTCGTTCTTGGAACGAATGTATTCTTACTGTATCTTCAGCGTTGTTTTCATAAAACTAACACAATAATTCTGAAAATAAGACGAATTTTTAATTCTTTAATTAATGTATACTTTCTGCCTTTCGTATAGCATACAAAAAGACATTAAACTTTCATGGTTAAAACCGGCGGAGGAACTAGTCGATCTCAATTATGTGCAAATAAGAATAAAAACAAAATAAAAATGGACAATATGATCCAGTATGTCCAGTCACATCTAATAGTAAGTCCAGTGCGTATGCATATTCAACAGATAGGAAAATATTAGACCCAAATGAAACTAATCTATTTCACTTAATTTAGAAAGGAAATGTCCCGTGATCGGCTTCGAATCGCTCTCATATCCCCGCTTTGCTTTTGAAACCTTGTTTGAGATGCTGATCAAACTGGCTTACTGAAGGTTGATGGTGCCCGCGCACACTTAGTGCAAAAGACTTATTCTTGTGACTGGAAAGTCACGAATCGGCCTAAACTGGTCTCGCTCTGACGTATAAACTCCAAACTAAAAATATATGAATGTTTTATCAAATATCAATGCAATACAGTGGGCATTATCTTATATTTGCACTTTATATTTATTGAAGCATGCGGGACATTTACAGTAAAAATGATCAGAATTTCTATATGTATTTCAAATGCCTATGTTAAAACATATTGCTTGTTAAATCATTTTTAAGTTTAAACATAAGCAAAATATATAACAAAAACAAGTATCTAAGGTGGTTACAAAGAAAGATGAGCAAGGAAGTGCCACCATAGTGAAAAATTACAGGACATTTTGGATGCTTAAATCGACAGTCTTGATAATAAGGACACGCTAGAAAATTACATTCATTACGACAATAGAGAATGCGATTTCGACTTTTATGATTTAGAGTTAGGAATGAAGAGTGTGATGTGTCAAGGAAACTTATTCAAAAGTTTCGAGAAAAAATGAGAGATGATTGGAGAAAAAACACGAATATATGATCTGTCTTTTGAAATGTGTAATTTATATTTTAGCGGTATTGTTGCTATGTTTTTGATTACACTTTTTATAGTTTTATCAGATAAAAAAAGCGCTAAATCATACTCACACGTATAAACACGACTGTACAGATTACGCACTATCATTTATTTGAATAATTGTATTTTACGGTAAGATGCATTATGTTGACACCACGTTCGTGCATATTAAATTTCAAGCTGACGATATTTGCCAAGATTCAGTGGCGAGTTGGCACGACATTCGACATTCGCAAAGACCCAATGTCGTTCTGGCACGATATTCGACATTCAAATGCACCGAATTCAAATTTCTAGCTGACATTAAATTCGACAATATCCGAGGTCGATCTTGCATGGCATTCACCAGAACCGAATTTATTACAACATTTATTATATATTTTTGATTTTTAGATCCTCCTTCAATATCTGAATATTGCATTTGATTGTTTATTAACTCAGCTGGTTATAGTGTTGTTCTTACGAGAAGATTATCCATCAAAGAAGTTAACATTGTTAGTTATAAAATCAATCATTCATTTGTTTACGCATTGAAATGCTCCTAATTCATTTATTCCTTCTATATGTCATATTCATTCATGTCAAAACTGCGAATTACTTTATTTTGCGAATTTGCTCAATTTTGTCCTGTTTTTTATAAGTGTTTAATTAGTGACCTTTTGAAAAGGGAATCCGGAAATGTGTTTGAATATTTGTGAACGATGAAACTCGTGAATATAGCAAAAGTAAATGCCTAAGAGTAATCATTATTACCAGTCAGTCAGTTGCTCAGTCAATCAGTTTGTCAAATATTTAGTCAATACATATTCCAAATGCGTAATTATGCTACTATACCTTCGCGTACATAAATGTGTAGATGGTCTCTGTGTGATTTGAGGATATTTTACAAATATATGCTTAATTTATTAATATCGTTCTGTCGAATCAAAATTTATTGAATGATCTTGGTAGAGCGCTACCCCAAAAATATGTATATATTACAAAATAATGACCAAGACATCACATGGCAACATTTTCAACATAAATTTGAATTATTTGAACAACACTGGGAGAGGTTTACCCAAGAAACATATCTGTGGAATAATGTAACCAGTGGTTAAGAAGGAGATATCGTTTGAAGATGTTTTAGCTCTGGTGATTTCTATGCACACAGCGTAGCGAAACCGTAGGAAAAACTTCGCAACAGGACTATGTAAGCACATATACCACGTTTGAGGAAATGAACACTTTGTGCTCAAGTGAGCTAAGAAAATCGTTTACAAACTTTCACAATAAAGTTTGTACAAAGTATATTGCATATTAGTTCTATTTATTTTTCAACATTAAAGTGTAGTAAAAACACTGCAGTTTAGGGAACAGAACATTTACGAATCTTTTTGTAAGAACTATGACAGCTTTCTACACTTTGATAATTACAATATTCCCCCTTGATTAAGGTTTTCAATAATCTTACAATTCATGTTGTCACGACAGATCAAAATGGTCCAAAGTTGTCTTTGTACGATAACTTCCCTTACTTTAAACTAATGACCTCTTTATATCTTTAGCGATATTTTTAGAAATTGTGATAAAGTTGGTATTCCTCTAATATGACACACGCAAAGCACATACTCAGGTTGCAAACGGTCTAGTAAGTTTATTTAAAAACATTTCAGTAATCTATCCTGGATTTGATGCTATATTTCGTGTTTAAGTATAAGTATGATGTGTTACTGGATATAGTATATTCAAAACTTAACTTTCGTTTTCAATTTTTCAAAAGTGTAGGCCGCTTAGCTAAATATATTCAAATACAATGGAGATATTGAATGATTGATTTCGTTAACATGTCTTGTGATTGAAGGACCAATTACATGACTGATTCGTTGTTAACGCGTAAAAAAGCTTTTTATTTTATTTTGTTTGTAAGGAAGATTATACATATATTTATGTTAGAGCATTACCGTTAATTTAAATCTATTGGTATTGCCTATCCGGTAGTAGGACGCTAATTATCGTTCTATTATGCAACGATAAACGTCGAAACAAGTATTTTGTTTACATCGGTTTAAAAATAGAAGTTTCTACATGTGTGACCTCTCGCACTCATCAATACGAGATATAGCGTTGTTGTCACGATTAAGACAAAAAATGCAAAAGATTTTTGAAATATAAGGGTTAACGTAGCCTAGATTTTTGCGAATAAACAGTCTGGTTCCTTAACGTGCCCGATGTAATGCATCAATACACGCAAGGCCGTCTTTTCTTGGAAGAACCAGTGGTCCTCTTGAATAGGCGGACGACCCAGAAATTTCTATTGCCTAGAACGGGACTGCAATCCATTTCAATTTTAAAATGGCACATGTATTCAGTTTGTTATAACAATTGGTGAAACTTCAATGAAACACCATATAATATCCAAAATACTACGAAACAGGAGAAACCAGCAGAGCTTCATCCATCCTAACGTACAAAATCTGACAATAAAATTGACAAAATATATATTACAATTTCAGATAACTTAATACAGCTGTGCTGAAATGGCTACTGGTAGAACTGCCATTGAACTTGAGACAAAGAAAAAAGAAGGCTATTACCTAAGATTACATCTGTTGGTGGTGAAATATGGAACTCCAGTTCTAAGAGCCAGGTTTGATCACACTATACCACCAGCCCAACTGCACCAAACGCTACAGCAGTTAATCAGGACAATCAATTATGCAAAGAAGAATAATATAATCAGCAGAAAGCAGCATAGTCTGTTATACCCACAGTATGCCCCTCCGACTTCAAACGACTTTGATGTTTCCTTGCTTGTTTATCTGCTTAGACATACGTGTGGACTAGACAGAAGATCAAAGTGGTGGAGCGAACAAGATAACGGTAATATACCAGACACAGAAACTTCTGAAGAAGCAGATATTGTTAGAATAAGAAATATAAGAAATGAGGTAAGACTTTAGTATTCACTTTAAGCCAGTGTACAATGATTAAGAATGCTTTAAATGTCATACAGGCATCGGTCAATACTGTATATTAATGAAGCGGTTTAAAAGTTTTGATCTTATATTCAATAAGCAGTACATTTTCCAATTAGCATCTTCTTTTACTTTCTATAGTATAGCATTGTTCGTGTCTCACTACTGATTATATTGTTCAAATACAATCTAGTAAATTGAAATATTCATCAAATCGTGTAGTACCCTATAAATCATACCATTATTTAGTTTTCTGAGCTAACTGTTTCAATTAATACTAAGATCTGCTTATCAAAGGTCATCTTTTAATTAATTTCATGCGGATCCGTTGGAGGTATATATAATTTGGAAGTACCTTTAAAATACTGACAACAGTATTAAGGAATAAACCTCCATGAATTATGTACAAGATGCATTGCTTACGCTTATAAATTTATGTAAATAACCAAGTAATACATCTAACACATTCAGTTTAAAATCCCTTTCTTTCAGTCCAGAAAAAGAACTAGTTGTTTGTCCATAGGATACTGATAACCTCCACTTCTTGTCGTTGTACATGGTGTCATGACTCTAGGTGTAATCGTTTTAAGATAAATGTAACACAAACCTTTAAGTATTTTATTAGTATTTTTCAATAAGTTAAAGACCATACCTCCGGTCTGGCTGAGTGAAACCGCAAACAGAACACCAGGTGAACAACTTCAAATGCTATGTAACAATCCTTTCATGTTTTATTACTCTATGCCAAACAATTTTTGGACACAGCCTGTTTTGCCCTAAATGCATGTTTTTGACTAAGGCAAGAGCCATAACTGTGGTATTGCAGAGTGAAAACCAAAACAAAACTCACCTGCACAAATGTACATGCTGAATAATATTCCATCATGGTTTCATAACTATATTTAAGATGTATGCGTCACAAACTTTTAAGCACTTTATGTGTATTTTTACAAAGTCAATGACCATAATTTTGGTCTGACTGAGTAAAATCGCAAACAGAACACCAGGTGCACAACTTCTCACGCTACATAACAATCCTATAATGGTTTATGTCTCTAAGTCAAATACTTTTTGAGCTACTTGAGATACAAACTTTTAGGTCCTTAATATATATTTTTTACTAAATCAAGGGCCATAACTCTGGTCTGACCGATAGAAATCTCAGACAAAACGCCAGGTGTACAACTTCACATGTTAAATAATATTCCTGTAATGTTTCATGACCCTATATGCGACACATTTTTAGACCCTTTTACACATATGTTTGACTAAGACAAGGGTCATATCTCTGGTAAGGCTGGGTAAAATATCATACAAAACCCCAGGTACACAACTGCACATGTATGCTTAATAATACTGTTATAAGGTTTCATAATTCTAGTTCAAATACTTATGAAATACAGCGACACAAATTTTTAGTTACTTTCATGCATATTTTTGACTAAGTCAAGGACATGACCCTGGTTTGGCTGTGTGAAATTCCAATTAAAACACAAAGTGCACAGCTCTACAGCTCTACATGCTGAATGCCAATCGTGTGAAATTTGATTAATCTGAATGCAATACATTTTGAAATGTTTTCTACACCAATACGAACAGACGGACGGACGGACAAACAGACAAGCAAGGACAACTCTAGATAGATATGGACAAGCAAGCAACAAAACTTAATATGTAGATGAACAGTACATATTGAAAACATTTATTGGTAAACATTAAGAGAAATCGTTTAATTCTTAAAATCTTTGCATATTCTTATATTTCAGACGCAACATCTTTGCATAGTCTTGTATTTCAGACTCAATACCTTTTCATAGTCTTGTATTTCAGACTCAACATCTTTGCATAGTCCTGTTTTTCAGACTCAATATCTTTGCATAGTCTTGTATTTTAGACTCAACATCTTTGCATAATCTTGTATTTCAGACTAGTATTGTATATAAGACTCAACATCTTTGCATGGTCTTGTATTTTAGACTCAACATCTTTGCATAATCTTGTATTTTAGACTAGTGTTGTATATAAGACTCAACATCTTTGCATAGTCTTGTATTTTAGAATCAACATCTTTGCATAGTCTTGTATTTCAGACTAGTATTAAATATAAGACTCAACATCTTTGCATAGTCTTGTATTTTAGACTCAACATCTTTGCATAATCTTGTATTCCAGACTAGTATTAAATATAAGACTCAACATCTTTGCATAGTCTTGTATTTTAGACTCAACATCTTTGCATAGTCTTGTATTTCAGACTAGTATTAAATATAAGACTCAACATCTTTGCATGGTCTTGTATTTTAGACTCAACATCTTTGCATAATCTTGTATTTTAAACTAGTGTTGTATATAAGACTCAACATCTTTGCATAGTCTTGTATTTAAGACTCAACATCTTTGCATAGTCTTGTATTTCAGACTAGTATTAAATATAAGACTCAACATCTTTGCATAGTCTTGTATTTCAGACTCAACATCTTTGCATAGTCTTGTATTTCAGACTCAAAATCTTTGCATAATCTTGTATTCCAGACTCAACATTCCCAGGAGGCAGAAATTGATCAAACTGTTTTTGAAAACAAATGGGACATAATAGAAAAGGTTTCTTGTTTATCATCATTTGTATTTCTGTGTTAATCATAATAATTGTGTATATATTTCATAGTAAATGTCAGTACAAAATTTGATGTGAACACATTTTAACAAAATTCGTTTAATTCATTTTCATGAAATTTCGTGGCAATTTTGGGAAATCATGAATTCAAAAGTTAACCGATAAGGAATAGGTCATTTATATTTTTTGTTCGGATATAATTTTATTGTTACAGTAACCACAAATAATAATGATTTGTAGGCAATGTTACGTCTTGGAACAACAAGTGGAATGCTAAGCTTATCGCATGACATTACAATTATCAGAACAGACCCACTTGATATTGTCAAGGAGAAGATAACCTACATTCTACAACCATCTGATGACGATTACGATTATGATCCTTACGACCATAATGATGATTCACAAGACGATTACGACCATTATAACGATGATCAAGATGATTACGACCACAATGATGATTCACAAGACGATTACGATCATTATAGCGATGATCAAGATCATTACGATCATTATGATGACACCGATCATTATAGCGATGATCAAGATGATTACGATAATTATGATGACACCGACCATTATAGCGATTATCAAGATGATTACGACCATAGTGATGATTCACAAGACGATACGTCCATTATAGCGATATAAGATGATTACGTAAAATTAATGATGACAAACGCGACCATTTAAGCGATGATCAAGATGATACGACCACATTTATGATTCAAAGACAGATTACACGACAATTATACGATATCATATGATCTTACGATCCATTATGATGACACCGATCATTATAGCGATGATCAAGATGATTACGACCACAATGATGATTCACAAGACGATTACGATCATTATAGCGATGATCAAGATGATTACGATAATTATGATGACACCGATCATTATAGCGATGATCAAGATGATTACGATAATTATGATGACACCGACCATTATAGCGATTATCAAGATGATTACGACCATAGTGATGATTCACAAGACGATTACGACCATTATAGCGATGATCAAGATGATTACGATAATTATGATGACACCGACCATTATAGCGATGATCAAGATGATTACGACCACAATGATGATTCACAAGACGATTACGACAATTATAACGATGATCAAGATTATTACGATCATTATGATGACACCGATCATTATAGCGATGATCAAGATGATTACGACCACAATGATGATTCACAAGACGATTACGATCATTATAGCGATGATCAAGATCATTACGATCATTATGATGACACCGATCATTATAGCGATGATCAAGATGATTACGATAATTATGATGACACACAAGACGATTACGATCATTATAACGATGATCAAGATGTTAGCGATGATGAAGATTTTTACGATCATTATGATGATTCACAAAACAGTTGCGATCGTTTTATTGATTTCTTCGACAATAGACAGAGCGAGTGTGCCAAGTGTGAAGGATCTGATTCACATGTTTTCAGAAAAATAAGGGATGAATGGAGAGTTACCAAAAGCGAAGATGTCATCTTCCTATTGACATGCATGATAGCTTTAATGGGTGCAGTTATTATGATTTTGATTTCAATTATTATAGTTCTATCTGACAGCAATACGAAAACATTTTCTTAGAATAGCAAAGGTGCGACCGAGACCAATTGATGCAGAATGGCCCGTGTCCATTGAAGTGTTGCACACTGAATTTAATCTCAACAAAGTCTTTGACATATGTTTTAAGTGTTAAAGCAGAAAGCCCTCACGTTGTTATTGGCTTATGAATTAAAGGAAGATAACAGACGTTTTCAAAATAATCAGTGATGTCGATTTAAATATCATAATATATAGATAAACCCCAGTATAGTCTAATCGTGAATACATGTTTATTAGTTTTGTTATTAGTTTTGTATACTGGTGATCATTTAACTTGTCGTATATTCTACTCAGTCATAGTCGATGTTAAGTCTTAATTGAGAGTCAAAAAGACCTCTCGCGTTGCCAGTGCAACTTATACGGTGATATTTGTGGTATTTGTTCTTATGATAATTGTTAAGAAATAAATTACAGTTAAGAAGTTTCTGTTTGGGAATATGAACAGGTTTACTATATTCTTTATTGGCAATCGTTATATGTTTTAATTTACGTCCAAGTTAATTAAAAAGACTTTCTCTTTATTTGATATAATATCCTATAAACATATTCCCTGGTGTGCTCTTCAAAACTGTTTCAATACTTTCTTCACTCATTTTAATTCAGTGGCATTTGTCGCTATTTTGTTGAACGAAAATGGCAATCAGTCAATCACTCAGTTTTATTAGATCTTCTACTCCTTTATTTATTTATTTTTTATTCAGTAGAAACTCATGCATTGTAATAACATTTATAAATCAATCTGTCAATCAATCAATCAATCTGTCAATTGTTGAACCACACAATCAGTCAGTCAGTCAGGCAGGCAGGCAGTCTTCATATTTCAAGTGTTGTATCACTTTACTATATGTCTATGTAGATGTGTGTATAGTATTGTCTCTATTTCATGTTACTAACAAAGTATTTGTAATTGTATATGGTTACCTGAAGACTAAATACGATTCTATATATTTTATATAAAATGTATTATGCTCACGGTATCATGCCAGCCTTTTTAGATTACAAACGTACGGTGGTATGTTTAGGACATGCAATTATTTTTTTAGGATTAAATCATCTTGAGCGATCAACATCTTATCTCGTGCGCACGACATCTTATCTTGAGCGATCAACATCTTATCTCGAGCGATCAACATATTATCTTGAGCGATCAACATCTTATCTTGAGCGATCAACATCTTATTTCGTGCGCACGACATCTTATCTTGAGCGATCAACATCTTATCTCGTGCGCACGACATCTTATCTTGAGCGATCAACATCTTATCTCGAGCGATCAACATATTATCTTGATCGATCAACATATTATCTTGAGCGATCAACATCTTATCTCGAGCGATCAACATCTTATCTCGAGCGATCAACATATTATCTTGAGCGATCAACATCTTATGAAGTCGGGAAGTTGGAAGTCAGAAGTGCGGAAGTGCGGAAGTTAGAAGTCAGAAGTGTGGAAGTTAGAAGTAGGAAGTCAAGAAGTTGGAAGTGAGAAGTGCAAAAGTTAGAAGTCAGAAGTGGGAAGTACGGAAATCAATTGTCCCTCCAGGGCTTCCATACTTCGTCCATATATTAAACGATTTTCCTTGTTTTCCCTTAATTCATGCATGCAACTTTTCTGCGCGAATTTATCAGTCGAACTGAAATTTGTTGCTGTTCTAACATGCAGTATGCATCATTGGTTCATTTGATTTTGAAGATAGGATGACCAATTATATGCATTGCTTTCCCAATTGATGTAATAAACTTGTACATGTACTTGTGTGAAGTTTAAGTAACAGCGGAATAGGCGGGACCCTAATTAACAACTTGTCCGTATGTTTTACTGATGACCTAAATGCACACACAAAGGGCCTTAATATATATAAATAAGATGTCGTGCGCTCGAGATAAAATGTTGATCGCACAAGATAAGATGTTGATCGCTCAAGATAATATGTTGATCGCTCGAGATAAGATGTTGATCGCTCAAGATAATATGTTGATCGCTCGAGATAATATGTTGATCGCTCAAGATAAGATGTTGATCGCTCGAGATAATATGTTAATCGCTCAAGATAATATGTTGATCGCTCGAGATAAGATGTTGATCGCTCAAAATAAGATGTCGTGCGCACGAAATAAGATGTTGATCGCTCGAGATAAAATGTTGATCGCTCAAGATAATATGTTGATCGCTCGAGATAAGATGTTGATCGCTCAAGATAATATGTTGATCGCTCAAGATAAGATGTTGATCGCTAAAGGTAATATGTTGATCGCTCAAGATAATATGTTGATCGTTCAAGATAATATGTTGATCGCTCGATATAAGATGTTGATCGCTCAAGATAATATGTTGATCGCTCAAGATAATATATTGATCACTCGAGATAATATGTTGATCGCTCAAGATAAGATGTTGATCGCTCGAGTATGTGTTGATCCCTCAAGATAATATGTTGATCGCTCGAGATAAGATGTTGATCGCTCAAGATAAGATCTATTGCGCACGAAATAAGATGTTGATCGCTCGAGATAAGATGTTGATCGCTCAAGATAAGATGTTGATCGCTCAAGATAATATGTTGATCGCTCAAGATAAGATGTTGATCGCTCAAGATAATATGTTGATCGCTCAAGATAATATGTTGATCGCTCAAGATGATATGTTGATCGCTCGAGATAAGATGTTGTGCGCACGAGATAAGATGTTGATCGCTCAAGATAATATGTTGATCGCTCAAGATAAGATGTTGATCGCTCAAGATAAGATGTCGTGCGCACGAAATAAGATGTTGATCGCTCGAGATAAGATGTTGATCGCTCAAGATAAGATGTTGATCGCTCGAGATAAGATGTTGATCGCTCAAGATAATATGTTGATCGCTCAAGATAAGATGTTGATCGCTCAAGATAATATGTTGATCGCTCAAGATAAGATGTTGATCGCTCAAGATAATATGTTGATCGCTCAAGATGATATGTTGATCGCTCGAGATAAGATGTCGTGCGCACGAGATAAGATGTTGATCGCTCAAGATAATATGTTGATCGCTCAAGATAAGATGTTGATCGCTCGAGATAAGATGTTGATCGCTCAAGATAATATGTTGATCGCTTGAGATAAGAATTTGATCGCTCAAGATAAGATGTTGTGCGCACGAGATAATATGTTGATCGCTCGAGATAAGATTTCGTGCGCACGAGATAAGATGTTGATCGCTCAAGATAAGATGTCGTGCGCACGATATAATTTAATCTTAAAAAAAATAACATATGTCCTAAACATACCACCGTACAAATGCTCTTCTCATGTTAATGAATTTTCTTAAAACTACATAAAAGAAAGTGAAGTGTAGCGGTCATATATCATCTAAGAGAGATGTTTTCTGTGACATTTGCTTTATGTAAAATACCATCAAAACTGACACTGCTGTGACCTGGTATTACTACTTATGCTAAAAGTTTTACTTCACAAGATATACAACTTTCTGCCATATTTTTACTAAAATGTCACAAAATACATCCACAATGAAATTTAAATCAAGAAATAGCAATAATTACTAGAATGTTACAATTAATAAAAACGCCACTTACAGACCCTAAGTCATTTATCACAAGTACGAATTGGTGTTACAAACCGTCAGAAATACGTGCTTATCTACACCTAACACCCGTTTGATGTACATATCCATTAAATATCCATTGGGACTTTTTTTGTTAGCAACTTCTACACATATTTGGTAGAATTGGTCAATTCTTTTCAAAACAGGTATCTAGGAAAAGTTGTTAAAAGCTTTTAAATATCAGTATTATGACATCTTTTGATTAAAAAAATAGGGACAATGATAAAAAATGCAATTGTACATTATGCAGAATCTGTCAGTTGTTATTTAATAAATTCTGACTGGTTTTCTACTGTTATCCATACAGTCGTGCCAATAGTAAAATGTGTAAATAAAAACTCAAAACATGATATTTTTATGCTTGCGAAACACCTCCTGAAAAAGACATACTCCGGTGGTTTCTTCTCATAAGAATTATTAAAGGTATTCAAAGTGTACCTTGTCAGTCTTTACAGATATATAATATAAATTTCAAAACAATCGTGCAGTATTCTAATAAGATACCTTTCTCTGCCCAGTCACTTCTTTGATTAAAAACATATTGATCTTAGAAGGGACAGGTTGAATCATACACTGGGTGTAGCAAATTTTAAGCAGTTATAGGAAACTTTGTTTTACCTACAAACAACTATAATTGAAAAAATAGGTGAACTTTTACAGGTGTGTATAGCGTAGCCATTAGTATAACTATCTATAAGATCAAAAGGCCCCGACCTACACATGATGTGTTACATTAATAATATCAAATGGGCTGGAGAGAACATAATTCCAAAGGTACGTCAAAATGCACCACTCAAACCTTTTCCGGAGGAGCATGCCCGAACTCTAAATTTCCCCCTAGTTGGGTACGCCTTTGGTACCTCATTTACTTTTAAGGTATCAATTATACAGATGTGTAGGATGTCAGATAATTTTAATTCCATCTTATTTGTGGGATTTTTATTTTATATCATCTGACGTCATAAATAAAGCACTGTATAAACATTTTTTGATGTGCATTTAAATGCCCTGTGTAGATGCATGAACTCGCATTTCATACGTTTGTAAAACCCTTGGAGTGCTTAACAGCAGTGTTTACATTTTATCGGTACAATGCGTTTACGTATTTATATACCACCGTATTATTTCAACATACGTTGGACAACGCGCCTTTTTTTCTAATAGCGATAACGTCACAAAAAGAAAAAAAATCTAATTACACATTAGTGACACAACACAAAGCAACTGTTTGTCATCACGTAGTATTTTCCGAGTTAAACTTCACACAGACACAATATCACGTAGTAATCAAATAATTAAAGTTTCTTTCTTTTAAATGAACATTCATCTTAACCTCTTAACCTCCTTGGTGCAGTGAAACAAGTATTAAAATATATATCAAAAGATATATCACCCTACTTTATAATGTTTAAATTTTGAACTATCAACAGTCTTAATTCTGTTTTCATTTTACTGAATAACTTTGCGCCTAGAAACGTTTTTTGTTTTTGTTTTTTTTTTGTCATGGCGCTTTACATTTGTATAGATTAATTTCAACAGTATTTCAGTTATGTAAAACGGTGGGCAGTTATCCTAACCAGAGTTCCTGTATTCCCTACCAGTACAAACCAGTTCTTCGCAAGTAACTGCCAACTTTCCCACATGAATCAGAGGTGGGGGACGAAGTATTTCAGACATAATATCTTTTATAAAGTCGTCACGGAGAACATACATGTACGCCCCGCCCGGAGATCGAACTCACGACCCCGCGATCCGTAGCTACTGAGCTAAGCGAGTGGGCCTGCTCCTTTGAATGCATCGATGCAACAAACACACAATCATGTTCACTTTGCTGGCATACACAATGCACAGGTTCTAAACATATCACTGCAAGAAGCAAACAAGATATGTATAGATTCTGTGTTACTTTGTTTTTGCTCACAATTACAATTGTATGATCATGTATTTTACAATTAGCCCCTTTTAAAATACAATTTTACTTGTAAACTTTTATTTAAAACAAAACGAAAACTCTTCTAGAACTTACAACATGATATCGTTAAACGTGACTGCGTTGCTTAGTAAACAAAAAGAACATGCAAACAGATCGGGTAACATAATGTCTGGTTTCAGACAAGTATGAAAATCAGCATAGATTACTAGATGTGACGAGTAGCTCAAAGTGCTGGCGAATTTCTGTCTATGAAATTTATTCAAACTTGCTCAAAGTTTTTTCGTTTTTTCTCTCTGGGGTACAATCAAGCCAGTCTTCCTTTATTTAACATATCTTTAAAAATGATAACATACTTAATATACTAGCAAAAAAGCTGTATGAATTCATTGAAGAAGGACTTATCGATCGGACAAAAATAGATATTGAAATTATAGGTGAATCAAGCAATTATGATTGCTTTTGACCTATATTCCTTTTTCACTTTCTTTAAAATGAGGGTTACATACCGTTACCTTTGCAAGGGTTATAGTTTAATGTCCTACTGTAAGCTGTTAGTTAAAACAAATTTTACAGTAATCGTAATTTTATTTATTTTTGTCACAAGCATACGCAACATTGCCTTATTTAGAGTAAATCTAAAGCATTAAGAAGAGTATCTGAACTTTGCCAGAGCTCAAGATCTATACAGTTCAACTGCAATGTCTTTATAATACGCGCGTTCTGCAAATTGTGGAGTATGCCTTATTTATTGTCCTTTAAAGCGCATAAAAAAGTACCATTTATTACATATTGTGGCCCGGTCGTTCTATAGCTGCTATTGTATGGTTAGCAAATGCATATGTAAATGGAAATATGGAGACACTTAGCACACTCCCTTGTCTTTTAAAAGGTAATACTGCATGATTTTGTAATGAAAATTGTCTGCGTCCCTTTATATACATGTACATGTACTTCATTTTAAGTCGAAATAGTTATTGGAAGAAGTCCTCTATTGAGTTGTAATTAATGGATATATCGTCAGTCTTTTTAAATATAAATGAAAATAATGATAATAACATGCAGATAAGGTGCTGGACGATTTGTGTATGAAAAGCTAGAACAACTGTCTTACCCTTGCATGATCATAAAATTCGACTAACAGGGTCTGAACACTTGGCTTTGCTGTGATTCCAGCAAGTGTAAAAGTTTTGATTCTATATATACTAAGTATAGTGGCTGATTTGTTCTGTCGCAGCGACACAACGATAAACGCCGTTAGAGTGCATTGCCGAACTTTGCCTACACCATCCACCATACGTACCTCATATATCTATTTAAATGTTGACGAGATGCAAAATCTAAATCTAAATTTTGAGTATTGTTTGGAACCATATAACAATGCAGTCTATTGAGGAGCCGTAAAATCCAGATCAACAAGTCAAATCAACAGCTTATAGATGGTACAACAGTACCAGTACATGATAAAATCGAGGCAGTTATTTATCATTGGACATGTCGTGAAATTTTAACTTGTTTATAATATAAGTTTAATATCATTGGTTTACTCGTTTGATTTTAATGTGTTTATGTTATTGGAAGTTTTATCCAATCACATATACTAATTGTGTTGGTTATATGTAAAACAAACTTAATGGCTCATACATGCGCGAAATAATGCATAACGTCATTTGCTTGGTTTATAAATCATTGAAATCAAGAATTCTGAATAATTTTACTGCAAACACTGGTTCATAGAGACGAGAAAAATGTCTTTACTGTGCAATAACATTGTGTTGATAATGTTATGTTTCACATCGATCGAAGCATTCTTTTTTAAAGATAATGTCGATTGTCTTTTGACTGACTGGTCGCGGTGGAGTGAACAGAGTAGCTCGGGTGAACAGACAAGATCAAGGCGAATTATGCGTCATCCATCTGGTAGAGGACGGCCTTGTGAGGAGCTTACCGAGATAAGAGGTATATATCATTTAATATTGTCAACACAAAATATTTATGTCAGCAGCGTTGTGCATTTCTTTAACAATTGAAACTGGATACCATGAAATTTATTTTTTAACCTGTAAATATTTCGTAATCCTTGTTGAAATGATTAATATAATCTTATTTATTACTATACGAATACTTATATACTTAAATAAATCGCAGGTCCATATGTTGTGCTATTAATCGGCATATAGTTTTATATTAAATATTTCTTGACCACTGTCAAATAAAATTTATTTCTATAGACATTTTTATCAACCGCTAATTGAATGGCTTGTAGGTCAATTATCAAAACTATTTGACCTATTCCATATTAGGCAGTAGCTTAGGTTATTTACCGTCAAGCTTCGGACCTCGTACTACAATAGTTTTGACTATTACCGACAAGCCAGTCAATAAGTGTATATTTTATTTCAGCCGTCGACCTTTGTCAAAAATGTCATTTGACAGAAAATAATGTTTTATAAAATATACATTTGTACTCAAAGTGAGTAGCAAATATATTTGTTGTAATTAAGTCAAATGTTGAACATTTTTAAAAAGGTAACATTAAAGATCCGGTGATTATGAAATACGATTTGTTTACAATTCATTTAATCTAATCTAATTCTCCTACGGTATGTTGTTTTTGTCCTAAAACAAATGAGATGAGTTTTATGAAATAGTTTGTCCTGCGTTTTCGGCGTAATTTATCAGTTAAAAGATACGGTAAAATGAGTGTTATTTTCGTCAGAAAAACAAAGGTTACCGTGATTGATATTAATCATTTCTTTAACGCCTGTCTAAGGTGATGCATTGATGCGAAACAAGTAATCTCTATATGTCGTTATTCACTTTAATTTGTTGTTTTAATCTTCAACCAATACAAACCCCATATTGCAATATATTTTGCATCTTATTTCATAAAAATTTCTTTTCGATACAAAATAATTTATTCACATTTTACTTTCTTTGATTCACTTACACGTAGTTCCTTTTATATAACAATAAAAATACGACCACGTTACAGATTTTTTTTAACCGGACATTCAAGTACAAAACATGCACAGACTCGTTGAGTCGGATAGAAAAGAGACTTGATTTGAAATAAAATGTCCGCTGTTTCTACCTAGAATACCATTTTCTACCCAACCATGTTGCATATGTCTTTCCACAAGGAACGGGTTAGATTGTTCTATTACAATAAATGACTTACTATTGACGACGGAATTTCTAACCAGAAAATAATACACACTACAAATTCAAAGTCAATGTCGGTTCACTCAGACTTTAGACAACTCCACCGTACCGTTTTATACTTAAGTAGACTAAATAAGATTAGAACAGAACAGAACAGGACAGAAAATGAATAAGACTAGAATAGAATTCAATAGAATAGTTTTACATTGGCAATTGTCATAGCAGCTTCTTATTTCAACGATCGTGTAACATCTTTTGAACTCAAGACCCAGTATATACACTCTGCTATACATAAACTTGAAAAAGCAGTCCGTAAAGTAGGTGACTGATAAAGGAAGACTGCCTTATATGGTAAAAGTTGAGCTTAAAATTTGTGTTCTTTTATATCAAATAGAAAAATGTCAAGTAGTATTTTGTAAATAAGCTTTAAAATACATCAAAGAATTATCTGCAAGAAAACTAAAAACGCTCAAGGATACATACTGTTAATGAAAACAGTTCAAATATGAGTAGTCTTCAGTACTCTTTTGGAACATCAGAACTAAAAATTAAGATTTTTGGATGAAATATCACAACAAATTAATCAATATCTGTAATATAAAATTAGTGTACCGTTAACGCTCATCATGCTGAACACGATTAATTCTGACTTTGCGACCAGTGCAGATCAAGATCAGACTGCACATCAAGCCTTTCATTGTTCGCCATTCAGTTAGTGTCTTTTGGGTATGCAGCCAATTTAACAGTATTGACACTGTCCAGATTGACAAATTAGTTTTACAAATTGATCAGTGTACTGTTAACTTATATAAATAGATAACAGTTTCATGGTGATAATCTTTCAGTTAAAACACGAACTATTTTAAATTTCAGTATTTCAAGTTGACTGTAAGGTATCAGGCTGGACAAAATGGAGTGAAAATTTTGGATTTGGTCAACAGAGCAGGACAAGAACTATTACACAGCCTTCGAGAGGAAGCGGAAAAAGATGTCCAGAGCTTGAGGAAGTCCGTTACACAGGTGAGGTTTACGTTATATTTCCTAGTTTTAATGTGACAAACTGAAGCGTTTTCAATATAAAATCACGTCATATGAATACAATATGTCTATTCATTTTTTTTTAAACTGGAAGGAATGTAACTTACAACAATTAAAATCATTTTCAAAACAGTAAATTTATAAAACAATAACCAGGTATTATTTCGTTGCCAAGAAAGTATTTTTGTCAATTGCTGAGGCATCAATGCACGACATTATCTGGCTTAATTCAATAGTTGGATAACGTTATTACATTCGTATGTATATCTCCTAGACAAATAAAACATTTGTTTATGTTATTTTCTGAGGCAGATTTTACATATCAATTGTATTGTGGAAGAGACTGTTTTGGTATTGGGCTTGTACAGTTGATTCACGACAATTGAATCCAAATAGATATTTGCACCGTTATTTGAGAAAACCTGTATTAGTGACATGATATAATCCTTGCATAATAAAAGGTTTTAAAAAGGTGGGAAATCACTGTTTTTCCTTAATATTCATGGAGAAGCTAGAAAACTGTAATTATGTTATCTAATGTAAATCAAATCGGATTTCCTTCCAAATTTTATGTATAAATGTTTTAGGTGTTGTCACAGCAACCAAGTTTAAAATCACCAATGCACCATGAAAACATAGAGGTGTATAGAAAAAGGCCAATTAGTCAGTGACGCATAATTTCTCGCATAAATGACATGAATAATACACACCATGCATGACGACATGACGTTCTTATCGTCACGTTTCTAAATGCCTTCGGGGACTTGCTTAAATTCATTTTGATATTTTTGCTACTGATACAGGTTTCGTCATGAAACGGCCCATCTATTATATGTACAGGAATTTGTTGATATAAGACACTGAATATATCCACATTTTAATTCTTCTGAGAATATAGATAAAGCAACAGAAAGGTGCAATTTGCAAATGGTGCGTAATGATGTTCCGTCGTCCTCAAAATACACACAAACATAATTTATAATTTAAAGACGTAGGTGTCTCATTGAGTCTATTTCAAAAGAATAATCGCAAACTGGTCCAGTAACAGAAATTTGATTTTAAGGATCCACATTTCATTCAACTGCATTTAAAAATATCTGCTAACCAAGAGCATGAATCCATTATCAGAGTCGTAACAGGATGATGAATATAGCAACAGAAATTATCAATAGAGTAACAGTTTCAATACTGTATTATTTTACTAGAACAGAGATTAATATTTTCGACATAACTCAAGACAACAAAAAGGTGGTACATTGTGTTTAAAATTTAGGAAATAACACCTCTTCCTGTATGAATGAAACTTCCATTTTAAACAGCACCAACAATCTTTTTCAATTTGTTTCTTATTTTCTTTAGGTATTGTACCTAGTGTAAAAGCAACAGCAAAAAACGTTGAAAACTATTTCGTACGAGCAGATAGAAAATATCGCAAGGACAACAAAAACAAGAAAGGTCTGACAAGAGACCTTGTCATCATTATGGATAGCTCAGGAAGTATTCGCAAGGGTCCATTTCAGGACGCAAAGATCCAAACAAGCAAACTAATTGGCTTACTATGTCCATCCGACAAGCCATTTGACAAAGTTGCCGGACAACCCTATCAGTACAATCAGGCTGCCATGCTTACTTATTCTCATATTATTCAGGAAACCTTTGACTTTAAGCGCTACAGTAAAACATCAAATATACAGAATGCAATTTCTAAAGCCACATTCTTCGGTAGGGGTACTAATACAGCAGAAGCTTTCAGGAGAGCAAAGGGGCTCTTCACATCTGCCAAAGGTATTATCATCTTTCGGACAATTTTTGATTTCTTTTATGACTTGCTGCTAATGTTTGGCACGTTTTCATGTGAGACTTGACCGTTCCAAATGTGTTCCTTTGTTTGTTTTGTCCTTGTGTGATTGCTTTGTGTGTGTGGTGTGCGTGTGTTGATCGTGTGCGCGTTTGGGTAGGCTGCGTTTTTAGAACGTGGCTTTCCCTGTTGGATATTCTTCCTTGCTTTTTTTGACGTCAAACTTGGAATCACATTTTGTTCCAGAATGTATATTTTGTATGTATTACAGCGTATCAGAAAACAAACTACGTGGAAGCGGAATAATTTATTACATGTATACCTATTTATTATTTTGAAAAGAATTCCCGATTGTTTTGTATTAAATTCCTTTTGCATTTAAATGTTGTTTAGTACCAGTTCAATTTCATTTGATAATTCCATAACGAATGAATGTATGAAAAAAGTACTCGTGGTTCTCCTTATTGGAATAATTGTTGGTAAAGAAATAAAAAAAATGTTGTTGTGGTAGTCACAACATATTCATGAGATTACTTAGCAGTCTGTTTTTGCTGTTTGCAGGTGCAAGGGATCCTACTCGGGCGAAACGTGAGGTACTGATTCTGACAGATGGTAAATCTGACAATGCTGCTAAAACATTTGCTGCAGTAGAATCTCTGAAACGCGTTGCTGATGTGTACGGGCTGATGACTGGGAGATTTTCATCAAATGGCATGAAAGAACTTACGAAATATGTATCTGCACCAATAAATGAACACCTATTTTATGTACAGAATTACCAAGTTCTGAGAAAATTGGTGGAGTACATTCAAAACAGTAAGAATGCTGCGGGACCAAATTGGTGTGCAACGTTTGATATATGAGTTGAATTGATTTGATACTGAGGAATACTGACTTTGTATCATCAAATCGAAATTCTACGTAAAAGTGTTAAAACAAGTGGAACACTTTTTTACGAATTGATCAAATAATTGTTGCCAGTATTACCTTAACCTTTCTTTACCATGAAAGAAAAATATGGACGTAGAATCAGAACTTACTCTCATCGTGTACGGCAAAAATGTTTTTAAGTAGAAACTTGTTAACATTGGATTTTGACTAAACGCAAACTCTGGAAATGTATAGACCTGAAACTGTGTAATAGCACAACAAAGTTACTTACTAACTTTACACTTGATGTGCATTTTGCTTATACAAATAGACTTACAAATACGACACTTTTTGAAACAAAATTAGCAATTTGGAAAAACCGCAAAAACTGTAAATGATATATGACAGACTATGACTTTCTTTTTCAGAGTATTTTCAGTTTTGAGATGTAAAAATCAGATCCTTTATAACTGTATAAACTGAATTTTCATTAAAAAAAAATGATAAAAACATTATTCACTTAAACGTGATATTTTTGGCTTTGGATAAGATATTGTTGCAGAAGTCTATGTTTTGTTATTGGCCAAAAAAAAGAAAAAAAGACAGAATTAGGACTTTAAATTATTTGTTATTAAATAGGATATGATAGTTGAAAAGAACGCATGACTTCAGTACAAGTGTAGTTTCGCTTTTCAAATAGCGAATTATTTGTTTCATATAAATTAATATCAAGTTATTATGCTAATGTTGGCTGTTGAAATAGTACCTGATAATTGCGTCTTTAAGAAGATTTTCTTTTGTGTATAATAAGCTGTTTGAGATGCAAATTTTGGTAAGTGATGTTTAAGGCGAGACTGCTGTAGTACAAACATGTATTTTCAGCTGAACCTACATTGGGTTTGAAATGTAAATGTTTCAATAATATTTCATGTCAATATTCGAAACTTTTGTTTAGAAGCATTATTTTTGTAAATTAAAAAACTATTAAATTGAATATCGTCATTGTGAATCTTTTAGCGCACCATTCCTTTTATCATTGTACAGCTGGTAGGCAAATGTTCCTCGGCTTTTTTTCACGCCAATGACGAGGGAAATACATGGAGCTATCACTTAATTATGATGCCTGAAATGTAAAAAAGGGGCAAAAGGAAAAGTATCGAAGATTCGCTTTTGGCAAATTCATTTCGGTAATATTTAAATTGAGAGCATGCAGCAGTTGAAAGCAATTTTCACTATTAGAAACTTGATGAAAGATTAATACTGGCTAAATTTTTAAACTTTGGACTAAGGGCAAACAAGATACATCCATTGAAAAATTGTCTACGTAACAAAGCAGCTGCTATTTTGCTCACTGTGCCGTCATCTTTCATTTCTTCATATATGTTTTACATAGTAATTAGTTCGAAGGCATACATTTTTTAGCATATATACAACCTAACTTTTATTCAACTTGCCTGTACCATTATTATTATTATTTTGGTTGGAACAAGATTACAAGACCTATAGTAGATGTTTGGGACTAATCTGTAATGCTTATAAAAAAGTTCGGATAGTTTTTCAATAATGAAGTTTTAATATAAACTATAAGCTAATCTTTATTAGGCTTAGGTCATATTATACAAGTTTAGTTAAGCTTTTTAAACCTATTCATAGGAATTAGAAATAAATATGCTAAATAAAAGAGATGGGCGACAGTGTCTGTATTTTGTGTTAATTGTGATTAACGCATTTTTTCAACAACATCTTAATTTTGTAAGAATGCAAAACATTTTCTCCGTAAGAAACAAACAACTCCTTCCCATAAATCAGAGATAGAGAATGAATGACTTCGGCCAACTTTTCTTCGGAGAACATACCAATAGCTTAGAGAATTAGCTTGCAGCCTCTCGCGATTAAGTCCTGTACTCTATAAAAGACCAACATATTATATCCTTTCGGCTACCATAGCAGACTAATACGTACCATTAAAACTGGGGTCGCTATTACCGCTATCATACACCGACTGACTACCGTAGACGCCTAAAACGTACCATAAAAACGAGGGTCCAGATTACCGACATCGTACAGCGTAGGACTACCGGAATTTTTTAATTTTTCTTTGAATCTGGGGAAAATTTGAATGTTTTTTTATTTATTGCAGAATTTGATCTGAAGTGTAAACTTTCATTTATATTATTAACAAAACGGTATAGAATCAGTTAAACTAATAAGTTAAATCTTTCATATGACATACTAAATAATATTACGCAACAAATTACAGGTCTCCATAAATTTTAAAAACAAAACCAAACGTCTCTTGCGCAATAATGTTCTAAAATCATTGTTATCGCAATTTGTTGATAAGAAAATCCTTTTCAGACAATTAAGGGATCATTACTCTCCAAAAATACCCATTAGTTTTGATGGTTGCACGCCGCGGTAATTACCGAACTCAGTTTTTAAAACTTAATTAATTACTCATTTCTACGCTACGGTATTTAAAGCTATTTTACTACGTCTGCATTATGCGGCTCCGGCATTTTAGAAGTCTGAAAACCACGGGTCTGCCACTGATACGTTTTGTAGACTTTTCACCAGTTACTTTCACTGTGGCACTACGGTAGTTCTGAACTATTTTCCATGATATACAAAATTTCACTGTGGTAATCAGAAATAGTGTACATTTACACACTACGGCAGTAATATTTTGAATTGGTATTGCACATGGAACATACATATATACACTGTGGTAATTCTCTACAGAACGTTTCATTGTTTTTACGCCGCAACGGTAATACTTTTGCACACATCGCTTCTTCCAATTGCATACAAGACGTGTGTAAATTTATCCACTATGGAAGTATTGTATTTTTCAAATTTAAAACTCGAACTTTATTTAAGAATACATCTAATTTATCCCAAAGTACACAATGGTAATTTTGACTTTGAGCTCCATGCATTATGCATTATAATGCATGGATACTCTGGAATGCTTTATAAATGGTACAGTATTCAGTATTTCACATGTGCCTTTAATTTATAGTCCGGGTCCGTAATGTAGAAGATACATTCGTGCAATTGTAATCTCTGAATCCTCGCACTGACAGAGGGTCGCAGGTTCGAGCTGTGCTACCGACTAGGATTTTTATGTCAGAAAGTAGGCAGCTGCTTACGGAATTTGGCGTCTAGTACAGGTCTTTCCTAGGAACGATGGTTAGTTGAACTGGCTGCCTGATATAACTCGAATAATGTTGAAAATGGCCATAAATTCAAACAAAAAAAGACTTTAATTGATTTTTTTATCCAAAACCGTAATTGATACCTTAATTGGGACTTTAAAGAAAAGTATCAACGGAATACAGCTCGCAACTGGGATACGCTCTTAGTTAGATATAATGCTATTAATAAATTCAGTTATTTTAAAATCTGTTTTAAAGTCAGTAAGGCATAACAAACTAAGAAAAAGACACTTTTAACTATACTATTATTAGTTTTACCACGGAGTGTCATTCGATATTTTTGAGTTTTGTTTTGGCACTTGTATCTGTTAAATGAACCTTAATAACGTATAGTTGACGCGTTTACATGGTCCGATCCGCTGACATAACTGGTAGGTGACTAAAAGTAAAATGCAACAAAACATTTTTATAACAAAAAATAATAAGATAAAATGATAAAATTAACAACTGAATGAAAACACTACAGTACAGGCAATTTCCTATGAACGGGTATGAGTAAGAAGAATCATATATCAAATGCTACACAACCTGAACAACGTATTTTTGACTAAATTTCATGATAGACAGTCTACCTATAGTCCGATCCGGAGAAACGGGTAGGAGATAAAAAGTAAAACATTAAAAGCAAACAAAACCATTTGACAGAAAATTGAAAAAAACATATTTGAACGAAAGCAAGTTGTAAAAGCTATAACAGATGAGGATCATTCATTAATTACAAATCATCGCAAAAGGTAACATAGAGTATATGTAATGTTACACAAAAAGTTCACTGAAAGTCATGAAATAATTCCTGTTTTTGTTGAATTTGTACTGTAGTCCGTTTAAACTGAGTAATAATGAAATAATTTTGTCAACAACTTATGACAATAATCGTTAATCAATACAGATAAACATGTATTTTTGAATAGCCGTCTAAAGGCAAGGGGGTCGGGGATAGGGTAATTAGCATTGCTAATGACGCATAGAAAGATAAAATGTCCGAAATTCACAGTGATAAACATGTCATCGGTAGAACTTTTTAATAAGACATATGTAGTTATGTGTCTAAATTTAATATGCCCGGTTGTATGATTATTATTTCTATACCAATATGTCAAAATTCACAAGAAGCCAAACTTTATGAAACATGTTTTTCTTGAATTTCAAAACTTTAACTCTAAACACCTTTTCCCTTGAGACAGCTCATATTAGAAAAGTATATTGCATGTGAAAATAAATTATCAAAAGATGAATCAATCAAACTTTCTCATTCGTACTAAAAACATAACGTACATATGCACACGACACATAGTAAAAATGTGTACACCATGTAATTTTGTCACTAATCTTAGACACTGTCTGTTTCTTTCTCCAGTTTGTGCTTAGTGTCCGCTAGTCAGACAGTCATTTCTTCTTCGTCGATTTCCAAGATAACTTTGTTGACATTTTACGGGGTGTTTCTATTTTGATATGTACCTTCCTGGGTGATTTTTTGCAACCGTTATGTAGCTAAATTGAAGGAAGGGATTTCTTATTAAAATGTAGTAATAATGAGCAATAATAAAACGTATCAAATTATAACATTTAGTGATTTGCAACGGTTATATATACTAAAATCGATTTTCTGGAGTTTCCAATTTTGCTTTTGTTGCCATAAGTTTTACGGACGTTTTCAGATTGGATGTCTGTATGGACTTGTCCTTTAGTTAGCCAATCCCAGTTCTGGACGCATGATACGAAAGAAAGCATCCTCTGAAAGTATTATTTAAAAGATCACGGGGATTAACCCTGAAAAAAGATGACAAATATTTTTATGTATAGCAATACATTTTGATTTCAACTACAATATTGCACAACTTCTCTGGAACTGGCTTGTTACTTAACGGCTAGGTTTCTCGAAACATTTTATCCTGTACTAAGAAGATTAACCTGTTAAGAGCAGTCGAATATATAATGCAATAACAGACCTTTCCTCTTCTGACATGCTTAAATATTTCAAGAAATTTGACCCAGAGCGGTAATTCGAGTACATTTTTGGATTTGAGCGACTTGTTGACTTAGACCCAATTTATATACCTGAAGTAAAAGAAAGTACGGTCACGTAACATAGCAATGACTCAATAATACCATGAAATCTTTAAAACTATTCATTAGATCAATATAACTGTCTTTACACTGCTTACAACCAAATGATGACGTTGGTGTTTTGAGACCCCGGCGGTCTTTAGTTTCTTCATACTGTAAAACTGACAAGCATTTGTTCGCCCTGACATTGAGATAATTTCATGTGAGTCTGCAAACTCTCGGTCAATGGTATCAACTACCTGCGTTTGTTTGGGTTTTCTAATTCCTGAAAGGTAACCTTCCATACTCTAGCTAACATGTTTCCATCTTTGATTTGACGTGTCATATGCTGTCCTTTGTTCATTGTACTAACCGAAACCAGGAATTATAATGTATTACATGTATTACATAATTCCTGCCGAAACATCCTTCTGTCGGACTAATTTCTGTGGTTACAAATCATATGTCAAGAATTTTCGCCCAATATTAAAAGACCTACAAAGATGGGTTGAGCTGGCAAGGAACGCCTGTGCCAAAGGGATGTGTCTAGAAGCACTTTACAGTTCAACCAGATGTTCAACAACCTTCCTCGTTAGTTCTACTTCCTGTTTTTCCTTCTTAAATAAACTTTAAACTTCTTTTAAATGCATACTATTAACTAAATATTTATCTATTTATCTTTTTATACTGCATCACTCCTCTTCACGGCTGTACAAGAATTTTAGAAGTAGAATGGACAGGAGAATAAAAGTAATATATGATGTGTATTGCAAGCATGAATATAGTTGATAGTTTGACAAGAAGGATTTACAGACCAAAGCAGTTTAAAGAAACAGGTCCATCATGTTAAGCAATGTGTGCAAGTTTGGTTACACCCTGTCTAAACTGGTTCAGGGTTGGGGCTTGCACAAGTTGTTCTGGAAGGGAATTCCAAAGCACTATGGTGACTGGAAAAAAAGAGCACTTATATTAATTACAGGGAGTGAGGATTTAGGTATAGGAGTGGGGATGCATATGTCTTGTTAGACGGGACTGGGGAGGGGGAGGGGCTGACATAGGGAGGAAGTGGTACAGCAACCAAACCACTCTGCAAATAATAACCGCAATAGACGTTTGTAGGAAGAACAAAATTCAATGTAGTACCGCAGTGTAGCTTTACTCGTCCTGTTACTAAGAACTATAGTAGACTTTTGTGAGAAACTTGAATTTTAAGGCAGTGCCATAGTGTAGTTATACATACTAAATGAAATTAAGTGCACTTCCACAGTGCTGAGAAAGTTACCGTGCGAAAGGATTATACTAGTAATCAAAACGTATCCTGTAGGCATTATTTATTCCCCCGATTACCACAGTAGTTTAATGCAGGGCATGCGAAACCAAAGAGAGTGCCGCAGCGTATTAATACATATTCACACAAAATAGCATGTACTGCCACAGAGATGCAGTGGCCGTTTAAATATGTGACTTATAATAAATATCATTAACTGTTTGTTTTATCTGCATATAAATACCATAGTAGACTATTGCAGGAAACAAGAAACTCTATAAGTTGTGCCACAGTGTAGTTTTACCAATAACCACACAATGTACTTAACTATCATAGTGTAGCAACCGTTTTACATAAACATTACCGCAGCATAAAAATGTAGTATATTTTTGTTAATTCCTTCTATTTTCAATTGCGAAAATATACAATTTTTACCCAAATACTGCATTATACGCTATGGAAATGAGCACCCCCATTTTTCTGGTACGTATTAGTCGTCTGCGGTAGCCCGCCTGCAAAACAGTAGCGGTAATGGAGAACCCCAAAAATATAGTCTGCATTTGGCGTCTCAGGTAGTGCGTCGGTGTACGATAGCGGTAGTCGAAAGGATATGGTTTAAATACATAGCACCGCAAAACTAATGCCCTGCAATATACATGTACACATTAATTATATTTTAAATATTTACGTACATTGTATCTCGGAAGATACGGTCGCCGTGTACGGATGTCATTTCTTTCATATTGCATTTCCAGTTATTTTAGCCGTGCTGAAAGTTTTGTCTGCACCCTCACGCCTCTCCGCCCCCCCCCCCCCCCCCCCTCCCGCAAACACACACTCACCACCCTACCGTTGTATGAACAAATTTTGCATTCCTATAAAATGTGTCCATCCAAAGAATTTCGAGTTAAAAGTATGGAAAAATTTGGTTTCAATCATGGCCGACCACCTTCGTAAAAAATAAACGAATGAAACATGTTAGTCTTAAACCTGTTCTCCCGCAAGTAACTGCCAACTTCTTCACACGTTTCAGCCGTGGTGGAGGAATGATTTCAGACACAATGTCTTTTATCAAAACGTTACGGCATAAATATGCCTTGCCTGTGGTCGAACTCAAATTCCCGCGATCCGTAGATCTGCGCACTCCCTACTGAGCTATGCGGCGGTTTTTTTATAGGTCGTTTGGTCCGTTTCCATCCTAGAATTTGTTTAGTTCAAAATATCACTATTTTATTCTTAAATATGAACAAGAATAGATTAATGTACCGTATAGTCAATGGAAATGGAAAGACAGGTATTTCAAATCAAAGTCCCTAATTTTTATTTGAAAATGGCCATGATAATTAAAATTGCACCCGAGAACCTTCCAAATCAGTAGCCAACATTTACAAATGGGGAGTTTCAGATGGGATTAGTCACACGTTGCACACTCCAAAGGGAAAGTCATTGAGACATTTTAGATAAGATTCATCAAACGCGTTTGGTTAAAAGAAGTTAGTCTTTCATGTTAGACTTGACTAACTTTCTACTTAAACCACTTTTATGAACAAGTAATTATGAAAACGTTAAAGCAACTGCACCTTCTTAGAAAGTATATGCTAAGACACACATGAACTATGGCAATAGTATATTGGTTTGAATGTGTGTAAGGAAAAAAGGACACTCATCAATGATGACAAGAAGTATCAAGTCAGATCAATATATTTTGACATATTGAAAAAATGGTATCAAACGGGCCCTTAAACCCTAGATGACCCGGTTTCGTAATTGAAGCACAAAGGCAATCATTCTGACAGCTACAACCGATGTTACCTATATACCTTTTTACTCATAAGTGACCAAATATTTTACTTGACCTAAATGTCACCAAAAGAAACTAACACTAGTGTCATGTAAATCTGGTATAAAAATGTTGCCTCTGTGAAGTTAACCATGTTGTTGTAAGAATTGACTATGAACATGTTGCCACAGTGTTTGTTTCTTAATTTTGAAATACTGATTTAGTTTTTGACCAACGATGTCCATGTATCAAACTCGTTCGAGATTTTATTGAGAGTAATACTCTGGTCATGCTTCATAAAGATTGAACAAAAAGTGTGACTTGCTAACAATAACATGACTGATGAATTATTGGCGTTGAATTCTTCATTTGAGGAAGCCATCCTGCTTGCGTATGGAAGATTGGATGTTCTACCCGCCGCCCGTGATGAAATAATGCTCGGAGGGGCACCTAGGGTCTTCCTCCACGATCAAAGCTGGAAAGTCGCCGTATGACCTGAATAGTGCCGGTGCGACGTCAAACCTTGCAAAAGCTAGAAAGAAAATACTACTAGATCTATTTAATCTCCTATATAGGATTCTATATTTAAAAAAAAAACAATTGCAAAATCATCTGGGTCAACCTGAAATAAAAATATTGGTTAGATAAGCAGAACAATACATTTTTATCAAAAGGAACTCACATCCTATGCCAGTTATGATCATACCGATCTGTTTCTTTGCATTTAAAGGGAGAACGTATTCATTTTTTTCAACTTTAATTGCTTAAAATATTCATTGAGCAATACATTTTGTCTATTTTTATACAGTGTTGTGTCAAATGTATTACTTTCGAGTAGCATATGAAAGGAGCTAATATATGAAAAGCATAAAAAAGTAGAAGCATATGAATAGCATATGAAAGGAGATAACATATGAATTTGATATCGGTATCATGCACATATCATATGCTAGGCCTTTCAATTTGCATACGAAATTCATATGCTAATCATTTCATTTGAAACTGATAAAATTTTCATATGAGAATAATAAACTGATATCATATGCTTATCATATGCGGCTCTGTTTTATGATTAGCATATGAAAGGTCTCATATGAAAATCATATGATAATCATATCGGTTTCATATGTGGAGACATCGCCTATGTATATATTTCATAGAACAAAATTTGATGTGAACACTTTTTAACAAAATTCGTTTAATTCATTTTCATGAAATTTCGTGGCAATTTTGTAAAATCATGAAAACATAAATTCAAAAGTTAACCAATAAGGAATAGGTCATTTATATTTTTCTTTCGGATATAATTTTGTTGTTACAGTAGCTACAAATAATAATGATTTCACGATATATCTTATTCAGTGACATTGATAATCATGTTTGTAGGCAATGTTACATCTTGGAACAACAAGTGGAGTGCAAAGCTTATTGCATGACATTACAATTATCGGAACAGACCCATTTGATATTGTCAATGAGAAGATAACCTACATTCTACAGTCATCTTATGACGATTACGATTATGATCCTTACGATCATAATGATGATTCACAATACAATTACGATCATTATAGCAATGATCAAGATCATTACGATCATTATGATGACACCGATCATTATAGCGATGATCAAGATAATTACGACCATAATGATGATTCACAAGACGATTACGATCATTATAGCGATGATCAAAATCATTACGATCATTATGATGACACCGATCATTATAGAGATGATCAAGAAGATTACGACCATAATGATGATTCACAAGACGATTACGATCATTATAGCGATGATCAAGATCATTACGATCATTATGGTGACACAGATCATTATAGCGATGATCAAGATGAATACGACCATAATGATGATTCACAAGACGATTACGATCATTATAGCGATGATCAAAATCATTACGATCATTATGATGACACCGATAATTATACCGATGATCAAGATGATTACGACCATAATGATGATTCACAAGACGATTACGATCATTATAGCGATGATCAAGATCATTACGATCATTATGATGACACCGATCATTATAGTGATGATCAAGATGATTACGACCATAATGATGATTCACAAGACGATTACGATCATTATAGCGATGATCAAGATCATTACGATCATTATGATGACACCGATCATTATAGCGATGATCAAGATGATTACGATAATTATGATGACACACAAGACGATTACGATCATTATAACGATGATCAAGATGTTAGCGATGATCGAGATTATTACGACCATTATGATGACTCACAAAACAGTTGCAACCGTTTTATTGATTATTTCGACAATAGACAGAGCGATTGTGCTAAGTGTGAAGGATCTGATTCACATGTTTTCGGAAAAATAAGGGATGACTGGCCCAGCTTTCACTAACGTTCTCAAGTCAAAATCTCAGCTCAAGTCTGAGAAAAATCTCAACTTTGATTCTCTGCTTGAGAATTTTCTCAGATTCGCTTTCACTAAAACTTACGCACCGAGATTTTTCTCAGATTTCTTGAGTCAAGGGTTGTGCTGTCTCAGAGCTTTTCTCAAAGAAACAAAATGGCGACTTTTCGACGATACAATATACACCGCCGCCGTAGTCGGTGCCAGTTTCACGTTGAGTTCACCAGATTGACATGGATGACAACAAATTTCGTCAGAGACGGTAATTTCTTAATTTCAAGGGAAGTAATCCAAGTAAAAACTAAAATGGCCGGTTGTTGCTAGGGACACTGTTTATGCTTTTAAAACACATGCAGCAATTAATTTACCACAAGAACATTTTCAAACCTTTTTACTGTCTCTAAAATGTTTCTTTCTCATCTTAAATGCTACACAACTTTGAAGACAATATTAATTAAGTACGGTAGACGTTTCACTGCGCCTATGATTCGTACCAAAAGCGCTCGTACCGAACTATAGTGTGACTTATGCAGTAACGTCCCTAGAAGTCCTTATTCTTAGCACACAACAAAATTATGAAATTCATTTCACAACTTGGGGGTTATTATCAAGGGGTGAGAAAAATGAGCAGTTAGTTGGCTCAAAACCATGACCCCTTGTTTACAGGGTGTGCGCACTATCAACTGAACTTAACAGCTGCTGACACAATTTTCCCCTTTGTGGTTATCAAGTCCTATACTATAAAAAACTCGCCCTGCTATATAAAAGTCGTTCTCTAATTTATAATACAATCGCAGTCCAATGTTGTGCACCTAGTAACAGATTTAACAGATTGAGTTTTTAAAAATGTGCAGTCAGTCTACTGTAGGGCTCATCTTGGGGACTCTCTATTACAGGACTAGTACTCTACCAACTAGGCTAACCTACTGCTTAAACAAAATCTCCACTTTGTAGTAATCAAGTCCTGTTGTCTCAACGGCCTCAGTAGTCAAGTGGTAGAGGGCCCACCACTTCAGTGGGATATTGTGGGTTCAGCCTGTTAACAAGAACTGCCACGCAGTGTCAATTAAAGGAGAAAACATTAAGAATGACTTAATTACATAAGAAATTATCAAAAATACAAGGTGTTTTTTAAAGTAAACAGCTTAAAGGCCTACAACATGTGCATTTCATACAAAGAACTCCTTTAACTTTATGCAACAAACTTTCAAGAAATAGAATGTTTATCAGTTGGTTAGAAAAGTACTACATATACCTTCAATGATGCACATGACTTTATACTGCACAAGCCAAAAAGGGAGTTAATCAATAAAAACTGATGTAATACTTTCAGTAACATTTTCACCCATGCCAATCTTTGACACATAAATGAGATAAAAAAATCCGAAAACAAGAAAATTAATGCGTCTTATGTTTCTTACAAACATCGTGGCAGCCACATTTAAATTTAATGTAAACAAAGATAATGCCTTCAACAATGTATATCTATTGGTGTTTTTTTTTAAAAATGAAGCTTTTTTTTCTCCCTCGCCTTATTTTAATTCAGTTCAGTTTTTATTTTTGTTATGCATTTATCGAGCGAAATTTCCTTTTTTTTTTGTATTTTGTTTCAATATGATTCAATTTTGCAACAGTATTTCAGTCATGTAATGGTGTTCAGTTAACCTATCAAGTGCTCCTGCATTCTTTACTAGAAATGACTTGTGCTCACAGGCAACTAAGAAATGTTGGACATGTTCTTCTCTCAAACTGTTAAAGACATTGCATGCATAGCATGCATAGCCAAGGGATCAAACTCAGAACTTTTCTTGATTCATAGTCTAGTGCTTTATATTCTGAGCTAGGCATGCAAATTATCAACATTGAAAGTTTCAAATCAAACCAAAATCAGACTGATCCATTTCAAATGATTGTAAATGAAGTGCCTCCATTCAGGGTTACCTAGTATCAATTTGGTTTCTGTATATTTTGCAAGCATGATTTTATTTATTGTTCTGCTTTATTTCCTTTTGAGTAAAATTAAAATCTAGCATGGTTTGAATTATAATAAAGTCTGCATTTAGGAAACATTGAGACTAACTTAGTCAATACAAACTATACTTGAAATCACAGGCCAGGCACCAGTACACTACTGCCTTCAGTTCCATCAGTGTTTTGAAATGCTGGTGAATGGTCCTAGAACAACTCCGAATGGATTATCCGCTGTCATTAGAATCTTTTGAATCAACACTTAGCTCAAGCCTGACCTCTGTATAAGCTGAGGATCTTCATCAGTAGACTGTGACCTGATATAAATTATGTAAAAATGTTTGTCTGAAAATTGCTCTGTAACCAGGTTTAAACATACCTTATTCCATTTATATGAAGGCATATCAATCTTTAAATTACACTAAGATTTTGATAATATAGAAAATCTTAAACACAAAGTTTGAGCCTTAGGTATACAAGATCAATGGTTATTGGGTGCATGTATACATAAGCTCATAATTTTTAGCTACATATTTTGGTATCTACAAGAATCTTAATAAAATTGTGTGTGGGTGTGTATTATATAAACCACATATAAAATATATAAACATATAAAATTAAATAGCATACTTTGAAACATATGCATTGACAATGAACATTTAAAACTATTATCAAAATCTGTGACATTTCAGGGATGTCTTACAATTGAAATAGCTTTTTCTTTCATAATGATTTAAAAAAAACAACACCATATTTTAGCATTTTATTGAGGAATTTCATATTTTGTCTCCAATAGTATTTAGATCTACAATATGCAGAAGTGTATAGAAAAAGAAGGAAAAGCTTTAATATACAAATATATATTCTACTGATATGAAATTTCCAATCATAAGATGCTATTATACTGTCATACAGATTTTCAAACTTCTGTTTCAAATATATATTTTGTTACCATGCTTGTGTCAAAAATAGATTTTATATAGTCCTGTCTCAAGTTATGATATATTACAAACCTGCCACATTTAAAAATAGGAATAAGCTAGGCCTATATATGACACCTGTAGTTTACATCTCAAGTGAGACTAATGTTTATACTATTGTCTTACATGACATATTGGTTATTCAGGAAGTCTGGGAGTTGAAAGTGCTTCAAAAATGTAAATTAAAAGAAATGGAACACAGTTCAAACTGAAAGTGAAAGTAGAAATGAAAAGTAGAACTCTACTGATATATACATGTTAAGGATCATGTAAAGCCTTTGAGACCCCCTCATGTAAATTTTCATAAATGGAAATTATACCTGACAGACTAATATTATTCATAGCACATATACACAAGTAGCAGATACTTTATATAAAGGTCATCTTGTTTGGTTATACTTTGTATTTTGTTACACATATGTACCTCTAACTGTCCACATTCTACCTTGTAGAAATGTCAACCTTTTTTTTCAAACACATTTTTTTCTCTAAATTTGTTTTTGTTGTGTGTCTAACATACTTATCTAGGTACTCAGGTTAATGAAAACTAATTAACTTATATATTTTTTGAAATGCTGCATTTTGTTTTTCATTTTGACAGCTCTACCTACTTTCACTTTCATTTTGCATTTTAAAAGAAAGTACATGGTTTGCAGCACTTTCAACTCATACAGTACCTGGCGAAATATGTTAGACACATGACGGAAATGACAAAATGCTTTTGAAAAAGAAGCTTGATATCTTCTACAAAATAGAATGTGAACAGTCAAAGTATTGTGAACAAATTATGTTGTTCAAAGTGAAGTTTGAAATGCTTACAGTAGAGAATGCATAGCTATTTATGTCCCTGCAATCATTGCTATGAATACACTAATTGCAGTAATTAATATGTGAATCACAAAACAATGTATACTTACGGCCGCAAATCTGATTCCCATAAACATATGCCCGATAACATGAGATTGTCACACGTAGTGTAACAACATGTGCCTGTGTTTACCTAATCCCAGATTTGGTAAAGAAAACACACGCAATATGACGTAGTACCCTCGACTGTGTGTTTGGTTGGTTCAAACGTGACGCTGATTAATTATAATATTGAAAATACACAGTCATACCTTTGTACAAACATACAATTTGGATATATCCCGAAACTATACACGTTGTTTATGAACATTTCTCATCGCTTCATTTTGTCTCAATAAATGAATAAATCCACTGTTCCCAACCATGCACTCGTGTTCGTGGGAACGTTCACGCGGCTACCTGGCTGTTTGGCCGCTTATGTCTTAAAAATTACGGCTCAGCTGAGAAAAATCTTAAGACTTGAGAAAAAAGTAAGTGAAAGCCAAATAGAGAAATTTCTCACCTGAGACAATTTTCAGACAGTTCTGAAAAAATCTTGAGCTGAGAATTTTCTCACTTTGAGAACGTTAGTGAAAGCGGGGCCTGGAAAGCTACCAAAAGCGAAGATGTCATCTTCCTATTGACATGCGTGATAGCTTTAATGGGTGCACTTATTATGATTTTAATTTCAAATATTATAGTTCTATCTGACAGCAATACGAAAACATATTCTTAGAATAGCAAAGGTGCGACCGAGGCCAGTTGATTCAGAATGGCTCGCGAAAGCCCCGTGTCCATTTAAGTGTTGCACACTGAATTTAATCTCAACAAAGTCTTTGACATATGTTTTAAGTGTTTTAAGTGTTAAAGCAGAAAGCTCTCACGTTGTTATTGGCTTTTGAATTAAAGGAAGATAACACTTATTTTCAAAATAATCAGTGATGTCGATTTAAATATCATAAATATATAGATAAAAAACAAAGACAAATATCAAACAGGGAATGGCACGTACCAAAATCGCAGCCTCCCCAAAACGAAACCTACAGCACGCAGACGTGCACACCACACACACACACATACACATAGACACACACAAAGTCAACACACGAGATCAAAACGAACAAACAAAGGAACACACACACAAACACGCGCACACACACAAAGCCTACACAAGAGGACAAAACGAACAAACAAAGAAACACAGTGGGGCACCGCCTTGGAACGGTCAGTGGCAAAAACACCACTGGGGAGCTTAAACCGGTTTATGGTGCGCACCCAACCTCACTCTTACCCCCACCATGTTCCAAAGACACGGGACAGTGTAAATAAAAGTAATCCCCTCCAGGTGAATAAACCAGTATAGTTTAATCGCAAAGGTACATGTATATCTCTTTTGAGTGACTGTGCTATAATTATTAGTTTTGTATACTGGTGATCATTTAACTTGTCGTATATTCTATTCAGTCATGATAGTCAATGATAAGTCTTAAGAGTCTAAAAGACCTCTTGCATTGCCAGTGCAACTTATAAGGTGATATTTGTGGTATCTGTTCTTATGATAATAGTTAAGAAATAAATCGCAGTTAAGTAGATTTTGTTTGGGAATATGAACAGGTTTACTATTTTCTTTATTGGCAATCGTTATTTGTTTTAATTTACTTTCAAGTTTATTAAAAAGTTTTTTTTTGTTTTTTTTATTTAATATCCTATAAAAATATTCCTGGGTGTGTTTTCCAGAAATGTTTCAATACTTTCTTCACTCATTTTTATTCAGTTGCATTTGTCACTATTTTGTTGAACAAAAATGCAATCAGTCAATCACTCAGTTTTATTAGCTCTTCTACTCCTTTATTTATGTTTTTATTCAGATAACATTTATAAATCAATCTGTAATCAATCAGTCATGCCGGCCTTTTTAGATTAAAGACGCTCTCCTCATGTTAAAGAATTTTCTTAAAACGATATGAAAGAAAGCGAAGTGTAGAGGTCATTTATATTCTAAGAGAGATGTTTTCTGTAAAATACCATCAAAAATGACACTGGTATTACTACTCATACTAAAATTTAGTTTTACTTCACCAAATACAACATTCTGTCTTAGTTTTACTAAAATGTCAAAAATGTATCCACAGTGGAATTTAAATCAAGAAATAGCAATAATTAATAGAAGGTTACAATTAATAAAAACGCCCGTTACAACCCTTATGTCATTTATCACTTCAGGTACGAATTGGTATTACAAACCGTCAAATAAGTGTTTTTCTGCATACCATTAAAATATCAGAACAGAACAGAACAGAATGTTTATTAAATAACGTATACAACATTGTGTACTTAGTTACTGGTAAACAATTTTACAGCTTACATGGTTGCATAAAGGTTGTTATTATTCATTCTACTGAAAAAGTGAAAAAAGGAAATAAATACAGGTAGATAAGATACTGTTAACAGGAGAATGAAATTACTCATGTACATAGATGAAAATGAAGAAAATAATGGTATTACTGTTAGCAACATAGATATACATTGAAACATGTATGATTCAAATAAGCTATCAAAGTAAGCCTTGCGCCAAATTAAGAATCAGTAAGTGTACATTGTACATGTTATACATAACAAAAAGAGAAAAAAGCGGGAAAATAAAGGCTTAATTGTTAGCAACATGAATATATCTTAAGTTATCAAATTCTGTCTTATACAAATTAAACAATCAGAAAGTGAGTTGTCATGTTACGCATTTTACTGAAAAAATACAGGAAAATAAAGACATATTATGATAGCAGCATCAATGTAAAATAAAATTAAGGAATAAAGGTATATTATAACGTATTGTGAGTTGACATTAGATTATTTCTTCGTGTTGTGGCAAGTTTTAAGAATTTAGCGAGTCTGATTATGGTGGATGTTTTATCACATTTAAGTAGTTCCACAAAGGACTTCGGACACTTTCTATATGAATTTGCCTACTCCAAGAGTGAAAAATAAACTACTGAGAAATAAGTATTTAATTACATATACCATCAAAATACATATTTGAGATTATTTCTTAAAGTCAAATTTTTCAATACATGTTTCATAAAATGGTAATTTTTGCTCTAAATAGAATTACGTACCCTGTTATATACATATAAAAGCTATTTTGCTTTAAACAACATTGTTCCCCCCCCCCCCCCCCCCCCCCCCCCGTGCATCAAAACCATATTTGGCCAGCATATGTAGATATTAATTATACACATTATCTGTGACTATTGTGTTGATGCAAGGGGTGGAGCAGTACTTTTAAACAAAAAATATAACTACAGGGTGTTCCCGAATGTAAAGTAACCAATACTTTTTATATTCATTTTTAATAATTTGATAGTCACATATTTTTACATCTGTTTGTAACTCAAATACAATACAAATGTTTGAAAGGGCACATATAGGCATGTTATACATGTACAGTAGTGAGAGAAGCAAATACTGTGAATTCATTATTATTCGTTGGGTTAAATTTTCATTGGCTTATCCTGGTTGTTTGTTGCAGTAGATCGGCAAATGTGTGCTGTAAAATACTAGCAACACACCAGGTAATCTTCTGCATGCCCTCCTCGCAACACGCACGCCACTAGCGATGAAGATGTAATTTGTTTTCCATTTTGTTTTTATTATTTTTTGTATTTTTTATATATTTTTCATTTCTTTATTTCTTCATCTTCTTCTGTGCATTTATATTTATTTCTTTTAGACATATACTAAATGTCACACGCATTCATTACTTCATGTTCTTCCTACTGTGAAAACTGAATTGAAGATTGTTCTTTGCGGCGGACTAGGCCTAAACACAACAAAAAAGAGGCAATATGTGCACAGTTGTTAATCTGATCCTGACTATAGTCTATCCAACAGAAATAACGCTTGGCATTGATATGCCTGTCATGCATAGGTCAAGAACATTAGCTTCTTGGCAGGTCATATCGGTGACGGTTTCACACACAGTGTGATGCCACGAAAGTGATGTGTCAAGTCGCTTTCCATGCAGATGGCATATACAAATACGGCTAGACACAAAAACGAACTAAACGGTCCAGCCGAGTTTCAGGTGAAATTTTTATGCAGAGACCTGCTTCTACTTTAGCCCTACAGATGACACATTTCGAATATGTTTTGCCCACAACTTCAGCCCTGAACATTATCTATAGATGGGTTGTTGTCAGACTTATCCCGATTTAACTTTTTCCGATCCAACTTCCTTAGGCAAGCCTCAGAAAGAACTGTCATTTCGGATACATTTTTATTACATGTTTAAGCGAAATGAGCCGTGCCATGAGAAAAACAACATAGTGGCTTTGCGACCAGCATGGATCCAGACCAGCCTGAGCATCTGCGCAGTCTGGTGAGGATCCATGCTGTTCGCTTTCAAAGCCTATTGGAATTAGACAAACCGTTAACGAACAGCATGGATCATGACTAGACTGCGCAGATGTGCAGGCTGGTCTAGATCCATGCTGGTCGCAATTGTACTATGTTGGTTTTCTCATGGCGCGGCTTAAATATTATCTGTGCCACTGGTACTTATCCCAAGCAAGAACCCATCCTTAGTAACGGCCTTGATTAGATGACTGCCTTTTCTTAGTATTAATGTTATACAGCACACAAATATCTGGCATCACTTATAACAGACATGTACATGTACTTAAAAAACTACCTGAACCACTGTAATAAAACTGACCGGTCACTTATACATGTATACCTATTCACACATGTAATGCATCAATAACTTTACATTAGAACAGTGTATAGATAAATCAAGTACAGGTTGTTTGCAAAAATATCGTTTTCTTTTTTATTTATTTATAGGATTTTAATCTTAAAATGTTATTTTTTCCTTAAATAAACAGATTTTATCACTTTTTTCGACTGGAATTTATATATTTAAAACTTCCGTAAAGTGATGACATTATATTTTTACGGAAATTAAACATTTTATTATTTTCAAGAAAATATACCCTGGTCAACATAAAATAAGAAAAACATCTTGATAGGAACAGATACAAATCAGTTTCTGCTGTAATAAATTAACTAATACATTGGTTTATCATTGACTCGAAACGATTTGGGTATTGTTCAAATACTTAATGAGAAATTTGCATTTAAAATGTAGGCTAGAAGCATATGACAGTGTCCGAAGTCCTTTGAACATGCTCGGACGTACTCGATAATATTTTTCTATATGGTCTCGGCGTAAATCGGAGAAGATTTCACATTTGAGCACGAAATGAAATTCGTCTTCTATATCGTTAGTATTGCATAAAACTCATATACGTTCATTTCTTGGGATTCTCTTTCGACCGTATCTATCTTTTTCGATTCGCAAATTATGCGCTGAAATTCTTAATTTGGTAAGTAATGATTTTAAACTGTTTTGACAGACAATTTCCAAATATGGTTCGGTTTTTAAGTCACTTTTTATATGTCGGTATAGGGTATTTAATGTATTATTTCTGTTTAGGTCTGCAATCCATTGTTGCTTAAAACAGTCAATTACTATATTTTTAAAAACTGGGAGAAAAATCTTTGGGTCCACGTTATCGGGGTACAGCCATACTTCTGAGAACCCATATTTATCCAGCAATGCCTTTACGTTGCACACCCAATTTTTTGTTTTATGTTTATAATACTGTTCGACGGCATTTTTGTAGACTGTATCTAAAATTATGTTTCTGGTATGTATTGGTTTTAACCAGTATTTGATAATCTGTATGTATCGGTTTACGTATAAAGGATAACGGCCTAATTCGCCATAGACGGCAGCGTTACATGCACTGACTTTTACACCTAATATAGCTTTGCAGTACAATTGAATTCTTTCTAGTTCTTTTGATTTTGAGAAGCCCCAAATCATACAGGCATAATTCATTATAGACCCAACAAAAGTATCAAATAGTTGAAGTGCGATACGCATGCTTACTTCGTATTTTTTAACATTTATAAATAACAGGTTCATTGCGCGGAGAGCCTTACCAACGATATACTGATTATTATGTACAAATGAGCCTGTGTAGTTAAACACGACTCCTAGGTAGTTAAAATCATCGACTACATCCAGTGGTACTCCATTGTAGTACCACTGTTCGTGTTGGAGTAGCGGCCCTCTAGGCTCCGATTACTACAATGTTCATGTAATCTGTTTAAACTATTTTGTAAATCATCAATCGTTTTACCTATTATTACCATGTCATCGGCGAACAAGAGGACTATTATACATAGTTCGTAGAAAGAGATACCACAACCTGGTTTTTCTTGTAAGAAAAGTTCAAGATCCTCTAGGAATAGAGCAAAAAGTGCCGGCGAGTTGTTAAGCCCTGCGTCAAGCCGACTGATATCTCGAAAAAATCTGAATAACCAGATCAGTGTTTTACGCATGATGATTTCACTATAGTATACATAGATTTAAATGATTGAAGTATTTTCCCATCTAACCCCATGTTAAATAATTTATACCACAGAGCATTCCGGTACACTCAATCAAAAGCTTTCTTCAGGTCAATAAATGCAACCGGCAGTCGAACATTTTGATGAAGCAAATGGTTAATTAGATTATGCAGTATATATACAGCATCGACCGTACTGCACCCTTTTCTGAACCCGAATTGGGCATCAGACAAAAAATTGTTGTCGTCAAACCATTTTTACACACGGGATGTTAGAACACTTGTATATAGTTTTCCAAGGTTACTCACTAAAGGTATTCCACGGTAATTATTAGGGTTATCTCGGTCACCCTTTTTATGAATTGGTATTATGTAACCTAGGCACCACATTTCAACAGCCAGCACTAAACACTTTGTTAAACATATCAGTGATATGTCCAAACAAAATAGCTACTGTTTGTATGATATATTCATTTAATATATTGTCACTGGGGCATTGGGTTTTGTTACGTTTTAAATGCTTAATAGCTTTCTCTACTTCCGTTTGTGTTATTGGCTGGTTTAACTCCGCAAACTTAGGATCATCAACATTAAGGTTACTATGCTTGTTGAACGACTCTACCTCTTCTATTAGAGTGTTTCTTATATCACTAAACATTTGTGCGAAATAGTTTTTAAAATCATATAAGTAAACGGTATATTATTGTTCGTTTGCATTTGCTGTTGTTTAAAATGGCGCCAAAAATCACGGGGCTTAGATTTTCTCAACTCAGTTAGCTCCCTTGACTTGTTCAGTTTATAAGCGCGCTTCTTCTTACGAACTAATAATTTATACGATCGTTTTTCCTCGCACAGTATATTCCTATTATTTATTGTTTTATTGCGATTAAATATGTTTAGAGCTTGTCTGTATTTATTTTTTTGCATTTATGCATTCAGTATCAAACCATTTATTTTCTAGGTTATCTACTCGTTTTTTACCGTTATTATTTAATGTTCGCATAAATAACGGGTTCGCTACATCGCAGATTATGTTGGTACAACTATTTATCATATTGTCGACACTTAATGTATTTGGTGTGGAGCAATCGTTTAAAACACGATTAAAATCGGGCAATTTACCAATGATACCTCTCCTAAACGCGAGAAGGTGTTCACTTTTTCCATGCACAATGAGACTGAGAAGTACTCGAGTCCACGCCATGACTTTGTTGGCAAATGTTCTCGTTTGAGACACTGCCGATAACAAACTGTAACGGTGTATGATCACAAAATTATGTGACGGGTTGGACACAAAAGTACTTGACTATTGAAAAATCATTTTCATGTAACAATAGATAGTCAATTACACTGAATGTTTGTCGGTTGCAATATGTGTATGAGCCTTTGTTATGATCTAAGCCTAATCTACCATTACCGATTCGCAGGCCCGTAGCTTTACAAAAGTCCAATAACCTTTGACCTCGAGTATTGCACATTGTGTCCATTGAGGCCCTGTCGAGGTACATAGTCAATAGAACCTAAGTCACTAATATTTTTATCACAAATAATAAAATCGGTTTTTGCTCCGACCCTACAGTTCCAGTCACCTGCTACTAACACGCTCCCTTTTTCATCATAGCTATATATATCATTTGCTAATAAGTTAAACAAATCAGTATCAATGATGTTTAAAATATCCATTTGAGCTTTTTTGTTAGTGACTTCTACACATATTTGTTAGATTTGGACAATTCTTTTCAAAACAGGTCTATAAGAAAAGTTTTTAAAAGCTTTTAAATATCAGTATTATGACATCTTTTGATAAAAAACGGGGAAAACTATAAGATAAAAATAATTGCAATGGTCTATGCAGGCAACCCTGTTAATTATGTCATTAATTAAAAGAAAACGCACTTCGTCGAAATCCTGATTAAAAGAATATTTCTGTGTGATGACTGAGTAAAAATGCAACCAAATCTTAAAATACTAGATCATTATGTCTAACAACTTAAAATGTTTTACAAATGGAAATGTATTTTTTTAAGATTATCCTCATGGAACGGATAAATTGCAATTTAATAAATTTAGAGAGCAAACGATGTGATAAGATTGTTTTCGAATCATTTAAAATGATTATGAAACTATATGAATCATTTCCAATAAAATGTAGCAAGTGAGCAAAGGAAAATCAATAGTTCCAAAGCAGTTTTAATATGAATCACCTTGTGTAATTTCAATAACAGTTCATTAGGACAGAATGAGTTCTTAAATGGTTCTTGTTAGGTTGGCCTTTTACCATTTAAGCTATCTTCTGTAGAAAATACAAGAACTCACTTTTATTTAATTATGCAGAATGATAATTGTGCATTATGCAGAATTTGTCAGATGTTATTTAATACATTCTGATTTTCTGCTCAACGGTTTACTGCTGTTATTCATACAATCGTGCCAATAGTAAAATGTGTAACTAAAAACTCAAAACATGATATTTTAATGCTTGCAAAACACCTCCTGAAAAAAATGTTTAGTATCGCTTTTACATACTCTGGTGTTTCTCCTCATAAAAACATTAACGGTATTCAAAGTGTACCTTGACAGTCTTTACAGATATATGATATCAATTTCAAAACAATCCTGCAGTATTCTAATAAGATACCTTCTCTGCCCAGTCACTCTTTGATAAATAAATATTGATCTTAGAAAGGACAGGTTGAACCATGCATTGGGTCTAGAAAATTGTAAGCAGTTACAGGGAAGTTTGTTTTACCTACAAACAATTATAATGGAAAAACGGTGATCTTTTACAGGTGTGTATAGTGTAGCCATTAGTATCTACCTATAAGATCTAAAGGCTCCGACCTATACATGATTTGTTACATTAATAACTTCAAAAGGGACTGGAGAGAACATAATTTCAAATGTATGTCAAAATGCAACATTCAAACATTTTCTTGAGGGGCATGTCCGAACTCTAATTTGTCCCGTTGCTTCCCACGCCTTTGGTACCTCATTTACTTTTAAAGGTATCAATTATACAGATGGGTGGGATGTCAGGTAACTTTACTTCTATAATTGTATTTGTGGGCTTTTTGTTTCATATCGTCTGACATCATAAATAAAGTATTGTGTAAACACTTGTGATACTGTCAAGTTTGTTGTTGACCTGATTACTGTAAGTTGTATTTGATGTGCATTTAAAGGTCCATTACTAAGGGAAAGTGAGTTGGCAATTTTTTTCATAGCCAGTGCATAGACTTCTGCAAGACACTAAATAATGAAGATTGGCAGGTCAAAATTTACAGAAGGTCTTTGGAAGTCAAAGAAATGTATGTGTATTATGTTGAAATTTCAATGAATCGACAGAATGACCCCCCAGGTCTTTTTAACTTTCTTCATACTTCATAGAAAAATAATTGTACATATACTGCGATTTATTTCGAATTTCTACATACCAACTTTCATTTTCCAATAAAATGAAATAGTTTGTGCTTTTTAAAAGAAATTAAAATGTTCACTTTCCTTAGTATTGGACCTTTAAATGCACTGTGCACTCGTATTTCATACGTTTGTACAACCGAGCATTATTAATACTTTATCGGTACAATGCGTTTACGTATTAAGATACCACCGTATTATTTCAACATACGTTGGACAACACGACTTTTTTCTAACAGCGATAACGTCACAAAAAGAAAAAAAGACCAATTTCACAGTAGTGACACAACACAAAGCAACTGTTTGTCAACACGTAGTATTTTCTGAGTTATATTTCACACAGACACAATATCACGTAGTAATGAAATAATTAAAGTTGTTTTTTTAAATGAACATTCATCTTAACCTCTTAACCTCCTTGATGATGTGAAACAAGTTTTGATAATAAGCTGTTTTTGCATAAATCTAGAGCAGTGGCATTTTAAATTTGATTTGCTGTATAGGTGCCCATAGCATAGTTTGATACAACTGTATGATCATGGTTTTACAATTTGCCCCTGTTAAATCACAGTTTTACCTGTGAACTTTTATTTACAACAACGAACTGTCATCTAGAAATTACAACATAAAGGTAAAAGGTAAAGGTAAATTTTATTTACATGATATCGTTAAACGTGACTGCGTTGCTTAGTAAAGAAAAGGAACATGCAAACAGGATCGGGTAACATAATGTCTAGTTTCTTTTAGGTAACACCAGTGGTTTCAGACAAGTGTAGATTACTAAATGTGGGGAGAAGCTCAAAGTGCTGGCGTATTTCTATCTATGAAATTTATTCAAATTTGCTTAAAGTATATTCGTAGAATTACGCGATAATTTACATTTAGAGTATTTGAATATACTATAGATTGTTTTTATGTAGTTTACTATTATTTACATGATAAACATGAAGAAATTCTCCCTTCAGCAGGAAAACTGAGGATTTTTGCCATAATTGATAGTTTTAAAATGAGATTAGTTTTAGTATTTCGGTTAGATTGTTTTACTTTATATCTAAAACTCTACTAAAGCACATTGAATTTAGTTTTAAAGACTAAAACATGAATATGTAACAGGTCGTTAAACCTACCCTTCTCGTTTGTACATTTGTCTGTATCGGGAAGGACTAGTAAATCAAGTCTCGTGCGCATTCATTTGTTCTTATAATGTTTGATTACTCTGGATCTTACAGGGGCGAAATTCATTTTTATATGAAATTATTTAATGGTTACTTCATTTACGAACATTGCCGAAAACTTGTTATTTCAGTTGCTAAGTGTTAATACAATTGTACTTCTTTCCGGTAATTAAGAACACATCAGCCCCTTACATTTTTTTACCAAGTTATTTCTTGGTTACCAGATGTCAAACATTACTTGTGTGAAGCGGTTTATTCTCTCTTGGGTGCAATCAAGCCAGTCTTCATTTATTTAACATATCTTTAAAAATGATAACAGACAAAATCATTTTGATTTGACTTATTTACTAGCACAAAAGTTGTATATGAATTCCTTGAGGAAGGACTGTACCGATCGGACAAATTAAAAAGTTAATAAAATAAAGATATTGAAATTATAGATGAATCATACAATTATGATTGCTTTTGAAACCTATATTCCTTACTATTTCTTTAAAATGAGGTCTGCATACAGTCGCCTGTGCAAGGGTTATAGTTTAATGTCCACATTTAATCAACAAGCTGTTACTTAAGACAACTTTTACAGTAATAGTAACTTTAGTTATTTTTGTCACAGGCATACGCAACATTGCCTTCTGTAGAGTAAATCTAAAGCATTGAGAAGAATATCTGAACTTTCCCAGAGCTCAAGATTTAAACAATTCAACTGCAATGTCTTTATAATACGCGAGTTCTGCAAATTGAGGAATAGGCCTTATTTATTGTCCTTTAAAGCGCATAAAAGAATGTACCAGTTATTACATATTGTGGCAGCTATTGTCTGGTTAGAAAATGCATATGGAGATGGAAATATGGAGACATTTAGCACACTCCCTTGTCTTTTCAAAGGTAAGACTACATGATTTTGTTATGAAAATTGTCTGCGTCCCTTTATATACATGTACATATATTTCATTTTAGGTCGAAATATTTCTCGGCATAAGTCCTCTGTTGAATTATAATTAATGGATATATCGTCAGTCTTTATAAATATACATGAAAATAATAAAAATAGCATGCAGAAAAGGTGTTGATCGATTTGTGTATGACAAGCTGGAACCACTGTTTTACCCTTGCATGATCCTGAGATTCGACTAATAGGGTTTGAACACTTGGCTCTGCTGTGATTCCAGCAAGTGTAAAAGTTTTGATTCCATACATATGGTGGCTGATTTGTGGCATTTCGTTATTTCGTTCTGTCGCAGCGATACAACGACAAACGTTGTTAGGGTTCTCTGCCGAACTTCGCCTACACCATCCACCGTACGTACCATACGTACCTCATATATCTATTTAAATGTTAATGAGATGCAAAATCTAAATTTTGAGTCTTGTTTGGAACCATATAACCTGCACTGTATTGATGAGCAGTAAATCCCAAATCAACAAAACATATCTACAGTTTATGGATGGTATACCAGTGACATGTATACATGATAAAATCGAGGCAGTTGTTTATCATTGGACTTCTCATGAAATTATAACTTATTAGCTAAGTTTAATATCATTAGTTTACTCATTTAATTTTAACGTGTTTATGATATTGGAAGTTTTATCCAATCACCTATACTAGATGTAAACAGGAAGCAGTGTCGGTAATATGTAAAACAAACTTCATCCCTTGAATGAATGATTACTTTCGAAAGAAAAACAAATTGCGAAATTTCTGCCAAAACAAAATAAAAACCTTACAATAGATTTATATGGTAAGTTCAGGTCACGGAAAAATACTTTACAAAATGCACGTGCGAAATAATGCATAACGTCATTTGCATGGTTTATAAATCATTGAAATCAAGAATTCTGGACAATTTTACTGCAAACACTCGTTCATAGAGACGAGAAAAAATGACTTTACTGTGCAATCACAGTGTGTTGATATTGTTGTGTTTTACATCGATCGAAGCATTTCTTATTAGAGATAATGTTAATTGTCTTTTGACTGCCTGGTCGCAGTGGAGTGAACCGAATAGCTCGGGTGAACAGACAAGATCAAGGCAAATTATGCGTTATCCATCTGGTAGAGGGAGGCCTTGTGAGGAGCTTAATGAGATTAGAGGTATGTCATTTAATAGTTTCAACACAAAATATTTATGTCAGCGCTGTGCAATTTGTTTTGTACAGTTGATAGTAGATAACATGAAGTATATTTTTTTTAACCTGTAAATATTTCGTAATGTTAAAATGATTATAATCTTATTTATTACTATACGAATACTTATATACTTATATAAATCGCAGGTCCATATGTTGTGCTATTGATCGGCATAAAATATTTCTTGACAAATGTCAAATAGAATTTATTTCTATAGAATTTATTATGAACCACTAATGGTTCAAATAGAATTTATTTCTATAGAATTTATTATGAACCACTAATGGTTCGAATTTATTTCTATAGAATTTATTATGAACCACTAATTGAATGGCTTGTTGGTCAATTATTAAAGCTATTTGACATTGACCCTTTTAATATCAGGCAGTAGTTTAGATTATTTACCATCAAGCTTCGGACCTCGAACTTTAGTTTTGACTATTACCGGCAAGCCAGTCAATAAGTGTATATTTTATTTCAGCCGTCGACTTTTGTCAAAAAATGTCATTTGACAGAAAATGCTTTATAAAAAGATACAGTTGTACTCGAAGTGTGTAGCAAATAGTTTTGTTGTAATAAAGTCAAATGTTGAACATTTTCAAAAGATAACATTAAAAATTCGGTGATTATGAGATAAGATCTGTTTACAACTCATTTGATTTAACCTAATTCTCCTACGGTATGCTGTTTTTGCCCTGAAACAAATGAGATGAGTTTTATGAAATATTTTGTTATACGTCTTCGGCGTAATTTATCAGTTAAAAGATACAGTAAAATGTGTGTTATTTTCATCAGGAAAACAAAGGTTAGCATTGATAATAATCATTTCTTGAATGCCTGTCTAAGGTGGTGCATTGGTGCGAAAGAAGTTATTTATAAGTGTCGTTATTTACTTGAATTTAAAGGGCGGCGTAAACCGATATAATAAAAAGAAACATGAAGTAATTTACCTGTTATTCTATTTAATCTGCAACCAATACAACCCCTAAATTGCACTATATTTTGCATCTTATTTCATACTGTAAATTCCTCCGCCCTTTCTTTGATTCATTTACACGTAGTTCCTTACATATTACAATAAAAAATACCACCAGGTTACAGTTTTTGGACTTTAAGTGCGCTAACCGGACATTCAAGTACAAAACAAGCAAAGACGTTTTGACTCGGATAGAAAAGACGCTTGGTTTGAAAGAAAATGTCCGCTGTTTCTACCTTAAACTCCATTTTCTATCAACCATGTTGCATATGTCTTTCCACAATGAACGGTTTAGACTGTTCTATAACAATAAATGACTGATTGAAGGCTGAATTTCTAACCAGAAATGAATACACGCTACAAATTTACACAGTCAATGTCGATTCACTCAGACTTTAGACAACTCCACCGTACCGTTTTATACTTAGGTAGACTAAATTAGATTAGAACAGAACAGAACAGAACAGGACAGAAAAGACAATACTATAAAAAGAATAAGAATAAGATGAGAATAGAATAATTTTACCTTGGTAGTTGTCATAGGAGCTGCATATTTCAACAATCGTGTAACATCTTTTGAACTCTAGACCCAGTATATATTCTCTGTTGTACATAAACTTGAAGAAGTAGTCATGTAGGTGACGAATAAAGGTAGACTGCCTTATATTGTAAAAGTTTAGCTTAAAATTTGTTTTCTTTTGTATCAAATAGACTAATGTCAACTAGTATTTTGTATATAAGGTTTAAGATACCTCAAAGAATTATCTGCAAGAAATCTACAAACGCTCAAGGATACATACGGTACATGAGAACAATTGAAACATGACCTTAAGTACCCTTTTGCAACATTAGAACACAAAATTAAGATTTTTGCATGAAATAACATAATAAAAAATCAATATCTGTGATATAAAATAAGTGTACCGTTAACCCTTATCATGCTGGACACGATTGATTCTGCCTTTGCGACCAGTGCAGATCATGATCAGCCTGCACATCCGTGCAGTCTGATCATGACCTTCACTGTTCGCCATTCAGTCAGTATCTTTTAACAGTTAATGGTACTTTCCAAACTGAAAGATTTCAGTTTTGAAATTTAGCAGTGTACCGTTAAGTTATAGATAAAAAATACCAGATTCTGCTTTGTTTTATGCAAACGACATTTCATGGTAATAATCGGTCAGTTTAAACACGAATTATTTTCAATTTCAGTTTTTGAAGTTGACTGTGAGGTATCAGTCTGGACACAATGGAGTGACAATTTTGGATTTGGTGAACAGAGTAGGACAAGAACTATTTCACAGCCTTCGAGAGGAGCCAGAGGGAAATGTCCAGAGCTTGAGGAAGTCCGCTACACAGGTGAGGTTTACGGTATATTGGTTGTTTTAATGTGACAAAATGAAGCACTCTCTATACAAAACCACGTCGTCGGGATACAATATGTCAATTACAATTTTTTTCTAAAAGCTTGAAGGTATGTAACTTACTAAAATTAAAATCATTTTCGAAATAATAAATTTATAAAACAATAATTAGGTATCATTTCGTTGCCAAGAAAGTATTTTTGTCAAGTGTTCAGGCATCAAAGCACGACATTATTTGGCTAAATTCAATAGTTTGATTACGTTATTACATTCGTATGTATCTCCTAGACAAATTAAACATTTGTTTATAACGTTTTTTTCTAAGGCAGATTTTACATATCAAATGTATAGTGGAAGAGACTGTTTTGGTTTTGGGCTTGTTCAATTGATTCACGAACACTTGAATCCAAATAGATATTTAAGCCGTTCCATGAGAAAGCCTGTATTAGTGACATGATATAATTCTTGCATAATAAAAGGTTTAAAGTACATGTACTGGGAAATCACTGTTTTTCTTAATATTCATGGAGAAACTAGAAACTAGTATATTGTAATTCAGTTATCTAAGGCAAATCAAATCCTTCCAGATTTTATGAATAAATGTTGTATGTGTTGTCACGGCAACCAAAGTTCCAGATCACCAATGCACCATGACAAAAATAGAGGTGTATAGATGAAGGCCCATCATGATAAGGTTAAGTAACTTTTCAATAAAATTATTTAAAACCGTTTCTAAATATTCAAATGTTTAGTTTAGTGGCGCATAATTTGTCGCATATAAATGACATGAATAATACACACCATGCACGACGACATACTGTTTTCATGACGTTCTTATCGTCACGTTTCTAAATGCCTTCGGCGACTTGCTTTAAAGCATTGTAAGTCTTGAAATAGTGAAGATAATTTCTTAAACTTTTCTGGTTTGAAATGTAAAAGAATGTTCTTTAACAATATCTTGTCACTAACACAGGTTTTGTCATGGAACGGCCCATCTATTATATGTACATGAATTTGTTGATTATAAGACACTGAATATATCATAATTTTAACACTACTGAGAATATCTGTAAGGTAATAGAAAAGTGCCATTTGCAAATGATGCCTAATGATATTCCATAAGCCTAGAATACGCACAAAAATAATTTATTATTGAACGTCGTAGGTGTCTCATTGGGTCTATTTTCAATAAAATAATAGCAAACTGGTCCAGTAACAGAAATTTCTTAGGATCGTAATTATGTTAAGGATCCACATTTCATTCAACTGCATTTAAAAATATTTATCCATGGTGTTTGCTAACCCAGAGCATGAAACCATATAAGAGTCGTGTCAGGATGATGAACATAGCAACAGAAATTTTCAATAGACAAACAGTTTCAATACTGTATTATTTTACTAGAAAATAGATAAATATTTTCGACATTACTCAAGACAACAAAAAGGTGGTTCATTGTGTTTAAAATTTAGAAAATAACACTTCTTCTGTATAAATGAAACTTCCTTCCTCAACAGCACCAACACTTTTTTCAATATGTTTCTTGTTTTCTTTAGGTGTTGTACCTAGTGTAAAAGTAACAACAAAAAACGTTAAAAACTACTTTGTACGAGCAGATAGAAAATATCGTAAGGACAATCAAATAGGAAAAGTGGAAACTCCAAACGAGAAAGGGCTGACAAGAGACCTTGTCATCATTATGGATAGCTCAGGAAGTATTAACAGGGGTCCATTTCAGGACGCAAAGATCCAAACAAGCAAACTAATTGGCCTACTACGTCCACCCGACAAGCCATTTGACAAAGTTGCCGGACAACCCTATCAATACAATCAGACTGCTATGCTCATTTATTCAAATATTGTTGAGGAAACATTTGACTTCAAGCGCTACAATACAACCTCAGATATACAGAATGCAATCTCTAGAGCAACTTATTTCGATAAGAGTACTAATACAGCAGAAGCTTTCAGGAGAGCAAAGGGACTCTTTACAACTGCCAAAGGTATTAACATCTTTCGGACGATTTTTATTTCTCTTATGACTTGCTGCTAAATATGTTTGGTACGTGTTCATGTGCGGCTTGACGTCAAATTTGGAATACCATCAATTTTTCCAGAATGTATATTTTGCATGTATCAGAGCGTATCAAAAGACAAACTACGCGGAAGCGGAAGAATTTATTACATGTATATACATGTATTATTTTGAAAAGAATTCCCGATTGTTTTGTATTAATTTTCTTTCGCATTTAAATGTTGTTTTGTACCAGTTCAATTTCATTTGATAATTCCAAAAAATTGAAGGCATGAACAAAATACTATTTTTCTCTTTATTTATTTAATTGTTGGTAAAGGATAAACCAACTGTTGTTTTGGTAGTCAAAATATATTCATGAGAATGCCTAGTACTCTGTTTTTGCTGTTTGCAGGTGCAAGGGATCCTACTCGGGCAAAACGTGATGTACATAGTCTGACACATGCTAAATCTGACAATGCTGCTAAAACATTTGCTGCAGCTGAATCTCTTCAACCCGTTGCTGATATGCACGGGCTGATGACTGGGAGCTTTACATCAGGTGGGATGAAAGAACTTACGAAATATGTTTCTGCACCAATTAATGAGCACCTGTTTTATGTACAGAATTACCACGTTCTGAGAAAATTGGTGGCGTACATTCAAGACAGTAAGAAAGCTTTGGGACCAAAGTGGTGTGCAATGTTTGATATATGAGCTGAATTGATTTGATACTGAGGAAAACTTACTATATTTTATCATCAAGTAGAAATTGTACATATACGTGTTATAACAAGGGGAATACTTTTTACGAATTTATCAAACGATTGTTGCCAATATAACCTTAACATTACTTTACCATGGAAAATATGGAGGTAGAATCAAAACTTATTCTCGTCGTGTAAGACAACTGTTTTAAGTAGAAACTTGTTCACACTGAATTCCTCACTGAACGCAAACTTTGACTTATGAATCTGTCTGACGGCAAATATCAAATATCGAAACCTTAGTCTATCTAATTAATATTGGATTGCAGATTTACAAAAACTATCTGGAAATGTTTGAACAGAAACTATATAATATCACAACAAAGTTACATACTAATTTTACACTTGATGTACTTTTTGGCCTATACAAATAGACTTACAAACACGACACTCTTTGAAACAAAAAGAACAATTTGTAAAAACCGCAAAAACTATAAATGATTTATGACAGACTATAACGTTCTTTTTCACAGTTTTGTTGAGATGTAAAATCAAATCCTTTATAAATGTATAAACAGTGGATTTTCTTTAAACAAATTTGATAAAAAGATTATTCACTTAAACTTGACATTTTTGGCTTTGGATAAGATATTTTTGCAGAAGTCTATGTTTTGTTATTGACCAAATAAAGAATTAAGACTTGAAATTATTTGTCATTAAATACCAGCTTTTAAACTTGCTACATATATGACATGATAAATGAAAAGAACGTATGGTTTCAGTACAGCTGTAGTTGTGTTTCTCTTTTCAAATAGCGAACTATTTGTTTCATAATTAATATCAAGTTATTATATTAATGTTTTGACTGTTTAAATAGTAATTTCGTCTTTTTTTCAGATAGGATTAGTCAAACGTTGCACACCCCAAAGGGTAAGTCATTTATATTTGACAAACCTTTTAGATAAGATTAATCAAACGAGTTTGGCTAAAAGAGATTAGTCTTTCAAGTTTGACTTGACTAACTTTCTACTTAGACTAGGTTAAGGAACATGTAATTATGAAATAACGAATTAAGACTTAAAATTATTTGTCATTAAATACCAACTTTTAAATTTGCTACACATATGACATGATAAATGAAAAGAACGTATGGTTTCGTAGTTGTGTTTCGCTTTTCAAATAGCGAACTATTTGTTTCATAATTAATATCAAGTTATTATATTAATGTTTTGACTGTTTAAATAGTATCTGATAATTTCGTCTTTTTTTTCAGATAGGATTAGTCAAATGTTGCACACCCAAAACGGTAAGTCATTTATATTTGACAAACCTTTCAGATAAGATTAATCAAACGAGTTTGGCTAAAAGAGGTTAGTCTTTCAAGTTTGACTTGACTAAATTTCTACTTAGACCAGGTTTAGGAACATGTAATTATGAAAACGTGAAAGCACCTGCATCTTTCATAAAAAGAATATGCTTAGACATACATGAAGTATGACAATAAGAATATTTTGTTTTGTAAGTGAGTCAAAAAAAAGGACACTTATCAATGATGACAAGAAACTTCAGGTCAATTCTATATATTATTATATTATTGTAGTCTTGCGCCAGGTGTAGGCTGCAATTTTTTCTGCTCTGCAAAATTGGATTATTTTGCAAAAACCAGTGATTCTAGAGATTGGATTTTTGACTCAGTTTTTAATAAACTGGTAACCAACATTCTGCAGCATTTATTTTGTGGAATTATCATTGGATTTACGAATAACTTTGATGTAAAACAATTGTAATTTGACAAATATTGGGGTAACGTTTCAATAATTTCAGTCAGTTTTGGTGAACAACATCTCACTCGAAATTATGGCTAATCCGTGTACAGGTAGACAATACAGTAGAGACCAATTACTGGATTATAGAGATGTGCCTAGGAGGTATACAATACTGAATAAAGAGACATTAGCTATGTTGAAAAAGTATAATCTTTTGAAATACAGAGGTAAACGAGCTGGTCGCCCGAGGATAAAATCTAAAGCTGATATTCACTTGACAAATTCGACCCAAATTAAACTAAATCATACATTTATATCAAATGCACACAGAAAGAAACAACAGGAACGTTCAAATTTGATCCAAATTAAACTAGATCATTCATTTTTATTGAATGCCCAAAGAATTAAACAACTGAAACTTTCAACTGTGAACATACGGTCTGTGCGAGGAAAGTCTGCTGACCTTCTCCAGCACATATTAGAGGAGTGTATAGACCTCTGTGTGATCACAGAAACTTGGCTACAGCCGGATGGTGATGACGTTGTCAGGGGGGAATTGTCTCAAGATGGTTACTGCTTTGATGATGTCCCGAGACCCGACCGTAAAGGTGGAGGACTTGCCCTGTTATACAGAAACAATCTCAAAGTGTCAAGATGCCCAGCAGAAACCTTTCAGTCTTTTGAATGTGCTGAATGGAAAGTACGTAGTCAATCATTCATCCTCCACATCTTTGGTATATATAGACCGCCATATTCGGAGAGACACCCAGTAACTCAGGCTATGTTTATGACAGAATTCACTGAGTTTCTCGAACAAATAACGTCAAGATCCGAGTCTCTGGTGCTGTTAGGTGACTTTAACATCCACATGGATAATAAGTCAGACTGCTACACAAAACAATTTCAGCAGTGTTTGAGATCTTTTGGACTGGTTCAACATGTCAATGCTCCTACTCATTCTGGTGGTCATATTCTTGACCTGATGATCACAAAGCTAGAAGACAAACGTGTGAATGTCTCCGAACTTTTGCCAGACTATTACATCTCTGACCACTGCTTTGTAAGTTGTAACATTGAACAGTGTCGCCCTCCCCTGATCAGGAAAGAAATCAAATCTCGCAATTGGAAATCTGTATCAAGTGACATATTACAATCAGAATTCGGTCAATTAAATGAAATTGTAGTGAACACTTCCAATGTCAATGATCTTGTGTCTGAGTTCACTAGAATCACGTCCGACATTGTTCAGAAACATGCCCCTCTAAAGGAAAGAACTATTCTCTGGATACCTAAAACAGCTGAAACAATACAAACGATCAATAGAAAAAATCTTTATGAATGACAAATCTGACCTTTCAAAGAAAGTGTATAGTGGTGTAAGAAATGTATATAGCGCTGCGCTTTCTAGGGCCAGGGATGAGTATTACCAGAACAAGATTGGAGAAGCAGAAGGAAACATCAAAAAGCTGTATGCCGTAACATCCGATTTACTGGGAAGGTCGAAAGACAATCCGCTCCCATTACACACAAGTGCAGTATCTTTGGCAAATGACTTTCTACGATACTTTGCTGATAAAATAATCAAGTTGAGAAATGATCTTGACAACATATCAACTGAAACACCCAATGGTAATTCTTCCTACTCAAATCCACCTGTGACTATAAATACATTTACTGCGTTCAAACCACTTTCCGAAAACGATATTTTGAAACTTGTATATGCATCAAAATCTACAACTTGTGAACTTGATGTGATACCAACTAAGAAATTAAAGGAGCATTTTTCACAACTTGTTCCCGTTGTGACAGACATTGTAAATCGATCACTGCTATCTGGTGTGTTCCCTGATGAATGGAAAAGTGCTGTGATAAAACCTTTGTTGAAGAAGAAAGGTCTCCCACTTGAACTGCAAAACTATCGCCCAGTGTCAAATTTAACATTCCTCTCCAAAATTCTTGAAAAAGCTGCACTAAATCAAATCAACAAGCCTATTGAAGCTAACAATCTCCTCCCAGCTTACCAAAGTGCCTATAGAACATATCATGGGGTTGAAACAGCAATGGTCAAAATGTATAATGATCTTTTGGAAACCATAGATGAAAATCAAATAACAATCGTGGTCATGATCGACTTGAGTGCAGCGTTCGATACCATCGATATCCCGATACTGATTCAAATCCTTCAAGATGACTTTGGTATACATAGCACTCCCTTGAAATGGATAGAATCTTATCTCACGAACAGAACAATGAAAGTTTTAGTCGAACAGTCAGCATCTGACACGGAGCCACTAAGGTTTGGTGTCCCGCAGGGTTCTTGTGCCGGACCTGTGATCTTTACCCTGTATATATCGGCTCTTAACCGAGTGGTGCAGAAATATCCAGCTGATCTCTATGGATACGCGGACGACCACAAGATTGCGTTAAAAATTCAAGCGGGAAATCCTCAAAATGAGACAACTGTTCTTCAACAACTCGACAGTTGTCTAAATGAAATCATAAAATGGATGACAACCTTCAAACTGAAAATGAATCAGTCTAAAACTGAAATTATTATGTATGGAACAAGACAACAGTTAGCGAAATTGGACATCACAAGTGTAACGTTGGTGGGTGTGACGTAAAATGCGTCGATCACGTCAGAGACCTAGGTGTAACTATGACCAATACACTCAACTTTGACCATCACATTCAGAAAAAGTGTCAGATAGCTCATGTACAGTTACGAAACCTTAGGGCTATACGGAAACATCTCACACAGAAGTCAACTGAATCATTAGTGCATGGATTGGTTCATTCTCACATTCACTTCTGCAACAGTTTATTTACAGAAATTCCAGCCTACCAAATCAATAAACTACAGCGAGTCCAAAATCATGCCGCTAGAGTAGTCAAGAATGCTTCCTATGAAAAACCAAGTACCGAACTTCTGAAAGAATTACACTGGCTTCCAGTTAAGGCTAGAGTCACATTCAAAGTTTTAGTAATAGTCTTCCGTGTCATCAATGGTACAGCTCCAGTATATCTGAGGGAAATGTTTGTACCTACTCGACAACGATACAGACTTCGCTCACAATGTGACACTAACTTTAACATCCCTAGACGGCGAACAAAACTAGCAGACAGATCTATGGCAGTCGTTGGTCCCAAATGGTGGAACGATCTGCCTAGCTATCTGAAAAACATTCAGTCTGAAGCCAGCTTTAGATCAAAACTGAAAACACATTTATTTAGGCAGTTTTATGAACAATGAGGGTGTCTTGTTAAAATACAAAATATTCAGAAGTGGTGTAAAATAGTATTTATATATGTCCAAATCTTTAAATCTAAGTTCTAGAATCCTGTTCATATTTTGTATGTATATATGTTAAATGTGTGTTATGTAATTGTAAAGCGCAATAGAATATTTTATAATTTTTGCGCTATATAAATGCCATGTATTTGTATTTGTATTTATTTAGAGGTATCAGTCTGGACACAATGGAGTGACAATTTTGGATTTGGTCAACAGAGTAGGACAAGAACTATTACACAGCCTTCGATAGGAGCCGGATGGAAAACTCCAGAGCTTGAGGAAGTCCGCTACACAGGTGAGATTTACGGTATATTACCTGGTTTTAATGTTTTAATGTGACAAAATGAAGCACTCTCTTTACAAAATCACGTCGTTGGGATACAATATGTCTATTTCATTTTTTTCCAAAAGCTGGAAGGTATGTTACTTACTGAATTTAAAATCATTTTCAAAATAGTAAATTTAAAACAATAATTAGGTATCATTTCGTTGCCAAGAACGTCTTTTTGTCAAGTGTTGAGGCATCAAAGCACGACATTATTTGGCTAAATTAAATAATTTGATTACGTTATGATATTTGATACATCACCTAGACAAATAAAACATTTGTTTGTAACTTCTTTTTTAAGATAGACTTTAAGTGAACATTTTTACATTTTTATACATTTGGTTGCATAATATGTATGGCTGTTTTTGTTGTTGTTTCTTTCATATTAGAAGTTAAATGATTTATCTTAGTCTCATATTTACATATAAATTGTATAGTGGTAGAGACTAAGTTTTGGTTTTGGGCTTGCTCACTTGATTCACGAACACTTGAGTCCAAATAGATAATAATATTATATTATCTGTACATGAATTTGTTGATAATAAAACACTGAATATATTTACATTTTACCTATATTGAGAATACCTGTAAGATATTAGAATAGCGCCATTTGCAAATGATGCACAATGATATTCCATAAGCCTCCAATACGCACAAAAATCATTTATAATTACTGAAAGTAGGTGTCTCATTGAGTCTACTTTTCAATAGAATAATCGCAAACAGTTTCAGTAACAGAAATGTCTTAGGATCGTAATTATTTTAAGGATCCACATTTCATTCAACTGCATTTAAAGAATATTTATCCATGGTATTTGCTAACCCAGAGCATGAAACCATTATACATGTAAGAGTCGTGTCAGGATGATGAACATAGCAACAGAAATTTTCAATAGACAAACAGTTTCAATGCTGTATTATTTTACTAGAAAATAGATAAATATATTCGACATTATTCAAGACAACAAAATGTGGTTCATTGTGTTTAAAATTTAGAAAATAACATTTCTTCATGTATGACTGAAACTTCCTTCCTAAACAGCACCAACAATCTTTTTCAATTTGTTTCTTGTTTTCTTTAGGTATTGTACCTAGTGTAGAAGCAACAGCAAAAAACTTTGAAAACTACTTTGTACGAGCAGATAGAAAATATCGTAAGGACAATCAAATAGGAAAAGTGGAAACTCCAAACGAGAAAGGGCTGACAAGAGACCTTGTCATCATTATGGATAGCTCAGGAAGTATTCGCAACGGTCCATTTCAGGACGCAAAGATCCAGCAAGCAAACTAATTGGCCTGCTATGTCCATCCGACAAGCCATTTGACAAAGTTGTCGGACAACCCTATCAATACAATCAGGCTGCTATGCTCACTTATTCACATATTGTTGAGGAAACCTTTGACTTTAAGCGCTACAATACAACCTCAGATATACAGAATGCAATCTCTAAAGCCACATTCTTCGATAGTGGTACTAATACAGCAGAAGCTTTCAGGAGAGCAAAGGGACTCTTCACAACTGCCAAAGGTATTAACATCTTTCGAACAATGTTTTATTTCTTTTATGACTTGCTGGTAAATATGTTTAGCACGTGTTCATGTGCGACTTGACGTCAAACTTGAAATCACATTATATTTTGCATGTATTACAGACATTCTAAAGACAAACTACGTGGAAGCGAAAAATTTATTACATGTATATACATGTATTATTTTGAAAAGAATTTCCGATTGTTTTGTATTAATTTTCAGTCGCATTCAAATGTTGTTTTGTACCAGTTCAATTTTATTTGATAATAAAATACTGAAGGCATGAAAAACATACTATTTTCCTTATTTAATTAATTGTTGATAAAAGAATAAATCAACAGTTATTTTGGTAGTCAAAATATATTCATGAGAATACATAGCACTCTGTTTTTGCTGTTTGCAGGTGCAAGAGATCCTGCTCGGGCAAAACGTGAAGTACTTATCCTGACAGATGGTCAATCTGACAATGCTGCTAACACATTTGCTGCAGTTGAATCTCTTAAACGCGTTGCTGATGTGTACGGGCTGATGACTGGGAGCTTTTCATCAGGTGGGATGAAAGAACTTACGAAATACGTTTCTGCACCAATTAATGAGCACCTGTTTTATGTACAGAATTACCAAGTTCAGGGAAAATTGGTGGCGTACATTCAAGACAGTAAGAAAGCTTTGGGACCAAAGTGGTGTGCAACGTTTGATATATGAGTTGAATTGATTTGATACTGAGGATAACTTACTTTATTTTATCATCAAGTAGAAATTGTACATACCTTTTTACGAATTGATCAAATGATTGTTGCCAATATAACCTTAACATTTCTTTACCATGGAAAAATATGGACATAGAATCAAAACTTATTCTCATCGTTTAAGGCAAAACTGTTTTAAGTAGACCTTTGTTCACACTGGATTCCTCACTGAACGCAAACTTTGACTTATGAATCTGCCTGACGGCAAATATCAAACATCGAAACCTTAGTCTATTTAATTAATATTGGAGTGTAGATTTACAAAAACTATCTGGAAATGTATAGAACAGAAACTATGTAATAGCACAACAAAGCTGCGTACTAATTTTACACTTGATGTACTTTTTTGCTTATACAAACAGACTTACGACATTCTTTGAAACAAAATGAGCAATTTGGAAAAACCGAAAAAACTATAAATGATATATGACAGTCTATGACTTTCTTTTTCAGAGTTTTTTGAGATATAAAAATCAAATCTTTTATAAATGTATAAACTGTGGATTTTCTTAAACATTTTTGATAAAAAGATTATTTACTTAAACTTGACATTTTTGGCTTTGGATAAGATATTTTTTGCTAAAGTCTATGTTTTCTTATTGACCAAATATAGAATTAAGACTTTAAAATATTTGTCATTAAATAACAACTTTTAAATTTGCTACATAAATGACATTATAAATGGAAAGAACGCATGGCTTCAGTACAGATGTAGTTCTGTTTCGCTTTTCGAATAGCGAATTATTTGTTTCATATGAATTAATATCAAGTTATTATACTAAAGTTTTGACTGTTTAAATAGTGTCTGATAAGTTCGTCTTAAAAAACTTTTTTTTTTTTGCTTATAATAAGCAGTTTAAACTTGCCATGCAAAAGGAGATTCAAATGTAGGCAAGAAATGTTTAAAACGAGGTTGCTGTCATACACGTTCTCAGCTTTATTGTTTTTGAAATATAAATGTTTCAATATGTTCAACATAATATTCGAAACTTGTGTTAAAAAGCATCATCTTTTTTGCAACACAGTACAATACTCCGAATATCGTTATTGTGAATTTTATTTATTACATAAATCCTTTTATTGTTGTATGGCTAGTAGGCGAATGTCCCTCGAACCTTATCATGCCAATGACGAGCTGCCACTTCATTTGAATGCCTTAAATTTAAACAAAGGCAAAATGAAAAGTATTGAAGATTCGCAAAAGGCAAATTCATTTTGGTAATATCTAAATTGAGAACATGCAGCAGTTGAAAACAATTTTCATTAGTAAAAGCTTGATGAAAGATTAATACTGGCTAAAATGTTAGAAACTTCAGGATAAATCCATATATTTTGACAATTGGATAAATGTTATCAAAAGGGCCGTGAAACCCCAGATGACCCGGTTTCGAACTTGAAATAGATTACATTAAGGCAATCATTGTGACAGCTTTTTGCAGATCGGATGGCCAACGATTTGACCTATATACATTTTTACTCCAAATATTTTACTTGACCTAAATGTCATCAAAACAAACTTTCACACTTAGTGTCGTGTAGACAAGGAAAAACTGCTTGCCTTCTACAGTGCAAACAACGTTTTTCTAGGATATGACCTAATGAAATAGAATATTTTAACTCAGATGATCAAGTTTCAAACTTGGCCTAAGTGTTATCATGACAAGTATCCAATTTTGCGTGTAAATCTGGTATAAAAATGCTGACTCTATGATGTTAATAATGATGTTGTAAGAATTGACTAATAAACGTTAGGGGTTGACCCAAAATGACCGTGTCCTAAACTTGACCTACATTTCATCAGTACCATCATTCAAGTTTAATGTAGGTTGAAAATGTTGCCAGTGGGTTTTTTTAATATTGAAATATTAAATTAGTTTTTTACCAAAGATGTCTAAGTATCAAACTCGTCCGAGATCTTATTGAGGGTAATACTCTGACCCCAAGCTTCATAAAGATTGGACAAAAAGTGTGACTTGTTAACAATGAAATGACTGATGATTAACAATTAATGACCGACACAGACCAACCACAATAACCCAGCTTGAGCATCTTGTGCTCAGGTGAGATAAAGATTTAGTGTTGATTAGATTAGATACGAAGTCGAAGAATAAATTGGGGCCTCCTTGGCCGAGTGGTTAAAGTCGCTGACTACAAATCAACGATGTGGGTCCGACCCTATTACGTGGCGTTGAATTCTTCGTGTGAGAAAGCCATCCAGCTGGCTTACGGAAGGTTGGCGGTTCTACCCAGGTGCCCACCGCCCGTGATGAAATAATTCTCGGAGGGGCACCTAGGGTCTTCCTCCACCATCAACGCTGGAAAGTCGCCGTATGACCTGAATTGTGTCGGTGCGACGTTAACCACACCCCCCCCCCCCATAAAAAAAACCTAACAAACTACTATATCTGTTGAATCACCTATATAGGATTCTTTTTTTTTCAAAAAAAAAACAACAAAACAATTGCAAAAACATTAGGGTCAACCTGAAATAAAATGATTGGTCAGATAACCAAAACAATACTATTTTTTTTTAGGTCAAAGGGAAATCACATCCTATTCCGTTTATGATCATACCGATCTGTTTCTTTGCTTTTAAAGGGTCAACGTGTTCATTTTTTTACTTTTAATTGCTTAAAATATTCATTGAACAATACATTATGTCTATTTTTATACAGCGTTGTGTAAAATGTATTACTTTGGCACTTTAATATAGTTATTAATGCATTTATAATGTTATTTACTATAATTAAATCTCAAACAAATGTAATATCACAATTTGTTTGACCCTTTTTTATTCCATTTCTTATTCCATTTCTTATTCTTCTGTTTATCTGAGCCACTGATCCGCAAGTTATAATGATTCCTGAATATTTTGCCACACAACAATTCCATCGGACTACTTCCAAATCACTTGTAGTACAAATGCCTATATTTATAGCTGAGAAAGATGTAATTACTATACGGTTATTTAGTCATGGCATATTGAAATTATTTACCAATACATGCCTTGTTTCTGAATGTGCGCAAAAAAGAACTTCAAACGATTGTCAGAAAAGACAGCGCACTCAACTATTTCGATGCTTGATATAATAGTGAAATAAGGCATAATAGTAAGTGTTTTTGCAACTTAAGTTTATTCAGTCGCACCTTTACGTTATGCTGTTTTTATCACCGAGTTTCGCAGCTCACTTAACACCCTAGCGACAATATTTACTCATCTTGATAAGAATTGCGGACGCTCGATGACATTTAAATCGCCAACCTAGAGTATGGCATATACTGCTGGTAAAGTTTAATTTGGCCCGAATTATTTGATAAGTATCAGCTAAATAGATAAATGTCAACAGTGGAACTGCTTTAAAACCAGAATGCATTTTGATAATCCAGATCGCATCGTGTGCATGTGTTCGGGTTTAACTTTTTTTAACATTTTTGTCAGTCACATAAACGACGGTATCTACTTAGATTAGCTAGCACTATGCCTAACTTCATTGTACTTCACGCCGATGACACAAGATATGATATACCACCTAGTCACATTATACCGACACCAGACGGACCAGTCCTATAACTATCCTATTAATGCTCAGCGTCAGGAAGAAGCTACTAGTTCTATTTTTCACATCTTTGGCCTGATTCAGCAAGGGTGCGAATCCACGACCTCCCGCACTCGAAGCGGATGCTTAATTGCTAGGCTAGCGAGCCGGTTTGCATATCACATCTGAACAAGGGCAACTACAATTTGTTTAAGGCAAGTAATGTTGTAACTGAAATTACCAGCTCAAAGCTGGTCAAATCATGCCGGTTTCGAACTTGACCTAGATTTTGTAGAAACAAGCATTCTGGCTAGGTGTTCCATATAAACCATGTAAAAATGTTAACAAGAAGTAATAAAAGAAAAGTATTCACTAATACTTTGTACTACGTCAATTGAAATATTAAAAAATATGGCAAATACATAACAATTACCGAAAATATGCAGTTACAAAAAGGTGATAAAATTATGTTCATAGCAAATATATTGTAACCAAAGTCGTTATGATCATTTAAGATAGAGATTAACTATCTATCTATCTATCTTCGTTTACTGATTAACTCCCCTTCCGGGTATAATTAGCAGATGCGCAGTCAGTGCAAGAGAAAGATTTTTACAAAAGTATTGACAGTGAGAAAGTGAGACTGAAAACAGTTAAAAGTGTTAGATATACAGACAAGAGTAGTAAAATCAGCTTAACAGGCACTTTGCTACAGCTAATTGCATGTATGTTGGCATACTGCCTGCTTGAAAGATTCAAGCGTAGGCAGGAGAACAGTTTCAGATGGGAGGTTGTTCTATAAGAACAGAGTACTTGGAAAAAGGGAAAATTTGTAACAATTGGAAACTGTATGGATTTTTCTATAGGCCAGGGTGTGTGTGTCTGTGTGTGACGAGTCGGTCTCCTTGGTCTCTCAAATATGCTCGGACAGGAATAGCTACTAGTGAATGGACAATATTGTTGAACATAGTTAATTTTGCATCAGTTCGTCTGTTCTCCAAAGATATTAAACTGAGAGAATTTTGCATATCTGAGACAGTGTCGTATGTGGAATAGTTGTTGTATATCCATCTGATTGCTCTTCTTTGTATCATTTCTGTCTTATTGATATTAAATGTAGTGTAGGGTGACCAGACTGAGGAAGAGTATTCTACCTGAGGCCTGACAAGAGTTTTATATGCTGTTTCTTTAACCTTCTTGTTTTTGGTTTGGATGTTATGTTTCATGAAACCAAGTGTTATGTTTGCTGTTGTGCAGACTTTGTTAATATGAGTGTTAAAAGAGAGGTCGTTTTACCTGGTAAAATGGGAGGAAATATTTGATGCAATAATGTGTTCTGTCAGTGTACAAAGAATACAGGTTAATGGTGATAGGACGATAGTTGGATGGATCACTCGGGGGTCCTTTCTTGTAAAGAGGAGCAACATTTCCTTTTTTCCAATCTGATGGCAAAGTACCTATTCTAAGTGAACATGTTCCTGCCGTAACCTTGAAAAAAGCATTTTGTTATAAACATGGAACACTTTGCTTACAGCACATACTTTTAAAATAACAAAATTTGGTGTTACTTAAATGTATTTGGTTAAAAAATATTTATTCGTCAGAATGTTTAGAAGCACGTCACAATAGAACAGTTTTACATAATATAAAAATTGGATTGGACTGAAAGCTTAAACTCCTTTAATGTATCTTCAAGTATTTGTTAGCCCTTTGTGATCTCGGCCGTGCCGGTTATTATGAAAGTGAGAAAAAACTTTTCTTTACATGAACTGCCCACGATAACATACAAGGTCATTCCGACACCGTGGTGACTAGGTCATTAAACTGTTATAGTATTTTTGCACATAGTTATTTCTTTATTTGAAGGGTTACTGTAATTAAGCCAACTTATTTCCACAATTAGGTCTATAAGATACCACATCTTATTGTCTAAATATCTGTTAAGGGAACAGACAGCTTAATTCTAAATACAGTTTTTGTAGCAAATGGCTTAATTAGGGAATTTTTGTATGTACACTTTCTCTCCAGGTATGCAACTGTATTATTTGCTATTTTTAGAGCATTTAGTTCCATTACTACTGGGTTTACTGACATGTAGCTTTCTGAAATGACATACATGTTATGGATTTCTGGTTCATTTATGTCTTAGTTGTTTTTATATATGTTCAGTATTATCTTATAAACACTTATCATGTCCATCAAGACAATCCAGTTTCTATAAGGATTAGTTTCAAACTTGTAAAAGAAGTAGCAATCATCGTTTCAATATCAAATATTATACATTAGTAAGAAATGGATAATACTTTTTAGTTCCATCTAAGTCTGAATTAGTTTATCTTAAGTAAGTTATAAACTATAACATAGGTATAATTGCTCAAGACGACTCATGCAAATAATAACTATGACAGTATGTTATCTGGCCGAACAGGACAGACACAGATTGCGCAAAACGTTCAGCAAATAAATACACATGTCCTTAAACAGAGCAGCATTCATGTAGTTACTACACTCCTGTTATATTTTGTTTCTGTTCGATCAGGAAGTAGGTGTAAAGTTTATATTTGTAATTCATTGCTCCAGTTTTAAATTAGTTTTAGGGTCTCCTGCTGTTGTTTTTGTACGTTATGAGTTCATCATACGGACAGACGGAGCCCGCCGGTAAATTAATCGAATTGAAGCTCACTATTGTGTTATTTAAACATTTATCTACTTATTTCAAAACCATATATTACGTCTGTTTCTTCAGCTATTGCATTGCGATTACCCCGGCGTCTGCGTCTGCGACGTTTGTGGACACACTGTTAATGAGTCTCAGTGTGCTAATATTTCAGTTATTGTTCATCAAAACTGCATTGCAACTTCATACATGTGTTTCCCATTATAACAGCAATTAAGTGACATATGTTCCAGAACTCTTGCATTATATTTGATGAATTGTTCATATTTAATTAGTCATTTTTAATGCGATTGTCAGCACGTAAGTAAGTCAGTAACCTCATATTACAGCTAATTAAACCTCACACACTTCTTTGCCATGGTGATACCAACTGAATAACAAATGTTTCCTAACTATTGCTTTCATTTGATAAAAATATGCTCCTTTTGTTGAACTTAGCCATATATTTCCCTTTTTTTAACAATATACTGTTAGCGACTGTCAGCAAGTCAGCATTTATTTACTTTTAGTTTTTTATGTTTTGTTGATATTGTCTCCTAGTTTATTGTCATCAGCCTCGCCCACATTTCTTACCCTCTTATCAAATCCCCACCTACCCTTACATCCAATCCCTACCCACCTCACATCCCCAAAAGTTGTCTTTTGTATTTTCAGTGCTTTATGATTTTTTATATATTTTTGTCTTCATATTCCGTCACCTCTTCCACTCCTCAATGCATTACTCTTCACCCCAACCACCCCATATAAAAATAACGTTTATTGTGTTCCGTCAGCCCTCCCCGAACACCTTACCCCCCCCCCCCCCCCCAAAAAAAAAAAAAAAAAAACACAAACCACCCCCCAACCTCCCCCCTTCCCCCCCCCCCCCCCCCACCCCCCACTTGCACCCGCACATTCACACAAACAATAAAAAAGTATTTTCAGTTTCTTGATATTGCCTCCATCACTCCCGTTGTCACATATCCTACCCTTGCTCCACAAAGATTTAAGGTCATTATTTTCATGGATATACAAATATAACGCAAACATTCACCATAACAAGATGAAGTGTCATAGGTCTAGGTCATACTAAGAGACCATTTTGTTGACCTTCTGTATTTTTATGCAAACATGGATATTCAAATAAGTTAATCTTAACAAGACGACGTGCGCGTGCAACATCCAGACCCCTAACTTAAGGTTAAGGACACATTCAGAGGTCTAAGATTTAAGGTCATTTTTCTTGTCCGCCCCGTAACTTGTTTATGCATGCTAGGATATACAGATAACATGGTGAAAATAACAACCATAACTAAACATCGTGTAGTTTGCAACATTAAGACCCCTAGCTCAAAGATCAGATGTCATTTTAAGGCCCCAACCCCTACCTTAAATGTCGAGGTCACACTTAGAAATAAAGAAATACATACTGTTTTGTGTTCGGTCTATAACTTTTGTATAAATACATGTATATTCATATACATTGGTACAAACATCCACTATTACTTGATGATATGTTGAGTTTACGATCTAGCTTCCTAACTTAAAGGTCAAAGCTCAGAGGTAAAAAAAAAATGCTTATTCTTTCTTGTTCAGTTTATAACTTCTGTATATTTGGACAGATATATGGATATTCAAATAGCTTAGCATAAACAGTCATTAAAAGAATACTTCACATTTCCAAGGATCAGCTAAGACGTGGATATAAGAAAGAGCAGAAATATCATAGACACAGGAGTGCTTTTACAATCAAAGATGGTATCTTATACAGACAAAGCCAGATAGACGATCAAACAGTGTTCCAGTTAGTTTTGCCAGAAAACTACTGGGAATGGGCCATGAAAGGACTCCATTATAGTGAAGCAGATATTCTTTTTGCCAGGCCTAGAAAAAGATATCATCAGGACGGTTCAAACCTGCCTCAACTGCCTGAGAAGAAATTCTTCAAATAAGCCCAAAACACACCAGTCTATGAGAGGACCAAGGGCGGTTACGAGAACATACTAGTTATCACAGACCACTTCACACGCTACGACAAAGCAATTCCTAATCACACACAAACAGCACAGACGACTGCAAGATTCCATTTCAGAGCTTTAGAACTTTTTCTTACACTACGGCTTTCCGGCAAGACTACAAAGTGATCAGGGAAGAAACGTCGAGAGTAAAGTCATCTGGGAACTGTGTAACAGTGCATCGGTGGAGAAGACGAGGACAACGCCCTATCACCCCATGGGAAATGCGGTAACTGAGCATTTCAATACAACCTTGCTTTGAATGATAGATATTTTGGAACCAGCCGAAAAGGCCAATTAGAAGGAATATATTAAACCACTAGTTCATGCCTACAACTTCACTCGACAAGAGTCCAACGGCTTCTCTCCACATTACCTTCTCTTTGGATGGCACACATAACTGGATATAGTTGCATTTCTTGGAGTGAAAGACTCAATTGTACAAGCCAGCAGCAAAAACAACTATGCCGCCAAAACAAAGAAGCGTCTAGAACTCGCCTACCAAGTAGTCAAGCAGAATTCGGACAAGCGATTTTGGTCGCTATAATAAGCACTATGACAGCATGGTGGGACATTTTACGAGTTAGTGAGTGTTAATAAAAAATATGACTCCAAAGGGAAACCTGGATAGCAAGTGGCTACGGAAACGATGCCTTGTTACAGACATCCCAGATCAAAAGTTTACAGGGTACAGAAGGAAAAGGACAATGAATTGGTGAAAATCTACACAGGAATCTTCTCCTACCCCCTGAACTCCGTTCCTTATGAAGATAGCATCCAGGAATCATCAAAACTCAACCAGGGACAGGTAAATACAACACCAGAAGCAGAGAAGACCAAGGAGGACAATAAACCACCAGAAACAGAGCCAGACAGTGGTTTAGAGACGACTGTTTGTTTGTTTGTTTGTTTTGGGTTTAACGCCGTTTTTCAACAGTATTTTAGTTCTGTAACGGCGGGCAGTTAACCTAAACAGTGTTCCTGGATTCTTAACCAGTATAAACTTGTTCTCCTCAAGTAACTGCCAACTTCCCCACATGAATAAGAGGTGGAAACCGAATGATATCAGACACAATGTCTTTTATTAAATCGTCACGGAGAACATACGCCCCGCCGGGGGATCGAACTCACGACCCCGCGATTTGTAGATCTGCGCTTTCCCTATTGAACCAAACGGACGGGTTCAGAGACGATTGAGACAGTCGCGAAGTACATTATACCACCTAGGCGGAGACCATTACTATAGCTCTATGTCAATTTTCCCGACCGGCACAGCCATCTAACATCACACATGTTACTTGTGACGGTAAATCCAAGAACAATTCTACTGATAGGTCCAGCCTAGTTTCTGATATTTGGCGGGTTACACCTGGTATTAATAACTCAAGTTTTTCTAGATCTATGTCTTATTATAATACTGGATCTCAGATTTGTACAATCAGACAGAACCAAACCACAGTGATTTTTCCTTTTCAGGTCATAGGTCTGAGCCTTTTGGTACAGACGCCAGCCGGCATGTTTCGCTGCAATCTACAGAGTCTACAGAGTCGACTGTACATCAGCGACCACAAAGACAAAAGAAACCTCTGGAACTGTTTAGTAATTTTTTTTCCGTAACTGCAAATATTGATAAATTGAAATTTATTTAGTATGACAGAGGAGATTATAACGGATTCAATTTTCAGTATTCCTTTGGTACTGATCTTTAAATTATCAAATAGAAAAAGTGGAAACTCCACAGATCGCTCAACACAACAAAAACAAAAATGTTGCAGGCTCGGTTTGTTTGAGCCTGTTCATGGACGGTAGTAGAAATGCATGCTACCGTCCACGCCCTCTAGCCCCGGGTTGAGCAGAACTCAACATTTACACAAGTTAAAAGTACAAAAAAACAATTAAGAGACATCCGGATTGTCTACGGAGGTGCCTGACTCGTAGTGGAATCATGAAAGCGGTATGTCCAGTAAAATACGTAATATTAATTCGTGGACACGATTTCGGGTTGTAAAACGGCAATTTCTGGGTATGATCTGATTTTCTTTAACATATGATGGGAATTTACTTCTTCGTTGATAAATTTCGTGGACTGACTAACACGAATCCGAAATGTCCCCACGAATTAATGATTCACATAATGGGTTTGCCCTAAACGAGAAAACAATGGGCAGAACTAAACAAACTGGAATTTAGAAAGGGGATCTGAGGTTATGGAGCCTGCATATCAAGTTTTAGACTAAATACATGTTATGTTTCAGTAGAATTTGTATTTCTTCTGATTATTCATTTTCAGGCATCTAAGATGAATGTATACATGTAACACAAGAGCAGTGTGTTACAAGTTATACATTGTGATTTGATTATGTTTTTGCACACAATTCACTTTATGTAGCATTTCCAATCTTGTTTAAAAACAAGGATGAATATCCAACATGTAAAGCCAAGTTCTAAAAACGCAGCCTCCCAAAACGTAAACCCAGCACGCGAACGCGCACACGACCAACACACACACACACAACCACCCCCCACCCATCCCCCACCACCCCAACCCCCAGAGTCAAACACACCCAGGACAAAACAGTAAAAAAAGAGGAGAACAATAGCGGGCACCGCTTGAGAGCGGCAGACATGTAATGTAAAACACATGGTCATGTATATTTATATAAATGAAATCCTTGAGAACCTAAAACACATGTACTCGATGCTTTTGCTGCAGACAGAGCAACAAGGGAAACACCTTAAGGGCCCGCCCGACAAAACAGGCCAGAAGACAGAAATCAAAATAGCTCCGTCCCGGTGGGATTTAAGAATAATCTATCGTAGAGTCCTCCATTTGTTCCTTCAGACACAATCAAAGAGGAAAGCGTAGCGTCCAACTGTAAAGGGTTGAACACCAAACGTGCGGTGTGTCTCAAAACAGTGGGATCATAACCTTTTTTAATCAAACATTCTTTTACAGTCAGTTTCATGTATTATTTTTACCGCTGTTCCAAAGTTATTTGGTACTGAATCTGTAATGGATAACCTTTCCATTTTCGTATTTTTGTTTATGTTAATTTAACCGCCTCGGTAGCCTAGTGGTAGAGCGTCCGCTTCGAGTGCGGGAGGTCGTGGGTTCGATACCCGGCCGCGTCATACCAAAGACGTAAAGAAATGGTACTAGTAGCTTCCTCGCTTGGCGCTCAGTATTAAGAGGATAGTGCTAGGACTGGTCAGCCCGGTGTCAGTATAATGTGACTGGGTGGGGTATCATGCCACGTGTCTACGGCGTGATATTCTAGTGAGGCAGCATGATAAAGTTGGGCATTGTGCTCACTGCTACAAGTAGACACCGTCGTTTATACGACTGAAAAGTTGTTGAAAAAGACGTTAAACCCAAACACACACACACACACACACGCCCACGCGCGCGCGCGCGCACACACACACACACACACACACACACACACACACACAGAATATTAAAGAAAATTAAACATAAGAAAGATGTTGAAAGGAAAATAATACTTCTTGTGCTTGCATGTTAGCTAACTTTTCGGTTGAAACTAAACTAATTTACTTTTATTTACACTGTCCCATGTCTTTGGAACATGGTGGGGGTAAGAGTGAGGTTAGGTGCACCATAAACCGGTTTAAGTTCGAGTGGTGTTTTTGCCACTGACTGTTCCAAGGCGGTGCCCCACTGTGTTCCTTTGTTTGTTCGTTTCGTCTTATTGTATGTGTGGGTGGGTGATATGACGTGTTCCTATATTTGTGGCCATTAAGTGGCTGTGCATGTGGTAGCACGCGTTATACGACTGAATGGAAGGTTACGTCCGAGAGAGCTACAGTTTATTTGGTCGTGGAAATTCCTGGTTTGTTAGAATTTTTCTTGATTATTTAGATGCCAAGTAAATGCGTTTAACAAACATCCTTGTTTGTCGTTACATCAGAAAGTCATAATACATTCTTAAAAATTCTAAACAAACATCCTTGTTTGTCATTACATTAGAAGGCCATAATACATTCTTAGAAATTCTCTTCCTATTTGGATAAACGGAAACTTTTAAAATAGCCAAGAATAGCTAAGCTCTTTCATCCTCTTTTTCGAGAATGTTCCTGTCATTAGTCCGTACACGTCAACTACCTTCTGCAGTTCTTTCACAGCAGCCAGCGTCTGTGAGAATCAGTACTTCTCGCTTTACCAGTGATTTATCTCTAGCACCTGAATAGATAAGGCAGGTATATACTAAAATTCATTTTTGAATTAACAAACATCCAGGACGCAAAGACAATTCGATTTCAACCATTAACAACATATAATTTGTGGTATCCGAAAACAATATTATTTGTTAGAATGATATAACATCTTTCCTGAAAGCATTAAAGAAACTTGGGGAAATATGTCAAAATTATGATAGTAATGGTAGGATTTTGATGTTACTTGTTTAAAATATATATGCTCATGACAACAAAAATAATGCCACGTGGCATGCACTGCAGATTGAAATATATACTAAAGGAAATACATTGCCTTTATTTGACTGGAACACCAAACATGCGGTGTGTCTCAAAACAGTTGGAGCATAGCCTCTTTTAATTAAACCTTCTTTTACAGTCCGTTTCATGTATTATTCATGACCGTTGTTCCAAATATATTTGGTACAGAACATGAAATGGATATGTTTTTAAATGTACACGTAACTGTTCCTTTAATTAAAAAAATCAGTATCCGCCTTTAATATGCTAAATTTGGTATATCTGTTGCAGGTACATTAATTCAACGGTTATTTCATTTATGCATAAATTTGTTATTTAACTTTAATTTCAGCATATAAATCCCATTACTATTAGTTTATACATAATTTATTTTAGGTCGATTGTGAAGGAAGTTTTACAACTTATTTTTAATTACTCTCGACACCTCATTCCTGATGGAATCGATCGCCACGAGGGTATTACTATTGAAGATGGCGTGTAACAGCAACAACAAAATTTCTTCGATTTTTTTTTCGATATGTCCTTTTGAAATATTTTTGCATAATGTAATAAAATTTTATTGCATCTTACTGAAAGGGACTATTTCAAATTCGATTCAGTATTTATAGGTGAAATTGTTTGAGATATTCTTTTCACAAGATTTTCAGTTCTCTAAATTCTAAATGTTGAGATCTAAAACATACAGGTTCATATTGGGTACTATCGTATTGTAGTTTTTGTAGATAATTTATAGTTGTAGTATAATGAAATGTCAAGAGACATTTTCTCCTACATGTAGCAGGGGAGAATGTCATGGGTCGTAATTTTTATAGACTTCTTCATACTTAATTATAGTAACGTGTGTCGTGCATTAAGTCTTTTTCCTGAGCGGGAAACTAATACTTAACCCTCGCGTACGCGTCTGCTACCTTTTATAATGTTTGTATCGTCTGCTGTTTAATTGAATCGGGGATCCTCGGTAATGTACGTTGTATCAAGGAAATTGACGGAGGTTCTCGAGGCAATTCATCCGTGTGTTTGTCTGTGCAGTCTTCATGAACACTTGTCATGTATTTCCAATCGTTTTGTTCGTCTTATGTGTATGTATTAGGAATAGAATGAGATAAAATATTATTTTTGTCTATACTTTTGATGCTCCCACACATTTATAGCGTTGCTGCTGTCCGTACGAAATCGCGTGGGTCCAACTATTCCTACACTATTAGCCTTATTTGCTTCAAACTGTCACAGATGAACAAGCTTGATGTGCAGATTACCATAAAGGAAGGAATTGTTTCTGTTAATATTTTACTGTAGTTATGGCCATTTGATATTTATTTCTATATAGAGGATGGCACGATATGTGGCGGCATCCGTGTCCTATGGACACAATTCTAGTTAATCTTTTCACTTTGCACCACCAAATTCCTTCGGGCATCAGAAATGTCTTTGTACTCTTACGAGTAAGACAATAAAGTGTTTGTAGAAACCTGATTAAACTCATTTTGAATTATTTATTTATTTATTTGAATTGATTCAACAAACACCGTGGTAAGATAATTTAAAATTTAATTTGTATTTCTTTACACAACGTGTTAATCATTATTTGTGCAATTTTGTACTACATGTACTTTCATTCTTTATCACGATTGCCAATTTTGTTATATGTATTAGGCATTTATGTGACGGATAATAAGGAAGAACAAACGTACGCAAGGAGTTTATTGCTATTTGTTAACCCTCTGACAAATATAACAGAAGAACAGAATAAATATGTGACCGAAATCTGCATGGTATCAATTTATTGATACTGTATAAACATGCAATTTGAAAGACATTTACATGTTTTATCGCCCGTCTTGTTTCTGTCAAAAACAATCAAAATTATGGTTCAAACGTTTTTAACTACTAAACTACTAAACTGTGCACGTGCCAGAAGTACACATTTTTTAATTCGATAGTATATATCTCATTCAGTATATCGTATGTTATCGTAGAGGGATTGATCCCCAAGCAACGAAAATCGGTAGAATCAATTCCCTAATATATCTGCAGCCTTTCATTCTTATTAAAAAGGTCTGATACTCCTACTTATTTTCTTGGAATTTATCTTCGAACGCAGTGTGTGACTGGGATAAAATGGTCTTCCTTAGATGACGTGCTTATTACTCATAGACTGTTGGTCGTTAGTGATGTTTTGTGATGAAAATTGCTATTAATTTGGCTGCCTCAAATTTGCTGAAACGATATTTTATTTCTTGCTTGTTTAATGACTTTGTAACACTGACAATAGCCGGGCTTATAAATTCTAAAATACGACCGAACCTTGCACATTTTAGTAGAGACTTAAAATAATACATTTCTTAAAGAACAATACCAGAAGATAAATTTTGGATATGGAACACTCGAATTAGTCAACCATGACAGCCTGGGTAAACTGTTTTATGACGTCATCTTTCGAACTATTGAATTTGTAAAAATAATTTGATCATGTTCAGCAACGTTTAAAATTGTATCGCCCTTTTCGAAATTTCTAATAATCTGGTGACACAACAATTGGGCTATGTAGAGCTTCTCAAAGCTACATTATTTTAAGAAATATCAAAGAAAGGTTACTTTTTGGAATAATTTGCATGAACAGGGATAAATAATCTAAAACGACGTATCACATTTATTAAAATTTACATCCTGTTTTCAAACAATGACATTTTTTTTTTATAAAATAGTGTTATAAAAAAGAGGAAACATGTGTTCATAATTAGATTATATCGCTTTAGAATTCTTCCGACTATAAATGCCTTTTCGGGTCATTTTAAACTTGTTCACACATACGGGAGAGATGCCTCATATTTTGCTCATTCTCAATGTTGTATATTTCTTTCTTGTGGATACGAACTAAACCTCGTATTTATGTAATAATCATTTCATACGTAGGTCTTAATTTGAATTAAATACTTTTCTATACTTTTGCAGCGATATATTACTTGATATAACATAATGAAGAACAATGTAGAGTGGTTAATTTCATAACTATTTCGCAACAGAGATAGGCTAAGGGATGGCATATAAAATACTAAGAAAAGCAGACCCTTTCTAATTGTTAAAAAGCAAGAAACGTATATAAAACTGAAAGAAGAAATATTCCCTTGAAGAATATTTGTAGGGATAGGTCAGAGAGATTTTATTTGTACCGCGATGTTGCATACAGCTGTAAACTGTATGACAACATGCAGTTACCAAATCTCCTAGCCTCATACTTTTTCAAATACCTTTTAAATTACTACATGCACATATTTCAACTCATTTAGAAAAGTATATTGTTAGTAAAATTTCAAAATTACAGCTATCTGAAACATGCAATATCAAATACTTTTATTCACATCAATGCCTCAGTTTTGCAACCCATTTAGAAGCGGCTCAATAAAGAACTTAATATATTTAAGTATCTAGCTCATATTTTATTGTTTATTGTAGTCATTTTAGAATTCCATTTTTAAAAAGTGGCATGCAAGATAATGTTTTGACACGAACTAATGCAAGTTGATCCCGATAAGGTAAAATATCCGGAAAGAAGGTATATTGTGTGTGTGTGTGTGTTGGGTGGGTGCGGGGGGGGGGGGGGGGTAAGAGAGTGGGGTTCTCATCCGAATATACTTTTAACTAATGAATAAAACTGAACATTTGCGCATGTTTGAAACAATTTCCTTACTAAATTTCATTTTTGGGTTGTTTTTACCTGTCAGAGATACATTAGTCTATTATATAAATTAATGAGAAAAAAATGTATGATTGCTTTATAGTGTGGCGACTTTGATCTAACATATTTATATCAAACTGCATTTTACCAGTGCGATGATATACTGTGCTAGTTTGTCGTATGACTGTAGACAAAATATTTTTAAATGTACTTTTACATATGTTTCTAAGTCAACAAAGTACATTACAATTTGGACAGGCTATCTCACTAGTATATGTTAAAATTGCTTCTGCATTATAAACGATAAACCTATGTACCATTACTATGACTTTACGTAACGGTGGAACAATTGCGGTATGGTAAATGTGTATGCTACCGGATGTGACCAATGGGAAAACTTGTGACACCGCATTAATACATTTACTGTAGGGTTCCAGAGAAGTATAACTCCCAAAATATGTAAAATTAGACTGAATATTTCAAGTAGTAGTTATAAGATACACGTCACCAACGTGGTTTACAAATTTATATTTTGGTATGAAATACATGATTTTTATTTAAAGCGGGTGTGAAGACAACCGCCCCCTATAAGCTAAACATGTCCACATGTTTCATACCCAAATGTGAACCACTAAACCACAGTCTATTTCTTAATGAAAGGGAGTGTAAGATGAACATAAGCATTTTTACACAACTTAGTACTCTTAAATGATTGCATTTGATGAAATGAAATGAAATAAATAGTTCTACAGAAGTTAACTGGTTTTCCAAAACGGGGCTACAAATACCAGAACGTTTGTATGTACGATTGCTTACAGACGTCGCGTCGTCATTCTTTTGTGATTACGCTAGACATTAGTTATAAGACACTTTCATGACGATGCATGCTAGTATAAATATATGCTGTAAGTTGAAAAGTTTATCTATAAAAACAGTAAAAGTAATGCAAAACTGAATCAGTGTAAACAATGTTAAAGAAAGACAAATAAAATATATGCTTATATGGTATAAATAGCAAATTAGCAGTTTCCATTTTGGTATGTACTACATTGATGCGTTCGAAATACACACTCCTTAACATTTAAAACACGAATATATTTAGCTGATTTTTATTTTACACTATGGCCATAGACCTTTAGGATGATAGGTCAATAACAACTCTGTAAGACTTTTTCATGCTTTGTGTGAATAAATTATGTTTTAATGTCAATTTTCTTTCAATCTAAAACATTCACTTGTCAGATATAAATACAGTTTGGTTAACGTAAGAAATAAATCGCGATTTAGTACTGTTCATTTGAGTATATCTTTAATTACGTTAGTTTGCAAAAATATACAGAATGATACACACATCATGCCGTTACAAAGAGTAAAACAGCTTTGTTAGATTTATAGAAACATTTCACTTAAAATATCACACCTATGTCTTTATATGAATCACGCTCTTAAAAATATCGCATTTTAATTAGATATATCAAAAACATTTTGGTTCAGTTCCTGCGCATCTGAGCTCTGAACTGTGATAAATCAGGTGACTGGGCATTGACATTTCATGATAAAATTTTGCTGGGCTTCATTTATCCAAGTAGTAATAAACCAGACGTCATGTCACCATTTGATGTCAAAATGGACTTCATAATGCTGTCTTACCTGTTCGCGCGTCAACCGTTGTTTATCGCAGATTCTATCACAACCGAATTCATTTTCTTAGCTGATTATTGTGTATTTTTATATATCAATACATTTTCCTGACGTCACAATTATTACGCCAGTCGCACAGGAAAAGAAATCAACACAAAATAGAAAATAGGCAAATACTAGCATTTGATGGATGTCGTCAAGGATGTACTCTAAATTCCTTCGTAACGTGTTAGAATCGAAATAACATATCAAATTTAGTGATTTGCTCTTCATTGTTTGTCATCTGATGCGTATTTTTATATCACTCGAGCTGCGTCCACGTGATATTAATTCTTATTTCTTAAATATACAGAGATTGACTATTTTCTTCTTTGTTTAACTGCAACCAAATCCAGCTATGTCAGAATGTGCAATTTATTTAATGGTAAATCGCCATGAATTATTCCACTCAATTATTCTTTATGAGACCACGAACCTTTTAATCTAAATACATTAGTGCCTGGATACTTATAACTAATCAATATTATAACAAATAAATCACGGTAATGCGACAAATATGCACAATCTATTTCCATTTACCGATTACCTCCCTTTTAATTGCGTTAACTGGTTTTTTCCAGGAAAATGATATATTCGATCGCGGATAATGTCACAAAAGTGTAATAAGTTTTGTTTTAAGGGTTTTGTATTGAAAAATGAGTATTATATTACAAATATTTTACGGTAATTATGAAAAAAGGAAGGACCGGTAGCTGTTTATAAATCACAATTAATATTTTTGTCTTTTTCTGAAATAAATTATTTATTTACATTATTTCAATTTTGCATTCCTATAAAGATAAATTATATAACAATCTGTCGGGATTCATTAAAAAATATAACTACTAAGAGCATTTTTATCAAAATAACGGAAGTCGTTGTGCATGAATAAACTTTAGAACAAACCTGCTTTTGATACTACAAATAGAAAGATATTAGCACAAAACACTTAAATCCCAAAAATCTTAAAGTTTATTTAAAAATTGAGCAAAATATGACGATTTAAAAAGAAATTTCCTGAAAATATCCTTAACATGAGTTGTCTGCCCCTGACAAGAGAAGGTGCGAAAAGTCAGTGTTCCATATCCAGATTTCTATTTGACATAACCTTCAATCATTTTATGTTCATGGCTTGTCTCTACTAAAAGGTGCAAGATCGAATGACTTATAAGCCGGGCTACAAGCCTTTAAAGGCAAAAACTATTTACATATTTTGGAGTGTTCGGTTTATTTAAAGTGCCATGATCCGCAAATGCCTGTTGAAAATTAAAATCCAAGCTTTAACCCAAAGAACTGTCACACCACGGCTAACTTGCGCAGTATGTGTTGCATTACAGTTATATAGACACTGTGGATTAATATTATTTCTAAACTTTCTTACTTTACCTTTTGAAGGCAAAAGGACAAAATATATGATAAAGAACTCTCATATACATTCAGTTCTATTCCAACCACCTATGTACTTTTCATTATATCGGGAGGTTCATATTTCGGAATTTTAGAGACAGAGAGCATGTGAAAATTATTTAAAGGGCAAGTACATGGTAAAACGCATGTCAGCATGACTGACTAGTGATAAGATTGCACTTCGTGTACTTAAAGTGTATCTTATATTATCTGTTGTATCGTAATGTGTACGCTTTAAAAAGAAATCAAACACACAAAGATTAGTTACTAATAGTTTATTTTCTACATTTATAACAATACCACTGACGCATAACATTTTAATCATTATTATGAAAACAAATTTGAATTGTACAGTTTAATAAAAAAATACATCATTTGATTTGTAAAAAAATATCCTTGAGGATAAAATTACTTTTAAAGGAAGTTTAAGAGTAATAAAAATAAACATTCTTGATTAAATATTATCCTTAATTGCTAATCTTTAATTATGAGGGCTAGATCTGTTTGATTTTTCAAACTTTTCGGCTACAGATATTAATTTCAATTTTATATGTGCGATATTTATATCCAGGTAAAACAGAATGTCCTGCAAAATTTAAAAGAAATAACAAAAAAACAAAACGTTGATTCAGTTAGTAACATGGGATATAAGCGCTTTCATACATTTTACAAAAACTATCATTTAAAATCCTTGTGAAAAATGTCTTTGAATTACTGAATCATTATGACAAAAACATTCCGAATAAAGTTGTAATGTGCGACATCGTCCTTTTTCATCGTTTTTTTTTTTTTTTGTTTTTTTTTTCTTGCAAACTTGCAATTTTCCAATATACATTTCTTTTCGCTGTCGTCTACACACGGGAATATCTATTCTCAAATATGGTCGGTGGTTTTGATCAATATCAAACCGCACACAATAAAGGATAACATTGTGAAGTTAGGTTTTCATACCTGTACAGGTACGCTTACTGTTTCATTTTTTACAGAGTCAACATCCAGATCAATGTAAATTATTTACACAACAGATCAATATAAATTATTAACGCAACAAAATCTCATGATTATGTACAGGTATTTTCTATATGAAACATTGAAGTTGTGTTATTTTTCTCCTTTAAACTTTTCCATTTTTGTATTTTTTGTTAATGTTAGTTTACACAAAGTATTAAAGAATACATAAGAAAGAAGTTGAAAAGAAAATAATACTTATGCTGTAGCTTGCCACACAATAGCGGTAAAGCATTTATCAATACAACACAATCTGTGAAATCTTTCTAACCAAGACGTTTTGAACGGGATATTTTGTATGTGTATTATTTTAGTCTTTTAAAAGTAGACCACACATGTAAAATAATAGAAGAAGCGGTAACATGTTCATACATGTATATACAATAATAATGACATTTACGATTACACAGATCTATACATCGTCATCATAAAAATCAATAACCTCATGATTGCATGTTAGCTAACTACCCGGTTGAAACTAATTTAATTTAGATGACAAGAAAATGCGTTAAACATCATTGTATGTCATTGCGTGAGAAAGCCATGATACATTCTTAAAAAGTATTTTCCTATTGCGATAAACGGTAACTTTTAAAATAGCCAAGATATCGTAAAAATATGTTAAAACCATTTTAATGATTAACTGGATAAGTCAGTCAGTTTGCCTTCAAAATACGCATTACATTTCGTTCTATTACTAAAATGATCAAAACATGACAAATTTACATTTAGCTGTTTCAGATTTGATATCTGAAAATATATTATTGAAATTGTCAATGTCATCAATAATGACAAGTACTGATGTGTCAAAGTTTCATTACCGGGAAACATAAATTAAAATTTGATCTACTTATTTTACATCAAAAGGAGCACACCAGTGTTGCTTAGCGGCTTTCTTATTATCTGCAACAAAGTCCACTAAAGACGTTAGGTCTCGCAAATGTTTGACATAGAACAAATGCCTGTCTACAGGCGAGGAGACGTATTTCGTTAGCTCTTTCATCCCTTCTTTCGAGAATGTTCCTGTCATTAGTCCGTACACGTCAGCTACCTCGTGCAGTTCTTTCACAGCAGCCAGAGTCTTAGCACGATTGTTTGAGCGGCCATCTGTGAGAATCAGTACTTCTCGCTTTACCAGTGATTTATCTCTAGCACCTGGATAGATATATACTAGAATTTATTTTTGAATTAGCAAACATCCAGAACCCAAAGGCAATTTGATTTCAACCATTAACAACATCTAATTAATTTATGGTATCCGAAAAAAGATTTTTTTTTTGTCAGAGTGACATAACATCTTCCCTGTAATACATTGAAGAAACTTGGGACAGTATGTCAAAATTATGATATTAATAGTAGGATTTTGAAGTTACTTGTTAGGAATATATATGTTCATGACAAAAATAATATCACGTGACAGACACTGCAGATTGACATATATATTAAAAGTAATACATTGCCTTTATTTGACTTGAATAGACTGACAGCTTGTCTAAAAGCTGAGGCAGTATCTGTGCTTCCGCCGTAGTATTTAGCCTTAGCAATGGCTTTCTGTATTTCGACTGTGGTGCTGTAGTCATCAAAGTCGAAATTCTGAGTCACACTGCTTGAAAACGTCAGCATTGCAGCCTGGTTGTGCTCATAAAGCGATGTAGGCCTCTTGTCAAATGGTCCATTTAAAGGGCACAGCAAACCAAATAGTCTGCTTATTTCAGAATTGGCTTTCGTGAATCCACGACGGCCGATGCTTCCCGAACTATCCATAATAAGGAGAAGGTCCCTTACACTACCAGTTGTTCCTGCTTGTCGGCGAACACGATAGTTACCAGTGGGTCGGATAAAATATGATTGAACATATTTTGCGGTAACATTGACACTAGGTACCGCTCCTGAAAAGTAGACTGTGCACTTAGCATCGATTAGAGGGCAAACAATACAAAATCACAGTTGAAAAGAAACAATAATGAATAATTACGAAAGTTGTCCAAACTGTTGTTAATCTGTATATATTTGTAACTTTGTTCAAATTCAAATGCAGTTTTGTACACAAATGACTTGAAACACATAATCTGTCACAATCGTTTTGAAAGTATAGAATTAAATGTACATTTGATATATCTGTAGTTACACATTGTACTTTCGAGCTGTTTGTTTGACAATTACCTATGTATATGACCTCTTCAAGCTCCGGACACTTATTTCCAGATCCTTCGGGATGTTGAGTAATAGTTCTTGATCGGCTTTGTTGACCAAATCCAAAATTGCCACCCCATGCTGACCATTGTGAGACTTGACAGTCAACATCATCTCCTGATTTAAGTTAAAATATTATGTTGTTTATATATTGATGAAATAGTGTTTTGCAGTTAAGCAGACTAAGAAGGCTAGCTCCTAGCCTAGGGTATATTATCTTTATTTTTATTTTTAAATTTTAAATGCAGCACAGCCAGTATAAATCCTACGCAAAATGTAAAGGTAAGGGTGGATTTTCCGGAAGCATAGAGCACTTCAAACACAACCAAGAGCCATGCATCGCAAAGTAGGCCCACAACAAAAAGACTGTAACGGAAGAATATAACAGACGGGTTGCTTAAAAAATCAAACAGCAAGTACATTTTAAAAATAGATAAAATGGAGGAGGTTGTTAGGGAAAGTGGAAAAACGCTACCGCTACTTTTTATATTGTTTTCAATGATAATTATTTTCTTATACTTTTGAGTAACGCACTTATGGCATCTAGAGATGTCAATGCTCATGAAAATGATATTTCCATGTAAAACGTGTTTTTAGTTATCAAAATAATTAGCAAAAACCTAGTTTATCGACTACCTAAACTATATGGTATCTACGAATACAGGTGCTACGACAAACTCCTTATAGAGAACCAGCAATGATGCATTTGTCTTTAAAAATAACCAGTCGAATTATCCAAATTAAGAAATGGCTTTACTTTCGAATAATAAAACTGAAATGGGTTCATTACTGCTTGTTATTTTGTTGGGTTTCGAAATATTTTTCAATTAACAGATATTTGCAATATCGCTCGCGTTAGAAATATCATATGGTAACATATTATATATATTAGCTTTGTATCGACAAATATCTACCAGTTTTGCAGCGGGGATTGTGTGCATCAGGAGAGCAATCACATTACTCGTCGGAAATGAATACTGCTTATACATACACATTTATTCTTTAGCCTGAATAAAATTGAAATTATAATTTTATAGTTAATAATCTTCAAAACCGTCATGCACACAATATGAAATTTCAACATCAATATCGGAAAAAAATATTGACATCTGAAATTCTATTATTTTCATTATGATTATCTCTATTCATTCCATTTAAGATTATAACGGTCATTTTGCTTGAAACACAAAAGGAAAGGCGCAAGAGTTACTTTAAAACCGCTTAGTGACAACATGCAGCTGTTTTAACGAGGACCGCGTGTAGTCAGGGAGAACTCTTCTTAAATGACGTCGTATTAATTTCGTCTGATGAATATAATGACCGAAAAGCTGATTCTAATGTTAAATGTAACAAAATACATGCAATTTATTAAAAGAAAATTGTTAGCAACTGGAAAGGAGAATTAAGAAATGAAATATTGTTTGATAGCGCAATTTTACCAATCATTTTCTACAAACACTCCCTAAATATTTTCACGCAGATTGAAAAAAAAAGCACTAAAATTACAAAATGCTTACCTTGTTCCTCCACAACCGCTGGACATGGCTGCCCACCATCGGATGGGTAACGCATGACTTGTCTAGTTCTTGTCTGTATGCCGTAACTGTTGGTTTCACTCCAGTTCGACCATTGCGTGACTAGACAATCTTTGCTAAAAAGAAATGTCTGTACAGCTGGTACACCAAAGAATATCAACGTGAATTGAGCGCAAAGAAAAATCATATTCAAGTCTATCTGAAACAGTTTGCTTGAATGAAATAGTTATAATGTGCAAAATGTTTGATATCGACGGTTTTTAAACACCACAAGTGACACTTGTTTACAGGTATTTCAATTTTTCCTCAAAAGAAAACCTTGTCATTGTATTATTTCATTTTCTTTCTCAAAATGTTTTTGTTACTGATTTGGCCAATCGTTTTAAGGTATTTCAAAATGACATAAATATTTTTGTTTTAACTTACTGTTATATCCCGTTAGGAAATGATTTTTTTCGGTGTTTATGCGAAATGAACGACAGAATAGGATCGGCAAATCCGTGAATCGCGCTAACGATTCATTTTTAATTTGCCCAGCCTATTCTGTCGTTCATTTCACATGAACACACACAAAAAAAAGTTCATTTCTTATATTTACATTATATTTGCTTTCCATTTGTAAACAAGATTATATTATAAATTTCACACATTTTGTTGCATTTAACATTAGAATCATCTTCCCGGCCATTCTGTTCCCCAGACGGAACAGCTGCTACGTCATCTAAGGAACGTTCTCCCTGACTATACGCGGATGTGGTCAAAACAGCGGCCCATTATTTCTATGCAGCGTTGATGTAACGTCCGCGCCATTCCTTTTGCTGTTCATGCGAAATGAACGTCATAACTTTTAGTGGAAATGAATAGGGCGAAAGTAAATATTTCTTCATACTTACATCCTAAATTTGAGACCCACTGACAGGTTTTAAATTTAAAGTCCTTGAATTGAAATTTCCAATTATGAGTTTAAAAGGGAGCGGTGAATGTGAAGCTCATGTCACACTGCCAGTCGTCTTACATATGGACCGGATTTTAGGAGTATGAATATACTGTCGAGCCAAAACACAAACAGCTTAAAAAGATAGAGCAGAACAATTCAATTGTTTAGAAATTTAATATTAGTTTGAATTTTGGTTTACCTGTGTTCTGATTTTGTCTAATTTTATCAATATGATGCAGTGCACAAAACATAAACTCTCCTTATATTTTCGGGGTCAAGGTGGTTCAAAAAGTAAAATAGTTTTGTCCTGGTATCACAGCTAATACATTTTGTTATAATTTTGCAGAATATGTATTTAAACATTGTCGCGCGCAGTGCCTGCAACCATATATCCTTCAGGATCAATGTCAAATAAGCTCAAGATGCCATCAATATTTTTTTCTGGCCATAATTTCATTACTTACATTCCAAATTTTGTGAAACTTGGCACAAAAATCTATCTTCAGATTATACCTAAGAGTGTTTGAAATTAATCATCCTTTTGCTTTCAAGATTAAGAACATGAGGGTTTAAAGGAAATAAAACGGGGTTATAAAATAAACGGAAAATGTGTCTCATTCACATTTGATCTTACAAACACTGTAGTTATAACTGTGTCTATTATCTTATTAACAAGGTCAGTTGAAGTAAGAAGTTTCCGGGCCAAAAATACGTCATGGATTGTACCACTGTTATATACACACTGTTTTACTCACATCACAGAATCAGAACTGTAAGATTCGAACAACGATCTGCAAAAAATATAGGACACCATTTTAAAGATGAAGAACATTCAAATTGAATATGCATACTGGAATAACTACATTATTCTAAACACAAAATTCATGAAATATATCAATACATTATAATACCAGATATACCAGGGGCCGTATTCATAAAGCATCTTAAGTATAAGTTCTGACTTAAGTTGAAGATTTTACTTAAATTTTTGGTGATTTCAGCTTAAGTGTAAGTAAAAAGCTTAAGTCCTATTCATAAAACAGCTTAAACTTAAGATACGTAAGAAACAAATCATAAGTCAGAAAACAAAATGGCGTCGTGAGTACGATTAAAGTGTTGTTTTTCAGATAAAAGCACTTTAAACATAATTGTGCATGTTGTATCTGTCTGAAATTAATGGGTTTTTTTTTTAATGTTTTCGTCCACAATTAAAGCCAAGAATTACTTATTAAGTTGTTTTATGAATAACAAATATACTTAAGTAAAATAAATTTCTTACCTAAGTAATACTTAAGTAAATAATCAATTTCTTATACTTATACTTAAGATGCTTTATGAATACGGCCCCAGATTTATACAGTACCCATTTCATGATAAACTTGACATACAAAGACAGCCACTCGGGACAGCACCAAATTCATCTTGTACCAGTAAAGATCCAGTACAGACCCAGAGCGGTCTGAACAGAGGGAGAGAAGCCCCCAGAATAGAGAGATAGGGAGAGATTACTTTTGTTTTAAAACAGCAAATAACAGATTAAGACCTCTATTTAGAACATCTTATTGTGTACTTTTCATGTAAAAATTCACTAGATGTTCTCAACATAGAAATCATGAAGATGTGCAAGGTATAATTTATTTTGTTTATGACACGGGAAAGAATATGATACATTTACAAAGCTGATTCTTTTTGGAAAAATGGATAAAGACTTGTGCTTATATTTGCGCAGATATAAATAAACAAGCAGTGAAGATGCAAATAAATACATCGGTTTCTTTTGATAAAATCTAGATGTTATCAAAATGAAACACAGTTTAAATACCAAAAATATCATACAAAACAGTTTCATAGTTGGGGTAGGCTCGTTTAAGGCAAACTGAATTTTTTCAATATGCTAATTGAAATAATCAGAAAAAAATAGGAACTGTCTCTGTCAATTTAATATTGCATTGTGCATGAGGATTTTGCTTTTCCATATAATGCTTGTCCGTGTTTTCAATTGTTCATTAAAATTTTGTTTCGTCTGTTTAAGGCTTAGAGCCATTTTTCAACAGCGTTCATGCAGTTATATAATGGCAGTCACTTAACATGGCAATGCGTGTTCCTTAAATCTGGACAAGCTTTAACTGTTTTTCAAATGCACCTGCTATCTTTTATATACAAATGTAGTTAATTATAGGTGGAGGACGAATGATTTCAGAAATTACATTTTCTACCAAAGCGGCATAGGAAACATACACTTACCTGGAGATCTAACTTACGATTCCACGATTCATAGCTCTTCCTGTTCAGCTAAGCAGGCGGACGTTTCCATGGCTTTTGATTTTCCTAAGGCAAACTCAAGAAGTGATGAGTCCCATACAAATGTGGTGGAGTTCTCAAACACATGGACGGACTGCTATCCGAACGCTGATTGTATCCCGAATATTTCAGATTCATTATCCCGCCATTAATACAATACCGGAGATCACATAACCTGGGGAGAAATTATTTTTGTAGCATTTCATAAACTAAAATGTAGACAATTATATACTTTATTCGTGTAGAATAATACCCAATTTCGGACTGCGACTCGATTGTATTGATGAGTTGCTATGTAAAAGAGATAAGTCTGAGTCTTTTATCTCGCAACACGCCTAAATCGTCCATTCTTCCACATAATGGAAAGTTTAGGATATTCCTTGACTTTAACTCTGGTTTTCATGAAACAGGCACTTTTTCCGTGATATTATAGAACTGTGGTGTTCTTGTTCTTATATAAGGCAAACAAAAAATATTACTTTCCGTCTCTGCACTTGAATTAAACAAGTCCGATGGAGTTCATATGAAACTGCGTAAAAAATATTGAAATGTATTTTAACAACGATGGTATTAAACTATTTTCTTAATCTTGCAACATCAAAAACATATCTCCTTTTGTTATATCTAAATTTATTTAAAAGTGTTTTGTGCCATTTGACAATTATTACATTTCACTTGGCCTAATTTCATTGAAATCGCAATCTCTTTATAAATTATCAAAGTAAGTTTTTAAAACATTGACCAAATGTAATTTTAAAATGCTTTGCAGCTTATAATTATTTCTATAAAACACTACAATTTATTGAATGAAGTCTTTGAGTTTTGAAGTATTGTGTACACTCATCGCATGATGTACGAGGTTGTAACTACACTTCGAATTTCTACTAACCAGACATTTTTAAAGTATCAATTATTTTAGGAAGTGGGGTTACAGGTTTATAATGTATAGCTAGAGTAAACTGATAATGTAAATAGAGCGGTATCAGTAATCTATGGATCCCTGAAATGCGTGCGCAATCTCACAATTGCGCACCGTAGGATCAGCATGTAAACCATCGTTCAGTAATTAGCAATATATGCATACATAACATTATGAACAAATAATTATCTTTATCTGTGTCAGATCAAGCGTCTTGTGCATTATTTCTGGACTAGTTTTTTTTTCGTAAACAAAATTACATTTCTTTTATTATTTTACGGTTTTTCTTAATAAATTTTAATGAATCGGAATAATATAATTTTGTATGTATTATGGAAACGGATTTTTTTATATTTTACATTTTACAAATACAGATGCAAAACCTTATGCCACGCTGAAGTGAATAAAATCAATAATCTCTGTTCACCCGAGTTTGTACTTACGAAGGACACGCTCTGGCGAAGTTCCGGAGTAGGTTAAGTACCTTAAATATAAAAACTACATTTATGATGTATCATTCCTGAATTTCTGAGCAGTATGTCCAAGTCGGAAACGTTTGAATTATACTGTCTTCTATGTTAATACAACTCTGACAAAAACGTAGACATGTGTTTCAGTCTTTGAATGCCAATGGTTAAATGCAAGAGAAAAAAAAGATATTGAAACACAATTTCAAAAACCTATAAACAGTTCTATATTCGGTGAAAATTATTTTTGAATAAATGTAACGAAAAGCTCTATATTCGTATAATTTTTGAATATAAAGTCGTGTGAATATTTAGTTCCCCCAAGACATTATGCACATCTCTACAAAAAAAATGAACACTTATTAATAAGATGAAACACTGACGCAGAATTATGAATCATGTACAGAAATACTCAAAATTATAGCTGTTCGTCGGATATATCATAAATGTTGATTACTTTGACTTACCATATGGCATCCTTTATAGAATTATTGCCATATGAATGGTCGCATCAAAGAATATAAAATCCGATTCCCTGCTGTTAAAGTAACGAGATTAATGATAATGATCTATATTTAAGAAATGAAATGATTTTTTTTTCTGTGTTCATGCGAAATGAACGTCAGAATAGGACCAGCAAATCCATTCATGTTTAATTTTCCGATCCTATTCTGTCGTTCATTTCGCATGAACACCGAAAAAAATAGATTCATTTCTTATATTTACATTATATTTCCTTTCCATTTATAAACAAGATAATATTATAAATTGCACATATTTTGTAGCTTTTAATATTAAAATCAGCTTGCCGGCCATTCTGTTCAACACACGGAATAACTGCGACGTCATCTAAGGAACGTTCTCCCTGACTAAACGCGGACGTCGTCAAAACAGCGGTCGCTTATCCCTATAAGCAGCTATGACGTAAATTTCGTGCCTTTCCTTTTGCTGTTCATATGCAATGAACGTCATAATTTTCAATGGAGAAGAATGGGGCGAATGTAAATATATCATAATGTGCTAAATGAGCCACCTAAAGAGGTTACGGAACTCACCACATGTAATCGCTAATCAGCTACAATCATTACCATACCATTGAAATGAGTCGGTGATAATTGGCGTTTTCTTTTTTCTTTTTTTCATTTGACGAATTTTGGAAGTTTCATATTTCTTTTTAGTCTCATCAATGTACAATATACATGGAATAAAATCATGTTCTCGTGGTAAGACATGTTGTACGTAGAATTTACATATAACTAAAGTGCATTGGAATGAAATTACTACTTATAGCGTAAAAGATAACGGAAGTAATGTCCAGTATTTGCAATAATCATGCAAAATTTTGTCTAAATGTATTAATTGCAATGTCTAAATCGTAAGAACTATAAAGCTATATTTGCAAGTATTGTAAACCTTAAATAAACCTCGTTGATAGCTTGAGAGCGCCTTCTTAAAACTCATGTTTGTAAAACAATAGTAAGACATTTACAAAACAATGATTACTGCCAGAGTTGTGGGAGGAGAGGCTCCTTGTTTCATACAAATGTTTTTCATTAAAGAGTCTCACCAAGACTTTATGAATAAACATAATAATCTATAATTATGTATGTGTTTATTACAAGCAGAAAATCTGCATTTTAATATCATGTAAGGCATGTAGACATATAATAGCACTCTGCCGTGTTCTATAAATAGAACACACAGAAGTTATAGGCCGGTTATAGTGAAACATATGGTCAAACTAAATCCATCGCATTTCGCTGTCAAATTGTTTGGAACACACTCTGTTCGAAGAATACTGGTTATTGTCAAATGAATCGTGTATGGTAAGTAAAAATATTTATTGACTGAAGTATGTCAAATGTCTGTTACTAGGTGAATGCAATATTAAATTATATAGTTATCAAGGCTGTTTGATTTTTATGGGTTTTCGCGAAGGTCACTACGACAAAGTGTTTTATTCAAAACTTGTACTGATACACAGACCAGTATGAAATGTAAGTATTAGTGGTACTCAGTATTAGAATTGTCAACGATAGCTTATTCTGAAAAAGGTCTAGTAAAGTTAAATCAGGCACATGGGTTATGCATGGAAAATAGATATACGGAAGCGTGTTCGTGTCATAAAAACGATGTTTAAAATTAATTTTGTAGAAACTAAATTAAATGCATCCATTTTGTATATCTAAGTAGTAGAAGTATATTTCTTTCGAAAATACTGACTATTTTATATGTCATTGCTATAGGATCAATTTTGTTATACTCAGATCAAAATTTATGATTGCGTTATGCTGTCTGTGGCATAAGTGCTACTAGAAGAAACAAGTTTTTTTACTGTTCAAAGTGTTGCTATACTATTTGTCTGGTGTTTACTGGATTTCATTATGAGGTAAAACCCTTGCTATTTGGATTTGTAACATTTGATTTTTACAAAATTGTTTTAAATACTTTAATACCAATGCATATAATCTTTCCATTTTCAGTGCTGAGGAGAATTGTGTTATTTGCGACATGAAAGACGAACGTAAAATAGCAACATTGGGTGAAAAAATGTGTAGATAGTTAATTTCTGCAGCCAAGAATAAAGGTACTCTAATATTATATTCATGCATTTCTGTAGTTCATGCTATTTCCTGGCTTATCTAGCCTTGTATATTTATTTAAACATTGAGAAGAATGGACGCAGAAGAATGCAATCGCGTGTTACTTATTACCAATTTAATTTCAATATTCAATTGTGTAGTGTATCTGTATTGAAAGAAAGGTATTTTCAAATCGCCATCTGTTTTTTTTCTCTGTATCATTGTATCAAAACATTACACAATACTTGTGTGTCATTGTATCTCCTCCTTTGAAACCTAAACATCTTTGATATTTGTACATAAAAGAATGAATTATAAAAGGGACCATAATGAGTCTATTTGTGTCAACCCTTTTATAAATATAGATTATATATTACTCGCCTATTAATCTTAATGTCAAATCAGTTGACCTTTATGTTTATTACTCTTTTTATAAAATTGCAGGAGAACAAATGTATGTTAGACCTGAGAAAATTGTGTGCTATGAGTGTAGAAAAATTACTGCCACCCGAATCTACTTGAAGATGCAAACGGTACCTCTATAACGTAGCGAAACGGACACATTCATCTGACTTCTTTTCATTTCAAATGCCTGTTATGTGGTACAGATGCCAAACAAAACGACAAAAAGGCATATGGTGATTTCCAAATTTCAGTCAACAATAAAGAAAAATTGGAATCGAAGTCTTCTGTTGACTCTAATCCGTACATGATCTAACAGCAGTTGGTGCAAGTTATCATAAAAAATGTAGCACACATTTCAGAACAGGATGTCAAGTTCCGACTCAACATCAAACACCTCAAAATACTGTAAAACGGAGTAAAAGTAGACTAACAAAAGAATCATCTGAAGAGGCATTTCTGAAAACCATGCATTATTTTGAAAACACTGAAAGTGAGCAAATAGCTTAAATTATTAAATGATCCCAGGCAGAGTCTTTGTAAATAAACACTCTTAACATGATGACATTGAAACTGCTGGTAGTATATCATTCATAATTATGTTTGTACAAAGGTAAAACAAATGAAACATTAAACACATTTAGGTACAGAAAATTCATTACGAAGGCAACAAGCGCATCGGTAGTAAAGATACAGAGCCTAACTCCTACAGAGGCAACTGCAAAGTTTCATAATTTTAGAGTGCACTGCCATTAAAATAGAAACATGGATTGGAAAATAAACGAACCCTCTTGACTTGGGATGGTACAAACGTGGTGATAAACTTGTTCCTTGGCACAGAGGTTGCTCTACTGGGATGGCTGTAGATGTCATGACATTAACACTTAACTGACTTTCATAATCTTGAGAGAGCAATGAAAAGTTTTTCGAACATACTAACTTTATAACAGAGCATATTGTTACAGTATATCGCATCGCAGAGTTTTGTTCTCACATTTTTGTACATTACGACTTTGTGTACATTTGCTTTTAGCTGAAAATTGTAGTTTAGTATCGATTTTAAAACAGTTTTAACATTTTACTGTAGTGGCCTGTTCTATATATACTATAGTACAGTCACTGTTGATCTGGGATTCTTTTCCTGAATGTTTCTTAATATGCTGTTGTTATTATAACATTTATTACATTTAGTGCGAGTTTCAAGGAAATAGTTTAAAGATATTTCATGCACGTTTTATTGATAGGTGGACCCGCCCGCTTAGCTCATTGGGAAGAGCACCAATCTACGGATCGCGGGGTCGTGAGTTGGATCCTCGGGCGAGCCGTATGTTCTCAATGACGACTTGATAAAAGACATTGTGTCTGAAATCATTCATCCTCCACCTCTGATTCATGTGGGGAAGTTGGTAGTTACTTGCGGATAACAGGTTTGTACAGGTACAGAATCCAGGAACACTGGTTAGGTTAACTACCTACCGATACATAACTGAAATACTGTTTAAAAACGGCGTTAAATCCAACACAAATAAAATTGATGGGTGGGGTAAATCTATAGTGTAAATTAATGCATTTATTAGTAAATGTCACAACAAAACTTAGTATCAGCTTTAATTTATGTGGTATTTCATATAATCAATGCCTCTGATCGAAGAAATAAACCAACGTATAGGTTTAAACTAATGTATGTTACCTAATGACTGAATTTCTTGATTCGTATGAATCATTGAATTGCAAAAAGGGTGCCCTTCATAATGTCATTTTTTAAGATTTTCCAATGGAATTTTTTTTGAGGACTTTTTTTCTAAAATGCTCTAATGTTTAAAGATTATAAAACAATAAAAATATTTCATGTTGGAATTTGTTTAACCTTTTGACATAATATGTGGTAATATGACCGGCCTATTATACCATAATGCAAAGCGTGAAAAGCGGACAAGGGAGCGTTTTCTATATATTATGAACATCAACCATCTCAGTAAACTTAGAAGGGAATTAAAAACAAAAGTAACATGCCACCTGTATAAAACTGTCGCACCTGTTAACGGAATAAATAAAAGAAACAATAACTAATTAAAGAAACTATTTTATCAATAGGACATGAATATAAGCCGGAGCAAAGATATAAAGGAGTGAGAATCGAGGCCAAATCTCGGGAAATAATTGCCGTGGCGAGATTTTGAGAGAGTGCCGCCATATTGGAAAGCCATTTTGAATCGAGAAAGACCGGTGTTAAAAATCTGTATCGATCGTGGAACATAATTATTCTGAAGTTGTTCTATGTTGCAGTTTTGATCTGTAAGTATTTTTGACAAAGTTGGTCACTTTTTAATTTAAAAATTTTATTATATGAGACAGTTGTAACCTATTAATTGCCGAGTAAACGTTGTGACAAAACATGGCGTCGATAAGTATAGTAGACGAACGTACAAAGTTTTGCAGCATTGTTTACAGTACCTGAACAAAATCTTGTTTCAAACGTTATTGCAATCACTTGTTATAGAAGTGTTCTTGTGAAGCGTTCATAAATTTTAATATATCAATACTGTAAAATATGTGTTCTTTGCAGCAAACCTAAGCTGTTTTCAAACTGTTCGGAATGCTACGTCCGAAAATTTTGTAAAAAAATGTTAACTTCTGCATCGTTTATTTTACATCTGAGCGGATGCAACCCCGAAGTGGCAAGTTTTTTCGCTTCCTTCATCGATTTCACGTCGAATGTTGGTTCATTTATAATGAATATATCGGCTTTTCTGCCCAAATCAGAGTGATTCTATTGCACATTTAGTGTGCAGAAATAAAATGGCGTCAGGATAGCGCTAATTTTGGGAAGAACAATATTGTTTTTACTTTTGATATCTTGGAGGAGTGATGTTACAGTTATTGTATATTATATTCTTCCTAGTAAGTAAACACTTTCACTTCGATTGTGTTAAAGCTTGCGTTCTTTGACCATTGTAGTGTTACACTATGGGAAGAAAGAGGGGATACAGGCGTTGTTTTGTTAGAAAGAAAGGTTCTCCGCGACAAGTTGAAAAAGGTAAACATGCTACATATTTATTATCAACTAGGAACTAGGATATTGTTATAAAAGTTGTGTTTTTTTGTGTGTTGGAGGCAGCATGGTAAGTTTGTTGTAAATGTTAAAATTTTTATCTGACCCATTCTTATTGCAAGACACAGTACAATATTTTACCAGTCCTATAAATGAAAATCAAAACAAAAAAGAACGAAAAAGATCTATTGATATTAAAAATATTATAAATTTTGCTCATTGAGGATAAAGGTAAGTTACTTTGTCGATATTACTCCGTCTGATGTTTACATTTAACAGAAAAATGTAAAGTATTAATGACTGCATTAGTGGACAATGTAGTGTAATACTTTTCAGATATAATGTTAAATTGGTTGAACTGATAAACATTTATTGTCCTTCATGAATATATATGTTGAAAGTTGATGGGGTACAATTGAATACATAGCAACAGATAAGTTGTGTATTTGCATAGATAACGAATTAAATTTGCAATATACACAATGGAATTTTCTTTAGATGTGTACCAAATCTCGTGTGTAGAACCAAAATACACAGTTTTCATTTTGATACATGCACGTCATCATAAACGGCCTACAGAACTAAAAGGTGTTTTCTTGTAGCCTCAATTCGGTCACGAAATTTTCATATATATTGATATTTATCAAGAATGCGCTGGGAATAGAGGGTCTGTATGCACTATGATTTCGAAACACTGGGAAGAATTTCACGATGATTTAAAGCAAAAATCTGTTACTAACTTTCATAGTAGTTGTTGGCTTCGGTTGGTGAACGGAATGCGAAAAGTATTTTGAATTACATTATATTGAGCTATTCAATGTATTATTTACAATAGAAATGTTGGATTCAAGCCATTATGTACATAAAAACTTTTAAGCGAATGGATAAGTAAGCCCTGTCGCAGAAAAACTCTGTACAACATATGTAAATAGTGCAACTGAATACACATAACCGTCGTTTATATGACTGATTTTTGTTTGAAAAGACGTTAAACCCGAACACACACTGAAAAAACATAGTGGTTGACTGTCCTTTATTACACCCCCAGATACTATGATACATTGTACGATACGCGTATCACCAGAATAATGTATCGTGATACAGTGAATTTCGATATATCGTTACACCCTTACTTTTTGACACATGGAGGGATTTTGAAATAAGTTTGCACACATGTTCATCTAATCCCGAGGGTGTGCCGTGTTAATGACCCGGATCTCTTGGGTCAAGGTCACAATTTGACATATCGGTTTATTGCATGCAGTCATTATTTTTGCTTTTGTTGTTTTTATATGGATTTAGAAGTCATTTTGTGCAAATAACTATTTTAGCCTGAGAATATGCTATACATGTGCATTAACCGGGTCTCTCGGGTCAAGGTCAAGGTCATTATTATTTTTTTTTTATTTCCTTTCTGCTTCATATCTCTTTGAACCATGGAACGATTTTGAAATGACATTTTTTAAATGTTTGTCTAAGCCCAAACGTGTGTAGTGCCTGTGACCTTGGTCAGTCAGGTCAAGGTCATAATTTGATGTCTGCGTGTCCGGTCCATATATCGTTTTAGCACATAGAGCATTTTCAAGTGTCATACTCATGGTTTAAAATTCACACCTAAACTATTCTGGCATATTTTGCGCAGACAACTGTAGCATTCTTGGGCACACTTCGGGGGCATTTGTCACTAATAGCGACATCCCTTGTTTCTTTATATGTACATGGGAAAAAAAGATCCGCGCTATTTCTCGGTCCTTCTATGCCTGCCTTTTATCAAATCTTGTAATTATTATTGATACCAAGTCAAGTTGTGCATGTGCAAAGCACGTTCCATCTGAATGATTTTTCACATAGTCACTGTCCTTTATTATTTTTTTTCTTCTGTGAATCATATGTATATGGAAAAAAATTGTCTGCGCTTTTGCTCAGTCATTGTATGCCAGACTTTTATCAAACCTTGTTATTATTATCATCGGTACCAAGTGTAGATGTGCATGAGCGAAACACGTTCTATTTGAATGATTTTTCACGAAGTTTCGAATATGAATAGAGTTACATAAATATGAAGTCAAATATCTCTGTTACTAGCAAAGCTATTGACTTGAAACTTAAAACAGTTATTTACTATAATATATAAAAGGAGAAAAAATACCTATAACTCTTGATTTGAATTTTGACAGAGTTGTGCCCCTTTAAAACTAGAATTGTTTGGTTAAGGTTTTATAAAGTTTACACTGGCAAAGCTCTAATTCAGAGTCAAGCACTGAGAAAAGTCGAGCGTGCTGTTTTACGGACAGCTCTTGTTCTATTTGTTTATTCGCTAAATAATTGTTGTTCAAAACCGTCTTCAGAATTACTGGTAAAAATACTTAAAACATGCTTTGTTTTAATTTTCAGCAACAGACACTATCCACCCTGACATGAGTGGCACAGAAATGGTGGAAACATCTAACCATGTGGACACTGTCTCTGAACACCTGGACACGGTACATGTATCTGAACACCAGGACATGGTGTATACTTCGGAACACATGGACATTTCTGAAAATTTAAACACAGTAACCGTATCTTCTACAAATGCGTATTCAGATCACACATATTTCCAACCAGATGAACAAGAACAGTATATATTAGTAGATGTTAACAGTGTATCTCGGTCCACTACATGCTTTGATCACACATATAATATTCAAGATGAACAAGAAACTATTATTGAATTGAATTACCAGGCCTTGAAGAAAGAATGCCTTGAAGTTGCAGATTATGGATGTTTTTCATTGCTTAAAACTTCCAAGTTTATACGTTGTATTCAAGTGTGTGATAATGACTATCCATTTGTTAAATTGTGTGTAACAGTAGATGAATCTTTTCAACTCGGCATCAAAGTACACAATGCTGATTCACTAGCTGATCATGAACTGTGGTCAATTTTACCGTACAAATGTTGCAGTGTTTTGGACATTAAAAATGCGTTAAATGTCATCGATTCTTATATAGTTTGCCAGGAAAATAGTGATAGACATCTTGTTGACTTGGTCCCACAGGGAGCTTTCCTTGATGTTGCACGTGAGCAGAATCGAGCAGGCTACAAAGACAATACAACTGGCATCCCTACCGTACGCTCAACTGCATGTAAGTTTTTTGATGAAGTCAGGAAGATGCTCATGTTGTATAACATACCGACGGACATTGAGCAAGGCACTATTTCGCCTGAAAGACATAGTTGAAACGCCCAGAAAGAACCTGTTGAAGTCAAGAATGCGAATTTCACGGTTGTTAGAAACTCAGCAGGTTGAAAAAAATCAGGCAACTCAGACGATATGCAAGCTCACTTGAAAATGAAGTGGATAAAGTACAAAGGCCACTGAAGAACATCTTACGCAAAGACGGCTTAGCATTAAATGAATGGGAACGTTGTGATGTGGAACAGTTAATGCAGGATGCAGATTCTGAAATGAAACTAGAGCTATCACTGAAGGTGATGAATGTACCCCCGCATGCACTGACACTGTACATTGCAATTTGACGAACACAAGATTGCATAATTATGTGGACTGTATGTATATAGACTCTATGTATAAAGTATAGTAGCAAAAATCAAAGTCCCGTAACTCTGCAGATTATTTTTCTAACATAACCTAACAGTGTACTATGCCCAAGTAAGCTTGATATTTATCACTTGTGTGAAGTTTCATTAAATTGTGTGCAATGGTTTGGGAGATTAGGCGTGCACAAGATTGCATATGCAGATTATGTATATAGTATAGTAACAAAAAACAAAGTCCCATAACTCTGCAGAATATGTATCTAAAAGAAAGTAACATGCACCATGCACAGCTAGGTACTGATCACTTCTGTGAAGTTTCATGAAATTGTGTACAAGGGTTCAGGAGATTAGGCGCGCACAAGATTGCATATTCAGACTCTATGTATATAGTATATTAACAAAAATCAAAGACCCATAACTCTGCAGAATTTTTTCTGAAAGAACCTAACATGCACCATGCACAACTAGGGTTACTACTGATCACTTGTGTGAAGTTTCATTAAATTGTGCGCATGGGTTCAGGCGATTTAGCGCGCACAAGATTGCATATGCATACTCTATGTATAGAGTATAGTAACAAAAATCAAAGTCCCGTAACTCTGCAATATTTTTTTAAAAGAAGCTTACATGCACCATGCACAACTACTGTTGTTACTGGTCACTTGTGTGAAATTTCGTTGAATTGTGACAAGGGGATGAGGAGATATGGTGCGCACAAGATTGTGTCTACTGACAGACGGACAGACGGACAACCTGAAACCAATATAGCCCCCCCCCACCCCCTCCCCTCTTACAACTTCGTTGTTCGGGGGGTACAAAAGTCATATTCAGACAGCACCAGTATACAGAGATTGTTTTGGGACCAGCAGGCTCCATACAACAAGCTGGTGAATAAAAAGTGTATGCGCTGACACCTAATGATAATAAAATGGTGCATTTTTGTTAAGAGCATATCAACATCGACTTATGATTCCTTGCGTAAAAGTGTATTCATCAGTTTACCAAGTGAGGGAACGCTCCATGATTATTCTCATGTTCTATCAAGGGGAGTTGGTATTCATGACGATGTGGTTCAACAGCTACAGGAAGAAGTAAGCCAGTTCAAGGAACCACATCAACGCATAGTTGGACTCCTCCAAGATGAAGTCAAGATCAGAAGTGATCTTGTTTATGACAAATACTTTGGAGAGTTAATAGGTTTTGTGGACATAGGCAGTGTTGGTAATGATTTACAAAATATTCAGGATAACCTAAGAAATAAAACCAAACCACTGCCAAGTATGTTCTTGTTGTAATGGTTCGTGGGGTATCTTCAAGACTGAAATTTCCACTTGCACATTTCGCTACAAACGGTGCAATTTCGGATCAGTTATTTATACAATTCTCTGGGATGCAGTCGAAGTTTATGAGATTGAGGTCGGTCTTACATTATTGTTTATAACCAGTGACGGAGCTTCCCTTAATCGTCGCTTTATAAAGTTACATCGTAATGTAGAATTAGCAGTTGACAACTTAATCTTCAGGGCGGTAAATGTGTTTGCGGATGAATTCAGATACATCTATTTTATTTCAGATGCACCTCGTCTTATTAAAACAACACGTAATAACTTCTCAAACTCATATTCACATAAGAAAACAAAACAAATATGGAAACACGGTCGGGATATATCATGGTTACACATAGTTGATTTGTATGGAAACCATAATGCAGGACTTCATAGATTTTGTAATAAACTGACAAAACGTCACATAGATGTAACAGCATTCAGTAGTATTAAAGTATTAAGTTCTACTGTTGCAAACGCTTTGGAAATGTTGTATGGGCATCAGGTCAAAGAAACAATTACTTTCATACGGCATATGGATAAGTTCTTTGAATTGATGAACACTAGAAACGTCAAAGAGTCGCAGTCAAAAAGAAACCCTAATTTAGCACCCTATCAAACACAGGATGATGAAAGATTGAATTATTTAACGGGTGACTATTTAAATAACTTTAAAGAGTGACGCGAAAGTGTAGAAAGTCAAGAGTACAAATCCGTCTTTGCAGGAATTAAGTAACACGTTACAAAAAATGAGAACTGTTAATGATCAAGCCCTTGCACCACTTAGAGCAATACCAAAAGACGTCTGGAGTTACAGGTTGACAACACGCCCTTGCTGAAAAAAAACAAGACAAAAATGAATTCAACGATTATTTTTGATAAAAAGTTGTATATGTGGCAACAGCATAGTTTTAAAATAATAGTGTTGATCATATTTAGTGTTTTATTTTTATATGCATATAACCTTTTTATGAAGTGCATAATTAAACAGATTAAGTAAATACATTTTTGTATAGTTTAGCTGTTAAATAAAGAGTCACTTAAATTGTATATTAAGAAGTTATTAGTCCCTATTGTCAAAACAAAATCCCCGAGAATTTTATTACAACAGTTCATTAGCTAATATGATTATATTTTAGTTGTAATAGTAATCATGTTACTTTTTGTAAGATGTGATGGGGGATGGATCCCCGACCCCCGCACATCTATGACGGGGACAATAAATGGGTTACCTCGGTAGCCGAAATTAAAAAAAAAAAATATTTAGTGTTTTTGTGATTCTATTGAAAGAAAATGGATTTTAAAAATTGCTCTAAATTTTAGTTGGCGAGTGTATTGATAGTGACCATTGCATTTGAATAAAAAGCATGACAATAACACACATTCACCTAGCATGTTCAGATCACTTACTTGCAAGATAACTTAACTATTTTCAGCAGTTTCAGAATTTATTAACATAACTATTGTTCATGTTTTTACAAAGAGTTTTTACATAGAGACAATTTTCTAGTAATGTGTACATATACTTGTATGTCAATTATGGATTGTTTAAATAGTCAGAAAATGTTGATTTATTGAATAATATTCCACTGATTTTCTTCATTTTTAACCAAATCATAAGGCCTAGATTGTCTGATGCTCGTGGGAAGAGAGAATTACATCTTGAAAATATAATATATACCGTAGAAAAGATCTTTGTTTATAATTGTTTATAAATAAAGGTCCATAATGCTTTAAATTTTTATCTTAAAAACAGATGAAACAGTTTTTTAGATAGATACTTTGCATATTTACATGGTTAGAAAATCACTACTTTCAATATTGCACATGAACTGTTATAGTTAGATCCATAAAGGGAGGTAATAAAAAAACAATAGATTCAATAAAACATTTTAGTATATTCAGCAGTATTCAAACCTTTGACAAATGTTAAAGAAAGTAATTATCAGAAATAGGATTTAAGGTGGAATGCGCCTAATTTGAAGTTGTTAGGTTCCGTTTCGAAATTTTGTTTAATATAAAATTCAGCATATTCCTCATAGAATGCGTATTTTACTTTTTTGATATTTCTGTTACTTTTTTCTCTACAAACCTTCAAACACGACCATTGACGTCCATTTTTGATGAACCATGATTTCACGTCCGTCAGACTGTTTTCTTAAATCGTTCTGTTCAGTCAACAAGTATCGATTTGCTTGTTTCTCATCATATTTTCATTTAAAAATGTCTTTGAAATGGTCAAATTTGTGGAGATCATTTTAACATTGAAGTCGATATTTACGTTAAAGTGACGTCAGAGCGACAAATATGACGTTTAGTTTTGAATAAAAAGTTTGCGTTAATCTTGTCTCATGTAAAACCCAAACGATAGAATTTGACAAAAAACTAACATGAACATGAAAACTTTATTTTCTGTCGATTGAAGGAATAAAATTATGAGGTCACCGAATTCATTTTCGCGTAATATTACGTTACGCTACCCCTACCCCCCAAATCACAAGATAGCGCAATTGAGTATTTTTTCATGTATCATCTCCTTTTAGGATAAACTCTACTATTTTATTTTTCCTAGTAAAATTAAATCAAAATAGCCTTTAAAACTCTGTTACATTAGCGAAATAATTTCTGTGTAGAACTCAGATTTTAATGTTTATACTATATTTGATATATGAGAATGCGACAAAATCAACATCCCGTTACCTTTTGCGCTGAATTACATTACTCTACTCCTAACCCAGATATAAAATGCGTAATTAAATGGATTTTCTGATTCTCGTGACCAAGACAAACTCATCTTTAACCTATTAAAGTAGAATTTAATCAAAAGAGGTCTTTACAACTATTAATGATTTCATTCAACGTTACAAGTGAAATGATTTATCTCGCAAGTTAATGATAATACATGAAAACTCATGTATCGATGCACATTAAATTGTTAACATTTACAAAAATAAATTTAAAAAAAAAACGACAGAATCTAGTGAAAATCCTTTATTAGAATTATCTTAACCTTTTAATGTTCACAAGTACCAGTATAGAATTCCATCACATGCCGCTATTTCCGTGACGTATTATCTTTGCGTAAAAGATTGTTACATAAAGAATTTTATATATCTAATAGAATTGAGGCAAACAAATATAGGCCTACATTATAAATATATGCAATAAATATCTTATTAGTTAATATAGGACATAACACATAACTCGGAAAAAAGTGCTAATACAACTTTTTAAAATTTAGAAAGCCTTTATGTAATTATAACATCATGTTCGAGTAAACATTATTTTATCTAACTTTATTACTACAAATTTTACGTTTTGGAAATATTTCGATTGTTTGGAGAGTAGTCGGACACACCTATTTCGAATAAAGTGAATCCTCCTCATAACCGCGGGAAAACAGCATATTTGTTGTAAGGAGGCTGTTGCTCTGAAAAGGCTAATTTATTTAGCAACTTGGCTAGATAGAAACTGTGACAGGAAAGGCCGTACCGGCGACAGTAACCATCAAAACAAATCAACACCCTTTACAATATTTACAAATTTATTTACATAAGATGATTATTAACAATGAATAGATATGAAAAGAAAAAAAAAACTGATTATAAGAAAGAAAAGAAAGAAAGTTCAGTATCTCTAGATACAAAAGTTCTTATAGTCCATTCTAATCTGACGTGACACAGGTCTTTAATGTAATTGTGAACTTTAAGTAGCACAAACAAAACATAGCTTCTAAATTCAGTCCCTTTAAACCGTGAATACGTTGATTCCGTGTTGGCTCCCTATGGTGGTAGGTGATTGCATCCCTGAGCTGACTTCAGAGGATAACAAAAATCATCGTCTTTGCGGTTTACGGCACAACCATGGGACGAAAGCTCTGCGCTGGGAATATCACATCCAGGCGAGTGAAGACAAGTGAACCTCGGGCATTGTACTTCCGGGTTATGACATCACCAGGAAAAATCGTCTGGCGGAAGAAGCTAAAATATATAACATATGGTAAGCACCATAGCAAAACAAATAAGTCAGGGCATAAAACTGCTCCTTTGGGTACACCATACCTCCGTAGGCTCCCATAAATAATACGTGCTACTTATACAAAACATATGTGCTACTAAGTTCAAACGTCACATGATTAAAATACGTCACTTATTACTTCCATATTACAAAGATTACTTACTTAAAAGACTAAAGTTAAAGTATGACATGATATGAAAAGGATATGATGAAACATTATAGATACGGACATGATAAACTGCAGCTATTATTTACAACTACAAATTAACAAAATTCAATGTAAATCAAACGTTATATGATAGTTGGTATCCATATAATATCTAATGCCATACACTAAAACGGACATTGTATGTGTATGCAATAGACTGTCACACAATTTCATATTACAATAATATATACATGGTACTAGACTTGCCATATAGATTTATACATAACAATACAATGCAGTAATGGCGTTCCATAATAACGAAATGTTTGACATAAGTTTTTGAAACAAAGTACTTTATAAATATCATGTTACAAATTTCAGTACAAATTTTACATCTTATATAAATGAAACATTTAGACTCCTCTTTCGAAATAATTTACAAAAGTCTGAAAAATTTAATAAATCATCCTGACATACCGAAACTAGCCAAAATCATATGCCGAAAAGTAAATGTTACAGAATTCTGTAGAATGCACAAAAATTTACCAAATAAAAATCGTAATGCAAAAATCATACAAAAATCTAACAAATAAATTTCTTACCTCGATCGAGCATAAATTTCTAGCAAGAAAATAATTCAGACATAGATTCGTCTATAAAGTCGTAAGGTGGTGTGCGCAAGGCATATCTAGTCCAGTCTATTTAAAGGATAATGTCCCGCCAAATACTAAATTTCATGGGATTCACGGCTAAGCCGTGGACTTCGACTATTTGTGTTTCCACGGGATTCACGATATAGCCGGGGAATCTAACTACTTTGGCGCGAATTTAAATTGACAATTTGAGGCCCATTATAGTGGTTTTGGGGATAAAAACATAAATTACTGAAGTTTATAAAATATCAACTTTCTTATTACTGAACCGAATTTAATGAAATTTACATGGAAATTTAAGTTATGAAATACAGAAAAACCTGAGAGGTATTTCATGCGTGAAATCTGACATTTACCTCAATAACTCAAAAATTTACAAAAAGATGATGCAATACCTGCATTTACACTACAGCTAAAATAAGGCCCGTATGTCAATTTGTGACAGAAACACCATCCTTTGCAAAGAGGTTTTAGCTCTCCGGAGATGTGTGTACAAATGTTATCCTTGTATTCATAGACACATAATAGAAACATATTCCGTACATAATACTGTTTCCTAATATTAGAAACATAAGAAATACGAGAAAAGAAAACATTCCATGACATAAAAAAGGAATATTTTTTTAGCTCTGTTTTTCTACGTTACTGCGGGCAGTTAACCTAACCAGTTTTCCTGGATTCTGTATTCCCAACAAATAACTTCTATCTTCACCACATAAATCAGAGGTGGAGGACGAATGATTTCGGAAACGTGCCTTCTATCAAATCGTCATGCCCTACCCGGGGACCGAACTCGCGATCCATAGATCTGCGCTCCTACTGAGCTAAGCGGATGGGGTAAAAGAAAGAAAGCGGCGGCTGTGGCTGACACTCACTGTAACTCAACGAAACCTCTCTTATATCATGAATACTGAACTTGTAGAAGTTATGATTTATTTCCAATAGCGTCTGTGGTATAAAATTTCAAAATAATGAAAAATTAACTCTGATCCGTAAAACCTAATTCCACCATCACATTATGCGAACGTATGCGTGGAGCGGGTAATTAACCTTGCAAGCCCATGGCAACTTATCTTATGGTCAGACGTTACTATGGTGGTGAAGTAAGAAACGAAATAGTAAAAATGTAAGACCTCGGAATGTGCGTGCGTGCGTGTGTGCCTACTTAGGGAGGGTTAGGGATAATATTAAGAAAAACAAGACACAAACAACCTTTACTCCCTTGGAGGGGCAGTTGAGTCAAGGGCCATACGTCTGAAATCACATCCTTTAGAATATTTGAATCTGTTGTATAATATTGATCAATGATATTGTACAATAATGATGCTTTCTGTTTGTGTTTCAAGTGTGAAAACTCCGAACAATAAACACAATTGCATATGTTGCATATGCAAATATTCTTCATGTTAGCAGTGTTTTACAACGGAAAACGTGTTTATTGGTACTTTGAATAAGAAATATTTTTTAAAAAAATAAGCTTTATCATATAGAAAGTATATTTAAAGCGACTTTCAAAATTAACATGATCAGTATTTTTAGCAAAGTTGTCGTATTGGCGTATGTAATACATTCTGCATTCAAACCATTTCTCAATGAAGTCGCCAATTTTACAGTTATAAGGACCTCTTTTGAAAGGAAAACTCTCTTTCTCACGTTCCATGATTCGTTTCACGCCTGTAGTGAACAACTGATGAATGAGAATGTAAAATACTAAGATTTGAAAAGAGATATATCGGATAGACAGCCAAACTAAGCTATGTTGTTATTTGGGGGTATGGGTAGCGTAACATAATTTTACGCGAAAATGAATTCGGTGACCCCATATTTTTTCCCTTCAATCGACAGAAAATAAAGTTTTTATGATCATGTTAGTTTTTTGACAAAGTCTATCGTTTGGGTTTTACATGAGACAAGATTAACGCAAACTTTTTATTCAAAACTAAACGTCATATCTGTCGCTCTGACGTCACTTTAACGTAAATATCGGCTTCAACGTTAAAATGATCTCCACAAATTATACACCATTTCAAAGACATTTTTAAATGAAAATATGATGAGAAACAAGCAAATCGATACTTGTTGACTGAACAGAACGATTTAAGAAAACAGTCTGACGGACGTGAAATCATGGTTCATCAAAAATGGACGTCAATAGTCGTGTTTGAAGGTTTGTAGAGAAAAAAGTTACAGAAATATCAAAAAAGTAAAATACGTATTCTATGAGGAATATGCTGAATTTTATATTAAACAAAATTTCGAAACGGAACCTAACAACTTCAAATTAGGCGCATTCCACCTTAACAAGAAATTAATGCATTTGATGTTCATGGCTGAAAATGCAGCAGCCACATTTAAAACATACTTTAGGCATTATGAGCATTTATGAGTATTGTGGGACATTTTCTATTTTACAGGAAGGCATATAATTTTAATATGTAACAACAACCTTCAAAATGACCCTAAATGGAGTTAAATAAAAGGTAATTCTTCTAATTGCTAAATCACAATTACATAAGAAGTTAATGCTAATTCAACCAAGATATACAATTGATACCTGTATAGTTACTTTGCATAATTAGATCGTTTCATTTCAAAACTTCAATCTGTAACTGTTTTAAATATTCAGTTCTCCAATTTCTCTTTAAGCACTTTCCGCAGTGCCTTTTTATTGGTTTTATCTGTAATTGCAACTGCTTTAATCTTTCTGGCCCATGCATGACCTCGGACAGTGAGAAACAAGTTTACACATTTCTCTAGAATATATACAGCGTATTCACCAGTGATGATTTTTGTAAGTAATGCCGAACCGTAAATTTTTCCATAATTCTTAAAAAAAGGAAAACTTTTTTCAGTGTATTTTTATCAATATTGTTCTCATCTATTTCCTGACGGCAAGTTATTTCAAATTCCCTGATAAGCATAAAGAAGTTATGACTTGGAAATTTTAATCCTCCGCGACTGGTCGTCTCTGTCCATTTAGAATATTTTGTTACAAAAGTCTTTTCACTGTCATTTTCGTTTTTGAGAGCAATTTCCAAGGCACTGCGGACAGTTTTCTGTTTTTCAGTTTGTTAACCTTTTGAACACTTCCTTGAAAGAGCTGTAATTAGATATCCACTAAATTGGCTATAGATGAGTCATTTTCCGTTTCTCCGAGCGTTTCCGTTATAAAAACGTTTTGTGGTAATTGCAAATACGATATGCATACGCTATACATTAGTGGCATGGTCTCACGTACCTAATAAAAGCGCGTTTATAAAAGTAATTGCATAAATATGTCTTTTTAGCAGTTATTCTCAAAAACTAGATGACGTCGTTTTAAAAGAAAAATCAAAAAAAGATGTTCGGCTAAAGTTTATTTAGTCACTGACCTAATTAAGCAAAATTTATTCTAGCCCTAGTCAGGGGTCTGGGACTTGCGCATGACATATCATCTCAATATAGGGAACATTTATGCAAAGTAATTTTAAAATCCCTTTATTGGTGGCAGAGTTATGGACAGGACAAAAAACTGACCATGTAAAACTTTAACCTCTAAGTGTGACCTTGCCCTTAGAGCTAGGGGTCTGGATCTTGCGCATGACACGTCGTCTCATTATGAAGAAATTTCAAAATCCCTTGATGAATGGCAGAGTTATGTACCGGACACCTGTTAACCTTTGATTTATAAGTGCGACCTTGACCTTGGAGCTAGGGGTCTCAGTCTTGCGCATGACACGTCGTCTCATTATGGTGAACATTTATGCCAAGTTATTTCAAAATCCTTGCATGGATAGCAGAGTTACAGCCCGGACACACGGACGAACACACGGTCGGATGGACAGTGCGATTTTAATATGCCTACCTTCAGGGGCATAAAAACACTGACTGATGATTTCCCATTTTCAGCCTCTCTGTTATGAAAACACAAAAAAAACACTATTTTCTTAAACAGTTTGCCTTCACAGTGATATATTTCAAACTTGTGTTTAATTCCTACTTTAGAGATGAAAAATCATCTTGTCAACACTAAACTACCTCGATCAGACAGCTATGTCATATACTGCACATTTTAAAGTTATAGAAAATGATTTTAGCAATCCATCTTATTTTTATTTAAGACAGAATCTTGAGAAGACTGGCTGTTCAAAAAGATTTCGGAGGTCTCCCCACTGCAAATTTACTTTTACCATGTAGCTGTCACTGAAAAATAGAGAAATGTGGGAGTAACAATCTAATTTCTTTTATTTGACTGTGGGTGGTGGGGGAGTCCCCAGTTATAATATTTGTGGCATCGTATCACTGGGTAGAACTACTGACCTACAAGCCAGCTGGAGGGCTTCGTCTTACAAACTTGAAATGCATAAAATTTACATGTACCAATTTCAATCATTTAATAAAGTTTATATGTGTAGAATCTAAATGTACAATTTATACATCTTTATTTTTTCTTTTAATGAAAATGATTCATCAGAAAATGACCTCTCTCTTCTTGAAATGATTTTAAAAGGAACAATTACATTACATATATTATGTCAATCCCTTGTTTAACTAAAAACAAAACTAAAGACAAACAAATAAATGTATTACATTAATGTATGCATGTACATGTAATTGTCTCATGTGAAGTCTATTTTTATATACTTTTTTGTTTACTTTTTGCTGTGTTTGATAACTCACAAGCTACTGCACTTTGATTGGACATACATGAAATTCTAGATGAAGCTCATGCACCTAAAATATGCTGTCAAAATAATATTTTATCAAGCATTTATGAAGATCTGAAATCAAACCTGATCAAATACAAAAAGAAATATAAATTAAACGTTTATACCTTCCTTTTATTCAAATATAAGGATGACGATGATCATTCATTCTCTGAAGAATTAGTCTGAAATTAACACAAGTCAGAGCACTTATTTTATCGAAAGCAAACTAAAATGCTTGTTAATGTTCTTACATTTGAAAGATACAGGATTTAATAATTCCCAACATTATAGTAACCACTTTAAAGGCAAAATCCCTCTTTCTCATGTGCAGAGAGTCTTTTCTGAAAAGGGTATTTCAGATTTTGAAATTTCAAAAGTTTACTTTTCAGGATTAAACACTCGCAACATTTTGTAGTCACACTACAACAGAATGTATGTGAATTTAAGTGAAATAAGGTACAACTAGTTAGTCTTGTATCCTAAACTGTGAGGTCAAGATTTCATACTTGTATGAATATTGGCATGTGGGGGATTTTGATTCTTTATTTCAATAGGCCTCCTAGGTGTAAATATTAACCTTTAGCCTGTTGGCGGAAAGTCAGTTTGCCTTTACGACCAGTGCAGACCAAGATCAGCCTGCATATCCTTGTAGGCTGATCATGGTTTGCACTGTTTGCTATTCAGTCAGTAATTTTCAGTCAGCATCCCTTTGAATAATAAGTGGTACTGCCTAAATTGAATGATGGACCAGTCGATTTTAGAAATTTAGCTGGGTAAAGGTTAAAACCATTTCAATGTTGTCTCAATTAAGCCATTTGCATTCAAACTATTTATCAGTTAAACAGTCATCTGCAGCTTATAACATTCTAAGTTATGTGTAGCAATTGATGCAATTAAATATTTCAATTTCCAGCGTTTAATTTTCTTCTGTAAAGTATGGGATTTCTATATAGCTTTCTACAGATACTTAGGCAAACACGCACATTATTGTAAATTACTAAATATGATTACCTGTCTATAAGCATCCACTCACCTCATACATCTTGGAAGCTTTATGTTCCAGTAGTAATTTTCAAAAGACACTACAAGCAGCTGAAAAACAAAACAGATAAATTTATGAAAATATGTACATTTTGAAATATACGTATGTCTTTATCTGCTTTTTACAGTCTCTTACTTAAATTAATGTCATGTATTTTACATAAATAAGGCATGTTAGTTGTCATTTACAGCACATGTGTCATCTTGGTAAAATATCTAGTGTACAATCTGTTCAAGGGAGGTAACCAGTTACCTTTTTCATATGATTTTCAGCACAAATATTCTGAGACTTACCTGTTTTCATTTTAATATCATTCTTTAATGTTGATACTTCCATCTGTTGATACAACACTCCACTAATCGAGGTATTGACAGATTGTCAACCGACAGTTTAGACTTTCATTTCTGCCTAAGAGATTTTGCCAAACAGTGTCGCTATTCAGCAAATGTCAATGTGGAGTTAGTTTGAAGAGATATCTCATGCAAATTTAGCATAAAAACTCTGACTGTCTTTGTGTTTATACACTAAAATCTTGCAAAATATGAGTACAAAACTGATTTCAGGTAAATCCAGGAATTCAACTTAGATTAAGCTCTTTTGAACTTTCCTCAATGAAGAGCATCAAGGGGAGGTAATAAAAAAAGGAAAAATACCCCAAATCATGAACTTTGGCCCAAATCTACAAAATGTGTCTGAATGACAAACTACAACTTATGTTCCGTTTTAAAATGTCATCTTCCCTCTATACAAACAAATATACTTTACTACTGAGATCTGTGTAAAGCCCAATTATTCTCAAATCAGCTAAGTGTAATTGACTTATTACACTTTTCCAAAAATGCAAAGACGTGAGTCGTTGCTGTTCACAAACTTATTTGCCACCGCATCGAGATCAATACTGTCTGTTGCCTCTTTGTGAATATGTAAAGTCATATGACATAAGTTAAACTTCATTTCTTATTTTGTTTGAAATATTATTTTTTTTAGTAAAATCAATTGATGTAATTAATTCCTTACATCTTAGCGGTGTGATAAATCTTAACACTTACCTCTTTCATTAAATAAAAACATGATAATCATTTATCTGAATTTTATCAGTTAATACCTTAGATCTTAAACGTACCATTAACTAAAGACATGCCAATTAAAAACATGTTGATTTGTTCATGCGTAATGAAGTCCAATCACGGACACGTGTTTATGACTCCAATTAACACCCCCGATCGTGTCACCGTCACCACGGTAACACACTAATCTGGACAGCGTGTATTAAGGTAAGGTAAGTTTTATTTACCGTCGCTTGGTGGAATAATTAACATAAGCTCTATAGAGCTTTTCTGCGACCCTAAATTAAGAACAGTTAAAACCAATTATACCTCACCCCCAGCGATTTGCCATTTACAGCTGGGTCGACCGAGGCAATCGTGATAAAGTGCCTTGCCCAAGGACACACCGCAATGGGTGTAGCCAGGATTCGCACCAGGGGCCTTCACCTCCGTAGGAAAGCGTCTTAGCCCTTTCGACCAATGCGTCCACATGTTTTAACGTCCAATTGTTTAACACGAAACAAAATTTAGTATACTATACAAAATATTGGGTCCGCGGATCTGCGACTCCAAGTTGTGAATTTACAAAAAATCGTTTTCGGGCAAATTATTGGGGCCGCGACCGCCGCCTCTTCGGCCCCACTTCCGACGCCCCTGCAATATAAACGTATGCTTTGCTCCATAAATATCATTTTCCTTGCATTTGCAAATCTAGATTATACAAGAATCAAATAATTATTTTGAAATACTAGTTTGGTATGAAACCTTGTTTAAAACTTACAAGTACATAAATAAAGGACGCTTTCTATTATTTTCCAGATAACAAAAAAGGCACACCCCCTGATTTTTTTTAATTAAGGAAGTTTCCATGGCAACCGTCTTTTTTCATAATTTTGCGTGCTCTTCAATAAAAAATCAGTTTAAGAGACATTTGTGACTATAAGTTTTCAACTTTTTTTGGTCCTTACAGAAAACTGGTCTTTAAACACACCTGCTAGTAAGACATAGGTATCTATAACATTAATTTTGATTGCTCAGTGCGATTAGGGATTAACTGCCCAAAGAAGTTTTTAATGACCTTCGGGCCGTACGACCCTCAGGGCAATCAAGTATTAACCTCTAACTAATGAATGAGTTAGATGTCGCAGCACATCGACAAAAAAGATCATATATATTATCGATACACATATTTTATCTAAATATGGGGAATCTGTCTTCTGAATAAGAATTTTGGAGGTCTTGAATAGTCACCAGTGGAGGCTGATCTAAAAGAAAATCATTGCCTGAATCTATGTTTAATGAACGTATAATTATTTAACCTAGTATTGTACAGGCGCCGAGAATAAGTGCTACCACAGGTAGTCGACTATTTTATCTTAAAGACGTTTCAAAATTAAAATTATATAGCAGAATGGTGTTATACTTAATTTACACTCTCTGAACCGATTGTTAGGCGTCCAAAATAATTCACTAGATGTCTAATACTATTGAAACACAGTTGCACGTTATCGTCATGCCGACCTTTAATATTTGGCGCCATACATGCGCCATGAAAATGCTTCTATATTTCATTTATTTGTCAACATAAAAGACATATTAGAATCGAAATAAAATATATCAGGACAATGTTTTATATATGTTAACACTACAAAGGTTATATGCCGCGTGTAATGATTCGTCGGGCGACACGTACCCTTGTGAAAATATTCCACAAGCGTATAACCTCTTCGTATTGTTTAGATACTATTTATTAAGATATGGTTCTGCTATATAAAATACAACACTTTAAGGTACGAGTCTGTTGAGATACAATGAAACAGAAAAGGATTACGTTTTGAAGTCAAATTTGTTACTTTTATCAGATGTTTGAAGACCTCTCATTGCATCATTTTGTAGTTATTTAAAGTCCCATGTTTACTCTGAAATAGCATTATTTTCCTTAGAAAGAAGACCACGAAACATTGTCAGATTGTAGAGCTCCCTAAATGGTACAGAAACAGCATATATTTGGTCTATGTTGACACTTTATCCTTCGCAAAATAATCGCCGCAAAACGCCGTTTAGTATTCTGTGTGGATGACAAAATACTGCCAGTGTTTACATATTTAATCGGCGGGACTTCCCGATGACAGTTCGTAATAACTCGGAAGATCGCATAATTGAATGACGTCATTCGCAAAAAAAATTCAAGATGGAAGCTCTGCACACACCAAAAAAACCCGAAAAACAATTTACTACGAGCGTTTCAACACAAATTGCTTGTCCAAGGAATACGAGAATAGATCCGAGCTTGATGTTGCGCACAGAAATTTACCAACAGAGCCTGGACACAGACGATATCATCAGTGGTTATAATAAAAATACTCACTATAAAAGTCAACTGCCGCAGTGGCCGAGAGATCTAAGGCGCTGGTTTAGAAAACTCTGTTTTAGTCAGGGCCGCGGGTTCGCTCCCTGCTGAGGACAATCTTTTATTTTCTTTTTCTTTTTTTTTTTTATGATTTTTTATTCTTGAGATTATATCGTTAAAAGAATATGAAAATGATTTAAAAATTAAAAAAAAAAAGAATATCTACAGCTGAGAGCGAACCCGCAGCACTGACAAAAACAGTGTCAGCCTTATAGCGCCTTAGCTCTCTCGGCCACCGCGGAAGTTGACTTTTAGAGTGAGTATTTTTATTATAACTACTGATGATAAGTCAAACCCTTATGCGGCATGTTGTTAACTATCATGATGCAACTTACTGACGACATTTTCTTCTGTTTACGAGTGTTTACTAAGTCATCAATATTGGGTACGCACTTTTCATTTGCATAAATTAACGTCCGCGTCACGAAGGCAATCGGTACTTGACGGAAATCGGCTCGGCAAAATAAAAATAAACACAAGTCTGTATGAAACTACCAGAATTGTTAAATAGTGGGTAGTCAAACTATTGTTGCGCAGTTTGAACAGGACTTCTGAAACAATCATGTACACACGATCGGACATTAATTCTATGCACTATGTTTTTTTATTTTATTTTGAGAAATAATGGAACTTCAACACCTTAAAAGAAATGTTAGCTATGAATATAATTTAACACATCACAGGGAACATCAGTCTAATCTGAGGTAAGTCCCGGTCGTCTTTTTACTATCCTACCACTCATCATAGTAATCATTTCCGTCATACTGATTATCATGATCATAATCCCAATCTCCGAGATCCTCATACTTGTCATAATGGTCATCTTCGTCACCGTAAATATCACATTCATTTGCGTGATCATCATAATCATCGTAATCATTGCCCAAGTCATCGTATCTGTCATCTTCATAGTCATCATAGTCACCATAAACGTCATCGTATCTATCCTCGTAGTCATCAAAATCTCCAAAGTCGTCTTCTAATCCATGCGACTGCATGATAACTATAACCTTCTCCTTCACGGTTTCGAATGGCTGATTCTTCACTGTGTCTATTTCGCTCATCAAACCTGGCAGATTGCAAATCGCACCTAGTCGCAACATCGCCTATTATAACATTATGAAAATTATTTCGTTTATGAGTAAAGGATCTAATAAATAGGCTTTAACAGGTATATCAAACATTAACATTATTTGATCGAAGAAGTGTAATATTATAGATATGTTTCGAATGAAGATTTAGACAATTTTTATATAGGAATTTTCAAACATGGTGGTAGTAATTGTTAAATACCTTTTCGTTTATGTCCCATTTTTCTTCAAAATCTTTTTGATCAATGGATGCTTTTTGTAAATGTTGAATCTGAAAATGAACAAAAACACAAGTCATTAAAAGTATCAATTACTTATGATGTAACGTAGAATATACAAACAATTAGACATCGTACATGAAGTCCTTAAACAGAACAAAAAAGAACAAGCGATTTGCCGACAAAATGGAAATAAACAGATTATCCTACAGATACTACACTTAACAAAACTTCTAGCGCAGCCTTTGACTTTTTGGACAACATCTTTGAAGTTATTGAACGTACAGCTCTGAAAATAGACATAATTGTACAAAAGTATGTTTTAATTGTTGAAATTTCAACAAAATCAAAATGTACCATGAAACTATTTGAAAGTAACATACCTCATTTCGTATATTTCGAATTCTAACAATATCTGCAATTTCTTCTACAACAGTATCTGGTATCTTGCTGTTGTCCTTTTCTTTCCACCATTTACATTTTCCATCAAGCCCACAAATATGCTTCAACAAATATACTAGCAAAGTTATATCGAATTTGTCAGAAGTTGGAGGAGCATTCTGTGGAAACAGTAGATCATATTGCTTTTGGTTTATGATTTTCTTATTCTTGCCGTAGTTAATTGTGCCGATGAATTTGTTCAACTGGTGATGGAGTTGTGCTGGCGGAACAGTATGATCAAATCTGGCCTTTAGTACAAAACTTGAAAGCTTTACAACCAACAGATTTAGCCGTATGTAGTTTTGTTCATTTTCCTTATCAACTGTGGGACTGGCTACTGATGCCATCGATATGGTTCTCTTTCTTCATATGTCTGAAAAACTATGACAAAAACATTAATTAAATACAAATAATTTAAAAGCTGTTGCTGTGACACTTTTATTGTACAGAGTTAATGACAAATTGAATCACAGAGCACTATTCGAACCATTATCACCATAAACAAAGCGAAAAGTTTTAAAAAATAACTCTGGTAAGCATGATATTCATTCCAACACATAAATGATGAGAGTATATACTGGAACATAACAAAACAATTTACTGAATAAATATACTAAATGTTATGGCTGCCAGAAATCGATATGGCGTCAGTGCTTAACAATAGCAAACCCGACCATTGAAATATCAAAATAAAGGTTTTCTTGCATTTAACCTAGTGACTTAGTTTTTGTCCAAATTTAACAACATTTGGAACCTGATTTAGATTTCATGAAGATAAATATTTCCGACCAGGTGTTATGTATATTAGATACTAGTAGAACATGTGCCATATGGAGTGATTACAAGGTTTCAGTATGATTTGATCCAGTCAGGCAAACATTCTGACTAAGCTTTATAAAGATCAGGAAAAAAGAAAATATGGAATCTAGAGTGATAACATATATTAGCCTTTTGGCTTATTTGTTTTACCAAAATTGACAAATTATCAACATCGTGACCTAGAGTTTATTATGACAAACATTATGACCAAGTTTCATACATTTTTGTTTTGTATTTTAGATAGAAAATGTAAGAACTACGGTGTTATCAAAGTTAATTGTGCTTTGACCTTGTGACCTGTCTTTGACCACTTTAGAATTCAGAAATAAATGTGAATTTTTAACGACATTCATTCTGACCGGGGCCTGTTTCACAGAACTTTTGCGTACGAAGTTCAAAAGATATTTCGTACGCAAAATATACGAAATGTTTGCGAAGTAGACGGACTGTTTCGTATGAAGTAAGTGTGAATGTGAGTAAAAAACATTTTAGCGTATGCAGATCGAGAATCCGGTGCGATCGGAAAAAAGATTAATGGCGGTATACAACAAACTGTTACGCATTGTCTTAAGGTCACGTTTCATCTGTCCGAGTTTCGCGACTGAACCGGTCTATGACGTCATCGAAATGGCGGCCAGTTTACATAGAAACATTTAATATTGTTATCTTTGTTTTAATCCTTTAATATCTTTGCTAGTATAATAATATTGCAGTAAATAAACACGAAAATGCTATATTATCAAAATACATCTTACCCCACCTACTTTTTTTCAACAGAGGTTTCTTTTGTTGAATATATTAGTTTCATATCCATTTAAATATACGAATATCATGATATTCTAATACTATTACTGTTGTACCTTTTATTTGTGCTTTTTAACAGTCACATATACTGATGGGTTGGTCCTACATTCATATTGCGTTTAACAGTACAATGAGTTTTAAACATCCGCACTTAATTTACTGTAATAATTAGTACTCTTGAAAATAAGCCTCTCCCTTCCTTTAATTCTTACCCTTTGTTCACGATACATGTTTTTTTTAATTTTTGATATAGCCCTGTCAATTTAGATTAATATTTTTCATAGGATCCCAAAAGAAAACTTTATTGAACACTATTTGATGTTTATATTTGTTTGATTAAAAAATGTTAGAGTCACACAGACACAATTTAGGTCATATTGCGGTTACTGAACAATGAGTATTCGACCAATAAACTAGTTTGTTTGGTAAAGCACAGGGTTTCCATGGTAAATGTCATTTTAGCCGAATAAGTCGGCCATTTAAGCCCAGTGTGAGGCAAACAATTTGCGGGAAGGGGAAAACTTTTCATGATGGGTATCACGACTGGATCACCAGATGATGAAATATTTGCCATTGCCTGGTATTTTGATTAACTCTTGAAAGTTCTGAGACAGTTTTTTAATGATCATGGGCTTGAAACCAATAATTTACAACATTGCTGAAGAACGTGCATAACAGTTCTGTCACGGAAACTCTTGCCAGCTCGAAATCACAGTAATGAACGGCGACCTTTCAGAAATTGCTTGGAATATAGAGACAATGATTAAAAATCTACTGTTGCTATCTTTAGATATCTTGTTCTGAAGGGTTCGAACTCGTAGGCTACTTCAGTATATAATCATGTAATAAGTCTATCAGTTCTTTACTTCTTACCGTTAAATGTAAGTAAACCGACTGCAACTTGTAATATATGAAGAAAAATATTTGAGCTAGATTTATTTCGGAAGTTTGCGTTCGCATAATGATTGAGTACATAAGATTATGTGACAAGCTGAGAATGCAACTGTTCATGCCAATGTTCAAATTTTCATTCTCGCTTTCTGCGAAAGGACGAACATAAACCAACGTAGAAAACGTGCTCCGGGATAGGCATTGGCTATCCTGGAAGATCTTGATCACCAACTAATCCATCCTGTAAATTACCAACTCGGAGGGTGTTTATTTCTTTTCCTGAAGAATTTGGTTGCACTGAAAATTTCTTGTATTTTTTATTACACTTCAGTAGTATAGCATATGATAGTTTTGAAGTTTTTAACCTCTAATGACCGCCCCCCTTTATCTCAACGGACCTCTACTGGCTAAATTTTAAAAAAAAACTTATCAAGTATAAAAAAACCCGCAGGTTTTGACAAAGTGAAAAATCATAGGTTTCTACAAACTAAAAACCATTGCTTTACAGCCTCTGCTAAAGTGAAAAACCCGTGGTTTTGAACACGGTAAAAGACAAAATCTAAAATAACATAGAAAGAGAAATAAATGTATACAATGTTCGGTATTTAGCACAATACATTGTATGATGGACAGAGAATATTAGGTTACTGTCTGATAAATTTAAATTTAAAAGGCAAGTTGAAGAAAAAACATTAGGCGAGGCTCTGCTGAGCTTTATATTTGTTAGTAGACGAGTCTAATTTTTTTTCAGACAGTAATCTAATATTCTATTTATACTATCTGCTCAGATAATTGGGGAAAATCGTTGGAAAGAAAAACAGCGTGCAGACTTGATGTCATATATGACGTTTGCAAGTGCAATTTAATTTGTGGATAAAATTGAAAAAATGCGATAACTTTTTTTTTGTCTCTGGATAAAAATCTTTGATATTACCACTTATTTTCTTAGTTAGAACATTTCCAATACAATGATAACGGATTCAGTGAAAAATTCGGAAAAAAAAATGTTTTCAAAATTTCCAGCTGAAGTGCTGTAAAAGTGAAAAAATAGCAATCACTTTTTTTTTCTGGATAAAAACATGATTTGACCACTCATTCTCTAAGTTCAAACATTTCCAATATAATGGCAACGGTTTCAATGCAAAATTTTGATAAAATATGGGATTTCATAAGTTCCCACAAAAGTGATATCTTGACACTGACTAGATAAAGCAAAGTTTATTAGGCAAGCCGATTTTGTGCTATACCTGTTTAAATATTGATTTCCGCATTCCTTACAACATGATAAAGCGACGAATGTAAACTATCTAATTATAGTTTAAAGGAAATCCCCAATCAGTTTATGTAGGTAATTAGCTGGATTTAAAAATATCCAAATTTTTACAGCACTTTTAGAAATGCATAAAGAAAAAAGACTGTTCAATGCATATGAAGGAGTTTAAGCTAAACGGATACAGTGATAAAGCTTAGTGTGCATTTTGTTTTAAATATTTTTTTCTTTAAGAATAATATACAGACTTGACTCAAAAACAAAGTTTGCTGAAAGAACAAAGGTTCTGACTCTATGATTACAGTAAAATTGGCTTGTACTTTAGCTGAAATAACAAATCCAGATAAAAAATTATATCATTATAAAGATACGAAAACATAGAAACATAAATTAAATCTCAACTTGAACAAATATCAAGCGATGAAGTTAAAGCAAATGTAACTGATTAATTAGAAAATGTTATAGATCATTATCTTTTAAAGCGACTAAACCTCACCTTGTGAATTTTATTTTTATTTAAATATCACCGAAAGTCATAATGACACCACTATTTCATATATATACATGAAACTAAATGGTTGAGAAGTTTCTAATTTCCAGTTTTACGAGAACATTTATATAAATATAGAATGAGACGCGAAAGTATTGTATGACACTTTTATCACGTGGGCAGTAAACGAGCCGCGCCATGAGAAAACCAACATATTCGCTTTGCGACCAGCATCGATCCAGATCAGCCTGCAGGATATAAGCTCTCCGCTAATAGTTTCTCTAATTACAATAGGCTTTGAAAGCGAACAGCATGGATCCTGACCAGACTGCGCGGATGGCTAGTCTGGATTCATGCTGGCCGCAAAGCCACTATGTTGGTTTTCTCATGGCGCGGCTCATACGCTTTGCACGCGTTTATTTTAATAGAGCGGATAAGTATCTATAGGTATCGCACACTATTGTGTCGTTTTTGATTAAAAAACAACAACAACAACAACAATAAGTAGCACTCTCGTTAAAAATGAAGATATACGCTAGATATCAATAGATGGCTTGACGGCGCTGTACGTAGGTTGAGTGGATGGATACGTATCCATTTTATAGCGATAGTTTTGACGGGTTCGAACCTTGCATTCGACCGACATTTCGTTGCATTACATACTTTGTGAAAAATTGTTTTTCCCTGGTTTCGAATTTACTCTTTTGTTTCTTATTTTAGTATAAAATCGGTAGTATCTTTAACTAAGTCGATACTGAAATCATGACCGGGCAATGCTTTTATTAAATTGAAATGTAAGCTTGTAAAATTATTAAAACTTACCCGTATAGGTTAAAATATCACAGGAAAACTTGAAAAATATCTAATAATAGAGCAGATAAGTATCTATAGGTATCGCACACTATTGTGTCGTTTTTGATTAAAAACAACAACAACAACAGTAATAGCTCTCTCTTAAAATGTATGGTCGGTAGATATCAATAGATGGTTACGGGCGTGTACTAAGGTGTGAGTATGATAGATACGTATCCATTTTATAGCGATAGTTTTGACGGGTTCGAACCTGCATTCGAGCGACTTTCGTTTGCATTACATACTTTGTGAAAATTGTTTTCACTTGGTTTCGAATTTACTCTTTGTTTCTTATTTAGTATAAAATCGTAGTATTTTAACTAATCGATACTGAAAACATGACGGCATGCTTTTATTAAATTGAAATGTAAGCTTGTAAAGTCTTAAAACTTACCGTATAGGTTAAATATCACAGAAAACTGAAAAAATACTAATAATATGAGCAATAAGTATTATAGGTATCGCACCTATTGTGCTCGTTTTTGATTAAAAAACAACAACAACAACAATAAGTAGCACTCTCGTTAAAAATGAAGATATACACTAGATATTAATAGATGGCTTGACGGCGCTGTACGTAGGTTGAGTGGATGGATACGTATCCATTTTATAGCGATAGTTTTGACGGTTCGAACCTTGCATTCGACCGACATTTTGTTGCATTACATACTTTGTGAAAAATTGTTTTTCCCTGGTTTCGAATTTATTCTTTTGTTTCCTATTTTAGTATAAAATCGGTAGTATCTTTAACTAAGTCGATACTGAAATCATGACCGGGCAATGCTTTTATTAAATTGAAATGTAAGCTTGTAAAATTATTAAAACATACCCGTATAGGATAAAATATCACAGGAAAACTTGAAAAATATAGGACCATATCAGAGGTGGAGTGTATATGTATAACATAATTACGTGTCAGTAGTGATATATGTGTAAGTTAGTGAACAAGTTAAAACTAGATTAACTAACTCGTTTTGTTTTTGTTGATTCGTGTTGAAGAAAAAAAAAATACTGTTTTGAAAACAAAATTTTAACAGGTCTGGGAATCGAACTCCCTACGAAAAATTATTCTACGAATACCGTAACCGCTCGATCAACAAGAAATCACTGACTGTATCGTAAACGTATTGTCTGCAAGTATTGGCCTGGCACTCATTAATCTTCGCCAATGATTTCGGGGATTTTCGTTAGCTTACGCAAAATTTCTATCCTTAAAATAGCCCGCCCGCTTAGCTCAGTAGGTAAGAGCGTTGGTCTACGGATCTCGGGGTCGCGAGTTCGATCCTCGGGCGGAGCGTATGTTCTCCGTGACTATTTGATAAACGACATTGTGTCTGAAATCATTAGTCCTCCACCTCTGATTCATGTGGGGAAGTTGGCAGTTACTTGCGGAGAACAGGTTTGTACTGGTACAGAATCCAGGAATACTGGTTAGGTTAACTGCCCGCCGTTACATGACTGAAATACTGTTGAAAAACGGCGTTAAACCCAAAAACAAACAAACAAACTATCCTTAAAATATCTATACAGGTATTACTGAAATAACGTATATCAAAAAAAAAAAAACAATGACACGATGACGTGGTGGTAAGGTGTCTGACTCCCATGCATGTTACCACGAGTTCAAAATCATCTCAGACCACTTTCTTTAAAAGTTTTATTGTAATTTTATGTTATCGATATTGCTTTAAAACTAATTCTTACAATATTTACATAACAAATTTTACAAATTCTATCTGTTATTTGTAGTATTGATTTTCTTGAATCGTTGTTGACATGTGCATTTTCCTTTTTATCTGAGAAAATTTTACATATTTTTATTCATTTTGTTCCACAACGGTTAACTAGACTCCACGTGTATTTCTTTCAAGTGATTGACCATAAAGTTTAATAGTTTAATCAGTTAAGTGTGGCATTTTTTCTACACCGAGATTGGCAGGTTAACGATTTGTCCGCGCAGCTACTTGCAGATGCGATATAAGTTACATTATAGAGTAGTTTATCATACAACTACTACGCAAATTGCAAAGCGTCTGATATCACTTCCCTGATATTTTGTTTTGATATCAGGTCATTGAACTGATATCAAAATTATGCACCTCCCATATTGATGGACTAATTTTTACATCAGTTTCCTTCCACATCGAATTTTACTACAGAATCCAGTTTTGATGTTGCATGACTTTTTTTTTTAAATTCTGTAATCTCAACTCAACTCCTTATAGAGATGGTTGTCTCCATATTTATCACACAGACAACATCACTTAATAATGTCACTGTGGAACGTTCATCGTGACAGGAAAGGTTTACAATACACTTGACAATTTACTTGTTCTTGATTTATGCCTATAATTAAGGCATCCATTTTTATCAGGACCGTAGGAAGCATTTTCAGATTGGGGCGGGGGCACACATTATGAAAATCAGCTAAAATTGACTCGCTGTCAAAAGAATGCTGAAAGAATTACCATAATCGGTCAAATTATTGCCGCCCCCACCCTGTTCCTACGGCCCTGTTTATTAATTAGTAGCAAAAATGTTTGTGTTGTTATTATTTCTTGGACCAGTGTAAATTTAGTGATTAAACTCAAAGTTTAAAGTATCTCTTACCGAGTCTGGAACTGGAAGTGAAATTTTAAGGGCTTTGGACATGCAGTTGTCTGAGTCAAATGTTTAATAAAGTGGAAAAAAGCATGTTTTGATTTATTCAAGAGGATGATTTGTACACAGATAAGAGTTTATTTCATTGGTATTATATTTTTATAAGAATATGAGAAAGTCAATAAACATTGTCGGAGTTGAAATCAGTATGGCTGCCGTATTGTTCCGTTCAAATTATTCAGGGGCGGATGAATGTTCAAATCCGTAAGATATGAATTTATTAATAATTCTGCTTCAAAGTCAATATTTATGAAATAAAAAATAAGGACATATGTTGTCCAGTCCCTAGGGGTGTTTCGTGTGCAAAAAAGGTCCAGAGCTATTTTATACATCATTGTGTAGGGGAATATCTCAACTTTCAGAAAATCTTGGGTGCATTTGCTGCATCATGGTACGTTTTTAGAAATCCAAGATGGCCACCAAGATGGCCGCCAAAATTTTAGAAATACACTAATTTTCACTTTTGGGCCCTTATCTTATAGAAATACGAATGGATTTTTATTCTGATGTTTTAAAACAATAGGGAACACATTTTGCCACTGATTCAAACCCATTTTTGTCAGTTCTTGAGATATATATCGGAAAAAAATGTGTCGCGCCATGAGAATTTTGGCCCAAATGCGGCGTTACGTCATTCGAGAAAAACCCGATTAAGTTACGTCACAAAAATGTGTGGAGTTCAACACGTTTTCGCGTCAATTAATGCATTTTATCAATTAACACTATATTATTGGGACAATAAACGAATTAAGAGACAATCGTCATTTATCAAGCATATATTGTAACATTTCCGTGTTTTGCCATTTCGTTTCATTATCAAATAACTGACAATTTATCGCCCTTTGTATCAACCATGAAAGGTCGTGAGAAAGGAAACTTTTAAATCGTAATTTGACGATTAATTTAAAAGGGATAATGAATGGTATTGCGCGATTTACAGGTAAGTAGTAATATTTACACAATATGTAGAGTTTTAAAATATTAATTAGATCCATATCGACCGTTTTGTCCGTGTTTTTTTCCTTCAAAATATCCCAGAATTGTCAATTGGGTTCTAATTTTACTTTTGGCTAAAGATATTCAGCTCAGAGACGTTTAGAGGCAAATGTATCATTCGTGGTAGGTCAGTCCTTTGTAGAACAGTTTATATGCTGTTACGGACCTCTGATGGTAATGGGAAATAATCAGAAAATAAAATCAGCGTCAGCCAGAACTCCCGCAGTTTTTCAAAAAAGAAAATTACCCCCCCCCCCCCCGTCTCGGAAACATTTTACCCCGCCCCCCCCCCCTCCCGGAAACATTTTACCCCCCTTCTCCAACTTCCACCAAATACATTTCGTCTCTTTCCCTCTCATTGTCATATGAAATACACCCGTCCCCATCTTGGAAACTGCTTCCACACTACATAAACTAACCCCCCCCCCTCTTCCCCCCTCCCTCGTTTTTTTTAACTGTAAATTACCCCCCTCAGATATCCTCCAAATAAGGGGGGTGGTGGGTCGGGGGGGGGTGTCAGGAAGCTAACTTTTTTCCACAACTGTTTACACTCTTATTTCTGATCAGTGTATCAGTATGCAAGAAGTCACAGCCTTATCCATATTTATGTAGTGACTTACAGTAAAAATTGTATCACATCTTTTGTCAGTTTAAATACATTATTTCTTATTCATGTCATACTCACTTTAATTATAAAAGTACAAAGAATGGTGGTTTGTTTTTATTTTGTATAAAACAGATGCTCAATAGCTTTTCATGTGCATTCAGTTCACTTGACCATGATTGTTGGATTCCTCACTAACTACATAATGTTCTTTACAAGTTAAAAGAACTTGTACAAATTAAATGAATATATTTTTAAACTTTAAAGACATTTTGTTAAGAAAGTCATGCTTCTGGTTGAAACATATACACTCTTAATGTAAATCTTTGTGTTCTGTGTACTGATGTAACTAGCTAGGCCATCTTTATCTCACATTTCAGCTTTTTTAGAAGTGTTTTTAATTTTACAGATCAACTATTGATCAACTACTGAGGAGCATCTGGCATATTGGCATGATGTTGCTATGACCTTAAACAAAAAAAGGAATTCTCAAGTCATGTCTACATACCACATGTTGGAAGAGTTTGTAGGTTTATAATTTTCTTCATTTTTGCAGTTTTTCTATTGTTAAAAAGATAAATACATCTTAAAAATATATACAAAAAATAAATTCCTCTTAAAATATGTACAAGTAAGTTAAATACATTTAATAATATCATAAACATAAATGACCTGATTGTATTAATAACATTTGGAAAGAAATCATTACTAATAGATTCATTCAACAAACATATAAGCATATTAAGAGAGTGGAGAACTATGCATAATGATTGAATATTATCATACATGTATTTTTCCCAAGAAACTGTTGTAGTATTTGAGTATTCATTTAGTTATTCTGAATTAATTGATTCTTTTAAGTGTATGTCAAGTATGTGAGAAGCTTAAGCTAGCTTTTGTATTCTTGAAAATTATAAGATTGATTGGTGGATGGATACTTATTAATGCTTTTATGTAGATTACACAAAAAGACACTTTCATTTAAAAATAAATGCTTCACAGTATTCTATTCTGTAACTTTCTACTTACAGTTACTACTGCAGAATGGCTGAAGGATGAAAGAATTTCCAGAATAATAAAATTCTTTATGAATTTGTGAATGGAAATGAAACCCAAGGACCTAACATATTTGCTGAGCATCAAGTTGAAAGTATGCCAATGGAATAAAGTGCAACTGTCACAGAAGTGCACAAAATAAGGCCATGTTTTCTGCAAAAGTTCATCAAGCTGATTCAAACTACAAATGGGAGTCAAGAAAAAAGTAAAACTAACTGAACTGTCACAGTTCAACTGTGAGAAATGTTTGGTAAAAGTATGGTGTGTTGCCAGAACAGCAGTGAAGTGGTTATAGTAAAAAGTTCTGTTTTAATTGTTTAAGCAATACAGACTATTTTTTAACTTCTCTATGCATAAAGTATCTTAAGTGCTCTTTTTTATTTAAATAATCATACAGTTTCAGGAAATTTGACAATAAATGCTATTTTTATTTTTATAAGAAAATAGTGCCTTGTTGCCATGGTATTAAACATTAATCTGACTATAGATTATTGTAAAACATCTTTCATGTTTATATGTTCTATTTGTCAAAAAATTAATGTAAGGTCATATTCTTTTCTAAGTAATAACTGCATCAACAAAACATTATGTTATCATATGAATCTGCCTTGAACTAGCAAGAGTTGTAACTGTGTTGTGTGTATCAGAAAATTATGTATATCCCAACCTGTGTCACATCAGTTTACATGAAATGAGGTTTTCTTACTTTTGAATATGAAGTAAACAGCTTTCGATGTAAATAGTATTTTGAAAAACACTTTAACATATTCAGTTATTTCAAGAACTTGATAGAAATGGTACTTTTGGTAAGAAAATACATCATTGTTGCCATGGTAACGAGTCACTGATCAGTATGGCATCTGTACTACAACCTTGAGCAAAATCAGTTTATAACATTTCTAATAATTATTTCTTTTTGCATGATTTTCTGTCTAACAGTAACAAAGAAATATGCCAATGAGTTAAGTGTTCTAACAACAAAGTTAATGTCCTAGTTTTGTCATGCTATCTAACTCGATCTTTTTTCTACAAAAGAAAGCCATAAGATTTTTTGCTAAAAAACTGTTATCTTTAAACACTGTACACTAGAAAATGTTGACGGTATATTAACTACACTTTCTAAATGTTAAATTTGGCTGGATTTATCAAGGAACTATTAAAATTGGATTTAACAACTGTTTTGCCATGGAAACGATTTTTAGGGGAAAATAATTTGTGCTAATATGAAAGAAAGAAACAGAACAAAATAAATTTAATAAACTGCATGTTGCGTTTGATATTTCGTTATGTATTTTCTTTTCATATTATTTTAAGAAGGAGTTTGCATTAAGATATTCTACCTCTATTTTGATTCAGTTAGACGAAAATATGGTGTCCGAAAAGCGGTAATTTCTCCATAATAATGGCTGATTTCTGCTGTCAAATTGCAAATTTTTACTTTGAACATGACAATCTGTCAGATTAGCTGAAAACCCCATTTTCGACCAAAATCGCATTTGGGCCAAAAATCTCATGTCCTGACACAAATATTGAAAATATTGTGAAATTTTCACAAAAATAGCCAAAAAAATGGATATGGTTGTAAATTTTCATTTGTCTTATTTAAAGATTCGATGATAGTGACCAATTTTAGTGATTTGTTAAATTCGACAACATTTTTCATTACCTTGATACCATTTGTCTTGTATAATGACACCTCATTGTTAGCCTATGGCTAAAATAAGTGGGTGGGGAAAATTGAAGTCTTGCTAGGAATACATTTATTGAAATGTATGAATTTTTAATGATGGTTTTTTTTTTGTTTCCTCAGTAATATAAAAACGATGTTTACGATGTATTATTGTTACTTACAAATGCGGAGATAAAAATACTATATTTCGTTAAAAATAATTGGTCAGTTGTGGTCGTTGCCATGGTTACAGCAGTAAAATAACGAAACTACTATTAGAACTGTCCAGGTGAGTTTGGTTTCATGAGAAAGTCAAGAATACTTTATATACTATTGTCTAAATGACAAAAGATCGAAAAACTTTAAGATTCATTGTAGCGATACCGCGAAAGCTCATTTATAAGTGTATAGGCACTCGGACAAACAAAATTTCGGATAACATTTAAATGTATGTTGAAAGTTTATGGACATTTATGTGATATTTATTACACCCTTAGATAGCATTTTGCTGAAATGATATGTATATAATGTCATAGCTGCCATATTAAATTATATAAAATATAGTGCCGCATAAATAGTTTTGGGGTATATGTTTTATATGTCTTTTCAGTAGAAATATATAATGCAGATGTTGTTTGAAAAAGTATACCATAAAAACATAACTTCTATACTTTCATACCAACATTGTAAGAATAATTATAAAAACGGCCTTAATATTACAGAGGACGGGGTAAATTTCGCTTAAATTTCAGTAATAAAACCTTTAAATGATTTCTGAGAAGCACCAAAGTTGAATTTCTCTTATATTTGTTCACAATTATGTACATTTAACATACCAATATGACGGTGTGATAGGTTTATATTCTCAACTGATTGTGACAACCTTATACCATTGCAACTTTGTTAAACAAATACGTAAGGTTCTATATTATATATGTTACTGGTGGCTAAATAATACAGATATGTTGTGTGTTTAATTTCTTAATACATGTGTGTGACAGAAAAGGCCGTACCGGCGACAGTAACCATCAGAACAAATCAACACCCTTTACAATATTTACAAATTTATTTACAAAAGATGATTATTTACAATGAATAGATGATATGAAAAAAAATAACAAAAACAAAAAAAAAAAAAAAACTGATTATAAGAAAAAAAAAAAAGAAAGTTCAGTATCTCTAGATACAAAAGTTCTTATACTTCCATTCTAATCTGACGTGACACAGGTCTTTAATGTAATTGTGAACTTTAAGTAGCACAAACAAAACAGATTTCTAAATTCAGTCCCTTTAAACCGTGAATACGTTGATTCCGTGTTGGCTCCCTATGGTGGTAGGTGATTGCATCCCTGAGCTGACTTCAGAGGATAACAAAAATCATCGTCTTTGCGGTTTACGGCACAACCATGGGACGAAAGCTCTGCGCTGGGAATATCACATCCAGGCGAGTGAAGACAAGTGAACCTCGGGCATTGTACTTCCGGGTTATGACATCACCAGGAAAAATCGTCTGGCGGAAGAAGCTAAAATATATAACATATGGTAAGCACCATAGCAAAACAAATAAATCAGGGCATAAAACTGCTCCTTTGGGTACACCATACCTCCGTAGGCTCCCATAAATAATACGTGCTACTTATACAAAATATATGTGCTACTAAGTTCAAACGTCACATGATTAAAATACGTCACTTATTACTTCCATTATTACCAAAATTAATTACTTACTTAAAAGACTAAAGTTAAAGTATGAAAAAGATATGAAAAGTATATGATGAAACATTATAGATACGGACATGATAAACTGCAGCCATTATTTACAACTACAAATTAACAAAATTCAATGTAAATCAAACGTTATATGATAGTTGGCATCCATATAATATCTAATGCCATACACTACAACGGACATTTATTAGATGTGCTATAGACTGGCACACAATTACAAATTACAATAATATATACATGGTACTAGACTTGCCATATAGAGTTATACATAACAATACAGTGCAGTGATGGCGTTCCATAACAACGAAATGTTTGACATAAGTTTTTGAAACAGTGCTTTACAATTATCACGATACAAATTTCAGTACAAATTTTACATCTTATATAAACGAAACGTTTAGACTCCTCTTTCGAAATAATTTACAAAAGTCTGAAAAATTTAATAAATTATCCTAACATACCGAAACTAGCTAAAATCACATGCCGAAAAGTAAATGTTACAGAATTCTGTAGAATGAACAAAAATTTACCAAATAAAAATCGTAATGCAAAAATCATACAAAAATCTAACAAATAAATTTCTTACCTCGATCGAGCATAAATTTCTAGCAAGAAAATAATTCAGACATAGATTCGTCTATAAAGTCGTAAGGTGGTGTGCGCAAGGCATATCTAGTCCAGTCTATTTAAAGGATAATGTCCCGCCAAATACTAAATTTCATGGGATTCACGGCTAAGCCGTGGACTCCGACTATTGTCATTTTCACGGGATTCACGATATAGCCGGGGAATCTAACTACTTTGGCGCGAATTTAAATTGACAATTTGAGGCCCATTATAGTGGTTTTGGGGATAAAAACACGAATTACTGAAGTTTATAAAATATCAACTTTCTTATTACTGAACAGAATTTAATGAAATTTACATGGAAATTTAAGTTATGAAATACAGAAAAACATGAGAGGTATTTTATGCGTGAAATCTGACATTTACCTCAATAACTCAAAAATTTACAAAAAGATGATGCAATACCTGCATTTACACTACAGATAAAATAAGGCCCGTATGTCAATTTGTGACAATGTGTAATTTGTGAATGAATTAGAATTCATGTGAAATATGCTGAATGTATGACATTGTCACTATACAAAACTTTTACCTGTATAAAACTGTAACCCGCAACCACGAATTTTCTTCAGGAACATTTTTTGGTTTTGTAAGAACTTACTACAGTGCAATGAACTTTTGTAGCAATGTATCAGTCGTAGTATTCATGCAAGCCTGTGAATAATGTTAGTATTTTAAATATGTAATGTTATGATGTACAAAACTGATATTGTATTGTACATGATAGTCATGGACATGGTAGTACGTATATATTGCTAAAAAATTTGTGTAATACATCATGATTATGTGATCATGTGTTGAAGTTTATATGCACAACAGATGTTTTAAACGCCCAATAAATGCAGTAAATTGAAAATAGAATTTCTGAACTTGTTTGCGTCTCAAAAATCATTCAAATCGATTTTATTACTAAATTATAAGCGATATTTACCCCGGACTCTTAATATTATGGCAGTTTTTATAATTATTCTTACAATGCTGGTATGAAAATATAGAAGTAATGTTTTAGGGTATACTTTTTCAAACATAATAACATTTGCATTATGTACTTCTACTGAAAAGACATATAAAACATATACCCCAAAACTATTTATGCGACACTATAGTTTATATAATTTAATATGGCAGATATGACATTATACATATCATTTTAGCAAAATGCTATCTATGGGGGTAGTAAATATATAAGTGTCCAAATTTTTTTTGTTCGAGTGCCTATACACTTATAAATGAGCTTTCGCGGTATCGCTACAATGAATCTTAAAGTTTTTCGATCTTTTGTCATTTAGACAATAGTATATAAAGTATTCTTAACTTTCTCATGAAACCAAACTCACCTGAACAGTTCTAACTGTACTTTCGTTATTTAACTGCTGTAACCATGGCAACGACCACAACTAATATAGTATTTTTACTCCACATTTGTAAGTAACAATAAAAACATCGTAAACATCGTTTTTATATTACTGAGGAAACAAAAAACATCATTGAAAATTCATACATTTCAATAAATGTATTCCTAGCAAAACTTCAATTTACCCCACCCACTTATTTTAGCCATAGGCTAACAATGAGGTGTCATTATACAGGACAAATGGTATCAAGGTAATGAAAAATGTTGTCGAATTTAACAAATCACTAAAATTGGTCACTATCATCGAACCTTTAAATAAGACAAATGAAAATTTACAACCATATCTATTTTTTGGCTATTTTTGTGAAAATTTCACGATATTTTCAATATTTTTTCCGATATATATCTCAAGAACTGACAAAAATGGGTTTAAATCAGTGGCAAAATGTGTTCTCTATTGTTTTAGAACATCAAAATAAAAATCCATTCGTATTTCTATAAGATAAGGACCCAAAAGTGAAAATTAGTGTATTTCTAAAATTTTGGCGGCCATCTTGGCGGCCATCTTGGATTTCTAAAAACGTACCATGATGCGGCAAATGCACCCAAGATTTTCTGAAAGTTGAGATATTCCCCTATACATTGATGTATAAATCAGCTCTGGACCTTTTTTGCACACGAAACACCCCTAGGGACTGGAGTAATATAGGTAGGTTGTATGAGTTTCATGATAAATAGAATAACATACAACTGTCTTTTGATAAATGCTCGGCAGATATGGGCGGAATGGGCTTGGTTCTCTCACCCCTTCCAGCCCATATCAACCTCGACCTGATAACATTGATATCAAAAGACAGTAGCCTGTTTAATATTTTCTATTTATATGTTATAGTTATATCGCTACATCGCTATCAAGCAATAATTTACGCAACAATATGGAATATTCATAAATGCAAGGTCAATACTAAGGATAATAGTGTGCTTACTTCATTTTATATTATTGTTTAATTTAGTTACATTTTTAAAACGCCATTACACTACGCGATACCTATACTTGCACGCTCTATTGATTATCATGTTCTCAATGTCACCTGATGTTTTCAAGGTGCTCGCTGCTGAAGGCCGGGGATTCCGTTTAATTATAAACCGGAAAACCCTTATCAGTTATGGTAGACGAATGTTTTTATTTTTGATTTATTAGGAAAACAACAATTTGGGACAGATTTCGATGAAAAATACATTGTTAGAACATTAAATATGCCACATAAAGGTCAATATAGGTAAAAGTTTGATTTTATAAATTCTCACACCACGATGTGTGCGTTAGTCGCTTTAAATAAAGAACTATTTGAATGGGGTTGTGGTTGTTTAATACCAGAACAAGAAACTTCAAACAGGATAATGTGATTGTCACAAACAGATAAAAAATGTTACGAAACAATTCTAAAATGTTACTATTGCAACAGAGTGTGGAACAACAAATGAAAAATCATATAGAAACACTTGTGCAGTATCCAAAGACCTTGGAATAAATTCAAGGTTAATCAAAATGTGCTTCAAAGGTAGAAATCGAGTAAAAATTAATGTGGAATATCAAAAATTGATGGAAAACGATATAATTTTAGATATTTTGATTTAGTTTTGCTTAGAAATTTATATACATTGCCTGCGAGAGAAATTGAGTCAAAAAGTTTCAAAAAAAACAAAAAAAAACATAGAAAAACTTAACTATACTGGGGTTAAATTTCCTGTAACATGAAATCAAATACCATGAAGAAAATTCAGAATAATATTTCATTTAATATATTTGGTTATGAAATTAATAACATTTTTTCCATTGTATGTTTCAAAATTTCATTATGAATAACATTGTGATATGTTATTGAGTAATGAAGATAAAATAAACCATATGTTTGGATTAAATGATTTAATAGATTAATGTTTAACAAAACACCAAAATAGAAGCATTTCTGTAAATCATGCTCACAATGTTTTTCTCCAGAAAGAGTATCAAATAAACATATTCCAAATTGTTAGAATATTATATGAAATGGTGTTCAAGCTGTAAGAATGCCAAATGTTGGAAGTAAGGTACCTTTTAAAATTTATCAGAAACAATTAATGTAATTTATACTGACTTTGAATGTATAAATAAGAAAATATTAACTGCTTTACCATCATCTAATGGTTCATTTACTGAGCAATATCAAAACATACTGATTGTGGTTACGGCTACAAAGTTGTTTGTTTTTATGATGATAAATATACTAAACCAGCTCACGTTTATAGAGGTCCTTATGCAGTTTATCAATTTTTCCAGGAAGTACTAAAAGAAGAAAAGTGTTGTAAGAAAATAATTAAAGAACAATTTAATGAAGAATTAATCATGTCTGTTGAAGATGAGACTTTATTTGAAAAACAAACATCTTGCCATATTTGTGGAGAAAAAAACCAACAAAACACGAGAAGTAAGAGTAAGAGGTCATTCTCATATTTCAGGAAAATTTAGGGGTAATGCACATTCAAAATGTAATATTAATTTCAGACTAACAAAGAAAATTCCTGTTGTTTTTCACAATTTAAGAGGTTATGACAGTCATTTTATAATGCAACAAATATGGAAATTTGAAAAGAAAATTAATGTTATTCCTAACAATATGGAGAAATATAAGGCTTTTATGATAAGTGATTTGGTGTTTATTGACAAATACAGAATTTTACTTTATTACCTATTTTCTCCAGCGGTATCTTCTGTTGTAGCTGTTAAATACAAAGGAGGTTTTCTTTTTGTTTATCTTTTTATTTTATTTACTTTTTCATGTATATTATTAAATATTCCCATTATATTAATTGACTAGATAGAATCTGACATAACTTCCTGGTCCAATGGTAAATTCCGCATATATTGTTCATTGGGGTGGGTGTTGGGGTGTAGCATTGATTGGCATAATAAAGAAAGGTATTTCCCGTTTTAATTCAACTTTAACCGTTACTCTTTGTGATAGCTGCTTATCTTCAAATCAGATTTCTTTTCTAGTTCTTCCATTGCATCAGACAGAGCTTTCATTTCTTTTCAATTGTGCCTTGTAACTGAACTATTACTTTTTCATTGGTTTTTATTTTTTTTGTTAATTCTTCAATAGTCTTTACTTCTGCTTCAAGTGTCTGTTTATTACCTTTTATGTCTTCGAGGTTGTAGTCATTAACTAAATTTTGAATTTTTGAAAACACAAACCGACTTGAAACAACATCACTGAGTTTATCGGGGTTTCCGAGATTAATTATTTCATAACCACCGATGTCTAACGACTTGTACATTTTATTGTCAAATTCTTTGTATCTGTGGAGATAAGACTCCAATTCTCTTTTAACAGACTTTAATTTTTTTCTGGCAGCATATCCACTTGTTAATATCAAATTTAGTTCTAGAGACAGTCATCAGATATTAACTTTTAGTATTATTACATATTTCCATTTATATAATTAAATGCAATAAAGTAAGTTAATTTACAACTTACAATAAAAATTTCTAGCAATTAATGTTCTTGGCTTATCTAAATAAAGAAAGTCTTATTGCTTTTTTGTTGCTTCTTTGTATTTTTCTTTATCAATATTTTGTTCTCTTGCTACTATATCATTTTCATTTTAACTAGAACATTCAAAAAAAATATAATGAGAACAATTAAGTCTTATACCTTTTGGAGTTTTTTAATTTGAATGGGTAAGATAGGTAACTTAACATTCTTTATGTCGACTTAGTAATATTGTTTTGATTGACTTTACAAACATACTCATCAAAATTAACCACTTTTTGAGTACCATCATTTTCGATGTCATCCAAGTCAATTACTGAATTATTTGAAGCTTGATAATTCTCTTGCTTTAAATTTTAAGCATATAGGTAAATTTTGTCATAATAAATTGGAGGCTTCTAAAGCATGTGAATAAATACATTTGTTTTACCTGAACCGCTGCTTCCACAGATAAGCATTCTAAAACATGAATTTGGCATATATAGTTGTTTAAAATTGTTAAGTTTATCATCCTGTTTGTTTTCATAGTTGGGAATTTCCATATATTTACATAAAACATTATCTTTCATTTATTTAACTTTATCTTAAAGTACCTCACGTTATTATATCGAAATCTTTGGTATGGTATACTAAGTATTTTATCGGTGGTCGACATAAAGAATGTTAAGTTATCTATCTTACTCATTCAAATTTCAAACATTTTGAAACACCTCAGCAGGTATTAAACAATACTATTTTAAGCAAATGCTTAGAAGGGTTAAAATATTTTCAAATTTCTGAAAGAATTATAAATGCTCCGCAGACATTGTTTCACTTCCTGTCAATTTTGTAGCTAAAATAATGAGGGGTTTTACAGAATATTCCGCCGTATGAGAATGATCAAAGAAGAAAATAACAGATAAATATCAATGCATTTGTTATGTTACAAACCGAAATCTAAAGTAGATACAGTTATAATTGTTATACTATTAGTATACTTATTATTATTCTACATGTTTGAGTCTAATTTTGTAGGAGGAGAAAAGTTTACTCATTCAGACAGATTCGTGTGCAAAATTTTATTATACTGAAGTAAATTAATATGAAATTAGAAAATAACAATAATATCAACTTTCGAATTAACATTGAACAGGAAGACAAAACAATATGGCACACGTTCTAAATTGACATTCACAAGTACTAGTAGTTTAAACGTCTCTCTCAACATCGTAAAGAAAGTATAGATAATCGCCATAGCAAGTTTACTTTACGAAAATTAAATGTTAAAATAATATTCGTCTAAAATTTTACCTGCAAGTAAGAGCTATTATCCTAAATGCAAAACTGATGTCAATTCGGTATAACTTGATTTTTCGAAAATGCACACGATTAGATAATGTTTAACAAACGTCGTAATCTTTATGTCATTTATAACCTACCGTCGTCATGCTATATGAAAACATATTGAAAAAGATATTGGTAACTATCTTCAACTAAATATTTTGTGATTCAGACTGAATACACTTATTGAATGAAATCACATGCATAAATAGTTTTATGCATGTATACATAAAACAAAAAATATACAAGCCAGTGTAGCTAATGGATGTTTAGATGGGATCTAGACAGACAATACAAAAACACCAAATTTTCAGTAAAACTAGATCAAAGTAAAACTAAAAATATAAGAACAGGTCACAGACTTTTTGCTTTTTAGCATATTTCAAAATGACCTCAAAAACATTTCAGGTTTGACCATTTATACCTGGAACCTGGAATTTGTTGACTTCAGTTCTGCGGAATAGTTTCGATCGTTATGAAAAAAAAAATCACCAGGTCATGTGTAATTGGATTGAAATATTTGGTATAGTTTGACTTTCCAACTAAGTGAATGATGCCTATACATCTTCTTACTGTAAATGTACTAATTATATAAACTGGTAAACAAATCTAGGCATGGTTATAGGAAATTATGTTACTACATGAACCTTATTTACAAATGACCGATATATCATCTATAAGATATCATTATAATAGTTATCTGCTGGGTTTTTACATTGTAAAATGTCGAGATGAGTAATGAAGAAAAGCGCTATATCACATGAAATATGTGAATGATGATGCAGTATGATATATATAGATTCAACAATTGTTCTTACTCTACACTTTATTATTTCTAACTCCAAAATATGGACATATTTAAAGAAATCTTGGACACACCATTCAACATGTTCAATTATCAGTTAAATTAAGTAAAACAATCGGGTGCAAATTCATTGAACCGTGACAGTTGACATAAGGTAACCTAAAACTAAAAAGTTACAAAATGAGTGCAACTTTATGCTTGCTGATTGTTGCAGATTCTGTTCCAAAAGTGTGCATTAGAAAATTAATAAGATTTGCTTAGCGGCGCTATATAAATCCACGAAAGAAAACTACATATTTCTCGATGTAAAACTAATCATCTTTTCATTGTGTATTCATTTAGATTGAAAAATCGTACGTATTTTGTTTGTAGGCTGAGTGAATTCTAAAACAAATCAACGCTAATGTATATTTTGACGCCATGTTATAAAATGTGGTGTCATTAGTGACGTCAGATACGTGATATAAAATTACACGTTGATATTGAAAATGATGACGGATGTTTCATCTAAACGGAGAAGGTAAGTCAGTATACAGTAATTAGAATTTCTTGAATTCGACAATGGTAAAGAGTACTGCTGCCATTTGGGATTGGTGACTTTCGATTTAAGGGTTACTTTTTTACAATTGTTACGCATAAATGATACTTCTTATACTTTTTATTATAAGAAAATAATCATTAAATATTGCGTACAATTTTAATTCATATGTCATTGTCAAAATCTGGCAAAGATAAAAAACAGGAATTACAAAAATTGCTGAGTATGTATTTATGTATAAACCTAAACGTTCAAGTTTTGAAAAAGTCAACACAGATCGGCGGTCATGATTGTTTATGTTTACAAAAGGAAAATCAGTTACATAAAATTATTTACTATGCATTTCTTTTAAAATCTTTATATACCTATATTTATCTTTATTTATTTGATAAATAAATGAATGCTTGAATCGATTTTCCTAGCTCAGTGTAGACGGTATGGTCTGAAATCTTACCTGAGGTAACAAGCCGGACGAAACAGTAACGGTCATCCATCCATCTAGTTCAGCTCATTTGCGAAAGAAGTAAACGGTAATGAGATACTTTTCTTGCCACCATTAGTTTTGTCTTGTCGCATCCCTTAAAAATACACATATGTTTTGGTTAAGTCATTTGCATATAGGTCGAGACATATCGCGGAATGTGTGCATTTTTGGCGATTTATGCCTCAAAATTTAGTGTCCTAAAAGCGGAGATTTACTCGTTTTTATCAATACAACAACGGAATATGCATGCTTAAAATGGCACATGATGAAGTGTTAAGTATATGCAATATATTTGCTCTACATTTCTCTGTTATTTCTCAAAAATATATATATTATGATTTTTTTTCACACTGGTACATGTATCGACGCAGATTTGTGGAATTTTCGATTTAGAATTTACTGTCTCCTTCCCCCTTAATGTTAAACATAAATTTAGATGAAGCGTGTAGATATTGTATTTCTTTTATTATAAACCAATCTACTTATAGATGCAGTGTATGCCTTATCATGTTATCAAAATTAATGATTATGTATAACTGAGCTGAGCTATATTTCAACATAAGTCAACTAAAACTCTTAAATTAAAAAGTTTCTACTGATGTTTTCCCAAGCTTACTATAACCACAGGCACGAGTATCGGACCTGGGTCAAAAAATATGACCAGATCGATAAAAATCCTTGTTTTCATCCTAATGTGTCGAAAATTAAAAATATACAGTAAAATATGAGCCCCCTTCAAAAGATTCGAGCCTGCGAGCAATGGGTTCACTTCCCGGTCCGTTGTGAAATAAATTCTCGAGACAATTAAACAAACTAAAAGTCACTATTTCACGTGTACATTTAGCTACAAAATGAGACCGACCCCAAGTCTCTAGACCTCTCCGTTCATGAAATATCTACCAGAAAACGAGTGACTTTCTGCTGCAAGTTCCAGGTAGATAGAAATGTGGCACAACGAAACGGTACGAAATCAGGGACTAAATATATATTTTTCAGGTTAGCACGGGTCAAATTCACTTGCCATTAAGAACAAGTATTACTAAATATGTAGTCAGTAGCATCTGATACTCGCGAGATTTACTTTATTATTTTTCCGTCGGTCTTTCAATTGCAATATCCGCCATTGAAACCGATATGATAATATCCAAGTAATTTTGTGCGAAACGTTGCGGTTCTATTGGAGGTGTGTCGGTATTGGCCAATCAGAAATTGCGTTTAAAAATACCTAAGGAATTCCGTGCAATGGCGTAGCATTCAATTGAAAGACCGTGAAGAAATTTGAATCGCCAATATCGCGTGTTTGAGATGCTACTTACGATTGTGAGTGGCCGTAGTTTATGTATTTAGTTATATTTTTAAGTACCTTTTAGTGAATTTGACCCGTGCTAGGCTGACAAACATATTTAATTTCGTGATTTCGTACCGATTCGTTGTGCCGCATTTTTATCTACCAGGGACTTTCAGCAGAAGGGCAATCGTTTCCTGATATATATTTCATGAACGGGAAGGGCTAGAGACTTGAGGTCGGTCTCATTTTTTTAGCTGAATGTACACGTAAAATAGTGATAGGTAGTTTGTTTTATTGTCTAGAGAATTTATTTCACAACGGCCCGGGAAGTGAACCCATTGCTCGCAGGCTCGAATCCTGAGATTCTGACCTTCAGTAGACATATATGTATATTTTGAAGGGGTATCATATTTCACTACATATTTTTCATTTTTGATTCAGTCTGGTCATATATTTTGTCCCAGGTCCGATACTAGTGCCTGTGACTATAACATGTCTGTCTTACACAGATTTTCAAATGATTTTTGACGCCATTTTTATGTAAGTCATAAACAAAAAGTTGATTCAAATTTTACATAGGCATCACTTAAAGAAAAGATATACAAAATATTGATGTAATTTTCTTTTACAAAAATGTATGTAATTTATTTTATTTGCAGTTATTGTAGCTTTTATATTTAAGGCGTCGGAACATCGATTATTCCGTAGCGCGCTGCTATGGTTACTAACAAGCCTCTAGTTTTGTACTGTGTGATGTCATTCTATTTCAATAATTACAGTAGCAAACGGACATGTTACTGCTTAAAACAATATCAGTCATACGTGATTGTGCTTTAAGAGGGCAATATTGTGGCGCCAGTCTACGTATTTACTGAATAACTCTCGTACATGTTAATATAGGCCCTTGTGGTTGAAAAAAGGAAGAATTGTTGAATATGTTTGACTCATTTATTGCAAATTGAATTGTGGAAAGAGGGACGAAAACATTTAAATTACGAAAGGAACGCGCATTGAAATAATAATCTAAGAGTAACAGGGATAAGATTTATTATTAATAAAAGTATCTGGTTTCCTTATTATTTCAACTGCATTCTTACAAGCTTAAATATGTAACTTATACTTATTTAAACAGTTCTTTTCGAAATTGTAATCTTTGCAAACTCCAACTCTTTTTGACCTAACGTTGATCATAATTCTAAACTATATTTAACGGATTGTTAATTACATATGACTGTGAATTCAATCTTTATATTAGACCTTTTCGGCGTAAATGTATATGTATTCAACTACGTACATGTAGTATGTACTTCGGTCAAAAGTAAGGGGTTTTCTCAAACATATTTTAGATATACTAATATGCAAAGTCTCATAGTTATGGCACACCTGAATTTGTTTTGTTGGGTTTTGCGTCGCAAAGACACACTGATAGGTCATATGGCGAATTTCCAGCTTTGATGGTGAAGGAAGACCCCAGGTGGCTCTACGTGCATTATTGACCACGAGCGGGAACCTGGGTAGAACCACCAACCTTCCGTAAGCCAGCTGGATGGTTTCCTTACATGAAGAATTTAGCGCCCCGAGTGAGGCTCGAACACACATCGGTGAGGGACAAGTGATTTGAAGTTAGTGACATTAATTACTCGGTCTCGCAGGCCCCTACACATTTTGTTTGACAACCCAAAGAAATGATCTTGCGTATCGCCATATATTTACATTGAACGATTCAAAACATGTGTACATGTTCCACAATGGTCGAATATGTATGCTCGACCGACCTAATTTTTTCTCCATAGTTCTGTCGCCCAGTATGCAATGTTCGTCATTAAAATATTTCTAGGTAACACATTTATATCTATATTAAATAGCGATGACCTTTAGAAAATCAGGGGCAGAGCCGTCAGAAAAGTAATTCCTGTTCCAATATTCAATTTAATATATACTACTAATCGGGTCTCAGATATAGAGAAAATTAATTTCATGAAATATATTCTACAATCTTATAAGTCATTTTGCTCGCTTCGTTATCAATAGATTGTAGTATCTGCCTCGGAGCCAAGGTCAGTTGCAATGCAATTGTATTAATCTGGTAGAAGTGAATAACTACAACTATTCTATTCTGCTCTATATCCTATACATGGAAAGACAATATTGTTGTATTTTGTTTTAATGCCAGCGAGGCTTTCCTAGAACCTTCAGTCACATAAGTTTTGAGTGATGTCCCTTGGGAGTGTGTTTCAGCAAAAACCTGTGTTTTAGTGAAAGGAATAATGGATAAAAGCATGTAAGAAAACTTCTATTTTGAAAAGGTCAGTGAATGGTGACCAGTGGTCAAGTGAATTGGATTTATAAAACTATAAATAGACTATAAATAGCTGTGGATTATTCCAGGTAAATGCATGTAGATTTACTGGATTATATACATGAATGTTTAGTTATCTGATAAACAAAGTCTATATTTGTCATTAAAAACTGAGGTAGAAACTTGTTAAAATGGCAGATAGTGAAAACAGAAAACCAAAAAGAAACCACAGTGAACTGAGTAGTTTGAGTGAGTCTGACACCAGCATGAATACAACATCTACAAAACAACCACAAAAGAAACAAAACACACATCAAAATGAACTGAAACAAGAAGACAATGCAATGAAATATATATACAAACAGTTGAAAGAAAGAAATGAAAAACTGACGAATGTTATGACAAAAAATGATCCAACATTAAAAACATTAATCAAAGACAACATCAAACAAATGAAAGATGAGCTGCTGGAATCAGTGATAAAACGTATAGAGAATTTTGAGAAAGAAAATTTTGATAAGGATAAAGAGAACGAGCAATTAAAGATAGATATGAAAAAAATGCAACAAAACATGGACATATTAAATTCTGAACAAGTGAAACTGAGAAATGACATGATATACAGTGAGTTTCTTAATAATCACGAACAGTACAGTCAAATAAACAGTATACCCGAGGAAAAAAATCCCGAAAATCATAAATAAAAATATAGAAAAAGACACTGAATATGATGAAAAAAGTACTGAAACTGAAAATACAGGAACAGGTTAAAAAAGCAAAATCTTATGCAAAGGCCGCGCAAAAGTCTGCTGATGAAAATAAAAAAGCTGATGAACTTGTACATGAAAACGCGGAACAGACCACCAACATCGTTATCAAGAAGATCAACTCACATATACCAGGGATTAACTTAAAACGAGATGACATATGTATTAGCCTTCGAATGCCGGGCAAACCACCCAAGTCAGGTGATAGGCCCAGGCCTATTACTGTCCAATTCATGTCCAGGCTGACCAAAGACAAAATAATGAGAAATCGCCCACTGTTCCCGAAAGCAATTTCCATTATGGATGACATGACATCCCAAAATTACCAGGCATTCCAATCAGTTAAATACAGAAAAAAACAGATCTTGTGAAGTCTGCTTGTTTCAGGAATGGGAAGATATTCTACAAGAACCACTTTGACATTGTACAACAAGTACAGTACAAACATTTTGGATGGTGGTTAAGTGCACCCTGGCCAGAACGCCGAGCGAATGCCTCTGGCTCTGGAAAATACTAACTGTGTAAATCACAACATGAACTGATCATGACATGAACTGTGTATTTTATATAAACCTATTAAACTATTTAATATACCTACATGTGAAAATATTTCTAAGTGTTATACCTACTATATGAAAAGAGAAATCTAAGTTTGAAACAAACAAAAAGTGAAAAGTATTTTATCAAATTGTGCATATATGAACTATCACATAAACATATACTATTAAATGTTCCATGACACGAGTTCTGTGTCAACAAGCATATAACAATGATATATTTTTTGAGACTATAACATATTGCTACTGCTCATATTCATGAAACTATTGCATAAATATGTAGACATTATATTTTAAAAAAGTTACAAATATGATACTTTTTATAATGTTATAACATTATATGTTGAAAAAGGTACAAATATGATACTTTTTATAATGTAATAACATTTATTGTCTAAGACTGAAATTCTGTCTTGCATATCTATAGGTTTAGACCAACTATAACTGTGGATTTTATAAAAAGACAAGTCTGTAAAAAGTTTTAATGCATAGCACCATTTAAAATTGAAACAGTCCTGAAAACAAATCTTTTCTTTTGCTTTTCGCATTTTAACTAAAAAAGACCAGGAATTATAAATTTATCCTTCGACCAATTCCTATGTTTGTTCTTTCTTTGCTTTGTATTTGAAGTAAAGGGCAAAACGTGGATCTTTGGTAATCTGACATCCCTTGATTTTGACGTTTGTCAACTGTCAAAATATTGAGGGCAGTAATGATTACAAAACAACACAATCGCTCTAAAGGTATATGACCTATGTTTATGTACCACTGATAAATTATTCTTCCAACACACCACTACTTGTAACATTGAATTAAATAGAAAACAGTGATGTTCAATCATTATACCTAGTTTCTTTTTGTTTCTGTTTTTATTTTTTGTTTTTGTACTGCGTAATATTGAATTACACGTAGTGTTTTTGTTTTGAGAAATTAGTTTGTTAAAAAGTAACACAGTGTCCAGTATTCTATGTTTTTTCCAATGCTACTACTAGCTCTGTGACGCATTTCAGCTAAAACAATACATGTGGTATCTACTGATAAATCTGTATTTTATTGACAAACTAAACTCGCTTTAAATATTTAAAAGCATGTTCATATGATAAATTGTAAATGATCGTAAGTATTCTGTATGTGACAAAATACAAAAAAACATGGGTATATACCTTTAACAGGTGAAATGAAAATCACCGGTGTATTACTGATCATGTTCAAAATAGACTATTTTTAACACAAGGCCAGTTATGAATAATATTTGAATATATGAATAATAGTTGGTAGCTAATTATAGATCTGGAAAACCTGCAAAAGTAAGATAGTTTAATTTTAAGTATGTAATAAGTCTTGGTAGTTGAACTGTCTCTACATGTTTTTTGTGTTAGAAAACACATATTTATTCATGAAGTTTTTACTCATTCAAATGGTTTTGAACAATTACACTTATATATATTAAACCATGCACAACTTCCATGTTGGTCAGTAACTATTTTTGTCTTTAAACTGCTCTGATCATGAAATACTGAATATGAATGTATATAATGTTCGAAGGTTTTGAACAATTACACTTATATATATTAAACCATGCATAACTTCCATGTTGGTCAGTAACTATTGTTGTCATTCAACTGCCCTGATCATGAAATATTGAATATGAATCTATATGATGTTCGAAGGTTTTGAACAATTACACTCATATATATCAAACTATGCATAACTTGTTCCTTTTTGCATATACATCATGTGCTTTACCACCTTCGACAATAAGTTTCATAAGTTTCATTTCAATGTATCAAAAATATTTTCGTTAAAATCAGGATACAAATAAGACTGTTTTCAAAAAATGACAATGAAACATAGACTATTTAATCGGTATTTTTTTTTCTTTCTTAAGCTGAAATAAAATTTTAAGATCGCATGTTGCTGGTCATATATGAATGTTGAAAAATGATATTGAGGCCTCTGTTAAAAAGTGTGCTTTGTATTTTTGTGTTTTGTGTGTGTATTATTTGTTTTATTTTTATTTTTCTAAATGTAATTTGCATTTATCTTACGTAGAAATAAATTTCAGCTATAGAAAAAATGTCGATAGTTCTCAATATATGTAAGCTCACTACTTGATACCCTTGACGTATTTTCAAAATATGTTTTCCACTAAAAACAAATTCAGTGTTAGGAAAATGATCGTTTCCATGTTAAGTAATGTTTTAGTAGACTACTCAATAGTTCATGGCATCCGTAATTAGCTCAATGAATGTTAGGGGTTTATGAAATTCAAATAAAAGAAAACATGTATTCCAATGGTTAAAATCTCAAATATTCTCAATATGTCTTCTCCAGGAAACACATTTACCAGATAATAAAAGTACATTCTGGCAATCTGATTGGAATGGTGAATCTTACTACAGCGGCAATAGTTCCAATAGCGAAGGAGTCGCTATTTTACTCAATATAGAAGAATCACATAATATAATTAGTTTCAAAGAAATAGTTAAAGGACGACTTATTGCCTTAGAATTAAATTATAAGGACCAAGATATAACAATAATTAATATATATGGCCCGAATAAAGACGACGTCAACATTTTTAAATCTCTTGAAGATTTTTTTAATTGAAAATAATGACAAAAACTTTATCATTGGGGGAGATTTTCATAGAGTATTAGATATAACAAAAGACAAACGAAATGGGAGAGTCGACACTCAACTAAAACAAGAAATAAACTTAAAGCAATTATACAAGAATGAAGCTTAATTGATATATAGCGTCATATGAACAATTCATCCACCCAATTTACATGGAAATCAAGCTCAACACCACGTATATACTGTAGACTCGATTATTTTTTAATTTCCGAATACTTATGTAACTTATCAAATAATTGTTATGTAAAGCCAGGCTTTAAAACCGACCAATCGTGTGTTAATCTGCAAATAAATTTTGACAAATGTAAACGAGGTCCAGGTTATTTTAAGCTAAACAACAGTATTCTTTTAGATGATGATTTTAAATCATTGATAAAAGACAATATTGAGGAAATAGTCAGACAAAACTCTGAAGCTGAACCTGATATTTTATGGGAAAATATCAAAGGTACCATTAGAAATACAGCAATTAAATATTCTACATAAAAAAGAAAACTGAAACAGACCAGGAAAGTAAACTGATAAAAGAAATTGAAAGTTTAAATAAACAGGTACTTCACGAAAATGAAGACATAAATAATATTAAAGCTGCAATAACAGAAAAACAGAATGAGCTTGACTGTTTATATGAGAAAAATTTCAATAGTTTATTGATTACATCAAAAGCTATACATATTGAAGGTAACGAAAATAATTCTAAATATTTCTCAAATATAGTGAAAAGACGTGCAGAAAAAAAGAACATTACCAAACTAATAATTAATGGTCAAGAAATAACAAAAAATGATCAGATTTTTAAAAAAAAAAAAGCAAACTGTTATAGAACTTTATATGAAAAACATGAACAAAACCTAACAAATATATTTTTTTTGGATCAGGAATGAAAACATGTGAAGGTTTATTGACAGTAAGCGAGTGTAAACAAGCACTACTTGATATGAAAAACAACAAAAGTCCAGGTTCCGACGGGCTAACAACAGAATTTTAACTCTTTTGGAACGAAATAAAACTCTACCTCATAAACTCCTTAAATTGCTCGTGTAGAAAAGGGGAATTAACAGATTTACAAAAGCAAAGTATATTGACCTATTACCAAAGATTGAAAAAGACCAATCATTACTTTCAAATCAGTCTTTTAAATATAGATTACAAAACTGCAACCAAAACTATTGCCAATAGAATTTAAAAAGTTTTAGATAAAATTATTACTCATGAACAAACTGGTTTTATGAAGGGCCGCTATATTGGTGAAAATGTTTGCTTAATTTATGAAATAATTGAACATCTTGAAGCTTATAATCAACCTGATCTACTCTTTTTTTCTGATTAACAAATAGCGTTTGACAGATTAAATCACGGCTTTATGATGCAATGTCTCCATCATTTCAACTTCGGACCATTTTTAATTACATGGGTAAAACTATTTTACACCAAAATAAACAGTGTAATAAAAAGTAATGGTTATATGTCAGAAAGCTTTCCAATAAAGAAGGGTGTTAGACAAGGATGTCCTCTCTCCTCTTCTTTGTTCATAATATGCATTCAATTACTGACAAATTTTATAGCAAAAGATAATACAATAAAAGGTATAACAATAGACAACACAGAAATTAAACAAACCTTGTTCGCAGATGATGCCACTTATGTAAATAACGGACAGAAAGAATATTTTGAACGACTTATAGAAGTTATAAATGAATTTGGCAAAATATCCGGACTCACACTTATTACAACAAAATATATAGTTCTAATGGCTGGTTCACTTAAACAGAGGAACTTTAAATATGCTAAAAACATGAATTTCGTTTGGACTTCTAAACAAGCTAGAACACTTGGAATGACATTTTATACAGATTTAGAATCAAATAATAAGCTCAACCTCGTACCTTAATTGCAAGAATTGTCTGAAACAGTGACAACATCGAAAACTAACCCTATTGGGTAAAGTAACTGTGATTAAAACATATGCTCTACTGAAACTTGTTTATCCATTTACGGTGCTTTAAACCCACCGGAAGATACTATCAAAGATATCACGTCAACTATTTTTAAATTTTTATGGAATTGACGTGAAACTGAATGTCAAAGACATATGTTTCGGTGTAACACAAAACAATAAGAAAAATGATGTTCTAAACTTTATAATAATATTATGTAAATATTTTATATTTAAATCTAATTCCAATGTTTGACTGCTTTGTACAATACTTGAAAGCTAGGATAAAAATTGAAAAAGAAATCGCATTGATGCAAAACAAGTTAGATAGACATGAGAAAAATGGTCAAAGTGTGATGAATTATAATAGCTGACTAAACTAAACTTTACAACCCCTAAAACTCTCGTACACATACTAGTATTGAGTACTTACTACTGAAACCAGGAAACGATCATCCCTCATTCCTCAATTTTAATCTTCTTTTTCATAAATAAAAGTTAGAACTCCCAAGCGACATAACTCTTTTCTTTCTTCTCTACTTCCTTCTCCTTCCTTTTTTCTTACCTTCCCAAACTACTTGCATAATATTCGTATTGAATCTGACGAGATTTTGATTTGAAACATGTTAAGTTCATGTTGTTGTTATTTTACTATATATATCATTAACATTGTATATGAAATTGTATGTCATATGTATGTTATGCAAAGGAAAATAAACGGGGTTACCCCTAGTTTAATATTTTATGTTGACATATGTTACTATACACATGTACTGACATGCCAAACTTTTACCTTTGTGCCATCTATACAGTAATTAGTCCTTTTGTGCACAACTTGTCATTTCATATATGCATTTAATTCGTTTATACATAATGGACTTAAGGAGGAAGGTTACCTTGTTACCAGGGAAAATTCAAATTAGGTGAACCCCAGCAATTTTTTGTATTTCGTGTAATATGATGTTTTAACTGCTACACTCACAATTTCGTTTACCTCTGTCCCTCCAAGTACAATTTTTATCCAGGTTTGAAAAACACGACCCTCCACAGGTATTTTATATTGAAAGAAGAAGGATAATACGATATTAACACTTTTCAGTGTATTTTAGTTTGAAATTCATTGATATCCGTAGAAGTCTGCATATTTGATTTTTTTTCTAGTATGCGCATTAGCTTTCTAATATAAGCTTAAAATGTATATGTCGCGGGGCTCGTGTTTCCATGGAAACTCATTCTCTGTCATTTTTGAACAACTATGTATAAAAACGGGGTTTTCGACGGCTTAAGTGTCATTCTGTTAATGACCAACATGGAATATTTGGGTTATATTAGCAAAATACCAAGCACTTTACACGGTACCCTATGTTTCTTAAAGTTTAAAGTAACCATGGCAACAGAGTTGTTTAAAATAGCTTATATCTTGCTTTTTGTCGTAATTTCATATAAGAAAATATTAAATAAAGTTATGCTTCTCGTTAATGTAGCTTTAAAACATATTATTTCTAACGTAAGTTATATTTTCGTGTTATTTGCATTCATTTGAACAAATTTCACAGCTTAAAATACTTACAGCAGTACCCTTCGTTTTGGCATTTTTCATGGAAAACTCTTTCGGCATGCTGCTATTATTCTCATGGATATTGTTGAAATGAAAATAAAAAGCCGAAGCTGTGTTCCGTAAATAGACCAGTGTCAACGCTTTTGAAATTTTCATTTAGATATATAGGTCACGGGCTTCGTTTCCATGGTAACATCAATTCAATTCAAGAAACAACAATTTTCTACTGAAATCTGAACAATTTTAGAGCTTATTTGTAGTATATAAGTAACAGGTTATCAACGGGAACTGAAAAATAGATATTACAAATAAAACTGCCAGTGTTTTTATTTGAAACTGGCCGTAACAAGTAACCTTTCACCCAACTATATTCCAAATAACATTGGTTACCATCATCCATTTTACATTCCGCATAACATTTCAATATAACTACATAAAAGAAGCAAAATATTGATTATTATTCAGAGCAAAAGACTCATAAAAATATTTCAGCAATGATGGTTGTTTGAAAATAGTTCAAATAAAGAAAATGCACAGAATTACGTACTTTCAAAATAAAAGCTATAGATTTTGCGCGGTAACTGACACGTAACGTCATAACGTCAATGACGTCATTTTAAGGCAACATTGTTTTGAAGCGTTTCTGCGGAAATATATTCATTATTTCTGCATTACTGAACCATAAAGCATCAGATTGGATACAGGTTCATGATTTGTTTTCAGAAGAATGGATAAATAAACACATTTAGTTTGTCGTAAACGTCGTCGTAAATCGTCACGCTAGCTTCCGGTTGGACATGCGCACATACAAATATTAAGGTAACCTACCTCCTTAATACTAGTATATGATCGTAAAGATGGATGACCCGTACCAATTTTTATATGTATATAAATAAAGGAGAAACGAATCTGAGGAAAGACTCCTCTGATTTTCTAATGATCGTCCGCTAATTGTTTAATCGGAACAGAACTACCGCCAACAGGGATTTTATTCCCCTGGTGTTGCGGACACGCGAGACATACAGTAGTCGTTGTCCGTCCGTCCTTCACAATTACTTTCGTTTTCATCTCCTTTTATTGTTCTCATTCAATTTAAAGGGAACTTAATATAAATCACCAACATCAGTTTTCTCTGGACAACAACGAATGCCGTATCATTACTTGATATTAATACTAACGGCACAGTGAAGTTAGACAACTAAATTTAGACTTGATGTTGCTTTTTATGCCAGACTATTTATTACGTACGTTCCTGGCTTGGTTTGACTTTGTATGTAAACTGGCTTATTTATTCCTTCCAAACTATGTTCCATCCAGTGTTATGAGAAAACTACTCGAAATTAATCGAAATACGTATACATTTTCATACTCGTCTATTACTCTCATTTGATAATATGAGGTAAATATACATATTGACCTGTAATATAGTTGAGACTTAATATGTTATACAAAAGGAAATGTTTCTTGAAATATCAGAGAAAACAAGTCATATTCATGACAAAATGTATATATCACAACACTATATTTCTAATATACTCTAAAATGTCTTGCATTAATGGACGTATATACAAAATGAAGCTTTCAATATTCAGCATGATTGTTAAAATCGGTTGTCATAATTATATTTCGAAGAAATTATATGGGGTTTCCGACATATATATTGTTTTAATGAATAGTTTTCATAGTGTTGATGATTAACTTTCTATACGCTAACAAACACTTAGAGCTGACATGTTTGTTATAAAGGCAAACATTGCCTTTTAAAAACAATTAGATAAAACACACTATGCCATGTGCGATGCGATTATTTTGTTTTTGGTTACAGTAAACAACAATGTATTCAAACGCGCTGATTATAATTGAAAGCATATTGAGATCAAGGTTTTTTTTCTATATGAGCTTTGGTCGATCACATGTGAGTGATATGTATTAGCGTACGGTAATAACTCCTAACAACACACGTGAAAGAGATCATTAAACGCTCAGTCTCCGTAATAGTCGTATTCGTCATATGACCCATCATAGCGATCGTAATCATAAGAATCGAAATCCTCCGGCGAGTCATAATAAAAAGCGTAATCATCATGCTCATCGATTAAGCTATCATAATCGTCTTCAAATTCATCATTAAAATCGTAATAATCTTGCTCATCAATAAAAGCTTCATACTCGTATTGCACGTCATCATTACTATTGTCATCGTACTTGTCTTGCGATTCACACTCATTGTCTATCTCATGTAGCCACTCAAAATACTCATCGTTATCAGCTTGTAATTCATCATCATATTTGTAACCATGTTCTCCGTCAACAACATTATCGTAATCGTCTTGAAATCCATCATCATATTCGTACTCATCTTGCTCATCAATAAAAGAATCGTAGTGGTCTTGCATTTCATCATCACAGTCGTAATCATCTTGTTCTTTCTCAATAAAATCATTGTAATAGTCGTCTTGCAGTTCATCATAATGGTTGTTATGACCTTGTCCGCCGACAAAGGCTTCATATTCGTCTTGAAACTCATCATAACAGTTGTAATTATATTGCCTATCAACACAACTATTGTAATCGTCTTCCAATTCAACATAACGGTTATAATATTTTTTCCAACGGACAAAATCCTCATACCTGTCTTGCAATTCATCATATTGGTTCAACTCGTCTTGCCAGTACAACAAAGCATCGTGTATTTCATCATTACGATCAAGAAAAGCTTCATATTCCAAAGTCAACTCGTCATAGTGGTCGTTATCATATTGGTCATCAATAAAAATATCGTACTTTCCCTGCGAATTATGTTCATGGTCGTTATCATCTTTCCCATCAATAAAAGCATCGTTATCATCTTGCTCATCGTTGACAGATTCGTATTCGTCTTGCATTTGATCACAACGATTGTTGCAGTGACCAGGTGACTGTTGAATGTAGGTTATCTTCTCCTTAACAATATCAAGTGGTTCTGTTTTGATCATTGTAATGTCCCAAGATAACTGTTGCATTCCACTTGTTGCACCAAGACGTAGCATTGCCTAGAAATATTTTTAGATAGATATTATATGAATTGTTTAATTCAATATTTCAATTTCAGGGTGTTTTCCATATTTTTACAGTGGAAAAAAACTAAACAAACTTCATAAAAATTAGTATACAAGTATCTCAAATGAAATATACAAGCAGGTTATTGTAATTGTTATTACACTTTAGGCTGGTCATTCTAACATTCGGGGTTGAACTAATTCCAACATAACCTCTGGGTGTGGAATAAGTAGAATATAAATTTAAAACGCAGAAAACGTCCTCAAAATATCATAGTATACAATAGCTAAAATGTTAAATGTGCTATGGAACATCATACAAAAAAGGTTTGGGAAATTTTGTTTAAAAAGATATAAATGTTCATTTTTCCTAGTGAATAGCATTTGAACCAGTGTAGCCGCTTCTAATTTACAACAGTGTAGTTTTCTTGACCCCTATGATTTTGTCATGTTTTTAAACAGCGGCTAGTAATGATGTCATATATACACTGACGAGATATGAAAACGCAACAAACATATGCCTGAATATATTTTGTACTACAAAAAGCATCATATTGAAATGTTCAACTCTTACACATCTCTATACACTATACCCATTGTGTTAATTTTACGGTCTGTTGTGCTGATTAAAATTGAACACAATGGGTATAGAGTACCGAGATGCATATGTGTTGAACATTTCAAGGTGATGCTTTTTGTAGTAAAAATATATTTAGGCATATGTAACTTGCGTTTTCATATCTCGTCAGCGTATAAAAATGAAAATCAATGGAGTTAAATGTGCGGTTTCCCACGGGTTTTCTTGAAACTGTGGCGGAAAATGTCATCACTGTTGAAAAACAGAAAACTTACCTTGTTTTTAAAGATAATCAGAAAAAGTAATGAATGCTCTTAAGTATAAAAGCTTTTTTGTGTGTTACCATCCAAGTATGATATAATAGTGCGTTGCGATGTACTTCCCTTAATTATATCAAAATGTCAAGGTCATATATGTGCGTAAAAAGAATGAGACTCTAAACGGATTTATTTTACTTAAAATATACCTTATAAATTGCTTTACTAATATTTACACGTTTTAGGTACGCTTTTTACCAGTATCGTTAAATTGCTATGACATAAGTCTACAAGTACGAAAATTGCTGCAAGATGCAGCAAAAGGAAACACCGCGCCGAACAAAACTTTCTACGTAGTACTGATAGAACAGGAGATAATATAACGATACTTGTGTCTTTGAGGTAGACCCTAGGTAAACAGACAGGCTGATGGGGTTTCTTGTATGTTGGCAAAAATGCCTTTGTAGTGTGAACAAGGGTTTTTATTGCTGTATTTATTGGCCTACTTATTGACTGATCATGATTCATATGTGACTTTGTCATCTAAGTTTCGGTATATAGAATGAAATCTTAAATTCAGACTTACGTAATTGTTCATCCGAAATGAGTGAATTTCAAACTTAACTCAGATGTTATCAAGACCATTATTCTGATAAATGTCTAATCAGGAATGTGGGATCTATATGATACTGTCAAGTTAAGTGATGAGCAAGGACTGAAATGTACAATGAATGAAACACAACGTACATCATTTTATCTCGGCTTGAAACTCACAGGTTAAAAGGAAAAACCAATGTGGCTTTTTAGAATACCAATTGGCATGATTTAACATTAAACTATAATGTCTTACAAAAGTAAAATTAAGGCCGTAAATAACGTCCTTAGGAAAATTTACATGATTTCATGGAAAATACTTGTGTTTGCGAAAGTTACTATAATTTCAGTTTTAAAAGGTTAAACTATGACGGGATCAAAATGTTGATAATGATATGTGTTTATGAAATACATCGGAGATAACGATAAGTAACTATAAAAATGAGTTTTAAAGAAATAGTATGTAAATTAACAAGAACGTAAATATCTTCTTCAAATAACTGCATAAATATGCGTATCACCATTTTTGTTAATAAAAAATATTTTAATTAACACGTCAAACAGAACGGCTCCGACAATTCACAGCTTTCCAAAGTTCAGTTGTGTCCAATATGTTTCGGGCATTTTATGGTTCTTTTATATTCCGTGGGCCACCCTACTAAGACAATTCTTTGCCTAATTCTACTCTTTTCTATGTTTTCTTTAATTTCAAAATTCATTACCTTTGCTTTTAACTTTGATTTCATATATTGTTCAAGTTTAAGTTTTCTCGTTCAGAATGTTTTCTTTTTCACCGAAAATGTCATATAAGGTGTATCATTTAGCACAATATTTCGCGCTACATCAAGTGAGCGCAACCATGAAACTATACATCACGATTGCTTCAAGGATGAATATAGATGATGCCGGCTTTGCTCTGTTCTATGGGCATTCCATGCCATTTCAGTTAAATATGGTCCTGGGTTTGAGTACTGGCAATATATGACTTCCTTGTTTTTCAAGAAGAATGAGGTTTTGCGCTGACAAAAGCTCAAGAGCTAGCACTGTAAGAGCATCAAGCCATGAATTACCTTCAATGAACAGAGAGTCATAGAATTTATATTTTATAAACCTTGTCACTTTTCAGTGTCACCTGGGCACTCACTCTCACATTTGTCATGAAAATCATGATTGCATTTTGATTTAGTCCATGACCTTTCGAGGCAGACGTTCCGGGACTTATCCAGTAAATGTTAGCAAAACTGTTTTAATGATACAAGACAATCTGTTCATGCTTATATAGCAGTCTGTGAGAAGAGTCCTGCAACACTCTCTTAGTTCGTTTGTGTATTTGCCCTCACAGAATGTTTGAACTGTTTCAGACTTCAAGAGATCTACTACACTTCGTACTTGATATAATTATTCGATTACTTTTCAATTTCGTTTTAAAATTCAGAGTTTTTCTCTTCTTGGTCCTGCCTCATTTCAAAAACGTTATCTTTCTGTACTTGCCTTTGCTTCCTCGTTCTTGATATGTTTTCCTGAAGTTGATTTTTATTTTGTTTTGATTGTAGAGTTTTCATATTTCCTATTCGTAAAGCATACTCATTTTCACTTATTTAGCTTTCATTTGTTTCTTTGCTTTTTCAATTTCAGTTACTTAATTTTTCAGAAGAAATAGGGGTTCGGTTTTTTTTCGAGCTTTTCATTGACATTTCTATTCTTATTTAGCTTTCATCTGTTTCTTTGCTTTTTCAGTTTCAGTTACTTAATTTTTCAGAAGAAATACGGGTTCGTTTTTTTTTCGAGATTTTCATTGACATTTCTGTCATTGCTGTTAACGGTTTTAACTGAGTTTCCAACATATTTTGAACAGTTGTACAACGGTCTCTGATTGTTGTCTACACTTGACTTCGTATATAACGGCACATTCCTGTGTCATATATTGAATATCTTGACAGAAATGAATGTACGATTTGCACTTTGTCAGTACCTTTAAATATTATGAAGATACTTTTTTTAATCTGACATACTTCTAGAAAGATATGTTGTTAACAACATGTCGAAATTAAAGAAACTCAAAATGTGCCGTGAATCTATATTTACATGAACAAACCTCATTTCGTAGATTTCGGATTCTAACACTATCTGCAATTTCTTCTTCAACAGTATCTGGTATGTTACTGTTGTCTTTTTCTATCCACTATGTGCATTTTCCATCAAAACTACATATATGTCTCAACAAATATACTAGCAAAGTTATATCAAATTTGTCAGAACTTGGAGAAGTATTATGTGGAAACAGTAGTTCAAACTGCTTTTGGCTTATAATTTTCTTATGCTTGCCGTACTTGATTGTGCTACTAAATGTTTTCAACTGATGATGAAGGTCACTGGCGGAACGATATGGTCAAATCTGGCCTTCAGTACAAACGTTAAAAGCTTGACAATCAACAGATTCAACCGTATATAGTTTTGTTCCTTCTCCTTAGCATCCGAAAGGCTGGATATCGATGCCATTGATATGTTCCTCTGTCTTCATCAGTCTGAATATGAAGAAAATGCCGATGTCAAATACTGTGATATCATTTAATTTCTCGTGCTTTAAATTTTGTTGTGTTGGCCAGCTTTAATACTTAACAACATTTTTAACTCCACACTTAGTTTTTGTTGTTATCTCTGCCAAATAATAACGTGTTTCTATAACAATTGAACACACTATTTAATGATCATTTCATATAAATCTTACATAACAACGATAATAAATGGACACAAATTCAGTGCGCCGCAATAGTTACAATAAGGTAACTCTAAGAAAATAGTCACTTAGTCAGTGTAACTGTGTGTGTCATTTGGAAACTAGTGACATGCGCAGAATTAAACACTTGTGTGGCCAACATCATAAAGGTCAAGAGCTAGAGAACGCCATTATTCGGACATGTGAACTATTCCATAAATAGTGTAATTATAGGTTATCAACTTTGTATCGAAAAATAAGCACGAGTTGTGAAGCGGAGATATTGCGCGACTTTAGGAACGCAATATTAATCCGCATATTTCTTATATTTATGTAAAGTTAATTAATGATCTTTTTGTTTCTTTTTTACAATTCCATTTTAGCTATAATTGATTCACAGTTTGTTGATTTGTATATTAATCATATGATTTCACTGGGACGTGACACACTTGATACGGAATGTTCACATCAGTATAGATAATGTTGATGGATGTTTTATTGCAATTTAGCGGACTTGAAAACAAGAAATATCTTTAAAAATGATAAACGGCGCATTTACATTAAAGACATTAGTTTGGTATCTTCAAAAAATACAGTGGTACTTATACATGCTTTTCTTGCCCGCCCTGTGCAGACATGCTTAAAACTGTGATATTTACTGTTAGGATTTAACCCGGGGTATTTGAGGCCCACTTCTTCAGTTTTGCCTTTACAATAAAGCCTTGATTTTCTATGCAGTTAAAAAGTCAAAACACAATACTCTGGTGCGCTTTAATGTTATTTTTCAAACGGGCCTCAAATTATCAACGTCTTTAATAAAGGTTTATTGTTGTGTCATTTTATGACAGGTCATAAAAATATTTTCACTTCGAAGTATTCACAATTTAACGAACCTACTGCGTTGAAAATATTTGAACGTTTCTGGTTCGCTTACTTTTTCACATGTATAGACATTGAACTCCATTAAATAGAAATACAATATTTACAAAGACGATTTACAAAAGTATACTTAAGATTGACACCCGTTTTTGTGTGAATATCGATCATGGTTAATTTTGATGTATACATGTACACAAACGTTTTGTGACACGCGATGAGACAGTTAAGTTGTAATATATACATTTACCTTTGAAAGATTATTAAATTTACAATCATATGTTTATGTAGTCACGTTGTTTTTGTATTTTATAAAAAAATGTTTTGTTGTGTTCATGTTTTTCAGTTTGTATTGTATTCGATGTAAGTGTACGAATATTTCAGCCTTCTAAAACGTAACATTTTCCGACCATTCATTTAACTGATAATGGAATTTCATCGTCTGAATCATCATCGGACGGAACTGATATGTCAGAAGCTGCATGATAATGAATATTTTCTTTATTTTAAGAAAGATTTTTGGCAGACGACATTATTTTACTCCTTTGAAATACAGTATGAACGAAACACAGTGGACTTCGTCTTTACATGGCCGCATAATGGCAAACACTTATTTTAACAAGGGAACAAATTACCACTAATTATAACATCTAAGAAATAATACCCAGTATGCAAAATAATTTTGCTTTTGCCAAGATTATCAAAAATTAACAAGTACATGTTACAATCAGCATGATCTCGGTGCCGCGACTATACTCGTCAATCGCCGTCCTGGGGAGTCCTGATAACGCGCGTATAGTCGGATATCGACGCTACGGGGGTAGAAAATATAACGCCTATAGTCGCATTTCGGCCCCAGGGAGTTAAGGCAGAATTCTAACAATAAATGAGCAACACCCACCTTTAATCTCTTGTATCAGTTGTAAATGTGTTAATATAGAACTTTGAAAAAAAATGAAGAAATAGCTTGCATGTGAACTAAACAATATTTTACATATAAAAATATGAACCTGAAATCCCGGGGAATCCCACGTTTCGATTAATCGGCACAAACATAACATGTGATTTTTACTGGCTTTCCCGCGCGAGTTTTCCATAAACGATAAGGCTAGTTTTCACTGGTCTAGGTAGACATCCTTAATTTGCATATTCAGTTAAAACAAACGGCGGCGCATAAAAAGAGTATGAAATAATGTGAACTACATACAAAACAGAATGATATTAAACATTGTATTCAATTGTTATCGAAGTTTGTCAGACTTTCGCATAGATAATATAAAAAAATGAAAACCACAAAGAAATAGTCTATAACGAAAGCTAATGATTTCATGGTAACAAGAAAAAAAAAGTATCATATAAAGTATAAAGGGAAATATGTGGCAAATATTAGGAAAACAATCTAAATAAAATGGAAATTCATAAGAAGATTGCTGCCAGAAATATGGACCTCGTCATATATGATGCTAATGATGATGTGGAAGAACTATTCTAGTTTGAATAAAATCCATTTAGTAATAACAGGGATACAGAATGTACACCCCGAATTGTTTGAGGCAAAAAATAGCATATAAATCAGTGTTTATTCAGAAACTTGTCGGTGCAGTGATTAGAATAGGATTTGATTTTGAAAGCGTCGCCATCGTGTGCTTATGCGGATTTGAATACTGTTTTCAGCAATAGTTATTTTCCTCAAATATATACTTATCGACTTTCGTATTGACATAGCTCTATATAATTTAACAGGAAGACAATTTTATAGTAAAACAATATCAGTTATGTTCTACCTAAGCCAATTTATTAGTTTCAGTAAGAGATTTTAAATAATTAAAACTCGACAGTTAAAAACAGAAAGAATAAATGATCGCAGGTACGCGTTCACTGACCAAAATTCAAAGATTACAATGATATATATATGTAAAATACTACCTTGATCCTAAATGTGAATAACGGATTTAACCTGTATCACAATGTTCCTAACTTTCCGAAAATGCACACGGTAAATAGAGTTTAACAAACGACGTAAAATCGTAATTCTATATTACAAGCATGAACGCACCAAATGTATATCATTATGCATTGAAATAAAAATACATTCAAATTTGCTCGACCGCGTCTATTACCTCCTGTATTAAAAGACAAATCTCAGTTGTATTAAGAAACCAGTTGTGTTAAAAGATCGCATTTTGCTCTTTCCTAACGCAAGTAGTACCGTATGTGACTCCCTAAAATATAATATTTTGAGTTCAAGATCTAACGTCTTTTTAACAAATATATAAGTATCATATCAGCCTGCCAAAGGGAAAACAAGGCAATACTGAAAATTGCCACCTGACAAGAAATGGGCTAAGGGAGACTTTGGCAGGATTTTCATTTACTTCGTTCAAAGAACAAATCAAATAGTCCAGGAGCATCTGTAAAACAATGACAATACCCTAAAATCTCGAATAAAAACGGGATATTTTTTAATATGAAAAATACAATGTACACCACACTAGTTAACAGGAGATGTTCAATATATAATTCGATGTTCGGTGCATAATATGTAAATGAATTTGTAGGCTTAGTAGGCTAAGTTTCTCATCAGGTAGGTCTATAAAAGCAAATAATCAGTAAACTCAACACACTTGCCCGATCATCTAACGAATGAAGTTTTCAAACCGTTTTAAGATCATGAAAACATGTTACTAATAATGTAAAGGAACACGGGGAAGTTAAAACTGTAGCTGTACTCCGCTCTTTCTTAACTGTGTGTTTGTTTTGTTGGGTTTTAAGTCATATCCTAACATGGTATCTTTTTTAATCTGGAGGAAGATCCCAGTTCCTCTTCGGGTATTATTTCAGGCACAAGCAGTCACAAAGATAGAATCGTCGACTTTCTGTAAGCCAAAGGTTAAGGGTTAGATAGGATAACTGCGGATTTCCGTAAGGGCCATCGCCTTTGAATGTATTGATCTGAAACGCGATACTCGATAGTACGATGATGATGATGAAAACGCGAAATCACGAAACTACGATAACAAAAACGCGACAATACGATGATGATAACGCGATACTACGATAACGAAAACGCAATAAATACGATAGTACGATGATGATTATGCGATATACTATCGCACTTTTACCATCGTAATATCGTGATCTCGCGTTTTCGTTATCGTAGTATCGTTATTTTGCAATTTCATTATCGTACTGTCGCGTTATCATCATCGTACTCTCGCGTTATCACCATCGTACTGTCGCGTTATCATCATCATACTATCGCGTTATCACCACCGTACTGTCGCGTTATCACCATTCTCATGTGGCCACTTTGTGGTTAAATGTCCACTTGTCTAGCTGCCACTTATCTATATACGTGAACACCATAGATCTGAGATACTAGAGACGTGTTCCTCCGAACACTTGGAACACTTGTGTCGACTGCGTTCAAGTCATAAAAGGGTCATATCTTTGACATTAGTGACCTTGACCTTAAGCCAGCATGGTTTGCTTGTGGGCTCTGCATATAGCATTCAGGACGGGGGCAAATCACCCAAGTTTCATGGTAATCCTTCCAAGGGTTAATGAGAAATAGAGCAGACATGAAATCCAAAGGTTCAAACTTTTGACCTTCACGGATGATCTTGACCCTGAGCGCCCTTAGTCGGCGCACAAGTTCTGCACTTTGCCTTGGGAAGGAGAACATGTCAATCACGTTCATTGATGGAGCAGACATGAAATCAAAGGTTCGAACCTTTGACCTTGACTGGTGACCTTGAGCTGGTAAAATTTCGATACTTCCTATAAAACGACATTGTGCAGCTTTCGTACTTTTTCCATCCAAAAATCTATTCAGTCACTAACCGTGTTACTATAATAATAACTACAAACACCACAACACTTTCAGATAATGTTAGTATTTTTACTTCAAAAGTTAACTAATAATCATGTCAGCCTATTATTTTCACAGATCACTATTTTTGCTTCAGTCTGCCAGTTGGGACATTTAAAGGTACTATATTTTGGACGCATCTATGCATTTTATATGAAAGATTTATCCATATATAAAACATTTTTCAGGTTATCAATGTTCAGGCCTCATTTATCATTTCGAATATTTAGTCGTATTTTTACCAGGAGCGTTATCAATAAATCAGCTATCGATCTTCATCAATATCCGCTACCAAATAGAACGATAATGATAAGGCGACAGTACGATGGTGATAAGGCGACAATACGATGATGATAACGCGATAGTACGATGATGATAACGCGATAGTACAATAATGAAATTGCGAAATCACGATACTACGATAACGAAAACGCGATATCACGATATTATGATGGTGAAAACGCGACAGTACGATGGTAAAAACACGATAGTATACCGCATTATCATCATCGTACTATTGTATTATCGCGTTTTCGTTATCGTAGTATCGCGTTATCATCATTGTAGTATTGCGTTTTCGCTATCGTAGTTTCTTGATTTCGCGTTTTCATCATCGTACTATCGAGTATCGCGTTTCAGATCAACACATTCAAAGGCGATGGCCCAAACGGAATTCCGTAGATTTCAGCTAGTCGCATCGCTCTCTGTGGCCAGTATAGGAGAATTATCAAGGAAAATCGCAAATATCACATTAATCATGCGGTTTTTAGAGACCCCACAAGTTAAAGAATATACATGTACATGTAAGTGACCTGTCAACATGAAATAAATATTAAAATATTTGGTGTCATCATTTTCAAAAAAGTCAGTCTTAGGCAGTCCATCGATAATCTACCTAATATTTAATGAAACAACTTGTTTGCGTTAACAGCTCTTTGTATCATAATACATGTATATTATTGACTTTAAAGCATTGTATATTTTACATACTATAATTAAAGAAAATTCAAGATTGCTTGTCAGATCAAGTTATAAGTTATTCCAATTGTATGGTTTACTGTACTCTAAAATATTGAAAAAGGCAAATGATATGCTTAAAATAGATATTTATAAAAGAATCTGTTTGAACAACCTGTTAAAATCTGAATAAGGCATACGAGGTAAATAGCCTGCAATCTGTGGTTATAGTATAATCACTAGTTACATATATATATAATGGCTTTTGAAAGTACTCGAGGCGTGCACACTATTATACAAATCGAACTTATTTGAACAGCGATTATTTGTCGCGCAATATCTGCATTTACAACATTAGTCATGAGTGCTTCAAGCTGGATTCTTCCCTGGGTCTTAGCTACCTTGTTTATATCGACTGTACATGGTAAATATAATTAAGACATATTGTTAATGTATTCGAAATGTACAGTTTCTACTCAGTGATTTAATATTTCAGAATTTCGATTTTTTACTAAATTATGTTTCTACTTTGTTATAGTTTAGATATATTTACTCTTTATATTGTTTAGGTATCATAAATGCAAGCAAAAAATGTGAGTACAACGTAAAATATATATTCATAACCGATTCCTAAGGGATAGCAGTCTCAACTTATTTGAAACAAAATGGTAGTGACCCCAACATCGTGGTACGCTTTATACATAAAGACTTAAACATTACAGTTAAAATAATTACGTGCGTAAGCAAGTCAGTGCCATGCGTTACTAAATTGCAAAAGCATATATCTAGCTCGTTAATTATTGACTCTACCTCCTTGAGAATGTCTATACAGACGGATGTTAACGGATCTGCCGGGAGGGTGGGTGTCAACTTGTTTGTTTGAGCTTTTTTCTTAAAATTGGGAATGGCTATGTTGTGTTAAAATGCCTCCTTAGCAAATATTGTTTATGTAATTGAACAATGTGAAGCTAGGCATATTTTTCCTTTCCTTGTTTATTTTGTATTTTTGTATATTGTTTTGTTTTATCTATTTTGTCGATAAAATACTGGTAATTTCTTTTTATCATATTTCATTATTCACCCAAGAAAATGTAACACAATTATAATATGCAATAAATATGAAATCAATTTTGACAGGTCATATATTCCTGGAAATTGATTCTTGAATAAATTATCAATCGTAATTGAGTGAAAAAAAGAACAATATTGCCGCTAAATATACTAAGGAAATACGTGTACTTTGTTACGTCATCTACAATATTGATACGTCCTCATAACCATTGATATGATCTATTTAAAAACATTTGCCTAAAGTAGTCTCAAATTGTGCACCTTCAAAGTTTTGATATCACACAGCGTATGAATTACCGATAAGCATAATTAAATAATTATAACTTGGATATGCCTGAAAAGCGTAAGATATTATGAAATACCAAGAACATTTTCGACAAAATAGATAAAACACAATCGAAGAATGTTCCAAGCTACACATTTTCTACTAACAGAAACAATTTTGCCGACATAATGAAAGTTCAGGCATTTTATCACAACATGACAGTCCTTGAGTTTTATATTAAAGCTGAAATTCGAAATCATAATAAAAACAAGTCGACACTTATCTTCCCGGAAGATTTTTAAGCATTGTAACTAGCCTTGAAGTACTGTTGACACCCGTTTACATATAGATCTTCTCAAGGACATAGTATCAGTGATAAATGGGCGTTCATACGCACATATCAGCTGAATGTAAAGGGACAAACCCACGCATTTTTGGCGAAAAATAAGTTCTCTGAAAATTCTATAAAAAATGAGTACTCTGAAAGTGACTAGTGGTACAAACTAATTGACATAAGATTTTTGCAAGATATTTTGTATATAATCAAAAATATTGCGCAGAGGGTTGCAAACCGTTGTAACTCTTTTGAAATAATGCAGAAAATTTACATTCTTCTTGCATTTTTACCAATATTTAACTATTATTTTCACCCACTTTATCAATTTTCAGTGTCATATATACATTCTAGGTCAAACTTGGTGGAATAAAAATATTGAAGAATGTCAATCAAACTGTGGGCTGGTAGCTTTAAAGATATAAGCGATATAACCTTACTCCTCCAAAAAAAAAATAATATATACAACAGTTCTGTTGTTTTCTCAGACGGAAAGTCTTGTCGTGAGATCTTACGACACACATTTTAACAAACCTTAATGTTGTTTAAATCATAGCGGTATGTATAAATTACACATTTTGATGTTACTATTTATATAGCTTCAAGTTTAATTCTCTCAGGTCTTACAGAAACTTTCCAACAAAGAGCAAACAATACTATCAAACTCGTTGAAGACAAGTTACATATAGAAGAATGCATCAACAGTGCAAGGCAGAAATCCTAAAGTATCTACAAAGTATCTGGAAATCGTCAATATGCTGCTCTATGGATAAGTATGTACTCAAGAGTGTGTTTAATAAATGAAGATTTGCTCACACAAGTTAAGGGCATACACAAATTTCCATTCCGATTGAATAAAGAACTTAGGTGTCTTCGTAACACCAAAAGTGACTCGGAGCTGAGAAAGATATTTGTCAAAGTGAGAAATATTATTGACGACTCTTTTGACGTCTTTGACATGGATAAATCTATATTTACAACTCTGTACAGAGGAACGACGACATGGAATTATGATGGTCAAAGTTATATTGTAGAAGAGGGTTACTTTAGTACTTCTTCTGATCCAACCCCAGCTTTGAGATTTGCTAAAGGAACGATATTTCTGATAGTTGAAGATATGAAAGGTCTTAACATACGAAAATTTGCCCAAGACCAGTTTAAATATCAAAATGAAGTTCTTGGAAAAAGTGGACAAGTTTTTGAAATAAAACGTAAGGTATCTAGTAGAAATGAAATTGATCAAATAATTTCAAAGCTAGGTGTAAATTGGGACAAACTACCCGACACAGGCTATCCAGAAACGATTGTTTACATAAGAGAGGTGTCAGGAACGAACAAACAGTCTGTTTTAGACCAGCAATGGCCAAGTATGGAAAGTTACTGCTCCATAGAAGATAATATCAGTGCTGGCTCTGAAATGCATGGCAAAGCCTTAATTATAGAGATAACTGTCATATTGACGTCACGTCCGGATAAACAAGTTAGAAAAAACGTCGCTCAAAAAAAAGAGATTTTATTCATTTAAAAAGTTTTTTTGCAGTTAGTTGTATTTAAATCTTTGTGGAAGTTGAAAAGAATATAACTATCTTCATACTTCACGGATTTTCAAAATGGCACAACGAGAAAAGAAAAGTTTAATGACGCCGGAAGTTCAAGAAATTAACTGTGAAAGCAGAAATTATATCTTGCATGAAATGAAAGCTTTAAAGAAAAAGTACGTCAACACGGAGAATAAAGCATTTGAAGTGAAGGAGACAGGAGGAGGTGTGAAATCTGAAATGAATTCTGGCATGTATGAACTGTTTAAGTTTGCGGCGGAAATGTAATACTCATCACCTGGAATCAAGTCAAAGTCGTAGTGTATTCCAGTCTTAGATAGAAAAGGTAACTTAGTTGAGACTAAATTTAAAGTTAGTTTAGATGAATCAACACATTACACGGTAAATATGTATCACACTAAATGTTCCATATTGGTAAACGGGAAAGGCTTGCCAAAATTTATGAGCGAGGATTTAGAGGAAATTATGGTGACAATTGAAAACACACTAGATGAAGAAAATTCTTCTCTTGATGCGAACAATCAAGATATAAGAAATGCAATTAGTGAACACCTCAAAGAAAGAGTATCCTATCAGACAGGATGTAAAGAAGAGGCCACTGTATCACTTACAAAGCACTGACTGTACGCAACTAGACGAAAGTGCAAACCAATGTATAACCAACCCTGACGAGAATGATAATCAAGCTGAAACATTGCAAAATGAAAAATCGCTTGATGAAAAATCTCCAGCAGAATTATTACATGAAATTCACAAAGATGTTACAGATATAAAACAAACATTAAAACACCATATTGATGACACTGACTTATGTTTTGCACGGTTAAATGATGAAATAAACAGCATGAAAAAACAAACATCTCTAGCAAATACACAAACAAACAACAGATTAGAAGAAATGACAGAGAAAAGCACAACAGTAAGCACTGACATAAAGAAATGCGGCGATAATTTGCAGAAAAGATTGATGTCCATCTTTGATACTTTGAAATCACTACATACAGCTTCGTTAAAAGATACAAATGGTAGAAAATCATCTACTGCTGCACAGACGATACCGCCTACAGACGAAGTATCTAATGTCCAACACTCTGAAAGTAAAAACGATGACTTGAGAGCTAATTCTCAAGCTGAACTGATGCCAAATATACCCGACAGGGCTCTTAGAGAAAGGACTCTTATAATAGGAGATTCGGTTTTGAAAGGCATTCAACGAAATGGATTAAACAGCACAACGGATATAAGCACAGCAGGCGGAGCGACTATCAAAGATGTGTCTAAACGACTTCAAGATATGGATTTGACAAAATACGCTAACGTGTTTATATATACTGGCGGAAATGACGTTGCCCGCGGGAAAAATGCTGCGACGTTAGGCGATGAAATGAAGGACATTGCCAACAAACTTTTACGCAAGGACTGTAAAGTGCATCTGTGTACGTTATGTCCTAGAAAAGATGCAGACGTTGCCGCCTTTAATAATGTTCTTCAACAAGTATGCGATGAAACTGGAGCTTACCTTGTACAGTGTTTCACATCTTTCAACTATATGAACCAGAAAACTGTCACCCATTATTATACACCTGACGGAATTCATCTAAACAACCGAGGTTCAAGTACGCTACTTATGTGTTTGAATGAATGGATTTCTGTTATAAAGAGTCGTTCCCCGGATCAAGATACTAATAGAAGTCCACCAGCGGAACATTTCTCTGGTCAGTCATTTCGGCAGAATCGGCGAAAGTCTCCAAGGAGCTTACCATTTAATTCGAGAGCAGAATATAATAGAGACAGAAACAACGGACGGTCATATCGAGATATGACACGGTCTTGTCAAAACTGTGGTTTAACAAATCATTTTACCAACAACTGTATAAAACACCCAATTTCAGACAACTACGGGAGAAAAATGTACGGCAGAAGGGACTTTATAAGAACATAGGACAGCGAAGACAAATCGCCCTCTTAATGCAAAAAGGTACCAAGTGCCTTATTTATTCATATGCTCATGGTACCTTTTTGCATTAAGGGGACGAAATACTCCAGGTCCTTTGAAGATGAAAACAAATTTTTATTGTTACAAACTTTATGCAACAATTGTGATGACATAATATGTAAGTGCCAATATTTTTCATTGCTTGAACCATCATCCAAAAATGATAATAATTATAATACTATCAATTATAATAATAATAATGATAATAATGATAATAATAACGATAACGATAATGATAACGATACCGATAACGATACCGATACCGATAACGATAACGATAATGATAACAAAATTAATAATAAAACTATACTACAAAAAATACAAATGAAAAGTAGAAGTAACATATATAATGATTTAACTTGCTCTCTTTAATTATTCAACATGGATGTTTATACAGTACAAAAAACATTTACAAAAATCAGACTTGCAGGTCCGTCACTCATATCTGAAAACAGTTGGTAAAAAAAAACTGACAAAAATGGTGTATTTTTTATCACTTTAAGTGAACTTAATTTCAAGAAATTTAGTGTAAGTTGCGAAACGGAAATGAATAAAAGAATGGCTTTATCAAATGAGCGGGGGAGGGTGTTGTATGAATTCTTCAGTGAGCTTCAATATTGCAGACATTTCGTAGTATTGAACATTTTCCTAGACAAGAAATCTATTTTTCCAAAATATGGAAATGAAGATTTTTTCCTAGCAAGAGCTCTGCCTGTACTTCAAGGCAGTCCTTAAACATTAAAGAACCCCAACCTTGGCTATAAAAAGAAGTGGGAGGAGCCAAATTTCAAAGACAGTGGCTAGAGAACCGGAATCGGTTCCCTAGACTGCGAACTTATTCGTCCGGAACCGGTTCTCTAAGCAAAATACCGTGCATAGGCTAGGGAACCGGAATTTTATTTCTATGCATAATACTGCCGAAATCCACTTTGTTTCTTTTGGTAAGTATCATGTGCATGTTCTTATCTTAATTAGTTAATTTGACCATTTCAGCATGCTATGCCCTTTTATTTATTTGTGTTTACTGTGTCTCCAGAAGTGTACTCGCCGCATACTGTCCGCCATATTGGAATGATAAAATAAACTAGTACGAATGAATGCGAAATCGTCGACACTGGAGCCGAAATAAACTTGAAATTTAAACTTAAGGAGGTAGGTTACCTTCATATTTATAAGTGCGCATGCCCAACCGGAAGCTAATGTGACGATTTACGACGACGTTTACAACAAACTAAATGTGTTTGCATATTCATTTTTCTGAAAACAAATCATGAACCTGTCTTCGAGCTGATGCTTTATGGTTTAATAATGTAGAAATAATGAATAAATTGCCGCAGAAACGCTTCAAAACAATGTTGCCTTTAAATGACGTCATTGACGTCATGACGTTACGTGTCAGTTACCGCGCAAAATTAATAGCTTTTATCTTGAAAGTTCGTAATTCTGTGCATTTCCTTTATTTTAACTATTTTCAAATAACCATTATTTGCTAAAATATTTTTTATGAGTCTTTTGCTCAGAATAATAATCAATAGTTTGCTTCTTTTATGTAGTTATATTGAAATGTTATGCGGAATGTAAGAAAATGGATGATGGTAACCAATGTTATTTGGAATATAGTTGGGTGAAAGGTTACTTTTTACGGCTATTTTCAAATAAAACATCTAGCAGTTTGATTTGTAATACCTTTTTTTCAGGGTCCGTTGATAATTTGTTACTTATATACTAAAACTAAGATCTAAAATTGTTCAAATTTCAGTAGAAAATAGTGGTTTCTTAAATTGAATTGATGTTACCATGGAAACGAAGCCAGTGACCTATGTATCTAAATGTAAAATTCAAAAGCGTTGACACTGATCTATTTAAGAAACACAGCTTCGGCTTTTTATTTTCATTTCAACAATATCCATGAGAATAGTAGCAGCAAACTGAACGATTTTTCCATGAAAAATACCAAACGAGGGGTACTGCTGTAAGTATTCTAACCTGTGAAATGTGTTTGAATAAATGCAAATAACATGAAAATGTAACTTACTTTAGAAATAATATGTTTTAAAGCCACATTAACTAAAAAGATAATCTTATTCAATATTTTTTTATAAGAAATTGCGACAAAAAGCATGATAAAAGCTACTTTAAACATCTCTGTTGCCATGGTTACTTTAAACTTTAAGAAAAATGGGGTACCATGTAAAGTGCATGGTATTTTGCTAATAATATTACCCAAATATTCCATGATGGTCATTAACAGAATGGCACTGAAGCCGTCGAAAACCCCTATTTTTATACATAGTTGTTTAAAAATGAGAGAAAATGCGTTACCATGGAAACACGAGCCCCGCGACATATACATTTTAAGCTTATATTAGAAAGCTAACGTGCATACTAGTAAAATTATCAATTATGCAGACTTCTACGGATATCAATGAAACTAAAATAATCTGAAAAGTGTTAAATTTCCGTATTTTCCTTCTTCTTTCAATATGAAATACGTTTGGAAGGTCAGTTTCTTCAAACCTGGATAAAAATTGAACTTGAAGGGACAGAGACAAACGAAATTGAGATTGTAGCAGTTAAAACTTCATATTACACGAAATACAAAAAAAATGCTGCGGTTCAACTAATTTGAATTTACCCTTGTACCAAGGTAACCTACCTCCTTAAAAGGTAAAAGACAATAAAAGAAACGATTAAAACAAAATAAGTAATTTCAGTATTGATTACATATCTTTGAACGTGAAATGCCGAGGTGTTACAAACCAGTATTTAAAGTGATCAAAGAATATGTATGAAGTTTGAAGGGCAATTAAATTAGTTTATTCATCTATAAACATGTAATGACGCAAATACAAACCAGTATTATTTTATATTTAAATAATTTAACTGCAAAGTAGTTTTCACGCATTCATTCGTACTAGTTTATATCATTTGAATACGGCAGACACGGTATATATGCGGCGAGTACACTCTGGGAGACAGTAAACGCAGATAAATGCAAGGGCATGGTAAAATTAATTAAGATAATAATATGCATGACATTTACCAAGAAACAAAGTGGATTTCGGCAGTATTAAGCATAGAAATAAAATTCCGGTTCCCTAGCCTATGCACGGTATTTTGCTTAGAGAACCGGTTCCGGACGAATAAGTTCGCAGTCTAGGGAACCGATTCCGGTTCTCTAGCCACTGCCAATTTCAAATGGTGGCTGATTTTTGCAATAATTTTCATCAGAGGTTTTTCAGGAATTTACCAGAAATAAGTTGTATTTATTTTTTTTCTAAAAATGCAGTTGTGGGGACATGTTTTCTGTTCACAAAAATGCACTCCTTCCACAAATAACCCATTGAATAAATTAGATACAGCAGTTACAAAATTGAAATATCAAGGTATTTATTGAAAATTTGAATCTGAAACGACCTTTGACACAAGTCATGTGATGTAAACAACCACATGATGTATATAACCCGCTTTTGTGTATGGATATTTTGTTCCAAGCAGAGTTTCATGTAAAAGATATATAGTTCACATTATAACAAATGTGTTTACTTACGAAATAATAAGTTCCCAAACGTGGTTTATCGTAGAATAACCCGTGTTTTGAGTTCTTGTGCGTAAGAATAATTATCACGAAGGCCGTGGGCCTGAGTGATATATTGTTTCGCATAAGAACGAAAAACTCTGGTTATTCTACGATAAATCATACTTGGGAATTTATTATTTCGATTTTAACACGACATACTAGTATCAACAGTGTTAGAAAAAATGGTAACTACTTTTTACGACCGTGCTACGCACCTGGATCGGATGACGTCATTGCATGCGAGTGGTTTATTGCAGAATAACCCGAGATGGATTTTGCTCTACATGTATGTAGGTTATTTGCTGGTCGTGTTAGAATTTAGAATTATGGTTAGTTTTGAAGGCATGCAGATCTGCATGCTTTTTTATTATGCTTCTTTGATTTAGATATTATGATAATTGAGTTAATAAATCCACTAACCTGAGTCCTAGGTCCATCATAGTTATAATTCCAAATGATATGTTATCTATTTTATTTCAAACATATTTTGTTTCAAACATATGTGCAATGCATACTACATTTTACAATTAACAATATAGATATTATACATGTTGAAAAAGGATAAGATCCGAAAGCTAAGCTTATAAAGGTCTTCTCATATATGGGATAAATTACAGTAAATTTGGCGGTATTACACAATTTGTTTGAAATGTGTTATCGAACAAGCATTTAGCTAATATACATTGAATAGAAAAAATGACATGAAACAAAATATTAGTATCAACTTAGGAATTAGCAAATTTTGAAAAGAATCGAGATTAAAAATCGAAGTTTATAGTATATATAACATTAAAAAAGAGAGAAATTTTATGTATAAGAAGATTCTGCCCGTTAGTATGAACTGCATAGACAAATAGATAATATTAGTCAAATATAAAGCATCCTATAGAAATGAGAGGAAAAAAGGAAATAAATGTATGAGGTTTGATTTGGATTGATGAAGGTTTGGAGCAAACTGGAATGTTAGTTAATGTAGTTTTAAGCTCATGGAAAACGTTTACTTTCCCTGATGTAGTTTTGAACTGCTAGGAATATGCTGTTATTGATGTCGTCGCTAAGATTCTGGTCACCATACAGGAGTGTGTACAGAGTAACAGTGCAGAAGCTGGAGGTTGTTTGGAGGAGTCTTCTACGGATATCATTGTAATCTGGACATTCAAAAAAGAAATGATGATTGCTCTCAGTGCTTCCGCACTGACAAAGGGGTGAAGAAGAAATGTTTTTCATGTTGGTTCAGAGAGCTACACTCAGTACGCAGCCGGGCATGATAAATTTGCCATTTCCGTGTACCAATGTAGAAGTGTTTTGGACATGTGGAGGTGTTTCGCTTTAGCTGTGATTTAAAGGAAGTCAGGGTTGGTGAATTCTGTATTTCTGACGGTAAACTATTCCATTCTCTTACAGCAGATGGTAGAAAGGAGTTGTAGTAAAGAGAAGTTCGAGTGCGTATACCCTGTATATCATCAACATTGCGTAGGTTGTATCGGGTTGCTTCACCAACAGACGGAGGAACTAGAGCTGAAAGGTAGCCTGGAGAAAGGCCATTTTTCATTTTGTACAATAGTATGAGTTTATGGTTTCGTCTCCGGGTTTCAAGAGATTCCCAACTTCTTTATGAAGTTCACGAAAAGAAACAAGCTGTGTAGTTCCAGATACAATTCGTGATGCTTCATTCTGTATTTTGTCGAGTTCTTGTTTCTCATACTGAGTGCAGTTTGAAAAGAGAACATCAGCGTATTCAAGAAGTGGTCTAATAAAAGAAAGATATATTATTTCCAGAGATTTCCTATCAAGTTGAAATTTTAACTTGCGCATAATATGGATGCGTTTCCATGCCTTTTCTGTAATATAGGTGATATGCGTGTGCCAAGAACCATCTTCAGACAAGTGAACGCCAAGGTGTTTATGGGAAGTAACAGAGGCTATTGGTTGATTGTGCATAAGAAGGGGTGGATGGAAAGGTTTTGATGTTTTTCGTGAAATTATCATTGTTTCTGATTTAGATGGGTTGAATGTGACTAGCCATTTGTCAGCCCAATCTGAGATTTTTTTTATATCGGACTGAAGAATACCTGCAGCAGATACCGGGTGATCAACAATTATGTGAAAACTAGTATCATCTGCAAAGAGGTGAATATGAGAACCCATGTCTTCCACTATGTCGTTGATATACACTAAAAACAGGAGAGGACCAAGGATAGAACCTTGGGGAACTCCTGCCTTTATTGTAGACCAGCCAGACATGGTACCTGGTAGAACAACAGCCTGACGTCTATCAGAAAGGTAATCATGAAACCAATTAAGAAGAAGTCCCTGCACACCAGCTTTTTGGAGCTTGAGAATTAAGCCTTGGTGCCAAACTTTATCGAAAGCTTTGCTTATATCAAAAAAGACTGTGCGAACTTCAAGGCCATCATCTAATGCCTTACAAAAGCTATTATATAGATATGTGAGTTGGTTAACCGTTGAGTCTCCAGGTTTGAATCCAGACTGGACAGAAAAGATTAAGTTGTTTTCATGAAGAAAGTTAAAAAGATATTTGAATATGATACGCTCAAAAACCTTTTCAATACAGCAAAGAAGAGAAATCGGTCTGTAGTTATTAGGCAGAGATGGGTCGCCTTTTTTGAAGATGGCACAGACATGAGCATCTTTCCAGATCTGAGGCACTTTAACATATTGCAAGGAATAGTTGAACAAGGAACAGAGTGGAAATTTTATTTCTGAAGCTGTTTCTCGCAGGATACGGTTGCTTATTTCATCAGGCCCTGAGGCTTTGTTAATTTTTAATGATTTGAGAGCGTCCTCAACGTCTTGGAGTGTAATGGAAATAGATAGAAGCTTATGTAAGGGTTCCTGGTAGTAGTTATTTGGCAAGTCTTTATCTGAGTTGTTAAGTGACGACTGACTACTAAAAAAATCATTTAAGAGTTCAGATTTTATTTTCTTATCAAAAACGAGTTCTTGGGTGTTAGGTTGTTTTAGTGCAGGTATTGTTTGTTTATCATTAGAGGATAAAAACTGTTTAATTAATTTCCACCAGTCCTTTTGTGAAGTAGACTCTGATTTAAGCAACTCTGCCATTTTGTGGAAGTGATCATGTTTTGCAGTGCGAATAAGTGTTATAACTTTTGTAATAATTCTTAGGTGAATATTTCTTTTTATGATACATATAAGTCACTGTTTATAACTTTTTAGTATTACATAATACAGAATTTTAGTTGCTTTTGTCATTTTATTTTTAAAATGTAGATGAATTTTGGGTATCTAGTTCCATTTATGGCCCATGTATGGCTGACCTGGAAGGTTTGGGTACAAGCCCCGCACTTGATTAATTACACATGCTGGCATAATCTCCCTTAATGTCCACACATCAGCCTCTGTTCTTGTCCTGTTTAATGCCCTTTGCTTTTTCTGAATATACTGAGGGAAGTACCAAGCTCCTGCTTTTGACAGCATATTCCAGTATTTTTGGTACCTTTTTTTCCGTAACCCACTATTTCTTTCATGTGGATTTGCACCATTACCAAGTCAGGACTGTCGTTGTAGAGTAACGCATGGATTCAGGAAACAATGTTGACACGCTTGTCCAATGTCAGTATCCACAAGGTTAGCCTGTCTGTCATCCATATTATCATCGCTGTCATCATCATCATTGTCCCCACCGCCTGTCGTTCCCTCAGTTACTGGACATGGCATTCCCACATTTTCAACAACAAGCAAGTTTTCACTATTATCATTAAAATCATTTTCCTCATCATCCTGTGCCCACTCTGATTTGACAATCCCACCCCTTAAATTAAAAAATGAACCAATGTATCAAACTGTTCCCTTGAAACTTCCAAAGTAATTTCTCGTTTTTTCAGCCATTTTGTCTAAAATCTCACACAAAAATTTTGCCGGGAAATTTCACAATGTCAACATATTCCATTATTTCTGTGTACAGTTTCTGTTTGCTTATATCTGATATATTTTGTACTAAAATAATGCTGTATGTTCAGAACTGTATAATTAATTTATAGTAATGCTATGTACTTTAATGGGGCAGAATAGTTTACTCTTTAATTTTTGAAATAATTAAGTCAACATAACAGATAATCCTGCAACCCCTCAAAATTGTTTCTAGTGTCTATGGAACTTGACCCAAATTAGTTTATGATCCACTGACCATTACAGTTACCTGTTTCATCAAGATCAGGGATTTATTTTATGGCCCAGCATGAAGCATTCTCATCATTTATCTATATATCCACATGTAGATTGCATTTTGTGAAGACTGCACATGTATTTAGTCTAATAAATGTAATTTGCATTCGTGAAAATTGAATTAATACTCATTAAGAACACAATTAAAATCTGTAAACATAATTTCTAAAAGATGCCTCTTTACCAATTATGACAGGTAAATAAAGAATTTGGAAAATTTACAATACTAGTAAACAGAATATCTTAGGGCTGGTAAAGGCCGATAGGCCTTGGTAAACTAAGAAATAACATTTCATGAAATTTATATTAAAATACATAATATATTATTTCAACATCAAACTCATTTTTTCACTGTTTATAACAAGTTTAAAAGGGTATATAAGGTTTAGTATGGTAATGAAGTGTTTATATCCACCATTGATTACCATGTGTGATGATGTAAGAAAGTACAGTGCAACCTCTGTAGAGCAACACCTTTTGGGAGGTACAAATATTGACTGTTATGTAGAGGTTGTTGTTCTGGAGAGGTAGATTTTATAGTATATTTCAGCTTAGGGAAATTTTGATGATGTTGTTATACAGATGGTTTTGCTTAAGAGAGGGCCGCTCTGGAGAGGTTGCAACACATTATTTATGAAATACATGAAATACTAGTACTTGGTGTTCTCTATGCTGGTGACCATTAGTCGTTACTGGAGGCAAACATTATCAGATACCTGTTTGAATCTTATCGTCTGCTACAGATAAACCACACCTACAAATTGTGTGTAGCAGCTACCGGCGATTCCCCTAGTCGCGATAGACTATTAACTTTATGCCCTGAATACGGCCTTTAGTGAGCGATTCTGTTCAAATCCTAAATTAAATGTTATTTTATATTATATACTATCAGTCACAGTGGAGGATTGGCCATTCGACACGTTTATCACCGGTTTGGATTTCCAATGTATTTAGTGCATTTTAAAGATAACTTTCTGACTAAATAAATCTGCGTGCTTGTTATTTATTACAATATCGACTTTCTCCCTTGTAATTAGTGATCAGTCGGAAAATATGATTTAGTGGAATCTGTCAGGCAAAATATAGCATAGAATTATCTAAACGGTCTCGGTACTTTTGCTAAAGAATGACTTTTTCATTTTTTTGTATTTGTACTTTATACGTGCGCAGATGTTTTTTATACTAGTACGTGCGCACGTACTAATATGCTGGCTGAGATTTTTTTTACTAATACATGCGCACGTTTTACTTATTTCGTACGCACGTATTGTTAAAAAAGCATCAACATTACATATATGTCACATCTGGGCCACCGTACCTTTGTGCCACCGTATTACGTATGAAATGAAGCTGAGTCCACTGCTTAAATTTCAGATGTCATCGATTAAATACCTCTGAAACTACTTTACGTAGAAGCAAAAAAAAAAAAAAAAAGCAAAATAAGCTAAAGCAAGAAGCCAAACGTTAAAAAAGCAAAAAGCATGTCGCACCGGGATTCCTTGATTCTTTTGAGTTTTACGCCCGTTTTCATGAACTATTTCAGTTATATCATGCGGGCAGTTTATCTAACCACTGCCATCCTCCGTAAGAAACTGCCAACTTTAGCTGGAGCTCGAACCTACGAGCCTCAAGCGGTGGGAGGCTACAGTGATTTCAAGTCAGCAACCTTAACAACTCGACCATAGAGGCGAGTCCTTGTCGACTCGATGTTGTTTTTTTGTTGTTTTTTTTATAGATTTACGCCCGTTTTCAACTATTTCATTCATATCAGGCGGCCAGTGTACCTATCCGTCCTTCCTGGAAAGTACCAGTACTAGACTCCCATCCTCCGTAAGAAACTGCCAACATTCCCACGTTGAGACATAGGCCGTAGCTGGGGCTCAAACCTACGACCCTCAAGCGGTGAGACTATTTCAAGTGAATTCAAGTCAGCGTCCTTAGCCACTCGATCACGAAGGCGGGCCATTGCCGACTTGAAAGATCAGACACATTTATATAGAATTCTGACAGCATGATATGTCTAATAAACGGGAAAACGAACAATATACTACAGGCTAATAACACTCATTCACATATAAGCTGCAGTCCAACACGCGTGGAAGTGAACACCTTGGCTTCGTTAATTTTCTGACCTGATCGGACTGGTTCATCTCCTTTCAAAGGGTCGTTGAAGTCAGAAAATTGCACGTTTTGTCCCCCGTGATCTTTCCTGAGAATCAAAGAAATGATCTCTGAAAAACACCAAACATATCATAATTGAAAATGCTGTCTCCCTTAATTTTGGACCAAAATCATCATCACTGATACACAGAAATCATTTATCACCACTGCGGCACTATGACCTATTTGACATGATGTAGAATTTAGTTTTTTTTTTCAAACTCTGAATAACTAACTTTCAATGAGCTGAGGCTGAGAATAAAGAATAGTGTCACGTGAAACGAACGATAATCGCCGCTAATTGCCACTGCATCATTCTGAATTTTAAAATGTAAACCAATCATGATGATCTTTGTTTCTAACATGACTCCTAATTTTGCCTATAAACAAAGAACAATCATAACAGTAATAAAACAATGTCAATGAAAAGTATGAATTGAGAAGTTCAGACTTAAAAATCAACAAACCTTGGAACTACACATTGAATGTACTTGTTACTTCGGCATTTACACTCCGGGACGTTTTCTTCTTGTTGAAACTCATTTTGCATAGTTGGGAATAGGGTATTTCATATCCCTCTTGGTGTTGATATAGAAAGATTTGAAACGTAGGTGTAGTAGTATTATTATTATTATTTCATTCTTATTATTACTACTATTATCATTATTATTATCATCGTCATCATCGTTATTATTTCAAGATCTGCGGAGTTTTAAAAAAAATTAATACACCACATACGTAGCCCATGCACAACATATGTAGCCCATTCGGTTTTTCGCCAATAAATATTTTTCTAGCAAAGAAATCGCCATATAATTTTTCTTCTGGGTGAGGTTTAGCATATGGAAGGTTTCGAGTGCAAAATTTAAGCAGGCGCAGGGCAATAACAACATATTTCCATCTGTTGTTAAGAATTAATGTTGCTAATTTTCAGTCATACCGCTTCACGGAGGATAAGTTTTTCTCCGTCATTTCTACAAATACAGGTAAGGTAAATGCACATACGGAAGCACAACATATGATTTTAAGCGGTGCCCATTTGGGAATACATATGTTGGATCCTGCCTGCCTCCCCCACCCCCGAAAAAAAATATTATAATAATAATAATAATGATTTCTATCAAAGTAATTAGTGATCAGTCAGAAATGGTAAAAAAGTGGTTCATTGTGCAATGATTCATTGAACCAATAATTTTAACTTAGGGAAGACCCGTTACTAATGTTGCGAGAACTTGTGGGTCAACCCTTTTGCCTATTATATGTACAATTGACGTAGTTATCTGTTTATATATGTATATATTGGCAATAAAATATGTTTAAACTAAACATTAATTTTAAATTATGTATAAATTATGTAAGTTTCAAGAATGAAACTAAGATAACATCGTTTTTCATACTTGAAGGCATTGACCTCCAGAGTTTGGCTAAAAAATGGTCATATTATGAACATTAGAATATGAGTTTTAGTTTCTAAACTATCTCAGAAATGCCAAATCAAGAAGAGAAAAAGGTGTTCGCGTCAGGAATCGAATCCGGGCCGCCGCGTCAATAAAATGTATTGGTTTAAAGCTCTTCAAAGGTAATACATAAAATGAGCCGCGCCATGGGAAAACCATCATAGTGGGTATGCGACCAGCATGGATCCAGACCAGCCTGCGCATCCGCGCAGTCTGGTCAGGATCCATGCTGTTCGCTAATAGTTTCTCCAATTCCAATAGGCTTTAAAAGCGAACAGCATGGAGCCTGACCAGACTGCGCGGATGCGCAGGCTGGTCTGGATCCATGCTAGTCGCATACCCACTATGTTGGTTTTCCCATGGCACGGCTCAAATGTTTAAGTCAAAGATTTACAATTTAATCTCAGTTTCTTTGAAATAAAGTTAAGCTCATACCAACTTGGTCTACGCTTTCTGCATGCAATCTGGCGCGGCAAGTCAGCCCCGGTGATCACTGAGATGCCCAGCATACAATGTTTTTTCGGAGGAGTGTTAATTTCCGTTAAATCCCTTGACGCCTTCAAGTTAGTAGCGTAAAATAATACATACATATCCGCCGATTATCTGGTTAAACGCTTTCATTAGAAAAAGATATGAAAAAGACACGTAAGACCCATGGCTAATTTTATCTTGAAAAGAAATATAATCGTTTTATTATAATAAATCAAACGGCGGTCTGATAGTGAGAATTGGCCTGATTACAGAAAACGTATCAAGTAACGTAATTTGATACAAATCTGATTAATTGAAGTAAAGATAATATGACTTTGTATTAAAAAATGAAGATGAATGGAAATCCTTTGATGAATGGTACAGTTTGTAGACTTTGTGTATAATTTAATCAGTTTCCTACCTACGCAATCAAAGCGTCGTTGAAATACAGTGAAAGAGTAATCAGTAAGAAAATGACATATTTTTCAAGACAATTAAAATGAACTGAATTATGTGTATAATGTGTTACCAGATACTTTTATCGTTATTTTCAATGTTTTAGATTGTAAGTGCTGCACAATATCTTAGGTACATTTTGACCAAAACGTGTGACTTAGCTATTTTTTTGTTTTATATTATTGTTTTGCTATATTTATTAAATTTATATAGTTATCAGTGCCAACTCTGCATGAAAATGTGCATCCCCTTTTAATGTTTATACGCCGTATTCAATATAATTGCAAACGTTTATCTATTGTGAAGGTTTAAATTATATATAGCCACTTCTCGAAATGTTGTAAAAACATACACACAAAAATAATTAATTAAATTTAGTCTGAGAAACCACTTCTCCAAATGTTGTAAAAAGACAAAAAAATAATAAATGACTAATGGTGGCCTGAAAACAAAACTAAATGCAGATGTTCCTTTAAAAACCATTGCAATTTGCTATGAGAGTTAAATTTCCATAATGTTTTTATATCAGAAACTGATGGAGAATATGCATACTTACATTGTTAGAAAACGACTACTTTCCATTCTTCACAGTTAGAGTTATAAAGGGAGGTAATCGACAACAATGTATCCAGTAATACTTCCCACTGTGTTAACCATAGATAAACATTTCAGTGATATATAAGAAACAATTAAAAAATGTTGCAGTCACATTATAAATAATTGCATTAAATTATGTATATGTATTTTTCCATTTATACAGGATGTTCTGGGCCAATATCAACTTCCTATAATCTGACTGGTTAATCAGCTCGAACGAAAGCGATACAAGTTCTGATTTGGTTCAGTCAACTGGGCCAATATTAAAATCAACTCGTGGCAGAAATATAGAGTTTCGTCAACACCTTAAAATTTGATGACGAATACAGATTTAGCGCTCTCTTCTCTACAGTAACTTGTGATCATTACAAAATGTTAAATTAAATATTAACGGAAGATAGACTAAAGTGAGCATTGGCTTCGGTAATTTTATTAAAATTATGCATTTCAGTAAGGGTTGTGAATTAATTCAGATTGGCCTGCAAGAATATATGTAAAACAAAAAACAAAACAAAACTGTCTTTCTATTGACTTTCGACTTTTATGGTTCACGTCACAATTTATAATAATGAACGACGGTATAGTTTTTGACAAATATTCTAAAGTTGATTAATAAATTTGTCATTGTATTTAATAAGGTTATTTTATACTGGCCTGCTGACCGAGGCAACTTCGCCGGATACTTCAGTTTTCGGCCAAATAACAAAGCCTTTATGAAATCACCAAATAAACAACATTATGCTAAGTACTGCGAATTGTTTGCATTTTGGGACAAGATCTAAAAACTTTGATTGCAGAATGAACGAAACCTACATAGGTATTTTAGTTTTAGTATCTGGTGGAAACTGTATTGAGTGTGTGTGTGTGTGTGTGTGTTCGGGTTTTACCTCTTTTTCAACACTTTTTCAGTCATATAAACGACGTTGTCTACTTGTAGCAGTGAGCACAATGCCAAACTTTATAGTGCTGCCTCACTGGAATATCACGCCGTAGACACGTGACATGATACCCCACCTAGTCACATTATACTGAAACCGGGCTGACCAGTCCTAGCACTACCCTCTTAATGCTGAGCGCCAAGCGAGGAAACTACTAGTATCATTTTTCACGTCTTTGGTATGATGCGGCCGGGGATCGAACCCACGACCTCCCGCACTCCAAGCGGAAATTGTATTGTGAAGAAAATAAAAGGAACCTCAATGATGATGAAACTGAAATAAAACTTATATACAGTTCGAAATTAATCTGAATTAGTCTGACAGAAATATATTCTAAGCAACACAGTTAAAACTCGATATCTCGAGCTCGCTTATCTCAAAATTTCGGCTATCTCGACGACATTTTCACGTGCTGTCACAAAAAGACGTGCATAAAATATCATTTAAGTCGAGTTTCGATTATCTCGACGACATATTCACGTGCCGTCACAAAAAGGCGTGCATAAAATATCATTTAAGTCGAGTTTCGATTATCTCGAAGACATTTTCACGTCCCGTCACAAAAAGACGTGCATAAAATATCATTTAAGTCGAGTTTCGATTATCTCGAAGACATTTTCACGTCCCGTCACAAAAAGTCAAGACGTGCTTAAAATATCATTTAAGTCGAGTTTCGATTATCTCGAAGTAAAACGCTCGATCCCGAGATATTCGAGATAACGAGTTTCAAATACATATATGAGCCGCGCCATGGGAAAACCAACATAGTGCCCTTGCGACCAGCATGGATCTCATGCCTTTTTATATACTGTAATAGGAGAGAGAAATGTTTAATACCTTTTAAAAGCTAGCAAATGAGAAAAATGTCTACAAAATGTAAAATGTAAAATGTTCTACATCATATTATTGGAATACAAAGACTGTTCTAATGTTATGTTGGAATTAGATAGCGTCATTGGTTGCCTGTATCCAATATATGATCTTTATTACAAACGAATAACCATTTGCGAGGTATAAAAACTGATGTTAGCATCTGGGTAATTTCTTTTTATGATATATCCAACGCTAAATTAGTGAGTTTTTTATATTGATTTTAAACTTATATATTGCAAGAATTTTGTTACATAGAAGTTTTTTTAAGATGTTAAAACGCTTCTTTATTTTTGCTTTTTTACAGCGTCAAATAATCATAAATGATGTTATTCGATCGCATTCATCGACATTTGAGGTAAGGTTAAGGCTTTATCCTATTTTTCCCTTTTTTATTTTCAAAAGCGATGTAACGTTTTGTAGAATTTTGTGCAATTATTGTGATTTACGTTCTTCAGTCGTAAGATATAATTGAGCCGCGCAATGAGAAAACCAACATAGTGCATTTGCGACCAGCATGGATCCAGACCAACCTGCGCATCCACGCAGTCTGGTCAGGATCTATGCTGTTCGCTTTCAAAGCCTATTGCAATTAGAGAAACCGTCAGCGAAGAGCATGGATGCTGACCAGACTACGCGGATGCGCAGGCTCGTCTGGATCCATGCTGGTCGCAAATGCACTATGTTGGTTTTCTCATGGTGCGGCTCATATAATTTGATACTGTGTTTTTATGTTATTTGTTTTCAGTGCTATTTATATCATATTTTGCCATATTTTTATGTACTTTGCTTAACAAAGAGAATTTTGTGTGCCTTTTATTAAGAAAATTTATCCCAACACGTAATATACCGTGTTCCATCAAATTGTATTATAATGTACATTATTATATACCTATATTAATTCTGTTGAAAATTCGGCGTGTATTTCACATCTGAACAGGCAGAAAAAAAATCCGTATTGTACCTTTTGTATTGTATGTTGCCGGACTGCTTTCATTTAATATGCATGATCTGACACAGTTATATATATATATATATATATATAAACTTCACTTATCAATAAACACTGAAGATTTTGTTTGACAACAAAACATCAAATAAAAGGTGGAGGTATATAATAAAAGGTTCATTATAACAGTGGCTAGATCTTTTGTATCCGGTTCTCTTGGATTTTGCAAGGTCGGATAACACTCGGTGCTTGCGCGCCTCATAAGATCTACTTTTTAAGTTAGCATAATACAGCATCCCAGATCGAGCTACTATTATAATAACGCTATTTCATTTACCTCCTTGTATATTTCTGACAAAAGTAAACGTACGCTTTAGTTAACGTCGAAAAACAAATCATTAATCCTGATGTACCTAAGTTTATAAAATATTCATTTTATATATTTTAGGACTTGTAACCTTTTATCCGTGTTTTGTTTTTGTTGTTGTTGTTGTTAATCTGCATTTACTTCTATTCTGTTGTTTGGCATTTTAGAATTTTGCATTCCGTTTATAGGGATATCGCATTTATCTTATGCTAACTGATGAAAAACTGTTTTTTATCAGTTAGATATAATCCATATCACTCACTGCATATCATTCACTGTAAATGATATAGCTTTGCTGATCTAGAGCTACTTGTACATTGTGTACAGTATAAATTTTTAAAGCAGTATGCCTCCAGATTTGGCTAAAAAATAATCTTTCTTTCAGTTTGAAGTTTTGGTCATATTATGAACATTACAATATGAATTTTTGTTTCTAAAATATTTTAAAAATTCCAAATCAAGAAAAAAAGATGACCGCGTCGGGAATCGAACCCCGGATCGCCGCGGCATTAAAGACATTTTCCCGTCGTCGTAACCAATAGCGTTATAGCTGAAGTAGTGAATAATGACTTCAAAATATAGATATTTATGATCGAGACAGTTTACCTGGAGTAAAAGCGTGACAAACGCTTTTCGATTTTCATCGTAAAAAGTAGTAAAAACAGCAAATTTTCATGTGTTTCCGTAACATAAAGTTTGTCAGTAATTAAGTTTTAAAGCCTTCTTAAGAAGTATAGCACTTATTTCAAGATATCTAGAAAAATAATATTTTTTTTTTGTTGTCGAACGATCTGGAGGCATGCCGCTTTATTTGCATAAAACAGGATGAAAATTGAAGTCGCACTTTGTTCTTTATAGTATATTATTTTTCGATTCAAATTATTTTACTTAATGAGAATTTCATAACGTTATGCAGCAAGAATTCTCATATGCTTTTCTCTGTTAAAACACGCTTACGCAAGAATGACGTCACGTTAACGTGTGGTGGCGTCAATGTTTTTGTTGCGACAAAGAAAGAGCGCTACTATATTTTATCTACTGTTTTAGATTAAGGGCATATTAGAATCGAAATAACTTATAGCAAAACCGTGTTTTAACACTATTTAAACACTCGGGCGGTAATACGTCGTACAAATAATTTCTCTCGGGCTGCGCCCTCGTGAAATTATTGAGCCCGACGTATAACCGCCCATCGTGCATAGATAGTGTTAAATAAAATGAAATGGAACTTTATGTCGTGTGCACCTTTCTAACGTCACAACACGTCTGACGTCATGTTCGTTAACGCGCGTCTGTTTCCCGCGCTGAGATTAAAAATTGTTGCAAAAAGCATATCTCAACGTAATTAAGCAATATAAATACAATATAAAATAAAAAGAAAATTTCTTTGTTTTCCATGAATATAGAATATCTCATCTCAAAGTGAGAAAATGTTCATATTTTCACTCGCGTTACGCGCTCATGAAAATATTTGAATGTTCTCACTTCTCAGTGAGATATATTCCATATTCACTAAAAACAAACAAATGAGCCGCGCCATGAGAAAACCAACATAGTGGCTTTGCGACCAGCATGGATCCAGACCAGCCTGCGCATCCGCGCAGTCTGGTTAGGATTCATGCTCATCGCTTTCAAAGCCTATTGGAATTAGAGAAACCGTTAGCGAACAGCATGGATCCTGACCAGACTACGCGGATGTGCAGGCTGGTCTGGATCCATGCTGGTCGCAAACGCACTATGTTGGTTTTCTCATGGCGCGGCTCAAATATTCCCTTTATTTTACATGATCCGCATATGAACGTACACGTAAGTCACTAAAATGTGAGAATATCTATACAGCAGTAACCTAAACTATTTTACCGTTTGTCACTTTGTATCCACTGTTCTGCCTGTTCTATATATTTCTTTATCAGTAGGCCTGATTTTATATAAATGTATTTTCAAACATATTTTCCGCTTTCACACTATTCTATTTTGAAATTAAAAAATTTGTTATTATTTCTCGGTATATATTGATTCATAAATCGAAAAAATATTCAAATATTATGCAAGCTTGTAGATTCTATCATGTCTTTCATTGTTTTGCTAAGTGTTTTTATAGATAAACATTAACAGACAATGATACTATCCTATAATAAAGTAAAAAGGTTTAGCAGTAATCAACATTTTTGCTTCGCTTAATTGTATAACACATTTGAATAATAGTTCCAGAAAATATTAGGTCAGATTAAAACAGAGATCTTTTTACTCAGGTGGTGAGATGTTGTTGCACAATTTATTTACTCTCACGACGAGACTCAAACAAGGTCTATTACTTTTTCACTTAGTTGTATTCTATGATTCCAAAGAGTATTATTTTAAATTTTATTTGTTTACAATTGCTTTTAAAGCTCAGCTTAGTTTTTGTGTAAGCCTAAAGCTTAGAAAGTGTTTAGTTAAACTTAGGTTTTATGTAAGTTTGAGATATGTTAAATCTTATCTGTTGGTCTACCTTCAGCTGAAAACACCTTTTTCATTCAAGCAATAATTGAAAAAGTATTCATTTGATGTCTATTGCCAACGGTACAATATATTAACAACTCTAGAAGAAACTAACCGACATTATGTAAAAGTGTACTACCACTAAAAATGGAAGTTTTTTTTTTCTTAACAATCGACTGTTACTGCATGACATTTATTTATGAATATAGCTCTACATGCACGATTAATTTAAATATTTAATAAAGTTAAATATATATTTGATGGTTGGCAAAGACTTTCGCAATATATACAAAATAACTAAAACGATTTAGGTCGATATGTATGATTTTTGTATATTTAATTGCAAAAACATGCATTCGGAAAATGTTGTTCAGTAATGGAAGATAATGGCCTTCATTTGCTTTTTATTCTTGAATCCGTTTTATTTTCATTTATTTCCCCGCTATTTTCTAACAGACCTATACGATGGTAAAATTCAACAATAATACGTGAATATTTTTCTGTTATCAACGTGTCGGCGCTTACGCCTTCATCAGGATAAATACATAATAAAACAACGGACGTGACGTCATGAAGTTAACGTTACATTGAATGGCGGAAAAACGTATTGCTTTGATCTAATGAATGAAGACAATTCAGTTCAGAGTGCTAAAAATGTAGGATGTCAAAATATCAAATGGTTTTGAGGTTTTCCTTAGTTCATTTGTCATTACTTTCTTAAGCTTACCAGTAGGTTTACAGCCGTGAAGTTCAAATCGTATACAGGTCAACGCTGATGAGTCAGAAGTTCCTTTATGTATGACGAGTTTTACAAATTTCGCTTGTATTGTTTTCAGGAACCAAAATGTTTGAGGAATAGTATCCGGTTTAGAGGTATCGATGATTAAGGTCTTAAACAATAAGAAAATAAAATAAATAAATTTTTATTTCATGTTTACTTTGCCAGGTCTAGATATAGTTTCTTCTCATTCGTAAAGTCGTTTGCTTTATTGTATTATTTTCATTATATATAGATTTCTACACGAAAGAAGAGATTCCATCACTGATATACTGATGGGAATATAGGCAATCCAGTAACCGATTTAGTTTAAAGCAGCATGTCTCCAGATTTGGCTAAAAATAATCTTTCTTTCAAATTGAAGTTTTTGTCATATCATAAACATTAGAATATGAATTTTTGTTTCTAAAATATTTTAAAATTTCCAAATCAAGAAAAAAAGATGACCGCGTCGGGAATCGAACCCCGACCATCGCGGCAATAAAGACATTTTCCCGCTGTCGTAACCAATAGCGCTATAGCTGAAGTAGTGAATAATGACTTCGGAATATAGATATTTATAATCGAGACAATTTACCTGGAGTAAAAGCGTGACAAACGCTTTTCGATTTTCATCGTTAAAAAGTAGTAAAAACAGCAAATTCTCATGTGTTTCCGTAAAATAAAGTTTGTCAGTAATTAAATTTTAAAGCCTTCTTAAGAAATATAGCATTTATTTCAAGATATCTAAAATATATATATTTTTCTTTTTGTTGTCGATCGATCTAGAGGCATGTACTTAATGTGAAGTTTAGCTAAATCTGTAAATTTTACATCTTTTTTTTTTCAATGAGTGTTTTTCACGACTGTTTATACTGTATACTGTTAGGGTAATAAACTTTACAATTACATATCTTCATACTGAAAGTAGCTCGAATGTTTTGAACAATGTGACAATTTTCCAAAATTGATATCATATCACATTTGTTGTTTCCCCTTCAATAAGATAATTAAATGTTATCCGGAGTGCTATAATAGTTAACCAACCTTGTTATTCACTAAAGAATGATTGGAATCCTCTGCATATAAAAACATTTCAATATGACCAAAGGACACCGCTTTCATCACTTCAATAGACAAGGACTGTATTGCCTCTTTCGAATTATACACCGTAATTCCCTCGATGGTCGTTGTCTTTGATAGATCAAGCTAAGTGAACAGAAAAAATATATGAAGATTTCAAAATCTGGAAACAAAATAATATCTGAGTGTACGGAAGTTGGTGATCAACCATTTGACAACAGAGGTATACTGTCATTGATTCTTTGGTGGAAACTCGGAGCATAAAAGTAACACAATAACATGGTGTGTTAGTTCTAAGACAATTAATGATGTAGCCTTGATTATGTCGTGCAAAACATAAACCAATTTAGGACTAACTGAAAACAAACTAAACTCATTTGAAGTACCTGAATGTACGATAACTGATCGTCGAAGTCTGGACACCAGCCAGAATAATACGGTCTTGCTTTATTTGGTGTAAACCCCGGTACTGAGGACGAAGCGGAGATTTGGTCATCTTTAATTCCTAAGTCACTCATTCCGAGATCAGTATTGCAACTGCTTAAACCATCTAGTATGAAAATAAGCATTTCAATTTATAGTATTAAAGCCTTGATAAACGAAAAAACATTTTAAATGCAAATGGTACAGCGTTACGATAGAAGAATCATGATTTGTAAATGGCATAATATTTTTTTAGATATTGCAGATGTTGATCCTTTCTTAATTCTGCTAAAGTGAAAAGTTTAACTGATATATTTAAAGATGAAATATAAAACATTCTCAAATTTCATTTCTACTATATTAAGAAAAAACATGAATCTATACAGTTTTGTAAAAGACTTTTACATCTCTAAAGAAATCAAAGTCATTTACGACTCCAGACAGAATGATACAGGTCACTAAAGGGAATGATTTTATAACTCGTCAGCAAATTTTAAATAGAGCTTATAGTTTTACATATTTTATACAAAATTCATTACTGAGGTAACCGTGTAACTAAAGTTTGATAGTGTATTCAAGACCATTTAATGTATTTATATGGGCAATTATAGAGCAGTTATACACCTTCCTCCCCCTCAAATATCCTAAATTGTCATAGATATAGATGTTTGAAACTCTGTGACACGGTTTACATCTACTTGTAAAATTTTATTCTTTAATTGGTCTGTTTACAGTCATAAGCTCTGTAATTTTTACTTTATCTGTTTAAAGATCTTTAAAGACCGAAACTATATGTGTTTATATTCTTAACAAATATAATAAAACGGTATCGACTTCAAAATTCAAAACTGCATAATTATTAAGTTACTTTCTGTAAAGAAGCTGTGACTTTACATAACTAATAATGTTCTATATAATACGTTGCTAATATTTAAATCATTTTAAGAATGAAAATTAACATACACTTCCTTACCATAGCTTACATGTTCAGTAAACACATTGATAACCAGTTCATCAAGCTCGTTGTCAGCATCGTCATAAGTCAAAGCTACGTAACGACCTCCTATTATCCTAACAAAATTAAACAGAAAGGATTTTTAGAATAAAATGCTCTCCACATTGTAATACATAAAAGATGACGTCATTCATACAAAGCTTTAAGCAGGCGTATTATAGAATCTACAACTCAATTTGCGTACTCTTCCTTTGAAACGTTTTCTCTAGTGAATAAATTTGATGTTTACTTCATGCCTTTGGCCCGAACTACAGTGAAATGCATGATGAATTCCATCAATTCAGCTTTCCTCAAATTCTTTATTCATTAACTTCTAAATAGTCAGTGCTTGAATTGGTGTTACACTATCCAGCAATGTTGTTTTCTAGTAAATGAATCTATACGTTTGTCCGATTCTTTCAAAATGAATGAACAAAATGAATACATCAACGCTGAACTCAAAGGCCTCTGACAAATGCTTTACCTTGTAAATAGTAGACTGACCGACCTATCCTGAATTCGACAAATCGGAACGTATGGACATAACAAAGCCGCTGCATACAAAAAATCCAATTTCTCTCTGCTGATGAAACATTGAAAATGTGCACTGCTACAAAGTTCATTGTCATCTGCATGAAAACAAAGAGAAATTCAAATTATGTTTTGCACAATGCATTCTGCACTGTCTGTAGTACAGTATGGTTAGAAGACAATCTCTTACAGATTACAACAAGTACACCACACATTATGTTAAAACATCAGCCAAATAACTACCATAATATTTACTCAGCCAGCATTGTCACAAATAATGATTAACTAAAGCTTTCCTTTATGAGCTTCTCATCCCATTAGAGAATATATTGTTACCAACCTGTATTGTCCGTAATATCGACTGCAGACACTGCTACTGTTCTTCCAAGATCAGCAATTTTCCAGTATTTGTATTTATTAACAGGTGAAATGAAATCTGAAACAGACAAATATGTTGATTTCTGCCAGCTTTGCAGTGGCATGTTGGCGCAGGCGCCAAGTCAAAAAGACAATTGTAATATGCATTTAATTGTCGCCTATCCTCTACAGTCTGTTATTGAATCTGGACTTGCCGCTATTGCGCCGGAACCAGCACGTAAAAAAGATTTATATGCTTACGCGCAAACACGCTAAAGCAAGTATATTTTATCCGTGGGTGGACGGATAGCTCAGTGGTTTGCACACTGGCCTTCCAATCCTGAGGTCGGGGGTTCGATCCCCGGCAGCTACTCGGGAATTTTCAGAAACGCTTTTCAGTGTTTCCCACCCAACTAGAGGTGTACTGGTCAGGAACCCAGGCAATCCTTGCGTGTATCAGTGCTATACACTGGGCACGTTAAAGAACCAGGCTGTCTATTCGAAACGAGCTAGGCTAAGTTAGCCAGACAAGCCTGTATCTGATTTCTGATCTCTCTATCGTGGGGGGATTGTCTCACTCTGTCCCTCTGGTCAGATCGCTCTGTGTCTGTACTAGAAGAGGATGAATTATGCGCCCTGTGTGGCTGCATTTGAACTATGTAAAGCGCCTTTGAACGTGAAATCGATCATGAAAAGGACGCTATATAAATCTAGTATAATAATAATAATAATAATATTTTTCGTTGACATTGTTACACTAATTGTAAAATGCACAATCAAAAGTTGTAACTTTGAAATTGGTCATCATTCATATCGTTTAGGGCTTTAAACATTTCTGCTAAATGTCATCAACAGTCTTCATAAAACCTTTAAAATATTATCCATAAAATGTTTAAATCTAACACAGTAAGTAAGAAATGAAAATAACTTTTGGTAAAAACGCTAAAACATTGCAATACCTTCAGTTATACTTGCAACATACACACTGTATGCTGAAAAAAAAATGGAAGTACCTTCAGTTATACTTGCAACATACACACTGTATGCTGAAAAAAAATGGAAGTAGTTATATACAGGTATGGTCTATTTCTGTACAGCATTTTTGAATATTTGATAATCTAAGAGTAAATATGTATATGTCTATTCCATACCACACCTAAGCAAAATAATCATCGTGTTACAAATGCAGTATTTGAGCCAAGCACAACAGCAATATGATTTTAACACCAACAGACATGTTAAAAAAATGCTGTTTGCATGTTTGACTGCCAAAGTACTTTACAAAGCAATTTACCGTTTTTCAGTCTCTTTTCCAGCAACCATGTTTCCGTGTCTAAAAGAAAAAAATAAAACAAGTAATAAAGTCCAAAAGGAAAATCCTCATTTACAGAACGCATCTATGTCTAAAGATGTATTTTTTCATCGACATCAATGAAATGATGCACGCATGATTCCTGTCCTATTTGCCGATTGGTCACCAATTCAAATACGTACATGGAACTTATTGGAAATAAGGTAATCGTATACCTGAGAATAAGGTAACCGTATACCTGAGAATAAGGTAATATTTAGCTGGTCTGATTGAGGTTATAACATACTAAATAGTTATTGTTCTTTATGACCACAGCACACATCAGGACCCATTTTAAATGTCTGTAACCTACATTTTCTTAAAGAATATGTCAGTACTAACTAAAATTTAAAAAGTGGCGGTCGTGTTTGATGCAACAAAAATAATTTCAGTCAAACACACAAACTGCAAAATCAGCTAAAAGATGAGACCCCAAATTATACTGGTTGTGTATTATCTAAGTTTCCATGAAAAATTTTGTAATGTTGTTATTTCATAATGAAAATGCTACCTACATGTCAAGCATAGATCTGTCATGTGATTTTAGCAAACAAATTGCAAAGAAAATAAGGAAAATAGCTCTACAGTGCAAACAACTGAGGACTATTTGTATCCGCCATTATACCATTTTTTTCACGTCATTTTTCTTTTTATTGTCTGTATGCCATTGATCAGTAATGTAAACAAACCCAAGTGATTTGTTTCCAAAATTTAAGCTTGTAAGTGCGTTTAGAATTATTTCATGATACATTTTAACACTATTTGCTAAATCTGATGTGCACTGCAAATAGTTTAATGAAACGGTTAAGAGTTTTCTGTGTGATGTAAACAGGGAGTCATATTATTCACGTGACAAATACTCAGATAAAGTAGAGCTATTAGTATTCAGATGTTTTTTGTTGATGATTTTGTTGGAACTACGTTAGTTCTTGAAATAAACATGTCTCAAATTATGGAAGGCTATACATGCCATAATGCTATAATGAAAGTGTATGGAAAAAGAGTTCTTGTTCGGGTGGACGGATAGCTCAGTGGTTTGCACACTGGCCTTCCAATCCTGAGGTCGGGGGTTCGATCCCCGGCAGCTACTCGGGAATTTTCAGAAACGCTTTTCAGTGTTTCCCACCCAGCTAGAGGTGTACTGGTCAGGAACCCAGGCAATCCTTGCGTGTATCAGTGCTATACACTGGGCACGTTAAAGAACCAGGCTGTCTATTCGCAATGAGCTAGGCTAAGTTAGCCGGACAAGTCTGTATCTGATTTCTGATCTCTCTGTGGGGGCTTTGTCTCACTCTGTCCCTCTGGTCAGATCGCTCTGTGTCTGTACTAGTAGAGGATGATTTCGCGCCCTGTGTGGCTGCAGTTGCTGTAAAGCGCCTTTGAACGTGTTTATCATGAAAAGGGCGCTATATAAATATGGTATAATATTATAATAATAATAATAATAATTGTTCTCTGACTACCCAGCCTAGTGATTCCATGTTCCTCTTCGTAACAGTAGCGTGTCATATTATTTCCATTACAAACAGTGTTTTCTACAAGCGACTAAAACACATATATATACTTAACAAATAATCAAGGCCTTCGAGTGGTTTATCGTCTAGTTTACCACGGTTCAGAGTTCAGATGCGTAGGAATTGAACCACGAGGGCGTTAGCCCGAGTGGTTAAATACTGAAGCATCTGAACGATGAACCGTGGTAAATCAGACGATAAATCACAAGAAGGCCTTGATTGTTTTCATTCTGACATGCTCATTGACATATTTTAATAAATATTATGCTGGACTTCATTTACCCGAGGAGTAATGTATCGGACGTCATGCGGCAATTTGACGTCATAATTGACGTCATAATGCTCTCTTACCGGTCCGCGCGCGTCAACCGTTGTTTATCGCAGAATATACAGAGCTTGAATTCCTTCTTTGTTTAACTGGAAATCAAATCGAGTCATGTTAGAATTTTGAATTTATTTTAGATTATTCTAAAGTTAAAGCAGTGCTAAATTACCTCATATCAGTCGCTGAAAGCGAACCTGGGTTTGCTTCTGTGAGTTATTACAAGTATTACATTCAAGTATTAATCTAATACTAAAATGGAATGTTTCTGTTATTAATAACTAAATTGAATAATGTGTAAGACAGGAATATGATTGCGGTCTAATGCACGATACTAGTTAATAATCAAGTAGTCTCCAAGCACAGTAAGCAAAAAGTATAGGAGTAGATTGTAAAGATAAATACATTAAAACTAAAAGAAGTAAATTATTTCCGTAATTTTGTTTAAATGATTAATATCGTCATACCTGTATTCCTAGATGCAAAATCTAACCATTTTTAAGTTCAGCCTTTTTTACTACTTTCTATTTACTTTCGTTTGTATTCTAGCCAAAATATAACCTATAAAGTTCGTGTAATAAAATGTAACAAGATATGTTTACAATTGACCGATAACATCATTGTTGAAAAATATCACTGAATTTTGCTCCATGCGAGAGCCTGTTCAAAAGTCCTGAAATAAACTCCAATGTCGATAGCATCCAATATTCTTACCATCGGAAGATGTTTTTATTTCATAATAACATAACGTGTCGGACGCCTTAAGCATCTGTAAATCATTGTGTCTATATTGTTCAAGATACACGGTTTCCTCTGTCATTACTGAGTGTTGAAATGTCGGACATGAAACGTTATCATCCTGTAAAAGGAATACGTATGTATATACACCAGTTTTGTTCATAAGGTAAATTCTATTAGTAATGTTAACATGATTTTCAAAGAAAAGCACATTTTTTTTTTTAAATTCTAAAATGCTAAACCGTTATTATCATTTATATCATGTGTCAATGTGTAGCATTAATATTAATATCATATCATAAAAATTGACAGATTTCAAACATGAAATTCTTCCTATGACATGTAATCCACTTGCCTTAATCAGGAAAAAACTTGTCCAGTGTGGCTCAAGTTCTCTTTCAGGTGTATGAAAAAACTCAACAGCCGCTGCGTCATCTTTTTCAAAGCTTTCAATAGATGTGTTGTACGCAGTCCTCCGAGAACAAAGTTGCATTTGCAGAACATCTTAAGTTAAATATGAAGAAGATGTCAAGTATAGGAAAAACGAAAGAAAAACAACATAAATTTGTTATAAAGCACATCTATTAAATGTAGTTGGGGTTGCAGTCTGAATAATTAACAGAAACAAAGCAGCATAAGTGTACGTTACTGCTAGTATGTTTACAAAATGGAAGCTCTATATCTATACATTGAATAATGAGATAAGTGTACAATTAAAACATCGGCAATCTGATGCATTTCTGAATTGTACATTACGCTCGTCGAAATATATTATGTTTCTGTGTGAATTATAATGGCTTGTTTGACAAGTACATTGCGGCTATCTGGACAAATCAAATGTACAAATTAATATGACGACCAGTTAAAAATGAAATGTTCAATTATATTAAGTTTTCTACTACATGATAACAACTATAGGTTAGTGTTCAGTATCTCAACAGTTTCTATAATGTAAGTTTTAACAAATGTTGTTGCTGGTGTTATTGATGATGATGTTGTTTAAATTTAGACTGTTTTTACTGTAAAGTTTAGCGTTAACGTGTAAAGTAGTGGTTATTGACATACCTTGTCGTGAAATATGTTTTTCTATGAAATTTAGGAAACGAAGCTGCAAAAGTATTCCCTTCAAGAACATTTGTCAATCTTTTGCAATATGAATAGAGAGATCTGACATGCAGAGGAATTTAATTTTTTTTAACAACAGCTGCATGAATGAATGCATAAGTATCCAAATACTTTCAAAATTTACAATTTCTGAATTCCAAAATACTATGACTTTAGTATTTTGTTATCCTAAATCAGTTGTTCTTTTTCCGATAAGCTAAACATACAAAGGCACTACGTATTACCGAAAGCAACTTTTATTTGAATATCGCTGCCTTCATGTTTTAAATGAAAACCATTTTAAGAAATTTTTAATATTACAACAGTAAAATATATATTTTACATGTTTTAAATTGCATTTAATTTTAACAATGTCAAAAGTAAGATAAAACTTGAACATTGCTTATATCCAAGTTGTTTTGGACACAAAAAAAAACTATTTCTTAATATGGTGTACTTGAACATTCTTTAAGAGTTTGGTCCACAACATTGCACTAATTTCATATAAACTAACATAAAATTGCCCCATATTTTATATAAACTAGCATAATAATGCCCCATAAAGCTATGAATATCCTTGGCTGGGCGGCTAAGGCAGTCAACTTCGAATAACTTGCCCGTCACCACTGTCTGTTCGAAACTCCTAAAATAGAATTCTTTCATTTGAGGAAGTCCTACAGCTTCCTTTACCCATCTTTCAGAGCTGGAACAGATTTTTTTGTTGTTACTTAAAGTACATTTTCTGAAATATGACTCACGTTTCTACAACTCGATTGTGAATGTCATAAAGAAATTTCAATAAAATAAGTATAAACCAATATTGCAAACTTTACGTCCTTACCCATTTAAAAAAAAGTAAAAAACTGATTTTTTTTCTATCCAGAAAATTCAATTTTAACATAAAAACAAATCATAAAACGCACATCAATACCATTGTGTCATCACAACTACAAAGAAACTTTACATTTTGAGCATATATTTGAGAAAAAGTACCTATAAACACATCGGTTTTAATAAAGGCTCGTTCATTTAAAGTTATTCGCATATAGAATACTATTTCACTCAGTTTTTGAAAATGTTCATATATTCAAACTCTAGTGTAAATAGTATTTCTGACAAGACAAGTGAAATTCCCTAATAGATACAAGTCCAACACCTGTAACTATTTATATATCATTCATCCTTTGAGAGTGTTTTTGGGATGAGCAACCCCTAATTGGTAATATTTTTACCTTAATGGAGTCAAATAACATATGATTATATAAATCTGGTATAATAATAATGATGATTATATAGCATTTCACTTTCAAGCAATGCAGTTTGAACAGGATTCTTAGATACCTCCAGTTTACCATAAAATTTTGGTTGAGATATTAAAATGAATAAAATTATGTTATTGCATAATGCAACTTTGCTGTATTTTTTACATGTAACAGGCATTTACAATATATATTTTAATGTCTGTAAAATTTCTAAATGTTTATGGTATTTACAAAAGTTTGAATACTGCGATAGAAGATTAAGTTAAGTATATATGTAATATGTATAACATAACAGTTGCATTCAACACAAGAAAACTGCGTTATTGTAATAATTGAAAATTTGAATAAATTATCAGCTTACCTTCTATGTCGTCATTGAAAACTTTGAAATCTGGCAAATATCCATTGGATTCCCAACGGGAAATATTCGGAAGTGACAAATTCGAGTAGTGCTTCTCAAATTCTGAAATGTTTGGTTTTGTTTTTAAAAATAACGTTTTAGAATTCGGCATATAGTAACCAATTCAAAAGAATATTTTCATAAAACTCTGTAGTATTCGCTGGCAATATTTAGATTTAAATACTTGATTACCCGGCGCAATTACGGAATATTTGCCTGAAGAAGCGCACGAGCGACGTAGACCCGAAGGATATTTGAGTAATACATGTTATATATTATTTATTAAATGTCTTTAATGCCAGTGCTTAAATTTTAATCCAGATCATGTGGTTCAAAGCACATTAGACATCTAATGATATAAATATATATGCATGAAGGTTAAAACATTCATTTAGATGGAAAATTTTGTGCGGATGACTAAAATGACAGCTTCCGATCTGAATATGAACACAAGAAAATAGTTGTTTAAATGTTCAAAATGATGCCGACGTCTGCAAAATTTGAAAGTTACAATTAAGATAGGAAACTGTATTACTGTTTATGAGTGTTATATATCTTAGAAAAAGGTTGAAAGCAATGCTAAAGAACACTGATACTGATGTTCCGCATGCCGGTCATTGTAAGCCTACGTAGTTACGTTGTCTCTAATGTTACGTGAAAAAGTTCAGCGGACCGTTATGAAAAAATAATACTTAGCGCGCGCCTTCAAAAATCAGTAATCACTAGACGTGGTTCGTTACGCCGCCAAAACAGCATTTTCGTTACTAAATATCAAATGCACATTGAAATTTGATATTCTGAAATATTCGATAATGGTGTAATCGGAAAGCAAGTGCATAATACAGTTACATGAAATAACTTCTTTTAATAAGATTTTTGATGTACGTTTGCCAGTGACGTTTCTGTCGCCATTTAAGTTTTACTTCTTGTTAAATTCTTCTGTCACGGGTGCTTTTATAATCTCTAACTTAAAACTGCATTAAATGACTGACATTTAATTTGGCTCTGCTTGAGCTGACAGGTCAGGCGGTAAGCTTCATGACCTTAAAGTGAACTGAGACTTTTGTCTTCTGTCTTAATTCGGCTTCCCACTTCCCACTGGTGTTTACGCTTTCTGCAAAGTCATCTAGTACATGTGCTGTTTAAAAGGTTCGGTAGATTTTCATTTACATTATATAAATACGCATTTCTGTGGTTTACATCAGGAATATTGTGTTACTATTACGAGTGTTAGGGGTTGTGCTATTGGATATAACCAGTCCTGGAATATGACAGGGATTTAGAATGAGGTATTGTGCATAGTTTTTGAACTCCAAAGTGCTGTTGTAATGCTGACTGCCCAAAAACTGGTATCCCGCTGATAAAATTAATTCTTTGTTTTGTCTATTTTTCCTTTATGTTTAATTGTATCTATTAAGTATTTTGTATATACATGTATTTGTCATGTACACAAACAATGGTACGGGTCGTGTTTTGAGGAGGCGATGTGTTTGGTTTTATTTACTGAATATTTTACTGTCAATGTACTCTCCATTTTAGATCAAAATATGTAGTAAGACTATTATTATCAAATATATAAAACAGACTCTTCCAAATAAATGATTTGCTACAAATTTTATCAGTTTGTGAACATCAATGCACTCCGGTTGATATTTATCTTAAAGACTGTTGCCCTTTCATAATGACGACTATGTGTTTTGGAAAACAACTCGTTAATAGATGTTTACGATAGTACAATTTAATATCCTAAATACCCGGGAGGATGCTATGATCAATCGTTGTCACTAAATCAGTTTCATTATCATCGTAAAATCAAGAGAATGATAATTATATAGAAAATTAAATCTTGCAATCTTTGAAATTTTTGGTAATATATAATTAAATGTTGAGATAGCAAGTTTGAAAAAAAACTTCTGGAAATGAACTGAACATTTTCTAATGTAATTTTATACGTTTGTTTCAAACAGACATAGATTAATGAGGGTTTGACTTCTACACATTCACAATATTAAATTGTTTAAACGAGTAATATATGGATATTGTTCCGTTCTCAGAACTCTTATTGACGTCATCAAACGTTACACCAATTCTGCTGGCTTCCGGATACAGTAATCTCCTCGTCAAAAAGGCTGGATGTATGCCTTAAAATTTTCTCCAACCTTAAAAGCTGAAAAGTCACCAAAATGACATTGAGAATTGGTTGAATATAAAACCTTAAAGGCACTGGCCTCCAATTCATCGGAAAAAAATCGGTATCAGGAAATTGATGCTATATTTCATTTCATAAGAAAGCTTTGAAACTTAGTTACTGACAGACAATATGTTATGGAAAAACATGAGAAAGAGAATTCTCTTGCTGTTAATGTCTACTAACGACTTCGTGCGTTGATTATAGATGAAAATCAAATACCTTGATTAATACTATTTGTTCGCTATAGTATATTCTCGATCAACATTTATTTTTACTGAAAAACACATAAAGTAACACTGCAAATGATAAAACAAAACCGGAACTTTGTTGTTGTGCGTCGTTTAAACATGATGACGTCATTTCTGTTTACAGCCTTTTTGTTTAACTACGCTATACGTTATTGTAATTAAGTGCACAAGTTGTAGATGCGGATTTAAATATCCACCTTTCGGCAGAGGCTCGTAACCGCCAAATCAGTAACCCCCGAACCAGATATTCCCACCTACATCTAAAACTAAAGACCGATTAATATGAAGTAAGGCACTGCCTCAATCGGGAATCGATCCAACTTTAATTCATCCCATAAGATTTGAAAAGAACTGTCTAATGACAGCACGGAAGGACACACTTTTTTAATTAGATAGTAAATATCTAATTCGGTATATCGCATGTTACCGTAGAGGGATCGATTCCGTATCATTTAAAAGGTAGATCAATGCCCATATTAGTACTGATGTGCAAGATGTTGTGGTTCGGACAAGTTATGTGGACGCTTTTTAGGCACAAGGAAAAAGCGCATTCTTCCAAAACATCCAACATTTTTTAATTCGGTAGTATATATCTCATTCGGTATATCGCTTGTTACCTTTCATGCGTTAACGTTTTTATTTACTGAATCATTAGAAAGATAGAAACATCGCCAGTTTTATCAATCATTACAAAGGTTGAAGATTCTTATGCCCGATTTGGGCTTTATTCTGTTTAACGCCATCGCTTACGTCATCTGAACGAAAAATGGAACTGTTTTACAGCTGTAAAACATCTGTAAATGAACTGTATTTTGAAATTACAGCTGTAAAAGACCTGTAAGTGGAATATGACCAGAAATACAGTTGAAATTTACAGGTTTAAAACATGCAGTTCTCAAAAAATACAGCGGTAAAAAATTAGAGTGGAAAATTACAGCTGTAAAATGTTCATGTCTCAAAATTACAGCTGTAACATTTTTGGAGGGAAACATGAGTACAGTCAGCAATCGTTAGTTAAATTTGAGATATAACTGAAGTTCAAAAAGAAACCATATTTTCTAAAATACTGGATTTTTAACCATTATGGAGTAAGTGCAACTGTTTTATTTTGTAATATAGTTATAAAAGGGCATATATATATATATATATATGTGCATGCGTTAACTATTTTCATGACAAAAAAAGTTTTATAAACAAGATCTGATGCATAGTATATACTTTTACTATCCTACTCTTGAATTTTGCAAATGCTTTACTGTAAACATATTTCATTACTGTTTTTTTTTACTCACATGATCATTTATTTTGCCATTTTTGTAGTAATTCAAGAAAATTACAATTCATCCTTAAACTTTTTATACCTCTGCTTTCGTCCCTTTAAATAATGTCATCATTTTCAACACCTGTAATATTTCTACAGCTGTAACTTTGAGGCATTTTCACAGCTGTAAATTTTTCATTTTTACAGCTGTATCTCATTTGCATAATTCGAACTGTTTTACAGTCGTTTTACAGCTGTACATTGAAATCTACAGCTGTAAAATCAATGTTGTTATATGAAATCTACAGGTGTAAATTTGAAATAATCATGACTGTAGTTTTGAACAAAAATGCAGGTTTTCTACAGCTGTAAAATTTCATACAGGGATCATTTCCGTTTATATATATATACCTTAATGATGATAATAAGAGGAGCATCTTTATTGTAATGCTAGCGATCTTGCTTAATAAAAGGAGCTTCGAAAAGACTTCTAAGCGAAAAATAATTATATGTCCAATCGTTATTAGAAAATAATATGTTCAATTACATTTCAATAGGGCCATAACATGTACATTTCATTACCATGATTTTAATATTAGGGATATTAAAAGCTCTTTAATGAATACGTATGAATTCACTAATATGTTAAGGCGTGCAGATATATGCTTTTGAATGGTTACTTAATTGCCTAAGCGTAAATAGTTTTATTGCACAGCAATATTTTAATTAAAATGATATTTGATGAAATTCTGCAATGTCATTTTGATATTTCTTTAGCGTTTCAGTTACGCGTATGCTATTATCTTATAAAATACAAGTAGGAATATCAAAATTGCACGTGGCCCATAATCTCTGAGAAATCATTATTACAAAGCAGCATGCAATATTCGTTATCAATAACGTAAAAATATTCGTATATTATTATGGCTACAAACGTCGGGGGACATCGTAATATTGTCAGTAAATTTGTCAGGGTTGATACAAATATATATGGTTTTGTTTCGTCAGTTTCCCTTTATTTTGTCGGTCTGAAGTTTGTCATCATAACATTGTCAGTAAACTGCGTTTTTCTTAATTATCTCCATTTTATTAGGACAATCTCCTGACATTCTAAAACAAAGTATAGGGTACATCCGGGAAAATACGGACATAGGTATAAATACGGACACCAACAGGGGAAACTGATATCGTCAAGTATTCTACTTTATAAGGTTACGAAGAAAATATGCAAAACAATTAATGACACCCCCTGTCCACACCATTCAAAAAGCCGATGACGTTATGATAAATATGACACCAGGGAACGTGCTCAAAGACAACTACGAATGCTCTTTTTCCATTTTTGTATAAACATCGACGCACTAGCAATTTACACCGATCAGGTTTTAAGATCTATTTCAGGTTTACCATCGATCTAAGCATTATATAAAATTGCTCGAAATTATTTTTCAGTGTTTAATTTTTTTAACAGTTGTATTTTTAAGCTTATAAAGTACCAAAAACACCAAAAATAAAGAAAAACAAACTGTCCGATTTTTTCCTATCAAATTTGCATTATAGTGAAAATACGGACGTGCAATTTTAGAAACCAGAAACATGTCTCAGAAATAAGACATCGCAAGAAATTAGGCCTATCCCAGCTAGCAAAATATAAAATATTATGGGACCCATAAGGGCCCCTTATTTCTTCTATATGGAACCCAGATGGGATTTGCAAACGGGATTGGCATGGGTCCCACATGGGCTTCAGAATGAATACATTGGTGTATCAAATCGATGAAACATTGTATATGGGTCCAGTGTGGGCAAATGATTATAATATCGGTCCCATATGGGACTCGTATGATACATTGCCCAGATATAGCCCATATGGGTCCCTTATATGCTTGCGTGCTGGGATAAACATCTGACCAAGTGTAAATTTTAGTCTTGTCCGTTTAAATACGTATAATGATAATTGCGAGCCAAGTCATGGCCAATAACTAAAAGTCTATATTCAGTTGATTCTGCAGATCTAGATGTTTGTGCTTACAAAAAGTTAACTGATGATGAGGATAGCGAAGGTCATTGTTTATTCAGTATATGCGGTCGGGATGCATCACCATGGCAACCGTATTTTGACGGAGTAGGTTACTGTTGATAAACATGCAGAAGCAATTCATATGATAACGTTCAGCGTTGCACCCATTGTTGTGCATTCTTAAAACGTTCAGGCAAAGCTTTGATATCAGAGGTTTCTCTACAAAGCCTAATTGAAAGGCCAATCCTACTAAAACCCAAATTCGAACCTGTGTCCAGACGAGGGGCAAGGGCGGGGTGCAATTTTGCATGTAACATTATCTGAATATAAATGTAGAACTATGTACATCCAGATTTCAAACTATTATTTTGTAGAAATATAAAATCGAAGAAGATTCAGTTTTGTCCAGACTTTTGTACCGGTACTACGTGACCATTGTAACCATGACCAAAGGGGTCCAAAACAGTTCCCGGTTAATGCCTAATAATAAAAAGGTTATATGACTTCCTTTAAAAATGACATACTAATACCTAGAGATAATATTTCTGACAAGTATATAAAAACAGAAAAGTTTAAAGCTAGAAAAGAAATTATCTAAAACAAACAAGCCGAAAACATCAAAAACGAAAAGTAACTTGAGAATATATGTTTAGTGCATCTAAATACTGCAACTGTAATTCAAGAAAGAATCCATGTTTTTAAATGAACAATCTTTGTAGCCGGGCCATTTCATATAGCCTTATTAATTGAATGTAAGTAGCCTACAAACCTTTTTTCATCACAATATATGAATGTATTAAACAGTATTTTTAAAAAAGAATTGATCGTCCGTATTTTTCCTATCACATTCAGGATGTCCGAATTTTTCCGATTCTGTGTCCGTATTTTTACTACTGCGTCCGAGTTATATCGTTTTTGACTGTGGTTAAAAACATGCTGTTTACTATATTGTGAGTGCATGGAACACTATAACCAAACGGTAATACCAAACATAAAGATATCCGAATATATATTTAATGTTCTTGTACCCGAGTTAATGCGCGGTGGGAAGATATGAAACGTCCAACGCTGGGTTGCAAAAATCGTCCGTATTTTCCCGGCTGTACCCTACGAACTTTTACAACGAAATATGATTAGTTACAAGGTTTGCAGGTAACTGGTCAAATGGTCGAGGAGATAGCAAAGAGAGAGCCTATGTGACGATGTGTATCCCATACCAGATCATTATCAGTTTCGATCATGCCGACTGTCTTGATCCTTTGTACTAGTCTATTTCGACCGATATTCTACCCGATAATGAAATACCGACCCGACAGATAATTATAACTCCGAGATCGAACATAACAAATCGGCAAGTCACGTCAATTGACCTTTAAAATGTTCGAAACTGGATAGGGACGAGATAAATCTAGTTATTCGGAATACATAGTTACCTGGTGGGCAACCATTTCCTGACGCGTAAATGCTGAAATTTCCATTGGGCCATGAGCCAATATCTACGGACAGGTTGCTTCTTAATTTATAGCAGAAACTTAGTTTTAATTCATTTGTATTTGCCGGGATAAATATATGTCTGTCTGATGTGCTGAAGAAAGGTTCACTTTTTACGCTGATAAACTTTGCAGTTCCTTCGGCGTCTACATTCTTAGTAAGTACATGCACAGATTGAGACGTCTGCCACGTGATCGACAGGTAACCTTCTCGCCATCCATGCATAGAGGATTCCGGACATCCGTGACGTGTCATCGGTAAAACGTAAGGACCTGCTGGCCATTGGCTAATACTCTCCCCCGTCTCTATTGTAAAGAAATATATAACAGTAAAGACATTCGTAAGTTAATTAAGCAGAAAATGAAGAAACACATTTATAAGAAGATCATTTATAAGCATAGAATGCAACCAAGCAATGTTTGTTTGATTGTATCTGTTCAAGAAGTAAAATAAGCAACGTCACTCACAAGGACGAATGCCAATAACAATTACTAGAATAATTGTTTTAATGGTCATGAAAATACAGTCAAGCACAACTATGATATTGGTGATCCCCTACCACTTCCACTGCACCGCCAGCTTCTCCGTTACAACTACTGCCACTGCACCGGCAACTCTTACAACCACTTGCCATTATCGCTTCCCCTACTACCACTTCCATGCACCGTCATACCTACAACTATCTCCCACCACCGCCATCTCTACGACTATTTCCCATCATCGCCATCTTTACAACTAATTTCAATTATCGCCATTACTACAAAACCTTACATATCATCGCAACCTTTACAACTACTTTCCATCACCGCCACTACTACAACTATGTCCCAACACCGTAACCACTAAAACTACTTCCAATCACTGCCACACCTACAACTAATTCCTATCACCGACATTCCTACAAGTATTACACATCACCGCCCACTTTACAATTACTTCCCAGCACCGCCAACCCTATAACTACGTCCCATCAACGACACCCCTACAATTTTTTCACATCACCGCCACACCTACATCTATTTCCCATCATCGCCATTGCTACAATTACTTTCCATCACCGCCAACTTTACAATCACTTGCCGTCACCACCAGGTCTACAATTACTTCCCATCACAGCCACCCCTACAACTACTTCCCATCACCGCGAAACCAACAACTACTTCCCATGACCGCCACCCCTACAAATACTCCCAATCACCGTCATCAATACTACTACTTCCCAACACCGCCATCTCAACAACTACTTCCCATCACCGTCACCCCTCCAGCCATCCCTACAAGTACTACCCGTCACCGCCACCCCTACTTCTACTTCCCATCACCGCCATCCCTACAAGTACTTCCCGTCACTGCCACCCCTACAACAACTTCCCATCACCGCCAGCACTACAACTTCTTGGAATTAACTGCCACCCCTACAGCTACTTCCCATCACCACCACCCCTACAACCACTTCTACTTCACCGCCTCCCCTATAACTACTTCCAATCTACGTCACCTCCACACTACTTCCACTTTTCCGCCACCACAATCCAAGGCGATGCGGTAATTGTAGATGTAATGATACAGTGATAACAGTTGTAGCGGTGGATGTGCATTGGTAATATAGAAGTTTGTTTGTTTGTTTGTTTTGGGTTTAACGTCGTTTTTCAACAGTATTTCAGTCATGTAACGGCGGGCAGTTAACCTAACCAGAGTTCCTGGATTCTGTACCAGTACAAACCTGTTCTCCGCAAGTAACTGCCAACTTCGCCACATGAATCAGAGGTGGAGGACTAATGATTTCAGACACAATGTCGTTTATCAAATAGTCACGGAGAACAAACGCCCCGCCCGAGGATCGAACTCACGACCCCGCGATCCGTAGACCAACGCTCTTACCTACTGAGCTAAGCGGGCGGGCTCAGTATAGAAGTAATTGTATTAATTGTATTTAAGGAAGCACTGCACATTTGATAAAACCGGAAAAAAACGGTGTAACGTCATTTATCCGAGAAACGTAGAATAAAGCGTAGACTCGGAATACGGAAATGATAATCGTTTGATGAATTGCTGGAATCTATCTAAACGGTGACGTTTGTATCTTTCTATATATGAAGTATAATATTGAAACGTTTGATATGTTAAATCTGCGTGTAATGTGCGAATCTCTTTAATCACAGACAAATATCTCAAAAACAAGCACGCGGACTTACACCACCATGTCATAAATCATATGCTTACTAACGACTGTGAGGAGTTTCATTAAAATCTACATTCTAGAAACATTTCTGTTCCAGCAAATGTTATCAAAATTGTGATTTATCGAGATCAACAAAAATGACAAGATTTAGCTTAGCAAATGTTCCTTCTAGCGCATATCAAAAGCTGGCTTAACATTATGTTGCAGAGATTTAATCGCAGTGGTAGCCTTCTCGGACGTTTTCGTCACGATATCAACACAGCTCAATTTACATGTTCAGTCAAGTGTGAATTTTCAACCATAAGTGTTTCAACAGAAGTAACAATAAAATAATAGTATTAATGATAACTTCATAATAGTAGAATAATGAAATAATGATAAACATGTAGAAACATAAATAATGGTTTTATATAATGATGTGGTATCATAAAGTATACGATGAATCAGAAAGGAGACACAGACGGAATAATGGATGAAAAATCAAAATCCTTTTAATTACTGTATAGCCGATGTTGCCTGCATAAACTTATTGACATACTAAGTTAAAGTAGACCGACCAGTCCTTATTTTAGCAGCATAAATGCGTAATTTTCATAATTACTCACACGGTCTACGTATGAAAGGGTAGGAAAACGCATGAACGTTGCTATAAAATGTAAGGTTTCACTTTTCATTTTTAATGTAACTCATTTTATCACAGAAAACGTAAAACATTCGAATTTCAGATTGGTCTGAATTTTGAGCCAACAATTTGTCACATGTAATCATATAGCGAATGGCATGGCAATGCCATGAATATTCAAATTGATAAAACAATCTCTTTCTCTTTCCTTAAACGGAATGATTAATTGAATAAATTGTGATTTTATATCTTGAAAAATACCGATGTGTCCCTTTCATTTCATATTATACTTAAAATAAAATCAGAAAAAAAGATGTAACTTCAATTATGAACCTTCATCCTAGCAAATTTACGTATGAATATAAAATTGTAAATCCAATTGTTGTTGACTGGAATTTGTTTTTCTAAGTTAAGGGTCCTCTCAGCTTTTGACAGCAAATTAAATGTGATTATCTAATGACCAGACCAGTGAGTTTATGAAACATGAAGGTCCTCGGTCACAGGGTTCTGAAGTTATTGAGAGGGAACAAAGTTCAAAGTCCTCGTCCATCTGACCTTCACCTTTGACCTATTATTTTCAGAATCATCTATTGACTAAGACAAAGGAGCTATGTAGTTTCAAATTGTTCTCGAGTTATTCATATGAAACCGTATTCTACGTTCAAGTCCCTGTAACCTTGACCTTTGACATACATGCCCTTAAGTAGATAAGGATTATCTACTGGGCAGGACCATTGTTCCAATAAAGTTAAAGGTGCTATTTTTAATGATCATACCCTGACCTTCAACTTAGATTTATTGATCCTCAATACGATAGGGGTCGCCCGCATTTTCGTAATTACGAGATCTTTTTAGTTATTTCGAGAAAGATATCTTCTAATTACAAGAAAGTTTTCTCGTGATTACGAGGAAATAGATTCAGTAAATATTATTTATTTGATACGCTTTCGTACAATTGTGAAATGAAAATACAGAATTTTATATTAATACTGTAAACATACCTGGAATGAAATCATCACACACTATAGTATTATTACTGTCCATCCTTTGAAAGCATTTTTTGAGTGTATGTGTCGGGGCCTCAATGCTCGCTCGCGATGTCCTCGCTTGCCCTGTAAGCAATATATGTACACTTTTCAAAAGCATATAAAAAGATTACGAAAGGACTTAAGATAAATAATACATACAGCTATTTTAAACACTTTCTTTGAATACTTACAATATTTTAAATTGTACAATACTGTTGCTAGTCTAACTAAATCAACAAATCTAAGATCATGGGTAAAAACTTCATTGAAATAACTAATGTATGCCCTGTGATTCCAGTTGTCTTCTCAAGGAAATGATATTCGAAAGTTATTGAAATGTAATTCTAATAATAGTAAAAGATCTGGCACACTCAGCAACTTTTCTAACACCCCACCTAAACACTGACAGAGTTTAATAAAAATTAAACGCAATTTTTAATGATCATTTTATCTGAGTAAAACATAAAACGATAGCAATCGGGCGTAAAAATTAAAAATATTGCATTTGCTGACCATTCGATGAAAAAATATTTTATCTACATATTATTTCAATGAAATTTACCCATTCAGTAGAGGCAGTATCTAGGTTTTTTCAGGGCCTGGTCACCAAGCTAAAAAAAACTTTTAAATTTTATACAAATGAAGATCTACATATGTTTTCAAAAACAAGTCTTTATACAATAGTTTTTCAAAGCCGCATTTTATTTAACATTTGGAATAATATCAGTATGGAAGAAAATACTGTGATAAAAGGAAATGCAGCTCTGCTTAGACCTTTAGAGGGACATGACTTACTTGATGCTTTATATTTGGATGCATTTCATTTGGCATTCAACAGTGTTCTGCATTGCTAAATACTGGATATAAAACACTGTTACAGCCTAAAGCATCGTTCTTTTACAGACAGATAATGGGTTTGATGTTGCATATATGCATAACAGACCTGCTTATTTTTCATGGGTTCCTTTAAACCCTATTCCAGTTAGAAGGTCGTGACGACAACAGTATCTTCGTATTTATTCGTGCTCTGTTTGTTCCCGTTTGCACTTTCGGCGTGCTTTGAAATGAAAGAGCTGGATGTAACACGTTACATTTGCCATTTCAATCTTTGTCATCAATGGAACAACATAGACTTCCACCGAATTTATCGCACCCACCAATCAAATATTTTCAGATCTTGTATATAAACTTTATTATGAATCAGAAATCTTTGCTGCTTCTGTTTATTTGTTTTTCAGGCTCCTGCATGGTAGATCTGTTACAGACCCCAGCAATCTCCTAAGGGAATATGAAAGTAGCAGAATGTTGTATTCCTACAATCAACACACAAGGCTGTATAATGACTGGTCAATTATTGTTTTGTTGTGTGATAAAATCTATAAGGATTCTTTTGAAACCTACGTAGAACGCAAACAATCATAATAATAGCGGGAATTCTGTGAGATTGTTGAGGATATGAACTATCTAGGATATAAAATGGAATACCATTAAGCAGGAATTATGTGAGATTGTTGAGGTCATGAACTATCTAGGATATAAAATGGAATACCATTAAGCAGGAATTCTGTGAGATTGTTGAGGAGATGAATTATCTAGGATATAAAATGGAATACCATTAAGCAGGAATTCTGTGAGATTGTTGAGGACATGAACTATCTGGGATATAAAATGAAATACCATTAAGCAGGAATTCTGTGAGATTGTTGAGGACATGAACTATCTAGGATATAAAATGGAATACCATTAAGCAGGAATTCTGTGAGATTGTTGAGGACATGAACTATCTAAGATATAAAATGGAATACCATTAAGCAGGAATTTTGTGAGATTATTGAGGACATGAACTATCTAAGATATAAAATGGAATACCATTAAGCAGGAATTTTGTGAGATTATTGAGGACAGACATAAACTCTCTAGGAAACAAAATGAAATACATACAGGGAGAAATATTTTAAAGTAAGCGCTGTTAGTAAATATTCTGTTAAATGGCAAAACTCAGAATGATTGATACATATTATGTTTACATTAATTTATGTCGCGGCTTGATAACGTTTTCATGGGATATTGATTTCAATTTGAGGAGTACCAGATATATATGTAGTCAAGCTATATTATTACTGAAAGTAACATTTTAATTCAGAATAGTATCAAGTAAATTGAATCGTCATTTTAGCGTAAATACTATTAATACAAGTACAACATTTTTATCTGGCTATTTTTCATATGTATGAACTCAAAAAGAAATATAACTAGCACCGAGTCTTCTACATGTTGAGTTGTAACTTAAGCAGCTACCGGGCAACGTTAACAGTGAGCGTTATCCAAGTTTTAAGAAAGAATTTCGATAGCACTTCAATCGTAAGGCTATTTCAGTTAAAAACTATAGGCATGTCTCCATCATAATTATGCATTAGAACTTGTTATCAAAAAGTACGTTGTCTTTGGTCATAATTTATTGATTTAACTGTTGACTGTTTAATTATTGTTACCGGTGCCCGCATAACACACGGGACAGATGTATCAAACGCATTAAACGCACAATGACAACACGATTACCGGACATGTACAGGACAATAAACGGTCATTTAACGAGCATTACCGTGCGAGTAAAGGGCCAGTACCGGAAATAACGAAAGTGCAACGCATGAAATACTGACAAAACGTTCTTCTTACATTTGAGAAAACATTTTTGTAAACGTCACTTGACTTAAAAGACGGGTATACTGTCCCCGCATCTCAGGCCTCAGCCAAATCCTAGTCCAACAGCTCCGCTGTCCACTTCTGCTTCTTCTGTTGTATGCACATGCAAAGATGTTAAGATTAGCATTTAGCTGGTCGATCTATGCCTGGTTCAGGACCGATTAAGAATGCATCACTCCATGATGTATTCACGTAGGCCCTCAAAATTCCACACTGTCCTCAACAAAAAAAAATAAGTCTTTAGTTCGGTCCTGTGGACCATCGTTTCACATCCGTTATTCGTCAGATTCCATGCGTTATCAGTAATCGTCAGCTGAACATGCGATGCGGTCACTGTCCGGAACACTGGTTGACCCGTTGCATGTCAGTTATTAGTCCGGCCGCGAATCAGGTTAACTGGAAATCAACGGACGCGAAATAGACATATTCAGGCAATGGACGAGTTGTTTTTTTTTTTTTCAGGAAAACGCATGCTAGCGTAAAACCACCGTACATCCAGCTATAGCTTTAGTCCTGTGGAGTTCGTTCCAAGTTTTGTGCATGTTCAAATTTTTCCGACGGGTTGAACGGAACTCGCCTGAGAAAGAGCGTATTTGCCGAATGAGAAAGAGAAAAGAAACGCATGCGGACGGAGACGAACATATTGAAAATTTTGGCCTCCGTCTGATGTCCGTTTACGCTATCCGGTAAGGTGGGACCGATACTTAAGTGCGGTCTCTTAAGAATTCATTCAGTCATATTTTTCAAAAAAAGTAATTAGCGGAGATGATATAGAACGTTTTTTTTTTCAATAAAGCTGTAATATTATAGTTAAAAAGTAAAACACGTAGACTGAGCAATATTGTACTAATAAATAAAATAAATAAATACTAAAAAATACGAAGAAAACAAATATTTTGATTGGCAAATGCTATAGACACCAAACCTTGAACATTTTATCACATTCAGTCACTCATCTTTAAGCAAACACTTGGAGTTTAATTGATTATGGCAATACGTATACTGCTTTACAATTTTGGACATATGCATTTATAGCAACAGTTTTACCACCTCCTGAGGTATTTAGACGAGCATATCTGCCATCCGTTTCTTCCAAAGTAACATGAAGTAAACAAAAACAATGTATTATGGTTTAAAAAACACATAAAACTTCCTTTTTGTCTTGCTCGACGTTCCAAATGTAGCATCCTCATCTTCAAAATTGCATAAACTATAAAAACATCAAGACGTTTATCAGGCTATTTCCATACAATACCAACGGAGCTTGCATTTTATATTAGCTAACTAAACTACTACAGGTTTCGTGGTAGATAATAAAATTGCATCAGTGATGCGAGTGATAAAGGAAATGTAGAACCGTATATGTAACATCACAAGTAAATATCACAAGTGTAACATATATCGCAAATAATCACTTCAGTTTGAAATATAGGGGACTTTAATCTTTGCAAAACAATATGATTTTACGATACCTCTATTATTCTTATAGTAAGATACTATTCTTATAATAAAATACTGTCGAGCAACCAGTCTGAAACGTTAGTTTATTTAATATAGAATCAATATTTTAACGTTAACAAATAAACACAATAATGAATTTTCTTAGAAATATAAGATGGTTTTATAAAGACACTGTACTCTTACAGAGGACATTTATTTATAGTAAGTGTACTTAATTTTTTTATATAACTTCATTAAATTAAGTTAATTTATCTGAAATGTAAAATGGGAAACTTTGTTACACACTGAAAATTCTTCCCAGAATATTAACGTTTTCAGCGTGAGAAAGTGGTATTCTATAGGGCTGATTAAAATCCAGCATGATACTACATACAAGAGTATGTAAATTAACGTCATGTGTCGTCTGTTAGCCATTTATACATGTTATAATTCAGACGTTAGTTTAATCTAAATGTTACGTGTCCGGTGTCTAATTAGGAATTTCGAAGCAAGATTACTCAGAAAAAATTCATTTAAATATTCGACGGAGATATATCTCTCATCTCTTTATCATAGTAATTACATGTATATTACACTCATCAACGCGTATTTTTTAAACGAAAACATAGTACAGCTATTCAGTATTCAAAAACATATGCTATTTGTAAATTTTAAAAACAAAATGATTTTTGACATATTGATGCGCAAAAGTAATGGCAGCTTAAGTCATGAAACGGTGAAGTAGAGATAGTCAAGAAATAAGAAAGTTAAGAAATAACGGCATCGACTGTTCCTAAACTTAATTTGACTACAAGTTGTGCAATGACATATTGACAAAAGTAATTTTTCAAGACAAACAGGAAAACAATCTCAGACAAAGACATTTATTAGTTCAATTTTAGTATTCGTTTCTATTTACTTAAATGGTATGTTGTAATTCTCCCATTTATTTAACAAATACAAATAATTACGTAAACTAAAACTAAATAATAAAACAAACCTCCGATAACGATGAACCAAAACAGAAACGATATTTCCAAAGAACACATCTTGTTTCTATTTACTTCATTGCAACTTACACCGTCAACAGAAACTACTTTGGTTTTATACAGTTTGTCAAGCTCTAAATGCTTCAGCGTACGAATTTACCAATTGTAAGACTGCATTTCTGCAAATTTGCACGTGGTGTTTATCTAAAGTATGAAGAAATATGAACAACGGATATTGATGAAATAAGTGAATCGTTTAAGAGAGCTATTCACAGGAAAACAGCGAATGTTTTTAAAATTGTGTCCACCACGTAATACGACCACCATAGTCGGCCGACATGAAACAGCCTTCGCAAATTTATATATTTATGACTGAGTCATTTAATACGAAAGTTTTGGTTACTGTTACCTTGAAACTGCAGATATTTCAAATTACAAACATCTACATCCCTACCCCTTGCTTAAGACATGGGTATGGAAATGTAGGGAAAGGTTACTGGACCAGGAGCAAGTTATGTTGACCTAAAGATCGAACAATCATGGAGGTATTAAAAAGTCAAAATATCAAGTACTTTTCACGCAATTTCTGATTGTTATGATGTCGGAATTGTTTGCTGAACATGAAATAAAAATAGCTAATCGTCTTGAAGTCCTTTTTGGTCTCATCATGATTTAAAAAAGATTTGTCTGTATGTAGGAGCGTCTCATTGAATAATTCACATAGTGCTTTACTCTTTTCATACCAAATTTTGTGGTTCGACATGGTACAAAATAGTTACGATATATACTTGAAATGTGTACGTTAGAACATGTCACTGAAAATGTTACAGAGTTTGTTTTTTTTTTTGTTTTTTTTTGGAGGATCAACGTCAGTTGATAACAAATCAAAACCTTGTAATATTGGAAAGCCTTTTTTCATTTGTTTTCTATTTTGTTTGGTTAAAATTCTCACAAAAGTTTCTTGAGGACTTATGAAAGTAATGACTGACATATTAGCAAAATTGCTCATTGTTTTAATAGCTTTTTAGTTAATGAATACTAAATATGGTTAACATATCCTATCTTAAAATGATTGATATTGACATTGATCAAGTTGGTATAACTAGTTGAACTTCGGCGAATAATTAAAACTCGCAGATTTCTGATGGAAAATAACTATCATCTGAGCGTACCCGTTTGTCAATCTCAAAGAAAAACAAAAGTGACAGTTGTGTGTTCTTAATTTGATCACCACTGTGTTAAATTAGTAAAATTCAAATATTTACATACAGCTACGAACTTTTATTATGACTTACATAGCTTTTCATTGTCTCAAGTTTTATATTTACTGAGTCAAATTGCAAATGTATTAAAGCTGCTCATGGAAACAATAACTAATAAACTTTTAACAGCATAATGTAATCATATTTATTACCAACCTCTATATACTGAAAATTACCATTTCACTTGCACAAGTACCATTAGAAATAATGGCGGATTGTGTCGATTACTTTAGGTGGCTGCTTTCTGCTACTTCGTTCTTGCGTGTTGACGCGATTGAAGAGCGCCAACACATTAGCACGCCAGAACGACAAATTAGCAAGCCAATACAACAAAATACATGATTCGTCGTATTCGCGCGCTAATATTTCATTCTGGTGTGTCGGCACCCTTCAAAGCGCCGACACGCAGAAACGATCAAATAGCGCTCCGATACTACAAATACGGGTTTTGTCCTCGTCAATTTGGCGTGTTAGTGCCCTTCAAATGCGCCAACACGCCAGAGCGCCGATACGATAAATCAGTATTTGTCATATTAGCGGGATAACGTGTCGGCGCTGTTCATACGCAACAACAAGTCAGAACGAATTGGCAGCAATTAGCCGCCATAATCGCTTGATATAGTAATTTAATCGCATGTTAAACTTTTAATATATGTGCTTATTGTGAAAATAGCCAACAAATATTGTAGTTCGATAAATGTGTATTGAACTAAGCAAGACTCATAGCCGGCATGATTTAAATGAGTCTGCTCATGACTGTTAATGAGCGCGCATGTGTGTGTGCGTGTGCGCGCGTGTGCGTGTGCGTGTGTGTGTGTGTGCGTGTGCGTGCGTGCGTGCGTGTGTTTGCGTGTTTGTGCGCGCGTTGTGATGCTTCGTAAACTTATGTGTTTGTGTGAGAGAGGGGAAGGGCAAAGTGTGTGGATGGCGCAAGTAGTAATGTCTTAATCAGTTGTGTGAGATTCTTAGTATTGAGAAGTAGAGAATTGATGTAAGAATTAAATGCTATTTTTGTGCATTTATACGGGTTTAAAAAAACACTTGGACTTGTTGCTCTGGCGATTCCTGGATGGTTTGCAAAAAGTCCCAATTTAGTTTATACCCGTACAAACGCACAACAATAACATTCAGTTCTTATATTTACCTTTTTACGGTAGCTTGCTACAAAAACAATAAGTGGTTTACTTTCCAGGAGTATCAGAAAATCAAAATAAATGTCAGGATATCGATCTTTTTGACATGTAAATAGAATAGTAAAAAATACCTTCACACGTTCAATTGTAATTCGCGTTCCATTTAGAACATTGTTAAATCCATTGAAAAATTATACAGTCGTGTCGAATCAGTTTTGACCTTTACCGTCAGAAAGTTCGTTGAAGTTATAATCAAATGTTCTTTTTTGAAATTTTGACAGCAATTTTTCCGAACGACGCAACTTTGTTCATGTTTTATGTGAATGACGTCAGATTACATGTGCAATCTCGCGGAAAGGACCGTCAATGATATTAATACACCAATGTAGTTTATAGTAAAATAAACTCTCTTTTTTCCATTCAAAATGTATAATGAATATCAATATTTCAAAATGCATCTTTAGGTAATAATGTTTTTACGACAGATGTTTTTGAATGTGTGTTTTATTGTTTTCTGTATCGTTCTTTCTTGCGCTTATTCTTAATTTTATTATTTATAAAATTTATACAATTATCTGAGAAATTTCTATGTAATAATATTGTAAAGTACTAAGAAATTAAGTTATATAATTAGACGTATTCCCTTGAAAGATACAAATCATCAAATATTTTTGCATGTTTATGTAATAACAAGTTTGCGTCAGAGAAATGCGCTTTAAACTTTAATCATTGCATGCTTTCTGTCCGGTTCGTCATTTCTCATTCGTCTGTTATATTTTTATACAAAGTAATATAATACTTAATTAAGACAGAAATGATTTAGATTTATTGAATATAATAGAAACATCAATATCATGAAACTGAATGGTATGAAGGAATGAGATAATTTAATTATCGATTTTCCGCTGAAAGATGAAACTTTTACAATTATTTTGAGGTAATGACGTAATTTAGATCTAATTGAAATGACAAGTACGTTGTAAAGTAAAAAAAAAAATGTTACATACATGTAGGTATTTTCTACTTTCATCTATTGAGTTGGTTAGGAATACATTTGATTTTAATCATAATAGACTATAATATAAAGCATTCTAAACTTCCCTTCGCAGAAGTGACTTTAAAAATTCATACATTTAAAAAATGGATGCATACCTATACGTTGCAGTTTTCGCTTTTATTCAACGTCCAAAACTGCTAAAAGGATTCATAAATATTTAACATATTGCAAAACATTTTCGTTCTTTTAACCCAGTATGTTTCGGCGGTGATTTTCTCTGTTATATTGGTAATCCTTGTGTATTTCGAACTCCTTCTCCTATCAATTGATGGAAGAAATCAAAGTTTTAAGTTTTCAGATGATAGGAAATTTCCCGCATTTCAGTATCTCCAAAATTTCTTAAAGCTTTTACATTTATTCTGTTTGCTTAGTTTGATAAAATAGCATTCATTATAAATCGAAGTAAACAGACAAGTAGCCACTCCAGTTGGAAATTACGATTGCGAAGAGGCATACCTGTTGAACACTTACGATTGCAAGGAGGAAGTACTGTGGAAATTACGATTGCAAGGAGGCAGTCTAGTGGAAAATTACGATTGCAATGAGGCAGCCTGTGGAAAATTACGATTTCAAGGAGGCAGTCCTGTGGAAAATTACGATTGAGAGAATGCAGTCAAGTAGAAAATTACGGTTGCAAGGAGGAAGTCCTGTGGAAAATTACGATTGCAAGGAGGCAGTCTAGTGGAAAATTACGATTGCAATGAGGCAGTCCTGTGGAAAATTACGATTGCAAGGAGGCAATCCAGTGGAAAATTACGATTGCAATGAGGCAGACCTGTAGAAAATTATGAATGCAAGGAGGCAGTCCTGTGGATTACGATTGCAAGGAGGCAGTCTAGTGGAAAATTACGGTTGCAACGAGGCAGTCCTGTGGAAAATTACGATTTCAAGGAGGCAGTCCAGTGGAAAATTACGATTGCAAGGAGGCAGTCCAGTGGAAAATTACGATTGCAATGAGGCAGACCTGTGGAAAATTACAATTGCAAGGAGGCAATCCTGTGGAATACTATGACTGCAAGGAGGTAGTCCTGTGGAAACTACGATGCAAGGCGGCAGTGCTGTGGAAAATTACGATTGCATAGAGGCAATCCTGTAGAAAACTATGGTGCAAGGAGGCAGTCCTATGGAAAACTACGATTGCAAGGAGGCAGTCCTGTGGAGAATTACGCTTGCAAGGAGGCAATCCTGTGGAATACTATGATTGCAAGAAGGCAGTCCTGCGGAAACTACGATACAAGGAGGCAGTCCTGTGGAAAATTACGATTGCATGGAGGCAATCCTGTGGAAAACTACGATGTAAGGAGGCAGTCCTATGGAAAACTACGACTGCAAGGAGGCAGTCCTGTGGAAAATTACGATTTCAAGGAGGCAGCCCTGTGGAAAATTACGATTGCGAGGAGGCAGTCCTGTTGAAAAGTACGATTGCAAGGAGACAATCCTGTGGAATATTATGATTGCAATGAGGCTTTCCTGTGTAAAATTATGATTGCTTGGGGACCATCCTGCGGAAAATAACGAATGCAAGGAGACAATACAATGAAAAAATTATGATTGTAAGGAAGCAGTCCTGTAGAAAATTATGTTTGCAAGAAGGCTGTCCTGTGGAAAATTACGATTAAATGGAGGCAGTCCGAAGGAAAATTACAAATGCAAGGAGGAGGCAATACAATTGGAAAATTACGACTGAATGAAGGCTTTCCTTTGCAAACTTACGATAGCAATGAGACAGTCCATTGGTAAATTACGATTGAGTTCTATTGAATACTTTGAAACCATTCCAAGGAGGTAATGTCACGGAAAATATCGATTGCAAGGAGGCAGTCCTGTGGCGACTGAAAGGAGGCAATCCTGTAAAAAGAAGTACGAATGCAAGGAAACAGTCCTGTAGAAACAACGATTGAAAGCAGGCAATCCGATAAGAAATTTACGATTGAAAGGAGGCAGTCTCCTGTGGAAAATTACGATTGCCAGGAGGCAGTCCTGTTGAAAATTTCATTTGAAAGGAGGCAGTCCCGTGGATACTTACGATCTCAAAGATGCAGTTCTGTGGAGAATTACAATTGCAAATAGACAATCTTGCGAAAATAGCTATTGAAAGGATGCAGTCCTGTTGAGAATTACGACTGCAAGGAAGCAGACCTGTTGAGCATAACAATTGCTATGAAGCAGTCCTGTGGAGGCTTACGATTGCAAGGAAACAATCCTGTGGAAATAACGATTGAAAGGAGACAGTCCTATGGAAAATTATGACTACATTGAAACAATCCTGTGAAGAATTACGATTGCAAAGAAACAGTCTCTTGTAAAAAAAACGAATGAAAGGGGGCAGTCCTTTGGAAAATTTCCTTTGCAAGGAGGCAGTCTCCTTTGGAAAATTACGATTGCTAGAGGCAGTCCTGTGGACGATTTCAACTGTAGCAATTAGGAAAGAAAGGAGGCAGTCCTATGGAAAATTACGAATAGAAGGATGCAGTCCTGTGGAGAATTACGATTGCAAGGAAACAGTCTTTGGAAGTCACGATTGAAAGGAGGCAGTCATGCGGAAAATCACGATTGCCAGGAGACAGTCCTGTAGAGAATTACGATTGCAAGGAGGCAGTCCTATGGAAACTACGATTGCAATGATGCAGTCCTTTTGAAAATTACGATTGCAAGGAGGAAGTCTTATGGAGAATTACAATAGCAAGAATGCAGTTCTGTGGAAACTGCGATTGAAAGGATGCAGACCTATTTAAACTACGATTGCAAGGAGAAAGTCCTGTGTAAAATCTCGACTAAAAGGAGGCATTCCTATGGAAAATTACAACTGAAAGGAAAAAGTACTGTGGACAGTAACGACTGAAAACAGGCGGTACTGTGGAAAATGTCGACTATAAGAGGGCAGTCCTGTGGAAAGTTACGATTGAAAGAAGGCAGTGAAACGTTTACTTTTTATTCCGAAAATATTTTCTCTTTCGGGGCAAATAGTTTTACACACATTTCCGTGATACAATTAATCGTCCAAATTATTATTTTCATATAATATTCGTCCTCTTACTCCAGATATGTTATTAGTACGGAGTATAATGTTTTTGACTCGGTCTATATGATTCATTCTATACAAGTGCATGTTTGATTATAAGTACCAGAGTTTAGCTCGTGGAAGAATAATTTCATTCACACAGTTTCTTCCAGAGTGTTGAATTTATGTTCTACTGCACTAGACCACATAGGGTTAAATGAGATGAACACGGGATCTTATCAGGTGACCAGGCAGAACCAAAAAATTTCTTATCAGTGTGGACGTATATTTTTTACTTTCGAGGATTAATTGTGATTTTTCTACAAATTGTAGCATTTATTCTTTAATTTACTTTCATTTGTGATTATTTAATTGACACATTCTGGTGTATCCTTTGGATTTATTTAATAACATTTTACAAAAAGGCTCATTTACCCCCCCCCCCCCCCCCCCCCCCCCCCGCCAAAAGCGAAGGGGATATTAGAAATGCTCTCCGTCCGTGCGTCCGTCCGTCCGCAACGATATTTGTCCGGAGCATAACTCCAAAAGTACTGGGGGGATTTTCTTCAAACTTCATACACTGATAGAACACATTGGGAGGAAGGGCAATGTGCAAGAACAATAACTCTACCTTGCCTATTTTTTGAGTTATTCCCCTTTATCATATTTTCTTAAAAAAAAATTCCGGAGCATAACTCCAAAAGTACTGGAGGGATTTTCTTCAAACTTCATACACTGATAGAACACATTGGGAGGAAGTGCAGTGTACAAGAACAATAACTCTACCTTGCCTATTTTTTGAGTTATTCCCCTTTATCAAATTTTCTTAAAACATTTTGTCCGGAGCATAACCTCAAAAGTACTGGAGGGATTTTTTTCAAACTTCATACACTGATAGAACACATTGGGAGAAAGTGCATTGTGCAAGAACAATAACTCTTCCTTGCCTATTTTTTTGAGTTATTCTCCTTTATCATATTTTCTTTAAAAAAATTGTCCGGAGCATATCTACTTCATGCACGAAGGAATTTTAATATATCTTTGCACAAATGTTTACTACCACGAGGCGGAGTGTCATGCGCAAGAACCAGGTCCCTAGGTCTAAGGTCAAGGTCACACTTAGAGGTCAAAGGATACAAGAATAAAAACCTTGTCCGGAGCATTTCTTCTTCATGCATAGAGGGATTTTGATATAACTTGGCACAAATGTTCACCATCACGAGACGGAGTGTCATACGCAAGATCCAGGTCACTAGGCCTAAGGTCAAGGTCAAACTTAGAGGCCAAAGGTCAGATACAAGAATGACTTTGTCCGAAGCATTTCTTCTTCATGCATTGACGGATTTTGATGTAACTTGGCGCAATTATACACCATCATCAGACGAAGTGTCATGCGCAGTTCCCTTCTTTAGAATTACTTCCCTTTGTTGTTACTTTAAATAGATTTTATTGCAACTTTTTCATTACTAGTCGTAGGGAAAAATCGAGACCACTTTCCTGTAGTACAACAAGCATGCTAATTCCAATTTTGAGGTGTATTTTGACCAATCTCTACCTGATAAAGATTTTTATGTGGACATGCACTTGTAAACCACCTCACTACTGATTTATTCTTTCTTCCACATCTTAAACCCCTGATGCGGACCACAACTAAACGGTTCTTCAAAGCTTTCCCCAAAGTTAATACTTTCAGACACTAACTTGCCAGGAACTTTAGCCTTCAATTATAATATTCCCGGCGGGGGGATTAGCCATGTGTAACATGGCTCTTGTTATATTTTGTAGTAAAAGTTCTTACTTGATTATAATCGGTGTAATATTTTTAGTGCGGATTTAAGCTGTATCCATCCTGTTGGTCGCTGAATCTAGTACAGTAGGTACTAAGTAAGGCGAATCATGACTGGATTGATTTGCTAAACATTTTTGCAGTAGGTAGTGAGGCAAATAAATTTGTCAAAATATGATCGTAATATCTAGTATATAGTAGGTAATAAGGCAAATAGATTTGTGAAAATATGATCGTAATACCTAGTACAGAAGGTACTGAGGCAAGTAACTTGTGGAAATACAATTTCAATATCTAGTACAGTAGGTACTGCAACAAATCATGACAATGAATAAATATGCTTAAACCATTACAGCAGGTACTGAAGCAGATAGCCATATGGAAATACAATTGTGTATCCAGTACAGTAGATATTGGGTGAATCATGACAATGGATTAATTTACTTAAGCCAGTACAGCATGTACTTGGGCAAATAAATTGGTGGAAACACAATTGCAATATCCATCCAGTACAGTAGGTACTGAGGCGAATCATGACAATGAATACTTTGCTTAAAGCAGTACAGTAGGTACTGAGGAAAATGAATTGGTGGAAACACAATCGCAATATCAAGTACAGTAGGTACTGAGGCGAATAATGACATTGAATTAATTTGCTTAAACCAGTACAGTAGGTACTGAGGCAAATAAATTTGTGGAAATTGAATGCAGTGGCAATATCCAGTATAGTAGGTACTGTGGCGAAAGATGGCCTTTCCAGAACAATGATGCTCAAGCAAAACATGGCAATATACAGCAAGGGAAAGGTACTTAGGAAAACTGAGACAAAGTAAGGTTTCCTTATACACAGTTGTAGTCATTGGATGAAAAATCAAACACTGTTATGCACTGTCAAAGTTAGTACAGAAGGTACTTTAAGAGAATATGACAGAATAAGCAGTCAAAAATTCAGCACGGCAGGTAATGGACTAAGAAAACACTATGTAATAATGCAAATCTCTAATAAAAACAGTAGCTACCAACACCATTATAATTAGTCTTATTCATTGTTATTACAATAAAACAGGAGACAAAGCTACGAGCTGTATGAAAACATAACACAATGTCACTAGTTTAGTATTGTTATACTAAGACAATTTGTTACATCCGTACAGAAGGTACAATGGTGTATCATAAATAATACATTGTACACATAACTCACAGTTTTGAAATTGCCGGCTTTTACAGAAAATGACTACGTTTTTGGGCTTAGATAAATTGTGTCAATGATAGAAGTCCCTACAACGATTTTAAGTCACTTAATACTTCAATATATGTATATATATGTATATGTATCTGTCTCAGGCAGAGCTTGCAGTCTGTGTCTGCTTTAGAGAACAACAATATTTTTGGGAAATCGTACAGGCAGCATGTTGGAAATGTTGACATATTATGCTTCATACTTATAACATATATAATATATGTTAAATCAATGTTACTTAAGAGCCAAGTGTACACTGAAAGTCTATTTTGTGGTATTATGTATATATTGTGACAGCAATGTTAAAATCATCTAAACAGCAACTAAAAACAAACATGACATATACTACCCAGAGCAAATACAGATGCTGATTATGTTTCAAATGTGTATATTTTAACTATAACTGATACAAGGCAGTCTGAAAGACAGCTAAATCCCCCTCCACTGCTATGAATAGTGAAAGGGTAAAACTTTGATTTTAGCTGTGACCTTGACCTTGAACTGACATGGTTGACTCATAAATTCTGCACAACGTCTTGATGAGGTGATCATTTGACCCAAGTTTCATGAAAATCCTTCAAGGGGTTTAGGAGATACAGAGCTGAAACCTTTTACCTTCAGTTGTGACCTTGACATTGAGTTGACATGGCTGACTCATGAGTTCTTGATGAGGTGATCAGTTGACCCAAGTTTGATGAAAATCCTTCAAGGGGTTTAGGAGATCCACAGAGTGGACACCAAATGGAATGCTCAAAACTTCGACCCTTAGTTGTGACCTTGACCTTGAGCTGGCATGGTTGACTCATAATTTCTGCACATCGTTCTGATGAGGTAATCATTTGACCCAAGTTTTATAAAATTCCTTCAAGGGGTTTAGGAGATATAGAGTGGACACGAAATGGAAGGCTCAAACCTTTGACCTTGAGTTGAGACCTTGACCTTGAGCTGACATAGCTGACTCATAAGTTCTGCACATCGCCTTGATGAGGTGATCTTTTGACCCAAGTTTGATGAAAATCCTTCAAGGGGTTAAGGAGATATAGAGCGGACACAAAATGGAAGGCTCAAACCTTTGACCCTAAGTTGTGACCTTGACCTTGAGCCAGCATGACTGACTCTTAGGTTCTGCACATCGTCTTGATGAGGAGATCATTTGACCCAAGTTTTATAAAACTCCTTCAAGGGGTTTAGGAGATATAGAGCGGACACAAAATGGCAGGCACAAACATTTGACCTTGAGTTGTGACCTTGATCTTGAACCGACAAGGCTGACTCATGGGTTCTGCACATCGCCTTGATGAGGTGATCATTTGACCCAAGTTTCATGAAAATCCTTCAAGGGGTTCAGGAGATATGGACCGGACACGATTTTGTTACAGACGGAAGTACGGACGCATACCATTCCTATAATCCCTCCGCCACGGCGGGGGATTAAAAATTCTTGAATAAGGATTCATTTGCATAAAGACTCTCCCTGGTTGATGAACTTTATTTTAAAGCATTCAAATGATTGAAAAGTATTTAAAACCTAACTGGTTTTGTCTTTTAGTGCTCATGAGTCTGTCTGTTGATTTATAACAGTTTATTCACTAGACAAACTACTTTGGTTTTCACAAACCATTCGGTAACCGAAGAAACAAACCGTACAAAGTTACAAAGAACAAACTTTAAATGAGATGGCTGGTTCAGCATTGTGCAAGGTGATGAAGTTAAGAATGGAATAAAACAACCATTCACATTTTCTCAGCCTAATGTCCGAAAGCAAATGCTTATTTTTTTGTTTACATATTAAACTGAACTTGGGGAAAACCATCTTTGAGAAGAATTGGAACCTAAACTCATGATACTGTGGGGAAAATGTTCGCAATATTCAGCAGCAGAATCTATATTTGCAGGGAAAATTTGGATATTAATATTTAGTGCTAAATACGTTTTGGTCCCCACAAATTTTTTTGTCTAGTCTGTAGAACAATGACAGAAAACAAAGTTTGTTATAATGAAATCTAAAATTAAATTATATACAAAAAATATTGGTCTAAGTAAAAAAAACCCATTGTCATGTGATCCCTGATATTGTACAAAAGATATACGACAGAAACATGTAGTGGTGCTCATACTGTAAGTATCAGGGCGGGTGATCACGTGACTTTTGTTTATGATCACATTGCGTCCATCTTAATGGCCGCCCCCATGTACTAGAAGGTTGTTTGTATTTTTCTGCAATTTATATTTTACCAACCATGTTCCAGCCAACAATTTTCCGGTTCCAACGATGTATTATTTTGCTATGTGAGTGTTGCCGTTTTTCCATTTACCTTGCAGAGATTTTCGAAGCGGTGATTTTTCTTTTGAAAAAGTGTGGTCACATTGAGACCCAAATTCTAAAAAATACATTTGTATGCATTTTAACGGGTTTGTTGTTGGTAGGAATCGACTGAAAATGCACCACAATCATGTAGTTTGCTTCACATGCGACTTGTAAATGTTTATGCGTGTTTTCTGCTAGGGATTCATGTCTGAATGGTCACATCGTGTCATGGTCACATTGTGTCCAATAAATTTTGTAAATGCAATATATAGCAAGTAATTCCAATCTTCTACATTATAATTAGTCTTTTCAAGTATTTTAGTGTTGCAATTCATTAAAGGAATAAACGTACTTAATAGGTAATCCAGAAGCACTTTCGAGCTTGTCACATGATGGCTAAAAGAAATAAAGTCAATTTTTCCCCAAGATAAAGTGTCATTTTCAATTTTCTATAGCTAGTTCCTGTTTTTACATCATTCTGAACCTAAACTTGACATTTCATACCATTTTCAAGGAGACTTTTTGCATTTATAGAAAAGTAAATGAGCCTTATTACACTGATTCCACGTAAGAGTGTTAAAATTGCCTAATTTTGTGTTGCTAAACCTATTGTACGTTGTATTTAGAATCTTTTTGAATAATTCTCAAACTGTTTTCATTCATGAAAATGCAGCATCATTGGCACATAATTTTTATTGTCTGTGCATTCAAATATATATTGTCGCCAAAGCATAAATTAGATACGTTACCTTCATCTGTTAAATTACAATGAAGTGAAACAAATGTGAAAATCTTATCTTTATTAGTAATGTCCATCTATTACAGACAACATTTATGATATGATTTAAAGTTCGATAAACAGTATTTACTATAACAAAAGCCACATACATTATTGAATGATTGATGCTTGATTTCACATTCAGCAATCAAAGTTTTTTTCTTCTTTCCCTTACGTGAGCAGAAGAACACTGATCACTTACATGAAATGCTGTATATTTGCGTACATGGAAATTAAAAGGAAGAAGAATTTAGATGGGCGAAACCAGATACGTGATGAACAAATACGTTACAGAGCTTTTAAATTCAGAATGTCACATGATTCTGCGTTTTAGAAATGCATAAGTGATAGAATTAATATCATATAATCACAAAAGGTATGTAATAAATGTTTCAGAAAAGAGGAGAAAAACTCAAACAAATTGTTACAATCTAAGTCTGATCTTCGTGAGACCTCGTAAAATATAGTGTAGTCACAGATGCCGATCAGCCTATACACCAACTGAGAGATCTTAGACATCATGTGTGGCTGTAAATGCACAAATTGACACCATTTATAACGTTCTTAAAATAATCAGATACGTTAACATCAGCTTTTATATCGAAATCTGCAACCAAAGCTTTGTATAAATCAGTCGTTGTGGCAATTAATATTTATCTTTAGCGGTCATGAATTGTTTCGTTTTTAATTATTAACACTTTTATGCAGTAAGTAAATTTGTTTTAAATAGTGGCAGATACGTTACAAAATACCTCAGGTATTGATGCGTGCATTCGTAGTGCACATATTCACCTCAGGTATGACTGAATTTGAACTGTGATATTGATAATACTATATAATGATGTTTTACTGCTATTTGTGTTTAGGATCCAGAATTTACGTTACTATACTAAATGCTAGGCTGTCAAACTTATCTAACTTGATGTAGGTTTCTTCCTTTAACACAAGAACTTTGGAAACATACGCTTAACTAGAAATGAAAAATTTAAGGCATGCATCCATTAAGGAATCTAAATATAACAAATAAAATGTTTTATTTCATTTATAGATAAAACTCAAAATCAACGCCCTATTATAATAAGAGCTTGATAATAACGTATGTAGTTTTGGAATTTTCAATACCATTAAATAAATATATACGGTTTAAATTGTATTTTCAGCTAGCATCGTGTGCCTATGTAGGTTTTAACCTCATACAGTTTTTGTACTTTCAATATTACAAATTGTATTAAACTAGAAAAAATATTTTTGACCAATTTGAAAGATTATAAAAGTGATAGTTGTTGTAAGATTTTGATGATGCATTTATATTTTTCAAATTCTAAAATTGCTGTACAACTAAGAGTTGTCGTTTTGGTGTAAACTTCACATTTCTGGCATTTTTTTGCCTCTATTCAGTGACTATCTGATAGTAATTCCATCACTTTTGCATCCATAAAGCGCAGAAAACATTCCAAATTTAAAATATCGGAAACGAGGTTTCAATGTCTAAATTCTTCTTCCTTTGCTATTTCGTTTACTTTAGAATTTCGTTTGTGAAATGCGTATGGGCATTTCTACAGTTTCTGTAAGGGAAAATAAAAAATCGATTGCTGACTGTGAAATCATTCAGGCATTATTCAGTAATGTATATGGATTTTGTTATCATAAGATACTATTTATCAAAATTTAAAATCATATCATAAATGCTGTTTGTTATGGGCCATAGTAATACTTTACTTTCAAACTTCAATAGACTTAAATATTTTTACACAATGTCTTATAAAGATAAGATTTTAACATTTGTTTCACTTCCTAGTAATTTAACAAACGAATGTAACGTATATGATTAATGCTTTGGCGACAATACATATTTGAATGCATGGACAATAAAACAGTATATATGAATAAATGGGGTGTATTTTAACCATCGCTCAAGTCTTAAAAAGCGAAGTTAGATGAAGATATCACATAAGTATTGCAGTGACTGAAAAATAAATACTTGCTAAACTTAACAATTGATGTCACAGTGATTGCACTATTTTCAGCACAGTTACGCTTATTAGCTTGATAATTATGTAATGCACTATGTAATTCTTTATTATTAATCTTGGTAAGTCATGCATTCAGACAGTTAAAAAAAAAAATAATGCCAAGAGATTCATAATACAATGTACAAGTTACAATGTACAACATGTACAAGTTTAGTCAAGATTGTTAAGCAACACAAAAAAGAAAATTTTACACTCTTATGCGGAATAAGTTTACTTGTCTATACAAAGCATCCCTGAAAATGCTACAAAATGTTAAGTATAGGCCCATAATGATGTAAAACAGGAACTAGCTTACAGAAAAATAATTAGAAAAAAAAATGATTTTTTCTTTCAGCCGTTATGTGACAAGCTCGAAAGTGCTTCTGGATTACATATTAAGTATGTTTATTCCTATAATGAATTGCAACACTAAAACACTTAAAAAGACTCACTATTATGTAGAAGATTGGAATTACTTGCTAAATACACCATTTACTAAATTTAATGGACACAGTGACCATTCAGACATGAATATGTGCATAATGTTGCAACAGACTGCTCGAAATATTGTTCCAGAGTTTTGTTCATTATTGATTTTATTGCAGGAAAAATACGTTTGGACTACTTCTCCTAGCATACTGTTTGTGTGATTTGACTGAAACGTCTTAGGAATAGTTGAATGTCTAAATATTCACAAGTTAGTGATTGTACGTTGGATGATTTGAACAAATTCATTGTATTTCATTAGTCCTAAAAATCTCTTTTTCCGGTAACGTGCTAAAAATTAGGGTAGGTAGCTCGGATTTGATTTTATAAAGGGGAACTTTTCGAAAGTTATTTTGTGTCAAAAATTGAATACAAATAGGGGGTTATGCCTTTAGAGCATCAGGAAGTTGATTTCTAACATGACTATACTGACTATGTTTTAAGCATAAAGAGTGCAGTTTGGCAACTTTTTGTCAAAATAATGAAAAAAAATTCTCCAAGGCCTTAAAAACATTTAGGGTCGGGCCAAAAATTTAGGGTAGGTTGGGATATTAGAAAGAAACATTTTTTTCTTTATGCCTTATTAGAGATAGAAATTATTTAGACTGATTCTTTTTCATCATTTTGGGAACGCCATCAACACCACTGGAATCAGGAAAAAGCTCTTAGAAATGGTTTTATTTGGGAAAATCTGCAAATAAACAAAATCTAAGCTAAGATATTTTGTGTAAAATATTAATCGATTGCATTTCAGAAATTTTTCAACAGTGTAACGGTTGTTTTAATGACCAAAATGTACATACAAATTAGCAAAATTATTTAAAAACTTCAAAATACCTTAAAGGTAACACTCGTTTGGGAATTTTGAATTCAGAACTGGAAAAAATACAGTCCTTGCTTTGGGATTACCTCTTTTTATTGGACGTAGATTTATAGGAAAATAAACCCTGCTTCATCAGATTCCAGTGATAGTAGAAAGTGCTTGGTATAAGCCGTGGCAAGTACGCTCGAAGAAATGTTTGCGGAGTTATTACTCTGAATTCGAAAAAAAAATGTGTTTTGAAACTCTCCCTAGACATTCGATGTCCACAGTCAGACTTCACATAAACCGACAATTTCTAATGTTGCGGAAAAGGTTGATGTAGCAGTGCTTTTTACTCAGCTAATCTCAATAAATGTTTTATCAAAAGATGTTTCTCACAAACCTGTTTCCGTGCCTTGAGGTGCCTTGAGGTTATACTTTGATAATTAGGCAGAAAATGAGGAAATGTTGTAAAACTTATATAACAGCCGTGAGAGCGTATGGCCACCAGTGATTAAATTTTAGCGCTTAAAATTGATATATCTTGCCACAAAAGTAAATTCCTTTTCAATTTCCGTTTTTACTAAATATACTCTAGATAATTATTTTATTGATTGCATTTGTTAACAAGTCAAGTCAAGTCAAGTCAAATATTTTATTGGCATAAACATACATATGTCCATCGCCAAATTACTGTGTGGCGGTTTATTCATTTATGTACAATTATAAGAACAGAAAAGTGTAGTATAAACAGTTTTCATGATAACATATCTCTATGACATAAATTTAACACACATATTAAAAACAGAAAATCAAATATAAAGTTAACTAATTTCATTTCTTTTTTGAGTCGCCATGTGTATAAACTTTGCTAAATTAGCAATCACATTTCTCTGTGTAGATTTCATTATTGTTTTAAATTTATTTATATTAGGCCAAGAACAATAATATCTAGGTAAACATGTTTTTCTCAAGTTATTATAAAATGGACACACTAATAAAAAATGGTACTCTGTTTCAACTTGTTTCATATTACATTTAGTACAAATACGTTGGTTTCTTTCAATATTTCTAAATCTACCCTCTTCAATCGCTAATTTATGTGAAGAACACCTAAACCTTGATAATGCTATACGATGTTTCACATTATTAACACAATCTAGATATTTTTCATGAGAAAACTCCTGTTTAAATAAATTGTAACTTTACAATTTAGAGAAGGTACTAAGTTCTGCACACCATTGTTGTAATTGTTGATCATATATTCTTTGTTCAATATTTAAGATACGTGTATTTGTAACAGTTTCAGCATCCCACAAATATAAAAATCCTAAGTCTGACAATAATTTTTTTACATTTTTTGACCAATCATTTAACAGATTTCCATTTGCATCTTTTAAAAACATCAGTCTGTACAATAGGGAGTTAGGGGATTTCAAAATAAGGTACCAGTATCTAATGATTTTGACTTTTCTTAATACTGATAATGTGAATCTTCCAAATTCGCCGAGAACTGCAGATGTTGTAGTCTGTTGGCGTACACCAAGAACTTGTTTCAAAAATTTTAAATGAACTTTTTCAATGTCTAGTGCTTTATGCAAACCCCATATCTCTGATCCATATGTAAGGATCGGTAAAATCGTACTATCAAATAATTTTGTCTTTTCTGTGATATTCAAAGCAATAGCATCAAATAAAGAATTCAAAGAGTAAAGTGCCTTTAATGGTTGATTAGACAAAGCTTTTTGGGCTTGGTAAAAATTACCATTGGACGTTAATGTTACACCAAGATAAGTGAACGTCTTAACAACTTTAAGTAATATATTGTTATAATGTACTTCAAAATGTTCATTTCTATTTCCGGATTTAAAAACAATAGCAACAGTTTTATCCACATTCACAACAATACCCCATTTTGTACAATAATCATGCAGTTTGTTAAGGAGGGTGAACGTTAAGTTTGTTTTAAATACATACGCATTTGTTAAATTTTGATTAATGAATATAACAATGAAACACTTACAAAAGAATATAAGAATTAAAATTTAAACAACAATAAATCATAATTTACTGCCTTGCCTACATCGCTGGTTTTAGATGTTTCTGTAGTTTCAACAAAACTACTTTCGACCTTTAAAGATATACTAGACTCGAATTGAATGTATGGATAATTTCTATATATACTTTAAGTAAACATTGAATTACCAGCTTTTAGTGTGTTAAAAGTACTGTGCGTTTGGTTGTGGTTTTACCATTGACCATTCCAAGGCGGTGCCCCACTGTGTTCCTTTTTTGTTAGTTTTTTCCTCGTGTGTTTGCTTCGTATATGTGTGTGCACATCTGAGTGCTTTGAGTTTCGTTTTGGAGAGGCTGCGTTGATTCAAAGTGTCTTTCTTTAGACCTACTTTAGTTCGTTTGAGAATGTTCCCTCACATAACAAAGTCTGTAAGAAGATTCTTATGTCCAAACTGGAGAGAACATCTCATTACGAAAGAAACTTGATTAAATGAAATAAGTTTGAAATGTGGAGTTGTATATAACTGGAAAGAAATATACACTTCTTAAATATTTAACAGGATGTGGAGAATCTGTCTTACCCTCAGGCTGGCTCTCTGTGTCTGCGTTTCGGGTCATTACAAAAGAGTAACAATACAACTATGGGAGGAATGATGTATTCAAAGGAGCGTATTACAATAGAGGGTTGTTTTACAACGGAGGACGGTATACAGATATCATACCCTTTCAGCGCTGTGGAAGGTCTTTGACAAAACGTGATTGTCCCTTGTTCAACTTTGGATCAGATTTAGCCACAATGGAAGACTTCCGAAATACGGTTAATTATTTCAGTTTTTTACCTTTTAGTAACTGATATCTGATATTAGCTGATTTTAAGATAATTAATAATCTGTTCAATCAGTCTTTTTTGTCGTTTTACTGAGCAACAACCAATTTCATTTGACATATTCAATCGTTTGAAATGTTGCATCATATCTTAGCACTGCCTTCCTTCAGCATTTTTCCAACGGCATACAAAAAACGGTATGCCAAAATAATTAAATCACACGGGGTTTTCAAGACGAGTTTTTGATGCATGGCATCAAAGAAGCCGCAATTTCTTTGTTCCTTAAAATGTCTTAGACATAGAAATATGAAAGCTGTCTATGAAGTAAAATGCTTAGTAGAATAATGATTATAAAATTGCTTCATGTAAAATTATGATAGGTGCACGTTGATGTTAAGATTCCATAATATATCGGTTTCTTTCAAAAACTGGCCAGATCCCATTATGGGTTTTAGAGTTATGGCCCCTTAAAGGGTCAAAAATTGATATTTCTGGCTTGTGAACACGATAGAGACCACATTTTGCAATCAACTTTAATCAAACTTGCACACAACTTGTATTGGTATAATATCTCGGTTCCTTTCGAAAACTGGCCAGATCCCATGATGGGTTCCACAGTTATGCCCCCCTTAAAGGGCCAAATTTGCTATTTTGGCTTTTGCAGCCATAGAGACTTCATTTATGGTTTGATCTGAAACAAACTTGTAAAATATCTCCAACAACAATAAATCTTGGATTCCATCATGAATCTGTCAGATCCAATCATAGGTTCTGGAGTTACGGTCCCTGACTGACCCCTGAAAGAGCCAAAATTTGTTAATTTTTAGCTTGTGAAGACGATAGGAGTGACATGTTATATTTGATTTTAACAACACTTACACACAACTTAAAGCCGGCTAGATTCCATCATGGGTTCTAGAGTTACTGCTATTTTGACCCTTTCAGCCATATAGAGGTTTCATTTGTGCTTTGATTTGAGACCGTTGCCCGAGACACAGATATTTGGCTCTACAACTCAGTTCACGTACATGATTCATGGACAGACAATTTCCACAGGTAATGATGCAAAATTCCGCCGAAGATATAAATAGAGGCGCACATTAACGGGTAAAACAAACATGAAAAGAACACTTGATTCAAGAACATATAATTACGCAGACCGTATCGGCAATTATAATAATACTAATTGTTTTTTCTGTGAAATGTTTACCACATATGTACTATCGGAAGCACAACATATGATTTTAAGCGGTGCCCATTTGGGAATACATATGTTGGATCTCTCCACCCCCTCCCCCACCCCCGTCCCCCCGCCGTGAAACATATGTTAAGAATATTAAATGTTATTTTAAAAATTTAGAAATAAAGATTTGAAGAAATAGAGCCTGTGAAAATGATGTATTACAATATGATATGAGAAAAGAAATACGCTTTAAAAGAATCTACAATAATAATGGTGATAAAGTTAATAATAAGAAAAGAAATTAATGTTAGTATTATTAATAATAATAATAATAATAGAAGTAAATAATTTTCTAAAGAGGGTAAAACGTTAAGTTCTATATATTACATACAAATCTTATTTTCAATAGCAATTTATATCAGAGTAGAAACTTTGTACATGTTCGTAAAAACTAAGAAGGTTATTTAAAGTTTGATTTAGTTTTTGCTATAAATTTTGGATGGAACAAGGCAGCATCGTAATAAGTCAAACCTATAAATAAAGACGGAGCTACTGAGGGCTAAATGTGATCAAAAGTGTGGAAGAAGTCTTTATTCACATATTAAAAGATAACACAATTATTTGAATTGACCTTTTGTCCGTCCGTGACAAAATAGTATTTGGCCATTCTGACATTTTCAGCGATATGTAAGCCCTGAAACAAGACGTGTTTGTGATGCATGGCATCAAAGAAGCCGCAACTTCTTTGTTCCTTAAAATGTCTTAGACATAGAAATATGAAAGCTGTCTATGAAGTAAAATGCTTAGTAGAATAATGATTATAAAATTGCACCACGTAAAATTATGATAGGTGCACGTTGGTGATAAGATTCCATATCATCAATACTTCAGATTTATACATTTATTCAGGACAGGTGAAAATATCAGCCAATTATCCTTCTGCATGCCATACAAAATCTTAGTAATTGTTTTACACTCAAACTAGATGTGCAACATGTCAAGCTCGACAGGTGTCAAAAGGACTAACAGCACCAAGTTTTGACTTTTGACCACTAAGTATGACTTTGACCTTTGACCTTTGAGGTAGGGGTCTCCGTAAGGAAAATGAGTTTCATTTAACTCTTTCTGTCTAAAAATTATTTTAACCCGAGTTATGTTTTGAACCCATGTGCACACCGGGACAGCAGTTACTAGCAACAGCATTTGTAACAAAATGTAAATTTATACCACTGCATCACTGAAAAGAAACGGTAACTATGAAAACTGCTATCTAAAAAGAATTTTAATTCAGTTAGCAGACGTCTTGAGATATGAAATATAACTTGATTACATTTTTTGCACGGTTTGAAAATCTCCCCGATTTAAGGTTTTTAAATCATTAATACCATCTTCTGCTAATTTCAACCAAAGGCTTTACGGTGGTCATTCAGGAGATTATCTTCGATGGAATATTGGGGCTTTACACCTCTATAATTTGTCATACACGCAGAGTTAAAAATTGCCGTTAAAAATCTGATAAATTGGTGCCTATTTTGCAAAAGTCACACACATACTCCTTTCATTCCAACACAAAGAAAATTATTCTTCATTTAAATCAAAGTTATCACAATAGCAAATGTGCAAGACTTTGAAACCAAGTTTTGCAAAGTAAAGGTACTGATCTCCAGATTCCGGCTACAAATGATCTTTCTTTAGTTGTTTGGTCTGATTATAAACGTTAGAAAATGAGATTTTGTTTCTAAACTATCTTAAAAAATCAAGAAAAAATAAAGAACATCATTTCCTTTTAATTATGCCTTAATTACGTCTTTACACTTTATATTGTTAAACATCTAATCCCTTTTCTAAATCTGAATCCATTGTTAAAATATTCATTCTGCCTATGTCCACCTTTAACTCGACATCATTCAATATCTGTTTAATATTATTCTTAAATATCATTATTTTATATAAAAACAAATATTTGTTTGCAATACTTGCTATACTTGCTGCTGAGGATACATTGTTGAATATATTTGGATCAAACTGTTGTATAATGAACGGTAATTGACTTCTTATCTTATTATGCACTGTGCTATTAGATAAGACTTACTGATATCAAAGTAACATAATGCACTTCTAAATAGTTTATACATATTCATTAATCTAACCAATAAGAAGACTATTTAATATGTTTTCATTTAGGTGTCAAAGTTTTTACATAATTGTAATTGAAGATTATGGGCAATTCAGACCTTTATGATTTTTTTGGTGTATGATTTAAACTAGCCAGATTAGTAACCCAAAACTGAATCTCAACTCATGAAGACGCGCTGACCACCTGCTACTAAATGCTGATTAAGATCTCTATCCACAGATAAATTTATTGCAGTGTCATGGTTCCCGGTAATTCGACGCCGCAAGTAGGCGGAGTCGAGTATCTGGAATTTCTTATTTTGGACCATGTAAAGATGGTTTTGAATAGTTTCGAAACGATAAATTGAACACAGTGAATAGTTTATTAAAGGACCCACGATATATTGCACAACAGATTTTAGTGAATAAACAAAAAATGGCAAAAAGAAAACATAAAAAATGTATGTAATGCAACTTATTATGTGATATAAAACATTTTTATTTGTCATTCCTCTCCTTACTTGTAGAGCAGAAAATATTTTTTTTTGTATTTATAACAATCTGACTAAAGTACTTGATCTTCTAAACGAAGATCTGAGAACGACCCATTCACATTCGTCTTCTGTATATTTTGGATTTCCAGTATTGCTATTTTTATTTTATCCAATCAGACGACATGTTCGAATGTCAAAGAGTAAGAAAAATGTGCAGTTATTCCAGGGCTCGAACCCAGGACCCCTCGCTTACAAAGCAAGTGGCCTACCGACTGAGCTAACCGGCTATCTGATACATTATGACATAAGAATTGTAAATATCAAAAGGCAAGGCTACAGGTAGATGTTGTAAGTTAGGCTCTGATTGGCTAGCGAAAGGGTCGTCAGAACGAGGCAATGAATAGGTCGTTCTCAGATCCTATGCGTAGCGTAATATGATATGTACTTTAGTCAGATTGTATTTATAATATCGTCAAGATGTTGATCCGATTCATTTATAAGGGAGGGTACTCTAAGTCAAGTTTTCTATTACCTTACTATGACCTACTTACCTGATACAATGGTATAGCGCTCTCTCGTATTCTATAAATAGAACACATCGCAGATATACCATAATGCAACGCGTGAATTGCGGACAAGGAAGCGTTGTTTATATATTACGCATGTATTTTACATTAACCTTTCAGTAAACTTCGAAGAGAACTAAAAAAGTTAGAATACGGAAAATTACTTTTTGTCTGCATAAAATTCCTTGAAAACCCTGTTAACAAATTTAAGAAAGGAATCAATAAGCATATATATTGAAATGAACGTAGGAAGTACCACAGTTAACTTATTTTTAACCTTTTGTCTTATTTTCTTTGTTGATAGGTACAGTGATGTAATTTCAGAATGCGCACAATTTTGCAGAGTCCTTTAACAGTTGTTTGTGTGTGTGTTTGGGTTTAACGTCTTTTTCAAAAAAATTTCAGTCATATATAAACGACGGTGTCTACTTGTAGCAGTGAGCACAATGCCTAACTTTATAGTGCTGCCTCACTGGAGTATCACGCCGTAGACACCTGGCATGATACCCCACCCAGTCACATTATACTTACACCGGGCTGACCAGTCCTAGTACTATCCTCTTAATGCTGAGCGCCAAGCGAGGAAGCTGCTAGTACCATTTTTTACGTCTTTGGTATGACGCGGCCAGGGATCGAACCCACGACCTCAAGCACTCGAAGCGGTCGCTCTACCACTAGGCTACCGAGGCGATAAATAAACAATGTGACAATGAATATTATAATTATCAAGAAGAAGACTGCACTTTTATACAGGTAGGTGTCAGTATTTTGAAAATAAATATAACATTTACTCAAGCATTTATTAAACTAACTATAATAATTTGCAGTCGAAGTGGACGCTCTACCACAAGGCTACCGAGGCGGTTTTTGACAGTTGTATATTTAAATAGTTGTTATTGTTACCTTAACTTTGAAGCATAGAGTTTCCCATTTGTGACCACATGTTCAACTGGTCAGAATATTTGTAAATATTTTATAAACTCATCTTGATTCTAACCTTTGACTTTCATTCCTATTTGTTGCTTACGTATCATATACATGCTCATTGTTTACAGATATTCACTGTCAACTAAGGTACAATCAAGGGCTATTATTTGCCTGAATTTGTCAGTGACAAGTTAATACTTCTTTAAAATGTGGTTAGACCGAAAGATCAAAAGCCATGGGACCATAACTTATCAAAGCATCAGTGACTTTCAAATAGATTTCCTTGTTGAATTTATATTTTCTTTAATTTTATATGACTAGTCAGTTGCTCTGGTTGTATTATATTTTGTTACTTGTTTCTTTCTTTTTTACTTTTATAGATAGTTTGTTTTTGTATCTGTCCATTCCTGTCTAACTAAAAAAAAGATTTTCATTAAAACATTTTCTTCACTTTGGCAGTGGGTTATTATGCTTGCTAAATTTCTTGTAATATTAGATTTGAATCCAGACACTGACATATTCCAAGTAACCTTACGGTTCAACCAAAGATGACTTCAGGTTTACCGTTCGTCCGAAAAAACTGAATTCTATGATATGCTTTGTGTATAGGGGCAATATAGAGATTATGCATGTTATATCATTCTTTTCTTGGACAAAAATTTTGGTTGCTTTTGCAACGGAAACAGTAAAATGCTGTGTATAATCTGGGACCTACTACTCGCTATGTCAATGTCATTGCAGGTAGAGGATTTGTATTGCATGGTAATACTTTTTTATCGTGTTTATTCTTGACTGTTTTTAACAGTTTATAACATATATTGTATTATGTGCTATTGTTGATAATTTGTAACCAGTCAGTCTAATACAGTAATGATTAGGTAATTTCTGATATTGCAATAAATGTACTTCAGACTTCAGACACAATTAACACTTGGCGGCGTCTTTGATGCTAGCATCAATGAATTTCCTTGTAACTGGTTGTAAAGCAGTGGAGCCATAAATTCGAAAACCAGTCTGTATATACTTGCATTCCTACATGTACTTTATTAGAGAGAAAGAATTTCAATCGCTAATTTTGCGCGAAGAAGATCATTTCAAATATCTATTACCTTATAAATATATTTACATTTTTTACTTAAGTCAATTTATGATATAAAAATATGCGAAATTCACAGAAATAACCATCAAATAAATTGAATAAAGTGTTTAAGTAGAGGACCCTTGACAAGTCTACAAAAGTGGGGAAAAGTTCTTTTACAATTGTTGCTGACAATTTATTGTTATAATTATGTTTATATACCTGCATTAAAAAGAAATTGAATGATTTAAAAAATCAATTTAATTTTTTACTTTCAAATTTTATTAAATCATTTCGTGTTATGTACAATTTTTATAATCTAAACTCGACAGGTAATGCAACAGCTGATCCTAAATTAATGACGGCATCTCCATAGGAGAAATTTTTAAGCGTACCTATTGGAAGCCGCCTCCTGGCGGCCTCCAATGAATTAAGGTCTAAGGAGTGAATTTGATTCAGCCTATGGCATCGTTGCACAAAGAGTGACTTATACAATAGTGGGTTAAAAATGATAGCACTAGCTATGCATCTACTAAGAACTTCGACGCACTCATTCTAGGTAAATTTTGCAAATTTTATTTGAAGTAGGAATATGCACAGATGCAGATCAAAACGGACCCAAACTATAATATACCAAAACTGGTCAGAATATACCTACCAGTTTATGACGAAAATGAATGCAACCAAATGATATTATTTAAAGTTTCAATTTAATGATATCTAAATCACTGTCATAGTTAAAACATCCAGATATAGTCCTTCAACAAACTTAGATTGTCATTTGGATTTGGGTACGTTTCGGTTGTTCATATGTACAACAAAAACATTAATGATGCATCACTGTTACGGTATATGACTTTAATAATAAAACGGGGGTGGGGGTTGTAGGCGTCCTGGTAGCTCTGTCGGTAGAGCATCGGAACGGTATCCTAAGGCCCAGGGCTCGATTCCCGTGCTGGCTGCACATTTTTCTCACCCTGTGACGTCACTATTGATGTATTTTTGACATCGATGCAGGATGATAGAACAGTATTCAAACTATGACGATATCGGACAAGGAGAAACATAAATTCGCCATTGTTATTCGTGACCGGGTCGTATACGTATATAATGTCTATATTGACCAAACATTTACATAAATTTACTGTGGCTTTCATTGACTTGCATTAAATTCAAATGTGGTGATATGGAACAAAAATATACATTTTTCCCACTGTGAACATGATCATTATACACTAAAACATAATGATATTAAAAACAAAGATAAATACCACTTTCATATTGCCATCTTTTCACAGTAGATTTCTGGCGATACTGAAGATTAATTGTTGCGCAAATACTTGACCTGTCTAATTTTTAATATACAAACCTGGTGGTACCGAACTAAGTATCTGTAGCTATCCGTGACCTGTTGTATGCTTAAATTCTGGTGATATTGACAAAGACAAAAGTCATTTTGCCCTAGTTATTTATGACAGGTAAAATCCTTACATTCTGGCAATATCGAACATTTCACCGTGGTCGTCCGTGAATGGTTATAAACTGTTGATATAATTATCGAACAAAAACAAATATCATTTCACTGTGGCCATCCGCGACTTGTAATATACATAAATGAAGGTGAAAACAAACAATTACTATAATGCACTTAAATGCTGGAGTGAATGAACAAAATCTAAATTATTTTCACTATATTTGACCCGCAATATACATAAATGCTGGCGAGATCGATTAAAAACAAATCTCATTTACAGGAGCCATCCGTGACCTGTAATGTATTTTAATGCTTGTGATATCAGAACAAAAACAAACATAATTCCTCTGTGGTCATTCGTGACTTGTCATAGTCACATTCTGGCTTTACTGAGTAAGAAGAAATATGCATTTGCTAGTTATATCAAACGCTTACAAACAGCATTTTATTGTTGCCATTCCTGACCTGCACCATACAGTTACAATCTTGTGCTACTGAAAGAAAACTTGCTGTATGGTAACATTGAGAAGGCATTCATCAATTTGCTGCAACTATCCATGACCTATCTACCACAAAATTATGGTGCTATCGAAGAAAATATATATCTGTCAAATTTTTGTGCCACATATGGAAGCGATGAAAATGATACTTGTTTTAATTCGATATAACGAGCTCTTAAGCAAATTACAGGTCACAGATACCAACGTCGAATTAATCTTTTCTCAACAGAGTTCGAATTTGAATATATCAAAGGTCAAGGATGGCCACATTGAAATGACGTTTGCTGCAATACATATCCACATGGCCACATAAAATGATGTTTGTTTGTTTTCGATTTCTTCAGTATTATAGGTCCAAATTTCAATAATTTCATTCTCAATAAACTTTGTTGATCTCATATTTGCACGCCTGGTAAACTACAGAGCTACCTCTTTAAGAGGTATACGGTAAATTGCTCTGTCGCAACTTCCGAGGTAGTGCACGTCGCGATAAAAGAACATCAACAAAAGTGAGTGTCGCCATATTTTTGCATTTTTACAAGCAGTGTATCGAATATCAAAAATCGGGGAATGGTAGGCGATGTATATATGATTTAACTTTACAGAGAACTTGAAGTTTGCTAATTCATTCTTAATTTGTGGTCGTGGTGATGTTTACTAACAAGCTGATTTTGCAGTAAATTTGGCCATTTCGTCATGAAAGCAGTTTCATTGTCAAATATTTACATTTTAACTAATATTAAGATGCAAACCGAGTAGGCGTGAGATAGCTGTAAACTATACAATGCATTTGGAAATAAAATATGTACCGAAAATGGTTCGGGAGTAAAATTATTCACTTCTTATTGCGAGAGATAGCTCTGTCGTGAAGGAGATAGTCATGTCGCTAAGGAGATAGCTCTGTGTTGCATTAACAGTTTTGAGCAGTATTGAATGTATATTATTTATGTCCACTTACGAGATACAATTCAATTATCTCATTTTTATATTTATACATCATTTGTATGATACATATAGCTTATATTTTCTTATATTTATTTTGCTTGTTTTGTATTTAGTATTGTTTAAACAAGTACTTCTGGATTCAGCACCAGTACTAACTTGTTCTCAGCAACTAACTATCAAGTCCTCCTACAGACACATTGTAAAATAGTCAGGGGGTTCATACTCAAAGCCCATGATCAATAGATCTGCACTTTCACTATTGATCTAAGCTAGCGGGCTATATTTTCTAAGAATCGGCATGTTCTACTTTTTCTAGGAAAAAAAGATAAATTCAGTTAGAGAATAATTAATGCGTGAAATCATCTTGTGAAAAGAAAGGGTTGCCTGTACCTTTAGTGGAAATGGCTCTGATACTTGTTTACACTACCTGTTGCACTATATTACATTCAAATATGATTTTACAAGGCTTGTAAAATCATATCTGAATATAATGATACAATAATTGCTTTTTGTTGAGGACACGGCCAGTTTGTTTGTACGTACCTGTAAATAAAATATACTTTGTACAAATATCAGAGTCGCTGTGACTTCTCCAATGTACGAGCACGTTCAAATGCACTTATGAATCTAAAATCTGAAAGTTTTAAACAGTCATGCTGATTCGAATTTATAGGACAACTTTACGTAGCGGCTAGTCATAATGCATTTAATGTTTTGATAATGTACGCATTTAATTAGCAACCTCAATTAAACACAGTTGATGGCATAATTACTGCAGTGATCGAATTCTAAAGTCAAGACCTTTCTTTATAATTGAAATTATAATATTCTCGGCTATTTTCATTTCTATCAATTTATCTTTTATCTGAACCAATCAGACGCGTTTGTCGAAAGGGTCGAGACTTCAGATTTTGAGTAAAATTATCTTTCTTTAGAATTTTAATTTAGTCATATTATGACGTAAGACCATTAGCATGTTTAAACTGCGAAATTATGGGAAAAAAATTGCCCGGGCCGGTAATCGTATTTTCTTATTCATATACTGTGAATTCATTTAAATTCGCTAGCATGAAATTGCGCCAAACGGCAAAAAGGCAGTTTTGCTCGGGCTTTAATTAGCCCAATTTCACTTTTTTTTTCATAAATCGCATTGTCCGGTATAAAATACAGTTCAAGTTGCAAACACATTTTTGTTTTTGTTTTATTTTTCCAAGTGGCCCAGTTTTTGATCCAAGTTAACCCATTTTAAAAGCTGAACTAGATTTCAACATTTCAATCATTCTGACCAAAGTTCATGAAAATCAGTTGAAAAACTTCAACCTCTATCACATATTCAAAGCTTTCCTTTGATTTAACCAGATGACCTAGTTTTTAATTCCAGTTAACCCATATTCAAATTTATCCTAGATTTTATCCAGACAAATATTCTCATTCTCATCAAATTTCATACGATAAAGTGTAAAATGCAGTTCCTGCATTGCATTGATAAGATATTTCTTTAATTTGACATAGTGACCTAGTTTTTGACCCCATATAATACATTTTCTTACTTGACCTAGAATTAAATAAGACAACCAACCATTTTGACTAAATTTCATGAAGGTCAATTGAAAAATACAGCCTCTATTGCATACACAAGCTAAATGTTGACAGAGAGACAGACAGACGACTGACGACGGACATCGAGTGATCACAATAACTCACCTGAGCAAAAAAAGTAAACATAATGTACAACTATTCAAAATTTACAATTATAACTTCGTGAAAAACATATGTATATCAAATGGAACAGTAACTTTATATTATTCCAAATGAGGACAACTCAAAATAAATGTTAAAACGTTTAAATTAGGAACACAGAGCTCTGTTCATGCAACACAGAGCTATCTCCTTAGCGACATGTCTATCTCCTTAACGAGCTATCTCTCGCAATAAAAAGTGAATAATTTTACTCCCGAACCATTTTCGGTACATATTTTATTTCCAAATGCATTGTATAGTTTACAGCTATCTCACGCCTACTCGGTTTGCTTCTTAATATTAGTTAAAATGTAAACATTTAACATTGAAAGTGCTTTCATGACGATATGACCAAATTTACTGCAAAATCAGCTTGTTGGTAAACATCACCACGACCACAAATTAAGAATGAATTAGCAAACATAAAGTTCTCTGTAAAGTTAAATCATATCTACATCGCCTACCATTCCCCGATTTTTGATATTCGATACACTGCTTTTGAAATTGCAAAAAATATGATGTCACTCACTTTTGTTGATGTTCTTTTATCGCGACGTGCACTACCTCGGAAGTTGCGACAGAGCAGTTTACCATATACCTCTTAAAGAGGTAGCTCTGTAGTTTACCAGGCGTGTATTTGGGTACACATGTGTGACTTTTCGAAATAGTAACATTAGTTGATATATATATAGTATTGTTTTTATCTGAGTAGCATGCTGCATTTGTTGTTGTACACTCAGCATTGTCTTAACACTGTTTCATCATGTGTATCAGGGTTGTCATCACATGCATATCATATGATTTGATATGAAAATTAACTTGAAACTTAAAACAAATACTCTCATTAGACCTAAATTTTAGTGATTTGGAGCCCAAATATTTCAACCAAATACTAAACAATCAGTATTTTGAGCAACCTGTTCTATGTTTAAAAATTGTTTTTCCAACAAATTCAATTTCCTGTGCGTAATTTTAGAAAAAAACTCTTTCAGATTTTAAATGAAGATGAGGGCTGGTTCCCTATTTTTATCTTTGAGACTGGTCCCGCTGTTAAGTTTGCAAAGTGCAGGATTCGATATAACAACCCCGATGCGGATGGAAGTTTTTTGTTGGAAGAGATATGTCTGTAAGTATATAAAAATCTTTATGCGACATTTTAATACATTAATGTAAAACTTTCTAATTAAGAAAAAATAACTGATAAAAGTTTGAACAAATTATAACACTATTGTTCGTGGTTCAGTCATAACAATAGTTTACATATTTTCATTTCTTTGGAACAATGAGATGAATACTCCTATAGAAATATTTCTCTTTACAGCTCTACTTCTTCCAGTAAAAGCACTATGCGGACTGTTCATAATGTATCAACCGCCGTTTAGACTATGAAACATAATTTTCAAAATGTGAACATTCTACATATCTATCAACGTACATGATCGAGGCTTTCTATCTAAATGTTTTTTTGAAATACAGCATATATACACAAAATGTTAAATACGTCTGCTAGGTTAGTATGACAATAGGATAATGAAAAAAAAATGTTTGATGAAGGAGGTCAACCTATTTGTTGTACTAATTTGTTAGGTATAGGCTAAGTTTTGAAGCTCGCTATTAGACTATGTTAGCACAAAGGCGGATACTCCGTCACAACACCTGTTACCATTATTGATGTTTACGGGCATCTATCATCTTTTGCCACCATATTTCGATTCTGGTGTCACTTTCCCTTAGAAATGGTATGTGAACTGTTACAAATACTGTATAAGACAGCAACTATTTCTTCAGTATGAAATATACATATTTATTTCTGACTAAATCTCAAATTCAGGAAATAGTTTAGAGAGAAATAATTATAATAATTATTGTGCGCATGTCTCACGGATGACGCCAAAACGACAAGGCAGTCTGAAAGACATCTAAATCCCCCGCCACTGCTATGGATAGTGAAAGGGTAAACCTTTGATTTTAGCTGTGACCTTGACCTTGAACTGACATGGCTGACTCATGAATTCTGCACAACGTCTTGATGAGGTGATCATTTGACCCAAGTTTATGAAAAGCCTTCAAGCGGTTTAGGAGATACAAAGCTGAAACCTTTGACCTTCAGTTGTGACCTTGACCTTGAGTTGACATGGCTGACTAATGAGTTCTTGATGAGGTGAACATTTGATCCAAGTTTCATGAAAATCCTTCAAGGTGTTTAGAAGATATAGAGCGGACACAAAATGGAAGGCTCAAAACATTTGACCCTAAGTTGTGACCTTGACCTTGAATCGGCATGGCTGACTCATGGGTTCTGCACATCGTCTTGATGAGGTGATCATTTGACCCAAGTTTTATATAATTCCTCCAAGGGGTTTATGAGATATAGAGCGGACACAAAATGGCAGGCGCAAACCTTTGACCTTGAGTTGTGACCTTGACCTTGAGCCGACAAGGCTGACTCATGGGTTCTGCACATCGTCGTGATGAGGTGATCATTTGACCCAAGTTTCATGAAAATCCTTCAAGGGGTTTAGGAGATATGGACCGGACACGATTTTGTTACGGACGGAAGGACGGACGCAGACCATTCCTATAATCCCTCCGATAAAAAACACAATAACTCAACAAATAGATATTTAGATAAGATATTTGTCGTGTTGACGTCCCGCCAAATAAGGTTTTAGTGTCGGCGGGGCGAAGTCATGACAACATTAAAAATTTGAACATCATATATTTTTTAAAAATTGGCGTCAATGGGAAAATCACAATTTTGATATTTTTTCGCCAATAGATTTTTTTTCTACCGTCTAGATTTTAAAGAAACTTCTCACGGTCGTGAATGTACATAATATCGAGGGCTCAGAGCGAAACTAGTCTATCTCCTTCTATTTCTATATACACTTAGACTAGTTCCGCTCTGAACCCTCGATATATTATTATGGTCTATAAAATGGTGAAATAAAAGGTACAGGTCCGTGTGCTTGTTTTTGAGATTATTTGCCCATGATGAAAACGATCCGCCCATTACACGTCGATGACTCTCAATTATACCTATCCAATAAGCCGATAGAGGCTGTGGCTAGAAGTGAGGCCTTGCGTCGCATTGAGAGCTGTCTTGCTGAAATTGTCTCGTGGATGCATAGCAACATGCTGAAACTCAGTGCTGATAAAACGGAAGTAATGCTATTCATATCAAAGCGTAACTCCAAGTACATTGATGACCTCTCTGTGAAGGTCGGTGATAAAGTCCACAAAATGTGTTAGGAATCTTGGCGCAATATTTGACAACAGTATGGATATGGAACAAAAAGTCAACTCTGTGTGCCGGGCTGGATATGCACAACTACGCAGAATAGGTCACGTCAGACGGTATCTTACCAGTGATACTACAAAGACCCTTATCAACTGCCTGGTAACTTCACGGTTAGACTACTGTAATGCCTTGTTAAGTGGTATCCCAAACAGCACACTTAACAGGTTGCAACATGTCCAGAACACGGCACTCCTTTCCCGTAAAGATCAGGGAAGCTGACACGCTAGCTGCTTTCAAAAGCCTGCTAAAAACCCACTTCTTTGTACAATATATTGTGAACTGACCGATACATTGATGTCTTTTTTCTTCATCATAAAACAGCGTAGAACAGTATTTTATCCTAGGGTCACTTAAATACTTTTAAATATGTATGTAGGTTTATCTTGTTTAATCTATACGTTTTACATTCATGATTTTCGTTAATGTGGAATGCATTATTTTGTATGCGTATTTGTTTGTTTTTTTTTTGTTTTTTTTGTGGGGAGGGGGTGGGGGGGTGCAATTTATTCTGTAAAGCACTTTTGAACGTGTACATGTGCATGAAAAGAGTGCTATATAAATGTGTTATAATAAATAAAAATAGATAAATATTAAGACCTCGTTGGAATTAGTTAGCATGACAAACGTGTTAATAACATCTTGTATCTTTAGAAAGAGAATAACATTTCATAAATCTGCTCACAGGTTACCATTAGTTCATAAAGTGTTTTTCATCTCAGTTTACCGAAACCCATCTTAATTTATTCTACGTTATCCGGATAAACGAATATACGCCATTACTCCAAACGTGATCAACTACCTATTAACACAAAATGAAATTAACAATGCTTTAATCATCACAACGATATCATGTTGACGTCACGTCGACGTATTATTTAGCACAATGTACGCATCGAGAAATAGCGCTTTCAAATTTGATCAATTATTTTGCTTTAAAACATGTTTAAAAAGAACAAACTGTCTTAATTAATATACACACTCTGAGTTGTTTATTAGCTGTGCAGAATAATTCGCCCTCATTTGCGCCTTAATGAAACTATTCCGCAAAACGTATTATCATTTCCGGCCAAGGCGTGTATAAACAAAGGAGCGTGACGACTTACCATTTGGCGCCATACATGACAGTTCTGCCATATTTTAGATATATTAGAAACGAAATAATTTATCGCAAAACAAAAACCTTGAACAATTACTTCGTATATTTTATGTAAACACAGAATTAAGAAGTTTATGCATAATATTGTCCGTAAGTATTGATATTGCACTCATTAATCTTCGCCAATATTTTCGGACGTTTTCGTTATTTTACGCGATATTAATCGAAATAACCGATAAATCACTGTTAACCGTTAATCAATGGCACGGTGGCGTATTGGTGGGATCTCCAACTTCTATGCGCGTTACTATGGTTTCGAATACAGTTTAGGCCATTTTTTTAATTCAATATAACGTAATTGTGTCGATATTACTTTTGTTCTTACTGTAATTTACGATTCTTTTTTCTTTTTTGTGTACTGACGCCAGATCCTTGAATTGTCTTTTGAAGAACGAACACTTGCCGGTCACTAAGATTTTAGTCGACGTTTTTAGAACGGTTTACTGACATGTACTTAGAAGAATGTTAAATAGTAGAGTATTTCTTTCAATAATAAATGTGACAATTTTCCGGTCTATCAAGTTTACAGAAGAAATAGAAACAATATATGAGCCGCGCCATGAGAAAACCAACATAGTGGGTTTGCGACCAGCATGGATCCAGACCAGCCTGCGCATCCGCACAGTCTGGTCAGGATCCATGCTGTTCGCTTTTAAAGCCTAATGGAATTGGAGAAACTGTTAGCGAACAGCATGGATCCTGGCCAGACTGTGCGGATGCGCAGGCTGGTCTGGATCCATGCTGGTCGCAAACCCACTGTGTTGGTTTTCCCATGGCACGGCTCATATGAGCAGACAGAGGACTTGAACCAACAACCCTGAGACGCTTTGTACGCACAGCTATATCTGCACATGTTAAGAAATGTATATTACTGGTTTTTCAATAGTTATATCGCTATTTAGGTTCTGAGTCCGAATATTCATGAGTGCCAGGTCAATACTTACGGACAATATAACGGTTTTATGCGTTAGGTTTATAATAGTACACACTGTATACATGTTTAAAACACGGTTGTGACGTAATCCTTTGTTAGTTTTTTCCGTTATATAGGTTATTGTACCGATACCGCTATATACACACGATTATTTTATTATAACTACCCATTATTAACCTGTAACTGACCATTCTTGAAATAATGGATACTTTAAGAATGGACAGTTATCAGGTAATGGACATGTATAGTAACAACCTTGTGCGTTGAGAGGTGTGAGTACATCAACCTATGAAACTTAAAAAAAATCGAAATATAAACAGCAGCGTTTTACAGAAATTGTAGCTGCAATAAAAAGTCTGAAGGGGAACGTTTGACTTTAGCCAAAATCGGCCCCAAAGTTATCAGAAAAATTAAAATCAAAGACTATGCCAAAAGTAGTTACAGATAATTAGTTCACATCTGCCTGGTATGGCATTTTCGGCCTAAAACAGCTGAAATTAGGCAAGTACGTAATGCACAAAAATATCCTTTTCCTTTGCTGCAGACCTAGCTTTCTCATGCAGTGTGGGCGTAAAATTGGTTAAAGATTTTGCCAGACATTTATTGAAATCCTACCCAGAAATGTGCAATTTCACCTTTCTACTACAAAGTCAAAAAAAACAACGAAAACAAATTCCCGAAACTTTTACTATACGTTTTGATATTACGAGAAAAATTGACCTTCATGATCTCATTAAAATGATACGGCTTTCTTGTAGTAACAATATTATTTATTGTAATAGCGAAATATTTTCTCGTAAAACGAGATAGGAAGTCGTCATAACGAGGAAAGATCTTGTATATACGGGTAATGTTTTTGTAATAATGATAGAAACTCTCGTAATTACGGCATAAGACTCTCATTTTTTCCAAATGTTGTGGTTTTGGAGATTGCTGTCAAAATTCCATTTTCTGTTTCGGAAAACGCCACATGCATTATCACTGTACATGGTTTCATGACTCTAGGTGAAATATTTTTAAGATATATGCAACAAAAACTTTTACGTGTATTTTTCACTAAGTCAACGACCATTACTCTGGTCTGTCTGAGTGACTTCACATGCGATGTTATGTTTTTTATGGCCCTAGGTCTAATACGTTTTAAGATACGTGCGAAACAAACTTACATGTACTTTTATGATATATGTTTGACTAAGTCAAGGTCACAACTGTGGTCTGGCTGAATAAAATCTCTCACAAAGCCCCAGGTGCACAACTCCACGTGCTGAATAATATTCCTGTAATGTTTCATAATCCCAGGTCAAATACTTTTTGAGATACATGCAACACAAACTTTAAGGCCATTTTTATGCATGTTTTTTACTAGGTCAAGAACCATAACTCTGACCTAGCTGTGGGAGATCCAAATTAAAACACAGGTGCAAAACTTCACATGCTGAATAACAGTCCTGTGAGGTTTGATGACTCTGTGTCAAATATCTTTTTGAGATATGCATGACCCGCATTCGGACGGACAGACGGACGGACAGGGGCAGCTCTAAGAACCCCGCCACTCAAAAGAAGCTTTTGCAGAAAGTTCAAGTCAAGCAGAAAGATTTTCCTTCCTAGCATGATAGTAAAACAGAATTTCAACAGAATACAAAAAATTTCATAAATTAAGCGATTGTTATGGTAAAACATCATTTTCTGGGAATGTCTGTTTCGTGGTTTGATTAAAAATACTATAAAATTTGAAAAAATACATACGTTTAAGATTGTCTCCACCTGGACCTGTCATTGCATTAAATTGCTTGACTTATATAAAACTGCAAACTCAGCATGGACAAAACATGGGCAACTACTGACAAACGTATCATAAGGCCAAGTTAAATTTAAGTTTTGTAAAGGCACTTCAAAACATTTAAATGCATCAAAACGAAATTTTTTAAAAAACTTTTCTAAGAATGAGCACTGAATGTCAACAATGTTTGAAAAATCTTTAATTTGCAATAAACCGTTATATGCAATTTAATTTTAGCTCCGTCTGACTTGTTTATAGGTCAGTACAGAGACACAAATCAATAAATTGTCTTTGCCTTAAAGAGGACAATAACACAGAAATTTTACAATATCACGAAAATATTGACTTTTTCGTGAGGACCATGTTTTAAGTATAGGATAGACAACGAGTGCCGTTGTCTACGGGATATATACAACGAGCAAAGCGAGTTGTATATATTTCGTAGACAACGGCACGAGTTGTCTATCCGACTAAGACCACGTGACATAAAAACTGCAATTATTGAAAACTGTCCCACGCGTTCTATAGAAATTAGGATTATACCCGTGTTTTTATAGTCATTGTACCGTAAGCGCTTATTTGTCAGTAGGGCATATGAAGAATGCAGATTAATTTGTATAAATTAAGCTTTATCCAAATACAGTAAACCTCACTTATAAGGAACTCGGATATAAGGAACACTCGGTTATAAGGAACGGTTTTCAATTCCCCGATCTAGTTCCTTCTTTATTCAATGTAAAAATCCTCGGTTATAGGGAACTCGGTTATAAGGAACACTCGGTTATAAGGAACACTTTTTCTAGTCCCAAAGTACGAAATTCAATGGAAAACCCCTCGGTTATAGCGAACAGACATAAAGAATAAAAATTACTGAAAACTGGAAATAAACAGGGGAATCGCTGATGATGTCAGAGTAACGTCGGCACTTTCACGCGCTTTTATACATATTATTTCATTTCTATGATCTTTAGTTTGTTATTTCGCGGATATGATAAAAAGAAAATAAATAATATGACCATTACTCGAGATTGTGTTTGAGAGCCACATGTATTAGGTATTTCATGTTAACAACAGTAAACGAAAATCAGTCGTGGACACGGTCATGTCATACTATCCTAAATAAATGTGTTAATTACGCGTGATTAACAATAGCAAACAATCTAGTTTATTAAATTTCCAATTGTAAAAATTATAGCAGGTGCTAAAATGGACAGTAGCAAAACTATAGGTATAATTTACACTTTAGTCCGTATGTATGGCGCCGTTGTCTATTCGTAATGCACTGTATGTCATAAACACCCTACTTTTAAATTTTAATTAGTACCCTAATTTAACATTTTTGTATGAATTATTTGAACATTTATTTTATATTAGTATTGATGCCTTTTCACATAACATGCTGCCGAGCAAGGTAAGGGCTGCAACATATCATATAATCAAAATCAAACGTCGGTATGTTCGCTATACAAATTGTGTTCGTTACACAAACCTCGGTTACAAGGAATTAGTTCGCTATACGGATATAAGGAACCTCGGTTATAAGGAACAATTTTTAGAGGTCCCAAGCTGTTCCTTATAAGCGAGGTTTACTGTACCGGATTTACTAAAATTTGACGTTCATTAACACTTTGAGTCAATTGCAATCGCAAGTGCTAAACAGTGAAATATGGAATTCCCCAAAATAATCAAAATTGAACTGCTGAACAATAAGTTTTTGTGAGGACTTGCATGTTGGCGAAACACGTTGACAGATACGTTGATTAAGAAGATAGCCAGGTTCCGAAACTACAAAAAAAGCTGACAGCTAATCGGAGGTAAACATGTTGGATAAAAAAATTACTGTTATTTGAAGTAATCTGGTATTTTAAGTATGGACTAGTGCTTACTGGTAATATATTATCAAATTCTATTTGAAATCACTTTCAGCAATCGGTATAAAATGACAAAATAATTGTGGTTAGATTTATTTTTGTTCCTATAAGAACACTTGGGAACCTTGTTTATTTATTTATTTATTTATTTATCAGGATATAGTTAATGCGTAGATGTTCGTAGGAATACGAACCAATATTACTATATCGTGCCTTTCTTGTAAGAATGTTATAGTTGTTCTACTTTCTAACAGGGCCAAGTTGTTCGAAACTTTAATGGGCTGTTAAACTAACCGCCTGTTAAATTTCGATTCAACATACTAGTCTTGGTGGGTGGGAAACACTAGTATGATGTTTTAAGTTTACTGTAAAGATGATTTGGTGTTTATAATCCTTACCAAGTACATTTGTTTTTCCAAGATTTCTAAACTGTCGAAATATAACTCTAAAAGTTAATCGACGGTGAGCTCAGTCGCCTGTTCAAGTTTCGAACAACTGGATCTAGTTGTTTGCAAATGTAAGGATCGTGCTGACATGTCTTTTTTATAACAGTTGAACCTAAAAAGTTACAACTGTTGGAAACGTTTCAGTGAATGTGTGAATTACTTATTTACCCAGTTTGTTCTAAACTACAAATAGGCATGGGATGGGGTTTCTTGTAATTTAATTTGATTTTTACAAGTCTTGTATTTCAGTCATGTGAACCCTTTTATTGATAGCCAATAGCATGGGGTCAACTGAATTTATCACCTAGCACAGGCACCTGAAATTCTATCAATAATCAAGCCAACACAAGTATGAATAAAAATGTCCCTCTACGACGGTGAAAAACTGTGTTTTTTATTTAGAGAGGGGGTCTTTTTTATTCAGACTTGTGTTGGCTTGATTATTGATAGAATTTCAGGTTCCTGTGCTCCAAGTCAGTCTTATTTTTATCCCATTTATAACTGGTGAGAATATTGCAAGGTCATTTTACTCCGGCGTTAGCCTGTATTGTTAGATTGTAAATTGACACGAAATTCACGCGTTTTTTGCCCCAGTTTCCCCCCGATATATATGCAACGCTACTGTTGTATATGAAATATAGACGGGTACTAGTCTGCTTTGCGATTGGCTATTTACGGATTATCGTGGTGTAAGTCAGAGAAAAACTATGTGAAAGAATGGAAAATCTCGGCGCATAGCGCCTCGATTTGTCCATTCTTTCATATAATGGACAGTTTTCGACTTTTCGACTTTACATAGAAAAGCACAGTATACAGGCCATTTGTAACCCGACACCTATATAATGCCATGTAGTTTGATTATTTGTGAATATAAATAATTTAACACATTAGACTTACTTCCACATAATTCAGTCCCAATTGATAAACATTTAGGTATAAAACTTAACAAATAAAAAATGTCACAGTAAAATCCGAATTCAGAAAAAATGGCATACCGCAAAATTCTAGCAATGTGAAATGTCACTGAATCACAGAATAGTTTGTACGTCCGAGCAATTAATACTTCGGTTCTCACAACATGCATACAACTCTGCCTCATCAACATAAAATAGTTCCGGATGACCCATTGGGGAATATTCCTCCATTACTGCACAAGGCCAAAGACTCGGGCAACCTGTAAAAAAAGTCACTCAATATTAAAATCCACTGATAAATGTACCCTTGTATTATAATTTATTGTGAATAGATTTATTTTGTTAATATTTGCAATTAAAATATCTTTATATAAATAAACTCAATATTAAAATTTCACTGATAAATGTACATTTGTATTATAATGTATTGTGAATATATTCATTTTGTAAATATTTGCAGTCAAAATATCTTTATATAAATAAAATCCGATTTACTAATAAACTTTAAAATGCGGCAGTTGACCTCAATACAATCGACACTGTTTATTTTCCAATACAGGTAAATCCAATACTTGCTTTATAATGGATCTATGACAGATTATCTTTGAACACCCCTGGACTTACTCGACTCAACTGCCACATTATCAAAGCTTATTAGTACTTACTTGTCAGGGTGCAACATGCCGACTGCGCAACCTCTCTCTTGAATATTCATCCTAACCACTGCAATTTTAATAACTACATTATGCCGAGTTTTTTTTTCAGGGTGAATAGAATTCTAGAATAACTAAATGAAAATAGAAATCGATATTTTTACTTACCAACATTTCCTCGTGTAAAGTGTTGAAATCGTGCACGTACCAGGATCGTCATGGTTAAAAGATTTTATAATTTCTGAACAGCTTATACAGCCAAACAATTTTATCTATAGTTTCAAACTTATACATTGAACTGTATTTGAGAAAACGGAATTGAAAAAGTGTCGGGTTAAAAATGGCCGTATAAGTGTAAGGGTGTACTACCATTAAAATACTCATCTGGTTGTTCTTTAACAATCATCTGCTATTGTATGACATTTAATAATGAACGTAACTCTATATCCAAACTTAATTCATATATTTAAGTTCATTGGATTTCTTTAACTATTTCAGTAATCTGGAAAGCCAGATGTGTACAGACTTTACCGAACAGTCAACGCTGAGGACGAATGTGGCAGAGTAATATTGCGGAGAGGTAATAACATTGTCAAAAATAGACTTGAATGCAAGAATGAAAATAGATACAGATGATTAAATTAGTGTATACATATACATGAAGTTGAAACAAATAACACTTATTACTTATGGAAAACCTTCAGCTTTAAAGTGTTTTAGTTGAATTTAATGAAGTTTTTACGATGTAGTAAATTTCATTTTCAATAGTATTATTTGTCCTGGTCCTATTTATTCAAATTTATTAACTATTTATCTCCCATATAAAATTGATAAAAATCAACAAGTAACAAGTAATCAAGTCACGTTTTATTCTGCAATATTATCAGTATATCTTTATCTTAAAATACGTTTTTCACGTTTTGTAAGGTAATCTAGTTTTCTACAGTTTTTGTTTTAGTTTTGTATTTTTCTTCATACGGCTTTCATCCTTCTTTCTATTTTCTTATATCAAAACATGCTTTTGGCCTCGGTGAATATCATCTTGGACAGGTCTTTAAACTTGGATATTCACCTTATCATTATACAATAACTCTTTAATATCTAAAATTCTATCGGCGCTTCTTTTATGTCACAAATTGTTTTTCCGTTAGGTGATACAAATGAAGAGACGTATTACAGCCAGGATTTAAATCAGTACTTTTGGTGGGACATTTGTGACGGTAAGAACGCGGCCGGAGAATGTGAACAAGGGCACTTCATCGACCTAGCTATCAGATCGAACAGATTAGTCGGTGAGTAAAACACATGAACGTACATAAAACGACTTAAATCTTTTCACACTGTCTAAATTTATTGCAACAACAGACATATCAAAGATGTTTTATTATAATGTCATGAGGAAATTCTGAAATGGTAAGGACTTTTAAGATTTTTGTAATCATTTCACCAAATTGATACAATACGAATTATCTTGAAAAAGTAAATTGTGGCTCTGTTATATACTTAAATAGAGTATTTTCTGACAATTAAATCCTTATTTACTTTAAATATTAGAAGATAAGTATTCGCAATATTTTTATGATATCACCTATCACTTTGTTTTACTCTGATAGTGCACGGTTACAACCATCACAGATAGGACTGTTCTTCAATGAATTTCTTGTAACGCTCTCTATTCAGCAGATAGGCGAATTGTCGATATTGGTTCTGCATTACACTGTACCCTTTTAGCTCATATGAACACGAATTGCTTGGGGTGAACTGTTGTGATCACTCACCGTCCGTCGTACGTCGTCCGTCCGTACCTCCAACTGTCCATACTTTTTTCAAATGATTTTTCTTCTAAAAACATTAGATGGAAGTTGATGAAAATTGGCTGGGATGTTTCTTGGACAGTTTTCAAAAATATTTCATGCAGAACTAAGGTTGCCATTGCCACGAAATTGGAAAACTTTGAAAATCTTCCACTTAGAACACTCAGTCAGATTTCAAAATTGTTAAGAAATTTTCCTGTTTCATATTAATTTCACAGGAATGATCTTTGTTTGACCAAGATTGATCTTTTTTTCCGATTCGTAAATACGCATTGCTGCAAGGGGGCATTTTGGAAAAATAATACTAAATAGGTAATCAAGCATCATTTCCGGACTAGTCGGACAATGGCGGAAAGAAAAGATCCTAAAATGTTTTCCCTGTTAAAGGGGTATTTTCATGTTTTATGTAAGCCACTTTTTGTTTTTATTTCATTGTGGACCTATACTTGACATTTTGGAAGCATTTTAATGAGATATTTTGCATTTAACGAGATGTAAACAAACCTTATTACTCATGTGTTCATACTCACATTTTAGCTGTCAGAATGGAAGATTTTCCATAGTATTGACCTGCCAGACAAGAAATCTGTCTTAGAAGATACATGAAGCCTACTTTTCTTCGTGTTTTTGTTGTTGTCGTTTAAGAACATAAGGCTATGTGTTACAGCTCTCAGAAGAGCGTTAATTTCTTATAGATCAACTGTACAGCCTGTACACTTTTCCTCTTTGTATAGTAAGACATTTAAAAATCTTCTTGTCAGAAACTACTTGTCTGATTTTCATATAATTTCACACAAGTATTTCGTGGGCGACCCACTATCAAGATTGTCCAAGTAATTCTGTTTCGTTAAAACATGGCCGTAAAAGGGCGTGTTTACACTTCACAATATTTATTTAATGGGAATTGTAAATCTAGAGGTCACAGTTTGGGCCCAATCGCTCAGAATATTTGCCTCAATAAAGTCTAGAAAAATTCGAAACTTGATAATCTAGTTTTAAAACCTATGTCATTAGATAAAATCAAAAACACCATAGAAGACACATTTTCTGCTTGATTTTCATAAAACTTTGTTTTGTCTCTATCAACTCTTAGTCAAGTCTGAAAATTTACTTAAGGGTAAAAACGAGATCAATATGTCAAATCATAGAAAAACATTTTTAACACACAGGATGCCACACATTTTACATGATCTTCACAAAAGTTTGTCAGATTGTTTGTCTCTATGAAATCTAGGTATCGAAAATACCTGCCGTCAGAAACGATGTCAAATCATACAAAAATCCTTGTAAACAATCTAGAGGCAACATTTTCTCTTCCTGTTCTTCATAATTATTCGCCAGGATATTTGTCTCCATGGCAGATGAAGTTCGAAACTTAGTTTACTTGATGACAAACTACAGGGTCACCGGCTGAATCACTGAATAACCTTGTTAACACTCCTTGGATTCTGTGTTATTAATTTTCTGGTCCACTCAATGTTCATGGGTAATAGAGTTCCGCTTGTAATAGAGTTCCACTTAAGCCTGTGATAGGGGGCGTGAAGGGTGTTGCACTTTCCACTACCTCTCATGAAAAGATTCAATTAAACCAAGTCTGCTATTATTTTGCTTGGTTGCATTCTATGCTTCAAAAGGATCTTTCAGATTTTATTCTTCATACAACTTTGCTATAATGTTTGTCTCTATGAATTTGTGCTAAGTTCGAAACTTGGTTATTAAAGATGAAACCTAGGTAACGGTCAGATCATTGATAAACCTTGTTAACATTCTAGAGACCACATTTTCTCCCTTATCTTCATAAAAATTGTTACAAAACTTGTCTCAGTGGAATCTAGGGAACATTCAGGTGAGAGATTAAGGGCCATCTTGATCCTCTTGTTTATTTCATGATGTAGATACAGAAAATGGCCGTGTTCCTGACTTGACGTCACTACCATGGGATTTGTTTGCTGCAGATTTGAAAAATATTTATGGCAGAGATTTCAGGGATCAAGAAGTACGATATGCTGAACTCGGACAAGGTATAAACAAGTGGTAGTTTGAAACTGGTTCGTTTCATGTAAGAGTTCTGTGCTACAACCTTTCGTTGTTTTCAGTATGTAATCTGTATCGTGGCTGGCAGCATCATATTGGGTTCAACATCCGCTCTGGCCGTTGAACTCTTGTACCAGGTGAAGATATCTAGTTAAATATTAGATTGAGAATGTCTTCGGCACTGTTATGACGCCATTACAGCTAGAAAGACACCATACTATTTCAGTTGTGTTAGTTTGACTAAAATCCATCAAAATTCCATAACCGTTAGAATTACGTAATTCAAAACAGTAAAGAATAGAAATCGTCAATTTTGCTTATCTCAAAAGTTACACAATGATATTTCATTTTTTTTTCAGAATGTACACAATAGAAAGATTACTATCTCGTTAAGGTATGCAAGGATATGATTGCGAAGAAGACTTGTTTGGATAAAGTAGCCTGACCTCTATATTCGCGAATAACTAATCACTGTTTGTAATACTTAAAGGATTTCCGAAAATGGCTTTAAAATTAAAAGAATATATATGTCTTTGCTGGAACTACTCTCAGTCTTATTATATGGAACGGTCCCTTGTGCTTTTTGCTTTTTTTAAATTTTCAATATTTTGCGATTTTTAAATGTTTCAATTTTGAAATTGACTCGAGGTTTATATGTTATGGTATCGTTCTAAAGCCACACTGTTTAACATTTGAGTAATAACAACCGCGACTTTTAATTTACAAGAAGCTTTATTTTGTGAAAACGCCTAGTACTTCTACAATATATTCAACTAAAAGAAGTATTAAAAGGAAAGATAGTATTTATATATCATGTATATCAAGCTTTTTCGATATCACATCGACGCAAGTTATTCATCGATTTGACTAGGTACACGGTTATTTCGCACGGGAAATGCTCTTTTGAATGTAACAATTTAATTCATTGTGGAAGATTCAAGAAATTGCAAATTCAATTTTTGGGGTTTTACCCAAAATGATTATTTCCAAGTAATTGAAAAAATAAACGGCCAGACAAACTCAAAGGCGAAAATAAAACAACCCTTTTGTTTGTTTGTTTTGTGTTTAACGCCGTTTTTCAACAATATTTCAGTCATGTAACGGCGGGCAGTCAACCTAACCAGTGTTCCTGGATTCTGTACCAGTACAAACCTGTTCTCAGCAAGTAACTGCCAACTTCCCCACATGAATCAGAGGTGGAGGACTAATGATATCAGACACAATGTCGTTCATCAAATAGTCACGGAGAACAAACGCCCCGCCCGAGGATCGAACTCGCGACCCCGAGATCCGTAGACCAACGCTCTTACCTTTTTGAGCTAAGCGGGCGGGCTGTTGCATGACTAATCCAAACTGTATGCCAATTCCTTCTCATCGCAACAGTATGTAAACTTTGCAACATTCTTATTAAATCTTGCCTTGTATTAGATGTTGATCAAACTTAATAATATATTGCAACTGCAAAGTTTCCTAGTAGGCTGTTGATAAATGCTACGTGACGCAATCATTGATTTGAATCTTAAAGGTTAAAGATTAGCAACACTATCACGATTGAAGTCCGAAAACCCCATGTAGAAAAAAAGGATGACGGTAACATAGTGAAAATGTATGACATTCTTGTTTATTAACCACAACAGAACCAGGCAAAATACTTGTTGTGACCAAACCTAATGTAGTTACATGTTTGACTGCATGTTTGACTGCATGTACCCGCTTGATTGTCATTTAGTATTTTGACGACACGCTGATTTTCAATACAGGAACCAGTCTTGCTGTATTTCGCTTCTTACAGCTATTTCCTTCCATTAAAGACAAACAAATAAAACTATATTTAAAACGTATAAATGCAATAATTACTGTGTACAACATATATGTTTTAGCTCGATTACTGATTGTTGAAAATAAGTACTTTCGGTTAAGGTAGGCAATGGTGTATGCACTGGACATGGATATATTCTTACCGAGGGGAATTCAAAGCTATTAAAAAGAGGAAAAAACATGGATTTGATATATAAACGACAGACGCAAATTAAATCATGGAATAGGTCAGATAAAAATATTTGGAATACGTGAAATCTTTATGTTACTTAATTCTTATAATTATTATAATATCATTATTATTATATTATCTGTTGTTTTAAATACTGCCTACTAGGTAGAATCTACAGCACATTGGATCCTTGTCCTGTTATAAATGATAATGCAACAATATGCTTGCAATACCTTATTCTTTACATGCAGTTTAGGTTCAGACGAAGAAATTGTTCATTTACTTTTCATTAGGTTAGGGTGACAAATTTTTAATGAACGTAACTGTAATAGCCCCCATGTATGATATAGATACATGATAGATATTTGAACTCGTTACTCACGTTGACATTATAAAGTTACATTCATTGAAATTTGTCAAACGCGTGGTAGCTGTGACCTCTGCATTATACAGCCAACGTGAATAACGACTTCAGATCCTTATCATGTTTCTATATCATACATCGGGACTATTACGGTTACATAATGCAGGGGTCACAGCTATCGCAAACTTCTCTGTATAGTAGTTAAATGAAGTTTAATTATGATAAAATAGTCCGTCATGACAACACGTCAGTGAAACTATCTTATGTTCAGAGAAGTTATGATCAATTGTCAGATATTAAGTAAGTAAATTTCCTTATGTGTGTTATCTTATCCCTTTGCTTTCTACTGTCATCATATATTATGCTGAAAAAATGTTGCTCAGGTCAATACAATTCCCGACAGATCCAGTGAGTCGAAAGTAGACGAACGCAACGTATCAAACTGAGGGTTGCGTTTATTTAGGATACTTGCCGTTATGATAGCCGAACACCTCGAACTAATTAAAAAACACTTATTCCAGAAGTAGTAGAGTGCCCGCTTTGAGTGCGAGCGGTCGTGGATTCGCACCCTGGCCGCGTCGTACAAAGACATGAAAAAATCCTTGCCCGTGGTCATTATATTGTGTCTACGTCGTGATACTCCCGTGGAACAGCGCTATTAAGCTTTGCACTGTTCTCACTGCTACAAGCTAACACCGTCGTTTATATGACTGAAACATTTTGAAAAAAAGCTAAACCTGAACACACACACGCACACACACACGTACGCGCGCGCACACACACACACACACACACACACACACACATTAACCAATGCTGTAGAGTCATCTTAAGATACAGACAATTTGAAGCTTTACCGTCGATATGCATGTATCTTAACATGGTGTCCATCAAATTTTGATCGTGTACGACTGATCAGTTTTTACTTATTTATATTACCTTAGCTCGTAATACATGTTAGATTTTCAAATAAGGTATTTTTAAAATATGATATTTTCTAACCTAGACTGTCAACAAAGATAAAAGTTTCGACACACATATAATGTGATAAACATACTTTGCATAAGGAATGATGGGGACATGAAAGCAATTTTACTAATTTCTCATAGATTTACACTTACAATTACATTAATTGGTTGTACAACCAGGCTACACTGACAATGATTTAGTTCGAAGCATTCAAACAGTTTTACAACTTGTAATTGTTAAAGTTGTCCAATATCTATCAAAACTAGAAATTGTGTTATAATCAAAAGAAGAAGGGGATACATTTTTTTGTACTTGGTGTTTTAATGTAAGTTAAAATATCTTTCACCGAGTGGTCATAAGATGTAAAAAAAAAACTAGTGTCCACGAATGAGAGATATTTAGATCTTACATGTAAGATACAGTTTTATATCATGTATTTGCAACTACTTTTTTCTATACATTGTCGGTGTAACGCGCACTGGGCAAGATCACACGTCACAATGTTAATATTGAAAAATAGTTTAAAATTTCTTTGAGCTTTTTAAATTTCTTTTATATTTTGATATGGTGGAGCGCAAATCTTTATGTTTTTGTGGGTATTTATATATTTCTTTACTTTAATTGATGTCTATCTGGAAAATAATGTCTGATTATTTATAATGCATATTATTTTGCGTTCAAGTGTAGCTTCGTAAAAGTGAAAATTATCAAACGAAAATCCCACTGTTTTATAATGAACAATACAATCTACCGTCAACTGAAAATTTTCAAATAAGTAAATATCTTTTTGAATATGTTCACCTTAAAGATGGATTATTATAAAACAAATTCTGATGAGATCTACTTGTATGCGATTGACCTTTTTGTTCCTTTAAACATAATATATGATACGTGAAAAAGTCACAACATGTTACATGTATTCTTAGTATGTATAAAAGTCGCGATTGCTATTCTATATCTCGTTATTCTTTTGTTCGTCAATATTTTCTTTTTTTTTTTATGTTTGTAACTGCATTTCAGTGTTACGCCTTTTCCATTGTAAAACTTGTCATTCATATTTCGAATCTGGTAATCAATGTCGTATATCTCGCTTTTCTTATTGCATATTTGATATTCATATTCAAAGTTTCCTTATTCTTATGACTGATATTCAATATTTCCGAAATCATGTTGTAGAAAACGTGTCATTTGTATTCAGTCTTGAGTGTTATTGTATATCTTGTTATTCTTATTACATGTTGTTCTATATTTTAACTGCAGACGTTCGTCTTTGTAACAAGACTTTTCACTGGCAAGGTCGAGATATACGCATACATAACAATGACGAAATATATGATAAAAATAACAAACTTTACAATATGAATAAAAAACATTGAATAACAATAATAATATAGACGTATAAATTAGCAACGCTTGGCATGCCATAGTCAACTGTAAAAACAATTTAATAAAATATATTTTTATAAAAGTGGCACGTACAGATGAATATTGCAAGTGTTTTGTCAGTTCATAAGGAAGACGTTGAAAAGAAATAAAATCCAAAAATCAACAACGACAAAACAACAACAACAACAACAATAAATCTGATATTTGTTTCATCTCATTAATTTTCCTTTGTATTGTCTGTTATGATACCCCTTTAGTAAACAATATTTAAAGTTGCAATAGATTTCGGAGAATGTGCAATGTCATCTGACAAACTCTCATGAGTTCTCTAGACTGGTAGTGTAATAGTACACACCCGTTAACCGGCTGCGAGCAAGTCAGTGCGTGGCGAACTATTTTTGCCAAGATAGATCTGCATTTGGGTAAGTACATTTATTTTTGATCCAACAATCAGCTGGGTCGGACAATGTTAAAGTTCATTGTTTCTATAAAAAGTTGCATAAACGAAGAATATGCTATGTGTTTTCCGTTTAAAACCAACTTATATTTGGTACGTTATGGCGAGTTAATTGTGTGATTTTGTTGGAACAAGGCAAAAACGGACAATTAACGTGGTATATTTTATTCACTTTTCAATTTAGGGCGGTTGTATTAACGCCCTCCTTAAAACTCATGTTTGCTCTGAATAATGTTCAACTTGTAACCGACGAAAATATCCGACCAGTTATAGACTTCATACATGACACGGTCGAAAATAAAGTGTGGCGGCATTGCACAGTTAAAAAGTATTTGTGTAGCGAGCAAGTGCAGTTTTGTATCTTAAAACGGCGAAGTACTATGATGTGATGTACCCCCATTTACGAAAGTTCCACTTGAAGTTAAAACAATTATGCGATGTTTCTTTCAGGAACGCAATGCACACGCACCTGTGCTACTACTGTAATATTACAGCTTCCATATACAAGCACCTGTGATAGGTTTGATGTGTTAAAGTACAAACAACTGAAGCTTGACTGTCGTATAGGAAAAGCAGGCTATCGAACAAAAACAACTGTTTTAAAAATATTTTTCCCAAAAATTAAAATAGGTACTTTGCCAAAATTGACATTCAAACCCTTTATTTTAGCTGTATGTAAATCCCGGTATGCTCATCTTTTTGAAAATTTTTTGAGTTATTGAGGAAATGCAGATTAAACGCATAAAATACCCTCATATTTTTCTGTATTTCTAACAAAATTTCCCAAAGAAAATTTCTTTAAATCTGTTCATAATAAAAAGTTGATATTTTATAAACTTCAGTAATTTATGTTTTTATCCCCAAAAACCACTATAAGGGGCCCAAAATTGTCAATTTAACCCGCCCCAAAGTAGTTAGATTTCCCGGCTATATCGGAACCCTGAAAATGAAAATAGGGGATCCAGGGCTTACCGTGAACCCCATGAAATTATATTTGGGGGGACATTACCTTTAAATAACGGACAATAGCCTTCGCACACCCCCTTTCCGACTTTATAGACGAATCATGTCTGAATTATTTTCGGAGAAATTTTGCTCGTCGAGGTAAAATTTTTTTTAAATTTTTGATGATTTTTGCATAACGATTTTTTTTTGGAAAATTTTTGTTCATTCACGAATTCTTAACATTTATTTTTCGGCAATGATTTCTATTTGGGAGTCAGGAAAATTTTAAATTACACTTTTTCAGACTTTTGTAAATTTATTTCGAAAGAGGAGTCTAAATTTTTTCTTTTAAATATAAGAGTAAAATTTTATAAAATTTTGTATCGTGATAATTGTAAAGCACGGATCAAAAACTTATTCAAACATTTTTTAATTATGGAACGCCATTACTGCTTGTATTTTTATGTAAAACTATAGGGCAATCAGTACTGGTATGAATATATTAATTGTAATTTGAATTGTGTGCCAGTCTATACCCAATCTAATTAATGTCCGTTGTAATGTTGGCTTAGATTTTATAGGGAGCCAACATCTATAACGTTTGATTTACATTGAATTTTTTAAATTTTGTAGTTGTAAATAAAGCGCTTTTATCAGTCCGAATCTAAAAGTTTCACAATACTTTCATATCATTTTTATTTAACTTTAGTTTTTTAAGAAAAAAAATTTTTTAAAAGGAAGTAATAATGACGTATTTTAATCATGTACGTTTGAACTTATAGCACTATTTTTGTATAAGAGCAGTATTTTTTAGGGCCAACGGAGGTATGGTGTACCCAAGGAGCAGTTTTGCCCTGACTTTTTTGTTTTGCTATGGGCTTACCAAAAATTTTATATATTTTAGTTTTCTTCCCCCCAGACTTTTTTACCGGGTGATTTCAAACCCCGAAGTACAATCCCGAGGTTCACTTGTCTCACTCGCCTGGATGTGATATTCCCAGCGAGAGTTTTCGTCCCAGGTTGTCCCCGTAAACCGCAAAGCGATGTTTTTTGTTACCTCTGAAGTCAGCTCAGGATAAACCCCTACCACCATAGGGACCCAAATAGGGAATCAACGTTTTCACTTTTTTAAAGGGGACTGGATTTTGAGATAGTTTTTTTTGCTACTTAAAGTTCACAATTACTTAAAGACCTTGTCACGAGATCAAATGGACTAAAGAATTTTTGTATCTAGAGAACTGAACTTCTTTTTTTTTCTTTTTATAAAAATTTTTTTTCTTTTCAACTATTCATTGTTAATAACTTTTAGTAAATAAATTTGTAATATTGAAAAGGGGGGTTTTTAAATTGTTTTATGGTTTGCTGCGCCGGAGGGCCCCTTTCCTTCACAAGGGTCAAAGTGGGTTTGGGTCGACCAGACACAGTACTATTCGAACATTTTTAACACCCTTTTAACTGCGAAATAATTTGTAAAGTTTCCCGTTTTGTTCTTTTGTTACACAAAAAATATTTTTTTAAATTTTCATTTTTTCAGAGTGACGTCTTACCTCAGACAAAAAAGACAGATCCGAGTTTCCCTAACCAGCTTTAGTGGTCCCAGACTAATAGACAGTGCTTACGACATTTGGATTCTGGGTGTTTTCTTTTTCCTTTTATTTTTTTTTGGGGTTTATTTTGTGTCACCCCATTTAAGCACCATATATCTGTGCTAAAAGTGATCCCCCTTTGACAAGGAAGTTATCCTATCACTTTACTTGTGCGTCCCCCTACTTCTCCCAGTATCCTAATAGTATTATGTACTGAACTACAGATAATATTTTACTTTGTTGTGTTAGCAAGTTTGTTTACTTGCATTTTTTTTACCACTTTAATTTTAGTGCTACACAGTTGTGTTATACCAAAAACTTGACGGGGGGATAAAACACTTTGTTTAATTTGTTTATTTTTTTTACACTAAATTTTAACACTAGTTACAGTTATTGATATTTGAAAGCTAGGGTATTGTTGCAGCCTACGGCACTGTCTTTGTTGCTTTTGCCTAGCAACCTTTGTTTTGAACATGTACGTTCGATTTAGTGTATTATTTAGTGAGGACGTTTTGGTTAGTATAACTAAGAAAGTATTTTTTGGGGGGGGCTCATGGAACTGTAGACCTTTATGTAAACTATGTAGCTGTATTCCCTCACGACTTTATTTTGCTCGGGTTGTTATAGAGCTTAGTGCGTTGTTTATATGTTAACGAGGTAATAAAACATACTAGTTAGTAGATTTAACAAAGGGTGGGACGGAGTTGGTTATAAAGGGAAGGGATTACGTAACTTTTTTAAAGGAAAGCGGGCTGGGGAACGTGAGGAAAGACATAGAGATTGGGCAGAGAAAGATAGTTAGCAGCAAAAAGATAAGAGTAAAGCAGAGAGAAAAGAGAAAAGATGGGTTAGAAGCAAGAGATTAAGATAAAGCAAAAAAGGATAGTTAGAACAAGAGAGAAAAAAAAAAAAAAAAGGTTAGAAGCAAAGGGGAAAGATTGAGTTAGAATTTTTGGGTTTTGCAGAAGGAAAAGATGAATAGAACGACGAAAGTTTAGAGGCTAAAAGGAAAATTAGATTAGAACGTAAGTTAGAACTAGATAATTTGAAAGGGAAAAGGAGAATTAATGTTAGCTAGGAATTGAAACAGAAAGGGAGAAGCAGAAAGTGGGAATTAGAAACAGAGCATAAGTTTAAGACAGACTTAGAAAAATGAGAAAAAAAGGAAAAGGTTAAGAGTCTCCCTTTGATGAAAAATTGATTCCATGGATGCGTACTTGAATGTGAAGAAACGTACGCTGTCCAGGTTTGGGGATAAAAATGGGGTCACTTAACAAAACCGTTCCTTCAAAAGGGGTACGGCAAGGGGGTTTTTTTGATAGGCTTCCTTTGGAAGATAGGAAGGATTAGAAAACGAAACCGCTTTCTACGTCATTCGAACCCATGACAGGCTATAAAAAAAAAGTTTAGAACTGAGAGGCCTGGGGATAATGAGCCCTTTGTGAGTTTCTAGCAGAATAATAATATTTAGAGGTTTGGCTTAGCTGAAAAGTAGGAAAACGTACGAAGGATTATAAGATTTTTTTCTAGGGACCAATTTTTAGATGTATGTATGAAAACTATCCAGAATTTGAGTATAAAAATTTTAGTTAAAGCTAAGGAGTAGCAGAAACAGATTTGTTTGCAAAGACTCGGGGAGGCCCAAGTATGTCGGAATCAACCAAAGGGCCCGGGAGCTATAAACCATTTTGAAAACCTCAAGACACTACCTAGGTCGAATGGGGCCTATTAATAGGAAAACCAATTTCAAAAGAGGAGAGGTTATCAACCCTTGGGTCGAATGTTATAAGTGGGTCGAATAGGCAATTTTCATATTACTGTAGGAGGGGAAAGAGGGCGGAAACTGCTAATCAGCACAGATTTAAAGAAGGGGGAAACGGGAAAGTATAAAGGGGAAAAGAAATAGTAAGGAAAATAGGGGTAGAGGCCGTGACCGATCTAGGAAAGGGGTAAGGAAAAATAGAGATAGAATAGGAGTAAGCAATGGGTCAAGAGGGGAAATAGCATTATAAACAAGTGATTTTTGAGGAGTTGGTATGCTTAGTGAAAGTACTTTCCTAAAAAAAACCCCGGGTTTTTTGTAATGGTGGGGATGTAATCGCTATCGAGATCGGCGTACATGTTGAAGTGAAACGGAACTTAGTAAAGCAAGTCTTTTTAAAAAAACCCCGAGTTTAAAGTACTAATGGGATGAACATAGGCTAGAGTAGCTAGAATAATATTGAATTGTCCGTATTTCAAGGTACAGTAAGGCGTTGGTTGTAGATATTCCTCCCAAATATGTTATAATTGGTAACGAAGAGGGAGCAAACCTCAGTTTAAAATTTAGCGCGCGTAAAACTAGGGCGCAACCCAAAAATTAAAAACAGTAAATTTAAAATTCCGCTCAATTTTTTAGATGTAACTAAAGGGGATTCTTAGAAAACAACAGAAAACGCACTTTAGATTGGAAAAGAAGGCGGGGAAGGGAAATTAACATGAATAAAGGTTCATTTGGGTTTGGAAAAGGAATAGATTTTTTAATAGAGAGTATACCGCCCAAAATTTAGACAAAAGTAGACAGTTGTTTGTACCAAAAATGTCTTAGAGAAACGTGATAAATTGCAAAAAGATTCTTTTACTTCGGGGGGCCATTTGGGTAAAGAAAAAAAAATGATGGGGAATTAGGCGAATTTTACTGGCCAGGGAAAATGGCAGAGGTTAGGAGGTACGCAGTCATTAGTTTTTGTCAACGACTATAAAAGGGGTAGAAAGAAAGGGTTTCCGTTGGGAAAATCCCTTTTGATTGATACTCCTTTTAAAGAGAGTTGCTGTCGACATCGTTGTCCGACAACCTATGACTAAAGGGAAAAACAGGCACATTTTGACTATGGGTTTTAGCACAATATCCAAGCTATAGCACTACCAGTAGAAACTGAGAGAGTAGCAGAGGATTAGAATATTACATAGATTAGGAGTGCCAAGGAAATGCTTACCGGGGGATCGCAGTTTACGCAAACTTAGGGCAAAAGAAAGGGGGTTATTGTCAAAGGCAGAAAAAAAACACCGTATCACCCTAGTGAAGGGTTTATAGAAATTTAAAAAACGGATTTGAAGCAAATGTTGAAGCGTATGTGTAGTGAGAGCCCTAGAGTTTGGGATAGATTTAAATGCATGTTTTTGCTTACCGTGAAGTTCCGAAAAAAGTTTTGGGATTTTCCCCTTTGAGTTACTTACGAGAACAACCGGGACCGATAACTGTGCTAAGAAGTTAGGGGCTGGTAAGACGGAAATGAATGGGGTTTAAAACCACTACCAGAAATTATGGATTTGCAAAAAGTTGGAGGATCGTGAAAGATGTCAGCAACAGTTAGCAAAAAGTAGTGCTAGAACAAGAAGTTTTCCCAATGGGAAGGGCAGAGATGGGTTTTTAAGGCGGGTAAAAGGTACTTTGTATTGTTACCTACGAAAATTAATTGTTGTTAAATGGAAGGGGTCCTTACTAGAGTAAGGAGTAAATAGACAATTAAGGTAGATTAAAACGGAAATTGAAAATTTTTCACGCAAACAGCTGAAACAGTACGTGAAAGGAAATGTAGTAAATCATTTCCCGATAAAGGTATTTTAAAGTAAGGGTTTGGGGCAGCTATTGAAAAGGGGGGTCAAGGGGATATGACAGATTAGATCCGAATGAAAGTAGTGATGAGTTTTTTGAGAAGCAGAAAAGGTATAGTTTTGGTCCCATAAAAACAGGTGCAAAACGTACAAAGCGAAAGGGAAAACCAGGTTTCCAGTAAAAGTAAACAGGGAAGTAGTAGATTTTGTTAGACAATTCTCAAATTATTACAACATTTTTTTTTGTATGTGTTTTTTTTATTTATATGTTTAAGTTTTTCTCAAATTTTGGCCCATTTTGCAATTCCGCTCACAGATTTGACGAAAAAGGGTACCAAATCTTGTAAGGGGGGAAAGTCAAGAAAGGCTTTTTTAGACTTTGAAGGGACTTAAAAGGGGCCGCCATTTAAGTGCCAATTTTGATCAGACTTTTAATTGAGAGTAGAGCTTCAATGTAGGTTTAGCTCATATTGCTTCAGGGAAAATGATGGAGAAATTACCTGTAGCGTATGCTAGAAAAATTGCTACCTAGGGGAGCAAAAGTACTTTAGAAAGAAGGAGTGTTTTGCGATAGAAGGGCATAGCTAAGTTTTCCCCGGGATTTGTTCGGTAAAAACTTTGTTTAGAGACAATCATCCCCTCACTTATTTGAATAAAGCAAACTTAGGATTCCAGGCTGATGAGAGGGGGTTGGGGATTGCAGCCATATAGGATCATATCAAAGAATTCCCCGGGAAGAAAATGTAGGTGCAGATTATTTTTGGGAGAGTGTAGACAGGGCTAATTTTATGGTGTACAGATAGTGACAGTGTTTTTCTTTTTTGTTTTCTATTTTCAGTATTCATTTTGTTTTCATTTAAAAAATTATAAATTTTTTTTTTAAGGGGGGGGGTGTGCACAAATTGACATACGGGCCTTATTTTAGCTTTGTGTAAATGCATAATTGCATCACTTTTTTTAAATTTTTGATTTTTGAGGGAAATGTCAATTTTTCCCCAAAAAACCTCTCAATTTTTTTTGTATTTCATAACTTAAATTTCCCCCTGAAATTTCTTTAAAATTCTGTTCAAATAAAAGTTGATATTTATAAACTTCATAATTTTTTTTTTTAAAACCCCAAAACCACTAAATGGCTCAAATTGTCAATTTAAATCCGCAAAAGGTTTTGATTTCCCGCAAAATCGGAACCCCCGAAAAAAACAATATCGGATCCACGGGTTAGCCGTGAATCCCATGAAATTTAGTATTGGGGGGGCATTATCCTTTAAAAAACTGGACTAATAGCCTTTTCGCCACCACCCCATTTTTGTAATAGACAATCTTGTCGTTATTTTCGTCTAAAATTTATGCCGATCGAGGTAAGAAATTTATTTTTTTTAATTTTGAAAATTTTTGCATTACATTTTTATTTGGTAAATTTTTTTCATTCCTACAGAATTCTTAACATTTTTTTTTCGGGCAAAGATTTTTGCAAATTTCGGTATGTCGGGAAAATTTTTTACATTTTCAGACTTTTGAAATTATTTCGAAAGAGGGGTCTAAATGTTTCGTTTTATAAAGTAAAATTTATACTGAAATTTTATCGTGATAATTGTAAACACGTTTCAAAAACATGTCAAACATTTTTTTAATTTTGGGAAAGCCATTACTGCATTGTATTGTTAGTAAAATCATAGGCAAACTAGTACTGTGTATGTAATAAATTATTTAATTTGTAAATGTGTGCCAGTCTAACACACTAATAATTCCTTGTAAAGTAAGGCATTAGTATTAAGGATGCCAAATATCATATAACTTTTGATTTACATTTAAATTTTTTTAATTTTTTAGTTGTAAAAAATGCTGCAGTTTTTCATGCCTATCTTAAAGTTTTATCATTTCTTTTTATACATTTCTACTTTAAAAATTTTAAATCTTTTAAGTAAAAAATCTTTTAATATGGGGTAAAAGTGACGTATTTTAATCATGGACGTTTGAACTTAGTACACAATTTTTTGTATAAGACAGATAATTTATGGGGGCCTACGGAGGTATGGGTACCCAAAAGGGGCAGTTTTTTTGCCCCGACTTTTTTTTTTTGCTATGGTGTTACCATAGTTAAATTTTAGCTTCTTCCGCCAAAGATTTTTTCCTAGATGTCAAAAACCCCGGAAATACAATGCCCGAGGTTCACTTTTCTTTATCGCCTGGGTTTGGGTATTCCCACGCAGAGCTTTCGTCCCATGGTTTTTTGCGTAAACCGCAAAGACGATGATTTTTGTTATCCCTGAAGTCAGCTCAGGGGCAATCACCTACCCCATAGGAGCCCAAAACGGAATCAAAGTATTCCGTTTAAAGGGACTGGTTTTTAATATTTTTGTTTGTGCTATTAAAGTTCACAATTACATTAAAAACCCGTGTCACTCAGATTAGAAGGACTATAAAACTTTTTTATCAGAATACTGAAATTTCTTTTTTTTTTTTCTTTTAACAGTTTTTTTTTTTTTCAATCTATTCATTGTTAAAATCTCTTATTAAAAAAATTTGTAAAATTTTAAAAGGGGGTTATTTTTTTTGATGGGTTGCTGTCGCCCGGGAGGCCTTTCCGTCACATACTTTAAAAGGAAAGGAAAATGGGAAAATGATAAAAAATCAATTTGGGACAAGACGTCAGTTACATTTTAAAAATCAATTCCTTATTTTTTTCAATTTAATAACAAAACATTCAGACCTCATTTTCGCACTTTTTGAGCATTTCATGATAGAAAACCATATAGGTCATTTAGTAAACATGTCCTTATCAAAAATAGAAAAATTTGCATTTTTTGTTGAATTAAAAAAATAAAACTGTTCTGAAAACATCACCCCTAAAAAAGCCCCCCTGAAAACAGCCGTTTAGCAGTTACGCGTGGAACTTTTTCCCAAAAAAAAACTTTTTTCCAAAAATTTTCAATGAAAATGGTCTAATCTATTTTCAATACTATAAGCAATAAAAATAAGCAAAAAAAATAAATGCACCTCCTCATCCCATTAACCAGATTTTTTCCATGAGGAACACATTTTGGACTTCTTCACATGTAAACGAGTAGTCACTTCCGGTTTGTGTAATCCGTCCCTAGCCCTTATTATAAGGTTGTTGCAAAACATCACATTTGCAATTTTTTTCCGGGGTGAATTTAAGCAAGATCAAACAATTATGCCTGTAAATGTTAACAGACTTTTTTTTTTTCTTAATGTAAGGTTAAATTCAAATCTTTTGAATTACTCAAAATTTGCTGGGTTTTTATATTCATTCAAAATTGACATCAACACTGATAGTGTTTTAACAAAAAAACAAAATTTTCTACCCACATTTTTTTTTACTACCCCTGCTTTAAAACGTTCATTTAAATTGGGGTTTCCGCAATTTTTGTTTAACTAATTGCAGAAGGGAAGGGCATCAGGGGCAAGTGGTATAATGTTTTCATAAAATGGGGCAAAGCAATCATTTCATTTTCATAATTTTTTCCTCAACTGAAATTTTTCTCAAAACCGAAAAGTGGTGTGATTAAAATCGATTTAGGGAAAGCAACGTTCCAACAAAAAGCCATGGTTTTTTAAAAACTACTTATCAGGCTATGCACCTCTTTTTTTAGACACATTTAAAGATTAAAAAGCAACCGCTGACAAGAAATGAAAAAACCAAAGCAGTATACCACTTAGGGAAAAATTTTAGAGTTGTTGCAGAGAGGGTTTTTTTTTTTAAAAAGGGCCCCTCTAGAGAATTGTACTGAAGCCCAAATAAGCAGGGCAACCACATAAAAAAACAAATTGATCATTTTACCAAAACATCGGGAAAATTCTATGAAAATTTTATAAATTTACTGTTTTTTAACACTTTGTACAGAAGTGTTTTTAAAAGCTTTAACTCACAAAAAATAAAAAAAATAACAAGTCTCTGAATTACGATGTGACATTTAGAAAATTCTCGCATTATAATAGCGGACTTCTTCTAACAAGAGATCACGAGTGATCTTGGCGCCCACCATTGAGCCATTTTTGAATGTTCCAATTTCAAACTACTCAACAAAATTTTTTTTCGGGAAACAACACTGTGATGGGTCCCTGCATTTGGGGCCAAATTGAAAGCTTAGCTTGAGAATTGAAAGTGTCCAAGATCAATTTCAAGGGCCAAATTCATTTCATATAAAAAAATATCATTGCTTCAAATCGGAGGCTGCATTTGAGAAATGTGAAAGCAGGTACTAGTAAAAATCAATGCAAAATTTTAAATTTAGAACACAAAAAAATCATGTGGTCCAAAGAAAGCCTGTACCTTTAAAATGGAACGTAGGGGCCCAGGGGAATGTCAAAGGCAAAGTTTTTTCGATACACAAAATTAGCATGGGTCCAAATTTGAAAAGGGTGTACTTTTGAAAATGTGAAGTAGGTCACTAGCAAAAGCAATCAAAGTTTTTTCCGTGGGACAAAACTATGCTGTGGGCCCAAAACTGAAGGGTGTCTGAGAAAAGTAAAAATGGTCACTAGGTCAAAATCAAGTCAAATTTTATTTGGAACACGAAAATATCCAGTGGCCAAATTTTAAACCTGACCTACAAAAATGTGAAATAGGTCACAGGTCAATGCAAGGTCAAAATTTTATTTCGAACACAAACTAGCATTGGTCCAAAATTTTTAAGCCTGTACCTTCAAAAAAACGAAAATTTTTGTCACTAGTTTAAAGTTTTTTTTTTCCCCACAAAACTATGCAGCGGTCCAAATTTTAAGGCTGTACTACAGAAAAAGTGAAAGTAGGTCCTAGGCAAAAAACAAGGTCAACTCATTCAAGGTTCAACTTGCCCCTCAAAAAATATACATGTGGTCCAAATTTTAATTTGTAGGTTATTGACAAGAAAAAAAGCTTTTTTCCCCATATAACATATGAACCGTGTGACCCCAGGGCGGGCCCCTATTTGACCCTAGGGGGATAATTTGAACAAACTTAGTAGAGAACCACTAGATGATGCTACATTACAAATATCAAAGCCCTAGGCTTTGTGGTTTGGACAAGAAGATTTTCAAAGTTTTTCCCTATATAAGTCTATGTAAACCATATGACCCCCAGGGCCAGGCCATATTTGACCCTAGGGGGATAATTTGAACAATTTTATTAGAAGACCACTAGATGATGTCACATACAAAATATCAAAGCCCTAGGCCCTGTCGTGTTGGACAAGAGGCTTTTCAAAGTTTTTCCCTATATAAGTCTATATAAACCATGTGACCCCAGGGAAATAATTTGAATCATCTTGGTAGAGGACCACTAGAGGATGCTTCAAATCAAATATCAAAGCCCTAGGCTCTGTGGTTTTGGACAATAAGATTTTCATAGTTTTTCCCTATATAAATCTATGTAAATTATAGAAATAAACAAAGGGCCATAACTCACTCAAAAATTATTGAACCAGTCTGGTTTTCAGTGGGACACAACTAGGGTACCAAGAAATCATTCTGACAAAGTTTGGTCAAAATCCCCCCAGTAGTTTCTGAGGAGATACGATAACGAGAAATTGTTAACGGACGGACTGACGGACGGACGGACCACGGACGCAGAGTGATTTGAATAGCCCACCATCTGATGATGGTGGGCTAAAAACATATTGTAACGTTCACTGAATTCTTGAAAGTCGCTCTTGCAAAGCTGCATTGACGATTATATAAAGCTAAAGGAAAATGTTTTAATATTTAACGTCGGATATAACTGACAGACAACATGACCTACAAAGCTATTGTGCGCGACAAACCAGGTATTCAGATACTTACCTGGGCTGATCAATTTCAAAACTTTATACGGGAACATTCCCACTCCCCGTCTAAATAGAGAAAAAAACTTGAGTAAATCTGTAAGGTTCATGTAAAGTCTTTTGAAACAACGCCTCGGGTAAATTTTTGTTTTTGTTTTTTTTAAGCCACATATGCCTTGGTCTATCATAAAGAATAGACAAAAATGTACATAATAAGTAGAAGAAACTTTCAAGACAGGTTATTTCATTTTGAACAACACATTTTGTCTTATATCACATGTGCTTTGACTGTTCATGTTCTGTTTTGTAGAAGATATCAAGTTTCTTTTTCAAAAATATTTTGTCATTACTTTTATAATCATTGTGTGTCTAACATAATTGTCCAGGTACTCCGGCAGTTGAAAGTATTACAAACCATGTACATTTAAAAAAAATGCAAAAATTGCAAAATGAAAGTGAAAGTAGAGCTGTCAAATTGACAAAAAACTGCAGTATTTCAACAAATATAAAAGTAAACTATTTTTCATTTCCCGGAGTACCTAGATAAGTATGTAAGACACACAACAAAAACAAACTTAGAAAAAAAATGTGTTTGAAAAGGAAGTTTGATATTTTGTACAAAATATTATGTGGACAGCTGAAGTGCATGTTTTGTTAGACAAAATACATATTACCAAACAAGGTAACCTCTATAGAAAGTATTTTTTACTTCTTCTGAACAACTCCGTATATGTATGTTATGAATATTATGAGTCTGTCCGGTATAATTTCCAAAATGAAAATTTACCTAAGGGGTGGTCTCAAACGCTTTACATGAACCTTATATCAATTTTAAAACAGATATGGAGAGATGTCAATCGCAAGCGATTCAGTATTGTACTCTTAAAATTGTTAGTTCTATTTAATAACTGCTACCCCCGGCATAAAAATATCAACTATACGAGCAACGAGTGTCCGTATTTGAAAACATCATCAAGAATGGGTGAATTATTGTTGATATAGTAACCACACCTGACACATCTGAGACAAGCTAGGCAGAAATAGTTCTCAGGAATACTAATTACCTCTCGAAAAACTGCATTTCATAACCGGAAATCAATGTTGTTCAATAAGATGGAGAGGGTTTTAAAAACTGCCTCACAGATTCACATGGAAACTGTTTAACAATGTTACAAGCAGAAAAGGCTTAACTGAAATTAACTGCACAAAATATGCGTTAAATTAAAACAGTTCCTTTGTCATTCTTTAGATTATTTGGTAAACAGGTATAAAGAGTAAAGAAATCATATGAATACGACTAAACAGCAAACCTTGTAATTGTTGGATTTATTTTTTTCTAGGATTTTGCAAGACTTAATCCTGACTACGAATGTTTTTGCTAGAGTTTGCATATACTTTGTCGCAATATCATTTCATGTGCGGTTAAATAGCAGTTCGACATGAAGTTATATGATTAAAAAATAGTATTGGTACATGTTTTAGAGGTTTCAAACATAATCTTGCTCATCATCTATCTTTAAAACTTCAGGGATGTGATTAGTGGCCAAACCCTGTTCATTTCAATGATTCAATGTGTAGGTTTTAGTACTTTAAAGTTCCTTATGTAAAACGTTAATATATTGTAGACGTTAAACGATCATGACACCATAGACCACCTATTATGCTGGACTAAAACAAGAAAAGAGAAAGTTTCTGATGATTCCTTCCGGAGATATCTCTAACTCAGGTTTATGGGGAATCATGTATCAATTTATCAATTATAATAGGAGAATCGACACTATGAAATAGTTTACTTTTTTCAGCTGTTTATGCATTAGAAAGTAGCATTTTCAAAATTGCACCATGTAACAATTTTTTTTTCTATTTATTTTGCGTTCTGACCACAGTGTCGAGGCATTAATCTGACAACTCATACACATAACAAGGGTATATGGATATATATATATTATTTAATTGTGGAAGTGATAGATAATCAGACTATTTCTATTTTAATCGAAGATAATGCACCATTAAACAGGAATTTGCTCACTTAATATCGTCATTTAGTCATTTCTAACATTAATGGATTTGTTTTCATTTTAAGCATAATAAATTCAATTTCTTTTTCATAAAAATGTTTTATCTGCTAGAATAAACATAACTTTCACTAAATATATCATTTTTACAATTATAACATAGTTTTCAAAGATGTTGTTACCTTTAACTATTCAGCAGTCATACATTTTTTGCCTTATTTTCTATTTAGCTGCCACATTTATGACGGCACAACTTTTTTTCAGTCGCGTGCCCGGAAACAGATACATGGGAAATTACGATAATTCAATTCAATCTAGAATGGGGTATAGGTCTCTATATTTCTCATTATTTTTCTCACGGCGGCCCATATCCCCACAAATCATCATATACTACATACTTACTTTTGTTGATGTTCAGAAGACTTTGGTGGTGAAACAATTGATTTTCGCGTTCAGGGGTCAGTTTCTTACACCACCCATTTCTGAATGAACTCAAGCCTGGGATCTGCTAGATATGACCATAAACAGGTAACATATCAAGAGTGCAGTGTCTTACCTTTCATTTGGTACCATTTGACAACTTCACTAACTAAATTTTAATCAAGAAATAATTTGTATAACTTTCATATATGCCCATTTTTATCGAAGTTTGGTCATACTTTTAAATTCTCATTAATATTCATAAATATGCTAATTAGTTAATTTACATAAAATAACTAGAAAGGAAAGGGCAATGCTTGTACATAATTCAAAAAAGTATTTTGATTAGAATTACCAAACTTCACATAATTATTTAATAGCACATGACCTTTACTCACATGTAGCAGTATCACCATTGACATAGTAAACAGAAGTTTTCCCCTTGATTTGGTAAAAAAAAAAATTTTGACACTGTGCCCTTGATAGTTTAACTATTTATAGTTATATCTAGCAGATACCAGGCTTGAGTTAAATCAAAAGTGGGTGGGGTAAGAAATTGACCCCTGAACACGAAAATCCATTGCGTCATCATATCTTTGTCAATTTTAGACATATAAAATCCCAAAGAGGGTCATATCTAGCAGATACCAATCAATCATAAGATCATCATATCTAGCAGATACCAATTCAATCATAAGAGGGTGGGTAAGAAATTGACACCTGAATACGAAAATCCATTGTGTCATCATATCTTGGTCAATCTTTGATATATAAGAACCCAAAGAGTATCAAAATGTACCTAAACCATTGCCCTTTCCCTTCTAGTTATTTTATGTAAATTAACTAATTAGCATATTTATGAATATTAATGAGAATTTAAAAGTATGACCAAATTTCGATAGAAATGGGCATATATGAAAGTTATACAAATTATTTCTTGATTAAATTTAGTTAGTGAAGTTGTTAAATGGTACCAAATGAAAGGTAAGACACTACACTCTTGATATGTTATCTGTTTATGGTCATATCTAGCAGATCCCAGGCTTGAGTTCATTCAAAAAAGGGGTGGTGTAAGAAACTGACCAACATCAGCAAAAGTAAGTATGTAGTACATGATGATTTGTGGGGATATGGGCCGCCGTGAGAAAAATATTGAGAAATATGGAGACCTATACCCCATTCTAGATTGAAGTGAATTTATGCCGTCATAAATGTGGCAGCTAAAGAGAAAATAAGGCAAAAAATGTATGACTGCTGAATAGTTACAGGTAACAACATCTTTGATAACTATGTTATAATTGTAAAAATGATATATTTAGTGAAAGTTATGTTTATTCTAGCAGATAAAACATTTTTATGAAAAAGAAATTGAATTTATTATGCTTAAAATGAAAACAAATCCATTAATGTTAGAAATGACTAAATGACGATATTAAGTGAGCAAATTTCTGTTTAATGGTGCATTATCTTCGATTAGAATAGAAATAGTCTGATTATCTATCACTTCCATAATTAAATAACATATATATATCCACATACCCTTGTTATGTGTATGAGTTGTCAGATTAATGCCTGGACACTGTCAGAACGCAAAATAAATAAAAAAAATTGTTACATGGTGCAATTTTGAAAATGCTACTTTCTAATGCATAAACAGCTGAAAAAAGTAAACTATTTCATAGTGTCGATTCTCCTATTATAATTGATAAATTGATACATGATTCCCCATAAACCTGAGAGAGAGAGGAGAAATGGCACAAATCGGACCAAAATCAGACCAAATAATGCTTTGTTTCTATTGTTGCTACCTTTTGTCACAATTAGGTTTCGTTCATTATAACTTGATCTTTAAATTATTGTTCTTTATTTTATTTCATTTTTACAGAGCCTGCGCCAGGGAGTACCGCAACACTGCCAGGTATGTCAGGTATGCAACGTTTTTTTTTTTATATTTTATTTAGAAACAAACCGTTCATTAAATAGTGTGGACGTCTTGAGGTTAAAGTGTCGGCATCTGGTTCGAGCCAAACTAAGCACATGGCGGAACTAAATAAACATCAGCTGTTTATAATTATACAGTATTACATTTATTTCTTTTTAGTCAAAGTGACAGAAACAAATGCTCAGAACCAGACAAAACATATTTGCCATGAATAGAATCAAATGTTATTATTTACCTGTCATTTTGAGGGTCCTGCACAAAGTTCTGTCACTAATTGGCTTCCTTAGTTTTATCCCAAATATTTTTTAAAACGCTTCATTGTACTTGAATGGCGGGTCCTATAGCTAACGACATCTGTTGAATTTGTGCAAATTGCTTTTCAAACGATCGAGTTATCTTAAATCGAAATACATGCAGACATAATTATACACTGGCCAATTGACTTGTCACTTTGTGAAATGGACGAAAAGACTGAAATTCATAGCTATCTAAATGCCGCATTGATACGGATTGAAAGAAGATGTTTGATGAATTGTGTGGTATATATGGACTTCAGTTTGGCATATCAAAAGGCAGTGTGTAAACAATTCTGAAAAAGCGTTTTGACCTAAGAAAGGTAGTCTCTCATTTGTTCACAAAGGAGCAAAAGAAACAACGCCTTAAATGTGCCCGGAAACTTTTGAAAACATACAAAGGCTGTGATAGTCGGGTTATTTCTTACCTGCTAACAGGTGACGAAACTTAGGTGCACATGTTTGAGCCATAATAAGCAATGGAAGCGGAAAGATAAAAGTGGAAGTGGTAAACCATCCGCCTTATTTACCTGACCTGAGTCTCTGTGACTTATTTGATTTCCAAGGCTTAAGAAAATGCTTTCCGGAAAGAAATATAAGTCAGAAGTTCTCGTCAACCAGCGCCATCTGTCAGTGTCTCCAACAGATACCAAAAGAAGACTATTTTTGTTTTGTTTTTGGCGATTGGGTAAAAAGGTTAAAAATGTATTTCGGTAAAGGGGGAATAATTTGAAAGTTTCTAATATTTGTTTTCTTGATAAAACATAGCGCTTAAGAAATCCGAACCCAGTGACAAAACTTTTTGCAGGACTCTCGTAGTGTTTGTTTGTTTGTTTTGGGTTTAACGCCGTTTTCAACAGTATTTCAGTCATGTAACGGTGGACAGTTAACCTAACCAGTGTTCCTGGATTCTGTACCAGTACAAACCTGTTAGTGTTGGTTTCTCCTGATTTGATTTGATTTTGATTTAATAATATTTTATTGCCTTTGAAAAACATGTAACATAATACAAATGTAAGTGCACAATAGAGTAAATAGGGAAGAAGGAACATGTAACTTCTTTAAAGTAAACGGGTCAGACCACAAGTTTGACCAACTTCCCTAACAAAGTTACGTAACAAAATATTCAGTTCATAGGTCGTAATGTATGAGTAACATTTAATCCATGTGCAGAAGAGAAAAAACAAGAAAAAACAAAAAGAATTTACTAAAGCAAGAGATTAAAAAATACATTTATAAAGTAAGAACGTACTGAGTGTAAACAATTTTTAATCAAAAAAAAAAAAAAAAAAAAAAAAAAAAAACAGCAACAGAGAGAGGGAGACACACACGCATAAAAACAACAACAAAAAGAAAAAGAAAAAATGAAATGAAAATAACAAGAAAAGCTGAAAAAGCAGAAAGAGGTATTTGCTCGCCGTTCCACACCCTACATTAATTGAAGGTTCGTTTTCCCAAAACTCGGGTTACAAGCACAGCGGCTGTGAAGAATTAATTCGGTAAATTTCGATTCAGTTAAAACGTTTACTTTTCTTAATATAACCTTGTACATGACCAAAAATGATGCCATGATTTTTTGTGATAAGTTATCGAATCAAAACAATTATTTGACATTTAAGGAACGGTACTGACGGGTATCAATGAATAACTATTGACGTTGTTGGGAAAAGAACGGACATCTTAAAAATAAATGTTCCGCGTCTTCTGTAGTATATCCACAGTAACACATTTGATCGTCACGTAAATGGTTGTAAAATAAGTCTGAATTAAGATTACTACATTTGATACGTATTCTTGCATGATGGATTTGAGAAAATCTGTCACCAGAAAGGTAAAAATAAGGAACCTTGGGCGGTTTGAATTTTTGTTTTAAATTATATTTAAAGGCTGATATAGTGTCCGCATTGTATGATAGATGACGGTATTACAGATTTAGCATAGATTTCAAGCATTGTTTTTCAACGCATAGGTATTGGTTTCAAATACAGTATTGGGAAATTGCTGAGATTTATAAATCAAAATTAATTTTGGCATATGTCATCTGTCGGATAATTACGGAAGAGCATAAGTGCAAGGTGTATTTAGAGTTACTAAGTCGAAATTGTGAGTTACTAACTACAACAGTTTACGTTGATGTATATGTTCTGGCCAAGATTAGGTACCTGGTGTATCCAACGGGGAGCAACATTTGCTCATAAAAATAACGCTATTAAACCATGTTTAAGTCTGGAAGGTTTTCAACCGACCCCATATGGCAAGAAAATATAGACATACCCTACATGAACGTGTAGTAATGAGTCTGACCAAGCTACCTGGATAGATCTAGCTTTTAAGGAGAGGTCATAGAAGGTGACTTTGAAAACTTGGAATATTTCATTATTATGACCATATTTGGAAGGTTTTCAACCTAGTTTGAGCCCCTACCACCTGAACATATTATACATGTAAATGAATGTATATATCCTGGATAATTTTGAAATTTGGATTAGCTCTAGAGGCTATGGAGTAGGTCGTACATTGATGACTACATTACGACTTCTAACCTCTAGCTCCACCTCCAAAAATGGTGATAAGAGGAGCTGTCGACATTTCCGCGGTGCAGCTTTCAGCGGTTTCAAAGCGTAAACAGCTGAGTAAAATTTCCATTTTACGTTAAAGAAAAAGAAAGAAAGTTTGCCTGTCCCACAAGTAAGATCAAAATATCTTTTACTCAGGAACACCATGTCTTAAATCTTCAATCTCGGCTAAGCCAACTCGTGACAATGTTGCATATTATGCACTGACGTGAAAGATACTTCTATCTTACACTACAACAACCAAATAAACAAACACATTTAGGTCAGTGGTTGAAAAAGATGTAGGGTAAACCCGTAAGAATTAATGAGACGTAAACTGATTGGATGAAAAGGATATGTTTACAAACCATAAAATTTGTGTCAAAATGAAGCAATCCAATATTTCTTATGAAATTTGGAATATTTTACACGTGTCTGGCTGAATGCTTGACTTTTCATTCTCTCTTTAGAACAATAAAGGTATCAGTGGGCATTTTGCCTCTGAATGCCATTCAACAAATGGGGTATGTTTGTCTGAAGAAAAATCGTAAGAAAATGGATTGGATAAGCCTGTATAAAATTGCTGTTTTTATGTCTGAAATGCTGTCTTATTGAAAAATCGTTTCTCAATTTTGTGGTATGTGACAGGATCATTTCTTATAATGGACGTTAATGGAAAAGACAACAGCAGTGTCTGATTATTGCCTGCGGCCTAAAGGCTGCAGGTATATTGGAATGCAACAAGTAGTGTAGCACATGGGGACTGGGTGATTTCACGTGACTTTTTACCGATATGCGATTGGCTTATCGCATTTATGGAACGCCGTTTTTGCAATAAAGCTGGCACTCTATATAGAGAAATATTTGTGACCAGAATTCCTCTTTCATTATTTCATATAATTTATTCAAACTTTCAGCAATGATAAATACTGATACCTAGTTGTGCATAAAGGATATTTTAAATGGCTCTTTAGTTCCCTGGATTATTGTCCTTTGTTGTCTTGCTCTATATGTTAACGAATTCCAGGTGAAGGCAGAATTACTTTTGTGATAGCTCTAGTAAAGAATTTCAATAGTCAAGGAATGTGAGTTGAGTTTAAATTTATGTTATACATGAAAGGGAATATAGTTATTTTTGCTCAAAACAATAACCTTCATAAATTAAGAAATACATCATAGATCTACCTGTAAATCATGTAGAATGGAGTAATATTTCCTACATTAAAGCGTAATTGTAGTAATTGTATAATAAAAAAACAAGCACGTTATTCACCCATAAGTTTCTTTTTTTAGGCGGAATGGTCACACATACATTAATAACAATTTCTGGTCTGTATAACTTCCGGCCGCAGGAAATCTTTTGACTTGTTACATTTAGGGTAATGCAACAGAGTTAACGTACATTCACGTAGAATAAAAAATAAATAAAGATCAATAACTTTTGCACTAGAAACATTGTTCTCGTATGAATTGTTTCCCTTGGCTTTGTCCAACTAGGAGTAAGTGTGATTTTTGCAAGAATTGATTTACGGAGTCTTTTTACATTCAAAGAAAACTGGAATACGTAAGAATGTACAAAATGGATATACGTGTGTATTAATGTTTTGACTCTTGTTCATGAAAAGTGTATTATATGTAACAAATATACATCGATTTCAATTTCGTCTGCTATGCTATACAATATACGTAATAAATTAGATATTGTAGTGAATCATGTAGCTATAGATATATACGCTATGTTAATATTCTGTATTTGTAAACAAATGTTATGTATTTGTAAACAAATGTTACAGTATTTCACAGCTGTCAATCTATGCAATTTCTCTGGGTTGTGGACCTTTGTCTCTAATCTGGATCCCATTTGATCCCGTTGATAATTTCATCTCTGAGCTGAGCTTTCAATTCTTTTATCAGTATGGGTGCCAGTTGCGAACCCAATTCTCTAAGATACTCCTGACTGAACTTTGCCATACTGTATATTAATGAGGGAGGGGTAACGACTTTTAAACTTCACCCGTTTAAATCTCTACCCTCACTATCAATACTTTGAACGTTTGGAAATATTATCGGTTTATGTTTCTTGTTGACAGAGTTTTGGCCTGGTGAGGATTGGTTTCGTTTACGATTGCCCAATTATTAGCGTTTATTGATCACAGGTAAATAATAGGTTATAATTGCATAGGTATATTTGTCTGATAGAATGTCATCTAATAACACATTCATCTCGTATCAATGCTCATATAGATGACTCTGTGTCAGTAATTGTCCCGAAAACTGTCCAGCTTCACTTGAAACTTTACATTTTTGTTAGTTTCTCTTTGTCCTGGAAAAAATCCCCGACATATTGTTTTGACCGGAAGTTATATTATTAATATATTAAATTGTTTTTCCTGAAGCTAAATACTGCGAAATCATATAAATGTGATCGTTATGGATCTGATTTTTACGGTGCCCCTAAAGTGACATGTTACGCACTTTTTTCCACTTAGGTAATGTGAGACTTTTTTTATTTCGTTTAAACGAAATCATTTCGTTTTAACGAAAAACTATTTCGTTTAAACGAAATAGTTGATTTCGTTTAAACGAAATAAAAAAAGTCTCACATTACCTAAGTGGAAAAAAAGTGCGTAACATGTCACTTTAGGGGCACCGTTAAAACGAAATGATTTCGTTTAAACGAAATAAAAAAAGTCTCACATTACCTAAGTGGAAAAAAAGTGCGTAACATGTCACTTTAGGGGCACCGTAGATTTTAGAATAACTTCATGTTCTATTTATAGTTTATAGAAAATGAAATTATCTCGGAAGTATATAGGCCTACATATAACATAGTGAGATCATTTTACAACGAACTCGAGAATCGAGCTTTACGGTAACGCAAGTATACTTTCACGGTTGGTGGTGGATTTAAAACGTGTCGCCCGCCCCAAGCGGACAGGAAGTAGTTCTCTACGCATAAATACAAAACTTCATTCGATTGTTGAAAATCAGTTATCACTCAAAAATCATGCAAGAGAGCTTTCCAGTAAGTTGAAAAAAATAATTTTTTCCTTTTAAAAGATAAAACATAGGAAAGACATCGGAAAAAATTGCCATAAATATTTTAAAGCCAGTAATAGGAAATGACGCTTTGCCTTATTTCATATTACAGGGAATCAAATCTGACTGCCGCACATATATTCTTACTTTATCTTTTTTTTTTGTAAACGAGCTACTATGAATACTAGCAAGGTCATCCAAGATGGCACCGGTTTATTTGCCTCCAAAAAGGTGTCTTTACTACTCACGGATCTGTGTCCCCTACGAGCATTAATGATTTTGCTATAGAATCTAAATCACTGACCGAATTAGATTAAAAAACTTTAAGCTCTGCTGATGTATTTTCAGGTCTGAGAAAAGCAAAGAAATATAACTGGAAGGGCAGCAATATGGTCCAAACATATGTATTATTCATGTACTGTCTTGCAGAAGCGTCCGTCCTGGGTGAACCAGGATGGAAAAATGCAGGAACGCAGCCTGGGCTTCAGATCTGGAAAATTGTGGTACGTTGATTCTCTTACAAAATATGCTTGTCGTCTGCTCTTGAAAAAAGCTGTCTGGGGTGATCAATAGCACATTAATGGAATATTTTTGAATTTTGTTAGTTAATCGGTTTTTTTCTGTGAAGGGACATATACACTTCAAAATGACCACAAATTGTAGTGGCAAATTTCTTTGCATTTTCTAGAACTTCACAGTCACAGAGTGGCCCAAGGAAGACTACGGAAAGTTTTACAACGGTGATTCATACATCATCCTAAATGTAAGTACGCCACATGTTTTTCAAAGTTATTTATTTGTTGTCGCCCACTCATGTACATGTAAATGCATTAAATTACGAACAGTATTTTAATTTCATTCCATAGTTTACCTCTTAATTATTACTACTATTTTTTTGCAACCAACTGTCAATCAGTTATTTGTTTTTTGTTGTTGTTAAAAATAAATAGTCGCAAATATACTGCAATAGTCTGTGGGCATGGTACCCTTGTTTCCAAGGGCATGGTACCTATTTCTTTCCGTCTAACATTCCGTCAGTGCCCCGTTTGTGGGAACAAGAATTTTTTTTATATGTACTAGCGCTGGTGTATTTTATTTCTGTATGGTGCATGTAGTAACGGGTATTATATTTCGCAATATTTTTGTATGAAATATATAACAAGTAATATGCATAACTTGCTTGACGTCTTAATTTATGAGCAAATTTCACTTTACTTTTGTCGCCTCCAGAGCTATAGAGAAGGAACTTCTGCTGAGCATCTGAAGTACGACGTCCATTATTGGATTGGTTCGAAGAGCTCAAAAGTAAGTTGAGCCGCGCCATGAGAAAATCAACATAGTGCATTTGCAACCAGCATGGATCCAGACCAGCCTGCGTATCCGCGCAGTCTGGTCAGGATTCATGCTGTTCGCTAACAGTTTCTCTAATTGCAAAAGACTTTGAAAGCGAGCAGCATGGATCCTGACCAGACTGCACGGATTTGCAGGCTGGTCTGGATCCATGCTGGTCGCAAACGCACTTTGTTGGTTTTCTCATGGTGTGGCTCATTTGTTACGTATGATTCTTCGGAGGAGAGTCTTGAAATGTCACAACGTAGAACAACAGCCTTGCTATTTAGTAATTTAATTATCATGGATGTTCATAATCTGCTAAATTGGACTTGAAAATTTTGCTGATTATATATAATTTATGCGCTGTTGACGTGCATTTCAATAGGTCATATTAAAATTCATACACATCCTTGCTTGCTAAAATTTAACATTCGACCTAGATTGTGTCACATACAAGCAATATTTTGTTGTAAACAGGACGAATACGACGCGGCAGCGTACAAGACCGTCGAGTTGAAAACATTCTTGGGCAACGGGGCTGTGCAGCACAGGGAAATCCAGGGATCCGAGTCCGAACTCTTCAGGTCCTACTTCGAGGAACTTGTGTATGTATTTTGTTTGTTCCTGAGATTTATCATGATATTTTTCTACTGTGTGGCAATTGTGACATTCATTTTCCTTAAAACCGATCTTCAGTTCATCTTGTACGGTATTAACCAGGTTGGACCAGAATGACTGCGACTCGGAGTCCCAGTCTAGACCAATATCCGAACTATTGTTCATCACTTGATATGGTGGGGGTGGTGGGGTTAGGGCCACTTATCCTGGTAGTGTTTCCGACAGTATCAGTATAGACCTGATTCAGGGCACTGGCACCAGACCAGAAAGAAAATGCCTCTGTACATATTATACCCTACCCCTAAGTATCATGTAAGAACCTTGGTCATGACGGAAAAATACACTAACCCATTTCAATCACGCATTTAGCCCCATATGGTTCTGTGACGATCTGTGTATGAAAAGAATTGGAACCACTGCCTTACCCTTGCATGACCGTAAGAGGCGACTAATAGGGTCTTAACACTTTGTTTTGCAGTAACTCTGTGATTCCAGCAGGTATGCAAATTTTGATTCCATACCTCATGTTTTTATTTCGATGTAAATGAGATGTTGAACCAAAATTTGTAGTAGTCTTGTTTGGCGCCATATAACCTATACTGTGTTGGTGCGCCGTAAAATCCAAATAAATAAATAAATATCTCAATTAAAACGTGCAGTTCGATAAATGTGTACTATGAATATTGAACAAGCGACAATTTATCTTCCATTGTGTACCGGTCACACTTCTTCAGTATTTCTTCTCTTCGAGAAACAATGCGTACTTTATAGTTTCATCAAACAGAAAAAACTTTGATGAACTTCCCTGTTGAAGTTCCGGTCTAGATTACAAAACGTGTCTGATTGGTTGATGTGAAAATGTAGGCCAGTCGTCATTTAACTACATGTGTTTGCTAATATGTGTATATGCAGCATAAACGTGCAATATGAATAAATGAACAAAATAGATGTAAACCAATGTATTACTTCAAACTCAAAATCATTTCTAAGATGAATTTCATTCATCATTTTGAGTTTGATTGTATAACTGTGAATATTTTGCATTCTGTTTTTGTTTGTGTACATTCCGCCTAACATGTGCACATCGCTGTGACCTTTAGACCGGATGTGCATTAGAGAAGTTCACGCAAGTCTTTTTCTGTAACGTTGACGAAAGCATAAAATATGCGAAGTATCTCTGCAGTATGAAATATTGAGACAGTGTGATTGGTGCACGATGGACGATAAATTACCGCTTTTTCAATATGCTTAGTACTCATTCATCGAACTTGAAATAGGTTAGTGCATTTTCCCGTTCATGACCATGGTTCTTATATATTACCTAGGGGTATGGTATAACATGTACAGAGCAGAGGCATTTTCTTTCTGGTCTGGTGCCAGTGATTCAGGGGAGGTAAATATGATAGCTATTATATGCTCGATTGGAAATACATGTCAGCTGGGTAGTCCTTGGCTAAGACTGTAGTCTAGCTACAATATATAAGAACATTTAACACCAGCTAAAATTCCGAAAACATTCCCCACCGTATGTGTAACCACTAGCTATTATTAATAATAGAATAAGATGCTACAACAAAATTATGGTAAATTTTGTATAAGGTTGCTAAAAATGAATGCAATATTTGCCATTTAGCATTAATATAAATTTTATTCTCCTAGAAAACGATTTATTCGGCTCACCTGAACACAAAGTGCTCGTGGTGAGCTATTGTGATCACGCTGTGTCCGTCGTGCGTGCGTGCGTCTGTCCGTCAAGTCGTCTGTCGTCAACAATTTTGTTTAAACGACATCTCCAAAACAACTGAATGGATTTTAATGAAACTTGGCCTGGATGTTCCTTGGGTAATCTTCTACCACAGTTGTTCAAACGGTACCGCTTGGTTGCACCTAGGGACCAGAGCTAAAAATAGGGAGAAAAACTTCAAACGAAATATTCTCATAAACCACTGGTCCGTTTTTGAAATAATTTCACGCAAATTGACCTTATGTCACCCTTTACCAAGATTGTTCAAATTATACCGATTTGTCAAAAAAACATGACAGCCAGGGGGCGTGGTCACTTTTCCATATATGTTGATAGTGGAAAATTAAAAAATCATCATGAGTGAAACTGTTGGCCCGATTTGAAAATGATTTTACACAAATCGTCCTTGTGTGACCCTCTACCAGATTGTTCAAATTATTTTGATTCCTCAAAAAACGTGGCCACCAGAGGACGTGGTCACTTTTCCATATATATATAGAGGAAACTCTTAAAAATCTTCTTGTGTGAAACTGCTAGCCCGATCTTAAAATAATTTGAAACAAATGGTCCTTGTGTGACTCTCTACCAAGATTATTCAAATTATTCCAATTTGTAAAAAAAACACAAAAACACATGCCGCCAGGGTGTGTGGTCACTTTTCCTTATACATGTATATGTATATTGGAAATTTAAACAATCTTCTTGTGTGAAACTGCTAGCCCGATTTTAGAATAATTTTACGCAAATGGGCCGTGTGTGGCCCTCTATCAAGATAGTTCAGATTATTTTGATACGTCAAGACATGGCCATCAGAGGGCGTGGTCCCTTCTCCCTATATGGGCATAGTAGTTAGAAAGTCTTCTGGTATAAAAACTTTTAGCCCAATTTTAAAATAATTTCAAACACAATGTCCTCATGTGACCTTCTACAAATACTGTTCATGTTTTCAATTCGTTAAAATACATATCCACCAGAGGGCGTGGTCACTTTTCCATATATATATATAGAGGAAACTCTAAAAAAATCTTCTTGTGTGAAACTGCTAGCCCGATTTTAAAATAATTTGAAACAAATGGTCCTTGTGTGACTCTCTACCAAGATTATTCAAATTATTCCAATTTGTAAAAAAAAACAAAAACACATGGCCGCCAGGGTGTGTGGTCACTTTTCCTTATACATGTATATGTATATTAGAAATTTAAACAATCTTCTTGTGTGAAACTGCTAGCCCGATTTTAGAATAATTTTACGCAAATGGGCCGTGTGTGACCCTCTATCAAGATAGTTCAGATTATTTTGATACGTCAAGACATGGCCATCAGAGGGCGTGGTCCCTTCTCCTTATATGGGCATAGTAGTTAGGAAGTCTTCTGGTATAATAATTTTTAGCCCAATTTTAAAATAATTTCAAACACATTGTCCTCATGTGACCTTCTACAAATACTGTTCATGTTTTCAATTCGTTAAAATACATATCCGCCAGAGGGCGTGGTCACTTTTCATCAACAGTTTCTTTAAACAACATTTCCTCCAAAACCACTGAATGGATTTTGATGAACCTTTACACAAATGATCTCTGGGTAGCCCTCTTTCAAACTTGTTCCGGATCATTGAACATACGGGTCGTTTTTGTTAGAAATAGGTTTTCAGCTATAAGACTTCTGTTTCTCTAGAGTTACGATATTTGGCATGTATTATAAGGGTGTGATTCTCTACCATCATTATCCAAATTATTGCCCCAAGATCAAAAATGGCCACGCCCCTGTTTGTGATATGTACTAACGATAGGCTTACACATAAGAAACATTGAACATCTTCTTCTTTGAATCAATGATAGTTAGAGCCTTGATATTTGGCATGTGATATCAGAGTTGTACTTTCTACCATAATTACTCAAATTGCCCTAAGTTCAAAAATGTGTGTGACGCATATAATATAGGCTATCTTAGAAGAAACCTAACTCGGTACTTGTACCATTACGTTATACAGACTTGAAGCCTTGTACACAGGTGAGCGCTTTTGGGTTAATGGCCCTCTTGTTTTTGATCTTTATCTGGTATTATCATGTTTCTGTGTCTCGGAAAATTTGTTGTGTACCATGTCCCAATACCGCACCACTTTTCCGGTTTCTTATTTCAGTACAATGGAGGGCGGCGCTGAAAGTGGCGTCCGCCACGCGGAACCTATTAAATATAGAAAAAAGTTGTTGCAAGTGTCCGGAATGGGAGCTGACCCGTCAATCACAGAAGTTAGTATCCAGTCTTCATATTAGACTCGGCTTTATGATAACTTTTCTGTTTTCGAAACTGAACATCACTCAAAGTTTGCGTTCTTTGATGGGTATCTACCATTGTGAGAAAAGAGTTTCCTGTAAACAATTTCTTTGCAATTTTGACCGGACACCTTTTCAAATACGCAATATGTAGAGTGATTATTATAGGTGCCCTTTCAAAAATGCAATAAGTCTAGAAATGCAACAAAACTCCAAATATGCAAAGGCACTAGGTTATATATCATAACCATCTCGTTTTGATAAGCGTTATTAAAACGTGAAGAATTTGCTTTTCACATGTATTTTGTTGATAGCAGTTATTTTATGGCGAAGATTTCAAGATGTGGGACGGGATAGACATTGGTATAAATAATCATACTTTTCTATGAACTTGCAGGTTCCATTGAGTAAAGACAGCCTAAATTCCGACGATGTCTTTATTCTAGATGCTGGCACAACTCTATGGCAATACAACGGCATCGGTGCTAGTAGTTTTGAGAAAGCTTGGGTATAAATCATTTGCTTTCCTTTGAAATACGGACAGTTCTGAGTAAAATTATAAATATTAACAGCTTACCTGTGACTTGATTTTGCGTACTAGTAAACAAGACTCCAAGGTTGATATCAGTCTCAAAACTCAAAAATATGATAGGTTCTTAGTTCATCAGAGCACAAGGTGAGCCAATGTGATCACTGTATGTCGTCCGTCTGCTGAAACAGTGTCTATAAGTTGTGTCATTGTCTCCTCTAAAACGTTTTGGTGGAAAGTGTTGAAGCTTGTTTGAAAGTTCTCTTCCAAATTTGTTCAAACCAGCTCCGCTTGTCAGAGCTAAAATAGAAAACTCTTCAAACACCACCACCTCCTAAACCACTGGTCTCGTTACACCAATATTCCTTTGATGTCCTTCTACAAAGATTTTAAAAAGCTAACGATTCTTAAACAAACATGGATACCAGGGGCGTGGTTACTTATAGCAGAACTTTTAAAAACAGTCTTGTAAAAAACATCTGCATAGATTGTACAAAGTTAAAAAATAAGACAATATCTATGCTTCATCAGTTCTCCTGTACGATTGATCCAGTTGTGAAATAATTTTGGTGACCATAAATCAAATGTTCATTTTATTCCAATTTGTCAAAAATCACAGGTCCAAATTTAAATGATTAAACAGAAATGTTGCTTGGGTGGCCCAACGCTGTAAAACTCTATTGAGCAATGTAAGACCAGCATAAACCCCTTGTTTTGAATTCAGTCTTAGAATTGACCAATGGCATGGCTGTACTCTAAGACTGGCCTCCAAACTCAGTTTTTTCATCTTAGACCAAGAGTTATACAGGAAGGCCCAGTTGAGTGAATGTCTTCTTATCCAGTGCTCCAGTTTCACTACACTAGGAAAGGAAACTATCACTGATAACTGATATTCATCATTGTGATAAACAGCCTTTATAGATACAGTATGGGTATTTATGTTGTCATGTTGTATACTTTAGTCGATGGAATATCTGTTGCAAATTGAACAACAGAGGGGTGGCCATATCAAGAGTGTAGTTGTTGATGAACACACTATCAGGGAGGATGTATGTATAAAACGGTCAAACATAGATGATGAAGACTTTTTTCATTTACGAAATACACTTTACCGTTGCTAATGTTTAGTGGAAACTCCATAATGCTTAAAATATTATGTTCAAAAGATAAAGCTGCCGTCCAGATAATGTGCAAAGTTACTTGTTCAGAAATGTTGTACATGACTCAGTTTTAAAAAGGGAGGTAATAAAACAGTAAATCAGTAATACTTTCTCTTAGGTTAATCATATATTCAAATGTATTGCAAATTATAAAATGAAATGAAATAGTAACTAATGAGAAATTAAAGTATTATTTGTTCATAACAAAAATGTGGCAGCCATATTATTATCAAAGCTGTTAGTGTTCCATATAATTATGTGATATAAGAATACCTTGCAAGCGTGTTTTGCTTCTTTAACCAGGATGAGTTCTACAAGGTACTTGAGGATGATGAATCTGGAAGTGAAGAAGAGGATGTGAAATACTAGGAGAGAAAAAACTGTTCTGGTAATTATTTCTTTCATCTCAAAAGTACAAAAACATGTGCTTAAAGGTGGTCAGCATATATCTGTTTTGTAATTTTTATGACAAAATTTAATTACTAGCATTTAGGAGAGACCTGTCGCTTTTATTTTTAGATTTGGATTTTCCAGACTGTTCCATTTATTAAATAAGGATTTGAAAGATACTTGACTTATTTAAAACTATAAATATATTTCAAATAATGTGCAGATCGAAATTGCCTCGGTAGCTCAGTTGGTAGAATTGAGGAATCTTGCTAGTGATTTAACTTTTGCGATTAGGAGGCTGTGGGTTCGAATCCCACACAGGGCGATTTGTTTTATGATTGAATTTGCTTTATTTATATTGACAATTTGGTCATTCAACTAGCTGATGACACTAATTCGGAGGAAACGGACACCGCCAGCGAGCGTGAGGATGCTGCATTGGACGCGTGTGTTTGAAATGTATTGAATGTATTGAAATTGTATGAATGAAATTAAAAATGAAATTGAAATGATGAAATAAAATAAAATATAAAAAAAAACATGAAAAATATCAATAAAACAAATTCAATCATAAAACAAATCGCTCTGTGCGGGATTCGCAGTCTGGTCAGGATCCATGCTGTTCGCTTTCAAAGCCTATTGCAATTAGAGAAACTAAAAACGAACGGCATGGATGCTCAGGCTGGTCTGGATCCATGCTGGTCGCAAACGCACTATGTTGGTTTTCTCATGGCGCGGCTCAAACATAAATGATTAGTTGTTTAAGTTTTAAGCAAATCCATTGCCTGACTAAAATCTGATTAACCACCTTTAATCATAAATTTATGTGTATCATTTTAAAGTTTGATTGATCTAACAACTGTTTTGCTTTTCAAACACGCAAAAATAATTGTCTACTAAGACTGATACGTGTATTGTTTTGCAAAGTTTCAGCGTAAGATTAGTAAGTCTGTGTATTTAGCTGCTTATATTAAACATATTTGTTGGTAACCGTGCAGTCATTCCAGTCTGCAATGTTGTATAGCGTCAAATAATGTTTTCAGATCTACCAAAATTCTTCATGACTTTAGATTTTAAAAACAGCAAAGACGTTTTGCTGTTTCTTACAAAAAGAAGAGAAAAAATCCTGCAGTTCTACATTCACAATTTGTTCTTAAACTCATACTTAGACCAAATAAGATTTGGGCCTGGTTTTCATCATTCAACTTAGACTTAAATTTTAACTTGCTGTAATTTTGTTGCATAAACCTTGAAAGTTTTCAGCAGAAGTGTGACAGATGAAACAAAAACAACACTGATTTAGAATGTGAGTAAATACGGGCTTGTGTTTGCATCTTGTTTGATACCATATGTATAAAGACAAAGCGCTATTTGGTGCTGAAGATATATGCACCACAAAAATGCTTTGTCATGTTTCCTTTTCTAACAATGTTGCTTTTGTTTGTTTTGTACAAACTTCTGTAGGTTGTCTTTTATTTCAGAAGTGTTTATTATGTAAAACAGTTTTCACATGGTTGATGTTGTGGGAGTGAAATAAGCTAATATATAATTTTGGTTTTACACTATTGTAATAAAGCGTTGACGTTGACGGTGTTTTAATTATAAGAGGCATTGGTCAAATTGACTTGGTCTGTAATAGGATTATGATGTGGCCTTTTTCAGAACTGTTGGAAATCTGGTCTTTTATTGTTAGTAATTTTTATCCTGACTTGATCAGTCGATGTTGTTCCATAGATTTAAGACCAAACCATTTTTTTCTTTGGTTTTATACTGCATTAGTTGGAAAAAGCAATTTAGAACTAGGCAGTTGCAAAAAACCTCTTACACAGATTTATGAACTAATAACTTTTTTCAGGTATTTAGCTGAACACATTTTGTTTGGGAAAAATAATAAATTTCTAATTATGTGTTTTTTTTCCAGTTTGTCAGATGAATCAGGAGAAATAAAATTCAGCGAGGTGAAAACCGGAAAAATTGAAAAGAGTGACCTCGGAAGTGATGTAAGTTTTAAAACATTGAGCAGTCATAGAACTACAATAGTTGTTAGTTCAGTGGATAAACTATATATCTTTATGATCTAAACAGAAGGGTCCAATACCATACTAACTAAATGATTTTTTTTATTTATAACTTTTTGCATCTGGAACGTAACAGAACGTATTGGCGTCTGATGGCTCTGTCACGCTTCCGTAGAATCAACATTTTTTACTCAAGTTTATTTTGAAAATATTTCTGAAATCTCTCAAATACGGAAATATCTGATATCCGATGCATATACTGACACTTGGACAACATCAAAAAGTACGTTTTGAACGATTTGACGAAGTTCTAAAGATCGCCATATACACTTGCTCTATTACGGACCCCTGTGGTATTTGTGATTTTATTTCGAGTGCAATATGTTTTTGTAGATGAAAAGCTGACATGTCGTACTAAAATCCAATTATTTTCAAATCGTAAGAAAGTCCACGCACATACATTTTGGCGGGGTGACCCTGCGCGTGGACCCTGACTATAGACCAATACAAATGCGACTTTCTTAAGTTTAGCCTGTGTACTTCTATGTTTTTTCCTTCCGGGAAAAGCTGAAGGTCGCCTGACGTAATTTTCTGTGTGTGTGACTGGCGAGATTGTATAAAAATGTACCGACCGTCCTAAGGATAGTCAATGCAAATCAAAGTTATTTATATTTAAAGCATAGATCTAAGTTGGTTTTATTTTTTCCAATCGTATTCCTGACTTTAAGAATTCCTTACTTAATAATGAAAATAATTTTTTATTAAGTTTTCAATACCCTGCATGTAAACTCTGATTTAATGCAAAGATGAAAACAAATTATAAGATGATTAACCACGGAATAAAAAAATATGTATCAATGACTCAGTGAGTTCTTATATTGCTGTAGGACGTGTTCCTGTTTGATTCATGTGACCAGATTTTTGTTTGGATTGGTAAGAATGCTTCGCCGGCTGAGAAGAGGAATGGAGTAATTTATGCCAATGTGTGTATTATATCATCTGCAATTTTTGTTTTGATTTTTCAGTTACACAAAAACAAATTAAAACATGCATTAAATGTGTTTTTTTTTTGTATCCAGGATGTTCAAATGCTACAGTTTATATGATATGCGGATGTATTTAAGATATTATGATTAAATGTAACACGATACTCATATGTAAAAATTAATTCAGTATAAACATGATTTTCTGCAGTAAATACACGAATGGATATTCTGATATAAACAAGTTATTTTGTCTGCCCTCTACTGGGGGAGACATATTGTTTAGCCACTTCATTTCCGATTTATAACTGGAGAACCATTTGATCTTGAGCCTTCAAACTTCGTAGGATAATAGGACTTATAGAGTAGATGGCTCCTATTGTTCTTGAGGTCACTCCATCAAACATCAAAAGTGGCCTGAACATGGAAAACCGTTTCCGTTCAGTAACTTAGAACTACTTGACCTAGAATGTTGAAACTTCATAGGATGATTGAACATGCAGAGTAGATGACACCTACTGATTTTGGGGTTGCTCCATCAAAGGTCAAGGTCACAGGGACCAGAATCCGTCACACTTTATTTCCGATTAATACCGGATAACCATTTGGCCGTAACCTTTAAAATTCATAGGGTGTTAGGGCTTACGTAGTAGATGACCCCTATTGTTTTTGTGGTCATTCAATCTATGGTCAAGGTCACAGGGGTCTCTACAGGGAAAACCGTTTCCGATCAGTAACTTAGAACCACTCGACCCAGAATGTTGAAACTTCATAGGATGATTGGAAAAGATAACTCCTATTAATTTTAGGGGTCACTCCATCCAAAGTCAAGGTCACAGGGGCCTGAACAAGGGAAACCGTTTCCGATCAGTAACTTGAAAACTATTTGACCCAGAATATTGAAACTTAATAGGATGATTGGACATACAGAGCAGATGACTCTTATTGATTTTGGGGTCACTCGATCAAAGGTCAAGGGCACATGGGCCTGAAAATGAAAAACCGTTTCCGATCAATAACTTGAGAACCACTTGACCAGAATGTTGAAACTCCATAAGATAATGGGACATACAGAGTAGATTACTCCTATTGATATTAGGGTCACACGATCAAAGTTCAAGATCACAGGGGCCAGAACATGGAAAACCGTTTCCTCTTCATAACTTAAGATTCACTTAAACTAGAACATGGAAACTTTATGGGATGATTGGACATGCCGCGTATGTATATGATCCCTATTGCATTTCAGGCACTAGGCAAACCATCAGTGTCTTTTTGATTTTCGCTCCTGTCCTCTATTCACTTTCTGCCTTTTACTGCTATGCTTTTGGGGATACATGCGCTTTCCTACCCAAACATCTTCTAGTTCTGATGTAGATATTAACTAAATATTTTGATAAAAATGTAAACAGTCTGTATGAATTCAGAGTATTTCGATACAGATGTAAGCAGGATATTCTGATGTCGATGTTAATAGGGTATTTTGATTCAAATGTATAAAGGATATTTGTAAATGATACAGTGTGTATAAGGATATCATATCATATTATGTTTTTCAGAACCACCTTCGTGAGACAGATCGTCCACATTTGCAAATTCATGTAGTCGTCGAGGGTCATAACTCTGAAAGTCTCGATAATGCTTTGTCAGCTTAAATATTCTGCAGGATTTATAACGAGGAGGAATGTCGTATATAGCTTCTAGACAATTTTAGGCACTTGTGTATAGAGATTATATCATATAGTAACTGTATATGTCAACAACATGGTGAAATATACCCGCAGTTTTTGTCTTCCAGATTCTGATATCTAGCTTGAATTTTAGCAAATACATGTACATGTACATTATTATTTCTTTTTTTATAAAAAGCTTATACTAAAAATAACTCTGGGGAGTTTATATTTCAAAGCAGAAATGGTATTAAATTATGTACTTGTGTAAAGAGAGGTCCTATGTTCTTTTTATTTTCATTGTTTTATTTTTTATGCTATTTTATTTACCTATAGAAAATGTTATAAGCACACCCAGCTTAAGTTTGCAATTTAAGGTTCAAAATAATGTTCTAATTCTATCTAATATCTAATATTTTTAGGTTATTTAACATTGTTCTGTACAATACGGAAATATATTTGGACGAGTACCTAGCTGAGAAAACCATATTGGACGAGCCGCTAGACGAGTTCAATATAGTTTTCTCAGCTGGGTACTCGTCCAAATATATCTCGTATTGTACAGTACAATGTTAAATAACCTTTTTATTCTATATCTATTTTATCTTACTATAATAATAGTTTAAATTAAAAATGTTTCACTGAATACTGTATTCTTGCCTTTTCTAGTTTTCGCTGTTCCAAACATATTTGTACGATATATTTTCATATATTTTTTCGTGTTCTGAACTATTTGAACAAGGATTTTTAAACGTAAACATAAAATCAACTACACAATAACCTTTTTATTCTATATTTATTTCACTTCATACGTAATATACGTAATTCATTGAATGTTGTTTTTTTCTGCGTATCATCATTAAAAAAGGTATATGGCGCAACCTCCCTACAACAGCCATTTGGCGATTTGGGCGGTAATAATACTTGGCTGAGATAATATGCCCACAAACACTGTCAGCAAGTTTGGTGAAGATCAGATGAAAACTGTTCGACTTAAAAGAGTGGACAAGGCTAAATGCCCTGTTTTTCGAGTAATTCAAGGACTATAATCAAAGAGTGCCTGGTACAATTTGGGTGGTTATCGAAAATGGCCGAGATGTAATGCCCATAAACATTGTCAGCAAGTTTGGTGACGATCCGACGAAAATTGAATTATAGAGCAGACATGTTTTGGATGCTGACCGCCCGTCCGTTGCCATTCATAATCTTCTCCATTTTGTTTCTTAACCGTTAAATAAAAACTGCTGAGGTAGCTATTCAGACAGTCAGGGCGGCTGATACCAATTTCTAGGTTTCGTCCGGAACGGCTTCTTTAAGTGACTTTTCAAATATTCCAACATCTGATGATCCTTTTTACTGTATTTTTAAGTTTTTGATTATTAACGAACGTTTTAATATCTAAATCAGATAGCATTGTTATCCCTTGAATCGTTTTTGTGTGTTGTAAACAAAAAAAAGATGTCAAGGCGCATAATCAAACTCTGTACATGAGCGCCTACTTCAACCGATTTACATTCGGAACATTTTCACGCGTTTCGGGCTTTATCGTATGTTTAACATGGGACTGTTGAACCGTCCAAATACAGAAAATACAGATTTTTTTTGTACGCGCGTGCGTCCAAATACAGAAAATACAGGATTTTTGTACGCACGTGCATCCAAATACCGTAATATATTGTACGGTCACGTGTTGCAAATGAACGTTCGCGATTGGATAGATAAAATAGGTATAGAATAATTGGTGATATTATATTTGTGTATTTATTTCATGTCTGTTAATCTTTCTCTTTCTAATAAAATGTTGTGAAGAAATGTGTTCACTGAGCTTGTACAAAATCATTTTGTCATAGTTATAAACAAAAGTTTCAACTTGTTAATCAGCTTCCTAAGTGGCCTAAGGTCTAAGCAAACATCTGGGTATAATTTTGAATTTGACCAATGGCGAGGCTGAAGACTGGTCCCTATAGTCACTGTAAAAACTTTGGAACCAGTCCCCAAGTTTAAAGACTGTGCCAAGTCTCAATCTCAGATAGATGAAATGATATAAAAAAATAATATAACCTTGTCACCAAACTTAATACGAGTCTCACAACGCATGTCAAATATTATTAAATATACAGCATGTTTCAATAAGATTATATAAAGTCCTGTTGAAGTATTTATATGTTTTTCACTTTATATATGCAATTATATATGAAATTTCATAAAATATATAACATGGGAGTGATTTTAAATCTTATCAAATAGTTTTGCTTGTAGAATTAAGACACAGATCCTTGAAGAAAACCCAGCAAACTGTGATTTATATAAAACCATTAATACAAGTGCTGTAAATTTTAACCTATTTAAGTTGCAAAACAACCCATCTTTCAAATGTTAAAACATAACACTGATATTAGACCATAAATATATTATCTAATGCAGAAGAGATGTCATACGTGAGTGACACCCCAAAAGATGCTATTAAGGTAGTGGATCCGTAAAAGTAATGTTTAAAAAAACTGCATTAACTTGATACAGTCTTAAATTTTAACATTGTTTCGCAATGTGTTGCCATTACCGTGTCGTTTTTTTTTTAAAAATTGTATTATTTATGATATTTCCTAAAACCCAAATAAAGGCAAACTTCAAAGTGATAACCACTGTACAGAACGTTCGCAGAGAATTCATTATACCAATAATTTTGATAAAAGAAACCTCAAAGTATTGATAAACAATAATAGTACACAAAATAAAACTGCCCATAACATTTTTTTTCTAGGGAGCCTCAAGTAAAAGTATTCAATCGGACAGAAATTTAGCTCCCACACCGAAAAATAATGACAGAGTCCTGTGAGACTGTTTTAAATTTTGTTCTCTTCATTAGAAAATAACCATGGAGCAGAAGTAAAACCTACCTACATTTCTTCTATAATTTGTAAACTAAAGAGTAAAGGTGAAATAAAGAACTCAATATTTTCAAAGACGTCTTTCCCCTCACCTTTCTGTATCAGCGGTAAAATTCACTTTAACAGCACGAAATGGCTTATCAAATGAAAAATTTCCATTTTGTACAATAAATCAATAGTAAGCCTTGAAAAACACTTTAACTTACTAGAAAAAAAGAAATATAAAGAAATAAAGTTTGGTCTTCGTGTGGTTTGAACTTACGCCCTCCTGAAAAACGGCGTTAACCCATTTAAAACATATGAGAATACATACAGGGGAGAAATGCTTTAAATTGATTTTGTGATTATGCATGCAGACACAGAAATTATCTCAAAAGACATATGATAAAACATACAAAAGAGAAAAAATGCTTAAAATGTGATAAAGTTATAAATGTTAGGTGTATAAAAATGGTGTTTTTCAATGGCTTAATGGTTAAAGTCACTGGCTTCGAATCAGTTGTCCCCTCGCTGCAGTGTATTCGACAATTTGACACGTGAATAGAAGTCATTCATGCGAGAAAACCATCCAGCTGGCTTATGGAAGGTTGATGGTTCAACCCAGGTGCTCGTTCGCCTCTGAAACAATGAATGCGGGGGCACCAGTGCTTGTGTCTTTCTCCGCCACCAAAAGCTGGAAAGTCACCATAGGACCAATATTTGTGTCACTGTAATGTCAAGTTCGATAAAGTACAAAATAAAATCAGTGTGGTAGAAATGTGAAAATATATTAAGGAGAAAACATCATTATGCATGTAATCTGAAGAAACCATATGTAGAAAGAGAATGAAAATTTATATTGGTTTGCCAATAAACACATCAAGGCTTGTGACATGAAAGACATATATGCACAAGTTCAGCTTCAAATAAATTGCATATCTCAAAACAAAATGTTTTCAATGCTTAATCAGAACTTGATTCATAATTTAGTCGTATATAAAGCTAGTGATTTTACGAAATCAGCCATACATAAAGGCATAGATCAACTACCTTATAAATGTACCCTCCGCCTCCCAATTTGATTCACAACTCCAACTTTTATATACTACTTATCATCGGTTATGTAATTGGAAAGGATCCCTACTAGACCATTAAGATGAGTGCTATGGAGTGGAAAGAAATTCTTTCAGTGAATTTAGAATAATAATGATAATAATAATAAATCACAAGTATAGCGAAAACTCAATGTTTATTTTTGACTAACAGTTTCTGCCAAAAAGGTGACATACCAGTGAAAGGGATCATAATGTTACATTTATATAATACAAGACTTTAAAAGATGCTAAAACTTTTATCATAAACTTGCAATCACATTAATTGGAATATAACATAAAGGGATAAAATCATATTAAAGTGTTTCAGCTGTATTGAATTTTCAATAATAAGTTGCATAAGGTATACATTTCTCATGCTTTAGTTTAGTACATAATACTTTGAAATGCACATGGGGTTGTCCATCTTAGACAAACATTTTTTAGCAATATTCAGAAAGCAGTAAATTAAATATTCAGATATGTGAATGTCACATTTTCTTAAAATTTCTATTTGAATTTGTGCCACTCTCAAACAAATGTACACCAGATAATTATTTCAATTCATTCTGAATAAAGTTGACAAAATAAAAGTAAATTTCTTTTTTAGCTCGTCGGAACTTTGTTCATGGAAAGCTATAGGTGGATGGTTAGTCGTCGGTCGTCCTGCATCAACATTTTTACTTAAACTTCTTCTCATCTGAAAGTACTGGTCAGATTTACACCAAAGTTGGTCAGTAACATCCTGGTTAGACCTTAATCAAGTTTGTTTAAATGGTTTACCTTTGCCCCTTTTATGAGCCGCTTTTAGGAGCCGTCAAAGCTAAAAATAGAAAAAAAAACAACTTTTAAACAACTTAGTGAGTAGACTCTTATGAACCGGGTGATGGATCTTCATCAAATTTGCTTTGTAGCGTCATTATAAGGTTCTCTCCAAATTTTATTCAGGTTGGGGTATATGGCTCCTTTTAGAGCTAGAGTTGAAAATAGAAAAGTGGTTAAACGCCTTCTTCACATGGACCATTTGACTAATCTTTATCAAACTTGATTTGTAGGATCATTATAAGTTTTTCTCCATCTTTTTTACAAATGGGGACATTCGATCTCTTTTAGGGGCAGCTAGGGCTAAAAATAAAATTGCCATTAACCAACTTCTTCTCATGAACCGTTTGATGGATCTTCATCAAACTTTGCCTGTGCCATTATTAAAGGTACTCTCATAAATTTATTTAAATGGGGGCAACTGGTCCCTTTTAGTGGCCACTAGAAATAAAAATAGAAATACCTTTAAACGACTTCTCCTCATGAACTGATGGATGCATCTCCATCAAACTCATTATAAGGTCCTCTCCAAAAATTGTTTAAGAGGGGGCAAACGGCCCATTTTAGGGGTTGTTTGAGCTTAAAATAGAAATACCTTTAAATATCTGTTTGTTCGTTTTTAATGGGTTAACGCCGTTTTTTCAACTGTATTTCAGTTATGTAACGGCGGGCAGTTAACCTAACCAGTGTTCCTGCATTCTTTACCAGTACAAACCTGTTCTCCGCAAGTAACTGCCAGCTTCCCCACATGAAACAGATGTGACCTTTAAATGACTTCTTTTTATGAACCACTTAAGGATGTAGGAACGAATTTTTTTTCTAACGTTAAGAATTTTTTCATACTCTTGAGCTTGAAGAACATTAGTTTTTAAGACAAACAAGGGAAGAAAAAAACACAGGTCACCGAACTCGTTTTAATTTTATAGAGCATTTTCTTCACCCTCTGTTTAAGCATTTCTGAAATTTTGTAAAATTGAAAAGATGGTTGTACTATATAAAACATATAATATCCCATTTAATGTTATAGGGATTTCATGTCTTACAGGTTAATATGAATACAAGGTGATGTCAGTATTATATAAGCATAATTTCACTAACAAATCTCTTTCATTTTTACATGTTGACATAATTACTCCACCCACTTTATTTTCAATGGAAAAAAGTTGTATTTCGACCTACAAAAAAATTCTGACAGTAAGATTTTAAAAATATTTTGCAGCTTTGATGAAACACAAAAATGCTTCAATATGGAAAGAAAAAAAGTTGGGGTCACCGTTCATCTAAGAGATTTATTAAGAAAAAACTGTCAAAAACTTGTAAATTTTGTTATTTTTTGTTCTTTTTGTTTTAATTAATATTTTCTAGATAAAATAAAGTGCTATCTTGAAAATGGTTATTTCAATTATAGCTTATCATTATATTTTTCAGTTAGGAAAATATCAAAACCAAACCTGATCTACTTTCATAGATATTTGAAATTACCTACCCCCACCCCGTTGTAAAACTTACGTCAATTTTAGGCAAATGCCAGCCAAAATAAGGGTGAAAATTTTTTTTCGCAAAAAGCAGAGTCTATTTGGTTAAATGGTACATTATTAGCCATATTTTAATTATTTAGCATTAATTTTTGGCAACACTTTTGTTAGAAAGCAATATTCGAAAAAAATATTTTTCAAAATGGCGGATATCCTGAAAAAAAAAACGCTCGTACATCCTTAATAGGTCTTCATCAAACCTAATGTGTATCATCATTATAAGATCTTCTACCAAGTTTGTTCAAATAGGAGCACTTAGCCCCTTTCAGGGGCTGCTAGAGCTTAGAATAGAAAACAACCCTTTAAATGACTTCTTCTCATAAAACGCTTGATCAATGTATCTAAACACTGACATTTTGCCTGTAGCATCATTATAATTTCTTCAGCCAATTTTATTCAAACAGGGGCGCTTGACCCTTTTTAGGATTTTCCGTCCATCCGTCTGTCCGCTGATACAGCAGGATATTTATGTGTCTGGGAGATCAATAGATAACAGTAATGCTATTCATCAGTTTCTTTTATGTGGCTTAAATTCGTTAATGTGGCTGAAAAGAACAACAGAGAGAATATAGAACTTGCCACGTAATTACTGTACCGAAAGAACGTCCGTTTGTCCGTCCGTTCAAACCAGATTGCATACAGCCCACATCAATGACTGGATTTAGTTCATACTCCAACAATCCGAATGGCAAGACCTACAAACTGACCTATATACAGATGACATTGATCCTCATATGACCTTCACCTTCAAACTAAAAACCCTAACGAAAAACATCTTTGTTCCTACAGCCTAATAAATGACCCAATATAGTTCATATTCACACTCAAAAACATTGTGGCAAGACCTACAAAATTTAAACTAACCTATATATAGATGACCTTGCCTTTCATCCGTCAGTTCGAACAAAATTACCTACAGGCCACATTAATGAACTCATTCAGTTCATACTCACACTCGACAATCTTTGTTGCACGACCTACAAACTGACCTATATATAATTGACCTTTACCCTCATATGACCGTTTACTTTAAACTTATAACCTTAATAAACAACATTTTTGGTTATAATGATCATAACTGGCTACTAGTCAAGATTGAAATAAAACTACCAAGATGGCATTGACCTTCGTCCATTACCTGATCAATATGTAAATGACCTTTAACCTTAAATGACCTTCACCTTCAAGCTTAAAACCTTAATAAACAATATTGAATTCCTTGGTACTACAGCCCACAAAAATGACCCAATTTAGTTCGTACTCACACTCAACAAGCCTTGTGGCAGGACATACAAACTGACTTATATAGTGATGACCTTGACCTTCATATGATCTACACCTTTAAACTTAAAATCTCAGAAAACAACATGTTTGGTCATACACCCGGGGACATAATTTTGCGTTTTTTAAACCAGCTCCTTGTTCAAAAACGTTTTTGTTTTATATTGTTTAAGTTCTTTGACTAATGTGTTTATTGCCAAAATACTTTTACCGAGCAAAATTAATCAAAGGATTCTTAGGAAGCATAAAACATAACCAATCAAAGAGACAGCAGATTCTTTTGTTTGAGTCTGTTTGCGAGAGGTTATCAAATAAGCAACACATAACGAAATTCTGTTACAGTATAACTGAATGTAAATCACGAGTCCAAAGGACAAGAAAATCCAAGTATAGAGAGCGTTTTTACAACCGCTGCACGACTCGTTTTCTGTTGTGATAGTTAATGAAATGTATTAGAAGATCCTTTGGAAGCATAGAACGCAGTCAAGCAAAATAACAAAAGCCTCGATTTGATTGAGTGTATCATAAGAGGTAAGGAAATACGCAACACCACTCACGCCCCCTAGAAATCTTCTTACTAAATTACTTTAAATCATTCTACTACATTACAAACACGATCCCCAGTGGCCTTTGCAAAGATTCTTTTAATGGCTAAAGTGGATTGTTTGAGAATCCTTTTTGTCAAACTGTTGATGTTGATTTGATTCCATTTTTTAACAGAACTGTTCTTTTAGTGACTCTCTATCGCATTACTTTGAATTACCCCGCTTCGTTAAAAAAACATGGCTACCACAGGGCGTGGATACATTCCCATATTATATGTGTAGAAGAAACGTTTAGAAACTGCTTATCCGAATTTCAAACAAATGCTTCTTTAAGCAGATCTTTGCCAAGATATTCAATTCATTCCGATTCGTCAAAAGCATGGCCGATAGAGGCTAACAACACCTTATAAACTGTTTGTCTGATAATGAAATAATCCCACAAATACTCCGTGTACCAAGATTATTAGATATAGATTTGTCATTATACGGCTACAAGAGGGCTTATTCACATTTCCTTATTATTGTTTATGTAACTCTAAAAGTTGTGTCAGAAATTGCTTGCCAGCCGGAAACCAAGCCCATCCGTTTAGATCAATAGGGAAAGCAAATCTATAAATCATTGAGTCGTGAGTTCGGTCTCCGCCCGAAATGTATGTTCTCAGTGAAGATGTGATATGAAACATTTTATCTACAATCAGTCCTCCTCAACCTCTGATTCATGTAGATAAGTTTGCAATCACTTGCGGAGAATAGGATAGTACTGAGGAACACTGGGTAGGTTAAATGCCCGCCGTAACATAATATAACTGAAATTAGGTTGAAAAACGGCGCTAAACCAATAATTAAACAAACAAAACAAACATGCGAGAAATCGGGCGAAATTGAAGAGAATTTCATCGAACGTTTTCTTGATGACCCACAACCAGACTTGTCATCTCGATTCCACCTATAAATCATGATCCGCAATGCGTTGGGATACTTATCAGTAGATTGCTGTATTTAAAACTGTGAAAGTAGTTCCTGAATCTAAATGTTATTATGATGATTCTCTAACAAAATTGTTACCTGAATTTTGGTCAGGTGAACGAGCTAAAACAGACATAATTCTCTTGTATATTTTAAACATGTTTCTAAAACTAAAAGAACATGTTCTTGTATACGTGCATACACAAAGCGCTACGAATGCATGTGTGAAGGCATGGTTCCATTAATATCTTTTTTAATTTTGTTTAGAGCGACTTTATTAGTTGTTACTTGATATGACTGGTAAAGGAAGAAGTAACATAATACCGATTTAGAAAAAATATCTTTTTGTCTGAGTAAGCATTTTCTTTGTTCTTTGTTTAAAAGGTCTATTACTTTTTTTCGCTACGTTTAGCATTCTATTGTTTGCAAAACAATTTCTTTGATAACTGATTGTTAATTAAGAAATAACAAGTATCAAAATTAGGTTTATCGCAGATTAACCCGAGATTGGAGTTATGCACAAAGGTATCAATTTAGGTAACATGGCTGTATCATAATTGTATTCCTTTACACACAAATTCAAACTATGATTGATTAGTGACCATTCGTGGGTAGGACATTCCTGTGAGAGGCGAATAAAACGTTCGACATATTACTTTACTTGCAAGACATAATTGTAACTCAAGTCCATGTACATTTGACACATCCAATAACATACATTAACAAATACAAGTAAAGATCACATCAAGCTAGTATACGTCAAGTCCTGCAATTGTAACTTATTAATAAGTCATTTAAACTTGTACACCGACGATATCATACATTAACAAAGACTAATGAATAAAACAAAGATCGCAACAAAATCATAATATATCGCCACTGAAATCACAACTTGTCATACGTCAGAAAATTGCCGATTGAAGTTATTTATGGGTCCGCTTTCTTGTTTATTTCCTTGCGAATTATTTCTTTCTTTCTTATTTGCGTGCGAACTGTTACTAGCAGATCCCATAGTTTTCAAAGCGTCAGATATTTGGTCTACTTTCCTGTCGATGTCAATTACAATCTTTAATCCTTCTAACTGATGCATGAACTGCGAGAGAGCGTCAGGCAGACCTTGAAGGCTCTGTGTACTCGGTAAGCTACTGTATGGTATTTCAAAATCTTCATGTGGGCCTTTACCTTCTTTAAGTAACTGCATTTCATCCAAGTCACTGGATATGTGTTTACGTTTAATTTCTTCTTGGTACTCCAGAACCATTTCTGTGAAATAAGTGTTTAATTTTAGAACGTTTTACCGTAAGTGTTAAATTGTACGTGTAGATAATTAAACCTGACACTTCTTATATTTTCTTTTATATAAAACGTACCATTTATGCTTTACACTTATTAGGTTCTTTGCTTTTTATAGCCATTGGATCTTTCATAAAGACCTAGATCTTGGCAGTGGACCGAGCGATTTTAGTTCTCATTAGCACAGTAGGGGAGCTAATGGTCCAATAAAAAGGAGGCATAATAAGAGCACTTACATAGTAGTGGATAAAATCTTTACCTGTTGATAATTTGGATTCGTATACTTTTATTCTTCCAAGTAGTTGCTCTGCGTCGTTCTCTTCTGACAGTTGTAACCACTGAACAAGAATATCTACACAGAATGTTCTGTTGAGAGGTGTATCTCTACTTGATTCTTCGACTTGTATTGATTCTATCTTTTCTACATAAACTTCTTTCATCTCCGTTTGGTCAGCGTCCTCAGATGATTCTGACTTTTGTTTCTTACCCTCCAGAACTTCAACAAATTCTCGTATGGTAAGGCGATCTGCAAAACAGTTGTATTAAGGTTGGAATGGGTGTGGTCTATTTTGGCAGTGTATATTTTGTAAATTTCAACCATTATAGTTTAAAGTTTTTATAATAAGGTAAAAACGAAACAAACAAAAATGTATTTCTGCTTAATTAAAATTCTATTTAAGCATACAAGTTAAGAATAAACAGGCAAATAATGATAGGACCAATTAAAGAAATTCGATCATGAAAGTTCACAGTTTTATTTTATTCTAAGTTCACTTCTAAGTATCCATTAACTTTTAAACCACATTTCCTTCATATGATATAACTAATTTTGTATCAAAAAATATCCTGAATTCAACATTATGGCGTAACTGTATCATTCTTGGTCTGCTGAGATTGCTGGAATAGCCGAATAGTTAAAATGAATCTACCTAAAATGATTTTTGAAACACCTTACACTTAAGTTCTAACTTAGCATTTGATTTTGAGAAACAGGCCCGAGAAGTGCGATTTTGCACATGTACAGTTGTATACTGTGTAGATTAAAATCATTACCAAATTTGTTCAGTAGTCTTGCAACAGCAGCATCAGCTGCCAGCGGCAAGTTTTTCCTGCTCTTTGAAGATACTATATGCCTTTTTAACTGTTTTATGCCGTCTGTAAGAATACGTTCATCAGATCTGTCAGATGTCAAGAACTCCAACAACTCTTTGTCTCGGCCAAGTCTTTTAGAAGTTGTCTTGTCAAGGTTTTGGAGTACTCTTTGTAGAGAATCTTTTATCTCTTTTAGCAAAACCTTTGGTAAAATGTAAGAAAGCATTTATTATACATATTGTAACTACATCAAAGGACGTTTCTTTTTTTGATATGACTTTTAATATTTTTGCAAAATTTACAATCAGACATTGTTTGAAAAACTTGACTGATACATTAATTAAAGTTGATATTTTACTCTTTATTTCTAAAATAAAGAGTAAAATATCAACACAGATTTGTACTATACTTCCCTTTGGAAGATTTACAGACATATCATTAATTAAAGGTTATGTAAAATATGAAATATGGGTAGATAAAGGCACATTGAACATATTGGAAAACAGCTCATGTTTTTATATTTAACAACAGATAGCTTACCTCATCACTACGCACTTTCATTTCCAATTCTTTCCTTTTAATCATATGGTCTTCTATAGATTCACACAATTTGTCTGCCAATTCTTTCCACTGTGCCATAATATCTTGTTTGATGATATTCGACTCCCCAACTTGAAGATTTTTGCAGGACCCTGTTACATACACTTTAGCCCGGCTGTCTTCCAAAAGTTTTGAAAAATGGTGTGTAAATTTCCAGTGTTCCTGATATAAAAAAAGATGATTATAAAACTTAAATTTAAAGTAGTAACTATTACTGTACAAGCATATACTAGTGTGCATGCGTACTGCGCAAGCACACACCGTGCATTATTTCTAGCTCTGCTATCAAATATTATTACTGTTACTGAAGTTGGTGTTATTTTTGAGTTTGTGGACTTATTTATTGATTTTGTTTGTAACAATGTTCTCTTTGAAATAGGGTCACATCATGAGATGTTAGGAATTTTCTAAATATTAAATGATCGGGTTTAGAGATCCATCAACCAGCTCTGCAAAACAGTCTAAGATGGGTAAAACTATATAAATGGTGTATATGTCTCCAAGAACGCATAGGAGGATTTCCGTTGCTGTTTATTTAAATATTTTAGACATCTCAAGCACCGTCTCATAACAATAATTTTGCCCATAGAGCCTGTATTATGCAAATAAAACAATTTACACAATTGAACATGGGGCCTTCGTGGCTGAGTGGTTCAGGTCGTTGACTTCGAATCTCTTGCTCCTCAAACGTCGCTTTGGGTGTCGAGGTGTGAGGAAGTCATCCAGCTTATATCCGGAAATTCGGTGGTTATACCAAGGTACCCACCCGTGCTTGAAATAATGCTCAGAGGGGCATCTTGGGTCTTTCTCCACCATGAAAAGCTAGAAAGATGGCATATTACATATCACTGTGTCTGTATGACGTCAAAACGATTAACATTGACATTCTAGAATATAAACCTGCATCTTTTGTTATATCTTTAAAAGTTTGCCGACCCAAGGGCAGCGCAAACTTGATTTTTTATTAGTTTAGACAGTTTAAATGACAATATGATTAGCAAAAGTATTACGTTCTCTTCAGGAAATTAATTAGAAAACTTATGTTTGTTTGTTTTGGGTTTAACGCCGTTTTTTAACAGTATTTCAGGCATGCAACGGCGGGCAGTTAATCTAACCAGTGTCCCTGGATTCTGTACCAGTACAAACCTGTTCTCCACAAGCAACTGCCAACTTCCCCACATGAATTATCAGAGGTGGAGGACGAATGATTTCAGACACAATGTCTTTTATCAAATCGTCACGGAGAACATACGCCCCGCCCGAGGATCGAACTCGCGACCCCGCGATCCGTAAGCCAAAGCTCTCCCTACTGAGCTAAGCGGGCGGGCTAGAAAACTTATGATAAACACCTTTAGAATGAAGTTTTTTGTAGCGAAAATCAATGTTTAAATTTTTATTTCGGTTGTGAAAGTATCGTTGTTAGAAAACAGACTCAATGTTTAATTTATTTCAACATGTATGTAAGAAACGAATGCGTAGTAATATTATTAATACTTAACGACTCGGAAACGATAATTAAATGTTAGTTATTCATTTGACGAATATTTCAGCAACTATATGTTTGTAGTTGTATAAAAAATATTTGTTTGTTCCAATAAAGGGACTCTTACACTAGCCATATTATTGTTCAATGCAATAGAACCATTCCAGTTGTTGTGTAATTATTTGAATACATACTTACATCCAATTATAATTTGCATTAGTCAGAACAAGCTATTGAACTCCCAAAATGAACAAAACGTTCTCGTACAATACCAATTAATACTCTTTGTTTACTATGTTCATCATCAACCCATTGAACACAATTATTTTGTAATGTTTATATGCATTAAATGAAATCTGCTAATCCGATTTCGTCCTCAAATGTTGCAAAACAATTTTAAATCAATTAAAACATTATAAGAAGGCAGTTTTTGTCTTCCATACACATAGCTTACCGTTCTTTCTTTTGTTAGCTCTTCCATTAGCTTACGTTTCTCTTCCTCTAATTTTGCTTTTTCGCCATCGAACTCTATTCTCAACGTTTGCTTTTCCTGTCTTGACTTTTCAAGTTTTGAAGATAGATTTGATTTCTCTTCCCTAAGTATATATTTTTCAGCATCGAAATCCGTTTTTAATTTGGAGATTTCCTGTTTCATCATTTCCATTTCTCTGCATATCTTTTTATTTTCCTTTTTGCTGTTTTCAAACTGATTTTGCAAATAAAAATTGTCTCTATTCAGCTGAATGTTTTCTGCATTGACATCTTTTAACTTTTCTTCAACCATATTCTTGGATGCATCTAAAGCTATGATTTCCTGTTCCATTTGCTTCCTGTTTTTCTTTCTTACAACCTCCTTTTTCTCTTGCAGACTCACAGAATGCAAGAGTTCATATGGATGTGACTCATCTTTAAAGTGCACTCGTTCTGAAGAAACTGATTTTGATCTTCTTCGAGCTTTTCTCCCTGTATTTGATTTCGGACCATCCGCCATAACTTTTCCACTTCTTTTCCTTATTAGTCCGTTCTAGTGTATTAAATCACCACTGAATCTTTGAACTCGAAATTGTTTGAATATACTTTTTAACAAAATTAACACAAATATCTTTTTAAAAGATAATTTGTGTGGCTAAAAGAATGATGCTAGTAATTTTCTATGTAATCTGTTAAATTCTTTAAACAAAATATTAAATAACATGAATAAACTTCTAATTGTTTTTGTTTAAAATACCATTCAAATTGATTTATTTTGTTTAAATCAGAATAATGACACGATTCAGTTCTTTAAACTTCTAAATTTACCTTTAAATAAAACGAATAAAGACGTACATGTTGATATATATTCTCAACTAAATTAAGTGTGTAATAATCGTACCTGTAATTCTGCAAATAAAACAAAAATGTTTAAAATAATAGTCTATAGCAAACAAATGATCCTTCGTATACGGGTCAGTTTCTGTTGAAGAACTTCAATGGTGTTATGCAGGTAATCGATACTCAAAAATATGATATGAAATCGAAACTACAAGGTAATCAATATATAATTATAGTATTTGCAAAACGTTGTTTATTTCATAATATTATGATATGATCACCTCATACCAAATTGATTTTTAGAAATATAAGGAACATTTGATTAGATCCTTGCTTTGGCAGTGCCGTGTTGCGATAGTAAATAGCCCTTCCGAATTTGACTCAGTTCAGTTATTATTATGGACTCTATTTAATGTTTCTATATAAGTGCCGCTTAATCCGGTGCCAGGGGTGGGGAATGAGGGATGTTGCATAATACATTACCACTTGTGAACAGATGCAATCAAAATGAAAAGATGGAAAACTACACGTCGCCCAACTCGACATTAATAAAAATGTTGCAAGGTCTGTTTGATTGCGCCTACTATTATTTCGATTGTACATGCATTCTTTGCCTCCAAAGGATCTTATAGGTTTGGTAATTTGCGAAACAACGAATATAAAAATATCAAAATAATATGAAAGTATATGTATATTTTATATCAACTGCTTATAAGTCTTAGTATAGGTATGATATGTCTGTCTAAAGCGAAATGAAATAGTACAAGGACTGTCAACTCCAACATATTGCCTGTTATACTGCAATTTTCCTTCTTTGCTAAATACTGTATCCTCTATGTGACGGAAGCACCATCAGATAATAAATTCATTAAAGAACTTGGTACTGTAGAGTATGCAATTGTTAAATCCCTGTAGGGTATGCAATGGCATCGTTCCCGTCCACTATGCAATAATTAATCTAATAACAAGAAAAACAAAATATATGTGTAACAACAGTGAGTCCAAGTACGGGGAGACTTTAAGCACGGTGCTATAAACACTACCAGACCATGGGATTGCCTGACTCGTTTCTGTCTCTATATTTTGTTTGCAATATTTATTAAAACGAATTTATCGTCTTTGTGTGGCTGCATATTTCTGCTAACCACATATTCGCTTACTAGTGTAGATTATGTTGCCATCCAAATGTTATGTATCGTGATGTTACCTGGCAAGTAGAAAAATTGTGTTACCCGGGTAATTTTTCTAACATTACAAACTGCCTGTTAGTGCCCATTTCTACTCACAGATGTAAGTCCGTGTTTGTATGACTGAAAAAATGTTGAAAAAAAACGTTAAACCCTTAAATCTTTGACACAACTGTGTATCCGTAACAAGACGTTTATTGACCGCATGACTAATTTGTATTTATTGAGTTAGTATTGAGCGTATCAACCTCAAAGGCGAACGAGCGTAGGTTAGTAACAAAATTATAACCTCAGTAGTAGGTTAGTAGTAGGTTAGTATTTAAATGCAAATATACGCTCGTGCTTTACAAGTTACGTACACACATTAAATGTATACAGAATTAAAATTGCTTCTTCCCAGCAATTACTTGACAGGTGGAATCTGACTTACAATGATTTCCTTGCTACTGAAGAAGAAAAATGTGGGAGATTATTGTATGAATAGAGGTACATTAAAATGAATATAATGTTGGAACTTTACTACTCATTTTTTAAAATTTCATTTCGTTAAAACTGATGACAACGTGTCTTATAACTTTTGTCCTCCACATTCGAGTTATATGGAGAAGTTGTTTGTCAGTTGAGGTGCAAAATCAACAAACTCTGGGTAAATTAACAGACCGTCATTGTATAATTGAAATAATGTTGAAAAACGGCCCAAACTCAGTCATACAAACAACAAAACAAACATTGTTATGTAAATTTAGTTAGGTTCTATTTTTATACGAGTTTTACTTTAAAAAGAAAATTACGGCTAAGCGATTTTATTGAATTTAGCATCATTTGTTTACAAAAATAAGAAACTCTCTAATGCGATTATAACGTGATAACAGTTTGATGTAATTAAGAAGAATTTTAGCAGCAATTTATCTTATACTTGAAAAACAATCATCTAAAAGTTAAGTCAAAATTCGTCCGAAAGCATGTTCCGTGCTCGGATGACATGAAATTTTATCAAAGAGATCAAACTTACAAGTATCAATATGAAGTCAGTGTTCCATTTCAATGGCAAATACAAATCATTCTTTGAAATGTTAAAAACATTGCAAATTGCCACGTTGGGTACAAGTTGTCTTTACTGATCGGAATTTGTAAGCCCGATCGGGATATAGCAAACATGATTTGAATAGGAACAAATACAAAAGATAGAAGGTAAGGGTAGATTTTCCGGACACACAGAGCACCCCAAACACAGACATAGAACCAGGTATCGCAAAGTAGGCCTACAACAAAAAGAAGCTGTTACGGAAAAAAAATCCTTTGAAAATGAAATAAAAATGTTGTATGGAATGTAAGTAGGCCTAAGACTACAATTGTTTTACTATATGTTCTATATACTGTACACTATTGCAATTTTGTCTGCATTCTATCCACGGGCAGAATATGCTCGCACAGACATTCAATCGATTGATTGTTTGACTTATTGGCTCTTACACCTTTTATTCAGCATCACTTCAGTTGATTAACCAGATCAGTGTTCCTGATTCGCAACAGTTCTGACTTGTGCTTTACATGTATTTGACAATTTGTTAATGTATCTCAGAGACGGATGACGAATGGCACACTATCTTCTGTCACAGCCCGCCGCGCCCGGGCTTTCTATTCAAAGCCTTGTGCTCTAGTTAAAAAAATCATGCTTGCTTTCCAAGCCTGATTATTTCCAGGTTTTCTAGGGCAAACCATTGTTCAAGCGATCATTTTATTTAACGCCATATTTTTCGACTGTAACGGTTATGCAAGGCCAGCCAGTTACCTTAAAACATGTGTATGGATTCTGCACTATTACTGACTTGCCCTCTGCATATAACTGACAACTTCTCCACGTGACTGACATGTGGAGGATGAATGACACCAAACACAACTGTTTCCTGAGCCCGGATATTGAACTCGTCACATATTCATTCGAAGTCTTAGCTGCCACGCGGACTGGCTATTTAATCAATTGTGGTAGCATTGCCTTCATAATTAGATTTGCATTAATGAAAGAGCTGTACAAAAAAATTAAACATAAGCAATTGCAGTTTATAAAGGTTCAGCATGCACATCATATTTATGTTGTAAGTTATGAAAACTTCCTACCGCACATGATAATATTCAAACCCATTTTACTTCTGCATGCCACATTCTCCGACGACCCTTCTATACTCTACATGTCTCTGACACGTCCAAAGCATTCATCAACGTTTTCTCGTCATTTTTACAAAAGAATGTGTACATTACTTTACAATGCGGTACGCCTCAGTATCGGTATGCTTGGCGGCTCCGTACTCACGCATTACACGGGCTTAGGTTAGTAATGCGATGCATACCTCCACTTCGGTCGGTATTTATTATATATTTAATGTAAGCCAACTCGCTTAGCTCAGTAGGGAAGGCGCAGATCTACGGATCGCGCGGTCGTGAGTTCGAACCCCGGGAGAAGAGTATGTTCTACGTGACGATTTGATGCTGAAATAATTCGTCCTTCACCTCTGATTCTTGTGGGAACTTTGCAGATACTTGCGGAGAACAGGTTTGTACTGCTATAGAATCCAGGAACACTGGTTACGTTAACTAACTGCCTGCCGTTACATAACTGAAATACTGTTGAAACCCAAATCAAATAAACAAACATATTCATTGAGGTATTTTGGTGAACTTAAGTTATTCAACGTTTGCTTGTCTTACCTTATGATATATAGTATAACTTGCTGTTATCAATATATCTCACCCGCATTTACCATTCGAGTTTGTTTAGACTAAGTGTCTTTGTTGTTTTTAAGAAAGTCTTACTGAGATGTGTTTTGTTTGTTTTTCTTAGTATGGGTTCATGTTTGGTCATCTATGCAACGAAAACCTCCGGTATCACGCAAAGGGGCTTTTCATACTTATAGTTTGGGCTGCCTGCATATATAAGCTGATTACCAATACAGTGTAAGACTCCGAGGTCTAATCACAAGTAGACCCAATTAGACCTTTATAACGGACATGGACAATATAATCGTACTATGTACTATGGTCAATATCTCGGGAATTTCTCAAAACACAAAAATTGTAACCACGGGGATTCGTTTTTTTTTATATTAATATAATGAAGGTTTTCGCGTTATTATAATTTTCAAGGCACAACATATCTTTATAATTCTTGGCAGTTCTCTGCTGCGAATAAATCTTGTCCTCAAGGAGAACACAGACGAACACTAAATATATCTACATATACATCAGATGAAAAAAATACCATGTTCAGTTTAATTAAACGTCACATACCTGTAATTTTATTTATTGTCTGCCATTTGATAAAGTACTTTTTTTTTAATTTTGAAATTTTGGAGAGTTATTTTGACAGTCTATCGACAAGCAGCGCAATTTATACAGCAAATTTTAGAGAATACATTTTGAACTTAATTCATTGGACGGTAGCTGTTTTTTTTGTAAAGGTGAAACAATTCTGAACTCAACTCAAATAGACCTTTGCAGGTCTTTTCACTCAAATAAGTATAGTTTATAGCAGAATATTATCTATTAATTTAGATGCAGCTACTCTGAGTGTTTTTATAACTATGTTATTTCTCATGCTTGGTGATAATATGTCATTCCAAACTCTTGACCGAAAACTTTTGTTTCTATTTTCAGTAACAAACAAGCAGCTATCCCATATATATCCAAGCCTTTCTATATTGGAAAGCTACCTATAAACAATGTTTTGTCGTAACATCTCGTTGTTTCTTACTGTAATTGAGCTCAATCAATTTAAGCGAATTAGGATTTCTATTAGATGTACTCACACCGACGTTTTGCTCTTTGATCTCGGGTCAAAGTTGAACACCTTCTAATTTTTTCTAACTGCCCCTATAATCATTAAACCTCATATTTTGTAATAGTGTTGGTTTAATGTTTAAGTCAACCTTCTCAGTGCCTTCTTACTACAATCACTATAATAAAAAGCAACATTTCTTACGGACTGATCTTGTTAAAGGGTAGATATCTCATGTGCTCCAAGTCTTTACGCCTGTACAACTGGCAATGGCTTCGTTTCGTCTCTCAAAAGTGTAAATAGACAGGTAAGTACAAAAAAATTAAGCTTTATTCTTTATTTTGTAATAAAGTAAGCCTCTCAAATAGATAGGTACTATTTATGTGAAATACTTATGTTTTACCAACCGGAGCGGAATACATTGCAAAACTTAATTTTCATTTTGAACAGGCACTATATCACTACCCTCGAAACAGGTAATCTTTGAAACTCGATCTACATAAATGTAAGTTATTTGTGATAAGAACTATATTGCACGTTTAACTGAAATAAGGTTCCAAATTGTTAAAGAAAGTAGTCTTTTTGATACTTAGAGCCTCCTCGGAAGTATCATTAGCCATTTCCTCCACTTACTTTACTAGTCAACAAAAGTATGTGAATCCAGTGTTTACAGGCCGTGTTATAGCTGATATTGTTTCTAAGTATCTATTTTCCTCCATTCCGCCGACTCTTACACTCTGACTACCAAAGCATGAGACAACAAATAAATAAGTTTTATGTTCTTCTAATTTTTAAGTGTTCTCCCAAACACCCAGATCCTTAAACCACCCAATTACACTCCTACACCAACCGTCAGTTATCTTTGTAATTTCTATTCATATTCCTTTCATTTTAAAATTCCTTGTGTATCTTTTAATTGTTTAACAACACCCCATCCTTTCCCAAGCAATTACAAATACGTCAAAGATCAGTGTTTTTGTAAGCATGTACAGCATGCAACTTTACAAGATTAAACTTTACCTCTACACAATTTAAAATACAATGCGCTGTAATTATAATTATTCTTGATACACACTAAGTACAATTAGTTACCATTTTGAGAAAACCCCTCAAATCTGACCGCTGTACAGAGTAAGTTTACATTTACATTTCCGTGTCCGTGTCCGTGATAAAGGTCTATTAACTCCCTGAGGCCGATATCATAATATACATGCTGCGGCGAGATAAGAATTATCACCTGACGTCGAAGAACATTATCTGATTTTATCATAATCACACTCGCATGCAGCCAATTGAAATCATGCATAAAAATATTATTAACATTGGTGTAAATCAAACTATACTTATAAAATCTTCCAAGTTTGAACAAATATTTATATATATCCACTTTCGTCCGTAACTTATATCCAAATAGAATAATAATTTCTCTTCGAAACATTCACCATTTTTACACACCTATTGCGTTTAATAAATATTTGAACATTTCCGATTTTATTACTTTTTTTTCACATGTAAACACATTAAATTCCAATAAATAGAAATACATTATTAACACAGAGTATTTACATCAGCATTACTCAAAATTAACACCCATTTTTGAGTGAATATCGATGGTTTATTTTGATGTATAATTAATTTCTAAACATGTACACAAACGTTGTGTGACACGCACTGAGACAGTTAAGTTGTAATATTGACACCCATCTTTGAAGAATTATTAAATTTACAAAAAGCGTTTATTTACACACATTTTTATGTATGAAACTTGTTTTGCTGTGTTTTTTTTTCCATTTGAATTTAATGCGATGTAAGTGTACGAATATTTCAGCTTTCTAAAACTTAACATTTTCCGACCATTCATTTCTCTTATAATGAAATTTCATCGTCGGAATCATCATCCGACGGAACTGATACGTCAAAATTAGCATGATAATGAATATTTTCTTCAATGTAAGAAAAATCTCTGGCAGCCGACATTATTTTAATCTTTTGAAATACAGTATGAATGAAACACACCGGAGTTCGTCTTTTTTATTTCCTTTACCGCATATTTACAAACATTTATTTTAACAAGGAAACTAATTATTAGCATAATTAATAATTATAACATCTAAGAAATAAAAGCCGGTATGCAAAATAATTTTGCTTTTATCAGGACTATCAAAAATTAACAAGTACGTGACGCAATCAGCATGATCTCGATGCCGCGACTATACTCGTCAATCGCCGTCCTGGGGAGTCCTGATAACGCGCTTATAGTCGGATATCGACGCTGCAGGGGTAGATAATATATAGCGCCTTTAGTCGCATTTCGGCCCCAAGGAGTTAAGATATAGTGTATTTTCCCCTGATTGTTTTCATTGGACATTGATTGATGCCACTGATGTTTATTGTTTCATTTATTTATTTTGTTGGGTTTAACGTCGCACCCACACAATTATTGGTCATATTGCGACTTGTTTATTGTTACAAGTAATATAGGTTGCGCAAATGACAAACGTTCACTTTGGGCAAGTTTTCAAAGGCAATTATGAAAACAGAAAGTGGTGGAAGGATACCACTGTCAAAAAGGCGGAACCGGTGAAAACGTTGCCTGTATTTTTGATGGGAAATTTTCAGCTGGTCACAGATTCTTATATAAAAGTTAACACCCTATTTCTTTTGACATTTTTGTTGCACTAACATTCAGCTTTTGAAAGATTGTAGGCTGCCAAGATCTGGTATACTGGAAAATGGATTTGCAGGGCTGGCTTTGAAGTGTAGTTTATATAGAATTATATAAGGCCTGCATTTAATGGTGTTCAGCCTTTAAGAGAAACACTCCAAAAAATTGTCGTCTGCAACAGAAATTGCCTAATCGTGTAAACAATGAGTGAAAATCAACATTTCCAGGCTTTGCAAGTCAGAATTCTTAGAAAAACTGAAAATTTTGGACAAAATGGCTGTTCGAAGTAGACGTGCACGCGGTCGAACTAAAATTTTCCGGCTTATGGACGCCTGGGGTCAAATTCACCCAGGACCACAGCTCAAAGTACAGATATGTACACCGGTTAATATATATGTGCTCGGTCAATTCTTATGAACTTCCGGAAGGATTGCATGTGTCACATTTATGTACATTTTTACTCTGTTGTAATGTTCGCATTTAAGCCTAGAGCCACAAAAAATAAACAACGAGTGACGTCGGGGTTTCGGTCATAATTTCAATGGTCACCCATACCCAGACTGTATAATTTGATACTTATTATTTTAATTTGTATTTATGCATATTCATTTGATTATAAAATATATACAAATATACACACGACAACAGTTACTTGAAAGGCTTGAGGAGGGGAGTGTGGGGATATACAGAATAGCACTATACAGTTGTCACTTCTAAAACTGGCTAGCAAGTTACTCATTACTTAGCATGCATATATTAGGTGGTCTGATAAATGAAGGATTTTTTCTAAAATCAGGCTTTATGTCACTTAATCCCTTGGAATAATGTAACTTTTCATGTATTTTGTACCGCCGAGTACGGCTTGCATACCGGGACAATTTTGCTTTTAGCTTATATCTCGATGTCTTACGTCTGGGATGAACAGAGTCGGTTCTCAGCAAATGTTTAATCACAGAAGTAACCTTAGCTAGAGAAGCAGCCAAAGACTTAGATTTAATCAGTACTTAATCAGCAAAACCATAGTTCAGTTGAAGAATATGACAATGGATTCTACCAGTTCCGAGAAAATGTTTGATTTTTGGGCATACATGTTTGATAGGATTTGTTTACTGCTTCACATTTTTGGGATGAAGTCAGAAACCTAGTTTGGTCTGAACTGGAAGGGCATAGGAATGACTGAAAACATGTTTTTAGAATTTCTTCATCCGACTTGGTCATTTTCAGTCTTTTATTAGCTTGGAGAAAGTACTTTGCGGTAATCACCAGTGCAAACTAAACTATTAATTTACAGAAGTCCCCGCAGTAGCCCTTGAAACAAATGATTATTGAAGATATTATGTTTGACATTTTCTTTTTTATAAAGCTGAGGTCACCTCTATAAATAGAGTGTTTATTTTTCGGCTCAACCACACATTTGACCCGAACAGAAATGGAGAATCTGTTTCTTTAGTTAGCTTTGAATTTGCTAGTAAACATGGTCTACTAAATGCAGCCTTATTTAATTCACTCTTAAGGGAGTAACTCATATGTCTTAAGTCCTTAATGTGGCTGACAGGGGCTTTCTGTACTGCACTTACACCAGCATGACTTTTGGAATACCCGTCCCTAGTAAAGTAAGCAATGTCAAGGTCTTGATTAACCTGCCGGACAATATTCAGACTCCATTTGTTTTCATTACCAACGGAATCAGATTCAGCTAAGTTTGAAGTGCATTTACCTTTATGATTTGGGCACTTAATGTCATATCTTTGATTTTGTAATTTAAGGCTGTCTTACAGAGTTTGCTATCTACATATACACCTATGACTTTCGTATGTTTTGTGTTATTTTCACAAATTGTTGAGGTACCAATTGTCCCGGCCTGAAAAGGAGTTGTAGCAGGAATCCCAGTCGACACGGACACGTCTTGGATTTTAATAACCTAATTTTTCATTTTCAGCCTTTATCTTTTCCCTTACTTCATTCAAGTCTTGTATATTCAGTCTTTCTATGGCTTCCCCTATCTTATTTGATTGTTTTTGCATACCTACTGGGCTAGGTGGAATAATGTCAGTATTTTCCAAAATTCTAATAGCACCTGTGTTACTAATAGGGGTTGACATAGTTGTAAGCCTACATTAGTTTGGGCAGCTTGTCTACCTTTCTTACCAGTTACGACAGATTCAAATAAGCGGTAAAACTGGCTACAGTATCTACATTCGGTACATATAAGGCGCTCATACCAACCGAGACCCCATTTCCTTGAGGCGGCAGTCACAATTACATGACCTATAAGTTAGCATGTGGTACTTTGTTTCAGAATTAAACATAAGAAAGAGTTCAAGGGGCTTGTACAGCTTGTTTGTGAGGAGATCAGTGTGATTTGTGATACCTTCTGTGTCAGAGTGTGCACATTGTTTAGCCAAGGTCTGAGTCCTAAACAAGGGTTTGGGTGGCCTGGTATTTGTTTGAGAACCGTCCACATCTCTGAATGTAAGTATATCATTACCTTCACGAATATGTGCCTGAAAGGTGTCTGACTGCAACCAAACAAACTGTTTGCCAAAACTGTGTACATAAAATAACTTATTACCTTTTCTACTCAAGTTTGGAATACCTTTCTAAAATCAATGCTGTCGGCCTATTTGTTTCCTTCTGTTGGCAGGGAACATACTTGACTAACATAAAAATTAGCATTTCACACCATAATAATGCTACAACACCTCTGTCAGACCTTAGAATAACATATACAAAAGGTAGGTCTGAAGTACTTATAGTATGGGATTGTGTAAAATTAAATTTGCAGGTGACTTATAGGTCATGGTGATTTTCAGACAAGAAACTTTGAATAAAACTTAAACTGTGGAACGTTGAATTTGCCCCTCGGACACGAGTTTTCAATTTAATTTGGCGTTTGTTACATGACCGTATAAAACTGGATATAATAACTCATTTCTTGGGCCTGGAAGTTGGTATATTTATTGCAATTGCATTGTTTTGAAAGGTAAAGGCATTTTTTTATCAAAATTATTTAAAATAAATTCTCTTATAGGCTGATCACTACCAAATACTCAGAGGTCTAGTCACAAAAACTCCAAGTAAAATATATTGCAATTTTTCCCCTTATTTTTTTATTGGACATTGATTGATACCACTGATGTCCATTATTTCAAGTAATATAGGTTGTATAGATTTATTTGTTTATTATACCAGATTTATATAGCGCCCTTTTCATGATCAGTTTTACGTTCAAGGGCGCTTTACATAGTTCAAATGCAGCCACACAGGGCGCACAATTCATCCTCTACTAGTACAGACACAGAGCGATCTGACCTGAGGGACAGTGTGAGACAAAGCCCTCACGACAGAGAGATCAGAAATCAGATACAGGCTTGTCCGTCTAACTTAGCCTAGCTCGTTTCGAATAGACAGCCTGGTTCTTTAACCTGCCCAGTGTATAGCACTGATACACGCAAGAATTGCCCGGGTTCCTGACAAGTACACCTCTAGTTGGGTGGGAAACACTGAAAAGCGTTTCTGAAAATTCCCGAGTAGCTGCCAGGGATCGAACCCCCGACATCATGATTGGAAGGCCAGTGTGCAAACCACTGAGCTATCCGTCCACTCATGATGACATGAGTTCACTCCGGGAGTGTTTAAAAGGCAATTATGAGGACAGGAAGTGGTGGAACGATACCACTGTCAACAAGCCGGAACTGATGAAAAAGTTGCTTTATTTTGGATGGTGAGTTTTTAGCTGGTCACAGTTCTCTTATATAAAAGTTAACACCCTATTTTCTTTTGACTTTTTGTTGCACTTACATTCAGCTTTCGAAAGTTGGTAGGCTGCCAAGATCTGATATACTGGAAAATGGATTTGCAGAGCTGGTTTTGAAGTGTGGTTTATATAAAACTATATAGAGAGCTTGCATTTAGTGGGGTTCAGCCTATACAAGTTATTTATGTATAGTATGTCAGTAAGCATTGACATTTTCCGTTCTCAGATGAACGGGACTAACACTACAGAGCCTTTGCGTTTATTAAAATCATTCTAATGTGTCTAAAAGATCAGAAAGCTTCAAAGCTATTACATTACCCGAGTTCTCCTAGATAAAAAAAAACAAAGACGTCCTCTTAATTGCAATATATAATAATCAATTATGATATATTTATGTATAGAACTGAGGCTAGGAAGTGAAATCTTTAACATCGAGACACTAAAAGTTAGGGAGAGTAGCGGCCAAATGCGGTTTCTTAATGCTGAATATTTCACTCCATAGCTCCAAACCGAGTTAGTGTTTTACTAATCATAAATAGTAAATAGATGAATTGATAGACTCTTGATAGCACTATACCATGTGAGGAGGCTAATATACTACTCTGGTGAAAAAAAGTATCGAAAAGTTTGAAAATGTCTGGAATGTGTCTGGTTGAAAAAGTAGGGTAAACACTGCTGGCAGAGTTACATAACTGAAACCCTCTGTAACTTCATGGATTTGGCAAACACGGCACGGTCATCTTGCACATCAAAGCATGGATCAAATTTAAAGGAACAAATATTGTTATAAAAAAACTTTTTAATTTCAGCATTAGTGTATACAAAATAAAAACATCAAACATGCTTGATTTTACATGTCATATTTACACAATTTTATTATTTAGACACTGTATAATTTTCTTAAATTTTATAGAAGACAAAATCGTGTTTAGCCTTCAAACTTAAAGTAAATATTGTGCATTTTATTCGACCTAGGCAAATGATGGTAATCTAAAAAACGAGCAAAATAGGTAGAGCAATTCAAGAAATATCTAATATTATCTTTAATTCTTATAGTTATCACTTATTTATTAAAATCATCACCTGTTTGAATAAACTTAAACATACTGTGTTAATAAAATTTTATACTTCTAACAAAAGTGAAAAAGTTGTCTCCCCTTGATATAAATTTGCTGTTATCAGAATGCGTGTATGTGAGCCAGAAATAATTATATGGATCTTTGACATTTTGATACAAATTTACCAAATGTCTGTAAGCAAGAAATTCTGTAAATTTTATCATAACAACAAGAACCCGGTATAATTAGCTTTCAGGTTTTTGCAAACCCTGATTAATATGTTATTTTGAGGTTGTGGGGTGGCGGGGTAGTCTAGAGTTATGCAAATGCAAAATTGGTAATGGGTGAAGCTGTAAGTGAATTGAAGTAAGTGATTGTAAGTATGTGATTTATTGTTTCAGTATAAGTAAGCTGCACTTTTCTCAAACTCACAGTTATTTCTTTCACTCCAGACAATGCATCAGAAATAAAGACAAACCGTCATTGTGACATTATTCCAAGAGAAAAATATGTAAACTTCAGTTTATGAAAGGAAAACAGTCAAAAAGAAAATATGATCGTTTAAATTGTATCATCCAACAGCAACACGTTCGTAGAAACTGTTTCGAGCTCGCGTTTTAGACCATAGGTTCATAGTAATTTAGGTCTTCTCAGTTGTTTCATATAAGCACATTTGGTTAACTTAAAAACATGGTTCCACTATATTACAAGTCTACCTTTATCTGCAGCTTATCAGTGATTATGTGATACCTATTAATAGAAAGGTTATTAGCACATTATGGGCTACCAACACACCAGCAGGAGATATGAGAGGTCTCTAACTTACGATCATTCTCGCATCTCATAAAAATGATGATTATTATCATTATTATAATGGTGATAAAGAAACAAGTTAAATTGAGATAATTAGCATCAACTTTAAAGAAAGGTTGAATAATTTTGTTTTATATATAACATTGGAAGGTCCTAAGGTAATAATATTACTTAACTTAATCATACAAACGATGGAATGAATAATATATTCCTCATACAAATATTACTACGTTTACTATATCACAGATCATAGTAAAATAACAAGAATATACAGAGTAAAACAAATCTCTGTTAATTTTCTAGTGTATTTGGTATTCCTGGAGTTGATTGCTGACTGAGTATGACTAAATAAAATGAAACTTTTAAAAAACATCAGCTGCGAAAATGAAGTGTAAGCTTATCACAATGTTACATCTAGCACTTAAAATCAGTATTTTAATAGATTAACAAATAACGTCAAATTATTTGGTAAAATATTTAAGCTTATTTATGTTTTTCAATGAAGTACTGAATTTTATCAGTGATTTTTTTTGATATTTTCACTGTTTCAAACAGTGAAAATATCATTTATATTTTTCACTGGTACGGAACTACACTTGACAGCGAAAGAATATGAATTATGAATAATAGAAAATTCCATGCAAAATATACTTCATTCAAACATGGCTCGATTTGATTTCCAGTTAAGCAAAGAAGAAAATCAAGCTCTATATATTCTGCGATAAACAACGGTTGACGCGCGGACCGGTAAGAGAGCATTATGACGTCAATTATGACGTCATATTGCCGCATGACGTTCGATACATTACTCCTCGCGTAAACGAAGTCCAGTTTAATATCTATTAAAATATATCAATGAGCATGTCAGAATGAAAACAATCAAAGCCTTCTTGTTATTTATCGTCTAATTTACCACGGTTCATCGTTCAGATGTTTCAGACGCCCTCGTGGTTCAATTCCTACGATGCCGAACACTGTTTTGACAGCTGTGAACATAAGATTTGCGTTTGAAAGAGATTTTAACATCTTTTTACAAGTAACATATTATATTTTGATACCCCGCTCTCAGTTTAAAACAAAATACTCGGCCGCTACTAAAAAGATATGACATATGAATTTGACTTTTCGGCAAATGGCTAGAATAAGGCTGACTACCCTGCCAAAGTGATAAATGAATTATTTATTGAATATATACATTAATGCGAGTATGTAAATAGTTACTCTTTTCTCGTTATTTTGACCGTCTTAACTAGTTCAATTCATGTCAAGTGTAGATATAAACAGCATTTAATTTTTAGATATCGCAAAAGTCAATAAACAAGTTCTAAGATCAGTCTAAGCTTTGATATGGTTACTTTAAACTTGTTAAAAATCCAGTTATTTCCTAATTCGCTACGCTCAAACGTAAATAAATGTTTTATCCCATAATCAAAGTAAATCGCGGAAAGATAGGAGAACAAGTACATAAATTCACATTTAGGATTTGTTATCTGCATTGTGATGTATCGAACTACAAAGAAGGAACGGGAATAAATAATTTTAATGTAAGATGCAACTATTTGTACATTTCTGATAACTTTTAACCTAAATCGACCTCTTAACTACCACTGAACAATTGACATTCTATACTGTACGTTTCGACTTCATAACCATAATTATATTCATAAAAGATATCAGAATGTCTTAAAAGCATTAAATTCGACAAAACTGAAAATTCCTCATGTCGAACATAATATATATATGCTTGCTGATGTTAATAAAACTGAGATGTTCAAGAAAGACTAAAGCTGTTGAAATGCAAATCTGATACACATGCAAATGATGTTAAGAAAAGTCAATGTCAGAAACGGTATACTGACAAAACGTTTTGAATGACTTTTGCTCTTTGCATGTCTGACTGCCTTCGAACAGTGAACAAAGATTATAGCATATAGCCAATTTACTGACTGCATAAAGTGTCGAACAAATACCCTTATGCATCTTCACCGGAAAAAATGATGTATCAGTTGAGGTTTGATAACATTTTCAATAGAAGCAAAAAAAAAAAAAAAAAAAAAAAAAAAAGAAAAATGTCACAAAAAGACAAATTTATAAATATTTTCCCTGTGTAAAATACTCAAAAATCTCAACAACCCAGTAAATCCCGTTTATCAGAATTTGAATAAACGAAATAGGTATTGAATTACTATCGAATCATTAGAACAATAGAAATCAGGAAAATACTTGATTCTTATCAGTTGAGTATTGTCAATTTCAAAACACAATTACATTATTCTTAAGTTTATACCGAAATAATATTTTTTTGAAATGATACAAGTGTTAGTTTGTCTTCAATTATCATACATAACAAGAAAAGTAGATGGTATATGCAAGGCTTGAACATAGCGTGATTATAATAAGGTATGTGCAAATCAAGCATTTAATATTCAAAAGATACCCAGATAAATGATATTATATTGGAAAGGGAGGCCCCCCGCAATGAAGAATGGAATATGTCTTAATATGAGATAGCAAACTATTGTTTTATCCGCTAAGTCAGTAATTGGGATTACTTGATTGCAGCTTTATTTTGCAAGTTCCAGATATAAGATATATATATCTTTCTACAGGCATATAATGTTTTGAAAAAGACATATTGTTCATAAGGAGATTGCAGTTATTTTCCATCAATGTAGCTTGAAATGGAAATAGTTACAACGTATCTGCATAAGTTTGGTTTCTCACATATTTGTATCAAACAGTGATTTCTTAAGCATTCGGTTGCATTGGAACTCTCAGCATTTGCTGAATATTCTGCATGTGATTTTCTATTCTACTATCCATTTCCTGCATATCAGTACGCATTTTTTGCATTTCGCCTGTCAAAGTTTGGACCTCTTCTTTCACTGACTGCACTTCGCTTCCAACATATTCTATTTTGCCATGAATTTCAGAGAGACGGTTTTCAGAGTCAAAACATTTCAAACCGGAAACTTTCAGTTCCTCTAAAATAGGAACAATAGGAGTTACAACTGTAGATCCATATGATGTTCCTCCTTCTACTATTCCAATACAGGTGTTCTCAGAACTGTGGTCGTCAACAAGAAAAACAAGGGCGCCTGAGTCACCTTTGTCTGCAAATAAAATGTGTTGTGTTTTCGGACTTACTTCAATTTGTTTGTGAAGTTTAATAAATGAATTATTCTCTATAGCAAGTGGATAGGAGTTCAGCTCTTTCACCGATACAATGTCAAATTCTATGATCCCATCTCGTAACTCAGTCTGTGAGCCAAATTTAACCACGTGTTTCATTCTCGAATTAAGTCTTGCCGCACTTGAAATCCGCCAGTGTTTGTAGTTTATATTCGTTGCTATCGTCGGTACTATTGAAATATAATATTTACAATGAAAAATACATATCTGTTTCGTTTACAAAACAGGAATAGCGATGAGCATGTTTACTAATTTTTTGTGTTGTAATTGTTGAAATATTTATTGCATTTAAAATATTTACATTTATGTAGATCAAAAATATCCATTGAAATCAGTTTTTTTCTCTCACAAATTGAAGACTGAACACTTAAGATAATAATCAAAGAAACGGTTGTAAGCACATTTCACTTAAATTAATGCTGTGATGTATTTAGAGTCCAAAATATTTCGCTTGGTTATTTGTAAAATTTCCGACGAAATATGCCCGGTAGATATCTAAAATGCAAATATTTGATGTGGAAATTGGCATAAAAATCAGTTGAAATAAATTCTGATATACAATCGCATGTTTGAATCTTTTCTAACTAACACAAATATATACATGAAATTTTCTTTCAATAAAACACTTATTGACCAATATCTTTTGAACTTCTTATTGTTCTTAGTATACACATTTGAAATGTCATTCATATTTTGAAAGGTAGATTGTTTTAATAACTTGTCAAAGGTACAGCAAACTGAATAATGCAATTCCATATCTTTATTTATCTAAATACCTCAAAACATTTTGATAAGATTGCTGAAATATTTTTACTGAAATTTTTGATGACATTGACAAGAGAAGTGTTTAAACGTATGCCAAATTTCACGTTTAAGATACTCGAAAAATTTCATGTTGCATTAGAAAATTTGTTCAGTGTGTGGTTGTCAACGTTGCTTGAAAAATATTTTAAATATTTTTATAGTTATAAAATACTTATAGCAATAACCTATCAACATCTGCAACTTGAACAACATTAAACTGAATTTGCAGACTGACAATTGCCCTCCTATTTTCGCAATTTATGATAAACTCGTGAAAGACTAAAACCTTGAACAACATTTAAGTATCGTAAAATTAACTGAAAACGATATCAAAAGGGAACACAGTTTCATCAATTGTATAATGACTTGTAACTTACCTGTAACTGACGCATCGGGGAAGTCAGATGATTTTGGCTGTCTGCTCGTGAGTTTAAAAAGAGCCACTTCCATTCCAGTGCAGCTTTCGGATCCTTCTTTGTAGATATACTGGACAGTTTCGCCAATACTGTTAGTTTGATTGGCTGGCTGATACACTGATTTGCACATATCATGTAACGGCCAGTTGAATGTACCATTGTGTGCTGATTGCAATCTGATCAAATCCCATGAGTTTAATAAAACATGTGCACATGTCAGTCCGCAAACACCGTATTGTGGGTGATCAATAAAACACCCTAAAGTCCCTTTTTTATATTTACCATTTTCAACTTCCCCGCCTATTTGGCAACCCATTTGTACATGTTCAAAAACATCTGTGGCAGTTCTCCCGAATGGAATAAAGGAACCTTCTCTTACATCAACCGGTATTCCATCATAATGGGTTTTAAATGGTTCCTCGTTAATTGGAATGTAATGTTTTGTGTGTACGTATAAAACAATGCAGCTTTCTGGCTTCAGGTTCCAGGAGTCGCCATACCCTGTTGATTTTTTAGAACAAGCAGATACGATAGACAAATACTTGTGTTGCTTCATCAGTTCAACGGAATATTTTGCAACACAGGTTTGGAGCTTTTTATAGGCATCGTTATCAAAGTATTCGTCAGAAGTTACATTGTGGTTTATGATTTCAGTACTTTCGTTACTGTATTCTCCTACTGTTCTTGTTATTAAAAAATAGTCAAACATTGTGTCTGTGCGGATACTTTCTGCTATATCATCCTTTCCTGTTTTCTCAAATGCTTCCAAACTAACGACAAATTTTATACTATTCGTGTTTTGTAGTGTATATGCAGCCCAAACATCTAAGATATGTTCATCTTTGGATTTTATGTGTGCACAAATTGCGTTGCAGATCATCAATGTCTCTTTAGAATTTCTTCCGAACCGTCGGCATATTTCGTTCAGTATTCTCTGTTTCGGAAAGTGTCCCAATTTCAACAATTTCTCTGCGACTTTCTTGTTCTCAGAGTTAAGAAAGGGCATCCATTCCTCGTCACCTATGACCAAATAGAATTCAGTAACTAGAATGTTTACGTTTAGTGTTAAAGTATTAACTAAATTACATTAAAGATTTTAATCAATATGTATTAACCTATACCAGTTTACCGTGTTTTGAGACAATCATATTATGATATCGCACATACTGTCAGAGAAATATTATATGCATTTGTATAATTTTCTTTACATTGATATGCTTATTCTTTTCAATAACGTTTACAAATGAGTTCAATAAAGCTGATAAGTGAGTCAGCTTACCCATACCTGGACAATCGAAATATTCTTGATTTAGTTCAGTGACGATGTCTTGCTTGCTTGCGCCTGTTAAATTAAAATGAAATAGAAACAGCTATGTATATTGTTAAATGCCTTATAATTTGTTTGGCTGGAAAATAAAGATTATACTCTGATTAGCTGCGTCTGCAATTTTTACTCAAGTACGGACCAGCAAATCATGAACACATAGTAATAATTCATTACGAAAGTTGATGTGACAGTGCGCCTGAAAGTGTAGACTTCCAACTGCCTATGATATTACTTTCTGTTAAAAACTTGGTACCGGAGATTTAGCTTTTCCACTTCATTTTTCATGCTGGGAATATTTAATCTAACACTTTTGTCCTATTTAGAAAAGTGAAACCAGTGAATTATAACTCTAATAGATAGGACGTTTTAGTTATCTTGACAAAGTATGCTTAGATTCTGATGTGTTTCCAAAATAAAATCTACTTAAAGATCTGTTTGGTAACATTCAAAGAGACAAGAGAGAGATGTCATTCAAACAAGAAAGCTAAACATCATCTTTGAATATTTAAACAAATTAATTCAGAGAAAGATATTGTATTCATTGCTTCTGATAATTTACAGGTTTGCCATTATCTGCTTACGGATCAGAATTTTACACATAAAGTTTCCCATTTTGTACCTATTTTGTATATGACACCTGTTGCTACTAGTTTTATTAAATGCTGCTCAGTCATAAAGGATATTTGATACGCATAACCTAGCAACTGGAGTAGATTATTTCCATTGTTGTTCATTTCTACTTCGTGTTATTAAAATGTTTAATGCATTTTGTGTTAATTAATTGGTTGCCAGTGCAACTGAATGTTTATTTTGTTTTGGTATCGAACAGGTTGCACTAAAATGATACAAGGGTCCTGCAAAAAGTTCTGTTTCTAATGGGCTTCCGTATTTTTTAAAACGCTTCATTGCACTTGAATGGTGTGTCCGATAGCTAACGATATCCGTTAATTTCGTGCAAACTCTTTTTCAAATGACTGTCAGAATAATTTGTATATTTAATATATTGATAACGTAACACATAAGCACAGATAGTGCTTGACTCCCTTTTCAGGTTGTCATTGCTATAATTATTGTTGAATTGCTGTTAATAATAGAATTTGGGTCATTTATGGCTGATATGGTTATTGTGTACACTACGGTAGCGCTTTCATACTGTCGCACTGATGGAATGTGTGACGTCACGCTCTATGTATAGAATGCTGATTTGGGTTCATTATGTGGATGGCTGGGTCCCAGCTTCGCACATTATGTCATATACAAAAGTTAAAGGGAACCAGATATTTGATAGAGCAAGTACTCGTTGTAAAACGTTATGTTTAAATTTGGACCAATCAGAAACAAGTTCTAAAAATAGCACGTCTGCTGGGATATAAATAGGTAGATGGATGACAGAGAGCTCATTCGGTATCCAGCGGTTGAAGAAGACACATCGAGGATTCAACTAATAATTCATCCCAGTACCTTGATAAGGAGACTATTGCAGTTACCCTGTCAGGGCGGATAAATTATTAAAAAGAAGACTTTGGAAATTCATAGACTAAAGAAGAGTTGCAGAAATTCAACAAGGTTTCGAGCTATAGGGCCAGCGAATAGAAGTTTTACCTTAAGGGTAGTTTAATGCTATAGATGATAGCAAATATAGGCTGAGCATCGGAAAGCTGAGACAGAGACCCAGAGTTTGGTAATATACTGAAAAAGGAAGAGAGTTCCAGCTTATAGACGGTTCAGCATTACTGGCGAAGTACAGCCAAGGCATCGGGGATATACCTATATGGTAGCTGAATGCTACATATGATAGCATATAGGCGCTGAGCATCCAGGAGTCAGGGCATTCATATAGAGCTGAGAGGACAGAGGCCGAGCATCTATGCGATAGGTTTTTTGAGATTTAAAAATATGATGAAAAACAGTATTTTTTTAAAGAAATGTTAACTTTTTATTTTCGGCACTTTATTTTTCATTGAAACAATTAACACCTCTGTGATATACATATGTTGTGTTTATTACAAATGACCACTTAGTGTGACATGTAGATATCTGACTTTTGGTAGTTATATTTAGATGTTATCTGATGAAACATGTTGCTAATCTAATGCAACACCATCATTTTCTACCAAACCATGCATATATATGGATTTTTAATAAGGAAATATTTGACGGACACCGACTAAGCTGACATCGGGGATCATCATCAAGTTTGCATCTTGTGTTGTGTGAATAAATTGTTCAAATGAAATACATAAAACTTATTGTAGTTATGATTTAAATGTGCTGATACATTCTTTGAACGTCATGAATCAAAATGATTTAGCATTAAAAATTTTGACCACAAGTGCTCTTCGGTGTGTCGCATTCGAAAATATTGTAATCGTTATTAAGACTGTAAACCGTTCTTCTGATGCAAGATTTTAATAGTATTATTGCAGAACATGGGGTAATGTGCATGCAACATGCTTTTACACAATGCTCTTTATTTGCTTAGTCGACCCGTTTTGAATCGTCCTGTTAAAATGATATGTCTGTATATTTTGTATATTCCTTTCATTTCTAATATATTTCTTTAATTAGTTATTGTTTCATCTCTTTTAATTATTCTGTTAACAGGTGCTACAATTTTATAAAGGTGGCATGTTACTTTTTCTAATTCCCTTCGAAGTTTACTGAGATAGTTGATCATTCGTCATATATAGAAAACGCTCCCTTGTCCGCAATTCGCGCATTGCATTATGGTATAACTGTTGTATGTTCTATTTATAGAACACGGGAGTGTGCTTTTAAAGGAAAAGCTTGTTAACACTAGAGGCCACATTTTTGACCCTATCGTTATGAAACTTGGTCAGAATGTTTAACTTGATGATCTTTAGGCCAAGTTTTGGATCTGGGTCATGAATGTCGGGTCAAAAACTAGGTCACTTGGCAAGATCAAAGGAAAATTTTGTTAACACTCTAGAGACCACATTTTAAGTTTGAAACTCATGAGAATTGGTCAGAAATGTTTGTCTTGATGATTTCTAGGTCAAGTTCGAATCTGAGTAATGTGGGGTCAAAAACTAGGTCACCCGGTCAAATCAAAGGAAAAGCTTGTTAACATTAAGAGGCCATATTTATGACTATATCTTCATGAAACTTGGTCAAAATATTTATCTTGATGATCTTTAGGCCAAGTTTGAATCTGGGTTGTGGGGTCAAATACTAGGGCACTAGGTCAGATCAAACGAAAATCTTGTTAACACTTGGTCAGAATGTTTGGTATTATGAAGTCTTATATGATTTCGACTCTGGGTCATGTAGGATCAATAACTAGGTCACTTAGAAAAATCAAATTAAAAGCTTGTTTATACTCTAGAGGTCACTTTTTTGCTCCAATCTCACGAAACTTTGTCAGAATGTTTGTTTAATATAATCATGGACAAGTTTAAATCTGGGTCATTTGGGGTCAAAAAACTAGGTCACCAGGTCAAATGAAAGAAAATGCTTGTTTACACTTGGGCCACATTTTTGGTCCAATCTTAATGAAAATTGGTCAGAACATTTGTCTCTATGAAATTTCGGACAGGTTAAAAATTAGGTCCGGTTGGGTGAAAAACTGGTTGTTCCTAGTCCCTGTACCATACATCCATATTCGGGAACACTCGGTTTTGTACGGAGAAGGGCGGAAACCGCTGTCTATTTTTAGAAATATAATTAGCAGTTATTCTTTAATAGTGCCTCTAGTGTGGTGAAATATAATAAATAAAAATATATGCACATATTAAGCTTACTACAACAGAGAACTTTTATATCGAAGTGAGAATTTTATGTATTGATTTGATTATATAGATGCAAAAAGTAGCCTTTGAATACGTATTTTGTTTAACATGAGTTGCTTCGTTGATAGAAGTGTGCATGTGACAGAAGAGCCTTAAGGTTAGCAGTGATTTAGATATCATATAACATGACAGTTCATGATAATTTGAAATTAATCAGAAACATTCTGAAAATAAACGAGAAATTTTAGAATAGAATCTTCGATATATGACCATTTTGTGTCGATTCGCCGTAAAACCCAACTCACTCACTCACCCACTCACTCTTTTTGAGGATCGCCATGAAGATCGCTATGAAAACAAAAATCCCAAGTAAAAATCTTCGTGTTTTTAGCTTTTTATGTTTACTTTATGCTTTATTTCTTTCAGGTCTCGGTGTTTAGGTGAATCTGAGGAAAGTCCAAAATATTGCAACAGTTTTACTGTTCCAGTTGTTAAAATTGTAAGCAAAGACGTATGCTGGCTTAAACACATCAACCATGTCAACAAGACAACAAAACACTCATTTCATATGCTGGCTCCAGTGATGTTAATTCAGCTGCAGATACTTCTGTTCTCAAATATGTATTGACAGTACCTGTGTCAGATGTACTGGCAAACATGTTATATCTTCATTTTTGTCGAGCCCGCTTGCGGAAGCAAAGATAGATGTCCAAATGGCTGTTCTGTGTATGTGCGTGTGTGCGTGCGTCCGTCCGTCAGGATTTGTTTGTCCGGACCATAACTTTGACATGCGTGGAGTAATCTCGTTTATAATTGGCATGAACACTTTTCTGTAGTACAATATGCCTGTTACATCCAATTTTGAGGTGTATTTAGACCTATCTCTACTGGTAAGGATTTTTGTGTGGACTTAGATTTTTTTAAAGATTTACTTCCCTTTGTTGTTACTATGAATAACTTATTTTGTAACTTTTTGCAATCATTTTTTATTTGGCATAAATGTTTGCCTCAATGAGACAGGGTGTCATGTGCAACTCCTAGTCCTTTTGACAGCTGGCGGGCTTGACATGTTGCCCATGGGCATCTAGTGTTAAAACTTTCCTATAAACTGACTCTAGTACAACCAAGTACTGTCTGATAAGAATGTGTTATGGCGGATCTCGCCTCATAAACATACATATACATATAGACAAACACACCAAGAACAGGAGTCTGCTGCAAACCTGCTTTATAAATGAAGGGACATTAGAGACTGGATTCCTTTCCCTTACCATGCTTATTCAGACTGTCCTTTGATCTTTACAGATAAATCTGTTTTAGTTGGACATTCATTTCTTTTTGTGGTTTTGCAACTTGACATTTTAGTTGTTTCTTAGAGTTAATGCTTTTACTTTTGAAAATATGAAAACAATATTATTTTAATGTGATTTTTGCATATATAATGTATGTTTGTTTGATGAAATGTTTATCTTTGAAATTTATTTGTAAGTTAAAGAAATGTTCATATATATATATATATAATATATTTGAACCCACTCGCTTAGCTCAGTAGTGAAAGGGCAGATCTACAGATGATGGGGTTGCGAGTTCGATCCCCAGGCGGGCCAAATGTTCTCCGTGACTATTTAATAAAAGACATTGTGTCTGTAATCATTCCTCCTCCAATCATGTTGGGAAGTTGGCAGTTACTTGCGGAGAACAGGTTTGTACTGGTACAGCTAGAATCCAAAAGCACTGGTTAATTTATTGCCCACCGTTACATAACTGAAATATTGTTGAAAAATGGAGTTAAACCCGAAAAAAATTAAAAACATATTGGAATACTGCGAAATCAGCTCATTGTGTGGGCATGAATTTTCGTGGTTTTAACCAGAAGGATTATTTCATGGGGATTTAATGAATGAATTTCATGTTTTGACAACTGGAATTTTATTTGTTCATAGGAATTAATTTTGTGCTTTTAATCAACCACAAATCCACTAAAATTAGTCCTGCACAAAAATTAATGATTTCACAGAATTTATCATAATTATGCTAACCCACAATTTTTTACATCTAGTGTGTTGATGTTGTGTATTTAGTAATTTCTGTCACCCTCCACATCATTTTTGAATATAAAATTTATATTTTGTTCTTTAATTTATGAGCTAGTTTGTGTTTTTAGCTTCTTCATAAATATGGGAAGTATGGACATTGGTTGCTTTTTCAGGGTGAGCTATTAGTATAGGGCGGATGGCCATGTGTCGTCCATCGTCCGTCGTCCACATTTTTACGAAACATCTCTGAAACTACGTGTCAAACTAATACCAAATTTGGTCTGTAGCATCCTGGTGAGGTCCTCTATCAAGTTTGTTCAAATTGGGGCATTTGGCCCCTTTTAGAGGTCGCTTGAGCTAAAAATAGAAATACCTTTAAACAACTCATGAACTGCCAAATGGATCTTCATCAAAAGAAAATACATTTAAATGACTTCTTAACATGAACCGCTCGAATATCTTCATCAAACTTAGTCTTTAGCATCATTATATGGTCCTCTATCAAGTTGTTCGAATGGGGGCACGTGGCCCCTTTTAGGGCTGCTAGAGCTAAAAATAGAAATATGTTTAAATGACTTCTTATCACAAACTGCTTGATTGATTTTCATCAAACTTGATCTGTAGCATCATCATTATATGGTCCTTGCCAATTTTTTTTTCAAATGGGGGCATTTGGCCCCTTTTAGGGGCTGCTAGAGCTAAACATAGAAGTATCTTTAAACAACTTCTCATCAACTGTTCGATGGATTTTCATCAAACTTGATCTGTAGAATCACTATAAGGTCCTTTCTCAAGTTTGTTCAAATGGGGGCACTTGGCCCCTTTTAGGGGCTGAAAATAGAAATACCTTGAAACAACTTTTCTCTTCAGATGGCTCGCTTTAAGGTCAAGGTCACACTTAGGGGTCAAAGGTCATATGACTTTGTTTCTTGTGTATATTGCCCTGCATTGCGGTGCTCTTGTTTATCTTTGTCAGATCCTTTTTTTAGCTCACCTGTCACATAGTGACAAGGTGAGCTTTTGTGATCACCCTTCGTCCGTCGGTCAACAATTTCTTGTCTGCGCGATAGTGGTTTCATTTATGATTTTATTTTAACCAAACTTGCACACAACTTGTATCACCATAAGATATCGGTTCCTTTCTTGAACTGGCTAGATCCCATTATGGGTTCCAGAGTTATGGCCCCTGAAAGGGCCAAAATTAGCTGTTTTGACCTTGTCTGGACAATAGCAGCTTTATTTATGATTTGATTTTAACCAAACTGGCAAACAACTTGTATCACCGTAAGATCTTGGTTCCTTTCATGAACTGGCGAGATTCCATTATGGGTTCCAGAGTTATGGCCCCTGAAAGGGCCAGAATTAGCTATTTGACCTTGTCTGCACAATAGCAGCTTCATTTATGATTTTATTTTAACCAAACTTGCACACAACTTGTATCACCATAAGATCTTGGTTCCTTTCTTGAACTGGCGAGATTCCATTATGGGTTCCAGAGTGATGGCCCCTGAAAGGGCCAGAATTAGCTATTTTGACCTTGTCTGCACAATAGCAGCTTCATTTATGATTTGAATTTAATCAAACTTGCATCAAACTTGTGTCACCATAAGATCTCGGTTCCTTTGTTGAACTGGCCAGATCCCAAAATGGGTTCCAGAGTTATGTCCCCTGAAAGGGCCAAAATTAGCTATTTTGACCTTGTCTGCACAATAGCAGCTTCATTTCTGATTTGATTTTAACCAAACTTGCACACAACTTGTATCACCACAAGATCTTGCTTCCTTTCTTCAACTGGCCAGATTCCACCATGGGTTCCAGAGTTATGGCCCCTTAAAGGTCCAAAATTGGCTATGTTGGCTTTTGCAGCCATATAGAGACTTCATTTATGGTTTTATTTGATACAAACTTCCAAAATATCTTTGACAACAATAAATCTTGGATTCCATGACAAATCAGATCCAATTGTAGGTTCCAGAGTTATTTTATATCTGATTACCTCCCCTGATTGTAATCAAAATGGATTTATATCAGTAAGTACTTACAGGACTTATTTGAAATTTCATTATTGTTATTAGTTGGACTGAGACAATCAGGGTAGATAACTATGGACTGATTTTATGTCAAATTACCTCCCTTTATTTCAAATTAAAATGGGTATATCTCCATAACGAATGAAGATACTGATCTGAAATTTCATTTATGTCAACAGATTTATTTGGCAGATCCTTCTTTTGTTCACTTACAATATTTTTTTTTAATTACTTCCCTTTTACATTACTATAAATAGCTTATTTTTAGTAACTTTTTTATTATTGGCCGTAGGGAAAAACCGAGACCACTTTTCTGTGGTACAACATGGATGGTACCTCCAATTTTAGCTGTATTTTGACATACCTATACCTTGTAAGAATTTTTTTTTCTTTTTGGTTAAATTTCTTCACTTTTGTTGTTCCTGTCCTTTGGACTTAGATATTTTTTCTGAGGACCTTCTTGTCCTCAAGTGCAGTGATAACAGGTGAGCGATATAGGGCCATCATGGCCCTCTTGTTTCTCCTTATCTCTTTATTTACTTGACGGATTTGATTCGTACTAACTTGTATGGTTATTTCTCACCATCACCCACATCATCTGACATAAGATCCATAACTTTGGCACCAATATTTTATGATTTATCCCCCCTTTCCACTTAGATTTTCAGTTTAAAGTTTTGGTGCACTTTCACTTTATATCTGTTATTAATGAATGGATTTGATTCAAACTTGAACTAATTGTTCAACATCATCACCCCATTCATATGACACAAGGTACATAACTCTAAGCACAAATTTTTCATGAATTATACCCCATTTTTACTTTGAATTTCAGGTTAGAGTTTTGATGCAATTTCACATCATCTCTGTTATTACAGAATGGATTTGATTCAAACTTTAAGTAATTGTTCAGCATCATCACCTATATCATATGACATAAGTTGCATAACTCTGGCACATTTTATATCATGAATTATTCCCCCTTTTTACTGGAAAGTTCAGGTTAATGTTTTGTTGCACTTTCAGACTATCTAAGTTGTCACTAAATTTAATTAATTTAATTAACTAAAGATGGTTTTTTACAGGTTTTAAACAATTCTGTTTGTATGTAGTGGTTTCATGTAATTTTCTAACCTTTTACTTATTTCATGTGTAAATTTCATAATATTGTCACAACAAAATATGTTCCCTATATATCAAGTATTTCTTAATATTTTTGACACAGTCTAAAGCTATTGTGCAATATCTTCCTCCACACTTGGAATCATTAAGCAATCCAGTGACAGCTCCAGTTTCCTCAGATGTGCCCCGTTTCACTATCCTGCCCCCCACCCTCCTCCCAAATTCTTGGCAGAAATGTTCCTCATAATGAGACCATATGTCATGCGTAAGATCCAGACTCCTAGTTACAATTAGAGGTTAATGTTAACATGCTGTGTTTCTTATCTGGTCCATTACTCTGCCGTTGTTGAAGGTATTTTGAAAATTCTTGGCATCCCATAATGAAATGAGGTTTCATGCACAAGACACATACCCCTAGCTACAAGTCAAGATCACACTTAAAAGTCAAAGGTGTTGCTTGTCTGTCAGTTTTCAAGGGATTTGAAAATAATTTGACTCAAACCATACTTGGCCCAAATGTTCACCACATCGAGATGACATGCAGAGCACATGTTTCAGATGGCTCCCTTCAAGGTCAAGGTCACACTTAGGGGTCAGAGGACATATGACTTTGTTTCGTGTCCGCTCTGTAACTCTTGAACTGCTTGAAGGATTTTAAAGAAACTTGGCACAAATGTTCACCACATTGAGACGATGTTACAGAGCACATGTTTCGGATGGCTTTCTTTAAGGTCAAGGTCACATTTAAGGGTCAATGGTCATGTGACTTTGTTTTCTCTGTATATTACCCTGCATTGCGGTGCTCTTGTTTTTCTTTGGCAAATCCTTTTTATACGCCCGTTTGAAAAACGGGACGTATTATGGGAACGCCTCTGGTGGGCGGGCGGCGTCCACAGACTTTGTCCGGAGCATAGATCTTCTACATGCATGGAGGGATTTTGATGAAACTTGGCACAGTTGTTCACCATCATGAGACAGAGTGTCGTGCATAAGAACCAGGTCGCTAGGTCTTAAGATCAAGGTCACACTTAGAGGTCAAAGGTTAAATTCAAGAATGACTTTGTCCGGAGCATATCTTCTTCATTCATGGAGGGATTTTGATGAAAGTTGGCACAATTGTTCATCATCATGAGACGGAGTGTCATGCGCAAGAACCAGGTCCCTAGGTCTAAGGTCAAGGTCACACTTAGAGGTCAAAGGATACAAGAATGAAAACTTTGTCCGGAGCATTTCTTCTTCATGCATAGAGGGATTTTGATATAACTTGTCACAAATGTTCACCACCATGAGTCGGAGTGTCATGCGCAAGAACCAGGTCCCTAGGTCTAAGGTCAAGGTCACACTTAGAGGTCAAAGGATACAAGAATGAAAACCTTGTCCGGAGCATTTCTTCTTCATGCATAGAGGGATTTTGATATAACTTGGCACAAATGTTCACCACCACGAGACGAAGTGTCGTGCGCAAGAACCAGGTCCCTGGGTCTAAGGTCAAGGTCACACTTAGAGGCCAAAGGTCAGATACAAGAATGACTTTGTCCGAAGCATTTCTTCTTCATGCATGGAGGGATTTTGATGTAACTTGGCACAATTATACACCATCATGAGAGGAAGTGTCTTGCGCAGTTCCTTTCTTTAGAATTACTTCCCTTTGTTGTTACTATAAATAGCTTATATTGTAACTTCTTCATTACTAGTCGTAGGGAAAAATCGAGACCACTTTTCTGTAGTACAACATGCATGCTACATCCAATTTTGAGGTGTATTTTGACCAATCTCTACCTGGTAAAAATTTTTGTGTGGACTTACAATTTTTTTTTGGATTTTTTTTTTTAAAGATTAACTTCCCTTAGTTGTTACTATAAATAACTTATATTGTAACTTTTTTATAATTGACCGTAGGGAAAAACCAAGACCACTTTTCTGTGGTACAACATAGATGCTACTTTCAAATTTTAGGTGTATTTTAAGGTATCTCTACCTGGTAAGGAGTTTTTATGTTGATTTAGAAAAACAAAAGAATTTCCATTTGCAAATACAGGTGCTAGTGTAAAGAAATTTGCTGTGATGGGCGTATATTGTGACATTCTGGCACTCTTGTTTATTTATGTTAGACTTTTGTGTTATATTTATTATGTTCATAAGTATTTGTTTTGGTATTTTTTTTAAATAAATATATTAAAATATGTGTTAAAATTTTCAGTGATATTTGTATTTTTTGCAAAATGATATTAAGTGGCATTTGTCCATAAATACGATTTTTTTTAAAAATTAAATTTCTTTTTCTTTTCTCTCATTTGTTCGTACGTACGAACAAATGATTATGAGAAATGAAAAAGAATTTATTACAATTTGGAAATTTGTTCGTACGTATGAACAAAATTCCAAATTGATTTTTTTTTAAAGTTAATTCTTTTTCAGTTCTCTCATTTGTTCATACGTACGAACAAATGGAGGCTGCTATTTACGAACAAATGATTGTGAATGAAAAAGAATTTTTAAAGCAGTTTGGAATTTTGTTCGTACATCCGAACAAATCTGGGCTGTTCGAACAGAATATCAGAATTGAAAAATAATGTGGACAGGATTTGTTCGTACGTACGAACAAAATTCCAAATTGCATATTTTTAAGAATAAATTCTTTCTCAGTTCTCTCATTTGTTCGTACGTATGAACAAATGATAGTGAGAAATGAAAAAGAATTTTTAAAGCAGTTTGGAATTTTGTTCGTACGTCCGAACAAATCTGGGCTGTTTGAACAGAATATCAGAATTGAAAAAAAAGATGGACAGGATTTGTTCATACGTCTGAACAAAATTTCAAATTGCATTTTTTTAAGAATAAATTCTTTTTCAGTTCTCTCATTTGTTCGTACGTACGAACAAATCCAGACTGTTCGTACGTACGAACAAATGATAGTGAGAAATGAAAAAGAATTTTTAAAGCAGTTTGGAATTTTGTTCGTACGTCCGAACAAATCTGAGCTGTTCGAACAGAATATCAGAATTGAAAAATAATATGGACAGGATTTGTTCGAACAGAATATCAGAATTGAAAAATAATTGGACAGGATTTGTTCGTACGTCCGAACAAAATTCCAAATTGCTTTTTTTTTTTTTAAGAATAAATTCTTTTTCAGTTCTCTCATATTGTTCGTACGTACGACACAATCCAGGCTGTTCGTACGTACGAACAAATGATAGTGAGAAATGAAAAAGAATTTTTAAAGCAGCTTGGAATTTTGTTCGTACGTCCGAACAAATCTGGGCTGTTTGATCAGAATTGAAAAAAAATATGGACAGGATTTGTTCGTACGTCCGAACAAAATTCCAAATTGCATTTTTTTTTTTAAGAATAAATTCTTTTTCAGTTCTCTCATTTGTTCGTACGTACGAACAAATGATAGTGAGAAATGAAAAAGAATTGTTAAAGCAGTTTGGAATTTTGTTCGTACGTACGAACAAATCTGGGCTGTTTGAACAGAATATCAGAATTGAAAAATAATATGGACAGGATTTATTCGTACGTACAAACAAAATTCCAAGTTGCATTTTTTTAAGAATAAATTCTTTTTCAGTTTTCTCAATTGTTCGTACGTACGAACAAATCCAGGCTGTTCATGCGTACGAACAAATGATAGTGAGAAATGAAAAAGAAATTTTAAAGCTATTTTGGAAATTTGTTCGGACGTACGAACAAATCTGAGCTGTTTGAACAGCATGTCAGAACTGAAAAATAATACGGAATATGGATTATTGTTCATACGTACGAACAGCCAGGATTTGTTCGTACGTACGAACAAAATTCCAAATTGAATTTAAAAATCTGAGAAATGAACAAGAATTTGTAATTTTATTTGGAATTTTGTTCGTACGTACGAACAAATTTTGATTTTCTTGTTGTGTGGTCTGCGATTTCTTCAATTTTTGCTGTGATTTTCACCGGTAAAAAACGCCATATGTGGCAAAAAAGAGGGGACAGACCGGAAGATCCTCTTTTATTCCGGAAGCAGATTTTTCTATTTCAAATGTAGCGAAAGGAGCAGACACTAGTATAAATTTTCTATCATGATGATTTAGTCATCGTTTTTCTGAGAAAATCTTTAAACTACTGTTAATTAGTGACAAAAAAAATCAAAATTAAGTTGTTGATATTCACGAAGAATATTCGAAATTTGAAAATTTTCAAAAGTTATCTTAACTATTTCAATGTCTTTAATGTGTCACCAGATGCAAGTAAAGACAAAACACACAAGAATGCTGTAAACGGAATATGACTTTGTCGTACATTGTATGTATATTTAAACTCATAATACATTGACAGTTTTGAAATATCTTACTGTATTTTTGGTTTCATCACGATCTTTTTTATCTATAAACCCTTGTCTTTTCATGTACTCATGGGACGGCCCATATATTTTCAGTATCAGTCTAATGACTAGTCTATACATGTATCATGGCGAGCAAAAGCCGAACGAACATTATATGCCATGGAAAAGCTTTAGTTAATTTTTTTAAGTTCAAGGCGGCTTCGTGAATACAGTCCCAACGATTTTTCCATCGACAACTTTATCCTTCGAATAATCAAAATATCTCGTTGCAAACATTAAGGGGCGTAATATAACCGAAATAAAAAACATCAATATAAAACTATCAAGAAACTTTCAAAACTGTTTTAGGCAAGTAAATCATTTATTGAAAAGAAAATCATTTGAAAAATGGGAATAATAAATCTTAATACTTCGGACGGACACACATACATACACGCGCGCTCGCCCGCCCGCCCATCAATTTTATTTTTTATTCAATAGCCTCAAATACAAATGTCTGTAAAAACAGATATAAGGCAAATAATTACAACACAATTTCTAATTATACTAAACCTACATCTTACACAAGTAAATACCATTTTTCAAAAGTTCAGTAAAATAGCATGACGTCCAATGTCTTCAAGAAGAAAGCAATCAAGACCTCTTTCTTTGTTTACTTGTTTAAACTGACCGTGACTTGCAAAGAAAGTGTTTCAAAGTATTTAAATAGCTCACCTGAAATAAAATGAATGGAAAGAGTATGAGATAATAGTGAGTTACTTGTAGGTACTTATCTCACATATGGGTCATTTAACGTGACATGATTTGACATGACATGACATAATCGGACTGAAGTACATCTCCAATTAACGCTACGCTTTTGAACTGAAGACATGCTATTGATAGACTCGTTCTGACGACCATTCCGCGAGCCAATCAGAGCCTTGGTTTCAACATTTTTAAAGTGAAAGTAGAAGTTTAAAAAATCTATATTTAGCCTGGGTTTTTCATGTTTAGAATTCATATGACGATCACATCATGACAGCGCCCTCGTGTGTTGAGAGGTATCATATGAATGAGTTTCCGTATCTAGACGCCGTTCAGTTCGCATGCGCGGGGAGACTTTTACATTAAAAACACGGTGATAGGCATTAAAACCCGTGACAGTAATAAGAACCCCTGATGTTAGGCATTAGATCCCAGAGGATTGATATTAAAGCCCCGTTGATAGGCATTACTACCCCGCTGATAGGCATAAGCATCACGGTGATAGATAATAGAACCCCAGTGATAGGCATTAGAGCCCCGGTGATAGTAGTAAGAACCACGATGATAGTCATTAGAACCCCGGTATTAGTAGTAAGAACCCCGGTTATAAGCATAAGAACCCCGTTGATAGTCGTTAGAAGCTCGGTGGTAGTTGAAAAAACTCTGGTAATAGCAGTAAGAACCCCGGTGATAGTAGTAAGAACCCAAGTGATAGCAGTAAGTGCACCGGTAATTAATAGACATTAGAACCCCGTTAACAACTCTAGTGATATTTTTTTAAAAAAATATGCATTGTCTTTCTAATGTCTTTCACCAGGGTTCCTTCAACTGTCACCAGGGTTTCTTACTGCTATCACTAGGCCCAAATTTCATGAAAATACTTAAGTTTGTTAATTGACTTAAGTATTTTAACTTGCTTACGTTTTTACTTTTCTTTAGCAAACTGACGTACTTAAGTTAATTAACAAACTTAACTATCTTCGTAAAATCGGGGCCAGGGTTCTAATATCTATCACCAATGTTATTGTGCCTATCACCGGGGTTGTAAGCATAATCGCTTTGATTCTTACTGCTATCACCGGGGTTGTAATGCCTATCACCGGAGTTTTAATATCTATCACCGGGGTTCTAATGTCTAACGCCAGGGATCTAATGTCTATCACCAGGGTTCTAATGCCTACACCAGGGTTGTAATGCCTATCACCGGGGTCCTTTTTACTATCACCGGGATTCTAATGCCTATCACGGTGGTTCTTACTGCTATCATAGGGGTTATGTTGCTTGTTACCGGGTTTGAAACATCTATCATCGGGCTTCGGGCTTCTTAAAAGTTCTTTCTACTATCACTACGGTTCGAATGTCTATAAATTTAAAAAGTGGATTCTTTCTGTTATTACATGGGTTGTAATATTTACCATTGTGGGTGTACTGACTATCACCGGGTTTCTTATGCCTATCACATGGGTTCATACTGCTAACACCGGAGTTCTAATGCCTATCACTGAGGTTCTTACTACAATCAGTAGGGTTCTAATGTCTATCAAGATGGGTTCTTCCTGTTATTACAGGCATTGTAATGTCAGCAGGGTTCTAATGCCTATCACCGGTGTTCTTACTGCTATCACCAGGGTTCTTCCTGCTATCACCGGGGTTCTTACTGCTTTCACTGGGCTTCTAATGTCTATCACCAGGATTCTGACTGCTGTCACCGTGGTTCTAATGTCTAGCACCTGGGTTCTTACTGCTATCAACCGAGTTCTTACTGCTATCACCGTGGATGATTCTAATGCCTATCACCGGGGTTCTTACTGCTATCAACGGGGTTCTTATCCCTATCACCGGGGTTCTTAGTGCTATTATCGGTTTTCTAATACCTGGCAATCATCAGGGTGCTTACTCCCACCATCTTGGTTCTAAAGCCTAAAGACTATCAGCACGGTTATAATTACTATAAGTATCAAAGGGGTACTATTGTCTATCATGAGCGCTTTTACGATTATGACAGTTTACCTTTCACTTCACTAGAGCACTTTTGTCTATCACCTGAACTATTAATTTCACAGAAGTGTAGATAAAACGCTAGACCTGTCTCCCTGTGCATGCCTACTAAACGGTGCTTATCCCGGTGACAAGATAGGAAACGGATCACTATCGGCGCCATTTTGATGGCTCAGCCAAATGCTTGTTGAAACGAGTCGTCTGATTGGTTCAAATAAAAATAGATTTGCGAAACATACAGATAAATACCCTTAGTTGTATTATACTGTCTGTTTTTCAATAAATCCACTATTGAAAAATTTGAAATTTGATCTTGTATCAGTTTGTAACGTAAAACGTAATTTGACAGCAACAAACTTTACCGATCAATGATATGTATGCAGTTACACGATTATATATTACCTTAAGTTGTGTATCAAAGATTACAGATAATGTGTATTATTTGTCGCTGGCAACTTTTCATGGTAGCAAGACAATTGTTATTTCCCCAGATGAAGGGTATACAAAACAAATGGAATTGCATAGCTAGAAACATACATACTTTAACAATTGATTCACCATTCAGTGAAGGCAAGCAATGACACGCGTTGAACCTTCGTTATGTCACTTATTTTAGCGTTACATTGTACCAATTTACAAATTTAGTTTATGATTTTTAATGAAATACTGGAATATATCAGTGAAATAAAATTGTTATTTGCACTGTTTCATAGCATTGAAAATATCAGTTTTATTTTACACTGGAACGAAAATACACTGGAATGCGAAAGAATATGAATTCTAAATACAATGTAACTGGAAGATTTTTTTGCAAAATGTACTTCGATAAGAAACAGATGTATATAAATACCTATACGAATATGACGAAATACGCTCCACCATAATAAAATGTAATGTACATCTAGAAACTAAATACAACTATTTGATAATTCAACATGCATATTGTAACATCACAGCAATGTGGCGTGAAGACACAATTCACGTGACGTTGTGGGGGTAAAATGGTATAATTTGGTGAAAACCATTGAAAATCATAAAATAAGAAGAACACATGTTCGTTTTACATGTAAGATTGAAATACATTTCACTCGTGAACACCATAATTCACATTTCCACTCGTGGGTACGCGACTTGTAAAAATATTGCATATAGTGTTCACTTAGAGAAATGTATTTCAATCTTTCATTGAAACAAACAAATATCCTCTATACAAACGAAATGGTATCTTCGGCTAGCCAGTTGAAAATACTTTTCAAACTGAACAGGCTTTAAGATTCGACGTTTTAGCTTGAAATACCTTTCAATATGACACTTTATATATCATCTTTACTTTTCTTATTATATAAATAGCTATGTATTTACCTTTCGGACAGCCGCTGTTGGAGTTTAAGTTGTGTATTACTAAGACAAAAGAACTAGCTTATATTACATATCCACACCAATGTATTGAAAGCAATGTCTGATACATGAAAAACTGCGATTTCTATGGACATGGCATCCTGACACAGATATTGTAATTTCTGTTTTCTAAAAATGATTTGTTTACGAACATACCTTTGTAATACACCAACTACTAAGTCATATGTATCTTTTCAATTGGACCATCGGTAACAGTTTGTACATATTTCTAAAACCAGAACTTCTCACTCAAACGCAACATGCCCTTTGATATCTACTTGATGCAATCTGAAAGTTCTGTTGAAACAAAAAAAGCATTTTCTTCGAAGGGCCCTCCTTTTCTAGATGTATATATGAAATAAATATATTACAGTTATCTCTATAATTCTTTGTCACGTATTTCAGAACCAGCACTGGTATTATCTTCTACGGAGCAGTAACTTGGCCATTGCTGGTCTAAAAGAACCTGCTTGTTTGTTCTAGGCACCTCTCTTCTGTATACAATTGTTTCTGGGCTGCTAATGTCGAGGTTTCTGTCCCAGTTTACTCCTAGCTTTGAAATAATTCCACCAATTTCATTTTTAATGGTTACTTTTTTAGTATTTCAAAAAAACATTTCCACTTTTGCCAAGAACTTTATAATAGCAGAGCTACCGGCGCCGCGAAGCGTCGCCGACAGCGTCGCATTACGGTTAGACGTGTGAAAAAGAAAATGAATAAAACTGTGTATAGAATTACTATCGAGTTGAAAATTCGTGGTAAGTTTTTGGAATCGGTGTTGTTCGGGTTTCTTCCAGTACACAATGCTCATAGTAATTAATCAGTAAGACGTCAGTAGACGCTTGCTGTTTACGGTTGACAAAAGCGTTTCGCTTACTGCTTTGAACGTTGAATTAAAATGTAAATGAACGTCTGATAATAAGAATTTAGTGCTAAATACGTTTTCTACGAAGACAAAAAAATAAAATACAATATTTTCAGTGCAAAACGATGTTCGACGCTGTCATACCCGAAATTCATTATATATACTTATATTTGTGTTGATGACGTCATACTTCCACATTGGTGCAGTGGTTAGCGAGTTCGCATTGAAAACCAAAGGTCGGGAGTTCGATCCTCACAAGAAGCATTTTTTTTATTTTTATTTTTTTTTCAGTTTTCTTTTTTTAGTTTTGGAAGTATTGTAAAAACTAAAGGCATTCATGTAAAATTTAACATGCGTTTTGTTAGTGATGTCAGGTTCCAATATACTGTCTGTACAGTAGTCAGTAGAAAAACCTTTTTTTTAAAAAAAAAAAAAAAAAAAAAAAACAACAAAAAGGTATATATACAGGCATTGAACTGTGAAAAGCATATAATGCTCTTCTCCCCGTTCACATATATATCATCCACAAGCTTAAAAATCACTGACCAAAGTTTATCACTAGGAATAAAACTACTGATTATGAATTATCAGTAAACACAAAAAAGGTTCCTACTACCATCCATATTCTTTAGTGCTAAAAGATTAACCATAGAAATGTCATAGACAGCTTACTTAGCAGTTCAGTAAATAAAACTGGGGTTTTCGAGAATTTCGACACATTTCTCTGGGTAAAATTCTCATCATTAACTTTTAAAGATGGCTAGTCTTTTGGGTTTAAAAAGTTTGTATATAGCATATTTGTAGAGTTTTCGCATGTCAAGATTTAATCTTAATGCATTCTAAGACATTCAGTCAGAAATCATGAATTATCATTAATTCTTAAAATTTTAATAGATCTAAAAGAACATACACTTCCTAAAACAGATCCATAATTCCAGATAATTCCAGCAGCACTCCTTTAATTTTCAAGGGGCACTGGTGATTTTTCAAGGGAGCTCTGCCTTCTAGGTGGCACCTAAGTTCATATTATTTAAACTGGTTGTCGACAAATGTTCGTATTCTGAGACCTTCCATTCTACTAACTATCAGAAATATCTTTCCTTTAAATAGCAAATTTCAAAGCTGGGGTTGCATCAGATGAGGTACTAAAGTAACCTTCTTCTACAAAATAACTTCGGCCTTCATAATTCCATGCCGTCATTCCTCTGTACAGAGTTTCATATTTAAGCATACCAAAAACGTCCAAAGATTCGTCTATTATATTTTTCACCTTGACAAATATATCACTCAACGCCGAGTGCCTTTTTTAATACAAATACACCTAAGTTCTTTATTCAAACGGGATGGAAATTTGTGTATATCTTTATCTTATCCCACAAACAAACTCTTGAGTACATCTTATCCACAGAGCAGCATAATGACGATTTCCAAATACTTCGCCGATACTGACTGCTTTCTGCCTTGCTCCGTTGATGCAGTCTTCTATATGTAACTTGTCTTCCACGAGTTTAATACTAGTTAGTGCTCTTTGTTGGAAAGTCTCTGAAAGACCTGAAAGAATAAAACTTGAAGTTCAATTAACAGTAAAACCTAATTGTGTAATTTATACATACCGCTATGATTAAACAACATTAAGGTTTGTTAAAATGCGTGTCGTAAGATCTCATGACAAGATTTTCCGTCTCAGAAAACAACATAAATTTTGTTTATAGGGGTGGGGGTGGGGCGGTATTATTTTTTACATCTTTAAGCTTCTCGCCCATAGCTTGAGTGACAAATTTTCAACGGCATGTAAACTTTTCTGATAGAGCATGTCATCAACACCCAACATGCCGATCCCCAGATTCCATAAATTATTGCTCTGGTTATAAGAGCCCAAGTACGAAATGATGACGGGAGCGGTGCGAATTTCAATTCGGGATCCAAATGTTACACGAATGAAAAAATGCAATCCTTGTAAATGTTTGGTGGGTTTTAACAGGCCTATTTTATTACATATATAGGGGAGTCAGGGTGTAGCGCAACTTATTCTGAAGTTACTCAGCGGGAAGATATGTTAAACGGAATCTTCTTCTGCTTGTGTGGATCAGTCGAATCTCCGCACGTGTAAAGGTGAGAACTTGCGGCTTCTTGTAAAAGCGACAGGCCAATACGATCTGCGTAGATCTATAATGTACATGACTGTCACCGTAGCTCAGCATATTAACATATACACAGGCATATCGTCATTTTCGACAATAAGGCTGAGGGGATGAGGTGTAAGATGAAATGAAGATTCAAAGAAAAGAGACTTTTTGCACACATTTAATGTTGAATTGTGACAGAGGTATACAGTACATACTGCCTTAGTGGTCACCTACAGTATTAATTAAGCAGCTACTTGTCTTAAGTAGCCGATCAAGAAACTTCCCACACTGACGTTTTGATTGTTCCGAATGAAAAGTTTTTAGATATTGTTTTCTCATCCTTGGCTGATACTACAATACTAAAGCTTATTTGAAACTGAATAGGGAATATCAAAGTTTAAACTGGTATCTACAATGTATGACATAATCTGTTTGAGACAGACATTATAGATATATTTAAAGCTGTAAGAATGTAGGTGTACTACACGAATATACTTTTTCTAGGATGACAAATATATAAATTTTTATTCGTATAAGTTTGAAGCAATGGTAAGCGTAGACGTGTAACAAGAAGTTCTCGTTAGTGTCAACACATCTGACCGAATGTGTTTTGCTATTGTTTGTTTAAATTCAAAATTTGAATAATTTAACTCTACAATTTTTATGAAACCCGCCCGCTTAGCTCAACAGGGAGAGCACAGATCTACAGATCGGTCGCGGGGTCGTGAGTTCGAGCCCTGGGCGAGGCGTATGTTCTCCGTGACGATTTGATAAAAGACATTGTGTCTGAGATCAATATTCCTCCACCTCTGACACCTCTAAGTCATGTGGGGAAGTTGACAGTTACTTGTGGAGAACAGGATTGTAATGGTACAGAATTCAGAAACACTGGTTCCGTTAACCGTCCGCCGTTACATAACTGAAATACTGTTGAAAAATGGTGTTACACCCCCCACCCCCCCGAAACAAAAACAAACAAAAAACAAAACAAACAAAAAACAATTTCTATCGAAGAATTTGACGGGAAACTTATTCCGCCACTCTATGTGGAATAAAATACCTATATATATATATATATATCTGCAGTTGATATAAGACGTTGTTTTTACCTGCAATCTTTTGAATTTCCTTACATTTACAGTATTAAGGTTTCTGTCTGTTTATATTATTCGAACGCGATTATCAAGAGCTTTTTCCCTAATTTTGTTTTAAAAATGCAATGACACTGCAACTTATGTCCATGTAACCGAGTAATGAGATCCAAAGAACTAAAAAGGCCAAAAGAATTACCTTGCGGCATTCATGTCGCTATTTACATTTAAAAGCAGTTTCATCGGACTATTTTTCTGTAGTATGGTAGATACTTTTTGCATCTAGCAGTGTTTAGATTATGATGCAAATGTATCTGATAACATATACTGTCATTTTGATAAGTAAACATTTTAGACCGCTAAACTCGATCCAGTATTATATCTGATAAATCTTTTGAAAATTACTAAAATTTCTTTACTGACCTTTCTGAATCACGAAACGATCATGAAAGGATATCAAATTATGTTAATCTGTTATCCACTTTTTGTAAAGGTTTTAAAACTTTGATTGCTATAAACCAGTATGGTATCATCTACATTTGAGCACGGTGGAGATGTAGGACTAGGAGTACCAAAATCTGCATTAGGCAAATGTAAAATCTATATTGAAGTACATTCATTTTGACCGTATCCCACAGTTGCAGATATGCATATGCAACAGAAATGTTTTATCAAATCACTGAACAAGCTAATACATTGCATTAAAAGATTAAATTTGTTGATATTAGGCCAAGTACAATAATATTTAGGTAAACATGTTTTCCTCAAATTATTATAAAATGGGCACACTGATAAAAAATGATACTCTGTTTCAACATGATTCATATTACATTTAGTACAAAAACGTTGGCTACTTTCAATATTTCTAAACCTACCCTCTTCGATGTGTATTTGTAACCGTTTCAGTATCCCACAAATATAAAAAACTAAAGTCTGACAACAAATGTTTAACATTATTTTGACCAATCGTTCAACAGATTTCCATTTGTTTCTTTTAAAAACACCAATCAATATAATAGGGAGTTAGGGAATTTCAAAATTCGGTACCAGTATCTAATGATTCCGACTTTTCATAATACTGATAATGGGAATCTTCATGTCAAGTTGATCAACATTACTAAAAACAACATCACTACTATTCAGCTGTTCCTCAACAAAATCGTTCTTAAATGTTTCTTCACTGAAAACAAGTTCTTAAAATTATCATAAAATTCATCAGATGACAATTCAGTTTAGTAACTTCTCTTTAACACCAACAAAATTATGCCACCTATCTTTATTTTGATATACCTTCATTTCTCCTGTTTTTGTTTTTGGTAGGAACTGACAATTTGCATATTAAAAATTTGACAGAAAACGTTCTTTAGAAAATGTTTTGTTGCACATTCATGTCCTCTTTATGAAAACTATGAATATGGGCTGAATTTGCCAAATACCGGCGTGGCAAAAAGAAACCGGCGGCTACTTATTATAATCTGCAATGAACGAGATTAAGTGGTCAACAAATATTCAGCTAACCTTAATACGACATGTTATACTTCGCAAGTAAACTTTCACTAACACAAATCATTCTAATAACCATTGCCATGGTATATATTCATATATCCGTGCAACAATTTAGCAAATAAGTGAAACTCAACTTTGACATAAATACACGAGTCATCTTAATAATAACAATCAAGTAACGAGAAAATATTATAACAACAAAAAAAACCCCAAAAAACATATCTATCTAAACACTTATGCACTAATAAACATTTCAGTAATAACTACATTCTATCGCATTCCCATGTTTTCGTGATAAGTCATATCAGTACTTGACAGGCTATTCGATATTATATCTCCTAGTACACGTAGTACATCATAAAACAACACTTGTGAAAACTGATGTCATGTTTATTTAGCAAGATATGTATTTTCAATTTGCAAAGTTCTCATGTCAAAATAACATAAGGTGCTTCCCCCTCCCCTACCCCTCCCCCCCCCCCACACACACACTTGACCGATATTCTTACATTGTTCCCCTTTGCAACCTTAACCGGTGGAATTATATCAACATTTTTATACTCTCTCTATTTACATAATAAGTCGTATTTTTGTTTGTTTGTCCTGACCTTCATCAGTGACTTAAAACTTTAATTGCACGTCAACCATTTTTTTTCATAGTCTACACTTCCATGGAATTTGCATAATGCATAATCTACTATGCTTTTCCTTCAAATCCATGACATCATCGAGAACTTTCAACACAAATTGAAACAACACATATCTTGTTAACAATAAGCCTTATCATTTATGTGCTCTCAAGGAACGCAATACGATGTCATTTTAAATTTAAATTTGAAATCTAAAATACAAAAAAAAACACCTGTAATTCATAGAATTGTTTTCTTACCAGTTTTACTTTACATTAAAATATCATTTACATCAAACAAACTTATTTTTGTTTTTGTTTCATAAAGTTATGTTTTGTACAGGGGACATGACATTTTAATAGAGAAAACATTTTGAGTTTCGAAACGCCTTTGCACACAGATTGTTGCAACGTCATTCGTTTATTACTCTTTAGAAAACACGTATATATTTTTCTCTGAACGTTGAGCAACCACATTCTCTTGCGTTCCTTGAGCTTTAAGTCTTCCTCTGGCAATTTGAAAAATGACTGGACTTAATATTTTTATTGGCGTACTGGTAAGTTTTATATTTATTAAAGATTAAAGCGTGAATTATTAACATTATTATACGAAAGTTGATACTTTAGCTAAATATTTTATCTGGATTTATAAGTTAACTGTTATCGTTATCTGTTTTTGAGCTTAGTGTATTTGAAATAATAACAATTTCTATTTCAGGTTTTACTAGTGTCCGGCACTACTTTTGATAAGGTTAGTTATCTTTTTACTTTGGCTTTGTCAAAAATAACGAATGTTTTCCTTAAATAACATAACAATTATATGTTTGTTTTATTAAGGAATGTATCATAGCGATAGTTTATATGTTTTATTAAGGAATTTATCATAGCGATAGTTTATATATTCGACACTCACTTGTATATCAAAGCAATTATGTTTTGCAAGTTTAACATAACAACTTTTGTACTGTATTGTTTGTCTGTTTATAAACGTCTTAGTGTTTGATTTATCTAATCCACATCAGTTTTTTGTTTTTCGTGAAATGTGGCTTTATTTCGCAACATCCAAATTTAGTTATATATATGTTTATCAATTTAAGGTCTCTATGCGTGGTAGTAAGATCTGTTTGAACTTTAATCATCTTTGAAATGGTCAGATTTTGGCCATGTGTTTCTCCCAGTGTCAAAATTTTCATTTTTTTCTTCAAAAGTTAACAAAAACTGTACATTGAAAAATGTTGCTTTTATGTTAACTAATATATTCTGAAAAAAAAAATCCCTCAACAAACGAATCAACATTGAAATTTTAAAAAAATGATGTCCTAAGTGCTGAAATTTACAATGGAAAATTCGTTTTTGACCCTGGTAGCTCTTTAGAATGGTACACGAGTATAATACGGATGATATTGTCTTATAATACTTCAAAAGAATAAATGTCAAAAACAAAACAAACTTGTTACGGAAATGGCGAACGAGACAGTTCGTGCATACACGCCTTACAGAACAACGGTTAGATTTTAACGTATTTTCCTTGGTTCCTTATACACAATTTAGTCTCTAATACACTATTTTTTATTAATGATAAAATACACATACCAAAGTAATACAAATTGTCGTCTTGCTAATACTATTGAGGCTTTTATTCATCTTTGTATATGTGTAGGTTGGCAGCCCTTATAACAAGTGTTTTTGCCACTGTATCCATGAAGCACACACCATCAAGCTGTATATAATGAAATAAATGAACTAGCACGCAGAAAAGTGCTATTCAAATATTCCAAATTTAATGTAATCACAAGTCACCGGGTCCGAACGTTTAAATGAATTTTAGATAATTTTATTGAAGTTGAGCACAACCACACTCATGCATCAAGCATCATCACAATCCGACAATTCTACATACAAATTTCATTCAGAATTAACAGTTCCATTAAGTCTGTATTTACTGTAAAGACTTTTTTAAAAATGTATTTTACATCCTTGAAAAATTATTTAAAGATATATCATGCTTGAAACAAAATGTTATGTCCTTTTACTGGAAGATTTTTACCTTAACATTATTTTAATGTAGCTGTTTTATTTTTAAGGGAGCAGTCCTAAGGCAGCGATTTGTACATATTTTAAAGGTATTTAAAGGGAATTCCTATAGTTTTTTATGCGCATCTTTCTGCGCAGCCGACACTTTCTATGGAAAACTGAACTGAAGTCAACATTCGTTGAAATATGTTACAGACAATCTTAAATATGAGGAATCTTGAATAAGATAACATGTTTGATAAGTTTTATCAGTAATCAAATGTTGATACTGGTTTATGTTGTATTGACATGTATCATGCCTGACAGATATCTCGCTATTTTTGTGGTTGTGTTTTCACTTCGCATTTTAGTACAAAGACAGTGTTGTTCATATAATGTAAGATAATTGACTTAGTACTGATAAGACAATATCACCTTTCAGATTATTTAGTATTTAATTAAAGAAAGAATTAAGAATTTTTAAAACTTTTTTTAACTTCTAGCACACATACATGTAATCAATTTGGCCAGGTTCGCGCCACTTTCCGCCCGAACAGGTGTTGTATTCTAGCGGTCTTAACATAAAATTTAGCCTGGTGACCCATACATTTTTAGCCATTTTTATGCCCACAGTACAATTATCTATACACAAGAAAAACAGGAAAAAATTCTATGAAAGAGTTTTTTTCAAAATTTAAAAAAATATTCTTCACTACGGGTATTTTTCATTGAAAAAAATTCACCAAAATAAATATGAAACAATATTTTTTTTTTCATTTGTACCTATAATTGTAAGGATAGAGTATTAGAAATATGACTATAATATCAAATAAGTATATAATAAAATCTGTAAAAAGAAAATAACCTTAGTGTGATGTCTTGATGTATATTTTGGTTGCTATATATAAAAATGCAGAAAATTATGAAAATGTTGAAAATTCGCTGGCAGTTTCAGCAACAGTGGGTGTGTTCAAAACAATTTTTCACAAAAGCAAGCCTGGTGACCTATTGTTTTTATTTGTTCATTGTTTTCAGCACAAAATTTCCTATCATATATGTGAATTTAAAAAAATTCTATGAAAGGAAAAAAACTATAGGAATTCTCTTTAATAGAAAACGAAACTAAGTTAAAATATTCCAAATTTAATGTAAAACAATGGACACTATCTTTTCGGTTTAGCCTGTGCTGGAACAACCAACGTCTATATGACATTATACTTTCCTTTTGAAAATGCTGGTGCCTTAAACATGTTTTTAGTTCTGCCCATTGTTTTCCCGTTTAGGGCAAAGGTATTATTTTATCTGGGGACCATACGCCGCTTTTCATGGAATTGCACACTGAATTCTAGTACTTATAAAATGTGTAAATGCTGAGTTCTGCTTAACCCGGGGCTAGAGGGCGTGGATGGTATCTTGCATTTCCACTACCGTCCATGAACAGGCTCGATCAAACCGAGCCTGCAACATTTTCGTTTATGTCTAGCTGTGCGACCTGTGGTTTTTCACTTTTTATTTTATTATCACAGCAGCGTTGTTTGTGCTGTGTGGCAGCCGTATAAAGTCTCCCCGTACCTTCAATCAGAGCTGTTATATTTCGATCTCTTCAGATCGTTCAGCACATTTATGTTGTGTTAGTGTACTTTTTAATTTTTCAGCTTGTACTTCCGGCTTGAGTGGTTCCAATACTCCCGCTTTAAAAGCTTTGGATATTGTTTAATCTCCCCTTGGATATGGTGCCTGCTTTTAAATTTTGGCTTTTGGTAATTCTGTGATATGCAGGCTTCATAACCACAGATTTTCTCTCTAAATTCCAGTTTATTTAGTTCTGCCCATTGTTTTCTCGTTTAGGGCAAAGGCATTATTTTACCTGGGGACCATACGCCTTTTTTCATGGAATTGCACACTGTGCATCATTGAAGGTTCCATGTGCACCGCCATATGAATACATCTGCGGATGTATCTAAATTACATTCTAGTACTTATAACATGTGTAAAAGCTGAGTTCCGCCCAACCCGGGGCTAGAGGGCGTTGACGGTAACTTGCTTTAAACAGTCTCCGGATTTAGTTTGCAAATCCGGAATTTTCGCAAACTCAGCTACCTTTTGCCTTTGACTTTTCTCTGATTTTTTGACATTAAACGATAGTTCTAATCCCATAGAGTAATAATTGGTCGTTTTCTTCTTTATATGTTAAAGAATGAATTCATGGGAGGTTTTCAAAGTGGTTCCTCCCATGGGAGTATTTTTTCCTCCCATGGGGTTTTTGCTAACCCATGGGAGGTCCCACGGGTGGATTTCTCCCACTTTACCAATTACGGGAGAAAAAAACCGTGGGTTTTTTCTAAAATTTTCAAATCAAAATATTTTAACTCAAATTAATAATTTATACAATAAAAAACTGTTGTGACATGATTTCGCGTTGAAAAACGACTTTTGAAAAAAACTCCCATTTTCGTTATGGGAGGAAACCCCCCACTGGCGACTCGATGAATTTTTGAAATTGCATTTAATGTTTCACTTTTTGCTAATTAATTATAATTTTATCAACATCAACTCAAATTTAACTTAAAGATGTATTACTGTGCGAAATAAAAAATAATTGTAAACCCCACGGGTGAAAACCTCCCATTGTTTTAAATGGGAGCACAATCCCGTGGGAGGTTAGAAAATAAATAAAAAATAAATATTGTGACATTTTGACAGAACAAAACATCAGTTTTTTATTTTAATACTAATATTCCATCATAAAGTAACATCTGGGTTTCTACTCAGCGAAAATATTATACATTGATATCGCACTTATCTCTTCTTAAGCAACCGTACATAAAAAGATACATACCGGGTGGGTGGGGGTATAAGAAATTTTAATAGCTACGAGTTTGCTGTAAAGTGAAATTGAAAGTAACACATTGAATGTTTTACCAATGAATCAACTGCATTTCGGCGTTATTTTCAAGTTGATCGTGTTTAAGCGGCATTTTCAAAGAAAAAAATGTTTGGTTCCTCAAATGTTAGAAAGGCATGAAAGACACCTCTGAGCAACGCAACTACTAAAAATTAATAATTTGTTTATGTAAGAATTAGTTTCTGCTTTGACGCGATCGGTTCGCTCGGCAGCTCAGTGGTATTTGGGGTCAAAATCCTAAAGGCATTATTCTGTCAATTACGAACAATCATACTACTTTGATGATTAAAAACATTAGACTTTCGTACCATATTTTGTATTTTAACATCGAGTTTAAATATTCCGAACCATTTATCTATGCTATTTTCTTTCATTTACTATATGTCCGTTACATGTTATAAAATGTGTTTTGTACTAATGATGCAGAAAGCCTACAACCTGTATGTACTTAACGTACCATTCGATAAGTGCTTTTTCATTAATTGTAGAATAAATGCCATGTTTACTAGACCGTTTAAAATATTTTCTTAGTATGAAGTTTCATAAATAACGGTGGAGATTGAACACGACCTCACATATAAGAAGTGGGGTGCGGTTTAGGCTGTCTGCTCTGTTAGTGCATACTTTTTGAAATAAACATTCCCTCAATCCGAAAATGAGGTGAAAAATTTCCGAGGTGTTATGCGTTTTTCGTTCCTAAAATAACAGTTACGATCTTAAATATCGGGGAATATAGTGATGTAGGTGGCCACAGAGGTCAATAATTAAATATCATATGGCAGCGTTACGTGTTGACATTGATATTGTCAACCCGAGGGCAGAATGTTACCCGAGGAGAAATAAAAGATGTATGTATTTATACAAATACTCGAGACATAATATTATTTAGGGCGGAAGGACGTCCGGAGCGGAGTCCACTATTAGATCTTAAAAAGGCGCACATATTGTTTGAAATAGCTGCGCAATACCAATATAAAATATATATGGAGCGACGCCTGAGAATACAAACAAGTGGCTTTGCGACAGTCGGGATCCAGACCAGCTTGCGAATCCATAACAGTCTGTACAGAGTCTATTCTTCGGTTTCCAAAACCCTATAGCACTAAGAGAAAACCGTAAGCGAACAACATGATCCTGACCAGGACTGCGAGTATGCGCAGGCGGTCGGATCATGCGTTCGGCAAAGCCACTAGGTGGTTTTCTCATGACGCGGCTCATAATCCTCGCAAATGTAAAAATGTATCACTCGCATGTTGGAAAGTCCGGTGTTGTGAATTACTATGGTGTAAGCACTTACCAGTATTAACTGCGAACTATTGATTAATACGTGCGCAGATGCATCTTTATATGAATACACGCCAGGTATTAGATGGCATGTGAGCACCAAAACAAATAAAAACATAAACAGGTAATAAAAACATCTATGCCACATCGGTGCTACCGTAGGTGGTAGTACTCGCCTAGCAGTGTATATGTGGTTCCTTCAATGTGTATTATGTATTACGTTATGAGCATAAACAACCACATAGGGTTGTTTATGCAACCTTTTAGTTAATCCTCCAGCAAAGAACCTTAAAAATATTAATTAATTGTTGTTTACTGTCGCTGTACTTCTCAAACAATGTGGAGGAATGTTTAACTTGACTTTTGAGTATGGAAAAGTGGATTTTATCAAGTGCAAACGGTCTCAGCTTTTCATTATGAAACCTTGGCTTTATTTATCATACAAACAATTTATCAATTCGTCACGCTGATGTAATATTCAGTATTATTTTTAGACAAGATCAATAGGCTATATGAGATCTTTTTTGCATTTTTTGACAATGTAGTGAATATCATATGTTCAACTCCTCTGTAAAATTCTCAAAAAGACTGGCTTTGGTCTTTAGAATTAACTTCGAAAAAAAGGGAATGTAAGAAATATATCCGATCATCAGTCTAGTGGCTAGTCTATATCATTTTAAGAACATAAAGTGCTCAATGAAAATATATACTTGTGGTTATCCAGGCGGCTGTATAAAACGTATACCGTTTGAAGGATAGAACGCTTCCATAGAATCAACAGGAAATTTCCCGGGATAAAGTTCCAAGTGCATGTATATAATTCTTGGCTGATTTTAAAGACTAGATATTCGTCGTGAAGTTATTGTTTATTTAAAAAGATCAGCTCGCCCACGTGCTAATATGAGACGTGCCTTGAGAATCAACATAGTGGCTTTGCGAGCAGCATGGATCCGGACAGATGCACTCGGCGCAGTTGGTCAGGAGGATACCACGCAGTTCGATTTTAAAAGCCATTGCAATGAGGAAAACCATTAGTGAACAGCATGGTCGACCAGATGCGCGAATTGCGCCATGTGGGTCGAAAAAGCCACTGTGTGGTTTTTCATGGTGCGGCGCATTTAGTTTAGGATATTTGGAAATATGTAGGTATGCAGCGCTCAAAATTTATAAAGTATCTGAATCAGAGGTAATATGGCTAACACTTTTAGGACAATATCAGAAAAGGATCTTGGAATGATTTGATGAAGTTTGGTTATTTCCGAGTGCAAACATTTTTCGTAGATGAAAAAGCTGGCATGTCTTACAAAAGCCCAGTATTTTCAATAGTTCGAAGAAATGAACCCATTGACCCCCATATAGCAAATAAAAAGAAGTCCACGTGCTAATTTAGGAACGCGTAGTAGCCCTGCGCAAGACAAATGCGGACTTTCTTTCCGAGTTTAACCTAGTACTTTATTTTCCTGATTCCGCGAAAGTGAAGGTTAGTCTGACGTCATTTCTTGCGCTGCAAAGACGTTGTATTACACTGGCGAGATGTTTTAAAATAAAAATATGTCGGTCGCCTAGGATAAAAAAGCTAAAGTGGAATATGGAGGAGGTTGTATTGTTAAAATATTACTGGTGTTAAAAATTGTTTACAACAATAACCTCAAAGTCAAATAATAAAACATCTCAAAACACTGAAAGTGACCGTTATACACCAAACTTTTTAAAAACTGTTATCTGATTTTATCAAAAATATGCAACCGCTAAATTAAAATATAACAAAATGGGATGAATCAAATTGTTATGTTGATAATAGTCAGATTCTTTGCCAAGAAAATACAACAAATGAAAGTGCTCTTTGTTTCAGATAGAATTGCTACTCAGATCAGTTATTTTTTTTTTATTTATTTTTTATTTCACGTTGCACCGACACATAATAGGTCATATGGCGACTTCAGATCCAATTGATACAGTGTTCTAGACAGACCTATTTTCCACACAATATCGATCAAAGCATTTGTGCAGAAAAAACGAAAAAAAAACGGGGGACCCATCCTAGGCCGGTAGTGAGTAATACGCAGTGAAGAAGTCAGATTCTAATGTGCCGCTGTCCGCCAGCATAAAAAAAACTTTTTGTTTTCAACCAAACAACCGGGAACGCATGCAAATGTCTTATGTTATTTCAATACATTGAATTTCCACGTGTGAAATAATACCCATTTGGCTCCCGGATACGCCCCAATGCGCTAAAAAATGGAAACAAATAGATCTTATTATCATAAGGGTTAATCGAACTACACCACGGAAGTATATTTTGACTGACTTACTTCTTTATTACCGGCAGGAAATAGGGAGCATTTAAGTTTCGTGCTAGTCTGGCTACAGGCTAGATCCCAATCTTTTTAGAAAAGGATTATGTTGAAATATTCTGACTTCATTTCGTCTTGTCTTGATTATCTAGCGTTTTTGAGGAATAAAAGGGACATAAGTATTAAAAAATTTGAGCAAATGCCGGAGTTATCTACTGTTGAAAACAAAAACACAGGGTCTGAAAACCAACTGTAGTTCATACAGCAGTTTGTGAAAAAAATGAAACGCGCCTTTCTTGTCAGTCATTTCATAATAAGTTAACCAAGTGCATGTGTTTTCATAATTCTATTTAGGTTATAGACAACGGTTTCGAGTTTTCTTTCTTAGTCCAGTCAGATGTACACGAATTCACTATAGTAGTCATTTTTCGTTTTACTGCTGCGTGCACCAATGCGTCAAGTTCCTGTGATATCTGCGTAACAAAGAAATACCATAACTCCGTAGTTAATAAATTATGTTTTTTTTCCTTCTTTTTTCCCTTTTTTTAAGAATGTCCGACCGAAGGCAATTATAAGCTACAGATTTATGGCCACCGACTTCGCTATCAAATAAGGGGATGCAAATGTTCACGGACACTAAGACGCAACGGACGGGAGGTACGAGTCTAAAAAATGTGGTGGAATGGACCTTCGTGAGTATTAAAAAAAACACTCAAAAACTTAATTTCATGATGAAGCATACTAGTCTCCAGGAAAATTCTGAAAAAAAGTATCCTCCCAAAGGGTCATGTTAAGTCAGGTACTTGCACGAAATGAGCTGAATGAGGTTTAAGGTATCCAAGACACTGTCCGGGTAGCGAAAAAGTTGCAATTATAAAATAAAACCCACAGATAGGTATACTTCATTTATATTAGTTCATTATTATATCACAAGTGTAAAATAATATTATTGACAAATAATTTTAAAATATCAGGTACACATGTTATATACATGTATCTCTTGGCCCAAATTTGCACAAAACATACAGAATTTACATTATGGGGTTTTGTAGTTTGTTGTTTTGCTCGAATTGCGAAAATCTTAGTTTTCAAAAACCCATAGATATTTTAAGAAAATTAGGCAAACGAAAAGGAGAATCCCATGGCCGAGTCCAGGTTTTATGTTATTCGGTTAAATGACGTCATGCTATTACTTCGGTTTGCAGACGTTGTGAAATTTTGCCTATGTCAAAAAACTCTAGGTGAAACAGTTTTTATAAAATCTTGATACTCATGGTACTATTGTATTATGCTGCTTTCTGAATTAGGATACCAGCAAAATCCAACTTCGTTAATCGGTCTATCAAACGATTTATCAATATTTTGTCAAAAAAATGGCAATGTATCAATTACGGAGTCCGCCATAATTACCAGTATAATCGATTAAATATATGATAAATTAAATGGCAATATCGATGCGTTTACAGCGATGGAAATGCGACTGAGAGTTCTGTCCGTTCTGTTATGCTGTCCGTTCGTTCTAGTTAAATATCATAAAGATAGATGGTATTTAATCAGCAAAGGGTGAGAAATTTCCAATGTCCAAGACTGACACAGTTTGTAGATTGGGTTCCTTTGGCTTTAAATGTTGTTGTCTTTTGAATAACACGTATATGAGCAAAATGCCGTGCTGTATTCTGTTTACCGCAGGAAGACGTATATTTCTCTCGACCTGAAAAATAAATTATTTAATTCGAACACGCTATACATACAAATAGTTGAATCATTAGCAACAACACTCTATTAAAAACACAAAACACACACACATTTGTGCACACCACGCACTGTCGCAAACACGTGCAACGCACCTCCATATACATGATTATTTGTTGAATACAATTATTATTCATCAGGTGATTTTATGACACAGACATGTACCTTTTTGTGTTCCAATAGTTATTATCAACAAGTAGGATTATATTAAATAGTAGTGATATGCAAAAAAATACAATGTTAATTTTAACAGTGATTCTTTAAAAACATCTGAAAACATGATGAAGGACTCATGAAGTTCTCATTTCTCAAGCAGTTTTTTTTTTGTGTTAGGGGGGGGGGGGGGGGGACGGTTACGCCCTTTTTCAAACAGTATTCAGTATGTAAGTCGGGCGTTAACCTAACCGTGTTCTGGATTTTGTAACAGTTACCAACATGTTCTCCGCAAGTAACTGCCAATTTCCCCACATGAATCCGAGGTGGAAGGACTAATGATTTCAGACACAAGGTGTTTATCAAATGTCACGGAGACACATACGCCAAGCCCGAGATCGAAACTCGCGACACCCGCGATCGTAGACCGACGCCTCTACTACTGAGCTGGTGGGCGGGTCTTTTACAAGAGGGTTAGTTCTTAACTCTAAACCGGAATAAGTTTACAAAGGTGATTACATTTGATTTTTATCAGGAAAACGTGGACTAAAGCAGGTCGGATATAGGATTTGGTGTTAGAGGGGACGTAAATAAATCGTAGTGTAGAGCAACCTGGGGGGTCTTGGGTCATGTCCCCCTGAAAATTTTGACAAACAATGCTGCATTGGTGCCATTCTGGTTGTTCTTAGTACTTATCTGGTATTCACAAATCACAGGTGTTGTGACAAAAGCAATCAAGTACTATTAATTCAGTACTGTTTTATGATTTTCCGGATAATTCGGTAGTACGTATCTAGGAATTCTTAGCCGATTTCTGGAATTGTTAGGGAGGGTTTAACGAGGATAATTCTGTTTTAAATGTGCAAGAAGAGCGAGCGGGAAACAATGCATTTTTTTCACCCAGAACAAAAAACATACCTATGCGACAGAAGAAAAATAACACAATGAGCCGCGCATGAGAAAACCAACCTAGTGCGTTGCGACCTGCAGGATCCAGACCAGCCTGCGCATCCACTTACAGTCTGGTAAGGATCCAAGCTGTTCGCTTTCAAAGCATATTGGAATAACAGAAACAATGTCGGCGAACATCAGGGATTCTGACCAGACTGCAGACGCACAGACTGGTCGGGATCAATGATGGTCGGAAAGCAATATGTTGGTTTTTCATGGCGCGGCATATTTATATTCTTAAAAAGAAAGAAGACAAATTTACGTATTGGCGTTGTAGCGAGCAGAAAAAATGCATATTTTTCACCCATGCGAGCAAAGCGAGCCGTGAAAAAAAAAACTTTTTTTTTACAATTTCAGTCAGAACAAAAGACAAAAATGTAAGTGAGCGTAGCGAGCGAGAAAAAGTGTAATTGTTTGCAGTAATGTACCCAAACACAAGACCAATATTACGTATGGCTACGGAACCGATTTTTAGAGGGGGTTGCGCGCCGGGATGCGCCCCCCTCTGGATCAGCTAGTGTAAGACTGATGAAACCAAACCTTATGAATTAAAAGTTTAACGATGGAGTAAATTTATTATAAGAGCAACGTTTCTAGTTTTCTACAGTTAGTAATTCCGAAAATGTTGTAAAATCAGTAGAAAATTGCGCGTCTCCAATCGTGGACAAAAGGATGGTGTGAACTAGAGTCACAAACCATCCGAAGCGAAAGTTGAAGATGGTCGAACTTACTGTTGTGTTACGAAGATGGACGAACCGTGTCACGTGACCCAATTTTTTTTTCTTATTTTAAAAAACAAAAATGATAACTATATATTACACAAATATCTAATATTTTACCATTTCAAATGCAAGTATTAGTGTATACACATCTACGAATAAAAAATAATCTGTACAGTATCGAAAACCTGTCACGTGACTGCTCCCTGGTCCCAACACGCGAAAAAATTAAGCATACCAATAAAAATTACGACTTACCGAATTTTAGATGTTGACATTGGCCGGAAATTACCATCTCTTTTTTAGTTACTCTTGAAGTCGGCTTTCCACAAGCTTGAAAGAGATGTGCCAAGTTTTGTCAATCGTAGTGGAAGCATACCTGAACACGCACAACTCATATTTATCAAACTAAATCGCTATGTTTTCGATTCATTAAGGCGGTAATTCTTTATAAAATTTACGCAAAAACGGATCGTAACAGATGGATGAAATGTCGCACAAAACAGAAGGTCTATCTTTGGTTATATATAGTTCATCATTTCAAAATTCTACCACTTCTTAAACTTCAGAAAGCTAAATTACAGGAAACTGAAAAAAGTTGGGGCGGGAAGGTAACATCAGAAAGAGAATGTGTTAATAATTAACACAGATGAAGTATAAATGCATGCGTTGTACAGAACTTTAAGAGCAGGCCTTTTCGAGACCGAAGCTTTGCCGGAGGGGTAACGCACATGGTGAGGGATTGAAAATATCGCCAGACGCTAACAAGGCAAACAGCTAGGCAAACTCTCGGCGAGACATTGTTTCTGCCACAGTCGGAGACGAGACGGTCATTCTATTGCTCTAAATTAAGCACTTCAAGTTTCTAAAGATCATATTCTGCCGATAGATAAACTTAGAAAAAAAGGGGGGATACTGGAAATACTGCCTTAATCTTCAAAGTCAGTATAAGTGGCGAATCGGAAATAGAAAATAACACTTCACCATGACATCGGTTCTTTGGAAAATTACAATTAATTTTTTTTATTGGGGACATTTGGCTGGAAAACACGCAAATGCCACAAGTCCGCATTGAGACAGTGGCTTAAAATAAATTTTGAGAATACTAGGGAAGTGTAGAGCGAAGTAAGGATATAATTAGTTACGTCTTCTGACGACATTTTAAGGAAAATGTGCATTTATGTTAAACGATGTACTTGTCGGTAAAGGTGTTGCTTGCTGATTACATTTTTTAAAACGGCAACTCTACATAAGTTGTAACTCAAAAAAATATAGTCTATCGGTTATGCTTAATATAGATGCTCTGTAGCATTTCACACCTGATCAATAAAAGTGTCAAACCACAAAACAAAATTTAATTTAAAAGCCAACTAACCCTTCATTCCTTTATCGTCCGTGTTATCATCTTAGGAAGCAGTTGGAGCTGTTTGGACATTTTACAAGTCGGCTGAAGATATTCGCATGCACATAGAGAAAACGCGACACGACATTATATCACATTATCATCATCGTACTATCGTATTATTACGTTTTCGTTATCGTAGTATCGCGTATTTAACATCGTGTTGTCGCGTTTTCGTTATCGTAGTTTCGTTATTTCGCGTTTTCATCATCGTACTATCGAGTATCGCGTTTCAGATGAACACATTCAAAGGCGATGACCCTAACGGAATTCCGTATAGATGCGATCTACTGATTAATGTGTGATTTGTATCTTCGTAGATGCAGCTGCTCACCCCTCTCATATTTAGCCGCTCCGATAAGGCAGGTGTGGATTTTGAGTCAGTAATTCGATCGATGGGTTAGCCGTTTGCTTCCTGCCGTAAATGTGTCACTGTGCACCATCTCTGATGAGCACTGACCTATTGACAATATTTTGCCTGTCGTTACTTATATCAAATAATGTTGAAAAACGGGATTAAACCGAAAATAATACAAAGAAAACTAGCAATCAGTTTAATTGCGACATATACCTCTCGATGACCTAGAAACGGAAACGGACAAATAAATTTTGAAAAATAGACATTTATATTTATTTCACTGTTTTAATCTTATAGTTTGTAAGGTCACCGAAGTAAAAGAATATCAAAGAAAAACTATTTTTCGAAAACATTTATCTTTTATATATTCAGTTACAGTATTTTGGTCACTTGCTGATTTTTATATTGATTAAAATTCAAGGATGTGTCAAGGACATTGCCTGTTTTAAATTTTGTTATCGTGTAATTGCGAATATTTATAACATGGTGAAAAAAATGCACAATAAGCTAATCTATCAGCTGCACATTTGTACGAAATCAAAATTAAGCCAGCAAAGAATAATAATACCGTAAACGTAACTTATTTGCTCATTGAAAATCATTTAATGATTAATGTTTATGGTACAGTATTAGTTTTATACAATTGTTAATGTTAGGTCTGTTTAATTAAGTTTTCTTTGGAAATGAACATGTAAAGCTAACTAAACAAACTACAAAAGTATTTTTCATTAACAGTACAATATACTGATGTAAAAATAAAATATTAAAATATAAAAATAAAAATCAAAGCTAATCTATTTTAAAAAAGGAAAAGCAAAGAAAAAAAAACAGCAGGCCTGAATGAAACAAGATTCAAGCTTGAAAAGCAGACTGAAAATTAAGAGCTGACTGCCAAAAACCCGCGCTAAATTCAGTTAGATAAAACGATGCGGCTGCACAAAGTTTTCAGCAAAAGCGTAGAAACAATCTGACATAAAGGACCACTAATGCAAATCTTAATTTTGACCATACAGGTAACAAGAGAAAAACGTCACGGGTGAATTCCTGCAGAAGCTGTAAAACCCGCCCGCAGGCTATATCGGTGCGCGTTAACATATTTATTACCTCTAATAGAAGATAGCTAGCATACATTTAATTGAGATGAGATCTCTTCTTTACACGAAAATAAACATTTAGAGTTCTTGTTATTATTATTATCATTGTTGTTGTTATTATTATTTATTTATTTATTATTATTATTATTATTACTGTTAACTTGTTGTTGTTATTATTATTGTTATTTTAAGAAAATCAGTTGTAAGTACAAATTGTTGCGTAAACTACCAAGAACTGATTCTATATATGAAAGTAAGAATAAATGGGGGAATAACCCCGTTTTCAAAACAGGAGAATAACCCCATTTTCAAAACAGGAGAAATTCTCCCGCAGGTGAACTCTCCCGCTGGAGTTCGCCAGTATCACATGTGGGAGGAAACCTCCAGTGGGAGATTTTCAGAACGCTTATTTTCAGGTCTAATATAGAAACAACACAACATTAAATACTAAGAAATACTTACCAGCGATAAATAATGAATTTCAGAAATTTTGTTAAAACCCAATGGGGTATTTCTCCCGCAATTCTTTAAGTGGGAGAAAACCTCCGATTGGACCTCCCATGGGATAGCGAAAACCCCGCGGGAAAAAAAAATACTCCCATGGGAGGACCAACTTTGAAGCCGTCCCAAGAGTTCGTTGTTTGAGATATTTGAAAGGAAATGGCCAATTATTTCTCTATGAGACCCGAACTATTGTTAGGTGTCAAAAGATCACAAAAAAGTCAAAGATAAAAGGTAGCTGAGTTTGCGAAAATTCCGGATTTGCAAACTAAATCCGGAGACTGTTTTTACCACTACCGTCCATGAACAGGCTCAATCAAACCGAGCCTGAAACATTTTCGTTTATGTCGTGTTTGGCGACCTGTGGTTTTCCACTTTTTTATTTTATTCAGCCGAAACACTCGGCACTCTTATGTCACATATTCCAAATGCAATCAGCACACCAGACATCACTGACTAAGGAGAAGACACAAACAAAGGATAATGGAATATTTTTTATTTAATAGATTAAAGCTTTTTATATTTATTTTAGCTGTAATGTATCAAGTACCTTCTTTTAATTTCAGTTTCCATGTGTTGGGGCAATTACAGTAAAAACATCTATCTCTATCGTTTAGTTTCTCTATGTGTAGAAAGTGCTTTTCTTTAATTTTACTAGACTGACATCCGTCCTCAGAGTCCTTCAAAACATATATCTCTACTATAAAATCCTCTTTAATAGCACTTTCTTGAAAAAAATTACAAAATCTCTTATCTCTGACACTAAAGTTGAGATGAGCCTAGAGAGAAACTTGTTTTCTGAGAAAATATCAGTGTCAGTATGAAGAAAGAAATTTACATGATTACAGATTATTTGATCTCAACAGACTTTTTAAGCCTATAATTTTACTTGCAATAACAGTTGAAATGTCTGTCTATACCTTTTACTTTCTCCATTTATAGAAAGTGCAAGAACATTTAACATCCATCCACTGATTTCAGCTGCTCTCAATACAGAAATTGACTTTTATTATTTAGTTTCTCTTTGTAAAGGTAGTGCAAATTATTCGAATTCTATCTACATTTTTAGTTACTCCCTCTGTAGGATGTTGAAGAGAATGAAACACCCATGCATTGATTTCAGTTCCACTGAATACAGAAGATGACCTTTCTTAAAAATGCAGGTTCTAAATCTGTTCAAAATATATTTATCTTTGTACTCAGAAACCATAAAAATATTTTAGCCTTGTGCTCAGATACTATAAAAAAGTTAAATATCAGGCCGCTTTGTTAGAATAAATATCCACGAATCTAAAGTAAACATGCTCTTTTTTGATTATTCTTGAACTTCACAATATTTACATATCAACATTTACATTGATTAAATAGCTTATAAATGAAATGACACACACCTCTGAATAGTTTCCAATGACGTTTTTATTTCTAAATGTCTATAATATTATAATGTATCACAGTCCATTTCTATAATGTATCCTTTCCTGGCGGATTATATCTGAACATGATGACACGACTGCGCAATGTTCACAGAGACAGCATGCCAATATCACAGTCTAAATGGATATTTCTAAAGAAAATTTGACTAAAATTATTATAGAAATCTTAATAATACCATGCAATTCATAATACTTTACATATAAGCACGGAAAGTAACTTTCCTTCCCTACCACTACCGTATTTTAGTTTGAGTAAACTGTATACCACCCTAGGGTTCTATATAAAATTTCACAAAATATTATAAGGAACTGACGTAATGATCAGAAAAAGTAATATTGTCTGTATTAGAAAATCTATACATGTAGTAGTTAGTACGATACTGGATCAGGTACGTTACACCGCCCATTTTCAACTATCACTAGACTTTCGATTTGTGACGATAATCGATACATACTGCTGGAAAACGATATAGGACTTAAGAGAAACTGATTTTAAAAAAAAACTCCACAGTCACAAGAATATGCTACTATTCAATTAATAAACTGTAAAATATCAACATCCGGAGACACCGATTGTATCTACATTATTGCCACTAGAAACTGTATAGCTGCAGAAACATGCCTATCATATGACATATCCTGTAGTCTATGGTATTTTGCCGTTAGAGCACAAGATAGTTTAGTTCATACATGTATTTCATCTTTTATTCACTTATTCACTTATAAAACTATAATCTATATCCCCCTTTAAATATCACAGTCTATAAATGTATCGTCATTTATACATCTTCACAATTCCATATATCTACTCTCAGAAGATACTCAAAACTCGGATCTGAAAGTATATAAAGTATCATAACTATCGTGATACTAACCATACATTATAAATATCAACTTATAGCATCTTTAATATAAATGTACATGTACATTAAAAATATAGGACTTAAATCATACATGTATACAATGCTTAAAACATTCTATATGTCATGACTAATAATTCATATATCTAAAGTAGCCGTGTATAGTGGTACATACAGTTCGGACAGCTTACTTGTAAAACTATCTTAATACAAAAAATGGTTCCATTGTATTCATTTACATAATAATGATGTAACGTTATATTTTTCTAAAGAATCATAACCCCCGATCGTGAGTTCGACCCCAGGGTGCGGCGTATGTTCTCCGCATTGTGTCTAAAATCATTCATCCTCCACCTCTGATTCATGTGGGGAAGTTGGCAGTTACTTGCGGACAACAGGTTAGTATTGGTATAGAATCCAGAAACACTGATTAGGTTAACTGCCCGTCGTTACATAAATGAAATACTGTTTAAAAACGGCGTTAAACCCAAAACAAACAAACAAACAAGAATCATAAACAGTTTTCCTTGTCAGTGTTTTTATTAATCTTATAATTCGTATCAGAAATCATTTGTCTTCGAACATAAAATGTTTCAGTTATTTTTTATGATATCATTGTTTGTTTGATGAATTCTTAAAGTAAATTAGTGGAATATTCATAGGCCGCCAAAAACGACAAAAATGACTCTGTTTGATTGAGCCTGTTCATGGACGATAGTAGAAATGCACGCTACTGTCCACATATCTTACTTTTGCAAATGTCCTTTTAGATATTTACATGTAACCATTTGCATTTCATAATGTGTCTCCTAAATTTGCAGATATAATGAATATTTAAATAGCAGCGTCCTGACAATAGCAAAGAGATAATCAGTTAAACGTATACAACATTTTAACTCCTGACTCCTACAAACGTCTTATAAACTCCTACTTTGGACATACTGCCTTTAACAAGCATCTCATTAACTCCACCGTAGGACTCACTACGTCCAACTTATGACATAACTCCTACGAACGATATACTAACCCTGAAGATTGCCAAGCTCCTACGTTGAACGTAATAACTCCTACTTCCATCTTACTAACTCCTACGCTGGATATAATAACTCCTTCGTAGAACTTCCTAACTCAAACGCAGGTCTTACGAACATATACGTACAACTTATATACTCCTATATAGGACTTTATAATTCCTTCGTACGACTTACTAACTTCTGCGTAGGACATAATAACAAAAGGTTCAAGCAAGCTTTTTAGCTAACATATTTAAAGATATACTTCAGGTAGTTGACGCTCGGGTATTTCCGTGCGATTGCGTAATCACTGTGCCCTATTTCGAATTTTTTGTCTATTAATGCCACTCAGACAAACAAATGCTTTCCGTACCTGCCGGGAAATGTCAAAATCGAATACTAAATCGAACATTACCCGGTGGGTTATTGTAAAGTTAATCCACCAACCAATTTACATTGATCAACCATAATACTGCTTGACAAATTCTGTAAAAGAATTTTGCAAAAATGTGTTTCAAGTGGGGAAGTTGTCAGTGTTTCTTGCGGAGAAAAGTGCAATACTGATACCAGATCCTCGCTACAGTTAACTGTCTGTCTTTACAGAACAGAACTAGTTTTAGAAACGGCGTTTACCTTTTATAATGTTAAATGATTCTTAAATATCATCTGCAAACAACTGCATTTTGATTACACGTCGTTTTCTGAACTAGGTAATTCTAATGCTGCTTAGATTGTTTTTGCATAATTCATTGCGTTAAAAGTAAATACTTGTTTCTTAGGCCTGTTCAGTTGCTTTGTCAATTTATCTAAAGTTGCATTTTAATGTTTCACAAGAGAATTGCTCAGCCATTCAGAAGAATTTTATGACAGCATGACATTTTATTAAACATCATTGTGGTTTTATCCGGCTTATAATGTGACTCCCATTTAAACCATTAGCAAGATGATATTGCTCGGAATGAGCTGGGAATGTTTAACACTGGGAAGAGAAAATGCAATAATTGCTTACTGAGAAAAGCAATTAGTTTTATTATCACCCGGTGAAGGAGACGGGATATTGTTTTGGCGTTCCTGTCCGACTGTTCGTCCGTCCGTGCGTCCATTCGATACTTAAAATGCTTATAATTAGATAAATATAATAAATTGACTAAAGAAACTTCACATAATTATTAATTAGCACATGACCATTGCTCAAATAGAGTGTTATCCCCCCTGACCCAGTAAGAGTAGACTTTTCCCCTGGACTTGCTTGGAAAAGAATGAAAATGGTTATAATTCAACACGTATTTCAGCTAGAATCGCCAAGCCTCACATATACTTATTAATTAGCACATACTTTTTGCTCACATATTGCATTATTCCCCTTGCCCCAGTAAAAACAGAGCTTATCCCCTTGATTTGGTAAAACATTTAACTTGTTGATGGAGATAAATGTAGAACACTATAGAGAGGTGGTTCATACGCATATTTATGAAGTGTAATACAAATAAAGATCACTAAAGGCGTTGGTGCCTGCAGGATCTCTTCAGTAACTTCAGAGTAGTTGCCCTTTAATTGTTATATAATGCAAGAATTCCCTCAAAACAAGGTATCCTATTTATGGATCTTCATGAAACTTAATACAAATAAAGATAACTATAAGACAAAATTTGTTCCATTGATTTTGTAAAAAACAGAAACTAACAAATCGTTGCACGGTCCTTTTGTACATACCTTGTGTATCTTGAAATCAGAAATCTTTTGGAATATAGTCACCTCATTCACAAAACAACCTATTTGGCGGGGATATAGATTTACTGAATTTGCCTGTTATAAAGTATTAATTTATGCCACAAGAAAGAAAACCAGTATGAAAGTACAATAAACCAATAGCGAAACACGTATATTCAAATGTGTGAGTAGATGATTTCTGATGAGCATACCATGAAGTTATTTTTCAATTAAATCTTTTGTGCGTTTGTGAGCTTGTGCGTCTGTGTGTCTTGGGCGGTGCCCTACAGTGTTGTTATATCTTACTTGTCTGTTTATCTATGTAAGTTAGTTATGTGTGTGTGTGTGTGTGTGTGTGTGTGCGCGCGCGTACGTGAGTGCGTGCGTGCGTGCGTGTGTTTGTCTTTTGTACATGTGTGTCTGTGCTGCTGTGGTTTACGTTGTAGGGTGGCTGTGTTTAAGGAACGAAGCGTTCCCTTTTGGGTGTTCGTCCTTGTGCCACATTCCCCTTCAACCCTCCTCCCCCCCCACCCCCTTTCCAACCCTTATCCCTTCCTCCCTCCTCTTTCTATATATTGCATAAAATTTAGGTGTGCCTGTTGCATTTTTTAAGCAATCCGTCTTTAATATTTTTCCGTTACGGCTTCTCATTGTTGTGGGCCTACTTTGCAAATGCGTGGCTCTGAGGCTGTGTTTGTGGTGCTCTGTGCTTCCGCTTCCGGAAAATTTACCCTTACCTATTATCTTTTGAAAGTCGCAAGTTATTTTCAGGGTATGCCAAAAACATTTTCTTTTTTTTCAAATTACTTCATGTTATACAAAAACTTATAAGCACGATAAAGATATACATTCTGTATGTAACGATGAACTGTAAATATTCACGTTAGATATTAACACAATGTCTGTTCAGTTCTGTTCTGTATCGAGTAGTCTGCTTTAGTACATGAAATAACTAAATGCAAGCCTTTTTATCTTATTCTTCTTCCATTATTTTTTAAACGAATCCTTTCAACAAGGTCAGTAAAAATATAAAAGTAAATCAACCTGAAGACAAGGACTAACGAAACAGACAAAGAAATAAAAAAGAACATGGTGGGGCGGCATCTTGGAACTGTTAGTGTCAAGCCATCACCAAAACCTGAACCACAAAAAAAAAAAAAAAGAGAATCAAACTTCATTTCCATTGCATTTCCGCTTCTTTGTATTTTTCGGAAAAGAGTAAACATTTACATTTAATGAATATATCTAAAATGTCCCCTAAATATCTGATTAATGTCTCCAAGTTCATACCTACTGGAATTTACTTTAGAGAGGTGTAACAGGCTTCTAAAGTCTCCAATAACATATACTTTTGTTCAATCGGACCAACTTATCTCCAAATCATGTTATTCGAGAACAGAACACATGGTCTACATGTATTTCCATTATCTGGTTGTTATCTAATGTTTCAAGTCAGTGGAAACGTTATTCACCATAGACACATCTATAGGTCCATCTATACTAAATGAAACAATATGGGAATCATTTGGTTTCAGACTAGTCACATAATTACAAACAGAAAAGGATCATGTTTCGTATAACTTGATACGGCCACAGAGGAACACTTACGTAGGATGCATTATTGACCTTGTCACAAATGAAATAAGAGGACACTGGGATTTGGTGATGAAAAAAATCAGTTACTACGAAAGGCCAGTGGTGAAAATTCTAATTCACTATTTCAAGTTTTCACGATTTTAACTTAACGACTTCACTATTTCTCGATTTCACGATTAGATTTCACGATTTCTCGATTTCATGATTTCACGATTTTATTTGACGATTTCACGATTTTACATTTTCATGATACAAGTCAAGTCAAGTCATATATTTCATATTAGAGAGGTAGAGGTATTGCTACCGCCTTGGACTGAAATAAAGCTAATTTACAAAGAGAGCCATATCGCCGGTCCAGACCATACATACTGCTTCATTACATGATCAATCACACTGTAGTGCACATAGAACAGAGACGGCCTGTTGCTCTTCTTTAAACAACGTTATATCTAATACAAATACAGTTACAAGAGCCAAAACGGAGCCTTAACAAAATAGGTGTGCATAATATAGGCTTGTAGAAACTTTGGCGGGGGAAGGCGCACGGGAAGGGAGGTGCAGTGCCGCTCAATAATTTCCAAACCTTTAGAACAATGTTGTAAATTTACTGTTGACTGAAAATTCCGGTCATTTGAGCATGTTGTGCATCCTAATCTGAAAGTGCCACTCCTGTCCGAAAGTGCTTCATACGAGCCTATATGCCTATAATAAATACATAGAACTCCGTTTTGTGGATAAGACTATTATTTTTTTATAAAAAAAAATCTTGAAAGTTCTTACAATCATTATCCTCTGCTTCATTGTTCAATCAGGTATTCTCATCACATTTTTACCGCGCATTTGTGACGTCACAAATATAGAGCTAAACTGAAATCGTGAAATCAACAAATCGATAAATCGTGAAATCATGAAATTGAGAAATCCCGAAGTCGTGAATTTAAAATCGAGAAATCGTGAAATCGAGAAATCATGTATTCGAGAAACCGTAAAATCGAGAAATAATGAAATCGTGAAGTAAAATCTAGAAGTCGATAAATCGTGAAATCGAGAAAAAGTACGTAAAATCGATAAAATCATGAAATCGTAAAATCGTAAAGTAATATCAAGAAATCATGAAATCGAGAAATCATGAAATCGTGATGTTGAAATCGTGAAATAGTGAAATTATGAAGTGGAAATCGTGAAATCATGAAGTCTCCACCGGTCTTTCGTAGTTACAGAATGAACTATAGTACCAATAAACTGTGAACATTGTACATTTTGTTTGTCGACATTTCCGATTATACGCTTTTATTTTCAAATATCTCCTTAGTAGTTTATCTTGTCATATAGATAATTTCGTGCGTTGTTACAACTCGCAATATTCTCAGTACTAATGTTCCACACACGCATGATTTTAGAAGATTACTGTTGCATGTGGGAAATGAGTTAATTCGCACGTGGTATCCAAATTTGCAGAGTTAAATTGCCCCCCCCCCCTCCCCCAGAAACACATTAATCTAATGCTGTGTGGACTTAGAAACAAGAACACCACTTTCAATTTGAAATTCTACAATGCTGATGTAAGAGTTAAGTAAGTAGCATAAGTAGTTACGATAATCCAAGCCGGAAATTTCACAGTAAAAGAGTTGTAATTAGATTATTGAAATTGTGTAAAGTTATTAAGTCTAACACGACCTGAAAGAAAATAATGTTAAGAATTGTTGTTTTTCTGGTAGGAATGATGGGTCAACACGTTACCTCATATTTAGATAGTCCCTTTAGAAGTGGCTAAAATGGCCAAAGTTTCATCAGAAATTGCAATTTTTTTTTTTGTGATTTGACAATGACCACTTAACAATTAAAGTTAACAATTAGATTAGTTTCGAGTAAACTTTCAAGGATCTATGAATCATTCGGTTGATTTTATTAATGATTAATGTTAGCAGCCTAGTTGAAAAAATGCTCAAGGTTAGTTATATGGAGGAGGAAATAGGATTTAATTCATGTGTGATTTAAGTCTAGTCCACTTTATCTCTGAAACTCAAGATACATGGGTGATATTATTAGAACTTGTTTATACTTGCTTAGCCTGATGGATTTATCATATGTTAATCCACCCATCAGTAACAACGTGAGTTTTACTGTTACTAACCATAATGCTGTATGACCAAATCTGTAATAGAGCTTTGTGTAAGTCATCCACGCTCGATTCTATGAAGAAGTTGCTAGTAGTTTGGTGCGGAGGAAAGAGCAATATTGCTACAAAATCATCGATAGTGTTAACTGGCCGCTGATACATAACAGAATGCTAAATGGTTCTAAAAACGTATAATTCCTCTTTCCTTACAATATGTCAGGGATTCATCCGGTATTTAACAAACATCTGCATTTTGATAACAAGTCTTTATCTGAACTAAACAATTGTAATGCGGCCAAGATTGTTATCGCAAAATTCAATGCGTCAAAGTAAATACCTGTGCAGTTAATTTGTGGGTTTATCTCTAGGTGCATTTTTAAGTTACACTCTAGACTTCTTGGCCATTCAAAAGTACGTCATAATATCATGACGTTCCAGTAAACATCATTATGGGAATTTCCGGCGCATAAAGTAAATGGAAAGATACAAGAGTGATATTTCTCGGAATGAGCTACGGGAATAGTTAACATTGGAGGAGAAAAAACAAAACATTTGTTTATTGTGGAAAGCAATTAGTTTTATTATACAATATCAACTGCACGCCACATGAAAGAAAAAAAAAACATTATGATAGTACACTAAATCAAGAGAGAAACACTTAATTCAAATGTATCAGTAGATGGTATCTCATTAGCTAAACATGAAGTTACATTTTATAGAAAATCTTTTATTGATATAAATGTAGTCTCATGCGCATTTAGGTTATATGGTAAACTTTAATCATTAACAAAACACTTAACACAATATGGTTCATGCTTTGGGGTCAACCATTTGACTGTTTGGTTAAATGGGGGCTAGGATCCAAGAATTTGTTTAAAAGTCAGCGTGTTAATTTTCATCATCTCATCAGACCTGATGATTTACTTGATTTAACAATATAATAGGCATATAACGGGTTATTTCGATTAACAAATTTTTACCAGAGTGTAATCATATTACAATTTGTCCTTATAAGATATATTGTGCTGCAAATTGTCCTATATACTTTGAAGTCATAATGTGACTCTTTCTCTTATTCCTATGCCTTTAAAACACATTTTAGCAGATATTTCTTAAGGATAAAATTTTTAAAATGTAAAGAAAAAGGGACTTACTTCATTGCTTTGTTTATTCCTTTTCGGCATTCAACCGACTATTCTTATATTATTTTATTATTATAACAAAATATTTATCTGTTCTATCGTTGCTTATTTAGTAGACGGTAATAGTTGGTTTGTTTATTCATCAAGCATGCCGTTTGCGGAAATGTGGAGACCATAGATGGCCAGTTGGTCCGGATTGTTGACAAGTGTACCCCTGGAGATGACAGTACATGTCCCAGCGGAAAATGTTGTGTGAAAGAGGTAAAACATCTCGTGTAATTTTGTGAAACTAATGCCGTTTCTGGCAAATTAATTATATGTTACATTGCTTAGATAAGATGAATAGCACAAGAAGAAATTTTGAAACGAACATAGTCAAAATCGATACTATTGAATGTTGAAATGATGTTGAGTCATTGACCTTGACTATGACTTAAATTAACATTGACGTTAGCACGCATATAAGAACTGATGAATATTTGATTACAAATATAACAAAATGGGATCACAGGTGGCCATATTTTTCGCGGCAAGTTTAGAATAATAATGATAAAGAATAATGCAATGACAGCAATTCACTAAATGCATAATTTCCTTATATTTCAGGGTCTTGCATACATTCCAGAATACACCGGGCCAAAACCAGCCTACCAGATTGCATGTAAACCGTACAGGCAACAAGGAGAATTTTGCTACCCTTCTCACGTGCATACAAATACTCATACAAATACTCATGAGATATGCCCGTGTTCTCCTTCACTCAATTGTACATCACATGGCATTTTTGGACATTGTCAGTGATCTGACATAAAATGTTGAATTATAAAACGTGTATTGATATAAAGTTGTAAAGTTTTTGAAGTTGTTCTTTAATATAATAACTGAATATTTAGAATTTATAGCAGTTTTGAAAGAAATGGGATATTGCAAAATTCATCCACTAACAACGTTATATTACAAAATAGGCTGAATGGCCGTTAACAACACCATGTCAGAGATATTTTGCTAAAATGAAATTTTGTGTTCGTGTATTTGTACAAGGTTGCCTTTCATAAGAAATTATTCATGTAACGTTTTCGACGCCACCATGTATAACACCAATATATGTTGCGAAAATCTATATATAGTAAACAGTAAAGAAAAATATTTCACACCAAATAAACACCGAGATAGTTTAAATCCAATTGTCGGCATAAATATTATGTTTGATTAAAAAAATGAATACATAAAATGCGTCAAAAAATTAAAAGAATTCGATTTTTTCAAGCATTCCCAAACCTGGTTTCCTGTTCATTTGGTAAATTTAAATTTCTGATCAGTGTTTGAATTGATGGAAAACACAGAGTATTTTTCAAAAAGATAAAAGTTAGTTTTACAGTTTTACCTGCTAAGTATGATGTTATCCATTAATGAATGCACTTGGTTTATATCGGGACTGGATCAACCGCAAGTAAAATGAGTTATATTATGCTTTCTGTCGTTCAACGATTTTTTTTGTTTTCGTTTTGCTAGAATTGAGGATCAGTAAATGCTGTTAAATATTGACCATTTTTAAATGGGTTTCTAGTATCACTTTAACTCATCAAATACAATCGCTCAAGCAAAATTGTGTTTCTTTTGCAAAAATAATATATGTTTTTCAGCGTAATCTTATTTAGCTGACATATGGGTATGCGAAAAATTATAAGACAAATCACTAACTACTTGTAGTTAATTTTGAGACGGACCTGTATATTCGGCATAATTTTCTTAGATGCAGCGAAAATCCTGAATTTTTAATTTATCTGGCAAATCACATACAATTTGACCACGGCAAGGTTTTGTCAGGCTGTGTACATTTCCAGAGACAATACTGCTAAAATGCTCTTCAGAATAACAATATTCTAATGTTGTTTATACTCTGTCTTCTTATTGAAAAAAAAAAGGTTTTCTATCTACTTCAACTTGAAAAGAAGCTAACTCCTTGACAATAAAAGGCAAGAGTATATTTTCGTCATTTCAATAATTCTAAACATCAAATCTTTATAAAGGCATTATTCGGTCTACTTTTCACAACTACGAACTGTATTTGTGCGTGCCAGTGACGCTGTTAATGTATCAGCTGTAAAACATTTTATTTAATTTTGGTAAGAAACATCTGCATATTCTACTGAGAGGAGGTTTAAATTATAGATAAATTCTGAAACTGTTTAAAGGAGATATACCATCAGTCATTTGTGAAAACTATCGTGAACCAAGTCAATGTAGGTAAAATGCAAATTTCTGTTCAGAAATAAAACAGTATCAAAAAACAGTCATAGTGACCGTGGTTTATCAAAGCTTTACGTTATGTTGTATGTAGCAGACCAAATACATGTTTGTATTTATGTAGACGTTATATGTAAGATGCAAATAGTGTGTAGACCTCGTATGTTTTGCAATGTTTAGTAAATTAAATCAATTGTTGAGGCTTCATCCTTTACCGCTGCACGTTTAATCCTCACTCGGGTAGTTACGTACATGCTTGTGGTAGAGTCTGTTTCTACCAAAGTACAACCCGTTCTTTAACAATACAAAAATGAGCCCTTATATATATTTCTCCCCTGTTAAAAGCTGGAGAGTCGCCGAACGACCTGAACACTGTTGGTATAACTTAAAACAATAAGTATACAAGAAGAAAGGAAGCAGTATGAATCTATGGATCTGGATTGCAGTACTGGATATTCAAAAACTGTTTTCTTGCTAGAATATACACGCGCCAGTGGAATTAAGGTAATCTGTCTCGGAACAGTTCCTGTCAATGCCCGTTGCTTTAGTGACAGCTGAAAATTACGTTACAGGCGGTTTCGCAAGAAAATAAGACTTCACGGAAATTCGTTAGCATTTGATGAAGGACTGTTTGTATCTTGACAGCTTCAAAGTTCATTTTAATCTATGTTTCTTTGCTGATATTACATTATTGTCCTTTAGCAAAAATGGATGATTACCTACATTGATTAGTACAGAACAGCTACGTGTGTTTAGTATTTGAGAATGTACAAACACTATTCTTTTTAATAATATTAATGGGCAATTACACTCACTAGTAATTACGTTTGAAAATGTAAGTTGTTTACTCGTTTTAAAAAAAAATCATTATAATTATTGTACTGAACAACGTGTGAGCATACAGGGTTACTCACAGGTAACTGAACAAGACAAATGACCTAGTTAAGTTGTTTCGAAAATGTCCTTTACTAGTAAATGTAGGTTAATATAATGTAAAATATACTTTATTTTATCAAATCTTTTTGAAATTGCATACTTACAATCATATAAAAGCATAATAAAATCTATAAATCTTATAAGTTTTTTTCTAAATATTCAAATAAATTTATGAGGTCATGATACTGGACGGTTAAACAATTCAAAGAGTTGAACCTTTGTTCATATTAAATGTTAATTTGAGCTATGTTTCACTCGTGGTCACGATGTTTAACATTGCACACTCTTTGCTACGCCACACGTCAAAATAATACTTTTTCACATTTTTCTGTTACGATTTTAAAGCCCCCGCAACGAATAATTTGTAATACGTAGTATTACACCTGTTTATGTGAGCTTGCGTTTGTGTGTCCGGGGATTTTATTATGCATGATCAGATTTAAAATATTTACCGAAACAAGACAATATACCGCGGGCAAGATCCAGACCCCTAGCTTAAAGGTAAACAACACAGTTAAAAGCTTTTATATGCGGGCCCAGTTGTTCAAATCTTTAACCGCCGGTTAAATTTTGATTCAAAGTATTAAGTCTTGGTGGGAAACACTAAGTAGTCTAGTATGATGTTTGATTTAACTGTTGAGACATTTTAGTGTTCAAAATCCTTAATTTAACATTTGTTCTAATATGGCTTCTAAAATGTCGAAAACTAACCCTTAACTAGCCGTTGCTAGCTTAATCACCTGTTAAAGTTGTGAACAACCGGGCAATGGTTAATAACTTTTTATGCATGGATGAAACTTTAAATAACTTGGCACACACATCAAATATTGCAAGACATTGTATTTCGTGCAAGATTCAGACTCAAAAGTCACACGTAGAGATAAAATTGTATACGTCATTTTTCTTCCCAGTCTATGGAGAGATAACCACGTAGAAATATACGTCTCATGAATAGTTCTGCTGAGTACGTATTAAAGATGTATACATTAATATTTAGTTTATTATGCAATACAGCCATTTGCAGACATTTCCTATAAAACGAATGAAATATTGAAGAAATTAAGCATGTAGCATAATTTAGTGTTCGTATACGACAAGGTTCTTCGGCAAAACATATCGTTACTGAATTAAAACGTTTGGGTCCGCTAAGGATTCACTAGGTATAACATAACTGAAATAATCTTAACACAAAAGAAGGACAGTTAATATTTAATGGTGCCTAATAATAGTGATTCGATATTGGAACACTTTATAGGAGGAATTAAGCAACGTTATAGATATATGTTGATATAATTACTTACTAGTGGACATGTGAAAGCCATGACATTGCCAAAACTGTTCATCACTGCCAGGAGTATATTTTGTGGCGTATCTTGGCATTGCAGAAAACTCTTCGTCAACTGTCGTCAATATAACAGTCTGGCCATAAAATTCATGTACCGACTGATAAAGTGTTTACAGGTCAACGATATCGCGATAATGTATTAAAAACTTATGACATGTTATCAGAAATGGCACCCTTTAACATGATTTAAATATTTATGTCTTCAGTGTAATGATGGCCCCTTTTCGGGTGCAAAAAAGCTGAAAACAGAGACTATTTTCAGAAACCACGTGCTGAATCTTCACCAAACTTTGATTGCATCCTTGTAAGGTCCTCTTTTAGATTTGTTCAAATGATTTCACTTACACCATATAAAGCTCAGACAGAGCTTACACTAGAATGACCTTTAAGTTATTCTTATAAACTGCTTGATTAGACCGTGTTGCGTGACATATATTCAAGGTCAAATTGTCAAGATCAGACCTAGGAATAAGGCCAACGAATTTATAATAATATATAGAGAATAAACATTCTTGCATAAATTCCTCCTTGTGGTGTCAGTGTACATCTAAATCAAGTAAAACAAAACTAAAAGTAATTTTCCTTTGATAAATCATGACCTGAATTTGACCTGATAAAGTCTTTTAGTGAGAAACTGTTGATATTGAAGTAAATATTGAAGTAACAAATCAATGACCTTTCATCATAGAAGAAGTACTGATAGTAAAGAGAAACTTGACTTTTTAGACTGTATGTAAAATGCTAAAAAAGTTAATTTTATGGTATTTTAGTCAATGAACTTTCATTTTGTAAATTGCTTGTTGAATATCTGTCTGTATTATGCATTAGGCAGCGAAAGAAATTAATTACAAAGGGAAGTAATTTAATATAAATGAGAGGACTGTAATCAGTCAGTTGGCAGCCGTGTGGATGGTTTAACTTGGCTGGAAATTTCTCATTTACTTAAAAGGTCAAAAGCTTACGATCCTTTTCAGCGACTTTGACTCATATGGGCCTCTTGTGTTTAAATGTTTGATCCTATTTGTTTTTCAGAATACAGAAATATCGTTTATCACTTTCTTTTTAAAACCAAAAAGAAAGCCGCAGTGTATAATGTTTGACCAGATTATTTTAATCGTTTATTGTATGTATTGTTTATACGAACATGATGTGCTTAAGATAACAAAGATTTGTTCACTTATAGTATGTGTTGTTCGAACGATGAAGAATGATTAGAATGACTATATATACGACAAAACAACCATGGCCGAGAATTGCTGAACTTTAAGGGGCGACTGCAGCTAAAAATAGAAATACCATTAAACGACTTCTTCTTATAAACTACAGGACTGATCTTTATCAAATTTGGTCCGCAGCATAATTGAAAGGTTCTCTCCAAATTTTGTTCATATAGAGATGTTTGGCCCTTTAAAGGGGCCGTTTAAGTTTAGAAATAGAAAACCTTTAAAGGCTTCTTGTGATGGATCCACTGGCTGGATCGTAATCAATTTTTTCCTTCAGCACCACGTAACGTTCTCTCCTAAATGTAATCAAACAGAGGCACTTGGCCTTTTTTAGGGGCAGCTATAACTAGAAAAGAAAATCCTTTAAATGTCTTCTTCCCCTGAACCGTTAGATGGATCTTCATCAAACTTTGTCTGTATTATCATCGTAAGGGTTTTGCTTGGCCCCTTGTAGGGGACACCAGAGGTAAAAATAGAACAAAAAATCTCAGAACTTCTTATAATGAAGTTTGTTCTAATGGTTACGCATTTTCTGGGTCGTCAGACTAAAATATCGAAACAAACATTTAGATAACTTTTAATGAACTGCTTAAAGGATGTTCACCAAACTTAGTCAGAAGCAATCCCTATTTTGACCTCTTATTTTATCTAGATGTCGTGATCAAATGGTGTTTTGTCAAGAACAAAAATAGTCGGTTTCTATATCGAGTAAAATAACCACGAATCATGGACATAGTCCGTTTGAAAGCAGGTCTTGTGATTATCTGCAGCTCAGCTGCCATTTGATGATTATGTCACTGGAGTTTTCACATGACAATAAGATTTATTTGCATTGGCATTAATTTCTATTTATTCAGTTTTTGGTCTTTGCACGAGAGCTTCAAAGTTTATTGTTGAGAAAGTACTGCATGCAGGTTTTTTCTTTCGACTTCATTTTTACCGAAGAATTAAATATCATATTGCATTTAATTATTACCGTTGTAATCACAACTCAGGCATTAACAATGCCTTCTGTAGGCAAGCATTAAAAATCACACTTGTTTTGTTATAGCGGTCACCTGTATTAAGTAACCACTTGCTTAATACAGGCCGACAGCAATCTTTCCAAATTGACTTCCTGTTCTATAATCCAACTTGTCTTCAGCAGCTATCTGCTTTAAGAAAAACAGATTGTGTGTCTTTCTTAACTTGTTGCTTAATACAGGTTTGGCTGTTTATTTATAGATAATTGAAAAATATCATATTTGCACATACGGCTTACGTTTTGTTCCAGTTTAATAACCTCATTTGTAAGGCTATCAAAAGAGTTTGAAAAGGTAACAATTTAAATGAAGATATCATCTTTACTTATAGTGCAGTATCACAATAGTATAATCAATGGCGTATTCTCAAAATAATAGTTTACAATGTATACATGATATTTCGTTTCAGCCACAGTACTGTAATATTAGGTTATTTAACATTGTTCTGTACAATACGGTGATATATTTGGACGAGTACCCAGCTGAGAAAACCATATTGGACGAGCCGCTAGGCGAGTTCAATATGGTTTTCTCAGCTGGGTACGAGTCCAAATATATCTCGTATTGTACAGTACAATGTTAAATAACCTTTTTATTCTATATCTATTTTATCTTACTATAATAATAGTTTAAATTAAAAATGTTTCACTTAATATTGTATTCCTGCCTTTTCTAGTTTTTCCCAGCTTGGTATGAGTGCAAATATATATTATACAGAACAATGTTAGACCTTAAATAACCTTTTTATTTATATTTATTTCACTTCATACCTAATATACGTAATTCATTGAATGTTGTTTTTCTGCGTATCATCATTAAAAAAGTATATGGTGCAACCTCCCTACAACAGCCATTTGGCGATTTGGGTGGTAATAATAAATGGCTGAGATATATGCCCACAAACATTGTCAGCAAGTTTGGTGAAGATCGGATGAAAACTGTTCGACTTAAAAGAGCGGACAAGGCTAAATTCCCCGTTTTTCGAGTAATTCAAGGACTATAATCAAAGAGTGCCTGGTACAATTTGGCTGGTTATCGAAACTGGCCGAGATGTAATGCCCACAAACATTCTCAGCAAGTTTGGTGAAGAGCCGACGAAAACTGAATTATAGAGCAGACATGTTTCGGATGCTGACCGCCCGTCCGCTGCCATTCATAATCTTCTCAATTTTGTTTCTTAACCGTTAAACAAAAATGCTGAGGTAGCTATTCAGATAGTCAGGGCTGATACCAATTTCTAGGTTTCGTCCGGAACGGCTTCTTTTAGCGACTTTTCAAATATTCCAACATCTGATGATCCTTTTTACTGTATTTTTAAGTTTTTGATTATTAACGAACGTTTTAATATCTAAATTAGATAGCATTGTTATCCCTATCGTTTTTGTGTGTTGTAAACAAAAAAAAATCAAATTAAATCCAGATTTCAAGATGCATAATCAAGCGCCTACTTCATCCGATTTACATTCGGAACATTTTCACGCGTTTCGGGCTTTATCGTATGTTTAACATGGGACTGTGGGACCGTCCAAATACAGAAAATACAGGATTTTTGTACGCACGTGCATCCAAATACCGTAATATATTGTACGGTCACGTGTTGCAAATGAACGTTCGCGATTGGATAGATAAAATAGGTATAGAATAATCAGTCATAATTGTCATTCGAAACTAAACTCAGCCTCACGTTCAGTTTTATTCCATCGAAGAAAGACCGGAAGTTGGACTTCAGTTTCCTCCGGCGTCTCAGTCGTATTATCTTGATTTGAATTTCGTTGTCCAATCACAAGCATCGTAAGGATTGAAAAAAATCCGAAACAACCAATCAAGAGCACGATATCAGAGTTTGCCAAATATGGTATACCGTCCATTATTACTGTCGTATTATTCATTTTCGTTAGTACCACAATTGTGTAACCTAGTTTATTAAAAGGTTGTTTTAATTTTCTATTTATAATATGATTTAAAAAAAGAAATGTTGTAGAAGATATTCCATAACATCAGCAGTTTACACAACGCTTTTGATAAGACATTAAACAATTGCAATGTCTGTCTTGTAATTTATATCCATGATGATCGACTAACAAATAAATCGCTATTTTGTCATAAATGTAACTTATTACTAAGGAGTTTTATGACTTTCATCTTTTTGTTGTATACCATAAATCAAAGACTTGTTTTATAAAAATGCACAATTCATATATGAGGATATCTCAAACACACATTCCGTGTTATTAACTTAAATTTGTCAAAATAAAATTCGGTAATTCCACACTATTTATACGCAAATGATGCAAAAGAAATTTGTTTTAGATCCGTCTTACTGAAGATGAGCGACGCATTTGCCAGTAGTTCGTTATCACAGGCATTTTAAGAAGAAAATCAGATTTATCGGAATTTTCATCTTCGCATCAAGCAGTTCCTGCAGACAGTTTAATAACAAAAATAAAGTTGTTTGAAGTGAACGCTCAATGCCTATTTTCCGGCAATGATTTACTATTAAGTAATTGACAGGATGCTCAAAATTACAGTAAGTAGAATTTCGGTGCCATATGCTTCAAAGTTGTCGAAAACATGTTGATTTACAATACTTTAAAATCCAGTTACATTATTTCAGAATAAAGAAACGTCAGTTTTCTGCTTGAAAGAAGCTGTTGCATAAGACAGTTGGGCAAAAATTAAGGAGAAGGTGATATTTATTATCTCTCAAGGCATATATTTACTTTTGCCGAGATAGAAAATGACGTCAGACGACCTTCAGCTTTTCCTTGAAGTTGTAGAAATGAAAGTACACAGGCTAATATTGAAAACGACAGTCGCATTTGTATTGGTTCACAGTCAGGGTTCGCGCTCAGGGGTCACCATATCTAAAAGCATGTACATGTTTTGTTTTTCTTTGTTATTTTTGGTTATGGGGTGTCAGTTTTTACCTCCTTCGTACGAATAAAAATATCTAGGTTTGAGCACGATATGTGAGCCTTCTATCTATGAAAAAATATTGGCGCGCGAAAAAACACAAAAAGGGGTCTGTAACGGAACAAGGGTATGTGGAGATTTTTTTTCAACATCGACAAATCTTTCTTAAGGCCCTTTTTGATGTTGTCTAAATGTGTCAGAATCAGCCTCAAGTGTCAGATATTTCTGTATTTGAGAGCTTCTGATCTAGATATTTAAGTCATATTATCATATGACTTTCGTGTCTTACGGAAGCGTGAAAAGGTCACCGGACGCTGACACGTTTATTACGTTACAGGTGGGGAACAGATTATATAAAAACTAGAAAATACTGTGTCGGTCTCTGAGAAGACAATGAGCATATTTCAGCGAGTTTTTACACACCATTAAGAAAGGATTCATAATTTTAAGTCCACTTTTAGAGGGTTGGTGTTTGGTGCAGGATATTGTTTAAATAATCGAATAGGCAGAAACCATCTAGACGCCTCAATTATGATATGCATTATGACATTCCTATTGTAATTGTCTGACAACAATTTACACGATAAAGGCCTCAGATGCAATTATCCAACAATCATGTTATTTAGTACACAGCAGAAAACCATTAAAGCTTGTCACTGACCTTGTTTTTTATCGTCATAGATGAATACAGGCGAAATTTCCTGCTGTATGCTGAACACTTTATAGATTTTAGAACTGTAAAATGGAAACTGTTCTGAGGTTAGAGATAAACCATTTATTTTGTCACTAGCGGTGACAGGTTTGCCTGGTATGTTGGAGGCAGAAGTCATATCGTAAGAATTTCTATCTTCCATTCATTGTTTAGACATAGCATACAATCAAAAGTTGATTTGTTCGAAACATTATGTACCCTCCTATTTCTTATTATTGTATAGATAGATACATCTTTAAAACGGAAAACAAAACATATAGTTTTGATCTTCAAAATATGAATACCTGAAAGAAATACCATTAAAGTGTCAATTCATCTGTTTCATAAAAACAATAACATGTTAGTTGCTAAGTTGTGTATACAGTTCTTTAATCTTAGAAGAGATGTATATACAATTGTTCCAGATTATAAAACATACTTTCGAGACCAGTCTAAGAATGCCGCCCTGCCATTGGTCGATATCAAGTTATATCGAGAAGATCGAGATTTTAATCAGCTTGAGAATCAACCAATCAGATGATGTAGATATGAGACTTGTCTCCGAAGTTATAACGCAGTGATAAAAATAGTTTAAAAGAAGAATTATTTGTATCAGAAATATTTAGTCTGTTTAAAGTCTATTATCTTCCACTTGATGTAAGAACATTTTACCAGAGCCGAAACTTTTGTCTACTAAAAGAAACAAAGGTAATAATATACAAGCAAACGTGGAAGACTTTGAATTGAAATTCACATCGCTGTCGTTAACAGTCTCATATGCTCAATGCAGTTTATTTTCTACATTTGTAAAGTATGCCATATATATATACATATGCGTTTGGAAAATTTGTCCTACAAGATTTTCGTAATGCATATATTTATGAAATATACATAAAAGATACATAATAGATAAGAGTATTTATACATTTTTTATGTGCTGAACGAAACGTGAAGTTTACGTGAAGTATTTTAGTCGATAATTCCTACTTTTGAGGAAGTTCTGATTTATGAAATAATGTTTCGTGTTATATCAAATGATAACATGTTGACCATGAATAGATGTCAGCATGGTATATTGAAGTTACCGTTAGTACCTATACGAAACGTTCTATTTCAGAATCATTTCTATGTTCATTAAAATCCTGTTTTGTACGAGTATTAAAAATTATTTTATTATGTTTTACATTTATATGAAGCCTGAAAACCTGTCGAAAGGGAATAGTTTAAAATTTGTTAGACTTTACTGCTTTTGTTAGTAGTTTCTAACGCTAAAAATGGTCATTTTTGTGATCTTTCTATAGTACTCTGACCATAAAATGATCTATTTTATTCTTGCTACTACAAACTTGCCGTATCTAGGCGAGCTCTGACGCTGAGATTAGCAAAATTATAAAGAATTCAGACATTGTCTGAAAGAAAGATTAAAGGTTAACAGAAAAGTGATGCATTTACAAGCAATACTGAAAACTAAAAATGAATTAAAGCTACTCACTATATAAACAGAGTTAAGATTACACATATGTGATAGCTTTTTGTCTGAAATTCACGTCTAGTGCGATCCTCAACACTGCGAAAAAAGAGTTAATATACGGGAATGTACGGGATCCCGTATATTACCCATATACGGGAAGAAATACGGGAAAACTAAAATACGGGCGTGTACGGGGCTTGTATATTTAAAAGTCCGTATACTAATAAAATACGGATTTCCGTATACTATGAAATACGGAATTCTTAGTATACGATATCCCGTATATTATTGAAATACGGGAAATTCTAAAAAGGGTTATTCTGATCGTATACAACACCGTATATTCCCGTATATGTCTGGTGTACGGGAATACATAAATCCGTATATTACGAAAATACAGGACGTATATTTCCCGTATATGTTTCATATACAACCCCGTATATTTCCCGTATATTCTGGATATACGGGATATGTATAGTTTGTATATTTCGAAAATACAGGGATTAAATTTCCCGTATATTCTTCGTATACAACTCCGTATATTTCCCGTATATGCCGGAAATACGGGATTTAAATAATTTGTATATTTCGAAAATACGGCACGTATATGTCCCGTATATGCTTGGTGTACAACTCCGTATATTTCCCGTATATGCCAGAAATACGGGATTTAAATAATTTGTATATTTTAAAAATACGGGACTTATATTTCCCGTATATTCTTTGTATACAACTCCGTATATTTCCCGTATATTCTGGATATACGGGGTATGTATAGTTTGTATATTTTGAAAATACAGGGATTAAATTTCCCGTATATTCTTCGTATACAACTCCGTATATTTCCCGTATATGCCGGAAATACGGGATTTAAATAATTTGTATATTTCGAAAATACGGGACGTATATGTCCGTATATGCTTGGTATACAACTCCGTATATTTCCCGTATATGCCGGAAATACGGGGTTTAAATAACTTATATATTTCAAAAATACGGGATGCAATCAATATGTGTAGTGAAAATTATATTCTCCGGCCATTTCAAAGGTCAAACGTTTCGCATGTTTTCGAACTTGTACGTGTATGTAGAATGAATGCCAATATTGAAAGAAAGAAATGTTTAATACTAATATGACATGAACTGAAAAAAGCATTCACGGACCAAAACAGGTATAAATTTAAAATCAAACATGAATGAATCCATCATTTCATCTAGCGCGTTCCCGATTTACTTTAACATTTAATCTAAATAGCCGATTGAGAAAAGAAAAGGATTAATCAATTCATCCCTATTTATTTGTAGTGATAAATACATCCGTTGATCATCGCCATTGTAAAAATCTAATGCAAGCATAAATTAACTGTTTTTCTGCACATTTCCAACGCTTGTGCATACAATGCAAATATTTATAGAAAAAAAGAGGAACTAATCCATTTATATTTTGTACTGAAAAAGTATATAAGACATGTATTGATACTTTACTTATGAAATCAATTCTAATATTTTTACAGACGAAAAATAATCGATATAATGTGTCTGCGTCCAAAGATTCGAACAAACGCCTTTCATATGAAATATTTTACTTTTTCTGTGCGCACGTGTTAGCTACCACGTGCGTATGTGGTAATTCACACGTGTGCGGGTGATAACTATCACGTGCGCAAGTGACAGCACGTTATAACCACCTGTGCCCATGTGATAACTAACACGTGCGCACGTGTTAGCTGATCAATGAAAAAGCGTGAAAGATCTGCAATTTTTCTAAATGGATGTCTTTCATAAGGATGTGTTATTTATAGTTAGCTGTAATTTACGAAGTAAGTGTTTCTTGTTTATGAAAAAAGGCTGATATCTCGATTAGTTTCGTTGGTAATATTTCACGTTCGCACGTGTCAGCTAACAACTGCGAACGTGATAGCTATCACATGCGAACGTGTTAGCTAAGATAGTTATTACGTGCGCACGTGTTAATCAACACATTCGCACGTGGTATCTAACATGTGCGAATGTGGTGCTAACACGTGTGCACGTGATAAATAAAATGTTTCCTATGTCCCCTCTATTCCACTGTAGTATACACTGTGGCCGACTATTTTATTTCTCGTGGATGTAGGGTCCTTTAGTATTGACCTAGCACATGTGAATATTTCGTATATTTCCATAAATTCATTTTCAATGTCCAAACATAAATAGCGATACAAATATTACATATATAATTCTTAGTTGATATTATACTATCGCATGTGCAGGTAGCTGGGCGGCAAAGCGTTTAGCTGCCAATATCAGGGTAGTGGGTTCGAGTTTTGGCCATACCTTTTCCCCTAAATTTATTTGCAAACTTTCCACTTATTTGTCAAACGCACCGTGATATTTATGGTCCATTTATTAAAAGTTATCATATTCACCCGTTGTAAAAAAGTCAATTATTTAAAATATTCTAGACAAAAAGAAAGACACATTACCAGTCACAAGCGTACTAAAAAATAAATACTTTAAGAGAAAAAATAAAATTTATAAAGATAAAACAGGTAGCGATAACATCACATTACTTTACTTTAAAGCAATGATAACCGTGGTAACGTGGATGGCGTGACACTGGTTGACTGTTACAAATATTGCTTAAAATTAACGAAAACGCTCGAAAAATATTGGCAAAGATTAATGAGTGTCTTTCATTAAATCAAATGATATAAGCATTTACACTGATTTACCCATCTCCACGAAAATAAACTGTACATATAATTTCTGCCGAACAGTTTTACTGCAACATTAATTGATAATAATTGTATGCATATTAACTAAATCAGATAGATAGCCCATGTACCCTAAGCCTGGTAACCCAGTCTGACAATTTCTAACATTTTTCTACCTGCAAATTGACAATATCAGAAACTCGATGAATGCCAATTAACACAAATTAGCGCAAATTAATTGGGATCTTTAATGCATACAGATATTAGGTATCCAATCAGTTGAGAACACGCTTCGTCACGCTTCGCGCGTTCATATATCCCGAAGCGATAACATCTGACTCAAGTGACCGCACGCGATAATCTGTATTGCATATTTCAGAGGGAAAGGAAGTCACGAGTAAGTACTTATTTGATTTATATGTTTTAATCTTTTATAAACTGATTTTTTTTTTGTGACAAACCACACCATGAATTATATTTCAATTAATCGGAAACACGGGTTGCTTTTTATTGCTTTAACAAATTCAGAAGCGTCAAAAAGGTCAGTTTAATTTTGTAATCTTAATATAAAAAAGAAATTCAGAATAGCCGTTAAGTAGTTCATTCATTCATTCATTCGACTGATCATTTCTTCACAAACTAATCATTTAACTATTATTTCATTCTTTCTTTCATCCGATAGTCTACAAGGATGTCAGTCACCAAATGTTGATGTTGCAAGTGTTTGAAATAAAAAATCGTGCAAAAATCATTTGATGAATACCATTGGGTTAAACGGGATTAAAGTTGAAAGGACAAAAACAACTCCAGATAGAAGTTTTATTTCGTAGAAGCTAGGTAGCCGAGGCTAGCTTTAAGAATGAATAAGGCGGCACGCACGTTCATTCATTCGATTAAAACTGGAATCTCGGAAAAGCATTAATAAAGTTAATAATTACAATCTTTTATTTTTAGAAAATGGGTACCGGTAATCTGACAAAATAACGCTTTTTTCTAGATGGCACTTTTGCAAAAAATTACAACATCTCTTGCCTCTGTCTAGAGAGAAAATGTTTTTCTCTGCGAAAATATCAGTGTCAGTATGAAGAAATTAATACTATTACAGATTATTTTATCTCTACAGACTTTTTAAGTCTATGTAAGCGGTTGTCATGCGTATTTTTTTTTCAAAGTATTATATAAAAAAGGTTGGTAATAATAAAAATTTATATTATGTAGAATTTGATTATTAATCTGAAAGTTATAAGAATTTTATAGTGACCTAAAATACATACATACTATAGATCTTTTGCATTACCAATTTTTAGTAACATCTTTAAAACCGATAAAGCGGGAGAACAAATAATCCAATTTGTCGATTTCCGTACAAAGTGTTTTTGTTGTAACACGGGGGTGGGGTGGGGTTAATCGATAACTAATAGCTTTGGTCATTATATTTTTTTTATCTGATGCATTTACAGGCAAACGGTTTACTAACGATGTACTTAATGAAGTTTAAATTAATATTAAAGTGAAATGCGGAACAAGTCGAATATGTAATATAATACTTTATTTATTGTCAAAATAAAATAAATATTTAGTAATATGAATATGGTATCTAACATATTTAAAATCGTTATATATTATACATCTAAAACAAACATTTACTTTCAGGGCCATACATGTACAAACAATAAGTAATTGCTCAGCTTAGTCTGTTATTTTAAATCGATTTTCAACGGACCATTTTGACATTTTAACAAATTAAGGTTGACGATATTTCCGATTGACTGGTATTTTTTCAGTTCTCTGTTTTACGCCATTTTACAGCTGTAAATCTTCAAATATGACCACAAACGTCTTTTTTTTCAGCAGGGCGCAAAATGATGTACTTAACAGGTTAACCATAAAACCATAAAATTTAAAGTACCTATCACTTGTAGTAAGTGGGTTATCATATTTTTATGACCCAGCTTGAAACAACACTGACCGGATATTTCTTATCCCCAGGCAATATTGTAATACACAATGAAATTTAAAGGGTGATTATACATTTGACACAATTAAATTATCTTATTTTTAGTGTAACTGTATGCAATCTTGGGGTTAAAATAAATTTAAGAAATAACGCAATGTTTAAACGAATACTAAAAAAAGGCACTGGCCTCCAGATCGTCCGACAAGAACAGAAATAAAATATATAATTGAGCCGTGCCATGAGAAAACCAACATAGTCTTAGTTTTCGACCAGCATGGATCGAGACCAACCTGCGCATCCGTGCAGTCTGCTCAGGATCCATGCTAACAGTTTTTCTAATTCCAATAGGCTTTGAAAGCGAACAGCATGGCTCCTGACCAGACTGCACGGATGCGCAGGCTGGTCTCGATCCATGCTGGTCGCAAACCCACTATGTTGGTTTTCTCATGGCACGGCATTATATTTTTTTAGATATATGGATATTAATGGTGTATAATTATGCTACGTATACTGACAGACTATAATGTTGCGGAAACACATGAGAATTAGATGTTTTAACTAATTTTTACGATAAAAATTGTATATTTAACGCGCATTAAACACTAAACCCTCCCTTGCGTTATAATTGGTAACGACAGTGGAAAACTTCTTTATTGCCGCTGCGGTCAGGGTTCGTTTCCCGGCGCGACCACATGTCATTTTATTCGTCATAATTTTCACATCATTTAATAGATATAATTATCAGTATCCATGAATTGCAAGAGTCGATTTTTTATAACTTTTAATGCGTGCATTTTTTTTATTCCAGGTTGACACAAGAGTTGTTTACTGGAATCAGAAAACGGGACGACTATTTATTTTCACGATAGAGAATATACTTATGTGTGAAGTTTTTACTAGTTTGATCTACAGATGCAGACAGACAGCCCGGATGAGCCATTCGTTCTCAGTGACATTCGTAACAACAGATAAAAGCTTATACTTATTGAGATCAAGAAACTGAATATTTCCATGTGGTTCATCATTTGTAACCTGCTTACATATCGTGTTCCAGTACAGAACCAACATGCGTCTTTTTAAAGTACATCTTCGGACATTAGGAGGGGTGTACTGCTCTTTTTAGAAGACGGCAAATCGAAAAGCCTATAGCGGTAATCAGCATTCATGGGAATAACGAAAACATGTACAGACAATAGTAAAAGAAGTGATACTCAACTGATTTGTTGAGTCAACCGCGCAGAATTAAATGTGCGAATTGCTAGTTTTTCAATCAGAAATGAACATATAATAATATAAAGAAATGCTTGGTGTTATTGATTACTCACATTTTAATTCTGCTTATTTCATTTGGACAAGAAATGAAAATGATTCATAACCGTTTGAAAAACTGATTTAAAAGTATTTAAGTTGAATAAAATGTTAGTTTAATCTGACATGTCTCCAATTAATAACAATATGATTTTTTTCTCATACCCTGTCTTTGTCTTGCTTTTTTCTAACAATCCGTATTCTGCTGTAGGTATCACCGACATTCATTTTGTCATCTTTCAGTGTGTGCCCATATACAAAATCAGTTTACATAAAAGAAAAATACGGGACTTGTATACTATACATGCATATACGGGAAAAGTCTGGTAAATGTATCTTTTAGAAATACTGGTCCGTGAATTCCCCGAATACGAAAACCAAATTCAGTCTAAATGTGACACAAATATGGAATTTGTATAATCTGCATATCTTGCATAAACGGGGAAAAACCTGGCCCGTGTATCAAAAACTACAGGTTCGTATATCCCCGTATATCAGATGCAAATACATTCCGTATATGACACAAGTACGGGATCCGTATATTGCGTATACCATGCATATACGGGACTAGTCCGTAGCCCGTATAATAAAAAATACAGTTTCGTATTTTCCCCGTATATGACACAAGTACGGGATCCGTATATTGCGTATACCATGCATATACGGGACTAGTCCGTAGCACGTATATCAAAAAGTACAGTTTCGTATATGCCCCGTATATGACAAAAGTACGGGATCCGTATACTTAGTATATCATGCGTATACGGAAAAAATCCGAAGCCCGTATATTAGAAAATACAAGTCCGTATATGCCCCGTATATTAGATGCAATCATAGTCCGTATATGACAAAAATACGGGATCCGTATACTACGTATATCATGCGTATACGAAAAAAATCCGAAGCCCGTATATTAGAAAATACAAGTCCGTATATGCAATCACAGTCCGTATATGACAAAAATACGGGATCCGTATACTACGTATATTCGGAATATACAGGCTCGTATACGTGTTCCGTATATTCTAAAATACGGAAAGTATACGGGAAAAAAGTCTCAAGACCCTTCGAATACATGAAAATGAAACTTATGTTAAAGCAGGACACGAATAAACACCATTTCTAGGGATTTATTTTTTAAAGTTCGTATATTGCATATATACGGGAAATATACATTTATGTATATTCGGCGTATACGGGATCCCATAGGGGTATGCGTAAAATAATGAGACAATTTGCTATGTATTTAAATTTTGAAATGGACATGTACATGTTCCAAAAAAGTACATTTGCACTAATGTCTACTTTAAACGACCTGTCATTTGTTGCTTTTTAACAATCATCTGTCAAATACTGGCTTGTATATACTTTCATTTCTCTGGACACAGACACAGCATTATCCTTAAACTATGCGTGATGAAGGCTTGAGCAAAAATACATTTACTGTTTTTGGTATATCCTAAATAATTAATCTGTAGTAAGATTAACTTACTTCCACTTGAAGGATACACTTATTAACACAGATAATAACGTTGCGAAAATTGGAAAATACCTACAGACAAACGATGAAAAAAGTTTAGATCGAATATACAATTCTCATATAAGCTTATTCAGTTGCGTTTTTTTTATTACACCTCAAGTAAACACTCAATGTAAAATTTCCATAGACGCTTGACTGTCAATCCAGAGGTCCGGGGTTCGAATCCCGGTCCAGACACTGGAAATTTCTAAGAGGCTCTTGAGTGTCTCCCACCTAACTAAGAGGCTTGTACTGGTTCTTCCCAGGAAAGACGGCTTTTTGGGGAGGCTGCGATTTTGGTACGTGGCATTCCCTGTTTGATATTTGTCTTTGTTTTTTTTTTCGCGTGTATCGGTGCTATACACCGGGCACGTTAAAGAACCAGACTGTCTATTCACAAAGAGCTAGGCTAAGTTAGCCGGACAGGCCTGTATCTAAAAAGGATTTCTCTCTATCTGTTCTGGGGGTCTTTATCACACTCTGTCCCTCTGGTCAGATCGCTCTGTGTCTGTACTAGTAGAGGATGAATTTCGCGCCCTGTGTGGCTGCGTTTGCTATACATATGTAAAGCACATTTGAACGTGTTTATCATGAAAAGGGCGCTATATAAATCTGGTATAATAATAATAATAATAATAATAGACCAAACAGGGATTAATTTTGAATAGTACATTTTAAACACTATCTAGCTGTGATAATTGTTTTGAATATCACCCGGCTGGGTGTTATTCGTGTCCGAGACCCCGCAAAGACAAGCGTTCCAAAGTTTTGATCAAGTGACTGAGAATACGCGATTCTGAATAACATCCCAGGTATCATTTGTTTCCAAACCCTGTGCCCACAAGCGTTCCAATGAGTTGATCATGCGACTCAGACTCTTAAAAAGATCCTACATAAACCTAATGAGTCCCTCATTTTGAAGAAAACAAATGACGTTGCAACTGAAGATTTTTAATGCTAACTTTTTCGTTTGGTATCTCAAGATTTGATTTTTTGGGTGTAATAAAACAAATAAGTTAACAGAGGTCTGCTCGGGTGATATGGAATATAGTCAACCTTCGAAAAACAATGACACCCGCGCCTCGTGTGTTATTATTTTTACCAAGTTGACAATATCCAATATCACCCTCGCTGGCCTGTGTTATTTATATAATGTACCTCTGTAATATTTCAAAAAAAAAAATTGCACGCTAAGGTCATAGAGAGCTAACTTCACAACCAGAAAATGTAAATGTTAAAAATAGATTATTTCTTCAACATTGATACAATGTAAAAGCATTGATCATCTTTTTAGGCCTGCGTGCGCATGAGCACCAGTCTATATAATATAATCATTATACAGACCTAAAATTAAGACTACTATACTAATGTTTGCTTCCGAAACTACTACACAACTTAAATAGTTTTTCTTCATACATGGAATAACATGTATTTATCAAAATAAGTGTTAATCTTTCTTAATAAATAAATTTATTTCAGTGGTAAAGTAGTGCTTTATGCGTATTTAAGGAGAAAAAATAGACATGTTTAGGCGTTGTTAATATATATTCAAAATCACTAATTCTATTAAAAGTCAGTCAACACACGTACCGACTATTTTCATAGACTTTACAATGCGCATACTAACACATTATCTTTAGACTGCGGGAGGGTCTATTTTGCGTAGAAGTAAGCCATAAAGTTCTTTATCAAACAAGGACGCGCAAAGTCTTTAAAACCTGGCAATTACATTTATATCTATTTACGAATCTAAACTAAATTATTTTGCATTTCACATCGTACCAGAAACATCGGAATACAGGGAAGCTACACTTCACGGTGTAGCGTATTTTATGACATGTACTGTGATGGACTAACCGTCAGGAATATGACGGCAAATGGTCAGGAATTTAGTTCTATCAAAACTGGTCAGAACCGGATTAATCAGTCTACTTTAGCGTGGGTTAGATAAACACAAAGAAAAATACGCGTCCTTAAATCTTGGCGAAAAAGCACTAAAGAACAGTATAATAGTTACATTACAAGATGGATACGATTCTGTGAGAAAAGGAATCGTAATCCCATTAAACCCACTGTGAATACCATACTGGCATTCTTTGTGGTGTTGTACAAGAGGGGACTAAAATACAGTGGCTTTCAAACGGCAAGAGCAGCTTTTAATAATTTTGTGTTGTTGTGTAGTGGCAAAAAATAAAAAATAAAATAAAAAAAAAGACCTACGGTTACCAATCACTGTTACCGTATTAAACAACTAACGGACGCGCTGCAACATACATGCGAAACCTATTATCACCAAAAGCTATTCATAGCCATGTTCTTGTTTGCATTCAATGCTTTTGCCGGATGTAGCGAGATTACTCTATCAAAACCAGGCACGAAGTCTTTTATCTTAAAGTTAGCTGATGTAGAGTTAACATATAAAGAAAAGAAGCCGACAACAGTCACAGTTACGTTTAGATATTTCAAGCACAATTATGGTAAACCTCATGTACTTTCATACTCACACGGGCATACGAATATTTCACCACCTGTCGCAATGCATGATTACCTTACTCTACGAGGTAGACATGACGGTCCTTTGTTTGCTTTGACATCAGGCCTACCAGTCCCACGCAAAATGTTTGAAAAGAAACTTGCGTCCACATTAAATTTCTGTGGACTTGACGGAAAGAAATACAAATCACACATCTTTAGGATAGGAAAAGCTACCGACTGTGCCCAAAGAGGCTATTCTGATGCAAAAATTAGGTCCTTGGGTCGGTGGAACAGCAATGCCTTCCAAAAATATATACGAAACTCTGAATAGAGCTCATGAAAATAGCATGCGGCATGCTGGGGCTTGCGGTATGTGTTTTTTCACAATAAATAATGTTCTTAAGCATAGACCCATTTTAATATATGCGCCAAGGTTATATGCTGGGGCTTATAGCCTATTATTACATGCATAAGGTACTCTACACCTAGAGTTATCAGGTACTATTACCAATGCTTGCATTATGTATAGTTGTTTTATATTTCAGTTGTATGTAATTGTTTATAACACACTATATTGTCAGTTTAACATGTATGGTTATGTGCTTGGGCTCATAGCCGTTTTTAACACTGGGTTCTATTTTCTATTTACTTTGTATATAATTTTGTGACTTTTAACGATTACGCTATTTCTTCATTCAAGTTGAAAACATGAAGGTTTAAAGGTTATGTGCTGGGGCTTATAACCGTTAAAACACATTTTTAAATTTCAGTCTGGTCAGTAAGAGTCTGTAGTTTTAGCATGATGCAGTCGGTTCTGTACAAAATATGTAATTGTCGCTATTTTGTTGAAAACGATACACACTTCGTATGATTAGATGTACAGATGTAAGAATTTGTAATAGATATATTTTTTTATTTTTCTGGAGAAATCATGCTGGGGCTTGATACCTTCAGATGTTTATTAAAATAGAAAAAGTGGAAACTCCACAGGTCACTCAACACAACAAAAACGAAAATGTTGCAGGCTCGGTTTGATTGAGCCTGTTCATGGACGGTAGTGGAAATGCATGCTACCGTCCACGCCCTCTAGCCCCGGGTTGAGCAGAACTCAACATTTACACATGCTAAAAGTACAAAAAACAATTTAGAGACATCCGCAGATGTGTTCATACGGCGGTGCACATGGAACCTTCAATGCCACACTAGTGTGTAATTCCATGAAAAGCGGCGTATGGTCCCCAGTTAAAATAATGTGTTTGCCCTAAACGAGAAAACAATGAGCAGAACTAAACAAACTGGAATTTAGAAAGGGGATCTGAGGTTATGGAGCCTGCATATCACAGGAACTGCCAAAAGACAAAATTAAAAAGCAGGCACCATATCCAAAGGGTGATTAAACAATACCCAAAGCTATGAAAGCGGGAGTATTAGAACTTTATTCTTACAGTTTCATCACTAGTTGTATCTTGTACATAACATACGTGTATTACATTGATATCAAATATATTTGTGTTTAAAATAGAGAAAAGTGGAAACTTCACAGGTCGCTCAACAAGCCTTGTTAAAGACAGATTTCATAATCGCGTGTTACATTCTGCTTATGCAGGATGATATCAGTAACAAAGGGAAAGTAGTTCAAGACAACATATGATACTGATAAATTGATTATATTTCAATTCACACATACATGAGTGATGACTGTTTCACTGTTTTTAACATTTCGAATTCGAATACGAAATCCATAAACATAGGTTATGTATAGATATAGATGTACATATTAATTTTCCCTTTCGGTACCAGTATTAAGGATTTCAACCCTAAAGTTAGACTTTCATGTTTAAAGTCAGTTTACGCAATATGTTTAAACTACTAGTATTGGTCCCTTTTTCTGCATTGATGTGCCAAATATGTGTGCCAAATAGGTGTAATGTCTATTTTCGCTTGTGTATTTCATTGTAAAGTTTGAGCTAAACATCATGAATGTCTATTTGATTATTATATTTTTGTTGTAAATATTTATTTCCGAATGCTCATCATGCCAGTATAATCTGGTCTAGTCAATCATGTTTACTGTTATTACATGAATATTTTACATCATGTCTTTAACTGGGTGCCTCCTTACCATACAGCACCGCCCTGGACGAAATGTGGGGCAGATAGAAATTTAGCAAATATCTATCTTTTTGGCCATTTCGAACGAACCCTTCACATTTCGTTACCATTCGTTAATCTTATACATCTGTTTTCACTGACTGTTTTATAGAAAAATGATTTCCAATGCAACGCTTATACATTTGTATTACAATTCAATGATTATCTCTTATATGTTGTACAAATAAATAAGGTCATCCCATGACCATTTAACAACAGATATGTGTTAAGTTTTCTCTCCCAGTAAGGGTCATAAAGGGAAGCTACACTTCACGGTGTAGCGTATTTTATGACATGTACTGGGAGGGACTAACCGTCAGGAATATGACAGCAAATGGTCAGGAATTTAGTTCTATCAAAACTGGTCAGAACCGGATTAATCAGTCTACTTTAGCGTGGGTTAGATAAACACAAAGAAAAATACGCGTTTTGGCCCACCGCCATCCCCTACACCACTGTAGTTATTAAAAATACAAGGAGGTACCCATGTCAAAAACTTTTAAATGTTATTGTTTTGTCTGCTATTACGAACAAACCCCCTACATTTTGTGTCCATTCAAGAATTTTATACATTGGTTTACAATTTTGTCATTTCGAACGAACCCTTCACATTTCGTTACCATTCGTTAATCTTATACATCTGTTTTCACTGACTGTTTTATAGAAAAATGATTTCCAATGCAACGCTTATACATTTGTGTTACAATTCAATGATTATCTCTTATATGTTGTACAAATAAATAAGGTCATCCCATGACCATTTAACAACAGATATGTGTTAAGTTTTCTCTCCCAGTAAGGGTCATAAATAGATAATATGTAAATGTAGATTGAAAACATCGAAATAAATAGATAATTTGTAAATGTACATTTAATTCCTAACAGACATTAAAACGATTTCATTTCGTTCTTCCAAACCAAGATTAGAGCCTTCATTGATTAACTCGTGAAACGTCGAGATATTGTGATTTGTTCAAGCGGAAGTTAATTTGTCTCCTTTCTTTTTTACATCTACAGTTTTCACGGAAATTACTTAAAATATTCCTATCATCTATTTTAAGATTTCTTTAGATTATTTAGGGGATTCCATGTTCTACTTTAGACTATTTGCAACTCATGGAAAAGGCCAAGGCAGACGTACATTAAATTTAAAGAAACTATTAAGCCCTACTGTAATAATTAACATTTATACGTTTTTATCAAATTAATTAAAAATTTAATTAAAAATTATTAGTCTTGTATTTCCCAATAATTTCTTAGAAGATGATAAAAATGTAATTATTTTATACTTTAATGCCTGTTTAATGTGCCTATTCAACATGTTCAATATTCAATGTGTTACTTTTATGGTATTTTATCTGTTATAAAGTCCCTAAATTTATAGTTCAAAAATACTTTTTTTTCTGATTTATCAGAAGATGGATGTTTTTTAAAGATTGAAAGAAATGTAAGCGCTTCAAAAAAAAAAAAAAACACGTATTAAATCATAACACAAGTAAGCACCAACTAGATATTTCTTGCTGTCACAACCTTAGCTTTCCTGTGTCTATTTATTGCTAATGTGCTAAAACTAACTGACTGCAATTCACTTTGGATTATAGTGGACTTGTTCAGTTACAGAAATGTCTTACTAGGCATGAAACATTTTTTAAGTTTCCAAATTTCTGAAAAAAAAAATCCCGTTTTAGACTGGTTCATTTCTTTCTGTGTTAAAACACTGATGTTTGAAATGGAAAGAAAGCGTCATTAAAGAGCAGGATTTCTTTGTTTAAGGAATATCTATTCCTGTAGAGGTGACATCATATATAAGTACTTTACAAAACCTTTTAATTCATATCAGGGTTAATTTAGAAATAAGTATTTTTGTCATGCGTAGTAATTTTTGGAGAACTTCTTTATCATTTGAATACCATATTACAGCTGAAATTGTTTAACGTGTTCAAGTAATAGTTCGTTATTTCAGATTAAGCATTGTCCTTTATAATCTCTCATATTTTATTAAAACAAGAGGGCCAAGATGGCCCTAGGTCGCTCACCTGAGAAACACAACATAACAGTGTAAACATGTTTGACCTAGTGATTTCATGGAAAAAAATATTCTGACCAATTATCATTAAAATTGGAGCAAAAATCTTGAGTATAAATAAGTATTTTTTTTGATTTGACCTAGTGACCTAGTTTTTGATCCCAGATGACCCATATTCGAACTTGACCTAGATTTCATCAAGGCTATCATTCTGACTAAATTTCATGAAGATCAATTGAAAAATACAGCCTCTATCGCATACACAAGGTTTTTGTTTGATTTGACCTAGTGACCTAGTTTTTGACCCCAGATTACCAATATTCGAACTTGACCTAGACTTCATCAAGGCAACCATTCTGACCAGATTTTATGAAAACCCAGTGTAAAATGCAGCCCCTATAGCATACACAAGGTTTTTGCTTGATTTGACCTAGTGACCTAGTTTTTGATCCCAGATGACCCGTAATCGAACTTGACCTAGATTTCATCAAGGCTATCATTCTGACTAAATTTCATGAAAATCAATTGAAAAATACAGCCTCTATCGCATACACAAGGTTTTTGTTTGATTTGACCTAGTGACCTAGTTTTTGACCCCAGATTACCAATATTCGAACTTGACCTAGATTTCATCAAGGCAACCATTCTGACCAGATTTTATGAAAATCCAGTGTAAAATTAGCCTCTATCGCATACACAAGGTTTTCCTTTGATTTAACCTAGTGACCTACTTTTTGAACCAGATGACCCATATTCAAACTTGACCTAGATTTCATCAAGGCAATCATTCTGACCAAATTTCATGAAGATCAATTGAAAAATACAGCCTCTATTGCATACAGAAGGGTTTTATTTGATTTGACCTAGTGACCTACTTTTTGACCCAAGATGGCCCGTAATCCAACTTAACGTAGATTTTATCAAGGCAATCATTTTGGCTAAATTTCATGAAGATCAATTGAAATATACAGCCTCTATCGCATACACAATGTTTTTCTTTGATTTGACCTAGTGACCTACTTTTTGAGCCAAGATGACCCATATTCAAATTTTACTTAGATTTCATCAACGCAATCATTCTGACTTAATTTCAGAAGATCAATTCAAAAATATAGCCTCTATCGCATACACAAGGTTTTTCTTTGATTTGACCTAGTGACCTAATTTTTGACCTCAGATGACCCATATGCAAACATGACCTAGATTTCATCAATGCAATCATTCTGACCAAATTTCATGAAGATCAGTTGAAAAATACAGCCTCTATTGCATACACAAAGTTTTTCTTTGATTTGACCTAGTGACCTACTTTTTGAGTCAAGATGACCCATTTTCAAACTAGGCCTAGATTTCATTAAGGTTATGATTTTGACTTAATTTCAGGAAGATCAATTGAAAAATACAGCCTCTATCGCATATACAAGCTTTTCCTTTGACTTGACCTAGTGACCTACCTTTTGACCCAAGATGACCCATATTCAAATTTAACCTAGATTTTATCAACGCAATCATTCTGACTTAATTTCAGGAAGATCAATTAAAAAATATAGCCTCTATCGCATACACAATGTTTTTCCTTGATTTGACCTAGTGACCTAATTTTTGACCCCAGATGATCCATCTTCAAATTTTGATCTAGACTTCATCAATTCAATCATTTTGACCAAATTTCATGAAGATCAGTTGAAAAATACAGCCTCTATCGCATACACAATGTTTTTATTTGATTTGACCTAGTGACCTACATTTTGAGCCAAGATGACACATTTTCAAACTCGGCCTAGATTTCATTAAGGTTATGATTTTGACTTAATTTCAGGAAGATCAATTGAAAAATACAGCCTCTATCGCATATACAAGCTTTTCCTTTGATTTGACCTAGTGACCTACTTTTTGAACCCAGATAACCCATATTCAAACTTGACATAGATATCATCAAGGCAATCATTCTGACCAAAATTCATGAAGATTAATTGAAAAATACAGCCTCTATCGCATACACAAGGTTTTTCTTTGATTTGACCTAGTGACCTAGTTTTCAAACCCAGATGACCCATTTTCGAACTCGACGTAGATTTTATCAAGCTAATGATTCTGACTAAAATTCATGAAGATTGATTGAAAAATACAGCCTCTATCGCATACACAAGGTTTTACTTTGATTTGACCTAGTGACCTAGTTTTGACCCCAGATGACCCATTTTCGAACTCGGCCTAGATTTCATCAAGGTTATGATTCTGACTAAAATTCATGAAGATTAATTGAAAAATACAGCCTCTATCGCATACGCAAGGTTTTTCTTTGATTTGCCCTAGTGACCTAGTTTTTGACCCCAGATGACCCATTTACAAATTCGGCCTAGATTTAATCAAGGTTATCATTCTGACCAAAATTCATGAAGATTAATTGAAAAATACAGCCTCTATCGCATACACAATGTTTTTCTTTGATTTGACCTAGTGACCTAGTTTTTGACCCCAGATGGCCCATTTTCGAATTCGGCCTAGATTTCATCAAGGTAATGATTCTGACTAAAATTCATGAAGATTAATTGAAAAATACAGCCTCTATCGCATACACAATGTTTTTCTTTGATTTGACCTAGTGACCTAGTTTTTGATCCCAGATGACCCATTTTCAAACTCGTCCTAGATTTCATCAAGGTAATCATTCTGATCAAATTTCATGTAGATCAATTGAAAAATACAGCCTCTATTGCATACACAAGCTAAATGTGGACAGACGACAGACAGACAGACGACAGACGACGGACGCCGGACATTGAGCGATCAGAAAAACTCACCTGAGCATTGCTCAGGTGAGCTAAAAACAAATAGAATGATTTAGCATTCGCTTCTAAGAAAAACGAACTTATTGGATGTTGAACAAATATAACACTGCTATAAATATTCAGACACTGTATAAGTGAACTCAATATATCTCATCTGTCATTGTACACACGTACATTGTACGTTCGTATATTTATGTAGATCTCATAAAAGCCATAGAAACTAATTACATACATTTTGCTTATTTAAGGTATTATAATGACAAAGATATCTAACGTCTGCCTATTGTATATCATTTTAATGGTTCCATATAATGAAGCGATGTAATATATAATGAAGTGATGTAATTTAATCATCATTAGAATCTGTGAAGTTTCGTGTCAACATATCATAGTTTTCAGATATAAATTAACTTATGTAGCCTAAAACCTCAAGGACCTTGTAACAGAACACACAAGGACGGACAAAATCAAATCGCAAGATCTTGCTTTATATGCAGTGGGTGTGTTTCTTGGTGAGAACCCGAGTCGCTCGGATGCTTGTCCAATGCTGTAGCCACTGATCCAAAGAGTCGATTTGCTGACGCAGTTGTCAGAGATAGGCTTTAAACGTACAAGCTATGCGTATGCGACCGTAAAAATAAACATATATAACATTATAACAACTTACATCGGTCATGTTACATGGCTACTACAGTATTGATACACGAAATAGTATAATAAAATAGTATCAGGATGTATATACGGGCCGAAAGCCTTACAATGCTACGTTGGCCTAATGGATGAGGCATCTACCTCGCAATCGGGAGGTCAAAGCTTCGAGCCCTGTCAGAGGAGGGTCCTGTTAAGGAAAAAATCGGTTGGTGGGCCGCCAGCCAGTTTAATAACGTTAACAGATTGCCTACCTCCCTAGAAAAATAGGAAAAATAGGAACAGAAGAGAAATGCTGTACAAGGTATGTAAGTGTCTCATAAGCCATCATGACTTGGACTTTTAGTAGGGATGACACTTTCAAAAACAAACACTTTACTTTACTTTGTTAATTTGGAGTTATGTAGCTTTACGTAATATTGTATTTGTTAATAATCTATATGTATCGTAATGATTTTTTTATAGTTTAACCTAAGCCAAAGCCACTGAATATATATTTTTGTAAATACAAGCGTTTAGTAAAATAAAACAGTTTCAGTATGCATTTCCGGGCCAATTGTAATTGTACAGATCGTCTACATGTTGAGCAAACATTTATTTGAAATGTAAATGTTATTTTAAGAATCTATACTCATATTCTTCATTAAAAAATGCAATCTCATTTTCTGAATTGGAACTTAAAATAAAAACTAGAGATTTTACTGTTACGTATTAACATTAGTTTTAGAATTCGTAAACATAAATAAAAGCAAAGGATGAGATCTGCACTAAATCAGTTTTAAATGCCAAATAAAAAACCCCCTGCCACGATCCTTTACGACTAACGCAATCGTCAAATTTGTCAATTTTCACAAACTTATTTCTCAAAAATGAACAACGACATGTAAATGATCTAGATTTATTCAATGTTGTTGGCATGCGGATATTTGGCCATATCCTTTTCGGCTGAAAAATGACAGAGCTTGAAACGAAGGTCGACTTAAATGCAGCACTGCCGGTGTAGACAATACATAGTAAATTGGTGCTGGATTTATTTTTGGGTCCTGGACTGTCTATTGATGTTGTTTTTTTAATCATATATCCTAAGGGCTACCGGCACATTTATATACCATCTCGCCCGTCTAAAATTTTGCGCGTAACGGAGCAAGGGTAAATGGAAATTTTTGGAACTTCGTCAAATCGTTCAAAAGGTCCTTTTTGATGTTGTCTGAAAGTGTCATTATATGCCTCGGATGTAAGATATTTCCGTATGTGAGAGCTGCAGACATAGACATTTCAGAAATATTTTCAAAATGAATTTCGAATAATAAATGTTGATTCTAAGGAAGCGTGAAAGGGCCATCAGGCGTTAATACCTTTTACTATGTTACGGCCGTAGAAAGGATATAAGCATCATTATTGACCAAACAAATGTGCCGAATACCTATGGGTGAGAATTTGTATCCACTTTGCATCTGAACTTCGGATAAAACTTCATTTGGCAGCAAACTAAAATTAGTCATACGTGTTCAGCAGTACAAAGACACAAGGTTATCCTTTGTTTTTCTGCTTTTATCTTATATTGTTTGGGATTTTTGAGAGCTATTTTAATGCAGTATGTGTGTAATTTGGAAATCGTAACAACTTTAGAATATAAGGCAGACACATACCTAGTTGGTGGGAAAATATTATCAAAAATAATTTTAAATAATTTTAAATCGGAAAGTAGGAAAAATAGAACATAGGTCACTGTCTTTATAACTTTAAATTTATTAGGTCCGTCTATGAAAAATAAAAGTCTCGGCTAAAGCCTCGACTTTTATAATGGTATTTTCTTCGATTTAAGGGGACGCATACTTTGAAATTAGAAAAAAGTGGGTGGGGTATTATAAAATTTACCTGCAAAAAAGTACAAGGTTTTGGTAAATGAAATGAATACTGTTTCAACTGTTATAAGTACACAAAGGATTGCTCACTAAAATAAAAATGAGAAAAACTGAAACAAGAAAGTTATTGTTGAATTACATAAGACTTCTTATGTACATTCAAAGTCAACAATTAAGACTTTTTGGTGCGAAAATAATAGTGCTTCACTTTGTCCAAACATTTATCAATGTCCTACAGATTATAATTTAAAGAAAGAATGTGAAATAAGTTCACTGTCTTGCTTTTCATTTCGCATATGTGAGCTAAAACACATTATTTAGTTTGTTTACAAAGTAGTGCATAAGAAAAGATACGGTGGTCAAGGAATGCCACATAACAAAACTAAAAGAGTGTATTCCCCTTAATACATTAAACATTTATCGTTACAGTAGTCTAGTGGCTTACAATAAAGGCCTAGAAATGTTGCCATTATTAATTTTTAACTTGGTATTCATGAACTACAATGCACTTAAATATCAAAACACATTCAACAAACTTTTGAAAATGTATTGTCTTAAAAATCCCTAAAATAAGGCATGAAATTTGGTTGAGAGGTCCAATCAATGTGTATATGTGCAAAAGCAACATTCTAATCTTGTTCACAAAAGTTACTAATAAACAGCAGGAATGTCAATGATCAAAACTGGACGAATATACAGTTATCCTCACTTTAATGTCATTTATAATTTGTCCTTGAATTCTCCACCATACTTTTCATAACTCTGTTTGCACGAGTTGCACGAGAATGCTGTCATTCACGTAAAAAACGGGGTCAAATAAGTTGTAAATGCAATATCATCTAAACGTAATTAATGGATTATGCAGTTCAAGATAAACTTTATCTCATAACGTAACGAACATGTATAATGTTGTAACAACAACTTTACTTACACTGATTTAAGTAGCAGTCGGTTTATAAGTGACTTTATTGATTCATTTTGTGTTTTGTTATTGTTGTCAAAAAGTATAACGGAAGTGCCTCACAACTGAAGCGGAAACCAGTTTGATGCGCAAAGTAGTCCACTGTAAGTAATATTATTTGACAAATGTCCACAGAAATTAATAATTTTCTAATATTAAAGACGAATATCTGAATAGGATTCATTATTTGATAAGAAATTATAATCATCGACATGTTTTTTTAAAAATCTTACACGTGCTGACACCTAAGTTGTCTCCCGTTGTTTATTAGAGTTACCTTTCGTCCGGCGCAGTAATACATTTGCAGTGAATCGCCGAGAAGTCGTGGGAAAATTAAAAACCATGTAAACAAACTAAAATTAACCAAATTTTCAAGATGAATTTCAAGTGATCGACATTATGCATTTAACCCGCCTGACCTGTGTAGCATCTTAGATATCTGTTCTAAGGTATTCATTGTGTAGAATGTCATGTTATGCCCTTGCAATGCTAATCCCACTCTGATTTTTTTGTTTACATTTTTTATCAGTGAGAAATATGGCGTCCATCCCGAGATAAACAGACGTGGCATTAAATTTTTACATGTTTAAGCAAACCTGGTGTGTTAGAAAGAAAATCTCATCCCTTCAACATTATTTGGAACACTGTTATTGTAAAAAACCTGTATTTTCCTTATACAAAAGCTTAATATTTTGTGTTGAATGTACTTTCACAAAGACCTCTGTTTTCCTATTACATTCATAGTACCACATCCTTATCCACAAAATACTGAATATTACAGGTGTCCATCAGTATTATATCAGTTTAGGAATATGTTTTTTATTTTCCCACCATCGATTTCTTGAATATGCACCCCTTCCGCATTGCTGTATGAACTGTGAATGTAGCAATATGCGTCCCCTTAACCTAATAAATTTGAATTTAAAACACGGTTGTGACGTAACCCTTTGTTAGTTTTGTCCGTTATAGTTATTGTACCGATACCGCTCTATACACACGATTATTTTACTATATCTATCCATTATTAACCTGTAACTGTCCATTCTTAAAATAATGGATACTTTAAGAATGGGCAGTTAGCAGATAATGGATATGTATAGTAACAACCTTGTGCGTTGAGAGGTGTGAGTATTTCAACCTATGAAATTTAAAAAAAAATGAAATATAAACTGCAACGTTTTACAGAAATTATAGCTGTAATAAAACGTCTGAAGGTGAACGTATGACTTTAGCCCAAATCGACCCCAAAATTATCAGAAAAATTAAAATCAAAGACTAGGCCAAAAGTAGTTACAGAAAATTAGTTTAAATCTTCAACTGTTAGAAAATAGTAAAATACTCTTTGTGTATCCCTAAATCGCCCTAGAAAAGTACCGCAGAAATACACCTGGTATGGCATTTTCGGACGAAAACAGCTGAAAATAGGACCTATCTTTCTCATGCAGTGTGCGTGTAAAATTGGTTAAAGATTTGCCAGACATTTATTGAAATCCTACCCAGAAATGTGCAATTTCACCTTTCTACTACAAAGTCAAAAAAAAAAAAAAAAAAAAAAAAAAAAAAAAAACGAAAACAAATTCCCTAAAGTTTTACTATACGTTTCGGTATTACGAGAAAATTTGACCTTAATGATCGCATTATAACGATACGACTTTCTTGTAGTAACGATATTATTTATTGTAATAGCGTAATATTTTGTTTTATCACATGTTTGACGTCGCGGGAGTGTTACAAAGCTATTAAATAAAAACGATAATACACTAGTGTAATAAAGCTTTGACGTCGACGTCATTTATTGTATAAGCGACGTCGGTCAAATTGTCTTGTTTATGTAGTAAAAGAAAGTCGAATCTTTGATGTTTCGACAAGAAAGGCTAACATGTGATAAAAAGAATATTACATTTGTGACTTTCCACATTGAATTTATTAAACACGTTGAATAAATTTGATAAAATGCTCGGCAGAGCCTCGAATTTTATCATTTTATTCAACTCGTTTCATAAATTCAATATGAAAAGACACTCATGTAATATCCTCTATGTAAAAACGAGATAGGAAGTCGTCATAACGAGGAAAGATCTCGTAGTTACGTGATACGGGTAATTTTCTTGTAATAATGATAGAAAAGTAATAAGATAGTAATTACGGGATAAGAAGCTCATTTTTCCAATGTTGTAGTTTGGAGATTGCTTCTGTTTTGGAAAACACCAGATGCATTGTCACTGTAATTGGTTTCATGACTCTAGGTGAAATATTTTTAAGATATATGCAACAAAAACTTTTACGTGTATTTTTCAATAAGTCAAGGACCATAACTCTGGTCTGGCTGAGTGAAATCCCAAACAGAACACCAGGTGCACAACTTCACATGCTATATGATAATCCTCTAATGTTTTTTGACTATGTCAAATACTTATACATGTGACAGAAATTTGCGTACGCCTTATGCATATTTTTGACTTAATCAATGGCCATAACTCCGGTCTGACCGACAGAAATCCAAAACAAAACCCAAGGTGTACAACTTTACATGCTGAATAATATTCCTCTTATGTTTCATGACCCTAGATCTAATACGTTTTAAGATACGTGCAAAAGAAACTTTTATGCACTTTTATGATATATTTATGACTAAGTCAAGGTCACAACTGTGGTCTGGCTGAATAAAATCTCTAACAAAGCCCCAGGTGCACAACTCCACGTGCTGAATAATATTCATGTAACGTTTCATAATCACAGGTCAAATACTTTTTGAGATACATGCAACACAAACTTTAAGGCCCTTTTTATGCATGTTTTTACTAAGTCAAGAACCATAACCCTGGCCTGGCTGTGTGAGATCCAAATTAAAACATCAGGTGCAAAACTTCACATGCTGAATAACAGTCCTGTGAGGTTTGATGACTCTGTGTCAAATACTTTTTTGAGATATGCATGGCACGAATTCGGACGGACAGACGGACGGCAACTCTAAGAACCCCCGCCACTCAAAAGAAGCTGTTGCAGAAAGTTCAAGTCAAGCAGTAAGATTTTCCTTCCTAACATAGTAAAAGCAGAATTTCAACAGAAGACAAAGAATTTAATTAAATTTTATTTTCATAAATTAAGCGATTTTTATGGTAAAATATCATTTTCTGGGAATGTCTGTTTCATGGTTTGATTAAAAATGCTGAATAATATTTGAAAAATATACATACGTTTTAAAATGTCTCCACCTGGACCCGTCATTGTATTAAATTACTCGACTTATATAAAACTGCAAAATTCAGCACGGACAAAGCATGGGCAACTACTGACACACGTATCATAAGGCTAAGTTAAATTTAAGTTTTGTAAAGGCACTTCAAAACATTCAAATGTACCAAAACGAATTTTTTAAAAAACTTTTCTAAGAATGAGCACTGAATATCATCAATGTTAAAAAAATCTTTTATTTGCAATAAACCGTTACATGCAATTTAATTTTAGCTCCGTCTGACTTGTTTTTAGTCTAGTACAGAGACACAAATCAATGATTTGTCTTTGCCTTAACGAGGACAATAATACAGAAATTTTATAATATCACGAAAATATTGACTTTTTCGTGAGGACCATGTTTTAAGTCAAAGAAAAGCCTCAAACTATCCATTATGTGAAAGGCGCGTTGCGCCTCGATTTGTCCATTATTTCACATAATGAACAGTTTTCGTCTTTTCTCCTTTACTTATAAGACAGTGACCTAATATTCTCTATTTCTATATGCTGTATGTCTTCGAGGATTAAACTGAAATGTGTATGATGCATAATCATGCGCAACGTCAGTGCAGGCGCGGATCAAGAGAGAAAGCCAGTTTATGTATGCTAAAAATGATATTTTATGGAATACGCAGATTAATAATTCCACAAGTCCTAGGCCTTTCCGTCCCGGCCAAAACTGGTACGGATACATTTTTTGTTTACATTGGACCCTGAAAATCATATAAATGATCTCTGTGTTTTACACGATTTCCCCGATTTGTGAAGGCTTAAAATCGGGTTACTTTTTTCTCTTGGTTGGTACCGCGTAGACAAACATTAATTTTTATCTGATATGATGTAGGGAGATTTATGTTTCAAAACGGCAAGTTCCGTCACCTTTCCACTTTAAAAACTTCATAGCTGTTTCTTTATATCAAACCTATTCCAATAAAGTGCTAATTATTCCGAACTTCAGTTTATAGTTATCCAAACCGAATTATTAGTTTGCTTGGGGACATTCTAGGCTTCCAATGACTCTTCTTATACATTGTAGGTGTTTGTTTTTTGTAAAAACGCTTTTACTTAATAAAAAGCCTACACTGTACTATGTGGAATACCGTTGCACAAAAGTCAAGCCCAAAATGATTTAATAGAAGGAATATAATTAAAATTTTAATTGTACTAGTACAATATGATTTATTATTCATTTATGAAATTCAATGTTATCCGTTTGAGAATGATATTGTGATGTACATCTGCAATTGCCCACCATTTGAAATAATATTAATTATAATATAAATATAGTTTATTTAGTTTACACATAAAAGCATAATTGTTAGTCAATTAAGTTAAATATTTCAATTCAAACTTGAATTTGGCCTCGCATTTATTTTTATTCTACTGAAGAAATGTTCTAAATTGTTCGTTACTTACATCTAGAGTCATAGTTGCATTTTCGTAACTGGAATTCCGTTGACAAATTACAGGCATTGTTAAAACTGCGTACAATCAAAAGCAAGCAAGGCAGAGTTTCAAAAGTAAAATAAAAAATTTCCCGCCGATAATGGCTGTCGAATTCTTTTGTTTATTTTGGGGACCTCCAAGAGCTAAATGTTAAAAACACATAAAATTGTCACAGTTGATTACATTTTCATTTTGCAGTGTAATTGTCTAACCTGAATAAGTCTAGTTATCAGAAAATCAAAATGTTCGGAATTTCCATGATAATACTGTTAAGTTAAGTTAAAACATGTGGAAGCATTTTCCTTGCTATTACTGGTGTGAGCAGCTTACTTAATAAATTTATTTGTTTATAAGATATATATCTAATGCATCTTTGACAATTTGACCAGCAATGAAAATAAATACACAATCTGTGGTAAATACCATATAATAGGCATAGGAAATAGAGATAAATATAATTGTACCTTTATTAATCCTACCTGTTCTGTATTACAAAAGTGCTTCTATTGTGACATTTTTACCATAAGTAAGCTGACAAAATCATATGAAGCAGGTTTTAAAATGGTAAATCAAACACATAGGAATAAATCCTAAATGTTTTTGTTGTGCAAAAAAAGGTATGATATTGTGTCTTAAACCGTTTTCATTTTCCACTCAATTGTGTAATTGCAAGGGAAGTAAACTAATAGATATCTCTGCTTATAAGTACTGGCCTAAGGCAAGAGTTGTCATTCTTTGCGGATCACAACTTTAAATTAAATATCAAAACTTCTGTTATTGATATTAACAAAAATTTCACATTAAATTTTGTAAAATCATTTTTGGTTATTTCAAGGACAAAGAAATCAATTTCTAGACTTTATCTAATGTATTTCTATCGTTGAAAAATTTAGGGTCTATCTCTATTTATAAACGTGAACATATTTTTGAGGCCCTAATTAAAGGCAACCCCTTTTATTTTTAAAACAATATGTACACACATTGATAGCATAAATCAAGTAATAGCGCATAATACAGTTCACCAAGTGTTCATCAAAACATGAATAAAACATATCAAATTTTCTAATGTCTTCTACTACACATTTTTAAAATCAAAATTCCGGGGAGGGGGTGGGTGCCTGGGGGGAGGGGTTCGGGTAAGGGAATGCTACTGTCTCATATTACCTACTCGAGTTCTTGATATATAGATGATTAAGCTAAATAGTGTATTGCAAGATTAGAAGAGACGCAAGACAAAGCGGGTGGGAGAGGGGATTATAACTCTAAGATTCTCATTATTCCTCTCAACACTAGTCCTGCTTACAATGACTCGTATCGACAGGAGACAGGACACTAAAGATAAAATTGAAACGAAAGTGCTCAAAGTCAATGCGTGAAATTATCCTTTGCCTGATCTCAACATTGCAAATAAGACGACAGACAAAAGGTATGATTCCTACAAAAAGCTTTGACATATTTCTTATCAAGTACAAAATATCGAAATATGAGTAAGAAATATGGCCGTCCAAAAACGTGAACTTTTTGAGACTCTAAATACCGCCTGAACTTTCTCCCAATAAGCAGGAGATGGATTGTGTGTACTTTGCAATGCACAACGTAATTAACGCACCCCGCAATATTGTGATACTTTTACCAAACTAAAATATATGTGAAATAAAGGTCAAACTTAGAGTAAAAAAAGGCGGGGTCCTCATAATTCTCATTGTATATTTATGACCATATAGGAACTTTAGTCTTTTAGTTCGAACAGATTGCACTTACGTCAAATATAAAAAGAAATTACAGTAGATTTTTAAGATATATATGAAGGACCTTTGAAAGCATAGAACACAACCAAGCAAACTAATAGCTGATATGGTCTAACTTTGTCTGCTCATGAGTGGTATTGAAATGTGCAAAATCCCTTACGCACCTATCACCGACTTAAGCGGGGTTCTGTTTAAAGTTTGATTAAATGGAAAAACTTTTTGACATTTTTTTCCAACTGAGTTGTAATTATTACCAATATGATTAATGCTCTTTGTCATATTTTCACAAACCGCTTTGTTAAATTTAAGTAACAAGAACATTCTATTTGAAGTCACGATAAAAGTCTTTGACTGATTTCTAAAATGTTTTTGACAGGACAGAAATTTCAACTTTATTGTACTAATTAATACTAATTAGAACTTGTGTGTGATCTGAATTTTAGAAGGCCGCAAAAAGCCATTAGGTCCTTTTGTTTGCTCGTTGATAATCTTTCAGTGTAATAATACAAATTATTTTGAACTAAATATAATTTACTTTACTTGTCAAGAAAAACAGTGTTACAGCGCTGCTAACGTCGTTGCTATGCCGTTGACATGCGATTCGGAACACCTCTAAACAGTTACTATGCATTTGGATACATTATCTTTTACCATGCCGAGGTTGGTCCAATCAAGCAAGCCTTATATGTTTATTTAGTTCGATTAAGCCAGGGAACAACTCTTTTGCGGGTAACGGTATTTAAGCCTGAAAACCCCGTGCAAATCCCTCATTCTGCTTTCAACCGATACACAACTATATTAATTGTTATACACAGTGTTCAGGAACGATATAAACTTTAGAGAATATGCCCCGTGGTCGAGGAGTCCGTCTAAGTGCTAATGTAGGCTTACGCCAACAGGGACCTTCTAGGAGGGCTGCTGCAGCCCGTCAGCCTAACCAGGACGCTGCCGTAGATGCTGCACCTCTAGCGAACGAAGAAGCCGCCTCCACCAAACAGTCGCATGGGTGTCAGACGGACCCGCCACCCATGGGACCCACCGAAACCCCTCGGGAAGAACTTACTGGGCCAGGAGACGACATCTTGCTGCAGCCTGACGCTGGTAGGTCAAATTTTATTGATTTTGCTGATGTAATTAGGGAATCTGGGTTATTACCTCCTGAAACTAACCAATCCAGGCCGGATTCCGATGTTTTGAATCCAGGTCGCGGCATGAGTAGCCCAGGAGTTAATACTGCTAACTTTCCCCAGTCCTTATTCCAGCCCGCTTCCAATGCTTTATTAAGTCCAGCAGACATGCGTTTGTCGGGGGATAACCTTCCAACGCATGTTCCCTCTTTGATTAAGCAGTAGATTTGTAAAGGGGAATATGTTAACTTAGCTCTTCTTTTAAAAGGGGCGGTAGAGTTAGCTGAGTTTTGTAGCGACAGCGTTCTCAGGTTAGTAGGTCTAGACGGCCATATTGAGTCTTCTAAAAAAGAGTATAAGGAGAAAATAAGCTCTGTAGAAAGATGGACAGATGCGTTTATAATTTACGCATCAATTTACCTATCTACTCATTCTGACAAAGTTTATGAACTCTTGCATTATATGTACACAATAAGGGAGTGTGCAACACGTCAGGGGGGTCACGCATGGAGGACCTATGACGAAAAGTTCCGTCAAGCAATATCGCCTTCCCCTTGGTCTGTATTGATAATGACCTATGGTGGCGTTGCATGCAGGTGCGGAACAATACCAGGCCTTCAACATCGTTCAGTTATAAGTGTAATGATTTTAATCAAGCTAGCTGTAGATGGCCAAACTGCAAATTTCTTCATAGCTGTAAAATATGTGGCGATTCACATCCCGCTGTGACCTGTCCGAGAAATCAGTCACAAAACTTTCAAGTTAGTACGCCGCCTTCTAAACCATTTTGAGCCCGCCCTTACCACCGACCATTTAGGGGTCAAGGCTAGGGTCAACCCAATAAATAAATCTCTCACGAAGCCATGTAATCTCGATGTATCTAATTTAGTCTTTTCACCAGTTGACGTTTTAGTTTTAGAAAACTATCTGCGGTCCTACGATCAACACGAGGCAGCATTTTTGTTGAAAGGTGTCAAAAATGGGTTTCCTTTACAGTATAATGGGACTCGTAAAGCTAGAGATTCGCCAAATCAGAAGTCTACAAAATTGAACCCTGATATCATTCAAAAACAAATAAACACTGAAATTGTAGCGGGTAAAGTTGCGGGACCTTTTAAGGAGCCACTTTTTCCTAATTTGGTTATTTCGCAGATAGGCCTCGTTTCGAAGAAAAGCCCAGGGGAGTTCAGAATGATCCATCATCTTTCCTACTCTCCTAGGGGGTCGGTTAATGATTATATTGATCCGGATTTATGTTCCGTTCAGTACACAAGTTTCGATAAGGCTGTCAGACATTGTAAATGGTTTAAAGTAGACATTAAGAGTGCATTTCGTTTAATCCCGGTCTCTCCATCGGACTTTGAATTGTTAGGGTTTCGTTTTGGTGAAAATGTATATTTTGACAAAGCTCTTCCTTTTGGGGCGTCAATTAGTTGCATCGATCACTTTCGAAAGGTTTGCTACGTTTCTAGATGTTTTGGCTAAATTAAAGATGAAATCGGAAAGTTTGATACATTATCTTGATGATTTTTAGGCGGTGCGAAAACCACCGAATCTTCTGCCTTGGCCTTAAACATCTTTAAAGCGACAATGCTTGAGTTAGGGGTGCCTTTAGCACAAGACGAAACAGTAGGCCCTGTTGAGATTTTGGTATTTTTAGGCTTAGAATTGGATTCGGACGAAATGGTTGTTAGAATTCCCCATGAAAAATTACAAGAAGTTGTTAAAAAAATAAAGGATTTGCTATCTAAACCTAAAACAACTTTGAAGGCGATGCAGTCCCTAATTGGCTCTCTGAACTTTTGTTGTCGGGCTATTGTCGCTGGCAGACCTTTTATTTGCCGCTTGATAAATACCACGTGTGGCCTTTCTAAACCGCATCATCACATCCGAATTAAAAATGAAGTTCGCCTTGACCTTGAAATGTGGTTAACTTTTCTTCAAAATCACAACGGTATATCCGTATATCATGATCGTTACTGGGTCACAAACGAGGACGTTCTATTGTTTACTGACAGCGCGGGTGGCGAAGGCATGGGGTTTGGTATTTATTTTAAGGGACAATGGTGTAACGGTTCATGGCCGGATTCGTGGCATAATTCAGGCATAACTTCAGATATTACAGCACTGGAGATATTTCCTATTGTTGTAGCTCTATTCATCTGGGGTCCAGAATTAAAAAACAAAAAAAATCAAGTTTAATTGCGATAATTTCTCAGCGAGAAAAATGTGTTTTTCGGTGCAAAATGGCGGACAAGCGTTTACATGTGTCACGGAAATTTTAAATTTCTTCAAAGTAAGTGTGTTTTTCTTGATTTATATCCATAACGATTACGTCCATGTTGTGGTAAGATTTCTTGTCTATCGTCGACTATCAACCCGGGGTCAATGATTTTCGATGTAAAAAAGTTATTGAAGGGACAGTGGTGAGACACGGCCGCAGAAACCTTTCCAAACTCACTTTATAACTGCTTTTCTTACATAAATCTTGTAATTTTCGCCTTAGTTACGTTGTTGATCGTTGCATTATCATTTGTGCTCCAATTGTTATACTAAAAGCGAATGCTAAAGGCCCTCACGCCCGATATTTTCAGGTATAAGCCAGTTTTGGTATCTTTCGGGTTGGTTTAAGACGATTTTGTATCTACTCGGGAACGTCCTTACAATCCTAGTGAAGGTTTTTAAGATTTTTCATAATGTTCTGTGAATCCAAAGAATATAATGGTAATAACTATGAAAGTCAAACTAGAATCTAAATAAGCACGTGCCAAATTGTAACTTTCTCAAATTCTAACCATACTATGTTGAATAACAACATTAATTTAGATATATGTTTCTTGTTATTACCAGGACATTCGTATGGTCTATATCTTATTTGTATCTGAACGCAAAGATGAATCTGAAAAATGGGTTATATATATATTTGTACTTGCAGATTAATCATACGAAAGTATAAGAGGGTATTTCCGAAGAATCTTGTGGCTTAGTCACGTGAACATTATGTCTTACTTTTCAATAGACTCTTTTAAGTTTTTGAGTGTATTTAAAATGAAGTCCAGAACAAGGGTAGTTAAAAAAATGTGTATAAATATTAATAAAACGAAGCGCTAAGTCTGCGTATATTTAGTGTTGTGTGGCCTTTGTTTTATTTGTTGTTTCTCTTGTATATGCATACACGTTCACTTCCCGCCATTCTACACCAAATTAATATTTAAAGACGTAAGTAGCGGGGGAAAAAACATTTTGAAGCAGAAACGGTACATTTACGCTTTTACATAAGGAAGGATGAATTCAGTTTTTGAAGGAATATTGTATTATTGTATGTATTATTTTATTAAAGGTATAATAACAACCATTCACACCCCTAGCAACGGCTCAAGCTGAATTCTACTATAGTAATATTAAATGTATTCCGTGACCGAAAATGACCATAATTTCTTAGCCCGATTTCTGAGGATTTTTATGGGAAGGGTTTACCTAAGACTATTTAACAGAAAAATTGTAAAGAGCTTTATGAGAGCTCGTGCAAACTTTGTCCGATAATCGGCGATTTTACATGTGTGAGCAGAGCGAGCGAGAAAAAAAATGCATTTTTTTCACCCAGAACAAAAGACAATTTTAACTCTGCGATAGAGACAAAAATGCATATTTTATATTTTTCACTCAGAACAGAAAACAAATTACGTATTCGAGCATAGTGAGCGAGAAAGAATGCATATTTTTCACCCAGAACAAAAAATAAATTATTTATGACAGCGTAGCGAGCGAGAAAAAATCATATTTTATATATTTCAGTCATAATAAAAGAAAAATAAGCGAGCGAGAAAAAATATATATATTGCACTTATTTTACCCAGAACAGAAGACAATCACCTATGCTCTGGCGATTTTAGAGATCCGCTAGTGATAGTTATTACCATTATGGTCTTTACATTCACAGAACATTATGAAAAATCTTAAAACCTTCATTAAGATTATAAGGACGTTCCCGAGTAGATACAAAGTCGTCTTAAACCAACCCGAAAGATACCAAAACTGGCTTATACCTGAAAAAAATCGGGCGTGAGGGGCTTTAGCGCCCGCTTTAAGTATAGAAAATGGAGCATAAGTGAAAATGCAATGATCAACAACGTAACTAAGGCGAAAACTACAAGATTTGTGTAAAAAAGCAATTATAAAGTGAGTTTGGAAAGGTTTCTGCGGCCGTGTCTCACCACTGTCCCTTCTATAACTTTTTTACATCGAAAATCATTGACCCCGGATTGATAGTCGACGATAGACAAGTAATATTGCCACAACATGGACGTATTCGTTATGGATATAAATCAAGAAAAACACACTTACTTTGAAGAAATTTAAAATTTCTGTGACACATGTAAACGCTGTTCCGCCATTTTGCACCGAAAAACACATTTTACTAGCTTAAACCACCGATGGATATTTTACACGTCCTACCCCCTGATATGTATACCTTGGTTTAACCTTAACAGAACACCTGGACTACAACTTGACAGCTAAACTGCTAGCTCAATGTGCGGGTCGTGCCCTAGGGCTTCTTATTGCAAAGTACAAATCTTTCGGTGGTCTACCCTATGACGTCTATACAAACTTGTATTATTCTTGTGTTGTACCAGTCATAACATATGCATCTTCTGTGTTGGGTGTTCGATCGTTTTCATGCATAAATGCTGTTCATCATAGAGCTATGAGGTTTTACCTCGGCACTGGGAAATATACACCTGTTGTGGCAATTCAAGGTGATATGGGCTAGAGACCAATCACTATTGATCAGTGGAAATCAGTTATTAACCACTGGAACAGATGATAGAGTAAATAGGAAAATATTTAACTGGTCAGTCCATAAAGGCAGTACTAAATGTAAAAACTGGCCATGTATTGTAAAAGACAAACTATGTTCTATGAATTTAGATATGTATACTGTTTTACCTTTCCAAAAAAACAAGATGTTGAATGATATATGTACCAAACTGATGTGTACTCATATTGCTCAGTGGCAAATTGATCTAAATAGAGCTACGAGTGTTAACGGCACTAGCAACAACAAGCTTAGAACTTACAGGTTGTTTAAGAATACTTATGAAACTGAGCTTTATTGTAAATTACAATTACCATTTTGTCATAGGTCAGCACTATCCAAATTCAGATGCGGGGTTGCACCCCTAAGAATTGAAACCGGAAGATACGTTAATTTACCTCTTTCTGAAAGGACATGTCCGTTTTGTACAAACTGTGTCGAGTCAGAATTGCATGTACTGTTTGAATGTCATTTATATGCATCACTGCGTGATAAACTTTATAGGAAGGTTCAGTCTATAGATGAGGGTTTTGATAGTATGTGTGATGATGATAGATTGGTATTCATGTTTACTCACCCAGACATGGTCAGAATCCTAGCTAAAACCTGTAGCGAAATCTTAAAACTGAGAAATAACACGCTGTATAGTAAAAATATTATTCTATAAATACTTATTAGCTCGGCTTTTCGAAGAAAATGTAGAGCTATTGCACTCGCCCCATTGTAGACTTAGGCATAGCCGATGGTTAAAAGTTTTAGACAGAGTCAAATATCTCTGTTACTATCAAAACTTAAAAGTTATTTACTATAATAGTCCAATACAGGGGAAACAATCTTCATACCCTTGATTCTAAGTTTGACAGAGTTATGTCCCTTTGTTTTAACCTAGTCCTTTTGTTGAAGTTTTATCCCTGTTACAATTAAAGCTGTTAAACTGAAACTAGAAATGGTTACCAATGTCCACACTATAAAAATAATCCTCAAAGCTCTGATTAGAATTTTGACAGGTAATGTCCCTTTTGTTGGCAATGCTTCAGTTCATAGTCGAGCACTGAAAAGTCTAGCTTTCCATTTTGTGGACCACTCTAATTACTTTTAGAAATGGAAATGATTTTTAATTGAAACGGTATATATTTTTAAATGGAAACAGTGTAAACAGGTATTATTTTTAAATATAGAAATCATTTTTAATTAAATGGTACATATTTTAAAGTTAGCAGTAAAACATTCCCAGTGTACATCTAATACTTAAATTTGTTGCTTTCTGTATTCTTTTTGAAGTTTAGGTGATTGTAATTAGTAATTTTATTTATCTCTAGTCAAGTATACTAGATACACCTCAAGAGTAGACATAACTCATATTGATATGAATAAATAAATAAAGTAAAATTAAATAAATAGAAATACAGCAAAGTTATTAAGACCACTCGAGGGACTGATAAAAAGTGGTCTTATTAACGAGTCGGTCTTATTATGGAGACCCTACAAGATGATACTCAGAAAAAAAATCCATGTTATAGAATAAAACTATGTTTGTCAGTTAATCTCTAATTCATTGCACTAAAGCAATGATTTTGAAACATTCATATCATATTAAAGTAAAATTTCGCTCAAAACATTATTAGTTTAATTACTTGCTAATCCGAAAATCGGGTACAATTACCACTTGCTGCAATTCCAATTATCTAATTAATTTATACATGTGCCGAATCAATGACTTCATTTTCGTTACATAGTTTTAACTGAATGAACAATCAGTTAAAGCCACATGATATAAACAAACAATAAACAATCAACTTGCCATTACGCGGTCACTTATTTTGTTTTTCACACGTCTCTGCCGCATGTCGTAAACCGTCCTTAGGTAATGTTGCAAAATGAAACAGTCCGTGCATAACCGCTTATTAGTTGACACTCGATAATTGTTGAGCGGTCGCATTAAAGAGACCAAAAACAACACATTCTTTAAAAAGTGGTCGTATTACGTAATAGCGGACTGGTTCATTTTCAATTTCTTTATTTCACTCAGATCATGCAAATAAACATGACAACATGAGGTAATAACACAATTATAAATGATATACGAGGCTGAAGAAAACAATCATTACAGTGCATATATATAAATATAAATATTGCGGGAGAGCACGTAATACAACCTATTTCTACAGAGAAAGCTAGAGAGAGAGAGAGGTTACAAATTACTTCAAATAAAAAGTAAGTGACTTCATTTGAACTTTATGATAATTTCTTTAACAAATAAACAAAGTTTCTTATATTCTGAAATGTTTACAGGATCCGTGTTCATTAACAAATCTAGGCTATGTATATTATGTTTCTTTATATACTTAGGGTGTAAATAGCGTTTCCGGCTAATAGCAAAAGAGCAAAAGAGGGACATTCAAATATGTAATGAAATTCATCGCCAATAGATTTTTGGTAAGTTGTACAGATACGGTTGTTCAGTGAAATATCATTCCAGCTTCCAGTTTCTATTGGCAACTTGTTTCTAGTTCTAAATTTGATAATATATTTCAAAAATTTAGATGAGTTTTCACGAGATATTTTTTAAAACAAAACTGGTGCTTGAAAAGTCTATAGTTCATACATTTACTTGATTGTTCTACAGTAGAATACCATTCATTTAAAAATAAGTCTGACAATTTCAGTTTTACTGATAATGTCAACCATTTATGGTTAGGGAATTCATGATTATTCCAAATATTGTACATTCCACATTGAAATAGGATATTCTGAACACATTTTAACCACTGAAATCGTAATCTTGACACTGTTTGACAATTCTTGAAATTGTTTAACAGAAAACGATACAATAAACATGGCAATTTATGATATCTTGGTATAACTAAATTAGACCAATACGAGGTCACTCATTTGATATCTATGTTAGACATAGTGATATAAAACAAAGTCACTTATAATTCTAATGTTATGAATGACTGTGTACTGTTGTTTTTTAATGTTTTGATTATTTTATGTGCATGTATTGTATGTACACAGATGAGACTATAATAAAGAATAAATATATAAGGTTTAACACCGGTTTCACCATACACCATACAGTTAGGTGTGCTTGACTTTAAACTTATAGGTATTTTAAAAACTTAAGCTGAACTCTTTCTATGCATTCAATGTTTCCATATCCCCATATCTTTCAGCCATATAGTAGTACAGGCTTTACAATTTTGTTAAATAGATCTATCTGCATGTCAATAGGTAATTCTAACATTTTACTATTTTTAATAAGGCTATACATAGCTTTAGATCCTTGTTTAGCAATAGATAATTTTGCTTTGAAAAAAGAGCGACTTCTGCTAAAAATAACCCCTAAATATCTATATTCGTCTACAATTTCTAACGATTCATTCCCATAGGTAAAATTATATGGCATGCGTCGACCAGGGTTGGCATGGTATTTACCGGTGCGGTAATTACCGGTGGTAATTCCCGGTAATTCCCGAACCGGGAAATACTCCTAAAAATTGCAAAAGTGGGAAATACTGGGAAATACTCAAATTTTCAGCAAAAAAAAAGTTTATTTTGATAAAAAAAACCCACAAAATATCTGTTAAATAACTAGCATTTGCATGCACACATACACTATGGCAAAAATCATATTATATTCCACTGTCAGACCCCTGGTGACCATGAAAATTCCTTCATCACCAGTCCAATTCCTCTTTAGACCTTAACATGCGGAAGCAAAACACCAGTTTTGCTGCTTTTTTCACTCCAAGTCTATTTCTAAATTTTGGTTGAATGACAGCAAAATTAGAAAACACACTCTCAATGCCACCAGAGCTAGCTGGCATAACCAGAAGTTTTTTTGCTAGTTCACAAAGTTCCAGACACACAGTTTGTGATCGTTCCACAGCACGCCACCACACTGCTGGCTTTTGTAAAATACATACCTGGTTTTCCAGTTGAAGGACTGCTCATCTCGAAGAAAGATCGTTTCTTAGATGGTGTACTTGATGATGGTTCACACTCAGATAACTTAACATGGTCAATATCAATATCCGGCTTTGGAAGCACTTTGACACATTTAGTTCTATGAGTCCTTAATCTGTCACTCTTTGCACTGACAAACCATCCACAGTCTTTACACTTTGCTTTTTGTTTTGAGAAAGTGAATAAATGCTCAGAGGTTTGACTGATTAAATTTTTGGGTCAAATTTACAACGAATGTAAGGCCTGAAGAGTATTCCCCAGTATTTCCCGGGAAATACCAGTATTTCCCAGGAATTACCAGTATTTCCCGCAGTCCCGGGAAATACGAGTACTTCCCGTCTTTTTGCCAACCCTGGCGTCGACCATTTGAAAAAACAAGAACTTAAGTTTTTGTCGTATTAAGTACCAATTTCCATGTATCAAAATATTCTTTGTAAATATTTAACGCTTCTTGTAAGTCAGTGGCTGTTTCAGCAACAGTTACAGTATCGTCTGCATACAGTAAGAAAAAAAAGTTTTACAAAATCTAAAGTAGCATCATCTGATTCATATTCATGCATGTTGCATATGGTACCGGAAACATTGCTATTGTTGAAGTAGTCATATAAATCATTTAAGTACAGTGAGAATAATAAAGGTGATAGATTTTAACCTTGACGTACTCCAATATTACATACAAATTTTCGGACCTTGCGACCATTAAATTTTAGAGGAAAAAATCGGTTCTTTAAAAAACTGCCCGAATTAACGGAATGGTCTCATTTTCGGACCAGTCGTTAATCGGAACTTTACTGTACTCCTTTCAAGAACCAGTTTTAATATATTTTGTACACTGGAAAGGTTTCCTGAAATGCTATTTTTTGTTATTTGTACAAATGCTATTGTATTTTTTGATATTTGTACATACAAATAATACTGTTGTTTTATGTGCTGTATAGTCTCAAATAATTCTTATAGAATGACTGTATACATGTATATTTGTTTATAATGTATATGGATGAGACCGGAATAAATAAATATAATATATAATACTTGCATATTAAAACTGGCAAGGGTCTTTTTATTTAGTTATACACACATTTTAACATTCCAGGGCTTTATTCCGTTTGTATAGATAAATATTTTTATCTGATATTTTATTTCCATTTTTTTTCAGATGTTTATATTCTAGTTTAATTAAAAACTATATCGAAGCCTCGATTATGCAGAGAAATATTTTTTTTATGGTGAAAGTCAAACTGTATATGTGTAAGTTTGCATTCTTTTGTTCTTTCATAACTGTTTAATGAAACCATGTAGTCTTTTTTGTCTTTAACAAGAAAAACAATAGTGGAGCACTTCCAATTAGACTTAGGAGATCAATTTAGATACAAAAGAACAAGTAACGTGATAATGTTTATGAAAAGCTAGATGATTATTTCCTTTATTTAAGTTTTTAAATGGTTTATTTGATTTCTAGTATCGTATCGCTTTACAGCTTTCATTGTTTTAAACAATGTTTGTCTTTTTGATTAATGGCCTTTGACTAAGACGTTATGTAATGTATAGCTTGCTCATAGACAAACTGCTGACAATTGTATTTTGGGGGATTTAACGTCGCACCGACACAATATCAAATCAGATATATATAATGTATATTATTATTAGGAATATATCGTATTAAATTGGAATCATCCGTATGTTGTTTTTTTACAATGTAAAGTGATAAACATTTTTTTGAAATAATTAGACATTAATAATCGAAGTGGAAATATATTGTAATACTTCTCTTGTTTAGAAACACGTATAACGCTAGAGAATGATAAATGCTTTTTCAGATTATCTAAATAGATTTCACCGTAATTAAAATGGCCGAAGGTCGCAAAGTCACAGTATCCGACATGGATAAAAAACGGCAAAGCTCGTCTTCCGTAGATGAAACTGAGAATCAACCGAAACCAGGGCTCTATCGCACATTTAGTTTGAAAGACGTGTGGAGAAATAAGAAGAAAATTCCCAGAGGAAATCTGGAAAAGGAGTTAGTGATCTGTAAAGAAGAATTATCAGAATTGCAAATAAAAGTAGGAGAAGAACAACAAGCAGCTGAGAAAAATAAGAAAAGGTGTACAAATTTGCAGCAACAACTTAAAGATGCAAACGAAACAATTAGGCGTTTGGAAGAGGAAAAAAGAAAAGCAATAGATGTATGATATCATTTCTGAAGTATTAATAACTAATTCATAGTTGTTACAAGGTCACTTTATTTACGTTACTACTTTATCTGTTACTTGAACAATAACAGTTTTCAAAATTTTATGATTTTATTTCATTCTTGTATTTTCAACTGAAATACATTTGCTTTGATTAAAACTACGCACAATACAGCAAGGCTGGAGCATTGTTATAAAGCACTTTATGTACTGGATATTTAGCCTTGTTTGAATAATTTCCATTGTGTAAGAAGTTCATGATTGTTTAAAACACGCGTGCATCTAATAGGTTATTTTTCCTTTTTTCTGTCATATCGATTTAATTGATCCAGTATTCCGTTCTTTTGAAGTAAAAATAATTTATATGTTTTACTTTACAGAGCAAAAAAGAACAGTCAGAAAAGATTGAAACGATTTTGCACAATAACCCTTATTACGTGTATATTATGGGATCGAGGAATGTACAAATAGGTGACGACAACACAATTGTACAAGATGAAGGCAATACAGAACAACTGGTCGCCGAGTTGGAGGAACTGACAAACAAGCTAACATCTGCAATACAGACAAATACGCAAGAAAGAGCGGAAGATGAAAGAAAGCTTAGGAATTATGATGTATAAAATTTGAATTTACTTTGACACTTCTTTTAATATTTGTACCGCTTTTCTTTACAGACGAGTTTTAACATGTTTCTGAATATTTCATTTCCTAAATTAATGTTTTACCTAAAAGTCTAAATTTAGACAGGACAAAAATTTTCTTGAATTCAAATTTATGTGTTTGTTACATATGATTCAATACTAGCATTTTGTAGTTTTATTCACAAAATTAAGCTAGTATGATTTCGTTGTTTTTAGGTTATGTTTAAAGAGTTCAATAAAGGTCTAAACATACTAAAGGAGTCGCTCAAGACACTTGACAAGAATACATTCAAAAAGCAGCTCAGTCGTGACAGAGAACTTCTTGAAGTCTTGACATCGGATCGTACAGATGAAAACGTCATAACCGACGGCATTAGGCTTCTTAGGAGATTTATAAATGAAAATATGGATATAACTGATCTTCCGTTACAAACAGAAACTGCGATAACAAGACTGGTTAACAAGTTTGGTATGTATTTTTGAATGAGCGCATAAAACATTTAGCCATGGTTGTCACAATACAAACAACTCATTATGTTGCAATATGTGTTTCTTACAGACAAAAGTGTTAAAGTTAAAATTAGTCCCTTTTATCAAAGTTTTAAATAATTCACAGCAACATATATCTTTTCCTAGTTGCCTAGAATTGTTTCCATCGATATCATTTTACGTAAATGACATTAGCACCAAATGCATTCTTATTAATAGCCTTTATATTTGAGATAAGTTCCCGTACTTTAGGAAAGGCGATATTGTCTTATACTTAGCACACATTACCCATTTTGTACGGATGTAGAAAGTTCCTGAAGCAAGATAATAAAGTCCTTTACTATATATCTATATAGATTTGGTAAAATATACGGCTTATATTTCAGACAGAAAAGACATCTGTAGTGTATCTTTTGTATTGTGTGTTGCCAGACATGCATGACCTGACACAGATCCTAAATATGACCACAAAAACGACACTCACTTTTATCATAAAATTGATTAAGATACATTTAAGATTTCGTTCCATAACAAACTAACAAACAAAACGGTTGGGGCATATAATAAAGAATTATTACAATAGTAGCACTCTTGTGGCATTTGCAAGGTCAGATCACACTCGACGCTCGTGCACCTCGTGTGATCAGACCTGGCGTAATCCAATCGATACAGCATCCCAGATCAAGTTACTATTGTAATAGCTTTTCATCTTATATTAAATAAACTCTAGGTAGAGAACTTGGTTAGGCGTTGTGTTTTTTACGATGTATTTGTGTACTTAAGTTCATTGGTATATTATGTTTCCTTTATAAACTCTATCAAATATATAATATAATGTATTCCCACTTAAGTTTTTCTTCATATTCCCTTTAATGTTACTTGTGTCTTTGACTTTAACACCTTTAAATATATTTTCGTTCCGGTGATATGTATTTGGAATGCGATTCAAAACCTTGTAATCATATCTATATACATCAATACGCCACCGTGTTGCACTGTGTTGTACTTTATGGGTGACTGTGACCTTTGAATGTGGACTTGAAAAAATTAAGGATTTTAATCAAGTAGAACAATAGAGAGAAGAAGATAGGCATCTAACATTGCAGTAGAGTAAAAACAAGAATTTTTGCAGTTTTCTGTCATTTAGAATATATTGAACAAGAAACTGCTGCATGACACCTTGTCATTGCGCGTAGTGGGGTCGGGGTTTGTCATTAAATGTTCAACCCCTTGTAACGATGCTAAATAAATACAGGGGCCTCCGTGGCCGAGTGGTTAGAGTCGTTGACTTCAAACCATTTGCCCCTCATCGATGTGGGTTCGAAACCTCATTTGGGGCGTAGAATTCTTCACGTGAGGAAGCCATCCAGCTGGCTTGCGGAAGGTCGGTGGTTCTACCCAGGTGCCCGCTCGTGATGAAATTGTGCACGGAGGGGCACCTGGGGTCTTCCTCCACCATTAAAGCTGGAAAGTCGCCATATGACCTAAATTGTGTCGGTGCGACTTTAAACCCAACAAAATAAAATAAAATAAATAAATACAATTTTAAACACGTTCTTTATCTTATTCTGTTATCCTGTGTACAGATGCTTTCTAACAAAAAATTAATGGAGCAACTCTATCATTTTGAAAATACAATAGGTTGTAAGAAAAGTGCGGTTATATTTGTTTAGAACGCTTCATTTTATGATGAATGACCTTCATGATAACGTACCTGTAGACTGTAGATCACGGAAGTTTTAATATAATGTTCATTGTATAGCTTGAATTCCGATGAATTTTCAGTCATAGTTTAATGCCTTTGCATTTTATTCCTTTGTTGCCAGCCTCGCACAAACCCTACTATCAACAAGACAAGACAGTGTCAAAAAATCTCCCCAATGAGAGACTCTTACATTAGTGACAAAATACCAGAAAACATATAAATAGGTTAAATATAAGTATAACTACACCAATGTACACAAAAATTAAAGTCAGAGCATGCAAGACAAATTTTCTTTCGACTCCCTCCTCCCTCCGTCCATTTTATTTCCTTTCCTTTTGTATCAATTAGGAGAAGAGCACCAGTTAAGTCTTACTTTATTAAGCCCCCTCACTTAGCTCAATATGGAGAGCGTCGGTTGATGGATCGCGGGGTCGTGAATTCGATTCTCGGGCAGGGCGTAATGTTCTCCGTGACGATTTGATAAAAGACATTTTGTCTGAAATCATTCCTCTTCCACTTCGGATTTCTATGGGAAAGTTGGCAGTTACTTGCGGAGAACTTGTACATAATCCAGGAACACTGGTTAGGTTAATTGCCCGCCGTTACATGACTGAAAAACTGTTTAAAAAACGGTGTTAAACCTAAAACAAACAAACTTACTTATTTAGTCATCTCACCATCAAATAGAAAAGCGTAGCGAGTAAGAGTTGAAGGGTCAGTCACCAAACATGTACTGTAAATTACCATTTTCGCATTGTATCATCTTTTTATGAACCTTTTTATACAAAATAAGATAAGCATTATGTTTAATTTTCGGAAGTTTATTAACTAAATCCCCATAATATACGGGTGAAAGCACTGATTGCCACACGTTCAAAACCGTTACGGGATTTTATCTGCCTTTTCGTGTTTACTTGTGAAATTCAAGTCGTATTTTTCACAGAATTTATATAAGTATATAATAAAAAGTATACAGTGCAATAATACAAGTACAGTTAAATAACGAAAGAAACCCCGTACCCTGATAGCAAATGAACTAAACTTCGCGCAGAAGTGTTTATAGCTGAGGAGGGCATTTCAGATGAATCTAGTACTAGTACTTTGTAATTTGAAAAAAAAAATGTTTTAAAAGTATTAATTTTGGCATAGGTATTTTAGATTCCTGGCAAGGATGTGGCGGTGGTCTATGTGGGCTAGATTTTATCTGACTTTTTACAATGAGGGAGGTGTGGAAGCAGATAAAAGTGATATGTCGTTCAAACAACCGCTGGGGGCCTCCATGGCCGAGTGGTTAAGGTCGCTGACTTCAAATCACTTGCCCCTCATCGATGTTGGTTCGAGCCTCACTCGGGGCGTTGAATTCTTCATGTGAGGAAGCCATCCAGCTGGCTTACGGAAGGTCGGTGGTTCTACCCAGGTGCCCGCTCGTGATAAAATAATGCACGGAGGGGCACCTGGGGTCTTCCTCCACCATCAAAGCTGGAAGGTCGCCATATGACCTATCATGTGTCGGTGCGACGTTAAATCCAAAAAAAAAAACTATTTGAATTCAGAATAAAAGACATTATGTAATAATACGCATTTTAGCGACGTTTATGATTTTATTCAAGAACAAATCACTGAGATATATATCGTTTCGATTCTAACACGTTATCAAGAATTATTACTCTACATATATGTAATTAAAAAATACCATTTATATACTCTATTGAAGTTTTACTATTTACCGTGTTATTTCAATTTCAGGGAGCCTCAAGTGTGACTGTCAGAAGTTTGCTGAGATTCTAGAAGTTGACTTGTCAAGATTATTATCTGAACCTAACGAAAGTATGCCTGCTCTTGAACACTATTCAGAACTTGATAGCAGAATGTGCGAAAATATTCTGGTCCACTGGATGAAAAAGTCTCGAGATAATGACGCTAAGAAGCTTTTAGAGAAAATCATGATTTATGAATCGAAAATATCTACAGGTTTGTAAACCATGCTGTATTTTCTATTTCACCTGTGTAGTGTTTTATGAAACATTAATATAGCAATACATTTACTTAAGCATGGTTAAATAAAATTGTTACATGTTTTGTTTTGCCAGATATTGATTTCTTCGACAGCGTATATGCCGTGTCCGGTTACCAACAAACGATATAACTAACTTAAATTTTCCTCCGGTATTACCTCTATATGCCCGTAGATCTACCGTAAAAACTAAATGAACAAGTACAATATACATAATAAAAACTATATACCCGACCAATAGTTGCCATTACATCTTACCTCAAAAGAGCACTTAATCACAAGAAAAATATGAAAGTTCTGGGATAAATCTATTCTAGCAAAAATAGCAGAAATTAATACCGAGAATATTCATACTGTACCTATTGTACACACATATGACAACATTTCAAATACCACTTAACCATGTTATTTTTTTCAAAGACACACTAATTACTCTTATTGATATATCAGGCGAGGCAGCGTATATCGCGTATCCTGTCACCAACAAGCAGTGTAACGACTTTTTCTTGCCGACCACTCTTTACTTTCATGCTGTAATAAACACATTTTGTAAATAACGAAGTTTCTTACAGTGCAGACTGCAGTCCTGCAAGCATGTTTTGGTCATCATGATTTTTTTTCTAAATGATTCACACAAGCCATAAAATGCACAATGAACTGTATTTTGACTGAATAACAAAACACAAAAGCTCATTTATACAGGTTATGAACTGGTTTAGATAAGAACACAAAAATCATCAAATCATCAGATTTAACGATGTCTTGAAATTTCGGTTTTCATCCCGTCTCTTGTTAAATCCTTTATCTTGCACGTAGATCAAATGATCCTACAACAGACTGCTGAGTAAGAAGTAGGTTGATTCCTTTGCTTTACGACGATTTAACATAAATTCTAACACGACTTGACTCATTTTCCTTTTCAACAAAGAAGACTGACATTTGTGTGTTATTTGACAACAACTCACTGTTCTGACGTCACAATTATTATTTCATAGAGTGAAATGCCATAGCGGCGCGTTGGTAAAACAACAACAACAACAAAAAAACAAAAAAACAAACAGACAAAAAACAGGCAAATATTTGATGGACGTAGTCAAGGATATATTTCAAATCCTTGGTAACGTGCTAGAATTGAAATAATATATCTCATTTAGTGATTTGCTCTTGAATAAAATCATTGTTTGTCGTTTCGATGCGTATTATTATATCACTAGGGCTGCGGTCTCATGATATAGATCTAATTACTTTGCATAAGAACTCTAAACAACGATTTTATTCAACGACAAATCGCTGGATGAGATATATTATTTCTTAATCAAGATTTCGGATTTATTAGCAGGATAAGGAATATTTCCTGTCTACACGTGACGTCTGTGGACCAATAGAAATACAAGAAATTTATAGACGGCGAGATAATTATATATACTCAGCCGCTGTGTACGTGTATATATTTACACATGCAGATATTTTCAGTTGGATTGCTATATAGTCGCACTTTCAAAGAATTAAAATTGCGTTTTATGCTAGACTTTTGTTCTTGTTTCGTTTTAAGTATAATCATGATCTAGGCATTGGTTCAATTTCAGAAATGGTCAAGGAATTTGAAGACGAAACAATCGGTTTACAGCAAAGCGTATCAACTCAGATGCCTTCTTTGACGCTGTCGGAGAACTCAACAGGTTCAATCTATATACCTTCCGACAATATTTACAGGGGACAAAGCCTACAGGGACTTCCAGATAGGCGTTCACAGTTTATGCATCAGCTTGAAGGGCTTAAAATACTCGTAGACGTTCAACAGAAAGTAAATGATATCCATGGAAATATGTTCAGAGTCACAGAAACTAGACTGTGACCTAAAATAATTCAAACGGTAGTTAAACAGATTCTTAATTCTTTTGTGTATAGTAGAATTAATTGGATTACTAGTTCAATAGTGCTGAAAAAAACAACATAAAAACAATACAAACTAGAGTTGTCAAAGGAGTGACGAATTATACCCCCACAATACGGCCTTGTCACAGAACTAAAACAATGTCAAAGCAGAATTTGCTTGACCTTTGACCTACTGACCTCAAATTCAATAGGGGTCATCTGCTGGCCATGATCAACCTCCTAATCAAGTTTTATGATCCTAGGCCCAAGCGTTCTCGAGTTATTGTCCTGAAACGGTTGAAATATTCCGGGTCACTCTGACCTTTGACCTTTTGAACTCTAAATTAATATGGGTTATCTGCTGGTCATGACCAACCTCTCTATTAAGTTTCAATATCCTAGGCCCAAGCGTTCTGAAGTTATCGTCCGAAAATCGTTTAACTGTTTCGGGTCACTGTGATCTTGAACTGTAACGTACCGACCTCAAAATCAATAGGCGACATTTGCTGGTCATAACTAGCCTCCTTATCATTTTTCATGATCCTAGGCCTAAGCGTTCTAAGTTATCATCTGGAAAATGTTCAACTCTTCCGGATCACTGTGACCTTGATCTTTGACCTACTGACCTCAAAGTCGAACTTGACCTGTATTTTATGATGTTACACCTGTGTACAAAAACTTATGATCCTAGGCCAAAGCATTCTCAAGTTATCATCCGGAAAACGTTTAACTGTTTAGGGTCATTGTGACCTTGAACTTTGACCTACTAACTTCAAAGTCGAACTTTGTGTTCCATGATGTTACACCTAATTACCAAAATGTCTGATTCTAGGCCAAAGCGTTCTCAAGTTATCATCAGGAAACCGCTTAAATGTTCAGGGTCATTGTGACCTTGACCTTTGACATACTGACCTCAAAACTGACCGACAGACTGACCGACAAGCCCACTCCTATATATCTCTCCCCCCCCCCCCCCCCCCCCCCCCCATTCACCTCCGCCCCCAACTTCGTTTTGCGGGTGTATAAATAAAGCATTCATGTAATTCAACAAAAGCTTAAATAGTCATCAAGATTACACAGTCGATACGAGCTTTGAAAGCAAATGGTGGTTTTCTAGATTTTGATATCTACATTGGTGGCCATCTTGTGGATTATTACAAAAGAAGTCTTAAAGTGTGATAATTTCACTTCTGGGTCATTAAAACATGCATCTTATATATACAAATTATCCAAAACTTCATAAATCCGAGTACTGGTACACTTTTGAAATACATAAATTTTCGCAACACTACTTCTACTGGTTTAAATTGTGAGGCATAAGCGATTGATAATTAAATACCGATTACTTGTTAAACTAGTTCTTTTTGTGAAATGACAACAATAAGCCTTTCATATATTTTTCTTAAGTTGTTACCATTGCAACATTGACAAAGGACTAAATTTTCAAGCAAAGAGATCTTTCAAAAAAATTACAACTGTACAAGAACTAGGTACACATCGTATAAATACCATATGTTTTGAAGAAATGTTGTAGAAAACTAATTAAAAAAATTAGTAATTAAAGGCACTCGCTACAGTTTTTCCGGACGGGTCGATATTTACCCCAACACCGTGCCAATTTGGTTTCGATGTAGCTCACTGCAGTATTGGTTCGGTCTTCTGCGCATGCCCGGAAGTGATCATCTAATGTCGCGTACGGCAAAAAATCGCAAATTATTGTATGTTCGCATGCATTTAATGTACAAAATGTATAATATACTGACTAAAGGTTAGGGTAAGTATCACCATGGTTACAAAATATATACATTTAAAGTACTTTTAGTTCAAATTGCTTCAATCCGACATATACTGGAGTCTGTTATTTATACCAACGCTCTTACTCTGCATTGAGTCACAGCTGTTTCTAATCCCGTACCGTACATTCGTAAACTATAGGTTTTGTTAAAAAAAAAAGGCGGAAACTTTCATCGTTCTATACCATCAAAATGCTTCAGAAACGCCTTAAAATCCGCTTATTAAGAAACCTGTCGTTTGATAATTTTATATATACATTTCTAAGTCATTTGCTCAAACACTGAAAGAGTATTTCGTGCCAACCTGCGTTGTATAAATGCCCGCCACACCCCACCTCGTTGTAATTTGATTTAAGCGAAATCTAATATGGTGACCTATCAATTTTCTTTTGTTTTAGATTAGGTAGACATAACCAAAGGTATTTGCAGAGTTTGATTAAATTCTATTATGTGAAACTAGATAAAATGGCAGAAGTACCAACTTAAAACTGACAAAAATATGCAAAAATAGCCCTTGGGTCTGCTTAACAAGTATTCCTTTCTTTACAAAATCATGTTCTTTTGATTTCTCTGAGCATGTTTCAAATAGATATATTGTTTTCCATTATAAAAATGCTTAGATAATCAAATTTATGCTGATTATTGTACTTTACTGAAATATATTTTAGGATTACAGAAATTTTGAAAAATGTTTAAAATAGCACCATATCTAGGGGCAAATTAAATTGAAACAAAGCTGATGACCTAGTATTTTTATTTCATTTTTCAATACATCATAACATGATCTTTTAATACAAACCATTTCATCAAAATCTATTATTGAGAAAAACATTACGAAACTGTAGCTAGCGTCTTAAAAGCAAATTTGGGATTAATTTTTATATTTCCACCCACTTAAAATGACAACGGACTAGCAGGCCTGCGCCCATATACAATAAAAATGATATTAATATAAAGAAAATTCATGGCACTTACATCGTAAACTAAAAAAATGTAAATATCATTGAAACTATAAATATAAGAAATGAAAATATACAACTGCATCAGTTTTTTAGTCATTTTTTCGCATTATTTTGAAGAATATTTTTCAATTTTTTTCAATAAATGTAAACACATTTGAGAAAAATGACTTTATTTGGTGTCAGAATGTGTTTGCTATTGTTTTTGAACTTCGGGATTGAACTATTCGAATTTCCATAAAAGTTTTACTAAAAAATTGTGCTTTTTCATAATTTTGGCGGCCATTTTGGACGCCATCTTTGATTTTTAAAAACGTACCATGATGCCGCAACTCCACCTTAACTTATCTGACACTTTACACATTTATCTAAACATTAATATAAAAATCAGCCGTTAGACTTTTTTGCACACGGGATGTCCCCAGGGACTGTGTACTTATGTTATCTACACAATCTATATTACTTGTAACAATCTACAGCAGTGCCGTTAATCAATGTCCAATGAAAAACATAAGGGGGAAATGCACTGTATTTTAATTGGGTCTACTTGTGACACAGTCTGATTAAAATCATCTCCAGTTAACGCTACGCATTGGATCTGACGACGGGCTGCAGAGACTTGCGTTTTGAAAGTGAAAGTTGAAGTTTTAAAAAATCTATATTTAACCTGGGATTCCAGTTTTCGATATACGGGTTTATAATTCTAATAGGAAAGCTTATAGAGAATTAGCTTAGTGGACGCATTGGTCGAGAGGGCTAAGACGCTTTCCTACGGACGTGAAGGCCCTGGGTTCGATTCCTGGCTACTACAATTGGGCAAGACACTTCATCACGATTACCTCAGTTGACCCAGTTGTAAATGGGTACAAGCAAATTGCTGGAGGTTTAACTGGATTTAACTGTTTTTACAAAAGGGTCGCCCAAAAGCTCTACAGAGCTTATGTTCATTGTTTCACAAAGCGATCTTTAAATAAAATTTACCTTTACCTTGTTTTTCTATTCAAAATTGAAAAGCGTTTGTAAGGGGTACCGGAGGTAAACTGCCTTAATCATAAAGCTTTATATTTACCATCGATAAGTACGTGTTTCTCTATGGTGTATTGGTGATGAAGGCAGGAAAATATTTATTCCAGGGTTCGATTCCGATTCTGGCGTGGTTTTCTCTTGATTTCTCTTTTGTTAAAGAAACAAAATCTGATGTTCTTATATTCATAACATAATGAAACTTATTGTAAAGAAATATGATTTGTTCAGTCCATTTTAGCCAAACGCTTGTTGAAACGAGTCGTTTGATAGTTCCTATTTTTATTTTGGAGGCCCGCCCGCTTAACTTAGTAAGGAGAGCGTATGATTACGGATCGCGGGGTCGCGAGTTCGATCCTCGAGCGGGGCGTATGTTCTCCTTGACGATTTGATAAAAGACATTGTATCTGAAATCATTTGTCCTCAACCTCTGATAATTCATGTGGGGAAGTTGGCAGTTACTTGCGGAGAACAGGTTTGTACTGGTACAGATTCCAGGAACACTGGTTAGGTTAACTGCCCGCCGTTACATGACTGAAATACTGTTGAAAAATGGCGTTAAACCCAAAATACACAAACAAACAAACAAATAGACTCGTGGAAATAAAAATAGCAACATTGGAATTGATGAATTTGAATGGGCTGTCATCAGATCTACCTTTAAGGAAGATCGAAAGATTGCTATTTAAACTTGTTTGGTAAACTGGAAGTTATGGCTAACGTCATTTATTCGGAAAACTTGGAAAAAAACTTTATTCAAAATGTGGTTACATAATTATTTCGAGGCAATCCACAGCGGGTTATCTTGGCCTGTCTCCGCCCGTAGTGTGATAGGTGTATTATATAAAGTTCGATTTTCGAGCAAAGTAAATGTGCTTTCTAATGCTGTAATTAAGATCGTTTAAATTAAATTGACTCCTGTATTTCATCCATGTTTGGACGGAAGTTAATTAAAAGATCTAGGCAGTTGTTACGAAATGGAGGAACCTGGTCAGGCTAACTGGCCGTCGATACATTATTTAGATATTGATGAACCCATACTAGGAAAAACAAACAAAACACATTTCAGTAAGACTTACTGACATACACTTTCTTAAAAACAACAAAGACACTAAACGACTTCGAATGGTAAATGCGGGTAAGCTATATTGATAACAGCAATTATACTATATATCGAAAGGTAAGACAAGCAAACGTTGAATTACTTAAGCTCACCAAAATGCCTCATTGAAAACGTTTGTTATTTTGGGTTTCAACAGTATTTCAGTTATGTAACGGTGGGCAGTTAGTTAACTTAACCAGTGTTTCTGGATTCTCTAGCAGTACAAACCTGTTCTCCGCAAGTATCTGCAAAGTTCCCACATGGATCAGAGGTGAAGGACAAATTTTTTCTGTATCAAATCGAAATGTAGAACATACACTTCACCAGGGGATCGAACTCACGACCGCGCGATCCTCCCTACTGAGCTAAGCGGATGGGCTTACACTGAATATGTAATAAATACTGACCGAAGTGGAGGTAGGCATCGCTATACTAACCTGAGCCCGTGTAATGCGTGATGCCGAGTCGCAAAGCATACCGACCCGGAGGCTTACCGCATGGTAATTTACAGTATACATTCTCTTGTAAAAATGACGAGAAAACTTTGATGAAGGCTTCAGATGTGTCAGGGACATGTATAGTATAGAAGGGTCGTCGGAGAACGTGGCATGCAGAAGTAAAATGGGTTTGAATATTATCATGTGCGGTAGGAAGTTTTGATAACTAACAACAAAATTATGATGTGCATGTTGAACCTTTATAAACTGCAGCTGCTTATATCTAAAATTGTTTTGTACAGCTCTTTCACTAATGCAAATCTATACAAAAAATAGGAAGGCAAATGACTAAACAGCCAGTCCGCCTTGGCAGCTAGGTCTTCGAATGAATATGTGACGAGTTCGATATCCGGGCTCAGAAAACAGTTGTATTTGGTGTCATTCATCCTCCACATGTCAGTCACGTGGAGAAGTTGTCAGTTATATGCAGAGGGCAAGTCAGTAATAGTGCTGAATCCATAAACATGTTTTAAGGTAACTGGCTGGCTTTGCATAACCGTTACAGTCGAAAAATATGGCGTTAAATAAAAAGATCGCTTGAATAATAGTTTGCCCTAGAAAACCTGGAAATAATCAGGCTGGGAAAGCATGACTTTTTTTTAAACTGGAGCACAAGGCTATGAATAGAAAGCACGGGCGCGGTGGGCTGTGACAGGAGATAGTGTGCCATTCGTCATCCGTCTCTGAGATACATTGATAAATTGTCAGTTACATGCATAGCACAAAAATCAGGTTTAAGTTTATTCAAAAAATTATGTTGTGAATCAGGAATATTGATCTGGTAAATCAACTGATGTAATGTTGAATAAAAGGTGTCTGAGCCAATAAGTCAAACAATCAATCGGTTGAATGTCTTGGCACAATTCCTGTGCCAGCATATTTTGTCCGTGGATGGAATGCAGGCAAAATTGCAATAGTGTATACTGTCTATACAGAACATATAGTAAAACAACTGTGGTCTTAGGCATACTTACATTCCATACAACATTTTTTTTCCGTTACAGCTTCTTTTTGCTGTGGGCGTACTTTGCGATGCATGACTTCTTCTTTTGTATTTGTCTCTATTTAAATCATGTTTGCTATATCCCGATCAGGCTTACAAACTCCGACCAGTAAATCCAACTTGTACCCAACGTGGCAATCTGCTATGTTTTTACATTAAGATTTCAAAATGATTTGTATTTGCCATTGAAATGGAACACTGTCTTCATATTGATACTTGTAAGTTTAATCTCTTTGATAAATTTTCATGTCATCCGAGCAAGGCGCATGCTTTCGGACGAACTATTACTAAACTTTTAGATAATTGTTTTTCAAGTATAAGATAGATTGCTGCTAAATTTCTTCTTATTTGCACCAAACTGATATCAAACTGATATCACGTTATAATCGCATTAGAGAGCTTTATATTTTTTTGTAAACAAATGGTGCTAAATTCACTAACTCGCTTATGCCTCGGTGACAAAACCGTACGATGTCCGTACAGTTGTAAAAAATGGTACGAGTCCACCAATTTTAGAATCCTTACGGTCTCTGTACGATCGTATCGTCTGGTCACAGTACCTACGGGTCCCGTGCGATCTTTAGATGATGCAGTAGTAGGATATCCGTACGGTCATCGTAGACAAGTCGTGCGGAGCTCGCAGGGAGCCCGGACATACCTCGTGTGGTGCTCGCGAGTTTGTACTGCTTTCGCACGGCACTCGTACGATGTCCGCACGGTGTCCGTGCGATAAGAATAAACCAGTTTGGCGACGTCTGAAAAAGTTGCATTTTCAATTGTAGGATATCCGTATGGACATCGCAGAAAAGTCGTAAGGAACTCGCAAGGATCCCGACCGTACCTCGTGCGATGTCCGTTGGCTCGTACGGCGCTCGTACGGTGGCGAGCCCCGTGCAGACATCGCACGTTCTCAGTACGGTGTCTTTAATATCGTATGGACATCGTACATTGACCGTGCGAGTCCCCTACGATAGTCGTGCGAGCATCAGCAAGCTTTGCAGTGTTCCAAATCCGTGCGATGCCCGTACGAGCTCCTCCGGGGCCCGTGCGGTACCCGTATGGAGCTCTTGCGAGCAGCTCCTAACTTCGAAAATCTCTACGAGCTAGTAAATAATTCGGAAGCTCCGTGAAACATTCCGGGCCCTCTACGAGTTCAAAATATCCGTACGACGGTCGTACGAATTAACGATGTCCGTGCGGACGCCGTACGAGTTTGCCAAAATTCGACAGAAAACCTACCCGAACGAAACTCGTAGCGCTCTTGAGGCCAGATATAAGCTGTAACTTTCTATTTAAAGTAACATTCGTCAAGATATCCTGATTTTTAGTCAGTTAATTAAGTGATGTCGACAAAAATAAATGTATTTAGTAAAAAACTTAAACAGATAACGCATATGCGAGTTTCCCTTGCACTGCTTTTATTTACCCAACTGACTGGCTTCGCAACATGAACTTAAATATGTGAGTAGAAATGGGCACTAACAGGCAGTTTGAAAAATTACCCGGGTAATACAAATTTTCTACTTGCCACATTAACATCACAATATATAACATTTGAATGGCAATATAATCTACACTATTAAGCGAATATGTAGTTGGCAGAAATATGACGATAAATTCTTTTTAGTAAATATTGCAAACCAAATATAGAGACAGAAACGAGTCGGGCAATCCCATGATCTAGTTGTGTTTATAGCACCGTGCTGAAAGTCTCTCTGTAGTTGGACTCACTGTTGTTACACATATATTTTGTCATTGTTGTTATTAGATTAATTTATTGCATAGTGGACGGGAACGATGCCATTGCATACTCTACATGCATGTAGCCATTGCATAGTCTACAGCTCTACAGGGATGTAGCCATTGCATACTCTACATGTAGCCACTGCATACTTTATAAGGATGTACAGAGTTCTTTAATGAATTTATTATCTTATGGTGCTTCCGTCATATAGAGGGTACAGTATTTAGCAAAGAAGGAGAATTGCAATGTGTTTGAGTTGACAGTCCTTGTACTATTTCATTGCGCTATAGACAGACATGTCATACTTTCGAAGACGTATAAGCAATTGATATAAAATGTACATATACTTACAGATAATTTTGATATTTTTATATTCGTTGTTTTGCAAATTACCAAACCTATAAGATCCTTTGGAAGCAAAGAATGCATGTACAATCGAAATAATAGTAGGCGCATTCAAACAGACCTTGCAACATTTTTATTAATGTCGAGTTGGGCGACGTGTAGTTTTCCATCTTTTCATTTTGATTGCATCTGGTAATGTATTATGCAACATCCCTCATTCCCTACCCCCTGGCACCGGATTAAGCGGCACTTATATAGAAACATTAAATGGAGTCCATAATAATAACTGAACTGAGTCAAATTCGGAAGGGCTATTTACTATCGCAACACGGCACTGCCAAAGCAAGGATCTAATCAAATGTTCCTTATATTTCTAAAAATCAATTTGGTATGAGGTGATCATATCATAATATTATGAAATAAACAACGTTTTGCAAATACTATATTTATATATTGATTACCTTGCAGTTTCGATTTCAAGTATATCATATTTTTGAGTATCGATATCCTGCATAAAACCATTGAAGTTCTTCAAGAAACTGACCCGTATACGAAGGATCAATTGTTTGCTATAGACTATTATTTTAAAACAGTTTTGTTTAATTTGCAGAATTACAGGTACGATTATTACATATTTAATTAAGTTGAGACTATATATCAACATGTGCGTCTTTATTCGTTTTATTTAAAGGTAAATTTTGAAGTTTAAAGAACTGAATTGTGTCTTTATTCTGATTTATACAAAATAAATGATATTTTTCACAAAAACTATTCGAATTTTATTCATGTTATTTAATATTTTGTTTAAAGATTTTTACAGACTACATAGAAAATTACTAACATCATTCTTTGTTATAAAGTATATTTAATCCAATTTCAAGCTCAAAGATTCAGTGGTGATTTAATACACTATTACGGAATTATAAAGAAAAGAAGCGGAACAGTTATGGCGGATGGTCCGAAATCAAATACAGGGAAAAAAGCTCGAAAAAGATCAAAATCTGTAACATCTGAACGAGTGCACCATAAAGGTGAGTCACATTCGTATGAACTCATCCACTCTGTGAGTCTGCAAGAGAAAAGGGAAGCTGTAAAAAAGAAAACAAGGAAGCAGTTAGAACAGGAAATCATAGTTTTAGATGCATCCAAGAATATGGTTGAGGTAAACTTGAAAGATGTCAATGCAGAAAATAGTCAGCTGAATAAAGACAAATTTTATTTGCAAAATCAGCTTGAAAAAAGCGAAAGGGAAAAAACAAACCTATACAGAGAAATGGAAATGACGAAACAGGAAATCTTCAAATTAAAAACAGATTTTGATGCTGAAAAAGCCATACTTAGGGAAGAGAAATCAAGTCTATCTTCAAAACTTGAAAAGTCAAGACAGGAGAAGCAAACGTTGAGAATAGAGTTCGATGGAGAGAAAGCAAAATTAGAGGAAGAGAAACGTAAGCAAATGGAAGAGCTAACAAAAGAACGAACGGTAAGCTATGTGTATGGAAGACAAAACCTGCCTTGTTATAATGTTTTAATTGATTTCAAACTGTTTTGCAACATTTAATGACGAATACGGATTTCATTTAATTCATATAAACATTACAAAGTAATTGTGTTCAAGAGGTTGGTGATGAACATAATAAGCAAAAAGTATTTATTGGTATTGCACGAGAACGTTTTGTTCAGTTTGGCAGTTCAATTATTTGATCTGACAAATGCAAATTATAGTTGTATGTATGTATGTATTCAAAAAATTACACAACAACTAGAATGGTTCTATTGCACTGAACAGTAATATGGCCAGTGTAAGAGTCCCTTTATTGGAATAAACAAATATTTTTGTACCCTACAGAAACGTTCGTTAAATGAACAACTAACATTTAATTATCGTTTCCGAGTCGTTAAATATCAATCATATTAGACATTTACGGATTAAGTCTACGTGGACTGTGGACACCTAAGGCGATAGATTTTTCAAGGGGACCGTCTCAACATAGTTTAATTATATTATGCGCGATATGAAAAATAGTTTATAACTGCAATAGGGTTTGAGTTATTATATCATCACTATGCGGTAGGTGATATAAAATTTGGATGTGCCTGTTTTTAGCTCGGCTTTTCGAAGAAAAAGTAGAGCTATTGCATTCGCTCCGGCATCGGCGTCGGCGTCTCCGTTGGTTAAAATTTTTGATAAAGTCAAATATCTCTGTTGCTGTCAAAGCTATTGACTTGAAACTTAAAATACTTATTTACTATCAAAGTCTACACAAGGAAGAACAATCCACATAACTCTGATTGAATTTTTACAGAATTATGCCCCTTTCTAATTTAGCATTTTTGGTGATAGTTTTTGATAAAGTCAAATATTTCTGTTACTTTCAAAGCTACTGACTTGAAACTTAAAATAGTTATTTACTATCGAAGTCTACACCAGGAAAAACAATCCTCATAACTGTGATTTGAATTTTGACAGAGTTATGTCCCTTTTTAACTTAGAATTTTGGGTAAAAGTTTTTGATATATTTTTTTTTTTGATTTAACGTCGCACCGACACATGATAGGTCATATGGCGACTTTCCAGCTTTAATGGTGGAGGAAGACCCCAGGGGCCCCTCCGTGCATTATTACATCACGAGCAGGCACCTGGGTAGAACCACCGACCTTCCGTAAGCCAGCTGGATGGCTTCCTCACATGAAGAATTCAACGCCACGAGTGAGGCTCGAACCCACATCGATGAGGGGCAAGTGATTTGAAGTCAGCAACATTAACCACTCGGCCACGGAGGCCCCCAAAGGTCAAAGTCCTAAGGAAAATGACAACAAAGGGAAGAAATTCCCCGAAAAACTCTTAGTCCACTAAAATTATTAACAGGTACAGATGTGTCAAAATACACCTTAACTTTGCAGGTACCATCCATGTTGTACCAAAGAAAAGTGGTCTCGGTTTTTACCTACGGCTAATAATAAAATAGTTACAAAATAACCTATTTCTAGTAACATAAAAGGGAAGTAATTCAATAAAAAGTATTGTAAGTGAACAACGAAAAAGAATCTGCCAAATAAAAACAAGAGCACCGCAATGCAAAGCAACATAAACACAAAACAAAGTCATGTGACCTTTAACCTCTAAGTGTTACCTTTACCTTGAAGCGAGCTATGTGCTCTGCACGTCGTCTCAATGTGGTGAACATTTGTGCCAAGTTTTTTTTTAATCCTTCAAGCAGTTTAAGAGTTACACATCGCACTCGAAACAAAGTTATATGACCTTTGACCCCTAAGACGGACACACAGACAGACAGACGGTCAGACGAACACCAAAATACGTTCCTTCGGGCGTATAATAACAACAAAGCAATGGAGACGCAAGATAATACGTTTTCTACAGTTTTCACAATGTTTTACCTGCTGACCTACATTTTGATCCCAGCTAACCCAGTTAAGATTTATTTTCATTTCGGACGACGACGACGATGGAATACGGATACATTGCGAACAGATAAGCTCATCTTTTCAACTTTGTCGCAGATGAGCAACTTATAATATTGAAAAACCTTTCGGGAAAGTGTTATGACGCTAGATCATATACTTCAAAACACCTCTCTGGCGAACAGACAGACGGACAGACAAATCCAAATCTTATCCTGTGCGGTAACATAATAAGCCAGACCTTACCATCATTATTGGAATGTTTTCCTACCACACATAAATTAAAATTATCATGTTGAGACGGTCCTCTTGAAAAATCGATCGTCTTAGGTGGTCACAGTCCACGTACACTTAATTCGTAAATGTCTAGTACTACGCATTCGTTTCTTACATTTATTTAGAAATAAATTGAACATTGAGTCTGTTTTATAAGTGCGATAATTTCACAACCGAAATAAAAAATTCAAACATTGATTTTCGCTACAAAAAAATTTCATTCTAAAGGTGTTTATCATCAGTTTTCTAATTAATTTACTGATTAAAATGTAATACTTTTGCTAAACAAATTGTCGTTTAAACTATCTGAACTAAAAACAAATTCAAGTTTACACTGCCCTTGGGTGAGCAAAGTTTTAAAGATATTACAAAAGATACAGGTTTCTATTCTATAATGACATCAATGTTAATCGTTTCTATTTTCCAGTTATTTATGGATGCATTGTTCAAATGTGTAACGTCATCCAGATACAGTGATATGTAATATGCCATCTTTCTAGCTTTTCATGGTGGAGGAAGACTCAAGGTCCCATCTGAGCATTATTTAAAGCACGGGTCTGTACCTGGGTATAACCACCGAATTTCCACAATGTCAGCTGGATGATTTCCTCACATGAACCACTCAGCCACGAAGGCCCCATGTTCAATTGTGTAAATTGTTGTTGTTTTTTTGCATAATACATGCTCTATGGGCAAAATTATTGTTAAGAGACGGTGCTTAAGATGTCTAAAATATTCAAATACACAGCAACGGAAATCCGCTTTATATATAGTTTTACCCATCTTAATACTGTTTTGCAGAGCTGGTTGATGGATCTCTAAACCCAATCATTGAATATTTAGGACATCCTAGCATTTCATGATGAGACCCTATGCCAAAGAGAACATTGTTACAAACAAAACCAATAAATAGGTCCACAAACTCAAAAATAACACCAACTTTAGTAACAGTAATAATAGAGCTAGAAATAATGCATGGCATGTACTTGCGCAGTACACATGCACGCTAGTATATGCTTGTAAAGTAATAGTTACTATTTTAATTAAGTTTTATAATTATCTTTTTATATCAGGAACACTGGAAATTTACACATCATTTTTCAAAACTTTTGGAAGACAGCCGGGCTAAAGTGTATGTAACAGGGTCTTACAAAAATCTTCAAGTTGGAGAGTCGAATATCATCAAACAAGATATTATGGCACAGTGGAAAGAATTGGCAGACAAATTGTGTGTATCTATAGAAGACCATATGATTAAAAGGAAAGAACTGGAAATGAAAGTGCGTAGTGATGAGGTAAGCCTATTAAAATTTATCTGTTGTTAAATATAACAAACTGTTTTCCAAGATGCTCAATGTGACTTTATCTACAGGTATATTGTATATATTTAATTAATATAACAGTCAAGTGTTTCAAACAATGTTTACTTGTAAATTTTGCAACAATATTAAAAGTCATACTTTCAAAAGAATCGTCTTTTGATGCAGTGCGATTACAATATGTATGATAAATGCTTTCTTACATTTTACCATAGGTTTTGCTGAAAGAGATAAAAGATTCTCTACAAAGAATACTCCAAAACCTTAAACATGACAAGACAACTTCTAAAAGACTTGGTCGAGACAAAGAGTTGTTGGAGTTCTTGACGTCAGACAGATCTGATGAACGTATCCTTACAGACGGCATAAAACAGTTAAAAAAGCATATAATATCTTCAAAGAGCAGGAAAGACTTGCCGCTGGCAGCTGAGGCTGCTGTTGCAAGACTACTGAATAAATTTGGTAATGATTTTAATCTACACAGCATACAACTGTACATGTGCAAAATCGTACTTTTAGGGCTAAGTTAGAACTTAAGTGTAAGGTATTTCAAAAATCATTTTAGGTAGATTCATTTTAACTATTCGGCTATTCCAACAATCTCAGCAGACCAAGAATGTGACAGTTACGCCATAATGTTGAATTCAGGATAATATTTTGTAATACAAAATTAGGAATTGTGGTTTAAAAGTTAATGGATGGATACTTAGAAGTGAATTTAGAATAAAAAACTGTGAGCTTTTGTGATCGAATTTCTTTAATTAGTCCTATAATTATTTGCCTGTCTATTCTTAACTAGTATACTTAAACAGAATTTTAAGTAAGCAGAAATACATTTTTTGTTTGTTTCGTTTCGTTTTTACCTTATTATAAAAACTTAGAAACTATAATGGTTGAAATTTACAAAATATACACTGCCAAAAAAGACCACATCCATTCTAACTTTAATAAAACTGTTTTGCAGATCGCCTCACCATAAGAGAATTTGTTGAAGTTCTGGAGGGTAAGAAACAAAAGTCAGAAACATCACAAGATGCTGACCAAACGAAGAAGAAAGAAGTATATGTGGAAAGGATAGAATCAATACAAGTCGAAGAATCAAGTAGAGATAAACCTCTCAACAGAACCTTTTGTGTAGATATTCTTGTTAAGTGGTTACAACTGTCAGAAGAGAACGACGCAGAGCAACTACTTGGAAGAATAAAAGTATACGAATCAAAATTATCAACAGGTAAAGCTTTTATCAAAGGTCAAAATATACATGTGCAATTATAAAGGTAAACAAAGTTTGCATAGTTATTTCCTTTGTAAAGTGTTTCGCAGCCGAGCTAGCTTTTACAATTAAATAGAGGATATTACATGAGTGTCTTTTCATATCCAATTTATTAAAGTCGTTGAATAAAATAATAAAATGCGAGGCTCTGCCGAGCATTTTATCAATTTTATTCAAGTACTTTAAGAAATTTTAAGTTGAAAGTAAAAAATGTAATATCTTTTTATGACATATTAGCTTTTCCTGTTAAAATATAAAAACTTCTTCTTTCCTTTACCACATAAACAGGTCAATTTGACCAACGTCTCGTATACTATAAACGACATCGACGTCAAAGCTTTATTACACTAGTGTATTATCATTTTTATCTAATGGTTTTATTACAATCCCGCGACGTGTGATAAAAAACCTTAAATGGTCGATACAAGTATATGGGTGACTTACTATGCCTCCTCTTTATTGAAACCATGTGGTGAAAGTTATTATCCCCCCTACTGTGCTAATGAAGACTGAAATCGCTCGGTCCACTGCCAAGATCTAGGCCTTTAAAAAAGATCCAATGGCAATAAAAAGCACAAAGATCCTAATCAGGGAAATTAAGTCTTTGTAAAGCATAAAGAGACGATTTATATAAAAGAAAACATATTAAGAAGAGTCAGGTTTAATTATCTACACGTACAATTTAATATTTACGGGAAAACGTTCTAAAATTAAACACTTATTTCACAGAAATGGTTTTGGAGTACCAAGAAGAAATTAAACGTAAACACATATCCAGTGACTTGGATGAAATGCAGTTACTTAAAAAAGGTAAAGGCCCACATGAAGATTTTGAAATACCATACAGTAGCTTACCGAGTACACAGAGCCTTCAAGGTCTGCCTGACGCTCTCACGCAGTTCATGCATCAGTTAGAAGGTTTAAAGATTGTAATTGACATTGACAGGAAAGTAGACCAAATATCTGACGCTTTGAAAACTGTGGGATCTGCTAGTAATAGTTCGCACGCAAATAAAAAAGAAAGAAATAATTCGCAAGGAAATAAACAAGAAAGCGGACCTATAAGTAACTTCAATCGGCAAATTTCTGACGTATGACAAGTCTAATCACAGAGGTTGTGGTTTCAGTGGCGATATATTACTATTTTGTTGTGATATTTACTTGTATTTATTCATATGTCTTTGTTAATGTATGATATCGGTGGTGGTAAATGTACAAGTGTAATGGACTTAAGTTACAATTACAGGACTTGCAAGTACTTAACGAATACTAGTTTGATGTGATCTTTACTTGTATTTCCTAGTGTATGTTATTGGAGGTGTCAAATGTACATGGACTTAAGTTACAATTATAAATCTTGCAATAAAGTAATATGCCGAACTTTTTATTCGCCTCTCACAGGAATGTCCTACCCTAGCCTGAGAATCCAGTCTGACAATTTCTAACTTTTTTCTACCTGCAAATTGACAGCCTGTGGAAACCTGTTTTCCGACCGTAGCGCCACCTATATTACACGCGAAATATGCGGGTGTTTGATAAAGAACGATAACTTCTGAAAGCAATAATCCATGGCTAAAAATAGAAACGGAATTCTCACGGAAAAAAAAGATTGGAATCGTGTACCTCCGAAGGTTTCCGAACATTTCCGGGTCATAGACAAATACCAGTTTGTACCCCCCATAGCTTTTCCAGCGAGTTGTAATAACTTTTAAATATGTCAGTAAATTTAAGTTTGCGTCATAGCTATCAAGATGTTATATAAATACAGACTTAGTGACCTACGAAAATTGACGAATTTTCGGCAGCATTGCCTCGTTTTCGTTTCAAACAAGCGCATTATATAATCACATGTTAATTAGGCTTATTATAGAAAATTGATAATCAATTGTGACATGGAAACTCCTTCAGATTTCCCCAGGCGTTGATAATATCAGAAACTCGATAAATGCCAATTTACACTAATTAGCCCGCCCGCTTAGCTCAGTAGGTAGAGCGTTGGTCTACGGATCGCAGGGTCGTGAGTTCGATCCTCGGGCGGAGCGTATGTTCTTCGTGACTATTTGATAAACGACATTGAGTCTGAAATCATTAGTCCTCCACCTCTGATTCATGCGGGGAAGTTGGCAGTTACTTGCGGAGAACAGGTTTGTACTGGTACAGAATCCAGGAATACTGGTTAGGTTAACTGCCCGCCGTTACATGACTGAAATACTGTTGAAAAACGGCGTTAAACCAAAAATAAACATAAACAAAACACTAATTAGCGCAAATTAAGTCGGATCTTTAATGCATAGATATTACGTATTATTTCTTCTGACAAAGCACAAATATTATCAACGGCTTCCCGGGCTAGTCCTACCCATGAATGGTCACCAATCAATCATGGTTTGAATTTCTGTGTAAATCGACCAAAATTCAGACAGGTAACAATTTTGTTAGAGAATCATTATAATAACATTTAGATTCAGGAACGACTTTCACAGTTTTACATACAGCAATCTACTGACAAGTATCCTAACGCACTGCGGATCATGATTTATAGGTGGAATCGTGATGACAAGTCTGGTTGCGGATCATCAAGAAAACGTTCGATGAAGTTCTCTCCAATTTCGCCAGAGTTCTCGCGTGTTTGTTTTGTTTGTTTAATTATTGGTTTAGCGCCGTTTTTCAACCTAATTTCAGTTATGTTACGGCGGGCAATTGACTTACCCAGTGTTCCTTGGTTCTTTATCAGTACTAACCTATTCTCCGCAAGTGATTGCAAACTTATCTACATGAATCAGAGGTTGAGGAGGACTGATTGTAGATAAAATAGTTCATATCACATCGTCACGGAGAACAGACATTTCGGACGGAGACCAAACTCACGACTCAATGATTTATAGATTTGCGTTCCCTATTGATCTAAACGGGTGGGCTTGGTTTCCGGCTGGCAATTTCTGACACAACTTTTAGAGTTATCATTATTTGCATATTAATAATAAGGAAATGTGAATAAGCCCTCTTGTAGCCATATAATGACATATATATAGTTTTAATAATCTTGGTACACGGAGTATTTGTGGGATTATTTCATTATCAGACAAACAGTTTATATGGTGTTGTTAGCCTCTATCGGCCATGCTTTTGACGAATCGGAATGAATTGAATATCTTGGCAAAGATCTGCTCAAAGAAGCATTTGTTTGAAATTCGGATAAGCAGTTTCTAAACGTTTCTACTACACATATAATATGGGAATGTATCCACGTCCTGTGGTAGCCATGTTTTTTAACGAAACGGGGTAATTCAAAGTAATGCGATAGAGAGTCACTAAAAGAACAGTTCTGTTAAAAAAATGGAATCAAATCAACATCAACAGTTTGACAAAAAGGATTCTCAAACAATCCACTTTAGCCATTAAAAGAATCTTTGCAAAGGCCACTGGGGGTCATGTTTGTAATGTAGTAGAATGATTTAAAGTAATTTAGTAAGAAGATTTCTAGGGGGCGTGAGTGGTGTTGCGCAATGATACACTCAATCAAATCGAGGCTTCTGTTATTTTGCTTGACTGCGTTCTATGCTTCCAAAGGATCTTCTAATACATTTCATTAACTATCACAACAGCAAACTAGTCGTGCGGCGATTGTAAAAACTCTCTCCATACTTGGATTTTCTTGTCCTTTGCAATCGTGATGTACATTCAGTTATACTGTACATAACAGAATTTCGCTGTGTGTTGCTTATTTGATAACCTCTCGCAAACAGACTCAAACAAAAGAATAATAATATCTGTCATGTGTTTACGAATCGGATAGAAATATCCGCCCCTCGGGCACCTGCGCATTGGGCGGTAATGAGGCTTGCCGAATTACCGCCCATGTGCAGGTGGCTGAGGGGCGGATATTTCCATCCGATTCGTAAACACATGACTGATATTTGTTCTTGCATATCGTATACATGTTAGCATTTTATTCTGTCAAATTATTTTTCTTGCATACCGTATTTTACAAAAGGTAGAAATAGTTTCTTTTTAAAACTCTTTCTTATAATAGAAAATGAACACAAAGCGCGGGAAATTAACGTCCGTATGCAGAAGTGACGTCATGATGTTTTGCGTTACGCACAATAACAAATTTCCACATTAGTTTTATCGGTTGTAGCGTAACGTTATGTTTTTACGATAAACTAACGTATTTTGAATCGAGAAATATACTATAAGGAACGGAGAGAAACTATCAAGGTACCTGCTTTTTTCGTATTTTAATATAAACAATATATTATCAGTGCATGAACCACTAGTTGTCATTAACAGCACGAGAGTCATCTGGCATGGGGGGGGGGGGGGGCCAGATGGGTTTTGCCGGCATGTGTAAAATCACCGGAAACGCCAGTCCGATGTGCAAGAATCTGCTTTCTTTTTGCTTGGTTGTGTTCTATGCTTCCTAAGAATCCTTTGATTAATTGTGTTCTGTAAAAGTATTTTGGCAATAACAAAACTAGTCAAAGAACTTAAACAATACAAAACAAAAACGTTTTCGAATAAGGAGCTGGTTTAAAAAACGCAAAATCATGTCCCCGGGTGTATTACAAAAGATGTTGTTTTCTGAGATTTTAAGTTTAAAGGTGTAGATCATATGAAGGTCAAGGTCATCTCTATATAAGTCAGTTTGTATGTCATGCCACAAGGCTTGTTGAGTGTGAGTAAGAACTAAATTAGGTCATTTTTGTGGGCTGTAGTACCAAGGAATTCAATATTGTTTATTAAGGTTTTAAGTTTGAAGGTGAAGGTCATTTGAGGGTAAAGGTCATTTATATATTGGCCTGGTAATGGACGAGGGTCAATGCCATCTTGGTAGTTTTATTTCAATCTTGACTAGTAGCCAGTTATGATCATTATAACCAAAAATGTTGTTTATTAAGTTGAATAAGGTTATAAGTTTAAAGTAAACGGTCATATGAGGGTCAAGGTCAATTATATATAGGTCGTGCAACAAAGAGTGTCGAGTGTGAGTATGAACTGAATGAGTTCATTAATGTGGCCTGTTGGTAATCTTGTTCGAACTGACGGATGAAGGGCAAGGTCATCTATATATAGGTCAGTTTAAATTTTGTAGGTCTTGCCACAATGTTTTTGAGTGTGAATATGAACTATATTGGGTCATTTATGTAGGCTGTAGGAACAAAGATGTTTTTCGTTAAGGTTTTTAGTTTGAAGGTGAATGTCATATGAGGATCATGTATATAGGTCAGTTTGTAGGTCTTGCCATTCGGATTGTTGGAGTATGAACTAAATCCAGTCATTGATGTGGGCTGTAGGCAATCTGGTTTGAACGGACGGACAAACGGACGTTCTTTCGGTACAGTAATTACGTGGCAAGTTCTATATTCTCTCTGTTGTTCTTTTCAGCCACATTAACGAATTTAAGCCACATAAAAGAAACTGATGAATAGCATTACTGTTATCTACTATTACTGTTGATCTCCCAGCCACATAAATATCCTGCTGTATCAGCGGACAGACGGATGGACGGAAAGTCCTTATAAGGGTCAAGCGCCCCTGTTTGAATAAAATTGGCTGAGGAAATTATAATGATGCTACAGGCAAAGTGTCAGTGTTCAGATACATTGATCAAGCGTTTTATGAGAAGAAGTCATTTAAAGGGTTGTTTTCTATTCTAAGCTCTAGCAGCCCCTGAAAGGGGCTAAGTGCTTCTATTTGAACAAACTTGGTAGAAGATCTTATAATGATGATACACATTAGGTTTGATGAAGACCTATTAAGGATGTACGAGCGTTTTTTTTTTTTCAGGATATCCGCCATTATGAAAAATATTTTTTCGAATATTGCTTTCTAACAAAAGTTTTGCCAAAAATTAATGCTAAATAATTAAAATATGGCTAATAATGTACCATTTAAACAAATAGATTCTGCTTTTTGCGAAAAAAAATTTTTCACCCTTATTTTGGCTGGCATTTGCCTAAAATTGACGTAAGTTTTACAACGGGGTAGGGGTAGGTAATTTCAAATATCTATGAAAGTAGATCAGGTTTGGTTTTGATATTTTCCTAACTGATACATATAATGATAAGCTATAATTGAAATAACCATTTTCAAGATAGCACTTTATTTTATCTAGAAAATATGAATTAAAACAAAAAGAACAAAAAATAACAAAATTTACAAGTTTTTGATAGTTTTTTCTTAATAAATTTCTTAGATGAACGCTGACCCCAACTTTTTTTCTTTCCATATTGAAGCATTTTTGTGTTTCATCAAAGCTGCAAAATATTTTTAAAATCTTACTGTCAGAATTTTTTTGTAGGTCCAAATACAATTTTTTTTCCATTGAAAATAAAGTGGGTGGAGTAATTATGTCAACATGTAAAAATGAAACAGATTTGTTAGTGAAATTTATGCTTATATAATACTGACATCACCTTGTATTCATATTAACCTGTAAGACATGAAATCCCTATAACATTAAATAGGATATTATATGTTTTATAAAGTACCACCATTTTTTTAATTTTACAAAATTTCAGAAATGCTTAAACAGAGGGTGAAGAAAATGCTCTATAAAATTAAAACGAGTTCGGTGACCTGTGTTTTTTCTTCTCTTGTTTGTCTTCAAAACTAATGTTCTTCAAGCTCAGAGTATGAAAAACTTCTTAACGTTAGAAAAAATTCGTTCCTACATCCTTAAGTGGTTCATAAAAAGAAGTCATTTAAAGGTCACATCTGATTCATGTGGGGAAGTTGGCAGTTACTTGCGGAGAACAGGTTTGTACTGGTAAAAAATGCAGGAACACTGGTTAGGTTAACTGCCCGCCGTTACATAACTTAAATACAGTTGAAAAACGGCGTTAACCCATTAAAAACAAACAAACAAATATCTAAAGGTTTTTCTATTTTAAGCTCAAACAACCCCTAAAATGGGCCGTTTGCCCCCTCTTAAACAATTTTTGGAGAGGACCTTATAATGAGTTTGATGGAGATGCATCCATCGGTTCATGAGGAGAAGTCGTTTAAAGGTATTTCTATTTTTATTTCTAGTGGCCACTAAAAGGGACCAGTTGCCCCCATTTAAATAAATGTATGAGAGTACCTTTAATAATGGCACAGGCAAAGTTTGATGAAGATCCATCAAACGGTTCATGAGAAGAAGTTGGTTAATGGCAATTTTATTTTTAGCCCTAGCTGCCCCTAAAAGAGGTCGACTGTCCCCATTTGTAAAAAAGATGGAGAAAAACTTATAATGATCCTACAAATCAAGTTTGATAAAGATTAGTCAAATGGTTCATGTGAAGAAGGCGTTTAACCACTTTTCTATTTTCAGCTCTAGCGGCCCTTGAAAGGAGCCATATACCTCAACCTGAACAAAATTTGGAGAGAACCTTATAATGACGTTACAAAGCAAATTTGATGAAGATCCATCACCCGGTTCATAAGAGTCTACTCACTAAGTTGTTTAAAAGTGTTTTTTTCTATTTTTAGCTTTGACGGCTCATAAAAGGGGCAAAGGTAAACCATTTATAATAAACAAACTTGATTAGGGTATAACCAGGATGTTACTGACCAACTTTGGTGTAAATCTGACCAGTACTTTCAGATGAGAACAAGTTTAAGTAAAAATGTTGATGCAGGACGACCGACGACTAACCATCCACCTATAGCTTTCCATGAACAAAGTTCCGACGAGCTAAAAAAGAAATTTACTTTTATTTTGTCAACTTTATTCAGAATGAATTGAAATCATTATCTGGTGTACATTTGTTTGAGAGTGGCACAAATTCAAATAGAAATTTTAAGAAAATGTGACATTCACATATCTGAATATTTAATTTACTGCTTTCTGAATATTGCTAAAAAATGTTTGTCTAAGATGGACAACCCCATGTGCATTTCAAAGTATTATGTACTAAACTAAAGCATGAGAAATATATACCTTATGCAACTTATTATTGAAAATTCAATACAGCTGAAACACTTTAATATGATTTTATCCCTTTATGTTATATTCCAATTAATGTGATTGCAAGTTTATGATAAAAGTTTTAGCATCTTTTAAAGTCTTGTATTATATAAATGTAACATTATGATCCTTTTCACTGGTATGTCACCTTTTTGGCAGATACTGTTAGTCAAAAATAAACATTGAGTTTTCGCTATACTTGTGATTTATTATTATTATCATTATTATTCTAAATTCACTGAAAGAATTTCTTTCCACTCCATAGCACTCATCTTAATGGTCTAGTAGGGATCCTTTCCAATTACATAACCGATGATAAGTAGTATATAAAAGTTGGAGTTGTGAATCAAATTGGGAGGCGGAGGGTACATTTATAAGGTAATTGATCTATGCCTTTATGTATGGCTGATTTCGTAAAATCACTAGCTTTATATACGACTAAATTATGAATCAAGTTCTGATTAAGCATTGGAAACATTTTGTTTTGAGATCTGCAATTTATTTGAAGCTGAACTTGTGCATATATGTCTTTCATGTCACAAGCCTTGATGTGTTTATTGGCAAACCAATATAAATTTTCATTCTCTTTCTACATATGGTTTCTTCAGATTACATGCATAATGATGTTTTCTCCTTAATATATTTTCACATTTCTACCACACTGATTTTATTTTGTACTTTATCGAACTTGACATTACAGTGACACAAATATTGGTCATATGGTGACTTTCCAGCTTTTGGTGGCGGAGAAAGACACAAGCACTGGTGCCCCCGCATTCATTGTTTCTGAGGCGAACGAGCACCTGGGTTGAACCATCAACCTTCCATAAGCCAGCTGGAAGGTTTCCTCGCATGAATGACTTCTATTCACGTGTCAAATTGTCGAATACACTGCAGCGAGGGGACAAGTGATTCGAAGCCAGTGACTTTAACCATTAAGCCATTGAAAAACACCATTTTTATACACCTAACATTTATAACTTTATCACATTTTAAGCATTTTTTCTCTTTTGTATGTTTTATCATATGTCTTTTGAGATAATTTCTGTGTCTGCATGCATAATCACAAAAATCAATTTAAAGCATTTCTCCCCTGTATGTATTCTCATATGTTTTAAATGGGTTAGCGCCGTTTTTCAGGAGGGCGTAAGTTCAAACCACACGAAGACCAAACTTTTTTTCTTTATATTTCTTTTTTTCTAGTAAGTTAAAGTGTTTTTCAAGGCTTACTATTGATTTATTGTACAAAATGGAAATTTTTCATTTGATAAGCCATTTCGTGCTGTTAAAGTGAATTTTACCGCTGATACAGAAAGGTGAGGGGAAAGACGTCTTTGAAAATATTGAGTTCTTTATTTCACCTTTACTCTTTAGTTTACATATTATATAAGAAATGTGGGTAGGTTTTACTTCTGCCCCATGGTTATTTTCTAATGCAGAGAACAAAATTTAAAACAGTTTCACAGGACTCTGTCATTATTTTTCGGTGTGGGAGCTAAATTTCTGTCCGATTAAATATTTTTACTTGAGGCTTCCCAGAAAAAAAAAATTATTTTGTGTACTTTAATTGTTTATCAATACTTTGAGGTTTCTTTTAACAAAATTATTGGTATAATGAATTCTCTGCGAACGTTTTGTACAGTGGTTATCACCTTGAAGTTTGCCTTTATTTGAGCTTGAGGAATTATCGTAAATTATACAATTTAAAAAAAAAACGACACGGTAATTGCAACACAATGCGAAACAATATTAAATTTAAGACTGTATCAAGTTAATGCAATTTTTTAAACATTACTATCACGGATCCACTACCTTAATAGCATCTTTAAGGAAGTCACTCACGTATGACATCTCTTCTGCATTAGACACTATATTTATGGTCTGACATCCCGTATCTGTACTTCAACTGCCTCTCTTCTCCTTATGCTAACTGGTACAAATAATAGCTCTTCTACTTATGCTAACTGGTACAAAAATTTAAAGAGATTTTGAAGTTATTATCCAGACAGAATCAAAGACAAACGGGGTGGGGGATAGTTAAAAACTTCCGTTCTGCGCTCTGCCTCATTGAAAGCTAAATAAATCACATCAGCATCTGCCTCACATAAGTTTTGTATGTAAGCAGGTTCCTCTCAAACTACTAGGCATAATGCTTTCAAATTTTACAAATTTATGTCTGTTTGCGTCATAAAATTTTATGATTTTACAGGGCAAGTTACGTAACTCTAGTTTTCATTTTGTCAATAGTATACCCCTTCTCAACTTCGAAATTCACAAACTTTATTAGTTTGACGTTATTAAATGACTTCATGTTACAGGTATCGTACCATTTTCTTACATTTATTTCTTACATTTTTTAGCAAAATTATGCCACACTTTTAAACTTTAAAAGTTTTGCTAAAGCTTCTGTGTGTAAGATAATATTGGTGGAAGATCTTTAAAGTCATTAGACAGCTCTTGTTTGTTTAACACTTGTTATGCAGCATAATGTAAAATCATAGAAGCAGCTGATAAACAAGTTTTTCTTGCAGTATAGGAGAGACAGATTACCTTGCTTTGCCAGCAAATCTTTCGAGAATCCAGTAAAGCAGTTCTCCACACAAGCCTTCAAATTTGTCAAAAATGGCCAAATATCAGTGTTATGTTTTAACATTTGAAAGATGGGTTGTTTTGCAACTTCGATAGGTTTAAAATTACAGCACCTGTATTAATGGTTCTATATAAATCACATTTTGTTGGATTATTTTTCAAGACCTGTGTCTTACTTCTACAAGCAAAACTACTGGATAAGATTTAAAATCATCATTCCCATGTTATATATTTTATGAAATCATTCCATATATAATTGCAAATATAACGTGAAAAACATAAATATTTCAACAGGATTTTATAATTGAGCCACGCCATGTGAAAACCAACGTAGTGGCTTTGCGACCAGCATGGATACAAACCAGCCTACGCATCCGCGCAGTCTGGTCAGGATCCTTTCTGTTCGCTAACAGTTTCTCTAATTACAATAAGCTTTGAAAGCGAACAGCATGCATCCTGACCAGACTGTGCAGATGCGCAGGTTAGTCTGGATCCATGCTGGTCGCAAAGCCACTATTTCAGTTTTCTCATGGCTCGGCTCAAATAATCTTATTGAAACATGTCGTACATTTGACATGTGTTCTGAGATTCGTATTGAGTTTGGTGACAAGGTTAATTTCTTTATATCATTTCATCTGTCTGAGATTGAGACTTGGCACAGTCGTTAACTTTTGGGACTGGTTCCAAAATTTTTACAGTGATTTAAGGCTAGTCTAAGCCTGCACCCTCGCCACTGGTCAAGTTCAAATTCAAAATTATACCCAAATGATGGAGTTTGTTTATTTAGACATTGGGCCACTTACGACGCTGATTAACAAGTTCTAATTTCTGTTTATAACTATTATAAAAATGAGTTTGTACAAGCTCAGTGAACACATTTCTTCACAGTACCTTATTAGAAAGAGAAAGATTGACAGAAATGAAATACACACACAAGTATAATATCACTAAGTATTAGATAAAATTAAAACAATATTTTGGTCCTTAAATAGCAAACTTAAATTGTGAGTGCAGTTACTTATAACATTTTCTATAGATAAATAAAATAGCATAAGAAATAAAACAATGATAATAAAAAGAACATAGGACCTCTCTTTACACAAGACATAATTTAATAACATTTCTGCTTTGAAATATAAACTCCCCCGAGTTCTCTTTAATAGTATAAGATTTTTATCAAAAAGAAATAACAATGCACACGTATTTGCTAATACTCAAGCTAGATATCTGAATCTGGAAGACAAAAACTGCGGGTATATTTCATCATGTTGTTGACATATACAGTTACTACATGATAAAATCTCTATTCACAAGTGCCTAAAATTGTCTAGAAGCTTTACACGGCATTCCTCCTCGTTATAAATCCTGCAGAATATTTAACATGACAAAGCATTATCGAGACTTTCAGAGTTATGACCCTCTACGACTCTATGAATTTGCAAATGTTGACGATTTGTCTCACCAAGGTAGTTCTGAAAAACATAATATGATATTCTTATACACACTGTATCATTTACAAATATCCTTTATACATCTGAATCAAAATACCCTATAAACATCGACATCAGAATATCCTGCTTACAACTGTATCAAAATACTCTGAACACATACAGACTATTTAAATCTTTATCAAAATATTTAGTTAATATCTACATACTTGGGTAGGAAAGCGCATGTATCCCCAAAAACATAGTAGTAAAAGGCCAGAAGTCAATAGGGGACAGGAGCGAAAATAAAAAGACACTGATGGTTTGCTTAGTGACTGAAATGCAATAGGGAAAAAATACGTGATACTCGGCATGTCCAATCATACCATAAAGTTTCAATGTTCTTGTTCAAGTGGTTCTCAAGTTATGAATAGGAAACTGTTTTCCATGTTCTGGGCCCTATGACATTGACCTTTGATCGAGTGGCCCTAATCAATAGAAGTAATCTAATCTGTATGTCCAATTATCATATGAAGTTTCAACATTCTGGGTCAAGTAGTTCTCAAATTACTGGTTGGAAATGGTTTCCCATGTTCAGGCCCCTGTGACCTTGACTTTGGACGAAGTGACACTTAAAATCAATAAGAGTCATCTTCTCTGTATGTCCAATCATCCTATGAAGTTTCAACATTCTGGGTCAAGTAGTTCTCAAATTACTGGTTGGAAATGGTTTCCCATGTTCAGGCCCCTGTGACCTTGACTTTGGATGAAGTGACCCTTAAAATCAATAAGAGTCATCTTCTCTGTATGTCCAATCATCCTATAAAGTTTCAACATTCTGGTTCGAGTGGTTCTAAGCAGCTAATCGGAAACGGTTTTCCCTGTTGAGGCCCATGTGACCTTGACCTTAGATGGAATGACAACAAAAACGATAGGGGTCATCTACTACGTAAGCCCTAACACCCTATAAATTTTAAAGGTTACGGTCAAATGGGTCTTCAGTGTTGATCAGAAATAAAGTGTGACGGATTCTGACCCTTGTGACCTTTGGTTGAGTGACCCCAAAATGAGTAGCGGTCACCTATTCTGCATATTCAATCATCCTATGAAGTTTCAACATTCTAGGTCAAGTATTTCTCAGTTACTGATCGCAAACAATGCTCTGGCCCCTGTGACCTTGACTTTTGATGGAAAAACAATAGGAGCCATCTACTCTAGACTGTAAGTCCTATTATCCTATTAAGTTTGAAGGCTCAAGATCAAATGGCTCTCCAGTTATCAACTGGAAATAAAGTGTGACGGACGGACGGAAGGACGGACGGACAGAGCTAAAACAATATGTCTCCCCCAGTACAGGGCAGATATAATAATTTGTTTGTATCAGAATATCCATTCGTGTAATTACTCCAGAAAATCATGTTTATACTGAATTAATTTTCACATATGAGTGTCGTGTTACATTTAATCATAATACCATAAATACATCCGCATATCATACAAAGGTTAGCATTAGAACATCCTGAATACAAAAAATAAAAACACCTTTAATGCATGTTTTAACTTGTTTTGTGTAATTGAAAATTCAAAACAAAAATTGCAGATAATAAAATACATACATAGGCATATTCAATTCCCTTCCTCTTCTCAGCCGGCGAAGCATTCTTACCAATCCAAACAAAAATCTGGTCACATGAATCAAACAGGAACACGTCCTACAGCAATATAAGAACTCACTGAGTCATTGATACATATTTTTTATTCCATGTTTAATTATCTTATAAAATTATTTTCATCTTGGCAGTATATCCCAGTTTACATGCAGGGTATTGAAAACTTAATAAAACTTTTATTTTCATTATCAAGGAAGGAATTCTAGAAGTCATTAGGAATACGATTGGGAAAATTAACTATGCCTTAATTATAAATGATTTTGATTTGCTTTGACTATCGCCGACGTAATATACCAGTATCCTTAGGACGGCCGATACATATCATACAATCACGCCAGTCACACACACGAAAATGACGTCAGACGACCTTCAGCTTTTCCCGGAAGGAAAAAGAATGAAAGTACAAAGGCTAACTTTCGAAAGTCGCATTTGTATTGGTCTGTAGTCTGGGTCCACGCGCAGGGTCAGCCCGTCAAAATTTATGCGCGTGGACTTTCTTACGATTTGAAAATAACTGGATTTTAGAACGACATGTCAGCTTTTCATCTAGACTACAAAAACATATTGCACTCGAAAAATATCACAAATACCACATGGGTCCGTAACGGAGCAAGCGTATATGGCGATCTTTGGAACTTCGTCAAATCGTTCAAAAGGTCCTTTTTGATGTTGTCTAAAAGTGTCAGTATATGCTTTGGATATCAGATATTTCCGTATTTGAGAGTTCAAAATGAATTTCATGTAATAAATGTTGATTCTACGGAAGCGTGACAGAGCCATCAGACGCCAATACGTTCTGTTACGTTCCAGGTGCAAAAGGTTATAAAAAACAAATCATTCAGTTAGTGTGGTACTGGATCCTTCTCTTTAGATCATAAAGATATATAGTTTATCAACTGAACTAACAAGAATGGTAGTTTTATGATTGCTCATGTTTTAAAACTTACATCACTTCCGAGGTCACTCTTTTCGATTTCTCCCGATTTCACCTCGCTGAATTTTAGTTCTCCTGATTCATCTGACAAACTGGGGGAAAAAAACACATTTAATTTAATATTTTTCCCAAACAAAATATGTTCAGCAAAATACATGAAAAAGATATTAGTTCTGTGTAAGAGCTTTTTTTGCAACTGCCTAGTTCTGAATTACTTTTTCCAACTAATGCAGTATAAAACCAAAGAAGAAAAAATGGTTAGGTCTTATATCTATGGAAAAACATAGACTGATCAGGTCAGAATAAAAATTTAATAACAATAAAACGACCAAATTTCCAACAGTTCTGAAAAAGGCCACATCATAAACAGTGATTTTAATAATTTCTCAGAGAAATCAGTCAGTACAGTATTATGCTGAATAAAAATAATGACTGTCTAATGACTAAGACATTAGCTCTGGTAATAAAATTCCAGTTAACTTTCCCAGAGAAACGTTCATGTAAATGACCACATTGCCTATAAAACAAAACTTTTTTCTTATTTATTTGAGAAGCAAAAGTATGATATAGTATTTATTTAAATTAAATACAGTTGGATAGAAGCAGACTACATTAATAAACTCACTAAAATTTTCACATCAGGAAATAAGAATGAAAATATTTTGAACTTTAAATGATAATATTGGTGGCAAGAAAATTCTAATAAGCAAACTTGCTCATTTAAAACTAGTTTAATTGTTTATATTTCTTTCACTTCCAGCTTTTTATACTGTGTTTTCAACTTTGTGTAGGTATGGATACAGCAATTCGCTTGAGATGCTTAGAACTGTGGTCAACTCGAATAGTCAGTGCCATTTTCCCGCCTAACGTTAGTAAAGGCCATTTTCATTCAAGGTATAAGCTTAAGTGATTGCAAATGGGAATGTCTTTGGATGTTTTTAAGCTATGCTTTCAAGTTTATGTCAACACTGCAGGGTTAAATGAATATCCTGGTGTCTAACTACGTAGCATTAACGTGTTTCTATCACATGACCACGGTTTAATCCCCCATACTTTTTGGCGTTTTATGATTGCCCAAAGATAGGCCTTCAAGACAAGGGTAGTCTCACAATAATTTACAGACTGGAAATGTCGATAAAAAACTTGTTACACATTATGATTTTTGCATAGAAAATAGTAGCAGAGGCATTTTGCACCTTTCAAACTTTAATCAGCTGCAGGTAACTACGCGAGGCTTTATTGTGCACAAGGAAAATGTTATTAATCATTTAGGAACATAAAGTAAAATCCCAAACTTTCATTTTGAATAAAATGAATAAGTGTGAACAATAACTAGAAGTAGGAAAATAGTATCATATATTACAATTTAAAAAAAACAACATTATCATCATTAAATAGGGGATATCACATGAGTGTCTTCATACTGAATTTATTAAACGAGTCGAATAAAATAATACTATGCGAGGCTCTGCCGAGTCTTTACCAATTTTATTCAATGAGTTAAATGAACTAAATGTGGGAAGACACAAATGTAATATTTTTATCATATGTTAGCTTTTCTTACTGAAACTTTGAAGTTTCTTCATTTATTTATCCTATTACAGACCAAGTCAATTCGACCAATGTCTCTTATGATTAAAACACGTCAACGTCAACGCTTTATTACAATAGTGTAAAACTAAAATTATGTATTAGTTTATTTCACTCCCACAACATAAAACGTGTGAAATTATTTTACATAATAAACTACAGAATAACTACAGACGTTTGTACAAAACAAAACAAAAGCAACATTGTTAGAAAAGAAAATATGACAAAGCATTTTTGTGGTGCATATATCTTCAGCATCAAATAGCGCTTTGTCTTTATACATAATTGAGCCGTGCCATTGGAAAACCAACATAGTGGGTTTGCGACCAGCATGGATCCAGACCAGCCTGCGCATCCGCGCAGTCTGGTCAGGACCCATGATGTTCGCTTTTAAAGCCTACTGCAATTAGAGAAACTATTAGCGAACAGCATGGATCCTGACCAGACTGCGCGGATGCGCAGGCTGGTCTGGATCTATGCTGGTCGCAAACCCACTATGTTGGTTTTCCCATGGCACGGCTGATTTTTGTTTTCGTCTGTCACACTTTTGGTTAAAAACTTTCAAGGTTTATGCAACAAAATTACAGCAAGTTAAAATTTAAGTCTAAGTTGAATGATGAAAACTAGGCTCAAATCTTATTTGGTCTAAATATGAGTTTAAGAACAAATTGTGAATGTAGAACTGCAGGCTTTTTTCTCTTCTTTTTGTAAGAAACAGCAAAACGTTCTTGGTGTTTTTAAAATCTAAAGTCATGAAGAATTTTGGTAGATCTGAAAACATTATTTGACGCAATACAACATTGCTGATTGGGATGACTGCACGGTTACCACAAATAATTTATGTTTAATATAAGCAGCTAAATGCACAGACTAAGTAATCTTACGCTGAAAGTTTGAAAAAAAAAATACACGTATTAGTCTTAGTAAACAATTATTTTGCGTGTTTGAACAGCAAAACAGTTCAAACTTTAAAATGATACACACAAATTTATGATTAAAGGTGGTTAATCAGATTTTAGTCAGGCAATGGATTTGCTTAAAACTTAAACAACTAATCGTTTATATTTGAGCCGCGCCATGAAAAAACCAACATAGTGCGTTTGCGACCAGCATGGATCCAGGCCAGCCTGCGCATCCGCGCGATCTGGTCAGGATCCATGCTGTTCGCTTTTAGTTTCTTTAATTGCAATAGGTTTTGAAAGCGAACAGCATGGATTCTGATCAGACTGCGCGGATGCGCAGGCTGGTCTGGATCCATGCTGGTCGCAAACGCACTTTGTTGGTTTCCTCATGGTGCGGCTCATTTAATTATGTTCACTGAGTGCTAAATACATGTCGTCAGATTTTCACAGGAGTAATTTTCTTTTAAAAAATAGATTTTCCTGTCTTGGTTGCCCATTCAAGATAAGGTTATTTAACTTAAATGAAAATTTGTTAACCATATTTAGCCGTAGGAATAATACAAGTTAAAGCATAGCAAAAGTTCCTTCTAGGGCATATCTATATAAATATAAAATGATCATCTTGTAAAATTTTGGTTGCAATGTCTGTTATACTGCCAAAAAATTTCAAGTAAGTATTTACGCTAGTTATTTAACATGAATTGTTAAATCCAACAACAAATTAAATCTGTTACCACTTTCAGTAGAGTAAATACGGCAATAAGACATTGACCCAGTTAATCATTTACGATTCGATGCGTGAATTTGTTGCGCATAATTAGAGGGTCGCAATAGGGTTTGTTTTCATATATTAACTATGCATTTTAAGGTAACGATAATATTTAGTTGTTTACATTTAAATTTGCTGTATATGTCAATAACATCCTCGGGTTTAGTAATATGTATTCCACGGAACGCGTTCAGTCAGAGATTCGCCTCAATTAGGAAAGAATGGTCTAACGTCAGAGGTTATTTCTAAGGTCACGGAGTTTTATTGGCTAGCTTGTAATGACAACAGCTTTCGGTATCAGTAGCCCAGTCAAGTGTGACTTATTGAACTATAATATTCCTTCTCAAGAGAAGGAATAATGAATTTAAGAAACATATATTGTGATTGTCACTGATGTGCATTCATAATTTCATATTTATACAAAACTTTGGAGTAGGCTCACTTATGCCCAAATATGCCTTAAAAAAGAGTCTCTAAATGGAATAATTGGAACGTTTTTTTTTTCCTAAAGTAGTATTGTTTTTATTAAACTGTACGAAATATGTAATAATTCATTCATCATCAAAGAAAATTTCTGACCTAAATGAAAATACTTTAAACATTATTAGTATGGGACACCCTCAGTTTTAACTGAATTTTTGAAACAAATCTGAAATTTTCACTTTGAGCACAGCTGTCGACCACAATAAAAAATACATATCATAGGTCATATATTCTGTTAGAGAAGCTGCACCAATGGTTAAAATATTTTTGTGGTCCTCGAGTTTGCTCACAACTAAAAATATTCCTATGTGACTTAAATATGGTAAAAAATGTTTCTCAAAATTCTGCGATTTCAGCAATATTTAGTGACATGTTTTGAAAAAAAATACAATTTTATTTATAAAATACTAAATTCATTATGGTAGATAAACATTCTGGTAGCAAATAATGTATATTTTTTCTAATCATAATAAATTTGAAAATTTTCCAAATTGTGTAAGCCATATACATGCAAGGCGTAAGTGAAATTTGACTTTTCATTATTACCTCCTTTTGCCTATTTTCGTTGCACAACCAAGATAGATCGGAAATAAATGAATTGAGAAGCTATGTGTAGTTTTAAAACTTCTCATTTGTTCAGCTTATGTCTGTCAAATACAAATATAAAACTAGAATTATTCTGAAATCAAAAGAAAAGAAAGAAACCCTGTTTTTCTTTTTAAACACTTTCAAATTTCAAAAGGGATGTAATTAAATTTTGTTATAAAAATTACAAAACAAATGTATGTTGACCACCTTTAAGCACATGTTTTTTGTACTCTTGAGATGACAGAATTAATTACCAGAACAGTTTTTTCTCTCCTAGTATTTCACATTCCTCTTCTTCACTTCCATATTCATCAGGCTCAAGTAACTGGTAGAAGTCATGCTGGTTAAAGGAGCAAAAAACGCTTGCAAGATATTCTTATATCACATATTCATATGGAACACTAACAGCGTTGATAAAATGGCTGCCAAATTTTTGTCATGATCAAATAAGACTTTAATTTCTCATTAGTTACTATTTCAATTCATTCTATACTTTGCAATACATTTGAATATATGATTAATCTAAGAGAATGTATTACTGAATTACTGTTTTATTACCTCCGTTTATAAAACTGTACAACATTTCTGAACAAGTAACTTTGCACAATATCTGGACGGCAGCTTTATCTTTTGACCACATTACTTAAGCATTATGAAGTTTCCACTATACATTAGCAACGGTAAAGTGTATTTCGTAAATGAAGATAGTCTTCTTCATCTATGTTTTATACATACATCCTCACTGATACTGTGTTCATCAACAACTACTGCCTTGCAATGGCCACCCCTCATTTCTTTAATATCCTTCAGGTATTCCGTCGACTAAAGTATACAATGTCTTATGACAACATTAATACCAATACAGTACATATAAAGACTGTTTATCATAATGATGATTATTACATACCTAGAATTATTTTCCATTGAGTTTCAATGGACAGCGATCATGCAATATTTTTCCATATCATGACGTGGAACGCTTTCATATCGGACGTGGAATGTTTTATTAACGTTGTAATGGAAAGAATCGCGTGACGTCCATGGCGTTCACGCTCACGTTGCGACAACATGTTGGCGTCATTTTCACGAAATTTATTAATGCGCGTCAGTTTGATTTGTTTATTGCATTTTCGGAGAAACTATTTTCGTATTTTTCCTGTCTATCGTTGCTTAATAATAAATTTAGATACAAATTTATCATTTGATAGTGGATATGTAATAAAAAGGTTATCAACTTTGTATGTGTATATATGCACTCGTTCTTTCGCGGATAATATTGAATCCTAAAGTCGCGCAATATTACCGCTGCAGAACTCGTGCATATATCCACATACAACGTTAATAATCTATAAATATCAGTTATCAGTGATAATGTCCTTTCCAAGTAAAACCGGAGCACTGAATAAGAAGACATTCACTCAACTAGGCCTTCCTGTATAACCCTTGGTCCAAGATGATAAAACTGAGTTTGGAGGCCAGTCTTAGAATACAGCCATTCCATTGGTCAATTCTAAGACTGAATTCAAAACAAGGGGGTCATACTGGTCTTACATTGCTCAAAAGAGTTTGACAGCTCAGACAGATAATAACAAACATTTCTGCAAACGTACTTTAAAAATTGGCCTGTAGATTTTGGAGAGAAGATTTCCCAAGTTTTCCATACAGCAGCAATGCAGAGAAAACTAATCCCGCCCACGACAGATTAAGATGTCTTTATACAGTTTTAGTGGCGGACCACCCAAGTAACATTTTTGTTCAATCATTTAAAATTCGGACCTGTGAGACAGGATATGACATTTGACCTTTTTTAAATTGATAATTCTTGTAGCCATGTTTTTTGACAAATTGGAATAAAATGAACACTTGATTTATGGTCACCAAAATTATTTCACAATTGAACCAATTGTGTAGGAGAACTGATGAAGTTTAGATATTGTCTTATATTTTAACTCTATTTTTGACAAGTAAGAATACCTTCAATGATTCTGAAAATGGGTCACCCATAAATTATATTGGAATAGGACCAGCAGGTTCAGACAAAAATAACCTTCGAAGTTTCCACTATATCCACATTAGAAAAAAGCCAGCATGCCATGTCAACCAGTTTCAATACTTTGTACAATCTATGCAGATGTTTTTACAAGACTGTTTTTAAAGGTTCATCTATAAGTAACCACGCCCTTGGTATCCATGTTTTTTAAAGAATCGTTAGCATTTTAAAATCTTTGTAGAAGGACAGCAAAGGAATATTAGTGTAACGAGATCAGTGGTTTAGGAGGTGTTGTTGTTCAAAGAGTTTTCTATTTTTAGCTCTAACAAGAGGAGCTGGTTTGAACAAATTTAGATGAGAACTTTCCAACAAGCTTCAACACTTTCCACCTAAACGTTTTAGAGGAGACAATGACACAACTTATAGACACTGTTTCCGCAGACGGACGACATACAGTGATCACATTGACTCACCTTGTGCTCTGATGAACTAAGAACCTATCATATTTTTGAGTTTTGAGACTGATATCAACCTTGGAGTCTGGTTTACTAGTACGCAAAATCAAGTCACAGGTAAGCTGTTAATATTTATAATTTTAATTAGAAATGTCCATATTTCAAAAGATAGCAAATGATTTATACCCAAGCTTTCTTATCACTACTAGCATTGTTGCCGTTGTATTGCCATAGAGTTGTACCAGCATCTAGAATAAAGACGTCGTCGGAATTTAGGCTGTCTTTACTCAATGGAACCTGCAAGTTCGTAGAAAAATATAACTTTTTATACCAATGTCTACCCCGTCCCACAGCAAAACATCTTCACCATAAAAATAACTGTTATCAACAAAATACATGTGAAAAGCAAATTCTTGACGTTTTAATAACGCTTATCAAAACGAGATAGTAATGATATATAACCTAGTGCCTTTGCATATTTGGAGTTTTGTTGCATTTCTAGACTGATTGCATTTTTGAAAGGGCCCCTATAATAATCACTCTACATATTGCGTATTTGAAAAGGTGTCCGGTCAAAATTGCAAAGAAATTGTTTACAGGAAACTCTTTTCTCACAATGGTAGATACCCATCAAAGAACGCAAACTCTGAGTGATGTTCAGTTTCGAAAACAGAAAAGTTATCATAAAGCCGAGTCTAATATGAAGACTGGATACTAACTTCTGTGACTGACGGGTCAGCTCCCTTTCCGGACACTTGCAACAACTTTTTTTTATATTTAATAGGTTCCGCGTGGCGGAAGCCACTTTCAGCGCCGCCCTCCATTGTACTGAAATAAGAAACCGGAAAAGTGGTGCGGTATTGGGACATGGTACACAACAAATTTTCCGAGACACAGAAACATGATAATACCAGATAAAGATCAAAAACAAGAGGGCCATTAACCCAAAAGCGCTCACCTGTGTACAAGGCTTCAAGTTTGTATAACGTAATGGTACAAGTACCGAGTTAGGTTTCTTCTAAGATAGCCTATATTATATACGTCACACACAGTTTTGAACTTAGGGCAATTTGAGTAATTATGGTAGAAAGTACAACTCTGATATCACATGCCAAATATCAAGGCTCTAACTATCATTGATTCAAAGAAGAAGATTTTCAAAGTTTCTTATGTATAAGCCTATCGTTAGTACATGTCACAAACAGGGGCGTGGCCATTTTTGACCTTGGGGCAATAATTTGGATAATGATGGTAGAGAATCACACCCTTATAATACATGCCAAATATCATAGCTCTAGAGAAACAGAAGTCTTATAGCTCAAAACCTTTCTAACAAAAAAGACCCATATGTTCAATGAACCGGAACAAGTTTGAAAGAGGGCTACCCAGAGATCATTTGTGTAAAGTTTCATCAAAATCCATTCAGTGGTTTTGGAGGAAATGTTGTTTAAAGAAACTGTTTATGAAAAGTGACCACCCCCTCTGGCGGATATGTATTTTAACGAATTGAAAACATGAACAGTATTCGTAGAAGGTCACATGAGGACAATGTGTTTGAAATTATTTTAAAATTGGGCTAAAAGTTTTTATACCAGAAGATTTTCTAAGTTTCTACTATGTCCATATAGGGAGAAGGGACCACGCCCTCTGACGTCCATGTCTTGACGTATCAAAATAATCTGAACAATCATGATAGAGGGTCACACACGGCCCATTTGCGTAAAATTATTTTAAAATCGGGCTAGCAGTTTCACACAAGAAGATTTTTAAATTTCCAATATGCATATACATGTATAAGGAAAAGTGACCACACACCCTGGCGGCCATGTGTTTTTTTTTTACAAATTGGAATAATTTGAATAATCTTGGTAGAGGGTCACACACAAGGACCATTTGTTTCAAATTATTCTAAAATCGGGCTAGCAGTTTCACACAAGAAGATTTTTTAGAGTTTCCTCTATATATATGGAAAAGTGACCACGCCCTCTGGCGGCCACGTTTTTTGAGGAATCAAAATAATTTGAACAATCTGGTAGAGGGTCACACAAGGACCATTTGTGTAAAATCATTTTCAAATCGGGCCAGCAGTTTCACTCATGATGATTTTTTAATTTTCCACTATCAACATATAGGGAAAAGTGACCACGCCCCCTGGCTGTCATGTTTTTTGACAAATCGGTATATTTGAACAATCTTGGTAGAGGGTGACATAAGGTCAATTTGCGTGAAATTATTTCAAAATCGGTCCAGTGGTTTATGAGAATATTTCGTTTGAAGTTTTTTTCCCTATTTTTAGCTCTGGTCCCTATGTGCAACAAAGCGGTACCGTTTGAACAACTATGGTAGAAGATTACCCAAGGAACAACCAGGCCAAGTTTCATTAAAATCCATTCAGTTGTTTTGGAGATGTCGTTTAAATAAAATTGTTGACGACAGACGACTTGACGGACAGACGCACGCACGCACGTACGGACGACGGGCACAGCGTGATCACAACAGCTCACCACGAGCACTTTTTGTTCAGGTGTGCCGAATAAATCGTTTTCTAGGAGAATAAAATTTATATTAATGCTAAATGGCAAATATTGCATTCATTTTTTGCATGATTTTTCAGTGATAACCTTATACAAAATTTACCATAATTTTATTGTAGCATCTTATTCTATCATTAATAATAACTAGTGGTTACACATACGGTGGGGAGTGTTTTCGGCATTTTAGCTAGTGTTAAATGTTCTTATATATTGTAGCTAGACTACAGTCCTAGCCAAGGACTACCCAGCTGACATGTATTTCCACTCGAGCATATAATAGGTATCATATTTACCTCCCCTGAATCACTGGCACCAGACCAGAAAGAAAATGCCTCTGTACATGTTATACTCTACCCCTAGGTAATATATAAGAACCATGGTCATGAACGGGAAAATGCACTAACCTATTTCAAGTTCGATGAATGAGTACTAAGCATATTGAACAAGCGGTAATTTATCTTCCATCGTGCACCAATCACACTGTCTCAATATATCATACTGCAGAGATACTTCGCATATTTTATGCTTTCGTCAACGTTACAGAAAAAAACTTGCGTGAACTTCTCTAATGAACATCCGGTCTAAAGGTCCCAGCGATGTGCGCATATACTTCGCATATTTTATGCTTTCGTCAACGTTACAGAAAAAAACTTGCGTGAACTTCTCTAATGAATATCCGGTCTAAAGGTCCCAGCGATGTGCGCATGCGCGGATGCGCAGGCTGGTCTGGATCCATGCTGGTCGCAAATGCACTATATTGATTTTCTCATGGCGCGGCTCAACTTACTTGTGAGCTCTTCGAACCAATCCAATAATTGACGTCGTACTTCAGGTGGTCAGCAGAAGTTCCTTCTATATAGCTCTGAAGGCGACAAAAGTAAAGTGAAATTTGCTCATAAATTAAGACGTCAAGCAAGTTATGCGTATTACTTGTTATATATTTCATACAAAAATATTGCGAATTATAATACCCGTTACCACATGCACCATACAGAAATAAAATACACCAGTGCTAGTACATATAAAAAAAAATCCTTGTTCCCACAAACGGGCCATTGACGGAATGTTAGACGGAAAGAAACAAAGTACCATGCCCTCGGAAAACAGGGTACCATGTCCTTGGAAACAGGGTACCATGCCCACAGACTATTGCAGTATATTTGCGACTATTTTTTTTAAATCAACAACAAAAAACAAATAACTGATTGACAGTTGGTTGCAAAAAAATAGTAGTAATAATAAGAGGTAAACTATGGAATGAAATTAAAATACTGTTCGTAATTTAATGCATTTACATGTACATGAGTGGGCGAGAACAAATAAATAACTTTGAAAAACATGTGGCGTACTTACATTTAGGATGATGTATGAATCACCGTTGTAAAACTTTCCGTAGTCTTCCTTGGGCCACTCTGTGACTGTGAAGTTCTAGAAAATACAAAGAAATTTGCCACTACAGTTTGTGGTCATTTTGAAGATTATATGTCCCTTCACAGAAAAGACCGATTAACTAAAAAAAATCCAAAATATTCCATTAATGTGCTACTGATCACCCCAGACAGCTTTTTTCAAGAGCAGACGACAAGCATATTTTGTAAGAGAATCAACGTACCACAATTCTCCAGATGTGAAGCCCAGGCTGCTTTCCTGCATTTTTCCATCCTGGCTCACCCAGGACGGACGCTTCTGCAAGACAGTACATGAATAATACATATGTATGGACCATATTGCTGCCCTTCCAGTTATATTTCTTTGCTTTTCTCAGACCTGAAAATACACCAACAAAGCTTTAATCTAATTCGGGCAGTGATTTAGATTCTATAGCAAAATCATTAATGTTCGTAGGGGACACAGATCCGTGAGTAGTAAAGACACCTTTTTGGAGGCAAATAAACCGGTGCCATCTTGGATGACCTTGCTAGTACTCATAGTAGCTCGTTTACAAAAAAAAGATAAAGTAAGAATATATGTGCGGCAGTCAGATTTGATTCCCTATTTATGAAATAAGGCAAAGCGTCATTTCCTATTACTGGCTTTAAAATATTTATGGCAATTTTTTTCCGATGTCTTTCCTATGTTTTATCTTTTAAAAGGAAAAAGTTATTTTTTCAACTTACTGGAAAGCTCTCTTGCATGATTTTTGAGTGATAACTAATTTTCAACAATCAAATGAAGTTTTGTATTTATGCGTAGAGAAGTAATTCCTGTCCGCTTGGGGCGGGCAACACTTTTTAAATCCACCACCAAGTGTGAAAGTATACTTGCGTTACCGTAAAGCTCGATTCTCGAGTTCGTTATAAAATGATCTCACTATGTTATATGTAGGCCTATACTTCCGAGAAAATCTCATTTTCTATATAATATAAATAGAACATGAAGTTATTCTAAAATCAAATCCATAACGATCACATTTATATGATTTCGCAGTATTTAACTTCAGGGAAAACAATTTAATATATTAATAATATAACTTCCGGTCAAAACAATATGTCGGGGATTTTTTCAAGGACAAAGAGAAACTAACAAAAACGTAAAGTTTTAAGTGAAGCTGGACTATTTTCAGGACAATTACTGACACAGAGTCATCTATATGAGCATTGATACGAGATGAATGTGTTATTAGATGACATTCTATCAGACAAATATACCTATGCTATTATAACCTATTATTTACCTGTGATCAATAAACACTAATAATTGGGCAATCGTAAACGAAACCAATCCTCACCGGGCCAAAACTCTGTCAACAAGAAACATAAACCGATAATATTTCCAAACGTTCAAAGTATTGATAGTGAGGGTGGAGATTTAAACGGGTGAAGATTTAAAAGTCGTTACCCCTCCCTCATTAATATACACTATGGCAAAGTTCAGTCAGGAGTATCTTAGAGAATTGGGTTCGCAACTGGCACCCATACTGATAAAAGAGTTGAAAGCTCAGCTCAGAGATGAAATTATCAACGGGATCAAATGGGATCCAGATTAGAGACAAAGGTCCACAACCCAGAGAAATTGCATAGTTTGACAGCTGTCAAATACTGTAACATTTGTTTACAAATACATAACATTTGTTTACAAATACAGAATATTAACATAGCGTATATATCTATAGCTACATGCTTCACTACAATATCTAATTTATTACGTATATTGTATAGCATAGCAGACGAAATTGAAATCGATGTATATTTGTTACATATAATACACTTTTCATGAACAAGAGTCAAAACATTAATAGTTTACGTTGATGTATATGTTCTGGCCAAGATTAGGTACCTGGTGTATCCAACGGGGAGCAACATTTGCTCATAAAAATATCGCTATTAAACCATGTTTAAGTCTGGAAGGTTTTCGACCGACCTAGTTTGAGCCCATATGGCAAGAAAATATAGACATACCCTACATGAACGTGTAGTAATGAGTCTGACCAAGATTAGCTACCTGGATAGATCTAGCTTTTAAGGAGAGGTCATAGAAGGTGACTTTGAAAACTTGGAATATTTCATTATTATGACCATATTTGGAAGGTTTTCAACCTAGTTTGAGCCCCTACCATCTGAACATATTATACATGTAAATGAATGTATATATCCTGGATAATTTTGAAATCTGGAGTAGCTCTAGAGGCTATGGAGTAGGTCATACATTGATGACTACATTACGACTTCTAACCTCTAGCTCCACCTAAAACAAAATGGTGATAAGAGGAGCTGTCGACATTTCCGCGGTGCAGCTTTCAGCGGTTTCAAAGTGTAAACAGCTGAGTAAAATTTCCATTTTACGTTAAAGAAAAAGAAAGAAAGTTTGCCTGTCCCACAAGTAAGATCAAAATATCTTTTACAAAATATCTTTTACTCAGGAACACCATGTCTTAAATCTTCAATCTCGGCTAAGCCAACTCGTGACAATGTTGCATATTATGCACTGACGTGACAGATACTTCTATCTTACACTACAACAACCAAATAAACAAACACATTTAGGTCAGTGGTTGAAAAATATGTAGGGTAAACCCGTAATACCCCAGTCACACATACGGCGCGGATAGCTACGTCTAGCTACGGACAGAAACGTAGTAGTCCGTATCGATCCGTACCTGAGCCGTGCCTCAGAGTAGTCATTCGTATTAATCCGTACCAAAACGTGATCAAAACGTATTCAAAACTTATTCCAAACTTGCAAGTTTCTCCAGCTTTTGAACATGCACAAAAGTTTGAGCGAACCGTAGCCATTTGAGCGTGACTTTAGTCCAACTTGGCTGAAACTTATTCATCCGTAGTTGAACGTACTTAAACGTAGTTATCCGTGCTGTTACGTACCTCGCCGGAGCTGAACGTAGTTATCCGAGGCTGCTCGTACTTAAGCATAGTTCAACGTAGTTTATCACAGACCCGTCCGTGCGCTGGGCAAGTTGCAAGGCGCAGTAAAACGTAATTCAACGTAGTACCTCGTACCTATCCGTACTTAATCGCGTCCTGTATTGTTTTGTTTGTTTCCTGTTTCTCACCATTTTTCCCGTACTAAGACGTACTGCTCCGTAGTTATACACCCACAGACTAATCCTATCCGCACCGTACCTCAACGCACGGACATATCCGTATGTGTGACTGTAGCTTAAGAGTTAATGAGACGTAAACTGATTGGATGAAAAGGATATGTTTACAAACCATAAAACTTGTGTCAAAATCAAGCAATCCAATATTTCTTATGAAATTTGGAATATTTTACACGTGTCTGGCTGAATGCTTGACTTTTCATTCTCTCTTTAGAACAATAAAGGTATCAGTGGGCATTTTGCCTCTAAATGCCATTCAACAAAGGGGGTATGTTTGTCTGAAGAAAAATCGTAAGAAAATGGATTGGATAAGCCTGTATAAAATTGCTGGTTTTATGTCTGAAATGCTGTCTTATTGAAAAATCATTTCTCAATTTTGTGGTATGTGACAGGACCATTTCTTATAATGGACGTTAATGGAAAAGACAACAGCAGTGTCTGATTATTACATTTAGGGTAATGCAACAGAGTTAACGTACATTCACGTAGAATAAAAAATAAATAAAGATCAATAACTTTTGCACTAGAAACATTGTTCTCGTATGAAATGTTTCCCTTGGCTTTGTCCAACTAGGAGTAAGTGTGATTTTTGCAAGAATTGATTTACGTAGTCTTTTTACATTCAAAGAAAACTGGAATACGTAAGAATGTACAAAATGGATATACGTGTGTATTGTAGTTAGTAACTCACAATTTCGACTTAGTAACTCTAAATACACCTTTCACTTATGCTCTTCCGTAATTATCCGACAGATGACATATGCCAAAATTAATTTTGATTTATAAATCTCGGCAATTTCCCAATACTGTATTTGAAACCAATACCTATATGCGTTGAAAAACAATGCTTGAAATTTATGCTAAATCTGTAATACCGTCATCTATCATACAATGCGGACACTATATCAGCCTTTAAATATAATTTAAAACAAAAATTCAAACCGCCCAAGGTTCCTTATTTTTACCTTTCTGGTGACAGATTTTCTCAAATCCATCATGCAAGAATACGTATCAAATGTAGTAATCTTAATTCAGACTTATTTTACAACCATTTACGTGACGATCAAATGTGTTACTGTGGATATACTACAGAAGACGCGGAACATTTATTTTTAAGATGTCCGTTCTTTTCCCAACAACGTCAATAGTTATTCATTGATACCCGTCAGTACCGTTCCTTAAATGTCAAATAATTGTTTTGATTCGATAACTTATCACAAAAAATCATGGCATCATTTTTGGTCATGTACAAGGTTATATTAAGAAAAGTAAACGTTTTAACTGAATCGAAATTTACCGAATTAATTCTTCCCAGCCGCTGTGCTTGTAACCCGAGTTTTGGGAAAACGAACCTTCAATTAATGTAGGGTGTGGAACGGCGAGCAAATACCTCTTTCTGCTTTTTCAGCTTTTCTTGTTATTTTCTTTTCATTTTTTCTTTTTCTTTTTGTTGTTGTTTTTATGCGTGTGTGTATCTCCCACTCTCTATTGCTGTTTTTTTTCTTTTGTTGTTTTGATTAAAAATTGTTTACACTCAGTAAGTTCTTACTTTATAAATGTATTTTTTAATCTCTTGCTTTAGTAAATTCTTTTTGTTGTTTCTTGTTTTTTCTCTTCTGCACATGGATTAAATGTTACTCATACATAACATAACATAACATAACATATAGTTTATTCGACATAAAATTGTCATTCAATTCATAGTCGATAATCAATTCCAGTACAGAGTATGAAGCGTGAGAATTTTACCCAGAGAAATATTGTACACCTTAACAAGTACAAAGTGTGAAAAATTTGACATTATTCTAATAGCCGTTAATAAAACATTATTAGAAGTATCAATATTTGAGACACATTTGTCTCGTATAAAACGCTACTAGTAAGTGTAATGACAGTGTAGAAAAAGAAACGTACATTGTGTAAAAATTGTTTTGAAAAATGAATAAATGAACGAATATCAATATTTGAGACACATTTACCTCGGATACAGCGCTACTAGGAAATAAATGTGGTGACAATGTTAAAAAAAGTACATTGCATAAAAATTGTTTTGAACAATGAGTAAATGAATGAATAGGCAAAACATATACTTATTCAAAAATGGCAATTGCATAGAATATATAAAATGGATTCGCAATGAAAATGCAAAATCACAATCTTTCTTTTAATGCATAGTACAAATATTTTGCTAGATTGATCAGTACTTTATTATTTGTAGCGGACATGAGGGTTTCAAATTTCTGTAGCGTAGGCCACCTACAAAAATACGGCTTGAAAAATTTTCGACGCAACTGATAGTATTTTGGACAAACTAATAAAAAATGGTATTCGTCCTCTATCAAATTCATAGAACAGTTTCGGCACTTTCTTTCTTCTCTTTGGACATTTTCATGCCTACCTTTTTCTATTTCCAAATTATGAGATGACAAACGGAATTTACTTAGCGCTATTCTATATTTACATACATTACGACCTATGAACTGAATATTTTGTTACGTAACTTTGTTAGGGAAGTTGGTAAAACTTGTAGTCTCACCCGTTTACTTTAAAGAAGTTACATGTTCCTTCTTCCCTATTTACTCTATTGTGCACTTACATTTGTATTATGTTACATGTTTTCAAAGGCAATAAAATATTATAAATCAAAATCAAATCAAATCAGGAGAAACCAACACTAACAGGTTTGTATCGGTACAGAATCCAGGAACACTGGTTAGGTTAACTGCCCACCGTTACATGACTGAAATACTGTTGAAAACGGCGTTAAACCCAAAACAAACAAACAAACACTACGAGAGTCCTGCAAAAAGTTTTGTCACTGGGTTCGGATTTCTTAAGCGCTATGTTTTATCAAGAAAACAAATATTAGAAACAAACACTACGAGAGTCCTGCAAAAAGTTTTGTCACTGGGTTCGGATTTCTTAAGCGCTATGTTTTATCAAGAAAACAAATATTAGAAACTTTCAAATTATTCCCCCTTTACCGAAATACATTTTTAACCTTTTTACCCAATCGCCAAAAACAAAACAAAAATAGTCTTCTTTTGGTATCTGTTGGAGACACTGACAGATGGCGCTGGTGGACGAGAACTTCTGACTTATATTTCTTTCCGGAAAGCATTTTCTTAAGCCTTGGAAATCAAATAAGTCACAGAGACTCAGGTCAGGTAAATAAGGCGGATGGTTTACCACTTCCACTTTTATCTTTTCGCTTCCATTGCTTATTATGGCTCAAGCATGTGCACCTAAGTTTCGTCACCTGTTAGCAGGTAAGAAATAACCCGACTATCACAGCCTTTGTATGTTTTCAAAAGTTCCCGGGCACATTTAAGGCGTTGTTTCTTTTGCTCCTTTGTGAACAAATGAGAGACTACCTTTCTTAGGTCAAAACGCTTTTTCAGAATTGTTTACACACTGCCTTTTGATATGCCAAACCGAAGTCCATATATACCACACAATTCATCAAACATCTTCTTTCAATCCGTATTAAGCCTAATGCGGCATTTAGATAGCTATGAATTTCAGTCTTTTCGTCCATTTCACAAAGTGACAAGTCAATAGGTCAGTGTATAATTATGTCTGCATGTATTTCAATTTAAGATAACTCGGTCGTTTGAAAAGCAATTTGCACAAATTGAACAGATGTCGTTAGCTATAGGACACGCCATTCAAGTACAATGAAGCGTTTTAAAAAATACTTGGGATAAAACTAAGGAAGCCAATTAGTGACAGAACTTTGTGCAGGACCCTCAAAATGACAGGTAAATAATAACATTTGATTCTATTCATGGCAAATATGTTTTGTCTGGTTCTGAGCATTTGTTGCTGTCACCTTGACTAAAAAGAAATAAATGTAATACTGTATAATTATAAACAGCTGATGTTTATTTAGTTCCGCCATGTGCTTAGTTTGGCTCGAACCAGATGCCGACACTTTAACCTCAAGACGTCCACACTATTTAATGAACGGTTTGTTTCTAAATAAAATATAAAAAAAAACGTTGCATATCTGGCATACTGGCAGTGTTGCGGTATTCCCTGGCGCAGGCTCTGCAAAAATGAAATAAAATAAAGAACAATAATTTAAAGATCAAGTTATAATGAACGAAACCTAATTGTGACAAAAGGTAGCAACAATAGAAACAAAGCATTATCTGGTCTGATTTTGGTCCGATTTGTGTCATTTCTCCTCTCTCTCTCAGGTTTATGGGGAATCATGTATCAATTTATCAATTATTATAGGAGAATCGACACTATGAAATAGTTTACTTTTTTCAGCTGTTTATGCATTAGAAAGTAGCATTTTCAAAATTGCACCATGTAACAATTTTTTTTTCTATTTATTTTGCGTTCTGACAGTGTCCAGGCATTAATCTGACAACTCATACACATAACAAGGGTATGTGGATATATATATGTTATTTAATTATGGAAGTGATAGATAATCAGACTATTTCTATTTTAATCGAAGATAATGCGCCATTAAACAGAAATTTGCTCACTTAATATCGTCATTTAGTCATTTCTAACATTAATGGATTTGTTTTCATTTTAAGCATAATAAATTCAATTTCTTTTTCATAAAAATGTTTTATCTGCTAGAATAAACATAACTTTCACTAAATATATCATTTTTACAATTATAACATAGTTTTCAAAGATATTGTTACCTGAAACTATTCAGCAGTCATATATTTTTTGCCTTATTTTCTCTTTTTTGCTGCCACATTTATGACGGCACAACTTTTTTCCAGTCGCGTGCCCGGAAACAGATACATGGGAAATTACTATAATTCACTTCAATCTAGAATGGGGTATAGGTCTCTATATTTCTCATTATTTTTCTCACGGCGGCCCATATCCCCACAAATCATCATGTACTACATACTTACTTTTGCTGATGTTGGTCAGTTTCTTACACCACCCCTTTTTTTAATGAACTCAAGCCTGGGATCTGCTAGAAATGACCATAAACAGATAACATATCAAGAGTGCAGTGACTTACCTTTCATTTGGTACCATTTGACAACTTCACTAACTAAACTTTAATCAAGAAATAATTTGTATAACTTTCATATATGCCCATTTTTATCGAAATTTGGTCATACTTTTTAATTCTCATTAATATTCATAAATATGCTAATTAGTTAATTTACATAAGATAACTAGAAAGGAAAGGGCAATGGTTTAGGTACATTTTGATACTCTTTGGGTTCTTATATATCAAAGATTGACCAAGATACGATGACACAATGGATTTTCGTATTCAGGTGTCAATTTCTTACCCACCTCTTATAATTGAATTGGTATCTGCTAGATATGATGATCTTATGATTGATTGGTATCTTCTAGATATGACCATAAATAGATAAAATATCAAGCACACAGTGCTTTCATTACGTACCATTTGACTACTTTTGTATAACTTTCATATATGCCCATTTTTAGCGGAATTTAGTCTTACTTTTATATTCTCATTAATAATCATAAATATGCTAATTAGTTATTTTACAATCTATCATGCCAGTGTCCCCATACACTAAAAAGGTATTATAAACAAATGCACTGTTTTAATAGTTCCTGACAGATTTGGCAGCCTTATAGAATAAAATCTCAAAGATTTTGGTTATATTCAGCCATTCAGCTACTCTTGTACATAATAAAAACCAGTAGATCTTCCCAATAGAATAGTATCCTGTTCCAGATTATATAAATAATTTCAGGTTTGACCAGAAACTCAAGAGACCATGGAGACCTAGTATTTCATTTAAATTCATATCTAGTGTAAAAGATAAACCCATCAACAAATCTTATGCAGATAAATCCTTACACTATTTTTACATGAAAATATATTCCAATCTAGAATTTAATTCTAAGATTTCTGTATAAGAAACTACCAAGACGATGATTACAGCCGTAGAGACGAGGCACAAAGACGAGGATCGCCACAGACGAGGCTCATATACGAGGATACCTTGAAGATATATACGATTTTATTGTATCTGAAATTGTTATTTAGATAAATTGTTTTTGTCTTTTATTTCAGATTTTGTCCTGTCTTAATTTTCCTTGAAGTTTCAGTTATTAAATAACTCCACGTGCGTTCGAGAAGAACTCACGTCCTGGATTTGAGGCGTTTTTGGGAAGCAGACCCCGGCTGCGTTTTAATATGCTACTTAGCGCAATCAGCAGAGTAACTGAGTGTGCCACGATACGCTACCGGGAGTGACCTCTACAGGCTGGTATTTTCGGACGCTGCTGAGCCTGAAAATAAAATCTGAAAAGTAGATCCCTCGGAAGCACCGAGAACAAGACAAACAGTGAAAATTGCAGACTCGGTTTGATTGAGTCTGTTCATGAGCAGTAATGGAAAATGCAACACTCATCTGAAATGCGCACTTTGAACAACCGTAGTACGATACTGATATATATCACATACGTCACACAGTGGTGACATCGTAGATATATGCTATAGTTTGCTCCATAGATTTTATAACACATCTATTCGAATAATACTTTTCAAACCGAGATCAGATTCTTGAAGAACGGCTGGTAATTCATACAGCTAAGGCAAAACAAAACCTGGATACCAAAAATAGTCGCCTTGCAAAAAATCGACCGAGGCAACTGAGGCAGAAAAAATCGACCGAGGCAGAGGAGGCAGAAAAATTGACCGAGGCAAGTGCCTCGGTTGCCACAATAGTCGCTACGGCCATGGTATTTAAGCAAGAATCTTGAAACCTCAGATTATTATTAATTAGCACATGACCTTTGCTTACACTAAGTATTATTTCCATTGACCCAGTAAAAGCTGCGTTTTCCCTTTGATTTGGTAAAAAGAATTGAAAATGCTTGTACATAATTAAAAAAAAGTATTTGATTAGAATTACCAAACTTCACATAATTATTTAATAGCACATGACCTTTACTCACATGTAACAGTATCACCATTGACATAGTAAACAGAAGTTTTCCCCTTGATTTGGTAAAAAAAAATTTTGACACTGTGCCCTTGATATTTTAACTATTTATAGTTATATCTAGCAGATACCAGGCTTGAGTTAAATCAAAAGTGGGTGGGGTAAGAAATTGACCCCTGAACACGAAAATCCATTGCGTCATCATATCTTGGTCAATTGTAGACATATAAAATCCCAAAGAGTATTCAAATGTTTCTTAAACTATTGCCCTTTCCTTTCTAGTTATTTATGAAAAATAACTAATTAGCATATTTATGATTATTAATGAGAATATAAAAGTAAGACCAAATTCCGCTAAAAATGGGCATATATGAAAGTTATACAAAAGTAGTCAAATGGTACGTAATAAAAGGTTAGACACTGTATGCTTGATATTTTATCTATTTATGGTCATATCTAGCAGATACCAATCAATCATAAGATCATCATATCTAGCAGATACCAATTCAATCATAAGAGGGTGGGTAAGAAATTGACACCTGAATACGAAAATCCATTGTGTCATCGTATCTTGGTCAATCTTTGATATATAAGAACCCAAAGAGTATCAAAATGTACCTAAACCATTGCCCTTTCCTTTCTAGTTATTTTATGTAAATTAACTAATTAGCATATTTATGAATATTAATGAGAATTTAAAAGTATGACCAAACTTCGATAAAAATGGGCATATATGAAAGTTATACAAATTATTTCTTGATTAAAAATTTAGTTAGTGAATTTGTCAAATGGTACCAAATGAAAGGTAAGACACTGCACTCTTGATATATTACCTGTTTATGGTCATATCTAGCAGATCCCAGGCTTGAGTTCATTCAAAAATGGGTGGTGTAAGAAACTGACCCCTGAACGCGAAAATCAATTGTTTCACCACCAAAGTCTTCTGAACATCAACAAAAGTAAGTATGTAGTACATGATGTAGAGATAGACCCTAACATTTTCATTGATAGAAATACGTTAAATAAAGTATAGAAATTGATTTCCAAGTCCTTGAAATTAACAAAAATGATTTCACAAATGTGCAATGTATGATAATTTTGCTAATATCAATAACAGAAATTTTAAGATTTAATTCAAAGTTGTGATCAGCAAAGAACGTCAACTCTTGCCTTGGGCTAGTACTTTAAAGCAGAGATATCTATTAGTTTACTTCCCTTGCAATTACACAATAGAGTAGAAAACGAAAACGGTTTAAAACACAATATTATACATTTTTGCACAACAAAATCGTTTAGGATTTATTAATATGTGTTTGATTTACCCCTGAACCACTGGTTCCTATGATTTTGTCAACTTACTTATGGTAAAAATTAACTTTTAACAAGCCGATAATAAAATGAAATACCAGTAAGTATTTTATAGTGCAGATAATACAGTTTTGCTTGTATCGAAGTGTCACAATAGAAGCACTTTTGTATACAGAATACCTGGTAGGATTAGTAAAGGTGCAATTATATTGATCTCTTTTTCCTATGCCTACATGATGATTTGTGGGGATATGGGCCGCCGTGAGAAAAATAATGAGAAATATAGAGACCTATACCCCATTCTATCGTAATTTCCCATGTATCTGTTTCCGGGCACGCGACTGGAAAAAAGTTGTGCCGTCATAAATGTGGCAGCTAAATAGAAAATAAGGCAAAAAATGTATGACTGCTGAATAGTTACAGGTAACAACATCTTTGAAAACTATGTTATAATTGTAAAAATGATATATTTAGTGAAAGTTATGTTTATTCTAGCAGATAAAACATTTTTATGAAAAAGAAATTGAATTCATTATGCTTAAAATGAAAACAAATCCATTAATGTTAGAAATGACTAAATGACGATATTAAGTGAGCAAATTTCTGTTTAATGGCGCATTATCTTCGATTAAAATAGAAATAGTCTGATTATCTATCACTTCCATAATTAAATAATATATATATATCCATATACCCTTGTTATGTGTATGAGTTGTCAGATTAATGCCTCGACACTGTGGTCAGAACGCAAAATAAATAGAAAAAAATTGTTACATGGTGCAATTTTGAAAATGCTACTTTCTAATGCATAAACAGCTGAAAAAAGTAAACTATTTCATAGTGCCGATTCTCCTATTATAATTGATAAATTGATACATGATTCCCCATAAACCTGAGTTAGAGATATCTCCGGAAGGAATCATCAGAAACTTTCTCTTTTCTTGTTTTAGTCCAGCATAATAGGTGGTCTATGGTGTCATGATCGTTTAACGTCTACAATATATTAACGTTTTACATAAGGAACTTTAAAGTACTAAAACCTACACATTGAGTCATTGAAATGAACAGGGTTTGGCCACTAATCACATCCCTGAAGTTTTAAAGATAGATGATGAGCAAGATTATGTTTGAAACCTCTAAAACATGTACCAATACTATTTTTTTTAATCATATAACTTCATGTCGAACTGCTATTTAACCGTACATGAAATGATATTGCGACAAAGTATATGCAAACTCTAGCAAAAACATTCGTAGTCAGGATTAAGTCTTGCAAAATCCTAGGAAAAAAATAAATCCAGCAATTACAAGGTTTGCTGTTTAGTCGTATTCATATGATTTCTTTACTCTTTATACCTGTTTACCAAATAATCTAAAGAATGACAAAGGAACTGTTTTAATTAAACGCATATTTTGTGCAGTTAATTTCAGTTAAGCCTTTTCTGCTTGTAACATTGTTAAACAGTTTCCATGTGAATCTGTGAGGCAGTTTTTAAAACCCTCTCCATCTTATTGAACAACATTGATTTCGGTTATGAAATGCAGTTTTTCGAGAGGTAATTAGTATTCCTGAGAACTATTTCTGCCTAGCTTGTCTCAGATGTGTCAGGTGTGGTTACTATATCAACAATGATTCACCCATTCTTGATGATGTTTTCAAATACGGACACTCGTTGCTCGTATAGTTGATATTTTTATGCCGGGGGGTGCAGTTATTAAATAGAACTAACAATTTTAAGAGTACAATACTGAATCGCTTGCGATTGACATCTCTCCATATCTGTTTTAAAATTGATATAAGGTTCATGTAAAGCGTTTGAGACCACCCCTTAGGTAAATTTTCATTTTGGAAATTATACCGGACAGACTCATAATATTCATAACATACATATACGGAGTTGTTCAGAAGAAGTAAAAAATACTTTCTATAGAGGTTACCTTGTTTGGTAATATGTATTTTGTCTTACAAAACATGCACTTCAGCTGTCCACATAATATTTTGTACAAAATATCAAACTTCCTTTTCAAACATATTTTTTTTCTAAGTTTGTTTTTGTTGTGTGTCTTACATACTTATCTAGGTACTCCGGGAAATGAAAAATAGTTTACTTTTATATTTGTTGAAATACTGCAGTTTTTTGTCAATTTGACAGCTCTACTTTCACTTTCATTTTGCAATTTTTGCATTTTTTTAAAATGTACATGGTTTGTAATACTATCAACTGCCGGAGTACCTGGACAATTATGTTAGACACACAATGATTATAAAAGTAATGACAAAATATTTTTGAAAAAGAAGCTTGATATCTTCTACAAAACAGAACATGAACAGTCAAAGCACATGTGATATAAGACAAAATGTGTTGTTCAAAATGAAATAACCTGTCTTGAAAGTTTCTTCTACTTATTATGTACATTTTGGTGTATTCTTTATGATAGACCAAGGCATATGTGGCTTAAAAAAAACAAAAAAAATTACACGAGGCGTTGTTTCAAAAGACTTTACATGAACCTTACAGTTTAAAGTTTTTTTCTCTATTTAGACGGGGAGTGGGAATGTTCCCGTATAAAGTTTTGAAATTGATCAGCCCAGGTCAGTATCTGAATACCTGGTTTGTCGCGCACAATAGCTTTGTAGGTCATGTTGTCTGTCAGTTATATCCGACGTTAAATATTAAAACATTTTCCTTTAGCTTTATATAATCGTCAATGCAGCTTTGCAAGAGCGACTTTCAAGAATTCAATGAACGTTACAATATGTTTTTAGCCCACCATCATCAGATGGTGGGCTATTCAAATCACTCTGCGTCCGTGGTCCGTCCGTCCGTCCGTCCGTCAGTCCGTCCGTTAACAATTTCTCGTTATCGTATCTCCTCAGAAACTACTGGGGGGATTTTGACCAAACTTTGTCAGAATGATTTCTTGGTACCCTAGTTGTGTCCCACTGAAAACCAGACTGGTTCAACAATTCTTGAGTGAGTTATGGCCCTTTGTTTATTTCTATAATTTACATAGATTTATATAGGGAAAAACTATGAAAATCTTATAGTCCAAATCCACAGAGCCTAGGGCTTTGATATTTGATTTGAAGCATCCTCTAGTGGTCCTCTACCAAGATGATTCAAATTATTTCCCTGGGGTCAAATATGGCCCCGCCCCGGGGGTCACATGGTTTATATAGACTTATATAGGGAAAAACTTTGAAAAGCCTCTTGTCCAACACGACAGGGCCTAGGGCTTTGATATTTTGTATGTGACATCATCTAGTGGTCTTCTACTAAGATTGTTCAAATTATCCCCCTAGGGTCAAATATGGCCTGGCCCTGGGGGTCATATGGTTTACATAGACTTATATAGGGAAAAACTTTGAAAATCTTCTTGTCCAAACCACAAAGCCTAGGGCTTTGATATTTGTAATGTAGCATCATCTAGTGGTTCTCTACTAAGTTTGTTCAAATTATCCCCCTAGGGTCAAATATGGCCCCGCCCTGGGGTCACATGGTTCATATAGACTTATATAGGGAAAAGCTTTTTTTCTTGTCAATAACCTACAACATTCAAATTTGGACCACATGTATAGTTTTGAGTGGCAAGATGAACCTTGACATGAGTTGACCTTGATTTTGACCTAGTGACCTACTTTCACATTTCTGTAGCCTCAGCCTTCAAATTTGGACCACATGCATAGTTTTGTGCACCGGAAAAAAACTTTGACCTAGTGACCTAATTTCGCATTTTTGAATGTACAGGCTTCAGATTTAGACCACATGCATAGTTTCGTGTTACGAAATGAAATTTGACCTTGATTTTGACCTAGTGACCTACTTTCACATTTCTCAAGCTACAGCCTTCAAATTTGGACCACATGCATAGTTTTGTGTATCGAAAAAAACTTTGACCTTGACATTGACCTAGTGACCTACTTTCACATTTTTGTAGGTACAGGTTTCAAATTTGGACCACGTGGATAGTTTCGTGTTCCAAAATGAAATTTGACCTTGATTTTGACCTAGTGACCTATTTTCACATTTCTCAAGCTACAGCCTTCAGATTTGGACCACATGCATAGTTTTGTGCACTGGAAAAACTTTGACCTTGACATTGACCTAGTGACCTACTTTCACATTTTCGAAAGTACAGGCTTCAAATTTGGACCACATGAATAGTTTCATGTTCCGAAATGAAATTTGACCTTGATTTTGACCTAGTGACCTACTTTCACATTTCTCAAGCTACAGCCTTCAAATTTGGACCACATGCATAATTTTGTGTATCGAAAAAACTTTGACCTTGACATTGACCTCGTGACCTACGTTCACATTTTTGAAGGTACAGGCTTTAAATTTGGAATTTGTTCTGAATTGAAATTTGACATTGATTTTTACCTAGTACCTGCTTTCACATTTCTCAAGCTGCAGCCTCCAGATTTGAAGCACATGCATAATTTTGTATACTGAAATGAACTTTGACCTTGAAATTGATCTTATGACCTACTTTCACATTTCTCAAGCTACAGCTTTCAAATTTGGACCACATGCATGGACCACATGCACAGTGTTGTGTACCGAAATGAAATTTGACCTTGAGCTAATCTTGAAATTGGAACATTCAAAAATGGCTCAATGGTGGGCGCCAAGATCACTCTGTGATCTCTTGTTAGAAGAAGTACCGCTATTATCAACTGCGAGAATATTCTACTAAATGTCACTATCGTAATTCAGAGACTTGTGTATGTTTTTATTTTTTTGTGAAGTTTAATAGCAATTTAAAAACACTTCTGTACAAAGTGTATCAAAACAGTAATCATTTATCAAATTCAATAGAAATTTTCCCAGATGTATTTGGTAAAATGATCAAATGTTTATTATATGTGGTTCTGACCTGCTTATTTGGGCATACAGTACAATCTCTCTAGAGCGGCCCTCTCTTAAAAAAAAAAACCCTCTCTGCAACAACATCATCAAAATTTCCCTAAGCTGATGTATACTGCATTGGTGTTCAGTTCTTTGTCAGCCGGATGCTACAATTTAATCTCTTATCGTGTCTAACGAAAGAGGTGCATGACGCCATGATAAGTAGTTCTTAAAACCCACTGGCTCTGTTTTGTTGAAACGTTGCATTACCATGAATCAGAGTATATCACACACACATATCGGATCTGTTGAGAAATACTTTCAGTTGCAGAGAAGAAATTATGAAAATGAAATGATTGCTTTGCTCCAGTTATGACAACATTATACCACTTGCCCCTGATGCCCTTCCTTCTGCAATTAGCTGAACGTAATTGCGGAAAGCCAATGTTAAACTCAGAACGTTTTAAACGCAGGGGTAGTAAATAAAACTGTGCGTAGATAATTTTGTTATTTTGTTAAAACACTATCAGTGTTGATGTCAAGTTTGAATGAATATAATAACCAGCAATTTTGAGTAATTCAGAAGACTATCATGAATTTAACACTTACATTAAGTTAAAAAAAAACTGTTAACATTCTACAGGCATAATTGTTTGATCATGCTTAAATCTCATCCGGAAAAACTTGCAAACTGTGCATGTAATTTGCACACAACCTTATAATAAGGGCTTAGAGGACGGATTACACCAAACCGGAAGTGACTACTCAGTGTTACATGTGAAGAAGTCCAAAATGTAGTTCCATGCTATGGATGAAATCTGGTATAATGAGTGACATGAGGAGGTGACAGTTATTTTTTTTTTTTGCTTATGTTTATTGCTTATAGTATTGAGAATAGATCTAGACCATTTTCATTGTAAATTTCTTGGAATAAGTTTTATTCTTTGCGAAAAATGTCTACCTACGCGTAACTGCTAAACGGCTGTTTTCATGGGGGCATTTTTAGAGGGTGATGTTTCTCAGAACAGATTGTTTTTCTTATATTCAACATAACATGTCAATATTTTTCTATTTTTGATAAGAAGACATGTTATACTAAATGACCATATATGGTTTTCATATCATTGAAATGCTCTAAAGTGCTGAAAATGAGGTCTGAATGTTTTGTTATTAATATGAAATAAATAAGGAATTGAATTGGTAGAATGTAACCTAGACAGCTGTTTGTGCCTACATTGATTTGTACTGCATTTTCCCCATATTCTTTTCCTTCTACGTACCTATTTTAACTTTTGGAAATAATCATCTTTCAAATTCAACACAATAAGAACAGTCAAAAATAATTAATATAATTAATATAAGAGGTTAAAGCGACGTGTAAAAATGCATTGTAAAGTAAGTGGGCGGGGTACAAATTAAACAGTAAAAATGAATTAAGTATAATTGTTCTGAGAAAGTGTAACTATAAACATGTGTAATGTACCATTGGCTTGTTTAATGACATGATATCCAATATTGTAAGCAATTTTACTGATTTTTCAAACATTATTCAGCAGTATTATTTTTGAAATCGGTCGCCATACTGATGACGTCATTTTCGGTTCAAGTCGCGGTTTCCAGAAGAGATGCATACGTACTGTTTTTGTCTTAGACTAAGGAATAATTTGGTATATATGGCTATCTTTTTCAACCACTTTCGAGCGGGTTTACAAATGTCAGTGGACTATAATCTTTATTTTAAAACAAAATCTTATAATTATGTAACAAAGATGCCTGTAGTGTAAATTACAGCAGTTACATAGGGATGTAAAACTACTGTCAAACAGTTTTGAAAATCTTGAATATACCACGTATCATGCATTTGCCATTATACCATTAGCCAAAACTAATCCTTTGTTTATTCAAGACGCAATGTTTAAAAAATAATGGAAAAAATCAAGGACTTTTGAAGCAAATGGCGGCCATTTTTAAATTTAACAAAAATGGCTGAAATGACTTATAAAGTTGATAAAAAAAATTGACATTGTATCTGAGCTTAGAAGTATCATTAAAAAGAAGATTATTGTGCACACATATGCATTTAAACCTTTCTTCTTGAACATTTAGAAGGTACCTAAAGCAAAAAAAATGGCGGCCATTTTGTTTTTCAAGATGGCCGCCATAATATGACATGAAAATTTGAGGATGATACTTTTCTATCTCATAAGAGGTTATCCTTTCATATAAACCTACTTTCAGAAAATCCAGGAAAAATTAAAAGTCATTCACCATTCACAACCCACTACTAGCCAAATACTGACAGAAAGAACGCGGAAGTCGGGGTATCTATAGTCTTGGACAGTCCAGGCATATACGTCATCGAGCCGATGAGGTCGCTGGCATGAATTAACCCGAGCCGGTCGTTATCTCGGACACCGTTGGATAATGTCCGTTACATTCGGAATGGCTACAGCCGCGTATGTAATTGATATTATGAACGTTTTCTGACGCATATTATAGGATTATTAAGTATTGTTAAATACTATCGGATCATTGGGGATAGAAATAAACATACAAGACATTGATTCACGGAATAAATCATCTGTATAAGGTATATAGGCTTCGGTAGAGATCTCGGTTGTTCGTAGTGTTATGGTATTTGGATACTACACGATTTCGGGTATCCAAATAATATAAGAATGAGCGGTTGCTTGGTTGTTACAATATGCAATCAAAGCCTAAAAATGGGGGATAAACGATCGAAAGAAGCAATGATAGATCAGGCAAGGGTATGAATCTAGTGCCAATGTTTGCGCATATATTAGTAAACTGTATTTTTGTAAATTTCAGAAGTAAATACAGGGCTGTAGCTTGACTAATTTGTTTAATCTTAAATACCACATACCTCAATCTCCTCCCCTCAATAAAACTGTTACAAATCACTGCGCAAAATATTGCATCTATTTCGGACTCCTACTTACGAGGAAATGTTTAAACAAGAGGGCCAAGATGGCCCTAGGTCGCTCACCTGAGAAACACACCGTAACAGTGTAAACATGTTTGACCTAGTGAATTCATGAAAACAAATATTCTGGCCAATTTTTATTAGGATTGGACCAAAAATGTGGTCTCTTGAGTTTAAACAAGTATTTTCTTTGATATAATCTAATGACCTGGTTTTTTACCTCAGATGACCCATATTCAAACTTGACCTAGATCTTATCAAGGCAATCATTCTGACCAAAATTCATGAAGATCAATTGAAAAATACAGCCTCTATCGCATACACAAGGCATTTCTTTGATTTGACCTAGTGACCTAGTTTTTGAATCCAGATGATCCATATTCGAACTCGGCCAAAATTTGATCAAGGCAATCATTCTGACCAAATGTCATGAAGATCAACTGAAAAATACAGTTTCTATTACATACACAAGGTTTTTATTTGATTTGACCTAGTGACCTAGTTTTAAGCCCCAGTTAATACATATTCGAACCTAGCCTAGATTTTATCACCATAATTATTCTGACAAAATTTCATGAAGATCAATGGAAAAAAAACAGACTCAATCGCATACACAAGGTTTTTCTTTGATTTGACCTAGTGACCTAGTTTTTGACCCCAGCTGACCCATTTTCAAATCTTGCCTAGATTTGATCAAGGTAATCATTCTGACCAAAATTCATAAAGATCAATTGAAAAATACAGCCTCTATCGCATACACAAGGTTTTTCTTTGATTTGACCTAGTGACCTAGTTTTTGACCCAAGATGATCCATTTTCAAACATTGTCTAGATTTTATTAAGGTAATCATTCTGACAAAATTTTATGAAGATCAACTGAAAAATACAGCCTCTATCGCATACACAAGGTTTTTCTTTGATTTGACCTAGTGACGTAGTTTGTGAACCAAGATAACCTATTTTCGAAGCTGGTCTAGATTTTATTAAGGTAATCATTCTGACAAAATTTCATGAAGATCAATTGAAAAGTACAGCCTCTATCGCATACACAAGGTTTTTCTTTGATTTGACCTAGTGACCTAGTTTTGACCAAGTGACCAATTTTCGAACTTGGCCTAGATTTCATCAAGGTAATCATTCTGACAAAAGTTCATGAACATCAGTTGAAAAATACAGCCTCTATCGCACACACAAGCTAAATGTTGACAGACGACATACGACAGACGACAGACAGACGCCGGACATTGAGCGATCACAAAAACTCACCTGAGCAGCAGATGAGCTAAAAAAAATTAATAAGACCTCGATTATTCAATCGTTCAATTAAAATGTTCCACTTTTTAATGTTATTCATAAGCTAGTTCAGTGAGTGATAAAACATTCTGTTTCACATGCATATCTGAAACTATGGGATACGGTCAAAAAAATGTTTTATATTTACCTTATGCAGATTTTGGTATTCCTAATCATACAGCTTAGTAAATGTTACACAATGGTCATTTATATAATAATTTCTATGTAGTCGCGCACTTTAATTTCACTGTAAATGTTCACCGTGCTCAAATGTAGATGATACCATACTTGTTTATGTCAAAATAAGTTTTTCCACTATTGCAAAAAGTGCATGACAGATTAACATAATTTGATATCCTTTCATGTTCCTTTCATCATTCAGGCACGTCAAAGAAGAAATTTTAGTAATCTTCTAAAGATTTATCAGATATTATGGCGGTCAAAATATCTTTACTGTGTATAAATGACAGTATATTATATCAGATTCATCTGTATCATAATCGAAACATTGCGGCTAAGTGCAGAAAAAATGTATTTACAATACAATGGAAAAATTGGTTTTAAATGTAAAAAGCGAAATGAATGCCGCAAAGTAAGTATTTTGCGTTTCAGTTGCTTTGGTCACATTATTAAGTTATATGTACATAAGTTACAGTGTCATTGCATTTGTAAAACAAAATGAGATCAAAGCACTGAAAGTACTGGAGGATCGATGTCCCTGAACAACAAAGATTGTACACATTATGTGTAGATATCAGAGGAACATTTTCTAGTGTACAAATGTACACAAAGTTTGACGTTTAACCATATATGTGAACTTTAACTTTACTTTTGATGTAGGAACGCATGTGCTTGCCTTTTGCATTCAGTAATCATATTTCACCATCCTATGACGTATCACAGCAGTATCTTGAATGGTAACCAATAAGTAGATTTTAGCAAAACTGAACTGAAAATTCAAAGCTTGCACAACAGGTAATTTTAAGTTAAACGTACTTTTTGTGAAATCAATTAAATATTTATTTATTGTTTGTAAACAATATTATTGTTGAATATAACAATACAAACATATTAAAGCTATGTATAGCTTTTGACTTTCGTATATTGGGGGTGGGGGTTACACTATAATTTTCCTACATGGTGTAAGAAGCATTCTTACTTTGAAATATGGAGAGGATTTAGCAAAATATTGTAAAACTTGAAAATACAATATCAGAAGAATTCACAACAAATGTATACACATTATAATGACAAAGTGAAAATGTATGGTTATGACTACATGTATTTTCCTCCATCTACTTTATTTCAAGAAATTGAGACTCATGAAATTAATCCAAAAATTAAATTCTTCAACTAAATGCAAGTTTAAGAAATTACCTATGTAATTATTTTGAAATAGGATGAGAATATCATTTCTTCATAAATACTTTTTAGTCTGTTGTGCAGCATTTTCTAAACGTTTAGTTCTTTTGTCTAACTAGAAATACTTCAGTCACACTATACCGCCTCGGTAGCCTAGTGGTAAAACGTGAGGTCGTGGGTTCGATCCCCGTCCGCGTCATACCAAAGACGTAAAAAAATGGTACTAGTAGCTTCCTCGCATGGCACTCAGCATTAAGGGGATAGTGCTAGGACTGGTCAGCCAAATTGTTGAAAAAGACGTTAAACCCGAACACACACACACACACACACACACACACACTTCAGTCACACTGGTAAAAAAAAAAAACACTAAAATTGTGCCGTAAGAACATACAAATTGGACATTCTGTCTGTTTTTGGCAATCAGGAACAGAAAACAAAAGCACTTAACTGCAGTGCCACCTGCAAATTCAAAGGTTAACATTCACGCCAAGCTACATCAAAATCCAACCATGCATGCAGAAGAACATCAATCTGAAATTTGACCCAATACTGTGACCTTGACCTCTGAGATAGGAACATGGGGTTAATGCATGTCACATCTTCTCATTCAGGTAAACATTCATGCTAAATATAAACAAGATTGGTCCATGCATGTAATTTATTTATTTATTTTGTTGGGTTTAATGTCGCACCGACATGATTTTAGGTCATATAGCGACTTTCCAGCTTTAATGGTGGAGGAAGACCCCTGGTCCGGAAAAAATCGGACGGATGCACAGATTGACAGATGCACGCACAAACACCTACTCGCAAAAAAAAAGACTACGTCCATTTCTGTTATTCAGAAGCTGATTGTTTCTTTTATATTTTTGCTTAATCTGGAATTTACACATCATGTTCACCTAAAGTTTACTGGACCCAATGCTATTCTAAAATCTTGTCTCAAATCAAAATTTTGTTTGCACATAAGTATCAATATCTTTTGTAAATAACAGGTATCAGTAAGTTTATTCATGAAGAGAGCCGCATCATGAGAAAACAACATGAATCCTGACCAGACTGGGCGGATTCGTAGGCTGGTCTGGGTAAGTGGTGGTTGCAAACGAACTATGTTGGTTTTCTCATGGTGCGGCTCAAGAAATCTATTACTGGACGGCTAGAAAATCCCCTGGCTAGGCATCCAGTAACCGGACGGCTGGACACTTCCTTTAATATTTGCCGAATTTGCCATTGTATTTTCACCATTATGTTTCCTGTAACTTTCCATATAAACGGACAAGAAAAAAAGTAGGAGAGCAAACTTTTGAAATCATTGCCTGATTTTAAATATGAATGGGACGATTACTTGGTTTATTTGATCCAATTTGATTACTAGGTGAAACCGGTTTCAATTTTGCAAAACCACTAATCGCTCTCAAACAATAAAAATCATGAATAGTACTTTATCTTTATACATTTCTTTGACTCGCACATAGACCCGCAATATATTTCTGCTAAAACACAGTGAACATAGTCAATAGTCAATAATTTGCTTGTCATGATATGTTTAAAATAAAATACACCAAAATATGGCTTATTAATTATCACACTGCTTGCAAACGATAAAGTCTAAAAGTTCCTAATGTAATCAGCTGCTGGACGTACCTTTACACAGTCGTCAGGAAAGAAAACAGCATTTTAAATATGGCGGCCGATTTAACGGTTCGGTTCTATTCATACAAATAATTAATCGGTTTCAAAATTTTGAAATCCTCCCAGCCTTAATTTTAAAGATAAAATATGTCTCTCGGTGATCATATTGTCCTGTACGTGTTGTCTAGAGGTTCGGTATTTGGCCCCCTAGTCACTGCTAACTTTAATATTTTCGTACCGATGACAATTCATCTTTGTTATTTTTTCTCTTACTGTGATAATGTCTGAATACTGAATATGAAACATTACAGGTATATATTTCTTTCAGATTTTTAGATTTTAACAATTTTTTCAATGGATTTTCAAAGGTAACACAGCTTTGAAATATCGACAATTTTCATATTTTAGTATTCAAATATTTTTTAAATGAATAACTGTTTAAAATGACATTTTACACCAATAGCTGCAATGTGATGTTCAACATTTTAGAAAACTAGTAGTTAAACGTTCATAAATACATGTAAGTTGGGTGGTCAATTGTTTTACATAGACTTATTTGTTTCTGAAGCATTTACAAAGAAATTTGGACCACAAGTATAATGTTTGATACAAAGTTCAATACTCATCTTGTGTCTTTTTATGGTACAGCATATAATTTGGATCACGTGTATAACTTTTGATACAGATTTCAATACTCATCTTTGATAATCTTAACCACGGCCTGCTGACATACTTTCTTTTTTTAAGCTACAACAAAGAGATTTGGACCACCTTGTATTTTTGACAGATTTCAGTTGTTATCTTGAATAATCATTACCTTGACCTACTCAACTAGTTTTTGTTTTTGGAGCTTTAGCAAAAGAAATTTGTTCAAGCGAGCAATTAAACTCCGGTGAGCGATATAGGGCCGTCATGGCCTTCTTGTTTATCACAACTGTTAGGTAGCACCAGGCGGACTGAGTAACCGTCTTTTACTTTCTCTAACCTCCACGTATGGTCGTAATGTATCAATATTGAACGTTTGTCATGATGATGAATATAAATTTTTATGCTATCAATCAAAATATCAATATTAATACTGTACCTTTTTTTAAAGTTAAAATTTTAATACAGCTAGTATCTGTAATATATAATTTTATCATCAAGTAGCCGGATTTCTAGATCCGGAGTCTAGAGGTCTAGCGTTTGCCTTAACAAACATGACATAATTAATACATTTGAAAGGGCTTCATATATCGATCTCTATGTATTTTTCATTTATCTTCATTAATCTGATCACCTTTTACATACCAGATTCGATTTTCGTGCATGAACAGTTTCCTGTAAATTTCTTAAGAAAAATTATCCGACATCATTATTCTCTTTAAGAATCGTTAAAATTCACCTATTCAATGTTTTTGCTTTTGTGTGTGTGTGTGTGTGTGTGTGTGTTTTTTGTTGTTTTTTTTTGGTGGGTGTGGGGTGGGGTCTGTTGGCTATTTTGTTTCGTGTTTTACCTGTTGTTGGTGGTGAAGGCCTGCTTTAATGGAATCATGTATTTTATTCTTGACCATGCATGTAGCTAAATGCATTTCTGCGCCAATAAATGGTACGGCTTATGACAGAGCTTGTACATGTCTCCCGCAAAATGCGTAACTAATGCTGTAGAAACTATGATTTATTTGATTTTACACAGTTATAAATCTTATAAGTACAAATGTGTGTATGTCATTTGAATGAATCTATCTTTTTATTTTCATTACACATTTCTTAGGGATATTTGATATATATGATTATTTTTCCTTTTAAAGAAGTGGCTATTCCTACGGTCCCGTAAGAATAGCCTCACGGGCTATTCCTACGGCTCTCCCGTAAGAATAGTGAAATAGCCCACAGGTGGCTATTCCTACGGTTCTAAAGACAGTTTTGTATGTCCATATTGAATTGCATTGTACTGAATTAATTCAAATGGCATATTTTCGAACAAATTGTTTACTTTTCAGTATCACACCAAGAGACAGGAAGTGATTTCGAATAATGGAAAAGGCTAATTTATGTCTATGTGTAATATTGTTGTCATCGAATGATATATATGTATAGATATATGCAACAAATCAATCAATTCAATGAATGTAATGATAATAGTGTGAGTAATAAATATGTCATTATTTTAAGTTTACCATGTTTACATCATGTTTTGAATATCATGTTACACGTTGTATGTTCCCTTCATGTCTCGGTGATAAGACATATAAAAAAGGAGAAGATAAATAAAGACTGACAAAAGTAAACAATTTGTTCGAAAATATACCAGTTGAATTAATTCAGTACAATACAATACAAGATGGACATACAAAACTGTCTTTAGAGCCGTAGGAATAGCCACCTGAGGGCTATTTCACTATTCTTACGGAAGAGCCGTAGGAATAGCCTGTGAGGCTATTCTTACGGCAGTGGCTACGATTGGTACCGTAATCCTAGCCTCCGGTTCTAGGATTACGGAAGTTCCGTATTCCTAGACAACCCTATGAGGATAGGCTAGGATTACAGAAGTATTTAAGAGGCATCAAATATATGTTAGGTTATGCATAAACGACGTTGTAAACTTACTTATTTCACTATTATTTCATGCTATCTATCTGCTGTTTTGGGTTAGAATAATCTTAATGGCGGCGCGAGGAAATATTATAGAATTATCTATGTTTCGTATATACCTGCATTTTTTTTCATCAAATCAACACAAATGGTCTTTAATAAAATACAATATGGTTATAAATAAAAAATCAAGTATAGAATATTTTTGTAAACCTAACTTTGACACTCATATTTCTATAATATTTCCGCGCGCCACCATTATAGTGTTTAAGATTATACTAACCCAAAATGGCGGATAGATAACATGAAAAAATAAGGCAGGCATGAGAAATCGCTATTGTAATTAAGTGAAATAAGAAGTTTTCAGCATCATTTATGCATAACCTAATATATATTTGATGCCTCTTAAATACTTCCGTAATCCTAGTCTAACCTCATAGGGTTGTCTAGGAATACGGAACTTCCGTAATCCTAGAACCGGAGGCTAGGATTACGGTACCGTAATCGTAGCCACTGCCTATTCTTACGGGACCGTAGGAATAGCCACTTCCTATTACGAAACTACGGATTGCGAGAGTTTCCAATGACGCTTCTTCGGAGGGAATTTCTGAAAAATCTGTGAGGTAAAAATAAGTTTTCGAAAATTATACAATGTATACGTTAATTTGCAGATAAAAGAACTCTAACTTTCCATAGAAGGTATCATTCAGTAGCCCTGTATTTCATGTTTTCTGCTCTTAACTTCACTTTTGTTGTGTCTTGCCAAAGAAGTATAAAAATTATAGCTCTTTGGTCTTGCGAATCCAAGGCAAGGGAGACAATAGTGAATAGACAATGATTTATAGACTGAATAGTCCAAACTATATATTTACATGTTCATTTTACCTTCAATAGTCATTATCGAGCCAACTTCTGATTTACTTCTGTCTGTCACTCTGTGTGTGTTTGTCTGTCACAAATCCTGTTTAGTCCAAATAATTAGACATGAAAAAGTTGTCATTTGACATTCAACATTCAGTATTCTGACATTTTACTATCAAAGCCTTTTTCAACATCTTAACGCTTGGTACGAAAGAAGTGTAGCATAAATTCAATTTCTAACACATTATGAAGTTGGTAAACTTTATACAGGCTGGTGACGTAGAAGACATCAACCGCTACGCAACTACAAAGGGACACCAAGTATTTATAAATGCAGGAAGGCCTACAATACATATGTCAAAGACCTTGTCGCAGATGGCAGCAAGTCCAAAAAAGTCTACTCATTCATCAAGAGCAAGCGTTGCGACAGCAGTGGTGTTTCTCCACTCAAAGAATCTGGTCTAGCTCATAGCGACCCCAAGGTCAAAGCATCATTGCTAAACGACCAGTTCTGCAGTGTATTCACCAATGAGAACACTGGTGACCTTCCAGCTCTACAGGGTGATCCCAAACCAAAGATGCACACCTTCAGCATCCACGAGACAGGCGTCAGGAAACTGCTGCAGATGCTTGAACCTCATAAAGCATCGGGACCTGACTGTTTTCCAGCCCGTTTCTTGAAGGAGGTTGCACACTATATAGCGCCAGCACTTACATTGCTATTCCAAGCCTCACTAGAGCAAGGGAAAATCCCAAACCACTGGAAAATAGCCCACGTCACCCCTATCTTCAAGAAAGGGGACCGCAGCAGTCTGGCAAATTACTGACCAATCTCCCTGACCTCGATATGCTGCAAAACCATGGAGCACATAATACATTCTCATGTTATGTCACACCTTGACCGACATAAAATACTGACAGACCAACAACATGGATTCCGCAAGAGAAGATCTTGCGAGTCACAGCTGATACTCACTCTTCACGATCTCGCTTCAGGACTGGATGCAGGTGACCAAATAGATGCTGTCCTACTCGATTTCAGTAAGGCCTTCGATAAAGTGCCCCACAAGAGACTCATCTACAAACTTCATCACTACGGCATCCATGGTACAGTGCTTGACTGGATTACAAGTTTCCTATCAGGAAGAAGCCAACAAGTCCTGGTTGAAGGTCCATATGTCCCCCTCATCACCTGTGACCTCCGGGGTTCCCCAAGGCACTGTACTAGGTCCTCTCCTGTTCCTCTTGTACATTAACGACCTACCGGATAGAGTAAGATCAACAAGTCGTCTATTTGCTGATGACAGTCTCCTCTACAGGAAGATAAAATCTACTGAGGATGTCGCAATACTACAAGAGGATCTGGATCAACTGCAGCAGTGGGAACAGGACTGGCAAATGAGCTTCAACCCATCCAAGTGTGAAGTACTTCACATCATGAGGAAGAAGACTCCCATCCAGTTGCCATATACCATTCACGGCCATACCCTCACTGTAGCCAAGACAGGGAGGTACCTGGGTACGACACTATCAGAGGACCTTTCCTGGAAGCCCCATGTGGAAGCATCAACAAAAAAAGCCAACAACATGTATGCAGCCTTGCATTTCTTAGAAGGAACCTCACTAGTTGCCCAATGCAGATGAAAGCGATGGCCTACAAGTCACTCGTCCGCCCAATCTTAGAGTATGCCTCAACCGTATGGGATCCACATACCCAGGTTTGCATCCAGCAACTAGAAGCTGTGCAGCGCCGTGCCGCTCGGTTTGTCAAGGGGGACTATCACACTACAAGCAGCTCCACACAGTAATTGCTGACCTAGACTGGCCTTCCTTACAATATCGACGGCAACAGGCAAAGCCATGCATGATGTACCGCATAGTACATGGGCACACTGACGTTACAGTTCCACAGAACTTGCACCATACATCGTCAACTACAAGAGGATATGTCCTCCGTTTCATCGTGCCATTCTGCAGGACAGACTACCTCAGACACTCCTTCTTTCCCTCAGCTGTACGCCTGTGGAACCAGATGCCAGAGCACCTTGCCACTGCACCCAGCTTGGAGGCTTTCAAGAGGGGTTTGGTGACATACTAGCACACCTGACAGAAATTGTAAATAGTTTTAAATGCACATCAATTGCGCGTGCCTCACACCTACTTTGTACAGTCACCATGTACGACAATGCCCCAGAGTGAGCCCCGTACATTAACGGAAGAAGAAGAAGAAGAAGGCTGGTAACTAACACTGCCCGATCGGGCTATCGACATAAAATCTAATATTTCTTGAAAAATAATGAAGATATTTCTTTCAAGGCAGTGGCAAGGATTACGGTACCAAATCATGTTTACATATGGAACACCCTCAGTTACCGTGCCACTATTCAAAATTTTCAATGGACTAGATACTGGATTAATTAATCGGAAAATTAATAACAAATAAGGTAAAATATAACTTTTAATTGCTGCCATAAAGCACATTTATGATTATATTCTACACACTCAGTCAGTCAGTGGGAAAGTTTCAGTCATTTTGTCAGAAAGTCGTTAAAAAACCTTCAGATCAAAATTCAGATCTGAAGCGATTTTTGTGCTATACACAAATTCAGTTCAACGTTAATTTAAAGACCTGACATAACATGGAAAATAAAGTAAAATATCAATTAAAATGAACTTATAAAGTGAAATGAGTCTTGTCAGGTCTTATATTTAGGACTAAAATCTTGTTCAGTTGTTAGCACGCTAACTTCATTTCTCATCCAATCTTCACCAAACTTTAACAAAATGTGTTTCAACTTAAGTCCTCGATCAAGCTTTAACTAGCAAAATCGTTTCAGGCACTTTGGAATTATGGCCCTTGAATTATCGAAAATCGGCCTTTCCACTCTTGTCCATGCTAAGCACAAATAACCATTCTGTGGGATTTACATGTACCAAACGCGCAACACATATTATAACAAATTTTTGTACGTTGGTGCACGAAGATTTACCAATCGTTGTGCAGGAAAAATTTACCCTGCACGATTTGAACTATATGAGAGATGATCTAGAGGGAAAATATTTTGTCAAAAATTGATACTAAAATAAATTTTGATTACACAATATTCAGAATAGACTGGCACTGTTGCACAATGTAACATAGATACAGTGGCGAAACTTACAGTGCTAAGGAGGTAGGTTACCTTGTTACCAGGGTAAATTCAAATTAGTTGAACCGCAGCAATGTTTTCTGTTTTGTGTAATTTAATGTTTTAACTTCTACAATCTCAGTTTCGTTTATCTCTGTCCCTGCAAGTAAACTTTTAGCTCGACTATTCATAGAATAGTAGAGCTATTGGACCCTCCCATGCGTCTGTGTCGGCGTCGGCATCCCGATACGGTTAAGGTTTTGTATATAAGCTGGTATCTCAGTAACCACTTGTGGGATTGGATTGAAACTTCACACACTTATTCACCATGATAAACTAACTTACAGTGCACAGGTTCCATAACTCTATTTTGCTTTTTTACAAAAGTATGCCCCTTTTTCGACTTAGAAATTTTTGGTTAAGGTTTTGTATGTAAGCTGGTATCTCAGTACTCACTAACGGGAATGGATTGAAACTGCACACACTTGTCCACTGTCATGATCTGACATGCACAAAGGAGGTCACATAACTCTACTAATTTTTTTTCAAAATTATGCCCCTTTTTCGACTTAGCAGTTTTTGGTTAAATTCTTATAATGTAAGCTGTTATCTCAGTACCCACTAATGGGAATGGATTGAAACTTCACAAACTGTCATGAGCTGATAAGCACTATGCAGGTTCCATAACCCTGTTGCATTTTTAGCTCGACTATTCGAAGAATAGTCTAGCTATTCTACTCACCCTGGCGTCGGCGTCGGCGTCACACCTTGGTTAAGTTTTTGCATGCAAGTACATACAGCTATCATTTAAAGGCATATAGCTTTGAAACTTATTTATTCCTTTTCTAGGTCAATTACCAACCTCACTGGGTCAAGTTCCATAACTCTAACATGTATTTTGAGCAAATTATGCCCCCTTTTGGACTTAGAAAATTCTGGTTAAAGTTTTACATGCAAGTTACTATCTCCAAAACTAATGCAGATATTGAATTGAAACTTCACATGTGTCTTCGGGGTTATAAAACTAGTTGATAGCACCAAGTCCCATAACTCTGACCTTCATTTTGGCCAAATTATGCCCCCTTTTGTACTTAGAAAATTTTGGTTAAAGTTTTGCGTGCAAGTACATACAGCTATTACTAAAAGGCATATAGATTTGAAACTTATTTTTTCTTTTTCTAGATCAATTACCTACCTCACTGGGTCAAGTCCCATAACTCTGACATGTATTTTGGCCAAATTATGCCCCCTTTTGGACTTAGAAAATTCTGGTTAAAGTTTTGCGTGCAAGTACATACAGCTATTACTAAAAGGCATATTGATTTGAAACTTATTTTTTCTTTTTCTAGATCAATTACCTACCTCACTGGGCCAAGTCCCATAACTCTGACATGTATTTTGAGCAAATTATGCCCCCTTTTGGACTTAGAAAATCCTGGTTAAAGTTTTACATGCAAGTTACTATCTCCAAAACTAATGCAGATATTAAATTGAAACTTCACATGTGTCTTCGGGGTTATAAAACTAGTTGATAGAATCAAGTCCCATAACTCTGACATGTATTTTGGGCAAATTATGCCCCCTTTTGGACTTAGAAAATCCTGGTTAAAGTTCTGCGTGCAAGTACATACAGCTATTACCAAAAGGCATATATCTTTGAAACTTATTTATTCTTTTTCTAGGTCAGTTACCAACCTCACTGGGTCAAGTTCCATAACTCTTAACATGTATTTTGAGCAAATTATGCCCCCTTTTGGACTTAGAAAATCCTGGTTAAAGTTTTATATGCAAGTTGCTGTCTCCAAAACTAATGCAGATAATTATGGAATTGAAACTTAACATGTTTCTTCGGGGTTATTAAACTAGTTGATAGCATCAAGTCCCATAACTCTGATATGCATTTTGGTCAAATTATGTCCCGTTTCGAACTTAAAACTCTTTTGATATTTAACATTTTGGGTAATAATTTCCTGCTTCTGTGACAATATTTCGAATAGTCGAGCTTGGCTGTCTTACGGACAGCTCTTGTTACTAAATTATGCCCCTTTTTCGACTTTTGTTATCATTCAATTGACAAGGCTGTTGAATAGTCAAGCGTTGCTGTCCTCCGACAGCTCTTGTTTATCCAGGTTTGAAGTACATGACCCTCGAAAGGTATTCTGTATTGAAAGAAGAAGGAAAAGCAGATATTTAATATTTTTTAGTGTATCTTAGTTTCATTCATATCCGTAGAAGTCCGCATAGTTGATAATTTTACTAGTATGCACGTTAGCTTTCAAATATAAGCTTAAAATGTATATGTTGCGGGGCTTGTGTTTACGTGGTAAAGCATTTTCTCTCATTTTCAAACAGCTATGTATGAAAATGGGTTTTTCGACGGCTTCAGTGCCATTCCGTTAATGAGCAACATGGAATATTTGGATAATATATGATTATCATTAAGACAATTTTAATCAATATTTTTTTTTATAAGAAATTATAACCAAAAAGCAAGATATAAGCTATTTTCAACAACTCTGCTGCCATGGTTACTTTAAACTTTAAGAAAAATAGGGTACCATGTAAAAGTGCTTCGTATTTTACTAAAAATAGGGTACCATGTAAAAGTGCTTCATATTTTACTAATAGTAAAATACGAAGCACTTTTACATGGTACCCTATTTTTCTTAAAGTTTAAAGTAACCATGGCAGCAGAGTTGTTGAAAATAGCTTATATCTTGCTTTTTGGTTATAATTTCTTATAAAAAAAAATATTGATTAAAATTGTCTTTCCTGTTGATGTAGCTTTAAAACATCTTATTTCTAACGCAAGTAATATTTTCATGTTATTTGCATTCTTTAAACAAATTTCACAGCTTACAATACTTACAGCAGTACTCCTCGTCTGACATTTTTAGCTCGACTATACGAAGTATAAGGAGAGCTATCCTACTCGCCCCGGCGTCGGCGTCGGCGTCTTTCCACGTCCCCACCTTGGTTAAAGTTTTGGTGCACTTTCTCTTTTTTCAACTTATCTCTGTAATTACTTGACGGATTTGATTCAAACTTGAAATACTTATTCCTCATCATCATCCACATCATCTGACATAAGGGCCATAACTCTGGCACCAATATTTCATGAATTATCCCCCCTTTTCACTTAGATTTTCAGGTTAAAGTTTTGATGCACTTTCACTCTATCTCTGTTATTACTGAATGGATTTGATTCATACTTAAAATAGTTGTTCAACATCATCACCCACGTCATATGACACAAGATGCGTAACTCTGGCACAATTTTTCATGAATTATTCCCCTTTTTACTTAGAATTTCAGGTTAAAGTTTTATGCACTTTCACTCTATCTCTGTTATTACTGAATGGATCTGATTCAAACTTAAACAATTGTTCAGCATCATCACCCACATCATATGACACAAGGTGCATAACTCTGGCACCATTTTTTCATGAATTATTCCCCCTTTTTACTTAGAATTTCAGGTTAAAGTTTTGGTGCACTTTCACTCTACCTCCGTTATTACTGAATGGATTTGATTCAGACTTAAAATAGTTGTTCAGCATCATCACCCACATCATATGACACAAGATGCATAACTCTGGCACAAGTTTTCATGAATTATTCCCCTTTTTACATAGAATTTTAGGTTAAAGTTTTGATGCACTTTCACTCTGTCTCTGTTATTACTGAATGGATTTGATTCAAACTTAAAATAGTTGTTATCATCACCCACACCATATGACACAAGGTGCATAACTCTGGCACCAATATTTAATGAATTATGCCCCTTTTTGCTTAGGATATACTTATATAGTGTTTTGATAGATTTTATTTTTACCTCTCTTATTACTTTAAGTTGATATTTTTGACATAGACTCAGGCTATTGTGTAATATCTTCATCCACAGTTGGAGTCATTAAACACTCCAGTGACAGCTCTAGTTTCCTCAGATGTGCCCAGTTTCACTATCCAACATCGAAATAGTCGAGCGCGCTGTCTCCTGTGACAGCTCTTGTTTGCTCATCTGATTTTTTGAAAAAAAAATGATGAGTTATTGTCATCATCAGCGTAGGCATTGCCTTGTTAAGTTTTATGTTTAGGTCATTTTTTCTCCTAAACTATCAAAGTTTTTGCTTCAAAACTTGCAACTCTTGTTCACCATCAATAGCTGACCCTGTACAGCAAGAAACACAACCTATCCTGCTTTTTGCAAGAATTATGGCCCCATTTAGGACTTAGAAAATCAGATTTCTTGGTTAAGCTTTATGTTTAAGTAATTTTTTCTCCTAAACTATCAAAGCTATTGCTTTGAAACTTGTAACACTTGTTCACCATCATAAGCTGACTCTGTTCAGGAAGAAACATAACTCCATACTGCTTTTTGCAAGAATTATGGCCCCTTTTGGACTTAGAAAATATCCTATTTATTGGTCAAGTTTTATGTTTAGGTCAACTTTTCTCCTGAACTATCAAAGCTATTGCTTTGAAACTTATAACAGTTGTTCACCATCATAAGCTGACTCTGTACAGCAAGAAACATAACTCCATCCAGCTTTTTGCAAGAACTATGACCCCTTTTGGACTTAGAAAATATTAGATTTCTTGGTTAAGTTTTGTGTTTAGGTCAACTTTTCTCCTGAATGGTCAAAGCTATTGCTTTAAAACTCAGAGCAGTTATTCGCCATTAAAAGCTGACTCTGCACAACAAGTACCATAACTCTACATTGCTTTTTGCAAGAATTATGGCCACTTTTGGACTTAGAAAATCATGACAATAGGACAATATTTCTGTTATACAGAGACAAAAAATCAGATGAGCGTCTGCACCCGCAAGGCGGTGCTCTTGTTTATGGAAAAATCATTCTGCATGCTGCTATCACTCTCATTGATATTCTTGAAATAAAAATAAAAAGCTGAAGCTGTGTTCCTTATATAGACCAGTGTCAACGCTTTTGAATTTTACATTTAGATTTATAGGTCACGGGCTTCGTTTCCATGGTAACATCAATTTAATTCCAGAAACCACAATTTTCTTCTGGAATTTGAACAGTTTTAGAGCTTAGTTTTAGTATATAAGTAATAGAATATGGGCCCCATTCCCCTCATTAGATAATATGTTTTTTTTCCCCCTTTCTCGGAAGAAAATTCCCCTGATAATAGGTTGTTTGATAAAACTAGATATGAAATCTCTTTTAAGTTCTATTATAGTGCCTCTGAGGAAGGTTACTGCAGCTGCAATATAGTTACATTAGTTAGAAATGATTGAAAACACTATTAATAAATGTGAAAATAGTAACATACCGTAAAAATCATTTAATTTCGTGGGTATGAATTTCGTGGTTTTGGTCAGAACGGCAATTTCGTGGGGATTTGAATTCGTGGATTTCAACTTTGAACATAAAATGAATGGGAATTTCACTTGTTCGTTGGGATTAAATTTCGTGGATTGACCACGAAATCCACGAAAATTAATCCCCCACGAATATTAATGATTTCGCAGTATATATGGCTAAAAATTTCCCCCTTTTTGCCTTAAAACAACTAAAAATTCTCCTTCCTGAGGGTATGGGTACCTGTCACCAAAAGTTGTCTAGTACCCTAAGTTATCAACGGAAACTTAAAAATAGGCGTTACAAATCAAACTGACCAATTGTTATTTGAAAATGGCCATAATAACTTAAATAACGGTTAACCTTTCATCCAACTACTATATTCCCAGTTGATAACATCAGTAGTGATCAGTTACCATCATCCATTTTCTTACATTCTGCATAAAATTTCAATATAACTACATAAAAGAAGCAAACTATTGACCATTATTCAGAGCGAAAGACTCATAAAAAATATTTCAGCTGATACAGAGACAAAAAAATCAGATACGAGGTTAACCAAATGGGACCGTTTCGTCTAGCTCAATACCCCTAACTAGAATGATACTAATGCAGATGTAACCTGTGACCATTCCTCATCTTCAGATATCACCTGACCTCAGTTTGACCTTGACCTTGAACTTGACCTCGTTTTGGACTTAGGTTGCTTTGTATCGACAAGGATTCCACCGGGGAAATCAAGCGTTTATTGAACGCAGCTCCTTGTTATACTGATTTCAATACTCATCTTGAATAGCCTTAATCGTGATCTTCTGACCTACTTCCTTGTTTTTGAAGATACAGCATGGAAATTTGGACCACATGATAGAACTTTTGATACCGATTTCAATACTCATCTTAAATATCATTTACCCTGACCTACTGACCTATTTCTTGTTTTTGAAGCTACAGCAAAGAGATTTGGACCCCTGTATAATTTTTAACGGATTTCTTATTGTGAAGAATCTAGCTTTACCATGACCTTCTCACCTTGTTTTTTTTTAAGCTTTAGCCAAAGAAATTTGTTCAGGCAAGCAATTAAACTCAGTTTCCTGCTTTGGGACAACAATTTGAATAAGCAAGCATTATTTAAAAAAACTAATTTATTTGTGTTTTTATTGCAAGCATAAGGATAATGTGTCTTTATAAATGGTAAGACGTTCGTAAGATTTTCTGAAAAAAACTAAGTATATACAAATATGGTGGATAGGGTGCATCAACCCCCATCATTTTATATTTTATTTAGAATGTTGTAAAGTAGCATTTATGACAGTGAAAGCATTATAATAATTCAATAATATCATTCCATAAAAGATAAAATTTGAAATAAGAAATGTCACATCAATTTCATTTCGACATCCGAATAAAGGTTATACCAGTATTAGGCAAAAGACATTCAGAAATTTTGTTTTTAAAATCCTTATTAAATTTTACTGATCTATGTTGCTCAGAACAGCATCCATTCTCAAATGATACCTGAAGGGTAGTATGTTAAACATAATGTAGCTCATTCCACCAACCATTAACTGATATACATGTAGTTTATAGAGCCTTGTGACTAGATGGTGTGTCAATGGCAAGAAGTTCACTTTTTAGCTCACCTGAGCAATGCTCGGGTGAGTTTTTGTGATCGCTCGATGTCCGGCGTCTGTCTGTCGTCCGGCGTCTGTCGTCTGTCAACATTTAGCTTGTGTATGCGATAGAGGCTGTATTTTTCAACTTATCTTCATGAAATTTTGTCAGAATGATAACCTTGATGAAATCTAGGCCGAGTTCGAAAATGGGTCATCTGGGGTCAAAAACTAGGCCACTAGGTCAAATCAAAGAAAAACCTTGTGTATGTGATAGAGGCTGTATTTTTATGCCCCCGGCATCTACTGATGCGGGAGGCATATAGTGATTGTCCTGTTTCTCTGTTCGTCCGTCCATCCGTACGAGGTTAACCAAATGGGACCGTTTCGTCTAGCATCAATACCCCTTACTAGAATGACTTGATACTAATGCAGAACTGATGTAACCTGTGACCATTCCTCATCTTCAGACATCACTTTGACCTCATTTTGGACTTAGGTTGCTTTATATGGGCCATCTCTTGGTTAACCAAATGGTACCGTTTCGTCTAGCATCAATACCGCTTACAAGAAAGAATTGATACTAATACAGATGTAACCTATGGCCATTCCTCATCTTCAAACATCACCTGACCTCAGTTTGACCTTGACCTTGACCTCGTTTTGGACTTAGGTTGCTTTGTATCAACAAGGATGCCACCGGGGGCATCAAGCGTTTATTGAACGCAGCTCCTTGTTCAATTAATCTTCATGAATTTTTGGGAAAATGATTACCTTGATGAAATCTAGGCCAAGTTTAAAAATGAGTCATCTGGGTTTAAAAACCAGGTCACTAGGTCAAATCAAAGAAAAACCTTGTGTATGCGATGGAGGCTGTATTTTTCAATTGACCTTCATGAATTTTGGTCAGAATGATTGCCTTGATGAAATCTAGGTCGAGTTTGAATATTGGTCATCTGGGGTCAAAAACTAGGTCACTAGGTCAAATAAAAAAAAACCTTGTGTATGCGATAAAGGCTTTATTTTTCACTTGATCTTCATGAATTTTGGTTAGAATGATTGCCTTGATAAAATCTAGGTCAGGTTTGAATATGTATCATCTTGGGTCAAAAACTAGGTCACTAGGTCAGATCAAAGATAAACCTTGTGTATGCAATAGAGACTGTATTTTTCAATTGATCTTCATTAAATTTGGTCAGAATGATAGTGTGTGTGTTCGGGTTTAATGTCTTTTTCAACATTTTTTCAGTCATATAAACGACGGTGTCTACTTGTAGCAGTGAGCACAATGCCCAACTTTATAGTGCTGCCTCACTGGAATATCACGCCGTAGACACGTGGCATGATATCCCACCCAGTCACATTATACTGACACCGGGCTGACCAGTCCTCGCACTATCCTCTTAATGCTGAGCGCCAAGCGAGGAAGCTGCTAGTATCATTTTTTACATCTTTGGTATGACGCGGCCAGGGATCGAACCCATGACCTCCCGCTCTCGAAACGGACGCTCTACCACTAGGCTACCGAGGTGGTTTCAGAATGATAGCCTTGATGAAGTTAAGGTCAAGTTTGAATATGGGTCATCTGGGGTCAAAAACTGGGTCGCTAGGACAAATCAAAGAAAAACGTTTTGTATGTGATAGAGGCTGTATTTTTTAATTGAGGTTGATGAAATTTAGTCAGAATGATTGCCTTGATCAAATCTAGGCCAAATTCGAATGTAGGTCATCTTGGCTCAAAAACTAGGTCACTAGGTCAAATTGAAGAAAATACTTGTTTACACTTAAGAGACCACATTTTTGGTCCAATCTTAATGAAAATTGTTTGTTTGTTTGTTTTGGGTTTAACGCCGTTTTTCAACAGTATTTCAGTCATGTAACGGCGGGGTAATTGGCTGAAGAATATTTGTTTCCATGAAATCACTGTAGGTCAAACATGTTACGGTGTGTTTCTCAGGTGAGCGACCAAGGGCCATCTTGGCCCTCTTGTTTTACAAACGTTGAGTTTTAGTTGTTTGAGAGCATCATATTTCATTGACTTCGGTTGGCATTGACAACCAAACAGTATACAATTAACCAAAGAACTGAATAATAGTATTTAACTAAAAAGGAATGAAAATTACAACAGTGGTTTAAATTTTGTTGGTTTAATTACTTAATGTTTATGAATCATTCTCCTCGTATCATTACTAAAATGTGTGTGTCTAATATCTATCATCTCAAATTTTTGATACAATGGAGTGACCACAGTGTTGGGTGTCTTTTGGTAATTTGTCCTTGTCAGATTTTATGTGTGTATGATACAGGACACTGACTTAAAATAATCACTGATATTGCAATACCATGAAGAAGCAAAACATATTTTTCCATTTTATGGGGCAGGGGAAAGCTCTGACTTATGACTGTACATGTATTTCTTATACAATTTTGGTCATTTCCCTTTTGTTTAAAAACACCTAAATTTGCATCACAAAAATGGTGTGGTTTTATTTTTATGCCCCCGTCATCTACTGATGCGGGAGGCATATAGTGATTGTCCTGTCCATCCATCTGTCCTTTTGTTCGTCCGTACGAGGTTAACCAAATGGGACCATTTTGTCTAGCATCAATACCCCTTACTAGAATGACTTGATACTAATGCAGATGTAACCTGTGACCATTCCTCATCTTCAGACATCACCTGACCTCAGTTTCACCTTGACCTTGACCTCGTTTTTGGACTTAGGCTGCTTTGCATGGGCCATCTCTTGGTTAACCAAATGGGACCGTTTCGTCTAGCATCAATACCGCTTACAAGAATGAATTGATACTAATACAGATGTAACCATAAGGTGCAAAATCTATCGACAAGGATGCCTACGGGGGCATCAAGCGTTTATTGAACGCAGCTCCTTGTTCTGTCTCCAAACACATCTTTGTGATATGGCTGGATATTGCATATTAGTTCACCCTTCTGTTAGAATGAAGCGGTGTTGAAAGGTATCTTCTATTACTATAAGCAGTCTCTTAGTATAAAAGGACCATTAGATTAGTAAGTAGGTCAAAGTCCTATTAACTTGAGAATCGAGATCTGTCTTGCAGTTTTTCAGAATTATGAGTCTTTAAGATTTTGGTGTAAATTTCTTAGTTTTTTTTTTTTTGCTAAGGACTCGTCATTTTTTTAGGGGTGTAACGATACATCGAACTATCGATGCATTGCGATACTAAGTGTCCCGATAGCATGCATCGATAGAAAAGTCACGATCCAATAACAATCGCCGATAGTTCCTTCAACAATCGATAGTTTCGATAGTTTTGAAATTTTTGTAAATACAGAAATAATTTATAATTTATAAACCAAGAAACAGAGCCAGCTTTCATTTGCGCCTCGGAAAATGTTAACGTCTCCATTACAATAATTACCCTCACGGAATTAAACTACCATAAAGGACTGAGAAGTTCTGGGAGATAATTAATAAATTTAGTTTCTTAGAAACTTTGATTAAATATATTTAAATAACCTGTTAATTTAGATGAGAAAATGTGCTATGGACATGGAGAAAGAAGGCTATATACTTGTATATACAGCAAACTGTTCGGTAGGGGCCCCTTCATTTAGTGCTGGTACACCTTAATCCGATCCGTTAATTTTCGTCTTTTTTGATGCTTTGGTTTATTAAACATGTTGACATTCGCAACAAAATTGCCGATTCGTTTGAGTATACCTTGCATAGGTTTATTGTTTTACTTATTTTTCCAAAGCCAAGGAAGGCAAGAAATATTTAATGTTAGAATTATTTCTGTCCGTTTCAGTTATACAAACATCTCAATGTGTGTTAACAGCAATTATAAACAGTGCCGTCTCTTACACTGTGTAACAATGCCAGTTGGTAGCTTTACTGTATAAAATATGATGGCCAATAACTATTGCAATAGTATAGCAATAGTAACCTGCAATAGAATAGTATCGCAATAGTTTTTAAGCGATATCAATAGTATTGCAATAGTCAAAATTGGCCTCAATAGTCACCCCTACATTTTTTAAATGGCTTTTTAAATACCCTACCTTTGAAATTTTATGTTTTTTATTATCATTGGGTGGGGAAAAAAACCCGAGAACCTAACTATTTTCTTGCATGTATACTGCCTTATGTTAAGATATTACAGTGAGATGAGTTTTGGCACCTGCAGGCGATGCTGTTCTTGAGTATTGCTTTGAAATTGTTGTCAATGGTCATGTTCAAAACCTTTTACCCGAGTATTCCAGACTCTTTGGCCCCAAGATTTAGCAGCACATCAGTAGAGGTCCACAATCAAATACCTTATCATGCTAGACACAATTGATTCTGCCTTTGCGAACAGTGTAGATCATGATCAGCCTGCACATCACCGTGCAGTCTGATCATAATCTGCACTGTTTGCCATACAATCAGTATCTTTTTGGTAAGCACCCCTTTTAATAGTTTATAGTTAATAGTACTGTCCAGATTGAAAGATGGACAAGTACAGTAATGAAATTTAGCAGGGTACGGTTAAAAATGATACAAAATTTTCATGACTGACCCATCATCTTATGTTTGTAGATAATAGAGAGATTACAAGGTTTATGGCTGTCATCAAAGACAGTTGTAACCCAGTTGAACATTCACCCACAGTGTCAATATTAAACCTTGCTTTAAAATTGGACACTATATTTACTTTAAATAATGGGAGGATTTCTTAAATTGCTATCATTAAGGGTTTACTTAAATAGATACTAGTGTAACATATCCGACACCAGTGCTTGAAGAAATGTTTTTGAAAATATTTTTTGTTGAGTGTTAGATTCCGAAAAGAATAACTATTATATAAAGTAATAAATCAAGATTAGTCACTTTAAAGTTTAAATGCTGTTAAAAATTAGATGTTTATATCTAAATAATAATATTCAACAAATGCATAAATGAGAAGATAGTTTCAATCACAAAAATACCTTTATTTGTTAACAGTAAACTAGTTGTAACCAATCATGTTTCAGAGCTCAAAAAAGTTTCAGTCAAACAGTGGTAAATTATGTATATACCATGAATGTTTTATATCCATTTATTAAGATGATATTGAGTTATGATTTTAAGGACTCTGCAGACATTTTTTTATGATTTGAAAAGTAAGATATTTGATAATCTTGCGGTCTGTCCGAGTTCCTTTAAGGGGCTGAATGGGTAACAGTTTTAATTGGCAGTTTAAGGGACTAATTCCCTCTCTGCCCAATAGGCTTGAGAATTTAGTAGTAAGTCTAAAGGCCACTTAGGAGTAAATCATGCATTATGGTGAGAATTATAATACCAATGAAAAATATTGTCCCCAAAATTCAATTTGAATAAAGATATAGTTCTTCTGGAACAAATATGCAGATCCTTTTAATATGCAAGCAGAAGAAAAGTATTTAATTATTTAATGGAAGTTTGTAGTCTATTGATTTAAGTATATACTTGCTGCAGTCTTTGAATAACTATAATAAAGATCTTCGAAACACATTGATTTTTATCCTCAAGCCACGTTATACTTTATCTGTCTAATAAAGGTAATTGGACGTGCAATTACACATGCAGGATTTCCGCTGTTAACGTAGACAGCATCAAAACACAAGAGTTTTGATTATCGTATAAATGAGATGTTGCGATTCTGTAGCGGGACAACATTGAACGGAGCCTCTCCGTGGGATGTCGATCACTTAATTGGAAATCAATATCACCTGTTTAGAAACAAGGTGTTGTAAATATAAAGTATCATCTTGGGTCGTTTTAAAGTATGAATATGGGACATGGAACGTTAAACTTTAAATGAAATACGTTCATCAATATTTAATGAAATTCTGCAGGTTTAGGTGTAATGATGAATATCAGATATGTTTCATTGGTTATGATTAAATGAAATTAAGATATTATCAGAATATGAGGTTTATCTCTTGCGGTAACTGAAGTGGAAACTGTGCCGTTTTTGGAATTTTAACAAATCTATTCTTTAAGAATTTTCTTGAGATTACTTGTTTCATTGTTATAATCTGGTTATTCTGATATGATTGTGAATATTTTTTGTCATTTACTGACATATTCTGTATATGGTGAATTTTTGGGGGCATTTAAATACCATTTACAAGGACTCAAAACAGTAACTTGGATATATTTCTAGGGATGATATACTTTATTGGGAATGTTTGAGACAAGTTATTTGAAAGGTGGTAAGTAAGCTGTAATACCTTCAATACCCGATGTAAAAGTTCAGATTTGTGCGAATCATGATTTAAGTTTTGGTAAAAGAAAAAGGCAGGTTATTGTCTTAAATTTTATTGGTTTATGATATAAAGACAAACATTGGAGTAAGCTCTGTCAGTTTACATATTTTGCATTGGCAGTAGAGAAAGTATTCCAATATTATGACACTCAGCTTCTTTGACTTTTGACCAGCTCTTGGATAAAGGATTGTGTGGAGTCAGGTTAAATTCAAAGTTTAGCGGGATTCAATGTAATATAAATAATTGTTTTTAATGTCCATAACTAGTGAACAATAATTGAGCCACGCCATGAGAAAACTAACATTGTGGCTTTGCGACCAGCATGGATCCAGACCAGCCTGTGCATCGGCGCAGTCTGGTCAGCATCCATGCTGTTTGCTTTCAAAGCCTATTGCATTTATAGAAATTGTTAGCGAACAGCATGGATCCTGACCAGACTGCGCGGATGCGCAGGCTGGATCCATGCTAGTCGCAAACCCACTGTGTTGGTTTTCTCATGGCACGGCTCATTATTGATCATAAAAATTCTATCTCACAAATAGCATAATTGTTTACTGAATGGTATTGTTTATTTATTTTTTTGTTAATAGTTTATGTTTATTTAATTGTTACTAACGATTTTGAATCAGATAGTTTGAAATAAATCAGTAATTTAATAATCATTTGACAAAAACTTTAGACAAGCATGACCAGTGTTAAGATGGTAAAGTTGTACATTTTGTTTGCATTCTTCTTTTTCTAGATTACTGTTTTATTTGCATACTTTCTGAAAACATATTTTGGTGTATTTATATGATCCTTTTTGTCTTTAGCATGTTTACAGTTATGTTTTTAGGATCTGAGGATAATCTTTGAAGTTGTTTGCTGTGTTTTGGTCTCCAGTGATACTTTTTGATTTTTTGGTCTTCTGCGTAAAATCGGAGTTAAAATGTGTTAACATAGTTTTACATATTGTGCAGCACTTGCAGACAAGTGAGTGCACCTGCAGGTGGTGCTTTTGTTTAGCTTTGTACCTCTAATGCTAAAATAGTGTTAATGCAAGTTTTTTTTGTGCAACAACATCAGTGTTGCAGAATCTCTCTGGATATGTTTGTATTCCTACCGGTACCAACCAATCCCTAGGGATTCTACAGATATTATAACACAAGAAAAAAACGTTCGTTACCTCTACATTGTAAATTTTGACATGAAAATTCACTATTTGAGCATGTTTTCTATAACCATTTTATTTTGTGGAGAATAAAGAACTAAAATCTGAACATTTTCGTTATATCCAGAAATTTGTTATAACTGTGTTCAGTGTAACTTAAATTTACTCAGGTTATAAATATAATGTAGAGTTCATTTTCTTTTGAACAATAATTATTAAAGCAAATAATTATTCTTATGTTTCTTTGCCATTTTAGCTTTGTTCTACATTTTATGACTGTAATAATACATTTATTAACAAATTCTGTACATAACTGTTAATTTAACTATAAAACAATTACAGCCTCTAGGTCTGCTTGATTATAATACTTGCCATAGCAGAAAAAAAAAGACAACTATTGATGTTATATGTAGGGTATTATTGAAAAATCAAAATGAAGTCAAGACTTAATGTAAATAATTATAAAAAAGAATAGAGAACACTGAAAATGTGGTTAACTTAATTGATAGTTATCTTAACTTCAAAGAGGCCAACAAGGTTCAAATGCTATCATTAAAGAGTCCAGATTTACCCAAGATATCTGACAGGTTTCATATCAGTGGTTTTCGATGATCAGAATTTAATTTTGGTCTGAAGTAGGATTAATCAAGATTTATCTAGGGTAATATGTCCACAGTGACACTTGTAACATTCTGGACTGTAGTATAGCTTGCTCGGGTTATTGCTTGTCAAAATATTGACTTAACGTCCATTTAAACCGAAGGTGATTTTCAAGACATGCTAATTTTTAAATGGACACTTATTTGAGATTAAGTAATTGACTGGATGATTTTTAATTTCATAATTGACATCAAACCATTGTTTATATTTCTGAGGGACTATTCATGGTATACAATATAGATGTCTGTTTTTAAGTTCCAACAAATTATTCTAAGTTAACTTGTCATGTGATGCATGGAAATTTGAATGACACAGAATTTAGTTTACACTTAGTGTTTTGAATTAAGTACGTTTTCATGTGTTCTGTTTCTTTTGTTGCATGTGCTGTGTTGATCATGCAGTGCACCTGCTTGAGATAAATTTGAGGATTTTACATAAAAGGAACATAATTTTATTGTGAATAAATAGTTTCACTTGCAATGTAACAGTTTTAAAAAGTGGTTAAATTATGTTTTTGCATGGATGGTAGATGGTATCATATTGGGTAAAAAATTTGTAGCAGTTTAAATGAAGTTTCTATTGATAAATTGTGAATGGAAGTTTAATGTGATTTTTTGAATGAATGGCTCATTTAATGCTATGTAAACTTTTGAAATAATTCAAATTTGTCAATTAAAGTTGACAGATCAGGTTTGAAAAGATTAAAGTTTTGGCAGTTTGCATTTATTTTGATGAGTTTTCTGAATGAACTTGATAATCATGTTACTGTCACATCCTTGAAATGTTGCTATATCACAAATATTGAAGCACAGAGCTGTATGTTTTAAGACATGCAGTCAAGAAGAGTTTTAATATTATTATCTAAGCAGGGGCCAATTTTTCACCCCAGGGGCATGATTTGAACAAACTTTGTAGAGGACCACTCCACTTAAGCTTAAGGCATTCAGGTTTTATGCAAAAAAAAATCTTAAAGTTTTTCTTAATATAAATATTAAGTCTTTGTAATAAGATCTATAAGAAGATCTTTTGGAAACAAATGATGCAACCAAGTATCTTGTTTGATTGAGTCTGTTCATGAGTGTTAAGGAAAAGTAAAACACCCCTCACGTCCCATAGCACTGGCTTAAATGGAATTCTGTTAGTGTTACTCGGATATTGATAGAAGTCAATGATTTCAAATGATCAGAAAATACTACAACACTGAAAACATTTAGGGAACCCCAGAGCAGGGCCTGTTTTGACCCCAGGGGCATGATTTGAACAAACTTGTTAGAAGACGACTACACCATGTTGCATGAATATAACTATATATTAGCTCTGGGCCTTAAAGTTTTGGAGAAGATAATTTCTTAAGTTTTCACTTTTGGTTGTAATGGCAACCAAGTCTGCATGAAATATAATTCTTTAAACACATTTGGTAGTGCACAATCCAAGGAAAATCTAGGCCAATTTAGTTTCATCAACTTCCACCAATGGTTTCAGAGGAGAAAAATAAGTCCAAGTAAAAATGTTGACACAGTAAGACAGACAGTAATTCCAGATTTGATTCACATTGTGCTAATAGCTCAACCTGAACAAAGATTATATATATAATATGATAATCGTATGAAAATAAGAGACAGGCTTTCATGAGTACTGATGTGTTAAATTATAAATATGCTTTACTCTGTGACACCAAAAAATGGATGTAACTTTTTGTTAGGTTTAACATCACACCGACACAGTTTTGGTCATACCATGACATTTTAAGCTTTTGATGGTGGAGGAATCCCCAATCTGACTAAAGTACATATCCTATTACGCTACGCATAGGATCTGAGAACGACCTATTCATTGCCTCGTTCTGACGACCCTTTCGCTAGCCAATCAGAGCCTAACTTACAACATCTTGCAAATCTACCTGTAGCATTGACTTTTGATATTTACAATTCTTATGTCATAATGTATCAGATAGCCGGTTAGCTCAGTCGGTAGGCCACTTGCTTTGTAAGCGAGGGGTCCCGGGTTCGAGCCCTGGAATGACTGCACATTTTTCTTACTCTTTGACATTCGAACAAGTCGTCTGATTGGATAAAATAAAAATAGCAATACTGGAAATCCAAAATATACAGAAGACGAATGTGAATGGGTCGTTCTCAGATCTTCGTTTAGAAGATCAAGTACTTTAGTCAGATTGGAGGAATCCCCTCCATGTATTGTTTCAGGCATGGGTGGGCACCTTGGTTACTAAAAACCACCAACTAAGCTGGATGACTTCCTCAGACTTCTATCAGAGGAAAATAAGTGATCTTTATTTTTGGATTCATTAATGCCTGGTTATTTTACACAATACCTGTTTCTTGGTATTTTAATTTACTTATCAAAAGATCACTTTAAAAATATATTTATATAGATTTTAATACAGAGCTCTTTTTTCAAAAAGAAAATCCTAAAATTTGCCATCCTTTTCTAACATTTAACAAACCTTTGAACCAAAGGTCAACAGGACTGAAATGTATGTGTTACTAAAATGCTGAGTATGTTTCTTGAAATTAGATTAAGATACTAATTTCTAACAGACGCTGAGCATTATTAGGAAGGATTTGATAAGACAGTGCTCATGATTTTTTTTAAAAATGTAATAAAATGTTGTTTATATATTTTCAGGATGGCTGACTGGAGTATACTGAAGTCCTCAGGCAATGATTTTCTGTCGTCATTGACAACATACAGTAACCATGACCCGACCTTGACCCAGTTTCACATGATGAGCAGTTTTATAGACAGAACATTCTCTTCTCAGAATATTTATAATGAAAATACATTCTGTACACCTGATAATGTAGATGAATGTTTGACCCATCTGAACCAGGTACTTGCCATTTTTGAGTGATGTTTTGCGACCTTGACCCAGTTTTGTATGATCCGATTTTAGTGAGACTTTGGTCCGTATCTGTTAACTGAACATGTTTGCTAAAATTTTATGAAGATTTTATTTCATTTTGCAGAAATTGGTCCATGTAGATAAACATAAAATTTACAAAGATTTTATGCTGTTCTTAAATATAACTTCAGTTTATAAAAAAAAAGCATCATGACAAACTGTACGTGATAGTGCTTATATAACTGTATGCTTTATGCTGATTGCTATGTATTGGATAATTTAGATTATAGTAATTATGCTGTTCTATCAGAAATATTCACAGTGGATAGAGTTTTGCAGATTTAGCATTTTTACTATTTTGTGAAATCATAAAAAATTGTATTGTAATTAATTTTAAGGCTAAATTTTATGGCTTATGTGTTACCATATTAGACTGTAACTCTGTATTAGTGAAATTTTGACCATTGTGAAGATGTCTGATTGAAAAGTATTAACTTCAGGAATTGACAGGACTTGGTTTACAGCCAGTGAAAGTCTGAAATACTGTTGAAAATTGCGTTAAACCAAAAACCATGAAAGGTTTGTTTCGTGTTTTAAAAGGGATTGGTCTCGTAATTATTTGTATTTAACGTTGAACATAATTTATGGATGATCTTGTTTTTATTACAATTCATTTTAATTTACCAATATATTTTCATGTATGTAGGTGTATGTATGCGTTCTTTATCTTTTGTAAAGCACTTTTGAACGTACATATTTTGTATGAAAAGAGTGCTATATAAGTTAGGTATAATAATAATAATAATAATAATACTGGAAGAATCGGGGACAGCAACTATCGGAACAGCTAAACACTCATTACAATATTTACAAGTTTGTTTACAGAAAATGATTATTTACAATGAATGAAAAAAAAATCTTATTACAAGAAAAGAATGAAAAGAAAACAAAAAAAATCCTGGGACGAAAGCTCTGCGCTGGGAAATCACATCCAGTCGAGTACACTAAAGCGAACCTCGGGTATTGAACTTCCGGGTCGTGACATCATCACCAGGTAAAAAGTCTTCTGGTGGAAGAAGCTAAAATATATAACATATAGTAAGCACCATAGCAAAAACAAATAAGGGCATACAACTACTCCTTTGGGTACACCATACCTCCGTAGGCTCACATAAATAATACGTGTTACTTATATAAAATGTACGTGCTACTAAGTTCATACGTCACGTGATTACAATAGTCACTTATACTTCCATTATTTCTCAAATTAATTACTTACAAGTCTAATGTTAAAGTATGGAAAAGATATGAAAAGATTATGATAAAAAATTATAGATAAGGAAATGATAAACTGCAGCTATTATTTACAACCACAACTTAACACAATGCAATGCAAATTAAACGTTATACAATAGCTGGTATGAATGTAATGTCAATTATCATACAACAAAACGGACATTATATAGGTATGCTACAGACTGGCACACAATAATTTCAAATTACAATAACATATCAAATGCACGGTACTATACTTGCCAACATATACATTTATACGTTACAATGCAATGCAGTATCGGCGTTCCATAATTAACAACGAAATGTTTGAATATATGTTTATGACAAAGAGTACTTTACAATTATCATGTTACACAAATTTCAGTACACATCTTACAGCTTATACAGACGAAATATTTTTAGATTCCTATTTCGAAATAAATTACCAAAAGTCTGAAAAATTTAATAAATTAGCCTGGCACACCGAAACTAGCTTATCTCTTGCCGAAAAGTAAACATGTTACAAAATTCTGTAGAATGAACAAATATTTACTAAATAAAAATCGTAATTCAAAAATTATACAAATATCTAATCAATAAATTTCTTACCTCGATCGAGCAAAATTTCTACTAAAAGAAATCAAAGTGACATAAATTCATCTGTCTCTCAAAAAATGTTGTGCACAAGGCATATCTAGTCCAGTCTATTTGTAGGGTTATGTCCCGCCAAATATTGGATTTACACGGGACTCACTACATAGCCGTGAAATTTGACTATCTCGATTTCACGGGAATCACGATATAAGCCGGAAAATCCGACTAATTTTGCGCGGATTTGAATTGGACAATTTAAGGCCCGTTATAGTGGTTTTGGGGATAAAACATAAATTACAGAAGTTTAGAAAATATCAACTTCCTTATTACTGAACCGAATTTAATTTTAATAAAATTTACATGAAAATTTAAGTTATGAAATACAGAAAAACATGAGAGGTATTTTATGCATAAAATCTGACATTTACCTCAATAACTCAGAAATTTACAAAAAGATGATGCAATACCTGCATTTAAACTACAGATACATTGAGGCCGGTATGTCAGTTTGTGACACAATGAATGGCGTTTTGACATACCTGTCAAAAAGCTGTCTTATGATGATAGCCTGTTTGTTTGTTTGTTTCTTTGTTATGTTGGTTGGTTTGGTTTAACGTCGCACTGAGACAATCATAGGTCGTATAGCGACTTTCCAGCTTTTATGGTGAAGGAAGACCCCAGGTGCCCTTCCGTGCAGTGTTTCATCACGGGCGAGCACCTGGGTAGAACCACCGATCTTCCGTAAGCCAGCTGGATGTCTTCCTCATGTGAAGAATTGAACACCCCATGTGAGGAGTAGTAAAGTAATTGTTTGTTCTGAGCCAATCTGACCCCATTTAACCTTTAATCCTTGGTCCGAACCAACTAATGCCGGACAATTTAAAACCCACAGGTTTCAAACAGACTAAAAAGTTTTAAACACATATAATATAATGAGTTTACAGAATAAAATATATTGTTTGAAAGAAAGAAAATTTACTGATAATATAAATCCTCACTATGTTACAGCAAAAAACGGGAAAAGAATGATAATGGCTACCTCTTCGTCTTGTGGAAAAATGAAATCAAAGTTTGTAAAAAGTACTATCACAGCAGGTAATTTAGATATTCATAAAGCAATGTTACCTTTATTACCTAAGAAAGGTTTAACACTCCCAGGATATAATTATTGTGGACCAGGAAATCCTTTAGATAACGGACCTCCTGTCAACGAACTGGATGCAGTATGTATGGACCATGACTTTTGCTATGACAGCGGTGTAAAAAAGTGTACATCCGACAAAAAAATGATTTCCAACTTAAATAAAACTAAATCAAAAACATTTGGAGAAAAGATTGCAAAACATTTAGTTGTAAAACCTGTAATTAAAACGAAATACAAACTTGGTCTTGGACAGGAACAACAGTTCCCTATGGGCTTAACGCCCAGACAAAAACGAAAGTCAAAAAACGGGAAAAGGGGGTAGAGTATACCCCCGAAATAACTGTACCAAGCTACCGCTGGAGCGATGAATTAGCAGAAGAATTACACAAACCAATTAAAAGAAAATTTAGGAAACGAAGAGTGATAGTTAATGATATTGATGATACTTGGTCAGCTGATTTAGTTGACATGCAAGCTTTTTCAAAATACAACAAAGGAGTAAAGTACTTGTTAACCGTTATTGAATATTCAGTAAATATGCTTGGGTTATTCCATTAAAGAATAAAACTGGAGAATCTGTTACTGAAGCATTCAATAAAATAGTTTCAGAAGATAGAATTCAGGGACGAAAGTCCCCGAAGACTGCAAGGATTCCACAAAATTTATGGGTAGATGAAGGAAAAGAATTTTATAATAAAAAGTTTGAATCATTTTTAAATAAATATAAGATTAATATGTACCATACATTTAATGAAGGAAAGGCTGTAGTTATTGAAAGATTTAATAGAAGTTTAAAAAGAATAATGTGGAAATATTTTACAGCAAATAATACTTATACTTATTTAGATAATTTGCAGGATATGGTTGATAAATATAACAAAACAAAACATTCTAGTATAAAAATGACACCAACCGAAGCTAGTAAAAACTTAAATAAAGGTACTGTTTACTTTAATTTATATGGTCGTTTAAAGATACCAAAGAGTAAAGCAAAATTTAAAATTGGTGATCGAGTTCGCTTAAGCAAACTTAAAAGACATTTTGAAAAAGGATATACACCAAACTGGACAGAGGAAATATTTATAATTTATAAAATTAATAATACAAATCCCAGAACATACACTATTAAAGATTTAAATGATGAAATAATTCAAGGTTCATTTTATGAACAAGAACTTTTACCTACTACACAACAAGTTTTTAGAATAGAAAGAGTTATCAGACGAGACTATAACTCATTTAGATTTGAAGATTGAATACTGCTTAAGCCGGTGCTAGGGGGCGTGAGCAGTGTTGCATATTTCATTACTGCTCATGAACAGACTCAATAAAACCGAGTCTGCAATTTTCGCTGTTTGCTTTGTTCTCGGTGCTTCCGAGGGATCTACTTTCCAGATTTTATAAGAAAAAACAAGCTTTAGTAAAATGGAAAGGTTACAATGAAAAATTTAATAGTTGGGTTCCGTTTAGTGAATTGGAAAAAATTTAAATTGAAAAATATTAATATTAATTATATAAATGAGTAATAAAAATCTAATTTATAATAATAATGGACTAGAAACAATAGATCAATTAATTATTCACTTAACTAAACTAGCTGCTGCTTACAGAAAAAGTTATAAATTTTGTGGGAGAGTAAGTACTGGGTTATATATTACAGCAGGTATCTTTGGTTGCTCAGCTGCATTAGCACTTGTTCCAGCTATTCCTATATCTGTAGCAGTTGCTGGCGCTGTTCCAACAATAATTACCATATTTACTAACAGACTAAAACTTGACGACAAGAAATTTATTTTAAAAGCACATCATCACAAAATAAAACAACTAATAACAAAAGCACGGATCGCAGCTTTAGCTGTTCATGACCCTAATGATCCTGGATAAGTAAATAAAGAAGAAGAGAAAAAAGTTATTCAGGATATTTTTACAATACTATTAGAAATGCAGAAAGAAAAAAATTATTCAACACCTCTTGAAATGTAGGCATAGGAAATAGAGATCAATATAATTGCACCTTTACTAATCCTACCAGGTGTTCTGTATTACAAAAGTGGATCTATTGTGACATTTTGATACAAGCAAAACTGTATTATCTGCACTATTATTTACCTACTGGTACTTCATTTTATTATTAGCTTGTTACAAGTTAATTTTTTACCATATGTAAGTTGACAGAATCATAGGAACCATGTCTTGAGGGGTAAATCAAACACAAATGAATAAATCCTTAATGATTTTGTTGTGCAAAAAAGTATGATATTGTGTCTGAAACAGTTTTCACTTTCCACTCAATTGTGTAATTGCAAGGGAAGTAAACTAATAGATCTCTACTTATAAGTACTAGCCCAAGGCAAGAGTTGTCATTCTTTGTGGATCACAACTTTAAATTAAAAATTAAAACTTCTGTTATTGATATTAACAAAACTATCATAAACTTCACATTTGTGAAATCATTTTTGGTTATTTCAAGGACTTGGAAATTAATTTCTAGACTTTATTTAATGTAATACTATCACTGAAAATTTTAGGGTCTATCTCTATGAAATGCATATGAAGGACTTTAAACTTAACGGATATAAAAGTAAAAAAGAAGAAGAGTTGTATTAAAGATTAATAAAGATTATTAAAGATTATCAAAGATTATTAAAGATTTTTTCTATAAGTATTTTATATAAATGAGAAAAATTATATCAGTTGAAGGTAATATTGCATCAGGAAAAAGTACGTTTTTAGATATTATTAAAGAATATAATCCTAATTTTAATATAATTCCAGAACCAATTCACGAATGGCAAAATGTTATGGATCCAAGTTATAATTCATATAACCTTTTTGGACTTGCTGCTCAAGAACCTTCCAAATATTTATTTCCTTTTCAACTAACAACTTTAAACAGTCATATAAAAATGTTATCTTTTGCTAAACAGTTTGATGGTGTTTCTGTCCTTGAACGTTGTTATTTAACTAACAGTAACGTTTTTACAAAACAACATCACGACAACGGTGTTATAAATGACCCCGAGTGGGCAGTATACAATCTTTTCTTAACTGATCATATTATAAAACCATACGGAAAAAACCCAATTGATGGATTTGTTTATGTTAAATAACCCAGAAATATGTCTTAAAAGACTCCAAAAAAGAAACAGAACGGAAGAAAACAAAGTTGGTTTAGATTATTTAGAAAAACTACACAAATTACACGAAGAATGGTTAAACAGAATGTCTCAAGAAGGTATTAAAATTTTAACAGTTGATAACAATTTAGAAAAAATGACTTTAAAATCTTATTCAAAAGATATAGATAATATAAAAAAAATTTTCAAATCAATATAATTTCTTTAGGTGCGTTTTTAAAGATTTTTTTTCTATAAGTATATTATATATAAATGGTTAATAGAAAGGTAGATAGAATGATTATGCCAAAATTATCTAGCACTTTAGGAGAAATAATGAATCCAGACAAAAATTCATATAAAAAAGTTCTTAAAAGAAGAAATGTTATTAAATCAAAACTTGATCAAATAGTTAGCGATGAATATAAAAATCATGTCATTGATAAATTACAAAATGTTATAGATCCTTATCTTTTAAAAAATAATTTATTTGAATGGGACTGTGGTTGTCTATTAACTGAAGAAGAAAATGCTGAAAGATTATGTGATTGTTCCAGACCAAATAATATTCGGAACAATCCTAAAAAAAGTTATTGCAACCAATTATGATACTAATGAAGAAAAAATATATAGAAGCACTTACGCAGCATCAAAAGACCTTAATATTAATTCAGTTTAAAAAAGTTTTAACTGCTTTACCATCAACTGAATCTTCATTTACTGAACCATATCAAAATCATATAGATTGTGGTTACGGCTATAAAGTTGTTTGTTGTTATGATAACAGTTATACTAAACCAACCCAGATTTATAGAGGTCCTAATGCAGTTTATAAGTTTATTGAAAAAATGCTTGAGGAAGAGGAATATTGTAAAGAAATATTTAAAGAACATTTTAACAAAGATTTGAGAATTTCTAAAAAAGATGAAAGTGAATTTAAAAAACAAAAGTTTTGTCATATCTGTGAAAAAGAATATAAGGAAAATGAAAATCCTGCCCGGGATCATTGTCATATAACAGGAAAATTCAGAGGAAGTGCTCACTCAGAATGTAATATTAATTTTAGACTAACACACAAAATTCCTGTTATTTTTCATAATTTAAGAGGTTATGATGGTCATTTTATTATGCAACAAATAGGGAAATTCAAAAAAGAAATTAATGTTATTCCTAACAATATGGAAAGATATATGGCATTTATGATAAGTGATTTGATTTTTATTGATTCATTCCAATTTATGTCTCAATCATTGGATAACCTAGTAAAAAATATTCCAGAATTTAAATACACATCAACTGAATTTGATAAAAATATAGAATTATTAAAAACAAAAGATGTTTATCCATATGATTTCATGGATTCATTTAAAAAATTCAAAGAAACAAAATTACCTTCTAAAGAAGATTTTTATTCAATTTTAAATGAAACACACATATCTGACAACGAATATGAACATGCTAAAAATGTTTGGAATAAATTTAAAATTAAAACAATGGGAGAATATCATGATCTATATTTAAAAACTGACGTATTACTTTTAGCTGATGTATTCGAAAATTTTAGAAAATTATGTTTAGAGTACTACAAATTAGATCCTTGTCATTATTTTAGTAGTCCTGGGTTAGCTTGGGATGCAATGTTAAAAATGACTGGAATTAAGTTAGATTTAATAACTGATATTGATATGTATCTTTTTATTGAAAAGGGACTGAGAAGAGGAATAAGTTATATTTCAAACAGATACAGTAAAGCAAACAATAAATATATGAAAGATTATGATCCTAAACTTGACAGCAAATACATTATGTACCTCGACGCCAATAACCTTTACGGTTGGGCCATGTGTCAACCTTTGCCCTCTGGAAACTTTAAATTTATATCCGAAAAACAATTCAAGAAATTAATTGCAAAAGGTAAAAGTAACTTTATAGTTGAATGTGATCTTGAATATCCAAAAGAATTACATAAAACCCACAACGATTATCCTTTGGCTCCTGAAAAAATCAAAACCCCAGACGAATGGCTTTCTAACTATAGTAAAACTATTAAAGAAGAATTTGAAATAGGAAAAAGTAATGTAAAAAAAATTAGTTCCAACTTTAATGAAAAAACAAAATTATGTAGTTCATTATAAAAATCTTGAACTATATGCACAATTAGGGTTAAAAGTAACAAAAATACACAAAATATTAACTTTTGACGAAAGTCCTTGGTTAAAAAAATATATTGATTTTAATACTCAAAAAAGATCTAAAGCAAAAAATTCATTTGGAAAGGACTTTTTTAAGTTAATGAACAACTCTGTATTCGGTAAGACGATGGAGAATTTACGCAAGAGGGTTAATATTAAATTAACTCATGATGAAAACCTTTTATTAAAATATATAGCCAAACCTTCATTTGTTAGTTCAACGATGTTTAACAAGAATTTGTTTGGTATTCATAGAATAAAAGAAAGTTTGTTATTAAACAGACCTTGTTATGTTGGAATGTGCATTCTAGATTTATCAAAATATTTAATGTATGATTTTCATTATAATTATATTAAGGAAAAGTACGAGGGTAATTGTAAATTACTATTCACTGACACTGATTCATTATGTTATGAAATAAAAACCAAAGATGCATATGAGGATTTTCATAAGGACAAAGATTTATTTGATAATAGTGATTACGATAACAACTCAAAATTTTATTTAGATAATAATAAAAAAGTAATTGAAAAATTTAAAGAAGAAGCTGCCGGCATTCCCATTGTTGAATTTGTCGGATTAAGAAGTAAAATGTATTCACATTTATTAGAAAACGAAGTTAATATTAAAAAATGTAAAGGAATTAAAAAACTTGTTGTTAAGAAAACAATAGTTCATAAAAATTACAAAGATACTTTGTTTAATTCAACCCAAACTAATCACACCTTTAAAGTTATTCGTTCTGATAAACACAATCTTTCCAGTTATGTTATAAATAAAACATCTTTATCATGTTATGACGATAAAAGATATATTCTTGATAATGGTATTGATACATTAGCTTATTCTTAAATTAACTCTTAAATTAACTCTTAAATTAATTCTTAAATTAACTCTTAAATTATAGAACCATAAATTGTTAACTGAATATTCATAACGTTTAAAGAATTTTTATAAATAACATCGTTTATTTTAAATTTATTAGCATAATTAATAGAAATAGATTCATTTTTTCTGTTATTTTTTGCATTGTAACTTTTAATTTTTTAGTTGTAATTTAGCTTCTCCTTTATCTAATTTAATTGCATCAACAAGAATAATTAAGATGCAATTAAAATTAATTCTTACATTATTACCATTTTGAACTAAACCAGGACTAGCATTTACAGTTTTCCATTGAAATAATCCACTACCGGTATCTTGAGTATAACATGTTAGAAACAATGGAGGTTTTCTTATTAATTGTCTTTCTATTTGTTTTTCTATTTGTTTTTCTATTTTATTTACTTTTTCATCTATATTATTAAATATTCCCATTATATTAATTATTCCAGTTAAATAAAAACACAATAATGAATAAAAACTAAAGATTAACTCAAAAGTTTGTTTCTATCATAAAATGCATATTCATCCGATATGTAGAATCTGATGTAACTATCCGTCAAAAGCGTAAAATTTATTTCTGTAGATGATGAACTGTCATAAGGATGAATGTCAAACATTGTCCCTTGTTTTAGATAAATTTTAATTTTTTTCTTATACATAGATATTGTTTTGTCCGATCCAATGTCAAAGTCCTCGGCTACTATATTTGTATTATTGGTAAATATACTAAGAAATGAATCAAAACCAGCATTCCACCACCTAAATATAAAATACGATATTGGGCTTTTCCTCAGTTCATCTTTAAACCCGGCCCCCGATAATAAAATCTTAATATCTATTATATAAATTCCGGTTTTTTCGACTATAAACACACCTTTTAAAAGTATATCTGGTACAGCTATTTTATGTTTTTGGTTTATTTGTATAAAATCTTTATAATCTACGATATTTCCAGATCCTAACTGAAATGCATTTAAATAGTTCAGACCGGTCATATTTTCATATGTTGAATGTATCCAGGCACCCAGACGGTCAAAATACTTTTTCATTTTTATGTATTCATGAGGACTGTATTTAAACCTTGGATCTGTTTCATAAAAACTGTTATATTCAAAAAGAAACACTTCATGTTTTACTTTTTCTATTTCTTTTTCCAATTCTTCTCTATCTTTTCTATCTTTCTTTTTAAGTTTAAGAATTATTTCAGCTAAATCATCAAGTCGTTTTGTTGTAGCAACTTCAAAAGCAGATAAACTATCAACAACACCCTTTGTTCTAGCTAATTGTGTTTCTTGTTTTAGAAAAACATTTTTTACTTTTGTAATTTCTTGGGTATTAGTAGAAATTTCTTGAGTATTAGCAGTAATTGATTCTCCTTGTTTAGTTGATATTTCAACTACAGAGTCCAGATCATTTATTATTTTTTTAATTTTATTATTAAATTCGCTGATATCTTTTTCTAACATTTCTGTAAGTGTACTTAATTCCGCGTACTTTAAATTGTGGCGTGTGTCAACAGTACTAATCAAGTTCCGAAGTTGTTTCTTAAAATTTTCTAGCTGATCATTAATTGTGTTAATTGCTTTAGCATTAGCAGTAATTGATTTTCCTTGTTTAACTGATTTTTCAACTACAAAGTCCAGTTCATTTTTATGTTTCCAGCTTTAGCATTAAATTCATTAATATCTTCTTGTATTTTTTTTTGTAATATTACTTAAGTCTGCATACTTTAAATTATGACGGTTGTCAACAGTACTAATCCAAATTCGAATTTGTTTTTTAAAGTCATCTATTTTAGAATTGAGCTCTTTTTTAAGGTTATCTAATGCTGTGTCATGATCATCACCTCTTTGTGAAGCTGCCTTTTCCAGTTCAGATTTATATTCTGCAAGTTTATTTGAAAATGTATCAAGTAAATCTTGATTCCCTTTTACCATTTCAGTATTTAGTTTATTTATTTCTGTTTTGATTTCTAACTGATACATATTTTGTAACTTTTTCTCAGCTTCAATAATCTTGTCTTTTAGTTCTTCATGTTTAATCATACTGTCCTTTAGTTCTTTTATTTGGCCATGAACTATAGCAATGTTTTGCTTAAATACTTCTATTATTTGCTCATCTGTTGTGTCAGATTTCTCTCTAAGTTCTTTTAATGTTTTATCTAAAGTTTCCATTTCTTTTTCAATTTTTTCTTGGAGTGAAATTATTACTTCGTTATTCTTTTTAAAATCTTTTATTAATTCTTCAATATTCTTTACTTGTGCTTCTAGTGTCTGTTTTATACTTTTAATATCTTCAAGATTATAGTCATCTATTACACTTTGAACTTTTTTGTACATAAACCGTCTTGAAACTGCATCGTTGGGTTTATCTGGATCTCCTAGGTTGATTATTTCATTACCTCCCATATCCAATGCTCTGTTCATTGTGTTATCAAGTTCCTTATTTTTGTGAAGATACGATTCCGTTTCCTTTTTAAGTTTTTTGAATTGTTTTTTAGTAGCATAATCACTTAAATCAATATCAAATTTAACTTTACTTATACTGTCAGGTTCACTTATTTGTTCTATATTATTAAAAACTCCCATTATATATTACCAGTAAAGTTTTTTCTAAAAAACTTCCTTGGTTTGTCAATATATAAGAAATCATATTTTTGATTTGTTGCATTAGCAAAAGATTTAGGGTTAATATTTTGTTCATTACAAATCATATCATTTTCTCGTTTACCTGGACTTTCAAATAAAATATAATGTGAACAGTTAATACGGATATCTTTTGGTGTTTTATAGTAAGACTGACTTAAATAAATAACACAACAGTTTTTGTGACGTCCTTGAATAAAGTATTTTGTTATTTCATTCTGAACCTTTTTATCTTCAGATACAAAATCATCAAATATTACTACTTTTTGTTTTTCTGATTCAAGATTCTCACAAGGTTCAATTTGGTTGGAATCAGCCGAATATTCAAGTATTTCATTTGGATCCACTTTAAATTTTTTTGCAATTTGACTTAATTGGTTAATTAAATCTTGATATTTAGATTGTTCTAGGTTTTTAGCATATAGGTATAATTTATCATAATATATAAGAGGTTTTCGAAGTATATGCATTAATGTATTTGTTTTTCCAGATCCAGAAGATCCACATATTAACATTCTAAAACATGAATCTGGCATAAAAGGATAATGTTGTTTAAAGTTATTAGATTTATCATTTTTTGTATCATAATTTGGAATTTCCATTTATATATAATAATACATTATCTTACATTATATTACATTATTTCACATTATATTACATTATTTTACATTATCTTACGTTATTATATAAATGCAATCAAAACTTAATGAAATAAGAATAAGAAAAAACTTAGTCGGGCAAAAGATGAGAGCTCTTAGAGAAAAAATAGTGAAAGAAAAAATTAAAAAAGCTACAAATCGGGATATGTACGCTGAAATTTATAAGCCAATTACTGAAGGAATAGAAAGTCAAAAAAAAAAATTATCAAGTCAGTTAAAAGCATTACCTGGAATAAAACAACAATTAGCGTTACTAGGTGATGAAATGAAAGACATACAAACATATCAGGGTTTACCACAGATATTCCAAGAACCGCAACCAATTACAGGGTCTCTTGGAGAAGTTGAAAAATCTAAAAGACAACAAGAATATATACCAGTAGATTGGGGAGATGAACCTGTTAGATGGATACCAGGAGATAAATTAAAAGAATTAGAAGATTATGGAAGAGAAAAGATGGGAATAACTGAAACAACTGATGATACAACTGAAGAATCAGAAGAAGAATTGGGAGCAAGACCAGTTAATTTTAATAAAGATATTGATTTAACACTTTTAGGTGAAAAATATAATACACCACAAGAAGTGTTTGAATTTTTTCACAGCAAATCTAAAGATCCAGATGAAAAAATGACTAGAGAAGAAGTAGAAAATATCATAGAAAAGGCATCAAAGGATATAAAAAAATTGGGTAATGATTCTGGTTCAATAACTAGAAAGAAAAACAAAACAGATCTTGATCTAAAGCAAAAGGAAATAATTATAGCCAAGTCGGATAATTTAAGAAAATATAGAAAAGTAATCAATGATATTTTAGAACAAGGAACAAAGTATATGGGAAAAGGAATAAAATATCATAATCCATATAAAGTTTCACCAAAAGGACAATATGGTAATTTAATTATTAACTTAAATAAACTTTATGGTCAAAACAAATTGGTTGCTCAGGATAGAATAACTGGAAAAGAAGTAATTAACACTAAAGTAGATGATGATTTAATTGATTTGATTAACAAAAGATATAACAATAATAAAAAGCATTCAATTCATTCTAGAAAAATATTTAAAGAATTAACAGAAAAATCAGGATTGCCTATCAATAAAAGATCTATGAAATTTAAAAAAGTAATTAGAGGACAAGGTTATGACGTTTGTCCGTGTAATCCGGAAGAATTGGTTAATGACTTGGAGTTAATTTGTGGTTCAATTAATGCTGTAAATAATAATGAAGAACTAAAAAATGAAGGTATTAGCATAATTGATAAACTATTAAAAATGAAATCACTATTACCAAAAGAACATGAAATGTTATATAAAAATTATTTTTTATTGAATTTAAATTTTAATTATATATAAATGGAACAAAAAAAATAGTATTAAGTTCTGAAACAGTTAAAGACAATAACAAAAATACTCCGAGTGATTTTACAATCAGATTTAGTCGTTCTTTAATTTTAGATAAAAATAAAACTTACGCTGTTGGTTTGGATAGTATTAACACTATGACCTACTCTTGGCATAATATTAGTGATGAATATGACAATAAAATAATTCGTTATAATAATGGTAAGGATTGGAAAAATATTATATTTACAAATGGTTCTTACAGTTACACAGATATTAATAATTATATTAGGGAAACATTAATAAGTAATGGTGATTATGAATTTGATAAATCAGACATTGCTCCAATAAGTTTGGAATTTGATTTAAGTAGTTTTAAGATTTTGATTTCAATTAAAGATAATTTTATGTTGGATTTAGAAAAATCAAATTTTCATACATTGCTTGGATTTGAGAAAAAAATTGTAAACAAAACTGAATGGGGAACTACAACACCAAATATAACTAACTCTGTGGATACAATTTACATTCATTGTGATCTTATTGATAATTCACTTGTTGATGGTAATTTCAGTGATATCATTTATGCTTTAAGTACTGCAGATTTAACAAAAGCTTATCCATTTACAAAAGAACCACAAAGAGTTGGATATTCTGAAATTAATAAATATATTATAAATTCAATTAGAATATATATTACAGATGTATTTGGTAGAATAATTAATTTTAATGAGGTTGAAACAAGTTTTACACTAATTTTAAAAGAAATTAATTAAATAATTAAATAATTAATAAATTTTAGTTTTATATATTGTACAAAAAAGTTTATGACAAAAATAAAGGAATATTTATTTATGTTGATGCTCAGACCGAAGAAGAAATTATACGCGGAACAGGTATCTTTGACACTTTAACGAAATTGTTTTCAAGTGGAGTTGCATCTTCAATTAGCACAGCTGGAAAAAAAGCTTTGGAAACAGCAGGAAAAGCAGCACTTGAAAGTGGAACAAAAATGGTTGGAACAGAAGTTGGAAATTTAGCTGCTAATAAAATTGTTGAAAAATTTAAAAAGAAACCTGCTCCGGCAGTTGGTAATTTAATTGCCAAGGAATTACAAGAAAAGAATAACAGTAAAAATAATAATAAAAATAATAATGATAATGAGGAGGATATTAATATAAAATTAAATAGAATATTGTCAGGATCTGGAACTTCAACTCAGCGTAAACGTATTAATAGATTAATTTATAAAAAATAAAATAATATATAATATAATAAAATATACATAGAACAAAACAATATTGTGAAAGATATGAATTAACTCCTATTCAATTAGATACAGCTTTAATATCTGTCTTGGGAAATAATGTTAAGCAACAAAAAAACGGATATCACTTTACAATTAATGATAGAAGCTCATATTTTGATTGGTTTAATGCTTATTTTGAAGTAAGTTTTAAAGTAAATAAGCTTGCTAACGGTAATAATTATGCTGATGGAGATCAAATTGCTCTAATTAATAATGCAGCTTCAATAATTGATCAGTTAGTGGTTAAACAAAATGGAAAAATTGTATATGATTGTAATAATTTATACAAGGTAATAAATGTAAAAAATTTAGTTGAACTATCCAATGATTATGCAAAAACAACTGGAACAAACGAATATATTTATTTAGATACTACTGATACTGCTGAGAGCAGGAATGGTCAAGCTGGATATAATAGTGGTTTTGCTTCTAGGAAGTTATCAATCCAGGGTGGTAATGAGGTAAATGCTAAAATTCCATTAAATAATTATTCATTTTTTCAGGGTTTAGAAACTAATATTATACCTCCAAGTCAAATTCAAATAACACTGCAGCTGACAGATGATGATGAATTAATTTTTAGAGCTAATGCTGCTGATGCTGGTAGAGTAATTGTAACAAAATTAATTCTATGGGTTCCACGTTTGGTTTTTAATGAATTTGGACTTAATTTAATTTCTGAAAGATTTACAAAAGCAAGATGGTCATACCTACGGGAAATGGTGACACAATCAACTGATACACAACAAACGAACATAACTTTTAGAATAACAGCTGGTGTAACAAAACCACAACACGTATTTGTTTATTTACAACGACCTGATAAAAGTAATTCAGAAGAACATAATCCACATTTATTAGATACATTTAGAATTAATGCAGCAAATGAAAATTGCACTTTGAGCTCTTGTCGTCTTGAAGTTGGTAATGGTGTTTTTTATCCAGAAACAGAATACACAAGTATATCAAGAATATATGATGATGTAATTAGTTATTATTATAAACAAAATAATAAGACTACTGGAAGTCTTTTAAATCGATCAAATTTTTATCATTATTTTGGATTTGTTCATTTTAACTTAGAATATAAAAAGGAAGTAACTACAGAAGATCCTAAGCATATTACATTAACAGCTAAATTAAATATTCCACCGGCAGCTAATATTCGTGTTTACGCAATTGTATTGTATGAAGAAACAGTCGAAATAAATACTATTGGAAATGAACTTGTTATTGTTTAGAAATAAATTAAATATAAATTATATATAATGACATCAAATTATATTGAATATAAAGTTAACCTAACAGATGGACAAAAGAAAAATTTAGCACAAGCTTATAATAATAAAATTCCACACACTTTTAGATTAAAACATGAACAATTACATGGAAACTTCCCTTTACTATTAACAAAAACACAAATTAATCAAATTAAAAAAGCTGTTGCAAATAAGAAGGGATTAGAAATTAAAATTTCAAAAAAAACAAATGTCCAGTCAAGGTCAAAATGGCGGATTTTTAGGAGCTTTGGCTGGTTTGTTAGGAAAAACAATTCTTCCAATGGCAGCGAAAATAGTTCCAAAAATATTAGCCCCTCTTGGCATCGGCGCTTTGTCTGGGCTGGCCAGTACTGCTGTTAGTAAAATACTTGGAAATGGTATGATTTCAGTAGCTAATGATAAGAGAAATATGATATCGCCATATCTCACACCTAATCAAAGAAAGCAACTAGTAGGATCTGGAGTGATTAAATTAACACAAAAACAGAAACAAAATGGCGGGTTCCTGGGTATGCTGGCTGCTAGTCTAGGAATACCTTTGATTACATCTTTGTTAAGTGGTAAGGGACATGGCCAGGGTATACAGATTGATTCGCAACGGAGACCTTACAGACGAATTCCTATAGTAAAAAAAAAATAAAATTTATAAACAAACCAATTTCTAACTTTGAAATTGAACAATGGGTAAAACAATTAAAAATTAAAAACTTTAGGGGTGTATTTAGTAGAAATAATTTATTAAATTTATTAAAATCAAAAGCAAAAGACGAGTGCGGAATAATCAATTTAGATGACTCTGCTGGGCCTGGAACACATTGGGTTTGTTACTTGAATACTTTGTACTTCGATCCATTTGGACTTCCTCCACCAAAAGAAGTAATTAAATATATACCTGGGGTCAAGTATAACAACATACAATATCAAGACAAAACAAGTACACTCTGTGGATACTATTGTTTATTTTTCATTAAAATGTTACAAGATGGTATAAACATTTATGATTTATTGTATAAAACACTGAGAGTAAACAATCAAAGAGTAAATGAACAAACAATTATAAATTATTTTAATAAAATGAGTTAAAATGTATTAAAATGTATCAAGAACGTAATATTCTTTACTACTAACAAAAATGTACCATAAACGTTATATTCCATACTACTCCCAAAAGCGTATACGGAAGTGACGTGCGTTTACACTGTAAACGTTACTATAAATGGAAGTATAGATATATAAAAATAAACTTGAACGGAAGTGACGTGCGTTTACAGTGTAAACGTTACTATAAATAAATGTATAGATATATAGAAATTCCACTAATGTTAAAAATAAGATTGAACGGAAGTGATGTGCGTTTACAGTGTAAACGTTACTATAAATAAAAGTATAGATATATAGAAATTTCACTAATGTTAAAAATATAATTGAACATGGTATACGGAAGTGACGTGCGTTTACAGTGTAAACATTACTATAAATAAATGTGAACATTGTACATGGAAATTCCACTAATGTTAAAAATACTTGAACGGAAGTGGCGTGCGTTTACAGTGTAAACGTTACTATAAATAAATGTGAACATTATACTTGGAATCCTTATATAGATTCCTACTGTTAAAAGCTGATTTTGTTACCAATTCAACTCTGTACATATTTCTTCGATTAATTTCCTATTTTTGATTAAAGTTCCAGTGTTTAAAGCACACTTCAATAAATTCTTATGTTTCTCAATTAATTCATAAACTAAAGCCAGGTTTCGACAGTAGGAATCTGTGTAATGTACACCTCTGAGATGAAAATAAAGTCCCAGATCACAATCCTTTGGGCAAACTGATTTTAAATTTTTAATAATAAATCCAATCTGATGTGTACAATAAACAATATTCCGTTTGTTTCTGTATATCTGCTTGTCTAAATTTCTAATGCTTTCAATACATTTGTCCTCGCTTGAAATATCCACATTAAAATTTTCTAAAACCTCCTCTTGTTCGAATGATTTCGTAATTTCTTCTTTAAGCTTTTCTTTTAACGTACTCCTTGTTTGTTGCTTTGTTGGCTTACATGTATCAACCAATTTCTTGTAATACTTTGAACTGAATGTTGTAGCCCATTCTTGGCATACAAAATCTTCTTTGTAATTATCTTTTAAATGAGTTGTTAATTCCATCAAATCTTTTAACAGGTCTGCTGTTGTATTTTTATCCCTAAAAAGAAACACAATCTAAAGAATTACATAAGTATAAACAGGTAAAAATAAATTTATCTCTATGAAACACAAAATAATATTTCTAAAGTTAGTGAATGAGATCCGTCAAAGATCTGCTAAAGCTTGAACATAGTGGTGTAAATGTGTTTTAAAAAGTAATTGGCTCAGAACAAACAATTACTTTACTACTGTGAGGCTCGAACCCACTCGGCCACGGAGGCCCACTATGATGATAGAGTTGCAGACAATTACATGAGCTATTTTCAGAGAGATCATATCTCTTCCAATAGGAGACATCTCTTGACTATTCACCTATGTATCGCTGCATATGTATAATAAATATTTTCTTTTTATAATGATATTTTGCAAGTGAAAAATACGTAAACTATTTCATATCTGTAAATATTTTGCTGAGAAAACATTACGTTTTAGTCTGATACACTGTGGAAACTGAAGAACTATTTGTAGTGTTATTGTTTATTCTAACTTTCATAAACACTTATTCCAGAAATATAAAAAATATATATAATGTTATGATTAAAGGTCAGATTGCAGTTACCATTCCTTCATATACATTTTCCCGTAAAACATGCAATATCATGGAATCTAACGTTCCATAAGGGGCTCGCATATATATATTTTGCCATTTTCAATGTTAACTACAAAATACGCAATAGTGAATTATCCAACTATTATGCAATTATAGGCTTCAGTTTTAACAAATGACCATACCAGTAATTAATAAATAAGCATGACAGTTTGTAGCTACCAAACTTCAAGATCTAGATAACATCTTTTTTATATAGCACTCATTTATTGATAAACACATTTAAATATGCTTAACATAAGAACACAGCTACTCAAGAGGGACAAAGAGAAAGTAAATAACAGAATAGAGAGAGAGAGAGAGAGAGAGAGAGAGAGATCTTTTAGATAAGGCATGGCCGGCTAAGTAAACATAGCCTAGTTCTTTTTGATAGGCAGGCTAGTTCTTTCAAATGTTCGTTTGATTCTTGACAGTCTTGTGACATTTGTGAACAGTCAGGATATAAAAATGAAATTAATTTAAATAAAAAATTAAAAGAATCACTTGCGAACTCTTGATATAGTCTTATATTTCGTCTTAATCAAGGTGGATTAATTCTGTCTGTCAGCCGACCTGCATATTGCGCAGGGTATTGTGGTCGAGCTTTGTCTGTCTGTCTGACCGTCCTTTCACAAGGTCCGTGAGGTTTTAGGCTACATAGATTAATTTGTGTCCGAAAACAATGATATGTTGACACGAAACTTTGATGATCCTAATGATGAATGTCGCAGTCACATTTTGCCTCTTCATTATATGGAACAATTAAATGTTATACACCAGGCAGACTTTAATAAATATCTTTGTCATTGTAAATAAAAGCAAATTATATGTCATTTTAGTTTCGAATGCTTTAATGAGATCTACATTAATAATATACGAACGTACAATGTACGGAAGTACAAAGAATGGTGAGATATATTTGGTTACACTTATACAGTCTCTCTGATTATTTATAGGAGTGACTTATTTGGTTCAACATCTAATTAATTCCTTTTGCTAAACAAGTCTACTTTTTTTCTAATAAAATATAAGTTTAGAAAGAGCATCGTTTAATTTGAAATAACAAATTACTTGAACACTTGAATACGTTAAGCAACTTAGTTGTAATATGGTATTCAAATGATAGAGTAGTTCGCCAAAATTACTACGCATCTCAAACATATCTATTTAACCCTGATATGAATAGAACGGTGTCGTAAAGTACTTATATACGATGTCAGTACTTACAGTAATAGATATTCATTAAACACAAAAATCCTGCTCTTTAATGACGCGTTTGTTCTATTCCAAATATCAGTTTATTTAAAACACAAAATGAAATAAACTAGTCTGATAGTATAGCGTTAAAAGTCACAATTTGATGAATAAATCATGCGAAATTACAGTTTCTCAGAAATTTGAAAAAAAAAAATGTTCATCGTTAATAAGACATTTTTGTAACTGAACAAGTCCACTTTAATCCAAAGTGAATTGCAGTCAGTTAGTTTTAGAACATTAGCAATAAATAGAAACAGGAACTCTAAGGCTGTGACTGCAAGAAAATCTGGTTGGTTACGATTTAACACGTGCTGCTTGAAGCGCTTACATTTCTTTCGTTCTTTAAAAACCATCCATCTTCTGAATTTTTTTCATAATTTTACAGATAAAATATCATAAAAGTAACAAGCTGAATAGGCACATTAGACATGCACATTAAAATGTAAAGGAATTACAATTTTTATCATCTTCTAAGAAATGATTTCGAATTGCAAAATTTATAAAAGAAATTTGAAAATATATAATAGAAATATTTAAAGTAATTTCCGTGTAAACTCTAGATGTTATAAAGAAAGGAGACAAATTAACTCTTGCTTGAATAAATCACAACCTCCCGACGTTGATGCTATCACGACTTAATCCTTGGTTTTGGAAAATGTTTAAATGTCTGTTAGCACTTCAATGTACATTTACATATTATCTGTTTATCCCGATGTTTCTAGCACGATGTGAAATGTAATATGATTTAGTTAAGATTCGTAAATCAAATTAATGTAAATGTAATTGCCAGGTTTTAAACACTTTTCGCGTCCTTGTTTGAACTTTATGGCTTACTTCTACTTAAAATAGACCCTCCCGCAGTCTAAAAATAATGTGTTAGTATGCGCACAGTAAAGTCTATGAATCTCCAAATAGCCGGTGCGTTTGTTGATTCACTTTTAATAGAATTAGTGATTTTGAATAATATATATTAACAACGCCTAAACATGTTTATCTTTTTATCCTTAAATACGCATAAAGTACTACTTTACCATTGAAATATATTTATTTATTAAGAAAGATAAACACTTATTTCGATAAATACATGTTAATCCGTGTATGAAATGTAAGAAGAAGAACTATTTAAGTTGCGCATGTGTCAGATCTTGTGGTATAAAGTTTCGGAAGCAAATATTAGTATAGTAGTCATATTTTTTCATGTTGGTATAATAATAGATATATTACATAGTCTGGTGCTCATGCGCACGCCAGCCTACTTTCACATTGTGTCATATTTGAAGAAATAATCTATTTTAAACATTTACTTTTTCTGGTTGTGAAGTTACCTCTCTTAAAACTGACCTTAGTGTGCAAGTTATTTCGAAATATAACAGAGGTACATTATATAAATCACACAGACCAGCGAGGGTGATATTTGTCAACCTGAGAAAAGTAATATTACACGATGCACAAGCCAATGGTATTGCTTTTCAAAGGTTGACAAAATCCTATATCCCTCGAGCAGACCTGTGTTATCTGTTTAATTATACCAAAAAAATGAAATACTGAGATATTTAACAGACGAAAAGTTAGCATTAAAATTCTTGGATTGCATGTTTCTGTATATATATATAAGTTTATTTATAGTCGCAACCGGTAAATCATATGGGCGCGATTCTTCCAGAAGACTGTTAGTAATGTTAGTCGGAGGATAGTGAAATATACAGAAGACGCACAATTTCTAGAAGCTTCACTGGTTCTTTAGCGTGCCAGGTGAAAGCACCCATACACGGGACTCTTATCCACTGCGTCCGCTCTCTTCGACTGCAACGTCGTTTGTTTTCTTTTAAATGGAAGGATTCATTAGTTTTAGAGGGGATGTTTATAAGAGTCTCAATCGCATGATTAATTCATTGGAACGCTTGATGGCACATGGTGTTTAGGAAACCAATAACACTCTGGTTGTTATTTTAAAAATGAGCCTTCTCAGACACTCGATCAAATCATTGGAACGTTGTCTTTGCGAATACCCAGCTGGGTAATATTCAAAACAATTATCTCAGCTAGATAGTGTTTGAAATGTAGTACTCAAACTTTATTCCTGTTGGGTCTATGAAAATTTTACATTGAATGTTTACTTGTAGCAAAAATAAATCAACGCACTTGTATAAACATATGTGAGATTTGTATTTCTATTCCAGTTTCTTCGATCTGAGCTTTACTCCTCGTCTGTCTGTAAGTATTTTCCAATTTTCGCAATGACAAATGTATTAGCTGTGTTAATAAATGTATCCTTCAAGTGGAGGTAAGTTAATCTTACTACGACTATTTATTTAGGATGTACCAGACAGTAAATGTGATTTTGCTCAAACCGTCATCACGCATAGGTTTAAGGATAATGCGGTGTCTGTGTTCTGAGAAATGAAACTATACACAAGCAAGCATTTGAGAGATAATTGTTAAAAAAGAAACAAATGACATGTCGTTTAAAGTAAAGCAGATATTGGTTGGTACATTTTTGGAACATGTATAGGTTCGTTGCAAAATTTAATTACATAGAAACTTGTCTCATAATTTTACCCCTAATGGACTTAGAAATGCACCACCAGAGATAAAATTCTGACAAAATATTATTCAATATGTGTAATCTTTTCTTTATTAATATAGTGAGTAGATTTAACTCATTTTTTCTGATCAGTATTGCTTGTAAAGAAGTAAATTGTTAGTTATCCCTTCATCGCTTTGCTTTAATCTTTCAGACAGCGTAGTGAATCTTTATAATTGTGCTGGTCTAAGCGTCAGAGCTCACCTAGATAGGTAAGTATGAGGTAGACAGAATAAAATAGATCATTTTATGGTCAAAATATTATAAAAAGATCACACAAATGACCATTCTGAATGTTAGAAACTACAAACAAAACACGCACAATCTTTTCAGACTAGTTTTATGACTGTGTTTTAACTATAAAGTCGGAGACCAGTTTCACATCTTCAGCATCTGATTGGCTGATTCTGAGATCAAACTTAATATCGACCAATGGAAGGGCGGCACTCTGAGACTGTTCTTGAAACTATGTTTTGTAATCTAAAAGGCAAGGAATGCCTGATAATAAGTAAATGTTATATAAAAGCCATCTTTAAGCCTTTCATAACGCTGGAAGAATTTTTGAAATCGGACCTCTATTGAAGTAGATATGGCAGTTTGAAATTTTAGAAAATGGCTGATCATGGAGGCAGTCATTTTAGTGAGTTTATGACGTCAGTAACACACTGCTGAATTCTTTATTTTGCAAATAACCTTTTAAGTAGATTAATTTCTTATGTGTGTTGATTGCAAGAAACTGATGTAAAACATTGTAATTTCTTTCATTAAAGCTGGAAAAAGTAGCAGAATTAATTTACAGAAATAAGTAAATACAGTTCAAGTATGTATCAAGAAATCTAATAAATCCACCATTTTGTTTCTTGTTTACATGGAAACAAAATGGCCGCCATTTTGATCAAACATTTAAATGCTAATATCTTTCTCATTTAGAAAATTCTTTCACTTATTTAAATGATTCAAAAATTCCTAGCCGACAAAATTAACATAAGAACAGCATTGCCTTTCCCTTTAAACACTCGATATATCTCAGAAAAATTAACTGTCCATATAACTTAGTGTATGACAGCTTATTGCTTTAATAAAACAGATGAATTTTTGACAGTTTAATGGAACACTCTTTCATGTATTCTTTTTTTTTTCATCTTTTTTTCTGCTGTTGTTTGCTTCTTTAAAAGATGTATCTGTCTACTCAAAATAAGGCATAGCAGGGTAAATTAGTTTTCGAAGGAATAAAATATTGTTGATGAATGAAAGATAGAAACGCTTACGTACAATGTAAAAATACTATGACTTTTGCCTCCATATACCGGCAAACCTGTCACCGCTAGCGACAACATATATGGATTTTCTCTAACATTAGAACAGTTTCCATTTTTCAGTTCTAAAATCTATAAAGTGTTCAGCACACAGCAGGAAATTATGACGATCACAACTAAGGTCAGTGACAAGCTTTAATGGTTTTCTGCTGTGTACTAAATAACATGATTGTTGGATAATTGAATCTGAGGCCTTTATCGTGTAAATTGTTGTCAAACAATTACAGTAGGAATGTCATAATGTATTACATAATTTAGGTGTCTAGATGGTTTCTGCCTATTCGATTAATTAAAGAATTTCTTGCACCAACTCTCTAGAAGTGGACTTCTAGTGAAAATATTGAATCTTTTTTTTCCCAAAGAGTAATGGTGAGTAAAAACTCGATGAAATATGCCCATTGTCTTCTCAGAGACCTACAACAACGTGTCAGCGTCCGATGACCTTTTCACGCTTCCGTAATACACGAAAGTCATATGATTATATGACTTAATTATCTAGTTCAGAAGCTTTCAAATACAGAAATATCTGACACCTGAGGCTGATACTGACACATTTAGAAAACATCAAAAAGGACGTTTTCTAATTCTGAGATAAATGTAACTGGATTTTTAAGCGAGAATTTATTTCATTGTAAATCAACTTGTTTTTTTGACGAATTTGAAGCATATGGCACAGAAATTCTACTAATGGTAATTTTGAGCATCCTGTAAATTACTTACCAAAAATCATTGGCGTAAAATAGGCATTGAGTGTTCATTTCAAAATTAAACCGTCTACAGAAACTGCTTGATGCGAAGATGAAAATTCCGATAAATCTGATATTCTTGTTAAAATGCCTGTGACTATAACGAGCTACTGGCAAATGCGCCGCTCATCTCCAATAAGACGACGGATCTAAAACAAAGTACTTTTGTATCATTTGCGTAAAGATAGTGTGGAATTACCGAATTTTATTTTGACGAATTTAAGTTAATAACATGGAACCTGTGTTTGTGCACAGATAGCCTTATGTATGAATAGTGAATTTATATGAAACAAGTCTTTGACTTATGGCATACAACATTAAGTTAAGTCGTCCATCATCATGGATATGAATTACAAGACAGACATTGCAATTGTTTTATGTTTTACCAACAGCGTTTTGTAAACTGCTGATGTTGCGGAATATCTTCCACAATTATTGTAAATCAAATTGTAAATAGAAAATTTAAACGACCTTTTAATAAAGTAGATTTACATAAATTGCGGTACTCACGAAAATGAATAATACGACAGTTATAATGGATGGTATACCATATTTGGCAAACTCTGATATCGTGCTCTTGATTGGTTGTTTCGGATTCTTTTCAATTCTTACGATGCTTGTGATTGGACAACGAAATTCAAATCAAGACAGTACGGCTGAGACGCCCGAAGAAACAGAAGTACAACTTCCGGTCTTTCTTCGATGGAATAAAACTGAACGTGAGGCTGAGTTTAGTTTCGAATGATAACTATGACGGACTACTGTGGCTGAATCGACGTATTATATGTACATTGTTAACTATTATTTTGAGAATACGCCATTGATTATACTATTGTGATACTGCAGTAAAGATGATATATTCATTTAAATTGTTATCTTTTCAAGCGATTTTTGATAGCTTTACAAGTGAGGTTATTAAACTAAGAACAAAACGTAACCCGTATGTGCAAATATGATATTTTTTCAATTATCTATAAATAAACAGCCAAACCTGTATTAAGCAATAAGTTTTTCTTAAAGCAGATAGCTGCTTAAGACAAGTTGATTATAGAACAGAAAGTCAATTTGGAAAGATTGCTGTCGGCCTGTATTAAGCAAGTGGTTATTTAATACAGGTGTCCGCTATAACAAAACAAGTGTGGTTTCAATGCTTGCCTACAGAAGGCATTGTTTTTGTCTGATGATTACAATGGCAATAGTTACACGCAATATGATATTTAATTCTTCGGTAAAAATTAAGTCGAAAAAAAAAACCCGCATGCAGTACTTTCTCAGCAATTAATTTTGAAGCTCTCTTGCATAGACCAAAAACTGAATAAATAGAAATTAATGCCATTGACAATAAATCTTATTGTCATGTGAAAACTCCAGTGACATAATCATCAAATGGCAGCTGAGCTGCAGATATTTACAAACTGCTTTCAAACGAACTATGTTTTTTCCATTATTCGTGGTTATTTTACTCGATATAGAAACCGACTATTTTTGTTCTTGACAAAACACCATTTCATCACGACATATAGACAAAATAAGAGGTCAAAATAGGGCTTGCTTCTGACTAAGTTTGGTGAACATCCTTTAAGCAGTTCATTAAAAGTTATCTAAAAGTCTGTTTCGATATTTTACTCTGACGACCCAGAAAATGCGTAACTACTAGAACAAACTTCATTATAAAAATTTCTAAAATTGTTTGTTCTTTTTTTTTCCTATTTTTACCTCTGGTGTCCCCTACAGGGGGTCAAGCAAAACCATTACGATGATAATACAAAGTTTGGTGAAGATCCATCAAACGGTTCAGGAGAAGAAGGAGAAGAAGACATTTAAAGGATTTTCTTTACTACATGTAGTTATAACGGTCCCTTAAAAAGGCCAAGTGCCTCTGTTTGATTACATTTGGGAGAGAACCTTACGTAGTGCTGAAGGAAAATATTGATTACGATCCAGCCAGTGGATCCATCACAAGAAGCCTTTTAAGGTTTTCTATTTCTAAACTTAAACGGCCCCTTTAAAGGACCAAACATCTCTATATGAACAAAATTGGAAGAGAACCTTTCAATTATGCTGCGGACCAAATTTAATAAAGATCCATCATGTAGTTCATAAGAAGACATCATTTAAAGGTATTTCTATTTTTAGCTGCAGTCGCCCCTTAAAGTTCAACAATTTTCAGCCATGGTTGTTTTGTCGTATATATGGTCATTCTGGTCATTCTTCATCGTTCGAACAACACATACTTTAATTGAACAAATCTTTCTTAGCTTAAGCACATCATGTTCGTATAAACAATACATACAATGAACGATTAAAATAATCTGAGTCAAACATTATACATTATGCGGCTTTCTTAAGAAAATACATTTTGGTCTTAAAAATAAATTGATAAATGGTATTTCTATGTTCTAAAAAACAAATAGGATCAAGCATTTAGACATTAGAGGCGCATATGAGTCAAAGTCGCTGGAAAGGATCGTAACCTTTCAACCTTTTAAGTTAATAAAATATCTGACAATTATCTGCAAAAAATAATATTCATTTCTATGTTGTTTAGTAAACATAAGTAGGAAATGCTAATACAAATAATGCGATTCTCCTTCATGTAAATTAACCCTTACCCTGCTCGAATGTGCATACTGATCATGATCTACACAGGTCGCAAAGGCAGAATCAGTCGTGCCTAGCATGATAAGGATTAAAAGTCGACATTCTTGCATAAACGTAATTTTTCAAGGAAATATATCTGTGCTTTTAAAAATTGAAGAGTAATGCAAGAAAACTCTCATTTTGCAAATAAAACAAAAAACAAATGCGTAAACATCTGTGATTAGTACGGTTTATTCAACAATTTAAGTTTTATATCCTTTCCGTGGCCGTAATGTTATAAAACGTATTAGCGTCTGATGGTCCTTTCACGCTTCCTTACAACCAATATTTATTACACGAAATTCATTTTGAAAATATTTCTGAAATGTCTATGCCTGCAGCTCTCAAATACGGGAAATATCTTACATCCGAAGCATGCAACGACTCTTTCAGACAACATAAAAAGGTCCTTTTGAAACGTTTGACGAAGTTCCGAAAATCTCCATATATCCTTGCTTCGTTACGGATCCCTGTGGGATTTGTGTTTATTCCGAGTTCAAATATTTTTCGTAGATGAATAACTGACATGTCGTGCTGAAGCCCAGATTTTTCAAATTGACAATTGACTTCCCATTAGCAAATTGAAAAAAGAAAAAAGTCCACGCGCATACATTTAGACGGGGTGACCCCTGCGCGTGACCCCTGACTATAGATCAATGCAAATGCCTGTTTACTTTCATTTTCTTTACTTCCGGAAAAAGCTGAAGGTCGTCTGACGTCATTTTCTGTGTTGTCAAAAACATACGTATGCTTGGCGAGATTGCACTATATTGAAATGCTCCAGAAAGTTTACCTTTTATTTATCCTTCGTTCTTTCACTTGGGTTGTTTACTTTCGTTTTGCAGCTTTTGCTGGCGACAACACATGAAGCTGACTGTTGTCTTAGGTCATATTCACAAGACAACAACCAGACATTACGTATTGTACCAGCATTTTTATCAATCCTTCACTTTTGAAGCCGTTTTCCATGACAGAACTTTGTCAAAAGTTTGTAAATGTATCCGGTTTTCACGACTAATGTCAACAATTCCTTATTCCCTCATTTTAATTTCCAGATGTTAAATTCCAATTTCATTTGGTGTAGCAACCTTCATAAAGTAATTCTGCCATGTAAATCCATGTATCTTATGCATTTATTGATTACAAGGTCATCCGCCATCTTGTTTTACACGGTGGATAGCTGATAGTTGCTAAGAAGCTGTTTACATTATGAGTCATCAATTTAATGTTAGAAAGCGCAAGTTTGAGGTTTATATTGTAGCCTTCTCTATGTCTCTTAAATACTTTAGATCATTTTTGTATTTTTCAGTCTGCTAGAGCCATTTTTAATCTTCACCACAATTTTTCTGTGGGTACAGTTTTTCTGTGGAGCGTTCCTGGTGAATTCACCATTTCTTCAGTGAATTGACCGCTGTGAATTCACCGTTATTTCATGGAATTCACTGTTCTTTTAGTGAATTCACCATTTCACCATTTTTTCTGTGGGGTGTTCGGTGACAGTATATAAGGGCTGCTCACCGTCATTCTGGAGCTCAAACACCAAATTTTCGGCTGCACACTGCATTTTGGCATTTTCTCAGAATTTTTAAAATATTTTACCAGATTCGAAATTAGAAAGGTGTGCATTATTTTTTTTTACTTTAGATTTCTTAGAAGGTCATTTTAAAGTTTATTACTGTGTAAAAATAGGTTTTTGCAATATTTTAATTTATTGTATGTTTATCTTGGGAAACTGACAGTCCGCGAAATTCTTGTGGTAGCTTCGCGACTGTTACCTCCGTATCCGTGTTTTTGTGTGTGATTACATGCATACTGTAGAATCTATAGATTTTATGAACTCTGCATTGAATATGCTAGTTTTGTTTAATAAATTTTAGAAACGTTTAACAGACTTGCATTTCATTTTACATTTATAATTAAATTCCCAAGAGTATCTTATGTTGGAGCATAAAGGTTAGAACCACTCGATCCTTCAGACACAAGCAGACTTCTGAGACCGTGTCACGTAGAGCAGACTACAGAAGTACAACCACGTTGAGCAGTCAGCTGAAGTACTGTCATAACTAGCAGCCTATAGTAGTACAGTCACGTTGAGCTGTCAACTGAAGACCTATCACACCTAGCAGCCTATAGAAACACAGACAAGTCGAGCAGTCAAAATAGTCCGGTCACGTTAAGCAGCCTATTGCGGTCTACAGGGGAAGTAGCACACAGTGGTCAACTCCAGAAGAACATTTGAACAGTCACACACACGTCTACCAGTTATAAACTTATATGCTCAAAACCTAACCCTGAGGTCCAATCCGGCCCAAGTCAGTGTAGTCCAGAACCATACCCAAGTTCACGCCCAAGGGCTACAGGCAGGTAGCACTTATTAGCATATTTGCTAGGCAGCGACTGACCGCTGTCATAGCATATAGGCTATACATACACATAAACACAGGAATAATTCCGAAAGCGACTCCAAGGGGTAGGAGCGTAACAATATGTTATATCTGTGCTATTTTAACAAAATCATACATTCTAACATGACCAGCAAATAAACTATATACATGTAGAGCAAAATCTATCTCGGGTTATTCTGCAATAAACCACTCGCGTGCAATGACGTCATCCGATGCAGCGTAGCACGGTCGTAAAAAAGAGTTACCATTTTTTCTTACACTGTTGATGCTAGTATGTCGTGTTAGAAACGAAATAATAAGTTCCCAAGTGTGAGTTTTTCGTTCTTAAGCGAAAAATTCTAATTCACTTTGCAAATGGGAAGTCAATTGTCAATTTGAAAAAAATGAAAGTAAACAGGCTAAACTTGAAAACGAAAGTCGCATTTGCATTGGTCTATAGTCAGGGGTCACGCGCAGGGGTCACCCCGTCTAAATGTAAGCGCGTGGACTTTTTTCTTTTTTCACTTTGCTAATGGGAAGTCAATTGTCAATTTGAAAAATTCTTAACGCATAAGAACTCAAAACACGTTTGGGAACTTATTATTTCTTAAATAACTGTAAATGAGAAATTTTTTGATGTTATAATGTAAGTCTCTCACAACCTAAAGAATTTGTACACCACTGGCCTTGATTTTATATTAGCTCTTCCTTCATGAACACTCCACTACGACGTATTTTATATGTGTACCATCTTAAAGAAATCTCCTATTGTTAATAAGAAATTTCCAGCCAAGGTAAACCATCCACACGGCTGCCAGTCCTCTCATGCATATTAAATTACTTCCCTTTGTAAATTAATTACTTCTGCTGCCTAATGCGTAATACAAACAAATGTCTAGAATACCATAAAATTAACTTTTGTAGCATTCTACCTATAGTCTAAACAGTCAATAAAATTTGTAAAAAAAGATCCTTTGGAAGCAAAGAATGCAACCAAGAAGAATAAAAGCAGACTCTGTTTGATTGGATCTGTTTATGAGATGTAATGAAATGTGCAACACCTCTCACGCTCCCTGGGAACTCTTTTACACACATGTTGAATGGACTCCATGATCCCAAAGGACCAGAAAATGTACAACACTGAAGCTTAAGCTTCTCTTTACTATCAGTATTTCTTCTATGATGAAAGGCCATTGATTTGTTAATTCAATATTTGCTTCAACAGTTTCTCACTAAAAGAATTTCTCAGGTAAAATTCAGATCATGATTTTACAAAGGAAAATTACTTTTAGTTTCGTTTTACTCGATTTAGCGGTACACTGACGCCGCAAGGAGGAGTTTATGCTAGAATGTTTATTCTCTTATCGCTGGGTCTGATCTTGGCAATTGGATCTTGAAAATATGTCACGTAACACAGTCTAATCATTTCACACAAGCAACTCATAAGAATAATCTAAAGGTTATTCTAGTGTAAGCTCTATCTGCCCTTTGAATGGTGTAAGTGAAATCATTTGAACAAATCTAAAAGTGGACCTTACAAGGATGCAATCAAAGTTTGGAGAAGATTTAGCAAGTAATTTCTGAAATTAGTCATTTAAAAGTTATCTCTGTTTTCAGCATTTTTTTTTTTTTTTTGCACCCGAAAAGGGACCATCTTTACACTGAAGACAGAAATATTTAAATAATGTTAAAGGGCGTCGTTTCTGATAACATGTCTTGCGTTTTTAGTACACTATTGACCTGTAAACACTTTATCAGTCGATACATGACTTTTATGGCCAGACTGTTATATTGACGACAGTTGACGAAGAATTTTCTGCAATGCCAAGATACGCCACAAACTATACACTTAACAACTTTTCTAACGCTACCAGTAACCATTTCGCAATAACTTTAAAACTACCAAAGAGAACAAACAATATATAAGACATCGTTAGAATCGCAATAAAATAAGTCTTAAAATAACCGATTTTATTACTAATCCGACGAAATCCCCGTTTTTCAAAGTCGCAAAATGCGAAAGTAAACGGTTGTCATTAGAAATATTCTTGCACATTTATGATAAATAGAATTTCGGATTTTTATTTATAATCGCTGTCATTATTATATGTTAATGTGAGTTTATATGCATGCTTCCAAAAACCGATAAATAAATGTTTAATCGCTCATGTAAACATTTCTTTATTTTTCTAAGAATTGTTTTTAGATGAGTGCGGTGCACGTGAAACTTGTGCTGACTGGTAAGTAATACATGTATTTTCAAAGATTAAAAATATAAATGGTTAAATTTGTGGACATTTGAAGCAAGTATTAAAACGTTCCTTGATATTATAAAATAGCGAAAATATCAATCCAGGAAAGAGCAAGAGCGATTGGTCTATTCGAAGGTGGTGCGAGTTAACATTTCAACTACCGTCCATGAACAGGCTCAATCAAACTGAGCCTGCAACATTTCGTTTTTGTTGTATTGATCGACTTGTGGAGTTTCCACTTTTTCTATTTTAAAATGTTGTTAGTGTTCAGTTAGTTACTTTTCGGCGGAATGATTATTTCGTTTTCGACTGTAAATTCTAACTTAATAAAATCTGGAAAGTAGATCCTTCGGAAGCACCGAGAACAAGGCAAACAGTGAAAATTGCAGACTCGGTTTGATTGAGTCTGTTCATGAGCAGTAATGGAAAATGCAACACTGCCAACGCCCCCTAGCACCGGCTTAAGCCATTTACAGAGATTTGTATATTTGTACTCTTTCATGTTGTAAGAATGCTGAACGTGCACCGCACCTCAGTAATACGTCTGCTGTGTAAAAATAGGCTCTGTCCGTGACCAGCCACGCCAACCCAGAGGACGTGTTACTACCAGAAATCAGGGCAGAAACATTCTAAATATACACCTTCAAGACAGGCGACGTTGAGCTACTAGGCAGGTGGTTTTAGTGACAAAAGTGCTCTAGAAATCATTTTATGAGGGCCGGTGTAATGAAGTATTTCGACCCCCATAGAATAACGACCCCCCGGTCATTATTCTATAGAAAATGTGACTCCTTTCCTGTAAAATATTGACTCCCCTTATAAAAAAAACTGACTCCCTTTGAAAACTCTATAGAATAACGACCCCCCGGTCATTATTCTATAGAAAAACTGACCACTCCAAGTAAAATACTGACTCCCTAAAGATGACTCCCTTTGAATCTCATAGAATAACGACCCCGGTTATTATTCTATAGAAAAAGTGACTCCTTCCATGTAAAATATTCACTACCGAAATTACTACATTCGAACCCTCATACAATATCGATTCCCGGACATTATTCTATTTAAAAAAGTTACTCTTTCCGTGTAAAACACCGGCTCCTAAAAAGACTTTCGACGATAATATCTATTAAAAAGTGATCCCCACCAAACCTAACGGACAATTTTACTATATCTACAACTCTAATACCCTCCATTGCCAATAGTTCACATTTTGATTGTACTACTACTACTGGTGCCGCTACTTCTATTGCTATTACTACATGTACTTCTTCTTCTTCTACTACTACTACTACTACTTCTACTACTACTACTACAACTGCTACTACTGATACTACTATACCTACTTCCACTAATACGTCTTGTACATCTACCTCTTCTTCTCCTGCTGCTGTTGTTGCTGTCACTTATTCCTCTGCTGCTGCTGCTGCTGCAACTGCCACTTCCACTACCACTACCACTGCCACTACTACTACTACTACTACTACTTTCTATTGTTGCCGCTACCGTACTTTACTGCCACTGCTAAGTATTGCAACTTCTGTTAATACTAAGTTCTATGCTAGCAGTTTCTTGTGCAGTTTTCTTCTGAAGAATTACTTCATACCGAAGTTTGCAGGGATTATTGACACTGGTGTGTTTTGTGAACGTATTGTGAATTGTTATTTTCCTGAAAAAAATGTATACACCAAGATACAGCGTCTAGAAATAGAATCCCTTTATCTATATGCCCCCCTCCCCCGAGTGATTAGGCCTTAGATACACGAGTTATCACTAAATTTGACCAAATGACTGGGGGTCGTTTTTTTATGGGAGTCAATATTCTTCGTGAGGTTCAGTTTACTTCACGTGGGGGAGTCATAGTACTATGATCTGGAGGTCATAATACTATGACCGGGGGGTCACTTTTTCTATAGAATAATGACCGGGGGGTCATTATTCTATGGGGGTCGAAATACTTCATTACACCGGCATGTTAATGCCCGAAGACAACACAGTTGTTGAAGCTTGAACCTTACCGGTTACTTTGATAGCTGTCTCCAAAAAATATAACGACGTTTTATGTAAATTAGAGGGGTCAAGAGGTCATGCTATGTAATTCTGATTTTGCAACTTTTTTGTGTAGCGTTTATTTCAATAATTAAGTACTGGCAATTTTTTCTGGAAAATTGTACCCTAAACGTATTATGAAACTATTTTTAGTCACTTAGAATTGATGCAACGCTAAAACAGAACATGACAAATAGAAACAATGTCTGATATTAGGGTCAAAGGTCGTGCACTTATCTATTTACGTTGAGACAATGTCATCTATAAATACTATTGATATGTTATCCAAAAGTGATAAATGGAATTCATTCAAACTTCATACAAAGTTTAAGGACATTAAGGAAAAGTGCTTTGTACAAGTACAATAAATCTATCTAACTTACTTTTTGAATTATCTCCCTTTATTAAACTTACATATAACATTTCTTTTCCAAAGAATAACTCTAAATTTAACCAATCATTTTTGTTGAAATTTCACACAACGATAAAGACCACTGAAAGAAACTGAAGTGTATAAAATCATGAGTCTGTCTCGTTCATTTTTTAAATTATCTCCTATTTTTAGAATGTAGTTGTCTGAACCATATCGTTAAACACTAAATAACATTACTTTCTATTCAGTGGTCTAAATAGTACTTACGCTACTGGCATCTGCTGATCGTTACAAAGCTTTTGTCAAAAGGTTTGTGGTACCCTACTTGCTTAAGGGATTGCTCAATTATATAGAAAACATATCAGCAGATGGTCACAATACTATAGACATAAAGATTAATATCTACCGTATTATGTACTTGTTAAATCAGACCTCAGCTTCTTGACACTTACGTTATCATCAATATATATCATATACAGCACAACGTATGACCTTTGATAGTTGTATATTCCCTTTGTCTGCATATTTAAATTTTTGTATATAATTTAACACAGATCACCCACATCATCTGACCTAAAGGCCATAACTCTGGTACCAGTAATTCGTGATTTATCCCCCTTTTCACTTAGAGTTTCAGGTTAAAGTTTTGATGCACTTTCACTCTACCTGTGTTATTACTGAATGGATTTAACTTAAAATAGTTGTTCAACATCATCACCCTCATCATATGAAGCAAGGTGCATAACTCTGGCACAATTTTGTCATGAATTATTCCCCGTTCTTTCTTAGAATTTCAGGTTAAAGTTTAAAAGCACTTTCACTCTATCTCTGTTATTGCTGAATGGATCTGATTCAAACTTAAAATAATTGTTCAACATCATCACCCACATCATACGACACAAGGTGCATAACTTTTGCACCAATATTTAATGAATTATGCCTCCTTTTTGCTTAGAATATACTTATATAGTGTTTTGATACGATACACTTTATCTTTACCTCTCTTAATACTTAGTATTTTGACTCAGGCTATTGTGCAATATCTTCATCCACCATTGGAATCACCCCAGTAACAGCTCCAGTTTCCTCAGATGTGCCGAGTTTTACTATCCAGCATCGAAATAGTCGAGTGCGCTGTCTTCTGTGACAGCTCTTGTTCGAACATTATTGTTATCACTTGATCGTCATCGGCGTTGGCGTCTGCGTCGGCGTTGCCTGGTTAAGTTTTATGTTTAGGTCAGCTTTTCTCCTAAACTACCAAAGCTTTTACTTTAAAACTTGCAACACTTGTTCACCATCAATAGCTGACTCTGCACAGCAAGAAACGTAATTCTGCTTTTTGCAAGAATTATGGCCCCTTTTGGACTGAAAATATCAAATTTCTTATTTAAGTTTTATGTTCAGGTTAATTATCTCCTAAACTATCAAAGCTATTGCTTTAAAACTTGTAGCACTTGTTAACCATTAAAAGCTGACTCTGTATAACAAGAAACATAACTCTATCCTGCTTTTTGCAAGAATTATGGCCTCTTTTGAACATAGAAAGTATCAGATTTCTTATTCAAGTTTCGTGTTTAGGTCAGCTTTTCTCCTAAACTATCAAAGCTAATGCTATAAAACTTGCAACACTTATTAACCATCAAAGATTGACTGTAAAGCAAGAAACATAACTCAATCCTTCTTTTTTGCAGGAAATATGACCCCTTTTGGACTTAGAAAGTATCAGATTTCTTGCTTAAAGTTTGCGTTTAGGTCAACTTTTCTCATTAACGGTCAAAATCATTGCTTTAAAACTTGGAGCAGTTATTCGCCGTTTAAAGCTGCAAGTACAGTAACTCTACATTGTTTTTTTGCAAGAATAACGACCCCTTTTGAACTTAAAATATTATGGGTATGACAATATTTCTATTATACAGAGACAAAAAAAATCAGATGAGCATCTGCACCCGTAACGCGGTCCTCTTGTTTTATTTCAGCATGCTTTCATGATAACATATGTACCGATACTTATATTTACTTTTGAAAAAAATGTACTGCATAACACAGGTATAATTCGATTTTATTTATATTTGTGAGTTCTTATCACAAGTCGCTTTTACATAATTTGAATGAATAAAATCCCCCTCCCACAATTTACCACACTTTGAGCAATGACTGTCTACCACTGAGTATATCATGCTTTGTTTAGCGTACCATTTATTTCACCAAAATCTACGTTACATTAACACTTAAGATTGACAGACTTTTCAACGTTACACAATGACCATTAGGTTACAGTGCTTAGTTAACAAGCATCTTAAAATGACTTTTGAATAATTCTTTATGTAAATTGCTTTAAAGTGCATCCTTTCGCCAGTTGCAGCTTATTGGTACATACGTTACTTAATTAGATTATGTCCTTTGTTCATTAAAACTCCCTATTGATAGAGAGTGAGTGGCGCAGAAGTTAGCAGACTGGGCTACAGCGGTCCGGGTTCGATTCAAGGTGGCGGCTGACATCCCGACCAGTGTTCAGTACTAGTACTGTTTCCAGCACTATCGGTCTAGAATGTATGCTAGGAAGGTAAATATCACACCTGCCGTGGGCTCCGCTGGAAATAAGTTGTTCCATCCATTACAGGTGGGGCCTTTAAACAAGAAACTTTACCTTTTTTAAAACTTTTTATCAAACCAAGTAAATGTTGTGTTATATACCGATAACCTAGATGAGTTTTCATATAGGAAAGCAGTTAAATATTTCCGAAGGTTTATATGAACTCATTACCCTATGCTGCTATTCTGCTAATTTCACATAAACGAATTATTTAACAATACTGAATATTGTTCTGTAATCATGAGTTTACAAGTACCGGTACATGTACATGTTTTAGCGACTCCCACATACAGCCGACATCATCCTTACATGATACATATATTGGCTTGCAATCTTTGTTGATATATTCCAACGACGCCACTTAAAATATTCACCATTATAAACAATATGACATGTGCAAAGGTCAAGGTCACATGCACCCAAATTAAGTTTCCTTTTTGTTTGTAGATGAAATTACTTCCCTTTTATATCATATAGTATAATAAATGTGTTTTTCTTCAGTTTTAGAACTAATTCAAAAATGAAATTACGATTGGTTCTGATAGATATATAAAAATGCTGTTAACAATATTACATTTCCAGAATATGAACACAGACGCAAGTCACAACTTAATTGAAAGAATAATTTTTTGGCAATTTGTTTCTGTTTTCTTTTTTTTTTTTTTTTTCTTTTTTTTTTCAAATATTAACGTAACTGAATGGTTTATCAGTAAAAGTAAGCATTGATGTAGTTGATAAAAAATACCCTTTTATATTCAAGGTTATGCATCTTTTCAGTAGGCAATATGATCATGTTTATTTACACCTCATAGCATCAATGCGACCTTTGGACCTTTAACATATATTTGGTACATTTAAACTGAGAAGCATCTGTATGATCAAACTGATTGCATTAGCTAGATAAAGAAATCTTAACAAGAAATCAGAAATATTTGGTTAAGTAGTCTCAACCCGAATAAAAACAAGTCAGAGCTGTCTGTAAGACAGCGCGCTCGAATTTTCTCATTGCTTGACTCTGAATTAGAGCTTTGCCAGTAAAAGCTTTATAAAACTTTAACCTAAAATCTAAGTTAACAAGGGGCATAACTCTGTAAAAATTCAAACAGAGTTAGGGAGTTTGTTTCTCTAGTGAAGACTTTGATAGTAAAAAACTATTTAAAGTTTCAAGTCAATAGCTTTGATAGTAACAGAGATATTTGACTTTATCAAAAACTTTAACCAAAATTCTTAGTCAAAAGGGGCATAACTCCATCAAAATTCAAATCAGAGTTATGGGAATTGTTTCTCCTGGTGTAGACTTTGATAGTAAATAACCATTTTAAGTTTCAAGTCAATAGCTTTGATAGTAACAGATATATTTGACTTAATAAAAAAATTTAACCAACGGCGACGCCGACTCCGATGCTGGGGCGAGAGCAATAAAGCAACGAAATGAAACATTTAAAACTTTACAATATGTCCTGCTGGAAGGTTAACTTCAACAGTGTTTCATGATAAAATGTATGCAAATATTACATACAGATTTACAATCTGTAAAATAAAAGCTTTCCTAAAATTGTATATAACTAATATATACTGAACAAAATAGCTAAGTGCTCCCAATATTTATTTGCCAGTATCTTCAAAAAAAGACATAAAATACTTCTTGAAATGTAGTGTACACTCAGAACAAACCAAGACACGTCTTCAGATATAATATTCATTCATTTTACGGTTTCAACCAATTTTTGACAGGTCACAAAAAGTAAACAAATATGTTTACAATGTGCATGTACATACTAAAAACGAAAACGTATTTTGGGAAGATAATGAAATAACTACGTTAACTTGCTTTTTCTAAAAACAGCATTCACCATTCGTGTCATATTTAACCATTCGCTAGAAAAAAATGTTAGTCTGAACATACAAATGGTATTCACTTGTTCACTAAAACACAGCTTTTATGTGTTTTTGTGACATTTTTACAAATGGGGTGAGTTAGTAAATTGAATAAAATTTATGTTGGCGTCACTTAATATTTTTGAAATTTTATTATGTTATTAACAACACTTTGTTCTAAAAGTATGCTAAATTTCAAATTTGTATTTACAGAATTTGCAAAGATATTGGAACATTAGCAAATGCAGTTAGCTATTTTGTTCTGTATATATACCCTATGACCTTTAACCTCTCTATATGAGCATACAATATGTTTTCGAGTGCGAGTCATAATTTATTAATTGGATACAAGTGTATGGTTTATTTAATCCTAATATTGTAAATCAAATCCTGTGTAATGAGAAATTATTCATGAATCATTGCATCAGTGCCAAAAAAATATGTGAAAATATCAGTTTTAACGCATGACCTTTTGACCTCTATAATTTTGTATATAATGGTCATATACTTTTTGGAGACAGCACCCAGATGAACCAGGGATGTTTAAACTTTAATAAAGTCTGTATCTCCAGGCATTAACATTCCGGCCCTCATAAACTTTTTTCAGGGGCTTAAACCACCAGACTATACTGGTACATCAAGGGTAACGGTTGGAACACATGGTCGCCCTATCAGCGCTCAGACTGTGCGCAGAAGGTTGGGGGAAAATGGTGTGCGCTACAGATGCCCATTTCATGGGATAATCTTAACTGGTCAGCATAAACAAACCCGTTTACATCATTGGGATCGTCGTCACTTACGGATGACCAGAGCGGACCGGTCGGCAGTATTATTTACTGACGAAACACGCGATAAAGAAGTTTGTACGAATTTAACGAATGAGAAATGAACGATTCAGAGATATATGTTTAATCGGAAGAAACCATTTGGTTGGGCTTCCGTTATGATTTGGGGAGGGGTATCAATGAACACAAAAACTGTTGCTGTCAGAATTCGCGGTAAGTTAAATGCTGACAGTTACATAAATGAGATTTTGCTTCTCGTTTGTCTTCCTCATCTACGGAATAATAGGGGCAATGATGCAGAATGTGGCGCCTTGCCACACTGTACGTTGCACAGCGCCTGTACTAGCTGTAAACAGGATAAATTTTCTGCCAATGCCATCCCGTTTACCAGACCTAAACCCGATTGAGCATATCTGGAATACAGTCGGTTAGGCTGTCAGAAGAAGAGCTCCACAGAATCTGAGGCAACTGCATCAGTTTGTCTTGGAGGAGTGGAACCGTGTTTTTTCAGGTGATTTGTCGAAAATACGTTTAATCCATACGCAACAGATGCAAATTTTACATTTACATTGTCGAAAGATGATGATAACAATTTACATGTTTATTAAATCGACTGGGAATTATATTGGTAGCAATGAAATGGAATTTTGCAAGATTGGGAACGTTAACAATTATGTCATTATCAATTGTATTTATTGGATAAATGTTGCAACTTTGTTAATCATTTGGGCTACATTAAATAAAATAAAATACAAACTCTTCAAAATACGGAAATGTTTGTTATTAGTTTTCCATCAAACCTTGTCTGATATTCCTTTAACTAACCTGAAAATTTCACGGATGTATCTTTGGTTATTTTAAAATTATAGCGGAAAGGCTACTGGTAACGTTAGAAAAGTTGTTAAATGCACTCCTGGTTTGGCAACGCCATGGCTTTCACATGTCCACTAGTACGTAATTAAGTCAACATTTCTCTATACCTTTGCTTAATTCCTCCTAATATATGTAGTGTGCCATTATTAGACACCATTGAAGCTTTATCCAAATATGGACTGCACTTCTTTTGCGTTAAGAGTATTTCAGTAAATTAAATGTTATCACTCATTCTCAAATTATTTAAGATTTTCGTTAGCATAACATGAAAACAAACTGAATATGCTCAAACTAGTTTATTTCTGTCTTAAAATTTAGCATACATATACAAATATGTGGTTCCAAAATATTTTGAACATGAAAGAAATACTTTGTCCGTACTGGCATTTTTTATAATAAAATGTAGCGAATATTACAGGTTTTCACTTATACTACAGCAATACTAAAACTAATGTTTAGATTGGCTTAAACTGATGCAGCAATTGGCAATACAGGTTTTCACTTATACTATGGCAATACTAAAACTAATGTTTAGATTGGCTTACACTAATGCAGCAATTGGCAATACAGGTTTTCACTTATACTATGGCAATACTAAAAGTAATGTTTAGATTGGCTTACACTAATGCAGCAATTGGCAATACAGGTTTTCACTTATACTCTGGCAACACTAAAACTAATGTTTAGATTGGCTTACACTAATGCAGCAATTGGCAATACCTCAAAATTGAATATGGTAACTCATAAAATAACAAAACTATGAACAACGAAAAAAATCTTGAAAGAAAAAAGTTGTCTACCAAGCATAGCTGGACCCATTTCAGAGAACAAATCCTTATCTCATTTTAAAGATATGATAAAACTTACACAAAATGTAGAGAAATGTAGGGGTCATATATCTTATAAAAGTTGTCATATTTGCTTACTGAGAAATTACAACAAAATCACTTGGAAGTACTACATTGTACACATATTGAAATTAAGTTTCACTTCACCAAATACAACCACCTCCCCCAATTTATCTATCAAAATGTCAAAAATACATCAACAATGAGAGTTAAACAGAAACCAGCTTTAATAAAGACCTCTGTGGCCATGCCAAGTGAAAAATTTGTGTTCAAAAACCTGTCCGCCTTTACGCGACTAGACCAGATGGCCCCCACACTGGTTCCTTTACTGTATTTATGCCTATAAAACATCACACTCCCAATGACGTAATAATAAGTGACTGACAGGCTTTAATTGGTATTTAATTAGATCACGTATCGGATATGTATTTGAAACCAAATGTTAGTTTTAGACCTGAAACCTATATTATATTACAAATATTTTTCTAAACTCCTTAGTGAACTACGTATTCGGAGGAATGGTGAAATTATATTAATCTCGTGTTAGAAACAGTACATTCATGGTATCGAATATTACAGAAAAACTATCCTCCTTTGTATTTGTTTATCAAATCGTTTTGCTTCTTAAAGTTAGAAACAAATCTTGCGTTTAAGTCAATATAATTAGCAAATATAATTTTTTTTACCATTTTATATGCATATTTTTAGTGTCGCAAGTAAATACATAGACAAAAACATGTGTCAAAGGGTACGGTCTTGATCATTACATTTATTTCTGTAATCTTGATGCCCACTTTTTCTTACAAGCCGAGATATATTGGATCAAATGTTGTTTTTTTCAAGAAATATAATATTTACCGTTCAGTATTGTGTATATTTCATTGCTGTAATCAATATCAGATGCGTTAGACTACATCACGAAAAATAAGAAACGGAAATGGCGACAATATCGTATATGACAATTCGAGGACTTTTTATGATGGGTTTTCTTTTTTTGGATTCTAGAGCCTTTAATCCCTTTCTAATTATATGTATTGTACTTACTCGGGAGTCAGTAACAAAATAAAGTTCTAGTAGGCGTAAAGGCAATAGTATAATGCTGATCAGTGTGTCAGAATAATTTGTATATTTGATATATTGATAACGTGACACATAAGCACAGATAGTGCTTGACTCCCTTTTCATGTAATCATTGCTATTATTATTGTTGAATTGCTGTAAATAATAGAATTAGGGTAATTTGTGGCTTATTTGGGTTCATTATGTGAATAACTGGATCCCAGCATCACACATTCTGTCATATACAAAAGTTAAAGGGAACCAGATATTTGATAGAGCAGGTACTCGTTGTAAAACGTTATGTTTAAATTTGGACCAATCAGAAACAAGTTTTAAAAATAGCACGTCTGCTGGGGTATAAATAGGTAGATGGATGACGGAGAAGGCATTCGGTATCCAGCGGTCGAAGAAGACATATCGAGGATTCAACTAATAATTTATCCCAGTACCTTGATAAGGAGACTATTGCATTTACACTGTCAGGGCGGATAAATTATTAAAAAGAAGAATTTGGAAGTTCATAGACTAAAGAAGAGTTGCAGAATTTCAGTAAGGTTTCGAGCTATAGGGCCAGCACATATGAGTTTTACCTTAAGGGTAGTTGAATGCTATATACGATAGCATATATAGGCTGAGCATCGGGAAGCTGAGCCTACTGAGATAGTAAGAGTTCCAGCTTATAGACGGTTCAGCATTACTGGCGAAGTACAGCCAAGGCATCGGTGATATACCTATATGGTAGTTGAATGCTACATATGACAGCATATAGGCGCTGAGCATCCAGGCGTCAGGGCAATCATATAGAGTTTGAGAGGACAGAGGCCGAGCATCTTTGCGATAGGACTCGTATGTTGTTGATTCAAAGACATTGTCTGACGGGAACTTCAACAAAAAGACCAGTCAAGTATAGAGTCTCCAGCCTATAGGAATTTGAGCTAACTGAAAATTGTTAGTTTGAAACATTTAGTGATTTGCCTGATCTGATCCCTGAAATTGTCTAGCTCATAACTAAAATCATTTACGAATCATTGGTACACGAATCATTTAGGCAAGGTAGCAAGAGGAAAATTCTATATATATATATGAGATATTTGGTCTCAGCAGCTATACGTTTTAACAAAGGACATTCTACATCGTTTGTCAGCTAGTCTAAGACATAGTCACCTTAGCGATTGGACCCAAACCATTGCGTAGGCACTTCCCTGGGTCATATAACCGTATCCTGACACTGTGACAATGTTTTCCCAAATAATTTGAGAATGAGTGTATAGTACTATGTACCCAGTAAATCCTTAGCGGACCCGCACGTTTTGGGTAAATTCAGTAACGATATTTTCTGCAGACGAACCTTGTCTTATACGAGTTCTGAATTCTGCTACATGCTTAATTTCTTCAATATTTTATCCGTTATATAGCAAATTTCTGCGAATGGCTGCATTGCATAATAATCTAAATATTGATATATACATCTTTAATACGTACCCAGCAGAACTATTCGTGAGACGTATATTTCTGGTTATCACGCCATAGACTGGAAAGAAAGATGATGTATACAATTCTATCTTTACTTGTGACTTTGAGTCTGAATCTTGCACGCGAAACTATATATTGCAATATTTAATGTATGTGAAAAGTTATTTAAAGTTTCATCCATACATAAAATGATATTAACCATTGCACGGTTGTTCAAAGCTTTAACAGGTGATTAAGCTAGCAACTGATTCAGTTTTTGGGTGAGTTTTCTACATTTTAGAAGACAAATATTAAGTTAAGAACTTTGATTAAGAAGAAAAGTTTTTGTATAATTCTCAATGATTAAAACACGTAGTTGTTCTATACTCATCCATGTAGGTAATCATCCATATTTGCTAAAGGTCATTAATGTAATATCAGCATAGAAACATAAATAATAAAAAAAAAAACTTTGAAGCTATCAAGATACAAATTGTGCTTCAACAAATGCTAACGAATTTCCGTGAGGTCTTATTTTCTTGCGAAACCGCCTGTAACGTAATTTTCAGCTGTCACTAAAGCAACGGCTATTGACAGGAACTGTTCCAAGTCGGATTACCTTAATTCCAGTGGCGCGTGTATTTTCAAGAAGAAACCAGTTTTTGAATATTAAGCAATGAACTCCATATTCATAGCTTCATACTGATTCCTTTCTTCTTATAAAAGTTACTGTATGATAACGATGTTTATGCTTGTTTCTTTGTTTTATTGTTTAAAGTTATACCAACAGTGCCCATGTCGTACGGCGACTCTCTAGCTATATTTAGGGGAGGATTATAAGGGCTCATCTGGGCACTGTTCAAGAACGAGTCGTACTTTGGTAGAAACAGAATTTACCACAAGCAAATCCGTATCTACCCGAGTGAGACATAAACCTGCAGCGGTGAAGGATGGAGCCTAAACAATTGATGTAAATTATAGCAGTGTAAAACATGTGAGGTCTTCACACTATTTGCTTTTTACATATCCTTTCCGCACCTGTAACGTTAAAAAAAACGTATAAGCGTCTGATGATGGCCCTTTCACGCTTCCGTAGAATCAGCATTTATAACACGAAATTCATTTTGAAAATATTTTTGAAATGTCTAGGTCTGCAGCTCTCAAATACGGAAATATCTGCATCCAAGGCATATACTGACACTTGCAGACAACATCAAAAAGAACCTTTTGGGCGATTTGACGAAGTTCCAGAAATTTGTATGTACCCTTGCTCCGTAACGGACCCCTGTGTAATTTTTGTTTATACCGAGTTGAAATATGTTTTCGTAGATCCAAAAGCTGACATGTCGTGCTAAAGCCCAGGTATTTTCAAACCGTTAGAAAATGCTGAAAATTGACTCCCCATTGGCAAAAAGTAGAAGAAGAAGTCAACACGCATATATTTTGACGGGGTGACCCCTGACAATCGACCAATGCAAAGACGACTTTCGTTTTCAAGTTTAGCATATCTACTTTCATTTTCTTTACTTCCGGAAGTAGCTGAAGGTCGAATGATGTCATACTCTGTGTTGCCAAAAACATGCATATTCCTGGCGAGATTGCATAAAACTGTGCCTGGTGTCCTAAGGATATAAAAGCTACATAAATACAAACATATATCTGTTCTACTACAAAAAAAAAAAAAAAAAAAAAAAAAAAAAAACATAACGTAAAGATTTGCTAAACCGTGCGCACTAAGTCTGTTTTTGCTGCTATTTTCTTTTCCTGAAGAGCAGTTCTTCTTTTACCCACATTGATTTTATTCGCGATAGTTTTCACACATGACTGATGGTATATCTCATAAAACGTTTTCAGAATATATTTATATTTAAACGTCCTCCTAGTGGAATATGCAGATGTTTCCTAATCAACATATAACGTTCAAAATCCAAATTTTACAGCTGATATATTATCAGCGTCATTGGTACGCATAAATACGAGTACAGTTAGTAGTTGTTAAAAGTAGACTGCTTAATGCTGTTTTTTAAAGATTTGATGTTTAGAATTGTATAAATGACGAAATTATACTCTTGCCTTTATTGCCTAGGACTCATACTCAACACCAGTGGAGGCATAATTTATATTTTAACAGGTGAGTGTCAAGTTAGCATTATTTTCAAGTTGATGTGGATTTATTTCTTTTTTCAATAGGAAGACAGAATATGAAGAATATTAATGTTATTCTGAAGAGAATTTTAGCAGTATTGTCTCCGAAAATATATATATAGTCTGACAGAACCTTGTCGTACACAAATAGTATGTGATTCGCCAGACAAATTAAAAGCACAGGATATTCGCCATTGTAAATGATGCCAAACTTACAGGTCCGTCTCAAAATTAACTACATAGCGATTTGTTTCATAATTTTTCGCATACCCCAAAGCTGGCTAAATCAGGATCACGCTGAAATACAATTTTTTTTTAAAGGAAACACAATTTTGCTTGAACGATTGTATTAGATGATTTAAAGTGAGACTAGTAAACCGTCTAAAAATTGTCAATATATAACATAATTTACTGAAAAATGTTAAACGACAGAAAGCATAATATAACTTAATTTGCTTGTGATTGATGAACCAAGCCAAGCCATTGATTAAAATATAAAATCATATTAAGTAGGTAAAACTAGTTTTTATTTTTATAACACTGACAAGAAAATTAAATTTGCCTAAATAACGGGAAGCCAAACCAGGTTTTAGAAAGTTTGATGAAATCGAATTCTTTTATTTTTTTACTCATTTTAAGTATTCATTTCTTTCAATCAAACATAATGTTTATGCCGACAATTAGATTTAAACTATTTCGGAGTATATTCCATGTGAGATGTTTTACTTTCCTGCATATTTTGAGCAAATACAAAATTTTTAGATAGATATTTCTCGACAACAAAAGCAGGTTCTATCAACTTGATATGATATATGTGTCACATCGATGTACCTAAATTTAATCAGGTCTGCATCAGTTACATGCAAAAGGGTGTTATTATTGCTATATTTTTAAATGTTTCTCATACAAGTATAAAGGTGCGATATATCATTTAAGATATTTTCCATTTTGATACCACGTACCACTTTAACCCATCTTATACAATTCACTAAATGCAAAATCATGTTTCTTTAGCAAAAATGATATATGCGTTTCAGCTTAATCCCGATTTAGGATTATGTGAAAAATTGTGAGACGGACTTGTACTAAGCTGACACAGATATAGTTACATAGTCCCATACTTTCGCTGAACGAAGTGAAACCATTTAAAACTCTACTGCGTAAGGTGTTCCTACGAATTCATTAACCACGCCATCCTTAATATGAAATGTAAAGAAAGAAGAATGTCATTTGCATGAGTCTACTTTAATGGCTTCCATGAGAGATTTATTTGTATGTAGTTAAGAAATGTAATGACAGTCGACATTTATTCTGTGCCACTTCATTAAAGAGTAGTTAAAGGAGTGAATCTTATAACCTGCTTGCTACGCAATGTAATATTCTTGCATTTTTCTGGCTTTTCATGATTATACATTGGACTAAAATAGACTGCAGTGTCTTCTTCGAAAGACATTTTACATTATTAATAGATTCTCGAGGATATTATTTGAGGTTGAACAAGGATTTGAGGATATGTATTTGTTTTAACGTACTTATTTTGATTCATTTTTCTTTGTAATGATGTGTCCTCAAAAGTTTTCAGCAATTGTCGTAGGGAAAATTATCTCGAGCTGATTTGTATATTAACTTGTGATTTTTAAATAAAGTATACGATAAAACATAATAAGATCAGACAAAGTGTTTTTTTTTTAATTCAGTTACTATCCGTTATTTTAATACATAACTGGTCCAAGGGAATTAATCAAACACTATCTGTCTCATAACCCTCCAATACTCCTTTCATACCTGCATCTGATATAATACTTCATCAATTTTACCTTATTTCCATTGCTGGCAAACATTGTTTTCGTACCTGTATTCTTCATACTACCATCAATACTTCTTTTGAGTTTTCTAAATCGATGAAACAGTCTTCCAAGAAATGCTGAATTAGTCTCAAAATATTGCGAAGCTTTTTCGAAAATTAAACTTGTTTTTTGACACGTAGACATTTACTTCGGCGTTTTTTTTTTTTTTCTAAAACTTGTATTGATTAGCTAAATCAAAGGAAGTGTATTGAAATGACATGCAAGACTGTATTAGGACGGTTTAATCGTGGAGAAGGTTGTGTACTAAAATATAGAAAACACCAAGCTCTTTTATTTAAGGAATTATTGATTACGCCCTACGTCAATCATTTCACGGGAGTTTCTGTACCACCTTACACGGAGAATTTGTAACAAAACAGTTAAAGAACGTCTCTCCATTACTCCCACCTCACCCATCCCTTCAAAAAACCTTGAGCAAGTAACTGTTAAAAATAGTTTCATCTTGTCGCTTCGTTTGTTTTTTATTGGCATGAATTCTTCTCACAGTCTTTACTTATACTTTAGTATCTGGTATCTTTAGTTTCGCAAGACTATCTGCTTTTAAGTAATGAATACTGGAAATGGTCGAAAACTTCATGTAAAAGTAGTCTGGTTTATGTAAAGGATAAATAAACATTTTTAATACGCTACATGGTGTGCAAGAAGCATTATATACGACCTCGGTCATTTCAGACACATCACGGTACTAAGTTGGCTTTCATATTTGGTGCAGTCTTTGGTTCGGATTTAGAATAAGTGTTTTGTGAATATTCTCATGTAACAAAATCACACAGCTTCAGATCAGAAATGAGGCTAAACAATGTATGGAAGGAACATTTTGTCGAGAATGAAAGTTCCTTTGTTTCAGAATGTGAGTGGTACTGTACCCTATCGTATCTGATCTGAACAAGGTTGACATATATCAGCTTCCCTCTTGTCTGCTCTATGAGGTCCATTGAGGTCATCAAAAGTTTTGCTTGTGCATAGGCTTGAAAATAAATTCATAATCAGTCACTTGCTGTGGTGTATCAATCGAGCCAATTCATTAATGGCACGATTTCAAAACTTCAAGTTTCAAAGAGCGAGTTATTCCTAAATGATCTAACTTGATTTCAGCCGCAAATTAAATATTCTTTCATACTTATTGCATTTGCATGCATAGATGTGGAGTCTTACATCTTTCGTTAGGCGATAATTATGATTTCTATTTGTTTAAAAAAACATTTGCAAAAGGGCGCCTCTACGTGAGAACATTTCATACAGATTATAAAGTGGTAATTACAGTTATTATACAGTCTGGTGATGTGAAGGATTTGTGCATTATTTAATGATCAGCTGCTTTTCTGATGCGTGTAAACATTTGCGTAAGAGATAAACAGTTTTTAGGTTTGTTGGACACATAAAATGGACAGAAGTAACAAACAATTGAACATCGGTACTTAGGTACATTTGCACTGAGCGGAATTTCTCAGCTAGGACTTTCACAAAGTGTAATAAAATGTATTATTACGTAATATTTTGCTTTATGTTTGTTTATTTATAGCCAAACAAGGCCAGATATCAGTCTACTCATGCGGATATTGATAGTTCTTTTTTTCATTTTCAACATCACCCGTGACGAAATTGGCAGCCATTTGGGACGTCAAAAATCTAGATATCAAACAGGATTGTTTACAACAGCGGCAACAGAAATAGTAAAGGTAAAAGGACACGTGCCATGATTATTCTTCAAACATTTCAAAATTACATTAAAGATGTAGCAACAATACAAGGAAATTATTAGTAAACAGTATTTCGCAGCATTGTGAGAATGTCTTGTCCAATCTGTAGCAGACTTTATGACGGGAATGATCTCCAAAATGACGGCCAGTGTAGATAATTCTATGGAGACTGTGTGTTTTGCACACAGAATTATATTTTTTCTCAAGCCTTCCAATACGTTTTCTAGCTTTTCGTAACATATATTTGTGTTATACATGGAAACGTCGAAAACGATACATGAATAAGTTCTTATGAAAGGCAACCTTGTAAAAACACGTACACAAATTTTATTTTTGCAAGTTCTCTGACATGGTGTAAAAGGCAATTTTGTAATATATATAACGATGTTAATGGATGTATTTTGCAATTTCTCATATTTTTTTTCAAATCTGCGAGGAATTCTACATATTTAGTTATAAGATCAAAAAACAACTTCAAAAACTTTACAACTTCATATCAATACACGTTTTGTATTTAAACATTTTATGTGAAATCATTGACAATGACCAAAAATGCCATGAGATGTACAGTTCAGTGAAGGAGCACACGGGCATACCTCATGGGTATTTGTATGCACGTGAGAATGGTAGCAAAATTCTCCTTGTTGTCTGTACGGTTTGCATGCAATCTGGTAGGCTGGTTTTGGTCCGGTGTATTCTGGAATGTATGCAAGACCCTAAAATGTTAGCAAATTACGCATTTAGTGAATTGCTGACATTACACTATTCTTTATTATTATTATTTTAACTTTGCGGCGAAGAAAACGGCCACCTGTGATTCCGTTCCTTATATTTGCAATCAAATCTTCATGAACCTTTGATAAGACTTCATTAGTTCTTATGTACTAACGTAAATGTTAATTTAAGTCATAGTCAAGGCCAATGACTCAACATCGTTTCAACATCCAATAGCATCGATTTTGACTATGTTAGTTTCAACATTTCTTCTTGTGCTATTCATCTTATCTAAGCAATGTAACATGTAATTAATTTGCCAGAAGTGGCATCATTTTCACAAAATTACACAAGGTATTTTACCTCTTTCACACAGCATTTTCCGCTTGGACATGTACTATCATCTCCAGGGGTACACTTGTCAACAATCCGGATCAACTCGCCATCTATGGTCACCAAATTTCCGCAAACCACATGCTTGTTTAGTATAAAAACCAATTGTTATTGACTATTAAATAAAAATAATCTTATGAGAATAGGCGTTTGAAATCCGACAAGGAAAATAAGCAACTGATTGTGTCCCTTTGTCTTTACATTAGAAACATTATTCTCTAGACATATTTACTAACATATTTTAAAGGCATAGATATGACAGAAATAGAACAATGTGAAAAGGAGAATTTGCAAGAGACATGTTTTATAATTACACACTAGTAAAATTCTGTTTATTAGAATATAAACGTTGTACGTGTCATGTTTTATATTCAAGAGAAACTTCATTGCTTATTGATGTAAAGAGAAAATGAAAATTAAATATCTGAAATTGGATGCTCAAGACAGCTACGTTTGTATTTCCCTAACATTAATAAAAATAGCATCGGTTATTTTTTTGTGTTTTGTTTAAATGTAGTTGTAGATCTATGCTAAATGTTCATAATCACCATTTGTAAAATAAAATGTAATATTGAAACTTACCAGAAATGCGAGAAACAAAACACTGCAGGTCAAAACAAAGTGAGACATGATTGTGCTATCTTTTCAATGTTTAGTCATTACCTTCACTCTTATCTACTGGTCACGGCATATCTTGAACCATATACATATATAGGTTTAAAATATACAAACACGTTGAAATTGATAAAAGCAAAATATTAAGTCGGTTGAGGAAGACAAGGTCATTACCACTATTTTTTTTATTTTTCTGGTCATCACAAAAATTTCAAATACAATTTCTAAAACCCAGTCGGCTAGAAAGAAAATGTATGAATAAACAGTATTCAAATGGCTAGTAAGCTATGAATTTCGCAAACGACAAGTAGTAATATATAAAACTGGCGTCACGGCTAAAGATTAACTACAATAACATTTTTTGGCACATATAATGTCTCTAAATTGTGCCATAATATTGGCATGCAAATGTGGACTCTCTGATATCACTAAATAACCACATTGCGAACTTTTTATATGGCCATATACTCTGTAGGAATGGAACTATATACTAGTAAAGCACGATTTATGAGTAGTTTTAACGAAGTGAAAAGACCTCCCTAATAGCGAAATGTCATCATTTTCTGTAGAGACCAATAATGAAATTTAGAATAATTCCAGCCAAACAATCAAGTGCACTACGTTACCCTATGTTCACAGTTTGTTTTCTCAGTTTGCCGTAACGTTCTGCGGTCTAATTTGTAAATGGTTTTACTCGAATTACATGAACAAAGCTTTTGTCAAACACTCGCTTAAAACCATTGCATTTTAAACAGGGAGAAAAGATTCAAAACTGGAAAACAGGTTTCTTATATTACACTGTCTTTTTACTGGGTCTTCACTTCTTCCTTATTAGAAGGTCATGGCAAATGTAAGACCATATATAAATGTGTTTGCACATTTTTAAAATTTTTATCATTTTTTCTTTTCGTTCGTGCACCTATATATTTTTTGTCTATTAGCAACATGTAGACATTCGTAATATAAATTGTAAAATTCAATTTGTGTATAATAAAGCATAATCATGGTTACACGAATAATCATAAAATCATACGTTTATTTGAAAATACAGAGGTAGAAATACGCACGCATACATAATCAAACATCAACGAATATCTACGTGTGCACGTCCGCATGCTTGTACATGTCGAATGAGTATACGTATTATAATGCTAAAATGTATCTAAATGTCAAATTTACATATGTATTGATGGTCAGTAATAAGATCTCTAGATTAGGTAAAAGAGAAAATAGGACAGATTCATATCATATTTGCATCATTTGTATGTTGATATGATGTTAGACAAATATGCACAAGCAGTGTCACCATTATTCTACAATGGCATATTTTCTAGCCCTGCTGCGTAGTAAATACTAAATACTAATATCTCAAACTATTACACAAACTTTTCCGATATCTTCAATCTGAACAGCATTATAATTTCTATTTTCAAAAGAATGTGAGTTGTAAATCAATGTACGGGTAACGATGATTAACAAAATAACATAACATTGCAAAATTATAAGAATATACAATAGTAAGAAATGTAGTACACGTCGCTTATTCATATACATATCAATGAGATACAAAGGTTAAAAAGTATTTCTGAGTTAATCATGATATTTGATTCTATGTGTACCGTTTAGTTTTATTTGCAACGTCCAAACAACCCTGTACGTTTAACACAAGTAAGAGAGGCCGACGGGTCACAAGGACATGAACACTGAGAGTGATGTTCAAAGCGGAATTGTCCCCGTGGCTTGTACGGCTGGCACAATATGACGTAGCGAGAGCATGGTCCGGTGTATTCAGGGAAATATCCTTGTACCTGAAATTATATTGAGCATACAGTATCAAAACATGTAAATATGGAGTATGATACAACAAAATAAACAAAAACAGTTCCAGATTTATACCATATTTTAAAAAAAACAACAGTTTTTAATACACACTGTCAGATATATATATGTGAAGTCATTTTATTTATTTAATTTATAGACTTCCATCTTGTGCCGAGTCTTTTCATTGTCAAATATATAATCATATATACATGTATATAGTACAGTGATTATTTCTAGACAATATTATTTGAGTCGCTCCCCATAAAATTAATGTGGAATTTCCCGTAATACTTCAAATTTAGAGAGCAAACTCAAATGGTGACAAGAAATGACACTGGGAGACTGCCGTTAAAATATAAGTCTGCTGTTTATTTCAAACTGGAAATTTTGCAAAACGAAACAAAATCATTAAATTTCTCGAGGTTGACTTTTTTGTTTATCAAACTATGTTTACTTTGCCGATAAGTGTCGAAGTTTCGTCATATGACACCGAAGTCGGCGTAAACCTCCTGGAAGGGACAGACTTAAGATATTTTTTGGCACAGACTTGATTGTATTTCTTCCGAAACTTAAAGCTTATATGACCAGAAAATATTACACGTGGTTAATGAAAGACTTTTCGCAAGACAGTTAAGGTCATACATGGCCTAGAAATTCTACTGTGCAAGTCGAACATTATACAGGTCCGTCTCAAAATTTAACTACAACGCGGTTTGTCTGTACCCCTGTGTCGACTAAATTAGGATCACATTGAAACGGGTATACTGTTTGTGCAAAAGAAACAGCGGTTGTATTCAATAACATTAAGCGGCATTTCATAGTAAAATGGCGAACATTTTACATGACTGCGTAAAATTATGATGTAATATTGCATATGTTCATAGTAGGGTAAGAATATAAAAGTAATCAAATTATCAGTAAATTGGGTTAAGCTGTATCTTTTTGAAGGATAGCATGCTTGCATTTGGCTATTTCATGTAATTAAGCAAACTACCCAATACAGAATGTGCGTATTAGTTTTTGAATAACGAAAGTATGAAAAAAAACATTAAAAAAGAAGAAATGTTTTTGATTTACCCTAATAAAGACTTCTGACCTTCAAGTTCTTAAGAACAAAACACGCTGACTTTCAAACAAATTCGTGATCAAATCAAACACCTAACCCTCATTTAATCAGAAAATCAAATGGTCGACCCCAAGGCATGAAACATTATGTGTTAAGTGATTTGTAAAAGATTAAAGTTTGCCATATAACCTAAATGCGCATGAGACTCTACATTTATATTAAGAAAAAGATTTTCTATAAGAATAGTAAGTTCATGATAAGCCAATGAGAAACAAATACTAATACATTTGAGTACTGTAAATTCATTTAATTTCGTGGGCATGAAATTTCGTGATTTTGATCAACACGGCAATTTTGTGGGGAAATAAATTCGTGGATTTCAACTTTCGAAAATAAAATAAATGGGAATTTTACTTGTTTGTGTGGATTAAATGCCGTGGATTGACTCAATCACGAAATCCACGAAAATTAGTCCCCCACGAATATTAATGATTTCACAGTATGTGTTTCGCTCTTGATTTAGTGAATTTTTACATATTTTTTCTTGTAGCGTGCAATTGATATCATAGAATAAGACTAATTGCTTTCCGCAGTAAAAACGTTCATGTGTTTTTCTCCTCCCAACGTTAACTATTCCCATAGCTCATTCCGAGCTATAACACTCGTGTATCTTTCCAAAGGTTTAAATGAGATTTACATTATGTGCCGGATATCGCCACAATGATGTTTACAGGAATGTCATGATATTATGACGTACTTTTCAATGGCTAAGAAGTTTCGAGTGTAACTTAAAAATGCAACTACAGATAAACCCACAAAGTAACTGCACAGGTATTTTATTTTTGACGCATTGAATTTTGCGATAACAATCATGGCCGCATTACAATTGTCTAGTTCAGAATAATAAAGACTTGTTATCAAAGTGCATATGTTTGTTATATACCGAATGAATCTCTGACATATTGTACAGAAAGAGGAATTATACGATTTTAGAACCATCAAAATTTTAACATTGTGCCATGTATCAGCGGCTAGTTTACACTATCGATGATTTTGTAGCGGTACTGTTGCACTTTCCTCCGCACCGAACTACTAACAACTTCTTTATAGAATCGAGCGTGGAGAACTTTCACAAAGCTCTATTACAGATTTAGTCGAACAGCATTACGCTTGATAACAGTAAAAACCACATTGAGACTGATGGGTGGATTTACACATCCATCAGACTATGCAAGTTATATGAACCAGTTCTAATAATAGTACCAATGTATCTTGAGTTTCAGAGATTAGGTGGACTAAACTTAAATCACACGTACATGAATTAAATCCTATTTCCTTCTCCATATAACTATATCTGAGGACTTTTCAACTAATTATTTCAATCACAAGATAAACTACTAAGGAGATATCTGAAACGTATAATACGAAAATGTCGACAGACAAAATGTACAATGTTCACATTTTACTGACACTACAGTACATTCTGCACGTACGAAAGACCGAAGTGACTTCGTGATTTCACGATTTCTACTTCATAATTTCACTATTTCACGATTTCAACATCACGATTTCATGATTTCTCGAGTTCACGAGTTCACGATTTCTAGATATCAAGTATTCTAGATTTTACTTCACGATTTCATTATTTATCGATTTCTCACTCTCGTGATTTCACCATATCTCGATTTTACGGTTTCTCGAATACATGATTCTCGATTTCACGATTTATCGATTTTAAATTCACGACTTCGGGATTTTTCAATTTCATGATTTCACGATTCATCGATTTTAACTTCACGATTTCTTGATTTCATGATTTCAGTTTAGCTCCATATCTGTGACGTCTCAAATGCGCGGTAAAAATGTAATGAGAATACCTGATTATACAATGAAGCAGAGGATAATGAGTGTGTATCAAGAGTTTTTTTTATATATAAAAATAATAGTTTTATCCACAAAACGGAGTTCTGTGTATTTATTATAGGCTTATAGGTTCTTATGAAGCACTTTCGGACAGGAGTAGCCCTTTCAGATTGGGATGTACAACATGCTCAAATGACCGGAATTCTCAGTCAACAGTAAATTTACAGCATTGTTCTAAAGTTTTGGAAATTATTGAGCGGCACGGAACCTCCCTTCCGGTGCACCTTCCCCCGCCCAAGTTTCTACGAGACTATATTATGTACATCTATTTTGTTAAGGCTCCGTTTTGCTCTTGTAACTGTATTTGTATTAGGTGTAATGTTTTCTCAAGAAAAGCAACAGGCCGTCTCTGTTCTATGTGCACTACAGTACAGTTGATCATAATTATAATGAAGCAGTATGTATGGTCTGGGCCCGGCGATATGGCTCTGTTTGCAAATTGGTTTTATTTCAGTCCGAGACGGTATCAATTCCTCTACCTAGCTGCTATGAAATATATGATTTCATTTGACTTGACTTGTATCATAAAATTATAAAACCGTGAAATCGAGAAAAATGAAATAATGATTTTTTTTAATCGAGAAATCGTGGTCTTGAAATCATCAAATCTTGAAGTTAAAATCTAGAAATCGCAAAAATTATGAAATCGTGAAGTAAACTCGTCAAATCATGAGAAATCGAGAAATCGAGAAATTAAATCGTGAAACCGAGAAATAGTCAAGTCGTTAAGTTGAAATCGTGAAATTTTGAAATCGAGAAATCGTGAAGTAGTGAATTTGAAATTTCACCACCGCTGATGTTTCTTTATCCCCAAATCCCGCACATGTTGTCTTATTTCATCTGTGACAATGTCAATAATGCATCCTACGTATCATATTTAAGTATTCCTCTGTGGCCGTATCAAGTTATACGAATAATGATCCAATTTCTTTTTCTCATTATGCGACTAGCCTGAAACCAAATGATTCCCATGTCGTTCCTTTTAGTATAGATGGCATATATGAGATGTGTCTGAGGTGAATAACTATTCCAATGACGTAAAGCATTAGATACATGTTATGACCAGATAATGGATAAATCTGCTCTCGAAGAACATGATTTTGAGATAAGTTGGTCCGATTGAAAGGTATGATATGTTATCGGAGACTTTAGAAGCCTGTTTATTGGTTGTATACATCTCTCTGTGGTAATTTCTAGTAGGTATGAACTTGGAGACATTATTTAGATATTTAGCGGTCATTTAAGATATATTTATAAAATGTAAATGTGTATATTTTCCCGAAAAATACAAAGAAGCGGAAATGCAACTTCGACACAAAAATAAATTCGTGAGTTATGAATATAATTAAATTCTAAATAAAAATACGCAAGGCATTTGCTGAAGGCTGATTTGATTTTTTTTTTTTTTTTGTTAACGTTTCGGTGATGGTTTGCCACTAACAGTTCCACGTAGGCGCCACACAATGTTCTTTGTTATTTATGTTATTCATTTGTCTGTTTAGTTAGCCCTTAGGATAAAAAGGCTTGCATTAAATTATTTCATGTATCAAAGCAGACTATTATTATACCAGATATATATAGCGCCCTTTTCGTGATAAACACGTTCAAGGGCGCTTTACATATAGCAAACGCAGCCACACAGGGCGCGAAATTCATCCTCTACTAGTACAGACACAGAGCGATCTGACCAGAATGACAGAGTGAGATAAAGCCCCCAGATATGTCTGGACCGGGATTCGTACCACGGACCGCTGGATTGACAGTCATGTATGTTACCACTAGACCATCAATAGACTACTCAATACTAAATGTATATCTTTATCGTGCTTATTAGTTTTTGTATGGCTTGAAATAATTTGGATAAAAAGAAAATATATTTGGCTTACTCTGAAACTAAGTTCCGGCCTTAAAGTCCGACTTATATATAAACCAAATAACAAGTTCTTGGATACAAGACAAAATTCAGACCCCACTTAACCGGAAAGTCAAATGGTCGGCGCTTAAGCATGAGCATGAGCCATTATGCGTTTTGTGTTTTGTGTTTTATTTAAGATTAAACTTCACCCTATTACCTAACTGAGAACATAGACTTATATTAGCAAAAGATTTAATTTAAAAAATGAATTCAGGGTATGCTCATCAGAAATCATCTACTTACACATTTGAATATACGTTTTTCGCTATTGATTTATTTTACTTTCATACTGTTTTTTATTCTTTCTTGTGGCATACAATTAATATTATATAAAGTTAAATACAGTGCATTTATATCCCCCACCGAATAGGTTGTTTTGTGAAGGATGGGGGCTATTCTAAAAGATATCTGATTTCCAGATATACAAATGTACACAAGTATAAAAGGACCGTGCGTTTGTTAGTTCCTTTTTTACATTTTACAAAATGAAGGGGCCAAATTCTGTCTATGTTTGTATTAAGTTTCATGAAGATCATAAATATGATACCTTTTTGTGTGGGAAAACCTGCATTTTATAACAATCAAAGGGCAATTACTCTGAAGTTACGGAAGAGGTCCTGCAGGCATCAACGCCCATTTATTGACCTTTATTTGAATTAAACTAAATGAATATGCGTATGAACTATGAACCACCTCACTATAATCTACATTTATCTGCACCAACACGATACATAGAACAAATCGAAAATCCCTGTTTTTACCAAATCAAGGGGATAAGCTCTGTTTTTAATGGTTCAAGGGGAATAGTGCAATATGTGAGCAACTATCATCGGCTAATTAATAACTATATGTGAGGTATGATGATTCTAGCTGAAACACTTTTTGTATCATAACCATTCCTTTTCAAGCACCTCGAGAGGAAAACTCTGTTCTTACTGATCGGGGTGTGGGGTAATACTACATTTGAGCAACGGTCGTGTGCTAATTAATAATTATTTGAGGTTTCTTGACTCAAGTTATTGTACTTTGTTTTCAGTTATAATCATTTTAGGTATAGGATGGACGCACGGATGGACGGACAGCCGGACAGGAACGCCAAAACAACATCCCTTCTCCTTCGCCGGGTGATAATAAAACTAATTGCTTTCGGCAGTAAGCAATTATTGCATTTTCTCTTCCCAGTGTTAACTATTCCCATAGCTCATTCTGGGCAATATCATTCTTGCATCTTGCTAATGGTTTAAATGGGAGTCACATTATAAGTTGGATAAAACCACAATGATGTTTAATAAAATGTCATGCTGTCATAAAAATCTTCTGAATGGCTGAGAAATTCTATTTTGAAACTTCAAAATACAACTTTAGATAAATGGAAAAAATTAACTGAACAGGTCTTAGAAACATGATTTTACTTTTAACGCATTGAATATCCTAGTTCAGAAAACGACGTGTAATCAAAATGCAGTTGTTTGCTGAGGGTAGAGGGATATTACGTTTTAAGAATCACTTAACATTATAAATAAGAAAAACACCGTTTCCAAAACTAGTTCAGTTCAGTAAAGATGTTCAGTTAACTGTATCATGAATTTTATATCAGTATTGCACTTTTTCTGCAAGAAACACTGACAAAGTCCGCACTTGAAACACATTTTCGCAAAGTTCTTTTACAGTATTTGTCAAACAGTATTATGGTTCAACAATGTAAATAATTGGTGGATTAACATTACAATAATCCACTGGGCTATGTTCGATTAAGTATTCGATATTGAAATTTCCCGGCAGGTACGGAATGTCATTTGTTTGTCTAATTGGCATTAATAGACAAGGAATTCCTAAGTTGTGCGCGTTGATTATAAATCATACTGAAATGCGTGAGCGTCCATTACCTTAAGTAATTTTTAAACATAAATTAATGTTAGCTAAAAGCCTGCTTTAATCTTTTGTTATTATGTCCTACGCAGAAGTTAGTACGTCGTACGAAGGAATTATAAAGTTCTATATACGAGTATATAAGTTGTACGTATATTGTCGTAAGACCTGCGTTGGAGTTAGTAAGTTCTACGAAGGAGTTGTTATATCGAGCGTAGGAGTTAGAAAGATGAAAGTAGGAATTATTACGTTCAACGTAGGAGCTTGGTCATAGTATATCGTTCGTAGGAGTTATGTCATAAGTTGCACGTAGTAAGTCCTAAGGTTGAGTTAATGAGATGTGTGTAAAAGGCAGGAGTTTATAAGACGTATGTAGGAGGTAGTAAGTCCTAAAATGGAGTTAATGAGATGTGTGTAAAAGGTAGGAGTTTATAAGACGTATGTAGGAGGTAGTAAGTCCTAAAATGGAGTTAATGAGATGTGTGTAAAAGGTAGGAGTTTATAAGACGTATGTAGGAGGTAGTAAGTCCTAAGGTGGAGTTAATGAGATGTGTGTAAAAGGTAGGAGTTTATAAGACGTATGTAGGAGGTAGTAAGTCCTAAGATGGAGTTAATGAGATGTGTGTAAAAGGTAGGAGTTTATAAGACGTATGTAGGAGGTAGTAAGTCCTAAGATGGAGTTAATGAGATGTGTGTAAAAGGTAGGAGTTTATAAGACGTATGTAGGAGGTAGTAAGTCCTAAGATGGAGTTAATGAGATGTGTGTAAAAGGTAGGAGTTTATAAGACGTATGTAGGAGGTAGTAAGTCCTAAGATGGAGTTAATGAGATGTGTGTAAAAGGTAGGAGTTTATAAGACGTATGTAGGAGGTAGTAAGTCCTAAGGTGGAGTTAATGAGATGTGTGTAAAAGGTAGGAGTTTATAAGACGTATGTAGGAGGTAGTAAGTCCTAAAATGGAATTAATGAGATGTGTGTAAAAGGTAGGAGTTTATAAGACGTATGTAGGAGGTAGTAAGTCCTAAGGTGGAGTTAATGAGATGTGGTAAAAGGTAGGAGTTTATAAGACGTATGTAGGAGGTAGTAAGTCCTAAGATGGAGTTAATGAGATGTGTGTAAAAGGTAGGAGTTTATAAGACGTATGTAGGAGGTAGTAAGTCCTAAGATGGAGTTAATGAGATGTGTGTAAAAGGTAGGAGTTTATAAGAGTATGTAGGAGGTAGTAAGTCCTAAGATGGAGTTAATGAGATGTGTGTAAAAGGTAGGAGTTTATAAGACGTATGTAGGAGGTAGTAAGTCCTAAGATGGAGTTAATGAGATGTGTGTAAAAGGTAGGAGTTTATAAGACGTATGTAGGAGGTAGTAAGTCCTAAGATGGAGTTAATGAGATGTGTGTAAAAGGTAGGAGTTTATAAGACGTATGTAGGAGGTAGTAAGTCCTAAGGTGGAGTTAATGAGATGTGTGTAAAAGGTAGGAGTTTATAAGACGTATGTAGGAGGTAGTAAGTCCTAAGATGGAGTTAATGAGATGTGTGTAAAAGGTAGGAGTTTATAAGACGTATGTAGGAGGTAGTAAGTCCTAAGATGGAGTTAATGAGATGTGTGTAAAAGGTAGGAGTTTATAAGACGTATGTAGGAGGTAGTAAGTCCTACTCAGGAGTTAGAACGTTGTTTAACTAATTATAAATTCTATACCAGTACTAATTTATTGTCCGCAAGAAACTGCCAACTTCCCCACATGAATCAGAGGTGGCGGTTGAATGATTTCAGATTCAATGTTGGAATAGTCCTATATGAATATTTTAAAAAGACATTCATTTTAGGCGAAAAATAATTTCTCTCAAAAATCCATACAAAGTGAGTGCACTGAAAGTGGTACAAACGTATTGACATAAGATTTTTGCAAGATATTGTTATAAATAACCAAACTTATTGTGCAGAAGGTAGTAAACCGTTGCAACGCTTTTGAAGTAATGCAGAAAAAAATACATTCTCCTTGCATTTTTACCAATATGTAACTTTTATTTTCACCCACTATCATTTTCTGTGTCATATATACATTCTATGCCAAACTTGGCGGAAATGAGCATTTTGAAAAAAAAATCCCAAACTATGGGCGGGTAGCTTTAAGATGTTGTTGAAGTATAAATAGTAAAATAATAGATATCCAGTGCGAAACTAGGTCGAAAACTAATAAAGCAGTGTTCGGCCCTACAACCATGATAGCAGAATTATGCAAAATAGAAACAAACCCGAAGTTAACATGTAATTCTACAACTCTGTATGATGCATTTGATTTGTTTTTGATATTGTTCGGTCTTAAAATATTTTCTCTTGTCGTCTGTATATCCGTTATTCTATATTAAACAAATATATTGTGTTTGTATTTGTTTTATGAAGCATTAAAAGATAAAAGCTTTTATCAACTTAAGCTCATATTACATGCGGAAGCTGCGCACTTTCAAACAACTTTATAACATAATTCCGTGTTTGTCAGAAATTTAAGTACTGACTTAAAGCGGACTAGCTTTTATATAGTCATTGTTGATATGATTTTATCAGATCGTTAATGGAATCGTTTTTATTTCCCAGCTAAGGTTGCTTTTAATAACAGGAAGCTTGGTTTATATCTAGTTATCTCTTGTAATTATCTCAATAAAGTTGCCAATCCTGTTTGGAATTATTTCATTACATACTTGTAAGTACGACATCATCTGTCATGATAATTTCTTCTGTTTACAAGATTTCAAAATTCTTCTGCGTGACATTTTTGTATGTTAGTTATTAATTATATAAGTACTCTTCAAATGACATAGTTCACTTAAGCTTTATAATCTTAGGACGGCCAGCACATTTATATACAATCTTACCAGGCATACGTATGTTTTTGACAACACAGAAAATGCCGTCCGATGACCTTCAGCTTTTCCCGGAAGTAAAGAAAATAAAAGTACACAGGCTAACGAAAACGAAAGTCGCATTTAAATTGGTCAATAGCCAGGGTTCACGCGTAGGGCTCACCCTGTCTAAATATATGCGAGTGGACTTCTTTTATTTATTTTTGTTAAAGAGAAGTCAATTTACAGCATTTTCTGACGATTTCAAAATAAATGGGCTTTTGCACGATATGTCAGCTTTTCATCTATAAAAAAAAATTGCACTCGGAATAAACACAAATTCCATAGAGGTCCTTAACGGAGCAAGAGTATATGGAGATTTCTGGAACTTTGTCGTTATCTAAAAGTTTTAGTATATGCCTCGGAGAGGAAGTAAGATATTTCCGAATTCGAGAGCTGCAGACCTAGACATTTCAGAAATTTTACGTTACGGCCGCGGAAAGGATATGGCCTACACAATTTTGAATTTTTTCAAATTGGTTATAATCAGAAAACATATGCATGATTTGCTACCAGAATGTTACCTTCCATGGTGAATTTGTTTTTTGTTTGTTTGTTTTTTTTTTTGTTGTTTTTTTTTTTTTTTTTTTGTTTTTTTAGAAATATGTTTATTATTTTATTCAAGCATGTCTCTGAATTTTGCCGGGTTTTTGAGAAAGTGAGCATTTTCACCATATTTAGGTAATGTAGGAATGCTTTAAATAGTGAGCACATTCAAGGACGACAAAAATATTTTGACCTTTTCATTTTTAGCTCGTCTGATATTTTAAAAAAATCTACGAGGTATTGTCGTCACTTGATCGGCGGCGTCGGCGTCGGCGTCTGTTTAAATTTTTGTTTAGGTCCACCTTTTCTCAAAAACAGTTTTTAAACTTTTCACACTTGTTTATCATTATTAGGTAACTGTGTAGGCAAGAACCATAACTCTGATATGCATTTTGTCAAAATTATTACCCTTTATGTACTTAGAAAATTTGAGTTCCTTGGTTAAATTTTTGTTTAGGTCCACCTAAAAGCTATACAAGCTACAGCTTTGAAACTTAGCATATCTGTTTCTCAACATTAGATAACTCTGTAAGCCAAGAACTATAACTCTGATTTGCATTTTGTCAGAATAATGGCCCTTTTTGTTCTTAGAAATTTTGAGTTTCTTGTTTAAAATGTTTGTTAAGATCCACCTTTTCTCAAAAACTATAAGAGCTACAGCTTTGAAACTTTGCACACCTGTTTGTGTAGGCAAAGAACCATAACTCTGATATGCATTTTATCAAAATTATAGCCCTTTATTTACTTAGAAAATTTGAGTTTCTTGGTTAAATTTGTTTGTTTAGGTCCTCCTTTTCTCAAAAACTATACAAGCTACAGCTTTGAAACTTTGCACATTTGTTCATCATCATTAGATAACTGTGTAAGCCAAGAGCCATTACTCTGATATGCATTTTGTCAGAACAATGGTGCTTTTTGTACTTAGAAATTTTGAGTTTCTTGTTTAACGTTTTTGTTCAAATCCACCTATTCTTATACACTATAAGAGCTACAGCTTTGAAACTTTGCTCACCTGTTTGTGTAGGCAAAGAACCCTAACTCTGATAGCATTTTATCAAAATTATGGCCCTTTATTTACTTAGAAAATTTGAGTTTCTTGGTGTTTTTTTTTTTTTTTTTTTTTTTTGTTTAGGTCCACCTTTTCTCAAAAACTATAAAAGTTACAGCTTTGAAACTTTGCACACTTCACTTGTTTATCATTATTAGATAACTGTGTAAACCAAGAACCATAACTCTGGTATGCATTTTGTCAGAACAATGGCTCTTCTTGGTCTTAGAAATTTTGAGTTTCTTGTTGAAAATTTTTGTTCAGGTCCACCTTTTCTCATAAACTATAAGAGTTACAGCTTTGAAACTTTGCACACCTGTTTGTGTAGGCAAAAACCATAACTCTGATATGCATTTTATCAAACTTTTAGCCCTTTATGTACTTAGAAAATTTGAGTTTCTTGGTCAAAATGTTTGTTTACGTCCACCTTTCTCAAACACTTTAAGAGCTTTAAGAGCTAGAGCTTTGAAAATTTGCACACTTGTTGATCATCATTGGTGACTGTGTAGGTCAAGAACCATAGCTATGATTTGCATTTTGTCAGAATTATGACCCTTTCTGTACTTAGAAATTCTGAACAATAACTCGTTTCTTACATACTGTCCAGCACTTGCAGACGAGCGATGGCACCCGCAGGCGGTGCTCTTGTTTGATTGTTGACGAAACCTGATTCAAATTTATTAAAACATTTGGTTAAAATTGAAGGCTTCCCATACCCATAATTATGTTATAACTATTTTTCAATTATGTCAGATATTGTCTGTTATATGAATAGATTGTAAAATATTTAGTGCAGTTTGATAAAACAATACTTCTTGATGAAAGAAAACTTGTTGATTTAATCATATTTTATTACTCTTTGATATGAAGTTATAACAATAACAATTCCAACATACATAATCAAAGGGCAAAAGGGTCGGACAACAAGTTCTGACAACATTAGAGACTGTCCTTCCCTTAAGCTGTAAATAATGAACGCAAAAATAACATCATATAAACTCGAGCAATGATAAACTACAGATGACGGATATAAAAGTATTTATTTACAATAGAATATAAAGTAATAAAAAATACTGTTTCACGATGAAAAAAATACACACACAAAAATAACGTTCGTTGTGATGGCATGGGTCTCTCTGTTTGTCTGCCACTGTCACGAGCTAGATGTTTCATGTTTATATAATTTTGAAAAATGGTGGATAAATTTAGTCAGATAATAGTAAGGTGCTGTTTGAAATGTTGTAAATACTATTTAAACCTTTCTGTATGTTTTATAAACTTTTGGACTTCGTTGAATATCAGTGAATTTTCCTCTATTGTTAAATTTTCTTTACCAAATAATAATGCGTGTGGCTATTAATACTTGATGTCTTTGATCTCGGAAACGATTGCAGTTAAAAAGAAATGCTCAGCATCTTCAATGCCATAGCCACATTCACACTGAGATGAATCTCTCAAATGTATTTTTAAAAGATCACCGTTTAAACTACTACATCTATTTCTAAGTCTTGCGTGATAAACAGACAATGTCCTTACATCAAATAAGTAAAACAAAGGAAGATGTGGAGGTTTAAATTTTTCTTTGAGAATTGTTTTAAAATCGTTTAAAGAGGAAGGACGATTCTCGAATATTACTTTCTAGGTTGTTCCAAGCAGAAATAGCAGATGGTATAAATGATTTTGAAAATATTTCTGTTCTTCTTGCAACTGTAACATGATTATTATTGTTTCTTACATTATATGGAGTAGTTTCTGAAACTTCATTTGGAAAGAAAGTATTAAGATAGTCTGGTAAATCGCTGTGTTTTGCTTTATACATTATAGTAACTTTTTAATTAATCGACTGTCTGATAACGATACCCATCCTATACCTTGTAGTAACCTTTCGATCGAAACGGACTTGGTTAAAGGGAATTCCTACAGTTTTTTATGCGCATCTTTCTGCGCAGCCGACACTATCTATGGAATATTGAAGTGAAGTCAAAATGTATTGAAACATGTGACATACAATCTTAAATATGATGAATCCTGAATAAAATAACATTTTTAATAAGTTTTATCAGTAATCAAATGTTGATACTGGTTTATGTTGTATTGACATGTATCATGCCCGACATGTATTATGCAACTTGCCATTTGTGGCTGTGTTTTGACAGCGAATTTTAGCACAAAGACAGTATTGTTCATATAATGTTAGACAATTTATTTAGTATTGATAAGACAATATCTCCTTTCAGGTCATTTAGTATTCAATTATAGAATGGATTATGAATTTATTTTAAACATTTTTTTAACTTCTAGCAGATATAATCAATTTGGTCAGGTTCGCGCCATTTTTCGTCCGAACATGTGTTATATTCAAGCGGTCTTAACATACAATTTAGCCTGGTTACCCATACATTTTTGGCCATTTTTATGTTCACAATACAATTATCTATACACAAGGAAAACAGGAAAAAAAGTCTTTGAAACAGTTTTTTTTTAATTTAAGGAAATATTCTTTACTATGAGTATTTTTCATTGAAAAAAAGTTCACAAAAGTGAATATGAAACAAGTTTTTTTTCATTTGTACCCATTACTGTAATGATATAGTATAACAAATATGACTATGATATCAAATAAGTATATAATACAATCTGTAAAAAGAATAGATCTTATTGTGCTGTCTTGATGCATATTTTGGTTGGTATTTATAAAAAAGCAGAAAATTATGAAAATGTTGAAAAATCGCTAGCAGTTTCAGCAACAGTGAGTGTGTTCAAAACAATTTTTCACAACAACAAGCCTGGTGACCAGTTGTTTTTATTTGTTCATTGTTTTCCTATACGGTACAACTTTCCCAAATTACACTGGCATATTCAAATTTAGGCCGCATGTATGACATGTTATAAAAGAGGACCTAACACTGACCCTTTACGGACGCCTGTATTTGCATATTTAACATCAGAATACGAGCAACCAACAAAAACTTTCTGACTTCTGGATTCAAGATAACTTTCAAACCATTCTTATAAAATGTTATTAATTCCGTATTGCCGCAATTTAAATAGTAGCCCCTTGTGCCAAACTCTGTCAAATGCTTTTGAAATATCACAAAAGACTATGCATTTTGATTTTTTATCATCAAAAGATTTACAAATCTGATGTTAAATGTCACATAACTGATAGATAGTGGAATGACCCGGAATAAAACCTGGTTGACACTTATATAAAAGATTATTACTATACATGTGATTATATACGTGTTTAAATACAACTCTTTCCACTACTTTACCAACACAACTTATTAATGAAATTGGTCTATAGTTAGAAGAAAGATCACGGTCGCTCTTTTTGTTCAGTGGTTTTACAGATGCTGTTTTCCATTCATGTATAGAACGATTGAAAATAATGCACAATGGTTAACAAACATTTGCAGTTGTTTCTTTAAGCAAACGGTGACTTATTTCGTCTGGTCCACTAGCCTTCTTTATTATTAAATTAAGCAATATGTTACCTATTTCTTGTTCGCTAAGTAGGATATTATTTAATATTTCATTAGTTTTCATAGAAAATGCTGGTAAAAAAGCTTGCGAATTATCAATGATAGAAACGGAAATGAAATAATTGTTTAAATCAATTGCTTTTTCCGTATCAGAGAAAGCACTTTAACCAGCATTTTAACAATTTTGCAGTATTGACGTGGGTTATTGGCACACATATCTGTCAGGATACGAGTTATATGACCCAGGGAAGTGCCTACGCCTTTAGTATCTTGAACAATGAAATGGGTTCTATCCCTAATGTGACTATGTCTTAGACTAGCTGACAAACGAAATAGAATGTCCTTTGTTAAAACGTATAGCTGATGAGACCAAATATCTCATAAATAAATTTTCCTCTGGCTACCTTGCCTAAATGATTCGTGTACCAATGATTCGTAAATGATTTTCAATTATGAGCTAGATAATTTCAGGAATCACTAAATGTTTCAAACTAACAATCTTCAATTAATAATAATTAGCTCAAACTCCTATAGGCTGGAGACTCTATACTTGACTGGTCCTTTGCTGAAGTTCCCGTAAGACAATGTCTTTGAATCAACAACATAGTGTATTACGATTCCTATCGCATAGATGCTCGGTCTCTGTCCTCTTGATTGAAGTTACAACTCTATATGATTGCCCTGACTCCTGGATGCTCAGCGCCTATATGCTATCACATGTAGCATTCAACTACCATATAGGTATATCCCCAATGCCTTGGCTGTACTTCGCCAATAATATAAGCTGGAACTCTCCTACTATCTCAGTAGATTACCAAACTCTGGGTCTCTGTCTCAGCTTCCCGATGCTCAGCCTATATTTGCTATCGTCTATAGCATTCAACTACCCTGAAGGTAAAACTCCTATGCGCTGGCCCTATAGCTCGAAACCTTGTTGAAATTCTTCAACTCTTCTTTAGTCTATCAAACGTCATGTTTTTAATAATTTATCCGCCCTTACAGTGTAGTTGCAATATCAAGGTACTGGGATAAATTATTAGTTGAATCCTCGATGTGTCTTCTTCTATCGCTGGATACCGAATGATCTCTCTGTCATACATCTACCTATTTATACCTTAGCAGACTTGCTATTTATAGAACTTGTTTCTGATTGGTCCAAACTTATACATAGGGTTTTACAACGAGTACTTGCTCTATCAAATATCTGGTTCCCTTTAACTATTGTGTGCTGGGATCCAGCTATTGACATAATGAACCCAAATCAGCCACAAATGATCCAAATCCTATTATAAACAGCAATTCAACAGTAATTGAAAAGGGAGTCAAGCACTTTCTGTGCTTATGTGTTACGTTATCAATATATCAAATATACAAATTATTCTGACAATATCATTCATGGTAAATTCTGAAGTGTTGAAGAAAACTTGATTTGCGTATTTCTTTTTATTGTTTACCTTGTATTTTAACTGTTTATACAACTTCCAGTCAGGCATTTTATTAGAAAACTTGTTCCTTACTCCATTTAGAGAATTTCAGTTTTTAGGCCATTTCTGGGCAAAAGTGAACCTCCTCCTATCCCGTCAATAATTGCTCATTTTGCTGGAATATACATACATATAATAACTATATTCAATCCGGTCATAACCCATTGTTGTAGTAAACGACAAATGTCATTCTGTATTGTTTTATAGTCTTCATTTCTGTTACACGCGATGTCATAATTGCTTACTTTTTTTCAGAACAAAAAAAAAACAGAAGAAGAGTTTCGAAGGGACTGCAAGTGTAATACCAGATGGTAATAAGAACGATAACGAAGTGAGTGATGAGGAGTAAAACTGATTATTTATTAATATTTTTGTAAAATTGTAAACGAAATTAAAGTTTAATTTTTTTTAAAGAAGATACGTTTCTAATACAATTGTACCAGATGATGATAATTTTACTGTTAAGTTTCTTTCCCGATAATTTTTTACTATTGAAACTTATATAAGAGGTAATGAAATGTTTTGTAATACTGAGCCTACTTTATATTACTTATGACGTCATGACGTCGCGTCAGAGCTTGACACTAACTCCAATTTCTGGATAATACGGGGAATTAAAGAAGGCTAAAATTGTTGAATAGTCATAAGATACACACCGTTTTTTATCAAATATATTTAATATTTTTTATTTACCACAGGCTGACATGCATCGCAGGGAAACGTTGTCGATTTTACGTCAGTAGTTAAACGTGGTGAGAGATGTAACAGAAAATATCAAGTGCTACCATTTAATAAGCGATATATGATGAAAGCGGCACAAAATCAATGTAAAATCAAAGCTTTCAGAAACCTGATGGGGCGGAGCAATTGTTTTGCTATGGTTATTAAGGTGAAACGATATTTTTAAATGTTATATTCGTGAATTTTGTGTAAACTGACTTGAATTTTTTCATTTACAAATATTCCTAATAGTCTTTTTTCTAAAGACAAATTTATTGTTGATTTAGGATTTATTGTAATTCCTCTGAAATTGTCCTGTGAATACGGAGAAACGTTTCAACGGCTTACCAATAGCATATAGGACTGATTACACCAAACGGGAAGTGACTACTCAGTGTTAGGTGCGAAGAAGTCCAAAATGTAGTGCCATGCTGTTGTTGAAATCTGGTATAATGAGTCATATGAAGATGTGGCAGTTATATTTTTGGCTTAATTTTATTGCTTACTGTATTGAGAAAACATCTAGACCATTTTCATTGTGAATTTCTAGGTATTAGTTTTGTTCTTTGAGAAAATGTCTACATACGCGAAATTGGTAAACAGCTATTTCCATGGGAGCATTTTCAGAGGGTGATGTTTTTCAGAACACATGTAACACAGCATGTCAATATTTTTCTACTTTTGATAAGAAGACATGTCATACTAAATGACCATATACGGTTTTCATATCAGTACTGATAATGAGGTCTCAAGATTTCATTTTTTATATAAAATAAAATAAAGAAGAAACTAATTGGTAGAGTGTAACCTTTAATACGAGGCCGTAGATCTATTAATAGTGAGGAAATGTGACGTCACCGATAAGGTCTGCTATCTAAAATTAGCACATTCATCTGGGGTCTTCCTCCACCATCAAAGCTGGGAAGTCGCCATATGACCAAAAAGTGTGTCGGTGCGACGTTAAACCCAACAAAATAAATAAGTAAACATAATTAAATAATAGATTTTGCATTCATTTCGTTTGTTTTTTAAGTTTCTAGCCTTCACATCGCGAACAAAATGTTATTTTATTTCTATTAACTGGACCGAGGAACGCTTTATCTGTACTGAACTACGCACTTTGCCAAATTCTTTAAAAATGTAGACAGTATAGTTTTGAAATTGTATATCCATGTTAGCAGTAACATACCGATTTTTCATGAATATATGAATGGATGATGTTTTTTCTATCATTCTGTTCATTTTGTGACACATCCCACCTTCTAAAACGTTTTAGAAAAAACTATACTCACTGAGAAAAATGTATTAATACTGATTGAAAACGTTAATTAAAACACAAACGTATTCACAGAACAGAAAAAAGCAACAAATTGTTCTTCTTAGTAACCATTATATATCATCATTACTTTTTGTAATGTGTATCATCCGTACGTGTTTATGAATTTAACGCTTATAAATTCTGTAAAATGCAAATAAATTCTTATAATCGCATAATTTGAATTGATTGAAATATTACGAAATGTCTTGAACAACATGTATACTTTCAAAATACACTGTCATACATAATTATTTGCGGCCACATATTCAGTTCTTCGTTGAAATAATCTAATCTTATGCAACGCCATACTTTTCTATCAAATTATGATTGTGAGAATCAGTTGTTTAAAATGAAACAGAAGTTATGATTGTTACTGTGCTGATATATTTATGCTTGAAAGTCGTGAATCAAAAGTATTTTGTACTGAATGTTTTAACCGCGGCGTTTCGAATCAGAAAATATTGTGCTTTGTTAATACCAAGACTCTAAAACTGTTCTTCTGATGCTAGATTTTAATAATATCATCTGCAGAATATGGTGCAATGTGCATGCAACGTACTTTTTAAAAGTTTCTGTTTTATTTGCTTACGCTGTTTGAAAAGACCTTGGTCCCCTTAAAATAATCTGTATAATTTATTTTGTATATTTTCTACGTTTGTTCCAATATATTTATAAATTTTAACAAGTTATTGTTTCCGCATGTTATTTATTCTGTTAACGAGTGCGTCAGGCAGCGTGTCTCTGAGAGTGATACATGTATACAGACTTGAAGCAATTTGTGCATTGCATTATGGTATAACTGATATATGTTCTATTAATAAAACACAAGAGCGTGCTATTATCCGCTTCCCGTCGTTTTTTTCCAACCATGCATTGGGGAATTCGTCTCGGCTAAACGCATATTTGCATTACACATGCACGGTAATGATACCTTATAGTTTCAAGGGATAATAGCATTGTAATTCGGTTACATAGAAAAGCAGAAGCACACGATTCGTGTCAAATCTCCGTAATGGTTATTTTTAGCCCACAAGTTTATTTTAGCACACAAGGCTGTATTATTGCGCTTTTAAATAAATATTGCTGATATTAAACGCATTGTTTTATATCATATACATTTTGTTAGATATGTCTCGGCTAGGTTAAGTATGACAGTGTAATTATGCGAAACGATTATTAAGTGAAGGAGGAGAACTACTTTTACGCACTATGTTGTTAGGCTTTTTGCATTAAGAAATGACTGGATTTTTGAAAGTCGGTATTAACATTGAGGCGGATACTCCGCCCCAAACAGGTATTCCGTTGACACGTGCATTGACAAAATTAACATAAAATAATAAGAAAAAAAATTATAATTTCAGACGATAGAAAATTATGAGAGTTTGAGAAACATCGGAATGAATAAAATCCTGTGTAAGCCTAAATTCATTTCACTAATTTATTTTTCCAACAAAAAAAGACTATAATATTTTCTGTGTATATTCAAAAAAAAAACGTGTTTTGGTTCATTTGTTTTGTTTTGTTTTTTGTAAAATTGTAAAAGAAATAAAACTTAAAAAGTTTTTAAAGGAAAACGATTTCTAACAAAAATGTCACAAATGATGAAAAACGTGTATTGATTACTTTGCGTTTTTTTCCCGAAAAAAATATGTCCTATCAAATTTATTTCATTTTCATAATAGTGAGACAAAACGCGATAAAATTAATGTAAATGTCAAACGCATAAAATATTATAACATTTCTAGTAAAAATGTCACAACGCTTATTTTAACCCGACGTGACGTTTAATACGTGATTTTACTTAGTTTAATTCAGGCCATTATAATGTAACTGTGAATAAATAATATTGTAAAGTAAAGATGGGTAAAATAACTAAACTATGAATATAAATTACAGCATTGTAGTTATAACTGAACATGGAAATATGTTTATATCGCAAAATTGACAAGTGTTCACCAATGCTAGCATAACTTTTTTTGATAAATTTTGCCAACTATTGTTCATGAGTAACTGAATCACCGGCAACGACGACTTTTATGGTCATCATTTCTGACATTTTTCACAGACATATCCACAAAGATCGAATTTTCTTATTTCTTCCATTGTGACGATTTGACTAATATATCAACTGAAAACGATTTACCACAATTTGTACACACGTCTGATTAATTCCTGAAGCCTTTACCTTGTTTGTATGATGCTGAACCCCGATTGTTTGGCTTCGTCTAGCCTAAAGGAAGATTTTGATTGTGATAAATAGTTATGGTTTATCTTTATGAACTGATATACTTCACCTCTGGATATTATTGAAATAAATTTTTGTTTCTAAATATCGGTTTTGCTATAATGGTTACTGACGTACTAAGCGTCAAACTCAATCGACAGGTTTATTAAAAGCAGATTCATACCACGTCAAACACCAACAATTTTGCCGATGTCGCACGGGAGATGTGCCGGGAATTGCGTCATTTCAGTGTGAATAGGAAAAGCTAAATTTAAGTTCGAAAGTTTGCGTTTCAAGAACATTTCAAGCTATCGTTAACCTTTGTTTGCCATAAAAGAACTGATTCGCTTGAAATTCAATAAAACCCTAGTTGTGCGATATAGTAATAATGCGGCGGATGAAGAAGTGTTTCCACGAAGTGCACGAATGTTTTGTTAAACGAAATGACTTCTTGAAAAATGCAAAGGTAAGCGATATCTTCATTTCCATAGCTATCCATTATCAATGAAATAATCGCATATTTACTCACATAATCGAGGTGTTTTGACACAAAAAGCCGCATATGGAAGTAATACGCGCTTCTGCTGATGACGTAAACTTGCACCCCTTTACCTACTGAAAATATTTAAACATTACAAAGTATATTGTTTAAGAGAATGTACACCTAATGCACTAATTTCAACGTCTATTTACCTAATCGGAGCTCCCCACATTTTTTCTGTCACGATTTTTTTTTTCGAATCTATTTTTTTACATAGACGTTGGAGGATATGTAAATGGAATGTGTTAATGGCAAAATCGTTTGTAGTGTATTCTTTAAACCATATTATTTGATAATATAATGAATCTCTTCGATACTTATCCTGCATCCGTTCATCCGACCTTCTGATCATCCGTCATTCCGTCCGTCAGTTTGTCCAATGCCCGTTCATAAGATCTTGATCCTGCGATAGCTTGAAAAGAATTTAAACATAATATGGTCAAACAGGCCAGTAAGGAGATTGTGAACATTCTTTTATTTTGTTACGTGCCACATAGAAATATGATTGATAATAAGTTGTTTTAGAAAATAATTCTTTTAGATTAATATATATTGATGAGTTTTTTCGTGGCATGATAGGACGCTGTATAGACAATATGCGCTTTATTTCGTTGTGTCATTCCTCTGGCTGTCTGTCCGTGAGTCACATATGTAGGGTTCTATTATCTTTATGAAAATCATTTTCTTTAGACCAGTCATATGTCTGTCTGTCTGCCATAAAAGATTGGTTTATAGATAGCTATCAAATGTTTCATGAAACCTCTTATATGCACATACATAGAAATCATAGATAGCGCGCAGCTTATTTTATTTTGTCCATTTCTATATACCCGTGTGCCTGTTTTTCAGTTACAAAAGATTGATCTTCTGTAACTTTTAAAGTACAAATGATTTATTCATTAAAGGGGAATCGCCGGTAGCTGCTACACACACAATTTGTAGGTGTGGTTTATCTGTAGCAGACGATAAGATTCCAACAGGTATCTGATAATGTTTGCTTCCAGTAACAACTAATGGTCACCAGCATAGGGAACACCAAGTACTAGTATTTCATGTATTTCATAAATAATGTGTATTTACATTTTTAGTTAAAATGTAAACTTTATATTAGTCATATTAATCAACAATTGATACCAAATGCAAAGAACAATGTTGTTATTCATAAACTTAAATCATAACACATTATTGTAACATCTGTATAAAACACTGCAATATTACTTTTTAAATCAGTAAAATCTTGAATAAATTTACAGGACTTGATTATAATAAATAATAATAAATCATATTCATAAACTGATATGCTACTTGTATATTCATCATTATATATATATATTATAATGCTTCTAATCTATCTGTATTTATGCAAGTCAAATAAAAAATAACCTTTGGTATGGTATATGGACAATTGGACATCTGTAGTGCAATGTGTTAATTGGTATCAGTTAATAAGTACTTTCTTACATCATCACACATGGTAATCAATGGTGAATATAAACACTTTATTACCATACTAAACCTTATATTATACCCTTTTGAACTTGTTATAAACAGTGAAAAAATGAGTTTGATGTTGAAATAATATAGTATGTACTTTAAATATAAATTTTATTAATGTTATTTCTTAGTTTACCAAGGCCTATCAGACTTTACCAGCCCTTAAATATTCTGTTTATTGTAAATTTTCCAAATTCTTTATTTACCTGGCATAATTGGTAAAGAGGCATCTTTTAGAAATCATTTTTACAGATTTTAATTGTGTATTAATATTAATTTACTTAATGGGAATTTTCACTAATGCAAATTACATTTATTAGACTAAATACATGTGCAGTCTTTACAAAATGCAATCTACATGTGGATATATAGATAATTGATGAGAATGCTTCATGCTGGGTCATAAAATAAATCCCTGATCTTGATGAAACAGATAACTGTAATGGTCAGTGGATCATAAACTAATTTGGGTCAAGTTCCATAGACACTAGAAACAATTTTTGAGGGGTTGCAGAATTATCTGTTATGTTGACTTTATTATTTCAAAAATTAAAGAGTAAACTATTCTGCCCCATTAAAGTACATAGCATTACTATAATTTAATTATACAGTTCTGAGCATATAGCATTATTTTAGTACAAAATATATCGTATATAAACAAACAGAAACTGTACACAGAAATAATGGAATCATCCGTTCCAGATATGTTGACATTGTGAAATTTCCCGGCAAAATTTTTGTGTGAGATTTTAGACAAAATGGCTGAAAAACGAGAAATTACTTTGAAAGTTTCAAGGGAACAGTGTGATACATTGGTTCATTTTTTTTTAATTTAATGAGTGGGATTTTGAGAATTCATTAGTCAAATAAGAGTGGGCACAGGATGATGAGGAAAATGATTTTAATGATTCTAATAATAGTGAAAACTTGCTTGTTGTTGAAAATGTGGAAATGCCATGTCCAGTGACTGAGGGAGCAACAGGCGGTGGAGACAATGATGATGATGACAATGATGATAATATGGATGACAGACAGGCTAACCTTGTGGATATTGACATGGACAAGCGTGTCAACATTGTTTCCTGAATCTATGGGTTACTCTACAATGACAGTCCTGGCTTGGTAATGGTGCAAATCCACATGAAAGAAATAGTGGGTTACAGAAAAAAGGTACCAAAAATACTGGAATACGCTATCCAATGCAGGGGCTTGGTACTTCCCTCAGTATATTCAGAAAAAGCAAAGGGCATTAAACAGGACAAGAACAGAGACTGATGTGTGGACATTAAGGGAGATTATGTCAGCATGTGTAATTAATCAAGTGCGGGGCTTGTACCCAAACCTTCTAGGTCAGCCATACATGGGCCATAAATGGAACTAGATACCCAAAATTCATCTATATTTTAAAAATAAAATGACAAAAGAAACTAAAATTCTGTATTATGTAATAATGTATGTATACTAAAAAGTTACAATCATTTCAAAACAGTGACTTATATGTATCATAAAAAGAAATATTCACCTAAGAATTATTACAAATGGATAACATATCATTTGGAATTATAACTATGATGGACCTAGGACTCAGGTTAGTGGAATTATTAACTCAATTATCATACTATCTAAATCAAAGAAGCATAATAAAAAAGCATGCAGATGTGCATGCATTCAAAACTAACCATAATCTAAAGTAAACACATTTTTATAATGTGAACTATATATCTTGTACATGAAACTCTGCTAGGAACAAAATATCCATACACACAAGTGGGTTATATACATCTTGTGGTTGTTTACATCACATGACTTGGGTCAAAGGTGGTTTCAGATTCAAATTTTCAATAAAATACCTTGATATTTCAATTTTGTAACTGCTGTATCTAATTTATTCAATGGGTTATTTGTGGAAGGAATGCATTTTTGTGAACAGAAAACATGTCCCCACAACTGCATATTTTTTAAAAAAATAAATACAATTTATTTCTGGTAAATTCCTAAAAAATCTCTCTCTGATGAAAATTGTTGCAAAAAACAGCCACCATTTGAAATTTGGCTCCTCCCACTTCTTTTTATAGCAAAGGTTGGGGTTTAATAATGTGCATTTAAGTTTTGTGGTTCTATGGTAAAATACGTTTATCCAGTAGGGTAACATACATTGTTTGGCACTAATTTTAGATAGAATACTAAGCAAGAATTGTTTTGAAAGTATTTTTCTGGCATCAAACATGGCCCCTGTTCTGTTTTTATATAACTCTGACATTTTCTTCGAGAATAAGTGAGGTACAGACAATTTGAACGTGTTCTGGTGTGTGCTTCAATTTGGTCAGTTTCATATAAATTAAGAATATCTAGATATTTAGTGTTTTCATGCCATTTAGATGTCTGCAATGACGTCATACTGTTTAGTTTCAAATCATATCGTTGAATAGACATTTTATACCTTTTATTATAAACTAGATTATATGTGACGTCGTCTTTGAAAACCGGTCCAGATGCGGCATGACGTAATATCGAGAAACGACGTTTAAAGTTGCGCCATGTTTACGCGCGCAGCTTTCTTACACATGTTTTAATTAGCAAAAGTTTGACCGTTAAAGCACGACTGCTTGTTACATGATTGATAACAGCCTACTAGAGAAAGAATATTTAGACATCAGACCTGTAAAAAAAATAGTGGCATTACGCTTGAGGCAAAATATTTCGTTCAAAATCAGTTGTTTCCCCTTCAATATGTTTCCGGTTTCGGATTTTATCAGGGAAGCGTGTGAAGTTTACTTTTGTTTATCTACTTTTTGTTCAACGATGGAGGGATCTGAGACTTGTAATACTGTTTAGTATTTTGGTAAGTACCGTTTATAAACAGTTGTTAATGTAGATTCTCTAATACAGTGTGTACATACCACGTGGTTTGTGACGTCATTTTAGGGTATTACGGCAAGAAAATTTATAAACAAATCCGTCGATTCAGAACTTAAAAACACCGTAAGTACTTCATTTTTTCACCGATTTGAATAATTCTTTTACGAGGCTCAAGCCAAGATAGTGGACTATAAACATAAGACAAAGTTTCCCTGAAGTTCTAAGCAGTTTTTGCAAAGGTCGGTTCCAACCATGAAATTCGGCAAATTCTTGGAGGGTAATACGGCAAGAAAAACCCGTGATTTACAAAATAATGCAGGATTGCTTTCCTTTACATTGTTGTGCCATTCACCGCTGTTTATTTCGGTTCCAAGAAGGCCAGCGAATCACTTGACTGAAAATAAAATGGTAGGTTTCTCTGTGAAAATATATGTCTTCGGAAAATGCTAATACGGCAAGAATGATATGACGGCAAGCAGATTCATGAATACTCCTATTGTCCCTAACAGCAGTTGAGACTTGCTTACTTCTGTCAGCAGGTTAGTAGATAGGGCATACTTACATAGTGCATGGTATGCTAAACTAGAGGGAACCGTTTATAAACAGTAAAGCCCTATTTCATTTTTGAAGTTTTGACAAAACATTTTTTCCGTATGTCTGAGATTTATTTAAAAGAATAATTCAGTGGTCTGTTTTCAAAATTATTATTACGTTTTCATGCACTTATAGTCCATAGGAAAAATGGGGGCTTTGCTGTACAAGCAGTTGTACTATGAGAGCGATAAAGGACTGTCATGGCCGTCTCAAGATTATTTTTTAAAGTCTGTCTGTTTAACACAACTTGAAAATACGTTTTACTAATATTTTTGGCAAGTAAATGATTGCACAGGCATAGTTTTACATTCAATTTTACGAACATGATACTGAAACGATATTTTGAACAATTGTAATTTTGTTCTAAAAGATATTTATCGTTTGTCAAAAATAATTTGATACTATGACAACTTACGTATAGGGGTCTGAAGAATGCATGTAATACTGTACAATTTTGATATTAGATTATGCAAAATCTTAAGAAAATTCAAATTTATAATGTTACGTTTACCGAACAGATTAAACCTTCTTTTCTTTTCTTTTCTTTTCATACTTTTACTTTTATGCCCCCTTTTTAGGACATAAAGTTTTAGCACTTTCTGGATTAATCATTATATGATTGGATATATAATTCTTAAGTTTTATGTTAAGCCCAAGTTATCTTCAGTAATGATTCTGCGATCCTTACAATAACTAGGGTCATAACTTAGTAAACAACTGTTTCATGACATGACCTGTATTAAGAAGATGTTACACCGACCCTTGATTCCGTCTGTGACATCCTACAGATTGGTATGCCTCAGGAGCAGATCAATATCGCACTGATATGTGCTCTTTGGCTAATTACTAACGCTTTATTCAAAGGTCATGCAATAATTTTTTCTCTCACGTTCGGTGTGGTCTTTATGAGATACAAAGAATCGTTGGTTTACGCGGTGAAAGTGTCCAAATATTTAAGAAAATATTTTAACACATTACGTTTTGTATATTGTTTTTATTTTTTAAAGGTGCATCTGCGCTCTAGTATGACACACTAGAAGTGCACATGCATTTTTTTGTTATTAATAATTATATGGTTTACATTGATTAAACTGTGATTAATGGACGATACGACAAATGCAGAGTCGAGATGGAAATCCTTTGCACTTACAATAGTTTTATATCATAATTATGTGCTAGTTTGCCCAGCGTCAGTGAAATTTTTGTTTGAATAAAAGATAATTTTGAAATACAAATTTATCACAAAAGGATGCTGCACAGTATTCATTTATGAACGTCGATTACTAGGTTTCAATGTGTATATTATGTCGTTGCGTTACTTGCGTATATGGAAACTACAAAGCTGGCTTGGTGACCTTTTGTAGTTTTTTTGCATTTGTTGTGTTACCATTGCTTTCTTGGGTCTGATAAAATGAATTGTTTAATTTTACTTAAATTTTACTGTTATGTTTTACATTTCAAAACGTTTCATAAATTTCTAAAATTTGTAACTATCTGCTTATACTGTCATAATTTAATGTGCAATGCGTTAATTTTATTAAAATAAGTAAATTTATTGAAAATTTCAATTTCTGTGTGTAACCATAATCTCGAAATCTCAAAGACTTATTTCGAAATGCAGTTTCGATACATTACCAATTACTATTATAGATAGGCATTGTTCAGAGGCCCAGCTATCACTAATGATTGATAAGTAAACACATACTGTGAATATGTAGGATATATTTTCAATTTTAAACACTTTTTGTAGACTTTTTAGTAGTTTGATTCTTTTAAGATGGTTGTTAGCATTCGCGGATGCAACAGTATAGACACATAGGGACTCATTTATAAAATACCTCTTGAGACTATAAATAAAGTAGAAATTAGGAAACTTCTCTTGAAAGCTCTAATTAGATAACAAGTAATGAAACAGAAAAAAATAGATCTACTAAACGATCTTTAAGAAGCATTGAAAAAAGCCGTTCTTTCATATCACATCATACCGGAATTTATCTGAATAGAAGCTAAAGAAATCTGCAAACAGGTATTATACATGAGGAAACGAGTCTCAAACTCAATAATGCGCGAAACTGTTCGTAAAGGAACAAAAGGCATATTCATAAATCTGCTTGCCGTCATATCATTCTTGCCGTATTAGCATTTTCCGAAGACATAGGTTTTCACAGAGAAACCTACCATTTTATGTCAAGTAAAGTGGTCCGCAGGCCTTCTTGGAACCGAAATCAACAGCGGTGTAAGGCACAACAATGAAAAGAAAAGCAATCCTGCATTATTTTGTAAAATACGGGTTTTTCTTGCCGTATTGTTCCTCCAAGAATTTGCCGAATTTCAGGGTTGGAACCGACCTTTGCAAAAACTGCTTAGGATTTCAGGAAAACTTTGTCTTACGTTTATAGCCCACTATCTTGGCTTGAGCCTCGTAAAAGAAATATTCAAATCGGTGAAAAAATGAAAAACTTACGGTGTTTTTAAATTCTGAATCGACGGATTTGTTTATAAATTTTCTTGCCGTAATACCCGAAAATGACGTCACAAACCACGTGGTATGTACACACTGTAATATATTTGAAACTTTCACCGAAGTAAGTCTGTCTTTTACCCGGAAGTGAATCCAAAACATAAAGGAGGAAAATTTATTAAATTTATCTTGTGGCCACTAAACACAGATGATTTCACTAATCCTGTGTATTTAATATAAAATGGCCAGTTGGGTTATCACAAAGATTATTGAAGGCAGGCAGCTTCTTACTCAAGGTGACCAGGATTCATCAAATTATTTCATTGTCGTAGACTAGTAAGCATTATTTATGGAAAAAAAAACAATAATAAAAAGTCAATATACATGTAGCTATGATAATTATAAATTTGATGCAGACATATAGATGCCTGCCTATGTCACATGATTTCTTGAAAAGTCCCCTCTCACAGTAGTAGCCAAGGTATTTTAAAAGGAAATATGTAGATGTCCGGTAACCGGACGCCTACCCTGCATTCTAGCTGTCCGGCAACAAGACGACTAGCCTCTCCGCTTATGTTTTTCTAGCTGTTCGGTGATCTTTTTACATATGAATACTGTAATGAATAAATTTATTGTATCATATTTTTTTGGCGTAAGTTTGTATTCACCTGTAAGGCTTATACAATATTTTAAAATTGATTACCGGACGCCTAGAAAACCCCTATAGGATAGGATAGGCTAGGCATCCTGTTACCGCTCGGCTGGAACACTGGCTAGGTTTCTGGTTACCGGATGTCTAGACACTTCCGTTTATAAAATGGTAACTGTTTTTGCTGTGGGTCTCATAAGTCATGTTTTTTTCTGTCTGGTGACTACTCTTTTTCCATTATTGTTGATTCAGAATGTTTTGTAACAGGATGATTGTATATGGATAGTAGGACTTTATGCCATATAATGAAAATCTTTTTATTTTTAAAATTTTTGAGCCTTGCTGTGTGTTAAACAATTGATGATCCTTTAAAAAAATAGATTCATAGTATAATAACTTTTAAAGTATTTTGTGGTAAGTTAATGAAACCTTTCAAAATCACATTATTAATTTAGTAGTGAGTTTTTGATTTTTAGTGATGTTTACAGTACATGTAATGTATCTTCTTTCAGATAATATTCCCTGTTCCTTTGATGGTTCGTTCCACTACAGCTGGTTCATATACCCTACAACAGCCAGGAAATTGGTCTGTTTACTTTAAGATCTCAAGAAAATGTAACATATTTTGGATGTGCTTTGAGGAATCAGGTAAGTAACATGCAGCTAAAGGCTCTTATTATAATTTTAATGCAATATATTATTTATTTATACCTCTGTCTAGGTTTTGTTGGAGCCAATACAAAATAAGTCTACTTCTACACTAATGATTTGTACAATGTATGTACATGTACTATGACTATTGAATGGCTTTTAAAAACTGACAAAACTGGCATTATTGAAATTTAATTTCAACAATCCGGTTTTGAGGAGGATCAGTTGGTGTAAAGTCTTCATTACATTGGCTATTAGCCTGGGAAAAGTTTGTGGCACTCAATAAGTACGTGGATAATTTGAATGCTTAACACTACATGTACATGTGTATAAGTTGATATCTCATTAAGTTGTAGAATAGTTCTAAATAATAGGAGTTTTAATTAATTATTTGAAGTAAATCAATTAATTGTAATTTAGTTTAATTGTAATATGATTATTTTCAGATTTAATTAACCCCTTCTTGACATAGACATTGTTATGTGATTGAATTGTTTTACCAGTTTTATTGCACCAAGAATATGGATTAGAATGGAGACTGTAAAGGTTCCTGAGATACATGAAGATAACAGATACTTTTACCAAAGACTTTTAAATCTTTTTTCAGGAAGGCAAGTGTTTCCTCTTGTTTATGAAAGCAACTCAGTTGGTTAAGGGGCAGACAACTTGTGAGCATGGTACATCACTACCTGTATTGGTATTCCATTTTGACAATGCTGCTAGCTAGAATAGAAATAACATCTTGCTGTGGTATGGTCTGTGGAGAGTTTTACTAGGTAACAACCATTTTTGATAGCTGTTAAAACAGTGTATACTTTTAACCCTTAGGCTGCATGAGGCAGCTATGTCTGCCTTTGCAACCAGTGCAGATCAAGATCAACTTGCACATCTGTGCAGTCTGATCATGATCTGCAGTGTTGATACTTAGTCAGCAAATTTTCTATTAGAACCCCCTATAAGCTATAAATGGTACTGTCTCTATTTAAAGATGGAGTAGTCCATTTTACAAATTTAGCAGGTTAAGGGTTAACACAATAAATGCAAAAAATGTGTTTTAGAACATCCTATTTGCAGTAACCAAAATCTACAAACAAAGTACATTTTATATACTGACAGCACGCTGTTGTCAGTCTGTTTGTCAATATTTTAGAGCATTGGTTGTAAGAATCACCTATTATCAAATAGTGATAACCCTGCTTTTATTAAATAAAGCGACTCCTAGGTTAATTATTTAAAATAAAATGTTTTACTTATTTGTTACAGGATATCACAGATCGACTGAATATTCAACAATGATCACAGACCATGCAAAGTTTGAATCTGACTTGCACTTTTGAATTTAGAAGAATATGTGGAGGAGGGTGAATGCTGAGACCTTTAATAATACATGATATTGCTGACACAGTGTGTCAGTCATCAAAGAAATGTCATAACAACACAGTTGGTCAACAAAGATTTAAATCCTGTCACATTCTACAAGTGGAGAAATATCTTATCACAATATTTTAAACTTTTGAAGAAGATAACCAAGTATTACCACTTTATCATGTCTGCAGAAACACCTGGAGTGTTAGTCTTAAAAGTGACAGGCCAGTTAACTTACTAAAATCTACTCCCCCTTGCCAAACAAATATTATTGACATGGAATGACACAAGCCTGACAATGGTACCTGTATGAACTCATAAGAGAATAGTTTTTGTCTGAAAAGTCGAAGGATTCTGTTTGTCCCAAACCACTTGAACTGAAATTGGACTGACGAGGATTTTTCTGAGAACTGAAAAAAGGAAGTGAATATAAAAGATAGAAATTGTTGTTGAATTCAAACGTTTTAATATACAACATTTTAGCCTGTTTTGCTGTTCATATAGATGTGTTTAGCTGTTAAGGTTAAACATCAAGTAAAGGTTGTAGTTTCAGTTATCTACATTAAAGTATTGGCTGGAAATAACTATTTACTTTTCACCAGAGCTTGTAGCAGTGTAACCTTCATCAAAAGTTAAGCTGTTGTGTTAATTATTAAAATATTTTTAGAAAAACGAATTTAGTATGTATGTTGCCATGGTAACATAATTCAAATTATATTTCATTGAAATTATGGATTTGTATTTCAATAAGGGATCTACAGTATATAATGTAATGGTAAAAGAATGTTCACTTTCGTCAGTATTGTCAGTTATCACTAGCCAGTGAAAAACAGATTATGAGGAAAGGGATGACTGAAATGTTTATTCTTACGATAACTACTTTTGTTACAGAACATGACTGTTTTAAAGTTTTTATTTGAAATTTTCAGATTTCTTTCCTGAATACTTGTACTTTCAAATATTTAACTTATTAGAAATACTTTTTAAAATAAGCTCTTGTTTTTAAGTATTATTGTAGGAAAAGGGAATTTAAAACATATGTCGCCATGGTAACATAATTTTCTTAGAAAATATGGAAAAATTTTAATTAGCTGTACTTTCTAGTATTCTAGATAAGCATAAACAATAAAACATCAGTAGTAATATATGTTTCATTTATTTCAAAATAGTAATTTATTACCAGCAGGTAAAAGGCAAGTTATGAAGAAACAATGACAGAAATGCCTTATTCTTATAGTTATTACTCATGTTACAAACACTGTCATAAAACAAAACATTTTATTTTTTTAACATGGAATTTTGAGATAATATTTTTGAATACGTACCACTTTATAATATTCAAGTTATCTGAAACACTTTTCCAAATTTAGCTCGTTTTTAAAGTATTATTGTAGAAAACAGAATCAAATGCATATGTTGCCATGGTAACATAATTTAATAATGTTTTTATAGAAAAAAAGAAAATGTGAAGGACTTTAACCAGCTAGGTGTTTGCACTTTAAGAGAAGAAACAACGACTGAAATAGTTTATTCTTGTGGTTATTTCCCGTGTTACGAAATCTGTCATAAAACCAAACATTTTTTATCTTTTCACATAAAATTTTCAAATTTTACTTTTGAATATATAAACCACTAAATATTCAACTTATAAGAAACATTATTTTAAATTAAGCTTTTATTCTTAAGTACTATTGTAGAAAAAGCAATGTATTGCATATGTTGCCATGGTAACGCAATTTGAATAATGTTTTCATAGAAAATATGAAAGATTTAAATTAGCTGTATTTTTCTGTTTCAAGTAAGCATCACAAAAATAAAATTTCATAGTAATAGAAGGTTTTTTTTCCAAGGTAGTCATTTATTACCAGCCTGTAAAAGACAAGTTATGAAGAAACAATGACAAATCTATCTTATTCTTGTGGTTATTACCCATGTTACAAAATGTACAAAAACTGTCATAAAACCAAACATTCTTAATATTTTCATGGGAAATTTTCAGTTTATTTTTGTAAATACATATGCCTTAAAATATTTTGCTTTTTAAAATCCTTATTTCAAGCGAACATGTTTTTTTAAGTTTTATCATAGAAAAGGGATTTTAATATATTTGTTGCCATGGTAACATAATTTTAGAAATATTTTTATAGAAATTGTTGTAGATTTTAATTGATTATCATTTTGTGTATTAAGAAGGGATCTTATTTATATCATGCAATTGTAACAAAAGATATATTTATTTCAGTATGTGAGAAATAAACTAGAAAGAAAGGATAACTGAAATGTACTGTTTTCATTTTTAATATCTATGTTACAAAATCTGTCATAAAATTGACAATTTTGAAGATTTTCATCTGAAATTTTCAGGATTTATTTCTGAATGAATATACTTTCTAAATATGTAGAAACCTGAAAATGTCAAAATCCCTCATCTGGACCCATTTTCTCAGTCATGGTCACATATAGTTTATTGTTTAAACTGTTTTGATTACATCCATAAGTTTCCAATGTTGATATACTTACTTATGATAAAATGGATGTCAAGGTTTTATGCCTTGAAATTTGCTCTTTTTCAGACTTACATGCAAAAGACAAAAACTGTGTACATAAAATTATCTAAACAGTGATTTAGACAGGATTAAACACAGTTATTCCATTTAGATTTCCTCACTTCAGAATGCAGCCATTTTCGCAACAGAAATCAATAGGCTGTTGCCAAGATTTACTGACGTTATAATTGTTCAATAGCCTGAGGCCCATTTGATACCATCAAAGTCACGATAAAAAACTTTTATATCATTATTACTTTACTGAATGATGAAATATCCAGAAAATTCGCAGTTCATTTGTATTATGAAATACCTCTTTGTCATATATACCTTTTCGCACAAAGTCAGTCTATCACTTCTGGCCGTTTTCAATAAAGCTCATCTCGGCGATTTTAGATTTAATCACGCTTACTTTGAACCTCAGTGTTATCAAATGATAGGTACTTCCTACAGTTTTGTAATAACTTGTGGTGATGTTGCCGTTTAAGGGGCATGCATCCAGGTTTATGTCAAATATTCTGATTTTTAGAAAATGCTTTCAGTAGAAAACCCCTTAATAGCAATGTAACGCAACAAAGACGGAATTTAACTGTACTTTTGTTGCCAACTCAAATAATTTTAGTTTATGTTTATCAATATATTCTATACGCTCTTGTTTTAATGGAATCTGGACTTACAAGAAGGAACATTCATAATAGCCCCCAACAAAGCAGATAGAACATAGGTATAGTTATATCACCAAGAAGTCACACAACGCGTTTACAATAAAAAAAAACTTCTGACTGAAGTGATCGAAAGAGTGAATATTATTTAAAAAGATGAAAAAATTATTTGGTCATATACCGCTGCGACAAACCGCAAAACAGTTTCATGTAAATACACAGTAAAGATACCAATACTTTCCAAAATGTATGCATTTTAAAACAAAAACTATCTGGCATGTAAAAATATCAAAAGGTTTCAGTTTAAAGACGTATTATCTCAAAGCTTGGTACAAACAGATATATTTTTAAATGATGACTCGCTGTTTGCAAGTGTATTTTCAAGCAATTCCTGGTATTTTCAGCTTAAAAGAATATTAAGTTGTCGTCACTCATGACACTACAGTTAGCAACAATTTTTTGTGGACGTTCACCTTCTTAACGTTGTAAATTAGCTTCGACATTACAATAATCTTTTGTAAAGGAATGTAAAGAAAACTCGGTGTCTCGATTTTCAAGGGATCGAGCGTTTTACTCCAAGATAAATAAATTTGACTTAAAATGATATTTAGTGCACGTCTTGTTTTCATAACAGGATATTGATAAATGCCCTAGAGATAGCCAGAATGTTTGGATAAGCGAGTTCGAGATATTAAGTTTTTAATTGTATCTTGTAAACGAAAAACAGTGAAGTTTTAATATTAGGTTATTTAACATTGTTCTATACAATATGGAGATATATTTGGACGAGTACCCAGCTGAGAAAACCATATTGGACGAGGGCTAGGCAAGTCCAATATGGTTTTCCCAGCTGGGTACGAGTTCAAATATATCTCGTATTGTACAGACCATTGTTAAATTATCTTTTTATTCTAAATCTATTTTATTTTAGTTTAGATTAAAAATGATCCACTGAATATTGTTTTCTTGATAATTATATAATCCTGATTTCAAGACACATAATCAAACTTTGTACATAGGTCGCCTACTTTACCCGATTTACATTCGGAACATTTTCACGCGTTTCGGGCTTTATCGTATGTTTAACATGGGACTATTGAACCGTCTAAATACGGAAAATACAGGTTATTTTGTACGCACGTGCGTCCAGTATAGTAATATATTGTAAGGTCACGTGTTGCAAAGAAACGTTCACGATTGGATAGATAAAATAGAAATAGAATAAAGTGACATATTTCTATGTTGAAACTATTCCCGTATATTACACGGATTACATGTATCTTTTTATTGATATTACATGACGTACTATTTTAGTAATAGTCCATATTATATTATGCGATAGGACAAACTTTATCCCATTGCGATATGACTTGTTTACGTTGCAGACCTTAAAACATACTCACACACTCGTGTATAAATGTGAGTTTTATGCCAAACATTAAACAGACGAGCGAAAGAAGTCCTATGTCAAACACTTTCTTAGCGGGGTGTATACATCTGTTTATTATACTAATACAGTTAGAATCAAACATAAACATGTGAAACTGTTATGAACTGTAGTGTTGTTTTATATCTGTTTTACATTTTTACATTTAATGGTTCTTTTTCCATAAAGGTGATTATCTCATGTTTCTTTTGATATTTCTCATTTCTAATCTGACTTTTATAATTATAAAATCCTCCGCCTTAAGCTGTTGGGGTAATGAAAATATAGTCCTTCTCTCAAGGGAAATTATATACTGAAACGGGAAATAATGACAGGTGGTAATTAGTGAAATTGCAATGCGCAAACATAACTCTGTGTCAAGTTATTTTCAAATGTTCTGAAAATTCACTGTCCGAACAACATTATGGACCTAATTTAAAGAATTTAAAGAAATAAGTCATAATAGTAGATCGCAAAAAGGTAACGTGAAGACTACAAATACATCATTCTTGAATCTTCCATTAGGCTGATTTGCCTCCAGTTAGTATTTAATGATAGCATATTTGTCCGGAGAAAAACTTTGCATTCGAAGTAACTTGTTCACGTGTGATGTTAGTTGAATATGCGATAAGACAAGCTCATTACAAGTCATTTTCGAATAATCACAATTTGTGTACATATTTTCTACGGAATATTTTTAAAGGAACTTTCTTTTCATATTTTGTTCAGACAATAACTTTGCTAATATTGAAGGGAATCTAGAGAAATTTTGTATTATAAAAAGTTGTGCATATATCTTATGCTCGCCGTTATGGGCTCATAACAACATTATTTATACTGATTTCATATTACAGTTCATGCAAAACGTCTGTCACTGCTGGCGATGTCTATTTAAACTATCTTAAAAGTGCAAAATCAAGAAAAAAAGATGCTCGCATCGGGAATCGAGCCCGGGACGCCGCGGAAGAAAAACTTCCCCGCTGTCTCTACCAATACCGCCACGGAGAAATATGTTTTCACGATCGTTAAATATAGATATTTATAAGTCGACAGTTTACCTGGAGTAAAGTATTACAAACACTTTTTCAACTTTCAGTGTAAAAAATAGTAAAAACAACTAATTTTCTTGTGTATTTATAACATATAGTCTGTCAGTAATTAAGTCTTAAAGTTTGTTAAGAATAAAAGCATTAATGTCCTGACACCTATTTTTTTTTTCCTTTTCTTGTTGTACAATCTGTAGGCCAGTGACTCTAATACAAACATAAATCTGTTCTCTTTCTATAATATTGGAATTAATATTGCTTTGCATTACTGATAGATAACGAGCAAACCAACCTATTAATACAAACAATCTACCTACAGCTGCAGGTGAAGCATGTCACCAATTAATAATTACCATATATGACTTAAGCGTTCTGCACTGATTAAAAGGTGTAAAAAGTGTGACTTTACGGTGTAAGTATTAGTTATTCAATTTTCTAACATGGTTCGATTTGTTTTCCAGTTAAACAAAGAAGAAAATCAAGCTCTATATATTCTGCGATAAACAACAATTGACGCGTGGACCGGTAAGAGAGCACTGTGACGTCAATTATGACGTCATATTGCCGCATGACGTTCGATACATTACTCCTCAGGTAAACGAAGTCCAGTATAATATCTATCAAAATATATCAATGAGCATGTCAGAATGAAAACAATCAAGGCCTTCTTGTTATTTATCGTTTAATTTACCACGGTTCATCGTGCAGATGCTTCAGTATTTAACCTCTCTAACGCCCTCGTGGTTCAATTCCTACGCATCTGAACTCTGAACCGTGGTAAATCAGACGATAAACAACTCGAAGGCCTTGATTATTTGTTATATTTATGCCCCCTTTCACCTCATATATTTTAATAGCTTTTAATGACGATACGTCCCACGATGTTTTATAAAGGACCATTACCCATGATTCGTGCTGATAAAATCTGTGAAAAGATCCTTTGGAAGCAAAGAACGCAACCAAGCAACATAATATTTGACTCGATTTTGTTTAGTCTGTTCATGAGAGGTAATGGAATGTGCAACTCTTCTCACGCCACCTAGCACCGGCTTAAGCGGAATTCTATTATAATAGTGAAAATGAATTTACTTCGTGATCCAAAAGGACCAGAAAATATAACAACACTAAGTCATAACACTATCGGCTACTTTACATTTTTTGTTATTTCTGCAGTTTCGCAAATTTATGCAGACACCCAGCAAACCTGTAATAGCTTAAATAATAACTTCACGCCAAAATGTTTTGCAGATAGCTATACGGTGCAATTTGCATAATGAATTATAATCTCCCTTTCAGGTCCTGCTGTTGAACAACAGATTAGCCAGTGTGTAACACCTGCTGATACTTCTACATAAAGCTTCAAGAGTTAGGTCAAGCATAGTACTTCAACAATGTCATTGTTGAACGGAACAGTCCTACCAGACATGCCGAATAACACTCAAACTGAGTTATATGATAATACCACACTAAACACCACTGCATCAGATATCCAATTTAATTTGCATCAAATTTTGGCTGTATTTGTACCACTGGTATGGGGAATTTTGACTGTTTTGGGTATTCTTGGGAACACGCTTGTTATCTACACAATTATCAGACATGGGGATAAAAATGCTGCGAATTATTTTATCATAAATCTGGCTATTTCTGACTGCATTTATTGTGCTTGTCGTTCCGTTCACAGCCACGCTATATGCACTTCCGGCATGGATATTTGGTGACGGCATTTGCAAGATCACAATGTACATAGTCTATGTAAGTAACATAATGTTATCAAACTTCATATACAATAGTAATATTTATTATTTTTCATTTGTCGAAATATATTGATACTACGTTTAAGCATTCAATGTGTTAGGGTGCCGTGCAAATAATAACAATATAATTTAAATTCAAGCACAGTCAGAGACAACCATTGCAAATAAAGGCACATTCAAATTGATACATTGTTAGTTGTAATAGGAATGTATATGATGTCTGTAACATCCCTACTAGAAATAGACTAATTACATAGTCATAAAACATACCATCAATATTGTTATTTGTACGGATCATCAGCCGGTAAACGATCCATTCACCAACCATTTACGATCAAGGTAGGATACAACATGATGAGGATCTGGAATCAGATGTGGAGGATCGCGTCTCGGAGAACATACGTCTCGGACGGGGAAAGACCTTGCGACCTCCTGATTCATACATCTTATGCTCGCCGTTATGAGCTCATAACAACATTATTTATACTGATTTCAGGTTACGATTCATGCAACATGTCTGACACTGATGGCGATGTCTATTGATCGTTACTATGCCATTGTTTATGCCCTTAAGTCCAGGAGTTGGAGGACAACGCAGGTATCACTGATCGTATGCCTTATTGTATGGTTAGGTATGTAGAATGTCATTCCGTTCTAAATAGTAGATGTTAATGTGACAGTTATCTAACATCGGACCATTATGATAGTTTTGCTATAGTTCTGTCAATGTTATATTAAAACTGTACTGTAATAAAATTGACTACTATGCAAGCTTGAATTGAACTTGCCAGTTTGCATACCTGGACAAAAACTAACATTTTGAAAAAAAAATCGGTAGGATAATTGAGCAAAATATACTAAGGAAAATCCAATACATTGTTTCAATCACAAAACTGGCTATGACAGTACTTTAATCACAGTAGTAAATGTATATTATATTTCAGAAGCATTAGTTACCAATTAATTGCAAACAAAGTTAAGTCTCGGCTTCATTTAGTGATCATCCTTAAGAATCACAACAAACCCTGTTCGAAATAATGATGTTGTCGTATATTTACTTAAACGTATGAAAGTAAGTGAATAACTTCATTTGCTGTCTCAATAAGCGTGTTAAGGTCAGTCACTTTCAAATTTCAGAAAAATATAATGAAGCCGTGCAAGTTAAAGATATACTTTGTTGAACCTAAATTCTTGTTCAAACCGTGTAGATACACATGTAGTGAGCCAATTGATTTATTTTTGACCCCTTAAAGCGTATACTCATCTCTGTTGTATAGGAATCTACTACACATTTGCGTACATTTACCAGACGAGTATCATCGAAATCTCAATTTCCTTAAATATTCATTTTCCAGCATCTCCTATAGTATTTTTATTTATATTTTTCAACAGTTTCATTTCTGATATCCCTTCCGTTTGCAGTCTACTTCCAAACGGTGACATACGGAGAGTTTGTGTACTGTACTAGTATATGGCCAGAGCCACAAGCATTGTATGAAAAAACTGCTACCATTGTGGTTGTGTTTACGTCATATGTGGTACCACTTTCCGTCATCATTTACAGCTATACCATGATTCTCAGAACTCTGTGGAAAAACAAAATGGCATCCGAGGTAAGTTTGTGCATTATATATATTTAGTTGTGAAATATTTCAAAGCGTAGGTAACCTAGATGTAGGCCTATGGTCTTGGTAATATATTCTTACGCATAAGAACTAAAAACACGAGTTATTCTACGATGAACCACACTTGGGAACTTATTATTTCTTAAGTGTATGAAACCCACATGTATGAATCAGCGTATATGAAATATATAAATAAAAAAACATCGTCATACACTCGTAAAGTATATACTGTCAATATATACTTTTCGATATCAGGTTAATATCCAAACACAAAAATATGAAATAAAAAATACTTATAAGGTCGCTAATTTTACACCCTTTTTTTGATATATGAGCAAATTAATATCGCTAGACACCAGTCCTTTAAAAATATTGCTACATTCCACACACACTTTTTATGCCACCCCATCCCCATCCCCATCCGACACCCACCCATCATTTTGAATGGAATATAATAATTAAAACGTTCGTGCTTCCATTAGCTCATTCGTTCATCTCGATGTCATGTCCGTCTCTAACAGTGTCATTCATAGATTTCAGAAAGACTTGGTGCAAAAACCATAAATCTACGTTTATTACTTTTTAAATTATTTCCCCCTTTTTGAATGTCCGTCCTGATTCTGTTTACTGTCTGTAATTTTTTCATTCACTGGTTGATTAAAAAAAAGTCGGTACCAATGAACAGCATGACATGATAACGTATCGCATGCAAGAACCTTAAATCAATACCTCTTACCGTTTGAATTATCTCCCTTTATTGAATGTTCATATGGATTTCCTGTCCGGTCAGTAACTTTGTCATTTATGAATGTATTGTAAGGCACTTGGCACCAATGGTTAGCTTGACATGGCAGTGAGTAACGTGCAAAAACCAAATCTCTACCCTACTCCTTTTCCAGATATATTCCTTTATTTAATTTTCTTGTCCAGGACACAACTCTAAAATTACTATAGGGAAACGTTTGCACAGTGATAAAGGGCATTTAAAAGAAGTGCTAAAAATGGAGTAATTTAGTTTATAACATAGTAATATTTGAAAATACACTTCGTTTTATTTATGACAGTTTATAAAACTCCTATTCCAAGAATTTCAAAAGGGCTCAAAATGTATGAAAAACGATCACAGTAATATATAACTATACGGGTTGTACCATGATCACGCCAAAACTTTACCACAGATTGTGTCGAAACAAATTATTCCACTTTTTATTGTACGCACATAATGTGTTTATAAATATACCTAATTTTCATATCGATCGAAGCTTTCGGAATCTAAGTTTTCTTTGCAGAACATCAGGTCAGACGTAATGCCTTTCTTAAAATATCTGTTAAAACAACGAAGCGGGTACCGCCTGTCAAATTCCCAAATTTACAGGGTGAACAACACTAAATCCGGCTGTTCTTTATTTCATATAAAATCCAAAACAAGACAAAATTATTTTAAACATTTGCTGGATTTAAGAGACTTCTTTTCCAATGAATAAATAAATTAAATATCGCTACTATAGGAAATGAAAAGGGAAAAGTAAAGTAAAGCAAAACACGATGATTTTGAGAAAGGGCACGAGGAAGTCGTAGGGATGAAAGATGACTATTTATATTTGGACTACTTGTGACTAAACCTATGTATGCTTACATTTTATTTGGTAGTGATCTGCCTACAGTCCTATTCTTTGTTAAAACCTTGCTAACGGCGATTGCACTTGATTTGTTGTTATTGTTGTTACTGCTGCTGTTGTTGAAAACGTAGTCTTACGTACCACCATTACGGTGTATTTAGTACAAATCTGCAGGAATAAATGTATACCATAGTATTGTTGATTTAAGTGATGCTTTATGATTATGTTAGTTTTACTTCTATCTGTGTTAATAATAGTTATCAGTCTTTTAAAAATGTAAAAAGAAACACGGGGACTGAAGTACTATTTACAGACATTTAAACAAATAAACATAAACCTGTGTTATATTTTCAGTATATCCATAGCGACGGTCTGGCATCCAAACAACAAGAGAAGAGGCGAAATCATGTAACAAAATTGGTTGCCGTTGTTGTCATCGTCTTTGCCTTATTTTGGCTTCCGATTCATATTATTAACCTTTGGATCAGGTTAGACCCGGATTATCCGACAACGGTGACACTGAACATGTTTAAAATAGCGGCACATACTCTGTCGTATGCTAACTCTTTGTATTAACCCGTTTATATATGCGTTTCTAAGTGACGGATTCCGAAAAGCGTTCAGAAAAGCATTTCCGTTTATAACAAGTTTTAAAATATGTCGTGTGCCAAACGAAAGGGAGGCCAACTGAGAAGACAAAAGGTTCCATGAATGTTGTTAATATGGGACGAAGAAAATTAATGCAGATTGCTTTGATACTTATTAAATTGCTGCTTTCTGTCAGTTTTTGTGGACGATATTACTCAAATTACTGTCAGTTGTAAAAGCTATATTTTGAAATGAAATAAAGCAATTTCACTAAACAATATAATAATTTATCATATACTTATATAAATTCTGTCAAAAGCTTGAAGATATGAACAGACAGAAAACAGTCCGTGTTGTACCTTTTGTATTGTAAAAGTCTAAATCCATTTAATATGCATGATTGGACACAGTCCTATAAATAGAACACACTAAGAATTCACTTATTTCTATTTAAACATGGACAAACATTTAAGATTTTGTTCGATAACAAAACAATAATCAAAAAGGTGGACGTATATAATACAAGAGGGTCATGATGGCACTATATCGCTCACCTGAGTAGAGCTGCTTGTTTGAACAAATTTCTGAGCTAAAGCTTTAAAAAACAAGACAATTTGGAGAGTGGGTCAAGGTAAAGATTATGCAAGATTACTTTTGAAATTTGTAAAAAAAATTTTACACGTGGTCCAAATCCTTTTGCTGTTGCTTAGCAAACAAGAAAGGAAAGTAGGTCAGTAGGTCACACTGATGGTCACAGAAAGTATGTTTAAAGATCGGCATGTAAAATGATTCATGTCATCTAAATTTCAAAGCTGCATCTTATAAAACAAGAAAGTAGGTCAGTAGGTCACATTCAAGGTCACTGAAAATCAGTTTTAAGATCGGTAAGCAAAACTGTACATGTCATCTAACTTTCAAGGCTTTATCTTAAAAACAAGAAAGTAGGTCAGTAGGTCACATTCAGGGTCACTGAAAGTCAGTTTTAAGACCGGTGTGCAAAACTGTACATGTCATCCAAATTTCAAGGTTGTATCTTAAAAAACATGAAAGTAGGTCAGTAGGTCAAGGTTACGGTCCCTCACTTACTTGGGGTCATACGGTAATTATAATTTAACAGTCTGAAACAGTAGGAAATATGATCAGATAATTAAAGTATTTTCCTATATAACTCGTATAAGAACTATGTGACCCTCGGGGCGGGGCCTCTTTTCACCCCAGGGGCATAATTTGAACAATCTTGGTAGAGAACCGCAAGGCAATGCTACATACCAAACATCAAAGGCCTAGGTCTTGTGGTTTCAGATAAGAAGATTTTTAAATTTTTATCCTATTTAAGACTATACAAACTTGAGACCCACGGGGCGGGACCTCTTTTCACCCCAGGGCCATAATTTGAACAATTTTGGTAGGAAACCAAAAGGCAATGCTCCAAACCAAATATCAAAGGCCTAGGTCTTATGGTTTCAGACAAGAAAATTTTTTAAGTTTTTTTTCTATATAAGTCTATGTAAAACTTGGGACACCCGGGGCAGGGCCTCTTTTCACCCCAGGAGCATAATTTTAATTTTGGTAGAGAACCACAAGGCAATGTTACATACCAAACATCAAAGGCCTAGGTCTTGTGGTTTCGGACAAGAAGATTTTTAAACTATTTTCCTATTTAAGTCTATGTAAAACTTGATACGCCCAGGGCGGGGCCTCTTTTTACCCCACGGGCATAATTTGAACAATTTTGATAGGAATTTTGCGCTTGATTGCTGATAGCTACTTATGACTGCTTATCAAGTAGGAAAGTTTTTTCCTATATAAGTCTATGTAAAGCTTGGGACCCCCGGGACGGGGCCTCTTTTCACCCTAGGGGCATAATTTGAACAATCTATTGAAGACCATTAGATGATGTAAAATGCCAAATATTGAGGCTCTATGTCTTGAGGTTTTGGACAAGAAGATTTTCAAAATTTTCCCTATTTAAGTCTATGTAAACCATGTGACCCCCTGGCCGGGGCCATATTTGACCCTAGTGGAATTGTTTGAACAAGCTTGGTAGAGGACCACTAGATGATGCTACATACTAAATATGAAAGCCCTATGACTTGTGGTTTTGGACAAGAAGATTTTTTATAGATTTTCCTTTCGGTTGCCATGGCAACCAGAGTTCTATATGGAATTCAATTCTTTGAACATTTTTAAAGAAGACCATCAAAGGAACATCCCTGTGAAGTTTCATCCAAATTGGCCTGATGGTTTAGGAGGAGATGTTGTTTAAAGGAAAGTGTGGACGGACGGACGGACAACGGACGGACGGACGACGGACGGCGAGCGATCACAATAGCTCAACCTGAGCCTTTGGCTCAGTTGTGTTCAAAAGGGTTATTACAACAGTAGCTAGATCTGTGTTTTTGTATTCGGCTCTCGTGGATTTTGCAAGAACTGATCCGGTATAGCAAAATCCACTCGAGCAGAATACAGCATCCAGACCAAGCTACTATTATATTTTTATGTTTTGGTTTAACGTCGCACCGACACATTTATAGGTCGTATGGCGACTTGATGGTGGAAGAAGATGCCCCTCCGTACATTATTTCATCACGAGCGGCACCTAGGTAGAACCACCGACCATCCGTTAGCCAGCTGGATGGCTTTCTCACATGATGAATTCAACGCCTCATGTGAGGCTCCAACCCACATCGATGAGAGGCAAGTGATTTTAAGACAGAGACCTTAAGAACTCGGCCACGAGCTACTATTATAATAACCCTATTTGGTTATATTTATCATTTGCAATATTTTACCAATTTTGATAAACATTCTAAATAGCCTTGCCATTGAATAAAGATCGAAGCAACTCGGTACTGGTGCTCATCGTCTATTAGGCATTTGCTGAAAGTAAAACAAAATATTGATGTCATCTGCTAAGTTATTATATTCCTGAAAGGTATGGAAGTAATTGAAGGACTGTTATAATGTTTATATAATACTTTTTGTTTGTCAAAATATACATGTTTTTGCTCATCAGTTCTTTAAATCGGAACATCTCATAATTATATGATTGAATATTGTTTCTAGCCTGAACATAATTGCTTGAAAGGCCATCATTGTCACAAACTGACATACTGGCCTCAATGTATCTGTAGTTTAAATGAGGTATTGCATCTTCTTTTTATAAATTTTTGAGTTATTGAGGTAAATGTCAGATTTTACGCATAAAATACCTTTCGTGTTTTTCTGTATTTCATAACTTAAATTTCCAATTAAATTTTATTAAATTCAGTTCAGTAATAAGAAAGTTGATATTTTTTAGACTTCTGTAATTTATGTTTTTATCCCCAAAACCACTATAACGGGCCTTAAATTGTCAAATTCATATCCGCGCCAAAGTAGTCGGATTTCCCGGCTATATCGTGATTCCCGTGGAAATCGAGATAGTCAAATTTCACGGCTATGTAGTGAGTCCCGTGTAAATCCAATATTTGGCGGGACATAACCCTACAAATAGACTGGACTAGATATGCCTAGTGCACACCATTTTCGACAGTTAGACGAAATTATGTCATTTTGATTTTCCTTGGTAGAAATAGCTCGATCGAGGTAAGAAATTCATTTGTTAGATTTTTGTATAATTTTTGAATTACGATTTTTATTTAGTAAATTTTTTTTGTTCATTCTACAGAATTTTGTAACACGTTTACTTTTCGGCAAGAGATTAGCTAGTTTCGGTATGTCAGGCTAATTTATTAATTTTTTCAGACTTTTGTAATTTATGTCGAAAGAGGAATCTAAAATGTTTCGTTTGTATATTAGCTGTAAGATTTATATTTGAAATTGTGTAATATAGTAATTAGAAAATTATCTTTGTTATAAATCGTATATGTCAATCTTTTCGTTGTAAATTATGGAACGCCGGTACTGCATTGCATTGTAATGTATAAATGTATATGTTGGCAAGTCTAGTACCGTGTATTCAATATGTAATTGTAATTTGAAATTATTGTGTGCCAGTCTATAGCATATCTATTCAATGTCCGTTTTGTTGTATGGTAGTTGAATTACATTCATACCAGCTATTGTATAACGTTTAATTTGCATCGCACTGTGTTAATTTGTGGTTATAAATAATAGCTGCAGTTTATCATTTCCTTATCTATAATTTTTCATTATAATCTTTTCATATCTTTTTCATACTTTACCTTTAGACTTGTAAGTAATTAATTTAGAAATAATGGAAGTAATAACTGACGTATTGTAATCACGTGAGGTATGAACTTAGTAGCACTCATATTTGCCCTTAAGGGTGTTTCCCTTGTTGCTCTGTCTTCTGCAAAGGCATTGAGTACATGCGTTTTAGGTTCTTAAGGATTGTATTTTTATATTATATCTACAAGGGCATCTTTGTGTTTTACATTACATACCTTCTGTTGCCTTTACGTATGTTAGGGTTTCACCTGGCGGGGATTACTTTTATTTACACTGTCTTGTGACTTTGGAACATTGTGGGGGTAAGAGTGAGATTAGGTGCACCATAAACCGGTTTAAGCTCCCCAGTGGTGGTTTTGCCACTGACCGTTCCAAGGCGGTGCCCCACTGTGTTCCTGTATTTGTTTGTTTTGTCCTTTTGTGTTCATGTTTGTGTATGGTGTGCAAGAGTTGTTCGTGTGTGTCTTTGGGGAGGCTGCGTTTTTTGAACGTGGCTTTCCCTCTTGGATATTCTTTCTTGTTTTTTTTTTTATAAGTAGCATTATGGGAGCCTACGGAGGTATGGTGTACCCAAAGGAGCAGTTTTATGCCCTTCCTTATTTGTTTTGCTATGGTGATTACCATGTGTTATATATTTTAGCTTCTTCCACCAGACGACATTTTACCTGGTGATGATGTCACGACCCGGAAGTTCAATATCCGAGGTTCGCTTTAGTGTACTCTCCTGGATGTGATTTTACCAGCGCAGAGCTTTCGTCCCATGGCGGCTGTGCCTTAACCGCCAAGACGCTGATTTTTGTAGTCAACTGAGACAGCTCAGGGATACAAACACCTACCAACATTGGGAGCCAAAAAGGAGTCAACGTTTTCACGGTTTAACGGGACTTTATTTCAAGATATGTTTTTAGTGCTACTTTAAGTTTGAAGTAAAAGGAAACACCTGTGAAACGTCGCTAGAAATGAACTGTAATTTTTAGGACTGTACATTTTCTAGAAAACAGATACTAAGCTCAGATTTGTTTTTCAGTTTTCTGTTCGTTCTTTTCTTCTTATTATAAGATTTTTTTCTTCATTCATTGTAAATAATCATTTTCTGTAAATAAACTTGTAAATATTGTAATGAGTTGTTGCTGTCCCCGGTTCGTCCATCCTGTCACAATCATACGTTTTCCTTTTCCTCAAACAATATCTGTGCAGGTACATCACCTCATTAACAATATGCAATTATACATGTTTGCAATATAAACCTGACATTAATCGGTAGTGGAATCGTGTTTCTCTGTGTATATATTAAATATTCCACAATTTTACATTGAAAAATGGGCGAATTTTATCTAAGGTCCAGAAAAAATACTTATCACAACAATGGATAAAATCGCATCTGATTTGTTTTCGTCATGAAAGACGAACGCATCAAAATAGTACTGGTGATATTTTTGTAAGTTGTGTACAACGGTTTTACATGGATTTGAACCATTTAATTTCAATTTATTTACTCATAAGATCATCTGTTAACATACTAACAATCAGTCAGGTTAATTATGGTGAATAGAAAGCAACAGTGAATCGCTGTTAAACTTTCATACATATTACTAAAAACTCATGCTTGCGCTTGATTGTTGATAGCTACTTATGACTGCTTATCAAGTTGGAAGCGCATTTATTTAGTTTGATTCAAACAAAAATAAAGATTAATCGTCAGGAAGGTATTAAGACATTAGCATTTTTTATCATCCTTTCTCCTAAAAGCTGAAAGAAAGTTTGCGCGAATTCGGCAACCAACCTATATTGCCGGTACAAAAGCGTTTATAAATGAAATAGAACTTCCCGATTCTTAGGCTGGAAACCAAGTTTTTTCAGACAAATCGGGGTTAATCAAATGTATTTATTTCACAATAGCTAGAGTGTCAGTGTCTCTAATGACTTTTAGGCAGTGGCATAAATGTGTAATGTTGGACTTCCAAACTGCGACAAATTCCGTTATTTCCACTATATGCTTTCAGGTATTAGATACAAAACGTCGATAAAGACGTGACAAGAATGAAATAAATGTGTCTGAGATTTTTCTCAAATTCTTTACACGCTTTTGTGCGATGTCGTAATTAAAAGATTATCGGCCTTTCTGATGGGAGGAGAAAATAATCCCATTCACAATAAAGATAAATAGGCGTCTGTTTCGTTACATGCATAAAATAAATATCCTATATAAAAAGTAACAACAAATGGGCATCAGTATTTAAAATAATGAATATAAGGTGTGCTAATAATAATATCTGTCATGTGTTTACGAATCGGATAGAAATATCCGTCCCGAGGGCACCTGCGCATTGGGCGGTAATGAGGCTTGCCGAATTACCGCCCATGCGCAGGTGGCCGAGGGACGGATATTTCTATCCGATTCGTAAACACATGACTGATATTTTTTCTTGCATATCGTATACATGTTAGTATTTTATTCTGGCAGATTATTTTTCTTGCATACCGTATTTTACAAATAACAGGTAGAAATACTTTCTTTGTAGCACTCTTTCTTATAGTAGAGCGCGGGAAATTAACGTCCGTAAGCAGAAGTGACGTCATGATGTTTTGCGTTACGCACAATAACAAAGTTCCACTTTAGTTTTATCGTTTGTAGCGTAACGTTATGTTCTTACGGTAAACTACTTTTTAGTAACGTATTTTGAATCGAGAAATATACTATAAGGAACGGAGAGAAACTATCAAGGTACCTGCTTTTTTCGTATTTTTACATAAACAATATAATATCAGCGCATGAACCACTAGTTGTCATTAACAGCACGAGAGTCATCTGGCATGGGGGGTGCCAGATGGGTTTTGCCGGCATGGGTAAAATCACCGGAAACGCCAGTCCGGTGTGCAAGAATACTGCTTTCAGACTTTCTCGATTAGGCATGTCCAAGTTGCCACAATCTACCTGATTACGTAAAATTCAATAACATTTTTGGTTGGATGGTCCTTATGTCCGCTGTTCTTTGCTTTCAAGTGAATCTCTTATGAATCTAATAACTTTAACAACAGCAGCCTTTGAGTGCCATGAGGCGGCTGTAAAGTCTTCGCGGAGTAAGAAACGGTTCACACATGTGGTCGTAAATACCGTATAAGTATATATTGTACATTTACAAACGTGTCTTACGGTCATTTGACATTTATAGTTTATTAGATTTGTATCGAGAAATATGCATGAGTTATACAGCGGAAATATTGCGCGACTTTTAGGGGTGCAATATTATTTCGCAAAATAACGCTTTGCATATTTATCGATGCAAATCTAGTAATCGTTTTATTACATACTCATCTACATTTAAATTAAAACATATTAAATAATTCAAATTTGTAATCAAGAGAAACTGAAAATATCGTCGTTAAAAAACTTTAATGTGACGGCATACATGAAACTGACGTCACAAATGATGTCATGCACCCGATAAGAAGTTTGAACGTGGAAAAATAGTGACGTTTCAGATTCCATTAAAACTTGACGGAGTATGTAATAAGACAAATTATTGAACTGTATAGCGACATTCAGATGATAAGTACTTCAATATTATAAAGATGTTATCAAGATCTCTGTAAATGGACACACAGATGCTTAAAATGCGATAGGAATACTAGTTCTCATACAATGATATTGAGCACTTACAAAGCTTTTAATTAAATAATCTAAAGCATTTGGAGAAATGACGTTAAGAATGTCATAAAGGCAGTATTACGTCGTCTTGCATGGTGTGTCATTTATGCGAACAGTTATAGTTGTCATTAACTAAAGATTAAAAAATATGTCCGAGATGCTTTTAGCATAGTGTCTGTGTCTGTTGAGAATAACTAGTTAGCGAGTTATACGACTAGACAAAAGTCATCCTCGGTTGGGACCACCAGTAAGATCAAGACTAAGAATGTATCAAAGTTTTCCGTGTAATCTCTTTTTTTGTTTGGTTTGCAGTGATATTTCTCAATGTTGTTTTCTCCTACTGTTATTTTGTTTTGTTTATGATGATGGAACGACCTTGCAAAGGCTTCAGACAAACGTCCCTCCTTAGCGAATGAAGAGGCATGAAAGTGGGGAAACCTCCCCTTTTAATGATACTGTTTGATTTATGTTTATCGCAATTTTATGTAAGAGCGACTAGTAATCCCAAGTTGTCCACAAGTAAATGGCAACTTCCTCACAAGAATCAGACGTAAATGGAAAATCAAACACCTCACGGAAAATATTTACCCCTCCCAAGAATCGAAATCTTGATCCTCGATTCAAAGCCTTGTGCTATATCCAGTAACCTGAAGTGGCAGGTCATACCCTTAAAAATTGTGGTAGTAGGGAGTAAGACAGACTTACTATCGAAGCGTATATAGATACAGAAAAAGAACACCCTTTTCGAGCGTTGGGTTCGCAGATTAGGTTAAATGCGGCAATAGCTTACATATTCAAATGTGAAGGGGGCAATAACATACATATTCAAGTGAAAATGGGACAATAACATACTCGTATTCAAGTGTGGCAACAACATACATATCCAGGCGTGAAGAGGGCAATGACATACATATTCAAGTGTGAAGGTGGCAATCACATACATATTCAAGTGTGAAGGGGGCATAAACATACATATTCAAGTGTAAAGGGGAATCAGGCTAAGCGGTCAGACATGCGTATACACCTACATTGCTTGCACGATATAAATAAAGAGGTCATTGAATGAAATGCTTTTGATTTGTATGATTGCATTTAATGCTTCAAAGCGGTCGTATTAATCAGTATATCATTACTCTTTCGTGCCGTTTAGCGGCCATTAAATGGCATCCTACTCGAGCTCGGTCTTATTATTGTTTCTAAAAATGCTGTGACATTTGAAAGAGCAAGTCTATCCCTCTTTAATATCACTATTACTTTATTAAATAATGAAATGTCTAGAAAATTGGCAGTTCATTAATTTTGTATTATAAAATACCTCTACATAATTAATGAATACTGACATTTCGCACTAAGCCAGACTGTCTGGCCGTTTGCAATATAATTCATCTAGGCAATTTTAGATTTCATCAATTTATTCTATATTATATTATGCCCTTGCGATATAAGATTTTATATTTATACAATAGGTCAAAGTTTATTCCGCTCCGATATAAATGTGAGTTTTATGCCAAACATTAAAGAGACGAGCGAAATATGTCTTTTTTTCAAAATCTTTCTTAGCAGGATGCATGATGCATTCACTCTGCTGATACGGTGTTGATACAGTATGGAATGCGCAGATAGAATCAAACATAAACATGGGATACTGTTACGAACTGTAGTGTTGTTTTATATTTTTTATGGATATAAAAGTCTATATTTTACTTTAAAGTCTATTTTCATAAAGGTGAGTGTTTATTTTTTTTTTAATATTCTCAACTATAATATGACTTTTACAATTATATGTCATCCGCCTAAACCTGTTGGGATATTGATCATATAGTTTGTCTGTCCGACTAACTATTTGTCTTAAATATCTAAAGCGAATTTATTTACGGAAACATACGTTATGTTACTATTTTACTATACTTATTCTATCTACTTTATCAACATATTTATAGAATATTTCTAAAATAAGTTACTATGCATTTTTTAGTATTGTAAGTACAAAATATACAAACTTTCTAGTCAGGTCCTGACAACACTTTTAAATACGTTACCTTTATATTTGGTTATATTTTTTTAAAATATGTGAAAAGTATTGAATTACTGATATCAATTAATTGAGGAATGACTTAACCTAGCACCGGCTTAAGCAGAATTTTATCACAGTGAAAATGAACGTACTCAATGATCCCAAATGACCAGAAAATATAACAAACCTATGTCATAATAATATTGGGTACTTCGTTATCTTATGTAGCATAAAAGCTTATATAATAATTTCACGACACTTTTGACCTTGATGTCAATGGTTTTGCAGATGCCTAATGAATTATTATCTGTCTTTTAGGTCTTGCTTTGAACAAAACGTATTAGCAGAGTGTGAGACTATTTGATACTTCGACATAAAGCTTCAAGAGTAAGGTCAAGCATAGCACTTCAACAATGTCATTGTTGAACGGAACAGCCCTACTAGACATGCCATATAATACAAAAACAGATTTATATGATAACAGTACACTAAACCTCACTGCATCAGATACACAACCTAATTTGCATCAATTTGTGGCTGTATTTGTACCACTGGTATGGGGAATTTTAGTTGTTTTGGGTGCTCTAGGGAACGCGCTTGTTATCTACACGCTGATCAGACACGGGGGTAAAAATGCTGCAAACTATTTTATCATAAATCTGGCTATTTCTGACTTTACATTTATTGTGATTGTCGTTCCGTTCACAGCCACGCTATATGCACTTCCGGCATGGATATTTGGTGATGGCATGTGCAAGATCACAATGTACATGATCTATGTAAGTAACATAATGTTATCAAACTTCATATACAATAGTAATATTTATTATGTTTCATTTATCGAAATATATTGATAATACGTTTAAGCATTCAGTGTTTCATGCTGCCGTGCAAATAATAATACATGATTTAAATCCAAGCACAGTCAGAGACAACCATTGCAAATAAAGACACATTCAAATTGATAAATTGTTAGCTGTAATAGGAATGTGTATGATGTCTACAGCATTCTTACTGGAAACGAAGTTATAACTATCTCAACATCGTTATATTTGACGGATCGCCAGCCGATAAGCGATCCATTCACCAGCCATTAACCATCAGTTAGGATACAACATGATGAGGATCTGGGATCAGATGTGGAGGATCGCGTCATGGAGAACACACGCCTCGTACGAGGAAAGACCTTACGACTTCTTGATTCATATATATTATGCTCGCCGTTATGGGATCAACATTATTTATACTGATTTCAGGTTACGCTACATGCAACATGTCTGACACTGATGGCGATGTCTATTGACCGTTACTATGCCATTGTTTATGCCCTCAAGTCCAGGAGTTGGAGGACAACGCAGGTATCCCTGATCGTATGTCTTATTGTATGGTTAGGTATGTAAAATGTCAATTCGTTCTAAATAGGAGATGTTAATGTGACAGTTATCTAACATCAGACCATTGTGATAGTTTAGCTATATTTCTGTCCATGTTATATCAAAGACTTCTTTGCAAGCTTGAAATGAACTCTAAAGGTATATCCTGCAAGTTTGCAAACCTGGTACAAAATCAAACATTTTGATAAAATTGGGTCGGATAATTGAGCAAAATATACTAAAGAAAATCCAATACATTGTTTCAATCACAAAATTGGCTATGACAACACTGTAATCACAGTCGTAAATGTATATTCTAACATGGCTGGATTTGATTGCCAGCTAAACAAAGAATGAATTCAAGCTCTTTATATTCTGCGGTAAACAAAGGTCGATGCGCGGACCGGTAAGAGAGCATTATGATGTCACTTATGACGTCAAATTGCCGCATGACATCCGATTCATTACTACGTGTAGACATGAAACCCAACATCCATAAGAATCACAACAAATCCTGTTGGAAATAATAAAATTGTTGTATACATACTTAAAGGTCCAATACTAAGGAAAGTGAACATTTTAATTTCTTTTAAAAAGCACAGAAACTATTTCATTTTATTGGAAAATGAAAGTTGGTATGTAGAAATTCGAAATAAATCGCAGTATATGTACAATTATTTTTCTATGAAGTATGAAGAAAGTTAAAAAGACCTGGGGGGTCATTCTATCGATTCATTGAAATTTCAACATAATACACATACATTTCTTTGAGTTCCAAAGACCTTCTGTAAATTTTGACCTGCCAATCTTCATTATTTAGTGTCTTGCAGAAGTCTATGCACTGGCTATGAAAAAAATTGCCAACTCACTTTCCCTTAGTCATGGACCTTTAAACGGATCTGAGTAAGTGAATGACTTCATTCATTATCTCAATAAGTGTATAAAGGTCAGTCAGTTTCAAAATTCGGAAAAATCTAATTAAGCATGTTAAGCATGTACTTGTTAAACCTGAATTCTTGTTCAAACCGTGGAGATATACGTGTAGCGAGCCGATCAATTGATTTTTAGACATCTTAATGCATATACACATCATTATTTTATATGAATTTACTACAAGTATTCGTACCCATATCATCGAAATCTCAATTTCCTTAACTATTCATTTTCCGATACCTCCTATACCCAGTTTGGTTTCTGATATCCCTCCCGTTTGCAATCTACTTCCGAACGATGACACACAGAGTGGTTGTATACTGTATAGATATATGGCCAAAGCCACGGGTAGTGTATCGAAAATTGCTACCATTGTCGTTGTGTTTACGACATATGTGGTACCACTCTCCGTCATCATTTACAGCTATACCATGATCCTCAGTACTCTGTGGAAAAATAAAATGGCAACCGGGGTAAGTTTATGCATTAGATACATTAAGTTGTGAAAAAATGATTTTAAAGTGTACGAAACCCACATGTATAAATCAGTATATATCAAATAAAGAATTAAGAATCATCCTAATATGCTCGTAAAGTGTATCCTGTCAATACATATTATCTACAATCTCTACGATAAATAACAGACTATGGCTTTGATATATGAACTTATAAAGTAAGTATCGCTTAACACCAGTCATTTGAAATCTATATGTATATTGCTAAATTCCACATTCCCTTTTTACCCTCCCCCTCCCCCTTTGGGAGTGGCATGAAGTCCGTCCATGCGTCCGTTCTTTAATCCCGATTTCGTGTCCGGTTTATAACGTTATCATTTATAAAGAGATTTTAGAAAGACTTGGCACAAATGATCTGTATAACATGTGTCGCGTGCAAGAGCCATAATTCTACACGTATTAGTTCTTGAATCATTTCTCCGTTATTGAATGTCCATCCTTATTTCGTGTCCGGTCTGTATTTTGTCGATCGTGCATGAATGATCTATATGACATGCCGCGTGCAAGAACCTTCAACCAATACCTCTTACAGTTTGAATTATCTCCCTTTATAAAAGGATTTCCAGTCCGGTCTGTAATTTTGTCATTCATGGATGTATTTCAAAATACTTTGCATCAATGAACGGCATGACATGATTTGTGTTATGTGCAAGCACCATATCTCTATCCTTTTTTCCTTTTCAGTTATCTCACTTCATTGAATTTTCTTGTCCAGGACATAACTCTAAACTTACTACAGGAAATGTATGCATATTGTACACAGTAGCACAGGACATTAAGAGGGAGCGTTGAAAAAACAGTTATTTAGCTTATAACATAGTAATATTTAAAAATGCACCTGATTTTATTCACGACAGTTTATAAATTCGTTTTCTAAGAATATTAAAGGGCTCAAAATGTACGAGAAAACTCGCAACGATATATAACTATATCCTCTGTATTATGACCACGCCAAAAACTGCCCAACAGATTGTGTCGAAACAAATTATTCCACTTTTTAAAGCACGCACATTGTGTTTACAAATATACGTAATTTGCATATCGAACGATGCGTTCGGAATTTAATTTTTCTTTGCAGAACAGTAGTTACGGAAACTTCTGTTAATGAAATGTTGACAACACCGAAATGTTTGTGTTAGATCAGTAGAAATGCCATTGCCTCTTTTAACGGATCAGCCAAAACAACGAAGCATGCTTCGCCTGTTCATAATTCCTGCATTTACAGGGAGAACATCACAAAATCCGTCTGTTCTTTATTTCATATAAAATCCATTCACTAAATAATGTTATTTCGACATTTTCTAGAATATCTGATTTTCAGAGACTTATATTCCTATAAAGAACTGTATCGCTTCTATAGGAAAAGAAAAAGAAAAATGGGAGTTAACTTTTATATCAGAAAGTTATTCTCCTCTGAATCTACTCCTTTCGCTTCTTTCAAAGTCTCGTTTTGAGAAAAAAAAATCTTCCGCCGCTATTTTTATCTAGATGTAAAGTTCGATAAAATGCTACAAATACATAGAAAACGCAGTAGAGTAAAACAAAAGACGATGATTTTGAGAAAGGACACGTGGAAGCCTGAGGGAGGAAATATTAAGACTATTTATAGTTGGACTACTTGTTACTAGACCTGCGTATGCTTAAATTTGATTTGGTATATTTACATTTGATTTGGTAGTGATCAACCTACAGCCCGGTTCTTTGTTAAAATCTTGCTGTCGTGCGATCGCACTTGATTTGTTGTTGTTGTTGAAAACGTAGCTTTATGTACTATATCTTTACGGCATATTTAGTATAAATATGCCGGCGTAAATATATACATTGAGATTGTTGATTGCATTGATACTTTATGACTATGTTAGTTATACGTTTTGTCAATTTATTGATGACTTTTTTAATAACAAATATAAGTCTTTTCCAAAGGTAACAAAATACATGGTGACTCAAATAATACTTACAGTAATTTAAAGAGATAAACGTAAACCTTCTGCTATATTTTCAGCATATCCATAGCGACGGTCAGACATACAAACAGCAACGGAACAGGCGAAATCATGTAACGAAATTAGTTGCGGCTGTTGTCGTCGTTTTTGCCTTATTTTGGCTTCCAATTCATATTCTCAACCTTTGGTTCAAGCTAGATCCGAATTTCCCGAAAACAGTGACATTTTTAATGTTTAAAATAGTGTCACATACTCTGTCGTATGCTAACTCTTGTATTAACCCGTTTATATATGCGTTCCTAAGTGACGGATTCCAAAAAGCGTTCAGAAAAGCATTTCCATTTATAACACAGCGTTATAAAATATGCGGTGAACCGAACAAAATGGAGGCCAATTGAGAAGACACAAGATTCCAATATGGAAGACAGAAAATTGCCGACTGGTTTGTTTTTATTAAAAAGTGTCTTCCTGTCGGTTTTCATGGAAGATATTACTCAAATTGCTATCAACTGCATAAGCTATATTTTGAAAATACAATGAAGCAATTTCAGCGAACAATATAATGACTGATTATATTTATCAGTTGCAATATTTTACCAATTTTGATAAACATTCTAAGCAGAAAAGAAGCAAACAGACAGCCTTTCCATTGAATAAAGATCGGAGCAACACGGTATTGGTGCTCATTGTCTGTTAGGTATTTATTGCAAGTAAAACAGACTCTTGATATCATCTGCAAATATATCATACTCCCGTAAGGAAGGACTGTTATAATGTTTATATAATACTGTTGTTTGTTAAAAAATACTTATTTCGCTCATCAGTTCTAATTTTTTTTTTTATAGTATATATCGGAACACCTCATAGGAATGAATATGGTTTAAAGCTTGTGCATAATTGCATAAGGCCATCATACATTTTCTTCCAACTATATCAGTGCAGTTATACATGTTTGCCGTATAATCTCGACACTGTTTAGGGAAAATCATTTACTCTGTGTAAATATTAAATATATCAGTTTTATACTGAAAAACGGGACGCATTTATTTAGGGTCCAGAAAGGAATGCTTATAATTCGTCTTTTTTGCATCACAACAATAGGTAAAATAGGCATCTGATTTTTTTTTTTTTTTTTTTTTTTTTGTCATAAAAGCCGAACACATCAGAAAATATTACTGGTACTATTTTTGTAAGTTTTTGTACCACGGTTTTATTTATATTTGAATCATCTAATTTCAATTTATTCACTCGTAAGGTTAGCTGTTAACATGTTAATAATCAGGAAGGTAATTGAGGTCAATGAAAAAAAAAACAGTGATACGCTTTCACTCTTCATAGGTCTTGTTAAGAATTCATGTCTGGTCTGTTTATGGATGGTTACCAAGTTGGAAGCGCATCTATTAAGTGTGTTTCAAAGGAATTAATCGCTTTGAAAGCGTTAGGACAATGCAAATTAAGGTAATCTTAGAATTTGGCATATTTTATAACCCTTTCTACTAAAAGCTGAAAGAAAATTTTGTACAAAGTCGGCAATCTATATTTCAGGTACCAAGGCATTTATAATTAATATTGTCATAGAACTGCCTGATTGCACATAGGCTTAAAAACAAAATTTTCAGACAAGAAAGGGGCTGAACAATTATATTTGTTTCATAATAGCATATATCTAAATACTTTTAGGCTTTGGCACAAATGTGTAGTGTCGGATTTCCAGACTATGATTCATTCTGTTATTTCCACAATATGCTTTGAGCCACTAGTTATAAATCATCGATAAAGCAGTGACGAGAATAAAAAAAAATCCTTAGAATTTTCTTAAATTCTTGGCATGCTCGGGTGTGATGCTGTTTCACATCTTTCAGACGTAAATATCAATTATTATCAATATGTGGGTAAATAACAATTATAAAAGCGTTGTCGGTAAGAACTATTAACACACCCCCATCCCACTCCATTTCATGACTTCATTTCTGTTTAATGATTATAATTACGATTATTTTTCAGTCTGGTGAAAGATTCATAAAACTCTATAATTTAAGGTTTATCAACCTTTCTGATGCGAGGAAAGAATCACGTCAACAAAAAGATAGATGGTTGTCTGTTTCATTACATGCATAGAATTAATATCATATATAAACAGAAGTAACAACAAATGGACATCAGTATTTAAAATAATGATTTATTTATTTATTTATTTGGGTTTTACGGCGCACAAACACAGTATAGGTTATATGGCGCCAAACAGGACTACAAATTTTGGTTTCACATAAAATAATGAATAAAAGGAGTGCTAACAATGCTCGCAGACTTTCTCGGCTAGGCATGTCAAACGTTTTTTGCTTCCGAATGATCTTCTTCTAAATTTTATCTAATTGTAACAACAGCAGCCTTTAAGTGCCACGTGGCGGCTGTAAATAGTCTTCACGAACTTTGACTTGTTTTTATATTTTCGTGTTCATTTAGAGCATTATTACCTCTTATAAGCAGACTCATTCAAACGGTGTTCTATAATTCGAAAGTATTTTCTTTCAAATTTATTACTCTTATTATTCCTTCAACTGACAAAGATGTATAATAATATGATCAGTGAAAGCTTAATATATCTAGGATTCCAATTGTTTAGTTACATAAACACATTGCAGTTAACAAATTGGACAGTAATACCCAGTTAACATCAGTACATTCAAGTGGTTAAAGATTCTTCATAATATTACACATTTCTGCTAAGCGTTTGATGATTGTGTCGATAAATACATGTACATGGGTATACATAATGATCTTTTTTCTAAAGCGTTTTATTATGTTACATCCGTTCGGAACATTTATTTTTCTTATACATGGAGACGTAGGTATATACTTACGACAACCTTGTAAAAGTAAAAGCATGAAATATTTCAATTTGTCAAAATATCTCAAAACGTATGGTATGAAATGTCATTTGGACGGTTTTTATTCACAGGATTTTAATGGATTAATTGTATAATTGCATATTAATTTCGCATTGTTCCCAAACCTGCTAGAAAATATCAAGGAAACATTTCATTATTATGAATTTAAAAGCTTTACATTTTATATCAAGTCCCTAATTGCATGTAATCATTTTATACCAAATCGTTGGCGATGTTCTAGAATGACGTGTCACGGACAACCCAGCAGAGGAGAACACTATTTGATGAACAATAGATATATGTGCACAGTGATAAATCAAAACATACATGACTAATTTTATTTGCTTATTTATCATAATAGAACTTCTTTAAGTGTCAGATGACTTAAAAACTGAAAATCACACACTTTTATTTTACAAAAATATATGAATATGATTCCAAATGTCAATTATATTGAACTGTTCATATACCACTTAACAGCACGTTTTCCTTTTTCGAGTATTGCTTTGGAATATTTGCCAAGTGTAAATAAACAGCCGCTCTCACGTTTTAAGACATCGTGTGTATAGTTTCCGCTCTTCCCCGTTTAACTTCAGACCTGAAAGTGGTACTTTTATACTCGTTTTGTCCTTATCAGATGGTTCCACTCTTTGTCTATGAGTTTTGTGGACATATTCGTTATATACACATCCATACATACATTGCTGTAGGGTTTTGCTTAAATATGGCTGCGGTCTTGGATTATGAATGTTCAATTAGGATCATTGTTCTTTTACTTAATTCATTGGAAAGTGAAGCGAACAGTCTATACTACGATATCTTACACGAGATTTGATATTGCTAAAGAAGCAAGGACGATTCAATGAGTATGAAACGGTTCATACACACAGTCGTAAATAAAGCAAATATATAAATTTTATTGACTGCTTTTGGAAATGATAAATAATCGTACTGTACTGCGACATGACGGTGGTGCTTTCAATATTATAATGATGGTATTGAGATTTCTGTGAATGGACACAAAATCCCTAGAATGCGACAAGAATTTGTTAACATTTTGTGAGGAAATGCTAGGGCAACATTGTAACATAAGTTTTGAACATAAAGAGATATTGGGAAAAAAATGAAAACTGATTAAAATACGAGTTTCAAAAATAACCATCCATTGATATTGAACGGTTTTTGCTGGTAAATATATAAGATATACAACAAAAATTAACTGCGTTCAGTTGACTATTGCGTTAATCATATCTGTGTATGTGGGCTGTTGCACGTTTCAGACGTAAATAATTGTATTCAATACTAGGGAAAAATAACCTTGACTGGAACCGAGGCCATATTGACATATTAGTTTTCACCACAAGCATATTATTAATATATTGTGCTAGAAACGATAATTCATAGTGTTTGATTGTCTGACGGCGGCTTCATATGGATAAATCGCGTGAGAAACTGCATCTCACATACAGAAATACATAAGAACAAAGAACACACTAATTTTAATTTTGGTCATACTTCAGAAGCGCTGAATCGAACACATTTTAATAAAGAAATGATATTTCAATGTAATTTTTTTAATCATTTTAAATCCGCACAGCTTAAATAGACACAAAGTACTAGTGATTAATATTTATAGTTGTGTACCAGCTAGATGTATTTTGTTAGTGTTTTAAAACATATTGGCGTTGCTCTTTTTTAGACCAATGTGTCTATTTTCAGATCATATTAATTCCTTATATTATAACAATAAACATACCACACGACTGTGTAATAGTTTTAAAGTAGATCATGATGAAATCCATTACCATTGGACAGTTTCGTGAGTGTAAAACTAATATCAAAATGCTGCTTGTTGCACAGAGTAAATAAGCAAGCCACGTGCCCAGCTATTCCTGAATACAAGCAGGATCCTGGAAACAAATTAAAGGATGATTTTTTAAATGTGTATTTCTAATTTGCTTTCCTTTTAGAACACTGCGATATCATGAAACTCGTTTGATTTCATAGTCCGCTACAAAAACAGGTTTTATATGCCAATTTTCAAGTTTCTTAAACCAATGTTTAGGTTTCTCATGCCGGTTTTTAGCGCTTTTATGAGTAGCTATAGTGATAATAAAACAGACGCATACAGCTTGGAAGTTTCAAAATCGTACGTGCGTGTAATAGTCCACGGCCATTCGTAATCCCGCTCGAAAGTAGTTGAGAAATATAGCCACATATACCAAATTATTCCTTGGTCCAAGACAAAAATAATATGTATGTATCTCTTCTGGGGACCGCGACCGGATCCGGAAATGACGTCATCAAAATGGCGACCGTTTACGAAAATAATACTGCTGAATAATGATTGAAAATATTAGTAAAATTGCTTATAATATCGTATATGATTTATTTAACAAGCCAATTAGACATATCAAATATATTATATTTGCACTTTCTCAGTAGAAAGTATATCTAAGTTATTTTAATTGTTTATTTTGTACCCCACCCACCTAATTTACATTGCATTTTTGCATGTCGCTTCTACCTCTTGAAATAAAATATTTTCGACTAATCTAATGTCGTTGAATCTGAAATAAAATTATTTCCAAACGTTACAAGAAATATAACGTACAATAAGGGAAAATACGTTATTAATATCTGGTTTTAATCAGTACCTAGAAGGAAAGGATTTTATCGAAAATGCAATACAAATCAATGTCGGCACAAGTAATTGTCTATTCTGTTATTATTAGAACATGTGCATATTACATGCATTGTTTGCAATTTTATTTAAACGAGATTTAGGTACGATTAACACGACTATGCCGGTGGAAATTTTACAGATATTTTCTTAAAGTTAGATTCATAATAGTCGACTTAATTACTCAGAATTACTGGTTAATCATATGCAATCAAACTTGACATCAACACTGAAAGCGTTTTACTTAATTCGTCTTTATCTCCGCGATAACAAAAGTGTCTATAAACAATATTATTTATCAAACCTGCATTTAAACGTTTATTATGGGCTTTCCGTAATTATGTTTAGCTAATTGCAGGAGGAGAGGCAGGGGATAATCATTTTATTTTCTTTCTTTCATCATTCTTTCTCTGAAACTGAAAATATTTCTCAACAGATCCGATTTGTGATAAACTCTGATTCATGTTAATGCAACGCATCTTTGAACCGTAAAACTCTGCAGCAAGGCATGTTGGGTAAGAACATGATAAATACATGAACTATGTAAAACCAAAAGACAGACAGCTTAAAACGTAAAATAAAGGAACGTAGTGCGGCAAAGCCTTGGACCGGTCAGTTGCAAAACAATGCTGGTGTGCTTAAACAGTAGTTTGGCAATAATGCTCACGCACTATATCTCCACCATATTCCAATGTTATAGAACATTATACGTAAACTTAATCCCCCAACTGCTGAGTGTCTTATTCACGCAAGGAAAAACTGAGGGCACGCTATTAATTGAAACACAAAAATGATCATTTAATATGTAAATAGCCTCTGGTCCTTTAGTATTATGAAGTTCGTTAAATATCATTATAATATAATTCATCTTAAGCTGGTGCTAAAGGGCATGAGATTTTTTCACCTCTCAGGAACAAACTTAGTCAAACCAAGTCTTCTTTTATCTTAATTATATGCGTTCTATACTTTCAAGGGATCTTCCTAAAGCTTTTAATCATTTGCGCATGTTCTCCATGCCGTTACAGAAAGCAGAATACCAGCAGAACATTATTAAATGATCCGACAAATCAGGAAAGTAGAAATATATCAAAGCAGCTCAGTCCCAATGGCCTTTAAGAACCACCAGTCATGGCGCGGTCCGTCTATTTCGTTGGTCACGATCAAAGAGGAAAGTGTAGCATCCAGCTGACAAAAGAATGAACACCGAATATGCAACATATCTCTTAATAAGAGGGTCAGAACCACATATGATAAAACATTTCATCATTTGTGAAAATTTTCATTGAAATTGATAAATAACTACTCTTTTGATACACTTAGTAAAAGAAGTGTTTTTAAATTGCTATTAGACTTTAAAAAAATAACCCACACAAGTCTGAATTACAATCGTGCAATTTAGTAGAATATTCTTGCACTTGATAATAGCAGTATATCTGCAAAAGGACATATTGATAACGTTCATTGAATTCTTGAAAGTCGATCTTGCAAATATATGAGGATTATTTAAAAGTTAAGGAAAGTGTATTTATTAAACGTCGCATATAACCGACAAACAACATGACCTACAGCTGATTGTGACAAACTACGTATCTAGTAACAGATAGTTATCTAAGCTGATATATTGCAGAAGATTTTATGGGGAACATCCCCATCTGAATAGAGAAAAACTTCAGTAAATAAACTTGAAAGTGTAAATCAATTTAAGATATGGAGATACATCAATCCCAAGCGATGCAGTATTGTAGTCTTTAAATTGTTAGTTTCATTTAATAACTACACTTCCCTGACATAAAAAATGTCAACTATTCGAGTAACAACTGATTGTTTGTATTTGAAAACTTCATAAAGAAGGCGTGTATTATTTTTCATATATTAGCCACACATAACTGTGTTTAACGTTTTCTAAATCATACGACAAGCTAGGCAGAAGTAGTTCTCAAGGATTACTTATTATCTCTCGAAAAACTGCATTCCCTTATCGGACATCGTTTAATAAGGGGATGTTTTGACAAACTGCCTCACAGGTTCACATGGAAATTATTTTTAGCAATGTTACAAGCAGAAAAAAGGCTTAACTGAAATTAAATACACAAGAAAAGGCGTTTAATTAAAGCAGTTCCTTTGTAGTTTGGTAAATAGGTATAAAGAGTAAAGGAATCATATGACGGAACAGCACACCCTGTAATTGCTGGATTTTAATTTTTCTGGGAATGTGTTTTCAGAATCTCACATACTTTGTCGCAATATTTTTTTCACATGAGGTAAATATCAGTTCGACATGAAGTTATACGATTTAGTAAAAAAGAAGTGGTACATGTATTAGAGGTTAAATTATCTATGAAACGTGCATAATCTAATTGTATATGCAATTAAGGAATCGAAAATAATATTGCTGATCATATATGCGAGCTTTGCTTGAAAATAAAAATGAAGGGATGTGATTAGTGAACAAATCCTGTTCATTGAAAGGACTCAAGGTGTAGTTTTTAGTATTATAAACTTTCTTCTGTAAAATGTAAAAATACTGTAGCGCTAAACGACGATGTCATCTGCTGGACAAAAACATTCTTAGAGAAATCTTCTGATGATTCCTTTCATTGATGTCTTTAACTTAGTTTTACTGGGAAGTATGTATTAATTGATTGGATTTATCAATTTCAATAGGAGAATTTGCACTACAAAAATGTTTACAACAAGCTGTAAATGCATTAGAAAAAGCATTCTTAAAATTATAACAGATATTTTTTCTATCGATTTTGAGTTTTGACCACAGTGTCGGGGCATTAAGCTGATCTGACACACTCATACAGATAAACAGGGTATATAGATACTTATAATTATGCTAATCGACTATTGTAGTGATAAATTATCAGACTATTTCTATTTTAAATCGAACATACTGCGCCATTAAATAGACATTTGCTCATTTAGTATCGTTATTCAGTCGTTTTCGTCATTTTTCGATATTTATGGATATTTTATTTTCATTTTAAGCATAATGAATTACACTCTTTTCATTATAAGTGTTTTATCAGCTGGAATTAACATTACCTTCACTAAATATATCAATTTTGCAGTCATAACATAGTTTTCAAAGACGTTGTCACCTGTAATTATTCAGCAGCCTACGTTTTATTATTTTCTCTTAAGCCGCCATATTTATGACGTCATAACTTTTTCCAGTCGCGTGTCTGGAAAGAGATACATGGGAAATTACGATAACTCTCTTCAATCTACAATGTGGTATAGGTCTCTATATTTCTCAATATTTTTCTCACGGCGGCCCATATTCCCACAAATTGACACGCACTATAAGGCCGTTGTTGGACAGCAATTTTCACAAACCTAAGGATGTTCAAAAAGCATTTCTGTCTTCGGCAGTCATGTCCTACAAGCGAAAAATAATTTGACTTATAATATAACCTTTACTTTCAGTGTTCTTATTTCTATATGATATTATAGAATATGACATCTTATGTTTTAAACGTTTCGCAAACAACATCTTTGAATATCTACTAATACTGAGTAAAGAAGCAAAGTCTAATGGCACTCAAAAGGGGAAAATAACACTGTCGATTACTCTATAATTACAACGGATGGTTGGTTAAGGTAAACAGCGCCAATAAAACTATTTGTGCTATTAATGGAATGTGTCTTCACAGATTATTGCTAAAGAAATAAAATGTTACTATATAGTATTCCTTATAAAGGTTGTAATCAGCCGATATAACCTAGAATAAAACCTGGATTTGTCGAACTGAAGCGTAAAATATGTTACGAATAAATGGCGACTGGTGTTTATTCACTGATAAAACTGGCAACGTGACTATTTATTTTAATATCACATACAATATCAAAACTGTTGATGAAAAACCTTCCCAATACCAGTCCAGCAAAACATTATGAATCCTACACAGGTTTTGTGTTGAGTGAACTATCTTGTATTTGTGCAAGTGTATATATATATATATAGGCGTTCATTCATAGTTCTGTGCAAAATCATGTAATAACAATTACTTTGTTGATTATTCAAGTAAGGAGAAGTCAGAAGAAGACATTCAACTTTATTATGTAGCTATTCTGACATTTTTTATATATTCTTGATGCATTGTTTCAGGCCAAACGATTTTAAAAAATACTAAATATTAATACCTTAAGGTCTGACATTACATATTTTGGCATTTTTTAACTTTTCATTTTTTACAGTTATACAGCTGTATGGCTTCAATTCTGTATCTGCCTAATGCAGGTAAAAAGTATTTTGACAGATTTTGTATCACGACTCGCCTGCACGAGAATGTCGGGTGCTCGACAGGTGCGCGGCGATCAATTTGAATCTAGTTTTAGAATGTCATGCGGTCTAATTTCAGAATGACATCAGAGGCTTATTTTAAGAGTGAGATCAATAGGATGACATTGGAATTTAGAAAGATATTATTAGGTTGATAAAAACTGTTCGTTGTTTGGGAATGTATTGGCTTTCATTTAAATATTCTGATAACAGTAAATTTAGGTTGTTGACAGATCTGTAAACAAAAATGAGATGCTCCCGGAAGTATATGAAACTGACTCTTATACCAGAGCTAGGTCGTTATCGTGCTCATTGAGAGTCAAATGCTCGTTTCTAGACGGCACCTCCACTTCCAACACCACTCATTTGTAAAACTGTGTCAAAGTAATCTTATCCGATCCTTACAATTTGCTATCCTAAATGATTATGGATGAATTCACAGAGCTATGTATAATAAATAGAGTAAAAGCGATGTTCTTATTGGAAACATGACAAAGAGTTACAGTAGTGTTCGATGCATTCTGAGTGGTTGAAAAGATGGAATCACCGACGAAAGGTTATTGTACTTATTTAAATATTAGTGATGGCGGCGGCGGCGGTGGTGCCGGTCACGGTGGTTGCAGCGGTGTTGTTATTTTTATAGTTGTATTCTTGTAGTCTCTACTATTGTCCAACGCCACCAACGCCACAGCTGCCGGTATCGCTACCACCCCGCCGCCGCAATCATTGATGGTGGCGAATATGGTGGTGGTGGTGGGGATGGAGTAGGAGATAGTGATGGTTGATGTGGTGGTGATGGTGATGGAGGTGGTGATAGTAGTGGAGTGGGTGGAGGAGATGAAGATAATGGTGGTGGTATTGTTAGTTTTAACCGATCGTTAAACGTTTGACTTACAATAGTGCATAGTACGAGTGACTAATTAGGATCACGCTTACATGTAAAATATCCTTTTTTGTGGATTAAATTTAACATCCTTACAAGTACAATATCCTTTGTTTGTATGTTATATCTTTTGAACCAGTCAGATTGCGTCTTGTCACTAACCAATCAGAATATTGTTTTAGTTGTTTTTATGATACATAACTCTGGGAATTCATTCATCGTCAGTTTGGATAGCAAAGTGTAAGGCTCGGGGAAGACCAATTTGCCACTTTTTATGTACGAGTGACCCCCAGAATCACTTTTTGTAGTTCTTGCTTTTTATGCTTCTAAATGATCCCCTTTTACGTTTGATAATGCCAAAAACGGCACACGTTAAATATTTTCGCTGAATCGAACGTTGGTGTTTGCTGCAAATAGCGCCTACTTTGACGACATTGATAAAGTTTCTAAAACCCATGTCGTTCAAACACAAAACGTGAGAATACATTTCATGACAATGTAAATGTGCATGCTTATTACTTTGAACTAAAATTGCAGTTAAATAATGCTGTTTTCATAACGTGAGAAAATTACATAATTGCACAAAGCAATCCTGTGATTTCTCAATGGATGACCAACATGCAAACTTTTGTTGTTCATACAATAACTGAAACAAATTGTTTTAAGCTCTTATATTCATTCTTTATTACTAAACTATTATTTGTCATTTACTGGCAGAAAATATAGAACCTGTTAACAACCTTGAATATATAGCTGAAATGCTGTTTTTAAAAGTGCGTTTAGACGAATATCCTAAAAAAATGTAGACAACCAATAATGGTTAAAATGATGTTTGTTAGAAGCAAACTATGACTGAACCATTATACGTTAAGACTTAGTCTTTTATTAAAGCTTGCCCCATGTGGTTCTGGGACGATCTGTGTATGAATTGAAACCACTGCCTTACCTTTGCATGATCGTAAAAGGCGACTAATAGGGTCTTAACATTTGGTTTTGCTGTAACTCTGTGATTTCAGCAGGTATGCAAATTTTGATTCCATACCTCATGTTTTTATTTCGATGTAAATGAGATATGAAACCAAAATTTGTAGTCCTGTTTGGCGCCATATAACCTATACTGTGTTGGTGCGCCGTAAAACCCAAATAAATAAATAAATCTATTAACCCTTAGCCTGCTGCAGGCGAATTTAACAGCCTTTGCAAACAGCTTGGAACCAGATCAGACGCCGATTAAATCGGCGTCTGATCAGGTTCCAAGCTGTTTGCTACTCTGACAATATTTCTTCCAATTTTGGAGCAAACTGAATGAACTTTACAATTTTAGCAGACGACATTTCCAGCAGACGACAATTTATCTAGCATGCTAAAGGTTAAAGCTTATACGTCTTAGTATAAGCGCTAAACACTATTTTAAACCTACTGTATAGCACTTTTAATAAACAGAAACGTGTTAATTCTTTGTTCACATAAACCATAACTTTTATGTAGAAATTGTTCATAATCTCAATATAATATGAAATTTGAGTCTACTATGTTATGTATTACATTTGTGATAGATTTTCTAAAACTAGAACGACTTATGAATCTTACATCTTTATGTTTACATAAAGAAAAAAATATATAATCTTATCTTGTTCGTTTTGGACTTGTTTTCCTTGTTGCACAGAACTGATATGACATAATAAAACTAAATGTAAATGATATAACTGCGTGTTATTCTCCGCTTAATATCAACAATTTCCATCAACAAGTTACAGCAGTATCAGTCTTTTAAATAGAGTCAATTTAATTTATTTGCCAGAAATAGCCACAATGATGTTTACCAGAATACAACACTACCGCGCTATGTTTTGAATGGGAATACAAATCTCATGTGTAACATTGATATGAAACTATTGACAAATAATCATGCGAAAGTTATTAGAGAAAACATTAATTGCACGATGTTTTAAAAAAAGGTCTCAACATTTTAATTGACGGTGTCTACTATTATTGAGTTCATTTTGTGAAATAGAAACAGATTTTGATCCTTCAAACTATGTACAATGTACTTAACCATACATGTTTTTCTAAATATCAAATCTAAAACTAAAATGTCATTCCATGACCATTTATCCCATTATTTGTTTGTTGACTGCTCCCCCTACTCCATATTTTCATAGAAAATAGGAGGTACTTTGGTGGCCTTGCAGTGGTAAACCGAATGCATTTCATTGAATTTGTGCTCTGTCTTAAGAATCACATCATGTTATTAACTTTATTTAGCTTTACTGATTAGCTTTGTGCCATTTCTAAAGAAATATACACATTTTATAGACTTTATCTGCTTAAGGGGAGACCAGCTGGGGTATTTTAAAATAACTCTCATCGAAGCAAAAATGACAATTAAAAAAAAAGACAAATGAGCAAACTTGTTCTTTCTATAAAGTATTTAGAAATGTCAATAATCAAACAATACTTATCAGTAATGCCATTCCAAATTGTTTGATAAATTTGTAGTTCTTCGGATCGACCTCATCTTAAATTTCACCTTTGAGAAAAAAAATCACACGCGCATGTACACAAACATTTTTTTATTTCATTTTGCTGCTGATCAGTAACAGCAAAACAATTAGTTAATGAAATTAAACACAACACTTTAACTTAGAATGAGCCAAACTTGAAAATCTGGCCCTCTACTGATGTTGATGCCATTTGTTTTCTCTAAATATATAATTTTGAAGCAATTCACTTAGACTTGAAAGAATGGGTAATATATTCAAATTTTTACTCCTTTCACAGTCTTTGAAAACAACTAGTAGATGTTACCGAAATTCTACGGAAGTGATCACTTTGTATAGATAAAAGTTCATTTAACTTTACTGGTGAAATACGGAATAATTATAATCTGTGAAGCTTGCGATTTCTTTCTTTTTTGTAAAAATATTCTCTCTTCATAAAACTCTCCTCAAAACCCTCTATTTCATGTCTTTGGATGTAAATAATCTGATATACACAAACAGCTATTACATTTACACACTGAATGCATTTATGTGTTTCGGAAAAGTATCGACCGGACAATATGGTACCGTACGGCTATCATAACACTCAAGCCATAAATGGATCATGTACAACAAGAAAATCCCATATAGGATATGCTATATGTAAAGCGCCTTTGGAAAAGGGCGCTATATAAATCTGGTTTAATAATAATAATAATAATAATAATAGCCATACCAGCTTTTTCAAAAGATACAATAGTAATGTTCTAGTAATATCGCTAATTAAGTCATCTGTGTGATTCTCCTTCACTCTGTTGTTGTTTGACAGCTTTTTTTGGCGGCAACACATACAGTTGGTTGTTGTCTAAGACAACAACTCAATATTATGTAATAGTCCAGAATTTTAGGTTTTTTTTCATCATTTGAAAAGTTTTGTTTTCCGTCGTGTTCTATCCACTTTTCATGACATTAAATGTCTCGTCTCTATTTTCACTATTCAGCTACTATACGGAATCAATATTTCATTGCCATTTCCATCACATTCACGATAAGATAAGTCTTACACTAGATTTATCTGGGCATTCCGTTTTCGTTTTCTTTTTTCTTTTTTTCTTCTGACTTTGTGACAAGTCTTTGTCATTAAAGAAAGCATCCTTTGACTTTTAGGGAACTGTCGGGATTTACCCACAGATTTATAGCAATGCACTTTGATCCATTATACTTCTGACATTGATATCTGTTAGTCGTGGTTCGTGTTTATAAATGGAATATTTGAATGCAATTTTCCTTTGGTTTGATATCATGTACTGAATTCTATATCAAAATAAATTGTCGTAGGTAAGGGAGACATTTCTGGTATGTTCACTCATTCTTCACATTCAGAAATGTATTTAACTGCCTCCTTTTCGATCACTATAAACTTCGATATCACATTATCACAAGCAAGAAGCATCTATAGCTTGGCCAACCTTTGTGAAATTCAAACGTATGTGCTCTCTGCGGAGTGGATTAACATAGCATTGCTCCAATGAGTGTAGAAGACTGTATGAACATGTCCTTATATAACACTTACGTATCGGGAGTTTAAGATCAAGTGAACTTCTTATAAAATATCTCTATATTTGAATAGAAATTATTTTATACCAGATACTGACGATCAAGTGTTCAACGTCTGAAACACGAGTTTTAAGATAAGATATGAAAAATCAAAAATATCCATTAATGAAGACTTAAGAAGTATGCTTATGGCCTTTATAAATCTTTAGCAAAGCCTTTATATACTTAAAGACGTCATAGTACTGTTGACGTTAATGTGCAGGGAAATGTTCTGAACAAAAGCATAGATGGTATAGAGTGTGCGACCTTTACCTAATCATTTTATTTATACCAAAGAAGATATTAACGAAGCTGTTGTGATATACAAAAATAAGATAAATTTGATTTACAGTCTTTAACACGGAATTCTGATGATTTTGGGGGAAAAAAACGTTCCATTTTTCACTTTCGTTAAGTACCAAATTATCAACTATTTATTTCAAATGAATCACAATAATCACATGCATTACATTTAAGAAATCATTTGAGCCGTACTAAGGGAAAAACAACATAGTGGCTTTGCAACCAGCATGGATCCAGACCAGCCTGCGCATCTGCACAGTCTGGTCAGGATCCATGCTGTTCGCTTTCAAAGCCTATTGCAATTAGAGAAACTGTTAGCGAACAGCATGGATCCTGACCAGACTGCGCGGATGCGCAGGCTGGTCTGGATCCATGCTGGTCGCAAAGCCACTATGTTGGTTTTCTGGGCGCGGCTCATTTGTTGATTGTATAGCTAGAACAGAATGATGTATTACTCGAATTTCATATTTGAAAATATGAACAGTAACTACACACTTTCTTTGTAAACATAGAATAAACTAGGCATAGGAAAAAGAGATCAATATAATTGCACCTTTACTAATCCTACCAGGTGTTCTGTATTACAAAAGTGCTTCTATTGTGACATTTTGATACAAGCAAAACTGTATTATCTGCACTATAATATACTTACTGGTATTTCATTTTATTATCGGCTTGTTAAAAGTTAATTTTTACCATAAGTAAGTTGACAAAATCATAGGAACCAGTGGTTCAGGGGTAAATCAAACACATATTAATAAATCCTAAACGATTTTGTTGTGCAAAAATGTATAATATTGTGTTTTAAACCGTTTTCGTTTTCTACTCTACTGTGTAATTGCAAGGGAAGTAAACTAATAAATATCACTGCTTTAAAGTACTAGCCCAAGGCAAGAGTTCACATTCTTTGCGGATCACAGCTTTGAATTAAATATTAAAATTTCTTTTATTGATATTAGCAAAACTATCATATATTTCACATTTGTGAAATCATTTTTATTAATTTCAAGGACTTGGAAATCAATTTCTAGACTTTATTTAATGTATTTCTATCAATGAAAATGTTAGGGTCTATCTCTAAATAAACGTGTGCAAATACGGCACTGTATGTTGGGTTTAAAATACTATACACACATAAGTAAACACTGTAATTATGTAATGCCGGTAAAAAAAACTGGAGGTTGTTTTAAGGAATGGCTATTACTTACGGGATAAAAATTTATTGTGATTGCGGCTTCTAATGTTAACTTGGTCTGTATGTTTAGCTACGTTATATGTATCAGATGAGAATTTTCTACACTTAAATCGCTAAGAGATGATAGAATATTTTAGTGAAAAATGCGCATAACACAGCTTAAACACATAATTATTAAAGCATCAATTGAAAATTGTCACAGATTTATAATACGGATATGTTTCCCTTTTCTATTGATATAATTTGAAATTTTCGTGAAAAATCAAAGTTCTGTGATTTGCTTCCCACACAACAACATATATTATAAGAAGACAGAAAATGGGCATACAAGACAAAATATGAAAATTGTGCTAGGCAGAATAAAAGTAGACTTTGTTCACGAGAAGTAATGAGAAGGACAACACCCTTCATGCCACGTAGCATCGGCTTAAGCGGAACTTAATTAGAATCATACATGAAAATTGAGTGGACTCCATGATCCTCAAAAACAGCCTCAATATCCTAGTGTTAGAGCGCCAGCTTCAAGTGCGGCACTGCGTTGGTTCGCTCCTTAGCTACGTCGTACCAAAGACGTGAAAATGACACTTGTAGCTTCCTGGTTTGGCACTATGCATTACGAAGATGGTTGTAGGATTTGTCAGCCCGATAATGTGATAGGGTGGGATATCATGTCACGTGTCTACGACGTGATGGTCCACTGAAGCAGTGCTATAGAGTTAAGTATTGTGTTTATTGCTACGAATAGGCACTGTCGTTTATATAACTGACAATGTGTTGAAAAAAAAAACGCCAAACTTGAAAACACACACATACACAATGATCCCAAAGCACCAAAAATATTATCAACACTTAATTTCACGTTGAAATTTGTATCAAGCAATTATATTTGAACCAGACAAAATCGATTTGTGTAAAACTTTATAAAGAAGACCTTGATAACGTGAGATGTAAGGCATTTACTAGTTTTTCTTATTCCCAACTGAACATGTCTGTTAATATGGATTCTGCGATAGTAAAGAACATTAAAACTGCAGATGATTGGCAAAACAGTATAATATTGTCAAATGGATTTTAACATTTTTTCCAGCATTATGTCCGTATGTCAGTGAAATAAGAAATACGAATTAAACATAATATGGACAGCGACATGAGAAAACCAACATAGTGCGTTTGCGACCAGCATGGATCCAGACCAACCTGCGTATCCGCGCAGTTTGGTCAGGATCCATGTTGTTCGCTAACGGTTTCTCTTATTGCAATAGGCTTTGAAAGCGAACAGCATGGATCCTGACCAGATTGCGCGGATGCGGTCTGGATCCATGCTGGTCGCAAACGCACTATGTTGGTTTTCTCATGGCGCGGCTCATATATCTTTAGTATCTGCAATAATTGATAAACGCGATGAAAAATAAACAATAGAGCAGTGCGCAAACTTTAGTTAGTTTTGGTAATGACTTTATTACTTCAATTACAGATACGACGAAACCAAATTAGACTAAGTTTCATACCGTCTGTTGAGCACTGGATAGCTGAGAACCAATCCATTTTGTAACTGTAAATTGCAGCATTTAAAGCTGTTGTTCTCAAAGTTCATGAAGCTATACATGATTTCGTGTAATATGTGAACCGGTCAGTTTTATATAGGGAATTTTTGGGTGCATGGGAGTATGTTTACTTAAATTATTGAAAATTAACACAAAAACTGTATGTGTGTTCTCAGAAACACAATTCAATATCTATCGTATTTTTTTCAATATGCTGAGTCACGGGTGGTAGTCCCACTGGGAATACGCTAAAAATGGGTTGCGCGACTTCCGGTGCTGGTGTTGCGCATCAATATATACAAATTCGAGGTATGTGGGTTTTTGTTTTTGTAAATAATGACACATTTACGAGTGCTTTTGAAAAAAAGCAAAATGCTATTCGACACAAAAATGAATAAAGATCATATGTGTGAAATACCAACTTATTAATTTAAGAATCAGCTCTGTTATCACGAAAGACTCTGCTGGCGCAAACTGTCAAAAAAGCATGGAATCATGACAAATGCAAATTTTCTAACTCTTGTGCCTTCTTTCTGGAAATGTGACGCTTCTAATTATCAAACACGTGTAAAACAGTCTTGAAAATTACATACACTTGAATGAAATGTTGCTTTTGGGGAAAAGATTGGCAAAAATAATCGGGAATGGGGTTGCGCCCCGGGAATAGAGTTGCACATATACATTATGATGTATACGAGCAGCTCCATTCCCGGTGGGCAACCCCATTCCCGATTTTTTTTTTGTCAATTATGTCCTCGTAAGCAGGATTTGAAGCAAATAATTTTGATATTCCTTACTTTATAACAGTTGAGTTATCATAAAAAGCATCAGATGTCCTCAGATTAGGCATATGAGGTCAGAAACTTCCATTTTTGTTGATTTCATATTTTTTTCACGCTTTGTGTCGCCTGAGTTTTTAAGATAATAGAGCCGAATCATAAATTACAAACCAGATATTTTACACATATGACGTATTATCATATTTGTGTCGAATAGCATTTTGCTTTTTTCGAGAAAATTTATTCTTGTCTCATACTAAGCAAAATCATAACTTCACATACCTCAATTTCGTCCTTTTTAACGTGCAACACCAGCACCGGACGTTGCGCAACCAATTTTAAGCGTATTCCCGGCGAGAATTGGATTGCGCGTTTACCACCCGTGTGAGTGGAAATTATAGAATAAATGTAATGGTATCTGCCCTCAGAAGTGACTGATATAATATATTCAAGTTATATCTACACGTTGAAACGAAACAATTGCCCAACGAACATTGTGATTAGCTGGATAATCATATAATTTATTTTATAACATATAGCAATGTAAATTCAGTTGATACAGAATAACCTTCAGTGGTTATGGTCAAAATGACTGCTGCGGATATTTTGATGATTGGACTATTTGCCTCTTTAGGCTCTATCGTGACCTTGTTATGTAATGTTTTTATAATCAGCCTTTCATGCAATTTCTTTACGTCCATTCAGCAGTGGTTTCGTTTCTGATAAGTTATGCTGTAAAAGTACAATTGTCTGTGTTTATTATTGCGTCGTGACTTTTGAAAGGGTTAGCAATTAACGACTTACGAGACACCTTTGCGTAGAACACATTTACTTATCTTGCCTCCTACAAGTTTCTTGCATTTCTATTGGTCAATAGACGTCACGTGGAGACAGGATATATTCCATATCCTGCAAGTATATTTCAGATATGAATTTTGATTAAAACAAAATGGCTGCCACATCGCTGGCGTAATTGAATCAAGTCAGATTATTAATTAGCTCCATCGACAGTATCGGTTCCGAGAGTAAATTTATTGCTTTCTTGCCGTTTTCATTCTACTTAGTTTAAGCTCGTGAAGGATGACAAAAGTTAGCCGTAAAAGTGGAATAACTATGTATGGGAGACACGTACGTTGAGGCTATATACAAATAAAAGAATTTGTTCTTTGTTTCATATAAAATTCAGCTACTTCAGATCAATTTTGATACAGTGTCTAGATTTTCACTCCGTCGTAGACCTATTTTCCACAAGATACCCATACATTTGCTTCAAGAAAACGAAAAGAAAAAGGATTGTTGAATAGTATGCAGTAAAATGCAAGTCCACTGAAGTTTGGTACCCTCATATTGCCGCATTTCAGAAAGCGGTCCGCAGAATAAACACCCTACTTTCGTTTTCGAGTAAACAACTCGAAAACATGCTAATATAAGCATGTAAGTGTTTTATTTTATGTAAAAATCCATTCCACAAGTGAAATAATGCCCATTTGGTCCCCAGTTTACGCACAAATGCGCGAAAAATGGAATAAGTAGGATCTATTTATTATGGAGTTCTTTCGACTACACCACGGAAGCACATTTTTGACTGAATTACTGCTGTATAACCTTGAAATCTGGTTTTAAGTTAAGTCATCATAAAACGAAGGAATTGAAGTATTTGTTACTCAGCAGTTTGTTTCCGACAAAGTTACTACAAAGTTATTTAATATCATATACGCATAATCCTTTGACGCTTCATTACAAATGATACAAACATGCATAGCTATCTTTCATAAAGAGACTCAGTTCTTTGTCCATACAGAGTTTAAGATTTTTTTTTTATCAGTCAAAACGTTAAGAAATGTTTAGAATTTCTTCACTGTATTTGACTTCAAATCAATGTTTAATAAAAGTTATCCACTTCAGATGACCTTTAAAGTCAAAATTTAATCAAAGTATTCTTAACAATTCAGCATTAGATAAGAAAGGTTAGAATTCGTATTTTGCAATCAGTAATTATATCAAGCTTTCTATGGTTTTTAATACCTGTATTTTTTTATAGAAATGATTGTCTTAAATTTAGGTATAGTTATGAAGCCTGAAATGTCATCAGAAGTTTTTTTTTCTAACGCTTACATTGCTTACTTAAGTGATTTTTCCACAGTAAGGTAACCAAAATGATCTAAAAGTCTTTTTTTTTCTTACGTCACATCTATCACATCTAAGCGAGTTAATAACTCTTTATAATGAAGCGTTTACGAAAATAAGTTCTTACAAGTATATAATTTATACATATAAAATTGCAAACTTTTCAAGTCTCAGGTCATTCGCTTTAAATCATTCGTGAAAGCTCTTTGAAAACATCTCTGAATATTAAGTTGTATAATATTCGTAATGTTTGCATTGCATTAATGCCATCATTATCATAAAATCATACTTTATTTTAGTGCGTTCGTAACACGAATGCCATCATTATCACAAAAGCATAGTGCTGTAGTTTTCGTACTACTACTGTCATCATTATCACAAAAGTATACAGTTTTTAAAGTGTTTTGGTAACACTAATGTCATCATTATGAAATGCAGTTAATTTGGTGGTTTCGTAGCACGAATGTCATAAATATCAAAAGCAGTTCTTGAAGTGTTTTCAAAGCACTATGTCATCTGATATTGGAATTTAAACCCGATTTTGTTAACAAACTTGTAGTAAACATCAATAAAGGTTTTGTCGATATTTGTGTTTTCGTATAGTAAGTTACTCATTAAAAGAAAAATAGTTATAAGGTGCGCCTAAAAATAGATGTTCTTTAACATTTTTAATGCGAATCCAATAGACAGAGAGTTTAAAAGGAACAGTATTCTTTTGTAAAATTATTTAAATTATATGTTAAAAATGACCTTTGTTTATGCGGCATGTCAACCTCATTTAATGTGCACGATAATTTCCTTTATCATTAACATGAGGAGATAACAATTAAGCTTGACGATAGTCGCTGGTTTCATTTATGCATGTACATTGTTCCAGCCTTTGCAAAAAATAATTTCCGGAAGACGTTTTGGGTTTTCTTTCATCAGAAGCTGGAAAGTCGTCATGTGACCTAAATTGTTTCGGAATGAGAACAGGTCTGATTTTTTTTAAATATCTATTATTAATTCGAACACCATTTGCATGTAAGTCAGTTATTTGTAAATGGCATAGCCTACTGTAAAAATCTAAAACATATGCTGCCATACTCTTTGTGTTCGTCCGCCATTATAAATCAATCAGTTATATTTTAACCGAAAGGGCAGAAATAAGCATCAATCAGCATTCTACAAATTAAAGAAGAAGCAATTTGTGAGTTAAGGGACTACATGCATAATGTTTCTTCAAATAACTTCAAGTAATGAGCGATTATTGATTAATCGTCTTCAGCAGCATATCAATTCCGTTCTATAAATTAGAATTCATAATTTTCAAGATTGTCATTCACGTGAAATCCTTGTCCTGGATTTATGTCAATGTTAATTTGAAATGAAATGAAGACACTTTCATTGGAAAGTGTTTCCTCAATTTCCTAACAAATGCTTGTAGAATGTCTAAAATAGACAGACAAAACGCTGAACTGTACAAAATTCTGAAATTGTATTCGGTGTGATACACTGGACATAAAAGTTATATTATCTCTTTCATTAAGCACTAAAACGTGTATAGTTTTAAGTAGTCAAGAACCAAAATTGTTACCGTATTTTCTGGACAATAGGCCGCTGCACCGTATTGGCCGTAGCCGTATATTTTAACTGTATCAGAAATGAAATTTATGGTATAGGCCGCTCCGGCATATTGGCCGCGGCCTATACTGGTAATCGGCGAACTTGACCATGTTGTATAAAGACTAGCTGTCCTCGATAAATAGTCATTGAAGTCGGTTGTATTTACTGGTAATCACACTTGATAGTGAAATATTAAGTGCGAACTGTAAGTTATCGTGAGCTGTTTTCAAAGGCCCTCTCAGCAAAACGTTTTACTTGATTCGATCGGACAAGATAGATATGGCCATACCGAGGAGAAAGAGAAAATTGTTTGGTTCCATGCGCTGAAGAGAATGGAAATCGGTATGTTGGCCGCTTCTTTGAGGTATGTAACAGAAAACACTGTCTAAACTTAACGAGTTTCAATCACCGATACATAGTTCAGTTTAATATATATATATAATGTCAATTGTAAATATCTTAAAACTGAAAATCCATTGTTTATTTAAAATTTCTGCACAACAACGTTTATAAAGGCCAGAGTGCATGGCGGGGTCGTGGTGGAAGATAGGTCCGCATGGGGTTTTGGAATGTCAATGGTTGGAGTGCAGATGCAGATAGTGACAATTTTTATTTGAGACATCAATGTATTAACTTTTTAGACTTTGATATTATAGGCGTTTGTGAAACTCATTTAACACATAATAATGTTATTAATTTACCTGGTTATATATTCTTTGGAAATAATAGAAAAACATTACATATAAATGCAAGAAATGGTTCAGGTGGGGTGGGTTTTTTAGTCAAAGCAGATTTAGCCGAAGTTTTTCATATTTGTGCACTTAATGATAGTTATGAAGGAATATTATGGCTTGAATTTGTTGATAAACAGTCTGGGTATTCATTTTATACCTGTGTGTGTTATTTGCCACCTAATAATTCGTCTAGAAATGTTGATGCAGATGATTTTTATGATACATTGTTAACTAATGTATATTCATATCAGAATAGTGGGCCAGTAATTATTTTTGGAGACTTTAACAGTCGGATAGGTGACTCAGATGATTTTATTATTGGAGTTGATGAGATAGTGGAACGAAATGTTGTTGATTTTAAAACTAATTTTTATGGTGACAAACTTATAGAATTTTTAATTGATGGTAATATGTGTGTTTTAAATGGTCGTAATTATATAAAGAATGATTTTACATCTATTTCTGTAAAAGGTAGTGCAGTTGTAGACTACTGTATTATTCAACATGAATATATGGATTATTTTAGAGAATTTAGTGTAGTGAGAAGTACTGAACTCATCTCTGATGTCCATCTGAAAACTGGACTCACACCATCATCTATACCTGACCATTCTGTATTATCATGGATATTTGAATTACCCAGATTTGGTCTATTAGTTGAAGAAAGTTCACCTCAGTCAGAGTTCAGTGCTCCTCATTATGATAAATTTGATCTCAGAAAGATACCAGATAACTTCTTATGTACAGATGATATTGTTCAGTCTCTTCATGAGAAAGTATTCAGTCTAGAACAGAGTCTAAGATATCAGAGTGACGTTGATAATGCTTATACAAATATTTGTTCATTATTGAAAAATGAAATGTATAATAAATTGAACTATAAAACTGTTCAACATGGTATTTGTAACAAAAAGAGAAAGGTTGGAAAACCTTGGTGGAATAACACACTGTCCGACTTATGGAATTCCCTGTGTGTGGCAGAAAAGAATTGGTTAAAGTGTACTGATATGTCTGTTAAGAAGCACTTGAAGCTGATTTTTATAAACGCTAGGAAAACCTTTGACCGTGAAGTTCAGAAAAGTAAAAGAGCCCATTGGGTATCTTTTCAGGCAGAATTGCTTAAAGACTGTGATTCGAACCAGCAGGAGTTTTGGAAATCTATAGGTCGGGTAGGTGTTGCTCAGACTAAGACTAAGTCAATCCCTATGGAGGTAGTTTGTGAAGACGGTTCATTGTCTAGTAATATCAACACTGTACTTAGTAAGTGGAAAACAGATGTCAGTAGTCTTTTTATTGATCAACAGTTACTTACACCAAATATAACTATAAATGTTCAAGATAGTATTAGCAATGATAATCATAATGTTCGTAACTGTAATGCTCTTAATGAGAATATTACCATATGGGAAGTTCAGAAAGCCATTTGTAGAGCTAAATCCGGAAAGGCTTGCGGCATAGATACTATTCCAGTTGACATTTTAAAGAATATCAACTGTGTTTCTTTTTTACATGTATTATATAATGTCTGTTTTGACACCGGAGTTGTTCCAACCGACTGGGGTAAAATTATATTAAGTCCAATTCCCAAATCTAGTACATTAGACCCCCGAGATCCCTTATCATATAGAGGTATTGCCTTGTCCTGTTCTATGTATAAACTTTATTGTTCTATTCTGAATGAAAGATTATCTGTTTGGTCAGATAAGAATAACATTTTAGAAGACGAACAAAATGGCTTTAGGAAAGGTAGAAGTACTGTTGACCATATTTCTTCATTAACCAATATTATTGATAGTAGGAAAAAACTAAAGCAGTCTACTTTCTGTGCATTTATAGATTTCAAAAAGGCTTATGATTTTATTAATAGAAGTATACTATGGAGTAAATTAAATAGCCCTAGTATAGGCGTTAATGGAAAAATACTTACAGCATTGAAATCTTTGTATAACAATGTATCATCTAGTGTTAGAGTAAATGGATATTATACTGAATGGTTTGATGTACAATGCGGCCTCAGACAAGGATGCTCCCTGTCACCTTTACTGTTTAATATGTTTGTGAATGATTTAGCTGTAAAAATAAAGGCTGCTGGTAGAGGTATATGTATAGAAAATGAAAGAGTGTGCATTCTTCTATATGCAGACGATATTGTACTTTTAGCTGAGAATGAAGAAGATTTACAGTTTATGCTTAACATTTTAAAAGATTGGTGTAATGTTAATACAATGATTGTGAATCCTTCTAAAAGTAAAATAGTGCATTTTAGACCAAATTCTGTAAACAGAACTTCATATAATTTCACATGTGGTGATCATGAACTACAGGTGACAGGTACATACACTTACCTTGGTCTTTTGTTGGATGAATATTTAGATTTCTGCGTAACCGCCAAATCTGTTGCTCAGAGTGCTGGGAGAGCTCTTGGGTTACTGATAGCAAAATGTAAAGCTTTTGGTGGTGTACCGTACAATGTATTCACAAAACTTTATGACAGTACAGTATGGCCGGTTATTGCTTACGGTTCCTCAGTCTGGGGTACAAAGTCATACTCCTGTATAAATGCTATTCAGTCCCGAGCCATGCGGTTCTTTCTTGGCACTGGTAAATATACACCCAACAATGCCCTTTATGGTGAGTTTGCCTGGCAGCCCCCTCATGTGAAACAATGGAAATCTGTAGCCCATCAGTGGCATCGGTTGAAATCAATGGATATTAATAGAACTAACAGTAAGGTCTTCACTTATTGTTGTTACAAAAGTAACACTCGTTGTAAGAATTGGCAGTATGAGTTTAAGAATCATATGAACAGTATAAATATGTTACAATCTCTAGATATGTGTACAAGTTCAACATCAAAGTATTTTTGTGATAAAGTTTTGCAAGGTTCTATGGATGATTTTATTAGTGCATGGAGTTCCAATATTCAGAATGAAGTTGGTCCATCTGGTCGGGGAAGAAACAAGTTGCGTACATATAGATTGTTTAAACAATACTATGAAACAGAGTCATACCTTAAATCACATTTATCTGTCAAACATAGATCTGCTTATGCTAAATTCCGATTTGGGGTTGCTCCCCTTAGGTTAGAAACTGGAAGGTATGAAAACATTCCAGAAAATCAGCGTGTTTGCCCAATATGTAAAATGTCAGTTGAAAATGAAATGCATGTTCTATTTGAATGTAATGCATACCAAGATCTAAGAGAAGTACTCAGTGCTAAAGCTAGTGATATTAATAATAATTACGTGAATTTTAATAACCAAGAGAAATTGATTTTTGTGCTCTCCAACAAGGATATAGTTAATGTTACTGCCAAAACCTGCTGTATGATTTTAAAAACTAGGAACAATTTGCTGTACAAATAAACTAACAAGTGTGTTGGTTTATCATGGTTGAAGAATTGTCATTGTTGAAATCATGATCTTTTTTTGTGGGTAGGGATGGGGGTCGTAGAATATTGATTAATTTGCAATGACTTCTATGGGCTGGTTATTACATATATAAATTGGTTTTTCCTAGGCATTATTACTCTTTGATTATCATGCTTTTGGCAAATATCAGTTCTTCAGTCATTCTTAAGAGTGTATTCCAACATTGTATTTTAAGGCTTTTTACAATCCTGTAATATATAGCCAGTTTATCTTAGTAGAAATCTTAAGTGTTAGGTTGTTTCTTACCTAGATTACTTTTAAAGTATTTTTTAATAATCAGTAATATATGATTAATTAAGAATAATGCATAAAAAATGTTTTATACCTGTTTTATCTAGCATAGTAACACCCATTTATAAATTCACTTTATTATCAGTTTTTAAGACATTTCCTCTTTATAACTGATTAGTAGTGGTGTTTTCCTTTTATTTTTATTTTAAAACACTTACTTATGTTGGTCAATGTAAATGAATTATGTCTATGATATCAGAATAATTATTGTCTCTTATAACTCTGCTTAGAGTGGCAATGTACTGTTTTATAAATTCATATTTTAATTAATTATGATGTTTTATGTTGTATCATATGTATGTACATTGATGAGACGTAAATAAACAATAAAATCTTTATAAAAATGGTAATCAGATTACACATATTTGACGCAGCACCGGTAATCGTCTGTTTGCATCTATCCATCTTTTGTCTTGAGAACAATAAAGATGCGAAACAACTGGCTAATTTCACAGTTTGTCTTTTGTTGTCAAATGCACGCCTAAATCGTGGAGATTTTACAAAGATGGGAATTCTTTAAATTATGAACATAAAACACATTCATTTCGTATTAAAATATATTTCCCATACCGAGATGTAATATTGATATAGTTTATAGGCCGCCTGAAAGACCCATTTAGAAAAAATAAAACGACGTATAGGCCGCACCGTCGCATAAGCCGCACCCCTGAAAATTTCACCTTTTTAACGTATAGGCCGCGGCCTATTGTCCGAAAATACGGTACATGGTTTTCTATGAACTTCCTCTGTATTATGAAAGAAAAATTCAAAACTACTGGAGATATTTTAGAAACTTGTAGAAGTTCATTTAAATAATCTTGATGTTCCGTTCTTAAGAAATGCGTGTTAGAACAAATATATCTTTTGATTATTTCCGAAGAAAACCATTAAATTCTATTGCCCAGCTTACATTTCCTGTCATCGTGTGAACAGGCATTGACCCAGTTTCGGACCTTTGACAGTCCAGGAATAGTGAAAATTGCACTAGATTGAAAATTCTTAGCTCAGTTTCAACTATTCCTTAACAAAGCGTATTAGCATTGGGCTACTAGATCACTAAACTATAATACATAAATATTGCAAAAGTAAAATAACATAGAAATCATTAAGTATTATTTGCACATGCGCAGAATCTCTCTTTAGTCGAATACTGCCGCTTGAGTTAGGTGCAGGTATTTCCGACATACAGTCTGGTGTGGAAAATCAATAGGTAGAGATTATTACAGATACATGTATATTTAGTCTTGATTCATCCCATCATCGTTTCAAATTCAGTTTCTATGGATGGTTGTCTTAAGTTAGCATAAACGAAGATTCTGGTTTTTGCTAAAAGGGGTGTTTTTTGAATTTATGTAACAACTTTGGAATTAAAAGAGACATTTCATAGGAAAAGGCACTGAAATAGGAATTTGGTAAAATCTGTATATCCTTTACACAGTTACAACGTATTTGATATGTAATTTGATTACGGAACTTTCATGCTTCCGTAAAAACAACATTTATTGCCAAGTCAATATATTTTGTCATCTTGTGAACAGTGATTGATCCGGTCTTTGTATTCACAAGATATCATTGTCATAAATACAAACCAGACCAATCTGGAAACAAACGAAAACGGATTTGAACACACATTATTCCAGTATGATACGTGCCATATAACTAGTTCAGGAATAGCGAAAAATTTAATTAGTTTTGACATACAGCACTCATTGTCAGCTTTTCGTCTACAAAGCATATGCATTAATTAATCTGGTTCCCTGTCCTATAATGGTTCCCATCAAAATGACTTCCCTTTTTCGAAGTTCGCAGGGGACCAGTCTAATGCATTAAGCTGTTGATATATTACTTTCAAGCCACTTACGTAAATAAGGTGGCGGAACAGTCATAGATGAAATGGCCTATAAATCGTGTCTTCTTCTTTTGTGTGGAGTTTTTAAAGTGCTTTCGCACATGCGCAGGATCTGATTAGAAACACAGTCGAATACTGCCTTGATAATACTATTAAGCAGCTTCGGTACAACCATTTTATTCCACACAATACATATACATTCTAAATAAATTGGCTCCACATACAAATAACGATGACAATGAAACTTTTCTTACAGACACTAATATAATTGTGTACAGTCCAAGCATATAACGTTACCCTAATATATTGTTATGAATTCCGAAATTAAATGTTCCAAAGTCTATAAACCTCGTTCTATTGCAGTTCAGCACAACATGTTCTGCTATAACGTTTGACATGACGTACTAATCAAGCCAATGATGTTTTACCTCATATCAGTACCATTACAGATCATGTGTCTTCTTTTGTTCTTCGGAGCTTTATTTCTTGTGGTGATATGGGAAGCATTGCGGGGCCTAGAACGCAATATCTTTTCACCTTCTAACCAAATAACTTGTACAATCCATAAAAGAGAATCCAGATTATGTTGCCTCCACAGATGGTATAGACGTAAACAACATGGAAAAAGTGTTCACAAGTAAATCTAAATATGTTTAACACACTATCAAAGACTACTGATGATAAAGAAGCGGTCTCGTTTCAAGGTTAAATAGATGGTATGTTCATTGCTGCTTTACAAAATGAAACTTTAAATGTAGAGAAAAATGTTGTCACTGAGAAAGAAACATAACCTTGTTCTATACAATTTTTACCGAATGATGAAGAAAATGATCAGTTAACTGCACTAATCGATAGGGTATGTCAAGGATGGAAAATGAAAAAAAAAATCGTAATATGAATGTGGGGACTTAGTAAAATAAATAATTCGCTTCTTGCAGTAAAATAAGAAACCTTCCAATACATGCAGCTTCAAAGTAAGAAATATCAATGTTTATTTGATGAAAAGGGTAAATGCAAACTTGACTACTTCCTTCTTCCATATACTCGTAATAAATCATAGCTGCTTATTACCAGGAGAGATAAAATTTGCAAGAGATAAAATATTTGTTTGTTTTTAAATGTACGGAAAGCCAAAGCTGTCTTCTGATGCTGATATCATATAGATAGCATATAATGTCGTACTGATATATCAGATATATCAGTATACCGCTCTTTCTTTGAGTAGTTCCTATGAATGCAAAATCACATTGTATTGGGTGATTTTATCAGTATGTGCGGTGTCTTTAACTTTATATGTGGTCGTTTCAACTGTATGCATGTTTTTCTAATAACTCTGTATAAATCTGTCATGCTTTTTATCTTCAGGTATGGATTTACTGTACACGCCTTGCTATTAGCTTTATACGTTTTCTGCTGTAAACTGTATACGCAGTACTTTCAAGTATATACACGGTACAAAATTCATTATGGGTAAACTCCATTATAATATCGTTCTGTAAATGCTCAAGAACTATTTTGAAATGTTGGTGTTTGTCTTTTATATGTATTACAGTATTTACGTCGTGACTGATTATTTTTGCAGATGCTATTATTTAACAAATGTATATTCCCTGTTATCGGTTATGTCAATATTGTACTTAATTTCCATTAAGCGATCACGTACCTTCAAAATGAAAATTTAAATTATATTCGAGAATTTAATTTACCTCCAGACATAGTTTAATCATAAATGTACTACTAGCCATTACAAGTTCTCTGCACTAACGTGTCTACGAACAGCATGTTTACTAGTCTTTGTCGCACTGCTAATACAAAAGATATTCTGGCCCCGTGTTCACAAACATTCAGTCTCCGCTGAGTTTGATAATAAACTATTTGTCATTATATCTAATGCATGTTCTAATAATTTCAAGTTATAAAATTCAAATGACTTTTCAGTAGTGATGGTCCGCTTCATTGATATTAAGTCTATGTGTATTAGTAAAAATTGATATTAAATTCAACTCAACTCAGTGAGACTGAAAAATGTTTTGTGAACATGGGGCCAGGTAATTACAACTTTCTGTGTCATACCGTTCTGCAGAACGGCAAGTTATTTACTGGCCGTTTCTAGCTCCTATGCCATACCGTCTGCGCTAACTTTTCTGCCGTTATAATCCTGCATACCGTACTCATATAACACGTTTATTTACTGGCCGTTACTAATTCAATGCCATAGTTCTAAAAGTAGCATAGCAAGTTCAGCCTTTTGAACGTTATCGCCTTTGATGTTCGCTTGAAACGTTTTTTATAGATGAAGCGCTATAAAAATCTGGTAATAATAAGTATTTACTGCATTACTGGACCTATCCTATACGTTCACGAAGCGGCTATCACGACCAGTTTTGTCCTATGCAATACCGGAAATAAGAACGGAAACTTGCATTTGCTTGAATGTACACTTAATCATAGTTCTTCTGAACTTTAAATTAGATTAATTATAATTTCATAACTTTTCACTAATATGTAATTACTTTACAAATAATTCCTCCGATGTATTTAATTGTCATTGTTGTTAGAAAAAGAACACTGTGCACTCATCTCAAATATCTTCCATGGGGTTCAACTGGCGGTTAATACAACCAAATAATGTAAAATCACCATTTTACAACGTATTAAGACTTACTCAATTAAATAAATAGCAAAGAAAAGTTGCGCGAACTCTTACACAATTATTCATTTATTATGTTTTGTTCTCTGTTTCACTTCAATTTTCTTAAATAGTTCTTATTATGCAATTATTCTTATTGTCCCGTTAATTCACACGAACACTTTTTGAAAAGTATTTCCTCATGCTTCTATCAACTCAATCATAATTCAAGCAATTTAAAGCCATGCGGTAATTGACAAACATCGTTTTATAATCATCTCTGAGATTATTACCGCCCAATTAAATAATTCAGTCCTAATAACATTTAAATTGAACCATTAATTCTCTTGCTATAGCATTCGTAATCACGGGACGGCATTATATTGAACATTCTATCCTTGTTTAGTCTAAACTCCTTCTTTATATCTTTTATATGAAATTTTATATCTCCCACTTGTGTTATATAACGCGCCTAAATGATGCGTAAATTTCCTTTTTTATTGTGATAATTATATAGAACTCCATTCCGAACTAGAACTGCTTAACTTACGTATTCGTATATGGTAAAGAAAAAAAAAACATTGTATAAGATACGAACAAAGCACAGAATTCTGCATTAGCTTACAGAACTTCATCTGTATTTCTGCATCTATCTACTAGATCAGATTGTGAGTGTGTGTATATTCTGCACTAATTCCCTGTATTCTGTACTAACTTTGTGTATTCTGCATGAACTTTTGTTTTCTGCATTAACATTGTGTATTCTGCATGAACTTTTGTTTTCTGCATTAACTTTGTGTATTCTGCATTAAAAATGTCTTCTGCATTAACTTTGTATTTTTTGCATGAACTTTATTTATTCTGCATTAACTTTATTTATTTTGCATGAACTTTGTGTATTTTGCATGAACATTGTGTACTAAAGTATTCTGCATTAACTATTCTGCATGAACTTTGTGTATTCAGCATTAACCTTTTGTATTTTGGATAAACTACTTTGCATGAACTTTGTGTATTCTGCATTAACTTTGTGTATTCTACATGAACTTTGTGTATTCAACATAAACATAGAAATAAATGCCTCTCTGCTTGTTCCGTTTGTAGCTACCTTCATCTATCATATTACATATCACTTGATACTCACAGCCATTAAAAAATCAACATGGAGATAACATTTAAAAGTGATTTTGGAAATTGAAAAAAAAAAATCCTAATAAACCTTAATAACGTTATTCAACAAACAACAGACCCGTTTTATCACTGAAGACTCACGTACGTCATACTGTTGATAATTTAACTGAAAACAGCAAGTGTTTGCGGTGTCTCTTTATTGTACAGGAGATAAATTGCCGTGTTCATGTATATATCATCATTACACGGTCCCTTTATTGTAACTTGTGCCTTTAGGTTAAGTCTTTTCTGGACACTGACTGAACTTAAGATAATGGACCCATAATGACAATCAAATATTTCCGTTTGATTACGTGTTCCACGAATACGATTAGTTAAGTGTATGTGCTCGTGACCGCCGAAGATGGCCGAAGATTGCCGAAGTGTGATACGAAGACTACGTAATTTCTCGAACAATGATCGATGCCGCATCACAATTCAATGATCAGGAAACAAAAACAGAAACCTGATTTTTCAACTTAGCAGTCATTGACCTATTTACAAAGCAGGGGCACATAACAAAGTGAAGCCATGTAATAAATAAGAACTGTGGCTTCATCTTAATTGCAGGAAATAGATAGCCATATCTGAATTCATAAGCAAGCAGGAAATTAATTTCTCCTACAGTGAAACTGGCCCCGGTACAAGATATTACATTTTGCAAAGTAATCGTTAACAAGAACGAGTTGTTGCAGCTTCAATTGCAATGCGTAATATAATACAAAAAAGCGCGAGAATCTCTCTGTTGTCAAGTGTTTTTGCTTTCATTAAAACCATTTCTGTTCATACAATATCGTTCATTTGCATTCTGGCATAAAACTGCTGTTCTTGTCACTTTTCGGGGGTGTTTTAACATGTGTTAACAGAGATTCTCGCGCTCACATGCTATTAAAACACCTTTTTATATATGCGCGTTACGTGACAAAGCTTAAACGTATAACGGCCCCAAAACGGGTAATTCAGAAGGAAATGGCGTCAACGTGAAAAAAATAACTCGGACATTACCGCGCATTTCATGGAACTTTAATAGCGTTGAGGGATAATGTATTCATTTATTTTTTTACGCGTTTTATGCTAGAATAGCGTTAGCGCATGTTCATTTCGTGTTAAAACATCTGCAGAATCCCGAGGGATTGGTTGGTACCCAAGCCCGGTAAACATGCGCTATCCCTACAAATGCAAACTGCTTGAATGTAAATAGGACATGTTCTACAGTGAAATTTTACAGAAGTATTCTGATGATATGAAAGCGTTATTAACCCATTTTTTATCTTACCAGTCTTTTACTTGTATATCAAATATATAGAACTATAAAACACAAAGCACTTTTTCGAAAAGCTCATCCTGTTTCTGAACACTTCTTTTAACATACATTCATATCACAGAATATGTAAGGATGAACCTAGGCCACTTACGTATTCTGGTGAATACGAAGCCGTGTAGTTATATTAAGAGATAGGTTGTAGATTTTATACGATCTCATCATGTTTCTCCCTTTATTGTAGAAATGGTAGGCACATATCTTTCACGACTCATATAAGTAGTTGGCTAATAATAGCCATTTACAAATAAGAAAATAAAAGGTAGAAAGAGAATCATTTCAAGCAACATAATCACACCCACACATCGCATGTCGAGCCGCTCCTCACTAAATGGAAAGGTAAAGCATACGGAGTGCTTTATATTCCACGAATATACATTTTAGTAAAAGAAAAGCTAAAATCAATATAAAAGCCACAAACGTATGAAATGTTAAATGGTACGAATAAATAAAGTTAAATTTATGGACATCGTAAATTCAGACAAGAGACGGGGTTCACACTTGCCAGATGAGGCAATGTAAATGAAAATTATTTCTTCAAAAATGATGTTATTTTAAAGTAAACTTCTAGTATCCCATATAAAGGTAAATAGTTTAATGACTGAATAATATCAATTTCTCCGGTTGTAAACCATTTACAAATTCATGTGGACGGAACTCGTACCAATCTATTTTAATGCTGTAAACCCCGCCTCCTAATTAACGGTATTAATATGGTTATTTTTATCGAAACACACAAAACGAATGCCGATCTACTGACATAATAATTTCAATCGAATTATGTTAAACATTTCCTTTCCACCTAAGTAGCCGTTTCATACTATTTTAATATTTTTGAAACACACAGGCTAGAATACGGTATAAAGTGAGACTGTTTAATAGTATTAAATTTCCCTGTTTTGGAACAAAAAACGGCATGAATTAATAGATTTTGTACTATGAAGGAAGATTTTGAACTACGAAGAAAGAATAATAAGTTTGTTACAAAACCTTGAAAGTTAGTCGCCAGCGAATATTAATGAGTTTACATTTTGTGAATATTTGGTTTAAACATATTTTATTTATTTATAAGTCATTACATGAATAATATACAACAACTGAGATAAGGGAATTGGACAGAAAGCTAAATAGCTTACGGTTGCCTTTTCCATTTGTAAATATTTCATTTACATAACACCGTGATCATGTATGACAATCTGAAACCAGGTGGTTCAGAATGACGAACTGCGTAACGGAATGTCAAATTTCCTATGTACTTTGTGCACAGCTTGCTTAAACAAGCCGACCACCTGTTGCAAGTCACTTCAGTCGTGCGTTGAATGCATTTCATGCGTGTACAAATGGTTGAAATTGATTGTGGATTTAACGTCATACCAACATAGTTATCTAGTTTTGACGGATGAAGTGCCAAAGTGCCCCACCAAGAATTATTGTATGAGGTACGAGCGAGCACCTAGGTAGAACCACTGACCTTCCGTAAGCCAGTCATCACCATCACATGAAAGAATTCTAAACACCAAGCAATATTTCGAACTAGCGGCGTCGAGGAGCAAGTGATTCGAGGTCAGCAAACTTAATCACTCGGCATCGGAGGCTCCGCTGGTTTTAATAACTAATATTGCCGCGGAATATATTCTTAAAAGATATACTGTGGTTTCCGTACTTGTGTGCAATTCTCCTTACATAACCGATTATTCCCTATTTCATTCTGTTACATGCGTTATACTTTTGTGTGTTATGGGTATAGTACGGCGATTAGAAACATATCGAAGTAATCTATTAAGCGCAACACTATGATTTTTTTTAACCAAATAATAAATAGAGTGAGTCCTGAAAAAATAACTGCAAAATTATCTTAATTTCCCTACGCCTTCATCTCACATTTTAAACTTTAAAAAACTCTGCCATTTATCAATGCCTTTTATCGTCCAACGTATAAAACATTGATGCTATAGATGAATGAAAAACATGGCATTTCACTATAAATGTCAGAAAATGTTTTATCATAACGCGAATTTTGCGTGTATCATTGTTGCAAAAATTAAATGACAATGTTGTTTACGTAAGGATAGAATAATTTCGAAATACAGAATAAGAACTGACATCTCAGGTTACCTCGTAAAATCAGCGCAGTCATTGTTATAAATACCGTACTAAAATATACTCAGTTCCAAAAGAAAGTGTGCACTTTTTAAGTTTAAATATTTCAAAAAATTCCCCGACGTTTTTGTTTCATTTTTTCATACACTAACTCTCAGGTATAACCCAAAATCTAAAATGCACACCAATTTGTTTACGAACTGATTTAAATTTTGGTACCAAACATTATAAGTTTTCATGAAAATAACCGAGAAAAAATAACAGAAAACTAAGTGCACACTTTCTTTTGGAACTGAGTATAAAACTTATTAATCGACTGGTTCTTCTACACATTAAGACCTAGTTATTATAAAAGTCAAAAACAAATATAAAAATATTTTATTACTAATTAAACCACTTCTGTTCGTCTTAAAACAGAAACCATCTTCAATGTTAGCCGTGTGCAGATATTAGCGTATATTGAAAGACTAACTCAATAATTAATAATTGCATCAAAGACCATTTCTTCTATTCATGATTCTCGGTTTTTTAACTTTTCGAAGGTATTATTTGGGTATTAACCGTTTCTTACCGGTGGAAATAACAGCAAGGTGTTTGGAGTCATAATTTCTTTTGCAACGCCTTTCGGCCGTAAAACTTATAAAATATGATACAGGTACGATATCCAGAAACTCTGGTGAGCGCGTGCATACATGTATGACTGAAGTTGAAGCGGCACAGGCCACAACAACAACAACAACAACAGGAGGCTTCAAATGGAATATGTTGTAGACGGAGAAAATGGCCAAAAAGTATAACATATGTTTTGATATTTGTCAACGTTTGATTAGAAAAAAAAGATATGCTTGATTTGAAGCTAAACCAAAACTTTGTAAAAGCAATTTATTCAGATAAAAATGACTCCTAGGTATATAACGTGCACATAGAAGCTGTAAGCATTGATAGTAATTTTACAAATATGTCTAAACATGATCAGTTGGTATTCCTGTTCACTAATCTAAATATGAGAAGGTTGTCTGCCAAAACCTGTCTTAACATTTTACAGCGTCGTGAGTTTTTTCTATATAAATAGTATTCTTTTCTTTTCTTATTGTATAGGATTAACATGGAAACCAGTGGCTTCAACTTAATATAAATATTCTTTACCATTTGACTTCTGTAAGTGCATGCGACTGTTTTCCGTGTTAATTCTATGTCATTTCAAAACTTACTTACAAATGCTGTTTTAAGAGTACATTTGTAATTGTGTTTGGGTGCACATATTACAATCTATTGTAGCTTTTTATAAAAAGCGGCTATATACTGTGTTTTATTTGTTGTATTGTATTGTACTATGAATTGTACATATATAGAAGAGACAGAAATAAACGTAGACATTATTTACTTTAAGTAGAATAGAACAGAAACATCGAAATATTGAGTGGAGTTATATAACCGGATAATAGTCATTGCACAAGTGCCCTGGGGTTATACAAAAACATGTAAAGGTATTAAATAAACATGCTGTATTTGACATAATCATTGTATTTTTGAAAGGTCGAAGTGTGACAGCTTTTAATGTAGACTGGTATCTGTTTTTGTACCAAAATCGTATAAAAGGACAGTGTATCAGTGTTAAACATTTTAGAAACAGCTAGGACCCAGTGCAGTGTCTGAATTGTCGAAATGAACAAATTCACAGTCATTTTGTTTTTTGGATTGGTTGCCATAGCGGCATGTCGGTTGGTCGGCGCACCAGCAGAAGTAGATACAGACCATATGCATATTCAACGCATGGCAAAATTTGCCGTCGGAGAGATAGGATCGGAGTACAAACTTGTTGAAGTTATCTCAGCAACGAAACAGGTAGATTATGTTTGCTTGTATTCTTATTTTGAAGACTAACTCAACTGTAAAATATATATGACCGAACTATTTAATATCATGCTTATTGACTGGCTTTATAATAACATTATTTCGCATAAATAGATGAAAAAAAAAATTCTGCAAAAAATCTAGCGCATACACATGATAAAATCCTTTCATTTTTATTTAACATATACTTTTTTAAACAATCGGATGTATCATCAAATTTAAGTATTTTATTCTATTGTTTCTAATGAAATATTGTGAATTATTGATAAACTATCAGTCGATTATGATTATATTTATTTTTCACTGCAAATATTTTTCCAGTGAACATATTTTCTGTTGTTTTTGTTTTGCAGTGAAATATATTTTTGCACTTCTAGTGATTTCCTGAAACTGCTTTAATATTCTGCAATTATAAATTTTAAAATGCAACAATGATTTTTTACACACAATCAAATTTGGTGGTCTAGTGGTAACACGATTGACTGTCAATCCAGAGGTCTGGGGTTCGAATCCCGGTCCAGGCACTGGAAATTTCAGAGATGCTTTTGAGTGTCTCCCACCTAACTTAGATGCCTGTACTGGTTCTTCCCAGGAAAGACGGCTTCGCGTGTATCGGTGCTATACACCGGGCACGTTAAAGAACCAGACTGTCTATTCGCAAAGAGCTAGGCTAAGTTAGCCGGACAAGTCTGTATCTTAAAAGTTCTCTCTATCTGTTCTGGGGGCTTTATCTCACTCTGTCCCTCTAGTCAGATCGCTCTGTGTCTGTACTAGTAGAGGATGAATTTCGCGCCCTGTGTGGCTGCGTTTGCAGTATGTAAAACGCCTTTGAACGTGTTTATCATGAAAAGGGCGCTATATAAATCTGGTATAATAATGATAATAATAATAATAATAATAATAATAATTTTGCTCTTTGCTACACCTCTTCTTTACGTTTATTTTGAAAAATAATGTGTAAAAACAATCTTCATGATAAAACTTGAATAACCTCATGTATGTAATTTGTAATTTTATCCTCATGATTAAATTTTGTTGAATTGTTTTAGAATAAAATATGTTCACTTTATTTATAGTATTTTAATTATCAAGAAAAGCGCTGTGAAATAAGTGATTCAAACAGTTAGTATTGTTTATTTCAGGTTGTAAATGGCATGTTATACAACATAGAGCTCATAGCAAAAAGGAAGATAATGGGAGAGGTAAGTACCTTTTTTTCGTTCATTGCTTTTATAAGTCCCTTTGATATTTAAGGTTGCACTGAATTACACAGACACGCTGAACAAAAAGCTACTCTTCGTTTTTCCACAAAATGGTATCTGGCAAATAATATTTAACGCCATGTGTACACTTCTCGGCAAAACCCTTAATGTTAACTCGGAAAACGTCTTTTACTTTACACATATTTTGATCAGAAATTGTGTAATGTCAAATGATGAATTCTTCTTTGTCCAATGCACATGTTATTGGACTTCTGTAAGGACAGAAGATTGGAATTCCATAAGGACAGAAGTGGGACAAACTGTGTGTATAGGTTGCAATTTCAATAAGTGTCCTGAATCCATATACACAGTATTAAGCATCTCTTTAAAACTGTCTGATTTAAATAAGATGCTAGCTAAAGTTAAATCAACAACTTTGTCTTGCGTGTCCTCTAAATGAGCCGCATCATGAGAAAACCAACATAGTGGCTTTGCGACCAGCATGGATCCAGGCCAACCTGCGCATCCGCGCAGTCTGGTCAGGATCAATGCTGTTCGCTTTCAAAGTCTATTGCAATTAGAGAAACCATTAGCGAACAGCATGGATCCTGACCAGACTGTGCGGATGCATAGGCTGGTCTGGATCCATGATGGTCGCAAACGCACTATGTTGGTTTTCTCATGGCGCGGCTCAAATGTTGAAATTTTCAACGCGTTTTTTAAATATCAGAATGAAATATTGTACGTGAGTAGGATATCTTTAATATAATTTATATACTAAACTACAGAAATTTTGTATGAATCAGTATATTTTTGCGTTGCGTACGATATCATTTAAGCGAAGTCTTTTCTCCATGAAAATTAAAGCTTGTTTAATTGCAATAAATGCGAAATTAGAACGAAATCCCGTTTACAAATTTTGACGATATTAGGATACCAATTTTAACCAGCTCTCTAACCCGCCATTGCTTTTACCTCCAGTACAAAAAAAAACGATTTTTTAAAGCCAACACATTTGGTGACTGTGTCTAAAGAGATATTGTCAACAGTGGTTACTTTTTATACTATTCATTGTTTTAAACAGATCAGTGCATTTTTTCCATAACAAGCTCGAAAAACAAACAAAAACTGACAGCGTTAGTTATCACTGGGAAAACTCTGCAAGCACACATAAAGACACACACACATACACAGGTTAAAAGCTATAATAAGTAAATTTCAATCAGTGGTGATTGTAGAAGATTTTGCTTTAATGACATTGGATTGAAAAAGTTTAAGTTTGACTTACTTAATTTTTTACTATAACTATTTGTCTTTTCAGAAAAACGTTAAGAGAAGATGCAAAGTTCTTGTGTATGAGATTAAGCACGAGAATTATCTGGAACTGGAAGAATTCCACTGCCATTTTACAAACAAGCAGCCAAGACTTTAATAGCCTTATCATAAAAAGTTACCTGTATTGATCTCCTAATATTCATTTCCGTTTGTACGTGTACAGTAATTGAATGAAGTAAAGTAAAATGATTATTTTGTTTATATTTACTTCTTTTAGCCTTGTGGAACAAAAAACTTGGCGCTTTCCGAGTTTCTCCCAAAGTGGCCTATTTAGAAGCAACAATTATTAGTTAAGACGTTTGTTTGCTCCTGCTAGACGAATAATGATAGCAAAAAAGGCCTAGACATGCACTGTTATTTATATAATACAGTTACGACACGACAATAATTTCTTCATAAATGTATAGGAGAATTAATTATGTGGATGTAGTCTACGTGACTTGGACAATACAGCCTTCGGAATAAAAGGCTAACACATTCATGTTATTCTTTTTACTGCAGTCTTAATGTAAATTTCATAAAATACGTTGCGAGTTTTTGTATTTTGCGTGTATGATTTTTTTTTTTTTTTTTGTTAAAATCTAATATATTTAGTATATTAATATCAAACAATTCTGGAATAAAATCTCAAGCTAATATAAACTTTTCAATCCTATGTAGCGATAGAATGCAGATCTGTTGTTTTTTTTTGGGTTTTTTTTCTTTTCAAATAAAAATTCAAAATCTCCAATAAGAATAAACACATTAATCTGCTATTGCTTGTAAAACATGCAATATGGTATTCAAAGTAAGAATTTACGTCATTTGATGTCTGACCTTGGCAATTTGGCTTTTGTCGCTTCTGCACTTCAGGTCACACAATCAATTCCGTACTTGCATTTAACTATGATCAAATAACGTGAACAAAAGTAAACCAACATTCTGGGTACGAAGGTTACCATACAGACCGACAAGACAGTATTGTTATATTTCCTTGTCCTTTACAATTATCAAATCCATTCAATATTTATATTATTGGGGGCCGCTAAAGCTAGTGCTAGGAGGCGTGATTGGTGTTGCACATGAACAGAATCAAGCAAACCGAGCCTATTTTTGTCTGGTTTCGTTCTATGTTATATCAAAGAAAGAAGAAGCAGTTGTAGTTGCAAAAATTAAAGTATTGCAGTTTTGAAACTGATGAAAGGTAGGGAACTTTACATGTTAAGTTCTATTTTTGTAGGAACTAAAATGCACGCATATTAAGATTTACTTATCTAAAACAACTGTTTTAACAGTACTTTATAAATTATTCTAATATGTTTTCTCTGTTAAAACACTCTTACGCTAGAATGAAGTCACGTTAACGTGCGGTGACGTCAATGTTTTTGTTGTGGCCAAGATAGAGTGCTACTATATTTTATCTACTGTTTTAGATTAAGGGCATATTAGGATCTTCAATTCTCCACTGTAACTTCAGTTTTGTTCAAATAAGTTGTATTTTTGATGTTTCACCGAAATGTCGTTTCAAGTTACAAAATGAATACGCATAATGCACAGTTATCTGTCACATGTGTTGTTTCCTAGCGTGGATGCCCGCCATTTCTGTCTTCTTCAAATGTAAAGTGCCTTGAACAGTTTATATGAAAGGGCTATAAATCTGCCAAATAATAGAATAACTCCTTGTTGATATTACCATGAAATCACGAGGCGCAGCCCTGTTTACGTCGTAAATTATAATCCTGAAATCACATGAATTCCAAGGCTAAATAGCTTTGCGGGATGTTGTAAGTTTACCTCTGATTGGCTAGCGAAAGGGTCGTCAGAACGAGGCCATCAATAGCTCGTTTTCAGATCCTATGCGTAGCGTAAAAGGAGATGTACTTCAGTCAGATTGCCATTTTACCATGCATGGCATTTTGTCATTTTTCTACTATGAATAAGCAGTGCATGTAAACTAAGTAATTTCAATGTGTTAGTTATGTTTAAAGTCACTTATTTTTCATTTAAAGCATTACATGCTGTTAAATTTTCATGTTTTTGTTGTGAAAATTTTCAGTTTTGTAGTTATTTTGTGGAATAAACTAATTGTTTGATAGGATCTGTCTTAAGTTGATCACCATTAGTCTTTTTATGAACAGAAAACTAATATTGAATGAATATTACACTGATTTTCAGTATGTGTCCCCTGTGCATCTGTAAAATAACTCAATTTTGAGTTGACAACTTTAGAAATTAAAATTACTGGACATTCTTGAAATTTGGCATGTGGTTTATAAACATGCAAAATGCGAGAAAAAAGTAGGTTTTATAATAATATGTTTATTATTTTTCATTCAGCAACAACTTTTCTAGGTAAAATTTTATTTTCATGTCAGATTTGTGCAGAAAGGGTGATTTTAAAAAGCAATGTCCACAAACATTTGATTAAATAAGTTTCAGACCATACACAGACACCTATTACATATCATATATGTTGAAAAAATTACTGTTATACATATTTCCTTGTCATAAAACACTGCAACATTTATCACCCATCTTACTGGAAATTCACTGAACTTTCGAATTAAAGGCTGAAATATTTTCTGATTGGTATTTCTCAACACTTCCCCAAAGTTATTTCCTTGAAATTTGAAGTATTTGCTATCATAAAAAATAGGTGACCACCATAAGAAATAGGTTTGAATTTTCAACCCTTATGTCACACTTTTGCTTCATTATTTTGAAAACCATCCATATCTTGCTGGATTCGAACCTCGAACCCATAGGTTTGACAGCGAGTGCTCTACCAAAAGACCTATGGCGACTATACGATTGCGCAATATATATTATTGTAATATTTAACCAGTTGCTGTACCCACCGTAACAGCTTGCCGCTTCTTAGAAGTTCAATTTCTAATGTTTACATGTTAATTAACACATTATTGACATACATATAATTAAATAAATGCACTTTTAGCAATTCAAAATTATGGCAGATGTTCAATTAATTTACTATCATGATGTGGAATATAATTAAATAGATCTAGAACTTACCAGAAGAAATTCTACATCATTCTAAGTTAGCTTACATTTACGGGAAATCAAAAACATGGACTTGCTTCCATTCGCGAGTGAGTAATGCCACGTTTTCATCTTTATTACAAGACCTTGGGTTATCTGTGCTTTCAAAAACGCCAGCGTAAGGCTGCGAAGTGCCACAGACAGCCATTTCAAACATTCACGGCTTGTTTACATGTTACATTTGGAATATACCGAGATACAACGATAAAGCGATACAATGAAGGGTTATAAACAGTGACACGAAGTAGGACTGCGGTCGGCTTTTTGTGAGGGACTTTTCTCATTTTGAGATGAAGAACACAAGAATTCAGCTGTGATTGAAAGGAATTTAATGCCTAACCCCCTTAGGCATCGATTTTTAATGCAGATTTCGCATTTTTAGACTTTTTATTTTTTGAAAATGCGATTTGAAAATGACGCACGTGCGTATTTGCGTATGCCTATAGTTACGCGCCTGACAGTCTAGACATATGAATAATCATACTTAAAAAATTTCATGTTTCGCTGTTTTTAATAACAAGAAAATGGAAATAACCTTTAAGAAACCATTTTTAATCTAACCAATACTGTAATCTTTTCCATTTTTTCCAGTTTCTTGTGCACCGCTTGTGTAACCGCTAATGGCAACTTCACTACAATTTGCTTTGATAGCTACATCATCTTATTGAAAGCAAATCATAAGTCCTTACTTGGTAATACTGGTCTATAATGGGTCTCCTCTTAGTTGATGTAGGTTTCAGGTCACCTTATTTCGTTGAAAAGAAACGGGAGAGTCGTCTGCAAAATTTCACTGTCAAAGTGAGGGTTGGTTTCTGTGTTGAGCAAATACTTGGTCAAGCGGTTCATTGACCTTGATTATGAAGAGCAACAAAAGTAAATAAACATTTTGTATTCATAATTGTAAAACATTAATATTCATGACCACAAAGTTTCATTACTGTACCTTTGATACACTTTTTAAAAAAAATACAGAAACAATTATCAAAAGTGATCCGCTATTGGGGAAGATCCGCTGTTGGCGACCAAACGGTCGATATGAATTAAAGTAATATATTTAAACCCTATATATTGTGTAAATATTTACTAACCTGCCAATTCGCGCATTGTCATTCTTTTAAACTAATGGTCAAATTACTGTTCAGAAGTTTCCTTTCCCCACGACATTTCTCCTGTTTACAAATGGCGTGTTGCTACAAAGGGCGATAAGTTATCAGTTATTTGATAATGAAACGAAAAATGTTACAATGCATGCTTGATAAATGCCGTTTGTCTCTCCATTCATTTACTGGCAGTAGCGTGCCAATATAAATTATGGAAAAAATACATTAATTGGCGCGAAAGCGTGTTGAACTCCGCCAATTTCTGTGACGTAACTTTAATCGAGTTTTTCTCGAATGACGTAACGCCTCATTCGGGCCGCAAATCATTTTTTTAAAAGCGTTTACCCATTGTAAGTGGAAAAAACCCATTCTATTATTGTAGGAAGTATTTGTTCATAAAGTGTTCATAAAGTTTTGAAAAATGAAGAAAAACTTCATATTGATTCAAGCAGGAAAAGATATTTTATTCAGGCTGAGGATAGGGAAAGGGAAACTTGCTAAGTTTCTCGCGGCTTTGAGGGATTATGGAATGGAAGCTAGATACCTCATGAATAGAGCAAATGAAATGTCCCACAAACAGTTTGTTGCGGCGTGCGTTGTTTCAATCGATGAAATAAGAAACGAAAGTCAATTTATCATAGAGGATAGTTATAATCGTCTAGTGGAAATGCAAAATGTAAGTATGAGTCAGAACTATCTCACAGCAGGTCGTATTACTGTGTTAATGAATATTCCATTTTGGCACGGAGAAGCGCGTTTACTCGATCCGAAAAGAAAGTTGTTGGACTCATTGGTGAAAGATATATCAGGTATTGAACGAGAAAGAAAGTCAAACAAAGACTTTTTAAAAAGCCTTTATAACAAGTTTCGAAATCAACATGGAGACTCAGAACACTCAATTTTGATCGTCTATAGTCATCTTATTCCATGTACTGATCCATTTCATGAATGTGCCAAACTGATTGCGAAATACGCAGAGACAAGCGACAATATAATCATTGTCGCTTATAATGTGACATATCAATGTACAGATACTGGAGAGGCTATAGAATGTATGACAAAATGTAAAAATGTTTACTTTTGTCATACATATGAAATCAGACCTTATATGAATGAGGAAGTGTATGAAAAAAGGCAATATTTTGACTATCAGCGTATGCGCCCGTATATTCCATCTCAGCAGTGGAAACTAAATTCGGACAAACTCTATCATTGGCTTGACAAAGAAGAAAAGGGCCTTCCGACATTCAGTCGTATAAGGCGGAGGGCAAAATACAAAGGAACTAAAGTGACATCGAGACTTTTCAGAGGCAGGTCTATCAGAAGCAAACCAAGAATTAAGGGAAGAATGAATGAGAGTCTTTTCACATGAAACACAGTTTACTGTAGTAGCAATTTTAATGTATCAAAACAGAGAAGCTATGTCATTCAAATATATCAGTTCCGTATTTGTAGGTACAGGGACACACTGTGTGTTGCTTCTCTTGCACATAATACTAGGTTCTTGACGACTTTGGTTAAACAGCGATATATCAAAATAAACTGTGATTTCTATTTATAGTGCAATACACACATATTAGTCTGTGGCGCATTGTCAAAATTACGACTTTGTGAATTTTGCAATATTTTACAAAATTCTTATTTTTTTTTTTTTGCAAGTTTAAACACCCAGTCTCTCGAAATCCATTGGTAACATTTTTTCATTCATTCATTATTTTGGCGGCTATCTTTAAATCTAAAATGGTCGCCTCAAATTATGTTATTTGCAAATTTCTTATCAATTATATTTCTCTAAAATGCACTGTATGCGTTTTGTATATTACATAAATGCTGGAGTATGTTAAACAAGTTCAAATGGATAATTAAATTCTATCTTGTTTAAGATTGAGTTATGTGTGCTTAAACGGAGATAAATCTCTTGTAATTGTACAAATTAAGTATATTTTGTTACTTCTTAAAAACACTGACATGCCAAGAACAAAATACATGCTTTTAAACAAAATGTGACTAAATCAACCATGTTGTATGTCTTATAAGGTAATAATTACCATTTAAAGCATCCCATAAAGTGATAAAGACAAAATAAAGGGAGATACAAAAAATAAAATATGATTAAATACTTCTTGGCATCATATACTATTACTCATTTGTCAGTGAATTGACTGCACTTATCATATGAAATAGTGATCTTTGGATGTTATTATCAGTATTTATCTTATGGGTTTGATAAAAAGAGAGATAATTACAAAATGCCAGAGATATATCCCGATACTTTAGAATGAATATTCACATTGCATTTTTTCTCCTTTGCTGAGCTATATAGATCAACTGAACTTGTGTTACACACAATGCTTTATTATAAAAATTAACTTAAATATGTAAATAGGAAAAGTTGTTTATCACATCAATACAATTCAGAACATAATAAAAATATGGTAATGTTCTAGCATTTATTAATTTGAAAGACTCAATGTGCTCCACCGGACATTATTTCAGGCATTATTGGCCACCTGGTAGAACCACTGACATTCCACAAACCGGCTGGAAGGCTCTTCTGACGACCTTAGCAGGGCTCGAACCCACAGAGAATATGGTCAAGTGATTTAATATAAACAACCTTAACCATACAGCCACCCATAGACCGCCACCCTCTACAACGGCCACCCGGTCTCAACCCTAGATAAAGGTCCCGTAGGGACCTCCTATTAACTGCTGGAACGATTTTAGGCCACCCCCGACCCACCCCCGCCTCACACCTCGACCCGGGTTCCTCCCAAACAAGAGTTTTCCCGGAATGGCGGCCACCCGTGCCTGGTGGGGGACAACCCTCTCTACAACGGCCACCCGGTTCGATCCGCTAATAAAGGTCTGGGGCGGAGCTGGGGGCGTCCAAACTGGAAAAATTGAAAAATTCCGAAAATGGCCTAAAACCAACTTTGAGACCCGCTCCCGAGTAAACAAGAGTTTTCCCGGAATAGCCACTATGCTGGCCACCCATAGACCACCACCCTCTACAAAGGCCACCCGGTCTCAACCCTAGATAAAGGTCCCGTAGGGACCTCCTATTAACTGCTGGAACGATTTTAGGCCACCCCCGACCCACCCCCGCCTCACACCTCGACCCGGGTTCCTCCCAAACAAGAGTTTTCCCGGAATGGCGGCCACCCGTGCCTGGTGGGGGACAACCCTCTCTACAACGGCCACCCGGTCCGATCCGCTAATAAAGGTCTGGGGCGGAGCTAGGGGCGTCCAAACTGGAAAAATTGAAAAATTCCGAAAATGGCCTGAAACCAACTTTGAGACCCGCTCGCGAGTAAACAAGAGTTTTCCCGGAATAGCCACTATGCTGGCCACCCATAGACCGCCACCCTCTACAACGGCCACCCGGTCTCAACCCTAGATAAAGGTCCCGTAGGGACCTCCTATTAACTGCTGGAACGATTTTAGGCCACCCCCGACCCACCCAGCCTCACACCTCGACCCGGGTTCCTCCCAAACAAGAGTTTTCCCGGAATGGCGGCCACCAGTGCCTGGTGGGGGACAACCCTCTCTACAACGGCCACCCGGTCCGATCCGCTAATCAAGGTCTGGGGCGGAGCTTGGGGCGTCCAAACTGGAAAAATTGAAAAATTCCGAAAATGGCATGAAACCAACTTTGAGACCCGCTCGCGAGTAAACAAAAGTTTTCCCGGAATAGCCACTATGCTGGCCACCCATAGACCGCCACCCTCTACAACGGCCACCCGGTCTCAACCCTAGATAAAGGTCCCGTAGGGACCTCCTATTAACTGCTGGAACGATTTTAGGCCACCCCCGACCCACCCCCGCCTCACACCTCGACCCGGGTTCCTCCCAAACAAGAGTTTTCCCGGAATGGCGGCCACCCGTGCCTGGTGGGGGACAACACTCTCTACAACGGCCACTCGGTCCGATCCGCTAATAAAGGTCTGGGGCGGAGCTGGGGGCGTCCAAACTGGAAAAATTGAAAAATTCCGAAAATGGCCTGAAACCAATTTTGAGACCCGCTCGCGAGTAAACAAGAGTTTTCCCGGAATAGCCACTATGCTGGCCACCCATAGACCGCCACCCTCTACAACGGCCATCCGGTCTCAACCCTAGATAAAGGTCCCGTAGGGACCTCCTATTAACTACTGGAACGATTTTAGGCCACCCCCGACCCACCCCCGCCTCACACCTCGACCCGGGTTCCTCCCAAACAAGAGTTTTCCCGGAATGGCGGCCACCAGTGCCTGGTGGGGGACAACCCTCTCTACAACGGCCACCCGGTCCGATCCGCTAATCAAGGTTTGGGGCGGAGCTGGGGGCGTCCAAACTGGAAAAATTGAAAAATTCCGAAAATGGCCTGAAACCAACTTTGAGACCCGCTCGCGAGTAAATAAGAGTTTTCCCGGAATAGCCACTATGCTGGCCACCCATAGACCGCCACCCTCTACAACGGCCACCCGGTCTCAACCCTAGATAAAGGTCCCGTAGGGACCTCCTATTAACTGCTGGAACGATTTTAGGCTACCCCCGACCCACCACCGCCTCACACCTCGACCCGGGTTCCTCCCAAACAAGAGTTTTCCCGGAATGGCGGCCACCCGTGCCTGGTGGGGGACAACCCTCTCTGCAACGGCCACCCGGTCCGATCCGCTAATAAAGGTCTAGGGCGGAGCTGGGGGCGTCCAAACTGGAAAATTTGAAAAATTCCGAAAATGGCCTGAAACCAACTTTGAGACCCGCTCGCGAGTAAACAAGAGTTTTCCCGGAATAGCCACTATGCTGGCCACCCATAGACCGCCACCCTCTACAACGGCCACCCGGTCTCAACCCTAGATAAAGGTCCCGTAGGGACCTCCTATTAACTGCTGGAACGATTTTAGGTCACCCCCGACCCACCCCCGCCTCACACCTCGACCCGGGTTCCTCCCAAACAAGAGTTTTCCCGGAATGGCGGCCACCAGTGCCTGGTGGGGGACAACCCTCTCTACAACGGCCACCCGGTCCGATCCGCTAATAAAGGTCTGGGGCGGAGCTGGGGACCCCCAGACTTTCCTTGTTTTCCAAATCTACATTGTGCGAAGAATTGATACATAAATCTAGTTTCATTGTAATTGTCTATACGGAGCCAGGAAATCCGATTTTATCGCAAACAACTTTTTGTCAATATTTATTCCTATCTTCACTTCAATAATCATTAAAGATAATCCAATGAATATTTATGCCTATAAAATACATTTATTCATTTTATTAAGAAAACGTACCCCGGGCCACTTACGAAACCATTTACATGTAACTGTCTGGAAAATCGCGATTTTTCTACTTTCATTTTCATAACGAGTAAATCAGAGGAATTAATTACATCAAACTTGTTGAAACTTACTTTACCATGTGCGTAGGAGCATGGGTGTGGGGACAGGGAGCGCATCCCTCTGTAAAATAACAGTAAATAAAGGGAAAATGGCAATATGAGACAGCATTTTGATGTACTGATATAAATGTCTAATGTGAAGAAAGGGAAACAAAATATCTAACGTCAGTAACATAAACTAGTGTAACAACTTATTAACTGCTGTAACTGCTGGCAGTAGTAGCAGTTAACTGCTGTAACTGCTGGCAGTAGCAGCAGTTAACTGCTGTAACTGCTGGCAGCAGTAGTAGCAGTTAACTGCTACTACTGCTGCTACTGCTGTACTGCCAACTTCATGCCGATGTTTAATACTGTGGTAGCAATTTTAGAGTATCCGAATAGAGAAACTATGAATTTTCAGTTCCATATTCACTGTGTGTTGCTTCTCTTGCACATACTGCTAGGTACTTGACGACTTTGGTTTAACAGCGATTTATCAAAAGAAACTGTGATTTCTAATTATAGTGTGCGATACACATACTTTATTCAGTTTAATCTATTGCAATAATTACAAATAGTTTTCTTTCCTTATCATTTTGTTCATTGTCACATGCTTGATCTCTTAATTACTCGTAAGTGCGTGTGTAAATGTTATTATGCAGTACCTTAAATAAAATCTGAACAATATTCCTACAAGTAAAACGTGTCAACCGTGGAAACGTCGTGCATTATAAAATCTGATTTCACCTGAACAATCATCCGAGAGGAAATGGGAACAGATTTAAGATAGCTGTATTCATTCTTATCATTTAAGAATTTAAAAAATGATTCAACATAATAATGTTCTTGTTTGATACAATCGATGTTTTGTATAATTACTGTGTATATATTTATGTATTACATATAAACGTCCTATTTATCAGTACCTGTTATCAGCGTGCACTTGATAAATAAAGGAAAGTAATAATGCTGTAGTGAAAGTTCCGCTTCAAAGTAACTGAAATGAAATCGTTCTGGCTGGAAGGTTTATTATATGACACTTTTCTAATTTACGATCTTATTTTTTACTCTTACATAATGTCAGTATGTAGAGAATAGTACGTCTTAAATAAGAAATGATATAATGCGTATTTAAATTATATTTATAAAACTTTTTTTTCAAAAATGTTTCCCATTGTAAGTTGATAACAAACTGGAAACCCCATTCTATAATTGTAGAAAATCTTTCATATTGCAGAGATTTTTCATATATTTTATGCTTTCTTCAACGTTACAGAAAAAAATTGCGTGGACTTCCCTAATAAAAATCCGGTCTAGAGGTCACAGCATTAATGTGCACATGTTAGGCGGAATTGTAAACAAACATAAACAGAATTCCAATATTCACAGTTATACAATAAAACTCAAAATGATGAATGAAATTCATCTTAGAAATGATTTTGAATTTAAAGTTATACATCAGTATACATCTGTTTTGTTTATTTTATTCACATTGCACGTTTATGCTGCATAGATACATTTTAGCGAACACGTGTAGTTAAACAACGACTGACCTACATTTTCACATAAGCCAATCAGAATAGTTTTGTAATCTAGACAGGAACTTCAACAGGGAAGTTCATCAAAAAAATTTCTGTAACGTTGAAGAAACTATAAACTGCGCATTGTTCCTCTAAGATAAGAAATACTGTAGAAGTGTAACCGGTACACAATGGAAGATAAATTACCACTTGTTCAATATCCATAGTACACATTTACCGAACTGCATGTTTTAGGTGAGAAATGCGCGGTTGGAATGGGTAAGTGTATTTTCCCGTTCATGCCCATGGTTCTCATATTAAAACTAGGGCCCGGTAGGGTTTGCCATGTACAGAGGAATTTTCTTTCTGGTTTAGTGCCAGTGGAAGGGACTATCAAAATTTGTGCAAGCGATCGGTAGTCGAAACAATATAAAACGGATCATAAAACAATTAAACTAGAAATCTGATTTTTTTTGTTTCAACTCAAAAGTCCTTGAAATATTACAAACCAGAGGCACGTGACAAATTGGAACTATTCAATAAATAAGGATTGTGACTTCATCTTAATTGCAGGATATAAATAGCCATATAACAGTTTTACATCTGAGTTCGTAAATATGTCGGAAATTGATTTCTCTCTAAGTGAAAATGGCCCCGTTACAAAATGCTACATTTGGCGGAGAAATAATTAAAGAGATTACAATAGCGATATGTTATACAATCAATTTTGCCTTTGCCAAGTGTACCTGTTTTTAGAAGCACTTCTGATCAAACAATACCTTTAACTTGCAAAGATAAACTGCATAACTACAGAGAAAACATGTTTCAACGGTGAGGTTTTACAGAAGTATTCAAACTATATGAAGGCGTTATTATTCCAATTTCTATTATACCGGGATATTTATGTGTGTATATCAAATATTTAGACCATCAGTATTTCGACTGTATAGTTTTCATTTCGAGATAATGCAATCTTTGTCAAAGCATTCTTGTCGGTCTAACATTGGGTCGGCATGATCCTTACAAATGCAAAAATCTGTAACCAAATAGAACAATTGGGTAATTTTACAAGAAAAGCACGATAGTATAACAGAATATGTACTTGTTGATCCTACGGGTGTCTAAGCATTAGATATGTAATAGAAATTTATAAAAATAAATACCAACTTGACACACTTTGAAGAACAATCACCGACTAAAACACAATTATTTTCTCATTTTATGCCGACTTGTGAAAAAGCAGGATTTTTGATATTTAAAGCGGATACCGGTTTTTGAAAGCGATTTTTAGTAGACTCGGGTTTTGCATATTTCATTATGTAATTTAATTACCTGTGACCAATATTCAATACTTATAATACCAGTTTACCTCATACTACTGTAACAAAAATGCAACATGTAAACGTCCGATGTGCTGTTAGCTTCTTTATGGTTTCGGAACCTGTCTATCGTCTTGAATCAAAGTTTCTGCCGTGGTGTTTCGCCTATATGCCCACCTACTCACAACAATATTGTCAACTTTGAGTATTTTTGGGAATTCCATAGTTTTAACCGCTAATTTTTGATTACTGCAACTGACTCATATCACTTTGACAATGAATGTCAAAGCTTAGCAAATTCAGTCCAGTATTTCAAGAATACAGGATTCCTGCAAACTAGCATGAAAACTTTCATATGGGCAACTAACAAACTAGCATGAAAACTTTCATATGGGCAACTAAAAAATAAGCGCTAATGGTATAAAAGATAATATTACTCTTACAAAAATAGTAGATAAAAGTTTAATCCTTATTTCTACAGAAAGCACGGGGCAGCTTTGAGTGCATAAAATTAATTAACAGATGTTACGCGATCTAAGTTGGAGAGACAAACTCGTGACCGTGTTTTTCCTATACATATCAATATGAAAACTCAAAGAACATCTTCGAATTGAGAACACTCCTGTTATCATACATTCATACATCTAAGTGTTCTCACAGAAGTTGTACGGATGAAACGAGGAAACTTCTGTGTTTTATGTCAATGAAGCCTTGTAGTGTTTGAATTAGAAATATGTTGTAGATTTTATATGATTTCATTGTTTCTCCCTTTATTGTATTAATATTTCACGAATAATGCGTCCATGACATATATACATAGTTGGCTAAAAAAGACAGTTGCAACAAAGAAAATAAAGTGTATAGGTAGAATCATTTTAAAAAAAAAACGTTTTCACACCCACACATCGCATGCGGAGCCACTCCTTACGAATAGATACCGAAATTGAAAGAGTGCTTTATATATCACTTATATACATTTTAGTAAAAGAAAAGTCTGTTGTTTTGATACAGTCAATATAAAAGCCATGAACATTTTAAATGTTAAATGGTACGAATAAATACAGCTGACAATTGAGACAACGCTGTGTAATGGTTAACTTCAGAAAAGGGGCGTGTTTAAAATTTAGAATTTGTACGGATGAAACGAGGAAACTTATGTATCTTAATGTCAATGCAGCATTGTAGTGGTTAAATAAGTGATAGTTTGTAGATTTTATATGATTTCATTGTTTCTCCTTTTACTGTAGAAATCTGTCACGATTAATGCGTTCTTGACTTATACATAGCTGGTTAAAAATAGCCAATGGGAACAAAGAAAATAAAATGTATAAGTAGACTCATTTCAAACAACATTTTCACACCCATACATCGCATGCGGAGTCACTTCTTACGAATGTCTATCAGTAAATAATACGAAGTTGTTACTTGGTTTAAATATTCTTTTATTTTGGCAAAACTGGCCCCAACAAACACCAGACTGAAAAGTGTTACTAGATAAGAATAATGACATTTTTCAAAGTATATACATAGATGAACTTAAATCAGATAAAGTCTGGTGTAAAAAGTGAGCAAGTATGCCTCCTTCTTGGGAGTAGAGGCTTGAGATAAAAGCCTAAGGCCATTCAGCCAACAAAGAAGGATGAGACCGGCTCACCTATAACCAGTTGGCATTACTCAACAAGGAGAAGCGGTAGGGATGGATGGTGGATAAGCACGCTGTTACTCCGCTAAGTTGATCTAAACACGGACTAGAAACAAAGGACTGTGTTTCGGCAGCTGACACATGCTTCGGCGGGATTTTGAACAAAGAGCTTATGTTTCAGTGGCTGGATTTGATCAGGTGATGCATTTATTATAATGAGCGTGAAAATTTGTGTATTTCTGAAAACGAGGCTCCAGAAGTTGATGTTATCCAACGCTAAACGAAAGTAGAATTTGTGTATTCATTAAAGCACTTGTTGTCACGTGATACATTAATGAAAACGAGGTTCCGAAAGTAACGCTAAGGTAAACGGAAGTACATGTTTGTATTGCTTTTAAATGAGATTACGAAACGAAAGTAGATTCGTCGCGTCTAAACATACATTTCTTATAAACCACGTTTATTACATAAACTTCCATAATTCGAGCAGCGCAAAAGTGCATTTACTGCATTTACTCAACCTAAACATGGTGTGTGCTGAAAAAAAGAAACTGCTAAACTATATACATGATTTCAATACGCTTTTATCATTCATTTTAAACTTAATCAATTCTGCCATTTAGCGACGTCTCCAGCGTAGATACATTGACACTATCGATGAATGAAAAACAAGTTATTTCACTTTAAATGTCAGAAAATGGTTTGTAATAACGCAAAGTTTGCGTGTGTTATTGTTGTAAAAAGTTAATCACTTTTTTACATAACTTGATAAATATTGTTTACATAACTTATTCAAAAGCACAGACTTGTTTGGCAATAAAAAAAATAGAACTGTAATCTAAGGTTACCTCATTACATTCAGCCAAATCACTGTTTTTAATACTGTACTACGGTAAAAACTACTTAATTGTGATCAATCTTCTACAAATGAAGAACCAAGTTATTCTAACAGTTGAAAAATATTTTAGAAATAGATGTAAATATTCTATTTGCTCGTCTTAAGCAGAAACCGTCTTCAATATTATATTTAAAGTAAAAAGATTAGTGCACTCCATGTCTATTAGGCAGAATATTTGATGACACGTTCGTATGCGGCTCTTTGTGTATATGGAAACACTTACTCAGTAATATTGCATCAAAGATCATTTTTTCTATTATAGCCAGACCTGTATTAAGTACCTAGTCAAATAGGGCGTTACAATGCGGCTGCCTTAGGCAGTTGTCTGCTTGGGCCATGTTGAAGTACAACAAAAACCATTATTGGATATTAGTTCCATGGCTGCTTAAGGCAAGTGACTGCTTAAAACAGGTGATCGCTTTGACAGGTTCCACTAGATTCCTGGAATATCGTCTTTCTAAAGGTATCATTGTGCTTTTCTGTTATATTGCTAATCGTTTCTCTCAAAGGGTCATTGTATACATATTCCTGCGTGCTGTATTGGTGAAGACAGCAGAAATGTTTTACCAACTCAGGAATATTTTTCTTGATTATGCTTTCTAAGATAGTTCAGAAAGAAAAACCAATTATAATGTTCGTAATATGTCCAAACTTCCAATTTTAAAGAAAGATCATGTTTAACCAAAATCTGGAGGTCAGTGCCTTTAAACCGACGTCAAAGTCATCAGTGTATTATCAAATTTATATTTTGGCTTTTTTCACTCTCACGACGTCGAACATATGCTTTAAGTACGATGACCAGAAACTCTAGTGAGAACAAATGACCAACCGGTGAATATAGTACTTAAGTAGTGTTAAAGGCGGCACAGGCGACAGCAGCAACAACAACAACGGGCTGCTGCTTATGTAAACATCAAATTTAATTTTATTTCCAATGAATGTGTTGTAGCGGAAGATAATGACAAAAGAAAAAACAATATAACGTCAGTTTTGATAACCGGATAAATTATAAAAATATACTTAAAACTAATTTATTTTAGCTCGATTGTGATGAAAAATTTATGCTTATTTGAAACACCCTCGATTTCGCTTCCTGGAAAAGCCAGTACTGATGGCATACATACTTTATTTGATCGTTAAAGGCACTGACCTCTAGAGTTTGGTTAAAAAATTACTTTATTTAAAACTGAAATTTGGTCATATCTAATATGAATATTAGAGTGTTTTGTTTCTAAACTATCTGACAAATGGCAAGCAAAAAAGATGCCCAGCGGCAGTAAAATAATTCCGCGTTATCTGATACCTAAACGTTTTTTTTTTTCTTTTTTTGCTGTCGTATGATCTGGAGGCCGGTGTCTTTAATCCAAGAAGCTTTATCGCTAAAAAAAGGCAATAAATTCAGATAATAATGACGTCCATAGATATATATATATATATAAGTGTACATAGATATTATTTACTTAAATAAAACCGAAAAGAAATAGAAATTTATCGAACTATTTTAATGAAATATAAATAAACAACCAGACTGGAACATGGAGCTCGTAGCAAAAAGAAAAGTTAGTACATATTTTTCTTCCATGACAAGTAACCGTGATATTTAAAGTTGCAACATAATTACCTTGCCACGAAAATGAAGAGCTATTCATTGCTCTTCCACGCGATGTAAACGAAGTTTAATTTCGAAATGGGAAATTAAAACGAAATCCTATTTACAAATTTTGCAAAAGTTTTACACAATTACTGCCGCAAGATCGCGCATATATGTGAAATGCGAATGCGAAAACACACGAGTTAAAACTGTAGCGGTGGCACTTGTAGGATTATAAAAGCTGTGCATGATAATAGATTAGATTTCTGCACGATTTTTAAAGTGATATAAACGTTAAGTTGATTGTATCTAAACAAATATTTGAAAAGAAATATACAAATCGATGGAAGCCTTTTTCCCCATAAAGCAGTTTTTGAGTAGAACAAGCTAGAACATAGCGTTATGCGCACACAGACAGTTTACATCTTCCTCCTGTTGCACCAGCCGTTTCTTGCCCTGAAATATAAGTATTCAAATTCAGAAATAACGTCATGTATTCTATCAGTTGCAGGACGTAAACAAACGTAGATATTTATGTCCATGGTTGCAGTAAATGGCAAAAATGGCGGATCTCAGCAAACCCTCATAAACACGCACAGTTTCAAAGCTACTTTAAACTAATTTCAAATTCTGTGATGGTTGTATGGTTGTAAGAAATTTTACTTCATTGACATTTGATAGAAAAAATGTTTAAATTAAGTTTTACTATTTATCTTTTCAGAAAAAAACAGACAGAGAAGATGTCATTTTCTTGTGCATGAGATAAAGCACGGTGGTTTTCAGGAACTGGAAGAATTCAACTGCCATTTTACAAACAAGCAGCGAAGACTTTAATCTAGTCATAACAGACTACAAAATTCACATTAAGATACATCATGAACCGATTAACTTATAATTATTTCCGTAAAGACGTAAGTTTTTAGACAATTAATGATAGTAACATACCTTGTCATTCATGTAAAACAGTTCAACGACAGTAATGCCGAAAATTTCATTTCTTTATAAATAGAGAGCAGAAGATATTGTAGCTTGTTAGATCTCTACGGGACTTGGAAACTACAGCTTCTGAAATGAAAGACCAATATATTTCAGAAATCTTTTACTGTAGTCTTTATGTAAATGTCATAGAATACGTTGCGAGTATTTGTATTTTGCGTGTATTGTTGTTGTTAAGGTATTAGAAGCGTAATAGAGTACCTCCTTTTTGAAGAGTATTCAATTCCTACCATAAACCTACTTTTACTGCAATTCTCAAGGGTGATGGAGGGGTGGGGGCGTAGGTTCAAGCCCTACTGGGACCAAATCTTTTCCCCCTTATTTTCCTTTTTTTGATTTATTGAACAAAAATGGAAAAAAATAATTTGATAAGCGATTTCTTGCTGTTCAAAGTGAATTTACTACTTAAACAGAAGGGGTAGAGTTGCACATCTTTAAAAATATTGAGTTATATGCGGTAAAAGTTCTCTATTTTGCTTTCACTCTTTAGATTACATATCGTGGAAGAAATTTAGGTAGGTTTTACGTCTGCCCCAAGGTTATTTTTGAAAGAAGTAAGCAAAATTCAAAACAGGAAACACAGGATTGGACCTTATTTTTTCAATGTTGAAGTAAGAATTTTGTCTCATTCAATCCGTTTACTTGAGGCACCCTAGAAATAAATGATACTGACATTTTTATTTTGTGTTTTATAATTGTTTACCAATAGTTTGATGTTTCTTTTATTAAAATAAATGGTAAAATGAATTCCCTGCAAACGTTTTGGATAGTGGTCATCACTTTGAAATTTGTCTCTACTTGAGCTTGAGGAGATACCATAAGTTATACAAAATTTATAAAAAAAATGGCACGATAAAAGTTGTTTAAAAATTGCAAAACAGTGCGAAACACGGTCACCTTTAAGAATATACCAAGCAAATGCCATTTTGTAAACATTACTATTAGGCATCTAATACCTTAAAAGTCTCTTATAAAATACTGAATAATTGCGCAAAACAGAGTGAGAAGTTAATTATAAAAATGAAATCGCAAACTACCACACATTATTCAATCCCACATAAAATGCTTAACTGCGTGTTTCTTCTTCGAATGAAAAGTCGAAAAGTCAACTATGAGACAAACATTTAAAGTGGTATTAAATCTAATGTTGGAAAAAATTTTGTCGTTTCTTAATTATCCCTTACTGGCATATAACTATGTTTACGTAACTTGAGAAATGGCAGGGTAAATCAACGTTCCGTGTATGAAGATTACCACACAATAGACACATCTAGGAGGAATACAGACAGAAAAATATCTTTGGAGACTTTAAATATCTGGGGGGGGGGGTTAACCTTTGGAATCATGGAGTCTATTCAATATCTATATTAATGAGCGCCGCAAGTGTAGCACATTTTATTATATTAATGAACAGAATCAGTTAAACCCAATCTGCTATTATGTTTGTTTCTATAACCCCAAGCGTCTTCTTATAAAAGAAAGAATAACCATTCACTGTGACATATGACAGCTGTAGTATTGTTAAAACATTGATTTATATAGAAAGTGAAACTCAACTTTGCTTGTTAATTTCTATTTTTTCTGTAGGAACTAAATTTTATGCATGATATTAAAAGATACTTATTTTAAAACAACTATTTATACGGTACTTTATACTGTGTTTGAAACTCAGCACAAGTCTTCAAATAGTAGCGGAATGTGTCTGTCTTAAAACAGGCTTTATACTTTAATTTATACATTAATAGTTAATAGTATTAATTAAATTAATTAATACGCAAATTGTAACCATACATAATCTTGTCACAATTTGTTTAAATTGAATGCGCTCAAGAATCGTATAATGTTTAATGCATAAAAATTATTTATATCAAAAATACATTTGACAAATCAGAGTCTGCTTTTATTTTACTCAGTTGCGCTGTATGCTTCCGAAGAACCTTTTTAAAGATGACTGTGACTCAATGCAGACTTGGAGCGCCGGTATAAATTACGGACTCCGGTACATACCGGATTAACTAAATTTGAAGGAAAATATCTTAAATGTATATATTTTGTAACCATGGTGATACTAACCCTAACCTTTAGTCAGTATTTTATGCATACAGTACACTAAATGTATGCGGACATGCAAAAATATGCATATTTTTGCCGTGCGCTACAACTGATAATCACTTTCGGGCATGCGCAGAAGACCGCTCCAAGTCTGCAATGAGTTACATCGTTTAAAGATTTGTGTCTCGTATAGAAGATACGAGAAATCCTTCTTACTCTTAATCCAGGGATGAAAGATGACTTTCGTTCTATAAAAGTAGTTACAGTGGAACCGGAAACGTCAATATATTTCCATATTGACGCCTGAATTTCATATCGTCATATAATGTGTGCTGTTGCATTAGTAATGTTATCTATTATCCTATCATGTTGTAAATATTTATTATAGATAAGTAATATCATTTTAAATCAGAACGATTTCCATTGTCCGCTCTTTATGAAAATATGTGTAGCTTGTTTGTGTGTTTCCTTTTTGTTCACTTGACCACTGTGATAAATATGTGTAACAATTGTCTGTATTACATGGTGTCTGTCTGTCTGTCTTCTTCTTTCTTTTTTTCTTGATTACTTCAAACGACTGGGCCAACAGTGGAATGATAATCACGATAAAAACAAAACTTTCCTTTCTAATTGTAATTACATTTACCAAGCAAGGCATATCAATTGGCATAAAATTGTACTAGACTAGATGGTGCAAATGTTGTTTTTGTTTTGGTTTTTTTGGAACTGCTTAAACGACAGCCCGTTTATTGACAATTATTACATATAGACACGTTTTTTTAACAATTTGCATCAAGACACACAAAAAAGCATTACAAATTACAGCTCATACTTTTCTAACAAAAATAATAAAGGTATATTCATATTCTTCTATTCTTCTACTTAAGTTATTTCTTTTCATGTCAGAAGTTGTCTAACAGTACATGTATTTTAGAAAGTCTTTAAGAACGTGTGTACATACATTTTTATTTTCGAGAAAGTATTAAAATATCGGTATACAAGATGTTCCAAATGTCCAGATGTTTCATTCTTCTTTCACTCAAAAAATATGATTTATATATGCAGTATGAAATTGTGTTTAATAGTAAGTTAATGTCATTATACTCCTTAAGTTCTATTTTATAACAAACTATTATGCTTTTTAAATTTTTAAAAGATTTATTAATTCCACATTTTCTAAAAGTTTTGTCAATTCTAGACCAGAATGAATCTAAGTATTTGCAATTGAGGAAAAAATGGTCATAGTCTTCGAATTCGTTGTAAAATTTGCAACAAGGATTACTTTCAATATTCCATTTAAATAAGTTAGAATTAGTTGCGAGTATTCTGTGTACGGCTTTGAATTTGAATTGTTTTATTTTGTTGTCAACATTACATTTATTCAAAATATAGTAGAATGAATTCCAGTTAATTTCACAGGACAGAATATCTTCTCAGTATTTATGTATATATGATTTTGTAAATTTTGAAGAAACAAAGATATTATATATATCTTTGTTCGTGGTTTCTTCGAGAAGTTTGCCTTTGATACGAATATCGTAATATGTTTTAACTTTAGTACGCACAGACGTTTCGGATTTCATTTTATGTTTCCATGCATTAGGCAAAGATTGTTTAATGATATTAATTTCTGCGATCCAGTTTTGCTTTCTGACTAATTTTTGGTAGATAAAATTGGGATCTATTTCGCCATTGTTTGAAATAATGTCATTTACAAAAATCAAATTAGAGTCGATCCACGCTTTGAAAAACAGGCACTTCCCTTTGTGTTTAATAAATCTATTTCCCCAGATAAGTTGCTTGCGAATGTCATAAAAGGTGTGTACTTTCTCTGTTTTATCCACATCTTTTTGTTTTATTTCTATCCAAATTTTTGTAAAATAATGGGATTTTCAAGTTTACGTTTGGAAGGCTTTTAACTGAATCTATATTAGTATTGAATATGAGAAGATTTTTACCATACTGGTTTAAGAAAAAAGATGGTATTACTTTCATGGTTTTATAAAAGGAGTAAATATCTATCATATCTAACCCTCCATCTAAACTGTGACCTATTGTTGTCGTTCGTTTTACTTTACACTATTTCCGTTCCAGAGAAATTTAAAGAACATTGAGTTGAATTCACTTAAGATTGTTTTAGGTGGAACTGTATTCTGTAGTAAATATGTTATTTTTGGTAACAAGATAGACTTAATTATCAGAATTTTACCATACATAGTAAGATTTCGTTTATTCCATGCGTTTATAAGTGATTGACATGTGTTTAATTTTGAATCCCAATTTAACTTATCACATTCTTTTGAATCTTTTCCGAAATGAACTCCTAAAGATTTGACATATGAATTAATAAATGGTATTTGTTCAAAAAAGTCAAGACTTTTTATTTTAGAACGTCCTATCCATAAACCATTTGTTTTACTTTTATTTAATTCTAAACCAGAACATTTCCCAAAATTCATCGATAATTAGTATGGCTGTTGAAATATCGTTTTCATTTTTTAAGAATAAAGTGGTATCATCGGCTAATTGAGTTAATTTTAGAGTTCGGTTAAATTGACTGTCTTTAACGGAAATACCTTGGATATTTTCACATTTTCGTATCTTTAAAGCTAAAATCTCGGCAACGATTATAAATAAAAGGGCTGACAGTGGACAGCCTTGACGAATTCCTCTTGATATTTTGAAGGAATCAGATTTCCATCCATTATTTAAAATACAACTTGAAATATTCGTATAAAGCACTTTGACCCAATGTAAGAATGATGTTTTAAATCCAAATTTTCTTAAAACTGTAAACATGAAATTCCATTCAACCGTGTCGAAAGCTTTTTTTAAAATCTAAAAATAGAATAGCCCCGTCAATGTTTAAAATATCTGTATAGTCTATAATATCTTGAATCTGTCGAATGTTATATCCAATGTTTCGATTCTTAATATACCCTTGTTGATCTAAACTTACAATATAAGGAAGAACTTTTTGTAATCTTTTTGCTAGGACTCTAGCTGCGATTTTATTGTCGATACAAAGCAATGAAATAGGTCTCCAATTCTGCAAATTTTCTGGGTCGCCTTTTTTGTAAATTAATGAAAAAATACCTTCTTTTTGACTTTTTGAAAGTTGACCCTTATCGTATCCTTCGTTTAAGGAATACGTAGAAATGTTCTCCAATCAGATGCCAGAATTTCATGTAAAATTCAACAGTTAATCCATCTAAGCCCGGGCTTTTGTTTAGCTTCATATCTTTTAAATAATTGAAACATTCATTTATTGAGAATTTGCCTTGTCATAATTCTGTCTGTTGGTTATTTAGTCTTACGTTTTCTGTAAGCGCATCATCTGTATAAGAATCACAGTCTTTACTATCTGTATCTATTTTTGAGTCATATAATGTTTGATAAAAATCAACTTCTGTTTTTAAAATATCTTCAGTTTGAGTTACTGTTTTGTTATTAACTTTTAATGATGTAATAACTTTTCTCACTTGTCGCGATTTTTCTAAACTGTGAAAATATTTAGAATTTTGTTCTCCTTCTTCGAGAAATTGCACCCTAGATCTAATTTGGGCACCTTGAGTTTTGAAATTAAATAATGATTTGATTTCATTTTCAAGTCTATTGATTTGTTTTCTTATCTCATCATTTAGTTGATTCTCGGATAATGAAAGAAGAGATTTTAGTTCTATTTCTAGCTTTTGGATTCTATTATTCCTTTGCCTAGCTTTTAATTTTGAAAACTTTATAGAATATTCTCTTATATCTAATTTACAGAGTTTCCATTTTGTTTGATGATTTTCGGTATGTATAGACTTTATAAAATTTACTTTTTAGTTATATTTTCGATGTATTCATCGTTATTTAATAAGGAGTTATTAAACTTCCAAAACCCTTTTCCTCTCTTATTTGGTATTCTGAGTTTTAAAGAAATTGCCATGTGATCTGTATACTGAATTAGAGCAGATCGTATATCACAAATTAATGTCATTGGTATTAAAGTTTTCTCAATCAGCCAAAAATCAATTCTACTTTTTTTCGGAACTGTTTTTTCTTCTCCAAGTAAACTGACATTTCTCACTGTTTTTGAATTTCCAAATATCTTTCAAATTATGGGATTTTATAAGACTTAAGTTTAAGTTTGAAACAGGTACTGATTTTGGTTTATCTTTATTGGATTTGTAAATACGATCATTCACTGAAAGAACATCATTGTGATCGCCTCCTAGGATTTTTATACCTAAACAAAAATTTATCAAGAGCTCAGATATTTCTTTGAAGAAAGAGTTTCTGTGTTTTTTATCATTTGGCAAATATACGCATAAAAGTGTAAAAACATTTTCATAGAGTTCAATGTTTAACAAAACATATCTGCCATTTGTATCATAAGAATCGTCTATTTTACTGTACTGAAGAGATTTCTTTATTAAAATAGAACAACCTCTACTATTTGAACTTCTAAAAGAATAAAACAAATTCCAATTACGAAACTCATCTTTCAATAGAATTTCTAAATCACTCGAATAGTGTGTCTCTTGTAAGAAAGCAATATCTGTTTTCTGATAACTCAACCACTGAATTAATCGTAATCTCTTACTTCTGTCTCTCAGACCTTGCGTATTTATCGAAACAAAATGTAAAAAGGGTACACTATCTTTTGTAGTCATTGTGTGAAAAAAAAAGATTTTATACATCATACATGTGCATAACATGTACGTAAATTGAATATACATTTTGTGTATACAGCAAACTTACACAGATATTTGCAGAATACACTTTCATATAATATAAGTACATGCACATTATTTTCCTATTCAGTATTTTCAACATCAAAATAAAATCATAAATGATGTCTGGCACGAATTTTTCGTGTATCACAAGAAATTTCATCTCACTATATAATATATAAAGAGATTTCCGACCACTACTGTAATCACAAGAAGAATAGTGGGACTATTAACTGTCATGTAACCTGAACACAGCATTCTCATAGTAGTCGATAAAATACTCGTATATCGAATAAACATGAATTTTGTTAAAATATTCGAAAACCTTAGAAGCAATATGGTCTTTTGATGTGCAAATTTCACGAAACGAAAAGGAAAGCTTTTACATCCAACCATTGCTTGTTTTGAGTTTGTAAACCACACACGACAAGTTGATCCTTTTAAAAAAAGAAGATGGTGCAAATATAGTCAAACAAATCGATTTGTTACTATGCATCTTTGAACTGACAGAGGTCTTTGAGGGTCAAATAAATTTGACGTAACGATAATTTGCACAGGTAAGTATAAACCTCTACACAAGCCTCTCTGTTAATATAGACAAAACGAAAGTTATGGTCTTCAGGAAACGAGGTACGGTGAGAGGGAAAATAAGACGAAGTGTATTGGGATGATGTTGACGATAATATATATAAAATGTATAGTATGTCAATAGTTAATATCTAGTTAGAAATCTATCTGTGGACTTTTCTCCTATAACCCGCACATTTTACGAATTTTTACTTCGTAATGCAAATTATGTATGTCTGTAACTTTTGCTTAATCTATACAGATCTTAGTGATGTGCACGTCAAATATGATAGCTATATTTTACATACCTTGATTATGACATATGTTTGTTGCCACACATATGTAAGCTATTCCGTCTTTACTCTTTCTGGATTGTGTACATGCTTTTTCTGTACGGAATACTAGTATATATCAACATTTTACGTTTACCTTCTTTAGCTTATTTCATATGCTTAAGTATTATTTAATAGGGAACATGTACTGCTGACCTTGTATTTGATTGCATCATGTTTTATGGACGAAGAGCATAATGCTCAAGTCTAAAATAAAATGTCTGTTCTGTTCTGTTCTAAAACAGTCAAAACTAGAAGAAACGCGTTTATAGCGATTATTGATCAACTCAACATTCCGCGTTGTTTTCATTGTGAACTATGAATATGCTTAATACATAAAAATTACCATAACAAGTGATTGAATGAAAAATGATACTTCACAAATGTTCTTACATAATGTAAGTATGTAGAGTGCAGTAGGTCTTAAATTAGAATATAATGCATATTCACAAGATATTTATAAATCAATTTTTCCAAAACGATTACGCATAGTAAGCTGATTACACTAATTGGAAAAAAAAAACAATTTCTAATTGTATGAAGTGTTCATGATTTTTAAAAAATGAAGAGAAACTTTAAATTAATCCAAGCAGGAAAAGATATTTTATTCAGACTGAGGATAGGGAAAGGGAAACTGGCAAAGTTTTTGTCGGCTTTGAGGGATTATGGAATGGAAGTTAGATACCTCATGAATAGAGCAAATAGGATGTCAAACAAACAGTTTGTTGTGGCGTGTGTTGTTTCAATCGATGAAATAAGAGACGAAAGTCAATATATCATAGAGGACAGTTTTAACAGTCTAAGTCTAATGGAAATGCAAAATGTGAATACGAGACAGCGATTTCTAACAATAGGTCGTATCATCGTGTTAATGAATATTCCATATTTGCACGGGGAAGCACGGTTGCTTGATCCAGAAAGAAAATTGTTGGATACATACGTGAAAGATATATCAGATATTGAACGTGAAAGAAAGTCAAATTCAAACAAAGACTTTTTAAAAGAACTCTATGGCAAGTTTCGACATGAACATGGAAATTCAGAACGTTCCATTTTGGTCGTCTATAGTCATCTTATTCCATGTACTGATCCATTGCACGAATGTGCCAAGCTGATTGCGAAATACGCAGAGACAAGCGACAATATAATCATTGTCGCTTATAATATGACATATCAAGGTACAGACACTGAAGAGGCTATAAAATGTATGACAAAATGTAAAAATGTTTATCTTTGTCATACATATGAAATCAGACCTTATATGAATGGGGAAGTATATGAAAAAAAGAAATATTTTGACCATCAACGTATGCGCCCGTATACTCCATTTCAGCAGTGGAAACTGAAATCGGACAAACTCTGTCAATGGCTTGACAAAGAAGAGCAAGGCCTTCCGACATTCAGTCGTATAAAGCGGAGGGCAAAATACAAAGGAACTAAAGTGACATCGAAACTTTTCAGAGGCAGGTCTATCAGAAGTAAACCAAGAATAAAGAGAAAAGGGAAAGAGTCTCTTCAGCTGAAACACCGTTTACTGTGGTAGCAATTTTAATGTATCAAAATAGAGCAGCTATGCGTTTTAAGAATACCATTTCTGTTATACATGTAGCAGGTTCATGGATATACTTGACTTTGGTCTAACAGCGATGTAATAAAGTAAACTGTGAGTCCTAATTATAGTGTGACGCACACTTTATTCAATTAAATCTATTGCAATATTTACAAATAGTTATTTATTATCTCTGATTTTCTTTATCGTGCTTGATTTCTTCATTACTCGTAAAGGCGTGTGTAAACGTAAATATGCATGTATTTACCTTCAATAAAATCTGAACACTATTCCTACAAGTAAAGCGTGTCAACTGTGGAAACGGCGTGCAGCAAAAATCTGATTTCATCCAAATAATCACCCGAGAGGAAATGGGAACATACTTAAGACAGCTGTGATTAAGAATTTAAGCAATATTTCAACAACATTATGTTCTTAATTATTGTGTATATATTTATGTATTACATATTAACTTTTTATTTATCAGTACCTGATATAAGATTTTACTTAGCATGAAGGAAAGTAATAAGGCTACAGTGATACTTCAAAATACCTTCATGACATCATACTGGCCGGAAGTTTTACTATTTGATTTATTTTCTAATTTAAGATTTTATTTCATACTTATATGTTGTATGTATACATTACGCATTTGACATTATGTATTTTTTTTTATTTTGCAAGTTATTATTGTTTACGCTAACCAAAAAAAAATCCGTCACTTTATTATTTGACGTGTTTATGAATCGAGTGATAGAAGAAGAAGAAAAATTTGTTTATTAAAGTGACATGTGATATATACAATATAGCAAAAACTATAAATAACAAAACAAGAATCAACGGGCCCCATGGACCTATAAGTCACTATCGAAATATAATGGTAATAATACAGTGTAAATTTAAATTAACTATAACGTAAGCATATATATATATATTTATGAACAACTTAACTAAGATTATATAGTGGTAAGTCATACACTAAAACCCTGTGTGATCATTTATACATTTAGATAAATAGATTTACGTCTATGCAAATATGCTTGAACTAGATATTTTGATAAATTTACAAATTTTTATTATTAAGTGTGATTTTTTTCATTTATCTCTGTCCGTTTAAATGTTTAAAAAAGCATGAGTATTTCAATAGAGTCTGATCGTTCCGTATATATAGAGTTTTTATCCGCGTTACCTTAATATATTAGAACTGACTTACTTCATGAAGGGCAATTTCTGCGAAGGCTGCCGTGAAAATCATATTTGTAATGAAATATAGTCGTTAGCACTAATAACAAGGAACGCCTGTATGAATGCATTTTATGTGTGATCAAAATTTAAATCATTTAGTAAGAAACGGACAAAAAAATTACTATTGACCTTTCACGATCCTGAAGTTGACATCGTACTTCACTGTTACCGTTTTGTGTATGAATAGCTAACTTAAAGACGTGTGCAGGAACCATACAAAAATAACAAAATGATACAACCAGCTCAATTGCTCAATTTTACCACCTGCTAATAAGTCCCAAACATTTCAATGCCGTTACTGCCTATTGATCAAGGAAGTCTTGCTAAAAGCTAAAACAGCTCTTGCAAAATTGTGCTGTAAGACGCAAGACACGTGATTAATTTCCTGCACCATATAATCAGTTGCATGTTATCAGTTTTCAATAAAATCATTTCCTCATGCATTATTCAATTTCTTCTCATTCAAACCATTCTTTATATAGAAATTCTAGAAATAAATCCCTGTAAAAATAGAATAAACAAACGCAACTACAGCTCGACATTTGTAAATGGGATACTTCAACCTTGAACGTGTTAAAATTTTAGCGCACATGTACTTTTCATGCGCAGTCGATCTCATTTAAAATCAACAAAAAAAATTTCGGACGGAACAGAATTATAAAATATACACTACATGGATTATGAGTATTTTACGCAAATACAGTATTGAATTGTAACATTATAATACATCAGGCAAACCAACAATCACATGTTTTATTTATTAATAGATAGTATTGACCGTAATACTACGCCGACTGACGAAGTCATTTCATGATGAAGTTGGCAATATTTTGCCTTATCTCGGCCAATACAGGATATTCTCGCCCAGAATCAGATTCATTTAATTTGACCGATTGATCAAGTCGGTCGAAAGCGATACAACTGTTGATTTTATCTTCAAAAACTAGGATCCGTTCTTGGTAGAAAAAATAAACGCCATCTTGAATAAGTTTCGTCAACAACTAAATAACGCTACTGATGTAAATGATTGAGGAGAGCTGAAAGAAAGCTCACAAGGTATCAGACCCTCACATGCAGCTGCACTGAGAGAGGAAGGAGGTCATGGTGTATTCCTGTGGAGGTTGGCTGCCGAGGATTTCCGGCACAATCACTGTGGCGCACATTCAGTAGACTGAGGTTATCCGGACAGTCACGAAAGAGAGCGCTATCGGCTATCGCCCGAGAGACTGAATCCGCCTCATTGTGGATCTGGCAGAAGAGGGAGGAACGGTAGATTGGTGGTCAAGCATAGACAAGAGACAGACAGCCACCTTGGCACATGAGACAGGGGTAGCAGAAGCTTACTATCTCCAGGCTGGAAACTGATCACTTCCGGTCGGTGCACCATAGGATGACGTTGTGGGTAAGCGCCGAAACTCTCGATGAATATGGAACCCACCTGATGATGGAGATGGTAGCAGCCCTCAGCGTTGTGTCTTACAACTAAAATTTCAAAATACAGATGATGAATCATTTTAAAGGACCTCCCTGGCCGAGTGGTTAAGGTCGCTGACTTCAACTCTCTTGCCCCTCATCGATGTGAGTTCGAGCCTCACTGGGGGTGTTGAATTCTTCATGTGAGGAAGCCACCCAACTGGCTTGCGGAAGGTCGGCGTTCTACCCAGGTGCCCGCTCGTGATGAAATAATGCACGGAGGTGCACTTAGGTTCTTCCTCCATCATCAAAGCTGGAAAGTCGCGATATCAACTATAATTGTGTCGGTGCAACGTTAAACCTAACAGAATGAAATAAAATAAATAGATAAATCATTCTAATGCCCTATAACATTCCTGATAAATACATATTAACCATGAATTGCGTTTAATAGGCTGTGCACGGGTACTAGATTTCAACATGTTTGTGACTGAGTTGGAAGCCATGTTTTCTATAGAATTCACATTTTGCATTAAAAGCTTCACCTGGTCGTTGTTTACTTCTTTTAAAATAATTATGACTATAAATCAGGGTAGAGATTATTTATTCCGAAATCATGAAAAAGGAAATGTATTTCTGCTGTCTGTCTAGGTTTACATCACAGTTTTAATAATGAAAGACGATAAAGTGTTTAAAGTTAATTCATTATATTATCATTAATTAGATGATTTCTTACAGGCTGTATTAATTGACCTTAAACTATCATATAGGCAACGGTTTAACGGTCTCGAACAACAGTACAATCCTCGGCCTTATAACAGAGCCAATATGAAACCACCCTATTAGTAATATTATGTCATTGATATTATGTAAAACGAGATGGTCCCATCCTCGGTAATAAATGCATTTCCCTACTTATGGCGTTCTAAATACAGCAAAATGAGAAGTTTACATTATAAAGTTTTTCTCACATGTTTATATATTAAACTATATCATTTTGTGTAGAGTTTAGAATTTAAAAGATTTATATTCTGTAGAAAATCTGGAAAACAATTTAAGAAATCAAGTTTAGTCAAATTAGATCATCCAAGTGATGTCTCGGGGGAAACGAGTATGTTATAACATAACAGTCAGATTTTTCAATTTTAGCAGTCTCCTAGATATTGTTTATGTAACAGTTTTACATTTTTGATGGTTTAACTCTTCGTCTGTATGATAAAACAAAATTATACTGTCTTCTGTGGGACAGTTGTATTGAGAACACTGGTGAGAAATACTGTTATCCTCGAGACGACAGGCCTGTTCTCATATTGACAACGTTTATTTTATCACATAAAGCAGTATGACATTTATATATTAAAATGTTTCATTAATTATCAAATGAAGAGTTTTAAGAAATAAACATTCTGTAAATATTCAGCTAAATTTCTGATGCGTTAGAACTTGTTTGATACGTCAAAAGATTTGACGTCATAAGCTAGATATCTTTACCCAGTACTTATCATAATGATGAACAAACCATAATAAACAGGGTGATCCATGATATATAACAATATAAATAACTTTGTCAGTTTTTGCGATAGAGAAATGGTTGAGCACTAGTTAGAAAGCTAATTGGCCCATGTTTTTATTAGGTAGAATGGTTGCATACGACGTCAGAATGATTACAATCTCGAAGAGTCATCTCTGTTAAAGTTACATTGTAAGTTTTAAGCAGTTTTAAAACCATTATAACCTTCTTTAACAATTGAATTATATTTATTGAATTACTTCTGGCTTTTAAAATGTATGTTTATCTTTTCTCAGAATAACACATTTACAAATTCCATGTATCACTACGTCACTCCCAATGTGTCTTGATATCTGTCTTCTCGCCTGTTTCGTCGGGCCCTTAAGGGTGTTTATCTTGTTGCTCTGTCTTCTGAAAAGGCATTGAGTACATACGTTTTTGTTCTAAAGTTTTGCTTTTTATATATTTATACACGAGCATTTTTGTGTTTTACATGCCATGCCTTTTTGTTTCCATTACGTGTGTTAGAGATTCACCTGGAGGGGATTACTTTTATTTACACTGTCCCGTGTCTTTAGAACATGGTGGGGGTAAGAGTGAGGTTGGGTGCGCACCAAAAAACGGTTTAAGCTCCCAAGTGGTGTTTTTGCCACTGACCGTTCCAAGGCGGTGCCCCACTGTGTTCCTTTGTTTGTTCGTTTTGTCCTCATGTGTTGGCTTTGTGTGTGTGCGCATGTATGTGTATGTGTGTGTGTGTTTGTGGTGTGCACGTCTGCGTGCTGTGGGTTTCGTTTTGGGGAGGCTGCGTTTTTGGTACGTGGCATTCCCTGTTTGATATTTGTCTTTGTTTTTTTTTGTTTTTTTCGCTATTATAAGTGGCAAATATTCATGGTACAGACTGTACGAAAGACATTAAGACAGTTAGATTAATTAACTCAAATATAAACATTTCAATTACAGTGATACTTCAGTCATATACAGACTATCATCTGTAATAGAATATGCATAGAAGTGCAACTGCTTTGCTTATGTTGTCGAAAAACAGTTTTATATGTTCCAATGTACGTCTTTTCTATCAAATCATTCATTCAACCCATTACAGTGCCATAAATCAAAATGCGAGTGTTCAATCTTGGGAGGACTACAGGGCTTGTTTAAGAAACTTGATAATGCCATTTCGCTACTTCAAGGGTTAAAGTAATAGACAAGTACATACGGTGGATGTGTAGGGTATGTTTCGTATTTAATTGGCGGTGCACGTGGCAAGTTTATAACGGTCGTTATTTCATAAAGACAAATTCACAGAAGTCATATTGTCAACTAAATTGATTTGAACGACTGGTATTTGAGTTTTGTTTTAATATTTTTGCTAGAACCACCATTTTGTTTCTTTCCATACAACAAAAATGTTCAGTAACTGTTACTATTTCTTCAGGTTTCATATTTCCTTAGTGATACTTCTTCCATACAAAACTTATTCCGCACGATGATTATTAATGGCAGGTGTTTTATCAGAAATCAAGACCACAAATCTCATTTGAATGCAAAGTAGTTATTCAAGTGTTCTTACAAACCAGCTGAACTTGCTGAACTAAAGTCAACAAATAATGTTTTTGTCTTCATCTTAATCGCTGGAAATTAGTAGTTACGTGTTTGAATATTTGAGCTGAAGAAGGAAGTTAATTTCTCAGAAGATGAAATTGTCCCCGATACAAGACAAAAAGGGGGGATATATGTGTAATATTTATGAAAATAATTCATCTAACAGAGAGCGAACAATTAATTTCAAAAGTTGAACATTACACACAATATGCATCACTACATGTTCAACTCCTCATATCTAAATTTCATGAAATTATTCTGATATGAAATAATTATGTCTTTCTATCTCATTATGGGCATCTGTGTTACGCAGTATTGCTGTTTCTAGGTTTTAAGGTGGATTCCGGTTATACGTATGACCGCTGTTTCTGTGACCCATGAGCTGACACGAAGACTGGCTGCAAAACAACGAAAACTTTGAGGAAGTAAACAAATTAAACATATATCTTGTGAACAGATTATGTAAAGTACCGTTAAGAATTTTTATATTTGTATTTTTTAATATAGTCTCAACATAATGTACATGTTCAGCAAATTTTTACATATATAAAACACATAACATACAGTATATTGTCATTTAGATACTTGCTTATACCCATCTACTAACCCATTATAATACAAATTGTGTCATTTACTGTTACTATGATGTCACATTTTATCTATAAGAAACATAAAGAAATATAACAAGTAACCATTAAAACTAAAGAAATAGTTTCAAAATGTAAAGACCTCTTCTTAATATACTTAACAATAATTTAGTGATAAAACGTTTCAAAGACGCTAAAATTTAAAACAGATCTTTTATACGCAAAAATGAAGTCTGACTCATAATTTCTTTATATCAGATATGAAGAGAACTGAATAGCACTGATTTTATACTATGCAGTCTTGAAAAGGAAATATTATGCAGAATACAATCTTATATATACAACAAAATTATTTCTTCTTCAAAGAATTAAAAATTACTTTTTGATAGTACACCGAAGCAATTCTCTGTATGTGGAAATGAAAACAAACTTTTAGTTTTCAGACATTTTCATAAAAACATTTTCTTTATTAATAGCTATCTGAAATAGATCATCCTATATTTCACAATTCATAATTACATGCAACTCATTCCCTACATTATCTATGCATACTGGGCATACTGTTTCATGTTTATGTAATCTTTCGTCTCTTCCCGCCTCTATTCTTATAGGTGCAACACTGCATCTAAATTTAGATAGCGCAGACCTATGAGATATGACAAAATCAGTTTACAGATGAGCCACGCCATGAGAAAACCAACATAGTGCATTTGCGACCAGCATGGATCCAGACCAGCCTGCGCATCCGCGCAGTCTGGTCATGATCCATGCTGTTCACTAATGGTTTCTCTAATAGCAATAGACTGCGCGGATGCGCAGGCTGGTCTGGATCCATGCTGGTCGCAAATGCACTATGTTGGTTTTCTCATGGTGCGGCTCAGATACTATTTTTGTTAATACTTAGATTTAAAGATCATAAACTTAACATTAAAAACAAAATTTTTGCTTGTTGGCGTCAGCATGCAATGTTCACAGAATGCAGCAGCTGTTGCAACGAGCTATTTGCGCACATGTGCATTTAGTTGCAGTTATTCGGATAGTCGCGTTTATATGTATATCGTTATAATAGGGGATATGTGTATTTATTGTTTCCAAATGCACTTCAAGAGAATGATTATTATTATTATATCAATATAACCTAACATCTCAAAACACGATATCTGTCATGAAATTTATTGACTTTTGGCAAAACGAATGGGAAAAAAAACACAGCAAATTGCGAGAAATGTAGTTGTTCAGGAGAATCATTTGACATAGACAATTTCAAGGCATTCTATTGTAACCAAGTTAATTATTGGAGTCGTTTTTCCGGCCGCAGGCCGGTACTGATTTCCCTTTTACTTCCTGTAAATATCTGGGATGAAGGTCATTTAACATCTGTTTATAATATACATTTTGATTGGTGGATGAAAAATTCCACAGGTTTTCGAATGGAATAGATAATATTTTAAGGGTTGTGCAGATGTTCTGAGCTGTATTGTTAGACAGTATAATCTGTTGCAAGACTCCTGTGGAAATAGCTTATGTCATAAACCTGAATCCCCTCGGTAGTGAAACTACGGCAGAATTCGACTAGAAACATGCCAACCCCACCACACTGATACAGAGTGATCTCCCGTAAACGATTTACAGTCAACTCGTCTCCTAGTCAACTCATCCCCCAGTCAACTCATCCCCATTTTGGTCATTTCGTATCCCTTGACGATTTCAAAAATGGTCATTCCGTCCCCCACTTTTCGGCCCCTCCTTTTTAGTCTTTTTTGTCAAAGTTTCCTAGATTATAATTAATATAATTATGATGTAAAAAATGTGTTCTGTAAATATGTTCTACATAAAAAACATGAACATTTTACTATAAAAACTACATTTTGTTTTGCTTTATAAATACCCGATCGTATGTAAAAGTGCAGAGTGCATGCACGTTTCGTAGCTTAAAGTGTGTATTGAGTAATGAGGCCGTGTATTTTTTTAAAGATACTTCTTGTTGTTCATACAGTATTTTTATGCTCAGGTGAGTTATTCTGATCGCTCGGTGTCCGGCGTCCGTCGTCTATCTGTCTGTCTGTCTGTCGTCTGTCAACATTTAGCTTGTGTATGCGATAGAGGCTGTATTTTACAACTGATCTTCATGAAATTTGGTCAAAATGATAACCTTGATAATATCTAGGCCAAGTTTAAAAATGGGTTATCTGGGTTTAAAAACTAGGTCACTAGGTCAAATCAAAGAAAAACATTGTGTATGCGATAGAGGCTGTATTTTTCAATTGATCTTCGTGAATTTTGGTCAGAATGATTGCCTTGATAAAATCTAGGTCAAAGTTGAATATGGATTATCTTGGATCAAAAACTAGGTCATTAGGTTATATCAAAGAAAGAGCTTGTGTATGCAATAGGGACTGCATTTTACACCAAATCATCATGAAATTTGATCAGAATGTTTGTCTGGATGAAATTTTGGTAAAGTTTGAATGTGGGTCATCTGGGGTCATAAACTAGGTCACCCGGTCAAATTAAAGAAAAACCTTGTGTAGGCAATAGGGGCTGCAGTTTACACTGAATATTTATAAAATTTAGTCAGAATGATTTCCTTGATGAAATTTAGGAGGAGTTTGATCATCTGTGGTCAAAAACTAGGTCACTAGGTCAAATCTTGTGTATACGATAGAGACTGTATTTTTCAATTGATCTTCATGAAATTTGGTCAGAATGATAGCCTTGATGAAATCTAGGCCAAGTTTAATTATGGGTCATCTGGGATCAAAAACTAGGTCGCTAGGACAAATCAAAGAAAAACGTTTTGTATGCGATAGAGGCTGTATTTTTCAATTGAGGTTCATGAAGTTTGGTCAGAATGATTGCCTTGATCAAATCTCGGCCAAGTTTGGATGTAGGTCATCTTGGCTCAAAAACTAGGTCACTAGGTCAAATTGAAGAAAATACTTGTTTACACTTAAGAGACCATATTTTAGGTCCAATCTTAAGAAAATTGTTCAGAATATTTGTTTCCATGAAATAACTATGTCAAACATGTTTACACTGTTATAGTATGTTTCTCAGGTGAGCGGACTAGGGCCATCTTGGCCCTCTTGTTATATTGCAGATCTAAGGGTAACCTGTCAAATTGCAGAGAAGTAATGATATTTTACACAAATGTTCATAAATAGTAAGAGTATCCTTTAATCTATTATAAACGTCGTTCCTTTTTTACTTGCTTTATCAGTTCGTATTTATCAAAGAAAGGCCATGAAAGAACCTTACCGTACATTTACTCGTGAAAGTATTCGTTTAAAAAAGAGAATATGTCCTGATACAACTGAGTAAATTATCAATACATTTTCGTTGAATCCCTTATCTGACGGGTAAAAAAGTATTTATGGCTAGCTATAGAATTAACATGTTGATGTGAAATAGAATCTACCGAAATATATTCAAGTGAATATTTTCAAAGTAAAAAAGAATGATTTTTTCTCTGTTCTTCCTATTAAGTTTGATCTTTATATTATGTTTTGTTAAGATGCACCCTTTTAAAGGTGTTTCTCTGAAACTGATAAACAAATTACTGGAGAAGACGCAGATATATCTTTTAATGAAAAATAATCAAAGGCATAGACATTTCTGATGACAAATAACCAGTTGACCTTTGCGAAAATCTTAGCCTTGGACGCCAATTCTCTGGTTGGTCGACATTGACAGTACATGCTCCATAGCTATATAATACCTGTCTTGTCTTGGACAATTTAAGGCATATTCTCACCGTATCTGCTTATTCTATTTAGCGTTTTAACTTTGTGATTAAGCATTTTATGACGTTAGTGAATCAATATTGTTTCAGTTTAAAGACGAAATGAGGTCTGAACGGAACTACGTAAATAAAGTACTGTGTAAACTGATTTTTCAAATTTAAATAAAACTCTTAGATAGTAAAAACCAAAGCTTCGGTATCGTAACTGTCACTGTTAATTTGCAACTGTTATAACAAAACTGATACTTGTCATTCTTAATTGTTAGATGCAATTATGTACAGAGCAACGATATGCGTGTGCTCACATAAGGAAAACAAATGCTGCATGTCATTGCATATTGTGTACTAATGTAATAAGAGGAAATATTTTGCTCAAACTTAACAGTGAAAAAAAACGAAATTTTCATCTCCTGAGCAAACTAATGCCACATAAATATATCTTTTTTCATATTTTCTGAAAGATATATGATCATAATTGTCTCAGAACAATGCCTAAAACACACAAAAAATATTTGCGAAAACAGAATGCGGTTTCCGTACTTTTCAGCCATTCTCCGTACATAATCGATTATTTCTAATTTCATTTCATGTGCAAATGTCACATACATTACTACACTATTTGGAAATTCATTTTCTCTGTCTACTGTGCGTTACCGGTGCGGTACGTAGATTAGAAATAAAGCAACGAAGTCTAGGTTACAACAAACTAAATAGCTGTTCTTCTTTATTCTATATAAAACTGAGATATTTCCAATGGCCGCAGCACACATCAGGACCCATTTTAAATGTCTGTAACTTACATTTACTTGAAGAATATTGTCAGTGCTGAATAAAAATCAAAAGAAAAGTGGGGGTCATGTTTGATGCAAGAAAAATATTTTCAGTCAAACACACAAACTGCAAAATCAGCTAAAAATGAGACCCCAAATTGTAGTGGTGGTGTATGATCTAAGTTTCTATGAAAAATTCTGTCATGTTGTTATTTCATTATGAAAATGCTATCTACATGTCAAGCATAGATCTGCCATGTGATTTTAGCAAAAAACAATGCAAAGAAAAGAAGGAAAATAACTCTACAGAGCAAAATAACTGAGGACTATTTGTATCAGCCATTATGCGACTACCATTTTTTTCGCGCCATTTCCTATTTAGTGTCTGTATGCCTCTATGCAGAGCAAACGCATAGTGCATTTTCCCAACCAATCTATAAATATGGTGGACCCTGAAAAAATACATTCATTATGCATTTTGAAATTTGAAAAAGAACCCATTTTATTCCACCATTTAGCGATGTCTTTGCAAATGATGTGTTATTTGGCCTACATACATACATAGGCACTAAAGATGAATGAATACATGTCAGAAAAGAATATTTAATGCGAATTTTGCGTAATATTAAATCACTAAAATAATGTTTGTATAACTTAATAATGGACAGAATACTTTCGCAACACAGTACAAGAGACGAAATCTCAACTGTTGTAAATACTGTACTCACTTTTTAAAAACTTTTTAGTCGTGAAAGATCCTTTGTCTGGTTCTTCTGCAAAAAAGTCAAAAACAAGCGCTATAGATATTCCATCACTCCAATTATATCTCTTCGTTTTAAAACTTTAAAACAGATACTGTCTTCATAATGGTATTCAAAGTTTTAAAAATTGGGGCCTTCAGTGCGTCTTACCGTAGTCAGAATCTTGGACCACTAGCCCGTGTGGGGTATTTTGTGTACATTGAAAGACCACGTCTGTAATTATTACATCAAGGACCGCTGTTTTTATCATTTTTGGATCATGAAATTTCCAAAGGTATCGTTGTGTCGTCTCGTTCAATAGTCCTAATCGTGTCTTACCACTGGAAGTAACAACAAGGTGTTGAACAGGTTATTTATTTTGTAATGTATTGCACTCGTAAAACTTACAAATTTTAGCAATGCCGAACATGAGATTAGCAAGATACCTGGAAACACTAGTAGGAACAAATAGCTGCGCGCATATAACTGAAGTATTATTGAAAACGTTGAAAACGTCACAAGAACGAGGTATTTACGACAATATGAAATATTCATTTGATTTTCAGTTGAGTATGTTGTAGTAGGAGAAAAATGAAAAAGAATATAACATGTGTTTTGATCACAGGTCCTTATTTTTTTGGCGTCAATGTTTAATAAGAAAAAATATTCAGTGTAACGTCTGAAAACCGCACACCTTCGGGACTAGAAGAAGAAAGTTCCAGTATTTGGAAGAATGGAGTGATTTGGACAAGTACAATTGCATTCCATAAGAAGTTCCTTGTGATTTTGAAGGATGACCTCAATTGCTAATACGGAGCATCATTTAGCAGCATACTTAACCAAATGTGAACATTTTGCTAAAAAATAAAACTTTTTTTAAAATTTATTTGACACAATCTGATATTTCAAAACAATGTTTAATACATTATACAATGCACATGTACAGCACATGAAATAAACGATAATTGATTAACATATATTGTCATTTACTGATGTCAAATTTGTCCCATCTGAATGTCTTACAGCCAGCTAGCTGCACACATTCTCTAAAGTTCATCAATGTTAACATACTAGTATTCTTAAAGAAGGAATCAATAGTTGACTGTTTCTGAACACACTTTGCTTTCATAATATTTCGTTCAATGAGCACCTAAAGTTCTTGGACAGTTTTAAGGTAGTCACAGTCCTTTGCCGTCGCAAAGTACTTAAATTTGATTAGAATCTCAATCACTTCTCTTTAAGTAAGTTCACTTCCAGGTAGCTCTTCCTGCACATCATCTGAATCACTCTCACTGACAACATCACGTGAACTGTCAAGAGATTCCTAAAATGACTCCAATAAATTACGTTCCCACTGATCTGAATCATCCTATATTCGCACATTTTGGTTGAAATTCTCCAAGTCCTCACGAGTATACAGAAACTGTTCAGAAATGACACTTACAGCGACTTCATCGTCATCGCACTAGTCATCATCGTCACTCTGATTAGCAATTTCACCGTTTATAGAGCAAAGTCTCACCGCCTTAGTACACTACTTTTGTTTGTTTAAAGCCTTTTTTCAACAGTATTTCAGTTACGGTGGGCAGTTAACTTAACCAGTCTTCTTCTGTACCAGTACAAAGCTGTTCTCCGCAAGTAACTGTCAACTTCCCCACCCACATGAATCAGAGGTGGGGGTCGAATGATTTCAGACACAAAGTCTTTTATCAAATCGTCACGAGAACATATGCTCCGCCCGGGGATCGAACTCACAGCCCCGCGATTCGTAGATCTGGGCTCTCCCTAGTGAGCTAAGCGGACGGGTTAATACACTTCACCACTGTGTCCGCCTTTACATTGTCCCAGGCTTTAACTACCCAAACAGTCGCGTCAAGACGCTTCACATTTTTGCGCAATTCAGCCACTGATTCTGAATTGTCCATCTTACATAACAAACATATTTACACAGACTTCTTTAAATAAGCCTTAAAATGCGCGGACAATTCCCCGATCTAGAGGCTGTAGATGCAAGGTTGCAATTTGCTGGCAAGAATTTAATAGCGACATTTGACAGATTGTACATAGTTCTTCTCTTTTCTGTTGGATAAAACAATATCCAAGAGCAACAGAAATTTACATCATTGCTTACGCATATCAGACTTTAAGTCTTTAAGCAAGTCTGCAAACACTTTGTTATTCGTCCGTTTTCTCAATGACCAACGGTTTAAGTTTTTCTCCATAACCACTGCACGCAAAACATAATGGAATCGCAGATGAAATTTTCCAGGAGGTACAGATTTGCATTCGAACAGATATTTACTTTTTTGTGTCATGTGGATTTTTAAGTCAAATTGTATTGAAATAAGTCACATTGTTCAAAAATATCGTCCCGTGTTCAGAAGTTATTAGTTTCAATATGGTTTATAATTATACAAATCAGGAGAAAAATCGGGACCGAGAAAATCGCCCGTCCAGTTTTTTAGAAGGTCCGGTATTCCAAAGTTCCACTGTACTTGAATCGATCATTTAACCAGGAAAGTGTTTCAAAGAGCTTTGTAAATGCAGTTAATTCATACAACGTACCTATGCTTTACTTATTAATATATTTCAGTAATATATAATTATATTACCAGATACAAAACTGTGATATGTGTAATTACACAAAAGCCCTGGAGTTATATAAACTATGTAAAGGTTCTGAAGTTAAAATAACTGTATATATAATATAAAATTGACTGGTACTTATTTTGTAGCGCAATAATACAAAAGGCAAATTATTACAATGTTAAACACATTTTAGAAAAAACATTTAGGACCAAAGGCTGTGCCTACATCGTCAAAATGAACACCATCACTGTCATTTTGTTTTTTGGATTTGTTGCCACAACCACATGTCAGCTGGCCGGCGCACCAGTAGAAGTAGATACAGACGATATGGTCATTCAACGCATGGCAGAATTTGCCGTCGGAGAGATAGGACTAGAGTACAAACTTATTAATGTTATATCGGCAACGAAACAGGTAGCTTTTGTTTTCTGAAACTAATTTAACAGTAAAATATATATGCCCTACGTATTTATCATCATGCTTATTGACTGGCTTTTAAATTCAAAACCTAGCGCATACACATGATAAAATAAAGAATTCGAATGTATTAGAAAGATTTGATGATTTCTGATGAAAATATAGAAAATTATTGACGAAATATCAAGTGTTTATCATTTTATCTATTTTTCACTGCTGGGATTTCTCCAGTGATACACATTTTCTGGTGATTTTCTTCAAACATTTTTGTACGGTTTTTTATTTTAGTATTCGCTAGTTATAAATAATGATGAAATGAAGAAAAAATATTAAAAACATATTCATGGAAACACTTCAATATATTCTGTGCATTTTATAACTTCCATTGAAAATTAGTCCTCATTACACTCCGTTTGATGAAATTTTCGTTTGATTTAAAGACATTTTCTTTATTTCCGTTTAAAAACAAATCAAGAAAAATGTTGTCATGAAATAATTAAATCAAACTGCTAGTGTTGTGTATTTTCAGGTAGTAAATGGCATGTTGTACAACATGAAGCTCGTAGCAAAAAGACGGATAAAGGGAGGGGTAAATATATTTTTCAATGTTTTCATAATAAGTGCCCATGATCTTTAACCTTTACCCTGCTAAATTTCTAAAATGGACTGGTCTATCATTCAATTTGGGCAGTAACATTTATCATTCGAAGGGGATATTCACTGAAAATGTACTGACTGAACAGCGAACAGTGCAGACCACGATCAGTCTGCACTGGTCGCAAAGGCAGAATCATTTGCCAGCAGCAGGCTAAAGGTTAAGGTTGCACGGATTTACACTGACAAACGGAACTAAGAGCTTTTCTTCGCCTTTCCATAAATTAATTCCAGGCTTAAAATAAGCTAATTTTACAACATGTTCACAGTTCTTGGCTAAAACTTCTGTTGTTACTTATCGCATATTTTGGTTGGATATTCAGATTATATCGTTTTGAAATGTATGATAAACAATCCCTGTTTGTACGGACGCATAACGAGTCTATGAGCATTTGTCATAACTGGTATGGGCCGATTGCTTGTAAAGTTTCAAACATTATACGACTTCCGTGATGATAGAGATATGAAAAACTGTGTATTGACCATATCGACATTAAGGATAAATCCCGTTTTCCGGTATTTCCGTAAATATGGTCAGGGGGGCTGGCGAGATTAACCGATATAAAGACCGTGTACAATATTAGCGATTATTTTTGCCAGAAGATAAGGATTTAGGAAAGTTCTTACTTTCTCACAATGGAAATACTATTCTACGACCTCGGCAACATTTTTTTTTTGCAAAAATAATCTGTTTACCTTGAAAAATGCGAATAATTTCACACCTTCGGTATCGAGCCACGGAAGCGGCAGTGTAGAATAAAAGATAAAATCTCAAAAATAAAGTAAACTTTGAGGATGTTTTTGCTACATCTTAATTACAACAATGTTTAAAGGTCCAATACTAAGGAAAGTGAACATTTTAATTTCATTTAAAAAGCACAGAAACTATTTCATTTTATTGGAAAATGAAAGTTGGTATGTAGAAATTCGAAATAAATCGCAGTATATGTACAATAATTTTTCTATGAAGTATGAAGAAAGTTAAAAAGACCTGGGGGGTCATTCTGTCGATTCATTGAAATTTCAACATAATACACATACATTTCTTTGAGTTCCAAAGACCTTCTGTAAATTTTGACCTGCCAATCTTCATTATTTAGTGTCTTGCAGAAGTCTATGCACTGGCTATGAAAAAAATTGCCAACTCACTTTCCCTTAGTAATGGACCTTTAATGATAATCTGCAATACTTTTTTATTAATTTTCTTTATTTAAAACTTGAAAAATGGATAATCTAGACACTACCGCCATGTAGCGTAATGGCCGATACCCCCCTCACCGTAAAACCGGGAACGGGCGTTTATTAGTGGTTTATACCGGAAAACGGGATTTTATCCATAACATCCCCAACTTTGAGCGTGAAATATACGATAACCGCAACTCTTGTCGGTATTGATTTTTTGCCTTGTGCGCCGTTGTAGTTGTTTCCCTTTACACTAAAATATCGATAAACCTGCTGTTTGGCATTTATAGGTAAACTCGGCTCTACATTTTCGAGCAACGCATCTTGGTTAGACAGAATTATTGAAGTATGCAAGTTAAAGCAGAACATAACACATCTTTAAGCTACTGTAATTAATCGTATTTTATGGACTTTGCTAGATACCGACATTGTTCCATGAGTTATAAATAATTATATTATATTAAACAATAAGTAAAATGTACGATTTTACAGTAAAAATACTTGTTTATCATGCGTATGTAATGTTGATTTTCTGTCCTGTATATGCTGAGTGAAGTTATAAGTTTCGTTGAATGCATGGACCGAAAATATAAAAATAAAAAATGCCACTTTTCAGTGGTAAAGGATATACATAAAACATCACACAGAACGATTCCTTTTCTTTCAAATCCCTTTTGAAAGCCTTTCCTCATTTTGCTGTGAAACGTGATGTTGTAAAATTATGTTCTCGAGCTTTTTTTTTTAAATTATCGCCCTGAAAATTTCGATTTTGACAATTACTGCATATTGACTGTAAGTGTTTTACGCGTGATGTTTTATGGACCTTTGCGAATACACCGGATGGAGACAAGTTAAACACCCCAGGCTATGCTAATTACCACCAAAATACGTCTGTAATAAAAATCATCAACTGAGACATACAGTAGAGATGTTCTGCCATATATATCTTCTTAAAACTGATATTTATTTATTAAATTATTTATCGGCAAATTGATCATAGATGTACTTTTTTTTACTTATTATACTTTTTTGCATAAAATTTTAGATGGGTGTAGAAAATTATAAAAGAAATTTAGGTGACGGTTAAGCAGTTTGTTTCAGAATAGTTTCGAACAGCTGGACAATACAACCTAAACTGAATTAAGCACATATATAAATTTTGGCAATTTCTAGTGTCATGTGTGTTTTTAAATGCCTAGATCCACTACTATATAAGTTCAACATTTCATTTGAGTCATCTTTGTGCACATTTACATTATACATACATTTGTTTGAAAAAAACAACAACACATTTTATAATTGTCTAAAACACATACTATCTTACATTTTACAATTAACCTAAAGTATCTATTTGCTATTAAAAATTATTGTATTACAATAAAACTTCACTTTTTCACAATATTCGCAGTAAGACCATAAAACATTTGTGAAGAGGTGTCCTACACGACAAACCAATCTAAAACCCCCGTCTTATCTGCTGCTTATCAGCGATTATGTAATAGTCGCTAATTGATGGGCAATGTTGCACAACAGGGGTCCCCGTGGACCATGAAGATTTGTGGAGTAGGAATTAATTTTCCTTTATGGAATGTAGAATAATAATATAGTTATAAAAATGTCTTTGTTTTCATAAAAGATTTCTGCCAATATCATGATAATGAAAAAGGTCATATACCGGCGAAAGTGATTATTGTATTTGATAAACATATACTTTTTTTTTTCAATTTGAATAATAAGTTTCGTAAAGTGTATCTTTTTTCATCTTCTACTGAAATGTACGCACGGGTAAATAAATCAAGTTATCACCACAGTTAATATGACCATCATTCATTAATATGTAATTTATACCTTTACGTTCACGCAGTGATCAGTGAACGTAAAGAAGCCATGGTTGTATGTAATATTTTAGGCCCATACATAACAACATTTTCGCGAAATGTTTCAATTATTGAACAGTTTATTGTAATATCGTCAAAAATTATACCGGCATACAGTTTGTAAAGCAATTACATAGATTTAATTCTAATTGCCTTTTTAATTTAATGCGGACTTTTTAAGACCAATTTATTTCCAATGAAAGATGTGACTTAAAGTTTGCCAATTCATAAAAGTTTTACTTTTAATCATAATAAATAAATAAATAAATAAATAAATAAATAAAATGCTCGAACAGATATGCAACACATTGATAAGCATTGCCTTGTGCCGTCGTACCGTCAAGTAAATATTTCTGAAAAGCGTGCTCAAGATTGCGATTACTTCATTTTCAAATTAAAATGGAAGCAATTTGTCATAATTCAATTTTAAAATAAAAAATACCCAGATAAGTTCAGACAATGGAGAATACTTCACGAGGTTATAAATAATGTCATTTTGATAGAAATGTTTTTATAGCCTTTTAAAACCTGACATAACCGATCTTTTCAAAATTTCTATATAGAAATACATAGAAACCATAGTCATCAACTTCAAACAAAAATGGAAGCAATAAGTTTTTGTATCACATCGATAAAAAATATATTGAAATAAAGGGCAAAAAATGAAGATTACTTCACGAGGTTATAAAATTTTGTTAAATAACGATAAAAATACGTTTTTAATGTTTGAAATATATTTTCCTATACAAATCTATAGTAAAACTGCTTATCGATAAACGTTATCGGGTCCGCGATCCGTGTATATTCAAGGGAGACTACTTTTGCCGAAACTACTGGTCAGTGTATTGGAATGTTGGCCATGATGTCGATATCGAGAATATTCGATACAGTATGCTGCGATTTCAGTAAGTGTATTCAATATCAATCGTCTGATTTAAGAAAGATCTGCATGTTAGTGTTCTATTTTATCAAACCATATTTGTTTCAAAGCTTCATTGTATCCGAAAGAAATTCTGCCAGTAAAAATAGGGCCGTGTACTTATCTTTTGGAAATAATGACCAATCAGTCAATTCGCACGGTGGGCTTCTATGGGAAAATCGCTATTTTGTGACATTTCCCCGTACAGAAAAAATTCCACAATGTAGATTTTTTATGAAGCATTTTATAAACGCAGATTTACCGACTTTCAATTATATGGACAAATAAAATCTATGGGTCCGTGTACTTATTTTTTTTTTCACAATTGCCCAAACATTAATAGGAGTCCTTACATTGCTGCATTTTTACGCTATAAATTGGATAATTTTACATCAAAACCTATCTGTTGTCAAAATAAACCTCAAGAAAGACAGTGAGGCTTAAACGGGATATAGGTGATTCCCGACAACATTTATTCTACCTGTATAACGGATAGCAGACATTATTCTTGGTTTTCCGAATAAATGATGTTACGCCGACACTTCCAGTCAGTCAAACTTAAAGAACATGAATAAAAATGCTCGTTACACGTTTAATAACTTTAAACTTTGGCACTGCAAGTACTCTTTTTACGTGCACGGTTAATTGCGTGAAATTGTAATACACTGAATATAAACACCGACGTTTGAAAAAAAAACTCTAATGAAATCCTGTATGGACAAGAAGGAAATCACAACCACTCTATTGCAAAAAAAGAATGGTGCATTACTAGAGAAACTTTGTATGAACCAAGTGTTTTTGTGCCTATAACTTTTTTGTGCATGTATTGTGTACGGAATCGTATAAGGGCAATATCTTTTTCGCGATAAAACTGCGGAATTTGAACTTGGCATTTTCGCATTGTCAAATTATGAAACAATAAAGCATGTCTCGCCACATGTATAATATATATGAATAAGCATTTGCTTTCACAACGTGATCAAGCTAGAGTGACCGAATACCTAGAAACTGATAATAATGCCAGTACACCACAAGGATAGACGTCATGATCAACTTACTCATTGTCGGTCAGCTCGATTATGCAATAAAACAGGATGGTCAGTAAGGTGTACAAGAATGACCTATCATTAATTAGGCTAGACCATTTATGAACTTAGTTTTCAAGTATGCCACGTTTTGGCCGGGCTAGATCCGGAATGCCGTGGACGTCTCCACCTACTTGTCCATGTTGGTTATGAAACCAAACCTCGGCCAATCGTTCCACAGTAATTTCAGTGTGGTCTAGTCAGATGATCAGTCCAGGTCATATGACTTGGTCAGGTGACTATGTGCATAAATAGAGGACCGCACGACGGCGTGGCAGTCAATTTTGGAGGGAGTTTTCTTTTGAGAGCAGTTAGGTTGTAGGCTGGTTAAGTCTGGGAGTTGGCACGGCGGACTCTAGTTTGATTTGCGTAAATAATGTTACGCTAGCGAAAAGTTTATTTCTTAAATGAACGTATTAGAGGTGTATGGACATTATTGTGTATAGAGAAACAAACTATTATAAAGAACACAGTGTTTTTTGTCTAAGGTGTTACAATTAAATGTAATGCAAAACTAAAAGAAACCACATTTACAATTTTTACCATTGAACCCATTTTGCAAATTTTAGGCCGCTTGCAGTGCGTAAGCATACAATTTACAGCTTACTTTTCGCTTGTCGCAAGGACACTTGTAGGATTATGTATTTGCGTGGTAACAATTTTGCTGCATTTCAAAGTGACACAAAAGCACAGAGCAACAATTTGATTACATCGTAATGTTTACTGTGAACTGCTTATTAAGCGTTGCAACATTCCCGTCTATCTATGGTTTAACGGCCACGATCGGAACCAGTGAAATCTATTTACTGATAACAATAACTTCAGCTGACATCGTTTGTTTATTCAAAACCCTTAATCAGAAGTCGTTATTCCTACCGTCTAGCATATGTTCGTAATACACAAGAAATATTTTTAAAACGGCATATATTTTAAACTTTGCTTATCTTAAGCAGAAACCAAGTCAAGTTATAACTCTAACCTTATTACATTTATTTTTTGTCATTAGCAGTTCTGCATATGAGGTAACGATTTTAAATGACAATATATGTCACCATGGTAAAAGTACCAAAAAAACCCATGTTTTCAGGAAATTGTTTCAACATTTATTTGCCAATGGCAAACTAATTGAAGTTAAAGTTACCAATGGTGAAACACCACAAGCACACATGTAATCAACACCGTTTAAAATTCAATGTTTGCAATAATTGTTGGAGATTTTGCTACGTTGACATTGGAATTGTTAAGTCAAAATTACCTCCTATTGTTTATCTTTTCAGAAGAACAGAAAAAGAAAATGCAATGTTCTTGTGTATGAGATAATGCACGAAGATTATCTCGAACTGGAAGAATTCCACTGCCGTTTTACAAACAAGCAGCCAAGCAAAAATTAACATTTTGTTTACGTGTATTGATCAGCTAATGTTTCCTCCGTCAAGTGCAACGCTTAAATGAAATCAAGTAAAAAGATAAATATTAGATGTATAGTTGTTTTGTTTTATATTTACTTCATTTAAACTCAGTGGGCAATAAAATAACTTTGCACCTTCCGAGTTACTTCCAAGTCTGCTTATTCTAACGACTGATGCCAGTCTAGCGAAGTTCAGCATTTCAGTTTATTAGTAAAGACGCGAGTTGAACATGCATTGTTTTCATGCAATACAGTTACAACATAATAACAGTATGTCAAAAACGTTTCAGTTGCTACATAAAAAGACAGCAGAAATGGTTATGGTAACATGTCAAATCCCTTTAGGGCTTCCAGAATGAGCAGCTATCCCTAGCTATTTAAACTCTATAAACTATATTACCACGTTGGTTTACGGCAACCTAACGCAACAGAACTAACATAAATAACGATGTACAGTACACCCAGTCGGCGTCTTATCGCCCGACACGTCACAAAAGTAAACTACAAAAACTCGATTTATTTCTTAAAAAAATACTTTGCTTTTGCATTAGCAATAATACATCTATATGGTCCTTGTGTTTCATATAAGTCTAATAAACTTACATGTCTATGACATCTGATAAAGACGGAACATCGCTCGATGTGCTACTATAGCTTGCATATATCACGTGGTCATACGAGATACGTGTATTTTACCGGACGTTACCCGTGGAAAGCGTGCGTTTATGAGTAAGAACACTTGTTCTTGTATGTTAGACAGAATTTTCCTGTGCTTTTGCCGGTGCTGGAAAAACTCACGTGACTCACATGCTGAAATTTATTAATGAATGCGTAAATTCATAGCTAATAGAATAAAATAGTACTTCAAGGAAAAATATTGTTTCATTTATTTCATTTATTAATTATAAAATAAGGTATACAAAGAAAAAAGAATCTAATACTACTTGAAGGTGCGGATGGAAAGATCTGGCTCATTGATAACTGTTTTGCGTAACTCGATAGAGCCTCGTTACTGCGTAAACAGTAATCGTCACCTCAACGCAACAAAGTCGTATCTCTATATAAATTTATAATAAGGTACGACTTTGTTGCGTTGAGGTGACGAACTGTTGCCCTCGAGCCAGATATTTCCATCCTCACCTTCAACCAGTGAAAGATTCTTAATCTCTCCCACAACTTCCGTTAGAGGATGATTTTGGCAGACCGAACGGTTAATATACGATCACGATTTAGTGATTTCCATTTTGATATGAAATACAAGGCTATGTTTAAAGTACGCACGGAGGACTTGTACTTCATAACCAAACCCCAATTTATTTTGTTAACTTTAAATTCCTTATAATTTATGTGCAACAAAAAAGACAAGTAATCCAGGAAAAGCCTTGTTCGAAGAACGCAGATCCCCTCAATCTGCAACTCCATGTATATTTGTGTTACATTTAAGATTTTTTATCTGAAATAAACAAATATGTTCTCTCTCTCTCTCTCTCTCTCTCTCTCTCTCTAAATATATATATATGTATATATATATATATATATATATATATATCTTAATTCTAAAACGCATAACGAGACCAGCTATTGCAGTTATGAAACTTAGCTCAAAGATATATAAATGCAATAAGGAAAGATGACATTTAAGAAAAAGAAAGAAGAATATGAAATAAATCAACTTTTCTGTAATTTAAGGGATTTTTAACATTTAAATTATCAATTAAGGAAAGGTATGTCTTTCAATTCGCTTCATTTGCTAAACCTATGCATGAGTTAGCTGAGAACGGTTACCGTAGTAAGTCTGCTTGGACATGCGCATGTGAGAAGTCATTCCAGGTGATAAAGTATGCTTTGACAAATGCTCCAATATTAGCTTTTCCGAGATAAACTGGACAGTTTAAATTCTCAACTGGAATGCGTCACTGGATGCACAAGGATCAGACATGTCGCAACGCATTGGTGGGAAAAATGGTTTTAGCGTTTTAGCAAATCTTCAACAAAATCTGAGAGGCGTTACTGTGTAACTAGAAGAGAATTGTTATTTATTATCATTGTAAACCTAATCTATGGTAGATATGCTATTTTCACTGATCAGTCGATCTTAAAATGGTTGTTAATTTTACAAAAAGGTGAAGACAAGATAATATGCCAATACAGTGACGTATTTTGTTCCAAGGGAAAAAATTCACGATTGACTGATACTAGTTATTGTAGCATATTTCATACTCTTGCCTTGATTGATAAATAGATCTTAACAAAAATCAGAACATTGCAAAATACTGGTGGTGCTAGTCATGTTATAACGTGGGTCATGTCAGAATATCATTCTATTGCCCGTAGTAATACTGACAAAAACTTTTCATCTTCAGATTTTGCGTTTGATCATGTTTCACATAGTAGCAATAACAAATGGTCAAAAGCAGGTACTGTTTAAACTTAGTATTTTTTTGGTAGATGATAACTGTAAAAAAGATCTTATGATCTATTGATGTACCTAGTATAAGTTAAGCTACTGATCAAGATGATACTAAAAAAGTTGCTATTCGGGGTAGGTCTAGTCAGTATAATGTTAACACAGCATAAGAAGACTCTGATGGAGCAGACATTGAAGGTGCTGACTTAAATATTAGGTTCATAAAAGATCTTATCAAACCAAATTGTCATAACATTACAAATTTTAAATACGAAGTGAAATATGATTATACGGCTTGACTTAATTTAATGGTTGTGAAAAACAACATTTTATATAGAAAAGGGAGAATGGTGACGGTTCTTCGTTCGAATAACTGTTGATCATTCTGATAATTAAAGGGATTTTTTGTGGAACTACATGATCACCTCATGAAATATAGACTGCAATAACATTAATGATTTTGTTTTTTTATAGTTCAAAGACGTTGGGTTCTATTTCAAGATATTAACCAATGTGCATCTTTCAATAAATTGTTACATTTTTAGATATTAATTTTAAATGTAGAAAATCCTCAAATAATGAAGTAAGCTTGACTAAATATATAAAGTAATTGTGTTTGTAGAGCTTCATTATTCACACAGTACTGTGCTTAACTATACATGTATTATATGTGTACTGTTAAATGTAATGCATAGTACTGTTTATACACACGTACACACACAAAAATGTTGGTTTTATATGTACATAGATATTCTGAAGTGTTTACACAACTGATTTACTAAACTTCCTGCTATCATTGACGTAGCTTGTTTACGCGATAAAACACTATCCTACCAGTTTTATCAAATACAAACGAATATGTGTTAAGTTTATAATTATTTCCTTGTTATAAAATATTCCTACACAAAAAGGCATGTCACGCGGTTTTAAAATGCATAGCTAAGCCAGGTTTACAATTAAAATATCATTGTTTTATAACTGAGGGCGTATAAAGTATGATAAAACAGCTTAATCGATGAGCTGTGACCTTAACCAAACCCTCGCAGGAAAGAAACTTAACTGTCCCTTCACTAAACACGGTGAGGATGCGTACACCGGATATTGCCACTTAATGATAAGGTATTTTCCGAAAACGTGTTTATTTTCCGTCAGCAAGGTAAGTAAAACACCTATTTACTATTGTATTATACTAATATAGAAGAAAAGAGCATTGTTTTTTATAACTAAATACTGTGTATATGCTCTCACAAGCGTAAAATGAGTCAATGTTATGAAGAAAGGCTAAAATTTGTGATAAAATGGCAACTTTATCATCTGATAAATGCAGGTCGGGGACACATTTCTTCCGATATCGTCTCTTATCGCTTATTGTCTCGTGATAAAAATTCTGAATCGTATGATTTATTTAGTTACATACAAAGAAAACATGTGCAAAATTTTCAGCTTTGTAAATGTTCAAATGACGGAGAAATCGATGATAAATGAGCGTCGATGGTGTACTGTGTATTGCAAATATATGTACTGCGTATTGACTTGTATCACATTTTACTGTACTGTGTATTGTTAACGTTATCGCTGAGTTTTATAGAATTAATCTTACAAAATGTACATTATCATTTCCTTTTCAAAGTACAAAACAGTAATTTCTTTAGCCCTGAAGATACGTGATGTTTTACATTGATATTTATAGCGTTTACTCTGTTATAATTCATGTAATAAGCTCTAAACGTAACTCTCAGTCACCAAAGTGCAACAGCGGGCAATATTTTTTGTTATGCTTACCAGTTGTAAATGTATATATATATTCTATTCTTCCATTGAGCATTGTTTAAGTTGATACTAGTATAACACGAATTATCTCAAAAACAGTTAAAGGTATCTTTTAAAATTTTGCATTGGGATGCCACTAAGACTTACTCTAAATATCTAGCAGAAAGTCCGGCCCTACGTGATTTTTTTCGTTGCAGATTCAACTTGTTTATGCGTGTTTATAGCTGGCTCGACGAACGAATTTAAGGCCATTGTATGTCATTTTGTTGAACACCACCCAAAAGACGAGAATATTATAGTACGCTAACGACCAAAACCGCAAAGAGGGGAGCGGTGGTCTAGTAGATAAGGTGTCGGCCGCTCAATCCAGGGGTCGTGGGTTCGAGCCCCACTTGGGTCACGACCATGACTTCTCATATGACACCAGTACTGGTTTTTCCAGGAAGCACACTCGAGAGTGGTTACAATAAGCTTGAAGCTTTCATCACAATCGAGCTAAAACAAATTAGTATAAACTAAAACCGCAAAAAAGTAAATTACAAGATAGCACCAGACACATGCAGAGAAAAAAAAAGCAGAAAAAATACTGTTGATTCAGAAAATATTAAAATACTTGTTTCAAAAAGGAACCCGCTTACAAAAGGGACCAATTTGCAACAGAAAGAAACCTTTGATTTGGGCAAATGGTGAGGAGCCTATTCACTGACGACAGTGGAAATGTATGCTACCTACCACGCCATCTATCAGAACTCAAGATTTACACAATGCTACCAGTACAAAAATATATAAGTAATCTAGAGACATATACACGGCGGTGTACATGGAATTTTCAATGTTACACAGAGTGCAATTCCATGGACAGACAAGGTTTTCAGAGAGTATTGTTATACAGTCTATGAAAGAATGTGACAAAATAAATGGATGAATAAATAGCCTTTAATCAGTTTGTTTGCCAAGAAATGTTTTCTTTAACTGATTTTATAGTTTCCTATATTTCTTGACGTCGCAAAATGTTTTCATCGACAAATTGGTTAATATGAGGTATAGTGAAGACTGCAAGTTGTTTTGAAGAGCAGGCTTATAACTCTTTCAATGATTTTACAATTATACAACTGCTTGCATAACAGAGACCGCATTTCTGACGCTAAATTAAGAGGAAAGAGAAATGCAAGACAGAAGAATACTTATCGACATTAAAAGAAGCAGCTAGTTACTGCATAAATGTGATGAGTGTACATTACTTCCACATAAGATTGGGCATTGATACTGAAATAGGTTCTGTTGTGATAGATTTATTTTACCAAACATTATTTGACAAGTAATATTGTAAAAGCCATGTTTTACTTTGATATAGAACAAATAGTCATGTACATTGAAATATTTACTAAACAAACTTGAAACGTAAACACAAATTCATAAAATAGCAAAGATAATAATAAGATAGTAGAAGAACTCTGTAAGACTTGTCTTTCGTTCTAATCCTTTCCACTATCTGTACTTGTAATGTTAGTATATAAATATAGTTATGTATATTGTTGGGAATAAATATGTTTAAACCAAAGATCATAAACATTTGACATTCAACAGTTTGAATACATGAAAAAAATCGAAATGATCTTCAAGTCAGTTCCCGATCGTTTGTTATAGTTCGAAGTTGACCTTGACAATAAATATACTATTTTGGTTAACAGGGAAGTTGATCACATAAAAGTGATAACGAACTGTTTGCATAGAAATGACATATATCTTGCAAATGAAGTGTGCAAAATATATTTCAAAAATAACACATGGCACTGTTTCCTCCTGCTTTTAACACAGATTGCTCAGTGCATATGACACTTAAAGCAATAAAATAGCTTTTATATTATTTTAAGAAAATTTCAAGTGAAACTAGTTCGAAGGTTCTACGTGAAATGAGTCTAAGGTTATTGAAGAGAAAACACTTTAAAAGTTCAAAGCCCCTACGATATTGACCTTTGAACTATTGACACCATAAAGGTCATCTATTGACCAAGGTTTATGTCTCTTTGTAGTATGAAGGCGAAACGATAACATATTTTCATGTTTGCTCTTCTTATAAGGGGAGACCTTTTCCACACTTGTCGTCATCATATCCTGTGTTACATTATTATAAAACTTCACGGCTGAACTTGTGGCTGGGTCTTTACTCGGCAATGGCTAGTCTTTATACAGTTTCTCGGAGTGACTATTTGCATGCCGCTGTAATTGTAAGTTGTAATATCAGTGTTCAAACTGGTGCTTGTTATTTTCGCTGTGAAGTCTAATGTCATCTGCGAACAGAAAAAGACATTCCATCATTCGGGCCAATGGAATTACATGCCTTGTCTATCTAATGACTATAAATGCTGAAAATATGCACGTTTTTCAATATCAATACTCAGTACACCAAACTGCAATACACAGTACAAATATTACTTTGAAAACTCAAAACACAGTACACCATCGACGCTCATTTATCACCGATTTCTCCGTGATTTGAACATTTACAAAGCTGAAATTTTGCACATTTTTTCCTTGTATGTAACTAAATAAATCGTACGATTCAGATTTTCCCCACAATGCAAATAGGTTATGGTATAGGGACAAATATGTTTACGGCATGCATTTATCAAATGATAAACTTGTCATTTTATCACAAATTTTAGCATTTCTACTTAAGATTGACTCATTTTACGCTTGTGAGAGCATATACACAGTATCTAGTTATGAAAAGTAATGCTCTTTTCTTCTGTAGTAGTATAATACAATAGTAAATCGGGGTTTTACTTACCTTGTTGACGAAAAATAATCACGTTTTCGGAAAATACCTTATCACTTAATGGCAATATCCGGTGTACGCATCATCACCGTGTAAACCCCAGATTAAGAAAACTTAAATTTGTCACATGCACACTTGCAACAGGTTATCTTGTTACATTTACTATAGTGAATAGTTGAAGCCATGGATGTCTATGTTTTTGTAGTTGCCTTTTTGGTGCTGGTTTTGGCAGTTTCACTGTATTATAACTTTTCCCATACTAGGAGATTGACAACAAGAAAATGTCGTTAGAGAACAACACCTGACAGGAGTGTAAAGAAAGTTCAATTCAAGGAAGATGCTAAAATACAAAAGGACGAAACGGGCAAAAGAAAAGCTGCTTCTACACAAAAGTAACATATTATATAATTATTTCAGCAAGATTATTAAATATTTTTTTTACTTTTCATAATTGAAGGAAGGTAATGACTTTTTTTTCTATATCTTTATCTGAGGGTTTTCCCTGACGCACAAATCCTGCGTCATAGTCGCACTTTTCTGACAAATGACCCGTAAAAATAAATTCTGTGCGTCACAGTGGACGCAATTTCTTGAAAATCAAAATCAGGCCAAGTTTGTTTACAATGAGCGATTTTCTGAAAATGTACTTTCAGTTTCGTAATTATATGCAGACTGTGTCACCAATTTTCTATATTTGCGTCGATTACATTTCACAAATTTAATACCAAGTCTGATACTTTGACTGATTAACACTTTGTAACAGTTGTTATCGCTGCTCGCTACTACTACCAGTAGTACCAGTCTGCTGTTTACTAAAAAAAGATGGTCAAAATCAAAGCAAGCTGACGATGTTTATGACATCGTCGGCAGCAAGTACAGTAGGACCCAGTGGTTCAGATCGCCTGTCTCTACTATAATACTGCCTGGTAAAAAGTACTAAAACCTATTTTAGCACATATATAAATAAAGGCAGTGGCTACGATTACGGTACCGTAATCCTAGCCTCCGGTTCTAGGATTACGGAAGTTCCGTATTCCTAGACAACCCTATGAGGATAGGCTAGGATTACGGAAGTATTTTAAGAGGCATAAAGTATATGTTAGGACACGCATAAATGATGTTGTAAACTTACTTATTTCACTTAATTTTTCATGCCTGCCTTATTATTTCGTGTTTTCTATCCGCCATTTTGGGTTGGCGGCGCGTGGAAATATATTAGAAATATGAGTGTCAAAGTTAGATTAAAAAAAAGAAAAATCTATACTTTGAATTTTATGCTTTATAACCATATTGTATGTTATTAAATACCATTTGTGTTGACTTGATGAAAAGAATGCAGGTATATACGAAACATACACAATTCTATAATATTTCCGCGCACCGCCATTAAAATTATACTAACCCAAAACGGCCGATCGACAGCACGAAATATTTAGTGAAATTAAGTGAAATTCGTAAGTTTACAATGTCATTTATGCATGTCCTAACATAAATTTGATGCCTCTTAAAATACTTCCGTAATCCTAGCCTATTCTCATAGGGTTGTTTAGGAATACGGAACTCCCATAATCCTAGAACCGGAGGCTAGGATTACGGTACCGTAATCGTAGCCACTGCCATAAATAAAAGTCAAACATCAGCTGTTTTTATCATTTTATTCAGTGACAAATACGAGGAAAGACTTCAATCTGTATAATTACTAGTATAAGAAAAACAAAGTTTTATTCAAAATACTAATTTTAGTATCTCTGTATGACCCCCAAAATTTGAAAATGACCCCCACATGTGAAACACTGGGGGTCACAATGACCCTTATTTTCAAAAGCCAAGGGAAAACACTGGTAAATATAATCTGTTCGAAATGGATATTGGGAATAGTACTTACTTTAGTTAAGTCTCCATTTTCAACAAAATGCACAATAAAACCAACAGTATAGTTTATACTTACAAATTTAATATTGTTGTAAGCATTTTGAAAAGAACTTGACAATTAAAAGGAAACGGATTACAGATTGACATTGAATTGAACTGAAATAAAACATTTCTAATAAATGGATTCAAGATCGTCGTAGTTTTGCATGTAATTTGTATTTATTTTTATGCCAAAACGTTGTTAATACCACTCAGTAATAGTATTGTTCAATATATATATTATATAAAGCCTATATTGTTCAGGTTTATAAGTTTACAACATTTCGATATCGACCATTTAGACTATATACCAATAAAAGAAATTGTGCTTTGTTTCATATAAAATTCAGCTACTTCAGAACAATTTAGATACAGTTTCTAGATTTTCACTCCGTCTTAGACTTATTTTCCACAAGATATCCATACATTTGCTCCAAGAAAACGAAAAGAAAAAGGGGTGTTGAATAGTATGCAGTGAAATGCAAGTCAACTGAAGTCAGGTACCCTCATATTGCCGCATTTCAGAAAGCGGTCCGCAGAATAAACACCCTACTTTCGTTTTCAAGTAAACAACTCGAAAACATGCAAATATTAGCATGAAAAGTGTCTTATTTTATGTAAAATTCATTCCACGAATAAAATAGTGAGCATCTGGCTCCCGGTTTACGCGCAAATGCGCGAAAAATGGAAACATTGGGATCTATTAATTACGGACTTCTTTCGAAAGCACATTTCTGACCGAATTACTGCTATATAACCTATACATACATACAGGGACATTTTTGCTTAAATTAGAGATACACTATCAGTTTCTAATGTCAAATGATAACTGATATCGGCAAAGTTGTCTATTGCCAGCATTAAACCATTACACAAAGATAACACCAATGAGAGATAGTACGGGGGCCAATAGGGTCTACCATGCATCCCCCCTAGACTTTTTTTCATAGGTACCAAATTGTTCGGCAAGACCAACCCTTTCGAAATAAAAAATGTTCCGATGAAAAAACTCTTTCCCACTATATAAGATTTCACTGTTTCCATGGCAACCGTTCATTTATTTTTAGAAAATACGACCATATTGAGGATAATCAGTCATATCTTGGTCAGTTATAGAGATAAAACAATAAAAATGGTGTCAAAATGGAGCTAAGACATAAGCATTTTAAAAGCAGCATTTTTACGTGAATTAACTAATTTGCATATTCATGAATATTAATGAGAATGTTAAAATAATAACAAAATTTTGTTAAAGAAAAACATTTTCCAAGTTTCAAATCAATTTAAATGTACTAATCAGCTTTGTTCTTGTCTTAAAGTCTCTCAGTGTCTTGTAATATATTATTTTGTTACTTTTGTGGCACATTTGTTTTCTCAAAACTGGATGTGCTCAGCTAATTTGCATAAAATGAACCAGTGTAACAAACAACGAATAAAATTCTGAAACCCCTAAAACTGAATAAAATTATATAATTAATCGTTATCAATGAAAAACCAATTTTATGTGGTCTATAATGTTTTTAGACATAGAATTAACACTTTATTAAAGGAAGAATAAAAGTGTAACATACATCACACATGTTACGTTACCATTTCAACAACCTTGTTGTATTGCATCAATTATACAGAAAACATTCCATAAACATGGTTAAAATTAATTATTTTGTACTATAATAATACAATATACTTCTTTACTTGTCAGAGAGTGTGATATGTTTTCCGTAACACACTTTAGAATACGTTACCACAACCATTGCTTTTTAAAGATAATAAAAAAGAAGCTGAAGCCTAAATTGTCGCATACTGATTTATTTAAACTGTTAGCAGTTAGTTTTAAGAAGGTTTTCTTCTGCTATTTCAGAAATAGCCTAAATAAAATATAATGCACCATCCATGTAACTCTAATTCTAGATGGAATTTCAATTAAACATGCAATAATATCCATCTGTGCATCCATAATATCATGATCATACAGCTGATATTTTCATTCTTTCTGTTAGTAAAAGTAAGTCATATTTTATAAAAAATACTTTTTGAATTTTAGGAAAAGTAGCATTAAAAGAACATATACAAAACCAACCCTAGGATGAATCATAGGATCCTGAGTCAGATATCTGGATGAGGCATTTGCTCTCCGTGGCGATTAGATAAAGACATCGTGTCTAAAGTCAGCTTAGTAGAAGTAGACTTACACCCACCTGTGCAATACGGAGAATTTAGCTGTTGCATGCAGAGAACTGAGTAGTTCCAGTACAGAATCCATCAACACTTGTTAGGTTAACTGCTCAATACTACATGACTGAATTTCTTTTGCAAAGTTGTGCTAAACCAAAACTAATAAACAAAAGAAAATATGCTGGTATTTAAAGTAAAAACTTTAGATTTAAAACTAAAAGCAGCTGAACAAAATTGTTTTAGTGATACCAAATCAAGATATAAGAAATATGTAAAACTTTATACATATGAAATAAAAAGACTATTGTAGACATTTTGAAACATTTACAAGAATGACAGAATGTACAAAATATTTTTGGTATTCTAAATTGTACAGACAAGGCCTAAATCATATTATGTGTTGAAATATTCCTTGATATACCGTAACATTAAGAGAAACACTACTAAGAGTAATTGTGCATCAATCATAACAAAAAAAGTTTGATTATCAATTAAATTACATGTCAAAAGTTCAAACTGTAGCAAGAAACTCAAGAATATGACACAAATTGCTTCAGAATCAAAGTGTAATCAAATTTCATTAAAAATAAAGTGATTTTGAGAGCCTATGATCTTCTTTTGTCATTTTCTTTCTAATTCATGAATGATATGCTATAAAGCAAAATATTATTCATAACAGATAACCAGCAAGAGAGCAAATTTCATATGCTTTTTAAGGTAACATTAAAGTGAAAGCATCGTAAGTAACATCTTAATCAAGACGTGCAGAATTTGATTCCTGTAACACTACTGCCTCATAATTTATGCATTCCATATTTTTCAGACATTTCATCTGCTTTTAAGTTCAAATTTTAAGTAATCTATAAAATTTCACTATAACAGAACACTGTTTAAGCTAGAGCTAGGGGTTTGAGGTCAGTTTCACATTTCACTACATTTAACGAACAGACATAATCAAATCAAGTCAGCTATTATTTTGCTCGATTGTGTTGTTATGCTTCAAAAGGATAAGCTTAAAAAACAATTTGCTATTAGGCTTGCGTCAAGGGGAGGTAATGTCTCCTCTGCTCTTTGCAATGTTTGTTGAGGATTTAGAATTGCAATTACAGTCACCCGAAAACCCCGGCCTATGTGTAGATGATATAGCGTTGATTTTACTTCTCTTTGCCGATGATATGGTCATTTTAGGGAAGACCCCATCTGAATTACAGTCAAGTTCAGACCTTTTATACTTATATTGCAATAAATGGGGGTTGGAGGTTAACTCAGATATAAAAAAAATCATAGTGTTTAGAAAGCGAGGACGTGTATTATCAAATGAGTGTTGGACCTACAATGGCCATAACATTGAAAATGTAAATGACTTTAATTATCTGGGAACAGCGTTTAACTATACTGGCTCTTTTGCATTGAATCAAGAACATTTGTCAGGGACAGCCTTAAAAGCCTTAAATGTACTCTTAATAAAATGTAATAAGTTAAAATTAAAACCTAGAATTTTATGCCAGCTATTTGATGCTTTTGTTGGTGCTATACTAAACTACTCGTCAGAAATATGGGGTTATACAAAATCGAAAGTGATTGAAAGAATCCATCTAAAATTTTGTAAACGTATTTTAAATGTCAGAACTTCAACATGCAGCGTAGGTGTTTACGGCGAGCTAGGGAGATATCCTCTATATATAACAAGATACAATGTATGTAAGAATAATCAAATACTGGTGTAAATTATTACACTCAGATAATATCATATTGCAAAAAACATATGAACAAGGTTTAAGAGATTGTAAAAATGGCCATACTAACTGGGTTTCAAATGTAAAAAAGTTACTTAGTGAATTTGGATTTGCAGATGTATTTTTAAACTCTAATATAGTAGATGTAAAACTGTTTCCAAGTATCTTTAAGCAACGTGTCATTGATTGTTATACTCAAGAATGGAATGCTGCTGTAGCCAACAGTGCAGTACTTGATCATTGCAAACATTTTAAGCAAGATTTGTCTTATGAACCATATTTGGATATATTACCCTTTGATCTTAGAATGTACTACACACGATTACGGTTATCTGCACATTCTCTTAGAATACAGACTGGTCGTTATTCACGTAACAGAACTTCTAGAAATGAAAGATACTGCTTACACTGTAATTTGATAGATTTAGAGGACGAGTTTCACTTTTTATTTAAATGCCCGTCTTACGAAAACTTAAGGAGGAAATATATTAAAAGATATTTTTACCAAAGGCCTAGTATGTTTAAAATGATACAATTGTTTACAAACACTAAACATGCTGTTATAAAAATCTTAGCAAAGTATGTTAAAGCTGCTATGTCTGTAAGACTTTCACTGTTAATAAATAATTGATACTGTTGTTCATCCTCTATTCTTTGTACCTTTAACTGTGTTATACTGTATAAAAATGTTTTGTGTTTTTTTTTTGCAACAACCACTTCATCACGTGATACAAACTATTTATATTTATGAACTATTTGTATGACGATGTACTATGTACAAGTCTTAAATAACATTTCTGTTCTGTTCTGTTCTGTTCTTTAAAAGGATCTTCTTAAAGTCTAATGAAAAATGTTTTCAGACTCATTAGTGTCGTTCATATAGTACTCAGTATCTCTCTGTCAGTTTTAAATAGCAATTATGTGATTGTTTTCCTAACAATTTGGTTTTTATAGACTTAATATCATTCACATTCTTGACTGCTTTTTCCAATTTTATAAGTTTAAATCTAAAGATTACTTGAAATTTAATTTTGTTTTTTAGTTTTTGTTCAGTGCAGCTTTTCATATTTCATCAATAAGTCTTTCTGAAACTAAAAAACAATATTCTTTATTTCTTACGTAAATAACTGCATTGATGCACTTCACAATAACACAAAACGAGATAAATATTCCATTAAAACGATTTCCGTGAAAGGAAGCCCAAAATTGTAACCCTATTATCAGTGTATGAATGTTAGCAGGGATGTATAAATGTTTAATATATACAGAATATATACATAAAAATATATAATCAATGTAAAATGTAAGTATTGACAACAATTTTGAAACCATCAAATAAAAGAACAACATATTTAAGAAACAGATATTAGTATAATTAAACTGATAGATGCATTAATTTAAAATGGACATTGAATGTGTAATGAATGTTTTAGATAATGTCTTTGTTGACAAAAGTGAAGAAAGAATGTTAGAATTAATACTTTAAAGATTTAACAAATCCATGATATCATAATATTGAGATCAGATTTCTTCATATAAATTTCTAAATACAGCAAAGAACAGTGGTAATGTACTTTTAAGCGCCATTATGGAAAAAGATCTCATTGCTTGGAAAGTATGGAGCTGTACTATTTTGTAGAAGTATTTAACAACTTGATAACTAAATATTCCTCTACCATTTTCTGAGAAAATAACAATACAATAAAACAAGATTCCTGGAATTGTAACGTAACATGTGTTAAGTATGTTACAAACAGATTCCTCCTTCAAATAAGTATTTACATTATAATTTCGTGTGCTTCAGCTCAAAGAACACAAGTTTATTGATCACAGTTTAGTTCATCATGTTGTTCAGGTTTTGTTATATCTTGATTTCAGAGGTGTCTGTTTCAACATAAATTAATTTGCTAAATTTGCTAAAATACCTAATGTAGAAAAATTATTTACCTTCACAGTAATAAAATACTATTCTAGAAAACACTGAGAGACATTAAGACCAGATCAAAGCTGTCTGATCTATATTTTCTAAATAATTGATGTAAAAAACAAGGTTATTGAAATGGTAAGGTACATGTGTAAAGTATGTTACATACTGATTCCTTCTCCAAAAAGGTGTTCAAATTTCATTTCCAAACAATATAGCTCACATAATTGTTATTCCATTGATACCATTTAATTATATCATTTTATATAATTTTAGTGGTATCTTGTTTCCTGAGATGTTGGTTGTGGTTATGGTTAATATTATGCAAATTAGCTAAACATACCTATTTTGGAATAAAAAATGTTACTATCAGTGTTACAAAATACTATTTAAGAAAACACTTTCAGATCAGATCAAAACTGTCTGGTACATTTAAATTGATTTAAAACTTAAAAAATATAATTTTCTAATAAAATTTTGTCATTTTGTTACATTCTCATTAATATTCATGATATGAAAATTAGTTAATTAACATACAAATGTTGTTTTTAAAGGCCAATGTCATAGCTCCATTTTGACACCATTTTTATTGTTTTATCTCTATAACTGACCAAGATATGACTGATTATCCTCAATATGGTCATATTTTCCAAAAATGAATGGTTGCCATGGAAACAGTGAAATCTTATATAGTGGGAAATAGTTTTTTCGTGGGAACATTTTTTTATTTCGGGTTGGTCCTGCCGAACAATTTGGTACCTATGGAAAAAAAGTCTAGTGGGGATGCATGGTAGACCCTAATGGCCCCCTACCTATATCTTTGACATAAAACAAATTAGAAAATGGGACACAAAAATAAGAAATTGGGACAAAGAATATTACAATATTAATTAACCATTGTATCAATGTAATTTAAATGCAAGAATAAGTTTTTTAAATGAATAGATTTTTTACTTAAATACCCTTCCATAAATAAACATATAATAAAATTATGACCAAATAAGATATTATTTGAATGAGGAAATTACACTACTTTTGTAGAAATGTTGGTTTACCCTCGTCGATACTGTAAACAAGCGCCGTAAACAAGGCTGTAAAACTCCACTTGCGGTTCCCGGTGTTAGGGTGTTTTACTTGAGCTACGTGATCCAACTCGACTCAACTCTATCAGGGGAATAAACGCTCGAGGACGCCCATGGATTTTGCAAGGTCGGATCACATGCGGCGCATGCGCGCCTCGGGAGAACACTTCTGGCAGAATCCACTAGAGCCGAATACTTAGGACCCTATTGTTCCACATACAGGGACACATACCTTATATTTCAAAGCCGATCAGGAGACTTCAACTTGTCAGAAACAGCAGGCCAAATTTTAAAACAATTTTACACGAACGTTTCTTCGATATTTACAGGTTTGACTGTCTACCGTAGTTGTTCAAATTGTTGCCCTAGGTTCAAATATGGCCATGCCCATCTATATATATACGCTAATATGAAAGAAACTTTACAGATCTTCTTTTCTGAATCCACAATAGGTAGAGCCTTGATATTTATATAAACCTAACTGTGTACTTGTACAATTATGTTATACAAACACACTTAAAGCCTTTTACACAGGTCAGCTTTAGGGTCAATGACCCTCTTGTATGAAACAAAGCAGGATTTTAATTACTGACCTTCAACCTATATAGGAATTTCAGGTATTATGTTGCTAAGAATATACGATGATATCAGAACTACATATGTCACTAACAAATCTCTTTCATTTTTGCATGTTGACATAATTACCTCAACCCACTTTTCCAATAAAAAACGCAATTAAAGCTACAAAAAAATCTACAGCTAAGATTTTAATCATATTTTGTGCTGCTTTAATGACAAACAAATATGCTTTAAAATAGAGAAAACGTGTTTGGGGGTCACTGTGCATCTAAGAGATATATTTCGAGAAAACCTGCGTGTAAAAAAAGTGATTTTTTGTAGTATTAATTCTTTTTGTTTCAATGATATTTTTAGACAATATTAAGTGCTATGTTGAAAAAATACAAAGAAAATCATTTCAAAATAGCGGTGATACTGACAAAAACCTCTCGTATATACTTCAATAAACCATCTTTAAATAATGTATTAAATGAGACGTTTCTGTCTTTCATCAAACTATGTTACTTGTAAGTTTAAATATTGTGGGTGAATATAAACAAGTTAAACTTTTGATCCTGTAACACAAACACATTGGTTGGATTTAGATCAATAGTTTGTACGTAGCTGTGTAAATGTATATGCGTTCGTTTAATAAAAAAGAGAATATTAGGTTGCTATTATCATGTAAGTCGAAAAAAAATATAGGAGCCGAGGCTTTTAGCCGACACTTTTATCTTTTCGTTGGTTAGCCTACAAAAATTAAATTTATAAGGACATACATACCTTCTAATTCTAATTCCGTTTTGATAATCAAAGCACTGAGAGGACTGATGTGGGCAGCGGTTGACAGCTTCTGATAATGGACATGAACAGTTAGCTTAAGTTTGGTGTTCTAGTTAAACTACTTTTGATTAATAAGCATTTTCAACCTTTCTTTTACCAAATCAAGGGGTGAAACTTTGCTTTTACTCTGTCAAAGGGGATAAAATAATAAATGGGCAAAGCTCGTGTGCTTATTGAAAATTTTGTGAAGTTTGGTTAATTTTGCTAAAAATCTTTTTTGAATAATAAGCACTTTTTTTCAACAAATAAATGGGAAACATCCTGCTTCTACTGTAACATGGGGAATAACAACAAAGATCATGGACTAATTGATAATTATGTGTTGTTTGGAGGTTCTAGTTATAACAAGAGCTTGTAGAACACTTGCATGAATTAACTGATAAGGAACAGAAATTTTTTGGTCACTGCTTACTGGACATTTAACTTATTGATCTTAAATCAATAATCATGGGTCATTTACCAGTCTTAAATGACCCCCGTATCAAATGCGATCTTAGACCAAATCATAATCTAGTTTTCTGGCAAAAAAGTTCCATTGTCAATGTGATATTGACCCTTGACCTACTGAGCTCAAAACCAATAGGGGCCATTTGCTGGTCATGTCAAATCTCCCGATCTCATGATCCTAGGCCCAAGCGTTCTCCAGTTATTATCCGGAAAGTGATATGTCTACAGGCCGACCAACATCCATCATCCAACATTAATATTTACAATATACCCCTCCTCCTTTGAATGAGGGCAACTAAATTTCAAATTAGAAGATGCCCATGTCTCCCTAGTCCCGAATGCATAGTCGTAATAGGCAAGAAGTCAATAGAGGATGGGAGCGAAAGACAAAGAGACACTTATATTTGGCTGCAATAGAGATCATCTACTTGGCATGTCCAATCACCCTATGAAGTTACAAAATTCTGGATCAAATGGTTCTCAAGTAAACCGTGTTCAATGTTCAGGCCCCTGTGACCTTGATCTTTGATCGAGTGAGTCCAAAATCAACAGGGGTCATATACTCTGCATGTCAAATATTCCTATGTAGGTTCATCATTCTGGTTCAACTGATTCTCAAGTTATTGATCCAGAAAGAGTTTTTCCATCTTCATGCCTCTGTGGCCTTTCCCTTAAGTCAAGTGACCCCAGAACATTAAGGGTCATCGACTTTGTAATTCCTATCTACGTGATTGAAGGTTCTGGGTCAAATGATTCTAAAGTTATTGGTTGGAGACCGTTTTCAAAGTTCTGGTTCCTGTAACCTTAACTTTTGATCAGGTGATTAAAAATCAATAGGGGTCACCTACCCAACATCCTATGAAGTTTCAATATTCTGGGTCAACTAGTCATCAAGTTATTGATCAGAAACGGGTTTCTATGTTCAGGCCCCTGTGACATTTGACATTGACAGGTGATGTTTTTTTTCAAATGAGATCTCATCTTGGTAATAGCAGACTATGAATATATTGTACATAAATTACATAGATAAAAGACACTTCAGAATAGTTCTTAAACTAAGAGCAACCTTAAAAGAATATTTACAATGAAATTAAATGTTTCGTTCAATTTTAAAACAACCAAAACAACTACTGTTATCTCAAATATCAGCACACATCATGATCTTCGGGTTGCATTCAGTTATTTTCAGCTGTAGATTAATATAATCCCAAACAAACAAAAAGCCCAATAAACACTGTCAATAAACGCCACTAAAACCATGATCCGCAAGCGAGTTGTTAATCCAATAAACAACATCAAAACCATGTTCCAATTTCACAAGCAAGTGAGCTAATGGATCGCTAATTAACATAAATGTGTCATTTAACAACACGCTAATGGAGCGCACAATAGATCGCTCAATGGAACGCATAATAGATCATATAATGGAATGCATAATAGATCATATAATGGATCGTATAATGGATAGCTTAATGGAACGCATATATAATAGATCGCTTAATAGATCACTCAATAGAATGCGTTTCATCAAACTGATACATTCCTAACTACAGGCTGCATTTAATTGAAACCTGATGTATTCAGTTTTGGCAAATTGTTTATGTGACTGGGTATAGCCTGGATTTGCAGAGATATGCAGTAACTGTTGAAAAGGTATTTCTGTTAAAATGATTCAAATATTAATTTTTGATCCATTTAATAGAACACGTTCCGTTAGCGATCCATTGCAACCATTTCTTGATTGTTTCAATAGATCACTAATGGAACGCACTAACAAACACCAAAAAAGCGGTTTTGATAGTGTTTATAAGGTGCTTTTATAGTGTTTATTAGAAAAAAAAATTGTTTGGGATATGCCTCATAATCATGACAATATGCATGTTTTAGTGTTGTTAAATTTCTGGTCCTTTGGGTACATGGAGTCCATTCAACATGTGTGTAATAGAGTTCTGCTTAAGCCGGCGCTGGGGGAGGGGGGCGGCACATTTCTGAATCAAACCGAGTCTGTTATTAGTCTTCTTGGTTGCATTCTATGCTTCCAAAGGATCTTTTTACGAATATTATTGTTCAAATTCAAATATTGAAAACTGAAATTTTAACTTAGTTTGAATGATCTCAAATGATAACATTGCAGTCTTCCGAATTCCGCTATTGTATAATTATCCGAGAAGAGATCGTACGCCAGAACGTGAATATTTGGGGACGAAAACATCGCAAACCTAGCGGCGATTAAAAGGCGAATTTGTTATAAAAATGTTTCTTTCGAATTAATTATACCATTTAATGATATGTCAATCACAAACACCAGCTAGAATGTAATATTAAATCAAACTGAAGTACATACGTTCGTATTTTCGGGAAACAGGTACGAATTTTTCGCCCCCTCCGTTACGGCTGCAATTATTTTCCTAAGTCGTGCAAATAAAAAATATTTACGTAAATATTATGAAAGGATCGTATCTTTCTCTGTTGATTTCATGCAATATATTTTTCCATAAACCCATTTTTATGCTACAAAGTTCAACGGATACACGGGTGCAATTTTATCCGCAAATAGAACGCACGCCGTGCTAGTTATATGTGACCAAAACAAGATCTTTGGTGTTGTTATAATAATAAAATTTCGATTAGCTTTTCTAGCAGGAACTGAGTTTTAATTTAAAATGTTCACAAAAGACTCAACTTGGTTTTAATACCGATTATAGATCTACACGGATGGTGCTGAATATACTATAGTATTTTTGTAGGTTATTTACAGTTTATTTTGGTCACATGATGAAGAATTGTTTTGGTCATGTGATCAAAGCAAGCATGCTCATTTTCATACGCGTAGTTTTTGTTATAAAGTATAGATTACGACAAATTTGTACTTAAGCAGAGCATTTTTGATAAAGTTGAACCTCAGAAGCTTTCTGAAAATTAAACATTCTTGAATTACGTAAATTTATGGAGGACATGGAACTACTTGTTCTTCGGTTTCGGATAAGAATTTTGACCGTAAATTTGTGGTATGGTAAATCTGGGGCCACGCTTCGCTGCCCACAAAAGTGTGCTGCTGAACATAATTAAATAATTTCAATTTCCTGCCAAGTGAACTTTTATTTGAAGTTCAGTTGCAAGTCTACGGAATCCTGTTTGGACCATGTCGTATGTCGTATGTCGTCTGTCGTATGTCGTCTGTCGTATGTCGTCCGTCGTCCGTCGCGCTTTGAGGTCGACGGACGACAATGCGACACGACATTGCGACAATGCGACACAACACACGACAATGCGACGCGACATCGCGAGAATGCGACATGACACACGATAATTTCTTTTAATAAGTAGTTGGAAATATTGCTGAACTTTGCCATTTTTGGCTTAAAATAAGGAAAAAGTGCTTATAAAATACTTATTTTAGGTAAATACCGGCAGATAGAAAATGACAAAATCTGGAAGTTTGTGACAGGAAAAAAAAACATACGTAATTTAGGATAAAAGCTGTATTTCATAAACTTCAAATAATTATGCAATGTTCCAAACACAAGATGTTTTATGAAATAACTTGTTTCAATTAAATCTAAACATTGTCTAAACAGATATATAGTTTGAATATTTTTACCGCCAACAGTTTCTTCGGGGGACCGTCTCAAAATATACCATTTTTCGTGAAAATATGCATACTTCTTCATATATTAGATAGAGGGATAGGCCTTGTCAGAGGAGTCATATCTTCATAACCTGATATCCGATTTCAATAAATGATACATTGTTGCACAGTACACGCCAGTAGCTAGATCAAGCAGGCCAAATCGGGTTCAAACCCGATCGGCTAGGGGTCAAGGTCATAGGTCAAAGTCCGGTGATATTCTCATAATATGAACTTTTCAGAGCAGTCAAGGCAGTCCTGCAAACTTAAGCACTATCTTCACCGAGTCCAACGACACCATTGGTGCAATTCTCACGGCTCCCCGGGTCGGGTCAGCTTAGTCTTAGCCAGGACCCTAACGCATAAAACAAGTTTGGTCATTTCCTGATACCTGTCCTGAACTCTTATGGCATCATGTGGATTTGTAAGTAGCTTAAATGTAAAGCTAAGACATCTACAAACATATTCATATATGTTATATGTAGGTACCTGGGGTGTAGAGACTCAAACAAGGGTCAAAATCTTACATAGTGCCATAACCAACTGAAATTCAGTTTACTCACGCTGAAGTCGTGAGTAAATCAATTATTATCTTATCTTCATTATCATACCACAGAAACAAATCAACAAACATCAAATAGGTTTAGGCTATTGTATTGACAGCTTACATCGTTACAATACTCGCGGAATAAATGCAACATTTCAATAATGTTCTGTAATTATTCCCTGTATCCTTGGTGCCTAGGTTCTGTGTCTGAAACGAGACTAAAAGCAATTGAATTTCAAATTATCAAAAATATAATACATGTACTTCCCAATATCGTAACATGAAATAGACTTTGTACTTCGGATTAATATATAATAATTATATGAGAAATAATGGTAATCTTAACATGATTATGTTACGATAGAAAAACTCATGGATGATGTGAGTAACAGTCATAAGTTTGAACCTGTTGTCAAGGCCTGTTTACGACAACAACCTATGTACTATAACCAACTCTTATATTATGTCTTATATGAAAGTCTGTATACAACGACCAACTGTATACTATAACCGTAGCTATATTACGAACACATGCATTTATCATTACCTGTATATTACGTCCATCTGTAAACTATGGTCACAAGTATACTAAGACCACCTGCATATTATGATCACCTGTATAGTAAGACCACCTGCACAATATGACCACTTGTATACTTCAATTATCTGCATATTATGGCTCCCACCTACATAATATGACCATCTGTCCCAGACCCAAAAAAGGGTGGGAGGGTTGGCCATAGTGTACACGTTAGCTGTCAATATTCTAAGCCTCAAGTGGCGAATACACGACTGCACAATCTTTTATACCATGACATATAACACGTGAACATCATGAATTATTCCCGCTCAGCCAAATCAACCACTACCGTATTTACCAAAACAACAAGTACCGTATAAATGATAATTACGAATCGATAACAATTACATTTAAATTACATTAACGTACCTTCTTGTATTACCTCCTCTGACACCTATGGCTATCTATCTATCTATTTATACTGCCAGGCCCTCTTTCCGAGTATTATACATGCAGGTGCGCAGAAATGTACAGGAGGGTAAAAGCAATACTAATTTATTTGTGAAGTGTTGAAAAATCAAGACGACAGTGTTATTATAAAGAAGATTATAAACAGTTAAAGGAGATTAAAAACAGCATTCTTCACGTTATATCGCGTGAGAACATTTGGTCACTCCCTGTCTGAATTGTTCCAGGGTAGGGACCTGCACAACCTCGGCTGGAAGAGAGTTCCATAGAACTATAGTAGCTGGAAAGAAAGAGAATTTGTAATAAGTACAGGATGTACTGATCTGCTTGTAAGACAAGGATGCATGTGTATTGTGAAGCGGGAAGGGGGTATAACATAAGGGGGCATGGGCACTGCAACTAGTCCATTCACAATTTTGTAGAACATTAATAACCTGGCATCTGATCTTCTGTGTTCAAGCGAACGCCAGCCCAGTTTATTTAGCATTTGCGAGACACTGCTGTATGTGGAGTAATCGTTTGAAACCAATCGTGCGGCCCTGCGCTTAACCATTTCAAATTTATGAATGTTTTGTTTGGTATATGGACTCCAAACAGAGCTGGGGTATTCAAGTTGGGGTCTGACTAGAGTTTTGTAAGCAAACTCTTTTACTTTTGGGTTATTAGTGGGGATGTTCCTTTTCAGGGAGTTAAGAGTTTGACTTGATTTGAAGGTGACCTGGTTAACATGTCGGTTCCAGTTAAGGTCTGAGGAGATAGTGACTTCAAGGTATTTGGTATCTCTTACTGTTTCAAGGATTTGGCCATGGATAGAGAATTTGGACCAAAATGGGGTTTTTTACTTAGTGATATTAATCACTGTGCATTTTGATGTGTTAAACTCCATGTCCCATTTGCTCTCCCAGATCTGTAACCTGTAAAGGTCTCGTTGAATGATACTTTCATGGGAAGTGTTTTTGACGGTGATGTAAACAGCAGTGTCGTCAGCAAATAACCGGACCTGTGAAGCTAAATTTTCTGGCAGGTCATTTATTTAGAGTAAGAAGAGAAGAGGGTCTAAAACAGAACCTTGGGGTACTCCGAATGTTACTGGGACTTCGTCAGAAGTTTCCCCATCAACTAAAACTGACTGGCGCCGGCCTATCAGGAAGGATTTGATCCATTGCAAGTGTTGCCCTGGACGCCATGTTGGTGAAGTTTAAAGAGAAGTTTCAGATGGTTGACCTTATCGAACGCTTTCGAGAAATCTAACAGTACTAAATCTGTTTGGTGCCCTTGGATTAGGTTTTTTGACAGATCTTCAACTAGTTCTAGGAGCTATTTTCGCGTGACCTTTTTTCCCTAAAACCGTGCTGTAAGTCATAAAGAATATTGTTGATCTGGAAGTGCTTAGTATTATTGGATGCAACAGTATATGTTCTAATAGTTTACAGAGAACACATGTCAAAGAAAATTGCCGATAGTTGGCTCGGTTACCTTTATCCCCCTTTATAAAAAGAGGAGTGACGATTGCTTTAGACCATTCAGCTGGCAAGGTACCAATGTCAAGGGACATTTGAAATAACTTGGTAACTAGTCGCGCAATTTGGACACACATATTTATAAGGACAGTTGGTTTTAAACCATCTGGGCCACAGGCTTTGTCAGTTTTAAGGGTTGACAAAAAAAATTGGACACCTTTAACATCAACAGTGACTTTTGACATTATTGGGTATTTACACCTTAGGCTTTGAGGTAGAGCATTGCTAAGGAGGGATTGTACTTTCATTTTGCATTTTTAGAGGTGACATTTGTGTAAATACTGAAACTGGCGATCTAATACATCTGCTTTGACCTTACTATCAGTATAGAGTTCACCATTCCCTTACAGTGGAGAATACCCTGCGAGTCCTGTTTTGCAATTTTTGTAAGGGAGAATTATTTCTTACGGGAAAAGTGTTGACCTGTTAGAGGGTTATCTAAATCTGTATGACCAGTTTTGGATTCCAGGATATGTTCTATGTAATCATTATATGCCTGTTTGATGTTTCTACGGACTTGATTTCTGAAGTTGTAATAGTGTTGCTTGACCTTAATTTAAACTAGTATTCTTTTTAAGTTTTTGATATAACCTGTTTCTTTTTTCTTATTTGGCGTTTTATGCGCTTTGGGTAATCCAGGGAAGGGTTGGCTTCGAACCTATTCTTTTAGTTGGGATGCATAGTTCCATACCTTCATGAAGGACTTCCTGAAATTCTGACCATAAGTCCTTTACTGACTTTGTGTTGTAACCTGTGAATAAGGATGGGGCTTTAGATTCAATAAATTTCTGAAACTTGAGCCGATCTGCTTTTCGGTATAAAGGGACTATTCTGGGTTTTTGTTTGTTTAACCTAGGTTTCACATCCGATGACAGGTGTATGATTTTATGATCAGAGATGCAATATATGGTAATAATGCTCCTAACCAAAGTGGGATTTGAAGTAAGGAATAAATCCAGGGTGTTATCTAACCTAGTTGGTAAGCTTACCATTTGATGTAGAGAAAAATCATTTATTATGGCAGTAAATTCATCATAAATTTTGGGGTGTGAGCATCCTGCTTTTAGAGTTGGAGTGCCCTCGGTGTCCCATGATATTTTAGGAAAATTAAAATCACCGGAGAGCAAAGTTTTACCTTTTATTTTCCTTACCATTTCAAGTGACCTACGAATTTCATTTATGCTATTTTCATCATATTCATGGGGCCTGTAATAGGAAGCAAGGTAGACGAGCTGGGAAGCAAACACGTCTAATTTTAACCAAAGTATTTCGCAATTTATGTTTAACCTTTCCATTTCTGGACAACAATGGAGTTTTTGACAAGGATGAAAATGCCCCCACCTGTTTTACCTGAGCTCCTATCTTGTCTGTATGGGGTATAACCTAAAGCTTGGGGAAATATTGCATTGTCTTTATAATTAGGCGTTAATCAAGACTCAAATTTGAAGAAGAGCCTGAAATTCTAATTTTCTATTGACAATGGACTGACAGTTGACAGTTAGGGTTTTCAGACAGGACATATAGTTTTGACTGTGACTCAATGCAGACTTGGAGCGCCGGTATAAACTACAGACTCCGGTATATACCGGATTAACTAAATTTGAACGAAAAATACCTTAAATGTATATATTTTGTAACCATGGTGATACTAACCCTAACCTTTAGTCAGTATTTTATGCATATTGTACACTAAATGCATGCGGACATGCAAAAATATACATATTTTTGCCGTGCGCTACAGTTGATAAACACTTTCGGGCATGCGCAGAAGACCGCTCCAAGTCTGCAATGAGTTACATCGTATAGTTTTTGGTGTTTCTACTTATGGACTGCCTGATTGGAGGGTTAGAATCGGTCTCGGAATCTGAATCAGTGAGGAGCGAAAAGCTGTTATTTGATGCAAATGATGATAGGGCTGTATTACTAGAACTGGAAAAGTTTGTAGAGTTGCAGTTTGTGCAACACCATGTGAAGGACTGGTTGCAGCTAGCTAATTCAGTATACTGGTCTTGACTTATTGGTTAATAGTGTATGTGGAACCATAGGTTGCAAGAGTCACATAAGATAGCTGGGTCTAAAACCACAAGAGCCACAGGGGTAATCTTGGCCTGGGTACATTTCTGTATCAGCTGAGAGTGATAACAGCAATACAAAAAGATACCTTTTTGTAACCTTCTGGGCATCATGCTTTTTCATTTTAAACATTAAATAGCCTACGTGCATTTTTATGGCTATGAAATCTTTTTGGGTGTTGACAAGGCCTGGGGGTTCATGTGTTATGGTCTAAAGGATATTTTCCATTACCAAAACTTACAATACAAAGGGAAAATAGTGTCGTGTACAGCAAAACGGAAGTAAACATTCTTACTTTCGGTGAGTACTATGAAAAATTTCAAGGTCAAGGACGAATGGCGGGAAAGCTACTTTCACGAAAAAAACTATTAACTGATGAATGCTACAGGTTCCTATCAATGTATGAATGAAACTACGGCTAAATAATATTTTATAAACCAAAATTTCTGTTCGTCGACTCAATACGTCCGTGAAAAATCTGGTTTTTAATTTTTTATAAGAGGAGAGCAGAAATCAGCTGCGAGTTGCACGACGCATGCGCAACATCCATGGCTCACCCAGGTTTTTGAACATGGACTTAATTTGTAACCAGGACCCTTACCTAGTCGACCATGTATACAGGTGGTAAAGGTTTAGGTCAAAAGGGATACAACTGGGTCGAAAACCTCCCAGACATGGTAAAAAAAAAAGCCGTTTCGAACCCAACCTGGTAGCCGTGTCATTTTGTCATTTATTAAAATCGGTTATCAGGTTATGAAGATATGACTCCTCTGACAAGGCCTATCCGAATATTTAATATATGAAGAAGCATGCATATTTTCACGAAAAATGGTACATTTTGAGACGGTCCCCTGACGAAACTTTTGGAGGTAAAATGTATATAAATTACATATCTGTTTAGACAAAGTCAAGATTTAATTTATGAAAAGTTATTTCATAAAAAATGTTTTGTGTTTGGAACTTTCTACAATTATTTGAAGGTAATGAAAAACTCGGACTACGGAAATACAGCTTTTATCCTAAATTGCATACAGACGGACGAACAGATGTCGTTTTTTTTTTTTTTGTTTTTTGTTTTTTTGTTGTTGTTTTTGTTCGCGACAATGCGACACGACACACGACAATGCAACGCGACATTGCCGCGACATCGTTTCGCATTATTGCGATGTCTTGTCGCATTGTCGTGCGTCGACTTCAAAGCCCGACTGACGACATACGACATGGTCCAAACAGGATTCGGTAGATACCTATTCTCACCAAGCAACATCTCTATAGAGGCTATAAAGCTGCTAGATAAAAAAAACGGCGATCCGATTTAATAACATTGCATTCCTGGTACAATAATGCAGACATTAAAAAATCCTGCATAGACGCTATGGATGAGTCATCTTCAGTTGCCCTGAGCGACCGTTATATCAAAAAATATTGTGGTAATTGCAAACAGCAATGGCGGTCTCGCGTACCTATTAAAAGCTCGTTTATATAAATGTATATTAGTAGTTGTACTCAAAAAAACAGATAGCATCATTTTGAAAAAGTCAAAAAGAAAGTACGGCAACATTTTTGTCACTGACCTAATGAAGCAATTTATTATAGCCATACAGTTTATCCTTTATTTCGCATGGAGGTAGGTTCATTATATAAAATAAAAGATAAGACAGAATATTCCATGGATTAATGGTATTGTTTCTGTTAAGCAGGTGCGCTAGTTAGGTGCTAGGTAGCTGGAACGGTATTGCACATTTCTTCACCTCATCTGAGCAGACTCCTTAATATTACTTCGTTGGTTTCTATCTGTGTCCTGGTTCCGGATTTTTTAGAAGAGTACATACTTGTATATTTTAGAAGAACACCTACATGTATATGGACATCACTTTTTCCTTTACCTATTTTTCATGAAAGTTCTTTCATAAACTAACGAAAAAAAATGAAAAGAAAATAAACGGTTGAATAGTTCCTAGTGAAATGCAAGTCATTTCGGGTCTGCTAGACTTAAAATGGCTCATATTTGCTCTTGTCCACACAATAAGTTCGCTCTGCAAAACTTTCTCTGTGGTATGTATAAACGTGAAAACCGTCTCATTACATGCAGAATGTATTCTTGCAGTGAAAAGGTGTGGTTAAAGCACTCGTTCTAAACGAATTTGCGCAAAAATGGGAAAATTAGGATTTATTTACTTTGGACTTCTTTCGAAGCACATTTTCGGCAGAATAACTGATCCTATTCTTATTGAAACCTATGTTTTGGTTACCTCCCTTTATGACACTGACTAAATACGTCAATGGGTAATATTGAAAGAAGCGTTTTTCTAACTGTTTAATTATGCATATTGTTTATTTGGACAGCTGCTTTATCTTATTATGATGTAAGATTAACAATATTATGGGATATTAAGAGAATAATGTGATCCTCACTTGTCATACAAATGACGAAAGAATGTTTTATTCCAGTGACTTCGGCTCTTCAGTCAAAGCATTTCAGGGAAACTATGAATTGGGAAGTGAGGAATTTAACCTATCTGAAGATGAAATGGATGCTGAGGAAGATGACTACGAACACCAAACGCAGGTACTAAACGAGGAAATTTGGAGCCAGGACATACGAGATGAAAATGAGTATAATGTAAGTCCTTGCTATGTACAACAGAAACAATATAGATTTGTCAACATTTCTTATCAATTATACCCAATATCTTTGGAAGAATACGCCTTTTCCTTGTGCGTAATAAGCGTCCACATAACTTGCCCGAACCGCAACGTGTTGCACATCAGTACAAATATGAGCAGTATTGTTTTTTTTAATTCCAAAATCTACCTTTAAATGGATACAAATGCATATTTCTGGGCAAGCTGATGGACTGTAACGATTCCTGATTGAGGCATTGCCTTATTTCATATTAAAGGTAATCAAACCGTCTAGTAAGCTAAAAGGGTGGAGCGCAAAATTATAATTTGAGACAGATTCCTGTTTCGTAATGATTTAAAGGAGTCGGAAGATTGAATGTCTGAAATATTCCGTCACCAACTCTGACGTTTCCTGCTGATAACTAATTCAGTATAGTAGTCGCAACTTGACCGCGATGGTTGGCCTTTTGGCTGATTATTCATATCGATTATTTCATTGTAGAAATAAGGGGTGTAGCCGTATATCTAATTAGTGTGTTAAAATATGTACTTACAATGGATCAGTTAAAACTTTCCAATACGCACATTTATTTTCATTTTCTCGTGCATCTCGTGTTTTTTTTCAACAAAAATTTCTCGACAATACTTATAAAAACTTAGAAGCGTTACCGTACAAGCGTTTTACGTACACTCCTTTTCAGTAGTAGGTTTTGCCTCATTGCGTATTTTAATACAAAGGTCAACCATCGGGGTCAAGTTGCGTCCACTATACTTATAAAGAATGTGGGATCACAAGGTAGGGAAAAGTGCGGTTATATAACTGAAAAACCGTTGAAAAGTTGGCCAAATAATCATTTGATATTGCCGGTGCAATTTGTGTAAGGCCATAAAGCGATTCAGATGGAAATAGCGTTTTTGTAGTTCTTTTTTGTTGTTGTTGTTGTTGCTGCTGTTGTTTTTAAGGATAGCTCTGATAACATTAGAATTAGTTGAAATTGTTATAGTTTACATTCTTCATATATAAGCGGCTACATTTCTTGTAAAATCTTCATAAAGCTTTATGCGGGTACGAGATTTAGCACAAGTTTGGATAATGTGCAAACTTGCTCCACCACGGGCTTTACGGCCCTTGAATTATTCAAAATAGTCATATCTAACAGTGGATATTTTTAACTCCAGTGGGCATATTTTTCTGTCTGTGATCAAAGTGTTTATCTTCTAAGTCTGATGCCAGTGGTTAGACAATGTTATGGTAAATACATAAATACTCTTAAATTAGATGAAATGTTCTGAAGTTTACAGAGTGAAATTAAGTATGTTTTAAACTGCTAGTAATGGTGCCACATGAGAAGGTGTGGTCGTGATAAGGGGGCCTCAAACCCACTTCCTTAACGTTACAGTGATTTAGGAGTGTTCACACATGAGTGGAAAAAAAAACTAATGACATATATAATTCAATAAATTTGGTTAGAAAAGTCTGCATATAGCATGCCTTTGCTACATTAACAATTTATAGTGATGGATAGCAGTGTTCTTAGACCGTGTCTGGGACCGACCTTCGGCCCCATTCCCCGACAGAAAAGTATGTTTTTTCTCCCTATTTCTGAAAAAAAATCCCCTGCTTTTATCACGACACAATTGTTCCCCTATTTTAGTTGTTACGGCCCCGCCACCACTCCCCCAAAGCGGATAGGCCGAAGAAAGAAGAGTTAAGTACATTAACAATTAGAAACTACGCGTATACATACGTAACATGCACATAAATTGACATAGATAATGTCTTCTATCTGTATTATTTCATGTTGATATGTCGTGCATCATTGAAATTTTGTTTGAAATAATTTGAAAACGTATTAACAAAAGTATCATTTTACGTACGTTTCAGATTTTTCGATCATTTGTAAACGAGGACCAACTGACAAAACACATGCAAGAATTTGGTATATTTAAAGGGCTTTGCCATTACGTCGCAGATAACGTTGAAGACTGGAAAGAGAAGTACGTGAAAATCGCAATCGCAGGGAATTCGGGCACTGGTAAATCAAGTTTGATTAATACTTTGAGAGGCATGAGACCAGGCGATAAAGGCGCTGCGAAAGTTGGTGTAACTGAAACAACTACAGAAGCAGTTTCTTACCGTTTCCCAAATAATGACAGAATCCGCATATTCGATCTCCCCGGAATGGGAACAATACATTTTCCAAGACAAAACTACATGGAGGATATGAAAGTTTCGACGTACGACGCTTTTATTATTGTTACATCAGAAAGAATAACAGAGAATGATGTATGGTTTACCAAAGAAATTATGTCTAAGAATAGGCACGTATGTTTTGTTCGCACAAAAATCGATACGGAGCTTGCAAATGAGAAGAAAGACAACCCAAAAGGGTTCGTAAAGGAAAAATGTTTGGCTGAGATGAGGAATGAAATAATTACTACACTTAAAAAAGAACTAGGTCCTGAAAAATTATGTGGAATCTATCTACTGAGTTCCCGTGACAAAGACCGATATGATTTTCCAAAACTTACGGATGCACTACAGAGTCACCTTAACATTTTAGGACGTGCTATACGAAAATTTCTTGGGGAACATATAAAGTTAGTCATCGATGAAAAGAGGGAGCTAAATAAAGGAGGATTCCTTCCCCAAAAAATCTGGCAATTCATGTCTGGCTTTTCAGTGCCACATACGCACAAATTGTCCAGGGATATGGAGAAAATACGTCTTATTTGTCTCAGAGAATTCTGTTTAGACAACATGTCACTAGAACTAGTGTCTAACGAAACTGGCATTTCGGTGGACGATCTAAAGGCCAAATTAAGAACTTTCAAACAGGATGAAGACAAAGCAAAGAAAAGTGGGTTTCAACGTGTAGCATATGTGATGCGCTATTACCATGCTATGCAACGTAATTTGGCGAATATGTGTGATGACATGGCATCAGATGAAATGTGTCTTGTTAATCTAAAACTAGATAGAGTTGAAGAGGAATTAAGTCCGTTGTTAAGCAAATGAGTCACAACATATGATATTTGAATCTGCAGTAAAAACAGATAAAGTAAATGTTATTTACCCCAGAGAGGACTACTCACTTATAAAACATCTTATTTTATCATTCTAAAATACAATTTTTACCCAGTGTAGAATTTGTTTATTTCCTGATAAAAGATAAAAGAAAATAATTTTCAAAAATAGCCAGGGAATGATAAATGATATTATAAACTTTCCGATAATCTGGGTGTTTAGTTTAAGCATATTTTATTGCCAATATATACATATATAAACAGATAACTACGTCAATTGTACATATAATAGGCAAAAGGGTCGACCCACAAGTTCTCGCAACATTAGTAACGGGTCTTCCCTAATGCAAATATTTACATATTTAATTTACAACAATGACAACTAATCAGGTACATGTGTGGTAAATAATAAATTTACAATATAATAGCTACAAAAAAATGGAAAGAAAAAAAAAGAGTTGAAATAAGTATGAGGTACAAGTACATGTGTACTTATAAAAGCAATCACATTTGTGACTAGTGGCAAATGATGCAATTAATTTGCATTAACATGTACTACATTAGGGAAAAAAACTTTAAAAAGGAGAAACGAGTACATGTGACTTATATAGACAAACATATTTGTGACTAGTCAGTGTACAAAAAGATGTAAGAGTACAAAAAAAGAAGATGCAATTCAATTGCATTAACATGTACTACATTTGGGGAAAAAGAACATAAAAAAGAAACAACTGGGGTCTTGTCAATAATAAACTTATATAATTATATATGAATAAATTGAATAATATTGCCTGCTAAATATGGTGAGTCTCAAAAGCGTTTGGTTGATTTTATGTAATGTTGGACTGAGCAGAATATTTTGCAGTTGTCTTCATATGACAATTCGGAATTACCAACTAAAAGAAGTTGGGTATTTAAAGGATGAAATTGCCTTAGGTCGTGGAAAAGTTTAATCCTTTGATTTGTATATTTCGTACAAGTGAAAAGAAAATGTTTAACGTCTTCAATATCTTCTCCACAAGAACAGATTGAGTCCTGAGACAGATGGTTGCAGAATAAATGAAAATTCAAATTACTGCACGCGTTTCTAAGCCTTGCATGAATTATAGAAAATTTTCGTTCTCCTACAAGATACCATTTTGGAGTTTCTGTAGTTGGAAAAACGGTCGTTATTAACAATCTTTTAAAACTTGATAAGGTGTTTGTGGCTCTTATTTCAGGACTCAAATTGTTCCAAATATCAATAGCAGAAGGCACAAAGGAATTAGAAAATATTTGAGTTCTTCGACTGAGGATTATAAATTTTCAGCGTTTCTTAAGTTGTAATGTGTAGAATTGTTGACAATGTTTGGAAAAATATTATTCAAATACTCGGGCGCATCACCGTTGCGAATTCTAAATGTGATTAAAAGTTTTGATATAATCGTCTGTCAGATAGTGAGAGCCAGTTAATTTCCTGATATAAATTTTGAATTGAGACAGACCTGGTAAGTCCAGTTACAATACGGGCTGCTTCATGTTGAATTTTTTCTAGTGTTTCTTTTTCGTACTGAGTACAGCCGTCCCACACTACAGAAGCATATTCTAAAACAGGTCTTAAGAAAGATATATATATTTGATAAAAAGTCTGTCTATTAAGAGTATACTTTAATTTTCTCATCATACCTAACAATTTTGAAGCTGATGTAGTTATTTGGTCAATGTGGTCATGCCATTTTCCATTTGAACTTAGTGTTAAACCTAAGTGTTTATGTCGTTCAACAAATCTAACAGGTACGTTATCAAATGTCAAAAATGGTTTGTTGATATTTTGTTGTAAAGTAAAAAACATTGCTTCTGTTTTATTCGGATTAAAATCTACAAGCCATTTTTTAGACCATGCATTTATCATGGCAAGATCATGGTTAACAATTCCTTCAAGATCAGTCAAAGAAGATGTAGTACATGCTAAAGAAGTGTCATCCGCAAAAAGACGTGCAATACATAACAAATTCTCAATGATGTCATTAACATATACTAGAAAGAAAAGGGGCCCAAGGACTGAGCCTTGGGGCACCCCGGCATTGACGCTGAGAGGTTCAGATAAAGAAGAGCCAACAAAAACTTTCTGGTTTCTGTTTTCAAGATAACTCTTGGTCCATTTTAACAAATTTCCTTTGATACCATTTAGTTGTAGTTTATAAAGGAGACCTTTGTGCCAAACTCTATCAAAGGCCTTAGAGATGTCACAAAATACAATACAAGTATAAGTTTTGGTATCTAGAGATTGAACAATTTGATGGTACATATCTAATAACTGATAAACCGTAGAATGTCCTTTCAAAAAGCCGGATTGTTTAGAGTAAATAAGTTGATTAGCTACCAAATGGTTATACATGTGTTTGTGTAGAATTCTTTCCATAAGTTTTCCTAGACAACTTAGAAGTGAAATAGGACGATAATTAGAAGTCAATTTATTATCTCCTTTCTTAAAAAGTGGCATTACAATTGCTGATTTCCAAATTTCAGGAAAAACACATTCTGACAAAGACCTATTGAATAATGTACAAAGAGGTTTGGAAATTGTTTTGCAAATATTTTTCAATACTTTATGACTAATTAAGTCTTCACCGACCGCTTTATTAATATCTAAGATTTTAATTATGTCCTGAATTTCTGATTCTTGTATTTCTATAGTAGATAAACTAGCATCTGTATAGTCGGGCATATGCGATGGCACTTCATCAACGTCATCAAGGTGTGATATTGATGCAAAGTATTCATTTAGACAATTAGCTTTTTCAGAGTCAGAGAAGTGGTACGTTTCTGTGCCGTCAGAATTACAAGTTTTTAAAGGAGGGATAACTTCTGAAAAATTTTTAGTTTTAAGAAAACTACGCAGAAGCTTCCAATATTGTTTTTGATTGTTTGTATTCAAATCGACAAGGCTGTCCTCCAAATTAACATAAAATTTTTCTCTGGCATGTTTTTTTAAATTGTTTACTTTGTTTCTTAATTTTTTATAAGTATTCCAATGGTTTGTATTATGAGTAGAAATTGCAATGGATTTTTGTCTATCACGTTTGCGAGAATACAGTCTTATGGTTGAATCATACCATGGTTTGTCGTATGGTCTGATAGTGACTTCTTTATATGGTATACACTTTTTCATATAATCTAATAGTTTTTCAGTAAATAAAACTGCACCATCATTAACGTTAATAGAGTTAAGAAACGACCAATCAGCATTTGCAATATAGTTATTTAGGGACTGAAAGTCGGCTCTATTGTATAACCATACTTTCCTTTTATTGGACATTTGACAAGAAAACGGGGCTTTGAAAAATGCACAAGTCGCTTTATGATCACTGATATTGTCAGGAACTGTAAAAACGTCACTGTGTAGACACGATAAATCATCAGAAACTAGAATTGGATCTATAAGTGTAGATGAGGTCGCCGTGACCCGTGTCGGATTTGTGACTACATTATCTAGATTATATAAAAGCATGATCTGTTTTAAGTGGCAATTATGTTTAAACTGATCTTCATTTATATCTCCAACGACAATTAAGTTTTCATTCATGTCTAAAGCATTGTCTAGCATTACCGCTAAATCGTTCCAAAATGCTACAGGCTTATTTGGCGGTCGGTAAACGCAGCACAGTAAAAAAGACATAATACCTAATTTAACTTCTAACCAAATAGCATCTACTGAAGGATTTTCAAATTCTAGTTTTCGGCAAGATACTATTTTTTCAGAAACGTATATCAAAATTCCACTTGAGTGTGCGGTAGAATCTCGACGATACAAACAGTTGTTATAACCTTGAATAAACAATTTTTCATTTTCAACAATGTCAGTAAGATGTGTCTCTGTGAAGCAGAGTATGTCGAAATCAAGGAGGTTATCTTGTATAAATTCAATTTTATTTCTTAAAGATCTTATATTTAAGTGAAGAATAGATATACTGGGATTTTTGTTTTCATTATTTTGAGGGCCTGGATTTTGTTCAACATCTCCAGACATTAGTACTAGAGTAAATAACATAAATGCAAATTCTATGTTTAGAAAACAATATGTTAAAATGTGACATAATTTCTTAAGCGAAGTAATGCAAGATGTAAAGAAAATAATTAGCAAGTCAGAGCAAAAAAAGTGCATGTACATTTTTTCTTTCTTGAAAAGCTTTTGAACTTTACCGTAAAACAACCCTATGGCCGCTCTATAGAGGTTTAAATCATTACCCATTGGGTAAGATGTACAGCTGATCACTTGAGATATGCAACCAAAGATAAAGGGTAACAGTACAAGCAGAGATAATAGTATTCACCGTAGACAAGACAATTGTATAAGCTGGACAAAAACAAAAATATAAACAAGCAGGAAAACAGAAAACAAAAATAACTAATACTAGAAACAAAAGCGTAAAAAACATATTCTAGTGAAGAGGAATGGTTGAGTAAAAGCTTGAAGAACTTCTACTAGTGTAACTGGTTTAAAAAATGATCAAAAGTTATATTTTGACTTTGATTTACATAACGTGTTAATATCAACTATTTAAAGAAAGTCACGGAGATATAACAGCCTGTTACGATAAATATAAACACGTGAACACAAATATGTACAAACATATATACACATTTACATATGTATTTATATACATAAAAAAAAATGACCTGAAGTTGTTGTGACGTTGAATTGCAACGCATGTATTATTTAATATTTGGAAATAGTCACGGAGATAAAACAGCCTATAAAGAGAAATAGAGACATGCATGTGTACACAACTATTTACATACATATATACACATATAGCTCTACAAATGATTAAAAGATATTGTGACTTTGCTTTACCTAACGTGTTAATATCAACTATTTAAAGAAAGTCACGGAAATATAACAGCCTGTTACGATAAATATAGACCAGGTACACAAATATTTACATACATGTATACACATTCATATATGTATTTATATACATAAAAATGACCAAAAGTTATTGTATTACAAAGCATGTAAATATCAATTATTTAGAAATAGTCACGGAGAGATATAACAGCCTATTAAGAGAAATATAGACATGTGCACAAATATATACATACATATATGCACATATAGCTCTACATATGCATTGATTTTATAAACGGCTTGAGGCCAGACGTACAAAAATACAAATATAATTAATATCCTGTCAAAGAACGTCTGCATCGTTTATACATGTGTAAAGTATTGACTTGTCTGTGCCTGAATAAAGCAAGCTACAAAACGCTATTTATAGTTACCGCAAATAATTTTGTCAAATCTGGAAATTTTAGCTCTATATTTAGTAACATGACACTGTATATATGTTCAATATTGGAAATGTGTCGACTATTTGGGTGTAAGATCCATTAGTCCATATACCACATTTCCTTATAGTTAACCGACGACCCATTGGTGCTCACCAATGAAACTTTATACGATAATTGAATCAAAGTGGTTGTCATAATATGTCATTGAAGTTAATCTGAATTTCAAGTCATACCCGTTGGTGTGCTCTGTGCTTCCGGGAAAACTAACATATTAGGTATAAGGTCAGTAATTCGGTCGAAAATGTGCTTCCGTGGTGTATCGAAAGAAGTCCATAATAAATAGATCCTAATTTTCCCATTTTTTGCGTAAATTCGTGTAGAACGAGTGCTTTAATCACCGTTTTTCACTACTAGAATACATTCTGCATAAAATGAGACGGTTTTCATGTTCATACACCCCACATGGCAAGTTTTGCAGATCGAAACCGGAAGTAGGTGTTTATTGCGCGGACGAGAGCAAATATGCGCCATTTTTAGGGTAGCAGACCACAACTGACTGGCATTTCACTAGGAACTACATAACCCCCTATTTTCTTTTCATTTTTTCGTTAATCTGTGATAGAACTTTCTTGAAAAATAGGTGTAGGAAAAAGTGATATTCTCTAAAGATATGTAAAGACGACCTGAAGTTGTCGTTTTTTATATGAAACAAAGAAGGATTTGAATTACTGACCTTTAACCTATTAGTTTTGATAATGAAAACGATTCTTAATCAATAACTGCATAGTGCGTTGACTCGGGAACATTCTTTAATTTGTCTTGCATATTCAAAGTTTGACAATGTGTTTCTATGTTTACAGTTACTTATGCAAGGGATTTACCTGGCGGAAAGTTATCTTATTTAAACAGCGTTCATTGAATGTGCTTTTTTCTGTTTGTTCTTGTGAGCCCACCTGAACACGGAGTGCTCATGGTGAGCATTTAGAATCTTTGAATGTTCGTCGTCCATCTCTCCATTTGTACGTCAATTCGTCCGCCTGACGTCCATAATTTCTTTAAAGAACATCTCCTAAACCACAAAACCAATTTCAACTTCGTAAAAATGTTGTTGTTTTTTTTTTTTTGGTGGTTTCTTTTTCAGGTCACTTCAAATCTTGGTCATTTATGCAGAATTCCGGTTGCCACGGCAACGCAAAGGAAAACCTTTAAAAATCTTTCTCTCAGAAACTGCTGGCCCGATTTAAAAATAATTTCACAGAAATGTTTCTATGGTGACTCGGTACCAAATTCATTCAAATCGTTCTGTTTTAGTTAAAAACATGGCCACCAAGGGGCTTTAATAGTTTTCCCTATATGGCTACGTAGAGAATTTTGAAAATCTTCTCTGAGACTGCTGGCCCAATTCCAAAATATTTCCACGGTGGTGTTCCTTAAGAAACACTGCTCCAAAATTCTTCATATCATTCTGTTACTTTGAAAAGCATGACCTCCAGGGGACGAGGCTAATTTTTCCTGTATGGCTTTGTAAAACAGTTTGAAAGTCTTCTCCTCTGAAACCGCTGGCCCGATTGTAAAATAATTTCACTCAGATGTTTCTTGGGTGACCAAATTCCTTCAAGCTCCCACCCACATTACCTCCAGCCACAATCCCCCCCCCCCCCCCCCACACACACACACAGTTTTATTATTACTTTTACCTTGTTGTGTTTCTTTACATTGTCTTTTGGTATCATATCATCATCCCCTCAGTCTTCCCTCGACCCACATTATACCACCCACCACCACCACCCAAAAAAGTATATATTAAAATATTATAATAAAAACAGCCCATTTCAAAGTAAACATTAAAGGATAAATAAGTAGGTATTCTCAACACCAAACAATTATGACAGTAATATTTTATCGTTATTGAGATAAGCGAAACAAATCGTGCAGACTCCTGATACTCATTACTACTTTTCTCTGTCGATATCATCCCTGAAAAAATCTGTTGCAAAATTGAAGGTAACGTGAATTGGTGATGGCTGTATTGGATAAATCGGAAGACTATATATTATTGTAGAAATCTGACTCGGCAATTCCATCCCTATTGACATTTTGACTAAAACAATCTACGTAATATAAACAATGAGTAATTTTATACCCATTCGTTAAATAAAGATGCGTTTATTCACATTACTTTCATTCATTATTAACTGAGTAACGGTACAAATTGGTAAATGAAATGTGATAGCAATTAAACTGAAAACAATTGTGTTAGGTTAACAATAAGTTTCTATGTGACCGCGGTGGCGATACATGACTGGTGTACAACAGTGTCTGGGTTCGAATTCCAAACAGACGTAATTTTTCAGAGATATGTAAACGTTCTTTTGTATCAATTAATGTCTGGTCCAGACGTGTCAGTGTATTTTGTGCCAAATTTGAGATATCATTTATTATTAGACATTTTTCATCCACATTAATCTTTTGTAAAATGGCTTATAATTGCGTTTGTGCTTGTTCATTGGTTTACTTGTCAGCGTCCTGAGAAAACAAACGATAAACTGAAGTCTGTATTTCCTGTATGGATGCCTTAATTACCACTTGCAGATACAATATTTACTATTTCTTGGTATTGTGTCTTAGATTCTTGTGTTATCATTCAATCCCGCCCCCCAACCCCCACAAACACACAATATCATTACCAGCCTGTATTGACTTAGTGGAAACTTAAAACAAAAACTCGTCAGAAAACACTGCTCCTGTTTCAAAACAGTTTCACTGATATTTTTCTTCTGTGACCCACTTCCAAAACTGTTCAGGCAAGCTGTGAAACTCAGGTGAACGATCTAGGGCATTACGTCCCTCTTGCTTTTATTGATTTAAGCGGAGTATGAAATTTTACAGAAGATAATTTGTAGTCTATGCTACTCAAAACTCGCTGTATCTCACTGTTTTTACTTTCACTTGTTGTTTTATTTTTTATGTTTCATGCCTTGCGTTGTTTTTTATTTTAATAATTATGTGTCTTGTATATATTTTTTGTGCTTTTTTACCATTTTAATTAATAGAGTGACTTATTCGCTCTTACGTATGACGTCTTCTCAAAATTTGTTCAAAACACGTTTCGATAAAGTAGCCTGTGGTGAAATTGAATTTTTAAGTATATGAAGTTTGCCAAGGTAAAGTAGAAAAAAGTAAAATGTTTTAAAGAAGCGTCTCCGGTGATTCTACAGTTTAAACAAATATTTGGTAAAGGTTTTCATTTTTGTAATTCCTTAATGTAAGATATACGTTTTGAATCAAGATATTTCATTTCAAAAACAATTGCTGTTGATTATGAGCACTCGAACTTTAACAATATGTGATTCGTATATCTACTAAATAGGTAATACTTTTTGTATCCTTTTGAATATTTGAATACTACTCACTGTAACTTTTATGTTCAACCTAGGAGAAGATTTAAAGAGAAGAAGTTTTGGTTTTTTATGCTTGTCTGTAGTTGTTGTTTTGTGCGGGGGCGGGGGGTGGGGGTGTCATTTTTTCTTTTTCTTTTTTTTTTTTTTTTTGTTTTGTTGTTTTTTGTTGTTGTTTTTGTTTTCTTTTTGGTTATGCGAATTTTTGTTATTTTTTCTCCCTTTTGCTTTTCCATCTATCATTGTATCAGGTTATATAAAACTCTCTTCATTGGATTTAAAGTTGTTGTCTTAAATATACGATGTTAAAAAATGTGAAACTGGAAAGAATAAAAAAAGGAGTTTGATTTTATAGATATTCATGTCAGAGTTATGGTTCTTCTGCTATCAGTTTCACTTACATTTTTATTCATTATCAACGTTTTTTGTGTAAAGCCACAATAAATTCTCTTATAAATGTGAAGTTATGTTTGAAATTATTGAGAGAAAAAATAAGCATAAAAAGGATATAACTTCATCATTATTTGGGGCAGATTAATGGTTATTGTGCCTTTCAATTCCTCATTTGTTATTGTACCAAGTAACATAAAAATTGCCTCGGTGTATATAATGTCATTCTCTTAAATATTGAAAATGTGCAAAACGAAGTACAATTAAAAAGGGAGACAAATTAGTTTAAAACTAGCCCAGTTACGTGGCTTGTTATGTTCATTAATATTTCACTTTGTACAGTCATATTAAATTCCTTAAGCGAGTCAAAGTTATTGTCTTCAATATTAACAATTCCTTCTAGTGAATTTAATGTAATTCTCTACTGTATTAAAAGTACAAATACAAAGGGAAACAATACTGTAAAACTAAATGGAGTCCGAATTATGAGACTTGATTATCCAACTTGCTTATGAGCCAACAGGTGTATACCCAGTAAATTTAAGTTCCAATGAAATACTTTCATTGTTTTCAGAGCTATAAGGAAAACAAGATCCAAACTCTTTTCTTGCATTTTGCTTAATGTCAAGCACGTAATGACGATTGCTGGCCCTTGATATTTGTCTTTAGATTCTTTATATTTGAATTTATGACTAGTTAGTCTGTGTGACTGTATGTAAATAAATAGATTGCTTCAATCTAGGGACTTTGTGTTCACTATAATCCTGTATATAACAATGAATTGAATTGAATTTTGATCCATTCCAGGTTTTGACATAAATTGTCATACTTTGCTCAGAGAGATTAGAGCTTGCTTATAAGCATAGTATTACAAGTTTTTTTCAGTCTCGGTATTCCGGTAGGATTGTTATTTGAAAACGATATTTGAGTTACGACATTTCTTTGGCTCTTCAACTTCAACTTTAACTTTATACTGCCATAAAGTCAATACTTTTACACTTGGCAGGCGCTTGTCAGGAGCAGTTATTAGTTTAAAAGATATGTTATGTGCATGGGGGTTAGCTTAGTTCAACTTCCCTGCCTAGCTTCCCTACATCTGTCTAAGGATTGTATTCAGTTTTGTTTATATCAGCTATGCATAATATGAGAATACTTCAGTAAAAAGACATTCCTACATTGTTACATGCAATATTATGTAAAAATATATCTCCGTTTCCTGATTAAAATTTGGGAAGCTTTTGAAGTACTAGTACTGAATAAAAATTTTACCATTGTCTTGTTTGCAGCTATGGTGTTTTCTGTGTATAATTTATGCAAGTTAAGCCACTGAAAATAATTACGTATAACGTTGAATTTCATAGACCTACTAAATTTTGAAAACATCAAAACAGGCTCTAGTTGGTGGAGGATTTGGACGAGAGGGCTCAGAAACTTTCGTACGGGGCGTAAGGCCCCGGGAGTGAATCATGGTTTCTACCACTGCGGTTTGTTCTTGGGTAAGGAACACTTTCTCACGATTACCCGAGTTGTCCCAGATGTAAATTGGTTCCAACAAATAACTTGGAGTTAAGATCTTTCTTAAAAATAGGATTACTCAAAAGCTTTACGAAGCGTCGCGGTATACATTCTTGTCTTTTCCTTCACCTATACCGTTAAAGGAAAAAGCTATACCTATCTATCTTTTTTCTATCTTTTCATACTGTTTAAGCCCCTTTGAGGTAAACTGCCTTACAAAAGAAACAGCAAAAGAACGTGCGCACATGCATATGAAAACAAATAAAGAAAACAGGTTGATTGCGTAATAAATTCTGAATTTTACTATGATGATTTTCTCAGAATGATATATTGCAATAACAATTAAAAATTGTTCACTTGTTACACTTGTATCCAAGTTTTCTCAAATAGTCTGCAACTTCTCTATTGAAATTCAAGGACTCATTCATGTGGCGACTGTATGTAAATAAGCGGTTTCTTTGTGATTTAGGCAACAACAATGCTTTTCCAGTATAAATGTTTTCCTCTTTAATACCGAGCAATATTTCTGCTCTAGAAACCTTTCTAGTAGTATCTACACACATAACATCTTTTGGGCGTGGACTGTCCTGAAAAAGTTTTCCGAATACGCGCACTGCGTTTGTTGCTGGTTTTCGGGTTTCCTCAGGATGACACCAACTGAGGTCCAGCTTTGGGATAGGAACCCAACCTTCCACACGTATATACTCCCTGTCAACGAGAAATAAAAACTGTTCATACATATAGCCTAGGCCTGGGTTCGGTACAAGATCATCGGTAGCATATTTATACAATGCCATAAAGCTGCTGAGGTCCAAATTCAAGTCCTGTGGCTCGTGTGCAAAGTATGCTCCAAATTCACTTCTTGGTACTGATATGTAAATAATATCACTCAGATATCCGGTAGTGTTGCTTGATTCGACAGTCTGTTGTTCTGTAACGCAACAACCAAATATTTTCTTTAGAAATGAAGTCATTTTGAATTGTTGTTCCTTTGTACGCAACTAGTGTCTTCAGTTTATAAAAGCGGTCTCTGTGTAGCGTGGTAACGACGTCAGTAACGTAACGGCGTCAATTACGTATAAACTATGACGGCGCTTCATTAGGTTAGAGACCACCAGTTGTTTTCCCATAGACTTACATTATAACATTATGACGTGAACGGCTTTCCATAAATCGAAGCATGTGTTTTTCAAGAACTATGTTAGTTCAACCAGAATATCGGACGAAAAGCGTATGAATAGTGATACGTTATTTAAGTAATTTTCGTGCGAATGAGACGACCCTGTTTACATCGTTTAAATTCGTTTGATAAAACGTTTTTCAGTACACATAAAATGTAGCAAATTTTGTCAATATGTGTAATAAAATACTGTAAATGCAGTAAAAATATCAATTTTAAAAAAAAAGATCACTTCTTGCGTTTGTTTACATGACTGACTAGTGAGAACGCACAGACGTTACCTTATTCCCATTACACTTATCTCATTCCCAGTAAGTTCCCTGTACTTTTTCGAATTAGTGGTCTCTGACCATTACTGAATTGATATGATATTTCTGTAGCATCCTTTCATGTATGTATGTATTCAGGTTTAACGTTTTGTAAACAATCTTACGGGCATGTGATAACGACGAATCTTGATATTATGAACATAAATGTATTTAAACAGTCCACGGGTTTCATTAAGAGCCGGGAAAGGAGATTTCCCCATGCCGTAGTGGTCTGAAGCTCCTGCAACTTCAAAATGGAAAAACGTCACCCAGAGTGTACCCTAAAATGACTGACGTGTTTAAATCATATCACTGAACTGATTTTTTTGATGTTGTTTTGTTGTTGTTCTTCTTCTTCGGCTTGTTTTCATTAAATAGTTGAAATATATCAGAGAAATATATCTCTTGTTTTCATAATGAAAAAAAATATAGTTGACAAATTTCAATCAGTGAAAAATATCTTTTACATTGTTCACTGGTTCAGTATAAAATATGGTACAGTACCACTGAAAAAAACACGGGGAATAAAAAGGTTGAAAAATACATCTAAGGTCAATACCCTTGAGTCTTACACCACTCGTGAAAATATTGCATCTGGTGTTCACTCTATGAAGGATATCTCGATATTAAAACTGACATTAAAAGTCAATTTTATTGCCAACGGAAAACACAAATATAACAAATGTTATAATAAAACATTACCCGAAATACCATGACCATCGAATTCCATTACAAGCTTCATGGTCAACCGTTTTCCCCAATACCGGTATTTTGGTCTCGGCATAAATTATGACCTTAACTGGGACCATTGCAACAAATGTAAACAACACATTGGGTTTCATCAGGCACAACATCAAAATACATGTAATTACATGAAAAGGTTAAATCGCTGGTCCCAAAATTCAAATTAGGCCACAACTAAAATACGCCATGTCTGTATGGTCAAACTAAAATACGCCATATCTGTATGACCCGTGACACACACAGGTCAACACACAATCTGGAAATGGCCCGGAGACATACAGTCAGGTGGATCAAAATTTGACAATTTCCGTTGCACTACAAAACACTCTTGACTGGCGTCTCATTTTACCATCATTTTGTTGCTGTCGCTCTCCCTGGCCATTTTGAAGTTCGGACATTTGCGTACCTTTATAATAGTCTCCAGCAAGTTCATGTCAGTTCGGATTATTTCAAGTTCTCTTTTTTCCCCCACACAACATTGTTGTAGAAAAGGTTAGGCCCAATGCAACACTGTTTCACTTCGAGTCCTTTTTATTCAAAAGACAGTAGCACTTAACATAATTGCAATTGTTTTATCCCGTACTCATTTTCAACATGAACAACTTGGTCACTTTTCTGGTTAATTTACTGATACGTTTATCTTCGTGTCTCGTCGCACGCGCATATTATATGTATAATATACTGACCAGGGATGCGGGGGCGTACAGTATGCTGTAAGGATCAACTGAGCGAAATGTTGCGTTGTAATAAAAATGGCCGTAAATTGAACTGCTAATGGAGTGGGTTTCTTTAAAAACATCAAAACAGGCTCTAGTTGGTGGAGGATTTGGACGAGAGGGCTCAGAAGCTTACCTACGGGATGGAAGGCCCCGGGAGCGAATCATGGCATCTACCATTGTGGTTTGTTCTTTGGTAAGGAACACTTTCTCACGATTACCCGAGTTGTCCCAGATGTAAATTGGTTCCAACAAATAACTTGGAGTTAAGATCTTTCTTAAAAATAGGATTACTCAGAAGCTTTACGAAGCGTCGGTAAATCCCGGTATACATTCTTGTCTTTTCCTTCACCTATACCGTTAAAGGAAAAAGCTATACCTATCTATCTTTTTTCTATCTTTTCATACTGTTTAAGCCCCTTTGGGGTAAACTACCATACAAAAGAAACAGCAAAAGAACATGCACACATGCATATGAAAACAAATAAAGAAAACAGGTTGATTACGTAATAAATTCTGAATTTTGCTATGATGATTTTCTCAGAATGATATAAAGTGTTCACTTGTTACACTTGTATCCAAGTTTTCTCAAATAGTCTGCAACTTCTCCATTGAAATTCAAGGACTCATTCATGTGGCGACTGTATGTAAATAAGCGGTTTCTTTGTGATTTAGACAGTAGCAATGCTTTTCCAGTATAAATGTTTTCCTCTTTAATACCGAGCAATATTTCTGCTCTAGAAACCTTTCTAGTAGTATCTACACACATAACATCTTTTGGGCGTGGCCTGTCCTGAAAAGGTTTCCCGAATACGCGCACTGCGTTTGTTGCTGGTTTTCGGGTTTCCTCAGGGTGACACCAACTGAGGTCCAGCTTTGGGATAGGAACCCACCCTTCCACACGTATATACTCCCTGTCAACGAGAAATAAAAACTTTTCATACATATAGCCTAGGCCTGGGTTCGGTACAAGATCATCGGTAGCATATTTATACAATGCCATAAAGCTGCTGGGGTCCAAATTCAAGTCCTGTGGCTCGTGTGCAAAGTATGCTCCAAATTCACTTCTTGGTACTGATATGTAAATAATATCACTCAGATATCCGGTAGTGTTGCTTGATTCGACAGTCTGTTGTTCTGTAACGCAACAACCAAATATTTTCTTTAGAAATGAAGTCATTTTGAATTGTTGTTCCTTTGTGCGCAACTAGTGTCTCCAGTTTATAAAAGCGGTCTCTGTGTAGCGTGGTAACGACGTCAGTAACGTAACGGCGTCAATTACGTATAAACTATGACGACGCTTCATTAGGTTAGAGACCACCAGTTGTTTTCCCATAGACTTACATTATAACATTATGACGTGAACGGCCTTCCATAAATCGAAGCATGTGTTTTTCAAGAACTATGTTAGTTCAACCAGAATATCGGACGAAAAGCGTATGAATAGTGATACGTTATTTAAGTAATTTTCGTGCGAATGAGATGACCCTGTTTACATCGTTGGCATGGCGGAAGAAATTCGTTTGATAAAACATTTTTCAGTACACATAAAATGTAGCAAATTTTGTCAATATGTGTAATAAAATACTGTAAATGCAGTAAAAAATTATCAATTTTGAAAAAAAAAGATCACTTCTTGCGTTTGTTTACATGACTGACTAGTGAGAACGCACAGACGTTACCTTATTCCCATTACACTTATCTCATTCCCAGTAAGTTCCCTGTACTTTGCCATGCCATAGTGGTCTGAAGTTCCTGCAACTTCAAAATGGAAAAACGTCACCCAGGGTGTACCCTAAAATGACTAACGTGTTTAAATCATATCACTGAACTGATTTTGTTGTTGTTGTTATTGTTCTTCTTCTTCGGCTTGTTTTCATTTAATAGTTGAAATATATCAGAGAAATGTATCTCTTGTTTTCATAATGAAAAAAATGTAGTTGACAAATTTCAATCAGTGAAAAATATCTTTTACATTGTTCACTGGTTCAGTATAAAATATGGTACAGTACCACTGAAAAAACACGGGGGATAAAAAGGTTGAAAAATACATCTAAGATCAATACCCTTGAGTCTTACACCACTCGTGAAAATATTGCATCTGGTGTTCACTCTATGAAGGATATCTCGATTACTGACATTAAAAGTCAATTTTATTGCCAACGGAAAACACAAATATAACAAATGTTATAATAAAACATTACCCGAAATACCATGACCATCGAATTCCGTTACAAGCTTCATGGTCAACCGTTTTCCCCAATACCGGTATTTTGGTCTCGGCATAAATTATGACCTTCAGGATGTACGAGCGAATTTTTTCTAACGTTAAGAATTTTTTAATACCCTGTGAGCTTGAAGAACATAAGTTTCTAAGACAAACAAGAGCAGAAAAAACATAGGTCACCGAACTCGTTTAAATTGTATAGGATATTTTCTTCACACACTGTTTACGCATTTCTGAAATTTTGTAAAATTGAAAAAATGTTGGTACTTTATAAAACATATAATATCCTATTTAATCTTAATGGGATTTCAGGTCTTTCAGGTTAATATGAATATATGGTGATGTCAGATATATATATAATCATAAATGTCACTAACAAATCTCTTAAACTTTTACATGTTGACATAATTACCCCACCCACTTTATTTTTCAATGGAAGAAACGTATTTAGATCTAAAAAAAATTTTGACGTTAAGATTTTCAAAATATTTTGCAGCATTAATGACACACAAAAATGCTTCAAAACGGAAAGAAAAAAAGTTGGGGTCACCGTGCATCTAAGAGATTTAATAAGAAAAAACTGTTAAAAAGTGGTGAATTTTGATATTTTTTGTTCTTTTTGTTTTAATTTATATTTTCTAGATAATATAAAGTGCTATTTTGAAAACTTTTATTTATTTATAGCTTAACATTATATGTATCAGTCAGAAAAATATCAAAACCAAACCTGATCTACTTTAATAGATATTTGAAATTACCTACCCCTACCCCATTGTAAATCTTACGTCAATTTTAGGCAAATGCCAGCCAAAAAATGAAGGTGATTTTTTTTTTTTTTTCGCAAAAAGCATAATATATTTGGTTAAATGGTACATTATTAGCCATATTTTAATTATTTAGCATTAATTTTTGGCAAAACTTTTGTTATAAAGCAATATTCGAAGAAACATTTTTCAAAATCGCGGATATCCTGAAAAAAACGCTCGTACATCCTTAACTGGGACCATTGCAACAAATGTAAACAACACATTGGGTTTCATCAGGCACAACATCAAAATACATGTAATTACATGAAAAAGGTAAATCGGTGGTCCCAAAATTCAAATTAGGCCACAACTAAAATACGCCATGTCTGTATGGTCAAACTAAAATACGCCATATTTGTATGACCCGTGACACACACAGGTCAACACACAATCTGGAAATGGCCCAGAGACATACAGTCAGGTGGATCAAAATTTGACAATTTCCGTTGCACTACAAAACACTCTTGACTGGCGTCTCATTTTACCATCATTTTGTAGCTGTAGCCATCCCTGGCCATTTTGAAGTTCGGACATTTGCGTACCTTTATAATAGTCTCCGCCAAGTTCATGTCAGTTCGGATTATTTCAAGTTCTCTTTTTTTCCCCACACAACATTGTTGTGGAAAAGGTTAGGCCCAATGCAACACTGTTTCACTTCGAGTCCTTTTTATTCAAAAGGCAGTAGGACTTAACATAATTGCAATTGTTTTATCCCGTGCTCATTTTCAACATGAACAACTTGGTCACTTTTCTGGTTAATTTACTGATACGTTTATCTTCGTGTCTCGTCGCACGCGCATATTATATGTATAATATACTGACCAGGGATGCGGGGGCGTACAGTATGCTGTAAGGATCAACTGAGCGAAATGTTGCGTTGTAATAAAAATGGCCGTAAATTGAACTGCTAATGGAGTGGATTTCTTTAAAAACATCAAAACAGGCTCTAGATGGTGGAGGATTTGGACGAGAGGGCTCAGAAGCTTACCTACAGGATGGAAGGCCCCGGGAGCGAATCATGGCATCTACCATTGCGTTTTGTTCTTTGGTAACTTGGAACACTTTCTCACGATTACCCGAGTTGTCCCAGATGTAAATTGGTTCCAACAAATAATTTGGAGTTAAGATCTTTCTTAAAAATAGGATTACTCAAAAGCTTTACGAAGCGTCGGTAAATCCCGGTATACATTCTTGTCTTTTCCTTCACCTATACCGTTAAAGGAAAAAGCTATACCTATCTATCTTTTTTCTATCTTTTCATACTGTTTAAGCCCCTTTGGGGTAAACTACCATACAAAAGAAACAGCAAAAGAACGTGCGCACATGCATATGAAAACAAATAAAGAAAACAGGTTAATAAATTCTGAATTTTACTATGATGATTTTCTCGGAATGATATATTGCAATAACAATTAAAAATTGTCACTTGTTACACTTGTATCCAAGTTTTCTCAAATAGTCTGCAACTTCTCCATTGAAATTCAAGGACTCATTCATGTGGCGACTGTATGTAAATAAGCGGTTTCTTTGTGATTTAGGCAGTAGCAATGCTTTTCCAGTATAAATGTTTTCCTCTTTAATACCGAACAATATTTCTGCTCTAGAAACCTTTCTAGTAGTACCTACACACATAATATCTTTTGGGCGTGGCCAGTCCTGAACAGGTTTTCCGAATACCCGCACTGCGTTTGTTGCTGGTTTTCGGGTTTCCTCAGGGTGACACCAACTGAGGTCCAGCTTTGGGATAGGAACCCAACCTTCCACACGTATATACTCCCTGTCAACGAGAAATAAAAACTGTTCATACATATAGCCTAGGCCTGGGTTCGGTACAAGATCATCGGTAGCATATTTATACAATGCAATAAAGCTGCTGAGGTCCAAATTCAAGTCCTGTGGCTCGTGTGCAAAGTATGCTCCAGATTCACTTCTTGGTACTGATATGTAAATAATATCACTCAGATATCCGGTAGTGTTGCTTGATTCGACAGTCTGTTGTTCTGTAACGCAACAACCAAATATTTTCTTTAGAAATGAAGTCATTTTGAATTGTTGTTCCTTTGTGCGCAACTAGTGTCTTCAGTTTATAAAAGCGGTCTCTGTGTAGCGTGGTAACGACGTCAGTAACGTAACGGCGTCAATTACGTATAAACTATGACGGCGCTTCATTAGGTTAGAGACCACCAGTTGTTTTCCCATAGACTTGCATTATAACATTATGACGTGAACGGCTTTCCATAAATTGAAGCATGTGTTTTTCAAGAACTATCTTAGTTCAACCAGAATATCGGACGAAAAGCGTATGAATAGTGATACGTTATTTAAGTAATTTTCGTGCGAATGAGATGACCCTGTTTACATCGTTGGCATGGCAGAAGAAATTCGTTTGATAAAACGTTTTTCAGTACACATAAAATGTAGCAAATTTTGTCAATATGTGTAATAAAATACTGTAAATGCAGTAAAAATATCAATTTTGAAAAAAAAAAGATCACTTCTTGCGTTTGTTTACATGACTGACTAGTGAGAACGCACAAACGTTACCTTATTCCCATTACATTTATCTCATTCCCAGTAAGTTCCCTGTACTTTTTCGAATTGGTGATCTCTGACCATTAATGAATTGATATGATATTTCTGTAGCATCCTTTCATGTACGTATGTATTCGGGTTTAACGTTTTGTAAACAATCTTACGGGCATGTGATAACGACGAATCTTGATATTATGAACATAAATGTATTTAAACAGTCCACGGGTTTCATTAAGAGCCGGGAACGGAGATTTCCCCATGCCGTAGTGGTCTGAAGCTCCTGCAACTTCAAAATGGAAAAACGTCACCCAGGGTGTACCCTAAAATGACTGACGTGTTTAAATCATATCACTGAACTGATTTTGTTGTTGTTGTTATTGTTCTTCTTCTTCGGCTTGTTTTCATTAAATAGTTGAAATATATCAGAGAAATGTATCTCTTGTTTTCATAATGAAAAAAAATATAGTTGACAAATTTCAATCAGTGAAAAATATCTTTTACATTGTTCACTGGTTCAGTATAAAATATGGTACAGTACCACTGAAATAACACGGGGAATAAAAAGGTTGAAAAATACATCTAAGATCAATACCCTTGAGTCTTTCATCACTCGTGAAAATATTGCATCTGGTGTTCACTCTGTGAAGGATATCTCGATAACTGACATTAAAAGTCAATTTTATTGCCAACGGAAAACACAAATATAACAAATGTTATAATAAAACATTACCCGAAATACCATGACCATCGAATTCCATTACAAGCTTCATGGTCAACCGTTTTCCCCAATACCGGTATTTTGGTCTCGGCATAAATTATGACCTTAACTGGGACCATTGCAACAAATGTAAACAACACATTGGGTTTCATCAGGCACAACATCAAAATACGTGTAATTACATGAAAAAGGTAAATCGCTGGTCCCAAAATTCAAATTAGGCCCCATGTCTGTATGGTCAAACTAAAATACGCCATATCTGTATGACCCGTGACACACACACAGGTCAACACACAATCTGGAAATGGCCCAGTGACATACAATCAGGTGGATCAAAAATTGACAATTTCCGTTGCACTACAAAACACTCTTGACTGGCGTCTCATTTTACCATCATTTTGTAGCTGTCGTCCTCCCTGGCCATTTTGAAGTTCGGACATTTGCGTACCTTTATAATAGTCTCCAGCAAGTTCATGTCAGTTCGGATTATTTCAAATTCTCTTTTTTCCCCCCACACAACAGCGTTGTGGAAAAGGTTACGCCCAATACAACACTGTTTTCACTTCGAGTCCTTTTTATTCAAAAGACAGTGGCACTTAACATAATTGCAATTGTTTTATCCCGTACTCATTTTCAACATTAACAACTTGGTCACTTTACTGATACGTTTATCTTCGTGTTTCGTCGCACGCGCATATTATATGTATAATATACTGACCAGGGATGCGGGGACGTGCAGTATGCTGTAAGGATCAACTGAGCGAAATGTTGCGTTGTAATAAAAATAGCCGTAAATTGAACTGCTATAAATGGAGTGGCTTTTTGCTTTGCATTTCAGAAAATAAATGTGCCAAGCCTATTTTATTTTTTGTTACGGCGCAACAATTCGCTCAGTTAATCTTTACAGCATACCTCCGTACGTTCTCCGTTTAACCTTTTGTCGCAGTCATTATTGTGAGAGAATGTGTGCCTTCCTAATAGGCCAATCTGACGAAACGAAGGGGAGAAACTAGCAAAATGTAAATTTACAGTATTTAACAAAGTTGTCTCCCGCAAAACAGTGCTGTCAAGCGCGGTGGTGGCAGATGGCCGGTAAACAGCTGTACTTAGTGCATGGTATGTAACAGGTGTTTTTTTTATTATTATTATTTATCAGTAATGTAGCTAGTGGGGAGCATAAAAGCCCGGCGACCCCACCGATTTATAAATATTGACCAGTATATTAATATATTTACCATATATAAGACCGATATCAACTCCAAAGTTTAATTAGAGCCTGAGGTTGTCCATTCCTTGGACCACCGTTATCGACATGAACCGATGTTATCACGGTGTGCCGAAATTTATCAAAAATTAAGCCTTGGTTCAGAGACTTACTAAAGGCTTGCCGGTCAATAGTTGGACCTTGAATATGGGTTACTGGTGGCAACTATAAATAAACGTAAAAACAGCCTTACTTGGCTCCGCATTCTGCTTTTTAGAATACTTATACATAGAGACATACTACAAAAACAATGTATCAATTAAAGTGAAAGTTAGAGATACTATAAACTTTTCTTCCATGTTACATTATAGTTGATGTGTTGTCACCCTGTAGTCTAGCAATAAAATCCGATTTAGCGATTTATGATACCGTTTTACCACAAGTGGCCCAGGTATGACATACTTGCAATACAAGGATGTGTGGTTTATCAGTAAAGGGGTCAGCAGTTATTCCGCGCTTTAAATTAATATTGACAAATATCCATGTTTGTTCAGTTACAATTGACACATTTAATTCCATGTCAGGGTCATGCAAAGGTGCCCTCTGTTTGATAATAACAAGACTAGAAACAACAATATTAATAGGCCATGCAGAATATAAAAAAAGGTTAATTGGCGTTGTTTAAAGGGCCGTTTTAGCTTTTATTAGGATAACATCGCCACTGGGAACACTTTGTTTTGTTTTTAATAAATGCCCTGTCTGTTAACATTTTGTTTGCCATTCTGGCCTGACGGATGCATTCAGTTTCAGATATAATTATTCCTATCTCATTTTATACTTTTACATTTATTCCTAAGAATTCTTTACTTTGATGACAATCTTTACTCTTTTAATAAAACCAAAGAAGTACATTTTATTTTTATAGCTCTTTGATAAAACTAGCAAGAAAATACATTAGCCTAAAATGCTTGCCGGGTTCATATTTCCACTTCTTTTATCTGCATCAGTGTCATTTTCGTAATTGAAGTGTGTTGTCAATAAGAAGGTAAGACAATTTATATAAGGGAGTTAGGGGAACATATTCTTAGTCTGCATACTGAATTGAGGAGCATTGTCATGTTATATCAAATAAATGTCTTCTTTCTCCTTAATTATAAGATACTCAATCCTTTATGTTTTAATATTAAATTCGCAATATAATCATGTGAATCATGTGAATACAAATATGAAAGTGAAATGTCCTGCATATCTTTTTGACTCGACTGTTCTCTCACTCACTTTTTAAAAGATTTTGTACAAAAATGATTTAGGGAATAATTTCCTTGTGATGTCTAGGAAGATTCTAGTATTATCAGTTCAAAAAAAAAAAGGTATTTAAGTGCAATAATTATATATTGATAGCTGATGAATAACATGGTAGTGACACATACGAGATGTCGGTTTAATGCATCAGAGAAACTTTCAATAAAAGATGCGTTTCCGTTTCGAAATCACATTTTCGTGTGACCGACATCCCTATGCATATGTATGTGTGACATGCTGTTGCTTATTGACGGCGTGGAGTTGATATAGATACAAATAAAACGGAAAACATTAAGTTAACGTCGGATAAGTAGTTAGCTAGGGGTATAATTGGTTCGGATCTAGACAGACTTGAAAAGCACCAATTTTTCAATAAAGCTGGATATAACAAAATACCTACAGTTCATAAGTTATTTTCCGGCAAACTTTTATCAAACGGAAAATAATTTAACACTCATGGATAAAGTGGCTAAAAGAACATTGGCAAAAGCATAAATTAAATATGGCATGGTTATTAAAGGTATACTACGTGCAAATTTCCTATTTGATGTTACAAACATAAAATGGATTATCATGTGTAGTCCTACTAAAACTTTTCACTGGAAGAGTTTTATTAATCAGCTGTTAGCTTCTACTTACTAAAGCTCTAGATTTTTATAATGATTACTTTAGAAGTACAACTGAACTAAATATCTAAAGATAAAATATTTAAAGTTTAAATATGCATTGGAAATCTTTAAGTTCACAAGTTTTTTACAACACGGCCTAAAAGTTATAATATTTAACGCCTCTAACGCTCCCTCAACAAAGTACGCCCCTGAAATTTCCACTAAACAAAGGTGACATTTGGTAGGAAAACGTGTGCCTTGACCTCCAGTGAACCTTGACGTAGCGGGAACTGTCAAACTTCGACCAATCATTTCGTAAGATTTAACCATGTGATTGAGATCACGTGGTATTGCGCGCCTGTCAAACAAACGAGGCTTCAATTTCTTTAGCGGCCTCGTGGTGTTGTGAAAGTTAAATTTGGAGAAAAAGAGCGATTTTTGCTACAAATCCAACAGTTTAAGCTGTGGAATTTAGTCAGATATAAATCTGGATATAATGCGCCCAAAGAGAGGTAAGAATTATTTGTTATCTTTGTGAAATTTTAAAATTAAAGTTGACACTTGTTGAATCAACCGGGTAGAGCACGTGGTCGAACGGACCAAAAGTTGTTAACTTTCTTTATCATTTGTACGAATTTTACTGAAGTGCCATACTGATATTATGATACATGTGAACGAATCTGACAGGTTGGACATGATTCTGAAAGAAGACAAGAAATAATATGTCTGGAAATTGGTTTAAAACTTTTGACAGATTTCCGCGCCTCCATGTTTTTCTTTGTTGATACTGAAATTTCGTCTAAATGATGTCATTCGTCTAGTAAGCGTTTTGGTGAAGGAAAATTGCACAACGTTTGGCAATGTTATTAATTAAAACAAAAACAGTTTATAATAAGTATTTGATTGATATTTTAACCGAGTTCTGGTAACGAATGTATAAATCAGATGACCTAGTTTTTGTGTTGTCAATGCGCTTTGTCAAAGTGACGGTATTTCCCGCGCAACAACGATGAGCTATATTTAGAAACAATTTTGTGTATATTTCAGCTAGAGACATGGAAAGTCCTTGGAATGCATATGACAGCGAGGGAAAAAGAATTGTAAATGCGGAGGATGTGCCAAGCTCTAAAAGGAGGAGGGGAAATCTTGCTAAAGACAGTGTTAGAATCCTAAAGCAATGGTTGTATGACCACAGGTACAATGCATACCCAACTGATCAAGAGAAAGTTTACCTGTCAAATGCTGCAAATTTGACAGTTTTGCAGGTCTGTAATTGGTTCATCAACGCTCGACGACGCATCCTTCCAGAAATGATCAAAGAGGATGGGCACGATCCAGAACAATATATGATAACACGTAAACACAAGCAGTCATTGCTGGATAGATTTGATGAGAGAATGATTAAACAGTCGGATAGCTCTTATTCAGACTCTAATGTGATACCATATAAAATTGGCCGTCTTGAAAGTGTCATTTCATCCCAGTCACAAAGAATGCCAGAAATTGATGGCTATATGTCTGATTACGAGGCATCTTCTTCTAGTGACAATTTTTCTGAATCAGAAGGAAGTGGCGATAGTTTACATGGCGTTCATTTCAGTCATCATCATCATGGTCAGATGCTTGCACCAAACAGCCTGATCATCTACAATCACGACAATGGATCTCAGTCTGATGGGCAGAGTGAGTGTTCCAGTGGGAATACACCACCTCCGTCACCTCCAACACAAAGTCCGAATGTGATCGTAAAACCTGTTGAGGAAGACAGATTCCGTCCATTCTTTATGTTAGTAGATGTTGCCATGAACGAACTTGAGAAACAAAAAGAAAGTGAATCAAATTGATCAATTGATTGTTACAAAATGAAGAAGAAAATCAGGATTACTATGCAATTCATTCCATATGTGGTTTTGACATTGAGGTTGCATTTAAAACTTGGAATTGGCATAAAAAATCATTGTGTTAATGGATAAAAATTATTCAGTGATGCTGAAGTGCCGTTGAATGTGTTCAAATTTGTTTGTTTTTTCAGTCTATGCATTTAGTTGATTTTACTGTCTTGTTATGTTTATTTTTCTACTAAATATACCCCTTATCAGTGCTTAACTTCATTATCTTTGAAGCATCCATATCTCACAAATTATCTTTGTCATATTGTGTTTCCCATAGACTTGTTTTTACAAGGAAATTGATCATTAGATAATTTTAAGATTTTTATCTTCAACTTTGAGACTTATTGTGATCGAGGTCGACTTGTATGTTTGTGTTATTCGCACCAAAAGTTTAATATTGAATGTTTTGTTTTATGAATTTATTTGGAATAGGTTATAGACTTCTACATGGGTCTCTTTATTATTAAAGTTTATACTGTTGATAAAAGTTTGAATTTAAATCTGTTTTGTTTTTTGGGTTTTTTTTTTTCACACTATACCTACTGAAATTGAATTTAAGTTCTTATGCTGAGATAACTGTTGCGTCATATTGGTTTCTATATATAAAAAACACATTTTTCTTCAACAAGGAAGCATTATCAATCAAATGTATTAAAATTGGATGTATAGATCTCTATGTAGAATGACACACTATTAATCACTAACTAATACATTTATTTGTTTATGGCTGACACCTTTGCATCTTTGTGACAATAATATATCCCCTAGAGCAGTTTGGATTATTTTATTGATAAAAGGGATTTTCTGGCATGGCTTCATGAAGGGTTTTGATGTTTATCCAAACTCTTTTTTTTTTTGTTATTAAAGAGACTTGCAATGAAAACAAGACTTTGAAAAATCAATAGCCATTAAATAAACAGGAAGTTAAATGTTAAAACATGATCAAACTGTTAAATTGATCCTTTTGAGGTGTTATTTTTCATGCAGTTGAATAAGGTATTAATATGCAGCAGAGCTCCAGATAAGCTTTTGGTGCAATTGGGTATTTACCCATCACTTTTTGTCTGAATTGGGTACTGGAAATTTGAATTGGGTAAAAATAATATCATTACCCAGCCTTTTCAGAAGTAATTGGGTATTTGCTAAAACCAATTGGGTATTTTACCAATCTCGCACTAACAATTGAGTATTTTTTTTGCTTACAGTATACATGGTATATATCATTAAACAGGACTGACTAAGTATTTTAATGGCACCCTTCAATGTTTAATACAAAAATGTATTTAAAATTGTAATGAATGTTTCATACTGTTGTTTTCTTTTTCACTTTTAATGCAGTCTGAGATCAGTTCATCCACAATATCCCGAACGATGTGGTCACCGCAATTTGCATTTTCCCAAAAGATGTCATCCAGTATTGGTGACACTACATCGTCACAAACAGATAACTGTCATTGTTGAACAGCAAAATATCCTACTAATTTGTTTGTTTGTGCTGCAACAATGTTTTTTCCTGCAACCTCATTTATCGGCGTAAAATTGTTTACAAAGCGTCCAAATAACACCGATCAGCCGACTGAATGGTCCTGTTATTTTTCCGATAACTTGCAACCTGTTCTGCAGTAACGTATAACCAGTCAGTCAAATCTAGCGTTAAAGTCTCGTACCCGTTCTAGTTATAAGGAAAATGCGATACGCAAGCTATTTTTTACGAATTGGGTATTAGGAATTTTAATTGCGTTTCAGTACGCACACTGTATGAATTCAATTGGGTTTTCTGCAATTTTAATTGCGTAAATACGCAAATACGCAGCTTATCTGGAGCTCTGATGCAAACTGAATTGTTATTTGTGGTTCTGTGGTATTTTGTGTTTGATATGATGAAAGGGAGTTAAGAGTCTGGGATAATAAAACTGTTGTTGGCTGTTTTTTTCTTCCAATGTGGGAGACCTGAATTTAATGTAGTGGAATATTTAGACATGATTATATATAATTCTTACTGTCAGGTGATTTTTGTATTCAATAAAAAGTTGTGTCGCTATTAAATTTCTTGATTATATGGGGAATATCTCTTTAAAATTTTTATTTGGGGAGAATGAAGAATCAAGTTTGATATTTTTAATTTGAAATATTTACAATGGGTTTGTAGGCAGTTTATTAACTTTCTTAGTGCATAATTGAGCTACATAGGCAATTATTTTTCAAAGGGATAATTGGGAATATTTTGATGTTTCTATTGATTCAACAAATTTATTACTGTACAGTTAAACTTGTAACAATATAAATGAACTATTAAATTTTATGAATGGCCTAGATAAAACATGAAATTGTGACAGATGTCTTATATTAAATTTCTTTTGAAAACGTCTCATTTTACCCATAGTAGTAAAATTCAGACATACCTTTGTCTTGCTACGTTTGCAATTTATAGCCTATTGAAACTATTCCCATTCTAGTGAAGAAAATTTTAGTGATACTCTAGTTTTCTGTGGAACAAATGCTAGTATCTCTAAAAGCGGCAAATTTTAACCGATACTGTGGAAATTTAAAAAAGGTGGAGATATCAGTAATTGCAAATTGAGGTGTTGACAATAAGTTTAAGTAATTGCTGTATAGATAGCACTTTGGAGCATCAGTAAAATCAAAGAAGTTATTTCTCTTGAAAGTTCAAAAGGAAATAAAAATAACAATCCTTTATTGTTTACTACTACTATGCATGTTTTTTTTGCTCACACATCTCTTTATATTTCTAGTGTGAAAATAATGCTATCTGATCTTCAAATGGGAGTAATTACCTTCTACCATGACTTGAAATTTATACAGGTTGATGCATCAATATATTCATAATTTTAACATGTCCTAAACATTGCGGAATGATACTAATTTCACTTGGGAAATGATTACATTTTACTCAGTCTTTATCATAGACCCCCCTGTGTAAAATCTCAAACTTGAAACTAAAGTAAATTATTAAATCCATAATTTTTTCAATGAAACTTAAAAGTTATATAGTTTGTAGCATCGTCTGGGGCATGTGCAGTCAAAAATCTAATTTGATTTCAGAAATAGTGTGATATTCATTTCTAAAGTCACTATTATGTTCATTATAAAAATACTTCGTTTTACCCAAAATGCAGCTCTCTGATTGGTCAGTTAAAACTCCTGATGTCATGATAAAGTTATGAATTATTGATATTAGCTGAGAAAAGCAAACTAATCAACACCCATATCCTATAGCAATACCTACTTTAGTAAAATTGAATACTTTCTGTCTGGAACCTTTGCACTAGCCAAGTGTGAAATTAGCAGGCATTTCTGTTCATAGGTTGGTCACCAACTAGTACCATTTTTGTGCCTTATAATGTGTTACTGTTGAAACAAAATCATGTGTAGATTTTATACTTTGTTACCAAGTTTTCTTGTATATACATTGATCATTTTTGTTAGTATTAAATTTGTATGTCTGAATTTGTGAACATTTTAATAAAAATGTAGACTTACTGGTACAGTGCATTGTGTTCAAATGTCTCATTTTGCTGAATCTCTAAACAACGTTATTTATAACAAAATGGCTGAAATTAACCCTTAGCCTGCTGGCAGTCTGCTCGTGCAGGCTGATGATGGTCTGCGCTGTTGGTTATTCAGTTAGTAAATTTTCAGTGAACTCCCCTATGAATAAGAAGTGGTATTGTCCAAATTGACTGATGGACCAGTCCAGTTAAAAAAAATAACAGGGTAAAGGTTAAATTGATCTTTACAAATGTACAGTGTCCTGCATGCATTACTCTTCCCCATACAACTTATATGGAAGATTATGTCAGACAGTGTGTCTCTGAAGTTTGCCCATAGTACTCCTTTAGAATTGCCATTCATTTTGCATACTTTAGCTCGCAAGAGCACAAGGTGCTTGAATATTTATTTATCATATTATGATCACTTATTATCTATTGTACCGATGGACAATACAAAGAATAGGAAGAGCTATTCTACTCAGCCAGGCGGCTTTGGCATCACACCTCTGTTTAAGGTTTCTCGTTCAAGTTTATATCTATGTAACCTTTGCATCTGTACACAAGATACCTCTTGGTTGAATTTAATTGAAGTGATGGCCCTACTTGAGTTGCAAAATTTTATTGTTGAAAGTTTTACTTGCAGCTATCCAGCTGAATCTGGGTAGCAACAATATATGTTGGACTGAAAATTTACACAGTGGTCATCAGGCCTACCGAAATGATAGTCTTGGTCACCCAGTCAAATCAAAGGAAAAACTCCACATTTATGACCCTATCTTCATGAAACTGGTCAGAATGTTTATCTTGATGATTCCTAGGCCAAGTTCAAAACTGGGTCACCCACTCAAAGGAAAAGCTTGTTAACACTGTAGAAGCCACATTTATGATGCTATTTTCATGAAACTTGGTCAGAATGTTTATCTTGATGATTCTAAGGCCAAGTTTAACAGGTGAGCGATATAGGGTCATCAGGACCATCTTGTTTTAATTACCCTTTTTATATGCCAGTCTGTGAAAGAGCGAGGCATATTATGTGAACACCCATGGTGGGCGGTCGGCATCCAAAGCATATCGGCTCTCTTAGTCGCAGTTTAAATCAGATCTTCACCAAACTTGCTGACAATGTTTGTGGGCATAATGTCTCGGCAAAGTTCGATAACCACTCAAATCGCCCCAGGCACTCTTATTATGGCCCTTGAATTACTCGAAAAACTGAATTTAGCCTTGTCCGCTCTCTCAGGTCGAAAAGTTTTCATCCGATCTTCATTAAACTTGCCGACAATGTTTGTGGGCATAATGTCTCGGCCAAGTTTGATAACCACCCGAAGTGCCAAGGGCACTCCTGGATTATGACCCTTGAATTACTAGAAAAACTGCTAATTTGGCCTTGTCCGCTCTCTAAGCCGAACAGTTTTCATTCGATCTTCACCAAACTTGCTGACGTTTGTGGGCATAATATCTGGGCCAATTTCGATAACCACCCAAATCGGCCCAGACACTCTAGGATTATGGCCCTTGAAGTAGGCCAAGTTCGATGACAGGTGTATTTGTGACAGTCTGGCACTTCAAAATATTACATCAGAACATTTAACCCCTTTTAGTTTCCATCCAGCTGAAACTAGATGCTTTTGTAGAAAAGGCTTAAAGTGCATGTCTCCCCCAATGCAGAGTTGTATTGGCAAGAAATCAATAGGGGACATGAGTGAAAGTCAAAAAGGCACTGATGGTTGGCTGCAATAGGGATCATCTACTCGGCATGTCCAATCAGCCCACTAAGTTTAAACATTCTAGGCCAAGTGGTTCTCAAGTTATGAACTGGAAACTGTTTTCCATGTTCAGGCCCTGTGACCTTGACCTTTGATTGAGTGACCCCAAAATCAGTCAGGGTCATCTACTCTGCATGTCCAATCATCCTATTGAGTTTCAACATTCTGGGTCAAGTGGTTCTCAAGTTATTTATTTGAAAATGTTTTCTATGTTCAGGCCCCTGTGACCTTGACCTTAGCTCAAGTGACCCAAAAAAGGACAAGGGTCATCTACACTTCAAGTCCTATCAATCTATGAAGTTTGAAGGTTCTAGGTCAAATGGATTTCCATGTCTCCCCCAATGGACAGTTGTATTGGCAAGAAATCAATAGGGGACATGAGCGAAAGACAAAAAGGCACTGATGGTTGGCTGCAATAGGGATCATCTACTTTGCATGTCCAATCATCCCACTAAGTTTAAACATTCTAGGCCAAGTGGTTCTCAAGTTATGAACTGGAAACAGTTTTCCATGTTCAGGCCCTGTGACCTTGACCTTTGATTGAATGACCCCAAAATCAATAGGTGTCATCTACTCTGCATGATCAATCATCCTCTGAAGTTTCAACATTCTGGATCAAGTGGTTCTCAAGTTATTGTTCAGAAATGGATTTCCATGTTCAGGCCCTGTGACCTTGACCTTTAATAGAGTGACCCCAACATCAATAGGGTTATTTACTCTGCATGTCCAATCGTCCTATGAAGTTTCCACAAAAACAATAGGGGTCGTCTACTCCATAAGCCCCCTATAAAGTTGGAAGGTTCTAGGTCAAATGGTTCTCCAGTTATTGATCGGAAATGAAGTGTGATGGAAGGACGTATGGACAGGGCAAAAACAAAACATGTATCTTCCCCAGTTTGGGCGTTGGGGGAGAGACATAATGGAACTTGGTATACAGGATCAACATGAAGTGAACATGTGCATACTGTCGGGGACTTTCTTATCTGATTGTTTTTTTATACACTTTTTTTTCAAACAACATCTCTGAAACAGTGTCATGGAAGATGGGTGGTCTTCTTCCAAAAATTATTCAATCGGTTCTGCTTGCTTGCACATAGTTACTGCCAGAGCTAAAAAAAAATCTTCAAACTGCATCTCCTCTTAAACTGCTAGTCCAGTTTTAAAATAATTTCAAACAAACAGTCCTGGTATTATCCTCTATCAAGAACGTTCACTGGAAACTTTGAAACTCTGCTTGCATGAAAATACTGGCCCGATATTTAAATCATTTCAAATAAATGATCCTTGTGTGACCTTATACCAAGTGTTCAAATTATTCCGATTTATCAAAAAATAAGGCAGCTGGAGAGCATGGTCACTTTTTCCCTACATGTATATTATATAATGTAATTTTAAAAAACGTCTGGTCAGTAACAGCAGGCCCAATTTTAAAATAATTTTACACAAATGTTCCTTTGGTGACCCTTTATGAAGACCGTTTATTCGTAAAAAACATGGCTACCAGCAGGGCATGGTCACTTCCGTGTATGTATAAAGTGGAAACTTGACTAGAACGTGTCTGTAGGACATCTGGTTTATTTGTCACAAATAAGGGGCAATAATTCAAATGTTTGCAGTCTTAAGGGGGTACAGCCTCAACAAACATTTTATATAAAGGATTCATTATTCTAGGTCATATATTTTTGAGCTATGAGCCTCACAAACAAAAAAACTATTTTGGCTATTTCAAGGGCCATAACCCTGTAATAAGCGCTAAGATTCTCAAGAAGAATGCCAAGTGTGCAAGGTCACATCATGATCAAGACTCGAGCAAGGTTTCATGAATTTACATCAAATACTTTTTGAGCTAGGCATGTCATTAGGTGAAAATGTGCATTTTTGACTATTTCAGGGGCCATAACTTTAAAAATAAGGGGTTGAGCCAGCCAAAAAATAAGCGGTGCATAAGTTTATATCATGATAAAGGCTCGTGCAAGTTTTCATCAATTCATATCAAATACTTCCTGAGCTAGGTGCATCACAAGGTGAAAATGAGCTTTTTTGACTATTTAAGGGACCGTAACTCGGGGACGGAGCCAGACGAAAAATAGGAGGTATGCAAGTTCGTACCATGATAAAGACTCATGCAAGGTTTAATCAATTTATATGACATACTTTTTGAGCTAGGCGCATCACAAGGTGAAAATGTGCAATTTTACTACTATTACAGGAGCCATAACTCTGGAAATAGGGGGAGGAGTCAGACGAAAAATAGGAGGTGCTCAAGTTCATATCATGATAAAGACTCTTGTAAGTTTTCACTTATTAATTTAAAATAGTTTATGAGCTAGGCACGTCACAAGGTGAAAATGTGCATTTTTTACTATTTCAGGGGCCATAACTAGAAATAATAGAAATAAGGGGTGGAGCCAGTTGAAAATTAGGAGGTGCGCAAGTTCATATCATGATTAAGACTCCTGCAAGGTTTCATCAATCTGTATCAAATACTTTCTGAGCTAGGTGCATCACAAGGTGAAAATGTGCGTTTTTTACTATATCAGGGGCCATAACTCTGGAAATAAGGGGCGGAGCCAGACAAAAAATAGGAGGTGCGCAAGTTCATAGCATGACGAAGACTCGTGCAAGGTTTCATCAAATCATATGACATACTTTTTGAGCTAGGCACGTCACAAACTTCAGACGGACGAATTAGGATAGGCAGATGGGCAGACGCACACGCCACCATGTATTACTTCCCATTTTTCCAAAATGGGCATATAAAAATGATGATTTTACTTTCCCAGCTGGAGCTTATAATTATCATCAACAATTATATATACATGTATCTAAAATTTGCCTGGACATCTTCATCGATAATTCTGGTTTGATTTTAACTTCAACCAAACATACCAAGTACCAAACTTAGTTCAGTCAAAATACGTAACAAAGTCTTAACTCGTGTTGACACATTTAATTCCACATACAAGCTAACTAAAGACAATTTTTAAAATAGAAATCAATCTCTAACAAGTGTTCTGATGCTATTTCTTATTTTCATCTATTACTGGCGGCTTGTCTAAGACATGATCTATGATTCCAAAATTTTTTGCTTCCTCTGGTGTCATAAACCTGTCTCTTTCCATGGTGGTTTCTGAAAAAAATTAAGCAAACAATTTTTCTCTCTCAAAATTCCATAAAATATGGCTTTTGTGAAAATGACCAGTGGTACAAACTTAATGGTGTATGATTTTTGCAAGATATCGTAATAAATAAATACAAAAATATTGTGCAGAAGTAAGAAAACCATTGCAATACTTTTGAAATAATGGAGGAAATCAACATTCTTCCTTCTATGAACCCTTATCCTGAATGAACTAGTCCATCTTTCAATTTGGACAGTACCATTAACGGTTAAAAGGGGTGCTTACCAGTACTAAAAAGATACTGAGTGGCGAACAGTGCAGATCTTGATCAGACTGCACGGATGTCAGGCTGATCATGATCTACACTGGTTGCAATGGCAGTTGGTGGAAATGAACATGCTGATAAATTTCACACAAACTCTGGGCAAGTAGCTTTAAATAAATACCATCAGGTCATAAAATGAGCATATTATTTTCCTGCTCAACTATTTCAATGTTTGCCGAGGTCAAAGACATACCTATCCTCATTTTACAAATCAAATTTCAAAAAGAATATTTCATGCAAATATTTTGGACATTTTTTTCTGCCATATCATTTTATAACTTTTTTCAAATGTATTTTTTTAAATTTTAATCTACTTTTAAGAGCGGGCATCTGAAAGCCTTATTATATTTAATGCAAAATATTGAATAGAGTAACAAGAACAGTAGAGTATTACAGACTATGACAAATTTGCTGCTTAGATTCATGGACTTTTCAGCTCTGCAATTCAATATTTACATTGGTAGGTTATTCAGAGAAAAACTGCTCATATGTCTTCTGGAATAGATGCAATTTCATGACATTGTGAATGGAAATGGCATAGAGGATTTGTGATTTTTGCAAATTCTTCCTACTTCATAGATGCGAGTATGCATATAAGTTATTCCATATACTACCAATCTATTGTGGTTAATTTGAGGGGATATTTTCAAACTTTTACTGTATAAGTTTTTATTACCACTCTTGCGAGTTCATTAGACTGGCACACAGTGGAATATGGCAATGGCCCTAGCACCTGGGGCCCGAGCACCTGGAGCACACTTGAGCAATTCATATGGTCCCAAGCTATTTTCTTCCCATTCTTAAAATGCTGAAATTATTCTTTGATATATATTCGAAAATCTAGTACAGAATTTTATGAAACTTGCATAAACATAGCACAAACAAGTACTACAAAGTTATGTAAAGTTTTAGTGGGTTATATGTATTACAAAGGAGGGAAAATTTTAAAGTTAAGTTCGGACATAGAACTTTGATAAATATGGGTCCTGCTTTCATTTTAGGAGTCCAGCATCTTACTAACAGACAACTGTGTCAGCTCTAATGTATCATTTCAACTGTATTGCCTTCTATTTAAAGAGAAATCAAGGAAAAATCTAGACAAAATGGATCAAACAATAGATGTTTATGTTGTACTCTATGTTTTTGCCAGGCTTATCTAATAGATCAGCCTACATAAAAACTGCAACTGAATAAATAACATCAGTGTTCTTTTGAAGTGACAATTTGTTAATATTTCTTACTGGATAAGAGCTGTTTGTGACACAAGAATGCTCCCCCCCCACCCCCCCACTCCCACATGACGGGTTGCTCCATTTTCAGTCCCGTGATCACTAAAACGCTGACTTTAACCTACTAATCTCCAAAACATTTTATGATAGTGGTAATCTACTTCATAACCCAATCATGATATCAAGTTTGAAAGTTCTTGGTCAAGTTGTTCTCAAGATATTTAACAGAAACCATTTTCAAGGTTCAGGACCCCGTGACCCTGACCTTTTGACTTACTGACCCTGAAAAACAATATGGGTCATCTACTTCATAAGCTCAATCATGCTGTCAAATCTGAAGGTTCTTGGTCAAGTGGTACTCAAGTAATTGAACAGAAACTGTTTTCAAGGTTCAGGCCCCTGCGACCTTGACCTTAGACTTACTGATCCAAAAAACGAAAGGGGTCATCTACTTTATAAGCCAAATCATACCATCAAGTTTGAAGGTTCTGCGTCAGGTGGTTCTTTTAAAGTTAATGAGTGGAAACAGTTTTTAATGTCCAGGCCCTTGTGACCTTTGACCTACTGACCCTCAGAACAACAGGGTTCATCAACATCATAACCCACTCATGCTTACAAATTTGAATGTTCTTGGTCAAGTTGCTCTCAAGTTATTAGGCGGAAACTGTCAATTCTATCAACAGATGGACTGACTGACATGTGCAAAGCAACCTTCCAGTCACCTTTCTGTCTGTATGATATTTACCTATAAGTTCCACAGGTTTGTTTGTGTGTTTAGCATAGATGTTGTTCAATCTCTGTTTCTGTCGGAGAATTTCCTCAGCTTGTATCTGTATATCTGTGGCCTGACCCTGGTTTTAAGAAATAAAATATACCGGTAATTACATTCCATTAGGTATTTTAGTACTATGGTGATACACAGAATTTAACTGAAATTTCTTATTTTAGAATGCCAATTAACAAAAAGTCTCTATTTCAGTAAGCTGATGACATTTTGCAATTAAATAACAGATATCCTATGTATTTTTCACTAATATAGTTTGTTCTTTGATACCAATTTTAAACGCAGAAAGGCCTCATCAAATTAATTTAACTTGACTAGATATATAAACTGAGTTTGTTGAACCACATTCAGTCATGTATAGCAGTAATTTGCTTACCAGCTACCAGCTTTAAAAGGAAGTACTCTTCAGGCTGTGCTTAGATATACCTACTTTTTTAAACCTAACACATATCTGACTCTCTGTTAACTGTTTCGCGGTAACTTGGCAGAGCCTCATTATGGCCTGAACAGTTAAGTTCAAGCCAGATATTTCCATCACCTTCAACCAGTGAAAGATTATTATAATATTTTTAAATATGGGTCTAATATATCTTTTAAGAAAATATTTAATCAGCCAGTATATATACAGTATACACAGTAGGTATTCATTTACTTTTAAAAAGTGTCTGACAATATTTTCTGGTTTGGGGTTTCAAGAAAGTTTCCCCCAATTGAAAAACGGTCTGAAATGGAACAACCTGTGGCTTACAAAGCTTTGTTGATGATAAATTGTTTACTGTTATCATCTTACTAAAACAGCTAACGAAATGTCATAAGGTTGTCAGTACTACACAGTTTTGCACCAGTGCAGACAATTTAAAATTAGACTGACTTTAAACAAAACATTAACATTTGCATATATAACCAAAGAAATGTAAACTAAACATGTATAGTGAGAGTAATGTAAACTAAAGTCTCTAAATCTCTAAAGAACTCATCTTTAAATTAAATTTCCTTCTGTTATTCCTTGCTTGATATTAATATTGGTGTCAGAGAAGTCAATAGAATGACTATAAATTAAATTTCGTCACCTCAACGCAACAAAGTCGAAGTCGTATCTTATTATAAATTTATAATAAGATAAGACTTTGTTGCGTTGAGGTGACGTATTGGCCATACCAAAGGATAATGCAGTCTTGTTAACACCAAAAAAAACAAAACAGTTGTTACCAGTACACTGAAGTATGCTCCACAGGGACAGTTGCAATATTTGCATGTTGGACACAAATGAATATGAAACGGGATTTAATTTGGAAACTAGAACAGTTAAATTATGATTTTAAATGTACCTAATTATCTATTATCATATGAATTCTTATTCAACTTCCTGCTTCAAATCTATTATATGAAAAAATTATGCAAAGAAAAAGCACTGAAATGGGGAGATAAAATAAAACATATTAAATAGAGAGTTATGTTTCTTGAATATTAAGTTTTATAAAATTCTATTCAGTAGCCACAACATGTATAATTATGTTGCAGTGAATTATGTTTGACATGAATTATTTTTCAAGGCCTTTCAACTTTGTCTTAATATCAGGATGCCATTTTTTGGCAAATGGACGCAAGGGATGCATGTATTAGATGGAGAGCATTTATACAGGGATATATGGTAGTACATGTACATCCCAACAATATGTGTAAATTCAGTATATGATAATTTTCTTATTAAATTTTGTCTGTGCTAGGCCCTTAACAAAACTTTTACAGGAGTTATCCATTTAGTAAAATATAGCATTTTGTAAAATTTTAACTCCTGTACCAAGCATAGTTCACATATATTCAGACAATATGTGCACATTCATCTTGTATTCCTGTAAGTTTGGGCCAAACCCTTAGAAAAGTGTTAAGAGCAGTTACCAGGATAAGCCATCAAGAAGTACTTCGGGTAACTTCGCATTTTGTAAAACTTGAAGGGCCACAACTCCTAAAGCTGGCATGGCACAGAAATGAGTTGATTACTTTACAACTGTTATTAATTAAATTACAATGACATGACAATTAGTCTGATTAAATTAAACTAATGATTACAATATTTTGGAAAGTTTGCCCAAGATCACTTCATAATAATATATTTCTACAAGTTTGGGCCAAATCCCTTGAAAACTGTAGAAGGAGTTACCTGGACAAAGATTCCACAATGGATGGATGGATGGATGGAAGGAAGGACAAGATGGCAACTATATGTCCCCCACTCAAAAGGTTAAGAAGAGCTTTATGAAAGAAAAAAATAAAATTTTCTTTTTATAAAATGTATATAGTGTCTGTAGTTATTTGTAATTTAACTCATAGAACACATTGAGGACTCCATAATTGAGTGATTAAGGTTGCTGGCTTAGAGTCAGTACCCCTTCACCATAGTGAGCTCAAGCTTCACCAGAGCTCTTTGAATCCTTTCTTCTACAGCCTGCTGTCTTACGGAAGATTGGTATTTCCATCTATGTGCCTTCCTATACCTTAAACAATATGAAATCAGCACCCTGGGTCATCCCACACTTTCAAAATTAGAAACACATCAGATGACACACTGTGCGAGTATCACTTCAAATCGAAACAAAAACAAATCTGACACAGAAAACAAATACATGTTACAAAATTACCTGAGCACTACCTAACACTTGATGTACCATGATTCTTGAATTAGGTAATGAGTAACGCATTCCCGATGTACCTGCGGCCAGTAACAAGGAGCCCATACTGGCAGCCTGGCCAACACACCATGTAGCAACAGGTGGTTGAATGTATTGCATTGTATCATATATGGCAAGACCTGATGTTACAACCCCACCTAAAATATACAAAGGTTATACAATCAGTGTACTTCACGGTACAGCCTGCAGCTAATATTTATTAAATATTGTAATATACTTACAAATTCTGAAAGTCAGTAAACACAGTCAAACCTGTGATAAAGACCACCTCCAAATAACGGTCACTACTATAAAACCTGCTTATAAATGCCACTATTTTCTCATCTCGTTTAAACATTTACCTTTGTTGAAAGACCACCTCTCATTAAAGACTACTTTCCATTTCCCAAGGGTGGTCCTGGCAGACAGGATTGACTGTAAAGCGAAAATATATCTGTCTCAAAAAAATTCTTAGTTTTCAGTATAATAGTTATCTTTGATTTCCACAAGGTACTCAGTGTGGGGGTATGGTGAAAGAGATCATATTTTGTTACTGATTGCCAACTGCAGAAAGCACTGCAACTAGAAAAACATTAAAAACTTTTTGTTTGCTTCATACATAACATCGCTGTTCCTTATTAAAAACAATGCATGTCAATTTTAGCACCAAAACTTTCACTTGTGTGCTTAGATAGCAGTGCTTTTTTTCATTGCCTGTGATAATACCAGAGCTGTTTACCAATCCAAAAGTTGCTAAATACTCATATAAAATATGCAGATTTTTTCTTATTTTCCGTTTCTGATATGAACTTTTTTTCATATTTGAAATTGATGTACAAAGTTTTAAAGAACTAACTCCATTATTTTCTATCACCACCTGCGTAGACGCTGAATTAGATAACAACTGCAAAGTTGCTAAATAATCATGAGAAAATATTTGGAAGTTTATTTTTTTACTTGTTTTCCCGTTTTATGTTTGATCTTCATCAATTGTAACATTTGGTTAACCTTTAGCCTTCTAGCGGCAAGTGATTCTGCCTTTGCGAACAGTTCAGACCATAATCAGCCTCCTCGTCCATGCAAGCTGATCATGGTCTGCACTGTTTGCTATTCAGTCAATAAATTTTCAATGAATACCCCTTTGATAAATAAGTACCTCCCAAACTGAATGATGGACCAATCCATTTTTATAATTTAGCAAGGTAAAAGCTAAATAAATTGTTAGTTTGCTATTGTAGTGCTGACAAAACCAAAGTAGGTTAGAAATTCTGTTAAGGGTAAAAAGGTAATGACCTACCTTGTATTACGGAAATGTGCAAAGAAATCGGAAAATTGTATACTCACCTGGACTGTTTATATACAAATTTATAGGTTTAGTTGCACTCTCAGATTGTAGGAACAACATCTGTGCAATGATAAGACTTGATATATCATCCGAAATCTGTAATGAAAAACAAGCGCTCGTAGAACACGAAATGCCCCCCTTGATGCATTCAGCAATTGCACAAGGAACAGAAACTATTTGGTCACTGTACACAAAAGTTCTACTGTTCTGGGTCAATATGACCTTGACCTTTGACCTATTTACCTCAAAATCAATAGGGGTCATCTGCTGGTCATGATTAACCTCCCGATCAACTTCCACAATCCAAGGCCCAAGCTTTCTCAAGTTATCGTCTAAAAACGGTTTAACTGTTCTGGGTCACTGTGACCTTGACCTCTGGTCTCAAAATCAGTAGGGGTAATATGCTGGTCATGATCAACCCCCCTATTAACTTTCATGATCCTAGGCCCAAGCTTTCTTGAGTTATGGTCTGGAAACCGTTTAACTGTTCCGGGTCACTGTGACCTTGACCTTTGACCTCAAAATCAATAGGGGTAATCTGCTGATCATGATCAACTTCCAAATCAAGTTTTGTGATCCTAGGCCCAAGCGTTCTTGAGTTATCATCCGAATTTCGTTTAACTGTTCCGGATCACTGTGACCTTGACCTTTGACCTACTGACCTCAAAATCAATAGAGATCATCTGCTGCTCATGACTAACCTCTGCAAAAAAAAATCAAGGTCCAAATATTTTCAGTACTTCTCCATATCCTTTGAATAGCCAAATTACTTGAAGTCAGGAGTTTTCATGCAGAACTACTTCTGTCTTTTTTCTTTTTTTTTTATTAGGTTTTATGTCATGCCAACACAATTATAGGTCATATGGTGACTTTCAAACTTTTACTGGTGGAGGAAGACCCCATGAGCTGTTATGAGCTTTAGTTCATAATGGCTTGGTGCCTGGGTTAATCATTTAAGATTAAAGCTTCCACCTGAAAAATGCTTAACAACAGAGGCTGTTTGGACTTCAGTCTTAATTCACCTTAGCAAGGCTCGGTATTTTTTCCATCTATAGCAGGGGCTGTTTACAATCTTGTATTTCAAGTCATGCAGATATAGCCTAGAAATAACTTTATAACTTTATATCAGAATTTTTGTTCCACTATGCTCAAATACCATGCTTATTTCCCCCCACCCCCAAAATAACTGCTAAGGGCATTTTCCCTCTCAAGTCTTTAAGTCCTACAGTTTCGCCTTTGTTAACAACACTTTCAAAGAGCAAACACCTCCATACAAAGATAGATATTTTCTTTCTCAAAGACAAATTTAGTATATAAATAAATTCCAAATTCCCCCCCCCCCCCCCCCCAGCAACAACCCGTGAACAAAAAACACAAGTCAAGTCCTGGTGTTTGCTCTATAAAAGTTGCAATGTGTATGATGAAAGTGTGTCACATGGGTCAAGAGCCTACTGAAAAACAAACTGTGGTGATTATGTAGCATATAAAACATAACATAATTTAAATAATGAAAAGAATCACTGCTTGACAAATTAACTAGTCCACATGTAAATACGAGTAGAAATCAGCTGCGGGCAAGTGGAAGTTGTTTTAGTACTTTTCCTGCAGGAGAAGTGGTCGGTATTAATTTTCTCACATTAAGTGTACACGCGAATTGTATGTACACTATTAACCCTATGTTAAACCTAACCCTAACCCTAAAGCATATTGTACACTCAATATGTGCGCATCCATTAGGGGCGATTTAATGTTGCGCAGGGGAAGTGCAATGTCTGACAAAAATAGGATAAGTCCAATGAAAATGAAGCCATGAAGGAGTAAGATATCAAAACAATAACGACAGAAGTTGATTTAGAGTTTGCAACTCTAAAACCCATTACTGTAACAGTACCATACTTCAGTTGCATAATTAGCTAGATTCTCAATAGTCCATGAAAAGATTCCAGTACGTAACATTTTGACCAGACTTTAAAATAGATGCTATGGATAAAAATTGTCTTTCCTAAGGGGCTTGCAGGACAAGTTCAAAGTTAGCTGGATGAATGAAATTTCTAGGCAGCTCATCTTGCTGGATGTCTTCCTTTCAAACAATTTGTCGAGTCCTGACAATGCAGAAACATTTCTCATAAGGTACAACTGTTTTTTAAAATCTGATGCATGCATTTTATTAACAGTCTATTCATGACTCACACACATATGCACAGAGATGGGATCACTGATTTGCATACAAATGCCACGTCACAGGGGAGCAGATAAAAGTTGTTTCTTTATCCATTCACATAACATTATACATAACACTGCTGTATCTGAACATTTCAAAAGTACAAAAAATATTATTTAAACAAGTAATTCTTGAAATTATGTAAAGGTGGAAAATATTCTTACTTGACCCATAATCATGACAATTCTTTCTTTAAGAAGTCTTGAGTAAATATCATATGACCTCTCGCCTCTTCCGGTCTGCTCCACAACAATAGGGACATAGTAGGGTCTGTGAGCACATCTGGATTTATGGACATACCGTGTTAACACTTGTCGACATACTGTTACCTGAAAAAAAATTGTACAGCAAAATTTTATACATTAGAGGTCTCGAAATAAGTAATCTTTTAAATATAAGCATTTATGACATCCAGAACATAAATGAGAACAATCCATACTCCTGAAGATAAGGCTAGTGCACAATGCTAATTGCCAAATGTTTATAGTATAATTTGCAAGTAGCATTTGGCAATTAGCATAGCTCACCGGCCTTCCAAAATAAGTGTTACTGCATAATAAAACCCCGGATTCATTCTGAATTTGAACAATTGATAAGCGTAAACATTTGTCAGACAGTATTGTTAATGCCAAAAATGTAGGCCTACTACATTTTAACACATCACTTGATAGTTACATATATCAACGAAGCTGATACTAAATTTGATACTGCTGAATATTTATTAATCAGCCAGACCTATTTGACAATTTAATGTAAAACTTTACTAAAAACTGGAAGAGTAACCTTAAATGGATGATTTCATAGTTTGATGTAAAAGAAAAACTTTTCAAACTCAAGAAAATTTGAGGTTCCAATACTACTGGTACTGATGATAAACCCGAACAGAAAATGAGGCTTTTAACCTGTAACTTTTTTATTTCTGCAAAATGTAATCAATGGTTGGTATCAAAATAAAGCTTAACATTTGTTGAAAAATTTACATAATTCAAATTTATATTTAGTAAGCAAACTCACACGAAGTGAGGTCCTGAAAGGGGTTTGTAAAATGGTGACTGTATGAACGTTGACTGATGATAAATTCGACCACTTTGTCATTTACAAAATTTTCTTCGTATTATTAAATTGAATCTTTCCCCAAAAAGATGCAACAGTCATTCCTGATCAAGCAATAAAAAGTGACCCAATGTCAGGCCTTCATGTTTCAACTGTGAGCATGTGCAAAAAACATCCTCTTCCCCAGTAATTTTGGATAAATATTTTTTAAACAAATAAATGTAAGTCATTTATATGTCTACAGAATATTTACCAATTTTGTTTTTGTTTGCACCAGTTGGTGTTGTAATTAGAAACTATTTGAAGGTGTGTTCAATTTTATAAAAAAACGCTTGCAGTCGAATATTTCCAAGGTGGTCGACTTTATCATCTGTCCGGGTACTGGTACTGATGGTAAGTACTGGTACTGATGGTAAACCCGAACAGAAAATGAGGTTTTTTTACCTTAACTTTTTTATTTTTGCAAATTGATATCAATGGTTGGTATCAAAATAATGCTTAACATTTGCTGAAAACTTTACATAAATCAAATTTTATATTTAGTAAGCAATCTCACACGAAGTGAGGCCCTGAAAGGGGTTTGTAAAATGGAGACTGTATGAATGTTGACTGATGATAAATTCGACCACTTTGTCCTTACAAAAGTTTCTTCATATTATTGTACTGAAACTTTCCCCAAAAAGCTGCAAGAGTCATTCCTGATCAAGTAATGAAAAGTGACCCAATGTCAGGCCTTCATGTTTCGACAGTGACCATGCGTCAAAAACACCCTCTTCCCCAGTAATTTTGGATAAATATTTTATATACAAATAAATTCAAGTCATTTATTTATACAGAATATTTACCAATTTTGTTTTTGTTTACACCAGTTGGTGTGGTATGTGGAAACTATTAGATGGTGTGTTCAATTTTATAAATGACCGCTTGCAATCGGATATTTCCAAGGAGGTCGACTTTATCATCTGTCGGGGTTTATCATCAGTGCCAGATGGAAGGTCGGTGTGCCATGCTAATATGGAAGAGAAAGTTTAAAGTGTCAGTGCCTAACAGAAAAATAATAAGGAAGAAGAAGTTAAGGATTTGGAAACAAGTGGTGTTTGAAAAAGTTAAGATAACGGTGATTTAATTATGCAATTACTCATATACACGGTCGCGAAATCTAGTGACAAACTGGAATCAAAGCCTACTATGCTTCCACTCACACATTTCATCAATATGCATGAATAACAACAACTTTATTGCAAAATGTAACATGAAACTATCACCTGACATAGTGATTTTACGGCGTTTGAGAACATTTTTTTCCAAATTTTATTTTTCAACCAGAGCACCGGTTTTAGTGCTTCCTGTTTATCCGAGGCGTTCCGAATAAGATGTAAATGTCTGGCTAGCGACGTTTTAATTTCCCTTTTTTTTCCGTTTCAATGCCTTATTACCGTTATAAGCAACAATGACAGCAGCAGTACACAGAAAAGGAACTTTCATTTTATCAGAGTAAGCAACAAAACTTCGCAATCACGTTCTTAAAATCAAATAAATACGGGATAAATACTGACAAAAGCACCTGTTGCTAGGGAAGCTTTCCCATTTTTCTGTAATACCCGAGGTCTTTGTATAATATTAGAGTAAATTTCCTCGTCTTAAATCATGATGATATATGATGTATTACACATAACAAACTCTTTACTTAAGTCTGACACCATGCAGTGTATTCTCCTCCATTGATTCACGAAGTATTAGAAAAAAATCACAATTGTTAAAGCGGGAAAAAATTCTCAAATTTTTGAGAAAAACACTAATTTTCACAATTTTTCTGGTACTGGACCATTTCACAGTTTGCAACAAAAAAAATCACTGAATCAAAATATTTAGTGATTAAATATCTTTGTGTAAAAAAGATAGGTACGTTAAACTTACATTCATATATTTATTCCGAAACAAATGAGAACATCATAACAAACAACAAAAGAGATTTTTACCCACTATGTACCTAAACGCACTCTAAATTAATGTTTCGTACCCAAACGCACAATGAATTAACGTTTAAGGGTCAATAATATAGGATGACAAATGTAACAATTCTTGATAAATCAGATGCTTTTGCTCGCAAAAGTCAATAACAAACTTCTTTAAAGTTTTTCAATGCCTTTTTTACGTTTTTCTACTATTTTTAGAGATTTTCACACCAGTTGTGAATAAGTCCGGTCAGGTTCCAATTCGAAAATTGAGAAAGACTGTTTGCAATTGTGAATGGGTCCGATATTCGGTACCATAAACATATTTTGACAATTTCAGTCCAGAGCCAATAAGGGAGTCTGGTTTGGACAAGCAAAATGTTATGCGACTGCGAATTAACAGAATTGCTCTTGTCCAAGAACTACGTGTGGAACACATTCTTGGCCACCTAGTAGAGTGTGGAGTTCTGTCTGAGGACGACTTGAGGAGGATTAATGCTGGTTCAACAGCGGCTGATAAAGCTCGAGTACTTGTTGATCTTCTTCCAGGTTTGTGCATTAATTTTGTTAATTGTTTAGTATGGGTTTAATGCAAGTTTTCTGAGGTGTAGAATTTATTTCCTATGTAACTACACTCATTGATTATTATTTTATAGTTTAAGAAGTGTTCCTACAATTAGTATAGTACCTCGCAGATATCTGTTCTTTTTACAACTGTGATGTTACTTTCAGCAAAAGGACAGCACATTGATTGGTACAGAGCATTTAGAGAGGCATTGCAAAATCCTGATGCTGGACAGGAAGTTAGAAAGCGATACAAATTGTTGGTTGAATTTCTCGACAACACTGTTATCCACAGACCAAATTCACAACACACAAAGTTTTCTGAAGTAGAATCTCCAAGACATAAATTACCTCGATATAAACCGCTTCCCTCCATCAAATCTCCAGGTATGTATGCTATTGTGTAATCCCTGTCTTCATATAAACCTAATTCATCAGAAAAACAAGAAGAAAGTTGAAAATGTTAAATAACCTGTTGGTTCTGTGACAATGACACAGGGTGACAGTAATGTATTACTTTAGCTTGGTGCTTATGGCAGCATATTATTCATTATCATGCAGTAAAATCAATTTAGTTTCTATATTTCTGAAAAATGTTAAAGCAGTTTTGGAAACTAAGGCAAAAACTAGATTATTTAAAAGAGCTCACACATAATGCAGATCTCCCTGTGGCAAGTCAGCACCATGTCAGGCTCCACACTGTGTAACCTGCACTGTCAAAACCAACAGGGTAACAAACTAAAGTCACAAATATTAACCCATTAAATATCTGCAGAAAAACAATAATCGGTCTTATTTTGTGACATCCACTTAAATTCCGCTTATCTCATTGGCTGATAACTGATCATGTGAAGGTTCAGAGAAAGTGGTATTCACCTCAAAAAGTGATATCCTTGTAATCAACTTGAACAAGCAACTATTCCTGAAAAGAAACTCACACGCTATACTTATCCAAGATCTGTCAAACACCAGTCAGTCATATCTTGTTTCCATCAGCCAGTAATTCAGTCAGCAGCCTTGTCACATTTCGATAAAATTGTGTATTGACTGTAAACATTTTTTCTTACGAACAATCTGACTGAGATACTAACTTTTTCAGTGTAAACCTGAAATAAAGCACTCACTGTATGATAACATCAGTGAATATCCAAATTAATAGTCTTGAACAAGCTGGTATTCACCTCATCATTATGCAATAACTGTTTAATAGTCCCCTCTACAAAATGAAGTGTGTTATATCTACCTCAATTTGTTTATATTTGCTAGAGTTAATAAGTTATCGCCACTGTTTACGCCATTGTGTCTACTAAATGAAAAATCAGTGCACCAGAGATGGGAATTTTTGTAAGTTTTACTAGATAAAAGAAATTGTATGTTATCTAAATCAGATGGTGAAGCACAGAATGTTCTAAATATAGAAGAGGAGAGGAAGCAGGAGGAGGAGAAGGTGCTGAGAGAGATCGAGGAGACAGAGGAGAAATATCCGACATGGAGTGGCAGGTTTGAGAAGACAAATGATGCAGTTACACTCGTTAAAGGTTATTTTCAGCAGTGGATACCGACCCCAGACAACTTCAGATCTCTTCTAACGGTAAATTAGAAACAGCAAGATGCTCTCAAATAATAAATCACTTAAAACCTTTAGCCTGCTAAATTTTTAAAATGGACTGGTCCATCATACAATTTGGGCAATACCATTTATTATTTGAAGGGGTGTTCACTGAAAATTTACTGACTGAACAGCGAACAGTGCAGACCATGATCAGGTCTGCACTGATGTGCAGGCTGATCTTGGTCTGCACTGGTCGCAAAGGTAAACACTTCTAGTTTTTCTGGAGTTCGGTTTTCTCAGAGGGTGACCAGTAGTTTTAGTATTTTGCATTAAAACAAGAAAATATTATGACAAAATATACAAATGACCAGTAACTGACCACCATTTGACCAGAATTGACCACCATTTGACAAGTATCGACCACTTTTGGATTATTGACTGTGACCGTTTTAAACCGTAACAGCAGCTGGTTTAAGTGGTAGGGATTTTGAAGGCCCAGCATTGGTTGCTGTTGTGGCTCTCTAGCAATAAGATTTCATTTGAAGTCTGCTGAAATTATATTTAGTACGTTGTGTATAATAGGCAAGACCTATTTTTTCCTCAGTCCTTGGTTAATTGGTTTATTGATTCATAATAGATTTAAAGGCACATCCAATACTTTCAATTGCTCACCTTTGCATGCATAGTTTCTTTCCTGCCCAACTTTAACCTGCAGTGGTGTAGAAGATCTCAAGCCAGCCGTTGAAAGAAGAAATGGCTGATGGAAAACCCACAGTAGCAAAATTAAAAAGATTTATTGACATTGTGTTTAATTTTTCTATAACGGGGGCTATTTGTTTCTTCCTTTTTAGAGTTGTGAGTGTAAATCTACCAAAAATATGACTTAAATCAATACAATCTGTTGCAGTGACTTCTTCAGTATATAGGAAGAATCTGGTTCCTATTTGGATATAATTTGTTTTGAATATTTAAATATATACAATTTGAAAATTAATGATTTTTTTTTTAAAAGGGAGATAATAAGGTTTTTACATACCATGTATATCCCAACAATTAAAGCCTCAAGGTGTGGTATTTTTGTTCTGTTTGATAGAACTTGCTTTCAGCTAGTTACACACAAATAAGGAAAATATCTGTCTCTAAGAATTTTCTTTAAATAATAAAACCTTTCTTTTTTGTCAGTTCTATACAATAAACCAGGGTATTTATCTGTGCCGAAACATTTCTTACTTATGTGAGGATGTATTTTCTGTGGGAAAATTGATTCAGATATTGTATTAATACTTAGGACTACAGAATAAACGCAGACTTTTACTGTGCTTATTGTATTCTTCATGCCTTGGTAAAAACTTAAAAGTATTGTTTTTTTGCTTCTATTTTCCAAGTAGGTTGTCTCCCTTGAACGTTGTTGGTATCTCAAGTAAATGAGACTTTTTTAAATTAATTGAGAAATGTTACCTGGATTCACAAATGTTTAATGCTTATAAGATATATGTCACTTTCTTAATAGATTCCAGAGGAACACTTTCACAAGTTGGAAAAATCAGCAGATCCGGCAGATAAAGAACAACTGGAACAAGAATCCCGTGCGCTCGAAAAAATAAAGAAGCTTGAGCTTGTTACTGTCCTGTCAAGACGTAAAATGCTTCCGGTCGGCTTTGAACTTTGCATGTGTGACACTGTCCAAGACATCCTGCAGGAACCGCAATTTTATCATTTGTATTTCAAATATCTAAAATCACTGGAAAGTGTTGACGTAAATTTATTACAAGATATCGTCAGCTCATTCTATTCGGTTCTTAAAAGCAATAACAAAGTGGCTAGAAATGCAGACAGTGTAAAACAGTTCACTACATTAGCGTTTTCACTCATTGATTTCATGACAGAATATGGGTACTACACAGATGCGGAAAAGGTGATGTCGATATTAATGTCCTTTTTACGCGAGTCACACCATTTGGACATCTGGATGACGAAATATCATGGATACATAAAACTGATGCACTTGCGAAATCGTAACTACAATTTTATGGGAGCCAGTCAGGCGTATCAGGCAGCAGTTGAGATGACTTGGCAGATAAAGATGATGTCGTTCGGACAAGATATTCTCAACGAAGCCGAGATTTATACAGAGTTGAGCCACATGCTGCTAGAACTTGGTTCTGTCAATCCAGCCTTTGCATGGTCACAAAATGCTCTCAAGGTATGTTATCACAAAAGCTTATGCACATATGATATTTGACAGGTGATTTGGGAGACAGGCAGAAATAATAAAGAGGTTGCAATTTCACTACATTTTTGTACTTGTGCATGTACACATAAATATGAATAAATCCCTATGATAAAATTATTAGAGTGTCTGCAAAAAATACTTCAGATTTAGGTATCACACATACATTTTCACCATGTATAGTTTAATTGTGTGACAATTGCTGTGTTCAGACACCTTATCTGCTGACTGAATAAACTTTAAGAACAAAATACGTGATATTGCAACCTATCTAAGAATGGGTATGTGAGAAACACGTTCTTTTGAATTTATCAGACAACCTTTAGCATACTGTCATTATTTCTAAATAATTTCTACACCTACTAGGTGTGCATGGATTAAACTTCAAAACTTTGCTATTACAGTCGAATTTCGTTCGCTCTAACTCCAGGGGACAGGCAAAATTTGTTTTAGTTACTGTGAAATCATTAATATTCGTGAGGGGCTAATTTTCATGGATTTTGTTGTTGCGTCAATCCATGTCATGATGAAATTTAATCTCAGTGAACAAGTAAAATTCCCATTCATTTTACGTTCAAAAGTTGAAATCCACAAATTCATATCCCCATGAAATAGCCATTTTGACCAAAACCACGAAATTTCATGCCTACAAAATTAAATGATATTACAGTATCGGTTGTTCTGGCCATCGAAAAATAAACATTATATAGACATTTAGCCTGGACCTGACGATGAGTTCGAGCGAAGAGGAGTGTTCGAATTATGTGAGTTAAAGTGTATGAGATTTAACTGTATTTGCAAAAAATTACAAATTTACTCCCGTCGTTTATATGACTGAAAAATTGTTGAAAAAGACGTTAAACCCGAACACACACAAACACACACAAATTTACTCAGTTCTTTGTCAGTGAATAGTCCTGTAAAAACAGATTCATTAGTAGTTTTATGGAATATTTTGGTTTTAATATGTGATACATAATGTTGTACTTTCAAGAGCTTTATGATACAAATGATACAGAAGATAGTTATTGTCTATATTATATCCTGTAATAATTTAAAATAAGATTTGAAATGAAAAAAAAAAAAACATTTTTATGTTTAATACATTTTCAGGAAGTCAAACCAAGTGACAAAATTGTGTTGATAAATACATTGTGCAATGCTGTGATGGCGTACTGTGCAAAATGGCAGATAAAACGTGCTGAAAAACTTGCAATATATACAGTCCAGTTGGCAAAGTAAGAATTTGTAAACTTTGTTATTTTGAAAATAGAGAACCAAACTTGCCTAAGTTGCTGTTTGTATTATAGGGGTAAACAGCCATTTGCTTTAAGCAGACAAGTAACTTCCGAAATTGATTTTATTTTTCGAATTTCATCTTATCTTAACCCGTATCATGCTGGACACGATTGATTCTGCCTTTGCGACCAGTTCAGATCATGATCAGCCTGCACATCCTGTACTGACTAAATGGCAAACAGTGCAGGTCATGATCAGACTGCCCTGTTCGCCATTCAGTTGGTATCTTTTTGGTATGCACTCCTTTTAACAGTTAATGGTGCTGTCCAAATTGAAAGATGAACAAGTTCATTGTAGAAATTTAGCAGGGTAAGGGTTAAACAGCCACCAGATTGTGCCGCTCCCTTGACTGACTGCTAAATATTGTTTTTGCCTGAAAGAATTCACACTATCTCTTTATTAAATCAAAAAAAGCCTCATTTCTACAGAGTGTTAATTTATCTAGAGAATTTAGGGGAGAAGAAACAGTACCATCGGAAAAATCCTCGGTAGGTGTTTACTTCAGTTATCAAAATAAAAATGGCCTCATGTCAATTTTTCAGAATCTGCACTGGACAAGTAAAGAGTGTAAATATTGTTTGCATGCAAAATTACCCAAAGTTCAATTGTATGTAAAGAATTACAATTGACCAGAAATTCTTGGAATACTAGATGTTCTGAAATCACAAAGAGGATTCATGCACTTGCTTTTTAGCTCAACTTTTTAATTTTTTTCCAAAAGTAGAGCTTTTGTTGTCACCCTTTCATCAAGTTTTAGTTGGCTTTGACCTCCACTTCACGAAAGTTTTGCATGTAAGCAGGTTTCTTTTAACCACTACACCAAATGCTATCAAACTTTACATATTTATCTGAGGCGATCTCACAGAGCAAGATACATAACTCCAGATTTGATTTTATCAAAATTATTCCCCATTTTAATAAAAAAAAAAAAATTGGTAAGAGTTTTGCATGTAAGCAGGTTCCTCAAAACCTTACAGACTAAATGCTTTCATACTTCACACATGTCTTTGTTATCATGAAATAAAACCCATGGCAAGTTATGTAACTCTGGCTTGTATTTTGTTAAGCCCTGCAGGGTCACAGGCAGCATCATAACATCACAAATTTTATATTTATGTTAGAAACAGTTACTTAGTAACTGAGTTTTATAAATTTCTATTGCATTTTCATATGAAATTTTGAAAATGCATGTATTTTATGTACTTATGAGAAATAAATCATTACCTTTAATGAAGTGTATTTTTTGTGGAAATTTCCAATTACTGATATTTCATATTCCTCTGCTTTTAAGTGAAAATCCCTACCTTTGAAGAATATGATTCGTATTTTTTCACTATGAAATTATTATATAGATTTCTCTTCAAATTTCAAATTCAGCTCAAAATTTCTATAAATAAGATACAGCAAATGTTGCTTGTACTTACGACATTTTGCATCAATCTGTATTTCAGACATCACTTTGGTCAGCGTAACCCGCTATACCTGAAAGCACTGCTTCATTTGTGTCATTTCGCCACCGAGTTCAGACAAGATGAATCATGCTTGCAGCTAGCGATGGTATGTTAGAGTTAGTACTTCAGCAAAAATGAACTTGTTAGCTCAGTCATCTTTTCTTTGCCATCTTCATCACATCATTGTTAGAATCCTCAGTTACTAGCTTAATACATACATTTATATAGAGGTTATATGTTTAATTATTTGAATAATTTGTGAATTTGGTGATGTGTTTGCCATGAAATATGATCTAGACAGACAAAGAAAATTCCTATATATTTCATGTGTAAGCTTTGAAATTCACAAAGTTAAGCTCCCTACAACGTAGCCATTTTGGCTATACAACAAAATTTTCTGTACTCTAAGTTACTGTAAAATCATTAAATTTCGTGGGCATGAAATTTCGTGGTTTTGGTAAAAACGGCGATTTCATGGGGATATGAATTCGTGGATTTCAACTTTTGAACATAAAATGGATAGGAATTTTACTTGTTTGTTGGGATCAAATTTCGTGGATTGAGTCAACCACGAAATCCACAAAAATTAGTCCCCCACGAATATTAATGATTTCACAGTATATAATTTCTGATGTTATGAATTTATACAACTTCAAATTAAAAAAAAGATATTTCAGATGTTATGGACAGCTGTTACCGAAAAAAAAGTGAATTCTGGTAATAGTGATAAAAGGCAAGTGCTGAAATTCTTACTGCCTTCAAAAATTAATCGTTTTTTTTAGTGAGGGTAATTTTATGTTGATAAATAGAGGTTCAATCTGGAAAAATCTTTTGAGCCATGCCATGAGAAAACCAACATAGTGGCTTTGCGACCAGCATGGATCCAGACCAGCCTGCGCTTCCGCAATCTTTGAAAATAAAATGAATGTGACTTTTTTGTTTGTTTGATGGGATTTAGTTTAATGGGTGGGACACTTTGGGGAGTCAACCTCTAATCCATGAAAATTAGTTCCCAAATATTACTGGTAATGACTTCATGGTATTCCATGCTTCTTTTGACATTCCAAGTACATTCATAAAAGCAATGCTTGTCTTACTCTGTTCTACTTATTGGCAAATGCTTGGACCATAATCTTTTTTATTTTCCAGTTTTCTCTGTCAACTGCCAAGAAGATTTACTGCTGTGACACCATAGAACTGGCATTTGCACACCGTGCCGTCAGCAAGGCCCTGATGGTGTTACAGAAGTTCGATACAGAGAAATATTTCTACCATTCGTTCGAGGCGCTGAGAATAGCAAAAAAAATTCTGACAGAGGATCATCCAATGTTGTATCTCTTCCTGCATACTTCAGGTTAGTTTGTCTTAGTTTGTCTTACTTGTCTTAGTTTGTTTGTTTTGCTGGGTTTGAAGACACGTTGACACGGTTTACGTCACATTGCGGCTTTCTAGCTTTAGTAATGGAAGAAGACTGCAGGTTCTTCTCAAAGCATAATTTCGGAACATGTATGCACAAGTAACTATGCGCATGCAAGCCGGATGGCTTTCTTGTAAGAGCATTTATAATTCAAGCAGTACAAACTCACAAAGCTAAGGGGCATGTGTTTGAAGCCAGCTGTCTTAACACTTATATTATTCCAGTTATGATGAAGAAAGAATACCAAAAAAAAGTTAGGAGTGCAATATTATCCCGCGGAAGAACGAGTGCATATTTCTCGATGCAATTCTAATAATCTTTTTACTACATACACATACTACACTTGTAATTATTATATAAATGATATAAATTTATTGTTTGGCCTGAGTAAAACTGAAAATATCGTCGTTAAAGAACTTTTAAACGTGATATGACATGCACCTGATATGAAATTTGAATGTCAATATGGAAAAATATTGGCGTTTCAGGTTCCACTTTAACTTAACGGACTGTATAATTGAGTATGTAATAAAGTCTTATTATTTATATATCCTTGTTTATTTTTACAGCTTCGGCCTTGCAATGGAAGGCATTCCATGCCAATAAAGAGACACAGGATGCTACATTGCGAATGGCAGAGGCCGAGGCAAGAAAAGCATTGGAACTTGTCATTCAACATTATGGGGAGGTCAGCTTGAGGACAGCTCAGGTCTATGCTCTGCTCGGACAAGTCTATTCTAAGATGGACAGGTATTTACATAATATATATATATGTATTATTATACAATATTTATTTCATGCTTTTCACATTAAAGTGGTATATTTAGTGAAAATCATCAAAATGCCAAAAAATGAAAAGAAAATTTGTTTGTTTTACATGTAAGATTGAAATATATCTTTCGCTTATAAAAAAAACAGATGGGTTCACTCACTGAAAGATATTTCTATCTTTGCACTGAAACAGACATATAACCTCAGTCTATGAAAAATGTTACTTTTACTCAGTAAGTAGTTGTACTTTAATTTGAATTCATTTCAGACCATAAAGTTTGTACATTTTGAAATATTTTGTTCGTCGTTGAAGTTAACAAAATGTGAAGTTAAGGTGGTTCTGCATGTTTGTTACACCGGAAATCATTTTTCAGTCATTTATCTGCAAAACTTTGAATAAAACCCGGAGTCTGGCATACAGAAACATAAAACTTGCCAAGAACAAATGACAACTTGTGTGTCTTCCGTTAAAACTAGCAATGTTATTTTCTTTCTGAAAATTTAACAACTTTAGAACTAAATGTTTGCACATAAATAATTCCAAATAAAAAATGTCATAAAATTTGTACATTTTTATCACGGGCAGATATATCAAAAATAAGCACCTGTTTTATTTGACCATTGTTAAGAAGTTTGTGCTTTGAAAAATGTTGATTAATTCCAATTCTAATTAGTCGAAAGTAAAAATTAACCAAATGTGCAGAACTACCTTAAGTAAGAACAGATGTGTATGTTGCTTACATTTGTTTGTCCTTGCATATCATAGCTTTACTAGTTGATCACTAATGTAAATTGTTTTCACTTCCATTAGGGAAACTTTACCAGACAGTGAGAAACATCCGTAAGTGAAGTATCCATAGTTACCCTCATATTGTATTGTACATTTTCTTATACCTTGCTTTACCCAATCCCATATATAACCAGTCTAGCTTTTCAGGATTTTTTTAAGCTATTCTTTTAAATAGCTGTTTTTGGCCAAAACCATAAAATTTCATGTGCACAAAATAACAAAATTTCAAAGTTTTCACTGTGTTTGTGGAAACTGAACAGGCATTTTTCATGATGAAATATGAACACTGGAAGTCATTTTTACATGCCCTTTTCTGAAAGAGCGGAACCTATTATGTGAACACCTGTGACGGCAAGCGGTGGGCATCCAAAACATGTCTGCTCTCTAAGTTGAACAGTTTTCATCCATTCTTCACCAAACTTGTTGACAATATGGGCATAATATCTCGGCCATGTTTGATAATCAGCCAAATCGCCCAAGGCACTTTTGGATTATAGCCCTTGAATTACTCGAAAAACTGTCAATTTAGCCTTGTCCGCTCTCTAAGACGAACAGTTTTCATCCAATCTTCACCAAACTTGCTGACAATGTTTGTGGGCATAATATCTCGGCCAAGTTCGATAACCACAGCCAAATCGCTCTGGGCACTCTTGGATTATGGACCTTGAATTACTCAAAAAACTACGAATTTAGCCTTGTCCACTCTTTAAGTCAAACAGTTTTCATCCGATCTTCACCAAACTTGCTGACAATGTTTATGGGCATTATATCTCGGCCAGTTTAAAAAACCGGCCAAAATGCCCCAGGCACTATTGGATTATGGCCTGTAAATTAGGCCAAGTTCGATGACGGGCATATTTTGTGACAGTCTGGCACTCTTGTTTTATTTTGCAAAGTTCTTAAAAATGTCATTAAATATAATGTATGACACAAGCCAAAGTCAACCACCATTTAGGAATGCCAAAAACATGAAAACCTCTATAAGAGCAAAACAAGTTTACAGGATATTAAACTGCATCTTTAATTGTCTGAATATATGTCCTCAAAAATACCACAAATTGCTATTTTGGCAAAAATTAACAGAAAATAGCCAAAAGTAGTATAAGTTTAAAGGCTGAAAATACCAGTTCTGTTCCACTTTTAAGTAAGGTAAAAATAATGAAAATTTAAACAGAAGGAGTTGAAAAAAAATATTTTTAATGTTGAATTTTGTGTAAAATTTGACTACAATAGCTGTTCAAGGTGTACTTCCAACTCGTATTTTGGGGCTCATGGCAAAGTTTTGTCATTACAGACTGTAATGTCCAACAAACATGTTTAGCTGGACTTTTAGTTTTTTCAGGAAATAGGGGCTGATTTCAGTAAAAGTCACAGATAAAAATTCACACATATTCCTTTGACTTTATGTTGTTCATAAAAATTACAAAAATTGCTAAATTTCATGTCCAGATTCTAGGAAAGAATATGAGACGCGCCATGAGAAAACAACATTGTGCATATGCGACCAGCATGGATCCAGACCAGCCTGCGCATCCGTGCAGTCTGATCAGGATCCATGCTGTTCGCTAACGGTTTCTCTAATTGCAATAGGCTTTGAAAGCGAACAGCATGGATCCTGACCAGACTGTGTGGATGTGCAGGCAGGTCTGGATCCATGCTGGTCGCAAATGCACTATGTTGGTTTTCTCATGGCGCGGCTCATGTACTGAAAGCTTTTTTCAGTATAAACCTTAACAGATGAACTATGTCCTGAGGAAGCTCATTTTGCTCAACTAAGAAACCATTCAATTTTGTGGTGACCGTTATGAAATTTCATGTTTTGGGGACAAAACAGCTATTTCCTGCTGATGTAAGTTTGTGAATTTCAACTTTTGAAGATAAAATTACTGGAAATTCTATTTTGTTTGTAACAATGGGTCTAATTTTCACTGGTTGATGCATTATCAGTATAAACAAAAATTAATCCCCCTTGAATATACCTTAAAATGCAAGGTATCTGCATAATGCAATATATTTGCAAGTTGAGTATGGTAAATTTATTTTATTCTTTATAATGTTCTACAGAAAACACGTACATTTGTTTAACCTGTCCCCTGTGTAGAAATGTATTTTATTATTTCTAGTTGTATGTGAACCATACATTGGTGTGTTACATTGTAGTGTATTAGATATTGCTAGATTAACCATTTGTTAGCTCATCTGATTTTTTGAAAAAAAATGATGAGTTATTGTCATCACTTGAGCGGTTGTCGGCGTCGGCGTCGGCGTCGGCGTTGCCTGGTTAAGTTTTATGTTTAGGTCAGCTTTTCTCCTAAACTATCAAAGCTATTGCTTTGAAACTTGGAATACTTGTTCACCATCATAAGCTGACCCTGTATAGCAAGAAACATAACTCCATCTTGCTTTTTGCAAGATTTATGGCCCCTTTTGTACTTAGAAAATATCAGATTTCTTGGTTAAGTTTTATGTTTAGGTCAACTTTTCTCCTAAACTATCAAAGCTATTGCTTTGAAACTTGGAATACTTGTTCACCATCATAAGCAGACCCTGTACATCAAGAACCATAACTCCATCTTGCTTTTTGCAAGAATTATTGCCCTTTTGGACTTAGAAAATCAGTTTTCTTGGTTAAGTTTTATGTTTAGGTCAGCTTTTATCCTAAACTATCAAAGCTGTTGCTTTAAAACTTGCAACACTTGTTCACCATCATCAGCTGACCCTGTACAGCAAGAAACATAACTCCATCCTGCTTTTTGCAAGATTTATGGCCCCTTTTTGACTTAGAAAATATCAGATTTCTTGGTTAAGTTTATGTTTAGGTCAACTTTTTCTCTTAAACTATCAAAGCTATTGCTTGAAACTTGCAACACTTGTTCACCATCATAAGCTGACCCTGTATAGCAAGCAACATAACTCCATCCTGCTTTTTGCAATAATTATTGCCCCTTTTGGACTTAGAAAATCATTTTCTTGGTTGAGTATTATGTTTAAGTATACTTTTCTCATAAACTATCAAAGCTATTGCTTTAAAACTTGCAACAGTTTTTCACCATCATAAGTGGACACTGTACATCAAGAAACATAATTCTATCCTGCTTTTTGCAAGAATGATGGCCCTTTTTAGACTTAGAAAATCGTGGGTAGGACAATATTTCTATTACACAAAAAAATCGATGTGTCGTACATGAGTGATTAGATTGCGTAGATTACCTTGTTATATTTTAAAATAGAAGTTTAGACATTTCATAGAAGACTTTTCAGTCAGTTTTTAAGCTTGTCTGTTTGAAATTTTTGAAACAGTAGAGCTATTGGTGTGACCCTTTCTTTGGCATTTGCATCCACATCACAAAGGTTTTGCATGTAAGCAGGTATCTCTAAAACTGCTAAGCCTATTACTTTCAAACTTTCAAACACATATATTTGGCATCATAAGGTAACCTTACAGGACAGGATTCATAACCCTAGCTTTTATTCTGTCAAAATTACGCCCCTTTTTAACTTGAGGTTTTTCAGGTTAAAGTTTTGCATGTGAGTAGATTTCTCAAAAACTGCCTTAGGACAAATGCTGTCAAACTTAAGGCATGTCTTCGGCATCATGAGATGACCTCACAGGGCAAGTAGCATAACTCTAGCTTTTATTTTATCAAAATCATGCCCCTTTTTCACATAGAAATTTTATGAAGTATCTTTTCAGGAATTACTTGACCAAATGGCAAGTTTCATAATTGGCTTACATCTTAGTAAAATTATTCCCCTTTTAAACTTATAAAATTTTGCTACAGCTTTTGTATGTAAGCTACTATTTTGTGGAACGTCTTCAAGTAATTGAGCATACTGTCATTAGACAGCTTTCTAATTGTTATCTAATGTGACTATATTGTATAACTTTGTATTTATTTTAGAATACAGAGTGCAAGTAAAAAGAAACAATCACAAGTTTATGAAATATCTGGCTCTCGGATAACTGATTTTGCAGTATCTTGGCAGAGCCCCCTTGCAGACTAAACAGTTACCTTCGAGCAAGATATTCCCACCTTTGCCTCCAACCAGTAATAGAATCTTAAAGACATAGTCCTGATAGAAGACAATGTGAAGATATTTAGATCATTGATTAACTGTATATTTTTGACTTAAGATTTATTATCAAACACAGAAAATTGTCACATAGAATGTATTTTTTCTGTGATTTCAAGTTCTTAGTGTTTATTGAGATAAAATGTTAGTCAAAACTAGTGTAAACTAGAACCTCAGTTAACGACACTTTCAGAGAGGAAACGCCTCTCTAGGATGATATCTGTTTACTTTCTCATTGGATAAAGTTCTTCTTAAATCCTTAAGTGCAACAACTTTTGTACAACAAGCGCATGTAGTGTTTCTAGCGAATGTGTCCTCTATGCAGATTCCACTGTACTGCAAAGTTAACATATCGTTTACCAAGGCTCGGCTCCATCCACTCATGTCAAACTTGCAAAAAAGTTTTACAAACAGTTGTATCTTTCAAGTTAAAATGTTTGTATAGTGTAATGTTCAGAGCCTAATAAAATTCCATCTGAGCTTTTATGGAAATAACATAGTAAGAAAAGAGAAGAATTTTGCAAAATGTGATACATGTACTGACCATTCCAAGGTGGTGCCTCTTCGTTCTATGTTATGTATATTGTATTGTATGTTGATGGTGCTTCTTCCCATCACCACCCTTTTTATGCCCCTTCCCCCACTTTTTATGCCTCCCCTTTTTACTTACCCTTCCTGCTTCATCCCCCTTATTACCACATTACCATTTTTGATATATTTCATATGATTAAAATGTACTTATTGACAGTATTATTTCAAGCAGCCTGTCTACTGTATCTTTCCACTACAGTTACTATTTATGGTTGGCCTACATTGCGATATGTGGCTCTGGCAGTGTTTGCTGTTTACAGTGTTTCAGAAGAGCCTATTCTTACCTTTCAGTTCTTGTTATATTTGTTTCAGATTGCAGTTAGCAGAAGACATGATGCAGACAAGTGTTGCACTGATGAAGCTGTGTCAGTCGAGCAACAGCTACTTCCGGCTCCTGGCTGCGGCTACCCTCGGAACTTTCTACAAAATCACTGAGAAACCCAAAGAGTGCATTATGATATTGAAAAATGTGGTCGATAATGTTGGTAGGTATATTCAATGTTTAGAAATAGTTTTAAGCTTGACTATTCTAAGAATAGTGATAGCTATTCTATGCAGCTGGTCGTTGGTGTTGCCATACTTGACAGCGCCACACCTTGGTTAAAGTTTGACATGCAAGCCTATATCTCAGTGACCATTGCCTTCCTAGTCACCAGACCTACTGAAATAACCATGTTAGATAAATCTTAGTCGGGTGTAATATAAATTATTGCCCTTTTTCAACTTAGAAATTTTGGTTAAAGTTTTGCATACAACTATCGAGCTGTATCTTGGTAACAGCTGCATGTATTGGAGGTGAAACTTCACACAGTACTGCCCACTCATCAAACCTAATGAAATTACTAAACTAGAGGAGATAACTCTGAATTTTATACAAATTGTGGTAATTTTCAACTTAAAAAAACTGGTTAAAGTTTTGCATGCAACTGACTATCAAGCTGTATGACAGGAACAAATACATGTATTGAATTGAAACTTCACACAACACTTCCTAGAAGTCAAACATTCTGAAATAATTAAGTAAGGTAACTCTTTGTGGAATTGAATACAAATTAGATCCCATTCAACATGAAAAAAAATCAGTTAAAGTTAACTGTGCTACTCTCAAGCTACATTTCAGGATCAGCTAAATTTCCTAGTCATCTAACCTACTGAAATAGCCAAGTTAGATAACTCTTAAATGAATTTACTACAAATTATCACCCCTTTTTGATGGTTAAAGATATGTATGCAGCTACATGTATATATATTAAACTGGGTCTCAGTAACAACTGTGTATTGGGTTGAAACTTCACATGTTTACAGTCATCACACCTATGAAAATATATAAGTTAGATAACTCTTGATTGAATGTAATATAATTTATGGCCCTTTCTTCAGTTAGAAAATTCAGTTGAAGTTTTGTCATTCTGCTCGTTGCCGTCTTTTGTTGTGCAAAACTGAGAGCTTTATAACAGTTTTATATCAGTTTTGGAATATCTACTTCAAATCTTAGCATGTATTTGTAGTAAATGTTGTGTAACATGTTATTATTTCGTTTCTAATAAATAGCTTTTATATATTATCAAGTAAAATTATTATAGTTTACTTACTAGATTTTATTTTCTATAGCAAAATAAAAGTAAAAAAATGTTCTATACTCATTTCCTGTAGCAAGCACGGAACATATAAGAGGTATAATATAAGTAGGGCTAGATCAGTAGAATACTGTTTTTACGCAACTTCACAGCTTTTTTATTTGTGTGTATTTACGTGTGTATAGGATTGTATTGGACAAAATTTCAAGTGGTCGGTGATTCTACTAATGTTTTCGTCTGTGCCTGAAATTATGTATACATGTGGTGCACATGTGTCTCTCTCAGTGTCAGTTAGAACATTGACATATATATAACCATAGGTGCCCTTCCATATAGCTCAATAGGGAGAGCGCTGATTTACGGATATGTTGTGAGTCTGATCACCGGATGGGACGTTCTCCTTGACAATTTGATAAAGACATTGTTTCTGAAATTATTTGTCCTCCACCTCTGATTCATGTGGGGAAGTTGGCAGTTTCTTGTGGAGAACAGTTTTGTACAGGTACAGAATCCAGGAACACTGGTTAGGTTAACAGCCCACCGTTACACAACCGAGTAAGTGTTGAAAAATGTTCTTAAACCCAAAACAAACAAAAGTATAACCATAGACTTAAAACCCAATAAATTATTTTAAGAAAACAACAAAGGTTTTATTTGCCATTCTTCATATGCATGCATAGTGTTACACCTGGTAGCAGTTTTGGAAATGGAGTTTTTCTTCTTGTTTTCAATATACACAAGTACATCTCTGCACAAATGCTTTTGATATATTTTTCAGCACCATTATACCCCCAGTTACATAGAAGATATTGTGGGGGGGGGGGGGGGGGTTCAGTGTAATGTAATATGGTGTTCATGAGTGAAAGATATTTTGATCTTACATGTTAAACAAATAAATTTATTTCATGTTTTGATTAGATTTGCCCGTTTTATAGTTCCTTACCAGTGAAAAAAATACCAGATATCTTTCTCTCTAATATTTTGATCATTTACTGAAAAACATGTAATAAATTGGAGTCATGCATATGTCCGTTAGTCAGTCTATCCATAATTTTGTTCCAGCGACATCAAACATTTTGATGAATTTTCAGATAACTATATTTAGATTTTCATCATGATAATATGATGAAAATCAGATTTGACTCAGGCAACTTCATCCTGAGTACCATGGTCACACTTGGAGGTCAAATGTCAAGTAGCTTAACTTTCTGTTTCTGTAAATTGCTTGAAGGATTTTCTTAAAACAAGTAAAATTGTTTACCTTATCAAAGTGGTGTGCAGGGCACATGACTCAGGTCACTAGATCAAAGGTCATGGTCACACTTAGGGGTCAAAGGTCAGATTACTTTAATTCAGACTGTTTAATTGATATTCAAGTATTTACACCATAATATGACCAGATTATTGCACAATGTAGGTCACTAGGTCTGAGTTCAAGGTCACATTTGGAAGTGAAAGGTTAGGTTGCTTTATTGCATATTCACTCCATATCTTACATACCACAAGGATTTTCATAAAACTAACTTCAGTTGTTGACCTTATCAAGACAATGCGCAATGTGCACAACCCGAAATCCAAGGTCAAGGTTGCTGTTTGGGGTCAAAGGTCATGATCACAATATTTTACCTTATCTGTATCATAGCTGCATCTTGGGGTATTAATCACCTTGAGTGATAGCTCTGGCTTGGTCATTTTATTTTTTGTTTTTCGCTAAGTGATCTTTCACAGAGGTTGAGATTGATTGCCAAACGCTCACATGTGTGCAATAATGACAAAAAACATTCGCACATTTTGCTGAAAATGGTCTGATTTACACATATAAAACTTCAGATTTAAATCTTGCAAGTAGATTGTTTGGACACCTCAAAAGCGTATTGAAATAATAGATGAAGCTTTTCTTATATTTTCAAAATACAACTTATCATTAGATATTCAGAAGCAGATATTATGTTAGATAACAACAATCTTTACTAACTGGACTGCTGATAAGCCTCTTTTAGCCTGCTGGCAGCAAGTGATTCTGCCTTTGTGAGCAGTGCAGACCAGGATCAGCCTGAACATCTGTGCAGGCTGATCATGGTCTACACTGTTTGCTATTCAGTCAGTACATTTTCAGTGAACACCCATTCAAATAATAAATGGTACTGACCAAATTGATGGACCAGTCCATTTTAGAAATTTAGCAGGGTAAAGGCTAAAAATCAGTAATCTTTTAATGGGTGGCGGGATCATAAACCACAGTTTAATTTGTGGCACACGAAGACTACCTTGCTTTTACCATGAAGAGACAATTACAGTTGTTTTGATGTTCAGAAATATTTTTTAACTGAAATGAAAAAAAATCAGCAAGTATCAAGGCATAATATTTGTACAATATTAAATTTTTTCAGCTTGCATTTTTGTGTGAATTATTATTTCTAAGTCTACACTTATCATCTACAAAGTATATTGATTCATTGCTTTTTTATTTTTATTACCAGTATCAAATTATCAAACCGGCTTGCTTAAACCATGTAAATTGTCTACATTTGAATATTTCTTCTTCTTGATACTTGTTTAAAACACATCTTCTTACTCTTATTTTATCTTATCCTAAAAAAACTAAACTTGAATATTTTTTCTATTCATGTCATTGCTTGTTTAGAACCCATAAACATTTTATGTAAAATAATTAAATGAATATTTGTTATCATACATTATATTTTTGCACACAAAAAAATGATATATGTCCATGAAATGAAATGTGTTCTGTTCAACGTCCACATAAGTTATCTGCTCTCAAATTACATGAGCAACTTGTCTTTAATTTAAGCCATACTCATATATAATCAATAAAATATAGGATACATTGAATATCTTTAAATTACTGAGTAAACTTTTCATGAATTCGTGTAAGTAACTTCATCTGCATGAAAATAAAAGACAGTGTTTTGGAAATTGCCTGAAAACTCTTTGAGTTGGTCTGAGTCTACATTCTAATAGTTTTTAATTAAAAGACAAAAAGGGTAAATGAAATAAAAAAAAAAAAAAAAAAAAAATTGTATTTACACATTCGAGTTACTTTTTTTCCACTGTCACCTAGGCAAATACGATTTTTTACTGTTTTCCACGTTTTTAGCAATATATAACAAAAAATATGACTCAAAATTTTATCAAAAAATAGAAGTTCCCTATTGACTTCAATAGTAAAAAAGCACAGGGGCCATTATCAAATGCTTTGTGATAACTGGAAAAACTGACAGTTGGATATGTATGTTAGAGTATGTTTCAATATAATTGACAAATATTTGCAACACATGTATTTAGTTGGAAGGTAAAATTGATATCACCTCAAGCATTTGAAATATTCTGTTTGATTGTAAAATTTCAGAATCCTCAGGTGTGTACATGAAGTGGATCCACACATGTTTTGAAAATCTCATCCACACATTGCAGTCCCTCAACATGAACAAGCAGGTGGATAGTGCACAAATACAACTCTCGCATTGGCTAAGGGAGAACCCCAAATTGGACAGTACCGTTACCATAGCGACGCTTCATGAAGAACCACAGGGCTTTGAACAGTTCATGACAGATTTCAACATTTGGGATAAGAAAATGAAAAAAGCGCTAAATTTTGCAAAAGAATTGAAGGAGACTGAAGACATAGTTGAAAAAGCTTTTAAGTTATAAAAGTGTTTGACAAATCTTTTACTGTATCACCTTTGTTTACAATACCTTTGGAAAGCAAATACATCATTATAAAGACCAAAGAGCTATAAAAATAAATAGATCGGCAACTTGAAAGGCATATAGAGCAAATCTCGCCAACATCCCGTGACAACTGAATGAGATCTCGTTGTAAGCGTCTGTTGATCACGATTGATCAAGTCGGCAAACGCTTTTAAATAAGGTTACTTTCGGATCGATTGTTTATAATGATAATTGTGCTTTTTAAATGTTATTAGTATTTTCTACACGGGGAAGGAATGAATTTATGGTTGGAAGTCTAAGAAATCAACAGTTTTCGTTTGAAAAAAGGACTCGATTCGGTTTATTACGGGCCGGGCGTACCGCCAATTTTATACTTCAGTAAGTGTCTGTTGATTTGATCACGACTGATCAAGTCGGCAAACGCTTTGAAATAAGATAACGCTCTAACACGAGATGACACGGGATTATCCCCAGTTGCCATTCTGTGTATATTTAGTTCTTTGTAAAGACCAACCAGACCAGTGCCTCAGCAAAATAACCTTTTCATAAATATAAATAAACAAACATCAGTCTAAACTCCAGTGATATCTCTTCAATCAGTGGTTACTTTGTATTAAAAGGCATGAACGGCCATGAATACTCGGAACTGTAGGTTCACTGTTTTTGGCATAGAATTGTATCATTCTTACTGTCTTTTTCATTTCTTTTTCCTTTCCTTCTACCCTGTTAACATTTTGTATGCAATTTTCATATCTTTTGACGTAGTAATTATTATGTTATATATCTGAATATGCCAAACTATGTCATCAAGTTGTTTTTACATTGTACTTTAATAGTTGAAGGATATGTATTAAGGGTAGCTGTATAATAAATGACTGTCAAAAGTGGAGAGAAAAAATCATCATTACATGGATATTACAATAAATATATATAGTACTGTGTTCTTCATACCAAGAGGGACGGTAAAAAAGTTTCAAGAAACGTTCTCTGTATGCTATAATATTAAGACAAATTTAATTATTTTTTTACATATTATGTCATAAAGTTATATGTATATACAGTGTACTGTTATTGATTACTTTTATGACCTCCCTCCACTCGCTGAATTTGTTTGTTTATTTTTAAATTTTAGAATTTTATTCAATGTCTTAAAGGTTATTATACATTCTTATTGAGGTCTGCAGTTTGCATAATCAGATTCTGTCCTATTTTGATAAAAATGAAAAACTCTTAAAGTTCCGTAAGGCTTTTAATTTTATGTTAAAAACACATAAAGATGCTAACCATTTAGATGTTATGCATAATTATATTGTACATGAAATTATACACTTACAAACATAAAGGGAGGTAATCATAAACAATGGATTCAATAATATTTTCTACTATCATAGTAAATGTTCAAACCTTTAGTGAATGTTTGAGAAAATAATTACCGAAAATAGGATTTAACAAGCAACAGACATATTTATGTTAAAAACAAAAAAATATGGCAGCAACATTATAAACAATGCATTATGAGCCTTTGACAATTTCTGGAACTTTTTGACCAGCCCTCATATATATCTGCACTGTATGTACATACACTAATTATGCAACCGCACATATAAGCAATACTTGTATAACATAATTAAATTCATCAAAACTAGGGTTTATTTAACATTTCTTCCTTGAACAATAGATATTTTGATACTGGGAAAACACATGCTCTTCATGAAATTCTGAAATACAGTTTTATTTAACACAATCATGTGACCAGCATTTTATCCTGTTTGCTGATTTTTATACTTTCCTTCAGCGATGTTTTTATTTCTTTTTTCCTTACTGTAAGTGTAAGGCAGTGTTTTAGATCATTTGAGCCGTGCCATGAGAAAACCAACATAGTGGCTTTGCAACCAGTGTGGATCCAGACCAGCCTGCACATCCGCACAGTCTGGTAAGGATCCATGCTGTTTGCTTACGGTTTCTCTAATTGCAAGAGGTTTTGAAAGCGAACAGCATGGATCCAGACCAGACTGCACGGATGTGCAGGCTGGTCTGGATCCATGCTGGTCGCACAGCCACTGTTGGTTTTCTCATGGCGCGGATCATTCGGTGACTTGTGATTCAAAGGAAACACTGCCTTGAACAAAATTATACATATATTGTTAATTAAAATTCTTGAATGTGTTTGAATAAATCATATTTATTATAGCATTTTTTTTTAGCTCATCTGATTTTTTGAAAAAAAATGATGAGTTATTGTCATCACTTGAGCGGTTGTCGGCGTCGGCGTCGGTGTCGGCGTCGGCGTCGGCGTCTGCGTCGGCGTTGCCTGGTTAAGTTTTATGTTTAGGTCAGTTTTTCTCCTAAACTATCAAAGCTATTGCTTTGAAACTTGGAATACTTGTTCTCCATCATAAGCTACCCTGTTATAGCAAGAACATAACTCCATCTTGCTTTTTGCAAGATTTATGGCCCCTTTTGTACTTAGAAAATATCAGATTTCTTGGTTAAGTTTTATGTTTAGGTCAGCTTTTCTCCTAAACTATCAAAGCTATTGCTTTGAAACTTGGAATACTTGTTCACCATCATAAGCTGACCCTGTATAGCAAGAAACATAACTCCATCTTGCTTTTTGCAAGATTTATGGCCCCTTTTGTACTTAGAAAATATCAGATTTCTTGGTTAAGTTTTATGTTTAGGTCAGCTTTTCTCCTAAACTATCAAAGCTATTGCTTTGAAACTTGGAATACTTGTTCACCATCATAAGCTGACCCTGTATAGCAAGAAACATAACTCCATCTTGCTTTTTGCAAGATTTATGGCCCCTTTTGTACTTAGAAAATATCAGATTTCTTGGTTAAGTTTTATGTTTAGGTCAACTTTTCTCCTAAACTATCAAAGCTATTGCTTTGAAACTTGGAATACTTGTTCACCATCATAAGCAGACCCTGTACATCAAGAAACATAACTCCATCTTGCTTATTGCAAGAATTATTGCCCCTTTTGGACTTAGAAAATCAGTTTTCTTGGTTCAGTTTTATGTTTAGGTCAGCTTTTATCCTAAACTATCAAAGCTATTGCTTTGAAACTTGCAACACTTGTTCACCATCATAGGCTGACCCTATACAGCAAGAAACATAACTCCATTTCTGCTTTTTGCAAGATTTATGGCCCCTTTTGGACTTAAAAATATCAGATTTCTTGGTTAAGTTTTATGTTTAGGTAAACTTTTTCTCTTAAACTATCAAAGCTATTGCTTTGAAACTTGCAACACTTGTTCACCATCATAAGCTGACCCTGTACAGCAAGCAACATAACTCCATCCTGCTTTTTGCAATAATTATTGCCCCTTTTGGACTTAGAAAAATCATTTTCTTGGTTGAATATTATGTTTAAGTCAACTTTTCTCATAAACTATCAGCTATTGCTTTAAAACTTGCAACAGTTTTTCACCATCATAAGTGGACACTGTACATCAAGAAACATAACTCTATCCTGCTTTTTGCAAGAATGATGGCCCTTTTTAGACTTAGAAAATCATGGGTAGGACAATATTTCTATTATACAAAAAAAAATCAGATGAGCGTCAGCACCCGCAAGGCGGTGCTCTTGTTTTTGCTTGTGTCTACTTGTTTATATATTTATTTTTCATTTAATACACATTTTCATTGAAAACTTGAGGAAAATACGATATTATTATTGTAAATTTATAATTGTTAAGGAATTCTGGGTAGTTAGTATCTGTGATAAACTTGTTTTAATTTGTTACAGTGTATTTTTTTTACAGATTTTTATACGCCCGTTTGAAAAACGGGACGTATTATGGGAACGCCCCTGGCGGGCGGATGGGCGGTTGGGCGGGCGGGCGGGCGGGCGGGCGGGCGGGCGGGCGGCGTCCACAGACCTTGTCCGGAGCATATCTTCTTCATGCATGGAGGGATTTTGATGAAACTTGGCACAGTTGTTCACCATCATGAGACGGAGTGTCATGCGCAAGAACCAGGTCCCTAGGTCTAAGGTCAAGGTCACACTTAGAGGTCAAAGGTCAAATTCAAGAATGACTTTGTCCGGAGCATATCTTCTTCATGTATGGAGGGATTTTGATGAAAGTTGGCACAATTGTTCATCATCATGAGACAGAGTGTCATGCGCAAAAACCAGGTCCCTAGGTCTAAGGTCAAGGTCACACTTAGAGGTCAAAGGATACAAGAATGAAAAATTCAAGAATGACTTTGTCCGGAGCATATCTTCTTCATGCATGGAATGATTTTGATGTAGCTTGGCACAGTTGTTCACCATAATGAGAGGGAGTGTCATGCGCAAGAACCAGGTTCCTAGGTCTAAGGTCAAGGTCACACTTAGAGGTCAAAGGATACAAGAATGAAAACTTTGTCCGGAGCATATCTTCTTCATGCATGAAAGGACTTTGATGTAGCTTGGCAAAATTGTTCACCATCATGAGTCAGAGTGTCATGCGCAAGAACCAGGTCCCTAGGGGTAAGGTCAAGGTCACACTTAGAGGTCAAAGGATACAAGAATGAAAACTTTGTCCGGAGCATTTCTTCTTCATGCATTGAGGGATTTGATACAACTTGGCACAAATGTTCACAAGCATGAGACGGAGTGTCATGCGCAAGAACCAGGTCCCTCAGTCTAAGGTCAAGGTCACACTTAAAGGTCAAAGGTCAGATACAAGAATGACTTTGTCTGGAGCATTTCTTCTTCATGCATGGAGGGATTTTGATGTAACTTGGCACAATTGTACACCATCATGAGACGGAGTGTCATGCACTGGTCCCTTCTTTTGAATTACTTCCCTTTGCTGTTACTATAAATAGCTTATATTGTAACTTTTTCATTACAAGTCGTAGGGAAAAATCGAGACCACTTTTCTGTAGTACAACATGCATGTTACATCCAATTCTGAGGTGTATTTTGAGCTATCTCTACCTGGTAAGGATTTTTGTGTGGACTTGTAATTTTTTTTTTTCGATTTTTTTTTTTTTTTTTTTTTTTTTTTTTTTTCTCTTTAAAGATTAACTTCCCTTAGTTGTTACTATAAATAACTTACATTGTAACTTTTTTATAATTGACCGTAGGGAAAAACCAAGACCACTTTTCTGTGGTACAACATTGATATTACTTTCAAATTTTGGGTGTATTTTAAGGTATCTCTACCTGGTAAGGATTTTTTTTGTGGACTTAGAAAAATAAAAGAATTACAATAATTTCTAAAAAAAACAACATTGTAAACAACTAGAAAATTAAAATTCCATTTGCAAATACAGGTGCTAGTGTAAACAAATTTGCTGTGACGGGCGTATATTGTGACATTCTGCACCCTTGTTTTTTACATTTATAAAAAGTTTGTTTTTTTGCCTGTATGTCAGAGCTTTATAACTTTACTATTAGCAGTTTTCCCATGAGCGAAATAGACTTACAAATCAAAATCAATCACTCAGTTATTTAGTAATGCTAATGCTTCACTATTTTAACCCTTAGTCTGCTAAATTTTTTAAATGGACTGGTCCATCATTCAATTTAGGCAATACCATTTATTATACGAAGGAGTGTTCACTGAAAATTTACTGACAGAACAGGGAACAGTGCAGACCATGATCAGCCTGAACGGATGTGCAGGCTGATCTTGGTCTGCACTGGTCGCAAAGGCAGAATCACTTGCTGCTAGCAGGCTAAAGGTTAACTAAGAGTTGTGTATTTTGAAACAAGGTTTTTCGTTATTTTTTTTTATTATTTCCTTAGTGGTGTTATAAATGAAACAGGAGTTACCTTTATTGTACAATGTATTTCTCCACTTTCAGCTTTTGAGATAAAGGAAAAATATCAAGCAGTTATGTTTACCTTGCTGCACATTTTGAAAAGTGTTTCTTTTTACTTCATTTTAAATTATTTATTGAATGTTTCTTATGTACCTCTACAAAGAATAAAGTAACTAAAAACATATATTCCAGTTTTATTTCAGTTGTTACTGCTGGCTTGAATTTAAAATTATTTTACACAAATGTTCCGTGGGGTTCTCCTTGCGAAGATTGTTCAGACTATTCACATTCAATAAAACAATTTTGCAAGAGGGCTTCGTCATTTTTCCATATATGAGCTGCAACATGATAAAACCAACACAGTACATTTGCGACCAGCATGGATCCAGACCAGCCTGAGCATCCGCACAGTCTGGTCAGGATCCATGCTGTCCACTAAAGGTTTCTCTAATTGCAATAGGCTTTGAAAGCGAACCAGATCCATGCTGTTTGCAAATGCACTATGTTGGTTTTCTCATGGCGTGGCTCAATTATATGTATGTAGCTGAAACTTCCAGAAACTGTTGGCTCGGTTTGAATTTTACACAATTTTTTCTTGGGTGACCAGTTATGAACATCGTTTAAATTATTCTGATTCATTTAAAAAACAGAGGGCTTGGTCACTTTCCCCTTTATGTATATAGTGGAAACTTTAGACATTTTCTTGGCAGCAACTGCTGGCCTGAATTTAAAATAGTTTTACACAAATGTTCTTTTGGTGACCCCTTGTGAAGATTGGTCCAATTATTTGGATTCATAAAAAAAGGGCTGCCAGAGGGTGTGGTCATTTTTCCACAGCTGGAACTTTCAAAATCTTGTCAGAAACTTCAGGCCTGATTTTAAAATAATTTTATACAATCACTTCTTTGGTGACTCATTATGAATATTGTTTTGCTAAAAAACATCACAGCCGGAGGGCGTGGCCACTTTCCCTGTATGTTTAAAGTGGTGGAAACATGTCAGAAATTATTGACCAGATTTAAACGTCAGAAATTATTGACCAGATTTTAAAATACTTTTACACAAATATTCCTTGAGTAACCTTTTCCAAATATTGATCAAGATTTCTTGTTGGTCAAAAAACATGTCAGTCAGAGTTGAAAATAGGAAAATCTTGAAACAACATGTCCTAAATTGCTGGTCTGACTTTAAAATGATTTCATATAGATGTCGCTTGGGCGACAGTCTGTCTAGATTTTAAATTATTCCAGTTCATAGAAAAACATGGCTGCCAGGAGACATTATCACTTTTCACTATAATTATTATGTATACAGGAGAAACTAAAAAATTTCTTGTCAGATACTGCTGACTTGAATAATTTTACCTATTAATTCCTTGGGTGACTGTTCATGAAGTTTGATCAAATTATCAATAGTTCCTTGGGTGACTGTTCATGAAATTTGATCAAATTATTAACAGTTCCTTGGGTGACTGTTCATGAAGTTTGATCAAATTATAAATAGTTCCTTGGGTGACTGTTCATGAAATTTGATCAAAATTATCACTACAGTCAAAAATCATACCCACCAGAGCTAAATAAAAAAAGTCATCGAACAACATCTCAAACTATAGTCGTCTGGTTTTGAAATAATTTCAAAGAAATGTTCCTTGGGTGAGCACCTACTAAAAGTGTTCATATTATTCTGGTTTGTCAAAAAACATGGCACCAGAGCTTAAAATAGAAAAGTCTTCAAATGCCATCTCCTGAACCACTACTCAAATTTTGAAATAACTTTTAGGTGACCATCTTTTTCGTCAAAATATTACATGGCTGCCAAGTCCGGGTTTTCCCCTTATGGGTCTATGGAAAACTTGGAAAAACTTCTACTGAATCAGTATCGGCTACTTTTTAAACTCTGGCTGAAGTGTTTCTTTCAATATCTGTCTGCACTGTGAAACTCTATTGAGCAATTCAGGGCCATCACGGCCCTCTTGCACATACTTAAAACACACTTCCAGGGTTATGCCCGAAGTTTTCAGAAATTTGGAAAATGATTTTATTAGTTAGTAGTTGTAAATAAAACAAGAGCTGTTGGAGGACAGCAACGCTCGACTTTTCAACAGCCTTGTCAATTGAATGAATACAAAAATCGAAAAAGGGGCATAATTTTGTAAAAATGCGAAACAGGGTTATGGAACCTGCACAGTGCTTATCAGCTCATGACAGTGGGCAAGTGTGTGTTAAGTTTCAATCCATTCCCATTAGTGGGTACTGAGCTACCAGCTTACATATAAAAATTTAACCAAAAACTGCTAAGTTGAAAAGGGGGCATAACTTTGTAACAAGAGCACCGCCTTGCGGGTGCTGACGCTCATCTGATTTTTTGTATAATAGAAATATTGTCCTACCCATGATTTTCTAAGTCTAAAAAGGGCCATCATTCTTGCAAAAAGCAGGATAGAGTTATGTTTCTTGATGTACAGCGTCCGCTTATGATGGTGAAAAACTTTTGCAAGTTTTAAAGCGGTAACTTTGATAGTTTATGAGAAAAGCTGACTTAAACATAATACTCAACTAAGAAAACTGATTTTCTAAGTCCAAAAGGGGCAATAATTATTGCAAACAAGCAGGAGGGAGTTATGTTTCTTGCTGTACAGGGTCAGCTTATGATGATGAACAAGAGTTGCAAGTTTCAAAGCAATAGCTTTGATAGTTTAGGAGAAAAGTTGACCTAAACATAAAACTTAACCAAGAAATCTGATATTTTCTATGTCCAAAAGGGGCCATAAATCTTGCAAAATGCAGGATGGAGTTATGTTTCTTGATGTACAGGGTCAGCTTATGATGGTGAAAAAGTGTTGCAAGTTTCAAAGCAATAGCTTTGATAGTTTAGGAGAAAAGCTGACCTAAACATAAAACTTAACCAGGCAACGCCGACGCCGACACCGACCAAGTGATGACAATAACTCATCATTTTTTTTTCTCAAAAAATCAGATGAGCTAAAAATGCAAAGTAGAGTTATTGAACCTTTGCAATGCATGTCAGATCATGACAGTGAACAAGTGTGTGAAGTTTCAATCCAAACTTAGTATGGAGACTAGTTTCAAATATCTAGCAACAAATGAGAACAGCCAGTATTTTATATTTGTAGAAAAAAGATGTGTAGAGTGTATGGGTTGTTCACTATTTTAGGGTATTCAATTAATTAGAGTGCTTTCACTTTGACGAATTTCACTTTGATGGTTTTCCATGTTTTCGTCCTTGCAACATTACTTTGCAAACATTTCATTTATCAATAACTTTATGCAGAAAGCCACTTTCACAGAAATGCAATTTCAAGAGATTTTGAAGAAAAAAAAACTTATTTATTTTAAAAAATGTCAACAAGTCAAAAATTGGAGTTTGATATCCTTTCTAAGCATTAACATCTATCCAAGAACGTCGATATTAAAGAATCCTTAAAAGTTTCCTTTTCCAGGTACTTGGCAAAAAGGGCCTACAATGATATGTTTCTTATTTTTGCTATGTATATGTATACATTTACACACACCCCTTTTTCCATGTGGAATGCTGTGTGAGTGGCTGCGTTTTCTTGTTGGACTTTTGTCCTTGTTTTTATAGTCCGAGTTTCAACTCGAAACATTTCGAAATATTGCACAAATACATTATTTGACAATGTATACAGTATTCAAAATGCTAAACAATGCAAAGGTATTTGCAAATATAATTCATTGTATGTCCAGCTTGGTCCTCTTTCAGTTGCTACGCAGTTTGACAATCCATAAGGGTCTCCGTCCCCTGCATCCTACGAGCAAACTATGCGTTTTACTGTAGTAACACAGCGATAAAGGGCACGTTATTCCGTGTGAGGCGTTCATCACTTCTCCAATAAATTTCCCGTCGGCACTAAATTTTACAACATTTACGGACTCGATCCCAGATACATACAAATTTCCACAGTCGTCGGTGCATATACCACGTGCCCCTTTTAGTGCCGGGTCTTGAATAACTCGTATCATTTTCCCTTTTATGTCGGTGACGACAATCCCAACGCCTTCGTCAGTAATAAAAAGTTGTTTGTTGTCTTGACTCACAGCAATATTTTTTGGAAAGCACCAAAAAGATTCTGTTAGAACGGGTTCCGAATACATGTATACTGGATAGGTTACTTCCGTCCTATCGAGCGTTTTCACTGAACTGGCATACACACTCATTGTCGCTTTCTTGCCGTCCCTGTTTTTGTTTCCTCCGTTCAGAACTAGTATACTGTCGCCGGAAGCGCTGCTCATAACTGCAATACCTCTTGAAAAGGTTGGTACCTTAACATTTATATCTGCATTTCTGGCAGCGTTGCTGAAAGTAAATGAAGATCCGTCGAAGTCCAAAATGGCAAGTTCGTCTTCATCACGTACTGTCACGACAATTATTCCGCTAGAGGGCACTTCGCATACTCCATAAGGTTTATTTTTCAATTTTACCGCGCAAGTAACTCGCATTTTGCGCATGTCTATGGTTTTCACCATTTTATTGTGCCAGTCAGTAAAAAGTACGTACTGTTCGTTACCGCGCGTCACGACACATATGCCTTGTACGTCACGTGGTACAGACGAATCCGACGCGAAACTGGCATCAACCTCCTTTACACTGTCTTCAGGAACTTGCACTTTCGATGTGTCAACAACTTTATGTCCCGCTGTCGACGAGAACCTTGCATGATAGTTAAAACATGTCTCACACAAATACTCGTGACACTGCATACAGAATTTCACAGATTCCACGTGCTTATTGCCCTTTAAGCACGAGGAACAAGGAAAGTCGACCGTTATTTCAGAGCCAGTAATATTTGTCACGACCATGGTCGCCATTTTTAGTGTCGTTTAAACTTCCCAAAACTGTTTTAATGTGAAGTTACTCATCCATGTTAAAAATTCGTTTAAACTTCCGAAAACTGTTTTAATGTGAAGTTACTCATTCATGTTAAAAATTTATCCTATACGTCATTAATCTAACACAGCGCCGTAGCCGCACACTGACACACACAGGAGAGAAGGATAACGACAACAGGCGGCGCATGGTTGCAAAATGCGCATGCGTCAATTAGTTACTTTTTATAGATGTCGGAAATTCTAACATTTAGATATCATTTAAGGTAGCAGGGTACACTTGCCCCCCCCCCCCCCCCCCCCCCCCCCCCCTCCTCTCAATATTTGTTATAAACAGAACTTCGTGATTTTGGATGCCTGTAAATCAAGGTGAGAGATAATGATTATCAATTCTTTTGAAAATTTATACAGACGATACATGTAAAATTCTGATGTCAGTTGGAAAACTAACTGCTGGTAGCCTTGTATGATCAATGAGACACCTTTTCGCGGAAAAATTCAAATCACGGAAGGGTTCTGTGCTTGTTGATTGATACTCAGGAACATTTTCGTTATTTTGTGAAAATACGAGCTGGATAGGCCCCCATTCCGTTTATGTCCTGACGTTCAGTAAGGACTATTAAATTGAGAAATGCAATAAAATTGGACATTGTTCTTGCAGCGGGATCATTGTAGGCTGTTCAAAAGGTGCAAATTTGATGATTTGTGCATGCTATTTTTCATGGATGGTGTAAACCTTTCGTTTTGATAACTTTCTTTATTCTTGTATGAGAATCCTGATCTTGCCATTGATTAAAAGCACAAAATATGCACGCAATTTATAAAATGGCCACCCTAATTTTGCTCATAGGGGAAGCGCAATATTGCGATTCGCTACATGTAAGACCGTCCGTGTCCAAAATTTTCGCATCTAAGTGTACCCTGCTACCTTAAGTTTCATACTGTGACGTATCCTACCGTACAGAATGGGTCAATTCGTTTCACTCCACCCGGGGCACGCCGGTCACGTGGGCGGCTAGAAAAAAAATCTCGCCACTTTATTAAGGAGGTAGGATACCTTGTTACAAGGGTAAATTCAAATTAGTTGAACCGCAGCATGTTTTTGTATTTCGTGTAATATGAAGTTTTAACTGCTACAATCTCAATTTCGTTTGTCTCTGTCCCTTCAAGTTCAATTTTTATCCAGGTTTGAAGAACATGACCCTCCAAAGGTATTTCATATTGAAAGAAGAAGGAAAAAACGGATATTTAACACTTTTCAGTGTATTTTAGTTTTATTGATATCCGTAGAAGTCTGCATAATTGATAATTTTACTGGTATGCACGTTATCTTTCTAATATAAGCCTAAAATGTATATGTTGCGGGGCTCGTGTTTCCATGGTAACGCATTTTCTCTCATTTTTAAACAACTATGTATAAAAATAGGGGTTTTCGACGGCTTCAGTGCCATTCTGTTAATGACCAACATTAAATATTTGGGTAATATTATTAGCAAAATACCAAGCACTTTACATGGTACACTATTTTTCTTAAATTTTAAAGTAACCATGGCAACAGAGATGTTTAAATTAGCTTATATCTTGCTGTTTGTCGTAATTTCTTTAAAAAAAATATTTATTAAGATTATCTTTCTAGTTGATGTAGCTTTAAAACATATTATTTCTAACGTAGGTTACATTTCGTGTTATTTGCATTTATTCAAACAAATTTCACAGTTTAGAATACGTACAGCAGTACCCCTCGTCTGCCATTTTTCATGGAAAAATCGTTCAGCGTGCTGCTATTATTCTCATGGATATTGTTGAAATGAAAATAAAAAAGCCGAAGCTGTGTTTCTTAAATAGACCAGTGTCAACGCTTTTGAATTTTACATTTAGATACATAGGTCACGGGCTTCGTTTCCATGGTAACATCAATTCAATTCAAGAAACCACAATTTTCTACTGAAATTTGAACAATTTTAGATCTTAGTTTTAGTATGTAAGTAACAAATTATCAATGGAACCTGAAAAATAGGTATTACAAATCAAACTGCTAGACTTTTTATTTGAAAATGGCCGTAACAAGTAACCTTTCACCCAACTATATTCCAAATAACATGGGTTGCCATCATCCATTTTCTTACATTCCGCATAACATTTCAATATAACTACATAAAAGAAGCAAAATATTGATTATTATTCAGAGCAAAAGACTCATAAAAAATATTTCAGCAAATAATGGTTATTGGAAAATAGTTAAAATAAAGAAAATGTACAGAATTACGTACTTTCAAGATAAAAACTATTAATTTTGCGCGGTAACTGACACGTAACGTCATGACGTCAATGACGTCATTTTAAGGCAGCATTGTTTTGAAGCGTTTCTGCGGCAATTTATTCATTATTTCTGCATTATTAAACCATAAAGCATCAGATCGAAGACAAATTCATGATTTTTTTTCAGAAGAATGAATATACAAACACATTTAGTTTGTCGTAAACGTCGTCGTAAATCGTCACATTAGCTTCCGGTTGGACATGCGCACATACAAATATGAAGGTAACCTACCTCCTTAATAAACGAACGGCTAGCCGGTTGCACGCGGCGAAACGGCGTACGCCGCAAAAGTGAAACGAACTGGCCCATGACTTAGCAAGGTTATCAACGTTATGTAACAAACAACAAAATGATTATTTGCCTGATATGTCTCATTTATTTCCGTTTACGTGGTCTTGAAAAATATCAAGGGGACATGTCTGCGTGTCAGCTTATGGTATGAAATAACGATGTAGTAGTTTCATTTAACTGGAACTGGTTAATGCAATTTGAATTCGTATATCTTTCTTATATACCTAGGATACACATACCCCATGAAACTGTGCAATGTTTAATGCAATTTTGTTCAAAATGATTATCTTGAAATAGAAAGTTTTAAGCTATGGTTCAAAATATTTAATTCAAGTAAAGCAAGTAGACAGACATACAAATAAACAAAAATCGCCAGCGGAACATTTGAAATAATGTTTCAATATGAAACATATGCAACAAAACTCCCTGTAACTTAGTGTTTCCTTTTGTAGACATCCTTGCTTTCAAGTTAAAATTGTTAGTTAGACATGCACTTCAGAGGAAGCAAAACAGCATGTATTTCCTGAACCTAATTGTGATGTTTATTTGATTAAAATTCTTATCTTACTTATCCTTTTTATAGTTATACTGTAGCATTTCTCTTCACAGTCACTGCCCTTGTGATAACTAACGACACAAATGAATGCCGTTCTCTAAAATTCAAACTATGTTTGAAGTGGATAAAATGTGTAAGGGACAGGGTAGCTCTGTCGAACGAGTTCGTCCTGTAAGCGAAAGGCCCCGGGTTCCACACTGGCCATAGCTTTATCAGATCAAGTGGTTCCAACGTTGTTTGAGCGGTGAATTTTACGCAGAACAGATGGTGAAATATGGCCGATTGTATAAATTTCCGGTCTTATAAGTATGATTTAAAGGAACATTGATTGTACTAGGTCATAATCATATTGGCCTTTTTCTGTCAGTGTCCTGACTGAAGCCGGCGGGAGTGGCCCTAAAAGGGACCGTTTGTGCGAAAGAAGCTATCTTCTTGGTGACGGCCTGCAGACAGACGGCATGCAGAGGCACACGAGCTTCCCAATCCCTACGCTCAACGTGGGGCGCGGGAGGGGAGGGGCACATCATCTCCACGACGAGGGACCAGCGACGACACCACCAGCCAGCGACTTGCGGCTCCAACCGCCATTGTTAGGGCGACTTGCGATACCGGCCTCCAGTATTGTCATGCAACCACGTCTCGGAGATCTGTCGTTTATGGTCTTATTGGCCGTGACAGTGACCCACTTTTGGCTTCAAAATTATTTGGACTTTTTGGCTTATACTCTACGGAAATTGCGTAGAGGTAAATTTTCTTCATCATTTTGGTTTCAAAAATTATCTTTTAATAAATAACGGCATGCCTGGTGACATGCCGGGGGTCTATACTCCTACATAGCGTAATGCTATACTGTACCTGAAAGGACGGATGGACCCTTATTAAACACAAACACTGACTGACTGACTATATACATTGTAATATAATCTTTCAAAACCACAAAAATGTAAAAAAAAAAAAAAAAAAAAAAGACAGACAGAAAACTCTATTTCATTTTATTCAAATAAAAAAGCTCCAGCGAAATCATGTAGCAGCCAGAAAGCAGTTATCCAGACAAGTGTTTTTCTTTATAATTTTACAAAAGGGAACACTTTCCTTAGACCCAATCAAGAGACTACGTGTAGTGCCAATGTAGCATAAAGATATTTGTATGGTGGCTGATTTCTGCCATTTCGTGTTGTCGTGTCGGCAGAGCGAAAACACGACAACACGAAAACACGACACATGAGCCCAGTTAAATAGCATATTTTAAAGGCTTACAGAAAGAAATTAATTTGGTAGACAAAATACAGATCTTTCACCTATTTGTTATTGTGTGGGAAAGGGTAGGCTGTACTGAAACAATAAAAATGAAACACCAAGAATTGAAAAAGAAAGGAATATGAATAGAAATCACAATGAATAACTGAGGATAGGTGTAGAAGTCTATCGGGGATGGGAGATTGGGGGAGGGTGAGGGGTTTTGGGTCTAGGTGTTTGGAAGAATAAAAAAAAAACATTTATTCAAATGTCTCATGTTTTTGGCTAAAATACGGTTATTTATTGGGTCTCGTTTCGACGGGGTTGAAAGATACATGCATGAGAACTTCCTGTATGTTTAGACAAAGTGTTGAACTAAATCATTCAAGATATTTCAATAAAACTTATATTTTATCGAAGAACAGTAGATACAATTATCAAAATTAATGAAAAACTTTTTCGTACAGAAGTCTACGAGAACACGGTATTTATACTGGGTTACAAAAAATATTTTCAAACGTTGGTATTGCATAATAGCAGATAATTATATCACAGTACACTAATTTGTACAGTGAAGGCAAAAGTTACAACACATATAGGTAAAAGAATCATATATACTCTATGTTTTCTTTTTTGCGAAACTTTAAATATTTTGAGAAAACCCCTACTGTAAGTACGCAGTCCGCTGATCAAAATAAGTTGAAAATTTCTAATAGACCTTTATCACGGACACGGACATGGGAATGTAATTGTAAAGGTACTCTGTACTCCGTTCAAATCTAGGGTTTTTTTCTCAAACATGTTTTAGGAACTTGTTTTATTAAGAATATGTATGATAACAAATAAAAGCGCATAGTGAGATAAAGGTTTAGCCCAGTTAAATAGCATATTTTAAAGGCTTACAGAAAGAAATCAATTTGGTAGACAAAATTTAATACAGATCTTTCTCCTATTTGTTATTGTGTGGGAAAGGGTAGGCTGTACTGAAACAATAAAAATGAAACACCAAGAATTGAAAAAGAAAGGAATATGAATAGAAATCACAATGAATAACTGAGGATAGGTGTAGAAGTCTATCGGGGATGGGAGACTGGGGGAGGGTGAGGGGTTTCGGGTCTAGGTGTTTGGAAGAATAAAAAGAAACATTTATTCAAATGTCTCATGTTTTGGAGGAAAAATAAATACTAAGAAACAAAATGAGCTGTAACACGGTCTGTAAACACTGGCTCCACCTGCTTTCGGTGGCAAATGAGGTGAGTGGAAGAAAGAACTAATGATACTTCCGAGGTGGAGCTAAGTTGTAAAAAGGTCTGCTTTTTGTAACAATATCATATGGAACAGAATTTCTGTTAAACGGGCAATTGGTTCCAATCATAAATGATTTTAGTTTATAACTTACATATATAGCGCGATTTGCAGAGATTACTGTCTAACTTAAACGAAAGTTGAAATAGTACCGAAATACTTTAGGAAGGAGGAAAGATACTTCATTATTATGTAGTTTACTGATTGTATTGTTTTGACTTGCCTATATACATTTTTGAGATGCCAATGCCACTTGTTTAGGCGTTAAGAGCTGAAGCATATGAAATATTTACCCCCCTTATAAAATCAATCCTTAAGTAATGCTTTCTGATTAAGAAGGTATCGAGAAGTATGATATAAAAATATCTAACCAACATTATTGCAAAATATGAGATTTCATAATCTTAGGGGCAGTTTGATTGTGAAGTTTAAAAGGTGGCCGACGTTTACTGCCACATCGGCACCGGCGCCGGTGTGATAACAATATAACCCTCCTTATTCGCTTAAATTGGTTGAGCCAAATAACTGTAAATAAAAATGAGATATTACGGTAAAACTTTGTTGATAGGAAGTAATAAAAATAAAAGGCTTGGCTATATTGGCAGCTGCTGCTAATTTAAACTTATTTGATACTTAAAATAGAGACAAAGGATTGGTGTTAAACTTTGGATATTACATGCTTATAAAAACTCCAGCTTAAGATTCATTTCAGGTTGCTTAGGTCAAGGTTTCTGTTTCTAAAAGATAATCACTGTTCTCCGAATTACTATACTAATTTGATTGGCCTAGTATGACCAAACTTGGTTATTATGTAGAGGCATAGCTGTGGGCTATTTGAATTTGAGATCAAATTTATTGTACCTAAACAAACAAAAAAGAACAGCTACCGGTAAATGAATTTAGTTCTGATTGAGACATATTGTCACCAAACTTGGTGTATTGCTAATGTATATCAGGACTCACCTTAAGAATGTATTTTTGGCCGCTAAGATGAAAAAGATCAACCGTTCAAAATTTGTTTTACTGACTGGGTTGATTGTTGTCACACTGACAAATTAAATGCCGTAAATTTACAAAATAAGATCTGAAAGAATATTTTATCAAATGGCAGACAACAAGTAAAATTAAAGGAAGAGACGTTTTATTAAATTGAATCTGGTAATTTTCGTAAGATGTAGGTATATGAGTTCGTCTGTGTTCTCCTTACACAGACAAGATTTATTCACAGCAGAGTATAACACTGTGAAGAATTATAAAAATATGCTGTGTCTTGATAATTAGGCAAAAGCATTTGACTTTGGTGTCTTAGAAAAAAAAAACGCATCTCTCCGGTTATGTTTTCCGATTTCTATACATAGTACGTCTACATTGTCCGTATCCGTGATAAAGGTCTATTACAGGTAATAGACCTTTATCACGGACACGGACATGGAAATGGAAATGTAAACGTACTCTGTACTTCGGTCAAAAGGGTTTTTTCTCAAGCATGTCTTCGCGCTCTCGGTGTCACGATTCGCACGAGCGCGGGTATTTTCAATTCATGAACACCTCCTACTCGGTTAGTAACCTATACGTATCTCTGATATTGTTCAAATTGGGAACCGTATGATCACTGATCAGTATAACCAAGGTTCAAATTTGTTTCCACCATGGTTTCAATTATTTAATCGGAGACAAAGAATATTTATCGTATTGTAATTGTGGGTACATCACATTTTTTCCGCCGACAAAAACGTTTTGTAGAATTACGATAAACAGAAAGAATAAATAAAACAAGAAATGTCTTTAAAAAGACAAACGGCGTAGAGGTAATAATGTTTGGCGCATAAAAAATTCAAAATTAAACAGAATGTACAGACAGAAAATATTTGGATATGCATACACGAACACATTATTCATTTGCAAATATTCCAACTAAGCAGCAAATTTAAATGATCAATAGGTATCCTTTCAGTGATAGAAGGTCAAAATGATTTGACGTCCTGGGCTGATTCTGAAATAATTTCGTGTTGGGTCAGAATCCCCCATAAGTAACCCACTAGCACTATATGTCGACTAGCGTACAATTAGTTGGACTGGAAAAGGCTATAGCAGTTGATACGAAAGTAAAAATTACTAGTGACCCCCATAACTCTAATTACTTGATTAAGTTCTCAGCAAACAAATCAAACATTTGCAGATTGGGATACCTTCAATAAATGTTGAAATATTTTTTATTTGGGTAAAGTAATAGGTAAATACATTTTTTTTGTACTTACATAATATATGATGGAATAGGGTTTTTTAAATTTAATTTGCACATTGTTGTTGTTTGCATAGTCATTATTTTCATGAAATTTAAACATTTTCAGCTGACCTACTGGCCTCCATTGGTGTTGTTATTGTTTTTGTCTGCACTTGCCAGAGCGAGGCTCCAGTGGGGAAAGACCCCTGGTGTCAAATTATGTAGGGAATAACTCAGTTTCGTGAAATAATAACAAAGAATTGTTAATTTTTCTGCTTTATTTTCGCGAAGAACATGAATTTGCCGTGTGTGCGAAACCGCGTACAGTCCGACACCGGGTACACTGACTCTACAGTTACAAGTCACAAACAGGTAAATAGTTTTCCCTATATATTCTATATAAAACTGACATTTCTTAAAGAGCTACCAAACATAGCTAGACCCATTTCAGAGAACAAATCCTTACCTCATTTTAAAGAGTTATAATAAAACTGATATAAAATGAAGAGGAAAGTAGGGGTCATGTATCTTCTAAGAGAGATTTCTCTTGTCACATTTGCTTACTGTAAAATCACATCAAAATCACACTGCTGTGACCTGGAAGTACTACTCATACTAAAATTGAGCTTCAATTCACCAGATACAACCTGCTCTGTCATTTATCCTACCAAAATGTCAAAAATACATCCACAATGAAATTAAAACAGAAACTAGCTTTAATTTAGACCTCTGTTGCCATGTCAAGTGAAAAATGAGTGTTCAAAAACCTGTCCGCCATTACGCGACTAGACCAGATGGCTGCCAGGCTGGTTCCTTTACTTTAGTTAGGCCTATAAGAAAAACTGGTTTTCTGTAATAGTCTCAATTTTATTTGTATAGTACCATAACATATCTGCATGAAAAATACCAAGTTTCAGCTTGATTAAATCAGTTTTCAAGGTTTTATGGCATTTTCAGTAACGCGTGTCTCTGCGCCATTTTTCCTTCGAAATTGATGTCGCGACATAATTCTTAACCAGTTCTTCTAGCATGAGCTGGTTTTTGCCTTATTTTATAAATTTACACTATGATTTGCAAGCAAATTACACACTAACACTTGAAATATACCAGATGTCCCCTCTGAAAGCTATAAATGGGCAAAATTTAGTGTGTAAATGTGCATTTTTTAAACTGAAAATACACCCAAAACAATGAAAATGTGATATTTTAAAAGTTTTTATCAATTTTTGTAGCAAAATTTCAATGAAATGCTCATTTTTAACCAAACTCTGACCAAACTAGTCCATTTATATCACTATCTGGACAAATCTCAATTCTGCCCACATTTTTTATAGGTCACAAACAGGTAAATAGTTTTCCCTATATATTCTATATAAAACTAACCCATTTCAGAGAAAAAATCCTTACCTCATTTTAAAGAGTTACAATAAAACTGATATAAAATGAAGAGGAAAGTAGGGGTCATGTATCTTCTAAGAGAGATTTCTCTTGTCACATTTGCTTACTGTAAAATCACATCAAAATCACACTGCTGTGACCTGGAAGTACTACTCATACTAATATCATTTGTCGCAGTTTTACACTGACATCGATCAAGTTACAGTTAGAGTAAGTTTTATAAATTTCCAAGATCTCGGATTGCAACATTTACGAATAGACATCAACAGTTTATGAAAAAAAAATATAATAGTTGGCGACGAGTCTAACCGAAACAATAACACTCCTGGAAAAAAACGCATTTCGCCATAGGACAAAAGGGACAGGACAAAATCCCTCCCATCAAAGTTTAAAAGCACATAATAACCCCAACCCTTTCGCATCGCGAAAGAAAAGATTAAAGGGAAGAAAAATGTTCCCGTGCTAAATACGGCTTCAACATCCAACATATCCCGGTAAAACGATCATCTGGATTCTTTTTCAGATATCAATATTTAACAACTTTTCAGTTGCGTGTGAACCACTTAAATACAGAGAGTCGGACAAAATTGCGTTCTTCACGTATAAACGACGGGCAATACACCATATAAAATGCACGAGAATCGGAAAGAGAGACACGTCTTGACACTTTGCCACTCCTCATAAGTCATCAGGGCTCACAGTTTCCAACACAAGAACCCTATTTTTATTATCATTCCGTCATAGATTTATACTGTTTCAAAGAAGATTTAAGTTAAAAAAAAAAAAAAAAAAAAAAAAAAAAAAAAGATGTAAACATGAATATGAATTTCTAAACAGATTTCAGGTTTTACAGAAAAAAGCATACAATTGTTTTGGGCCGAAATCGAAGACCCACGTACGAACGGGGAAAATTCATACTGTGTCTTAGCGTATTTGTTATTTATCTGTTTGTGACTTTTTAGATTTGCTATATACATCTTACAGTGTTAGACATTAGTTTCTGTGAAAAATATATTACTTGTGGGTTGTAGAGGGGGTTGGATGTGATATATAGATGGGTTATGGATTGACTTGTCGAACACCTATGCTTAAACAATTTACCTTTATATATATCCGGTGTACGATTTTCCACTGTGATAAAACGTGTATCATGTAGGTGTGTATTCATGCTTATAACTGACTGGTTTTGATATGCTTCGCTTGAAAGTATGCCAATGTTTACACGGATCTGTCAAATTGTGCAGGTATTTTCTATACAATACACATAAGAATAGAGATAAATAGACAGATATTTTGTTTGTTTAAATTGATGGAACAATTATATATCTGTCTATTTCTACAAACCATATCGTGACATTTCTGGATTTGACGGGAATAAACTGCACGGATTTATCAATGAACATTGTGTTTATGTGGACATATTAATACATGTTCTACTTGCGAGTTTTTAAGGACATATTCAAAAGTGTTTTCTCTATCTGCTCTATAATAGATTTAAAACAGACGTAAAAAAACTTTCGTATAAAATCGTTATGGATATAGATGCGCAGATACAACAAGTTGAGCAACCTCGAACCCCAGGTGTCATGAACTGGGTTGAAAGTATCAATTATTTCGTGGGAAAGGGGAAGGTCAGTAGGGCTGCCATTTTTGATAACGGCGGTAAACCCCTAGCCGGAAGTCCAGACATACAAATTCCGGATCAGGATGTGCGCGCAATTTCCGCCTGCGTCAGCATCCCGGTTGACGTATACCACAGAACGCAATTCGGATTGTTCATTGGTCAAGTGCGGTACATTTGTTTCAAAGTGGACAATGAAACTGTCGTTGGGATCAACAAAGATGAACTTTTCGTAGGCCATCACTGCGATAATGTGTTGATTTTAGCCTTTGTCCCGGTCACTATACCAGAATCCAGCACCAGTTGCCTTGGCGAAGTGTGGACATTTGCCCAGGAGCTTAAATCCCACATGGAAGTTTCGCAGTTTGTGCAATAATCAGTTGTTTAACACTGATCTTGAGCATTTAGTTTTTGAGCCTCGTGCAGAAACACGCCAGTTTCTTTCTATAGCACGTGCATGCCATGTCTACTTTGCGCTAGGAAACCGTGCAAGATGGGATATACCACAGCGTGGGTCAAATGCATTTTATAAGACTTATACCAAGCAAAATATTATATGAAGTTATACATTTATTTGTTTGTATATTGAACATTTACATGTATTAATTTATATATTATTTACAAGTATTATATAGAAAATATACGCCTGTGGATTTAATGTAAGATATTGTGGGCGACAGCTGTGTATAATATTTCGTGATAATGGATACCTGTGATTCACATGTTTGCATTTAAATCAGGTTCTGAGTGATAAAATATTGCACCTAAAAAATAAACTCACGGCAAACGTGCAGACTTCATTTAAAAGCAGCTCACTGCAGTCTGGATTAAGTATTTGAATATATTTATAATTTGCAGGTTATTTGGTGTGTAATACCTTAAAAATAACAAAACATGAGTTGAAAGAAGTGCAAGGTTGTAAAAAGATACTGCATAATGTTGATTTTGTTTATTTTTTTAAAAATGACAAAGATGAAATTTCTTTTGTATCTCCCAAAGATCTCGATACTTTTCAAAACTCGCATGTCATTAATACACTTTAAGTTTCAGTGTCTTCGAAAAAAATGCAACTTTTTAGTCGTTTTAATAAATGCTTTGCACAATTTCAGTGTTAAAAGGTCAAGTAATTTAATGCTTTGTGTTGCATTAATGCAAACCGCCTTTAAAATCTAAAATCTCATTGTTACTAGTATATCAGTAATGTTATTTACCCATATTTATACAAGTTGTTGCATTTATGTATGTGCGACCCGATCTTTTTCTAAGGCACATTATTATTTCCATTGTATAGATCTGTAAACTTTACTTTATTAAAATGTTACTATTTCAACCCGTTGCTCGTTCTTAGCTCGACTATACGAAGTATATGGAGAGCTATCCTACTCACCCCGGCGTCGGCGTCTTTCCGCGTCCCCACCTTAATTCTTTAATAAAGTTTTTTACACTTTCTCTTTTTTCTCCTTATCTCTGTAATTACTTGATGGATTTGCTTTAAACTTAAAATAGTTATTCCTCATCATCACCCGCATCATATGGCACAAGGGTCATAACTCTCAAACCAATATTTAATGAATTATCCCTTTTTTTACTTAGAATTTCAGGTTAAAGTTTTGATCCACTTTCATTCTATCTCAATTATTCCTAAATGGATTTGATTCAAACTGAAAGTAGTTGTTCCACATCATCTCCCACATCATATGACACAAGGCCCATAACTCTGGTACCAATATTTAATTAATTATCCCCCCTTTTACTTAGAATTTCAGGTTAAAGTTTTGATGCACTTTCACTGTATCTCAGTTATTACTAAATGGATTTGATTCAAACTTAACATAGTTGTTCAGCATCATCACTCACATCATATGAGACAAGGGCCATAACTCTTGCACCAATATTTCATGATTTATCACCCCTTTTTACTTAGAATTTCAGGTTAAAGTTTTGATACACTTTCACTCTATCACAGTTATAACTAAATGTATTTGATTCAAACTTAAAATAGTTGTTCTGCCTTATCACCCACATCATATGACACAAGGTGCATAACTCTGGCACCAATTTTTCATGAATTATGCCCCCTTTTACATAGAATTTAAGGTTAATTTTAATGCTTTTTCACTATATCTGTTATTGCGAAATGCATTTGATTTAAACTTGAAGTAGTTGTTCAAGGAATAAGGTCAGTAATTCGGTCGAAAATGTGCTTCCGAAGTCCATAATAAATAGATCCTAATTTTCCCATTTTCTGCACAAATTCGTGTAGAACGAGTGCTTTAATCACACTTTTTCGCTACTAGAATACATTCTGCATGATGTTCATACAACCCACATGGCAAGTTTTGCAGATCGAAACCGGAAGTAAGTGTTTATTGCGCGAGGAGAGCAAATATGCGCCATTTTTAGGGTAGCAGACCACAACTGACTGGCATTTCACTAGGAACTATCCAACCCCCTATTTTCTTTTCATTTTTTCGTTAATTTGTGATAGAACTTTCATGAAAAATTGGTGTAGGAAAAAGTGATGTTCTCTAAAGATACGTAAAGACGACCTGAAGTTGTCGTTTTTTATATGAAACAAAGAAGGATTTGAATTACTGACCTTTAACCTATCACATCATTACCCGCATCATATGATACAAGGTACATAACTCTTGCACCAATATTTTATGAATTATGCCCCCTTTTTGCTTAGAATTATACTTATATAGTGTTTTGATACACTTTATCTTTACCTCTCTTATTACTTAATATTTTTGACACAGACTCAAGCTATTGTGCAATATCTTCGTCCACCATTGGAGTCATTAAACACTACAGTGACAGCTCCAGTTTCCTCAGATGTGCCCAGTTTCACTATCCAGCATCGAAATAGTCAAGCGCGCTGTCTCCTTTGATAACTCTTGTTATTTGATTCTCAAATAAACCTAACAGAATATTGCTATTATAGACTTGCTTTTTGCAGATTTGTGCATATTTGTTCCAGTCAGATGTACATATACTGTTGTATTTTAGTCAGTTCTACCACTTACATTAATCACTCCCGACACCTCATTCCTAGCGAAATTCACCGCCACGAGGATATGAGAGAAAGCAGTTTCTCTTTAAATGCTGTGGGTTAAGCAATGAAGCTTTTGGTACCATTTTTTCAAGTCATTGGTATGACGCGACCGGGGATCGAACCCACGACTTCCCTCACTCAAAACGGACGCTCTATCAAAACAACAACAACAAAAACCAGCTGTCACAAATAAGTCACTGTTGAATACCCAAACCAAACTGGTACTACTGATTACTGACGCCCACCTAAAAGAGTGGCCCTGGCCTCAGATGAGTTTGAATCTCCGACACCATGGCTAATCTTTGCTACCGTTACCCCTTAGTGGAGGCTACGTGAGGGCCTATGAGCGTTTTATTATATAGTCGTCACTGGTTGTTAGGGCTCTAGATTCTTTGTATCTTCTTCTTGTATACTGCGTGGACTGGTCAGCCCGCTGTCCGTTTAATATAACTGGGTTGGGTATCATGTCACCTGTGTTTGGCGTGATATTTCAGTGGGGCAGCACTATTAAGCTGGACATTGCGCTCACTGCTACAAGTAAACTTCGTCGATATACTGCGAACTGTGGTTATGTTACACAGGAAGCTGCCTGCAATGAAATCATTCAGGATGAGTAAATACAAACAATTCAATTTTCAGCGACGATATTATGGACATTGCAGAACTTTAACAAAAATAGTCTCGCGGTCAGTCAGGAATTGGTAACTTGAGTTATTTCTTTTTAATGTTTTTAAAGACCCGAGTGGCGGGATGGGGGACAAATCTAGTCCCCAATTTGTTTGTAGCAAATGGCCGAAGCTGAGCATTGCCATAAATTATATTGAAGCAAAATTAATTGAGCATGGTTTATTGCTAATTCAGTCATATTATATCGTTCTCAAAGCATTTTATGCATAGTTAATATATCGATATACCGATGCTGAGTATGCAGTTTTGTACACCCGGCCACCTAGCTGTAGTTGTATTGTGTTTATTTAGGATATACACTCAATACTGATATTTTAAACATCTTTCAATACAACCTAGGCCAATTTGTGTGAAAAAGTAAAATAGTAGTATACTTAACCTTCAGCCTGCTGGCGGCAAGTGATTCTGCCTTTGCGACCAGTGCAGACCAAGATCAGCCTGCACATCCGTGTAGGCTGACCATGGTCTGCACTGTTCTCTATTCAGTCAGTAAATTTTCAGTGAATTCCCCTTTGAATAATAAGTGGTACTGCCCAAACTGAGTGATGGACCAGTTTATTTTGGAAATTTAGCTGGGTATAAGGTTAAAAAAGTCTGTTATATAAAATCACCTTCATAAGCAACAGTCGCATAATCATTAATGTATAACGCACATAAGGTCACTGACGAGATCAGGAAGGTATTGTAACTGTAAATTTTATACCTTACCCGCACCCCCCCCCCCCCCCCCCCCCCCACACACACGTATACTATGAGAACCATGCCGAATCCCTCTCTCTCGATCTCTCCCCTCAAACAAAATTCCTGGATTTGCCCCAACTTTGAACGTGTCCCGTCATACATCCTTTGCCAGCTATAAGTTTTCATCCTGGTCAGTTAGAACAGTTTTGGGGACTTTTAAAAATAAGAGCGTTCGGTACTCACCCCAAAAACATAATCTGGATAATCTATACATTCCTTGCTTTGAGATATTGGACCCGGCAATTTATGTATGATCTTGGATAAAAAAGGGATTGATAGTGCAAGATGTATATTTTGAGATGAGTAACTCGAAATTTTGACTCAATATCATGTTTTTCCCCGTTTTTGAAGTTTAAAAAAAAAAAGTCCGTCTGTCTGTCAACTGTCCTAAATGTGTATCTCAAAATTTTTAGTTAACAAATAACATACACCTGGTAACTAATGCTGTTCCCTGTAAATCCGCCCTTTTTTTATCCTAGATCATACTTAAACTTGTCCAGTATCTCAACTGACTTGAAATTTCGAGACGCGTAACTCAAAATTTTGAATCAATATCTTGCCTTTTTATCCGCAAAATTTGAACGCATGTCTGTCTTTCAATTTCCAAAACAAAATGATAATGAACTACTTCTGTTGACCCTTTAGAAATATGAAGTAAGTACATGTACATCGACATGCATCATTCCTATATTGTGCCCAGCATGTAGGGACGTGGGCATATATTACCTTGCATCGATATATATTATGACCTACCATAGCCTCCAGAGCTACACCAGATTTCAAACTGTACCCAGGATATAGTCCCACATTTATATACGTGTATTATTTTTCTGGTGGTCGAGGGTTTGAACTAAGTCGCAAATCTTCCAGATATGGTAAAAATAGTGTAACATTCCAAGTTTAAATACTACCCGGTTACCTTTTATGTTCTCTCCTCGAAATCTTGAGCTACCCTGGTATCCGATCTTTTTAGGACTCACAAGTTCATAACTACACGTTTATGTAGGATATGGGTATATGTCCTTGCTATATAGGCTCAACCTGGATAGAAATTTATCTAGACTTAAACCAGATTAAAATGGGGATATTTAAGGAGGAACTCGGTCAGGTCATCCTCTGGGGCTGCACGAGGACTACACAGGGTACCTAATAATGGCCTTGTCTTTGCCATACTTTTATCATGTCCTTGTGCTGTCGTGATAGTGAGGGCACCAACACGACAATATAAAACATAACGATTTATCATCCTTTCGTTTCGTGTTGTCGTTCTGACAGAAACGAGTCCGAAATTGAGTGGTTCATACATGCGCTCGTGTCCGTTTATATATATGTCTGCCCTGATGATTATAATATGAAACCGGTAGATAAGACAAAAATATATATATGATCCTCAGGATACCCATTGGATGTACTGAGAAGGAAGATGGGCAGTTCCTAGCCCTTTTGAATGTTGTTCGATGTGATTTTTTTTTAAATTGTCAGTGAGTGAACACACTTCGGAAAGATTTAATATTGTTGAGTAATGGGAATGATCCTTTACTCTGCTAATTTTTCTACAAATCAGAAACACCCATTTTATCCAATATGTGCCGTGCCGTTGGAATGCTTGAATGACTGTGTATATACAGTCATGACCGTCATTTTCGAATGGTCAGATATATGTTTTATCAAATGTTTGCTTCATGGGATTCAGCCAGTCTCGTACCAAGCCTTTAAACACTCCGGGAGAACTACGTTCCAACGTAAGTCATGTCTCAACGATATCATGTGACAATATTTCAACGACGGTTCGTTACGGCATCGCTCAGTATGACACAGCTGATATAATTTTCATATATAATAATTACTTTGATTACATTTACTTGTGTCTTTGCATGAACATGTATTCAGATTCTAAAAGTAACCGCATAAATTGATTAAAACATTTAGATTTTAAAAACATTCGTTTATTATTGAGTAATTAGAAGTATTTTGCTCTTTTCCAGAATAAAAAATATTAACGTTACACGTTTTCAAAAACAATAGTTATAGACAGTCAATGATCAATTAAATGCAATGCCAGTTTTAATCTTAGAAATACATTTCTGCAACTGCTTAAATATCATAAACACGCAATATTTATCTAATATCATGTTCCTCACTCTAACCGATGATGTTACGAACTGTAAACGAAGACAAAGACAAGCGTTACTGACACTCATCGAAGTCTTGCGGCTAAACACATTACTTATATATACATAAAACATCCAATGGGTTTCCTCTATCTGTATTTCTGTCTACCTACCGGTTTCATATAAAAATCATCAGGGCAGACATATTAAAATATATATATACCAGCAAGTCTAAATGTGATTTAAAAATTCAGATTTTATTCAAAGTGTGTAGTAATTTGTTTTGATTTCGTTTTTCCATTAAACGGTATCACCAAGATATCTTAGTCAAAATGAAAGCAACATGTACGCGGCGGCACAGAGTTGACCTATACTATTGCGTGAGCACATCTTAATTATAATAAAGTCAGTAAAAAGATCCTTTTGGAGCACATGACGCAACAAAGCAACAGAAAGTGAGCAAGTAATTGTAGGTTATTAGATTTATATCGATAAATATGCACGCGTTCTGCAGCAGAAATATTGTGTTACTTTAGGAAGTACGAATGCATATTTCTCGATACAAATCTAATAATCTTTTTATAACATACACATACTACATGTGTAATCATTATATCAATGGTATAAATTTGTTCTTTAGCCTGAGTAGAACTGAAAATGTCGTTGTTAAAGAACTTATCAACGTGACGACATCCATGAAATTGACGTCAGAATTGACGCCACGCACCCGATATGAAACTGGAACGTTAATATGGAAAAATATTTCTTGCACACACCGGACTGGCGTTTCCGTTTTTATACCATGCCGGCAAAACCCATCTGCTCCCCCAGATGACTCTCGTGCTATTAATGACAACTAGCACTTTATGCATTGATTATATATGGTATTGTTTATGTGAGCTAAGAAAATATCGGGTACCTTGATAGTTTCTCTCCGTTCCTTATACATATATTCTCGGTCCAAAATACGTTATTTTAGGGTAAGAATATAACGTTACGCTACAAACGATAAAACTAAAGTAGAACTTTGTGCTTCACTGAAACGTAATGACGTCACTTCTGCTTAGGTACGTTAATTTCCCGCGCTGTGTGTACATACTCTACTATAAGAAAGAGTGCTGCAAATTAAGTCTTTCTATTTGCTTTATTTATTCTATTATTTGTAAAATACGGTATGCAATAAAAATAATCTGTCAGCTAGAATAAAACGTTTATATGTATACGATATGCAAGAAAAATTCCGTCATGTGTTTACGAATCGGATAGAAATATCCGTCCGGGGGGCACCTGCGCATTGGGGTTAACGATTTATGACGTCTCAGGTTCCTAATACATTCTCACGTAATAATGAGTGATACGCCTGCATATGATAACGAAAACAAGTGTACGCAATAGCTAACCGTTCTGTGCAAATGTCTCGAAGTAATGCTTCACAATCCGGATTATCTATACAGTACTGATTTTCGGCGTTATTACGTGTTTCCACATGCACACGTACAATTTAATAAGTGTGAATGTATAAGCTATTTTGAACCCATTTAGTAACATTAATGAAGGGTTTTACGTCACTCCGAGACAGTTAAAGATAACAGGGCGAATTTTAAGATTTCCGTGGTGGTGGAAGGCCCTAGGTGCCCCTCTAAACATTATTTCATATACGGACGGGCACCTTGGTAGAGCAAACGACCTACTGCAAGCCGACTGGATGGCTTTCTTATATGAGAATCCCACACCTAAAGCTAAATTTCAAGCATATGGTTGAGAGGGCAAGTGATTCGAAGTCAGCGACCATTGGCCTCGGAGGCCTTTCACATAATAACTTTAAAATACTATGGGCGCATAGAATATACAATGCCATTTCAAATGATTTTTTTGTAAAATTCATACAAAATCCTATTAGAGATCTTGCGGATCATACATTAACTCTATAAGAAGATCTTTTTAAAGGATATCTATTGCAACAAAACAAAATCTCTTCACAAGAAGTAAGGGAAAATGTAAAACTATACGGGGTTTTAGTAAAATCATACGATCTAATTAATCGTGATTTGTTTTTAAAAAAGCGAGGGGATTAAACGGACGTAGTAAAATAGCGAAATGATCGCGAATAAATACTTGAGTCACTGCGCACATAGATTGGAAGGAAGAAATAAATAATAATTTAATGAAATTGTTGAAAAGCAAGTTTTATTATTTTTTTAGAGAAAGGGACGCAGTAAATTGCAAATTTATCTGAGATTAAGATAAATGCTTATCTCTGCATGACTTTCAATTTAAAGAAAGGGAAAGGGCGATTCAGTAAAACACGAAAGTAAAAGAGATTCGAGTTACTGAACGATTTCCATGAATTGAGTTTGAAAAAGAAAAGTAAAAAAGATAATGCAATAAACTGCATAAGTATGGCGGATCTTAGTAAATGCACAAGTTTCGTGTATTTAAAAAGGAAATTTGGAGATGAAAACAACGCGAAATAATGAAATTTTCAGTAAATGCGCGAGTTTAAAAAAGGTAGAGGGAGGAAGAAATGCAGTAAAGTATAAAATTATAAAATTGTTGTATTCATCCAAGTATTAAAACCTTAGATACTTTTTTGTTTCAGGTTCTCTACTCACTTTTAACGTAAAATGTAAACATTGAAATACGTAACATGTATACACTTTTTGAAACTGAATGTATGAGTAATGTTTCAGCTGAACAACACTATTGTGTAGGAGTCACCGATAATGCTTACAACAGTCCATGGTATTTAAAATAAATGAAAGTATTTCTATAGGGAACACCTGAAGATACTTGTTTCTATTGTAGAGTATTAACTTTGCGATTGTAGAGCATTAACTTTACGTTTTAATTCATGCTGAAATTGTATAATTATATGATTGTATGCATCCATTTCAAAGACTTTTATTCCAGCCTGCGTAAGACTATAATGTAAAATGACAGCTTAGCTTGTGAACGACAAATACATTTGTCATACTGATTAAATTGTTGTACCTTTCTCAGACGACATCATCCAGTCATTTATGAAAGTGTCAAAGGAATGGTCTCGACGTGAAGAGAAAATGTACATACGAATTTTCTACAATTTCAAATGGTAATTATGATGTTGAGACTTTGCAACACTGTATGTGAGACGTTGTCGCATATTTTCTGTTATCGTTGCGGCCTTGCAACATTAATGTAGCTTACATAAGTTTATTTGTTACTAGTTCGTTTTATCTTCCAAATTGCTGCAAATAGCTAATACAGCTTTCATACATTTCAACTCACTTTTTCAGTTATGAAAACGTAGAATCAATGCTTTATTACACATAATAAATTAATCAACAAGGCCGTACGGAGCGACACCGTAACAATCGTCGTTGAGATGTTGTCACATGTTATCGTTAAGACTTGACTTACGTTGGAACGTAGTTCTCCCGGTGTGTTAAACGATCGTTATACCTGTCTCCTTTTATTGTGAATGTTTTTAATTTTATTTCATTTTTAGTGGGTGGGGGTAAACTTCACACTGACACAGTTATAGGTCATATGGCGACATTTGTACAACTCGGGACGTAATTATCACTTGACGGACCGTCAGGGGAGGTAGCTAGAGTCACGCATTTGGACTAGGAAAAACCCAGGGTGCCCATACAGGCATTATTTCAGGTACGGGTGAGCATCTGGGTAGGTCCGTCGACTTCAATAAGGCAGATGGATGGCTTCCTCACATGAAATAATTCTATACCCAAGCAAGATTTCGAATTCACAACGACCGTCACAAGTGATTTGAAGTCAGCGACTTTAAGCACTCGGCCACGAATGCACTTTGGTTTTATTAAGTACTGGTCAGTTCCTGCTGACCGAAAAAAGCAGACTGCATAAGCAATGATCGGCGAATGTCAACTACAATATCTGCAAAATGTACGTTCATGTCAGTAACTTTAGTGACGACTTTTAAAGTACAATATTTTCTAACAGGATCCGTAAAAGGTAAAAATTCCACATTTACTATCAATGCAATAGGCCTACTTCACATTGACAGCAATCTGATTAAAATCATCTCCTTTTGGGAAGATCGAGTACTTTAGTCAGATTGCACTGATAGTAATTGGGAAAACGCCAATCTTAGTTAAAACTTGTCATAATTTTAACAAAGCGGCAAGAGAATGTAATAGTTCTTATGATAATAAACAGATGTACAAAGTTTCAAAGCTAATGCTCTTATAGTGGACCTAGACAAAATATTAACCAAGAAACCTAAGTAAATAAAGGGTCATATTACCGACAAAATGTAAGCAGGAACTGTGGTTCTAGGTCAACTCACTCATTTGCAATTTTCTTGTACACGTACCATGTTGTGGTACAAGAAAATTGGACCTAAATAAAAATTTTTAACCAATTTAAGAAATTGAAGTATAAAATGGCCATAAGTCCGACAAAATGCACGGGAGTTATGGCTATTGACCTACTTACTCACATAATGAGCTCTAATAGTTTTTTTTTCTTTGGAGAAAAGTTGATCAAAACAAAAATCTTGACAAACGCTGATGCTGACGCCGGCACCGACGGCCAAGACGACAATACCTCGATTTTTTTTTAATAAGACGAGCTAAAATAAACTAACCCTGTCCCCAAATGGGTTTTCCTCTCTATATATTTTTGTCTACCGACTGGTTTCATCTACAATCATCAGGGCAGCTATTTGTATATCGCAGCTTCAAAAACTACTTCCAATTGTGAAAAAAATGAATCCGTTCAATAAGAAAATGAGAAGGAAAACTGAATGTTGTAAATAAGTTTAGCAGACATAAATACAATACAATACAATACAATACAATACAATACAATAAGTTTTATTTCAAGTCGGCAAGACACAAACATATGAAACATAAGCTCTGATGAGCTTTTTAACCGACCATTAACAAATATATATATGAGGTCAAAAGAGTATAAGTAGCTGTAAAAGAAAATGTTATATATCTAAAAAGCACACAAATTAAGCACATCTGACAGCTGTGGAAAAGCTGCTGATCCTGACCATAGGCCTAAAAACTTCTATAAGAACTTCATGTAAATAAAAAACTGAATTAGCAAAACCAGCACAAAAGTGCGACAGAAAAGAAAAATGGTTTTAAAAAATCAATTATCCCCTCAAATCAGATTTGAAAGGAACTGATCAGCAACTTTCTCACAGAGAGCAAACACATTGAATATAATATTAAGGAACATGGTTAAACAATCAGTGAAATCATATAAAACAATGCGGCACATATAAAAACAGAAAGGATATTATGAGGACATGCAATAAGTTACCATGCATAAAATAAGTGTAGTTGCTGACTGCAAAGTTGCACTAACTATCACAAAAGCAAGCACAATGCAAAAATAATAAGCACAAAATAACTGACTGGTATTCCACATTGTATGTGACCAAATTAAACCAGATGTTATTTGCCTTACAGAAACATGGCTTAAGCCAGACATCAGTTCTTCCGAAATATTTCCTGATAATCTTAATTATAAGGTATATAGGGATGACAGGAGTGAAGGTCAAGGTGGAGGAGTGATGATAGCTATATCTAACTCACTGATCAGCCAAGAACAACCAGACCTCAAGACTTCATGCAACATAACCTGGGCCAAAATTACCATCACTGGCCTTAAAGATATCTTTGTCGGAGCCTACTATAAACCCCAAGAATTAGATGCCGACTCCCTATCCCAACTCTGGTTATCCCTTAGTAAAATACCCAAGGGCAGCATAGTATGGCTACTTGGAGACTTCAATCTCCCCGACATTGACTGGTCAAAAGAGTCCCCTAAACAAACTTGTAAAAACAGATCCTTTTATGAAGAATTTATTGAAAGATAATCCCATTATAATCTTGAACAAATAGTTAAGATCCCAACTAGGTTATCCAACACCCTTGATCTCTTCTTTACAAACCATCCATCCCATGTTCACTTGGTTAAATCCCTACCGAGTCTAGCCACCTCGGATCATGATATTATATTTCATGAATTGAATCTTAATAGGGGCCGCCCAACCCAACCTAGACGCCCTATAAAACTCTACACGAAGGCTAATTGGGAAGGGCTAAAATCTGACATGAAGGCTTTTGGTGCTAGCTTTTTCACCGAAAACCATTCAGACCCTGAAGTAGCGTGGAATTCATTCAAGGACTGCCTTAATGAATCCCAGTCAAAACACATTCCATCTAAAATGTCTAAACCCCGTGCCGACTTGCCATGGTTAACCCCGAGAATTATCAGGCTTATACATAAGCGTGATAAACTGTACCAGAAACTACACAAATCTCCCTCCTCAGCCCGCCAACAAAGATTCAAATCCCTTAAGTCTTCTATCCAGAAGCAAATAAGAGCCCAATACTGGTCATATATGGAAAGTGTCATATTTGACCATGACTCACAACCTGGTAAAAACAAAAAGTTTTACAGCTTCATCAAGCACAACAAAAAAGAAAATGTCGGCATTGCCCCCCTTAAATCAGATGGTCTTACCTACACAGACCCCATCCAAAAGGCTACTATCTTAAACAAACAATTTGAATCTGTCTTTTCCCCTCCCCAGCCCCTTAGTCTGAAGCATATATGTTCCAACGTCCTCTCATCCCCAGTCTCCATGATGAATAAGATCCAGGTCACCACTGAAGGTGTGGAAAAACTGCTCTATGGCCTATCCCCACATAAAGCCTCAGGACCTGATGAATTATCCCACGCATCCTAAAAGAACTCCACCATGAAATTGCTCCTGTACTTGCCCATATATACAGGTTATCTCTCGAATCTGGCCTAGTACCCAGTGATTGGAAAAAAGCCACCGTAGCCCCCGTATTTAAAAAAGGTCCCAAGTCTAACCTAGTAACTATCGCCCAATTTCCCTAACTTGCATTGCTTCCAAACTCCTTGAACACATTGTTGTTTCCAATCTTATGACCTATTTTGACAAGCATAAGCTACTTAGCCAGTTCCAGCACGGCTTTAGATCAGGTCACAGTTGTGAGACTCAGCTCATTAATTTCACTCAGGAACTTTACAATAACGCTGAACAGGGTCAACAAACAGATGTTATTGTCATGGACTTCTCCAAGGCGTTTGACAAGGTCGATCACATTAGACTAATTTATAAACTACAAAGCCTTGGTGTCAACCCACAAATTACCAAATGGGTCAAATCTTTCCTGTCCAACCGCTCCCAGAAAGTCGCTGTTGATGGTCATTTTTCCAGTGAACTTCCTGTACTGTCTGGAGTTCCCCAGGGGTCTGTTCTTGGGCCATGTCTCTTCCTGGTATATATCAATGACTTACCAGATTCCGTCAAATGTAACGCAAGAATGTTTGCAGATGACACCATAATATACCTTACCATCAACTCCATTTCAGATAGTATATCTCTGCAACAAGACCTGATTAGCTTAGAAACCTGGGAGAAGACATGGTCCATGGAGTTCAACCCGGACAAGTGTGAAGTCCTTAGAATTTTTAGAAAGAAAAATCCTGTAGTCTACCCCTACAAACTTCACAACATAGAGTTAAAAACTTGTGAGGCAGCTAAATACTTAGGCATAACCATTTCCAAAGATCTAAACTGGTCCAAACACATTGACAGTATCACTTCCAAAGCAACTTCCACTCTTCGCTTCATACAACGAAATGTCAAAACTGATAATAAAAAGGTCAAAATTGCTGCCTATAACACCTATGTCCGCCCTCAACTTGAGTACTGTTCAAGCGTCTGGCATCCTTGGCAAAAAACCCTCACTAGCAAAGTCGAAAATGTCCAAAGGTCAGCTGCTAGGTACGTCATGTATGACTACAGTTACACCAGTAGTGTTACACAAATGCTGAAAACCTTAGAATGGAATACACTCCAATATAGAAGGTTACACAATTCATTAGTAATGTTTTATAAAATAAGGACCCAGACAGTTGCAGTCGACCAATCTCATCTTATTCCAACTAGAAACCTAAATTACTTAATCCCCATGTCTCACACTCAGTACTTTTCTAACTCCTACTTCCCTAGGACCATCCGACTCTGGAACTCCCTACCAACTCATGTTAAATCTAGCCCCAGTCTCAGTATCTTTAGAGAGAGGCTGGCGGTGGTCAGTATGTAATTCTGTTGCCTCTGTCCCATTTTAACTGTAGCATACTGTCTTTTTTAGCTTTTATTCTTTTAACATTGTAACATATCAGTTCTTTAACAACTGTTTCTCTGACAGCGCCGCCCAGTGATAGTCGGAAATCGACGGTTGGGTGAAAGATGTAGATGTAGATGTAGATGTAGATGTGTTGAGGTCATATCGACGGGCCTCATTGCTTCTCTTGTCCGATTGGTTACAGGTTGGAGGTGTGTTTGTTGTCGAAATGCGGAATGTTTCGGAGTTTATCCAAATGCAAGGGAAGGGAAGTTGTCGCCCCTGCAATCGATTTGGACGTGGATTGATTTGGAAAGCGTCAAAGATTTTGACTTGTTACGGTATTTTCTTATGTCATTTCAGTATTTTTACAACTTAAGTAAGAAAAATGTACTATATATATTGTAAAGACTTATTTTATTTCGTATTCTTACTGTACATATCAAATGAAAAGGTTATAACCTCTAGGTATCAGCCGACACAGCGGCACATGAAAAATGGCGGATGTTTACTGTGATTGACACTTCAGTTCAATAAGATTAGCTTTATTATACATTGTGTGTTAGGACTATACTAAGGTATACTACCAGATTCTCTTAGACGTTCATTTTTCAATGTATATCGCTGCTGACTTTTAGTTTTAAGAGTTTCGTACTCAGTAATTTTCGACCCATAATGAAAGAGTCTTCAGTGATGCACTGTGTCTGCCAATCGCTGAGCAGCAGATAAATGGACACAGTGTTCATTTAGATGTGCAAGACTGTTCGGGACACCGCAAACGGACACGGTCAATTGCTTTTTGTTGCGGGGGTCGCGCAAAAAATTGGCTTTTCACTTTGAACGTACTGTATGCTTTTCTTTGGTATTTTAGACTTTGAGCATGCTCATAAATTGTTAAATTCATTTTACTTCTTGAATAAATAACAGTGACAAACAGAAAATTTAATATGTCTCCAACTCGAGTTACAGCTAGTTTAGCCTAGTTATAAAAAAATATTTATAAAAAAAACACGTAATAACGACAACTTTATGACAACTAATCATACTATTTCCCCAACAATAACCATATACATCAGTCATACGGTAGATCATAGTACATGTATATTGATTACCATACCTCTAGACTTCGGGTCTAGAGGTCCTTTTTCCAGACCCATAGCCACTTCCAAGATGAAAAGGGATATTTACGAGTAATTTTTACTGTCAGATTTAAATAGGCATAGATTATAATCCAACAAATTTGTCTGAAATCAATGCATGGTAATGCTAACATGGTTTGTTAACCCTTACCCTGCTAAAGCTCTATAATGAACTTGTCCATCTTTCAGTTTGAACAGTACCATTAAATGTTGAAAGGGGTGCATACCAAAAAGTTACTGACTGAATGGCTAACAGTGCAGAATTGCAGGCTGATCATGATCTGCACTGGTCACAAAAGCAGACTCAATCGTGTTTAGCATGATAGGGGTTAATATCAAGGTAGGGAAGAGCTAAAGATGTATAGGATATACCAAATGTGATCTTGTTTATCAATGAAGACACATGACTTGCAGTTTACTTAACAAACACACATGTGTTTGAATCAATATGTTAATCACAGTGAAACTTTATTTTCCAAGAAAATGTCTAGATAATAGTAGATTTGATTTTTATTATTTATTTTGGAGGTCTGTGATACATTATACTTTCCAGCAAGGTGAAGGCTCTCTTAGCTTCTTATATTGCAGGGGATACAAAAAAAAAATTGGCCTTCAAAAACATTTGTGAAATTTTAATAGGATTTTGATACATTCCAAAGCTTTTGTGTTAAATCTGTAGCTTCCCCCTCCCCCTCACCCCTTTATAAGTGTGCTACCTCGTCTGCCCAATAGAAGGAAATGATACCAGACCAGTATTTCAAAGGTCAAGCATGCTGAAGAAACAGAGTTAATAGCCTCTCTTATCTTTTAGGGTAGTAACTTTGTCATACTAGTACATTGAACTGTTGTGAATTAATTTCTGCATCTGCTTTACAACTTGAATGGCTCCTGTTGGGTTTAAGTATGAAATTTAAAAAATGGCAAAGAATAATTGCCATAAGAATGAAACATGCTGGATAATCTGCCATATTTAAAGATGTCTTTTAATTGTTCCATTTGAAGCCTGTTGTAGCTTGTGACTCTAAAGAACTATTTCAAACTGTCCTAGATTGTGACTGCTTCCCATTATCTGTAGCAAGGGCTCAGTTGGAATGATAAAAAATGTAAGAAAAATAGACAAGCCACTGTGAAAATGTTGGCTGACAATCAAACACACATGCAGCACTCATGGATTGCTTTAATTTCTCCTTGGCACAAATATATCAAGCATTTCAACATTTTGATACTGTAAAATAATTAAATTTCGTGGGCATGAAATTTCGTGGATTTGGTCAAACCGGCAATTTCGTGGGGATATGAATTCTTGGATTTCAACTTCTGAATATAAAATAAAAGGGAATTTTACTAGTTCGTTGGGATTTAATTTCGTGGATTGAGTCAACCACGAAACCCACGAAAATTAGTCCCCCACGAATATTATTGATTTCACAGTATCATATTATAGTATGGGTATTTTGACTATACATAAAGTATAAAGCTAGTCTGGCTGCAGTTACAAGGCACGGTGCATCTACATTTGTATAATTTACTAATGCCCAGCTTTTTTTTCTTGTTTTGGGGGAATGGGAGCAGTGCCCATTAGGGAGGGAAACTCGTGTTATAATGACTGAAATATGGGTAAAATCACACCAAAAGAAAAGTAATGTTTTTCATTAATATTTAATAACACACTCCAGAAGAAAATGATAAAAAAAAGCACTATCACATGTTTTACATAGTGTACAAGGATTATGGTTATAATCAGGTAGAAAGTACTTTTTATTTCCTCCAAAGTTTGAAGTGTTTAACAAATAACGCAGTATATACATAATTATATTAATAAAGCATGAAAGAAGCAAGGCAAACAATTACGTACAGCAAATAAAAAAAGTTACGAACATATTATTTGTTATGTGACAGTTGCTATATATATTATTTTATATTTAACATCTGAATGTTTTGTTGTACGTTCTTATTATACTTTAATTTTTATTGTACATTACAACATACTCCAAATACTAAGTAGAGCATAAATTTGAGGGCTGCTGTGTGGAAACCAACATTAGGCCTTTCAACCAGCAAGGGTCCAGATTAGCACATCCATACTGTTTATCAGCTTCTAGAACCTGTGTGCATCTGATTTAAAGTGAAAAGTATGGATCCAGACTGGCCCCAAAGCCCAAACGTTGGTTTTTACAAAGTGGCGCTCATTTATACTTGTTGCCAGCCTCTTTGGGTTAGAGGAATAGCAACTGTAACTTACAGTGTAAGTAGATATGGCCCAAAAACAGCACCTCTGTGCAGAGATGCTGTTTTTGGGCCATATGTGACTGTAAGGCATCCCAGTAAGCAAAATGTGTAACAATATATAAAACATTAACTGTTTATGAGCAGAAAAAGGTTTAATAAATAGAATGTATACATTGTACATAATTGTATTATTTGAATGCATTGCATATATATTTCAGTGACCTAAAATAGTCTTTTGTTTGGGAGACAGCCAGAAAAATTTGCCAAGGATAAAGCATTAACCTTACTTGGTTTAAGATTTGTAACGACAAATTTAAGGACCTTGTTTTTCTTTGAAAATGTTGTTTTTACCCTTAGCCTGCTGGCGGCAAGTGATTTGCCTTTGCGGCCAGTGCAGATCATGATCAACATGCACATCCATGCAGTCTAATCATGATCTGCACCGTTTGCTATTCAGTCAGTATCTTTTTGGTAAGCACCCCTTTCAACAGTTAATGGTACTGTCCAAATTGAAAGTTGGACAAGTTCATTATAGAAATATAGCAGGGTAATGGTATAATGATATATAATCAAAATTCTTGTAGTTGTAAAGACATAAAATCTTTGGTGAGTACATTTGTACTAATGACTTATTCCTAACCTTCCTTGCAACACTAAAAAGAACTTACTCAAACTTGTTTGAATGTTCCTAGTAAACATCTCAGAAAATGAAAATATTTTTGAATACATGTACATGTAGTTGAAATGTTTGAAACCTGCATAGATTGATTTGCTGATAACATTTCTACCAGTGACAGCCATACAATACTGTTTGAAAAGAAAAGTCATTTATTTTGTAAAAGATTAGATACAGAATTAAAATACAAGCTTATAAACCTGTAATACCAAATAAAATACTTAATTTGAAATAAAAACGTTATTTAAGACATAAAAGTGTTTGAACAAAAACAGACATGTATTATATAATATACAGTTTGGGTATTTTATGACAGACAGTAAAAATACAGAGTTGCTTAGATCTGGTCAGTTGGTAACTCAAAAATGTTGGTAATATAATTATCACTAGGCTATTCTGGTAATACCTTCACCGCAGATCCACCCCAGAGAGCACTTTTTGTCCTCACTTGTACCTGGAGCGTATGTTACCTGTTTACCTGTGTGATATAGAGCAGAACAACATGCCCTGGTATAGTCTTTGTTAATGTTACCTGTTTAATCTTTGATAAGCTTCAGTTTAAGTAAATAGTGTACATTTATATGGGGATATTGTTGATATGAGGTATTTTTCTTAGAACTATTTTTTTTTTTTTTTACAAGTTTTTTTGGATGAAGTCAATGAAATTTAAGTTTAAGGTGTCTGTTAAATTGTGTTACAGTACTAAACATATAATACTAAAAAGAGAAATCAAGGAACTAACTGTATAGACATATGGGCTGTTTTGTGAGTTTTCCATTTAACTTTTCTCAGTTTAATTTCTGCTGTATATTTATGTCGCTTATGCTTTTCTTCTAAAAGAGCAAATTATGGAATAATCCTGGAAATACAGATTTGCAGAATCGTTAGTAAATATTAATACAGAGGATTGATTTGGCTGTTGTTTGTTTGATATACATTAACAGTACACATTTATAGGTAATAGTTATTAAGTCAATGATCTTTAAGTACTGTAAAATCAGTATTAAAAGTGGCAGTGTAAATTAAAAAAAAACATGAAACTTCCATTTAATTCAAACGTTATATTATAAATTAATTTTGATTTGAAGTTTCCAAAACAACACAACCAGTTTGACCGAAACTGAGTTTTTACACAAACCAGATAGATTACCTTTACAGAATCTATTCACAGATGTTAAATTGCCAGTAACAAGATTTTGGCTAAGTCAGCAATTACTGAATGCAGAATAATTTAGGCTTAGTACAGGTACAATATATGATCAATGCAGATCTAGCTTCAAGGCCTCGCTGATAAGGCCTAAAAAAAAAATTCTTTGTTTCCGGTAACATGCTCAAAAAAATTAGGATAGGTAGGTCGGAAAAATGTTTATTTTTTTTTTATTATGGGAGACTTTTCGGAAATTATTTTTTTTGTCAAAAAATGATTACAAATAAGGGGGTTATGCCATTAGAGCATCAGTAAGTTGATTTTTAACATCACTGGCCATGTTTAAAGCATAAAAAGTGCAGTTTTGCATCTTTTTAGCTCGACTATTCGAAGAATAAGTAGAGCTATCCTACTCACTACCGGCGTCGGTGTCGGCGTCGGCGGTCACACCTTGGTTAAGTTTTTCGTACCAGTCCACATTTTGCAAGTCTTTGAGATAAAGCTTTGAAAACTTTCAACACTTGTTTACCATCATCATGGCCAGTTATAGGCAAGAGCACATAACTCCATCAAGGATTTTGGCTAAATTTTAGGGCCCCCTTTTTGACTTAGAAAATCATGGTTAAGTTTTTCGTACCAGTTCATTTTTTGACAAAGTCTTTTTAAGATAAAGTTTTGAAACTTTCAAACTTGTTTACCATCACCATGGCCAGTTATAGGCCAAGAGTACATAACTCCATCAAGGATTTTGGCTGAATTATGGCCCCTTTTGACTTGAAATCTTGGTTAAGTTTTTCGTACCATTTTATATTTTGACAAAGTCTTTTTAGATAAAGCTTTGAAACTTTTAACACTTGTTTACCATCATCATGGCCAGTTATAGGAAAGGGTTTACTAACTCGGTCAGGGATTTTGGCCGAATTATGGCCCCTTTCGACTTAGAAATCTTGGTTAATATTTCGGTACCAATTCATATTTTGGACAAAGTCTTTGAGATAAAGCTTTGAAACTTTCAACACCTGTTTACCATCCCCATGCCCAGTTATAGGCAAGAGTACAAAAACTCCATCAAGGATTTTGGCTGAATTATGGCCTCTCTTTGACTTAGAATCTTGGTTAAGTTTTTCTTTACCAGTTCATATTTTTTGAAAAGTGTTTGAATATGGCTTTGAAACTTTTATCACTTGTTTAGTATAATAGTCTCTATCTGTGGGGAAAGAAAAAATTTACTCTGTCATCTATTTTGGCTGAATTAGGGCCCCTTTTTTGGACTTTGAAATTGGTTCTGTTTTCTTTCAAGTCCATGTTTTGTCAAAACTATTTGACATATGGCTTTTAAACTTTGAACACTTGTTTATTCATTATGATTTCCATCTGTAGGCAAGAGTACATAACTATTTGACTGAATTTAATATGGCCCTTTTTTGACTTTGAAATTCCCTCATATCTTGCCATTTTGTGCAAGGACTTATCGAAATAAAAGTAATATGGAACTTGTTTGTCTAATCTATTATTTCTTTTGTCTGAATATCCGTGGAAATATTTTGACCCCATTCTTCGATCAATTCTTCGAATAGTCGAGCGCGCTGTCATCAGACAGCTCTTGTTGTTAAAAAGTTGAAAAAAATATTCTCCAAGGCCATAAAGACATTTAGGGTCGGGCCAAAAATTTAGGGTAGGTCGGGATACCGGAAACAAACAATTTTTTTTTTTACGCCTAAGAAAGAAAGCTATTTTTTGCCTTTGGGTATTCAGTCTTTTAAGTATAATAAAACAGTAGCTTTAAGCATTTTTTTTTTTTTCGACATTCATTGTCAGATCAAAAAGCAAGTCTTGGAAAAATGATTTTAATGCATAATTTTCCTGTATTACATGAGAAAAGATTGTGCAAAGGTAGTGAAAGGAGAACAAATCAATGTAAGGAGAAAATATAACATGCCGCTATAATACCAAGCAAAATAACCACTGTGGGGAATCACATGATCAAAATAATCTTTAAACCAAAGTTATATTTTGAAGATCATGAATAAATTTCCTACCATGATAAGATATGAAATTTTAACATAGCCTAACATATGACTAAGGCCTAAAAAAAAATTCTTTGTTTCCGGTAACATGCTAAAAAAAATTAGGGTAGGTAGGTCGAAAAATTTTCTTTTTTGGAACATTTTTTTATTAAGAGACTTTTCTCAAATTATTTTTTGGTCAAAAAATGAATACAAATAAGGGGGTTATGCCTTTAGAGCATCAGTACCGGTAAGTTGATTTCTAACATCACTGACCATGTTTAAAGCATAAAAAGTGAAGTTTTGCAATTTTTTGTTAAAAAGTTGAAAAAAATATTCTCCAAGGCCATAAAAACATTTAGGGTTGGGCCAAAAATTTAGGGTAGGTCGGGATACCGGAAACAAACAATTTTTTTTTTACGCCTAATGAAAATTGTTAAATTATTGTGTAGTTGACAATAGTTATAGATATCCTGTAATTACAAACACTAAAGAAAATAAGAAGTTTCAGTTTCTTGCAGTGTTCCAGATATCAGAAGGTGATCATGATTGAAATCTATGTAGTTTTGGGATACATCTATGTTGACATATGATAAGCTATATTTTAGATTTACCGCAAAAATTGCTTCAATATTTTCACATACTATTCATAAATTTATTTTGGTGTAGAGATTATTTTGATTATATGACTCCCTACAGTAATAACAGCTTTCAGGAGTTATCCCAGACATTAATCTTGTGATAATGAAAATGTTTTAGAAGGAAAAGTTGTTGTTTTTTTTTTCATTTTTCAGTTAGGCTTTTAACTTTATGTTAAAAACAATTACATGTAAGCAGCTGCTGTCCAAATAGAGAATATACATAATTAAATGTTTAGAAAAACACTGCTCAGTATTACAGTCGTATACAGTCAGCGTCATAAAGGGAGGTAATCCAAACAGTGTTTACAAATATGTTAGAAAACAATTATCAAAAGTAGGATTTAATATGAAAATAATAATTTTGTGTTCATAACAAAAAAAAATGTGATGCCACATTTTATACAAAGGCATCATGACCCTGTTTAAAAGTAACAATGATTTATTCTGTTTGGCCTAATAAGCGGAATAACAGGGAAGTTGTAGGAGGATGTTAGCTGTGCTTTCTGCAATTTATTTCTATTTATGATTGTCGCAATTCAATGTAAAGATGAATTCATCTGATAAAAAGTATATTTTTGACTTGAAAAGGAATTAAATTGCAGTAAAAAGAGTCTTATATTCATGTCACAAATCTGTTTGGAATTACTCCAAGATTTAAATAAAAGCAGTGTCAAGGTATGAATGTCATACCGTTCCACTTTGTTGGGCCTTTTCATACACGGTATTAAATAGGACACACAAATATTGGCCATTTACGACAGTACAAGGGATTTCATCACGATAGCTTGTTTCAAGATTGATTTGGAAATTAGAATTAGACTGTGTCATTAACGAGGACGCTGTAGTATAAACTTGTTTTGTGTACGTAATTTATTAAAACTCTGTGCTTGATATTTGTATTAGAAGGATTATTACGTAAAGCTAGTGGTATGCTAGTAAAAAAGTAATATTAATCCCATTTAAATTGTCTTAGATAATAGTTCACAAGAGTTGATGTGTATTATTTATTTTTCAGACTGAATGAACAACAGAATCAAAGATGTGATGCTCTGTGTCCTTCATTAGTTGACATTGATCAAAATGTTCGACGTAATTACAAGACAACCATGTCCGCAGAAAAGAAAAAAGTGTCCGAAAGCGATGTATTCCCGAGGCCAGGGAAAGGATCAGGTTTTTTGCAGACTGTTTCTGGAACGTTAGTTTCTGTCGAGTTGCTCACTGATATGAGATCATCTAGGGCTCGAAGATCAACGAGACGTGTCATCCTTAAAGCCAGCATTACTTCAGTTATTCTGCTGTCGATAGCATTCATTATTACGTACAGCGTCATTTTGACGTACATCAGTAGTAAAGTGCCTCTGATGAGACATCATGATGACTCGTCATCGGGCGATAAATCAAAATCCGGTAAACGATCTAAACTTTTAGCTCGGCCTGTTGGAAGATTAGATCGTGATCGTTTGTTAAAATTGACAAAAGATGTAGTTGTGAAGTGGAATATAGGAGATTACGAAGACATTTATACGGAAAAACCCAAATGCCACAAAGAAAGCAAGATCATCATTCTTATTACCTCAGCCCCTCAGAATTATGAGCGTCGGAAATCTATACGAGAAACTTGGTGCCGGCCATCAAATTTTAATCTTGCCTCAATTCCATGGCAGTGTGTGTTTTTAATAGGGCAAAGCTCTGTGCATTTATCAAACATTATTTTAGATAATGAAATAAATGACTATCATGATATTCTTTTAGGCAGCTATGTAGACTCTTATAGGAATCTCACAATTAAAACTATGCATGGATTAGAGTGGGTCCGACGGACTTGTCCGAGTGATTTTGTGTTAAAAACAGACGATGATGTTTATGTCAATACTAAATTATTGCACAAATTAACTAGTAATACTCCGAAAAATAATACTTACATTGGATTAGTTACACAGTCTGAAGACAGACTAAAAGTTATACGTGACCCGATCAGTAAGTGGTTTGTGTCAATGGAACAATATCCGATGTCTCATTATCCTCCTTACGCAGTTGGAATGGGATATCTTCTATCTATAGATCTTGTTGAAAAGTTCATAAATACAAGTAAACACATTCTGCCATTTGCAAATGAGGATGCGTATGTAGGCGTATTAGCAGATTACGCTAACGTTGAGCCATTCAGAAGTGGACGTTTTACGTTAAGCGGCTGGGGTTTACGAATGTGTAATTATATATACCTTGTTGTTGTACATCACGTTAGTGCAGAAGATCAGTATAAAATGTTCGATACAAATCAAGAAGCATTCCAGATGTGCAAAGACGATGCTAATTTGGAAACGTTCACCTGGGTATAACAGTAACTTGTAGGTATATTAATTACATGTACTTAAGTTTGTGTATTTCAATACCATATTTTTATGTTGAAGGTGAAAAATGAACTGATCTGTTATTTATACAATGTAGTTATATCAAATAAAAACATTATCTGTAAAAAAAAAAAAAAATATATATATATATATATATATATATATATATATATATATATATATATATATATAATGGTCAGATATGATTGTAGAATTTTTCATGAAAGGAAGCTGTCCAACTTGCTTGCAGTCTGCGAAGGTAACGGCTCTATGGTGTAGAATACATGTCATTTCTCGTGTGGGAAATTGTTCAAGCTTGCCTACAGAAGGTTGATGGTTCTACTTACTTGTGTGTAGGTACTAAATTGGTGAATGCGAAAAAAGTCTTAAGTGAATATAGATGAAGAAGCATTTAAGACTTCTTTTGCATTCACCCCTCAAAATGTCTTATCCTGAGCTTATCCTGAGCTAGTACATAGGTGCGTGCCGTGTGTCTGTCGATATTCGTAAGTCTGAATGGTGCAGTATGAATTAAAACACAGTCGTTTTTTCGCCAGATCCAAATTCTGTATAGTCTGTAACACAACTTGAAAATGATTAACAAGTTATAGACCTGTCACCATGTAAGAGTTAGACTTCAATTTGCAATGAGTGTATCCTCTCGAAAATGTCAAAATACCTCTTGATTTGAAGCTGTTACAACAAATGTATTAGTGTCAATTGCAAAACAGCTCTTAACAGAATTTATTAAATAATTATTTTAAGACCTTGATAACCATTTTTATTTTATAACTCAGAATTTTCATTATCAAATACAGCATGTATGTTGCACTAACAAATCCAAAAGCGTGTATTCATCTCTCAGTGGGATATGCTGTATCATAGTTATTCATACAGAAAAAAATATTCTACCAGAAATGACATCTTGATGCCAAATAAAAAAATTTAAAAACCGTTTTTAAACATATTCAGTCTTACTTATTTAAAATTATAGTCAGTATCTGTTGATATAACATTCAAAAAAGATATAATTTATGTAATAAAAGAGTCACAGTACTTTGTTCTGAAGTAATGTATTTGGCTCTGATGGATTTTTGCCAGGCTGGATCACACACTGACCAAGCACCATGTGGGATTCAAGTTTAGCTGCTTAGCTCAGTAGGGAGAGTGCAGATCTATGGATCACGGAGTTGGGAGTCAGATCCCCGGGCAAGGGGTGACATATTGATTGGAGACATTATGTCTGAAATCATTCATCCTCCACCTGTGATTCATGTGGGGAAGTTGGCAGTAAATTGCAGAGAACAGGTTTGCGCAGGTACAGAATAAATAACACTGGTTACCAAAAAATTTTTTAATGTAGGTTAACTGTCAGTCATTATATAACTGAAATAATACAAATGCAAAGAGGGGCACCTTATATAAACGCCTGCCTCCACCATTGAGGGCTGTAATGTTGCAATATCATAATTCATATATCAATATCCTATATATTTGTTTTGTGAAATAGCTAAGATATTGCTAATTTTTAATGTGAAATATTTGTGGCTAAAAATTGATAATCTTTAGCTCAACTTTTTGAAGAAAAAGTAGAGCTCTTGCACCGGCACCGCCGTCGCCGTAGGTTAAAGTTATTGATAAAGTCAAATATCTCTGTTACTATCAAAGCCATTGACTTGAAACTAAAAATAGTTATTTACTATCAAAGTCGACACCAGGAGAAACAATCTCCATAACTCTAGTTTGAATTTTGACAGAGTTATGCCCCTTTTTAACTTGGATTTTTTTTGTTAAAGTTTTTGATAAAGTCAAATATTTCTGTTACTATCAAAGCTATTGAATTGAAACTTAAAATACTTATTTACTATCAAAGTCTACACCAAGAGAAACAATCCCCATAACTCTGATTTGAATTTTGACAGAGTTATGCCTTTTTTAGCTCACCTGTCACAAAGTGACAAGGTGAGCTTTTGTGATCGCGCGGCGTCCGTCGTCCGTCCGTGCGTGCGTGCGTCCGTCCGTCCGTAAACTTTTGCTTGTGACCACTCTAGAGGTCACATTTTTCATGGGATCTTTATGAAAGTTGGTCAGAATGTTCACCCTTTATGATATCTAGGTCAAGTTTCGGGAAAACTGGGTCACGTGCCATCAAAAACTAGGTCAGTAGGTTCTAAAAAATAGAAAAACCTTGTGACCTCTCTAGAGGCCATAATTTCACAAGATCTTCATGAAAATTGGGTCAGGAATGTTCACCTGGGAAAAGATATCTAGGGTCAAGTTCGTAACTGGGTCAACGTGGGGTCAAAAACTAGGTCAGTAGGTCTAAAAATAGAAAAAACTTGTGGACCTTCTAGAGGCCTATTTCTCAATGGATTTCATGAAAATTGGTCAGAAAGTTCACCTTGGGTATTCTTTGGTCAAGTTCGAAAACAGGGTCACGTTTGCCGTCCAAAAACTAGGTCATTAGGTCTAAAAATAGAAAAACCTGTGGACCTCTCTAGAGGCCATATTTTCAAGGATCTTCATGAAAATTGGTCAGAATGTTCAGCTTGATGATATTCTAGGTCAAGTTCGAAACTGTGTCACGTGCGGTCAAAAAACTAGGTCAGTAGGTTCTAAAAATAGAAAAAAATTTGTGGACCTCTCTAGAGGCATATTTCTAATGGATTCTTCATGAAAATTGGTCAGGAATGTTCAGCTTGATGATATTAGGTCAAGTTCGAAAACTGGGTATGTGCGGTCAAAAACTAGGTCAGTAGTGTAAAAATAGAAAAAAAACCTTGTGACCTCTCTAGAGGCCATATTTTTCAATGGATCTTCAGGAAAATTGGTCAGAATGGTTTTTCCCTTTATGATATCTTGATCAAGTTCGAAACTGGGTACATTGGGTTAAGAAATTGGTCAGTAGATCTTTAAAAATAGAAAAACCTTGTGACCTCTTAGAGGCCATATTTTTCATGAGATCTTCATGAATATTGGTCAGATGTTCACCTTGATGATATCTAGGTCAGGTTCGAAAATGGGTCACGTGGGGTCAAAAAACTAGGTCAGTAGGTCTGAAAATAGAAAAACCCTTTTGGACCCCTCTAGAGGCCATATTTCTCAATGGATCTTCATGAAAAATGGTGAGAATGTTCACTTGTTTATATCTAGGTCAGGTTCGTAACTGGGTCATGTGTGGTCAAAAACTAGGTCAGTAGGTCTAAAAATAGAAAACCTTGTGACCTCTCTAGAGGCCATATTTTCACGAGATCTTCATGAAAATTGGTGAGAATGTTCACCTTGATGATATCTGGGGCAAATTTAAAAGTGGGTCACGTGCCTCCAAAACCCAAAGGGCATTAGGTCAAATAATAGAAAAACCTTGTACCTCTCTAGAGGCCATATTTTTCAATGGATCTTCATGAAAAAATTGGTCAGAATTTTTTATCTTGATGATTTCTAGGTCACTTGCGCTCAAAAACTAGGTCACTATGTCAAATAATAGAAATAACCACGTCATACTCAGTTCAGCACTGGGTCATGTGGGGATAGGTGAGCGATTCAGGACCATCATGGTCCTCTTGTTTAACTTAGAATTTTTAGCTCACCTGTCACAAAGTGAGAAGGTGAGCTTTTGTGATCGCGTGGCGTCCGTCAGTCCGTGCGATCGTCCGTCCATAAACTTTTGCTTGTGACCACTGTAGAGGTCACATTTTTTGTGGGATCTTTATGAAAGTTGGTCAGAATGTTCATCTTGATGATATCTAGGTCAGTTTCGAAACTGGGTCATGCGCCGTCAAAAACTAGGTCAGTAGGTCTAAAAATAGAAAAACCTTGTGACCTCTCTAGAGGCCATATATTTCAGGAGATCTTGATGAAAATTGGTCAACGTTCACCTTGATGAATTTCTAGGTCAAAATCGAAAAATGGTCAGTGCCATCAAAAACTAGTCGTTGGTTAAATAATAAAAACCTGTGACCTCTCTGAAGGCCATATTTTTCATGGGATCTATATGAAAGTTGGTCTGAATGTTCATCTTGATGAAAATCTAGGTCAAGTTCGAAACTGGGTACGTGGCAGTCATTAAAACTTGGTCAGTAGGTCTAAAAATAGAAAAAATACCCTTTGGACCTCTCTAGAGGCCATTTATTCAGGAGATCTTGATGAAAATTGGTCAGAATGTTCACCTTGATGATATCTAGGTCAAGTTTGAAAGTGGGTCACGTGCCATCAAAAACTAGGTCAGAAGGTCAAATAATAGAAAAACCTTGTGACCTCTCTAGAGGCCATTTTTTTCATGGGATCTGTATGAAAGTTGGTCTGAGTGTTCATCTTGATGATATCTAGGCCCAAATTTTGAAAGGGGTCACGTGCTTCAAAAACTAGGTCAGTAGGTCAAATAAAAAAAAAAACCTTGGGACCCCTCTAAAGGCCCTATTTTTTATGGGATCTGTATGAAAGTTGGTCTGAATGTTCATCTTGATGATATCTAGGTCAAGTTTGAAACTGGGTCAACTGCGGTCAAAAACTAGGTCAGTAGTTCAAAACAGGGTCACGTACCTTCGAAAACTAGGTCAATAGGTCAAATAATAGAAAAACCTTGTGACCTCTCAAGAGACCATATTTTTCAATGGATCTTCATGAAAATTGGTCAGAATTTTTATCTTGATAATATCTAGGTCAAGTTCAAAACTGGGTCACATGAGCGCAAAAACTAGGTCACTATGTCAAATAATAGAAAAAACGACGTCATACTCAAAACTGGATCATGTGGGAAGAGGTGAGCGATTCAGGACCATCATGGTCCTCTTGTTTTGTTAAAGTTTTATGAAGTTTTTACTGGCAAAGCTCTAATTCAAAGTCAAGCACTGACAAAAGTTGAGCGTGCTGTCTTACGGACAGCTCTTGTTGACATAATATTATTTTTCATTTTTTTTTGTATATTGATGACATTGTCGTCATGAACATTAGTATCTAGTTCAGTAATGATTATTGGTTTATTCAGAAAATGTATGGCCAATTTGAAAGTAAAGTAGGGCTATTATATCAATGGTAGCATAAATTCCTGTTCAAATAGCTATATAACTGGAATGACGAATTCTTTTGTAAGTGTGGGCAGAATGGTTTATGCCTGTGTTACACACTGTCACCTTGGACGTTAAATTAACCGATAAAAGATCAAATGACAATATGGGTAAATATTTATACTCTTTGTACACAAACGCTCCCGGTTCTGGCGTGAGGTCATGTATTTAGGACAGTGTTATAATAATTGTAGTAAAGGACGAGTTTTCTTTTCTTTGAATTAGATTTTGGTAATACCCTCCTTCTTCTGATAAATCCTAAACTACCGATTCAGAAGAAAAAAATTATTTAAAGCTTGTGTCATTGTAGAAATAAAATTCAAATTATAGATTTCTGTGCTTTATAATCAGATTAAATGACGTAACTATGATCATATGACATTATTTTGGACAAATCTCAGTATTATCTATATACTTTTTGTTAACAATCACGCCGATCTAGTACAAGATCAAGATTTGTCACCACTTTGATAGTTAAGGACACCAAATTTTCTTTTCTTCAGATATTTAAAGATTTGGTTTTAAACAGATATTCGATGTTTGTCTATGGTCAATATATGACACCTATTATTTTGGGGGGTTTGCAAGTCAGATTCAAGGCAACATTGACCTTGAAACTGAAATTATTTTTACATTTATTAAGTAAAGAGCACATTTGCTTACTCAATACTGTTTTGTTTAATTCATAGAATTATTTCAGGTGATCAACAGGCAAATGTTTTGTGGGTCAGTAAGTCAAAGGTCAAGGTCACAGTGACCTTGGAACTAGAAAAAATTTCCAGTCAAATCTGGAGCACTTTATCTTACAGTCCTCAAATTTTGTAGGATGAATGCCTGCGGTTAGGAGGTACATGTTACCCATATTGTTTTTGGGTCAGTACCACAAAGGTCAAGGTCACAGTGACCTTGAGATTGAAAATGGTGTCTGATCAATTACTGGAAAATGCTTAATGACACAAGTTTGTTACTTTTAAGATCTTTAAGTCATAGGTCAAGGTCAGGGTATATAAAATTCCATGCCATGTTGCCTCCAACATCCCATCATGGTGGGGTATATATGTTTTACTAACAGCTCTTGTTCTAAAGGAATCTGCCTATAGAAGCCTGTCAATGGATCAAGTAAAATTGGCCCCTAATCTCTGGGTGTTTAATACTAAGTAGTATAAAAGACATTATCATATAGAAAGTTCAGAAATGGGGAGCGAGCCGGTTATCAACAATTTGACAGAATTTTTTCCGCTGTTGTTTCTTCATATGTACAAATATTTACATGTAATTATGAACTCCCTTAGCCTTACTCATTTATCAGGATGACTTGCGTGTATTTTATGATCTGTTCTTTTATAGGTGTCGGGACAGCGACAGTCAAAAGTTACCACGCTGTCCTGAAACGTCATATTATTTGGACTAGAATTTCCTATGAAATCTACAGTTGGTTGAAATATCTTTTTTCAGGATGGTTTCAAGCTGTTTTTGTGATATTTGCCAGCCCTTGTTTTCCAAAGAATCAGCTTCCCTATAGTGTCAAGCATTCCAGTGCCCCAGTTCTGAGGACAAGGGAGGCTACTCTTACAGATTTCTACCTTTTGTGAAGCTGACAATAGAAGAAACCAGTCAAGCTTCATGCTAGTCAGCAGACATGTTCAAAAGATGTCAAAAATTCAGGACAGATCATGGGGGAAAAAAACTGTAATCCCAATAATGTGCTAGTACTTGAACTTGAAAAAAATCAGTTTGACTTAAGCATGCATCATTGCAATAATGTGAATAGGAAAAAAAAACATTGCAGGATTTTTGGAAACAAAGTTTTGATGCAATAGAAATTTAGATTTACACAGATTTTGCCAAAGATTTGATTTGCTCTACAAGATGAAAGAATTTGATAATCAAAAGTAGAAAATTATTTTTCTCATTTGAAGTGTCAAACTTGTCAAGTTTATTAATTTATTCCATTGCTCATTATCTATTAAAATTTTATCATCAATACTGCCAGTTTATACAGCCTTCAAAAATACCTTTAAAATATGTGGACTTTATACAGTTAATAATCTGAAAAAAATCATTTGTCATTCACTGATTTCCCTGTTTGTTTTTATAAAGTGGAATTATTTGCCAGGAAAAAATAAACCATTAAATCTTAGGAAGGTTTATACTGCTGTGCATCATGATTAACCTAAAACTAAAAACTGCTTTTATGTTTTGGAAGTTCAGTTGTTTGTCAGATCTCAGCTTTTTGGTCATTTTATGTTACTGTAAATTATAACATGTAGATACATGTATGTATCATAAACATTTTACAAACGAAGACACTGCATTAGAAGAAGTAGATTTTTGTTTATAAGGAAGTTAGTGTACCTTTTTTTTCTTTGTTTATCTAATTTTTGTTAGCCATTTTGTGTTCATTTAAATATAAATGTAGCTAGATGTTGATGCATGTGTTAAGACAATTTTTGTACGAACCTGCTGGTTACTGGTTCAGATTTGTGTAAAATAAGAATTTATTATAAATTATTTAGTTGTAACAAATTTGTTCATTTCAGTCTGAGATCAAGGCTTATATATATATATATATATATATATATATATATATATATATATATATATATATATATACACACGGCTTTATGCTTTGCGTTTTAAAGGTATAAGGCTGGATCCATCATTAAATTACACAGATTTGGGGAATTAAGTTCATCTGGTTATGTCCAGGAAGTAGGAATTTTCTTCTACTCTTAATGCAGAAAGAGATATAAAGAAATGATATTTTTATTTTTCCTCGAGACATCTCTTAACCCTTATCATGCTTGACATGATTGATTCTGCCTTTGCAACCAGTGTAGATCATGATCATCCTGCACATCCATGCAGTCTCATCATTATCTGCACTGTTCGCCATTCAGTCAGTATCATCTTTGGTAATTACCCCTTTTAACAGTTTATGGTGCTGTTCAAATTGAAAGATGGACAAGTTCATTATAGAAATTTAGCAGGGCAAGGGTTTATCTTCTGTACTAATGTTGATGAGAAGAAAAAGCTTGATTGTGTGAAACTGAAAGTGGTAGAATGTATAGGAACATTATTTTTTGTCCTTTCCTTGTTCCATTTTGAATCTCAGTTTAAATATCTTGGGTCCAGTGTTATAAAACTGAGTTTTGAGACCAGTCTAAAAATTACGGGTTCTGATTGGTTGGTTCTTGGTTCAGTTTTGAAACCAACCAATGGCAAGGTAGCTTTCTGAGACTGGTCTTCAAATTCAGTTTGATAACATTATATGCTGCTGTTATCAAATTGAAAATGACCTTTTGTGTAGGGGTCATAATCTCATACATGTATATCATTATACATATGATACAGTTTGGAATTCCGGTCATGAGACCATTTTCAATTTGACAAATATTTATTGATGATTGATATCCCAGAAATTGATTTTTTATACCACGTTCTTATTTATGTCATGTTTTCGTTGTAGATAGTTATAAAAGTTGTAGCTGTAAATATATAGATGATTTTTTTTTACATACATTATACTCGAGAAAAGTGCTAAAATTTTGTCTCTGAAAGATAGGTGTGTGTGATATTATTCTTGGAAGTTCTGGTGTGCTGGTAATAAATTTTGGCTTCCAGTTATGAATTTATACAATTTCAGTTTTTTTTGTCAAAACTATTTTTGCCTGTAGAGGGAGATTAAAGTTATTTTTCATGAAATAAACTCTTGATATAGTTTTGCCAGTTAACACGATTAATTAGCATTCTAACATGGTTTGATTTGATTGCCAGTTAAACAAAGAAAAAGTTTAAGTTCTGTATATTCTGCAGTAAACAGTCGTTGACGCGCAGACCGGCAAGAGAGCATTATTACGTCAAAGTGCCGCATGACGTCCAGTTCATTACTTCTTTGATAAATGAATCCCAACATAATTTATATCAAAATATTTCAGTGAACATATAAGAATGATAGCAATCAAGGTCTTCTTGTGGTTTGTCAGTTCTTTGTTCAGATGCTGAAATACAGTTACTTAACCACTGGTGTGTTAATTCCTGCACATCTGATTTCTGAACCGTGATAAATTAAGCGACAAACCACTTGAAGGCCTGGATTTTATGTTTAATTGAAACATATTTTTTGGGACAACTTGTTTTATTAGACATGATCTTACAGTATAAAGGAAGACAGCAGATTAAATCCTTCCACATTGGCCTAATTAAAAGAGGGAAACTTGATACTAGCTTGAAAAGTTTTTTATAGGTATTAACTGAATGTCATTCTTCATTGGACAATTGACAATTCAGGATATTATGATCTTAGCTTTGGCTTTAATAACTAAACATGAAAATCTAAAATTTTGAAATTTTATGTTACTAATCAGCTATAATTTTCAAAATATGAACTTCTGTTAATACATAATAATTGTTACATTACACTTTGTTATGTAACTGAATACATGCAGCTATACTACCAAATGTGTGAGAGCAGTCGGTTTTGTCCAAAAAAATTTCGATATGAAAATCTGTTTTCCTTATCATGCTGGACATGATTGATTCTGCCTTTGCAAACAATGTACATCATATTCAGCCTGCACATCCATGCAGTCTGATCAAGATCTGCACTGTTTTCCATTCATTATTTTTTTAGTAAAATCCCCTTTTAACAATTAATGGTACTGTCGAATTTGAAAGATGGACAAGTTCATTTTAGAAATTTAGCAGGGTAACGTTTAATTTTCTGCACAGAAGAAAACTTCCTCTTTCTGTTTTCAGTTAAATTCAAACTTCAGTAATGTTGCAAGGTATAATATCAAGACATAAGTGGGAAGTTATTTTGTTTTGAAGGTTCAGTAAATACACCTGTCATAAAGTATCAAATTGTGTCCTGTTTGGGTATTATACATATCTAAAGTAAAGAAACAGTTTTTGCTTTATTGCCGAGTGTCAAGAGATGTAAATGAGGAATAAAATATTCATGTACAGAATGACTGAGGTAGAGAAATAGGACAATTTTGAAGGTGTTGGGTTATGCAAGTGTTAACTGAATAGCGAACAGTGCAGACCATGATCTGCACGCATGTGCAGGCTGATCTTGATCTGCACTGGTCGCTAAGGCAGAATCAATTGCTGCCAGCAGGCTAAAGGTTAACTAGAACACATGAATTGAGCGTGCATGTAGTTTATTTGCAAAATATAAAACAGTTAAATTTAGACACTGTTACGCTATATATGAGTTAATACTTTGGATTTTCTTAATTCATACAACCTCAGATTTACATGCTACAACCAAAACGGACAAATGTACAAACTCAGATTTTTTTGTTCTTTGCATCTACCGTAGGTCTTATTTAAAAGTCCTTTAAAAGCAATAACTTTCCATTGGCATATACTTATAGTGAAATGATTTTCATAAAGTAAGGTCCATCTTTATGTATTGTTTTATTTAGTACTAATTTTTATGCCCCTGAAGGGAGGCATATAGTTTTTGAACCGTCTGTCTGTCTGTCGGTCTGTCCGCAATTTTCGTGTCCGGTCCATTTCTTTGTCATCGATGGATGGATTTTCAAATAACTTGGCATGAATGTGTACCACAGTAAGACGACGTGCAGTGTGCAAGACCCAGGTCCGTAGCTCAAAGGTCAAGGTCACACTTAGACGTTAAAGGATAGTGCATTGATGGGCGTGTCTGGTCCATATCTTTGTCATCGATGTATGGATTTTCAAATAACTTGGCATGAATGTGTACCACAGTAAGACGACGTGCAGTGCGCAAGATCCAGGTCCGTAGCTCAAAGGTCAAGGTCACACTTAGACGTTAAAGGATAGTGCATTGATGGGCGTGTCCGGTCCATATCTTTGTCATCGATGGATGGATTTTCAAATAACTTGGCATGAATGTGTACCACAGTAAGACGACGTGCAGTGCGCAAGACCCAGGTCCGTAGCTCAAAGGTCAAGGTCACACTTAGACGTTAAAGGATAGTGCATTGATGGGGGTGTCCGGTCCATATCTTTGTCATCGATGGATGGATTTTCAAATAACTTGGCATGAATGTGTACCACAGTAAGACGACGTGCAGTGCGCAAGACCCAGGTCCGTAGCTCAAAGGTCAAGGTCACACTTAGACGTTAAAGATCATTTTTCATGATAGTGCATTGATGGGCATGTCCGGTCCTTATCTTTGTCATTCATGCATGGATTTTAAAATAACTATGCATGAATGTGTGACACAGTAAGACGATGTGTCGCGCGCAAGACCCAGCTCCGTAGGTCAAAGGTCCTAAACTCTAACATTGGCCATAACTATTCATTCAAAGTGCCATCGGGGGCATGTGTCATCCTATGGAGACAGCTCTTGTTTATTTTCATGATTGATTGTTTTCGATTTGAATTTAATAGACATTACTGCCCAAGGATTGCAAGTTACTGAAAAGAAACGATTACCACATTTTTTTTTTTTCATTTTTACATCAAAAACAAAAGGGAAACAGTAGTTTACCGTAAAACTTACGAGTAAGTTAAGAGAGTACTCTAAAAAAAAATACACTGCTTTAGTATCCATGTATATATAAAATAAACTTTTAGGCTGATCTTATGTTCCTTTAATACATTTATTTTTCTTCAGTTTTTATGACATATCACAGAGAAAGTTTATCATAGAGAAAAAGATGTTGTTTTAGTATTATTAATATTGTCATTTTATGTCGAACAGTGTGAGTTCATATTCTTGCATTTTGTTCCAGAACTGCAAGGGTAAAACAGTATACAAAAATTGCAGTACTCTGTTCGTTTTCTAGCAAAACCTTTCTGTATTTAAACAAAGAAAATAATGAACGATGAATATTTACTAGTATATAATGTGAGTTTTTAGCTCGACTATTCATAGAATAGTAGAGCTATTGGACTTGCCCATGCGTCGGCGTCTGCGTCGGCATCCGCGTCGGCGTCCGCGTCCCGATTTGGTTAAGTTTTTGTATGTAAGCTGGTATCTCAGCAACCACTTGTGGGAATGGATTGAAACTTCACACACTTATTCACTGTGATAAACTAACTTACATTGCACAGGTTCCATAACTCTGTTTTGCTTTTTTACAAAATTATGCCCCTTTTTTGACTTAGAAATTTTTGGTTAAGGTTTTGTATGTAAGCTGGTATCTCAGTAACCACTTGTGGGAATGGATTGAAACTTCACACACTTATTTACTGTGATAAACTGACTTACATTGCACAAGTTCCATAACTCTATTTTGCTTTTTTACAAAATTATGCCCCGTTTTCGACTTAGAATTTTTTGGTTAAGGTTTTGTATGTAAGCTGGTATCTCAGTACTCACTAATGGGAATGGATTGAAACTTCACACACTTGTTCACTGTCATGATTAGACATGCACAAAGCAGGTCCCATAACTTTATTTTGCTTTTTTACAAAATTATGCCCCTTTTTCAACATAGAAATTTTTGGTTAAGTTTTTGTATGTAAGCTGGTATCTCAGTACCCACTAATGGGAAAGGATTGAAACTTCACACACTAGTTCACTGTCATGATATGACATGCAGTGCAAAGGGTCAATAACTCAACTTTGCATTTTACAAAATTATGCCCCTTTTTCAACTTAGGAGTTTTTGGGTTAAATTCTTATATGTAAGCTGGTATCTCAGTACCCACTAATGGGAATGGATTGAAACTTCATACACTTGTCCACTGTCATGAGCTGATAAGCACTATGCAGGTTCCATAACCCTATTTTACTCTTTTACTAAATTATGCCCCTTTTTCGACTTTCTTATTCATTCAAGCGACAAGGCTGTTAAATAGTCGAGCGTTGCTGTCCTCCGACAGCTCTTGTTTTTTTTTGTTCTTGAAAAATTTTCTTAGATAGATCCAAATAAAAGTATTCTGTAAATTGACAGAAAACGTTTAATTTGTGCAGTATTATGGTAATAAAAAAGCTTTTGATAAGAAGGAATTCTTGACAACGAAATTTTGTAAATGTACTATGTGAAAGCTAATTCCTCTGAAAAAAAATGGTACCTTTTGAATAGGTGTCACTCATATGACTTGTATCCTGTAAAATTATTTTATTTCGTAGACATAAAATTTAGTGGTTTTGCTCAAAAATGGCCATTGCATAAAGGTACAATTTTTTTTATATTTCAACTTCTAAAGATAAAATGTGTTGGGATGGTTTTTAATTTCGTGAATTATTGCAACCACGAAATCTCCCAAAATTTGACATATATTTCATTTCACAGTCTGTTGAATCTTCTAGTTTTTGACAAACTTCATACTAATTCAGTAGTGACCATTTTGAGAGGAGTTTTATATAAAGTAATAAAAATTACAGTTAGAAACTGCAGGAAAAAAAAAAAAGCCTTTGCTCATTTGATCTTCTTACCTGTGGCAGTTTGATCTTAGATATTACAGTATTCGGCCTCTTAGCCCGGTGATTTTGCCTCTGCGACCAGTACAGACCAAGATCAGCCTGCACATCCATGCAGGCTAATCATGATCTGCACTGATTGCTGTTCAGTCGAACACCCCTTCAGTTAATAAATTGTACTACCGAAATTGAATGATGGACCAGTACATTTTAGAAATTTAGCCTGGTAAAGGTTAAAAAGAACACTGTACTGTTTTACAAAGAACTTTCATGTTTTACATATATTGCATTAAAATTTTTGGCCTTGTTCAGTTGTCACTGCTGTTACTGTATAACAATTCATTTTAGCACAAAAACTTGATGGTTTTTCAAACTGGATAAATTGGCACAGTTTTAGTTTGGTGCAATTTAGAAATTTACTCTTCATTGAAATAACTGAATTAAACAGTTCACAACGTTGTGAAACATTTTGGCACAACAGACCTCGACTGTCAATAAGGGCATAATAAAACTTTAAAAATTAAGAGTGATACAGTACAAGTCTAGACTAAGCTAGTATATTTTGTATCACATTTATATCCTAAGACCTGTTCATGTGTTATTCATTGGTAAACATGTTATTATTTTAAATGGTTGTGAAAAATAGTTTGCATTCATTTAATATCTCAAAAAGTGCTGCACTGTACATTGTGATTTTGATACATATGTGTGTTTTTTTAATCCATTCCCTCTTGTTACTGATAATCTTGGAAAGAAAAAAATTGCCAAATTGTCATAAAAGCAATAAAGATTTTGAAATACACGAAGGTTTTTGTTCTTTATTTTTGAGTCAAGTGACATATTTTTAGCTCACCTGAGCATGAAGTGAATGTACCTTGGGTGGTGCTCTTTCAAAGATGTTGAAATGGTTCTGCTTGGTTACACATAGGGGCCACCACAGCTAAAAATAGAAAAATCTAACGACATCTCTTAAATCCCTGGTCCGATTTCAAAAGAATTTCACACAAACCATCTGTAAAGATTGTTCATATTATGATGATTCATCGAAAAACATGGCTGCCAGGGGGCGTGGTCACTTTTTTCTATATGTATATAGTGGAAACTTTAACTTGTATGAAACTTCAGGCCTGATTTTGAAATAATTTTACACAAATGGCCCTTGTTTAAATTATTTTATTTATCAAAAAACATGGCTGCCAGGGGGCGTGGTCACTTTTTTCTATATGTATATAGTGGAAACTTTAAAAATCTATGAAACTGCTGGCCTAAACGAATTTTGAAAAAAATTCACACAAGTGGGTCTTTTGTCAACCTCTGCCAAGATTGTTCAAATTATTTTGATACAGAGGGCGTGGTCTGTTTTCCCTATATTTATGATAGTGGAAACTTTAACTTGTATGAAACTTCAGGCCTGATTTTGAAATAATTTTACGCAAATGGCCCTTGTTTAAATTATTTTATTTATCAAAAAACATGGCTGCAGGGGGCGTGGTCATTTTTCCCTATAATTATGTTTATAGTGGAAACTTTAAAAATCTTCTTTTATGAAACTGCTGGCCTGATTTTGAAATATTTTTCACAAATGGTCCTTGTGTGATCGTCTACCAAGATTGTTCAAATTATTCCAATTCCTCAAAAAACATGGCCGCAGGGGGAGTGGTCATTTTTCCCTATTTGTATATAGTGGAAACTTTAAAAATCTTGTATGAAACTGCTGGCCTGATTTTGAAATATTTTTACACAAATGGTCCTTGTGTGATCCTCTACCAAGATTGTTCAAATTATTCCAATTCCTCAAAAAACATGACTGTAATAATCTTCTTGTATGAAACTGCTGGCCCAATTTTGAAATAATTTCACACAAATGGTCCTTGTTTAAGTTATTTGAGACGTCAAAAAACATGGCTGCCAGGGGGTGTGGCCATTTTTTTCCTAGTATGTATATATTGGAAACTTATAAAATATTATTGTCAGAAACAGCAGGTCCAATTTTAAAATAATTTTACACAAATGTTTCTTGGGTGACCCTTTATGAAGATTGTACAAATTATTCTGTTTCATAAAAAAGCATTGCCACTGGAGGTGTTGTCACTTTACCCCATATTAATGTATTGGAAACTTTGAAAAATCTTCATGTTGATGATATTGTCGTATCACATCATTCCCCTAATGTCTTACTTCACCTCTACCCCCACTCGCACCTCAACACACTGTCACACACACACACACACAGTATCTGCCTGTATTTATTTAGTAGAAACGTTTAACCGTTCAAACAAGCAACTAAACTCAGATGAGCGATATAGGGCCATTATGGCCCTCTTGTTCTACACTTCTTATATAAACCTTATACCGGTAATAGCCATGAATTTATAGTGGTATTGAGGCACAGAAATAGTTTAGTCATGTTTTATCATGATTAAAATTTGACGTACTATAGTTGACCACTTATGGCATAAATTAGCCTTAGGAGCTAACTTAATAATGGGTTTGTATGATAACTAAAGAATTCCACTTGTTTTGAACACAATATCCCATCAAAATTCCTTTAAATATTGGGTTATTCAATTTTGTCTAGCATAAAAGTAGACAATTTGCAATTTGGCTTTTGTGGAAAGTAAATTCAAGGCCTGTCAAACTGTTCAGTATTTTCCACATGGTCAAAGTCATGACAAGATAAGATGTGGTTTTTTAAGGCATTTCATACCAAATATGACAGTCCTTGGTTTGAGTAACCTTTTACAAACTAGTTAAATTATTTCCAGTTGTCAAAGTGCATGGTCATGAGAGTTTAAAATAGAGAAAATCTGTTCACACCTAATGAGAAATGATTTCACAGAAATGTTTGTGGGATAACTCTACCAAGATTGCTGCAACACTACAGATTTTTTAACGAAACATGGCCATTAGGGGGTAGGGGGTCTGACCAATAGGGGGTGTGCTCACTTCTCCCTATATGTACAGGTATATGATAGTGCAAACTTTAAAAATCTTCAAGTAAAAAAATTGCAGCAACAGTTTTATAAAACAAGAGCTCCATCAAATGGGGCAATATACGCCCGAAGGGTTATATCAGAGGAGGATGGGAGCAAAATTTAAAGAACTGTTGAAGCCCAAAGGATGGTGAATAACACAGGGAAGAAATTCAAAAAAAAAATTCAAAGTCAACAAAAAAAATCTTTGCCAGATACAGATATGTTAAAATACACCTAAAAATTGGAGGTACCATCCATGCTGTACCACAGAAAAGTGGTCTCGGTTGTTCCTTACAGCCAGTAATAAAAAAAGATTACAAAATAAACTATTTACAGTAACATAAAAGGGAAGTAATTAAAAAAAAATTATTGTAAGTGAACAAAAAAGGGATCTGCCAAATAAAAAGAGCACCGCAATGCAGAGCAATATACACATGAAACAATCATATGACCTTTGACCCCCTAAGTGTGACCTTGTCAGACCTTAAAGTGAGCCATCCGAAACATGCGCTCTGCATGTCTTCTTGATGTGGTGAACATTTATGTGCCAAGTTTCTTTGAAATCCTTCAAGCAGTTCAAGAGTTACAAATCGGACACAAAACAAACTGATATGACCTTTGAACCCTAGGTGTGACCTTGACCTTGAAGCGAACCACCCAAAACGTGCGCTCTGCACATCGTCTCGATGTGGTGAACATTTATGTCAAGGGGTTCAAGAGTAACAGAGCGGACACGAAATTGCTAACGGACAGACAGACGGACACTGGGGGTATAACATAATACGTCCCTTGGGCATATAAAAAATGACAGAAATGTGTCTTTGTTGGCCCTCGAGGGTAACTGTCTAAGGCAGCAACAAGGCTGTGCTGAGTTACCCCATGAACAGCTACCCGAGAGCTAGATATTCCCATCTGCACCTACAGCCAGGATAGAATCTTTTTCTTGCATACCATATTCAAGAAATAATAGTAAAAATACAAGAGCTGTCTGATGACAGCGCGCTCGACTATTTGAAAAATTGATTGAAGAATGGGGTCAAAATATTTCCACGGATATTCAGACAAAAGAAATAAATAGATTAGACAAACAATGTTCCTGTACTACTTTGATTTCAATAAGTCTTGCACTAAATGGCAATATATGAGCCAATTTCAAAGTCCAAAAAGGGCCATAATTCAGTCAAAATAGTTATGTACTCTTGCCTACAGATGGAAATCATAATGATAAACAAGTGTTCAAATTTTAAAAGCCATATGTCAAATAGTTTTGACAAAACATGGACTTGTATGAAAACAGAACCAATTTCAAAGTCCAAAAAGGGCCATAATTCAGCCAAAATAGATGACAGAGTTATGTTCTCTTTCCTGCAGATAGAAACTATTATACTAAACAAGTGATAAAAGTTTCAAAGCCATATGTCAAACACTTTACAAAAAATATGAACTGGTACGAAAAACTTAACCAAGATTTCTAAGTCAAAAGGGGCCATAATTCAGCCAAAATCCTTGATGGAGTTATGTACTCTTGCCTATAACTGGACATGGTGATGGTAAACAGGTGTTGAAAGTTTCAAAGCTTTATCTCAAAAGACTTTGTCAAAATATGAACTGGTACCAAATATTAACCCAGATTTCTAAGTCAAAAAGGGCCATAATTCAGCCAAAATCCTTGATGGAGTTATGTGCTCTTGCCTATAACTGGACATGGTGATGGTAAACAAGTGTTGAAAGTTTCAAAGCTTTATCTCAAAAGACTTTGTCAAAATGTGGACTGGTACGAAAAACTTAACCCAAGGTGTGACGCTGACGCTGTGGTGAGTAGGATAACTCTACTTATTCTTCGAATAGTCGAGCTAAAAATCAAAGGAATAACTTACTTTTAAGAACATTTTTCTTACAGTAGCATATTTAAACAAAGCTGGGGAAATCAATGTCCGTAAACAGAAAAGATGCCACAATGTTTCAAAGACACATTACAATGTTAAGTACTGGTTTTGTTTTATCATTTGCACTGTAACGTTACATATATTCACTAAACTTACATTTTTAAATTGAGAAATATACTACAAGGAACAAAGAGGACTTTCAAGGTATTGGATTTTTAGTCTGAAATAAACTATAAATTACTACATAAATCTGCTCCATGTATGTAGTTTGTGATACATCATTTACAGCACAAGTCGTCTTACACACCAGGGTGTTGAAGACATGAAAAGGGTGACTCATGAACCCTGAAATAAATAGCAAAACGTTTATCCTACATTTGCCCAATGGCATGTGACTGCCAGTCTGGGCAAGGAAGTTTGTCCTGACTAGTACTTATGTACTGCTGATTAGATTTCTACCAAACTTGATAGGAAATAAGGCACACATTACTGGTTTTTTCCAGTTGATTGACTCTTGCAAAGAATATTATGCTTCAAAACTAGGAAGAGTTTTTAATGCATTCTTAACTGCATTGAAACAATGTCCTCCTAAGTTTGTATATTCATGAAATGATTAAGAAATAGTCAAGACTTCCATGTGAAATACATAATTAAAACAAGATCTGTTTGCAAAACATTATACCCATAATGGCCAGTCAGTGAGGCAACTCTTTTGCAAGGTCAGCACGACCTTGGCCTTTGACATACTGATCCCAAATACAGTAGGGGTCATCTTCCAAAGGCAACCGTTCTATTAAGTTTGATCAGAACAGCTTGAAGCATTCATTAGGTGCTAATTGGAAACTAGTGTCTACTGACCAAGACAAAACATTAGCAAATTAATATACCCACTCTTCTTTGGTGGAGGGCATAATAAATACACAGCATGTTTTTGGTATTGATTACAAACTTTACTTAAACATCTGTTCCATTCAGGATGGCCCAGACAAATATGGTAACAGCTTGGCAGGACAAATCGAATATACTTTTTGAGTCTATAATGCTTTATGTCAGATTTTAGATGTATAAATACAATTTAGGCATGTGGCCACTTGCTACCTGATTACTGAGGAAGAAAACCGCCATGGACACTCTATAAGCATTATTGTGGGTAACTGGGTAAAATGGCCAAGTTCTTCCGCAAGTCACTTGGATGACTTCCATGCAAGAAAGAATTCTACTGCATAAGCTTATTGGTTTCAAACTGGTAACGATGATGGAAAGTTATTTGGAGTCAGTGACCTGAACCACTGGTCCAACAGAAGTTATTTTATATATGAGCCACACCATGAGAAAACCAACAGTGCATTTGCGACCAGCATGGATCCAGACTAGTCTGCACTCTCGCGCAGTCTGGTCAGGACCCATGCTGTTCGCTAACGGTTTCTCTAATTGCAATAGGCTTTGAAAGCGAACAGCATGGATCCTGACCAGACTGCACTATGTTGGTTTTCTCATGGTGCGGCTCAATTATAAAATGGCAAGAAAGCAACAAGACAGTTTTGATTATTAACTTTATTGCAGAACTTCAATCCTGGAGCAATGTAACGAGATCTTATTAAATAAAAACAATCAGCTTTCCATGTAAAATATCTTTTAAAAGATCATGGTTAATATAATTCTGTCTCGAAAACACAAGCAGAAAAATATAAGGAAAAAGACAAACATAAAGAAAAGTAACTGTGTCAATTCAATAAGTATCCAAGAAGAGTTATGTCCCTTTATAATCACATGGTAGATGCCTTAAATCAGCCAAACATCCAGGTAATATAATCCCTACACTGATGAAAACGTTTGTAGTATTAGAATTTTTTCCATTTTCCTAAAATTTACCCTGTGTATGAAAAATTTATAAAAAATATCATTTTCAGAAAAAACTGCCGAAAACCCTTAAAAAGATATTTTACATGGAACTGCTCCCTTTGTTTATTAATTAACAACTATTTTTTTACTTATTTACAACAAAAATAAACTCAGTACAAAAGCTACATAACAAGTGAGTGAAATTCTCTGCAAAAGTTTAAAGCCGACATCTGGGCACTTTTTTTTTTATAACAAACGAGACAATGTAAGGAAATTTTGAACAAATATTTACACACATATACAGCATATCACAGAATCAAGAACAATTACATTGTTTAATATAACACTACACATAAATAAGTTCAGGTCAGCCTTTTTATCATAATTCTAAAATTACTCACACTTAAAAAAATCAATTTGCATCATTTTAACTTATTTAAGCCAATACAGCCATTAGTGTAAAACACCTTTTTCTTCCTAAATACCAAATAAAGGTGCAAAAGTCGTAACATGTTTTGGATGAATAACAAAAGACATAACACGATACAAAGGGAAGTCAATGACATTTTAAGATGACAAACAGAAAATGGGTACCCTTCAAACAAGATACAATATCCCAGCTTCAAGGTCTCCTTTGCAATACTACAATGTAATAATGCCATTTTACAGGAACAATCTTTCTTTCTTTTTAGGTTGATGGTTGCTTTTTAAATTATCTACAATTTGCCCACACCTTTCAGATGTTTTAAGTCCATTTAGACAGCTTTATCTTACCTTTTCAGTTAACTATTAAAACATAACAGTGAAAATATATATCTGGTAATTTCACTGTGCAAATATCGAGTATATTTTTCACTGGTATATGTACAGGTAAAATTGAAGGATTTTACTTAAAACCATTGAAAAAGCATTAAATATAAAGAGCATTTGTTTGTTTTATGTGTAAGATAGAAATATCATTCACCGACCAGATTCTACAATTTCACTAGCGGTTACGCTACACATGACAATAACTGCATCTGGTGTTCACCCATGAAAGGTACTTTGACTTTACACTGAAACAAACAAATATACTCTAAATACATCTATTATTAAGCTTTACACAATGATTATTACAACTCTTTCCACTGGCTCATTTCAAAAGTGCTGACTGTTACAGCTCTTTTTATTGGCTTATTTCAAAATCATCAACTGTTACAGCCCTTTCCATTGGCTTATTTCAAAATTATCAACCATAATAGCCTTTTCCATTGGCTTGTAAGTATGATGGGACATCACATTAACACACAACTAAATTCTGTCCAAGGGTGGGTGATAGGAATGAAATGAAATAGATTTTGTTCAATTTATAAGGAAATCAAATATAGAAAAGAAATTAAAATGTGATAAACAACAAGAGCTGTCGGAGGACAGCAACGCTCGACTATTTAACAGCCTTGTCGCTTGAATGAATAAGAAAGTCGAACAAGGGTGCAGAATGTCACAATATACGCCCGTCACAGCAAATTTGTTTACACTAGCACCTGTATTTGCAAATGGTATTTTAATTTTCTAGTTGTTTACAATGTTGTTTTTTTTTAGAAATTATTGTAATTCTTTTATTTTTCTAAGTCCACAAAAAAAATCCTTACCAGGTAGAGATACCTTAAAATACACCCAAAATTTGAAAGTAACATCAATGTTGTACCACAGAAAAGTGGTCTTGGTTTTTTCCTACGGTCAATTATAAAAAAGTTACAATGTAAGTTATTTATAGTAACAACTAAGGGAAGTTAATCTTTAAAGAGAAAAAAAAAAAAAAAAAAAAAAAATCGAAAAAAAAAAAATTACAAGTCCACACAAAAATCCTTACCAGGCAGAGATAGCTCAAAATACACCTCAGAATTGGATGTAACATGCATGTTGTACTACAGAAAAGTGGTCTCGATTTTTCCCTACGACTTGTAATGAAAAAGTTACAATATAAGCTATTTATAGTAACAGCAAAGGGAAGTAATTCAAAAGAAGGGACCAGTGCATGACACTCCGTCTCATGATGGTGTACAATTGTGCCAAGTTACATCAAAATCCCTCCATGCATGAAGAAGAAATGCTCCGGACAAAGTCATTCTTGTATCTGACCTTTGACCTTTAAGTGTGACCTTGACCTTAGACCGAGGGACCTGGTTCTTGCGCATGACACTCCGTCTCATGCTTGTGAACATTTGTGCCAAGTTGTATCAAAATCCCTCAATGCATGAAGAAGAAATGCTCCGGACAAAGTTTTCATTCTTGTATCCTTTGACCTCTAAGTGTGACCTTGACCTTATCCCTAGGGACCTGGTTCTTGCGCATGACACTCCGTCTCATGATGGTGAACAATTTTGCCAAGCTACATCAAAGTCCTTTCATGCATGAAGAAGATATGCTCCGGACAAAGTTTTCATTCTTGTATCCTTTGACCTCTAAGTGTGACCTTGACCTTAGACCTAGGAACCTGGTTCTTGCGCACGACACTCCCTCTCATTATGGTGAACAACTGTGCCAAGCTACATCAAAATCATTCCATGCATGAAGAAGATATGCTCCGGACAAAGTCATTCTTGAATTTTTCATTCTTGTATCCTTTGACCTCTAAGTGTGACCTTGACCTTAGACCTAGGGACCTGGTTTTTGCGCATGACACTCCGTCTCATGATGATGAACAATTGTGCCAACTTTCATCAAAATCCCTCCATACATGAACAAGATATGCTCCGGACAAAGTCATTCTTGAATTTGACCTTTGACCTCTAAGGGTGACCTTGACCTTAGACCTAGGGACCTGGTTCTTGCGCATGACACTCCGTCTCATGATGGTGAACAACTGTGCCAAGTTTCATCAAAATCCCTCCATGCATGTAGAAGATATGCTCTGGACAAGGTCTGTGGACGCCGCCCGCCCGCCCGCCCACCCGCCCAACCGCCCATCCGCCCGCCAGGGGCGTTCCCATAATACGTCCCGTTTTTCAAACGGGCGTATAAAAAGGGGCATAATTTAGTAAAAAAGTAAAATAGGGTTATGAAACCTGCATAGTGCTTATCAGCTCATGACAGTGGACAAGTGTATGAAGTTTCAATCCGTTCCCATTAGTGGGTACTGAGATACCAGCTTACATATAAGAATTTAACCCAAAAACTCCTAAGTTCAAAAAGGGGCATAATTTTGTAAAATGCAAAGTTGAGTTATTGACCCTTTGCACTGCATGTCATATCATGACAGTGAACTAGTGTGTGAAGTTTCAATCCTTTCCCATTAGTGGATACTGAGATACCAGCTTACATACAAAAACTTAACCAAAAATTTCTATGCTGAAAAAGGGGCATAATTTTGTAAAAAAGCAAAAAAAAGTTATGGGACCTGCTTTGTGCATGTCAGATCATGACAGTGAACAAGTGTGTGAAGTTTCAATCCATTCCCATTAGTGAGTACTGAGATACCAGCTTACATACAAAACCTTAACCAAAAAATTCTAAGTCGAAAAAAGGGCATAATTTTGTAAAAAAGCAAATAAGAGTTATGGAACCTGTGCAATGTAAGTCAGTTTATCAAAGTAAATAAGTGTGTGAAGTTTCAATCCATTCCTACAAGTGGTTACTGAGATACCAGCTTACATACAAAACCTTAACCAAAAATTTTTAAGTCAAAAAAGGGGCATAATTTTGTAAAAAAGCAAAACAGAGTTATGGAACCTGTGCAATGTAAGTCAGTTTATCACAGTGAATAAGTGTGTGAAGTTTCAATCCATTCCCACAAGTGGTTGCTGAGATACCAGCTTACATACAAAAACTTAACCAAATCGGGACGCGGACGCCGACACGGACGCCGACGCATGGGCGAGTCCAATAGCTCTACTATTCTATGAATAGTCGAGCTAAAAAGGAAAGAAAATCCATAATGTTTTGCCACAATTCTAAGGAACAGAAACAAGGAGAAACAAGGTTAAAAGGAACAAGCCAGGATTTGAGTGAGGTAGATACACATAGAACACTTACAGTTGGCAAACTTCCAAATTACATATAAAACTTACACAAGTTACAATACATAGAATCAGCTGCATAATTTAATATTACAAATGCGCATATACACATACTGTGTAAAAATGGCATAGAAAACCAAAATTAACAAAGTTTATGACAGTTCTTAACAGTAAAATTGGAAAAAATACATACAGAAACATGCGTAACAATGAAATGAGCCGCACCATGAGAAAACCAACATAGTGCGTTTGCGACCAGCATGGATCCAGACCAGCCTGCGCATCTGCGCAGTCTGGTCAGAATCCATGCTGTTGGCTAACGGTTTCTCTAACTGTAATAGGCTTTGAAAGCGAACTGCATGGATCCTGACCAGACTGCGCGGATGCCCAGGCTGGTCTGGATCTATGCTGGTCGCAAACGCACTATGTTGGTTTTCTCATGGCGTGGCTCAAATGTTAATAAATGAGACATGATACTGATATGCTTAAAACATTTAACACTGAAGCTGAAAATCAGCACTTTCGTCACATATTTCCAGACTCTTAAACAAGACTGAAATCTGACTTGGAAAATTCAAAATATTTCCCCTTCACTACTTAGGTAATCCCTTTCAATTTAAACTTTTGTATAAATTACTAAAAAATCAAGAAAATGAAATGTTTGAAATAACATGACATTGTTTATATTTCATAAATTGTGTGGTACCAGTTTTAATCAAACTAGTACACCATTTTGTTCATGATATGCACATCTATTTCCATATACACACTATCTGTCCTATAGAACATCCTTGTACAAGATCCATTCTCGTTTATGGAAAAATAAAAATAATAAATCCAGATATATTATAATACAGCTAGTCTCATTCTCTTATTCTTTCTTGTTTTAGTAATACTTCTGTTAGTAAATTACATAAAGTAATTACACAAAGTAATTACATAAAGTATAGTAAAGTAAAGTATATATAAAGGGCACCCGTCATAAATGAAAGAAGTGGCCACAAGTCCAAAAGAAAATACCATTTTCTATAGCAGGTAGTAACTCAATATTAGGTATCAAAAATGATAAACCAGTGTTGTCCAAGTATAAATTTTTTGATCTTATTTTTGGCCATTCCTGATACATCTGTGTTCCATCATGATGAATCAATGATCAGATAGTTTTTGTACTTATAAATTAACATGGAAATTGTACTTATTAATTAACATGCATATTTTACTTATTAATTACCATGGAAATTTTTACTAATTCCCAAGTTCCCAAAACCACTGCATACATAATTATGATATAGAAACTGACCAGACAGTTTAATATTCAACAAAACTTAACATTAAAAAGTTTGACCCCAATACAACAATACTGGAAATTTCAGGGCTTCCCCTGGGCCTCCAAAAGTTGTCATGATAGAAATTGCCCAATATTTTAATAAAATTCTTGTAGTCACTTTCAAAAATCCGTAGCAAGTTCTCTGAGTTTGTAGCATTTGGCTACATTAGTGAATGGCAGAGGTCAGGCCCTGAATTTCCAATTTACCCATAGACAGCAGTACTTTTTGCATAACTTTTCTAGTTATTGCTTAAATGTGCAATATTACCGGTACAATCCCTCCCATCACTTTCACAAAACGTTTCATTGACCGTGTAAAATCTTCACCCAGTATATAATAATCAGTTTTAATTTATCAAAAAATGTTGTATAATTTCATTTTTTTTTTATGTTTTTCTAATCTTAGAAAAGATAACCTATCCATATTCATGTTTCATAGTAAAACACTTCCTTGAATATATCAGCTGTAGCGATTTTTTTATTTTAAATTTCTCGTGTTGAAGCAGTCTCTATCAATTTTCAGAACAAGGAGCTGCGTTCAATAAACGCTTGATGCCCCCGGTGGCATCCTTGTCGATACAAAGCAACCTAAGTCCAAAACGAGGTCAAGATCAAGGTCAAACTGAGGTCAGGTGATGTCTGAAGATGAGGAATGGTCACAGGTTACATCTGCATTAGTATCAAGTCTTTCTAGTGAGGGGTATTGATGCTAGACGAAACGGTCCCATTTGGTTAACCTCATACGGACGGATGAACGGACAGGACAATCGCTGTATGCCTCCCGCATCAGTAGATGCCGGGGGCATAAAAAATTCTCACATTAAACAATACTGAAAAACTATCTTTAAGAAAAACCCAAGCCAAACACTGCTTTTATGTTAGGCTTTTATCTCTTCTTCTGCTATTAAATGTGTTAAAGGGGCACACCTCCAATCTGATGTCAAAATTTTCGAAAGTTAGAAAGTGATTTTATTTGCTAGTATCTGTTGATAAAAAAGTATTCAAATATTTGTATTTACTCAAAAAAATCTGCTTGTGCCATAAAAATGTAGAAAAGCTCTGTTATACAAACATACAGATTTATTTCAATTCTTGAGCCAGAGCATAATTTGTCAAATAAAGTAGCAATACATTCAATTGTCATATTAAATCCAGTATCTAAAATTCATTGATGACAAAAACATTTCTTTATTCAATTCTGTGCCTGACTGAATATTAAATACTGTAAAATCATTTAATTTCATTGGCATGAAATTTTGTGGTTTTGGTCAAAATGGCAATTTCGTGGGGATAGGAATTTGTGGATTTCAACTTTTGAACATAAAATGAATGGGAATTTCACGTGTTCGTTGGGATTAAATTTCTTGGATTGACTCAACCACGAAATCCACGAAAATTAGTCACCATGAATATTAATGATTTCACAGTATACAATGAAAGAAATCTAAATAAATTTTCAGGCATCCCCCTTGCAATGGAGCTGATGAGAAGAGAAATTTCAGTCAGTCATTCAGTGTTTAAGTTTAATTATGGTCCATCCGCCCTTTCAGACACAATGAAGCATATAAATGCCCTGCAGAGTATAGACCGCAAACATGTCCCTTTTCATGTTCTTGAAAGGTGTTTTTGTTGCCAAATGGGGATAAAGATTACCTCTGTGCAATTCCCAGAGACTATTGTCCAAACAGAATGAATTTTGTTGCCAATTAATGACTATAAGTACAGCGGCCAATGAGACCTGGACACGCTCGAGTCCAAATTTTGAGTCTTGGTGGAAAGGCAAGCACATCGGACCAGACCGGACACACATTCCTAGCGTTGACAACAGAAGAGGAATTTCCAGAAATTGATTTACTTAATATAGAGTTTACAAATTATCTCCATTGAAAACTCGTTTAGAACTCATTTTCACAACAGAATTCTAAGGAGGACCTAACCAGGGATATGGATCTGGTGCCGTGCATTCTAAGGCGCCTCTAACAAGGTATTTGGTTCTGGTGTTGTGCCAGATAAATTATTAAACCTTAAACGAACAGACCAATATTCTATATACATTATTATAAAAGTTCTGATGTTTATCATGAGGCAGGCCCCTTTAAATTTTTAATTACAACATTGACCCACATCATAAGTGATCATATAAAAAGTTATACCAAATTTTACAAAACAATAAAAATATATGAGACAATAAATCAAATGACAATGAAATTCTTTTAACATCAGATCTGGATCAAAAAAAAAATGAAAGTACAGTCATACAATGATCACTCCTGGTCATAAGGGGGCGAGCAAAATACTTCAGTTATAGAGGGTTATGAGCGATCTAAAAATAGAAAATATAAAGGAAATGGCCGTGGACTACATGATTTGTTCAAGGGAGCCTAGATGCTTCAGCGAGCGATATATCACTGTATGATTTATGATAAAACATGATTCATGTGTAAAAGATGGAAGAAAAAATAAATTTATGAAGCAGAAAAAATCCTCGACCTGGAATGAAGAATCAAACAAACAAGTTAAATATAATGAAACTTATATGCTGGGTAAGTTTGGAATGAAATGAAAAATATGGCTATAAATTTAAACAAGAGCACCGCCTTGCGGGTGCTGACGCTCATCTGATTTTTTTGTGTAATAGAAATATTGTCCTACCCATGATTTTCTAAGTCTAAAAAGGGCCATCATTCTTGCAAAAAGCAGGATAGAGTTATGTTTCTTGATGTACAGTGTCCACTTATGATGGTGAAAAACTGTTGCAAGTTTTGAAGCAATAGCTTTGATAGTTTATGAGAAAAGTTGACTTAAACATAATACTCAACCAAGAAAATGATTTTCTAAGTCCAAAAGGGGCAATAATTATTGCAAAAAGCAGGATGGAGTTATGTTGCTTGCTGTACATGATGGTGAACAAGTGTTGCAAGTTTCAAAGCAATAGCTTTGATAGTCTAAGAGAAAAAGTTGACCTAAACATAAAACTTAACCAAGAAATCTGATATTTTCTAAGTCCAAAAGGGGCCATAAATCTTGCAAACAGCAGGACAGAGTTATGTTTCTTGCTGTACAGGGTCAACTTATGATGGTGAACAACTGTTGCAAGTTTTAAAGCAATAGCTTTGATAGTTTTGGATAAAAGCTGACCTAAACATAAAACTTAACCAAGAAAACTGATTTTCTAAGTCCAAAAGGGGCAATAAATCTTGCAAAAAGGAAGATGGAGTTATGTTTCTTGATGTACAGCGTCTGCTTATGATGGTGAACAAGTATTCCAAGTTTCAAAGCAATAGCTTTGATAGTTTAGGAGAAAAGTTGACCTAAACATAAAACTTAACCAAGAAATCTGATATTTTCTAAGTACAAAAGGGGCCATAAATCTTGCAAAAAGCAAGATGGAGTTATGTTTCTTGCTATACAGGGTCAGCTTATGATGGTGAACAAGTATTCCAAGTTTCAAAGCAATAGCTTTGATAGTTTAGGAGAAAAGCTGACCTAAACATAAAACTTAACCAGGCAACGCCGACGCAGACGCCGACGCCGACACCGACGCCGACGCCGACAACCGCTCAAGTGATGACAATAACTCATCATTTTTTTTCAAAAAATCAGATGAGCTAAAAACATTTATTTTCCCCCTTCCTTATTGAGCAGAAAACAACAGATAAATAATTTATGATGAAAATGTTGGTTCAATATATGTGAGCATATCAAAAACAACATTTAGAATTTTTTCCAAATTTTTCAAACTAATGGAAAACAATTCTTTACTTGTATAAGAGTATGTTCTTGAAATTTTTTTACCAATATCCTCCCTAAAATTTTTTTCTTCTCTCGAAAACCCCCCAAAGATTTTGCATATAAGGCCTTCAACTGATTAGATTTAAGAATAATTTATTCACACAAAAGAAATATCAGGTTCACAAATTGCTTAGTTTGTAAAAAATGACCATTCTGACAAACACTTTTGTCGTTGTCATTATTATGAGTTTATGAAACAGTCAGCATTGACATAAAAAGCTATATGGCACTTACAGAGACTACAGTCCTTTTTTCTTAACGCAAATGTTATCCACTATATGTTTAACCCTTAGCCTGCTAAATTTCTAAAATGGACTGGTCTATCATTCAATTTGGACAGTACCATTTATTATTCGAAGGGGTGTTCAAAGAAAATTTACTGACTGAATACTGAACAGATGTGCGGATGTGCAGGCTGATCTTGGTCTGCACTGGTCGCAAAGGCAGAATCACTTGCCGCCAGCAGGCTAAAAGGTAAGCATCTCAGTAGTAGGTGGGGTATTTGAATTTCTTCATTTACATAGAATTTGATGCTAAAAGCATTTGATACTGAAATATATCAAAAGAACTGAAACTGGTATGCAGACTTATGTAAGAATTAGATTTTTTTTCAGTTACTATTTCAAAACTGTCTCAGACATGTAATTTGAAAGAGTTGGATATTTTCCAAAAATTAAAGCAAATTAATTTTTCAACAAATTTTGATTTAACCAACTGACTGTGGAGTAGCTGCTTTAAACAATCACTTACCTCCCCTTAAAACAACAATATTAATGATCTTTTTCAAATGTGAAATGTCAGTATTAAAATCAAATAAAGAATGAATGAAGGAAAAATATAAATAGCAATAAAATATAAAGAAAAAAAATGATATGGTTCACATTTCAACTAGTTTCTTTTAGCTCAAATATTTACAAAATAATTCTTTGGAATTCATATATCAAAAATACTCATTTCAATAATATCATTCAATATATACTTCTGAATAAATTATCAATGTCGTACAAACGCACAAAAAAAGAAGACACAAGTTAATATCAACTTTAAAATGGAAAGATACATTATTAGAGAGACCAAGAAATCAAACTTCATGTGTATTCTGGGCCATGCAGTACTTCATTACATATTTCAAAATTGCCTGATGATATAAGAAATACAAGTCCATAAACTGATAGCATTTTTTTTTTTGCTCAATAGGTTACACATTTTCTAACAGTATTTCATTTACACAGTGGAAGACCCTTAACCTAACCAGTGTCTCTGGATTCTGTATCAATACTAACAAGTAACTGACAACTTTGCCACATGTATCAGAATTGGAGGACTAATGTCAAATTGTCAGGTAGAATATACGACACGCCCAGGATGAAACTCATGACCTAATCAACTCAAGCAACTGAGCTAACTAGGTTGGCTTAAAAAATGATTTAGGAATAAATATAAACCAACACTGAAGTTTTAAATTTTGCACAATTCTTAGCATAACTGGATTTTTCTACTTTAACACTACGTTCATGTATACATAAACATGTGAAGCACACCGAAATCTCAAACTCTCTAATATCTTAGACTTAACCCTTACCATGCTAAATTTCTGTAATGGACTGGTCCATCTTCCAATTTGGGCAGTACCATTTATCATTTGAAGGGATGTTTACTGAAAATTTATTGACTGAATAGCGAACAGTGCAGATCATGATCAGACTGCACGGACGTGCAGGCTGATCATGATCTACACTGGTCGCAAAGGCAGAACCAATCGTGTCTAGCATGGTAAGACTTAATACAAGAACTGTCACAGAAGAGACAAGGAATCATTTCAATGTCAGCTATAATCATACAATCTTATCATACACTAAATATATGGCTAAGTTATCTTTACAAAAACAATAAAACATTAACAATTGCACCATTTTCATAAATTCCCTGTGCTGAACAACTGAACATACTGGTCATCAGTTCTTGGCACAATATATGTAAACAATTCCTCTATACAGTCAATGTGCAAACACAATCATCGTGTAAACCAGGAACAATACGTTATCACATCATTAAGAACTCTTGACTCAAATTTTTTTACAAAATAGACATTTTCAATTCAGTACCAAAAGTTGCACAAAATACAACACAGGTGAACCATAACTAATAATTTCACTGATGTGAAAATATCTTGTAAACTCATATGTTTCTTTAACAGCCAACGGAATTCTTTTTTTTTTGCTGCTACTACTTTTGTAGATTGGTAACATTTAAAAAACTTAAATGGTTTTCTGATTGAAATTTTGATTACTGTAAACTGAGTTCCCTTTTAGTAAAATTTTAATTTTTACAGACTGGGCTTATTTAACAACAAAAAAAATAGACTGTTTTCAAGACTAAGTTTCTCTTCATTTGAGACCAGTTTTCTATTTTACCCCTAACAAATGACCTGATTTGCTAAAACAGACCAGTTTCATGTCACTTTAACTGCAGACTTCTTTTCTGCTACAGTTTTGTTTCATTTATTGCAGACTGAATTTCTGCGTTCATATTTTACAGACTGGTTCGTTACACAGACGTTTCCATTATTTCACTACCACAAGCTGTTTCTTCTATAATGGCAGTCTTTTGAAGAGTTTCTCGTCTCATACTCCAGGGATCGACAATTTCGTTGTCTGGGCTACTTGGATCATCAAAAGTCACTTCAAACGACACTTTGGCATCTGGCGTGCTATGTAAATGGTTGTTGTTCATAAAAGTTTGCTCTGTTTTGGCACATTCGGGTGCATATGATAAACTTGGATACACTGAGTTAGATTTAGAGTAAGTTATTTCGTTATCACCAGTCTCGTCTATTGATTCTTGCCGAGAACTAAGATAACTACTTGATAACGATGAGTTAGTGTCATTTCGGCGGCCGCCAGAATTGTCTAGATTAGAATGTCGTCTGATCCTGTTGATTGGGTATGTGTTCATGTAATTATAAGTACTATCACTTTCTACTGATCCTTCTCGTGAGCGACTATTATACGGACTTCCTGTATCGAACATTTCAAACTGAAGTCTTTGTGCAACAGCTTCCGGAAAGAACACACTTTTTGACCTCGTACTATATGCTGAGAAAGAGTATCTGTTTTGATTAAGTGATTTTTTACAATTTGAGCCGTGAATTGATTCCTGGTGAAGTCTTTCTGCTGCCTTACGTAACAAAACTGGCGACGATGGCAGCGACTGACTCTTTTGCCGCCACTGAATCGAAGATTTTTTCGATGTAGAAGACGCCGACGTCACATTTGGCGTGCATGGCGGGGTTGTGGGTGATGACGGTGATGGTAACTCAAACATCATGGAGTCAACATCACCAAATGATTTACCAAGAATTTTACGCCCTTCCCTAAATCCTGCCATATCGGCAAACGGATTAGATATTGAAGGTTCATAAAAAGGATCATCTCGGCTCATAGCTTCACCAATAAGAACAGGTGTCACTTTAGTGTCCTTGCACTCATCACTTCTATCATATTCACTCTCGTCAAAATCATCATCATTAACCTGAAGTATGTTATCCTCTGACCTTGACCTTTTGTAGGTGGAAATGTCTAAAAGAAGTTAAAGAATATATGAGAGGACAAAACAGAACTTAAAGGTGGTCAATCACATTTAATCAACATTTAATGACATTTTTTACTTTTTGTATATTCTGGTAGAGAATTATTTAAGGAACAAAAAGACCGATTACATACAGTGAGATTCCTATTTGAAATGTATATTTTATTATTTTTATAAAATTTTGTGATTACTCCCCTTAAATATGAAAGTATATAAAAAGCTGGGTATTTCTTTTTATTTCGATACAATGTCTAGTTTTACATTTGCATTTGATAGACATATCAACTATTGAACAATATGAACCAAAATGCAAGTTTTAAAGCTGTGTGTAGCTTTTGAATTCATTTATTTCCAATCTATCTTGGTTGCGCAACCAAGATAGGCAAAGGGAGGTAATAATAATTTTTCAAACTTGCTTTTCTAATGAATTCCATCTAAATACATAATTTTTAATGCAAATATTTTACAAATATATTACAATATGTCTAATATTTATACATTTCCTTAGGCAAAGTATGTTTATCAAATTTATACTTATGATAAAATAACTCTATCTTGGATGGGCAACCAGGATAGGAAAATGAAATTTTAAAAATACCTGCAGTGAAAATCTAATTTGTATTAAGTGTTAAGTGAACATAAATGAGTGTAAATGATCAGATGCTAAAGTTTCGAACAAATCCGTTACATGGCCAAAATCTGATTATCCACCTTTAAACAAATTTGATGCAGTCTTTCTAAAGTGGTACAATGGCACTGAATACTTTTTCTTTATAGGTAAGTAGAAAATCAACTGATCTTATCAAAAACTCAGGTTCTTAATACCGGTAGATTTCATTCTTTAAAGGTCCATTACTAAGGGAAAGTGAGTTGGCAATTTTTTTCATAGCCAGTGCATAGACTTCTGCAAGACACTAAATAATGAAGATTGGCAGGTCAAAATTTACAGAAGGTCTTTGGAACTCAAAGAAATGTATGTGTATTATGTTGAAATTTCAATGAATCAACAGAATGACCCCCCAGGTCTTTTTAACTTTCTTCATACTTCATAGAAAAATAATTGTACATATACTGCGATTTATTTCGAATTTCTACATACCAACTTTCATTTTCCAATAAAATGAAATAGTTTCTGTGCTTTTTAAAAGAAATTAAAATGTTCACTTTCCTTAGTATTGGACCTTTAAAAGAATAATTGTTGCAATTAAAATGTACGTGTTAATGAGTATAAGATTACTGGTATGTCTACATTTACTTTGGTTAAACACAAACTCTGAGAATTGAATTTCAACATAAATGATAAAATCATACCAAGAGAATTCCTTCGTTCCATACTCAGGTGACTGACGTTATCATTTTTGAGATTCTCGTAGATTTGTTGTGTGGAAATTTCGGCCTCTGTAAACCGTGGTCTCTTGCTAGGATCAACCTGTACGATAAAGCAGAAACTGTCAAATATCTGTGTAATAAATTCTGTTTACAACTAAATCACTGCTTGTCATTAATTGGGAATGCCTCCAGATTTATATGAGCTGTGCCATGAGAAAACCAACATAGTGCATTTGCGACCAGCATGGATCCAGACCAGCCTGCGCATCCGCGCAGTCTGGTCAGGATCCATTTAGTTCGCTAATAGTTTCTCTAATTGCAATAGGCTTTGAAAGCAAACAGCAGGCTGGTCTGGATCCATGCTGGTCGCAAACGCACTATGTTGGTTTTCCCATGGTGTGGCTCATATCACTTCTTTCTTCAAAACTTATTCTTTGCAATTTTTGTTTAAAAATACTTATATTATTGTCAGTAAATAAGTAAAACAGCTATCTTTGTAAAATAGGAGGCACTCCGCTGTACTTTGCATCAATAAAGCTACCAAAGGAATAGACTACAATTTTTTTTTTTTTTAATTGTATTTTGTTGAACCAAGTCAATTTTACTGTGAAAGAACCCTCGGAAAAAAAAAAAAGCATTCTATAATTCAGATGTGAATTTCAACACTAGATGGCATGCCGTATTTGAAATATTCAAGAAATGTATCAAAGCAGCTACATTTAGTAGACAGAGGCACTGCCTTGGTTTACCCCATAAATAAGTATGAATGAGTACAATTTTTTGTGAATTAAATAAACAGTTTCATGTCCTTTGAAAAATTTGCTTAAGTTTGATTTTAAGTTTGAAGAAATGTTTAGATTTTTATCCTATGCCTACATAACATCAATACAGTCAAACCTGTCTATAAAGACCACCCTTGGGAGAGCAAAATTGTGGTCTTTATTCACAGGTTAAAACACACTGTAAATGTTCAAATGGGAAACCAAACGTGGTCATTAGAGCCAGGTGGTCTCTGTTCAGAGGTGGTCTTTAACACAGGTTTGACTGTACCTTGACATAAAAATAATTTCCAGTTCTTCAGTCAAACCAACATTTAAATGTTGCACTTGGAAGGCCGAATACAAATTTGGATTGATTTTACATATAGTGAAATTATCTATATTCATGATTAATTTTCGCTGATTTTGTGCTTGTGTTATTTTGCAAAATTAAACCCCAAACTGCAAGTAAAATTCCTATTCAGTTATCTTGGTCAACGTTAATCTACAAATTTATATGTCAACAAATTATCCGATGCTCATCAAACTTATAATTTTGATGACCACAAAATTAAATGATTTCAAAAAATTACAACACAATTCAAAATGTTACATCTATTAAATCAATGGTATTTAGAGCCAGCTGATTCTGACTATGGGTGGTCTTTAAGACTTTATTACTTTTAACCTTTATCCTGCTAACTTTCTAAAATGAACTGGTCCATCATTCATTTTGGGCAGCACCACTTATTATTCGAATGGGTTTTTACTGAAAATTTACTGACTGAATGGCGAACAGTGCAGATCATGATCAGCCTGCACATCTGTGCAGGCTGATCTTGGTTTGCACTGGTTGCAACGGCAGAATCACTTGCCGCCAGTTAAATCAGACAACACTAAAATTTTATATTTACCTGACCACATCTGAAGGCCAAACGAAGAAAATCTAGAGGGCAGTAGTTAACCAGTTCACTGAATGCCTTATAGTCGATACCAAAGTTCTGAAATAAAATATGAAAATTTGATCAGCCTTTAAGCAATAAAAACAAGACATGTCAATATGAATTGTGTGTACTGGTGCTATATTTCCGACACGTTAAAGAACCAAAATGCCGTGCCATGGGAAAACCAACATAGTGGGTTTGCGAACAGCATGGATCCAGACCAGCCTGCGCATCCGTGCAGTCTGGTCAGGATCCATGCTGTTCGCTAACAGTTTCTCCAATTCCAATAGACTTTAAAAGCGAACAGCATGGAGCCTGACCAGACTGCGCGGATGCGCAGGCTTGTCTGGATCCATGCTGGTCGCAAACCCACTATGTTGGTTTTCTCATGGCACGGCTCAAATTATCTTTTCGCAAAGAGCTGGGCTAAGATAGCCAGACAGGCCTGTATCTAAAGGATTTCTCTCTCTGTCTTGGGGCTTTCTCTCACTCTGTCCCTCTGGTCAGATCGTTCTGTGTCTGTACTAGTAGAGGATGAATTTGGTGCCGAGCGTGGCTGAATTTTGTGCTATGTAAAATGCCTTGAACGTGTTAATCATGAATAGGGTGCTATATAATTTGGTATAATATAATATAGTATCAGACGTGATTCATTTCAGCAGTCACTGTATATCTAAGTTAACATTAAAACTAAACCAAACTGCTTCCGGACCAAAGAAAAAGTTTGGTTTTGAGGGTTTTTTTGTATACAGGGGTTTTTTTTTGGTGGAGTGTTTACTATGTTACATAATTAGTTATACAGTTACCTGTATTATACATTAACCTGATGTATTTGAAATCCTGACCATGTTTAGTAACTATGAAACAATTCAAGATTTTATGGACAAATGCTACCAAACAATAAATTTTGGCAATCATAATAACGAGGCACGAGCCAAAATTCTGATAGCCTTTAAAATTATTCGGTTTCAGGGGCAATTTTGTGTTGATGAATAGAGATTAGATCAGGAAAAGTTGTTTGGTGTCAAGAATAGATTGGTTCCTGTTTACAGGGATATTTTTGTAATGAAATAAAAAAGTCAAGTTTTGGGACCTCAAAATTGGTTCAGATTAGGACGGTTTCACTGTACTATGAAATTATTCTTATTCCTGAGAGACTGTTATTTATAAATTGAGCCCCACCATGAGAAAACCAACATAGTGGGTTTGCGACCAGCATGGATCCAGACCAGCCTGTGCATCTGCGCAGTCTGGTCAGGATCCATGCTGTTCGCTAACGGTTTCTCTAATTGTAATAGACTTTGAAAGAGAACAGCATGGATCCTTACCAGACTGTGCAGATGCGCAGGCTGGTCTGGATCCATGCTGGTCGCAAAGCCACTATGTTGGTTTTCCCATGGCACGGCTCAATTAAGAATTGTGTTATTGCATTCCATACATAATTAAAAGGATTCCTATTATTCTATCTTTGAAACTTAAAAACCCCCATGGACTAGCCATTTGGGTTGAAATAACAAAATTAAATGAGTTTGTGTCCATCTGAGGTGACAATTTTGAATTTAGTTCCCAGTAATTTGCACGGCACACACTGCAGTAACTTGTTTATACAGACAACATCAAGAAAATCTGAGAAATATTATTACGCCTTGAGTTTAATACTTGTCAAGTTATGAAAAATTAGGTTTAGAGACAACATCAATCTAGTGCAGGCCTCAAGTAAGGAATAAGGGAGGTAATATAACATATTTGATGTAAAATAGAAAGTAGAGTTGTTTCCCTTACATTAGTTCTTGGCAATACATCTGGATCTGAGGTGACTCTTGCTGTAATCTCGCAACAAATGATTCCATAGGAAAACACATCAGCCTGTAAAAAAAAAAAGATGGCATTACTTAATAACACAGTTGATACATAGTTTGTTTAAACAGAATTGTAAAACTTATCTGGCCCCATTTGAGTCAGATATTGTATATATTGTAATCTCGGCCAACTTTAATGTGTATACTTCTTGTGTTTCAAGTTCTTTTACCATTTGCCATCTTTAAGAATGTGTCATCTTTGATAACAAAAGAGAGAATATGAAGTCAACTTTAACTTCATCCTCTATGTATCCAATATGAAGTAAAAATTGATCTGTAGTTAGTATTTCAGCAAAGTTTAAGTTTAAATGTAATATCTTTGGAATTAGTGATCAACCTTGTGGAACAACATATTTTTTTTAAATGTAACAGCATTCATAACATTTTGTGACAGATTCATTTAAAGGCCCATTAGACACAACTTGATTCATGTAAAGTACATGTATGTTTTACAGATTTCTATGGTGGAAAAATCAAGTTAAGAGACTACTGTCTGGGCCTCATATTCTGTAAGTTCTATTTTATCACAGTGGACATTAATAGATCAAACCAATAAGTACCATATATTTATCAGTTTTTGTTTGCACAATAAGTTTAATATCTAGTTTAAACTATTTTGTGTGAAAATTAATTTCAACACTTTATCACAGTCTTATCATATACAGTTTTGAAATTTAAGCAAAAATTTACTTGCATTTCATAACCTAAATTCAATGACGCAATGGCTCAGTGCACTTGTCCTACAAAAATGAAACTGACAACTTCCTCTCATGAAACAACAACTTCCTCTCCTCTCATGAAACAGAAGTATAATAGTTTTTTAAGAGATAACATTTCCGTGATATTTTCACTGAGAGAATTTTCTGCTGCCAGGAGACTTTCTGCCTTCCTGGAACTGTTTGTATTTAGCAAGTTGGCTTGACAAGTATCATTCTGTGGTATTTCTGTCCCAATTGTAACTTTAGAAGCTGTACAGTAATTGTAAAAAATCATTTTCTCTTCCATTGATCCATGTAATTAACCAAAGCTTTACTTCAAGTAAATGGGCTGGCTTAGAGTTAATCTAATTAAGTCCTTTGATTAGCTTTTTTCTTCAGCTTACCATTTCGTTGTAGATTTGTCCAGTGATTACCTCGGGAGCCATCCAGAAAGGGGAACCGGCTGGAGATAACTGCTTCTTGCTCCTGCAACATGAAGAAATCATGAACATGGCATGTTTGACCAGTTTTGAAACAGTCCATTCACCAATTTTTCATACTCTTAGGATTTACAAGTTGACTTGAGTCATCATCATTTTAACAGCGATTAACCTTTAGCCTGCTAGTGGCAAGTGATTCTGCCTTTGCGACCAGTGCAGACCAAATTCAGCCTGCATGTCTGTGTAGGCTGATCATGGTCTGCACTGTTTGCTATTCAGTCAGTAAATTTTCAATGAACACCCCTTTGAATGATAAATGGCATTGCCCAAAATGAATGATAGGCCAGTTCATTTTAGAAATTTAGCATGGTAAAGCTTAAGGTAGTGGACCTGTAATGACATTCAGTAATTTCCATTCATTTACATATTCTCCACACGGGATTTCAGCATTCCCCAGTTGTCATGAAATATAATTTTCTTTTGTGGCCGAGGACACAGAATTCGCATACAAAAGATACGTTATGGCTGAAATTGCTGACTGTCATTATGGGTCCACTACCTTAACCCTTACCCTGCCGAATTTCTATAATGAACTGGTCCATTTTTCAATTTGGACAGTACCATTAGCTGTTAAAAGGGGTGTTTACCAAACAGATACTGACTGAATGACAAACAGTGCAGATCATGATCAGACTGCATGGATGTGCAGGCTGATCATGATCTACTCTGGTCCCAAAGGCAGAATCAATCGTGTCCAGCATGGTAAGGGTTAATTACATAGTTAGATTAGCACTATGTTCAATGTTGCACAGGATCTTACGCTGTAACAGCCATAAAGGGAGGTAATAAAAAGAATACAATTAATTATACTTTCTTGAATATTAATCAAACACTTAAACCAAAGTCAAATATATTAGATAAAACAACTGAATATAGGAAACAACAAGAAATTTCTTTATGTTCACAACAAAGAATGTTGTTGCCGCATCATGACCCTTCATCACAACATCGCAAGACCTTTTATGGAATTAAAAAAAAACTCCTTACAAAATAATGCAGTTTATATCAAATTTTAAGATTTAGAATTAATCTTTAAATCTCAGTCCAAAGCATCATGACCTAAAGAGAGAAAACAAAAATGAATAATTGTTTTTTTAAGACATCTTTTCCTCCTTTCAATTTACTTTGGGTTAATTATCTTTAAAAAACAGGCAACTACAGGAGTCCTAATTGTCCCAACTGTCAACCTAAAATCTGATGTGAAAGGTAATTTGCATAAAGGTCAACCCACAAGTATTATCTATTTAATGAAAAAGTCATAGATCAACCTGGCCAGAGTCATTTAAGAGGTTCTCAGATATCATTTTGTTTGAAGTTTGGCAGAGATTTGAAATTGCTACCTGTTACAACACAGGTGATCCATTTTAATGTTGGGAGTCTGACAGACAATATAATTATAACATCAACCACCTCATGCAACTGAGAGAAAATAGGAACAATTTTTTTACCAGTACAGAATGCTGTAACATTATTATAATTTGTGGTGGACTAATTTTTGTGGATTTTGGGATTGCACTGATCCACAAAAATAAATCCAAAGAAATACATGAATTTCACAATAATCTTTTTAATTTGGGATTAAACAAGTTATCCGCTTCACACAAGTTAACGATTTTCACAGAAATGACAAAATTTCTTACTGACGAATCTGAATTACTTCACAGTATATCAGGGTTTTGCAATGGTACGTAAGGTTTTTTTGCTTAATAATCATAAAAGAGATGAAAAAGGCACTAACTGGTGATTACCTTTCATTATTACCTATTAGCAGCGGGTTTGAATGCACTGCAAACGGAACATTTTCATTATAAAAGAGAAGTAAACTTGAGAGACTTGATTTATATTCGTGTTGTTTTGTGTAGAAAACAACAAATATTGGGAAGAAGACAGTCTTTTTATACTGCAGATGTGAATTTTAAACAGACATCGCAGAAAACAGCATGAAATGCAAACAAGAGCACTACCTGCAGGTGCCATCACTCGTCTATAAATGCTGGCCAATATGCAAGAAATCCAAAGTACAAAAAGGGCCATAACTCTGATAAAATGCACATTAGAGTAATGGTTCTTGGTCTACATCTCATGATGATTGACAAGTATGCAAAGTTTCAAAGCTGTAGCTCATATAGTTTTGTGGGGAAAAAAGGTCCTAAAGAAAAACTTTAACCAAGAAAATCAAACTTTCTTAAGTACAAAAAGGGCCATAATTCTGACAAAATACTTATCAGAGTTATGGTTCTTTGCCTACAGAGTCACCTACTGATGATAAATATATAAGTGTGCAAAGTTTCAAAGCTATAGTTGTTATAGTTTTTGAGAAAAAGTAGACCTAAATAAATATTTCAACCATAGCCAACACCAATGATCAATAGACAGCAAATGTGTATCGAATAATATTTATTGTTATTTGTTGTACTGCAATAGTCTAAACAGGGTATTAACCTTTAGCCTGTTGGCGGCAGGTGATTCTGCCTTTGCGACCAGTGCAGACCAAGATCAGCCGCTGATCATGCTCTGCACTGTTCACTATTCAGTCAGTAAATTTTCAATGAACACCCCTTTGAATAATAAATGGTACTGTCCAAACTGAATGATGGACCAGTCCATTTTACAATTTAGCAGGCTAAGGGTTAAAGATGGTGGTATTACAATATCAGTAAATATACAATCATCTTGACCAAAGAATGATCTGTTCTGGGCAATAGAATTGGCCATTAATGTCACTCAGTTACATTTTGTCTTAAATGATTCCTTTCTTCATCAGCTGATCTACCAGAGAAATAAATAATCTGAACAATTGGCAATGTATCAAAATATACTGTATACCTCTATGATAATTTCTAATTCAAGGACATAAAATAATTGTTGTGGTGTCTGAGAAACAATAAGCTGAGAATTATTGTTTGTTAGAATGGAAAAGCATCTCAGTACCATCATCCCAGAACTGGAGTAGGAAGGTATACCGAGTGGAATCAAGTATTTTCAAAATACATCACAGATTGATTTCATCATTTTAGACCCATTCACCAGTAAATAGATCGTAAAAAGTAAGTAAAACTGGAAAAATTCTTTTAAAGAAAAAGAAATTTTGATTTAAAGGTCATTTTCCTGCGTCTTTTCTGAACTGTGGTCTGCCTTCTTGCCCAGTAACTGCATTTTGTATTGCTGTTGTATATTAATTACTTACTACTGAAAAAAAAAAAATCTCCAGTAATCTAAATAATTAAGTAAAGACTTACAAAGGATCGGGGATCTTTGCCGACAGTCCAAAATCTGCAACAATAGCGGTATATGATCCGTCTTTTTCTTCTCGTATCAACACATTCTGGAATAAGAAATACAAACAGTGTGCTAATGAGTTCCTGAATTGAGCCGCGCCATGGGAAAGCCAACATAGTGCATTTGTGACCAGCATGGATTCAGACCAGCCTGCACATCCGCACAGTCTGGTCAGGATCCATGCTGTTCACTTTCAAAGCCTATTGCAATCAAAGAAACTGTTAGCAAACAGCATGGATTCTGACCAGACTGCTCGGATGCACAGGCTGGTCTGGATCCATGCTGGTTGCAAATGCACTATGTTGGTTTTCTCATGGTGCGGCTCATTAAACTTTACAGCTAATCATCAAGGAGTTGCAGACAATGACTTCTAGTGACTTTCCACTCACATCTGTGGGTTCAAACCTTACTTGGGATGTGGAGTTCTTTCCTGTAATGATGTTATGCACCTGACTTGCCAAGCTAGGTACCAAGGCGCCTTGACAAAGAAAAACAAACATGCAATTTTGGCAAAATATAAAATCTACCACCAAACTGCATAATATTACTCAACAAAAAAAAGTTAACCTAAATTTCTTTTTTCCAAAAATACTACAGACACTACAGACTAGATCTAGAGATTCAATGTGAAAATGTTTGTTATAAATTTGTCCTAATTGTTAGTATATATCAATAATTCTAGAAAACCATAATTTTGATCCAGAATGCAACTGGAAAAATCGTCAAACACAGTAGATTACACTAGAGCTCACTGTTCTTATCAAATATTTTTTCCTAATGGTACTATTGGTAATGTACTGTTGAAAAAGATCTCTTTCCATCATTTTTCAATATACTGTAAAAGCATTTATTTTCGCTAGGTAAAATTTTGCAAATTTGAAATTTTGAGTATGTTCGCGAGGTTTAATATTCGCGAAATTGTAAAAATGGTATCCTACTTTAATTAGAATTATACTAATAGTGAATAATTACGCGAGGATTAATTTTTGCGAGATGTAGGGCCTTGCGAATATAGCAAATATTAACCCTCGCGAAAATGTCTACTTTTACAGTAGATGAAATAATACATCTTTACAAATTTTTGCAATATTTTAAATATCAGAAATTAACTGTAAAACAGCTTTGGCAGAACGCTAAATGACCTTGAACAGTGGGAATCAAAACAATTTCTAGCTGTGTTTCATGAGAATAACTGACAATGAATATCACTTTACGTCTTCAATTTTCCAGACTACGATAAAAATACATAACAGATCCTCCTCTGTGAAAGAAAAAATCTCTTCAATACCAAAAATTATAGCTGCCTTAAATTTTTTTTCTTAATTAATGATTATTACTTTGTACTGTTTTGCTTTCTAGAACATTAATTGCCAAGTTATGAAGGGATCCCTTGCAAACAAAACATTTTTTTATTATATATTATTAACCTATGAAAATACCATACACGTGTTCAATTAAGCCGCAAACATGAAATAAAAGGTATTCGTGGTCATAACCATACCTCTACATTATGATACCAGTACTGGTTTCACACGGAAGTGGAGGCAAGACTGTTTCATTAAAAAAATGAAGGTTACTGTATGTAGTTTTCATCTTAGTATGAAATACAGTCAAACCTGTATTAAGCAGCTGGCCAAGGAAGCAATACAATCCGGCTGCTTAAGTAAGGTGTCTGCTTTAGACAAGTTGATATTAGACCAAAAGGTCAATTTGGGAAGTTAGCTGACAGGCTGTTTAAAGCAAGTGGCTGCTTTATACAGGTGGCCATTAAGGAAACTTCAACTGTCCATGTCTTTAAAAGTGTGTTCATTTCAAAGGAATCCACAGTATTGAAAATTACTTTGTGATTCACTGATGCATACAGTTATCTATATTGTAGTAATAAAGTTCTCTATAAGGACAAAATGATCCATTAATTTTTGTTGCAAGAAAAGCAAATGTTCTAATGTTCAGTCAAAATGCAGGTAATCCAACACAATTCCTGTAAAATGCACATGATCATGTGACAATGCCACTTCCGCCTCTACACTAAATATAATCCATATGAAATATGATTCCTGTATATACTTTGAAATACTTGAATTTCAAGGACACGAAGTTTTGTGGTTTTGGTCAAAGTCAATATTTTGTAAGGGTTATGAATTCAAGGTCCTCAACTATGAATATTTTATGGATTTATTCAAGCATGATATCCACGAAAATCAGTTGCCCACAAATATAAAGCATTTTGCAGTAGTCTCACTGAAGAAAATACATTTTGTGTTTGAAGCCCTTTTTCAACAGTGTTTCAGTTATGTAACGGCGGGCATTTAACCTAGCAAATGTTCCTGGATTCTGTACCAGTACAAACCTGTTCTTCGCAAGTAACTGCCAACTTCCCCACATGAATCAGAGGTGGAGGATGAATGATGTCAGACACAATGTCTTTTATCAAATCGTCACGGAGAAAGGAAATACACCTGAACCGTAAATAATATCATAAGCTCAATGCTTTCTTGCCAATACAGCTAAAATAAGAAGTCTAGAAGTACATAACAGTCTATAACGGTTTTAAAAACTGCATTTTTTGTTTACATCAAAGGCAGAAAAAACAAGTAGTTGATAAAAATGTAAACAACCTGCTAGGATGTTAGGATCAGATGAAAAACATTCAGGAAACTGCCAACTTCCTTAAGTAAACCTTTAGCTAACAAGATGTTTATTTGTAAGATTTCTGAATGTTACCAATGTCTGCAATATGCATAGAAATGTATCAGCTGGTAAAAAGTATCATCAGGATTTAATAATGTTCTTGCATAATTATTGGGTGTGCCAACAGTAACACAGAAAAAAACAGCAGTTGTTTTATTTTCCTGTTTCATTTCAAAATGCAACATTTTATAAAACCTCCATCCCCATGGTTGAGACACCATGTAATCAGATTTACTATCAGAAACTGATCAACAATTACATGAAACCAGATTTAAAAGAAGAAATTAATCAACAATAACAATTACATATAATTCCATTTACAAGAATAAACTTATCAACTATTACAATTACATGTAATCAGATTTACTGTAAGTAACTTAATATCAACAATTACAACTAGAAAATGCTTTTGTAAAAAAGCGCATGTCTCCCCCAATGCAAAGTCCTATAGGCAAGAAGTCAATAGGGGTCAGGAGCGAAAGTCAAAGAGACACTGATGGTTGGCTGCAATAGGGATCATCTACCTGGCATGTCCAGTCATCCCGCTAAATTTCAACACTCTTGGCCTAGTGGTTCTCAAGTCACTGTTCAGGCTCCTGTGACCTTGACCTTTGATCAAATGACCTCAAAATAAATAGGGGTCATCTACTATGCATGTCCAATCATCCTATTAAGTTTCAACATTGTAGGTCAAGTGGTTCTCAAGTTATTTCCAAAAAATGATTTTACATGAACAGGCCACTGTGACCTTGACCTTTAATAGACTGACCCCAAAATCAATAGGGGTCATCTACTCTGCATGTTCAATAATCCTACGAAGTTTCAACATTCTGGGTCAAGTGGTTCTCAAGTTATTGATCGGAACTGGTTATCAATGTTCAGGCCCCTGTGACCTTGACCTTTAACGGAGTAACCCCAAAAACAATAGGGGTCATTTAATCTGCATGAACAATCATCCTATGAAGTTTCAACATTCTGAGTCGAGAGGTTCTCAAGTTATTGATTGGAAATGGTTTTCCATGTTCTGGCCCCTGTGGCCTTGACCTTTAACAGAGTGACCCTAAAATCGTTAGAGGTCATCTACTCTGCATGACCAATCATCCTATGAAGTTTCATCATTCTGGGTCAAGTGGTTCTCAAGTTACTGACCGGAAATGGTTTTCAATGTTCAGGCCCCTGTGACCTTGACCTTTCACAGAGTGACCCCAAAATCGTTAGGGGTCATCTACTCTGCATGACCAATCATCCTATTAAGTGTCAACATTCTGGGTCAAGTGGTTCTCAAGTAACTGACCGGAAATGGTTTTCAATGTTCAGATCCCTGTGACCTTGACCTTTGACGGAGTGACCCCAAAATCAATAGGGGTCATCTACTCTTCATGACCAATCATCCTATGAAGTTTCAACATTCTGGGTCAAGTGGTTCTCTAGTTATTGATCGGAAATGGTTTTCAATGTTCAGGCCCTGTGACCTTGACCTTTGACAGAGTGACCCAAAATCAATAGGGGTCTCTACTCTCAGACCATCACCTATGAAGTTTCAACATTCTGGGTCAAGTGGTTCTCTAGTTATTGATCGGAAATGGTTTTCAATGTTCAGGCCCCTGTGACCTTGACCTTTGACGGAGTGACCCCAAAAACAATAGGGGTCGTCTACTCCAGCAGCCCTACAACCCTATGAAGTTTGAAGGTTCTAGGTCAAATGGTTCTCCAGTTATTGCTCGGAAATGAAGTGTGACGTACGGACGGACGGACGGATGGGGAAAACAAGAACAATATGTCTCCTAGGGCAGAAATTGATAAAGAATTACAAATACATGTAATCAGATTTACTAGCAGCAGAAACAAATCAAGAATTACAAATACATGTAATCAGATTTACATGCAGAAATTGGTCAACAATTACTTTAGTCAGATTGATTAACAATTACAATTGTTATCAGATTTACATGAATTTTTTTTTATCAATGATTACATGTAAATATAGACTGCTCAACAATTACAATTATTAAAATTGTAATTAGAATGACAAGAAGAAACTGATCACACTTACATGTAATCAGATTTCCTAGCAGAAACTGATCAACAACTAGAGCTATCACTAAAGGTGATGAATGTACCCCCCGCATGCACTGACACAGTACATTGCAATTTGACGCACACAAGACTGCATAATTATGTGGACTGTATGTATATAGAATGTATGTATACAGTATAGTAACAAAAAACAAAGTCCCATAACTATGCAAAATATTTATCTAAAAGAATGTAACATGCACCATGCACAACTAGGGTTGGTACTGATCACTTGTGTGAAGTTTCATTAAATTGTGTCAAGGGGATGAGGAGATATGGTGCACACAAGATTGTGTCTATGTATATAGTATAGTAACAAAAAAAACAAAGTCCCATAACTCTGCAAATTTTTTTTCTGAAAGAACCTAACATGCCCCATGCACAACTACTGTTGTTACTGATCACTTGTGTGAAGTTTCATTAAATTGTGTCAAGGGGATGAGGACAGATGGTGTGCACAAGATTGTGTCTATGTATATAGTATAGTAACAAAAAACAAAGTCCCATAACTCTGCAAATTTTTTTTCTGAAAGAACCTAACATGCCCCATGCACAACTACTGTTGGTACTGATCACTTGTGTGAAGTTTCATTAAATTGTGTCAAGGGGATGAGGAGAGATGGTGCGCACAAGATTGTGTCTATGTATATAGTATAGTAACAAAAAAACAAAGTCCCATAACTCTGCAATTTTTTTTTCTAAAAGAACCTAACATGCCCCATGCACAACTACTGTTGGTACTGATCACTTGTGTGAAGTTTCATTAAATTCTGTCAAGGGGATAAGGAGAGATGGTGCGCACAAGATTGCGTCTACGGACAGACGGACAGACAGACAGACGGACAGACAGACAGACAGACAGACAGACAACCTGAAACCAGTATACCCCCCCTTACAACTTTGTTGTCGGGGGGTACAATTACAAGGCTGCAATTACTTTTGACTTCATTATTATAAGAGTCCATACAAATGAAATATCCATGATAATATACTAATAACACTATTAATAAACTTACTGATAAATATATCTGTAACTTTTGAGACACCCTTCCATTTAGGTACAAATTTCAAGAGTTCTAGAACTGCTCATGAACCAAAGTTTTAAAGGACAAACTGATGGCCTTGTACTGTAACAGGGATTAAGAATTCTTGCACACCCAACTGGCACTTCCGTTAATTTTACCCATGCTACAAAATTTAATGACGGAATCAAAGCAGAACGTCATTACGTCATTTCTACTTATGGACATTAATTTTCCCGCACTTCTTTTAAATACACTACCATAAGACAATGACCTACAAAGAAAACATTTTGTTTTGTTTTATTTATTCATTATGAAATACAATATGCAAGAAAAATAATCTACCACTGGTTGCAGATGGGAATATCCTGCTCCTAAGTAACTGTTTTGGTGGTAACTCGACAGTCCCTTGTTACCGCCAAGAAGTTAGCATTGAACCAAATATTCACATCTGCATCTACTGTGAGCATTATGAAACAATATTTATCTGCAGAAAGTTAACAGGGTGCAAATTGCCTATTATATAATAAACAAGTAAATGTTGTCAGCATTATTATATTGTCTACCATTATGTATTTTTTTTTGCTTATTACATTTCTTTTACTGTCAATCAAGGCTTGTACAATTGCCAATAAATTGTCTGCAGATGAGGACATCAGGCTTCCAGTTATATCATTACATACACATCTCGTTTTCTGATTTCAGCTAACAGGTAGTCTTACAAAGCTAGACAGTTCCAATTTTCGCACGTTGTGTAAGTGAGCATGTATTCTAAGGCATAACGTAAGTTCGTGTACAGCGCTTTGTTAAAACTGCACCTGCAAATTTCAGGTTACAACTTCTTTACATTGCACAGTACTGTTCTGCACCTGCACTGTATACTATAGTACAAACCTGTTCTCCACAAGTAACTGCAAACTTCCCCACATTATTCAGAGATTGACTTCAAATGATTTCAGACACAATGTCTTTTATCAAATCATCACAGAGAACATAATAATGCCTCGTCCGGGGATCAACTCACAACCCCGCGATTCTTAGATCTACCCTCTCCCAACTGAGCTATGCCGGCGGGCTACTGAGTGGTATAAGAAGTGACAGATATTGCACCCTACTGAACATTTTCTATACTATTACAAGGAATTTAGGTTTTAATACCTTCAGTACAAGGTATGGTTTACGTAGATTACAGTATTGTTTTGTATCCACACTGCACAGTTTACATGCAGGTGTGGTAGACTAAAGTTCTGCTCGGTTCCCACACTGCACAGTTCACATGGTGTGGTATAAATAGACTAAAGTTCTGTTCTGTTCCCACACTGCACAGTTTACATGGTGTGGTATAAGTAGACTAAAGTTCTGTTTTGATCCCACACTGCACAATTTACATGGTGTGGTATAAATAGTCTAAAGTTCTGTTCTGTTCCCGCACTGCACAGTTTACATGGTGTGGTATAAATAGACTAAAGTTCTGTTCTGTTCCCACACTGCACAGTCTACACGGTGAGGTATAAGTAGACTACAGTTTGTTCTGTTTCTGCACTGCACAGTTTACAAGGTGAGGTATAAGCAGACTACAGTTCTGTTCTGTTCCCGCACTGCACAGTTTACACGCTGAGGTATAAGTAGACTACAGCTCTGTTCTGTTCCCACACTGCAGAGTTTACACGGTGTGGTATAAATAAAGTTCTGTTTCCACACTGCATGGTTTACATGCATGGAATGAATAGACTACAGTTCTGTTCTGTTCCCACACTGCACAGTTTACATGGTGTGGTATAAATAGACTATAGTTCTGTTCCCACACTGCACAGTTTAGGTAAGTGTGGTAGAAGTAGATATAAATAGTACTTTCAAAGGTTGCAAGGATATTTTACATGATATGGGAGAAAAAGAGTATCTGGTAGCATCGTTTTAAATCTGCTGACACTGCATTCTTGCAAGGTGTGGTATATATTTTTTTTTAACAGTGCACTTTACATATATTAATATATTAAATCTTCCTTACAAGGTGTGGTATAAATAGCTTTGTAACATAGCTATGTTTCTGCACTGGAATATAAGTGGGTTATAGCATAGTACTGGCCAAAGAGGGTATAAGTTTATAATTCTTCAACTACCTATCAACTATCCAAAACACTCCAAACAGTTTGTTAATCTTCATAGCAGAATTAATTTCGAAATGCTGCCGAAAGTAACCAGGCATTTGTGTTTTCTTCCTGCAGTTCCTCCCAACAGAAATTTAGACAAGCAAGTGGGTGGAAGTTTATCATTCTGACAACACAGAAATATAGCTGCAATATCTTTCAATGAAAACCAAAAATGTATGCAGACCTCTACTGTTCTGAGAAAATTATGTCTCCTATCTAAATATACCTTCCAAGTAAGGAAAGTCTGTTTAACCCTTACCATGCTAAATTTCTATTATGGACTGGTCCATCTTCCAATTTGGGCAGTACCATTTATCATTTGAAGGGGTGTTTACTAAAAATTTACTGACTGAATAGGGAACAGTGCAGACCATGATCAGACTGCATGGATGTGCAGGCTGATCTTGGTCTGCACTGGTCGCAAAGGCAGAATCACTTGCCGCCAGCAGGCTAAGGGTTAATTGGCTATTGCAAATTAAGATACCCGAAGTAAAAGGAAATGAAGTTTAACTTTAATGGATTTATGGTCACTTTAAACATTACTTCCGTCATATTTGGCTGTTAGATAATCTTCAGTGTTCCTGGATTTAGTTCCTTCCCAAACCAAAATACAAGCATGCGGAAAGCTTGTGATAAGTTTGCCAAAAGCTTGCACAAGCTTACTGCAATCTTAAAAAGATTGCAATCATATAATATAATGCTTGCAGATGCTCGCAAAGAAAATATTGTTCCTGATTTTTAGTCTTTATCTACTGATCATACAAATAACGTTTCATTGAAAGTGCGAAAGTTTTATAAACTGTGCAGTTTGTCAAATTTAAGGAAGTACATCATTTTTTATATAATCACAAACCTTGAATAGGTTAATGAAGATTTTCATTGATTTGTAAGGTTGTAAGCTTGCACGGTCATAACAAGGTTCGAGAGACTTGCAAATGACTTTTTGTCCACACTCATATAAGTGTGCGTAAGCTTGCAAGATTGTGCAAGCTTGCAATCTTGTTCTGATTGTGCAAACTTGCAAGGTCGCAATTAAAATCGCTAGGGTTCCAATCGCAAGTGTGCGTTACCTTACAAGCTTGCAAGATTTTAAATAGGTTGCAGGAAGCGCGCGTAACCGCTAGCTTAATTAGTTTGCGAAAGCTTAAATAATGGTTGCGATGGTTCCAATTGCAATCTTAATTGCTGCATGCTGAAACAAGTTTGCCGCACACTTATTAAGATTGCAACTGCAATCTTGCTGTGGCCTTAATGCAAGCTTAATTACGCTTGCCATTTTGGTTTGGATCTTCTCAACAAGCAATAGAAGACTGGTTGAAGTGATGTCATTTGACCACATTGTTTAAGCATTTAATGTTGCTACACAAATGTCATCAAAAACATTCACCTTACATACAAAATGAGTTTGCAGCCTGTCATTGACAGCACTGTGTTCCAGCCACTAAGATTTGTTTGTTTAATTTTTACATCACACTAACAGTAGTTCAGGACCAGCTTTGATGCTGAAGACTCCACTTGCCCTTCTGGCATTATTTCAGGAACAGGTTGACTCCTGGGTAGACCTACTGGCCTAGCTCCCATATGCCAGCTGAAAGGATTCCTAAAATTATGTTCCAGCAGGGATCAAACCCTCAGAGGTTATGTGCTGATGATTTGAAGTCACCAACCATAACACAGCCCACTACAGAGCTAACTGGATGTGCCAAAATATTAATTAAAAAAAGATTTAAAAAAAAATTATATAGCTTTTTTTACAGGGTGCCTAATACTTAAACTATTAATCATAAGACAGAATTAATTCAGAAAATTGTCCAGGAGACCATTAGGTCAATATTTGCCCTTCATTACTAAATGGCAGTTAAATTTATCTAAGATGATCATATTCGGTAAATATTGATCATCTGTGATAAAGTGACTATGTCAATACACATACTCAGTTAATGAAAATATTTACTTAATCGGGAGATATAAATTGATAGGAATAATTCATTATCAAACCAGATGGTACAGGCAGTGGACAGAAAATGACATTTTTGTAGCGATGTTGCACATACCTGTAGAATTTTTATTTTGATAAACACCTGTTGTGTCCAATTATAGAACATAGCAATTTTAATGAAATTTTGATATTGGTGCATCACTCAATTTGGGCAGTATCACTTCTTCATCATTAAAAATTTACTAACTGAACAGCAAACAGTGCAGACCATGATCAGCCTGGAAGTCCATGCAGGCTGAACTTGGTCTGCACTGGTCGCAAAGGCAGAATCACTTGCTGCCAGCAGGATATTTGTTTGTTTCAGATTGAAATAAACCCCCCAAAATGCAGTATTTTCACAAGTGTTGCAGCCACAAATGAGTATCATTAGCCATGTTTTTGTTCACAGTAGATATCTCCTTAGGCTATTCAAAGTTTGTATATTTTTCTTCTCAAAAACAAGGGTAGGAATTTTGCTGAGATAGTAAAATGTAAAAGTAAAAATCTAGCAAAACCTTGTTAAAACAAAAGTGCCCTGAAGGCACTGTAACGCTCACCTGACCTATGGACCTAAAGATCAGATCATCAAGATTAACATTCTGACCAAGTGTCTTTAAGTTATGGTCATAAATGTGGCCACTAAAATGTTAACTAGCTTTTCCTTTGATTTGACCTAGTGAACTAGTTTTTGACCCCACATGACCAAGATTCGAACTTGACATAAAGATCATAAAGATTAACATTCTGACCAAGTTTCATGAAGATACAATCATAAAATCATAAATGTGGCCTCTAGTTTGTTAACAAGCTTTACCTTTGACCTGACCTGGTGACCTAGATTTTGACCCTACTTGACCTAGATTAGAACTTGGCCTTAAGATCATTAAGATTAACATTCTGACCAAGTTTCATTAAGATACGGTCATAAATGTGGCCTCTAGAGAGTTAACTAGCTTTTCCTTTGATTTGACCTAGTGACCTAGTTTTGACCCCACTTGACCCAGATTCGATCCTGACCTAAAGATCACCATGGTTAACATTTTGACTAAGATTCATGAAGATACTGTCACAAATGTGACCTCAAGAATGTAAACAAGTTTTTCCTTTGATTTTTTTGACCTGGTGATCTAGTTTTGATCCCACATAATCCAGATTCGAACTTGACCTAGAGGTCATCAAGACAAACATTCTTAGTAAGTTTCATTGAGATACATCGATGAATGTGGCCTCTAGAGTGTTAACAAGCTTTTCCTTTGATTTGACCTGGTGACCTAGTTTTTGACCTCAGATGATCCAATATCGAACCTGTCCAAAATTTTATTGAGGGTAACATCTGACCAAGTTTTATTAAGATTGGGCCAAAATTGTGACCTCTAGTGTTAACAAGCTTTTCCTTTGATATGACCCGGTGAGATAGTTTTTGACCTCACCTGACCCAGATTGGAACTTGACCTAAAGATTAACATTCTGACCAAGTTCCATTAAGATATGATCATAAATGTGGCCTCTAGAGTGTTAACTAGCTATTCCTTTGATTTGACCTGTTGACCTAGTTTCTGACCCCACATGACCCAGATTCGAACCTGACCTAAAGACCATCAAGGTTAACTTTCTGACCAAGATTCATGAAGATACATCATAAATGTAGCCTCTAGGGTGTTAACATGTTTTTCCTTTGATCTTTTGTCCTGGTTACCTAGTTTTTGACCCAATTTGACCCAGATTTGATCTTAACCTAAAGATCACCAAAATTAACATTCTGACCAAGTTTCATAGAGATATTGCCATAAATGTGGCCTCTAGAGTGTTAACAAGCTTTTCCTGTGATTTGACCTGGTGACCTAGTTTTTGACCCCACCTGGCCCAGATTTCAATTTTGCCTATAGATCATCAAGATTAACATTCTGACAAAGTTTCATTAAGATACGGTCATAAATGTGGCCTCTAGAGTGTTAACTAGCTTTTCCTTTGATTTGACCTGGTAAACTAGCTTTTGACCCCACCTGACCTAGATTTAAACTCGACCTAAAGATCATCAAGATTAATATTCTGAAAAAGTTTCATTAACATAAGGTCATAAAAGTGGCCTCTAGAGTGTTAACTAACTTTTCTGTCCATTTGACCTGGTGACCTAGTTTTTGACCCCAGATGACCCAGATTTGATCATACCCTAAAGATCATCATGATTAACATTCTGACCAAGTTTTATGAAGATACAGTTATAAATGTGGCCTCTAGAGTGTTAACAAGCTTTTCCCCTGATTTGACCTGGTGACCTAGTTTTTGACCCCAGATGACCCAATATCTAACATTGCCAAGATTTTATTGAGGGTAACATTTCGACCGAGTTTCATTAAGATTGGGCCAAAACTGTGACCTCTAGGGTGTTAACAAGCTTTTCCTTTGATTTGACCTAGTTTTTGACCTCAGATGATCCAATATCAACAAGGTAATTTTTTTTATTGAGGGTAACAATCTGACCAAGTTTCATTAAGATTGGGCCAAAATTGTGACCTCTAGAGTGTTAACAAGCTTTTTTTTTATTTGACCTGGCGACCTAGTCTTTGAACCCCAGATGACTTAATATCAAACTTGTCCAACCCTTTATTGAGGGTAACATTCTGACTAAGTTTCATTAAGATTGGGCTAAAATTGTGACCTCTGGAGTGTTAACAGTCAAATTGTTGACAATGGACGACAGACAACGGACACAGGGCGATCACAAAAGCTCACCTTGAGCACTTTGTGCTCAGGTGAGCTTAAAACAGAAAAACTGAGCTTCGTGGATGAGCACTTTCTTAACAGTCTCATCATGCCTTTTAAAATATTTACCTCTCCGTGATTCATCACCTCCTGCAAAAAGTCTGTAACTGCTGCAGTTAACTGCCTTTAGTTTTGAGGTGACACACTTTCATTTTGTGACACACATCAATATAACAGGGTCTATATTAACTAATCACTTGAAAATGCTATTGTTTTCATAGCTTATCAATGCAAATACATGATAAACAAATTTACAAACGCAAAAGATGTTGATTTTCTTTTTGTGCAATAGCAGTCTACAATTTATTATGGGGTGACTGACCCCAATTTTATATTGATGGTTCTGACTAGCAATATCATAATCATGTAAGATACAAATCTTAGATATAGTGACCACAAAATAATTATATATTTAATTTTCTGCTAAAATCTGCGTTATATAATCAGATCTTGAACTAAATTTACCTTAGTATTATTTCATTTTGCATATTATATTTATAGTGTGTGTTTGTTCGGGTTTAACGTGTTTTTCAACAATTTTTCAGTCATATAAACGACGGTGTCTACTTAAAGCAGTGAGCACAATGTCCAACTTTATAGTGCTGCCTCACTGGAATATCATGCTGTAGACCTGGGACATGATACCCAACCCTGAGTCACATTATACGGACACCAGGCTGACCAGTCCTAGTACTATCCTCTTAATGCTGAGCACCAAACGAGGAAGCTACTATAATAGTACCATTTTTACGTCTTTGGTATGACGTGGCCAGGGATCGAACCTACAGCCTCCTGCATTGGAAGCGGGCTCTCTTCCACTAGGCTACTGAGGCGGTACTATTATATTAACGGTCCAGATGCATTTCATAATTAAATCTTTAGTCAATAATGTATCTCAAATCTTGATGAATCATATTTACCACAAAGGAGATATGTACATTTTTTATGAAACATCACCAGTTGCACTAGTCTACTGTTCCAACAACTACAATAAGTGATAGGGCAGATTTTATCCACTGAGAAGTTTACTACTCAAAATATGCACCAATGAAGAAGAACTTCAGTATGAAATGAATCTTTATCTAAGTAATTTTTATATTGGTATGAAATACACTGGTTGTAAAAATATACAATGGAAACCTTTGACATCTACACATCTGAACATTTAAACTGGCTCATGTAATATTTGTCTGTATGGAAACTTCTTAAGAGTTAGGTCCATGTTTCAGAGAAAAAAGTTTGAACATCACCAAATCATAGAAAGAAAGAATTGTTTTACATGAAAATTAAACAGCATATAAAGCATTTATATTATCCTACAAAACCATTGTCAATTTACTCATATATGTTTTGAATTCCGGAAAGGAACAGTATGAAGGGGCCACACTTCTGGACAGTTCAACACCTTTAAAAACTCGCCATTTTTAAAAAGCTGTTACTTGTCTTTGTTTTGATGCATTTGCAACAATGTCCCAGCATTACTAGGTTAAACATCGTTTTTGACAATTGTTTACTTTTATTTCTTTACAAATGGCATTCTTTTTTAAAGGGGGACAACTCTTTTAGAATATTTTAAGAATCCAATACGGTAAAAATGTATTGGACAGATAGGCTGTTTTTAAAGATGTTGTTTATTTTCTAAAAAAATCTGTGGTTTTGACCTTAACAGTGGTTTATTCCTTACAGAAAAAAAAATTAGGGATCTGTACTGAAGAAATGTATATTGCATGATATCTTACTTCAAACTAACTTTTTCTGTGATACCTCAGACTTTAGTAACTTACCTTTGAAAGTAAATCTGATAGACCCCTAAGTTAAATTACTGTACATTCTCTCTATTAGGTCAAAACAGCTGTGAAATCAATATAAAATGACAGAATTCATGCATATCTTCCCTTTGTTCATGGATATAGGCCATGCCAGCTAAGTGGAGTTACTTACCCTTGACATACCAAACTTACTACCTTTAACAGATAATCTTTTGTGAAATGAAATATCACCCTTAATTGGTATGAATGATATGCCAGATCAGAAGCTTAAGAGTTACTTCCCTTCAATATTAAATTTCATGTTACCTACCTTTGAAGTTAAATCTCTGTGCATTATTCCCCTTTGTTCATGAAGATATGCCATACCAGCAGCAATATTTTGAGCAATATATACCCGTGTCGTCCATGGTAACTCTACAGAATGGTTGGCCAGCAACTGTTCCAGGTCACCATTGTTGATGTACTGAAACAGACAACAGTTTTACGTCAACATAATATTCAAGAATGTGTCAGAACTGAGGTCCAATAGGTTTCAAGGTTGTAAATTCTGAGTTATACGAGCCAAAATCACAATGTTCTTATAATGTGTCCATTACAGTTTATGGAAATCTCACAGTTTTGTAAAGAATTTGTATCTTGACAGAAATTATTACAATGGACTGACAACCAGCAAAACAATATACCCCTCTTCTTCGGAAGGGGACATAACACTTTGTACTGGCCACCCCAAAAAGGCCAACTGACAGACTTGGTCCACTAATGAGTGATCACAGTGAATAATCCTTATCATGTTGGACATGATTGATTCTGCCTTTGCGACCACTGTTGATCATGATCTGCACTGTTCGTCATTCAGTCAGTAACTTTTTGGTAAGCACCCCTTTTAACAGCTAATGGTACTGTCCAAACTGAAAGATGGACAAGTTCATTATAGAAATTTAGCAGGCTAAGGGATAATGCAGCAGGAAAGAAAACACATATCAACAATATAATTAGCTGCATTGCATATTTTCAGAAGAAAGTAATCAGAAACAGGTGGGAATAATGTTTCTTGGAGGCCTAGCAAAATATTTACTTTTCATTCTCCTTAAATAACATTTTCTTTCTCCCAAATTTTATAGGAAACAGAAAATATGCACACTTCAATATAGAACACTGAGCATCTTGTAACACTGAAACAGATATAAAATTCAGATTAATCATAAATTTAACAACCTCCTTCAAACTGAAGTGGCTCTAAAAGTAATATATGTAAACAAATATTGTAAAATACAATCCAACCAATATCTAAAATAGACTATGTGCATTGTTTGTAAATGATTTTACTTCCTGTATGACAAGAGTCACATGAATCAAATTCTGAAAAACCAATCATATGCAAATGTTTCAAATTTTATAGAAATTTTTGGACAAATTCCTGAAACCTTTTCGATTAACTGTACCAATACACTTCCCACACTGTCGAAGCCACTTAAAGATATTTGGTCATCCTATAATCAATCTGCTATATTCAAACTACGTCATATAGATATTATGGGGAAACCCTAAATACGGAAAAGGATGTTACAATGATCAAGGATATTATCACTTAAAGTGGCTTGTTCAAAGATAGCAATGAGAATTGTTCAATATCTCCGTACATGTACTTTCATTTAAGATGAATGACAGTATCAATATAGCAACTGAAGTGCATGTGTTGATTTATTTTAAGTAACTAGGGTCAGACCCGGCCCCAAGATGCTGGAACATCAGAATTTATTTGTTCCTGGGGTTGACTTGTACTGAAAGTAGAACAGGAATCAACAGTAACTGTGGTCAATGGTGGGACAATGGAAATGCCATGGAAATCTATGATATGAAATTTGTGATTTATATTTTTATATTGCAATTCTTATGAGCTGCCGTAATTACCATATAGATTATCAAAATAAAAAATTAGGCTACTTTAACAATTTTTTTTTCAAAATTCTTAGCAAATGAATTTGATGAAAAATCTGTGAACAAGCTGCTTTAAGATCTTAACCGACATTTTTCACATGATTTATCCTTTTCATATATTTATAGCTCATCTTCAGCAATCCAATTATGTCTAAATATGATTTATACCACAGCACTTCAATAAGGTCCTATTTTGATATATTAGTTGCATTTTATAGATTGAAAATATGATATGAATGCAAGATATTTATGTAGTAGTAAGACATTCAAGATTTGGGTACTTATGACTTCTTTTGTTTTATATGTACGTATTTACGAATATTAAAAGTGTTGGCAGTCCAACAATTAAACAAGAGAGAAGAACGATCTGTTTGATGGCAACCCTTGCTTAATCTCTAGAATCCATTGTGACACACAACTGCAACTATTATATTTCAAATTCATGACCTCAAAACTGAAAATCTAGCACCTTCTTTATGCTCCGTTTACACTTAGCCCTGATGTCCACGATTTGAGTGAAGCGTGGTGAGCGTGGGGGGGTCGTGGTATCGAATCGTGGTGATCTTGAGGGAACTTGGTGGAATCATGCTGATCGTATGGATCATGACAAAATTTTCCACGATTATCCCGATTTTCGTTAAATCTTGAGAGAGCGTGATAAAATATGGAAATCGTAGTAGAGCTTAGTACAGCTTAACAGACCTTAACATAGCGCATCAGACCCTGATGCTCCATCGTAGGGGATATTGGTGAACTTGGAAACACAATTCCTTAATTTCATATAGATCTGGAGGCATCCTTACACAGTTGACGTAGGGACCAACATCTTCATGCCTGACTTCTCTGTTGTGAAGTTGAGAGTATTATCCCAATTGGTGCCTTCGGTTTACACTTAATCATGGTCTCACCCTGCAGGTCCTAGGCCTTCTATTTCTTTGTCACCTTCCTCTCTCTTCTATCCTGCCCTGTTTCGTCCCTTGCTGCTGCTGCCTACGAGTAACTATAAAGGCATACATAAAAAATGCCAATTCGGCATCTTCTTCATCTCTTGGATGCATAGCTCGTTCCTCTTTAGATCTCTGGAGAGAATTAGGGGATGACCCATGCCTGAGACTCCTTTTTATACTCCAATCGTGCTCAAAACATGACAATCTTGATCAAATCAAGGCCATAAATTGTAGCAGAGCTTAACAGAACTTGATAACGTGAGGGATCTAAATAGAACGTGACAAAATGTGATAGCATATCGTGGTAATCGTAAGTGAACTTGAGAGAACGTGATGAAAGTCGTGGCAGATTTTGACCAGATCTTGTTGGTTTCGTAACAGAACGCTACAAGTAGTAACAAAACGTACTGAGAGCGTATGAAAGCGTAGCAATAAAAAATTGATGCAATAAATCGTGGAACTCCGCGCTTCTTTTAAATCGTGGACATCGTGGCTAAGTGTTAACGCAGCATTACTGTCAGGTCACTTAATTCAGCTGCAAGTTGCAGCTTCAAAGGTTATGAAACCGAGTTTTGAGACCTGCCTCAAAATACAACCTTACCATTGGTCAGTTTTAAAACTGTGCTTAAAAATCAACCAATCAGATGCTTTCGATATGGGATGTCTCCTAATCCAGTTTTATAACCTCAGACCCCCGGGTCAAATGGAACAGAACATAAATTATAGATTATACAGCACTCCTTCTCCTATGAAAAGTTACAAAACTTGAGATTTCTAAAAAATACAACAAGCATTTTCTCTTGCACCAAAATAAGTTCTTCACAGTCATGTAATTTTCGGTTTTCATACAGATTTGCTATATGGATAATCTGCAACATTAAGATGCCATCTTATATAAAATATTTGGCCTTCAGGTAGAATATACCATAATTAACTTTTTACCTGTAACAAATAAAGTAACCGTATGAAAGACAACCCTGTTGCTGAAAATTTCATTTATGTTACTGTAGATTTAGTCATTGTTGCGACTGTTTTATTCTACAATACAGATTTCCTCTGTTGTGACAGAACCCATTGTCTGGTAAAAATTTAAAAATTTGATATCTTATACACTAATATTTTGGCAAATAGTACTTTTGAACTTTTGAAACTGAAGCAGTGTAAATAATATCTTAACATTACAACTAAATAAAATACTAAACAGACCAGTAGTCTAAGGCATTAAGTGATAGGAATTATTCATAAAAGTCTGAAACTTACTGTGAATTATGCTAAAATTACTTTTTGTTGTATATATGTAAATCTTACACTGAGTTCCATGAAACTTGGCAGAGATATTGCATATACTACAACAAAACGCTGTGCAAAGTTTCAGCAGCAAAGAATCTTTATAAAAGAAGTTACGTCAATTTGAACTTTTAGAGGTTGAAAGTCTATTAGTATAAATCTATTATAAGACTAAAAAAATTTGATGAATAATTGGGACCTGATCTACAATACACAAAATCACAGCTGTTGTTTTCCACATTTCAATTTTTTTGGGGGTTGTTTTTAGTTCTTTATTTTTTCTTCAAAAAGAATTTGTTTCAGGAATAATGTCTGTCAAGATGCGAATTCCCTCTAGAACAGATTCTGGGACTTACATAAACTATCTGTAATTGATACATTAATAAGCATATTGTGATCAAGGTTTTACAACAGCCTGCAGTTTACATTCTCTTCATCATCTTAAATCTTTCAAAATATTTCATAAATTCGTTGCTGCCAAAAGATTCTAATTTTGAGTTGTACGCATTTATAATTACTTTGACATGACCCAGCTGGAGACTTGAACTTAAGAGACTGGAAATTACAAGACCATCACCCCTTGAACCACCCACCCTCCCCTTACCTCCCCCCCCCCCCCACCCACCACCTACCATGGATTTTTGCTGTTACCTCTAAATCTGCTGACTTCTTAAAAAGGACTTAATGTAATGCTTAACCCTTAGCCTGCTGGTGGCAAATGGTTCTGCCTTTGCGACCAGTGCAGACCAAGATCAGCCTGCACATCCGTGCAGTCTGATCATGGTCTACACTGTTCGCCATTCAGTCAGTATCTTTTTGCTAAACACCCCTTTTTACTGTTAATGGTATTGTCCAAATTGAAAGATGGACCAGTCCATTTTAGAAATTTAGCAGGCTAAGGGTTAATAAGGTGATGTACTTCTTCCTTTGCAACCATTAAACTGAAGGCCATAAATCAGGTCAAAACATGTAATGCAAATAAATAACATTCAACCCTACATATTACTATATTTTCTGGTAATTGATTTAGTCTCTAACACCCACTGTAGATCCTTCTACAAATAGCCAAGTCATTGATACAAATAGCGGTTTCAATACAGCGGCTATAATCTGTGGAGGTAATATCAATAACATATCAATACGAGTCATAAATGAATGGTCAGTCACAGTCAATGCAATTTTCTCACTGACCACAGATATTGACAAAAACGGTGACAAATTCTTAACAAAACGGAATGATTCATATACTATGCCCCAACGATAACTTGATATTTACAAACATGACTATAAATAGATTAAAATGGAACATAGGGTATTCAACATTTTACTAACATGTTACAATCTAAATATTTCGAGGTTTTGTACCAGTTAAGAATTAGCTCACTGGTAAAGCAAACAGTCCATGTTCAACAGATGTTTTGCCGTGTGGGTTCGAAACTCAGCATCAACATTTATTTTTTTAAATTTTTATTTCACTTTTGAATAAAAATTAAGATTCCTTCATGAGCTCTGTGACAACACGACAGAGGTATCTAAAGGCGAGATGGCAGATCGGAATAGTGTATTACATAACAAAGATGATATTATTAAATGCATGCACTAAGCCATGCAAATAATGAACATAATAATAGTTAGTGTCTTATATAAAGACATATATACAAATATAAGTATGCCAACGGGCAGAATGTCGAACCCACCAGTACCTTTGACCTCTAACTGTGACCTTGACCTTGGGACCTACTTTTTACGCATGACACTCCGTCTTATAATGGTAACTTTCATGCCAAGTTACATCAAAATCCTACCATGCATGAAGAAGAAATGCTCCGGACAAACTTTAATTTGACCTTTGAGATAGGAACATGGGGTTTGCGCATGACACGCCTTCTAATTGAGTTAAACATTAATGCAAAATATAAACAAGATTGGTCCATACATGTCAAAGTTATGGTCCGGTCAAAATCGTACGGGCGCACGCACATACACCGAAAGTGGCGTTCATCAAAGAAAGAAACAAAAATACGAAAACAAAAAGGAAAAATATCTAAAAAAACAACCCTCGTGAGGATTCGAACCCACAAAACGATCTGATCGCACCCAATTATTATCTGCATTTTACCCAACTGAGCTATGTTGCCATATACATAGTGGGTATTTGAAATGAAAGAAATACTAATATTTACTTGTCAAGTAATGTGCGAGCATTATGAATGGTTATTTCATCAGTTATCATGAATTAGACTCGTCCTCGTGTTTCGGCGGGAACCACGTTATCGCTGGGGATTAGTATATTTTTGATACGTTACACACATCGGTAGTCAACATTAAACATAAATAATTATCGCCAATCATAAAATAATGTTTTTCTTTCACTATCATCATTTTAGTACCAATGTTTATTGGAATAAACATCATTACTAAGTAATAAATGTTAATGACATAATGTCACTGTGCAAACATTCAACATCAAAAATAGTATACTTTTATTGGGAGTTTCATATTTTTTGTATAACTGTTTGTAGTTTTTTTCTGTCCTCTCAACCTATGAGTTTTTTTTGTTATAATGATTGCTATTTTTAATTATCTTTTCATTTTTTCTAGACAAGATTAAGAACACTTTCTCTCCTTTCTCAGAAGCTGAACTGTTTTTCAATCAAAATACAGCAAATAAATTTTAAAAAACTGAACCAACCACTGCACGGTTTTTGCTGAACCTAAAAAATTAACGGCCTGAAATCTTACAAAACAGTAACTATTTAAATTTTTTGTCTGTTAAATGTAATTGATATCAGGTAAGCACATTTAAATACCCTTAAATGGATCATTTTCAACTTTTTTCATGGTAAAATCATTGTCTCATTGTTATTGGTTCATTAAATGGGTGTATCAATTTTTTAATGAACAATCAGTTAGCTCAATCAGCTAGTCCCACTAAATTGGTTCAAATAAGTTCAACTGGGTGTGTTTTTCAGAGTTTTAATGGCTGTCTTAAATCAGGTTTTGTAGTCAAAATCCTCTCATTTTAAATTCAAATGAATGAAATTAGTGCAAGTGACTAATGCTGGCAAACATAAGAAATATAAACTCAGCAAAATCTGATACTGAAAAAGATATGGGTCGTCTCATGGATTTTTTTTTTTTTGAGAATGACTTTCGCTGTACTAAGTTAAAATTCAAAAGAAATACAGTAACTGTTGTGAGAGTGTATTTTTGCACTTTGCACATTATAACCAAATTGGAATAAACCTAATTTTATAAAATGAGTTCTGTTTTAACAATTAGTCATTCTTATGATATGGTAATTGTTATTATATGCATTTTTTTGCATGAAAAATGATATACTGAACATCTCTTGAACGAAATTATAAATCTATTACCTCCCTTTTATGTACTTTGGATGCCTGTAATACAGAGATTAGATTAAGTGGAAAAGTCTTTCTATGAGCATAAATTATCATTAAAATAGCTGTAGTACAAATGATTTGAATAGCTGGAGATTCAATGTAACTCCCTTCAATATGCTCACATTTAATATTAATATGTTTATCAATAAAGGGAGGTAATAACACAAATTTGTAACCATAACAAGGATATTTATTTTTTTTGGATAGAAATATAGCTCTGTAATATCAGCCAGTTGTGTTTTCTAACAACAAAATGTGTGAAAAAAATTGTAAAAACTTCTAACAAGGTGATCATTGTTCCCCTTCCCATCCGACACCTTAAAGCTGCTGCAGACATACCAACACCCTCTACAAATGAAGTGACAGTGGGATCCAGCTAACCTATAATCAAAATCTGATGTCAGAAAACAAATGCTATTGTTATACAAAGTAATAGTAGCTAATTCTGTGACAAACCCTAGGATTCTAAGAGGTATCTGTTAATAATGTAAACAATCAATATTAATTATGAAGAAAAATTCCGCAAGGGAAAACTTCCCAATTTCCGCTGACTTTTCTTTTCTAGTGTAATTGATTATCCAGGTTTTTATTATAATGCTATTATCAGTTACTGGCAATTCATTCTGGTCATAATACTGAGGATAACCTTTTCTTTGCTTTAAATATATGCTATAGAACAGTCAAAACTGGTTATAACATCTACAAAGTAACATTTTAGAAATAAGGACATATCTTATGCTATTGAATATATATATACACTGTGAAATCATTTTGTATTCTTATGCGGAATTTGTGGTTGCATCTATCCACAAAACTATATATCGAAACAAACAAATAAAAAGTCCGCTGAATTTGACTTTTCAAAATGTGAAATCCACAAGAAAGAGTCATTTTGGCCAAAACCATGGAACTTTATGTCCACGAAATTTAATGATATTGTTGTGCTTGGGCAGGCATACACATTAATGGCAGAGCTCGGGGAAATACCCGTTGTCTCCAAAAAGCCTTTCTTTTCTCAATCTTGCCCAGGTAGCACAAATTTAGTTGTTCAAGTGTGCAAAAACACTTTACAATTTTCAATTCTACAACACTGTCAAATGCATGAAAAATTGTAACATGCTTCAAGAAAATGTATCAATATAGGAACACATGCATAGTCATCAGAGAAACACACAACTGAGAAATGCATCAAGGAACAGAGAGTAACTGGTAACAAAGAAGAACTGGGAATAGAGTGGAACAACTGGGAAAGGAGTGTGCCTGGAAAATGGTGTGCATCTGGGAACAGAGTGGAACAACTGGAAAAGGAGTGTACCTGGGAATGGTGTGCATCTGGGAACAGAGTGGAACAACTGGAAAAGGAGTGTACCTGGAAAAATGGTGTGCATCTGGGAACAGAGTGGAACAACTGAAAAAGGAGTGTACTTGGGAATGGTGTGCATCTGGGAACAGAGTGGAACAACTGGAAAAGGAGTGTACCTGGAAAAATAGTGTGCATCTGGGAACAGAGTGGAACAACTGGAAAAGGAGTGTACTTGGGAATGGTGTGCATCTGGGAACAGAGTCAAACTGGAAAAGTAGTGTACCTGGAAAAATGGTGTGCATCTGGGAACACAGTGAAACAACTGGAAAAGGAGTGTACCTGGGAATGGTGTGCATCTGGGAACAGGGTCAAACTTGAAAAGAATTTATTTATTTGGGTTTTACGGCCCACTAACACAGTATAGGTTATATGGTGCCAAACAGGGCTACAAATTTTGGTTTCACATCTCATTTACATCGAAATAAAAACATGAGGTATGGAATCAAAATTTGCATACCTGCTGGAATCACAGAGTTACTGCAAAACCAAGTGTTAAGACCCTATTAGTCACCTTTTACGATCATGCAAGGGTAAGGCAGTGGTTCCAATTCTTTTCATACACAGATCGTCCCTGAACAAGGAGTGTACCTGGAAAAATGATGTGCTTCTGGGAACAGAGTGGAACAACTGGAAAAGGAGTGTACCTGGAAAAATGGTGTGCATCTGGGAACAGTGTGGAACAACTGGAAAAGGAGTGTACCTGGGAATGGTGTGCATCTGGGAACAGAGTGGAACAACTGGAAAAGGAGTGTACCTGGAAAAATGATGTGCTTCTGGGAACAGAGTGGAACAACTGGAAAAGGAGTGTACCTGGAAAAATGGTGTGCATCTGGGAATAGAGTGGAACAACTGGAAAAGGAGTGTACCTGGGAATGGTGTGCATCTGGGAACAGAGTGGAACAACTGGCAAAAAAGTGTACCTGGGAATGGTGCACATCTGGGAACAGAGTGGAGCAACTGGAAATGGAGTGTACCTAGGAATGGTGTGCATCTGGGAACAGAATGTAACTGAGAATGGAGTGTATTAAACCAGTGAAAGTATAACTGGTAAAATCTTGTTTTCAGGTCGGCTGTGTCTTCAATTTCCATGAAATTAAAAAACTACTGCCATGATAATTGCTACACTAAAAACAGACAAATATCCAATATCTGTCACTCTAAGAGAGGCTTCTTTCCAAATTTATCTTCATGATGACCTATATAAGGAAACTATAAACCTTAATTCCATCTAACATGAGATGTCTCGTAGACTAAATCTGTGTTATGGCTGTTTACATCAGATCAGCCAGACAAACAATCAAAACAGTGATTGATCTGTTTTCTTATGCATTATCTATAGCACTCATATGGTATGGTACAGATTTCTTCAAAATATCCATATCTTTCCAAAGAATTAAAACAGGCCCAGTATCCCTTATGTTTCTCCAAAAATATCTGTACCCTTTCAAATACTAAAACTAATATGGTAAATAAGTTTCTCCACAACAATCTGTATTTCAAGCATTTTAACACTCATATAGTATCATATACCATTACTTTTGGTCCAATATTTTCCATCTGAAAACACCCACCCTAAAATAAGACTGAACCAGTCAAAATTTCGGAAAAAGCATCTGAATGTTTTTTTAAAGCCATTATCTGAAGCTTTTCTGTGTATTTTTAATTCATTTTTATGCAAGGACTTGTAAAAACCAGTTTATAGCACAGTTTTATAAAGGTAAACAAACTTGCATGCGTCAATATTAGCCAATCAAATTTCACCTTATAATAGTAATAATGATCAATCATTCGCAAGTTCCATGCACAAAACTGACTGGTTCACAATTTAATGAAATGGTGGAGTATATCCTTTAAAGGAAAATAATTCTGGGCAGTATCGAGGTCTGTAGAAGACTTTCTATAGATCTGGGACCCTCTCATCAATTACTTACAGACTGAGACTGGTTGATTGGTTCCAATAAACTTGCTGGGTATAATTGGAACTAGAAATTCAAGTGTACTGATGCTTGTAAATGTCAATGTTCCTACTGGGGATCAAATGTATGAAACTGAATAGGTCTTATTGACTTCTGCACCATAAAATCACTCCAGAATATTCTTATCACTGACTGCATGGGAATATAGTGGTATATGTATGTTGCACAAGTTTTTTTTCTTGTTTTTATGATGGAAAATATATCTTTATGATCCTGTAAATATAATATATATCCCAGGCGAAATGATGACCACAATGACCATGGTCACCATGGTTTCTGATGGTTGACTATGTTTTAATGTGGTCAACCACCAAATACCATGGTGAAAACATGGTAAGGAGCATGGTCGGCCATGGTCAGATAAGATTGGCCAAATTGGTCAGACATGGTCAAAAAAGACGATCAACAGATTGAACATGGTTTACCGTGGTCAATTTTATTTTAACCACGGTTGACCATGGACTACCATGGTCATGTTAGTAATTGTCACACTAATCAAGTTTTACAATGCACCAAAGATGCCTGACTGCATTTTTGCTCCAAAAGTTTTCCTAGTTATAGAATAATTAATTTTCCTGCATTTATAGACAGATTCAAAGGTAAACTTTTATAGTCTGACTATAATTTGTTGTCATCTTAGCAATTTTATGACAAATAAATGTCTGACTTGCAAGAATTGATGGACTGCAACTGTCATGTATTTTCAAAACCCTTTCAAATTCAAATTTATACAGTTATTGACAGTCAATAATCACTACGGTCGACCATGGTCGTGGATCTTGGTATATTACTGATATGTCAAGTAAAAAAAAACTCACCTCTATAGGAAATACTATCTTTTTTATAACAAAAAACAATAATTCTCACGGCCTGAAAATGCTGTAAGCTGTTGTTTTTATGCCAGAATTGTAACCTCATGTCAGGTCAATGTTTTGTAAACATGAACTTTGCTCTGGACAGAAAAAAAAATGTATACAAACAATTACCTGTATATAATCAAGTGTACCAACTTAACTTTTTATAATACGAGTCAATTCAAATATAAAGGAGATATGAAATATGTTACATTTTTCAAGTATTTTGTAAAGAAGTTTTATATAGTTTTAAATAATGACAATATAATATGATGAAAACTATTTTCATTTTGCAAAAGAACTATAATTTTTGAAATGGTGACCAAAATTACTGTTTTTTTGCTGGGTTGAGTCACACCTACAATTTACGGTTATATGGCAACTTCTTCCCCACTTTTGACTGGTGGAAGAAGACCACAACGGGCACTACTTCATGGTAGGGTACATGGACTGAACCCCCGACCTTCCATATGCCAGCTAATTTCTACACACCAAATTGAAGTGAGGTTTTGAACCCAAATTTGGCAAGTGACTCGAAGTCTCCAAAAGCCGTATACCTCATGTTTTATATGCTTGTTTTCAATCACACTGTTATTTCATAAAGCTAGAACATACTTTATTTCCTTAATATGAAATTGTCCAAATAAAATAGATTTATTTATTTGGGTTTTACGGCACACCAACACAGTATAGGTTATATGGTGCCGAACAGGACTACAAATTTTGGTTTCACATCTCATCTACATCGAAATAAAAACATGAGGTATGAAATCAAAATTTGCATACCGGCTGGAATCACAGAGTTACAGCAAAACGAAGTGTTAAGACCCCATTAGTCGCCTCTTATGATCATGCAAGGGTAAGGCAGTGGTTCCAATTCTTTTCATACACAGATCATCCCAGAACCAATAGAAGAATGATTTTCAAAAGTTTCATTGCAATTACGAAAAATCTACAGAAAAAGAAACACCATCATTCGCATCATACAATGATTCACATCTACCAATCATTAAAAACTTTCACATTTAAGTGCTTCATACAATATAGGAAACATGTTATTCATTGTTCTCTCAGACAGAAATTAAATCACACCATATTGACTCATGTGTTTATCCAATCACGCCCTCCAGTCTCATTTAGTCACTTAGAATTGTACTTATTCATGAAGTCTTCTCCCATGGCCACACTAGAACCATAGTATTTTTCAATGTAACTTTATTATGCTGAAAATTTTTCTGAGAAGCCCAAAACATTTTTTGAAGTGTAACATATTATTCAAATTACTGAAAATGCTAACAAGAGCACCGCCTATGGATGCCATCGCTCGTCTGCAAGTGCTGGTCAGTACGTAAGAAAAATGTTATAGCTCAGAACTTTCTAAGTACAAAAAGGGCAATAATTCTGACAAAATGCAAGACAGAGTTATGGTTCTTGGCCTACATAGTCATCTAATGATGATAAACAGGTGTTCAAAGTTTCAAAGGCTGCTCTTATAGTTTTGAAGAAAAGTGGACTAAACAAAAAATTAACAAGAAATACTCAATTCTTTAAGTACAAAAAAGGTCATTATTTGACAAAGTGCAAATCAGAGTTATGGTTCTTGGTCCTACACAGCACATAATGATGATAAACAAGTGTACAAAGTTTCAAAGCTGTAGCTCTTATAGTTTTGAAGAAAAGGTGGACTTAAACAAAAAATTTAACCTTGAAACTCAAATTTTTTAAGTATAAAAAGGGCCACAATTTTGACAAAATGCAAATCAGAGTTATGGTTCTTGGCCTACTAAGTCTTCTAATGATGACAAACAAGTGTGCAAAGTTTCAAAGCTGTAGCTCTTATGGATTTTGAGAAAAGGCAGACCTAAACAGAAATTTTAACCAACGCCATTCACGACATTAACCTTGTAGATTTTTTTCAAAAATCAGACAAGTTAAAAATAACACAAATCTGTTTCAGTGTGAGATGAGACACATATGTCTAATTGAATTTAATAATCCCATTGTTTCACTAAGTCAGACAAATCCACTTGAAATCTGCATCCTTCTAGACATTGAAAACTTGACTAGTGTCTTTGATACAATTATTTTGGACATTAACTGTTACACATAGACACAAAAATCTCAAAATAGTATACTGCAGATTCAGTGCCAGTTTTCTAGCTAAAATTTTAGTTACATACTTTATAGTCTATTCTCTCTCTCTCTCTCTCTCTCCCTCATTCTCTCTTTCTGAGCAAGTTCACAGCAAGGGTAAACTCTGGTAACTTAACAGCTGAAATGAGTGCTTATCTAAAATTTCTGGCTATCTCGAAGACATTTTCAAGTCCTGTCCTGAAAACAGGTGCACAAAATATCATTTTAAGTTGAATATCGGTTATCCTGAGGCAAAATGCTGGATCCCTAGGAGTCTGAGATACTGAGATTCAACTGTACAGATCTAAACATACCTTCTCCACAGAAGAGCTGTACTCTACTAACTCTGCTTTCACACAGGGGTTTCTGGTTCCCGGTCTGTAATGCTCATTCAGAATGAGCAGTACTCATTGCCAGGGCCAACACTGTGATTTGTCAGTTACTTTATAGCTGAGATTAATTAGCCTGCCACTACCTACTTTCAGATGAACTCGAGTTTCCCTCTCTGATAATAATATACTGTTCCTTATAATCTGTTATTGACATAATTCCATAGTCTCTCTTAGATATAATAATTGTTTACTGTTCTAGGTAACATTTTCATTATATTCTAGGTAACAAGGCAGCTGCAATAAAACCTTGAAAACAATTACTGTATGGGTAAGAGGAAAATGTAAATTTCTACGTTCACCAGGACATGTCATTAGCCCTTACCATGCTGGACATGATTGATTCTGCCTTTGTGACCCGTGTAGATCATTGTCAGCCTGTACATCTGTGCAGTCTGATCATGATCTGCACTTTTCACTATTCAGCCAGTGTCTTTTTAGTAAGCACCCCTTTTAACAGTTAATGGTACTGTCCAAATTGGAAGATGGACAAGCTCATTACTGAAATTAATTTAGCAAAGTTAAGAGGTTAGTCAAAAACTGTAAGATTTCATGTACAATATCTAACATAATTTAGCAATGATAAACCATCTGGTATTTCCAGTGTCGCAATATTTACTTCACATACAAACTTGTTCGGCAGATTATAATCCATATTTGTATCGGATGACATTTTTTCAATTTTCTCCATATAAACAAGTTTACTTGTATGTTTACGCATTGCAAATTTTAAGTGCTGAATTACTAGGAAACAATGATGTGAGTGCTTGTCACTGACATTAATTTCTATCTCTTAATCTGATATATCAATGCTGTAATTTGTATACCATTCCTGGGTATACCCATGCTGACCCAAAGTATACTTGTAATGTTACAAACTTTTGTAAGGTTTCGATGGAGGCCTTGAAACAACCAAAATCTGAAAACAACACCAAATCTACGTACTAACAGTAGTGATTAACATAAAATTCCTAGAACCTACATTAAATAAGCTGCTTTTAGATAAACATGTGTTCCCCGAATCCTAATCAAAATGTAATTCGAAAAGACAAGCTCAGCCTTACAGGACTTCATCTTCGGACAGTTTAAGGCCTTTAAAACTCCCAATTTTCAATCTGAGCAGTTACAACACATTTGTTCGTTTTGAGATGTCATTGTCAATTAAGAGTTGGAAGATTTGTGTGAAATCAACGACAAAGGTAAATCAATAGTTTCCACAATAGTATACATATGCTTTATACAAAGGCATTATTTCAAAGGTAGAAACAATTTGTTGTCAAAGGTTCTTATACATACACGAAAAATGATTAAGTTTTTCCCTTTTACTTTGAAAATGTGACTTTAAACTGTACAATATCGGAAACAGTTTTCTCCCTTCGTAAATGAATGCATTTGTAAAGAAATAAAGTAAACTATTGCTAAAACTGTGTTCACTTGTTATCGAAATTTCACCACTCGCACGCTACTGCAAATGCATCAAAACAAACATGTGTAACTGTTCTTTGAAAATGGTGAGTTTTTAAAGGCGTTTAACTGTCCGGAAGTGTAGCCCCTTTAGGCAGCCCTTTTCCGGAATTCAATGTTTATATCAGTATACTGACACTTGTTTCGTAAAGTAATATACATGTTTTACATGCTGTTCAATTTTCATGTCAAACAACTCTTTCTTTCTATGATTTGGTGTTGTTTGATTTTTGTTTGTCAAGGCCTCCATCGAAACCTTAACGGTGAGGATGTATAATCATAAGTGTGTGTTCGGGTTGAGCAATTTTTTAAACAATTTTTCAGCCATATAAACGACGGTGTTTACTTGTAGCAGTTAGCGCATTGCCAAATTTTATAGTGCTGCCTTACTGGAATATCATGCTGTAGACACGTGACTTAGTACCCAAACCCAGACTGACCAGTCCTAATACTATCATCTTAATGCTGAGCGCCAAGCGAGGAAGCTGCTAGTACCGTATTGCATGAACTCACAACCTTCCAAACTCAAAGCAGGCGCTGTACCGCTAGGCTACCAAGGTGGCGATAATCATGTAAGTGTGTAAAACTTACCTCTGTAAGGGCATGCAGCTGTCCCTCATGAACACACACACCCATAAATCTGAAAATTCAAAACAAAATCTACGTTACCTTAACATACACTTTTCCCCTAGAACCTAATATTGAATTAAGAGCTGCTTTTGAGATAAATGCATGTTTCCCACAACTGCCTAATCATCTGAATAGTAGTATATCAGACAACCATGCACCAAGACCTCAACTGCCTTATCAGACTTTCAGTGCTTTGACTATAAAGAACAAGTTTCAAGGGCCATAATTCCGAACTGCCTGGGCCAATTTTGGTTAGTTATCAATCTTGGCTGAGGAGTTATTGGCAAACACATTTTGTTCAAGTTTGGTGAAGATCGGATCAAAAATGTTCAACTTAAGAGTGCGGAAAAGATTTGTGTCAGACAGACACACAGACAGGAGTAAATCAATATGTCTCCCACACCACTGTAAGTACAAATAAGGACTTTATACAAGGCACTATTTCACAAGTTTACAGAATCACTGGCTGCATGGTCACAATGTGTTTTATTACAGGACACAAAAAATGAATTTCAAAGTTTTTTTCTCTAAATCTTTTACTTTAGCCAAGCAAACCTGTGTTGAACTTTAAACTGGTCAATAGCTCAAACTATGAACCTGCAACTTATATTAGGAGTTATAATTTGACAAGCTATTTACTAAAGGCTAGAATACACTAATAACAAGAATGAAACAAAATCAAGAACAGTTTAAGCCAGCAGTATATTTTTCAGCAGTTGATCAAGTAACTTTAGACAGAATGAAGCCCTTTTTTATACCAAATATGACAGATTTTATGTAAAATTATTACTATTTTACAGTTATCTGATATTTAATAATGTATACCTTATATGCATAGGCTGATGATACAAAAAATGAACATCTTCAAACAAGATGATATATTCTGTCAGCTGTGATGAAAAACATTTGCTAATTCTGAAACTTTGCATGCAGACTATTTTTTTTTTCACCTTGAACGAACTGATTTATTCTTTGAAGTCAAATAATAATTTCTTCATTCATAAAGTACGGCTCGTTGCTTTTTCGCAATTAATGTGACAAAATTATTTCGTAATAGCTACCGTGAAATTAAAGCAGGTCATAAGTACGAACAAAGTGAACCTTTTTATCTGCCCATCAGTTTAGGTTTTTAATGTATATTTATTATCATTTTTAGTACCATATAGATGTTAAATTGTCCATAATGAAAATAAACTTTAAACTTAATGTCCCGAAAATGAAAAGAAAACCGCTTTATCATCATCCATATTAATGCAAACATGGCGAAACATAAATCTAGGTACCAATTTCATTCATCTTTTTGATTCTCAAAACATTTTCTCTTCGCAACGTACATCAGCTATACATTACTTCATTAACTTAATTTGTTTTAAAACACATAAAAACAGTTTAGGAGTTCGTCAAGTTTGACTGTTTAGGTCCAGCTTTAATAGTGAATGTAGATGCTCACTTGTCCACAAAGGTGTTATTTTGGTCATAGGAACACAATGTGGGTAGAACCATAAGCTTTCCTCAAGCCAGATGGTGGTTACAGTCATATATTTGATTCCAGGTAGATGTATGTAAATGAGCTTGTGGTTTTAAAAGGATCTACAATTTGTAGTCAATCATAATTGAATAAATAGGTCAATTATTCTAAAAGTACATCAAATACTATATGAACATACAACATCTTTCTTGACATCACCAAGCCCTTTGGCAATTAATGTTATCAAATCATATAAAATTATTTTACGTTTCACAACATTTTTTTTCTGTATTCAACGTTGTACTTTAACTTAGTGAAAATACTGATAATTATAATTACATGTATCTACAGATATTAAGAATTATATTTAGAATTATAATAACAAAATATGATGTCCATTTTACAAAATTACATTTAATATTTTTACACCTTTTCAACAAATTTTAAATCAATAAAATCGTAAAAAATGTAATTCGCATTTGGAAAAAAAAAGACTGAAAATGTCTACATTATAATAAAATATTAAGTACAAAATTATGATGAGAAACCTCTTAAAAATGTGCACAGTAGATAAAATATCCATGTTGACAGGAAAAGCTACTGATAAATGCCCGACTTAAAAGAACTAGTCAAGTCATCACTTGAGATAGGGCCTATTTGAAAGATAGAAACTATTTTAATGATCAAGAATACTTTCTGTTCTTTATACTGCTAAATATCGGAAAAATAATTTAAAATTTTACTACTATCTGATGAATTCTCCTGTCAAATGCCTGTGACCATGACCTTGGAGGTACAGACTTGACTTTTGCATATGTGTGACCATGTCCTAGGACATGTTGGAGGAATAAGCTTGACTCTTGCATATGTGTGACCATGACCTTGGATCCATAGACTTGACTTTGCATATATATGTGTGACTATGACCTTGGAGGTATAAGCTTGACACTTGCATATGTGTGATTATTACCTTGGAAGTATAGACCTGACTCTTGCATACGTATGACCATGACCTTGGAGGTACAGACCACACTCTTGCATACAAACACTGTAAAATTTCATTGGAACCCCTTTAATAGAAATATGTACTGCTGAAACTATATTTAAATTTTGACACTGATTTCACCAGTACAAGAGACCAGTCTAAAATGCAATCTTGCTATTGGTCAATTTCAAAAGTGGGCTGACAGAATCGACCAATCAGTTACTAGAATAATGAGACTAGTGAGCTAATTCAGCTTAATGACCATAGTCTCCGGCCCAAATATAAATTCACACCAAGGTATCTGTTACAATTTCATCATGTGTCTTTAGATTTGTTTTCAGAAATGCACAACTTCTAAGGAAGGAAGCAGAACTTGCACAGCTGAAGGAGCACAAAAATTTTCTGTGACAGAATGAGCGCATACTGTAAAATCATTTAATTCCGTGGGCATGAAATTTCGTGGTTTAGGTCAGAATGGCAAATTCGTGGGGATATGCATTCGTGGATTACAACTTTTGAACATAAAATGAATGGGAATTCCACTTATTCGTTGGGATTAAATTTCGTGGATTGACTCAACCACGAAATCCACGAAAATTAATGCCCCACGATTATTAATGATTTCACAGTACTTCTTGGTGCAAGCTTAATGAAAAAAATTATTTCTAACTTATAAATGATAAATATTTGTTCTTTGGACTGAGTAAAAATTGTAAAAAAAAACATAAATGAACTTTTTAATGCAACAACATAAATTTAAATCATAAAGATGAAGAGTATGCATATAGTGCAAAATATTACTGTTTGAGGTTCCATTGTAACTTAAGGGAAAGGAGTAACTTATACGATGTTGTAAGAATAGATGCAGACAGGTAAATATCCACACAAATTCTTGGCAGTTAATACTGGTACAACCTTGTCAACATGTTTTCTTCTCCATTTCTGTCAAATGATATACCATTTAATGTCGAAATGAGGAATATATGAATGAAAACACAAATCTTCCTTAATACAACATGTTATTATGAGTGGACAAGAACATGTCAGATTAAAAGATTACAATGAAAAAGCTTTCAGAAATGTAGTTCAAAAAGTTAAACAAGCAGGAAGAATTATTTACAGTCAAGTAAATAAACCGTTTACAAGTTGAAACTGTAATTTTTGTAAACCAACTAAACATTTTGGCAAAAACAGCAAAATATTTATAAAATCTTTCTCTGGTCAAAAGCAATTTGTGCAAACATATTATATTTTCCTGATTTATTAAGGGTCTTAAATGTAGACACTGTCAGATCAGAAGCTTATGTACAAATTTCCAATGATTGGACAAAAAAATCTTGCAGAATATAGAATAAAAGCAGTCTGAAAGACAACTGTAATCTTTACCATGCACTTCATTTGCAAAGTATATAAATAGAAATCACTATGGTCAAGGCAAGTATAATTTATGAACAACAAAGGGTGTGAACACAAGACAACAATATAATGCTGACCTTGAACCATCACTACTTAAGTGGTTTTCTGCAAGTTGTCTCAAGGGTTATAGCTATTACGCATTTATTCATCTGTATATGAGCCGTGCCATGAGAAAACCAATATAGAGCATTTGCGACCAGCATGGATCCAGACCAGCCTGCGCATCCGCACAGTCTGGTCAGGATCCATGCTGTTCGTTAACAGTTTCTCTAATTGCAATAGGCTTTGAAAGCGAACAGCATGGATCCTGACCAGACTGCGCAGATCCATGCTGGTCGCAAACGCACTATATTGGTTTTCTCATGACGTGGCTCATATGATGATTCACCGGAATAAGGGAGGTGGGGTGGGGGGAAGTATAATATACCAGAAATGGAGAATAGCAAGAACAATGTTTCGCAATGACAGCGACAGATTCAAGATCAAGATCACACTTGACTGTCAAAGGTTATGAAAACAGTATCTTATTTTCCCTGCATCAAAGCATGGTCTGAGTGTATAAATCACCTTTAGTGACAGCTCTTCTTGAGTCTTTTAAGCCATTTTTTGCAAGGGGCGCCAAACTATCTTACCTCAGAATATTCTTATGTGACAGTCTATTCATTAGCTGTAACTCTCTCAGAACGTTGGGTTTGTTGTCTTGTATCTTGTTCATCTTCAAAACCTGAACTGCACCAGTGGCTCTGTGAGTAACCTGAAATTCCCAGAGAGAGAACATATGAAGAGCAGATACTACCTTTGCAGACTATAACCAAAGAGCTATAAAATAAATAGATTGGCAACTTGAAAGGCATATAGAGCAAATCTCGCCAACCTCCCGTGACAAAAAAAAGAGATCTCGTTACCGGAAGTGGCGCTTTCTCCACGCGCCATTTTGTATGCGAAAGCAATTATTCATCGGTAAAATAATTATCACCGTATGACCACACTTCTTTCGATGGCAAAAAAAACCCTGTACTTCGTGTCTTAAGACCATTTCTCATTAAACTAATTTTGTTTTAGAAGCTAACATGTATTTTAAATGTAGTTTCAAAGGTACAAATTGTAACTGCATGCTCGCCGATGTTTGTTTTTAGTAAGGTAACGCCGAATCACGCTCTGACACGAGCTCACGCGAGATTACAGCCAGTTGCCATTCTGTGTATTTTATACTTCTTTGCTATAACCAAACAAAGCTGCCCATACAAAATTTCAATTTGCTTATTTATTTTTAAATTGATGATTTTGAGAACAGCACTCTTTCTATTAAAATCAAAGGGACTAGTTCTGGATATACAAGTATCCTTTCAAATCTGGCCAAAACCATTTTGTAGTTTTGTTTTTCAGGCACTTTGTTTTCTTTTTGTTGGGTTTAACGTCACACGACACAATTAAGTCATAATGCTACTTTCCATTTTTTGATGGTTGAGGAAGACCCCAGGTGCCCCACAGTGCAATAATGCAGGTCGGCAACCTGGGTATAAGAACCACCAACCTTCTGTAGGCCAGCTGGACGGCCTCCTCACATGAAGTATTCAAGGCTCCATGCAAGGCTAAGAACCCACGTTGGTGAAGGGCAAGTTATTATAAGTCAGCAACTTTAACCACTCAGCCACAGTGGCCCCATTTCAGGAACTACAGACCATGGTAAAAATATAAAATTTGTTCATTTTTACCTAATTTTCTAAGCTTCAAAAGTTTTTCAATGTTACTGACAGCTGCTACAATGAAGAATAAGTCAGAGACACAAAACGCAACGTAATATCTTTTTTGGCACAGTCATTCTTTTAAAAAAAGTATCGATTCTTTCAGAAGAACTTATACAAGCTCTGTGTCTGAAAATCTAACCATAAAATTCACTTAAAATAACTACTGAATGTGGCAAATGTTATAACAGAGGGGAGCAAGAACCTTGTCATCTTACACTACCTACTCTATTTGGTTCATAAGCTGACATATTCAAGCTAAGCTAAACCAAACATTAGGCATGCAGATATAGACAGAGATGATTATTTTAGAACAATACATCAAAGATATCAATGAATTATCGATGATCTGCAGGCCGGGTGGGCCATAACTAAGCAAACAAACTCTAACATCTCATATTGGATATATCCCGAAAGTACACAAATACAGGAGTTAAAGAAATACTTAAATACCACATCAAAAGTGCCAGAAGTTAATTGGTTTTATAGTTAACTGTCTACAAATCATGGCATGATGAAATAAGCATTTTTTTGGTGACTGTTTTGTCCTTTTAATACTTATTCTAATTTCAACTTTGGGGCCTCTAAAATTTTTAATGCCAAGTTTGTCAAACTGACTGGTTTAATGACATTAATTTTTGCAACAGACTTTCAGTTTTTATGAGAGCAGTCATTTATTATGGATCCTGATTCCAATTGCAAGTTCTATTAAACTAACTCTTTTGTAAATAATTAACAACTTTCAATGCATGAATCATGTTTAATAACTTCTTTCATATGATTAATTGGACTTCATCACTATGTTCCATATACTGATTCTGCAGCTGCTGTGAAGGCTAAAGTCCTAGACAATTTTACAAAGAATATGATCCAGATTTAATCAAAATTGATCCAAATCAATTTCATTGTCAGCAAGATTATCTAGGATATTTTATAAAGTATATCAATCAATATATTGGTATTTTATTGCTTGTGAACTTAATATAAACCACTTAAGACAAAGCTGTATTTGATTTTCATGATTTACTTTCTTTAAATGCCATGATTGTACCAATCCCACTGTCCCATTAACCCATTTTAGTGTTAATAACTGTGGCCAGAAGTGAAGCTTTGCGCCGCATTGAGAGCTGTCTGACTGAAATTGTCTCGTGGATGAATTCCAACATGCTGAAGCTCAATGCTGACAAAACTGAGGTAATGCTATTGACATCAAAGCGTAACTCCAAGTACATTGATGACGTTTCTGTGAAGGTCGGTGATTCTGTGATAAAATCCACGAAATGTGTTAGGAATCTTGGAGCAGTATTTGACAGCGGTATGGATATGGAACAACAAGTCAACTCGGTGTGCCGGGCTGGATATGCACAACTTCGCAGAATAGGTCACATCAGACGGTATCTTACCAGTGATGCCACAAAAACCCTTATAAACAGCCTGGTTACTTCACGGTTAGACTACTGTAATGCCTTGTTAAGTGGTATACCAAACAGCACACTTAACAAGTTGCAACATGTCCAGAACACTGCAGCTCGCGTAATCACTAAGACGCCCCGTCGCAATCATATAACACCGGTTCTGAAGGAGCTTCACTGGTTGCCAGTGAAATACAGGGTGCAGTACAAGGTTCTGACCCACACCTTTAAGGCGTTACACAATCAGTCCCCTGCCTATATTAGGGATATGCTAGAAGTGTATAAACCGGTCAGGACCCTAAGATCGCAAGACACGCTGTCACTGGTTATGCCAAAATCTAATACCATGATGTATGGCAATCGCAGCTTTTCGTGCACTGCTCCAAAGCTTTGGAACTCTCTTCCTGTCAAAATCAGGGAAGCTGACACGCTAGCTGCTTTCAAAAGCCTGCTCAAAACCCACTTTTTTGTACAATATTTTGTTAACTGACCGATACATTTATTTTTTTTATCCTGTTTTTTTTTTTTAAATTATACTTGTTTTCATTCATGATTTTTGTTAATGTGGAATGCATTATCTTTGTATACGTATTTGTTTGTATTTTTGCAATTTATTCTGTAAAGCACTTTTGAACGTGTACAAGTGCATGAAAAGAGTGCTATATAAATGTGGTATAATAATAATAATAAATAATAATAATAATAATGACTCTCCACATTTGGAGGTGCACTTTGTATGTACTGAGAGTTTTTTATTTTCGTACTTCAAAGCAAATCTTGAAATATCCTCACGGGGACAGCTGCTTTGTAGTGAGTGACCAGGAGTGTGAAGTACTTTACTATATATCTTGGTCAATAGGCAGTATCTACTTTACTTATCTTGGTCAATAGGCAGTAGGTAAACTGAGATGGTGATTATGTGTGTTGAGGAGGTATGTCACATTGAGGTCAATACTTTAAAACTGAATGTTATTGTCAAAAGCAATATATTTGTATGCAGCAAATTTTGCTTTATCATCTTCACACTATAATGATTATGTTACAATGATGCCACCTCCTATAAACAGTATATTCAAATTGTCATTCCAAAATGATGCATGTTGAAGTTTACAGCTAAAGTTTTCTTTCTGACATTAGTATTACTGGACTGACTTTGATATTAAGTAAGCACATGTTGTATACATCACTGTTCGGGTAGCAGTATGTAGGTTCTAATGTGAGCAGACAGTCCAAACAATTTTATTTATTTTGTTAGGTTTAACGTTGCACCTACACAATTATAGGTCATATGGCGACTTTCCAGCTTTGATCCAGGTGCCCCTCTGTGCATTATTTCATCATGAGCGGGCACCTGGGCAGAACCTGACCGACCTTCTGTAAGCCAGCTGGATGGCTTCCTCACATGAAGAATTCAACGAGTCAATACAAAGTCTCTCCTCTAACCATAGTAATATTATAGCCCATGGTTCCAATATCTATTTATAGCACAAACTTGGCAGACCCTAAGAGCAAGTATATGGGTCTATAAGACAAAAACATTTGGTCAGTTTAAATTAAACCAAATTCAATCATTTAATTACCTCTAACTTTCCTTGAAATATGTAATATATAGCTAATATAACCTCAATACATAACTAAGTAAATAAATTAGGACATAAGCACTATGACAGGATATTAATGACATATTTTATACCAGTTTCCGTTATGTTTTTTCTCCATCCTTCTATGTTCAGTATCATTTTTCTTTGTCATATTCATTTGTAAAACACGGGGACTTTTGACCTCAACAATTTAACTCTCTTGTTAATATAAATGTTTTCCTCTTGCTCCAGTTCAAACCATCTGTCTAATGAAAAGACACATAGTTTTTGATACACACCACTTTCCACCAATGAGTAGGGATGTTTACCGGATTTTAGGTCAAACAGACAGACTTCTTGTCATATCATTTTCCACCGTTACCAGTGGAGAGAGACCACAGAAACTGTTGCTCCTTTGAGCATTACTCTAAGCATTAAACTGGATACCTGGCCGGTGGGTATAGAACTACTGACCTTCTGCAAGCCAGCTGGAAACACAGTGATCCCAACTAAGGATTTCAACCCCGCTCACATTCAAGTTAAAGAAAAAGATCTTGACCAGTTGGGCAAGGATGCCCAAGGAATATAATAAAATAAAATAACACCTTCTATGATGATCTAACGTTAAAGTTTAGAACAGAACTGTTGTTTGATCAAAACCTGGTTTCAATCTGGTAACCACATTTAAAATGAGACTGGCAAGTCAATATAGAAGTTTAGTGAGATACCTTAAAGATATCCAATGGCTACCTTTCACTTAAATATTTTGTATTTAGATATTTACCTAAAATGTTGAAAATCTTCATCAAATATATATTTAAGTCACTAAATATCTAAATTAATAGACTATCATTATTATTAGTGTATGTAACAGTCTATTGTTTAAAAGAAGTTCCAATTTTTTTGTTGTAGTACACACTTAAAATGTGTTCTGAGCTGTACCTGTAATATTTGTTCTTGTTTTCAAATATGAATTCTGGGTCTAGTATATACCTTTAAAACAGCAATATCAGTAAAAATTATGGTAACATTTATTTTCAGTCATCATTTTAACTGATTTTATTTTTTTTTTATAGAAATTGTCAATTCCTTCAAGCACATCATCTAGAGCTTGATGTATGAAGTATGATAAATTCTAAATTTTGTATAATTCAAATAGAGGGCTAAGAGCGAAACTAGTCTAAGTGTATATAAAAATAGAAGCAGATAGACTAGTTTTGCTCTGAGCCCTCGAAATTCAAACTACATTTTACGATTTCTCCTCCAATAATTTTAAACTGGCTCAATCTACCATGTAATATCATTCATAAAATGGAAGTTAGCAGTCTATAAGAAGCTCCGGACCATAAATTTTGCTTTTTAGGAGAACATGATTATTTATTATGTAGCTATCATTGCAGTAATGGGGGAGAAACGATGATTAAGTAGCCACAAAAAATAGAAAAGTAACTAGATATCTATATCCGAATGATAAATTTTTTGGCTTTGGCACATATCCTTACATTTAAACGAATACAATAGCTGCATTTAATGCGAGGTTTTTGAATATTTATGGCCTAAAAAATAAGTTGCATTCATTTATGAAACATTGCAGTAGGTATGTTAGAGGCTGAGACATAATGTTAATTTTCCAAAAAAGTAGAAAATTTGATGGAAAAATGTTTTGCAGTTGAGTGCATTGGCCGTCCATATCAAGTGAATTTCAACAAAAACGTACCCAGAATCAATAGGGGAAAAAACTGCTTTTTTGACAAAAACTTATTTTATTTGGCCTTTTATCAAGAAAAGATCTATTCTTGAGAATAAGTGGGTTTTTGACTGCCTGTAAACGACTTAGCTTTGATGAAGTATACACACATGAACTGTGTTAAAATAATCAACAATGCAAAAAAAAGCAAAGACATTATACCAGGTCCTGTATAGTGTTGAAAATAATTCTGCTTCATCAACTCAATTTCTGAATTAAAGTAAACGAAATCTGATACAGCTGGAACTATTTTAAGCTAAAATCACACTGCCCAGGGTGGGCTTGCGGATGAGTTCCGGATAGCATCCGTATAGCTCCTAACTCAATCGTATGTCATCCCGTGTATCCGTTCAGAAATCGGGGACATCCAGGGGCAAGGGTGCGAAGTTTTGAACATGCTCAAAATTTTGCCACGAATATATCTGTAAGGAATCCAGTAATAAATCCGTAAAAGTTCTGAAAAGATCATAACAGATTTTAAAAGATCGTAATGTTCAGTTCGGGAGACAATCACTGTGGCTATTTTGGTTTTATTCCGGTTCTAATAAGGTTAATTAAGGTTCAGTGTTACGATTGCAAGGCCGCGATTGCATTAGAGATTTATAATGGTAACAAATTTGCAAAACGCATTTTTTTTCTTACACATCCGGAGCAATCCAGGAATGGGAATCTTTCATTCGAAAGCCCATCCGGAGCAGTGTGATTCTAGCTTTACAAATTGTTTAAATATAATTATGTAAACAGCTGCAGATGAACTCTGAAATGTATTTAAATATTCTTCTACCTTCTGTTGCTACTTTAACTGAACCAAGCAAGCAGCTGGAAATACTATTGCAGATTTTAATTGCATAATTATCTGCAATAAATTGAATATCTGTATAATTCAAAGCCTACAATAATCTTACATTCTAACAAAAGCTACTATCATTGTGCATATGTTGTAAATACCAGTCACTGTCTTAGTTTTCGCACTTTGCTTGGATGTGGGGAGGGGAGGGGTGGGGGGTCACTCGATTGTAGCCAGCTGGATGGCTTCCTCACATGAAGAATTCAATGCCGAAATCAGGACCAGTCTTAAAAAATCACAGGCCTGTAAATAAGTGACAAATATTTTTGTATCCCCATTAACAAAGTAAATGCAACAATCTTTTAAAAGGTTGCCACACATATCAACCTTTTAAAAGCATCTTTTTTTCTGGCAAAAATTTAATATTTTACAATGTTTTTGCCATGATAAATTTCATACAATACAAGATGCGCAATACCTACATCAACGTTATAAATTGTGCTTTATTCAAATAAATGCGTATCAAATTATCACACAGCTGCCATTACATGCATGTCAATAAATTTTTGCACACAGCTAAATACTTGCTTTTTAGCTTGACTATTTGAAGAATAGGCAAAGCTATTGCACCCCATTTGTTGGCGTCCCATTTGGTTTAGTTTTGTTACATAATGTAAGCTGGTGTCTCAGTATCCACTAATGAGAATGAATTGAAACTTCACACTCCTGTTTACTGGGATGATCTGGCATATAGTGAGCACACTTCATGACTCTTCTTTTGGATATTTACGAAGTTGTGCCCCACTTTTTCGAATATTTTGGTACAGTTTTTACGCTAAGTTGGTATCTCAGTATCTATTGATAGGAATGAATTGAAACTTCACACATGTGTTCACTATGATGACCTAACATAGAAAGCACAGGTTAAATAACTCTTTTTTGCATTTTTACGAAGTATTATATTATGCCCCTTTATCAACTTAGCAATATTAGGCTGTTTCGTATAAGCTACATGTAGCATCTTAGTAACCACTTGTGGGAATGGACTGAAATTGAACACACTCAGTGTGACATTAAAGTTTAAGATAAACAAACTTTGAATATTGACATTCATCTCAAGGCATATATGTCTGAAAAGATGGTTATATCAGTCATCAAAACCAATCTGTAGAGACCATGAATTGAGATACCCAATTTATCCTCATTTTGAATGCAGCATATTTGTATCATTGATGCATAGTTTTTAACATCAAAATAACAGACAACAAGAGGGCCATGATGGCCCTATATCGCTCACCTGTTATCATTGCACTTGAGGACAAGAAGGTCCTCAGAAAAAATATCTAAGTCCAAAGGACAGGAACAACAAAGCGAAGAAATTTAACTAAAAAGAAAAAAAAAATTCTTACAAGGTATAGATATGTCAAAATACACCTAAAAATTGGAGGTACCATCCATGTTGTACCACAGAAAAGTGGTCTCGTGTTTTCCCTACGGCCAATTTACTAAAATAAGCTATTTATAGTAACGTAAAAGGGAAGTAATTAAAAAAAATATATATTGTAAGTGAACAAAAGAAGGATCTGTCAAATAAATCTGTTGACAAAAAAAAATTTCAGATCAGTATCTTCATTAGTTATGGAGATATACCCATTTTAATTTGAAATAAAGGGAGGTAATTTGACATAAAATCAGTTCATAGTTATCTACCCTGATTGTCTCAGTCCAACTAATAACAATGATGAAATTTCAAATAAGTCCTATAAGTACTTACTGATATAAATCCATTTTGATTACAATCAGGGGAGGTAATCAGATATAAAATAACTCTGGAACCTACGATTGCATCTGATTTGTCATGGAATCCAAGATTTATTGTTGTTGAAGATATTTTGGAAGTTTGTTTCAAATAAAACCATAAATGAAGTCTCTATATGGCTGCAAAAGCCAAAATAGCCAATTTTGGACCTTTAAGGGGCCATCACTCTGGAACCCATGATGGAATCTGGCCAGCTGAAGAAAGGAAGCAAGATTTTGTGGTGATACAAGTTGTGTGCAACTTTGGTTAAAATCAAATCATAAATGAAGCTGCTATTGTGCAGACAAGGTCAAAATAGCTAATTCTGGCCCTTTCAGGGGCCATAACTCTGGAACCCATAATGGAATCTCGCCAGTTCAAGAAAGGAACCAAGATCTTATGGTGATACAAGTTGAGTGCAAGTCTGGTTAAAATAAAATTATAAATGAAGCTGCTATTGTGCAGACAAGGTCAAAATAGCTAATTCTGGCCTTTTCAGGGGCCATAACTCTGGAACCCATAATGGAATTTGGCCAGTTCAAGAAAGGAACCAAGATCTTTTGGTGATACAAGTTGTGTGCCAGTTTGGTAAAAATCAAATCATAAATAAAGCTGCTATTGTGCAGACAAGGTCAAAATAGCTAATTTTGGCCCTTTCAGGGGCCATAACTCTGGAACCCATAATGGGATCTGGCCAGTTCAAGAAAGGAACCGTGATCTTATGGTGATACAAGTTGTGTGCAGGTTTGGTTAAAATAAAGTCATAAATGAAACCACTATCGTGCAGACAAGAAATTGTTGACGGACGCACGGACGCACAGACTGACGACGGACGACGGACAAAGGGTGATCACAAAAGCTCACCTTGTCACTATGTGACAGGTGAGCTAAAAAAAATTACAAGCTACAGATATGTCAAAATACACCTAAAAATTGGAGGTACCATCCATGTTGTACCACAGAATAGTGGTCTCGGTTTTTCCCTACGGCCAATAATAAAAAACTTACTAAATAAGCTATTTATAGTAACATAAAAGGGAAGTAATTAAAAAAAAAATATTGTAAGTGAACAAAAGAAGGATCTGCCAAATGAAAACAAGAGCACTGCAATGCAATGCAAATGCAGAGCAATATACAAACAAAACAAAGTCATATGACCTTTGACCCCTAAGTGTGACCTTGACCTTGAAGTGAGCCATCCAAAACATGCGCTCTGCATGTCGTTTCAATGAGGTGAACATTTGTGTCAGGTTCCTTTGAAATCCTTCAAGGGGTTCAAGAGTAACAGAGTAGAAGGGAAATTGCTAACCAACAAACAGACAGACAGACACCGAGGTGATAACATAATACATCCCTTCGGGCATATAAAAAGGAATTGAGATCTTATGGTGATACAAGTTGTGTGCAAGTTTGGTTAAAATCGAATCATAAATGAAGCTGCTATTGTGCAGACAAGGTCAAAATAGCTAATTTTGGCCCTTTCAGGGGCCATAACTCTGGAACCCATTATGAGATCTGGCCGGTTCAACTAAGGAATCAAGATCTTATGGTGACACAAGTTTTGTGCAAGTTTGATTAAATTCAAATCATAAATGAAGCTGCTATTGTGCAGACAAGGTCAAAATAGCTAATTCTGGCCCTTTCAGGGGCCATAACTCTGGAACCCATAAAGGAATCTCGCCAGTTCAAGAAAGGAACCAAGATCTTATGGTGATACAAGTTGTGTGCAAGTTTGGTTAAAATCAAATCATAAATGAAGCTGCTATTGTGCAGACAAGGTCAAAATAGCTAATTCTGGCCCTTTCAGGGGCCATAACTCTGGAACCCATAAAGAAACCTCGCCGGTTCAAGAAAAGAACCAAGTTCTTATGGTGATACAAGTTGTGTGCCAGTTTGGTAAAAATCAAATCATAAATAAAGCTGCTATTGTGCAGACAAGGTCAAAATAGCTAATTTTGGCCCTTTCAGGGGCCATAACTCTGGAACCCATAATGGGATCTGGCCAGTTCAAGAAAGGAACCGAGATCTTATGGTGATACAAGTTGTGTGCAAGTTTGGTTAAAATAAGATCATAAATGAAACCACTATCGTGCAGACAAGAAATTGTTGACGGACGCACGGACGCACGGACGGACGGACGCACAGACGACGGACGACGGACGAAGGGCGATCACAAAAGCTCACCCTGTCACTATGTGGCAGGTGAGCTAAAAATGTGTAAAAATCTGATCATAAAAAATCAATAAACAATATCAGATAACCCGGATATCTCTCATCGATCAAGTTTAATATGACATGCTGGACATAATATGATAATCAACCAATCAATGACAGGCCCTTAAGGAGATTCCTGACCCTAGGTCACTGACCAAAATATACGACAAAACTTAAGAAACGATTTTGTCACACGCAACCTCAGACAGATCACTGCATTAATTACTATTGCATGATGACGATCTACTTACAATTAATATATGCATGATGCCTGCTGTCAATGTAGAGTATTTTTTGTTTACCATTTTTTTTTCCGTATCATTTTTAGGATGTAAACACCTGCACATATACCAATAAGTAAATACACACTGTAAAATTAAAAGGAAGTGAAAATGTTTACAACCTTTTTCTCCACAACTGTTAATTCATAATAAATTAATAATATATATATATCTAAGCATTAATTTATATAAATGGCAGAAAAAAATGACATGCACTTTATGCTTATTTTATATATGTAAACGTTACAAGTTTCCAAGATAACAGTATAAAAAGTAAGACAGACATAACTTGATAAAATATGTGAAAGATGGAGAACTGAACAAAAAATTTGGTCAATATATTCATGAATGAATGTAACTGAATTGATAGATAAAACATCTGGCATATTGTCAATTAAATTTTAATGATATACATTTAATGAGACTGATTGAATCTTTTATGTCACTAAAAATACCTCTGACAGCTATACTGAATAAGTCACTTCTAAAATTAAACCAATATTTTATTAAAAATTTGAACAAACTTTTGATTCGTATGACACCCAGTCATGTTTTGTATTCTTTACACCATTGCATTGCCTATAAAGAACTATATTAAGCACTTTTCACTAAGTTTTTAGAAACTGTCTTTCCTGATACAGAACTGATGTGCAGTTATATTGGTGCAAGAAACACTACAATAAAAAAATTAAATTATATACTCACAAAAACTCTTTTAATTTTGCAAGTAATATTTTGATCTATGGAACCTGGCATTAAATGCTGAGGATTCCATTATAAATTCAAACATTTGGAATCAACTGTACTCAAGTCAAAGTATTAAGGAGTAAACTCTAATTCTTATGGGTAAGATAAATTTAATCTTGTGCATTCTGCAATCAAAAATGTCAGAATATTTTGGAATATAAAACAATAAAGTAGGCTTGGAAAGGATTCTCAATAAATATTTCTATTATAGACATGATATCTATGTTCTTAAATAAATATTGACACCCAATAATGCCATTAATATCTGTTATTTTAAACAATTAAGAATTTGGCCTGCTTAAATGAATCAAAAAATTGAAATACAAAAGTATCCTGTTCGCACCCTTTTGACACTTAATAAACATTTCATTCTTTACAATGCACAGGTATTTAGCACTAACAAGTATCTCCGAGTCCTTTAATCTTCTTACATATTTGACAACAATTATTTTTTATCAAGTGTACAATATACATGGCTAATGGTTTAAGGGCATATTATGAGGCTATCTTAAGATGTCCTTACTGGCTTAAATTCAACCAGGCTACAGTACTCTGTGTACATGTATGTATACATTTACAAACAGTTTGTGTATTTTATGTATACAAACTGCCCTCTTTAGTATGACTTTGTATACAAGCTGTCCATTATCAATAAATTTAAGTAATAACCTTATTTTGCCCTTACTGAAATTTTAACCTACAATGTCCTATTGCTAAACTGTCTGTGTTGTGATAAACTATTTGAGTGTAAGTCCATAAAACTGGTAATTTAATCAGTTTTCATTCATAAAAACCACAAGCCATAGAAAAAATAAGGAAATGGTATACCATGGATATTAAAAACTCTTTCTACATGTTTAACACTTTAGTCTGTTAAGCCATTATTGGCTCAATACTACAAATATCAAGAATCCAAAAAAAAAAAAACAAAAAAAAATAAGCCACACAATTACAGTATATAACTATATCTATTAAAAGTGGGAAATGGCATATTTGATGCATGAACTGGACTTATCATTAATTTAAAAAAAATTATTTTTTTTAAATAAGCACTTTCATACTCATTAGACTGTGCATATCATAAAAGTTCAAATTTTATGAAGATCATTTCAACCCACAGATAAATGGACATGGCAGCTTTTTATATATAGTATGTTATCATATATTATAGTCGGTTCAAAAGCACCTGGAGTGCTTATATTGTTTTGTTACTTGTCTTGCCGACTCAAAATAAAACTGATCTTATCTTATCATGATGCAGAGAGAGTAACATGCTGTAAAAGTCACATGTCAGATCATAGCATATAAATGACAATCTATATAAATGACAATCATAAATATTATTTCATGAGATGTTCAGCCCTTAAAATACCATGCTTATTTCCACTTATAGACCAGTCTATCATGTTTACACGTCTATACAGCCTGTCCATCGTTGCAGCACATTAAGAAAGTGCATAGTTATCGGGTATAATAGCAGAGGTCACTCTGTCATTTATCACTTCAGCCATTTGCTACCATTCCAAGCGGGGTTCAAACAGTTTTTATAAGCACGGCTCTTAAAACAGGTCTTTTTTCTTAATGTAAAGTCTTGTATTATAAGTTTTGAGCCAATGCAACCCCACGGAATATGACCAAAAATACCTTTGGTAGCCTGTACAATATTCTTGACATAAACTTGGCGCTCTCAAGATGATGTCTTCCATAATATAAAATTTATTTAAAATGTATTTCAACAGAGATAAGCTGCATTTTAATACAATTCAGCTGCAGCTCGATCACTATACAATTATAATCCAGATTAATAGATACCTTGAAAACCCATCAGGACAGGCTAAATGTTCAGTTACAAGATGCCTAGTACACAGGCTAGGCATCCATTTACCAGATGGCCGAGTACTTCATAAATTGGTGGCACGTTTTAGCTGTCAGCTGACAGTATATAAGCTGTACAGAACTATGATCTTACTTACTTTAAAAACCTCTGCAAAAAATCCTTCTCCCAGTTTTTCACAAATAAAGTCATCAAGTCTACTTAGAGCTGTAACTGCGTGTTTGAGAGCCTTGCAAGATGGTCCAGGAACTCGACGTTGCGTTGACTGTTCCTCAATTTCATTCTGAATATCTCCATTATTACTTGCAACATTTTGCGACGGTAAAGGTGCTACTGGTTCTGAATACCATTCTGTATTCAACGTCCGAGAACGTTTTAACTTTCCTGTTTTTGAATTAAGCATCATTTCACCATTTACTTTCATCTTAATCCACCAAATTTTTTTTCCAAGCTAAAAACAGGAAATTACTCTAAAAATAATATATTCCAAGGCACCAGCTCTGCAACTGAACTGTTTTTGACTTTAACATCTTTAAAACTCTAGCAATAGCTTAGTACACACTTAGTGACACAATAAAATAACCATTTATTAGCTGTCACAAAAGTTCATGTCCACTCCATGGTAAATCATAAGTTACTTTCAATTCACATTTTCGAGCGTTTGATTTTGACATTTCTCCAACTTCCTGATGCGCCCTCGCGCTAAGTGTAAACTTCCGGTTAAGAATTATGGGGAATGACTGAGGCCCGACTACGGAAATATCACTTAGGAAATAATAATGTCAATTCACCATCAGTTGATTTTTTGTCGCAAACATAATATGTAATTTTGTATAGAGCTTTTTAACTCTCATCTGCGACAATTTTCCGGAGAATGATCGTTGTCAAGTTCTGTGTCTTGGGCAAAATCTTATCCGGTAAAATAGTTACGGCGTCCGATCTTTATTCCGGGGTTGCAAGGTTGTTAGAGTTATCTTCCTTACTTTGTTTTTTTATATATATTTTTTTGTCACTTGCATGTTACCTATTTTATACACTTATAGACACTGTCATCAGGTAATTATTTCATGATTTTACTCAACTTTGTTTATTTTTTATTTGCTTTGCGTTCTTAAACTTTTGTCTTTCTTTTTTTATCAATTCTGCAGCCAAAAATATGACTGAATTGTGACACTGCCCCTTCCCAGTCCCACTGACCAGACAGAAAGAGCTACCGTATATCATGTTATACCCTAACCCTAGGAATACTTTGAGAACCATGATTACGAACAGGAAGATGCTCTTACCCTTTTCAATCGCACATTTCTCGCCTAAAACATGCAATTTGATAAGAGGGTATACTGAGAGACCAGACCAGTACGAGGACACATTTCACCCTATTTTACTTACTCACTTTGTCTTTGAGGTAAGAATATTCAAATATAACAAGTGCATATAATTCATTTACCTAATTAATTTTGACAATTGACAATTAAATTTAATAAAAAGCATATCATATAACATAAAATATAATATTTTGATCAAATCAAAACAAAAATGATAATCCACTATATATCATATATGTGGTACTTAAATAAGGTTTCCAAAGTGGTACATAAGGTGCTGGTACATAAAATGACTGGTACATAAAGTGCCACTTTCTTTACTAACCTGTGAAAATTCTGCCGCAGTTTAGATCATCTGGTCTTGTTGACAGTTCAGGTGGGCCTAGCCTTACTCATTTGGCTCATCGGGATGACTTATTTTATGATCTGTCATCCCTCTAAGCCTTACCCGTATCTGCATTTTACTGTTAGGCCTAAAAAAATTCTGTTTCCAGTAACATGCTCAAAAAAATTAGGGTAGGTAGGTCTGAAATTTTTATTTATTTATTTTTTTTATTAAGGGAGACTTTTCGGAAATTATTTTGTGTCAAAAAATGAATACAAATAAGGGGGTTATGCCTTGAGAGCATCAGTAAGTTGATTTCTAACATTTCTGGCCATGTTTAAAGCCTAAAAAGTGCAGTTTTGCAACTTTTTGTTAAAAAGTTGAAAAAATATTCTCCAAGTCCATAAAAACATTTAGGGTCGGGCCTAAAATGTAGGGTAGGTTGGGATACTGGAAACAAACAATTTTTTTTTTACGCCTTAGGAAAACAAAGACATTAAAAAATAAAAAAGCTTTCCTAATAAACTGGTCGGACTTAATTGCTCTAATAAATTAAACATTAATAATTCATGTAGAAACTTCAAATGGGTTGAATTTAATCCATATTTTTAAATAAGAGGCTTAAATCTTCGAAAATATGATATGACAGGTGCGAGGAGATATCTACCCTGACACCTGTTTCAGTAAACAGTAAACTGCTGATGACACTAAATTGCATAAACAAAACACAAAATAGCCATGCATAAAATGTCAGCAAGGCAAGTTTATGCTTTAATGTCAGCATAAATTCATTATCATTACAAATTTAATACATGTACAAGAAAACGTTCCCAACGGATTTCAACAGAAATATGCAGAATAAGTTTGGATGCAACGGAGACAGTGACCGTCAAAAGTTGTCCCGAAATGTCCTATTATTTGGACTAAGGTGGGCCCTTGAAAATTTTATGGGAAGTTGCACATGTTAACAATGTTAACTATGTACTGCGCATGCACTGCCTTGCTTCGCTTGTGCTGCTGTCACGGCCAAATTTTTATTCGCACATAAAACCCCAAAAAATTGAGTCAAATTAAACAATTCCTTTTCTAAATAAGTGTTTGGTGATTTATTTCCAGAATTAAACAGGAAATGAGTTAAAAAAAATGTCGATTGATGTAGGTATTTCAAATAAATTTACCTCAATATATATGCAAACGAGTTTGTTTTCAGTGGAGATATAATTTTTTCGTCTGCTTAAAGGGGGATGTTGGTAGCGGTAGGTGGTCATAGCATGTAGCTAATTGTCAGGTTATTAAGAATCATTGTTTCATTTGTTTTATTACCCAGTGATTACTGGAAGCAAACATGACCATCCATTTCCAGCTTGACCATCTGGCCTGCTGCGATTATTTCTCAGTCAGGAATATGTACTATACATGTATACTATATATTTGCAATGAACAACAAAAGTACATTGATATACTAGCTGGTAATTGTCTAAGTAGCCAGTATGTACCCAGCCAGAACGCATGGGATCAAGGACCAAACTGTTCACTAATATGTGAGATATTTCCATTTTATTTTATGGATTTCAAGAACAATTTCTACTGAGACGAATATTTAGGTTTTTATCAGAAATAGTTTGTTCTCATTATTGTTTATTTGATAGTTTATTCATTTTTTTTCAATTAATACCCAGTTTTGAAAATTCCAAATTGACCTATGGAGTTGTCATTAATAATCAAGTACTGTAATCCTGTAATTAATACAGCTACAAGAATAAAATGTGAAATTACCTCTTTTGGGGTGCATAATGACACTATTTTGAGAGCAAGAATATGTGACTGTTACATTGGTCTTTTACATTTTTAAGTGTAGTTCAGTATATTGTAATTATATAGTGTGTATATATGTATATATGAGTGCAGAATGTGGCTCTCAGTTTGAATAATTATATCTAGACACCTCATGACTAGTAAACATTTAGCAAAAAGGTACCAAAATTTGTTTTCAGTACACTTATAACATTTTCATAGGTCTTTCTCATCTACATTTGCATAAGCGCATTTTGTATATTTGAAATTCGAGTGTTGAGTGAGAGTAATTTTTGTTGTAATCCCAGGTCAGGTTTCATTCCAACACATCACTTTGAGTGTACAATGTATTGAATTCATTCTATGGATTTTATACTGCAAATTTATTCTGAAATAAAATTCATAAGAACTCATTTAATTATAAAGATACAAAATTTTATCCGGTTAATCCGGATGTGTTATTAGACATGTACATTACCGGAAGAATGTATATATACATAGCAAATCCTGAAATGTTATTGAAGTTATTATTGTCATACAAGATAGGGTAAAACGCGTAGACCTCGCAGAACATGTAAGTGTCCGTGTACTGGTAGCATCCGCGTACTGGTCCGGGCTGTCTGCTATGCATAAACAAGTGATAATTTATCTTCAGTCCTGCACAGTTCACATTGCCTAACTCTTCATCAATGTTACAGAAAAAAAAAATCTTAGATGAACATCCCTAATGATCTTCAAGTCTAGGTGACATTATTCTGATTGGCTGATGTAGAAATGTATGTCATTCGTCATTTAACTACAGGTGTATGCGAGACTGTGTATAAGAAACGTAAATGTGCATTGTGAAATAATAAAGTAAACAATACAAATGAGTACCACTGTATGATTTCAAATTCAGAATCATTTGTAGGATGGATTACATTCATCATTTCGAGTTTTATTGTATAACTTTGAATATTACACATTCTCTTTTTGTTTGTTTAGTCATTTCACCTAACATGCACCTGGCCATGTGGTCTAGACAGGAAGTTCATGACGGAAGTTCATCCAAGTTTTTTCTGTAACTTTGACGAAAACATTTATAAAATGAGCAGAGTGTCTCTGCGATATGAAATATTGAGACAATGTATATGGTGCATGATGGAAGATAAGTTACCACTTGTTCAATATCCATAGTACCAATTTACCAAACTGTGCATTTTATGTGTGAATTGCATCGTTTAAATGGGTTAGTACATTTTCTTTTTCATGATCATGGTTCTTATAGTATATACCTAGGGTCATTAAGGTATAACATGATTGTGTAATGGCAGTTTCTTAATGGTCTGGTGACAGTGCCACTGCTAAAAGGTTTACCATGGAAGTAAGCTATGGATATTTTTAAATGAGAGTAATTACAGTTCAACCACAAAAGGATTATTGGCCCTGGGATAATAAAATTGATAAGATTAATAAAGACGCCCATTTGCTCCCCAAAATGAAAAATATATAGCAGGATATGTGTCCCCATACTAATGATATGATATGCCCAGAGATGGCCAGACAGTTCTAGTTTGAGCCTCTGAGTACTGCATGCAGGTTGCATGCTGTCGAGAGGTCAATATGAAAACAGTTTTTTCATGTTTAGATTTAGTTACAAAATTAGACTGGCCACAAGTCTCTTGTCCTACCCATTCATGAAATATCTATCAGGAATCAAAGGCCCTTACCTATACAGTCACAAGTAAGGTGGATAGCTGCATTCAATAATCAAGTATAGATGTATTATAGAAATGAAACTAATTAAGTCACTAATTCATATAACAGGATCCTTCATAATGTACATTAGAAATTATGGAATTTTTAATCACAGGGTCTCCTGAAGTCTTACCAATCTTCCACTTCACAGTTTAAAGTTTCTTCAAATACAATGTACTTATAAATTTTAAACACATTCATTTATAAATTACATCACAAGAATCATCTTTCACCCCAGGTGTAAGAAAAGTACGCTTTTCCTGCACACTGGTCTGTCCAGTGGTTTTACCTATGCTGACTCAACCCACCTGGCACACCCAATGCCAGATGACTCCCATGCTGTTAATGACAGCTAACAATTAATGCAACAATTATATATTGTCCATGTAAAATTTGATAAAAATCAAATGCCTTGATAGTTGCTCCTCAGCCCTTATCGTTGATTTCTCAGATTTATAAAAAATATAAGTTATTGAAAATACAAATCTTGACACTACAAATGATAAAACTAAACCATAACTTTGTTGTGCATCTTTGAAATGTCATGACAGACCATATTTTTCTGCACTTTGTCTAATTACACTACTGTAAGAATTTATTTATTTATTTATTTGGGTTTTACGGCGCACCAACACAGTATAGGTTATATGGCGTCAAACAGGACTACAAATTTTGGTTTCATATCACATTTACATCGAAATAAAAACATGAGGTATGGAATCAAAATTTGCATACCTGCTGGAATCACAAAGTTACAGCAAAACCAAGTGTTAAGACCCTATTAGCCGCCTCGTACGATCATGCAAGGGTAAGGCAGTGGTTCCAATTCTTTTCATACACAGATCGTCCCAGAACCACATGAGGCTACTATGATAAAAGAGTGTAAGAAAAGAGTGCTTCAAAGAAATTTTTCATTTCTGCTTTATTTGTACAGTTATTTATAAAATAGGGTATACTAAGAAATACTGACCAATATAAAAAGATAGGAGTGTGGAATTGATCTTTTGCTGGGCTGTTTTGACAAAATTGGACCTCAGACAAGTTTTCCTAATATGAATCTTAGTGAAAGTCACAATTTTGATTACATTCAGAAACAAAAAGTATCTTTAAAAAAGATACATGGCCGCATTAGTCAATGCACACTTTAAGCTACACAACTCTGCACTTTTACATACGATCGGGTATTTATAAAGCAAAACAAGATGTAGTTTTTAAAGTAAGATTTTCATGTTTTTTATGTAGAACATGTTTTTACAGAACACATATTTTACATCATAATTATATTAATCTAATACTAAAACTAAGGAGGGGCCGAATGTGGGGGACGAAATGACCAATTTGAAATCATCAGGGGATACGAAATGACCAAAATGGGGACGAGTTGACTGGGGGACGAGTTGACTGTAAATTCTAGTTTATGGGAGATCACTCGTATCAGAGTTGCAGAATTGATTCAATACCGAGGGGATTCAGGTTTATGACGCAAGCTATTTCCACAGGAGTCTTGCCACGGATTATACTGTGTACAGCTATTCAGTCAGTAAATTTTCAGTGAACAGCCCTTTGAATAATAAGTAGTGCTGCCCAAATTAAATTATTTAAGAAATAAGTTACAGCAAAAGAGTGTTTTAACACTATTTATGCACTATGGGTGGTTATATGTTAGGCTCAATAATTTCATGAGGGCACAAATTATTTGTACGACGTATTACCGCCAGAGTGTATAAATAGTGTTAAAACACGGTTTTGCTATGAATTATTTCGATTCAAATATGATCTTAATCTAAAACAGTAAGAAAATTATATTAGCGCTCTTTCTTTGTCGCAACAAAAACATTGACGTCACTGCACGTTAACGTGACGTCATTCTAGCGTAAGAGTGTTTTAACACAGAAAAGCATAATTATTAGAATTGGATTTATTATACAGTGATGTGAACATTTCTGTCACCATATTTAATCTTTAGAAGGAAAATGGTGTTACTATTTTTATCAGAACTATGTTGTTGTATCGTGGATCCAGGTTTTATTCTTGTATCTGGCCAGTGGGTAAATGACTTCTTAACCATGACTTCCAGTGTAATCATAATAAGGCATTCTTTTTCAAAGGGGGATATTTTCAGTATCCAGTCATACGGGATTGTACATTCTAACACGATCCGATTCATTTTCCTATTAAACAAAGAAGGCAGAAAACAGTGAATTATCACACAGCAAATCACTGTTCTGACGTCACAATTATTACGTCATGGCGTCAAACGTCACAGCGGCGCGCTGGAGAAGAAACCGATTAAAAATGGGCAAATATTTAATGAATGTCATCAAAGCTGTACTTAAAAATCCTTGATAACGTGTAAGAATCGAAATAATATATCTCATTTAGTGATTTGCTCTTGAATAAATCATTGTTGTCGTTCAGATGCGTATTATTATATCACTTGGGCTCCGCCCTAGTGATATAATTCCTTGGCATCTGAACTCCAAACAATGATTTATTCAACAACAAGTCACTGGATGAGATACTGTGAAATCATTTTTATTCGCGTAGGACGAATTTTTGCGTATTTCGCGCTAGGACCGATGCGCGAATTTAAGACCGCGCTATTATTATTTTTCATTATATTTTTCATTGCTAAAATTGAAAATGCTCGAATTAAAGCCCGCGCGAAACAGTCATTCCTCACGTTTGCGCGAAATTTCATGCCAGCGAATTTAAATGATTTCACAGTATATTATTTCTTAAGTAAAGCATGTATTTGACAGTAGATTGCTGGTAAAGATGATGCTCGTTTACCAAAAGTTTATGTGATTTTGTGATTTAATGATAATTAAAAAGTAAAACATTGAGGAACTTTTAAAAATAATTTCAGGTATGAGGTACTTCATTGGAGTAGATGTTGGCACTGGATCAGTCCGTGCGGCTTTGGTTCAGCAGGATGGTAAACTTGTCACTGCTGCATCTAAAGAGATTCGAATCTGGAACCCAAAGCCAGACTTTTACCAGCAGTCCTCAGAAGATATCTGGTCAGCAGTTATATTTACAGTGAAGGTATACAATATTTTTCCTGTCATTAGGGCCTCCATGGCTGAGTGGTTAAGTTTGCTGACTTCGAATCACTTGCCCACTGATGTAGGTTCGAGCCTCACTCAGGGCGTTGAACTCTTTATGTGTGGAAGCCATTTAGCTGGTTTTTGGAAGGTCGGTGGTTCTACCCAGGTGCCTGCCTGTGATGAAATAATGCACAGAGGGGCACGGGGGGGGGGTCTGCCTCCAACATCAAAGCTGGAAAGTCAAAGTATCATGACCTATAATTGGGTCGATGGATAAACCCCACACCCCTCCAAAAAAAAAAAAAAAAAATCCCTGTCCTTAGGTAGAAGATATATTTTGTTGTCATCTTATGGGTGCCGTATATAGAAAGTCAAAATTATAACCATACACTGCGTTGGATAGTTCTAAAATAAATGTTTGTTCAGGTTAAGACAGGAGTTGATTTTTCTTGACTTTTAGTAGTTCACATAACTGAGTTTAAACTGACAGGTTTTAGGATGTGAATATTATATACTTCCGTATGTGTACCATATAGCTTCACCAGTTTCATGTTGATTTATCTTAGCAGAACAACCAGATACTTTTTGTTTTTGTTCTGTGGTAATTGTGGTCTATTTATTTGTGTTTTTGTTTGTTTGTTTGTTTTGGGTTTAATGCCATTTTTCAACAGTATTTCAGTCATGTAACAGCGGGCAGTTAACCTAACCAGTGTTCCTGGATTCTGTACCAGTACAAACCTGTTCTCCGCAAGCAACTGCCAAATTCCCCACATGAATCAGAGATGGAGGATGAACGGTTTCAGACACAATGTCTTTTATCAAATCGTCACGGAGAACATAAGCCCCTCCTGGGGATCAAACCAAACACACGACCCTGCGATCCGTAGACCAACGCTCTCCCTACTGAGCTAATCGCAGTTAGACAGTATGTTTCCAGCAAATAGTCTGTACCAGTATCACTTTGATAATGTTCTGAAAAAGGGAATGCTTATGACCTCAAAAGCTGCTAGTGGTAAAGTACCTGTGGCAGTCCTACTTTTAAAGGTTTTCACAGTAAACATCTATCTACACACAGTACACTTACCAGAACTTTTATGTCCCCCCCCACCCCACCCCCCATTTATGTGGAGGGGTGGGCATATAGTGTTGGTGCTGTCCATCCGTACATAAGTACATCCGGAAGTCTTGTGTGTCCAACTCCTCCCACACTATTAGCCTGATCTGCTTCAGACTTTCACAGATGAACAAGTTTGATGTTTAGATGACCATAAAGGAAGGAATTTTTTATGTGAATATTTTTACTGCAGTTATGGCCCTTTGATAGTTTTTGCTATATAGAGGATGGCACAGTATGTTGGGGCATCCGTGTCCTATGGACACAATTCTAGTTTCAATAATATTGGATGGAAGAGTGGGTATTCAGAACTGATGCTCTTTGGCTTAGTAGTCAGGTATTTTACCAATAGATAACTGTTTCTGCCCTTGTTTTATGTTGTCATTATATTTATTTAAGAGTGTATGCAGCACTGGGGGCGTGGACAAGGATGATGTGGGAGGAATTGGATTTGATGCCACCTGCTCATTGGTTATCAGAGACAAGCAAGGAAAACCTCTGTCTGTTTGTCCAGAAGGTAGGTCTACAACATATTCCCTCTGGCAATCTCTATTTACAAAAATGTTATCAAATGTTGTTATTCCCTTCTTTGTAAACCTGCTTCAGGTCCAAATTTTTCCCCGAAATCTTGTGTGTCCAACTCCTACCACACTGTTAGCCTGATTTGCTTCAAACTTTCACAGATAAACAAGCTTGATGTGCGGGAAGGAATTTTTCCTGTGACTATTTTTACTGCAGTTATGGCCTTTTATAGTTTTGCTATAGATTATAGAGAAAATTCTTGTTTGTCCATCTGTAATGTCTTGGAATCTTGTGTGTCTATCTCCTCCAACACTTTTAGCCTGATTTGCTTCAGACTTTCACAGATGAACAAGCTTGATGTGCAAGATGACCATAAAAGAAGGAACTTTTGCTGTTACTATTTTTACCGCCCTTTGATAGTTTTTCTGGAGAAAAATCTTGTGTGTCCAACTCCGCAAATACTAAGGATATGCTTGAAAGTTTCTCAGATGAAGGACCTTTATGTGAAGATGACTATAAATAATGGTCTTTTTTCTGTGGCTAATTTTTTCTAGAATTATGGCTCTTTCTTAATTTCTCAAAATAGGCCATATGCACAACCTTATCTGAATACAATTTGCTTCAAATTTGTAGTCGAACATCCTTCATGTGAAGATGGTCTTTACTAAAGAGTTTGTAATTTAGAGGATGGCACAGTATATGGGGGCATCCATGTCAAATAGACGCACTCCTAGCTCAGATTAGCAAAACATTAACCACATTATCTTTTTTGCCGAATTTTCTTTGAATGGCCTTAAGTTTTGAAAAAAAAAAGTATGATGACCTAAGATATGATTTTCAGTCTGTACATTTTATGCTTATTTACTTTGTTGTGTATAATATCCAGGAACCCTTGACTGTGATATTATCATGTGGATGGACCACAGGGCTTCAGAGGAAACGGACCTTATAAATGCTACCAAACACGGTGTGCTGAAATACACAGGGGGCGGTATCTCACTGGAAATGGAGCCGCCAAAATTGCTCTGGCTTAAACAGGTATGCATGTACAATCAGACATTAATGGACACTTCCTGTAGAAGTATTTTATTCACTAAACGGTGCTTTTCCATTTGTCTTTAGATGAAGTCTGACTCTGATTCTAAAAAAATGAAACTCTTAAGTAAATACAAAATACGAAAAAAAATCAGCATTCCTTTCCTTTGAATGCCTTCAAGAATTGATACCTTGTTTAAGTTACATCAGTTAAAGTTCAGCGTTCATAAGAACACAAAATTGAAGTGTGAATTTTGCATTGTTACCCCCCCTCCCCCCCTCAAACCCCACCCCAACCCCAACACACACGGACCAAAAAAAACAACATGGCTATCAGTTATGTGTTCTCTTCCTCTGATCTAGAACTTTATTTCCCCGCTTTTTGGAGCACTTGTTGAATTTATATTTTAGCTTATTTTATGAAACATTTTCATAATGCATGTGTCATACAATGTTGACATCATTCTTGTTTATTGTGTGAAGAAATATTCTCAGACTTTCAGACTTTTTTTGCAGAATTTGAAAGAGCAATGCTGGGATAAAGCAGGTCACATGTTTGACCTCTGTGATTTCCTTACCTGGCGTGCAACAGATTCCCTCACAAGGTAAATGTGTAGATGTTTGTGACCTTTGTTCTAATCTAAGATACAGAAATTTGATTTGTTCTTAAAGACTGAATTTTATCTGTGGTTGAAACCACAAAATCCTTTCTAATTAGTCCGGATTTCACTAATTACACAGTTTATACCAATTTATTTTTAATAGCTTCATTGAAACAAAATCATCATGAGTTACTATGGTAACCATTTCTTCATGGAACAGCACTGGTAGGATCAGAGTACTGCTGCTTGATCCACTTAATCCTTTATAGTTTTTAGCTCGACTATTCGAAGAATAGTCTAGCTATTCTACTCACCCTGGCGTCGGCGTCGGCGTCACACCTTGGTTAAGTTTTTGCATGCAAGTACATACAGCCATCAATTAAAGGCATATAGCTTTGAAACTTATTTTTTCTTTTTCTAGGTCAATTACCAACCTCTCTGGGTCAAGTCCCATAACTCTGACATGTATTTTGAGCAAATTATGCCCCCTTTTGGACTTAGAAAATTTTGGTTAAAGTTTTACATGCAAGTTACTATCTCCAAAACTAATGCAGATATTGATTTGAAACTTCACATGTGTCTTCGGGGTTATAAAACTAGTTGATAGCAGCAAGTCCCATAACTCTGACTTTCATTTTGGCCAAATTATACCCCCTTTTGGACTTAGAAAATTCTGGTTCAAGTTTTGCGTGCAAGTACATACAGCTATTTCTAAAAGGCATGTAGATTTGAAACTTATTTTTTCTTTTTCTAGATCAATTACCAACCTCACTGGGTCAAGACCCATAACTCTGACATGTATTTTGAGCAAATTATGCCCCCTTTTAGACTTAGAAAATTTTGGTTAAAGTTTTACATGCAAGTTACTATCTCCAAAACTAATGCAGATATTGATTTGAAACTTCATTATGTGTCTTCGGGGTTATAAATCTAGTTGATAGCAGCAGGTCCCATAACTCTGACCTTCATTTTGGCCAAATTATGCCCCTTTTGGACTTAGAAAATTCTGGTTAAAGTTTTGCGTGCAAGTACATACAGCTATTTCTAAAAGGCATATAGATTTGAAACTTATTTTTTCTTTTTCTAGATCAATTACCAACCTCACTGGGTCAAGTCCCATAACTCTGACATGTTTTTTGAGCAAATTATGCCCCCTTTTAGACAGAAAATTTTGGTTAAAGTTTTACATGCAAGTTATTATCTCCAAAACTAATGCAGATATTGATTTGAAACTTCACATGTGTCTTCGGGGTTATAAAACTAGTTGATAGCAGCAAGTCCCATAACTCTGACCTTCATTTTGGCCAAATTATGTCCCCTTTTGGACTTAGCAAATTCTGGTTAAAGTTTTGCGTGCAAGTACATACAGCTATTACTAAAAGGCATATAGATTTGAAACTTATTTTTTCTTTTTCTAGATCAATTACTAACCTCACTGGATCAAGTCCTATAACTCTGACATGTATTTTGGGCAAATTATGCCCCCTTTTGGATATTGAAAATTCTGGTTAAAGTTTTACATGCAAGTTTCTAACTCCAAAACTAATGCAGATATTGAATTGAAACTTCACATGTGCCTTCGGGGTTATAAAACTAGTTGATAGCAGCAAGTCCCATAACTGATATGCATTTTGGTCAAATTATTCCCCCTTTTGAACTTAGAACTCTTTTGATATTTAACCTTTTGGGGTAATATTTTCCTGCTTCTGGGACAATATTTCGAATAGTCGAGCTTGGCTGTCTTACGGACAGCTCTTGTTGGTTAAATACTTCTTTAATTGCAAGATCCTGGCCCCGATTTCACGAAAATACTTAATTTTGCTAGTTGTTTAAAGTACTTTAATTTGCTTCAGATTTTTCTTTTCTTTTAGAAGCAAATGAACATGAATTAATAAATTAATTAACAAACAAATATTTTTGTGAAATTGGGGGCCTTGTATAAAATATACGTTTTTCTTTAGGTCTCCACAGATGGTAGCGAGAACTTTTGAAATTTTGAAAAGAATTTTAGGAATGTCGATTTTATGATCAATAATGTATTTTTCCCATTGTAAAAATTAGGCGAAATCAGTTTTGGAAAAATAAAAAGTACAGAAATTTTACAAAATTTTACTATGGAAGCTAACATGAATGTTTTTATAAAAGTCCATCTACAGATAAAGCTTAATGGGCCAAAGAAGTGGCAACACTTAGCATCTAAGGATGTTCGAGCTTCTATTCTGTTATTTAGAGGATGGCACATATGTGGGGGCATCCATGTCAAATAGACATGGACAAGTTCATTATAGAAATTTAGCAGAATATGGGTTAAGAAAGATACACTGTAATATTGTCAGGAAAACAAAATCTTTTAATAAAGTAACTGAAATTCCTAAATAATATGTTTTTGTTATTCAGATTGTTTTGCTAGATTGTGGGGACCAGCTAGATTTGGAAGGACCACTAGATTTTAAAACTTGGTTGTTCTTCGGGTCACTGGGTAAAATATTTAGTGTGAACGTCTGGTTTTTATCATTGAAATCTCTTTACACAACAAAACAGAGATGTTCCAATGTAAAGTATTATTTCTGCAGATCTCTGTGCTCAGTGACGGCAAAGTGGACATATACTAAAGATAAACAGTTTGATCCACAGTTTTATAAATTAATAGGACTGGAAGAACTGTGTGAGAAGAATTTTGAAAAAATTGGTAAGTTACATTTTATGTTGAAACTGATTCTGAAAAGTAGCCCACCAGCTTAGCTCAGTAGGGAGAGTGCAGATCTATGGATCGTGGGGTCGTGAGTTCGAGCACTGGGCGAGGCATATGTTCTCCATGACGATTTGATAAAAGACATTGTGTTCGAAATCATTCGCCCTCCACCTCTGATTCATGTGGGGAAGTTGGCAGTTACTCGTGGAGAACAGGTTTGTACTGGTACAGAATCCAGGAACACTTGTTAGGTTAACTGCCTGACGTTACATGACTGAAATACCGTTAAAAAACAGCGTTAAACCGACAACGAACAAACAAAGATTCTGAAAAATCATGCATTTCATGTCCACTAAATTTCATAAAAAAATTTAAGGTTTTGACCAAAAGATTATTTTGTTGGGAGACGAATTTGTGAATTTCAACTTTTGAACATAAAATGAACTGAAATTATATTAATTTTGTTCCTGAATCGATGCAACCATAAAATCCATGAAATTTAATCCCACATAATGTTAATGTTTTTACAGTAAGTTCCCTATGATTTAAAAAGATTGAGTTTATTTGTTGAATTAATATCCCCACTCCCCACCAAAAAAAAAAAAGTACAGAGCAAGAACTTTAAAAGCTCTCAGTATTGAAGACCTGGGAGGCATATTATGTTTGAACTGTCCATCTTTCATTCAGTTCGTGCATCATTCACACTTTCTTGTGTACTTAATTCCTACAGTTTCCATACAGTTTAAATGGAATTTCATATACATCATCAACATGAAGTGGACATGCACATATTGAGCACTTTTATGTTGGATTATTTTTAGCTCACCTGAGCCAAAGGCTCATGGTGAGCTATTGTGACCGCTCAATGTCCGGCGTCCGTCGTGCGGTGTGCGTCGTGCGTCGTCCGTCCATCAGCATTTCCTAAAAAAACCCATCTTCTTCTTGAAAATCACTGGGCAGAATTACACCAGACTTCACAGGAATGATCCTTGGATGGCCCCCTTTCAAAATTGTTCAAAGAATTGAATTCCATGCAGAACTGTGGTTGCCATGGCAACCGAAAGGAAAAACTTTAAAAATCTTCTTGTCCAAAACCACAGGGCCTAGGGCTTTGATATCTGGTGTGTAGCATCATCTAGTGGTCCTCTACCAAAATTGTTCAAATTATCCCCCTAGGGTCAATTATGGCCCCGCCCCAGGGGTCACATGGTTTATATAGACTTATATAGGGAAAACTTTGAAAATCCTCTTGTACAAAACCACATGGCCTTGGGCTTTGATGTTTGGTATGTAGCATCATCTAGTGGTCTTCTATCAAGATTGTTCAAATTATCCCCCTAGGGTCAAATATGGCCCCGCCGCGGGGGTCACATGGTTTAGTAAGAGTTATATAGGGAAAACTTTGAAAATCTTCTTGTACAAAACCACATGGCCTAGGGCTTTGATATTTGGTATGTAGCATCATCTAGTGGTCCTCTACCAAGATTGTTTAAATTATCCCCCTAGGGTCAAATATGGCCCTGCCCTGGGGGTTGCAAGTTTTACATAGACTTATATAGGAAAAAGTTTAAAAATCTTCTTGTCTGAAACCACAACTCTTAGACCTTTGATATTTGGTTTGTAGCATTGTCTTATGGTCCTCAACCAAAATTGTTCAAATTATACCCCTGGGGTGAAAAGAGGCCCTGCCCTGGGGGTCCCAAGTTTTATATAGACTTAAATAGCAAAAAGCTTTAAAAATCTTCTTGTCAGAAATCATACGACCTAGGCTTTTGATATTTGGTATGATGCATTGTCTAGTAGTCCCCTACCAAAATTGTTCAAATTATGCCCCAGGGGTTAAAAGAGGCCCCGCCCTAGGGTCACTTAGTTATTATGTGAGTTATATAGGAAAAATACTTAAAAAATCATCTGATCCTATTTCCAAGACTATTTAATTATAATTACCTGATGACCTCAAGTAATATGATGTCACTTGATTGTGACCTTGACCTACTGACCTGCTTTCTTGTTTTTTTAAGATACAGCCTTGAAATTTTGATGACTTACACAGTTTTGCACACAAATCGTAGAACTGAATTTCATTGACCATGAATGTGACCTACTGACTTTCTTAATATTTTATCATCAGTTTGACATTTGAAACATGTAGCTCATATTACAGTAAAACACTGCTCGCTCGAGGTCGCAAGGGGATGAGCAAAATGCTCGAGTTATCCATGGTTTCGAGCGACCCAAACATTGACCAACATACGAAGAAAACTAAAGTTTGTTTTACCAACTGTCATTGGGACCGTTTGCAGAGTAAACGGTGATGCGTAATAATAACATACTTGTGACATATTTCAAAAACAAATGTATTACAAACGTTATCTATTGATAGACGTTTCAATATATAATTTGTAAATGGCACATGTGAAGAAAAACTAAGATTTTTTTTTATTCATCAACAAGTGCATATCATAATTATCGTCTGAATTTTATGAAACGGCTATATTATTTCCTTCATTTGCATGCAAACAATTGCTGATTAAAATACTAAGATATCATAACTATCTTCTCGATCCCGCAGACAAGATGCTTTAAGTAATCAGTAATTGATCGATATTTGATCAATAAAACTTTTCTTTAAGATTTTATCAATAATTATTCTCATCATAAGATCATACCGACAAACAAACATTTAAGATAGTCTGGGAATAGACTACGCAATTTTAACGGTGTGTGAAAATGTTTAATTAACCGACACATTCTGACCGCCGAAGGTGTGATGTGAAAAATTTTGACACCTCTGCTCGAGTTAGCCAGAAGTAACAAAGAGTGAATTAATACACAGGGACCAGGTGTCATGCTCGAGCGATCGAGTTATCGATGCGCGACCCAGCCATGGTTATATCACATAGAAAATAGAAGGAAATCGGCCGGGACCATATGAATTGCTCGAGCGAGCCCGGGTGCTCGAGTCATCGATGCTCGAGCGAGCGGAGTTTCACTGTACTCAGGTGAGCGATCCAGGGTCATCATGACCCTCTTGTTTTTAGTTTTGCTCCTTTTTAGCTCACCTGCACCAAAGGTTCAGGCTTTGCTATTAGTATATGTTATACTCATTGTCCACAATTTACATAAGCATGTTCTTCTCTGAAACTACTAGTCAGAATTACACCAAACTTGGTCTGTAGCATACTTGCAAACTTATCTCAAAATAGTGTTCAAATGGGTGCACTTGGCCCCTTGGGGCTGCTAGTGCCAAAAATGGTGAGACCTTTAAATAACTTCTTTTCATGAACCATTTGATGGATCTTGATCAAACTTGGTATGAAGCATCATTATATGGTCCTCCTGAATTTGTTTAGATTGAGCCACTCAGCGCCTTTAAGGGGCTGCTGCAGCTAAAAATAAAAATACATTGAAACAACTTCTCTTGAAGCACTCGATGGATCTTCATCAAACTGGTCTGTATCTCATTATAAGGTCGATTAAGAGGTTGATCATCAGTTTCTGATAAAGACTAATTAAAGTGTTTTAGTAAAGACATCAATGATAGGCGATACAATGTCTGTCAACAAGACATGAAATCTGAAAACAAAGGAAATGTCATATAATAAGAATAAGAATAACAGACTGATCTGAAGTTTCAACAGTTACTGTAGATGCTGAAAAAGGAGGTTGGGTAACAGAGCACACAAAAACAACCTTAAAAAGTAATCAGCAAGTTGGAAGAAAAGTGGGAAACTATAGACCATTAAAAAAAGTCTAGCTTTATATACCCAATATTGTATTGACAAGCAATAAGATGCACTAATAACAATGAAAACTGTGAATAATTTCTTTTTACAGATTTGGTGGACGATTCAGTAGAAAATAATCATAATTTTAGCCATGCCATGAGAAAACCAACATAGTGGTTTGCGACCAGCATGGATCCAGACCAGCCTGCACATCCACACAGTCTGGTCAGGATCCATGCAGTTCGCTTTCAAAGCCTATTGCAATTAGAGAAACTGTTAGCAAACAGCATGGATCCAGACCAGCCTGCGCATCCGCAAAGCCACTTTGTTGGTTTTCTCATGGCATGGCTCATTTAGTATTTACATACGAGTATGAAATACATGAGGTGTTTAAAGTTTTTAAACACAAACATGTATTTCATACCAATATGTAGAACACTCAAACTGTAATGGATTTTTTGTTTCTACAGTTTTGATTTCTGTTTCATTCTCATTATTTTATTGATATGGTGCTGCATACATTGGAAGTTGTGAACGTCTGCCTCTACAGGTATGTCAGCTAGCGGCAGTTGTTGTAATAGCGAGCATCCTTAAGTCTGGTTGTCTGGTGAACTGCCTTTGTCTTTATGTCAATGTGTGTGTCCGCCCGCTTAGCTAAGTAGGGAGAGTACAGATTTATACTAATTGCTAGGTTTTGATTTTGAGCAAGCTGTATGTTCTTTGTGACATTGTGTCAAAATCAATCGTCAGCCACCTCTGATTCATGTGGAAAAATTGGCAGTTTCTTGCGGAGGACAGGGTGGTACTAGTACAGAATCTAGGAACATTCGATAGGTTGACTGCCTGCCATAAGGCCTACATAATTGAAATACTGTTGAAACTGGGCGCTAAACCCAAACAAACAAATATGTCAATGTGACATAATTATGTAAAGAAATGTGACTTATCAGATGTTAGGATCTCTTGCTTAATTCAGTCTTTTCATAAATATATTCAAATTTGGTTGTGCTCTTTTTCCTTAACAGCAGATTCAGGTATTCAGCTGTTGATTTTTATGCCCCCGAAGGGAGGCATATTAGTTTTCAACTGTCCGTCCGTTCGTTCGTTCGTCACAACGTTAACTTTTTGCATGAAGGCACTTTACTTGGGAACCACTGCACCCAGGACCTTCAAACTTCACATGCTGATAGTACTTATTGAGTACACCACCCCTACTGACTTTGTGGTCACCAGGTCAAAGGTCAAGGTCACAGGGGCCAACGTTAACTTTTTGCACGAAGGCACTTTACTCGCGAACCACTGCACCCAGGACCTTCAAACTTCACTTGCTGATAGTACTTATTGAGTACACCACCCCTACTGACTTTGGGGTCACCAGGTCAAAGGTCAAGGTCACAGGGGCCAACGTTAACTTTTTGCATGAAGGCACTTTACTCGCGAACCACTGCACCCAGGACCTTCAAACTTCACATGCTGATAGTACTTGTTGAGTACACCACCCCTACTGACTTTGGGTTCACCAGGTCAAAGGTCAAGGTGCTGCGGGGGCATTTATCACCATTAGTGACAGCTCTTGTTTGCAAAAAGAAATTAGGGTAGTACAGATAAAACTCTACTTTGTTGATAATTAAAGCCCTTCGACATTTGAATGTGCAGATTTTTCACAGTGGGTGCAGAAAAAGTGTGGATGACTTTCAAATTTAAATTGTAAACTAAGAACAGACTATGGGACCAATTAATCACAGTAACTGTTGTATTTGAGGGTATCGTGTTTTACTATTTTAGGAAGCGATATACAACCTCAAGGTCAGCCATGTGGATCAGGACTGACCGAACAGGCTGCAACAGATTTGGGGCTCAGACCTGGCACTGCCGTCGCAGTTGGAATGATAGATGCACACTGTGCTGCTATAGGTTCAAACTCATTTGTTTATTTATATGTATAAGACAGGGTGGTCAATAGGGCCATAGAGCTTGGAGAATTGTTCTTACTAATTACATTTGAAAACTATTTTATAAAATAAGTAACCAGAGAAAACTGCTGTCTTCAGCTTTATTGACCACCCTGGTGAGGTATTCACTCATTTGCATAATTATGTACAATGTATATGCTGTACTTAACCTATTTTTTTTACATATGCTAGGTAGTGAGATTCAAACCCAGGGCCAGCCATGCGGGCAGGGCCTCTCTCCCAGCACAGCAGCAGAGCTGGGTCTCAGACCTGGTACCACTGTATCAGTGGGCATGTTAGATGCCCATTGTGCTACCATTGGTTTGTAACACTATGGGTTTACGTGTTTGTCGTTGGTGGTCTGTAGCTTGGGAAGTATTGCATGAGCACTGATACCAGTAAAAACGGGCATACTATGGACTCTAGGGGACAAATATGTCATAGCTTGGGCCAAAATGATTATTTGTGAGGATAAGAATTTGCGTCTTTCGACTCCTGAACATAAGGTGAAAGAAAGGGAAATTTACATGTTCATCGGGTTTTCATTGGCCATAAAATCACAAAAAAAAAAAAGAATCACCTACGAATACTAATGATTTCACAGTTATTACAATAAAACAATGGTTGTGTGAAGTTGCCATGATTTGAGACAAATGTTGGTGGTTTCTGCTGATTTGGGTGATCCAAACATAAAGTGAAAATAACCTTGGACTTCTTATATTGCTCTAGTCAGTCCTGGAGCTTGAGCAATCGATGTTCAAGTGAGATGTGTTTCGTTGCCTTTGTTGAAAGTTTAAAACTGAGTGGGGGACCAGTGGTTTTGGTATTGTATTAATTAACCCTTATAATGCTTCTGCCTTTGTGACCAGTGTAGATCATGATCAGCCTGCACATCCGTGCAGTCTGATCATGGTCTGCACTGTTCGCCATTCAGTAAGTATCTTTTTGGTATGCACCCCTTTTAACAGTTAATGGCACTGTCCAAAATGAAAGATGGACCAGTTCATTATAGAAATTTAGCAGGGTAAGGGTTAAAAAAATTCAAGACTGGCACCAAACAAACAAAATCAAATAAAATGGCAGCAGATTCTTATCTTTACAATTTAGAACTGACAAATCTATGTCCGCATTGAAGTAACAACTACAAAGTCTTATTCCTACAGTAAATATATGACATATTTGTAAACTTCTATTTCATGCTGGCTGAATACTTTTCTGTTATTAATTTGCTTTTCTGAAATAGTTGTAAACAGGAAGTTGTGGTCTAGAAGTTGAGGTGTCGGGCTCTCAAGCCAGAAGTCCAGGTGCGGACCATTTGTCACACCTCCTTACATGGCACCAGAACAAGTTTTTCACATAGAGGCTACAAGATCAAATAAATCTTGTTTAATATAAGATCAGTCTTTAAGCTTTCTTCAGTTTGGAGTTAAGCATGAATTAATACAATAAAAGGTACAGGTATTCTATCAGCATGTAACCATTATGTAATTATCAGCATGTAACCATTATGTAATTATCAGCATGTAACAGTAAATATATGACATATTTGTAAACTTCTATTTCATGCTGGCTGAATACTTTTCTGTTATTAATTTGCTTTTCTGAAATAGTTGTAAACAGGAAGTTGTGGTCTAGAAGTTGAGGTGTTGGGCTCTCAAGCCAGAAGTCCAGGTGCGGACCATTTGTCACACCTCCTTACATGGCACCAGAACAAGTTTTTCACATAGAGGCTACAAGATCAAATAAATCTTGTTTAATATAAGATCAGTCTTTAAGCTTTCTTCAGTTTGGAGTTAAGCATGAATTAATACAATAAAAGGTACAGGTATTCTATCAGCATGTAACCATTATGTAATTATCAGCATGTAACCATTATGTAATTATCAGCATGTAACCATTGTGTAATTATAAAGCACAATGCTATCTTGGACAATATACAATGTAGGGCATTGTGTATACTAGAAAATTAGCTGGATGCATGCAGGACAGATAAAGCAACTCGTTCACAGATTTAAAGCGAATTTTTTGTCTTTAAGAAATCTATTAAATGTGGGTACTGTAAAAATGATCAGTGGTACAAAGTCATTGACATACGATTTTTTTTCAAAATATCCCACCAAATAACTAAAAATACTAAGCAGAAGGGAGTAAAACGTTGCAACGCTTTTGAAATAATTGAGGAAATCAACATTCCTCTTGCTTTTTTTTAACAAACATCAAACATTTATTATCCCCCGACGAAAGTCGGAGGGATATAGTTTTGGCGTTGTCCGTCCGTCCTTCCGTCCGTCCGGAGCCATATCTAGGAAATGGTTGGGAATATTTATTTAAAACTTCATATATATGTTCACCACTATGAGTTCTTGCGGCCCGTCAAGTTTCAGTCAGATTGCCCTAGTAACACCAGAGTTATGGCCCTTAGAAGTTTTTAGTATTAACTATATAGGGTACTATAAATATGGCAATTTCTGCATCATAACTTTTGATATATTTGACTTAGAACTATGAAACTTAAACAGAATTTAGATCACCATAATGTGGTTGTGTACACACAATTTCATTCGGATTTATTTTGTAAATTAAGAGTTATTGCCCTTTAATTGTATAAAAATCCACATATTTGTACATAACAAACTTACCATTTGGTAGAATTTCATTAAATTTCTTTCATTCTTTTCCATGAACATTTATTGTAAACATGTGAAGTTGTGTACCCACACCTGGTCACCCCCTTACCTTGATCACACACCCCCCCCTGCCCCCCCCCCCCCCCACCAAAAAAAAAAAAAAATCCTTATTTTAGATTTTTTTCAAACAAACTTCATATACATGTTCATCACTATGAGGTTATGGGGCCCATCAAGTTTCATACAGATTGCCCAAGTAACACCAGAGTTATGGCCCTTAGAAATTTCTAGTGTTAACTATATAGGGTACTATAGATCTATAGATATTACAATTTCTGCATCGTAACTTTTGATATATTTTACCTAGAACTATGAAACTTTAACAGAATTTAGAGCACTATAATGTGGTTGTGCACAGACAGTTTTGTACGGATTTCTTTTGTAACTTCAGAGTTATTGCCCTTTAATTGTCTAAAAATCCACATAATTTATTTGTACATAACAAACTTACCATTTGGCAGAATTTCATTAAATTTCTTTCATTCTTTTATATGAACATTTATTATAAACATGTGAAGTTGCGCACCCACACCTGGTCACCCACTTGCCTTGGTCACACCCCCCTCCCCCTCTCAACCCCCCTCCCCCCCCCCCAAAAAAAAATTAAAAAAAATTTTCATTTCTTATTTTAGATTTTTTTCAAACCTTCCAAGTTGTACCATTCCCCCACCTCACTTCTCCACCCAGTCATGCCCACCACTGATCATGCATCCTCTCCTCCCCCCCCCCCCCCCCCCCACCAACTTCACCCTTTTACCCTTTTTTTTTTCATGTTTAATTTTCAATCAATATTTATAATCAGCATGTGAAATTTTGTTTCCTCTCCCGTTCCCCTGCACCCCCACCCCCTAAAAAAATAAATATATACATATATGTATATATACATATATATATTTCCATTCCTTTTTTTTTTTTTTTTAAATGTTCAAACCTTCAACATGTTAAGTTGTGACTGCACAAACCTTGCCCTCAGCCATGTTCAAGATATCTTACCTGTGTTCTCTTAAGGAAACTGTCCTTTTAAGTTCAAATGTACATGTTAAACAGCAACACCTGGTGCCAAACCACTCGAAGACAATATTTCGTTCCAGTTAAACTTCAAGCTCATATTTCAATTAACTGCATTTAATTTTAAAAGCTAAGCTTATTACAGTAAGCATATCCCATTCAAAATAAATTCTTTGGTCAGGATCAAAGTATCATACATTTATTATATACTCTTTAATTAAACATTTGTTTTCTGTTAAATTGATTTTGACTAATGAAATTATTTGCTTCTTATTAACATCCTTTCACTTTTGCTGGATATATCTTTTTGCCATTCCTCACCACAAACCCTTTCGGCGGGGGATACCAATTCATCGAATTTGCTTGTTTTTGCTCATTTTACCATTATTCAGTGTCAGATATACATTCTTTGCCACATGTTGTGGAAATGAGCATGTTAAAAAATTTCACCCAAACTGTGGGCGAGTTGCTTAAAAACTTTCTAACATGGATGAGAGGCTTCTTCATTTAGATACTGTGAAATCATTTATATTCGTCGGGGACTAATTTTCGTGGTTGAGTCAATCCACGAAATTTAATCCCAACGAACACGTAAAATTCCCATTCATTATATGTTCAAAACTTAAAATCCACAAATTCATATCCCCATGAAATTGCCATCTTGACCAAAACCACGAAATTTCATGCCCATGAAATTAAATGATTTTACAGTATAAGGACACACAAGAAATTGCTTTTTAGCTCCACTATTCAGAGAATAGGGGTGCTATTCTACTCGCCCTGGCGTCGGCGTGTCACTTTCTTGGTTAAAGTTTTTCGGCAAACAAAGTATGTGCAGGGGCGGCCCATTATACCCAAGGTCAAGGCCACCAAGCTGTTATACTTAGGTTATTTTTAAGGTTAAAGTTTTTCGGCAACCTTTGTTTTTCTGTCATATCTTTGTTACTATTGCTTATATCTTACTGTAACTTCACATAAACATTGTCCAGCATACAAACAAAATATGTGCAGGGGCTGGGCCCATTATACCCAAGGTCAAGGTCACCAGGTTGTTATACTTGGAATTATTTTCATGTTAAATTTTTTCGAAAGCTGCGTTTATAGACATATCTTTGATAATGACTTGAAATTAAAAATATTTCTTTATAATCATCATCTGCATGTGTGGTTACAATCCCCATAACTCTAATTATATTTTTGACAGAATTATGCCCCTTTCATACTTAAAGTTTTTTGGCAATCTTCGCTTTCTGGATATAACTTCAGTACAATATAAGATAATGACTTGAAACTTGAAACCTTTATTATACAGAATAAGGCTTGTCCGGAGCATTACTTGAAAACTATTAATGGCATTTGATTGAAACTTCACATAATAATAGAGGCCATTGACGAGAAGTGCAGTGTCAAAGAACCATAACTCTACTTTACCTAGTTTTTGAATTATCTCCCTTTATTATACAAAATAAGGCTTGTCCGGAGCATTACTTGAAAAGTATTAATGGCATTTGATTGAAACTTCACAAAATGATTGAGGCCATTGATGGGAATTGCAGTGTCAAAGAAAGAACCATAACTCTTAGTTGCCGCTTTGTCCGTCCTTACGTCCATCCGAGCAACTTAAAGGAATGTGAGGGCCACCTAACAGTAAAGAGACCAAAAGAGAACAAAAGCTTCAATCCGTTTACAATAGATTATAGGGCCAGGGCCCCCTATTCAAACAAAAGAAAATAACAAAAGAAATGGCCCCCTCCTTCATTTCGGTGGGACGTCCGTCCGTCACACTTTTCCGGAGTATAACTTGAAAAGTATTAATACTTCACATAATGATAGAGGCCATTGAGACAAAGTGCAATGTCAAAGAATCATAACTCTACCTTAACTAGTTTTTGAATTATCTCCCTTTATCAAATAAGGCTTGTCCGAGGCATTACTTGAAAAATATTAATGGCATTTCATTGAAACTTCACAAAATGATAGAGGCCATTGACGGGAAGTACAATGTCAAAGAACCATAACTCTGCTTTACCTAGTTTTTGAATTATCTCCCTTTATTATACAAAATAAGGCTTGTCCGGAGTATAACTTGAAAAGTATTAATGGCATTTGATTGAAACTTCACATAATCATAGAGGCCATTGAGACAAAGTGCAGTGTCAAAGAATCATAACTCTGCCTTACCTAGTTTTTGAATTATCTCCCTTTATTATACAAAATAAGGCTTGTCCGGAGCATTACTTGAAAACTGTTAATGGCATTTCATTGAAACTTCACATGATCATAGAGGCCATTGATGGGAAGTGCATTGTCAAAGAACCATAACTCTTACCTAGTTTTTGAATTATCTCCCCTTTTTTATACAAAATAAGGCTTGTCCGGAGCATTGCTTGAAAAGTATTAATGGCATTTGATTGAAACTTCACAAAATGATTGAGACCATTGACAGGAAGTGCAGTGTCAAAGAAAGAACCATAACTCTACCTTACCTAGTTTTTGAATTATCTCCCTTATTCAATTTTCTTCTTTTCATTATCACTATTTTTGTTTTGTTTCTAATACGTTATTCCCCATATTGGGACAAGTACATGCATCGGGGAGCATCGTTCAGTTTTACCGATTTCTTGTTGACCAAATTATGCCCCTTTCATACTTAAATTATTTTTTTTTAAATTGAGACATAAATTCATTTCACTGTCAAATTGGCGAATAGTGGAGTGCGCTGTCTTATGGACAGCTCTTGTTTTTATGAACATCTAACATTTATTTCTGCTCGTTTTACCATTTTTCAGTGTTACATATACATTCTTTGCCACACATTGTAGAAATGAACATGTTGAAAAATTTCACCCAAACTGTGGGCAAGTTGCTTAAAAACTTTCTAACATGGATGAGAGGCTTCTTCATTTAGACACAAGAACACACATTAGAAAGATGGGTTAGAGGTTTTTTTGCACTAAAAACAACTAAAAGATAATAAAGGGACTAGACTTTAGATTTTGGCTGATTTGATCTTTCTAAAAAATTGAAGTTTGGTCATAAGAAATACCCGATCAAGAAAAGAAAGACACGTCTGAGTCAGGAATCAAACTCGTGTTGCCTCGGTCAGCAATTAAAAATTTCTTACCAACTTGACCAATATACTACGGTGGAATTCATACTTAACCCTTAGCCTGCTGGCGGCAAAGAATTCTGCCTTTGCGACCAGTGCAGACCAAGATCAGCCTGCACATCCGTGCAGTCTGATCATGGTCTGCACTGTTCGCTATTCAGTTAGTAAATTTTCAGTGAACACCCCTTCGAATAATAAATGGTATTGCCCAAACTGAATGATGGAACAGTCCATTTTAGAAATTTAGCAGGCTAAGGGTTAAGGACCATTCATGTAAAGCTTTTATATAATTAAGACAGTTAACCTTTGGTACCCCGTGGCAAACAGTTTTCAATTTTAATGGAAAAATTATTTAAACGCAACTAATTCTCATGTGTTTCCATAGCATATAATCTGAGAAATATAGCAATAATTTCCTGATATCTTAGAATTTTCTCTTTTTTTAGTGTTGTATGATGTTGTGGTCAGTTCATTTAAAGTAATACAATTTTCTGTTTGTAAACTATATTTATTACTTTTACTACAAGTATGTGTTGGCTTGTACATTATAATAAAAAAAAACTAAGAAAACTAAGTTTTGACATCAAGAAAAATTATGACCTCTAGGACTCTTTGACAGCCCTGTTTAAACTTTCGTTTTTGTAAATTTTGATTATATAATTTGTTAAATGATTACATATGTTGTTGTTTCGAAATATCGGATCATTTGTTGATCATAATCACTGTGTAATGATAGCCTGCTTTAATTCTATAAATAACTTGAAATGTGCCGAAAATGGCACAATGTTATTTGGTAAATTTAAGAAAGAATTCATAGGAAGAATGCCTGTGGTCAGAAGATGACCATTATTGTTTTGAGGGTCAGTAGGTGAAAGTTCATGTTCAAATTGAACTTTAGTCTGAATTTTGTTTCTTATCAATAACTGGAGACACATTGACCTCTTCCTGTCAAATTTGAAAAGGTAGTTGCTATTTTTCAGAAATTTACATGATATTGTTTAACCCTTACCATGCTGGACATGATTGATTCTGCCTTTGCGACTAGTGTAGATCATGATCAGCCTGCACATCCATGCAGTCTGATCATGATCTGCACTGTTCACTATTCAGCCAGTATCTTTTTGGTAAGCACCCCTTTTAACAATTAATGGTACTGTCCAAATTGGAAGATGGACAAGTTCATTATAGAAATTTAGCAAGGTCAGGGTTAAATGGTCAAGGTCACCTTCGGGCTAAAACTATTTCTGGTTTATTAACTTGGTGTGTGGCATCAAACTAATTAGTTAGACCATGAAGGTCAAGGCCACAGAAACTAGACTAAAATCAGATTCTGATAACAACTTCTGCTGACGAACCAATCAATGGATGGTCACCAAACTTGGTCTGTAGTATCCTTATACGGTCCTCCCTCAGATTTGTTCAAATGGTTCCACTGATTTCCTGTCATTTGCTTGAGAACACTTTGCCCATACTTTTTAAGATTTGCACATAATAATAATAGATGACTCTTTTTGTTCTGGAGGGTCAGTAGGTCAAGGTCACTGCATACTTGAACCTTGAAATTACACTTTGACAGGCTGTCGTTTGGAGGGTAGCACATAATCAAATTATTTATGTACCAATCTTGAAGCAGTGATGTCATCAAATTTATTAATCTTATATATTTAAGACCTTTAGGTAATATTCTCATTTTACATTTGATTCTAAATCTCAGCTTGTTGAAAATTTTAGGTTGCCTAGGTTGTATTCCATCGGACAGTTCCATATCAATCCCCCCACTTCACAGCAGGGTAGCCATGATCAGTGGAACATCCACATGCCACATGCAGGTAAGACTAAAAATAAGGTTCCAACAGTACTTGTTTTCTTCTACAGTTCATGTCTATGACCTTTTATTTTGGCTTTTATAGAAATTCTCTGTAATAGTGAGATTTTTTGTTTGACGTTCACCTAGCAGTAGGATTGAACATTTACTCTGCTAAATTTCTGAAATGGACTGTTCTAACTTCTATCATTCAGTTTGAGCAGTACCACTTATTATTCAAAGGGGTGTTCACTGAAAATTTGACTGACTGAATAGCAAACAGTACTACGGATGTGCAGGCTGATCTAGGTCTGCACTGGTCACAAAGGAAGAATCACTTGCTGCCAGCAGGCTAAAGGTTAATGATCTAATAAATGTTTGAAAACAATGTAAAGAATTTTTTGAGTAAAATATTCATGAGTCTGAATTATTAATTTTACCTTATTTAAAATGTCTTTAAGGTCACGTTTTCTTATGGGTATGAAATATAAAGGTTCAGACAAAAGTTTCTTACTTATATGAATTTTATATGTGTGGAGGCCACCTTTTCTTACAGGTATGAAATATATGGTTTCAGAGGCCATGTTTTTCTTATACATGTATATGGATTCAGAGGCAGTATTATAGGAATGAAGTTACTGAGTGGATTTAGAAGCCATGTTTGCTCATGTATGCTAAATATATGATACCTGAGGGTACATTTTCTTACAGGGTTTGAATATATTAGTTTAGGGGCAAACACATACTGTCAATGCAACCGCAGTTCATTTCTTGCATATAAAGGTTTATTTTATTTCATGTTCAGTGTTTTAAAGGCTCATTATAAGTGCCTTTGTTTGAAATGTGGCTGCCACATATTCCTTTATGAACATAGTAACAATATATAAATTTCTTGTTAAACCCTTACCATGCTAGACAAGATTTATTCTGCCTTTGTGACCAGTGTAGATCATGATCAGCCTGCACATCTGTGCAATCTGATCATGATCTGCACTGTTCGCTATTCAGTCAGTATCTTTTTGGTAAGCACCCCTTTTAACAGTTAATGGTACTGTCCAAATTGGAAGATGGACAAGTTCATTATAAAAATTTAGCAGGGTAAGGGTTAAAGCCTTTTTCTGATATTGTTTTCTCTAATATTTACCAGAGGTTTGAATATTGAGAACATAGTGGAAAGTGAATTTATTGTTTATTATTACCTCCCTCTATGGCTCTGACTGTAAAAGTTTGTATGCAGTATTAAAAGTAGCATTTTTCTAACCGTATAATAAAGAAATGATGCATAGAAAAATCATGTTTTAACCTTATTAATACAGTAAAAAGAGGTTATACATCTGTAGAATAATTTCACTAGGGCATAGCTTGACTTGGAGTGACTTATTCTGGCAAAGTATTACCTATTTTGAGCGTATTGATTGAAGTAAAACGTACTTTTGCTATACATTATTTTTATTCTGATACGCCGTTTATCTAAAACATAAGATAAAATATAGTAACACTCTTTCTTTGTCGCAACAGAAACATTGACGATCACCTTTAAGTATGACATCATTTTAGAGTAAGCATGTATTAACAGAAACAAGCATATTAGAATTATGCGTAACAGCTATTTGAACGTGCCGTTCCATCTGCATTTAACATAAAATTTAAAGCCTTATGGGACTTTAAATGATCCACCGATCAGTCTTGTATTAAAGTTACAAATATTCAATTTAGGGACAAAATGGTATCCTTACTTCCACTAACATTCTGTGGTCATTTAAAGAGTCACATATCCCTTGGTCAGTGTCTGTTAAACCATGTGCAGTTCATATGGCAATGTGATATAATGTTAACAAGTCCAGCCCATAGAAAGCCATGATGTAAATAAAAATATTCAGCTGTTATTATGGAAGGCAGCAGCTGTCTTATGTTTAGACATTTCATGTTATCTTTTCATTCAGTGTGGTGTTAACTTGTCAAAAGTGTCTTATTATGTTAACTAGTCATGTTATCTTTTATAGGTGTGGTGTTGATAAGCTATGTTATCATGTCAAAGTGTAGTGTAAACTCGTACAAGTAGTGTCTTTTTATGTCAAAAGCTGTGTTATTGTATCACCACACTGACATGAAAACATAACTTTTAAATATAATAAGACATTTTAACATAAAATGTCTGGACATAAGACAGCTTTGGCTTTCCATACCTTATGGTCAGTGCACAATAGGAATTGCAATGCCAATTAATAGTGCATGAAAATTTATGTGGACTGTAGACATTGTGATGTTCATCTCTCATTCTTCGCTTTCAGTTAAGCGAGGAAGCATTATTTGTTCCTGGTGTATGGGGGCCAAATTGGTCAGCGATTGTTCCTGGCTACTGGTCAGCAGAGGGAGGACAGAGTGCTGCTGGCAAACTGGTGAGCATCAAGAAAAATTATGTTTAATGATAGATATAATTACAACAGAACTTAATATCCTTTGGATTAGATTTTTATGCCCTCTTGGAAAAAGAGGGGACATGTGCTCTTGTTGGTCAGTTGGTTCATCTTTCGGTAGACATATTTTCTGATGAATAACTTAAGAATTCTTTGGGGTTTGTCTGTCAAACTTCTTCAGATGATTTCCTGCAGTTGAAAGATGATTCCTGTACTTCATTAAATGTCATGGTCAAAGTGATCTTGAGAGTGTCAATAAGTTTAGAATGTTTTAGCCTATGGGTGCCAAATGTCATAAGACAATTGTCTGTGGTCAGTAAATGACCCCTATTGTTTTTAGCTCACCTGTCACAAAGTGACAAGGTGAGCTTTTGTGATCGCGCGGTGTCAGTCGTCCGTGCGTGCGTGCGTGCGTCCGTCCGTCCGTAAACTTTTGCTTGTGACCACTCTAGAGGTCACATTTTTCATGGGATCTTTATGAAAGTTGGTCAGAATGTTCATCTTGATGATATCTAGGTCAAGTTCGAAACTGGGTCACGTGCCGTCAAAAACTAGGTCAGTAGGTCTAAAAATAGAAAAACCTTGTGACCTCTCTAGAGGCCATATATTTCACAAGATCTTCATGAAAATTGGTCAGAATGTTCACCTTGATATCTAGGTCAAGTTCGAAACTGGGTCACGTGCCATCAAAAACTAGGTCAGTAGGTCTAAAAATAGAAAAACCTTGTGACCTCTCTAGAGGCCATATATTTCGCAAGATCTTCATGAAAATTGGTCAGAACGTTCACCTTGATGATATCTAGGTCAAGTTCGAAACTGGGTCACGTGCCATCAAAAACTAGGTCAGTAGGTCAAATAATAGAAAAACCTTGTGACCTCTATAAAGGCCATATTTTTTATGGGACCTGTATGAAAGTTGGTCTGAATGTTCATCTTGATGATATCTAGGTCAAGTTCGAAACTGGGTCACGTGCGATCAAAAACTAGGTCAGTAGGTCTAAAAATAGAAAAACACTGTGACCTCTCTAGAGGCCATATATTTCATGAGGTCTTCATGAAAATTGGTCAGAATGTTCACCTTGATGATATCTAGGTCAAGTTCGAAAGTGGGTCACGTGCCTACAAAAACTAGGTCAGTAGGTCAAATAATAGAAAAACCTTGTGACCTCTCTAAAGACCACATTTTTCATGGGATCTTTATTAAAGTTGGTCTGAATGTTCATCTCGATGATATCTAGGTCAGGTTAGAAACAGGGTCATGTGCGGTCAAAAACTAGGTCAGTAGGTCTAAAAATAGAAAAACCTTGTGACCTCTCTAGAGGCCATACTTGTAAATGGATCTCCATAAAAATTGGTCAGAATGTTCACCTTGATGATATCTAGGTCAGGTTTGAAACTGGGTCATGTGCCATCAAAAACTAGGTCAGTAGGTCAAGTAATAAAAAAAACCTTGTGACCTCTCTAGAGGCCATACCTTTCATGGGATCTGTATGAAAGTTGGTCTGAATGTTCATCTTGATGATATCTAGGTTAATTTTGAAACTGGGTCAACTGCAGTCAAAAACTAGGTCAGTAGGTCTAAAATTATTAAAAATTTTTGACCTCTCTAGAGGCCATATTTTTCAATGGCTGTTCATGAAAATTTATCTGAATGTTCACCTTGATGATATCTAGGTCAGTTTTGAAACTTGGTCATGTGCGGTCAAAAACTAGGCCAGTAGATATAAAAATAGAAAAACCTTGTGACCTCTCTAGAGGCCATATTTTTCATGAGATCTTCATGAAAATTAGTGAGAATGTACACCTTGATGATATCTAGATAAAGTTCAAAAGAGGGTCATGTACCTTCGAAAATTAGGTCAATAGGTCAAATAATAGAAAAACCTTGTGACCTCTCTAGAGACCATATTTTTCAATGGATCTTCTTGAAAATTGGTCAGAATTTTTATCTTGATAATATCTAGGTCAAGTTCAAAACTGGGTCACATGAGCTCAAAAACTAGGTCACTATGTCAAATAATAGAAAAAACGACGTCATACTCAAAACTGGGTCATGTGGGAAGAGGTGAGCGATTCAGGACCATCATGGTCCTCTTGTTTGGCATTCCTATGTCAAAAGTCAAGTTCACAATGACCTTGAGACTGAAAAGGTTTCCTATCAGTAACTGTGAAATGTTTCTGTCTATAGTTGCCAAACTTCATAAGATTATTGACTGTTTTTAGTAAATGACCTCTATTCTTAATAGCCCGCTTAGCTCAGTAGGTAAGAGCGTTGGTCTACGGATCGCGGGGTCGTGAGTTCGATCCTCGGGCGGGGCGTATGTTCTCCGTGACTATTTGATAAACGACATTGTGTCTGAAATCATTAGTCCTCCACCTCTGATTCATGTGGGGAAGTTGTCAGTTACTTGCGGAGAACAGGTCTGTACTGGTACAGAATCCAGGAACACTGGTTAGGTTAACTGCCCGCCGTTACATGACTGAAATACTGTTGAAAAATGGCGTTAAACCCAAAACAAACAAACAAAACAATTTTGGTCCAATCTTAATGAATCTTGGGCAGAATGTTACTCTCAATAAAATCTTGGATGAGTTCGATATTGGGTCATCTGGGGTCAAAAACTAGGTCACCAGGTCAAATCAAAGGAAAAGCTTGTTAACACTCTAGAGGTCACAATTTTGGCCTAATCTTAATGAAATTTGGTCAAAATGTTACCCTCAATAAAGTCTTGGATGAGTTTGATATTGGGTCAGCTGGGGTCAAAAACTAGGTCACCAGGTCAAATCAAAGGAAAAGCTTGTTAACACTCTAGAGAGTCTAGAGGTCACAATTTTGGCCCAATGTTAATGAAACTTGGTCAGAATGTTACCCTAAACAAAATCTTGGATGAGTTTGATATTGGGTCATCTGGGGTCAAAAACAAGGTCACTAGGTCAAATCAAAGGAAAAACTTGTTAACACTCTAGAGGTCACAATTTTGGCCCAATCTTAATGAAACTTGGTCAGAATGTTACCCTCAATAAAATCTTGGACAGTTTCGATATTGGGTCATCTGGGGTTAAAAACTAGGTCACCAGGTCAGATCAAAGGAAAAGCTTGTTAACACTGTAGAGGCCACATTTATCACTATATCTTCATGAAACAATGTCAGAATGTTAATCTTGATGATCTCAAGGTCCAATTTGAATCTGGGTCATGTAGGACCAAAAACTAGGTCACCAGGTCAAATCAAAGGAAAAGCTAGTTAACACTGTAGAGGCCACATTTATGACCGTATCTTAATGAAACTTGGCCAGAATGTTAATCTTGATGACCTATAGGTCACATTGAAATCTAGGTCAAGTGGGGAAAAAAACTAGGTCACTAGGTCAAATCAAAGGAAAAGCTTGTTAACACTCTAGAGGCCACATTTATGACTGTATCTTTATGAAACTTGGTCAGAATGTTAATCTTGATAAGGGTTAAACCAATCAACTTTAAACCGACAGCTTGTGGGAAAAAGTGGTTGCTCCCTTCTTTATTTCATATGAGTTGCAACATCTTCATTCTAAGTTCTTTGTGGCAGGGTTGTTGAGGTTGATTATCTCCCTTTATCCAGCTGGCTTACGGAAGGTCTGTGGTTCTACCCAGGTGCCCGCTCGTGATGAAATCATGCTCGAAGGGGCACCTGGGGTCTTCCTCCACCATCAAAGCTGCAAAGTCGCCATATGACCTAAAATGGTGTCGGTGCGACGTTAAACCAAACAAAATAAATAAATATCTCCCTTTATGATTTGTCGGTCCCAGCTAATTCTTTGTTGCTAGGATACCATGTTACTGGCATGAGGGAAGGTGGTTTTTCCAAGATACTGGCATATGACTGAAATGATGTCTGGATGGAAGTTGTTGTGACTGAAGAAACTCAAAAATGTGGTCCATTTAATAGGAGGTTGTGGATCTAGACCAACTCCTTTATTATCCCCACCCGAAGGCTGAGGGATATAGGTTTGGCGTTGTCCTTCTGTCCATCTTTTCCTCCGTCCGTCAGTCCAGGGCCATATCTAGGAAGTGGTTAGGAATATTGAAATAAAACAATATTGAAATAAAACTTCATATACATGTTCACCACTAGAGGGAAATATGGCCCATCAAGTTTCAGTTAGATTGTCCAAGTAACACCAGAGTTATGGCCCTTAGAAGATTCTAGTGTTAACTTTATAGGGTACTATAAATATGGCAATTTCTGCTTCATAACTTGTGGCATAATTTAGATCACCATTATGTTGTAGTGCACACACAATTTTGTCAGTAGCTTCAGAGTTATTCCCTTTAATAGTTTAAAATGCATATATTTGTACATAATAAACTAACAGATTGGTAGAATTTTATTGAACTTCTTTCATTTTTTCCATGAACATTGATTATCAACATGTGAAGTTGTGTACCCCACACCCAGTCACCCCCACTGCCCATGTCACACCCCCTCCCAACTCCCCCCTCCATCCCCTCCCCCCCCCCAAAAAAAAATATATATATGTTTTTTTTTTCATTCCTTCATTCCTTTTTTAAATTTTTTTTCAAACCTTCCATGAATATTTATCAACATGGAAAGTTGTACCGTCCCCCACCTCGCTCCTCCACTCAGTCATCCCCACCACCCCGATCATGTATCCCTTCCCCCCCACCACCCCTCAGCAATTTTTTTTTATTTTTAGCTCATCTGATTTTTGGGGAAAAAAATGATGAGTTATTGTCATCACTTGATCGAGATTCAAACTCACTGTCCGCATTTAAAAAATCTTTGAAAACACATCTCTTCCACACGTGTTCTGTAAAATTACAAAATCTGAAATACTGTTGAAAATGGCATTTGGCCCAAAACAATCAAACAAAAATAACAAAATCATGACAGGTTTGTTTCGTGTTGAGAAAGGAATTGTTCTCCTTCAATAGTATATGTAATGTAACTTAACGTTGAGCATATTTTATGGATGACCTTGTTTTAATTACTATTCCTTTTAATCTTTTACCAATGTATTTACATGTATATATATATATGTATGTATGTGTTCTTTAATGTCTTTGTAAAGCACTTTTGAACGCACATATTTTGTATGAAAAGAGTGCTATATAAATGTGGTATAATAATAATATTTCAGATGGACTTTGTCATAGAAACACATACTGCTTACCAAGATACATTGAAACAGGCTCAAAGCAGGTAACTCTCAAGACTTCAGATTGTAGAGAGCCTGCTGTCGTTAGACAGTTTTTGTTTCGGCTCCGATGACATTATGCCTGGATCAACCCTCATATGTAAGCTGGTATATCAGAAACCAGGAATGGATCGGAACTTTACACACTAAATGTCTTGTTCACTGTGATGATCTGACGTACAGTATTTAGGTTTCATAGTTATATTTTGTAGTTTTACAAAGTTATTCATCTTTTTGTACTCATCAGTTTTGGTAAAGTTTTTGTATGCCAGAATAGCCAGGGAGCCAAAAGTGCGAAAAGTGCCTAGAAACAGGATTTACCTGTCCGGTCATGCTATAGTCAGTTTCTATACATATTATGAAAGTGCAAAGTCTCGCGGATCAGAAAAATCGGGCCTGCAAAACAAAAGCTCTTGCGAAATTTGAGAATATTAAGGGGAGATAACTCTGTATATTTGCAGTTTTTTAAGATTCAAAACGCTTTTTTACTAACAAAACATGGCATCATGTTTCTAAAATCAGTTCAAATATATATATTTCAACATTGCTTTTACGCATAAGGCTTATGCTTGAAAAATACGCAAAATGTACTCATTTTATGTACATTTTATTATAAGATTTGGCACCTAAAATACCAGAGAATAAAATAAAAATATTTAACCTAAAATTTACAGTATGAAGAAGTAACCTTTGAAATGGTCTTATTTCTCAAAGTCATTTATTAATACCACTGCGAAACAATCTGTTAGAATAGAAAATCATCTAGATACTCTAGTTCAGGTCTGGCTAAGAAATACGCAAATCTGGGGTATTTTGTGTACCCCACCCACTTTATATAATGCAAAAAATGTATAATAAAAATATTCGACCAACAACCAAGAAGATAAATTCTTTTTATCACGTATACAATATAATCTATATTTTTGACCATATAAAGCTGGATGAGGGGTATTTAAAAGATTTTAAACAGAAAAAGGGGGTAGGAAAACCTATGTATTTTACAACCAATAATTAGAATTAACAACCCGTTATTAAATAAGAGCAACACTAATGAATGGCGATGAAACCTTTTCTTGCAAACTATTTATTTGGAAAGTAATTTATTTAAATACTCTTTCGTACAATCTAGTTCGGTTTTGGCTAAGAAATACGCTAATACGGGGTATTTTATGTACCCCACCCACTTTATATAATGCAAAAAATGTATAATAAAAAATATTCGACCAACAACCAAGACGATATATTCTTTTTATCACGTATACAATATAATCTATATTTTTGACCATATAAAGCTGGATGATGGGTATTTAAATGATTTTAAATAGAAAAAGGGGATAGGAAAACCTATGTATTTTACAACCGATAATAAAATTAACTATCCGTTATTAAATAAGAGCAACATTAATGAAAGGTGATGAAACTTTTACTTACAAACTGTTCAGTTGGAAAGTAATTTAATTAAATACTCTTCCGTGCAATCTACTCCAGGCGTGGCTAAGAAATACGCAAAACCGGGGTATTTTATGTACCCCACCCACTTTATATAATGCAAAAATGTAAAATAAAAATACTCGACGAAAAATCAATGAGATATATTCTTTTTTATCACATATACAATATAATTTATATTTATGACAATCTAAAGATGGATGAGGGGTATTTAAAAGATTTTGAATAGAAAAAGGGTGTAGGAAAACCTATGTATTTTACATCCGATAATTAGAACAAACAACCCGTTATTTACCATTTAATAAATACAAGCATCAATAATAAAAGGCGACGAAATATTTACTTGCTAACTATTCATTTGAAAGTAAATTATTTAAATACTCTTTTGTGCAATTTTGTCAAAACTGTGAAATTGTAGGGGTATGAACATTACGCCACCCATCTAAAACTATGTATAAAATGTGATTAATCGATCAATACAGTTTTTGCAAATTAACAAAGTATAAATGCTTGCTTCGGGTTGTACACATCTGTTTTTACCATTCTCATGATAAACAGATAGATGGAATGTAGTTCTAATGTGTTGAATGTAATGTAGAAATTTGACATAATGTGTAACTTTAATGTTTATAAAATGAGACATTTTGAATAATCTTTGCTATTCAGAAGATTTTAAAACTAATTAATGTAATGATAGTTCATTATATCACTATTCAAGACATTTTACAGATCGTACAAAAAAGTCGTAATTATATCCCCCAAACATATATAATTCAAATAGATTCTATCAGAGTTTTGGTTCACCTGTCACGTAGTGACACAAGGTAAGCTTTTGTGATCGCCTTCGTCCATCCATACGTCCGTCCACAATTACTTTTGAACACGATAGAAACCATATTTTACTACTGATTTTAATCAAACTTGCGCGCAACTTGTATAAGAGCTAGTAGATGAGGAAGGAAATGTACTGGCCACCAGGAACAAAAAAAAAAAAGAAAAAAAAAAAAAAGATGTCAATGCAACCTTTCAAGGTTGTGCATTGGAATGCAGAAGGACTTCTCAATAAGAAAATGAATTAGAGAACATATTGTTTGATAAGGACATTCAGGTCTGCCGCATCGAAGAGATTCACCTTAGCGAGGATAAATCCTTCAATGTTAAGAGGCTGCCAGTGCTTCCGTTGTGACAGGTTGGGTAGGAGCAAGGGAGGAATCCTAACACTGATGAGAAACAACATAGCAACTTGTACTGGTATAAAATCTCGCTTTGAAAACTGGCCAAATCGCATAATGGGTTCCAGAGTTAGGGCCCCTTAAGGAGCCAAAAGTTTGTTTTGGCTTGTGAACAGGGTAGAGATCACATTTTGCAATTGATTTTAATCAAACTTGCACATAAATTCTACTGGCATAATATCTCGGTTCTTGTCAAAAAGTGGCGAGATCCCATAATGTGTTCTAGAGTGGTGGCCCCTTAAAGGACCAAAATTTGCCATGTTGGCTGAAACAAACTTGCAAAATATCTTTAACAGCAATAAATCTTGCATTCCATGATGACTTCATCAAATCAAATCATAGGTTACAGAATAACGATCCCTATTTCAACCCTGAAAGTGCCAAAATTTGTTAATTGTTACATTATGAACACGCTAGAAATGACATTTTACGTTTGACTTTTACCACATTTACGACTTAAGTCACAATACGATCTCGGTTCAGTTCGAAAACCGACTAGATTGACCTTTTAGCCATAAAGAGGTTTCATTTATGCTTTGATCTTACACAAACTTGCAAACTTGATCATCTTTAGGCCAAGTTTGAAACTGGATTATGTGGGGTCAAAAACTAGGTTACCAGGTCAAATAAAAGGAAAAGCTTGATAGCAACGTAGATGCTACATTAATGATGCTATCTTATGAAATTTGGTCAGAATGTTTGTCTTGATGATTCCTATGCCAAGTTAGAAACTGGGTCATATGGGATTAAAAACTAGGTTACCCGCTAAAATCAAACGAAAAGTCTGTTAACATTCATGAGGTCATATTAATTACACTATCTTCATAAAACTTGGTCAAAATATTTATCTTGATGATCCCTATGCCAAATGTAACAGGTGAACGATATACATGACCCTTTTTTCTCAGAAAATGCTAGTGTAAGTCTTAGATAATCTAAATTATAAACTTATTGAATAGCTTGTTTGTTATTACTTATAAATTACCTAGTATATTGCTCTATGTCTGGATGACAAACAACAAATAATTTTTACTATTGATAGGCAAGCCCTTCAATTAGTGTTTTTATACACGACATTAGAATTAAACATTTGTTGTATTTTTTTCACGAATTGAAAACAATGTGCCATGAACCAAGTATTTATACAAAGAGTCATATCATTTTAGATAACATTTACTGGTTTGGCACTAAAGGCTATAATAGTAATCTGAATTTTATTTATATGCGGTCCATCTGGAGCACAATTTTAGTTACACATTCCTGCAGTACTAACGACAAATAGTTACATCTGTACGTGCAATTTAAGTAGACATTAACACAATACTTCATAATATCATGCGTAACTATTTTTCCGATCTGTATATAGAAATACTTGTATCAATTTAAACTTTACGGCTACACCACAAAAATGATTTTATCTTGTACTACAACTTGCACTGGCAGTGTAAATGGTAATACGTTATGTTGTTTTAACTTTAAATATAAGATTTTACACTGCAACAGTTCAATATGTCTTTTTCGCAACTTATACGCTAGTATTAATCAAATTCATCTAATTCTGTGTCAAACAGACTGTGTTTTATTCTGCGGCACTTTTGAGGCATTGCATTACACCAGCAGGATACAGTGTATTTTATATTAGATTTGGCGCAGATACAATATCTTAAGCATTTTCCATTCGTGCCTTTACAGAATAAAGTCTGGTTTCCGCTCAATGACTTTAAAAACCTTATCAGCTATCACTGAAATTAAAAGAATTATTTTCTGCGGTCAGTAAATGAGCAATATTGTTTTGCGACAATTGATCAAGGACGAAGGTCACAATTACCTAGCTCAAGTCTTTTATGATTACTACTCAGTAAATAAGGAACGTTTTGTCAGTCGATCCCCTTAAAATGTAATGTTTGTAGTCTGTAGAAGGCACCTGATGTTAATAAGGTCAAGGTCAATGTTATAAAATTAGAACTTAACACTCCCCTTTGCCTTCAACAAACCATCATGGGGGCATATGTTTTTTACAAACACCCCTTCTTTATATCATATTTTATATAACTTAGATAGGTTCCATCGTTATATGAGCCGCACCATGAGAAAACAAACGTAGTGTATTTGTGACCAGTATAGATCCAGAAAACAAACATAGTGCATCTGCGACAAACATCGATCCAGACCAGCCTGCGCATTCGCGCAGTCTGGTCAGGATACATGCTGTTCGGTTTCAAAGCCTATTGCAATTAGAGAAACTGTTAGCGAATAGCATGGGTCCTGACCAGACTGTGCGGATACGCAGTCTGGTCTGGTTCGATGCTGGTCGCAAATGCACTATGTTGGTTATCTTATGGCGCGGATCATATTTAATGCAAATCACCTTGATAATAATTCCAAGATATGTTTTAAAATTAGTGAAGAGTAACTGCCCTTGACTTTTCATTTAGCAGTTGGATAAGTTTTGCAGTCACGAACTTTCCAAATGAATCGGCATTTAACTATATTCATTTTAAGAGAACATCGGACTAGCAATATCGTTTTCCTTGCATTTTCGCTATTTTTACCCCTATGGTAAAATTATTTGCCTTATTCAAGGTCGGTTGGTGAATCAATTACTTCTGTTTTTTGGATTTGACAAACTTGCAAATGAAAGTTACTAATAATTCAAATGAGATAATAAAAAATTAAAGTTTGAATGTAAAGGTTTCAGTACTTTTCGGTAATGTTGCTTGCATTTTATCACATCATAATGAACAGTTGTTAATTCTAATTATTGGCTACTGTTTTTAATTTAAAATCTCTTAAATACTCCGAATCCATCTTTAAGTTGTCAAAATATAGATTATATTGTATACGTGACAAAAAGAATAACTCTTCTTGATTGATGGTCTAATATTTTTATTATACATTTTTTTCATTATATAAAGTGGGTGGGGTACATAAAATACCAAGGATGTGCGCTTTTTGTCGCCAACCCTAAACTAGATTGCACGAAAGATCTAGAGTATTAAAATGAATTTCTTTTCAGATGAAAAGTTTGCAAGTAAAGGTTTCACCCCTTTCATTAGTCTTGCTTGTATTTATCAAATGGTAAATAACAGGTTGTTAACTAATTACCCGCCGGTTGTAAAAGACATCATTTTCATACCCATATTTTCTATTAAAATCTTTTAAATACCCCTCATCTATCTTTAAATTGTCAAGAATATGCATTTCATTGTATGCGAGATAAAAAGTATATATTTCCTTTATTTTGGTCGAATATTTTTATTATGAATTTTTTGCATTAGATAATTATATAAAGTGGGTGGGGTACCCCCTTTTTCTACTTAAAATCTTTTAAATACCCATCATCCAGCTTTATATGGTCAAAAACATAGATTACATTGTATACGTGATAAAAAGAATATATCTCATTGATTTTTTTGTCAAATATTTCTATTATACATTTTCTTGCATTATATAAAGTGGGTGGGGTACATAATATACCCAGGATTTGCGTATTTTTTAGCCAAACCTGAACTAGATTGCATTAAAGAGTATCTAAATAAATTACTTTCCAAATGAATAGTTTGCAAGTAAAGGTTTCTTCGACTTCCATTAGTGTTGCTCTTATTTAATAACGGGTTGTTTATTCTAATTATCGGTTGTAAAATAAATAGCCTTTCTTACCCCCTTTTTCTGTTTAAATTTTTTTAAATACCCCTCATCTAGCTTTATATGGTCAAAAATATAGATTATATTGTATACGTGATAAAAAGAATATATCGTCTTGGTTGTTGGTCGAATATTTTTTATTATACATTTTTTGCATTATATAAAGTGGGTGGGGTACATAAAATACCCCGTATTAGCGTATTTCTTAGCCAAAACCGAACTAGATTGTACGAAAGAGTATTTAAATAAATTACTTTCCAAATAAATAGTTTGCAAGAAAAGGTTTCATCGCCTTTCATTAGTGTTGCTCTTATTTAATAACGGGTTGTTAATTCTAATTATCGGTTGTAAAATACATAGGTTTTCCTACCCCCTTTTTCTGTTTAAAATCTTTTAAATACCCCTCATCCAGCTTTATATGGTCAAAAATATAGATTATATTGTATACGTGATAAAAAGAATTTATCTTCTTGGTTGTTGGTCGAATATTTTTGTTATACATTTTTTGCATTATATAAAGTGGGTGGGGTACATAAAATACCCCGGATTTGCGTATTTCTTAGCCAAACCTGAACTAGAGTATCTAGATGATCTCTATTCTAACAGACTGTTTCGCAGCGGTATTAATAAATGACTTTGAGAAATAAGACCATTTCAAAGGTTACTTCTTCATACTGTAAATTTTAGGTTAAATATTTTTATTTTATTCTCTGGTATTTAAGGTGCCAAATCTTATAATAAAATGTACATAAAATGAGTACATTTTGCGTATTTTTCAACATAAGCCTTATGCGTAAAAGCAATGTTAAAAGATATATATTTGAACTGATTTTAGAAACACGATGCTATGTTTTGTTAGTGAAAAAACGATTTGAATCTTAAAAAACTGCAAATATACAGAGTTATCTCCCATTGATATTCTCAAATTTTGCAAGAGCTTTTGTTTTGCAGGCCCGATTTTTCTGATCCGCGAGACTTTGTACTTTCATAATATGTATAGAAACTGACTATAGCATGACCGGACAGGTAAATCCATTTTTTCATGCCTTGGCTCCCCGGCTAGAAGGTACTTCAGTAACCACTAGCTGGCATGGGTTTAACATCATAATACTTATTCAGTGTGATGATTTGACATACAGTGCACAGGTTTCACTATCATATTTCACTTTATCACAATATTATGCAGCTTTTCAGACTTAGCTATTTTCAGTCACTGATTATGTGTAAACTGGTATCTTAGTAACCACTTGTGGGAATAGACTGAAACTTCACTGTTTTGATCTGACATAGTATTACAGTGTACAGGTTCAATAACTTTATTTTGACTTTTTTATGCAAAGTTATGCCCCTTTTACCACTTTGATATTCTTTGACAAGGCTTTTGAATCGATGAGCATTGCTGTCCACCGTCAGCACTTGTATTGAAGGTCCAGCACTGCTATTGATTTTTTCAGAGGTTTTCATTATTAAAAATTACTCTGTAACATACCCCAAAATTAAAGAGATGACTATTGAAAACTGAGTGTTTCAATAAAATAACATGTCAGATACAAAACAAAATAGTTATTTTTATATAGGCTTATCCAATCCAATGTTTTACAATTATTCTTCTAACACACCTACCTCCTCTGCTGAATGGCATTAAGAGGTAAAATGTCCACTGACACCTACTATTCAAAAGAGGCATTTAAAAAGTCATGCATTCAGCCAGACACATGTAAAATATTCCAAATTTCACAGAAAACACTGTATTGCTTAATCCCGACACAAATTTTATGATTGTAAACATTACCTTTTTATCCAATCAGCTTACTGCGAAATCATTATTATTCATGGGGGACTAATTTTCGTGGATTTTGTGGTTGAGTCAGTCCACGAAATTTAATCCCAACGAACAAGTAAAATTCCCATTCATTTTATGTTCAAAAGTTGAACTCCATAAATTCATATCCCCACGAAATTGCTGTTTTGACCAAAACCACGAAATTTCATGCCCACGAAATTAAATGATTTTACAGTATGTCTCACTGACTCTTACAGAGTTTTCTTACACTTTCTTCAATCAATCAAAAGCTACATGTCAATATATATATATATAACATCTGACCTGAAAGCATCTTGTTATTTGATTTAGGAACCAGCATATAACAGATTACCTGTTTGAACTTCTGGAGAATGAAGCAAGGAGCCAGGGACTGTCAAGTATGGCAGAATTGACCAAGGACTTCCACATGTGGCCTGATTTCCATGGCAACAGGTCACCACTAGCTGATCATACTTTGAAAGGAATGGTAGGTGCTAGAATAATAATTAGCTTGAATGAGATGGTTACTTCCCTTGAAAAGTTGTAGGATAAAGTGCAAGGATAACCAAATACTACATTGGTCCCTTTCAGTTGGATTACTCTGACTTTTTTGTTATAACCATTGTCAAAGATGTTGTTTTTCGTCAAAATAAATATGCTTTTTATGCATAGGTTTCTAAATAAAAATTATTAAACAAACCTAAATTTAACAATGGGCCACTAAAAGAAATCATGTCCTTAATCATTTTCCAATCTAATGAATTTTATAATAGATACTGCTTTTGAAAATTACAAAGAAGTCAACGATAAAAACAGAGGTAGGACCAATCTACTTCTTGGACATAATCAAGGGAAGTAACTGACTAATGTTTCCCATTAGGGGAATACTGATAACATAGCCTGGGTCTGTTACACACAGTCATAATGAAAAAAAAAATTTCCCGATTTCAACAGATTGCATTTGTCACATATCATGATGTGTATAAATGCAGATGTGGCAAATTGATCAGTGTTGTGACCATGGCTATCCATGTTCTTCCTGAAAATTTGTAGACAACATTCTCTCTCTCTCTCCATTGTACTTCAGTTGGCCCTTGGCTTTGTCAAAAGTATTCTTAAAGGTATGTATCACGGAAAATGTTTGACCTAGAGTCATGAAACATATTAAGGAGATTGTTATGTAGCAAGTGAAGTTGTGCATGTTATGTAATATTTTGTTTGGGATTTCACTCAGCCAGTCCAAAAAAGGCATAAAGGGCCTAAAAGTTTGTAAAATATATCTTAAAAAGTACATAACCTAGAGTAATGAAACCATATTGGAATATATTCAGCATGTGAAATTGTGCACATGGAGTATTGTTTGGGATTTCACTCAGCCAGACCAAAGTAAATAGTCCCAAATTAGTCAAATACATGCATTAAGTGCCTGAAAGTTTGTGTTGCATATACAGTCTAACCTGTCTTTAGCAGCCAGCCAAGGGAAGCAGACAATTTGGCCGCTAAAGCCAGGTGACCGCTGATCGGAGGTGCATCCAATATATGTATTTTTCAGACTTCTGGCCAGTATAGCCTTTAGGCCCATTTTTGGGGGGTTTCCCATTATTATTTTACCAGGATACAATGACGTGCATTTGCCTTCGCAATACGAATGGTCTTCTTAGCAATCTAAAATTCCGGCGTGATTTTTTTACTACAAAAATTGTTACAGACAATTTTCCAACTTCAAAACAAGTTTGTTTACAATTTTCGCCATTTTGGTAAGGGAAGCTACTCTCCGCGCTTATTGTCTACGCTAAAATCTACGATTGCCGTTACGTTCGGTAAAAGATGGAGTGGTTTATATTTTTTTCAAACACAATTAATTTCGTATAAATTTAATAGTATTTTGATGACAGAAGTATAAAAAATCACAAATATTATGCTACTTGTTAGTTATCGAGTATTATCTTTAAACGAGGTCAAACTGTGAACAACAAAATTGACACGAGGTGACACGCTAATTGCCGATAATTACTGGCCATTTGATCATAACAAAAAGGGGATTACACCTTTGGTTATCAGTTTTAATTGAGAAGCTCATGTCATTTTGTCGTTCTTGTGGTGAAGTCAAGCGAATCTTAGCAATCACGTGCTTCTCAAAAATCGTGTATCTTCGGCGATTATTGCCTAAAAATAATTGATTTTGGAAGAAAAATGGCCGCTGAAAGGGTCAAATACGGCGGTCGGGAGGCAATTTCGGTGGCCGCTGGCCGCGGATGGCAGGTGGCCACTGAATAAAGTGATAAAATAGAGGAAAATCCGCCGGGGGCGTCATAAAATGACCGCTGAACGGAGGTGACCGCTGATCGGAGGTGACCGTTAGTACAGGTTAGACTGTATCTCAAAAAGTATTTGAACAAGAGTCATGAAACCATATAGGTGTATATTCCACATGTGAATATGTGCATTTGTTTTTTTTTTGTGATTTTATGGCCCTTGACTTGGTCAAAAATATGGATAAAGGGCCTAATATTTGTGTGACACATAATGTCAAAATGTATTTAACTTAGTGTCATGGGAATTTGTAGGATCATGAAGTTTCTTTTATTTTGTGTTTCTTGTCGCATACCCCAACCCTACGTCACATCCCAAACCCAGTGTAATTAATATGCAGATTTGCATAGTCTTGCATTGTCAACAAGTATCATATTAACATATGAGCATATAGTGACAGGGAGCAGGAGCACCCTTTTCCTTTGAAGATCAACTTATTTGTCTGAAAAGTTCATATTTATGTTGGAACATTTTGATTCGGATTTTCCTTGTTTGAAAAACACATTGTTTTTGTTAATATTGACTGTCCTTTTTTGCAAGGTATAGATGAAGCATTAAAAATTGATTTTAGCCAATTATGTTATACTCCTGTAATTGTGGTTGCAACTTTATAATAAAAATTAATTAGTTTTTAGCTCGACTTTTCGAAGAAAAAGTAGATCTAGAGCTACTGCACTTGCCCTAGCATCGGCACTGCCTTCACTGTTTGTTAAAGTTTTTGATAAAGTCAAATGTCTACATTACTATCTAAGCAATTGACTTGAACGTTATAATAGTTATTTACTATCAAAGTCTACACCAAGAGAAACAATCCCCATAACTCTGTTTGAATTTTGACAGATCTATGCCCCTTTTTAACTTAGATTTCTGTGGTTAAGTTTTATAAAGTTTTACACTGGCAAAGCTCTAAGTCAGAGTCAAGTTCTGAGAAAAGTTGAGCATGCTGTCTTATGGACAGCTCTTGTTTTAAAAGTTTTGTATATAAAGGTAAGATCACTTTCACTCATTTGACAATTTATTATTATGATATTGGCAGTTATTGTTTGTCAACAAAGTCAGTTTATTGAGTTTTCACTATAAATAATTTTGACTCACCCATAATATTGCATACAAGTATTAGAAAGGTTCTCATGAATGCAATATTTTCATTCATTTTCCTCTAATTATTAGCATCAAAATTGACCTCAGTAAGTGTAATTTTTCTATAAAAAAAATTATCAGGTTAAGTTTGAATTTTTGTCTATACAGCATTATAAAAAGTATGCCATTAATGTTTATATTGTCACTCAGCTGAAGTGGTTGCAGGGAGTTTATTTTTAGGAGATACCGTACATCGAACAAAATTATATTTATGAAGAAAGTCATAGTAGGCGTAACTAGAGGGAAAAAAAATGTTCTAGTCGGTAACAGGAAGATTTATGGTGTGTTAGTTAAGTGATCTATATACCTTGTATTAAAGTTCTATGATCTTTTTAGATCTTTGAAATATCTTATAAATTCCAACTGGTTTAAAATCTTGGTATAACGTATTGCCTTTAAAAGTCAAACAAATTGAAATGCCTTTTGAGAGATTTAACTGTGGATGTCCCTAGAAAGATTAAGTTTCTAATGCATGTGACCTTAAAATTATCTGGTACAATAGTAATACAAAACAGTTTACATGTAGACAACTTTGCTATTTTTAGATGTAATATCTATATTTAGCTAGGTTGTGAGCATGCTCAGTGGACTGATAAACATGTTTCAGACATGTCTGAACAAATCTATACTGACATGCCCAGTGAGAGAGTTGTACAGTATATATACCTGTCCTATCGGTTATTTCATACAACTTGCCAAAGAGCAAACATTGAGACAACTCTTACAGAAACTGCAGAAAATAACTACTAGAGTTTTCTACCTTTGTCCCACTTGAAAGGTAAATATCTTGAGTTATTTTGTAATCAGAAATCAATTAATTTAAATGTCTTTTATTGTTAGTTAAAATAGTTTGTCATTTTCATTAGCTTGAATATAACTCTTCTGTTAGACAATACTGATGCAAAACTTTTTGATAGTTTGTTATTTAATTTTTAGAAATGTATCTTTTTTTGATTTTTCAGAAATTTGTGATAAAATGGCATTACCAAATGGTCCAATGGAGATTGTTTTCTCCTTTGATACCACAGGCAGTATGAGTTCATGTTTGAATGAGGTACGTGGGCGGATTGCAGACATGGCTCAGCGTCTACAGGCTGACATCCCTGGCATCAAAATGGCTGTGTTTGCACATGGAGACTATTGCGATAGACACAATTACATCACAAAGTTTGTGGACTTCACAGATGATGTTGCAAAACTTGTGGACTTTGCACAAAATGTCAGTTCAACTGGAGGTGGCGATGCAGATGAGTGTTACGAACTTGTGCTGCATGAGGTGCGTACCAAACTGTCATGGACGCCAGGTTCTCAGAGGGCACTTGTTATGATCGGAGACTGCAATCCCCATGAGCCGAACTATCCTGACAACAAATTGAAGTTAGACTGGAGGATGGAAGCTGATGAATTGGGTAAAATTGGCGTTCGGATTTATTCCGTGCAGTGCCATTCACACAACTCTGACAAATTTTACTCAGAAATTGCACGCCGCACTGATGGTCAGCATCTGAAACTGAGTGACTTTAAAAATATCTTTGACTTTCTGATGACCGTCTGCTACAGGGAGAAAGGGGATGATCTGTTCCAAAACTATGAGAAAGAAGTGAGAGCACGTTCTACAGGCATAAACAAAGACTTGCATAAATTGTTTGGCGATCTGAGAGATAAAGGTCCAGCAGGATCGTCCTCCGATATGTCGTCAGTTAGCAGCAAAAGTCCTGGGAAAAAGCTCGGGAAAGGAGGGAAAATCATGAAACCTCCAAAGGCAGTTAAAATTGCAAAGGAAGCAAAACCAGCCCTGAAGAGTGTCAGAAAATCTGCAGCAAGCATTAAGAAGACAAGGCCAGTACCAGTTCACAAGAAGTATTTGGAAAAATATTTGCCAAAACTTCGGAGAGAAAATGTATCAGAAAACAACTTCCTGTTGAGAGAAATGCCCTGGTCAAAATGGCAGCTTATCATTTCACCAACACAGAAAGTGGTAACGGACACTGCAACACAAATTGCTAGTGATGTAAGCTGTCAGAGAACAGGATGTGGTCATGGATTTAGAGCTAAACAGATTTTTGGCGGGAAAACCAAGGTTCCTGCTGTATATGAGGTTGGAGTCCAGACAAACACACATGCCAGAAAATATGTAACTTATAGTAAAATGTGTCGTGGATTTACTGCCTGTTCAAACTGGGAGAATAAACTCCTAGGAAGAAAGGACATTCGAAAGCAAATTGACAATTTGGTAGAGAAATCGTGTAGCGTATTTGTACGCAGAATGTTACTGAAAGGTGACAAATCTAAGGATAAAGTGAGACAGGCTTTGAAAAGATATGATTATGCGTGGAAGGGATTGAACTCTGTTAGAGATGGACATAGAATTGTTTCTAAGGGGGAAATTGAAATCTCATCAGAAATGGATATGTAATTTACTGACATTTAAAAGTGAATGACAAAGTTTGTTTATATGTTTTGCGTAATTATATAGGTGCAATATATGTTATATGTGTACATATTTATTTGTTATTACAATACTTTATTGGCATGCAGTCAGATTAGCATTATGCCTGATATAAAGTGTGTCAGTCAAAGTAGTAGGCTAAGCATGTTTTTCATTATGTAAATAGTTTGTTTCATCACCTATTTGAATATATTTTGTCAGATAATGTTACATGTTGTATGATACAAACATTGTATATAAAGATATTGTTATTAAATAAAAGTAATGTTTTTCATACATGATTTTGTTGTATATTGTACAAGATTATTGATATTACCAAATGAAATAGTATTACCTTCCACAGTATTACCTACCTCAGTATGGAGAAAGTTCTCATCGAAACTTAACTTCTTGGGCCATGAAACTGCTTTCAGACAAAAGAAAAACAACAGAATTTTAGTTAAAAAAAAGGAAGAGATAAAGTCATAGCAAATTCATAGCTTTAGATGCTAATCTACTGTCTGTCCAACTCATTCCATCCTTACTTAACCCTTACCATGCTAATGCACTTGTCCATCTTCCAATTTGGACAGTACCATTAACTGTTAAAAGGGATGCTAACCAAAAAGATACTGAGTGAATGGGGAACAGTACAGGTCATGAACAGACTACACAGATGTGCAGGGATCTGTACTGGTCGCAAAGGCAGAATCAATCGTGTTTAGCATGATAAGGGTTAATACATTAGACTTTGACAATTTCTCTAACTTTGTATCAATTTGGCTTCATTGAAATAGTTAATTTCTATATTTCTTAATAAATATACAGCATAAAAGAGGCAAAGCTCTAATACCTTATTCTGTTTCAGATAGTGTAATTTTATTAGGTTTTAACATTTGTTTTAATCTACCGTCATCTGTGCACAAAATGTTTCAAGTGTGTAAGGAGAAATGTGGTCAGCAAGAATTGTGTACTTAGTTCTGCACTCCCTCTCATTGATCTCAATGAATATATAAAGTATCAAGTCTATACCTTACATAGTATTTTGAGTTATGCCATGGACAAGGTTTTTCAAAAAAGGGAGATAATTAAAAACTGGGACTACCTAGAGTTATGGTTCCTTGTCACTGAACGTTCTCTCACTGACTTCTATGAATATATAAAGTATCTGAAGTCAATAACTTACATAGTACTCAAGTTATGCCCCAGACAAGATTTTTAAAAAAAGGAAGGTATTCAAAAATGGGACACAATAAGCGGTATGAAATGCATAGAATTTACTGTTATCAATTATCCTCAATACCCAGCAAATGTTCTCTCATTTGCTGGGATAGACGGATGGAAGGACAAGGTGGCAACTATATGCCCCCACCTCCATTCTGTCGGGGAGGATAAAAATTGGAGGTTATCAATCTGAACTCAAAAAAAATTTGCTCATCTGCTGAATATTTTTTAACAAGTATTAGCCAAAAAAATTCGCAAATACTAAGAATAGAAAGTTCATTTTCAAAAAAATGCGCAGATGATCAGGGTGATTTCTGTCTGACTGAAGAACTTACTAAGGTATACATTAACCATGTAGGAATATTATTCAGCATGTGGGTTTGTGCACCTGATTTTTATTTTGAGACCAGAGTTATGGCCCTAAATATGCATTAAAGGCATCAAAGTTTGTGTCCCGTACATCGCAAAAAGTATTTGATCTAGAGTCTTAAAGCATTAGAGGATTTTTATATAGCGTATAAAAATGTGCATGGGACTTCACCCAGCCAGACCAGATCTGGAACCTGACTTAATTAAAAATATACACAAAGTACTTAAAAGTATGTTGCATATATCTTAAAAATATTTCACCTAGAGTCGTGAAACCATGAACAGTGTCAGGATGTGGGGGCACCATGCAGTGTCCTATGGACACATGTCTAATTTTTCATTAGTTTCTCAACAGTATATAATATACAGCTGTTGAATGGCTTTCCAGTCAATAGCGAGGTCCAAATGTACACAACATCTGAAATAAGGTTATGTAAAAAAAAATTTCAGCTTTTACTGTAGCTCAAGAAAATTTAGTGTTGAAGTACAGACTTTTTGATAGCACAAATTGAGGACTGGTGATTTAGATATAGGAGTCATTAGTAATGAAAGTATTATATTAGCTTTTCCTTTTCTCTTTCAGATCAGTGGATTGACGTTACGATCAGATGCTGCCGGTCTTGCTATCCTGTATCTTTCTACAGTACAAGCACTTGCTGTAAGCTTGATCTCTGTTTACATTTATGGAAATAAGATATCCATTTCATTATTATTAGTCCTTTACCATGGAACACCCGTCCGTCCAACCTTCTGCCTGTCTGTCAGCAAATCTGGATCCTGCAATTACTCAAAAAGTATTCAAGCTAGGTTCATAGGTATGTGAAAAGAAGGCAATATGTAGATTATGCACGTACATGACTTATGCTTGTAGGTCAAAGATCAGGGTCACTATTGAAGGTCAAGTAAAATTGTTTCTGCTCAATAACTTTTGTATGCATTGATGGGTTATCTTAGTGATGCACACAAACATTCCCCATGATGAGACAACACATGATCTGTGCTTGGTGGTTAAAGGTCAAGGTCACTAAGGTCAAATAAAAATTTGTTTTTGCCCCATCACTTTTAATCTCGTTGAAGGATTTATTTATTACTACATAGAAATGTTGCCCATGATTAGACTATGTGTTGGGCACATGACCCATGGTTGTCAGCCAAAGTTCAAGGTCAAGTAAAATTGTTTTCGCTCCGTAATTTTTATGTGCATTGATGGAATATCTTAGTACTGCACACCAGTGATTCCCATGATGAGACAATGTGTCGCGTACATGATCTATGCTTGTAGGTCAAGGTCACTATTAAAATTTAAGTGAAAATTATTGTTTCTTAGCTCCTAAATGCCTTGAAGCATTTTTAGTCCAGCGCTGTTGCCAACAACCACAAGGGACAAACACTATCAAAATTTTAAACCAGTAGGGGACTTACGTATTGCCACTGCAATACTCAGTCATTTGTTTACCTATGAATTTTCTGGCTTGACCAATCCACTCAGGCCAGATAGAATATTGCAGATCAAGGCACATTTGAAATGACCTTGGGGTTTTTACTGCCAAACAGCAATTTTCAGGTACCACCATTTCAGCTGAAATAATATCTCTAAAATTAAACAAAAATGTTACCAAAGCATTTACACATTGCTTTCATGCTTTACATAGTTTAATTATCTTGCCAACACCCACAAAAAGTTTTGTTTGCCTTTGTCTGTATGGATCTGTCTCTCCATCCAAATTTAATTTGGATTTCTCCCATCAAGACCAGAGTTATGGCCATTGACTAAGTCAAAAATACATATAAAGGACCTAAACCTATTTGTAGCAAGAATCTCAAAAAGTATTCTACCTTGAACCAATTAGCATGTGAAGTTGTGCACCTGGGTTTTCACTCAGCCAGACTAGAGTTACAGCTTTTGAATTAGTCAAAATATTTGCATATAATATCTAAAAGTTTGTGTTATATGTATCTAAATAAGTATTTGACATTGTATGTGCAGTTTTTGCACCTGGACTTTTGTTTTTGATTTCACTCGGCAAATCCAGAGTTATGGTTTTTGTCGTACTGGTAGTCTAAAATATGTATATACGGACCTAAAATTTTGTGTCCCATTTATCTAGATCTAAACAAAAAGGAATTACTTAAGGAGGTAGGTTACCTTGTTACCAGGGTAAATTCAAATTAGTTTAACCGCAGCAATTTTTTGTATTTCGTGTAATTTAATGTTTTGACTGCTACAATTTCAATTTCTTTTATCTCTGGCCCTTCAAGTACAATTTTTATACAGGTTTGAAGAACATGACCCTCTATTATTAAAGGTATTTTATATAGAAAGAAGAAGGAAAATACGTATATTTAACAGTTTTCAGTGCATTTTGGTTTAATTGTTATCCGTAGAAGTCTGCATAATTAATAATTTTACTAGTATGTGCGTTAGCTTTCTAATATAAGCTTAAAATATATATGTCGCGGGGCTCGTGTCTCCATGGTAACGCATTTTCTCTCATTTTTAAACAACTATGTATGAAAACGGGTTTTTCGACGGCTTTAGTGCTTTTTTGTCAATGACCAACATGGAATATTTGGGTAATATTATTAGCAAAATACCAAACACTTTACATGGTACCCTATTTTTCTTAAAGTTTAAAGTAACCATGGCAACAGAGATGTTTAAAATAGCTTATATCTTGCTTTTTATCATAATTTCTTGTAAAAAAATATTAAATAAGATAATCTTTCTTGTTAATGTAGCTTTAAAACATTTTAATTCTAACGTAAGTAATATTTTCGTGTTATTTGCATTTACTTAAACAAATTTCACAGCTTAAAATACTTACAGCAGTACTCCTCGTCTGACATTTTTTATGGAAAAATCGTTTTGCATGCTGCTATTATTATTATGTATATTTATGAAATGAAAATAAAATGCCGAAGCTGTGTTCCTTAAATAGACCAGTGTTAACGCTTTTGAATTTTACATTTAGATATATAGGTCACAGGCTTCGTTTCCATGGTAACATCAATTCAATTCAATAAACCACAATTTTCTAGTGAAATTTGAACCTTTTAGAGCTTAGTTTTAATATATAAGTAACAAACTATCAACGGAAACTGAAAAATGGGTATTACAAATCAAACTGCCCAATTTTTATTTTAAAATGGCCGTATTAAGTAACCTTTCACCCAGCTATATTCGCAATAACATTGGTTACCATCATCCATTTTCTTACATTCCGCATAACATTTCAATTTAACTATATACAAGAAGCAAAATATTGATTATTATTCAGAGCGAAAGATACATAAAAAATATTTCAGTAAATAATGGCTGTTTAAAAATAGTTCAAATAAAGAAAATGCACAGAATTACATGCTTTAAAAATAAAAGCTATTAATTTTACGCGGTAACTGACACGTAACGTCATGACGTCATTTTAAAGCAACAATGTTTTGAAGCGTTTCTGCGGCAATTTATTAATTATTTCTGCATAATTAAACCATTAAGCATCAGATCGGAGACAGGTACATGTTTTCTTTTCTGACGAATGGATATACAAACACATTTGGTTTGTTGTAAACGCTGTCGTAAATTGTCACGTTAGTTTCCGGTTGGGCATGGGCACATACAAATATGAAGGTAACCTACCTCCTTAAGAGCCAAAAAAAAGGGGAAACTTTTTAACATTTTTTTTTCTCAAATAAATTTATAATCATTTACTTCATTGATTTGTTGGCATCCAACATACTACATAAACCTTCACTGAACAGATGCTCCAGGTGCCCCTTTGGGCATTGCTTCAGGCATGGGCGGGCACCAGGTTAGAACCACTGACCTTCCTTTAGCCAGGCAGATGACTTTTTCACAAGAAGAATTGTATACCTCAAGTGAGGTTTTGAAACCAAGGTTTGGACTTAGGAATAAGATTATTCTCTTTAAATGCTAGATCAATTTTGTGTTAGATGTAAAATTCTGGTGCATTATATTGAGAAAAAATTGGGTTTTTTTTCCAGTACAGTACACATCATATACTCAGTGAGATGAGGAAATGTGGACACAGTCCAGACATCCTGTATGTGTGTGGAGGGTTGAGGAAAAACAAGCTGTATATACAGACACATGCTGATGCAACAGGTAAGTGCAGACATACTGTATGTGGGTGAAGGGTTGAGGAAAAACAAGCTCTATATACCAAACACATGCTGATGCAACAGGTAAGTGCAGACATACTGTATGCGTGTGGAGGGTTGAGGAAAAACAAGCTCTATATACAAACACATGTTGATGCAACAGGTAAGTGCAGACATACTGTATGTGTGTGGAGGGTTGAGGAAAAACAAGCTCTATGTACCAAACACATGCTGATGCAACAGGTAAGTGCAGACATACTGTATGTGTGTGGAGGGTTGAGGAAAAACAAGCTCTATGTACCAAACACATGCTGATGCAGCAGGTAAGTGCAGACATACTGTTTGTGTGTGGAGGGTTGAGGAAAAACAAGCTCTATGTACCAAACACATGCTGATGCAACAGGTAAGAGCAGACATACTGTTTGTGTTTGGAGGGTTGAGGAAAAACAAGCTCTATGTACCAAACACATGCTGATGCAACAGGTAAGTGCAGACATACTGTTTGGGTGTGGAGGGTTGAGGAAAAACAAGCTCTGTATACAGACACATGCTGATGCAACAGGTGAGTGCACAGTCAAGACATATTATACAGGTAAGACCAAAGTCTAGGCATTATACAGACAAGACCAAAGTTCAGATATACTGTTCAGGCAAGGTCAGAGTGGATGTACTGTACAGAAAGGAGCAAATCCAGCCATATACAGGCAAGACCATAATGCAGACATACAAAACAGGTAAGAACAAAGTCCAGAGATACTATACAGGCAAGGACAAAGTCAAGATGTACTGTACAGGTAAGGACAAAGTCCAGACATAAATACAGGAAATAACAAAGTCCAGATGTACTGTACAGGCAAAGACAAAGTCCAGATATACTATACATGCAAGGATAAAGTCCAGACTTACAATACAGGCAAGAACAAAGTCCAGATGTTCTGTATAGGCAAGGACAAAGTCCAGACATACTGTACCAGGAAGGACAAAGTGGATATACTGTACAGACTAGACCAAAGTCCAGACATGTACAGGCAAGAGCATAGTCCAGATGTACTGTACAGGCAAGATCAAAGTTCAGATGTACTGTACATGGAAGAACAAAGTCCAGATGCACTGTGGAGGCAATGACAAAGTTCAGACATACTGAGTAAACAAGGATAAAGTCCAGAGAAACTATACAGGCAAGGACAAATTCCAGTGATACTTTACAGGCAGAGACAATGTCCAGATGTACTGTACAGGCAAGGACAAAGGACAAACATACCATACAAATAAGTACACAGATCTGAAACGCTGCATAGATTCAATACAAATTTCATACAAACTTATGGAGATGTGCATGTTCCAGACATACTATTCATGCAATGACAAAGTCCAGACATACTGTACCGACAAGGTCATAGTTAAGACATACAAAACAGACAAGACTTAAGTCTAGATATACTGTACATGCAAGGAAAAAGTCCAGATAAACTGTAAAGGCAAGAACAAAGTCCAGACATGCCATATAGATACGTACATAGCCCAGATACACCATAAAGATTTAGAAGAGAGTTCAGACATACTGCATGAATAAGTACATGGTTAAGATTATGTACTATAATGGCAAGGAAAAAATCCAGATATACCAAACAAAGCGGTTCTCAGCCCAGACACGCTGCATAATATTATATTTAGTACAATGTTCAGAGGTACTGTATGGATAAGAATTTGCCCCATAGATACTATAGATGCATAGACAAAGTCCAGACTTACTGCACAGACAAAGACATTGTTCGGAAACAACGTACATTCATGTAAGGTCATATTTCAGAGATAATTTATATGTAAGGTCAAAGTTCAGACATGTGCAATCATATTAGATTATAGTTCATAGGTAATGTACAATCGTATAAGGTCATAGTTTAGAGATAATGTACACGAAAGTTCAAAGTTCAGAGATAATGGACATATGAAGACATAGTTCAGAAATAATGTACAGTCGTGTAAGGTCATAGATAAGAGATAATGTACAATCATGTAAAGTCATATATCAAGGATAATGTACAATCATGTAAGGTTATAGATAAAAGATAATGTACAATCATGTAATGATTCATGATTTTGTGTGTGACATTGCCCAAGGTGTATGACATTTTTATTTTGAGGTCATGATTTTGTGTGCGACATTCCCCAAGACGTATGACGTTATTACTGTGAGGTCATGGTTTTGTGTATGACATTCCCAAAGACGTATGACATTATTGTGACCTACTAATTTTGTGTGTGAGATTGCCCAAGACATATGATGTTATTATTGTGACATACTGATTTTGTGTGTGACATTGCCCAAGATGTATGACGTTACTATTGTGACATACTGATTTTGTGTGATATTTCCCAAGATGTATGACATTATTGTGAGGTCATGATTTTGTGTGTGACATTGCCCAAGACCTATGACGTTATTATTATGACACATAATAATTTTGTGTGTGACATTGCCCAAGACATATGATGTTATTGTGAGGTCATGATAAGCTGTTGGTGGGGAGGTAAAACTGTAAAAAAGTTTTTAAAAGACTTAAAATAAGAAGAAACATTTAAGAACATACTATCTTTCACTTGTAACCAAATTTTAAATTGTGTAGCTGATGTTTTCTCTATGAAAGATATTTCGATGTTACACTGAAACAAACAAATATCATTGCACTACAGGTCTACCAGTTGTTGTTCCAGATGAAAAAGAGTCTGTTTTATTAGGAGCAGCCATTTTAGGGGCAACAGCAGCGGGCCTGCACCCTACAATACAGGTAATCATGTAATATTTTATGGTTTTAAAGTTATAGGTTGAAGGTCAGTAATTCAAATCCTTCTTTGTTTCATATAAAAAAAACAGTAACTTCAGGTCATCTTTACCTATCTTTATAGAACATCACTTTTTCCTTACACCTATTTTTCATGAAAGTTCTATCATAAATTAATGAAAAAATGAAAAGCAAATAGGGGGTTTAATAGTTCCTAGTGATATGTCAGTCACTTGTGGTCTGCTACCCTAAAAATGGCACTGATTTGCTCTTGTCCGTGCAGTAAACACCTATTTCAGGTTTCAATCTGCAAAACTTGCCATGTGGGGTGTATGAACATGAAAACCATCTCATTTCATGCAAAATGTATTCTAGCAATGAAAAAGTGTTATTAAAGCACTTGTTCTACACAAGTTTATGCAAAAAAAATGGGAAAATTGGGATCTATTTACTATGGACTTCTTTCGACTACTAAATGGAAGCACATTTTCAACCGAATTACTGACCTTATTCCTTTAGAGATGATATAAATACAGAAGTCTGTAATAAGGGAGATAATCCAGCAATGTTGTCTGAGGGCAGCTGCTTCCTATAGTTTAAGAAAGTCAATTATTTTATGACAGTAGAAAGAAAAAAAGAGCAAGAAAATTATATATATATGCTGACTAGATATTTTAATTATACATAAAAATCAATACTGATGTTAAGGAAGTCAGGAAGTCTTGTGGAAATTTGAAAGGAAAGGAAATCGGTGTTAGTCAGCAGTTTCCGAAAGACATCCAGGAGAGACGCAAAGTTCTCGTTCCGGAACTTAAAAAAGCAAGAAAAGCGGGCAAAACGGCATATTTGAAATATGACAGACTGGTAATAGTTGATGAGATCAAAGAGGTGCCCGAGGGATTAGTCGGTAGTGCGTAGGAGAGACACGAGAGTGTTTTGAAAGTACTTTCTAGGTGTAGAAGGTTTGACTGCTAATAAAAAATCGTCAGAGAACTTTTCGAGCTTTATTTCAAATTATGATATAATATGTTTATCTGAAACATGGACAACGGCAAAATCAAGCATTGAACTTGAAGGTTATGTTACATTTCATTCATATAGAAAATTTCCAAATAGACGAGCGAAGCGAGCAAGTGGTGGTCTAATTGTTTTTGTGAAAGAGTCGATACAAAAAGGAGTGACTTTAATAAAAAATGAAATTGACTGTCTTCTATGGATTAAACTTCATAAAGACTTTTTCCATATGGACGAGGATTGGTATGTTGCATCAGTTTATATTGCACCTGAAAATTCCCCCGTTCACGATATGTATAATTTCGATATATTCCAGCAGTTGGAGCAAGATATTACGCACTTCTCACAGGTTGGACGCGTACTTATAACTGGTGATACAAATTGCAGAATCGGACAGAAAAGTGATTATATTGAACACAAATCTCTCACAGACCTTGATCTAAATCAAAATTTGAATGATGTGCCCTGTCAGCGACGTTCAATGGATTATGGGAACAATCGGTTTGGAGATTTTATCCTTGACCTATGTATAGCTACAAATATCTGTCTGGTCAACGGTAGATCAAGGTCAAGTGACGATAACGGTCGGTTCACGTGCAAACGTGAAAGTTTGATTGATCTCGTAATTACCCGTTATTCGAACTTTAAACATATTGTGGATTTTAAAGTGCATAATTATACGGAGTATTCCAGTCACGCCCCTGTTACATTTGGATTAAAGGTGTTTAACTGTGACAACGATACGAATCAACGCCCGAAGGTGTATTACAAATGGAACGACACGTTCAAGGAGCAGTTCAGGCATGAATTAATGTCTGACAGAAATGTCTTAGATGAATTCATGAATAATGAGAATTATTCAACGGAGGAAAAAACCCAGTTCTGTACAGAGTTTGTTGTATCTCGTGCGAATAAGTACTTTGAAAAATCCTCATATCGCAAGAAACCAGTTTTTCTCAACGGAAAGTTAAAACGAAATAAAAGTAATGGCATAGATTTTATTATAAATGAATATTTTATTGAAACAATAGACATATTAAGTGATTCTCTAGAAATATTGTTCAATAGTATTCTTGAAAGTGGAAAATTTCCAAAGCAATGGACACAAGGTGTAATTGTACCATTATTAAAAAAGCCACCGGCAACTAATACAAATAATTATCGGGGTATTACATTAACGAGTTGCTGTGGTACGTAAACTCTTCACAAGTGTACTAAATGAAAGGCTTAAGAATTGGGCTATAGAGAACGAGCGTTTAACTGATGCACAGTTTGGGTTTAGGTCTGGGCACAGTACGACAGATGCTATGTTCATTTTACAGTCTCTTATTAATCCGTACAATAGTAAAAACAAGCGTTTATATGCAGCTTTTGTTGACTACCAAAAGGCATATGATACTATTTATAGAAATGGTCTATGGTATAAGCTCATTAGAGAAGGTGTTGATGGCAAAATGTTAAAATTATTGAGATCAATGTATGAAGATGTACAGTCATGTGTAAAGCATATGAATTCATTGTCTGATTTTTTTCTCATGTGATATGGGTCTTTTCCAAGGGGAAATAACTTCGCCGATCTTGTTCTCTTTTTAGCTCACCTGTCACAAAGTGACAAGGTGAGCTTTTGTGATCGCGCGGTGTCCGTCGTCCGTGAGTGCGTGCGTGCGTCCGTGCGTCCGTAAACTTTTGCTTGTGACCACTCTAGAGGTCACGTTTTTTGTGGGATCTTTATGAAAGTTGGTCAGAATGTTCATCTTGATGATATCTAGGTCAAGTTCGAAACTGGGTCACGTGCCATCAAAAACTAGGTCAGTAGGTCTAAAAATAGAAAAACCTTGTGACCTCTCTAGAGGCCATATATTTCATAAGATCTTCATGAAAATTGGTCAGAATGTTCACCTTGATGATATCTAGGTCAGGTTCGAAACTGGGTCACGTGCCTTCAAAAACTAGGTCAGTAGATCTAAAAATAGAAAAACCTTGTGACCTCTCTAGAGGCCATATATTTCACAAGATCTTCATGAAAATTGGTCAGAACGTTCACCTTGATGATATCTAGGTCAAGTTCGAAACTGGGTCATGTGCCTTCAAAAACTAGGTCAGTAGGTCAAATAATAGAAAAACCTTGTGACCTCTCTAAAGGCCATATTTTTTATGGGATCTATATGAAAGTTGGTCTGAATGTTCATCTTGATGATATCTAGGTCAAGTTCGAAACTGGGTCACGTGCGGTCAAAAACTAGGTCAGTAGGTCTAAAAATAGAAAAACCTTGTGACCTCTCTAGAGGCCATATATTTCATGAGATCTTCATGAAAATTGGTCAGAATGTTCACCTTGATGATATCTAGGTCAGGTTCGAAAGTGGGTCACGTGCCTTCAAAAACTAGGTCAGTAGGTCAAATAATAGAAAAACCTTGTGACCTCTCTAGAGGCCATATTTTTCATGGGATCTGTATGAAAGTTGGTCTGAATGTTCATCTTGATGATATCTAGATCAAGTTCGAAAGTGGGTCACGTGCCTTCAAAAACTAGGTCAGTAGGTCAAATAATAGAAAAACCTTGTGACCTCTCTAAAGGCCATATTTTTCACGGGATCTGTCTGAAAATTGGTCTGAATGTTCATCTTGATGATATCTAGGTCAAGTTTGAAACAGGGTCACGTGCGGTCAAAAACTAGGTCAGTAGGTCTAAAAATAGAAAAACCTTGTGACCTTTCTAGAGGCCATACTTGTGAATGGATCTCCATAAAAATTGTTCAGAATGTTCATCTTGATGATATCTAGGTCAAGTTCGAAAGTGGGTCACGTGCCATCAAAAAGTAGGTCAGTAGGTCAAATAATGCAAAAACGTTGTGACCTCTCTAGAGGCCATATTTTTCATGGGATCTGTATGAAAGTTGGTCTGAATGTTTATCTTGATGATATATAGGTCAAGTTTGAAACTGGGTCAACTGCGATCAAAAACTAGGTCAGTAGGTCTTGAAATAGAAAAACCTTGTGACCTCTCTAGAGGCCATACCCTTGAATGGATCTTCATGAAAATTGGTCAGAATGTTCACCTTGATGATATCTAGGTCAAGTTTGAAACTGGGTCACGTGCCTTAAAAAACTAGGTCAGTAGGTCAAATAATAAAAAAAACCTTGTGACCTCTCTAGAGGCCATACTTTTCATGGGATCTGTATGAAAGGTGGTCTGAATGTTCATCTTGATGATATCTAGGTCAAGTTTGAAACTGGGTCAACTGCGGTCAAAAACTAGGTCAGTAGGTCTAAAATTAGAAAAATCTTTTGACCTCTCTAGAGGCCATATTTTTCAATGGATCTTCATGAAAATTGATCAGAATGTTCACCTTGATGATATCTAGGTCAGATTCGAAACTGGGTCACGTGCGGTCAAAAACTAGGCCAGTAGGTATAAAAATAGAAAAACCTTGTGACCTCTCTAGAGGCCATATTTTTCATGAGATCTTCATGAAAATTAGTGAGAATGTTCACCTTGATGATATCTAGGTAAAGTTCAAAACAGGGTCACGTACCTTCGAAAACTAGGTCAATAGGTCAAATAATAGAAAAACCTTGTGACCTCTCTAGAGACCATATTTTTCAATGGATCTTCATGAAAATTGGTCAGAATTTTTATCTTGATAATATCTAGGTCAATTTCAAAACTGGGTCACATGAGCTCAAAAACTAGGTCACTATGTCAAATAATAGAAAAAAACAACGTCTTACTCAAAACTGGGCCATGTGGGAAGAGGTGAGCGATTCAGGACCATCATGGTCCTCTTGTTTCATAAATGATCTTGAAATGCATTTGCAAAGTAATATACTTTCTGGACTTCATCTAGACCAAATATATATATACCTTATTTTCTTTGCCGATGATTGTATATTGTTAAGTGATACACCTGAAGGTTTACAATCTCATCTGGATTTATTGTATGATTATTGTAGACTTCGGAAGCTGATGGTGAATATCAATAAAACCAAAATTGTTGTTTTTAAAAAGAGAGGACGATTAACTGTAAATAAAAATTGGAAGTATGCAGGAGAAGATATTGACATTGTTGATCAGTTCAATTATCTAGGCTTTGTTGTTTCAAGTAATGGCTCATTCAAGCACGGTATTGAAACTTTGGCTGGCAAGGCTTTGAAAGCTATGAACTCTCTACAGATGTTAACTAGAGGTATGGAAATACCTGTTAATATTAGACTGAATCTATTTGATTCCTATGTTTCATCCATATTGTGTTACTCATGTGAGATATGGGGTTTTACTAATGGAGATAAACTTGAAAGACTACATAGAAAGTTTCTTAAGAGAATGTTAAATGTGAAAATGTCAACATGTAATGCGGCTGTATATGTTGAAACAGGCAGGTTTCCATTATGTGTAAACTGGAAGATTCGTATGGTGAAATATTGGTTGAAGATAGTAATGAGTGAGAATTGTATTATAAAAAATGTGTATAAGTCATTGTTAACTGACTGTGAAAATGGTAAAAAGAACTGGTTGCATAATGTTAAAATGTTGTTACATGAGTTAGGTTTTGCATATGTATGGTTATTTCCTGCATCTGTTAACGTCGGTGTATTTCTGCATGTACTTAAAACAAGATGTGTTGACAATTTCATCACTGAATGTAGAATAAAGATGGACAGCAGTCCTAGTTTGACACTGTTTAGAGAGCTTGAAAATGAATTTGAGCTTGCGCTGTATCTCATGAAAATTAATAATTTTAAAAATAGACAAATACTGTCAAAGATAAGAATGTCTTCGCACTGTTTGAACATTGAATATGGAAGGCATAGGAATATTGAGAGGCATAATAGACTGTGTGAGCTGTGTGATAAACTAACCATTGAAGACGAGTTTCATTTTGTGTTGGAGTGTGATGCCTTTTTGCCTTGTTGATATAAACATTAAAAGTATATGTGAAAAACAAATGGATTTTATGGTTACAGTGAAAATTTCGCTGTTCCTTTTTTTGCCATAGTTAGAAATAGAGAAAAGCCAGGGCATGCACCGACATGCTGACTAAGGGGCACCTTGGAGGAATCTAGCATGCACTTCAGGGCTAACCCTTACATTAACCTTTAGCATGCTAGATAAATTGTCGTCTGCTGGAAATGTCGTCTGCTAAAATTGTAAAGTTCATTCAGTTTGCTCCAAAATTGGAAGAAATATTGTCAGAGTAGCAAACAGCTTGGAACCTGATCAGACGCCGATTTAATCGGCGTCTGATCTGGTTCCAAGCTGTTTGCAAAGGCTGTTAAATTCGCCTGCAGCAGGCTAAGGGTTAAAGATCCACTGCTTTTGCAATAAAATTAGCTGATTCCTCATGATAAATAGACTATTAAAGATCCACATACCTGAAAAAATGATAAAATATCTCCCACCCAAAGAGAAGCATCATGGTAAAGGTGGATAATAATTGCTGACTTCGTAATTAATTTTTTTTTTTTACTGATAACAAAAACTGACCATCGGTTTCATCCTTATGATGATCCTATAATGCAGTGAAAGTTTGATACATTTATAATATCTGCTTTCTGTAATAAAGGAAATTGAGATACGTATGATATCTGCATTCCATCGTTAAGGCAGTTTGGTAGATTAATGATATCCATATCTAATAAAAAAGGAAATTTGATTAAAGTATGGTAACTGCATTCTGTAGTAAAGGAAATAAGGTAAATTTATGATATCTGCATTTAGTTATAAAGGAAATTTGATAAATTTATAACTGCTTTCCAAAATAATGATAATTGAGTATATTGATGATAATGGAGCTGTGCCATGGGAAAACCAACGTAGTGGCTTTGCGACCAGCATGGATCCAGACCAGCCTGCACATCCGCGCAGTCTGGTCAGGATCCATGCTGTTCGCTAACAGTTTCTCTAATTGCTATAGGCTTTGGGCAGTTATGGGCAGTTATTGTTCAAAGGGGTGTTTACTGAAAAATTAATGACTGAATAACGAACAGTGCAGACCATGATCAGCCTGCACAGATGATCTTGGTCTGCACTGGTCGCAAAGGCAGAGTCACTTGCCGCCAGCAGGCTAAAGGTTAAGCAAACTGTCTGATTTTGCAGACTTGCATGGAGAATATGTGTGGAAAAGGGGAGGTAACACTGCCAGCCAAACAAGATGCACAGTAAGTTTTGAACAAATCAAAACAGTTCCAAATAAATTCAAGAAATATTCCTGTAATTCATTCACTAAACACTGACAAACTTTTGATGATAGAAAATCTGTTTCTATCTAATCTTAATTTTACAAAACTTACATTTAACCAATATGATTATATGCATAAATAACGGATTGCCAAGACCTATTATTTTATTAGAATATTTTATAGATACTATGTATTCTAAGTATGAAAAGGAGGTAACATTAGGGTATGATTTGTGCAGAAGTAGATTTTGTTTTCACATTAATTGTATTGAATAAAATTATTTTGAAGTATTTGATAATTATGTAAGTCACTTTTTGTTGGGTTTTTTTTGCTGAAAGTTTTATTTTTTGGTTGCAGGTTCCATATGAAGAAGTACCAAGTCTTTTTACAGATGTATAGAGATCAGAGAAAGTACAAAGAAATAATGAATGGATAAAATGTCAACCTCATAATTATGTCATATTTTATAACAATGTATCCCTAGTCATTTTGATTTTATACAGATTACATATTTAATCAAGTTCAGGAACATTATAGGGGCCAGTATCAGTATGAAGGGGGTGGGTTTTTTTTTTCTTTACTTAACAGGGATTGGTTTTTCTATTTGTCCATTAGAATGATGTGTAAAAGGGCACTCTTTGTAAAGGGTATCAATTTTGCTTCTTGCTTTGTCTACTGCTACTGATTACAGTGCAACTATTCAATACCGGACCTTCCAAAAAACTGGAAACTTCTGAAAAACAGACTACTTTCTCGGTCCCAATTTTTCTCCTCTTTTCTATATAGACCTTACTTCTAAATACCGGAACTTCCAAATTCTGCACACCGGATGATATTTTCGAAACACTTGACTTATTCCAATATGATTTTACTTCCCAAAACCACATTGCACAAACAAGCAGATATTTGATTAAATGCAAAGCTGGGCCTTTAGGAAATATTCTTGTATGATTCCCTTGTTTACAAATTATCGGTGACGAAGATTGTGATAATTAGACGATGATCTTTCATTAAATGTTTAGCGGATTAAAATTGGATGTTTGCATCGAACATCTTCATGGACTTTTAATTCTGCAGTATAATTAAAGGCGTGCATTTATTTAAGAAAAGAATTAGCTGGCGTGAAAATTTATTTCTGGATAATGATTTGATTTTGTAATTTGTGAAATAGTTTCACAAACTGTGGCAACCTTAAAAGCTGGGTGCAGGTAAGAATTGAGTTAACTTTTTAAAAAAATCCATTATTTTCATGATTAGAATTAATTAGTCGCCGTCAAAATGTCGTAAAACTGAACTGTCTGTACAGGACAAAATTAAAATAATTTGTGAGTCTGAACTCTTTCAAGATCACAAAAAGAATGGTTAATGGTATGCCATTGTACTTGTCTAAATCATTTCGTACTTCCTAGTACCAGAAACCAAAAAAAACACTTTTCTTCTGGTCCCAAGGGTGTATGGTTTTCACTTTAATAGTCCCCTACTGGTTGAAAACCAGTTTCAGGGACTATAGGAATGTGCTTTTCCGTCATTCCATCCGTCTGTCCGTCTGCAATTTTGTGTCTGGTCAATAACTCTGTCACCCATGAAGGGATTTTAATATTACTTAGCACAAATGTTTCCCATGATGAGGCGACGTGTCATGTGCAAAATCCAGACCCCTAGCTCAGAGGTCAAGGTCACAATAGGAGGTCAAAGGTCAACAGGGCTTTTTTCCTGTCTGGTCCATAACTCTGCCATTCATGAAGGGATTTAAATATATTACTTAGCACAATTGTAGCTCATAATTAGATGATGTATCTTGCACAACTTTCAGACCCCAAACTCAAAGGTCAAGGTCACACTTGGCAGTCAAATGTTAACATGGCATGCACAGGGTCTGTTTTTTGTCTGGTCCATTGTCATTCATTAAGAGATTTTAATATCACTTGGTACAAATGTTCCCCATGATTAGATGACGTGTCATGCACAAGTCTCGGATCCCTGGCCCAAAGGTCAAGGTCACAATTGGGAGTCAAAGATCAAGGCTTTTTTCCTGGCTGGTCCATAACTCTACCATCCTTGAAGAGATTTTAATATTACTTGGCACAAATGTTCATCATGAGATGACATGTCATGTGTAAAACGTGGACCCCTAACTCAAAGGTCAAGGTCACAGTTGGAGGTCAGAGGTCAATAGGGTCTTTTTCCTGTCAGGTCCAGAACTCGTCCATCAAGGGATAACAATATTATGGCATAGATGCTTCCCATGATGGGACGTGTTATGCGCAACACCCAGAACTCTAACTTAAAGGTCAAGGGCACACTTGGAGACCAAAGGTCAATAGGATTTTTTTCCTGTCCGCTCTATAACTTTGTCATGCAAAACGGAATTAATTATCAGTTAAACAACCCTTAAAGGGATTTTAATATTACTTGACACAAATGTTCACCACCATGGGACAGATTATCATGTGCAAGAACAAGGGCCGTAGGTTTAAGGTCAAGGTCACACTTAAAGGCCAAGGGTCAAATACAAGAATGACTTTGTCCGTAGCACTTCTTCTTCATGCATGGAGGGATTGTGATGTAACTTGGAACAAATGTTTACCACCTTGAAACGGATTGTCATGCACAAGAACCAGGTCCCTAGGTCTAAGGTCAAGGTTACACTTCGAGGTCAAAGGTCAAATTCAAGAATGACTTTGTCCAGAGCATTTCTTCTTCATACATGAAGAGATTTTGATGTAACTTGGCACAAATGTTCACCACCATGAGTCAACTTTGGTTTTAGAATTACATCCCTTTGTTTTTACTATAAATAGCTTGTATTGTAACTTTTTTATTACTGGCCGTATGGAAAAATCAAGACCACTTTTCAGTGGTACAACTTGCATGTTATATCCAATTTTTTACGTGTAATTTGACCTTTCTCTACCTGGTAAAGAGTTTCTTGGACTTATATTATATAGAAATTTTTTTTAGGATTAATTTCTATTTGTTGTTACTATAAATAACTTATATGCTAACTTTTTTATAATCAGCCAAAAAATTACATATGAAAACAACTGTAGGTTTTTATATATAAGTATTTTGTTATAACATATTGTATATAATGTACAGTATTGTTTATACATCCTTTATAGATATCCGTTCATTATGTTATACTGCATTAGAGAAAATAAGGTGCCTTCCAGTCAGTCTGTAGCAGACTTTGTATTTCATGGCAATACTTCACTCACATGTTATATTATGCATATTAAAACAGGTAAATACCCAATTCTGGAACATGCTTGAAATGTATTTACATTACTTAAACAAAACAAAAATGTATAACATACATCTCTCTCAATGTTTGTCCGAATCATTTACCTATAAACCTGGCTGTTTTATTAGGGTCATTCTAAAAATAGATACAGGGGCTGATATGGTTGGACAGTTACAACAATGGTCTCGTTATTTTTGGAGGCTCTTATCTAGTCAAAATATTTTCAAACGTGCTTTCTTCTGTGCGTACCTCGACACTTCCTCACTACCGTAGTCACCAATAACCTTATGATCGGATGCCGTTTTCCTTTATTTTTTCCTTAAATTGTTTTATATAAAGGATCAATCCCCCAGGAGAGAACTGGTCCACAGTATAGATAAAATCTGTATAAAATCACATAGTATAAAATCACTAAAAACTCTTGCCATCTTTTCCTTAATATCATTTTCAGTTTTCACTGCATGGTACGGAACTACACTTGAATGCGAAAGAATATGAATTATAAATGATAGAAAACTCCCTGCAAAATATACTTCAGTAAGATATGGGTTTATAGAAATACTAACAGGATCATAAATATATACATTCTATCTTAATGAAATGTAAAAGAAATCAGGAAACATTATAAAACTATATACAGTTTTTCTACAACGATATCCTGTCGTCACTACATTGTGGCGCTATAGTGCAGTGCATGTGTCATTGCGCGGACAAACTTGATACAATTTTGTTAAAACCATTAAAAATACATAAAATAAATAGAACAACTGTTTGTTTTATTGTAAGATCGAAACATTAGTGTTCACTCGGTGAAATATATTTGGATTGTACACTTAAACAAATAAATATCCTCTATATATTCTCCTTATAGCTGCGTTAGTCCATCGTAGTAATGCCTTCGTCATCCTTGCTTCCTTGCATGTTTCGGAAACAAGGAGGTTTACCCCCTGGCTCCAAGGTCAAGGTCACACTTAGAGGTCAAAGGTTAACATGGTCTTTTTCGTGTCCTATTCATATCTTAATGTCAATCATCAAGGGATTTTAAAGTTACTTGGCATATATGTTCCCCATAATGAGATGCTGTGTCATGCGCAAGATACACATCCCATCTCCAAGGTCACGGTCACACTGAAGTGAAAGGATAACAGGGTCTGTTTCTTGTCCGGTCAATAACCCTGCTATTTTCGAGGAATTTTAAAATTACTTTACACAAAATGTTCCCTCTGACGAGTTGATTTGTCATAGACATGACCTAGACCCTTACTCCAAGGTCAAGGTTGCCTTTTGAGAATACTTTTTAGCTCGGTTATACAAAGTATATAGAGAGCTATCCTACTCTCCCTACGTCGGCAACCTTACGCATCCCCACCTTAGAGTTTTTTCTCTCACTCGAACCGAAAGGTTCTGGGTGAGCTGTTAGTATGGGATGGATAGTTCGGCGTCCGGCGTCCATTGTTCGTCGCCCACATCTCTCCTTAAACGTCATCTTTTCTGAAACTACAGGTCAGAATAACACCAAATTTTGTCTGTGGCATTCTGGTGAGGTCCTCTATCAAGTTTGTTCAAATGGGGGCAGTTGACCCAATTTAGGGGCTGCTAGAGCTAAAAATAGAAACATGATTTCAAAGACTTCTTCTCATGAACCGCGTTAAGGATCTTCATCAAACTTGGTCTGTAGCATAGTTATATGGTTCTCTCATAATTTTGTTCAAATGGGGTCACTTTGCCTCTTTTCAGGGACGCTAGAGCTAAAAATAAAAAAACATTTAAACGACTTCTTATCATGAACCGCTTGATTGATCTTCAGTAAAATTGATCTCTGGCATCTTTATATGAACCTCTCCCAAGTTTGTTCAAATTGGAGCACCCTGCCGCTTTTAGGAGCCACTAGAGCTACAAATAGAAATACCATTTAAACAACTTCTTTTCATGAACTGCTGGATGGATCTTCATCAAACTTGGTCTATAGCATCCTTATATGGCTTTCTTTGAAGTCTGTTCAAATGGGGGCACTTGAACTCTTTTAGGGGCCGCGAAAGCTGAAAGTAGAAATATCTTTAAACAACTTACAATGAAACGCTTGATGGATCTTCATTAAACTTGGTCTGTAGCATCATTATATGGTCCTCTCCAAAGTTTGTCCAAATGGGGAAACTTGGTCCCTTTTAGGGGCCGCTAGAGCTAAAAATAGAAATACCTTGTCAACGACTTCTTCTCATGAACTGTTTGATGGATTTTCATCAACTTTGACTGTAGCATCATTGTTAGGTCCATTCTCAAGTTTGCACTTGGCCCCTTTTTAGGGGCTGCAAGGGCTAAAGATAGAAAACAAAACGACTTCTCTCCCAAGAAGTTTGTTCAATTTGGTGTTCCTGGCTTTTTTTAAGGGCCGCTAGAGCTAAAAGTAGAAATACCTTTAAACAACTGTTTACCATGCACCGCTCAATGGGTCATCATTAAACTTAGTCTGTTGCAACATTATATAGTCCTCTCATAAATATGCTCTGATGGGAGCACTTGGTCCCTTTAGGGGCCGCAAGAGCTAAAAATAGAAATACCCTCAAACGACTTCTTCTCATGAACTGTTTGATTGATTTTCATCAAACTCTGACTAATCATCATTATAAGGTCCTTTCTCAAGTTTGTTCGAATGGGGGCACTTGGCCATTTAGGGGCTGCAAGGGCTTAAATTAGGAAAAAAAAATCAGTACGACTTCTTCTCATGAAGCGCTTGATGGATTTTCATCAAACTTGTCATGGTCTGTAGCATCAATATCATCAATATAAGGTCCTCTACCAAGTTTGTTCAAATGGGTGCTCTTGGCTTCTTTTAGGGGCCGCTAGAGCTAAAAGTAGAAATATCTTTAAATAACTTTTTTACCATGCACCGCTCAATGGATCTTCATTAAACTTGGTCTGTTGCATCATTATATAGTCCTCTCCCAAATTTGTTCTGATGGGGGCACTTGGCATCTTTTAGGGGCCTCTAGAGCTAAAAATAGAAATACCTTGTCAACATCTTCTTATAATGAACTGCTGAATAAAACTGCATCAGATTTGGTATGTAACATAATATTATGGTCCTCTCAGAAGTTTGTTCAAATGGGTGCTCTTGGCTTCTTTTAGAGGCCACTAGAGCTAAAACTAGAAATACTTCTGAAAGTTTTTTCTAATTTGAGTTTTTAGCTCACCTGAGCACGAAGTGCTCAAAGGTGAGCTTTAGTGATCGCCCTGTGTCCGTTGTCCGTCGTCGTCAGTCGTCAACAATTTGACTGTTAACACTCTAGAGGTCACAATTTTGGCCCAAACTTAATGAATCTTGGTCAGAATGTTACCCTTAATAAAATCTTGGACGAGTTCGATATTGGATCATCTGGGGTCAAAAATTAGGTCACCAGGTCAAATCAAAGGAAAAGCTTGTTAACACTCTAGAGGTCACAATTTTGGCCCAATCTTAATGAAACTTGGTCAGAATGTTACCCTCAATAAAATCTTGGACGAGTTCGATATTGGGTCATCTTGGGTCAAAAACTAGGTCACCAGGTCAAATCAAAGGAAAAGCTTGTTAACACTCTAGAGGTCACAATTTTGGCCCAATCTTAATGAAACTTGGTCAGAATGTTACCTTCAATAAAATCTTGGACGAGTTCGATATTGGGTCATCTTGGGTCAAAAACTAGGTCACCAGGTGAAATCAAATGAGAAGCTTGTTAACACTCTAGAGGTCACAGTTTGGGCCCGATCTTAATGAAACTTGGTCAGAATGTTACCCTCAATAAAGTCTTGGACGAGTTCGATATTGGTTCATCCATGATAAAAAACTAGGTCACCAGGTCAAATCAAAGGAAAAGCTTGTTAACACTGTAGAGGTCACAATTTTGGCCCAATCTTAATGAAACTTGGTCAGAATGTTACCTTCAATAAAATCTTGGAGGAGTTCGATATTGGGTCATCTGGGGTCAAAAATTAGGTCACCAGGTCAAATCAAAGGAAAAGCTTGTTAACACTCTAGAGGTCACAATTTTGGCCCAATCTTAATGAAACTTGGTCAGAATGTTACCCTCAATAAAATCTTGGACGAGTTCGATATTAGGTCATCTTGGGTCAAAAACTAGGTCACCAGGTCAAATCAAAGGAAAAGCTTGTTAACACTCTAGAGGTCACAGTTTGGGCCCAATCTTAATGAAACTTGGTCAGAATGTTACCCTCAATAAAGTCTTGGACGAGTTCGATATTGGTTCATCCAGGATAAAAAACTAGGTCACCAGGTCAAATCAAAGGAAAAGCTTGTTAACACTGTAGAGGCCAGATTTATGACTGTATCTTCATGAAACTTGGTCAGAATGTTAATCATAATGATCTCAAGGTCCAGTTTGAATCTGGGTCATGTAGGATCAAAAACTAGGTCACCAGGTCAAATCAAAGGAAAAGCAAGTTTACACTGTATAAGCCACATTTATGACCATATCTTAATGAAACTTGGTCAGAATGTTAATCTTGATGATTCAGACACGCAAGTATAGAAATTACCAAATATAATACTAAATAAAGTTTTGCAGTCAAAAAAGTTACTCATTAAGTTACACTTGCATCGTAATCTAAACACGCTGAATGAAACAATATATACAATACTGTTGGGGGTGGGGGTGAGGAATGGTCTTAAAATGTATGAAGCGTAGTGAATGCCGCAAAGTAAGTTTTTATGCCTTTTTAGCTCGACTATTCATAGAATAGTGAGCTATTGCACTCGCCCATGCGTCGGCGTCCGCGTCCGCGTCCCGATTTTGGTTAAGGTTTTGTATGTAAGCTGGTATCTCAGTAACCACTTGTGGGAATGGATTGAAACTTCACACACTTATTCACTGTGACAAACTGACTTACATTGCACAGGTTCCATAACTCTATTTTGCTTTTTTACAAAATTATGCCCCTTTTTCGACTTAGAAATTTTTGGTTAAGGTTTTGTATGTAAGCTGGTAACTCAGTAACCACTTGTGGGAATGGATTGAAACTTCACACACTTATTCACTGTGATGAACTGATCTACCTTGCACAGGTTCCATAACTCTATTTTGCTTTTTTACAAAATTATGCCCCTTTTTCGACTTAGAAATTTTTGGTTAAGGTTTTGTATGTAAGCTGGTATCTCAGTACTTACTAATGGGAATGGATTGAAACTCCACATACTTGTTCACTATCATGATCTGACATGCACTAAGCAAGTCCCATAACTCAACTCTCTTTTTTTTCAAAATTATGCCCCTTTTTCGACTTAGCAGTTTTTGGTAAAATTTTTGTATATAATCTGATATCTCAGTATCCACTAATTGGAATGGATTGAAACTTCACACTCTTGTTCACTGTCATGATCTAACATGCACTGTGAAGGTCCCATAACTCTACTTGGCATTTTTACAAAATTATGCCCCTTTGACTTAGCAGTTTTTTGTTAAGTTTTTGTATGTAAGCTGGTATCTCAGTATCCACAAATTGGAAAGGATTGAAACTTCACACACTTGTTCACTGTCATGATATGACATGCAGTACAGAGGTTCAATACCTCTACTTTGCATTTTACAAAATTATGCCCCTTTTTCAACTTTTGTATTCATTCAATTGACAAGGCTGTTGAATAGTCGAGCGTTGCTGTCCTCCGACAGCTCTTGTTAGTTTGGATGTCATTATACGGGCATAAGTTGCAGTGTCATTGAATTTGTGAAATAAAATAGGAATAAAAAGCATCTGATAACTCCATTCGAATAATAGAAACAGACAGCAGCCTCGTACTGTAAATGAAATGATTTAATGGAAGATGTGAAATTCAAAAGATTGCCTGAAGACAGCATCTGGGAAACGCATTTAGCTACTTTTATACCACGAAGAGTAGCGAAACAATTTTCCGATTTAAAATTTAAACCTCTTTCGGTCAGCGGTGTGGAGTCTAATTACACGCTTATACACTTACCATTGCTACATTACATACAATGTATTCTTCAAGATTGTACGATACTACACTATGTCTACCTCTCACATGTACATGTAATTACAGTGTTAAAACCAAGATGTTGCAAAAGTTGCCAATCGTTAGTTAAAAACTGATACATAACTTACGACCAAAAATTACATTAAAGTTCAATCTCGACTTTTCTTAGCTAGAGCTGGGCTTAATTCTATCAAATATCGAAAGAAGCAATAAAACAGATCAGGCCAGAGTTTGAGGCTAGTGCCAATGTTTGCGCATATATTAGTAAACTGTATTTTTGTAGATTTGTATTTCAGAAGAAAATACAGGACCGTAGCAGGGTTGATTTTTTTTGGTCTTAAACACCACATACCTCCACCTCCTCCCCTTCATAAAAACTGTTACAAATCATTTGCGCAAATTATTTAGATTGCATCTTTTTCGGTCTCCTACTTACGAGGACATGTTTGAAGAATTATCAGACCTCGACGTTTCAATCGTTCAGTTAAGACGTTCCACTTTTTAATGAAATTTATTAGCAAGTGCAGTGAGTGATAGAACACTTCTGTTGCATATGCATATATGAAACTCTGGGGTACGGTCAAAATAAATGTTTTATATTTGCTTAATGCAGATTTTACTCCTAGTCCTACAGCTTAGTAAATATTTCACAACTGTAATTCATTTAATAATTTCTACTGTAGACATTTATTTCACTGTAAATGTTCATCTTGCTTAAATGTAGATGATACCATACTGGTTAAATACCAACAAAAGTTTTACCACTATTACAAGTAATGGCTGTCAGGTTAACATAATTTGATATCCTTTCATGGTCGTTTCATGATTCAGACACGCCAGTAAAGAAATTTTAGTAATCTTCAAAAGATTTATAAGATATAATACTGAATCAAGTTACCGGTCAAAAAATGTCTACTGTCTGTATCAAAATAACTGTATATCAATGTTATCAGATACATTTGCGTCATAATCTAAACGCCGCTAAATGCAAAAAAGTATCTAAAATACTATGAAAACAAAATGGTGAAACTGCTTTCAAATGTAAATAGCGAAATGCATACCCACAAGGTAAGTTTTTTTCCCTTTTAGTTGCTTGGACCTCATTACTTAGTAATATGGGCATAAGTTGCAGTGTCATTGCATTTGTAAAACAAAATGAGAGAAAAAGCTCATAACTGCGTTCGAATAATATAAACAGAAAGAAACCATAATACTGTAACTGTAAGGTAATTCAAAAAATAGGAAAAAACAGTGTCTTATACCAATGAGAGACGTATTTAGCTACTTTTATTCCAAAGAGCGTGACAATAAGTTTCCAGTCAAATTTAGAATTTAAATGATCAGTAGCAAAACTCTTTCGGTCAGATGTGTTGAACCTAATGATAACTTCTTGTTACACGTTTACCCTTACCATTGCTTCAAAATTGTATTTTATACGAATAAAAAAATGATATATCTATCATACTAGAAAAATTACACTTTAAGTCTTACAACTTTAAATATATCCATAGTGCCTGTCTAAAACAAATTATGTCATTGTAGATGCTAGTTTAAACTTTGATCTTCCCTATTCAGTTTCAAATAAGCTCCAGTATTGTAGTATCAGCCGAAGTGTTGCCCATAAGAATATCAAAACAATGTCTTAGTATTTTTTATTCGGAACAATAGAATAGTCAGTTTGCGAAGTTTCTTGATTGGCTACTTAATGATTAATACCTGTAAGTGACCGCTAAGGCAAAATGTACTGTATACGTCTATCACAGTTCAACATAAATGTCCTTTATATGTGATAAAATAGGCCTGTTAAACCAACCAAATAGCTATTTCTAAACATTAACAAGGACCGCATTTTTCATTCGTGAAACATTCGGATCCCGAATTAATATTCGCATCCCTCCCATCGTCATTTCGTACTTGGACACTTAAAGCCGGAGCAATGATTTACGGAACCTGGGGATCGGGAGGTAGGGGCACTAGAAAAGTTTACATACCTACGTTTTCTAGCTACTTTATGTCTAATTTCCTACAAGATAAATCTTTTTCTTTTCTTTTTTCAAACCTAATTTATTTCAAAGTATGGTTAAGATTCAAAATAAATCGATGAATTTGTTGGTGCCAAAAGCAAAATGATTTGAAACTTAATGATTTATCATTATAGACTAGTTTATATGTATTTCATTTTTATCAAAATATCATTAATGGAGAACGGCGCAGTTTTTTTCCATTTATTTTGAAGAATATTAAGCGCGAAATTCTTGTTGAAGCAGACGGTAGGTAGAACATGTGGTATCGTGAGCAATTGATGAAACTCCATTTATGCTGTAATCATTAATTAATATGGATTTGAATTTTTTTTTCAACCTAATGAAGTTTATATTTAATTCCACGCCGCAAACAATTTGTTAAAACGCATTTTGCTCTTACCTCTGTGGCGAGTTATACTGATATCCAGTCTTTGTAGCAACATCTTTGTCATTGTATGAAAGAAGATTTTTTATTTATAGAAAACTAATGTCCTTTTCAGCATGAGCGCAACATTAGAAGGAACTTTGATTTTAGGGAAAATTGAACATTTTTACATTTAATTTTACTCGTATGAGATAAATCAGCAGCTCCATCAAGAAGAATAGACATACACCTCCCAAACAGTAAGTCCTGTGTTGCATCCGAGACCTCCATCGCAAGAGAGACATTACAAACGAACCATAAATCGGTATTAGTACCCGGGGTAGATCACGGAGTGAAAGGGTAGTTTTTCTCTTTAATATAGAAACAGCGCAACAATGTGTGTTTTTCATATCATATATCCTATATTTTGGGGAGCCCCCACAAACCCTCCTATGGCGGAGAGTGGGACACAACCTTCCAAATTAATGCCTGTCGGGGCTTTGCCTTTACCATTCAAATTTACCTAACAACCACGAACAAACGCACATACTCGTTTGCCTCGGTAAAATTTAGTCTCTCGCTACGGTCATGTATAGTGTAATTATTCGTGATATTAAGAAAATGGCGGAAAATAGTTTAACAAATTAAAATGAAATAATAGTGCCTCAGTTCGGTTATGCCTTTTAAGATGGTGACTCAAAACATATCCTTTTTTTCTCATAATCTTGGTAGAAAAAATAGGAAGGCGCCGGCCTCCCTGTGCCTCAGTGTAGCTACGGGCCTGGTTTGATTCAAACTTGAAGTAGTTGTTCCTCATCATCACCCACATCATATGACACAAGGTTCATAGCTCTGGTACCAATATTTAATGAATTATCCCCGACTTCAGAACTATACTTCAGTTATTACTAATGGTTTGAATCAAACTTGAAGTAGTTGTTCATCAATGCATTTTTACATAAGAGGGTAGAACCATCGACCTTCCGTAAGCCAATAGACCTTTTTACACAGAGCTATTTGCTTAGCAACGGGAAACAATTTTCGCGCATGCGCACTCTACATAGGGCAAAAAGACATGACTGCACAATATAAATCACGGTGCACAATCACGTGACTTGTGACGTTTCAGCTGGGGTATCACGCCAAGCAGAATTCGTAAACAAAACGGTGTTTTTGAAGGTAAAGTTTTTAAAGATATATTTTTGTAAAATGACACCTAGCTGGTGCAAGTCCTTATATCAGTGCGTACCTCCGGTGATATAACATACGTCCGTGTCTGCTTTAGTTTTGCTGTTAACCTGGACAAACCGCAATGCTTCCACAGCAAGCGTATTTTCAAATGGCTTGAAAACTAAACCCAAGCGACTGTTCCTTGATAAACGACCAACTAGTTGTCACCGCTGCGTTCTCTTTGATATCTAAGATCATTTTGGTATGATTTTCGCTCAAAAAATGGCGTATTTCTGGATAGATCGCCGAACTCGAAAAACGTCCGTTCTAAAGTCCAAAAGCTCTCACAGAAAGCACTATTTTAAATCACGATTTTCTAGTTCCTCTCATTGAATGCAATGCCGCAATTAAAAACGCAGGTTACGTTTTTTCCCTACCATTGCAATATCCTGTAAAGTTCACTGCACGTGGATAGTGATATTTTCAAGAAAATGTGGGTAACTCAAAAACATGCTTTCACAGCCAGTTACTTTAGACCAATGCTTTCACATCAAGCACAAATCTTTAGATGACAGTTTAACCACTTTCTACTGTTAAGATAAAGCAAAATGATTCTTATGGAATCTGCCACCAATTATTTACTGTATCTCGCACTTGTGTAAGATGTTGATAAAATCCGTTGAGACCGATTAGTTCTTCCATTTTCCCGCCATGTATTCAACTGGCACGTGGTGTTTATAATGCACTGATCTAGTACTCATGAATATTCCGTATGTTTACGTTATTAATTTTCGGTATGCGAACCTAAATAAAGATAATCATTGAAAAAAAAAACAATAAAATACATTTATTAATTAACTATAGATCCATCTCGGAGTTGTAGGACCGAGTCCTCTGTGTTACCATATCATTTTGTTTCTTATATATTAACTAAACAGGCACGCTTATCATGATTATCGTTAATTTTCTTGAAATACTATTCAGTATTCTTCTTCATGCATAATAGTTCCGCAAAACCGTTTTATGAAATGTCCACATTTCGGACAATAATTTCTTAACTTCAGTGTAATGGCCGTTTCGCATACGCACCAAAACTGAACCAAAAAGAAATAGAATGAAATACGGCTAACGAGAATTCCAATAATGAAAACGAAGCTGAAACAAAAACGTACTTGAATTGAGAACACATTCTCTGTATAAAGATCACTTTTCCCTAAAACTAGTCGATTTTTTCTTTGCTAATACAAATACAATGTAGTGAAACAATTGTATAGAATCCTCGTGATTCGCATGTTTATAAATCACATGTACCCATTTCATTATCCGGTGGCGACGTAGTGTCTTTGTATGATTGAATACCATAGCAGTAACATTATTATCATCGTCATCCATAGACAGGAATTGTTATATATTTGTGAAAGCACTACCCTATTCCGAAACGTTTTATAAGAAAATAATTATATAAGTCGCTGGGAAACCCGTATCATAATGATCCCCGACAGTCCTCGTTTATAATACAGCTAACTTACTGACTGCAGTTTTTACACTCTTTTTCTGTGCAAAGCTGTGGCACGAAATTGCTAGCCCAACATGGTTTTAAGCTTTTGCGCACGTGTTTTGTCTGTTTTTCTGTCGAATTGTTTGGTTAGATTGCCAAAATCAGTAAGGATTAATATGGATATGTATCAGTGCAATGTTAAACTCTAAAATTCGAGTACATCATTTTTTCTCTCATGATTGATTATTTGCAGGATGAATTTACCTTCTGTTAGTTTCAAATCATATTTTGTCGCCTGATTAAAGCTAATGATAGGTAGCCCTGCAGTTTTTTTTGCCTTAAACTATCATTGACAAAGTCAGCTGTTTTACGATGTATTATTTGATATCGTTTCCGAAGCACTATTATCCGTCTTATTAATTTCTGTTATTCGTTAAGTAGTAGATCTATGTGGCCAAAATGATCACAATGTGTTAATTTCGCATTTTAGCCATTTAATAAAAATGTAATAAAACATGTTTACTAAAACATGTACCTCGTGATATCATTATTCTAAATTCTAGTGACTAATTTTCGATAAATGATGTCCAATGAAATGACAAACCTTGTCGGCGTCGGGACATAATACATGTATGCTTTAAAATAATGCCGTTGGCTCAACAGGACTAAACCGTATTTCTGTAGAAATTGTGCTAGATCAATATAGATCTTCTATATATTTTCGTCAACTGACCGGCAGATTTTCCGAATATTTGGTTGAACGTGGGCGTAAGTTGTAAGGAGCCAGCCTAAACGAATGAAAACACGACTTAAATATGCGTAAATATCGGACAATCTTATACGCCATAAAGGATTTCCAAATGGAACGGGAAGCAGACGTTTCTTCAATCATTTTTGGCGGGAAAACTGCACGTGCCTTCCATGATGCTCCTGTGGTATTGACCGCGTGTTAACAGCAAATTTAGCATTTGCGTTATATCTTTTGATTATTCAAGTGTTGTCTCGATACAACTAAATTCATGTAAAATCCAATTTGGAAAGGACTATATGTCAAATAAGAATCATTTTGCATTATCTTCTTGGAAAAATTAACAGTAGAAAGTGGTTAAACTGTCAGCTAAAGATTTGTGCTGGATGTGAAAGCATTGGTCTGAAGTAACTGGCTGTGAATGTTTTTGAGTTACCCACATTTTCTTGAAAATATCACTATCCACGTGCAGTAACCTTTACAGGATATTGCGTTGGTAGGGGAAAAACGTAACCTGCGTTTTTAATTGCGGCATTGCATTCAACGAGAGGAACTAGAAAATCGTGATTTAAAATAGTGCTTTCTGTGAGAGCTTTTGGACTTTAGAACGGACTTTTTTCGAGTTCGGCGATCTATCCAGAAATACGCCATTATTTGAGCGAAAAAAATCATACCAAAATGATCTTAGATATCAAAGAGAACGCAGCGGTGACAACTAGTTGGTCGTTTATCAAGGAACAGTCGCTTTGGTTTGGTTTTCAAGCCATTTGAAAATACGCTTGCTGTGGAAGCATTGCGGTTTGTCCAGGTTACCAGCAAAACTAAAGCAGACACGGACATATGTTATATCACCGGAGGTACGTATTGATATAAGGACTTGCACCAACTAGGTGTCATTTTACAAAAATATATCTTTAAAAACTTTACCTTAAAAAACACCGCTTTGTTTACGAATTCTGCTTGGCGTGATACCTCAGTTGAAACGTCACAAGTCACGTGATTGTGCACCGTGTTAAATATACTTCATCTGAAAAAAAAAACATAATTTTTAAACGAATTAAAACTTCTGGAATGGAAAAGTATTAGTGACAATTGTATATTATCTATTAACACGAAATTTGGACAAAAGTAACCTACTAACTTAGTATCTTGCTTTTTATCCCCACAATTTTGAACGTTTGTCCGTCTGTCAATGGCCAAAAATGTTAATGATATTTTCTTATTGACTCTTAGGTTGTAAATAGAATTATGTGTGTGTATGTGTTCGGGTTTAACGTCTTTTTCAACAATTTTTCAGTCATATAAACGATGGTGTCAGTAGACTGGTGTCTACTTGTAGCAGTGAGCACAATGCCCAACTTTGTTGTGCTGCCTCACTAGAATATCACGCCGTAGACACGTGACATGATACCCCACCCAGTCACATTATACTGACACCGGGCTGACCAGTCCTAGCACTACCCTCTTAATGCTGAGCGTCAAGCGAGGATGGCATATGTACCTATGTAATTTGGGCATATGTACCTACAAATTCTTATTATGTACCTTGTACAGTTTTCATTTACTACTATACGTCGATGTATGACCTACTCTAATAATTACATTGATAATGATAGTAATATAATTATAACATTATTTAACGAGGATAACATATTCGGCTACAACCAGTCAAACACACGGTCCTCTAACATTCTGTCTTTAGTATTCTAGCATATGAATTAAAATCAAAGGACTGAAAGTACTGGAGGATCGATTGTCTCTGAATAACACAGATTGTACACATACATGTGTAAATATCAAGAAAACTGTAACAGGATTAAAGTTATAAACTGGAGACACAAGTGTACACAAATTTTGATTATTTTAACATATGTGTGAACTTTACTTTTGATATAAGAACGCATGTGCTCAGTTATCATGTTCAACTATCCTATGAAGTATCATGGCAGTATCTTAAATGGTAATCGAGAGATTTTTACAAAACTGATTTGAAAACTCAAAGCTTGCACAACTATTCACGTCGTATAAAAGTTATGGATTTTGCCTATAGGGTTGATTGTGCGATGAAAATTGATTGATTTGAATTTAACGTCTTACTCATCAGCTTAGGTCATATGTCAACTTCCAGCTTTCATGGAGAAGAAGACCAATAAATAGAAATGTTCCACATCATCACAATCAAAGATTTCAAACCGATCTTGGTTCCTGTTATTATTCTCTGAGTCTGATTAAACTATTTCCATGGCTTTCTCGAACGTTTTTATTCTCCCGAAAGTGGGCATATTAAAATCGCTCTGTCCGTCTGTGAGTGCGACCGTGCGTGTGTACGTGCGTCAATGTAAATTCCTGTCCTGGCTGTAACTCTGCCATTCATCGAGGTATTTTGAAATAAATTGGCAGAAATGTTCACCTTAATGAGATGACTTGTCATGCGCAAGACCCAGACCTAAGCTTCAAGGTCAAGCTCACACTTAGAGGTCAAAGGTTAGCAGAGTCTGTTTCGTGTCCGGTCCATATCTCTGACATTGGTTTAAAAGGGATTTTGAAATTACATGGCATAAATGTTCCCCATTGTGAGACGACGTGCCGTGTGCAAGATCCAGACTCGTAGCTCTACGGGCAAGGTCACACTGGGAGGTTAAAATTTATTATGGTCTATTTCTTGTCCAGTCCAGAACTCTGCCATTGGTAAAGGCATTTTAGAATTACTTTGCATAAATGAATTGAGATGGCATGTCCTGCGCAGGACCCACAGCCCTAGCTCCAATGTCAAGGTCACACTTAGAAGTCAAAGTGTTTCTTGTCTGGTCCATAACTCTGCCATTTATCAAGGGATTTGAAAATAATTTGACACAAATTAACCATACTGAGATGTCACGCAAATGTCCCGGGTTTGTAAGGGCAAGGTCAAGGTCACGAAATGATGTGTGACTTTTTTGGTGACAACTGTATCATACTTGTGCACGTTTCGGGGGCATTTTTCACCGATAGTAATAGCCCTTTTTTCAGTTCAATAAAATCTTACCGATGTTTTCACCAAAATCGCTACAAATAATACAACTCCTGCTAGCTGTAATCTTCAAATAACGTCTTAGAAAACCAGAACAGTGAACAAGATCAATGAAGACACAGAAAAAAAGATAAACTGAATATATAAAAATGTTACACATCACCACAATCAGACAAAAAGTCGGTTTTCATTGTTTTGTTTTTAGCTCACCTGAGCACGAAGTGCTCAAAGGTGAGCTTTTGTGATCACCCTGAGTCCGTCGTCCGTCTGTCCGTCTTCAACAATTTGACTGTTAACACTAGAGGCCACAATTTTGGCCCAATCTTAATGAAACTTGGTCAGAATGTTACCCTCAATAAAATCTTGGATGAGTTTGATATTGGGTCATCTGGGGTCAAAAACTAGGTCACCAGGTCAAATCAAAGGAAAAGCTTGTTAACACTCTAGAGGTCACATTTTTGGCCCAATCTTAATGAAACTTAGTCAGAATGTTACTCTCGATAAAATCTTGGAGGAGTTCGATATTGGGTCATCTGGGATCAAAAACTAGGTCACCAGGTCAAATCAAAGGAAAAGCTTGTTAACACTCTACAGGTCACATTTTTGGCCCAATCTTAATGAAACTTGGTCAGAATGTTACCCTCGATAAAATCTTGGACGAATTCGATATTGGGTCATCTGGGGTCAAAAACTAGGTCACCAGGTCAAATCAAATGAAAAGCTTGTTAACAGTAGAGGCCACATTTATGACTGTATCTTCATGAAACTCGGTCAGAATGTTAACCTTGATGATCTCAAGGTCCAGTTTGAATCTGGGTCAGGTGGGGTCAAAAACTAGGCCACCGGGTCAAATCAATGGAAAGGCTAGTTTACACTGTAGAGGCCTCATTAATGACCATATCTTAATAAAACTTGGTCAAAATGTTAATCTTGATGAACTATAGGTCAAGTTCAAATCTGGATCAGATGGGGTCAAAAACTAGGTCACCGGGTCAAATCAAAGGAAAAGCTAGTTTACACTGTAGAGGCCTCATTAATGATCGTATCTTAATGAAACTTGGTCAAAATGTTAATCTTGATGAACTATAGGTCAAGTTTAAATCTGGGTCAGATGGCATTAAAAAGTAGGTTACTACGTCAAATCAAAGGAAAAGCTTGTTAACACGCTAGAGGCCACATTTATGATTGTATCTTCATGAAACATGGTCAGAATGTTAAACTTGATGATCTTTAGGTCAAGTTCGAATCTGGGTCATGTCGGGTCAAAAACTAGGTCACGGGGTCAAATCAAAGGAAAAGCTAGTTAACACTTTAGAGGCCACATTTATGACCATATCTTAATGAAACTTGGTCAGAATGTTTATCTTGATGATCTGTAGGTCATGTTCAAATCTGGGTCAGGTGGGGTCAAAAACTAGGTCACTAGGTCAAATCAAAGGAAAAGCTTGTTAACACTAGAGGCCATATTTATGACTCTATCTTCATGAAACTTAGTCAGAATATTAAACTTTATGATCTTTAGGTAAAGTTCGAATCTGGGTCATGTCAGGTCAAAAATTAGGTCACAGGGTCAAATCAAAGGAAAAGCTTGTTAACACTTTAGAGGCAACATTTATGACCATATCTTAATGAAACTTAGTCAGAATGTTAATCTTGATGATCCTTAGGTCAATAGGTCAGGTGAGCGATACAGGGCCTTCATGGCCCTCTTGTTTCTCTGAATCTGATTCAACGATTTCCTTGGCTTTCTCGAATGCTTTTTTTTCAGTTCAATAAAATCTTATGGATGTTTCCATCAAAATCGCTGCAAAAATACCTACAGCTCCTTCTGGGATAGTTGTAATCTTCAAAGTCATATATTCCAACTATTTATTATAAGTATTAATAGATATCGCCTCCTGAAAGTCTTCCTGTGTTCCTGCATTGGTCGCAGACCAGTGCAAATGAATATTAACTTCGTTGTAGGTCATGTCTATAAGAGGCAGACATTGTTTGGCATTGGCTCCTGAAAGTCTGCGAGTGTTACTTGAAGTATCACATTCAAGTCCAAATGGATTCCAATTTGCTTCTGATGTCAGTAGGAGGAAAAACTATTTTGGCATCGACGCCTGAAAGTCTGCGTGTGTGCCTGCAAGTGTCGCATACCAGTGCAAAGAGTTTTAAACCTGTTGTGGATGTCTATTGGAGGAAGAACTAGTTTGATACAAACTTCCGAAAGTCTGCGAGAGTTCCTTTAAATGTCGCAGAATAGTGCAAATACTTTGTACCTTCTTTAGACGTTTTAGAAGAAACAATCTAATATTGAACCCACTTTTGTCCATTTCTGGAGGTCATAGAGGGGATAAACAATTCATGCATTATTCAAATCTAAATGAAATATCATGTTGTGATTAGTACGCAGCAGTTATTCGGTACTAGTCATCCCTTTTTTAATTGTTCTTCTTTATTCACTAAAATCAACGTCTAATAACGCTTGTTTTGTTTTGTACTTTCAAGCTCACTGTTTACTCATCGCTCAGCGCGCTGCACAGGCCTGTCTGTAACGCTCTGTGGTGGTACATCACCTCCTCCTCTCTGTCTGACCGACAACGGTCTCGTTAATTTTGGAGGCTCTTATCTAGTCAGAATATTTTCAAACATGTGCTTTCTTCTGTTGATCGCGTACTTCCACACTTGTTCACTACCATAGTCACCGATAACCTTAAGATCGGATGCCGTTTCCTTTTTCGTTTCCTTTATTGTTTTATATATGAGCCGTGCCATGGGAAAACCAACATAGTGGCTTTGCGACCAGCATGGATCCAGACCAACCTGCGAATCCGCGCAGCCTGGTCAGGATCTATGCTGTTCGCTTTCAGATCCGTTGCAATTAGGGAGACCGTTAGCGAACAGCATGGATCCTGACCAGTCTGCGCGGATGCGCAGGCTGGTCTGGATCCATGCTGGTCGCAAAGCCACTATGTTGATTTTCTCATGGCGCGGCTCATATAAGATCCCAAAGGAGAGCATTGATCCACTGTATAAAGTCACTAAAAACTCTAGCCATCTTTTCCTTGTATGTTTCTTTTAATTCGCGGAAAATACGTTTCCTAGCAACGTCTAGAGTCACGTTCTCTGTCTCCAGGTAACTGTGCATTTTGTCTTCGTATTCTGAAGTCCTACCGCTGCCTTGAAGTAAAATCGATACCCCTTTCCCACGGGTTCCGATACTCTTCATTATTGTAGTATTTTCTATTTTATGCTCCTCAGCGAAATACTGAAATCTATCAGTCAAATACAATTGGTATTTTCACTGTTTCAACGATGAAAATATCATTTTTAGTCTTCACTGACCACGCACAACGGAACTACACTTGACTACGAAAGAATTTGAATTACACCTCCGCACTTTAAAAACGCACCACTTAATAAATACACAAATTACACTTTCTGAGTGGACCAATTTATTCATTCTTGTATTATATAATAATCTCAATATCTCTTCCATAAGATGTGCAAAAATGAAAAAGATCTATAAATAAAAACTACTTATTTAAGATGTTTATATCTGGTACCCCTCAGTTTCAAAATTCACAAAATAGAATTCTGAGATTTTTTATTACTTATTTCACGCATAAAGTCTTCCAGTATTAATTTAAATGATAACAAATGTCTTTTTCCAATACACTAGTCACTTGTCGCTTAATTAAATTTATATTTATTCAAAACCACTCATCCGTGACTTATTATGCACAAGTAAGACGTTTAGCACGTTTTGCATGTGCACTGTACATGTGAATTGTCAAATAATATAAAATTGATAAATTCGTGATCTCTAATAAAATATTGGTTGTCTGTGAATTTTGACTTGGAGGGTGGTGTTGTTTAATAGGACGAAATGAACAGTTTTTGTTAACCGATTTTTGTTAAATTTTCCTTGTTTGTGTACCAGATAATGAGTTTATGTAATCACATAAAAATAATATGAATTGTCATAAAAAATAAAATTTTATGACCCATTTTCTGAGTGGTGCGTTTTTAAAGTGCGGAGGTGTACTTTTGAAAAAAAAAAGCAAAGTAGAGTTATGGGACCTACACAGTGCATGTCAGATCATGACAGTAAACAAGTGTGTGAAGTTTAAATCCATTCCCATTAGTGGGTACTGAGATACCAGCTTACATACAAAACCTTAACCAAGAATTTCTAAGTCGAAAAAGGGGCATAATTTTGTATAAAAGCAAAATAGAGTTATGGAACCTGTGCAATGTAGGTCAGTTTATCACAGTGAACAAGTGTGTGAAGTTTCAATCCATTCCCACAAGTGGTTACTGAGATACCAGCTTACATACAAAACCTTAACCAAGAGTTTCTAAGTCGAAAAGGGGGCATAATTTTGTCAAACAGCAAAACAGAGTTATGGAACCTGTGCAATGTAGGTTAGTTTATCACAGTGAATAAGTGTGTGAAGTTTCAATCCATTCCCACAAGTGGTTACTGAGATACCAGCTTACATACAAAACCTTAACCAAATCGGGACGCCGACGCCGACGCATGGGTGAGTCCAATAGCTCACTGTTCTTTGAATAGTCGAGCTCAAAAAGTGGGTGGGGGGGGGGGGGGAGTAACAATGTCAGTAATGTATTATCAGGGTAAAAATAAAATTCAGTAATAGTTTTTATTCAGGACTAAGTAGAAGTATGGCCAAGTAAATTGTAGGAATTTCGATGTCTGGAAAGAATTTACTGTTTTCCTTTATGGAGCGTTACTATGTAAAAGTTAAGTACATACTTTACTATCTGTAGACTATACTCGTACTTGTATTGTAGTTTGTTTCACCTCGTTCATGCTTCATTTCCTGTATATTAATTATGTATGAAGAATTTATGAATTAAAGAAAATATTCAAAATAAAAATAATATAAACTAGGGGCCCCAAAATTGAAAAAGAAGTAAAACAAAGAAAGAATGGACCTGTGTTAGTCTATATAATGAGACCTCGGGTAGACCGATTTTACATTTTGATATTTTACGTTGTCTACCTACTCGGAGGCGGATATCGACAAGTCAAAAAAATGTTAACGATATTCAACTCTCGAGTACAATTATTTGGACTAGGACCTGTGTATGAATGGAAACTTAGTGATATCTTAAAGAAATCTGACTGTAAACGCAACTGACAAATTTTAAGGCTGCGTAAATCAACTACAAAGAAATTTTGTCTGCTCCATGATTCAGCGGTGGTGAAAATTGATATTATGACATCGTAGACGTACCAATTGTTACCGAAATGTTTTATGCGGTATTTATGAATCTTCAGTACACAAAGAAATGTCAGTGCTCCCGGATGCAACGATGGTGCGTGCAATAATAAAATAAGCTATAATTTAACAATAGGTACATTTTTCTTTTTATCTTTTGTTATTTATTCAAAGTACGCCCACAGTTGAAGTAGTTGTGCAAACCGTGGGATAAATTTCTGTCGAAGCAAAACTACTCAATAATGTTACGAGGAGAAACGAAACTTTTAATTGTGGGTTATTTTCAAAGTTAGGCTTCTGATTGTATATTTGAAGGTTTTAAAAATTCCATTTGTCGGATATGAATAATATATTGGCCGAAAATAATGCCATAAAGGTCACATACTCTCGTATAAAATGAAGAAAGATTGAAAAGTGTTTTCGTTGTAGTTGTTGTTTCAATGTTCACTTTTCGCTTCGGTAGTTTAAAAATTAAATGTGTCGATTCTATGATACATTATTATAATGTAATCTGTGTTTGAAAGGCACACATTCTGTGAATATCTTTATGGGGAACCAATAAATGTTTTACAAGCCTTTAATTTCCTGATATTTTGTCTTTTCATTTCTCGTGATGAAGCAAGGAGATAATTTTTGCTTTAGATGTAATATTATTGATGTGGGTTGACCAATGTGGATCTTTATACATTGTACGCGAAGGTTTTTAACGGAGTGCCATTCCCCAGTTATTCGCAACAACTCACGCATACAACGGCTGAATTCCATGGACAAGTCCTGTTTCCGCTGTTCAAGAGAATGCATATCATTTTCTAAGGTTTGGGAGTCTGATGAAGACTTGATTGTCAGATATACTATAGTATCATTTGCAAAGAAACTGGCTTTGCAGAACCTTTGTGAACTCCGGATAGGACAGTTAGCGTATTTGATGCGTAGCCTTCTACTACATCTCTTTGAGTGGGGTTCTTTAAGACGTGATGCCAAAGCGTGGAATCCCAGCTGCTCATTTATATGTATTAGTTTTTCTATTACCCTTGTAAAGTGCTTTCCTTAAGTCCATAACATTAACATATGTTCGATTACCACTTTCAAGCTTGTCACAAGCTGATTAGTTGAATTTCGCAGCTATTTTTAGATCGAAAGGCATGCTGTTACTATCCTGTACAATACGGGATACATTTGGACTTGTATCCATCCGAATAAATAACATGGACTCTATTTGGCTTATGCTTTATGTTTTTTTAATATAACCTTATGATATTGCAAAACGTATTCATATGTAAACTACATTTTCAAACAAACAAAAAAAATATTTGAAAGGTGACTGATCCCGGATGCAGCGGTACGCCTAAGAATAGAAAATTAATAGAAAATTAATGCAGACATTGACGCATTTGGCTTAATTTTTTGCTGTACAAATATGCTAAAAAAGAAGAACTGGTTTTGCTCCCGGACGCAGCGGTGATGCATAAGAAAAGAAAAATTATGACATAATAACATTAGTATTGTGAGGGTAAACAAGACATACAGGAGCTTACTGAAATTGGAAACTATATAACCTACTGAAAAGAAAGAAATGTTAGTGCTCCCGGATGCGACTAGGATTTCTTAAATACGAACATTAAAGATATGTTCTAAACCTTTACAACATGCTTCCTTTTTACATTTATTCATATTCAGTAGCCTATTATATTAACTGCCTACGCTAAATTCTTGTAACAGTTTCGCACGTCAGTTAAATAAATCTTTTAGAAGATTTTAATTTATTTCAGAATTTTCCGTATTTTTTTTTCTGTTTTCCTTTGTTTATGTCACTTTTCAAAGTGTGTTGGGATTTTAAGCTAATAGATCTACATCGTTTTAGATCATGTACACCACATTTTAAAAATTGTCTTAACGTTGATAAGGGTAATGTCAGATTTTATTTTCTATAGAATTATATAAAAACTGCAGTACTACAACCATACTGGCATTGACCACTTCTTCACCAAATACATGTACAACTTTCTTTTTCTTTAAACTTAAACTGTCTTCTACAAATACCTCTAGTGTAAAATAGTGCTCCATAACCTTTGCAATATAAACTTGCAGTCGAAACGCGAGAGGGAACGACAACGACGCGTAAAGGCGAGGATACAACGCCAAGCACCAGGGTACAACGCCAACTTAGCCAGCAGTGTCGGAATGTCGGCAAAATGTGCCGATGTCGGGCCGACGTCGGGCCTTTGTGAGTGAGTGAGTTAGGTTTTACGGCGAATCGACACAAAATGATCACATATCGCCGAGATCGGACCGTTGAACTGCCCCAAACTATTGACATGGGTAGATTGACATCAATAAGTGTAACTATTTCGTAAGTCCTATTGACATCGGGCCGATATTGGATTCTCTAATATAGCTATATTTTTCAAAATATTATTGATAAACGTGAAATGAAAAAGTGTTTATGTGTGCTAATTTATTAAGCAAATATGATGTATGCCAGAATTAATCAAACTAGGTTCCAAACAAAATTTGTAGACGGTATTTATCAAAATTGTATATGTAATAAAGGGAGGTTATAATTAAGATGCATTTTTATTTTATGTAGAATGCCGCCATAGAAATATTTATATGTACAAAAAATGTGAAATATAAATATGTTTAAAATTCTAATTGAACAATTTTAATTTTGTTAAGAATATACAGAAAACTTACGTAACTGTATAAAACATGTAGTATATAGTTGTTATAGCTCAGTAGGTAGAGCGTCGGTCTACGGATCGCGGGGTCGTGAGTTCGATCCTCGGGCGGGGCGTATGTTCTCCGTGATTTTGATAAACGACATTGTGTCTGAAATCATTAGTTCTCCACCTCTGATTCATGTGGGGAAGTTGGCAGTTACTTGCGGAGAACAGGTTTGTACTGGTACAGAATCCAGAAACACCGGTTAGGTAACTGCCCGCCGTTACATGACTGAAATACTGTTGAAAAACGGCGTTAAACCCAAAACAAAAACAAACAAAAAAAAATGTAATAAAATAGTATAAAATATAAATATTATATCAATAAAACCAAATAACCATCATACACATGATGCAAGACACATCTGTTCTCAAGTAAATTACTCTGAGAATTTATAAAGTGTATATTTTAAGAAAACTTTGATGAAGCACTGCGTGTCACACTATTGTGCCAATATCGGGCCGATATCATTTTGATGTTGGCCAAATATCGTTTGCCAATGTCGGACCGATGTCATTATGATGCTGGCCCGATATCGTCTGCCGACGTCGGGCCGACATCATTCCTATTTGCAGCCGACATTGAAGCCGATACCGGGCCGTTATAGACAACGACGTCGGTTAGATATCGGGCCGATATAGAATGCTGGCTGGGAAGCGCCATGATACAACAAGGTACTTGATAGATTAGCAAAACATCATGATACAAAACTAACTTAATCACATTTATATCCGATCTAAAAGAACAATTTAAATATCAGGTTTAACTTAAATTACTTTTCCAATAACAATAACAATATAGTAAGTCCATAGTTACCCGCAGCTAGTCTATTTTTGTTCGAGTTTCGGTGATCAGTTATTCTATATTTTTAATAACTGCTTACTTTCCACAAAAAGAACATAAACATGAGCTGCAAATATGTTGCATAATTATGTAATTTAATTAAATGGACAGATATATCGTACGCCAACAATAATTTACGGCTCATTTTTTCGCCTATTTACTATGACATCTATCCCTAAATTATCGAACGGTTTGTTAAATGATGTCTTTTATAGCACGTTTTGGTCATATGAAGCCATTCATTTCTTTTGTTAATAGCTAAGTAAATTGTAAAATCAAACGACACTCCTACTTAACTATTCTATATGCTTGTTATTGAGCTTAAAAGTATTAAGTCAAAATCTGTTATAAATGAAGTAAGATGTAGAATGAATACACGGATTTATTTCATCAATCGGTACTCCTTACTTCACCATTCTATATGCTTGTTATTGAGCTTAAAATTATTAAGTCAAAATCTATTATAAATGAAGTAAAATGTAGAATGAATACAACGATATATTTCATCAATCGGTACTCCTTACTTCATCATTCTATATGCTTGTTATTGAGCTTAAAAGTATTAAGTCAAAATCTGTTATAAACGAAGTAAAATGTAAAATGAATACACAGATTTATTTCATCAATCGGTACTCCTTACTTCACCATTCTATATGCGTGTTATTTAGCTACAAAGTACTAAGTCAAAATCTGTTATAAATGAAGTAAAATGTAGAATGAATACACGGATTTATTTCATCAATCGGTACTCCTTACTTCACCATTCTATATGCTTGTTATTGAGCTTAAAAGTATTAAGTCAAAATCTGTTATAAAGTAAGTAAAATGTAGAATGAATACACGGATTTATTTCATCAATCGGTGCTCCTTACTTCACCATTCTATATGCGTGTTATTGAGCTTAAAATATTAAGTCAAAATCTGTTATAAATGAAGTAAGATGTAGAATGAATACACGGATCGGTACTCTTTACTTCACCATTCTATATGCGTTTTATTTAGCTTAAAAGCGGTTGTGTGTCAGGTGAAAATCTGCAAAATGGCTACACTTTATTTTCAGAACCAACCTGATGTCTTTTCACAAATCTAAATCACGAGTGATGACAGTGTATGTCTTTCAAAATAGTTACAGAGATAAACCACAAACCTTATTTCGGTTGTCAAAGTTTTAATCTTAATTTGAACAGGTTGCTGAACTAAAATACAAACTTCAAGTAGGCAGTACGTATTTTAGATCTATGTGTAGTAAACTGCAGAAAAAAATCCATTCTGAAAAATAATGAAAGTATCTTTTTCTGAAAAAGAGTTATTTAAGCTAAAAAATGATCCTGCCAGTGGATAAAATATCTGAAAAAGAAACGGAGAAAGCTCCGAAAATAATATTTTATGCATAGGTGAATAGGTATCTATTATCTTCTGCAAACCATCAACTTTTATCTCTAGGGATGAAAAAGCATGAATATTTACTACAGTGGTCAGTAATTTGAAACGAAAATCATGTAAAGGAATGCCCTGTAGAAAGTGTAAAATTTTGTACTGAAATTTGTCAACAAGCAGACGATATTTTAAAAGTAATTTGAAACCCACAGAATTTCGCAGGAAAGCTACTGCTGGAAAGAGAACAATCTCTGCTATCTATCTATATATATGTGCGTCAAAGTATGGGTAAAATTTCTAGAAATAGGCAAAATTCAAAGAAAACAATTTTTAGACTGTTGGCTGCATGACTGTATTATCATGTATAGCAGTTAGCATAGATAGATATTTTTATTTTCATTTAATTGCTATTACATGAGCAGTATTATTTCACTCTATAAACAGATTGTTTCCCTTGTGTTAAGCGGGTCTAGGGTAAGCCTCTACTTTGTATGTGTCTCTTGAAATGCTTGTTTGCTAAGACAAAATATATTCATGTGACGGAACCTATTCATTATTGATAAGTGTTCCTTCAGATTGAATGTTCTGAACATCAAAGTGAAATATGAGCCTTTCAGATCTTGTTGAAAACATTAAATATATCGCTGCTTATTGACGTTTTAAATATTCTTATTTCTGTGTAGCTTCGTTCAAGTCTCAGCAGCTAAGAGCTTTTTTCTGTTCTAGAGAAGTCATGGAGTTAAGACTTGTGTTGTTGCTTATCTGTGTCTGTTATTTAAACGCAATTATTGCTAAATCCAACTTCGAGAAATACGGTCATTTTAAAGTGCTGAAACAACACCCTAAATCGAAACAGTGTGCAACAGAACAACTTCAACAGGTGATATTGTGACAAAATATTCTTTTGTTTATATTCCTACTCGTTCAGTAACTTTGTTTTTCATTGTATTAAGTCAGTAACAGGACGTCATTTCTAACAGGTAAAATTATGATAAAATATTATTTTTATACATGGAATACTATTCTATGTTTTTAGTGACACAATGTACAAGAATTTAGTACCAAAACAGTAGTTCAAAATAAAAATTTGGTGGATTATGTCTAACGTTTCAAATGATCTAATCATTTAATAGTAAGACGTTGATACAAGGGTCCGGAGTCCCTCCTGATAATTACAAAACTAGTGTGCCATCATGACTATTTTTCCTAATCAAATCAGACGATCACATTTTCAGCTGTTACATTTTAGGGACGTCTTTTATTTTTCAAAACTTGTTGCGGACTACAATATAACCTTGTCTGTCGTGCAAACAAATTACCTTTTGAAATGTTCTATTATCTCTTATTAATGTCGCATAAGCTACATTCAGTTAGAAACATAGTGCGGTCCTTGGCAGATAAAATTCAGATTGACACTGCTGGTTCGAGCTATAGCGTAAACCAAAGTTTTGCATGGATCTAACTTTGCATCGAAAATACAATGAATCACAGATAGTAAATATGTACCTGCGGACATGATGCATTTTCCTGTAAATGTATGTCCATATGATACAGAATCTAATTAAAAGAACAGCAACGGTGTGTGATGCTGTTTCGAAAAGGTAGCTGTAATTGAAATATAACCTGAGTACATAAACAAAAAAGCACCTGTTTAGCTCTCATGAAACCAGTCCTTACATGCTACCATAATAGACTGAGCTCCTAACACGCCATTTAGAAAAGGGGTCGTCAACTTAACTGTAATGGGTTACGGATATTTTCGACCTAAGTCCGTAAATCAAAACTATGTCCGTACGGCACAACCCGTGCCAAGTTTTAGGGAACTAGATCCGCGCGTCTCAATTTTCCTTTAGTATTTTTCGTCGTGTCTATTTTAGTTTAGAAGATTTTTGATAACTTAGCTATTTTTCAATTTATTTTTTTTTTTTGTTTTCTAACGCGAAACCCACTTCAGGCTTAATTCCATTTAGATAATTACAAAATTTTAACAGGAAAAACAAAACAAATTAAATATATCTAAAATTTGAAAGTTTTCGGCCCGTGATCGCCTTCTCAATTGCATATTGTCTATTTAACGCTTATTATAGATAACTTTTGTGCATAGTCCGTTATTTCAGGGTTTTTGTTTGTTTGACTTGGAACCATGCCTCGAGCTTACTAACAACTTGATATTAGGTCAGTCAGTATCTGTCGTATCTATGATGACTGAAACTAGAATTCAACATTAAAAATCAATATTGTCTAGACATTTGTGTTTATTCATTAGTTTAAAAATTCTTACAATAGTATGTACTAGCTGCGAGGAAAATCAAAATTAGGGCTAATACAACAAAAAAAAGGTCAGGCTGTAGACAGTCTGAATGCAAGAATTCATCTAACAGAGAGAGAGAGAGAGAGAGAGAGAGAGAGAGAGAGAGAGATGCTTTCATTTCTTCGAGACAGCCACTACTTCTATTTTACAGGACTGTACCGTGACCATATTACAACTTAGAAAACATTCTCGTGCCATAATGGTATATTTGATACTCATTATATTTCCGTTACTCAGGGAGTTTTCTGAATCATTTAAGTATTTTGCAAATTATTGTGTTAAGAGTTTTCCGCGATGTCTTACATTGTCTTGCAAGAAAAAAGCTGGTAATAGCTTACTTTTGTTTTTATTCTTGGCTGTATATCAATAAACATGTTTTTGATATACAGGCCCCTATATAAGTTTACGGATATATAAACGCATGTTATGTTGATAAAACATTATGTCCGAAATAAAAAGATATGACAATGTGTTGTCTTTCTAAATGTGTTATTTTTATAAATGATGACGAAATAGAAAAAGTGCTATAGATCTACAATTTATAAAAGTATTAGAAAAACATGCGAAAAATATTTCTGATGTTCTATTAAAGTCAAAGAAAAAGAGAATGAAAATCTGATGAAAAACAATTTAAACTTAATTTGTAAGCTTACAACATTTCGATGCAAATATGTCGTAAATCCAGTACTTCTCCAGTCTCATCATGGGAAGAATTCAGTATATTACTGGCTAATAGGAGAACTTAAATTTTAATTCCTTACGGGTTTTTTTTATTTGTTTGTTTGTTTGTTTGTTTGTTTTTTATTGGGTACATTGGGATGTCTAACACCACTAACTCATTTACTTCAAGGAAAAAAGAGTATTCATGATAAAACCACTTTCTTGTTTATTTCAAAGTCTTTGTATTAGAAAGTGCTGCAATAATAAATTCAACCACATTTTATATACAATTATTACCACACCACTTTGATTATAATTCGATTATGAACTCGTTTTGGCACGTATCTGTATATAATGTTTCATAGCCAAATATAATATTAACAGTTAACGTATTCATACAACATATTGTCTTCGTCTTGGCTCTTTTTATGTGTTTACATCATTTCGGTAAATGCAGCGCAAATGTCCTCATTTATCTCATTGATTGTGACTTGTTCTTTACTATTTACAGTTTAACTGAACCATTTGTATTCTTAACACATTTACACAAACCTGTTATTCTTGTTTACTAGCTCTTTTTCTTTTTTCGAGGACTTCTTCTATTGTTATACGTTTTTTCATTTTTTCAACATTGAACTGAATTTTTGTCTTGTTTATAAGAAAACAATCAAACAAATTACGTTTTTTTTTTCTCTTACATTTTTTTACATTTTTGGATAGAGCATTTTTTGCGGTTTTCGATCTCTTCTTCTCCTTCCTACGCTGTGTCTGAAATGTTGTTTAAGAATTCTAACACGTAATTTATAGTTGTTACCTACATCTTTGAAGATAATTACCAAATATTTTGCCAGTTTTATGTGGGGTTTTTTCCGGAGCGCAATATTTCTGCTACAGAACTCGTGCATATTTCCCGATAAAAATCTATTAACCCATAAATATAACATGTATATAATTAATTAATATATTTGAAGATCAGGTATCCACAATGGAAACTGATAACCAGCTACTGAATAAAAAAGTCGACGATCTAGAATCTCGCAGTCTTCGTGACAATCTACTATTTCACGGAATTCCAGAAACTGACACAGAAAACTGTGAAACGCTGGTGCTGGAACTTATCAAAGACGATCTTGAAATTGCCACCCATATAGATATTGCGCGTGCGCACAGGATTGGACAAAAGAAAAATAAAGGTGCACGACCTATAGTAGCAAAATTTCAAAGCTATAAGGAGCGAGAACTTGTGCGAGTCACAGCAAAAGACAAAGTAGACAATCTGAAATCAAAAAATAAGGGCGTTGGTGTACAACAAACCAAATCCGTTCTGGCAAAGAGAAAGGAACTTTTCCCTGTTATGGAGAGAGAGAAAGCTAAAGGAAAAAACGTGAAGTGGGCAGGCGCTAAATTGTTAGTTCGAGACGGTAATAGTGGTCCTTTCCAGGAGATTTCCAGTTAGGAACAGCAGGAGGAGCTACAAATCCTATCGTGGAATATAAACGGTTTAATTAGAAAATTACAAGATGAGGAATTTATAAATTATGTGAAAAACTATGATATTCTTCTCTTAAGTGAAACATGGTTAAGTAAATCTCATATGCTGAATTTAGAAATAAACGGATATAATTCTTTTCATTTATATGGAAATAAATCTACAGGGACGAAAAAAGGACGATATAGTGGCGGATTATCCGTTTATTATCGTAATAAACTAAAGTCTAAAGTTTCTATTGTTGACAGCAATAATTTTGGTATTGTTTGGTTAAAAATTAATCATGATCTGTTTTATTTTAGTGAAGATGTATATATATGTATTGCTTATATTCCACCATCAGGTTCAAAAATTTTTTACGATAAAGATTTTGACTTTTTTGAAGAAATAGAGAAAGGAATTGAAAAATATAATCAGTTAGGCAAAACATATGTTACAGGGGATTTAAACTCGAGAACGGGTAATTTAATTGATATTTTGGAATTTGACAGATATCTTGATAGCGATCAGCTAGATATTGAATCATCATTAGCAAGTCGGTATGATATTCCTATTAGATATAATAAGGATTCCGTAATTGATGTTAATGGGCGGAGACTTGTCTCGCTTTGTAAATCGACTAGTCACGTGATTGCAAACGGGCGAATCCATAACTCATATGGCCATACATTTTTATCATCACGTGGTCTCAGTACAACGGACTATTTACTAGTAGATAAAGAAAATCTCTGCACGATTAGTAGCTTTGATATTGACGAATGGTCAAATTTATCTGATCATGCTGCACTTCGTTTTACATTTGATGTAAAAACAAATAATAATAAAAATAATATAAAATTGAATACTTCAAATACCGAAAGAAAAATAGTATGGGACGAGGAAAAAGTACAGACTTTTAGAACTGCCATTTTAAACGATGTTACTGGTATTTGTAATGATGAGGATCGTTCACAATCTATTAATGATCGGGTAATCAGTCTTACAGAAATTTTACATAAAAATGCATTGGAAACATTCGGAAGGGATGTATCCTTTTCAAATAATGATAAACCCCATCAAAGTAAACCAAAATGGTTCAATGATGAATGCTACACAGCAAAAAAGGTATTTAAAAGGGCAAGAAATATTTTTGTTAAAAATGGTACGGACGAAAACAGAAAACATTTTGTAAAAATGCGTACGCAATATAATAAAATAAAATAAAAAACAAAATATAGATTTAAGTTGCGTGAGAGTCGTGAACTTGAAAATATTGCAACGAAACAACCCTGTAGGTTTTGGAAATCGGTTAAAAAATGTTTTAAAAAGAAAAGTTCTAAAAATAAAGATATAGAAATCGATCAGCTTCATACGCATTTTGCTACATTATTTGGTGAAAACAGTGATGCAGATGTAAATATTGAAGAGGATAATTTTGAAAATATCCATGATGATGAACTTGATTTACCAATTTCTGAGCAGGAGGTACATAAAGCCGTATTCAAACAAAATAACTTTAAATCTTCTGGCCCAGATGGCATTTCAGCAGAAATAATTAAGTCATCTTACAGTATAATCTCTTCTCACCTTGTTTCAATTTTTAATCAAATTTTTGACAGTGGGGAATACCCTGAAAGTTGGGGGACTGGATACATTTTCCCTATATTTAAAGGGGATGATCCAAAAGAATGTAAAAACACACCGTGGTATAACACTAAATAATATTCTGTCTAAAATATATTCATATATATTACTTAACAGACTAACCGCATGGACAGACAAATACGAAACACTTGTAAATTGTCAGTTTGGATTTCAAAAAGGTAAAAGTACGGTAGATTGTATATTTCTTTTACATTCAATTGTATCAAAGGTGTTGTATTCCGGTAAAAAATTATATTCTATATTTATAGATTACGAGAAATGTTTCGACAAGATAAATCGTTCATTCCTCTGGCAAAAATTACTAGCAGAAAATGTTAGCACCAAAATGGTAAAAGCAATAAAATCAATGTATGCAGTTGTTCGTGCTTCTGTTAAGTATAATGGGCAAGTCCACCCAGATGTTATAAACTCTCATCAAGGGGTAAAACAAGGAGACCCAAGTTCTTCACTTTTATTTATGATGTTCGTAAATGATTTAATGAAAAATATAAATGCTGATCTTGATGGTATATTCTCTATCAATGAACTTAGTCTGTTTCTAATACTTTACGCTGATGATCAAGTATTATTTTCCACCAATCCTGAAACTTTGCAAAGTATGTTAAAGAATGTAGAAACGTACTGTAATACTTTTGGTTTAAAAATAAATACAAGTAAGACCAAGGTCATGATCTTCGAAAAAGGGAGACCAACCAATTTTAGCTTTTATTTATACGGCGATAAACTTGAAGTGGTATCATCCTTTAAATATTTAGGTATATACTTCTTTAAGAATGGCAATTGGTCGCGTACGCAAAAAGCTATAGCAGATCATGCATCAAAAGCGTTGTATCGACTGTTTTCTATTTTCTACCAGTATGAATTCAAAACCAGTGAAAAATGTAAATTATTTGATACGCTGGTTTCCTCAGTTCTAAATTACTGCTCAGAAGTATGGGGGGCCGTAGATGGAAAAGATATAGAATTAATCCATACAAAATTCTGTAGAAAAATTCTTGTTGTTAATAATTCAACAAATCTGACAGGATTATATGGTGAACTTGGCAGGGAACCCATGAAAATTAAACGACATATAAATATGATTAGATACTGGTTAAAAATTCAAAAGTTAGGTGAGAACAGTTTATTGAAGCAAATGTTTAATATGCTAAAGGAAGATACAGAAAACAATATAACATATAATGGTCAGAACTGGGCGTATCAAATCAAAACTGTTTTGGACAGTCTGGGCTTATCTGATATGTGGAATAATCTTCATAATTATCAAAATATGTCGGTATTTGATTTTATTAAACAAAGAATATTTGATCAGTATCACCAAACTTGGTATGCAGATATCAATAACTCACAGAGATTAATAACATATTCTAGGTTCAAACATAATTTTACTCTCGAACCATATCTTGATTACTATAGCCTAGCAAAACGATTCAAAGTCGCCCTTAGTAGATTTCGTTTATCTTCACATAGTCTTGAAATAGAGAGGGGAAGATATTACAATATTTCAAGATCAGAACGAATCTGTAAATTTTGTACATCGAAAACTGTAGAAAACGAATATCATTTTCTGTTAACATGTCCTATATATTCAGATTTACGTAGGAAATTCTTAAAGTCATATTATTTTACATGGCCAACTTTGCAAAAATTTGATAATCTTTTAATGTCTAGAAACAAGAAAGATATAATTAATCTATCAAAATATATATATTTTGCAAATAAACGTAGAAAAGAATTAGACAAATAAATATTAACATGTTATTGTTATTTTAGTAACTTATCGTAATACTTAAGCTTCTGCTTAAAGATATATTTGAAGTTCACATTTCTCTTAGAACTGGAGTTGCAAAATTTTCATTGTTTTTGTCACTACACTTGTATGTAGGCTAGAAGTAATGTTATATTACTTAATGCTGAATAAATTTTGTTGTTGTTGTTGTTGTTATATAATATTAGGCGTCTTATATGCTTCTGCACAGTAAATTTAAATTTGTTCATGTTCTTCATGTTGGCATTATTTCAGCTCTTACTCCTTTTTTTCATTGTTTTTCACACTTCTTTCATTTTTTTCACACTTTTTATTATTTTTTTTTCACTTGTTGTTGCAAGGCGTCAATCTTTTTCTTTTGTAATCACAGTGTTCACAACGTGTGTTAATAACTTTGATGTTGTCTTGGTAATAACCCATTTGTTTTACAAGATTTCATATTTTTCACAAAGCTTAATAACTTGTTGGTCAACCTTTGCCACTGAACTTTTGATTGCATTTGTATCTTGCGAGATTTATTCTTGAATTCGCTTGATATCTGTGACACTGAGCCCACTGTCTCTGTAACTGGGTTTCAATTCTATTTAATCTCCTATATAGCTGTGCATCTAACCTCTGAACTTAGCAGAATGCATACCCATCGGCGTATTTCATTTTGATCTTGTTGTGACAAAGGAGTTACATGTTGATGGGAAGGTATTGGTGCCTGTATTTAAAGCTCATGTGGGCACTATATCTGGTCATACTATATGCGTCCTGCATTAGTATTTATCCGGTCACAATTCTGAAATATATTTATATTTGCATATGCCATTGTCATGTTTTTGGGTGTTTGCTGTGGGTGTGAGTGGGAAAGAATACAAAATAAATCTGTCTTAACTGCTGTATCGCAATGCCTTCGTCCACATTATTTATTATTATTTTTTTATGGATGATTACAACTTTCGTTGTTGTTGTCTGTTAATATTTCTATCAAGATTCAATAATGATTTTGACTGAGCTGGATGTATGAGGTATAGCCAAACTACGATGTTTCACTATTTACAATGTACCAGGCTTATTCACCTTACACATCTACAGTTAGTAATATTTTTCGATTCATGTACAATTGCCAAATATCTGCATGTCTCAGAATAAAAGACTTGCGATTTACATGATCTTTAAAGTTCAAGGTTTCGTCAAGAAATGCATCGAGATATCTAATTGTGCTTTCACGTTTGACATCATCACCAGCAATGTTAATGGAATTTGTGAAACATTTGTTCAATTGAGGTCTGTTACCAAACATAATAAATTCAGTTTTGGAAGTGTTCATTTACAGTTTGTTTCTATTCATCCAGTCATTGATTATAACTGCGCACCTTTCAAGGTCTCCGATCGCTTGTGATTCTACGGAAACAGATGTAGGACGAAAGCTTTTATTTGCTATATGATCATCAGCAAACCGTAGACTGATATGGATTTTGGAATGACATCAAAAAGAGTTCCAGCATAGGTGAAATACAGCCACGGACCAAGGCAACTGCCCTGGGGCACACTGCATTCAAGATGGCGGTCTGATGAATATACATTGTTGATATTAATCTTTCAAGTATGAGGCCTTAAATAGGAGTCTACCCATTGAAGAGCTGTATCACAGACGCCATATTGTGCTTTTAGGACATCTAGAAGAATGTCGTAGTCGACAGTGTCAAATGCCGCACTTACTAGTAAATCAGTCGCAATAAGGGCCGTGACTTCCTTTTTGTCCATACCACTTAGAAGATCATTGACCAACCGAAGTAGCGCAGATTCACAGGAGTGGTATTTCCTTTATGCAAACTGGTTCTTAGGCAAAAGACTGTTTTGGTTTACGTGTTTGTTTAATCTGTAAAGAACAGCTTTCTCAATAAGTTTTGATAGAAATGATAAAATACTCACAGGACGATAATTGGAAAGCTCTAGTTGAAGACCTGCTCTTTAAGCAGAGGTCTAACAACTGCTTGTTTGTATTTCACAGGGAAAACACCTTGTTGTAATGAGAAATTCACCAATTACGTGATACTAGAGAGAAGTTTATCTACATGTGATTTCAGAACACGTGTTGGCAAAATATCTATAACTCTGAAGACGTAGTATTCAATTCATTGGTGAGATTTTTCACTTCATCTTGTGTCAATTCAGTAAATGAGGTTCAAAGTTTTGGTATTCATTTAGGGATTGACGTTTTTTTGAGATATTTGCCATGTAAAAGTCAGCAAATTTTTCGGCTTTTCGGCCAATGAATTATTAGACTCTCCTTGAGGCAGTGGTTTTTCAGATTTGGTACCAGTTAGTTCAGATACCAATCCATACAGAGTCTTGGAACACCTTTAGCGTTATATATTTTTAACTGAGTGTGTTTCTCTTTTGACGTTTGATTTCAAAATTGTATTCATTTCTTACTTGTTTATACGACTCAAATTGATATGTTTTACAATGATAACACCTCCATGTACGCTCGGACGTATAACTTATTACTTGCGCAAGTATTAGTTTAAAAAACATCTGCGTACGTATTGGTATAAAAAACGTTAGCGCTCATGTAAGATTAAAAATATCTGCGCATCTATTGGTATGAAAAACATCTGCGCACGTATAAATTTTTATTTGCGCACGTAATAGCTATTAAGCTGTTAAGATGACTTTTTATTCTAGTACGTGCGCATGTACTGATATGTGCGCTGATATTTTTATACATGAACGTGCGCATGTATTAATTATTACGTGCGCACGTATTAATATGAAAAAAAAACCCAACATCTACGTCACCTCTGTGCCACCATAGTCTCCAGATCCATTCATTTGACCCGTAATGACAATCGGCAACTTCCGTGCAATTACGTATCCTCCATATGCGATTTCGGCATCCTTCGGCCATAAGGCATGAACATTAGAATGTTAAGTACCGAATTTCTTTACCCAGAAGCCTCACTGTGCGCTAGGGCAGCCATTTTGTTACTGTTTGCCAGCTAGGTGTGCGCTCTTTTGATTATCATAGTCTACTTTCAATTTCACATTCTAAAAATAGGTTTCGGTACTCCATGTGCGTGAAATTAGCCAGAGCAGCCAGAGTTTAGCCAGAGTAGCCAAAGTTCAGCCAGAGTTTAGCCAGAGTAGCCAGAGAAGTCAGAACTCTGGTTACTCTGGCTAGCCAGAGTAGCCAGAGTTCAGCCAGAGATGTCATAACTCTGTTTACTCTGGCTGGCCAGAGTAGCCAGAGATCAGCCTCTGGTTACTCTAGCTGGCCAGAGTAGCCAGAGTTCAGCCAGAGTAGCCAGAGTTCAGCAAAAAAAGCCAGAGTTTCTAGGATGTTAAAATGTTCTGGCTACTCTGGTCAGCCATAGTATCAAGACTAGCCCGAGTCACCTGGATTTTATTTGCTCTGGTTAGTCTGGCTGGCCAGAGTAGCCAGAGTTTCTCGGATTTTAAGAGTATCCAGAGTAACCTGGTTCACAAAACAATTTCCGTCTTAGCTGAGTTTGATTATGATACTTAATATGTCATTTCTATCTGAATAGCATGTTTAAACTGAATTTCAAGTTAATTACTATTTTCAAGTGTTTTTTTAGAGTAGCCAGAGTAGCTAGTGTAGCCAGAACTCTGGTTACTCTGGAGTAGCCAGAGTAGCCAGAGTAGCCAGAACTCTTGTTACTCTGGCTGGCCAGAGTAGCCAGAGTTCAGCCAGTAGCCAGAGTTCAGTGATACTTGAGAAGATTTTTAAGGTTTTACAATATAAAATGGAATAAGTACTGAGTTCAGTCAAAGAGCCTGACTCAATCTAACAGACAAGACAAAAGTTGATCACAAAACCTCACCTTGTCACACAGTGACACGAGCTAAATAAATCAAGTATAGTGTATGAGGGTCATTCAATATATAATGGTAACTATTAAATATCATTTAGTCTGACTTGGTCTTACCTATCAATTTTGTTCAGTAATGTAAATTGACTTTTCACCATTTCCACACTGTTATGTACGGCGTTCCGTTTGGACAATCGTGACTTTTTATTTAATACTAAACCGCGATGCACGATGGTACAGTGATACATTTGATACATATAAAACACTAAAAAATCAAACTTGAGAGTACCAAACGGGACATTTTGCAATAGGTATTACAGTATTTTCTCTGGCTATTAGTTTATACTAATTTGTTTTAGCTCGATTGTGATGAAAGCTTCAAGCTCATTGGAACCACTCTCGAGTCCGCTTCCTGGAAAAACCAGTACTGGTGTCATATGAGAAGTCATGTTCGTGAGAAGCAAAACCATGTTAAAATCCTAGAAACTCTGGCTACTCTGGCCAGCCAAAGTAACCAGAGCAAATGAAATCCTGGTGGGTGACTCGGGCTACTCCGGATACTCTGGCTGACCAGAGTAGTCAGAACATGTTAAAATCCTAGAAACTCTTGCTACTATGGCTGAACTCTGGCTACTGACTGAACTCTGGCTACTCTAGCTGAACTCTGGCTACTCTGGCCAGCCAGAGTAACAAGAGTCCTGGCTACTCTGGCTACTCCAGAGTAACCAGAGTTCTGGCTACTCTAGCTACTCTGGCTAGTCTAAATAGCCACTTGAAAATAGTAATTAAGTTGAAATTCAGATTAAACATGCTATTTAGATAGAAATGACATATTAAGTATCATAATCAAACTCAGCTAAGACGGAAACTGTTTTGTGAACCAGGTTACTCTGGCTACTCTTAAAATCCGAGAAACTCTGGCTACTCTGGCCAGCCAGACTAACCAGAGCAAATAAAATCCAGGTGACTCGGGCTATTCTGGATACTATGGCTGACCAGAGTAGCCAGAACATTTTAACATCCTAGAAACTCTGGCTTTTCTTGCTGAACTCTGGCTACTCTGGCTACTCTGGCTGAACTCTGGCTACTCTGGCCAGCTAGAGTAACCAGAGTTATGACATCTCTGGCTGAACTGTGGCTACTCTGGCTGAACTGTGGTTACTCTGGCTAGCCAGAGTAACCAGACTTCTGACTTCTCTGGCTACTCTGGCTAAACTCTGGCTGAACTCTGGCTACTCTGGCTAAACTCTGGCTGAACTCTGGCTACTCTAGCTGCTCTGGCTAATTTCACGCACATCGGTACTCCGAGAAAATAAGCGATTAAAAAGTAACAAAAAGGAATTTAGATAAAATAATTGCTATTTGCATAGTCTGAAACCATAAAGAAAATATAGACAAATGATAAGATTGCTTGCGATTCTATGGAAAGTGGCTTTAATATGGATGATGACGCTATGTTATTTACGTCGGCATCGGGTAATGAAATCGGTACCATTGATTTATTAACATATGATTACATCATTTTATGTGATATTGCACGAGGATTCTATACGCCTCTTTAAAGTTTTTGTGCAGCATGGAAAAACTCGACTTATATTAGTGAAAAGAGATCTACATCCAAAGAACCTTTACTCAATTCACATATGTTTTCGTTTCGGCCTGTCTCGATTTCAAACATTTATTTATACGCGTCACGTGCCAGTCAGAATAAACGAGTGCGAATGAAAGGCGGGAAAATGAAGTATCAATAGGTCTTCACGGACTTCAATTGACATACTTTCGGCGATTAAGGGCGCTGACTGCAAATTCAACGGGAACGGCAGAAAAAATGAAATATTTAATGAATAGAAAAAAGTCATATTTCTTAGATCGGTGATGTCAAAATTGCGTTCGATGTATCGCGGGCCGGAAAAGTAACGACTTGTAGTTAAAAGAAAGGAAAATGTCCGTAACTAATTAAGAAAGGTGATCAAACACCCACACACCCACCCACCCATATTTTTATACTTTTATAATCAGCCCACCATCCATAAAGACGATTATTGTGAGGACAACCACCCACAATAATGATTTTCTGATGGACCCCACCACCAATAATAATGATTTTCTGATGGACCCCCAAAATTTTGTTGCCGTCCGACTCCCCCCCCCCCCCCCCCCCCCCCCCCCCCCAACGTATAGTTAATTCTGGAATCGCCTTAATGTACTGTGTTACCAGTGCATAGGGTTATAGCTGATAAAGTTTTGATCTCAGATTGGTCTAACGGATATAAAGGCGACCCTTTGTCCTTTTACCATCTTTATATTATGTTTTCAAGGTTTCAAGTAACAATTTATGATAAAAAAAACAAAACAAAAAAACAAAAAACGTGCAGCTAGGTCAGGGCAGACACATATCCTTTACATTGGAGTATTTTGTTCGGGTTAATAAAGAATTTAAACATTTTATTTTAAGTTGTTGCTGACAGACAAATACATATCGGAATAATCATTGCATAGATGCTTCTACACTGCACACATTATCCTCAAGTTCCATTTTGAGGGTCATTCTAACCTTAAACTTACAGATTACGGAAGAATTCCTCACAGTGCCATGAAATTTTATTTATGATAAATAAGTTTCTTTTATTGTTACACATAATGTATGTATCTTTAAATGTTTAAAGAATTATACCAAGACTTACTGTCTTTATTCTTTACTATTTGTTATGCTAATTTTGTAAAATCCTATAATTATTTAGAACTCGACACCAAATGTCTCAGTTTGTTTCAAGGAAGATAATTATTGCAAAATTGGGAACAATTATTAGACCCTATTACAAGACACTTTTCACTACTCATGTGCATGAGGATGTGCACAACATTCATTCTCATGTCAGAATTTATTAAACCTAGTATTATGTCTGCTTGGTTGCGCAAGGCGGCGTACTTTCAGTGTTGCGGATTCATTCAATGTAAACTCCGCTTAAGCAGTAAGAGGGGCATGAGGGGTGTTATGATATTTATTACCTCCCATTATTAGACTTAATTAATCGAGTCTGGTATTATTTTCTTGCTTGCAAGGTTCTTCTAAAATATTCATTCAACCGGATTACAGCCTATATTGTTTAATTAATATCAACATTCATTGCATGTAACTCAAAATCCATTACATATTCGCTATTAGGCTTTGCATAGTTTGCAAACACTTAAGCTATAAACCGGTAATATAATTAAATTAATAATTCATCGGATAGACGCATTTGCAAAATAGAGATTCTATTCAGCGTTTCGTTTCCGAAATATATAATATTTTAAATTCTAAATAATCGTCATAAAATATTGCTGATTTGTATGGGAAACAAATATTTCTAAAGTCGTTGCAGAGCGATGTAGATGCTTTACAAAAGTTTCTGTTTTCATGAAGTGAACAAAAGTTATGATCCGGTTCTGTTTCAATGAAGTGACAAAAAGGTTAATGTCCCGATTTTTGTTTCAACGAACGTGACAAAAAGAGTCATTGATCCCGGATTGCTGTGATTTTAATGGTAAAAAGCGGACATTAACAATTAAAACAACCGTCGTGCATTTGTCTTGGAAAGAATATGGGCAGAAGAAATTTATTCAATATTCAGTATATTTACCCGTTACTGTTTACATAATATATTGAACTTGACAATTATAACACATTCTGAAATGATGTCGATGGCGTATACGCTTAAAGGTACATTCATGAGAAGTAACTCGCTGTGTCAAATGTTTCGCTGTTAGTATTAGTCTCACAAAAGTTTTCCTAACAATGCATTGACAGGCTATGATTTGTTCTAGTACGTTAGAAGTGCAATTACACATTGCTTTGGTTACTCAAATCCATTACATGATACAGCTATTGCAGCTTTGCATAGTTTGCAAGACATTAAGCTATAGAAACCGGTAAAATGAATTAAAAATAATAAAATTCTTCCGGTAGGACGCATTCAAATAGAGATTCTATTCAGCGTTTCTCCGTAAATATATAATATCTAAATTCTAAATTACATACGTCAGTAAAATATGTGAATTTGTATGGGAAAACAAAATAAAATATGTTCTAAAGGTCGTTTGCAACCGATGGGTAGATGCTTTACAAAAGTTTCGTTTTCAATGAAGTGAACAAAAAGAGTTAATGATCCCGGATTCTGTTTTCAATGAAGTGAACAAAAAGAGTTAATGATCCCGGATTTTTGTTTCAATGAAGTGAACAAAAAGAGTCAATGATCCCGGATGCTGTGATTTTAATGGGTAAAAAGGGACATTTCAACAATTAAAACAACCGTCCGTGCAATTTGTTTACTTATACGGGCCGAAATGTAATATGGGCAGACAGAAATTTATTCAATATTCAGTCATAATTATACCCGTTACTGTGTTACATAATATATTTGAACTTGACAATTATCAACACATTCTGAAAATGATTGTCGATGGCGGATATACGCTTAAAGGGTACATTCATGAGAAGTAAACCTCGCTGTGTCAAATTGTTTCGCTGTTTTAGTATTTAGTCTCACAAAAGTTTTCCTAACAAATGCAAAGTTGTGACAGGAGACTATGTATTTTAGTTCTAGTACGTTAGAAGTGCAATTACAAAGAAAAAATATGAAATTTGAATTGAGACTACTCATCTTGGGTTAAACAATAAAACATAACACTTTTTGTTTTCAACGTCGCTATATATTTTTAATAACCTAAGTTATGTTTTCAGATTTTTTCAATTCAGTTGATTTGTGTATGTTCGGTCTTTTTTTTTATAAAAATACGGCTTAAGATTTTTCACATAAATTATTATACAAAACACATTCTAGCAAAATATATTGATTTCTACTTTAGAAATATGTACTGTTCGACAACTTGTACTTATTGTTATAACCAGGTTACGCCTGGCTTTGGATTCGTCTTACGCCTGTTGATGATGGCAATTAAAACGGCTTTGTCGTTGTTCAATATGTTCAATAATATCTAAAATTTATTCAGTATCTAAACGTGGAGTCGGTATACCAGTGCACACCACAATACAATATACATATACATAACATATAAACCTCTACGGACAAAAGGCACGCTGAAAATGGGAACATCGTTTAGAAATGGTCAGAAACCTTGAACAGTGAACAACCTCACACTTTAGGATCTAATAATCAAGAAACACATAAACAAAGCGGTAAACAAAAAATAAAACAAGTGGGCACAAAGAACAAACTAGTTGGGCACCGTCTTGCTTTGCTTTGCGTGTGCGTGCGTGCGTACGTGCATGTATATTTGTATGCGTGGACCTTTTAGTGCAAGAATTTGTGCAACAATTTTGCACCTCGTGTAAAAAGGATGAAGCCTCGGTGCCAATACACCTTTTAAATTCTTAAGTTAACATTAGCTGTCTCAGCATATAATAAATTAAACAATCTTCTTTAAGGTACTCAAACTATCAAATAAGTGCTGTTTAACTCGGGCAAATTCAGCATGGGTCATCTGGTACTATTTGCCTCAGGAACACACTCACAACGTTTCAAGATTACTTCTTTGACATCATAATTTGAGCTTTGAACTACACGGCCTTTGCAAGTGACTGCACGGCCTTAGCATGTGATAACTCTTTGTCATAGAAGACTCCGATTTTCCCATTGTCATATAGGATTTTAGCTACTTTTTCAAAACGCATAACAGTGAGAGGAAATAAATAACGGTGACTACAGGAAATCGCTGTTAAAACATATTCAATATGTATCGAACTCGAGTGAGAGCTAATTATACATAAAATATTTACAAAAATAAACGTAATAAAGGCAACTTTATGACAAATAATCATAACTTTTACCAGCAATTACCTTATACGCTGGTACTGTATTACAGTTTATAATAGTACATGTATATTGATTACCGGACCTCTAGCCTGCCCAGTATGGGTTGTTTAAAGGTCCGGTTACCGGACCCCTAGCCACTTGTGGATAGGGATGGGCATTTTTGAGGGGGTTTCTTACTGGTCACCATGTATTCAGTTTGACAGAAAAAACAATTATAATCTACAAACCTTTTTAACTCTTGTACTACTTCCATGGCTTCTGACAAGTCCGTCAAAATATTTGCACATCCGGGATTAGTCTAAATAATGAGACCTCGGGTTGACCGATTTTACATTCTAATATTTCACGTTGTCTACCTAGAGGAGGAGGATATCGACCAGTCAAAAAAGTATAACGATATTCAACTCTCGAGTACAATTATTTGGAGTAATCCGGGATAGGCTACAGTCATTCTGTTGACATTTCTAATCAACGCGTCCAACCGGACAATGGCGCTGTCTAAAGCATATTGAGACTGTGACACTTCTAGTGACCTATTGATCGATCCCATTACAACTCGAACTCGCTCAAGGAAGTTTCCGATGTCCGTTACTTTAATTTGTCATTATTTGATATTAGCTGGCTGTTGTGTGTTTTTTGTTTTGTTTCTTTTTTCAGTCTTTCGCAAATCGCGCTCAAACGAATAACGAGTTTCTCATTGGTCGATAGAAAAACAATACCCTACCGTACTATACTGCATCCGGTTAAAGCCGGATAAACCGCATGATGCGGTTAAGTATTTCACGCACAAACGGTTCAAAACTGTTCAAGCGCAATTTGCGTTTTAGTCACCGCATATTGCGGTTTATAAACCGCATGATGCGCTTTTAAACCGCAAGATGCGGTTTCTGAGAGTTTTGGACCAGTTCGTATCCCATAGAACCATACCTATGTTTGGAGCCAGGGGCAATAAAAATGACATTTGAATTGATATTATTATATAGGTATAGGAAATAGAGATCAATATAATTGCACCTTTACTAATCCTACCAGGTGTTCTGTATTACAAAAGTGCTTCAGTTGTGACATTTTGATACAAGCAAAACTGTATTATCTGCACTATTATTTACTTACTGATACTTCATTTTATTATTGGCTTGTTAAAAGTTAATTTTTTACCATATGTAAGTTGATAGAATCACAGGAACCATGTTTTGAGGGGTAAATCAAACACAAATGAATAAATCCTAAATGTTTTTGTTGTGCAAAAAAGTATGATATTGTGTCTAAAACAATTTTCATTTTCCACTCAATTGTGTAATTTCAATATCTCTGCCTATAAGTATTAGCCCAAGGCAAGAGTTGTCATTCTTCGTGGATCACAACTTTAAATTAAAAATTAAAACTTCTGTTATTGATATTAACAAAACTATCATAAACTTCACATTTTTGGTTATTTCAAGGACTTGGAAATCAATTGGACTATTTTAATCCTGATTAAAATATTTAATTATACGAACAAATTTATACTTCATTCAGGTAATAGTTAATTTGGTGGTCTCTTACCTTGTTTATAGATTACAAATTCATCGATTGGATTAACTCAATATATATGTATCAGATTATCTCATTGGTTATCGATTCTTATATATCGGAAATTTCAAACTTCACCGGTTACTGTTTTTCTTTGTTGGGTCGTGTCAGCATGTAAATTTAAAACATACCGAGTAGTTTTGGCGGGCTTCACAGTGCCCACAATTATTTATAATATAGAAATTTAAATTATGGAAAACATCAGAAGAGAGAAATGCCATAGACAACTTCTTCAACGCAACGTCGGGAAAAATCCAGTGTAGAATAGAGAGATTTTCAAGTAAGGCATTTTAATAAACTTTGTGAAAAGTGTACACGTATCACGGACAAAAAGTGATAAAACTGGACAATTGTAAGTTGTACGATGGCAGACAGCAATCAAGATAAGAGGAAGGAAAGAAGGGAAAGAATAGATTATAAGCGATTACATGAAGGGAAATCGGCTGTAAAGTTAGAATACGAGCCACAAAGTCCAGAATTCGCTCGAGGTGAAGAAACAGGTGCTACAGGCGGGACCGCAACAACGAGCGAGTCGCATAAGGAACCGATTGAAATTGGTGGTCTGGTAGCAGATGGCGGTTTTTTCTAGTACTTCGGACTTCCGAGCGATGTGGCCAAGTCAGACGGCTTCCGATATCTTACGAGATGCAGACCTGAAAATAAAAAGATACCGGTTTACATCTTACTTGAAGAAGAAATAAAATACATAGTAAACTTCATACAAAGCATAGATTTTTAAATCCACAAGCCACCTGAAAGATAATTTCAGCCCGCGAAAATACATGACATTTCAGCCCAAATTAGCCATATCTCCAACTGGCCTTAAAATGTTAGGGGAATGGATAGAGACAAATGGCCACTTGCATTCTGTACTCAGTTTCAAGTATTACTTGCAGAGCTGGACAAAAATACCTGTCAACCGATTACTTTTTTCACTATTTTCAACTGTGTGAGGCCTATATGACATTTGACAGTTCACGAGACGCTCAATGCTGATAGTGGCATATATGCATTTCAAGCAGTTATCTGAAAATGATGCCATCAAGCTTACATTCGCATCTGCCAGAATTTCTGCAACATACCATTCTTAAACTTGTTAATCACAAACTCACATCAACAAATATTTCAAACATCAAAACTGCCTTCACTTCAAGGTTTTATCTCTAATGACAGATTTTGACCCTGGCCAATTCGAATCTGTGGCTGGAAACTACCAACTGCTACCTTAAGGACCAAGACATGCATCTCCATGGACTGTCTGGCACCTGATTCTAAGAAAATGATCTATGACAAATAAAATCTTACCAATATTTAAACAATGCTTTGTTCTTCTTGCAAATTGCACATGTCCAAACAATGTCTACAATATTGTGGATTTGGCCCCATTTTACACACATATTTCTTACTGCATCTATCTTTCTGACATTAAAAAAAGACTTACCTACTATTACATGATGGCCATAAATGTACTGTATTAGCACTGTGCACAGCCCTGCATACTTGAGGAACAAAATTAAAAGCAGCACAGCTTACTTACCCAAGACTAACTGTACTTCAAATCCGCAAGCTCAGGAAAAGCCGCCCCTGTTTACAAGTACTTTTTCATATTACCTTACATACAGTAAGTATAAAATAGCTTTAAATAAATATTTTACAATGCACTTTTGTTGTTGTTGTTGTTGTTGTTTTTGTTGTTGTTGTTGTTGTTGTTGTTGCCAAACTTACCTATTTTAACGAATTCGAGCAATCTCCCAGTACATCTCCGAGAAACCGTATCTTCTCTTAATTAAAAACAAATATCTGCAAATGTTCCCTCACTCCAGGACCTTAAATGCACCCAAGATGTATCCACTCTCTACACTTTTCTTCTGTCGTCATGTCCTGACACCGATAAAGCCACAACAGAAATTTGTAAGAACTAAAATCATACCTGCCACTCGAGAAATATCTTCGAAAGAAATATCACCACAGAATCCAGTTCCGAGCCTTGTGAAACAGCCATGTATTTACAAAATGCCAAAAAGTTGCACCTATATTTCCTTTAAATAGTCCTTCTTCCTTTAAATTTGATATAAACTACAAAAGAAATGTGTTTCCCGCTAGAAATTTTAAGAAAACCCTACACTACAAACAAAAATAAGATTTACTTACCCGGTAAAATCAGAGTTACCTCCCCTTAACTTCTACCATATCAAACAACATCTGTCTATGTTATGAATCCATTCAGCTCGGATTTTTAAATAACACATACTGGAGAGCTTGAACAACACAAAAGAAAGCATGAAATAGTACTTACAAAAATTGACAAATGTCTTAAGGTAGCAGATGGCGGTTTTTTCTAGTACTTCGGACTTCCGAGCGATGTGGCCAAGTCAGACGGCTTCCGATATCTTACGAGATGCAGACCTGAAAATAAAAGATACCGGTTTACATCTTACTTGAAGAAGAAATAAAATACATAGTAAACTTCATACAAAGCATAGATTTTTAAATCCACAAGCCACCTGAAAGATAATTTCAGCCCGCGAAAATACATGACATTTCAGCCCAAATTAGCCATATCTCCAACTGGCCTTAAAATGTTAGGGGAATGGATAGAGACAAATGGCCACTTGCATTCTGTACTCAGTTTCAAGTATTACTTGCAGAGCTGGACAAAAATACCTGTCAACCGATTACTTTTTTCACTATTTTCAACTGTGTGAGGCCTATATGACATTTGACAGTTCACGAGACGCTCAATGCTGATAGTGGCATATATGCATTTCAAGCAGTTATCTGAAAATGATGCCATCAAGCTTACATTCGCATCTGCCAGAATTTCTGCAACATACCATTCTTAAACTTGTTAATCACAAACTCACATCAACAAATATTTCAAACATCAAAACTGCCTTCACTTCAAGGTTTTATCTCTAATGACAGATTTTGACCCTGGCCAATTCGAATCTGTGGCTGGAAACTACCAACTGCTACCTCTACGACCAGAAAGTGAGTCGGATTCGGACGATGATGTCGAGATTGCTTCAATGCGAGAAAAGCTAGCTCAGCTTGAAAAAGAGGGGAAGAAGCTAAAGAAACAGCAAGAGAAGGAACGTTTAAGAGGGCTCCTGGAAGAAAAGAAAGACAACATCTTCAAACTCAAGGGTAAATCTTCTATTTCTTCTTTAAAACCGGAAACAAAAGATGCTATTGCTAGTAGTAAATCTATTAAATCTAAACAGACAGAGTCATCTTCATTACCCTCAGAGTCGATGGTAGATAGCAATGCACTTAGAAAAGACAATAAACTGTTACGTTCAGTGCAAAAACAATTGAAAGAAATTGGCTTGGATTCGACTAAATCCGATTCGGATAACGAATCGACAGATAGTGTTTCTTCTGGTGATTCATCATCAGATACAGATAGCAGTAGTGATCATTTAACAGATAATGTTAAAAGTGAAGATAGCAAAAAGAAAAATGTGTCAAAAGCAAAAAAATCTAAATCTAAACATAAAAAGTCAAAGAAATCTTGTATAAAAGAAAAATCTTCAGATAAAGTTAAACATGTACAGAAATATCCACATTCTCAGCTTAGGTACGAGTTTGTTAATCAAAATATTACATTTCAAGACCTTAATCAAAGTTAATTTGTTGCAGGAGAATTAGAAATTATTTCTGATGATAGAACAGGTATGGTAGAAAAAAAGGGTAGGTCAAATTTGTTGAAAAGAATGATGTATCTAAGTTCAAATTACAGTTTTACAATATTGAAATCATATTACGCTGCTGTTCTAAGAGAAATTGAATTAGGAGAAAAATCTTGGTCTGACGATTTTCATTATTTGGAAATTGCTATGCTTACGAAAGCCAATCCCCCGAGTAGATATTCGTCTACAAATGCCAATCTAGGTAAAGGTAAAAAATCTTACTCAAAGGTCAATCAAGAAAATGTAGAGGAGGAGAGTACATGGTTCTGCTCTTTCTATCAAAGAAATAAATGTATGCACAAGGCTAGTTACACACTAATGGTTAAAGGAAAATTAAGATGGGCCAAACATATCTGTGCTACATGTTGGCAGAAAGATCAAAAGAAACTTGAGCATCCAGAAAGTTCAACAGCTTGTCTCTATTCATCAGCTTGACAGTATAGGTCCATTGAAATAATTCAAGAAGATAAAGTAGAAGTTATTTTCCTTCCAAAATTTTGTTACAATACAAATGTTGAGAAAAATATTCTGGACAAAAAAGTAAATACTTCACATATTTGTGATCACACTGAAACTTGTAAAATCTGTAGAGAAATTAAAACAACCTCAGGATTTCAGAAAGTAGAAGAAAAAGTTTTGGTACATGAACAGGTTAAGAAATCGGGTAAATTTAACTATGAACAATGTCGGATTAGAGTAAATGAAAAAAATAACACAGACTATTTAAGAACAGTATTAAATAATTTTCAGTATAATGACATGTTAGTGTGTGATTTATTAGAATATGGATTTCCCATAGGTTTTACAGGAAATGAAAATTTGCTTCCTGAAACAAAAGAGGTTTGGAAGTATAAAAATTACAAGGGCGCAAAAGAATTTCCAGAGGTTATTAATAAATATTTAGTTAAGGAAATGAAAAATGACGCAATTATAGGACCTTTTAAACAAAACCCTTTTAGTCAAAATTTGTTGATTTCCCCTTTGAATTCTGTACCCAAAAAAGATATTTCAGATAGAAGAATTAGTTTAGATTTGAGCAGTAATACCCAGTGTGCAGTTAATGAATTTGTACCAAAAGATGAATATTTAGGAGAAGAAGTTGCTTTGATTTATCCAAAGATAGATGATTTGGTAGCACTCATAATTTCAAAAGGTCAAGGTTCATTATTATTTAAAAAAGATCTATCTAGAGCTTATCGACAAATAAGTATCTGTCCTTCAAATTACAATCTTGTTGCTTACACTTGGAAAAAACACATCTTTTGCGATACTGTTTTGTCCATGGGTTTGAGAAGTGCTGCATATATCTGCCAAAGGGTCACAAATGCCATTTCATTTATTCTTCTAGGCATGGGAATTGCTGTACTTAATTACTTAGATGATCTTGCAGGTGTTGAACGTAGAGAACATGCAGAGTTTGCCTATTTGACTTTAGGTAAAATTCTGAAAAATGCTGGTATAGAGGAAGCTGAAAAGAAAAGTAGCCCACCATCGGAAGTCATGTCGTTTTTAGGAGTTTTATTCAATACTTTATCAATGACCATGGAGATAACCCCTGAAAGATTGAATGAAATTAAAAAATTGATAGCTTTATGGTTAAATAAAAACAAGGCCACATTGAAAGACATTCAGTCATTGTTAGGTAAACTCAACTTTGTTGGAGCTTGCGTTAAACCCAGTAGGATTTTTATTAATCGTTTATTAAACTGGTTACGTGAGCTACATGGTACTAACAATTCAGCTCTACATGTTATACCAGAGGAGGTTAAAAAAGATCTTTTGTGGTGGAATGAATTCTTACCTATTTATAATGGAGTTTCATTAATGAATTTAGGGCCTTGGTCAGATCCTGGTGAAATTTTTTCCTCCGATGCATGTTTAGATGGAATAGGTGGATTTTGGAATGGAAATTATTTTCATTCTATACTTCCAAGTAAAATTATAGATCAAAGGTTACACATAGGAGCACTAGAGATGTTAGCACTTATGGTGTGTTTACACATCTGGGGAAAAAATTTCAGACATCAGCGAATTGTAGTTCTCTGTGATAATTTATCAACCTACATAGCTATTAATACAGGAAAATCAAAATGCCATTTTACCCAAAGTTGTTTAAGAGAGGTCATATTTGTGATGGCAGTCAATGAGTTTGAATTAAGAGCTCAGCATATTACATCCTCACAGAATCGTTTGTCAGATCACTTGTCAATGTGGCATAAAGATGAAAGACATAGAATTGAATTTGAAAAGCTTAATGCAAATTTAAGGCTTGAGGAATATCAGGTTAAAGAATCAGAATTTGAATTTCAAAAGTTATGGTAGTTATCAAATTATGTCATTTCAGAAATGCAAATACCTCAGTTAAGAAGTGATCTCAGACATTCCAACAGACAAGCATATGCTGAAGGCTCTAAGAAGAATTTAAGGATTCAGTGGGAATCCTTCTTATTATTCTGTACATATTTTCAGTTGTGTTTTTTACCAGTCTCAACAGAGACTTTACAGTTATATGCTCAGTTTTTGAGTAGGACATTTAAATCAGTAGAATCAATAAGAAATTACATAAGTGGAGTAAGGACTATGCATCTTCTGTTAGGAGTTAATATCGACCACATAAATAGCTTTATTTTAAATCTATCTTTAAAAGGAATTTCAAAATTAAAGTTACATCAGGTTAAACAAGCTAAACCAATTACACCAGTTATTTTGGAGCAAATATTTGCGGTACTTGATTTTTCAGAAAAAGACAATTTAGTGTATTGGTGCCTGTTTCTATTTGCCTTTTTCCTTCTAGCAAGAAAATCTAATTTAGTACCAACTTCATTAAAAGATATGACAAGTAAAAAATTTTTACACAGAGGTGATGTTGAACTTTCTGATAATAGGTTAATAGTGAAAATGAAATGGTCAAAGACTATTCAGAAAGGAGAAAGGGTTCTAATTACTCCTTTGGTAAAAATTAATAAGTCATGTTTATGTCCAGTATTGGCTTACCAAAATATGGTAACAGCTGTTCCAAGATCGGAGGAATCGCCCCTTTTTGTATTAAAAAGAGGACAAATTGTTACATACAATATGTATTTAAGAAAACTGAGATCTTTAATAAAACAGATAGGACTACCTCCTAAAGATTTCTCCACACATTCTTTCAGAAGAGGCTTTGCCACTCTAGCCTTCAGGTTAAATTTACCATCTGACCTGATTCAATTAATGGGGGATTGGCAATCCGATGCTTACAAAAAATATTTACAATATTCGCTGTCTGATAAAGTGAAAGTAGCTGAATTAATAAGCTGTAAGCTGTCCAGCAAAACCTAATTTCAAGAAGGTACATTTATGATTAATGGTATTATTACATAAACATTCTCTGGTAATTCGTCTTAACAGAGAATTGTTTTGCTTTCAGTCGGATGTTTAGACTGACTGGGCAAAATGACATTCAGATGTCGACAGGAGATGTTTATGTATTAAACTTTAATCGTAGAAATTTAGACAGGTATAAATATTTCTGCTATCATATTCTTGGATCTGGTTTTAGAATTTACTTTGTGAAAATAAGTTTAGAGTTTCAAGACAGAAATAAGTTTGTATAAGAAGTAATATTTTAAATAATTAGTTTTTCATAAAGTGTTGAAATATATATGTTGTAAATAGTTTCCTGTTATCACTATCAATGCTAATGGTAATGTAGTATATGAGTAAATATGAAATAGATAATAAAGTCACACTAAAATAAGTTATATATATATATATTTATATATTAAATAAAAATCAAAGTATATGTGTGACATTTAGAAATATTCTTTAATTTTCAGAATACAGAAAAGTAATTATTGTTGGAGATTCCATAATAAAACATTTGCCACCGTTGGAGGGAGTTGAAGTTTACGCATTTCCAGGCGCTACCATAGGGAGGTTACAACACCTTATTAACACCATGAGAATCCCTTTACATCAATTTAACTATGTGATTTTTCATGTTGGTACCAATAATATTGGTAAGGGTTTTTCGGTTTCACACATGTGCTCTGATATGGTGAATCTCATATCGCAGTGTCGTAAAATATCTCCTAGGATTCATATCATTATTTCTTCCATACTCCCTCGACCGGTGGACAACGAAATCACTGATGAAAGAATAAAATTTAACGCTAAAGTTGAAAAAGTTTTATCAGTTGATCTTGGGGTAAAGTTCATCAAATCCTACAGACCATTTTGTTTTAAAGGAGAGATCAAAAGATATCTGTTTGCCAGATTAGACGGTGGTTTACATTTGAACAATGAAGGTTCAAATCGTTTAGGACATTTTTTTCATCGATTTATCTCGACTCTCAATTATTAAAAGGAGTTCATCAGTGATTTTATATTTTTGTATAACTCATGCAGTCATAGTAAATAAATTTTATATTAATACAGTAAAATACTTACTTTTACAGTGACTATTTAAAGAGAAGGTCACAGTTATTATCAATTAAAGGTAGGACTTGGAAGTTAAAGTTATGAATGTTCTCGGTTGTTAATTAGCTGTCATTAAATTAATGTTAGGCAAAGTGATATAACAATGTTAAGTTAGAAATAGTATCTAATTTATATAGCAACATTAAGTGTAGGTTTTTTTGTTGTTTTTTTGTTGAATAGTTCTTTTTGCTTTCATATTAGAAATTCAATTAGGTTTTAGTAAATAAATGATTTAGGTATCACTTTGCCTTACACATGTTATAACTTGCAAATTGTTCAATTAATAACTGTTTTCTTCATGTCAGTTTACTTTTTGTTGTACAACTGCTTGTTTTATTACTATTCTTTTGCTTGGCATAGTTTTAAATTACACTGCTAACATTATGATGCTTTGTTTTGCTTATAATTTGTTGTACATTTTGCTTGTATTATTATTATTCATTTGCTTTGTATTGTTCATTTGCTTAACAATCTCATTTGACTTTAAGCGCTTATCCGCTTTGGCTTATATTTTGCTTTGGTTGGCATAGGGTTGGCGGTTTGAATTATATTGTATGATATATACATTAATTTACTCTGAATTGATACGACCAGTGTGATGACAATAAATATATTATATATTAAATAATAGTTTTAATTATTCTTTCAAATTGGAGTTTAATTGCTAGACTTTATTTAATGTATTACTATCATTGAAAATTTAAGGACCTATGTCTATGATATATCCAATGTGTATACGTTCAAATACCCGGTCTTTCTATTTATGTTAACCATTTAAATTGATATTTCCAATGTGTATACGTTCCCATACATGGTCCTTCCATTTGAATTGATACTATGCCCCAACGATAACTTGATGTTGACAAACATGACTATAAATAGATTAAAATGGAACATGGGGAATTCAACATTTTTCTAACATGTTACAATCTAAATATTTCTAGTTAAAGTACCAATTTCGTTTTAAAAGTTTCATTCAGTTTGGATAACGAAGACAAGATTTATGGCCCTTTGGAATTATACATATAGTACATATACAGAGCTTTTATTCGATTATGCTACAAATGTAAGCTTGTATAAAGAAATGCGGCCCTGCAAGTTTTAGCTTAATTGCATGAAGAAGACAATAATTATAGCCCGTTATATTTACATATAATACACAATAATCTATTTATCTGTCCGCCCGGTGTCATATCTCAGACAAGGTTTAATTAATTTCAATAACACTTCTAGAAATGGTACCTGCTATAGGGAAATGTGACCCTGCAAGTTTCAGATAAATTGCATGATGAGATTTATGGCCCTTTGTTCTTACATATATATTATGTCTCCCACACCACTGTGGTGGGAGACATATTGATTTACACCTATCTGTCCGTCTGTGTGTCCTTCTGTCACGTATCTTGTCTCCATTCTTAGTCGAACATTTCTCATGCGATCTTCATCAAACTTGAATAAAATCTGTTTGCCAAAACGTCCTCGGCCAGATTCGATAACTAGCCAAATCGGCCCAGGCACTTCGGAATTATGGCCCTTGAATTACCAAAAAATCGCTGCCAGTATCCGCAATTTAAGTCATTGGTGCATGGTTGATGCCAGTATCCGCACTCAAGTCATTGGTGCATGGTTGACTCAGACACATAACTATTCAGGTGATAGGCAGTTGTGGGAGACATGCGCTTTTCTCAAAAGGGGCTCTAGTGCAAATATTGATTTATTAAGTTTTCTGTCCACGCGGAGTCATGTCTCAATCATGGTTTGAAGGATCACTACTGGATGCACATGCCATTAAAAGAATCATGAAATTGGCCTTAATTTTTTCAAACGTTTTAACAGAGTTTCAACAGGTCACCATTAAAATTCACCCATTACTTCTTACTATTTAATGGGATTTTCATTACCTTAGTTTTAATGCCATATATTAAAAAGCCATGAAATAACTGCATTAAAACCCTGGTAAAATATACCTTGTTAAAATGACTTTGATGGCCATGAAAAGCTGCTTAAAATAAACCATTAAAATAAGTTAATTGGCTCCTTAAAACTCCATGAACAATTTTAATTCGCATGAAATTAATGTGCCATTAAAAAGTACCCCTTAATTCCACATTAATTAGTAAATACTAATGGGGTCATTGATTCTTTTAATACTCTATTAATGACCGTTAATTATTAAAAACATGATTAATGGTCTCATTAAATATGTCAGATTCAATTTTAATGAGTTCGTAATATTTTAATGGTATACCAAATTAAGGGCCATGAAAATTTGCCATCAGAATTATGCATCTTAAGATAATCAACTTCATATTGATATTTGCTGTATTGATTTAAAGTACGTATTACTACACATGTAATAGTATCTATACATATGTACTGTTTTGTAAAATGCTAGAAGAATATTTGATTCTTCTTTTTTTCTCTTATTATTTTGTAATGTAAACACATGTAACAGCCTCGTACAAACATTTGCCATATTGTATCCTCATTCTGTCATATGTTCATATGAAATGAGAAAATAAATGGATATTGTATTGTATTGTGTTGTACTGAGAAGGTTTTACAGGTACTGGTTTAATAGATCAAGTGACCATGTGAGTAGTTTTAACTATTCAACATTTTTATATTGACAAACATTCTGACCAAGTTTTTATTGGTACAGACATTATGTTTCAGGTGTATTCAAAAAGCAACTGTTGATGACAATGTCAGCGCACAATGGGCGATCACAATTTAGCTCTCCTTCAGTACTTTGTGCTCAGGTGCATGCACTTAAACAGCTTAGAGCAAATGTTTGAAGGATTGCATCACAAGTAGCCCCCACCCCCAACCAAATCAAGCATACCACACTCTTTGATTCATTGAAACGAAGAAGCCATTGATCTGCCCATGCCCCAAATGAATTTAAATCATACTGTAAATCTTCACAATGATGTGTACTGTTCACTTCTCTATTAACCTAAGTTTCTTCTCAAGGATTGGAAAATTTGAAAATCTAAACTGATCTGAACTCATTTCATAATGTAAATTCCTTACCCCACCCACTTTCTTATACAAATGCTGATTATTTGGACAGGAAAAACAAAAAACAGAAAAAGTGGCATGCATCAATACGTATTTACCCTTACTGAAATAATGTAGATTGATGTGATAAATTAATATGTTTTCATCCGACTTTCATTGAAATAAATCCGATTTTTTGTAGGAACACAATTTGGCAAACATTTGAATAAATGGCGTAACTTCATCAAGGGGAAATAACTTTAATGCAACTAAATATAACATCATGATATATTATATCGATTATATCGATGTGTGCGTAGTATGTATTTATTTTGATTAAAGTCCATTTTAGAACAATATGGGACGGGAATTATAAGCATTCAATGGGACGAGTGCAAGCCAAAAAAATATGTTTTTGTTCTTCTAAAAATATACGAATCACATCACATGTTGTTAAGGGCCATTAATTTTACTCTTAAATGAAATCGTACAGAACTTTAACATTTAATGGGCATTAAATCAAAGTAAAGGACCATGAATTATCCTGTTAAATTCACAATATACAGAATTTCATTATTTTTTTCAAAGCAATTAACGATTTTAGCTACCAAACCGAATTTTTAACAGCATGATTCATGGTCAAAAATGGATGTTTTAATGGTATTTTAACGTGTAACCCATTAATATTGTGAAACATGTTAAATAAAATGATGCAAGAATTAATGGGGTTAATTAACAGCTTTTCCTATTTTAATGGATAATTTACTTGGTTTTAAGCCATGTTTAATGGTATGTGCATTCAGTAGTGGACTTTAATACAACATAGTAATAATAGTAACTGTCAGCGAAATTACTTCAGGAACACTTGAGTAATGACCTTTAGTACTTATATAATGTTTACCATATAAGGCATTTCTGTGTAACTTTCTTGGAAAATAATGTACAGCAGCGTTCTGGTAACTGGGGTTGAGGTCAAGGTTGCTGTTCTGAAAACAATTGTTCTTTTCTGCTCAATAACTTCAGCAAGATGTAAGGTATTGTGATCAAACTTGGAATTTAGGAAGCTTGCATAGAGACCATGTTTTAGATATATAATAGGTGCTAAGGTCAAGGTCATGATAATTTTTATAAACAATACAAAAATGCTTTTCTCATAAACATAAGTTAGGACTGAGGTAAGCAGACCAAACCTAGTAAATAGGTAGGTTTCATAGAGACCAATGTTTTTGTTTCATTTTAGATAGGTTGGGTCAAGGTCATTGTTTCTAAAAAGACATTACGTTTATGCAACCTCAGTTCCTCCAAGTTCTGAAATTATGTTTATGCAACCTCAGTTCCTTTCAAGCTCTGACATCACGAAAGTAACCTCAGTTTCTTCCAGATTCTGATGTAACGTTTATGCTATCTCAGTTTCTTCCAAGTTCTGAGATATGTTTATGCTACCTCAGTTTTTTCCAAGTTCTGACATTATGTTTATACAACTTCAGTTTCCTCCAAGTTCTGACATTATGTTTATGCTACCTCAGTTCCTAGTTCTGACATTATGTTTATTCAACCTCAGTTCTTCCAAATTCTGACATTATGTTTATGCAACCTCAGTTTCTTCCGAGTTCTGACATTATGTTTATGCTACCTGAATTTCGTCCAAGTTCTGTCATTATGTTTATGCAACCTCAGTTTCTCCCAAGTTGTTACATTATGTTTATGCAACCTCGGTTTCTTCCAAGTTCTGACGTTACGTTTATGCAACCTCAGTTTCTTTTAAGTTCTGACGTTACGTTTATGCAACCTCAGTTTCTTTTAAGTTCTGACGGTATGTCTATGCAACCTCAGTTCATTCCAACTTCTGACGTTATGTTTATGCAACCTCAGTGTCCTTTTAGCTCTGGCATTACGTTTATGCAACCTCAGTTTCTTTTAAGTTCTTACGTTATGTTTATGCAACCTCAGTTTCTTTTAAGTTCTGACATTACATTTATGCAACCTCAGTTTCTTTTAAGTTCTGACATTACGTTTATGCAACCTCAGTTTTTTTTAAGTTCTGACATTACGTTTTTGCAACCTCAGTTTCTTTTAAGTTCTGACGTTATGTTTATGTAACCTCAATTTCTTCGAACTTCTGACGTTACGTTTATGTGACCTCATTGTCTTCCAAGTTCTGACATTACGTTTATGCAAGCTCAGTTCCTGTGCAAGCTCAGTTCCTCCAAGTTCTGACATGATGTTTATGCAAGCTCAGTTTCTCCAAGTTCTGACATTATGTTTATGCAAGCTCAGTTCCAAGTTCTGACATCACGTAAGTAGCCTCATTTTCTTCTAAATTCTGACGTTACTTTTATGCAACCTCAGTTTCAGAGCTTAGATGTAACATCTTGCTGTTAGGATGTTGGTGTGTTTGTTAGATATTTGAGCCTCGCCATGGGAAAACCAACATAGAGTCTTTGCGACCAGCATGGATCCAGACCAGCCTGCGCATCCACGCAGTCTGGTCAGGATCCATGCTGTTCGCTTTCAAAGCCTATTGCAGTTAGAAAACCATCCGCGCAGTCTGGTCAGGATCCATGCTGTTTGCAAAGCCACTCTCTTGGTTTTCTCATGGCGAGACTCATTTATTATCTCGGAAACAATTTCCTCTTCCTCTTCAATCTGTATAAACTCAACATTGAAGGAGCGAAAAGAAGTTTAACAATAATGAATTCTAAGTTTCATAATTAAAACGTTGTTAAGGACACGTCACGGCTGAGATAGTTTAGCATTATTGCAATACACAATAGGTATCAAATTGTGTTTCCAATGCATGTGTTAATTAGATAAACCCTCAATATCTATGTGAAAATAAGGGTAGTGTTTTGTATGATTGCAACACTGTGAGTTGCTTTAATTAGTGACAAATGATTGAAACAATAGGAATTCTTACGTGACAAGGATAGGAAAAACGACAGTAAGGTAACAATATATTCTTTTATTGTTTTAATTCATGAGCTGTAAGCTACAATATAGAAGACCCATTTAAAAAAAAAACTGGAAGCCATGAGTCATCATACACCTGTCAAAATTTGTCATTAGTTTTCACGAGCTGTCAAAATTATTTTTCATCTCTCCATTCTGCAAAGGCATTGTTTTTGTAAGTATCTTGGTAGGACATTGTAGTGTGTAACTTACGTTACATTCCACATTAATATATGTGCTTGAAATTGCTTTGTTGAGTTCACCGAAGTCGCGTAAGTACTTCTATTGTTTTGTCTGTAATAAAGGTACCAAACCTCAATATTAAGATATAAGAATTGTTCCTTTCTGGTAGACAATGGAAACTTTTTGGTTGAATGATAATATAACGGTGTTTGGAAATAACTGAATATTCTTTGTTTTTTGACATCATTCGACAGAAATTCAAAACATGATATCACTTTAAGTACTGGCCTAGGGCACAGTTGATTCTTTACTTTGTCTGATTTAGTTTAACTGTATCTAACAAAGTGAACGATGTCTCCGTTTGCAGAAATTAGAAGCTGTTTTGACGTTACTCGTATATTTTTGTAGACTGCAGCTTTCATGCTTAACAACACTAAATCAAACATTTTTTCCTACAAAAAAATCTGTGAATGTAAACGCATCTTATAATCAGGTAGAAAGTTAATATTCGCAAATGTCATGGAGCTGTGTATGAATGGAAAATTAATGATATCTTAAAGAAATCTCTGACTGTAATCGCATTTGACAATATTAATTAATGCTGCTTAAATCAACTGCAATTTTTTGTCTGGTCTGTGATTCAGCGATGGTGAACATTGATATTATGACATCCATGATGTAGACGTACTAATAATCTAATAATTCTTACCGAAATGTTTTATACAGTATTTATGAATCTACAGTACACAAAGAAATGCCAGCGCCCACGGATGCAACGATGATGCGTACAATAATAAAATTAGCTATAATTTAACAATATGTAAATTCTTCTTTTTATCTTTTGTTATTTACTAGTATTCAGAGTACGCCCACAGTTGAAGTAGTTGTGCAAACCGTGGGATAAATTTCTGTCGAAGAATGTTACGAGGAGAAACGAAACTTTTAATTGTAGGTTATTTTCAAAGTTTCCTGTACCTGTTGTACGACAATTAGGCTTCTGATTGTACATTTGAAGGTTTTAAAAATTCCATTTGTCGCATATGAATAATACTTTGGCCGAAAATAATGCCATAAAGGTCACAATCCGTATAAAATGAAGATAATGATTGAAAAGTGTTTTCGTAGTTGTTGTCTTTTCAATGCTCACTTTTCGCTTCGGTAGTTTAAAAAATCATGTCAATTCTATGATAAATTATTATAGTGTAATCTGTGTTTGAAAGACACACATTTTGTGAGTATCCTAATAGGGAACCCACATAGGCATTACACGCCTTTAATTTCCTTATGTTTTTTTTTTTTCATTTATAGGTGGGATATTTTGTTTGCTTTAGATGTAATATTATTGATACGGGTTGACCAATGCGGATCTTTATACATTGTATGCACAGGTCTTTAGCCAAGTGCCATGTAGAATATAGCTTTTCCCAGTTGACATTTACCAACGCTGGATTCCATGGACTTCATGCGAGGAAGCCATCCAGCTGGCTTACGAAAGGTCGGTGGTTCTACCCAGGTTCCCGCTCGTGATAAATTAATGCATGGAGGGGCACCTTGGGTCTTCCTCCACCATTAAAGCTGGAAAGTCGCAATATGACCTATCATGTGTCGATGCGACGTTAAATCCCCCAAAAAAGAGTCCTGTTTCCGCTGTTCAAGAGAATGCATTTCATTTTCTAAGACTTGGGATTCTGATGAAGACATGATTGTCAGATATACTATAGTATCATCCGCAAAGAAACTGGCTTTGTAGAATCTTTGTGAACTCCGGATAGGGCAGTTAGCCTTCTGCTACATCTGTTTGAGTGCGGTCCTTTAAGACGTGATGCCAGAGCATGGAATCCAGAGCTGGTCATCTATGTGTATTAGTTTTTCAATTACCCTTGTTAAGTGCTTTCCTTAAGTCCATAGCATTAACATACGTTTATTCTCCTCTTTCAAGGTTGTCATAAAGCTGATAAGTTGAGTTTCGCAACTATCTTAGATCGAAAGGCATGCTGGTACTATCCTGTACAATACGGGATATATTTCCACTTGTCTTGTACTCATCCGAATAAATAAAATTTGGACCCGCCTATTTGGCTTATTCTTCATATGTGTGTGTGTTTGTTTTGCTTTTTTATTATTATTATTTATTTATTTATTTTGAATAGGTGCCCAACCAAATATATCGACATATTATACAAAAATGTACTATAACAATATAACCTTATGATATTGCAAAACGTATTTATATGTAAACTACAATTTCAAACAAAAAATTGACGTCATGGTAATGTTACCTCAGTTTCGCAACAACAATGGGTAGACTGAAGCAATGTATGATTCTGGTTGAATTTCCTGTACGATGTCAATCCGAGAAATCTACATTTTACCTTTTAATTTTTTTGTTGTGAAGAGGTTGTTTTATGTTCAGAATCAGGTCAGTTGAAATGAAAATATTTGCATCTGTACGAATGAAACTGCCCTTTATTGGCGTGCTAAACACAGGTTGCACTGTACCTTATCTGAATCCGGATACCCAGTTTGTATTTATATTTTTAAAGTTTGTGCAGAATGAAATTAGATGCTGTTTTAATATTACAGATGTGTTTTGATGCAGCAATTGCGCGTTAGGTGACAAACTTTTATCTGAAATGTGACTGAATAGAAAATTAATGGTCCGTTTGAAAAATAACTTTAAATGCAGACAACTGACGCAATTGACTTAATTTATGCTAAAAAAAAGAAGAACTGGCTTTGCTCCCGGACGCAGCAGTGATGCATAAGAAAAGAAAATTTATGACATAATATCATTATTATTGTGCGGGTAGACAAGATATACAGGAGCTTACTGAAATTGGAAGCTTTGTAAACTACCGAAAAGAAAGAATTGTTTATGCTTCCGGAGGCGACTAGGATTTCTTAAGTATGAAAATTAAAGATTTGTTCTTGACCTTAAACCTTTAATACCCATTCATATTCAGCAGTGGATGAACTGTTGCCTGTTATTACCAAATTGGTAAATTTGTCGTTACGTGAAGGCATCTTTCCAACAAAATGAAAACAGGCAATTGTAAGACCTTTGTTGAAGAAAGTGGGACTCGAACTTGAATTTGCAAACTACAGGCCTGTTAGCAACCTCTCATTTTTTTTCGAAACTTACGGAAAAAGCAGCTCTGTTCAGACTCAACGATCATGTTAACAAACACAATCTTCTACCCAAAAATCAATCTGCTTACAGGAAAAACCATTCTTGCGAATCCGCATTGTTACGTCTAGTAAATGATTTACTGGATGCTATGGAGAAGAAAGAAGTTACGGCGTTAATTGTCATTAATCTCAGTGCCGCCTTTGATACTGTAGACCATGACATTCTCGTTGATGTGTTGAACAAGCAGTATGGCGTTTGTGGAACAGCACTGAGCTGGGTTGATTCCTATCTGCGCCCCAGAAGTTGCCGAGTAAATGTCAATTCAGCCATGTCCTTTCCACGCCAATTAAATTGTAGCGTTCCACAAGGGAGTTGCTTAGGACCGTGGCTCTATTTGACATATGCGGGGACACTGTTTGATGTTATTCCGCCATCTATTTCAGTTTATGGCTTTGCGGATGACCACACTGCTAATGAACGCTTTAAACCGTCATCTCCAACAGTCGAATCCCAGGCAATACAAGAACTTGAACAATGTGCTTTAACAATCAACAACTGGATGAATGAAAATACGCTCAAAATGAACACTTCCAAAACCGATTTCATCATGACAGCTCTCTAAGTGTGCAACTGACAAAATATGCATTGTAGGTAATGAAGTGAAATCAGTGAGCTTTATTCGATTTCTAGGTGCATACCTGGATGAAAACTTGAATCTAAAAGAGCATGTCAAACGAAAGTGAAATAATGCACGGAGGGGCACCTGGGGTCTTCCTCCACCATTAAAGTTGGAAAGTCGCCATATGACCTATCATGTGTCGGTGCGACGTTAAATACAAAAAAAACAAAATGCTCAAATACTTCAGAATAAAATGTATCTGGACATATCTTACCAAACAGACTGCCGAAACTGTTGTGCTGTCATTGGTGATATCCCATTTAGATTATTGCAATGTCATTCTGTATGGTATTGCTCAAAGCGAGGTAAACAAAATGCAACGAATTCAGAACATGTGTGCAAAACTTGTCTTAAATCGAAGAAAATATGACAGTTTCAAGCAAGCGCTCTATGATCTTCACTGGCTACCCATCAAAGCAAGAATTACATTCAAAATGCTTACCTACATATATAATTGTTCAGTTGGAAATTCACATGTATAATTTTTCAGTTGGAAAATCTCCAGAATATCTTTCAGAACTTCTCACAAAACAAACACAGACAACTTGCGTTCTTCAAATTCCGTTACTGGGTGTTTCGTTGTTCCTTTCAACAAGCGCAAAACGTTCAGCGACAGAAGTTGGGGTACTGTTGGACCCAAACTCTGGAATGAATTGCCTCTCGAAATCAGGACACATTAGATGTTTTCAAAAAGAAGTTGAAAACTCATTATTTTGGAAATTACTTTGCACTCTTTTAGAGACTGTGATTGTGATTTTTTAAGATATTGTAGTAACATGAACTGGATGATTTTTATTGTTTAAATTCATTCGAATATGACAATTTTTATCACAAATACAAAAATACAGTTGTTTGTAATAACTTATGAACATGTCAAATAACTCACATCTACTTACTTACAAAAAAAAAACAGCTATCATACAGCTGTTTCTTAATATTCTAATATTTTATTAATTTTATCTGATGCCTGATCTTTTGTTTAATACTTACTAAATAGTTTATTCACAATGATATTTATGCTCATTTATTTTATACATCTTTAAAATGTCTTCATTTTTAAACGTAATTTTTTTTATATTTGTAAAACGCCATTGAATATGTTTTACGTAAAAATAGGCGTTTAATCAAATAAAACATTTTCAGGGCTTTTTTAGTTTCAGTAGTATGTTAAGTTAACTGCCTACGTTAAATTTTCCTAACAGTTGCATATGTCAGTTAAATAAATCTTTTAGAAGATTTTCACTTATATCAAAATTATCCGTATTTTTTCTGTTTTCCTTTGTTTATGTCACTTTTTAAAATGTCTTGGGATTTTAAGCTAATACAACGTTTTAGTTCATGTACACCACATTTTAAAAATTGTCTTAACGTTGATAAGGGTAATGTCAGATTTTATTTTCTACAGAATTATATAAAAACTACAGTACTGCAACCATGCTTGCATTGACCACTTCTTCTCCAAATACATGAACATTTAAACTTAAACTGTTTTCTACAAACACTTCTAGTGAAAAATAGTGTTTCATAACCTTTGCAACATAAACTTGAAGTCGAGACACGAGAGGGAACGACAACGACGCGTGAAGGCGAGTATACAACGTCAAGCGCCAGGATACAACGCCAAGCGCCAGGGTACAACGCTTAGCGCCAGGGTAGTTCTTGATAGATTAGCAAAACATCCATGATACAGAACTAACTTAATCACATTCATATCCGTTCTAAAAGAACAGCTTAGATATCAGGTTTACCTTAAATTACTTTTCCAAAAACAATAAAAATAGAGTAAGTTCATGGTTCTACACATAAACATAAGGAAGCATATATTTTAGAAAATTAGTTTTCGTACCCGCAACTAGTTTATTTTTGTTGGAATTTCTGGGATCAGCTATTCTATATTTTTAATAACTGTTTACTTTCTACAAAAAGAACATAAACAGATTTATGTACTTATGAGGTACTTCTCATAAAATAAACAAACGCCTTTGTAAAGATGGACGGTTCCAAACTGAAGGGAATGCATGCCCAAAAGTAATAACAAAATACAATACATATCGCATATCCGTAGCCCTGACCAACCTATAAACCGGGCCAGTCTATTTTATAAGTACAACAACGCTGTTGACCCATTCAAACGAGAAGTACTAATAAACTTTGATAATGTGGCAGTTGACCTAAATCCAATCGACTCTGTTTATTTTCCAATACAGGTAAATCCAATATTTGCTTTACAATAGAGCTATGACGGATTATCTTTGAACACCCCTGGACTTATTGGACTCAACTGCCACATTATCAAAGTTTATTAGTAAATGAACGTATGTAGACAAATACAACTTCATGGTTAATGCTTGTTTAGACTGCATATTCTCTCTATTCACATTAGATTGGAAATTAGTATTCTAATATAAACCAAAAAAGTATAATAAAATCCTTTTGAAATCAACGAGATGAATAATATTTACCTTGGTTTCATATTTACTCATAAAACCAACATACACAGTGGATGAATATCAGTCGTACTTGTGTTCCTTTTAACTTTGAATTGAAATGTTCAACGATGATCTGATGATGAGGGGTTTATTTACCGTTGGTTTCATCATCATTTATCTTCATAAACGAACACAATTTGTATATAACTCGTACTTTGTTTACATTTTTCACATTTCTGTACATTGAAATTAGTATTTAAGATTTTGCTGATATATATGTTTTACTGTTTACATCTAATTCTGTACTTTAATTTAAAATCATAAATTATACCATTTGATTGTAGCAAATATAAAAAAAATAATATACAACATTTTCAAAAATCTGCAGCATCCGATACATGGTTTGTACTTGCCATTTTGATATAAGTTAAACATTTTACTTACTTGAGGCTGTGGTGTTGTCCAAAATGAAAAAAAAAATGAAGTGAAATAGTGAAATGTAAAGCATGTAAATGAAATCATAATTATTTTTGATGAATTTCTGTGTGTAAACGAAATCATGAATGAATGTAAACTTGATACGATGTTTTTAAAATACATCTAAGAATCGACTTTGAAACAAACGATCAAATGAGCCACTCCATGATAAAACCAACATAGTGCATTTGCGACAAGCATTGATCCAGACCAGCCTGCGCATCCACGCAGTCTGGTCAGGATCCATGCTGTTCGCTTTCAAAGCCTATTGCAATTAGAGAAACCGTTAGCAAACAGCATGGATCCTGACCAGACTGCGCGGATGCGCAGGCTGGTCTGGATCCATGCTGGTCGCAAATGCACTATGTTGGTTTTCTCATGGCGCAGCTCAAATATATTTATGAGAGTCAAGACTGATTTTTTTCACTTAACATGCTAACAGACGTTGAATAAGAAATTTAAAACGGCGAAATTTGTCATCCATCAGACATTTCCATGTTGAATTTAAACTGTACCTACATATGCAGGAAACCACACTGTGCAGCTGTTATCTCGAAACTTTTGCGTTATTCAGAAACATACCCATACTTACAAAGTCTGTTGAGATCAAGTAATCAGTAATTAAATTCCTTTCTTTCTTCATAATGACACTGATAGTTTTCCAAGAAAACATTGTTTTTCTCTAGCTTATCACAACGTTAGAGTCACAGATAAGAGATACTGTAAATTATTTTCAAAAAGCGCTACATGTATTTGAAAATATTTTATGGCAGAGATATTTATTTTAAAGGACTCTAACGGCCGATGCCAGTCTAAAACATTCCTTATAAGCTCTAATTAATTAATGTACGCAGGGCTAGCTTGTTTCGTATAAAAATATCTAAAGAACGCAAAACAACTTGCCAGAAATTCAAAGCGGTGTAAATTCGATGTAAACGTGATCAAAATAGCTGATGAACGTTCCTTAAATTAAATGGACCGACTGTTTATGTGATTATTCGATAGACTGCAAGCCTTTTTATCCCTAAGCGTTTGTAAGTTCTTAGGATCTGACTTTCTATAGCTTTTAAAGAGAATTCCTATAGTTTTTTTTTCCTTTCATAGATTTTTTTTAAATTCACATATATGATAGGAAAATTTGTGCTGAAAACAATGAACAAATAAAAACAATGAGTCACCAGGCTTATTTTTGTGAAAAATTGTTCTGAACACACCCACTGTTGCTGAAGCTGCCAGCGATTTTTCAACATTTCCATAATTTTCTGCTTTTTTATAAATACCAACCAAAATATACATCAAGACAGCACAATAAGGTTTATTCCTTTTACAGATTTTATTATATACTTGTTTGATATCATAGTCATATTTGTAATACTATATCTTTACAATAATGGGTACAAACGAAAAAATAATCTTGTTTCATATTCACTTTTGTGAATTTTTTTCAATAAAAAATACCCATAGTGAAGAATAATTTTTTAAATTTTGAGAAAACTGTTTCATATACTTTTTCCCTGTTTTTCTTGTGTATAAATAATTGTATTGTGAGCTTTAAAATGGCTAAAAATGTATGGGTCAACAGGCTAAATTTTATGTTAAGACCGCTTGAATACAACACCTGTTCGGACGAAAAATGGCGCGAACCTGACCAAATTGATTGCATGTATATCTGCTAGAAGTTATAAAAAAAGTTTTAAAAATTCTTAATTCTTTCTATAATTGAATACTAAATAATCTGAAAGGTGATATTGTCTTATCAGTACTAAGGCAATTGTTTTACATTATATGAAAAACACTGTCTTTGTACTAAAATCTGATGTGAAAACACAACCACAAAAATGGCAAGATATCTGTCAGGCATGATACTTGTCAATACAACATAAACCAGTATCAACATTGATTACTGATAAAAACGTACCAAAAATGTTATTTCATTCAAGATTCCTCACATTTAAGATTGTCTGTCACATGTTTCAACAAATGTTGACTTCACTTCAGTTTTCCATAGAAACTGTTGGCTGCGCAGAAAGATGCGCATAAAACTATAGGAATTCCCTTTAATGCTACTATTTATTTTTTCAAAATGTAACAGGATTCTTACTGTTGATCAAACCCGGATTCTGTCTCTGTCCAATTTTAGTTTCAACTTACATATAATGGAATACCAGTTGAAATACTCACAGCTTTGTTCAGCGTTCATGACTTTCATTTTCTTTACATTGCTATAACATTTTGATTTCTCTCATCTTTTAAATTTCAGTAACATTTTTCTCTCCTAAAAGCAGCAAATCACAAAATAGAGTGTAAAGACTCTATGTACGCCCTTACGGAAGTCGCAAAAAACTAGGCGTTCAAAAATGAAACGAAAAATATCTTAAATGTATTTATTTTATAAACATGGTGATACTAACCCTTACCTTTAGTCAGTATATTATGCATTTTATATACTAAATGCGCATGGATATTTGATGGCATATTTCTGCCAACCACATATCCACTTATTTATCATGAAATTTTTCGTTAAATTGTCACTTATTCAGTTATTATCTGGCACGTGACAAAACTGCTTGTTATCCACTTAAGTATCTTAACAGGACAAACTGCCTGTTAGCGCCCACTACTGCCATTCACATATTCACTTGCGTTAACTAGGTATCTTGATTTTTGTCAATTAGTCAGTAATGATTGGCAATGTCCCGTAATCGTCCCTTACCATTACGGAACAAATGAAAATACATAAAGGGGCATAACAGTTATGCAAATTTATAATTCTAAATCCTATCTATAGGCATAAATCATTAGGGGTGGTGGTAGGGGATAAGGTGGATATACACTCATTCATTCTGTCTAAGGGTGAGAAAAATGTAAAGCCAGACCGAGACTCGAACCCGGGGCCTCGGAATACCGTTCCGGTAATCTACGGACTGAGCTACCCGACCACCTACACGTTTTCTCTCCGTTTCAATATTCAAGTTCTATACCGTGACATATTTACCCACCATTATGAAATTCGTCCTCGAATTTCAGCAGGTACTTTATAAATCAAGCCATCACAGGCGTCGGATTCTAACCAGTGTAATGCCGTCACGGCTCCATGTTGGGCGCCAAATGTCAATGGATAAGGAAAATGTGCAGCCAGACCGGGACTCAAACCAGAGGCTTCGGAATTCCGTTCCAAAGCTCTACCGACTGAGCTACCCGGCCGCATATACATTTATGCCCGTTTCAGTACTCTATACCCTGACAATTCCGTGTAGGGGACGAAATGTCTGACGTTTAATCGCCAATTTGGGTACGAATATTAACTGGATATCACGATAACTTTCACAATAACCACTTATTTATATGAATATGTGGATGGCAGAAGTGGGCACTAACAGGCAGTTTTAAAATCATAATAAAAAAAAAAACAATTTGGTCAGACAGAGGACTCGAACACTCAACCCTGAGATTAGTGGCAAAACGCTTTGTCCGCACAGCTATATCTGCACATGATACATGATGATATATAATTGGCTTTTCAATACTACGGTTATATCATTGTTTGGGTTCGTACACCGAAAATTAATTTACGGAAACATACGGAATATTCATAAGTGCCAGGTCAATACTTACGGACAATACTAGTCTGACAAGTTTTAATCCCACGGATTTTTCATGGGCAAGTTTAGCGCAGTGACAAGTATACGTTCTTTATCTGAAATCCGTAGAGGATAGATCGTTTACAAAAATTTATAGAAGAATACGGCGGAAAACTGCAGTGCTACTGTTTTGAGAACTCACAATTCAGATGAGTATACATTATATATTTTCTTTAGATGTCTGCGCTTATAATTTTGATTGATGAACTTCTGTTTATACGGCATTTGAATATGTCCTCTGGAAAGTAATGGAGACACGTGTTTTGTCGTACAATCAGCAAGATATTGGTTATTTGGTTTTATTCAATCACTGACTGAATCAGTCTGAAGTGAATTTTAGTGAAATAAAAAATAATAAATTAAACAGGCATAGTGAGCTGACAAACTCTCACAGGTAAAACATGGGTGTGGTCGAGCGTTTTTTGTTTGCATGTATACATGCGCAAAAATGCAGTACGTTAGTTCCTGTACATTATTCTCGGTCATTATTAATGGACTTAAATCATATGTACAATATGCAAGTACTGGTTTCACCAGAGGTGTATTGAGGTTTATGCATTTCTAACGTACATTGTTGCGGAAATATTTTGTAACATGATTTAGTAACGTTGGGATGAATCAAAGAATTTTGCTTTGTAGCCTAATATAATTTCAAAAAATTTACAAACTATTATGTCATTAAATCAAATAGAAATATACATGTGGTTGTTTCTTACCAATTATCAAAATTATACTTTAAATATTATGCTTCAAATGAAAAAAAGCATGCTGCATATTCCAGTTACAGCTTAACAGATCCGATGAGAAAGGAGCGACATACAATTAATTGGTTCTATGCCGTTTTCAACAGTATTTCAGTTATGCAATGGCAGTCAGATGGTTGAAATGTTCGTAGAGACTGTACATAGGAAAATTTGTATGTAATAAGGTAATGTAAGCTTACGCTTTTTACGTGTCCGGGAACGAAATTGGCTATATTAACTTGATTAGCTATACTAGCATGAGAGCGTTCCAGTTTGGTTCGTACCATGGTATGAAACATAAACAGCTGACAGGAAGATACGTGTATATTGGATGTTTTCATAATGTAACATCTTGGTTAGCTGCTGTTTGTTAGATTTCGAAAGAAATGTAAGATATATTTTCATTTTATACATCAGCAGTGTAACCTAGATCTCAACTGTTGTAATGTATAACAGTAAATGATAAGTGATGCTTATGAAAATTAATAACATACTGTCACAATTCTAAGTCGTAAAAAAATTTCTTAAAGCACGAAAGCGTCATGTTTAAATCAAATAATTCACGGATTTATAGATATATTATTAATTCATTGTAATGAAATTACAAAGCTCTTTTAGAACTGTAAAACAATATAATGCGGACATGTTCGAAGTAAGACGCCGTTATAGCCTGTACGCTTTGATGCGGATAATCCATCACGTCAGCAACTGCAACACCAGCATTAAACACAATAACAGCGATCAATCTCTTGTATAAGAGGCTGCAGAAAACTAATGTCATCAACCGGCTATTAATGACTTCAAACAGTTTAGCTATAAAAGCGGCGTGACATGGTTGGGATCGGCAGCTATTGCGGCATCTTGTATTGAAAGGTAACTGCTGTGCCTGGTTATTTCTATTAGATCCGTTTTATCTAGGTCCAATGCATGCATTACTTAACTGCCTGCATGTAAAAGAATAAGTTATAAAATGCATTGATATGGAAAACGAAATATCATGAAATATCGGAAAAAAGGTGTAAAACAGATTTGAATCAATTATGAGAATAATGATAACAATAATAATTATAATAACAATAATGATATGAATAACTTCGATAATTTGAATAATATGAATACAAAGAAGACTCACAGGAAATTGTTCAAGCATATCCTGTTTATGTAACAAGTCAGTGGCAGTAATACTTTTCTAGTTGAAAGTCTTTAGACTGTTGGTTTCCTATTCGTCTGTCCGTCCGTCCGTCCGTCCGTCTGATATTCGTTCAAAATAAATAGATAATACATTTTAACAGAAACCTCTGAAGGTATGTTAACAAAACTTGGCATGGTAATATAGAACTTAGAGATTATGGATGTCATTCATAACTACATCAAAACGTTGCTGTGCAGTCGTTCCTTGGTAATTTAAACTGATTTCGTTTCATAAAACGTGGTACATCGATGGATGTTATCGATGAATCATGAACATGATTTCATTTTCTCTGCATTTGGCCGTTCGTGCGTCCGTCATTTTCATGATATTTATTTTAATAATGGGCATTTAGGAGAAGATAAAAGTTATTTACATACCTCTGATTGAATGTTGTTTGGTTGTTGTTGTTTTTTTGTCCGTCTGTTCGCGTATATAACGGTCAAGTGCAACAGACGGATATAGTTATAATCTTCCTAAGTAAAACAAAATATTTTTCATTCTGCCTAGCACATACTTAAGGGCTCTATAAAAATTATTCCAGTGCTTCCATTGTCTGTCCGTGTGTACGTACATCTGTCCTAACATCATCAGTTATGTAACAACTTTTAGGGCGAAAGGTTTCATGATGACCCTGGCTTATAGGAATCGATCTATTGGATAATATGTACATATGTACATGTACCTGAATGACATTGTAACGTTAAAAGATATACAATATGTAAAATATGCAGCGAGTTTCATAGATTTTGATACATCTTAAAAATTTAGGTACTATAGCAAAAGATGTTTTCTAGCTCTAGACTTAAACTGTTTCTCAATGATCTGCTGTACCTATTAAGTAATGTGTACTTAGAATTCACTGCATATCTCGTTTTGGCGAATTTTATTTTCATAATAGTTGTGTGGCCCTCAATACACGTAATGTGCATTTCGGTATGGCATATTGTAAATCTTACTAGTATTAAAATCTAAAATGCATTACATTCGTTGAAATATATAGATTTCATCTCATGTCATAGAGATCTCTGAGAGCATCTTTGCCTCGTTTCTCATTAGTGCGATTTACTAGAACCTACAATTTCCTATTAGGTCTGGTATATTCTGCGCTTATTTTCATAGTTTTATGCACCTTCGCGCTGCTATGTTGCTTCCATGCGTTTTAGCTGGAGCTTTGTCCTTCATATTTCCTCATCATTTTCATATATACCATGCTATATACATTGTATTTACAATATGCCATAATTTTCATTTAAAAATTTATAATAAAGGCGCGGCCTTATCCCACATAATCTTGTTTTGTTTTTTGTTACATTACTTGGTAATTTACTCTTGTCTTAAGAAGCGATGAACTCCCTTATGCAGTCGGACCCGTACTGTAGACAACCTCTAAATACATATAACCTGCTTACTAAAGTCACACTTTACCTGTCTTGAAAAATTCAAATTTTCACAAATACCAGCATTTTCAGTTCCAAAGGGAGGTTTTACAGGCGGATTTGACTGTATATATATAAATACCCTAGCACACACCAATAAATTAAATAAGTGGATATGTGGTTGGCAGAAATATGCTACCATACGGACATGCAAAAAAAAATGCGTAATTTCACCGAGCGCTCCAATGGAAAATAATTCCGGGCATGCGCAGAACGGCAGCACCAGCTCTGTAATGAGAAACGTCGTTTTCAATAAACGTATTGTCTAACAGCTACTGTTTCTGTAGCTTATGAAATGAGTGACAATTTGTGGGTGGAGCAATTCCTTTCGTACTTTAAAACCCGGATACAAATCTTGTTTGAAAACGCCTTTGCACACAGATTGTTGCAACGACATTCGTTCATAATTGTTCATTACTGTTCCCGTCTCGGGTGGATGGTCAGAAAACACGTATATATTATTTGTTGGAACGTTAAGCAATTACATTGAATCTCTTGCGTTCTTTAAACTTTAAGTCGTACTCTTGCAGCGTGAAAAATGACTGGACTTAATATTTTGATAGGAGCACTGGTACGTTATATATATATATATTAGCTAATAATAATTATTATCATTATTTTAAGAAAGTTGGTTGATATCTTAGCTAAATATTTAAGCTGGATTTATAAGTTATTTAAATGTTACTGCCTTATAAGTTTGTGAGCTTAATGTATTTGGAATAATAATTTCTTTTTTCAGGTATTACTAGTGTCCGGCACTATTTTCTCCCACGCGGACTACCAATTTTGCAATCGTAAAAAGGTAAGTTATCTCTTTACTTTGCTTTGTCAAAAATAAAATAAAATAAAAACATGTATGGATTATATTTTCAACATTCACTAGTTTATCAAAGCAATAAAGCTTTGCAAGTTTAACATAACAACACCTTTTGTACTGTATTGTTAGATTCTATGTATGTGAATTCTCTTAACGTCGTACCTATTTCGTATCGTGTTATTTTCTTAAACTGTGGCTTTATTTCGCAACATCCAGATTTAAGTTGTATATCAATTTAAGGCCTCTAGGGATGGTAGTAAGATTTGTTTAAAATTTAAGTATCTTTAGAATTGTCAAATTTCGGCAATATATTTCTCCTAGTGTAATTCTGACCCAAGTCAAAATTTTCATTTTTTTCTTTTATTAACAAAACTTGTACATGGAAAATGTTGCTTTTATTTTACCTTATATATCCTGAAAACAACCCATCAAAATAAATCTAAAAAAGGATGTTCGAAGTGCTGGAATTTACAATGTTAAAATCGTTTTTGATTATAAATTCAAAAGTAAACTTGTTACGGAATGGCAGACGAAACAGTTCGTGCATACCCGCCTTACAGAACACAACGGTTAGATGCTAACGTATTTACCTTGGTCCATTACTATAATAGACTCTTTTTTATTAATAATTATATCTGGGTTACCGTAATAAAAATACACATACCAAAGTAATACAAATTGTCGAGCCATATAAAACTCTTGCCAATACTATTGAGTCTTGCAAATAAAAAAACTGTTATTAGATACTGTAAAACACTTTAATTTTGCATGAACTTTATTTTAATATATAATATTTTGATATACTGTGTTATGATTTATAAAGGTTAGGAAAGTCAAAAATAAAACAGACTTACTGGAAAAATGCGAAAGTATCCAGTTTTAGAATGAGCGTTGGAACGTCATTCTTTCTTAATTGTATCACTACACTGCAAAATATAAAATGTTTTTGTTTTTTTTTTCATCAAGCCTGGTACATGGACAACCTAAGGACTGAGTATCACGTCACTTTAGTTTGTCCTTGAGCAGGGATGTGCCTAATTATTTTATAATGTAATTAATTAATTACAATTATTTTGACAATCTTATCAATTAAATTACAATAAATTACTTGTTTTTTTTTTGTTTTGTTTTTTAAATAATTGATTAATTACAATTATTCAGGACAAGTAATTAATTATAATTAATTTTCATCAAATCGTGCCTTAAAATTTCCACTGGTATCTTTCGGCAAAATAAGTTAGTGATTTACTTGTTCAGACAGAAAGCGCTAACTGAGCATCTATGCTCGCCCCTCTCTTAAGTACTCACTCAAGCTCTACCTGAACATTTATACATGCCCCTTTCTGGATTACTCATTCAGACAAATAAAACTCTATCATAGCGTCTATAAAACTTCTCTTTGAGTTACCAACTCAGACAGAAAGCTACACGCCCCTTTGAATAACTAACTCAAGCACTACACAAACATCTATACACCCCCTCTCTATACAAGCTCCCCACCTCCTCTTAAACTAAAACATCCGTCTCTGCAGAAAACACTACCTGAGCATCTATATATACCCTTCTCTGAATTACTCACTCAGGCACTATCTGTATATACCCTTCTCTGAATTACTCACTCAGGCACTACCTGAACATCTGTATATACCCTTCTCTGAATTACTCACTCAGGCACTACCTTAGCATCTGTATATACCCTTCTCTGAATTACTCACTCAGGCACTACCTGAGCATCTGTATATACCCTTCTCTGAATTACTCACATCTATATATATCCTTCTCTGAATTACTCACTCAGGCACTACCTGAACATCTGTATATACCCTTCTCCGAATTACTCACTTAGGCACTACCTGAACATCTGTATATACCCTTCTCTGAATTACTCACTCAGGCACTACCTGAGCATCTGTATATACCCTTCTCTGAATTACTCACTCAGGCACTACCTGAGCATCTGTATATACCCTTCTCTGAATTACTCACATCTATATATATCCTTCTCTAAATTACTCACTCAGGCACTACCTGAGCATCTGTATATACCCTTCTCTGAATTACTCACTCAGGCACTACCTGAGCATCTGTATATACCCTTCTCTGAATTACTCACTCAGGCACTACCTGAACATCTGTATATACCCTTCTCTGAATTACTCACTCAGGCACTACCTGAACATCTGTATATACCCTTGTCTGAATTACTCACTCAGGCACTACGTGAGCATCTATATATACCCTTCTCTAATATATACCCTTCTCTACTACCTGAACATCTGTATATACTCTTCTCTGAATTACTCACTCAGGTACTACCTGAGCATCTATATGTACTCTTCTCTGAATTACTCACTCAGGCACTACCTGAGCATCTATATAAACCCTTCTCTGAATTACTCACTCAGGCACTACCTGAACATCTATATAAACCCTTCTCTGAATTACTCACTCAGGCACTACCTGAACATCTATATATATCCTTCTCTAAATCACTCACTCAGGCACTACCTGAACATCTGTATATACCCTTCTCTGAATCACTCACTCAGGCACTACCTGAACATCTGTATATACCTTTCTCTGAATTACTAACTCAGGCACTACCCGAACATCTATATATACCCTTCTCTGAATCACTCACTCAGGCACTACCCGAGCATCTGTATATACCCTTCTCTGAATCACTCACTCAGGCACTACCCGAGCATCTGTATATACCCTTCTCTGAATCGCTCACTCAGGCACTACCCGAGCATCTGTATATACCCTTCTCTGAATCGCTCACTCAGGCACTACCCGATCATCTATATATACCCTTCTCTGAATTGCTCACTCAGGCACTACCCGAACATCTCTATATACCCTTCTCTGAATTGCTCACTCAGGCACTACCTTAGCATCTGTATATACTCTTCTCTGAATTGCTCACTCAGGCACTACCTGAACATCTGTATATACCCTTCTCTGAATTGCTCACTCAGGCACTACCTGAGCATCTGTATATACCTTTCTCTGAATTACTCACTCAGGCACTACCTGAGCATCTATATATACCCTTCTCCAAATTACTCACTCAGGCACTGCCTGAACATCTATATATACCCTTCTCCGAATTACTCACTCAGGCACTGCCTGAACATCTATATATACCCTTCTTCGAATTACTGACTCAGGCACTACCTGAGCATCTATATATACCCTTCTCTGAATTACTCACTCAGGCACTACCTGAGCATCTATATATACCCTTCTCTGAATTACTCACATCTATATATATCCTTCTCTGAATTACTCACTCAGGTACTACCTGAACATCTGTATATACCCTTCTCTGAATTACTCACTCAGGCACTACCTGAACATCTATATATACCCTTCTCTGAATTACTCACTCAGGCACTACCTGAACATCTGTATATACCATTCTCTGAATTACTCACTCAGGCACTACCTGAACATCTGTATAACCTTCTCTGAATTACTCACTCAGGCACTACCTGACATCTGTATTACCTTCTCTCTGAATTACTCACTCAGGCACTACCTGAACATCTATATATACCTTTCTCTGAATTACTCACTCAGGCACTACCTGAACATCTGTATATACCCTTCTCTGAATTACTCACTCAGCACTACCTGATTATCTGTATATACCCTTCTCTGAATTACTCACTCAGGCACTACCTGAGCATCTATATATACCCTTCTCCAAATTACTCACTCAGGCACTACCTGAACATCTATATATACCCTTCTCCGAATTACTCACTCAGGCACTACCTGAACATCTATATATACCCTTCTCTGAATTACTCACTCAGGCACTACCTGAGCATCTATATATACCCTTCTCTGAATTACTCCTCACATACTAGATATATACCTTCTCTGAATTACTCACTCAGGCACTACCTGAACATCTGTATATACCCTTCTCCGAATTACTCACTTAGGCACTACCTGAACATCTATATATACCCTTCTCTGAATTACTCACTCATGCACTACCTTAGCATCTATATATACCCTTCTCTGAATTACTCACATCTATATATATCCTTCTCTGAATTACTCACTCAGGCACTACCTGAACATTTATATATACCCTTCTCTGAATTACTCACTCAGGCACTACTTGAACATCTACTTAAGCTCCACTCAGGCAGTGATTTCTTCATTGTTTACTGTAGTATAGATGTTTTTCTTCCAGGCGTGCCCAGAAGGACAATTCTGCGGTAGAGACACTAATGGCCTTCGTCGTTGTAGACCCATTGGTACTGGTAAGTTATCATCCCGATCCAAATGCTTGAAGAGTGGTCTCTGTTAATTTATCTCATTTATTGACAGTCAGTTTGTGATTATAAGTACGCGCGATGAGCAGGTAACATATGTAATCAAATACACGTGTAAGATTATTCAAAATAGCATTTTCAGATGAAATATTTTAAATCATTTTGCATTTTTAAATTATAAATGTATAATATAACATGCTGAACCTATTCAATTGCAGTGTTCATAAAGGGATGTTGCATAATGCCCGTGCTTATGATAAGGATTAATAAGATGTTAATTTTAATACGCCATTACAATAATTCTGACGGAACAGAACAACTAACAAACAATAATACATAGAAAAAAACATGTGAAATATATACTTTAGATTAATTAGATCTCGCCTAGTATACAATACTACAAAGGAAAAAATGGCAACATAAATGGGCTTCATTTAATTATATCCCGAATAAACTGTTACAACTTAGAATATGTATCATTACGGTTGGCGTTAACATATTTCAATTTAATGAACGCTAAAATATGTTTGTTTTTCATTGCAGAAAAAGTCGCCTTTCATGCATATACACAAGAGACAGGACATTTTCCCTCTGGAAAAGTATTAATCTTTACTCGCGTTCTCCTTAACGACGGACAAGGATACGATCCGAGTACTGGTTTCTTTAAAGCCCCTGTTTCTGGTGTCTACCATTTCACAGCTCATATTTGTAACGGTGGTGCCCAGCATATGGTAATAAACATAATGAAGGGGGATGATCAGATTGCAGTCACTACGTCCTTCTCAGCTCCATATTCAGGTTGTAGTTCTGTCAGTGCTGTTACAAACGTTCAGAAATATGAACGTGTATATGTAGTAGCTCGCTGGTCGGGGAGTCACCTGACTTCTGATATATACAGATGGCCGTCGTTTATGGGATATCTGCTGTATAAGAAAGAGTAAAAATCACAATGCGACAAGAAGATCATGTTGTACTGTACATAACTACACTGTGATATTAACAGTGGTGGATGAGGGTTTTTACACTGAAAGGTGATGTCATGCATTTTACAAATATTTGTCAGTTTTAGGCCTATAGAATACCATCAACTTTAAAATGTTCCGTTTTATCAAGAGAATTTTTATAAATGTATAATTAAGGAATTGCTCATAAACATCACTTTTATAAACGCTTAGTTTTCAGTAGACGGCAATGAAGCGGTAGCTATCTAAAATATATCTTATATCAAAAAGCTTTCGTATATTAAAATATTTGTAGATATTTTATGATTTTGCGTATGCAGGCATAATCGGTGCTAATTCAACTTTGTGAGTATAGTATTGACAATTGATAGTTTTACTATATTAATTCTCTCTTTACAACAAAAACGACTTTTTATTAGCCTTAAAGCTTAAAATCTGGGCAAAATCGTGGTAGAAAATGAACGTAACAGTAAAAACCTTCAAAAGTTTAGACGTTAACGTCCGCTTTTGCGTCAGATATATAAGTTATTATTAATGTTTGTCTGTGGAGAATATAGTGGCTCATCTCTGTCATGTAGTTTTGTCGTCTTAACAACAATACTAAAGCACGGCAAAATATGAATGGAAACGAAGCGACAAAAGGCAACAGCAGGACATTTTTATGTTGCCTGTTGCCCTGTTTTGTCAAGTCCTCGTTATAGATTGGCGCAACGTGACGACAGGAGAACACGACAAAATAGGATTCTGATATATTTCAATTAATTCTAATTCCGTTAATACAACCAGACTCGCAATGAATTTTAAAATATTTTTTCGTGTTCGCGTGCTGTCACGTGTTGCCCTTGCCATCAATACAGACCGGTAGCACGATAGAAAGCTATCATGTTGTGGTCGCATGGCGCCTCCACCAGCGCGAAGACATTAAAGAGAGTTATAACACAATAGATAGTTGTCGTCGTATCATCGCCCTACTTTTGTCGTGTCGTGCTGTCATGCTAGCGGTGTGCCAAAATAACAAAATTAATACTTCGTGATGTCATATTATCGTAATGACGTGCGAGCCAACACGACCATACAACGTGACAGAAACGAACCTACCATACGAGTAGCTAGTCTGGATTACCTGCCCCTACTATCGGTACAATTTGCAGTACGACGGGAACCAGACTAACGAGTAGCTTCCGTAATGTTGTTATTCAACTACGCGAACTGATTTTTATACTGACTCAGTTTAATTGCGAAAAACAAAGTAATGTAGATAGAAGTAATTATATAAGTCTTATAATGTTTAATTTTTTATCTTTGATTCTGAAAAAGGTACATCAATGGGGGCCTTTTTGCACACGGGAGGGGGTCAGAGAATGGACTGTTAGAGTTTATATGATTTTGTAGAGAAATTAATTGGAAAAGTTGTCAATAATATTTTTTGAATTTGTTTGTTTTAATAATCGCTTTTGCTATCCCATATACGTATCATTGTTCCTTTTGCAACCCAACACTACATAACGAATACCGCCCAACTCTTGAGACTTTTTAAGAAATTTGAATGCTGAACGTCCCCCTAATTCTGCTGAACATCCCCCTAATTCTGCAATAATATGCAGATAGAAGATAATTTAAACATATATAAATATCATTCCAAGCATCCGCGACTAGTTTCGCTGTTTTTACTGAACTGAAAAAAAGCAATTCCCTACCTAGCATAGCTTTTTTGAGACTGTTGGCCTAAACACAGAATTTCCTTGGCCTTAATCTAACTTTTATATTTCATACGAATAGTTGGCAATTTCATTTTCATTTTTTATTGCTATTCTAGCTTTTTTGAAGCTTTGCATAAATACTAATTCTTGTTATCATTGTCATGCCATGATGCGGAGTTGTTTTAAGACACAGATAGTCTACACATAAAACAAATTTGTAAGTCCTACGTGTGAATGTAGCTTTATTTGTTTCATTTCTGTTTAATTAAGCATTTGTTCCTGTTCATTTTCATATTTTGCTCTCGTATTCGCAATAAACAGTTAATCAGAAAGCAATAAAATATGTACGTTGTCTTGTTACTTTTCCTGGGAAATCAAGCACAATAAGAGTTCAATACGTCTCGTTTAGGTTAATAATAATATGTGTTGGTCAAGCTTCCATTTTAGCACCTGAGCAGATGTGCTCATGATCCTGCTCGTGGTTAGCCTTTAGGATCGTTGGATGTCCGTCGTTAGTTCGTCTGTCCGCCCGTTGTCAAAAAAAGTCTTGAAAGAACATTCCTTTGTTAAGCTCCCGGTCAATTTTAAACAAACATGAAATAAATGTTTGTTTTTGAATTTGTTTTGGTCCTTTTGCAGATTCCTTCAAATCTAGGTCATGCGTACAAAATCCTCCTTTAAAACAGTGTGGTAAGGGAGTGAGCGGATTTTCTTTAATAAGCTTCTTGCTAGAAATTGCTGGCTTGTTTAAAGAAATGTTCACTGTGTGTACTGTTGCCAAATTTCTTCAAATCACACTGCTGCGTAAAAAAAAGAAGAAAGAAAAAAAACACATGGCAACCAGTGATCAAGGAGCAGGGAAGGTTTTCTTTATATAGATAGTGTGTAAATTTACTTCGAGCCCTTTCTTATCAGAAATGGTTGGACCGATTTCAAAAAATTTACAAGGAATATTTCTAGGGTGGCGTGTTACCGAATTCCTTCAGACTTTGCCGCAACGTTAAGAAAATAGCTGCCATGGGCAAAGTAGGTTATAGCGGATGTTTGAAGAACTTCATGACATACATTGCTGAGCAGTTTTTGTAAACAATTTTACAGAAATATTCCTCGGATGACCCTTTACCAAATAGCTTCAGACTATCCCGCTAAGTTAAGAAATATGGCCGGTTGGGGCGAAGCGGAAACTGCATACATGTCTATAGTGGAAATTTGATAACTTTATCAGCTGATTTCAAAATAATTTTACAAAAACAATTCTTGGTTGTCTCCACACAAATCATTAAACTTTTTCAAAACCATGGCCACTAGGACTGGCACAGGTTTTCTTCCGTAAGGTGTAGCATAAATTTCTACGGTGTTCCGTTTGTACCATCGATAGTTGTATACCTGAACCCCATACCTCGAAAGTCGGAACTACGATGATGAAAGTTGAAACCACATGGGTGAAAGTCGAAATCACAATGGCGAAAACACGAAACTACGATAGTGAATGTCAAAATCACGAAACTACGATGATGAAAGTTGAAACCACATGGGATGAAAGTCGAAATCACGATGGCGAAAACACGAAACTACAATGGTGAATATCCAAATCACGAAACCACCATGATGAAAACGCGATATCATTTCGCGTTTTCTCCATCATGGTTTCCTGTTTTCATCGGCGTGATTTCGACTTTCGACTTTCACCATCGTTGTTTCGACTTTCATCATCGTACTTTCGACTTTCTTGAACCACATAGCTCAAAAGTCGAAATCATGAAACTAAGATGATGAAAGTTGGCTAATGAAACGATTCAGTTACCAACCAGAAACGGTTTTGCAGTCACAACCTTGACATTTGACCTACAGACTTCAAAACCAATATGGGTCATCTGCTGGTCACATTTTCAGAATTTCCTAACAATTCCTTCAGTCTGAAAAATCTAACAAAATTCCAATGTTTTACGCCAGTATCTTTGTTTATGAACAATCTGTGAAAATTTTGATAATTTTGTTTAACAAATGTATCTTTTCGGATCATCTGTGTGAAAATATTTCAGTGTTCTACGTTCTATTAGCCGTTAAACATGTATGGGTGAAAGAAAAAAATAAGACTGTTGAAAACGGCAGGCGATATTTGCAATAGGCAGTGGTTGAATTCGTATGTTGGCTATTGAGAAAACAGGCGTATGCAAGTTTTAAAATCTGTCTTGTTGTCATTTTGACTTTGACACAGCATTCCATTAACGGGAACATTCATGCAAAGAAACAGAAAAACATTTTATGAATTATAGAACGGACATGATAAAAAAGACCATTAACCATTTACCTTTGACCTCCGATTGTGACCTTGACCCTTTGAGCCAGTTGGTTTGGTGTTGTGTTTAATTAAACAACAAAACTGGGCTTACTTCAAAAATCCGGTTCGATTGCAGTTTAGGGTTCAATAAATGTGTTTAGGTGATGTGCATATCATATGTCACCTCATTCAGGTCATTCATTTGTGCCAAGTAATATTAATATCCCTTCATGAACGGCGGAGGTATGAATCACACAGGGAAAAGAAAACCTACCGACCTTTGATTTCAAAGTGTGACATTAACCTTTGAACTAGAGGCATGGGTATTACGCACAAGACAGGTTATCTCATTATGAGGAACATTTTAATTTTAATATCCCTTGATGGATGACAAAAAGACCGGACAGGAAAACAGCCCTACCTAACTTTGATCTCTAAAGAGTGACCTGGACGTATGATGTACGGATCGGAATATTGCGATACGCAGGGCACTTTGATTCAATATCGGGACGTAAAATATCACTAAATAGAAGGGTATCAGAAAAAAAAATCGGTTTTGTGATATGACTAAATTTATTCTAAGATATCATCAAATTAATTGTAGATACATTAAATTCAATTTGAAAATACCATTGTATGATTCATGAATCCCCAAAAAATTAAGAATATTTCAAGAGACATCGTGTTTTCATGATAGCTGTGCAAAATACTTGCATGGACCTAGCTAAGCACATGTTAAAATCTCGTTGTATCTTAATACAAATAAAAATAAGTAAATTATAATTTCTTCAACTCAGCGCTGAACAAATATAGTTTGGCTTTAATATCAGTTAAAATGTACACTAATACAACATCAAATCTATAATTTAGAATAATAATTTAGGTAATGTTTTTATCTAAAAATTATGGAGATTATATGCCTCGTCTGGGGATTGAATTCATTAGGGCATACCCCGTGATCCATAGATCTGTGCTTTCCTCTCTGAGCTAAGAGGATGGGCTAAATTCTTTGTTGGACTTGTCACACATTTTTCTTTTAGCTTTTAGCATAAAGATACAACAGTAATTGAGCCGTGCCATGAGAAAACCAACATATAGGGTTTGCGACCAGCATGGATCCAGACCAGCCTACGCATCCGCGCAGTTTGGTCAGGATCCATGCTGTTCGCTAACAGTTTCTCCAATTCCAATAGGCTTTAAAAGCGAACAGCATGGATCCTGACCAGACTGCGCGGATGCGCAGGCTGGTCTGGATCCATGCTGGTCGCAAACCCACTATATTGGTTTTCTCATGGCACGGCTCAATTATTAGGTAATGTCCTCGTCAACAAAAATATGACTCAAAGAAGAAAGATTTAGGTTTTGAACATAAAGGTTAAGCGGACTCACAAATACTATTTCTGCAACATAAACAGTAGAATTTTCGAAATTGTAAAGTTATAGAGATAAACAGAATTAATTTTGTATTTATTACAAATCACATGCTTAAGTTATATTCTACGGTTAGCTTGGCACTGATTTCAAAACTTAGAATGAGGTTCGGTACTAGCAAATCTTCCTACGCAGTTTCCTGAATACGCTTCAGATTCCGCCGTGTTTGAAAGCTGAGCGGCATGGTCGCCCTACAAAGACCGGCTGAAACAAAAGCACTAACAGACTGACTTAGTTAATTAGGACATTACTACTTACACTATGAGTAGAGTAAAGTAGTATCATCTCATAAAACAGGAGCTGTCTGTTGACAGCGCGCTGGACTATTCGAAGAATTGATGGAAGAATGAAGTCAAAATATTACCAGAGATTTTCAGACAAAACAAGAAAAATAGATAAGACAAACAATATACCTGTATTTGTGGATCTGGATAAGTCTTGCACTATATGGCAATGTGTGACCATTATGGTAAGCAAATTAAAGTTTCAAAGCCATATATCAAACAGTTTAGAAAATATAGTTTTCAGAACGTAATAACATAATAATACTGCCGAACATAATTAACTTTTTATGCTCATAAGAATTACATAAATTCACAACTTCAGAAAGTCGATAGAAACAAATCTGTGTTTCCTTCTTGGCGTCATAATGTATACTGTATATTATAATAATGTATACAATGTCTTTCAACTGAAATAGGGCTACGTTACCAGAAATATCTTCAATTTTGTCAAATCGAATGTGAAAGTAAATTACTTTTTGCAGTGTTATCGGGTTAAGGCACCGAAACGTCATACTAAAAGACTTAGGATTGATTCACGGATGTGCAGACTGATCTTCACTGGTCGCAAAGGCAGAATAGACTAAGGTTTAGTATTAGTATCGATTTTTGATGGTATGGAAGTGTTTTATTTATTATCAAGTAACAAGTGACTATCAAAGAGGCTGAAAAACACACAGACATACACACCATCTCCCTGAAAAAAAAAAACGGGGACTACAAAAAGAAAAACGATAAATTTATAATTGTATTGTCCTTTATATGATTTACCGTCAGATATTTCTTCTACCACTTCACTAAATGAGATCTAAGATTGAGCAACATATATTATCCCAACAAGTTTAATCACAAACAAGAGGGCCATGATGGCCCTATATCGCTCACCTGTTATCATTGCACTTGAGGACAAGAAGGTCCTCAGAAAAAATATCTAAGTCCAAAGGACAGGAACAACAAAGGGAGAAATTTAACCAAAAAGAAAAAAAAAAACATTCTTACAAGGTACAGGTATGTCAAAATACGCCTAAAAATTGGAGGTACCATCCATGTTGTACCACAGAAAAGTGGTCTCGGGTTTTCCCTACGACCAATAATAAAAAAGTTACTAAAAATAAGCTATTTATAGTAACGTAAAAGGGAAGTAATTAAAAAAAATAATTATTGTAAGTGAACAAAAGAAGGATCTGCCAAATAAATCTGTTAACATAAATGAAATTTCAGATCAGTATCTTCATTAGTTACGGAGATATACCCATTTTAATTTGAAATAAAGGGAGGTAATTTGACATAAAATTAGTCCATAGTTACCTACCCTGATTGACTGAGTCCAACTAATGACAATAATGAAATTTCAAATAAGTCCTATAAGTACTTATTAATATAAATCCATTTTGATTACAATCAGGGGAGGTAATCAGATATAAAATAACTCTGGAACCTACGATTGGATCTGATTTGTCATGGAATCCAAGATTTATTGTTGTTGAAGATATTTTGGAAGTTTGTATCAAACAAGAGGGCCATGATGGCCCTGTGTCGCTCACCTGAGTACCATTGCTCTAAATGATATGATCATTTCAAACCAATCTCATTAGAAGCTGCTAAGGTGTATTCATTTAGAGAAATAATAAAAGAGGTAATTTGTCATAAATTCAGTCAATATGTATCTTCACTGATTGTCCAAGTCCATCTGTTGACATAAATGAAATTTCAGATCAGTATCTTCATTAGTTACAGAGATATACCCATTTTAAATTGAAATAAAGGGAGGTAATTTGACATAAAATGACAATAATGAAATTTCAAATAAGTCCTATATTTACTGATATAAATCCATTAAAAATGATTTTGATTACAATCAGGGGAGGTAATAAGATAGAAAATAACTCTGGAACCTACGATTGGATCTGACAGGTTCATCATGGAATCCAAGATTTATTGTTGTTGAAGATATTTTGGAAGTTTGTATCAAATCAAACCATAAATGAAGTCTCTATATGGCTGCAAAAGCCAAAATAGTCAATTTTGGACCTTTAAGGGGTCATAACTCTGGAACCCATGATGCAATCTGGCCAGTTCAAGAAAGAACAAAGATCTTGTGGTGATACAAGTTGTGTGCAAGTTTGGTTAAAATAAAATCATAAATAAAGCTGCTATTGTGCAGACAAGGTCAAAATAGCTAATTTTGGCCCTTTCAGGGGCCATAACTTTGGAACCCATTACGGGATCTGGCCGGTTCAAGAAGGAACCAAGATCTTATGGTGACCAAGTTGTGTGCAAGTTGATTAAAATTTAAATCATAAATGAAGCTGCTATGTGCAGACAAGTCAAAATAGCTAAAATTTTGGCCCTTTCAGGGGGCCCTAACTCTGGAGCCCATAATGGAATCTGGGCCCTTCAAGAAAGAACCAAATCTTAATGGTGATACAGTTGTGTGCAAGTTTGGTTAAAATAAAATCATAAATGAAGCTGCTATTGTGCAACAAGGTCAAAATAGCTAATTCTGGCCCTTTCAGGGCCATAACTCCTGGAACCCATGATGGAATCTGGCCAGTTCAAAAAAGGAATCAAGATCTTATGGTGATACAATTGTGTGCAAGTTTGGTAAAAATCAAAAACATAAAAAAAGCTGCTATTGTGCAAACAGGTCAAAATAGCTAATTTTTGGCCCTTTCAGGGGCCATAACTGGGAACCCAAATGGGATCTGGCCAGTTTTAAGAAAGGAACCGAGATCTTATGGTGATACAAGTTGTGTGCAAGTTTGGTTAAAATAAAATCATAAAAGAAACCACTATCGTGCAGACAAGAATTGTTTACGGACGCACGGACGCACAGACGACAGACGAAGGGTGATTCACAAAAGCTCACCTTGTCACTATGTGACAGGTGAGCTAATAAAACCATAATAAAATCTCTATATGCTGCAAAAGCCAAAATAGACAATTTTGGACCTTTAAGGGCCATAACTCTGGAACCCATGATGGAATCTGGCCAGTTCAAAAAGGAAAACAAGATCTTGTGGTGATACAAGTTGTGTGGGAAGTTTGGTTAAAATCAAATCATAAATGAAGCTGCTATTGTGCAGACAAGGTCAAAATAGCTAATTTTGGCCCTTTCAGGGGCCATAACTTTGGAACCCATACGGATCTGGCCGGTTCAAGAAAGGAACCAGATCTTATGGTGACACAAGTTGTGTGCAAGTTTGATTAAATTCAAATCATAAATGAAGCTGCTATTGTGCAGACAAGGTCAAAATAGCTCATTCTGGCCCTTTTAGGGGCCATCACTATGGAACCCATAATGGAATCTGGCCAGTTCAAGAAAGGAACCAAGATCTTATGGTAATACAAGTTGTGTGCAAGTTTGGTTAAAATAAAATCATAAATGAAGCTGCTATTGTGCAGACAAGGTCAAAATAGCTAATTCTGGCCCTTTCAGGGGCCATAACTCTGGAACCCATAATGGAATCTGGCCAGTTCAAGAAAGGAACCAAGATCTTATGGTGATACAAGTTGTGTGCCAGTTTGGTAAAAATCAAATCCTAAATAAAGCTGCTATTGTGCAGACAAGGTCAAAATAGCTAATTTGGCCCTTTCAGGGGTCATAACTGTGGAACCCATAATGGGATCTGGCCAGTTCAAGAAAGGAACCGAGATCTTATGGTGATACAAGTTGTGTGCAAGTTTGGTTAAAATAAAATCATAAATGAAACCACTATCGTGCAGACAAGAAATTGTTGACGCAGGACTGACGACGAACGACGGACGAAGGATGATCACAAAAGTTCACCTTATCACTATGTGACAGGTGAGCTAAAAAGTCTCCATCTCATTCCTAGAGTAACCGTGTATTTCTCCTAAACGCTTCCTTCATGCTAGGTACCATTTCATTTACATTTATTTCGCCTTTTACCATTAAAATAAACGGTTTCTTCATAAAAAGTGCAAGATCAAATTCCATTCGACAAAATTTACTGTTACAGAAATTATGTGACAAAAGTAAGAATACAACTAGTGATTGTTGAGTTTGAACCATTTCATCATTAACTGGGCCTAAATGAAAATGTCTGTCAGCAAGACAAATTACTTCTCGTTCTGTTTGTAATTTTTCTCGTAAGTGAATCTTAAGTTGGTTATATACATAGTTGTTCATGAAATCAGTGTCTTCACTACTGTATGATAGAAATACTACAAATCTAGTATTCAGTTGATTGTGTCGAATAAGTTCAATCTTCTATTCAGTGTTCTTTCTTCTTATACTCTGTCGCCGATATCTCAGCCATATGCAAATAGAAAAATACATGAAAGCGGTGGCTGCCATGGGTATCATTGTTGACAAAGAAGTACTTTTCGCATCCGCTTCGGCTTATCACACACTTCTTGTAATTGCTCTACAGCAGTATGATCAGCATGAACATTAATGCCTTCATGATTTTTGCAGAATATGTTAGTTCCATTACGATCAATGAGAGGCGTTGAAGCTAGCCATTTTGTGAAAGATAAGTTATAACATTCTGAGCAAAAGAATGTGTTGCCATTTATCTTCAGAACTTTTTCTTTGCAATTACTTCCGCACATTTAATGACTGTAAGTTTGTCAAGGACATGTGATCAAGAGTTGAAATTTTATTGTTTTCTAAGTTGAGGATTTTGAGATTTCGTAAATGTCTGAGATTGTATGTGATTTTTGGTAAGGAGTTATCGGATAGGTCAATATTTTCTAAGTTAATATTTTCATTAAACATTTCTGTTGGAATCTCAGTCAGTTTATTAAACGATAGTTGTACGATCTGGAGACTCAGGGAAATAAGACAAAAGCTGTCCAAATAAAGAATAGTTCCTGATGACCATTTCGAATAAATTGTTGTTCGAGAGGTTGATCTGTCGAAGTCTGGTACAGCAAGGACACATTTCCGGTCTTATGAATTCAATTAAGTTCGAAGATAAATCCAGTTTTTCAAGCTTTGGGTCAGTGCATTGGGATGCAACATCAAGGAACTGTAAGCGACTGTTTCTGACAATGAGCTCTATCATTGGGCTTTGTCTTGAAAAGTACTGTAATACATTTACCGAGAGATGTTTTAGTTTAACCGTACTAAAATGTCAGTAAATGCCAGAAATATTAACTCTTTCTGCTCTTGACACAAATGCATCTACCTCCATAGGAACTGTAACAGTAGCTTTCTGTAATATGAGGGCATGTTTGACAAAATTGTGTAATCATCGGTAAAACTATGTTACTTGCATCAAAAAGAATTAAGTCTTTCATCATTTGAATGTTATGTTCTTTCACGAACTCATCAAACATTAATGAATATGTGTCAGCAGATTTGATGTATTTAAAATGCTGTTGGCATCGTTTTCTTTCTTGACCCAAGCGCATATTGTAGAAAGTTGAAAAAGATTTATTCAGTTTTGCTGATATATTTAACAACAAAATACATGGAATAAAGTTAAGCTCGTCTGTACTTATGGATAAACTCTAGATGTTTATGCATTAATGTTGTAAAGATCTTACCACATTCAGACTTCTTGACTTCAGAGCATGTATTTGTTAAAATCGTATCTTTTATAGAAAATGTTTGAAGGTTCGTCAAAACTTTTGTACTCGCTATTGCATTAATAAGACTTTCTATCTGTAGAAGTTTACATCCAAATAAACTGAAAACTTTAAGATTATCAAGTCCAACAAATGAATTCCTGTATAAAACTCTAAAATTATCATCAGACAAATGAAGTTCCTCTAATTTTTTAAGGGTTCTCCTTGCATAGTTGCCAATACCTGCCAAATGCTCAAGTTGCAAGAATTTTAAAATTGAGCCGTGTCATGAGAAAACCAACATAGTGGGTTTGCGACCAGCATGGATCCAGACCAGCCTGCGCATCTGCGCAGTCTGGTCAGGATCCATGCTGTTCGCTAACGGTTTCTCTAATTGCAGTAGGCTTTAAAAGCGAACAGCATGGATCCTGACCAGACTGCGCAGATGCGCAGGCTGGTCTGGATCCATGCTGGTTGCAAACCCACTATGTTGGTTTTCTCATGACGCAGCTCAAATAATAATAGCTCTTTCCTATAACGTATCCAGATCCAAGCACAATATGTTTAAGCTTTTCATTTGTTATATAAAGATGTGTTGTTTGTAGCGGTATTATTTGTGGTATACAAAAACAATATAGAGATCTGTCCAATTCATCACATTGTGCATGATAACAAGAGCTCGTCGAACACGAAATGCCCCCCTTGATGCACTTAGTAATTACACAAGGAACAGAAATTATATGCTCACTGTAAACAAAAGTTCTACCATTCTGGTGTAATCTGACCTTGACCTTTAACCTATTAACCTAACAAAAGATTACATAGTGATCTTGGTGCCATCCACTGAGCCATTTTTGAATGTTCCAAATTTCAAGACTAGCTCAAGGTCAAAATCAAGGTCAAATTTAATTTTGGTACAAAACAATGTGTATGTGGTTCAAATTTCGAGGGTTCAACGCAATAAGGGCGTATCTACATATAATAACTATATGTAGATACGCCCTTATTGCGTTGAACCCTCGATTTGAAAGCTATCGCTTGAAAAATGTGAAAGTAGGTCACTAAATCAATATCAGGGTCAAAGTTAATTTCGGTAGACAGAACTATGCATGTGCTTTAAATCTGGAGGCTCTAGCTTGAGAAATGTGAAAGTAGGTAGTAGGTAAAAATCAATGTCAAATTTCTATTCAGAACACAAAAAAATGCAGGCAGTCCAAATCTGAAACCTGTACCTTCAGAAATGTGGAAGTAGGTCACTAGGTCAATCTCAAGATCAAAGTTCATTTCGGTACACAAAACTATGTATGTGGTTCAAATTTGATGGCTGCAGCTTAAGAAATGTGAAAGTAGGTCACTAGGTCAAAATCAAGGTCAAATTTCATTTTGGAACACAAAACTATGCATGTGGTCCTGTACCTTCAAAAATGTGAAAGTAGGTCACTAGGTCAATAACAAGGTCAAAGTTTGTTTCAGTACACAAACCTATGCATGTGGTCCAAATTTGAAGGCTGTAGCTACAGAAATGTAAAAGTAGGTCACTAGGTCAAGATCAAGGTCAACTCACGTCAAGGTTCATCTTGCCACTCAAAACTATACATGTGGCCCAAATTTGAATGATGTAAGTTATGGACATGAAGATTCTAAGTTTTTCCCTATATAGGTCTATATGAACCATGTGACCCCTGGGGCGGGGCCATATTTTACCCTAGAGGGATACTTTGAACAAACTTGGTAGAGAACCACTAGATGATGCTACATTACAAAATATCAAAGCCATAGTCTTTGTGGTTTGGACAAGAAGATTTTCAAAGTTTTTCCCTATAAAAGTCTATGTAAACCATGTGGGCGGAGCCATTTTTGACCCTAGGGGAATAATTTGAACAATCTTAGTAGAGGACCACTAGATGATGTCATATACAAAATATCAAAGCCCTAGGCCCTGTGGTTTTGGACAAGAGCTTTTTTCAAAAAAATTTTCCTATATAAGTCTATATAAACCTTGTGACCCCCGGGGTGGGGCCATATTTGACCCCAGGGAAATAATCTGAACAATCTTGGTAGAAGACCACTAGATTTTGCTACACAACAAATAGCAAAGCTCTACGCCCTACGGTTTTGGACAAGAAGATCAGAAACTGTTTAACTGTTCCTGGCCAATGTGACCTTGACCTTTGACCTAATGACCTCAAAATCAATAGGGGTCATCTGCTGATCATGGCGAACCTAACTATCATTTTTCCTGACACAAGGCCCAAGCGTTCTTGAGTTATTGCCCAGAAACCATTTTCTGTTCCCGGTCACTGTGACCTTGACCAGACTGGTGATGACTAACCTCCCTATCAACTTTCGTGACCGTAGGCCTACGCATTCTTGAGTTATCATCCGGAAACCGTTTAACTGTTCAGGGTCACTGTGACCTTGACCTTTAACATATTGACCTCAAAATCAATAGGGGTCATCTGCTGGTCATGACCAACCTCCCTATTAACTTTCATGATCCTAGGCCAAATCATCTGGAAACCGTTTTACTATTCAGGGTCATTGTGACCTTGACCTTTGACATACAGGCCACAATTTCACGAAAACTCTTAAGTAATTACTTAGTTAAGTCTGTTATTTTAAAATCATATTATTGCTTAAGCTATTGTTATTTAATGTTGATTTTTTCTTTACCAACGTATTTATAGCTAAATTAAACTACGGTTAGTAGTATTTGTCTGCAGTATTTATTTCAGTCACACAAATATGATATTTCTATTTAAGCACGATATAACGAACTTAAGTATTTGCTTAAGTATATTTCTTATTTTTATACTTCATTTTCTGTAAAATTCAGAACTGTTGTGCTTTGATCTATGAAATAGTCATGTACGGGTCTGATATAGATGAAAAAGTCAACACTGAAGACGCATAAAAGGGCAAAAACAAGCATTTGAAATAACAGACTTAGCTAAGCAATTACTTAAGTTTTTTCGTGAAATTAGGGCCAGATTTCAAAATCAATAGGGGTCATCTGCTGGTGATGACATACCTCCCTATCAACTTTCATGATCCTAGGCCCAAGCGTTCTTGAGTTATCAGACGGAAACGGATTTGTCTACATTCCGACCGACAGCTGCAAAACAATATACCCCTCCTTCTTCGAATGGGGGCATAATAAAGATTAGACTCATAGCCGTATTCATAAAATTCATCACCATCGAGATCATAGTCAATATTATCAATTAAAGGGTCATATAATAACCATACAGCTTCCAAGATGTTCAACCTATCATTTGTGAGATCAACTGAAGCTATTCCAATAACTTCAAAAGCTAACAATTTGAAATAATAAGCCAAAACTAGCATTTTGAATGCAAATAAGAATCATAGTTGACCTACAAATGTGTTCCGTGTTATTCTTATTATGCCCCCCTTCGAAGAAGGAGGGGTATATTGTTTTGCAGATGTCGGTCGGTAGGTCGGTCGGTCGGTCGGAATGTAGACCAATCTGTTTCCGGATGATAACTCAAGAACGCTTGGGCCTAGGATCATGAAAGTTGATAGGGAGGTTGGTCATCACCAGCAGATGACCCCTATTGATTTTGAGGTCTGTAAGTCAAAGGTCAAGGTCACAGTGACCCTGAATAGTAAAAAGGTTTCCGGATGATAACTCAAGAACACTTGGGCCTAGGATCATGAAAGTTGATAGGGAGGTTGGTAATGACCAGCAGATGACCCCTATGATTTTGAGGTCAGTAGGTTAAAGGTCAAGGTCACACTGACCCTGAACAGTAAAACGGTTTCCGGATGATAACTCAAGAACGCTTAGGCCTAGGGTCACGAAAATTGATAGGGAGGTTGGTCATGACCAGCAGATGACCCCTATTGATTTTGAGGTCAGTACGTCAAAGGTCAAGGTCACATTGGCCAGGAACAGTTTAAAACGGTTTCTGATCTTCTTGTCCAAAACCATAGGGCCTAGGGCTTTGATATTTGGTATGTAGCAAAATCTAGTGGTCCTCTACCAAGATTGTTCAGATTATTTCCCTGGGGTCAAATATGGCGCCACCCCTGGGGTCACATGGTTTATATAGACTTATATAGGAAAAAACTTTGAAAAACCTCTTGTCCAAAACCACAGAGCCTAGGGCTTTGATATTTTGTATATGACAACATCTAGTGGTCCTCTACTAAGATTGTTCAAATTATTCCCCTAGGGTCAAATATGGATCCGCCCTGGGGGTCACATGGTTTACATAGACTTTTATAGGGAAAAACTTTGAAAATCTTCTTGTCCAAACCACAAAGACTACGGCTTTGATATTTTGTAATGTAGCATCATCTAGTGGTTCTCTACCAAGTTTGTTCAAATTATCTCTCTAGGGTCAAACATGGCACTGCCCCAGGGGTCATATGGTTCATATAGACTTATATAGGGAAAAACTTGGAACCTTCATGTCCATAACTTACATCATTCAAATTTGGACCACATGTATAGTTTTGAGTGGCAAGATGAACCTTGACATGAGTTGACCTTGATCTTGACCTAGTGACCTACTGTCACATTTCTGTAGCTACAGCCTTCAAATTTGGACCACATGCATAGGTTTGTGTACCAAAACAAACTTTGACCTTGTTATTGACCTAGTGACCTACTTTCACATTTTTGAAGGTAAGGCTTCAAATTTGGACCATATGCATAGTTTTTTGTTCCAAAATATAATTTGACCTTGCTTTTGACCTAGTGACCTACTTTCACATTTCTCAAGCTACAGCCTTCAAATTTGAACCACAAGCATAGTTTTGTGTACCGAAATGAACTTTGATCTTGAGACTGACATAGTGACCTACTTTCACATTTCTGAAGCTACAGGCTTCAAATTTGGACCGCTTGCATATTTTTGTGTTCTGAATAGAAATTTGACATTGATTTTTAACTATTACCTACTTTCACATTTTTCAAGCTACAGCCTTCAAATTTGAAGCACATGCATAGTTCTGTCTACCGAAATGAACTTTGACCTTGAAATTGATCTAGTGACCTGCTTTTACATTTCTCAAGCCACAGCTTTCAAATTTGGACCACATACACATTGTTTTGTACCGAAATGAAATTTGACATTGATTTTGACCTTGAGCTAGTCTTGAAATTTGGAACATTCAAACATGGCTCAGTGGATGGCGCCAAGATCACTCTGTAATCTCTTGTTAGGTTAATAGGTTAAAGGTCAAGGTCAGATTAAACCAGAATGGTAGAACTTTTGTTTCTATATACTGTAAAATCATTTAATTTCGTGGGCATGAAATTTCGTGGTTTTGGTCGAAACGGCAATCTCGTGGGGATATGAATTCGTGGATTTAAACTTTTGAACATAAAATGAATTGGAATTTTACGTGTTCGTTGGGATTAAATTTCGTGGATTGACCCAACCACGAAATCCACGAAAATTAGTCCTCCACGAATATTAATGATTTCACAGTATTCATATAATTTCTGTTCCTTGTGCAATTACTGAATGCATCAAGGGGGGCATTTCGTGTTCGACGAGCTCTTGTTTACATATTGCTTTCTGCCCAGCTATTATTATTTTACAAATTTGTCATCGTATGTAACAAATGGTACTTGATGGGCATGTATATTGAAAGACAATTGTCTAAATTCAGACCACACCACTTTGGCTTGTGTACATTGTACCAAAACTTCAAAAGCTTTTAAAACATTGTTAATTTCGATCAAATACGAGTACTTAAAATTAAGAAGATTAAGGAGGCTGAATTGAATTGAACGAAATTCTATGGTTCTAGAATGTTGTTGAAATCGATCACATGCATGTCACTGAGGAAGCTTTTTACCTTTTGCCTGCTGGCGGTAAGTTTATTTATTTATTTTGTTGGGTTTAATGTCGCACCGACACAATTCTAGGTCATATGGCCACTTTCCAGCTTTTTAATGGTGGAGGAAGACCCCAGGTGCCCCTCCGTGCACTATTTCATCACGAGCGGGCACCTGGGTAGAACCACCGACCTTCCGTAAGCCAGCTGGATGGCTTCCTCACGTGAAGAATTCTACGCCCCAAATGAGGTTTCGAACCCACATCGATGAGGGGCAAATGGTTTGAAGTCAACGACTCTAACCACTCGGCCACGGAGGCCCCGCTGGCGGTAAGAGATTCTGCCTTTGCGACTAGTACAGACCAAGATCAGCATGCACATCTGTTCAGGCTGATCTTGGTCTGCACTGGTCGCTATTCAGTAAGTAAACTTTCGGTGAATACCTCTTGGAATAATAAATGGTACTGCCCAAATTGAAAGCTGGAACAGTCCATTTTAGAAAATTAGCAGGCTAAAGGTTTACATAGGAAGAAAGAAAGAACACAAGTAAATGCCTTGTTCAGTATTTCGTCTTTCAACATTTATTATGTTTTTCTTACATATGAATTCACTGTGACCTAGCTTACAATGAACATGTGAATGAGACAAAAATCATTAAGGAAATACTATAACATGATTAGAACAATACAGTTCAATGACATAAAACTATAAGCATTAAAATCATCTGATAAACATACTATTAAGGATTTACTGACATACAATTTTAAAGACATTTCTTTAGTTATTTTATTTCTTAAGTTCAAATAATCTGCACCTGAGAGCTCCTTTTTTTCAGTCTCATACTGGTTAAATTAGCCACCTTGCTCGGCTGTGGGAGGTCAGTGGTTCTACACAGATACCCGCTTTATGCCTAAAATGAAAAATGATGCATGCATGTCCATAGCTACCATCCAAGCTAAAAAGTTGCTATACAGTAGGACCTACATTGTGTGACATGAAATTCGATACTGTAAAATCATTTAATTTTGAAGGCATATAATTTCGTGGTTTGGTCAAAACGGGAATTTCGTGGGGATGTGAATTCGTGGATTTTCAACCTTTGAACATACAAGAGCTGTCTGTAAGACAGCGCGCTCGATTTTTCTCAGTGCTTGACTCTGAATTAGAGCTTTGCCAGTAAAAAAAAATCCAAGTTAAAAAGGGACATAATTCTGCCAAAATTCAAATCAGAGTTATGGGAACTGTGTCTCCTGGTGTAGACTTTGATAGAGAATAACTATTTTGAGTTTCAAGTCAAAAGCTTTAATAGTAACAGAGATATTTGACTTTATCAAATTTTTCTTTTAAAAATTCTAAGTTAAAAAGGGGCATAATTCTGTCAAATTTCAAATCAGAGTTATGGGAATTGTGTCTCCTGGTGTAGACTTTGATAGTAAATAACTAGTTTGAGTTTCAAGTCAAAAGCTTTAATAGTATCAGAGATATTTGACTTTATCAAAAATTTTAACAAAAAATTCTAAGTTAAAAAGGGGCATAATTCTGTCAAAATTCAAATCAGAGTTATGGGGATTGTTTCTCCTAGTGTAGACTTTGATGGTAAATAAGTATTTTAAGTTTCAAGTCAAAAGCTTTGATAGTATCAGAGATATTTGACTTTACCAAATATTTAAACAAAAAATTCTAAGTTAGAAAGGGGCATAATTCTGTCAAAATTCATCAAAGTTGTTGGGATTGTTTCTCCTGGTGTAGATTTTGATGGTAAATAAGTATTTTAAGTATCAAGTCAATAGCTTTGACAGTAACAGAGATATTTGACTTTGTCAAAAACTTTAACCAAAAATTCTAAGTTAAAAAGGGGCATAATTCTGTCAAAATTCAAATCAGAGTTATGGGGATTGTTTCTCCTGGTGTAGACTTTGATAGTAAATAACTATTTTAAGTTTCAAGTCAATAGCTTTGATAGTAACAGAGATATTTGACTTTATCAAAAACTTTAACCAACAGCGATGCCGGGGCGAGTGCAATAGCTCTACATTTCTTCGAAAAGTCGAGCTAAAAATGAATGGGAATTTTACTTGTTCACTGGCATAAGATTGACTTCATGACCCTCTTGTTTACTTTGTTGTTGGTTTGGGATTATAACTGCACCTCATTTTGTATCTTTTATCTTTGGCTTGCTTGTTTAAATCCTGTATTGTACATTTTGTATTAATGATATTCTATGCTTGGTAATGTTTGTTTAATGTTGTGTTATACTGTATAATTATATTATGTTGAGGCCCACATGGTAGATGGGGAAACCCAATGTGTAGCCTCTGGAAATAAAGTTGTTACTTAACCATGAAATCCATGAAAATTAGTCCCCCGCAAATATTAATGATTTCACAGTAAACTACTGTCTAATCAGTCTTATCCAAAACACATTTTTCCTTCATTTCTCTTAAAATGCAAGACAATACAACTCATAATATAATAACTGTAAAAAACTCTGAGGGTTGTAACAGAAACTCTTTCAATTGTTAAAGAACCTTTATCAATCTTGAGTGTGTGTTTGGCTAAAATTGCCTTTTTTCACATTTTTTCAGTCACATAAATGATGAGGTCTAGTAGTAGCAGGGAGTGCATTGTCCAACTTTAGTTTATACTAATTTGTTTTAGCTCGATTGTGATAACTTTAAGCTTATTGGAACCACTCTCCAGTCTGTTTCCTGGAAAAACTAGTACTGGGGTCATATGATAGGTCATGGTCGTGATGCCAGTGGGGCTCAAACCCATGACCTCTGGATTGAGCGGCAGACACCTTATCCACTAGACCACCGCTCCCCTGTCCAACTTGATAGTGCTGCATTATGCTGTAGACACACAAATTGATACCCTTCTCAGTCACATTATACTGAGACCGGGCTGACCATTGCTAATACTATCCTTGTAATGCCGGGCAGCAAAAACTACTGGTACCATTTTTCAAGTCTTTGCTACGACATGGTCCGGGAGCAAACCCACAAACTCCCTCACTCAAAGTGGGTGCTCTACCACTAGGCTACCAAGGGAGTTTATCAATTTTAAATTTATTGGCAAAAAATATCTTGATGTTGTCAAACTTCCACCATTTTGGACACAAAAAGTCTGACTTTATTTGTTTGTGGATTGCAATAGTAAAATGTTCCAGGCATCTTAGATGGCTTACAAATATTCCACTGTAAAAAATAAATATTATTCAAGACAGAATCTTTACAATATTTTACAGTATCAAACTATCTTTAAAAATTAAAATGTTTCTACTATCACCCCTGATGATCTTTTAAATGATGTATAATATCTATCCAAACTGTGCAAAACAAAGCCAAACTTCACATAAAAACTTGTGATAATATTTCAAGAAGTCCTTTTAAACAGCTTTTTCTATCTTGATTTACAAAAGCTGGACTTAACATTTTTAAATTTTCATTTCATGCACAAAAACCATTTTTTTTTACATAAAATTTTAACATTAACCAAAGCTTCACATATTTGATTTATATCTTCATTTTTTCTCTGTAGATCTTAAACCCTTAGCCTGCTGGCAGCAAGTGATTCTGTCTTTGTGACCAGTGCAGATAAAGATCAGCCTGCACATCTGTGCAGGCTGATCTTGTTCTGCACTGTTCGCTATTCAGTAAATTTTCAGTGCACACCCCTCGCATAAAAATAGTACTGGCAAAATTAAATGATAGACCAGTCCATTTTAGAAATTTAGCAAGCTAAAGGTTTACAACAGAAGAAGGAAAGAAGACAAGTATATTTTGTCTTTCAACATTAAATTTTTATTATGTTTTTCTTACATATGAATTCACTGTGACCTAGCTAACAATGAATGCCAAAATTGCATGATGCACCAGGCCATTTCAGAAATTATGCAGGGCAAGGGTTAGTAGTCCACACAATGGTATTCCCAAAAGAGGCCTAGATATGTGTACTATGAAATTGTGAATATTTGTGGGGGAATAATTTTCATGAATTTCAGTGTTGCATCAATCCATACAATCCCAACCAACAAATTAAATATCTATTGGTTCTTTCCTAAAAAAATGAAATCCAAGATTTCATTTCCCCATGAAATAATATTTAGATAAAAACCACAAAATTTCATGCCTCGGTCACAACAGTTATAACAAAAACCAAGAAATTTTATACTCACAAAATAACGGTTTAGATCAAAATCATGAAATCTTATGCCCATGAACTAAATGTTCTAGCAATAAAATTTCCCTCAATATAAGGGAGACAAGTCTACATAATACATACTAAGCTTCAACAAAGATTGGATTAAATCCAGGTTCTAGGTGGGGTTACTGTGAAATCATTAATATTCGTGGGGGACTAATTTTCGTGGATTTCGTGGTTGAATCAATCCACGAAATTTAATCCCAACGAACAAGTAAAATTCCCATTTATTTTATGTTCAAAAGTTGAAATCCACGAATTCATATCCCCACGAAATTGCCAGTTTGACCCAAACCACGAAATTTCATGCCCACGAAATTTAATGATTTCACAGTATACAATATACTCTTAAGAAAACTTTCAAATTATTACCGTTTTGACACTGCTGCTACTCGAGTGATACCAATCAATGATAATGGTAAAATTAAGTCATTAATTTGCTAAAGTTTCATAAAATGAGTTCTATAGTAAAATATTGTTCAACCTTGTTGGCTTGACTGGTTCACAAAGCAAGACAAACACTTTCCAAAATTCATTTACGCCATTGTATTGCATTAAAATCCATATCCTGAGGTCTGAATGCCACAAATTCCCCTTTTTCTAGAAATAAATTTAAAATAATCTTAGACAAGACTAAGACTGTGTTTCATATAAATTGTTTTCAATGAACACCATAATTATGCAAATTACATGAAATTTTGATTTTTGCACACACACACACACCCTGAACTAAAACTACAAGTTCACAGCAACATAGCTCCATTTAATGTAAAGCTCCAAAAAATTGTACTGTCAACAGTTGAGATTTAAATAAAATTATCAATGAAAGTTTACATCAGAAATACTTGTTCCTTATATCTATGAAGAAAAATCATGATCATTTAACCCTTAGCCTGCTAAATTTCTAAAATGGACTGGTCCATCATTCAATTTGGGTGATACCATTTATTATTCGAAGGGTGTTCACTGAAAATTTACTGACTGAATAGCGAACAGTGCAGACCATGATCAGCCTGCACGGATGTGCAGGCTGATCTTGGTCTGCACTGGTCGCAAAGGCAGAATCTCAAAAAGCTTCTGTACACAAAACTGTTATGTAATCATATGGATCACTATTATCCTTGGATTTGCATCAATTTTAACCCTTATCATGTGGGACAGGATTGATTCTGCCTTTGCAACCAGTGCAGTCTGATCATGATCTGCACTGTTCACCATCCAGTCAGTATCCTTTTGGTAAGCACCCCTTTAACAGTTAATGGTAGTGTCCAAACTGAAAGATGGAAAAGTTCATCACAGAAATTTAGCAAGGTGAGGGTTAAAAAAAAAAGAAGATATTTTGGCATGTGAAGTCTTGATCTTCAGATTAATCACAAATCTGACACACCATTTCTTTATGGACAGGTTTGTCTGTAGTTATACCTAACAATTAGTCCTATACCCTGAACAGACCAGTGATAAGGTTCAAGCCTGAGTCACATCAATAAAATTCAACAAAACACAGAAAAACAAACTTTTGTAATAGCACTGTATTTCAGATCTTAAAGTAAAAACACATATTTGTATACAATAATCTAGAAATATGTCATAAATTTACCCAGCAATTATCATCAGTCTTTTATTCTTTAGTATACACCAGACATACATCTTCATTCATACCAGAGAAAACTTTTGTTTTTGCGAAAATGTAATTATTCAAGTATTTTATGACCATCAATACCAGCCATGAGGAGTTTTACATACTGAGAAATGAGCCGCGCCATGAGAAAATCAACGTAGTGCCTTTGCGACCAGCTGCACATCCGCGCAGTCTGGTTAGGAACCATGCTGTTTGCTTTCAAAGCCTACTGCACTTATAGAAACCGTTAGCTAACAGCATGGCTCCTGACCAGACTGCGGACGCGCAGGCTTGTCTAGATCCATGCTGGTCGCAAAGCCACTATGTTGGTTTTCTCATGGCGCGGCTTAAATCATCTTTTTCAGCAGGAAACAACTCATTTTAAATTTTAAGGTTGTAATGATTCACAAAGCAGTTCACAACAAGTATATAGTTTTTCATTTATTGCACCTAAAAATGTGTATTTCACAAATTCATTTCACGCGGAAACAGCCATTTAGGCACAAACCATGAAATTATGCCAACAAAATTTACTACCGACACAGTCCTATCTCAGCAACAGATGTATTTTTTAGGGGAAAGAGCAGTGCAGAATAACCTACTGGTAAAGTAATCTTCAAATTTCAGAAACAACTGCAACAGCATATCAGGTTCACAAACTGTGTTTATCCCTAAAAAAGATACCGGTACATTGACTTGTAAATGCGAAAGAGGTCTACTTGTCTCATCATCCATATGCACTTAAGACATCTTCACCCTTCCATATCAATAACAATTTACAAGACTGCTTTCAAATGTTTTATAAACCAGTCTGAGCATCAGGGTATAAAATGTAAGTTTGGAAACCAGTCTAAAAATTGTAACATCTAATTGGTCAATTTATGACCTTAATCTTGATACCGACCAATGGCAAGGTAGCATTCTGAAGACTGGTTTCCAAATTCAATTTTACATCCCTGACTCCAGTGCATTCTTATTCATCAACTTCAAGTATACAAACTGTTTTATTGGGATATCAAAGAAGATTTCTCAACAGTATTGCAGTATGTTTAGATGGTAAATGACCACTATTTCTCACTACCAGCAACAAGCTTTCTGCAGCAAACATCAACTTAAATGCATGAACTTGAGGAAGAAGATGAACACTTTAAAGACCAGACATAAAAGAGTTCTGATTTGGGTTTTACAGCACACCAACACAGTTTAGGTAAAAAAGGAAAGCTCCCAACTTGTGTAATAGAAATGAGAGGCCCTGGCCACTTAAGCCTCCTGACTGAATCAAAAATTAAAGTAAGTGAAAATGAACATGTCAGAAGTAAGCTATTTATTTACATGACCAAAGAATCTTCAGTATAAAATAAGAAACTGACTTTAGTTCTGCACATCACAATTTTTTTACACTGTAAAATCTGATTAAACCGTCTTTTATAATTTTGGAATATATCTAGAATAACAGGCAAATAAGAAGAAAGGGTTGTGTGCTGAACTTTTTGCAAGACTGGTTTTACACTTAGGAATAACTGTTTAATTTGAAGCAGGAACAAGGTCTGGCATTTTATGCCAAAACAATTACAAGGGAGTCAATATTTCCATCCACATCTACCTGAAGAGACAGATTCTTTTGCTTATATACCAGATTCTACAAGAAATAGAAGAAAGAAATAAAAAATATTATTTTTTAACACTTTTTTCTTGCAATATGCAATTTTTTTCGTATCCTAAATAAATGTAAAGACTTATGTTCATCAGACCTGCCACTTTAAAATGTTTCCCGATATTCCAGTATTACAGGCGTGCAATCTCAAACTATTACCAGTGCTACAGACTTTAGATCACGTGTGGGTCTTACCCTTCTTAATTTTTTTTAAATATTTAACGAAGGTCAGTTAAGCTAACCTGGATTCTACACCATAAAGTAAAGAATAACTTCTCCACATAAATCACAGGTGATGGAAATTCCACCTGGAAGATAAACAACTTCTTTCCTATTAATCCTACAGTAAGGATGGACAACTTCTCCACATAAATTCCAGGTGGAGGACGGACAATCCCCGGCTGAGGATAAACAACTTCATACATAAATTTCAGGTGGAGGATGAACAACTTCTCCATATAAATCACAGGCAGGGGATAAACAACTTCTCCACATAAACCCCAGGTTGAGGACAAACATCTGTAGATGAACATCTCCCAATATATATCCATGGTGATGGATGAACAAGTTCTCCACATAATTTCAAAGTGGAGGACAGACAACTTCAGACATTTTACCTTCCATCAAATCATATGTAGGATGTTAATCTTGCCCACAGACTGACCTTGCAACCTCCCAATCCAGAGTCTTGTGCTCTTCCACCTGAGATAACAAGAGGAGCCTTCTGGCTTCAGTTAACACATTATGCACCACTTACATTTCAAGCTATCCCATTTTCTTTGGTATTAACTCTGCCAGTAACTCCCTACAATTCTTATGACAGTACACTCATTCCTTCCCTATAACGGGATTCAAACCCTTAACTACTGATTAAGGATTCCAGCATTGAACCCTGTGACAACACAATTTTAGCAATGTATGTACACAGATGTGTGCCAACACAACCTGTACATACTATTTTAGCAGAGACTGTGTGTCAACACAACTATGCAATGACCCCTGTGCAAACTTTTAGCACAGATGTGTGTCAACACAAATTAGCAATGACCCCTGTACACACCCTTTTAGCACAGATGTGTGTCAACACAAATTAGCAATGACCCCTGTACACACCCTTTTAGCACAGATGTGTGTCAACACAAATTAGCAATGACCCCTGTACACACCCTTTTAGCACAGATGTGTGATGACATGTCCCAACTGCCTTAAAATTGGGTACGGTATACCCATATAGATTTAATAAAACAAACTGCACATTAACACATATAACTCAATATACATAAGTAAGAAATACCTTATAGCTAAAAACTTATACAAATTTAGTACTAGTATATTCAATTTATACCTCTAAGTGTCATAGAAAGTTTTGATTTTTGAAAAATCCCATAAATAGACGATAGTGTCAGAGAATAACAGTCTGCTGAAATTAACATCAATGTATTTAATGTCTTCAACATGTAGAATACAAAAAATTATTTTTTTCAAAACCAATCATCTTCTTGCTTACATTAAATGTCTCAGTAATCCTGAAGGTTTTCCTCAGTTGTAACATGAATTTTCAAGGGAAAAAAATGCACCAAGGCGAGCACATTTTTAACTATTGCTATAACAGCATAAATATATAAAATATGTATTTTTATTAAAATATCTTTCAAGAAAGGAAAATCATTTAATCTATTTTGAGATCCTCAATTTTACAACATATTATGGACAAAAAAAGAAAGAAAGTTTGAAATCAAAATTCATCCCTTACGCAATCAACACTGCTCGTAAAAATGTCAAAAACCCTTCGCAATAATCTGTCACATTGCCTAGAAAATGCTTATTGTACATATCTAGTATCAATGATACAAACTGCATTTAATCATCACGTATGTCCCTGAAATCGTTCACAGATTTCAAATATTCCTAGTCAAGGTTGGGGAAGTCAAACATCACTGCAACACAGACTTGTTTAATTGCCAGTAAGTATGTCACTGGCAAAATAAAGAAGAGCAAGTGATGTCGTTCGTCAACAATAAATACTGCTACACTATCCTCTCAAATGTCTATACCAGCATTTTGATCAATCCGAGTCTGTTCTAAGCGTAAATGACGAAGCGTGACTCTCTGAAGAAACTGAAAATAAATTGTACCAAAGTTGTCAAAGGGATGCAATTCAAATTTTACTGTCAAATTCATTTTTCAAAATTTATCAAGTACATTCACCTGCTAGCCTCTAAGCATTAGTGGTTAAAGTTCCTGACTTCTAATCTATTACCAGTCACACCTGTGGGTTCGAGCCCTGCGTGAGCTGTGAGGAAGATATCCAGCTGGCTAGCAGAAGGTCTGTGGTTATATCAAGGTGCGTCTGAGCTCAAAAAATGCCTGGAAAGTCCCTTCATGTATATGACCTCAAGTGAGAACACATACACATAAGAAATTACTAAAAAAAAAGAAATATTTCTTTTCTCTGCATACTAGTATGACTGTTTTACTTTATCTCTACAATAAAAACATCAAATGCAAGAGTCAATGCTTGTCTACAAGTGCTTGACATTTGTCAATATGCAGAGCCTGGCATTCTTACTCCACTACTGATTATAAATAAATGTATTAAGTTTCAAAGCCATAGCCCTTACAGTAGTCAAGAAAAGTGTACCAACTATGATAAAGCAATTTTCTAGCTAATGAATGGGCCATTATTTGAATGAAAATGCATTCCAAAGTTCTTGGTTCTTCATCTAGTTACTCATCTTATAACAAACACGTTTGTAGTTTTCAAGAAAAGTCGACATTAACACAAATCTTTGACAAGAAATACCATTTTTTTAAACTTAAAATGGGCCATAACTCAAAGAAAGCACAAAAGAATTTATGGTAATTGACCTAATTATAAAACAATGCCAATGTTGAATATCAAGTGACATCAATACCTTGTAGCCTTTTAATTAAATCACACTATTTGGGCGTTACACAAATGCAACATGCATATTTTCAATGTTACAACCTAATGTTGCACAGCAATCTGCACACTACACATACTGAAAACGTGACTTTTTTTTCCATAGAAAAAGGTACAAATCCAACAATTTCACCAGATTTTGTTCTCAAGAAAGTCATGAACATTTATATTGTCGAAAATAAATTATTTCGCATACGTTTCCCAAGTGACTTCATTATATCTCCCCGTTATCTGCAACAATCACTTATGAAAAAGTAAGGAGTTTTGATGTTTGGCACAAAACATAAAAACTTTCTGCCAAGTTAAATTACAAACCAACCATTTCTGGCACAATATGTGGCAACACTGAGTTTACAATAAAGACATGGCAAGCCCTCTTGCTTCAAACATAAACCACACAAATCTTTCATAAATGAGCCGCGCCATGAGAAACCAACATAGTGCATTTGCAACCAGCATGCATCTGCGCAGTCTGGTCAGGATCCATGCTGTTCGCTAACGGTTTCTCTAATTGCAATAGGCTTTGGAAGCGAACAGCATGGATCCTGACCAGACTGCGCTAAGTTGGTTTTCTCATGGCGTGGCTCAAACATCTCAAACAATGTCATTGATTTACCTTCAGTTTCGGGATCTACAACACTACTGTCTGACTCCTCTCTCTTATAGCTGGCTTGAGCTTCATCATCGGATTTTCTGCAAATTACAGTCAATTCCACTTATTTGAATATTAGTTATTGGAATATTTCGCTTATTTGGATACAAAGTTAAGCACCATTCAATCCCTATATAATTCCAATAAAAGTTTTCCAGTTATTTGGACAGATTTTGTGTGGAATCTATTTGTTACATAGCATTACTTACTGTGTCTGTCTTTATTGGATATGACATATTTAAACCCAGTGAAGCATTTTCAGAATGGCCAAGAGCCTGACTTTCAAGGTCACATTTTTTCATGACAAGGACCAGGCCGCAGAACAAAAAATTTACGCTCCTCTCAATAAAACACTGTAGATCTCCTGAGTGTTTATTCTGTAAAATGATGTATGAATCTCTGTATTGGGTATTTTCAAGCCGATGTCCCTAACAATCCTTTGAAAAATATCTATGAAAATTTTCTGACTGATATAGAATGTTTAAAAACAGTATTAGTTTGACAGCCAAATCATCACAGTATTTATTCCTTAATGTACACAACCAAAGTGATATTGAAAGCACTTCTTAAATTAACTTCACCAACAATGTACAACGTAAATGCTGTTTATACTTTGTTTTCTTGACTGTAAATTCTTCAGTGGGCGACTCTGGCTCAGCTTTTCGTTTCTCTGCAACCTTGACCCCACTGTCCTTTAACTTCTCCTCCTGTACACGTAACTGTTGTACTCGCCAGTCCAACGCTCGTAACAAATTCTCTGAATCTTTAGGATTTGTCTGAAAACAGAGTTATAGTTACATATGATACGTCAATTCTGATATAATCATTTGTACAACATCGTGCTAATGAAAATTCGCTTCATTTCAATACTTTCAATTACGTTTCATTAACTTTTGATTACTTACCACCTAAGTCTGTGTAGGAAAACACACACACAATTACCCATAGGCTCGAGATAGATATCATTATCACTGTAGATTCTGTAATTTACATCTTTTATTTGAAGATTTTATAGTCGAAAAACATAAGCATTGCGGAGTTTGAGATTTATAATTGTTTTTTCTTTCAGAGATACTGCTGCTTACCAGTCACATGACCTTTCAACAAGTGTCACTCATGTTCATAAATATTAGCAAAAATATAACACCACTGCGAATAGTGTCCAATCTATGCTGTGTTTTACTTTAGTAGGCTATAAAGAAATAAAACTTTAACAGAATAAATATTGTATTGACAAAGAAATCTTTATATATCTTATCTATATAATCTCTTATTCAGACACAGTCTTGGAAAAACATTTCAAAACTTACTATAATAAGAAAGACTTTTACATGATCACCATCTGTACCAGTGACTCGAACACTTTTCTGACTGGCTCGTTCAACAGTCATACCTGGCCAGATCTTTGTGTTCAGGATTAAGCGCAGACTTCCTTGAGTACGCATTACTGAAATATAACAGCATACCAGTTTTTAAACATTTCTACGGCTGAAACTGGAAAAAATGGTCAATTATATATTGCTATTATATACTGTTTTCAGTTTACATTAATCTATTTTAGCTTGATTGTGAAAGCTTCAAGCTTATTTGAACCACTCACTGGAAAAACTGGTACTGATGTAATATAAGGTGTGGTTGTGACCACAATGGGGCTCGAACCCACGAATCCCTGGTTGAGAGGCCAACACCTTAACTACTAGACCACCACTCCCCTTTATTCAAGGCCAGTTTAAAGGGACATGCCTTCAGATGCACACAATAAATATCAGAATTTTCAAACATATAGCAGAGGTCCTCTGCGCACTAGTGGTTAAGGCTGCTCACTTCCACATCTTTTGTCCCTCACCTCTTCAGGTTTGAAAGCCCATTTTGGATATAAAAATCCTCCATGTGAGGAAGCCATCAATCTGTCTAGTGGTTCTACCCTGATGCCTGCCCATGCCTGAAAGAAGAGGGGCACCCGAGGTCTTCCTCCACTATCAAATGCTAGGAAATGGCCATATGACCTAAACTGCATGTGACTCAAAACAAAAAAAAATCTATAAACTTCACGCATCAATTATATCATTTATGTATATATATAACGGGTGTGAAATCAAGCATTTTTTCATTTTGCTCCATATTTAATAGACTACATGAATATTTTCCTTTAGTCACCTAGCTAAGTGTTGGAATTTAAGCTCGCATACTCATGAAATGCAAGAAAAAATTTCGAATTGAGTCAAAATTTTATGAACTTGCATTTTTTGAGGATAAAGATTTTGAGCCAAATGATCCAAATATCACTTTCTTTGACAAATCGTGGTCATTGAAATAAATTATGATATTTTCAGAATGCCTAGGGTCATGAACAAAAGTTTACATTTGGTACATGTCTTGTGCGCAGGACTATTAAACGTACAATAAGTACCTACAGCAATACTGATGATATTACAGCATGTGCTGAGTTTTCTGGTAACCTATAATTAGAAACTACTTATAATGGCGCAAATATATATTTGAGCTGCTAGGGTTTTTCACACAGATTTTTGGGTCCCTTATCTTGGTAAGCTATGTTTTTGGACTAAAAATGCAAGTTGTTGTTGGTTGTTTTTATTTAGCCGGTAGAAAAAATCTTGATGGAAAGGTCTGGGGGGAAAACATCTGTCAGTTAATCTCAGAGGGCTACGCCCACTTTTTACCTACTCCAACCCAGTAGCATATATATAACCTTGATTGACAAGATTCACATTCTCATTTAATCTCAGCATGTAACGCCCAAGCTCCACACAATTTCAATATAGAAACTTACATAATCTGGACTGGAAGGTCTGGGAGGATTCACATCTCATGTCATTTAATCTCAACAAGCCACGCCCACGTTCCACCCAGTTCTGGGTGTCACCATCGAACACAAATAATTTTCCGTTTGTCTGAAATAACAAATGAAGGACAAAATGAATAAATGAGCCGTGCCATGGGAAAATCAACATAGTGGGTTTGCGACCAGCATGGATCCAGACCAGCCTGCGCATCCGCGCAGTCTGGTCAGGATCCATGCTGTTCGCTTTCAAAGTCTATTGCAATTAGAGAAACCGTTAGCGAACAGCATAGATCCTGTCAAGACTGCGCATGCGCAGGCTGGTCTGGATCCATGCTGGTCGCAAAGCCACTATGTTGGTTTTCTCATGGCACGGCTCAAATAGTAAAATTTTTTACATAACAATTACTTTTAGAGGAGATGTTTAAGTAAGATGTTAATGGACACAGGGAGATCATAAAAACTCAGCACAAGTGCTCAAAAGAGTTAAAAATATAGTAAAACTCTTTGAATACTTTGAACACAGTATTTATATGAACAACATTGAATAAAACCAATGCTTGTAAATTTATATACCACTATCAACATTTCATGCGAGTGGAGAGCTTGAAACAGTAGGGGCAATTAACTATTTAACCTTTAGCCTGCTGGCGGTAAGTGATTCTGCCTTTGCGAACAGTGCAGACCAAGATAAGCCTGCACGGATTCATCTTGGTCTGCACTGTTCGCTATTCAGTCAGTAAACTTTCAGTGACCACCCCTTCGAATAATAAATGGTACAGCCCAAATTGAATGACAGACCAGTCCATTTCAGAAATTTAGCAGGGTAAATGTTAACATGTATTTACCTGTAAAACGTTGGATTCATTTTCTTCTCCTGTAACCACCTCAACCTCCTCTAACTCTGTTTCCCTCTTGTGGGTCGCCTGATATTCACGTGCTGATTCCTCCAACGTCTTTTCTCTCTCTGTAACAGATTAACTAATTGTATCAAAAGATGCCACAGAGTGAGTCATTCACTGCTTATTCCCCAAAAAATCTTTTCTCTCACTGTAGGGGGTCTACTTTGCCAATTTTAGTAAGCTCATGAAATTGCATATACATACAAATAATTGTCATGGGGCCCCGAAATACATTTCTGACTATAAAAACAAAAGGAAGGTGTTATCTTCATTAATATTACGGTACCCATTTCAGATTAAAGAATTATAGAATTTACAAGCTGTATCTTCACTCGTTACACAGACAGTCAAATTTCAGCATCAATATTTAGTTCTAAAATACATTAAATATTTATAAATGCTTATTCAATTACCTTAACTTCATCATTACTGAGTAAATTTCTTTTCTAAACTTGTTCTGTTGACTTTTAAGCCATTTTCCTAAGGCAACCTGTAAATTATTATCCGAACCCCTAATGAAGGACAGATCCATAGTCTGGACAAGAACTGTAGGACCTTCTAAGCCTACTAAATGTGGTCTTTATTCTATATGCGGACCTTGGTTTTGTGCGCAACGTATCATTAGGGTTACATGAAGATTCTCAATGGTACAGATGAGTCTAGACATGAAATATTAGTTAAATCTTTTAAACTCTAAATTGTAATATTGAACTTAATTGTTACTTATGACTTGACATCATTTTCCACAAATATTTTTTTTTTTTTTGGTGTGTGTGTGTGGGGGTTTTAATGTCGCACCCACACAATCTAGGTCATATGGCCACTTTCCAGCTTTCATGGCGGAGGAAGATCCCATATGCCTCTCTGTGCATTATTTCATCACGGGCGGGCACCTGAGTAGAACCACCAACCTTCCGTAAGCCAGCTGGATGGCTTCCTCAAATTAAGAATACAACGCCCCGAGTGAGGTTCGAACCCACAGTGGTGAGGGGCAAGTGATTCGAAGTCAGCAACCTTAACCACTCAGCCACGGAGGCCCCCAAATATTTTATTCTAAGAAAGTTTGAATGCACATATAGTCAAGAAATAGTGCATGAAGGGCAGACCATGGTGATATTATCACATCCCTTGATGAGCATAAAATTTTATAAGCTTCTTTTTCAAACATTATAAGTAGATATCCTACCAGCATTATTAACAGTATCTGACTGTTCAGTGGAATCAGGGGAGGCAACTCCATTGTCTTCTGACTTTTCTTCACCACCATCTTTGTTAAATTGCACACGTTCGGCCAAATTCTCCCCAAAAACAAATCCTGAACTACTGACAAGACCCTTTGGTGAGGTATGAACACCCTGAAAAGAATAAAATTTATGTTTATATGTTATTTGATTTGCATCAAGAAAATATGCACAATTTCCGCAGAACAAATAATGTGCGACTTAAGGTGCATTACAGGTGCATATTTCTCCAGCCAAAGCTATCAACCTTTTTATAGCATACTCATCTACACTTATTTGTAGTATATATATGATATATACTTTGTTCTTCAGCAAGAGAAAAATTGAACAAGAGGGTCATGATGACCCTGAATCGCTCACCTGAGTAATATGAGCCACATGTTTAAAATGGCAAACTGATGCTAAAATATTAGAAAGTAGGTCAGTAGGTCATATTCATGGTCACTGAAAGTCAGTTTTAAAATCGGTGTGCAAAACTGTACATGTCATCCAAATTTCAAGGCTGTATCTTAAAAAACAAGAAAGTAGGTCAGTAGGTCAAGGTCACAGTCAAATGACCCATAATCACTTGGGGTCATCAGGTAATTATAATTAAACAGTCTAGAAGATTTTTAAAGTTTTTTCCTATATATGCCTATGTAAAACTTGACACCCCGGGGCAGGGCCTCTTTACTGTCAATGAATTTTTTAACATGACGGCACCCACCAAAATAACATTACACACCCGATAGGTACTTATAAAATCAATAGGAAAAATGTTTTGTTTTGTTAGATTTTAAGTAACACTGACAAAAATAAGATAATTAAATTGACTAAATTCTATCATGAAAGGAAGGTAACTGGCCAACAGAATGTCTTTGGTCCTATATGCAGATGCCATTTCATAATCTCAATTCTACAATGTTATAACTAACAAGAGCTGTCACTATTAGTGACAAATGTCCCCCGAAATGTGCCCAAGAATGCTACAGTTGTCTGTGCAAAATATGCCAGAACAGTCTATTAGGTTGAATCATTTTGTGACCAGACAAAAAAAAAAAAAAAAAAAAAAATTGTTCTCCAAAGGTAACCTTGACCTTGGAGCTAGGGGTCTGGGTTTTGCACATGACTGGTCATGTCAATATAGGGAACATTTATGCCAAGTAATTTTACAGTCCCTTCATCGATGGCAGAGTTATGGACCGGACAAGAAACGGACCATGTTAACCTTTAACCTCTAAGTGTGACCTTGACCTTAGAGCTAGGGGTCTGAATCTTGCGGATGACACGTCGTCTCATTATGGGGAACATTTATACCAAGTAATTTCAAAATCCCTTGATGAATGGCAGAGATATGAACTGGACACGAAACAGACCCTGTTAACCTTTGACTTCTGTGACCTTGACCTTGGAGCTAGGGGTCTGGGTCTTGCGCATGACACATCGTAGTTATTTCAAAATCCCTTCATGGATGGCAGAGTTACAGGCTGGACAAGAATTTACACGGACACACGCACGCACGGATGCAGTGCGATTTTAATATGCCCACCTTTGGGGGCATAAAAATGGACTTATACATATCATTACAAAGGTCTCGCTAAGACCTACATTACGATAACACTTAGAACACTTAACTGTAATATTGAATGGGTATTTAACCATTCAATTATGTTCCAGCAGTTGGACAAATATAACAATTGAAAACTTTATAGCTGATTTTCTCGAAATGAACTTCTGACCTGTAAGTACACCACAGAATTGAGGCAACAAAAATTTTAGCACTATTTCCAGACAGTAATTCCCAGCTACCCTTACATCATTTTAACCTTTAGCCTGCTGGCAGCAAGTGATTCTGCCTTTGCGACCAGTGTAGACCAAGATCAGCCTGCATGGATGTGCCGGCTGGTCATGGTCTGCACTGTTCACTATTCAGTCAGTTAATTTTCAGAGAACACCTCTTTGAATATTACTGTCCAAATTGAATGATGGACCAGTCCATTTTAGAAATTTAGCAAGGTAAAGGTTAAATATCAAGATTTTTCTAAATCTGGACAATAAACTATGACAAAAGCAGAGCTGTGTTTCAGTCTGTAAGATGTCACCACCTTACCATGAAGGTAATAGGTTCAAGCCTGGCTGGATTCTCGAAAACACTCTCAAATTATTGAAATACATAAAATTTCTCAAAGCAAACTGGAGAGTGACTCAAACATAGGCTTTAAACTTCCATAATTTCTGAGCTTGAAAAAACTTAATAAACTACATAGAAAACAAGAGCTGTCGGAGGACAGCAACGCTCGACTATTCAACAGCCTTGTCAACTGAATAAATATTAAAGTCGAAAAAGGGGCATTATTTTGTAAAATTGCAAAACAGGGTTATGGAACCTGTAAAATGCATATCAGCTCATGACAATGGACAATTGTGTGAAGTTTCAATCCATTCCCATTAGTGGGTACTGAGATACCAGCTTACATACAAAAACTTAACTAAAAACTGCTAAGTCGAAAAAGGGGCATAATTTTGTAACAAGAGGGCCATGATGGCCCTGTATCGCTCACCTGAGTACCACTGCTCAAAATGATATGATCAAGTTTTGACATAGAGCACATAGGCATACACATTTTAACAAGATTTGAACAAATTTTGTAGAGGTCCACTAGGCAATGCTACATGTCAAATATCTAAGATCTAGGCCTTCTGGTTTATTTTTAGAAAATTTTGAAGATTTTTCTATCTACAATCAAGTAACCCCATGGGGCGGGGTCAATTTGTCTCCGGGGGTCATGATTTGAATAAATTTTGTAGAAGTCTACTAGGCAATGCTACATGTCAAATATCTAAGATCTATAGGGCCTTCTGGTTTATTTTTAGAAATTTTAAAATCAAGTGACCCCTGGGGCGGGGTCAATCTTGACCCCGGGGGTCATGATTTGAATAAATTTTGTAGAGGTCCACTACGCAATGCAACATGTCAAATATCTAATATCTAAACTCTAGGCCTTCTGGTTTATTTTTAGAAAATTTTTGAAGATTTTCCTATGTAAAATCAAGTGACCCCTGGGGCGGGGTCAATTTTACATAGGAAAAGTCAAATATCTAAGCTCTAGGGCTTCTGGTTTTTGAGAAGAAGATTTTTTTTAAGATTTTCCTATGTAAAATCAAGTGACCCCTGGGGCGGGGTCAATTTTGACCCTGGGGGTCATGATCTCAAACTAATTTTGTAGATGTCCACTAGGCAATGCTACATGTGACATATCTAAGCTCTAGGCCTTCTGGTTTATTTTTAGAAATTTTTTGAAGATTTTCCTGTGTAAAATCAAGTGACCCCTGGGGCGGGGTCAATTTTGACCCTGGGGTCATGATTTGAACAAATTTGTTAGAGGTTCACTAGGCAATGCTTCACACCAAATATCTAAGCTCCAGGCTTCTGGTTTTTGAGGAGAAGATTTTTTAAGATTTTCCAATGTAAAATCAAGTGACCCCTGGGGCGGGGTCAATTTTGACCCTGGGGGTCATGATCTCAAACTAATTTTGTAGATGTCCACTAGGCAATGCTACATGTGACATATCTAAGCTCTAGGCCTTCTGGTTTATTTTTAGAAATTTTTTGAAGATTTTCCTGTGTAAAATCAAGTGACCCCTGGGGCGGGGTCAATTTTGACCCTGGGGTCATGATTTGAACAAATTTGTTAGAGGTTCACTAGGCAATGCTTCACACCAAATATCTAAGCTCTAGGGCTTCTGGTTTTTGAGGAGAAGATTTTTTAAGATTTTCCAATGTAAAATCAAGTGACCACTGGGGCGGGGTCAATTCTGACCCAGGGGTCATAATTTGAGCAAATTTGGTAGAGGTCCACTAGGCAATGCTTCACACCAAATATCTAAGCTCTAGGGCTTCTGGTTTTTGAGAAGATTTTTTAAGTTTTTCCTTTTGGTTGCCTGCCATGGCAACCAGAGTTCTGCATGGAATTCAATTCTTTGAATAATTTTGAAAGGAGGCCATCCAAGGATCATTCCTGTGAAGTTTGGTGAAATTCTGCCCAGTGGTTTTCAAGAAGAAGATTTTTCTACAAACTGTTGACGCACGACGGACGACGGACATTAAGCGGTCACAATAGCTCACCTTGTCACTTCGTGACAGGTGAGCTAAAAATGCAAAGTAGAGTTATGAAACCTGAGCACTGCATGTCAGATCATCACAGTGAATAAGTGTGTGAAGTTTCGATCCATTCCCATTAGTGGGTACTGAGATACCAGCTTACATACAAAAACTTAACCAACAAGAGCTGTCTCCATAGGATGACACATGCCCCCGATGGCACTTTGAATGAATAGTTATGGCCAATGTTAGAGTTTAGGACCTTTGACCTACGGAGCTGGGTCTTGTGCGCGACACGTCGTCTTACTGTGCCACACATTCGTGCGTAGTTATTTTAAAATCCATGCATGAATGACAAAGATATGGACCGGACACGCCCATCAATGCACTATCATGAAAAATGACTTTTAACGTCTAAGTGTGACCTTGACCTTTGAGCTACGGACCTGAGTCTTGCGCGCGACACTTCGTCTTACTGTGGTACACATTCATGCCAGGTTATTTGAAAATCCATCCATGGATGACAAAGATATGGACCGGACACGCCCATCAATGCACTATCCTTTAACGTCTAAGTGTGACCTTGACCTTTGAGCTATGGACCTGGGTCTTGCGCGCGACACGTCGTCTTACTGTGGTACACATTCATGCCAAGTTATTTGAAAATCCATCCATAGATGACAAAGATATGGACCGGACACGAAAATTGCGGACAGACCGACAGACTGGCAGACGGTTCAAAAACTATATGCCTCCCTTCGGGGGCATAAAAACTGCTAAGTCGAAAAAGGGGCATAATTTTGTTAAAATGCAAAGTAGAGTAATGGAACCTGTGCACTGCATGTCAGATCATCACAATGAACAAGTGTGTGAAGTTTCAATCCATTCCCATTAGTGGGTACTGAGGTACCAGCTTACATACAAAAACTTAACCAACGACAGCAACGCTCGACTATTCAACAGCCTTGTCAAATGAATGAATACAAAAGTCTTAAAAGGGGCATAATTTTGTAAAAATGGGAAAAAGGGTTATGGAACCTTCACAGTGCTTATCAACTCATAAAGTGAACAAGTGCGAGAAGTTTCAATCCTTTCCCATAAGTGGATAATGAAATACCAGCTTACATACAAAACCTTAACCAAAACTTCTAAGTCGAAAAAGGGGCATAATTTTGAAAAAATTGCAAAGTAGAGTTATGGGACCTACACAGTGCATGTCAGATCATGACAGTGAACAAGTGTGTGAAGTTTCAATCCATTCCCATTAGTGTGTACTGAAGATACCAGCTTACATACAAAACCTTAACCAAGAATTTCTAAGTCGAAAAGGGGGCATAATTTCATAAAAAAGCAAAACAGAGTTATGGAACCTGTGCAATGTAGGGCAGTTTATCACAGTGAATAAGTGTGTAAAGTTTCAATCCATTCCCACAAGTGGTTACTGAGATACCAGCTTACATACAAAACCTTAACCAAGAATTTCTAAGTCGAAAAAGGGGCATAATTTTGTAAAAATGCGAAGTAGAGTTATGGAATCTGTGCATTGCATGTCAGATCATCACAATGAACAAGTGTGTGAAGTTTCAATCCATTCCCATTTGTGGGTACTGAGATACCAGCTTACATATAAAACCTTAACCAAAAATTTCTAAGTCGAAAAAGGGGCATAATTTTGTAAAAAAGCAAAATAGAGTTATGGAACCTGTGCAATGTATGTCAGTTTATCACAGTGAATAATCCATTCCCACAAGTGGTTACTGAGATACCAGCTTACATACAAAAACTTAACCAAATCGGGACGCAGACGCCGACGCATGGGTGAGTCCAATAGCTCTACCTATTCTATGAATAGTCGAGCTAATAAAATGCAACTTACAGTAACTTTTTCTGTGAGATTTTGTCCGAGGATATTATCCCCCTCTGCTGAAGAGGCAGCACTATTACTTTTACTAGGACTACAACTACTGTCAGGTAATCTGAAAAAATATTAAAGTGATCTGAAACTAGATGTATGTCCATAGGACACTTGTGTCCCCACTTCTTTTCGATGTGAATAGTTTCATGATTCTAGGTTAAAATAATTTTTAAGATAAATACAACACATACTTTTAAGCACTTCAAATTATGTGGATATATATGGAATATATGGAAAAGGTTTCAGTATATGTATTACAGTAATATTTGATCATATCTTAAACATATTGAATCGCTTTCACAACGGTTTAATTACTCTACAGTCAATTTCATTTATAGATTTTAATAAAAAGAAATTAAAGTTTTACTTTGATACGCGTGCAATGTTTTGATTCCGTTTTCCACCCTCTTTGCTCAACATGTACTGCAAAATAATGTCTTATTCGCTTTTCTGTCTTTTGTTGTTTTTGTTATAGCAGATAAGATAGTAATGATTTGTTTTCACTAATGAGAGATAACCATCATTTGTCAGACCTATCATTACACTTGCACTCTCTGCTAAACTTGCATGTTGCAAAGAAATAACTTGAGCCACGCCATGGGAAAACCAACATATTGGGTTTGCGACCAGCATGGATCCAGACCAGCCTGCGCATCCACGCAGTCTGGTCAGGATCCATGCTGGTCGCTAACGGTTTCTCTAATTGCAATAAGCTTTGAAAGCGAACAGCATGGATCCTGACCAGACTGCGCGGATGAGCAGGCTGGTCTGGATCCATGCTGGTCGCAAACCCACTATGTTGGTTTTCTCATGGCACGGCTCACTTACTTTTTTTCAGTATGTTCCTGTAACGCAGCTTGAAAGAGGTTTTCTCCTCCACTATCAGGAGGCACTGAATCTTTAAATATTGATGAGGCCGCACCAAAAACAGTTCCTGAATCTTTATTCTCTTTTTCTGTAATCTCACTTTCTGTAAGAAATACAAGATGTACAATTTAAAACTATTATACAGGAGGACAAATCCCCTTTGATCTGTTTATCCTTTACCCTGTTAAATGTCTAAAATGGACTCGTCTATCTTTCAGTTTGGGCAGTACGACTCATTACTCAAAGGTGTGTTCACTGAAAATTTACTAACTGAATAGCCAACAGTGCAGACCAAGATCAGCCTGCATTTCCATGCAGGCTGATCTTGGTTTGCACTGGTTGCCAAGGCATAATCACTTGCCAGCAGCAGGCTAAAATAGATGTAAATGCTGAAATACAGTAATGTAAAAAGTTAATGAATGTGAAATTCAAACATTAAAAGAGTATCTAAAATGTTATTTTTTTGTCTTGGTTCTTATTGGGTTTTAGGTCACATACGCATACACACACACAATTTAGGTCATATGCAAACTTTTCAGCTTTTGACAATTGAATAGGACACCTGGAGCCCCTCTTCAGCTCTTTATTAACAGATGTACAAAATACCAATTCTGTAGCATTCATACTATACTCTTTAATCACAGCGCATCTAAGCATAAACTGAGATCTGTAATATACTATTCGGGATTCCAAGCAGTAACAAAATGCCACAGCTAAATTGTATTTTACCTTTTGTGAGACCTTTTGTAGGATCAGGTAGTTTGGCTGGCTTTAATAAGGAAGGGGCAGTGCCCGTATCTGCTCCACACACTGAAAAAAGATGCGTCAAACTTTTGTAACCAACATTATGTTATATAAAAGCTGACTTCTGATTTAGTGAAAAACTATACTTTCGTACTTTCAATTTTGAACTGATTTAATATTAGCAAGCTATTATTGAAGTTATTATTGAAGTATTTTTCTGTCAATTTTTCCAACAACAATTTCAGCTGTCAGCATTAACTTGATTCGAGTTTTATGTCGTTTTCCTGCAGTATTTCAGTTACAACAATGAATGTTATGGCAGTCAGTTAACTTATTCTCTGTTCCTGGAGCCTGTACTAGTATGGACTAGTTCCCTTCAAGTAGCTGACAACTTCTACACACTTCTGCAAATTGTCATGGAGAACATTCACCTGGAGCCTGAACCAGTAAGGACAAGTTCCCCACAAGTAGCTGACAACTTCTACACACTTCAAATTGTCATGGAGAACATTCACCTGGAGCCTGAACCAGTACGGACAAGTTCCCCACAAGTAGCTGACAACTTCTACACACTTCAGTCAAATTGTCATGGAGAACATTCACCTGGAGCCTGAACCAGTACAGACAAGTTACCCTTCAGTAGCTGACAACTTCTACACACTTTAGTCAAATTGTCATGGAGAACATTCACCTGGAACCTGAACCAGTAAGGGCAAGTTCCCCACAAGTAGCTGACAACTTCTACATACTTCAGTCAAATTGTCATGGAGAACATTCACCTGGAGCCTGAACCAGTAAGGACAAGTTCCCCACAAGTAGCTGACAACTTCTACACACCAGTCAAATTGTCACGGAGAACATTCACCTGGAGCCTGAACCAGTAAGGACAAGTTCCCCACAAGTAGCTGACAACTTCTACACACTTCAGTCAAATTGTCATGGAGAACATTCACCTGGAGCCTGTACCAGTAAGGACAAGTTCCCCACAAGTAGCTGACAACTTCTACACACTTCAGTCAAATTGTCACGGGGAACATTCACCTGGAGCCTGTACCAGTACAGACAAATTACCCTTCAGTAGCTGACAACTTCTACACACTTCAGTCAAATTGTCATGGAGAACATTCACCTGGAGCCTGTACCAGTAAGGGCAAGTTCCCCACAAGTAGCTGACAACTTCTACACACTTCAGTCAAATTGTCACAGGGAACATTCACCTGGAGCCTGTACCAGTACAGACAAATTACCCTTCAGTAGCTGACAACTTCTACACACTTTAGTCAAATTGTTGTGGAGAACATTCACCTGGAGCCTGAACCAGTAAGGACTAGTTCCCTACAAGTAGCTGACAACTTCATCACAGACAACATTCACATCTCCTCCTCATAAACATGCAACTTCTCAATTAAGTCTTCAGTTCTGCTGTATGAGCTAATCAAGTGCTCTTTAGCTTTCAAAGATTTAAAACTTCAAAATTTAAACAATAAAGCAAAACTTTTTTACAAATAATCAAATTCATTGCCTGACCTGTAATCTTAAAAGTACTTTCAATAAATCTTTGTTAATTTCAAAAACTACACAAAAACTCTCTGACTAGACAGTGCACTTGACAACTCAGGGTTTCTTTTACCAAGAGGGAAAGGGGCCCACACCTGTGATTTGGGGGGAAAAATAGCTCGGTATTTGGGCAAAGGGGAATAGACAAGAGCTGTCAGTAGACAGCGCGCTCGACTATTCTCAGTGCTTGATAGTATAATATAAGCAATGAGTAAAACTTTAACATTACAATAAGCATATTCTAAGTCGAAAAGGGGCCATAATTCAGTCAAAATGCTTGATAGAGTTGCCTCCTCCTTTTTACAGACTGGGGTCATGATGGTAAACAAGTATGCAAAATATGAAAGCAATATCTCAATGGACTTTGAAAATATTTGGGGTGGTATGCAAACATTTATTCTAAGTCGAAAAGGGGCCATAATTCAGTCAAAATGCTTGATAGAGTTGCCTCCTTTTTACAGACTGGGGTCATGATGGTAAACAAGTATGCATAATATGAAAGCAATATCTCAATGGGCTTCGAAAATATTTGGGGTGGTACGCAAACTTTAACATTTGTGTGATGCTCACGCTCACGCCGACGCCGGGGCGAGTAGGATAGCTCCCCTATTCTTCGAATAGTCGAGCTAAAAACCTGTTGTAAAGTCAATTTTTGGGGAAAACTGCATGATTTAAAAGAAATTTTCTGAGGGGAAGGGGCCTGTTAATGGCCCCTATTATAGAAGGGAAAAAGTTCATCAAAGTAACAACCAGAATTTCTAGGTATAAAAGAATAATAATTCATGGAATGTTTCCACTAGAGTAATGACCCTTGTGTCATATGATGTGGGTGATGATGTGTAACAACTTTTTTCTATCTGACTCAAATCCAGTTAGTAACCAAGATAAGAGTGAAAGTTCATAAAAAATCAAAACTGAAATTAAAAGTAAACGAGAATTGTGTCCATAGGACACAGGTGTCCCCACATCCTGTCAATGTTCCACGTGAAATATTTTTTAAGATATATGCAACACAGATTCTTAAGCACTTTATGTGTATTTTTCACTAAGTCAAGTACCATAACACTGATCTGACTGACTGAAATCCCAATTAAAACAACATGAGCACAGTTTTGGAGGGGACAAAAAAAGGGGCATAATTCATGAAATATTTGAGCCAGTATTATTTACTTTGCATCATATAATGTTGGTGATGATATATGATTAGTGCTTTAAGTTTAAATCAGATCCAGTAAGTAATAACTGAAACAAAGTGAAGTTCATAAAAAATTTAACCTGAAATTCTCAGTAAAAAGGGGGCAAAATTCATGAATTATTGTGGATGTGGGTGATGATGATGAACAACTTTTTTGAATCTGAAGCAAATCTATCACATAATAACAGAGCATCAAAACTTTTAACCAAGCTGTGGACACAGAAGCTGTGTCAAGTAGGATAGCTTTCCATATACTTGGTATAGTCAAACTTAAAAAGATCTGTTACATTACCATCATTTTTGTTGTTTAGAGGGTGAGCAGAGAGAGCAGATGGCCGAAGAACAAATTTAGGATGATTTGGAGCACCTGCAGTGATACCAGAGGTCGAGACAACATCAGATTTCAATGTTGGACGAGCAGCAAACGGATTCATATTAGGAGCTGAAAAATCACAGAAATTCATATGAAACATGTTAGTAAGATAGATGAATTGTCAATATAGTGAATGATAACGTATAATCTGAAATTTTTTCGTGATGTTGCGCTTTTACTGATTTTTGAGAAATTAGGCCTTGTGAAAAGCTCCAAATTCAATAACTTTTAAATATGAAAAAATTCTGACTTAAGTGAATGTTAAACTTCATGATTGGACTGTTTTAAAGTGTTGCCCCTTCCTTTGAAAAATAAGAGGGCCATGATGGCCCTAGGTCGCTCACCAGAGTAATGCACCATAACAAACATGTTTGTTCTAGTGACCCAGTTTTTGACACCACATGACCCAGTTTCTAATTCATCTGAGTTTTCAAGGAGATAAACATTCTGACCAAGTTTCATGAAGACTGAAGCAAACATGTGGCCTCTAGTGTTTTTTTCTTCAATTTGGCCTAGTAACCTAGTTTTTTACCCAAACGGACCTAATTTTTAACCTGTCCGAAATTTCATGGAGACAAATATTCTGACCAATTTTCATTAAGATTGGGCAAAAAATGCGGCACAAGCGTAAACAAGCATTTTCTTTCATTTGACCTATTGACCTAGTTTTCGACCCCGCATGACCCAGATTAAAACTCGTCCATGATTTTATGAAAACAAACATTCTGACAAAGTTTTGTGAAGATTTGAGCAAAAAATTGGCCTCTGAAGTATAAACAAGCTTTTCCTTTGATTTTATCAAGTAACCTAGTTTTTGACCCTACATGACCCAGAGTTGAAATCATACAAGACTTCATGATACCAAACATTCTGACCAAGTTTTATGAAGATTGAATCAAAAATCTGGCCCTAGAGTGTTAACAAGCTTTTCCTTTGATTTGACCGGGTGACCTAGTTTTTGACCCCACATGACCCAGATTCAAACTTGGCCTAGAGGTCATCAAGATAAACATTCTGACCAAGTTTCATGAAGATAGGATCATAAATGTGGCCTCTAGAGTGTTAACAAGCTTTTCCTTTAATTTGACTGGGTGACCTAGTTTTTGACCCCACATGACCCAGATTCCAAAATGACCTAGAAATCACCAAGACAAACATTCTGACCAATTCTCATGAGTTCCAAACTTAAAATGTGGTCTCTAGAGTGTTAACAAGATTTTCCTTTGATCTGGGTCAAAAGACATTACTAAGGTCTACTGGAATCCTACTGTAGTATTATTTGGTTTCCTCCCATTTAATAATAAATAGCATTATATATGCATGAGGATCTCAAAGTTCAGTCACAATTAACACTTCGTCCTTCACCGCTTTTATTTTTGTATAAAACATAAAACAATGATACAAAACACCTGGTCATTCAAATCTCAGTATTGTATTCATATCATCAAAAAAAAAATATCATGTGAAAATTGTGACTCACCACTTCTTGTACTGTAGGGACAAACTTAGAAGGTTTTACAGCCTGGTATGTATTTGTTCTTACTAGTTGTAGGCAAAAACCTTGCATGTAGCTTGGTAAGATTTATATGTAGGAAAGGTGACTTACCACTTACTGTAGGCACAAATTTGGCAGTTCGCTTAGCAAGATTCATATGTAAGAAAAAGTGACTTACCACTTACTGTAGGCATAAATTTTGCAGTTAGCTTAGCAAGATTCATATGTAAGAAAAAGTGACTTACCACTTACTGTAGGCACAAATTTGGCATTTAGCTTGGCAAGATTCATATGTAAGAAAAAGTGACTTACCACTTACTGTAGGCACAAATTTGGCATTTAGCTTGGCAAGATTCATATGTAAGAAAAAGTGACTTACCACTTACTGTAGGCACAAATTTTGCAGTTAGCTTGGTAAGATTCATATGTGGGAAAAGGTGATTAACCACTTACTGTTGGCACAAACTTTGCAGTTAGCTTGGTAAGATTCATATGTGGGAAAAGGTGATTTACCACTTACTGTAGGCACAAACTTTGCAGTTAGCTTGGTAAGATTCATATGTGGGAAAAGGTGACTTACCACTTACTGTAGGCACAAACTTGGCATTTAGCTTGGCAAGATTCATATGTGGGAAAAGGTGACTTATCACTTACTGTTGGCACAAGCTTTGCAGTTAGCTTGGTAAGATTCATATGCGGGAAGAGGTGACTTACCACTTACTGTTGGCACAAGCTTTGCAGTTAGCTTGGTAAGATTCATATGTGGGAAGAGGTGACTTACCACTTACTGTTGGCACAAACTTTGCAGTTAGCTTGGTAAGATTCAGATGTGGGAAGAGGTGACTTATCACTTACTGTTGGCACAAACTTTGCAGTTAGCTTAGTAAGATTCATATGTGGGAAAAGGTGACTTACCACTTACTGTAGGCACGAACTTTGCAGTTAGCTTGGTAAGATTCATATGTGGGAAAAGGTGACTTACCACTTACTGTTGGCACACACTTTGCAGTTAGCTTGGTAAGATTCATATGTGGGAAAAGGTGATTTACCACTTACTGTAGGCACACACTTTGCAGTTAGCTTGGTAAGATTCATATGTGGGAAGAGGTGACTTACCACTTACTGTTGGCACAAACTTTGCAGTTAGCTTGTAAGATTCATATGTGGGAAGAGGTGACTTACCACTTACTGTTGGCACAAACTTTGCAGTTAGCTTGGTAAGATTCATATGTGGGAAAAGGTGATTAACCACTTACTGTAGGCACAAACTTTGCAGTTAGCTTGGTAAGATTCGTATGTGGGAAAAGGTGATTAACCACTTACTGTAGGCACAAACTTTGCAGTTAGCTTGGTAAGATTCGTATGTGGGAAAAGGTGACTTACCACTTACTGTAGGCACAAACTTTGCAGTTAGCTTGGTAAGATTCGTATGTGGGAAAAGGTGACTTACCACTTACTGTAGGCACAAACTTGGCAGTTAGCTTGGTAAGATTCATATGTGGGAAAAGGTGACTTACCACTTACTGTAGGCACAAACTTGGCATTTAGCTTGGCAAGATTCATATCTGGGAAAAGGTGACTTATCACTTACTTTGGCACAAGCTTTGCAGTTAGCTTGGTAAGATTCATATGTGGGAGAGGTGATTTACCACTTATGTTGGCACAAACTTTGCAGTTAGCTTGGTAAGATTCATATGTGGGAAGAGTGTGACTTACCACTTACTGTTGGCACACCCCTTTGCAGTTAGCTTGGTAAGATTCATATGTGGGAAAAGGTGACTTACACTTATTGAAGGCACAAACTTTGCAGTTAGCTTGGTAAGATCATAATGTGGGAAGAGGTGACTTACCACTTACTGTTGGCACAAACTTTGCAGTTAGCTTGGTAAGATTCATATGTGGAAAAGGTGATTAACCACTTACTGTAGGCACAAACTTTGCAGTTAGCTTGGTAAGATTCATAATGTGGAAAAGGTGACTTACCACTTACTGTAGGCACAAACTTTGCAGTTAGCTTGGTAAGATTCATATGTGGGAAAAGGTTGATTTACCACTTACTGTAGGCACAAATTGGCAGTTAGCTTGGTAAGATTCATATGTGGGAAAAGTGACTTACCACTTACTGTAGGCACAAACTTGGCATTAGCTTGGCAAGATTTATATGTGGGAAAAGTGACTTATCACATACTGTTGGCACAAGCTTTGCAGTTAGCTTGTAAGATTCATATGTGGGAAGAGGTGATTTACCACTTACTGTTGGCACAAACTTTGCAGTTAGCTTGGTAAGATTCATATGTGGGAAAAGGTGATTAACCACTTACTGTAGGCACACACTTTGCAGTTAGCTTGGTAAAATTCATATGTGGGAAAAGGTGACTTACCACTTACTATTGGCACAAACTTTGCAGTTAGCTTGGTAAGATTCATATGTGGGAAAAGGTGATTTACCACTTACTGTAGGCACAAACTTGGCATTTAGCTTGGCAAGATTCATATGTGGGAAAAGGTGACTTATCACTTACTGTTGGCACAAGCTTTGCAGTTAGCTTGGTAAGATTCATATGCGGGAAGAGGTGACTTACCACTTACTGTTGGCACAAGCTTTGCAGTTAGCTTGGTAAGATTCATATTGTGGGAAGAGGTGACTTACCACTTACTGTTGGCACAAACTTTGCAGTTAGCTTGGTAAGATTCAGATGTGGGAAGAGGTGACTTATCACTTACTGTTGGCACAAACTTTGCAGTTAGCTTAGTAAGATTCATATGTGGGAAAAGGTGACTTACCACTTACTGTAGGCACGAACTTTGCAGTTAGCTTGGTAAGATTCATATGTGGGAAAAGGTGACTTACCACTTACTGTTGGCACACACTTTGCAGTTAGCTTGGTAAGATTCATATGTGGGAAAAGGTGATTTACCACTTACTGTAGGCACACACTTTGCAGTTAGCTTGGTAAGATTCATATGTGGGAAGAGGTGACTTACCACTTACTGTTGGCACAAACTTTGCAGTTAGCTTGGTAAGATTCATATGTGGGAAGAGGTGACTTACCACTTACTGTTGGCACAAACTTTGCAGTTAGCTTGGTAAGATTCATATGTGGGAAAAGGTGATTAACCACTTACTGTAGGCACAAACTTTGCAGTTAGCTTGGTAAGATTCGTATGTGGGAAAAGGTGATTTACCACTTACTGTAGGCACAAACTTTGCAGTTAGCTTGGTAAGATTCGTATGTGGGAAAAGGTGACTTACCACTTACTGTAGGCACAAACTTTGCAGTTAGCTTGGTAAGATTCGTATGTGGGAAAAGGTGACTTACCACTTACTGTAGGCACAAACTTGGCAGTTAGCTTGGTAAGATTCATATGTGGGAAAAGGTGACTTACCACTTACTGTAGGCACAAACTTGGCATTTAGCTTGGCAAGATTCATATCTGGGAAAAGGTGACTTATCACTTACTATTGGCACAAGCTTTGCAGTTAGCTTGGTAAGATTCATATGTGGGAAGAGGTGATTTACCACTTACTGTTGGCACAAACTTTGCAGTTAGCTTGGTAAGATTCATATGTGGGAAGAGGTGACTTACCACTTACTGTTGGCACACACTTTGCAGTTAGCTTGGTAAGATTCATATGTGGGAAAAGGTGACTTACCACTTATTGAAGGCACAAACTTTGCAGTTAGCTTGGTAAGATTCATATGTGGGAAGAGGTGACTTACCACTTACTGTTGGCACAAACTTTGCAGTTAGCTTGGTAAGATTCATATGTGGGAAAAGGTGATTAACCACTTACTGTAGGCACAAACTTTGCAGTTAGCTTGGTAAGATTCATATGTGGGAAAAGGTGACTTACCACTTACTGTAGGCACAAACTTTGCAGTTAGCTTGGTAAGATTCATATGTGGGAAAAGGTGATTTACCACTTACTGTAGGCACAAACTTGGCAGTTAGCTTGGTAAGATTCATATGTGGGAAAAGGTGACTTACCACTTACTGTAGGCACAAACTTGGCATTTAGCTTGGCAAGATTTATATGTGGGAAAAGGTGACTTATCACTTACTGTTGGCACAAGCTTTGCAGTTAGCTTGGTAAGATTCATATGTGGGAAGAGGTGATTTACCACTTACTGTTGGCACAAACTTTGCAGTTAGCTTGGTAAGATTCATATGTGGGAAAAGGTGATTAACCACTTACTGTAGGCACACACTTTGCAGTTAGCTTGGTAAAATTCATATGTGGGAAAAGGTGACTTACCACTTACTATTGGCACAAACTTTGCAGTTAGCTTGGTAAGATTCATATGTGGGAAAAGGTGATTTACCACTTACTGTAGGCACAAACTTGGCAGTTAGCTTGGTAAGATTCATATGTGGGAAAAGGTGATTAACCACTTACTGTAGGCACAAACTTTGCAGTTAGCTTGGTAAGATTCATATGTGGGAAAAGGTGACTTACCACTTACTATTGGCACAAACTTTGCAGTTAGCTTGGTAAGATTCATATGTGGGAAAAGGTGACTTATCACTTACTGTAGGTATAATTTTGCTGTTAGCTTGGTAAGATTCATATGTGGGAAAAGGTGACTTACCACTTATTGTAGGCACAAATTTTGCAGTTAGCTCGGTAAGATTCATATGTGGGAAAAGGTGACTTATCACTTACTGTAGGCACAAACTTTGCAGTTAGCTTGATAAGACTCATATGTGGGAAAAGGTGACTTACTACTTATTGTAGGCACAAACTTGGCAGTTCGATTGGTAAGATTCATATATGCTAGAAAAAGTGACTTACCATTAATTGTAGGCATAAACTTTGCAGTTAGCTTGGTAAGAGTCATATGTAGGAAAAGGTGATTAACCACTTACTGTAGGCACAAACTTTGCAGTTAGCTTGGTAAGATTCATATGTGAGAAAAGGTGACTTACCACTTACTGTAGGCACAAATTTTGCAGTTAGCTTGGTAAGATTCATATGTGGGAAAAGGTGACTTATCACTTACTGTAGGCACAAATTTTGCAGTTAGCTTGGTAAGATTCATATGTGGGAAAAGTTGACTTACCGCTTATTGTAGGCACAAATTTTGCAGTTAGCTTGGTAAGATTCATATGTGGGAAAAGGTGACTTACCACTTACTGTAGGCACAAATTTTGCAGTTAGCTTTGTAAGATTCATATGTGGGAAAAGGTGACTTACCACTTACTGTTGGCACGAACTTTGCAGTTAGCTTGGTAAGATTCATATGTGGGAAAAGGTGATTTACCACTTACTGTAGGCACAAGCTTTGCAGTTAGCTTGGTAAGATTCATATGTGGGAAAAGGTGACTTACCACTTACTGTAGGCACAAACTTGGCATTTAGCTTGGCAAGATTCATATGTGGGAAAAGGTGACTTACCACTTACTGTTGGCACAAGCTTTGCAGTTAGCTTGGCAAGATTCATATGTGGGAAAAGGTGACTTACCACTTACTGTAGGCACAAACTTTGCAGTTAGCTTGGTAAGATTCATATGTGGGAAAAGGTGACTTATCACTTACTGTAGGCACAAACTTGGCAGTTAGCTTGATAAGATTCATATGTGGGAAAAGGTGACTTACCACTTATTGTTGGCACAAGCTTTGCAGTTAGCTTGGTAAGATTCATATGTGGGAAAAGGTGACTTACCACTTACTGTAGGCACAAACTTTGCAGTTACCTTGGTAAGATTCATATGTGGGAAAAGGTGACTTACCACTTACTGTTGGCACAAACTTTGCAGTTAGCTTGGTAAGATTCATATGTGGGAAAAGGTGATTTACCACTTACTGTAGGCACAAACTTTGCAGTTAGCTTGGTAAGATTCATATGTGGGAAAAGGTGACTTATCACTTACTGTAGGCACAAATATTGCAGTTAGCTTGGTAAGATTCATATGTGGGAAAAGGTGACTTATCACTTACTGGAGGCACAAACTTGGCAGTTAGCTTGATAAGATTCATATGTGGGAAAAGGTGACTTACCACTTATTGTAGGCACAAACTTGGCAGTTAGCTTGGTAAGATTCATATGTGGGAAAAAGTGACTTACCATTTATTGTAGGCACAAACTTTGCAGTTCGATTGGTAAGATTCATATATGCTAGAAAAAGTGACTTACCATTAATTGTAGGCATAAACTTTGCAGTTAGCTTGGTAAGAGTCATATGTAGGAAAAGGTGACTTACCACTTACTGTAGGCACAAACTTTGCAGTTAGCTTGGTAAGAGTCATATGTAGGAAAAGGTGACTTACCACTTACTGTAGGTACAAACTTTGCAGTTAGCTTGGTAAGATTCATATATAGGAAAAGGTGACTTAGCATTTACTGTAGGCACAAACTTGGCAAGTAGCTTGGTAAGATTCATATGTGAGGGAAGGTGACTTACCACTTATTGTAGGCACAAACCTTGCAGGTTTTACTGCTTAGTAAGATTTGTGGGTAGGAAAAGGTGACTTACCACTTATTGTAGGCACGAACTTGGCAGGTTTTACAGCTTGGTAAGATTCATATGTAGGAGAGTCATTTGAACTTCCATTGGTTGCCTCACCTGTTTACAAAGAAAAATTCATTTAAAAGGAATTCTGAAGTGTGACAGTGACGTAATTAAAACATGTACTTAAAATGGCTGCCTCCATTGTCTTCCAACGTTTATATTTTAAAAACTCGGTAAGTGTTACTAATATATGAAACAATCTAACTGTAAAATAAGAAAAATAATGAAAGAAACAAAGGTTAACTTGACTGTATTGACAAAGACAAGCTGTCTCGACCTTTGGGTTCATGATTCATGATTTTCATCCAGCATTTTTTATTAAGTTTAAACACTCAGTGTCTGAAAATCCCTTTGTAACATTTTTAATCTAAAGTAATTTTGTTAACTATCTCAGGGTATCAAAAATGCCAATTTTTTACAGTATCTTTTACATACGTAACCTAAAATCTTGTTTTAAGACATTTGTGTCCAGGACTTTTTTCATCAATTTGGGAATGCCACCGACACCGGTGGAATTGGGAAAATGCTCTCGGAAATTGTCTTAATTGGGGCAATTTGCAAATTACCAAAATCTACATAAATGTGTTTTTGTGTGAAATATTAATGAATTGCATTTCAGTAATTGTTCAACAGTATTATAATTTACCTTAATATATATACAAATTTGCAAAACTATCTTAAAACAGCAAAAGCCCTAAAAGGTATAATCATTTGGGAATTTTAAATTCAACTTTGGGAAAAAAACATACTTTTTTGCACTGGGATTACCTCCTTTTACAGGAGGTAGATTTATAGTGGAAAAAAGCCCTGGTGTCCAACAAATGGTGTAATGGTGACAAATGAAAAAGTCAATGTTTCTTACTTTGGACAAATTAATCATTAAAATGTAACATCCCAAAATATTTTATAGACATTTTACCAAAACTAGATTCAAACTGAGAAAAACAACACATCTTCTTATTGCAAATTTAGCACATCTATACCTAAAGAGGACCATACCTGTAGCTGAGGTTACTTCTGTCTCCTGAAAAAGAAAATATTTTTTGTTTACACATTGAAACACTGGATTTTTTTTATAAACTGATCATTAAAATAAAATAAATTTTATTTCTGTAACAGGTGACCTATTTTGAGACTTAGTGGTGTTTGACCCAGTTGAAGTCTTTAGTTGTTCCCCTTTGACCTTGAATATTCTGGTGCAATTCAGATAGTCTGCCTACCAGCTAGATTATCTTTCATAATTTTTTAGATTTCTCCTTTTTCACTTTTCCTGTCTGAGCAAATACCCTCTTATCATAATACATATAATGTTATAATAATACAAAATCTGGGTAGCCTCAAGACTTATCTCTTAATAACAAAACATACTGTCTGAATACAGACTACATTTCAACTGTTGGGGAGTAACCTGGACTTGATTTTCCTGCGATAACGTAGCTCTATGGTAGGTGCCCACTAGGCTACATGTATTAATAGGCTCAGGTAACTTTTTATATTAGGCAGACAAGAGACACACAGCATCTTATTCGTGTCTATTTTAGTATTTAGGATCCGTATTCATACTTACATCTGATGATTCTGGAACAGTTTGACCAGTATCTGGACACTGTCTACTAGCACTCTGGGTTTCTGTAAATAACAAAATATGTTACACTTGCCATAACATAATCTTATGCTACTACAATTTTCAGTTGTCAACCGAGATTACAATTAACCCAGATCTACCTACTGCAAAATCAGAGGTTTTTTGCGAGTGATTTGTTTTCACAATTTACGCTAACTCACTATATTCTCGAAAATAAATACTCAAGAGAAAGCTGAAAGTCTTATGAATTTTCAAATATATTTCACAAGTTGGCCATATACACTGTCAGGAGCGGCAAAATCTGATTTTGAGTGACTTGTCCATTTATGCCAAGAGCTATTATCTGCTTGTCCATATAATAAAATATGGTAAAACTATTTGTACAAAATGGACTCTAGGCCAAGCTGGCCAAACCTGACAACTGATTTCAACCACCCCAATACACTTAAATGCTTTGAAAACACACATCTAACATTATGCTAAACAACTCCAGCTTGAAATAAAGATTTCATTAACATTGTGTTTGAGGACCTAGCAGTATATGCTAACTTGCACAACATTTCATGCGCATTTGTCTGGCCATTCCCGTGGCGGAATCAGAAGTCACAAAATTACATAACTGGAATTCACTTGTAACATGGTGCAGATCAGCACAATCCAATGGCAGAAAATACCTTTCCTGCAATTGCTGACCAGTGCCTATCTAAAACAGTTGAGTTTTTAGGCTGGTGAAGCCTTATTTGTGCATAGTGCTTTTGAAATTTAGGTGTTAATCAAAGATATCTCCTTTAACTGATTTTGTTATCCTTTTTGCTAATGAGGCTAGAATGACAGGTTGTAAAACATTTTACAAGAAAACACGTATACAGTACAATTTTAAACATATGGTGTTGTAAAATCTACCTGAAAAGTGTTGCCATTCAAGAATCAATATCTGTTAAATGGTTTCTTTCCAAGTTTGTCAGATGTTTATTTTGTAAGCAAACATTCTATTTAAAATATTCGGCAGAACCTCAAAAAAGTGTGCGCTTTCAAGTTTTTCATCTAAAAAAGACTGCATTTTCAAACTGTTTCAGTTGAGTGTAGAATATCCTACCCTACAAAATAATTCTGATTTTGAAACTTTATAGTGTTGCAAAAATATCTGATTTTACAGTACTAACAGAAAATTATTTAAAGATGCCTTTATAAAGAAAGGGAAAGAGAAATGTCAAAATGTAATAATTTTCAAAACATAGTTTTTCCAAATTGTAGAAAATAAAACTCAAGCTGAGGTTTTTGCGACCAACAGCATAACTCTATTTTTCAATTTGACTTATCTTTTTAATTAATATTGTTACCTGTTATAATTAACTTCCTTGATCACAACGTTCATTTTTCAATAAACAATGACATAAATGCAACATCCATATTGCAAAACTTTCTGGTTAGTGAAAAGCTAAGATTTGTCATCCCCAGTCAAATAAATAAAATGTAACTTCCATGCAGAAGATGTTGGAAGGTACCATCAACTAATATCATAATACTGGTATAAATTGTTTTATTCATTTATTGAGGAATAAACAGGAATCATGTCAGTATGTTGGTATCATTTTTTGAAAATATGTTTTGTAGTTCTAGCAGAACATAGATCAGACATTATGATAAATGAAAATCAAAGCTTTAATTAATTCCTTTCCAGTAACATAAAGGTCCACTCAACAACCCTCAACTCTATGGCTTACCAGACCCTATTCAGTCTCCAGGTGGAGTATTCTATGTTCCAAAGTTTGGTATCTATACACACAAACAGACTAAAATTTCATAGAAGTGGTCAAAATGCTGGCAGAGCACTGGGCTGTGCTAGTCCTAAATATAAGACCTGACATAACTCCCGAGTATGGGCGAACTTACAATTGTAACAATCAGTCAGGGGTGTAACTGTTTCAAGTTATCGCAGTTTATAACCCATTTGAGTTATTGGTTAAACTTTTCGTAACTTGTTTCAGTTATCATAAAATATTACAAAGCCCTCCTGTGCCAATTCCTCATTTTGAATGAGACTAATGCAATTATTTCCTGAATCCTTGGCCTTTTATCTTTCCAGCTATGCAGTAAAAATTTTTACGCAATGCTGATAAAGTTTTACGCAAAAGCTTTAAAGCTATAAAACTCTTATTATCTCATTATTATCCCATTATGCTTATCAGGTCATGCTCAGACTAAAAGAGAATTTGATTAATCTCAGTTTGCTACTAATTTCACTTTAAAGGTCACTTTGTGAGAACAGCAAAAAGACTTTTTTTGAATAACTTACCTGAGTTAACTATATTTTATAACTAATACAGGTTATAAAATGCTTGAAAAAGTAACTGAAATAGGTTACATAACTTAAAACAGTTACACCCCTGACTGACAATGGCACAGAAATGATGTGTAGTCGAAAATGGCACTTGTTAGATTTCCAGCACATATTCTCCCACCTAGCTTTATGTATAAAACAACAAATTGTCTTGCTGAACTACCAGCCTTCTAGCCACAAAATCTAAAAAAATTATCAGCTCCACTAAAATAGCAAAACTAACAACCTTTTCTACATACAAACAGGCAAAACTTAATGAATCTAGTCATCTGATGCATGGTGGAGATAGTAACGCATTTGTTAATCCCGGTATCAGGAGCATTCAACTTTTACACGTGAAAACTTTATGTAAAAATCGTACCCCACCCACTAAAATACACATTGTCTAATTACATTGTTGAAGGAGCGATGCAAAATATCAATACATAATAGATTTCACGTCAAAATTCTTATAAATATTGGAAGTGTCAACTATTTATATTATATATGACAAATAAAGGACATCAAATGCAATAAAAAAGAGCCCATTTTTCAGTTATTTCGCGCTCATCAGTACCTGAATCGGCCATCTTTGAATAACCAATGATCACGTGACTATACTATAAATAAATATGTAAACAAACGCAACACGTGGTTTTGTTTACCTTTTTTAATGTTCTCACATGGTCACTAGATCCATAAAGATATAAATTTTAGAAGTTTATATTTATATCTAAACAAAGTTGACTCCCAAATTTCTGCTGCAACCATTTGAACACATGAAATTAGGTGTCATTCAAGAGCGATTGGTAAGACCAATTGCAGTGGCAGAATAGTCTAGCGGTAACTAGTCCAAATTATAGGACCTTCAGGGACAGTCTGATAGGGTTTGACTGTCCCCGTCACCAGGGATGGTAACTATAAAATATCAGATTATAAAATAAACTATCATGATAAGGCAACAAGTAAGGCTAAGTGGTGACATACTTACTTTTAATCTAAAAGTCTGGATACAAATCCTAGCCTTGGTACTTGAAATTTCTGGGATGCTCTCAACTGAAAAAGCAGTTGCTCGTTTGGTGCTTTAAACCAAGCACATTCACAAACCAAGGGGTCTATTCACATAGTGCTAGTTTTCAATTTAGAGTCTAAAATTTAGACAAAGACTTAGGTGCATTTGTCGTAACTTTTCATAACAATGAATTTTTGCTGAGCTTATGAAATGCTCATTCATTCAAAATTTTATTTTTATTGTATATAGAGAAAAAAGAAAATTAAAGTCTTAACCCTTATCATGCTGGACAGGATTGATTCTGTCTTTGCGACCAGTGCAGATCATGATCACTGTTCGCCATTCAGTCAGTAACGTTTTAGTATGCACCCCTTTTAACAGTTAATGGTACTGTCCAAATTGAAAGATGGATGAGTTCATTATAGAAATTTAGCAGGGTAAGGGTTAACTAACAGACTTAAAAGGTTGATGAAAATGGACCCAGCACCACTCTCTACATGTATTTTGAGGACAACATAATTATTAAACCTGTCAAATGCTCAAACCTTCGGCTTCTCTCAGTAAAACAGCTCTGCATCCTCTATCCTCTATTGGAGTTTTTCTTGATCATCCCCTATCATATCATATTATGTTTTGATATATGGACAGCTTTATACACAAAAATTTTAACAGAAAGTTTATGGGAAGACAATTTGGTGGTCTGTAACCGGACATAATTCTATCACATTACAGCATTCTATCAACTCAAAAGCTTATAATGGGGATAGTGGTTGTCTTGTACCAATAGAAAATCTTAAATACTGAAAACTGCTACCCAGCATTATAGCTGTCTCAATGAAGATTTACTTTCATGTGCCATAATGTGACACCTTAAAGCCCCAAATGGTGTGTGTAAAGGTAATTTTTAGAACATCAGGTATGAGTTTTATCAAATACAGACCAAAAAAAAATTGCCGATCACCAGGTATATGTAGTAGTCGCAACTTGACCGCGATGGTTGACCTTAGGCTGATTATTCATATCGATTACTTCATTATAGTAATCAAGGGTGCTTAGTGTAGCCGTGTATATTTATATTGAATTAGTTTGTATACATTGCAGTATCAAAATACATATACTTACATTTGATCAGTTAAAACTTTCCAATACACTAATTTTTATCTACATAAATTTATATTTCCTTTTTCTCACGCAGCTCGTGTTTTACGTACGCTCCTTTTCAATAATAGGTTGTGCCTCATTATGTATTATAATGCAAAGGTCAACCATCGGGGTCAAGTTGCGTCCACTATACACTCAAATTATTACCAGAATATTTTTACTAAAGCAACAAAGTTTTCACTTTTTGTTTTTGCTCACCAGTAAATTTAACAGTGTTTATTTGCATTTTTATGACCTTTTGGCAAAGGTTGAACACATATTTATTGGAAATAAGATTATATTGAACAATGGGTAGACTGCATGTTATTACAGGATTAGCAGTTATATTAATACACATAAAGAAACATGACGCACCCCTCAGTTTCTTAATAGAGAACTCCTTACTTGCAGGTAAATGACCTTTGTGGAAAAGGTCATTTTTGATGCAAACAACAGTTTAAATAATTTGACATTATAATATCCGCAGTTTGAATGATTTAATTCATTACACTTATGCACAGTGATCATTTCAATTATTTAGACATGTATATTTGACGATATTGGCATGTTTTGGGGGAAATATAAATCTTATTCAGGACCTTTATAGTGGCTTTAACCTTTAGCCTGCTGGCGGCAAGTGTCTGCCTTTGTGATCATGGTCTTCACAGTCAGTAAATTTTCAGTGAACACCCCTTTGAATAATAAGTGGTATGGCCCAAATTAAATGATGGAACAGTCCATTTTAGAAATTTAGCAGTGTAAGGGTTAATGTAAGTGGACCTGCAATGACAACTGGCTTTTTCCATTCATTTACAAATTTTCCATACATGATCTGGGCATTAAGCATTATTCTGTTAAAGCCGTCGGATGACGAAATGGAATGCTAAAACACATAATCACATGGGAATTTCCGATTTAGTATTTTTAAGAAACAATAGAAGGATTTCGGTAACTTGAATATTTTTTCAAAAGTTTTACATGTTGCAAAGCATTTCCAGCAAGATACAAGCATGTGACACACCTTAACAGGCTTGAGTTGGGACAGGACATAGTTGGCAATCAGATTTCAGAATTTTAAGCAAAAATGTTAAATGTATATAGTTTTTTTTTTCTCTATATTCACTGGGATTTTATTTACTTTTAATGTCACATTTCAAAGTATCTTCAGAGAAAAGAAAAACATGTAAAATTTTCTCTTTTATTTTGATCACTCCAATTCATGGTTTAAAACAAGTATGAAATAACAGGACAATGAATTCATGAAATATCAAATAACAGCATGATCAATATCGTATAATTAAGGCATGTAGCACTGAGTTAATCAATTCATTATAGACTTGACAACCTGTGAACAGAGACCACTTGGTTCTAAAAACCACTACCTTTTTAACACCCCCCCTCCCCCCACACACACAAAAAAAATAAAATCTGCAGGGATTCTTCAAGCCACTTGAAATTTGAAAATGGTTTAAAATTTACTGGCCACAAATGCCCCTTAAAGTGTGTTGGAAACCAAGAAGGAAGTTAAACCCAGGAATTAAAAAAACCTTCTTTACATATATCTGTGCATCATGGGTCAAAATTTGAATCACATCATCCTTTAGAGAAGAGTGAAATGTTTAGATCAATTCCTCAATCTTCAATGAAGAGGGAAATTTGACCTTCTCCAATGAGAATTTTGGCAAAAAAGATTTTGTGGAAGGGGTTGGGGGAGCGAGGGGGATGTATAGGCACAACCATCAGGTATGGTTATAGCAGGGTTGTAAAGGGAACAAAGTGGTGACCAGTATCCAATTTAATTCTCTGTAAAAACTTGAGTTGTTATCCTCTGACCAGCAGATTATTCACAGAAGCACTACTATAAAGACGTCACCAGAACTTTAAAGTTTACTTGCAGCATTGTGTGCAAAACAGAGGTCTATCCCTCTGATCCAAAAGATAGAGATTAGAGTATGTTATTCTAAGGAAACAACAAATACTCCCATACCATTAAATGAGCCGTTCCATGAGAAAACCAACATAGTGGCTTTGCGACCAGCATGGATCCAGACCAGCCTGCGCATCCGCGCAGTCTGGTCAGGATCCATACCGTTCGCTTTCAAAGTCTATTGCAATTAAAGAAACTGTTAGCGAACAGCATGGATCCTGACCAGACTGCGCGGATGCGCAGGCTGGTCTGGATCCATGCTGGTCGCAAAGCCACTATGTTGGTTTTCTCATGGCGCGGCTCAAATAATTGATTCTGGTGGAATTTGAGTGGATTCTCTTCCATTTTCCTGCCTGGGTCAAATATGTTAAGTGTGCATTCTTGAGACGTTTAATATGCTACTGTACCAAATATCTATATTTTTTTTGTACATATTAGCAATATATTCTAAAACAAGAGTTGTCCGTAAGACAGCGCGCTCGACTTTTCTCAGTGCTTAACTCTGAATTAGAGCTTTGCCAGTAAAAAAAATTTAAGTTAAAAAGGGACATAACTCTGTCAAAATTCAAATCAGAGTTACCAGAATTGTGTCTCCTGGTGTAGACCTTGATAGTAAATAACCATTTTGAGTTTCAAGTCAAAAGCTTTAACAGTAACAGAGATATTTGACTTTTAAAAAAAAATTCTAAGTTAAAAAGGGGCATAATTCTGTCAAAAAATTCAAATCAGAGTTATGGATATTGTTTCTCCTGGTGTAGACCTTGATGGTAAATAAATATTTTAAGTTTCAAGTCAAAAGCTTTGATAGTAACAGAGATATTTGACTTTATCAAAAACTTTAACCAAAAATTCTAAGTTAAAAAGGGGCATAATTCTGTCAAAATTCAAACCAGAGTTATGGGAATTGTGTCTCTTGGTGCAGACTTTGATTGTATATAACTATTTTGAGTTTCAAGTCAAAAGCTTTAATAGTAACAGAGAAATTTGACTTTATCAAATTTAAAAAAAAAAAACTAAGTTAAAAAGGGGCATAATTCTGTCAAAATTCAAACAGAGTTATGGGGATTGTTTCTTTTGGTGCAGACTTTGATGGTAAATAAGCATTTTAAGTTTCAAGTCAATAGCTTTGATAGTAACAGAGATATTTGACTTTATCAAAAACTTTAACCAAAAATTCTAAGTTAAAAAGGGGCATAATTCTGTCAAAATTCAAATCAGAGTTATGGGGATTGTTTCTCCTGGTGTAGACTTTGATAGTAAATAATATTTTAAGTTTCAAGTCAATAGCTTTGATAGTAACAGAAATATCTGACTTTTTCAAAAACTTTGACGCTGACGCCGACGCGAGTGCAATAGCTCTACTTTTTCTTCAAAAAGTCGAGCTAACAAGAGTGCCAAACTGTCAAAACATAATTATGCTGTCATAGCAAATTACATTTGACAAAACATATTCTACTTTAATTTAGCACACTTGTTGTCAATTTTCCAAGTTTCGACTAATTCAATTTATTTATTTGGTTTTTTTTGGCACACCAACACAGTATAGGTTATATTGCGCCAAACAGGACTGCAAATTGTGGTTCCACATTTCATTTACACCGAAATAAAAATCGACTAATTCAAGGGCCATATAAAGTCCAGAGTGACAGACCAAGCTAGTTATTAAACTTGGCCAAGATAATATGCCCATAAACGTTCTGACTATGCCTGGTCAACAGTGGACAATAGTTACTTCAGTTGTTAAGCTGACACTCATTTTCACAATAATATATTTCATTAATTTAAAGGTTATAATTCAAGAGCAGATTTGGACTGTCTGGCTGTATTATCGTAATTGTCTGAGACATTATGCCCATAAAGATAGTGACCAAGTTCGGTGAACATCTGACAGAACTACTCAAGATAAAGAGAGTGGACACTGTCAATTTTCACAATTTTTAATAATTTAAGGTTCGTATCTCCTAAGACAATCAAGATGGTTAACGAAATGTCTGACATATTATGCCCATAAACATTGTGACCAAGTCTAGTGAACAAAGAACAAGCACTGCTCAAGTCACAGTGCAATTTTGAGTAATTAAAGGGCTATACCTCCAGAGAAACTTTGAGAAACCAGCTGGTTTAACTTGACCAAAATATTATAACCATAAACGTTACAAAGTTTAGTAAACAATGGACAAGAACTGCTCAAGTCTGCTAGCAGACACTGTCAATTTTTGCAATTTTGAGTAATTCAAGGGCCATAACTCCAGAGAGACTTAGAGGAACCAACTGGTTGTCAAAACTAACAAAGAAATTACACTCTTAAACTTTATGACCAAAATTAGTGAACAGCGGAGGAGAACAGCTCAAATTAGCTAGCTGACACGTCAATTTTCACAATTTTGAGTAATTCCAGGGCCAAAACTCCAGACGGGCTTGTAGGATCCAGCTAATTATTGAACATGGCCAAGACAGTATGTCCCTAAACACTGTGATCAAGTTTGGTGCACATTGGATAGTACTTGAGTTAGAGAACAGAAAGCTTTTGTAGACACCGCCCACCCTTAGCAGCAGGTAATCCTATAATACATCTCGTTTTATGGTCATATAAAAAAGTAAAAAAGTACTCTAGTAGTGTGATGCCATTTCTGATAAAGTTTTGAAGTGACTTTTAAAGAGTGAGCTCTATTATAGGTATATAAATAGGGTTACAAGTTCTACAAGTCAAACAAATTTACTTAAAAATACTAACCTAGGACTAGAGTTTGGGAAAATCCAGTTGCTTTAACAGAATGAAATTGAATCAGCTTGAGATAATCACTCAAACATGTTTGTAAAACTGGATACTATGGCTAAATACTGTCAACCAAGAAAACCCTCAAGTTAAATCTGTATCTCGGACATGGTAACTTGATACTTGCATGTACAGAAAGTTACCCATGTGTTTATTTTGGTTTTGTTTTGTTTTTGTTGGGTTTTCAGTGACATCAACACAATTCAGGTCATATGGCAACTTTCTAGCTTTTAACCCTTACCATGCTAAATTTCTATAATGGACTGGTCCATCTTCCAATTTGGGCAGTACCATTTATGATTTGAAGGGATGTTTACTGAAAATTTACTGACTGAATAGCAAAGTGCAGACCATGATCAGACTGCACGGATGTGCAGTCTGATCTTGGTCTATACTGGTCGCAAAGGCAGAATCAATCCTGTCCAGCATGGTAAGGGTTAATGGTGAAGGAAGACCACAGGTGCCCCTTCGCATTATTTCGAGCACTGGTGGATGCCAGGGTAGAACCACCAGCCTTACGTAAGTCAGCTGTATGACTTCCTCACACGAAAGGTTTCGAATCTAATATATCAATATCTATTGATAAGGTATTTCAGTTAAAGATAGCATAGTACATCTTTAAAGTAAAAAGTTCATGGATAACTAGCATGTAACATCTATATGTTTGTAGCCATCTATAAACAAACAAAAAAAATACTGCAAAAAAATCTCCTAACAATATTTAAGAAGTGAGCATAAAAAATAGTGTGGTTTAAGTAACATGGCCAATAGGGTAGCAACTTTTAAAAAAATATTATTCAAATTTTTCTTTGTAATTTGGGCAGTGGCATTGTTCATTGATTGTGTGTTTACTTAATTCATGTGGCTCTTTTGTCTATCTATTAATACAAATTTCCTACAGCAGTTTGTTAGTAAGGCCAGAGTTTTTTTTTAGTCTATCAGACATTTCTCAAAAAATGTCCACATGAGAATGGAAACTCTATAAATTGGAAATACATTGAATCTTACCATATTTATTCACAATGTTTCAGAAACTGAAAAATGACTAGTTTTATATATCAACATACAAGAAACCACATAGATATTTAAAATTTTCGTTAACAACAAAGTTTAGAATATTATTTTTTGTTAATTTTAAAAAGTAGGAACACTTTAAAATTTTGGAAGAATCCGATTATCTTTAATTCTATTTTTCTATGAAAAATGAGCAAGAGGAGACTGAGACACAAAAAATAAAGAAACTCTGGCCTCCTCATTTTCTTGTGTAGTCGAGGGCATAATACATGTATGTCTAACTTTTGTATGGATGGGAAAAAGACAGGGTTGGGTGAAAAAAAGTAAAAACAAAATTTGGATAGTAACATGAACCACACTATTTCTTTGTGCATAACAAATAAATACATGTAAGAGATTAACAAAATCATAACAAAGGTAACAAAACAACTAAATTTAGCACATAAAAACATGTACAAAGGTACATGTATGTCTGTAACAAATATACATTTCAAAACTAAGTTTCAGTACTTAAGTGATGTTACAGTACAGTTGAACCCGTCTCAACCAAACAGCCTCTGTACCAGATTATACAATTCAAAACAAAGTTGTAATACAGAAGAGATGTTAGTGGAACCCCTCTAAATTGAACAGCGTTCGTACCAGAGTAAAAGTTCATTCTGTAGGAATTTTCAGTTTAGAGAGGTTTCGTCAGTGTAATTTCTGCTACATTACATAAATAACTTATACAAATTACCAAACAATCTAAATCCTGAACTTGTTTATTTACTGTATTGAACAACACTATTAACCTTTAGCCAGCTAAATTTTCAAAAATGGACTGGTCATTCATTCAATTTGGGCATTACCATTTAATATTCGAAGGTGTGTTCACGGAAAATTTTCTGACTGAATAGCAAACAGTGCAGACCATGATCAGCCTGCATGGATGTGCAGGCTGATCTTGGTCTACACTGGTCGCAGAGGCAAAATCACTTGCCGCCCAGCAGGCTAAAGGTTAAAGATTTTATGGACATATGCTACCTAAAAAGTAAATTTTGGCACTCTTGATAAAAGGCAACAGCAAGAATTCTTAATGCTTTTAAAATTGCTCATTTTTTCAGGAGTAATTTTGTGTTGATAAACAGAGGTTTGGTCTTGAAAAATTCTTTCCGAAATAAAAAGGTTTTGGTTTACCATGATATTTTCCTAATGAAATAAAAAGGTGTTTCAGTTTAGAGGAGTTTCACTGTAATATCAAGTTTTTTTCTCCTATCTTGCCAAATATTTCTGAAGCAGGATGTTCAGTTAAAGACATCAATTAAACAAAACCAAAACACTTAATAATTTGTAATCATTATTAGTTTGAAGAAAACATATCTTTTAATAGATTTCTGGTTGTTTCCATCCACAAAGTCAAATTACAATTAAACAAAATACATATATAAGTCACAGCAATTTTCCAATCATCAATACAATCAAAATTTAAACTTCAAGAATTTGTGTCCCGTCAAAAAGGACCGTTTTAAATGAAACCCTGAAATAGTCTACCAATAAAATTATGTGTTTTCCCAGTACCTGATAAAGATCTTGCTTATTTTTAGAAAAATCATACTGATAATTATAGTATGTGAGTAATTTCAAAATTAAATCGAAAAAATTATGTATGGCACAAGCCCTCAATCTGAGATTTATTCAAATAATGGAAGTTTAATAGTATAACACAAATTTAATTTGAGCCGCGCCGGCTTTGCGACCAGCATGGATCCAGACCAGCCTGCGCATCCGCGCAGTTTGGTCAGGATCCATGCTGTTCGCTAATGGTTTCTCTAATTACAATAGGCTTTGAAAGCGAACAGCATGGATCCTGACCAGACTGCGCAGATGCGCCAGCTGGTCTGGATCCATGCTGGTCGCAAAGCCACTATGTTGGTTTTCTCATGGTGCGGCTTATTTTATGAATTTACATAATATCAGAGAAATGCAAGCGATCATCAAATTTTTCTGTGATAAATCTTCAAAAAATAGCCAAATGAAATTCACATAACAATAATCTGAGAGAGATATGTCTGAAGTAGAACAATCAGAACTTACTTTTGACTGTGTTAGGCACATGGTAAAGTTTGAGGTCAAATAGAAGAAATAATAATAAGAAAAAATATTTTCAAAATCAACAAAATTCAACTGGCAGATGCAATGGGTGTATACATGAAAAATAAATCATGTTTATTTTGACAAATAAACAATATAATGCTATCACAAGTTTGAAATGCCATGTTTACATCACAAGAGTTGCTTTACAACTAAGAGCACTACTTCATAATGTGGCTTTCAGTTTTGCTAAAATATCATTGTAACCCGCACTGTTATGAAACAGCAGGTTTATACAGATAAAATTTCCCACATACGGAACTAATTTTTCAAGTACAAAATGTACCATGTACAAACCTAACTTTTTTTTTTTACTCGACAAAACATTTTTGATCTTTCATCGTTAAATACAAAGTCTAAGTTTCAGTCTAGTTCAACAGTTCGTAAAGCATCTTCGTCAAACATTTCCAATGTTGCTATGGCACCGTCATTAAACCGGAACGAACAGCCGCCATCTAGCACGAGACAGGCATCCCACATCCGAGATGATATTTGAATCCTGTAAATGCAAACATATTTTATGTAAGAATAGAACTTTAATATCTAGATCACTGTAAATCTCAGTGAAAATATCAAAATGTCTTGGATTTAAAAACTAAACCTCGAAGCTACCTTTGAAGATTCAGTAAAATCATTTAATATCATACCCATAAAATTTCCCTGTTCTGGCAAAACTGACAATGTCATGGGGATTTCAATTTTCCAGGATAGAATCAATGGAAAATTTGCTTATTCCTCCAGGTTTAATTAACCTGAAAATCCAAGAAAATTAGTCCCCTCATGAATATTAATGACTTTGCTGTACTGGTACAAAAAGTGCAATTCACTTTGACGCTTAAAATTACTCTAGTTGGGTATCTTCAACATTATAACAGAACTTTAAACACTTACTTCTTTGCCTTTCCTCTAGAAGATGGCACTTCAAAGACACCTGAAGTAATAAACAAGAGATATCAGTAAAACAGATGGATGTTCCTTGGATATATCCGTGACCAAGTGTGACAGTGCTGACCCAAATGACCTTGATCTCAATATATGCTCTACATTGCAGTAGAATTAAGTTTTATTTGAGCAAACACCAGTCTTTTTTTTCTATTTTTAGTAACCTTATGACCTTAACTCTTACCCGTCTGGCCAAATATGCTATACTAAACTTGGACACACTATAAGCTAAATACAGACGAAGTTACATTTCAATATATCGATCCAAATTCAAAACATTTTTGACCATAAAACTTTTCAAGTGACCTTGGTATTGATTTAAGCTTTCAACAGTTTATGATTCATTAATTTGACTTTATCCAAACTTGGGGACAAACATTGTTCTCTTTCAGGTAACAGTGACCTTGACTGTAATTTCAATGGCCCTTTGTAACTTCAAACCAAGTTTCATTTCAATATATCACTCAAATTTCAAGTCTTTGAGCATATATGATATGTTTGAAAACACCCACTCACCAATCCATTCAAAAACATTCACCACTTTGATATTTGAAAATTCTGCTTAAAAATAGTGATTACCGTATTTTCCCTAAGTGTTGGGACACAAAAAAATAATTAATTTTTTTACTGTCCCAAGACTTAATTTCAAAAATAATATTTATAGAAAAAATGTCCCGAGTTTTAGGAACATCAATTTTACCTCGAGTAATTGCCAAAACACCAGAGAGATTGTTGTTTTTCTTTTCACTTCATTAAGCATACTGGAAAAGACAAATCAAAATATCTTACCATTATTGACTGGATCCCTAACTGTGTAACCCATATAGGACTCACTCGGGTCAAATATTAATGAATTGTTGAACTTGTCCGTCACAGACTGTATAAAATTCTCATCATCAGTCGGAAAAGACACAGAACCTTGTGAGCTTGCTGAAAAAAAAAAAGAATATGCACGAGTTATGCAGAGGAGATATTGTGTGACATTAGCAGCCTAATATTATTCCACAAAAGAACAAGGGAATATATCCGAGTGAAAAGCTCATAATTTTCTTTGTTAAAAATGCATCTAAGCTTGCGAATTTTCACTACACTGAGTAAAAGTGAAACATATGACAATTTTTAATCTTTTGATTTGATGCACAGTAAAATGACATTAAAAGCACTAAGTCAATATAAAACATGCAAGTCAATATGGAAAAAATATTGACGTTTTCTAGGCTCCATTGTAACTTAACAGAGTTTATATATGAGGGTAGGTAATAATTAGAAATGCAGGCAACTTCAGAAGTTTAATATGTAAAAATGTCTGCATTACCATAACAGGAAATGAACAGGACATCATTTTCAAGATAGGACTGAATATTTTGGTAGCAATTAGAGACTTCATTTTGTACATGTCTTTAGAAGTGACCAAGTAATAAAATTATCAAAAGAACATTGTTCTTACAGTGGACACGTCACAGATCCTTGGTCTGTTGTATTTGCCCTCAGATCTAAAAGCCATAATTATGAAAACATATTTTTTTACTCAATTATAATTATGTACAGACACTACAAGCATTCTGCTTAAAAAATACACTACTTCTAGCTATTATGATCAATTGAAATAGAAACAAACCCATTTTTAGAATATCTCGGACCGATTCTGTAGGTATTTTGTTGATATGAAAATGCCAGGATGTTGACCCGGTACCCGTACATACAGTGACTCCAGAACTTTTCTGTTTACTTCCAGGCTGACCATCTACCCTCAGTTCATAGTAGGACACTCTGCAAACAAACTCCATCATTTATTAAGTAGTTCCGGCATCTGCAACTTAAGGCAATAACTTAACTGACACTGTTTATATATACATTTTTAATAGTTGCGTCTGTTAAAGTCACATGTTACAGTCAAGTCTGTTATGGCTTAACTTTCAAGTGTATAATTAATCAGATTTAAGAACCAGCAATCTACAACATTCTGACCTGTTCTCACAGGAAAACTCTTCTTACCATGCAACAGATTGTAAACAAACATGGTTATATATTTAAAAGGAAAGATTGACAACTGATCTTTTATAACATCACCTAAAACAGAAGCATTTCAGAGGTAGCAATCAACAGGCAACAACTGTTTTCTTTCTTACATCACGTCTTCAAACCAGATATTTGCAATTTAATAGTTATCTACAGAAAGCATGCATTATCATTATGACTCAACATTAAAATGTTAGATATTCCAAAATCCGCAGTTAGTTGACATTAATTTTTTATTTCCTAAGTCTGTAGTCCGAAAGTAAGAGACACTGTACCACAATTTATTTCTTAAGGTAGCACACTCCAAAAGTCATTTTGCAATTCCATGTGATTTCTTATTTTTGTCTGTTATTTCAACATCTTTGATCATAAATGTAGCTCAAACAAGAAATCAACTTTTTTGGTGCCAGCCGGACAATGCCAAAGTCACATACAGATGAAAAGTAATTGAATGGAAATTACCAATAGTCACTATGGCTTTACTACCTTAAAAGACATGAGTCACGCCATGAGAAAACCAACATTGTGTGTTTGCATCCAGCATGGATCCAGACCAGCCTGTGCATCCACGCAGTCTGGTCAGGATCCATGCTGTTCGCTAACAGTTTCTCTAATTGCAATAGGCTTTGAAAGCGAACAGCATGGATCCTGACCAGACTGCTCAGGCTGGTCTGGATCCATGCTGGTCACAAACACACTATGTTGGTTTTCTCATGGCACGGCTCAAATTGATAATTTTCATGTATACAATTTACAATTACCTTGATGAAAGACATTCTCCAAAAAACACCTCATTCAATGCTCTAACAGGTAAAACTCTGGTATGAGTATAGCCTTTAACATGAAGCGGTCGCGAGCAAATCTCATTTTCTGCCACATGCTCTGTGTAACGATGTTCCAGATATTTGAGCTGCTGGTCCGATAATTCTATAGGATCATCATTTGCATGATAACCCGACAATGTAATGCGTATTCGTTGTCGCCACTGCCATCTGAAACAAACAAGTTTCTGTTTCAAAAATATTCAAATTCAAACTGTAGTTTCTGGGAAGGATTATAAATACAATATATCAACGGGACTAACATTTTAGGCAAAAATAATATCTCTAAAAAATCCTTAAAAGAGTGGTATTTTTTTTGCAAAATATACTCATAAATAACCAAAAATACTGTGCAGCAGGTAGTTAACCGTTTCAATGCTTTTGAAATTATGCAGAAAACTTACTGTATTTTCTCCAATGTCCTCTCTCATTGTGCACAATTGCATACATTCCCTACAGTAATTTTAGCGTTACGCCCTGGACAAGAATATTCAATAAAGGGAGATAACTCACAAAGGAAAAAGGAAAGTGAAATGATTCTTGCACAAGACACATCAACAACTGATTATTGGTGCCATATTTGTTTAAAATCCATTTAAGAATGACAAAGTTACAAACTGGACCGGAAAACCAGATGGACATTCATCTAAGGGAGATCAGATAATTCAAGTTAGAGGGACCAACTTTAGTTTCTTGATGCAACACATTGCCATGTCATGCTGATCAACAGTGCATAGTCTTTTTTTTAAATCTATCAATGAACGACAAAGTTACAGACCAAATACGAAATAAGGGAAAACATTCAATAAAGGAAAATTATTCAAAAAGTAAGATGGGTAGGCTTATGGTTCTTGTAGGCAACATAACATCATGTCATACTGATCATTTATGCCAAGTCTTTTTGAAATCCATCCATGAATGAAATTGTGATGAATAAACTAATGAACGTATTATCCGTTGCAAATACCATATACTGTCCCCAAGGTCAGAGCAAGGCGCATAAAAAAATAGTTTCAAGAACAGTTCAATTCTTTTATGACAAAAAAAATTGCAACTGTTATTTTCAACACTAGACTTAGTAAGGCTTTAATTCTAAGATTTTCTATTCTGAAAAGGTACCATTTGTAATGCCAACCTGAAATCACCAGCAAGCAGTCTCTCTAAAGCTGACTCAAAGTTGGCTGCTGAATATCTATCTTTTGACAAGCACAGTTGTCCTTCAGATCTGTAATCAATGTAATCAAACAACTGATTTTTTAATGTACATGTCTTGCTTACTATTGCTGCAATCGATCAACAGGAAGTGCTAAGGCATAAAAAAATTGAATACAAAAGTAGAAAAAGGGCATAATTCAGTAAAAATGCAAAACAGGGTTATGGAACCTGCATAGTGCTTATCAGCTCAGGACAGTAGACAAGTGTGTGAAGTTTCAATCCATTCCCATTAGTGGATACCAGCTTACATACAAAAGCTTAACCAAAAACTGCCAAGTCGAGAAAGGGGCATAATTTTGAAAAAAAAAAAAGTAGAGTTACGGAACCTGCCTTGTGCATGTCAGATCATGACAGTGAACAAGTGTGTGAAGGTTTCAATCCATTCCCATTAGTGAGTACTGAGATTACATACAAAACCTAAACCAAAAATCTCTAAGTCGAAAAAGGGGCATAATTTTGAAAAAAAAAAAAGCAAAATAGAGTTATGGAACCTGTGCAGTGTAAGTCAGTTTATCACAGTGAATAAGTGTGTGAAGTCTCAATCCATTCCCACAAGTGGTTAATGAGATACCAGCTTACATACAAAACCTTAACCAAATCGGGACGCAGACGTGGATGCGAACGCTGACGCACGGGAGAGTCCAATAACTCTACTGTTCTATGAATAGTCGAGCTAAAAGCATTGTTGCTTACTTCAGTAAATACAGACAGTTCAATAGCAAATTACAGCAAAAATAAATGCCTCACGAAAATTTCTGATTTTACAGTGAGCTAATTTGTCTAAGCATAGAGAACGAAACTGTTTAACAGGATGGCTTTATGACCTAAATATGGCATCACAGTTGTTTTTTCTGAATATGATTAAAGATAGTTTTGTCTATTCAGAAAGTGAAAATACCTTTTAGGGTCTGTGTTGACCCCTATTATAGGTTTATCTCTGCTATGTATTTTGGATGCAGCGTCCAGGAATGTACCGTCCCCTCCTGCAGTGAAAACAACATCAGCCCAGTCCAGTATCTCATTTGTAAACTTTGGCCTGTTTACTACTTTTGTTTCTATGCCATGGGCTCTGTTTATATGATAAGAAATATTTTAAACTTACACAATTCATACATGTAAAGCGTCATAAGCTGGCATACACATAAAACCACACACATCTCTGTATTGTCAGTATTTGTGCAGGACTAATCTTCATTTATTTCGTCAAATTGTCAATTATGGAGATTAATTCCTAAGTAACAAATGAAATTTTGTCAGTGGTAACATTTAAAACCCATAAAATACTGTCATCAAGAAAAAAGCTTATCACTAGTCATTCAGTAAAAAAATGCCAAATGTTATGAAAATAAAGTATAGTATTTGAATGAAATAAAGATGAATGAATAATGTTACATACTCTAAGCTTCTGGTTATGTTGTTTACACATGAATAGTGGGTTTTATGTCTTTCCAGAAGTGTTTGGTAGTCTGATCGTTTTCTCTCCATCTGTAAAATGTAAGTGAAACATGTTATCAAAAGTTATATGCTGAAGTGCAAAATTAGTACATGTAAATATAATCTACACCAATATGTCAAAGAAGCACTTAATCAAATATATATCAGGCTTCCAACCAAATAAACAGGTTTCAACAGTGGTTAATAATTTTTAGGAATCTAAATAATAAATGTTTTGGGACACCTAAATGAAGAACTTTAGTTTAAGCATAACATACACAGTCAACACATTTCATTGTGAATATTACAAAATGCTAATCATAAATATATCAAAACATTTTAACAACTCAGCACAGTCTTTGTAAACTGCAAAATACATAAATTTAGTGTTTCAGTTCACAGGAATTTCTGTTGGTATTGACAGCAAATGGGATGTGCGAGGGTACATCAGCCAACGGAAAGTTATTAATTTCATTCTTCATTTTTTTTACCAATCTCCAAAACTAAGTGACTTATTGACACAGGTGTTAGAAACAAAATCTTTTTTTTGCTATACATGCTGATAAAAGTTCACTTACCAGGAAATAACAGTGGAAGACTTATGAGTTTTTTCTACAATCTAAATTTTCACTACATGCATTTCTGTTTAAAACATATATTCAGTAGTATATAACTGTTATATTTTCAAATAACGCCATAAGAATAGAATATGGGAAACATAATAAACAGCCATTGCGGTAAAACTTCACATGGATGTTCATGACAAGATCTGTGACATGCATCGCAAGAATATCCCTAAGCACATACAGAACTTTTGAAGGAAGCAAAAGCAGAAACATAAAGCATAGAAGAAAAAAAACACAAAAATAAGAGACAAGTCTCTGAGTCTGCGGCTCACTGCGTAATATATGATAAAATGATATAAATCATTTTCAATAAGGCACAATTTAAGGGAGATAATAACACTTAAAGAAAGTCCATTTTTGCTTGGCATGTATATCAAGGAATAAATCTTGAATTCTTAAATCATATACAATTACAGTATAAATATCAACACTGGAAACTGCAAAAAATATTTATTTAACTTACTCACCAGTAAATTATGAAGAAGTTATCAAATTCATAAATTTCATAAAATCATTATATGGGATATAACAAAATTTCCAAAAATAATTATTTTTTAGAGAAAACTTAGTATTTTATTGTTAACATAATGTCCATGTATTATTTCAAAATGTAACTGCTTTAAGATATGTTCAACATGGATAGCACTAGCTGTAAAAATTTAAAATTATAAAAAAATTGGTTCATGTTCTAAACATTTGTGACATTTTTGAAGAAAAAGAAGTTACAGGAAATGAATGGTCTCACTACAAATATAATATAATGTAAAAACTATCTGTAAGCCCTGTTTTGCAAAGAAATCATTCATCATTCTGCCAAGTACGCAGACAGAAATATATAAATGTTCAAAAAAGCTAACAATGCTATGGTACCCTTCCCATATAAAACAGCACTCTGCTCGTTTTAGACAGCACCCTGCCCTCTTAAGCTCTAAGCTGACCGTCTTGCAAAGGAAGCTGCAAATGATGCTGAGTCAATGGGCGAGTCAAATATCCCAATAACCATACAAGATATCAAGACAGCAGCAAAGAAGTCCTATGAGATGAAATGACAAAACAGGTGGCAGCTAACAGACACAGGAAGGCATCTCCACCAATACATGCGTGATGTTGGGCTCAAACTCAAAGTTCCCCCAAACACCAACACCCAAGTACAATGTCAGCGTGTCACTCATCAACTGCGAACCCGATACTGCATGCTAAATGGATATAAGTATAGCTGGATCAGATTAGCAGAATCACCGTTGTGTGGGCATGGTGCTGAAACAGTCCAACATTATCTTAAAGACTGTGTCCTACGTGAAGAAGTAAGGGAGAGGTTGAGAGAAAAAATCAAGAAACAGTGGAATATATGTGTCTAATGCTGACCTACTGCTCCAAAGAAAGAAAGATGACTGTTACTTTGAATTATGGCAAGATTTATTGTACGAGACACTCTGCAGTTTTATAAGTACCACAAATTGTCTCATGAACAATACCAGCTCAAGTTAATTTAGTGGATTAGCTACTACCCAAGCGAAAATCATACAGTGAAGAAATACCAGTGTGATGGACTACCAGAGAGGCATTCAAGCCAATCAGGGCTAATGATTCTTTTGACACAGGGTGCAGACCTAATATAATCATGTCAAACTTAATTTTGAACTCTGAAAAACTGAAGTCTTGTTTTTATTGACATGATATATTTTACATAAATTTAGGCTGGGATTCTGTAGATTTATGTACCTTGCTTTTGAACTGCTCTTCAGTTGAATCCTTGTGACATATCTTTTCAAACTCAGATCTAGTTATATACATGATAATATAACAACTCTTCTTGGTTTAAAAGTTGCAAATTCGAAACACATCTAGTTTAGCGGACCATGGAAAAGAAACAATAATAGTGCGTCTGTGCGCGCGACAAAGATGCAAATGTGTGAAGACAAAAGGGGGTTCCATTTATCCTGGAAGCCCGGGTCCGGACCAGAGAGATTTTCAAAAGATGTACAAAGGACTCTGCATGATACTTGCCAGTGCGTCACTCGGGACCTGGTAATTGACAAAAAATATTTTATCAAAGTGTATCTTTTTATATTCTGTTCAGGGCTTTTCATCCTTATATATCAGAGACCTGTATAAGGTCACTTCCCAATCCAAAAATATATACATGTACTATTTTTCCCCAAGTGTGGCAGAGATATTTCCCAAAATGCAAGGTAAGATTTCCCAAAATCAACCGATGGTTACGATTTCTTTTATATTTTAGTATTTCCAGAGGAAGCATTTGTCTCGTATCGATTTTTTGTCCCACTGAAGCCTAACAGCACACAGAACCATTATCTGACACATTACAAGTCTAATCCGTTATGTTCAATGTCCTGGATTTTAGTCCGTGTTTCAGGGGAGATCAATTAATTTGTCTTTCGATGTTTACTTCCAGTTGATTATTTTTCCCAAAATGGACAATTATCGCACATAAATTTCTCAGTTTGAAAGGCCAAGGCCTCTATCTATTTCCTGACGAAAAGCCCTGCTGTTGATTTATGTACCTTGCTTTTGAATTGCTCTTCAGTTGAATCCTTGTGACGCATCTTTTCAAACTCATATCTAGTTATACGTGATAATATAACAACTCGTCTTGGTTTAAAAGTTGCAAATTCTTCATCCCCAAATCTCTCTTCATTAACATTTTTACTACTCATACATCTACAACCCGCATGCCAATCAATTTTATTTTTATGGACGAATTTTGAAGCAAATTTAGTGTACTTGTGGGTACAATGTGGTATATATGCGAATTTATTCATTGAAAAATATATTGAATTGTTACAACTGAACATGTGTTGAAAAGAATAGAAACTGACAATACGAAATAAGGCTGGTAATCAACAAAAAATAGTTTTTCCTTGCGGAAAAGTTTCACTTTGCTTCCATATTGGATATCTAAGTAAAGCTGACATTATTGTTCGTATTGTTACGAATGCAATGGATTTGTTTTTGAATAATAATAACTGAATAAAAAATTCGCTCATTTAAATATCTAATTATGTTGATCTTATATTTAGAAAAGGATTTTCCATTTCTTTTATATATAATTTATTCGATTATAATGCTCAAAATTTTAAGCCTGAACACATTCGGAGAGCTTTGTCTTTTATCGGACACAATTAATTCACCGGCCACGACAGCTGTTTCCTCAAAATGTTTTGACAAGAAAATACCATTTTTTACAACAACTGCAGAAATATTCTCTCTTAAAGATGCTTCCACTACATAAGCATGACAAGGAGTATCGAGGGCCAGGCTTATTCGGAAAGATTACAGGATGGATGAGGTAAAAATGTGTCACTTTATGTACCAGTCCCTTTTAATATGTACCACATATATGATATATAGTGGATTATCATTTTTGTTTTGATTTGATCAAAATAATACAGTATATTTTATGTTACTTGATATGCTTCTTATTAATTTTAATTAATATGAACTTAGGTGCTACCTAGAAGGCAGAGCTCCCTTGAAAAATCACCAGTATGGGAGAATGAAAACCATTTATATGTACAAAGCTTATTTAAAATCAAAAAGACTAGCCATCTTTAAAAGTTAGTGATGAGAATTTTACCGAGAGAAAATCACTGTTTGCCGAAATTCTAGAAAACTCCTGTTTTATTTACCTGAACTGCTAAGTAAACAGTCTATGACATTTTTGTGGTTAATCTTTTAGCACTACTGGTATAGAATAGGAATGGTAGTAGGAGACTTTTTGATGTTTATTGATAAATCATAGGCAGTAGTGTTGTTTTTTGTCCTAGTAATTAACTCTGGTCAGTGATTTTTAAGCTTGTGGATGAAATATATGTGAACGGCAGTGTTCGCGTTTACGGCGTGAAAGTATCTAAATACGCAACAAATTTGGTTGGTACGCAAATTTTTCAAGACCATTGCGTACATGGGACGCAAAGTAAAAACGGAACTGAATGTTTTAATTTAAAGACAACAATTACTAATCACGATGTCAGAATCCCAATTTCATTTTCAGCAGCATTATTTTCTAAAAATACACTACAGGCAGCGCGCAGTCTACATTTGAACACCCGCAGCGGTGGTCAACAGCGGAGTGTCCGCTACAAAATGACCATCGAGGTCGGGTGTTCAGAGCCATTAACACCGCGGTCACTTTGAAACGGGATGTCCACGCTGACCTCGGTGGTCATCACGGCGACATCGAGGTGGTCGGCGCGGTCACCAATTTACCTGTACATTTATTTTCCACTATGATTTTTACGATCCATGTACATGTACATTTATATTTCCTAAAAAAAATTCAATCTTCAATTATAGTTTAGATGATAGCGTACGTATCACAAAGAAAATCAGTTTGTTTGTTGTACGTTTCATTGTTTAAAACGTAACTTGTTTCCGTTATGGTAACAGTTGTTCATGTATGTACATTTTCACGGATTTTATGATTGATTTGTTCATGTTTTATTTAATCACACTCCTAATACAAAGTCCGATGTTTTTGTTTCGAGAATTCAACGCATTCAATCGACACTGTTTTCAAACATAAATGTAGCATACCTACACGTCACGTGCACTATTTATAGCAAACCTCAAATAATACGTACTCGTTTGATGTTCAGGTTCTAACGGAGTTAGCATTTCTCATACATGTATACATAAATTTTGTGTCATCAACATTTATAGATAAATTTCAGGTTCTGATGGAAATAGTAAACAGAAAATGTATTTCAAGTCTTCGTCGATGTCAGAGTAGAAAAGCAGAATAGATCATCAGAAGATTGCATTATTTGATTTGATTCTCATCCATTAACATGAATCAGTTTACATAAACATATAAAATACTGCACAGAAAATATAATGTAAATGGCCAAGTAAGAGATACGAGAGACTTTATACTGTTATTACAAATACTACACCATTTTCATATATCACGTTTGTTTTAGGTATATATGTGGTAACATTATAATAATTAGGAAGTGTAAGCATTATTTCGGATATTTGTTTCTCAAAAAAAAATCTCTTCATTATACACATATTATATGTTTGTAAAATAAAGATAAATAAAAAAGAATACAGGACCCCTCATGTTTACTGCTGAGAATTTGACAAATTACATGTACAAAACGGGATGGACTTTTTTTTGTGTGTGGGAGGGGGGGGGGGGGTTACGACGCACCGACACAATTAGGCTATAGGTCATATAGCGACTTTCCAGCTTTGCTGGTGGAGGAAGACCCCATACGGACTTCGGCCTTGGACACACATTGAAAATATTTTTATGATAATTCAACAAACAAAAATAATTTCAAGAATTAGGTGTTGGGTGTGGAAGTTATATATATGAATCTTCAACACTTCTGCATAATACATAATTCATATATCTAATTTATATCATGTGCGAAAGTATTTCAAAGATTCGTGTTTTTTGCAGTAATTAAGTCGGTACCTATTCTCTAACAGTTGGTAATTAATTGGTACACGATTTACTCAATTACTGGGCATTACTCGCACGTGCAATTTATCTTAATTTAAGTTGGAAGTCGGTAGCTTTGCTCAGTGTGTGGGTGTGAATATCTCACGGCACAAACTGGTATCTAATTGAACTTGATTGAAGGAGGTGTATTTTCAAAATAAAGGATTCTTATTGTACGTGTTCAAACTGTCATATAATTAGTAATAATTGAAGCCGTATCTTTGTTCAGTGAGTGGGTGAGAATCTCTTGATCTGTAAATCTTTTGTTTTTCTGGTACAGCTTTTGGCAATATAAGCACCAGATGTTTATTATGCTCCCTACATTTCATTATTTACAACCCATACTGTGACAGTATTACTGGATTAATCATATAGTGAAAATATAATAATTGGATTAACTATATAGTGCAAATAGTTCATTATTATACAGTTACTTTGTTTTTGTGATTACGAGATTCTGTGACAATGAGTATCAGACAGTTGACAAAACAGTGTACGCACTTTGTGGTACGTTACCAGTGTGATAATAAGACCCAGGTCAGGACTCGTGGATTTTTCCGCACCGATGAAGAGGTGAGTACTTCAGTTTTTGCTTAATGTCAATTCACAACCCGTGTAAAGCATTTTTGATTTTGAACAGTCGCACTTTTTCTATAGGCGAATAATTGACTTGCAGCGTGTATCGCAGGAAATCATTGTTTTATTTAATATTCATTTGTACATATCTATTTTGCATTATTTCGATTTTGAATACAAAATGTTATTCTAATTAAACCAACCCGACGTATATCAGTTAAATATGAGCACATTTTGACATTTTCGTCGGCACTGGCGGTATTTTTGCAACTTTTGAAATTGTGATTGTGTCAGTTGATCGACTGTATCTTAAAAACCTGTTCTTTGATTTTATTAAAACTTAGTTAGGAACTGTCTAATATTTTAGAGTTGAATTATGCAAAATTTCATGAATATTAAAAAACAACAACATTTTTTAAGAAATATATAGGCCTACAGTTGATTTGGCCAAGTTTCTGCATCAAACACATTGTAATTTTGCAGACGAACATGTTATTGAAAATTTTGTAGACGCCTGACGCACATGCGTATACTATTAAAGAGTGAAGGTTAAATATTGTAACTATAAAATCGTCAATCGTTTTTTCCTGAAATTTAATAGAATTATATCGCGGGATTTAGGTGGCATGTAGGCCTACACAGGAAACGCGTGTAGAGCTTCTATTATGTAATAGATTTGCTTCAAACTTTCAGTATCAATAAAGAATAGATACAGCTAGAATATCAGGGCATTTTCATTGAGATATTAACATTATTTTAAACAAAATTACATAAAAACGGCCGATTTCCAGTAAAATTACCGGTTAAATTTCATACAGCGCGATTGTAAATTGCTAGTATACTTTAAAAGTAAATAAATTGAAATTAACGCGAACAATAAATTTTGACTTTTAGCTAGAAAAGGAAACAAACAGAATAGAAAAATCTTTAATAATAAAAAAAATGCCATCAATTTAAAAGCATACACTTAATCGTTCGTTCTAGGTTCATCCTTCGCTATCGAACGTTTCAACTGGCTCCAAACCATCTCTATTGGATTAAGATCCGGTGACTCTGAAAAATAAGGATTCATATACATTTAAACAATCAAATACTGTTTATAACTGTAAACAATATTATAAATAACTTAGTTGTTTTCATGAACAATATACTGAAGTTGAATAGCGAACTGTGTAGATAATGATCAGACTGCACGGATGTGTCTCTGTAATGTTACCCTTGTTAAATTTCTAAAATTGACTGGTCCATCTTTGAATTTGGACAATTTTATTACTATACTGTACTGACTGTATAGGGATAAATGTAGATAATTATCAGACTGCACGGATGTGTCTCTTTTAATGTTACCCTTGCTAAATTTCTAAAATGGACTGGTCCATCTTTGAGTTAGGACAAACTCGCATGTTTTCATAAATATACCGACTGAATAGCGAACAGTGTAGATAATGATCAGACTGCACGGATGTGTCTTACAGTAACACTTTCCTAGTTACATTTCTAAAACGGACTTCTCTATCGCCAAATTCAAACAGAACTATTTATAGTTTAGAGATGTTTTCATGAACGATTAACTTGCTGAATAGCTAACAGTGCAGTTCCTGAAATATAATTATAACTTGTACAATGTATGAAACTTTTAGTTACTGTTCAGATTACTTACCTGATGGCCATACATTCCACCAGTTGATGCCATTCTCTCTCATAAATTCCTGAGTTAACTTTGACTTATGCTTGGGGTCATTGTCCTGTTGGAAGCGATGACCATCCGGATATACATGGTGAATGAAGGGTAACAACATATCTTTTAACACGGATTCAGTAAAAAACTTGCTGTCCATAATTCCTTCAAAAATAAGAATTTTTGTGGGTCCTCTACGACTGATACCGGCCCACACATGAACTTTTAACGGGTGTTTTGGTTTCGGTAAGGAGTGACTCATTGTACCTATTTGTCTGTATGTGGTGGTTTTATTGTTGTGTAGTTGTATAGAAGATTCGTCTGTGAATATAATGTCGCTCAAGGAATCGTTAACTGCTATCAAGTTCTCGCAGAATACCACACGTGGCATGGTGTTCGGTCCTCGTACCATCTGCGCATACCTTGGTTTGTCATTAGTGTAACCCGCTGCCTTTATAACCGATTTTGTCGTTGTCAAGGAAAATTCTGCACCGTCTTCTTTTAATTCTTTGTGTAACTCCACAGCAGATTGATACGGGTTTAGCCCAAGTGATTTTTTTACAATTTCAATGTCTCTGTTACTGATTTTGGCGAATTTTTTAACGTTCTGTTCACTTGTTACATTATAAGGATCAAAGTATCCATTCTGATAATTCCTTATCCAACACGAAATAACGTGCCTTGGTATGTCCTGTCCTTGTGCATTCAGAGACTTTAAGATATCACGATTTCGTTTGCCTGACTTATACAAGTCAATGATTTTTAATTTAACACTGTGGTTAACTCGACGATTTTTACTCATTTTCTCTTGAATAACTATGTATTGCTAGCAATCACTTGTTCAAATTATAAAGATTTCTGAAGTGAGTGGGCATGATCCGTGTACTTATAATACAGGTGTCAAGTTTGACACCCATGTGTATTGTCTATTAGTACAAATACTATGTGTATTGCATAATGTGTATTGTCAATTTGACAGCCGTGTGTGTTGTCAACAATGGTTGAATTTGAATTTAAGATTTTTAAAAGTGTCATTTTGGTCAAGTAGCACCCTGTTTCTTGTATACATGTATGTATATCATCGTGGCATGGGACAGCGTATTGTATTGGCAAGATATTAGCATTTAAATTATGTCAATTAAATTCTAAAGTAACATGTATGTTGCCATCCCTAATCACGGCATGTATGAATGAAAGGTGTAACATCGTGACACGTGCTGATGTATTATTATTATACCAGATTTATTAAATTTTATGTATGACATAAGTATTTGAAATTAAACGCGTGATTTATGTCAAAGTTGCGGATTGTATCAGTGTATTAGAATTAAAAGAAAATTGACAAGATATTGGCTATGATTTGTAGCTTTTTATTTATTATTATTATACGCACCTTGTAAAGTGTTACAATTATAAATAAGATTCAACTATGGAACAACCACTTGTAAAAAATCTCGTATATAAAATGTTCTGTTCTGTTAATTTGATGCTCAGTGAATTAAACAGATGTGTAGATATTGTGCCCATTGTATATAATGTACCTTATTAAATTTCATAAGATCTGTTAGGTTTTATCATAGCTGCCTACATTTAAAATCATAGTTAACTATTTTATACGGCTTTTTACTTATAGCTAGCTAATCCTATACAATTCTATATCTTTGTACGTATAAACATGTATATATACATGTATACTTTGATTTTTTTAATAGCAATACATGATATTATTAAAAGATGTGCAATGAAATTATTGAATCAGTCATTACATTCACATTTCCGAATAAAGAATTTTATTCATTTATCATTTATCATTGAATGCATGCAGACAATCAAGCATGTAAGAGATTATGTCTTGTGACTTGATCACTGTTTGAGATAAGAGTTATCAAAGCGCTATCGCTTTTTGCTTAAGTGGATTAAAGTCATTTTAAAAATAAAATTGCTCTTTTATAAAGAATGATTCGCTATCAGCCTCTAATGTATAATAAAATTAATTTCGTTTTGTGTTTCAGATTATGGTAGACGGAGTTTATAAGGTTCAGTGGGGAAGGAAGGACGAGGTTGACACAGCGGTGGTGATCGCAGCGGGCAGTGAGAAGGAGATGAAGGCAGAATGCAAGAAGTTACAACGCGAGCCTGTCGCACACACCGCAACATCCGTTGCAACATCCGTTGCTACGACGAAAACAAAGGTAATTACGTAGTGACAAGTCTACATATATTTTCACAGTAGTTAAGTGTAAAAGTCATTTCTTTCTTGCATAAAGCAGTCTTGTCACATAATAATTTTAGTTAAAAATTAGAGACAGCAGCAAAGTTTCTGGTGTAAGTGACAAATGTAAACATGCGAGAATTTCGAATTTGCATAAGGGGACAATAAGTGTTCTCTTAATTAATTCGAACAAATGTGACGCGCCAGTTGAAACGGGTAGTTTGGCTGAATGACATTAATTGGTACCATTGCTTAAGCGTAGTGTACGTTTATACGTTTGAACAGAAATTTATTTACATGTAAAATAAAATATAAATTTTCTGAAACTGTAAAACGCATTTTAATCAAGACTGACATGCAGCTATATCTTCCTTTCTTTCAGACTCCAAAGCCGAGACAGCCCGCCAGTGTGATACGGGTTGTATCTCCACCTGGGTTTTACCCAGAGACAACTGTAACTGTGAGCGGTGGTCAATCACAGTGTCGACATCATCTCCGGTCAGCGCAGCAACGACAGGGGTACAGGCCGTTACTACATCCGCCGTGACAACAGCCATGTCTTCATCAGCACTGACGGTTGTACCAGCCATCACGTCATCCGTCGTGAGCACAGAAATATCGACGCAAGCAGCATCGCCGACGTCAGTCGAACCTGCCGTGGATGCTGTGCCTTCAGGCGACACTCCAACAACATCACGTCCTGGATTCATAAGCAGAACAGGCCGTCCAACGGGATTTGGACCACTACAGAGCAACTTGTTGGCATTGGAGGCATCCGTTAGGTCTATGGCAGCGGAACAGATTAACTTACGAAAGCTTTTCGAAGCCGAGAGACGCGAACGAAGGGAGATGGAGGGGGAAGTAAAAGTAATGAGGGCTCTGCTAGAGAGCATCGCGTGTAAGCTGGAAGATATGAATATCAACAACAACACCGTTAGGCCTACAAGCACCGACGATCAGGAAGTGCCAGCTCAACACCATATTCCAATTGAGGACCTTCGAGACCTTCACAAGGCGTCATCTGGACCTGGGAACATGGCGGCACATCTAGTGCAGGGTCTCTATCCAGAACTTTTTGGAGTGACGAACTTACGATATATGTACAGTTGGAATGGCGGGGGAAATCTAAATAAGAAAGAGCTGTGCGAGGAAAGGAAGGTTGTTGTGCAGCAGTATGTGTGTACGTTCTATCCGGAGGTGAAAGACCAAAGACTGTGGAAGGATGTTGTAGTTCCTAAGGTTAACGAACTTTTACGCCGTGTGAGCAGACAAGAACGTAAACAGAAAAAGCAGTCAACGACGTGCAATCAAGAACAAAGTCCAGCACTCAGCATGCCAGATATAAACTTTTCGTACGTGTCCGACGACTTTGTGTCATATATGAACCTGTGAAATATGAGACTTTCGAAAGAAACAGCATTGTACAAAGTTGCGTTTAAATGAATCTGTGTTCTTCTTAATGTATATACATGTCGTTTTTTATCCAAAAAAATAACTAAAATAGAGTACTCCGATTTTTGCTTTACTTACAAAGACCCACTAGCTCCATGTTTTTGTATATATGTTTTGCTACTGTGGTTTTAGTTTGGTTTTTGTTGTATTAAAACCGCCAAACACAGTTGTTAGGTATTGAATAAATTCTGTAGTTTTCATGTATACATTACATATGTCTGTCTATAAATACAATAAAGCATTTCTACTTCTTTTTTGTGTGTTTAATATAATTATGCTTACTACTGTTATCATTCTCCAAAACCCCAATACTGCATTCTCTCCCTATCTCAAGACGTAATTCTCAGTGGACTGCTTTCGCCGATACCATGGACTTCTATACCTTTACATTTGTATATCAGGTATGCATTGAAATATCCTTCCAAGGGGATTATAGAATTGTGTGAAAATGTTGAAGCTCCATGTATAATATAAATGTTCGGCAAAATGCCTTCTTTTGAGTAATTTAAGGCAACATTTTTTCCGTTCAATGGGCGTGGCTTAAATAAATTTCTTGCTTGAAATTCCTCTAAAGAATACATCTTGCCGAAATTTTAGAACTAGTGGTGGAGGGGGGTCATGCCTGGACCCCTGGATTACCGAACATGAATCAGTAAAAAAGCAATTAGTCTAAAAAAGGTGTAAGTGAACAGAACACTACAGTTTTCAAGACAACAGATGCACTGTAAATATTGTTTGATCAAAAAGCATATAATTATAATACGCAGGTATTTACGTGTTGCATTATCAAAAGCAATAATTAAATTTAATATAGTTCGATTAAATCAAATTCGTAAATATTTACAGCTGTTAATTTAGGGAATAAATTGTGTATATTATATTTTCCGGTTAAGAACGACAAACTTTTAATGCATTTAAGTAGGATTTAAATTGAGGTCAAATTTTATGTAATTAACCTGAGTTTTAGTATCATAACGAAGCACTGGATTTGAGTATCATGATGAAACAACCTTTAAATAATTAACGTGCGTAAACTCAGACATGCAAACAATGATAAAGGAATTATAAATTCAAACATGCGAAAACAGTTGAATGAAACAAACTTAAAAATATATGAAAACTCAAACATGATAACGAAACTGTCAAATAGCAGCAGCCGTGAAAGATTTTACAATTAGAACGAAATTGTACTAAATGTACATAATTCAAATATATATAGATCTATTAAAAAGTATGCAAATGAAGACACATTAATTGAATGCACGTTAAACTGTGAATGTTTACATTTCACAGCGGCTGCTTAACTCCAATACGCACGCTTGTAATATACCGTACCTGAAAAAAAAGAAATTATTAATATTTTTTTAAAGGCAATTAAATACATTTGTAGAATGCACTTAATTTATCTTGAACTATTCTTTTTTTTTATTTTATAACATATTCATTTCCTATAAATTTTAACCCCGTGACCACCGCAATTCCACCGCAACGGACACCGGAAAACCACCGCGATCACTTATTCGACGGTACTGTAACGATCGTGTTTAATTGACCGTGGTGGTCAAACGGGTGTCCGACCACCGCAATTTGACACCCAAATTAAAAAACGAACACCGAGGTCGGGTGATTTATGTAGACTACGCGCTGCCTGTAGTGTAACATAGAGTGACATAGCCTGTAGTCATTCAGTGACGTATTCAGACTGGTTTAGCGTACTGATCAAAATCTCTACTTATCAATGTAAATTATATGGAAACAGTCCAGGTACTTCTTGCATTGCAAACCGAAAGTAAGATGGAGTCTCCGGCGAACGCGAACACTGGTTTTATTTTTCAAAGCAGGGCTTTAGCTAGAGGTCGACATGAGTGAAATTCAAGTCGCCGAATTTTTGTTATTCATCCACTAACAGCCAATTGTGGTACAGCATGTTGACACTTTACTCGAATACACATGGCATAATTTCGCTTCTGTCTTCTGATACAGAGAAGTTTGAAAGCAATTATAATGGTCGCTTACACCTTTAATTTGATCAACTAAACAGTAGGGATTTAGAGCGCTCTATATTACATTAACTTGTACATTCTCCATTGACTTTTCAAAAAATAATCTTACCTTAAATAATTTCCTTAATTCCGCGTTATTTGAATCATTTTACTCCGAACTTAGAAACATATCACTGACACTTTCTGTGACGAAAATAACCTTACTGAAATTTACACAAATTTCTGACAACTGCTGCAGAAACTGGGTTAAACATGATTGACAACTTTTTCTTTTGATGTGTGCCCACATTAGGGGATCAAAAGGACCGTGTTACCCTTTGTGTGACGTCACTGCTGCTGATGTCATGATGGCATGTATTTAACTCACACAGTCAGTTCTAGTACAATATTGCTTGTTTTGACTAAACATTGCACTAGGAGCTTGATTTATTTTTTGCTGGGCTAATTTTAGAATATGAAATGATCAAACTGTTTTGAAATTGTATTCATAGATCTAACTAAAAGGTGTTTGGTTTTGGCAGTGATTAGGAAATTAACTAGAAAAAATACTTAGAATTACAATTTACAGTCAGTAATCACATTATATAAATTCACAAGAATGAGAAATTAGATTAACAAGGATAAGAAAGCAGATTCACTGATCTTTTCAGTTGGTTTGTTTTATAATTTGATAGACTTGAAAAAAAAAGATTTAAACAAAGAAGTGACTTTTTCCGTAAAATCTTAGTCTAGTGCTTAAACCTGTTAAAGTAACTATTAGCTGGTCAAACCCATTATATTTGATGTAACTTTGTAGATTCCAATATTTTTATACCTCTTATCAGAACTGGAATGCATTTATGAAGTTAAAGAAGAGGTGTTATTTATTGTGAAACATGGACATTTGTCAATATTGTAGCCGCAAAACCTGGGACTCGACCATATTTGGCTGGGACTCAACATTTTTGGGAGTACTGAGTCCCAGGGACTCAGTGAAATTTTCAGAAAACGCGAACACTGAACGGGGAGAAAGCATTATGTGTTTTCAAAGTTCAATGTATATTTTGTCCCAAATCAGGGCCAGACACTAACCATTTTGGGCAACTGGTCCGAAGAGCAGTTTCCGCTAAATATTTAAATGAAACGGTTACTGGTCCTCCAGATATTTTACTGGTCCTTGTTGCTTTTCACTGGCCCCGGACCAGTGGACCGATGTTAGTGTCGAGCCCTGCCAAAACCTTTATAAAAAATAAGCTCTAGATCTATCTTCAGACAGTACATTGGAACCTGACATCACTAACAAAACACTTTAAATTTAAAATGAATGACTTTATTTTTTACAATGTTTTCAAAACTCATGATAAATAAATAAATAAAACTGAAATAAAAAAGAAATAAAAAAAGTGCATCTTGTCAGGATCGAACTCCCAACCTTTGGTTTTCAACACGAACTCGCTAACCACTGCACCAGTATGACGTCATCACTACAAATATAAGTATATATAATAAATTTCAGTTATGGAAGCGTGACGAAAATCGTTTCGCATTGAAAATATTATATTTTATCTTTTTTTCTTCGTAGAAAATGTATTTAGCACTAAAGTCTTATTATCTAGTGTTGAATTATTATCTAGTGTTGAATAAAAATGTAAATGAGCGTCTCATAATATGAGACGCTCATTTACATTTTTATTCAACGTTCAAAGCAGTAAGCGAAACGCTTTTGTCAACCATAAACAACAAGCGTCTACTGACGTCTTACTGATTAATTACTATGAGCATTGTGTGCTGGAAGAAACCCGAACAACACCGATTCCAAAAAAGTACCGCGAATTTTTAACTCTATAGTAATTCTATACACAGTTTTATTCACTTTGTTTTTCACACGTTTAACCGTAATGCAAGGCGCCAGTAGCTCTGCTATTAATTGTCATAATTATTAAGGTAAATAAATTATATGCACTTGTTATATTTGAATATTCTTACCTCAAAGACAAAGTTAAGAACCATATCTTATCCATATTATTATACCACTTATATTTTATTTTTATTCAGTATTTTACTTATTTTGATAGTCATTTCATATCAAGATGTTTATATAAATGAAAAAAAAATATATAACTGTTTAATTGTGTAATTATCACCTATTCACAGTACTACACTATGAGATACAGTTACTATATAATATATAGGTGGTACATAAGGTGTCAAAGTGGTACATAAAGTGACTGGTACATAAGGTGTCGCACCCAAAATGTGTTGAACAGGCTGGTAACATTGCCCGATCGGGCTTTCGACATGAAAACTAATATTTCTTGAAAAAATAATGAAGATATTTCTTTTAAACTTGGTCCGTTTATTAAGCATAACACATGATGCATATTAAGATAGAAAGAACTTTGTTGCCTTCAGTTTTGTTAGAATTACTTCCCTTTTTCAGAATTTTATGATGCATAATTTTTGAAGTCCAAAAAAAAAAGATTTTTAATGCAATGTTTAAAACAGAAAATGGTTCAATGGCTTTCTATTACTCCAAACTTGTGCGCCAATACCTTTATTCTATATTTTTAGGGTTAATACTTTGTTTCTAGCGAAGATGTATGAAAATTTTTTTTAGAACTAACATTTCTCTATTATGCTGTAAGTGAAAGGACAGTAAAATGTATACATTCATGTACTAGCGCAATAATTTAGAGCATTAGAAAGCCATTGAACCCTTTTTTTGTTTTAAACTTGGCATTAGAACAATTTTTTTGGACTTCAAAAATGATGCGTCATAAAAATCTGAAAAAGGGAAATAATTCTACCAAATCTGAAGGCAACAAAGTTATTTTTATTTCAGTTTGTATCATATGTTATTCATAATAAATGGACCAAGTTTGAAAGAAATATCATCATTATTTTTCAAGAAATGTTAGTTTTTATGTCGAAAGCCCGATCGGGCAATGTTACCAGCCTGTTGAAAATATCCAAACGTGTCTTTTTCTAAGCAACAAGCTGGACTGTGGACACTGATTTTAGGGAGTGGTGAAGTATATCCACTGCAAAAATGAAAGGCACATGTTAAACAATATAGTAAGAAACTGCCTCTCAAATATCCTTTTAAAAATCTTTTATAAAATAGCTTGCCCGATTTTAGAATAATTTTACTCAAATGGTCCTTGTGTTACCCTCTACCAAGACTGTTGAACTTATTTTGATTTGTCAAAAACCATGGCTGCCAGAGGGCGTGGTCACTTTTCCCTATATGTATATAGTGGAAACTTTAAAAATCTTCTTGTTTGAAACTGCAAGCCCGATTTTAAAATAATTTTACACAAATGGTTCTTGTGTGACCCTCTACCAAGATTGTTCAAATTATTCCGATTTGTCAAAAAACATGGCTGCCAGGGGGCGCGGTCACATTTCTTCTCTGAATCAATAATAGCTAGAGCCTTGATATTTGGTGTGTGATATCAGATTTGTATTGGCTACCATAGTTGTTCAAATTATTGCCCTAGGTTCAAAAGTATGTGTGACATGTATTTAATATAGGCTAACATAGAAGAAACCTAACTCTATACTTACAGTAACACACTTGAAGCCTTGTACACAGGTGAGGGCTTTAGGGTCAAAGACCCTTTTGTTTCATTATAGATGGAAAAACAAGAGAAATTATTTTACAAAAATGAGTAAATACAGATTAAATGTGTATCTACAGATTTAATAAATCCGCCATTTTGTTTTTTTTTGATGACATGGAAGCAAAATGGTTGCCATTTTAATAAAGTATTTAAATGCTCATAACTTTCTCATTTTTAAGCCAATTTTGAAAATTCTTTCAGTTCTTTAAATGATTTAAGAAATCCTAACAGACAAAATAAACTTAAGAACAACATTGCCTTTCCCTTTAAACAGGACATTATGGCATGATGCAAAGTTTGAAAACCTGGATTTTGTGTGTTTTCCATGTTTCTTGTTTATTTTTTTCTTTTAAAGTGTCATGAATGACATCTTCTGTTATATACATTAAGAATTTCCCTTGTTTATTTTACAGATTGATATTTTCTGAAAAGACCTCGAGAAACATCTTTATGTTCCTGTTGTTGAATCTCTCGTTTGCATTTGTAGAGCTTGCATATGGAATCTGGACAAACAGGTGAGTCTATAGGTTAATTTTCATCAATATCATTCAATGTGCAGTGTTTTATTCTGCAAGCGTCTAACTGAAATAGTACAGAACTGTCAAAATGACAATTGGAACAAAGCTTTAAAATGAATTATGAATCTGTCTTTGTATATCTATTGATTGTGCCTTTTGCTGAACTTAGGTCATTTTTTTTAGACACAAAAAGTATTGTTGAGAATATTTTGGACTTTATAAAAAAAATTCAGTTAAAGGCAAACTGCAGAATTGACTGAATTGTAGTTGAGTAATGGTGAAGGAGGTAAAGACTGTTTAAAGTGTATTTATTAGCTTTTAGATTTGCTAAGAACAATCTTTCATTCTTTGTCAGGTCAATACAAACAAACAGTAACTGAAAGTTCTAAAACTTTAACTATAACAGTTACTGTCTAACCAAGTAGTTATATATTTATTGAAAGATTATATTTATGAGTTATAGATTCGGATAATTAATAATCAAAATTGACTATTTAAGAAGTATATTTCGTCACCTTAGTGCAAAAAGGCAGTAAGTCCTTCTTTAAATCAATGCAGTTATCCACTTCTTGCACTGAGGTGACGATTCACTTTAATATGAATTAGATAAGAAGTTTTAGTTTTTTCTCGTTTTGTCAAAATTATTTGAGCCACGTCATGAGAAAACCAACACAGCAGGTTTGCGACCAGCATGGATCCAGACCAGCCTGCGCTTCCTCGCAGTCTGGCCAGGATCCATGCTGTTCGCTTTCAAAGCCTATTGTTATTAGAGAAACTGTTAGTGAACAGCATGGATCCTGACCAGACTGCTGGTCGCAAAGCCACTATATTGATTTTCTCATGGCGCGACTCATTTCACCAATGGTAACATTATATTTTTGTAATCATTCATTTAAACTTGTTTCAGTCTGGGTTTGATATCAGATTCCTTCCACATGTTTTTTGACTGTACAGCCTTACTGGCAGGCCTGGCAGCCTCAGTTATATCAAGGTGGAGATCAAATGAGAATTATTCATACGGGTAAGTTCTTTATAGTTAATTGCTGGGTGACTGATTTTTTGAAGTTGGCAGTTACTTGCACAAGTTTGTACTGGTACAGAATCCAGGAACACTAGTTGGGTTAACTGCCTGCCTTTACATAACTAAAGTACTGTTGAAGGACGGCATTTAACCCAAAACAAACTAAAAAAAACGAAATTTGAATGATGCTGATGAAGTGAAAAATCATCTAACAAGTTTTGGAAATATATGCTTTTCATATCTAAAAATTGTAGTTTTGTATAGGATTCATTTTGTCCAAATGCAGAAATAAAATTATCATGTGTACACAGACATTTTCTACAGCATTTGTTGTTAATAATGATTATTCGCATTGACATTTTCTGTCTGTTGCAAAGTTTGGGTAAAGAGGAATAAAATCCTGATGTAAAGTCAATTTTAGGGAAATTTTGCATGATGAGAAACAAACTTTTTGAGGAGAAGACCTTACTATAGAATGAAAAAAGCACTGATGTGGGACCACACTTTTATCTTGTTTTGAATCTATTACAAAGACTACTTTTAAACTGTATAAAATACATTTTTTTTTGCTTGCAGGTTTGTTCGGGCTGAGGTTCTAGCTGGTTTTGTCAATGGACTGTTCTTGCTTTTTATAGGATTTTTCATCTTTTCAGAAGCAGTTGAGGTAGGTTTGAAATTTTAATTTCAGCTGTTGAGGACATATTGACATGGATACTATATTACCTTAGAAGTTCAGGGGAAAATACGTTTAGACTTATATAATGAGGCTGCTTATTTGAGAAAGCCAATATGATAAATGCCTGTGGTCAGTAGATGATTCTGACTGTTTTTTGGGCCAAAGGTCAAGGTCAAAATGACCTTCAGACTGGAAACAATTTCAGATAAAATAAATAAGGTGTGCTTAGGCAAGCCAGTAAACTAAAGTATAATTGTCTATGTTCAGTAGACGACCCCTTTTGTTTGAGGAGTAGTAGGTCAAAGGTCAAAGTTACAACTACCTCTAGACTGGAAACAGTTTCTGATCAGTAACTGGAGCATTGCTTGATACTAGGGCGGTCAAAAGTCTTAGGGTTATGGCCAATGTGGATTATATTATCCCTAGTGTTTTATGGGTTATTTATATCTAAGGTACATTTATATTTATTAAATGACCAGACTTGGATATATGGTAAAACCTGCTTTAGCAGTCACCTCTATTAAGCAGCCAACTTGTCTTAAGCAGCCAATCTCTCAATTCTAAAAATGGTCATTCATTCTAAAAATTACCCGCATTAAGCATCCACCTGCTTAAGCTGTCACGTTTTCCAACTCCCTTGGCTGGTTTTACTGTAAACCTCTTTTTCGTCATGATAGAAGAGAATACTGAAGATTTGAATTGTACTTACCAGTCCTGAGCCAAGCTTAGTATCATACACTTTGTGCATTAAATGTAGTATGGATAGAAAATGAACTATGTGCAATTTTATATTAATACAATTAACATGTCTTTTATTTGCTGCAAAGCAGAGAAATTGTTCAGTTAGACTTGTTTTCAGTTATTTGTTTTTTGTTTCTATCTACAGCGTCTAGTCGAGCCACCGGAAGTGAGACATGAGAGACTATTCTTGGTGTCAGTTGGTGGTTTTCTTGTCAATTTGATTGGAATATTTGCATTTCAACACGGACATAATCATTCCCATGGTGGAGGAGGAGGAGGTACGAGTTACATTTAGTTATTCCAGTATCAATAAAGGGTCATTCATCCAGATTTATGTGAAATTTCTGTAAATTTAAAAAAAAAGATTGAGAAAAAGCTCGTGTAACATGTAAAATGTCTAAAAAACAGCTCTCAGAAGCATTAGAAATGTCACTTGCAGATGTAGAAGAAGTAGAGCTGTACTTTTAATTGTACTAATAAAAGATTACTTATTTATCATGAGTAGTCAAAGAAAGTCCCCACCTTGGCAGTTTTCATATTTTCCTCCCCTGGCCCAGCATCCTGTCTAGGCTGATACTGCTGGTAATAAAAGCAATGCATGTAAATCACTGAGCGCTAAACACTAGTAAGGATACCAGTGTGAAGGAATTGAACCCGGACTGCTAGGGTTGTAGTCCAAGTTACTAATAACCAGTGCCACTGATTCTCCTGTTAGGCAAATCCAGTTGAATATGTATGTTCAAAGAAATTTAATATTTCCACATGCACATTTAAATAAAATTGTATGATTTTGCAATCAGTTTATATTGGCCTAAAGATTTGGTACAAAAATATCTGTAGCATCTCCAAAAAAAAACAACGATATTACTGGTACACCTTTTCAAAATTATCCTACAAAGACAATGTCCTTAATGATAATGGAAATACTGGGCCAGACTTCTGTTTTAGACTGAAATTCCAACTTTTTTTTAAAAAGCATAACGGTAACAAATTAACCTTTAGCCTGCTAAATTTCTCAAATGGACTGGTCAATCATTCAATTTAGGCAATATCATTTATTATTCAAAGGGGTGTTCACTTCAAATTTACTGACATGAAAAGCGAACTGTGCAGATTGAATCACTTGCCTCCAGCAGGCTAAAGGTTAAGACCTGTGAATAATAAACACAAGGACTCCCCTTCTTATATGAGGAAAGTTTTAGTCATTTGTGAGTAAGAAAGAAGCTGCATCAGTATATGTCAAAAAGTGTATGATAGTTGCTAGATGGTTGTGATGTTTTTAGCTCACCTGTCACGAGGTTCGTGACAAGGTGAGCTTTTGTGATCGCGCAGCGTCCGTTGTCTGTCCGTCCATCTGTAAACTTTTGCTTGTGACCACTCTAGAGGTCACATTTTTCATGGGATCTTTATGAAAGTTGGTCAGAATGTTCATCTTGATGATATCTAGATCAATTTCGAAACTTGGTCACGTGCGGTCCAAAACTAGGTCAGTAGGTATAAAAATAGAAAAACCTTGTGACCTCTCTAGAGACCATACTTTTCAATGGATCTTCATGAAAATTTGTCAGAATGTTCACCTTGATGATATCTAGGTCATGTTCGAAACTGGGTCACGTGCCTTCAAAAACTAGGTCAGTAGGTCAAATAATGAAAAAACCTTGTGACCTCTCTAGAGGCCATATTTTTCATGGGATCTGCATGAAAGTTAGTCTGATTGTTCATCTTGATGACATCTAGGTCAAGTTCGAAACTGGGTCAACAACGATCAAAAACTAGGTCAGTAGGTCTAAAAATAGAAAAACCTTGTGACCTCTCTAGAGACCATACTTTTGAATGGATCTTCATGAAAATTAGTCAAAATGTTCACCTTAATGATATCTAAGTCCAGTACGAAACTGGGTCACATGCCATCAAAAACTAGGTCAGTAGGTCAAATAATGAAAAAACCTTGTGACCTCTCTAGAGGTCATATTTTACATGGGATCTGTATGAAAGTTGGTCTGATTGTTCATCTTGATGATATCTAGGTCAAGTTCGAAACTGGGTCAACTGCAATCAAAAACTAGGTCAGTAGGTCTAAAAATAGAAAAAACCTTTTGACCTCTCTAGAGGCCATATTTTTCAACAGATCTTCATGAAAATTGGTCTGAATGTTCATCTTGATGATATGTAGGTAAATTTCGAAACTGGGTCATGTGCGGTCAAAAACTAGGTCAGTAGGTATAAAAATAGAAAAACCTTGTGACCTCTCTAGAGGCCATATTTTTCATGAGATCTTCATGAAAATTGGTGAGAATGTTCACCTTGATGATATTTAGGTCAGATTCAAAACTGGGTCAACTGCAATCAAAAACTAGGTCAGTAGGTCTAAAAATAGAAAAAACCTTTTGACCTCTCTAGAGGCCATATTTTTCAACAGATCTTCATGAAAATTGGTCTGAATGTTCATCTTGATGATATGTAGGTAAATTTCGAAACTGGGTCATGTGCGGTCAAAAACTAGGTCAGTAGGTATAAAAATAGAAAAACCTTGTGACCTCTCTAGAGGCCATATTTTTCATGAGATCTTCATGAAAATTGGTGAGAATGTTCACCTTGATGATATTTAGGTCAGATTCAAAACTGGGTCACGTGCCTTCAAAAACTAGGTCATTAGGTCAGATAATAGAAAAACCTTGTGACCTCTTTAAAGGCCATATTTTTCAATGGATCTTCATGAAAATTGGTCATAATTTTTATCTTGATGATATCTAGGTCAAGTTCAAAACCGGGTCACATGAGCTCAAAAACTATGTCACTATGTCAAATAATAGACAAAACGACATCATACTCAGTTCAAAACTGGGTCATGTGGGGACAGGTGAGTGATTCAGGACCATCATGGTTGTCTTGTTTCAATATTTGGCAAATTGTTACTTTTTCCTTCCAGATCATGGTCATTCTCATGGGGGACATGGACACTCTCATGGTTTAGGTAAGTGTGTTTCTATTTGTATCTCCATTGAAGAGTATTTACCTTCATTGATTGAAGAGTATTTATACCTTCATTGTTTGAAGGGTATTTACCTTCATTGTTTGAAGAGTGTGCTATAAGCATTGTAATATGTTTAATGCAATTAAATGATATTGTATATTGTATTATTTGCCTTCATTGTTTGAAGAGTATTTACCTTCATTGTTTGAAGAGTATTTGCCTTCATTGTTTGAAGAGTATTTACATGGATCCATTGTTTGAAGAATATTTAGATCCATTGTTTGAAAAGTATTTAGCTCCATTGTTTGAAGAGTATCTGCCTTCGTTGTTTGAAGAGTATTTACCTCCATTGTTTGAAGAGTATTTACCTTCATTGTTTGAAGAGTATTTACCTTCATTGTTTAAGGAGTATTTACCTTCATTGTTTGAAAAGTAAGCTGTGATGTTTGTCAAAAATTTATGGCTGGGTAACTGCTCACAACTTGTCCATGTGTTATTTGAAACACCTGTTTCCCACAAAACACTAGATGTACCATCATTCTGAGATTCAAAGTCTGAGTGATATTTTTGTTCATAATAGAATGGTTGCAATACCTTGTAAATGTAGAATATGGTGTCCGAGTTTTATTACATTATTTTAATGATTCCTGAAACATTTCAGCAGTGAGCATGTAGTTATTTTCTGTCTGTCAGTCCCAAAATCTTTGACCAGAAATCTCCAAATACACAGAAATATGTGACTATGAAGTGAACTTTAACGTGTTGTCAGGACATAAATGTTCCTTTGACAGGTTTAGGAGGTATGGCCCTTGGAAATTGTATTAAATGCTGTGCATTTTGCTATACTAATAAAAGCATTGTCCAGATGACTCCTACACTTTTTAGCTCGACTATTCATAGAATAGTAGAGCTATTGGACTCGCCCATGCGTCGGCGTCCGCGTCCCGATTTTGGTTAAGGTTTTGTATGTAAGCTGGTATCTCAGTAACCGCTAGTGGGAATGGATTGAAACTTCACACACTTATTCACTGTGACAAACTGACTTACATTGCACAGGTTCCATAACTCTATTTTGCTTTTTTACAAAATTATACCCCTTTTTCGACTTAGAAAGTTTTGGTTAAGGTTTTGTATGTAAGCTGGTAACTCAGTAACCACTTGTGGGAATGGATTGAAACTTCACACACTTATTCACTGTGATGAACTGACCTACATTGCACAGGTTCCATAACTCTATTTTGCTTTTTTACAAAATTATGCCCCTTTTTCGACTTAGAAATTTTTGGTTAAGGTTTTGTATGTAAGCTGGTATCTCAGTACTTACTAATGGGAATGGATTGAAACTTCACATACTTGTTCACTGTTATGATCTGACATGCACTAAGCAAGTCCCATAACTCTACTCTTTTTTTCAAAATTATGCTCCTTTTTCGACTTAGCAGTTTTTGGTTAAGTTTTTGTATGTAAGCTGGTATCTCAGTATCCACAAATTGGAAAGGATTGAAACTTCACACACTTGTTCACTGTCATGATATGACATGCAGTGCAGATGTTCAATACCTCTACTTTGCATTTTACAAAATTATGCCCCTTTTTCAACTTTTGTATTCATTCAATTGACAAGGCTGTTGAATAGTCGAGCGTTGCTGTCCTCCGACAGCTCTTGTTTTAAGAGATCTGGTCAAAACTTACAGAAATTTATCGACTAATTTAAGAGTTATGGCCCTTTGAAATTTTGCAGAATTCGTACAAGTACAAACTAACAATATTAGCCTTGTCTGCCATTACTCCATAAACAGTTTGCAAGGGATCTGGCTCAAACTAATAGAATAATTATTGTTATGAAATGAACTTTGGCATATTATCAGAACATACATATAACTTGCCAGGTTATGGAGTTATTGCCCTTTTGAAAACAAAAAGCTGTATTTATCATAAAGATAACCATTGTAACTGTTTTAAAGAGACCAAGCAACAACACTGCTTTGCTATTTATGTGTATTACACATATTATCAGAATATACATGCACTACCATATATGCCAGTACAAGCACTAGCTTTCCCTGATAAAAAACCCTCTCCTATATGCTGAAAATATTTTTTTCCCTATATTAATGGGATCTGAGATTAAACATTTATTTTTACCCAAAGTTCCTATAGTTTGTCAGGTCTGTTAGTAAATTTGGTATCAGATACTCTATATAGAGTGTAATACTTGTTGCAGTAACTGTAATTGATTTTTCTGTGGTAATTTGTGTTATTAACAGAAATTTGATGCATTAATGGAAAGATAATTTAGGCAATTTGCTTCTAGTTAAAGGGGCATGCTTACAGATTCATTTAACATTATGGAAATTTTAAAGCAGCAAGGTCTGTACAATATTAGAACTCTGAAACCAATAGTATTTAGGTTGAAATTCTTTCTGTTTTATATTGCTTTTCTCTGTTAACAACTGTGTAAATAGCTTATCAACAATATTTTAAATCTAAGTCATATTTTCTAACAAATATTGCCTAGATCTTTACATAATTTTTTTTTTTTGGTGTTACTTCCAAAAATAATAATACATAAATCTGAAGGCTTGTACATGTCAGTTATTATAATTTTTGCATGTAGCATAGATATTTTTGCTTTGTTTTTCAGGTTTTCAAGAAAATAATTTACATGAGCGCCATGGGCACAGTCACGGTAATGAAGGTGATCATGGCCACAGTCATGGGCACGAAAGTCATGGACACAGTCATGGACATGATAGCCATGGACCTGAACCGAAGCAAAATGCGTCACAAAAACAAATTATGCAAGGTAAGAACATAATAAATGCAAATTTTCACAAGATTTAGGTTAAGATATGAAGTTGAGGTTGAAATAAGAACATACAAGTTGAGATTAAGATTTAAACTTAGGACTTGATGTTAAAATCAGAAAAAAAGTTTAAGGTGATCATGGCCACAGTCGTGGGCAGGAAAGTCATGGAAGAACATCGTAACTTCAAATATTCATTAGGTTGAGGTTAAAATATGAAATTGAGGTTGAAATAAGAACATATGACAGAACATAGGAATTGATTCTATTTATTTATTTTGTTGGATTTAACGTCGCACCAACACAATTATAGGTCATATGGCGACTTTCCAGCTTAAATGGTGGAAGAAGACCCCTGCTGCCCCTCCATGCATTATGTCATCACGAGCGGGCACCTTTGGTAGAACCACCGACTTTCCGTAAGCCAGCTGAGGTCAAAATCAGAATGTTATGGTTGGAATGCCTAGAGTAGAGTTGAGATTAGATTAGAGTAAAAGAGTTGAGTTTGAGAACAGAGATTTAGAATGAAAATTTAGGATAGTGAAAATGGTTGTGACCAAAGCATGGGGGGATGGAGCAGTGATAACTGGGATTGAGTTGGATATAGAAATGTGTAGCTTAAGTTTGAGTTTGAAGCTCTAAACTACAAAGCTGGATTTCGGCAATGTTAAATTTAACTGCTTAGACCAAATAAAATTTTGCATGTTTCAAGCGGTGAATGCGAAAGAAAGTGCTTCTTTATTTATGTGCACTTAGACCTCTCTCGAATTCATCCCTTTATTTGATGTTTGAGTAGAAAAAATAGCTATATTATGATATACTTTAGTAGTTAAAACACAAAAAGGGGACCTATTGCAGACCTTTCTAGAAGCAGAAAAAAGCATCATCATATTACATGCCTATATATCTACATTACAGGAGTATTTTTACACATATTGGCTGATACACTTGGAAGTGTTGGGGTGATAATATCATCTGGATTAATACATTATTTTGGTTGGATGGTGGCCGACCCAGTCTGTTCAATGTTTATTGCCACATTAATTACTATAAGGTGAGTTAGTTTCTTTATTTGGAGTTTAACATTTTTGTTTAAGTTGTTTAACACTTCTATTATTAGTATTACATTATAGAAGGTATTTATTTATTTTTGAGCGAAGAAGGAATATATCTTGCTGAAAAGTAAGTAAATAATTCAAATATTTTGGGCTTAATTTCGCAAATTGACTAATCCACAAATGAAAAGTAGTCCTCTGAAAATATTAATAGTTTCACACTACCCTACTTTAATATTAGTATGTATACTAACAGTAGAATAACATTTTTGTATTATGTATTTCAGTGTTCTACCGTTATTGCGAGATTCAATTGGTATTTTAATGCAGCGGACTCCGAGGGAGTTGGATCACCTCTTGCCTGGTTGCTATCAAAGAGTAAGTGTCAAGTGTGTATGAGAATGTAAGTTTATTTGTAGTCACAAGTGATAGCCGACAAAGATGAGTCCTTCAGAGAATAGTTATCTTTTTAAATGGGAGGACAGCGCATGGTACAGAAGATTTTTCGGTTCCAGAAGCTTCCTTGCGTCTGTAGCGTGTCGGGTGTAAAGCACCCATACACTGGACATTTATCCCAATGTTAGTAATTTGAGTTTAAGGAGTTGGGGCTTGAACGCATGACCTTGGTTTTGCAGTCAGTGTTACCACTTGGCGAGTTTGTCAGCTCTGAGTAAGTGTTGAGTCTAAAACCTGGTAAATTTGTAATGCTGTCGGACATGTTGGGATTTAAATATTATCGGTGAATTTAAGTTAAAACATGAACAAATTTGTGATGATATGTACATGTACTTATGTGTTAAAAAGTGTGTTGCATAAAAAAATCACTGAATGTGTGTATCTACATGAAATGAGCAATTTTTGACAAGGTCTATGTTTTATTCATTTAGGTAAGCCAGCTTGAGGGAGTATACAGTGTTCAAGAACCCCATTTTTGGACGTTATGTAGTGAAGTCTATATAGGAACAATAAAATTAGAAGTGTCTGCAAAAGCAGACGCAAAATATATTCTTAGTCAGACTCACAGTATATTTTTACAAGTAAGTATATTAATTGTTATCAGAGATTATTTTTTTACGATTTTTAGGATGGTAACAATTGCAGTAAATGGGGAGAAAATGTCGTAAATTAAGGATTTTTGGGGGAAATTTCAATTTGTTACAAGTAGCAGTGGGTGGGGCAGCCATTGTGATACTACACCATAGCACTGATATTTTGTGGTGTAAGACCACAGTAAATTAAAAAAAAACTCTGGTCACTTTATGAATGAAAAAAAAATCCCAAGTTACTCACAATGTAAATATATACTTTAGCACTTATCATGCTGGACACGATTGATTCTGACTTTGCAACCAGTGTAATCATGATCAGCCTGCACATCAGTGCAGTATGATCAAGATTAGCACTGTTTGCCATTCATTCAGTATCTTTTTGGTAAGCACCCCTTTAGACAGTTAATGGCACTGTTCAAATTGAAGATGGACAAGTTCATTATAGAAATTTAGCAGGGTTATGGTTAATAACTGAATGTTTATTTTATCTGATATGTAAGACTTTTCTCTGGATATATGTCATATAATGCGCTTGAAATTACTGGTAAGTACTTAAAGACAAAAGACTCGCTGTTCTAAAAAATAAATGAAATTCTCTAAACTAAAAATTTGATCTGGTTAAAAATGCAGATACACTTTATACATGTAGGTTAACTGACTTTAAAGCAAAGTAAAAACATTGCTAAACCAGGTAAAACAGGGGTGGGGAATATAATTTGAAAAAAAAAAAAAACTTACCTTTAACATACTTTTACGTCTTTTTCTAGTAAATTTTGCCTTGAAAAAGAAGTGCATTAACAAAATCCTGTTACAAAATGAAAAACCGCACTGAATTACATATGTCAACTTAATTGTATGTAATTCTTAAATGGTACTATAAGTTACATTTTGTAATATTTTTTTTCATTATTCAGGCTGGAGTGAAACAACTTTATGTACAAATAGACCATGCCATGATGTAACAGACGACAAAGAAACAAAAAGAACACAACAGTTTTAACTCGACAAATTTGAGTGGTGCAATACAGAAAGAAAACAATGCATGTTTTCATTCAACAGGATACGTGGCAGACGGAGTACACTAGTCTCCTCCCATATTGTTCTTTTATTGGGCTTTTTCACTGTTTTAGAATCAACATGTCTACCAGATCTGAGTGATGTAAATACTGGTAAAGGGATTTTCAGGTTGGAGAAACGCAAAACTGTTTTATCTCTGTTACTCGGACGTTGAAGCAAAACTGCTGTATCAGCTTTTAAAATATTCATTGGCATGTATACACTACTGTCATCTCTTAGTATTTGTTGTCCGTATGAATTTCTTGTAGTGAAACCATCGGCATTAATCGTATTTCAGTTTTTGTGAATTACATTGACCTCGGAGGTAGAGCCTCTCAGTGTTCACGCAGTTAGATTATTGCTGTGCTTGTTTACGTAACATCAAGTATGATACAGCTGAAACATGCATTTTACAGGATGTTTGCGTATTGACTTGTGCTTTCTCAGACAAATTGACATAATGTCTGTCATCATCCGTCCTCCAAGCTGGTCTCTTGTGGGGAAGTTGTCAAAAACATCATACCATCTTCACATAATTGAGCCATGCCATGGGAAAACCAACGTAGTGGCTTTGCGACCAGCATGGATCCAGACCAGCCTGCGCATCCGCGCAGTCTGGTCAGGATCCATGCTGTTCGCTAACAGTTTCTCTAATTGCAATAGGCTTGCCTGGATCCATGCTGGTCGCAAACCCACTATGTTGGTTTTCTCATGGCACGGCTCATATCTTGTTAATAAGTATTGAACCACAAAAAAGAAAAAAAAAATGATTTCTAGTGACTTTAGCTTTAGCTTTCGCTCGGTAATTCGAGAGACTTACCTAGGTGTAATATGAAGATTTCCTCTCATGGTGCCAACCATTTTTAAACAGAAAAAATCTGTTAGATACTTGTATCGATTATTTTTCACTTGGTAAGATGAGTGCTGGAACAAAATTTTGAGCAAGTTTCAATGTCGAAATAATATTCTTTTTTCAGATGTTTTACTTTTAGTGCATTTAATGTACATTAACTATTGGTCTTGGTGAACAGACTGACCAACACATTTCACTTCCATTTTTAGTGTTCATGTTAAATGTCTCCATCATTTAGTCAGACGTTCAAAAGTCGTGGTAATGTAATGTATCACCAGATCACTACAGGTAATATAATCTCATTTTTGTTCATGGTAGGTTGTTCCTATCTATCATAACATGTAGTTCTGGCTTTATTCACCAGAGTCAACATTTAACTGTGTTTCAGTATCTGGGGCTCGAAAATAAAATTTCCAGGATGAGTGGCCAACACCCTAAACACTGCTTCACTTTTTCTTATTTGGATTATTGATGAAAACACCTTAGATAATGAAAAATGTCTTGTTTTCTTGTTTATGTAATCAATAATATTTTGTGCATTTAGTATTATTTTGAATGTAGATGGTTTTAATGAAAAAAAACAACAAATGGATTGTTGTGACATATAATTTTTATGCCCCTGGCATCTACTGATGCGGGAGGCATATAGTGATTGTCCTGTCCGCCTGTCTGTCCGTATGAGGTTAACCAAATGGGACTGTTTCGTCTAGCATCCATACCCCTTACTAGAGTGACTTGATACTAATGCAGATGTGACCATTCCTCATCTTCATACATCACCTGACCTCAGTTTGACCTTGACCTCGTTTTGGACTTAGGTTGCTTTGTATGGGCCATCTCTTGGTTAACCAAATGGGACCGTTTCATCTAGCATCAATACCGCTTACAAGAATGAATTGATACTAATACAGACGTAACCTGTGACCATTCCTCATCTTCAAACATCACCTGACCTCAGTTTGACCTTGACCTTGACCTCGTTTTGGAAAATCTATCGACAAGGATGCCACCGGGGGCATTAAGCGTTTATTGAATGCAGCTCCTTGTTTTATTAAAGAAAAAATATTTGAAAAATTAAAATGCATAGAAAAGTTAGTTAGGAGGTTTGTGACATTTTGACGTAAATTAGACTCATAAAATCCTATACACACCTTCAATAAAATGTGTTAAGGCAAACCATTTCTATGTGCTGTGTAAAATGTATGCCAATATTTTCATACGGCCAAAGGGATGTATTATGTTATGAAGCCGGTGTCTGTCTGTTTGTCTGTCCGTTATCAGTTTCAAGTAATGTGCAGAGCGCATGTTTTGGATGGCTTGCTTCAAGGTCAAGGTCACACTTAGGGGTCAAAGGTCATACCTTCAGATGTATATTGCTCCACATTGCGGTGCTCTTGTTCCTCTATTTTTCACTCCATGAAGTTGTGTCAATAATGTTGATGTTTATAATACATGGCAATAGCTAGTCAGTTAAATTATTATTATTATATGTATAGTATCTGTGTGTGCTTTGTATCGGCTTAGATTGCAGCTTTCTTACCTGTTATATGATAAAATTTCTGTCAGCGTAATGACACTAAATCTTATGTTTAGTTGTAATCAAACTTTTGAAGGTGCCCTTTTTATTAGCTGTCAAAAGTAATTTTATTGGTATTTTATGACATTCATATTGCAAATTTGTCAAAACTGGTTTTAACGTTTAGAGAGTGTAGAGCAAATAAGGGGGCTATCAGCATAAAGAGAAAAAAAGGCAGATAGCCCCTATTTGCTGTACATGTACATTCTCGTTTATTGTGTCCCCACATAATGGAAGGTTAGGGCATGTGTAGATTTGACCTTTTACCTTGTTATCAAGCACGCAAAATTCTTTAGTCATGATTTCGTGAAATTTATTCGAACATTTAAGACTTGATTAGCTATGATATAAAGCTAAAGGTAATGTTTAAGAGTAAAGGCACTTTGTTATTACAGGTAGCATTTAGTTTTGTGGGAGCTCTTGTGTCTAGTGAACTGGTTTTTGAACTAACTGCATTTAAGCCATAAATATTGAACTTGAAATTTAAAAATGAGCCGTGCCATGAGAAAACCAACATAGTGCATTTGTGACCAGCATGGATCCAGACCAGCCTGCGCATCTGCGCAGTCTGGTTAGGATCCATGCTGTTCGCTTTCAAAGCCTATAGCAATTAGAGAAACCGTTAGCGAACAGCGTGGATCCGGACCAGACTGCGATGCGCAGGCTGGTCTGGATCCATGCTGGTCGCAAAACCACTATGTTGGTTTTCTCATGGTGCGGCTCAAATTATTGTTATTATTACCATGTTCTTAAATACAGGTAAAAACTGTCTTATTTAGCAATGTTAAAACAGCTGTTTAAAACAGGTATTTCTGTGTTAGTGATTTTTAAATGTTATATTTTCATTTATATATGTTGCCATTCACCATCTGCCTTCTGATCATGCTCTTTGTCTTAAAATTAACATGGGGCCATATTCATTAACTGAAATTTTGACTTGGATTTTAACCCTTAGCCTGCTGGCGGCAAGTGATTCTGCCTTTGCAACCAGTGCAGACCAAGATCAGCCTGCACATCTGTGCAGTCTGATCATGGTCTGCACTGTTCGCCATTCAGTCAGTATCTTTTTGGTAAGCACCCCTTTTAACAGTTAATGGTAATGTCCAAATTGGAAGATGGACAAGTTTGTTATAGAAATTTAGCAGGGTAAGTGTTAAAATGCTAAATTTTCAGTTTGCTCTGTTTTTGTTGAATGACTACAGTTTTTCATAAACTTTTTCTTGAAAATAGTTGATATAAACAAAAATGTGTGTAAATTTTCAGCAAAATAGATGCATTTTTAAAGAAGTGGCAACTGGAATTTTTAGAAGTTTTAAAATCTATGTCTAAATTTTAGACTTAGAATAGTGATGAAACTGGGTCCAGGGTCTAAGATTATAAAACTTGCGTTTGGAGACCAGTCTGACAATGCAAGGCTGTCATTGGTCAATTTCAAATCTGTGCTCAGAAACAACCAATCAGATGCTGGAATTTTGAGACTGGTCTCCAAATTCATTTTTGTAATCTCGGACCTAATAGTCATATACTTTAGTGAGTTCATATCAAGTTTCAGCTCATTTTATATCTTTAGTTTAATTTCACCTTACATTAGGGAATTGTGAATTTGACCAGCTTTTAATCATGTTCAAAATTTCCCAAAGTAGGGTAAGTCAACAACCTGTCTTAAACAATAGGCACCCTTGAAAACAGTGTTTAACCAAATATAATCAAATACGTGAAATTTAATTAAGGGAATATACTATTTAATTTTAAGCTTAATGTAGAGGACCCATATTGACAGTAGGCAATTTCTTTGTGACAGAATTTGAAAATTATTAAATAATTTTAAAATAAGTGTGTAATATGAAAAAGTTCAGGAAACATTTGATTGATCTATAAATTTTACAGTCTTAAAGGGGCATGCCTTTATGTCAAATTTGCAAAATTAATTTTAAAAAGTAATGATTTCATTGGTTAGTAATAATTGTGAATATAAAGCACTGAGTAAGATCTAAGTAGAAATAAATTATGAAAAAAAATTGTAGTCTGTAAATTTTGCGGAAAAGCTCACAAGCATAAGTCATGCCATTGTAATGTTCTCAAAAGTAGAGGGAATATAGCTTTACATTAAATTCATAAAATATCAGAGATATGTTGCTATGTATTTCTATTTTTTTTTTTTTTTTTTTTTTTTTGGGAAAATTAGAAATTTATCTGGAGGCATGCCCCCTTTAAAGTGACTCATTCACACTTTTAAGGCAAACATTTTTATCTCAGAAATCAATAAAACTTGGGAAGTATGAAAGTGGACAGCGGTACAAACTTACTTACATTTAATTTTTCCAAAATGTCTTGATATATTACCAAAATATTGTGCAGAAGGGTGTAAACTATTGCAACATTTACCAGTATCTAACACTTAATTTTTACTCATCATTTTTCAATGTCATATATACATTGTATGCCAATCTTGGTTGAAATGAAAATGTTGAAAAAATTCCAGGGTTTTCTTTGGGTCAGTTTCACTTTGTGTCAACAAATGCGCTAATCAGAAAAAGTTTGCAAAAAATAGCTCCAAAGTTGGAGCCAATAGTCTGTGAGAGTCGACATACCACTTTTGTTGAGATCAAATAATAATTACAGGCATTCAGTAACAGACATGTATATAGCTATTAAAATTTATTTCAATCATTTAGAAATAAGATATCATTTAACAGCGTCGGCGACATCAAAAGCGACATTTCTTTTCATTGTTTTAATTTTGCTACAAACAACATTAACCAATGTGTGTGTAATTATCTAATCAGCCGGGTAATTAAACTCTTCAGTTAATCCAATTATATAATTAATTTGACCCCCAGAATGTCACTAGCTACTTAAAACACTCATCTCAAAGTGTCAAACAGGTGAAATAAACAACACTTGTATAATCGATCATGCGCAACCTTTACCTTGCATCGATTTCCTGTGCACAGTGTAAGAATTTTACGCCCGTAAGAAAAATCTGATTGCCGATTTTTAGCTCACCTGTCACAAAGTGACAAGGTGAGCTTTTGTGATCGCGCGGTGTCCGTCGTCCGTGCGTGCGTCCGTCCGTCCGTAAACTTTTTGCTTGTGACCACTCTAGAGGTCACATTTTTCATGGGATCTTTATGAAAGTTGGTCAGAATGTTCATCTTGATGATATCTAGGTCAAGTTCGAAACTGGGTCACGTGCCTTCAAAAACTAGGTCAGTTGGTCTAAAAATAGAAAAACCTTGTGACCTCTCTAGAGGCCATATATTTCACAAGATCTTCATGAAAATTGGTCAGAATGTTCACCTTGATGATATCTAGGTCAAGTTCGAAACTGGGTCACGTGCCGTCAAAAACTAGGTCAGTAGGTCTAAAAATAGAAAAACCTTGTGACCTCTCTAGAGGCCATATATTTCACAAGATCTTCATGAAAATTGGTCAGAACGTTCATCTTGATGATATCTAGGTCAAGTTCGAAACTGGGTCACGTGCCTTCAAAAACTAGGTCAGTAGATCAAATAATAGAAAAACCTTGTGACCTCTCTAAAGGCCACATTTTTCATGGGATCTGTATGAAAGTTGATCTGAATGTTCATCTTGATGATATCTAGGTCTAGTTCGAAACTGGGTCACGTGCAGTCAAAAACTAGGTCAGTAGGTCTAAAAATAGAAAAACCTTGTGACCTCTCTAGAGGCCATATATTTCATGAGATCTTCATGAAAATTGGTCAGAATGTTTACCATGATGATATCTAGGTCAGATTTGAAATTGGGTCACGTGCCCTCAAAAACTAGGTCAGTAGGTCAAATAATAGAAAAACCTTGTGACCTCTCTAGAGGCCATATTTTTCATGGGATCTGTATGAAATTTGGTCTGAATGTTCATCTTTATGATATCTAGGTCTTTTTTGAAAGTGGGTCACGTGCCATCAAAAACTAGGTCAGTAGGTCAAATAATAGAAAAACCTTGTGACCTCTCTAAAGGCCATATTTTTCATGGGATCTGTATGAAAGTTGGTCTGAATGTTCATCTTGATGATATCTAGGTCAAGTTCGAAACAGGGTCATGTGCAGTCAAAAACTAGGTCAGTAGGTCTAAAAATAGAAAAACCTTGTGACCTCTCTAGAGGCCATACTTGTGAATGGATCTCCATAAAAATTGGTCAGAATGTTCACCTTGATGATATCTTGGTCAAGTTTGAAACTGGGTCACGTGCCTTAAAAAACTAGGTCAGTAGGTCAAATAATAAAAAAACCTTGTGACCTCTCTAGAGGCCATACTTTTCATGGGATCTGTATGAAAGTTGGTCTGAATGTTCATCTTGATGATATCTAGGTCAAGTTTGAAACTGGGTCAACTGCGGTCAAAAACTAGGTCAGTAGGTCTAAAATTAGAAAAATCTTTTGACCTCTCTAGAGGCCATATTTTTCAATGAATCTTCATGAAAATTGATCTGAATGTTCACCTTGATGATATCTAGGTCAATTTCGAAACTGGGTCACGTGCGGTCAAAAACTAGGCCAGTAGCTATAAAAATAGAAAAACCTTGTGACCTCTCTAGAGGCCATATTTGTCATGAGATCTTCATGAAAATTAGTGAGAATGTTCACCTTGATGATATCTAGGTAAAATTCAAAACAGGGTCACGTAAAACTAGGTCAATAGGTCAAATAATAGAAAAACCTTGTGACCTCTCTAGAGACCATATTTTTCAATGGATCTTCTTGAAAATTGGTCAGAATTTTTATCTTGATAATATCTAGGTCGAGTTCAAAACTGGGTCACATGAGCTCAAAAACTAGGTCACTATGTCAAATAATAGAAAAAACGACTTCATACTCAAAACTGGGTCATGTGGGAAGAGGTGAGCGATTCAGGACCATCATGGTCCTCTTGTTTTGGTTGGCACCACTAAAATTCACCAAAATTGAAGATTTTTACCGCCAGAATTCATTTTTTGTCACATTTGGCACCATTGGTGACCAACAGCAGGAACCTTGAATTCACCCCAACTGTGGGCAAGTAGTTTTAAGATGTTAAAATATAAATCATTATTGCCAGTACTTTAAGAACATTGAAGTATTCATCATGACATGGCTATAAAAATGTAATCACAATATAATAAGGACTACTATCATTTTAGAAGTTGTCCAAATTCAAGACTGACGGTCGGAATATTTTTGGCAGTTTTATTTCCGAATTTTAATGTTGAATCTATCGTGCATTTTAAGGAATCGTGGATTTTTATATTGGTTTGCTTCGTTTTAATGTATGAAATGTTTAGTCCCGCATATCTACTGTTAAAAAATGGCAGCTTTTACCTTTAAAACAGCTTAAATTTTTATCACCTTGCGATTTACAATTGGGAAGTCATCAGTAGGATTCATGAGCCAGTCGTATGTTCTCCATGATGATTGACTGAAGACAATAACAACCTGGGTTATTTGTCCTCCACCACTGATTCATGCAGGGAAGTTGTTTGTTATTTTTAGGAGAACTGGTTATACTTGTATGAATAATGGCATCTGGGAACTGCATTATCACTGTTTTCTATGTACAAGTAAGAATAAGCCCTAAATTTCATAAAAAATATTGCCTATCTTTCCTGTATTTGAAATGTGACTGGTACGTTCCAGTTTTCAATTTCTAAGCTCTCATACAGGTTTCAGTGTTATAAAATTTCACTTCCACCTATCACTTTCTGCTAGTACTACATTTCGAAATGTCTCAAAATGATCAACATTGATAACGCAATTATTCTTATATATAAAACTCTCTCTGTCTCTCTCTTTGCTTTTATGTCATATTCGTATCAACAACTTGATGTTAGCTTCATAGCATAAACTTCTGAATGTGTTAAAAGACTGCTCATTTAAAACAGTTCATATTTTTACGTCTCATTTTATTGGTATTTTGAATATACATATTACTATGAAATGTTTTTATTATGAAAAAAAGGAATATTTCTGTACAGTCATGCTTTGTGTCAGTGATGTAAGCTTGACAAAATATGAATCAAATGCTGCTTTATACCTGTGAAAAAGTGCTGTTAAATGTCTTGTATGTGTAGTGAAACTGAGGTAACACTATTCTTTTACTATGTATTTACAGACTTCTTGAAATTAATGACCTGACTGGGTAAATGTGACTTTTTAGCTAGTCCCGATTTTTTGAACTGTGTCCTTGATCATTGGCATGTGTTAAGTTTTTTCTTTAGATCCATTCTTTCTTGAAAACTGTACCAGCTGTAGTTTTGAAACCTTGTACAGGTGTTTATCATTGTAAGTTGAGTAACTACGCCAAGAAGCACAACTCTCGCTGATGTTTTGAAATGATTTTGGCTCTTTTTTACTTAAAAAAGGTTGTATTTATTGTAATTTGTCCTAGTTTATGTTCCATGTTTCTTTAATACTATAAGAACTATTGCTTGGAAACTTTGTTAACTTGTTTATTATCATTAGATATGTGGTTTGGTCAAAAACCATAACTCTCTGTTGCACTTTGAGGTACATAACAGTACTTTTAAACTTTTGTTTAGGCCCACTTTTCTTGAGTACTATAACAGCTACAACTTTGAGACTTTATAATACTTCTTTATCATCAGTAAATGAGCAAAAAGGCCTAGAAAAATTACTTTTTTCTTGCATTCAGGTGTAACATAATTTCAAGCCCATTCAGCTGAGTGTTGGCAGCAGCATGTGGTAGTTTTGTTGAACTTATTGTAATAATGTATATTCTTGCAAACCCAAGGGCCTTTGGAATCTTTTAATTTTCATCTGACCCATGAGAGTTATAATGAGTTTGTGGAGGTTTAAGATAAATAACTTTGCCTTACGGTATTATAAAATTTACATAAGGTATTCCCACACATTCTGTAAACACAGTCCAGTTCCAGTGTTATAAAACAGAGTTTAGAGGCCAGTCAAAAAACTCATCTGATTAGCTGATTTTGAGCTCATTCTTGAACTGACCTATTGCCAGACTGGTCTCCAAACTCAAGTTTTATAACCTCAGAGCCAGCTTTAGGTTTCATGTAATATCGCAAGCCCAGTCTGGTCAGTATTTTCTGAAATACTACGCACAGTTCTAGTCTTTACATATTAAATGTAGAATGTTTGCCATATGAGAGAAAAAGGTAATTTGAATGACTGTATGTAAGTGAAGTACTGCCAGTACTAGAATAAATTACAAGATTGTATGTGATTGTTATAATGTTATTGTTGTAAAATCATGTGATCTTTGCTATGTCTTGAGACCAAATTGTTGTTTTATTACACAGTATTTATGTAAATTATGGTTAGGGGAATAAAATGAACATTATATTTATAAAATAATTTTAGACTTGTTTCCCTTCTTTTTGTCCATTTACGGCTGGAGGTAGTGCCATGTTTTGTCAAATTTGGAATTGTTGAAGGTAGTGCTGTGGTCTGTCCAGGTAGCAATTAGTGATGGTAATTTTGACCCAGCGAAAATATGTGCTTTTACAGTACCAGGTATCATAGTTTGTTCAGGTAGCATCACTGAGTACCATGGTCTGTCCAGGTAGCATCACTGAGTACCATGGTCTGTCCAGGTAGCATCACTGAGTACCATGGTCTGTCCAGGTAGCATCACTGAGTACCATGGTCTGTCCAGGCAGCATCACTGAGTACCATGGTCTGTCCAGGCAGCAATTACTGAGTACCATGGTCTGTCCAGGTAGCATCACTGAGTACCATGGTCTGTCCAGGCAGCAATTACTGAGTACCATGTCTGTCCAGCAGCATAATTGAGTACCATGGTCTGTCCAGGTAGCATCACTGAGTACCATGGTCTTCCAGGTAGCATCACTGAGTACCATGGTCTGTCCAGGCAGCATCACTGAGTACCATGGTCTGTCCAGGCAGCAATACGATACCATGGTCTGTCCAGGTAGCATCACTGAGTACCATGGTCTGTCCAGGCAGCAATTACTGAGTACCATGGTCTGTCCAGGCAGCAATAATTGAGTACCATGGTCTGTCCAGGTAGCATCACTGAGTACCATGGTCTGTCCAGGTAGCATCACTGAGTACCATGGTCTGTCCAGGTAGCATCACTGAGTACCATGGTCTGTCCAGGCAGCATCACTGAGTACCATGGTCTGTCCAGGCAGCAATTACTGAGTACCATGGTCTGTCCAGGCAGCATCACTGAGTACCATGGTCTGTCCAGGCAGCAATTACTGAGTACCATGGTCTGTCCAGGCAGCAATTATTGAGTACCATGGTCTGTCCAGGTAGCATCACTGAGTACCATGGTCTGTCCATGTAGCATCACTGAGTACCATGGTCTGTCCAGGCAGCAATTACTGAGTACCATGGTCTGTCCAGGCAGCAATTACTGAGTACCATGGTCTGTCCAGGTAGCATCACTGAGTACCATGGTCTGTCCGGATAGCAATTACGGAGTACCATGCTCTATCCGGGTAGCAGTTGGGTACCATTCACCAATAACTTTGTTCTGTCCAAGTAGCAATTACAGAAAATTGTACAATGCTCTGTTCAGGCAGCAATTACTAATGGCAGTGCTTTGCTGTGTCTTGGTAGTAATTCTTGAAGATACATGTAGTACCATGCCCTGCCAATGTAGCAATTACTGAAGATAGTACCATGCTCTGTTCTGGTAGCAATTACTGTAAGGGTAGTACCAGGCTCTGTCCTGGATATAGTGCCATGGTCTGTTTGGGTAACAATTACTAAAGGTAGTACCAGGCTCTGTCCAGGTAGCAACTGGAACTGTTACAGGAGTGATGATTAAACGGTCTTGTCACAGAAGTATGGCAAAAAAATTAGTCATGGCCATGGAGAGATTTCATCAAAATCCGGCCATTAGTTTAAAAAAAAAGTGCCTGGACAAGTGGAAAAAATCAGTCACGGCCATGGTTGATAACAATGTGAAAAATTGGTGGTTTTGTAGCAAACTTGTTCTATATTTGATGATGCTACACCAGTCCTGTGTAACAAAAATCATTTAAATCTGTCAACCCTTTCACGAGTCCAGAAGACACGAGTTGGCAAATTTTAAGTTGGAAAGGGTCCACAACTATATGTCAAAATATGGTGGTTTGTAGGCAAAGTCGAACTTGGCTTTTATTTTATGATGTTACACCTGTGTACCAGAATTTATTTAAATCTGTCAAGCCTTTCGCGAGATATTGTCTGGAAACCTTAACAAGAAGACCATAAAGGCACTGAGTTATTGTTCGGAAACCATGAGTTTGGCAAATTTTAAGTTGGAAAGGGGCCACAACTGCATAAAAAAATTGGAGGTTTGTAGTCAAAGTCAAACTTGACCTGTATGTTATGATGTTACATCTGTGTACCAAAAATTATTTAAATCTGTCAAACCTTTCATGAGTTATTGTCTGGAAACCAGGAGTTTGGCAAGTTTTAACTTGGTAAGGGTACATAACTACATAAACAAGAGGGTCATGATGACCTTGGATCGCTCACCTGAGTAATATGAGCTACATGTTTCAAATGTCAAACGGATGCTAAAATATTAAGAAAGTAGGTCAGTAGATCACATTCATGGTCACTGAAATTCAGTTTTAAGATCAGTCTGCAAAACTGTACATACCATCCAAATTTCAAGGTTGTATCTTAAAAAAACAAGAAAGTAGGTCAGTAGGTCACATTCCACATGACCCAGATTCGAACTTGACCTAAAGATCATCAAGGTTAACATTCTGACCAAGCTTCATGAAGATGCAGTCATAAATGTGGCATCTAGAGTGCTAACAAGCTTTTCCTTTGATTTTTAGCTCACCTGTCACAAAGTGACAAGGTGAGCTTTTGTGATCGCCTGGCGTAAGTCATCCGTGCATGCGTCTGTCTGTAAACTTTTGCTTGTGACCACTCTAGAGGTCACATTTTTCATGGGATCTTTATCAAAGTTGGTCAGAATGTTTATCTTGATGATATCTAGGTCAAGTTCGAAACTGGGTCAAGTGCGGTCCAAACTAGGTCAGTAGATCTAAAAATAGAAAAACCTTGTGACCTCTCTAGAGGCCATATTTTTCATAAGATCTTCATGAAAATTGGTCAGAATGTTCATCTTGATGGTATCTAGGTCAAGTTTGAAACTGGGTCATGTGCCGTCAAAAGCTAGGTCAGTAGATCAAATAATAGAAAAACCTTGTGTCCTCTTTAGAGGCCATATTTTTCATGGGATCTGTATGAAAGTTGGTCTGAATGTTTATCTTCATGATATCTAGGTCAAGTTCGAAACTGGGTCACGTGCAGTCAAAAACTAGGTCAGTAGGTCTAAAAATAGAAAAACCTTGTGACCTCTCTAGAGGCCATACTTGTGAATGGATCTTCCTAAAATTGGTCAGAATGTTCATCTTGATGATATATAGATCAAGTTCAAAAGTGGGTCACGTGCCATCAATAACTAGGTCAGTAGGTCAAATAATAAAAAAAATTTATGACTTCTCTAGAGGCCGTATCTTTCAAGGGATCTGTAAGAAAGTTGGTCTGAATGTTCATCTTGATGATATCTAGGTCAAGTTCGAAACTGGGTCAACTGCGGTCAAAAACTAGGTCAGTAGGTCTAAAAATAGAAGAACTTTGTGACCTCTCTGGAGGCCATACTTTTCAATGGATCTTCATGAAAATTGGTCAGAATGTTCACCTTGATGATATCTAGGTCAACTTTGAAACTGGGTCATGTGTCCTCAATAACTAGGCCAGTAGGTCAAATAATAAAAAAACCTTGTGACCTCTCTAGAGGCCACATTTTTCAATTGATCTGTATGAAAGTTGGCCTGAATGTTCACTTTGATGATATCTAGGTCAAGTTCGAAACTGGGTCAACTGCGGTCAAAAACTAGGTCAGTAGGTCTAAATATAGGAAAACCTTGTGACCTCTCTAGAGGCCATACTTTTGAATGGATCTTCATGAAAATTGGTCAGAATGTTCACCTTAATGATACCTAGGTCAAATTCGAAACTGGGTCACGTGCCTTCAATAACTAGGTCAGTAGGTCAAATAATAAGAAACCTTGTGACCTCTCTAGAGGCCATATCTTTCAATGGATCTTCATGAAAATTGGTCAGAATTTTTATCTTGATGATATCTAGGACAGGTTCAAAACTGGGTCAAATGAGCTCAATAAATAGGTCAAATAATAGAAAAAACGACATCATACCCAGTTTTGAATTATTGTGGGGACAGGTGAGCGATTCAGGACTATCATGGTCCTCTTGTTTGACCTGGTGACCTAGTTTTTACCCCAAATAACCCAATATGGAACTCAGCTTAAAGATCATCAAGATTAACATTCTGACCAAGTTTCATAGAGATATTGTCATAAATGTGGCCTCTTAGCCCGGCTTATAAGTCATTCGATCTTGCACTTTTTAGTAGAGACAAGCCATGAACATAAAATGATTGAAGGTTATGTCAAATAGAAATCTGGATATGGAACACTGACTTTTCGCACCTTCTCTTGTCAGGGGCAGACAACTCATATAAAGGATATTTTCAGCAAATTTCTTTTTAAATCGTCATATTTTGCTCATTTTTTAATAAAACTTTAAGATGTTTTGGATTTAAGTGTTTTGTGCTAATATCTATCTATTTATAGTATCAAAAGCAGGTTTACTCTAAAGTTTATTCATGCGCAACGACTTCCATTATTTTGATAAAAATGCTCTTAGTAGTTATATTTTTTAATGAATCCTGACAGATTGTTATAAAATTTATCTTTATAGGAATGCAAATTTGAAATAATGTAAATAAATAATATATTTCAGAAAAAGACAAAAATATTCATTGTGGTTTATAAACAGCTACCGGTCCTTCCTTTTTATCAAAATTACCGTAAAATGTTAAAAAATAATACTCATTTTTCAATACAAAACCCTTAAACCAACACTTATTACACTTTTGTGACATTATCCGCGATCGAACATATCATTTTCCTGGGGAAAAACCAGTTAACGCAATAAAAAGGGAGGTAATCGGTAAATGGAAATAGATTGTGCATATTTGTCGCATTACCGTGATTTATGTGTTATAATATTGGTTAGTTACAAGTATCCAGGCACTAATGTATTTAGATTAAAAGGTTCGTGGTCTCATAAAGAATAATTGAGTGGAATAATTCATGGCGATTTACCATTAAATAAATTGCACATTCTGACATAGCTAGATTTGGTTGCAGTAAAACAAAGAAGAAAGTAGTCAATCTCTGTATATTTAAGAAATGAGAATTAATATCACATGGGCGCAGCTCGAGTGATATAAAAATACGCATCAGATGACAAACAATGAAGAGCAAATCACTAAATCTGATATGTTATTTCGATTCTAACACGTTACGAAGGCATTTAGAGTACATCCTTGGCGACATCCATCAAATGTTAGTATTTGCCTATTTTCTATTTTGTGTTGATTTCTTTTCCTGTGCGACTGACGTAATAATTGTGACGTCAGGAAAATGTATTGATATATAAAAATACACAATAATCAGCTAGGAAAATGAATTCGGTTGTGTTAGAATCTGCTATAAACAACGGTTGACGCGCGGACCGGTAAGACAGCATTATGAAGTCCATTTTGACATCAAATGGTGACATGACGTCCGGTTTATTACTACTTGGATAAGTGAAGCCCAGAAAATTTTACCATGAAATTTCAATGACCATGTAAGAATAAAAATAAAGAAGGCCGTCGAGTCGTTTTTCACCTGATTTATCACAGTTCAGAGCTCAGATGCGCAGGAATTGAACCAAAATGTTTTTGATATATCTAATTAAAATGCGATATTTTTAAGAGCGTGATTTATATAAAGACATGGGTGTGATAATTTAAGTGAAATGTTTCTATAAATCTAACAAAGCTGTTTTACTCTTTGTAACGGCATGATTTGTGTATCATTCTTTATATTTTTGCAAACTAACGTAGATAGACTCAAGTGAACAGTACTAAGTCGCGATTTATTTCTTATGTTAACCAAACTATATTTATATCTGACAAATGAATGTTTTAGATTGAAAGAAAATTGACATTAAAACATAATTTATTCACACAAAGCATGAAAAAATCTAACAGAGTTGTTATTGACCTATCATTCTAAATGTCTATGGCCATAGTGTAAAATAAAAATCAGCTAAATATATTCGTGTTTTAAATGTTAAGGGGTGTGTATTTCGAACGCATCAATATAGTACATACCAAAATGGAAACTGCTAATTTGCTATTTATATCATATAAGCACATTTTTTATTTGTCTTTCTTTAACATTGTTTACACTGATTCAGTTTTGCATTACTTTAACTGTTTTTATAGATAAACTTTTCAACTTACAGCATATATTTATACTAGCATGCATCATCATGAAAGTGTCTTATAACTAAAGTCTAGCGTAATCACAAAAGAATGAAGACGCGACGTATGTAAGCAATCGTACATCCAAACGTTCTGATATTTGTAGCCCCGTTTTGGAAAGCCAATTAACTTCTGTAGAACTATTTATTTCATTTCATTTCATCAAATGCAAGCGTTTAAGAGTACTAAGTTACGTAAAAAAGCTTATGTTCATCTTACCATGCTTACACTCCCTTTCATTATGAAATAGACTGTGGTTTAGTGGTTCACATTTGGGTATGAAACATATGGACGTGTTTAGCTTACACGAGGCGGTAGCCTTCACACGCGCTTTAAATAAAAATCATGTATTTCGTACCAAAATATAAATTTGTAAACCACGTTAGTGATGTGTATCTTATAACTACTACTTGAAATATTCAGTCTAATTTTACATATTTTGGGAGTTATACTTCTCTGGAACCCTACAGTAAATGTATTAATGTGGTGTCACAATGCAGTTTTCCCCATTGGTCACATCCGGTAACGTACACATTTAACATACCGCAGTTGTTCTGCCTTTACGTAAAGTCATAGTAATGGTACATAGGTTTATCGTTTATGATGCAGAAGCAATTTTAACATATACTAATGAGGTAGCCTGTCCAAATTGTAATGTACTTTGTTGACTTAGAAACATATGTAAAAGTACATTTATAAATATTTTGTCTACAGTCATACTACAGACTAGCACAGTGTATCATCTCACTGGTAAAATGCAGTTTGATATAAATATGTTAGATCAAAGTCGTCACACTATAAGGCAATCATACATTTTTTTCTCATTAATTTATATAATAGACTAATGTATCTCTGACAGGTAAAAACAACCCAAAAATGAAATTTAGTAAGGAAATTGTTTCAAACATGCGCAAATGTTCAGTTTTATTCATCAGTTAAAAAGTATATTCGGATGAGAACCCCCCTCTCTTACCCCCCCCCCCCCCCCCCACACACACACACACACACAACCTACCTTCTTTCCGGATATTTTACCTTATCGGGATCAACTTGCATTAGTTCGTGTCAAAACATTATCTCACATGGCACTTTTAAAAATGGAATTCTAAATGTTTAAAATGACTACAATAAACAGTAAAATATGAGCTAGATACTTAAATATATTAAGTTCTTTATTGAGCCGCTTTTAAATGGGTTGCAAAATTGAGGCATTGATGTGAATAAAAGTATTTGATATTGCATGTTTCAGTTAGCTGTAATTTTGAAATTTTACTAACAATATACTTTTCTAAATGAGTTGAAATATGTGCATGTAGTAATTTAAAAGGTATTTGAAAAAGTCTAAGTATGAGGCTAGGAGATTTGGTACGTGCATGTTGTCATACAGTTTACAGCTGTATGCAACATCGCGGTACAAATACAGTCTCTCTGACAACTGACATATCCCTACAAATATTCTTTAAGGGAATATTTCTTCTTTCAGTTTTATATACGTTTCTTGCTTTTTAACAATTAGAAAGGGTCTGCTTTTCTTAGTATTTTATATGCCATCCCTTAGCCTATCTCTATTGCGAAATAGTTATGAAATTAACCACTCTACATTGTTCTTCATTATGTTATATCAAGTAATATATCGCTGCAAAAGTATGGAAAAGTATTTAATTCAAATTAAGATCTACGTATGAATTGATTATTACATAAATACGAGGTTTAGTTCGTATCCACAAGAAAGAAATATACAACATTTAGAATGAGCAAAATATGAGGCATCTCTCCCGTATGTGTGGACAAGTTTAAAATGACCCGAAAAGGCATTTATAGTCGGAAGAATTCTAAAGCGATATAATTTTATTATGAACACATGTTTCCTCTTTTCTATAACACAATTTTTTTTAAAATTTGTCATTGTTTGAAAACAGGATGTAAAGTTTAAGAAATGTGATACGTCGTTTTAGATAACTTATCCCTGTTCATGCAAATTATTCCAAAAGTAACCTTTCTTTGATAATTCTTAAAATAATGTTACTTTGAGAAGCTCTACATAGCCCAATTGTTTTGTCACCAGATTATTAGAAATTTCGAAAAGGGCGATACAATTTTAAACGTTGCTGAACATGATCAAATTATTTTTACGAATTCAATAGTTCTAAAGATGACGTCATAAAACAGTTTGCCCAGGCTGTCATGGTTGACTGATTCGAGTGTTCCATATCCAGAATTTATCTTCAGGTATTGTTCTTTAAGAAATGTATTATCTTAAGTCTCTACTAAAATGTGCAAGGTTCGGCCATATTTTAGAATTTATAAGCCGGGCTATCTAGAGTGTTAAAAAGCTTTTCCTTTGACTTGACCTGGTGACCAAATTTTTGACCCCATCTGACCCAGATTTAACCTTGACCAAAATATCATCAAGATTAACATTAAGATATAGTCATAAATGTGGCCTCTAGAGTGTTAACAAGCTTTTCCTTTGATTTGACCTGGTGACCTAGTTTTTGACCCCACCTGGCCCAGATTTGAACACGACCTAAAGATCATCAAGATTAACATTCTGAGCAAGTTTCATAGAGATATTATCATAAATGTGGCCTCTAGAGTGTTAACAAACTTTTCCTTTGATTTGACCTTGTGACCTAGTTTTTGACCCCAGATGACCCAATATGGGACTTGTCCAAGATTTTAATGAGGGTAACATTCTGACCAAGTTACATCAAAATCGTGACCTCTAGAGTGTAAACAGTCATATTGTTGATGACGGATGACAAGACACAGGGCAATCATAAAAGCTCACCTTGAGCACTTCATTCTCAGGTGAACTAAAAACGGTAGTTTATAGGCAAAGTCAAACTTGACCTGTATTTTATGATGTTACACCTGTGTACCAAAATTTATTTAAATCTGTCAAGCCTTTCTTGAAATATTGCCCGGAAACCTTAACAAGAGGACCATGAAAGCCCTGTATCGCTCACCTGACCTATTGACCTAAAGATCATCAAAATTAACATTCTGACCAAGTTTCAATAAGATCTGGTCATAAATGTGGCCTCTAGAGTGTTAAGCTTTTCCTTTGATTTGACCAGGTGAGCTAGTTTTGGCCCCACATAACGCAGATTCGAACTTGACATAAAGATCATCAAGATTAACACTCTGACCAAGTTCCATGAAGATACAGTCATAAATGTGGCCTCTAGAATGTTAACAAGCTTTTCCTTTGATTTGACCTGGTGACCTAGTTTCTGAACCCAGATGAACCAATATGGAACCTGTCCAAGATTTTATTGAGGGTAACATTTTGACCAAGTTTCAGTAAGATTGGACAAAAATTATGACCTCTAGAATGTTAACATTCAAATTGTTGACGACGGCGGACGACGGACACGGGGTGATCACAAAAGCTCACCTTGAGCACTGTGCTCAGGGAAGCTAAAAACCAATGGACTGACAAGCTCACTCTTATATACCCACCCACCCCTCCACAAACTTGCTTTGTGGGGGCATAATTACTGAAAGTAGTACCATGCTCTGTCAGTGGTTATCTAAATAATTCTACAAACACCTTATTAGACAATTTGTCTACACAAAGAATTGTTCAAGATTTTGCCGGATCTCAATATTTTTGCCATAAAAGAGTGGAAGAGAATCTGAATAACTGAATGAAAATGGAGTATTGCTGGTACTGGAATAAATTCTGAAATTTTGTGGTATTGTTGCTATTTTTCATCATTGTCACCATCATCATCATCATAATCATCATCAGTAAGTAACCTTATTATGCAAGTAAAAGGTGTACATGGGCAGCTGTGAAATAGGATTATGGCTTATTTGACAGACATAAAGCCTCATGTTTGAATGTTAGCCAGAACAGCGTTAAGCCCTCCAGCATTGACTTGAACAACCACAGTAGCTGAAAAGAGGCTGTGTTAACTCATACACACTTTGTCTACGCTTCATAGATTTCCATCAGTAGTTCAAGATTTACACAATTCCATCATGCTTACCTGGGACAGCTCAATGGGGATGGCATCAACATACAGCAAAATCATTAATATTTGTGGAGGGCAAAATTAATTAGCATGGATTATGTGCTTATGACAACCCACAAAATGAATTCCTGATGAAAAAAAAACATTCCCGTTCATTTTCATCTTCATTTTCATCACCCACCCCCAAAGAAATATCATGCCGATGAAATTAAATGGTTTTACAGTAAATTTAAAAATAAGAGCACTGCAATGCGGACCAATATACGCCCGAAGTATGACCTTTGACCCTTAAGTGTGATGTTGACCTTGAAGTGAGCCAAAACGTGCTCTGCATGTCATCTCGATGTGGTAAACATATGTGCCAAGTTTCTTTAAAATTCTTCAAGTAGTCCAAGAGTTACAGAGCGGACACAAAACAAATTCATATGATCTTTGACCCCTGTGACCTTGACCATGAGGCGAGCCACCCAAAACATGCGCTCTGCACATCGTCTCGATGTGGTGAACATTTGTGTCAATTTCTTCGAAATCCTTCAAGGGGTTAAAAGTTAAATAGCGGACACGGAATTGCTAACAATTGGATGGACACTGGTGTCATAACATAATACGTCCCTTCGGGCATATAATAAGTAAACATTTTGTTTTGCTGAGTTTTACATTGTACCAACACAATTATACGCCATATTGCAACCATCCAGCTCTGATGGTGGAGGAAGACCCCAGGTGCCCTTCTGTGAATTATAATTATCATCAAGGGCAAAAACCTGGGTAGAACAACCGACCTTCCATAAGGCAGCTGAATGTTACCTCACATGAAGAACTGAATGCCCCAAGCGAGGTCTTAAACCCGCACTGGAGAGGGACAAATGATTCAAAGTCAGCAACCTTAAGGATGTATGCTAGAATTTGGTGCGAAAATTTTCCCAATAACAGAAATTCTTCAAACTTTGGATATTGAAGGACAATCATCTAAGAAACAAAAAAATGCAATAAAAATCACAGGTCACAGGTATCTAAAAAGAGTTATCTGCCCTTGAAAACGGCATTTCCCCCCCCTTCAATATCCAAAGTTTAAAGAAATTCTGTTATTGGGAAAATTTTCGCCCATCTCATATACAAGGAATTCTAGCATACACCTTTAACCATTCATTCAAGGAAGCCCCAAAATAACATTTCTGACAAGGTTATTTTTCTTTCTTTTTTTTTTTTTTAAAGAAAAAGAAGTCTGACAAAATAGATATAAGAAAGACCAGCAAATACAAAATCTACCAATTTATTTATCACATCTGAAAAATGACCACAGGCAATTTGTAACAATTTACTCACATGCAATAATTATATGGTACAAAGACCAGTTTGAAACTAGTGTGACAGCATTTATACAAACAAGGGCAATATCCATGATAATGGGGAATTAAAATATATACAAAATAATAAATGAGCCATGCCATGAGAAAACCAACATACAGCATTTGCAACCAGCATGGATCCAGACCAGCCTGCGCATCTGTGCAGTCTGGTCAGGATCCATGCTGTTCGCTTTCAAAGCCTATTGCAATTAGAGAAACCATTAGCGAACAGCATGGATCCTGACCAGACTGCATGAATGTGCAGGCTGGTCTGGATCCATGCTGGTCACAAACGCACTATGTTGGTTTTCTCATAGTGCGGCCTAAATGTAGTCTCACAACAAGTCTCTGTCTTGTACATAACTATATTCTTTCAAAATTTACTTCTTGTTTTTCAACATTTTGAACTTAGTAAGTCTTTTTTTCCCCTTTGATTTAGAAGCTTTTGCCTGTGAAAGTTTCTGGAAATTTAACCATTTCCAGTCACTAACTAACTGATGCAAATATTTCAATTCACAAGTCAAAAGAAGTATCAAAACATTTAGCTGAATCTAAAAGTTCTCTTGCTGCTGCTTTTGATACATCATGTAGGTTATTAATAAATTTCAACTCAGATGTAATGCACTTTCCTTTTCTTTTGTTTTCATTGAAATTGAACTTATCCAACTTATCAACCAACAAAAAGAAATTGCATTTAAAACCAGTTTTAAGGAAAACAGATGTTATGCATTCTTTTCTTTTCCCCAATAATGAAATATGTGCACCGCTTTTGAAAAATGTTTAGCCCCAGGGGCTTTTATTCTGGTGTATATGGCAATACTAAATGAACAATTGCAACAATTTCTTCAAAACATGCATCAAGTATTTTATCAACATCAAAAATATAAGGTACTTTTTTTCTTTCCAGACTGTATCACTGAATTTAACCAATAGATACTTATATTAAGTATAATTATATAAATAACAAAACAGTGTTGTATTTACAAAGTATAATGTAAGAATTATTTACAAAACAAAATTTATAAAGGTTTATATATTATAGTGAGTTTCCCATTTAAGTTCCTACTGCAATACATTTTCAAAATATTTACACTATCAAATTTCAAAATAGGGAGAAATCTGAGTTGATAACATGACCATTTATTATTTATCCGATTTGTCTCCAGATAAACTTCAGAATATCACAATTTTCAAAACATGTGAAAAAGTCAGTTCAGTGTTGTGTAATCATTAATGTTCATGGGGGACTTATTTTTGTGGATTTCGTGATCGAGTCAATCCATGAAATTTAACCTCCAGCCTGCTAAATTTATAAAATGGACTGGTCCATCATTCAATTTGGGCAGTACCATTTATTATTCAAATGGATGTTTGATGAAAACTTATTGACTGAATAGCGAACATTCTAATTGAATTAATGGACACTAGACTTCTTCATGATTAAATATCCCTAGAACTACCAGACTCACTCTGCCTTGTATTTACTTCATATTTATGAAAACTTACAAACATAACTTCTTACAAAAGCTCTAATAATCTGACATAAATCTGGAGGTGTATCCCTTGGTTTCAAAATGCTCTGCGAAACAAATTTAAGACTTGCAAAGAAATAACACTTATAAATTAACAAAGAATTTAAATATCTAAAAGCCAACAAAAAATTGTGCACAAGTGTGCAACAATATAAAATGAGCCGTGACATGAGAAAATCAACATAGTGGCTTTGCGACCAGCATGGATCCAGACCAGGCTGCGCATCCGCACAGTCTGGTCAGGATCCATGCTGTTCGCTTACAGTTCCTCTAATGGCAATAGACTTTGAAAGCGAACAGCATGGATCCTGACCAGACTGTGCGGATGCGCAGGCTGGTCTGGATCCATGCTGGTCGCAAACCCAGTATGTTGGTTTTCTCATGGTGCGGCTCATATTATTTATGATTCAATGCATACTTGGTTATACAACAAGAGCTGTCTAATGACAACATGCTAATCTTCTTAAAACCCTTTTACATAAAACTAGCTTTCATTCAGTTTATGATGCCAAAGAATCGTGTTAAGTTTGAAAGGATTTGACCACTAGTTTCTGTGTAACCTACTAACATGCAATACCGGAGAAAGTGTGACAAAAGCTCTACTATTCGAACAATTTCAAACAATTGAGTTAAAAATATGTTTGTGATAGAAAAGCACTAAATACAAGCATTGTTCATATACTAAGCACTCATATGTATCATAGATAAGCTTCTTTAGTGAACTGTTTTAAACAGGGTTTCAAAACAACATAAAAGCTAGGAGATAATACCCAATAGATCTACATTCATATCACACTAATTAATTCACACACTTATTTAGTAGCAAGCTTTAAGCTTATAGACACAACCTAAGGTCCAAGGTTATAAAACTTTAATTCTGAGGGAATGAAATTTTGTGTTTTGGGTTAAAACAACTATTTCAACGGAAAGTCAATTTTTGCTGTTCAATGGCATTAATTTTTTTGTGGACTGACACAAACACAAAATTCACATAAATTAGTCCCTCATGAAAGTTAATGATATCCTAGTATTAAGGTAGTTCTGCATGCTTGGATCGGAAATTTTTCTACAATGAGATTAAACTCTGATTTTTCAAAACTTCAGAATATACCTACAACATTCAGCAAATAAAAAAGATAGGGTCGTGTGCTTGATTTTTTGCTAGACTGATTTGAAAAATTTGGACCTCACGCAATATTTCATAATGGGAGTCTATGGAAAAATCATTACTTTCTAAACATTTTCGCGAATAGAATTTTTCCTACAATGCAGATTTTGGTGAAACTTCTTACAGTTGTAAATAAACACATGACCTATAATTTGGTGAAATAAAATGTACAGGTCCGTGTGCTTATTTTTGAGATATTTGACCATGATTAAAGTGCACCGGACATTTCACGCTAATTTCAATCATTATTTTGATTATTTTAACGTGTCATATGTTTTAATATCATATTTTGACTTTAGAAATATAGCAACAGTGCCATTGTAATAAATTTACTCATAAATTTCAATTAATTCTTAAAATCATTTTCATTTCCGTACGTCAAATCCAGGCCTTATTTTACGTTTTCTGGATAAATGACGTTACGCCACCACTTCTGGTTTATTAAACGTGCAGAACTACCTTAAACACTTAACATTTCAAAATTAAAACAAAAAGTGATGCGAAATAAACCCAGTCTACAGTACATAAATTTCAAGACAGCTTTTACAGTGCACAAACACCTTTCAGCAACCACTGAAATACTAATATTGTCCATCAGACATCTAACTCGTATTTTATCTGTAGATCAATACTTAAACTTACACACGCTCCGGTCAAATCACTACAGTTGATTTTAAATATCATGACATGCCTGACTTCAGTTAAACAGCATCATTCTTTTAGCCTAGTACATGTTAATTGTTTTTATCTTTGTACAAAAAAAAAAATCTTCTGATTTGAAGCACAACTTCTTTCATTTTACACAGTTCCCAAAAGTCTGGCAAAAGTTCTCTATTTCTCCCAGCATTCATGTGTATCTTCTATGGCTGTCAGTACAGCAGAATTCGTTTCTCAACCTGTTTCCGACAGATCGGACATTCAGCCATACGGTCGCCGCACATCTGACAGGTTCCATGGCCACACAAGAATATCATATTTTTCAGTCTATCCATACACACCGGGCAGCAAGTCTGAAAAAAGGAAGTTGCAAATCGATTTTCAGTATTTGTTGGTCTTTCTGGATGTACCAATGTACAGTATTGAATTTCCTAGATTTTGTAAAAACTAAATACTTTCAAACATCAATCATGATTCTGTCAAGACATAATCAGGAAGAACATCTGCCAAGCTAAGGATCAACCCTGCAATAGCTATCATTTTTGAGGTTGTCTCTGAAAAGATGTGTGACTTCATTCATTCTGGAGAGTACTGTAAAGTATGAATACGCCTATTTCACAATTGAGCCGTGCCATGGGAAAACCAACATAGTGGCTTTGCGACCAGCATGGATCCAGACCAGCCTGCGCATCCGTGCAGTCTGGTCAGGATCCATGCTGTTCGCTTTCAAAGCCTATTGCTATTAGAGAAACTGTTAGCGAACAGCATGGATCCTGACCAGACTGCGCGGATGCGCAGGCTGGTCTGGATCCATGCTGGTCACAAAGCCACTATGTTGGTTTTCCCATGGCACGACTCAAATTTCTCTGATTCTTTAGGGTGCTAGGTGGTAAGCATCCATATCTGGACATTAGTAATTCTAGTTAGAGAAGCAGGGAGACTAACATGCCAGCCCAAACTTTGTAGTGTCATACTAATGGACCACTCTTATAGCAGAAGGAATGCTATGGTAACTTTAGTAATGCTCACCTGATCTTTGATATCCTGTAGTTGTTGTTGTAGTTTCTGGATGTCTTTACCAACGTCTTTGGCTCCGTTGTTCATGATACCAGCTGGCTGCGGGGCTGGAGGGGCTAAAATATACATACATACAACACAATCAATATTTGATCTTTTCCAAACGCACTAATCTTAACATTTAAACTAGAGATGCTTTTGAGAAAAGCACATGTCTCCCACAACTGCCTAATCATCTAAATAGTAAGTCAGTCTTTATATACTGTTTACTTAATCCACATGTGCATGCGCTTTCTTGACACCAAAAGGACACCTATACTATTAGTAGTATAGGTGCCGGTTTGGGGGCAAAACTGCGCAAGAAATCTGACTGTTTTTGGTAATTCAAGGGCCATAATTCCGAAGTGCCTAGGCCGATTTGGCTAGTTATCGAACTTGGCCGAGCACTTATTGGCAGACACATTTTGTTGAAGTTTGGTGAAGATCAAATGAGAAATGTTCGACTTAGAGTGCGGACAATCTTTGTGACAGACAGATAGTCACACAAACAGACAGACTGGAGGAAATCAATACGTCTCCCACACCACTGTGTGGTGGGAGACCTAATAATAAGCACACGCGCATGACACAGAGGAGTAGGAAAATGTCTTTTTTTATGGAGGCACAGCCTTGAGATCAAACTCACAATTACCCTCCACATTGGTAGTCTGTTATTTTCAGGCATATACTGACAGGCATTACACATATGCTTTTGATTTCTTCCATGTCATCAAAAAGAAGACCATTAATAAATGGTCAATGACACCATTGTCAACACAACTTTTACAATTCCGATGTCCTTACAATGCCCCAAATATATGCTCGATTTGGTCTTATGTAACTGTTCATTTGACAAAACACCCACTCTTTTAACTTTCAATATGCCTATAAAATGATTTTGTTCTAGATTTTAACAATCAAAGCCATTATGTTCAAAATTTAAATGATATCAACTTTTTGGTAACATTTTCGCCATAACTGATATTTCTGATTAGTGCCAAAAACACCAATGATCTGGGTATTTTTTCAATGATTTATTCATTAAATGGAAATTTACTACTTGCAAGTACTTACGATTTCCTCCACAGCAGACAATGAAGGGTACCAGTTTATCTATAGAAGCTCTACACTGCACACATTTCTTCATTAAGCTTGCACAACCTGAAAAGAAACACATTTTCAGCTATTAACAATAATTGTTTTGCCAGAGAATATTGCTTTAAAGACTTTTCATCGGAAACTTGTCTGAAATGAGATTGAAACAGACAAGACAGTCTAGAAGATTAATTAGGCAAGATGTAATTTCTGCTAAGTTCTACATTTGCAACTTATTTACTGTCATGAAAGCTCATGACACCACCAAAATATAGGTGAATGTCAGTAGTTAACAAACAGAAGAGATAATTTTAACCCTTAGCGTACTAAATTTCTAAAATGGACTGGTCCATCGTTCAATTTGGCCAACACCATTTATTATTCAAAGGGGTGCTTCACTGAAAATTTACTGACTGAATAGCGAACAGTGCAGACTGGTCTGCAGTCTGCACTGGTCGCAAAGGCAGAATCACTTGCCACCAGCAGGCTGAAGGTTAAAGAGTTTATCATTCAGACTAATTTTTCAGAAACAAGAGGGTCATGATGGCACTATATAGCTCACTTGACTCAAGTGGGTACATGCTGCTTATAGTACAACTGGTGGTTTTAACACATGATATATGAACTACGAATGTTCATGACTTGAAAAACTCCAGGGTTGAACAGCATGCAATATATGATCATATATGCCTTATCAAAGTTTTCGCTATATAAGGTGATGTGAAACAAGTGAGCTCCATTGATGGCAGGGGGTAAGATTTAAATGAATATTGTTTAAGAACAATAAACAATGCTACAGTCAAATATCTTAAATTGGTATAGGACTATTTGACAATGCTACACACCAAGTATCTTAGCATTTGGCTTGGAGAAGGAGATTTTCTATGGGTTTTATTTCTGTTGCCATGGCAACCAGACTTCTGCATGGAATAAAATTCTTTGAATGATTTTGGTAGAGGATCATTCAAGGATCATCTAGGTCAAGTTTCATCAACTTCCACCTTTCAGAGGAGATGCCATTTGAAAAAGAAAATGCAGATGACAGCTGACGTACAATGAATGATCACATTTATAACTCACCTCAAGCACTTCATGCTCAGGCAAGTTAAAACAGGTTTATAGCGACATATACTCATTGTTCGAAAATCAAAATTAAACGCCTTTCGAAATTTATAAAACTGTTTTTTGTATAAGTATCGATATCGCATATCATTGAAAACTTCAAAAACTATCAATCAAAAGAAGCAAAATATCTGGGCGGATTTTGAAATCATGAACAAAATCAATACTCCACATGGGTTTTTCATGTATTTAATATTGGTTTTCACCTTTTCTTTCCTTACTTTTCAATCTCTGATATACATTTTATAAAAATGAAGGTATTCAAATTTTCTTTTATTTTCGCACCATATCGAGTGAGTATTTACAACTGAAACTCGGTATCAAGAATTCCAAGGGATTGAGCTTACTTGGAGATAAACAAAACAGGACTTAAAAATGATATTCTATGCATGTTCAGGACTGGACTCGAAAATGTCTTTGAGATAGTAAGAATTTGAGGAAAGTGAGTTCGTGATATCGGATTTCAACTGTATTTGTTTTGTTGTGTTTGAAGGCAAACTGGCACTGTTATCAGGACGTTTTAGCTCTAAATTATGGAGGCAGGTGCCCCTTCAAGCACAGTTGGGGCAACTGGGTAGAACCACGTACCATAGAAAGCCAGTTGGATGGTTTCTTAACATGAAAGGGTTCTATGTCTCCTGTATGGTTTCCAACCAAAAGCAAGGCAAGTGATTCCAAGTCGGCAACCTTAACCATTGTTACGGTCACTTACAACATAGCCTGTAGGTTTAAAACCAATCTCTGACAACTGCGTCAGGGAGTCATCTCTTTGGCTTGTGGTTAGAGCATTGGCCTTCCACCCAGGCAACCAGGGTTCGAATCCGGCCTCAGGAATATGGGATTTTCCATCATAAAATTCTATCCTCTTCAATTTCTGTTATGCTCTAAGTCGTAAGACCATCACGTCACAAACGCTCCCTACTGACCAAACATTGCAACAGTATTATACTTACCATCACAAGCACACATATGAGAGCAGGGTTTGAAGAGAACCGATGCCTTCTTGTCTGAACATACAACACATTCTTCTATCTGTAACACACAAAAAATACAATAATTATGCATTAACAATGTATTCTGTGTATTTTGTTGCATTAACTATTTCCTTTTTGTCATGTCACTGCACTTTTCCATTCCAGTATTCTTGCCAGAATTGTTCTTTAAAAAAAATTCTTACAGATAATTTTTTTATCAGCAGGAAATTTTCATGATGCTTAGTACCAATAACTTGAACTATCACTAAAAGTGATTAATACCCCCACAATACTGCTTTAACAGAGTATGTAATACAAATCTACAACCTGCCGACTTTGCTCAGAAGGCAGAGTGCAGATCTACAAACAAACAAACAAATCTACACTTCATGATCATGTAATCTCATTGGATCTCCTTTCTAAAACCCTGGAAGTAGTCCAAGCATCAATTTTGTTTTCATTAGAATTAATTGGCCAGACAGACTTTAAGATAACTTTTGCTTTAGAATAAAATGCACAAGGAGAACTGTAAGAGGCAGTTAACAAAGCCTTACCAACCATTAGTACCAATTAATATCAGTAAAGATTTGTTCAGATTTTTGACATTTTACACAATTACTCAAAAGTATGAAAATATCTTAAATCTGTTTGTCGTAAGGTAAATGTATGAAATATTAACCTATGAACTGGCAATATACTTTTACCTATCTTACTTTCTCCATACACAGCACACATCAAACTAAATATTTCTACTAACCTTTGTCCTAGACTGCACATGCTCCTTACACAGCAGACATTTCTTCACCCTAGGTGAGCACAGGGAGCAAGTTGCGATGTGACCACAGGGGCCAAACAACGTATCCCTCTTCAGATCTGAACAAACCATACACTCTTCCAGGGCCTCTTGATCGTTACGTATGATGGCAACATTGGAAGCACCTCCAGGGCTGAAATACATACAGTAAAACCTCTGTTAAATACGCTATCAATTAACACCTTCCAATAATAGTAAATACAGCTGAACCTTCGTAAGTGGCCACCTGTATTAGGTTGTCACTTGCCTTTAACATCCCGTGACTGACTCAACATGGCCTTAGGCAGCCTACTGCCTTAAGCTGTCAGACTGTGCCTCCCCCACCACCACACTCCCAACCATTCCCAACCACTGGCAGGCTGCTTAATACAGGTTTGATGGTATGTTCATAGTAAATTATTCTCTCCAAAGCAACAGCCTCTATAATGTTAAAACATCTCTGTGCTACAGATTCTGCTCTGCTGAGGTTTCCATGTAAGTTATCACAAGATACAAGGTGACGAAGTAAAGAAACAAATCAATTTCTCATTCTAACTATGCCCTAACATCACAAAATAGAAGTTAAAATCTTCAAAATGGTTCAATATGGTTTGCCATATAACCTGCCTCGAAAGGTCAAAATTTTCTTTTTCTGTACACTAAATGACTTCCTTTGCGAGGCCATCTTTCTTTCTTCCCATTTAATACATAACCTGCCTTGAAAAGTCAACTATTTTCTCTTCCCATTTACTCTATAACCTGCTTTGAAAGGCCAACATTTTCTCTTTCCATTTATTACATAACCTGCGTCCTGTTCACTACATAACCTGTCTTGAAAGGTCACCATTTTCCCTTCCCATTTATCTACCAACAGCAAAATTTTACCCCTTCTGAGAGACCACTTTTCATTTCTCAAGCGAAGCCTTTAAAGATAGGTTTGACTGTACTCAAAAACTGACAATTTCACAAGAGATAGTGATAACAGGAAACAAGTAATCAATTTATAGAAACCTCCTTATATTACATAATCAAAATTGTTAATACAATTTTACAATCTTAAAACTAGTTTTACAATAATGGAAACATTAACTCAATTTTCTTCATTCATTCTAGACATGCAATTCCCTGTTGTATTTACTTTTGATAAATATGTGACAGAATTTTCCTGTTGAAGAGTGAAACAAGTTGGTAAAACACCGGACTAAAAAGCAGTCACTGATGTTCTCAAATTGAATTCTGACACCTTAAAATTTTGTTAATTTCAACGTGTTAAATCAAATAAGTTGAATTCAGCAAACTTCATTTTCAACAAGGATGCCATAGTCACAAAATACGCACGTCGAAAGCTTGTTAGAAGAAATGTTTTTGTTACAGAACTGCACATATGATTCAAATATCATGACAATAGCTTGACATTAATTTTGACCTATTGACCTTGACCTAAAATGAGTATCATGGCTGACTGCATAGTTTGGTTTATAAAGTTTGGTGACAACAGGTAGAAGCATCCATCAACCCACTAAAAGGCCATATAAGAAAATGTCATTCTTTTCTTTCATTTGACCTCTAAGTGACCTTGACCTTAGACCTAGGGACCTGGTTCTTGCGAACAACACTATGTCTCATGATGGTGAACAATTGTGCCAAATTATATCAAAATCCCTCCATGCATGAAGAAGAAATGCTCCTGACAAACAGTCATTCTTGAATTTGACCTTTGACCTCTAAGTGTGACCTGACCTTAGACCTAGGGACCTGGTTCTTGTGCACGACACTCAGTCCCATGGTGGTAAATATTTGTGCCAAGTTACCTCAAAATCCCTCCATGCATGAAGAAGAAATGCTCTGGACAAAGTGATTCTTGTATCTGATTTTTATTTATTTTGTTGGGTTTAACATCGCACCGACACAATTATAGGTCATATGGCGACTTTCCAGCTTTGATGGTGGAGGAAGACCACCAGGTGTCCCTCAGTGCATTATTTCATCATAAGCGGGCACCTGGGTAGAACCACCGACCTTCCGTAAGCCAGCTTGATGACTTCCTCACATGTAGAATTCTACCCCCCCCCCCCCCGCCCGTGAGAGGGGCTCGAACCCACATCAATGAGAAGCTAGTGATTTGAAGTCAGCAACCTCAACCACCCGGTCACAGAGGTCCCCTTCTTGTATCTGACCTTTGGCCTCTATGTGTGGCCTTGACCTTAGACCTACGAACCTGGTTCTTTCGCACGACACTCTGTCTCATGATGGTGAACAACTGTGCCAAGTTACATGATAATCCCTCCATGCATGAAGAAGAAAAGCTCTGGACAAGGTCATTCTTGAATCTGACCTTTGACCTCTAAGTCTGACCTTGACCTTAGAGCTATGGACCTGGTTCTTGTGCATGACACACCGTCTCATGATTGTGAACATCTGTGACAAGTTAAATCAAAATCCCTCCATGTATGAAGAAGAAATGCTCCGGACAAAGTTTGTGGACACCCGCCCGCATAGGGTGTTCTCATAATACACCCAGTCTTTCAGATGGGCGTATAAAAATCAATGTGTTAATATCTTTCAATATAGTTAGTTGCAAAATTCTTTTCTATACTTTTGTTCCAGCAACTGATAGACGTAGGGTCTTTTCGCCCAACTGGTTGTACACGAACAGAATTAACTAGAACTGTCACAGGAGTGACTCATACCCTCACCATACGGTCTTGTCACAGAAGAATGGCAACCATAAGGAATCTTAATACTTTGGAGTACTTCATCCTGGGCTTCCACATATAAGTAATACTAGTATAATACTAGTATAGTAATACTAGTAAATATATTAAATCTCTAATATTAGAGATACACTAAAAGTGAATACAAAAAAGTGTCTTACTGACCCATGTTACCACGGAAAAATGTTTTTACTTTTTACATAGGACTTATAATAAAAAAGTTGATAAATACCTAAAATATTGAAAATCTAAAAATAGGATTTCTAAAAATAGACTAATTCCTGGAATTTAAGGGGAAGCAACTCAGTACAAAGGTTAAACAAGAGCACCGCCTTGCGGGTGCTGACGCTCATCTGATTTTTTTTGTGTAATAGAAATATTGTCCTACCCATGATTTTCTAAGTCTAAAAAGGGCCATCATTCTTGCAAAAAGCAGGATAGAGTTATGTTTCTTGATATACAGTGTCCACTTATGATGGTGAAAAACTGTTGCAAGTTTTAAAGCAATAGCTTTAATAGTTTATGAGAAAAGTTGACTTAAACATAATACTCAACCAAGAAAATGATTTTCTAAGTCCAAAAGGGGCAATAATTATTGCAAAAAGCAGGATGGAATTATGTTGCTTGCTGTACAGGGTCAGCTTATGATGGTGAACAAGTGTTGCAAGTTTCAAAGCAATAGCTTTGATAGTTTAAGAGAAAAAGTTGACCTAAACATAAAACTTAACCAAGAAATCTGATATTTTCTAAGTCCAAAAGGGGCAATAATTATTGCAAAAAGCAGGATGGAATTATGTTGCTTGCTGTACAGGGTCAGCTTATGATGGTGAACAAGTGTTGCAAGTTTCAAAGCAATAGCTTTGATAGTTTAGGAGAAAAGTTGACCTAAACATAAAACTTAACCAAGAAATCTGATATTTTCTAAGTACAAAAGGGGCCATAAATCTTGCAAAAAGCAAGATGGAGTTATGTTTCTTGCTAAAACAGGGTCAGCTTATGATGGTGAACAAGTATTCCAAGTTTCAAAGCAATAGCTTTGATAGTTTAGGAGAAAAGCTGACCTAAACATAAAACTTAACCAGGCAACGCCGACGCCGACGCCGACAACCGCTCAAGTGATGACAATAACTCATCATTTTTTTTCAAAAAATCAGATGAGCTAAAAAGGGCCATCATTCTTGCAAAAAGCAGGATAGAGTTATGTTTCTTGATGTACAGTGTCCACTTATGATGGTGAAAAACTGTTGCAAGTTTTAAAGCAATAGCTTTAATAGTTTATGAGAAAAGTTGACTTAAACATAATACTCAACCAAGAAAATGATTTTCTAAGTCCAAAAGGGGCAATAATTATTGCAAAAAGCAGGATGGAGTTATGTTGCTTGCTGTACAGGGTCAGCTTATGATGGTGAACAAGTGTTGCAAGTTTCAAAGCAATAGCTTTGATAGTTTAAGAGAAAAAGTTGACCTAAACATAAAACTTAACCAAGAAATCTGATATTTTCTAAGTCAAAAAGGGGCCATAAATCTTGCAAAAAGCAGGACGGAGTTATGTTTCTTGCTATACAGGGTCAACTTATGATGGTAAACAAGTGTTGCAAGTTTTAAAGCAATAGCTTTGATAGTTTAGGATAAAAGCTGACCTAAACATAAAACTTAACCAAGAAAACTGATTTTCTAAGTCCAAAAGGGGCAATAAATCTTGCAAAAAGCAAGATGGAGTTATGATTCTTGACGTACAGGGTCTGCTTATGATGGTGAACAAGTATTCCAAGTTTCAAAGCAATAGCTTTGATAGTTTAGGAGAAAAGTTGACCTAAACATAAAACTTAACCAAGAAATCTGATATTTTCTAAGTACAAAGGGGCCATAAATCTTGCAAAAAGCAAGATGGAGTTATGTTTCTTGCTATACAGGGTCAGCTTATGATGGTGAACAAGTATTCCAAGTTTCAAAGCAATAGCTTTGATAGTTTAGGAGAAAAGCTGACCTAAACATAAAACTTAACCAGGCAACGCCGACGCAGACGCCGACGCCGACGCCGACGCCGACAACCGCTCAAGTGATGACAATAACTCATCATTTTTTTTCAAAAAATCAGATGAGCTAAAAAGGTTACTTCCCTTTGGCTCTAAGCCAATCAGAATGAGATATAGTGAAAATACATCTTACAACCTTAAATTCTAGGTAAAAGGGGACACAATTCAAGAAAAATAGTGTCAGAGTTATGCACCTTGTGTCATATGATGTGGGTGATGAGGTGGAACATCTATTTTAAGTCTGAATCAAATCCATTCAGTAGTAATTGAGATATAGTGAAAATACATCAAAATTAACCTTAAATTCTAAGTAAAAAGGGGCATAATTCATGCAAAATTGGTGTCAGAGTTATGCACCTTGTGTCACATGGTGTGGGTGATGAGGTGGAACATCTATTTTAAGTTTGAATCAAATCCATTTTGTAATAATTGAGATATAGTGAAAATACATCAAAATCAACCTTAAATTTAAAGTAAAAGGGGACATAATTCATAAAAAATTTATGTCAGAGTTAAGCACCTTATGTCACATCATCTGGGTGATGAGGTGGAACAACTATTTTAAGTTTGAATCAAATCCATTTAGTAATAACTGAGATATAGTGAAAATACAACAAAATTAACCTTAAATTCTATGTAAAAGGGGACATAATTCATGAAAACTTGGTGTAAGAGTTATGCACCTTGTGTCACATGATGTGGGTGATGAGGTGGAACATCTATTTTAAGTTTGAATCAAATCCATTCAGTAGTAACTGAGATAATGTGAAAATACATCAAAATCAACCTTAAATTCTAAGTAAAAAGGGGCATAATTCGTAAAAAAAATGGTGTCAGAGTTATGCACCTTATGTCACATGATGTGGGTGATGAGGTGGAACATCTATTTTAAGTTTGAATCAAATCCATTTAGTAATAACTGAGATATAGTGAAAATACAACAAAATTAACCTTAAATTCTAAGTAAAAGGGGACATAATTCATGAAAACTTGGTGTCAAGAGTTATGCACCTTGAGTTACATGATGTGGGTGATAATGTGGAACATGTATTTTAAGTTTGAATCAAATCCATTTGGTAATAACTGAGATAATAGATTTCGGGACGCGACGGGACGGGACGCGACGGGACGCGACAAAACTGACTCCTATATACCCCCCTCAAACATGTTTGGTGGGGGTATAACAAGTAACAGAAACACCATCTATTATAATTAGGAACCTTTTCTACTATAAATTTTACTGTTAAAATCTCTCTTACCTGAGTCTTTCTTTATGGCATTTGGCAAGTGCTTTACACAGGTTGGGGTCAGGACAGAGGTCAAGTGGGGTCTGTCCCTTTTTATTTTTGATATTCAGGTCAGCCCCATTGGCAGCCAGGAAACATGCAATAGAAGCACTTGATTTCTTGTCTGCTCCCGGAGTACCTAATCCCATAAGTAACTGAAAAGATAGCAAGGCATATTTACTCACTAACTTTCGAACAGTCAAAAATATTCAATTTTAAATCATCATTAAATCATCATCATAATAATAATAATAGTCGTCGTCATCATCATCATCGTCGTCATTACCACATTCACTAACATCATCAACAAAACCATGATCATTATCACCACCAACACTCTTACCATTTTCATCATGCCATTGATCATCATCATCACATTTCTTTTCAACATCATCCATCATCTTCACATGATAACTACATTTTCATGAAAGTTGACATTTAGCTCAATTACATGTGTTTTTTTTTTTCAAACCAGATGACTTAAATGTGACTGAATTATAGAAGGTGTACCATACCTTTCCGACATCTTGCATGTCCTGTAGCTGTCGTAACTGTGACAGTGTATGATGTCTCAATGCCTCATGCAGTGGTGTGTCTCCGTCCTTGTCAGGTACATTCAAGTTACATCCTTCTCTTACCAGTAACTACAAGAACAAAATAATTCAAAATACACAAAAATTACATTTTGAGCTGTAATTTACTGTTTACCCATCCAGTCAGCCCATTAGCACTAGCACACATCAATGCTTCTATGGCTGTGGGCTTAAACTCAGGGTGACGCAAATGATCTTGGTTTAAACATATTTATTCTCAACAACAGACATAATAATATTAATATACTAACATTTCAAGTACAGTTGATGGAAAGGATTAGAATAAAATACAAGTCTTATACAGTTCTTCTCCAAATGCTCTTCAGGACAGTTTGAATATTCATTTCTTTTCCAACTACTGACTCATGTGGAGTAGTTGTCAGGTACTTTAAAAGATATGGTTTTCTTTAAAAACAGTGTAAATATTAAAATATCACAAAGCAGTCTGAAAGACAGCTATATCCCCACCGCTGACATGGATAGTGAAAGGGTTGATGGTAGTGGGTGGAAGTATTGATGTTGTTGAATATATTTTATAGTGACCTTGGCCTTGAGCCTGCTGACTCATTAGTTTTGCAAACCATCTCAATAAGGTGAACACTTGACCAAAGTTTCAAGAAAATCCTTCAAGTGGTTTAGCAGAAAAGGAGTGGACAGGAAATTGAAGGCTCAAACGTCTGAGTTGTGACCTTAACCCTGAGCTGGCATTGGAGAATTTTGAGTTCTGCACATTTTCTTGATGAGGGGAATATTACAGTTATATTAAAATCCTTCAAGGAATTTAGGAGATACAGAGCGAACATAAAATGAAAGGCTCAAACCTCTGACCATAAGTTGTGACCTTGACCTCAAGCCAACATGGCTGACTCATGAGTTCTGAACATCGTCTTGATGAGGTGATCATTTGACCAAAGTTTCATGAAAATCCTTCAAAGGGTTTAGGAGATACAGAGCGGACACAATATGGAAGGCTCAAACCTTTGACCTCGAGTTGTGACCTTGACCTTGAGCTGTCATGGCTGACTCATGAGTTCTGCACATCGTCTTGATGAGGTAATCATTTGACCCAAGTTTCATGAAAATCCTTCAACAGGTTTAGGAGATACACAGCAGACACAAAATGGAAGGCTCAAACCTTAGACCCCGAGTTGTGACCTTGAGCCGACATGACTGACTCATGACTTCTGCACATCGTCTTGATGAGGTGATCATTTGATCCAAGTTTCATGAAAATCCTTCAAGGGTCTTAAGTTAAATGGAGCGGACATAGTTACAGATGGATGGGCAGATGGAAACCATTCCTATAACCCCCCACCACTCGTGGCGGGGGATTAAAAAGAAGCAAACATCCATGTACAGCTGGATCTGCTTTAGCAGCCACCTGTTTTAAGCAGCCAATCAGCTCACTACCCAAAATTACCTTTTGTCTTAATTTAATGTTGTCTTAAACAGCATCTTGCCTTAAAGCAGTGACACTGTGTCAACCCCTTTACCTTTAACAGCTTTGACTGTATTCTAAATTTCTGAACAGTTTTTCAATCCTTTGATGCTGGCTTTCAGCTTCTTCACAAAAAAGCAATACATTTTACCCTAGGGGCTAGGGAAGGGGGAACTGTCACTTGGAGAACTATTTACAATGTTGCCACTCTGCTCTTAACAAGAGGGACATAGCGCTGTACCATACACCTATACTAACAGCTCACTCGGAATCTTGAGCTTGAAACCTGGGTAAGACATGACATCAGTTTTATATCAAATAATAACCAATGACACAAGCTATATATTAACCCATCTTTATTTCTGGTAATTTTGGCAAGTGCAGCATTATCTGGTTTGCTTGGTAGGTAAAGAACAGGACTATGAATTAAGTGGTTTTGAGCTCAACATCTGGACAAACCCAATGCTCTCCACGATAATTTTGCAGACAACAACATGCTTAAAAGTCATTCATCTATCCTCCATCTCTAAACTATGTGGGGAAGTTTTTAGTAACTTGAGGAGAGAAACATGTTCTTCAGGATAACTCGGCAGATAATAATGTGTCTGAAGTCATTCACGCATCATCTCTGATTCATTTGTCTGAGGGAAATTGTCGGAAATTGTCACTTACTTTCAGGGAAAAACAAGTTCTCTGGGATAACGTAGTAGACATTAATTTAACTAAAATAATCCACCCTCCACCTCTGAATAATGTGGAGAATTTTTCAGTTACTTGCAGAGCAAAAAATGTTCATTTAGCAATCAACAATATGTCTGATTTCTTTCAACATCCACCTGTAATTCATGTAGGAAAGTTGTCACTATGTGTGGAGTAAAGGTTAGTACCGGAACAAAAGCCAGAAATACTGCTTAAATAACTGTCCAAAAGCCGTTTGTGTTAACCCAAACCAAACACATATTAAGTTATTGACAACTTCCACACAATGGACATCTTATTACCTATAATCCTAAAGCAAACTGCTGAGAAAACTCATGTCCATATTATGTTCAACTCCTAAAATGCCTTTTTATACACATTTTTTGGCTACAAAATGAGACATATTAGTGATCTAGACTCTGATCAGGGAGAGATTCTAATCACGGAATGGAGTTGGTATGGCTTTTGGAAGCCTCATACATGCTAAAAGACCTTCAACTTCTGACATAATTTCTGTCTGAACCCCCTCAACACGGCATAATTTCTGTTTTAAGATTGGTCACCATGAACTGCCATTATACCAGTCATAATTATGGGCAAGCTAGGAACATACCAAGACAGAATATCAGAACAGAGGATACTCTATACAGCACTAAACTTTCAACATTGTTCGCTAATTTCATAATAATAAAGATGGTGGCTATATTTCAGACTGACGCTTAAAGCTTGTCACTTTCAATGGGATATTAAATTATGATAAATTAACTTTTTTCTTTTACAAATCTTTTTCTTTTTAATCATAATTTGGCATAAGTGTTAGCCAATACATAAATTCAAAGCGATTGAATGTATTATTGACCTTTTGTTAGCTGATATATATGATTTGTCAGCTAACATATCAATGCACCTTGTCAGTCTACATATCAACACAGTATCAATTTGTCAGCTGACATATCAATGCACCTTGTCAGTCTATACATCAATACCATATCAATTTGTCAGCTGACATATCAATGCACCTTGTCAGTCTATACATCAATACCATATCAATCTGTCAGCTGACTTATCAATGCACTATCAATTTCTATGCCAATAAATAAACTGCACTGTCAGTCAATATATCAATCTGCATTAATTTTGTCATTCTACATATCAATGCAATATCAATTTGTCAGTTGATTTAACAATGTATGATTTACATTGTTAGCTGATATATCAATGCATTTTCAATTTGTCCATTTATACATCAATAGAATTTCAATTTGTCAGCTGATATATAAACTGCATTGTCAGTCAATATATCAATCTACATTTGTCATTCTACAAATCAATGCAGTATCAATTTGTCAGTTAATCTAATAATGTATAATTTATATTGTCAGCTGATATATCAATGCATTTTTAATTTGTCAATCTACATATGGATGGACTATCAATTTGTCAACTGATATATAAACTGCATTGTCAGAGACTATATGAAAACAGCCTCAACTTGAAAGAAGAAAGTGGGTATAAGTAACTAAGTTCATTTTACCCGAACAATCTGTGTATGTTGCCTCTCAACAGCAAGATGCAAAGCTGTCTGCAGGTTCACATTCTGTATGTCCAGGTTGGCTTTTCTCTGAAAACAAACATATTTTTTTTCATAATTCTGGATTCCTGTATAAATAACACATACAGAAAAAAAAATGACAACTGTTTCCTGGGAATGGATGGGAGACTGACTCAAATAGGATTTATGCTTACCTCACAACCACGCTATAATAAATGAGTATAAAATGCTGCACGTAAACTATTACAGACAGAATAAATCAGGTATAAATGTGAAGAAATTCCCTAAAGTATGTCTGTCTTCTACAATCAGAAATCTCAGTTCTGTCTTTTTCCTGCTTTTCACTGTCAATAACATTGTTACTTTATATCAGCTTTTTTTTTGTCTGTTAAAAATGTGCAAGAAAAGACAGTCTAACAATGTCATCAGAATTGAATCATGGTAAATTCACAGCATTTCGTCTGGTTCTCAGAATAAGAAATTTCACTGCTACTGTTGCAGAGAAATTGAGAATCAGTCTAGAAATTTGTCCTTCAAAACATTTTGTTGAGTATACAATGTACATTTCAAGTCACAATAACTAAATTTTAGGTTATATGGCACCTTTCCAGCTATTAACAATGTCAAAAGAGCCATCCTCCATGTATATATTCAGGCAAGGCAGGTACCAGGGCGGAAACACCAAACCTTTTGTAAACCAGCTGAATGACTGAATGACAGCTTCATTCTCTGTAACATACAGCAGCGAGGGAAAAGGGATTCAAAGTGAACAATCTTATCAACTTTGCCCCTTCAGCCCCTTCCTTCAAAAGCAATGTTGTAAGCCTGGGATACAAGATTGTAACAATATCCCCAACATAACAGTTTGATATGTATAACATATAGCTCTAGGATAGAAACAACACTAAATTTGAAAACACTGGCATTATATGTAAATATTCTGGCTGACTGTTGATTTGGTTTACAGTTAAAAAGCATTATTTCAAAAATATTTGTAAGTTGCAAATATTTATGTAAATGAGAGCGATATGATACTCTATCATCTTCCTGAATGTCGAAACCTTCAAATATTTTACGACTTGCAAATGTTTGCACATTTTTTCTATTATAAATATGCTTATGTATAGCCAAAAATTTACAAAGTCACAGTAAAAATGACTTACGTCTGATCCTGTCCCATGTACAAGGAGCTCCGCTACCTCAACGTGATTGTTCAGTGCGGCAAGATGAAGTGCCGTGTAACCGTCATCTTTCTTTTCATCTATGACCCACTGACGAGGAACTTTTGACAACAAGATTCGCATCGCACTGTAAATACAAAACAGTGTTCAAATAATTGTTCCTGTCAAAAGTATCTACTAATCTTAAGGATTATTGCCTTCTAAATTTGTATCTTGTGCGTTTCTTTTTTAAATTTACAGTCATACCTAAATAGTATAAATCTTGGACTGCCAGCATAATTTTAGGTAATGGCAGAGATTGAATCAATCCTTCAGGCAAGAATACAAAATGCATTCTTCAAACAAAATGTTTGGCAGTCGTAGCTCCTACATTGCCCATGTTATAAAGTATAGTAATGATAAAGACAATAATGAGGATGACAATATGGATCAAGAAGAAGACAATGCTGATGCAGAAGATGAAAACAATGATTAAGATGATGAGGATGATGATGATGATGATGGTGATGACAACAATGATCACTGATGATGAAGACTTAGACAATGATCAGGATGATGATAATATGGTATTCCACATAATTTTGATAAAACAAGACTACTGTCAAGCTACTGGAAGAGGTATTTATCAAATCTGCTGCAACAGAGACCACATTTTTCATATTGAAATTTGAGAAAATGTTTTTATAAGTAAGTATACAGATAAAAAGACAGATAAAGGGCAACATAGAATGAGCTGTATATTCTGCATATTGCTTTTTATGTATGTCAAGGTTTTACAGAAAAAAAAAAACAATCTCTTGTTGCTTTAAACATATGGAAGAATCTATAAATGAATGTGCACATCCTCCATATTGCTATCTACCCACATACCAAGTTTCATGTAAATATATCTTGTATTTTTTTTAATTTAGCCATGTTTCATGCATGTACAAAGCAAATAGGAGAATATATTATTCAGTAGCAAAAACATATTTAGGTCACTTCCTTGTGTCTGAGCATCAGGAACTATGTTATGCCTATAAATCACACAGCTTTTGATTACAGACTAAATCCTATTTAAACAAGGCCATAAAAAACCAGAATAAAACTTTGGTTTTCTGAAATCCCAGACAAATATAAGGAAATTTATAGCAGCAAGGCAGACTAAACACTGACACATAGCCTATTAACATTGAGTTGTTGCTTCATTTTCATTGCTGTTTTATGCAACGTCTCTGAAGAGCAAACTTCCCACCAACTTGTGTGTAAATTTTTACTTAAATTTGTACACACAGACAAGGACAAACCTATCTTACCCAACTTCCCTCCATTGACATACTGAAACTAGAGCTATCACTAAAATCGATTAATTCCTCTGCAATACTGCTCTGTAGAAAAGATACTCTGTCTATGTCCAGGAGCACATAACTCTGCAAATGCCTAAACTGACTAAGAAATATGTCAGGCACAACTCACTTGAACATGTGTATGCAGTTTCACTTGAATTCCTTTACCAAAAAGGAAGTAGTTTGTATAATACATCTTTGCAACCTACATCTGCAACCAGCATACCAACTACATGACCTACTTTACATGAATTCCATTTAAAGGTATATCAATTTTAGCTAGGCAATCCCTAAAAGGAGCAAAATGGAACCATTTGAACAAACTTGAGAGAGAACCACAAAAAATGATGCTACAGACAAAGTGGTCTTTAAACAAACTTGAGGAAAGACCATATAAAAACTCTACAGACAAAGTTTAGTGAATGTCTATCAAGTGGTTCGTGAGAAGAAATTGTTTGAAAGTTTTTCTGTTTCTAGCAACCCCTTAAAGCAGCCATGTTAAATCACTTGAACAAACTTAACAGAAATCCAAGCCAGAAAGGTAATGACAAAGTTTGGTAAAACTCTGACCAGCACTTTCAGAGGAGAAGATATTAAAGTAAAAATGGTGACACAGGATGATGGCCGACAGACAATGGACACTTGATCATCTGTCTATATTTTAATGCATGCTAACTTCACAGAAAGACATCTTCAGTGTACTGTGAAATCATTAATATTCGTGGGGGACTAATTTTCGTGGATTTCGTGGTTGAGTCAATCCACGAAATTTAATCCCAACTAACAAGTAAAATTCCCATTTACTTTATGTTCAAAAGGTTTCTGTTTCTAGCAACCCCTTAAAGCAGCCATGTTAAATCACTTGAACAAACTTAACAGAAATCCAAGCCAGAAAGGTAATGACAAAGTTTGGTAAAACTCTGACCAGCACTTTCAGAGGAGAAGATATTAAAGTAAAAATGGTGACACAGGATGATGGCCGACAGACAATGGACACTTGATCATCTGTCTATATTTTAATGCATGCTAACTTCACAGAAAGACATCTTCAGTGTACTGTGAAATCATTAATATTCGTGGGGGACTAATTTTCGTGGATTTCGTGGTTGAGTCAATCCACGAAATTTAATCCCAACTAACAAGTAAAATTCCCATTTACTTTATGTTCAAAAGGTGTAATCCACGAATTCATATCCCCACGAAATTGCCATTTTGACCAAAACCACGAAATTTCATGCCCACGAAATTAAATGATTTCTCAGTAAACAAGTCTTATTTTTTCACTTGTAGATCAGGACAAGTTTCATTTACAATTTTATATCTGCTTCCTGGACTCATCCTTAGAATTGTGGTAAGAAATCTTTGAAATGATATATTATTTTGCATAAGAAGGAAACAGAGAAAACAAGAAATTGTGAGGGAGAGACATAAATAAACAACAGACACTTAAAAGTAAGACAAAAGGTGGGAGTGGGAGGATTTATAGGAGTTACTGAGAACTAATAGTTGTATAATCAACATGTTCCTGCTATGATCAAAAAGAGAATACAGTGAAATATTATTGGAGATGGGTGTTACATCTGAACTCTGGACTGTGGTTAATCAGAAAATAAACCACACCCAGGCATCAATTATTTAATATGTGACTAAGATTCAACAAGGAAGTAAAAATTTCTCTATGTGTTGTGTGTGTGTCTGTTGTAATGTGGGCTCCATATCTATATTCCAAGTTTAAAATCATACCTTAGATAGGTTTTAACTTATGCTTTGGACATTAAACAAGATGGGCAGATTTTAGACCTGAGCTCATTTTGTGACCTTAACCTTTGACCTTCCAAACCAGTTCATTTGCTCTGCAAATCAACTCATCACCATCTACATTTATAAATACCAAGTGTGAAATCATTATCTTAAAAAAGTTGTAAGTTATGCACTGGACATAAAATATTACATCAGATTTGACCTTTCAGCTCAATTTGTGACCTTAACCCTTGACCTCCTGATCTGATTTTAATGCCATGCACATTGTCTCATTTCCACCTATCTATATTGCAAGGTTGATGACAATACCTTGGTTAACTTTAAAGTTAAACTGTGGACATAGATTTTATTTTGAGCTAAATTTGTGACCTTCAACTCTAACCTTCTTTAACCTACCATCCCAGTTCATGTTCTCTGCACATCCTCTCATTGCCAAATTTAAAGTCAATACCCTGAATGGTTTTTAAGTTACGCTGTGGACAAGAAATATGCCACATACAGAGAGTTAAGAGACTATAAGTGCCACCAAATACCAGTTCCCAAAACAGGAGCGAAATGGCAGCTCTGAAGAGGGGTAAAATGATGTAATTATGTACAAACTATATAGACTTTTTTTTGCTGGGTGACATAATTTTATCATATGGTGATAACATAGTTGTCATAATGGTGATTTTCAAGCTTTTACTGACAAAAAGAAAGACCTCAGGAGCCCCTCCTGGCATTATTTCAGGAGCAGACAGGTACCTGGGTTACTTCAGAACCATCAACCATCCATAAGCTTGATGGCTTCCTCACATCAAAGAATCCCACACTGCGAGGTTTCGAAGTCATAGCAGATCCTAACAACATGGCCTATTCCATCGCCTATGTTTGCACTAAGAGAGGCTGCATCGTGTTCTCAAATTCTGAGCTAATTGAGGCCACACATTTCTCCAGCAGCTACTGTTTCTTGTTAATGAATCTAATTAAGTAATTCACATGTCTGCTTGTTCCAGCAGAGTGTTCTGTCTTCTAAAAAGCCTACAAACTTGTAATTAAACATTTCCTTTGGGAGAAAGTTAAGCCGCTTGTCCTATAAGAAAGACAGCGCAATTTCTGGAAGCGAAAATAAAGTGACTTTTACGATACGTCCCAAGTGGTATCAAAGATGGCATTTTACTGTTACAACAGATATAAGTAAACAAGTTCTAAATATCTCATATTTTTGAGTGTAATATCTAAGAGTAATGTAAAGTTAGGGGAATTAACTCCTGATTTTATTATGATAATTAATAAAATCAACCAACAATTCCATTTTACTATGTTCCTTTTATTTCTATGGTTCTAAGATATATATGTAATGTTCATGTCCATCATAATTAATAACAAAATATATTTCCAAAACCTTATTTAAATCTTTCACTTCATTATCTCATTAATAATATTTTCTGCATAATTTCTTAATTTCCGATCTAACTCCAAATTTTGACCTAAACAGTTCTAAACCTAAAAAGTATTCTGACCTAAACAGTTCTTAGTCTTCCAATCTTCTGACCACAACAATTTACAAACTTGAGCAGCTTCTGAACGTAGCCACACCTACAGGTATCATATTTAACAGGGCTGACCCTTTCTTAACCAATCAATGCCTTTGTAAAAGAATAGATAACTTGTCAATATTCATTAATTAGGTTACTAATGATGATTCCATCTTTTCCCACCAAAACTAAAGATCAAAGGCACTTTCACCTATGTGTGACTTTTAACAAGTTGTTGTAAATTTAGCAGCTAGTCTTATTAAAGTTGATTTATTAATTGATTCTACTGATGTGAAACTTTGACCTCTGCTACTAGAGATGTCATTCACCAGTTACCCTCATAAATTGCTTGGGACTGGAGTGTGTATCATTTTATCAGGGTATGTTGTCATCATGTACCATCGTAAACATGTCTGATTTGTTAGAGTTAGAGGTTGCTCCATATTTGGGATGGTACCATCAGTCAACGGTTATCCTCATAAATATTAGGGGTAATCTTTGTCTTTCATCACTATGATACACTCCAAATATGGGAGGGTACCTGCTTTTGTATATAAGCCTAGGTCAGAACTTGGAAGGGGAATTCTTTACTTTTGGCTCGGACTTTGAAAATGACAGATCATAGAAACAAGAAATGAAATACTTTACAGTTATAATCATAAGTGACTTTAGACCAGATGAATGAGAGAATTATAATTTTGACAACATTATTTCCATCATTTAGACTATTTATCCATCACATAATAAACTGATGTAGTAAACTGGATTTTAAGTGTATTTTATCTATGGAGTATAAACACCCTCACCCGAACCTACGTTTTTCAACACTGGTGGCAGCGACGGAAACGGACTTACACACGTGCTTATAAGAAATTTGGACATATATTTCTATTCAAATATTTGTGGTGACAATTAAGTGATAATCATGGGACCTAAAAAGCAACACGAAAAAGATTCTGTCACAACTGAAGACGATGATAGTCATGAACAATTATTAGCTGAAGTTGAACATTTGAGACAAAAACTTAAATCGGCAGAAGTTGATAACCTGACCTTAAGTGAGAGACTACGCAAAAATGAACAGGAAAGTACTTTACAAAGAGATGAATTAGTACGCAGTTACCAACAACGAATCAATGACATTTCTATGGAAAAAGACAATCAGATAAGAAATTTAGTCAATGAAAGGGACACAGCTTCGAATGAAAACAGCAATACATCAAGGCAGCAAAATCAACAGAGAGGCCGTGATAAATACGAGGTTCCTCTACCAAGGCAAATTATCTTTGATGGCAAATCATCCTGGGAGAGTTTCATTCACCCATTTGAAGCTATGGTTGATGCGTGCAAGTGGGACAATAGTGAACGTTTGTTCCGCCTTAAGAACAGTTTACGCGGTGATGCTGCGGAATACGCTTTCAAGCAGCTGGGAGCTGACGAATTGTCAAGTTATGCGGAGATAAAATCATCTATGGCGATGCGATTTCAGGAAAAGCGCTCCACTTCCTCCTATCTGGCTGAGTTAGAAAAACCGGAAATACAATAGGGAAAAAGAATCGTTGGCTGAATATGTGGCAGAGGTTAAGAGGTTGGTAATAAAAGGTTACCCCACAGCAAACAACGAGACGAGGGAAACGATAAACCTTCGGCACTTTCTTAAGGGACTTCAGGATTCTCAGGCGGCTTTGTTCATTGGGATGCCAGGACCCAAAAACTATCGATCAGGCAAGAGAATTGCTCGACAACTATTCCAGCATCAGAGATGACGTGAGAGGGGCGAGAATTAGGAACATTGACACGGGCAGGGAACCTTATGTAACAGAAGCAAGACTGCAAGAATTTGGTAGGGATCTGAAATCCAACATAGGCAAAAAGATTGATCATCTCGCGAACCAGCTGAATGTTAAAAGTAGTAGATCAGCCTCGGATCGTAAAGTAAATCAGCGCCCAAGAAAAGATGTGCAGTGTTTTTAGATGCCAGCAGTTTGGTCACTATGCGGACGAGTGTAAGGCAAACCTTCAGGAAGGTAACAAGTCGGAAAACTAGCTTCGACCAAGCCTAACGGCCCAGACTTGGTCAATAACAGTGAAGTCGAATTTAAGACTATTAAGTGTAGGAGTGCTAATACGGATGGTGTTTCCATTATATTGCCTGTAAATATTTTTCAAACTGTGCGCGCGAACTTAGTCATAGATACTGGTGCCTGTACTACAATTTTTTCTACTGCATTATATCATAGAATACCAGAGGATGTGCGACCTGAGTTGTGTAAAGTTGACCCTTCATACGTCTTGAAGTTGCGGATGATGGTTTATTAGCCGTAGATGGACAATGTGAATTTTCATTTAGTGCATCGGGTCAAACTTTTAATTACACTGTATTAATTGCACCTATTCATGAAGATGGACTAATTGGATTAGACTTCTTGTATGAAAATGATTACCAACTTAGTGCTAAAAAGGGATTAAAATTGAATGGGAAAATGTGTAGAACTCTATTTGAAAAAGTTCCCTTGAGGGCAGTCAGAGTGACCACAAGGTCAAGAGTACAATTCCAGCGAATTCAGAAACAGTAATACCTGGGGAGGCTATAAATTTCGGTGCAATTAATTCATCATTGGGCATCATTTACCCTTCAGAGAATAAACAACCGGCTAACAATGTTTTGATGGGAAGTGTGCTCATTGCTCCAAAGAGAATTCAGGGTGATTCAATTCCCATTAGACTAGTTAACACCTCTAACAGAAAAGTGAAATTATCAAAAGGGTCATTATTGGGATATTTACATGAAACTAAACAAGAGGATTTATTGAGAGAAAATGTCGATTTAAATGACTGTGAAATATTGGACAATAATACCAAAACAAGTGAAAATGACATTAAATATGACATGACTAAATGGAGTAGTGGGTTAAAGGACTTGTACCATAGATCCTCTGAAAATCTCAATGAGTCACAAAAGAAGCATTGAAGTGTCTATTGGAGAAACATAAAAATGCTTTTTCCAGTTCCTCCACAGATTTAGGGCGTACTTCATTAGTGCGACATACAATTGAGGTGGCAGAAAATGTTCGACCTGTAAAATACCACCTAGACGGGTGCCAAAAGCGTTCGAAGGCCAAGAAGAAAAAATTATTCAACAACAACTTGAAATGGGAATAATTGAAGAAAGTAAGAGCCCATGGTCTGCACCTTTATGCTTTGTAAGGAAAAAGGACCCGCAGGCAGGAGTGCGTGTCGTTGTGGATTATAGGGGTTTAAATGATCTAAGTAAAAAATGTGCCTATCCATTGCCGAGAATTGACAGTTGTTTAGAAAGTTTGGGAGGAAATAATTATTACAGTTCATTAGATCTTTTGTCAGGATTTTACCAGATAGAATTGGATGAGAGAGATCGTGAAAAGACTGCATTTGGCACCAGCAGGGGCGGTCTGTATAAATTTACGTTACTATGCCGCAGGGCCTTACAGGGGCTCCACATACATTTCAGCGGTGTATGGAATTAGTGTTTAAGAACTTACAGTGGAGGACAATGATTATTTACATGGATGATATTTGTACTTTTGCTGAAACTTTTGATCAGGCATTGTTTAGGTTAGATGAAATTTTAAACCAGATTGGAGAAAAATAACTTGAAATTAAAACCAAGCAAGTGCAATCTACTCCAAAGGCGCATAAATATATTTAGGTCACACAATTGACAGTTCTGGAATACGTCCTTCAGAAGAGAAAGTTAAAGCTGTGAAAGAGTGGCCTGTGCCGCGGAATTTAACCGAACTCAGAAGTTTTTTAGGTTTTTGTAGTTATTACAGACGTTTTATCAAGGGATTTAGTGCTAGGGCGTCACCACTTAATCGCTTAACAGAGGCCGGTCGAGCGTTTATCTGGGGACCAGAACAGGATAGTGCTTTTATGGACTTAAAACTGCATTGACAGGCGAAGAAGTGTTAGCATATCCAAAAGAGGAAGGCTTATTTCATAGTGGATACTGATAGTAGCAATTTCTCGTGCGGGGGTTGCTTGTCGCAAATGCAATGGTCAGATACAGTTCAGGATTATGTTGAAAAACCAATTATGTTTGCGAGTAAATCATTTGACAAAACACAACGACGTTATTGTGCCACAAGAAGAGAACTGTTGGGCGTAGTGACATTTATAACCCAGTTTAGACACTTTCTGTTGGGTAGAATTTTTATTAAGGACTGACTGTTCAAGTTTAAGGTGGTTAATGTCGTTTAAGTCACCTACTGATCAAATGGCGCGCTGGCTAGAGGTTTTGTCACAGTATAACTTTAAAATCGAACATCGTAGTGGGAAAAAGCATATCAATGCTGATAGCCTGTCCAGAATTCCATGTGAACCAGAGGAGTGTCAGTGCTATGATGGGAATACAATACTTGAAAGTTTACCATGTAAGGGGTGTCAGACTTGTTTGAAGAAACACGATTTCCTGGTCAGATTTTGCACAATTCAATGACGTTGTTCCATTATTCGATAAAAACTTGAATATTGGGAATCAGAGTAGGCCAGTCATATTACGAGTGAAGGCTCAAAATAGTGGATTTTGGGCATGTATTTTTGTGCTCATGCAGCTGCAAATCATGAAGTTGATAGGTTGTTTCAATACACTTTTCCATGGATTAAAACAGACTGGGAAGTACTTCCGAAATCGCGTTCAAAAGACTTCGATTCCATAATAGTCTGGATTTAAATGGTGTACAAAGTGGAAATAGCTTCAACTTTGGTGACAATAACGAGGAGGTGTTGAACAAGGACGTAATGCTATATTGGATGAACATGTTGCATTATCCGAGGATGCAGCGCAAACATCTAACTTAGGTTGTCTCAAACAGTTTAACACAGTTAATTGTTCACCTGTCAAAATGGCCAAATTACAGAGAGCTGACCAGATTTAGGAATTGTGATACAGTGGCTTGAAGAAAACAGACGACCCCTGAGAGATAAGGTAGCAGGGAATTCACCAAGTGTGCGGAATTAATGGCTAAATTATGACCTGTTAACTCTGATTGATGGAGTGTTATTTAAAAAGTACATTGTCAGTGCAAAGGACCATCGGCTTTTGTTGATAGTGCCTAGAGTACTATATAAGGAACTTTTGATATCTTGTCATGATTCAATTACTGGAGCACATTTAGGAATTTCAAAGACATATTCAAAATTACATCTCAAATATCACTGGTATAAAATGAAGGAATACGTCCAGTTGCACATCAAAAGTTGTGAAAAGTGTGCATTCCGAAAAAGGCCGAAAAACATACCGAGGGCACCATTAACAGAGTACACAGTCGGCAATCCTATGGATCGTATACAAACAGACATAATGGGGCCACTTAATGAGACAGAATCCGGAAATCGGTATATTATCGTGGTCATTGATGGATTTACCAAGTGGGCTGAGTGTTACGCAACCAGAGATCAGCTAGCAAGTACCGTTGCTCATAAGATTGTATATGAATTTTTGTCCAGATATGGTATGTGTTTGGACATACATTCTGATCAAGGGACAAATTACCAATCCAAGTTGTTCAGTGAAGTCTGTCGGATTTTGGAAATTAATCAAACTAGGACTAGTGGATATAGGCCAATGGCAAATGGTGGACCAGAGAGATTCAATCAAGTTTTGCAAAATATGATATCTACTTATGTAAACTCCAATCAAACAAACTGGGATGAAAATCTTAATTTAATCACCTCCGCATACAGAGGATGTGTCCACCAGGCGACCGGATTCACGCCAAATTATTTAATGATGGGACGCGAAGCTATTATCCCGGTTGACGTTTCACTTGGCTGCATTTTAGAGAATAAAATAAGTTCAGTGGACTATGCCATTCAACTACAAGAGAAGTTAACAGAGGCGCATCATATGCACGAACTAATTTGCAAAAGAATGCTGTCAGACAGAAGCGTGATTATGACACCCGGATTTCAAAAAACACATTTTAGTAAAGGACAGTTAGTTTTGTGCTTAGAGAAGTCTAGACATAAAGGAATCAGCAAGAAAATTGACCCTAATATTTGGAAGGGGCCTTATGTTATTACAAGGAAGATCACAGACCTTTTGTATGAGATAAGACTTTCCCCAAATGGCAAATCAAGAATAGTGCATCATGACAGATTGAAACCGTTTCATGGAAATAAAACGACCCATTGGCAATCAAACATGGTGAAGTCTAAGGAAAATAACCATAAATCAAAAATGAAAGGGTTCCAGCAAACTTCCAAATCCTGCCTGGACAGTACCAGTCAACAAGTGAGGAGAAGTTCAAGGAACAGGACACAATACAGACCATACCAACATGGTACACAATAGTAATAAATATTAAAAGTGTTAATTGTCCTTCATCGTGAGGGTACTTCAAAGGCTAAGAGTTGGGTATATATAAGGGACTTGCACATTTGGGCAATCATTTCTAGACATTCTGAAAACACCAAAATATTGAAAAATTAAACCTGGATTTTTAAATTTTAATGAACACGTGCACAAGCTGCAATAGGAATTTTTCTTTTCGTTCGGGATTAACCAGGCATAAAAGGCAGTGTTATACGTCAAAGAATGACAATATTTTTGAGAATCTCACAGGGGGGACAGAAAAGAAGTTGCATCGTCCAGGATTCGTGCCAATTTCTCCAACACCCACCGGAGCAGTACCACAACCACCATACATGATGTACCTACCACCTCCAGGACATACAACATTAAAATCCGCTAGCATGCACTTCCAGCAACCATCAATTGGAAATGTGGACATACCAAGTGCGCCTCTTGAAACAATGCCAGCAAATGCCAAGCGGCCAAGGTCAATGCCAGAAAATGAGGACATTTCTTCTATGTTACACCGACTAAACGATCACCTAGTAAGCATAGACAGGAAGCTTGACACTATGTCAAGAGACATACACGTCATAGCCCAGAATGTACAGGGGAAGGATATACCCTCAGATCTACTTTCTGAGCTGGATTGTCTCCGGCAGAAAATTCTGGATTTTAAGAAATGAATTTGTATCAAGGTCACTTTTGGACTTACTTCAAATTCCTTCTGGATTTTAAGTGCTAACTAATATTCATCCTGGATTATAAGTGTGTACTTATTAATTTCATTCTTTGTATGGATTTAATTAGTGGCTGCATTGGTAATAATAATCCCATTCAGCCTAAGTGTATACAAATGGATTTATTATTCTTTATATGGATTTAATTAGTGGCTGCATTGGTAATAATAATCCCATTCAGCCTTGGTGTATTCAAATGGATTTATTTGTGGGTTTCATTTTCAGATATGAGAATTTGTGCCATTTAATAAAATCATATGTTGTATAATTAGATGCTCTTGGCACACAGGACTTAAAACTTTGGTAGAGACGACTACCATAGCCATACAAATTAAACATTGTGCCTATTCCTTTTTTCAAAATTAATTTAAATAATTAAAGGCACCAGGACTTACATTAGTAAATGGTAAAGACGACTACCATATCAATGAAATTAATCAAATTGTGCCTATTTCTATCATCATACTGTGTTATGTTAAAATAAATAAAGGCACCAGGACTTAGTGTGAGTGGAATAAACATTGTGTGAAAGTGCTTATAAATATATATTCACCTTATAGATGAACTGAATTCAACACTGGATTTTAATTTTTACATGTGTTTTACTAGGACAGTTGGTGATTTTTTGGGACACTTTTAATGTTTCATACATACATTAGTATAATAGTCATTTTACATGTATACTACTTTGAGAAGTATTTAGTCACATAGTTCTTCCGAACTATTTAAACATGAGTTTTATTAAAACACAAAGTATAGCATGTTTGCTACTATTCATGACACTTAATCATTTATATTGAGGAGCAATTTCAGTGATAATATAGTTTAGGTATTCATATTCTTATGTACCTTCTTCATAGTATTTGAGAGCAAGAGTCTGGCTCAGTAGTCACTTATATTTTAATGTTAAAACTTAATTGGGGACAATTAAGAAGCTAAGGGTGGGGGAGTGTTGTAAATTTAGCAGCTAGTCTTATTAAAGTTGATTTATTAATTGATTCTACTGATGTGAAACTTTGACCTCTGCTACTAGAGATGTCATTCACCAGTTACCCTCATAAATTGCTTGGGACTGGAGTGTGTATCATTTTATCAGGGTATGTTGTCATCATGTACCATCGTAAACATGTCTGATTTGTTAGAGTTAGAGGTTGCTCCATATTTGGGATGGTACCATCAGTCAACGGTTATCCTCATAAATATTAGGGGTAATCTTTGTCTTTCATCACTATGATACACTCCAAATATGGGAGGGTACCTGCTTTTGTATATAAGCCTAGGTCAGAACTTGGAAGGGGAATTCTTTACTTTTGGCTCGGACTTTGAAAATGACAGATCATAGAAACAAGAAATGAAATACTTTACAGTTATAATCATAAGTGACTTTAGACCAGATGAATGAGAGAATTATAATTTTGACAACATTATTTCCATCATTTAGACTATTTATCCATCACATAATAAACTGATGTAGTAAACTGGATTTTAAGTGTATTTTATCTATGGAGTATAAACACCCTCACCCGAACCTACGTTTTTCAACAAAGTAATACCATACCAAATTGCAGTATGTAGATCATGCTGCTTTCTAGACAAAACCAGCATGGACATTATGTTATATCAAAGACAAGCTATGTACACTTAATTAGCTCACACCTTGCCTAATATCTATACTTAATTCTGTCCAGACCATAATAAATATGCAGCTGCTGTGCATTCATGATTTGACCCAACAACTACTTAAAAATTTATCAAATATTAATAATGCATAATATTAAATTCATCAAAAATAATATTCATAATCATAACTCTGTGACAGTAACAATATATTTGAAGAATTAGACCTATGTGAAGTTATTAAGCGAAACAATTTTCTATTTTATAAAATGAATGGTGACCTTGACAGAAGGGGCCCCAGAATCCAGTTAAACCTTGGTCTCATTAAAAGCTACCTATATACACAGTTTAATCATAAAACCTCAATAATTAATCAGAAAAAAAATTCTATATTTAGTAACAGCGACCTTGGCCATACATACCTTTTTCTCAATAAAGCTATGTACGTACCATGATTAGTCACATACTCTTGGGCCTTAACTCAAAATGACAGAAACTTGCATGGCTGCAAAACCCAGTAGCAGTTAACATTTCTACCAAATTCTGTTCATATATTCAAAACCATTTTTTCAATATGACCCCACATAGACATTACAGACAGCCGTAATGACTGGCAGATGGATTGACAAGGATAAAAATTTGTTTGTTTGTTTTGGGTTTAACGCCATTTTTCAACAGTGATAAAATGTTTCATCAACACTGTCCAGTAAATTGTCTGTTTTCTAATTTCACTACAGCTATTTGCAGAAAATGTCATTCTTGTATAACTCCTGACAGAGAGGAGAACACACTTTTTTAATTGGCAACTGTCACCATGGTTACAAGGAAAAGACCTCCTCATTTTAGTAGATTTACCAGCAAGAATGTTCCAGGCCTTTGGAACTTGAACAGACCTCTTATCTTGAAAGTATTTTGTCAAGCATCATCGCACAAAATCATAACAAGGTACAAGAGTTATCTTTCCTATCATTAAGAAAACCCCCCCTACTTTATTCTGTTGATATAACTGGAATGACTTGTTGATATAACAATATATTTTTTAGTTATTTTCCAAGAAATGATGGATGTTTATGTCATCTTTTGATAGGGAATGGATATATCCTCCTATAACAGACAAACAGTTCTATTATTGTTGGATGATAAATCATAACTAGATTGCCCAGACAGTTAATAACATATGATAACTTTAAACAAAATCACTACCTGAAACAGAATAAAACTAGATGTGTGTCCATAGGACAATGGTGCCCTCAATCCCTGTCACTTTATGCTTATTTTTGTCTAAGTCGGGGGTGGGGGGGGGGGGCATAACTCTGGTCTGGCTTTTGTGAAATCCCAATTAAAACAGCTGGTGAATAACAATCCTCTGAGGTTTGATGACTCTTTAACCCTTACCCTGCTAAATTTCTATAATGAACTCCTCCATCTTTCAATTTGGACAGTACCATTAACACTTAAAAAGGGTGCTTACCAAAAAGATACTGACTGAATGGCGGACAGTGCAGATCATGATCAGACTGCATGGATGTGCAGGCTGATCATGATCTACACTGGTCGCCAAGGCAGAATCACTTGTGTCTAGCATGATAAGGGTTAAGGTACAAATAACAACAATTTAGATGGATGGATGGACTGACAGACAAAGGCAAAAAAAACCCCAGTAAACTACCAAAGCTGCAAGGGGACGAACAAAATATTCAAGTTATCCAAGGTTTCGAGCTATGAACAATTTTAAAAATTAGAGAACGGCCATAGACCACAAGAACTGATCAAGTGAGACATGGTACTAGAGCTATGGATACTTGAGCAGGTGGTTTCACTGTACTGAAAATTTGCTATCACTTTATAAATCAGCAGCCAAACGGCTGTAATTTTAATAAGATACACAGATTTATCAATAATATGCATTTTTAAATTCAACAGTTATCATTGTACACCATATGAATAAAGTAGCACCTATAACCCATAGCTTACATTCTCATACCACAACGAAGACATGTGTCCTGAAGTGCAAGAAATACTTGTGAAAATTATCAGATAAAATCTCAAAGTTTCAAGTTCAAAAACAGTTTAAATTCAATTCTCAAGCAGAACTATGGGAAAACAGATCCATAAAAATGTTTTTGTATTTCATAAATTTACAGAGAGGTATGAGAATTGTAAATCTAACAAGGGATTTTTTTCTGCTATAGTTCCGGGCCTTGCTTATTAACAGTCTTACCTGCGTTCTTTTAAAACTGACTTTTAACATGTTTGGAACTTTACTCCCATACAATACACCTAAATACTGAACAAATATTCCTCCAAATAACAGGCCCAGACCCCTTCCTCTCTTATACCCCAGTCACACATACGGAGCGGATAGCTACGTCTAGCCACAGATAGAAACGTAGTAATCTGTATCGATCCGTACCTGAGCTGTACGGATTGGTACGAATTGATACAGATTACTACTTTAAGGTACGGCTCAGGTACGGATTGATATGGATTACTACGTTTCTATCCGTGGCTAGACATAGCTATCCGCGCCGTATGTGTGACTGGGGTATTAGTAAGAAATAACCAGACTTTGGAATGCCACAAACACTGGTTTTTCCAACATTTTCTATTTTTTAATAACAGTGACCAGGTTGACCAGACAGTAATTTTGACCATTTTTGTCCACAATACATAAATACACAAAACAATACATCAACCCAATAAGCTACCTACATACCAAGTTCCATCGTAAACATCTCATTCCTAAATTAGAGTGTACCTTTAAGTGTGATGACCTTGGGGCTGGGGTATGCATTTTTTTAACACTACACATTGTCTTAATATGGTCATATTTGTGCTAAGTTATGTACATATTTATACATGTACAAGAAGTTATACGGATGAGACAAGAAAAACCCTGGTTTTTCTATAAACCACCTATAGGCCAACTTTAATTTTAACACATCAATGGCAACTAAAGTCACTGAGAGGAAATGTTTATTCTAATTTAAGTAACAGTGACCTTGACCTTGATTCTACTGCATCTAAATGCAATCCTAACCTTGGAATTACTATAAGTAACCTATAGGCCAAGTTTCATTTCAATATCTACATCCAAACTAAAGTTACTGAACAGAAACTATCAGTCTGAAGCAGCCTGCCTGTCCACCAAAACGAGAAATGTACCACATTCCAATAATGGGTTTAGCTGGTTGAAAAATCTTTACTGCTGTTTAAGTTACTGCTGAATATTAATATTTTAAAGCAACATCAGATATCTCCTACTTTGCTTTTGGTACCGACAAGAAATCAGGGGAAGTAATTAGTCATGATCAATTTAGTCCTATTGCACCCTCCCTGAAAATTCAGTTTCTTTCCTAGCTGGCTGTGAGCAGGATGTAAGAGCACAGACATTCACTTATCCTACTGAAATTACTGAAGTCCTACAACTGCAAAGCTTTCTCCACTGAAACATCTCTGTTGCTATGGCAACCAAATAGCAACAGTTTTAATAGCAGTAAGGTTTCAGATATTGATTTCTAAAACTGGGCACATGTTCCTACTTGTTATATTGCTAGTTCTAGGAAATTTCATTGCTGTTGTGACTAAAGGAAAATAATTGCATTGTGAGTTTTTCCAAGCATTACCCAGATAGCAATTAAGTGCAATCATTAGATTCAAACTAAAACATGTTTGTTTAAGAATTGATTGAATCTTCCTGGGATATTGGAGTAGTCACAAAAAATAATCTTTCGTTTATTTGATGCAAAAGAGACTAGAAAAAATATGTCTGTAAAAGAAAGACTGTTACTTCTTTATTTGTGTAGTGCTTTAGAAAGACATATTGTCTACTTTATAGGGATACTTGGAATTTTTTTTTCAAGAAATAGATAAGTGATTTACTTGTTCCACTCCACAGTGGCCCTAAAAGTTGCTCACCTGACTCTTGAACACAAGAATGACATGCTGGATCATAAATGGTAACAACTGTAATTAGTATAAACAAGAGGGTCATGATGACCCTGGATCGCTCACCAGTGTAATATGAGCTACATGTTTCAAATGTCAAACTGATGATTTTTAGAATTTTTTTGGAAGATTTTCTGATGTACAATCAAGTAACCCCTGGGGCGGGGCCAAGTTTACCCCGGGGGTCATGAATGGAACAAAGTTCGTAGAAGTCTACTAGGCAATGTAACATATCAAATATCTAAGATCTAGGCCTTCTGGTTTATTTTTAGTAAATTTATGAAGATTTCCCTATATACAATCAAGTAACCCCTGGGGCTGGGTAAATTTGACCCTGGGGGTCCAGATTTGAATTTTTTTTTGTAGAAGGCTACTAGGCAATGCTACATGTCAAATATCTAAGATCTAGGCCTTCTGGTTTATTTTTAGAAATTTTTTGAAGATTTTCCTATGTAAAATCAAGTGACCCCATGGGGCGGGGTCATGATTTGAAAATTTTTTGTAGAAATCTACTAGGCAATGCTACACGTCAAATATCTAAGATCTAGGCCTTTTGGTTTATTTTTAGAAATTTTTTGAAGACTTAACCTGGGACGGGGTCATGATTTGAACAGATTTTGTAGAGGTCCATTAGGCAATGCTACATGTGAAATATCTAAGCTGTAGGCCTTCTGGTTTATTTTTAGAAAATTTTTGAAGATTTTCCTATGTAAAATCAAGTGACCCCGGGGGTCATGATTTGAACAGATTTTGTAGAGGTCCATTAGGCAATGCTACATGTCAAATATCTAAGCTGTAGGCCTTCTGGTTTATTTTTAGAAAAATTTGAAGATTTTCCTATGAACAATCAAGTAACCCCATTGGGCGGGGTCAATTTTATCCCGGAGGTCAAGATTTGAACAAATTTTGTAGAAGTCTACTAGGCAATGCTACACGTTAAATATCTAAGATCTAGGCCTTCTGGTTTATTTTTAGAAAATTTTTGAAGATTTTCCTATGTAAAATCAAGTGACCCCTGGGGCGGGGTCACTTTTGACCCTGGGGTCATGATTTGAACAATTTTAGTAGAGGTCCTCTAGGCAATGCTACATGTCAAATATCTAAGCTCTCGGGCTTCTGGTTTTTGAGAAGAAGATTTTTTAAGATTTTCCTATGTAAAATTAAGTGACCCCTAGGGCGGGGTCAATTTTGACACCGGGGTCATGATTTGAATAAATTCGGTAGAGGTCCACTAGGCAATGCTTCACACCAAATATCTTAGCTATACGGCTTCTGGTTTTTGAGAAGAAGGTTTTTAAAGTTTTTCCTTTCTGTTGCCATGGCAACCAGAGTTCTGCATGGAATTCAATTCTTTGAACAATTTTTAAAGAAGACCATTCAAGGAACAACTCTGTGAAGTTTCATCAAAATTGGCCTGTTGGTTTAGGAGGAGATGTTGTTTAAAGGAAAGTGTGGACGGACGGACCCCGGACGGTGAGCGATCACAGTATCTCACCCTGAGCACTTTGTGCTCTGGTGAGCTAAAAACATTAAACAGGTCAAGTGCCCCAAATGTACAAATCTGAGAAAAGACTTCACAAGGATGCATTGGAGCAAGTTAATGATGGTCTGCCAGGAAGTTCAAGGAAAAAATGTTATCTTTTTAGCCCTTAAGGCCCCTTAATGGGACTCAGTGCCCTTTGAAATTTAACACATGCTACAGACCAAGTTTGATGTAAATCTATTAAGTTCTTCATGAGAAGAGCTTTTTCAAGATTTCTGTTTTTATTTTTAGCGACGGCCCCAAAAGGGGTCAAATGACCTTATTTGAACAAAAATGAGGAGAAGACCTTATAATGATGCTACAGGTTGAGTTTAATGAAGACCCATCAGGCAGTTCATGAGAAGAAGCCATTCAAAGGCATTTCTATATTTACCTCTAGCCACAAAGTGTCTCTATGATGCACCAGACCAAGTCAGGCGAAAATCCATCAAGAGGTTCATGAGTAGAAGTATAATTTTAAAGGTATTCCACTTTTTCCCTCTAGTGATGATGCTGACAAAAGTGTAAACGTTAAATAGCTTTAACTAGTCTCCAAATAGTCTAGCTAAAAATTCAAATATAACATTCAACGATAATGTCAAAGTTATGGCCTGAACAAGATCTGATATGACTCTTGACTTCCAAGTGCAACATGGACCTCTGAGATAGAATATCCTGGTATTTGCTTTGGACACTCTGTATCATTAAGGAATACATGTACTGTGAAATCATTAATATTCGTGGGGGACTAATTTTCGTGGATTTCGTGGTTGAGTCAATCCACGAAATTTAATCCCAACGAACATGTAAAATTCCCATTCATTTTATGTTCAGAAGTTTAAATCCACGAATTCATATCCTTACGAAATTGCCGTTATGACCAAAACCACAAAATTTTATGTCCATGAAATTAAATGATTTTACAGTATGCCAAATATACACAAAATAGCTCTATGCATGTCAAAGATATTGTCCAGACATAATTAGATGGGCACACTTACCTTTACAACAAACTGCCACTTTGAGGAAAATGCTAACTCACCACAAGACATTAGTGGGCTCCACAAAAATATGAGAACCATCATTTCTTAATTAAAGATAAAAGGATTTTAATTTTTCATTCAGTATCTACCTGCATGTCCCTTTATAGTGGAAAAAAAATCTCTTCCCATAAAATGTTCTCTTAACCCTTGTTTCATAATTCTCTTGAAGCTAATTTCAGACAGACTATATCAAAAAAACTTTTTGCAAAGGACATTTATATTCTGGGGGAAAAAAATCAAACATTGAAACCAGTCAATTTTTGTTATTATCAATTCACCCACATCCTGGTTTGAACCTAAATCTCATTTTTCTTCCTCAACCATTCCTGTCTTGGATGGCTAATTTTGCACAGGATAATTCCAGGCAAAGCATTAAAATGGAACCTAAGACTGCTTTTCAGTGCAATATTACAATATTTAATACAAGAAATGTTCTCTAAATGGAATTGTATGGAAATTCTAGACAAGTATATGACTGTGGCACTCAATCTTGCCTACAATGACAATTATGAACAAAGCAAATGACAAAATCGATAGCTTCTCTTTCAATTTACATATTTTTGGTTAGAATTGTCACTTCAAGCCTTCACATGAATATTCTAACAGCCCTTTGACAAAAAAGAATCTTTAACAGTGAACACTAACCCGGAGACAAAACATTAATCAAAAAGATGTTAATTGTAAGTGTCAAATGTCTATAAAGTGGACTGGCCTTGCCAGTGGTTTAAGTTTTGGTTTGGGTTCTTTGCCTCTGACCTTGACATTGAATGTACAGTCTTGATTCTAACATGTGACACAGCTTTTCACCATTTTCACCATGCTCAACCTTTAGCCTGCTGGGCGGCAAGTGATTTTAACTTAGCGACCACTGTGCAGACAAGATCAGCCTGCACATCCATGCAGGCTGATCATGGTCTGCACTGATTGCTATTCAGTCAGTAAATTTTCAGTGAACACCCCTTCAAATTATAAATTAATGGTACTGCCCAAATTGAAAGACAGACCATAGGAATTTAGCAGGGTAAAGGTTATTATTTAAATTTGTGTCACTCTTCAACTGTTTAAATGAAATGTTTGGAGCAAACAGTATATTCCTCCCTTCTTTGACATCAAAAAATAAGAAAACTCTTCAAAGATCTGCCATTAAACTGTTTCTTTGTTTTATAGTTTTCATGCTGTTCTTCGGAGGAATGACTTCAGATATACTGCCATCCCTAGCATGAAGCTGTTGTTTTAGGAGGAATGACTTCAGATATACTGCCATCCCTAGCATGAAGCTGATGTTTTAGGAGGAATGACTTCAGATATACTGCCATCCCTAGCATGAAGCTGATGTTTTAGGAGGAATGACTTCAGATATACTGCCATCCCTAGCATGAAGCTGATGTTTTAGGAGGAATGACTTTCAGATATACTGCCATCCCTAGCATGAAGCTGATGTTTTAGGAGGAATGACTTCAGATATACTGCCATCCCTAGCATGAAGCTGATGTTTTAGGAGGAATGACTTCAGATATACTGCCATCCCTAGCATGAAGCTGATGTTTTAGGAGAAATGACTTCAGATATACTGCCATCCCTAGCATGAAGCTGATGTTTAAGGAGGAATGACTTCAGATATACTGCCATCCCTAGCATGAAGCTGATGTTTTAGGAGGAATGACTTCAGATATACTGCCATCCCTCGCATGAAGCTGATGTTTTAGGAGGAATGACTTCAGATATACTGCCATCCCTAGCATGAAGCTGATGTTTTAGGAGGAATGACTTCAGATATACTGCCATCCCTCACATGCAGCTGATGTTTTAGGAGGAATGACTTTCAGAAATATTGCCTTCCCCCACATGAAGCTGATGTTTTAGGAGGAATGACTTTCAGAAATATTGCCATCCCTCACAATCAAGCTGATGTTTTAGGAGGAATGACTACAGAAATATTGCCATCCTCCACATGAAGCTGATGTTTTAGGAGGAATGACTTTCAGAAATATTGCCATCCCTCACACTGAAGCTGATGTTTTAGGAGGAATGACTCCAGAAATATTGCCATCCCCCACATAAAGCTGATGTTTTAGGAGGAATGGCTTTCAGAAATATTGCCATCCCTCACATGAAGCTGATGTTTTAGGAGGAATGACTTCAGATATACTGCCATCCCTCACATGAAGCTGATGTTTTAGGAGGAATGACTTCAGAAATATTGCCTTCCCTCACATGAAGCTGATGTTTTAGGAGGAATGACTTCAGAAATATTGCCATCCCCCACATGAAGCTGATGTTTTAGGAGGAATGACTTTCAGAAATATTGCCATCCCTCACAATCAAGCTGATGTTTTAGGAGGAATGACCAGAAATATTGCCATCCCTCACATTGAAGCTGATGTTTTAGGAGGAATGACTTCAGAAATATTGCCATCCCTCTCATTGAAGCTGATGTTTTAGGAGGAATGACTTCAGAAATATTGCCATCCCCAACATAAAGCTGATGTTTTAGGAGGAATGACTTTCAGAAATACTGCCATCCTTCACAATCAAGCTGATGTTTTAGGAGGAATGACTTTCAGAAATACTGTCATCCTTCACAATCAAGCTGATGTTTTAGGAGGAATGACTTCAGAAATATTGCCATCCCCCACATGAAACTGATGTTTTAGGAGGAATGACTTCAGAAATACTGCCATCCCCCACATGAAGCTGATGTTTTAGGAGGAATGACTTTCATAAATATTTCCATCTCTCACATGAAGCTGATCTTTTAGAAGGAATGACTTAAGAAATATTACCATCCTCCACATGAAGCTGATGTTTTAGGAGGAATGACTTAAAAAATATTGCCATCCCTCACATGGAGCTGCTGTTTTAGGAAGAATGATTTTCATAAATATTTCTATCCTCCACATGAAGCTGATGTTTTAGGAAGAATGACTTAAGAAATATTTCCATCCCTCACATGAAGCTGATGTTTTAGGAGGAATGACTTCAGAAATATTGCCATTCCCCCACATGAAGCTGATGTTTTAGGAGGAATGACTTTCATAAATATTTCCATCCCTCACAACGAAGCTGATGTTTTAGGAGGAATGACTTTCAGAAATATTTCCATCCCTCACATGAAGCCGATGTTTTAGGAGGAATGACTTAAGAAATATTTCCATCCCTCACATGAAGCTGATGTTTTAGGAGGAATGACTTAAGAAATATTTCCATCCCTCACATGAAGCTGATGTTTTAGGAGGAATGACTTTAAGAAATATTTCCATCCCTCACATGAAGCTGATGCTTTAGGAGGAATGACTTAAGGAATATTGCCATCCCTCACATGAAGCCGATGTTTTAGGAGGAATGACTTCATAAATATTTCCATCCCTCACATGAAGCTGATGTTTTAGGAGGAATGACTTTAAGAAATATTGCCATCCCTCACATGAAGCTGATGTTTTAGGCTGAATGACTTTAGAAATATTGTAATCCCTCGCATGAAGCTGATGTTTTCGGAGGAAAGACTTCAGAAATATTGACATCCCTCACACAAAGCTGATGTTTTAGGAGGAATGACTTTAGAAATATTGTCATCCCTCGCATGAAGCTGATGTTTTCGGAGGAAAGACTTCAGAAATATTGTCATCCCTCACACAAAGCTGATGTTTTAGGAGGAATGACTTTGGGCATACTATCATCATTCAAATAATCTTGGAGAACATTTTCACATTTCAGTACATGATTAGCTACCTCAGTGATTAGTAGTCTTTACCTAATGGGATAGGCTTCAATATCTACATTTATACAAGTATGAAATATGTTTCTGGTGCTGCTGTTAAACAGTCTGTGCTTTATTATTTCAAGACTGAGAGAAATTTGTTACATCTATAAGCAACTACAGTGCTGGGATTACCGCCTTCTTAAAAGATATATTAAATTTAATTCCATGCATTCAAAGTTCATTTTCATACAAAAACAAGCAACAGAAAACCAGAACACTTTATAATGTAAAAACCTGATTTCTCTCATCAAAGAAACAAGAAGTAAATTTTAAGAGAGGGAAAAAAAACAGACAAGATAATTCACACAAGTTTCCCTCCCACAATTTGTTCTACCAGCTGAAAATGTCTTGCTGAAATGTCAGAAAATACCAATAATGCCTGGCAAACAGTAATGATGGGTTAGTCGCTTCCCAGACAAAATATTCCAAGTCTTCTGCGGTGCGCTTTTGTCCCTAATTGGTCATACAGAAACCATTTGGTCTGAATTTCAGGTCTATAATTCTGTCACTGTATCTGGTGTCAAATGAAGTCTTTCATACAGTTTAAGAGGTTACATTTGCCAACAAAAGACTGAATCATGGTTTATGCTGGGAAGGAATGACACTACACTCAGCTCAGAAGGAAATAAACAAGCTGCCCCACTTTCCAGACAAGTACTTTCCTTGACTACCCATTTTATAAGAATCCTTCACCATTAACAACACACCTAGGACATACTTAAAATTCAAATGCTAGAAAACCTAAGTAAGCATGAGATATATGTTTTCAGTACACAATTTATATGGGCAAATATTGGAAATCAAAATCCTGAATTCAAGACAAGTCCTGATAAAATCCAAGCCAAATTTCTAATTTATCTTAAATGGCCAGCATAACTTGATCATCCATCCCCTACAGGATTTACTTCAGGCAGGACAGCTGTGTACCTATTTAGAATCAGTGCACTTCTGCAAGCCAGCTGAATGGCTCTGTCACATTTAAGATTTAAGATTTTATTCTCTCTCATTTCAGGTTCCAATCCACAATGTCATCATAATTATGACCTAAACTGTGTTAGTGCAACGTAAAACACAACAACAACAAAACAATATCAACATTTAATCATACTTTTATGCTTTTTATTTACATTGGAATCTTCAAAATTTCATGTTTTCTTATAAATGAACAGACTGCAATAAAACAGTTTTAAATGAATTGGACTGTCATCAGACCATGGATTCAACGGTTTCCTGTAATTTCCTTACAGTTGCTGCTTTCACGTAATTTCCTGAATGAGTCTGGAAACAAATTGCAGATCTTTGCTATCGCTTCAACATGCTGCATCACCCGAAAATCAATGTTTACCAAATTAGACAAATGGAATCATAGCGGCCCATATAATCACTGAAGGACGTACAACCGCATGTCAATATCATAAAGACTTACACGAAATATTGCCGATATCTGTATAATTAATCATATTTGATTACAGAAAGTTACCGTATCATATGAGATTGTAAGAGACCTTGTGAATCCATCAGGAATAACATAACATCATCATGTTGATGTTAAGGCTTAGTGATAACACAGACAAGAACTAAAACAGAACTGTATTAGTTTTGATATGAACTGAGGACAAATTCTGGCAGATAACAAATGTCGTCTGCTGCAATGTCCGATTTTTTTTTAAATATAATTCTTTGCACTGCTGAAAAAAATGCATTAATCAACAACAACAATAATTTCATAAATATATTCTAAACAAGACAGCTATAAAGGCCATTTATCACTAACCTGAGCGTTTTGCAGGCTGTTCGATTAATATGATAATGTTCTTCAGGAATTTTTTTTTAAAGTTTACTCGACAGACCAGACCACCCAACAGTCATTTTTTTGAAGGATCATACAGACTAAAGCTATTCTGACTGAGGAAAGACCTTCTTATTGTTCTTGTGAAATGATAATTCAATTCATTAAAGTTCTCTTGGTAGGAATAACTGATCAGATCATCTTGTAGCAATGGGTTAACATTATACACTAAATGAAAGGCTTGCTGGTCAATAGTCAGAACTATTGACCTCTGCCTAATAGCTATGCATACTGACTGGCAAGCCATTCAATAACTGTTTTATCACACGAAAACAGGTATCAATTTTCATAGTTTTATCTTTAATTTTTTTACTTATCAGCCCAGTGCACATCTGTTGAATACAGATTGGTCAAACTATTGACCAGTGAGTTATATCTCGAGTAAATTGTAATAAAAACATTCTCATACTTAACATAACTGATTCTGCCTTTGTGACCAGTGCAGATCATGGTCAGCCTGCACTTCTGTGCAGTCTGATCATGATCTGCACTGTTTGCCAGTCAGTCAGTATCTTTTTTGTATGCACCCCTTTAAACAGTTAATGGTACTGTCCGTATTGAAAGACAGACATGTTCATTATAGAAATTTAGCTTGGTAAGGTTTTACTGTTTCTGGTTTTACCATCCCAAGTTTTACTATATTATCTACTGATTAATTTATATTTACTAATTCTTATCATTTGACATGATTTGTAATATTGCGTCAAAATGTGTTTGTATGGACTTTCTACAGAGACATATTTCAGAAACAGATCCATCATAAAAACATATTGATCCTCAGTCAGGGCTTCCAAATATAATCTATTGACCAACTGGTGAATTGACTGATACATAACTGCTATGGCAGAAAATAATCCAAGTTATATTTCGATTAAATTTTTTCGCTTGAACTTTATGTGAATTTATATTTAAACTCTGCATTCTTAGTACCAAGAGAGGCTATTTGGGGTTAGATTGGGGAGGGCGTGTGTTTTGTGGGGAGGGGCAGGGGAATGATATGATGGGGTATGTGTATAAGCCATTCCTTCTGACTTTATGTCAACAGTACATCATAGCAAGTACCATAAAAGTATTCCAGTCTCATAAGATTTTTATTCGTAACACAATTAATTTCTTTGATTTAAATCTACAACATACAGCAGTCAATTATCTTTGCCTGCATGCAAAAGTTCTGCGACACGTAAATTCAGTTTGTCATTTTGATGAGGATGATATGCTAACAGCTTACAACAGGCTGTCTCACAAAATGTAAATGAGTCGACAAACACCATAATTCCATTTTACGATGATATAATAAAAATGGAAAAGATATTTTATAGCCTATATATAAGTCCACAGAGAACGTAAAAATAAATATCTGTGACAATATTTGTTAAAAAGATCGATAACTACAGACAGGTTTTCCTGTTCCACATTCAGTAAATAATCTCAATCGTCACACAACTTATTGATAATGCTCGAGAAAGGTGACAAGAGATAGTGAAATTTACAGCAGCAAGACAGAGTGACGATCATCAGCGCCGAAGCCAATGGGTCACTATCACACAAGTGGAGAGTTCATATTGATTCTTATACTAGTTGATTACACTGAGCTCTCGTAGCTGTACGATCGCCTTAAAGGGGAAACACAGTCATTCTATATACTGTCTTTCTGGTAACATGTGACCACAGCAATCAATGAAATAGTGCCATTTTTTTTTTCAGCTGATCATAAAAAAATACTTCTTTTCTCGTCTAGACAGATCATCAATTCAGGATGGATTTTGTATAAATAGGGAAAATGAATTCTTACCTAATTTGGATAGCTTGTTAGCTTGTAAGAGATGTGTCTTAAAGAAACAAAAGAAGGAAGTCAAGTGTTGGAAGAGTAAAAAATGAGATCGTATTTTCAAATGATGCAAGTATGGTGCTGTAAGTGTAGGATGCTGTCTGCCTATGCATATTAAAATACAAAAATACATCTTCCAAAAAAAAAAAACAAAAAAAAAAACAGTTCAAAAATTAAAATTATGTCAACCATGTTTAAGAAATACTTTTCAGACACAACACGGAAAAATATGTAATTCATGGTGCTGGAACAACGGAAAGCGAAATTTCCAAATAAGAATCGCATTATTTTTTTCTTCATTTGGTAGTAAATCAAGAAAGACTGCATGTTTGCAAATTATCTGAAATCCCCAAAGCAAAAATGTGATTTGTGTTTCTTTATGGGCTAACATGTGATGTGTATTGAATTTTGAGGAGATTTATTTGTAAAAAAAAATGGATTACAATCAATGATGAAATGATGTCTGAGCTCAAACAAAAACTAATCAATGGGGAAATAGAGTGAGGCGGGATCTCGAGATAAAAGTTTTCACTGAAACCATGACAAGCAACATGTTTCCGAAATGGCCTGACTTTACTGATGAGGTAATGTGTACATGTATTTAATTTTAATGAGCGGACATTTTCACATTCTCATAAATTGCTTATATTGTGGTGATAATGTTGTTATGAATCATATCTTAATATCAAAGGATGTTTAGAATTTACATGTCACCTTATTCCTGAATATTGGCAAAAAAATGCATATCATCTACATATTGCCCTCTATTCACACATCAAGTTTTATGAACCTAGCTTGAATGCTTTTTGAGTTAACGCAGGATCCAGAATTGCGGGCGGACAGACAGACGGATGAATGCAGGCATTCCTATAGTCCCCTCAGATGTTCCACTGGTAGGGGACTGACAAAAAAGATTTCCAACAGCAAGATCAACATGTAGAGCAAGGTTAGTATTTCATATAACAGAATCCTCTCTTCTTTTCACAATGAAATGCAAAATGAATATTTCATATAACAGATACCTTCTTTTCTCAACATGTAGAGCAAGATTAATATTTCAAATTACAGATACCTTCTTTTTCGGAACATGTAAAGCAAGATTAATATTTCAAATTACAAATACTTTCTTTTTCTCAACATGTAGAGCAAGGTTAATATTTCAAATTACAGATACTTTCTTTTTCTCGATATGTAGAGCAAAATTAATATTTCAAATTACAGATACATTCTTTTTCTCAACATCCAGAGCAAAATGTATATTTCATAGTTCAGATACCTTCTTTTCTCAACATGTTGAACAAGATTAATATTTCAAATTACAGATACTTTCTTTTTCTCAACATGTAGAGCAAAATTAATATTTCATAGTACAGATACCTTCTTTTTTCAACATGTTGAACAAGATTAAATTATTTCAAATTACAGATACCTTCTTTTCTCAATATGTAGAGCAAAATTAATATTTCAAATTACAGATACTTTCTTTTTCTCAGCATGCAGAGCCAGATTAATATTTCAGATTACAAATACATTCTTTTTCTCAACATGTAGAGCAAGATTAACATTTCAAATTACAGATACTTTCTTTTCTCAACATGTAGAGCAGGATTAATATTTCAAATTTTAAATACCTTCTGTTCTCAACATGTAGAGCAAGAATAATATTTCATATTACAGATACTTTCTTTTCTCAATATGTAGACCAAGATTAATATTTCAAATTACAGATACTTTCTTTTCCGAATATGTAGAGCAAGAATAATATTTCAAATTACAGATACTATCTTTTCTCAATATGTAGAGTAAGATTAATATTTCAAATACCTTCTGTTCTCAACATGTAGAGCAAGAATAATATTTCAAAGTACAAATACCTTCTTTTCTCAACATGTAGAGCAAGAATAATATTTCAAATTACAGATACTTTCTTTTCTCAACATGTAGAGCAAGATTAATATTTCAAATTACAGATACCTTCTGTTCTCAATATATAGAGCAAAATTAATATTTCTTAGTACAGACACCTTCTTTTCTCAACATGTTGAACAAGATTAATATTTCAAATTACAGATATTTTCTTTTCTCAACATGTAGACCAAAATTAATATTTCAAAGTACAAATTCCTTCTTTTCTCAACACGTAGAGCAAGATTAATATTTCAAATTACAGATACTTTCTTTTCTCAATATGTACAGCAAGATTAATATTTCAAATTACAGATACTTTCTTTTCTCAACATGTAGATTCAAATTCCAGATGCTTTCTTTTTCAACTGAAACTCAATACTTTGAAAATCATGAGACAAATTAGCATCTATATTTAATAACTTTGAAACCACAGAGCAGAATATCTCCAAGTCTAAAACCTCATTATTTTTCAATGGTCTAAAATATATAAGCTAGGGAAGTGTAGGAGGATAGAGAAATATGAAGTTATTTCTGGATGTGATATATTGATTTAGGTTTTCTCTATCTAGGACTGTGTCAGCTCAACATGTGAGTCATATTTCAGAAGAAAATTTGGAAAATTATAAGACTCCCGTGTGGAGAAACCTTCAGAGAAGCTCTAGGAAGTTCTATTAGGCACACAGAACATGTATGCATAGCATCAATGTGGCCTGCAAAGAGAAACATCAAACACAAAAGTTGCAGTAATTCTTGCAAAATATATCTTTTGTAGTTACTAAGATCCAATATACACAGAGCATTTAAATTTTCCTCAAAAAAAAAAAAAAAAAAAAAAAACCAACAGGAATCCTCTGCTATGTTACCAGAAGAAAAAGATTCCCTTTTGGTGCTAAGTTGTGCATAAATGATGCTTGATTTATAGAAATATGTAATGATGGATACATAGTCTATATTAAACTATGACTTGTAATCAAATGCCATTAAAAATATTAACAAATTATAATAATTACTGTATAGCTTAACAAGTAACTTCAAATGTTTTAATATTTAACTTAATGATAGAATATATTTTATATTTTGTTCCTTCCTTGTTGCTTCAAGGTCTACAGTATCCCTAATTTGTATGTGTTTGTGTGTGTGTTCAGGTTTAACATCTATTTTCAACAATTTTTCAGTCATATAAACGACGGTGTCTACTTGTAGCAGTGAGCACAATGCCCAACTTTATAGTGCTGCCTCACTGGAATATCATGCCATAGACACGTGGCATGATATCCCACCCAGTCACATTATACTGACACTGGGCTGACCAGTCCTAGCACTAGCCTCTTAATGCTGAGCGCCAAGCGAGGAAGCTACTAGTTCCATTTCTTATGTCTTTGGTATGACACGGCCAGGGATCGAACCCACGACCTCCCGCACTCGAAGCGGACGCTTTACCATTAGGCTACCAAGGCGGATCCCTAATTTGTATTACAGACATTTTCAGGCTGACCAAGTTTTCCTTATCTTTTTTCTTGGTAATAATATTTTAAAAGAGTGATGCAATAATTATGTGATACAATAATTATGTATAATATTATTAAAAACTTTGCATTTCAGGTGCAAACTGTTTTGCTTCTACCTCTGTAATATGTCGTTTTAGTAGGAAATGCAGTGCATTATTTTAAACATCATCTCTGGTAAGATTCCTGTCTGTTGCATTTTCTTTTTTACTATTACCCTTTGTAGATACTGCATAAAGAGATTTGAGTATGCAATTTTGGTGCGATATTTATTGCTCCTAATTTTGCAGTGTTGTGGTTAGAATAAGGATAGCATGCATCATTTTGTATAGCAAATTCCATAATTTACATGATTATGATTTATTTTCTTATTTCAAAATCTACCCTCAGTTCTTCTAAATCTAAAAGCAATAACCCACTTTAAGCCTCTTTACTCATATATTTCAAATGTGTCAAAAAAAGGCCACCCTGAAGTTAATTCATGAAGCACATTTCTTTAAAACATAGTGGCCTTCTTTGATTTGCATGCCTGACAGCTGATACTAACCCGTATAAGTACACGTGTTAACTTACACTGTTTTGACACTGCCTCAAAGGTACAGTCAAGCAAATACCCTCACTTCTTCATAGTCTTTGTTTTATCATGAGCCAAAGCTAGAACAAGTAATTTGTAATGATGGATTACATAGGCTGAAAAGTATGTATTGGTAGATTTCATTGGCTGAAAAGTTTGTATTGATGGATTTCATTGGCTGACAAGTTACAGGCCGATGGACCGTCAGTTTCTCAACAGATGGTCAAACAATTGAAACAGGTCTCTGTTGCAAATATAGTACTCGGACAATTGAAATCGGGAAGTGTTTGCAAATATTTCCTGCTATTATAATACTTCCAATACCTTAAGTCAACAGTTTAGGCGTACTCACAAGCAGCTGAACACATTTTATGAGAGATTCCATATTTTATGACCACTGCAGCTGAGACTATAAAAGTCACTAATATAAACTGTAAGGAGAGTTAATCTTATTGGATCTGCTTAGTTGTAACTGAGACACTTAACTGGCCGGTTTTTCAGGATTTGGTAAAATATGTCTTACTGAATAATGTTAATGGTTTCCAGTAAATCATCAAAGAGTTTAACTGTGCAAAATTCAGGATTTTCTGTAACACATTGCTGAGTTTTCTTAGTAAGATAAGTCACATATTACCAATGGTTTCTATCCACGACTTTGCACAAATATTTGTATGTCACACTAGTTTGCTTTTAACAATACAGCTGAGTTTAAAGCATTTTAGAAGGTTTGAAAGTGTTGCTAGAAACGATTCTACTAGACAAATCAAGAGCCATAACTCTACTAGAAATCACTGGACAAAAACAATTTTCCATACTGCAAAGTCAATTATTTTCATTTGGGTGTGCATAATGGCTATTTCTAGGATTCAGATTTGGAATTTCACAGATAAAAATCAACTCTTGATTATACCTGTTCCTTAGGATGAAATTAGTCCCCCATGAATAACACTGCTTTCATAATGTTTTGAATATTTCATTACAGGAAAATGAAATTAATAAAAATTTAACACTTCAAAAACTGTTGTAAAAATTCTTGATTGAGGATGTCCCATGTTTACAAATGATATACAATCAAGAAAGTTCTAACATTCCTGACAAAAGTCTGTACTTAAAATATGATTTGTTTTCTGCAAAAACAAAATTTTACATAAATATATTTTGTTCTGTATCACAGAATCTTTGAAAGTTTTATTAGAATTTGATGAAAGAATATCATTAGTCAATCACTGTGGCACTTTTGTTCCCCCCCCCCCCCCACACCCCCACTCCCCCACAAGTAAATTCACAGGTAGATGACAAAATCTTTTTTCAAATCAGAGTTCAGAACATCTGCTTTGCCTGGTCCTCTCAACCAATAGTCTGGTATACAACCTACTAAGCTATCCAGACTGCTATAATATAGATACAAGAATAATGTTTAGTCAACACAAAATGCAGCTCTCTGATTGGTCAGTTAGAACTCCTGATGTCATGATAAAGTTATGAATACCGTAAAACATGTATTATTTCTGATTATAGAAAACAGTCTACTGACTACCAATCCAATAAAAATACAAAATTAGTAATATCTCACTTAACTTACATTGTGCCTTACCATTTACAGTTACTACCTCTGTTGTTTGTTTTTTTTTTCAGAGAGACCACAGCTATTTATATACAAAGGAATGTGATGGGAGCATTTGGTGTGATGGAAGTCAAGGTAATTTCTTCTTGGAAGGTATGTAAAATCTTTATATATCGGAGAGACTATTGCCAAACCACAAAATAATTGCATTCATATCTACAGTTTTATGTACTCGGAATAATGTACAAAACATCTTTATATACTGAGATCGAAAAATCCAAACAGTTGAGCCTACAGCAGTATTTGTGAGGAATCTTTATTGACTTCTACAAGACAGTAAAGCAATATTCACAGTTCGTCTTTTTGTTAGATATGAGCAATGCCTCAATTTGGGATCAAAATCCCAACCTCTCTCTGAGCTAACCATTGCTTTTTTACCTATATTAAACAAACAGTACCTCTAAAGCTGACAAAATTGAAAGAAGTTAAAGATCAATGGTAAAGTATCAACAGTAAAGTACCAATGGTAAAATGAAAGTATCAACAGTAATGTGAAAGTATCAATGGTAAAGTGAAAGTAAAGTATTGATAGTAAAGTGTAAGACAGTATCAATGGTAAAGTAGAAATATCAATGGCAAAGAGGAAGAATCAATGGTAAATTATCAATGGTGAAGTGTCTGTATCAAAGGTAAAAAAGAAGTATCAATGGTAAATTATCAATGGTGAAGTGTACGTATCAAAGGTGAATTATCAAAAGTAAAGTGAAAGTATCAATGGTAAAGTTGAAGAATCCATGGTAAATTATAAATGATAAAGTGAAAGTATCAATAGTAAAGTTGAAGAATCAATGGTAAAGTGGAAGAATCAATGTTAAAGTGGAAGAATCAATGTAAAGTTATCAACGGTAAAGTAACAGTGATAGTATCAATGGTAAAATAAGTAGAATTAGTGCAGCTAACTTTAATTCAATTACATAAAATGCAGAATGCAGTGATTTCTATTTTAAAATTTAAACCTTTTTATTTCTTGCTCTCTGAAACTTCAACAACTTCAAGAAACTTAACCATGCAGCTTGTCTATATTAATAGAAAGACTGCACAGTCACAGTCTTTAAAATAATTTCCAAAGAAGCTAAATCAGAGGTGGTCACAGCACTTTATATTGTAACAATGTTGCAGTTTGGTATCTTCATTGTACAAACACTTTCTGTGTATCATAGACGCTTGGCTAAATTTTCATGTTACACTGGTAAGTATCATACAAACACTTTCTGTGTATCACAGATGCTTGGCTGAATTTTTCATGTTACATTGGTAAGTATCATACAAACACTTTCTGTGTATCACAGATGCTTGGCTGAATTTTCATCTTACATTGGTAAGTATCGTACAAACACTTTCTGTGTATCGCAGACGCTTGGCTGAATTTTCATCTTACATTGGTAAGTATCGTGCAAACACTTTCTGTGTATCGCAGACGCTTGGCTGAATTTTCATGTTACATTGGTAAGTATCGTACAAACACTTTCTGTGTATCACAGACGCTTGGCTGTATTTTCATGTTACATTGGTAAGTATCATACAAACACTTTCTGTGTATCACAGACGCTTGGCTGAATTTTCATGTTACATTGGTAAGTATCATACAAACCCTTTCTGTTTATCACAGACGCTTGGCTGTATTTTCATGTTACATTGGTAAGTATCGTACAAACCTTTCTGTGTATCACAGACGCTTGGCTGTATTTTCATGTTACATTGGTAAGTATCTACAAACACTTTCTGTGTATCACAGACGCTTGGCTGAATTTTCATGTTACATGGTAAGTATCTACAAACCCTTTCTGTTATCACAGACGCTTGGCTGTATTTTCATGTTACATGGTAAGTATCGTACAAACACTTTCGTGTATCACAGACGCTTGGCTGAATTTTCATGTTACATGGTAAGTATCGTACAAACACTTTCTGTGTATCACAGACGCTTGGCTGAATTTTCATGTTACATTGGTAAGTATCGTACAAACACTTTCTGTGTATCGCAGACGCTTGGCTGTATTTTCATGTTACACTGGTAAGTATCGTACAAACAGTTTCTGTGTATCACAGACGCTTGGCTGTATTTTCATGTTACACTGGTAAGTATCGTACAAACACTTTCTGTGTATCACAGACGCTTGGCTGTATTTTCATGTTACACTGGTAAGTATCGTACAAACACTTTCTGTGTATCACAGACGCTTGGCTGTATTTTCATGTTACACTGGTAAGTATCGTACAAACACTTTCTGTGTATCACAGACGCTTGGCTGTATTTTCATGTTACACTGGTAAGTATCGTACAAACACTTTCTGTGTATCACAGACGCTTGGCTGTATTTTCATGTTACACTGGTAAGTATCGTACAAACAGTTTCTGTGTATCACAGACGCTTGGCTGTATTTTCATGTTACACTGGTAAGTATCGTACAAACAGTTTCTGTGTATCACAGACGCTTGGCTGTATTTTCATGTTACACTGGTAAGTATCGTACAAACACTTTCTGTGTATCACAGACGCTTGGCTGAATTTTCATGTTACACTGGTAAGTATCGTACAAACACTTTCTGTGTATCACAGACGCTTGGCTGAATTTTCCTGTTACATTGGTAAGTATCGTACAAACACTTTCTGTGTATCACAGACGCTTGGCTGATTTTTAATGTTATATTGGTAAGCATCATACAAACACTTTCTGTGTATCACAGACGCTTGGCTGTATTTTCATGTTACATTGGTAAGTATCGTACAAACACTTTCTGTGTATCACAGATGCTTGACTAATTTATAATGTTCCATTGGTAAGTATCATATAAACCCTTCCAGTGTATCACAGACGCTTGGCTGTATTTTCATGTTACATTGGTAAGTATCGTACAAACACTTTCTGTGTATCACAGACGCTTGGCTGATTTTTAATGTTCTGTTGGTAAGTATCATACAAACACTTTCTGTGTATCACAGACGCTTGGCTGTATTTTCATGTTACATTGGTAAGTATCGTACAAACACTTTCTGTGTATCACAGACGCTTGGCTGTATTTTCATCTTACATTGATAAGTATCGTACAAACACTTTCTGTGTATCACAGACGCTTGGCTGTATTTTCATGTTACATTGGTAAGTATCGTACAAACACTTTCTGTGTATCACAGACGCTTGGCTGTATTTTCATGTTACATTGGTAAGTATCGTACAAACACTTTCTGTGTATCGCAGACGCTTGGCTGATTTTTAATGTTACATTTGGAAGTATCATACAAACACTTTCTGTGTAACACAGACGCTTGGCTGAATTTTCATGTTACATTGGGAAGTACATTGGGTGATACCCAAAGGGACATAGCCAAATAACATTTGTAGAGATGGTTGTAACAAACTTCCTATATATCTTATCCTTTTGCTTTGTCCAGACAAGCTTATATTACAGTAAATATTTCTCAAGAAAATTTATGCTGCAAGATCACTGCAATAAAAGTCTGCTTCAGATATATAAGGCATTATTCCGCTGATTAGACATTAGTACTTATTACTATAATAACCAAGTCTAACCTTAACTTTAAATATGCAAAAACTCATGACTGACCATCCCAATTTTTTTTTCAGATAATGGCATTGAAATGAAAGACAAGACTGTCACACTGAGTAAGTGTTTTTTTCTCAGGATAAAAAAGTATATAAATTGTCTAATACAACAATATAAATTAAACCGAAGAACAAAAAAATACAGAGAATTGAAATTAAGCAAATGACAACTGACACAGATTAGTCCTGATCAGGAATAATTAGGTGCTTAATGAACCAAGAAGGGGAATGGCAAAGGTAGGAGGGTGGGTGCATATCTTAAACAAGCTAAAAAAACACATAATCACAGCTTTTACTGATACCAACCCTTATCATGCTGGACACAATTGATTCTGCCTTTGCAACCAGTGTAGATCATAATCAGCCTACACATCCATGCAGTCTGATCAAGATCTGCACTGCTCGCCATTCAGTCAGTATCTTTTTGGTAAGCACCCCTTAACAGTTAATGGTACTGTCCAAACTGAAAGAAGGACAAGTTCATTTCAGAAATTTAGTAGGGTAAGGGCAAAATAAATACTGTGTCCAACCAACACCTGAATCATTGTTTATGATGATAAAATTATCCTACAGAAGTTTTTTTTAAACACAAAATTGTGGGAGTCAGTTCATCCATTTTTCATCATGATTCAAATTTATATTTGTCTATTTGCAATGAAACCAAATAAAAATGTAATTAACAGGAGGCCAGTATGGGCCTAATTCACTCACCTTAGGAGGTTGACATGACATCAAGACCTTGCTTCCGATCAAGCTTGATGACCATCCATGAAGCAATGTCATTTAAAGAGTTCTCCACTTTTAACTGTGGCAGTCCCTAAAAGTGACCATAACTATTTGAACAAGAGCTGTCTCCATAGGATGACACATGCCCCTTGGGTCTTGCGTGTGACACGTCGTCTTACTGTGGTACACATTCATGCCAAGTTATTTGAAAATCCATCCATCGTTGACAAAGATATGGACCGGCCACGCCCATCAATGCACTATCCTTTAACATCTAAGTGTGACCTTGACCTTTGAGCTACGAACCTGGGTCTTGTGCGCAACACGTCGTCTTACTGTGGTACACATTCATGCCAAGTTATTTGAAAATACATCCGTCAATGACAAAGATATGGGCCGGACATGCCCATCAATGCACTATCCTTTAACGTCTAAGTGTGACCTTGACCTTTGAGCTACGGACCTGGGTCTTGCACATGACACGTTGTCTTACTGTGGTACACATTCATGCCAAGTTATTTGAAAATCCATCCATCGATGACAAAGATATGGGCCGGCCACACCCATCAATGCACTATCCTTTAATGTCTAAGTGTGACCTTGACCTTTGAGCTACGGACCTGGGTCTTGCGCGCGACACGTCGTCTTACTGTGGTACACATTCATGCCAAGTTATTTGAAAATCCATCCATCGATGACAAAGATATGGACCGGACACGAAAATTGCGGACAGACCGACAGACTGACGGTTCAAAAACTATATGCCTCCCTTCGGGGGCATAACAAAATTAATGATGTGAGAGAGAGGTCAATACAAGGATGCTTCAGGCCAAGTTTGGTGATTATTCATCAAACAGTTCATGAGAAGAAGTTGTGTAAATGTTTTTCTATTTTAAGCTCTAGTGACCCCTAAAATAAGACAAGTAGAAACATTTGAACACATCTGAGGGAGAACGTTATAAGGATGCTACAGACCGAGTTTGGTGATGATCCATCAACTATTTCAAGAGAAGTTGTTTTACGGTAAAAAGCATCAGATGACAGACAAAGCCCCAACAAAACAGCTCAACTTGAACTGATCTCAGGTGAGCTAAAAATCAACTTAGATAAACACATAGAGTTCAGGAGAATCTTTTTTAAAGTATGCTTAATGTGTGCTAATCCCATAATATCCAGTTTCATCAGTTCAAATTACTAAAATTGTAACTGGTGGCCATTAGGGTCTGTAAGGTCACTACAATAACCTCTTGCCAACTGTCAGGAGACTGCTCTATTTTGATTAAATGAGACATTCTTATGTATTTATGAATTCTTGTAAAACAGCCAATGGCTACAATATGAGCTGTTATAGTGGACGCAACTTGACCCCGATGGTTGACCTTTGTATTATAATACATAATGAGGCAAAACCTATTATTGAAAAGGAGTGCATTGTATACAAACTTACTGCATATAAATATACATGGATACCCTAAGCACCCCTTATTTATACTAATGAAATAATCGATATGAATAATCAGCCTAAGGTCAACCATCGCGGTCAAGTTGCGACTACTATACAGTAATGATATGATGGTTGCTATGGCAGGTTCAAATGTTACAATTTACTTAAAGGCTCGTCTGCACTATTCAAGAAAATCTTGTAGGGCCCATAAATCACTAGATAATTTGAGCCGCGCCATGAGAAAATCAACATAATGTGTTTGCGACCAGCATGGATCCAGACCAGCCTGCACATCCGCGCAGTCTGGTCAGGATCCTTGCTGTTCGCTAACAGTTTCTCCAATTCCAATAGGCTTTAAAAGCGAACAGCATGGAGCCTGACCAGATTGCGCGGATGCGCAGGCTGGTATGGATCCATGCTGGTCGCAAACCCACTATGTTGGTTTTCTCATGGCACGGCTCATTTATATCTTGTACAAGCAATTAGTGCTTTGCAATATTTCTTGAACTTGGAAGACACATTAATTTTAAATGGAGGGAAATCATGCTTGTAGAATTATGTAATTACCAGTGAATTTTCACAATATTGTTCAAATGTAAAAAACTTAGCATACCAGATGATGTTGCTGTATGTATATATTTAAATTATTTTTTTGTAGAATTATGTATTTACTAGTTATACAATTGTTAAACAAATGACACACATGTACATATTTGTACCCTATTCCATTAAAGGGAACCATGCAGTATCTAAAGATATAAAGCAATATTATCTATTTTTTGAATATGTACACATTTTACCTACTACATTTTGTGTATGATTAGTTAGTATGCCTTCCTGTTTCGTTTCATTTAAGGCTACTGGTTAAAATTTCACAACGGTTGAATTAAAACACAGATATATACGGAACTTTCAATTATCTTTTTTCGACCACGGTTAAAGTATAAATAAACATTTGAAATTGTACTACAAATTACCTGCAGTTTAAAAAAGTTTAATATTACAGAAAATATGGTTATTAAGTTATAATTCATGAACAGTTCACAGATCATATAATACTTAAAGGTAAGGATATGACTATTATTGAAATTATGTGTATATGTTTGATATTACATTGTTAGAAACCTACTTGTAAAATTTACACTGCTCTGTACATTAGCATAATAATACTTTTGTAAACATTATGTTGTTTTGGGCCGGTGGCCTATATATCAATAAAGAAATTGTCATTGTCATTGTCATTGTCATGACAGGTAAATAAAAAAGATGGCCGAAATGATACCGGTACAAAGTGTTTATAAAGATCAAATATTTGTACATTTAAAAAATGAATCATTGGTGAAAACATTGATTGAGAAAAACTCTAGTTGAAGTGATAATCCAGTTGAAGAACAAAGCTATTTAAAAGATATTATTTCAGAAATATGATAAAACAGTCATATTTTGTTAATATGTAACCTTGTGAGAAACATCATTGATAATGTAAAAATACTTTTTGAGAACACCGAACTTGCTGATGTTACTCTTCCACTGGAGTACTAGATATAATTTTATTATTGAATTATATAAACTTTGCTTTTGAGCATGTCATTCAATTAAAACATCATTTTTTTTCTGCTGTCCTCACTGCCTTGTTTATTGTTAAATTATCAAAGCCAAACATTCAATGATGGTTTTATTAGATCTCAACACACATTTAATGAAAAAATGTAAACAAAATACCATACTGGGCAGGTGCTCCTCATCAAAAACCCTTTATCAGAGCATTTGACAGCACTACCATCCAAGAAAAATAGGATGAGTTCTAAACGCTACAAGATCTTGTAGCCGAAAATTATCTGGAAACTGCTACTCAAAAAGACACTAATGGAGGACACAATGTACTGTCTACACTATACAAGTTGCTGTGATTTATATCTTGTGCAAGTTTTCTTGAATAGTGTAGACGAGCCTTAAATTAGCTAAAACAATACAGAAAAGATGAAAAAGCTAGACCTATCACTGAAGGTGATGAATGTACCCTCCCCACCCCCCACCCTCCCCCGGCACACACTGACACAGTACATTGCAATGTGACACACAAAAGATTGCATAACTATGTGGACTGTATGTATATAGACTCTATGTACGTAGTAAATTAACAAAAAAACAAAGTCATATAACTCTGCAGAATATTTTTCGGAAAGAACCTAACATGCACCATGCACAAGTAAGGTTGGTACTGATCACTTGTGTGAAGTTTCATTAAATTTAGTGCAAGGGTTCGGGAGATTAGGTGCGCACAAGATTGCATATGCAGACTCTAGTATATAGCATAGTAACAAAAAACGAAGTTAAATAACTCGGCAGAATATTTATCTAAAAGAACATAACGTGCACCATGCACAACTAGGCTTGGTACTGATCACTTGTATGAAGTTTCATTAAATTGTGTGCAAGGGTTCTGGAGATTAGGCGCGCACAAGACTGCATATGCAGATTGTATGTATATAGTATATTAACAAAAAATGTCTCATAACTGTGCAGAATTTTTTTCTGAAAAAAAAAAAACCTAACATGCGCCATGCACAACTAAGGTTGGTTCTGATCACTTGTGTGAAGTTTCATTAAATTGTGTACATGGGTTCAGGAGATTAGGCGCGCACAAGACTGCATATGCAGATTGTATGTATATAGTATATTAACAAAAAATGTCTCATAACTGTGCAGAATTTTTTTCTGAAAAAAAAAAAAAACCTAACATGCACCATGCACAAATAAGGTTGGTTCTGATCACTTGTGTGAAGTTTCATTAAATTGTGTACATGGGTTCAGGAAATTAGGCATGCAGAATATTGCATATACAGACTCTATGTATATAGTATAGTAACAAAAAACAAAGTCCCATAACTCCGCAAATATTTTTTCTGAAGGAACTTAACATGCACCATGCACAACTACTGTTGTTACTGATCACTTGTGTGAAGTTTTATTAAATTGTGTCAAGGGGATGAGGAGAGTTGATGCGCACAAGATTGTGTCTACAGACGGACAGACGGACAGACAACCTGAAACCGGTATACTCCCCCCTTACAACTTCGTTGTTCAGGGGGTACAATGAGACAATGTACAAATGATCTGGAAATAACTGTTTAATTTAAACAAACTTTAGAACAGAAGTTTACCACTTTAATTGTAAGACTTTTTGAAAACAAATGTCATTTATGTAAAAGACAATGGAGAGATAAGCAAAAATCTTTGCCCTCCCCCCTTATTAGCAATTTACTACAGACAGAACAGCAGAAATCGAAATCTACCAGCAAACAGCAAATCCCTGTTGATCATCCTACGTCTGGGAGACAGTGGCAAATTGTTCTGAAAGCATTAAAGAAACTGTCCACGATGATTATAGATAAATGTGTGACTTAACAACTTGTAATTGTTGGTCTAGGAAGAAATAAGAGGACATTATTAAGTACTGTAACTGGGAGTTATAGTCACCAACCTGGAGACTGAATAATGTTCAAGGAATCTTAACATAATGCCTACACCATTCAACGCAGTAGTGCTTTTTGTCTTAAACAAGGGTTGCGGCTGGGGAGGCAGAAGTTGTGGGAGGGGTCCACTAGTTTTTGTATACTCTATCTATACTGACTAACACAAGAACCACTGGTTGCAGGAAAAATGTGTCATAGGTTGCCACTACTGTTTTCCCTTAAACTGAAAATAGGCAGTATTTCTTCCATAAGGGAGTAGCTAAATTTTTGGTAGTCAAGTCTTCAATTAGTATAATGATAAAACAATTATTATGATTTCAGATGACTGCAGAAATAGATACTTTGATTGTAATCAAAGGACACAGACAGCTAGAGTATCAAGATAAAAAGGGAAATACATCCATTATCGGATGTTCAGAGAAGATAACTCTGTAAGTATTATACTGAACTAGAAAACAAGCATCAACTGATTTACTTCCCTTTACAAATACTATTCGTTTGTTGAGGTACTGATGGTTCAATGAAATCCAAGAAATTTGTCCACCACGAATATAAATAATTTCTCACTATCAAAAACAATTTAATCTAAAGAACAATGTTAAACTATTGCACTTTCAAACATAACTGCAGCACTAAATTCTTTTTATCTTTTTAAAATTGTAGCAACATTTTTTTTTAAATATAGCATTTTTATAAGTAAATATCCTCCAAGTACGATACATAAAAAATATATTAAGTTAAAAATGTTTAAAGCAGACTAAAATTAGTGAATTTTTAAATAAATAAACAGTACTAAGAATTGCTTTGTTTTTTACTTTATTTTTACAATCACTTTCAAAACAAGAAGCTACGTTCAATAAACGCTTGATGCCCCCCCCACCCCCCCCCCATTGGCATCCTTGTCGACACAAAGCAACCTAAGTCCAAAACGAGGTCAAGTTCAAGGTCAAACTGAGATCAGGTGATGTCTGAAGATGAGGAATGGTCACAGGTTACATCTAGATGGGGGGGGGGGGGGGGGGGGCATAATAAAATCACTTTCTAAATTGCAGAAGGAATTTGACATAATTCACACAAGTTTTCAGATGCCTAAATAACCAGATGCCATTCCCATCTAACACAGACACTTCCTCAAGGAACTGATGAGCATTTTTTGAAAGAGACACACATACAATACACCTGGGACTCTACACTCAGGTAAGCAGACATCTTAAAATTAGATATCACACTTTACAGTACTAACAAATGTTACCCATGTACAAGGTGTGTAAGATCTGCCAGTTTCCTTTGCTCAGGAATTAGTTCTAATACTTATCAAAATTTCTTATGCAAGATATGTAAAGAAAACAGTGCAAAGTTTTTTTGTTGCATTTAACCTCACACTGACACAATTTTATGCCATATGATGACTTTCCTGCTTTGATGATGGAGGAAGACCCAAGGTGCCCCTCTGTGCATTATTTCATCATGGGCAGACACCTGGATAGAACCAACGGCCTTCCGTAAGCCAGCTGGATACCTTCCTCATATGAATTCAATGCCCCGAGTGAGGCTCAAACCAACATTGGTGAAGGGCAAGTGATTAAAAGTCAGCAATCTAACCCCCACCCGCCCAGTGCAGAGCTAGAGTCAATAAGTCAGGTTTGGTTTTTTAAAAAAAGAAAATTCAAAATTTCTAAAAACAATTTTTCCTTTTTATGTTCCACATATTTTATTATGACTGCATAGCAGCAGAATAATTCTGAAGCTCTTATTTCCAAACCATAGGAAATTCCCCCTAATTACTGAACTACTTGTCTAAAATATCTACATTATAGAAGATGGTCTAATGATAGGGCGGCTCCATATAACTGAAAATCTAAAATGACAAAATGCCAAAACTAATCAAGAAATACATGATCTCTATAGCCTCTTCAGGAAGTCTGTTTTATACCTGTAATATATTCTTAATACTGTTACAAATCTCATGATTTTTGAATTTTTTTACAAACTCTTTACGAATTATTATCCTGTTTCACCGTGTACTAACAATTTTTGCATGAGCATGCACTGCATGATAAGGAACTGTATAAAATGATGGCAAATTTTCAGAAATTATTTCCATGTTACTACAGGATTTCTGTATGGTATTACGAACACTTTACCAAAATTTCTGCCAATTTTTTATTAATTATTATCTTGTTACTGGATTTCTGTGTAAGAAACACTATAAAGTACTATACTGGTTTATGAGTCATTATCATGTTACTACCCTGTTTGATATGGAACTGTATTAAACCATGACAGGACTGTTTTACAAATAACATCCTGTTACAACTCTGTATAAGGACTTCTATAAATTCCTACAGAATGTTTTATGAATTATTATCCTGTTTAACTGGAATTTTGTATGATTTGGACAAACCATGACTAGGAAATCTTTAAAACTGTCTTGAACTTTTAATGAAAAATAATTCTGTTACTACTGGATTCTTGTATGGTGTTGACAAACCATTATATTATTCACATAATTCACTTAATAATGACAATAATTACTTTCATACCATAGTACACTGTTAAATAGATAAAGTATCATGTTAATGCAGGACTATTATATCATTATGCCCTAAATAATTTATTACACTGATAATTATCATGAGTAAGAAATGTCATGCCAATACTAGGATAATCCTGATTTTATTAATGAAATATTTGTGTGATTTTTTACATACACATTTTGTTTATTCTAGCATGTTCAAGGATATCAACTGGAAATAAAAAAAGATTATAGTAATAACAGGATACTTTTTGCTTATCATACAGATGTAAACAATCATATCATTACTAGTAGTACATACTTTTTTGAATTAATACATTAATTTCTAGGTGGTGTGTAATGGAGCTATTTGTATGAAACATGATGTTAAAGGGTATGATACAATAATTGTGGTGTTGTGAAGATTTCATTGTGTTACAGTGTGGAAAACCCTGTGTCACTGTGTGGATTACTAAGTGTTACTTTGTGGATTACACTGTTACCATAGAGTTACCATAGATTAATAAGTGGAATACTAAGTGCTACTTACTGGATCTTCATGTGTTACTGTTTAATATATGACAATGTTTGTAACAGAGTAAATGGCAATATGGATTAATATTCAAACATTACTTGAGTAACCATATGTTACTTTGGGTTACTATACATTACTGTATTTATGTGTTACTCCACAGACTACCAGCAGTTTTTCTATTACTGTGCAGATGACCAATGCACAGCCTAATTTGCACAACTGTGTAAAATACTTTGAGTTACTGTGCTGACAACCATTTGTTACAATATGGACTACAATAATAGCAAAGTGTTACATATTCTGTGGATTATCATGTCTACCATTTATTACTAAGTGCACTAATATCTGTTACACTACTGACTATAATGTGTTACCATAAGGATTATCATGCGTAATATATGTTTCAGTAAAGACTGTGATTTTTTACTGTAAAGTTTTCCATGTACTGAGATCTGTTACAGTATGGACTACCATGTGTTACTGTAAGTATAACTGTGTAATAATATCTGTTTCAGTATGGACTATAGTGTGCTACTGCACTGTGTACTGATATGGACTGTAGTGTGTTACTGTAAAGATTTCTGTTACAATATAGACTGTAGTGTGTTACTGTAAGGATTACTGTGCACTGATATCTGTTACAATATGGACTGTAGTGTGTTACTGTAAAGATTTCTGTTACAATATAGACTGTAGTGTGTTACTGTAAGGATTACTGTGCACTGATATCTGTTACAGTGTGGACTGTAGTGTGTTACTGTAAAGATTTCTGTTACAATATAGACTGTAGTGTGTTACTGTAAGGATTACTGTGCACTGATATCTGTTACAGTGTGGACTGTAGTGTGTTACTGTAAGGATTACTGTGCACTGATATCTGTTACAATACGGACTGTAGTGTGTTACTGTAAGGATTACTGTGCACTGATATCTGTTACAATACGGACTGTAGTGTGTTACTGTAAGAATTACTGTGCACTGATATCTGTTACAATATAGACTGTAGTGTGTTACTGTAAGGATTACTGTGCACTGATATCTGTTACAATACGGACTGTAGTGTGTTACTGTAAGGATTACTGTGCACTGATATCTGTTACAATACGGACTGTAGTGTGTTACTGTAAGGATTACTGTGTACTGATATCTGTTACAATATGGACTATAGTGTATTACTGTAAGGATTACTGTGTACTGATATCTGTTACAATATGGACTATAGTGTATTACTGTAAGGATTACTGTGTACTGATATCTGTTACAATATGGACTATAGTGTATTACTGTAAGGATTACTGTGTACTGATAACTGTTACAGTATGGACTAGAATGTGTTACCATGTACTGATATCTGTTAGAGTATGGACTATACTATGTTACTGTAAATGATAACCATGCACTGATATCTGTTACAATATGGACTGTAGTGTGTTACGCAAGGATTACTGTGTACTGATATCAGTTACAGATTGGACTATAGTGTGTTACTGTAAGGATTAACATGTACTAATATCTATTAAAGTATTGACTTTGATGTATTACTGGAAGGATTACCAATGTACTGATATCTGTTACAGTATGGACTACAGTGTGTTACTGTAAGGATTACCATGTACTGATATCTGTTAGAGTATAGATGTACAGTGTGTAACTGTAAGGAATACTATGTACTGCTATCTGTTACAGTGTGGACTACAGTGTGTTACTGTAAGAATTACCATGTACTAATACTTGTTACAATTTGGACTATGACATTTTTATGTAAGGATTACCATAACAATAAAAGATAAGTCAATGAAGAAAATTAAAACTAGTCCATTACTAGTATTCAGAACAGGATGATAAGAAGTTAAATACTATTCAGTCTTGATAAAATTTATAGGTTACCTCTAAAAGAATCTTTATAAAAATCTGCCAAGGATATGAATCTATAAATCATAAAACTGATTTTATATCAAAATTTAATGTAGTGATCAACATTTATCATATTTACAGCAGGTGCCTTATATAGAGAATGGGGCCATTCATTCTCACACAGTTTATCCATTGATAAAACATTTCCAGGCTTCCATCAAGTTACTAGGCTTATCAGCTACTGCTCAAGTGGGAGATACAATGGGGTATACAGGGGTGCATTTATTCATTTACTACACCTTCCAGCACTTCAAACAATTTTAGATTTAAAAATCTGTTGAAGCAGTATAAACCTGTTTTCAAACAATTTTGCCTTTGATTTGAAAGGAGTAAGGAACCTGGGACGCTTCTGAAATGGTGAACAAGTTCTGGGAAATGTGAACAGAAAGTGTGAAAAGTGGTGAACAAAATATGAGAAAAGTGGTAAAGAAGAATGTGAAAAGTGGTGAAGAAGAAATGTGAAAAGCGGTGAAGAAAATAAGTAGCTTACTGAATCTTTTGAACATATAATGTTAATTTGAAATTGTAAGAACAGGGTGACATAAATGCTTGGATAAAGCATTATATAAGTCTAAGCATTACATATCTCATTCTTTTTTCAGATCCTTTAATTGCGCTTAAAACCGATACATGAATTCTGAGATGGAGGACTATACTAACTGAGACATGATCAAGTATCGACAAGGAAATGAGCACCAATGGATCGTTTCCAGCTATTAGTGTTTGACCAGCACAAGATTCAGTGTGAATCAGTTATAACAGATAAGATATGAAAAGTATGTAATGACATAATGGAAACAGAAATCAAACACAGTTTGATTATAAAAAGTCTACTTGAGCAAAAATGCCAGTGACACTGCAATATATCTACTATAAATACCAAAAACATATAAATAATATTCTAACACGATCCGATTCATTTTCCTATAAAATAAAGAAGGCAGAAAACAGTGAATTATTATACAACAAATCACTGTTCTGACGTCACAATTATTACGTCATGGCGTCAAACGGCATAGCTGCGCGCTGGAAAAGAAACTGATTGAAAACTGGCAAATATTTAATGAATGTCGTCAAGGATGTACTTAAAATCCTTGGTAACATGTTAGAATCGAAATAATATATCTCATTTAGTGATTTGCTCTTGAATAAATCATTGTCGTTCAGATGCGTATTATTTTATCACTCGGGCTGCGCCCTCGTGATATAATTCCTTCACATCTGAACTCCAAACAATGATTTATTCAACGACAAATCACTGGATGAGATATATTTTTTCTTAAATAATAATAATAATATTAATAATAATGATAATAATTTTATCTTTAATACACATCCATTCCAACAGAACACTATCGTTAAAGTGTAATAGGTATCAATATCAATGTACTGGTAATGGTATCAGTGTAACATGTATCTATATCAACAACAGTGTAAAATGTATCCGTATGAACATCAGTGTAAAATGTATCCATATGAACATCAGTGTAAAATGTATCCATATGAACATCAGTGTAAAATGCATCCATATCAACATCAGTGTAATATGTATCCATATCAACATCAGTGTAAAATGCATCCATATGAACATCAGTGTAAAATGTATCCATATCAACATCAGTGTAAAATGTATCCATATCAACATCAGTGTAAAATGTATCCGTATCAACATCAGTGTAAAATGTATCCGTATGAACATCAGTGTAAAATGTATCCGTATCAACAACAGACGATTTGCAATATTACAAAGTAACATATATCGTCATCAACTGACGTGTTACAAGTTGTTTTACAATGTACACAAAATACAAGCATTTAAACAATTCATGTATATGAATTGGTCCAATGTGTTGGAAGTTATGCCCTGTGCATAGAGATCGCTCTTTCTAATCTGATTTTGTTGTGGACACAACACCGAGAATATTGCCAAAAATGGTAACAATCAAAGTTCAGCCACGTGTATACAGATCAGAATGTTTCTAACCTGAATTTTTGTGGATTCTTCACACCTAAAACCTTGCATGGGCAAACATAGTGAAGAGGATATTTAAAGCTGACTTTTTGTGGATATTTCACATCTTAAATTCTGCCAAACATGCCACAGTCAAAAATCAGATTCATGTTTCGAGCTGGGCATCCTGTGCGCATTTCACATCTTAACTTTTGCCCAGCATGCTGACAAAGTTAATTCATGTGCATACAGACTAGAAAGTTTCATTCCTGATTTTTTTGTGGACATTCCACACTGTATTTTTTTTAAACATCCTACAACTAAAGTTCAGCCATGTGTATAAAAATCAATGTTTATGACTTTCTGTGGACATTTTCCAACTAATACTCTACTTACATACAAAGTTAAGCCACATGTATACAGACAAGGATGTTTCTAACAAAATATTTATGGACATTTCTTCTAAGATTTTGCCCATACCCCAGAGTCAAAGCCTAGCAATATAATACTATCATACAGATCATTATTTCTAATCGTACTTTTCTTGGATATTTCACATCTAAAACTTATGTCCAACAATTGTTACAATCAAGGTTCAGTCAAGTGTATACAGATCACTGTTTCTAACAGGACTTTTGTGGACATTTCACACTTAAAAGTTTACACAACATGTGACAGTTAAACAACAGTCAAGTACATGCAAATCAGTGTCTCTGACCCAATATTTTGTCATGCAACACCTAAAAATTTGCTTCACAAGTTACACAGTTCAGCCATATGCATAAAGATCAGTGTGTTTCTAACCAAACATTTTCTGTATATTTCACACCTGAAACCTACCTTTGCTCAAGTTCTTTTTTTGCGGATACTTCAGTCACATGCTTACAGACCAGTTTTTCCAATGGATGTTTCTATGTACATGGCCACCATGCTATACTTCAAGTTACAGACCAACATTTCTTCAAATGAAACTCTGTTCAACATTCTTACAAAGTTAATCCATGTGCATTTAGATCCGAGTGTTTCTGACTTTTTGTGAACATTTCATGTGCATTTAGATCAGTGTTTCTGACTTTTTGTGAACATTTCATGTGCATTTAGATCAGAGTGTTTCTGACTTTTTGTGAACATTTCAGACCATAAATCTGGTATAATAATAATAACATTTCAGACCTAAATATTTCCCAATAAGCTACAGTCAAAGTTCAGCTATGTGCATGCAGATCAATGTATTTAACCTGACTATTGTGAAATTATTAATATCCATGGGGACTTATTTTCATGGATTTCATGGATAATTAAGGTATTAGGTCACTAATAGTAATGTTTACAAAATGGCCTTTGCTTGGTATATTCTGAAAGGTAACTGTGTTTTGCACTATTTTGCAAATTTTAAACAACTTTTACCGTGCCATTTTTTATATATTTTGAATAACTTATGGTATCGCCTCAACCTCAAGTAGAGACAAATTTCAAAGTGATAGCCACTATCTAAAACGTTTGCAGAGAACTCATTTTACCATTAATTTCAATATAAGAAACATCAAACTATTGGTAAACAATTATAAAACACAAAATAAAAATGTAAATATCATTTTTTCTATGGTGCCTCAAGTAAACGGATTTAATGAGACAGAATTCATACTTCAACATTGGAAAAAAAAGGTCAAATGATGTGTTTCTGTTTTGAATTTTGCTTACTCCATTTAAAAATAACCTTAGGGAAGATGCAAAACCTACCTAAAATTTCTTCCACAATATATAATCTAAGAGTGAAAGCAAAATAGAGAACTTTCACCACGTGTAACTCAATATTTTTAAAGATGAGTAACTCTACCCTTTCTGTTTAAGTAGTAAATACACTTTGAACACCAAGAAATCGCTTATAAGATTCGTCTTTTTCCATTTTTGTACAAAAAATCAATAATAAGTCTTGAAAGAAGTAAAAACTTACTAGTAAAAAAGGAAAATAAGAAAAAAAAATTTGGTCCCAGTAGGGCTTGAACCTACGCACCCCTAAGAATTGCAGTAAAAGTAGGTTTATGGTAGGAATTGAATACTCTTCAAAAAGGAGGTTCTCTATTAGTGATCTAATACCTTAAGTAATTCCACAAAAATGCACCCAAACAAGCAAGGAAAATCCCCATCCACTCATTTTATGTTTAAAAGCTGAAATCCATGAATTCATAATTATACCCATGAAATGGCTGTTTTGGTCAAAACAACAGAATCTGGGACCTGGAAATTAAATGGTATCTGTCACATTATATATTTCAATTTTCATCTATAAATGAGTATTTCAATTTTCATCTATAAATGAGTCCAACATGCCAACAGTCAAGTTATGTCATGCATATACAGATCAGAGTGTCTCTAACCTTACTTTTCATACTTAAAAATTAAACTCTAATACCGTGTTCACACTAGCAGAACGGTTTTATTTTTATTAGGCACTAATTGGCTATAATTGGTATTTGACATTCAAAACCCATCAAAATATAATCTAGTTTGCGTCCACACTAGGCAAAGAAATGTGGTTTAAATATATACATGCAACGTTGGAAGTTAACAAATATCTTGCAATAAGCAAAAAAGGTTACAAAGAATTGAGGCTAACAGAAACAAGAAGGGGTCATCAATATCTAAACTTCTGTGTTCATCTAAGAATTTCTGTTCATCCATCTATTGTCCATTTTGAGCGTCAGCATGACTCCATATCGCAATTTAATGTTTTGTTTCAACAACAGTCCAATTACTTTTGCCAGTCACAGCATCAATTGTTTGATACAAAAGAGAAACACATGGTATTCTTCCTCCAAAAGGTAAGATATGTGGATTTGGGATTGTAAAACCAGTTATAACCCACATTTGCATTCACATTTGTAAAATAATGTAGCATTACTTTTTAATGTAGTATTAAAACCACCTCCCGAGGTAGTTTTAATGCTACATTACAGAAACCACTTGACCTTTACAAAATTCACGTTTTACACCACATATAGTGTGGACGCAAACGAGTTTAAAAAATAAACCCAAGTTAATGTAGGATTAAAAACGTAGTCTGAACACGGTATAAGTTACAGACCAGAAAGTAAAATATGACAGTTGTTTAAGATACTATTCTGAAATACTAAAAACTTTTTTATCATGGAATTATGACTCTTAACTGTTAAGAGAATGTTAGCAAAAATAAAACTATTGCAAACATTATCAGATCAACAACCAGTCTGGCTTTAGAACAGATATTTTTTTTTATTTTTTTTTGTATTTATGTATTTTTCTAAGTTTTTTTTTACACTTTAATTCCCTATTGGCTTTGTTAAGAAAAGGGACACAATTATACAAAATCTGAATGGCCTCAGGAGTTATCTCCTATGAACAAATATAGACTATTCTTTTGCCAGTAAATTATTACTTCATCCTAGAGCACTTGAAATTCTGATATGCACATTGTAAACCTAAAAAAATTTTTTTTTATTAATATGAACTAAGGCAAGGCCTCTAAGCGAGCTCAAAGAAATCGGATTTATCTAAAAATATTATGCATCATTTATTTGTCACAAAGAAACTATTCACTAGTCACAAGAATTCAGGAGAACCTATTCACTGGAAAAACTCTACATTGTAATAGTGTCACCATGCCTATAACAGTGAATATCATACGTTGCAAAATTTATGGGAAGCCGGTGTCACGGTGACGTCATTACCGCGTTCCAGTTTCTTTCTGCTTATTAATACATTTTTTCCGTTTTCTGGCCGATGCTTGATCTTTTAAATGCATATAATATTTTTTTTTCAAACAACTGGAAATCATTATTTCATTATTGTTGAGTGATGAATAATTTTTAGCAACTGAATGAAATTCTGTATTCACTCCGGAAAGAAGTACTTCCTGTGAGCACCAGTCCGCTAGGGTGCGCTTTTTTAAAACTTCCGACGAAACTTTTCAAATCCATCACCAAGTGTGAAAGTATACTTGCGTTACCGTAAAGCTCGATTCTCGAGCAGGCCCTTCGGGCCCGCTCTTCGAGCTCGCTAATACTGCTATAATTTGGAGAATCTGTGCACTTTGCAAGAAAATTCAAAAGCACAAGTACTGCAAAATTAATCTGTAACAAAAATTTCCAATTCAGCAGTTCACATACATAGAAACTTCTTTTATATATTTTATAATGAACAAAAAACGTCTGAACTGACTCTGAAATGCAAAAAGAAAGAAAGAAGAAAAAAAAAATATATATATAAATAACTGGAAGATTTTTGACTAATTATAATGCAAAAGCATTAAAATGGACACAACTTTTGACTATCTCATAACTAAATTACTCCAAACTACCATAACAAATCTTTACATATCTATAAACTCTACTTTCAAATTATATGAAGTTAAAACAATTAAAAATTCACCCAATTTTACTTAAAGTATTGAAAACACCAATATTAAACTTATCCTCTAATTAGAACAATATAAAAATCTAATGAAGAATTAAAGGAAGTTAACAATCTATACCAGTCAAGACAAGTTTGATTAAATTCCTCATCAAAATCATGGCCGAAATATATACAAAATCATAAACAGCAGCTTCTGTTTGTAAATACATTTCTTTGTTTTTCATAGCTATATTAATTAACAATAACAGTCATAGAACAGTAAGCCCATAGAACCGACAAGAATAGAGCATTATGCTGAAAAACTTCGCACCATCAGTGTTCCTGTTTCCCTAAGCAATCAAGGTGTGTTATCATTTATACAGGTGGAGATGAGGATGAACCCCTGTGCACCCCATTCCAATTTGGCCAGAATCAAGGTTATTTAGTTGAAGTTTCTTGCAATTACCCTCTCTTTGATTCTTATCAAAGAACTTCCCTCCACTGTGACTAATTTCAAAATTCTGTATTCTGATTGGTTGACCTGGGAACAGTATCCACATGGAGAATTCTGATTGGTTGATCAGTGCACCTGACCCAACCCTAATGCTCTGAAATTGGTAAAACTATCTGCTTGTTGTGCGGGTAGTGCAGGGAGCTACAGCTACAGTGTCAGGGAGCATTAGTCGAAATCCATGCATTCTCCAAAACATTTTCTGATATTTCTGACCGGTAAACGTGGCACTGTGTTACCTACACAATATTTTTGGCACTGTGTCTTCATTTCGGCAGCCATCATGGATTCCTGAGTGTACATGCGACAAACATGGAGACACGATAATATCCGGATCATAAACATCACATCGCTATGGATATGCTTCCATGTGAAATTGGCTTTATAGAGGATCAGACAAATTGGACACTTGGATTTTTTTTCGAGGGAAAAATAAAAAAGATGGCAGTTTCAGTGCCCATACTTCCTTGCTATCCCATAGATTTGTTTAATTGATTATGGAATGTAAAGAAGTATGAGTTCTGTTCCTGCATACCTTCAGTGACCAACATGGTGTTACAAGCTGGACATTTCATAATTTCAAAATGTAACGGACGAGATGTAACAGACAAAGATGGGCATGTTCTAACAGGTAATCTAGACTTCTGTTACTCTCTAACAAATCTTCATTCTTTTCAATACTGAAACTTTTTCTTTTCAAATGCATGCATAAAATCTATAATAAACCAATTTCAATTCCCGAAACTTTATCATCATATCTTAAAACTTCTTTATAACTTGCAAACACTTTTTTTTACTCTCAAGGTATGCAGCTAGACACCATACTTCTATAGATCAAGCTACATGTGCACAATGACACCAAAACAAGCTTGTTATCTGGATTATCTATGCCAGATGTAGGTATCTGTGTCATCTCTAATTATAGCTATCTCTTCTTTACTGTAAACCAAAGGCTTTCCTTCCTCTTAAGATTTATGACAACTAATTACTATTATCCAGTGTCACTTCTACTCTTATCTGTTTCAGGGTTAAAGGTTTCAACAAGGGCATGAGCAACTGATGAGATCTGGTGACCAGTCATACAAAATCCCTTAGATCATTTGGATGCAGTAATTTCCTTATGACATAAAATTCTTTGGATTTTTACACAGATTCAGTCTGGTTTACTTATACTGGATTTTAAATCAAACCTTTTTTTCTTTTAACAGGTGTTTGGAAAGGGACTTACAAAGTTTCTTGCAAGGAGTGACTTTAAAACAAAGGAAAGTCTCTACTGTTTAGTTGCTTGCAAATTTATGAATCTGTGAGGCTTTTTCTTTCTGCCAAACAGTATCAGAGAACACTGAGACAAAACTGTTTCACTGCTAGTAAAGTCTTCAACTTCTAGTTTCTTTAAGACATTTGTCATCACTCTTCTGTGACTACAGTTTCACAAGGCAAAAATTTCTTAATTTATTTTTCAGTTTTTAGGTTTTCTGTCTACAACTTACAAAAATCTTTCGTTTTCTTACTTTTTACCCTGGACGTTTCCAGAAATTTACCAGAACTATACAGAAGCTGTGTAGAGAAGCTTCCTATAGGTGATTCATCTCAACAGTTTTGGCAAGTCGACAGCACACCAAATAACCAATTTATCTCTGTTTATACTTCTCTTCCACTGCTGGGCCAGTGATAACAGGCATATGGGAGAAGAGCTTCAATCTAGCTTTTTAATGGGATATATATACCACATGCTGTTTGTGTGTTCTAGATTTGATCAAGACTTATTTTTTCAGAGATTTTTTTATGGCAGTTTAAGTACAAATGTATTATAGTTAGCTTAAGTACAAATATTTTTAGCTTTTTCTAGACTCCAAAATTGTGCAAACTAGGATCTGGAGACTCGATTTTTGATTCTTATTAAAGACGAAATTATGTAACATTAGTCCATAAAACCTAATTACAGTTTCCACTGGCTTTTCAGATGCACAGAGGAAGAAAACAACCCTGACTGTAAAATATACGGTGTACAATAAGTTCCACTTACTTTTCTGTAACAGTATACTATTACTTATCTATAGAAATACATCTACATAATCTTAATAGCTACAAAACAAAACCTTTCATAATTTCGTCATTAAGTTCTAGTAGATACTGAAGTTTACTGCACTGATGATGAGGCATCATGCTGGATGATGTGTCTTTCAAAGACTGTTGTATTTTTTGTAATGATTTTATTACAGCAAGAAAAGTATTATGGAGTGCACCAGATTTTTTACAGCTCTATGTAACAGAAAAATATCATTTCATAAAACTTATTTTATTGCAGATATTAAGGAAATGTATTATAGGTTTCTTACTGCAGAATACAAGGCTTCTCTATTACTTTAATCCTTTCTTTACAGCTACTTAACAATAAATCTAGGAATACCACAGGGAGCAGTTTTTAGCCATATGTTTTTTGTTATATTAGATATCAGTTTCAGAACAATACACTACATCAACCTTCCACAATGAAATGATTGTTGGCTCTTATAACACCTTTGGTGAAAACAAAACTCATGAAATTGTTTACATGGGAACCACCTTAAAACAAGAAAAAGATTCTCAAATGATAATTTGTAATATCTCCTGGAATATTTCCAACTTGTTTACAGTAAAACAGCAAGATTTTGGATTTAATCTCCTAATTTTTTTTTAATAAAACCATTCTATCAAACCTCATCAAGACTTCAAACATAAGTCTAAACTGAAAGGAATTTACTTTTGAGAGATGAACACTGACAAAATGTTTGTGGTTTCCTGCTATTCCATTACAAGTAGACTTTAAAATGCCACCCTTAAAGCAATTAATTTAAATGAAATTTTTCAAAAGTACTTCTTTTTAATAAACTTTTTCTTCATAGCTAAAAATCACCTTTCTGGCTGTCTTCAATTTTTCCTTACTATATGTTTATTATATGTAATACAAATTTTTACTTTAACTTTGCTTTGATAACTAATTTGGGACTTTAGAGAAAGGCAGAATGGAAGCTATTCACAGGCATTTAGTTGGTAATAGGAAACAGAAGCCCTTTCATGGAACATTTGTTCTGAAGCACATGTGGTACTCTTTCTACAAAGATTGGATTACACACATGGTATTTATAGACCAGGCTGCTGTATTACAAAGAAAGGGGCCAGGATAAGGGTCCTGGTAAATAAATGATCTTGTCTTTGCTAAAGGAGCTGTTTGTACTGATACGGTGCTCTGAGTTTCAGAGACTGATAAGCCAATTAGGCTGATGATTTATGTTCGGAGATGTAACATGTTGATACTAACTGATGTTTAGAATCTGTTCAGGAACTTGTCATAATCATTACTTTATGTTCAATTTACTAACCAAAATTTATGATTTTCAGACTTTAAGTTTAAATCAATAATCATTTATTTAAATTTATAATAAAAGGTGCTAGTTTAACTTGAAATAAACATTTAGGAACTTGAACATGTTGAAGATACAAAATTTGTTACAATAAAATTATATCACAGTCTGTTTGGTAAATACATAAGATTTATCTGTTTATACAATTCACATTTACAGGACAGCCATTTACAGTCAATTAACGATCCTATGTTAATATAAATATTTTACATTTATATTATCACTTGTTTCAGGATTAAACTTTGGTTACTACATAACTACTATCTTGACAGTCATCTGCAGTAAATATCTTAATTTTGTATCACTGAATACAAGAATTTTTATTCCTTGCAGCCCTTTGAAAATCAGCATCTACACAGTAACTTGTTTCTTCCATGTACATCTGATCCTATATTCACATATTTATCTTGAGATTTGCAGATTTTTTTCATCCCAGTATCTATAAGAAGTTAGAACAGAAGCTGTGTGTATACAAGGAAGATTTTTTATCAAAGGATCTGCAGATTCAGCCTTCAATTATCTCTCTAATTATCTCAATTTCTGAGTCTTATCTCTGGTTTATAGGCAAAAAACCCTGCAGGGTGCATCCCCACTGAATAGATGCCTGATAAGCCCTGATATGGCTGTTTCCTTCCTGAGTTACACAGTCCATACAGTGCCAAAAGATTGGAGATGAATGCTACAAAATTATGAAGAAAAGAGCAAAGTTGACATACAGTCCTGCCCATTAAATATTCTTACAATTTCTTTAAAAATATGAGCCCATGAAAATGGGACAATTCTGTTCAATATAAAGCCCATGAAGTCCTGACACAAATATAACTTATGAGCCCATAAAATTGGGACAATTTTACTTATTCATTTTTTCCTTTCTTAATTTAATTCAGCGTGTCAAAGCCATGAAATTATTAAACATAAAATAATTCATGAGGCCATGAAAATGAGACACAAATCTTTCCAGTGTAAAAAGGTCACGAGTTGTGGCATATATAATTTCTCAGCCCATGGACACTTCAGTGTAGTTTATTAAAGCCATATTTTGACCATTATATATAATTTACAAGTCCAGTCAAATGGGACAGCTATCAATGTAAGAAATATCAACATGTAAAAAATATCCCTTTCTTGAGGACACTTTGATTGTGAAATACACCCATCAATTTTGTGACAGAACATTACCTATACACCCATGAAAAATGGGACACATCAACAGAATTTAACATAATTTAATAAGAATATGAAATTTGTACACAATATTATATTTAATATTCCAGGAAACCATGAAAAAAGAACACTTTAACTGTAGCCCATTAAAATGTTGCAATAGGTGCATGGTCGGGTAAAATTTGATACAAATAAGGAATCTATAATGAAACTATTAAATACAGCAAGAAATGCTAAGAAACTTCTTTGTCCATTAACCAAAGACAAAAACTAACTTCATATTTTCATGAGAACTGTCTAGACTCTTGTTGCTCTACTTGTAGCAAGATGAAAATTACTGTTACAGTAAAATGGCTAATACTTCTAACAATTTTTTTTTTTTGTGTGTGTGTAATCAAATGCTATAATAATCTGAAAATTAAAACCCTGTGTGGTATCTTTTTTGATTAACAAAGTGGTAAATTAAGCCATCAAAATTTGTCACAACATTTTTGTTTTTTAATTATTTTTCTTTTATTTTATAAATAAAAGTAGACAGTCTAAACAAAGATTTTCAGTTTTTCTGATTCTCAGTCATTGATACTGGACATAGCATAGACTTGCTTCATTCACAACTTGAAAATAGGAAAATTATAATATATCAAGTCTTACACTAATCTATTGATTTCAAATGTATAGATTTTTTTCATTCAATATGTGAACCAGTGGGTTTTGTACTGGAACTTAGGAACAGCTGATCTGAGTTAAATCTGGCTGGCTGATAATGCTACATGTGAATTTGCTTACCTGTACAAAATTGTGCAGTAAAAATGTTTTAGCACATTCATGCATAAAAACGAACCAAAAATCAACAGATAGGCTCAAGATACGACTCCAAAAACATTTAGGCCTTTTTTTTTTGATCTTTCGGTTTACGGAACCGCCGCTCAAAAAAACGTGTTTTCAGAAAAAAAATAAAATTGGAAAAACATGATTTTTTTATTTCCTCCGCTATGACATGAAAGCTTGCAGAAGAAAAAATGCATCGCGTATTCCAAAAAGAAAAAAAAAAGTCTCGTTCCTCGAATATCCGTCACGGCGAACGAGTCAAATTTATTAATCAACATTAGGAATTCCTATAATTCTATTTTTAAACTTCATATCTTATGCATGACATAAACGTCCAATTAAAATTTCCGATATATACTGCGCCCAATCAGCATGCTTGTTACGCAATTTACGAAACTTTTAAAAATGGCTGCGCCCAGGCTGTATTATTTCCAAAGTTTTGAAGTAATTTTAATGAAAATGCAAGAACATTCAAAGTTGCGATGTAACTGTCGTTCCAATAGCGCAATGCTTATTACGGTGATTCTATGCACCGCTTATTACACGAACTTGAAAGCATTTTTTCCCGAAAAATATCATTTAAATACACAATGATGACAGTACTTTTGTTTGATGACATAAACTGGTACAGGGGACATTAAAACTGTGTAATTGTAAGGTCCGGTAAGCAAACGTTTAGCCTGTACAGCTTTTTGGTGTCTGGTAACCTATTTGTTTATAAGTTATGAATTAAGTATTTTTAATGAAATAATTGTATGTTATATATTAACATCAGATTAATGTTGATTATAGATGTAATTACTGTCTTTTCCAATGTAGCTGTGCAGTAGATGTGGCAAGACAAATATTGACTAACAGAATTTTCAAAGATCATTGCAAAGATGAACTGTTGTGTTACATTAGGCCTAGTCCTGGCTTCCAAAACTCTAAATGCCGCTTTTTTATATTTTGTTTTTTCATAGTTGCGGCTTTTCCAAATCGAGAGCGCTGTAGTATCTTAAGCTACATTAGGCCTATTCATAAAATAAATTAACAAATACCAAGAAAACCATATGAGGAAAGGCAAGGCTTCCAGTTAACAGACATAGGCTAGGTGTCTGTTTACCAGATAGCTAGACACTTCCTATTCCTAACACTTAAAAAGATAATTGCTTATTAGGCACAGTGCAGTGTATGTATTATACGTATTAGACCTTCCTGGTTGTCATATAGCTGTACCCCTAAGTTTCAGACTGGGTCCATAAACAGCCAAGATGCTTGAAAGCTGCTGAGTGTAAAATCATATATCCATGGGTTTAAGATCTGACAGTGTTGTTCAAATTTGGGGAATATTAGATTCTTCCATCTGTTGTTTTAACAGAAGGTATTAATTTCAGTCAGTGTTGAACATGACTTCTATGTCTCCAATCATTTAGTTTGTGAGAATATATGCAGTTTTTATGTATAGTACAGTCCTTTCAAGAAAAATGTTACAGCTACCTGCCCAGCTGTATATTAATGTAATTTCACAGAAATACCAAGACAAAATTTTTTCTCAAGCTGCTATGACAAGCCCCAAGGCTCATTTTTAATCAAATATAACCAAGGTCACAGGTATCTTTGCAGGAAAAAGCATCAAAAGTGGGAAAGAAGATTAAAACATGCAGCCTGTGTAATGTTATGTAGAATTTACCCATATTCCTTTCAAAGGTCCGTTTCCTACGGAAAAAAAAAAAATCTGATTCTGTTTTTAGCTCACCTGAGCAATGCTCAGGTGAGTTTTTCTGATCGCTCGATGTCCGGCGTCTGTCGTCTGTCTGTCGTCTGTCGTCTGTCTGTCGTCTGTCTGTCAACATTTAGCTTGTGTATGCGATAGAGGCTATATTTTTCAATTAATCTTCATGAATATTGGTCAGAATGATAACCTTGATGAAATCTAGGCCGAGTTCGAAAATGGGTCATCTCGGGTCAAAAACTAGGTCACTAGGTCAAATCAAAGAAAAACCTTGTGTATGCGATAGAGGCTGTATTTTTCAATTGATCTTCATGAATTTTGGTCAGAATGATAACCTTGATGAAATCTAGGCCGAGTTCGAAAATGGGTCATCTCGGGTCAAAAACTAGGTCACTAGGTCAAATCAAAGAAAAACCTTGTGTATGCGATAGAGGCTGTATTTTTCAACTGATCTTCATGAATATTGGTCAGAATGATTGCCTTGATGAAATCTAGGCCGAGTTCGAAAATGGGTCATCTCGGGTCAAAAACTAGGTCACTAGGTCAAATCAAAGAAAAACCTTGTGTATGCGATAGAGGCTGTATTTTTCAATTATTCTTCATGAATATTGGTCAGAATGATAATCTTGATGAAATCTAGGCCGAGTTCGAAAATGGGTCATCTCGGGTTAAAAACTAGGTCACTAGGTCAAATCAAAGAAAAACCTTGTGTATGCGATAGAGGCTGTACTTTTCAATTGATCTTCATGAATATTGGTCAGAATGATTGCCTTGATGAAATCTAGGCCGAGTTCGAAAATGGGTCATCTCGGGTCAAAAACTAGGTCACTAGGTCAAATCAAAGAAAAACCTTGTGTATGCGATAGAGGCGGTATTTTTCAATTGATCTTCATGAATTTTGGTCAGAATGATAACCTTGATGAAATCTAGGCCGAGCTCGAAAATGGGTCATCTCGGGTCAAAAACTAGGTCACTAGGTCAAATCAAGGAAAAACCTTGTGTATGCGATAGAGGCTGTATTTTTCAACTGATCTTCATGAAATTTAGCCAGAATGATTACCTTGATAAAATCTAGGCCGAGTTCGAAAATGGGTCATCTTGGGTCAAAAACTAGGTCACTAGGTCAAATCGAAGAAAAACATTGTGTATGCAATAGAGGATGTAGTTTTCAATTGATCTTCATGAAATTTGGTCAGAGTGATTGCCTTGATGAAATCTAGGTCGAATTTGAATATGGGTTATCTGAGGTCAAAAACTAGGTCACTAGGTCAAATTAAAGAAAAATCTTGTTTATGCGATAGAGACTGTTTTTTTCAATTGATTTTTATGAAATTTGGTCAGGATGATTGCCTTAATGAAATCTAGGTCGAATTTGAATATGGGTCATCTGAGGTCAAAAACTAGGTCACTTGGTCAAATCAAAGAAAAAACTTGTGTATGTGATAGAGGCTGTATTTTTCAATTGATCTTTATGAATTTTGGTCAGAATGATTGCCTTGATAAAATCTAGGTCGAGTTTGAACATGGGTCATCTAGGGTCAAAAACTAGGTCATATCTAAGAAAATGCTTGTTTTTTATCGCAAGAGACCAATTTTTTGGTCCAATCTTAATGAAAATTGGTCAGAATATTTGTTTCCATGAAATCACTAGGTCAAACATGTTTTACACTGTTATGGTGTGTTTCTTAGGTGAGCGACCTAGGGCCATCTTGGCCCTCTTGTTTAATTTTATTTTTTTTCCTCCTCCTACGACCATGTGTTATCCTGGCGGTTCGTAAACCAAAAAATAAAAAAATAATGGCCTTATAGATTTTTTTCCCCCCAAATAATGTCTAGTTCTCTACTGTAATTTTATGGTGGGTGTGTTTTACTGGAAATTACAGTATTATACAGAAATGGGTTTTGTCCATGAAAAAAACTTCCTGATACATTTAAGGACATTTTCACATTGTTAAGAATTTTCACTTCAAGGTTAGTGATTTTTTGGAGAAAATGATGCTTTACAAACCATATATTCCATAATCAAGCCCTCTTCCTGATAAATGCCCCTTTCATATTTTCAACTAAAGCGCCGCCAAGCGGGGCAATATACGCCCGAAGGCATACATCTGTAACCAGGCTATAAAATTAGCCAAATTCTTTCATAAAATTTTAATGATAAATTTTAATTTCAATATTTTGTGAATTAAGTAAAAATCATTCAAAATTGATTTTTCTATTTTGTAACATTCTTTGCTTGGACAAGTGTTACTTAACTTATTATTTTTCCCTGCTTAAACATGTCAGAAATTTTTATTTTATCACTTTCTAAACAATTTTGATTATAAAACAGATTTTGCTTTTAGCACTTTGCATTAGGTGCTATTGTTAACAAACACCTTGGCTTCCTTGGCTGATTAAGTGTGAAGCCCAGGCATGTTCTTAAGTAAACTTCTAAATTCTTAAGTAAATGATTTCACCTTTTTGTTACAATAATTTTCATTGGTTTAAATATAAAATTACTTTTAAAACTTCATTGGCTAATATGGTTACCCTAGAGATTGTCCTTGGAAATTTATAATTTGTTTTCCAACTAAAAATCAGTCTTCTTTGAAATTTCGATTAAGAAACATCTACAATAATTCAACATTAGAACTTTGGTGCTTGTCTTCAGATGTGTTTATCTTACTTATAGTTTGAACATTGGATGATATGAAAATATATTGAAATAACTCTACATGAAATAACTCTACATAGAATAAAGGACTAAATAATTGAACTAAACATGGAGTTCATCATTTGTGCATCCATACAGGGGCAATGACCCCACTCCAAAATATCTGTTGACTGATCGGTGTTTGGTGGTCAGTTACCACTTGAGCATAATTTCCCCCCACAACTATTTGGAGCTGCCGAACCGACGGTCACAGATTTGTGGTGGAGAATCCGGGTACGATCCTACACATGAGAAATGGACTAAATTTTGAACAAGAATTATAAAATCTTGTGAAAGTGCTATTTCAATGGACTTGAACATCAAAACTAGGTAAAGAAGTGCTGAATAAAGCTGAATCGGGGATAAAACTGCATAAAATAAACTGCAACAGACAATCCAAGAATTGTTAATGTAATTGTGGGATTTAAAGAGCTAATTAAAGCAGATATTTCATAAACATTAAAAACAAACCACCGCAACCTAACATTAGGAACCTACTGAAGTCAGAGACTGGCCACATTTGAGCTATCACTTGTGAAGAAGAGCCGTCATCCAGAAGAAGACCAGAAGAAGCCAGAATACAACAGATGATGTAACAACCAGTATAATAGCAATTGAAAATTCTTAAAGTGCTACATTTTGGTAAGTGAAATTTCAACATTTAGTGCTATATTGTTTCTTGTGTATTTGAAACAGTTGTTGTTAACCAATTGATTTGTTACTTTATTCTATTCAGAACAGCTTTTGCTCAATTTCACCTATTTTTGTTGTATTTACACGATAGAAAGTAGAAATTTGAACACATATAATAAACTTTTACATTAAATTGTTGTTTCAAAGCTATTTACCTTTTTTCAGTAAAATTTATTTATAATCTATATTTTGAAAACACATTTTCCAAGTGCTGGAAAAATCTATTGTTTTGTACAGTTTTGAACTTGAAAACAAGTTTTACAATTAAAGTTTAAAACAACTTAACCTAAAGTTGAGTATTTTTCACTTACCATTATTTCAAACAGTTCAGCATTTATAATTTATTTCACTAGACTAAGTAAATTTTTGTAAAGATTGTATTTTTTCCCCATTGTATTAGTATTTAGACTTAAAGTGCTCTAGTTAAAATGGCTTCTTATAAGGCTCCTTGGCAGTGCTCTAAACAAACCTGTGCTAACATTACCAATGATTGTGAGGTCAAACCCACTATTTCTTTAGTTTCTTCTCTAGACCAAAACTGTAGGGCTTTATTCAAATCCATTCAAAACGGTACCAAACACTCTTTGATTCCGGTGCGGGTATTTCTTGTATTAGTGAACATATTGTCAAGAAATTTTCTAAAGACCCTCAGTATGACCCTGCCCAAATTGCTCATATTTATGGTGTATGTGGTGAGATCCATTCAGTGCTAGGAACTATCAATCTTTCTTTTTCTTATTGATGGTTTCCCCTTTCAACACATTTTCCATGTCTTCTCGACACTTCATGAACCAGTCATTCTTGGAAGAGATTTTATGAAGAAAGAAGGATTCCAGCTGAATTTCCAATCAAAACAGTATAACAATTAACAAGGAAAACACTAACCAAATCACTATCTCTTTAATTTCACCAGATCTTGCTAAAACTGATTTTGGTAAAACCCTAACATCGCATGTCATACCTCCACACTCAGAATTCATCCTTCCCTTAAAAACTAACAAATCTAAGGATGGTGCGACTGTGCTGTGTGAGCCACCACAAAATCTAGAAAAAGATGAACGGGCAGGAGGCAAATGTCTTTCTACAGTTGTGGATGGGAAAATACAGTACCGTCTCATGAATCCAACTGCTCTTCCTGTCTTTCTAAAATCTAATGCTAGAGTTTCTGTTCTTTCTGAAATTAACTGTGCTAATGTCACGCAAGTTACTGATCTTCCTACTTCTGAAAATTCTGAAGCTTCTACATCTGTCAATTCTATTCATACTGACACACTAACTGACGAGCACTATACTGAAATTGCAGAAGATCTTGGAATCAGCCTTAATGACTCTGACCTCACCTCTGACCAGAAGAGAAGACTCTTAATATTCATTGGTAAAAACAGAAAGTCTTTTGCAAAGGACTTCTCTGAATTAGGTCTCACAATCTATTCTCCCACAGAATTGAAACAGGAAATGCTAAGCCCATTAAGAAAGCTCCCTACAGACAAAGTCCTGATATGCGCCGTGAAACTGAGCGGCAGGTCAAAGAAATGCTGACCATGGTTTCATTGAAGAGTCTGACTCACCATGGAATAGCCCTGTGGTGCTTGTTAAGAAAAGAATGGCGAATACCGCTTTACTATTGATTACCGCGATTTGAATAAGACCACGGAACCAATGTCTTTTCCCATTCCCCATATATCTGACGTCTTGATACCATTGCTGATGCTAAGGCTGAAATTTTCTCTGTTTCTTGACCTTAAGAGTGGTTTTTGGCAAGTACCTCTTGATCCAGAAACAGCTCACAAGGCCGCTTTTGTCACTCATCAATCTGTTTACACTTGGACTCGCTTACCTTTGGCTTAATGAACTCTCCTATCACCTTTCAAAATCTAATGTGCAAAGTTTTGAAACATCTTAACTGGAAAATTGCTCTTGTTTACATTGACGACATTCTTGTCTTTTCTCACAACTTTGAAGAACACCTTGATCACTTATCTCAAGTCTTTTCTAATCTAAGCTCAGCAAATCTTACTCTTCAGCCGGCAAAATGCAAATTTGCAACCCGTGAGATTGAATATCTTGGGCATGTCATCTCAAAAACATGGTATCAAAGTCAACCCAGATAAAACCAAAGCCATTGATGAGTATCCAACTCCAAAAATGTGAAACAAGTCAAATCTTTTCTCGGTATGACTTCTTACTACAGGAAATTCATTAAATCTTATGCCAAAATTGCAAATCCCCTATCAGCGCTTCTTAAAAAGGACTCTAAATTCAAATGGACACCTGAATGTGAAAATGCATTTAAGACTTTAAAGAAAGCTCTTTCTTCTCCGCCTATTCTAGCCTTCCCTAGATTTGACAGACCATTTATTCTAGCAACAGACAGTTCTGATCATTCCATTGGTTATGTATTGTCACAATTGGATGATAATGGTCTTGAACATCCTATTTCATACGGCGGAAGAACTCTACATGGCCATGAGTTAAGATGGCCATCACAGATAAGGAGGGGTTGGCTCTGGTAGAAGCTGTGAAACATTTCAGACCCTACCTTGCCAACAACTTCTTTACAGTGTACACAGATAACGTTTCTGTGAAGTGGTTTGAAGCACATTAAGAACTGTCAAGGACGTCTCGGTAGATGGGCTCTGACACTTCAGGGCTACAACTTCGAGATTGTTCACAAGGCTTCTAGTGCTAACGGAAATGCAGATGGACTCTCGCGTCGCCTCTACCATGAAGCGAATGAGAAAAGTGGCAAGGAACAAAGTGACCCAAGTGAACTGGTCTGTCAGGTCTCGGACACCAAGTCTGAAGAATTGGCAGCTGTGACACTTGTTTACAGTCACGACAATGTTCCCACTCCATCTGTAGCTCCAGCCACTGCCTGCACTGAGACAGCACCAAACAAAGAAGACTCCCAAACACAACAGAAAATGGAAGACCCTATTACACAAAACATGGACCTGATATTTCTACAAAGGGATGATGAATTTTACAGGAATATTTTCAATTATAAATTAAAACAGGAACTCCCAGATGACCCTAAGAAAGCAAAACAGGTAGTAGCTGAGGCAGAACAGTATGAACTTTCTGAACAGGGTATTTTGCTACATTTATATACACCGAGGACCAAAGGCATCCCAAAGGACCAGAAACTTATTACACAGGTGTGTGTCCCATCTATTCTGCGTGATGATGTCTTGAAATCATATCACGACAGTCTGGCTGGTGGCATGCACCAGGGGTTTGAGCGCACATATGCTGCGCTCAGACAGAAATATTTTTTGGCCCACCATGTTCGGGGACTGCCAGAAATACATACAGTCATGTGACCAATGTCAGCAGGTGAAGAGGGACATCCATGGCAAACCACCACCCCTTCAACCTATGCCTGTTGTTGACCTTTTTCAAGAGTGGCACATTGACATTTTAGGAGGCCTTCCAACAACAAAGGACAAATACAAATATGTACTTCTTGTAGTGGATAGCTACTCTAAATGGTGCGAAGCTTTTCCACTTCACACACAGGAGGCTACTGAAGTGGCAGCTGTTCTTTTCAAGGAGGTCATATGTCGCTATGGAGCCCCTAATGTCCTTGTGTCTGACAGAGGTCAGCAGTTCCTTTCACAGCTTGTCAAGGCTCTCTGTGAACTTTTCCAAATTACCGGTTCTACACAAGTTCTTACAGACCATTACTTAATGGATCTGTGGAGCGAATGAACAGTGTAATCCTTCAGTCTCTTCGCCTTTACTGTAAGGGACAGCAGGATGATTGGCCAGAACTTCTTCCTTCAATTATGATGGCATATCGCATGACTCCTGCTACCCAGTCAACTCAACACTCTCCTTTCTTCTTACTTTTCGGCCGTGAGATGCGTCTGCCTATAGACACAGCCCTCACTCCCAAAACTACTCTTTCTGCTTCTTTCAAGACTCATCTTTCCCAGATTCTGCATAACCTTGACATTGCCAGGAAAATAGCTGCAGAAAACATTAAACTTGCCAGGACAAGTATAAGGAACAATATGACAAAAGGTCTCAAGAAACCCAAATACAAGCCAGCTGACAGAGTATGGTTATTTTGCACAAAGGTTCCCCCAGGTATGGCCCCTAAATTACATAAGAAATGGGTTGGACCATATTACATTGTGTTCACTGGTCCGCACAACACATACAAGCTGAGGCGCTGTAGTGACAACAAAGAAGTAAAGGTACTTGTTAATGCAACTCGCCTCAAGCCCTACCATGACCCTGAGTCCAGGCCAACAAATCCACCTGAAGGGTATGGACATCCTGAAGAACCTTTGAGTGCAGAAGAACTACACACAGATGATCACACACACACAGACACTATCACATCTAATGCACAGGACAAAGGTAAAAGACCAGCAAATCCTAAATCAAAAGCAAAGGTCAAACGGTCAAAATCATCAAACAATCAAGACACAAACAACACAAATCACAATCAGCAACAACTTGCACAAACACAGCAACAGTCACAACAACAGGAAACACCATCACCACCTCATGAGCCCAACCAGACACAAGAAGATCCTCAGCAAGCAACATCAAACATGCAAACTACTACAGCACCACAAACAGCACAAACATCCACAACAGCACAAACACCAACACACAAATTTTCAGCAGAGGACATAGAAAAAATCATTACCTCAAAACGCAGCAAGGATACTCTCTACTACAGAATCAAATGGAAGGCTCCAAACAAACCCAGCACCTGGGAATATGCATCTTCCATCCCTGATGTCTTCATTAGAGAGTACCACATCAACAAAACTATGAGCGGAAAGAAACGAAAACGTCCTCTACTGAAGCAACACAGATTCTTTGACAGACTGCCCACTCCAGTACACCGTATTAAACCTGTAAAGGATACTGTTGTAGGATACTGTGAAACCTATGACTTATCCAACCAAGAAATATATTCTATTTATGGCAACAATCAAATTTCTCATCAAGGTGTACCCTTCAGAATATCAAAACGAAAAGAACTACTTCAACCATACCTAAACTCACTGTTTGACAGCCTACAAGAAATAGACCATGAATTGTGGCAGAGCACAACAGCTTTGTTGGATGACGGAAAACCAGTCGAAGCCAAAATGATCAGAGCTGTCATGACAAATGATGAATCAGATCCCCATGATTCAACATACTTCAAGGTCTATCTGTCTGACTCTCGTGAGCCAGTATGGCTTCCATTTTCTCAGGCCCCAATCAAGTGTGTTAGACAGTTTTTGTTTAGAATGGCAGCCAAGATCAAGCAGCCTGGTAAAATTTTCAAATCAAACAAAGGTTCTAAATAATAATTCAGGTTTTACGCATAGTAATCAACGTATATTTTTGCAAGTTGAACTGTACTCTACAGTCAATGTATATTTTGATAGTTGATACCAGCACAAAATAAATTACAGTTAAATTTTTGATAATAACAGTACTATTTTATGATAAGGGCAGATGTTTTTAGAAAAGTTGATGATATCTTCTCCAAGATATGTAAACATCTTAATTAATGTAAATTTTTACAATGTCTTATTTTATAATATACCAAAAGGTAAATGAGCAATGCTGTTCTGATAGAATAAACAGGTTTCTCTGCAAATAAAATGAGGTTCAACTGTTTCAATGTGCATGAGGCAATGTCCCACTAAATGTTCTAATTTCACTTTACCAAGATAGATATTATTAATATGGACAAAGAACACTATACCATGGGCTTCAAAATATTAAAGTGTCAATGAACACAAGTGAAAATATATAAAGCTGAAGGACAGTGAACAATACTTGAATCTTCATCTTCAGTTAGTGCAGGAGGACCAAAATTATGTTACAAATGGATACTGGAAGTCACTCACTGCCAATATACTACAAATATTTCAAACTATTATAATTATGTTATTTGAAACAAACAGAATTAAATGTAATTACACTATACTTATTGTGAAGACAACTTTAAGTTTTATGTCATACTTGCTGTCTCTCACAAATCAAAATGTTCAGTATTGAAATTGTATAATTATACATGAATTTATAAAATATTACATAGTGAACTAAAAGATTCACTCATCCATACTAACTGTGGCTGAACAATTACAGTTCCTAACATACTTGCATCAGTCCACAACATGAAGTTCCAAAACCAACATTATAATGCCAATGTGCAAACTACATAATTATGAAAATGAAATACAAAAAAAAAAAAAAAACTGCCAATGAGCAGATAATCATACTTCCGTGGTAGATTATTATTTAATGTTACTTATTATACTTAGAATCTATCCACAACTAGACAAGTTGCAAAAGCAAATCATATAATGTAACTGAATAATGTTACAATGTTACTTTAGTGATTCCAAAATCACATGGCTATTCAATGTCAAGTTTTATGCCATACTTGCGATAAAGCCAAAAACTATAGACAATTTTATGTATATGGAGGCTACAATAAACATTATTGTTGTTTTACTTTTTAACTTCAATATTTTTGCATTTTATTGTTGTCCTTTCGACAACTGCAAAGTTTTCTATGATCTGTTACTAGTTATCGCCAAGATACAAGTAATTTTATAGAAAATTTGAAGTTAACTTGTTTTCCTTCATAGACATACCATATATTTTTCTAATTAAAGAGCTCTAACTTGTTTTATTGATATTACATAATTATATTATACAAATATTTTTTTTTAAAGAGAAAATATACAAAAAAAAATGTGTAAATGAATGAATGTATGATGTATGAGTTTGGACCGGTCACTGTATAAATGAGTTGTATTTTATATTGTCTTTATTCATATTTGTATGCAATTTTTCTGTTACAGCATATAACATGCTATTTGCTATTGTTATATTTGTTATTCAGTAAATATTTTGATTGAGGACAATCATTTTTTCAAGGAGGGGTAATGTGTAACCAGGCTATAAAATTAGCCAAATTCTTTCATAAAATTTTAATGATAAATTTTAATTCAATATTTTGTGAATAAGTAAAAATCATTCAAAATTGATTTTTCTATTTTGTAACATTCTTTGCTTGGACAAGTGTTACTTAACTTATTATTTTTCCCTGCTTAAACATGTCAGAAATTTTTATTTTATCACTTTCTAAACAATTTTGATTATAAAACAGATTTTGCTTTTAGCACTTTGCATTAGGTGCTATTGTTAACAAACACCTTGGCTTCCTTGGCTGATTAAGTGTGAAGCCCAGGCATGTTCTTAAGTAAACTTCTAAATTCTTAAGTAAATGATTTCACCTTTTTGTTACAATAATTTTCATTGGTTTAAATATAAAATTACTTTTAAAACTTCATTGGCTAATATGGTTACCCTAGAGATTGTCCTTGGAAATTTATAATTTGTTTTCCAACTAAAAATCAGTCTTCTTTGAAATTTCGATTAAGAAACATCTACAATAATTCAACATTAGAACTTTGGTGCTTGTCTTCAGATGTGTTTATCTTACTTATAGTTTGAACATTGGATGATATGAAAATATATTGAAATAACTCTACATGAAATAACTCTACATAGAATAAAGGACTAAATAATTGAACTAAACATGGAGTTCATCATTTGTGCATCCATACAGGGGCAATGACCCCACTCCAAAATATCTGTTGACTGATCGGTGTTTGGTGGTCAGTTACCACTTGAGCATAATTTCCCCCCACAACTATTTGGAGCTGCCGAACCGACGGTCACACATCATTGGATGGGAGCAAAATTTTAAGAACTTTACTGTTGTAGCCCCAAAGGACTGGAACAACAAAACGAAAACTTCAAAAAACAAATCTAAGTCCACAAAAAAAATATTCAAAGTCTACAAAAAAATCCTATCTGGTACAGGTATGTAAAAATACACCTTAAAATTGGAGGTACCATCCATGTTGTACCACAGAAAAGTGGTCTCGGTTTTTCCCTATGGCCAAAAATAAAAAAGATTCAAAATAAGCTATTTATAGTAACATAAAAGGGAAGTAATTCAAAAAAGAAATTATTGTAAGTACAAAAAAGAGATCTGCCAAATAAAAACAGGAGCACTGCAATGCAGAGCAATATACACAAAGCAAAGTCATATATGACCTTTGACCCTTAAGTGTGACCTTGATCTTGAGTCATCCGGAACATGCGCTCTGCACATCGTTTCAATGTGGTGAACATTTCTGCCAAGTTTCTTTGAAATCCTTCCAGCAGTTCAAGAGTTACAGAGCGGACACGAAACAAACTGATATGACTTTTGACCCCTAAGTGTGACCTTGACCTTGAAGCAAGTGATCCGGAACATGCGCTCTGCACATCGTCTTGGTGTGGTGAACATTTGTGTCAAACTTCTTTGAAATCCTTCAAGGGGTTCAAGAGTTACAGAGCGGACAGGAAACAAACTGATATGACCTTTGACTCCTAAGTGTGACCTTGACCCCGAAGCGAGACATCCAAAACATGCGCTCTGCACATCGTCTCGGTGTGGTGAACATTTGTGTTGAGTTTCCTTGAAATCCTTCAAGGGGTTCAAGAGTTACAGAGCGGACACGAAATTGCTAACGGACAGACGGACGGACGTTCTAGCGAAACGGTATTTATGTGACACCCCCATTGTTCTCTCTATTGTTCTAACAGTCACATAAAACGAAAAAGGTCACATAAACAGAACGGAATGAATGACATCAAAGAGAAAGTACCGTTATGCAGTCACTTAACCATCATTTCGCGGGCACGGACGGACGGACACCAGCGTCATAACATAATACGTCCCTTCGGGCGTATAAAAATAAATTTAAGTTAATGAATACCAACACTTTTACAGAGCTTCAATGATTACAAGTCATCAATTAGAAGTTGCATTTATAGTTCTATCTACTAAACAAAAGGGTCATGATGACCCTGGATCGCTCACCTGAGTAATATGAGCTACATGTTTCAAATGTCAAACTGATGATAAAATATTAAGTAAGTAGGTCATATTCATGGTCAATGAAATTCAGTTTTGCGATTTGTGTGCAAAACTGTGTATGCCATCAAAATTTCAGGGCTGTATGAAAAAAACAAGAAAGTAGGTCAAGGTCACAGTCAAGTGACATCATATTACTTGGGGTCATCAGGTAATTATAATTAAACAGTCTTGGAAATAGGATCAGATGATTTTTTAAGTATTCTTCCTATATAACTCACATAATAACTAAGTGACCCCAGGGCGGGGCCTCTTTTAACCCCAGGGGCATAATTTGAATAATTTTGGTAGAGGACTACTAGACAATGCATCATACCAAATATCAAAAGCCTAGGTTGTATGGTTTCAGACAAGAAGATTTTTAAAGTTTTTTCCTATACGTCTATATAAAACTTTGGACCCCCAGGGCAGGGCCTCTTTTCACCCAAGGGGTACAATTTGAATAATTTTGGTTGAGGACCATAAGACAATGCAACAAACCAAATATCAAAGGTCTAAGTGTTGTGGTTTCAGACAAGAAGATGTAAAACTTGGGACCCCCGGGACGGGGCCATATTTGACCCTAGGGGGATAATTTGAAAAATCTCGGTAGAGGACCATTAGATGATGCTACACACCAAATATCAAAGCCCTAGGCCAACTTGTTTTGTACAAGAAGATTTTCAAAGTTTTCCCTATAAAAGTCTATATAAACAATGTGACCCCCGGGGTGGGGCCATATTTGATCCTAGGGGGATCTTTTGAACAATTTTGGTAGAGGACCACTAGATGATGCTATACACCTGATACCAAAGCCCTAGGCCCTGCGGTTTTGGGCAAGAAGATTTTTAAAGTTTTTCCTTTCGGTTGCCATGGCAACCAAAGTTCTGCACGGAATTCAATTCTTTGAACAGGTTTGAAAGGAGGCCACCCAAGAATCATTCCTGTTAAGTTTGGTGTAATTCTGCCCAGTGGTTTTCAAGAAGATTTTTTTTTACAAATTTTCCTATATAAATCTATGTACAACTTTGGATCCCCGGGGCGGGGCCATATTTGACCCTTGGGGGATAATTTGAAAAATCTTGGTAGAGGACCACTAGATGATGCTACATACAAAATATCAAAGCCCTAGGCCATATGGTTTTGTACAAGAAGATTTTCAAAGTTTTCCCTATATAAGTCTATATAAACCATGTGACCCCTGGGGTGGGGCCATATTTGACCCTAGGAGGATCATTTGAACAATTTTGGTAGAGAACCACTAGATGATGCTACACACCAGATATCAAAGCCCTAGGCCCTGCAGTTTTGGACAAGAAGATTTTTGAAGTTTTTCCTTTCGGTTGCCATGGAAACCAGAGTTCTGCATGGAATTCAATTCTTTGAATAATTTTTGTAGAGCTTTACCAAAGGAACATTCCTGTGAAGTTTGGATGAAATTGGCCTAGCGGTTTATGATGAGATGTCGTTTAAAGTAAAAGTTTACGGACGACGGACGAAGTACGATCACAAAAGCTAACCTTGTCACTCTGTTACAGGTGAGCTAAAAAGTGGGTCATAAAATGCTCCCCTTCTGCAAAATGTAAAATGCGTTAACAAGGGCAAAAATAAAACAATTACCAATATTCCAAAATTTACAGTACTTACTTATAATGTATACAAAGCTTTATTTATGATACTATTTTACAGCTGTTTTAAATGAAAATATGTATAAATTATCTGGAAATAAAATCTAAGAATCAGATGGTTCCATAAATATCAAATTCTTCGTGCAAAACTATTTCAAGTATATGTAAATAAAGAAGGGTACATGCTCCTTATGCACTTGAGTTCTAAAATGTAGCAGGCTATTAGATACAATAAAAAGAATACAATAAACGAAATCCTAGATAAGCTAAAAAAACACTTAAAAATAGCTACAGCAACATATCCCACATGCACAGTTTCTGCATAGTAACATGAAGAATTTCTTCGCGGCATAAAACATTGCACGGCCAATAAAATAGTAGGATATCTCTTTGAAGAATGTTGAAAAAACGGTTTTCTTATTAAATATTATATGAAAATAAAAATGTCTGCTTCAGATTAAATCAATTCTGTTGAATACCATTATAGGGAATTAATATTTGTGGTTATGAGGAAACATTAATTAATTTCTTGTCTGCTGTAATAAAAACATCTGAAATGTGTGAGCCGAGCAGTTTGCTTTTCCTCTCAATAAACTTTGTCTCTATAATAATATCTTAAGGAATTCTAAAGGAAAAACCAAGGGCGCCACCTAAGGGTGCCAACACTCTTCTGTAAGTGCTTGACGTCAGACAACATGCAAGAAAAGAGTTAACGTTCTTGACCTTCTTACTAACCTATCGATGATTAAAAAGATGTTTAAAGTTTCAAAGCTATTATTAGAGTATTTATGAAAAGTGGTCCTAAACAAAAAATAACCAAGAGATACTAATTTACTAAAACTAATTTACTAAATTACAAAAGGACATCTTTCTGATAAAATGCCAAGAGAAGAGTTATGAGTCTTGACCAAATTACTAATCTTACGGTAATAAACAGGTGTATGAAGTTTCAAAGGTAGTTCAAGAAAGTGCAGAAAGGGCCAAAATTAAAAATGCAAGTGGGAGTAATGGTTCTTGGCAAACATACTCTCTTAATGACCACAGTTTTCAAGCAAAAGTGGACCTAAACAAAAATCTTATTTAATGCTGACTTCAACAATCAAGTAAGGACAATGCCTCATATTTTTTTTTTTTAAAAATCAGACAAGCTAAAAAGGAAGTATTCAGTTGCATAATCTATGGATGCCACACATATAAAAACAAATTTTCAAGAGAAGCAAATACTGTCTTTCTGAAATGATGCAGGAAGCCAAAACAGAAATTATTTCAACTTGGTTTCCCAGTTTTTAGGAAAAATGCTGAAGTTGCAATTTTGTCAGAAGTTCACATTTTTATTTGATTTTGTCTCCATCAATTCTGATTAGCCAAACAATCAAATAAGGCTATACTGATTGCTTTAGAGATTTGACATTTTGTCTTTATATGCCATTTGATTTTCCCATTTAACCTTCACCATGCTAAATTTTTAAAATGGACTTGTCCAACATTCAATTTGGGCAGCACCACTTATTCAAACTGGTGTTCACTGAACATTTACTGACTGAACTGCGAACATCGCAGACCATGATTAGCCTGCACGGATGTGTGGGCTGATCTTGGTCTGCATTGATCGCAATGGCAAAATCACATGCCGCCAACAAGCTAAACGTTAACAATACACAACCCGGAAATGGCCAACAAAGCAGGTTCAGTGTCTTAAATATGTCTCTGTTGATACATAGGTATATGTATGTCTAGAATATTTATCATTTAGTATTTGAGCCGTGCCACGAGAAAACCAACATAATGCATTTGCGACCAGCATGGAGCCAGACCAGCCTGTCCCTTCCCGCAGTCTGGTCAGGATCCATGCAGTTCGCTAACAGTTTCTTTAATTGCAATAGGCTTTGGTCACAAATGCACTATGTTGGTTTTCTCATGGTGCGGCTCATTTCAATAAGCACAGGACTGCTGGTGTCAAAATTCAGAACATTGCAAATTTAACCAGATTTAAATGTATACGTTTATAATACACTTGTAACACATAGTTTTCTGTTCAAAACCCTTTCCGTTTACATGTAGCCAGTCAATGTGTCCGAAGCATGCACATTTACTAGATAATCAATAAATATATTTTTTAAAAAGCGCCATTTTTTTAATTGTTGGATTTAACTTCACACTAACACAATTATAGGTCATATGGCGACTGAGTCCCTGCTTTCGATTGTGGAGGAAGACCCCAGGTGCCCCTCTGAGCATAATATCATCATTGATGGGTATATGGGAAGAACCACTGACCCTCCCTGAGCCAGTTGGATGGTTTACTCACATGAAGAGTTCTACTCTCTGCATGTGGCTGGCACCTGCACTGGTGAGGGGCATGTGATTTAAGTCAGGGACCTTAACTACAGAGGTCCCTCAGTGCCAGTTCGATACCTTTATTTGCCACACAGATGATTCCACATTCCCATAGGAAGCTGTAATGTAGTTATAGGAGGTCAGTCAATAATTCTAGAGACTGCAGGTTCAAGCTCCTACAGTATCCAGGATCACAAATATCGCAATCGAAAGTGACAGAAGATCTAGTTTTTGCCACTTGATACTGACACAAATCAGGCTAAATCAACCAACATCATTAGGATATGACCTAACTAATTTTTATAACAAGAGTGTAGCTCCTGACAAGGGAAAACAGCTACTTGTTACTGTTCTTCCAAGTACATTAGAACCAAGTCTACAAGAATTAATGGTATAAAAAGCAAAACCTATTAGCAAAGAATAAATTTCTTTTATCTATCAATTTGCAAGAACTTCATTAAAAATAAAGGGAAAACAAGAGCTGTCATAGGAGACAGCGCCCTAGACTATTTCGATGCTGGATAGTGAAAATAGGCACATGAGGAAGCTGGAGCAGTCACTGGAGTATTTTATGACTCCAATGTGGATGAACGTATTGGAAAATAACTTTTGTTTTTGTCAAAAGAATTAAGTAATAAGAGAGATAAAGATTAAGTTATCAAAACATTAAATAAGTGCAATTCTAAGCAAAAAGGGGGCATAATTCATGAAATATTGGTGCAAGAGTGATGCACCTTGTGTCATATGATGTAGGTGATGATGTGTAACAACTACTTTAAGTTTGAATGAAATCCATTTAGTAATAACTGAGATAGTGTGAAAGTGCACCAAACTTTAACCTGAAATTTAAAGTCAAAAGGGGAGATAATTCATGAAATACTGGTGCTAGAGTTATGGTCCTTGTGTTATATGATGTGAATGATGATGCTGAACAACTAGTTTAAATTTTAATCAAATCCTCTCTGTAATTAAAGAGATATAGTGAAAATGCATCAAAATTAACCTTAAATTCTAAGTAAAAGGGGGCATTATTCAAGAAAAATTGGTGCCAGAGTTATGGACCTTGTGTCAAATGATGTGGGCGATAAGGATGAACCACTGTTTTAAGTTTGAATCAAATCCATTTAGTAATAACTGGGATAGAGTGAAACTACAACAAAACTTTAATGTGAAATTCTAAGTAAAAAGGGGGATAATGCTTGAAATATTAGTGCAAGAGTTATGGCCCTTGTGTCATATGATGTGAGTGAACAACTATTTTAAGTTTGAATAAAATCCATTTAGTAATAACAGAGATAGAGTGAAAGTGCACCAAAACTTTAACCTGAAATTCTAAGTAAAAAAGGGGCATACTTCATGGAAAATTGGTTCCAGAGTTATGTACCTTGTGTCAAATGAGGTGGGTGATGATGTAAAACAACTACTTTAAATTTGAATAAAATCCATTTAGTATATAATAACAGAGACAGAGTGAAAGTGCACCAAAACTTTAACTGAAATTCTAAGTAAAAAAGGGGCATACTTCATGGAAAATTTGGTTTCCAGAGTTATGTACCTTGTGTCATATGATGTGGGTGATGATGTAAAACAAATATTTTAAATTTGAATCAAATCCGTTCAGTAATAACTGAGACAGAGTGAAAGTGCACCAAAACTTTAACCTGAAATTCTAAATCAATGGGGGATAATCAATGAAAAATTGGTGCAAGAGTTCTGGCCCTTGTGCCATTTGATGTGGGTGATGATGAGGAATAACTATTATAAGTTTGAAACAAATCCATCAAGTAATTACAGAGATAAAGAGAACGTGCAACAAAACTTTAACCAAAGTGCAGACGCGGAAGGACGCTGAGCCAGGTTGAGTAGGACAACTCTCCATACTTCGTATAGTCGAGCCAAAAATGACGGAGTGATAGCTGGAGGGCTCTGTTCACCAGGCATAAGCTGTTGAGTCATTGGGATTATTTTCTGTCAATCTTAGCCAATTTCTCATTCTTCTTTTAGATTTCTAGACCAACCTCTAAAAAACCCACTAAATTTATATCTTCCTAACTAACTCTACTCTATAGACATTTTCTATGTAGATTTAGGGAGGGAAAAACTATGAGTAACTTTTCAGTGATATCAATCCCACAAATTTCTTTAATTGGGAGTTAGTTTTTTTTTCCAGAAATTTCTGAGTAACAGAAAACACAATGAATGTGATACGCTATGGAGACTGTCACAACTATTGCTATGTGAACCATGTGTCTGTGAATGTTCAGTATTTCCGGCAGCATGAATTTCTTGCGGGCAACCAGCATTTGGCAACGGCAAAAAAAAATGCCCAGCTGTGATGAGAAATTATAGCATTATGAACAATTATGCTCTCCTTTTTTATGCCAGTAAACTTCAACCTATCTATAGATAATCATATACTTTTGACTCACCTATTCTGAAGCATTATTGTGGTTTTTGCCAGATTTTTCTTTCACTATTATCCTTCACCCAACTTTATTTCTAAAATGGACTGGTCCATCTTTCACTCGTGGTAGTACCACTTAATGTTCAAAGGGGTGTTCACAGAAAATTAACTGACTAAATAGCAAACAGGGCAGACCATGATCAGCCTGAACGGATCTTGGTCTGCACTGGTCGCAAAGACAAAATCACTTGCCGCTAGCATGCAGGCTAAAGGTTACGCAATATCACTGATAGCACACACAATTCTAAAGAACTCTCTGAGTATGAACTTTTTAAACAATTTCTTGTAAAAGAAACATTTTAATTTACAGTTTTAATTTTTGCCAATTATTACCATAACATTTTCATTTAACTGAATCCATATTTAACTCTCAAAAAATTCACAAAATTTTGAGAAAAATATCTCATTTTAATGCACCAAAATTTACACTTAATAAAATTTCATTTTTGTCTATAGAATCGAAATTATTCAAGACACTCGTCCTTGAAGATCTGTACAAAAACTCATAACATATCTTAGTGGATCAAACCATACAGATCACCAATCATACAGCCTGCATCATCACTATTTGAAAGTCAGTATATTATGCATTAAGATTCATTTCAAGATTTTTTTTTTCAAGGTTTATTTGAAAAGCCACAAGACCTAAAACAGCTGTATGTTCAATAAAGGATCAGGTATTTAACTGGCACAGTTTTGCTAAAACAATTTTCCTTGTCGATATACATACAAATACCAGTATTTAAAGGTTATTAGATTTGAGAAATATGCACAATTTCTGTTGCGAAAATATTGCAATATTATTCTGCAAAAGAACAAGTGCATATTTCTTGATGCAAAACTAAATCTTTTTATGACATACCCATCTACATTTAACATTATTACATAGCTGATATGTTCTTTAGCATGAATAAAATGGAAAATACCACTGTGTGTTAATGGACGTTTTAATGTAATGTCATACATAAAATAAGCAAATGGATACAAAATTTGCATGCCAATATGTCTCTGATCCCTCTGTAAAACATGGAGATTGAAAATACATTGACCAGGAATATAAATAGTGTTACAATTATATTTTACACCACTCATTATGTTAATGGTAGTGATGATATTGTTCAAAATAATGATTTTTATAATGCCAATGATGAATCAATGAAAGAATGAAATTAAAAAGTTCTTGCAATTTTATACAACAGTTATGAATCAACGAAAGACTGAAATTCAAAGTTCTTTTATAAAATTTTTGTTATATATAATTATTAGTTTTAGGAGTTCTCAAAGACTAGTTCTTGCAAGTTTTGTCAATGAAAGACTGAAATTCGAGGTTCTTGCAATTTTTATACAACAATTGTAAGTCAATGAAATACTGACACTCAAAGTTCTTGCAACTTTTGTACAACAGTTATGAACAGTTATCATTGGAAGACAGTAGTGAACACATGAAAGATTGAAATTCAAAGTTCTTTTTGCAATTTTTATAGGATAGTAGATCTTGCAATTTGTGTATGACAGTCACAAATCAACAAAAGATTGATATTAAAAGTTTGTGCAATTTTTTTTTTGTATAACAGTTACGAATCAAAGAAAAGACTGAAATTCAAAGTTCTTGCAATTTTTGTACGGCACTTACAAATCAAAGCAAGATTGACATTCAAAGTTCTTGCAATTAACCTTATGAATCGACGAAAGACTGAAATTCAAATTCTTGCAGTCTTTTGTATGACAGTAAGTAATCAACTAATGACTGAAATTCAAGTTCTTGCAGTTTTTATATCAGTCCGTTATGAATTAAGTAAAGACTGTATTCAAAGTTCTTTGATTAATTTTTGTAGATACAGAAGAAAATGTTTTCTTCATAATTTCAAAGAAATATAAAGAACCTGACTGTCTTTTCACAAACAATAATTCATTATAATTATTCAAAGCTCTGACAGTATTTGCAAAATGCAAAAAAACAAACTTTCTACAGCAACACACACAATTCTTTAATGTTTCATTCATAAGAATATATTTCAAACAAATGGGGAATTCTCATATTTCAACATAAACATTTTTTCCATGTAATACCTACTTTTTTTTTTTTACAAGAATCTTAATATACTATATAAATTGTGAACACTGGCTCCGGAGGGGGTAATCAACACATGTAAACCTACATTTCCCAACAGCTTCAACTTCAAAGTTTCATGAAATTTTCACAAGAACTCCTGTACCGGAGCCCCAATTTCTTGAATCTCTCCCAGACTGTTTCCATGGTAACTAATTATTTATTTGCAACAGCTGAACCAAGAGGGTCATATTCTGACATACAGAAGCTTACAGAAGTGATCAGAACATAATGGGCGCCTGCCAACTGATGCACCATGTGTGTTTGTGAGTGTGCCACTGTGCTACTGTTCTCCTTGCTGTAAACCTGGGAAAATTCTTACACTCTTTTAAGGGGACAAAAGGGCAAAGGCCTAATAGTCTTGTTAATACTGCAGTCATTTTTTTCCAAATTGTTCTGCCTCATTAATAGATTATGGAGAAATGGAGGAAGCATATGTACTGTTGAGGAATCCTGCATTTGAGATTATAAAACTAAGTTCAGGGAGCATTCTTGAAATTGCTGCATATTTCTGGTTGCTTCTGAGCAAAATTCTAAAATAAGAGCCAATGGAAAGTTTGCAGTTTGAGACTGGGCGTGTATCTCAGTTTTATAAATCTGAAGCATGTAATGGCTTCAGTCTCAGAACGACTCTTTGTCATTGGTCAGTTTCAAATTACTGCCCGATAACAGCCAATCGAAACCTCAAGTCTTAAGGCTGGTTGCAAATATCGTGTTTTATAACTATGGTCTCTCCTTTGAGATGATGCGATCAAGAACTCTTACAGGTTTAATCCCCTGGTCTTCCACCTGAGAGGCTAAATGCCATCATTCCCTATCCTATTAAAATATCATTCTACCCAATGCAAGAAAGAACTAACCCTTACCCTGCTAAATTTCTTTAATGAACTTGTCCATCTTTCAATTTGGACAGTACCATTAACTGTTAAAAGGGGTGATTACAAAAAAAAACTAGAAAATGCTTTTGTAAAAAAGCGCATGTCTCCCCCAATGCAAAGTCCTATAGGCAAGAAGTCAATAGGGGTCAGGAGCGAATGTCAAAGAGACACTGATGGTTGGCTGCAATAGGGATCATCTACTTGGCATGTCCAGTCATCCCGCTAAATTTCAACACTCTTGGCCTAGTGGTTCTCAAGTCACTGTTCAGGCTCCTGTGACCTTGACCTTTGATCTAGTGACCTCAAAATAAATAGGGGTCATCTACTCTGCATGTCCAATCATCCTATTAAGTTTCAACATTGTAGGTAAAGTGGTTCTCAAGTTATTTCCAAAAAATGATTTTACATGAACAGGTCACTGTGACCTTGACCTTTAATAGACTGACCCCAAAATCAATAGGGGTCATCTACTCTGCATGTCCAATCATCCTATGAAGTTTCATCATTCTGGGTCAAGTGGTTCTCAAGTTACTGACCGGAAATGGTTTTCAATGTTCGGGCCCCTGTGACCTTGACCTTTCACAGAGTGACCCCAAAATTGTTAGGGGTCATCTACTCTGCATGACCAATCATCCTATTAAGTTTCAACATTCTGGGTCAAGTGGTTCTCAAGTTATTGACCGGAAATGGTTTTCAATGTTCAGGCCCCTGTGACCTTGACCTTTAATGGAGTGACCCTAAAATCGATAGAGGTCATCTACTTTGCATGTACAATCATCCTATGAAGTTTCAACATTCTGGGTCAAGTGGTTCTCTAGTTATTGATCGGAAATGGTTTTCCATGTTCAGGCCCCTGTGACCTTGACCTTTGATGGAGTGACCCCAAAATCAATAGGGGTCATCTACTCTTCATGACCAATCATCCTATGAAGTTTCAACATTCGGGGTCAAGTGGTTCTCTAGTTATTGATCGGAAATGGTTTTCAATGTTCAGGCCCCTGTGACCTTGACCTTTGACAGAGTGACCCCAAAATCAATAGGGGTCATCTACTCTTCATGACCAATCATCCTATGAAGTTTCAACATTCTGGGTCAAGTGGTTCTCTAGTTATTGATCGGAAATGGTTTTCAATGTTCAGGCCCCTGTGACCTTGACCTTTGACAGAGTGACCCCAAAATCAATAGGGGTCATCTACTCTTCATGACCAATCATCCTATGAAGTTTCAACATTCTGGGTCAAGTGGTTCTCTAGTTATTGATCGGAAATGGTTTTCAATGTTCAGGCCCCTGTGACCTTGACCTTTGACGGAGTGACCCCAAAATCAATAGGGGTCATCTACTCTTCATGACCAATCATCCTATGAAGTTTCAACATTCTGGGTCAAGTGGTTCTCTAGTTATTGATCGGAAATGGTTTTCAATGTTCAGGCCCCTGTGACCTTGACCTTTGACGGAGTGACCCCAAAAACAATAGGGGTCGTCTACTCCAGCAGCCCTACAACCCTATGAAGTTTGAAGGTTCTAGGTCAATTGGTTCTCCAGTTACTGCTCGGAAATGAAGTGTGACGTACGGACGGACGGAAGGACGGACAGACAGACGGACGGACGGACAGGGCAAAAACAATATGTCTCCTGGGGGAGACATAAATACTGACTGAATAGCAAACAGTGCAGATCATGATCAGACTGCATGGATCTGCGCAGGTCGCTAAGACAAAATAAATCGTATCCAGCATGATAAGGGTTAAGAAAGTAACACATGAAAAAGCACTGAAACATACATCAGGCTAAGTCATCACATAAGCTCCATCTTAACTGAAATTCAAACCTTTGACCTTCTAGGACCATTGTTTACCTATATTTGTCTGATATGGATGAATATCATTTTTATTCAACAAAATCTGAGTTAGGAACAACGGCCTGTTAAGCTAACCATTGTTCCTAGATCCAGAGCTAACTTGTTCTCCACAGTTATCTGACAACTTCCCTTCAGACATTGTGCCTTCTGTCAAACCATCCCAGACCTCCACAATCATGGTATTGTGCTCTACTTACTGAAGTTACTACAGATACTTTCAATTATACTTCCAAGTTTTTATTTTATTTAAAATAATTTTTGTTGAGTTTAAAATCACTCAGACACAATTATTGGTCATATGGTGATTTTCTAGCTATACATGGTGGAGAAGGACACCAGATGCCCCTCTGATCATTATTATAGACACAGGCAGGCACCTTTATAGAACTACTGACCTTCCCTAAGTATTCTACAACTCAAACAAGGTTTCGCAAAGACAGCGGTGAGGGGGACGTGATTTGAAGTCAGCCACCTCGACCATGGAACTGAAACAAGCATTTAAATGACTTTTTCACACAGAGAAAGGTAACGGCCACTCCCCTATAAAGCAGCAATGTGGACAAATGCACTGATACTAAGGCTAACTAAGTACAAGCGTTTTGCTAGCTTGGTCCTGGTCTAAGGTGTGCCCAAAGCAAAACAAGAACAAATAATTTGTAACCACTGAAGCAACGGTTGGACAATCAAAGAAGGCAAACTTGTCTACAGGTGTAGTATGCCCCACAGTATTTAAATTCTTGATATTCAGATTTCAGAAAGCAGGGAAACATTTTGTGGCATTAAGTCTGGTACCCTGAATAAATGTTTTAATATATGTAGTACCTATTTGTTATGTACATTCAAATCAAGGAACAATTTTTTTTGCAAAGTAACATAATTCAATGCAGTTGAGTTGTTCTGATGTCAAGACAGTTTTCTTTTACACAAGTAGAGATTGCATTTATCTTAATCCGGTTCAATTTATATGTACTTAAAAAATTAAACAGTTCTTCAAACTTTGGTGAACATTGGGGTAATTTCGAAACAAATTTTCAAGATACTGACTTTTAACTGTATTTCTAATACAATATTAGTTTGTTGGGTTTAGAAACAAACACAACGTATGTCATATGGCGACTTTTCAAGCTTTAAAGAGTCGCTCTTCCGGCCATTATTTCAAGCATGGGCTGGATCCAAAGTAGAACCACCAGCATTCTGTTAGTCTGTGTCCAGACCGTATGTTTTGTTCATAGAAGATAACTCCTGAGGCTATTCAAATTTTGTATAATTATGTCCCTTTTCTTCTCAAAACATACGGAGCCAAGACTGATGAAGTCAGAATATATAAAAGAATTATTTTTTCTAAAAAAAAAAGATTATCTAGTCGGTAGCCAGACTAGCATTCTGTATGCAAGATGAATGGTTTCACACAAGTTCAGTAATAGGCAAGCAGTTCGAAGTCAGCAATCCATTACAATGGTTCTTAATTAAAACATTTAGGTGCAAAAACATGGGCTAAGAAGGTCTACACACACACAAAAAAAATATAAGTTAAAACATATGCCTGTCAGTAGCTGACTGACCCTAACTCTCAATGTATGGTTCAGTGATGCTTTACTGATGATAAAATATCTTGGAAATTCTTTGAACTTCTGTCTAAACAACTGGCCAGAGAGTAATAAATGTGTCTATCAAAGTTGGAGAAATGGAACTTTTAGCTTCTTCTAATGAACCACAGTTGATGTTTTTGTGGCTGAAATAAAAACACTAGATATAAAAGACTTCAGTATTGTAAGACACAAAGTACCTTTAGAGTGATTTTTTTTTCTTTTTTAGGGATAAAGAGTAAAGATTTTTACTGACATAGACACAAAATCTACAAAAAACTTCTCCTCAACAAAAAATATGATGTTTCAAAATTTTTTATGACTTATCGTTTAAAGCTACTCGCCCACAGTTTGGCTGAAATTTGCCACCAAGTTTGGCTTAGAATGTATAGATGATACTGAAAAATGATAAAGTGGATGAAAACAAAACTTAGACCTTGGTAAAAATGCAAGAAGAATGTAAATTTTCTGCATTATTTCAAAAGCGCTGCAACTGCACAATATTTTTGCTTATTTATAAGGATATCTTGCAAAAATGTTATGTCAATCAGTTTGTAACATTAGTCACTTTCAGAGTATTCATTTTTTATGGATATTTGGGAGAAATAACGTGCGGGTAAGTCCCTTTAAAGTCCACTTGAATTTCTATCTTCACCTCTTGATAAAACTTTCATACATTTCAGTTCCCTCACCCCTGAGCACTATGTATGTGTGATGTTTACTTCTAAAATGTATATCATGGGATGATTTGTAATGAATAATGGATATTTTCTCTTTCATTTTTAGCTTGTGTATATATTTACAAAACTACAAATTTTATTACGCTTCTTCTTATGGCCTGCAAAAAAATAACAACACAACTCAGTACAAAAAATTGACAGCACAGAAAAAGTCTCTAAGACACTGTATCAGTGTTGTTTGCAGAACAATCTGTCAAATATTGGCAGCAATTTCAGGAAACTTTGGATACTTGAATATTGACTAAAACACTGTATTGGCATATACATATTTACTGAGACATAACTTTATGTCAAATTCTATCTTCACATGCCAATCCCCTTCAATATTTGACAAGAGAAATCACTTGCAAGAAAGGTTATTGCCCATGTAAATAATGGCTTCTATTTTAAAACAAAACCAGATGAAGGATATATCTACAGCACCAGCCCATGTGTTTGTATATATTTCTCAAAAGCACTGAATATTTTGCTATTGTTGGTTTGAAGTTGCTAAACTATGCCAACTTATTAAATATTAAATGCATGTATTATTTTTTCTTCATTTTTCTTCAATCTTTTTCAACAGTATGATCATTATGTAATGACAGCCAATTAACATAACCTAACAGTTACTAGATTCTGTACTAGAAATAGCTTATTCTTCTCAAGTAAGTGACAACTTCCCCCACATGAATAGGACATTGAGATTGAATGCCATCACATATAAATGTCTTTTGTCAAATCACCACAGGAAACGCCTCACCCAGGATTCAACTTTGCAGGCTTTATATATATAGACTCTTGCACTCTCCCTATTCACATACCAAGGCAGACCAAATAACGGATACGTCCCAAAGGAGTTATTTTGAATAATTATGCCTTTTTTACTGCCACATTTTATAACAAGGCCAGTGTCATTAGGTAGCATGTGACAAGCTAAATAAGACAATCTAAGCCACGATTTCAACAACTATATCTTACTTCTGTACTCACCATTTCCCGCTATTTATGTACACTATATAACTGGCAACTTCCCCACAGCCATAAGAAGAGGAACAACAAGAGCTGTCAGTGGACAGCGCGCTCGACTATTCTCAGTGCTTGATAGTATAATAATAAACTATGAATAAAACTTTAACATTACAATAAGCATATTCTAAATCGAAAAGGGGCCATTATTCAGTCAAAATGCTAGATAGAGTTTTTACAGACTGGGGTCATGATGGTTAACAAGTATGCAAAATATGAAAGCAATATCTCAATGGACTTTGAAAATATTTGGAGTGGTACGCAAACTTTAACATTTATTCCAAGTCGAAAAGGGGCCATAATTCAGTCAAAATGCTTGATAGAGTTGCCTCCTCCTTTTTACATACTGGGGCCATGATGGTAAACAAGTATACAAAATATGAAAGCAATATCTCAATGGACTTTGAAAATATTTGGGGTGGTACGCAAACTTTAACATAATTCTAAGTTGAAAAGGGGCCATAATTCAGTCAAAATGCTTGATAGAGTTGCCTCCTCCTTTTTACAGGCTGGGGTCATGATGGTAAACAAGTATGCAAAATATGAAAGCAATATCTCAATGGACTTTGAAAATATTTGGGGTGGTACGCAAACTTTAACATTTGTGTGACGCTCACGCTCACGCTGATGCCGGGGCTAGTAGGATAGCTCCCCTATTCTTCGAATAGTTGAGCTAAAAATGATTTCAACAAAACTATTGTCATCTATCAAGCCATCGAGAACATGAATCAAACTCACTACTACAATGCTACTATCATAATCCCCCTTCAGAACTAGCTGGCAGTCCAAAAAAGAAAAGATATTATGACTTTAGGAAGCAAACTTATAACATCAGACCCTCAAGGGTGTGGCTCTTTTCCTTTTAATCAAGAGCTCCAGCAAATCTAAACAATTTTTACAAGTTAACTCAAGTAAAACTCAATTGTTCCTTCAAGAATTATCCCCCTTTTATTAATTTTATCATAAAACTGGATCATTTAGCTTTTCTCCAATCCTAACTCCAATCTAAAATTAATACATTAATAGAGTTTCCTTGTAACTTATCAATGTTACAACCATTCTCAATCCATACAAAATACATCTTAATATTCCAGGATGGCAGTAGCAACCACACAGGATACCAGAAAGCTACAATTCAGATAAGAAACATAGCCCATATGTCAAAATCTTATCTAAAATTATCTTATGGGAACATCATTCATAAAACAGATTTTCAAATGCTGATATTCATCTTCAGTTTTTACCATATGCAAATCACATGACTACCTACTGATCACATGACTGGATCACATGACCTTTGGTAATTACCCAGAATGCTGTGTGTGGGATTACGTCTGCTGCAGTGCTGCCATATTAGTGTATGTGGGTGGAGACTTGATGTGGGAGTGCAGCAGCCTTATTTGTAAAACCAAGAAAGATGCTGAGGCTGAAATGAAATCTATTTATTGAAACCTTTGATAAATACTGTAAAATTCATAAATTGATCATCTATTCCTCTTGAATTTTACAATAATTTATATTTTCTGTATTAATATCACTGAATATATTAAAATAATGCACATGTTATTTTCACAAGGTAATAAAGTATATAAAATAAAATTTCCTATAGTTTCAAACAATATTAAAATCTCTTTTTTCCAAACAATGAATCGGGCAGAAATAGAGTAAAATCTTTGGAAAAAAGGTTACAGAGCATTGTCAAAACCTCGAACAGAAAACACTATATCCTGACCTGATGTAGGATGGATGAGAAAATAAGACTGTTACATCTACACATGATACAGATAGCAGAACACAGCATCAGTGGTTACCATGGCAACCAGAAGGTATGATGGGGGAAATCCCAGACAAAAAAATTCACGTCTGCATCCAGCTAAACAGATGTACATGTACTGAAATGGTTAGCATTCCAAAAGTATAGCACCTGGCCCAAACACAGATAATCTTGGAAATCCATGACTCTACTATGAGAGCAACCATTCTCTTATGTTTATAATTAGCATAAAATACGCACCTCATGTATATTATGCTCTTTGTGTAAGAGTACAGGAGAGTTACTCTGCTATAAAATAGGGAAAATGTCTCAAAATGTCTACTGCATTTGCCAAAATAATGTTTACACTACTTTTACCTGATTTTGTTGTTTTTTACAATCCTTTATGTATAACATGGTGCATTATCAGAGTGCCGGCAGTTCAATTCATTACTTTGAGCCGATTACTATGGAGTAAATTTATTTATATTAGTTAATACATAACATTTTGGAAACTTTACAACAATATTTCATTTAAATTATTTTACCTAATGGCTTTAACTTAGAAACTCAAATTTCTGGATTTCATTTTAAAAAAATCCGAAATTATGGACTTACGGCTAAAAACTCGCTATTTGGATTTATATATACGTATCACATGTAAGTTTAAAAGTGTGTCTTTCTTTTTCCAGTGTGGTTTTGCTGTGATTATTTTATCCCTTTCTTTAAAAACCTCTACCCCACCCTGCATGATTTAAATTTTCGACTGGTTCACTTTTTTTAAAGAGACCAACACTATCCTCTTGACAAACAAATCTTAATTTGATGAAAACCAGTCACAAGATAAAAATGGAAAATATTAAGGAAGCAGTCTCATAAAAATTAATTAGGCACAGTCTGGTAAAGTGCATGATGTTCTGGTTTCCAAACCCAGTAACCTTGAAGATGCACTGACACATGAAACCAGCTTCTTGTGAAAGATACCACTTAAGACCCCACTTACATCATTGTTCAATTTTATCCATTTTGATTTGCCTCTTTCGTCCTATTGGCTGTTCATAAAAAGAACCAATTATTGAAAAAAAAGTTAATAATTATGAAAATTTAGTTTAGTTTCAAAACAATAAATTATGCTTTAAGAAACAAATTCATTTTCTAACAGTAAAGCAAAAATCAAAAGTAGCAAAGTAACCATTTGCTGTGTTGTAAACCAGGTCCAAGAAATCAAAATAATTTATTTCAATGAAATGACATAAAAATTCATGAAAATAAAAACAGGACAAGACAGCTGATGAGTAACGAATGAGAACTTAATGAAAATTGTGGAGATATTTTAGATATCTCACAAAATGACATTCAAACTTTGAAAGTTCATGCTGATTTAGAACATTTTTTGTGCAAGAAAATCTGGCATAGCTTTGAAATTCATTTTCTGCTTCTTAAAATAGGTCACGCAGATAAAAGAATACAATAAATAAATGTATGCTAATTTCTACAGTAGTGTATATAAAGAAAATTTTATCTTGGAACACTTTTTGGCATAGAAGAATATACACGAAGCATTTGATTTCACTATAAATAAAACCCCTTTCTGCAATTCCATATCAAATTTTTTCTAGAAAGCCCAAAACAAGTCAATATGAAAATCTCATAATATCATTTGTAATTTATGTAATACCATGAATAATTTTCTGACAAGTCAAAAAGTAATCTGAAACTTTTTACATTTATTTTCTGCCATTGACAATGATTTATTTACATCTGTAGGTAAACCCACACCAAGAAAGCTCCTCCTGATCCCCCCCCCCCCACTCCTGAAGAGTTACATACACTTCCAATGATATATTTCATGATAATAAAAACGCTATCATTACTATAATCATGATTATGCCAAAGCAAACCTATCGATCAAAAAACGTTTTTAGGTAATAATTAACCCCCCTGCTCTCTACCTATCTCGCATATTGTGTGTATGTTACACCAGTTACAAATATAGAAATGTTACAACTGTTCCGTGATTACTATCTACTGTTTACCGTATTAGATTACAGTCTATAGTAAAAGCAGGGGGTCATTCCTGGTTCATTGTAGTATGTCCTTCTAGGTATGAATACTCTTCAAGATAAGGAGGAAGAAAAGGAGTTTGATCTCATAATTACTGATGACAGCTAAAAGAAAATGGAAACAAATATAAATACAAACTGATTGGGGTATATATTATCATTCTTGAGTTTTCACTCATTCGTGTCATACCTGCCGATGCCATGGGGTATAGATGCATGGTATTGTTTCGTATAGGTAAGAATATTGAAAAAGAACATAAGATTTTTATTTCTAGATTTTTAGATTTAGGTGTTACTTGTGCATGAGATTCTAACAGGAATACTGTCATGAAAAAAAATATTATTTATTTAATTCATGAATTGTGTTTCATATTACGAAAAAAAAAAATCAAATATGGTGGACAGCATTCATCTGGTTGCCATGGAAACATACAATATGGCCGGGCATACAGGAATATAGACAAGATTTCTAGTTTCACTTTGGATATTTTTCGAGAAATGTGCACAGGATAATACCCGACTGCTCTGCAATATTTTGTGTGATAAATATTTTTTATTTTGCGACTGTGAAAATAAATGTGCTGGCACTTGATTGATACAAGAAGGATAGTTAAGAATGAAAGTGGAATTACAGGTAAATTTCTTTGAATAATTCTAGCATTATTTTTCATGGTCAATCAACTATCTACAGAAGATTTTTTTTCTTTTTAAATAAAAATTTGTGGCTACAAAATGAAACCACTGCAATACATAATGAGGACATTTCGGATGTTAACCATACAGACTAATGGACAAACAGCGGTCAGGCTGGTTCTTTCAATAACTGGAAACATACATCAACACCATTCAATATGTAAAAGCTGACAGCACTTTCAGTTGGAAGAAAGATAGAAGCAAAAGGACGAAGATACGAGTGTTGAAATATCGCTGGTTGAAACTGGGTCAAATTGTATTTTGGCTGATTTGGTCCCCTTCAACCAGCTGTAGTTCACATTCTTGCAACCAGGGGGCGCTACCAGCAAAACACAGAGGCAGCCATCTTGGAAAAGAAATTCTACACCAGTCTGCATGTGCTATGTTATCAACACGAGGGATAGAAACATATTACCTGGGAGAGAAACATGCTACCAACAGCTACTGATGCCAGGCTTTTTTAGTAATGATTGCCTGAGCTATTAATAGAAATTCATATCTACACGCGCAAAACTGCGTAATATGAATTTGAATGTGTTTTTTTTAACCAAGCGGTAATTATCCCAGCATGTTAGCTATGCATGTTTCTATAAAAGAAAGATTATTGGGGTTTTCATGATAGAAATATGCTGTTTTCCAATATATTTTAGTTTCAAATTATCACCTATGGGTTTTCTGCTTCCAATCGCTCAAAATTTTAAGAGATTTGTACAAAATAATTTACATGTTAAATAAACTGCACGACTCATCAATTTTAAATAATGCTAATTAATATTTTAATTCAAATAATGAACCTGAACTAAATCTATATGAGTTTAAATTGAAATTTGTACAAATGCAATTGCTGTTTTGAAATCATATGCATAGAAATAATTAAGTAAGTCCAATTCATGTTCATCTATCTATATACCAATGAAAAGTTACCGACAGAAATGTATTTCGTCTACTTGTTAACACAGAAAACATAAATGGCATTTTCGTAAAGGTCAATTTATAAGGTCGTTTTATTGTTTTTTATTGTTGTATCTGTACCAAAAGAAAATAAAATACATAAAATTTTTTCCTTATAATTTCAGGACTGTCAGAGGGCGAATTTATCCTGAAATAACATCCATAAATAGCCGTGGAAAAAACAAAATGCTCTGGAATAAAATATATATGTGACATTGTTGACATCTAATCATGCCAATGGATTATTCAGAAAAGACAATTTGAGAACACTTGACTTCATTAAATGGATTTAAAAATTGTCTCTGAAGGGATTTTGAGTATTTCTGTTATGGATTCTATGTGAACAGCTGTGTACATGATTGTACATATGTGTAATAATGTGTAACAACACAAAATCATACTCATACATACTTATTAAACTTCCATTACACATTTCCTTATTTTCTACAATAATTTACTTTAAGCCTCATACAGAATTTCGTAACACACTTTTCAAAAATACTATTTACTGCTTATAAAATATTTATATAGGTCTCCATTTTTTCAAACATAGAAGACAATTGAATAATAATTGAAAAATTTCATCCAAAAATTGAAAACCAATACCTTCTTATTAAGAACAGTTTATATATATATATCTATATAATATATTATATAAATCACCAAGCCCGTAAATCTGGCAGATTCTTTTCAATTCCATACCGTTAGTCATGCCCACTTTAACGGGTACATCTGCCCACTTCTACGTCCTTTAGGATTGAATCTAATGACAAACGTATATCTGCCCACTTCTACGTATAAGTAAAGTTATAATATATATAATATTTTTTTTTTTTTTTTTTTTTTTTGATAAAAAATCAAACTTAATATTAGTCAGATTATTATAATCTGTAACTTTGATTAAATTTTCATCTTTCATTGCAGTATATATTGCAGTAATTTCTTTTTAGAAATTATATGAAAATGTCTTAATTGTGGTACAGGAATAATTTTTAAACAAATCATTTCTTGTATAATATGGATAATTAATGTATACTTTGGCTGCATATAAGGTAAGAAAATCAGGTAAGTACTTTGATTTAGCTGTATCTGTGATAACTGAATAATAAATGTGATTTAGTATCTTATGCAATAATATATACAGATGTGCATTTTATTTTCTTGTTTTCTTATTTCAATAAAGATTTAGTGAATAAGAAATATTGTTTGTTCTTGGTGTGTTGTGACAGTAACCTTCATGATGATAGAGTAGGTAGCCTGAATCAATAAAGCCGATGTTGCTGAAATAATTTTTGAAATTAGACAACAAATAAAACAGATATTATGTTTTCAGAATTTTACAAATAAGACACAGCTACCATATCATGCTTCATGAACTCAGAAAGATTGAAAGATTAAAATAAAATCTGTAAAACACAGAAATGCTTTTTTGATAAGCTGACTGTATCATAATAAAAAGTGACTTCTAGAGATGTAGTAAGTATTTTTGTACTGCTTATAAGAAAATTAAAACATCCAATTTTGTTTGCACTGACCAAAATTTCCTTTCTTTGTTGTCTGATTTTGCAAATTCTTTCATTATATTGTGGGCAAATGTCTTTAATTTCCGTTCCCTTTAAGAGGTGTACATGTATGGTTGCTCCTTAGTTACCCAATGTTATAAAAAAATACCCCTTCCATTGTTTTCTTTTTGTAAGTACTTATGCATTCATATGCCTATCACAGAGGCAACTTAAGTAATAAATTACATTTTATACTGGTCAATTCTCGCCTAAAGATCCATCAATTTAAACAATATATTCTGAAAATGAATTTTCTTAAATTTTGACGAAATACAAGAATATTACACTTTTATCAGACATATATAAACAACTAATGCAATAACTTATTTCTATAGATATTCCAGACACAAAATTTACTGAGATTAAAACATATAAAATTTATAATCAAAGGGTGCCTCTAGGAGAATAGTGTTAACTGAGATATTATCAAAGACATTACATGCATGTCACAGAAAAATACAAAGTAATTCCTAAATGAAAAAATTGGAAGAATGAAAATTGAAAAATATCTGAAGTTTCGAACTGTCCTAGTCAAAGACTAGGTATCTGTTACTTCAATCAAGAAAGGATTATTAGATCTGTCGGCAAATATGCTTTCAACACACTGTTCCTGTTAAAACATAAAAACTTGTACAAGTTTTCTCTGCACATGTGTTAAACATTGTACATTGTTTAATTAGTGAGGCATTCAGATTTTGACTTGGAGCACATGGTTAGTGGATCAATCTCCATTGTGGCTTTAGGTAACGAGTATGGTTCTCATTAACATCCAATTTCATTGTGGCTTCAGGTCATGAATATGGTATCCATTTATATCAAGGATGGACATATATGAGGATAACTAAAGCCCTTAGATCAATTTTACAAGACTCACAAACACTCATGTATGATTTAATCACTTACACAAAGTGTTGAATTTATAAAACACTGGTCAATATTTGGAAAACACATCTGTAGTAAATTCTGCATTCAACTGATTCAGGAACACAAGAATAACTCCAAAAGTTCAAATACAAGTTTATAAAGCCTTAATCACTGTAAGACAATTTTAACTAATTTCTTTCTGTAGCAAGTTTATGTTTGTCAAGTACGAACAAGTCCAGTATGGCCATTAACCCTTACCAAGCTTAATTTCTATAATGAAATGAAAATGTCCATTTTTCAATTTGGGACCGTACCATTAACTGTTAAAAGGGGAGCATACTAAAATCATACTGACTGAATGGCAAACAGTGCAGGTCATGATCAGACTGCATGGATGTGCAGGCTGATTATGATCTGCACTGGTCGCAAAGGCAGAATCAATTGTGTCCAGCATTACAAGGGTTAAATGAAGGGTTGAATGAAAACTTAAATTCAGTGTGTATCAAAAGTATACCAGTTAAAGACCTATTAAAACATAAAGGATTGTCTGCAATTAAAAAATATGGGACATTTATAAGTCGTTAACAAGTCTTGAATACACTATATGTGCTTAGTTTATATAGACATCTGATGAATCCATTCCTAGTTGAAAGCATGGTCCATAATGATATTAAATTGACATTTGAGACCAGTTTCAAACTCAAGCATTTGACTTGTTCCTTCTGTTTATTTGTTTGGGAATTAGCACCTTTTTCAACAGTATTTCAGTTATGTAACAGCGACAAATATTCCTGGATACGGTACACATACTGACCTGTTATCCTCAAGTAACTGCCAACTTCCCCACATGGATCGGTGAAGAAGAAACGATTTCAGATACAATGCGTTATCAATCATCATAGAGGCCTCACCTGAGAATTAAACTCATGAACCTGTAGATCTGCGCTCTCCTTATTGAGCTAATTTGGCAGACAATTAATTCAAATAACCCAAGATTGTATTCAGAGACTGGTAAGAAGTCTCTAATTCCACAAATTCCGAGCTCGAATAAGCAGCACTTAATAAAAGTCTAACAAAGCAAAGTCCTGGCCTTAAAAGACTCCAGCTCACAACCTATGACCCACATAGCGGTACACTTCGCTCCAATCTAAACAAAGGTGTCAAAGTATTTCTGATCTACCAACATATGAAATTTCAACATTTCCCATCATTCAACAGTGCTCTAAATTGAAATGTTTTGATCTTACTGCAACACTTAAAGGTGTTAATTAGGAACAATAAAAATACCCAGACAGGAAGCAGGGTTAATCTATTCCACAGAAGAAATATTTCTAAAGTAAATAGACAGTAGACAGTTTCTGTTTTCCTTGTCAAAGAAATGTCATAAAAAAGTGATCCCGAGCCAATGTTTAAACACTTCATTATTTGTGCAGTTTAGATACTGCTAGAGATATTGTACTATTTCCAGGTCAAACAGCACTATATTTAAGTCGAACTATTTAAAGCCAATTAGCATGATATTCAGGTCAAACAACACTATATTCAGGCCAAGCAACACTATATTCAAGTCAATTAGCACACTATATTCAAGTCAATTAGCCCCAGGCTAGTTAGCCATATATTCAGACCAGAGAGCACTATATTCAAGTCAATTAGCCCCAGGCTAGTTAGCCATATATTCAGACCAGAGAGCACTATATTCGGGTCAAGAGCATTATACTCGGACCAAACAGCACTATGTTCAGGTACAAAAGCAACTTCAGAAAATCTGCGAGATGGAATTTTTCAGAGATGCAATTAAAACTTTTATGTAAATAACCTTTTAATTTCATGTATTTCAAATCTTTGTCATTGAAAAAAAACACAATTACTCAAAATTGTAATGCAGTTTCTTAGTTTGACAGTATCTATACAGTCAGTAAACCTATAAATTTTTCTTTGCTTGTAAATGAAAACTTCATTTGCCATACCCATGGAACAAAATGGCAGCCCTGAGCTTGCCCTGTGGAAGTGTCCAATTTCATTTTTACTGCTGAATAAATACCCCTTTCAAAAGTAGACTAACCACAATACAATGATTATTTTTAACACCCTACTTGTAAGTTGTAGATTAAAATAGGGTTCTTCAATTATACTTCAATGTGTTCTGAAATTTAGGCGGGAACATTTCAGAGAATATATGTATAACACAAGAAAATCTAAAAACTGGCATTTCACTGTAAGTGGGTACTATAATTACAAACACATGCCTTGTATGCCAATCAAGTTAAATTAAGCAAAGATGTGAAGTAAGTTCAAAGGTGAAAGGTCAAATGAGAAACTTCTCCAAAAGTGATGGGAGGACAACCAGCTGCACAAGTTTTATTTAGAACAAGAAGGGGAATATTCACAGTCAGATGAATATTCCGAGCAAACGAGAAAAACACAAGTAATATTCTTTATATATGCCTAAAGCTGCTGCTGCTGATGATGATAATTATGAAAATGGTTGTTGTTGATGATGAAGGCTTTGATGATGATAATGACAATGATGATGATACTGATGATGATGTCAGCAATTATGGAGAATAAGATCATGATTCTATTGCTGCCGATGATGAAAACTTTGATGGTGACAGGACAAAAATGATGATGATGACGATGAATTCTTATAATGTAGAATTATGCTAATATTATAAAATGGATAAAATGTTTAGAGAATGTTTCTACAGAAGATGATTAGTCAAATTATGATGCTGATGTTTTTCGACTACAAAGAGGAAGAAAATTATGGCCATAATAATGATGTATGATATTCAATTATGATAACCGAGTTATTTATCCCCCGCTAAATTAAAATTGTTTCCTTATCAAGCAAACACAGGGTCAAAAAACTGACACAACTGAATCTAATTCCGTGACTGGCAACATTATATAATGAAGTAAAATATTTCCATGTATCATTATCAACTTACAACTCAATGATAAAGATAAACTTTAATTAGGTGTTTGGCACTTTTACATTTAGAAGAAATATTTTCATGTAACCTAACTGACCCATATCTCAACGCAAAAGACTAAACACTAACTTGGCATTAGACAAATGATGTGTGAAAACATATCCACGGCTTAACACTGCTAGTTTGACATTGACTGGAAACATTTCAAAGAAACGTATCTTTCTACGCATGTTTTAATACCCTACATCTTTGAGCTGATGCCAACTGATCGAGCACAAAGGTAAAATACATGTTAAAAACTGCGCAATTTGTACGATGGTATGTATACAATGTAGATTGTGTAAGGTTTATATTTATTGCTTAGGTAATACCCTATATATAAAATACATTTCAGTAAATGTCACAGGGTAGTAAAGACACATGGCAAAAGTAAGACAAGGTAACAGCACCTGAAGGTTGTAGTTATAAACAATTTTTATTTTTTTTTATTTCTTTTTGTTGGATTTAACATCGCACCGACACATGGTAGGTCATATGGTGACTTTCCAGCTTTAATGGTGGAGGAAGACCCCAGATACCCCTCCATGCATTATTTCATCATGAGCGGGCACCTGGGTAGAACCACCGACCTTCCGTAAGCCAGCTGGATGGCTTCCTCACATGAAGAATTCAATGCCCCGAGTAAAGCTCGAACCCACATCGATGAGGGGCAAGTGATTTGAAGTCAGCAACATTAACCACTCGGCCACAGAGGCCCCTTTAAACAATTATTAGACCAAAACACGTCAACAAGTGTTTGAATGTAATTTCTTGAAAACCACAACTAAATCTAAGAAGTTCCAACAAGGTCACTTGCTTGTACATATTTTAAGAATATAGGTGTGACTTAAATATGGTCAAAGAAAAACAAGAGGAATAATAGGGACATTGTATGAATAAATATGAAACCTCCTATCCAGGGGAGACAACCAAATATTAAGAAAAGGCAAAAAACGTTTATATAAATGACAAATATGATGCTTAATGTATTGAGCACTATGATGATGATGATGATGATGAGGCAGATGGTAGTGATGAAGATGATGATGGTGGTGATGATGATTTTCTTTTTGTTATATTACAAGGTCAACAGAGAAAATCCCAATTCTACAATGCTTTGAGTTTCTGACCAGTCTGCTGACTTGAACAATAGATCTGAAGTCATGTTTTTAGTTAAGCCCATTCTTAAACAAAAATATCTATACAGCAAACTGTAGACAAAGTAAATTGCTCTTCACCTTGGGCCACTCACATAAATATACCTGAAGATATCGCAGCAGCTTTAGCAAACGTCTCAGCTTTTGCCAACATCTGCAATAATCTATTTCTTCTTTTTTCCTATCTGCCAGGCAGGAAATAAATGACCAAAAAATTAGACAACCTGAAACTTAAAAAACCGACAACATGCTATCCACACGCATGCGTCACCTACCTTGGGTTTCCACGGAGTGCTGCATGGTGTAACGCATTGAAGCCGTTATTGTTGGTGATTGTCAGGTCGGCGTGAAACTCCAACAACAGTGATATCATGTCATCGCGTTTCTTGCTGATAGCATCGTGAAGTGGAGTATCTCCTTCTGAATCCTGAGTAGCAACAAGATCATATGTAAAGTCTTGTATTTTAAATGGGCATGCCTCCAATCACAAAGGGACGTAATTAAAAGGGGCATCCTCTTAACCTTCATCAAAATCATGATATCGCAAATTTTAAAACACATAGCAATGTCTGTAGAAAATCAAAATCATCTATAATGGTTTTTTTACCAGTAAGAAACAAAGTCCAGCTAAAATCAGTCTTTTACACATTCTAAGAAAGCTCAATTTGAAGTCCATTTTATAAATCTTTGATTTCAAATTTTGAATTTCTCCTACATTATTAAACTGTATCAGTCAAAATCAATATCTTGATTAATCAGTTTTCAAACTAACTTGGTCATTCTGGGAAAGAAAAGTAAGCCTGTAGGTTCCAATCAGGGTCAGAATAAAATCAATTTCAATATAACAGGCATAAGCATTTATTTTTTATTTATTTTGTTGGGTTTAACGTCGCACCGACACAATTTTAGGTCATATGGCGACTTTCCAGCTTTAATGGTGGAGGAAGACCCCAGGTGCCCCTCCGTGCACTATGCCATCAACGACGGCAACCGGGTAGAACCACCGACCTTCCGTAAGCCAGCTCGATGGCTTTCCTCACTGAAGAATTCTACGCCCCAATAGAGGTTCGAACCACATCGATGAGTGCAAATGGTTTGAAGCAACACTCTAACCACTCGGTCCACGGGAGGCCCCAACAGCATAAGCAAATAAAATATGTATATATTATATAATTTGTTCCATACTTTGTGCGATGTATTATCATCTGTGCCAAAGACAGGAGAAAACTGCAGCAACTGCTTCATCAGAGAACTTTTTAACAACTAAAGGGAAGTAACTCAATATATCCAAACTATCTAAAGAAGTCTGAAAATATTCCATTTTAAATCATATCACTTACTTGTAAACTAGGGTGGCATCCGATCTCCAGCAAAGCTTTCACAACCCCGATGTGACCCTTGTTGACCCCTATATGTAGAGGTGTCTGGCGTCGTTTGTTACGTGCATTAAGGTCTGCGCCTCCCCGATGTAGGAGTTCTATAACAGCAGGCTCATCACCAAAGGCGGCATGGTGCACAGCCCGGTCCCCGTCTTTATCCTGTCAGGTAAATAACTCTTGATTTTTAATGAAAATTTATCTTTAATGTACATAACATTTCTCAATTGTTCATGCGCACATTTATGTGCAAAACCATTTAACTCTTTGGCACAGAATTTCAAGTTTTTGGCAAAGATGGCTATTTTGTTTGGACATAAATTTGTATGATATTCCTACATAACAGGTCAACACTGCCAAATGTTAGGTCTATGGTTCCCCAAAGAGCAATGGATGGAAAAAATAAGAATGTCCTATTGATTTTGCCGGCCACGTAATCTCTCCTTAGGACTAGAAATGTGTCCATGGGACACAGATGCCCCCACTACATGACATTAGTCAGGGGCCAGAACTCCTACAATACTGAATGAATCCGGATGCGAAACCCCAGGTGCACAACTACACATGCTGACCAACATTCCTGTAAACTTTGGTGATTCTAGGTCAAATACTTTTGGGGCTATGCACGACACAACATTAAAATGACCAATTTTTTACGAAGTCAGGGGCCATAACTCCTACATGACTGGATGAATCCGGACGCGAAACCCCAGGTGCACAACTACACATGCTGACCAACATGCCTGTAAAGTTTTGTGACTCTAGGTCATATACTTTTGGAGCTAGGCACGACACAACATTAAAATGACCAATTTTTACAAAGTCAGGGGCCATAACTTCTACATGACTGAATGAATCCGGACGCGAAACCCCAGGTGCACAACTACACATGCTGACCAACATTCCTGTAAACTTTGGTGATTCTAGGTCAAATACTTTTGGAGCTATGCGTGACACAACATTAAAATGACCAATTTTTTACTAAGTCAGGGGCCATAACTCCTATATGTCTGGATGAATCCAGATGCGAAACCCCAGGTGCACAACTGCACATGCTGACCAACATGCCTGTAAAGTTTTGTGACTCTAGGTCATATACTTTTGGAGCTAGGCACGACACAACATTAAAATGACCAATTTTTACAAAGTCAGGGGCCATAACTTCTACATGACTGAATGGATCCGGACGTGAAACCCCAGGTGCACAACTACACATGCTGACCAACATTCTTGTAAAGTTTTGTGACTCTACGTCAAATACTTTCAGAGCTACGCGCGACACAAAGTCAGGGGCCATAACTCCTATCTGTCTGGATGAATCCAGACGCGAAACCCCAGGTGCACAACTGCACATGCTGACCAACATGCCTGTAAAGTTTTGTGACTCTAGGTCAAATACTTTTGGAGCTAGGCACGACACAACATTAAAATGATCAATTTTTACAAAGTCAGGGGCCATAACTTCTACATGACTGAATGGATCCGGACGCGAAACCCCAGGTGCACAACTACACATGCTGACCAACATTCTTGTAAAGTTTTGTGACTCTACGTCAAATACTTTCAGAGCTACGCACGACACAACATTTTCGGAAGGACGGACGGACGGACGGACGGACTGACGGACGGAAGGACGGACGGACAAGAGCAAATCTATATGCCGCCCCCAAAGTGGGGGCATAAAAAATATGAAACATGTACAAGCAAAATACTTCCTGTCATCTATTTTTAGATCTTGCTATACCCGAAGAAAGTCCTACAATTTATATTAAACACATACCAATTATTTAGTACAGTACCACCTCTGTACAGCAACCCCCTTTGGGGGATACAAATACTGACTGTAAGGTAGAGGTTGTTGTTCTGGAGTGGTAAATTTGACAGTATATTTCAGCTTAAGGAAATTTTGATGATGTTGTTATAGAGAGGTTTTTGCTTAAGAGAGGGCCTCTCTGGAGAGATTGTACTGTAGTTTTGTACTGGAAACGAAATCATATTTCCTACTTCGAAAGCAATGCTGGCTATGTATCATTCAAATATGACATACATTGGTCATCTTGACATTTTATTAACCCTGATCATGCTAAATTTCTGTAATGAACTTGTCCATCTTTTAATTTAGACATTACCATTAACTGTTAAAAGGGGTGTTTACCAAAAAGATACTGACTGAATAGCGAACAGTGCAGATCTTGATCAAACTGCATGGATGTGCAGGCTGATCATGATCAACACTGGTCGCAAAGGCAGAATCAATCATGTCCAGCATGATAACAGTTAAAAGGTTTGAATTAGGGAGTTCAAGTATAAGGTACCAAAATAACCAGGCACAGCACTGAATTGAACATTGATCTAATGCAATCCTTAATTAGTTGCATCAACATAACCTATACTGTATCAGTGTTATTACCGCAAAGACGTTATATTTATTCATTAACAGCAGTGTTTCAACAATGTGTATATACCTTTAATGAACAGATATCTCCCCCTAAAAACTCCCCCAACACAGAATCAGTGTAGAAAGATGGCCCTCTGACAACCTTACCTCTATTTCCATATCTAGATCATACTTCATGAGTACTTTTATAACATCAACATGACCATTCTGTGAGGCTGCCTGTAACGCAGTGTGTCCAGCAAACACTCCATTCACCTTCATAAAGGAAAATATTGCCTTAAACAGTTAAGCTAAGTAAACTTTAATAATTTTCACAATTGCCAATCTTACAACCAGCAACTATTTAATATATAAGAACCTGCAGCAACATAGCCACTTTGATCTGTGGCATCTTTAAATTTTTTTGGGTCACTTTCTTCCCTTCCTATCTTCTTTGCAGTCTTAACTCTTTTAGGTAGGATAAACATGCTCCTCAGAGCTTCTACATGACATTCTGTGCACTATATTTTTTATTTATTACTGAAATATTAGAGAAATAACTAACTAACATTATTTTAGAAATAACAAAATTAATGTTATTTCATACTGAATATTATTTAATTTATAATTTATTTTTCACTGGTTGCGTGGGCCAAATGAGTAAAATTTGGTTAACACTATTAAAAAGACACGTATAAGCGAAAAATATCTTTTACTCTTGAACATTAGGTCTTTTGGCGGCTACACTACTTATTCAACAACCTGATGTTCACTCATGAAATATATTTTGAACTTACACTGAAACATCTCTGACTCCAATTCAATACACAGTTTCCCCATATTCAAGCAAGTACACAACAATACTTCACTTTAAATGTGTTATTTCCATGACGGGGTAAATTTCAATACAATTAACAAGCGATGACTTACATTGACAGTGGCATCAGATCTCTGTAGTATCTCGTCCACCTTCGACGAGTCGCCATTTGCCGCAGCTTTCACCAGCTCTTCATTAACGTCTCCCGATACATGTGTCTCAAACAGCTTCTTTAATAACGCACTCAATCTCTCTGAATTTGAAAAACATCAGAAAACAGTGAAAAAACAATACAAGAAATTATACAAGGAGAAAAGCACCTGCTGGAAAACTGACCACAAATAGCTAAGACTGAAATATTCATTTTTCATACCAAAACCTAAGCATAATTTCAGTACATAATGTAGCATATATGATATCATTAATCAAACTGGAGAACTACTTTTGCAGATTTTGTGGTCGAGTCAATCTACAAAATTAAATCCTTACAAAAACAAGTAAAATTCACATTTGAGCTGCACAATGAAAAAACCTACATAGTGGCTTTGCGACCAGCATAGATCTAGACCAGCCTGCGCATTTGCGCAGTCTGGTCAGGATCCATGCTGTTCGCTAACAGTTTCTCTGATTGCAATAGGCTTTGAAAGCGAACAGCATGGATCCTGACCAGACTGCGCAGATGCGCAGGCTGGTCTGGATCCATGCTGGTCGCAAAACCACTATGTTGGTTTTCTCATGGCATGGCACATTTATTCTATTTTCAAGTCAAAATCCATAAATTTTTGTACCCACAAAATGGTTTTGAGCAAAACCGTGAAATATTGTGACCGTAAAAATTAAATGACTTCACAGAATCAAATATGAATGAAAACTTGTAACTCATGAGCAAGAAAAAGTGTAGTGTATTAATACCTTAAATGACATACATCAAGTTACAATACTCATACATTATAAAATGTCTCCTCAAATTCTCAAGGTGTGTGAAACAGCTGATTATACAACTTTGTATGCTTTTCAGTTACTGCCTGTTAACGACATACCTCCAGATGAGTTTCCTATAGCTGCCCCATCAGATGATGCCACCTTGGTGACAGCAGCCGGATTATACGTCCATGACGTACCACATACTTCAACCTTCAAATCATTGTCATGATAAACCTGCTGTACTCGTCCAATTTTACCCAAAGTCTGTAAAAAAGAAACAAATATTTAGGATAACAAACTCCTCTAAACAGGAACCTCTAAAAAAGCAGGTCTGTTAAAACTGAAAACATGTCCAAGTATAAAATATGTTTCTTATACTGAAAACATCACTAAAATAACAAGAGGACCATGATGGTCTTGAATCGCTCACCTGTCCCCACATGACCCAGTTTTGAACTGAGTATGACATTGTTTTTTCTATTATTTGACAAAGTGACCTATTTTTTGAGCTCATGTGACCCCGTTTTGAACTTGACCTAGATATTATCAAGATAAAAATTCTGATCAATTTTCATGAAGATCTCATGAAAAATATGGCCTATAGAGAGGTCACAAGGTTTTTCTATTATTTGACCTAATGACCTAGTTTTTAAAGGCACATGACCCAGTTTTGAATTTGACCTAGATATCATCAAGGTGAACATTCTCACCAATTTTCATGAAGATCTCATGAAAAATATGGTCTCTAGAAAGGTCATAAGGTTTTTTTACCTACTGACCTAGTTTATGAGCACACATGACCCAGTTTTGAACTTTATCTAGATATCATCAAGGTGAACATTCAGACAAATTTTCAGGAAGATCCATTGAATATGGCCTCTAGAGAGGTCAAAAGGTTTTTTCTATTTTTAGACTTACTGACCTAGTTTTTGACCGCAGTTGACGCAGTTTCGAACCTGACCTAGATATCATCAAGATGAACATTCAGACCAACTTTCATACAGATCCCATGAAAAATATAGCCTCTAGAGAGGTCAAGTTTTTTTTATTATTTGACCTACTGACCTAGTTTTTGAAGGCACGTGACCCAGTTTCGAACTTGACCTTGATATCATCAAGGTGAACATTCTGACCAATTTTCATGAAGATCCATTCAAAAGTATGGCCTCTAGAGAGGTCACAAGGTTTTTCTATTTTTAGACCTACTGACCTAGTTTTTGACCAAAGTTGACCCAGTTTCAAACTTGACCTAGATATAATCAAGATGAACATTCAGACCAACTTCATGCAGATCCCATGAAAAATATGGCCTCTAGAGAGGTCACAAGGTTTTTTTATTATTTGACCTACTGACCTAGTTTTTAATGGCATGTGACCCATTTTCAAACTTGATCTAAATATCATCAAGGTGAACATTCTGACCAATTTGCATGAAGATCCATTCAAAAGAATGGCCTCTAGAGAGGTCACAAGGTTTTTTAATTATTTGACCTACTGACCATGTTTTTGATGGCACATGACTCAGTTTCGAACCTGATCTAGATAAGATCAAGGTAAACATTCTGACTAACTTTCATGAAGATCCATTAAAAAGTATGGCCTCTAGAGAGGTCACAAGGTTTTTCTATTTTTAGACCTACTGACCTAGTTTTGGACCGCACATGACCTAGTTTCAAACTCGACCTAGATATCATCAAGATGAACATTCTGACCAACTTTCATAAAGTTCCCATGAAAAATGTGACCTCTAGAGTGGTCACAAGCAAAAGTTTACGGACCCACGGACGACACAGACGACGGACGCTGCGCGATCACAAAAGCTCACCTTGTCACTTTGTGATATGTGAGCTAAAAAGCCCTTTAAAACTGACTTTTCCTTTCAAACCTAGGCTGTTAAAATTAGAATGTTCCATCTGTGCTCAAATCATCCAATAAATAGACAGAACTATTAGATTGTCGAAAACAATTACTTTTGCCAATCTGTAACCACAACAACTGACACAACCAGCTTTCAAAGATGGTTTATTTAATATGGGCTTAACCAGAAGTTTTGACAGCACATGTACATTTCATATTTTACTTATTTAAAGGTGGTCAATCACATTTAAACAACATTTAATGACAATTTTTACTTTTTGTATATTCTGGTAGAGATTTATTTAAGAGACAAAAAGACCCATTACATAGAGTTGGATTCCTATTAGAAATGTATATTTTATTAATTTTTATAAAATTTTGTAATTACTCCCCTTTAATATTAAAGTTTATAAAAAGCTGGGTATTTCTTTTTATTTCGATAGAATTTCTAGTTATACATTTGCATTTGATAGACATATCAATTATTTAACAATCTGAACCTAATGGCAAGCTTTAAAGCTGTGTGTAGCTTCTGAATTTATTTATTTCAAATCTATCTTGGTTGCGCAACCAAGATAGGCAAAGGGAGATAATAATAACTTTTCAAACTTGTGTTTCTAATGAATTCTATCTATATACACAATTATTAACGCAAATATTTTACAAATATATTACAATATGTCTAATATTTATACCTTTCCTTAGGCAAAGTATGTTTATTAAATTTTTACTTATGATAAAAAAACTCTGTCTTGGTTGGGCAACCAGGATATGAAAATAAAATTTTAAAAATACCTCCAGTGAAAATCTTACTTTTATTAAACGTTAAGTGAACATAAATGGGTGTAACAGATCAGATGTTAAAATTTCAAGCAAATCCGTTACATGGCCGAAATCTGATTATCCACCTTTAAAGGCTTTTAGTAAATACTGCAAGTGCTTCCGAATTCGTTACAAATAACAACTAGTCTTCAGCAAGTATATTATAACTTTCCAATACAAACCAGTGGCAAAGTACGTATGACTTAAGACATACCTCCTGTCAAATCACCACAGAAAACATTTTACCTTTTCAACTTCCTTATTCATTTCACACTCCTGATAAGCCTACTTTTGCATATAATGTTAATAGTTTTGTATTAGAGATGTAAATATTATATATATTGGTATGCAATAAAATATGTTTAAACCAAAAGCCTACTTTCAAATTTAAGAAATGCAACTTCAGAGTTAATAGTCTGGAGTGAGATTTCTGTATGTTGGGCCAAGTTGCTGAACAAAAATTGAAAATTAAAATGTTCATACTCCAAAGTTGACATTTTATTTTTTCTTTCCAAAGAATATTCAAATGATGATTTTTCAGTGTCTATACTACAAATCATTAGTACCTGCGGGGGACTAATTTTCATGGATTTTGTGGTCGAGTTAATCCACAAAATTAAATCCCAACAAAACTGTGAAATTCCCACAAATTTTATGTTTTAAGTTGAAATACACAAATTCATATCATGAAAAAAGCCTGAACTGTACAAATTTTGTGCCACTCGAACTATTCAATTTCACAGCATATACAAGGGAAAGCTTTAAATTCACAGTTCCTGTGTTCTATGTAATTTTATTTCAGTGCTCTAAGTCATTTAAGCCGTGCCATGAGAAAATCAATAAAGTGGCTTTGCGACCAGCATGGATCCAGACCAGCCTGCACATCCGCGCAGTCTGGTCAGGATCCATGCTGTTTGCTAACAGTTTCTCTAATTGCAATAGACTTTGAAAGCGAACAGCATGGATCCAGACCAGACTGCGTGGATGCCCAGGCTGGTCTGGATCCATGCTGGTCGCAAAAACTATGTTGGTTTTCTCATGGCATGGCTCATTTTATCTCGTGTTTTATCTCAATCAAGTAATACAATAAGCATTTGTCTAAAAGAGAACTTACAGGCATCATTGCCTCTGCCCATTCCCCATGTCCACGCTGTAGCACTTTAATTCTTTCCACGTCACTTAGTATCTGTACAAGGTCTCCTACTGCAAACTGAGGGGTCGTTGAAGAACCTGTCGCCCCTAAATTTGTCCCGTTCTCACTTGTTGCAGAGTTTGTACTACTAGGCGTGCTCACTTTAGTCAACACTGCTGGATTAAATGTCCATCTGAAATGATGAAACATACTGTCTATAAAATATCACAGGGCTTTATGTTAATAACTTCCTCAACTGCCAGGATAAAAAATTTCCCAATTGCTGGGGTAAAAATTCTATCAACTGCCAGAGTTTCGATTTCCCCAATGCTGAGGTAACAATTTCCCAACTGCCATGGGTAAACCTGATGTTAACAATGTCCAAATTGCCTAGGGCCAACTTGATATGAACAAAACCCCATTACTGGGGGCATGCTTGATGTTTAATAGCTCTCTATTGCCAGAAACAGACCTGATGTAAACAGTTTCCCATAGAGTTTGCTGACAATAAATTCCTTTTGAATGGAGCAGCTTTGACGAAAACAATAGCCCTTAAACCTCAGGTTGTTAATAATTGAGTTTCGTGAGGTAAATATTAACTAAGCTCTGCCTGAAAACTACTGCCAACAATTTTATGCTTCCAAGTAGATCTATGTAATTTCTCCCCAATTATTTTGAAAATGAGTGTACCTTGTTTATTCTTTTTTCAGAAAACTTATCAAGTCTGAACTATAATAAAATTTTCTTTTGTTCACCAAATCTCCATTCTACTTATTAATACAACACATGGGCAACAGGGAAAATGCTTCAAGCAAACCAAAATAAACAAGAGGACCATGATGGTTTTGAATCGCTCACCCATTCCCACATGACCAAGTTTTGAGTATGACGTCGTTTTTTCTATTATTTGACATAGTGACCTAGTTTTTGAGCTCATGTGACCCAGTTTTGAACTTGACCTACATATTATCAAGATAAAAACTCTGACCAATTTTCAAGAAGATCCACTGAAAAATATGGTCTCTAGAGAGTTCACAAGGTTTTTCTATTATTTGACCTATTGACCTAGTTTTCGAAGGTACGTGACCCTGTTTTGAATTTTACCTAGATATCATCAAGGTGAACATTCTCACTAATTTTCATGAAGATCTCATGAAAAATATGGCCTCTAGAGAGGTCACAAGGTTTTTCTATTTTTATAGCTACTGGCCTAGTTTTTGACCGCATGTGACCCAGTTTCGAAACTGACCTAGATATCATCAAGGTGATCATTCAGATCAATTTTCATGAAGATCCATTGAAAAATATGGCCTCTAGAGAGGTCAAAAGATTTTAATAATTTTAGACCTACTGACCTAGTTTTTGACCGCAGTTGACCCAGTTTCAAACTTGACCTAGATATCATCAAGATGAACATTCAGACCAACTTTCATACAGATCCCATGAAAAGTATGGCCTCTAGAGAGGTCACAAGGTTTTTTTATTATTTGACCTACTGACCTAGTTGTTTAAGGTACGTGACCCAGTTTCAAACTTGACCTAGATATTATCAAGGTGAACATTCTGACCAATATTTATCTATTCACAAGTATGGCCTCTAGAGAGGTCACAAGGTTTTTCTATTTTTAGACCTACTGACCTAGTTTTTGACTGCACTTGACCCAGTTTCGAACTTGACCTAGATATCATCAAGATGAACATTCAGACCAATTTTCATACAGATCCCATGAAAAATATGGCCTTTAGAGAGGTCACAAGGTTTTTCTATTATTTGACCTACTGACCTAGTTTTTGATGGCACGTGACCCACTTTCGAAACTGACCTAGATATCATCAAGATGAACACTCAGACCAACTTTCATACAGATCCCATGAAATATATGGCCTCTAGAGAGGTCACAGGGTTTTTCTATTTTTAGACCTACTGACCTAGTTTTTGACCGCACGTGACCCAGTTTCGAACTTGACCTAGATATCATCAAGATGAACATTCAGACCAACTTTCATACAGATCCCATGAAAAATGTGGCCTTTAGAGAGGTCACAAGGTTTTTCTATTATTTGACCTACTGACCTAGTTTTTGACGGCATGTGACTCAGTTTCGAACTTGACCTAGATATCATCAAGATGAACTTTCTGACCAATTTTCATGAAGATCTTGTGAAATATATGGCCTCTAGAGAGGTCACAAGGTTTTTCAATTTTTAGACCTACTGACCTAGTTTTTAAAGGCACGTGACCCAGTTTCGAACTTGACTTAGATATCATCAAGATGAACATTCTGACCAACTTTCATAAAGATCCCATGAAAAATGTGACCTCTAGAGTGGTCACAAGCAAAAGTTTACGGACGGACGCACGCACGCACGGACGACGGACACCGCACGATCACAAAAGCTCACCTTGTCACTTTGTGACAGGTGAGCTAGAAAAAAGTTTAATTTGTCTAAGGGTGAGTCTTCCAAAAACAAATGATGAAGACTGGAACTAGAATTGTGTCCATTGGACAGGGATACCCAAACATACTGCGCCATCCTCTAAATAGTAAAGTTTTTAGTGCAGACCATATTCACATGAATGGTCTTGAACTAAAAGTTTGAAGCAAACATTCAGATAAGGTAGTGCATCCTAGCAACATTGAATTCGTTCCTTCAAAAAGGAGTTGAACACACCATATTTCTTCACTATGGCCTATTCTGTGAAATTAAGAAGGGGCCATAATTCTACAAAACAAGAGGCCCATGATGGTCCTGAATCGCTCACCTGTCCCCATATGACCAAGTTTTGAAATGAGTATGACGTTGTTTTTTCTATTATTTGACATAGTTACCTAGTTTTTGAGCTCATGTGACCCAGTTTTGAACCTGACCTTGATATCATCAAGATGAACATTCAGACCAATTTTCATACAGATCCCATGAAAAATATGGCCTCTAGAGAGGTCACAACATTTTTTTATTATTTGACCTACTGACCTAGTTATTGATGGCATGTGACCCAGTTTCGAACTTGACCTAGATATCATCAAGGTGAACATTCTGACCAATATTCATCAAGATCCATTCAAAAGTATGGCCTCTAGACATAGGGATTTTTCTAGACCTCTAAAAAGGGCAGGGTGCTGCTAAAAAGGGGCAGGGTGCATTTTGCGCGTTGCGTACCTTTGTCTACGAAAATCATAAGGTAGATTTCCTTTGTTTTTGTTGTAATGTCTACATTGTAAGGTACTACAGAAAGATTTGCAATGAATCTGAATGTCTGGAAAAACATTAATACCTGTTTGTCTATATAACATGCTTATCATTTATAAATACAGCAGTTTGTTTTATGTTTGCATAAATTATTTTTGTCTTGATTAGAAATATACCATAAAGATACTATTGAATAATTCTGGTGCAAATCTGTCTTTATACATTCATACTCGTGTATAAATGCACAGTTTTTTTTTACCCCGAACACCCCCACTCAACCCCGAATCGTGGGTGCATATTATACAAAAGTGTAGACAATTTTCCAACTATAAATTTAACAAAATAACTTTGTTTACGATTTTCGCCATTTTGGTAAAGGGAAACTACTCTATGCACTGACTGTCTACGCTAAATTCTGAGACTGCCATTACGTTCTGTAAAAGATCGAGTGGTTTATTTTCTTTTAAACAAAATTAATATCATAGAAATTTAATAGTATATTGATGAAATAAATATAACAAAATCATATACATTCTGATAGGGAGTGATACTAATTAAAGATCGGCTGTTATCTTCAACCGAGATCAAACTGTGAACAACAAAATTGACATGAGGTGCCACGCTAATTGCTGATAATTACTGGCCATTTATCGGCATTTAATAAGCAGCAGACTTTGTTTTAAGATGTTTTTTCTCCTTTTTTAATCTGTTTTGCAGTTCGCTTTAATTGCTGACCTATCTAATTGTTGTTTGTTACGATTCGGTCGGTCGTCATCTGCATACGGATACTGCATACATGCCTTGGGCAAATACACAGCACCTGTATTTAGTCGGTGCGTGTCATGACTTCGTATCGATTGACAATTATCTGGGATGGTATTTTGACAGATGATTGATGGGCAGTTCATTTAGAAATACTTAAATAATGCTCAAAGGGGCGGTGCTAAAAGGGCAAAGGGGCGCTGAAGAAAGGCAAAAGGGCGGCGATTTCGGGCAGAAGGGCGGCGCTAAAAACGGGCAGGGTGCTGCGCCCTGCTATTCCGCTCTAGAAAAATCCCTTAGACAGGTCGCAAGGTTTTTCTATTTTGAGACCTACTGACCTAGTTTTTGACCGCACTTGACCCAGTTTCTAACTTGAACTAGATATCATCAAGATGAACATTCAGACCAACTTTCATAAAGATCCCATGAAAAATATGGCCTCTAGAGAGGTCACAAGGTTTTGCTATTATTTGACCTACTGACCTAGTTTTTGATGGCACTTGACCCATTTTCGAACTTGACCTAGATATCATCAAGATGAACATTCTGACCAATTTTTATGAAGATCCATTCACAAGTATGGCCTCTAGAGAGGTCACAAGGTTATTCTATTTTTAGACCTACTGACCTAGTTTTTGACCGCACGTGACCCAGTTTTCGACCTGACCTAGATATTATCAAGATAAACATTGAGATTAACTTTCATACAGATCCCATGAAAAATATGGCCTCTAGAGAGGTCACAAGGTTTTTCTATTATTTGACCTACTGACCTAGTTTCTGAAGGCACGTGACTCAGTTTCGAATTTGACCTAGATATCATCAAGATGAACACTCTGACCAATTTTCATGAAAATCTTGTGAAAAATATGGCCTCTAGAGAGGTCACAAGGTTTTTCTATTTTAAGACCTACTGACCTACTTTTTAACCGCACGTGACACCATTTCGAACTTGACCTAAATATCATCAAGATGAACATTCAGACCAACTTTCATACAGATCCCATGAAAAATATGGCCTCTAGAGGTCACAAGGTTTTTCTATTATTTGACCTACTGACCTAGTTTTTGAAGGCACGTGACCTAGTTTCGAACTTGACCTAGATATCATCAAGATGACCATTCTGACCAATTTTCATGAAGATCTTATTAAAAATATGGCCTCTAGAGAGGTCACAATGTTTTTCTATTTTTAGACCTACTGACCTAGTTTTTGATGGCACGTGACCCAGTTTCGAACTTGACCTAGATATCATCAAGATGAACATTCTGACCAATTTTCATGAAGATCTTGTAAAAAATATGGCCTCTAGAGAGGTCACAAGGTTTTTCTATTTTTAGACCTACTGACCTAGTTTTTGATGGCACGTGACCCAGTTTCGAACTTGACCTAGATATCATCAAGGTGAACATTCTGACCAATTTTCATAAAGACCCCATGAAAAATGTGACCTCAAGAGTGGTCACAAGCAAAAGTTTACGCACGCACGGACGACGGACGCTGCGTGATCACAAAAGCTCACCTTGTCACTTTGTGACAGGTGAGCTAAAAATAGCCACTGGCATGTGAATGTAATTTGAAGGAATATATTACAAGTGAATGTAATTTGAATGCATAAACATTCAGTAAAATGGAAATCTGCCATATTGTCTTTTGCTGCCATGGAAATCTAATGACTACTTAGCAAGGTTTATATTTCTAGCATTTCTGGACAATGTTCAAGAAATATTTTGTTTCTATTAGAAATGTTAGCAAAAAAAAATCTACACAGTCTTTCCTTCCTTACCTATTTCCACTGGAGTATGAGACAACAATATCATGATCTTCATCTATACCAACCACAGTCCCTGTCTGACCTAAACACTGAAATAGTCAACACGAATATGTTAAACAGCCACCTAATCAACAAAGAAAACTACAAAATTTTGACTTTTTCTGATATTTGGGATTTTATCAAGATGTTATCATCTTTTCTCTGTTGGGTTTAATGGGGTACCAACACAATGGCATGTCAGCTTTTGATGGTGGAGGAAGACACAAGGAGCCTGTCCATGCAGTCTGATCAAGATCTGCACTGTTCGCCATTAAGTCAGTATATTTTCGGTAAGCACCCCTTTTAACAGTTAATGGTACTGTCCAAATTGAAAGATGGTCAAGTTCATTATAGAAATTTAGCAGAGTAAGGGTTAAGGTACCCATCAGAGCATTATTTCAGGTATGGGCAAGATTGGGTAGAACCACCAACCTTCCGTAAGCTAGCTGGATGAACTCTACATCCCTCCTTACAAAGTTTGGAACCCAAATCAATGAGGGACAAGTGATTAAAAAGTGCAGAGAGAAATAATGTTTGAATCTTCAAGCAAAGTAAACTTACCTCAAACATTCCATCAGCCCAGCCGCCGTGTCCATGTTGGAGAGACTGAACAATTTCAAAATCTAAATCTACATTAACCTGGTCCCCAATGGCAAGACCACCCGGACCTGATCTAGATCCTGGACCTTGCTCACCTGTAAGTATTCAATAATATCGACAGATGTAACAGTTTAAACATTTCACAATACAATATTATATACAGCTTCTTTTTCTTTTTTAATGGCCAATCAAATTTAACATGGATAAGTTCAACACTACAGTGCAGTCTCTTTAGAACTAGTTTATACTAATTTATTTTAGGTCGATTGTGAAACAAGTTCTACAAAATCACTCTCAACACCTCATTCCTGATGGAATACATCGCCACGAGGGTATGAGAGAAGGGGCCAGTTTCCGTTTTAATGCCGAGTGCCAAGCAAGGGAGCTTCTGGTACCATTTTTCACGTCTTTGGTATGACACGGCCAAAGTTCAACCCACGACCTCCTGCACTTGAAGTGGACACTCTACCACTAGGCTAACAAGGCGGTTTTATGGAAAAATAAACATATGTTTTGTGTAAAAAGTGTGTTGCTTAGCAGAGATTAGTTTACTGAAAGTTGTATCAAACTTGAAAGTCTCCGCTTGTAAAGGGAACTTTACTTTTTGGAGATGTTACTCACTGATGTTCTACAGTACAATGTACTTATATGCAAGTTTTTCTGGTGATGCACTTACCAATACATCCATCTTAACCAACAAAACTTTAATCAAACCTCAAAGTAGAATTGTATTTACTGAGAGACCAATGTGCAAAGTACACCTTAAGTTGCAAATTATGTCATTTAAGGTAGATCTACATAGATTCATATCTAACAGGGGTCTCATTTCTTGCTATTTTTCAAAAAATGATTAATCCTACTGCATGTAGTTATAAAAATGTGCTGCTGATTTCTATGGAAATTCTCAAACATTCATCAATGTTCTTTCTTGCTAAAACCCAATCTGATAAAGTCTCCCATTTATGATGACATAGAATACAATCAAGCTTTTACTGCACAAAATGACTTGCCAAAAGACACACCCTATTATCAAATATGTCTAGCTACCTTAATGAAATATTTTCATACAATTAGAAGAACATGTAAGTTTGTTTTACTTTTAACTATTAAAATCTTAAATGAGGATTTTACACTTCATGATTTACACTGGTCAAACATACAAAATATTTCCTTTCCAGAGAACAAGAATTAAGAAAATCCAACCTAGACAAGGTAGATGGTCTCTATACACTGTCCCACCTTTGGCATCTGTGACAACCTTGAGGTCTGACTGAAAGAAGGGGAATGAAAACAAGATGTAAAATTAATTACTACAATCAGAATTTCTTCCCTAAGTGGATTGCCCTTGTCTGTAGGAGTTTTCAATCTTTACAACCTTGATTAAACATTTTGAGGCATTATTAAACTGTTTAAAGAGCATTTAAAAAGGAAGCTGATTAACAGTTGACATTTATTCTAACTCATTGATAATCTTGAACATGTGGAACTATTATCATGTATAGTCAAAGGAAACATGTGAAATATAGAAACAAAAACGGTTTATATAACAAGAGGGCCATGATGGCCCTATATATCGCTCACCAGAGTTGATCTGGCCTACTGACCTAGTTTTTGACCCCAAATGACCAAGAAATGAACTTGACCTAAAGATCATCAAGACAAACATTCTGACTAAATTTCATAAAGATTTGGTTACAACTGTGGCCTTCACAGCTTTTCCTTTGATTTGACCCGGTGACCTAGTTTTTGACCCCACATTACCCAGATTCGAACTTGACCTATATATTATCAAAACAAACACTCTGACTAATTCTCATGAGTTTCAAACTTAAATTGTGGTCTCTAGAGTGTTGAAAAGATTTTCCTTTGATATGGCCTAGTGACCTAGTTTTTGACCCCAGATTCAACCTTGACCTAGAAATGATTAAGACAAACATTCTGACCCAGTTTAATAAAGATTGAGTCACAAATATGGCCTCTAAAGCGTTCACAAGCTTTTACTTTGATCTGACCTACTTACCTAGTTTTTGACCCAACATGACCCAGATTCAAACTTGACCTAGAGATCATCAAGACTAACATTCTGATCAAGTTTCATAAAGATTGGGGCACAGATATGGTCTCTAGAGTGTTCACAAGCTATTCCTTTGATCTGATTTACTGACCTAGTTTTTGACCCCACATGACCCAGTTTCGAACTTGACCTAAAGATCATCAAGACTGACATTCTGACGCCGGACAATGACCTGTCACAATAGCTCACCTTGAGCACTTCGTGCTCTGGTGAGCAAAAACAAAGGAAAATATGGAAAAATATGAGTACATGACATTGTAGTAAACAACTTCACCTACATGGTTATTCTTTTTCAAATGGCAGTCAGCTTATATCTACACACCTGTAAGGTGTTAATGTGCATCTGAGCAAGAACAGAATATTCACTCAGGCAGAAAAAATTCTATGAATCAAGTAAGCCAATTGTTCTAATGCAAAATAATCTAATATAATGCTATATAGATTGGGAAAATAAGTTGCAGCATTCCACGTTATAGACAGAGTTCATGAAGTGAATTCTTTGTGAAAAAGAATCCGATAGGGAGGAAAAACAGAGCGTAGCGGAGTGACTGACCAAGGTTTCTTTTTCTCGAAGAATTCTCTTCATGGACTCTATCTGACATAGTGTGAAATCTGTGTCTGACCAATCCGAATTGCAGTCAGTCATGTCGACGCTCTTCAGCGTGTAGAGCTGTTCTTCGAAAATTATTGCTAAATTATTGCTACAGTCACATTGGTCTTCATGAATAAGAAGCCACATTTTTTTAAAAATAACTCGGTCTGATTGGTCAAAAATGTAGGTTGCACACTTTTGCTTGATAATTTTGCTAAACAGAAACTAGAATGTTTCTGTAGGACACAGGGTGCGCCCCCCCCACCACCCCAACTGGTACATTTGTCACAAATAAGGGGAAATCATTCAAATGTTTGCAGTCTTAAAAGGGTATAGCCTAAAAAAAAACTAAGAAATGGATTCATTATTCTATACCATATACTTTTTGAGCTATGAGCATCACAAACAAAAAATCCACTATTTTGGTTATTTCAAGGGCCATAACTCTGTAATAAATGCTAAAATTCTCAAGAAGAATGCCAAGTGTGCAAGGTCACATTATGATAAAGACTCAAGCAAGGTTTAATGAATTTACATTAAATACTTTTTGAGTGAAGCACATAATTAGGTGAAAATGTGCATTTTTTGACTATTTCAGGGGCTATAACTCTGGAAATAGGGGGTAGACCCAGATGAAAAATAGGAGGTGCGCAAGTTCATATCATGATAAAGATTCACACAAGGTTTCATCAATTTATATCTAATACTTCTTGAGCTAGGCGTGTCGCAAGGTGAAAATGTGCATTTCTGACTATTTCAGGGGCCATAACTCTAGAAATAGGGGGCAGACCCAGATGAAAAATAGGAGGTGCGCAAGTTCATATCATGATAAAGATTCACACAAGGTTTCATCAATTTATATCTAATACTTCTTGAGCTAGGCGTGTCGCAAGGTGAAAATGTGCATTTCTGACTATTTCATGGGCCATAACTCTAGAAATAGGGGGCAGACCCAGATGAAAGATAGGAGGTGCGCAAGTTCATATCATGATTAAGACTCATGCAAAGTTTCATGAATCTATATCAAATACTTTTTGAGCTAGGCGTGTCACAAGGTGAAAATTCGCATTTTTGACTATTTCAGGGGCAATATCTCTAAAAATAGGGGGCAGAGCCAGACGAAAAATAGGAGGTGCGCAAGTTCATACCATGATAAAGATTCATGCAAGGTTTCATCAATTTATATCAAACACTTTTTGAGCTAGGCGTGTCACAATGTGAAAATGTGCATTTCTGACTATTTCAGGGGCCATAACTCTAGAAATAGGGGGCGGACCCAGATGAAAGACTCATGCAAGGTTTCATTAATTTATATCAAATACTTTTTGAGCTAGGCATGTCACGAATTTCGGACAGACACACGGACGGACAAGAGCAAATCTATACGCCCCCACCACTCATGGGGGAGGCACAAAAATGTATAAATTTAAAAGCAGCTCTTCTAACTCACTGATTGTTACAATTATTTGTTTTTGCTTGCTCTACCTACCATTCCTTCGAAGCCAACCCTGTAGAGATTCTTTGCTACATTGTCCCATAGAACGTACGCTGCACTCCTTGGGCTCGCAGCACTCCAGTCCTACAAGGTAAAGATAGTTTATATGCAAACCTTTTCACAATAACAATCAAAATCTCATGTAGATCTAGGATTTTAATCACAATGACATTATCAAGCACATTAAAAAGGTCCTGCCACCAAATTAATGTCAGAAAATCATAATTTTAAAAATCTCAGTAGGTAAAGTATCCCAAATCATTCATACTGTCAAATTATTAGAAGTCTTAGTGTTCTAACTTTGACAGATTTTAAGGTTACTGGTATGTCAATCCAGAAGCATAACTGAAAGTTCCATTCATTTAATTTGATGAATACAAGAGCGCTGCCAAGCGGGGCAATATACGCCCGAAGGGTTACATCACAGGATGGGAGCAAAATTTAAAGAACTTGACTGTTGAAGCCCAAAGGACAGGAACAAATTCCCAAAAAAATTCCAAGTCCACAAAAAAATCCTTTGTATGTCAAAATACACCTAAAAATTGGAGGTACCATCCATGTTGTGTCACAGAAATGTGGTCTCAGTTTTTCCCTACGGCCAATAATAAAAAATTTCAAAATAAGCTACTTATAGTAACATAAAAGGGAAGTAATTCAAAAAAGATTATTGTTAGTGAACAAAAAAAGGTTCTACCAAATAAAAACAAGAGCACTGCAATGCAGAGCAATATACACAAAGCAAAATCATATATGACCTTTGACCCTTAAGTGTGACTTTGACCTTGAAGTGAGTCATCTGAAACATGCTCTCTGCATGTCGTTTTGGTGTAGTCATTTGTATCAAGTTTCTTTGAAATCCTTCACGGAGTTCAAGAGTTACAGAGCGGACACGAAACAAACTGATATGACCTTTGACCCCCGTGTGACCTTGACCTTGAAGGGAGACATCCAAAACATGCGCTCTGCACATCGTCTCGGTGTGGTGAACATTTGTGTCAAGTTCTTTTGAAATCCTTTAAGGGGTTCAAGAGTTACAGAGCGGACACGAAATTGCTAACGAACGGACAGTCAGACAGACAGACGGACACCGGGGTATAACATAATACGTCCCTTTGGGCGTATAAAGCGAGACATCCAAAACATGCGCTCAAAACAAATTGCCTTGTACTCTCAATGGTATTGATTACAAAATATGTAGATCTATTGTTTTTTGGCTGCAATATGTAAAGGAAAAAGTTTTTGGTGGCGGATGGAGAATGGGACTCAATTTTTTTGTCCAAACACAAACATCAATTACACTTTACAGCCCTTTCTACACAGTAACTTTATATTTTAGCCAAATTTGATATATCTGATGCTTTTCTAGATGGAAATAAATGAGCCGCACCATGAGAAAACCAACAAAGTGGGTTTGCGACCAGTATGGATCCAGACCAGCCTGCGCATCCGCGCAGTCTGGTCAGGATCCATGCTGTTCGCTTTTAAAGCCTATTGGAATTGGAGAAACTGTTAGCGAACAGCATGGATCCTGGTCAGACTGTGTGGATGCGCAGGCTGGTCTGGATCCATGCTGGCCGCAAACCCACTATGTTGGTTTTCCCATGGCACGGCTCAAATGTCTACTGATAAAATATTTTAGTGAAAGTTGAGCATAAGCATAGTACATCTTTAAATAGACGAGAAAATGTCACAAATAATGGGAATAGAATGACAAGTTTACCTGTATTTCTGTAACTTTGCCCCTCCTCCCATTGCCACCATCTTGGTCCTCCCACTGCCAGTCAACACCTCGTATAACTCTTGCACCAGGAAATATGCCACGCACTGTGATCTTTTTACTTTTACGCCGAGTTTCCACACATATTCTATTGAACAGAAAATCATATATTTTGATGTAAGTTTGAATGAACCTTTTATATCTTCAACAAGAGGACCATGATGGTCCTGAATCGCTCACCTCTTCCCACATGACCCAGTTTTGAGTATGACGTCGTTTTTTCTATTATTTGACCTACTGACCTAGTTTTTGAGCTCATGTGACCCAGTTTTAAACCTGACCTAGATATTATCAAGATAAAAATTCTGACCAATTTTCATGAAAATCCATTGAAAAATATGGTCTCTAGAGAGGTCAAAAGGTTTTTCTATTATTAGATCTATTGACCTAGTTTTCGAAGGTACGTGACCCTATTTTGAACTTTATCTAGATATCATCAAGGTGAACATTCTCACTAATTTTCATGAAGATCTCATGAAAAATATAGCCTCTAGAGAGGTCACAAGGTTTTTCTATTTTTATACCTGCTGGCCTAGTTTTTGACCGCACGTGACCCAGTTTCGAAACTGACCTAGATATCATCAAGGTGAACATTCAGATCAATTTTCACGAAGATCCATTGAAAAATATGGCCTCTAGAGAGGTCAAAAGATTTTAATAATTTTAGACCTACTGACCTAGTTTTTGACCGCAGTTGACCCAGTTTCGAACTTGACCTAGATATCATCAAGACGAACATTCAGACCAACTTTCATGCAGATCCCATGAAAAGTATGGCCTCAAGAGAGGTCACAAGGTTTTTTTATTATTTGACCTACTGACCTAGTTTTTTTACGGCACGTGACCCAGTTTCGAGCTTGACCTAGATATTATCAAGGTGAACATTCTGACCAATTTTTATGGAGATCCATTCACAAGTATGGCCTCTAGAGAGGTCACAAGGTTTTTCTATTTTTAGACCTACTGACCTAGTTTTTGATGGCACATGACCCTGTTTCAAATTTCACCTAGATATCATCAAGATGAACATTCAGACCAATTTTCATACAGATCCCATGAAAAATATGGCCTTTAGAGAGGTCACAAGATTTTTCTATTATTTGACCTACTGACCTAGTTTTCGAAGGCACGTGACCCACTTTCGAACTTGACCTAGATATCATCAAGATGAACATTCAGACCAACTTTCATACAGATCCCATGAAAAATATGGCCTCTAGAGAGGTCACAAGGTTTTTCTATTATTTGACCTTCTGACCTAGTTTTTGAAGGCATGTGACCCATTTTCGAAACTGACCTAGATATCATCAAGGTGAACATTCTGACCAATTTTCATGAAGATCTCATGAAATATATGGCCTCTAGAGAGGTCACAAGGTTTTTCTATTTTAAGACCTACTGACCTAGTTTTTGACCGCATGTGACCCAGTTTCGAACTTGACCTAGATATCATCAAGATGAAAGTTCAGACCAACTTTCATACAGATCCCATGAAAAATATGGCCTTTAGAGAGGTCACAAAGTTTTTCTATTTTTAGACCTACTGACCTAGTTTTTGATGGCATGTGACCCACTTTCGAACTTGACCTAGATATCATCAAGGTGAACGTTCTGACCAATTTTCATGAAGATCTTATGAAATATATGGCCTCAAGAGCGGTCACAAGGTTTTTCTATTTTTAGACCTACTGACCTAGTTTTTGATGGCACGTGACCCAGTTTCGAATTTGACCTAGATATCATCAAGGTGAACATTCTGACAATTTTCATGAAGATCTTGTGAAATATATGGCCTCTAGAGAGGTCACAAGGTTTTTCTATTTTTAGACCTACTGACCTAGTTTTTGACGGCATGTAACCCAGTTTCGAACTTGACCTAGATATCATCAAGGTGAACATTCTGACCAATTTTCATGAAGATCTTGTGAAATATATGGCCTCTAGAGAGGTCACAAGGTTTTTCTATTTTTAGACCTACTGACCTAGTTTTTTAGGGCACGTGACCCAGTTTCGAATTTGACCTAGATATCATCAAGGTGAACATTCTGACCAATTTTCATGAAGATCTTGTGAAATATATGGCCTCTAGAGAGGTCACAAGGTTTTTCTATTTTTAGACCTCCTGACCTAGTTTTTGAGGGCACGTAACCCAGTTTCAAACTTGACCTAGATATCATCAAGGTGAACATTCTGACCAATTTTCATGAAGATCTTGTGAAATATATGGCCTCTAGAGAGGTCACAAGGTTTTTCTATTTTTAGACCTCCTGTCCTAGTTTTTTAAGGCACGTGACCCAGTTTCGAACTTGACCTAGATATCATCAAGATGAACATTCTGACCAACTTTCATAAAGATCCCATGAAAAATGTGACCTCTAGAGTGGTCACAAGCAAAAGTTTACGGACGGATGCACGGACGGACGATGGACACCGCGCGATCACAAAAGCTCACCTTGTCACTTTGTGACAGGTGAGCTAAAAACACCATGTTTGATATTGAAGGAAAAGAACAAACATAATTATTCATATTTCAAGTTCAATTTGTAAATGTAAGGAATAAACAGCAGCAGACTTACAAATTGAACTTTTATATATTTTATACCTGCACAAGGATTTTACTGACTTTTTTTAAATATATATATATATGTTATAGTCCCTACTAAATAAATAATGAACCATGGCTTTACTCACTCGTGCCTTATACAGTAAACAGAAAGTATGCAGTTGCTTTCAAAACATTTTGCTCAACTTCAGCACTTGGTTTTCAATGGATAATTTTGTTTTGGATTTGGCAATGGTTTTCAGTAGTACTAAACTTATGTAATGACAGAAAGTTCACATTTATAACCAGTGTTCCAGGATTCTGTTCTCCTCAAGTAACTGGCAACTTCTCCACATGAATCAGAGGTGGAGGATAAATGATATATATCAGAATCAGATACAATGTCTTTTTTTCAAATCATCACAGAGAAGATAGGCCTTGCCTATGAAATGAACTCAAAACTTCCTTAAATTTGTTCTCTCCCTATTGACCTATGCAGATGGACCCTAGCATCTTAAAGAAGTACAGGAGCACCTTTCTTCCAACACAAAAACAGTAATTCTGATATGACAAATGATGATAATCTAAGACCTTGACCTGGGATAAAACTAAATGAGCCGCGCCATGAGAAAACCAACACAGTGCATTTGTGACCAGACTGTTCGCTAACGGTTTCTCTAACTGCAACAGGCTTTGAAAGCGAACAGCATAGATCCTGACCAGACTGCGCGGATGCGCAGGCTGGTCTGGATCCACACTGGTCACAAATGCACTATGTTGGTTTTCTCATGGCGTGGCACAAATACCTTTCATTTCCAGGGGTTATAATCCTGTAAAAGCGATGTCGGAGATTGTGCTTGTCTGCATGGTAGCAGACAGAACACAGATCATAGTTGGTGCATTCAGCACACTTCCAGCGTATTCCAAAGATTGGCTGCTGTCTGCATGTATCGCACATTGTTCCATCATGTTTAATGCCTGTAAAACAATACAAAGAAATGTTGGGAATCAGTGAAGTTTCCATGTTGATTAACTGTTAATGATAAAGCAGTACAAAAGTACTCTCATCATCAATAAATTATAAATAATATTTAACATGTTGTCAAAACTGCCAACTTTCTGGACTTTGTACAATTCAATACCTGTAAAACTACCGTGTTTTGAAAGGTTTTAACATACGGCGTAAAAAAATGTTTGTTTCCGCACTTTCCGGTACTCCGACCTACCCTAAATTTTTGGCCCAACCCAATATGTTTTTATGGCCTTGGAGAATATTTTTTTCAACTTTTTAACAAAAAGTTGCAAAACTGCACTTTATATGTTTTAAACATGATCAGTGATGTTAGAAATCAACTTACTGATGTTCTAAAGGCATAACCCCCTTATATGTATTCATTTTTTGACACAAAAATAATTTCCGAAAAGTCTCACTTAAAAAAATTCCGACCTACCTACCCTAATTTTTTTAGCATCTTACCGGAAACAAAGAATTTTTTTTAGGTCTAACGGGATGGTAACACCAATGACCACTTACCGTTATTTTTAAAATTTCCATTTTATCATAAAATTATTCTATATGCACATCAATAAGAGGGACAGATGGAAGAATGCAGCCCATTTCTCTGTTCCCCATTTTTTCTTCGAAAACGACGAGGGACAAAAAAGGTGGCAGGTCTGGATAACATTATATTCTGCAAATTTTGTGGCATTCAACATGTTGCAGACTTCCCTTGGATTAAGACATTCTCTCAAGCTTAACACTATCTGTTGTAAAAAGGCAAAAATATATTTTGTTTAAAATTAGCACTTAATATTGATTAACCTTGAAATCTTCATTAAATCCATCAGTGATCATGTCATGAATCATTTGTTTATGATGTGGATGTCAAAATTTACCAGTGCCTCACAGTTTTTAACTATATAACAAAAGTACTCTTATTAACACAACACCAAATTTTACATAGATGATCGTAACCAAGGCCTGTGTTTCATGGTCAAGGCTATCTGCACAACGGTCATGCCGACAATATTCTTTATCTGCACGACCCTTGTGCTGATTATTTTCGTTATTTGCACATCGGTCGTGCCGATTATATTTGTTCTTCGCTACACAATCCTGTCTGGAATGTCATGCCCATTATTTCTGTTATCCCTGTTGACAGAAAAACGACATTAAGGTATAACAATTAAATAATTAAGGCATACAAGTATAAGTTTTCTTTGTATTATTTTGATTTATTTGTTCTACAGTTGATCAGTTCATTAATAAACTAACTGAATAATTAAGGTAATAAAAAAAACCTGAATAAAATGATGTAATTTGTTGCAGTGTTGATATAATATATTACATGTAATTTAGTACCTTAAATGATGAACATGCTGCTAATAGTCTTTTAACTACGATATACCTTACGCCATTAAAAGAAACGCAACCGAAACACCTGTCGTGTGGGCTAGGATGTATACTTATCAGCATGACCGTCGTGCAAACAATAAAGATAACTGCCACAACCATTGTGCCGACAGACACTTCTGTGTTTCATATTATGTATATAATCGTAAGTTTTTCAACACAATAAGTAAAGGCTATGTGATCGCACTCTGTTTAGGGCTGTGCATTGTCTTAATGTTAAGTTTTCATCCATTGTTTGTTTTTAGCTAAATTGCTAACCTTATTCAGAAAAGGGTTTCATACGCCTGTTAATCTTTACAGTTTATTTTACAATCAATTAATTGGCATAGAATGGTGTTCCTCAGGTATCTCTAACTTTCAAGAGAAAATGTAAACTTTTTACCGTGTGAACGCTGGTACAACAAAAAGGTACCCAACAAAAATCACCAGCACAATAGTCTTTTAACTACGATATACCTTACGCCATTAAAAGAAACGCAACCGAAACACCTGTCGTGTGGGCTAGGATGTATACTTATCAGCATGACCGTCGTGCAAACAATAAAGATAACTGCCACAACCATTGTGCCGACAGACACTTCTGTGTTTCATATTATGTATATAATCGTAAGTTTTTCAACACAATAAGTAAAGGCTATGTGATCGCACTCTGTTTAGGGCTGTGCATTGTCTTAATGTTAAGTTTTCATCCATTGTTTGTTTGTTTTTAGCTAAATTGCTAACCTTATTCAGAAAAGGGTTTCATACGCCTGTTAATCTTTACAGTTTATTTTACAATCAATTAATTGGCATAGAATGGTGTTCCTCAGGTATCTCTAACTTTCAAGAGAAAATGTAAACTTTTTACCGTGTGAACGCTGGTACAACAAAAAGGTACCCAACAAAAATCACCAGCACAAAGCGACTGTAAATAAAATTTACCTTTTTACTTTTACCCTTATATAGCCCTTTACTCCATAGATACGCTTTTTACCACCTCTATCCATTCCCTGATAGATACCCTTTTTACCACCTCTATCCATTCCCTGATAGATACTCTTTTTACCACCTCTATCCATTCCCTGATAGATACCCTTTTTACCACCTCTATCCATTCCCTGATAGATACCCTTTTTACCACCTCTATCCATTCCCTGATAGATACCCTTTTTACCACCTCTATCCATTCCCTGATAGATACCCTTTTTACCACCTCTATCCATTCCCTAATAGATACCCTTTTTACCACCTCTATCCATTCCCTGATAGATACCCTTTTTACCACCTCTATCCATTCCCTGATAGATACTCTTTTTACCACCTCTATCCATTCCCTGATAGATACTCTTTTTGACGCCTTCAAGTTTAAAAGCATATTATGAATAAAGTACAACATCAAGGAATCCCATAAAAGCATTTTTATAAAGTTTAAACCATGTACAAATGATATCTGTCAAAAAATATATGGTTTATATTTGATTTTTAATGGTAATTTAAACCTGAAATGAGTTAGTGTATTTATGGAAAATTACTCTGAGGAAAGTTTCATCTTGAGCTAAAATTAGCCTGATCAAGGCTAATTATACCCCCAAGTTTATCTTTACAAATTATGAATTTGTGTAGTACTTATTTGTACAAATTGTGAATTTGTGCAAGCTAAAAATAGTACTGTAGATTTTTTTTAGGTTTCTGCATTTCCCAGGTGATTTAGAAAGCGGAACTTTTTTTTTCAATGGATTTATATAAACAAGAGGACCATGATGGTCCTGAATCGCTCACCTATCCCCACATGACCCAGTGTTGAACCGAGTATGACGTCGTTATTTCTATTATTTGACAAAGTGACCTAGTTTTTGAGCATATGTGACCTAGATATCATCAAGATAAAAAATTCTGACCAATTTTCATGAAGATCCATTGAAAAAATAAATTGACCTCTAGAGAGGTCACAAGGTTTTTCTATTATTTGACCTAATGACCTAGTTTTTCAAGGCACGTGACCCACTTTTAAACTTGACCTAGATATCATCAATGTGAACATTCTCACTAATTTTCATGAAGATCTCGTGAAAAATATGGCCTCTAGAGAGGTCACAAGGTTTTTCTATTTTTCGACCTACTGACCTAGTTTTTGACCACACATGTCCCAGTTATGAACTTGACCTAGATATCATCAAGCTGAACATTCGCACCAACTTTCATGAAGATCCAGTGAGAAATATGGCCTCTAGAGACATCACAAGAATTTTCTATTTTCAGACCTACTGACCTAGTTTTTGGCCGCACGTGACCCAGTTTTGAATTTGACCTAGATATCATCAAGATGAACATTCTGACCAATCTTCATCAAGATCTCTTGAAAAATATGGCCTCTAGAGAGGTCACAAGGTTTTTCTATTTTTAGATCTACTGACCTTGTTATTGACCGCACGTGACCAAGTTTCGACCCTGACCTAGGTATCATCAAGGTGAACATTCTGACCAATTTTCATAAAGATCATATGAAAAATATGGCCTCTAGAGAGGTCACAAAGTTTTTCTATTTTCAGACCTACTGACCTAGTTTTTGACCGCACGTGACCCAGTTTCAAACTAGACCTAGATATCATCAAGGTGAACATTCTGACCAATTTTAATGAAGATCCATTGAGAAATATGGCCTCTAGAGAGGTCACAAGGTTTTTCTATTTTTAGACCTACTGACCTAGTTTTTGACCCCACGTGACCCAGTTTCGAAATTGACCTAGATATCATCAAGGTGAACATTCTGACCAATTTTCATGAAGATCTCATGAAAAATATGGCCTCTAGAGAGGTCACAATGTTTTTCTATTTTTAGATCTACTGACCTAGTTTTTGACCCACGTGACCCAGTTTCAAACTTGACCTAGATATCATCAAGGTGAACATTCTGACCAATTTTCATGAAGATCCATTGAGAAATATGGCCTCTAGAGAGGTCACAAGGTTTTTCTATTTTTAGACCTACTGACCTAGTTTTTGACCCCACGTGACCAAGTTTCGAACTTGACCTAGATATCATCAAGTTGAACATTCTGACCAATTTTCATCAAGATCTTATGAAAAATATGGCCCCTAGAGAGGTCACAAGGTTTTTCTATTTTTAGATCTACTGACCTAGTTTTTGACCCCACGTGATCCAGTTTCGAACTTGACCTAGATATCATCAAGGTGAACGTTCTGACCAATTTTCATGAAGATCCATTAAGAAATATGGCCTCTAGAGAGGTCACAAGGTTTTTCTATTTTTAGACCTACTGACCTAGTTTTTGACCCCACGTGATCCAGTTTCGAACTTGACCTAGATATCATCAAGGTGAACATTCTGACAAATTTTCATGAAGATCTCTTGAAAAATATGGCCTCTAGAGAGGTCACAAGGTTTTTCTATTTTTAGATCTACTGACCTAGTTTTTGATCGCACGTGACCGAGTTTCGAACTTGACCTAGATATCATCAAGATGAACATTCTGACCAACTTTCATAAAGATCCCGTGAAAAATGTGACCTCTAGAGTGGTCACAAGCAAAAGTTTACGCACGCACGCACGCACGCACGCACGCACTGACGACGGACGCCACGCGATCACAAAAGCTCACCTTGTCACTTTGTGACAGGTGAGCTAAAAATATACACTTTATGATGGATTAAAAAAGTAACTGCTGCAAATACATATAGGTCTGATTTACCCTGAAGACAAATTAACAGCTAATTACCTGCTGCACTAAGGAATTTTATGAAATATGTCTGTATATTACCTATCAGTGTGGGGTATGGTTGATTGGGGTGATCTTTGGATAATTGGCGTGTGCTATGGATAACTGTAGGCAACTTTGATGTTAATCCAATTAAGAAATTTTACTGATAAGTGTTTTTATAAGCTGATAAAATTGCTTTTGATCAATTATTCTTATAGAAACATTATGTAACTAATATACCAGGGAAAAAATGCAGAAATAAATAAGTACCATCAATAGAAAAGTAGCTAAAATTGTTATAGAAAAGTAAACTAACAGGTTTAAAGCTTTGTATGTCAAGAAATATTTATCACACTTTTATGTAAAATGTACCATTAGAAAGAAAATTTAATTGTGAAAAAAATTTATGTTGGTTACTAAGTGTTTAAAACAATATTAAATATAGTAATATTGAATTGAATAACACAGGTATAAATTCTGCATTTTTTCCCCAATATCCTGTATGGAGATAGTGTACTGATTATCAGTAAAGCTGTATGGATATGATAAGCCTAATTAGGCTAAATGTATATGGAGTAAAGGGATAGAAGAAAGGCAGTGGCTACGTAGCCGGTTCCGGCTACCTAGACTAAAGGTCTAGGTAGCTGGCTCTATCTGTATATAAATATCGTACATGAACAGTGTAAGTCAAGGTAGGGTAGCAGGCTTTGATAAACTGTATTACAAAGGATTATATTAGTTAAATTAATAACATTTCTTGTGATTCATTATTTACTATTTGTGATTTACCTGTTTATTTCGCCGTATTTACGCACTCATATCATATCGACCGATATTTTATCATGTTATCAACAAATAATCATCGGCGTTGTTATAAATTGAAATTAATATAAAGTTTTTAATGATTTTTTGTAGTTTGTTAAATATTCAAAAACATATTTGATAGAAGATGCCAGTTGTACGTTGGCGATCCTTTAGAATTATGTCTTTTGATATGTAATTATCTTTCACATTTAGTATACGCTGCCTTAGAATAAAGGGGTCATTTGTTCAAACAAACATTTAGAACCAGTCAAGATCAATCAGTTATTGATTAATATAAACAAATTGTTGGAGAAATTATGTAGTAAGTACTATTATCATTTAAAAAGGCAAAAGAAAGGATCAAACGCCGGTATGATCAGTACGTAGAGCCGCATAATGTATTAATGTACGTTGATGCTCATTTTTTGCCCTTTTGTTTTTTTAACTGTTTGTTTTGTTTTAAGAATAAATCACGGTATCTCAAATATGTATCGAGAACTTTTTAACATAACAAAATCGACTGATATGGTATAAGTGCGTAAATACGGCGAAATTTACAGGTTATACACAGTGTACGAAATTCAGATTTGAATCCAATAGCCCGTTCGGGCTACCAGATTAAAAATTTTCCAAGCCCGACACCAATTTCACTAGCCCGAACTTTAACACCTTAAAATACATAATTTTTGCACCATATAACATTTTGTTTCACAGACATCTCTATGCATGTTTGAAGTAATAAAAAAGACATACAGTACATGTTTGCCATGTTTTTAAAAAATTTAACTCGAAATACTCCAGTCCAGATCAGCATCGTCAGAGTCCAAAAGCATCGGACATGACACTCCTTGCCAAAACGAAATCTAAACTGTTATGCCCGATTTTTTAGGATACGCACTCGCCAATTACTACAACTCAGACTGTTGACAATTTGTAAGATGTGATATCGAGTGCTGAATACACATTACACACACGCTGATAGCATAATTTAAGCTCCACCTACTGCAGGTACTTGTGAGATTTTCGCGAGAAGTGTGAAAGCTAATCAAATTATCCGTTACGCTAGAGGTGATTGTATTCAGCCAATTAGAGCTGTGGTTACGTCTTTGACACTGTTTGATTGTCAACACTTAAGAGTGCAAAAACCAATAATTCCATAAGCGTTTCTCAGTCTGGAAAATCACGATGCAGTACTCGTTTAATTAGCATGTTTTTTTTTAAACAAATGAGGAAAATTCGGTAGCCCAGTCGGGCTTGTACCTGTGGAAAATCGGTAGCCCGAGCTGAAATTTGGTAGCCACGGGCTGTCGGACTACCGTGAATTTCGAACACTGTATACACAAATAATAAATCACAAGAAATGTACTTTATTTAAGTAATATAGCCCTGTTGCCGGTAATATGGCGCACCTAAGAATTAACTCTATTACACAAAATACGCAAACAGTAATTAGAATACATCTCTTACAACAAAGAAAATCCTTTACTTCATATGTCTGCACATTTGCAAAGAAAAATACATTCAAACTTACTTGTAAAAACGACTGGGAACACATCACCCTCTGATCTGCATCTATGTTTACTTTGCCGGTAATATGGAACATATGACATCACTGTGTTAAGTAACAAGCTGATTCTGCTATTGACGCGTCTACCGGTATTTTAAGTTTCCACATGCAATATAGGGACCCCGTTATGCAGCGATGAGTCAATTGAATTAACATTTATACATAATATATATATATTGTGTATATGTAAAAATTAGATCTAACTTTTGGAATAGAAAACAGTCAAAATTATAATTACTGCCCCACTATATGTCTAGGCCTATTGCTTTTATACGCTGTTCAAAAACAACCGATGCGAGTATCGATAGAAGTTTAACATATATGACGTAAAAACATTTCGTCATTTGTTGTGTACATGCATAAACATGGCCGATATTGGAGAAAGGTTCTGGATTTCTGCAGTTTAATAAACTTTAAATGACCAATAGTGCAACAAATACTTACCAAGGAATATTTTTTATAGTTAATATCTTTTCCAAAATTGTTATACACGTTGTGCAAGAGGTTAGTTGATTTTTTTTATGTCACAGGGCTCGCGCTGGCATTCGCCAATTGAGCCATTGGCTCAAGAAAACGAAAATTGGCTCAAGAAAATTCCAATTGGCGAAAATCGTCAAAAAGTATGACTTTTGACTTTTGGGGAAAACCTACGTACTAAAAATAGACCAAATTGGTAGTTTTGGACCTCGCTTTGAAATATCGCGTGACTGATTTTCCAATACATTGCCGAAGGCGCTCCAGCGAGAGATAATTGTTGGGCACAGTCTACTTGATTGTGTATTTTTAGAAGCGGGTCATGGTCGCAGTTTGTCAGCTGTGTGGCAATTAAAAGGATGACACCTTCGTCAATTGACTATGATTGCGGATAATCGTTAAACAAACAGCAGTCGAATGTAATGAAGATCACAGGCGGCGCCTTTCAAGTGATTATCGAGTAGTTTAATTTGTACAGGGTCGGTAAACAAAATCAAAGGAACCGTTGGTGTTGTCTCTAAATAATTTCGGTAATTGACTTTATTTGTCATAATGATAATCGGTAATTTATTGGTGAGCATTGTCGAGTAAATTATTGAAGTTATATATACTGATGTTCCTTACTTATTTCATTTCTGCTTGAAATTGAAAAAACATGGCATCAAACGTAAAATTGACTCTGGCATTTATTCCCCCTGCTAAAAATCAAAAACAGAAAGATCTTTTTTGGATAGTTGGAATCTGGCAATGCTTGGTTAACGTTTGATTCTGAAACTAAATGCATGTACTGCAACCTTTGTAAGAAGCACAGTAAATCAAATACATTCACTTCTGGGTGCCCAGTCATGAAGAAAGATGCTGTTACCAGTCATGCTACAAGCACAGGAGCCTGAAATTCTATCTTTAATGCTCCAAAATGGCTAAATATAAAAAAGACCCCTCCTATATCTTTATATATATAGGAGGGGTCATTTTTATATTTACCCATTTTGGAGCATTATAGATAGAATTTCAGGCTCCTGTGCTACAAGCAAAGGTATTGTTAATAGTTTATTAAGAGTTTTGTACATGTAATTACAATTGCTCAAGTTGAAAGTCTCTTGTTTAAAAGACCAAATTTAAAGTTATGTTGTTTTTTTAACAAAGTAGATGTCTTAGCCATAACTACACGTATGTATGTTGCACTTCAGTCAAAATAGCTATCATAGCACCATTCACACTTGAAATTCACAAAAGTTTTCATCCCGCAAACAGCCCCTCGCCCCGCCCCACAACCGCGACATACAATTGGCTCAAAGAAAATCTGACCCAGAGCAGGCCCTGTATGACTTCTTGCCTGTGCAGTTAGACTTGTTTACATAGCTGAACTAGTTTTTGTTCAGCAGGTGCAATGAAAACGACAACGTCCCGCATAGTTTACACGTATTTTTAACGGCGACGTCATTTGCGCCATATTACCGGCTGCGCCATATCACTGGCTTTCACGATAATTATCATTATAATACAGCTTTTTAAAGCTGGCTACCTTGACTAACATGTTAATATGTGATATGTATATCATGCCGGGTACCTAGCCAATGCCTAGAAGAAAATCTTGGTTGTGACTAGAATAATTTGCAAGAGAGATGTTCTGATCATTACCTGTTGGGGCACTGTCTAAAATTCTTAAGTCATAGGCACCAGCACATCTGTAATTAGCAGCTGTTCCGTTATCCCAGACAACTACTACTTCTTCCGGGCTTTCAAAGTTTCTGACAGTCCCAATGTGACCCTCTCCTCCGTCTTGTTTTCCCCATTTCCAATCGGGACCTCGAATAACCCTCGCTCCGACCCCTTCCATCATGTTCACCCGAACCACTCGGTTCGAACCTGCCGCAGCAGGTTCCATTACGTTTAAATCCAGCTTGAGAGGTTGTTCTTTGCTTCCAGGAAGAGATAAACTACAAAAATGTGGAAATTGACATTTTTCTGACAGGATGGTTATTGTTATCTCGCAGAATGTCGTGTAACACGAGATGTCTGTGTTTGATTTCTCTCATAAAATATCTAGATTGTTCCAGTGAATAACCGAAATAACAAGTGCCATCTTCCGGTGGAAAATTTTGTTAGCGGTATTTGGGAATACCGAAAACTACTCCATTACCGAAAACTACCGAAAACCAGTTTTGATTACCGAAAACTACTTATATTTCTAAAAGTATTATTATTATGATATTAAATTTAATACATACTATTAATATATAATAATATATATTAACAGACGAAATTTTGAATTAATTCGTCCATGTTTAAGTGTTTTATCCGACATTATTGATTACGCTTTGAAAATGAAACATTGAGTTACTTCCCTTTCATATATATACTGTACAAAATCAGTTACACTGATTTGTTTTAGAGTTTCCGTAATATGAATATAAAATTATTAAGTTGATTTTTGAGAAAAATTAATTGTTGTCTTAATAGAAAGTTTGCACTTATAGTCGAAAGAAAATATCAACGAGCCATTAAAACGGTGAGTTTATTTGTAGAGTGTTTGAAGAAAGAAGTTCAAAGGTAAGCATAAATGTTTTTCATACCTGATTGAAAATTATTTTTTTTGATATATTAACTAATTATTTAATGAGTAAATTTTAAATTTAGAGTCTTTTCAGGTTTGCACGTGCATCTTTAATCCATCTGTATGGTGCTAAATACATTCCCGCTCAAGTTCTTTAAGGTGATAACAATGTGTCTGTAATCTGAGCTTTCAAACGACACATTAAAGGTAATTATTAAAAACAATATATCTTGAAATTGATTCTTATTGAACCCGCTTCTCTTTAATCTACTTAACATCAGAAGAAACTACATAAAAAAAGTTTTGTCACTCATTTTAATTCTTCATAGCTTGTTGTCTTCTTTGTTTTTAACGTATATTTAAGCTTACGAAAAAGTAGCCTCAGTACCATTGTCTTTGGTTTCATTATGGAATATCCATGCTCTGTCTGTGCTCTTGAGTGCCATGAAGGCATACATTGTTCCAATTGTCAGAATTGGGTACATAGTGATTGTGCAAATTTAAGTTCTAAGGACTTGAAAACTTGGTCTGCTGCTCACTTAAACTTTCTGTGCAAATGTTGTGTTTTCTCTGGATTTAACTACGATGCAAGTGCAGCTTTGTCAAGGTAAATATAACTTCTTTTATATTCAGCCGTTATGATTTTAGAATCAACTGTGGATAAACGTATTGATTTTTGGATAATAATGAAGTATTTTCAAAATTAGTATGCATTAAAACAGATACGTATTTCACTGACCAATTATAAAAACTTTGAACAATGTTCAAGAAATCGTTTTGACTGATGTCTTTTTTTAAAATAAAAATGTCTTTTCCAATAACCAGCAGGATAGTTATAAACATTTATCAAGCAATAATTACTTGAATATGCAGGAAATTTGCAACGCTCATAACACGTGCAAAAAGTCTTTTTTCCGTCCAGTACGGACATAATATATGCCGTGACCCGTCAAACATGTTATTTGTTATTTAAATCTAATTAATTGATGTACTTTATCTGAAAATGGAGATCATGTTATTCATGTTAATGTTCATATAAAGTCTTTTGAGTACGATTTCGTTTATATAGCTTACCGTCACAGACTGTTATATGGTACTGACCTGTTATATGCTTCAAATTTCACGCGTGTCAGCAGAAATTTCTTCAGTTTGTAGCAAATATAAAACATTTTAGGCTTTACGTTTCCTAAAAGCATCAAGTATGCGAGGATAAAATTTAAAAGATAAATGCAAATATGAAAATATTTTTACCTTGAATATCTAAGCTTTCAGAAAATATGTTTTTTTTGTATGTTTGTATGATGAATGGTCTGTGAGTTTTAATTGTTACAAATTCAGTCACATGAGATATTTCTGGATTCAATGAAGTTGCTTATCTCATGTTTTTTAAGTCTCTGGTAATTCTCAATGACAAAATCTAATTACTTCCACAAGCACGTGCAGAGAAGTCAAGTCACATGATTGGTCATATATATTTTCCGTCACGTACGGACTGGTAATATATGCACATATGTGCCGTACGAAAAGGTATAATTGTATAATAATATAATACACTGCAATATAGTATTTGGCTATAAACTTATAGCCTTAAAAGTTTACAAATTCTTTTCATGTCTGCTTCCCGTCCGTCATTTAGCAAATGTCCCCATACCGCATTGCACGTCCGTAAAGATGATAAAAATAATGAAATATAAGAAGGAAAGAAATTCAAAGGTTTATACGTTGTTAAAGTTCCTTGTGATTTTAGATCATTTTAAAGAAGACGTTATCACCGGCATGAATTCTGTTTTCTTGGTTACTAGTGAAACATTGTGAATGTCGTTTTTCATCATTTTTTTTTCTAAAAAGTTTCACTGGTAAAAATTACAAAGTGCTATTACACCTTAACGTCGTTGCCTTCAGGCCTATTTTCTTTTTTGCATTTCAGTTATATGTATCATTTTATTTTAAAACATAGTTACCATATTTCGGTCGGTGGCATTATAAAAAGATCCTTAAATTATAGTTATTTTTATTTTAAAAAAATAAGACGATTTATGTGTATTGTATGAATAGACGGTCCAACAATGTGATCTATTAAATAAATATGCTATTATGTTTCAGATATTGGAGTCATTCCGTTGTAACTATTAAACATTGTGTATTTGAACAATTATATATTCGATACTCACTCTGAAAGATTTGAAAAAAAACTGAATTGACAAGTATGTGCAATGGTTTAGCTTCAGTCGGTCTTTAAGGTGGCCACAGTCAGCATCAAATGCACCATCCCTGACAAATAAAGTTTATCCCCCTTATAAACTGAAGCCCATTGCACATAAAAGATGTTATGAGACAAGATGTAATTTATAAAGGCCAACATCTTGTGGAGTAACATCTAAGTCAAATTTCAATTAAAACGAAAGAAAACCGCATAATAACATCTAAGTCAAATTTCAATTAAAATGAAATAATACCGCATTCATGCCAGCATTTTATTATAAATTATCCGCTTCATGCGATAACCAGTCTTAAAGCACCCATACCGGTTGATCAGGAACATCTCATATACCGAATTTATAACGGCTGTGCAGACTGATCATGATCTATACTGGTAGCCATTTTGCATGACGCGGCTCATAATTTGATAATGTTTAATAATACAATTATTTATAACATTATTTTCAAATAAAACAAACTTGTGACGACAATGACATTTAATACTATTCGATTATTTTATCAAAGGGAAGTAACTCAGTATACAATTATCACTCATTTTAATAAAATCCAAATTAAACCACTTTAAAATTGTCAAATTTCTTCAAAATTTCGTCTGTTAATATATATTATTATATGTTATCAGAATATATTAACTTAAATTCCAAAACAGTAATACTTTTAGAAATATAAGTAGTTTTCGGTAATCAAAACTGGTTTTCGGTAGTTTTCGGTAATGGAGTAGTTTTCGGTATTCCCAAGTACCCTTTTGTTAGTGTTCGTCCATTGTGTACACTACGGAAGCGCTTTCATACTGTCGCACTGACAGACGGAATGTGTGACGTCACACTCTATGTATAGAATGAGTGTTCGTCCCTTGTGGTTGTTAGGGGGCAAGGGACAGTAAATTTGAAAACTCCACAACTCTGCGCTGATACCAGTGCGAAAAAAATCATAAAAAATCCAATCTCCAACCAGTTGAATATATATGCCTGTAAAGTACATATGTCTATTTTATTTAAAAAAACCAAAGAGCTATAAAATAAATAGATTGGCAACTTGAAAGGCATATAGAGCAAATCTCGCCAACCTCCCGTGACAAAAAAACGAGATCTCGTTACCGGAAGTGGCGCTTTCTCCACGCGCCATTTTGTATGCGAAAGCAATTATTCATCGGTAAAATAATTATCACCGTATGACCACGCTTCTTTCGATGGCAAAAAAACCCTGTATTTCGTGTCTTAAGACCATTTCTCATTAAACTAATTTTGTTTTAGAAGCTAACATGTATTTTAAATGTAGTTTTAAAGGTACAAATTGTAACTGCATGCTCGCCGATGTTTGTTTTTAGTAAGATAACGACGAATCACGCTCTGACACGAGCTCACGCGAGATTACAGCCAGTTGCCATTCTGTGTATTTTATACTTCTTTGAAAAAACGTACCCGGGCCAAATGCGAAACTGGCCCCTGCCACTTTAAGATTTTTCTTTTTATGACCAAAAGCGGATTTTACTGGTTTTGAACTTTAATACCTCTTTTGCGATTAAAACCACACAAAAATAATTTTAGCAGCATGAAAAGATGTCTGTATGTGAGCTTCTAAACTAGCCCACCCCTCTCAAGCAAAATGAGCCAAAATTTACAATTTGTCGCTACGAGACAAATAATGTAAAATACGTCTGTTTTTTATCATTTTCTGGCGTAATTCAACGTATTCCATCAGTAAAAATGAAATAAAGTCATATTCGCATCATTTTGCGAAAATAAAATGGCCCCACCCCCTATTTGCCTATTTCATGGGGTCCCCACCCTCCAAGCATCCCCCTGATTGATGGAAATCAGAGCTGATTGGCTAAATATGCGCTACGTGGGTTAAGAATAATGAAAACTGTGTTTTTACGGTGCTGAAATACTGTTAATGGTGGTAGAATTAAAAAATATCGTCTGTGCAAATATTGACTTTCAAACCTTGATGTGTCCTCATCGTAACATTTTTGAGCTGCTGTGCCGTCATTTAGCGTTTTAAGTCCCCAGAAAGTTTAAAATATCAATCTAGAGGTTCTAAACTACCAAAAACTGCGCAAAAACAAGAGTTTTTTGAAATTTAATTTTGGCCGAATTCACTTATGGAGGGCAAGGGACAGTAAATTTGAAAACTCCACAACTCTGCGCTGATACCAGTGCGAAAAAAATCATAAAAAATCCAATCTCGACAAATTCAAGGCAATTTTTGAGCGAATGCCTCGCATAGACATAGCACTTCATTATGTGACATTTTCAGTCGGCCGATTCTGTTGCTTCTGTGATAAAAACGAGTAAAACGCAGGTTTCAGGACACTAAATTCTTGGACAAAAATGGCCCAAAATGCACTCCTTGCGCGACCTGTACCGTATTATCTGCAAATGACTGACCTAAAACACATGCATATTTTTAAAGCATGTGGCCGGACGAAAATAATGGTGGGAAGAAAAGTATCTCATAACCGTTTACTTTTTCCGCAAATTTGAGCTGAAGCTGGATGGATGGAGGACCGTTTCCAATTCGTCCGACTTCCGTTACCTCAGGTAAAGTTTTAGACCCGGCCGTCTACATGAAGCTAGGAAAATCGATACATTCACATATTTATTTTACACAATAATCACTCATACGCAAGAATCCTTAGTTCTATAAACATCATAAATAACCAGTTGAATATATATGCCTGTAAAGTACATATGTCTATTTTATTTAAAAAACGTAAAAAACTGGCCCCTGGCACTTTAGCAAAAGTGTTACTGTTGAGCGCAAATAACCAATCTGCGCTATTTACCAAACGCGCAGCCGTATAACAAATTTTTGTACGTTGGTTATATGCTCAACGATTTAATCGTTGCGCAGGATAAATTTAACCTGCGCGATTTACCAAATGCGCAGCGCATTAGGACTAAAAATTCTTCAAGGCATTTATTAGCTAAGAAACAAAAACTGTTTTTACTTCAATTTCATGGTGAACATTTGTATGTCCAAAGAGCTATAAAATAAGTTATTTTATACTTCTTTGGATTATCCATCAATTCATTTACAAGTTATGAGTGGACAATTTTACTTGACCTTCAATAGAGACTTTGACATTTGACCGACAACCATAGGCGCAATACATAGTATAATCATGGAGACATTTCTGTGTAGTAATAAAAAATCCTTCAATGCAATTTTAAAAAAGTTATAGGGCAGAAACAAATTTTAATTTGACCTTAAACAGTGACCTTGACCTTTAGCCAACAAGCATAGATCATGTGTTGACACATGTTTCATCATGGGGAATGTTTGTGTGTAGCACTTAGATAATCCACCAATGCATCTAAAAGTTATGGAGCAGAAAAGATTTTTACTTGACCTTCAATAGTGTCCTTGACCTATGACCTACAGGCATAAGTCATGTATGTGCACAATTTATATACTGCACTCTATAATACTTTTTGAGTAATTGCAGGTTCCAGATTTGCGGACGGACAGATGGACGGACGGACTGGTAACGTTATATAATGTTTACATCTACATACTTCGCCTATTCAATTTTCATTTCTGTTCCCTACTAATATCATTTTGACATTCATTCACCTCCAATAAATCTGTATTCGGTTTCACCATAAGTAAATGTAAGCTGTTGGTTTTATGATGTCCTTTCGTTTTCTAGGTATCTTAAGTATGCAGTTTTGCGATATTTCGTTTTTTCTGCCCGTTTTTTTTCTCGTTCTAAATTCCGTGCCTTTCTTTTAACAATCTAAAAATGTAAATGCGTAATGATGCAAAATGGAAATACCTATGAATGGGGATTTCATCATATATTATCAACGATTGTATGATTTAATTTCTCATTAAATCTTATCATGAAACGCTTTTCAAAATTAATGATTGCAGCTGCTGTTCAAAGTAGAATTTAAGACACATTACGTTGTACGCAAAAAAAAAAATGGAACTCGTGCAGTTGATTTTTTATTAATTGAGCAACATGTTATAACAGAAAGAAATTTTGTCAAAGTAGTATTTAATAAAATACTATGTAAACTAATTATATTGATAATCATTTTATCATGATAATTATATCATTTTAAGTTTTAACACACTGGAAGCGTATCAACGTTAATCATATGGTCTAACAGAACAGGAGCAATACTTTCTATTCACTACTTTTACTTCATAACTAAAACTTAAACACCATACAAAACACCATACATTATAGCCCTGGAGCGGCTGAATTTCACACCATATCCTAAATTTATAAATCAAAGGCCTGAAGGGCCTGAGTCGGCTAATGATTGATGTACTGACAGTATAGTCTACCAGTTTCAGTTTGTTTTTAGTTTTTTTTCTTAAAATTTCATAACACAGCTCGATATTTACCCAAAATATTGTATCCGGATACGATTACACTTTTTTCCAGTTTCAACAATATATTTTACAAATTGTGATGATACGAAGACATTTAGCAGCAATTGACAGTATCTGACATTGAAGTTTACGGTTAAATTACCTATTATTTAAATCTTTTCATCAAAAAGTTGTTTCGTTTCGTGAAAGCAGCCAAACATAGACGATCTACTTTTGATTTCAAAAACTACAAGAAAATTCAATTTAATGTTTCGCCGATATGTTTATTTCTGGAAAAATAAGAATTAAAATCTTTTTTAATATCAGTAGTAACTAAACAAACCAGTAAGAGCTTCTTCTTCCGATAATTTATCCGTTTACTGACTGCAAAATTCAACCCACGCAAAGTTTATAGAAATCATACGATGCGTGTTTACGTTCAATGTGGGAGAATTAAGGCTGATCGGCTATGTTACCTAACGCATCCAGACGATTCAGATTTTGTTTTTAAAAAAGCATTGTGTGCGTTTCTGTAATTTTATATACGTTTTTATACGCTTAGAAATTATTAGACATGCGTATTTGCATTATTTCTATACGTAATATACGCTAATACGCATCTTATCTGGAGCCCTGTGGAACTATTTTTTTGTCTTTCGCTGGATGTTACCCAAGCTTTGTAAGCCTGCGCAATTCTTAAAATGCACATTTATGCTTAATGAGTTACATTCGAGTATTGCACAATTACAAGTCATAAATATGACAGATTACATCGTATATTGGTCATAGCAAAGGGAATTGACACAACTTAACTTCATTCATGCAGTGAACTGTTTGAAGTTTGAGAAATGTAATGGAACTACATCCCTTCACGTGTTATTCTGTCCATTTAGAGAATCGTTGAACAGCAAGGACTCGTCAAAAGGCTTTCAGCCTTTAGCCGACTCAAAAATTAATCCTATTCCTTAAAATATCAGTCTACTGCATTGATTCCAGTATAATCTATCTTCCTTCTCTACAAATATGATTTTACTTTTCTCTTGTTTTTCGTTTTGGTTCCTTTTCTCCTTTGTTTTGACAACAACTCAGTATTGTGTTGTATTGTACTACCTGTTGATATGTTATCCTAAAGTTTTTACCAGGACTTTCTCTTTCATTGTGACTTTCCTATTGTTTCTTCTGCTGTGTTCTGCAGTAACGTAATTATGAAACGTAAGTCATCTGCCACCATGACAGGAATTTATCTGCCTGTTAAATTCAGATTTCTCTTTCTAGTATGGTTATTGTTTTATTCTTGCTGTGATAGTTATCTGCCATTTGCTATAATTTCGGATCTTTTCTTCTCCTATACAACATTACAAAACCTTAAGGTTCAATTGAACAGTCGCAGATACCCAGTCAGCAAAAAGCAGATTAAAAACATATATTTATCATCCTTGCTTTTTGGCTCTATTGTAATACTGTTTATATCCGTCCAAATTTGGAATATTCATTCACTTATACTTTTATCAGGTGATGTACATCTAAACCCAGGACCTGGATCGAATGATTCCATATCGTCATCATCCTCACTATCGACCTTTACGGAGCATATTGATCTCTCCAAACACATCTCTTTTATCCACTTATGCAGAGCTAAAGAACTTCGATATCTTAGCTTTTTCAGAAACATGGTTACATAGAGATTTTCAAAATGACGAATTAATTTTGGAGTATTTTTCACTTCCTGAGAGAAAGGACCGAGCAGACGGATATGGAGGCGTTATTCTTTATGTAAAACAGTATCTATACTATAGAAGAAGGCGTGATCTTGAAATCAACGGTGTGGAATGTCTTTGGCTTGAAATAGTAGTTTCTAACAAACATATTCTTTTCGGTACATTTTATAGGTCACCAAATACTGATGCCTTTCAACACTCTTTGATATTAGACTGTATTCACCTTGCTTTTGATACAGGTATTGAAAACATCATTATTGCCGGTGACTTTAACCTTAACATAGCCAACCAGGTTTCTAACTAAAAAGTCTGTAGTATATGTGACCAGTTCTCCTTGACGCAGTTAATTGATACACCTACACATTTCACTGTGACATCATCCTCAATCATTGATCTAATTTTTACCTCAAATAAAAATTTAATACACATAAGTGGCGTTGGTGACCCTTTTCTTCCTCAAAACGTTAGATACCACTGCCCAGTTTATGGACTTTTAAACCTTAAAAATGCAAAATTTCGACCATTTTACCGCCACGTTTGGATATTCGATAAGGGTAACTACGACAGACTTAGGCAAATAACATCAACATTTGACTGGGACTCTCTCAAACATGAGGATATTGATAAGTACACGGAAAACATTGCAAATAAAATTATTGAGAATGCCAAAATATGTATCCCGAACAGAAAAGTACTGATCAGTTTGTTTGTTTGTTTTGGGTTTAACGCCGTTTTTCAACAGTATTTCAGTCATGTAACGGCGGGCAGTTAACCTAACCAGTGTTCCTGGATTCTGTACCAGTACAAACCTGTTCTCCGCAAGTAACTGCCAACTTCCCCACATGAATCAGAGGTGGAGGACTAATGATTTCAGACACAATGTCGTTTATCAAATAGTCACGGAGTACTGATCAGAGAGGGTGAACCGTGTTGGTTCACGAATGAAATCAGATTATTAATTAGGAAACGTAAACGTTACTATAGAAAGGCAAGAGAAAGAAACACTCCATATCACTGGGAAAAATTTCGAAACCACCGCAATCTTGCAGTTAACAAAATCCGTGTTGCAAAGAGTCAACAGTTGGATCTTCTTTCTAAAAAGTTAAAATCAGAATCTCAAACCAAAAAAACTTGGTGGTCTTGTTTGAAATCTTTCATAAAACCATATGCATCCTCCTCTATTCCTCCCCTGTCATATGATGATAAACTTGTTGAAGATATGCCTGGTAAATAGAAAAAGTGGAAACTCCACAGGTCGCTCAACACAACAAAAACGAAAATGTTGCAGGCTCGGTTTGATTGAGCCTGTTCATGGACGGTAGTGGAAATGCATGCTACCGTCCACGCCCTCTAGCTCCGGGTTGAGCAGAACTCAACATTTACACATGTTAAACAATTTAGAGACATCCGCAGATGTGTTCATACGGCGGTGCACATGGAACCTTCAATGCTACACTAGTGTGTAATTCCATAAAAAGCGGCGTATGGTCCCCAGTTAAAATAAGGGGTTTGCCCTAAACGAGAAAACAATGAGCAGAACTAAACAAACTGGAATTTAGAAAGGGGATCTGAGGTTATGGAGCCTGCATATCACAGAAACTGCCAAAAGACAAAATTAAAAAAGCAGGCGCCATATCCAAGGGGTGATTATACAATACCCAAAGCTGTAAAAGCGGGAGTATTGGAAACACCCAGGCCGAAATGCTCAGGTTAAGAAACTAAACAGTACCAATAACACGACATAAAAGTCGTGCTGAACGATCTGAGAAGATCGAAATATAACAGCCATGACTGAATGCACGGGGAGACTTTTTACGGCCGCCACACGGCACAAACAACGCTCCTGTGATAATAAATAGAAAAAGTGGAAACTCCACAGGTCGCTCAACACAACAAAAACGAAAATGTTGCAGGCTCGGTTTGATTGAGCCTGTACATGGACGGTAGTGGAAATGCATGCTACCGTCCACGCCCTCTAGCCCCGGGTTGAACAGAACTCAACATTTACACATGTTAAAAGTACAAAAAAACAATTTAGAGACATCCGCAGATGTGTTCATACGGCGGTGCACATGGAACCTTCAATGCTACACTAGTGTGTAATTCCATAAAAAGCGGAGTATGGTCCCCAGTTAAAATAAGGGGTTTGCCCTAAACGAGAAAACAATGAGCAGAACTAAACAAACTGGAATTTAGAATGGGGATCTGAGGTTATGGAGCCTGCATATCACAGAAACTGCCAAAAGGCAAAATTAAAAAGCAGGCGCCATATCCAAGGGGTGATTATACAATACCCAAAGCTATAAAAGCGAGAGTATTGGAACCACCCAGGCCGAAATGCTCAGGTTAAGAAACTAAACAGTACCAATAACACGACATAAAAGTCGTGCTGAACGATCTGAGAAGATCGAAATATAACAGCCCTGACTGAATGTAGGGGGAGACTTTTTACGGCCGCCACACGGCACAAACAACGCTGCTGTGATAATAAATAGAAAAAGTGGAAACTCCACAGGTCGCTCAACACAACAAAAACGAAAATGTTGCAGGCTCGGTTTGATTGAGCCTGTTCATGGACGGTAGTGGAAATGCATGCTACCGTCCACGCCCTCTAGCCCCGGGTTGAGCAGAACTCAACATTTACACATGTTAAAAGTACAAAAAAACAATTTAGAGACATCCGCAGATGTGTTCATACGGCGGTGCACATGGAACCTTCAATGCTACACTAGTGTGTAATTCCATGAAAAGCGGCGTATGGTCCCCAGTTAAAATTAGGGGTTTGCCCTAAACGAGAAAACAATGAGCAGAATTAAACAAACTGGAATTTAGAATGGGGATCTGAGGTTATGGAGCCTGCATATCACAGAAACTGCCAAAAGACAAAATTAAAAAGCAGGCGCCATATCCAAGGGGTGATTATACAATACCCAAAGCTATAAAAACGAGAGTATTGGAACCACCCAGGCCGAAATGCTCAGGTTAAGAAACTAAACAGTACCAATAACACGACATAAAAGTCGCGCTGAACGATCTGAGAAGATCGAAATATAACAGCCCTGACTGAATGTAGGGGGAGACTTTTTACGGCCGCCACAAAGCACAAACAACGCTGCTGTGATAATAAATAGAAAAAGTGGAAACTCCACAGGTCGCTCAACACAACAAAAACGAAAATGTTGCAGGCTCGGTTTGATTGAGCCTTTGATAAAGCCAACTTGTTCAATGACTTTTTTGTTGGTCAAACACGTATAGATGAGAACTCAGCACCCCCGCTGCTACACCCACAAGCTGTTGATCACGACCTCCTTGTTAGTATTACTATTTCCCCAGATGAAGTAATATCTGTTTTACAATCTCTTCAACTAGGTAAAGCTGCAGGCCCTGATGGTATTAATAATCGTATCCTTCGTGAGCTTTCTTTAGAACTATCCGGCCCCTTGTGTGACCTCTTAAAATACTCATTGCGTATTTCTACAGTTCCAAACAGTTGGAAAAACGCTAACGTTACACCTTTTTTAAGTCTGGAGATCCTTCTCTTGTAAATAACTACCGTCCTATTTCTCTCATAAGTACTGTCAATAAAGTATTTGAAAAAATTGTGTTCAAACATACTTTCAATTTTCTTCATGAACATAACATCCTCCCCTGCAGTCTGGTTTTGTTCCGGGTGACTGTACAGTAAACCAATTTGCAACTTACATATATTCACAATTTATTTTCACAAGCTATTGATTCTGGTAAAGAGATAAGGGCTATATTTTGTGACATAAGTAAGGCATTCGACCGTGTTTGGCACAAGGGTCTCATTTATAATCTTAAGTCTATTGGAATCTCTGGATCCTTATACTTTGATACTTTGCTATACTTTGAACATTTAAGTGGATAAAGGAGATGTGTTTGGAGAGATCAATATGCTCCGTAAAGGTCGATAGTGAGGATGATGACGATATGGAATCATTCGATCCAGGTCCTGGGTTTAGATGTACATCACCTGATAAAAGTATAAGTGAATGAATATTCCAAATTTGGACGGATATAAACAGTATTACAATAGAGCCGAAAAGCAAGGATGAGAAATATCTGCTTTTGGCTGACTGGGTATCTGCGACTGTTCAATTGAACCTTAAGGTTTTGTAATGTTGTATAGGAGAAGAAAAGATCCGAAATTATAGCAAATGGCAGATAACTATCACAGCAAGAATAAAACAATAACCATACCAGAAAGAGAAATCTGAATTTAACAGGCAGATAAATTCCTCTCTTGATGGCAGATGACTTACGTTTCATTATTCTATATCTATTTTATCTATCCAATCGCGAACGTTCATTTGCAACACGTGACCGTACAATATATTACGGTATTTGGACGCACGTGCGTACAAAAATCCTGTATTTTCTGTATTTGGACGCACGCGCGTACAGAAAATCCTGTATTTTCTGTATTTGGACGGTCAACAGTCCCATGTTAAACATACGATAAAGCCCGAAACGCGTGAAAATGTTCCGAATGTAAATCGGATGAAGTAGGCGCTCTATGTACAGAGTTTGATTATGCGTCTTGAAATCAGGATTTAATTGTCGTTTTTTGTTTGTTTACAACACACAAAAACGATTCAAGTGATGACAATGCTATCTGATTAGATATTAACACGTTCTTTAATAATCAAACACCTAAAAATACTGTAAAAATCATCATCAGATGTGGAAATATTTGAAAAGTGGCTAAAAGAAGCTATTCCCGATTGGGCCTGTACATGGACGGTAGTGGAAATGCATGCTACCGTTTTCATCGGATCTTCACCAAACTTGCTGACAATGTTTGTGGACATAACATCTCGGCTAATTTCGATAACCAGCCAAATTGTACCAGGCACTCTTTGATTATGGTCCTTGAATTACTCGAAAAACGGGGAATTTAGCCTTGTCCGCTCTCTTAAAACGAACAGTTTTCATCCGATCTTCACCAAACTTGCTGACAATGTTTGTGGGCATAATATCTCAGCCAAGTATTATAACCACCCAAATCCCCCAAATGGCTGTTGTAGGGAGGTTGCACCATATAATTTATTTAATACTGATACGCAGAAAAAACATTCAATGAATTACGTATATTACGTATGAAGTGAAGTAAATATAGAATAAAAAGTTTATTAAAGGCCTAACATTGTTCTGTATAATATACATTTGCACTCATACCAAGCTGGGAAAATACAGAAAAGGCAGGAATGCAATATTCAGTAAAACATTTTTAATTTAAACTAAGATAAAATAGATATAGAATAAAAAGGTTATTTAACATTGTACTGTACAATACGAGATATATTTGGACTCGTGCCCAGCTGAGAAAACCATATTGGACGAGCCGCTAGGCGAGTCCAATATGATTTTCTCAGCTGGGTACTCGTCCAAATATATCTCCGTATTGTACAGAACAATGTTAAATAACCTAATATAATTACGTTACTGCAGAACACAGCAGAAGAAACAATAGGAAAGCCACCATGAAAGAGAAAGTCCTGGTAAAAACTTTAGGATAACATATCAACAGGTAGTACTGAAACGGCCCTGTCTGAGCCCATAAACTTTTAAGTCCAAAAATTTACCATGAAAGTTTTTCCCTATTTCTTTCTCCTTGCAGATATACTGGAAAACCACATGTAATCGATAATGCTCATTCACCTTTATATGTCAGCCAAATAACTATTCAGGGCTCCCAGTAGTTTACTTAATATTTACAAATAAGTGCCGAATTTCCTAGAATGTCGCTCCTTGTCCGCCATTTTGTATCCGGTCATGGAGGCTGCCATATTGGCGTAACCCGGCAATCCTCAGCCAATCAAACGAGCAATAGTGAGCCAAAACGATCTAAGCATAATTTGACCAATCAAATTAGCTCGTAGGCACCGAACTTTGGCTCATTTGGTCCTAAATATTTAAATTAGCTCAGTAAGTCACTTCTGGACATCCCCTTGACAATAGCAGCCGCTCTTTTCGTCAGGTAGAATTTCCTTGTATTATTTACGGTCTGTCACTGTATATTTTATTATTACCGTTTCCGTTATAATAAAAGCCCTCCTTAAGTGCGTTTACTTAACTTGAATTTCCCGTTTAACCTAAGGGTTACTCATAAAAGAAGCCAGAGTGCTTATAAAGGAGTAATTAGTTTGTACATTAAAGGTATATTAATACGATAAAGGCCTGCGAGGCGATAAAGGTATTTTATACATAAAAGGTACAAACTTAGTCAGCGGTCATTGTCCATCTCGGCCCTGTCCCCTTTCGAGGTTCCTGCTGGATAGTGTGAGATTCGTAGCTTATCTGTTTTATACAAGTACTTGATCATCAACTAATGTTGGGGAAGTGACGCGTCCCTAAGTGCATACGGTGACAGACCGGTTCCCGCGGCCCGTCCAGTAAGAATACTCCCTATATTTATCTTATATTAGAATTGTATTTATGAATGTTTACATGTTCTGAAATGAATGTTGAAATGAATGCTGAAGGAAAATAAATGAAATGAAATAATACATATTGTGATTGTAAACTATGCTTGTGTTGTGTTATCAAACTACAATAAAATAGTCGGTCGAGTTTGTGTCCTCAAGTCCAAGAAGTCCGTCGTTCTGTCTTTCCTCAAACAGAACCGCGTTAGATTTAGGTGGTTAGCTATTCTTAATATTTAACTCCCGCGTAACCTCTTGCCACAGAGGGACGTCACAGTACAATACAAAACAATACTGAGCTGTTGTCAAAACAAAGGAGAAAAGGAACCAAAACGAAAAACAAGAGAAAAGTAAAATCATATTTGTAGAGAAGGAAGATAGATTATACTGGAATCAATGCAGTAGACTGATATTTTAAGGAATAGGATTAATTTTTTATAAATTAAGGATATGGTGTGAAATTCAGTCGCTCCAGGGCTATAATGTATAGTGTTTTGTATGGTGTTTAAGTTTTAGTTATGAAGTAAAAGTAGTGAATAGAAAGTATTGCTCCTGTTCTGTTAGACCATATGATTAACGTTGATAATAAAAAAGAAGTCGGCTTGAAACTGCAGAATTAGCCACAAAAAATAAAAGAAGACATACCATTCATGAACTCGTAGTTTAAGCCGTACGCCGTTTTTTGAGTTACAGAGAATATTACTTTATGTATTCTAGTAATTATTGAAATTTTGACTTCATGATGAAGTATACTTTTTGTGAACAATATTAAACAAAAAGTGACAAAAGTGAAATTCTAAATAAGAAGTAAAGCTTATATAGTGTTCTATAGTAAGTAACAATTAAAGATAAAAAAGAAAACATCTTGAAATAAGATGTGCCATAACAGAAACATAATGTGCATATATTTTGGCGGTTGATTCTATTGTGCCATCCTTCCACGTCATTGTTTGTTCCTATGCTGCGCCCGTAGACCGATATGGATGGAAGTGGCCACATTGTGTTGGTGGTCCAAGTTTCTCTGACGTAATTAAAGTACGCTGTGAGACGGACGACGGAGGCGTCGACCTTGTCACTCAGTTTTTGGAAGGCATCGGCGATGTCGTCGGCTGGCAGGAACGGCAGAGCGAAGACTTTTCGTAGGAGATTATACACGCTGCCCTTCTGCTCGTACTCGTGCTGTAAATACAGAAAAATGATTATGTAAGAACAAACAAAGAAAACAACGTTATAACTTGAATTGATTTAACAGATACTATGTAATGAACATATATTATTATTATTTGAATTTTAATCTATTCAGATAATATTTAATATTTTAGATTTTTCACTTGCTTATGTAAGAACAAAGAAAACAACGTTATAACTTGAATTTATTTATTTAACAGATACTTTGAATGAACATATATTATTATTATTATTATTATTATTTGAATTTGATCTATTCAGATAATAGATAATATTTTAGATTTTTAACTTGCTTACCGTGAGCCCTTTTTTCTGGATCTGCTTGCACAGCGCCTGTTTGAAGTGGAAGGAGCAACCATGTATGACAGGGTCGTCAAACACACTGCGAAGTCCGTTCCAGAGTCTCTTCTCGAAGTCGGCGACGAACGACGACACTTTTTGAGGTGATGGTAATGACTCTTTGATGCTCTTGAACACCTGGAATACACATGAGCACACGTAAAATATTTTTTGTATTGAAACATAAATTACATAATTACGACCCATTTTAAATCTTTATCTTTCATGATTTCAGAGCTTAGTAAAGAGCTTGATATGACGGTAGTTTATGTATAATTATAACTAGTAGTATACATATACACAGTTTACCTTTTTATAGTCCTTGGACTTCTTGCCAGACATGAGAGCGAAGCAGAGAGGCAGTTGTTTCATGTTACCGTCGGATTGATGAACGCGTGGATGGAGACTAGCTGGTAGAACGGCTTTGTAACGATCTTGACTGTTCCGTCTATGTACCACGTCTTGGCATTAGAGAGAAGTTGAAGTTGCTGGTCGGTGGCAAAGACAATGTGTCGTCCCGCCCCCGATTTCACGTCGGCTCTGAGGAATGTCTCTGGGATCTTACGCTCGGTGAAATCTATATCCAAGTCGAATTTCGTGTCCTTTGATGTCTTTGGGCGTGTCGATTCCCTCTTACGGTTTACAATCCGAACAAGTGTATCCTTTTGTGGTCGTGATGTAGATGGTGCGCCGGCGTCTTTGAAGTTGTCAGTGACCTTCTTCACGATGGATTCGGCTGATTCGTATAACTCGTGTTTGGCGACGGACTTGATCTCGGCTTTAATCCTAACGGCGGGGAAAATACCTGGTCTGGCTGGGTGGTTGTGGTGTGAGCTAGTGGTGAAAGTGTCACCGACTTGCTTTACACTTGTCGAACACGGATGTCGACCTCGGACGCTGCATCGCCACTGTCTGGTACCGTCCTTGTTGAAACGTTTGTGTGTGTACTGGAATCCGTCGGTAGAGACAAGTTTTCTCTTTACTCGTTCAGTACCCTCGCCGACGAGTGAAACGTTGTAACTGCTTCAACGATTGATGGGTCTTCGCGGATAGTAGATTCAGCGATGGATCTGGAAAAAAAAGAACAATCAAACTATTATCAGAACAATATTCACGTATCATTCAATATTCATAAATAAGTGTACGTTCATATGACGTCACGGGAGTGTAATAAAGCCATTAAATTGATATTCTAATATGACTATTAATGCTTTAATTATCATAACGATATAATGTGACGTCACGCCGACGATATTTAGCGCCATGTATACATCTAGAAATAGTTAACACATTTGTTAAATTGGTTATTCGCTCTACAGAATAATTTGCCATCCTTTCAAATTTGATCTATATTTTACTTATTTCTTATTCATATTAGCACTAGCGTCGTTCGAAATAATTCCATCGGGATGCGCCCGGCATACAACTGCCCATTGTTTATAAATAAGATATGGATACTCACTCTTCCTGTGTTTCGTGGCCAGCAGAATAAGCCCTGTGTGGGCGGTCGACGTCGATGTCGCTGTCGTTGGTGACAGTAGAGGCGTCGTCACCGTCATTGATAGAGGTGTTTGTAGCGTTAGGTGTATCCAGCGCTTCGTCATCACAAGACGTTGATGTCTTCGATGATATCACTGGTGTCAACAGCAGGAGACGGTACCGGAATGTCGATATGTCCTATATTTGCATTATTCACTCAACATGCCATGGTCACTTTAATTCATTAATCACTCATATGATACGTCCTTTAATTATATCACTCAATATTTTTTAATTGGCGAATGACACCTTGTTCTCATTATTGGCTTGTATTATTACACGCTGTGAGAAACAAATTTAATTAATAATTTGATTTCCTTTTATCATCACCCGTTGTGACAAACAGCAGTTAAAGAGGTGCTTTATTGATCATTACATTTTGATGTTCATGAAATTACAAGGATACGATTTCATTTCAAAGTTTATTTATTGGGTATTGAAATTTATGCATTATTTGGACATAAATGTTTCAAAAGTTCAGGATTATGTGGATTAAATTTGATGTAAAGATACCAAATGTACATCGTACACACAGGTAAGAAGTTTGTTTTGTGAAGCTTAAGTGCAATATACAGTAATCTAGATACGCACTTTTATCTCGTGAAAATTATATTTAACACTAAAAAATGTTATTATTACACATAATATCATTGTAAGGAAAACTTAAACAATTTGGGCCGAATAAGCCAAAGAATTCTGGGCCGAATCAGCGGATCTAGGCCTTTTAGAAGGGGGCAGATAATTTAGTGGTGTTCAACCTGGAGGGTGGTGAAACAAATAGAACCAAGTTTGTAAAATTCAATAATCTAAACAGGTGTGCCATGGCCGCTGCAAGTATGAAGCATCAGAAAAAATCGTCTATTCGACGATTAGCAGCTAAGAATTTTCTTTCAAACATATCTCTAGACGGAACACATAGGGACACAAATTACATGTTCCATGTTTGGAAACGTCACAAGCAAAAGCATGAACTGGATGAAAGGTTAGAAAGTGTGGTAGTTACCGGACAGTTAAGTATGGACAGTGATCATGGGGAACAACAATTAACAGAAATAGTGCATGACAGTAAGACTAACACTTCATTAGATGATCATACAAGACCACGCTCTCATACAATGTATCTCATACAAGAACGGAAAGAGCCTAGCAACAAGTTTGAGAAAGAAAAACTTTCTGAAAAATTGGTTGGCAAAAGATGGAGGTATAACCGTATATCTAAATATCATTCAGTAAGATTGCCTTTAGAATTCATTGATGACACTGACATTTTAGGCAAACTTAGGCATAAGTATTATGTATGGGCTGCTTTTGTGAATTTCTTCAGACTGGGCACATCTCCCATTTGGGTTAGTTTAGCATGTTTTTGACTGTCTTTTTAGCTTGTCTGATTTTTTAAAAAATTCTACAAGGTATAGTTGTCATTTGGTCGTCGGCGTTGGTTAAAATTTTTGTTTAGGTCCACCTTTTCTCAAACACTATGAAACTTGCACACTTGTTTATCATAATTAGGGGACTATATGCAAAAAGAATGCATTTTGTTAGAATTATGACCCTTTTTGTACTTAGAAAACTTGAGTTTCTTGGTTGAAATTTTTGTTTAGGTCACCTTTTTGCAATGCCCTCTGTCCGGCCATCTGTCCATCCTAGCAAACGAAGAGAACATTTTTTGGGTACTGAGGACAGTAGGTAACGGTAAATTGTATTTATTACGTACTGCTTATTGGATTCTCTTTGTCACTTGCTGGGTATTTTAAAACAAAAGAAATACCCAATAAAGGTCTGGTCGTAAGAATGTCCGTCTGTAAAACTGGAACCTACAATTACACAAAAAGTATTCAAGCTAGGTTCATTAAACTTGGTATGTGAATAGAGGGCAATATGTAGATTATAAACATATATATGACTTATTCTTGTAGATCAAAGGTCAAGCTCACTATTGAAGGTCAAGTAAAGATTGTTTCTGCTCCATACCTTTTAAATGCATTGATGGATTATCTTCGTGGTCATGGTGGTACACACAAATGTTTACCATGATGAGACAATGTGTCAACACATGATCTGTGCTTGTCAGTTAAAGGTCAAGGTCACTGTTTAAAGTCAAGTAAAAATTTGTTTCTGCCCCATAACTTGTAAACGCATTGAAGGATTTTTTTATTGATACACAGAGATGTTCCCTATGATCAGATTATGTGTCATGCACGTGACCCATGGTTTTTGGTCAAAGATCATGGTTAACTTTTGTTTATGGGCTCAAAGTCGGTATAATAGCCACAGCTTCAAACTTAATACAAAGACTACGTATAACCTGATTAGGATCTGTATTTATTTTGGGGTCAGTGGCTCACAGATCAAGGTAACAGGGATAGTGACCCCACTCCCTCTCTCTACCAATTACCTTGTTTTTAGCTTGACTATTCGAGGAATAGTCTAGCTATTGTACTCACCCTGGCGTTGGCATCTCACCTTGGTTAAAGTTTTGCATGCAAGTACATACAGCTATCATTTAAAGGCATATAGCTTTGAAACTTATTTTTTCTTTTTCTAGGTCAATTACCAACCTCACTGGGTCAAGTTCCATAACTCTGACTTGTATTTTGAGCAAATTATGCCCCCTTTTGGACTTAGAAAATCCTGGTTAAAGTTTTACATGCAAGTTACTATCTCCAAAACTAATGCAGATATTGAATTGAAACTTCACATGTGTCTTCGGGGTTATAAAACTAGCTGATAGCATCAAGTCGCATAACTCTGACCTGCATTTTGGCCAAATTATGTCCCCTTTTGGACTTAGAAAATCCTGATTAACGTTTTGCATGCAAGTACATACAGCTATTCCTTGAAGGCGTATAGGTTTGAAACTTTTTTTTTATTTTTCTAGATCAATTACCAACCTCACTGGGTCAAGTCCCATAACTCTGACATGTATTTTGGACAAATTATGCCCACTTTAGACTTAGAAAATTCTGGTTAAAGTTTTGTGTGCTAGTTACTATCTGCAGAACAAATGCAGATATTAAATTAGAACTTCACATGTGCCTTCAGGGTTATAAAACTAGTTGATTGCATCAAGTCCCATAACTCTGACATTTATTTGGCCAAATTATGTCCCCTTTTGAACATAAAACTTCTGGTTAAAGCTTTGCATGTAAGTTACTATCTCCAAAACTAATGCAGATACTGGATTGAAACTCTATAGATATTTTAACAGTTAGGGTAACATTTTCCTGCTTCTGGGACAATAATTCCAGTAGTCAAGCATTGGCTCATGGTGAGCTTTTGTGACCGCTCAATGTCCGTCGTCAGTCATCCGTCAGTCAACATTTTCTAAAAAAACCTTTTTATTGAAAATCACTGGGCAGAATTACACCAAACTTCACAGGAATGAGCCTTTTGTGGCCCCCTTTCAAAATTGTTCAAAGAATTGAATTCCATGCAGAACTCTGGTTGCCATGGCAACTGAAAGGAAATTTTTTAAAAATCTTCTTGTCCAAAACCACAGGGCCTAGGGCTTTGATATCTGGTTTGTACCATCATCTAGTGGTCCTCTACCAAAATTGTTCAAATTATCCCCCTAAGGTCAAATATGGCCCCGCCCTGGGGGTCCCTTGGTTTATATAGATTTGTATAGGGAAAACTTTGAAAATCTTCTTGTACAAAACCACATGGCCTAGGGCTTTGATATTTGGTGTGTAGCATCATCTAGTGGTTCTCTACCAAGATTGTTCAAAATATCCCCCTAGGGTCAAATATGGCCCCACCTTGGGGGTCACATGGTTTATATAGACTTATAGAGGGAAAACTTTGAAAATCTTCTTGTACAAAACCACATGGTCTAGGGCTTTGATATTTGGTATGTAGCATCATCTAGTGGTCCTCTACCAAGATTGTTCAAATTATCCCCCTAGGGTCAAATATGGCCCCGCCCCGGGTATCCCAAGTTTAACATAGACTTATATAGAAAAAAAAGTTTAAAAATCTTCTTATCTGAAACCACAACACTTGGACCTTTGATATTTGGTATGTAGCATTGTCTTATGGTCCTTAACCAAAATTGTTCAAATTGTACCCCTTGGGTGAAAAGAGGCCCTGCCCTGGGGGTCCCAAGTTTTATATAGACTTATAAAAGCTTTAAAAATCTTCTTGCCTGAAACCATACGACCTAGGCTTTTGATATTTGGTATGATGCATTGTCTGGTAGTCCTCTACCAAAATTGTTCAAATTATGCCCCTTGGGTTAAAAGAGGCCCCGCCCTGGGGTCACTTAGTTATTATGTGAGTTATATAGGAAAAATACTTTAAAAAATCATCTGATCCCAGGGTTGGCAAGTATTTCCCGGGGGCGGGAATTACCACAGGTATTTCCCGGTAATTCCTGTCCCGGGAAATGATCCAAATTTCACAAAAGTGGGAATTAGTGGGAAATACTCAAGATTTGAAAATTTTTGGCATGAAAATTTACTTTTTAATATAAATTAATTCAATAAATTTGCAAACATTTTAGTCACATCGATAAATTAGAAGTAAACAAATGTATGCTAGTTCAATACATGCATGGTGTGACTGGCTAGGAGTGGAACACTCAATTGGTCCATTACATTTTGCTTTATGTGCTCTTAAACGGTCATTCTTGCCACTTACAACTGTTTTACAGTCTTTACAAGTCACAGTCTTTTTAGAACCATCTTCAAAAACATCGTAAAAATCCCAAACTGTATCCTTTGGCTTGAACCTCTTCATGTTTACCCTTTCACTTACAAAATCTAACTGGTTATGTGATATGAGTGAGATACCATCAGACCACAATTAGTGACCATGATTAGAAATCAGCAGAGCTGAAGCTAGATTAAGCATTGTATTACCAGTCAGACAAATACAGCTTCAGGCTACAATCACAATGTGATGCTCTGATTCTCAATAGTAATAGGCATTTTTGGTAAACAAAAAAGAAATTGAAATAAAAATTTAGGATTTGATTTTAGTACATTTAGTGCTTAAAAAGAATATTTATATTATTTGTTTTTAATTGAGAGAAATATTTCATGTTAACTGAATTACATTTGTTTAGGTCTCTGCTCATACAATGAGATGTTGACTTTTCCCCACTATTTCCCACTTTTTTCCCGGGGAATACCTGTATTTCCCGCTGTCCTGGTAAAAATTAGTATTTCCCGCTTTTATGCCAACCCTGTCTGATCCTATTTCCAAGACTGTTTGATTATAATAACCTGATGACCCCAAGTAATATGATGTCACTTGACTGTGACCTTGACCTACTCGCATCGGCGTGAGCGTAGGCGTCACACAAATGTTAAAGTTTGCGTACCATCCCAAATATTTTCAAAGTCCATTGAGCTATTGCTTTCATATTTTGCATACTTATTTACCATCATGACCCCAGTCTGTAAAAAGGAGGAGGCAACTCTATCAAGCATTTTGACTGAATTATGGCCCCTTTTCGACTTAGAATAAATGTTAAAGTTTGCGTACCACCCTAAATATTTTCAAAGTCCATGGAGATATTGCTTTGATATTTTGCATACTTGTTTACCATCATGACCCCAGTCTGTAAAAAGGAGGAGGCAACTCTATCAAGCATTTTGACTGAATTATGGCCCCTTTTCGACTTAGAATAAATGTTAAAGTTTGCGTACCACCCCAAATATTTTCAAAGTCCATTGAGATATTGCTTTGATATTTTGCATACTTGTTTACCATCATGACCCCAGTCTGTAAAAAGGAGGAGGCAACTCTATCAAGCATTTTGACTGAATTATGGCCCCTTTTCGACTTAGAATATGCTTATTGTAATGTTAAAGTTTTACTCATTGCTTATATTATACTAAGAATAGTCAAGCGCGCTGTCCACTGACAGCTCTTGTTAAGATACAGCCTTGAAGTTTTGATGACATACACAGCTTGCGCACAAATCGTAAAACTGAATTTCATTGACCATGAATGTGACCTACTGACTTTCTTAATATTTTATCATCAGTTTGACATTTGAAACATGTAGCTCATATTACTCAGGTGAGCGATCCAGGGTCATCATGACCCTCTTGTATGAATACTATTTTACATTGTCAGTCGGTCCATCAATACCATTTGGTTTCTGATTCATAACTAGAGACCGTTTTGTTTCATAATAGTCAGACGTCAAAGGGTGATTATCTGTGATCAGTAGATGACCCCTAGTGTTTTGGGTGGCAGTAGGTCAAAGGTCAAGGTCACAGTGACCTTGAGACTAAAAACAGTTTCGCTTAATAACTAAAGAACCCTTTAGCTTATAGTCATCAATCTTTATAGGATGTCTGCCATTGGTCAGTAGATGACCACCATAGTTTTAGGGGTCAGTGGGTCAAAGGTCAAGGTACAGTGACCTTGAGACTGAAAACAATTTCCACTTAATAACTAAAGAACGCTTTAGCCTATAGTCATCAATCTTTATAGGATGACTGCCTGTAGTCAGTAGATGACCACCATAGTTTTAGGAGTCAGTAAATCAAAGGTCAAGGTACAGTGACCTTGAGACTGTAAACAGTTTCTGCCCAATAACTAAAGAACACTGACTTACAGTCGTCAAACTTCATCGGATGACTGCCTGTGATCAGAAGCTGATCCCTGGAAATCAGTAGGGCAAATGTCAAGGTCGGAATGACTTTGACTGTGAAAATAATTTCAGCTCAATAACCAAAGAACACAGTCCACAAACTTAGGAATGTTGCCTGTGGTCAGTAAATGACCCTTATTATGTTAGTGGTCAGTACGTCAAAGGGCAAGGTCGTAGTGATCGTTGGACAGAAGATGGGACAGGCCATAATGGGGTGGGGGCGGGGGGCGGAGCATGTGTTTTAAGTTTCAGTTTAGTACATTGATTGAAAAATTGTGTTCAATCCAGATGAAACAGATGTCAGAAACAAACAATCCCTTTATTGTGTGTTTCTGCAAAACTGGAATGATATTTGAATATTTAATTTTCTAATCTATTATCTAATCATTGTTACTTTATTATTTAGGGCCTCATCTTGTTCTGGTGATCGGGACAAAGCTACAACACGGAAACGTTTAGTCCACCTCCCAGCTGATCATGTACCTAGCATTACAGAGAAAATTGGTAAGGAGCGAGTTGTAGCAAAATAGTTTCAAGTGCATTCAGACTTCTTTTTAATTTTGTTTAGTGTTTTCCCAAGGCTACTAAGTCATATGACTGTGATTGTTAAATTTTGTGAAGATAGAACTCGAAATGCTTTCGTCATTTTTTGCTAGAAATCATCTATGTAGCTACAGTAAGCTAACAGCTAAACAGAAAATCATTTATTAATCCCCCGCCGTGGCGGAGGGATTATAGGAATGGTCTGCGTCCGTCCTTCCGTCCTTCCGTCCGTAACAAATTTGTGTCCGGTCCATATCTCCTAAACCCCTTGAAGGATTTTCATGAAACTTGGGTCAAATGATCACCTCATCAAGACGATGTGCAGAACCCATGAGTCAGCCATGTCGGTTCAAGGTCAAGGTCACAACTCAAGGTCAAAGGTTTGAGCCTGCCATTTTGTGTCCGCTCTATATCTCCTAAACCCCTTGAAGGAATTTTATAAAACTTTGGTCAAATGATCACCTCATCAAGACGATGTGCAGAACCCATGAGTCAGCCATGCCGGCTCAAGGTCAAGGTCACAACTCAAGGTCAAAGGTTTGAGCCTTCCATTTTGTGTCCGCTCTATATCTCTTAAACCCCTTAGATTTAAACTGGGTCAAATGATCACTCATCAAACATTGCAGACCATGAGTCAGCACGCTCAGGCAAGGTCCAACTCAGTCAGGTTGAGCCTCTTGTGCCGCTCATCCTAAACCTGAAGGAATTTATAAAACTTGTCAAATGTCCCTCATCAGACATTGCATAAACCCATGAGTCAGTCATGCCCGCTCAAGGTCAAGGTCACAACTTAGGGTCAAAGGTTTGAACCTTCCATTTTGTGTCCGCTTTTTATCTCCTAAACCCCTTGAAGGATTTTCATCAAACTTGGGTCAAACGATCACCTCATCAAGGCGATGTGCAGAACTTATGAGTCAGCCATGTCAGGTCAAGGTCAAGGTCACAACTGAAGGTCAAAGGTTTGAGCCTTCCATTTTGTGTCCACTCTATATCTCCTAAACCCCTTGAAGGAATTTTATAAAACCTGGGTCAAATGATTACCTCATCAAGACGATGTGCAGAAATTATGAGTCAACCATGCCAGCTCAAGGTCAAGGTCACAACTAAGGGTTGAAGGTTTGAGCCTTCCATTTGGTGTCCACTCTGTATCTCCTTAACCCCTTGAAGGATTTTCATCAAACTTTGGTCAAATGATCACCTCATCAAGAACTCATGAGTCAGCCATGTCAACTCAAGGTCAAGGTCACAACTGAAGGTCAAAGGTTTCAGCTCTGTATCTCCTAAACCCCTTGAAGGATTTTCATGAAACTTTGGTCAAATGATCACCTCATCAAGACGTTGTGCAGAATTCATGAGTCAGCCGTGTCAGTTCAAGGTCAAGGTCACAGCTAAAATCAAAGGTTTTACCCTTTCACTATCCATAGCAGTGGCGGGGGATTTAGCTGTCTTTCAGACTGCCTTGTTGTAATTATTTCAAGGGGTGTTTTAGAATAAATTTTGTCATCTTATGCAGGGCAGTGTTTTTTTCATGCCTGGTATTTTAAAGAAATTTTTGTAATACCCACCTCCCACTTTATATGCAGATGTTTAAGTGTAGTCACTTCAGGTAGGTCTCTGAGGAGTTGTTCTTGCACATCGGACTGGACCAGTGATACAGGTACAGGTGTTTCCGGTGATTTTACCCATGCCGGCAAAACCCATCGGGCACCACCCCCACATACCGGATGACTCTCGTGCTGTTAAAGACAACTAGTGATTCATGCATTGAATATGTAATATACAAAAAAATCAGGTACTTTGATTTTTTTGTATGTTACATATTAAATGCATGTATCACTAGTGAAGATTTGATAAAAGACAGTGTGTCTGAAATCATTAGTCCTCCATCTCTGATTCATGTGGGGAAGTTGACAGTTACTTGCGGAGAACAGGTTTGTACTGGTACAGAGTCCAGGAACACTGGTTAGGTTAACTGGCTGCCGTTACATAACTGAAATACTGTTGAAAAATGGCGTTTAACCCAAAACAAACAAACAAATGATTACTGTTTCAGATCGTTCATTGAGCCGATACTCTAGTTCTGTGTCGGGAGAGTCCAGTGATTCACATGATCATGATGTGAGATTTATTTCCCCAGACAGTCGTAGAAGAATCAAAAATGAAAGGTACGGTGTATTAAAACTTATTTGATAACATGAAGTGTCTAATAAATTAGTATGGACTTAGAGAATTTCTATAGAAACATAGGGCTTTGCATGTCAGTTTGTAGGTAGACGAGGAGGTTACAGTCTTTTACTTGAGAGCCTTTTGACCCGTAGCATTCATATTTTTGAGGATAGTAGATCTTTGAAAGCATTTTGTTGCCAGACAGATCAAAAATGAAAAATACCTAATAGTTTTTCTGTCTGTGACCATGATCTTTTAGTTAAAGGGTCTGAGTCCTGAATAAAACAGTTTGTCTTATTAATGATTATCCATGACAAAGTTATAAAATGAACAAGAAAATAACTTAAAATACTTGACTTCTATGTGACCTTGACCTTAGAGTTAAGAGGTCAGAGACTTGCACATGTTATTGTGAGTGACTGTGTAACATCTTTATATATTGATTCATATTTAAGTAACTCGGCAGAAACATTCTCTACAACAGGGTGACATTTCACTTGCAAGACTTAGATCCTTAGTTCAAAGCTCAAGGTCACACAGGTCAAAGAATTGAGGTGATTTGGCTTGTCTAGTCTATAATGTTTTCATTCACTTGGTACAAATATCCACTCTAGAAAGACACTGGAACATTTGTCACTTATAACAATAGAAAGTTTAGTGTCTTGTTACAGGATTATACAAGGGTTGATCCAAAAGTATACCACTGCATCCACTGCAGATTTATTCGTCATTATATTATTATAGAAATTATTTCAAGATACTCACTTATTCAGTTAAAATTACACAGGTGAATAATTGTTATTTTCTAGGTTTGTTTCCTTTTAAATTCAAATGTCACCACTGACAAAATTTCGCCATTAGCAAAAAAGCATTTCTTCAGTTAACAGAAGAAATCCCCAAAATAGTACACCTAATCATACGAAGTTATGTTGGTGTCAAGTTACGTCTTTCAGTTCTAAGTTTGTTCTTTTTTAATTGCAAAGTTCACCACTGATGACATTTTGCCACGTGCAAAAAAAGCATTTCTTCAGTCAGCAGAAAAAATCATTTCAAACAAAGACATCACCTATTAACGTCAAAATATCACACCTAATCATATGAAGTTATGTCAGTGTCAAGTTACATCTTTAGCAGTCATCCCTGAGAACTGTAGCTGCATCTTTGCAGGTTAGAGTTTGTCATGTAGTTCTAAGACTTGCTGTTGCCTAGTGACAAAAATATATATGTATTGATGTCAATCACGTCACTGACATGCATTGATCACCGTTACCGTGCTTTCTATTCATGTCAGTATCTCAAACAAAATATTTTCATGATATTTTAAGAAAATATTGCTAATAGATCAAGGTACTTCGATAGAATTTTTGTTATACTCTTTTTTTTCTTCTTTTTTTATTATACACGTTTTTAACTTAGCTGTTTGAAATTTTTCAAATTGGAGGGCTGTTTTTGTACCCCCCGACAACAAAGTTGTAAGGGGGGTGTATACTGGTTTCATGTTGTCTGTCTGTCCGTCTGGCCGTCTGTCCGTAGACGCAATCTTGTGCGCACCATCTCTCCTTATCCCCTTGACAGAATTTAATGAAACTTCACACAAGTGATCAGTAACAACAGTAGTTGTGCATGGGGCATGTTAGGTTCTTTTAGAAAAAAAATTTGCAGAGTTATGGGACTTTGTTTTTTTGTTACTATACTATATACATAGACACAATCTTGTGTGCACCATCTCTCCTCATCCCCTTGACACAATTGAATGAAACCACACAAGTGATCAGTACCAAAAGTAGTTGTGCATGGGGCATGTTAGGTTCTTTTAGAAAAAAAATTTGCAGAGTTATGGGACTTTGTTTTTTTGTTACTATACTATATACATAGACACAATCTTGTGCGCACCATCTCTCCTCATCCCCTTGACACAATTTAATGAAACTTCACACAAGTGATCAGTAACAACAGTAGTTGTGCATGGGGCATGTTAGGTTCTTTCAGAAAAAAAAATTTGCAGAGTTATGGGACTTTGTTTTTTTGTTACTATACTATATACATAGACACAGTCTTGTGCGCACCATCTCTCCTCATCCCCTTGACACAATTTAATGAAACTTCACACAAGTGATCAGTACCAACAGTAGTTGTGCATGAGGCATGTTAGGTTCTTTTAGAAAAAAAATTGCAGAGTTATGGGACTTTGTTTTTTTGTTACTATACTATATACATAGACACAATCTTGTGCACACCATCTCTCCTCATCCCCTTGACACAATTTAATGAAACTTCACACAAGTGATCAGTAACAACAGTAGTTGTGCATGGGGCATGTTAGGTTCTTTCAGCGACAAAAATTGCAGAGTTATGGGACTTTGTTTCTTGTTAACATACTATGTACATACAGTCTGCATATGCAATCTTGTGCGTGCCTAATCTACCAAACCCTTGCACACAATTTAATGAAACTTCACACAAGTGATCAGTACCAACCCTAGTTGTGCATGGTGCATGTTACATTCTTTTAGATAAATATTCTGCATAGTTATGGGACTTTGTTTTTTGTTACTATACTGTATACATACAGTCTATATACATACAGTCCACATAATTATGCTATCTTGTGTGCGTCAAATTGCAATGTACTGTGTCAGTGCATGCGGGGGGTACATTCATCACCTTTAGTGATAGCTCTAGTTGTCACTTGGGTCAGCATCATGTAAGCAGGTTTCTCTAAAACTACTAGGCCTTCATCATGAGATTACCTAACAGGACAAGTTACATAAATCTAATTATCAAAATCATGCTTCTTTTTATGCCCCCCTTCGAAGAAGAAGGGGTATATTGTTTTGCAGATGTCTGTCAGTAGGTTGGTTGGTTGGTCGGTCGGTCAGTATGTAGACCAGTCTGTTTCTGGATGATAACTCAAGAATGCTTAAGCCTAGGATCGTGAAGGTTGGTAGGGAGGTTGGTCATAAACGCAGAAGTCCCCTATTGATTTTGAGATCTGTAGGTCAAAGGTCAAGGTCACAGTGACCCAGAACAGTTAAATGGTTTTGATAACTTAAGAACGCTTGGGTCTAGGATCATGAAAATTGATAGTGAGGTTGGTCATCATCAGCAAATGACTCCTATTGATTTTGAGGTCAATAGGTCAAAGGTCAAGGTCACAGTGACCTGGAATACTTAAACGGTTTCCGGATGATAACACAAGAATGCTTGGGCCTAGGATCATGAAAATTGATAGGGAAGATTGTCATGACAAGCAGATGACCCTTATTGATTTTGAGGTTAGCTCTTGTTAACATAGAATTTCAGGTTAAAGTTTTGGATATAAGCAGAATTCTCAGAAACTACTTGGTCAAATGTTTTCAAACTTCATACATGTCTTTCACATCATGAACTAACCTAGAAGGACAAGTTACATAACTTAAGCTTATATTGTGTCAAAGTTATGCTCCTTTCTAAATAGAAATTTTACTTCAAATTTTTGCGTGTAAGAATGTTTGACCATTTGGTATCAGATTCTCTGTACTTCTTTAGCACATAGAGTGACCTCACATGGCAATTTTTCATAAGGCTGTCTTACATTTTAGCAAAATTATGCCCCTTTTTTCAACTTAGAAAATACTGTTTGTATGCTAGGCTTCAAACAGTATTTTTAAGCTGGGTTTCAAATTATAGTCATTAGACAGGTCTTGTAACGGCACCTGTGATATTACTTCTGGATCAACTCTCAAAGTTTCTCTTTTAATTTCTTTGCCTGGCAATGCTTAACCTTCTTTGCACTAGCTTTGTGAAGGAATGTTTTAGATCCAGTAAATGCAGCAGATAAAAATAACATGCTTGGAGGATTGATTGAACCTTCAACCAAGTATGACAGCCTGCGTTTCTTTTGATGATCTTTTTGCATGTAGAAATATTTCTGCTGTGTAGATCAAGTTGAAACTTCTCACAGTTTCAGACTTGCTGTTTCATTCTTTCATGATATAATTAATGATCAAATTAATAGTACGTTTTGGAGAAATTGCTAAGCTTAGCATTGAGGTCGAGGACTCTTCTGTTTACATTCAAATACTGCATGTTATTGTATATCATATAATTTATTGCAAAGATTTTAGCTGTTCTAGGATACCATTACCATCATACCATATTAATCTCTGTCATACCATACCTCATAAAGAGAGAAAACACACGTAAAATACTTTAAAGATTAACTGTCACAATAAAAACAATGTTTTTGCTATAAATACTTAGGGCTGTGCTAGATTAGTCCAACAACCTGATGAAAAAGCAGTATATATGCACAGCAGAGCTCTGGATTTCATTGTAAACAGTGGCCAATTTCTCATTAAGACAAAAAATTCACAAAAAAATTGTTCATTATCATTATTATTAGATTTATTATACTTTATTAGCTCCACTATTCGGAGAATAGGGGGGCTATTCTACTCGCCCCAGCATCAGCGTCGGTGTGACCTTTCTTGGTTAAAGTTTTTCGGCAACCTTTGTGTTTCTGTCATATCATTGTTAATATTGCTTATATCTTACTGTAACTTCACATAAACATTGTCCAGTATACAAACAAAGTATGTGTAGGGGCTGAGCCCATTATACCCAAGGTCAAGGTCACCAAGGTGTTATACTTAGGTTATTTTTAAGGTTAAAGTTTTTTGGCAACCTTTGTTTTTCTGTCATATCTTTGTTACTATTGCTTATATCTTACTGTAATTTCACATAAACATTGTCCAGCATAAAAACAAAGTATGTGCAGGGGCTGGGCCCATTATACCCAAGGTCAAGGTCACAAAGTTGTTATACTTGGAATTATTTTCATGTTAATTTTTTTGAAAGCTTCGTTTATAGACATGTCTTTGGTACTGTAAAAGCTAATGACTTGAAATTAAAAATATTTCTTTACAATCATCATCTGCATTTGTGGTTACAAACCCCATAACTCTAATTGTATATTTGACAGAATTTTGCCCCTTTTGTACTTAAAGTTTTTGTGCATTCTTCGCTTTCTGGATATAACTTTAATGTAATATAAGATAAAGACTTGAAACTTAAAATGTATTTTTATCATCATCATCTGCATGTGTGGTAACAATCCCCATAACTCTTGATTTGTATTTTTGGCCAGATTATGCCCCTTTCATACTTAAATTTTTTAACAAACTTTGTTTTCTGGACATGATTTGGTACTATATAAGATAATGACTTGAAACTCAAAATATATCTTTACCATCATGTGGTAACAATCCCAATAACTCTGATTTGTGTTCTTGACAGAATTATGCCCCTTGGTGTATCTTCCTTTTAAGGTAGAGGTCTCTTATTGAGACATATATTCATTTTACTGTCAAATCACCGAATAGTGGAGCACGCTGTCTTAAGGACAGCTCTTGTTCATAAGATAATCTCCCATCAACTTCCCAGCAAGTAGAAACAGTGTCTGGAGATTCCAAGTCTTAGATATTGAATCTCCTTTGTGCTGTACTTTTTAGCTCGACTATTCGAAGAATAAGTAGAGCTATCCTACTCACCATGGCGTCGGCGTCGGCGTTGGCGTCGGCGTCACACCCTGGTTAAGTTTTTTGTACCGGTCCACATTTTGACAAAGTCTTTTGAGATAAAGCTTTGAAACTTTCAACACTTGTTTACCATCACCATTTCCAGTTATAGGCAAGATTACATAACTCTGTCAAGCATTTTGACTGAATTATGGCCCCTTTTGACTTAGAAATCTTGGTTAAGTTTTTCGTACCAGTTAATATTTTGACAAAGCCTTTTGAGATAAAGCTTTGAAACTTTCAACACTTGTTTACCATCACCATGTCCAGTTGTAGGCAAGAGTACATAACTCCATCAAGCATTTTGGTTGAATTATTGCCCCTTCTTGACTTAGAAATCTTGGTTAAGTTTTTCATACCAGTTTATATTTTTTGTAAAGTATTTGACATATGGCTTTGAAACTTTTATATCTTGTTCAGTATTATAGTCTCTATCAATAGGCAAGAGTTCATAACTCTGTCATCTTTTTTGGCTGAATTATGGCCCTTTTTGAACTTGGAAATTGGTTCTGTTTTCGTATATATCCATGTTTTGTCAAGACTATTTGACATATGGCTTTGAAACTTTAGACACTTGTTTATCATTATGATTTCCATCTGTAAGGCAAGAGTACATAACTCTGACAACTATTTTGGCTGAATTATGGCTCTTTTTGGACTTTGAAATTAGTTAAATTTTTCATACAAGTCCATATTTTGCCTAACATATAACTTAACATATTTGCCATCATGGTCACACATTGCCATTTAGTGCAAGACTAATCGAAATCCACAAATACAGGAACATTTTTTGTTTAATCCCTTTTTTCTTTTGTCTGAAAATCTACGGAAATATTTTGACCCCATTCTTCAATCAATTCTTCGAATAGTCGAGCGCGCTTTCATCCAACAGCTCTTGTTTAATTCACAAGACTTAATATTTGGTGAAAATAAATACACTACATAAAATCGTTATGCTACAAGTGTACTTGGTTTCTGTATGAGTAAATGTTTAAGTTATGGCCAGTGACCTTAAAATCTTGTGCTTTAAATAATGACAGTTAATCTTTAAGACTTTGGTTTGTTGTAATTCCAAAACTGAAACTTTAATTATAGGGTCAACATGGATAAATTTGTCAAACCGAAGTAAGTTATGTGTTCTAACCTTGATTTATTTTTAGTTATTGTAACCCCTTTTTAGCTCACCTGTCACAAAGTGACAAGGTGAGCTTTTGTGATCCCGTGGCGTCCGTCGTCCGTCAACCGTCCGTCCGTCCGTGCGTGCGTGCGTGCGTAAACTTTTGCTTGTGACCACTCTAGAGGTCACATTTTTCATGGGATCTTTATGAAAGTTGGTCAGAATGTTCATCTTGATGATATCTAGGTCAAGTTCGAAACTGGGTCACCTGTGGTCAAAAACTAGGTCAGTAGGTCTAAAAATAGAAAAACCTTGTGACCTCTCTAGAGGCCATATTTTTCATGAGATCTTCATGAAAATTGGTCAGAATGTTCACCTTGATGATATCTAGGTCAAGTTCGAAACTGGGTCACATGGGGTCAAAAACTAGGTCAGTAGGTCTAAAAATAGAAAAACCTTGTGACCTCTCTAGAGGCCATATTTCTCAATAAATCTTCATGAAAATTGGTCAGAATGTTCACCTTGATGATCTCTAGGTCAAGTTCGAAACTGGGTCACGTGGGGTCAAAAACTAGGTCAGTAGGTCTAAAAATAGAAAAACCTTGTGACCTCTCTAGAGGCCATATTTTTCAAGAGATCTTCATGAAAATTGGTCAGAATGTTCACCTTAATGATATCTAGGTCAAGTTTGAAACTGGGTCACGTGCGGTCAAAATCTAGGTCAGTAGGTCTGAAAATAGAAAAACTTTGTGACCTCTCTAGAGGCCATATTTTTCATGGGATCTTTATGAAAATTAGTCAGAATGTTCACCTTGATGATATCTAGGTCAGGTTCGAAACTGGGTCATGTGCGGTCAATAACTAGGTCAGTAGATCTAAAAATAGAAAAACCTTGTGACCTCTCTAGAGGCCATATTTTTCAAGAGATCTTCATGAAAATTGGTCAGAATGTTTATCTTGATGATATCTAGGTCATGTTAGAAACTGGGTCACGTGCGGTCAAAAACTAGGTCAGTAGGTCTAAAAATAGAAAAACCTTTTGACGTCTCTAGAGGCCATATTTCTCAATGGATCTTCATGAAAATTGGTGAGAATGTTCAGCTTGATGATACCCAGTTCAAGTTCTTAACTGGGTCATGTGCGGTCAAAAACTAGGTCAGTAGGTCGAAAAAAGAAAAACCTTGCGACCTCTCTAGAGGCCATATTTTTCATTAGATCTTCATGAAAATTGGTGAGAATGTTCACCTTGATGATTTCTAGGTCAAGTTCAAAAGTGGGTCACGTGCCTTCAAAAACTAGGTCATTAGGTCAAATAATAGAAAAACCTTGTGACCTCTCTAGAGGTCATATTTTTCAATGGATCTTCATGAAAATTGGTCAGAATTTTTTATCTTGATGATATCTAGGTCACATGTGCTCAAAAACTAGGTCACTATGTCAAATAATAGAAATAACGACGTCATACTCAGTTCAACACTGGGTCATGTGGGGATAGGTGAGCGATTCAGGACCATCATGGTCCTCTTGTTTTTTTTTGCTGCCATTCTGATTCATCGTTATAGCTTTTGTGAGTGGTTTTGCATTAATGTGCAAATTTTAGTTTTTTGATGGTAAGACTGTAACTTCACATCAGTCGAATGAATTGACTTTTTGTTTTGAGTTCCTCATTTCTGTTCTGTATGTGCTGGCTGCAGATAGATAAAGCTGTTGTGCAGGTATTTTACGGAAAAATTATGATTCAATTAAAGTGCCTGTAGTGTCAATATTATTTTAAACAGACTTAGGTATACTGCGAAATCATTTAAATTCGCTGGCATGAAATTTCGCGCAAACGTGAAGAAGGACTGTTTCGCGCGGGCTTTAATTTGCGCATTTTCAATTTTAGCAATGAAAAATATAATAAAAAAAATAATAATAGCGCGGTCTTAAATTTGCACATCGGTCCTAGCGCGTAATACGCGAAAATCCGTCCTATGCAAATAAAAATGATTTCACAGTATAAGTAAATAAAACCATTGTAAAACCTAATTTTGTATTTCTGTTCATTAACAAGCTTCTGGACTTAACATATTGATTAGTTTTTAGCGGACTCCTTATTACCAAATGTTTATGGATTTACTGCAAATATAGGTGCACATGCACTTATTGAAATCTCAGCCTCACTATTGTCTACAAATGGCTGTAAGGAGGTAATCTGTTTGCATTGTATATCTTTTCGTAGTGTGCCTGTTTACGCCCCCCATATTTATGTTGGGGGCATTTAGCTTTGCTGCTGTCCACCGTCTGTACATACGTCCCGAAATCTTGTGTGTCCAACTCCTCCCACACTATTAGCCTGAATATTAGCTCACCTGAGCCAAAGGCTCATGGTGAGCTTTTGTGACCGCTCGATATCCGTCGTCCGTCGTGTGTCGTGTGACGTGCGTCGTCCGTCGGTCAACATTTTCTAAAAAAATCTTCTTGAAAACCGCTGGGCAGAATTACACCAAACTTCACAGGAATGATCCTTGGGTGGTCCCCTTTCAAAATTGTTCAAAGAATTGAATTCCATGCAGAACTCTGGTTGCCATGGCAACCGAAAGGAAACACTTAAAAAATCTTCTTGTCCAAAACCGCAAGGCGAAGAGCCTTGATATTTGGCATGTGACATCATCTTATGGTCCTCTATCAAGATTGTTCAAATTGTGCACCAGGGGTGAAAAGAGGCCCCGGACTGGGGGTCACAAGTTTTACATAGACTTATATAGTAAAAAACTTTAAAAATCTTCTTGTCTAAAACCACAAGACCTAGGCCTTTGATATTTTGTATGTAGCATTGCCTTGTGGTCCTCTACCAAAATTGTTCAAGTTATGCCACTGGGGTGAAAGAGGCCCTGCCTCGGGGGGTCTCAAGTTCTACATAGACTTATACAGGAAAAAAACTTTAAAAATCTTCTTGCCTGAAAATGCAAGGCCTAGGCTTTTGGTATTAAGTATGTTGCCTTTCCTAGTGTTTCTCTACCAAATTTGTTCAAATTATGTCGCTAGGGTAAAAAGAGGCCTTGCCCTGGGGGTACCAAGTTTAACATAGACTTATATAGGAAAAAAAATAAAGATCTTCTTGTATGAAAGTTCAAGGCCTAGGCCTTTGATATTTGGTATGTAGCATTGCCTGGTGGATTTCTAACAAGTTTGTTCAAATTATGCCCCTGGGGTGAAAAGAGGCCCCACCCTGGGGGTCACTTGTTATAATTATGAGTTATATAGGAAAAAATACTTCAAAAATTATCAGATCATATTTCCTAGACTGTTTAATTATAATTAACTGATGACCCCAAGCGATAAGGGATCACTTGACTGTGACCTTGACCTACTTTCTTGTTTTTTAGGATACAGTCTTGAAATTTGGATGACATGTACAGTTTTGCGCAATGATCTTAAAACTAACTTTCAGTGACCATGAATGTGACCTACTGACCTACTTTCTAATATTTTAGCATCAGTTTGCCATTTGAAACATGTGGCTCATATTACTCAGGTCAGCGATCCAGGGTCATCATGACCCTCTTGTTGCTTCAAACTTCCACAGATGTATAAGCTTGATGTGCAGATGACCATAAGTGAAGTTTTGCTGTGACTATTTTTACCACAGTTATGGCCCTTTGATCATGTTGATAGTTTTGATAAAAAGAGTATAGAGGAAAATCATGTGTGTCCAACTCAAAAACTGTTGAACGGATATGCTTGAAAGTTTCACAGATGAAGGACCTTGATGTTAATGTGACAATAAATAGTGGACTGTTTTCTGTGTGTTTTTTTTCTAGGATTATGGCCCTTTCTCAATTTCACAAAATAGGCCGTAGTGAAGAAATTTGGTGTGTTCATTTCCTCATACACATTTTGAAGGAATGGATTCAAAGTTACTCAGATGTACAACCTTATCTGAATATGACCATAAAGGATGGCGCAATATATGGGGGCATCCATGTCCTATGGACACAATTTTATTTTTATAACAGGATTTGTTCCCTCTTCTAACAACTGTTGCAGCATAAGCCATTTTTGTATACTAGCTTTGGTACATTTTCTTTGTAAAAGAGGCAAATGTATTTTATAGGCATTTACATTTGTTTGGTTATCATAACCACTGAAGCAAAGTATAATTATGGGGGCTATTTTAGAGTCAGGCATGTTAGTCTGGGATTTGTGTCCACTACATATAGGGCTGTGGATCGTCGGACAAGTGGCGATCCGATCCAAGAGTCGGGGCTGACGATTCACAGATCGAACCACGGATCACCTGCAACAACTTATAAATAATGATACAAACATGCAATAATTTTATTGTTATATATGTACCATTTTCTATATGGAATCTAAACTTTTTCAGTTCTCATAGCTGCTCAGTTTAACAGTTTTGACTTCGGTTTAATGTTTTGCTCATTAATTATAGCCCCACCAAACATGTTTGAGGGGGGTATATAGGAGTCAGTTTTGTCACGTCCCGTCCCATCCCGTCCCGTCCCGAAATCTATTATCTCAGTTATTAGCTCACCTGTCACAAAGTGACAAGGTGAGCTTTTGTGATCGTGCAGCGTCCGTCGTCCGTCCGTCAGTCCGTCCGTCCGTGCGTGCGTAAACTTTTGCTTGTGACCACTCTAGAGGTCACATTTTTCATGGGATCTTTATGAAAATTGGTCATAATGTTCCCCTTGATGATATCTAGGTCAAGTTCGAAACTGGGTCACGTGCGTTCAAAAACTAGGTCAGTAGGTCTAAAAATAGAAAAACCTTGTGACCTCTCTAGAGGCCATATATTTCACAAGATCTTCATGAAAATTGGTCAGAATGTTCACCTTGATGATATCTAGGTCAAGTTCGAACCTGGGTCACATGGCATCAAAAACTAGGTCAGTAGGTCAAATGATAGAAAAACCTTGTGACCTCTCTAGAGGCCATATTTTTCATGGGATCTGTATGAAAGTTGGTCTGAATGTTCATCTTGATGATATCTAGGTCAAGTTCGAAACTGGGTCACGTGCGGTCAAAAACTAGGTCAGTAGGTCTAAAAATAGAAAAACCTTGTGACCTCTCTAGAGGCCATACTTGTGAATGGATCTTCATAAAAATTGGTCAGAATGTTCACCTTAAAGTTATGTAGGTCAACTTCGAAACTGGGTCACGTGCGGTCAAAAACTAGGTCAGTAGGTCTAAAAATAGAAAAACCTTGTGACCTCTATAGAGGCCATATATTTCATGAGATCTTCATGAAAATTGTTCAGAATGTTCACCTTGATGATATGTAGGTCAAGTTCGAAAGTGGGTCACGTGCCTTCAAAAACTAGGTCAGTAGGTCAAATAATAGAAAAACCTTGTGACCTCTCTGGAGGCCATATTTTTCATGGGATCTGTATGAAAGTTGGTCTGAATGTTCACCTTGATGATATCTAGGTCAGGTTCGAAACTGGGTCACGTGGCCTCAAAAACTAGGTTAGTAGGCCAAATAATAGAAAAACCTTCTGACCTCTCTAAAGGCCATATTTTTCATGGGATCTTTATGAAAATTGGTCAGAATGTTCACCTTGATGATATCTAGGTCAAGTTCGAAACTGGGTCACGTGGCGTCAAAAACTAGGTCAGTAGGTCAAATAATAGAAAAACCTTCTGACCTCTATAAAGGCCATATTTTTCATAGGATCTGTATGAAAGTTGGTCTGAATGTTCATCCTGATGATATCTAGGTCGAGTTCGAAACTGGGTCATGTGCGGTCAAAAACTAGGTCAGTAGGTCTAAAAATAGAAAAACCTTGTGACCTCTCTAGAGGCCATACTTGTGAATGGATCTTCATAAAAATTGGTCAGAATGTTCACCTTGATGATATCTAGGTCAAGTTCTAAACTGGGTCACGTGCGGTCAAAAACTAGGTCAGTAGGTCTAAAAATAGAAAAACCTTGTGACCTCTCTAGAGGCCATTATTATTCATGAGATCTTCATAAAATTGGTCAGAATGTTCACCTTGATGATATGTAGGTCAAGTTCGAAAGTTGGTCACGTGCCATCAAAAACTAGGTCAGTAGGTCAAATAATAGAAAAACCTTGTGACCTCTCTAGAGGCCATATTTTTCATGGGATCTGTATGAAAGTTGGTCTGAATGTTCATCTTGATGATATCTAGGTCAAGTTCGAAAGTGGGTAACGTGCCATCAAAAACTAGGTCAGTAGGTAAAATAATAGAAAAACCTTGTGACCTCTCTAGAGGCCATATTTTTCATGGGATCTGTATGAAAGTTGGTCTGAATGTTTATCTTGATGATATATAGGTCAGGTTTGAAACTGGGTCAATTGCGATCAAAAACTAGGTCAGTAGGTCTTAAAATAGAAAAACCTTGTGACCTCTCTAGAGGCCATACCCTTGAATGGATCTTCATGAAAATTGGTCAGAATGTTTACCTTGATGATATCTAGGTCAAGTTTGAAACTGGGTCACGTGCCTTTAAAAACTAGGTCATTACGTCAAATAATAAAAAAGCCTTGTGACCTCTCTAGAGGCCATACTTTTCATGGGATCTGTATGAAAGTTAGTCTGAATGTTCATCTTGATGATATCTAGGTCAGGTTTGAAACTGGGTCAACTGCGGTCAAAAACAAGGTCAGTAGGTCTAAAATTAGAAAAATCTTTTGACCTCTCTAGAGGCCATATTTTTCAATGGATCTTCATGAAAATTGATCTGTATGTTCACCTTGATGATATCTAGGTCAGTTTCGAAACTGGGTCACGTGCAGTCAAAAACTAGGCCAGTAGGTATAAAAATAAAAAAACCTTGTGACCTCTCTAGAGGCCATATTTTTCATGAGATCTTCATGAAAATTAGTGAGAATGTTCATCTTGATGATATCTAGGTAAAGTTCAAAACAGGGTCACGTACCTTCGAAAACTAGGTCGATAGGTCAAATAATAGAAAAACCTTGTGACCTCTCTAGAGACCATATTTTTCAATGGATCTTCATGAAAATTGGTCAGAATTTTTATGTTGATAATATCTAGGTCAAGTTCTGGGGTCACATGAGCTCAAAAACTAGCTCACTATGTCAAATAATAGAAAAATGACGTCATACTCAAAAGTGGGAAGAGGTGAGCGATTCAGGACCATCATGGTCCTCTTGTTACTAAATGGATTTGATTCAAACTTAAAATACATGTTCCACCTTATCACCCGCATCATGTGACACAAGATGCATAACTCTTGACACCAAGTTTTCATGAATTATGTCCCCTTTTACTTAGAATTTAAGGTTAATTTTGTTGTATTTTCACTATATCTCAGTTATTACTAAATGGATTTGATTCAGACTTAAAATAGATGTTCCACCTCATCACCCACATCATGTGACACAAGGTGCATAACTCTGACACCATTTTTTTTATGAATTATGCCCCTTTTTACTTAGAATTTAAGGTTAATTTTGATGTATTTTCACTATATCTCAGTTACTACTGAATGGATTTGATTCAAACTTAAAATAGATGTTCCACCTCATCAACCACATCATGTGACACAAGGTGCATAACTCTGACACCAAGTTTTCATGAATTATGTCCCCTTTCACTTAGAATTTAAGGTTAATTTTGTTGTATTTTCACTATATCTCAGTTATTACTAAATGGATTTGATTCAAACTTAAAATAATTGTTCCACCTCATCACCCCGATGATGTGACATAAGGTGCTTAACTCTGACGTAAATTTTTTATGAATTATGTCCCCTTTTACTTCAAATTTAAGGTTGATTTTGATGTATTTTCACTATATCTCAATTATTACAAAATGGATTTGATTCAAACTTAAAGTAGAAGTTCCACCTCATCACCCACATCATGTGACACAAGGTGCATAACTCTGACACCAATTTTTCATGAATTATGCCCCTTTTTACTTAGAATTTAAGGTTAATTTTGATGTATTTTCACTATATCTCAGTTACTACTGAATGGATTTGATTCAGACTTAAAATAGATGTTCCACCTCATCACCCACATCATGTGACACAAGGTGCATAACTCTGACACTAATTTTTCTTGAATTGTGTCCCCTTTTACCTAGAATTTAAGGTTGGTTTTGATGTATTTTCACTATATCTCATTCTGATTGGCTTGGAGCCAAAGGGAAGTAACCTTTTTAAACTTTTGTACTGAGTTTCTTCCCCTTAAATTCCAGGAAATAGTCTATTTTTAGAAATCCTATTTTTAGATTTTCAATATTTTAGGTATTTTTCTAACTTTTTTATTACAAGTCCTATGTAAAAAGTAAAAACATTTTTCTGTGGTAACATTGGTCGGTAAGACACTTTTTTGTATTCGCTTTTAGTGTATCTCTAATATTAGAGATTTAATATATTTACTAGTATTACTATACTAGTATTATACTAGTATTACTTATATGTGGAAGCCCAGGATGAAGTATTTTTAAGATTCCTTATGGTTGCCATTCTTCTGTGACAAGACCGTATGGTGGGGGTATGAGTCACTCCTGTGACAGTTCTAGTTAAAGTAGTGAGTGGACTCCATACTTGCAGACGAATGATAAATGACGTCAGTCATTAATTTGACGTCATTGATATCACAATATTTTGTAGAATCTAGCAGTTTCGCATTTTTTGATAAAAGATTTTATCTATTGGAAAGAAATGGCGTATTTAACTTTTTATTGAATTTAATTTCTTAAATGTGAAAAAAATTTCTTAAATGAAAAATGTTTATTCACTGTTTTGACAGATTTCACATTAATTTTAGTTTGAATATAAGACCGATGTTAACTCTACCTATGACATTTGTTTACATTCGGTTTCGAAACTGACAACGCTTAATCAACTTACATGTGCAAGAAAATTAATTGAAAACGTTTAATGTGGCTTTAATTTAGTTTTATTGATAGAATATTACATATTGCAGGTATTTATGAAAAAGATCACGATCCAACGATCTTGACAATGACGAATATCCGTAATAAAACTTTTGGTCGAATTTGTGGATATCCGAGTACTTGGATACTCGTTACAGCCCTAACTACTTTATCCTCTTAAACCTAAGGAATATTTTCATAAAAGTGGCATCAACCTTACCAAGACCATGTACAAAACACATGATCCAGGTCACTAGGTCCAAGGTCAACGACACTCATGGAGAGCAAATGTCAACAAGCCTAATTCATAACTTCTCCATATCTTCTGAACTGCTTTTAAGATTTTCATAAAGCTGGCATCAGATTTTAACCCCATCAAGACAACATGCAGAGCACTTGATCTGGGTCACTTAGTCCAAGGTCAAGTTCACATTTAGAGGTCATAGATCAAATAGCGTAAATTCATGTCCACTCCATTTCTTCTAAACTACTAGGAGTTGAATTTCATTAAATTAGCATAAGTTTTAGCCGCATTCAGACAGCTTGCAGAGTGCAAAACCTAGGTCACTAGGTCCAAGGTCAAGGTCACACTTTGACAGAGTTGCCACTTTTCTTGAAAAGTCAGGGGAAAATGATTTTTTTCAAGGTCAGTGAATTGTCAGGAAAATCTTGATAATAGTCAGTGAAAAATGAAATTGTATAAAAATCAGGGAAAAGTCAGGGAAAAATGAAATTCTGGGTCGATGTTAAAATGTTCAGTGGCTATGTATGGCAGTCTTCATGCAGTATTAATTAGTATTTCCGAACACATTTTGGTGTAATTGTGTATAAACCTAATTTAAATGTGTTTGAATCAATTTCGTTTTTATGTTAACTTTGGAGCAGACTAATCCTATACTTCTACAAAAACCCTGTTAGGGGTTACATGGATCAAACTGTGATTAAATTTATAGTAAATAGCCATTTCAGAGCCAAATCTCAGACATTTTCACTTTAGAGAGGCAGCACTGTTATTTCTGTTTAGGGGTGTTTTTGTGAACAAGTTAGCATGTAGTTTATACAGCCAGCTCGGTGGTTCTGCCAAGGTGTCTGCTCGTGATAAAATAACTTCGAGGAGCACCTGGGGTCTTCCACCACCATCAAAGCACGAAAGTCACCATATGACCTATAATTGTGTCAGTGCAACATTAACCCCAGCAAAATAAATAAACAAAACATGGTATTTGAAGATATTAAAAGCTTTCATTCTATCTATGAGTGACTTGCTTTATAGTGTACATTATATATAATTCTTTGTAAGCTTTTCATCAATAAAGAGCTTTGTCCGATAAGAAATGAAGAAATTATTCTGAATGTTACTTGCATGCTAATAAAGGATTATTTTCCCACATAGTCAATAAAATATTGCAGTCTAAAAGCTTTTCTGGGATTTTATTCAATGATAAAACTATTACAGTGTCATTAAATCAGTACTGAAATTTCTATAAATGTCATTATTTACGCAGTTCTCAGCAGTCTTCTCACCTCCAACTGATAATTACTTAGAAATAAATTCAGCAAAGTCTTCTCACCTCAGTCGCCAACTGATAATTACTAACAAGTAAAATTTCATACACAATAGTGTCACACTGCAGAATTTATATAAGTAAACAATTTACCGTACAAATCCCTAGTAAGCGTCCTGTTTATTCTGCCTACCTCAGTGAGATTGCTGTTGGTTGTAAGAAATTCATAGAAATAGAATTTGCGCAAAAAATTTCAAATTTCAGTTACTTTTGATTACTTGAGTGCTAATTTTGACAGGTGCAGTTACAGTCGAACGTGTGATAAAGACCACCCTTGATAATAAGTGGCCCTGCTATTAAAACCACAAGATCCATATCTGAGATATAGATATTTGCAATATATATCAACCTACAGGTAAAGACCCTTTTGTCTCTCGCATTTGACTAATTATGTCCATTATAAATGAATTTCGAGACAGGTAGTGATTTTAAGAGTGGGTGGGGTGCGTTTTGAGATCTTAGGAGTTGTACGGTAATTGTAAAATTGTTAGGTAATGATACAGCTTTGAAATATAAGACTTCAAGAAAATAGGGTCTGAAATGTGAAGGTCATGCTCAAAGTGTGTTATATTAAGACAAGTTTGTCTTATTCTTAGATCAGATCATGTGAAGACCATATAGAAACACTGAAGTATATATCTACAGGATCTGAAAACATAAGTTTATGTCCAAAGGGTTTAAAAACACCTGTTTTTAGTATATGTCAGCATGATTTAAAAACAAGTTTATGTCTGCAGGATTTAAAAACACTTTTTAAATATATGTCTGCAAGGTTTAAAGACACTTTTTTATGTATACATATGTTTGCAGGATTTAGAATTATTAGTTTAAATGTATGTCTGCAGGAAACACTTGTGTAAGTATGTGCCGGTAGGATTTAAAAACACAAGTTTATGTCTGCAGGAGTTAAAAACACGTCAATTTTATGTCTGCAGGATTTTAAAACTCTAGTATGTCTGCAGGATTAAAAAAAAAAACCCATGTGTATGTCAGCAGGATTTAAAAACACAAGTTTATGTTTGCAGGACTTTAAAACACTGGCTTAAGTATATTTCTGCAGGATAAAAAAATGTTTTAGTGTATGTCTGCAGGATTTAAACACACAAGTTTATGTCTGCAGGATTTTAAAACACTGGCTTAAGTATTATGTCTTCGGGATAAAAAAACCCCAACATGTTTTAGTGTATGTCTGCAGGATTTAAAAACAAAAGTTTATGTCTGCAGGATTTTTAAATACATTGTCAAGTTTATGTCTGCAGGATTTTAAAACACTAGCTTATTATGTCTGCAAGACTGAAAAAAAAATTAAATGCATGTCTGCAGGATTTAGAAACACAAGTTTATGTCTGCAGGATTTTAAAACACTGGCTTAAGTATAGGTCAGCAGGATTTAGAAAAGAACAAGTATCAGTGTATGTCCAATTAAAAGAATTAAGGAAGTTTGATTAATTTACATAGATGTTGAATTTTACATAAGGAAGGTATTTTATAAAGGAAGTGGATTTGTTGTTTGCATAGTCAAGTCAAGTGGTTAGAGAAATGTTATTTATATTTGCAGGTTGCTAATAGTTTCCAACAGTCGGACTCCAATTGTGATGTCTTCAACACTTCCGTATGGCAACAGAAATACTGTACCTGGCAGGTGAGTGATTTATAGTTAGTCACATTGGGTTGTGTCATTTAAGTAGAAATATGATCATTTAACAGTATAGTAAGAATATGATTAATAAAGATTTAGCCAGTTTTTTGTGATCAGTAGGAAGAGTAAAAAGATTTAAAAAGGGACATAATTTTGTAAAATATGAGCCAGGAGTAATGGAACCTGGTTCATAGCAGTCATTTCTTGATATCATTGACTTGTTTGTTTGAAAATGTTCAGGCAAATAGTTTTCAGACATTTGTTTGTATGCAAAAAGTTTAACATGAACTTTTCTAAGTTAAAAAGGGGCATTCTTTTGAAAAATATTAACTGGAGTAATTAAACCTGCTCTGTGACTTCATTTCATGATGGTTGATTGCTGTAGAGTTTGAAAGCATTCAGTCTCACCTGCCTGCATGCAAAACTTCTATAAAATTTTTAAGGTCAAAAAGGGGGCAATCATTTTGAAAAAAATGTTTCACAGCATAATGAAACGTGTGAGGTCATCTTAATAATGCCAAGTTTAGAAACATTGATTTTGGACTAGTATGTTTAGAGATAAAAGCAAAACTTAACCAATCTTTTTACATACTCTATAAAATGTAAGATGAAGTTTACATAGTAATTGTTCTGTGAGGTTATCAGTCAACGCCAAAGTGATATATGGTGTTTGAAAGCATTCAGTCTAGTAGTTTCTAAGAAACATGCTTACAGGCAAAATGCTTTTGATGCAGATGTCAAAAGAGATGAAGCCGAAAGAGTGAAATAGTTTTAGTTTAGATTAAAAAAAAAATACAATGATAATAAGCATGTATGTTTATTTTAGGCACGAGTTATATGATGATTTCCAGCCTGTGTTGAGTATACACAGAAGTCGTTACCCATCTGGTACCAAATCTATCAGTTCTCAAGAGGACATGTTTCTTCTCGGACAGAAGATTGCCCGGGGAGAGGATGCACCAGTGAGTTAATTCATAACTTTGAAATTACTTAATTTTGCCCCTCTTCGAAGAAGGAGGGGTATATTATTTTGCAGATGTCGGTAGGTCGGTCGGTCTGTTGGTATGTAGACCAGTCTGTTTCCAGATGATAACTCAAGAACGCTTGGGTTTAGCATCATGAAAGTTGATAGGGAGGTTGGTCATAACCAGCAGGTGACCCTTTTGATTTTGAGATCAGTAGGTCAAGGCCACAGTGACCCTGAACAGTTAAACGGTTTCCAGATGATAAATCAAGAATGCTTGGGCCTAGGATCATGAAAGTTGATATGGAGGTTGGTCATGACCAGCAGATGACCCCTATTGATTTTAAGGTAAGTAGGTCAAAGGTCAAGGTCACAGTGACCAGGAACAGTTAAACCATTTCTGTGTGATAACTTGAGAATTCTTGGGTGTAGGATCACAAAATTTTATAGGGAGGTTGATCATGATCAGCAGATGACCCCTATTGATTTTGTGGCCGGTAGGTCAAAGGTCAAGGTCACAGTGACCTGGAAAAGTTAAACCATTTCTGGATCATAACTTGAGAACGCTTGGGTCTAGGATCACGAACCTTGATATTGAGGTTGGTTATAATCAGCAGATGACCAGTATTGATTTGGTCAGTAGGTCCAAGGTCAAGGTCACAGTGACCCAGAACAGTTAAATGGTTTCCGGATGATAACTCAAGAATGCCTTGGCCTAGGATCATATAAGTTGATAGAGAGGTTGGTCCTGACCAGGAGATGATCTCTATTAAATTTTTAGGTCAGTAGGCCAAAGGTCAAGGTCACATTGACCCAGAACAGTTAAAACAGTTTCCGGACAATAATTTGAGAATGCTTGGGTCTAGTATCACGATACTTGATAGGGAGGTTGTTCATGACCAGCAGATGACCCCTTTGATTTTGTGGTCAATAGGTCAGACCAGAACAGTAGAAATTATGTGTACAGTGACCAGATAATTTCTGTTCCTTGTGCAATTACTGAGTGCATCAAGGTGGCATTTAGTGTTCTACGAGCTCTTGTTTCCATAGAATTTAAATTCATGGTTTAGGTAAAACAGCCATTTTGCTTGAATTTCTCAGTTTTGTATTTCATACATAAATGAAACTTGCATTTGTTCTTTTGATTGATGGAAACATAAATTCAAGTTACTCTCTTTAAAGTTGAGAGTAAATCAATTATTATCTATTCTCACATGACAAATGCAATGAACAAACCGCTATGAGGAAATAAGACTTCATTTATTGGCTTTGTAGGACCATTCTTCCCATTCTAAGACTTTATTTCATGCTACCATATATTCCCTTATTAACCTCCACCCCCTCATCCTCCTCCAACCTGGAGGCATTGAGGATTTTGAGTGTGGTCTTCAAAAAATAAAACTATATTTCCAACTTATAAACAATGAATTGCAACAATTATTGCTCTATCAAAGTGCTGGTTTTCACTTAAATGCCTAAATCACCTTAAAAATATTTTATGGGGGGAGGATAGGAGGTGAGGATGGAGCATTTATTAGAGGAGGGGGAATACAACACTGATGATACTGTGCTGCTGATAATAAAGGAAATGATCATGATGAGGAAGATATATCACATATCTTAAACAAAACATTACTGATGATATCTTATAACCATATATACAACAAATCTGTGTTAGTCTATTTGCAATTAACTGCTACAGCCAAGTAAAAGTCCTACCTATCAGAAGAGTATTTAGAAATGACTGATATTTATCTGCAGATAAATATCAGTCATTTCTAAATACTCTTCTGATAGGTAGGACTTTTACTTGGCTGTAGCAGTTAATTGCAAATAGACTAACACAGATTTGTTGTATATATGGTTATAAGATATCATCAGTAATGTTTTGTTTAAGATATGTGATATATCTTCCTCATCATGATCATTTCCTTTATTATCAGCAGCACAGTATCATCAGTGTTGTATTCCCCCTCCTCTAATAAATGCTCCATCCTCACCTCCTATCCTCCCCCCATAAAATATTTTTAAGGTGATTTAGGCATTTAAGTGAAAACCAGCACTTTGATAGAGCAATAATTGTTGCAATTCATTGTTTATAAGTTGGAAATATAGTTTTATTTTTTGAAGACCACACTCAAAATCCTCAATGCCTCCAGGTTGGAGGAGGATGAGGGGGTGGAGGTTAATAAGGGAATATATGGTAGCATGAAATAAAGTCTTAGAATGGGAAGAATGGTCCTACAAAACCGCATTGCCAATATTAAAATCTTGAGTGAACAGAAAGGATATATTTAGCTCAAATAATGAAAAAAAAAAAAAAAAAAATACAGTCAAAATTGTACATGTGGTCACCTGTATTAAGCAACTTTTCTATTGAACGACCATTTAAAATCCCTCCCGAATGTTTTCACTATATAAATTAATTACTTTTTTTTTATTATGCAACCAGTGGCCACCACAAATATTTCCCTATCTACAAAGATATATCTATTTAGAGACCGCGTTGTAAGTTTAATGATCAACCTTCCCTTAAGGCATTTTGCACCTGTCTAGAATTGGCAGGTACTTTTCTTTAATTATTGCATGTCAAACCATCACGCAGACAAGCAATTTGAAAAAGAAAATTATTTTTTGATGATTGGACAAAAATAATTAATCGGCATTAACTAAAGTGTCAACAATACTATGATTTCTGGTTTACTTCCAGTTCTGAGTTAATGAATATGTTTTTTATTTCAATAGAAAATTAAGGATAAGTCATACTTAAATTGAATTCATTTATGAAGTTTAGAGCCACTGATTATTGAGTGAGCAATGGTTATTGCATCAGACTTGGGAAGGATTGGTGACTTTTTTTAAGAAAAGAAATGATGATTGATAATTAGGATTGATGATGACTGGTTATATTGATTAATACAAATAAAAGATCTATTTTGCAGAATTGTTTATTTGACAAACATTGTACCAGAGTGTATAATAAATGTATGATTTATAGTATTCATAGTTTATTAACAGTATAGAAATACCGGTTTACTTGTGTTACTGAAAGAATCTATTAAGAGTTGGCAGTCCCCTTGGCGGTCTCTTAATACAGGTTTGCCTGTATATCACAAACATTGAATTGTTTAAAGGCTCATAATGCCCTTGTTAAAAATGTGGCTGCCACATTTTCCGTTATGAACATAAAATACATTAATTTCTTGTTAAATCCTATTTCTGATAATTACTTTCTTTAACATTTATCAACGGTTTGAATATTGCTGAATATACTAGAATGTTCCATTGAATCTATTGTCTTTTATTATCTCCCTTTATGGCTCTAACTCTAACAGTCCATTAAAAGCATTTCTTTTTCTAACCATGTAAGTGTGCATAACATCTGTTTGGAAAGCTGTTTCATCTGTTTTTAAAATAATTATGGACCTTTAATATTCAGCTGGTCCATCATTCAACACATCTACTAATGTGTTGTGACAGGATAGTTCATCGATTGAATTTCCATTTTCGGGTGACATGTCATTGTGTCTAATTTCTAACATTTAAGTTGTGTGAAATTTCAAATAAATATTATATTTTAGGATGTTTCCTATAGCGAATTACTGGAGCCAACTAAAAAGAATAATGAAATAAGGAGAACTTCATCTGAGTCACGTCTGAATGTATCGGACCATTTATCAGGTAAGACAAAAGTTTCGGGAATGTTGCATGTTGACTCACTCAAAATACCCTGCTTTCATCTTTGTAAATTCTATGATGATATGTTCTTTAGCTGTTTCCACTTTTTTTTCTGAAAAATGTATTTTGTCTTCAATGTTAAGAAAAAAGATTATTTGAAATTATTTATATAATATTAAAAATTTCTCTTTTACTGTGAAATCATTAATATTTGAGGCAGTCTAATTTTTATAGGTTTCGTGGTTGTGTCAGTGCAAGAACTTAACCCTTATAATGCTGGACACGATTGATTGTGCCTTTGTGACTAGTGTAGATCATGATCAGCCTGCACATTCGTGCAGTCTGATCATGATCTGCACTGTTCACTATTCAGTCAGTATATTTTTGGTAAGCACCATTTTTAAGAGTTAATGGTACTGTCCAAATTGGAAGATCGACAAGTTCATTATGGAAATTTAGCAAGGTAAAGGTTAAATCCCTTTGAATAGGGAGTGGGGAGCGGTAGTCTAGTGGTTAAGGTGTCGGCTGCTCAATCCAGGGGTCGTGGGTTCGAACCCCACTGGGGTCACGACCATGACTTCTCATATGACACCAGTACTGGTTTTCCATGAAGCGGACTAAAGAGTAGTTAGAATAAGCTTGAAGCTTTCATCACAATCGAGCTAAAACAAATCAGTATAAACTAAACTAAATCCCTTTGAATACATAATATTCCAGTTCATTTCATCTTTGGAAGTTGAAATCCACAAATATATTTATATCCCCATGGAAACAGTCATTTTGGCAAAAACCACGAAATTTTATGCCCTTAAAATTGAATGATTTCACAGTATATGGCATGTTAAATTTGACTGCATTCTTGGAATATAAATTTCTTTGCCTGTTGTGGCCAAATCGCACTGCACTATGTTTTAAATGGCAAAAGAAAAAAATGTAGTGAAATCAACTTAATATCTGAAAAGATTTTGAAAATTTTATATTTAAACAGGAACATTTTTAGAACAATGGTAAACAGAGTGAGACAATTTTTATAAGATGAAAGCAGTAAAGTTTTGCATTGTTTTTTGAACACTGGTAGTGAAGTTTGGGGTTTTCTTTTATGTTCTTTGTAAACTAGTCTCAGTTATATGCTTTTGCTTTCCCTTTAGAAGAAGTTTTGTTTAACATGAAGCAAAATATACAAATTGCAGCATTCATCATTTCCACAATGCTCAATAATTATATACAGTTGTTGATATAGGAAGGATGAAATCACATAAATATTGTCTTTTATCTTAAATTTGACATTATCCTAGATTGATGTTACTGTTTCAATTAATATATTTTGAAGTATAATTTTTCAAAAAAAAAATTTTTCAAGTGGCATTGTTTGTTCATAGTTGCTCTGAAATAACATAGCAGTTTTAAAATATGAAATTTAGCCTTTATTGATACAATATTTGAGATAAAAGTTCACACATGTTTTGCAGTTGCAATAAGATTTTATGATGAAAATATGAAATTGTTATGAAGTGACATGCCGGTTTTTTTTTTTGAGAAATCTTTTAAAGCTCACATTGTCACACACTCTTCTTTCACAACTGTAAATAAAACATTCGTGCAAGGATATTGACTGATAACATTTGCATATTTGAAATGATAGTTCTAAAGGCAAAAATAAGTGTTAATTTTGATTACGGAAGATTAATTTCTCTTTTTCAGTTTACAGATTTGAGTTTCAGTACTTTATCCTGTAAATTCCATTAAGTCAATAAGGTTAAGTTGTGAATTAAAGATGGGAAATTTTTACTGTTAATAATAGTTGTTGTTCTGTTATATAGAAACTTGATTATTATTTTGTTGTCAAGTATTTCCTTGGTGTTGTTGAATCATGGCTCTGTGTGGACTGTTTGGTATAAGTGGACTGTTTGGTATAGGTAGCCGTCCAAGGATGTGTCCATTTCGTGTTGCACAACATTAACATGAGAACTTTTCATAGGTTGAAAAAAATGTAACATGTTACAGGGGTTGAACTTATTATTTTTTTTTTTTCTTTTTTTTTTATTTGGAAAAAAGTTCTCATTTTATTTATTTACTTCTGTCAGCAAAGTATAGAAACAGTATTGTTTCTATCCTATTTATTTATTTATTTGGGTTTTACAGTGCACAAACACAGTATAGGTTATATGGCGCCAAACAGGACTACAAATGAGATGTGAAACCAAAATTTGTAGTCCTGTTTGGCATTATATAACCTATACTGTGTTGGTGTGCCGTAAAACCCAAATAAATAGATAAATAGGATAGAAACAATACTGTTTCTATACTTTGCTGACAGAAGTAAATAAATAAAATGAGAAGTTCTTTTCCAAATAAAAAAAAGTCGGGTGACTTCAATTTCGCATTGATGTTTGATTTAAGAGAGAGAAGAGCTCCAAAGCAACTGTTTCTCTCAAGTCGCCCCCCAGCTCGAGCCCTGAAACTACTGATTAGAATTGCACAAAACTTTTGTCAGGAGTATTCTGGCACAGTCTTCAATTTAGATTACAGCATTATAAAGTTCTTTCCAAATTTTGTTCAAATGGGTAGATTTGGCCCCTTTTTAGGGCCAAAAATACAAAAATAAAAATAACTACTAACAATTTCTCATTAACTGCTCGGTGGATCGTCATTTAGCTTGGTCTTAAGCATTGGTATAAAGTCTGCTCCCAAATTTGTTTAAAAGGGGGCACTAGTTCCCTTTTAGGGGCAGCTTGAGTTAATAATTGAAATACCTTTTAATGACATCTTCTCACATCTGAATGGCTTTATGGATCTTTACCAAACTTGGTCTGTAGCATTTTCCAAACTTGTTCAGTTGGTTGCACTCCGCCCCGTTTTAGGGGCCACTAGAGCTAAATGTAGAAATAGCTTTGAACAACTGATTTTTGTGAACCACTGTATATAGATAACCGTTATAAAGAGACCATCCAAAATACCCTCAGCCTGCTCCAAAGATCTGTATTTTTTTCCAACCAATTTTGAAGGTCATAGAAACATTTAGAGGTTGAACTGTTTGTCATCTGTTACACTGTTTTATGTAATCAATTTCTACCACTTCTGGATTTTTTGATACCTGGAGCATATCATGGTTCTCTTCTAAAGTTGCACACTCTAGCCTGTTCAGGTGAGCGATCTGTGGCCATCACGGCCCTCTTACATTATCAACTGTATTGTTATTGGTTCTGTTCCGCTACCCAACCAAAGTTGAATTATTCAAATCATGAACAAATCAGGGTTCGATTGCAACATTCTTGGTTGTGCATATACATAAAGAATAACATAAAATACTTACACAAAAAGCTCATGCTCAGTTTACAATAATTGTACATGTCATATATACATGCTCAGTTTACAATAATTGTACATGTTGTATATACAAGCTCAGTTAATGATAATTCAACAAGTTGCATATACATGCTCAGTATACAATAATTATACGGGTCATATATTCAAGCTCAATTTACATTTTACTGATCGTATATACATGCTCAGTTTATGATAATTCTGCAGACCGTATTTAATTGCTCACTTCCCAATAATTCTACAGTTCATGTATACATGCTCAGTTTAAAATAATTCTGCAGGTCGTATATACATGCTCAGTTTACAATAATTCTGCAGGTCGTATATATACTTGCTCAGTTTACAGTAATCAGGGTTTCCTCTGGGTCAATTTCACTTTGCGCCAACAAATTCGCCAATCAGGAAAAGTTTGCGCCAGTGGCTCTCAAGTTGGAGCCAATAGTCTGTGATGGGCGACATACCATTTTCTTTTTCAATCTCTTTTTCATTTGATTCTTTACAGTAACCATGCAATTTGCTCTTGAATCAGTCTATCCTAATATCACATTAAATCAGAAATAGTTTTTAATCTTCTCAACCATTTTCAAGAACATTTTCTAAACAAAAGTAATTGCTCAATCTATAAAATTATCCCTTTATATAGTTTGCCATTTTTAATTATCTCCCTTTAAGGGTCATTTTCACTAAATAGATGTTTTTAAAACATGAATATTTATCCTAATATCACATTGAATCAAAAAAAAGTTTTTAATCTTCTCAACCATTTTCAAGAACATTTTCTAAACAAAAGTAATTGCTCAATCTATTAAATTATCCCTTTATATAGTTTGCCATTTTTAATTATCTCCCTTTAATGGTCATTTTCACTTAATAGATGTTTTTAAAACATGAATATTTATCTCTTTATTCTTTTAACTTTTTATTTCAAAATTAATTTAGGTCATTTATCAAAAACAGTGTTTTATATTATTTTATAACTTTTGAAAAGCTTTTTAAAATGCTTAAGTTTTATTATATATATAACTAAATTTCTAGTTCCTTTCATACATACTAATGTATAGCGAAAATACCACCTACAGGTATTATAAGCACTTTGTTTTGAAGCTCTGGGGTTGAGCTTTTTAAATTATCCCCCGTGTATCAATGCTTTACGTTGGGCACGTAAAAGAACCAAAAGAACTGCTTTAGTTCATTTGTATCTCAAAAATTCTCCGATTGAAATTATACGACCGCGACTGAAATTTATGAACGAGTAGGTTTATTAAACAACGCTGTGCAAAATTTATCTATTTACGATCGAAGAATATGTATATCTTTTGATCGAGCTTTGACGTGTCATTATTTCCGGCATTTTCTCGGTCTCGATTACTTCGGCGAATCTGATTGTCATTAAAATAACCTGTAAATTTATCTCGCGTTTTTTATTTTTTGCATCATAAAAAGATGGTGCATTAGACGAAGCACGCAGCTAATATTTCGTTTCATTTGCTTTCGTGTAAGTAGGCGGGGCTAAATTTGGCGAATCAGATTGACTGATAATCGTTTTTGCGTGGAGGAACGCTCTAGTGACTCGGCGAAGTTTTAAATTATGCCCCGAGGTGTAAATCGGTATTGACACGTTCTGTATTGTCTTCGTGTAGTGTTAAATATCGGATAATCCGTTATTGCGTCATTGAGAAAGATCAGAAGATCAGATCGACGATTATCTTGTAGACGCCAAAGGAATTCGCCAATTGAATATTTTTAGCGCCAGAATTTATATTTTGTCGCATTTGGCGCCATTGGCGACCAACAGCGGGAACCCTGGTAATTCTACAGGTCTTATATGCATGCTCAGTTTATGAGAGTTCTACAGGTTGTGTATACATACTCAGTTTACGATAATTCTACAGGTCGTATATATACTCGAAGCATATCTGAGGATCCCTATCTGTTGTCTGCTCGCGGTTCTATCGCTACAACCACACTTCATCGAGGTATAATGGTATTTTTTGTTTCACCCGCATGCTTTTATGTCATGTCTGCTTGCGCATCATGCGTGTCTTATAAACATATATATCCAAGAATTTTCACCTTGTCATAGACTACCAAGATATTATTCCTTCTGATTTAACATTTGTGGTGTTACAGGTGTAGGGAACATAATTTTATAGCTGAACTGTAGATTGGATGATATTCACTCGAGATTTATTTTTGCTTCTATTTATAACTATCTGACACAGAATGTAAAAGCAGCCATGTTATTTTATAACACAAGAAGATTATGCGAACAATATTAGAATACCTGTTGATAATCCGACCTCAAAAGAAAGAGGAAAGACAAAATCTATAGAAGTGAAAATGTATGCAAAAGTCAGTAGTAATAAATGAAAGACCAATTCTACTTTTATTTTAGAAACAGTTTACAGAGCTCTGCTTGTTCTCAAGATAGTGTCACTCTAAAGGTTACTGCAGATGGCTTGGCTTTTAAAGTTACTGCAGGTAGCTTCACATTTAAGAATACGGCAGGTTGCTTCACTCAAAAGGTTACTGCAGGTGGCATTACACTTAAAGTTACTGCAGGTAGCTTCACTTTTAAGGTTACGGCAGGTTGCTTCACTTTTAAAGTTACTGAAGGTAGCTTCACTTTTAAGGTTACTGCAGGTTGCTTCACTTTTAAAGTTACTGAAGGTAGCTTCACTTTTAAGGTTACTGCAGGTTGCTTTACTATTAAAGTTACTGAAGGTAGCTTCACTTTTAAGGTTACTGCAGGTTGCTTTACTATTAAAGTTGCTGCAGGTAGCTTCACTTTTAAGGTTACTGCAGGTGGCTTCATTTTAAGTCTTAAGGTTACTGCAGGTAGCTTCACTTATAAAGTTACTGCAGGTAGCTTCGCTTTTAAGATTACTGCAAGTGGCTCCACTCTTATGGTTACTGCAGGTAAGTATACTCTTATGGTCACTGCAGGTGGCTTCACTCTAAAGGTTACTACAGGTGGCTTCACCTGTAAAGATTAAGGTTACTGCTGGTAACTTCTTTCTTAAGGTTACTGCAGTTGGCTTCACTCTTTAGGTTACTGCAGGTAGCTACGCTGTTAAGGCGACTGCAGGTAGATGAACTCTTAAGGTAACTGCAGGTGGTTTCAATCTTAAGGTTACTGCTGGTTGTTTCACTGTTAAGGCTTAATGTTACTACAGGTGGCTTCATTCTTAGGTACTGCGGTACTACTTAGGCTGCAGTGACTTCACTAGTTAGCAGTTCATTAGTTACTGCAGGTTCACTAGCTTATGCACTCTTTAGTTTACTGCTAGGTGAGCTTCACTCTGACTGCGTAGCTTCATTTAGTACTGCAGGTAGTCACTCTTTTTTACGCAGTTCTCACTAAAGGCTATTACAGATGGCTTCAATTTTAAAGGCTACAGCATTTGGTTTCACTCTAAAGGCTACAACAGGTGGCTTCATATTAAAGGCTACAGCAGGTGGCTGCACTCTTTGAGTGACTGCAGGTAGCTTCACTTTTTAGTTTACTGCAGGTAGCTTCACTCTTTAGTTTACTGCAGGTAGCTTCACTCTAAAGGCTATTACAGATGACTTCAGTTTTAAAGGCTACAACAGGTGACTTCACTCTAAGGTTACAACAGATGGCTTCATATTAAAGACTACAGCAGGTGGCATCACTACTGCAGGCAGCCTCATTCTAAAGGCTACAAGTGTCCATGACAATTTGATGATTGACATTGTGTCAGGAATCATTTCGTCTACCATCTCTCAGTCAGTAGGTGTTGTCAGTTCCTTGTAGAAAACAGGTTAGTGCTGGTACAGAGTCCAGGAACACTGGTAAGATTAAATGCCCTCCGTAACATGACTGAAATAATGTTGAAAAAAAAATGCAAGCAAATAAGGCTGCTTCAGGAAGCTTCACTCTTAAACGCTACGGCCAAGTAGCTCCAGATCTGCTGTTTGCTTACTACAAAAGTTACTGTGAGAAGCATTTAATAAAAGCGAGTACAGGAGGCTCTCATTAAAGGCTACTACATGTAGCTTCCATTTAAAGCCTGGTACAGGTATATATGTACCATTTCCAGGTGGATCGTGTGTACAATCTGGACACAATGTCACATCAGATTTCACAAGGGGTGTCATTATGGCCAGAATGCACACCAGTCACCACGACCGTTGATTAACCTCTTGGTAACAAACTTGTAGATTAACCTTTTCAGAACATTTGTCTACCAGAATATTTACTCAAGATATTACATATAGCATATTAAGTTGGTTTTGGGGTACACATTATGTTTATATTATTTTCAGATCATGAATATTTTATGTTACTAATATTTGGCTTACCTTTGAAAAGGAGGTTATCAGAAAGAGTTTAGTGGATATTTTAAATGTGGTTTTATCTTGTAGCCAACCGATTACATTGACTTAAAGGTTCTTTGAAATCTTTTAAAAAAAAATCTATAACAGCTATAAAGAAAATCATACAGATTATGTCCCTTGTGTCATCTGTTGCATAAAAAAACATCATGGGCCTTTAAATATAAAGCTGAAAATGGACTTCTTTGCACAATATCTGGTATTTCTATTGAAGTTTAGGAAAAGCAAATTTATTTTGATGCTTTTATCTTTTGGTGTGAATTGAAGTGGTTCATGTTATTATGTAGCAGTGCAGTGATTTGATAAAGAGTTGTTGCCCTTCAGGGTTTTTTTTCGGCCGTTTTTATAGCCGTTATTCGGCTATTATCCCAATGCCAAAAAGTATGTTTTTTCCCAAAATAAGTGCAAAATTCCCAATCTAAATTCTGAAAAAAATTTCATCAAAATTGCACAAATATTGACCAAATTATGGACAATTTTTGTAATGGAAGTATGTTAAAGAGGTTGTACAATAAGAAACAAGTATATGAGAATGTGCTTAAACACATCCTTACTATATCCTATGGGACTGTATATTTCCCAATTTGAAACATTTACGCATCAATATTCCCAATTTTGGGGGTATAGGCTATGTTCCCAAATTAGCTAGAAAAAACCCTGCCCTTGTTGCAGTTAGATAGTTGTCTTTTAGAAAGTACCCTGCTCTACAATAATTATTGCTGATATATATAACCATTTTGTTTTATTAAAAAAATGTCACTTCATACTGCCGATAGCAAAATATTTTTTTATGCCCCCAAAGGGAGGCATATAGTTTTTGAACCGTCTGTCGGTCTGTCCGCAATTTTCGTGTCCGGTCCATATCTTTGTCATCCATGGATGGATTTTCAAATAACTTGGCATGAATGTGTACCACAGTAAGGCGACGTGTCGCGCGCAAGACTCAGGTCCGTAGCTCAAAGACGTTAAAGGTCATATTTTATGATAGTGCATTGATGGGCGTGTCCGATCCATATCTTTGTCATTCATGCATGGGTTTTAAAATTATTGGGCATGAATGTGTACCACAGTAAGACGACGTGTCGCGCGCAAGACCCAGGTCCGTAGCTCAAAAGTCAAGGTCACACTTAGACGTTAAAGGTCATATTTCATGATAGTGCAATGATGGGCATGTCCGGTCCATATCTTTGTCATTCATGCATGGATTTAAAAATAACTACGCATGAATGTGTGGCACAGTAAGACGACTTGGCGTGCGCAAGACCCAAGTCCGTAGGTCAAAGGTCCTAAACTCTAACGTCGGCCATAACTATTCATTCAAAGTGCCATCGGGGGCATGTGTCATCCTATGGAGACAGCTCTTGTTTACTCTATGAAGAATTAAATGAGCTGCACCATGAGAAAACCCAATATAGTGCAATTGCGACCAGCATGGATCCAGACCAGCTTGTGCATCTGCGCAGTCTGGTCAGGATCCATGCTGTTCGCTAACAGTTTCTCTATTAAATTGCAATAGACTTTGTAAGTGAATAGCATGGATCCTAACCTGACTGCACGGATGAGCAAGCTGGTCTGGATCCATGCTGGTTGGTTTTCTCATGGTGTGGCTCAAATGTATTATGAAATTATGGGAAATTTGTTTTTGACCTTGCCCTTTTAATAATGCCTGTCAGGAAATGTCAGTGAAGTGTATTTTAAACATTTGTCAGCAACAGCCCGCTTAAAAAGTTGGCATGTGAAATAATCAAAATGTTACTGTGATGTGACTGGACTAACAGTTGTATGTTTGAAATTTAAAGTGTAGATTATTATCGGAATGGTATGTTGATTTAGCTAGATTATTTTGCATGGCAGTTGTGCTAATTTTTGATAGAGAATTATGGAACTTTTTATGCTTGTGGTGAAGATGTTAGGAATTAGTGATGTAGAAGTAGTGAATCTTGGACTATATGGAAAGAACTGAGGTAGTAAGTATTACATTGTAATATAAACAAGGATTTTTTCTCCTTAAATAATGTTTCTACCATTTCTGGAACATTTTTTTTTTATCAAAGTCTCCTTGAAATACTGTTTGGTTTCTTTTGTTTCACCAAACCTCACATACTTGTAAATTAGCACATGCCCTTTGTTCACTTTTGGTATTATACCCCTTGACCTAGTAAAAGCAGAGTTTTCCCCCTTTATTTTGTAAAAAAAAAAAGAATTTTGACTGTATCCAAGAAACCTATCGATAGATCTTCATGAAATTTGATATAAATACTGATCACTATAGGGCAGTGGTGCATGCTCATTTTTCATCAGGATCTTTTTAGTTACTGTAGAGTTATTGCCCTTTCATTGTTTTGAAATTAATAAATTCACACAGAACAAAGTATTCCATTGATGGGTTTTCATGAAACTTAATGCAAAATTTATGTAGAACACTATAGGGCAGAATTTTCCCCCTGTATTTGGTAAAAAATAGGAACTAACAAATCATAGCACTCTCCTATTATGTATATCTTGTGTATATATTGAAATTGAATATCTTTCAAAATAAAATAGTCCCCTCACTCACAAGAACCCTGTTTTGCAGGGGATATAAATTCACTGAATTTGCTTAATATTTCATTTTGGAATGGGCTAGGGCTTTTCACATATATTCTCAGTTTGATCCAAATCATAAGATGAAAATGTGTAGAAGCATAGCAAAATGAGAAGAAACTCGTGACCTTAATATATGTGAGAATGATGTTTTATTGCTTAGATATTAATAACACAAGGTGCCAAAGTCAACAGCAGACAATAAACAGAGAAATTTTTTGAGAATACTGCAGTTTTATTAAGGATTACTGCATGAGGATCCTGGATGATTTTTTGAGCAATTTTATGCATTAGCAAAGAGAAGTGCAACTTCATACTTCAGTCAGTATTATTTAACCTTTAGCCTGCTGCCAGCAAGTGATTCTGCCTTTGCGACCAGTGTAGACCAAGATCCTTGCAGGCTGATCATGGTCTGCACTGTTCGCTATTCAGTCAGTAAATTTTCAGTGAACACCCCTTCAAATAATAAATGGTACTGCCCAAATTGAATGATAGACCAATTTATTTTAGAAATTTAGCAGGGTAAAGGTTAAATTAGATAAAGTGTATTACACATTGAGATTATTGTGATTCTTTTCAGTTGTGGAAGAGGAGGAGGAGTCTTATAACCCAAGCTTGTTGGACGATCCAGAACTCCAGTCTGGTGGCTACAGGACAGTACTCAACTTCTCCTCTTATATGGTCAGTTTTATCCATTTATGTAAAATTATGTAAATTGTAGCTAAAAAAAAAAAAAACAACAGAAAATGTTTCCCAAGCTGGTGTTTACAGGAAAATATCTCCTCCTGTATATTTTAAAGGCGTATGCTAGAATTTCACCATTTTTTTCCCAATAACAGATTTTGCTCATATTTCATATATTGTTAGTTCATTCTATAAGTAACTTAAAAATAAAAAGAAATATGGGGGTCACCGACTTTGTTTTCATTTTATTTCAGATTATAATGCATGACCATGGTACAAGTGTATGTTGAAATCTAGAGCGGTCTGCCATAACATATAAGATCAAGGAATCAAATAAATGATTCATGAAGTATAACTGCTAGTCAAATCTCATAAGACATGATTATTTCCCTTTAAAACAAAAAGAAATTTTAATGAAATTCAAGAAATATTTGCATGACACTTGTGTGTTGTTGTTGTTTTCTAAGTCAAAAAAGCATCATATGAAATATTGTATATTTCCTTCAGCAGTTAATATTTCCAAATCTACATAAAGGAATTTGATTAAACTTGCAAGAATAGCAGAATATAATGTTTACTTTTGAAATATTAAAAGAAAAAGGGTGGTCACCGAATTAGATTTTTCATACTTTCATTTTGAATTATTGCCCCTTTATGATACTGGTTTGTGATCTTCATGCCGCGAAATAAAAAACCATTATAAATCCAAAATAGTCATAAATACTGGTCAGACCCCAATCGATTACAAATAAATATTCATCAAGAAACGTCAAATGGGTCAAATGTAACTCATAATTTTAAATAAGAGACTAAAATCTTCGGAAATATGTGAAAAAGTGCGAGGAGATATCTACCTCGACACCGGTTTCAGCCGATGATACTAAAATGACAGAAACGAAAACACAAAACATACGTTCAAAAATATCAGCGAGACAATTGTATGCTTTAATGTCAACATAAATTCATTATCAGACCTGTTATCTTTACAAATACATTCATATGTACATGTACATGAAAACTTTCCCAACAGACTTCATCGGAAGTGTCCTTACATAAATACGCACAATAAGCTCGGACATGACGGGACTGTGACAGTCAAACGTTATTACGCTGTCCCGAAACTTACATCCTATTATTTGGATTTGTTTTGATCAAACATTAGAAATAAACACCGCGATTGTCCGAATATCCAAAACCATGCAACTTTACTGGAAACGGTGAGCCGTGCGATTTCTGCCTCGTGAAAATTTTATCTTGCGACATTTGCATTGCAGATTTCCTTACAGAAATACTCAGAATAAGCATGGACATAATGGGGCAGTGATAGTTAAAAGTTATCATGCCGTCATGAAACGTACATCCTAATATTTCGACTAGTTTTGATCAAGCGTTGAAAATAAACTTTACCGGAAACAGTGTCGTAATCAATGTGTCATGCGATTTCTGCCTCCTGAAATTTTTATCTAGCATACGCCTTTAAATTATTCAAGTACATTACAAATAGAAATACTGCTGTGTTACATATTCCTAAACTGGTGGTTATGGGAAAATGCTGAACTTTTCTTGTTTGACTCTTGTTTCATCGAAGTAAATTGTGTAGGTTTTTGTAAGATTTTGCTTTAAACTTGTCATTCTGTATGATTTTATGAAGTTTTCAATGATATATCTTAGCTTTTAATTACATTTCAGACTTCTGTGATAGACTATGTGAAACCTTCAACTCTAAAGAAAGATCTAAATGAGAAATTTAAGGAAAGGTTTCCAAGTATTCAGCTCACGCTGACCAAGTTCAGAAGGTATTATTTACCATTACTAACTGTTTGTAGAATTTACTATTTAGTTTATGCTATTAAATGTAAAATGTCAAACTCCAGCATCTGATTGGTTGCTTTTGAGCACTGATACGAAATTGACCAATCACAAGGCTACTTTCTGTGACAGGTCTCATAAAACTGTAACTCCAGCATCTGATTGGTTGCTTTAGAGCACTGATATGAAATTGACCAATCACAAGGCTACTTTCTGTGACAGGTCTCATAAAACAGTAACTCCAGCATCTGATTGGTTGCTTTTGAGCACTGATACAAAATTGACCAATCACAAGGCTACTTTCTGTGACAGGTCTCAAAACACACAGTTTCATGACATCAGACCCAGGTGTCTTTTGAGAATGAGTGAGTATGACCAAAGTGAGATTCAAACTGGCATTATTGCATTATACCAGACTACGTTATACCACTTCAGAGCATATTGAAGTATGAATGAGTCTGACTAATGTAAATTAAAGGTTTTAGACTATTAATGTAAATGGAAGATTTTAGAATGTTAATGTAATTTGAAGGGTCTAGACTATTAATGTAAATGGAAGTTTCTAGAATGTTAATGTAAATTGAAGGTTTTAGACTATTAATGTAAATTAAAGTTCTTAAGACTATATATGTAAAATGGAAAGTTTTAGATTGTTAATGTAATTGAAAGGTTTTAGACTATTAATGTTAATGGAAGGTTTTAGCATGTAAATGTAATAAGAAGGATTTAGAATGTTAATGTAGCTGGAAGGGTTTAGACTACTAATGTGAATGGAAGGTTTCAGAATGTTAAATATAAATTGAAGGTTTTAGACTGTTAATGTAAATGGATGTAAGTTGAAGGTTTTAGATATAAATGTAATTGGATAGTTTTAGAATATTAATGTAAATTGAAGGTTTTAGACAATTAATTTTATTAGCTCGACTACTCAAAGAATAGGTAGAGCTGTTGGAGTTGCTCAGTCGTCGGCATTGACGTATGTGTCTGCATCTCGATTTGATTAAAGGCCGGGGAAGAACTATAAAAAGGATTCAGGTAGAGAAATGGCCACTCTTTTTGTATACAGTAAGCAACATCAGAGATTTATATCAAAATTTCAAATATATTAGAGCAGAGATCTTTTTGAAATTTTGCACAAGTCTTCTTCAGCACCATTGTTATAAGTTGTGAAAAAATTATGTTGAATGATTGTCTAGCAGTGTACTTTCTGGAAAAAGAATATGTGTTGTCTGCTACAAGATTTGAATTTACATCTCAGGTGATTGGCAGCTTCTCCTTTGGATGAGAGCTAAGCATGAAACAGTTGTATCACATGGTTATGAACTTATTGTCCCAAACACTGGTTTTCAGAAATGGAAATTGAACAGCTATCTTCTCATTTATTGATAACTATAAACAGCATTGCACTTGTCATTTTTGTTTTGTGGAAAAAATTGAACATTTAAACAAATCAGTAACACTAAATTGCGGGCAGCGGATTGCTATAATGGAAAAATGTTCCATTGTAGGTTTGTGGGTGGATACAATGGAAATTTGTCATTCACTCAGCTTATAGTTCAATATTATGTGCCATACTACTTTGTTACTCTTTCTGTTATTTCAATCACTCATCACAGCACAATGGGAAGGTGTGTTGTGACCAACTTTCAAGTTCTCAGCTCAAAGATCAAGGTCAACACTTGATACGGTCCTCACTTTTTAGCTCGACTATTCAAAGAATAGTCTAGCTATTCTACTCACCCTGGCGTCGGCGTCGGCGTCACACCTTGGTTAAGTTTTTGCATGCAAGTACATACAGCCATCAGTTAAAGGCATATAGCTTTGAAACTTATTTTTTCTTTTTCTAGGTCAATTACCAACCTCTCTGGGTCAAGTCCCTTAACTCTGACATGTATTTTGAGCAAATTATGCCCCCTTTTGGACTTAGAAAATTTTGGTTAAAGTTTTACATGCAAGTTACTATCTCCAAAACTAATGCAGATATTGATTTGAAACTTCACATGTGTCTTCGGGGTTATAAAACTAGTTGATAGCAGCAAGTCCCATAACTCTGACCTTCATTTTGGCCAAATTATGCCCCCTTTTGGACTTAGAAAATTCTGGTTTAAGTTTTGCGTGCAAGTACATACAGCTATTTCTAAAAGGCATATAGATTTGAAACTTATTTTTTCTTTTTCTAGATCAATTACCAACCTCACTGGGTCAAGTCCCATAACTCTGACATGTATTTTGAGCAAATTATGCCCCCTTTTAGACTTAGAAAATTTTGGTTAAAGTTTTACATGTGAGTTTCTATCTCCAAAACTAATGCAGATATTGAATTGAAGCTTCACATGTGCCTTCGGCGTTATAAAACTAGTTGATAGCAGCAAGTCCCATAACTGATATGCATTTTGGTCAAATTATGCCCCCTTTTGAACTTTTAAACTCTTTTGATATTTAACCTTTTTGGGTAATATTTTCCTGCTTCTGGGACAATATTTCGAATAGTCGAGCTTGGCTGTCTTACGGACAGCTCTTGTTAGCTTACCTGTCACAAAGTGACAAGGTGAACTTTTGTGATCGCGTGGCGTCCGTCGTCCGTGTGTTCGTCCGTTCGTTCGTCCGTAAACTTTTGCTTGTGACCATCCTAGAGGTCACATTTTTCATGGGATCTTTATGGAAGTTGGTCAGAATGTTCATCTTGATGATATCTACGTCAAGTTCGAAACTGGGTCACATGCGGTCCAAAACTAGGTCAGTAGGTCTAAAAATAGAAAAACCTTGTGACCTCTCTAGAGGCCATACTTTTCATGGATCTTCATGAAAATTAGTCAGAATGTTCACCTTGATGATATCTAGGACAAGTTCGAAACTGGTCACGTGCCGTCAAAAACTAGGTCAGTAGGTCAAATAATAGAAAAACCTTGTGACCTCTTTAGAGGCCATATTTTTCATGGGATCTGTACAAAAGTTGGTCTGAATGTTAATCTTGATGATATCTAGGTCAAGTTCGAAACTGGGTCAACTGCGGTCAAAAAACTAGGTCAATCTAAAAATAGAAAAACCTTGTGACCTCTCTAGAGGCCATACTTTTGACTGGATCTTCATGAAAATTGGTCAGAATGTTCACCTTGAAGATATCTAGGTCAAGTTTGATACTTGGTCACGTGCCATCAAAAACTAGGTCAGTAGGTCAAATAATAAAAAAACCTTGTGACCCCTCTAGAGACCATATTTTTCATGGTATCTGCATGAAAGTTGGTCTGAATGTTCATCTTGATGATATCTAGGTCAAATTTGAAACTGGGTCAACTGCGGTTAAAAACTAGGTCAGTAGGTCTAAAAATAGAAAAACATTATGATCACTTTAGAGGCCATATTTTTCAATGGATCTTCATGAAAATTGGTCTGAATGTTGATCTTGATGATATCTAGATAAAGTTTGAAACTGAGTCACGTGTGGTCAAAACTAGGTTAGTAGGTATAAAAATAGAAATACCTTGTGACCTCTCTAGAAGCAATACTCTTCATGAGATCTTCATGAAAGTTGGTGAAAATGTTCACCTTGATGATATCTAGGTCAAGTTCAAAACTGGGTCATGTGCCTTCAAAAACTAGGTCATTAGGTCAAATAATAGAAAAACCTTGTGACCTCTCTAGAGGCCATATTTTTCAATGGATCTTCATGAAAATTGGGTCATGTGAGGACAGGTGAGCGATTCAGGACCATCATGGTCCTCTTGTATTCTGCATGCAGCTCCTGTTCTACTCTTGCACAAAGTAATTTCATATACATCGACCATGGAAGGAATGCTAAATTGCTCTTGTTTATTTTAAATTAAATGCTGTTGAAATAATTCATCTAATAAAACAGTTAAACTTGTAAATTGATTTTGGTATTTAGAATGGGACTGAAAGGTTCTGATAATAAATTTGTCAACAGATTTTGAAAATTGTCTATGGCCAAGAGAAAATAATTATTGAGTAAAAAAACCCTCTTTGATATATATTGCATTGCAGCCAGCAACCTGCAGCCCGCAAAATATACACACTCTAATCATATGAAATTAGCCTATTCCACTATCACTTGCACAGCATTTTGTTTACCTTCCATTTTGTCAATCGAATGGCATTTATCAAAATTAAGGGACATTCTTTTCTGCTCTGTATCAAGTTAGTTCTGTAGGTAGGGAGTTACATTTACTAATGAGTAAAAACACAATGCAACGTTTTGCAGTTATTTGGTGATGTACAGCAAGGAAAGAAAAGAATATTAGGCAATAACTACATTATATATGTAGAAAACATTATTTGGAAAAAAGACATTTATCACATAAATCCATTGTTTCATTCTGGTACAAGAAAAAACAAAACTGAAAACATGAATTAAATGCTTTTAGATATCAAGCAGACAAATTCTATGTTTACACGATCAGATTACAGTCGTCTGCTGACTCATAGGTAGTAAAACTCCTCCCCTAATACCTAATATGCTTAATTGCTTGTCTGCCGGTAATTCACTGTCAGAATCAGAGCCCGGCCTTAAAGTTTTTGTATGTAAGCTGGTATCTCAGTAACCACTTGTGGGAATGGATGAAAACTTCACACACTTATTCACTGTTAAGAACTGACTTACATTGCACAGGTTCAATAACTCTGTTTTGCTTTTTCACAAAATTATGCCCCTTTTTATGCCCCCGAAGGGAGGCATATAGTTTTTGAACCGTCTGTCGGTCTGTCTGCAATTTTCGTGTCCGGTCCATATCTTTGTCATCCATGGATGGATTTTCAAATAACTTGGCATGGATGTGTACCACAGTAAGACGACGTGTCGCGCGCAAGACCCAGGTCCGTAGCTTAAAGGTCAAGGTCACACTTAGACGTTAAAGGTCATTTTTCATGATAGTGCATTGATGGGCGTGTCCGGTCCATATATATGTCATCCATGGATTGATTTTCAAATTATTTGGCATGAATGTGTACCACAGTAAGACGAAGTGTTGCGCACAAGACCCAGGTCTGTAGCTCAAAGGTCAAGGTCACACTTAGACGTTAAAGGTCATATTTCATGATAGTGCATTGATGGGCGTGTCAGGTCCATATCTTTGTCATTCATGCATGGATTTTAAAATTATTGGGCATAAATGTGTACCACAGTAAGACGACGTGTCGCGCGCAAGACCCAGGTCCGTAGCTCAAAAGTCAAGGTCACACTTAGACTTTAAAGGTCATATTTCATGATAGTGCAATGATGGGCATGTCCAGTCCATATCTTTGTCATTCATGCATGGATTTTAAAATAACTACGCATGAATGTGTGGCACAGTAAGACGACGTGTCGCGCACAAGACCCAGGTCCGTAGGTCAGAGGTCAAGGAGGCACTTGGACTTTAAAGGTCATATTTCATGAAAGTGCATTGATGGGCATGACCTGTCCATATGTTTGTCATTTATTCACAATCACTCTAACATCGGCCATAACTATTCATTCAAAGTGCCATCGGGGGCATTTGTCATCCTATGGAGACAGCTCTTGTTCAACTAAGCAATGTTTATGTAAGCTAGTATCTCAATACCCACTAATGGGAATGGATTGAAACTTCACACATTTGTTCCCTGTGATGATCTGACATGCAATGCTTAAGTTCCAAAACTCTGCTTTGCATTTTCAGCTCACCTGAGCCAAAGGCTCAGGGTGAGCTATTGTGATTGCTCACTGTCCGTCCACACTTTCCTTTAAACAACATCTCCTCCTAAACCACCTTGCCAATTTTGATGAAACTTCACAGGGATGTTCCTTGGATGGTCTTCTTTAAAAATCGTTCAAAGAATTGAATTCCATACAGAACTCTGGTTGCCATGGCAACCGAAAGGAAAAACTTTAAAAATCTTCTTGTCCAAAACCACAGGTCGTAGGGCTTTAATATTTGGCGTGTAGCATCTTTTAGTGGTCCTCTACCAAGATTGTTCAAATTATCCTCCTAGGGTCAAGTATGGCCCCACCCTGGGGGTCACATGGTTTACATTGACTTTGAAAATCTTCTTGTCCAAAACCACAAAGCTAAAGCCTCAATATTTGGCATGTGACATCATCTAATGGTCCTCTATGAAGTTTGTTCAAATTATGCGCCTGGGGTGAAAAGAGGCCCCACCCCGGGGGTCCGAAATTTTACATAGAGTTATATAGGAAAAAAACCTTAAAAATCTTCTTGTCTAAAACCACAAGATCTAGGCCTTTGATATTTGGCATGTAGCATTGCCTTGTGGTCCTCTACCAAGATTGTTCAAGTTATTACCCTAGGCTGAAAAGAGGCCCTGCCCTGGGGGTCCCAAGTTTTACATAGACTTATATAGGAAAAAAATTAAAAAATCTTCTTGTCTGAAAGTTCTAGGCTTAAGCCTTCGATATTTGGTATGTAGCATTGCCTAATGGTTCTCTAACAAGATTGTTCAAATTATGCCCCTGGGGTGAAAAGAGGCCCCGCCCCGGGGGTCACTTGTATGAGTTATATAGGAAAACATACTTTATATACAAAATTATCTGATCATATTTCCTAGACTGTTTAATTATAATTACCTGATGACCCCAAGTAATTAGGGGTCACTTGACTGTGACCTTGACCTACTGACCTACCTTTTTGTTTTTTAAGATACAGCCTTGAAATTTGGATGACATATACAGTTTTGCACACCGATCTTAACAGCATAGAAATTTGGACCAAGTCAGTAACTTTCGATAAAGATTTCAATAGTCATCTTTAATGTTATTAGCCCTGAGCTACTGACCTACTTTCTTGTTTTTGAAGCTACAGCAAAAAGATTTGGACCACATGTATAATGTTTGATACAGATTTCAATACTGATCTTGAATAGTCTTAATCTTGACCTACTGACCTTCTTTTTATACGCCCGTTTGAAAAACGGGACGTATTATGGGAACGCCCCGGGCGGGCGGGCGGCATCCACAGACTTTGTCCGAAGCATATCTTCTTCATGCATGGAGGGATTTTGATGAAACTTGGCACAATTGTTCACCATCATGAGACGGAGTGTCATGCGCAAGAACCAGGTCCCTAGGTCTAAGGTCAAGGTCACACTTAGAGGTCAAAGGTCAAATTCAAGAATGACTTTGTCTGGAGCATATCTTCTTCATGCATGGAGGAATTTTGACATAACTTGGCACAATTGTTCACCATCATGAGACAGAGTGTCATGCGCAAGAACCAGGTCCCTAGGTCTTAGGTCAAGGTCACACTTAGAGGTTAAAGGATACAAGAATGAAAACTTTGTCCGGAGCATTTCTTCTTCATGCATCGAGGGATTTTGATATAACTTAGCACAAATGTTCACCACCATGAGACGGAGTGTCATGCGCAAGAACCAGGTCCCTAGGTCTAAGGTCAAGGTCACACTTATAGAACAAAGGTCAGATGCAATAATGACCTTGTCCAGAGCAATATTTCTTCATGCATGGAGGGATTTTGATTAACCTCCCTTAGTTGTTACTATAAATAACTTATATTGTAACTTTTTTATAATTGACCGTAGGGAAAAACCAAGACCACTTTTATGTGGTACAACATAGATGTTACTTTCAAATTTTAGGGGTATTTTAAGGAATCTCTACCTGGTAAGGAGGTTTTTTTTGTGGATTTAGAATTACAATAATTACTACACAACCACAGAACTAAAATTCCATTTGCAAATACAGGTGCTAGTTTAAAGAAATTTGCTATGACGGGCATATATTGTGACATTCTGGCACTCTTGTTCGTTTTTGAAGTTACTGTAACAGTATTTGATAACCTTCCCATGATGCTTTGTATGTCGTACGTAATACATCGATATTGCGCATGCGATGTTGAGTCAGTTTAGTGTATGCGAGCGGCTTGAGTAAATCTATTTTCATATATACGATATTTGTTGTTAATCATATAATGCAGAGATTAACTCTTTAAACATGGTGTCAGATGTAAATGGACTAAATACATGCTTATGAGACAATGCTAAGTTAATCATCCGATTCAGAGGACTACTATTACTTATCTCAGCAGTGAATTAAGTAATTAACCATGAGCGCTAATGAGGAAGCACCGGCGGCTGCAGACGCACCGTCTCATAGCTCTACGGCTGTGCCTTCGCTGATACCCTTTCCACAGAAACTGGATATGGAAGGTAATGTAGCTACTAATTGGAAAAAGTTCAAACGCTCTTGGACTAACTATGAGAAAGCAGCCGGACTTATACATAAATCAAAGGACTTAAGAACAGCTACATTTCTTACCTGCATAGGACCAGACGCGATGGATGTCTTTGATGGGTTTGATTTTGCAGACGACTCACAAAAGGATGATATCGATATTGTTTTGAATAAGTTTGAAACCTTCTGTGTCGGAAAACAAATGTGACATATGAGCGATATGTTTTTCACACATCTTCTCAAAGTGAGTCAGAAACTTTTGACAGCTATTTGACGAAAGTGAGGAAGTTGTCTAAAACATGTAATTACGGAGCGTTAGAAAATGAATTGATCAAGGACAGATTAGTATTGGGTATACGAGACAATGGATTGCGTAAACGCCTCTTACAAGAAGATAAATTAACTTTGGAAAAATGTATAGACATGTGCCGAGCTTCGGAAGCGTCGTCTACGAAAATACAGTCATTGAACAAAGGTGCATCTTTTCAGGAAGATATCAGGTCGTAAAACCTAAACGGAAACCTACAGCAGATCGTAAGAAATCTTCAGCGAGGAAATCGAAGTGTAAATATTGTGGGAAATTTTGTGCTGCAGGAAATTGTCCCGCTTATGGGATCAGATGTCAAAAATGTGGAAAATTTAATCACTACGCTTCGGAGTGTCGTTCAATAACAAAATTTCAAAGGTCGCATGTGAAACAGTTTGACATACAGTCGGAGTCTGAAAGTGATGATGAAGTTTTGACAGTCAATTCCAGCGGAAAAGTTCAAGCTAAAATATTTGCAAACATGCTGCTCGTTAATCAACAGAAAACTGTCAAGTTTCAATTAGACAGTGGCGCAACAGCAAATATTATTTCTAGATCGTATGTACCGGATGAACTATTGGAACACACGCAGACAACTTTATCTATGTACAATAAATCAAAAATGAAATCCTGCGGAACGTGCGTAATACTGCTGAAAAATCCAAAAACTAGGAAACGCTACAAGGTGAAGTTTGTCGTAATTGAGAATGACAGCACACCGTTGTTAGGTTCACAAGCAATTCAGAAAATGAATTTAATTAAGATACAATATCACAACATTTGTCCCGTAGACTTGGAGAAAACGTCACCTCAATTAACCATGGATGAAATTGAAACAAAATTTGCGTCAGTATTTGAAGGTGAAGGTCAGTTTGAAAACCACTTACATTTGGAAATAGATGATACAGTCAAACCTGTGAAAATGCCTGTACGCAGAGTACCGGTAGCTATGAAAGAAAAATTGAAACGAGAGCTAAATCAACTTGAAAAAAGGGGAATAATTGCGAAAGTCGATACACCAACAGACTGGGTTTCGAGTTTAGTAGTTGTCAAGAAAGCCAATGGAAAACTTCGCATCTGCATAGATCCTAAACCATTGAATAAAGCCTTAAAGAGAAGTCACTATTTGTTACCTGTGGTGGAAGATCTGCTACCAGAGCTAAGTAACGCAAAAGTTTTCAGCAAGTGTGATGTCAAAAATGCATTTTGGCACGTGGTGCTCGATGAGAAATCTAGCTATCTCACAACATTTGAAACGCCATTTGCGCGATATCGTTGGTTGAAAATGCCATTTGGAATATCTCCAGCGCCAGAATACTTTCAGCAATTTCTTGAACAAAACTTAACAGGTCTTTCGGGTATTAAGGCGATCGCTGATGACATTATAATTTATGGCAAAGGTGAAACCTACGAAGAGGCTGTGCGCGATCATGACAACAACATGCAGAAACTACTTGAAAGGTTTCAAGAACGAGGCATTAAGCTAAACAGGGACAAATTTCAGCTTCATAAAACTGAAATGCAATTTGTAGGACATTTACTCACGGACAAAGGAGTACAAGCAGATCCATCGAAAATTGAAGCTATTACGAAAATGCCAAAGCCAACCGACAAAAAGCTGTCCAACGGTTATTAGGTCTTGTCAACTACCTAGCAAAATTTCTCGATAAGCTTAGCGAGATGTGCGAACCGTTAAGACAACTTACGCGTAAAGATGTTGTGTTCAATTGGACACACGAACATGACGAAGCGTTTGACACAATCAAGCAGTCAGTGTGCAACGCGCCAGTATTACGCTACTATGATTCTAAACTTGAAACAGTAATACAGTGCGACTCTTCTGAAAGTGGACTCGGTGCAACATTACTGCAGGAGGGACAACCAGTTGCATATGCAAGTCGTGCACTCACACAAACAGAGCAAAACTATGCGCAGATCGAAAAAGAACTGCTAGCGGTGGTGTTTGCATTTGAGAAATTTCACCATTTCACATATGGTCGGAGAGTTTTTGTAGAAAGTGACCACAAACCACTTGAAATTATAAGTAAGAAACCGCTTTTTCGGGCACCAAAGCGCCTCCAACGGATGCTACTGAAATTGCAGACTTATGACTATGAAATTTGCTATAAAAAGGGCAAACTCATGTATATTTCTGATACGCTTTCAAGAGCCTACATAGCTAATGGATGTGCTACGCACCTGGAAGACGTACTGTTAACAGACTATGAGAAAGAGATAGAAGCTACATGTTTGTCAGATTATTTGGCAGTTTCGTCTGAAAGACAAACTAGAATCAAGCAAGCTACGCTCGAAGACCAGACATTGGTAAAGCTGATTGAGTGTATTAAGAATGGATGGAATAAAGCGCCGAGAGAAGTAAAGCCGTATTATTCTGTCCAGGATGAACTATCGGTAGATAACGGTATTATATTTCGCGGTGATAGATGCATCATACCAAAAAGTATGCGTAGAGAAATTCTAGATCAACTTCATTCGCATATTGGAATTGAAGGTTGTTTAAAACGCGCTCGTAGCTGTGTGTATTGGCCAAATATAACATCTCAAATTAAAGACTTCATAAGCAAATGTGACACGTGTCAATCATTAGAAAGAAAACAGAGTAAAGAACCGTTAATCAGTCACAGTATTCCTGACAGACCTTGGGCAAAAGTCGGAACTGACGTGTTTACGTTTGATGGCAATGACTATTTGGTAACTGTAGATTATTTCAGTAATTTCTTTGAAATAGATCGACTGTATGAAACAACGTCGAAGGAAATAGTCGCCAAGCTGAAACAGCATTTTGCAAGGCATGGAATTCCAGAACGTGTGATCTCAGATAACGCAAGTGTTTACAAATCAGAAAAGTTTAAATCATTTTCAAGGAAATGGGATTTTACGCATGTGACTTCATCTGCAAGGTATCCACAATCAAACGGAAAAGCTGAAAATGCAGTTAAGACTGCGAAACGTATTATGAAAAAAGCAAAACATTCGCACACAGACCCGATGCTAGCACTTTTAAATTTTAGGAATACACCTCAACAGGCTACAAGTTATAGTCCAGCTCAGCAGCTGATGAACAGAAAAACACGAACATTACTACCGGAGAGATCAAATCAGTTTCAGCCTAGCATACCGTCAAATGTTAAGGCTAAACTTCAGAAAAGCAAAGACAGACAAGCCTACTATTATAACAGGACTGCGAAGCCATTAGACTGTTTGCGAGCTGGTGATACGGTGAGAATACAGCCGAATGAAAGAAATAAAACTTGGGAAAAGGGAACTGTTGTCGAAAAACCACAAACGCGGTCTTACAACGTTCTGAGAGAAAATGGCACGGTAGTGAACCGAAATAGAAAACATCTCCGACGGACGAGTGAACTTTCCAATGAACAAAGGGAGGAGACTGTAGAGATAGATCCGAAAATAAACGACCAAGAGTTGTTGCCCCAGACAGATTCTCGAACTGAAACGGAATTGAAACCGCAAACAATCGGTCAGTCAGTGAATTCAGAAACACCTGCAACACCGGTAACGCAGACAAGATCTGGTCGTATTGTACGAATGCCATTGAAGTATAAGGACTATCATTTAACTGATAAACGATGAATTCTTAATATTAACACGTATGCAAGTGTGATTGTTACTGACTTTGTAAATATTAATTTAGAAATTGTTTAGCAAAGAAACAAGTAATGACTTTAACTTTAATCATAAATACTTATTTAATTAAGCTATTCAGTTCAGTATTATCTTCTTTTCCGTAAAAGAGAAAAGATGTAACAGTATTTGATAACCTTCCCATGATGCTTTGTATGTCGTACGTAATACATCGATATTGCGCATGCGATGTTGAGTCAGTTTAGTGTATGCGAGCGGCTTGAGTAAATCTATTTTCATATATACGATATTTGTTGTTAATCATATAATGCAGAGATTAACTCTTTAAACAGTTACAGTATAGAAATTTGGACCACCTGTATATATTTTATACAGATTTCAATACTCATCTTGAATAGTCTTAATCGTGACCTTCTGACGTACTTTTTTGTTTTTGAAGATACAGCATGGAAATTTGGACCACATGTAGAACTTTTGATACAGATTTCATTACTCATCTTAAATATTATTAACCCTGACCTACTGACCTACTTTTTTGTTGTTGAAGCTACAGCAAAGAGATTTGGACCACCTGTATAATTTTTTAACAGATTTCAGTACTTACCTTGAAGAATCTTTACCATGAATTTCTCACCTTGTTTTTGTTTGTTTTTGAAACATTAGCAAAGAAATTTGTTCAACCAAGCAATTAAACTCTATATTTAGGTGGACTAGGTGTGTTGGTGGGGGTTTGCCGTCATCTTTTGGTTTTCCACTCAATAACTTGAGTTTTAAGTGACCGATTCCTATGAAACTTGGTATATAGGTAGCTTGCATAGAGACAGAGTTTTGGATTGCATATGAGGTCACAAGGATCAAGGTCAGGATAACTTAATTAATCTGCATACTTAGAAAATTCCACGGTGGTGCAGTGGTCTAGAGCGTCTGGCCAAAACTACCTTTCATGCTGTGGAACGGATGGGTTGCGGTTCAGATCCCACTGAGCACTTTTTTTTTTAATGCCTCTGGGTCAAGGTCACAGTTACTAATAATATATATATTTTTTCTCACTGTGATTATCAAAAAATAATTTTGTTTGTTTAGAAAAATGGCTTCCACTCAATGTCTTTAGTCTAGGTGCACCTTTTGTTAGCAAACTTGGTGTGTAGATTTTTTTATCAAACACAAAGGTTGGGAATGTATTTTGGGGGAGGGTGTCTATATATATGTCTATCATTAATTGAAAATCATCTTGATTTTGTTTTCAGTCTGAAGAAAGAAATGAGGAATATAGGACATGTAAAGGTGAGATATTTTTATACCAACAGATAAAATGACATGCAGTGCACAAGCCAGGTCACTAGATCTAAGGTCAAGGTCACACAAGGTTTTTGAAATTTTGTGTCTTCTAAATTGATTTTCATAAAACCAGAATCAATTTTGTCATTAAATGCAGAGCACATGACCTGGGTCACTAAGTTCAAGGTGAAGGTCACACTTGGTGGTCAAAGATCAGATAGGTTGGCGTCATGTCTCTTATTTTCTAAACTGTAGGAAAGATTTTCATCGAAGTAGCAATTTTCATTTACTGCATCAAGACGATGACACGCAACCCAGGTCACTAGGTTCAGTGAAGGTCAAAGGTCATAATCACAACATTTCACTTTCCCTGTATCAAAGCAGAGTCTGGGGTTATTAATCATCTTTAGTGATAGCTCTAGTTTTAAACAGTTTTATTTGCTTGTGCTACTTTTTTGAAGCTGGTGAGAAGCTTTTCTTGATGTTTTTTCTGTTTCTGCTAATTTAGATGTTACTGACTTCCCATGACTAACTAGAGACCGCTTGTAAATTTATTGTTTGGTTTACTGGTACATTATTTTCACAATTGTTCACTTTCTTTTTTTAGGTCTTTACTATTGAATCACATATTTTTGTTTGGCTAAGAAGTTTGCAATATTTAAAATTGAAACTGGTTCTCTAGATGAAAAAGTGATATATGGCCATCTTTTGAACGATGTATGAATGTTTGAATAAAAGCACCTAATGAATACTTAATTTCCCTAAAACAGACAATTAGTAAATATAGCTTGAATAAATCCCCTGTGATAAATGCTGATATTGCATTAATTCCAGTAAGTAATTGTTAAGGATCTGTATTTTCTGAGTAGTTTTAAACATATCTATTCTTGACTAATAGTGTATACTTATTTATGTTTAATTATATACATATATCAATGCTGTAAATGATAATGCGTGTATTAACTGTATTTCACATGTTGATACAAAAAGGCAGAAACCAAATTCTGTATTGCACTATTAGATCCTGTATTGTGCATGTTACTATCATTAACCTTTAGCATGCTAGATAAATTGTCGTCTGCTGGAAATGTCGTCTGCTAAAATTGTAAAGTTCATTCAATTTGCTCCAAAATTGGAAGAAATATTGTCAGAGTAGCAAACAGCTTGGAACCTGATCAGACGCCGATTTAATCGGCGTCTGATCTGGTTCCAAGCTGTTTGCAAAGGCTGTTAAATTCGCCTGCAGCAGGCTAAGGGTTAATAAATCTATATTCATAACCTGACACAGTTCTATAAATAACACACACAAAAGTCTACTCTGTTCTATATTAACATAAAAGACAGAAGAGACAAAATGGCAGAGGTATATAATAAAAGGGTCATTATAGCAGTAGCTTAATCTGAGATGTTGTGTTGGGTTCTTATGGATTTTGCCAGGCCAGATCACACTCTGCACTTATGTGGCACTTGTGTGGCGTTATTCTTATATTTTCTCTTTTCAGTGCAATATAGATTTATGGACTGTCGCTCAAGGATATGTTTTCTTTGAAAAGCTCATACTCAAGGTAAGGTTTGGAGGCGTGAGGGATGTTTCACATTTCATTACCTGTCATGAACAGACTCAGTCAAACCAATTCTGCTCTTGTTTTACATGGTTGTGTTCTATACTTCCAAAGGAATTTCTTATACGTTTTATTAACTATCACAACAGTAGGCTTTAAGAGCAGTGCTGCGGCTGTAAAATGTTTCCCCATACTTGGACTCAGTTTTGTTATATTTTCTGGTTCTTTTGGGCCATGGAGTCTACTCATTTTTAGCTCACCTGTCACAAAGTGACAAGGTGAGCTTTTTTGATCGCGCGGCGTCCTTCGTCCATGCGTCCGTAAACTTTTGTTTGTGACCACTCAAGAGATCACATTTTTCATGGAATCTTTATGAAAGTTGGTCAGAATGTTCATCTTGATGATATCTAGGTGAAGTTCGAAACTGGGTCATGTGCGGTGCAAAACTAGGTCAGTAGGTCTAAAAATAGAAAATCCTTGTGACCTCCCTAGAGGCCATATTTTTCAATGGATCTTCATGAAAATTGGTCAGAATGTTCACCTTGATGATAGCTAGGTCAAGTTCTAAACTGGGTCACGTGCCATCAAAAACTAGGTCAGTAGGTCAAATAATAGAAAAACCTTGTGACCTCTCTAGAGGCGATATTTTTCATTGGATCTGTATGAAAGTTGGTCTGAATATTCATCTTGACGATACGCAGTGACAAGGTGAGCTATTGTGACCGCTTGATGTCCATCGTGCTTAGTGCGTAGTCCGTCGTCTGTCAACAATTTCTAAAAAAATCTTCTTCTTGAAAACCACTGGACAGAATTACACCAAACTTCACAGGGATGATCCTTGGGTGGCTCCCTTTCAAAATTGTCCAAAGAATTGAATTCCATACAGAACTCTGGTTGCCATGGCCACCGAAAGGAAAAACTTTAAAAATCTTCTTCTCAGAAACCAGAAGCCCTAGAGCTTAGATATGTGGTGTGAAGCATTGCCTTGTGGACCTCTACCAAATTTGTTCAAATCATGACCCCGGAGTCAAAATTTACCCCGCCCCAGGGGTCACTTGATTTTACATAGGAAAATCTTAAAAAATCTTCTTCTCAAAAACCAGAAGCCCTAGAGCTTAGATATTTGACATGTAGCATTGCCTAGTGGACCTCTACTAAAATTGTTCAAATCATGACCCCGGGGTCAAAATTGACCCCGCCCCAGGGGTCACTTGATTTTACATAGGAAAATCTTCGAAAATTTTCTAAAAATAAACCAGAAGACCTAGAGCTTAGATATTTGACATGTAGCATTGCCTAGTGAACCTCTACAAAATTTGTTCAGATCATAATCCACGGGGTGAAAATTGACCCCGCCCCAGGGGTCACTTTATTTTACATAGGAAAATCTTCAAAAATTTTCTAAAAATAAACCAGAAGGCCTAAAACTTAGATATTTCACATGTAGCATTGCCTAGTGGACCTCTACAAAATTTGTTCAAATCATGACCCCTGGGGTCAACATGACCCGGCCCCATCGGTCACTTGATTTTACATAGGAAAATCTTCAAAAATTTTCTAAAAATAAACCAGAAGGCCTAGATCTTAGGTATTTAACATGTAGCATTGCCTAGCAGACTTCTACAAAATTTGTTCAAAGCATGACATCCGGGGTCAAATTGACCCCGCCCCATGGGGTTAGTTGATTGTACATAGAAAAATCTTCAAAATTTTCTTAAAATAAACCAGAAGGCCTAGAGCTTAGATATTTCACATGTAGCATTGCCTAGTGGACCTCTACAAAATTTGTTCAAATCATGACCCCTGGGGTCAAAATTGACCCCGCCCCAGGGGTCACTTGATTTTACATAGGAAAATCTTCAAAAAAATTCTAAAAATAAACCAGAAGATCTAGAGCTTAGATATTTCACATGTAGCATTGCCTAGTGGACCTCTACAAATTTATTTAAATCGTGACACCTGGGATCAAAATTGACCCCGCCCCAGGGGTCACTTGATTTTCTTTTTCTTTTTGGTTAAATTTTTCAATTTCTTGTCCTTAAGTGCAATGATAACAGGTGAGCGATATAGGGCCATTATGGCCCTTTTGTTTATTTTGTGATGTAGCAGGAGATATTTTTGTCATGAGAATAAGAAATAGATACATGATCAATGGACATTGCTAGATAACATTTAATGTAACAAAATATTGATACAAAAACTTTTAATGTGAAATAATTTTGTGGTTATTAGATTTTGTAGTTTTACCCCAAAATGGCTATTTCGGTGTGATATGAGCTACGCCATAGGAAAACCAACACAGTGGCTTTGCGACCAGCATGGATCCAGACCAGCCTGCGCATCCGCGCAGTCTGGTCAGGATCCATGCTGTTCGCTAACAGTTTCTCTAATTATAATAGGCTTTGAAAGCGAACAGCATGGATCCTGACCAGACTGCGCGGATGCGCAGGCTGGTCTGAATCCATGCTGGTCGCAAAGCCACTATGTTGGTTTTCTCATGGCACGGCTCAATTATGAATTTGTGGGTATCCACTAAAGATTGAAGAAAGGAAATTTTGCTTGTTTATTGGGACTTAGTTTCAAGGATTGACACAACTGCGAAATTTACGAAAATCATTCCTTTACAAATATTAACGATTTCACAAGGAAAATATGATCAAAGGGCCTGCGTGGCCAAATGGTTTAAGTTGCTGACTTCGAATTGCTTGTCCCTAACCGATGTGGGTTCAAAACGTGACTACGGGTGTAGAATTTTTCATGTTAGGAATGGCCTTTGGAAAAGTGATGATTCTACCCAGGTGTCCGCTCATGCTTGAATTAATACCTGGCGGGTACCTGGGGTCTTCCTCCAACATTAAAAGCTGGAGAAGTCCCCACATGGACTGAATTGTGTATGTGTGATGCTAAATCCAAGGAAACAGAAAGAAAATACGATAAATCTCAAAATCGAAAATTTGACAATCAGAATGAGTGTTAGCTTATTTGGTAGTAAATATTAAGAAAAAAAAGTGGTATTAATATCAGGTAATTTACTGACTTACCTTACATCTGTTAGGTTTGATAATACGAAAATTAAGTAACATTCACAATTTTCATTGAATTAAGGTATATGTACTTGTTGTATTATGTGTGTCTTTGTGTAAATGAAAATTTAGAAGCTATCACTTCACAGATAATTTCTTCTAAGCATTATATAAAAGAAAGATATAATGTAATTTTGAGGTGCAGATTTTATTTTTTGTAAATGGTGGATGTTATTTAAACAGTATGAAGAATTTTCATAACAAATGCATAAATGTCTGGGTGTTAAGTCCTGTTGTAGTGGAGAAATTTTGAAAATAACTCTAGATACCATCTTCAGTAGGATCTATTTTATTTTATGCAAGGTTTGTTTTTCTTGTTTCCAGTTATTGATCTCTAAGCAGAATCGTAAACTGTGTGCTGGTGCTTGCCTGATTTTGTCTGCGAAACTCAACGATATCAAAGGTGCTGAACTCTCAAAACTTATAGATGTAAGTTGTACTTTTTTATACTTACGGAATAGACTGCATTTGCAGTTGCTAGTGTATAAAGTTATGAAGTTTCAGGTTTTCATATAATTATATGTTTGTTTATACTTTGATGGGCTGAGTCCTTTGACCGAGTCATTAATATAAGTTGACTGTGGGTTCGAGCTTTGCATCTTAAAATGATGCCACAAAAACAACAACAACCAGTTTAATTAGTAATGTCATTATTCAGTATTTTTGGTATATTAATTACCTTGTTTAGCTCACCTGTCACATAGTGAAAGGGTGAGCTTTTATGATCACCCTTCATCCGTCGTCCGGCCATAATTTTCTTATGAACACGATAGAGACCACAGTTTGTATTTGATATTTATCAAACTTGCACACAACTTGTATAGGCATAATTTCTCGGTTCCTTTCGAAAACTGGCCAGATCCCATCATGGGTTCCAGAGTTATGTCCCCTTAAAAAGCCAAAATTTGCCATTTTTGGCTTGTGAACGTGATAGAGACAACATTTTGCAATCAACTATAATCAAACTTGCACACAACTTGTATTGGCATAATATCTCTGTTCCTTTTGAAAACTGGCCAGATCCCATCATGGGTTGCAGTTATGGCCTCTTAAAGGGCTAAAATTTGCTATTTTTGGCTTGTGAACATAATTGAGACGACATTTTGCAATCAACTTTAATCAAACTTGCACACAGCTTGTATGTGCATAATATCTCGGTTCCTTTCGAAAACTGGTCAGATCCCATCATGGGTTGCAGAGTTATGGCCCCTTAAAGGGCCAAAATTTGTTATTTTTGGCTTGTGAACATGATAGAGACAACATTTTGCAATCAACTATAATCAAACTTGCACACAACTTGTATTGGCATAATATCTCGGTTCCTTTTGAAAACTGGCCAGATCCGATCATGGGTTGCAGAGTTATGGCCCCTTAAAGGGCCAAAATTTGTTATTTTGGCTTGTGAACATGATACAGACAACATTTTGCAATCGACTATAATCAAATTTGCACACAACTTGTATTGGCATAATATCTCAGTTCCTTTCGAAAACTGGCCAGATCCCATCATGGGTTCCAGAGTTATGTCCCCTTAAAAAGCCAAAATTTGCCATTTTTGGCTTGTGAACATGATAGAGACAACATTTTGCAATCAACTATAATCAAACTTGCACACAACTTGTATTGGCATAATATCTCTGTTCCTTTTGAAAACTGGCCAGATCCCATCATGGGTTGCAGTTATGGCCTCTTAAAGGGCTAAAATTTGCTATTTTTGGCTTGTGAACATAATTGAGACGACATTTTGCAATCAACTTTAATCAAACTTGCACACAGCTTGTATGTGCATAATATCTCGGTTCCTTTCGAAAACTGGTCAGATCCCATAATGGGTTGCAGAGTTATGGCCCCTTAAAGGGCCAAAATTTGTTATTTTTGGCTTGTGAACATGATAGAGACAACATTTTGCAATCAACTATAATCAAACTTGCACACAACTTGTATTGGCATAATATCTCGGTTCCTTTTGAAAACTGGCCAGATCCGATCATGGGTTGCAGAGTTATGGCCCCTTAAAGGGCCAAAATTTGTTATTTTGGCTTGTGAACATGATACAGACAACATTTTGCAATCGACTATAATCAAATTTACACACAACTTGTATTGGCATAATATCTCGGTTCCTTTTGAAAACTGGCCAGATCCCATCATGGGTTGCAGAGTTATGGCCCCTTAAAGGGCCAGAATTTGCTATTTTGGCTTTTGCAGTCATATAGAGACTTTATTAGCTCACCTGTCACGAAGTGACAAGGTGAGCTGTTGTGATCGCGCGTCGTCCGTGCGTGCGTGCATAAACTTTTCCTTGTGACATCTCTAGAGGTCACATTTTTCATGGGATTTTTATGAAAATGGGTCAGAATGTTCATCATGGTAAATTCTAGGTCTAGTTCGAAACTGGGTCACGTGCCTTCAAAAACTAGGTCAGTAGGTCTAAAAATAGAAAAACCTTGTGACCTCTCTAGAGGCCATAATTTTTAATGGATCTTCATGAAAATTGGTCAGAATGTTCACCTTGATGATATCTAGATCAGGTTCGAAACTGGATCACGTGCCTTCAAAAACTAGGTCAGTAGGTCTAAAAATAGAAAAACCTTGTGACCTCATTTGAGGCCATATATTTCACAAGGTCTTCATGAAAATTGGTCAGAACGTTCACCTTGATGATATCTAGGTCAAGTTCCAAACTGGGTCACGTGCTGTCAAAAACTAGGTCAGTAGGTCAAATAATAGAAAAACCTTGTGACCTCTCTAAGGGCCATATTTTTCATGGGATTTGTATGAAATTTGGACTGAATGATCATCTTGATGATATCTAGGTCAAGTTTTAAACTGGGTCCATGTGATCCAAAACAAGGTCAGTAGGTCTAAAAATAGAAAAACCTTGTGACCTTTCTAGAGGCCATATATTTCCCAAGATCTTCATGAAAATCGGTCAGAACGTTCACCTTGATGATATCTAGGTCAAGTTTGAAACTGGGTCACGTGCCATCGAAAACTAGATCAGTAGGTCAGATGATAGAAAAACCTTGTAACCTCTCTAAAGGCCATATTTTTCATGGAATCTGTATGAAAGTTGGTCTGAATGTTCATCTTGATGATATATAGGTCAAGTTCAAAACTGGGTCACGTGCGGTCAAAAACTAGGTCAGTAGGTCTAAAAATAGCAAAACCTTGTGACCTCTCTAGAGGCCATATATTTCATGAAATCTTCATGAAAATTGGTCAGAATGTTCACCTTGATGATATCTAAGTCAAGTTCGAAAGTGGGTCACTTGCCTCAGAAAAATGATCAAAAAATAGGTCAGTAGGTCAAATAATAGAAAAACCTTGTGACCTCTCTAGAGGCCATATTTTCCATGAGATCTGTATGAAAGTTGGTCTGAATGTTCATCTTGATGATATCTAGGTCAAGTTCGAAAGTGGGTCACGTGCCATCAAAAACTAGGTCAGTAGGTCTAATAATAGAAAAACCTTGTGACCTCTCTAAAGGCCATATTTTTCAATGGATCTTCATGAAAGTTGGTCTGAATGATCATCTTGATGATATCTAGGTCAAGTTCGAAACAGGGTCATGTGTGATCAAAAACTAGGTCAGTAGGTCTAAAAAGAGAAAAACCTTGTGACCTCTCCAGAGGCCATACTTGTGAATGGATCTCCATAAAAATTGGTCAGAATGTTCATCTTGATGATATCTAGGTCAAGTTCGAAAGTGGGTCATGTGCCATCAAAAAGTAGGTCAGTAGGTCAAATAATGAAAAAACATTATGACCTCTCTAGAGGCCATATTTTTCATGGGATCTGTATGAAAGTTGGTCTGAATGTTTATCTTGATGATATCTAGGTCAAGTTTGAAACTGGGTCAACTGCGATCAAAAACTAGGTCAGTAGGTCTTGAAATAGAAAAACCTTGTGACCTCTCTAGAGGCCATACCCTTGAATGGATCTTCATGAAAATTGGTCAGAATGTTCACCTTGATGATATCTAGGTCAGGTTTGAAACTGGGTCACGTGCCTTAAAAAACTAGGTCAAAAGGTCAAATAATAGAAAAACCTTGTGACCTCTCTAGAGACCATATTTTTCAGTGGATCTTCATTAAAATTGGTCAGAATTTTTATCTTGATAATATCTAGGTCAGGTTCAAATCTGGGTCACATGAGCTCAAAAACTAGGTCACTATTTCAAATAATAGAAAAAAACAACGTCATACTCAAAACTGGATCATGTGGGAAGAAGTGAGCAATTCAGGACCAAAGCATGTGACAATATAGATGTCCAACACAAGTACATAGTTGTCCCAGATAGTCGATATCGTTACGTCGAACTTCGGATACGTTGATGCAATTTTTACAGTCCCTTGAATATCGAGGTAACGGTATTCGACTGTATTTGATGTTTGTCATGATTGGTCAATGATCAGACATTTTTTAGCTCACCTGTCACAAAGTGACAAGGTGAGCTTTTGTGATCGCGTGGCGTCCGTCGTCCGTGCGTAAACTTTTGCTTGTGACCTCTCTAGAGGCCATATTTCTCAATGGATTTTCATGAAGATTGGTCAGAACGTTCACCTTGATGATATCTAGGTCAAGTTCGAAACTGGGTCACCTGCGGTCAAAAACTAGGTCAGTAGGTCTGAAAATAGAAAAACCTTGTGACCTATCTAGAGGCCATATTTTTCATGGGATCTTTATGAAAATTGGTCAGACTGTTCACTTTGATGAGATCTAGGTCAAGTTCGAAACTGGGTCACGTAGGGTCAAAAACTAGGTCAGTAGGTCTAAAAATAGAAAAACCTTGTGACCTCTCTAGAGGCCATATTTCTGAATGGATCTTCATTAAAATTGGTCAGAATGTTCACCTTGATGATATCTAGGTCAGGTTTGAAACTGGATCACGTGTGATCAAAAACTAGTTCAGTAGGTCTGAAAATAGAAAAACTTTGTGACCTCTCTAGAGGCCATTTTTTTCATGGGATCTTTATGAAAATTGGTCAGAATGTTCATCTTGATGATATCTAGGTCAAGTTCGAAACTGGGTCATGTGCAGTCAAAAATTAGGTCAGTAGGTCTAAAAATAGAAAAACCTTGTGATGTCTCTAGAGGCCATATTTCTCAATGGATCTTCATGAAAATTGGCGAGAATGTTCAGCTTGATGATATCTAGGTTAAGTTCGTAAATGGGTCATGTGCGGTCTAAAACTAGGTCAGTAGGTATAAAAATAGAAAAACCTTGTGACCTCTCTAGAGGCCACATTTTTCAAGAGATCTTCATGAAAATTAGTGAGAATGTTCACCTTGATGATATCTAGGTCAAGTTTAAAAGTGGGTCACCTGCCTTCGAAAACTAGGTCAGTAGGTCAAATGATAGAAAAAACCTTGTGACCTCTCTAGAGGTCATATTTTTCAATGGATCTTCATGAAAATTGGTCAGAATTTTTTATCTTGATGATATCTAGGTCACATATGCTCAAAAACTAGGTCACTATGTCAAATAATAGAAATAACGACTTACTCAGTTCAACACTGGGTCATGTGGGGATAGGTGAGCGATTCAGGACCATCATGGTCCTCTTGTAGTACTGATTAACAGATGCAGAAATTTTGACTGATTCCCAGCACTACCATTGGGTTTAAATTAATGTCAAGCTGCCTAATTGTGAAACTTTATAAGTAAAAGTTTTATATAAATTTTGCGACAGCTCAAGAAAAGAATAAACACTAACCTCAGACATACAGACTTTCTTCTCACAAATAATAAATTCATACCAAAGATACTTTGAACTCTGAGTAAATTGAAAAGATAATGATATTAAAATGGGTTAAAACCCAACATTATTGTAGAAGTTGGCATGAAGTTATCATAAAGTTAAACAAGAGAACTAAATGTCTGATGAATATGTTTTTTAAAGCGCTGATTTTGTATTTTGTGTTTTAATTTACAGCAAATAGAAGATGATTTCCGACTACATAGGAAGGAGATGTTGGCCTACGAGTTTGCTACTTTGGTTGCTCTAGAATTTTCCTTGCTTATAGCCGACAGCGAGATCTACCCACATTATCAGAGGCTACTCTATCAGTCTTGATAGTGGTATTTAGTTAGAAACAATTAATTTTTAAGTTTGTAAATACTGTAGAATATATACTGTAAAATCTTCTAATTCTTTTAGCATAACATTTAGGTATGTTGGCAAAACAATAGTGATTTTGGCCAAAAATTTAGTGTTTTTTTTTTAAGAAATTAAGTGATTTTGGCCAAAATGACTATTTCATTGGCACATGAATTATTTGAACACAGAAGAAGGACTAAAAGAATTCAGTCTTGTTGACTGGCACAACTACAGTGTCTATTAAAGATTGTCAGTCCCCTGAAATCTTTTTTATTTCACAGTAGTTTTAGAATCTCATTATACCTATCAGTTACATTATAGTGAAAGAAAATTAACCTTTAGCATGCTAGATAGATTGTCGTCTGCTAAAATTGTAAAGTTCATTCAATTTGCCCCAAAATTGGAAGATATATTGTCAGAGTAGCAAACAGCTTGGAACCTGATCAGACGCCGATTTAATCGGCATCTGATCTGGTTCCAAGCTGTTTGCAAAGGCTGTTAAATTCGCCTGCAGCAGGCTAAGGGTTAATGCATATGCAGGAGTTCTGGTTAGACAAGGAAATGTTTTCTTCAATACTTTACAAATTGGGGAGAAATAGAACTGGACCCAGTTGTTCAAAGTTTTAACGGTTGATTAAGCTGTTGAATAATTAACTTTTAAAGTTAATTTCAACATTTTAGAAGACTTAGTAAATTAAGGATTATGACAGTTAAAGACCTGCTCCAGTCCTACCTTTTAACCTTAAATTGGCACTGAAAAAGCATGAAAATCCTGACTATGAACAGTGACGCCTGTCAAAATACCTCAGTTTTTAATACCATTCCCTTTAAACTACCTATGGTTTTGCGTGCTAAAGTGTGACGTGTGGCCGTTATTTGTTACCCATTGTAATCATGGGTTGCATACACACAATAGAATTTGAATAGCCCCGGAGCAGGGCTTTAAATCAAAACATCATACCATTGTTTACCGTCAAGATTAATATTTTCAATCAAAATGTAACTGGTGGTTAGTTTAACAGCCAGTTTAAGTTTTGAACAACAGGGCCTAGATGTTGTTACAGCAAAATACTATCTACCATATATTCCCTTATTAACACACGTATTAAGGCCCTCAAAAATGTTTTTTAGTTAATGTACTTAAAATGAATGGAATTGAAGTTTTATAGTTGTAGTGCTGGCAGTCTCTTTTGACCAAAATTAACTTTGATAACTTGGAAGGATGGTGTTGACTGGGGAATATACGGTATCTGAGAATCATATAAGACTTCTATTTTCTGCTGCGTATCTTCTAACAGAAGATTTGTATCTATCCTACCATCAGTTTATAGGTCCAAGAAAGGAAGACTATTAAATCTATAATTTTACCATTTAAATGCACCAGGTAGTGTTAGCTAAAAAAGGAATAAAAAAATAGATGCAAATCTTCTGCTTTCAAGAATGGTGGTACAGTGGAATGACTTTAACCCTTACCCTGCTAAATTTCTAAAATGGACTCATTCATGATCAGCCTGCACTGGTCACAAAGGCAGAATTACTTGATGCCAGCAGGCTAAAGGTTAAACTGGAACCCCTGAAAAGAGGAAACTTCTCTATACTAAACAAGGTCCACTGTTTACTATTCAGTCAGTAAATGTTTAGTGAACAGGCCTTTGAAAAATAAGTGGTACTGCTCAAATTGAATTATGGACCAGTCCATTTTAGAAATTTAGCAGGGTAAAGGTTAACATCATAAAGAGAGGGCATTCAGTTCCTTCAGGAACTTGTATAGGTAGCAGATTGTTAATGATATAAAATAACAGTTTCAGCTATCACTATGATATATATTAGCATTTATTATTTTTACATGGCAGTTGTTACTTCCAGCTATAAAGGTTGCTATGGTGATGTTGTTTAAAAAACTTTGACTTTTCTCATAATCAAGAAGACTTACACTAGTTCTTGCAACAACAATTCCAACAACAAGGTTGAAAATTCAATAACACCTTGATTTTGGAATAACACGTCTTGTGTATGAAAGCCATGAATGAAATATTTCCTATTTGTTCCTTAGTATGATCAATTCCAATGTGACCGGGGTTAGCGCATGTTTTTTTTTCAAAAGGGTGTTATCGACTCTCAAACAAAACCAAGTTCATTTTCAGTAGAAGGATGTTCTTTTCATCTGTCCAAAAGGTGAATAGAGTATAAAGTAAAAAAAAATATCTCTCTGGGTGCTGTATATTATGTTTCAAATAGGCATTGATATTGTCATCAAGCGCTAGTTCTTTCAACGATAGGCAATCAAAAGATGTGTGATCTAACTGGATGGGCATATACATTTCTTTCTATCAGTTGACTAGCCCCTTAAAATACAAGGGCTCTTAGATTTTGAGTCTGATATGTGTGAAGCCGCCACTTAAAAAGTGCATTGTTGAGTTTTCTGATGCATATGTTTGCTTAATTGAATAATAATGTGCATCGTGGTAAGAGTATAGTCTCTCAAAAACACAACAGTACAGGTTTAAGAAGTTAGTCCTAAGGTTTTCTGATCAAAGTTTGACATTTTGGTAGTCTGACTCCTAAGTAGCTGTTCTTCTTTCTTCCAATTTGCTTCCGTCAGTAAATTATATGATTAACATTTGGAAGTTATGGACTTAGTTGAATTACTCATTACTGCTTTCTTGTTCCTTTTTCCTTGTTTCCTTTCTTCTGCACCTATGGCAATCCCATTTGACATGCCTGGTGTAGGATGTGTATCTGGAACTGTTTCTTTCTTCAGATGCTTTGACTGTAAAACATTAGGGTTGGGCATGGAAGTATGCTCTGGAATTGCTTTAGAGAAAGCTTCTATCAAATCAGACTTTAACTGTTTACCTTGAGTTATCACAATTTCACAAGCTGACTTTTCAGCATAAGTGACAGAAATTCACTGTTACTAAAGAGCAAATCTCGCATCAGTAAATGGGACATTTCTTTCCCATCTGTTTTGTCCTTTATAACTGTTTTTTTCTTAAGAAATTGATTTTATCACCGTCTCCTTTTTCTTCTTTTTGTACTTGCTTCCTATGCTCCGTTGTCTTTCCAACTTTGTATGGCTGTAAGAGATCCTTTCAGAACTGAGAAAACATAATATGCAGGAATCTTTTGCATATTTCTTGGAATCATTTGTATTTCACTACCCTACCTGTTCACCGACTACCTCTTCAGACAAAAGGTCATTTCTCCATTTAGTTGAACAACAGTTACCAAATAAAGTATCCAGTTCCTGATCACTCTGAAGCTCAATGATGCAATATTCATACATATTTTCCCCAACTTTGTTAAGATTTTCCTTTACAAGAAGCTTTAAAGTCTTCTCACACAAATTGCAGAAGAATGAGTATAAGTTATCAGTGAGCTCTCTTCATACATTTTGTTTTCTTATTACATCCTGCAAGGATTGAATATCATCTGTGTTTGATTTCAAGTACTCCTCTTTCTCACGCACACTTTGCAGAAGTTCGACAGCAGCCAGGCACTTCTCATACTCTTCTTCTTTGTTCAAATCAGACATTGTAGTATGCATCTTTCTTACATAATGCCATTTCAGTTTATTAATGCAGTATCCTCCTACATACCTCAACTTGGATCTAAATGCATCTGTTAAAGACCTCTTTTGCTGTTCTACATTTAATAAGTACTTAGATGTTTTCTGCTTTTACACATGCTCTTTCATACAATTGCTGATATTGAAAGTTTTATGTGTGCTTTCTGGGCTGAAACCTGTTGTCTCAAACAAGATCATTATTCTCAGTTTGAAGTCATCACCTATTTGGTGTTTGTAAGTCTTCTCTGTAAATTTTGCGAGTTCCTCTAGTTTCACAGGTAAAGCCTGTTCAGTATCGATTTCTGCAATAGTTTCACCAAAAAATTGAACTCATGTGCATAGAACTCTCTTAATTTCAATGGACTTAAAGTCTTACACAATTCATTCACATTAACCATCATTGGGTGTTATGTGGTGATCATGCTTGAGACTCTGTATCATTAGGTCTAAGTTAAAATCTTCTGGAATAATGGTCAATGTTTCTTGTTCATCCAGATCCCTCTGTTTAATCAGCAAATCAAACTCTGTGTGGAAGTCCTCCTCATATAGTTCATTTGTTTCAAAGTCTAATGCATCATCTATTATCAAATCCTGCAGAACTTCTTCTAGTCTGAAAAAATAACTAGTAAAAGTTAATATGAGATATAAATAACAAAACCGCTTAGACAGACATGCCAACCTGCATGAACAGGTATCATTACCTGATATCATTTTTAAATCAATTAAGCTTTATATTAAGCCTTAATTCATATAGTTTGAATTTGATGTTTGAAAGTTCAGTTCATAGACTCGTCTGCTGAATAGAGAAATCGGCATGTTTTTAGCTCACCTGTCACATAGTGACAAGGTGAGCTTTTGTGATCGCGCAGCGTCCGTCGTGCGTCCGTGCGTAAACTTTTGCTTGTGACCACTCTAAGAGGTCACATTTTTGTGGGATCTTTATGAAAGTTGGTCAGAGTGTTCATCTTGATGATATCTAGGTCAAGTTCGAAACTGGGTCATGTGCGGTCAAAAACTAGGTCAGTAGGTCTAAAAATAGGAAAACCTTGTGACCTCTCTAGAAGCCATACTTTTCAATGGGTCTTCATGAAAGTTGTTCAGAATGTTCAACTTGATGGTATCTAGATCAGGTTTGAAACTGGGTCATGTGCCTTCAAAAACTAGGTCAGTAGATCAAATAATAAAAAAACCTTGTGACCTCTCTAGAGGCCATATTTTTCATGGGATCTGTATGAAAGTTGGTCAGAATGTTCGTCTTGATGATATCTAGGTCAAGTTTAAAACTGGGTCAACTGCGGTCAAAAACTAGCTCAGTAGGTCTAGAAATAGAAAAACCTTCTGACCTCTCTAGAGGCCATACTTTTCAATGGATCTTCATGAAAATAAGTCAGAATGTTCACCTTGATGATATCTAGGTCAAGTTCGAAACTTGGTCACGTGTTTTCAATAACTAGGTCAGTAGGTCAAATAATATAAAAACATTGTGACCTCTCTAGAGGCCATATTTTTCATTGGATCTGTATGAAAGTTGGTTTGAATGTTCATCTTGATGATATCTAGGTCAAGTTGGAAACTGGGTCAACTGCATTAATACTAGGTCAGTAGGTCTAAAAATAGAAAATCCTTGTGACCTCTCTAGAGGTCATACTTTTGAATGGATCTTCATGAAAATTGGTCAGAATGTTCACCTTGATGATATCTAGGTCAAGTTTGAAACTGGGTCACATGCTGTCAATAACTAGGTCAGTAGGTCAGATAATAAAAAAACCTTGTGACCTCTCTAGAGGCCATCTTTTTCAATGGATCTTCATGAAAATTGGTTAGAATTTTTTATCTTGATGATATCTTGGTCAGGTTCAACACTGGGTTACATGAGCTCAAAAACTAGGTCAAAATGTCAAATAATAGAAAAAACGATGTCATACTCGGTTTAAAACTGGGTCATGTGGGAACAGGTGAGCGATTCAGGACCATCATGGTCCTCTTGTTGATATTTGTCTTTGTTTTTTATCTTGTCTTATTTACATAAAAAACGACTATCATACTAAATAACAGACCATTCCATTATTAAAAGTACAAAAACATCGCTGACCTCAAAGCCGAACAATACTTTGGCTAAAGATGAAAATATTTTTAGATAATATTACAGATAATTATGTAATATTTTTGCTGATCAATTGTCGGCACATCACGGGAGACTTACGCTGCAATTAACTCTTGGGGTGTCATAAAATATTTCGTCCACTTATTTTGAGAAAGATGCTACTAATTAAAACACAGCTTACCATTTTCTTGACTTTGAACATCTAACCAGCCAGCTTCTGAAATTAAGGCATGATTAACCACCTTAGAATTAAGGCATGAAATATGAACCTGACCTTAGCAATAAGGTCACAGCTGTGGCAGTTCAACAGCCACCACTAGCTTAAACAAGCAACAACTGGGCCTAGCCCACCCGCTTAGCTCAGTAGGTAAGAGCGTTGGTCTACGGATCTCGGGGTTGCGAGTTCGATCCTAGGGCGGGGCATACGTTCTCCGTGACTATTTGATAAACGACATTGTGTCTGAAATCATTAGTCCTCCACCTCTGATTCATGTGGGGAAGTTGGCAGTTACTTGCGGAGAACAGGTTTGTACTGGTACAGAATCCAGGAATACTGGTTAGGTTAACTGCCCGCCATTACATGACTGAAATACTGTTGAAAAACGGCGTTAAACCCAAAACAAACAAACAAACAACTGGCCCTGGCCTTAAATAAATCACTAACTATAGTACTTGGTAATTCAAGTAAAGTTGGCACAATGTAATTAATAAAAAAAAAATTCAGAATGCAACTCATTGCCCCAGCCTTAAATAAGGCATCTGTAAATACAACCTGACCCTTCCCTTCAGGTTCAGACCAAAAACAGACAAACCATATTATAGAAAACCGTTGAAAAAGACTTGTACTTCACAGAAGCCACAGTTTGTATTAAATGTATACTGTAACCATACCAGAAGAAACATATCAAGTGCTTACATCATATATAATATTTAAAAATGCAACATATGTAGACCTTAAAATATTAGCACCATGACTATACACATTATTGCGTTGTTAGAATGTAATACAAAATCTTCCACTCGACAAACTGTAAAAGATCCAATTTTGTCAAATGTAACCAAATATCTGAGCTCCCTGCAAAAGAAGAAGTATATAATGCACTCCGTCGGTGATGAGTAGCACACAAATTGAATAAATTCCAATGTGGGAAACAAAATCCTGCACTTAAAACACAAATTCAGACAGTGAAATACATTTTGGCAGAAATTTACTGATGCGCGAACTAATCGCAGCTCTTGGATACTTCTAAAGTAACGTAACATTCCCACATCATTGAAGTGTATAGTAGGGTGACTTTCTGGCTTTAAAAAATATGAACCTGGACCCCCCTGTACAACAATATAAGTTATATACCAAAATGTTCGTAGAAGTCTGAAGTTTATGAAACTACCGGCATAAATCGGCATAAATGGTGGCGTTCCGAGAAATCCAAGATGGCGTCCAAGATGGCCGCCAAAAAGCAAACATATCATTTTTTTCAGCTTTGTGGACCAAGGTGTTGCACTTAATGATTTTAAGTATGTTTTATGTCTTTATATGCACGGATACACATTGGAATTACATTATTTAGTTGTTTTTTATATATATTTTTGTAAATTTTGCAAAAAAGTAGAAAATTGTTCCCTCTGAATTGGTTAAATTTAGGGTATTGGGTGTTATTTTTAACAGTAGGTAAAAGGATATGACAAAATGTATATGTATTTATGCTCAGATATGAAATGTAACATTCAGATAATAAAAATATATACACAGAGTTAGAAAAAAAATAGATTTTTTAATTCATAAGCTTTTATAAGTGGGTGGGGTAATTTGACATGAATTTTAGAAATAAATGTAAATGGTTAATATGACTAGAAACTGACATTCCCTATCAACTCCAAGCACTGTTTGTATATATAATGTTAAAAACATGTTATATTTGAGCAAGAAGAATGTGTAAACTGATATGTAGCATCCAAGGTGGCTTTCAAAATGGCCACATCTTTCACTGAAAATAGCCAGACTTAAGAGCACTGAGCATATTATGTATGATCTTTTCTGACTTAAGTCACCTTTTCTTAACCTACACATGTTTTTTATTGTAATAAACACATTCAGGGTTTAATAAGAGCTTACATCAGTTTTACTTCAAATACTTACCTACCAGTAGCCTATTTATGGAACAAACTAGGCTGTGCCTTGTTTGATCAAGAGTAACTCATTTGGTTGTCGTCCTATAAAAAACACGAAGAATAGCTTATCATTGGGAATGGAAGAAACTGCTAAGTAGGACTGATCTTATATGTCCATATCTGTTTCATTTACTATCATTTTAACACTTATTTTGTTGCTGCATCAAATTTTGTTGGTTACCAATGGTATTTTAGGGTAGGACCAAATTGTTGAGGTACAAATAGCCATATCACTGGTTAATGTTTGGAAGCGGGAACATTCAAATGAATAAATGTAAACAATGTAGAAATACATAAAATTACATACTAATAAAGCATAAAACGGTTAAATCTAGAAGAAAATATTTTACAATTATTGTTCCTGATAGATTTTACAATGATACACAATGTCAATGTAATAAAATACTGAAACCCAGAATGCACACAGTGCATGACCTTGTCAAATTTCTAAATAAACAAGAATCAATTAAATCATGGGGTTAAAACGAGTAGACAAGTCCAAAAAACTTCCATGAACTATTTGTACAACTGAATAATTTGTTCAGGACAATGATTTTGTTAATTCAAAGGCTGTCAGTATAAATGGAGAGGAAATGTATTTAAGACTGTTGGCCATCAGTGCCCACAAGAAAATACCACTTGAACGAGTCATTTCATTTGAAAAAGCTCCTGTACCACTTAGTTTGTTTTCTGATGACGGAGACATGATGTCAACGAAGAAGTCTGATTTTGGTGAGAAGCTAGAGAAACTAGCTGGTTCTGAATTCATTGTCTCAAGTGTTTCTGAGCCTGACTGTATTGTTTTTGATGCTATGGCTAATGTTCAAAAGCTACAATCTTCTAAAGATCAAAAACAGACATACATTCAGATGGCCTCTGGGTTTTGGAGCTATATCCTTAAAAGCAATTTGCATTGTAAACAGATTCATGTTGTCTTTGACCGATATTTAACAGATAGCTTGAAGTCCAAGACACGCAGGAAACGTGGTAACACTAGTACCACTGCGCCAGTTGCTATGCTGATGAACATGTTGATTCCTGACTGGAAGAAAGTCTTGACTAGGAGCAAAAGCAAGAATGAGTTAATAAAGCTGTATATAAGATATTTGACAGAAAATTGTCATAATCTGCTTGAGACAGATAAAGTTATTTTTGTTTCAGGTGGTAAGGATGAAAAAATCCTACGAGTCTGTTGTAGTGCTGTTTCTTTTATTTATCAAATGGAATCAAGTCAGGAAGAAGCTGATGGTAGGATGATATTACATTTGGCATATACATCCAGTCTTGGCACCAGGAAGGCCGTTGTTAAGAGGTGTTGCACATTTCATTATCTCTCATGAACAGACTCGATCAAACCGAGTCTACTATTATTATTGTTGGTTGCATTCTTTGCTTCCAAAGGATCTTTTTACAGATTTTATTAGTCCAGAAACAAACGTTTTGGTTCTGTTAACTCTTCACACTAGTAGTCTTGGTACTGACACAATCTTTCTCAAAACTGGTCGAAGATCTACACATACTGACCTTACCAGATATATACCAATCCATGTTGTGGTTGCGAAGTTGTCGCCAGCCCAACAGGATATCTTGTTACCTGTATACTGTGTTATAGGATGTGACACTTGTTCTATGTATGGTGTGGGTAAAAAGAAGGCATTTTAGGTACTACTGAAATATGCAGAACAACTTCATGATCTCTCCAATCTTGGTAGTGCACCATGTTTGTCTTTCAAGTCTAAGTCTGCTGCCACTGCTTTTGTGGGGTACCTTTATGGGTCTTCAAATTGTCTTTTTTTTAATTACTTTCGTTCAAGTATCGTTCTCGAAAAGAAGCGGGTAAAACCAAGAAAGCTACCACCAACTGACGACAGCTTTATGTTGCATTTACTCCGCTGTACGTATCAGATACTAATTTGGAAAAATGCAGCAAATAAAGATTTTAGTTTGCTAATCCAAGCAGATTTTGGTTTCATGGTTGATCCAGATACTGGTCTATAGAGTCCACACATCATGTCTCAACCTGCAGCCGCACCCGGACTCCAAAGTGACCTAGTGTGTCTCTGTAAAGATTTTTGCTCTGGTAACTGCATTTGCACAAGAAATGAGCAGCCATGTACACATGCCTGTGAATGTAAAGGCTGCATTGACAACACAGATACATGCCAATTTATGTTTACAATATTAGCTTTTGGTGCAACTAATGACTATTAGACTTATAACTGTCCCTTGCAGTCTACTGTTTACAGTTAAAGCAAACTTTAAGTTTGCCATTTATTAAACTTTGTGTTATTCTGTTACACTACATTACATGTAGTCAGTAATACATTTCTACAGAACTGAAGTATATCCAAACTTCGATGAATTCATTTTGTTTTAAGCAAATATAGATTTGTCGCGATTGTTTTGGATTAAAGAAAGGTTACATAAATTTTATAACCTTAGAAATACCACAAGGGGCGTGTATCAATAAATCGATACACCAGTACGGTACTGTAAAGTTACAAGAGGGCCATGATGGGCCCTATATCGTTCACCAGAGTTGATCTGGCCTTCTGACCTAGTTTTTTTACCCAAAAAGACATTCTGACTAAGTTTCATATAGACTGAGTCAAAACTGTTGCCTTTAGAGTGTTCACAAACTTTTCCTTTGATTTGACCATGTGACCTAGTTTTTGACCCCAAATGACCCAACTTAAAACTAGACCTAGAAATAATCAAGACAAACATTCTGACCAAGTTTCATAAAGATTGTATTACAACTGTGGTCTATAGAGTGTTCACAAACTTTTCCTTTAATCTGGCCTACTGACCTAGTTTCTGATCCCACATGACCCAGATTCAAACTTGACCTAGAAATTATCAAGACAAACATTCTGATCAAGTTTCACAAGCTGCGTCGGACTCAATATGACCCAAATTCGAACGTGACCTAGAAATCATCAAGACCAAGTTTCATAAAGATTGGGTCACACTTTTAGCCTCTAGAGTGTTCAAAAGCTTTTCCTTTGATCTGGCCTAGTGACCTAGTTTTTAAACCCACATAACCCAGTTTCAAACTTGACCTAAAATTATCAAGACAAACATTCTGACCAAGTTTCATAAAGATTGAATCAAAATTGTGGCCTCTAAAGTGTTCACAAGCTTTTCCTTTGATTTGACCAGGTGACCTAGTTTTGACCCCACATAACCCTGATTCAAATCTGACCTAGAAATCATCAAGACAAATATTCTGACTAAGTTTCATAAAGATTGAATCACAACTGTGGCCTCCAGAGTGTTCCAAAGGTTTTCCTTTGATCTTGCCTACTGACCTAGTTTTTGACTCCACATGACCCAGATTCGAACTTGACCTAGAAATTATCAAGACAAATATTCTAATCAAGTTTCATAAATATTGGGTCACAGCTGTGGCCTCTAGTGTTCACAAGCTTTTCCTTTGATCTGGCCTACTGACCTAGTTTAGACCCCACATGACCCAGTTTCGAACTTGACTTAGAAATCATCAAAACTAACATTCTGACTAAGTTTCATAAAGACTGGGTCACAAATGTGGCCTCTAGAGTGTTCACAAGGCAAATGTTGACAGATGACGCAAGACGGATGCCGACGGACGCCGGACAATGACCGCTCACAATAGAGTACTTTGAGCACTTTGTGTTCTGGTGAGCTAAAAACGCATGTCAGAGTACCCCATTCGTTTATAAAAGCTTTTAAAAGTATATTTAATATCTGTTTTCTATCCAAAATGAATAAATATGAATAAATTCTGTTTATTACAATATGTTCTGTTACTTTTATGTCATTAAGTCCAATTGCCACTCATATGAATGAAATTTAGCCTTATATTGGACCATTTTCAGTGTAAGTGGCAGCCATTTTGGAAGCCATCTTTGATTTTCGCTTTCAGATAGTACATTCTTTTAGCTTAAATGTAGCATGATTGTAATATACTAGCACACAGAGCAATCAAAGCTAAAGGTAAAGTTTAATAAATAGTTTAAAAATATAAAATGTAACGGTGTACGCATTTATATCTAAAACGCGTGCAAAATTACCCCACCCACTTATGAAAGCTTATGGATTCAAGTATTTAACCTCTTTTCTTATGTCATGTAACTACTTTTATTACCTGAATATTACAGTTGATTTCCATGCACAAATCTATTCAAATTTCGTAAACAGACCTTTGCTCTGCTGTTAAAAACGCCACCTCATACCCTAAATTTAACCATTTTATGGGAACATTTTGTCTATTTTTTGGCAATATTAATGGAAAATTCACGAAATTTACCAATAAATGGTCATATCAATGTGTATTCTTGCATATTTAAGACATACAAATTAATTAAAATCATTATTTGCAATATAGGGGTCCACAAAATTGCAAAAAAATGATATTTTTAATTTTTGGCAGCCATCTTGGACGCCATCTTGGATTTTTCAGAATGCCACCACTTATGCCAATTTATGCCGGTAGTTTCTAAACCTTCAGTCTATTACGAACATTTTGGTATATAACTTATCTTGTTGTACAGGGGGGTCCGGGTAACTTTAAAAATAGAGCCCTTTTGACTCGATTGTCACCCTACTAGTACCCCATCAGCGTAATATTATGTTGACATTCGCTTTCACCCCATGGACTTTCCAGTATGTAATCCTATTAATGTGTGAACATTCTCTCTTGAGGACTTGTTTTGCCACAACAACACTTCGCCAGTAAAATTCTGAAAGAACATACCGGGGATTTGGACGAGGAAGCATCTGTACAATGAAAACATGGCATATGTCATATCGTGTGCGCCACAGACTTGCTAAAGTAATAATGCGCATGATCAATATGTCAGTCGTAATCATGTCAATTTGCCGACTGTCTAAATCATTTCCACCTACATGCAATATTAAGACTTAAGGTGGACTTCTTGATATAGCGTCTTCCCAACATGCCGAACATGAGAAGTGTACGGAATTCGTCCACCTGATATCCAAAAAAATCGTACTGTTGGGACCGGATGCAAGTTCATGTCTCAGATAAGAATAACATCGAAGTCTGTTCACATGAAAATCCAAGGATTAGTGTATCCATTTTGCAAGTGAAACGTTAGCACATAATTTTATGTGTCCAATTACTGAACATTTTTCTCAAAACACTATTTGGCTTTCAGTATGGAAAGTTTAGTGACAAAACGATAAAGTAAATTATCTTCGTTATACGACATCTGTCGGAAAGATTATAGTCCAATAAATAATGATAACCAGAGAAATATTAAATTGTTGAAAACAGTCAATATTGAAATTTGTATTTTGATAACAATGGCGGAGCAGTTTAGCATAAATTAGTGAATCATGATATAAACACTTCGTTACAATTGCTAAATTAGGCGTCTCAATTCAGGATAATTCCTACAGTTTTGTTGTGACCCCATGAAGGTATTTATTTGAAAATAAATCATGTTTTATCGAATAACCAAAGGATTCTAGTGTGTTACAAGTTGTTTGTGCATGCTCCCCACAGATACTTTTATCTGGGTTCATTTCAAAGAATCATCAATATAATAAGAACATCTTAATATGTTCTGAGACCTGAATCAAGCATGAATTGGTTTCAAAAGTTTAGTAAATGGCTTTGGTGCTGCACTGTAACCAAAAGGTCGGCAAACAAAATGATACAAAACACCTCTCCAGCTAAAGTTTAGAAATTTATAAAAATCTTCATGAATTGGTACAGAAAAGTATGCATCTTTTAAGTCTACTGAACAGAAAAAATCATTTTCTTGTACCAGATCCAGTATTACTTTAAAATGTTCTTGCTTGAAGTGTTCATAATGAACAAATTTGTTCAATTTCTTTAAGTTAATAACAGGCCTAAATTTATTATTAGGCTTTCTGACAACAAAAATATTGGAAATAAATAATTGATTTTCTTCATTGAAAGACTCAACAATGGCTCCTTTTTGTAATAAGTCTGAGACTTCTTGATCTCTATTTATTTTCGTAGTTTCATCATTAAATTTGATTTCTTTTGGAACTACTACATGTCTTGGTTCAGTCTCGAACTCGAATGCATAACCCTGTACACTTTCTAAAATCCATTGATCATTTGTAAATGTTTTCTATAGATGTAAACATTGTTTCAAATTGCCTACCGTATTTATTTCCTTCCGTTTGGTGCGCTCGGCACTGTGGCTGATGGTTTATCAGTAGGACGACCTTGTCCCCTGACTGATCCGCCATAACTACTCCCACAAGCATTGTAAGAAGCATTACCATACGGCATATATCTACCATGCCTTCTGTTAAAACTTCTGGTATATCTACCCCTTCCACTGTTGAACTCTTGGGAATTTCCATATGACTGATAGGACTGATAATATCTGTCTTTGCTCCAGGTATTACCAAGATTAACACCAGTGTCACAAAGTTTCATTTCCTTTGATACATGTATATCATCTCGAAACAACATGGTTGTAACAGGTGACCAAACATTGCACAAATTCCTATACTTCCTATTAATATTTAATTAGATCTGATCAAATATCTTCTTTGAATACATAGGCTATGATGAACTTGTCCTAACATTGTCAAAGAATCAGAAATCATCTGTTTTGCTTCCTCATTTTTTGCAATTTGAGGTTTTAAAATTTCTACTAGTCTTAAAATAGGAACCATTCCTGCAGATAAAGTACCCTGAATATCTGAAAAAGGCGATCATATGATCTAGAGCTTTTATCCAAAATTTTCTATATCTCACCATTAACTGAAGGTGGATTTGCCATCTCACAATTTTCCGGAACACTATATTTTTCAACAATACTATCAGTGTCAAAAGATGTAGATCACCAGAATGTAAAAAATGAACATCATTTCAAACATTTTATTGTGCAGATTGCTACTTCCTATTCTCTGTAGGGACCTCCGTGGCCTATTGGTTACGGTCACTGACTACAAATCATTTGCCCCTCATTGATGTAGGTTCGAGCCTCACTCGGGGCATTGAATTCTTCATGTGAGGAAGCCATCCAGCTGGCTTACAGAAGGTCGGTGGTTCTACCCATGTGCGGGCTTGTGATGAAATAATTCATGGTGGGGCAACTGGGGTCTTCATCCACCATCAAAGCTGGAAAGTCACCATATGACCTATTATTTTGTCTGTGCGACATTAAACCCAACAAAATAAGATAAATTTTCTCTGCAAGCCTGGCATGTTATTCTTGCAGTACTTGGAGTTTCAAATCCAGCATTACATGACACAGTCACTTCTCACTGAAAGGTAGTGCTTGTTTAGTCAAAATTCATTGATCCTTTGCCTATTGGTATCCTGTAATAACTTGTTACTAACTCTTAATCAACTTCAGCAAGGTAAAAAGGCAATCGTATGATCTAGACCTTTTATCCGAAATTTTCTATATCTCACCATTAACTGAAGGTGGATTTGCCATCTCACAATTTTCCGGAACTCTATATTTTTCAATAATACTATCAGTGTCAAAAGATGTAGATCACCAGAATGTAGAAAATGAACATCATTTCAACCTTTTATTATACAGGTTAATCCTTCCTATTTTCCGCATGCCTGACATGTTATTTTTGCAGTACCTGGAGTTTCAAATCCAGCATTACACAATACAGTCGATTCTGCCTCGAATGTAGGGCTGGTGTAGTCAAAACTCTTTGATCCATTGGCCTTTTGGTGATCTGCAGTCTGTAATTGTAAAACATAAACTTTGCACAAACTCTTAATCAACTTCAGCAAGCTAAAAAGGCAATCATATTATCTCGACCTTTCATCCAAAATTTTCTATATCTCACCATTAACTGAAGGTGGATTTACAATCTCACAATTTTCCGGAACATTATATTTTTAGCTCGACTATACAAAGTATGGAGAGCTGTCCTACTCGACCTGGTGTCGGCGTCCTTCCGCGTCCGCACTTTAAAGTTAAAATTTTGATGCACTTTCACTTTATCTCTGTAATTACTTGATGGACTTGTTTCAAACTTAAAATATTTATTCCTCATCATCACCCACATCATATGGCACAAGAGCCATAACTCTCACACCAATATTTCATGAATTATCCCCCCTTTTTACTTAGAATTTCAGGTTAAAGTTTTGATGCACTTTCACTCTATCTCAGTTATTACTAAATGGATTTGATTCAAACTTAAAATAGTTGTTCCACCTTATCACCCACATCATATGACACAAGATCCATAACTCTGGTACCAAAATTTCATGAATTATGCCCCCCTTTTACTTAGACTTTCAGGTTAATTTTGATGCATTTACACTATATGTCAGTTATTACTAAATAGATTTGATTCAAACTTGAAGCTGTTATTCCACATCATCACCCACATCATATAACACAAGGTGCAAAAATCACTCTTGCACCAATATTTCATGAATTATCCCCTTTTTTGCTTAGAATTATACTTATTTAATGTTCTTTATCTCTCTTACTACTTAATACTTTTGACACAGACTAAAGCTATTGTCCAATATTTTCATTCTTATTGGAGTCATTAAACACCAGTGACAGCTCCAGCTTCCTCAGATGTGCCCAGTTTCACTATCCAGCATTGAAATAGTTGAGCGCGCTGTCTCCTGTGACAGCTCTTGTTCAACAATACTATCAGTGTCAAAAGATGTAGATCACCAGAATGTAGAAAATGAACATCATTTTAAACCTTTTATTGTACAGGTTGCTCCTTCCTGTTCTCCGCATGCCTGACATGTTATTCTTGCAGCACTTGGAGTTTCAAATCCACCATTACACGTTACAGTCGCTTCTGACTCGAATGTAGTGCTTGTGTAGTCAAAACTCATTGATCCATGGCCTTTTGGTAAACTGCAGTCTGTAATTGTAAAACATAAACTTTGTACTAACTCTTAATCAACTTCAGCAAGCTAAAAAGGCAATCGTATGATCTAGACCTTTTATCCAAAATTTTCTGTATCTCACCATTAATTATATCTGTCCCCACTGGAGACATATTGTTTTTGCCCTGTCCGTCAGTCCATCCGTCACACTTCATTTCCGATCAATAACTAGAGAACCATTTGACCTAGAACCTTCAAACTTCATAGGGTTGCAGGGCTTATGGAGTAGACGAGTCACTCCATCAACAGTCAAGGTCACAGGGGCCTGAACATGGAAAACCATTTCTGATCAATAACTTGAGAACCACTTGACCCAGAATGTTGAAACTTTCTAGGATAATTGAACATGCAGAGTAGATGACCCCTATTGTTTTTGTGGTCACTCCATCAAAGGTCAAGGTCACAGGGGCCTGAACATGGAAAACCATTTTCGATCAATAACTTGAGAACCACTTGACCCAGAATGTTGAAACTTCATAGGATGATTGGTCATGCAGAGTAGATGACCCTTTATTGATTTTGGGGCCACTATAATAAAGGTCAAGGTCACAGGGGCCTGAAAATGGAAAACCATTTCCAGTCAGTAACTTGAGAACCACTTGACCCAGAATGTTGAAACTTCATAGGATGATTGGACATGCATAGTAGATGACCCCTATTGATTTTGGGGTCACTCTTTAAAGGTCAAGGTCACAGCGGATAGAAAATGGAAATCCATTTCTAGTTTATAACTTGAGACCCATTTGACCTAGAACCTTCAATCTTCATAGGGAGATAGGAATTACAGAGTAGTTGACCCCTATTGTTTTTGGGGGTCACTCCGTCAAAGGTCAAGGTCACAGGGGATGAACATAGAAAACTCTTTCCAATCAATAACTTACGAACCACTTGACCCAGAATGTTGAAACTTAATAGGATAATTGAACATGCTGAGTAGATGACCCCTAATGATTTTGGGGTCACTTGATCAAAGGTCAAGGTCACAGGAGCCCGAACATGGAAAACCGTATCCAATTCATAACTTGAGAACCACTAGGTTCACAACTTAGTGGGATGATTGGACATGCCAAGTAGGTGATCCCTATTGCAGCCAACCATCAGTGTCTCTTGTTCCCTATTGACTTCTTACATATACGACTATGCATTGGGGGAGACATGCGCTTTTTTACAAAAGCATCTTCTAGTTTTGTTCAGTTCTCCATCTCATATATATGAAAGTTATCTTTCTAAAACTAATGCAGATATTGAATTGAAACTTTACATGTGTCTTTTGGGTTATAAAACTAGGTGATAACATAAAGTCCCATAACTCTGACATGCGTTTTGGCCAAATTATGCCCCTTTTTGGACTTAGAAAATCCAGGTAAAAGTATTGTGTTCAAGTTACTATCTCCAAAACTAATGCAGAAACTGGTTTGAAACTCTATTGATCTTTTAACATTTAGAGTAATGTTCCTGCCTTTGGGACAACAATTGGAATAGTGTAGCATTGGCTGTCTTACTGGGTTTCAGTCACACCAATTTAGGTCATTTGGCAACTTTAAAGCTTTTAATTGTTCAGAAAAAAAACAAGGTACACTCAGGCAATATTTCAGTCACTTGCTTGCACCTAGCCAGAACCACTGACCTTCAACAAGCCAGATGAATGACTTCATCATAGAAAAGATTTCAACATCCAAACCAGGGTTTTTACCCCACACAAGGAAGTGATGGAGAGTCATCTAGGAACCAAATCCAGTATCAGTGTAAAAAGCATGATTATCTTATTTATTACACAAATGAAAAAAAGCAGATTGTCACACTTAAAAAAGAATTGTGCAAAACATAATCTAGTCACTTACACTTTCAACCTCAATTTCTCTAGCCCTTCTGTTAATTAGAATACTTCAAGGCAGGCCTCCAGCAGGCCTTTGTTGTCTAATCTCATCAGATCCCTATAGAATTTTTCAGTGGCCACCGAATTTGATAACCATGGTCCAAATCTTCGCTGGAAGTTTGGCCATTAGCAAGTGGCGTGTCATTTGTTGTTGAAGTGTTCTTCTATCCTGAAATAAGTTCTGTGTGAAGTTTGAAAGCATTAGGCTTACCAATTTTAGAGAAGCCTATTTGCAAATTAGAACAGAATACTGGTGAAAGCTCTACAACATACGTAATTGTCAAGCTAAAGAAACTATAAAATGACCAGACATTGTAAAGTAATTATTTTATGGTAATATGTTCATGACCAAAGGCTGATTAAACAACAGTGAATGTTGGTAATGCTAATTACTAAATTAATCTTTAAATCATTCATGTAGTTCATTTTAAATTGGAAAAGTTGAACAGAAGAAAGCTTATATGGTTATTAGCGTAACCATTCAGTAAAACTTTACCTTGAATCTAAACACAATGACTAGAATGTCTTACCACTCTGCTTCGGATTTATTGTCAAGTCGACAGTCTCTCATCAGTTTGACCTTTTCCAGAAATGTCACAGGTTTCTTCTTCTCATGTAAAAGAAAGTTGTGCTGGTAGCCAAGGGCAACTTTAACCATTTCAGCCTTGACTGCAGAGCCTAGAGAAGCTCACTAGTGTGGTTCCCACCGAGAACCTCTATCCTCGCTTCATCTGGTTCCCACCAAGAACCTCTATCCTCGCTTCTTCTGGTTCATGGAGATGGCCAAGTCTGTTCCTGGTGACATCATTCCTATCATCATAACTGTTGGCCACATCCATTCCCTTGGAACGACTTCACTAAGTTTCCCACATGGTCATGGTCCAACAGCCTTGTCCATATTTTATCGGTATTTCCATTTCATTTGAAAGTCGTATGCACAGTTGTGACTTGTGCAAAATATCTAGTACAGATGGATTCAGATATATCCTTGGAAGTTTGTTTTCAATTGTTTGAATAATGTAACTGAACTTGTCTGATATTTTTCTGAGCACTGATATTTCTGTAATAGAGTAGCCAGTCACATACAAACATATTTGTTGAAGAACGTGTAACGGTAATATATCCAGTACAAAAGTATTTATGTCTGCCTCATAATACGAATTTCACTCGTCCTATGCTCACAGGTAGTTTTTCTCTGTTTGATTTTGAAAGGTCAAACATAACACTGTCTGAATGAAATATTGTCATTTAATAAATAAGTGACGATTGAAAAACTAGTAAAACTAAACAAGGATAATCTAAACTAAATAAACCGACACACATACAAATTTTCATATCATAATAAGATGTAATATATACCCAGTTAGAAATACCATTATGTGAAACTAAATTATTTAAACGTTAAAAACTCAAAATCAAATGTTGGTGAAAATAAACGGCCAAAAATTGCAAAGCAATTCTCCCAACAAAAAACTACCAAATAATAAATTGAATGAGATTCATATCCACTAGTATCAACTTGCAGCTACATTTCTATATAAGTCTCTGTCATAAAGATTGCTCAAAACGTCATGATGTTACACATCTTGTATTGTCATAGCACCCCGAACACTTCTATAGAAACGAATTGTTCCCTCAGAGTTAAAGTGAATGCCATCTCGAAATACGGGGACTTTGGAATGCCATACATTGCGGATCTTCCAGAAATTCAACCCATGAAGTCTTGCCAGACGTTCGAATTCAGCATTTGCTGTTGCAATAAATTGTGTGAACTCTGGTTCAGTCACATGACTAGGCCTCTGTCTTGGAAAACGTTGGAGTATTGTAACAGTAGAATGATGCCCAGTGCGATGCATGATCTCCTGTTCATCCACATTTTTGTCGTACAATACAGTTGCACATGTTTTCATTCCACTGTGATTTGTGCAATGTCCCCATAGACCTCCTTTTTAGCTTACTGAGCACAATGTGCTCGGGGTTAGCTATTGTGATTGTTCACTGTCTGGCGTCTGTCCATCCGGCATACGGCGTCTGTCCACACTTTCCTTTAAACAAAATCTCCTCCCTAACCATCAGGCCAATTTTGATTAAACTTCACAGGGATGTTCCTTGGATGGGCTTCTTTAAAAATTATTCAAAGAATTGAATTCCATTCAGAACTGTGGTTGCCATGGCAACCAAAAGGAAAAATTGTAACAATCTTCTTGTCCAAAACCACAGGTCATAGTGCTTTTATATTTGGTATGTAGCATCATCTAGTGGTGCTCTACCATGATTTTCCAGATTATCCCCCTAGGGTCAAATATGGCCCCGCCCTGAGGGGTCACATTGGTTTACATAGACTTATGTAGGGAAAAGCTTTGAAAATCTTCTTCTCCAAAACCACAGGTCCTTGGGCTTTGATATTTGGTTGTAGCATCATCTTAAGTGGTCCTCTCCCAGCTGTACATTTTCCAAGGTTTCCTAGGAAAAAAGGGACAATTTGACCTAGGAAAAGCCTTGGAGTATTGGTTCCGAGGTTTTTCCAAGGTCAGTACGTATTTTCGATGAAAAGAAAATTTTAATGATGGGAATGTCCAAGGAAACTACTGACTTCTGGGATTTCCTAGGAAACCAAGGAATATTGGTGTGACAAACATTCCTTGGACGTCCTAGGAAAACTTGGAGTATTGGGACCGAGGTTTCCTTGGACATCTCGGAATAACCTAGGATGGAAATCTTGGAAAAACCTTGGACTGAAACCTTGGACGAAAACCTTGGACAATCGCAGAGTAGTTTTTTGAGCTTTGAACCTGAAAAAGATGTTTCACAGATTCTCCACAACAAAAAAAGAAAAAAATCAAATGAAAACACTTACTGTGGTAGTTTTTTCTCAATATTTTACTGTAGGAATACCCCCATGGAATCTTCTTGTCAAGTTCATTGCAAGGAATTGAAAATATGTTAATGAAAGAAATGGTTAAGATTTATAACAATAAGTACTGGTTAAGAACATTAAAACATTTTATTTTCTATGTGTGCACATTGAAAATACAAGGGCTACTTTCAAAACTGGGCTGAGTTTCTTGATGGTTTTAAAATCTCAGAAATTTTAAGGTTGATCATTGCAGGCTTGACCCATGACCATTTCCTCTGGACCAGTTCTGAAAAAAAATGAAATGCAATGAATAATTTATTTATCAATTATAACAAGAGGTTCTTCAATACCTTTTCACTTAATTTGTTGTCTCTGGTGAACTAAAAAATTACAACATCCTTAAAGTATTGGTAACTGCGCACCAATTTAATTTGATAGTTACTTGTAAACTCTAACCTGTTTAGTGTTTGAAATTATTTTTGTTTACAAACTGAAGCTGTAGTGTTTAGTTAATCAAATGTGGATGTTTGACAATAGCTTAAGTATGTGACAAATGAATTTAGTAGTAACAGACATTCTAAGATGTGTGTATCCAAGTATCAAATATAATGAAAGGGGCATAATTCATGGAAAAATTCTGCAAAACAAATACTTTTTTCCTGTGTTGATAAATTTCTAGGTGGCACCATTTTCTCTCTTCATGAATGACTAGCCCTAGCTTCTTTAGACAGTCCATGATCTCTGTGGAAGTGTGTTGACAGATATTTTAAATCCTGCAAAGAGGACATACATAATTGATGGTTATGCCCCCCGGCATTTGCTGATGTGGGAGGCATATAGTGATTGTCCTGTCTGTTCGTTCGTTCTTTCGTCCGTACGAAGTTAACCAAATGGGACCGTTTCGTCTAGCATCAATACCCCTTACTAGAATGACTTGATACTAATGCAGATGTAACCTGTGACCATTCCTCATCTTCAGATATCACCTGACCTCAGTTTGACCTTGACCCTTGACCTCGTTTTGGACTTAGGTTGCTTTGTATCGACAAGGATGCCACCGGGGGCATCAAGCGTTTATTCAACGCAGCTCCTTGTTTGTCAGTATTTTCAGGATTTGAAATTTTCTTCTGCTTGAGATTAGTCTTTTACTTTCGGCAGTATATTTGATTTTGTGTACAGAATTGATGTGATTAGATATTCTTATTTTGGTATTTGAAACATATGGAACAAACACCACTTCTGTTTGCACCTTTTCATTTTGGTGTTTTTATTATCATTTTTCCAGAATGATTTTGTGAGATACAAAAATATCCTTCGTATTCCGGGCACAACAGTCTGACTATCTAATGCACATTTTGAGGGTTTAAATTAAGGTAGAAAAATAGTTCCAGAAGAGTTTATCACCTTCTGTTTTATTTTTGCCTGCAAACATGGCTTCTCATAGATTTCCATCAGAATTAATGTTTGAAGGACAAAACAACTTCTGGATTTTGCACATGATTAATCAAACATGAAATATTTTGTTCGTAATCGCAGGTAGCGTCCATGCATTACTTTTCTCCACAAAACCAGAACTTTAAACAATAAGACAGCTGCTTATGATGTTTAACTCAACTATTCGAAGAATAGGTAGAGCTATTAGACTCACCCACTTGTTGCCGTCTGCATTGGCGTTCCGTTTTGGTTAGGTAATTCTGCATTTAATCTGGAATTTCAGTAACCCATTATGTGAAAGGATTGAAACTTCACGCACTTATTCACTGTGAAGAACTGACTTACACTGCACAGGTCCCATAACTCTCTTTTGCGATTTTACAGAATTATGCCTCTTTCTGGACTTAGCAATTTTTAGCTCACCTGAGCACAAAGTGCTCAAGATGAGCTTTTGTGATCGCCCTGTGTCTGTCGTCTGTCGTCGTCGACAATTTGACGGTTAACACTAGAGGTCACAATTTAGGCGTAATCTTAATGAAACTTGGTCAGAATGATACCCTCAATAAAATTTGGACGAGTTTGATATTGGGTCATCTTGGATCAGAAACTAGGCCACCAGGTCAAATCAAAGGAAAAGCTTGTTAACACTCTAGAGGTCACAATTTTTTTGCCCAATCTTAATGAAACTTGGTCAGAATGTTACCCTCGATAAAATCTGGGACGAATTCGATATTGGGTCATCTGGGATCAAAAACTAGGTCACCAGGTCAAATTAAAGGAAAAGCTTGTTATAACTCTAGAGGTCAAATTTTTGGCTCAATCGAAATGAAACTTGGTCAGAATGTTACCCTTAATAAGATTTTGAACGAGTTTGATACTGGGTCATCTGGGGTCAAAAACTAGGTCACCAGGTCAAATCAAAGGAAAAGCTTGTTAACAATCTAGAGGTCCCAATTTTGGCCCAATCTTAATGAAACTTGGTCAAAATGTTACTCTCAGTAAAATCTGGGATGATTTCGATATTGGGTCATCTGGGGTCAAAAACTAGGTCACCAGGTCAGATCAAAGGAAAAGCTTGTTAACACTTTAGAGGCCACATTTATGACTGTATCTTCATGAAACTTGGTCAGAATGTTAATCTTGATGATTTTAAGGTCCAGTTTGAATCTGGGTCATGTAGGATCAGAAACTAGGTCACCAGGTGAAATCAAAGAAAAAGCTAGTTTACACTGTAGAGGCCACATTTATGACCATATCTTAATGAAACATGGTCAGAATGTTAATCTTGATGATCGATTGGTCAAGTTCAAATCTGGGTCCCTGTCTGCTTAGCTCAGTAGGTAGAGCGTCAGTCTACGGATCGCGGGGTCGTGAGTTTAATCCTCGGGCGGGGTGCATGTTCTCTGTGACAATTTGATAAACAACATTGTGTCTGAAATCATTAGTCCTCCACCTCTGATTCATGCGGGGAAGTTGGCAGTTACTTACGGAGAACAGGTTTGTACTGGTACAGAATCCAGGAACACTGGTTAGGTTAACTGCCCGCCGTTACATGACTGAAATACTGTTGGAAAATGGCGTTAAACCCAAAACAAACAAACAAACAAATCAAATCTGGGTCAGATGGGTCAAAAACTAGGTCACTAGGTCAAATCAATGGAAAAGCTTGTTGACACTCTAGAGGCCACATTTATGACTGTATCTTCATGAAACATAGTCAGAATGTTAATCTTGATGATCTTTAGGTCAAGTTCGAATCTGGGTCATGTTGGATCAAAAACTAGGTCACTGGGTCAAATCAAAGGAAAAGCTAGTTAACACTCTAGAGGCCACATTTATGACCATATCTTAATGAAACTTGGTCAGAATGTTACTCTTGATGATCTTTAAGTCAATAGTTAAGGTGAGCGATACAGGGCCTTCATGGCCCTCTTGTTACTTCCAACAAAGATGTAAACTGTGACCATTCCTCATCTTCAAACATCATCTGACCTCAGTTTGACCTTGACCTCGTTTTGGACTTCAGTGCAAAATCTGTCGACAAGGATGCCACTGGGGGTATCAAACGTTTATTGAACACAGCTCCTTGTTTGTTTTGGCTTGCGCTTGCCCCATTGAAAAAATCAAGCCAAAAGTACGTTACGTACGTTTTACAGATGTAAGAGTGTACAAATGCATATAATTCCAGTCCCAGATTGTTCTAAAATGGACTTTAATCACAATAAATACAAACTATGCACACATCTTCTGTAATATATCATAATATTTATATTTAGTTGCATTAAAGTTATTTCCCCTTAATGCAGTTACGCCATTTTCTTCAAATGTTTACCAAATTGTGTTGCTACAAAGAATCGGATTTATTTAATTTAAAATCGGATGAAAAACATACTAAATTATTTGATAACATTAATCTACATTATTTTGGCAAGGGTAAATATGTGCTGATGCATGCCACTTTTCTGTTTTCTGTTTTTCCTGTACAAATGATCAACGTTTGTATATGAAAGTGGTTGGGGTAAGGAATTTACATTACGGGTTGTGTTCAGACCAGTTTAGATTTTCAATTTTTCCAATCCTCGAGTAGAATAATGTTAATCCACTTTAATATCCATTTCAGACTTTAATTGAGACTTTAATGATAAATCTGTTAAGAAAGTTTAAATTTAGAACATGAGCTGTCCGTAAGACAGTATACTCAACTTTTCTAAGTGCTTGACTCTGAATTAGAGCTTTGCCGGTAAAAGGGGCATAATAGTAAAAAAAAGTTTTGAAAGTAACAGAGCTATTGGACGTTATATAAAACTTAAAACTATTGAGTCTGTTCTAAGGTAAAAAGGGGCACAACTCCGTTAAAATTCAGAGTTATGGGGATTGTTTCTCCTGTTATAGGCTTTGATAGTAAATAACTGTTTTAACTTTCAAGTCAAAAGCTTTAATAGTAACAGATATTTGATCAATATGAATAAAATAACTACTAATTACATGTTATTGTTAAACTTCAGCTGGTGAAAAAAGGCAGCTCCTCATTTTAGCTAGTAAAATACTGCTAAATTTGACCCCTGAATTCTTAATCACACATCAGACAAGAGGGCTTTGATGATTCTAAAGATGTTCATATGACCTTGCCCTTTGAAAAACATGCTTCTTAAAATAAGTTGGCTATGACCTTGCAAGAAAGAGACAATCATGCAAAACCATCTGCACATACTCATGGGGCCAAATGAATCCATTCTAACAAATTCAAGAGGTCCATTCATTGATGCCTCAGAGTTTAGTAAAGATCCATCAAGTAGTTCATGAGTAGAAATTTCACGAATATTTCTATATTTAGCTCGATGGCCCATGAGAAGCAAAACAACATTAGGTTGGTAAAAGGATGCTTCATATTAAGACTGGTGAAGATATATCAGATGTTTCAAGAGTAGTAGTTAAAAGTATTTATTTTATAGCAGCCCAATATGGTGGTCAAGCAGAACTATTTTGTCTGTTTTACATTTGTGTTCTTCCTGGCAACCTGTTTTTTCCATGTAGATGGCAGTCCAAAGTTTTTGATTTCTTTTCACTTTTATTTTCTAAAGAAAAGTTGGCTTAACATCAATAATGTATTTTCTGTTGATGCGCTGTTGCACACCATCAAATATTTTGCTTTTATTATCTACCCACAGAACTAAGCTGTGCTAAGGCATGGAGCATTTCACTAAAAATGGTTTAAATGATCTGCAAACTGTCTTCAAGTTACAATTAGTTGCCCTCTAAGCAGTCCCTCTCAATTTTAGACTGATGAACAAATTTTTTCCCTATAAAATCAGTGCTTCTCGCCATGAGTTGCTGAAAACAAAAGCGCTATGGCCCAGGGCACTTACACACACCTTTTTTTCCTCCTTCAATATGAAAATAGAGAATTCTTCTTTCTAGGCAATCATTGCATTCTGACACCTTGTTGATCAACCATTCAATTCTGTTTTCAGATGTTTCAGTCCAAAATTTGGCCCACATTTTTTTAAATATCTTCCTCTGCTACATGTCTCATGCGGCGCTTGTCGCCACTGAATTTGACTGCCTTGTCTGTTGTGTGAAGGGCCTTTGTGTATAGAGCTGATTTCTTCCTGATTTGAACCTGCATAAAGGCCTCTTATGAAATGAATTGAAAACTGTAAACAATATAAAAACAGAGTCCTGGGAGTAACTTGTAAACAGTAAGTCTTAAATATTCACAGTCCACTGTTTTTAAACACTACACGCAAAACCGAATTTTCACAAATACAACAGTATTGGGCGTCGCAAATTTCACAATGATAATGTTCGTTATCCTCCACAGTCTTTTAAGAACATGCCTAGTGCAGCCACCTGAAGCAAACATCGCACATTACCATCCCCATTTCACCTCTTGGGTCCTTGCATGTCAGGGAATCGCACAGGTGTGTGTTACGTATGCCTGTAGCCAGTAACCTGTCCTTCACATCGACGATTACGCCACAATGTATTCCTTTTTCTGCTTGTTAAGTGCCATTCATGCAATTCCTTCAACTGCCTGGTCAATAATAATCTAAGATCTAACTTAATTTCGATGCTTTAAAACAGGTCTCTAATTTTGTATGTAAACTGTTACGCGTTTGGCTGTCTTAAAACTGAATACAATGCCGTTCTTGCTGATCATATGCCAGGCTTTCAAGTAGTCCTACTTTTTCCTACTTTTCTTACTTTTAGGTCTGTTCCTACTTTTTTTGAAAAAAACTCGTACTATTCCTACTTTTTTATCTAAAGAAGAAGAAATATGTTAACAAATATTGTAAGTCTATTTATATAATTAATTGTGTTACATAATATAAGGACTGGTAGCGTACTTGTGATGCTCTAGAGACCTTTGACATGCTGCTGGTGACCTCTTATGCATGCAGAAACCTGCTGACAGTTTGTTATGTGAGTTGAAGACTGGCCTTGATTTTGAAGCGTAAGAGGTTGCAGGTAGCTATGTACAATGGGGAGCTTAAAGGATCATGAAAATAGACAGACCTTATATGTTCTGATTTATGTCCTGCTGCGTAATTGTGAGTAAATGTACAAAATTCGGGCCCAGATCAAGGGCAAGACAGAGGGTGCCAATGCCCCCAAAGTTTGCTGAGAAGTGACCTATACTCATCAAAGTTGCACCTAACTGAGGAACGTGTCCTTCCCAGTACCGCAAAATTAAGACCAAAAAATGTACCAGAGCCCACCATTTCATACCTATATTTCAAACTTTTCCAGGGGGAGAGCCCCCTAACCACCCCCTCCTCGCCTAAAATGACTGGGATACCTCCTCCCATACCTCAAAATCTAGACAAAAAATTGCACCAGAGCCCACCATTTTATACCTGTATTTCAAAATTTTCCATGGGAAGAGTCCCCAGACCCCCTAGAATAGCTGGGATATTTCCTCCCATACTTAAAGATATAGACTAAAAAACGTACCAGAAACCGCCATTTCACACCTTTGTTTCAAAATTTTCCAGGGGAGTGCCCCCTGATCCCCCAAAAATGACTGAGATACCTCCTCCATATCTCAAAATTTAGACTAAAAATTGCAACAGAGCCCACTGTTGCATACCTGTATTTCAAAATTTTCCAGCGGGTAACCCCCCGGCCCCCTAAAATGACTGGGAGACCACCTCTATACCTCAAAATTTAGACCAAAAATAAAATGCATCAGAGACCCACCATTTCATACTTGTATTTCAGATTTTTTCAGGGTCAGATTTTTTCAGGGGGAGAACCTCCTGACACCCCTAAAATGTCTAGGATGCCTCCTCTAATACCTCAAAATTTAGACCAAAAAATGCACCGTACCCCACCGTTTCATACCTTTATTACAAAATTGTCCGACAGTCCCCTGATTTCCACCCTTAAAATGAGGGGAATACCCCTTCAGTACCTCAAAACCTTTCGACGCTGTGCACCTTGCCTGTGACGCTTTTGTTCTAAAACTGATGCCTCCCAAATCAAATATTTCCGGACCCGGGCCTGAGTTTGTTCTCATAAGTTCCTACTTTTTAGCTCACCTGAGCACGAAGTGCTCAAAGGTGAGCTTTTGTGATCGCCCTGTGTCTGTCGTGTGTCGTGAACAATTTGACTGTTAACACTTTAGAGGTCACAATTTTGGTCCAGTCTTAATGAAACTTGGTCAGAATGTTACCCTCAATAAAATCTTGGATGAGTTCAATATTGGGTCATCTGGGATCGAAAACTAGGTCACCAGGTCAAATCAAAGGAAAAGCTTGTTAACACTCTAGAGGTTACCCTCAATAAAATCTTGGACGAGTTCGATATTGGGCCATCTGGGGTCATAAACTAGGTCACCAGGTCAAATCAAAGGAAAATCTTCTTAACACTGTAGAGGCAGCATTTATGACTGTATCTTCATGAAACTTGGTCAGAATGTTAATCTTGATGATTTCAAGGTCCAGTTTGAATCTGGGTCATTAAGGTCAAAAACTAGGTCACCAGGTCAAATCAAACGAAAAGCTGGTAAACACTGTAGAGACCACATTTATGATCGTATCTTAATGAAACATGGTCAGAATGTGAATCTTGATGATATATAGGTCACATTAAAATCTGAGTCAGGTGGGGTCAAAAAGTAGGACACTAGGCCAAATCAAAGGAAAAGCTTCTTAACACTGTAGAGGCCACATTTATAACTGTATCTTCATGAAACTTAGTCAGAATGTTAATCTTGATGATATTTAGGTAAGTTTGAATCTGGGTCATTTGGGGTCAGAAACTAGGTTACCAGGTCAAATCAAAGGAAAAACTTGTTAACACTTTAGAGGCCACATTTCTGACCATATTTTAATGAAACTTGGTCAGAATGTTAATCTTGATGATCTTTAGGTCAATAGGTCAGGTGAGCGATACAAGGCCTTCATGGCCCTCTTGTTACTATCAGATTCCTACTTTCTCCTCCTTTTTTTATGTTAGATGCTCCTACTTTTCTCCTACTTTTTCATCAAAGGTCACTTGAAAGCCTGCTATGCCTCGGTCAAGGTTATTTAACTTTTTTTTCAAACAGGAAAAAACCTCTGAAATTCATGGATAAAAGCTATATGAAATGTCTAGAACAGTAGAGTAATACATCTGCAGACCTGTTAGATATTGTGACGTCAGTATGTTGCTTACTTCCATGTGAAGAAGAGAGATAGTAGGTAGAACGGCAACCCATTCTTCTTGGCACACCTGTTAATTCTGTTGTACCATTCCTCAACGTGGTTATTATGTCTGCCACCACACAGTGGTGTGGGAGACATATTGATTTACTCCAGTCTCTGTGTGTGTGCGTGCGTGCGTGTGTGTGTGTCTGTCACAAAGCTTGTCCGCACTCTAAGTCGAACATTTATCATCCGCTTTTCACCAAACTTGAACAAAATGTGTTTGACCATGAGACCTCGGCCAAGTTCGATAACTAGCCAAATCGGTCCAGGCATTTTGGAGTTACAGCCCTTGAATTATCGAAAAATTGGCCTTTTTACTCATGTCTGCACTCTTAATCAAACATTTCTCATCCGATCTTCACCAAACTTGAACAAAATGTGTTTGACCATGAGACCTCGGCCATGTTCGATAACTAGCCAAATCGGTCCGGACATTTTGGAGTTACGGCCCTTGAATTACCGAAAAAATCCGTCTGTTTGCTCTTGTCCGCTCTCTAAGTCGAACATTTCTCATCCGATCTTCACCAAACTTGAACAAAATGTGTTTGGCCATAAGACCTTACTCAAGTTCGATAACTAGCCAAATCCGCCCAGGCACTTCTGATTTATGGCCCTTGAATTACTGATTGGATCCACTCATCCAGACCATCTAATTGGATCCACTCGTCGAAAACATCTAGAGAAACTAACATTTTTCAGAGGGGCAGTTGTGGAAGACATGCGTTTTTCTCAAAAGCATCTCTAGTTTGTTTAAATACTGCATCTGTAGACCGGTATGGATTGAAGCCGCCACATTGTGTTGGTTATCCAAGTGTCCATTACGTAGTTGATGTACGCTGTGAGGCAAACAGCGGAGGTGTCAGCCTTGTTGCTCAGCTTCTGAAAGGCAGCAGTGATGTCGTCACCACATATCTAGTAGAGTTGACATAGGAGGCTTGAATTTTTCGATGCCATTCTTATAGACGCGTAAAGACCAAACTTTGTTTCTGCAATGCATTTATTTATTCATGTTTATAGAATTCTACTGAAAAGAGATTGAAGGAATAAGCTTGCAGATAAAGTTTTGAAAACACAATTATTTAGGGAGGGCTTAAAAGTTTCACTTATCACTTTTTAGCTCACCTGAGCACAAAGTGCTCATGGTGAGGTATTGTGATCACGCTGTGTCCGGCGTCCGTCGTACATCCGTCAGGTCGTCCGGCGTCAACATTTGTGTTTAAACAACATCTCCTCCAAAACAATGAATGGATTTTGATGAAACTTGGCCATGATGTTCTACTAAAGTTGTTCAAATGGTTCCGCTTGGTTGCACATAGGGGCTGCCAGACTTAAAAATAGAAAAAAACTTCAAACGACATCTCCTCCTAAACTGATGATCCAATTTTGAAATAATTTCACACAAATGGTCCTTATGTCACCCTCTACCAAGATAATACAAATCATACCGATTCTTCAAAAAAAATTTGGCCGCTGGAGGGCGTGGTCAATTTTCCCTATATGTATATAGCGGAAACTTTAAAAATCTTCTTGTATGAAACTGCATGACCGTTTTTGGAATAACTTTACACAAATGGTCCTTGTGTGACCCTCTACCAAGATTGTTCTAATTATTTTGATTCATCACGAAGTTTGTTCAAATTATTTTGATTCATCAATAAACATGGCCGCCAGAGGGCATGGTCACTTTTCCCTATATGTATATAGTGGAAACTTTAAAATTTTTCTTGTGAGAAACTGCTAGCCCAATTTTAAATAATTTTACACATAATAGTTCTTGTGTGACCCTCTACAAAGATTGTTCAAATTATTCCGATTCGTCAAAAAACATGGCTGCCAGGGGGCGTGGTCACTTTTCTTCTCTGAATCATTAATAGCTAGAGCCTTGATATTTGGCATGTGATATCAGATTTTTAATGTCTACTGTAATTGTTCAAATTATTGCCCTAGGTTCAAAAGTGTGTGTGACATTAATATGCTATTAAAGCTAACAGAAGAAACCTAATCTGTACTTATACAAACACACTTGAAGCATTGTACACAGGTGAGCGTTTTAGTGTCAATGACCCTCTTGTTTTATTAGCTCACCTGTCACAAAGTGACAAGGTGAGCTTTTGTGATCGCGTGGCGTCCGTCGTCGTCCGTCCGTCCGTCTGTGCGTGCGTAAACTTTTGCTTGTGACCACTCTAGAGGTCACATTTTTCATGGGATCTTTATGAAAGTTGGTCAGAATGTTCATCTTGATGATATCTAGGTCAAGTTCGAAACTGGGTCACATGCGGTCAAAAAGTAGGTCAGTAGGTCTAAAAATAGAAAAACCTTGTGACCTCTCTAGAGGCCATATTTTTCATGAGATCTTCATGAAAATTGGTCAGAATGTTCACCTTGATGATATCTAGGTCAAGTTCGAAAATGGGTCACGTGGGGTCAAAAACTAGGTCAGTAGGTCTAAAAATAGAAAAACCTTGTGACCTCTCTAAAGGCCATCTTTCTCAATGGATTTTCATGAAAATTGGTCAGAATGTTCACCTTGATGATATCTAGGTCAAGTTCGAAACTGGGTCACGTGGGGTCAAAAACTAGGTCAGTAGGTCTAAAAATAGAAAAACCTTGTGACCTCTCTAGAGGCCATATTTCTCAAGAGATCTTCATGAAAATTGGTCAGAATGTTCTCCTTGATGATATCTAGGTCAAGTTTGAAACTGGGTCACGTGCGGTCAAAAACTAGGTCAGTAGGTCTGAAAATAGAAAAACTTTGTGACCTCTCTAGAGGCCATATTTTTCATGGGATCTTCATGAAAATTAGTCAGAATGTTCACCTTGATGATATCTAGGTCAAGTTCGAAACTGGTTCACGTGCGGTCAATAACTAGGTCAGTAGATCTAAAAATAGAAAAACCTTGTGACCTCTCTAGAGGCCATATTTTTCAAGAGATCTTCATGAAAATTGGTCAGAATGTTCACCTTGATGATATCTAGGTCAAGTTCGAAACTGGGTCACGTGCGGTCAAAAACTAGGTCAGTAGGTCTAAAAATAGAAAAACCTTGTGACGTCTCTAGAGACCATATTTCTCAATGGATCTTCATGAAAATTGGTGAGAATGTTCAGCTTGATGATACCTAGGTCAAGTTCGAAACTGGGTCATGTGCGGTCAAAAACTAGGTCAGTAGGTCAAAAAATAGAAAAACCTTGTGACCTCTCTAGAGGCCATATTTTTCATGAGATCTTCAGGAAAATTTGGTGAGAATGTTCACCTTGATGATATCTAGGTGAAGTTCAAAAGTGGGTCACGTGCCTTCAAAAACTAGGTCATTAGGTCAAATAATAGAAAAACCTTGTGACCTCCCTAGAGGTCATATTTTTCAATGGATCTTCATGAAAATTGGTCAGAATTTTTTATCTTTATGATATCTAGGTCACTGTGTCAAATAATAGAAATAACGACGTCATACTCAGTTCAACACTAGGTCATGTGGGGATAGTTGAGCGATTCAGGACCATCATGGTCCTCTTGTTTTTTCTCTCATTATTTCATCTCTAAGAGCTCTTACCTTTTGTCCGACTTAGTTTTTCTTTTTCTTATTTCATCAAGTTTTATTTGCATTTATATAATAATGTAAGATATTGTAAGATAATTTATTAAGATAATGTTACATTATTATATAATCATGGAAATTCCAAATTATGATACAGAAAGCGATAAATCTAATATCTTTATGCAATTTTATCCTTTTTTGCCAGATACATGTTTTAGAATGTTAATATGTGGATGTTTCTGGCTCAGGCAAAACAAACACTCTTATGCATATGTTGATCTCAAATTTTTCTTGTAAATTTCGTCTGCTCCTTTCAAGATTTAATACCTTTTTAAGTTCGTTTAAAAATTCTAATCCCCTTTCGTTTTTCTTGTATCGTTGATTCAATATCCAATGTACAAATATTTTCTGCAATGTTATCTAAAGTTGTTTAATTCATAAACGTTCCGCACGGGATTGTCATTAAATGCTCTACCGAAATCCTAATTTCATTATTAGTTTTGTTTAATCTTCATTTCAAATCTCGAAGGCATTTTGTAGTATCAGTGCATACGGTGAAAATTCCAATTCGAAATGTTTTCCGTTAGTAGTAAGGTCTAAATAAGTGCGCACAAATTGATAACAGGTTAAAACTATTATTATGTCTCCCACCACACAGTGGTGTGGGAGACATATGATTTACTCCTGTCTGTGTGTCTGTCTGTCACAAAGCTTGTCCACACTCTTAAGTTGAACATTTCTCATCAGATCTTCACCAAACGAACAAAATTTGTTTGACCTTAAGACCTCGGCCAAGTTCAATAACTAGCCAAATCGGCCAAGACACTTCAGAATTGTGGCCCTTGAACATACTTTCCAACAACTACCGGCGCAGCATTGAAGTCCGGTTACTCTACTCCGCTACAGCTGAACAGCATTGTTGATCGGCGCAGCATTGTAGACCAGTTACCACTACTGACACAGCATTGTAGACCGGTTACTCCAACATGTGAATATGGCCATTAGGCCACAAACATTACTATTAAGATGATTAGGCAGTTGTGGGAGACGTTCGCCTTCTAAAAAGCACCTCTAGTAGTTAAAAGTTTTTCAGTCCGGATGTAAAGCTCTTGATAGGGTTTTTATGCCCTCGCCATAAAATGGGGCGGGGGGCATATATTGTTACCCCTGTCCGTGTGTGTGTTTGTTTGTGTGTTCGGGAAAGGGTGGTGTTCGTATCCAGGCCATAACTTCAACATGCATGGTCCGATATCAGAATAATTTCACAAAAATGATAAGCATGGATAGACGATGTGTCATGCGCAATAACCAGGTCCCTTGTTGACCTCTGTACGAGAGATGGGTCCCATCGCTACTTAGAACCTCTGCTAAAGCTTCATCCGACCAGAAACCTTTGGGTACCCAGTAACACAAAATTTAAGAAATTTGAGTGCTTTCCGGTGTTTTGGTGCTATCCAGTGCTTTCCGGTCATTCTATTCACCGCATGACGATTATGTTGACTGTTCATCTTTCTGAATAATATGGGGAAAACGATGACTGACAGTACCTGCTCAATAAACAACAAAGTGTCCACTTAATCCATAATTGCAGCACTAACCGAATTTGGGGACTTTCTACTGATGAAAGATCATTTGTGCCGATAATGAGAACGACCAAATCTGGCTTGAAATCTCGAACCACGTCCAAATTTTGTTTCAATGTATGTACGTGTCCCCCTCCGAAACCGGAATACTGCACTAAAGGATTCGCACGTAATTTCAAATTTGAAGGAAAATCTTCTTGATTCCTAACAAAACCCTTTAAACGTTTCACAAAAGAATGTCCAAACAATTGAATTTTTATCGTACGGTTCGCCATTTTGACACCCCTGGCTAAACACGTGATCACTCAAGTAGATCTAAATATAGCCGCTGGAATGTTGTCGATTGGCCTACATTTCGCTCTCCCTGATCACCCTTGTGACCCGATTAGCGTACACAAAGAAAGTTATCCAAGCTCCGGTGGTCGCGACATAATACAGGCGTAAATTGTATTTAAAAGTTATGTCAATACATAAAAACTTCATCATCATTAAATTATCTGCATAAAACTGCATTTAACCCAAAAAATACACTTTTTCTAAACGAAATTGAATCACATCTAACAGTTTCTGCAACTAAATAAAGACTGACTACTCAGCTAGCGATTGGTTCATATAACCATGTGACATAAAGATAAAGAAATGGTTCTCATTGAGTCCTATTTATGATACGATTAAACCCCTTCGTTGATCCATAAGTCATGGATAAAACATATATGCAGAACAGAATAAGAAACAAGTACATAAAACATTTTATACATATATAAAATATATAAAAGGATAGTACCTCTTCAGTCAGGATCTCTAAGTCACATAGCATCTCTTGTCTGTCTCTCTAAATCACAGAGTTCCTCGTCAGTTGGGCTTTCTAAATCACATATATCCTCTTCAGTCTTGCTCTGTAAATCACAGAGTACTTCTTTAGTCAGGCTTTTTGGATCACAAACTACCCCTTCAATTTGGCTCTCGATCTTAATCACGTTTTATCGGTGGAGTTCTATATGACATTTTGTGATATGAGGCTTTAGGTTGCATGTCTTTTTCTCTATGGACATTCCGTTTTTGAGTCTCTTAGACATTAGGACCTGTGCTGAGATTTACATTAGCTCTGTCTTTTCTACTATAAAACAAGAAGGATGTTTAAAAAATCGGTAAAATGTATTGGGGTAAATAAGATCATTGTATTATTAACTAAGCAATAGATAGAACATTAGAGCATAGGGAAACTTTTAGCCATCCTTCCCTAAATACAGTGTGGTCATAGCAACCTTTATAAAAGTATTGAATTGCTTTAAATTTTAGATTTTGTTTTGCCAGAAATAAACAAGGTTTCAGTGTTCCCACTGGCATTAGAAGTTGGGGGTGAAAACTGAGTTTTTCTTGTACTTTTGCACCCCCTCCCCCACTAAGAGATATATAACAGCTGCCTCCAAAACTGGGGGTGTAAAGTAACATTCTGGGGGAGAAAACCCCTTATTTTGGGGTTTCTGGGAACACTGAGGTATTAGCTATTGTTTTAGTCAGCTCAATGTGCAGAGCAGAAGAAATTGAATCAAGAGTTGGTAAGTTAGATAAAATGTATAGTTTTGGCTTCTAGAAGTTGCAGAAAACTATTTAATACTTGATCATTAGTCAAATTCACTGCTTGGTTTGAAATATTAAATTGGAGTGATCACTTATGAAATTTAAATTGTTCTAGAACTAACCACAGTATTTATGACAATTGATTAAGATTGTTATTGTATTTGGTGGTAACCATTGATATTTGTATCAAAGAATTGTTTAGAGAGGAGGAATTGTATAGGTGTATAGAGGTATGTTCAGGTTTTTATTAGCTCGACTATTCATAGAATAGTAGAGCTATTGGACTCGCCCATGCGTCGGCGTCCGCGTCCCGATTTGGTTAAGTTTTTGTATGTAAGCTGGTATCTCAGCAACCACTTGTGGGAATGGATTGAAACTTCACACACTTATTTACTGTGATAAACTGACTTACATTGCACAGGTTCCATAACTCTATTTTGCTTTTTTACAAAATTATGCCCCCTTTTCGACTTAGAATTTTTTGGTTAAGGTTTTGTATGTAAGCTGGTATCTCAGTACTCACTAATTGGAATGGATTGAAACTTCACACACTTGTTTACTGTCATAATCTGACATGCACAAAGCAGGTCCCATAACTTTATTTTGCTTTTTTTCAAAAATTATGCCCCTTTTCAACATAGAATTTTTGGTTAAGTTTTTGTATGTAAGCTGGTACCTCAGTATCCACTAATGGGAAAGGATTGAAATTTCACACACTTGTTCACTGTCATGATATGACATGCAGTGCAAAGGGTTAATAACTCAACTTCACATTTTACAAAATTATGCCCCTTTTTCAACTTCGGAGTTTTTGGTTAAATTCCTATATGTAAGCTGGTATCTCAGTACCCACTAATGGGAATGGATTGAAACTTCACATACTTGTCCACTGTCATGAGCTGATAAGCACTATGCAGGTTCCATAACCCTATTTTGCTTTTTTACTAAATTATGTCCCGTTTTCGACTTTCGTATTCATTCAATCGACAAGGCTTTTGAATAGTCGAGCGTTGCTGTCCTCCGACAGCTCTTGTTATAGATACACGTTTGTTTCTGTCGCCCCATGTGGTTCTGGGACGATCTGTGTTTGAAAAGAATTGGAACCACTGCCTTACCCTTGCATGATCGTAAGAGGCGACTAATAGGGTCTTAACACTTGATTTTGCTGTAACTCTGTGATTCCAGCAGGTATGCTAATTTTGATTCCACACCTCATGTTTTTATTTCGATGTAAATGGGATGTGGAACCAAAATTAGTAGTCCTGTTTGGCGCCATATAACCTATACTGTGTTGATGCGCCGTAAAACCCAAATAAATAAATAAACATGTTTCTGTCATCCCAGTTGTCAGGATTCACCCTTTGCTGTGTTAATGTGGTGGACCCATTATGACAATTTTCTTTTGATTACAATTTTTCTCTCAGTCTGTATTTTGGCCTTCTCCGTGTGTTATTGAAAAGCATTTTTTGTTTTAATCGAACATAAATTGCGGATTGATAAATGTCCATAATCTTAAAAATCTAGCTGTATGAGATTAAGTCAGTTATTGAAAGCTGTGACATATAATGCAATGTAAACGATTATTTCGGGAAAAGTAGTTATTACTTACAATTTATGTGAAATTAAAATAAGTTTTTCACACATTTTTTCTGTATTGCTTACCATTGATTATTAAAGGGGATTGCCACTAGATTTTAGAAGGTAAGGGGGTACAAAAGTTATTTTCAGTTGCCAGTTCTAAAAATGGAGTGATGCAATGAGGGCTATGCAGTATTCATTTATAGTTACATGCATTAGTCTGCAAGCCTTGGCCAGAAACTGACTGTTCAGAATTCTTAAATTTACTCTTGATAAAATGGTGATTTTATGTACACTCTGCTTTAGGTATTCTGATATTTTTATATACATCTGGAGGCATGTCCCTTTATTAAAACAAAATCAAATTTGTTCAAAATTTTATATTGTTAATCCAGATGCAGTGTATAAATGTTTTGTCAAATGCTCAAGTTAAGTACACTTTGAATAATGATAAAATTGATGCTGTTTTGTTGTTTTTGTTGTATTTATATTGTTCTGTTTTAACTGTTTATAAAAGAAATAAAAAATATTTGCATTAAAATGAAGTTTGTTTGTATATTATTGCACATCCTAAGAACATGCACTTTATTTCCGTAGATGCAAACTATAATGTCATGTTGGGAGAACCTTCCCTCAGTTTGTTAAGTATTCAAATACAATTGAAATTTATTATCTTGAACCAGCTTATCATGAAATTCACACTGTTAGGAAGAAATCTTAAATCTTGCGAAAATTTCTTCCTAATGTATATTTTTATGCCCCCGAAGGGAGGCATATGAGTTTTCAACTGTCCGTTTGTTCGTTCGTTCGTCACAACGTTAACTTTTTGCATGAAGGCCAACGTTAAATTTAGCATGAAGGCACACAGACACTTGGGGTTCAGACCCCCACACACCCTATTCTCCTCCACCCCTGGTTAAGTTTAGCCAATATTTTTAGCATTTTACCATGTATTGAGCATAGGTGACGATCATAAAATGCATTTTGTAACATTTCAATGTGTTTAAAAAAAATGTATTTTTGACCATCAATGCTCTCAGTATTACAAGATTTGAAACATCGCACGAACACTAGGGAAACAATAGCCAATTAAACTTTTAAATGAACCCCTACCAATGAATCACTGGTATCAATCGACGGGTCTGTTACCATTCTGTCAAATAACACCGGTCCCGACAACTGTCATTTGTATTCCGACGGGAAATCAATAAATATAAAGATCAATCAATCGAAATTCTATGGAACACTTCCTCATGAATTGATCCCTGCTTTGAACTGCGCATATAGTTGCCGGGTACCAAAATTGATACCGTTTCGACTACATTATACTGGATTATCGCTTCAGCACGTGTTACACGAGGTTTGTTTATATAAAGAAGTGATGATCTGGTTTAACATAGTCGTAAGAGTATCAATTTTGATACCCGGTTTATGACATGCGCTACACAAAGCGAGGGTCCAGCGCAAGCAAGTGTTCCCATTGTTCGTGCGATGTTTCAAATCTTGTAATATTGAGAGCGTTGATGGTAAAAAATACATTTTTTTAAAACATGCTAAAATGTTCCAAAATGCATTTTATGACCGTCACATATGCTCAATATATGGTAAAATGCTGAAAAATATTTGCTAAGCTTAACCAGGGGCGGAGGAGAATGGGGTGTGTGGGGGTCCGAATCCCAAGTGTCTGTGTGAAGGCACTTTACTCGCGAACGACAGCACCCAGGACCTTCACACTTCACATGCTGATAGTACTTATTGAGTTCACAACCCCTACTGACATTTGGGTCACCACGTCAAAGGTCAAGGTCACAGGGGCCAATGTTAACTTTTTGCATGAAGGCACTTTACTCGCGAACCACTGCACCCAGGACCTTCAAACTTTATATGCTGATAATACTTTCTGAGTACACGACCCCTACTGACTTTGGGGTCACCAGGACAAAGGTCAAGGTCACAGGGACCAATGTAAACCTTTTGCATGAAGGCACTTTACCTATGAACCACTGCACCCAGGACGTTTAACCTTCACATGCTGATAGTACTTATTGAGTACACAACTCCTACTGACTTTGGGGTCACCAGGTCAAAGGTCAAGGTCACAGGGGCCAATGTTAACCTTTTGCATGAAGGCATGTTGCTCGGGAACCACTGCACCCAGGACCTTCAAATTTCACATGCTGATAGTACTTATTGAGTACACGACCCCTACTGACTCGGGTCACCAGGTCAAAGGTCAAGGTCACAGGGGCCAATGTTAACTTTTTGCATGAAGGCACTTTACTCGCGAAACACTGCATGCAGGACCTTTTTCACATGCTGATAGTACTTATTGAGTACACGACCCCTATTGACTTTGGGGTCACCAGGTCAAAGGTCAAGGTCGCCAGGTCAAAGGTCAAGGTGCTGCGGGGGCATTTGTCACCATTAGTGACAGCTCTTGTTCAACTCATTAAATAAAATCAAAATCTATTTTTGTCATGTCCAAGAGAAGTTTAAAATTGGAAGTAATTTTTTCCTACAGCCATGAACACCATTAACAAAATTTTGCATTTCTTAGTACTCTAAACATGAATATTAAATATTAATATATATTTACATGATAACATAATATTATATTACATACAGACGAGGCTATGGCAACAAGCAAAAACACCTGCACCAAGTGTTTTATTTTTTTGTCAAATTTCGGTTATTAAGTAGAATGCTTGGTACTTTGGAATTCGAGACGCCATGCCACCGTCATCCAGTGGTTAGGGCCAAGTTCAAGGTTACAGATTGGATTCAAGAGCAGAATAGTTTTATTCTATGTTCACTACATTATCTTCTAAACTGGAAGGACTTTCATAAACTAGCAACAGTTGTTTACACGATCAGTAATAAAATCGGCGGGAAGACTGACTTACTATTTAGATAATTAGGCAGTTATGGGAGACATGCGCTTTTCTCAAAAGAATCTCTGGTTTTCAATTGATCTTCATGAAATTGGGTCAGAATGATAGCCTTAATGAAATTAAGGTCAAGTTTGAATATGGGTCATCTAGGGTCAAAAACAAGGTCGCTAGGACAAATCAATGAAAAACGCTTTGTATGTGATAGAGGCTGTGTTTTTCAATTGAGGTTTGGTCAGAATGATTGCCTTGATCAAATATAGGTCAGCTTCGAATGTAGGTCATCTTGGCTCAAAAACTAGGTCATTAGGGCAAATTGAAGAAAATACTTGTTTACACTTAAGAGACCATATTTTGGTCCAAATCTTAATGAAAATTATTGGTCAGAATATTTGTTTCCATGAAATCACTAGGTCAAACATGTTTACACTGTTATGGTGTGTTTCTCAGATGAGCGACCTAGGGTCATCTTGGCCCTCTGGTTTAAGATACAGCCTTGAAATTTGATGACATGTACAGTTTTGCACACCGATCTTAAAACTGACTTCAGTGACCCAAGAATGTGACCTACTGAGCTACTTTCTTCAGGTGAGTGATACAGGGCCTTCAGGGCCCTCTTGTTAATGAATTATGCCCACTTTTTACTTAGAATTAAAGGTTAAATTTTTGGTGCACTTTCACTCTATCTCTGTTATTACTAAATGGACTTGATTCAGACTTAAAACAATTGTTTGACATCATCACTCAAATTATATGATACAAGGGTCATAAATCTGGCACCAATATTTCCTGAATTATGCCCCCGTTTTACATAAAATTTCAAGTTAAAGTTTTGATTCACTTTCACTCTATATGTTATTACCAAACAGACTTGATTCAAACTTAAAATAGCTGTAACACATCATCACCCAAATCATATGAGACTCTGGCACCAATGTAGCATGAATTTTGCCCGCTTTTTAGCTCACCTGATGACGAAGTGCTGAAGGGTGAGTTACTGTGGTCAGTGATTGTCTGGCGGCGTCCGTCAACATTTTCTTTTAAACAACATCTCCTTAGCCACCAGGACAATTTTGAAGAAACTTTACATGGATGTTCCTTGGATTGTCTTTAAAAATTGTTCAAAGAATTGAATTCTGTACAGAACTCTGGTTGCCATGGCAACCGAAAGGAAAAACTTTAAAAATATTCTTGTCAAAAACTACAGGACCTAGGACTTTGATATTTGGTATGTAGCATCATCTAATGGTCCTTTGCCAAGATTTTTCATATTATCCCTCAAGGGTCAAAATATGGCCCCGCCCTGGGGGTCACATGGTTTATATAGGCTTCTATAGGATAAACTGAAAATCTACTTGTCCAAAACCACAGGGCCTAGGGCTTTGATATTTGGTATGTAGCACAATCTAGTGGTCCTCTACCAAGAAAATTCAAATTATCCCCCTAGGGTCAAACATAGCCCTGCCCCAGGGGTCACATGGTTTATATAGACTTATATACTTTCTTGTATTTGAAGCTACGGCAAAAAGATTTAGACCACGTGTATAATTTTTGATACACATTTCAATACTCATCTTGAATAGTCTTAATTTTGACCTACTGACCTACTTCCTTGTTTTTGAAGTTACAGCAAAGTAATTTGGACCACATGTATAAGTTCTGAAACAAATTTCTATACTCATCTTGAATAGTCTTAATTGTGACCTATTGACCTATTTTCTTGTTAGCTCACCTGTCACAAAGTGACAAGGTGAGCTTTTGTGATCGCGCGGTGTCCGTCGTCCGTCGTCCGTCCGTGCGTGCGTGGCGTGCGTCCGTAAACTTTTGCTTGTGACCACTCTAGAGGTCACATTTTTCATGGGATCTTTATGAAAGTTGGTCAGAATGTTCATCTTGATAATATCTTGGTCAAGTTCGAAACTGGGTCATGTGACATCAAAAACTAGGTCAGTAGGTCTAAAAATAGAAAAACCTTGTGACCTCTCTAGAGGCCATATATTTCACAAGATCTTCATGAAACTTGGTCAGAATGTTCACCTTGATGATATCTAGGTCAAGTTCGAAACTGGGTCACGTGCCATAAAAAACTAGGTCAGTAGGTCTTGAAATAGAAAAACCTTGTGTCCTCTCTAGAGGCCATATATTTCACAAGATCTTCATGAAAATTGGTCAGAACGTTCATCTTGATAATATCTTGGTTAAGTTCGAAACTGGGTCACGTGCTGTCAAAAACTAGGTCAGTAGGTCAAATAATAGAAAAACCTTGTGACCTCTCTAGAGGCCATATTTTTCATGGGATCTGTAAGAAAGTTGGTCTGAATGTTCATCTTGATGATATCTAGGTCAAGTTTGAAACTGGGTTATGTGCGGTCAAAAACTAGGTCAGTAGGTCTAAAAATAGAAAAACCTTGTGACCTCTCTAGAGGCCATATATTTCATGAGATCTTCATGAAAATTGGTCAGAATGTTCACCTTGATGATATCTAGGTCAAGTTCGAAAGTGGGTCACGTGCGGTGAAAAACTAGGTCAGTAGGTCAAATAATAGAAAAACCTTGTGACCTCTCTAGAGGCCATAATTTTCATGGGATCTGTATGAAAATTGGTCAGAATGTTCACCTTGATAATATCTAGGTCAAGTTTGAAAGTGGGTCACGTGCCGTCAAAAACTAGGTCAGTAGGTCAAATAATAGAAAAACATTGTGACCTCTCTAAAGGCCATATTTTTCATTGGATCTGTATGAAAATTGGTCTGAATATTCATCTTGATGATATCTAGGTCAAGTTCGAAACAGGGTCATGGGCGGTCAAACACTGGGTCATTAGGTATAAAAATAGAAAAACCTTGTGACCTCTCTAGAGACCATACTTGTGAATTGATCTCCATAAAAATTGGTCAGAATGTTCACCTTGATGATATCTAGGTCAAGTTTGAAACTGGGTCACGTGTCGTAAAAAACTAGGTCGGTAGGTCTAAAAATAGAAAAACCTTGTGACCTCTCTAGAGGCCATATATTTCACAAGATCTTCATGAAACTTGGTCAGAATGTTCACCTTGATGATATCTAGATCGAGTTCGAAACTGGGTCACGTGCCATAAAAAACTAGGTCAGTAGGTCTTGAAATAGAAAAACCTTGTGTCCTCTCTAGAAGCCATATATTTCACAAGATCTTCATGAAAATTGGTCAGAACGTTCATCTTGATAATATCTTGGTCAAGTTCGAAACTGGGTCACGTGCTGTCAAAAACTAGGTCAGTAGGTCAAATAATAGAAAAACCTTGTGACCTCTCTAGAGGCCATATTTTTCATGGGATCTGTAAGAAAGTTGGTCTGAATGTTCATCTTGATGATATCTAGGTCAAGTTTGAAACTGGGTTATGTGCGGTTAAAAACTAGGTCATTAGGTATAAAAATAGAAAAACCTTGTGACCTCTCTAGAGGCCATATATTTCATGAGATCTTCATGAAAATTGGTCAGAATGTTCACCTTGATGATATCTAGGTCAAGTTCGAAAGTGGGTCACGTGCGATGAAAAACTAGGTCAGAAGGTCAAATAATAGAAAAACCTTGTGACCTCTCTAGAGGCCATAATTTTCATGGGATCTGTATGAAAATTGGTCTGAATGTTCACCTTATAATATCTAGGTCAAGTTTGAAAGTGGGTCACGTGCCGTCAAAAACTAGGTCAGTAGGTCAAATAATAGAAAAACCTTGTGACCTCTCTAAAGGCCATATTTTTCATTGGATCTGTATGAAAATTGGTCTGAATGTTCATCTTGATGATATCTAGGTCAAGTTCGAAACAGGGTCATGTGCGGTCAAAAACTAGGTCATTAGGTATAAAAATAGAAAAACCTTGTGACCTCTCTAGAGACCATACTTGTGAATTGATCTCCATAAAAATTGGTCAGAATGTTCACCTTGATGATATCTAGGTCAAGTTTGAAACTGGGTCACGTGCCGTAAAAAACTAGGTCAGTAGGTCAAATAATTATAAAACCTTGTGACCTCTCTAGAGGCCATACTTTTCATGGGATCTGTATGAAAGTTGGTCTGAATGTTCATCTTGATGATATCTAGGCCAAGTTTGAAACTGGGTCAACTGCAGTCAAAAACTAGGTCAGTAGGTCTAAAATTATTAAAATCTTTTGACCTCTCTAGAGACCATATTTTTCAATGGATCTTCATGAAAATTGGTCAGAATTTTTATCTTGATAATATCTAGGTCAAGTTCAAAACTGGGTCATATGAGCTCAAAAACTAGGTCACTATGTCAAATAATAGAAAAAACGTCGTCATACTCAAAACTGGGTCATGTGGGAAGAGGTGAACGATTCAGGACCATCATGGTCCTCTTGTTTTTAAAGTTACAGCATAGAAATTTGGACCATGTGTATAGTGTTGATACATATTTCAAAACTCATCTTTAATATTCTTAACTCTCACCTACTGACCTACTTTCTCGTTTTTGAAGCTATCAATGAAGCTTTCAGTTCTCTTGAAATATCTTTACTGTGACCTACGCGCCTACATTTTAGTTTTCGAAGTTTTAGCAAAGAAATTTGTTAAAGCAAGCAACTAAACTCAGGTGAGCGATATAGGGCCATCATATCCCTCTTGTTAATTAGAATATAAGGTTATTGTTTGTGCACTTTCACATTATCTGTGTTATTACTTAATAAATTTGATTCAAACTTAAAATAGTTCTTCCACATTGTCGTCCTCATCATATGACACAAGGTCCATAATTCTGGCACAAATATTTAGTAACTTATGTCCCTTATTAACTAATGTTGATGCTTTTTCACTATATCTCTGTTGCTACTAAATGGAGTTTATTCAAACCTAAAAAGGTGGTTCCACATGGTCACGAACATCATATGACAATGTTCATGATACTGGCACCAAAATGCTACGAGTTATACCCCCTTTTTACTAGAATTTCAGGTTCAAGTTGTGATGCACTTCTGTTCTGTCTCACTTATTTGATTAAAACTTCAGGTAGTTGCTCCACATTATTAGCCACATGATATTACACAATGTTCTGGTGCATTAATTTTGCAGAAATTTCCATGAATTATGTCCCTTTTATACTTATTCAATTTGATACACTTCTCAATTCCTGTTATTACTAAATGCATTTGACACAAACTTAAGCTATTGTCCAATATCTTCATCTACATTGGAGTAAATAAACACTTCAGTGACAGCTCCAGCTTCCTCACATGTGCCCAGTTTCACTATCCAGCATCGAATTAGTCGAGCGCGCTGTCTTCTGTGACAGCTCCTGTTATGCCTCTTCCCCCCCCCCCCCCCCACCCCCCACCTCATTTACAGAAGAGAGTACATCAATTTGGGGTGGGGGCGGGACCTCCATGGCCAAGTAGTGGTGGTTAAGGCTACCGACTTTGAATCTCTTGTCTCTCACCAATAAGGTTATAGATATCACTTGGTGTTTAGAATTCCTCATGTAAGGAAGCCATCAAGCTGGCTTACTGAAGTCGTAGTTCTACCCAAGTTCTTCCAATATGCCTGGAGGGGCACCCAGCGTCTTAATCCACCATAAAGAGTCGGATAAGTCACCATAGCACTGAAAGTTGCCTAAATCCAACAAAGCAAAAATGGTGATATTGGACTGATGGTCGATAAGTTGTTTCCAATCATAAACGAAGAACACTTTGTCTCACAGTGGTCAACATCATAGGATTATTCCATTTTTAGCTCGACTATTCAAAGAAAAGGTAGAGCTATTGGACTCACCCATGCGCCTGCATCCCTATTTGGTTGTTTGTTTTTTGTATGTAAGCTAGTATCTCAGTAACCACTTTTGGGAATTGATTGAAGCTTTACACACTTATTCACTGTGATAAACTGATTTACAATGCACAGGTCCCATTACTCTTTTTTGCTTATTAACAAAAATATGCTCCTTTTTCGACTTATATCCATTCAACTGACAAGGCTGTTATAATCAAGCGTTGCTCTGTCCTACAACAGCTCTTGTTTTACTCAAAATAGGTGACTTTGACTACAAATACTTAAAACTGTAGGAGTCATCTGTAGGCCACTGTAGACAAGAATCCTATGAAATTAATAGAAGCCACTTTTAAGTCATAATAACCTTTGACATACTGACCCCCAAAAGAAATACTGACCTCAGGCAATCATTCTACCGTATTAAGTTTGACAGTTTTAGAACCAAACATTCTCCAGTTATTAATCGGAAACTATTTTCCTCCAGTGAGTGTGATTCCGATAATTTGCCTTCTGGTGTGAAGAGTTACTGACCAAAATCTTTTTTCTACCTTGAGATTACTGTGACCATGACATCGACTACTGAGTTAAAAGCATATTAGAAAGATTAACATTCTTAAGCCAAAACATTTCCACGGTCTGTGACTTTCACCTATGGTCTGTATCTACCGGAAGTAGACGATACAATTATGAAGTTTGATGATCCTAGGCTGCAAAGTTCCCCAGCTGTTTATCAGAAATCATTTTAGCTCCACTATTCAAACAGCTATTCAAACTGGCGGTACCAGCATGGCTCCTTGGTTAAACTTTTGTTTGTCTGTAACTTTTGTACGTAACGGATTGAAACTTTAACTTAACACAAGGCTTATCATTCATCAAACTTACTGCTATAACCGAGGTCAGATAACTCTTTGTTAAATTTAGTGTAAAATTGCCCTTTTTCGACAAAAAAAGTCAGTAAAAGTATCGAGCTGTGTAAATATAGTTATCAGATTAAAACCTTTCATCAATAATGCATTTCCCCAGTTATTCAAAACCTTACCTTGAATAATAATCAACAGTATGTTAGATAACTCTTGTGTTGAACATATTATCATAAATTTAGGGATGCATCTCATTTCTCTCAGCCCTAAATATTTATGCGTATATAGGAGAAACATTGTACAATATGTGAACTCAGTGTATACGATGGAAGACTGCATATGTAATACTATCTTTTGTCGAGATCCAGCTGCGTTTTTAAGTAATGTGAAAACTTTTAGTGCTGTCATAATGAGTTTTATCCGATAGCATGTACAAATGGACCGTACGATAACATTTACTTTTGCCTAACGTTGGGAGCATGGACGAGGCAGTAATTTTTCTTGACATGGTCCTCACAGAATAAGTTGTAGGGAATAACATGTTTCGTGACATTTTTTCTGGTCTAGTGCCATTAGCTCGCTGAAGACAGATGAATGCTTGTAAAATGTCCCTTGGTGCACCTCGGGAGTCCTTTTCTAGAAAACCTTTTCGACCAGACTATCTGAATAAATCAAGTAATTATAGTAAAATGATAGAGCTCGGCAAAGCAGTGCAATATAAGCTCGAAGGTTTAGATCATTAAATTTAAAGAATGTTTTTGCGGGGTGAGTGTGTTGGAGGTGGGGTCTGGGGTTTTGCGGCAGCCATGACGGGATACTAAAGAATTAGAAAGAAAAAATTTGTTAGGGGTTTGGCTGGGATCGGAGGGAGTAATGTGGATCGTTGTAGTCTGCAAATCGTCTCTTCACCACCAACCTATGTTCCAAATTTAAAGTCAATACCTTGAATAGTTTTGAAGTTGTGCTCCGTATACAAATGCAAAGCATATATTTGACTTTTGAGCTCAATTTGTGACACTGATTGAAGTCAATATACTGAATGGTTAAGAAGTTGTTTTCCTGACCCGAAATATATCAGACAGATTTGTCCTTTGTGCTTAGTTTGTAACCTTGACCTTTGACCTACTTAAATGATTTATGCACTCTGCATATCATTTATCGATATCTTCCGACCTACAAAATTTGAAGTTTGAAATTAATACCTTGAAAGTAAGTTATGCGACGCATTTGACCGCTGTGTTCCATTTGCTCCACTGATTTGTGACCTTAATCTTTAACCTGGTTCATGTGCTCTGCACATCGCCTCATCTCAACCTACCAACAGGCCATTGCCAAGTTTAATTTCGATGCCTTGAATGATTATTAAGTTATGCTCCGGACACGAGATATCACGGTCAGACATTATACAGATAGATGAACAAACGGACAGACACGTACACCATCCCATAATACGCCCGTTTGTAAACAAAACTGGCATATAACAAAAACAAAACAAAAACGTTTAACAAACATGTGCAACCAAAATAAACCTTTTTACAATGCGGTTGGTCGCTACCTAGTTTTAGCGGATGTTTCGATTTTCATGGGCATGCGCTCTTTACGTGTGGCAAACAGACCACTGAACAATAAGTAAACCCTCATAAAATCATCATTATATTACGATTTGTTTTGCCACAATAAAGATGATTTTAATCAAATAATTTATTTTATAGAATGCTTTGATTAAAGATAGATAATATTATGTTATTAATCATATCTTACCTGATAAGCCGGTTTTATTCTTATTTTCGTCAGAAAATAACAAGCATTATCCCTAGTCAATTTCCACACATCATATATACTTGTTCCTTTTATTTAAAAGTGTCATTTTCTTTCATTTGATCTAGTTTTTTCTACAACTTCAAATAGTTGTTGTATATATTTTTATCAGATTTGAACGACATCTATCATGAATTCTTTGGGGATGCAGCTCCTTGTCTTAAGTAATATACCGGAATTAATTACGTAACTATTATGCAAATGACACGATAAAACATAAATCATCTTGGTCTTGATTAACACCCTAACGTTACTTCGAGAGGAGTGTCACCTAATTAGAGCGGATCATAAATTAAAAGATACTGAAGCATAAATGTTGGCCTTGGTGTAACGTACTTTAATGCCCTTTGGTCATTAATGCCATAATAGGAACGCTTTTGGATTAATATATCACGCGGCGGGACTGTTTTGTAAATCAAACTTTAAGAATATACTTTGGAACTTTATAGACATTTAAATTTCTTTAATGTACGTTAATTTTTACTTTTTTTGGTCTAAGGTATGGAGCCACCTTAAGGCCTAAAAAAATTCTTTGTTTCCGGTAACATGCTCAAAAAAATTAGGGTAGGTAGGTCGGAAAAACTTTTCAAGTTTTTGGGGGTTTTTTTTATTAAGGGAGACTTTTCGGAAATCATTTTTGTGTCAAAAAATGAATACAAATAGGGGGGTTATGCTTCTAGAGCATCGGTAAGTTGATTTATAAAATCACTGTCCATGTCTAAAGCATAAAAAGTGCAGTTTTGCAACTTTTTGTCAAAAAGTTGAAAAAAAAAATGTTCTCCAAGGCCATAAAAACATTTAGGGTCGGGCCAAAAATTTAGGGTAGGTCGGGATACCGGAAACAAACAATTTTTTACGCCTAAATAAGGTATATGTTAGATTTATAGAACATTGCTTTAAAGCGTTAGATACGCAAAGTATTACCATTTACCATAAGTTTTTTCTGACAAATTGATTTCAAGGACGATACGTGTGATAGCAAGAATTGTGTCATAGAACCGTGATGAAAAGTCTCCAAAAATGTTATAAAATGTTGTTCGACACCCCTTGGCCATTGACAGAATTATCCCAGAACTTTCAGAATGGTAGACATTGGCAAACGTTCTGGCATGCAGTCGTTAAACCCATCATGAAAAGTTTCCTTCTTGCAAATTGCTTGCCACAGACTGGGCTAAAATGTCCGGCATTTTCTGTTATTACGGCAACAGTAGAAACTATGGACTACGGAAAGTTTATTTTTTTAAGACTCCATCATTGTTCAATAAAGTTTTGAGATCCTATGGAAACTAGTAATCGTAACTTTTGAAAGGCTTCTATCAAAATAAAAAAAGTAATATATCTTCAGGGAACAAAACATTAGAAGAAAGGTAGAGGCTTATTTGAAGGAATGCTTTAAATCTTTACATTTAATTAAGTGCGGACGATTAAAATCATTGTGCAGTTCAACGCGATACGAATGCTGGGCGGGCATATTGATATAGAATAATGTTTTAAAATGTGTAGCAAAGAATAAGTTTTGTTCAATTATAGGTTAAATAAATATTGAAGATGACATGTAGACATTACTTAGAGATAGTTTAAAGCACACATAAAATGCGACAGCACTACTGGAATAAAATGCTATTCGTATACTTTAATGGTATAACTTACGCGAAACAAATATATTCAAGTAGAAAATGATTTGTTGAAATAAAGTGGGTGGGGTAAGATATATTTTGATTTTTTAAAATTATTTAATTATTTATACACTTCAATGCTGTTATTACATTGACAAAAATATTCCAGGATGGAAAATCTAAGAATGATGATAATATTAAATATTGCTGTCTAACTTTGGTAAATTTTAAGATATACAAAGTTATATTTATATTTTGGCCGCCGTTTTGATGACGTCATAGATCGGTGCAGTCGCGGAAATCGGATAAGTAACATGGTGATATGTCTTTTTGTGACTTTCAGACATTGTCTAACAGTTTGGTATATGTCACCCAATCACGCTGGATTCACCTTCTGCATACACTATTGAGGTCATATTTTTTTCTAGCTGAAGGAATTCCCCAGGGCATTATTCCAAGAACGTGCAGGGTAGAATCATCTGCCTTCAGTAATCAACCTGAATGGCTTCCTCACTTGATAGTATTCTACATCCCTTGTCGGGTTTCGAACACAAAGCAATGAGGAGCAAGTTGGTCTAAGTCAGCGATCTTAAATATACGGCCAGTTTATATGCGGTTATATCGATTGTTTTTTCTTCTTCTCGTGTTCACTTCCAATTTATTATCACAGTGCCATGTTTTAAACTACTAAATGTAAAAAGAAATGTAATTACCATTTTAACATGCTTTGAAATCAGATCTTGTTTCGTTCTAAATTTGGTAATCGGTTTGTCACAATAATATAGTAGTTTGTAAAATGTTACATGATCTGTCTTATTTTTAGGACGTTTATTGATTATCTGTCAAAGGAATGTTAATTTCAAATTACTAAATAACTTGCCTATTTGACACGTTGTTTGATTTCTTGCAGGCACTGGATATAAATTTTGTAATATCGGATGTTTTCAAGTGGAAAGCATTACGTTACGGTAACATACTTGTTCATTCATGCATTTAAAAAACGATTGTATTAACAAATTTTGATAATGTGGCAGTTGACCTCAATACAATCAACAGTTTATTTTCCAATACAGGTAACTAATAATTACTTTGCAATATAGCCCCAAGATAATTTCATGAGCATGATGGATTATCTTTGAAAACCCCTGGACTTATTGGACTCAACTGCCACATTATCAAAGTTTATTAGTAGTTATACTCTTGTATATACCTAAATTACACCGTGTGTATCCAGTAACACCACAGTGCGATGGCTCGAGTTATACATTTCATTAGTTTAAGACCTGAATGGTATTTTTGTGCGGTTCCTCGATGTATAAACTAGCTGTCATGAAGTTTACACCTAATTTGCATAAACACCGATTTGTTGATCAAAGGGTTTGGTTAACAGCAGATACCAATCTGACTAAAGTACATCTCCTATTACGCTACGCATAGGATCTGAGAACGACCTATTCATAGCCTCGTTCTGACGACCCTTTCGCTAGCCAATCAGAGCTTAACTTACAACATTTTGTAAGCCTACCTGTAGCCTTTACTTTTGATATTTACACTTCTTATCTTGAAATGTGTCAGATAGCCGGGTAGCTCAGTCGGTAGGACTAGGACACTTGCAATGTAAGCGATGGGTCATGGGTTCGAGCCCTGTAATGACTGCACATTTTTCTTACTCTTTGACATTCGAACAAGTCGTCTGATTGGTTAAAATAAAAATAGCAATACTGGAAATCCAAAATATACAGAAGACGTATGTGAATGGGTCGTTCTCAAATCTTCGTTTAGAAGATCAAGTACTTAAGTCAGATTGCAGTAGATACGTTAAACTTAGTTAAATAAAAATAATACTGTATGATTATTCCTCTTTAGCACAAGGAAATTCTGTAGGATTGCGATGCTTTTAACGGTTATTTTGAACTTATTTTGAATGAAGTCTTACTTTTGCGTAATGTCACGGATAGCGAGTTTTTTTTTCTGATTGCAGGTTGATGTAAAAGCTTTATATACAGTAACGCTGAGGTATTTGTGTTCATGATGCATCATTCTGCTGTAAGTTCCTAACAAATAATTGTGGACTTCATTGTGTATATTTCAAGAATACCTTTAAAAATTTCAAAGACCTGTCATTCAGTACCAATAGGAAGTAGTTTTACAAGTTTATGCAAGAATATTGATATATTTCACGGCATTTTATCAAACGTTAAGTTGTTATCTTTTTTTTTTCATTGTATTACTCAAGTAAATCCTGTTTCCATTGTGTCTTTATTGGTTTTGTGACAAAAACCGTGTTAATTGATATTTTCACATTGAACTTTCTTGTTTTCTTTAAGAATGTAGCGCTTTTGTCACTTGCGCCAGTGCTACGTAGTGCCTGTTTTAGAACTTTAGAAGACATAATGCTTATTATTATGCGTATTATCAAGTATGCCCCTATTGCGCTTGTGTTTCTCTTGGACGTCCCGATCGACGTATCTACATGTATATTCATAAGCCTGATTCTGGTGGAAGACAAACCATACAATGGCACATTCAAAACATCAACTTGGTATGATATGTTCAGAATGACAGTTCATTTTTTTCTTATAATATTTTTCTTTCCCTTATTCTTCAGTCTCAGCATCTCGTTTATGTATTCTGTTTGCATCTATCTAGTGTTAAGCTTTCTGGAGCATATTCCAAAAGGATGCATTTTTCTTAGGCATGAAGATGGAGAGCATAGGAAAACAAAGTTACCTTATCACGACATATCCGCTTTTGCAGGTTATCTGACAGCAAAGTACATTTTTGGATTCCTTACAGATGGCATTATTCTATTCACTTTAGCCAACGTCATTATCCACATCTCTTTTATATCAACTGTATGTAATACTTTGATGGGTACAATAGTAAATTTTTACCTGTTTGTAAAGACAGACATTGTTATACGAACTGCTTTTGTAAGTAAGTTTGGTAAATTTAAAATCAGCTGTTACATGTTTGTGATGCTACTGAAACTTCTTTGTTTCACTGCTGTATTCCCACTTTTATTTTATTTATTCAGTCAAGAACTTTTACTTTTGTATGGTCCAACACGTGGTGTGCAAACGATTGATCTTTTGAATACTGACACATTTTCTAATGTATCAAATACTACCGACAGAAAAACGTACTCATACCCATTACCTGACAAAGCTGAGATACATATTCAGACTGAATCTTTTACAGAAAACACAAAATCTGTGTTCTTAGGGCATTTTCAAGATTGTAAATTCAAGAAAGCGATATTAAACGAAAATGTTCTTCTATCAGTAAAAACAGATCGAGGTAATAGTGATATAAAATCGTTTTATTTCTGGAGAGTAGATGGAAAACCTATTACAGAAATGGAGTATAGATACAAATACGATTCTTTCATAAATGAAAGTGGTAAAAAAGACAGTATATGTTATTTATCAGATATATAAATACGCATGACTTTGGTACATATTCTCTTACGAAGCAAACATGTTTCAGTATAAGCTACTGTAGTAATTCTGTCATACCTGTTAACCACGAAAATATCGTGAACTATACCACTTGTGTAACTAAAACAATAGCGTGCAGATTCCTTTTACAGTCCAGCGAAAATTTAAAAATTAATGGCACCGTTGGAGAAATGGTAAAAGTCAGTAATATTAGACGTATTCTGGACGCAAATCAAAATCTGATAGTTCCTATGGTCTCTGTGACATTGACAGATATCTTAATTCAATGCCAGTGTAACCCACTTATTGGACTATTTGCTGAAAAGGGCTACACCAAAGAAATCAGACCAATTACCGATTCGTGGTCGCAGATTATACTAAACATATCCTTTTGCATTTGTCCTTACATATATACGTTTGATTCAGCATCGGTTTATGTTTATATAGCGAATTATAACGTAATTCTTGCAAATATAGATATATCAGTTGAACCACTTCCAACAGATCTATTTAAGGAAGAATATGCTAATGAATTCATGCAGTGTGAAAAATTAGGCTACACCTTGGAAACATTTTATGTTTGTCTTACACGATCTTCTAATCCATTGACCATTTTTCAAGATGTTACCTTACAACAGTTTGTTCGTGAGACATTTGCAGAACTTTTGTTAATTTTAGTTTCAACTGCAGTGGTTATGTATTCACATGCGTATGTAAATAAAAGTTTAGACAGACTATTATTTAATATTTTTCATCATGAAAGAGATAATAATAAGAGACGGCTTTCATTTCCACAAACTGAATATGAATTTGACGTATATCTATCATATAACGACGAATCAACTGATGATAAACACTTTGTCGAGGAAACTATCAAGCCAATCCTTAAAGAATCATCACAATATCGTATATGTGACTGCGAAAATATCATTCCGGGTCAAAACAGGCGTAGGGGATTTGAAGTAAATATAATGAAAAGTGAAACTTTGATAATTTTATTGTCTACTGAATATTTGAATAACGATATATGTATGCAGTTAGAATATGAATACACACTATTATCACTGCTAGGTGCAGCTAAACTGTCAAGAGATAACATTTTAATAACCAAAGGCCTGAAGGGCCTGAGAGTCGGCTAATGATTGATGTACTGGTAGTATAGTCTACCAGTTTCAGTTTGTGTTTACTTTTTTTCCCAACAAGACAGAGATTTTGTTTCAATAGATGAAATGGACTTTCAATCGATGCCTAGTAAAACTTTGATTGACATTACACAAGTATTTAAACCCAATATATTTCTCTAAAATTGAAGAGTGGTTCGCAAAAATAAAAATGTTGAATGTACAAACTACAATTTGACAGCTGACACTAAGATACTGCCCATGACTATATATATTTTTCCAGTAAACATTTGCCTCCGGCATTACCAAAACAGGCAATTATCGGCTGGTATATATTCGCACATGATAAAATTTGAATATGACAATTTATATATTGAAATTTTATAGCGAGGATTGCCACATACAATTTGTAACAGATGAACGAAAGAACTCTTCAGATATTTTACAGATAACGGGCCTGGCGATAACCGTGTCATACATTAGGTATTGTTCAATCATATCATAAGTGATGTGAAATTAAAGTTTACTTACTTTTGCGTTTAAAGATATGTAAATGTTGCTGAGTGTCAATATATAGTGTCATGAATGTTTACACTGACAGGAAAATTGCGCATTCGAAACTAAGGGAAGTTACTCGGACTAGCTACCAATTTCGGAAAAGAAAACCGATATTGATAAATGCAGTTCTTTTTTGTAGTTAAAACCATCATTTATTCTATTTCAGACCTGTTAACCCCTTCAAAACCATGTCAGTAGTCCCCAAGTCCATGCACTTTCAATTATCCATTTTGATTCATGTAGACAGACAGACCCAGACTGGGCTGAAAAATATTTGAGCCATTTTTACGTGGTCGGTAGCAGGGTGTGGGTGTGGGGAGGGGTGTTCCTTTGAATTGCAGTCGGATTTTGAAATGGGCATTGTGGCAGGTGGTAAAAGAGCTAATGTATCAAACTGTAAAGTGGCAATATGGGGGGTGTGGGGGGGGGGGGGGGGGGGGGGGGGGGCGGGAGGATACCCCCTCCTGCAAGTAGGGTTTTTGGTATCACCACAAGAAAATTTTGAAAATGTACACCCTTGATATAGCCTTTGGTGCGATTTCTAACTAAAAAATTTATGTTTTAGTTTCTAAATATAACCTAGATTCTTTTTAGTATTACAATATCCAAAGTATGAATGACTGTCACTTCATATTTTTACTTTCAAGTCATGCCTCAGGACTAGAATATAAGTCTGATACAGATACTATGTATGTGCTATAAAAATAAATTCTAGAATCATTTCTGTTACAATAATGTCAATCATGTCTGTTACTTGAATGTTAAAATTTCATAACACAGCTCGAAAAATAAGAAATAAAATCATTTTTAAAATCAGTAGTAATTAAACAAACCAGTAAGAGCTTCTTCTCCCGATAATTTATACGCTTACTGACTGCAAAATTCAACCCATGTGTCATCATGAATGGGTGACGGTTTAATTTTGTTTTGCGACCTGAATCGTAAGCAAATTATCCGAGCCAGTCAAAATTCCAGAAAAGTTTCGATTTAGAACGAAGTTTTAGACGTTTGCATTTTCGCCAATCGCGATTTTGCATCATTTTTTCTGGCCGATCTTCGTAGTGCTTTTTTCTTGGTAAACTGGTCCGTATTTTCAAACGCAAGGTCGTAGAAGCGTTGTTATAAACAGGTCACGTGTGTTCGCCGACAAGTGCCCAGAATGTAGTTCGTTAGGATTCATCCGCGAAGTCTCGCGGAAGAATTAACGTACTGCACATATCTTATTCGGGTCATTTAAAATGAAGCTGTCATAATTTAATTTCATCGATGTGGTAAACTCTTTGATAAGAAACATTCCAATGCTTTCAGAGGTACCCGACCCAATAAAATACTAGCAGTATGTTCTGGAACTATATTTTGTCTTTCGCTGGATGTTACACAAGCTTGGTAAGCCTGCGCAATTCATCAAATGCACAGCGCAATAAATTTGTTATTTGCGCAATGACTTTAAAGATTATTTTCTGAAACGGACAGGGTAACAAATGGATAATTTGGCTAATAAGTAAATATGCAGTTTTAGTTTGAATTTGTGAACATCATATTTGCTATTTTGTGACAAAAGGGCATAAAATTAGTCACCATAATCATATGCGCAAATGTATTACCAAATACCGCAGAATCGTTCTGCGAGTTTATGCTTAATGAGTTACCGCGGAAGAAAATAGGTGGCTTAATTCGAGTATTGCACAATTACACTTCATACATTTGAAAGACTACATCGTATATTGATCATAGCAAATGTGATTGACATAACTTAACTTAATCCGATCAATGAACTCTTTGAAATTAAAGACAATCTAATGGAACTACATCAATTCGCTGTGTTGTGAGGCCATTTAATGTGAATGAGAAATCGGGTGATAGCAAGGACTCGTCAAACGCTTTCAGCGTTTAGCCGACTCAATAAAAATGGACACTTGTCCTCAAGATGCTCCGCCTTTGAAACAGTTTACAGTTATCGACTGGAGTGATAGTGTAATAAATCTAAGGACAGAGTCTGAAAAGAAGAAAGAGCTACAGGAATGGTTGGACAAACAATTTAGAAAACCTGGAAAACTTAAAATGTTTAAACTGTTTATTCTAGATAGAATCGTTCTTCCTATATTAAGAAGGGTTATTGATACAGAACATTTAGAATGAAAAAAAAGAGTCGTTTGTATTACTATAAAAGGATATGTATACTACTCAGAATGTATAACAGCGATTTTAATGTTTTATGTTGACTTTTAGCCTGCCGGAGGCATGTAATTCTGCCTTTGCGACCGGTGCAGACCAAGTTCAGCCTGATCTTGGTCTGCACTGTTCGCTATTCAGGCAGTTAATTTTCACTGAACACTCCTTTTATCAATAAGTGGTAATGCCCTAATCGAAATGATGGACCAGTTAAGTGGTAATGCCCTAATCGAAATGATGGACCAGTCCATTTCAGAAATTTAGCAGGGTAAAAGTTAAGAAACAGAGATGCTCAATTATTGCTTGTTATTTAGTGTATAGTCCAAATTAAAGTCATTGTCTTTTACATATTTCAAAAAGATTAACATTTCCTCTGAAAGTGTTCATATAATATGCAAGTTTAACATACTGGCGAAAATATGATATTGATACTTTTTTGTCATCATAGTTTCTAACTACTTTTTTATGTTTTGAACTTTTTTTCTTTATTTAGTGGGTTTAACTTTAAGGCACACATACACGATTATTCTATCGCGGCCTTCCAAATTTATAAGGGAGGGTACAATATATATCATTCAAGGCTGTAGATGAAAAGACAATTATTCACTGTATTGCATATTGTTGGCTTTAATGTATTCCAACTTTGGGTTTTCTCAAAGTTTATATTGTATTTTAATCTTTTATTTGGATTGTTGATTAAACTTTTTTTGTTTTGTTTTTGTTATACGTCAGTTTTGGAAAAACGAGCGTATTATGTGATGGTGCATGTGTCTGTCTGTCCGTTTGCCCGTTTGTATTTCTGCCCGTGATATCTCTTGTCCGGAGCATAACTTTGTAAGCATTCAATATATCGACTTTAAACTTGACAAATTACTGCCAGACTGTCGGTAACCGAGTTCAAAGAGAAAAAAGTGCCCAAAAGTGATGATCAACAGGTATATTTCTTGCAGTTTAATGATAGGCCTTGGGTAGTTCTTTCATCCTGAGTGCAAAGGTTTAAGTGTTAGGAAATACCCATAACACAAAACATTACAATGTGGGCCTATGGAAAATTAGCTAGTTTCCTTTGGCCACCGTACATTTCCTAGCTCTGTTAAGCGTATGGACATAGAAATATATTTTGAAATATACATTACATAAAAATATGTTTTGATGCTCCATTTAATCTTATAAAGATTGCTAAAAAGACACTGAACCGATGCCATTACTTGATAAAAATAATAAGAAAAAATGTACTTTTAAAATCTGTAATCAAACGTATTTTCTCTGTAGATCTACGTTATAACTTACAAATCGTAGTCGTCGGTCTTCATATGATAAATATTATGACAACTGTATTCTTTTTGGTGCCGTATTTTCAAACTAGATCATATACATCCGGTCACAATGTGCCTATTCAGTCGAACCCCTTTAAACTGCACAGTTAAAGTTTACTTCGGATTTTTTTTTCCTGTTTATAATGGGAATAAATGATGTATAGCAAAACAGTTTATACACGTACTGGAAATCTGATATACTTACTTAAAATCGTAATCTTATTTAGTTACTTCATGGAATAACAACATTTACCTTTTATGGCAACTTCTAGTGAATTCAGCTAATCATGATAAAAGGCAATTATAATAAGTTAGACTGCCTTGAATATCGTTCAGTTATCATGGCTTATATCTGTACGGTTTTCTGAATAGAGGAGTTACGGTTAATTTGGGTGCTTTTCGATTGTGACCGCATTTTTTTCAAATTTGAAAGAGTTCCGGGTTTTCAGGGATTCCGGTCTCAGTGTATTTTGTTTGTCTCAGTTTTCTTTACACATAGATCTAGTGCTAATGCTGTGAAGAAATGTTGACCTTTTTCATTAATTTCATCTTTATGAAAAAGGTCCTTTGGGATAAAAGTAGACCATCTCTCTCCTGTCTTAGAGAATACCTTCTTCCAAACGCAATCTAAACACTATTTCAAACACTGTTTCACATGCTGTAAATGACCCACACTTGCATACATTTTATACACTGATTGTCAATCATTTCGGTGATTTTAGTAGTATGACATTTTATCTAAAATTGGCCGAAAACACACGAAATCACAATTTCGAAGGAATATGCCACTCAGACCGTCCTAATCTCTGTCAGATTTTGACTTTGGTTACAGGCTGGCACCCACATAAGCCTAAAAATACCCAAAATGATTTCATTAACTAAATTGTATAACATCTGTTTATGAGAAAAACAACAACAACAACAAACGAACAACAATTTATCAAAATTCTAAAATGTTTGTTGTGGCAGAAGTTTCTTTACTGTCAGTGGAGGACACCGAGTATGAATTTGATATTCACCAAGCTATCAAGAAAGATAACAATTTTATTACATACTCGTTTCTACTTATTCTTTAGCGGAAGAATATTGTGCTCCTAAGTCGCGCAATATTTCCGCTGCAGAACTCGTGTATATTTTCCGATGCAAAGCTAATAACCTATTAATATTTGACGGTAAATTCTTTTTCATATATAAACATGTAAATGATTTTCATATGAAAAAAATATGGTTCTCATATAGTTCATATGATTTTAATATGTTGTTTCATATGAGTATCATATGAAAACCTTCATATTGAAATTATATTAAATGCTACATATGAAAAGCATATGATCGTATAATGATATGATTATTATAAGAGATTCATATAAATTTCATATGGTTATCATTTCATATGAGAATCATATGTGGCGAAATTGGCTATGTATACTGTTACACTACGGTACACACAGTGGTTAAAGTTGCATTCATTTTGTAAGTGTTCTTAGTTGTTCATTCTTTCGAGAAATCACCTAAACTTCTTAATGAAGGAAGTTCATTCTAAGAACAAGTTGCAGAAAACTTATTTCCTTGAAATATCAAATTTAACATTATAAAAATGACAGAATTTCACTCCACAATTTATTTCACTCCACAATTTACCTGAATTTTATTTTTAATGGTCGTGGGATTCTGTAGTTCATCTGATGTTTTGAGAAAAAAAAGAGTTATTGTAATTACTTGATCAGCGTAGGCGTTGGCATCGGCGTCGGCGTTGCCTGGTTAAGTTTTATGTTAAGGTCGTCGGCTTTTTTCCTAAACTAACAAAGCTATTGCTTTAAAACTTGCAACACTTGTTCACCATTAATAGCTGACTCTGTACAGCAAGAAACATAACTCCATCCTGCTTTATGCAAGAATTATGGCCCCTTTTGGACTTAGAAACTATCTGATTTCTTGGTTAAGTTTTATGTTTAGGTCAACTTTTCTCCTAAACTATCAAAGCTATTGTTTTGAAACTTGCAACACTTGTTAACCATCAAAAGCTGACACTGTACAGCAAGAAATATAACTCCATCTTGCGTTTTGCAAGAATTACGGCCCCTTTTGTACTTAGAAAATCAGATCTCTTGGTTAAGTTTTGTGTTTAGATCACCTTTTCTCCTAAACTAACAAAGTTATTGCTTTAAAACTTGCAACACCTGTTCATCATTAAAAGCTTACTCAACAAGAAACATAACTCCATCCTGCTTTTTGCAAAACATATGACCCTTTTGGACTTAGAAAATACCAGATTTCTTGGTTCATGTTTTGTTTGAGTCAACTTTTCTCCTTAACGGTCAAAGCTATTGATTTTAAATATTTTTCCCCTAAATCCACTCTTTTTCAATTATAGATTTACACTGAACAATGGTTTATTAGAACAGAAGGTTCCAGCAATGTTTCAGTTCTCTGTATAGATCTATTGTATGTTTCTTTGATTAGATGATCTCGATAAACTGTTTTGGTGAGACATGCAAAAATTCTCCCTCGACCAGCGACAAAACTCCTGCCTGAATGAACTCGTGATTTATGAAACTTGCAATCCAGATCTACCCACTGTTTTCATTCAGTTCGATATATAGGTATATGTAAATGGTAAAAATCCTTTAAATCATATATACCAATTCAAAATGTTGACGTTTTTCCATGCGTAAATCACATCACTCAAACAGCGTTGGAACCACCATCTGCCAACGTGTGATATTATGCGTTTCTGATCCGACTTCTCAAAGCAACGTTTACACATGATACCAACAATAATAGAAATTCTAAAGTATTCTAACCGGTTTTCGTGATTTCATTCAAAGTAGCAGGAAAACTATAATATGGCGCAATTATCTTTTCTAAAATGTAACTAAATTTCTGATTGATCGCTAAAAATGATACAGGGTCCAATGACAATTACAAATAAAAATCAGTCAAAATGCTGAGATTTTTGCAATGCTATATCAGAGATTTCAAAGAAATAAGTTTCCTGCCATACATAAAAGGTGTTTTATCGAAAGTAACATGTTAAGGGAGTCTGTAAAATGAATGCAACTGTAATCTCTGTATGTACCGGAGTGTAATCTGATAGGGCAGTGCCTGAGAAGTCCTCTAAAGCAAACACATTTAAAACATCTTTTATATTAGTTCAAGGGGAATAATTAAAACATGAACCTTAGCTGCTGGAATGGAAATGATTTTCTCCCCTGGCTTTTGAAGCTCTCAAACTAGTGCCTCTACACTTTTTGTAAGGGATTAGTTTATCGGTAAATATGTAAACATATTTCATAATATTTACATTCGTCCTCAGTTTTAACACTACAGTTAAACTTGCATAAAGCAGATAGCTAACTAAGAGAGCAGCACATTGTGGGAATTAGAACAAAAAATCGAACTGGGAAGTCAGCTGTTTGACTGCTCAAGGCAAGTGGCTGCTAAATACAGGTGACTAATAAAGCAGGTTCGACTTTAAATCCTCCTGAATAAGCGTAAGTATACAACACAAATAGTTTTCCCTACCAAACTGTAACAATTAGTTGCAACGGTGTTCCTACACTACGATGCGACAACAAGACAATAATGTTGTTCTATCGCATCGTATTGTTATACTGTCGCATCGTGTTATCGTTTTGTTGCATCTTATTGTCATACTGTCGTATCGTGTTGACGTGCAATCGCGTCGTTTTGTCGCACGGTCGCATCGAATTATCGTATTGTTGCATCTTATTGTCATACTGTCGCATCATGTTGACGTGCTATCGCATCGTGTTGTCTTAGTGTCGCCCTTACCTCTGCATCATATTACGATTGCCCTGTCTGAACACCGAGAAGTTCCAAACGTTGAACGAAATAATGAGGAAGAGATTTAAAGAGAATTTACGCAAGGCTTTCTCATATCAGAACGAAAACAATTTTAGAATGTCTTATAAGGGATGCATTTGTAAGAACTCCCGCAAATGGGTGATTTATTTGTGTGAAATGAATCAATATACAAATGGAACCTCTAGGATTAAAATCATAGTAATAATCTGAACTGTCGAAACTTGGTTAAAATGGAAATGGCCATCTTTTCATATAGATTCGACTCAAATGTACGAAGAGTAAACGGTTATGAGAAACATTTCACGCTACAATATTCAACAGAAATATGAGTGTATGATAAATGAGGGGAGGGGTCATGTAGCGACTATACATGTTTCCGTGGAAGGTCATTGACATTTTTTTACCAACCATTTTATTCAAGCTATGTCTCCTTAAATGCTACAATCTTGTGGGTGGTAAGACAAGCTCGTATTTGGCTCTATAAATGCCGCTAATCAAAATCAATAACTTCCAGATTTTTGTTTCAAAAGTTAGTGTGCTAAAATCGTTTAGTAGAGCGGAAAGTTCAGACCGGAAAATACATGAGATGAATTTATGCTATGCGTGCATTTATAAATTGTCAAAAGTATAGTTTAAATGATTTTTGTCGTCGCAATACTGACAACGCGTTTTTATCGGATTTTTCAATTTAGGGGTCCCCTGCCCTCATAAACTTTGTAAGTTCCATTAGCGACGTGAGAGACAAATGATGGACTGCTTAAAAGCGCGAATAAACAAAGTAGCCCGCCAAACAGATCTGATATAATCGGTGCCAAAAATGAGGTTTATCTTCGTCCTGTGCTGTAAATTTTAAAAATGTTTCGAGGCGACAGGGCTAATTAAAACAGAACCGATTTCTGAATTACAGCTTCCAATTTTGAAATCAAATGAACAGACTCCTCGAGTAACACGTGAAGCGAAAAGTGTGAAATTTGAACGCGAGATTATTGCACAAGAAACAGACGATGAAGATGAAAAATTAAATGTGGAATCTGCAATTACTACACCGGAAGCAGAAGAACCGGAAGAAATACTCTCGGCTGTAAGCAAAGTCGAAATTACGGAAATACCCGAACGTGTGAGCGTGCCGTCCCCAGCATCGTCAGTAGACAGTAGAGTTCCTAGAATTCCACTTGAAAACATTGGCCCTTCTAGTAACTTAGCAACAGATCCAGTCTCTATACTTGATTACATAAGCGGCAATCTTTCAAACCGTTCTAGGAACAGTGAAAATGGCGGCAAAAAGCGCCGTACAAAGTTTGTGTCTGATCCAGAAGCAGATCGTGTTTGGTTTGAGAAAATTGTTGGAGATAAAGAGATTATTGACTCTGGAACTTACGAGAATTTTGCACGCTCCCGTCCAAACGCCGAGGAGCAAACGGATTCTAATAATGAGAAATATTCAGATTTCACAAGAAATAGTCCGAGGAAGAACTTTACTCCTAGAATTAACGACGAATTTGCAGTTTATCATTCTGTTGTAGCAAAATCGACTAAAAAGCCACCAAACAATGCTCCCGCTAATACAAACAAAGGCAAAAATATAAAACGAGGTTTAATTAATATAGGCAAATCATATTAATCCATGTCGCGAAGCATTCATTAAACAGGCTGATTATATAAATTTTCTCCTTCGGGGTAAATTACACATATGTACCTCGGTCGTGGTATTATACCATACAAGCTAGAACAGCAGTAAAATACACAATATCTGGGTGTGAATTTAAGCTGTCTTTAGTACCAGCTGGAACAACTGTATTAGACCTTCCTGGTACCAGCCTTTACCACGAAGATGCTACTTATCATTCTACCTGTACATTTTTTTTATGAAAATAATACTTACAGCAGTAAAATACACAGAACTGTATTAACACTGGGACAATGAAAGAAAAAGCATATTGTAAAACAGTTAGAAACGTTAGCTAACAATATTTATCTTCTGAGTTTATTTGTACTATTCTTTAAATTATATCTAGGTCTACTTATCCCGCTACCTAGGAATGTTTAAATTCACTAAAAAGCATCAAAGGAAAAATACAAGGCCCAGGAGTAGCGTTGCACTGAAACTGAGGCAACACAAAATCGACACTGACGATGACTTTTTTTTATAGAAATTGTAACATACATTCTGAAAATTGTAGTTTAAAAGAAATAATTAATTCAAGGAAATGAAACGTTAAATTCGGTTTTCAAAAAAGATTTTGGTTTTGATTCTTTTACTCTTTTTTCTTCTCATATTTCATTTACAGTTTTGGCCCATAAAATCATTCTAGAAAAAGCAAAATATATTAAATATGTATCTTCCTCTTTATATACTTTTTATAATATAAAAATATAGTACAGATTACTTTTCCGTTTATTAAAAGATCTTTTCAATGCATATTTAAGCTCTAAACAACAGCAAAGAACCCATAAAATTTAAAATATACATTCTGTTTGATTAAGTCTTTTTTTGCAAGCTCTAGATATAAGTTATGAGATATCTAAAAGGTTAGAAACTTCTGAAATTTTTTATGCTAAAAGTTTCATAATCATCTATCAACAAATATTGCCTAACCGAACTCTTTAGAACAAATTAAGGATGACTACCCGTAATAGGCCTCAATTTCACCAAAAACGTACATACAACTTGATAATGTAAGCTCTGAAAATGTCAAACGGCAGAAATAAGATGCATATTGACATGTTATACATTGACAGAAGTTCTCAAAACTTTCCTTTCGATTACCTCTTCTGAAAATGTTTTTTTATGAGTTATCTCCCTTGAAAACTAGAAGAAAAAAATTTTCTACTTTTCCCTACGGGGAATTTTAGATTTCTTTTTGATATTTGTGTCAGAATCATATAATGCAGCTTTCTACCGCAAAATTTTCTCACAACTCAAGCCCAGACTCTCATAATCAAAGAAATTATATATTCCCAATAGGCATCAATGTTAACTTCAATACCGATTATCTCCCCAAAAAAATGATAAGATTCGAAAAATCGCTCGGTGAAACGTTTCTAATCTTGATGTCCTTAAAGTGACCAAATTTCATTTAAATATCATAATCCAGTTACAAGATATGAAATATGGCTATTACACTATGTTATCCTTAAAATAAAACGTTCAACTTGGTTGAACTTTACAATGGGAAATACACTACCAAAACTTGAGTGTTTTTCTATGGTAAAGTCAAGCCTAATCAAGATACGTTGAAAAATGAAAAGAGTTCCTTTTACCGCCGATAGGATTTTTATAATAAAAAGACGAATCTTACAGACGGTAGTAGGTAAACTGCCTTTTGTTAATTGATAACAGAGATCATTTGTTTCTTTGTTTGTTCAATTTCAAGTGGAAAAATGTTATATGACTCTGGCAGATCCGATCTGGAATAGTTCCATATAGTTTGCAAACAAGTATGCATGCCAGACTGAACTGTTTAAACTACAGAAGAATATGCAGATTTACAGTATGTTTTGTTTCACGAACTTAAACAGGATATGATAATATTTTTATATTGATACTTCTGCTATAAACGCAATCCATTGTTGTTTGTTATTTTTCAACAGTGAAAAGTAGCAGTTTTTATTAGTTACCTTACAACAGAAATGTACTGCAAATATTTATGACGTCTTTTTTTCATCGTTGTCGTATGCATATCTAAGTTAGTTAGTTAGTTAGCGTTCTTTCGAACTGTTCCAAAAAAGGAAGTAACCGAACGCTCTCATGCATAACAAGCGTAACATTTACTTATATGTGCACATGTAATTTACCGAAGTTTGGCATAAATTACAATAATGTAGGTATGCATGATGATATGGAATGGAGTACTCTGCATTCTTGTGACCGACAGTTTGCTTTGTCTACACGGCCACAACAGTCTGACAAAAATGGCCGAAAATTAGAAAACTACATGCAGATTGTCACTTTTTCCAAGTCAGACCCAATGTCATAGCAGACGACCAAATCTACAATCAACTAGATATGCATCATGGCGACGTGAATATGCTGTCACATTTTTATAAAATTCATACTAACTATGGCAAGATATTTCAGAACCTAGAATTCCACGGAATCTTAGTTAGCTCATTGTGCAAATATTATAATTAGCTCCCACATTGGAATGGCCTATAAATATTATGTACATATAATGTCTAATCGATCTTTTGTAGTTTCATCAACATCTTATTTTCTACTATATACCCGACGTTTCAACATGACTGATGACGCTAACCACACATATGCCAATCAACCAGTGATACTGACTTCCGCCTCATTTTATAAACAGTCTAACTTACTCACTTACATATCAACCATTCAACTGGTGAAAATTAATATTCCTGATAATGTCATATACATCGACGCTTTCAACATTATTATTATGTAAATGACTTCTTTATCATTTATAATAATGTATCTGTCTTTTTTCGATCACCTGATAAATATTTCAATTTTCTGTTTAGTTTCTAATCACCCAGGAGTTATAGTGTAAATAAATGAAGAAAAACAATACATTTCATTAATCCAAGAGGTCTATCCATGCACATTTGTATAGTGCGAACGCTATCAGAATTGAACTGCATAGTTAAGCTATTTGAGCCGTGCCATGAGAAAATCAACATAGTGGTTTTGCAACCAGCATGGATCCAGACCAGCCTACGCATCCACGCAGTCTGGCCAGGATCCATGCTGTTCGCTAACAGTTTCTCCAATTCCAATAGGCTTTAAAAGCAAACAGCATGGATCCTGACCAGGCTGCGCGGATGCGCAGGCTGGTCTGGATCCATGCTGGTCGCAAACCCACTAAGTTGGTTTTCTCATGGCACGGCTCATTTAATTATCTAAACATCTGAATACTCCTACGAGCTTCAAGGTCTTTATCCCATGCCAAATGTATATCGTTCACTTACCATTTGCGCAGCTTCTCATGCTTTACAAATGACAGAAATAGCAATGAGAGTAACGATGCACAGAACGTTTTGAAATGCAAATTGGCAAGTTTAAAGACTTTTTAAGAACGTCGCTGCCTTCAACGAGTCGTAATATATTCAAGTATTCTTTTATTTCATTTTTGAATGTTTTACATCTTCTTGAATGTTATCTGTCATCAGATAGAGATACACAATCTTGTCACGCGTCTTGGTATTTGGCAACAAAAATTTGAAATATTTATAATTCATTGATCACACTTTTTTACCTAGTCAGTACCAAAAACATTTTGAAATGTTTCGCATGCAAATGCACAACGTTCTGGTTCGAGAAAATGATAAAGCCGTGTTGATGCCTGTTTTCCTGTCATGCCATTACAAATTGCAGTACGCAAAAACATAACGAACCAAAATAGCACATCAAAATGTACAACTACAAACAGGTGACAGTAAGTCTTTGTACAATGAACAAGGCCCAGTTGTTCGAAACTTGAACTGGCGGTTAGTGTAACAACTGGTTAAATGTTGAATCTAGATACATTTGTATTAGTCTTTGTGGAAAACAGTAGTATGATGTTTTGATTTTACTGTATGGACTTTTCAGTGTTCATAATCATGAACTCATAAATTAGTTATTCTAAGACTTCTAAACTGTTGAAATAAAAAAAAAATTAAAAAGCTAATTGACCGTTAGTTAAATCGCCTGTAATTCCGAACAAACTAGATCCAGGACAATTCTCAGTTGTCTTTAATTCCGTTTTCTACAAATAGTTTGTAGAAATGGGCGATGTTTACTACTTTTACAATTAGCTAAATATGGAAGAAGTATGGTCATATGTCCTGAAATATAGCATGCGATATCCTTGTTAAAACACCATCATACTCCGCTTAGAATCATCGTTAAAACGACAATTATTATGATAGAGGTCACATGTCTATATCTTTTGCTATACACTCAAATCTATTCGTGATCGTTAATAATTATGTCTGATGTGAAATGAACATTGGAAAACGATTTGATTGGAAATCTAGTAACTTTCAAACATATCAGGAGCATGTAAAGCTTTCTTACGACACATTTATGCCCACATTTTGTGTCTGACGTTCTGGGTAGGCCTCCGCGGCTGAGTGGTTAAGGTAACTGACTTTGAATCACTTGCGGCTCACCGATGTGGGTTCGAGCCTCACTCGGGGCGTTGAATTTTCCATATGAGGAAGACATCCAGTTGGCTTATGGAATGTCAGTGTTTCAACTCAGGTACCTGCTCGTTATGAAATATTGCACGGAGGGACACCGGGGTTCTTCCTCCATCATCAAAACTGGAAAGCCGCCACATGACCTACAGTTGAGCCCGTGCCCTCTCCATCTAAAAAAACAACACCACCACCAACAACAACAAAGTCCAAACAAACAGAGCTTACGTTTACGCTGTTGTTGAAATTTTACCATAAATACATACATATTACCATTTCTTTACGTCATAAATGCGGTTGACTGAGTTTAAAATATCGCTCTTTTTTCTGAAAAACTAACAAATACAGTTCGTCATCCACGAATGCAGATTAAAACTCCCAAGTTATAGCTATATTTGACTGTTTATTGTCTAGTTTAGTTTCTTAGATTACCATATTGTCGCTACGTTTTAACACCGAATCCAAGTCAGACGAAAACACGTAAATCGGTCGTGATAGCATACAGTCTACAAGCATGTCCTTTAGCTTAATAAACAGTGCGAGACAAACACCGTACTCATGTATATCCACGTACAGATATAAAAATTTCTACATGGTTTTACCAAGATGGCCATTTTTGCCTAAAATTATGTTCGGATAAATACACGGGTTTTCCTCTACCCCTCTACCGCGAAAGCTAAAGAGTCATCTCATAACTTGAAATTGTGTTGATACAGTGCAAAACCTAACAAGAACAAAGAGAATCTAAAGCGACGCCTGACAAAAAGGATTAAAATAATAAAATGATTTACATTGTGATTCGCGATAATTTTCAGCAGCTAAATGAAATTTCAATCCGTAATTGAAAGTTCATTGCTGATGCTCCCCTTAGATCAATTTTCGATTACATTCGACCAGATGACAGACGGTTGAAAACGACTGAAGCCCAAGGGGTCGTAGTAGTAACCCACAATAATATCAACTCCCACTCACTTGATTGTAGTGACAAATACATACAATCTAGATAACATCTATTGAACATTTCAAAAGTTGCTTTAATAGCTGAGTTTCTCCCACACAAACGAGCTTTCCATAATAAAATATTTTCCCCACTCATGGTGAAAACTTGGTGCTAACTCGATATCTGAATGTCACTCGCTTGTATCAAGTTTTACTCAATTATAAAAATGTCTTCCTATCTATCGAGTTGTTTATGTATACATACATGTTCTCAATCAGTATGCACGTATATATATTTACATTTACTCGTGCAATAATGTTGTATTAGTGGCTGCATTCTAAATGTTCCTGTTGTGACTTTTGTGCTCGGTTTCTGATACATTTGTTTGATACCTATTGGGTTGATGGATATTGTTTTACGTCAATATGTATTTTAACAGTACCAGATGACTGCTGGGCAAAGTTAGTAATTAATTCAAATATTTATCTTGTCATAGTTCCTTCGATGTCCATTCAATTTTGGCCAAAGCTCTGAATATAAGAAAACATAGCCAAAATTGCGCCAAATCGATCATTCAATGATATTGGCATTTATCACTATGGCGAAAACGTATTACTTCAAAGTTTTACATATTGTATTAAGATGTATATTTCAAAGCTTATTTTTTAAAATGGTTTAATACATCTTTCTAGGTCTAAGTATTTTACAACCAAACCATTCAATAATAAAACAAACAAACAAACAACAACAACCAAATATACATAACAATTTCTTGCATTTGTCTACCACTTGTAGTTTATACAATTTCAAGTTTCACAAGGCTTGAATATAAATGCCAATATTTGAGGTTTGCTACATGTACATTCCAGTCCTCATTATTAAATATCGAAGGTATTAATTTTCGTGTACAATTATTCTGTTTTAAAACCCTTGTTCCTTTTTAACAACAGGTTACTGTTTGGTTATTGTTTTCAAATGATTTATCCAATATTTTGTTTGTAAGACCTAAGATAATGATGAAAAACATGCGCAATTTTACGAAACTTACCTTAAAAAGAAAACGATATGATCAATGTGGTTTAAGTAAGAATGTCTGTCTAAAATTCATTATGTGACGAATGGATTTACATTTGCTGCCTATTGTGTCGCAGAGCTTTAAACATTTATGAAATATCATTGTTAAAAAATATCCCGTGCTATGGCAGAGCATTATTGTCAGGTGTATGTTATTAATTAACTCGAAAATTTGAGAAACTTACACGAAATTTTGAGATACGTAAATAGAAATTTCGAGATATGAACTCTAAATTTTCGAGAAATTAAATGTGAAATAAAACGTAGATGTACAGGTCCTGGTCAATACATGATACCTTGTCCTCAGGCACCCCCGAGTGGAGGGTCATTTTAGATGATTGTATAGCGTTGGGAGGTTTTTGACCCAGTTTGAAAAATATTAGCCATTTCATCGTATCTGGAAGGTTTCGACCTAGTACGTGCCCCTACCATCAGAACTTACTATATATGTAAATGTAGGTGTAATCCTTCATAAAGTTTGAAATCTGGAATAGCTCTAGAGGTTAGGGTAGGTTATACATTGATGTATGGTAGCATAATTATGTTCAAGAGCCTACATGTAGGTACAATATATGGATGTTTAGGTTGATGAATCCACTTTACAATTTAAATATCGGAGAGTCAATAAAAGTAACCGTTCCAGATATGTAGAAAAAAATGAATACTACCAGGTACCTATACGAATATTAGTTCCCATCCTCAATTTTTACTATCTAACAGTGAACAAAAGTAGTCCATTAACGTCTTTGGACTCGTCAGGCGGACAGACATTCAAATTTTCTGGATAAAGAGGCAAAATATTAAGTCGACATTTCGAGTAAGCATCTAGAAAATTCTTCTGAGTAACACGATATTTCGACTTATTAACTAGAAATTTCGATATATTTAACACGAAATTTCAGATTTAATGAATGACATAAATCTGGCTCTACTGCATTCCTGTACAATGGCCATTTTTCACCAAATTACTTCTAGTCCGCTTTAGCGGTAGTACGTATACATGGTCATTCTATTTTAAAGCGTTAGATATCGTTCATTTATGTAGTGTTTTCAAATTCAAAATGTTGGTATGATATAATATATTTTTAATATTTGAAAGTATATATTTAATAGTTCGTTTAAAATACGAAAACATATTTGTCATCCAAAGCAGGTATTACTAATAGCACAGAAAGGTAATTAAAAGTACACTCACTTTGTATTGTACAGCAGTCATCACATCTGAACATTCTGTCTGTATTATTTGCCAAGTCCTAGGCATTAAACTGCATCGTTCATTAACTGTATGCACAGTTTGCTCTTTCTTCACAAGTGGCAGAAATAGCATTTACAGAAACTATGCATGGATCATTGACATATCTAAAGAATGATTGTCTGTGTGACGAAAGATTACACACACAATTACTTATAAACAAAATTCTTCAACTTGTGTGGTCGTCGTTTTCATTTTTATTTCGAAATAGAAATGTAGAATTTCGAGAAATTATGAGTTTCGTTTTTCTTGTATGTATAACACCAGTTTGAATGTAGCTACAGAAATATTCGATGATCTTTGTAATCTTCCAAGCCATATGTTTTTATAACGTTTTATTTCAAATTTGTGTTACCTTTGTTGTATGACAACAGGGGTATATGTATATACAAGGTCATTTAAAATGAGAGGTGATTTAGCGGTTTTAAAAGGCCCAACTAAGGTAACGAGTACACCTTCTCATATTACGCCAGAGCTGATTTTTCCAGGAAGCAGACACGGGAGTGGTTCAAATAAACTATAAGCTTTCATCATGATACTTAGCTAAAATAAATTAGTATAAACTAAAGGTACATTATAAATTTAAAGACATATATTAAAACTCTGGATACATTGCATAAATGCAGTGAAACTGTAAGCTATATGCGCAGATATTCATGACGAGTAAGAAACTATGTTTTGTAAATATGTTGGAAGTACAAAACTCTCAATGCTTTAATACGCTATTAAGCAATTTAAAAAAGTGAGATAATTGGTAGTGCTCATTTAATCTTAAGGAGAATATAGCAATAAATAAAGATCTAAGGAATTCAACCGGCATTGAAACATCAAAGCTTAGCGTACGCTTTTTGTATGGTAATGTCAGATAGGCTGGTAGACATTTCATGTATTATGAAATACTTGTAGTGTTTGTATTTATTGGCAAAGAATCTCGTTGACGATCATTTATTCTAGACTGAGCCATACATAAGTGATATTTATATTGTGCTAATGATGATTTTACCGATTTTGCCCAAAAGTTAAATAAATATTAATTATCAGTTATTTTAGTGAATTATTATAATTTTTATACATGTACGATCAAAATATTTTTTTTTTACTTCTGAACACACTATTTCAAAGTTTTAGTCGTGACCATTTTGGATCTAGTGTTCACTCGGGGAAAGATTTCAATCGTACACTTAAACAATTATTGCTTTTATCACTTTTCCTTCGAAAATTTCAGTTCGAAACCTCGCTTTTGGCGTGAAATTTTTCATGCGGAGATGCCATCCAGCTGTCTTACGGAAGGTCGATGGTTCCTCTCAGGTGCCCGCCCATACCTGAAACTGTGCTCGGAGGGGTACCATGGCTCTTCCTCTACCATCAAAAGGTTGGATCGAATGGGGTACCATGGGTCTTCCTCTACCATCAGAAGGTTAGAATGGGGTACCATGGCTCTTCCTCTACCATCAAAAGGTTGGAATGGGGTACCATGGCTCTTCCTCTACCTTCAAAAGGTTGTAATGGGGTACCATGGCTCTACATCTATACCATCAAAAAGGTTGGAATGGGGTACCATGGCTCTTCCCCTACTATCAAAAAGGTTGGAATGGGGTACCATGGCTCTTCCTCTACCATCAAAAGGTTAGAATGGGGTACCATGGCTCTTCCTCTACCATCAAAAGGTTAGAATGGGGTACCATGGCTCTTCCTCTACCATCAAAAGGTTGGAATGGGGTACCATGGCTCTTCCTCTACTATCAAAAGGTTGGAATGAAGGCATATGGCCTAAATTGTGTCGCCGGGACTCTAAACCATACATAAAACTTTTTGCTTATTTACCTCTGACAGTCAGATATCAATAGTGTGTTCTAATTCTTATTCTAATATGCTTTTCTCTGTTAAAACACTCTTACGCTAGAATGACGTCACGATAACGTGCGGTGACGTCAGTGTTTTTGATGCGACCAAGAAAAACGCTACTATATTTTATCGGTGAAAATTTGTCGCCAATTTTGTTTTCTATTTTTCTAAATGATTTAGTGTCATTCATATCACATAGCTACAGTGGCCTTGAATTACTTTCAAACTCGGTAAAGACTGTTCTTAGTGATAATAAAATTGAGGTTTATTTTAAACTGTACCTGTTGCTATATGCAGATGATACTGTTATATTTGCTGAGTCACAGACTGATCTACAGATAGCTTTAGATTCAATGTCAGATTATTGTGACGTGTGGAAGCTAGAAGTGAACACAAATAAAACTAAAGTAGTCGTATTCTCCCGAGGGAAAATTAGGAATAAGCCATCTTTTACTTATAATTACAATGAGCTGGAAATTGTTGATGACTTTAGTTACTTAGGAGTAAAATTCAATTATAATGGTAGTTTTCATAAAACTAAGAAGTATTTATATATAAATTTGAGCAAGCTAGAAAAGCAATGTTTAGTTTACTCAAGAAATGTCGTAAATTGCAGTTAGGAATTGATTTGATTTTGCATTTATTTGAAACAATGGTCAGTCCCATCTTGTTGTATGGAAATGAAGTGTGGGGTTGTGAAGACCTTAGTGTTATATGCACTTTTCAGATGAAATTTCTAAAATTATTACTAAATGTTAAGAAATCTACGCCTAATAATATGGTAATTGGTGAGCTTGGTGTTTTACCATTAGATGCAGTTGTTAAGAGTAGGGTTCTGAATTACTGGAGTAGAACTGTGAACAGTAGAACAGAAAAAATCAATGTTATTATGTATAGGTTATTATACAGACTAGATTTTGAAAATGTATATTCATGTCCTTGGATAAAGTTTGTGAAAACGTCATTAGAACAATTAGGTTTTGCAGATTTTTGGATTAACCAGTCGGCTCCTAGCCCAAAATATTTTAGTACTATTATTAAGCAAAGAATCAAAGATCAGTTTATGCAGAAATGGAATGAGCAGTTGCAGTCATCTGGCAAGTGTATTAACTACAGAATATTTAAAACAGATTTCACTTTTGAGAAGTATTTTAATTTACTTCCAAGAGACTTGGCTTTGTCATTTTGTCATTTTAGATGTCGTAACAATAAATTACCAGTAGAAAAGGGTGTAAGATATAATACTGATCTTAGTCAGAGAACTTGTCATTTGTGTAATAATAACTCTATAGGGGATGAATTCCATTATATTTTTGATTGTGTACACTTTATTTCAGAAAGGAAACAATACATTCCAAAAGAATTAAGAATACGCAATATTGTATCTTTTCAAAAATTGTTTCAAAGCTCGGATAGGACTGTTTTATTAAAACTTGCAATATTTCTTTAAAATGTTATGCAAAAGGTAAGGTAATATTACCACCTTCCATTAAATGTAACTTTACATTCAATTATTTTTACACATGTCTAGTCACGCTTAGATAGAATTATCATTTTGAATATGTTTGAACTGTCTTGGAACTGTTGGAGCGGTCGTCTGCGCATGCCCGAAAATGATTATCAATTGTAGCGCACGGCAAAAATATGCATGCTTTTGCATGTCCGCACGCATTTAGTGTATAATATGCATAATATACTGACTAAAGGTTAGGGTTAGTATCACCATGGTTACAAAATATATACATTTAAGATATTTTTCGTTCAATTTAGTTAATCCGGTATATACCGGAGTCTGTAATTTATACCGGCGCTCCAACTCTGCATTGAGTCACAGTCATTTTATCTACTGTTTTAGATTAAGGGCATATTACAATCGAAATAATTTATAGCAAAACCGTGTTTTAACACTATTTATACACTCGATCGGTAATACGTCGTACAAATAATTTCACGAGGGCTGTGCCCTCTTGAAATTATTACGCCCGACGTATAACCGTCCATCGTGCATAAATAGTGTTAAAGCACTCTTTTGCTATAGATTATTTCTTAAATCCTTCTGGACTATTAAGGATTCGCTACAAAACTAACAATATGTAAATTATGTTAGTATGTATTACTCATTTTAATTAAGCACGTTATTCGCGATATTAAGGTATTGGCATTGTAAATGTGTGTAATATTTTGTGCGATTGTGATGTGTTTAATTCTTTCTGGTTACTTTATTCCCGCTATACATTGTTATTTTACATTCATTTAAATAATGAGAAGGGATTGTGACATGATATGAAATGAAAAGAGACAAATGCACGAACTATTAAGGAAATTAATTTCAAACAGCACGTGATGTTTAGGCTGATGATCCTTCTTTGCATGTTGGTTTTGTTTCACAAGTCCTTGAACATTATCTTTACGTGGTGATTTTACAAACAATATTTTTCTTTCATCTAGATGTTTTCTTCCGCGTTTCTTCACTAATTTGAAAATTTAAAACGATATTATTATTCAACAATCTAACTAAGGCTTTGGATTGGTTGAACAAAACACCGTAAGTGTTAATGCGACATAAGTTGATTAAAATATTGGATTGGATAAGCCTATATAAAGTTACAAATTTTGCGTCTGACATGCTTTCCTACAAAAAAAAATCACATTTCAATGGTCAATTATCTTATTTTGGTATATGACAGGATCATGTCTTATAATGGAAGCCTTTAGAAAATTCCAAAGCAATTCCTGACCCTACAAAGCAATTTTCTGGTGTCATTCAACGAAACGATGGCATTGGCAGACTCGAAAAGTTATAAAAATGTTTCAATTGACATGGTCGGTATCAGCCGTGAATTGTGTTTATATAATATATAGGTGACCCTCTACCAAAATTGCTTCAGCAAACAAAAGATATGGATTTTTTCCCCATATGGATATATTGTAAATTTCAAAAATACTCTTTTCTGAAATCTGAAGGCCTAGAGCTTAGATATTTGGCATGTTGTATTGTCTAATAGACAACTACCAAGCCACTGTTATGACCCCAGGGACAATATTGTCCCGCCCGTTGTCCGTTGATTTTACAGAGAGCTCTATAAGAAAACATAAAAAAAACCCCTTTTTCTCTGAAACCGCGAGACACAGAACTTACATATTTTGCAATTTTGTGGAATTGTCTAATGGACTTTTACCAAGACTGTTCAAATTTAAGACTAAATTCAGACAAAATATGACCTAAATCTGGAAATCATTTCGCTGTTAAGAAAACAGATGCAAAATCATTTGACTGCTACGAGTATGCATGGCATTGTCAGCGAACGTTAAATGTTAAATGTTTAAAAGTTGGACGATTTCGTCCCTGTAGTACTATTAGATGTTTGTTCCTCACATTCGTGATAGATTTATTATAGACAGTCTGCATATGAAACAATTTAACTACACAGTGTGTAACGCCTATACATTTAGTTATTTCGGATAAAATGCATCTACAAAAAAGAAGTAAATTAGAGCTATCACTAACGTTGACCGTTATCATGCTGGACACGATTGTTTCTGCCTTTGCGACTAATGTAGTCAGCCTGCGCATCCGTGCAGTCTGATGAAGATCTGCACTGTTCGCCATTCAACCAGTATCCTTTTGGCAAGCACCTCTTTTAGTAGTTAATGGCACTGTCAAAATTGAAAGATGGACAAGTTAATTTTAGAAATTAGGCAGGGTCAGGGATAATGCCCTTAAACGCAGCACTGATGCATGGAAAGTAAAATGTGTTGATCGTGAACTTTGACCTTCAAGTGTGACCTGCGGTACACTCTTTATGTCGTCTTGGTCACACTTACAATTAATACCAATTTTATGGAAAACTTCCAGTGGTTAGGAAGAAATTGAGCGAACACAAATATGAGCTATTTGATCTCTGACCGTTAACTAAGACTTTGATATGCGCAAATTAGCACAAGAAAATGGCAATTCAGTGAAACCCCAAAGATAATCAAGATGCTATAATTTAGAGCCGATCACGAGCATTTCCACCTATGTTTACTATTGGACTTTTTTCAATTTGCATTCATGAAATAGATTAACAGGATATAGACCACATTTGTACACATTTAACTCTAAGTGTACAAGAAGTATCGCACTCCAGTCAGCTGTAGGTAACAGAAGAAGAAAACTTGATTGATTTTGCCTTTGCGACCAGTGTAGATCATGATCAGTCTGTACATCCGTGCAGTCTGATCATGATCTGCACTGTTAGCCATTTAGTCAGTATCTCTTTGGTAAGCACTCCTTTTAAAAGTTAATGGTAATGTCTAAATTGAAAAATGGACAAGTTCATTATAGAAATTTAGCAGGGTAAGTGTTAGATTATGTTTTTCACATTGTGTTTACTGATGGCCTCTGAATTTCAAGCAAACATGGTTGGTTATAAAATAACTAAATTTGAACCAAAAATATTTTTTCTATCTTCTTTGGGATTCAATTCCGGTGGTTCTAACCTGGTGCCCATCCGTGGTGAAATAATGCAGCTTGGGTCTTCCTCCACAATCAAAGCTGGAAACTCGCCATATGATCTATAAATGTGTCAGTGCGACGTTATAGATATATATACTGACTGGTCCGAGATGCTGAGCTCCAAGCGAGGAAGCTACATGTCTTTGGTCAATCGTGAAACATCGGGTATTTCCGTATTCTCCGTATAATATTGCGTAGCATAAAGGCAGAGGTGATCAGACTGATTTTCGTATGACAAGACGGTCCAAGTGCAAGATTTAGATTCGCCTAATACCAAGTTTTGAATCGCTCCCAAAAGATTTTACTCAATCCCCTGTTATAAATAAATTTGAAAAGTAAGAAAGGATATAATCATAATTTTGTCTCACAATCCATATGCTTTTATATTATTTATAATGACCTTTGGTGGCAGAAACAGCACACTAAGAGTATATAAGCATCAGAAAGGAAGCCGAAATATCGATATCTGTTATATATTTCTGTCAGGATCGTCTCTACATTATATAGCTTTCTTGTGCTTCCTTTTATTGAACTGTATTCCCAAGAAAGAACTCTATGGTTTAAACATATTTTATTGCCAATATATACATATGTAAACAGATAACTACGATAATTGTACATATAATAGGCAAAAGGGTCGACCCACAAGTTCTCGCAACATTAGTAACGGGTCTTCCCTAATGCAAATATTTACTTATTTTAATTTACAACAATGACAGCTAATTAAGTACATGTGTGGTAAATAATAAGCTTACACCATATTAAAAGAACTCTATAGAAACGTAAATGCGATATATTTGTTCCGTGCATTTTTATGCATTATATATCGCCTTGATAAAATTCCTTAAATTTTAAAAGTAAAAAAAAAAAAAAAAACAACGTGAAAATAGCTGAAAGACTGATTTCTATGACCTTCAGTTTACTAAAAACTCTATTTACAAGCACATGTTTTTAGAGTTATTTTGGCTTTGGAAAACAATTTTTTGAGATATTTCTTAAAACATTTATCACAGATAATGAATCATTTGATAACTTTTGCCCCAGGTAAGCATAAATTCTTCTTATTGTTAGTGTTATTTGTATCATTTAAGCAGTTGCTTCTGTGATCTTATTTACTTAAGGTTTTGAAACTTTTAGAAATGTAGTCACATGTCACTCTACTTTGCTTGAAAATATCTGTAAGAAGATCATTTGAGCCACACCATGAGAAAACCAACATAGTGCGTTTGCGACCAGCATGGATCCAGATCAGCCTGCGCATCCGCGCAGTCTGGTCAGGATCCATGCTGCTCGCTTTCAAAGCCTATTGCAATTAGAGAAACCGTTAGCGAACAGCATGGATCCTGACCAGACTGCGCGGATGCGCAGGTTGGTATGGATCCATGCTGGTCGCAAACGCACTTTGTTGGTTTTCACATGGCGCGGCTCAAAATTTTGTAAGCATACAATGCAATCAAGTAAGCTAATAGCATACTTGGTTTATTAGACTAGTCTATTGGTTTATTTGAGTCTGTTCATTAGAGGTAATCGAAAGTACAATACCCCTCACGCCCTTAGAACCGGCTGTTACACATATATTGAATGGACTCCACGATCCAAGATTAAAAGAAGGTGTTACAACACTAAATCCATGTAGGGGGAGACTTTTTACGGCTGCCGCACGGTATTTAAAGATTGCCGCTGTGATAACTAATAAAATTTGTGAGAAGATTCTACAAAAGCATAGAACATAACCAAGCAAAATAATTGCAGACTCGGTTCGATCGAGTCTATTCATGAGAGGTAATGCAAAACACTACATCCTCTAGTACAAATGACAGTTGTTGTACTTGACACCCGAACTTCGATAAAGGTCTTATTTCAAAAGGTTTTGCTTCAAAAGCAATGTTTAAAATACATGATTTATAGATATAATAATTCAAATTCTAATATGACTAACAATGCATCGAGTGATAACGCTTTCAAGTTGATCAAATATTTTACTTAAACACGATTAAAACGAAATGTCACATAACATAACAGTCTTAATTGATTTACACACACACGGAGTTGGTTATTAGCTGTGAAGAATCATTCGCCATCATTTGCGTCCTAGTGGAACTATTCCGCAAGATGTATTACCATTTCCGGTCATGGCGTGTATAAGCAAAAGAGCCTGACGAACTATCATATGGAGCTATACATGCACCAGTAAACAATTCTATAATATTTCATCATAATTTTACAAAACAAAAGAAATATAAGAATCGAAATAATTTATAGCAAAACTGTGTTTGAACACTTTTTATACAGATGGATAGTATAGACGAATGAGATTTTCCATGCGCCTCATATTCGCTACATTATTTGCTAATTAAGAGTATAACACTGGTCTGTTGTATCATTTTTATTCTGAAACGTCTTTCTTTTATACAAAGTAGTAGATCAAATTTGGTAGCGCTCTTTCTCGGCGCCTTTTAGGCACCCTATGATACGTTGATTTGACGTCATATTTCTTTATTTTAATGGATTTTTCATATTAAAATTTGAAATTAAAATAGTTACAGTATTCATAACAAAGTGCGGTTTAAGTTATTCAGGATGCTTGATTATATTCCTTTGTATATGGAACCACGCCACGTTCCTCCACACATTTCAGTTGGGTCACCGGCACATGGTTTGTTGCATTCACTTTCGGCTTTCTCCGGGTAGTCTCGTAATACATTGCCACAAAAACAATGAGACCCGTACTATCGGCATAAATAAATTAAAAAGCATTAAAATAAAGTAAAATAAACTACACGATTATAACATTTTATTAATTTTTACAGCTTCTTTTTCAAATAAATCATTCAAATTTTTATATAGCTGATTCGATAAACAGCCGTTTGTAACTTTCCAAAAGAATTACAATATCTCCTATCTCTGGGTAAGAGCTATAGGCTGAACACCACTAAATCCAGCTGTTTTTTATTTCATATAAAATCCACTTACTTCATTACGGTTTTTCGACATTTTCTAGCATATCAGATTTTCAGAGACTTATATTCCCATAAAGAACTAGATCGCTACTTTAGAAAAACAAAAAGAAAAGGGGGTGCTAACTTTTATATAAGAAAACTACAGTTCGTTAAATACAACCCGCTGAATTTACTACATTTCGCTTCTTTCAATTTCTCTTTTCGTGACATTAAATTCTTACGCCGCCATTTTTATCTAGCATGCGATAGGAACATGCCGATTTCATTAGAATGCAAAGTGATACATACTGAAACGCGGTAGGGTAAAAGTAAGCACGTTGCTGCCGAGAAAATGCACTAGGAAAGGAAAAAAGATTAGTACTATTTATATTTGGACTACTTGTGACTAGACCTGCAGAGGCTTACATTCTATATGGTAGTGATGAGCCTATAGGCATACAGACACTAAACAGGAAAATGGCGCGAAAAAAACTGTAGTCGCATAATGGCGGATACAAATAGTCCTCAATTTGTTTTGCTCCGTAGAGTTATTTTCCTTTTTCTTTGCATTTTCTTTTTTGCTAAAATCACATGACAGATCTATTCTTGTAATGTAGGTAGTATTATTATAATGAGATAATTAGGTGACAGAATTTTTCGTGGAAGTTTAGATCATACACCACCACTAAAATTTGGGGTCTCATTTTTTAGCTTGTTTTGTAGTTTATGTGTTTAACTGAAAATATTTTTCTTGTATCACACATGACCCCCATTTTTGCTTTGATTTTTATTCAGCACTGACAATATTCTTCAAGAAAAAAAATAAGTTACAGACATTTAAAAGGGTTTTGGTGCGTGCTGCGGCCATTGGAAATATGTCAATTTTATATAGAATAAAGAAGAACAGCTATTTAGTGTGTTGTAACCAACTGATCAAGCCGGAAACCTGCTTAAATTCACATCTACGAAACTTTTATAAATGTTAAATCTTTAAAATGCTAATATCGTGGAATTCAGTTATATAAACAAATTTGATTACCGAAAATATTACAAACTTTTGTTTCTTGACATGAATTATATCAACCCGTAGTTTGTCTACTTAAAATCATCTCGTGTTAAATGGTGTATACTTGAGCCGCACCGTGAGAAAACCATCATAGTGGCTTTGCAACCAGCATGGATCCAGACCAGACTGCGCAGTCTGGTCAGGATCCAGATCCATGATGTTTGCTTTCAAAGCTTATTGCAGTTAGAGAAACCGTAAGCGATCAGCATGGATCCTGACCAGACTGCGCGGATACGCAGGCTGGTCTGGATCCATGCTTGTCGCAAACGCACTATGTTGGTTTTCTCATGGCGCGGCTCATATGTATTAGGAGCTCGTTCAGTGATCGTCTTGTGTTATATTACTCTATATCCTAGATATGTTTTAAGATACAAACTTTTATGCCCTTACTGCATATTTTTTAATTAATGCATAATTATTTTTTACTAAAGCATGGGTCATAACTCTGATTTAGAAGGATGATATCCAAAACTAAACTCAGGTGCACAAATTCACGTGCTGAAAGTCAAAAATTTTAATTTATACCTGCGTCGATGCAAATTTAAATCCCGACTCGAAGCAGAATGTAAGACAGGTCTCTGTTGTTAGCGAACTACTGTGCATACTTCGTCCGTACAGAATCCTGTCCGACCTGTCTTCATAACACCCCAGATACTTGAAGTCTGTAGCAAATGAATAAATGAACGAGATTGGGTTTTACGGCGATTAGACACAAAAAAAAAATTATATATCGCCGAGGAGAAGTTGAATTGAAAAATAATGGGCCTATGTGCAATCCCAATAACAAATATTAAAAAGGTTGCAATTAAAAAAATCGAACTCTTGACTGCTTGAAGCAAAATGCTTAATTACAAACTTATACACCTTATATGTTATGCTATTTTTTTTAAAAAAAAGAATAAAAATGAAATGTCAAATATGTCATGATATAGTTGCCAAATAATAATGAACAACAAAATTCTTATTGGCAAATGACTATGATCACATTCTTTAACTAATATACAAATGAGCCGCGCCATAAGAAAACCAACATTGTGCGTTTGCGACCAGCATGGATCAAAACCAGCCTGCGCATCCGCGCAGTCTGGTCAGGATCAATGCTGTTCGCTAACGGTTTCTCTAATCGCAATAGGCTTTGAAAGCGAACAGCATGGATCCTGACCAGACTGCGCGGATCACATTCTTTAACTAATATACAAATGAGCCGCGCCATGAGAAAACCAACATAGTGCGTTTGCGACCAGCATGGATCAAGACCAGCCTACGCATCCGCGCAGTCTGGTCAGGATCCATGCTGGTCGCAAACGCACTATGTTGGTTTTCTCATGGCGCGGCTTAAATGTATTGCATAAAGGATCTGGGACCTTGATAAAACTTCATAACTTATGTCGTAAGTTCAGACCATTCATCTTGACTTGAGACAAAATTTAGGAGTGTAATAATCTAGCCTCAAGATCATGACTTACATATATAAAATCAGCCTATAAAAATAACTAGAAGGGCCATGTACTTGAAATGATAGAGAACTAACTTTAAGAAAAATGAAATCAACCAAGTTTCTTAATTAACAGTCAACAGGAAATATCTTACTCCTTAAAGTCTGATAAAACTTCTTAGTATGGTAAATTTTTCTATTATCTATCAAAGTACAGTCCAATAACATGCATAGGGCAGTGTGCTAAGATTTTTTTCTTAAATATTATCAATGAGATATCCTTATCAAAACTAAACGTACGATATTATTTGGAATTATTTTGCTGGCAACCATACAATTAATAGAAACGTGGCTATTTCTATCAGCAAGCACAAAATTTGGACAAGTCGTACGTTTCCGCATACGGATTAATGATGCCCTGACATGCAAAATGTGAGACGTGCAGAACTACCTTAACTAAAACGGTAAAATGCCTATGAGTCTAGAAAGTTTCTATAGATAAAATTTAAAGATAAAGACAAAAAGATACATCTTTGATACATAAGTTGATAATTACTTATTGTGCATTTTGGATAGTGTGTCCATGACCTATTGACTTGACAAGTAGGATTCGTCTCTCCGACTGTTTCCGCAAAGTATGGATTGCACGAGTATTCTACACGTGAACCAACTGAATTCATGTTGCCGAGCAAAGTCCCATTCCCAAGCTTCAAAGGAGGACAAACTGAAATCAAATATGTTGCTAAATATTTACTAATCAGGGAGAGACTACAATAACATTTATATCCAGGTGGGTTTTAACTTCAGTTAAAGCAGTGGTCCCGTTATGAGAAAAGGCGTTTTTCACACAATGATATATACTCGTATGCTATTTCGGCGTCCTTGGCCTTAACAACTTTTTTTTTCAAAACAACCGGAGAATGCCAAAATCACATACGGAAAAAACGTAATCAGACGGAAAATTGCTAAAATCACATACGGAAAATACGTACCCTTACCAAAATATCAGGCTTCCGGCGAACGTTGCGGTAAATTTGCCGCAAACGTTTTGGGGAATTTGCCGCAAACTTTCTTTTGGCAAACTTTTACCATGCAAATTAGTTTGCGGCAAATTTGCCGCAAACAATTTATGCAAATGAATATGCAAATGAGGTTTGCAGCAAATTTGCGGGAAACCTAATTTGCATGGTAAAAGTTTGCCGCAAATTCGCCAAAACCTTTTTGGCGAACTTCTGGCAATGTTTTGGCGAGCTTTTGGCAAACTATTTATGCAAATTAGTTAGCGGCGACTTTGCAGCAAACAATTATGCAAATTTGTTTGCCGCAAATTTTCTGCAAACTTTTTGCGCTAAAGTAACAGACCTTTTGTTTTTGAAGAACAAAGGATATATTTTCAAGAAAAGTAAGAAAGGTCTATTAAATTAGCAAAATATCATCTGCTAATAATGATTTATCTTTTCTAAATAATTATAAAGAAAAAATACAAATGCACGAGATCATTATGATAAAGTATATCGTTATAGTAAATATATTTTATGCTTACATGGGTTTGAAACTAATTAAATATTTTAAAGGAACCGTTGTGAAAGCTGATAACTGATTTGCAAAAATTTCCTCTGTGTGCAAATGTCTTATAATAATAAATTTGCAGATTCACTAAATTATTTATTGCAATCTATTGTATCTAATGGTCTTTAGCTGGTGACATATGTCTGAAATAAACAAAGGCTAACCGTATAAAAATCATTCTGCTTTTGCATGCATAATAATGTGAAAACTAACCTTATATCGCAACATTTATCCTCGGAATTAAACACAGTATACTTCGGTGATTTATCCATCTTTTTGTGGAAGTTTTTGTTTAGTAAAGAAACATAAATAATTCAGTTTAATACATCGATGTTCAACTACTGTTTGGCAGTTTTGAAAATGGAGCCAAACTCTATGCAGCCAATAAAAACAAAGAAGAAGTCAGGTGATACTGTTCTGGCAATCCTCTGGCGAACTTTCACATCTGGTCAGATAATTAAAAGATCATATGGCGAATGTTTTGGAGAAAAAAATATAGATAAAAGATTCTGGTGACGTTTTGGTGAACAAAATCATGTGATAAAGTTTCTGGCGATGTTATGGCAAACTCTTAATTTAGTAAAGTCTGTGATGAGTTTGCAGCAAAGTCACCGAGACGTTTGCCGAAAGGTCGCCGCTACCGGCCAACTCCTGCAAACATTTATTACTCTGTTCTGGTGAACTAAACTGTTTGCGGCAAATTTATCGCAACTTTGCGGCAAATTTGCAGCAAACTTTTCATTTTGGTAAGGGTAATCAGACGGAGAATGCCGAAATCACATACGGAGAATGCCGAAATCACATACGGAAAATACGTAATCAGACGGAGAATGCCGAAATCACATACGGAGAATGCCGAAATCACATACGGAGAAAACGTAAACAGACGGAGAATGCCGAAATCACATACGGAGAATACGTAAACAGACGGAGAATGCCGAAATCACATACGGAGAAAACGTAACAGACGGAGAATGCCGAAATCACATACTGAGAATACGTAAACAGACGGAGAATGCCGAAATCACTTACGAAAAATACGTAAGCAGACGGAGAATGCCGAAATCACAAACGGAAAATACGTAATCAGACGGAGAATGCCGAAATCACATACGGAAAATACGTAATCAGACGGAGAATGCCGAAATCACATACGGAGAATACGTAATCAGACGGAAAATTACCGATTGTCATGATGGGTCCACTATTCTTAAACTCTTTGATGAAAACACATTAGCACATACTTGACTGTATAATGTCCCCATTCATAGTACACTATGACAGCTATGGAAATCTCAAAACAACTGCTGCACTTAGCTTAACACCTACCTAAGAACTAACCCATCTTACTTTATTTCCAAAAAGAATTTCTGCTGGCTGGGGTTTTCATCATAAATCAAAATGAATCCACCATGTCTGTGGGAAGCAATTATAGCACTTACAGCAGATAATTTTTTGCTTCGCAAAAAGGAGTATCATATAGTGACTTTTCAGCGCATCTTCTATCACGTATTTTATAGATAGGACAGGAAATTGTATTATCCCATATTTTATGTCAAAAAGACCGATCGTAGTATATGAAATTAATGTATGTTTAATAGAAATCAAGTTACATTAAATGAAATCAAACATGATCAAGGCTGAACACCACTAAATCCAGCTGTTCTTTATTTCATATAAAATCCATTCACTTCATAACGGTGTTTCGACATTTTCTAGCATATCAGATTTTCAGAGACTTATATTCCCATAAAGAACTAGATCGCTACTTTAGAAAAACAAAAAGAAAAGGGGCTGTTACATTTTATATAAGAAAACTACAGTTCGTTAAATACAACCTGCTGAATTTACTACTTTTCGCTTCTTTCAATTTCTCTTTTCGTGACATTAAATTCTTACGCCGCCATTTTTATCTAGCATGCGATAGGAACATGCCGATTTCATTAGAATGCAAAGTGATACATACTGAAACGCGGTAGGGTAAAAGTAAGCACGTTGCTGCCGAGAAAATGCACTAGGAAAGGAAAAAAGATTAGTACTATTTATATTTGGACTACTTGTGACTAGACCTGCGGAGGCTTACATTCTATTTGGTAGTGATCAGCCTATAAGAGAAAATTTTTGTCTTATTTTTCCATGAATTTGCATTCATTCTCAAGGTACACCTATTTCACAATGATTCTACTTTGTTTTGGTACAAAATATTGAGAAATGTAGAGAAATGACAATTCATTACAGGTCACCCCCATCCCAAAAATATGCAAAATTTAGCCCTGTGCAAGCAATATTTCAATTAATTTTACCTTATTCGTGGAATTTACATTTACCATCCATTTAATCGTTACGATGTTTGTCATTTTCATTCAGAAACATGCTAATTTCAATATTATTTAGACAACTGAAGTGCTAAAATGCGAGAAAAGGCATTTACTAGGTCCTAAAACGAACCAAAATAGTGCCACCTGGTCGAAAATTCGATCTAAATTCCAAAAACACAAGAAATTTAAGCGTTTTCAGCCATTTGTTACCGTTTTACATCATAAAGAATAGATTAATGGCATTTCCAATCATTTTCGAGGGCTTTCAGAAAATAACATGTATTGCCCCTTATAGGCTGAACACCACTAAATCCAGCTGTTCTTTATTTCATATAAAATCCATTCACTTCATAACGGTGTTTCGACATTTTCTAGCATATCAGATTTTCAGAGACATATATTCCCATAAAGAACTAGATCGCTACTTTAGAAAAACAAAAAGAAAAGGGGCTGTTAACTTTTATATAAGAAAACTACAGTTCGTTAAATACAACCTGCTGAATTTACTACTTTTCGCTTCTTTCAATTTCTCTTTTCGTGACATTAAATTCTTACGCCGCCATTTTTATCTAGCATGCGATAGGAACATGCCGATTTCATTAGAATGCAAAGTGATACATACTGAAACGCGGTAGGGTAAAAGTAAGCACGTTGCTGCCGAGAAAATGCACTAGGAAAGGAAAAAAGATTAGTACTATTTATATTTGGACTACTTGTGACTAGACCTGCGGAGGCTTACATTCTATTTGGTAGTGATCAGCCTCAACAATTAGGTAAAATATGCCGTCTTATCGGTAAAATTATCCCCCTTGAAATCACCTGGCTGTGCGATATCGATTTTTATCTGGTTGATATTTTCCAATAGAAACAAAGATAAAAAAAAAGTTTGAACAAGTATTGTTTTAATTTGAATGAAAACACAATATTTATTATCCTATTGAAGTGTTCGTCATTCTTTTCTTTTTACAAAGATATAAAAATTATTTATCTAAAATGAAGAATTAATGCTTCCCTTGGCGGTTAAAAAACACCACTATCAGTCTCTGTTTTCGGCATACAGTTACCGAATAAAATAAGCAAAAACCTGTGATGCGTATCTTATTCTTTCCTCTGTAGCCACTTTATTCATAATTTGAGAATATTTATTATCCTATTGAAGTATTCCACAGACAATAAATTTTTTAAATATGTTTTTATTTTGGAATTATTTTAATGCCTTCTTGCTTCCCTAAGCGTTTAAAAGTTGGTGATTTTCGTATTATTTCTTTATTTGCACGTGTCCGTGGTATTTCCGAACGCGTGCGGAAACGCACGAACTCGTCCGGAGATTAGCTGCCGATGATACAGAAACCTTATCGTTACAACAGAGTATTATTATTAATTAGTAATTCTTGCTGCATGCATCAATATAAAAGAAAAAAGAAAGAAAGGTGGATAGAGAGAAGAAAGAAAAATCATAACAATTTCATGAGGTAAATTTACACAATTAGAAAAGAAGCTAAGTATATAAATGGTCTATACTTTACTGTTTGCTATACACATTTAGAAAAGAAGCTTGAGTATGTAAATTATCTATAATTTCAAATTATTATTTTTTATTAATCTGGTTTAAAGACAACGATATTGTGCAAATGGAGAGGTATGTGATCAATAGGTGTGCAACTTAGAAAATACGTTTTATTATTGCAGATAATTATAGAAGTCATGATCACAATGCGGGAATAATTTCAGTTATATTAAGGCAAACCATAGATTTTGGGAATAACTAGCTTTCCGCAAATTAAAATTTTAATGTTACAGGAAAAGATGTTAATAAATAAAAAAGATCATAAGACATGATGCACGTTGCAACTATATATATTTCTTTCTCAAAAAGATATAGCCACTGTCTCGTATTTTAAAGATTCGTTCAATTATATTTATACCCCTTAGTTTAAGTTTTAGCCATATATATGTTATAAAGAATTTAGGTAATGCAACATTTTGAGTTAATTGTTTTCGGAGCCTCTGAAACAGCCATATTAAAGCATTTTCGATAGTTGTTTATTACCAATCAACAGCTTTTTGCAAGTTTATTGCTTATCAACACCTTTTTATCAGGGGACTAGAGACGATCAGGTCTTTTTATTAAACGGATTATAATCTTCTCGGGGATTGCGTAAGAGCATTTTGAAAATTGTAACATGTTTAATGAACGAGACTTAAATACACAATAAATATATATTTTTTTCATTTTCAAGTACAAATGTTGTTACATACATAGGATAGTGTGACAGTGATTTACTTGTATTTGATTAACGGTATTTTTATACAGGTTAATTGTTCGATATTAAAGTATAGATACATAGAACACGTATTAATTGTTCGCCTAGAGTGAAAATATATTATAGAAGTTTTGTGACTACGTTCTGAAAAATTGTCGTTTATTGATTTATTGTCTCGTCAGAAACTTATTATATACCCTCTCTGCTCCATTTTATATAATGCTTTCACTTGCTGTAGGCGTTGTATTTATGCAATAAATCGAAACTGAATTGAACTGAATGTACGCACAGCTAATCTTGAGCAGGCATACCATGCGCTAAAAGATATGAAAAATCTGTAATCCCTTGTTCATATAGTAAAAATATTCGTGATAATTCTTATGAATAACCTTGCCACTACATTATTGTCACATTATCCTAAATCTTTCCTTTTTCTATGATGAGCTTGTTTTGTTCTTAGGTTTTCCACTTTTTATTTTAAAAATCTGACATTTATTAAACCAGTCAGTTAGTCCCTTTGAGAAACCTTGAGAAGTCATAATTCGCACATACTTTACTACAAAATGACTGGCTCGGGGGCAAATAGGTCACACTTCCAATTAAACAGGATCTAGTGTCATAAAAAGATACCTTTTGCATTGTCAAGTATGCTTGTTAGTTTGTTTCTCTGTTCATTTTTCTTTAGTGTGTGACAATATGTTTTTCAAGTGTTCATTTCGTAGCAATTTTTTTTGACGAGTTAAATACAATTAATTGATTAATTACTTAAATTTTCATTTCCAGTGAATGTAATAAAAAACGTATTTCACATCTATTAATAATAACTGAAAATGAAACTGTCAAGTTTGAAATCACTTTTAAAAAATTTTTTTTTTCCTGCTTTCTACTTTTTAAGAGAATAGTAGTTTCATGTACATGTATGTTATGCTCACCTAACATACATGATTTTGTGTATTTATATTTGTTTTATGTCTCAGTTTCATAAAGTGTCTTCTTTTTTCCGTTCTGTATTTTATATTATTGAAAAACAAATTACACCAAGTTGTTACTCTGTATGTAACCTGATAAATATAAAGATGACTATATTTGTCGTTGTTGTTTTACCGGTCCTTAAAATTGGTGTAAAATAAATCACCCTTCCCACTACGTTTTTACAGTAGATCTCTAATCTATAATCCTTGTTTTTTATGATCGGCACCTCCCGTGATACGATAAGCGGAGATAGCCGAACCATAACGATTTGCAACACTCGCTAAAAAATATCCGATAGTGATCGATATTTAGCTAGACAGTCTAAGGGAGACAACAAGGTATAGCGTTGATCTCGATAAACAAGGAAAGATAATAGAATCGATTTTTGCCCAATTCTTCAGTATGGAATCTAAATTAGTAGGGCAACTTCCGACACGATTAATATATTTTAAAATTTACACAATGTGCTTAATGAATTAGACCCCCTCTTGGCCAGTTCCGTTTGTTCAGTATATGCACGCTCTTCGTAGGTAGCATATAGGCCTATGTTCATTGCTGACCTACTATATTCATAATCTAATTTGAGCCGCGCCATGAGAAAACCAACATAGTGCGTTTGCGAGCAGCATGGATCCAGACCAGCCTGCGCATCCGCGCAGTCTGGTCAGGATCCATGCTGTTCGCTTTCAAAGCCTATTGCAATTAGAGAAACCGTTAGCGAACAGCATGGATCTTGACCACACTGCGCGGATACGCAGGCTGGTCTAGTTCCATGCTGCTCGCAAACGCACTATGTTGGTTTTCTCATGGCGCGGCTCATTTATGTACAATCAGTTCTTTGTACAGTGTTATTTTTCTTGCGTGTCGTTTCTTTTAAAAGTTCTTCATGATGATACTTTCAATATTAATTCGGCTAAAGAACAAATTTGTAAAAGAAGATGCGTGTTATGAATAACTTTCGTATTGAGAAATATGCACTACTTCTTTCGCGGAATAATATTGCGATCCTAAAGTCGCACAATGTTTTCGCTACAGAACTCATGCATATTTCATTATGCCAGTCAAATAATCTATAGATACAAGAAACGCGGCAATGCCACGAAACCAGGTTTTCAACACTTTTCATAAGAATAAACAAGAGTGCCAGAATGTCACAATATACGCCCGTCACAGCAAATTTCTTTACTCTAGCACCTGTATTTGCAGATGTAATTTTAATTTTGTGGTTGTTTAGTAATCATTGTAATTCTTTTGTTTTTCTAAGTCCACAAAAAAACTCCTTACCAGGTAGGGATACCTTAAAATACACCTAAAATTAGAAAGTAACAAATATGTTGTACCACAGAAAAGTGGTCTTGGTTTTTCCCTACGGTCAATTATAAAAAAAGTTACAATATAAGTTATTTATAGTAACAACTAAGGGAAGTTAATCTAAAAAAAAAAAAAAAAAAAAAAAAAAAATACAATTTTTTTTTTAAGTCCACACAGAAATCCTTCCCAGGTAGAGATTGGTCAAAATACACCTAAAAATTGGATGTAACATGCATGTTGTACTACAGAAAAGTGGTCTCGATTTTTCCCTACGTCTAGTAATGAAAAAGTTACAATATAAGCTATTTATAGTAACAACAAAGGGAAGTAATTCTAAAGAAGGGAACTGCGCAAGACACTTCGTCTCATGATGGTGTATAATTGTGCCAAGTTACATCAAAATCCCTCTATGCATGAAGAAGATGCTCCGGACAAAGTTTTCATTCTTGTATCCTTTGACCTCTAAGTGTGACCTTGACCTTAGACCTAGGGACCTGGTTCTTGCGCATGACACTCCGTCTCATGATGGTGAACAATTGTGCCAACTTTCATCAAAATCCCTCCATGCATGTAGAAGATATGCTAACCCTAACCTAACCCTAACCCTATTTTTAGTAACAATGACCTTGATCTTGATCCCAGAAACCCCAAAATCAATCCCAAGCTACAACTTTATATAAATTTTCTATACACCAAGTTTCATCATGATAGCTCATTCCTTAGTTAAGTTATTTACCAGAAACCCTTTTTCTATTTTAAGTAACAGTGACCTTGACCTTGACCCCCGAAATCCCAAAATCAATCCCAGCCTTTGTCTTGATATAAGCTACATACATACCAAGTTTTATTCAAATATCTTTACCGAAACAAAAGTTATTGACCTGAAACCCTTTTTCTATTTTAAGTAACAGTGACCTTGATCTTGACCCCAGAAACCCCAAAATCAATCCCAGCCTTTGTCTTGATATAAGCTACATACATACCAAGTTTTATTTAAATATCTTTACCGAAACAAAAGTTATTGACCGGAAACTCCAGTTTGACGCCGCCGCCGCCGCCGCCGCCCGCCCGTCCGACCGACATCTACCCCAATCTAATAACGCAGGTTTTCGTTGAAAACCTGGTTAATAAACTGAGCTCTGGCTTCTGATTCATAACTTTTGCTATGAAAGCTTCAAACATAAAAGGTAGAAGCCGACAGTACTTACATTTGCTGGGACAATACTTCATATTGCAATTTTCTTCAGTGTCGCAATTGTCACAGTCGCCCTCGGGCTGAAAAGATGTGAAAGAAAAGGGTAAGTTAAACAGAGTCCTATTAAGAAAGAAAAGTTCACTTCAGCCTTTCATAGACTAGCCTACTCAATTTACATTTTTGTTTTCAAAGTGGTGATAACTGAATAAGATATACATTGGTTTATACCAGAATAGCTATCTTCTATACAGAATTTGCTTTTTTTTTTTACTTTTCATGGAAAGCGAAACAGAATTATTACTTTGTTTAAATCATGTCCCTAATCACAGATTTTTGAGAAAATATGCATTTTTTGCTATATTTAGAACATTAGATTTAATGATTTAATACTAAACACAGTCAAGGACCATGGAAGTATGTAATCTATATCTGCTAGGTCCAGCTTCTATGGTCATTTTTGGTTGTGGTCGATAGCTGTGTTTACATTGAAAAGCTTCATAATCGTTTAACAGATCAGTAAAAATCTGAAGGTTTCTCATTCTCGTCAGATATTTTCTTCAGTATTAAAGTATTAAATTTCAAATTATGGCATACAGTTTGATAAAACAATGTAACCTCTAGAAGAAAGGATATTCTAAATTTTCTCCATTAGGGACTTTTAGCTTTTTTATGCCATTTCTTGGCAGAACATTATGTTTTCGGTGTCCAAGGAAATGAAGGACTGAATGAGATCGGCAAATCAATGAATTGCGCTAGCGATGCTGATCAATTGCGTTATGATCGGCGAATCAATGATTTGCGCTAGCGATGCGGATCATTTGTGTCATAATCGGCGAATCAATGATTTGCGCTAGCGATGCTGATCAATTGTGTCATAATCGGCGAATCAAGGCTTTGCGCTAGCGATACTTAACAACTGTGTTACGATCGGCGAATCAATGATTGCGCTAGCGGTGCTGATCAATTTCGTCATGATCGGCAAATTAATGAATGCGCTACATTGCTTATCAATTGCGTCATGATCGGCGAATCAGTGAAATGCGCTAGCGATGCTGATCAATTGCGCATGATTGGCGAATCAATAAATTGCGCTAGCGATGTTGATCAATTGTGTCATGATAGGCGAATCAATGAATTGCGCTAGCGATGCGGATCAATTGTGTCAAGATCGGCGAATTAATGATTTGCGCTAGCAATGCTGATCAATCGTGTCATGATCTGCGAATCCATGCTTGCGCTAGCGGGGCTGATCAATTTCGTCATGATCGGCAAATCAATGAATTGCGCTGCATTGCTGATCAATTGCGTCATGACCGGCGAATCAGTGAAATGAGCTAGTGATGCTGATCAATTGCGTTATGCTTGGCGAATCAATGAATTGCGCTAGCGATGCTGAACAATTGTGTCATGATCGGCGAATCAATGAATTGCGCTAGCGATGCGGATCAATTGTGTCATATTCGGTAAATCAAAGAATTGCGCTGGCGATGCTGATCAATTGCGTCATGGTTGGCAAATCAATGAATTGCGCTAGCGATGCTGATCAATTACGTCATGATCGGCAAATCAATGAATTGCGCTACATTGCTGATCAATTGCGTCACGATCGGCGAAATAAATTGCGCTAGCGATGCAGATCAACTGTGTCATGATCGGCGAATCAATAATTTGCTGGATTAGGTTTAATATATAGTGTTTTTTGTTACAACAACAGTGATCAGATTACCGACATCTGTTGTAAAAGTTTCATCTTTTTTCAAAACTGTAACAGCAAATGGCAGTCTTACCAGAATGCTCTGTCAAGCTTCAGGTTAGAGCTAAATAATAAATGACATTAGAGAAACTACCTGTTTTACTTGTTACTGAATCGAGTAAAATAAGTTATTTTTTGGAAAGAAACTTAGATTGTAAAATTTATGTCAAAAGTGTAACGAAAACTAAATGTTACCGACTGTCGATCAAGTCAGCGTCAGCTAAACGTGTGGCTTTGCCAGGAAAACTAATGAAATTATAATGCCAACAATAATTCTGACGGCCTGGAACCTGTAAAAAATTTAAACCTAGTGAGTGTTTCAAATGATATTTTGTGAAACATCCTTGATATTTTCTGGTCCTTTGGGATCACGGAGTCCATTCAACATATGTGTAATAGAGTTCCGATTAAACCGGTGCTAGGGGGTGTAAGAGGTGTTGCACATTTCATTACCTCTCATGAACAGACTCAATCAAACCGAGTCTGCTATATATTTTTCTTGGTTGCATTCTATGCTTTCAAGGGATCTTTTTACAGACTTTATTGATATATCCATTAACAACACACTTGTTCGGAAGGGTTTTACAACACAATTGCGAAGAGCATTACATACTATTGAAATTCAGTCGTGATTAGATTCCAGCAATCTAGATTCTAGGAATAGTTACTGACCCACCCAGTATCAGGAGGAGTTACCCTCTTCCGTATGTAACACCACTCGGCTCGCCGATGCCGCCTTCATTCTTAACTGGTGCCGCTTCCCCCACCCAAATAAAATATTTCTGGAATCGAATCTATTATACATACTCTTCATATTCTTAAAATGATAACTGACATCTGACATATTATTGTACTGTTTTATAGGCATAGGAAATAGAGATCAATATAATTGCACCTTTACTAATCCTACCAGGTGTTCTGTATTACAAAAGTGGATCTATTGTGACATTTTGATACAAGCAAAACAGTATTATCTGCACTATTATTTACCTACTGGTACTTCGTTTTATTATTGGCTTGTTAAAAGTTAATTTTTTACCATATGTAAGTTGACAGAATCATTGGAACCATGTCTTGAGGGGTAAATCAAACACAAATGAATAAATCCTTAATGATTTTGTTGTGCAAAAAAGTATGATATTGTGTCTTAAACAGTTTTCATTTTCCACTCAATTGTGTAATTGCAAGGGAAGTAAACTAATAGATCTCTACTTATAAGTACTAGCCCAAGGCAAGAGTTGTCATTCTTTGTGGATCACAACTTTAAATTAAAAATTAAAACTTCTGTTATTGATATTAACAAAAGTATCATAAACTTCACATTTGTGAAATCATTTTTGGTTATTTCAAGGACTTGGAAATTAATTTCTAGACTTCATTTAATGTAATTCTATCATTGAAAATTTTAGGGCCTATCTCTATGTTTTATAATATCAAATCTCCTAATGCAGCTTTAGTGAATATAAATAAATTCTGAATTGACGGTTTGTTTTCGAATAGAAAGAAAACTGCTTCTAAAACTCTTTTCCACTGGCTTAAAATAACTCTACGTTTTATATGTCTGAAAAATATTTGTTTTGTTTTCGTGTTTTCGTGTCGGCGGGGTGAAAACTCGAAAACACGAAAACACGATAAATAAGATTTTTCGTGTTGGCTGGGCGAAAACACGAAAACTCGACAAATCAAGGGCGCCAGCACGACATATTTAATTTCCCCATTTTATAGTTTCTTATCATTGAAAAATATATTTGAGCCGTGCCATGAGAAAACCAACATAGTGGGTATGCGACCAGCATGGATCCAGACCAGACTGCGCGGATGCGCAGTCTGGTCAGGCTCCATGCTGTTCGCTTTTAAAGCCTATTGGAATTGGAGAAACTATTAGCGAACAGCATGGATCCTGACCAGACTGCGCGGATGCGCAGGCTGGTCTGGATCCATGCTGGTCGCATACCCACTATGTTGGTTTTCTCATGGCACGGCTCATTTGATATTTTTCACTGTGAAAATACCAGATATATTTCACTCTTATTAGTATTTTGACGATTCATTGTAAAACATCTAATGAATTATGCATAGTCTCTTGACGATGTTTGCAATACAGACAAAACAGCATTTTCATCGCTAAATATACATTAGAATAGGTCTAATTAATAACGTCAGGGATTCCTATAAATATTGAATACCTTGTTCTGTTATATGAGCTACCTCAAGAAAAAAAGAACGCAACAATTATTTCCTGTGATACTCGATGAACGGCCTTTGTCACATGTGCACTGCCGTGAAATTCGTTTTCGGATGAATTTTATTCAAATATACAGAAATTCAATCGTCGGTAAAGAAAACCGAATATCCGTAAAGTCGTTGAATTTACCAAGAGGTTCAGTTATGAAAACGTTTGATTGATTTTTATGTTGCAAAATGCATTTATATGACTGCAATGTTGACGTTATTGTTAATTTCACATTAGGTCAGCGACCACCAATTAAAAAAAGTACAGGGAAGTTACTGGGAATGAGGTAATTGTATACCTGAGGATAAGGTAGTGTTTGTCCGTTGTGAATGGCCAGTCATGTAAACAAACCAAGAAGTGACTTTTTTTCAAACTTGGAGTTTTCCTGCATTTACAGTATTTCATTATATAAAATTTGCTGCATTTTATCAGGAAGTTCTAATACGTATCAATTGTTCCAGATTTTATGTTTATAGAAAAAAGTTTTATCAAACGAATTTCTCCCGCCATGCCAACGATGTAAACAGGGGGTATTCTCATTCACACGAAAATGACTTGAATAAAGTATCTAATTCACTATTAGTATGTTTTTCCGTCCTATGTTGGTAGAACTAGGAAAGTTATTGAAAAAACATGTGTTTCGATTTATGGAAGGCCGTACACGTCATAAGATTATAATTGAAGTTTATGGGAAAACAATTGGTGTCTCTTACCTATATTGGAGCTAAAACATGATTTTTCTCGGAAGCCATCGCAGGTAATGTAAATGGTCAGTGTATCAAATGATGCAATAAGACGTTGCCATGTAAAAATAAGCGTAGAATTTGAATATTTGCTTTAATTTTAGCCTCTTTTATGGCAGGTGTGCCCATTTTTATCCGAGGTTTTGGACCGAAAAGGCTTATTTTTATCTCTGTAATGTCAGAGAGTGATCAAAATTAGTAGACTTTATTTTTATTTCTTACGGACTGAATCATATTGTAGCATCCATAGAAAACTTACACTTTCGTGAAGAATTGCAATAAAATGACGACAGGGTCTGAATATGGGCATTTAAATCGACAGGGGGTGACCTTAATATACTGTCCGTATCTTTCTAAAAACTTAACGTCTCTCGATAACATTTTGTAAAACATTTGGTATTAGATGTGTTTGAAATGGGAAAATATACAAAATATTCATCTATAGGTCAGAGACCACCAACTAAAAAAAGTATAGGGAACTTACAGGAATAAGGTAAGTGTATGCCTAGGAATAAGGTAATGTTTGTCCGTTCTGATTGGACAGTCTTGTAAACAAAACCAAGCAGTGTTTTTTTTTCAAAATTGGAGTTTTGTACTGCATTAACAGTATTTAATTATATTGACCAAATTTGCTACAATTTATGCGTATTGAAAAACGGTTTTATCAAAGGAATTTCTCCCGCCAAGCCAATGAGGTAAACAGGGGGTGATCTCATTCACACGAAAATTACTTAAACAAAGTATCATTATCCATGCGTTTTTCGTCCTATCTTTTGGTGCAACTAAGAAAGTTCTTGAAAAGCATGTGAATACATAATATACATGTTTCGATTTTTGGAAGGCGGCACACGCCATGATGTTATAATGGAAGTCTCTGGGAAAACAATTGGTATTTTCTAACCCACAGACTGTCCGGTTCAGTCATTCCAAAATAATTAAATGTAAATTGTTCTTATGGCTTAACAATGCTTAAACAGTGGCCTTTCTGGACACGAATGAGACAGGAAAATGCGCTATATCTGACAGCTTTGAAGACACGAGGTTTGAAATTCATAAACCAGTATTTATTATACATGCACATGAATTAAAAACGAGTTCTATGTGCACACGTGACAAATGTCATATAAGGATAATCACTGAAGAAACTATTATGTTCAATATGATTGAATGAATGTTGATGTATGTATTATCGAAATGCTAAGAATGAAATATTTGTATAAATGGATATTGCGTTTTAACAGTCTGAGTGTACAATTCAAATACATGAAATCATAAACTAATCAAATACAAAGTCACGACTCATAGTTTCTTAGACAATATGCTCAAACCTGTATTTTGAAAAATTACAAAGTTTATAAAATACGCTTTTCTGTACTAACCTTTCCGACAAAAATGTCAGCTTTATTGACAAATACACATTGTCCTTCGAAGAAAGCATTGCCCACAATATTTTCGGAAAAAATTGAATGTAACTGACACAGGTTATGCCGTTTGTAAGTGACCCCTGAGCAGTCAGACAATGCTGCACATTTTTCTACACACGTCTTGATAGAAATCTGAATGAAAGTATATAAGATAGTATCCGATGATACGCACATATGATAGTTTGTTATTCGGAAATTAACAGCATTTGCTCCGCAAAATTTGGCAAAAAGAACTAGCGTATAGAAAACAAAATCCACTGTTATAAAACTTGTTTCTTTTGCCGACATGTCTACGTCAAAAACAGTAATCAAGTTTTCAAATTCTATTTGACTGCCGTGTTACGTAATCCCATGCCTGAGCATTCTCATATATTCCTTATATAGATTGGTCTGTTCTGATAAACCTGTTGCAATTAGGTATGCCTTTTTGTAAAACTTGTAAGCATAGATGTAAAGATTTAAGGATTCTGATATTGATGATATAACCAAACCATTTTATGCCCTGACTGTTCATATTAGTTCAACGTTTATAATTAATAATTAAGCTAAAGAGAACAAGTTTTAAGTGCTTTTCTAAACAGACATACTTTCAGGTTATTCTCAAGAGAGAAATTAAGTTTAAACATGTAAGACATTGTTGGTTGCAATCAGTGGGCTCAGAAAAACTACTGATTTTGTATACATTTGTAAAAGCATGTAATAGCCATGTTCAAAGAATAGTTAATAGGCGGTAAGCCCGAGTGGAACCGAAAGACCCTAGAGGGCTTGTGGTGCATTTAGATAACGTATTGTGAAATAAGTTTAAAGAAATATTTAAACTAAAATGATTTAAAATCCACGCAAAGTAATTTTCGTTTCAAGTTATTATCGGTCGCCATTAATGGTCTTAATTATTAAGGCGCTTATTCACATAGACGAGATCGTACAACACTCCTTGAATTAGACAGACGTTGAAAACATTGAATATAGAATTTCTCAAAAGACGGTGTTAAAGGACATTTCAGTCTTTAAAATGAAACACTTCAGTTGCTTTAAGCAATCCATGAGCATTCAGACAATGCTGCAACTTTTCCTACACACACCTTGGTAAAACTTTTTACTGACATTTACATGGTAACCTAAATAAATACTGAAATGTCAGCCTTATTTAAATTTGTAAGCATGTAATAAACAGAAAATTCGCTGATCTATACCATTTAAAATTGAATAAAAATATTTTTTTCTCAGATATCGAAATATATCGTCACCGATAAGGGGCATAATTCACAACATAGAAATGGTCGTGAAATGTTAATAATACCCCGAGTTTGTACCACTGAACAGAATCCATTGAATATCCTCGGAAGAAAATAACGTCACCTTGAAACAATAAAGAAATACTCATGCAACATAATCCATGTATCATTAACATAAACCTGAGATAAGATCTTTTAGAAGCTTAGAATTCAACCAAACAAAACAATAGCAGACATTATAAAATCAAGGGAGGTAATGAAATGTGCAACACCCTCGTGCCCCTAGCACCAACTTAAGCAGAATCCTATTACTTTTCGGAACTACTGACTAGACACAGTTATCCGAAAGGATCAGACAAAAAATTCTACAACCTGAGCAAGGTTTCGAACCCACAGCGGTTAGGGGAGGTGATTCGAAGTCAGCAGTCTTAACAATTCGGTCGAGGAAGTCCCATTATGTTAAGTTAAAAGTTTGAGAGTCTTCTTTTAGTATCTGCTGATTTCGGAATAATTATCCTGAAATGTTGCTTATTTGGACCTTCCTCCATGAATGTTAAAATTATGTTGATTTGTCAATAAGCATAGCCTCTAGAGCTTAAAATAGAAACGCTTTATCCGGACCTCAATATCTCTTACGAGTGGCGCGATTTTTGAATAATTTCACAGAAATGTTCATTTAGAGATCATATTTATTCAAATTGTTCCTGTATGGTCAAAACTTGACCACCAGAGGGCGTAGTCACTTTTCCTGTATGCATATAGTGGTTCCGGTATGCATAAATTTGAAACTTAAAAAAACCTTCTTGTCATAGGCCATTGGCCCAATGTCAAATTTATTTCCTAGATATTTTCTTTGCGTGGACCTCAGCCAAAAGTTCAAACTATTTGTAAGAGATATAGAGCCAGACTTTCTGCAAGCCGACTGGATGACAACCAGAGCAAGGATGAGATGCAAGTGATTTGATGTCAGCGATCTCAGTTAACAGGCCACGGATGTCCTTGCATAAACCAGAAGGAGTGCAAAAATAGTTAAATTCTTAAAATGTAACCAAGCAATTAGCAAACAGTTCTCCGTAATTCGGTTAATAATATGCAGAACAATTGCTTGGTTGTGTCTGTGATATTCTTTTTCAATATCAGATAGGTTTGATAAACAGCACACGCACTGGCAGCATCTGTTTGAAACATTTGAAACAATTACAGTTATACTGCGCAATAGTGCCAATATTCATGCTTGAAATTGTTAGTCTAGACATTAAAATACAAGAATTCTTTCTACGTTTAATACAGGGGATTTGAAAATTTGACGGGTGCGTAATTACTTCAGTCGTAACAAAATCATTTGTGTATGTTTATAAATAACATTTTAAATGCGTGTCAGTGTCATTCATGTTCTAACAGGGTTGTTACGTCCATTAAGTTTGCAAACATTTAATAGGAAATGGCATGGAAGAAATGGCAGTAGCACATAGGCGGGTTTTAATAGCTCATAGGCGTTGTTTGGTTTTGCTCTGTAAATCATTTTCCATATTTTGAAATTGCAATATTTTGTTACAATCAAATGGCAAGTCTTTGACTGATATATAGGTAACTTTCTCATCATGAAATAGTTGCATTACAGAATTTGTCATTTAAACGCAAGTTAATACACTACCACTACAGTTTGGGTTCTCATTTTGGATCTGACTTTACAAAGCGTTTTAACTGATAATGATCCCACGTTTCTCCTAATATTCATTCAGCTCTGACAATATTCTTCAAGATAATATAAATTTTAAATATTTTTGACGGCCCATGTGTGCGCTACAGCCATTAGAAGCTTCTCAGTGTTAGGAAGAATTCAGAATAAAATATGAAAAAAGGTCCTTTGGAAGCATATAATGCAACAAAGAATAATAAAAGTAGACTAAGACAAGTTATTTAGTGTGGCATGCACCTAGAGTCACAGGTCACAGAACAAGGTATCTAACAACAATATTACAGGTTAACATGATAATCGCTTCTTTCACTTTATACATTCATTGTTTACAGAAATAACTATCTTTCTATTACAAAAAATGTACTGTCTAAATCAGTGTGTCATTTCCATCCGCGAAAGATATTTTAGGAAATAATGTTAACCTTAGCAAGTCAAATAATTAATACCTATTGTTTACTTTCTACTGACTAAATCTTTGCCTTCACCATTCCAGACATAAGAAAATATAATATAATGAATATAAGGCAAGAAATAAGTATTGGTGTTAAAACAGAGGAAGGGCTATTGCTATGGGCATGAGGGCGTTGCATATTTTATTAGTTCTCGTGATCAGGCTCAGTCAGATCGAGCCTGCTGTTATTGTTGATCTTTGTTGCGTTGTAAAAGGATCTTCTTATAGATTGTATTAGACTTCAGTAACAATGTTTTAATATCATTTACATCATATAATCAACCACCTCGGTAGCCTAGTGGTAGAGCGTCCGCTTCGAGTGCAGGAGGTCGTGGATTCGATCCCCGGTCGCGTCATACCAAAGACGTAAAAAATGGTACTAGTAGCTTCCTCGCTTGGCGCTCAGCATTAAGAGGGTAGTGCTAGGACTCGTCAGCCCGGTGTCAGTATAATGTGACTGGGTGGGATATCATGTCACGTGTCTACGGCGTGATATTCCAGTAAGGCAGCACTATAAAGTTGGGCATTGTGCTCACTGCTACAAGTAGACACCGTCGTTTATACGACTGAAAAAATGTTTGAAAAGACGTTGACCCCGAACACACACACACATTAAATAATCAATGATTTCATTTGTGCTTTATAAATGAACAAATACAAATACAAATCTTTATTGTGATTATTTGTGAACATCATTACCAAGCTAGGTCGATTGTAAAGCAAGTTCTACAACTTATAATAATCACTCTCGACACCTCATTCCTGATGGAATCCATCGCCACTAGGGTATGAGAGAAGAGAACAGTTTCCACTTTTATGCTGAGCGCCAAGCATGACACGGCCGTAGATCGAACCCACACACACCGCACCCGAAGCGGACGCTCTACCACTAGGCTATCGAGGCTCACTTAATAAGGCTGAATGTGTTTTGACTGCATGCCACCATCAACAACATTATTAATGTACTGCACTCTAATCAAACGCAATAAAATTCATAAATACCATTTTATTTTTATACGACACAGTTCGTAAAACTAAAGTAGAAAAGATTATTTTTTTAGATTCTGTAACCCATCTCAAGTCCTTTTGTATTCGAGTAACGTATTTTAAGATTTCCAGGCAGTTGCCGTAAAAAGGACTTGTAATGCATTAGATTATTTTTATAGAAAAACTGGACTATTAAACTTTCATGGACATGGTCTTATAAACAAATGCAATCAAACAAATGTGATATATTGTGTGACTTGTTTGCTTTACATGTGTCCAAAGGATCACTTTATTTGTCTGATTAACTTAATGATTTCTACATTATTAATGGTATGTTTATTAAGGCGGAAAAAATGGACAAAATGTTCACACTTCACTCTGATTAATCAGTGATTTAGAGTGTCCTCGGCATTGTTCATTGGTCTGTTAATCAGTATAAATGAGGTGAAAGTGAAATAGTTGCATGACGCTTGTGTGCTGTTGTTGTTTTCTAAGTAAAAAAAGCATCATGATTATGAAATATTGTATATTTCCTTCAGCAGTTAATATTTCCAAATCTACACAAAGGAATTTGATTAAACTTGCAAGAATAGCAGAATATAGTGTTTACTTTTAAAATATAAAAAGAAAATGGGTGGTCACTGAATTAGATTTTTCATAATTTCATTTTGAAATATTGCCCCTTTATGATACTGATTTGTGATCTTAATGCCGAGAAATAAAAACCGTTAAAATCCAAAATAGTCATAAAACACTAATAAATATTAATAAAGAAACGTCAAATGGGTTAAATGTATCTAATAATTTTAAAGAAAAGACTAAAATCTTTGGAAATATGATGTGAAAAAGTCCGAGGAGATATCTAGCTCGACACCGGTTTCAGCCGATGACACTAAAATGACAGAAACAAAACACAAAACATATGTTCAAAATTATCAGCGAGACAATTTTCTGCTTTAATATCAACATTAATTCATTATCAGACAGCGTTATTTTACAAATACATTCATATGTACATGTACCAGAAAACGTTCCCAACAAACTTCATTGGGGGTTTCGTTACATAAATAAACAGAATAAGCTTGGACGTGACGGGACAGTGACAGTCAAAAATTTTCACGCTGTCCTGAAACTTACATCCAATTATCTGGACTCGTTTTGATCAAGCATTAAAGATAAACGCAGAGATTGTCCGAATACCCAAAACCATGCAACTTTACCGGAAACGGTGAGCCGTGCGATTTCTGCCTCGTGAAAATTTTATCTTGCGTACGTTTTCATTTTGGATTTCCTTACAGAAATACTCAGAATAAGCTTGGATGTAACGGGGCAGTGATAGTCAAAAGTTATCACGCCGTCCCGAAACGTACATCCTATCATTCATAACTTTATCACGAACATCACAGAATATTAGGGGTTCTAATTGACCAATCAGAGAGCTGCATTTTAGAGTACCTGCAAGTTTCCACTTGGGTATAACGAAGTATATTTACAATGAACATATAGTGACTTTAGAAATAAATATCACACTATTTTAGAAATCAAATCAAGATTTTTCACTGCACATGACCCAGATGATGCTACAAACAACAACACTTTGAAGTTTCATTGAAATATTATATCGATTTAATACCTTTATTTTAGTTGAAAGTTTGAGATTTTACACAAACAGGGAGTCTATGATAAAGTCCGAGTAAAATGTAATCAATATCCAAGTGAAATAAGTATCATTCCACAATGTTTTGGTCATGTTAAAAATATGAATTTCGACTTCTGATCAAGCGTTAAAAATAAACGCGCCGATTGTCCGTCCGATTATCCGAAACCGTGCAACTTCACCGGAAACGGTGTCGTAATCGGTGCGTCGTCATTTTTGTTTTGTTGGACTGTTTCAGTTGGACTGAAATTAATTTTCTTGCAACAAATATGACCCCCACTTTTCTTTTGATTTTTAGTTAGCACTGACAATATTCTTCAAGAAAATGTAAGTTACAGACATTTAAAATGGGTCCTGATGTATACTGCGGTCATTGGAAATAGGTCAATTTTATATAGAATAAAGAACAAGAACTATTTAGTGTGTTATAACCTATAAGACGACATTGGTAAAAATGAAATCTGGCCAGATGATGGTGGAAATGGGCTACAATGATTAGAATTTGATAGAAAATGTCAGAATAATTGCAATTTTGTTGAAAATGAGGATAAAACCCAAAAAAAATCACATTTTTACTGTTTCCAGTGTATTTTTTTTCAAAAACTGCATATTAATAGGCTACTGATTGCTATTTTCTGGCCATCAGAGGTAAAAGTGAACATATTTAACAGTTTAAATGTGTAATTTGCATGCAGATCAGAGTAGAAAATGTCAAAACAGGGCAAACAAGGCTGTATTTAGGGTAACTGCTTCAAAATTATGTCGCGACAGCTATTTTTGACAAAATCTGACGCTTTGTCTTATGGTACTGAAAATGCCGTAAAAACTTGGCACCTGTTGATATCAAGCTAAAACCTTGTAATTTTTTATGCATTTGGGTTTCTTGCACATTTCAAATGAAACTGGCACAGTGTCAGAGAAAAAAGTTTTTCTTATAGGCATACAGACACTAAATAGATAAAATAGAATAAAGAACAAGAACTATTTAGTGTGTTATAACCTTTAAATTAACCAATATGCAAGCTAAATAGTAGGGCCTTGCCTGACTGGTTTTATAAGTAGTCCAAACTTAAAATTAACATTTTTTAAAGTTCGCTTAATGATACAACTTTGAATACCATTTTCATTGGACATGACTCTGCTTATATCAATAATTTCCAAATATTGCTGTTAAATGAACCTTAAATATAGGACAAATACACACGTAAAGTAGAAATTAGACATATATTGTGCTAATACAATTCAAGATATCCAAGCACAAGAGAAAATGAATACATAACATCAAATCAAAATACGAAAATTACTAAATTATACATATTGTAAGAAACATTTTACAAGAGAAATCTAGAAGATAGCAGTCTCCATCCTGTCGGAGGGTAACCACTTCTATTGTACTGGTTAAATTGTAATACAAACTCTGTGTGTATTGTATCAGACTAATCCTAGTGAAAGAGGCTCCAATGAGATAAATGAGCCGCGCCATGAGAAAATCAACATAGTGGCTTTGCGACCAGCATGGATCCAGACCAGCCTGCGCATCCGCGCAGTCTGGTCAGGATCCATGCTGTTCGCAAACAGTTTCTCCAATTGTAATAGGCTTTGAAAGCGAACAGCATGGATCCTGACCAGACTGTGCGGATGCGCAGGCTGGTCTGGATCCATGCTGGTCGCAAACCCACTATGTTGGTTTTCTCATGGCACGGCTCAAATACTGGACTATGGCAACAGCAATTTGGACAGGTACAAGACTAATGCAGTTGATTTAAGAGGCTTAAACGGTTTTATGGTTTGTATGAGGAAACGATGCATAATTGAATATTTTATGTTTGATAGACCGGCTCCCGTCATACTTCTCGTACATACGAGGGGCGTTCAATAAAAACCCGGTAAAGTGCTCTCAATTCTTCATGTATCATAAAAAATAAATGAAAATGCTACAAAATGTAGACTAGGGAATATTGAGTTGATATGTCAAAATTAAATTGTCTTTGGATAAATAATAAGTAAATGCGAGTCCCCATGGCAACGTCATGTGACGTCATCCGGCCCAATTTTGTCTCTTTTTATATTTTACATGTGCTAAAACATTACTTGCCGCTTACCTATTTTTCAAGCTACCTTTTCTTAAATTTGGTGAATATTGGTATGAAAAGTAAGCGTTACGCCAATAACTTCAAATTATTAATGTGACATCATTAAAATATTTGGCAGACATATTGAGTTGGTCGTCGCTTGAAAATCAGTGTTGAACGGAGATGTGAGATAACATTTTGTGTTCTGAATCGAAAATCAAGGAAAGAGACAAATGCTATGCTGAAAAAGGTTTAAGGGACAATGCCCTGTAGAAAACAAAATTTTATTGAAGGGACGTGATGTTCAAAAGTGGTCAGGAGAATATTGCTGACAACTTGTGTTACAGACATGAAAATAACGCTCAGTCACATTTAATAAATTAAAGAGTTGATAGGGCATCAGTTCAGTGTCCAGTTTCTTCAATATGACAGGAACATCAAATGAAAAGTATTTATTTATTCTTAAGAAGGTGTAAAAATGCGTTTAATGGTGATAAACATTGAATCAATGATAATCACGAGTTGTATTGATTAATAGAGTGTGATATGACAGCATCATAATGACGTTGGGCCGCTTTTGAGGTGATGGCGTTGCCTAGGAGACAATAAATAAATATTGTGCATGTTCCGAAATCTGTAATTTAGGTATTTGTATTCAGTATGTTCATATCCGTCAAATTTTCAAATTTTAGCAAAATGAGACCAGGAATAAAGGAATGAGAGCACTTTTCCGGGTATTTATTGAACACCCCTCGTAAGTTTTATTCATTTTCTCTGGATGTAACTCCAGCAGGTTGTATCCTTTAGACACTTTTGGCCTGGCTCCGAACATAAGTGGTTGGTTTCAGCCATCAGATGAAAATGTGCTATTTAAGAGGCGCTTATAAAATTGCTTATAAAATGAGAAACAATAACCATGCAGCTGCAATGACCCAGGAAGCCTTATTAACAAGGAGTACCAGTATTTTATATTTTAATAGAAACATTCTACATACGTAGTCATTTTTAAAAAAGATTTATATTAAATTAAGGACCTTTCAAATTCAGAGCTATATGAACGAAAGTCAGAAGAAATAAAACAACACTGTGTCATGGAAAATGTGGTTGCTATATGTAAATGTACATTTCTGATTTCTTTTGCGTTAAAAACAAAAATCGATTATGCACTTCATATGTTATCACAGTAAATTGTTCATACATTATGTGTTGATAAGACAGTTTATAAGTTCCGTTATCAAAAACTAATTATTATTCTTCGTTAAGTTACATAAGATGCGTTTCGGTGTATATCGTCATTTGAATGTATCCTTACGTCAGTTTTGTCAATTTTATTCAGGCTGTTGCACGAAATCAATATGTTGGAACAAAGAAGTATAAAATATATTTTTATAGCTCTTTGGTTGGAAGAGGATTGTTAGCTTTGCTTCGAAAACTATACATTTCTTTTTTAGCAGAATTGTATTAAGCTCTTAAAGCCGTGTATTATTTCCATTGCAGAATTTGTGAGTATTTCCCGGTACAAAACTAATAACCTGAAAATATCTTTATGCATTTTTGTCCAGATATTGTATAAGACTTGTAGTTTATAGGCACTGACTTCCAGATTTTGGCTTAAAATGATCTTTGTTTAAAACTGAAATTTGGTCATATTATGAACATTAGATCACGATTTTTTTATTTCTTTTATGTCAAATCAAGAAAAACAACATGACCGAGTCTGGAATCGAATTCGGGCTACCGCGGCAATAAAAATATACATGTGTGTGTTCAGTGATGTACATTGATGAGACTTGCGCATGAACGACCATTGCGATAATTTAGACCATTTAGAAAATGTCATTGCAAAGCGATTAACCTGACTCGACATATGCATAAAGCAGATGTTCTTTATTTATAGACAGATATTTTAGACATTTTTTCTTTCACGTCTTCAAATTACCTTTCGGAAGTACTTTTGATTCATCATCGATCGTCATTTTTTTTCACATTCAAACTATTCAAGAAAACAGGTAATCAACGTATTTATGCGCCTTCCAATCAGATTTCTTTGCAATTTATGACCGAACTAGCTAAAACAAGAAGAAAAAAGTTTGACTGAATTTACAAATAGCCAGCCGATACAGTATCTATCCATTGTTTTCTTCAATGTCAAAGGAATAAGCCAGGACATATTTGTCAAAGTCACTTCGGCCATTCAATTTCCTTTCATCATCCAAGAAAATCGTTTCTAATTGGTATATATATCCTAGGCTCATACTTTGTTGGCAGTTAAGGAAGCTGCAGCTTATGTGACAAAAAAGTGATGTATAACTAAAATTATGGGATCATTTCTGGCATTTAGAATTTATTTATTTTTTTGGTTGTTACGAACTGAAAATGGGAGATACAAGCACCTTTACTGCATGATTGTTTGTGTAAATAACTTCTATGGTTTACATAACATGAGTTAACATAGTTCTAATACAAACGCGTTTGGTGAGGATTTCTTACCTGTGTACATGTTATAGCCAGCATGACATTTATTTTGCTCAGAAGATTTTTTTGCATTAAATATTAGTTATCCTGGTTTAAAATCTAAAAGTAACCGTTTTAAGAGTATAAACAGCAACAAAATCAGATAAAAGCTAAATCATTTTAATAGTGTTCACGCGAGGTAATGAAATGTGCAGCACCCTTTACGCCACCTAGCACCAGATTTCATGATTAGAAAATGCCCAAAAATGGAACACTGATTCCACAGGAATAGTCAGAAAATTACAAAAATATGTTTAAGCGTTATTCTTGGAGCAGAAATGTGTCACCAGTTTGCCATCGAGAGAGCGAGAAGAAAATGATATAATTAGAAAGTTATCCACAGAAAAGACATTAGGTGCATTATGACCAACTTTGAATTTTTCATCTGTACTTCCCCATGATTTTAAGTGTCAACATGTATTACTGAACGGGAATATTCATCAAGGATTTATAACTTTCGCTTGTAGTTTTTTTCTCAACTTCTAAATTCTGTTTGAAATATCCAAGATGAGTGACCATTCTGAAAAGTGGAAATGTGTCTAAGCATTAAGCAGTATGGACGAAATATTTATTCTAGTACGAATTTGAATAATTTGTAGGAAGTAGAATTAGGGGCTATAAATAACTGTAGTTTTGCTTTTTTGTTGGAGTCAAAGAGAGTAAATAATTCTAACTTGTTTATATCATCTGACTGTCCTAAGGTAATAGTTATACATAGCTTGGACAGATATGTGGTGTCCGGTCATTACATCCATATCATATCATCAGTATGTATATTTAAAAACTGGTCGTTCATCTTAGCTATATGTGAATATCTACGGACTAGATTTTGAAAAACGAAAAATACGTTCACGTCGGCCGTCACTTCACATATATTGTATCAACAAAAAGCGGACTCGACTGTCCTTCCATTGAAGACAGTTGTAATGAAAGTGGAAACATCTTCTGAAGCATTTAACAAAAAAGAAACTGTTTCGTAATGCAATATCATGTTATGTTATTACATACTGAGGTCTTATTTCTTCAAAATTACAGATTTTTAAGAACAAACTATATTGATTAAAATTGTTATCGACTTGTATTCTTGTCACATGTATGCATATCTCATTTTTTTTGTTGAACTGTTATGCCAAGATAAACCACATATAGTATTTTCGGTACGGACAAGGCCCCGGTAGTATACCGAGCCGACTGTGATATAGAACACCTCTTGTGACATAAAAGCATTTGATGAGGTTTCCTTACCTGTGTACATGTGATAGCCAGCATGATATTTATTTTGCTCAGAAGATTTTTTTTGCAATAAATATTAGTTACCCTGGTATAAAATCTAAAAGTATTTTTTAAAAAGTATAGACAGCAACAAAATCAAATAAAAGCTAACTCACTTTAATAGTTAACACCCCTTACGCCCCCTAGCGCTAGATTTAGCAAAATTGTGTTATATAGATACATTGTATAGACTTCATGATTAAAAAGTGCCCCAAAATGGAATACCGATTTTATAAGAATACTGTAGTCAAAAAATCACACAGATATGTTCAAGCGTTATTTTTGGAGCAGAAACGTCTCACCAGTTAGCCACCGAGAGAATTAGAAGAAGGAGATGTAATTAGAAACTTATCACAGAAAAGGCAGTGTATTATGACCAACTTTGAATTTTTCATCCGTACTTCCCCATCATTTCTAGGGTTAACATATATTACTGAACGAGAAAATTCATCAAGGATTTATAACTTTTGCTTGTTGTTTTTTCTCTACCCCTAAAATCTGTTAGAAATATCCAAGATGAGTGACAATTCTGAAAAGTGGAAATGTGTCTAAGCAGTAAGCAGTATGGACGAAATACTTATTCTAGTGTGAATAATGTGTAGGAAGTAGAATTAGGGGCCATAAATGACTGTAGTTTTGCTTTGTTTCCCTGGAATCAAAGAGAGCAAATAATTATTACTTGTTTATGTCATCTGGCCGTCCTAAGGTAATAGTTATACATAGCTTAGACAGATAAGTTGTCCGGGCAGCTATATTTGAAGAGCACAGATCTACGGACTGCGGGGTCTAGATTTTTAAAAAACGGAAAAAATTGTATGGACAGAGCCTTGGAATGTTTTTTTTTTCGTTTATGTTCACGGCGGCCGTAACTTCACATATATTGTATCAACAAAAAGCGGACTCGAATACCCTTACATTGAAGACAGTTGTAATGAAAGTGAAAAATCTTCTTAAGCATTTAACAAAAAGGAAAACTGTTTCGTAATGTAATATCATATTATACATTTTTCATTTCATGGTCTTCAAGTGTTTTAACCAAATTTTGCATGTTTGATTTTTTATATCAAGTGAAAAAATATATTTAATATATTGCAATAAAATTATAAGATATATCTAAATTTCGTTATAATAATTCAATAATGTACCGAAAAAAAAAACAATTGTTTTTGAATTGACTATCAATCTTTTATTTACGTGGCGACCACACAAGTTACAGAATTTTGTTTTGAAATAATTGTCGCTTATTCTTTCTGTACTCAGACAACTATTCTATAAACATGCCAATTTGTTGTTCACGCGAATTTGTGCAACGCTTTTATCCCACTGATACACCTGCCAGTCGTTTACGAGAGCAAGCCATTCATATAGAATATAACGAAACATCAAACATCTAGGACTTGGAAAATGGTTTACACATTACACGTCTTTAAAGCGTTCAGAATCAGCTCATTTTGAATTACTAAAAGAAACAATGCAATGTTTAGATATGGTAAAATATATTCAAGATATAATCAAGACATTTAGAAACGTTCCATCTAATTTGTTCAGTTTGATTACATAATATAGAATAATCGATAACATTATCAATGATAGTTTGCTTAACATGTAAAATCAAATATCCATTCACTCATGGCTATGATATTCGTAAAAATATTTATCTGTTGTTCAGTCGATGAAAGATATAAGGACTTTAATTTGAAACAATTAAAAATATTTATTTATTTATTTATTTGGATTTAACGTCGCACCGACACATGATAGGTCATATGGCGACTTTCCAGCTTTTAATGATGGAGGAAGACCCCAGGTGCCCCTCCGTGCCTTATTTCATCACGAGCGGGCACCTGGGTAGAACCACCGACCTTCCGTAAGCCAGCTGGATGGCTTCCTCACATGAAGAATTCAACGCCCCGAGTGAGGATCGAACCCACATCGATGAGGGGCAAGTGATTTGAAGTCAGCGACCTTAACCACTCTGCCACGGAGGCCCCAGAAATCTTTCAGAAGCTTGAAACATATTTTATTCGATAACCTCTTGTGTATTCTACGACAGAGCATTATTACCAACAAATATGTTGTAGGCTGAAAATGGACACAGATCTATGCAATTCATTGGTTATCTTATTTAAATAATGAAGACGGGTAGTGGTAAAGTGATAAAATTATGAAACAGAAAAATGCAATTAAACATTAAAGAATAAATCAGAAAAATCGTTTTGTATGCAAAGTAAAACGTTTCTTACAAAATTATTTGATCAAGTTGTTTTTACAAGAGATACTGAGAAAGTTGATAAGTCCATCTTGTTAACGCCTTTGTCCCTTTGTCACACATTACTTCATGAACCAAAAAACAAGAACATCAAATATATATATTATTAAAATTCATATAACACAATACTTAAGACATTTAATGCACATCATGAGCCTAGTTAGATCAGACATATATAGTAAAACATTATATAAAATTTATCTTAAAACAACATAATAAAGCACATTGTATATAATAGTGTTACCTGTTATCTGCAAGCACTGCATATTGAAGTATAACTATTTTATCCAAATTTGTTAAAACACAGTTTGTGCATAATATAAGCACGAACTTCAGAGGCCGTATTCATAAAGTATCTTAAGTATAAGTTTTGACTTAAATTGAAGATTTTACTTAAGTTTGTGGTGATTTCAGCTTAAGTCTAAGTAAAAAACTTAAGTCTTATTCATAAAATAGCTTAAACTTAAGATACATAAGAAAGGACTTAAGTCAGAAATCAAAAAAGCTTCGTGAGTACGATTAAAGTGTTGTTTTTCAGATAAAAGCACTTTAAACATAATTGTGCATGTTGTACCTGTCTGAAATTAATGTCTTTTTTTTTCTAAAATGTTTTCGTCCACAATAAAAGCCAAGAATTACTTATTAAGTTGTTTTATGAATAACAAATATACTTAAGTAAAATAAATTTCTTACCTAAGTAATACTTAAGTAAATAATCGATTTCCTATACTTATACTTAAGACGCTTTATGAATACGGCCCAGAAGTATTATCTGTCGTATTAATGCACTAGAATTTTACTAGAAAATAATCATAGAATCAGACAGCTATTCAGAACAACATTTGTATACAAGTCAGAATATTTTTAACACCCTTTTCACCCATATAATTGTCTAAATTATTTTCCTTGATATAAAGTGCATTTTATTCTGGAAAGTATATGACAACTTTAATTCACAAGTTAATTCAAAGTTGTGTATTTTGTTGGTCGTTTTAGGACAACTCGAAATGTCAACATGACAATCAAAGCAAAGAGTTAGTAGTTTTTATACTAACTATAAACAGAAACTTTGTTTGTGAGATAAACAACAGTTGATACAGCTTTTGCAAAACCTTTATTTTGAATGATACTTTGCCAAAAATATATGTTTAAAAGTTCAGTAAGTGTTCCGATGGTCCAAATTCTAACTATGTTTGGTTTGTCTGTTCGAAGAGTCTGAAGTTATCAGATACCATTACTGATAAGCTATATCATTAGAAAAAGCAAACAAATGTCATTCTATTGCTGAAATTGAAACATTTAAGTAACACATAATCAAAACGTCAATTCTCTTGACCTAGTAGGATGTTATCACCACTTTGGTCCTTAAGCACATAACAGTGAATAAAAAGAAATAATGAGGTCAACGTATTGTATATTGCTAGCAGCTCTCAAGTAGGAGACTATCAATAAAAGTTGTAAAGCTAACCAAGGAATTTCATCTAGCTAGAATAAAACTGGAGTAAGTTTACAAAATGTGTTTTCTTTGTATTATTAATTGTTTGGAAGGGAAGAAGTTTTTTTCGTAATTGTTCAATTTCTTCCATTTTTCTTTTTTCAATTAAGTATTGATGATTTTTGTGAAACATGGTTCGCTCTTAAAAATAAACAGTAGTTGTTACGCACTGTTTATTTCCATTTGACACATCAAAGGTCAAGTCAAGAAATTGTAAACAAGATGTACATGTTTGGTCCAAGCTTAATAGCAAAACTTTTATTCAGAGTTACAATATTTATCGTAAATACATAAGTATTTTTGTACAAAAAAATTTTCATACAGGAGTAGTAATAGAACCTAATGACTATTTATATGCGTTCTTCATTATTTGTGTCTGTAGAGAAAATGATCAAGATAAAAACAAAAATACAAATTTAAATAAATTTCAATAGACGTAAATCTGACACGGACTTAAAAGAATGACAGAGTGAGTAAATTGATAGACAGATCCAAAGTTCTACATACATAATGTGTACAAATGATATTTCTCATATGTCACTTTTCCAACCACGTGCTTTGAAAGAAGATTCGTTGTAACACCTTTGAAAATATGTTTTAGCTGAACATTCTTAGTGCCAGTTGCTGGCTGTAACGCAGTTTTAGTAAAACAGTTTATATTAAATTCCATTAAAAGTCCCTCATTGGTCTGCTTGCATTTGTGAAAATCGATGTTTAAAGACTAATACGAAACATTGTTGTTTTTTTCTTTCATATACATACTGAAATATATGGATACATGCAGAATCATCCGCTTGACATATAAAACGCTCTGGCTATACAGAAAACATCTAATCTGAGCACATTCTAAAGGTTTTCAGACATGATAGCATTCAAAGTTTTAAATCAGTTCGACAAAATGAAGTTAACACTGCCTTTCTGCAGTAGATTGTCTGCAATAAATTCTATTATTTTTTTCATTAGCCATACAATTTTACGGTTAAAACTTATTCCAACCAAAATTACTACTCTCGAAGTTCTGTCCATTGTACGAATAGTGTTAAGGCAATATTTGATAGTGTTGCATCAGACTTAAGGTAGTTCTGCACGTTTGGATCAATTGTTTTTTCTACAATGTAGTATTTGATTAAACTCCGATTTTTCAAAACTTCAAAGTATACCTTGAAAATTCAGCAAGTAAAAAAGATAGGGTAGTGTGCTTGATATTTTGCTAGACTGATTTGAAAAATTTGGACCTCACGCATTTTTTCACAATGGAAGTCTATGGGAAAATCATAACTTTCAAAATATTTTCGTGAATAGAAATTTTTCTACAATGTAGATTTTGATCAAACTTCTCACAGTTGTAAATAAACATATGGCCTATATTGTGGCGAAATAAAATGTATAGGTCCGTGTGCTTATTTTTGAGATATTTTACCATGACTAAAGTGAACCGAATATTTCACGCCAATTTTGAGACATTATTTTAAATTATTCAACGTGTCATGTGTTTTAATATCATATTTTGACTTTAAAAATATAGCAACAGTGCTATTTCAATACATTTTTTCACATGTTGTCATCTATTCATAAAACTATTTTCATATCCGTACGCCGAATCCAGGCTTTATTCTACGTTTTCCGGATAAATTACGTTACGCCATCACTTCCGGTTTATCAAACGTGCAGAACTACCTTAAGCCTTATTGAAATACCATCGTGAAGTTTTAAACTGAAAAATAAAATGAGAAATTTGATTCAGCTCGTAAATTATGGCAGGAAATGAATGTCAGTATGGATCTAACTTCCAAGAAATAGAGATAATTCCCAGGACCTACAGAGCCAACACGAGTTTAGGAAATTTTAGTCAGTTTAAGTGATAAGTAGACAAAAATGTACGTATTATTTAATAAACAGCGAAAAGAGAATGCTATAGAGATTTGTTTGTCTTTTGCAATGATATCTGTTAATTACAGTTTATCATTTCGTTTTTATCCAGGAAAAGCAAAGCAGCTCTGTTAAAGTGAAATATGATTGGACTGGTGAAAAATAAGATTTTTCTTTGCATTTTAAAACGATCGATTCTGCCTTTGCGACCAGTATAGACCATGATCAGCCTTGCACTTCCGTGCAGTCTGGTCATGATTTGCACTGTTCGCTATTCAGTCAGTATTTTTGGTAAACACCCCTTTTAACAGTTAATGGTACTGTCCAAATTGAAAGATGGACCAGTCCATTTGGTAAAGGTTTGAAATAAGCTGTCATCGCAGATTCAAACAATTATTTGAAGAGAAGCTAATACTATGAATTTTATACATTTTATATGTTTTTTGTGAGCATAAAAAATTTAATATTTCTTTTAGGTAAAGTGGTTAGGTAAATAAGTAAATTGAGACTAATACTTGTTGCATAATTTGGCATGGTATCTCATTTTCGACACCAAATTGGTTCTGAGAGACAAATGAATAAAGAGATGAACCGCTAGAGAGCTCGTATCAATGAATGCCCAGATCTGATATAAGCAATCTGATTTACAACAATATTACGTTTTGTGAAAATGATATATCACTCTGTCCGTACAGTGTGTTTTATCATTCAGATAATTATACTCGCGCCTGTAAATTGTATATTCTTATAGTAAAACATCATTTTAAAAGGTGGTCTAAATTATTTCGGCATTCAGAAAAATGCAAAAAGGTGACTGCTTCATTTTCTTTGCTGCAAAGTAAACAGTATATTGAGCATGTACACAAGGTTTATGTTTCTTCCCATTATCTAGACCCTGTGTTTAGACCCTATGCTTTGTTCACAGGAGATACTGAATATGGCATTGAGCTGTGTTTTTGTTTTTCTCGGGAACTATTGCGACGAAAATTTCCAAATTATACAGGATAAACTTAAAAATAAGCTTACAACACAGATTCAAACAAATATTTGAAGCTGAAAAGATGAATTTAAGATTTGATTATTGTGAGCATAATATATTAGACGTTTTTCTTAAGTAAAGTGTTTCGGTAAATAATTAAATCTTGAAACTGACACTATTTACATAATTTGACATGGTGTCTTTCTATTTCGACACCAAATTTGTTCTGAGAGACAAATGAATACAGAGATGAATAGCTGCAGAGCTTGAATCAATGAACGCTAGAGAAATATTCCACACATATTTGATATAAGCAATCTGTTTCACAATACAATTGCGTTTTATGAAAATGATATGATACCCTGTCCGTACTGTGTGTAACTATCCCCACGCCTGTACAGAGTATATTTTTGTAGAAAAAAGATGTATATATAAAATCATTTTAATAGATGGTCTAGATTATTATGGCAAAGAAAACAATATAAAGAGCATGGACATACTGTTTAAGTTACAGTCCATCCTATACATCTTAAGTTGACTTACTGACCTCTCATGACGCTATTTAGTAAAATGCTGTAAAAGATTTATGTAATAAATTACATGGTGAATATAAAGGAATGTAAAATGCATAGTACATACTTATTAAATAATTTCAGAACTTCAATGAAAAATTCAGCATTTACATGTACATATATTATGTTAAAAAGTCAAAAATTCACGCGTTAAATCATATTTGATATAAAAGTTGCTATTGTTTAAAAGCACTGCAAGGTATTTACATTTTCTTTCAGCATATCAATTCTTATAATAACAGTAGAAATTTGCGATAATACTTCTTGTTCTACGATGGTACAGATTTTCATCTTTTCAGAGTGTAATTAATACTGAAATATATGATACATTTTTACTTTGTAATATCCATAATGAATGTACCATTTTCTCATGTCAGGAGAATCAATTCTTTGAGTGCTTCTAGGATTTCTTATTTCAAGACAAAGACTGAATCTACAATCATTGACAGCACAGCAATTAAAACGACTTGAAAAGTTGTTTTAGTGTTACTGTTGCCGGTGATAATATTATGATTATGTTTTGTCAGATTATCTCCAAGCATATCAATTATTCTTGTCAGGCTGTAAGAGAAAGACTGTTGCGAAGGTAGGGGTCAGTTATGAGTTAAAAAAGAAAAACAATAAATGAAGATTGAAACATTCTATATCATCCTTGTCTCTTATTGCAGCCATTATCATGATGTGTGGGCTTGTTGATTAGCTACAAGAACTCAAAAAGTAGAGAAATAGAGAATAACAGGTTACTGTCTTTTGAGAAAGGGTTTCTCAGACGAGGCTAGATATGGTCCTGGAAGGAGCGAGGCTTTATCATGCCATAATTTATCCTATCATTATGTGAAATAAAGTGCAAAAAGTAGGGGTGGACTAAATTTTGCTGTTTTGACGGAATTCTTTTTATATATTTTTTTCTTCAAAATGACGCCATCTTGTTTTTTAGAATAACTGCTAAAAGACATATTTACGCGATTATTTTTATAAACGCGCTCTTATAAGTACGTGAGACCATGTCACTAATGTATAGCGTATGCCTACCATATTTGCAATTACCACAAAAAAGTTTTTATAACGGAAACGCTCGTAGAAAACGGAAAATGAGGTTGTTCAGGATTTAAGCTCTCTGCACTTACATCATGGAATATTGCATCTGGAATGGACTGTTATGGAATAAAATCAACGGTAGATGAAACGGTAGTGCCTGTTTTTTCTGCCAAGCGGCGTTATGGCGTGTGTATTTAAATCACTTCAAACGTTTGCTTGGTGAGAATGGATATCCGTCTAGCAACTGAACTTCGGATAAAATTTCACTTGGCAACAAATTGAAATTGTTCAGCAGAACAGAGATGTCGGTTACAAAACACAAGTTTAGCATTTGTTTTTTTCCGCTTTTTTATATTTTGGGATTTTAAAGACCTACTTTAGTGTCGTTTTCATGCTCGGTCATACGAGTCGGGGCAAAGATGACCGTCTGTAATCAGATTTACATACACTATAGTATTGATTAATTTTCATAATATCTCTAACAAGTTTTGTCATAAAAATTGTTTTGAATGAACTTTACGTTCTTTATGAGGACATATCAGACCTAATCAAACTCTAAATTTTGTTGACATTCATTGGTATTGCGAAAAGTCGTCTTACACCGCCTGTGACATTCTTACTATTACGAAACCCATTCAAGTAGTAGATTTTGCATTAAATAACATGTAATACCAGATGAAAACGAAATACCTTGATAGCTCTTTGTATCTTATTCTTCTCTACGTTGTTGAGTGCTTTGTGAATTACTTGCACTTTGTTTAAATACACAGAGAAGAATGAGCTATGATGAAAACCATTTGTTTCATTTAATATATTCTTTGATTTCAAGAATACGGTATACAGCAAAACTTTAATCTTGTCAGAGATTCGTTTCCGCCAAAACAGCCATTCACAAGTACAAAGTGAAAGAATCATTTATTATTCTTTAAAACTATTTTTCGCCTTAATGCCTTCCCGAGTGACTCAGTGTAATTGACTTTAATTAAGGAAAACGAAACTAAAAGATATCATAGCTTCGTGTTCTAGAATTTTAAATTAGATTTCCGTACAAAAGACTTGCGTCTCGTGAATTGTAATACCAATTAGAACAGTAATATTTGTTACAGATGAAGCTCTATCGATCAATCTGATTTGCATTGAAGACGATTACAGCCTGCCGCCAGAATAATATATAATAGATTTGAGAGATTTATGTCATATTTCCTCATATAGCTCCTTGATTTTGTAACTGTTAATGGATTCCATATTTCATATTCAATGTACGTAATGATAATTATGTGATAATACTATTTCTAAGCTGATATTCAGTATTTCCTAACTGTGCATAAATAGGAGATAATGTAACTTATTGATATATAATTTGTTCATTTTCTGATTTTCTGAACGTAAATAACGTATGAATAGTTTTATCATCTCGTTTTCGCCAGTGAAAAATCACCACCTACTCAAAAAATGGCGCTGTCATTACCTTCCTATGAACAGAATGTATTATACTTTTGTCAAATGCGATAATATGTCACTTACAATAGTATTATTGTCCTTCTCATCAGTAACGAACTTTTTGTTTATATTTTTATGAATTGTGACATGATTTCTGTAATTACAATTTCCATGAATCTTGTGTGCGGCAATTCACAGGATAACACAAGGACCGTTTATATATCTTATCTGAAATGGAGAAGGTGGAAAAACCACAGATTGCCCAACACGACATAAACAAGAATGTTTCAGACTCGGTTTGATTGAGCCTGTTTATTGACAGCAATGGAAATGCAAGCTAACATCAACGCCCTCTAGCCCCGACTTGAGCAGAACTCAACATTTACACATGTTTTAAGTACCAAAATATAATTTAGAGACATCCGCAGATGTATTCATAAGGCGGTCCACATGGAACATTCATTGATACACAGAGTTAAAATAATAGATTTGTCTTAAACAAGAAAACAAAGAGACGAACTTAACGAACTGTTAAGAGCTTTGCAAATCACAAAGGACAAAATTAAAAAGCAGACACCTATTCTAGGACTTTTTTGTCAGGATCAATTATTCAGGTGGTAAATCAATAGAATCAACGTCAACGGTTTTTTCACCAAGGGGGCTAAATTGCATTCGATAAAACTATAACAAGTTAAATTGCTTGCTTGAACACATCTCTTTGCTAAAGCTTCAAAAACAAGAAAGTAGGCCAGTAGGTCATATTCATGGTCACTGAAAGTCAATTTTAAGACTGGTGTGCATAACCTGTACATGCCATCCAAATTTCAAGGCTGTATCTTTAAGCACAAGACAGTAGGTCAGTAGGTCAAGGTCACAGTCCGGTGACACCTTATCACTTGGGGTCATCTGGTAAATATAAAATTAAACAGTCTAGGAAATATGAGCTGATAATTTTTTAAGTATTTTTCCTATATAACTCCTATATCAAGTGACCCCTGGGGCGGGGGCTCTTTTCACTCCAGGGGCATAATTCAAATAATCATGTTAGAGATAAACTAGGCAATGATACATACAAACTATCAAAGGCATAGGCCTTAAACTTTAGGACAAGAAGATTTTAAAAGTTTTTCCTATATAAGTCTGTGTACAACTTGGGACCTCAGGGCAGGGCCTCTTTTCAACTCGGGGTCATAATTTGAATAATCTTGGTAGAGGACCACTAGGCAATGCAACATACCGAATATCAAAAGCCCATGCCTTGCAATTTCAGACAAGAAGATTTTTAAAGTTTTCCCTATATATGTCTATGTAAAACTAGGGACCCCCGTGGCAGGGCCTCTTTTCACCCAGGGTAATAATTTGAACAATCTTGGTGGAGACCCACAAGGCAATGCTACATACCAAATATCAAATGCCTAGGTCTTGTGGTTTCAGACAAGAAGATTTTCCAAGTTTTCCCCTGTATAAGTCTATATAAACCATGTGACCCCCCTTGGCGGGGCCATATTTCAACCTAGGGGGTCATTTGAACAATCTTGGTAGAGACCCACTATATGATGCTACATACCAAATATCAAAGCCCTAGGCCCTTTTGTTTCTGACGAGAAGATTTTCAAAGTTTTACCCTATATGAGTCTATAGAAACAATGTGACCCCCAGGGTGGGGCCATATTATACCCTAGGGGATAATTTGAACAATCTTGGTAGAGGCCCAGTAGATGATGCTACATACTAAATATCAAAGCCCTAGGCCTTATGGTTTTAGACAAGAAGGTTTTCAAAGTTTTTCCCAATATGTCTATATAAACCATGTGACCCCAAGGGTGGGGCCATATTTGACACTAGGGGGATAATTTGGACAATCTTTGTATAGGCCCACTAGTTGATGCTACATACCAAATATCAAAGCCCTAGGCCTTGTGGTTTGGGACAAGAAGATTTTTGAAGATTTTCCTTTCGGTTACCATGGCTACCAGAGTTCTGTATGGAATTCAATTCTTTGAACAATTTTTAAAGAAGACTATCCAAGGATCATTCCTGTGAATTTTTTTATCAAAATTAGCTTAGTAGGAGATGTTGTTTAAAGGAAAGTGTGGACGGACGGACGACGGACGCCGGACGGTGAGCGATCACAATAGCTCACCCTGAGCCTTTGGCTCATGTGAGCTAAAAGGCCAAATTTGAGACATAGAACGCAGTCAAACAATGTGTTAGCAGACTCGGTTTGAATTAGCCGATATGTAAATATCCCTCACGCCCTTTAGCATCGGCTAAACAGGTTAATTTGTGCAGTTTGTGTCAATGAATCAATATAAAGAAATTCATATTTCAAAAGTATTCAGATTCCCCATAATGTCTTAATCAAATTTTAGTTTTGTTTATTCAGCACGCTGATGATTTCTGTAAATTTTGCACTTCGGTAGGCTGTTTGGGTATTTCATTTTGCAAACTAATTCTCGAGATAAATTCTATTGCAGCAAATGCTCTTTAGCAGACGTTTGCACTAAAATGCAATTGAAAACAGTGTTTTAGTAATCTGAAGTAAAATGTGTTTTTTTTTCTTGAGTAAAAAATAACTGGAAATTCTTCATGTAGTGTGAAGCAAAGCAATTAGCTTTAAGGGTTTGAAAAATTTCATACTCCTTTTGAGAAGGAATAAGGTCTCTTCAAAAAAGACATGACAGGGCAACCATTTCTATTATAATATCTGATCTTGCAGCGCAGTAAAACACGTATGACATGTTACATGTTACGAGCGTTACATGTTTTATCCAATTGCACAGTTTCTTATACATAATCGTTTGCTAAATTTGTACACCAACAAATCCTTGGCAACTCTAATGTTGAAGAGGAAACAGAATGCATAATTATGATAAATAAGTGCATGGAGTGATTAATTGCTTTATCATATAGCATATGCAGTACTTCATATAAGAAAATATCAGAAGACAGTAAAGTATTACACATATCTATTGCAGTAAATAATTTGCTTTTAATTTAATAAATGTCGGATGGCCAAAGGCATAAACATTTCAAATGTGAAAGTGTTTTGAACGAGAAACATTTTCTTTATCAGTAGCTATTTAACCCTATAAAACAGAAGTAGTTGATTGAAGAGCGTAGATTAGAGAATCTAAGCATACTTTATTGTTGGCATAGAATAGACACAGATGATTGATGATGCGTACTCTGAATATTTCATATATTCAGTTACGTTTTTGTGAAACACATTTTATAATTTACAGTAGTAACGTATATTTTGTATCAGAATTTTCCGTTAGACAGTCGACTCCAAGATGACTATCGCTTTTATAAGACAAGTCTAAATATTTTAGACCTTGTATACATTTTGGAAATACAGTATCTGTATGACATAAATGCCTAATTACTTGAAAAGAAGCCGATTAAATTTTGCGTACCCATACATAGAATACTGAATAGAAGTCAAAATACAAGATTATAACCTCTAAAACAGAAATATAAAAGGCTGAATCAGTAAGGACAAATACTGAGTGACACATGACATTTAAGTGACATATTGTAAACATTTCAACAAAAATAATTCTATTGAAAAGGTAAAATGACATACTAATTAAATCATGTAAGAATATCGACCTGCTTTCTTCATTTTCCCGTCTTTCATGCCTTGTGAAACTTGGTTTAAAAGTCTGTCTCAGTGCAACGGTCATAAATGATAAATTATGGAATCGAGGGGCATGCCGAATCACTATCGACCATTCAGTTTTGTTCATTTATTTTTACATTTATCATACAACACTTTTTTGTATTTTCTTTGTTGTTAAAATAACTTTTTCCCCTGCTCTTGACAGGTGAAATCATTAATTCATCAAAGTGTTAGCTGCAAATATATCACAACATAAATTCATAAATTCGCTATTTTATGAAGCAATGAACTAAATGGCTTGATTTTCAATTTGATACCAAATGTCGTACTTTTACTGCATCAAGGTGTTATTTGGCAAATAGCAGTGAGATGCATGTTTTAATAGGGTTCTAAAAGGCATCCTTCAAGCGCCGCAAACGGGTGCCATTTGATGAAAAAGACCATAACTGAAGACTGTGTGAATATTCTAATTAATTTATTTGCATATCTGTAGAATGTGATAAATATATCATATATACCGTTTCGAAGAAATAAATAGTCAAATTTTGTACATTGTCACAATAACCTAAAACCGTTTAACAAGATTTTCTTAGAAATGAAAAACGCACATGGCTAGGATGTTGCCGCGATCTTGGGACCGACATAAGTGATAAAACTTCAGTAATCATAAAGTAGACACCAATAAACCCTAAATACAAATGTATAATGAATTTTCAAAATTTGCTTCAGAAGCGTCTATGGAGTTTGGTAGGTTCCTCTTTTACATTCAAACATCAAATAGCATAAAAACTGACTACACAAGCAAGGGGAAATATCTATCTTTGTTTATAAAAATTACATCATAACGGACAGAGGAGGCAAATACCGGCAAATTACCGCCATGCTGTCTAGACAAATTAAGCACCAAGACTATTTAAAGCGAGAGAATTAGCTTAGATGTTCAGTAAAAGCAAACACTTTTCGTTAGCATTTTATCCGCTCAAGGATTTTTTTTCACAACACTGATGACAGTCAAGACTTTCCGGACTAGGAAGTGTGTGTCAGTCTAATCAGATGATTTAAAGCCCTCTACAGACGGTAGGTTTTTGTTGTACAACACCAATTAAATTCAAGATGTACAGCCGAATATTATCGTGTGTATGATGTTATTCCTTAATTTCGTAAATCTTAAGTCTTGACTTACAGATTAGGACGTGTTCTATTTCGTAAGTTTTGCCTTACGTACCACCCACGTTGACAAGCAACAAATTGGTAAATAATTAGTTGATAAGAGGCATGTGAATGAAATTCCAGAAACAATTGCCCAAAAAATAAACACAAATCTGAATATAAAATGGCTTCTAATGCATAATGGAAAACGGATGACACTGAAAAGTTAAATGATTTTAGCCACGCCATGAGAAAACCAACATAGTGCGTTTCCGACCAGCATCCGCGCAGTCTGGTCCATGCTGTTGGCTAACGGTTTCTCTAATTGCAATAGACTTTGAAATCAAACATCATTGATCCTGACCAGACTGCGCGGATGCACAGGCTGGTCTGCATCCATGCTGGTCGCAAAGCCACAATGTTGGTTTTCTCTTGGCGTGGTTTATGTAATTGTGTCATGCTAATCAAATTCATGGGACATAAAAAGGTGAATATCATTTTTTATTATCAATGGTTACATTCTGCACTATGTTTACCAGCTAAATCTCTGTGATTTTTATGAGAATGGAACACTGTCTGTATGTGAGAAATGTACAATTTCAAAATTGTACATCTTTGAGATAATTAGTTTTGTACAACAAAAACCTACCGTCTGTAGAGGGCTTTACCTAGCTAATTGAAGTCTTTCATATTTTCATGATGAGAAAATATGTGAACAGTCAATAAGATTTGTGACGTTGCTAAGCCAAGGCCGCCACGGAATAAATTCTCCAACTTAAAAATGATGCCTTAAAAGGCTTAAAAAGGCTTACGATAGGATAGAACTCTTGTGATATATAAAAAAGAACGCCTGTTATAAAGCCTACATTTTAGTTGTTATTGCTTTCATTTTTAAAGGTCCAATACTAAGGAAAGTGAACATTTTAATTTCTTATAAAAAGCACATCAACTATTTCATTTTATTGGAAAATGAAAGTTGGTATGTAGAAATTAGAAATAAATCGCAGTATATGTACAATTATTTTTCTATGAAGTATGAAGAAAGTTTAAAAGACCTGGGGGGGGGGGGGGGGGTCATTCTGTCGATTCATTGAAATTTCAACATAATACACATACATTTCTTTGAGTTCCAAAGACCTTCTGTAAATTTTGACCTGCCAATCTTCATTATTTAGTGTCTTGCAGAAGTCTATGCACTGGCTATGAAAAAAATGCCAACTCACTTTCCCTTAGTAATGGACCTTTAAGCACTATAACATATTATTCGACAATAGGAAATAAAATAATAGAATTGATTCATATTTCTTAAATGTTGTAAATCACAGAGATTACAGAATTGTTAAAGATTTTGTCTTTCGGATACAAATACCAAGATCATCTTGCACAGTTAAACTATTTACGCAAAAAGTGATAGTTGTGGCAACGTTAAATGTCGCAACGCCGCTAAATGTCGCAACCACCGTTAAATGTCGCAAGGTTGACGTTAAATGTCGCAACCACCGCTAAGTGTCGCGAAATCGTCTGCCGCTAAATGTCGCACCTTTAACGTTAAATGTCGCAAAAATTTGCCCACCGTTATATGTCGCAACACCAACGCTAAATGTCGCACAGCAAAATAAGGTAAGTTAAACAGCTTTTACAACTTAGAGATAAGACTGGGTAATGCATGCTTGATTTGGGAAGGGCTGAATTGACCTTTCACTCTAATCTGCACGTTTGCTTTTCAGTAGTTCCGCACCATACATACGTTATATATTTCATATCTAAAGGTTTGAGCACTAACGTTGTACTCGCCACAGTACTAGATTTGTTTCAGGTCTGAACTATGTAATTCTATGGAGTCCTGTTTAGCTCATGAGACATTAAGCTCGCGCTCCGTATTGTCGCGTGTTGTATCGCATGTCTTTAATCGACCTGAATTTCGTTACACAACAGGCCGGGGGCCAGAAATTGTTGATGGAGGATGGGGGGGGGGGAGTGTTGGGGGGGGGGGGGGGGGGGGTGCACCAGTTTAAAACACTTGAAAAGCGTCACCGGCGACGTGCGGTAGGTACAGGGTTCCTCTGTCCGTATTTGTGGGAAAAATGTTTATATACAGGTATGAAATGTTCGCCTGTGGTGCATTTTTATCTATCTTTTTAAGTACGTACTAGAGGGGCACTCCTCTTATTTAAGGTGGTTAGGGTCTTTTCCCATTGAGAACTTTGAAATAGAAGTATGGAATGCTGGACTTTTATTGCATTTTTTGTTCAAAATTTCGGTGTATGGGAGGGGTTATTCCTGTCATTTTCAGGGGTCAGACTCTCTCCCCGGGAAAGTTTGGAAAACAGGTATAAAATGGTTGCCTCTGGTGCATTTTTTTCTTAATTTTAAGGTACTGGAGGGGTACCCCCCATTTTAAGTGGTCAAGGGTTATTCCCTCTGGGGAATTTTGAAATATAAGTAAAAATGGTCGCCTCTAGGGCGTTTTGGGTCTACATTTTGAGAAAATATTATTTCCAAAATTGGTGCAACTTTGATGAGTATAAGTCACAAGTAATCAGCCATGGGCTCTATTTCTTTGTTTGGAGGTTTTCATTTAAAGCCATAAGGTAACTATCAAGCTTCAATGGCGAAGAAAGATCCTATGTGGCCCTCTGTACATTCTTTCAAGTAAAGCGGGAATTTTGATATTATTTTACTTCAAGTCTCTTAGAATTGCTTGGTTTAGTCCCATTCCCCTCATTATCCTACTTCAAGTTCCGCCTACCCATAAATAACCCCCTCTCTTTCTCTCTTCCCCACCCCCTTTTCAAAAATGTAAATATTTATATTTTCTATTAATTGTCTCGGTGCTGTGTGTTTGTGTCTTAGATTTCTGTGTCGTTATTCACCCCGTTCCCCACCCATACCCAACCCCCACAAACATACAACACTATTACCAAACCGTATTTAGTTAAAAACCTCAGAATATTTCTGCCCTAAAACACTGGCCCTATTACAAAATAATTTCACAAATATTTTTCTTGCGTGACAGTTCAAGCAAGGTGTGGAACTCAGGTGAGCGATCTAGGGCCAACAAGGCCCTCTTGTTGCTATACGTAACAGCACTTATCATTAAGATAATTATTTGTATTACATAAACCTGTTAATTTTTCTTCCCTCAAAAAATAAATATACACAAAGAATTGATAGTCATAATGTAAAATAGGAAGTGCGACATTTAGCGTTGGTGTTGCGACTGTGGCAACGTTAAATGTCGCAACGCCGCTAAATGTCGCTACCACCGTTAAATGTCGCAAGGTTGACGTTAAATGTCGCAACCACCGCTAAATGTCGCAAAATCGTCTGCCGCTAAATGTCGCACCTTTAACGTTAAATGTCGCAAAAATTTGCCCACCGTTATATGTCGCAACACCAACGCTAAATGTCGCACTTCCTATTTGACACTATGACTATCATTTCCATGTGTATATTTACTTTTTTGAGGGAAGAAAAATTAACAGGTTTATGTAATACAAATAATTATCTTAATGATAAGTGCTGCTACGTATAGCAAACAAGAGGGCCTTGTTGGCCCTAGATCGCTCACCCGAGTTCAACACCTTGCTTGAACAGTCACGCAAGAAAAATATTTGTGAAATTATTTTGTATTAGGGCCAGTGTTTTAGGACAGAAATATTCTGAGGTTTCTTCTAACTAAATACGATTTGGAAATGGTGCTGTATGTTTGTGGGGTCTGGGTATAGGTGGGGAAGGGGATGAATAACGACACAGAAATCTAAGACACAAACACACAGCACCAAGACAATTAATAGAAAATATAAATATTTACATTTTTGAAGGGGGATTGAGAGAGGGGGAAGGGGTGGTTATGTGTGGGTAGGCGAAAAAGTAGGATAATGAGAGGAATGAGTCTAAACCAAACAATTTTAAGAGACTAAAAGTAAAATAATATCGAAATTCCCGCTTTACCTGAAAGAGTGTACAGAGGGCCACATAGGATCTTTTTCCGCCATAGAAGCTTGATAGTCGCCTTATGACTTTAAACGTGAACCTCCAAACAAAGAAATAGAACCCATGGCTGATTAATAGAAAATCTTCGTTTTCTACAGCTGGTACAAAACACAGTACACTGTTTAGGTTAACTGGGTACGGGTATATAACAAGTGACACGGACAGGTTTAAGTCTCTCGTGTGCACACCTAATATGAACAGGTTTATTAAAGGTCCATTACTAAGGGAAAGTGAGTTGGCAATTTTTTTCATAGCCAGTGCATAGACTTCTGCAAGACACTAAATAATGAAGATTGGCAGGTCAAAATTTACAGAAGGTCTTTGGAACTCAAAGAAATGTATGTGTATTATGTTGAAATTCCAATGAATCGACAGAATGACCCCCCAGGTCTTTTTAACTTTCTTCATACTTCATAGAAAAATAATTGTACATATACTGCGATTTATTTCGAATTTCTACATACCAATTTTCATTTTCCAATAAAATGAAATAGTTTCTGTGCTTTTTAAAAGAAATTAAAATGTTCACTTTCCTTAGTATTGGACCTTTAAGATCGGTGCGGTTCGCTGGTGCATCAAATTGCGATTGAATTTGTTTGTCGGGATTCGATCCTTTAGTTGCAAGACATTTTTAATGTCGCATATATCTTAAATTTCTCATTACAAAACTATATTTTGTAGCAGCTTTTACTGAAATGAAACAGATTGGGCTGAGCTGGGCTCGGCATGGCTGGGCTGGTTTAGCCTAAATATATGATAGAAGCTATTCGCTTTATATACGCCCGAAGGGACGTATGTTGTTATGACCCCAATGAACGTCTGTCTTTCCGTCTGTCCGCAAGCAATTTCGTGTCCGCTTTTTAACTCTTGAACCCCTTGCAGGAAACTTGACATAAATGTTCATCGCACCGAGACGACGTGTAGAACGCATGTTTTGGACGACTTGCTTAAAGGCCAAGGTCACAGTTAGGGGTTTAAGGTCATATGACTTTGTCTTGTATCCGCTCTGTTACTCTGAACTTCTCGAAATGTTTTAAGAAACTTGGCACAAATGTTCAACATATCAAGAATGCGTGCAGTGCGCCTGTTTCCGATGGCTCGCTTCAAAGCTAATGTCACACTTAGGTGTCAAAGGTTATGCCTTCGTGCGTATATCGTTTCGCATTGCGGTGCTCTTGTTATATTTGGTATCGTGAAGGTAAGTTGTTTGCAACTATCTAAAACATATGTTATATTTTAGTAAAGTAGTAAATTATGGTGGTACGCTTTGATCAAAACTTTAGAACAAGAAGGTCATGATGATCCTGGATCGCTCACCTGAGTAATATGAGCTACATGATTCAAATGTCAAACTGATGCTAAAATGTTAAGAAAGTAGGCCAGTAGGTCACATTCATGGCCACTGAAAGTCAGTTTTAAGGTCGATGTGCAAAACAGTATACGCCATCCAAATTTCAAGGCTGTCTCTTAATAACAAACAAGTAGGTAAAGGTCAAAGTCAAGTGACCCCTAATTACTTTGGGTCATCAGGTAGTTATAATTAAACAGTCTGGGAAATATGGCCAGATTATTTTTGAAGTATTTTTACTACATAACTATTTTGAAGCCGCAAGCGTACGTCAAGTGCTGGTATATGAGTTCCGTAAATTAACAACGTTTTAAACAACATCAGAACTTAAAAAATCCAACAGTTTTTGATTTCTTGATACACTTTGACGTTAAATGGAAGCAAGAAGCTTTACCCTATTACAATTATAAATATACTATTGTATTGTTTGTAAAGTCAAGAACACCTACATATATGTTAATAAGTTATCATGTTTTGGAAAATATAATTTATTTGCATCTAAAGTAAAAGAAATTGAAAAGTTTAGTGATTTTCACTATATTTTCAATATAAGCGATGGTGATACTTTTAAAACAAAATTGGAAGCAAGAAGATGTTCAGTTAGAATTAATATTTTCACATGAAATTAAAGAAGAGAAATTGATGTATACTGTCATATGTGTTAAAATATTCACAAACTAAAATACATATCTGAAATTAATCATTGAAAATAAATTTCCTATATAATCTATTGCTCAAAATTGATATCAGCAGGGAAATCAATATTGATTATCGGATAAATTTCAAGGGGGACAACCTATTATGACAGTCAAATATGATAAAAGCTGGGGATGCGTGTCGTAATGTATCTTGCCAGTCGTGTTGCATAGTTTAAAGTCGTGTTGTGTGTCGAGTATCTACCCTCCAAGGTCGTCGCACGAAATGCGATACGACGCACGACAATAAGAAACAAAGCACGCCATGACAAGCGCACCAGATCTGTTTTTAGTCACAGTCTTCGTGTCGTGTAGTTAAACATCCTGTTGTGTAACAGGCCCGGATCGTAGCCCGAGCCGATCACCCCCACCCCCCACCCAACCCTTGTTGGCTTAGAGGTCACTTATACTCATCAAAGTTGCACCCAACTATTTTGGAAATAATATTTTTTCAAACTGCGGACCAAAAACGCCCCAGAGGCGAACATTTTTTACTTATATTTCAAAATTCCCCAGTGGGAAGAACCCTTGACCACTTAAAATGAGGGAGTACCCCTCCACTACCTTAAAATTAAGACAAAAAATGCACCAGAGGCAACCGTTTTATACCTGTTTTTCAAACTTTCCCGGGGAGAGCCCCTGAGCCCTCGAGAATGAAAGGGGAAACCCCTCCCATACATCGAAAATGCAATAAAAGTCCAGCATTCCATATCTGTATTTCAAAATTGTCAAGGGGAAAAGACCCTAACCACCTAAAATAAGGGGAGTGCCCCTCTAGTACGTACCTCAAAAAATAGACAAAAAATGCACCACAGGCCAACATTTCATACCTGTACATAAGCAACTTTCCTACAACTACGGACAGAGGAACCCCGTACCTACCGCACGTCGCCGGTGACGCTTTTGTATTAATACTGATGCATGCAAGCATGCATTACCCAATGTTATCACTAAGTTGTAAAGACTGTTTAACTTACCTTATTTTGCTGTGCGACATTTAGCGTTGGTGTTGCGACATATAACGGTGGGCAAATTTTTGCGACATTTAACGTTAAAGGTGCGACATTTAGCGGCAGACGATTTTGCGACATTTAGCGGTGGTTGCGACATTTAACGTCAACCTTGCGACATATAACGGTGGTTGCGACATTTAGCGGCGTTGCGACATTTAACGTTGCCACAGCGTTGGTGTTGCGACATATAACGGTGGGCAAATTTTTGCGACATTTAACGTTAAAGGTGCGACATTTAGCGGCAGACGATTTTGCGACATTTAGCGGTGGTTGCGACATTTAACGTCAACCTTGCGACATTTAACGGTGGTTGCGACATTTAGCGGCGTTGCGACATTTCACGTTGCCACAATAGTCATTATACAAGTATATAATTAAAAGACTAGCCAAGTTTTACATCACGGCTGAACTTTTGGCGCCAGAAGTCACAGGATGAGAAACGATAAGTAGCCAAACCATAAGTTTGAAAAAACTGTTCCGATCCTTTCAACCAATGAACTGTATCACTTTTTTTCATGAAAAATCCGTTTGCATATTGCAGATATTGATTTTTATGTATACTTTCCGTTGGTCTCGTAAACGTATTTTCTCCGGGAAAAGTGTTAATCTACTTCGTACTGCCGAAGAACCAACATAATTCTTCTCTAATTCATTATGTAATGTATATGGTTTTTTGCAATATTAAGGCGCGGTACTTTAATGCGTAACACGACAATATATAGAGCTTATGATGCTACTTATGACTCTTTGTCAAACTCTTCTAAAGCAAGGACAAAACATTTATTTTTCAATTTAATAATGCTTTAGAACAATATGTCAGTAATAACATACTTACTTTTCATCATTCACAAAAATGTTATCTATAATTGTAAACATTTTACGACCTAACCTAGATTTAAGATGTGACAAAAGTAAACTCGTGTGTCAAAATGGCATAATGTAACATGCTTTTGTCGTGACAAAGATATACATGTCGCTAATACATATGAGCCGTGCCATGAGAAAACCAACATAGTGGCTTTGCGACCAGCATGGATCCAGACCAGCCTGCGCATCCTGGATCCATGCTGGTCGCAAAGCCACTATGTTGGTTTTCCCGTGGCACGGCTCATATGTCTTTAAACAAAATGCTCGTAAAATGTATTGTGTTGAAAGTTTGAAATATTAGAAACAGAATATTTAGCTAAAAGGTCTGAAAATTCAGCAGTTTTCAAAGGTATAAAGGATGAAAGAGTTTCAATTTAATATATCACTTTCAGCGTTACGATAATTTGTTTCTCTGTTATTTTGTTCTGAAAACTACGTTTTAGAATAGGGATATAAAATGATGGTGATGGTGCTGATGAAAATATTTAGGTATTTATTTAAGAGAGAGGCTTAGTTGGTCATTAACAAATCGTTTGCCCTCCATTATTTACAAGTACATCACATTTGCAACCGTTATGCAAGATGATGATTAACGTGAATATAAATAGAATCAGATTTTTGCAAGAAAATACATTTTTAGAATACATCAATATACAAGATACAACATGCCAAAAATACATCAGTATGAAATTATATCAACATGTTGTGCATTTATTTGTTTAAAACTTGTTCATAGACAATATAACGTGTATTAATTACAATCTAACACTCTACTATGAAATGTTAAACATTAGTATGCCTAAAATAAAACTATAAGAATTTTCAATTTTCGTAGATATTGACTCCGGAATTTTATAATAAACATCACAAAATAGCTTGCTTTAGCTCGAGTAAATTTATCCTACCCGTCATTCTCGGCGCTTGCGTGTTCTGGTAATCTCGTTCTGGCAAAATACACTCAAGCCGAATAAAATAGCCTAAATCAAAGTACTATTATCATAGTAACCCTATTTTATCGTGCCGGTGATGGCTTGTCTCGAAGAAGTCCGACCTCTTGTTAGTTTTTTCTCGTTTCAACTGTCAGTCCTTTATATAATACGTTATTTGTAAATCGATCTGTAGGCATGTTCAGTGTTTTGTAGCGCTGTTTTCGTGATTGTATTGTCAATAATTGATAGAGAACAATCGTATTAACCGACAAAAGTCTGCTCATATATCAAATATATTTCATTCCTGAAAGCTATTTGCTAGACAATAACTTGCTTTTTCAATTAATCAGATAAATCACAATGTGTTCTATATTTAACCTTAAGACACTTTGTTTTCTGTTCTTTTCCTGATTTAGATGGAGTGTAAATGTATATTTCACGTATTCTCGGTTAAGAAAATTACAAACCAAAGTTAAAATGTCTTTGTGACAAAAATCATACCGATCGTTTTCAGATCAGAAGTTGTAAATGTAAGCCTTGCCCATTCCTTAACAAAACTGTCAAGTTGGCTTGCAAGGATTGGATTTGCATCAATAGGAATTAATAAAACTCAACCCACTTCTTAAAATAGCCGGTTGCCCAGTGTGTATAATACGTCATGTCACGAGCATTTTCCTGAATATTGCGCAGTTCCCTAAGTAAGTCATCTACTGAGCTACAGTATCGATTCGGATTTTCGCCACTTAATACATTTCATACAATATGTCACATACCGGTGCCGGATAATGGTTATTGAAACGCACAGGCTCTTTCTGATATATAAGGAACTAATATTACTTGACAACATCTATTGAATACACAACAACACTTTTTTTTCGGAGAAATCAGTCTCTTTTTATTCCGTTTGCACTTCTACGAACATCTGGAAAGTGCTTACTTCGACAAATCAAGCTCGCATCCACACTATGCTGAATGCCGTTTGTACATACACATTTTGAAAATGTTTTTATACAGATAAAGATTTTATAGAACATGCAAAACTTCTTATTAGTATTTGTTTGCAAGATAAACAGCGAATATTAGGTTACTGCCTTTCTGAACTTTTATCCAGCAAGTCGTTGAAAGATTCTTCCGAGGGCTGGATGAAATGTTCGGAGACGAGCTGGATTTTACTGTCTACCTATTTACCTACCTACCTACCTACCTACCTGTCTATCTGAATTGACCTATCGCCGTATGTCGATCAAAATTGTCTTTGATTCAATCAGATATCGGTTTTTGACTTTGTATAAATAAATTATGTAATTAAGTTGTAAACTGACAGAATTTATCTAATTTCCAGGAAATAGAAATTGTCCCAGGACTTCCTGAGACACAAATGTCAGTCCCTCAGTTAAAGTGATAAATTGATAAAGGAAAATGTATTATCTAATAAACGTTCAGCAGAGAATACCCTTGGGTATACGCAAAATGTGTATAACATTTTCTTTAGCTACGGAATATGAAGGCTGAGACGGTGATAAAGTGATGTCTTCTGGTAACATGTTAGTTCATTTTCAAATATTGTCATTCCGTACATAATTTAGCAAGGCACAGTCCACAGTAATTTTGAATTCTTTGTATATGTTACATTTCCTTATCTGTTTCCCATTGCGCAGAATTAAGCAATAAGAGGGATTGTATTCTACTCGTTACAACAGCATTTTAACGATACCCAATAATTATTCTTGAAACTATTCTTAGTAACATTTTCATTGAAATGTAACACATCCAAAGAAACTTACTATTTTTAATTTTGACGGTTTCGGTTCCTCAGAACTTTCTAACGGCTGACTGACTTCGTGGATGCGAGAGAGACAGTAGTAAATTCCTGACGATTCAAAAAGTCAGTTAGTTGTGAGAAAGTTCTGAGGAAGGTTTAAGTTTGTAACCGAAACCGTCAACAATAAAAATAGTAAATAGTAAGTTTCTTTGGATGTATTTCAATGAAAATGATACTTAACCCAATAACTATCTTTCATTTAAATATTTTATATTTAAATATTAACTTCAAATGTAGAAAATTCCCATCAAACATTTAACTTTATTAAATATATAGATTAAATTTGTATATACAGGTTTTTAGCCGCCTGTTTAGCTCAATAGGGAAAGCGTTGGTATATGGATCGCGGGATCGTGAGTTCGATCCCGAGGCGGAACGTATGTTCTCCGTGACGATTTGATAAAAGGCATTTGTGTCTGAAATCATTCGTCCACAACCTCTGATTCATGTGGGAAAGTTGCCAGTTACTCGTGGAGAACAAGTTTGTAATGGTACAGAATCCAGGAACACTGGTTAGGTAAACTGCCCGCCACGGTACGTAACTGAAATACTGTTGAAAAACCGTGTTAAACCGAAAAAATATTGTCCATAATAATATGTCATGCAGTAACATCCAATTGTATAAAAAAATTCAGTTTTGTTGGTGGTAGTGCGCATTTATACGGTGTTCAGTCATACATGTACATGCGTGTACCATTTTTAACTTAATGCATAGAACTGTTTATACACGTTAATTTGCAAATTTCATGTTAACATTAACAGTGTACAGAATTTGTCCATTTGTTTTTAAATAAAAGATTTTGGTATGGCATACCTTTAAGTGACAGCTTATCCATCTTTTACTTTGCTCCTCAAAGATAATGTGCTTTTACTTGATGTTTCTTATCTTCTTCAGTTCCCTTGTAGGTGTAATGTTTAACTTAAACTGCAGATTTATTACGAGGTAGAATATTGTGACTGACTTTGTGTTTTAAGTAAACATGTTACAATAAATAAGATTAAAAAGCGGAACACTGAAAAAGGGCAAAAAATGTAGCTTTTATACAACTGAAATTTATTGTCTGCATAAACTCTTCATACATATTTTTTTTTGGTAAACAAGCAACAAGGGAAGATTGCAAATATGTTAAAAGCATGCATCTTGCTTGTCAAGACATAACTTTAACCGTTAAAGACTCACCGCAAAACCTTTGAGAATATACATTAGCAACAGGACATACAGCAGTTACGTGAGTATATATTACAGTTACATGAGGATATAAAATAATTATATCAGAAAATATAAAAGTTATATGAAACTATACTGCACTTACATGAGAATGTACTAAAGTCATATGAGGATAAATATACAATAGTTAAATGAAAAATTTTAACAATGAGAATATGCAAACGTTATATGAAAGTAAACTACACTTACATGAAAATATACTTATGTTTTATAAGAATATACTAAAGTTATATAGGAATATACTAAAGTGACATAAGGATATAAAACACTTACAGGACAATAAATATACAGCAGTTACATGCAAAATTAAAGAAATTACGGTATGTAATTGTTTATTCTTATAACAAATATGTATTCTGCTAGATATTTTCCCGGATCTGATTTCTAAGAGCGTAGCTTCCAAACCGCAAAAAACAAATTGACATAATCTTGTCATTTAAAGTGGTAAATAAATTCAAAAGATTTTTTAACTTAACGATGAGCAGTAAATTCTTCTGGGTAATGTATAAATCAATTTTTGAGACATTGCTACCTATACCAAATGAATAATATTTAATATATGTATGTGACTGAGAAATGCAGCTCATATAAAACAGTTGATATACTGTACCCATTAAGATGGCAGATAACTCTTAATTGATTTGTTTTTCTAAATTTTCCAATCTTTACGTATTTTGTTAATTACATTTAGAAAATACATAAAACCACACATTTTTAAAAGGGTATTTTAAGTCCCAGAAAGATAAATGAAATGTAGTTATAGAGGTTATGACTATATAAAGACACGGATGAAGGGGTTTTACCAGTCATCAATATTTGAACAATAAAAATTGTAAGATTCTGTGCATAGAATGCAACCTAGCAAAATAATGGCAGACTTGGTTTCGTTAAATGTGCAACACAACTCACTCACTAGCACCGACTAAAGCGGAACTTCAAACAGTAAAGTTGAATGCATTCAATGATATAAAAGGACCAGAAATTTAACAACACTGAGTCAAAGATTTACAGTCTCCAATACCCAAAAGTTTTACCGCATTATTCCGTGCTTTAGGGAACCGTGTCACAGGTTTTGGGTACAAAACACTTAAATCAATTCAAAGATACATATTACGATTGTGTGAGACAGCTGCTTTAAAAAAAAAACAACCAAAAAAAAAAAAAAAAAAAACAAAAAAAAAAAAAAAAAAAAAAAACACACACACACACAAAAAAAAAACAACATTCCTTTTCATTTAAAACATGTTATTTTTGGGCTATATCATTCACGTATTTGTCGCATTTATGTAGAAACTGGTTAGTATCAAGTATAGAAGTAGTTTTATTCAGTTTTAGTTTCCAACTTATCTGAAATTAATACTTACTTTACTTCAGTTAACAACAGCGATTTTCATTCAGCACCTAAAACAACTGATAGCTGTCATCAAGGGGGAAAAAAGCAAGTGTTGTCAATTTCGTCGCTATTACTGTCATTATTCACGATAATTTTGTTACGGAAAGTTGATTTTCAATTACAATCAAAGTGATTGGTATCTGCCTGGGGAGCTACCATTTCAAAATAGAGATTAGTCTTGGTTTATTCTGGAATAACGGAGGCTTTCCTTTTCTGCTATTCAAGTCGGTCAAGTCGGTCATTGGATCTTTTTTAAGAAAGAGTATATCCTATAACGTGACTTAGTTATTTAGGAAATAATTATATCACTCTGGCTGCGCTCCCGTGAAATTATTACGCCAAACAAAAATTTTCTTACGAGCAGAATTTCTTTAAACTTTGTGTACTGACTGAGAATCAAGTTTAAAACGGAAATATGTATTAAAAATCATAAGTACCCAGGCTTGATCTTGAATTATCTGACCTTGAAAATCAGAAAATACTAAATATCCAATTTTCAAGGGCAGATAATACAAGAACAAAGCAAGTGAACTGTGTATCTTAAATTTTATTTCCGTTTCTGACTTCGTTTGCAGACAGAATACAAAGTTTAAAGAAATTCGGTCCATTGGAAAGACTAGGACATTGCGGTATTAGTTTGTTATGTTCATAGTTCAGGACATTTGCAACAGTCTCTATATTGACATGATGCAAAAATTATCGTACTGAAGGAATTCTTTCTTTAAACGTTTTTCCTGACAGAAAATCAAATAAAAACAGAAATATGAAATAAAACAAACCATTGGAACAGCCTTGTTCATAAATTATCTGCCCTCGAAAGTCGGAAAATACAGAAAAAATCTACTTTCAAGGACAGATAATTCAAGATCAAACCTGTTTCCCAGTCAGTACACAAAGTTTAAAGAAATTCTGCCCGTAGGAAATATTTTGCCCAATATACATATAGGCAAATTTGGAATTTCCCCTTAATCAAGACAGTTGTGTAATGTGACATTTCATTTCAAACAAGCTATTAGTAAAATATTTGAACAAAGAAAGCTCTTCTTCTAGATACATAGATAGCGCTAAATATCACGTCTAATTGACGTCAACATCGTTGTGATAATTTAAGCATTGCCTGTCATATGAGAATGAATAATATCATTATTGAAGTTCAGATGCGAAAGAAATACATTGCGAGACCGAGCTTAGGTTTATTATAAAACGCTATGAACGACAAAATGATTTATCTATTCAAGAGGAAATTAACTGTTTGTGACGTATTATTAGACATTTACGAATTAAGTCTACGTGGACTGTGAACACCTATGACGATCGATTTCTCAAGGGGACCGTCTCAACATGATAATTTTAATTTATGTGTGGTAGGAAAACATTCCAATAATGATGGTAAGGTCTGGCTTATTATGTTACCGCACAGGATAAGATTTGGATTTGTCTGTCCGTCTGTCTGTTCGCCAGAGAGGTGTTTTGTTATGCATATCGCAAAAAGTAATTGATCTAGCGTCATAACACTTTCCCGAAAGGTTCTTCAATATTATAAGTTGCGCATCTGCGACAAAGTTGAAAAGATGAGCTTATCTGTTCGCAGTGTATCCGTATTCCATCGTCGTCGTCGTCCGAAATGAAAATAAATCTTAACTGGGTTAGCTGGGATCAAAATGTAGGTCAGCAGGTAAAATATTGTGAAAACTGTAGAAAACGTATTATCTTGCGTATCCATTCATTTGTTGTTATTATACGCCCGAAGGAACGTATTTTGGTGTTCGTCTGACCGTCTGTCTGTCTGTGTGTCCGTCTTAGGGGTTAAAGGTCATATAACTTTGTTTCGAGTGCGATGTGTAACTCTTAAACTGCTTGAAGGATTTAAAAAAAACTTGGTACAAATGTTCACCACATTGAGACGACGTGCAGAGCACAAAGCTCGCTTCAAGGTAAAGGTCACACTTAGAGGTTAAAGGTCACATGACTTTGTTTTGTGTTTATGTTGCTTTGCATTGCGGTGCTCTTGTTTTTATTTGGCAGATTCTTTTTTTTTTGTTCACTTACAATATTTTCTATTGAATTACTTCCCTTTTATGTTACTAGAAATAGGTTATTTTGTAATTTTTTTATTATTAGCCGTAGGTAAAAACCGAGACCACTTTTCTTTGGTACAACATGGATGGTACCTGCAAAGTTAAGGTGTATTTTGACACATCTGTACCTGTTAATAATTTTAGTGGACTAAGAGTTTTTCGGGGAATTTCTTCCCTTTGTTGTCATTTTCCTTAGGACTTCAACAGTAAAGTTCTTTAAATTTTGCTCCCATCCTCTGATATTTGACTTTATCAAAACCTTTGGGGGCCTCCGTGGCCGAGTGGTTACGGTTGCTGACTTCAAATCACTTGCCCCTCATCGATGTGGGTTCGAGCCTAACTCGGGGCGTTGAATTCTTCATGTGAGGAAGCGATCCAGCTGGCTTACGGAAGGTCGGTGGTTCTACCCAGTTGCCCGCTCGTGATGAAATAATGCACGGAGGGGCACCTGGCGTCTTCCTCCACCATTAAAGCTGGAAAGTCGCCATGTGACCTATCATGTGTCGGTGCGACGTTAAATCAAAATCACCCGGTGTAGACTTCGATAGTAAATATCTATTTTAAGTTTAAAGTCAATAGCTTTGATAGCAACAGAGACATTTGACTTTATCAAAAACTTTAACCAAAAATTCTAATTTAAAAGGGGGCATTATTCTGTCAAAATCACAGATATTTGACTTTATCAAAAAATTTAACCAACGGAGACGCCGACGCCGATGCCGACGCCGGAGCGAATGCAATAGCTCTACTTTTTCTTCGAAAAGTCGAGCTAAAAACAGGCACATCCAAATTTTATATCACCTACCGCATAGTGATGATATAATAACTCAAACCCTATTGCCGTTATAAACTCTTTTTCATATCGCGCATAATATAATTAAACTATGTTGAGACGGTCCCCTTGAAAAATCTATCGCCTTAGGTGTCCACAGTCCACGTAGACTTAATCCGTAAATGTCTATTTGGACTAGATATCACGGATAACTATCTTTATAACATGACCCAAGGTGCAGGAGTGTAGCAAACCCATTAATTATTTTGCGTATTAAACGGGTAAGTAATACACTAGTGTAAGAAATATGCAAATGAGCCGAATCACTATCACTACGCGCTGTCAAAAAAGTAAACAAACATGGCGTCGAATTACATTTCTGTCAATGATCAGGTTCGAATCGACGGTCACGGCCTTGGGATCGTCAGTGAGGTTGTCTTCCGCGGATATACAACATGCTACATGGTCAGGCTAGTTGATAGTAACTTTGAAGTTGAGCTTGAACGGGAGAGATTGACGATCGTGTCTACCGAGGAGATGAACGCTATGTCCGAACAGACTCCACGGCCAAGGTCCAGATTTAATATCGTATCCGACTCTGATAATGACGCATTTAACCACCAACAAACTAACAGAAACACTCTCATAAAAACTGTAAATGATTTAAAAATTTTGAAAGCTTTCTTTGAAGAACCAGAGATTAACAAAATTCGTGAAATTCATGAAATTCCTGACCATGAACTGTCTCCATTACTTTGTCGTTTCCTAGTCAGCGTTAGAAAGCAAGATGGCGAGGACTATGAGCCTTCTGTCCTTCGTGGAATTATATCCAGCTTTGACCGTCAGTTACGTCGTAAAGGCTATGGACAAACAATTTCTTTGGGCCCTGGATTTGCCAAAGTACGAGAAACCCTGGCTATGAAACAACGTCAACTGAAAAAAGATGGGAGGGGTAACCTGCCTAAAAAAGTGAACCGCTGTCTGATAATGACATAGATCAATTGTGGAACACTCATCAACTTAGTACAAGTACACCGGACTTCAAACACTTTGGTTGTTTAATACCATTCATTTTGGGCTTCGGAGCTGTCAAGAGCACCGCGATATGTGTTGGGGTGACGTTACTCTGAAAACGAGCATGAATATTTGCAATTTACTGAGAGACAAACCAAAACTCGCTCAGGTGACAATCCGAGAGATGTCAGATTAATAAAACCGAAAATGTGGGCAAATTTAGTATATCCGGATCGATGCCCGATTAAAGTCTACAAACTCTATGCTGAAAAACGACCTGTGAATTATTCAGAACCCGACCATCCATTTTATATTGCAACAACAACTGTGCACTTACCTTCACCCCGTGACACTTGGTTCAAACGGAATCCAGTCGGAATCAACAAGCTAGGAGCTATGATGAAAAGAATGGTCCAGCATTCAGGTCTCAATACAAGTAAACGCCTCTCCAATCACAGTGCACGGAAATATCTTGTCCAGAAATTGAACGACAGTAACATTCCGCCTAACCAAATTATGCAAATATCAGGTCATAAGAATATAGCCTCCATCAACAATTACAGTCACATTAATCAGAATCAGCACAGGCAAATTTCCGACATCCATCATTCAAATGCAAAAGAAAACCGTCCGGAGAATTATCCGTGTTCAACTTCAACACCATGGTCTAACCACAACACAGCACATGTCAGCAACGATTCAAGATCCATTCTTCAAGTATCTGGTGGCTTTCAGGGTATTTTCAGCGCTCCCATACATGCATTGACAGTGATAGTGACTAAATTCATTTTCATATGCAAGGAGCCCGCTACAAAACTTTACACATATGTGCAGTGACGTCATGAGATACTTGTTGATACTTTAATATTTGCACTAACGATTATGTTTAGGTCTTTTTATTGTCTTTGCAACATATTACACATTTGGCTGAATAAAGCCAATAGTAATTTTCAGTGATCACGTATATTTTCCTTTGAATTAAATGAAATTAAACTGGTACTATTTTTTTTAGCTCATGTGTTTCAGAAACCGTATCACCACTTCGACCCATTTCTCCTTATATAGAAAATAGGCAAGGCCATTTAGTTTTTAGTTTGTAAGTAGGTAATTTACTGGTCATGTTATTAATAGAATCTTAAATTCGTGTTCCTCGTTTTTATTGTTTTTAGATTACTCGTTTAATAAATTCAGTACAAGACGAACACTCGTTCAAGATCCTCTATATATCCTGACGACATCAAAGAAATATTTGAGCCCACTCGCTTAGTTAAGGGAGAGCGCAGTGATCGGGGGATCTTAAGTTCGAGTCTCGGGCGAAACGTATGTTCTCCATGATGATTTGGTTAAAACCGTGCTTTCGTTATCCACCTCTTATTCATGTGTGTGTTCGGGTTTAACTTCTTTCTCAACAATTTTTTAGTCATATGAACGACGGTGTCTACTTGTAGCAGTGAGCACAATGCCCAACTTTATAGTGCTGCCTCACTGGAATATCACGCCGTAGACACGTGGCATGATACCCCACCCAGTCACATTTTCCTGACACCGGGCTGACCAGTCCTAGCACTGTCCCCGTAATGTTGAGCGCCAAGCGAGGAAGCTGCTAGTACCATTTTTACGTCTTTGGTATGACGCGGCCAGGGATCGAGCCAACGACCTCCCGCACTCGAAGCGGACGCTCTACCACTAGGCTAACGAGGCGGTCTTATTCATGTAGTGAAGTTGAAAGCTATTTGTGTAGTGCACAGAATCCAGAAGCACTGGTTAGGTTAATTTCCCGCCGTTATATAAATGAAATAACAACAACAACAACAAAATAAATTTAAGGAGAGAGTTTCTAAAAACGCTCATAGCTTCCTTCTCAATTCCTGTTTGTATATTTGTAAAACTGTAAAAACTTTATCAATGAATACTGTTTAAACCAAAAACAAGTTTTAAAAAATACCTGATTTATGTTGTTTTCTTTTTCCAGCGCTGTCTACGATGTTTGACAGTATGAAATAACAGTTATGATATACAAACAGTGGTTGAATTATATAACAACATAATGAAGTCACAAATTCAGTCTTCTTTGTTTAATAGAAAAAAAAGGTCGTGTTAGAATAGAAAATAACAAATATAACGTATTATGTACATCATTATACAAATGTAATAAAAACGTTTAATTCAGTTTACGAAAAAATAGAAAAAAAAAAAAAAATAGCAAAATATACAAGAACATTTTTAGTCGTAAAATCAGAAGTTAGCTGCTCTAGATTTGTTGCTAATGTTGCTGCTGCGAATCAGCATTACTTTATTACATTACTATGATGTAGATAGCTGCAAAAAAATAGCCTTTGGCTCCAGAAACGTTTGAATTGGGCTCGGCAGCTCTTGATTCAGAATAATGAGTAAATTGCATAAAATTCATGCAGGATGACATGTTCTTGTGTAATAATACAATTTCTCAGCCAAATGAATTACTGACAGAAATGTGCGCAAAGAGAAGATAACATTTCTGAATTGTACCATTTCACCAATTTCTCGTTTTCCCCTTTTAAACGAGTTATATGGCGTTTAATATTCTCGTTATCGCTAACTCGTCGTCATGTAAAAAGCATTACAAAGATTTTGGTTTCTATCTAAATCCTAACTTTATTCTTTGAAATAGTAAAGTAATTTAGGAACTTTTTCATTCAATATTTTCGTATTTCTCTTTATTCACTACTATTTTTCTAGCAAGGCTGTTTCTGCTATTGTTTTAAGGCACTATAATGTCGCATATATGACAAAAATCTACAACAATAGTTGAGTTCGTTCGCATATCCCTATAAAGCAGAGATTTAGCTAATGACACAAGATATACACACAGAGGTATAAAGGTAAAAGAATAATATTGACAACGAGTAAACAAATATAAGATAAGGAAAAATGTTCGGTTACTCCTTGAATATAACCGTTAGACTATTTGATCAAAGTCTGCAGTCAAATTAAAAGTGTTTTGCCACAGGGCATTCTAACGCGGAACCCTTGGTGTTATAGTTTCGTCTATGTTCGTTATTAAGTGTGTGTGTGTTCGGGTTTAACGTCTTTTCCAACAATTTATCAGTCATATAAGTGACGGTGTCTACTTGTAGCAGTGAGCACACTGCCCAGCTTTATAGTGCTGCCTCACTGGAATATCACGCCGTAGACACGTGGCATGATACCCCACCCAGTCACATTATACTGACACCGGGCTGACCAGTCCTAGCACTGTCCCCGTAATGCTTAGCGCCAAGCGAGGAAGCTGCTAGTACCATTTGTTAACGTTTCTGGTATGACACGGCCAGGGATCGAATCTACGACCTCCCACACTCGAAGCGGACGCTCTACCACTAGGCTACCGAGGCGGTTAAGTGTCATTTGTGTTGCTATTCGGTAATTTACGTGTTCGTGTTAGGTGTACAGTGGCTTTGATGACATGCTATGAAAGGCTTGCGATTCTTGAAAGTCCGTTTTTTTTCTTTATATTTGGTACAGATAACTCCATAAAGCCAATGCACAGGAAAACACACGTATCGGACGTCAAGCTTTGACTCTTGTTCAAGTTATGTAAACCCACAATATAATATAAATCCGATATGAACCAAGGCAGAATTTTTATTAAGTTTCATCAAATATTAATTTATTTCCCTGAAATCATGTTCTGCTTCGTGTTAATTGAAAATCTGTTAATTCTGCACTGTGATATGTCATTTTTCTCACATCACTTTTTCACCATTTATTTCTGGAAGCATATTATTGTTAGCATGTTTATTAAGAGATTATTAGGTAACAGTTCGAAATGTAATTAGATTAGGAGATTCCTTAAAATCTTAAATCTACCATATCAAAAGAAACTGCATGTGCAAGGAAAAGAGTAGTTCCTCTTTAGTGTACATAGATTCCATCAAGGTGATTAAATATTCACCAATGGCACACTGACATTGAAACTACAGCATTTAATTGTGAAATATTATTGTTATTGAAATCTGAATAAAACTTATTTTACAATAATTTTCTTCGTCTACATAAAAAGATGTTTCACAGTTTCTTGTTTCAAAATACAGTCTCACAGTGTTAAGATTTAACGAATTTACATACTTTTAATTCATGGTATAATATTAAAATAACAACTTCCAGTGGGAAAGAAAAGTCTTTGTTTAAAGGTTAAAATCTTGTCATTTTCCATTTCTAAATTGTTCAGTATCGTAAAAATTTCGGAATTATTATTTTAAATTTATAAATGCTCTTATTACTTGAGTATTCGTCCTACTTAATATAAGAAAATGTCAGAAGGCCACAAGCTACATATTACTTCAATAAATGGCTGGTGTTTGGCAACTGGTCAAGGATTGTATCAGTGTGAAAGTGGTTCCAATCAGATATAAATATTGATCTTAATCAATAGCGATTATTTGTAATAAGACCGTGACAAGACTGACGTATATGTAACAGATTATTTTGGCCTATACCTAGTATACTTATCTTTTTATATAGAAAAATGAGAACACAAGTATATAAGTAAAAATGAGAACACAAATATATAAGTAAAAATGAGTTGCTATATTCTGCCAGCGGTGTTATTGCATATTTGTAGAGCAAAGTAAAAATAACTAAAAGTGTTCAGTTCTCATTTTCTTTAAAAATTGATTAAATTTACCATACTTGATGGCATAAAAGTAAACGTTTTTGTATATCTTAATTTCACATTTATTTGCAAGAAGTATCCGGTTGTTAAAGAAAATAAAACTAAACGCTTATTCTGTTTATTTCAGCAGTGTCCTATACCGTTGCGAAATACTGGTAATTGTTTGGGCTTGAATCACGAAACAAACGCGTGTTCTGTTCATGCCAGTGGTATTTGGAAGAATTATGTTACAAAATGATGTCAACGATATAACAGTTTATTATTCAGCAATAAATTATATTACACACGCTATTAGGTAAAGTATAGCATATGAAACAATTTGAGCTAATACCAAACTCAACCTAGTCAATATGTGAAAAATCATGGCCAACTCGGAAAAACAGAGTCAACATGGATTTCATGCATTTTGATTGGTTTAAACGACAGAAATAACAAGGAAATGTTCTTTCCTTCAGAAATTAAAATGTCTTCATTTTGTTCCACATAAAATCATACATTAACACCATTTTTCACATTTTGACAAGAATATTATTCATGCAGTAACTAAAACGTACGATGTCCATGCACGTCATGAGACATTTTGGTAGAGTATGCGCGCAAAACTTTTCCTGTCAGAGATTTTTCTAGGAGAATATTTTTAAGGTATTAGATCACTAATAGTAATGTTTACAAAATGGCCTTTGCTTGGTATATTCTGAAAGGTAACCGTATTTTGCACTATTTTGCAATTCTTAAACAACTTTTACCGTGCCGTTTTTTTTATAAATGTTGTATAACTTATTATATCTCCTCAAGCTCAAGTAGAGACAATTTTCAAAGTGATAGCCATTATCCAAAACGTTTGCAGAGAACTCATTTTACCATTAATTTTAATAAAAGAAATATCAAACTATTGGTAAAAAATTATAAAACACAAAATAAAAATGTCATTATCATTATTTCTATGGTGCCTCAAGTAAACAGATTTAATGAGGCAGAATTCATACTTTAACATTGAAAAAATAAGGTCGAATGCTGTGTTTCAGTTTTGAATTTTGCTTACTCCATTCAAAAATAACCTTATGGCAGACGTAAAACCTACCTAAATTTCTTCCACAATATATAAACTAATCTAAGAGTGAAAGCAAAATTGAGAACTTTCACCGCGTGTAACTCAATATTTTTAAAGATGTGTAACTCTACCCTTTCTGTTTAAGTAGTAAATTCACTTTGAACACCAAGAAATCGCTTATAAGATTCATCTTTTTCCATTTTTGTACAAGAAATCAATAATAAGTCTTGAAAGAAGTAAAAACTTACTAGAAAAAAAGGAAAATAAGGAAAAAAAAAATGGTCCCAGTAGGGCTTGAACCTACGCCCCCTAAGAATTGCAGTAAAAGTAGGTTTATGGTAGGAATTGAATACTCTTCAAAAAGGAGGTTCTCTATTGGTGATCTAATACCTTAAAAAATACAACACTCAGAGTAAAAGAAGAGAAGTACATTTCTTAGACAAGCGTTTTTCATGGATTGGAATACTTTTTGTGCATTTGAAATGCGATTCTCATGCTAGGTAAAATATGACTATTCAGAATTGTACAAAAAAAAATCGAAAACGAGTACAAAATATTTCAGATAAGAATGAAGCGAGGCAATGTAGCAGAGGCCGTAAAAAAGTCTCCCCATACTTCGATTCAATTTTGTTTTATTTTCTTGTCCGTTTGGGTTAATATCTGTCCAATATCTGTGTAAAAATATTCTCTTAAGCCACTGCTTAGGGACGTGAGAGAGGTTGCATTTTTCAAAACTTTTTATAAACAGACTCGGTATTATTTGCTTCTGTGCTTTACAAGGATCTTCTTATATATCGTGTTTACTTGTATTTTTCGGAATTTTGATGATGGCAATAAACAGAATTACGTGTATAATTTTCTTCATTTGTATTTGTCGTAGGTGTGATTAATGTGGAAAGAATAAGGTTGTTGGGAAAATGCTCCAATGTCATGCTATTACATAATTTACCCTCACTTCCGTCCAGTACGTATACTGAAGACAAGAAACAGGTATTTTATTGGAAGTACTGTCAGAAACAAAATCAAAGAAGGAACAGCCCTATGAATTCTAAATTGTGCTCTGCATTACTGTTAAAACCAAATAATCAGTCGGAACACTCATGAGCAATAACATGCATATTGTGGGGAAAATAAAATGTGTCAGATGGAAATGATTTTGCTAGAACTCTGCACAGATAACTCGACTAATCTGACAAAGAACAATTTGAAAAGTTATCTAATGAACGGTTTCAAAAATAAAGATATCATTTGCAAATATCGCAAGTCAATAAGGCCGGCTGAATTAAAAAATAGTTTATCAAAAAAAAAAAAAAAAAAAAAATAAATAAATAAAAAAAAAAAAAAAAAAATAAAATAAAATAAAAATAAAAAAAAAAGAAACGATCTCGTTTTTAAATTAGCTTATGTGTAGATGAAAAACAATACTTAAAATTTAGAAACCTATTTATTTGTGACAGGAAAGGCCGTACCGGCGACAGTAACCATCAGAACAAATCAACACCCTTTACAATATTTACAAATTTATTTACATAAGATGATTATTAACAATGAATAGATATGAAAAGAAAAAAAAAATTGATTATAAGAAAGAAAAAAAAAAAGTTCAGTATCTCTAGATACAAAAGTTCTTATAATTCCATTCTAATCTGACGTGACACAGTTCTTTAATTTAATTGTGAACTTTAAGTAGCACAAACAAAACGTAGCTTCTAAATTCAGTCCCTTTAAACCGTGAATACGTTGATTCCGTGTTGGCTCCCTATGGTGGTAGGTGATTGCATCCCTGAGCTGACTTCAGAGGATAACAAAAATCATCGTCTTTGCGGTTTACGGCACAACCATGGGACGAAAGCTCTGCGCTGGGAATATCACATCCAGGCGAGTGAAGACAAGTGAACCTCGGGCATTGTACTTCCGGGTTATGACATCACCAGGTAAAATCGTCTGGCGGAAGAAGCTCGATCGAGCATAAATTTCTAGCAAGAAAATAATTCAGACATAGATTCGTCTATAAAGTCGTAAGGTGGTGTGCGCAAGGCATATCTAGTCCAGTCTATTTAAAGGGTAATGTCCCGCCAAATACTAAATTTCATGGGATTCACGGCTAAGCCGTGGACTCTTACTATTTCTATTTTCACGGGATTCACGATATAGCCGGGGAATCTAACTACTTTGGCGCGAATTTAAATTGACAATTTGAGGCCTATTATAGTGGTTTTGGGGATAAAAACATAAATTACTGAAGTTTATAAAATATCAACTTTCTTATTACTGAACAGAATTTAATGAAATTTACATGGAAATTTAAGTTATGAAATACAGAAAAACATGAGAGGTATTTTATGCGTGAAATCTGACATTTACCTCAATAACTCAAAAATTTACAAAAAGATGATGCAATACCTGCATTTATAATACAGATAAAATAAGGCCCGTATGTCAATTTGTGACACACGTTCCCCCTTAAAAAGAAAATTTATAATTTTCTTAATTGAAAGCAAAATGACATACTGAAAATAGCAAACACAAAAAGAAAACACACACTGTCACTATCTGTACACCATATAATATAGCCACCTGTCTACACTCTACTCAAATAATCTGCGCCTACATTTTATCTACCAGGAATTGCTCTAATACTGATCCTATATGGTTGTAATGCCAATGCCCATCTCATCAGCCTGGAATTGCTAAGTTTCGCTTTATTCAAATAAGTGAGCGGCTGATGATCTGTCTCTAAAACAAAGTCTTTACCGAACAAATACCGGTGAAACTTAGCTACTGCCCATATTATCGCTAAACACTCCTTCTCTATCACTGAGTACTTTTGCTCCCTAGGTAGCAATTTCCTACTAGCATACGCTACAGGTAATTTCTCTCCATCACTTTCCTGAAGCAATACTGAGCCTAAACCTAAATCTGAAGCATCTACTCTCAATATAAAAGTCTGATCTAAATCTGGCAACTTCAAAATAGGCGGACCCATTAAGCTAGCCTTCAAAGTCTGGAAAGCCTTTTCTTGACTTTCACCCCACTCTACAAGATTTGGCTGACCCTTTTTAGTCAAATCTGTGAGTGGAACTGCAATGGCGCCGAAATTTGAGATAAACTTAAAAAGTATCAATAGAAGTACGCATACAAAAAAATATCTGTCAATACCTTTGAAAAATTGTCTAACAAATCTACTACTTCCTGTTTACATGCTACTGGTAACTCTGGATTTACCTCTACAGCTTTGTACGTTTCTGTACCCTGCTTTATAGGACACAAAACTATACCCTTTTCTACTCTACTTGAAAACTCATCACTACTTTCATTCGGATCTAATCTGTCATAATCTCTCTGATCCTCCTTTACAATAGCTGCTCCAACCTTACTTAAAATACCCTTATCTGGTATAGACTTACTATCATCCTTCCTTTCACAGTACTGTTTCAGCATGTTTGCATGAAACGTTTTCAACTTTCCGTCTACATCTATCCTGTAATCTAGTCTATTTACTACCTCTACTACTACGTAAGGACCCTTCCAATGTAACAACAACTTATTATGTTTCGTAGGTAACATACAAGTACCTTACTACCTGCCTTAAACCTCCTATCTCTAGCCTTCCTATTGTAATACTTCTTGTATCTAGCACTACTTTTTGCTAACTGTTGCTGAGCTATCTTGCACGTATCCTCCAACTTTTCTTGCAAATCCATAACATAGTGGTAAGTGGTTTTAACATCATCATTCTCCGTCTTACCAGCCCATAACTCTCTTAGCACAGTTATCGGTCCACGGATTGTTCTACCGTAAAGTAACTCAAAGGGAGAAAATCCCAAACTTTCTTGCGGAACTTCACGGTAAGCAAACAACATAGCATTCAAATACCTATCCCAATCTCTAGGTCTCTCACTACACATACGCTTCAACATTTGCTTCAAACTACCGTTAAACTTCTCTACTAAACCGTTACACATAGGGTGATACGGTGTTGTAGTTAACTGCCTTAATGACAATAACCTACTAACTTCTGCCATAAGTTTCTGACGTAAACTGCGATCCACAATCGGTAAGCTTTTTCCTCTGGCACTCCTAATCTACTGTACATATCTACTAATGCCTCTGCTACTTCTCTCAGTTTCAATACTAGGTAGTGCTATAGCTTCTGGATATCTAGTAGCATAATCTACCATAGTCAAAATGTACCTGTTTTTCCTATCAGTCATAGTTCGATCGGACCAACGATGTCGACAGCAACTCTCTTAAACGGAGTATCAATCAAAGGCATTTTTCCTAACGGAACTTTACTTACCTCTAACCTTAGCTATAGTACGTTGACAAATACTACATGACTGACAATACCTTCTAACCTCTGCCATTACTCCTGCCAGTAAAATTCGCCTAATACCCATCACTAGTTTTCCTTATACCTAAATGGCCTGACAGTAACGAATCATGTGCAACTTTCATCACAGTTTCTCTAAGACATTTAGGTACAATCACTGTCTACTTTTGTCTAAATTCTGGCGGTATACTCTCTATATAACAATCTATTCCTTATCTCAAACCTAACTGAACCTTTACCTCTACACTGCTTAATCGTACCTTCCTCAGCCTTCTTTCTACACAAATCTAACGTGCTATCTTTCTGTTGCTTTTCTAAGAATTCCTCTCTAGATACATCTAAAATCTGAGACGGAACTTTAAGCTTTACTTGCTTCTTAACTTTGGCTTTCGCCCTAGTTTCTACTGCTGACGCTAAGCTACTAAACTGAGGTTCTACAGCTCCCTCTACATTACCAATTATAACATCATTGGTAGGATTATCTACAACCAACGCCTCTACTGTACCCTTGAAATACGGACAATCAATATCTATTCTAGCTACATCTAGCCTATGTTCACTCCCATCTATGTACTTACATCTACGGGTTTTCTCTAAAAACTGACTTGCTTCTACTAAGTTCCGTTTCACTATCACACATGTACAACCTGTATCTCGCATAGCGATTACATCCCTACCATTACAAGTACCGGGTTTTGTAGGACATGTACTTACACTAAGCATACCTAACTCCTCAACATCACTTAGTTCTATAATGCTATTTCCACTCTCTGACCTACTTGACTTACTCCTATCTCTATCTCTATTTCTTCCTCTACCTCTGCTCCTAGATCGGTCACGGCCTCTACCTCTATTTCTACTTTCCTTACTATTTCTATTCTCCCCTTTACTACTTTCCTGTTCCTGCTCTACTTCTAACTCTGCTGCTGCATTGGCACTATTACCGCCGTACTTTCCACTCCTACAGTAATATGAACTATGCCCTATTCGACCACACTTATAACACTTCAGTACACCAAAGGGTTTATAACCTCTACCTCTATTAGCAACATTGCTACTACCTCTATTACTAGTGCCTACATTACGACTACTAGGATACTGTCTCGGAGGTATTTCATATGGTTTATAGCTCCGGTCCTTATTGGTTCGATTCACGACATACTTGGGACCTCCTCGAGTCTTTGCAAACAAATCTGCATCTTCTGCTACATCCTTAGCTTTAACTAACCTCTTACTACTCAAATTCTGGTATAGTTCTCTATTACATACATCTAAAAATTGGTCCCTAAGAATAAAATCTAACAATCCTTCGTACGTTTTCTCTACCTTACTCAATCTAAGCCAACCATCTAAATATCTACTTATTCTGGCTAGAAACATCACAAAGGTCTCATTATCACGAGGCCTCTCAGTTCTAAACTTTTTCTTATAGCCATCGTCAGTGAGTTCGAACTGACGTAGCAAAGCGGCTTTCAGTTTATCATAATCCTTCCTATCTTCCAACGGAAGCCTATCAAAAACCTCTCTTGCCGTACCCTTTAGAAGGAACGGTAAGTTAAGTGACCATATCTCTTTATCCCAATCCTGCGCAACAGCGTACGTTTCGTACACATTCAAGTACGCATCCATGGAATCAATTTTCTCATCAAAGGGAGACATCTTAACCTTTACCTTTTTCTTACTCATCTTTTCTAAGTCTGTCTTAAACTTATGCTCTGTTTCTAATTTCCTACTTTCTGCTTCCTCCTTCTCTGTTTCTAACTTCCTAGCTAACATTAACTTCTCCTTTTCCATTTCTAACTTATCCTGTTCTAACTTACGTCCGTATTCTAACTTATCTAGCTCTAACTTACGTTCTAACTCTAACCTTTCCTTCTCAGCCTCTAAGCTACTACGTCGTTCATATTCTATCTTTTCCTTCTGCAACCTAACTTCGAACTCTAATCTTTCCCTATCTGCTTCTAATCTATTCTTTTCTGCTTCTACTCTTAATCTCTCTGCTTCTAAACTACTTTGTTTTTCATATTCTATCTTTTCTTTCTGCAACCTAGCCTCTAACTCTAATCTATCTTTCTCTGCCTCTGCTCTTAATTTCTCTGCCTCTAATCTATCTTTCTCTGCCTCTAATCTACTATGTCTTTCCTCACGTTCCCTAGCCTGCTCTTCCTTAACAAAGTTACGTAACTCATCTCCTTCATAACCTAACTCCTTTCCTACCTTCGTCAACTCTACTACACTAGTCATGATTACACTACGTTAACAGTATATAACACTACAATACAACAGCTACTATAACAACCTGAGACACTAAATAAACAATCGTGAGGGAACACTAGACTACACTAGTTTACACTAAGGCTCTACAGTTACCACTGAAGCCAAAACAAAATACTATACTCTACGTATATACTACACAAAACGTCCTCACTAAAATAATACACTAAGTTGCGCAACAGTACTATGTGTCAATCAAGGTTGCATAGGCAACAATCAACAAAGTACAGTGACAGTAGGCTGTAACAATACCCTAGCCTTATCAAATATCAATCAACTGTAACTAGTGTTAACACTTTAGTGTAACAAATAAAACAAAAATAAATCAAAGTGTTTTATCCCAAGATAAAGTATAGGTATAACACAACTGTGTAGCACTAAAACATAAGAGTAGGTTAAAAGTATATGCAAGTAAACAAGCTTGCTAAAACACACAAATTTAAAAAAAATACTGTATCTGGTATGTATACAGTACACTAATACAAAATAGGATCACTGGGAGAAGTAGGGCGACGCACAATAAGAGTGAGTAGGATAACTCTCCTTGTCAAGGGCGGTCACTCTCAGCACAGATATATGGTGGCTTAATCATAGAGTGACACAAAATAAACCCAAAAGAAAAATAAAAGGAACGAACTCACCCCAGAATCCAAGTGTCGTAAGCAACTGTCTATCAGTCTGTGACCACTAAAGCTGGTTAGCTGAAGTTACGGATCTGTCTTGTCTTGTCTGAGGTAAGACGTCACTCTGAAAAATGAATAAAACTGTTATATGTGTACCAATAGAACAAAACAAGAGGAATCTATACAAATTATTGCTGCAGTTAAATGGGTGTTAATACTGTTCGAATAGCTACTGTGTCTGGTCGACCAATCCCACTTCTGACACCATTGTGACAGGAAAGGCCGTACCGGCGACAGTAACCATCAGAACAAATCAACACCCTTTACAATATTTACAAATTTATTTACATAAGATGATTATTAACAATGAATAGATATGAAAAGAAAAAAAAAACTGATTATAAGAAAGAAAAAAAAAAGTTCAGTATCTCTAGATACAAAAGTTCTTATAATTCCATTCTAATCTGACGTGACACAGTTCTTTAATTTAATTGTGAACTTTAAGTAGCACAAACAAAACGTAGCTTCTAAATTCAGTCCCTTTAAACCGTGAATACGTTGATTCCGTGTTGGCTCCCTATGGTGGTAGGTGATTGCATCCCTGAGCTGACTTCAGAGGATAACAAAAATCATCGTCTTTGCGGTTTACGGCACAACCATGGGACGAAAGCTCTGCGCTGGGAATATCACATCCAGGCGAGTGAAGACAAGTGAACCTCGGGCATTGTACTTCCGGGTTATGACATCACCAGGTAAAATCGTCTGGCGGAAGAAGCTCGATCGAGCATAAATTTCTAGCAAGAAAATAATTCAGACATAGATTCGTCTATAAAGTCGTAAGGTGGTGTGCGCAAGGCATATCTAGTCCAGTCTATTTAAAGGGTAATGTCCCGCCAAATACTAAATTTCATGGGATTCACGGCTAAGCCGTGGACTCTTACTATTTCTATTTTCACGGGATTCACGATATAGCCGGGGAATCTAACTACTTTGGCGCGAATTTAAATTGACAATTTGAGGCCCATTATAGTGGTTTTGGGGATAAAAACATAAATTACTGAAGTTTATAAAATATCAACTTTCTTATTACTGAACAGAATTTAATGAAATTTACATGGAAATTTAAGTTATGAAATACAGAAAAACATGAGAGGTATTTTATGCGTGAAATCTGACATTTACCTCAATAACTCAAAAATTTACAAAAAGATGATGCAATACCTGCATTTATAATACAGATAAAATAAGGCCCGTATGTCAATTTGTGACATTATTAATCTATAAACTCGTTCACAAACCGAACTGAATTTCAAGTCATGAAATGCTGGTCATACCTGTACAGACAACTTTATAACAGTTTCAAATAAATACAAAAAACTAACATCTGATGTATATGCGAGATGAAACTTCTTTCCGACACTAAAGATTACCTGAAGAAGAAAAACATACCTCTCTTATTGTCACTAACTTGCTTGAAACCATTTTTTTTTTATTTAAAGGCGACGTATTGAGAATATAGGTTTTAAGTGACTAACAAAATTATATTGAAATTCAATTAAGCGGTGCGATATACTTAGGGTGTCTTTATAATTATTACTTCAAGTTTCTAGTTTTGTTTTAACTTTTAAATTTCATAATTTTTACTTCTTTTCATACGTCATGAAAATTACATTTAATTATTTCTTTAAATTATTTCATGATAATAATTGTCAGCATCAGCATTATTGTTAAATCATTTAGAAATAGTAAATAATCCGTAGCCGAGGCCGGGTAATTATGGTCGACGAATTCAAATTATCTGTCCCTTACAGATGTGGGTTCGATCCTCATTCCGGGCGTACAAGTTTTCATGTGAGAAAGCCATCTAGATCGGTGGTTCTGCCCTTCTTCCTTCACCGAGATTTAACAAAATAGCAACAATGCAACAAAGAACTCAAGTGAAGATTTGGTCCATTAAAGTCACCATCGGGGATTTTATGATATATAATATGAAATCGATTAAAGAAAAAAATGCATTATCTCCTGACGAGAAACGTTCAAAAACATTTAATGTTGTAATTTTGGTAATTTTGTGGTTTGAACCGTGAATTATGTAAAGGTCAAGTGGTTTCTGTAATGTAGCAATAAAACTTATTCGGGAGGTGGTTTTAATACCATATTAAAAAGTAATACTACATTATTTTACAAGTGTGAACGCAAATGTGAGTAATAACTGGTTTTACGATCCCAAATCCACAGATCTTACCTTTTGGCAGAAGAATACCACGTGTTTCTCTTTTGTATCAAACAATTAATGCTATGGCTTGCAAAAGTAATTGGAGTGTTATGTAGTCATGCTGATGCTCGAAATGGACTAAAGATGGAATGAACAGAAATTCTTAGATGAACACAGAAGTTTAAACATTGATGACTCCTTCTTGTTTCTGTTAGCCTCCTTCTTTGTTACCTTTTTTTGCTTATTGCAAAATATTTGTTAACTTCCAACATTGCATGTATATATTTAAACCACATTTCTTTGCCTAGTGTGGATGCAAACTAGATTATATTTTGATGGGTTTTAAATGTCAAATACCAATTATAGCCAAAGTGCCTGATAAAAATAAAACAGACCTGCTAGTGTGAACACGGTATAATTAACATGTAGTGTCGAACCTGGTACTAGCTAACTACCTTTTAATGTTGAACTATTTTTGAATATATATTGTTTTATTGTATCATTATATGATATGTAGTTTGTACAACACTTTTGAACGTTTATTTTATAGATGAAAAGAGCGCTATAAAAATCTGGTAAATAATAATAATAATAATAATAATAATAATAACGGCTTGAATGTCTATAATGCTTTTGATTTTTATCTTAACCCCAACTCCCACCCCCCACCCCCAGATAAAACAGCTTTTCAAATAGATGTGTGGCGAACTTAAACGGTTAGAAGAACACTACTTTTAATATTGATCACAAATTGTTATTTTAACGAGAGCCATAAAGGGAAGTAATAAAACAATAGGTTCAATAACACATTATAGTATATTCAGCAATATTAAAACCCTTGACAAATGTTAATGAAAGTGATTATCAGAAATGGGATTTAAAAAAATCAATGTATTTTATGTTCATGATGGAAAATATGGTAGCCACATTTTAAACAAAGGAATTATAGGCCTTTGAGTAAAGCAAATCTTCGTTCGAGTCCACCGTTTGGGTCCAGAAAATAATTTTAAGAGTTATTTATATATTAGGACAGATGTTTGTAATAATACGACGTGCAGACTGTTACTACTGTTTGCAGATCAAATTGCCCTTTCGCCTTTTCTTAAATCGATAGACTTTTACCTTTACGTCACAAAAGCAGCGATGCTGAAGCTGTTTTTGGATCTCGTCTATACAGGTAACTCCGCCTTTCCGATACGAGTAAAAATACTTAATGAACTTGTTTACATTGGCTGCATGACCGAGAAGAGATGATTTAAATACTGTTGGAAGGGGTGTTTAACCGGATTGTAACAGATGTACTAGATCTAATCTTCATTTAAAATTTAAATGAATCTTGTCACAATGCACACTAAATTTAGGTAGCTTGGATGTGAAAAAAAGACACCCTTTTATACATTACAGGCCTTTTTCTGCCTAAATTTCAGTACCTTTTGCTGCAGAATTTTCTTTTAAATAATGTATCTCGTGTTTGGTTTTCACTATAATTATAAAACGTGCCTGACTCGAGTTGTTGGATTCGCTCATCATTGATTAAAGGGCATAAGTTCGAATCCCGGAACCAACCATGCATCTCAGTTGAAAAAAGTCGGCAATTTCTTATGGAATATGTGAGTCTTAGTCTAACTTATTTGACGCGATCCTAGGAAACAGTTACGAGTTATTTTCTCCACTCGAAAGAAATTGTCATCGCTAGATTTGGGTCTAAATGCTGATTTTGTTGCTAATATGAGATAAATTCAAATAAAACTTACATGTATCAAAAGGTAGTCCAAGTAATTGTTCTTAAGAGTTGAATATCGTTATATTTTTTGACTGGTCGATATCCCCTTAGGTAGACAACGTAAAATATCAAAATGTAAAATCGGTCTTCCCGAGGTCTCCTTTATCAGACTAATCAAAAGGGGGATTCAATTCCTCATTAATTTACGTAAAGATTATCATAATTCCCCTTAATTAACACGATTAACGTTACATATAAAGTGCAAGCGATAAAACCAATAACTTTACATGACGGTGTGCTGTTATTTGTCCTCAATTATTTTGGTCCTTTTAGAGTGACCGTCACAAATATAAAACAAACTAAACATCGAATTATTTTGACTTATGTGAGTCTATAACTGGTTCTTTCCATGAACGAAGACAAGGATTATCAACTGCCTGTATGTAAATAACTGAAATAGTGTTTTATAACGTCTTCAAATAAATAGTGGATAAAGGCACATACACGTAAACCCGACCAAAAAATAAAATAAAAAACTAGATCTATAATGATATTAGATTTGCGATAGTTAAGCTACGGAAGACTCTGCAAAAGTTTGAATATCAAATAAATCAGTTTTTATGGATATGACAATTCGATCTACAAGTGTTCAACGTAGCTTGAAGGTTCAAACATACCTTTCTATAACCTTGTATACCTTGCGTGGTTGGAAATTTCGTCAATAATAATTGTCATAACAAACAAAACAACGCTGTTTTCATTTGAACGTAGTTGAAATATTCTATATTCTACTTTTAAAACATATCCATTATCACCTTATTGCACTTTACAATGTATGCAAGTACGGCGATACTCAAAGATAGTCAGAGCGCGCGCTTTGTGTGACGTCAAGATAAAGAAAAAGGTTTCATGACAAGGTGAGTGAATAGTTTATTGTGGATGAGGTGGGGTTAACCTGTCAGGGTTACTCCAAAAATAGCTTGAACAGCTCTTCACAGTTTTTGTGACGTAAACGTGCAACTCTATCGATTTGAAAAAAGTTGAAGGGGCAATTTGATCTGCAAACAGTAGTATTGACAGTTAGATCGAATTACAATGGATCGAGCATTTTACTTTGAGATAAAATAAATTCGACTTAAACGTATGTACTGTGTTTTCGGGACGGGACTGCAAAATGGCTTCGAGATAGCCGGAATTTTTAGAAAAGCGGGTTCGAGATTTCAACTGTATTTCAATTGTGATAAAGAGGCTGAGATTCCAGCACTAGTGTACAGTAAATACAAACAATAATAAAAACCCACTTAAGTTTAATAAGATATTTATTGAAGAAATATATCCATGGTTGGTTTATACAAAACAACAATGTATTTTATCAGAACAGAACAGAACAGAACAGAACATAGATTATTCAACTTGTACATATATACAGGTACCTCGTTGTACAAAACATCCATACAATATTCATAATGTACATGGTCATTTCAAATAGATGTTTTATCGATAAGTCGTTACAAACAATATTTTCTCTATTACATATATGATCTTTCATTACATTTGTACTTAATAGAATAACCCGCCCGCTTAACTCAGTAGGTAGAGCGTCGGTCTACGGATCGCGGCGTCGCGAGTTCGATCCTCGGGCGGCGGTATGTTCTCCGTGACTATTTAAACGACATTGTGTCTGCAATCATTAGTCCTCCACCTATGATTCATGTTGGGAAGTTGGCAATTACTTGAGGAGAACAGGTTTGTACTGGTACAGTATCAAGGAACACTGATTAGGTTAACTGCCCGCCGTTACATGTCTGAAAATGTTGAAAAACGGCGTTAAACCCGAACAAAACAAACAAACAAACTTAATTAAATAGCTAATGTCTCTTGTTGTAACAAGCACAATGGAAAGAAAAATAATGAATTTGTAAACTGATAATAAAATAGTTAGAATGTGGAGAATGAACTATTACGTAAAAAATTTAATAGAAGCAATTAAAAAATTAAAAAGCTATTACTACTGACTCATGTAATTATAAAACTCATATAACACACACAAGCACACTACGTACTACGCTTCATGATTCAATAATTCACTTCTCTTCATATTAGCTTGAAAAATTATTCAGCAAGATTTCTAATAACAACTTTATTTTCTGACTTGAGCAATTGCAAGAATTTGTGCATACTGGGGCGTCTATAATAATACGATTTTATGAACTGGTGTCGTAGCTGCTCATATACTTTACATTTAATGACAAAGTGGTACTCGTCTTCTATGTCAAGCGACTCACATAGCTGACAGATTTATCCAGTTAGATTCTTGTTATAATTGTTGCTGTAAGAAAATATGGCACAAAACGTTATATATTTTCTATTCAGGAATCTGACCATCAAACTCGAATTATCTTACATAATTAGTTCTACTAAACCTATTGATAAGATAAGAGCAAACCGGTTGTGCAACAATCAATATTCTATCAGTAAATTCCTTTAAAATGTCCAGTGAACTGAAATGCTAGTTTGCTACATCACGTTATACAGGTGCATATATTATATTTGTAATATTGCGTTGTTCTGAATTTTGAAAATAAGTTGCTTTTATCGAATAAATATAATGAAAATCTCATTTGTACACGTCATCAATATCAATCTGTACTATAAAATGGTTATATGAACACACATACATCAAGGGTTGGTCGTAAGAACATTGCCGGAGAACATCCAGGTTCTAGAAAAGATAAACATAGTTCATTCCCCGACTTTTCTGCACTTCTTCCAGATCGTCTTCCGCTTGTATCCAGTGTAGCACCAGCTGTATATTTCACCTTTCGCAGTGCAGGGATCCCATGGCTCGCAACATCTATCCCAGTTCTTTTTCATGTCTACGTAACACCAATAATAATTTGCTTTCCCGTCTTCCTGGTGCACCCCGCATGGGAACCCAGCCAGACATTTTCTTCCTTGGATGTCTGTTGTGCCAGCATTTCCACAATACTGCCACTCACTTCCAGCTTTACACCACATGTAGTTTGTTCCTTTCCAAAACCCACATCGTCCAGTGCAACAGTAGTCCCAGTGGTTACTAAAATCGACGTAACACCAGGAATATTTGTAACCATGGTAACCGCAAACATTCCCAGTGCGACAAAGTGTGTTGCCTGCGGTGTAGCTGTCCTTTCCGTAGATCGTACATAAGATACCGCCCGCTCGAATGTCGTTGCAAAATTCGGTGAAGTCTGGTTCAGTGTAGCTAGAAAGGTCCGAAGGTTCGGAGAGATGACCTGGATAATGTAAGGGGTGATAAGGGTCCAGTGGTTTCGACAAAGGATTTCCTTTGCACTTTCTAACACATTTGTTAAGTTCTTTCTCAACATTGCCCTGTACAGTGCAGTTGCTGGCTCCACTACGTTCAACATTTATCCAGGAATCGACCCATCTAGTAGAACAGTTCACATCGTCGTCTGGGCAGCACAGGTTTTACTGAAATCGTTTATCATCGCTGCATTCATCGACCGTTTGGCAGATTCCTTACATGAGCAACACAGGTCTTTGTCCAAACAACGAAGTATGCAGCCTTGGAACGTGAAGTGGGGATTATTTTCAAACCGCAAAGCGTTCTCATTGCCGTTCCAGCAGTAACCATCGGTTACCAAGAAAACTAGCATGGTCGCAGAGAGAATAGTCGGCTTCGTCATCCTGATTCGCGTATCTTTAATTAAAAAGTTTAGAAACATTTTTTTAATTATTTATTCGAGCAATTTTATCATGTTTTAAACAGAACAATGTAATAATAAAAGAATATCCAGTGAAGAGCGTGTATGCCTTTCGTAGAATTCCTCGCCTCTGGTTTTAAAATTAAACTTTACATATCTATTTCCTATTCATTTACTTATTATTATTTATTTCATTAGCAATCTTTCATTTTAGTCGAGTGTAAATAAATACTCTAAGTAAGTTACATCCATTTCTTATTTGTACACTGTAAAAATACTTACTGCATCAACCGTTGCCTCACTACAAGTAACCTGCGCAGATCATAGGGCTGCTTAAGATATCAATTTAACGGAAGTCAATGCAAACTGAACTATTATCAGAACGTGCAATGATAGGCTTGTATTTTGATCATGGCCAAGTATTAAGTGTTATTTAAAATGCAGGATATGGGAATCATTTTGATCAGTAAATTATCTATTAATAAAATCCTTAAATATATTAAACAAGTATTTTTTTGTGTAAATTAACGACCACCACAACATAGTGACCTACTTTTCCCTACATTGAAAGATGACATGCTGACTATTTAGACAATCCCTGAATTAATGCGTTTTCACAACTTCATTTGCAGTATTTAGGCGCATAGTGTTGTATTTATTCAGCTTAATATATCAAATTCCGTGCAAAATGCTACATTCAATAAAATGTTAAAGTAAGTAAGTAAGAAGTAAATAGAGTATAGTAGAGTAGAGTAGAGTAGAGTAGAGTGGGATGGGTGGGGAGGGGTGGGGTTTGGTGGGGTGGAATGGAGTGAAGTGGAGTGGAGCGGATTGGAGTCGGGTTCGGGGTCGGGGTCGGGGTAGGGGTAGGGGTCGGGGTCGGGGTAGGGGTAGGGGAAGGGGTAAAGGTAGAGGAGAGGAGAGGAGAGTAGCGTACGGTAGGGTAGGGTAGGGTAGGGTAGAGTAGGTAAGGTAGAGTAGAGTAAGAGGCAGAGGCAGAGGCAGAGGCGGTAGAGGTAGACGAAGAGGTAGAGGTAGAGGTAGAGTAGAGTACAATAGAGTACAAAAAAGGTAGAGTAGAGGTAGAGTAAAAATAGGGTAGAGTAGAGCAGAGTGGAGTAGAGTGGAATGGAGTGGATCACAGTTGAGTGGAGTGGAGTGGAGAAGAGTGGAGTGGAGAATATCGGAGTAGAGTGGAGTGAAGTGGAGTGAAGTAGATTAGTGTGGTGAGTAGCGTAGAGTAGAGTAGAGGTAGAATAAAGGTTAAGTAGAGATAGAGTAGAGTAGACTAGAGTAGAATAGATTCGAGTAGATTAGAGTAGAGTCGATTGGAGTAGAACAGAGTGGAGAAGAGTGGTTTCCCAATATTCCGTGGCGGACTCAGAATATTATACATAATATACAAGAGGTAAAAACGTAAACACTTCAACAATACAATGATACACAAGGGTTCCATATAGTTCAGTAACATAAAAAATAAACAAAACAAAATTAAAGAACAAAAAGCGTTTTCCCAAATTTCATACAATCAATTACATATAGTGAATATTAGATATGGAAAGACTGCTGGAATTATTTACACATCCCTTTTATCATTCCATCTTAGAAGAATATGCAACAACATACTTTGGTACACGGATTTATAAAATTGAGGAGAATAGAAGCTTGAAATTTCCCAAGTGTCTCACCATTACAAATATTTGCAGTTGAAGCATTCCATATTTTGGGACCTGAGTTAAGAAGACGATTTTCGAAAGAATTCCATATTTGGTTTTGGAACAACTAGGTCTGTATTAACGCCAGATCTTTTAAGACTGATTTAAGACTGTTTTGATTTTGATCGAAACTTTCTACTTTGTATGCTCATGTTGATTATAGTACACAATTGTTTACACATTACAGATGATGCAGATTTAAGAAATTTAGCACCAATGCAAGTCAAGTCCATCAGCCTTTGTAACATCAAGCATGTCCAAATGTTTTTAACATGGTTCAATTCTATATAGGGAATTTCAAATTTTGGTGTTTCTTTATCAATTTTGAACCGTAACAGTTTTTTTTAAGTATATATTTATTTTCACTGCTTTAGGTTGAGATACTGTCAGCATTTTTAAAGACATTGGAGAAGAATTTACTGAGTATTTCGGCTGTCACTTTTGGATTAGAAACTGGGTTGCCATCTTCATCATTTATAAACATTGCTTTGGCCCTATACATATCACTATCCAATTGTTAGTAGATACTTGTTTTTCAGTTGATTCCATGCAAATCATGTACAATTATCGTCATGGAAATACAAAAGAATACACTTATTCTTTGGTGCGTCTTTAATTGTTCCATCTGTTATAATTACGAATTCCTTTATGTCCCAGACGTCCATGATGGGCAATTGACTGTTCGGTCTTCAATATTTTATATTTGGCAATAAACGCTGAAATAAACTGAATTGTATTGTATTGTAAACTTGTGAACCTCTTTATATTTCAAGTATATCATTATGTTGACATTCTGTCACATTTTTTTCCCAATAATATCTATTCAATGTGGCACATGCTATTGGAAAACTAATTTCTGAATTCATCTGTTTTTGAGGGCACTTTACCCGCTTCCAGAGTTATAAATGTATTTCTAAAATCAGACACTGCTTATTCTATTCCTAACAACATCTACAGAAAATATATTCATTAACGAGCAGACTACGGATAAATTATAAATGATAAAGTAGTAGTAAAATCCTTGAATACATGACTTACTATATACAAGGCACAGCAAGTACATTTATTTATTTTAGTGCAGAGGTGGCGATAATCAATTACAAATGTATTAGACTGTCTTTATATTTTCTTTATCTCTGAAGTTCTTTTTCTTAAAAAACAATGTGTCCCCTGAAAGGTTTAAAAAAAATGTATTTATATTAACTGACATGGTATTTGTTAAAAGAAAAACTGTAAATGCAGTCATTCTCTGCTTCGTCTCAACTGAGCATTGAAAGCACTGTGCATTATAAAGTTATTTTTTAACACTGTTTGTTAAAACCGATGTTAAGGTAGTGAACCCGAAATGACACTCGGCAAATAACGTAATGCCTCCGTATACAATTTCGGCATTTTCGGTATTTACGGTGAGCTTTCAGCAACATTTACGTTCGAAAAATGCCGAATTGCATAACGAGAGTACGTAGGGAAATTGCCGAATGTCGTTACAGGGTCTTAAATAAAGGTTATCTAATCTTATCTCAACTGTTAACGGGTAGCAGGCTTGCATATAATAGAAAACAAATCAAAACATTAACACGACTAGCTGCTTAACACCTTGTAAATTGACTTTTACTGTTTACCATGTCGGGCCAATATTTCTAAAATAAAGTGTTATTATAAAATCATTGTTGATCAATTGTGTGTTGCTATTGCAGTAACTACAGGCCACACATTTTACTTGGTGCTGATTTGTGATTTCTCATCAAGACCACCGGTCTACTTGTCATCTCACCACGACATGTGGTCTTTTAGAGCGGACGCAGTGGTCCATTGGTATCACTGTCTGACTACGGAACCAGGGATTGTGAGTTTAAGCGCCCGCTCCTCCAACTAAAATTTATTAACATTGGGATACAGGTGTTTTACACCAGACACGCTAAAGAGCCAGGGAAGCTTCTGAAATGGAAGCGTCATCTGTATCTTGCGCTATCCTCCAACTTACATTACTAACACTCTTCTAGTGGAGTCGCTCATATGGATTATATATGACGGCTTTAAAATGTCTAACAAACAGACAAACAAGTATGCTCATAATGAACGTTTTCCAAGCATAATAATTCTATATTTACGGCAATTTTATAACAATTTAGATACAGAGAAGGATTTGACTCAAGTTTTAGCAGCATATCACCAAATCACAGAATTATTCAGTAAATGGACTACAATATACATGTCCATATTATGAATTAACACTAAAGAATAGCAAGTAACAACTGCCGAACTGTAAGTTACCAACGCCGAATGTCAAGTACACACTTTCGAAAGACAATGAAATATCGTATTGAAAATATACCATATCATTAAGGCCGACTGAGTTAGAATTTCATTATGCTGTGTGTAAAACCATACTTGAAATGAAGAATCCTGTTTATTAATCTATAAACTCGTGCAATATTCACAAACCGAACCAAATTTCAAGAAATGCTGGCCATTCCTGTACAGACATCTTTATAACAGTTTCAAGTAAATATAAAAAGCTTTCATCTGATGTATATACGAGTCGACACATTTTTGCGACACCAAAGATTAACTGAAGAAAAAAAAATTACCTCTCTAATTGTCACTTACTTGTTTACAAACGAATTTTAATGTAAAGTCGACGTTACGCTTATACAAAATTAGACCTTGCAAATGGGATGCAATATTCTTCAGGGTGTCCTTATCATTTTTACTTCTAGTTACTAGTTTTATTCCAGCTTATATAATAATTAATTTAATAATTATTCTTACTTCTTTTCATCGGTCCTGAAAATTGTATATAATTATTTCTTCAATATAAAAATTATAAGCATCGACATTATTGTTAAGAAGTTTCTTTAGGTAAACCATACCGTAATTAGTAAATTATCCAAGGTACTATAAGTGTGAACGTAAATACCATCCAAATTTCACCTGACACAATCCAAAAAAAAACAGTTATCTTTATGAATTAGGCCACATGATGCATGCATCTATAAGAATGTGACGCGCATGTCAAAGAAATTTCAGGAATGATTGTGGATTTGGATTAATAGGTAATAAATATCATATAATTGATAATGTACGGGTAGTGTGTTGCTATAAACGAGGTTCAATAATAGATATAAGTGTCAGGAAAATGTGACTTATTAAAGCATCTATCTAGACTTAGCAGTATGATTGTAAAAATAGTGATATTGTTGAAAACGCACGAACATAGTTGATATACCCTCGGGCGTATCTACCAAGGCAGCAAACACACACACACACACACACAAGCACGCAAACACGCACGTACGCACGCACGCACGCACAGGTAAACGCTACCAATCGGGGATGTAAGTTATAAACTTACCAACTGGAAACTAATTTATTTCTGTAGCTACAGTTATCATATTTCTATCAACTGTTATTCCTATCATTTTTAAATTATCAGAGGCTTTAGATTAAAGCTATTTTCAATTGTTAAGCAATGAGATTTTTCACTTTCAGAACGGGATATTTTTGTTTAAGCCAGCTGAGGTAAATGTGTAACAAACCGGGTGATTGTGTATAGACGAAATGTGGTACTGTGTGTTTCAACAAAACGGGAAATTAGTGTAAAGACTAAATGAGGTACAAGTGTATAACTAAACGCGGAGTGTGTGTAGTTAAAACAAGGAATGAGCTATTTATAACGGTGTATGCGGAAGCACTTATTACATAACATATATATGAGTTAAGACATTCGAGTAATTATGTCTCCCCCAGGAGACATATTGTTTTTGCCCTGTCCGTCCGTCCGTCCTTCCGTCCGTCCGTCCGTCCGTACGTCACACTTCATTTCCGAGCAATAACTGGAGAACCATTTGACCTAGAACCTTCAAACTTTATAGGGTTGTAGGGCTGCTGGAGAAGACGACCCCTATTGTTTTTGGGGTCACTCTGTCTAAGGTCAAGGTCACAGGGGCCTGAACATTGAAAACCATTTCCGATCAATAACTAGAGAACCACTTGACCCAGAATGTTGAAACTTCATAGGATGATTGGTCATGAAGAGTAGATGACCCCTATTGATTTTGGGGTCACTCCGTCAAAGGTCAAGGTCACAGGGGCCTGAACATTAAAAACCATTTCCGATCAATAACTAGAGAACCACTTCACCCAGAATGTTGAAACTTCATAGGATGATTGGTCATGAAGAGTAGATGACCCCTATTGATTTTGGGGTCACTCCGTCAAAGGTCAAGGTCACAGGGGCCTGAACATTGAAAACCATTTCCGATCAATAACAAGAGAACCACTTGACCCAGAATGTTGAAACTTCATAGAATGATTGGTCATGAAGAGTAGATGACTCCTATTGATTTTGGGGTCACTCCATCAAAGGTCAAGGTCACAGGGGCCTGAACATGGAAAACCATTTCCGATCAATAACTGAAGAACCACTTCACCCAGAATGTTGAAACTTCATAGGATGATTGTACATGCAAAGTAGATGACCCCTAACGCTTTTGGGGTCACTCCATTAAAGGTCAAGGTCACAGGGGCCTGAACATTGAAAACCATTTCCGGTCAGTAACTTGAGAACCACTTGACCCAGAATGTTGATACTTAATAGGATGATTGGTCATGCAGAGTAGATGACCCCTAACGATTTTGAGGTCACTCTGTGAAAGGTCAAGGCCACAGGGGCCTGAACATTGAAAACAATTTCCGGTCAGTAACTTGAGAACCACTTGACCCAGAATGATGAAACTTCATAGGATGATTGGTCATGCAGAGTAGATGACCCCTAACGATTTTGGGGTCACTCTGTTAAAGGTCAAGGCCACAGGGGCCTGAACATGGAAAACCATTTCCAATCAATAACTTGAGAACCTCTCGACCCAGAATGTTGAAACTTCATAGGATGATTGTTCATACAGAGTAAATTTTGGGGTAACTCCGTTAAAGGTCAAGGTCACAGGGGCCTGAACATTGATAACCAGTTCCGATCAATAACTTGAGAACCACTTGACCCAGAATGTTGAAACTTCATAGGATGATTGAACATGCAGAGTAGATGACCCCTATTGATTTTGGAGTCAGTCAATTAAAGGTCAAGGTCACAGTGGCCTGGTTCATGTAAAATCATTTTTTGGAAATAACTTGAGAACCACTTGACCTACAATGTTGAAACTTAATAGGATGATTGGACATGCAGAGTAGATGACCCCTATTTATTTTGAGGTCACTTGATCAAAGGTCAAGGTCACAGGAGCCTGAACAGTGACTTGAGAACCACTAGGCCAAGAGTGTTGAAATTTAGCGGCATGACTGGACATGCCAAGTAGATGATCCCTATTGCAGCCAACCATCAGTGTCTCTTTGACTTTCGCTCCTGACCCCTATTGACTTCTTGCCTATAGGACTTTGCATTTGGGGAGACATGCGCTTTTTTACAAAAGCATTTTCTAGTTTAATTTGATTTGATGGTTTTAACGCCATTTTAAAAAGGTATTTTAGTAATGTCAGGCGGGCAGTTTACCCAACAATCGTTCCTGGAAAGATCCAGTACAAGTACCAATCCCCCGTAAGAAACGCGCATCTTTCTTATATAATGAGACATGGTCGGTAGCAGGGATCGAACCCATGCCCCTTAATCAGCAAAAGATTACAGTGATTTTAAGTCAGCGACTCAACCACCCGAATAAAGGGTCGGTCAGTTAAGAGAGGAAATTCTATATTCTGTTTGGAAGTATATGTTTTAATCCAAACTTTGAAGTTCTACGTACTTTCATGATTATGATATATTTTGTGTTTCTAAGACCACCAAAAAATAAACAAAAATATCATGGACGAATGTTTCCCTAAAACTGACAGTGTTGAGGCGATGTTACTTTCAAATCGTTCTGGGGTTTATTAAATGAAGTGCCTTTGTTGTTTTTTTTCTCCAACAATCGTTCCTGGAAAGATCCAGTACGAGTACCCATCCTCCGTAAGAAACGCTCATCTTTCTTACATAAAGAGACATGGTCGGTAGCAGGGATCGAACCCATGCCCCTTAATCAGCAAGAGATTACAGTGATTTTAAGTCAGCGACTCTAACCACCCGAATAAAGAGGCGGTCAGTTAATAGAGGAAATTCTATATTCTGTTTGGAAGTATATGTTTTAATCCAAACTTTGAAGTTCTACGTACTTTCATGATCATGATATACTTTGTGTTTCCAAGACCAAAAAATAAACAAGAATCTCATGGACGAATGTTACCATAAAACTAACAGTGTTGGGGCGATATTACTTTCAAATCTTTCTTTGGTTTATTAAATGAAAATATTTTTTTTTTGCATGCTTAGCAGTATGAAACCCACACAAAAATGCAGACTTTAACATACCTTGTGTTTTGTAACATAATTGCAGTGGTGTCATCTGTAAACATATTGTGAACAGCTTAACAAAATTCTTTATAGGTCTAAGACGGACAGATATTTCCGGAAAAAGCAATATTAGCACCACTTGAAGCGGAAAGTTTTTAAAATGAATATATTGATAGATGATAAAAAGTGTATATTTTGAGTGCTCATGAATATTATAATATTCTAAAATTAGTATTTGTATTATCAAATCATTTTATTAACATAGCAATAAAAGCGAAATGGTGAAACAATAACCCGGACAAGATATTCGGAAACAAAAAATAGTATAATGTCGTCTTGTGAAGGTGAGAACATATTAAATTCAAACTAGTAATTAATTAATTATCAACATTATTGTTGAACCCATGAGCTTAAAAGGACGAAAACATAATAATTGAGCCGCGCCATTGGAAAACCAACACAGTGGCTTTGCGACCAGCATGGATCTAGACCAGCCTGCGCATCCGCGCAGTCTGGTCAGGATCCATGCTGGTCGCTAACAGTATCTCTAATTCCAGTAGGCTTTGAAAGCGAACAGCATGGATCCTGACCAGACTGCGCGGAAGCGCAGGCTGGTCTAGATCTATGCTGGTCGCAAAGCCACTATGTTGGTTTTCTCATGGCGCGGTTCATATGTTAAATCAGTGGTAATGATTTAAACCTTAGTGTGTATGTACATGCACTACGGGTTGTATAAAGGTTAACCGGGGAACTGCAGAAAAATGCTAAGGATACACACTCTGGTAAAATTCTAATTGTGTGTGAGATACATGTTTGTGTATGACTAGAATCTGCAAACCGGGGAATAATTTTCTGTCACTATGAATAGGCTCAAATTTCGAGAGATGGCTTACTTTAAAGTCAGGATTAACGTGGTGTTGTTAGATTGAACTGGGGGAATTCCCCGTTTCGAGGCGTATCCCCGGTTTGGTGGTGTGTAGTCATACAAAATTACCCAGTTGGCAGCGTTTACAAACACACGTTCACGCACGCACGCAAGCACGTACAAAAAAACAACAACAAAAAACAATGTTTATCTCCCCTGCTTCGTTTCATACAATGCAAGTTGTAAATTCAAGTCGTACCCATGTTAAATTTATACCCATAATACATTTCTTGCAATTTATCGGATTTATATGTATTTTGTTTTCTATACATTTTGTACTTGTGTTCTATTCTCTTACGTTCTGGTGGTCAACCTGGGAACTGCAGAAAAATGCGAAGGATACACACTCTGGTAAAATTCTAATTGTGTGTGAGATACATGTTTGTGTATGACTAGAATCTGCAAACCGGGGAATAATTTTCTGTCACTAAGAATAGGCTCAAATTTCGAGAGATGGCTAACTTTAAAGTCAGGATTAACGTGGTGTTGTTAGAATTCCCCGTTTCGAGGCGTATCCCCGGTTTGGTGGTGTGTAGTCAGACACACTTGAACAGATATATTCATAATCTGGTTTGCAAATATTCAGTATCAGGTTTGATTTACGCTAGATTTCTGTCTTATATCCTGTAGTATTCTACTGAGTAATGTTTTTCCCTATTTAGGCATTAACAGTTTTGTGACACATTTTATTTTTTGAAAACAGCCAAAGACACAAAATTTATTTTATTAACAGTTAGGTCGAATTCCAAGGGATCGGGCATTTTACTTCGAGATAAAATAAAATCGACGTATGTACCGTGTTTTCGGGACGGTACTGCAAAATGTCTCCGAGATAGCCAGAATTTTGATTATCGAGTTTCAACTATATCTTAGTTGAGATTTCAGTGCTTGGTACAATAAATACATACGGGGCGTTCCATGAGAAAACCTGTATTGGTGACAAAAATTTCAAAATTGAGATAACAAAATATTCATGAAGAATTAAAGTATGTCACCGAAAGCATTTTGAGACGTGACGTTAAGAAAGTCAGGAAAGCAGTATGGCGTCGTTGTGCATGGCGTGTATTTTTTAAGTCATTAATGGAACAAATTATGCGTATCACTTACTTAACATCATACATTTGAATATTTAGGAAGAGTGTAAAGTGATTTTACTGAAAAATAACTTAACCGTATATTTTTGGTTTTTATCACGGGCCTTTTACCTATACACCTCTATATTTTCATGATGCATGGGTGCTTTGGAATTTCCGTTGCCATGACAACACAAACAACATTTATATGAAAGATATGGTAGAATCTGATTTGCCTTAGATGACTGAATTACAACATATTAGTTTCTAGTTTCTGGAACAACATAAGAATAAGAACAACAACGATTTTCCAGTATTTTTAAATACTAATTAAGCAATAATTATATCATGTCACTAATACAGGTTTTCTCTTATATAATAATAAAAACCCGCTTAAAGTTTAATAAGATATTTATTGAAGAAACATGTCCATGTTTGGTTTATACCAAATTAAATGTATTTTATCCAGTTAATTGTCGATATAAGACAATATGTACAAAAAGTGATAAATCTTCTAGTCGGGAATCTGACCATCAAACTCAAATTATCTTACATTATCAGTTTTACTAAACATATTGATAAGTAAAGAGAAAACAGGTTGTGCGATAATCAATATTCTATAAAATGTCCAGTGAACTGAAAAGCTAGTTTGCTACAGTAGGTACTTTATACAGGTGCATATATTATATTTGTAATACTGCATTGTTCTGAATTTTGAAACAGTTGCTTTTATTGAATATATATAATGAAAATCTTATTTGTACACGTCATCAATCTCATACTGTAATATAAAATGGTTATATGAACACACACCAACAAACACATCAAGGGTTAGTCATTAGAAAATTGCCGGAGGACATCAGGTTACTGGAAAGAATAAAACATAGTTCATTCCTCGACTTTTCTACACTTCTTCCAGATCGTCTTCTTCTTGTATCCAGTGTAGCACCACCCGTATATTTCACCTTTCGGAGTGCAGGGATCCCATGGTTCGCAGCATCTATCCCAGTTCTTTTTCATGTCCACGTAACACCAGAAATAATCCGCTTTCCCTTCTTCCTGGTGCACCCCGCATGGAAATCCTGTCAGACATTTTCTTCCTTGGATATCTGTTGTGCCAGCATTTCCACAATACTGCCACTCACTTCCAGCTTTACACCACATGTAGGATGTTCCTTTCTCAAACCCACATGGTCCAGTGCAACAATAGTCCCAGTGGCCACTAAAATCGACGTAACACCAGGAATATTTATGACCATGGTAACCGCAACTATGCCCAGTGCGACAAAGTGTGTTGCCTGCGGTGTAGCTGTCCTTTCCGTAGATCGTACATAAGATACCGCCCGCTCGAATGTCGTTGCAAAATTCGGTGAAGTCTGGTTCAGTGTAGCTAGAAAGGTCCGAAGGTTCGGAGAGATGACCTGGATAATGTAAGGGGTGATAAGGGTCCAGTGGTTTCGACAAAGGATTTCCTTTGCACTTTCTAACACATTTGTTAAGTTCTTTCTCAACATTGCCCTGTACAGTGCAGTTGCTGGCTCCACTACGTTCAACATTCATCCAGGAATCGACCCATCTAGTAGAACATTTCACATCGTCGTCTGAGGCAGAACAGGTTTTACTGAAATCGTTTACCATCGCTGCATTCATCGACAGTTTGCCAGACTCCTTACATGAGCAACACAGGTCTTTGTCCAAGCAACGAAGCATGCAGCCTTGGAACGTGAAGTGGGGATTATTTTCAAACCGCAAAACGTTGTCATTGTCGTTCCTGCAGTATCCGTTGGTCACCAAGAAAACTAGCATGACCGCAGAGAGAATAGTCGGCTTTGTCATCCTGAACTGCAAATCTAAAAATTAAAAGTTTAAAAAGCAATATTCATTTATTTATTCGAGTAATTTTGTGTGTTTTAAGCAGAAAATATAACAAAAGAAAAACATATCCAGTGAAAAGCGTGTACAATGTATACACATTGTAGAATTACCCGCCTCTTGTTTTACAATTTAACTTTATATAATTATTTACATATTCATTTACTTATTTATTTATTTCATTTGCAGATTTCCATTTTAGTCGAGTGTAAATAAATATGTATTTAAGTAAGTTAAATCCATTTCTTATCTGTACTTTGTAAAAAATACTTACTGCTTTCACCCGTTGCCTTACTACAAGTAACCTGCGAAAGTCGTGCGCGCCTGCTTAAGGCATTAATTTACCGGATGTCAACCGTATAAGAACGCGCAACGATTGGCTAGTATTTTAATCATCATGATCAAGTATTAAGTGTCACTTAAAATGCAGGATACGGGAATCATTTTGAACAGTATCCTTAAATATATCAAATGATCATTTGTTTGAATAAGATAAAGACCCACCACAAGATTCCCGTTTATGGGTGCTTTACATCTGGCACGCTTAGTAACTGCAATTGGAGCGTCTTCTGCTTCTTGCCATATCTTCTCACTAACATTACATTACTAACAATATTTTGGAGTAGCCGCCAATATTGGTTACCTATGGCGACTATAAATAGGATTACAAACAAATAAAACAAACAAACCCAAACATAATAATGCTATAGTTACGGCAATTTTATAGCAATGTAGATATAGAAAAAGATTTAGCAGAAGTTTTAGCAGTATATCACCAAACCACAGAAATGGATGTCATATGTAAAGAAATCAAAGTGAATAATCCTTGAAAACTACGTTAAACTTAGTTATGTTAAATTACAGCACTGGGACATCATTGCAAATGAATCAAAACGAAGATATGTAACAGTTTATAAAGACGCTGATCTGTCTAAAAGTATGTTGCCCCTGTCTGCAGTCTTTTTTCTGGAATTAAATGCATATAGCAGTGAACTGAAACCTGTTTTATACAGTATATACGTGTTGTATTTGCTGTTCAATTTCTATGTTCATGAAAGACAACCATTTTTATGCCCCACTTTAGGGGGATGGGGGGTGGGGGGTCATATAGATTTGCCCTTGTCTGTCCGTCTGCCGTCCGTCCTTCCGTGCCCGCGAAATGATGGTTAAGTGACTGCATAATGGTACTTTCTCTTTGATGTCATTCATTCCGTTCTGTTTATGTGACCTTTTTCTTTTTATGTGACTGTTAGAACAATAGAGAGAACAATGGGGGTGTCACATAAATACCGTTTCGTTAGAACGTCCGTCCGTCCTTCCGAGAATGTTGTGTCGCGCGTAGCTCCAAAAGTATTTGACGTAGAGTCACAAAACTTTACAGGAATGTTGGTCAGCATGTGTAGTTGTGCACCTGGGGTTTCGCGTCCGGATTCATTCAGTCATGTAGGAGTTATGGCCCCTGACTTTGTAAAAATTGGTAATTTTAATGTTGTGTCGCGCCTAGCTCCAAAAGTATTTGACCTATAGTCACAAAACTTTACAGGAATGTTGGTCAGCATGTGTAGTTGTGCACCTGGGGTTTTGTGTCCGGATTCATTCAGTTGTGTTGTAGTTATGGCCCCTGACTTAGTAAAACATTTGTCATTTTAATGTTGTGTCGCACGTAGCTCCAAACGTATTTGACCTAGAGTCACCAAAGTTTACAGGAATGTTGGTCAGCATGTGCAGTTGTGCACCTGGGGTTTCGCGTCCGGATTCACTCAGTCATATAGGAGTTATGGCCCCTGACTTAGTTAAAAATTGGTCATTTTAATGTTGTGTCGCGCATAGCTCCAAAAGTATTTGACCTAGAGTCACCAAAGTTTAAAGGAATGTTGGTCAGCACCTGGGGTTTCGCGTCCGGATTCATTCAGTATTGTAGGAGTTATGGCCCCTGACCTAGGAAAAAATTTGTGTCCTTTGTCATGTAGTGGGGGCATCTGTGTCCCATGGACACATTTCTAGTTTTCTATGATTTGGTGTTGTTTGGATTTAATTCAAAATATTGACCTAGCTGTTGTTTATAACACAACAACTATTGAAGTTTTTTAGTATTTTTAAATTAGTATTCTCTTTATGTTTGGACAGTTTTCGTGAAGAATTATAAGCCAACTGACTTGCTATTGTAAGGGAACCATAAACAGGAAATGTGTTGACCCGCATAAGATTCAATCATATCAATCGTCCTTAAAACATTGAAGTGTTTCGACGAAAATAAAGTTTTATCTAGGTTAGTTTATAGATATCACGAATTGTACGTACTTTTAGTTAGTACATTAAGATCAATGAACTTAAATCTAGTTAAAATATGATATTGTTTGAAAATGTCGGGTAAAACTGTATAAAACAATTGTTTTTAATGAATAGCTCCCGCGTGTTTGGAACGGCAAACACGAGTTTGACTGTTTATTTTCATTCGTCGTTCAACAGTGGTTACTTGAAAGACAAGTTAGCACTACCGAATGAAAGCTACCGCTGCCAAAGACAAGTCACAGCATCAGGCATGAAAATATACCACAACATGATGCAAAGTGACAGCATCAGCATGAAAATATACCACAACAAGATGCAAAGTGACAGCATCAGCATGAAAATATACCACAACATGATGTGAAGTGACGACATCAGCATGTAAATATACCACAACATGATGCAAAGAGACGACACCAGCATGAAAATATGCCACAACATGATGCAAAGAGAAGACACCGGCATGAAAATATGCCACAACATGATGCAAAGAGACGACACCGGCATGAAAATATGCCACAACATGATGCAAAGAGACGACACCGGCATGAAAATATGCCACAACATGATGCAAAGAGACGACACGGGCATGAAAATATGCCACAACATGATGCAAAGTGCCGACACCGGCATGAAAATATGCCACAACACGATGCAAAGAGACGACACCGGCATGAAAATATGCCACAACACGATGCAAAGTGCCGACACCGGCATGAAAATATGCCACAACATGATGCAAAGAGACGACACCGGAATGAAAATATGCCACAACATGATGCAAAGTGCCGTCACCGGCATGAAAATATGCCACAACATGATGCAAAGAGACAACAACGGCATGAAAATATGTCACAACATGATGCAAAGTGACAACATCGGCATGAAAATATGCCACAACATGATGCAAAGTGACAACACCGGCATGAAAATATGTCACAACATGATGCAAAGAGACAACACCAGCATGAAAATATGCCACAACATGATGTAAAGAGACAACACCAACATGAAAATATGCCACAACATGATTTAAAGAGACCAATGAAAATATGCCACAACATGATGTAAAGAGACAACATCTGCATGAAAATATGCCACAACATGATGCAAAGTGACAACATCGGCATGAAAATATGCCAGAACATGATGCAAAGAGACAACACCGGCATGAAAATATGCCACAACATGATGCAAAGAGACAACACCGGCATGAAAATATGCCACAACATGATGCAAAGAGACAACACCAGCATGAAAATATGCCACATCATGATGCAAAGAGACAACACCAGCATGAAAATATGCCACATCATGATGCAAAGAGACAACACCAGCATGAAAATATGCCACATCATGATGCAAAGAGACAACACCAGCATGAAAATATGCCACATCATGATGCAAAGAGACAACACCAGCATGAAAATATGCCACAACATGATGTAAAGAGACTACACCAGCATGAAAATATGCCACATCATGATGCAAAGAGACAACATCAGCATGAAAATATACTATAACATTATTTAAAATGACGACATCAGCATGAAAATATACCACAACATGATGCAAAGAGACAACATCAGCATGAAAATATACCACAACATGATTTAAAGTGACGACATCAGCATGAAAATATACCACAACAAGATGCAAAGTGACAGCATCAGCATGAAAATATGCCACAACATGATGCAAAGAGACAACATCAGCATGAAAATATGCCACAACATGATGCAAAGAGACAACATCTGCATGAAAATATGCCACAACATGATGTAAAGAGAAGACACCAGCATGAAAATATGCCACAACATGATGTAAAGAGGCAACACCAGCATGAAAATATGCCACAACATGATGTAAAGAGGCAACATCAGCATGAAAATATGCCACAACATGATGCAAAGAGGCAACATCAGCATGAAAATATGCCACAACATGATGCAAAGAGACAACACCAGCATGAAAATATGCCACAACATGATGTAAAGAGACAACACCAGCATGAAAATATGCCACAACATGATGCAAAGAGACAACACCAGCATGAAAATATGCCACAACATGATGCAAAGAGACAACACCAGCATGAAAATATGCCACAACATGATGCAAAGAGACAACATCAGCATGAAAATATGCCACACATGATGCAAAGGACACACCAGCATGAAAATATGCCACAACATGATGTAAAGAGACAACACCAGCATGAAAATATGCCACAACATGATGTCAAAGAGACAACACCAGCATGAAAATATGCCACAACATGATGCAAAGGACAACACCAGCATGAAAATATGCCACAACATGATAAAGGACGAACACAGCATGAAAATATAGCACAATATGATGCAAAGAGACAACATCAGCATGAAAATATACCACAACATGATGTAAAGAGACAACACCAGCATGAAAATATGCCACAACATGATGCAAAGAGACAACATCAGCATGAAAATATACCACAACATGATGTAAAGAGACAACATCAGCATGAAAATATACCACAACATGATGCAAAGAGACAACATCAGCATCAAAATATGCCACAACATGATGTAAAGAGACAACACCAGCATGAAAATATACCACAACATGATGCAAAGAGACAACACCAGCATGAAAATATACCACAACATGATGCAAAGAGACAACATCAGCATGAAAATATGCCAAAACATGATTTAAAGTGACGACAACAAAATGAAAACACTAAAGAATGACAAGTTACAACGAATGAGATCAATCTATACCAGAATGAAAATATAATGCAAGATAATAATGTAGTGACAACACCAGATTTAAAAGCTACCACTAATGCATGGCAAGTAACAAGTGCCTAGTGACAAGTAATCATATCAGCATGAAAAATGCCACAAAATGATATAAAAAAGGGACACCACAAGTGTGAAACGTTACCACTTAAGAATAAACAACTGCCGATTGATAAGTTACCGACGTCGAATGTCAAGTAGACACTTTCGAAAGGCAACGAAATATCATATTAAATATATACCACAAGATCAAGAAAAATGACAAAATCAAAATTAAAAGTTCTCGCTAACGTTTCACAAGTAACAACTAACGAATGACAAGTTACAACTGCCGAAAGACAAGTTAGGACTGCCGGATGACAAGTTACAACAGCTGAACGACAAGTTACCATGCACTGCCGAATGACAAATAACAACTGCCAAATGACAAGTTAGAACAGCCGAATTACAAGTATCACTGCCGAATGACAAATCACCATTGACAAATGACAAGTTAACACTTCCAAATGACAAATTACAACGGCCGAATGACAAGTAGCACTGCCAAATGACAAATCACCACTGACGAATGACAAGCTACCGTTGCCGAACGACCAGTTACTTCTTACGAACGACAAGTTACAACTCCCGAATGACAAGTCACCACTGCCGCATGACATGTACTACTGCCGAATGACAAGTCTCCACTAACGAATGACAAGTAGCACTGCCGAATGACAAATCACCACTGCCGAATGATAAATTACCACTGACGAATGACAAGTTACAACTCCCAGATGACAAAAAGCACTGCCGAATGTAAGTCATTACTGCCGAATGACAAGTCACCACTGCAGAATGACAAGTTACCACTGCCGAATGACAAGTTACTGCAGCTAATTGGCAAGAAGCACTGCCGAAAGACAAATCACCACTGCCGAATGACAAGTTACCACTGCCGAATGAAAAGTCACCACTGCCGAATGACAACTCACAACTCCCGAATGACAAGTTACCATTTCCGAATGACAAGTAGCCACTGCCAAATAACAAATAAGCACTCCAGAATGACAAGTTACCACAGCCGAATGACAAGTTACCACTGAAGAATGACAAGTTACAACTCCCGAATGACAAGTTACAACTGTCGAATGACAAGTTACATCAGCCTAATGGCAAATAAGCACTGCCGAATGACAAGTTAACACTGTAGAATGACAAGTTACAAAATGTACCAATGCCGAATGACAAGTTACAACAGCCGAATGACAAATCACTACTAACGGATGACAAGTTACCTTTGCCGAACGACAAGTTACCACTAACGAACGACAAGTTACAATTCCCGAATGACAAGTCACCACTGCCGAATGACAAGTTAGAACATCTTAATGACAAGTAGCACTGCGGAATGACCAATCACCGCTGACTAATGACAAGTTACCATTGCCAAACGACAAGTTACCACTAACGAACGACAAGTCACAACTACCAAATGACAAGTCACCCCTGCCGAATGACAAGTAGCACTGCGTAATGACAAATCATTACTGACGAATGACAAGTTACAACTCCCAAATGGCAAATAAGTACTGCCGAATGTCAAGTACCACTGCCGAATGACAATTTACCACTGCTGAATGATAAGTTACAACTCCAGAATGACAAGTTGCCTCTGCCGAATGATGAGTTACAACAGCCGAATGGCAAATAAGCACTGCCGAATGACAAGTTACCTCTGTCGAATGACAAGTTACAAAATGTACTTCTGCCGAATGACAAGTTACAACAGCCGAATGACAAATCACCACTGACGAATGACAAGTTATCATTGCTGAATGACACGTTACCACTAACGAACGACAAGTTACAACTTCCGAATGACAAGTCACCACTGCCGAATGACAATATTCCACTGACGAATGACAAGTTACCACTGCCTATTGACAAGTTACCACTTCCAAATGACAAATTACCACATTAGAATAAAAATGTACCACATTATATTGTAAAAATGGCAACATCAGAATGAAACGTAACGAGTAACAATTGCCAAACGATAAAAAACCATTAAAGTTTGGTTTAACGCTCCATAATTGCGATATTATTCCTTTGTTTCTACACACATCCCACAAAGTACGAAAGCCACCACAGTGAATTTTTTATGCTCAATTTTGTTAAGAATTATTATACATAATTTCAAAAAAAAAAACAACATATTTTTCCGCGCATGTGATATTATCCGTAGTTTAATATAACATGCCCAACAGAGCTATACTTTCGCATTGATTAAAAGACCGCAACGATCAATTTTGCCGAGGCGCTTATATACATTATAGGATTAAATTATTTTTTTAGTGTTCATGCATGTGGGAACCCAGTAGATTTTTCATTTTTAACGATTTGCTCTCCTTGCAAAAAGATTTGATAACAACTTTTTATCAAAGTTTGAGTCGAAAAATAATTTTGAAAAATGATAATATGAGCCGTGCCATGAGAAAACCAACATAGTGGGTTTGCGACCAGTATGGATCCAGACCAGCCTGTGCATCGGCGCAGTCTGGTCAGGATCCATGCTGTTCGCTTTCAATGCCTATTGTAATTAGAGAAACTGTTAGCGAACAGCATGGATCCTGACCAGACTGTGCGGATGCGCAGGCTGATCTGGATCCATACTGGTCGCAAACCCACTATGTTGGTTTTCTCATGGCACGGCTCAATTATAAAAAACAGCGTGAAAGACGTCGAACTTGAACGCACAATGCTGACACAGGTACCTTCTGCAAATACGATAAAATATCTCTTTTGAAATACATGTGATAGCTGACATTAGCTTAATCTGCACTAGGAAACCAACTTATATACTAAAATTTACATATACGGAATGTTTAACGGTGCCAGGTAAAGACCTTTGTACAATATTTCAAATTAATAATTTGGCCAAACAGAAAACCCCGTGTTTTTCTATGTATCTAAATCATATTAGAATCTATTCGCGCACGACAACTGGGCTCGAACACACGACCTCAGCGTTGAGCACTCGATATCTTAGTCACATGATCACCGCTCCTTTATGGAAAATGAGACACTCCGAGCGCGTGTGTTTCATTAATATCAAGTTGGTCTGCAGTTTGCAGTTAACAATTCGAATCGCAAAACGCAAACCGCATTTGTATTTTGTGTTTTTTCAACTGCAAACTGATTTTGTATTTAGCAATTGGAATTACAAACTGATTTATTTCATTTTGTAATTGATTTTGTATTTTGCAATTCAAGATATGATATATCGATCTTTGATTCGGTTTCTCAGAAAGATGGTATTGCTTAGGGCATTTCTTGCTTCAAAATGGAAAATTTTAGTCTCTACTGCGTTTTGTAATTTGAATAGCAAACTGCAACATATTTTGAATTTTGCGATTTGAATTGCAAGCTGAAATTTTATTTTGCAATTTAAGGTATAATATGTCTAACTACGATTAGCTTTTTAAGAAACAATTATTCACTATAACTTCCAGCAGTAATAGCAGTAATATTGCTTTTACCGCAGTTAATGTTCTATTGCTAACTTCACGCCGGTTAAAATATCTTAAAGATAATTATTAAGTTGTTCTTTTCTTGCTTTCCCCAAGACGCTTCGCTATACAACGTTATTTTTAGACTGATTTTGGCGGATGTATAGAGCTTCAGTGTCTTTTATGCTGTTAACGTTGTTTCAGTACTGTCATGTGACTTGCCAATTTTAAACTTTTTCCCAGACTAAAATGCTCCAAACAGAGTGCCACATTTAATGAAGCGTTTTTGTTTTCCTTTCATTAATAAAGGGTTCATACAATTTGGCTCTTCTGCAAATATCAATGCTTTTATGCAATTGGCAAATACTTGAATCCATTTTAATTGCTACGATACGATATACGAGGGTTGTTCACAAAATACGTAGACCGATACCATAACTAAAACGAGTTTGCTAACAATAGACATGGAGCTGTTTTTCTGCGCATGTCACAAAATCATAATTAACGGACAGCATGGCAAAAATACGCAAATTATGCATGATCGCACGCATTTAGTGTATAATATGTATAATATACTGACTAAAGGTTAGGGTTTGAATTACCATGGTTACAAAATATTTACATTAAAGATACTCGTCTTTCCAACGCATGAATCAGTATATACCGGATCAAGTATATACCGGAGTCTGTAATATATCAAAGGCGCCCTAGATTTGTTTTCAGTCACAGTTTTACTAAAACATTGTCAACAAAAGACCTCTTAAATTTGTGTCTAATCTCTTACTTTCGCCAGACAGTAGAATCCAGCAATAAAAACGGCCTTTTTATACAACCATTGTAAAAATTCATAAGCTCAAATGCGTTTTATTTTTTTTTTATTCTAAAAATAAATCGGTTAAATTTATTGAAATCTGATAGAAAAATAAATAAAAAAGAAGGGAATTGTCTTTTTTCTTTGTTTTCATAATGAGTTAGTAACTTACACAACATCTTAAACGTTTTTATCGAAAGTGAAGCGATTATTATAAATTTATAAGGAAACAAACTATATATTTTTGAATCTAGATTTGATTGCTAAACGTATTCTTATACGCATTCATAATCACTAAGTTAAAGTCTTTTATCAATCTTATCTTATCAAGTTTACTCCATTATATACACATTAAGTTCTTGGTCTCCAATCCGGAGGAATATTCGACACATTACTACCAAATTACTTAAGGAAAAAAAATCTACACACTCAAGTTTACACCATAGATTGCGCTTTAGTTCATACCATTTGTAAACTGTCAACAAAGGACACCGGAAAGCGGAAATACGTGTCGACATTGTAATGGAACCAACGCAGTTCTGGTCTTTCCACCCACAAGATGTTTCAAATGTCATGATGGATCACATTTGAACCTCTTGTGTATGGAGAATCGATACGACTGTATGCATGTCGCTAAGCGGAAGTTACAGGCTATAGAGCATAGCGGGAAAACGATCTGCTAAAAATCTTATGATTGCTTTTAATGTATTTCTATATATATAATCATATGTAAGCCAGTTAAATTACATCTTAGAAACCTTAAAGAGATACATTAAAAATACTTTTCTACAAATACATATCCACATTTCAGGTCTAGTAAATGTAAAAGACCAAGATGTGCACATTGTTTAACAATTTGTGAAAGTGACAGTTTTAGTAGTTCACAACAAACTGAAGCATAATGTAGACTATACTAGTAACAATGTTATATATTTAATAACATGTAGAAAATGTAATGTACGGTATATTAGTGAAACAAGCCAGCAAGCTTCTCGCCGTATGAATACCCACAGATTTGACATCAACAGTTTTGTTGATCCAGATTTTTCAACTAATGTAGCTATTCATTTCAATAGTACTGGCCATAGTATTTCTGATTTTAGTTTTATGCCTATTGACTTTATTAATGATAAAATGGACAGGTTGCTGAAGAAAACTGTTTGGATGCTCAAATTATGCACTGTATATACACAGGGCCTTAGTTCAAAGACTATGTATAATATACATTCTAACATGGCTCGATTTGATTTCCAGTTAAACAAAGAAGAAAACCATGGGCCAAGCTCTGTATATTCTGCGATAAACAACGGTTGACGCGCGAGAGCATTATGACGTCAATTATGACGTCAAATTGCCGCATGACGTCCGATACATTACTCCTCGCGTAAATGAAGCCCAGCATAATATTTATTAAAATATATCAATGACCATGTCAGAATGAAAACAATCAAGGTCTTCTGTGATTTTTATCTAATGTACACGTTCATGTTCAGATGCTTCAGTATTTAACATTCGGCTTAACGCCATTGATTAATTCTACAATTGAACTCTGAACGTGGTAAATTCAGACGATAACCACTCTTAGGCCTTGATTATTTGTTAAGTAACTCATTTCACATTATTGTATTATTTACTCCAAATAATTATTTGAGCTGTTTCATGCATATATTTCAGTTATTACTGATACTTCTATATTGTTTGCTTACATGGCAGTCATCAGTATTATTGAATCTAAAAACCTGACGGTACGGAAAATTGCAGGTCAAATTAATTGGATATAGGATAAGATATGAAGTGTGCAAATATTTTGTTAAAATGCGGCTTGTATTTCACACACATAAAAACGAAAAACAAAAAAAAGCAAAACAAAACAAAACATAAATAATAAAGAAATCAAATTCGTATGCACTGGATGGAAATACTATTCTTTTTCAAACTTAATCCTAGTCCATTATCTTTTGTTCATATCACATTTGCCGTAATTATTGAAGTTTTATAATCAAAGGTCGAGACAAGACCATCAAAATGTCTCATGATAACCCAAACTACTGCGTTTTAAACATAATTTGGTGATATTTGCGATTTTACACAGCTCAAAGGATACAGAGGCTGCTTTTAAAACATGTATGACTTGACGATGTTATCTTGCAGGATGTCATGATTTTTACACAATATATAAAAATAAGTTTCCGATGAATTTCAAATAAATATTATTATGATCATTTTCAAAAATAGTCAATTTAAATGGTATCATCAGCGCATGTATAAATTTTAAGACACGACGAAAAGTTAATTAAACATTCTAAGACAAAAATAAAAGTGCGCTAGCGAAATCAAGCGCAGAAAAGCGCAAAGGAAAAAGCACATAACGTATTGTTCTATGCCGGAAAATGTTCGAAAATGACGTATAGGTAACAAAGCAAGATAATTTTTGGATGATGAAATAAAAAGAGCTAAGTAGATTAACCACGCCCTCTTTTTAGAAATATAGATTGGCAACCTTCAAAAAGGATCATCTGGCTGATATTCCATACTTTAAAAAAGTCTTCATGTGAACTTTTACAGTCATGTTTATCGTATTTCAAACAATACCTGCAATGGCATTTTTACATAAATAAATGTGTCTCGTTTTTATATCTAAACAACTTCGGAAAAAAATTCAAATTCAAATGGAGTCTGACTGCCGAGTAAAAAGAGATTTGCAGTTCACAGAAATGACTCCAATGGCAGTGACAATATAGAGGTACGTACACACGAGCTTTTTATTCTAAAATAACTTATACATGCTGCATATGAAATTGCCAGTTTGAAGGGACTACTTTCTGCAGGTATGCAGAACTGTGATAAGAAACATTCCTTGTTCAACGTTTGAGATTCATTAATTCAATTTCAATTATTTTAATAATTTCTGTTCGTTGCATTAGTTTTACACCACATATAAACCCTATCATAGTTATTTAACGGCATGCAGCTTCTTGTTTTTTTACGCATGTGTTTATTTCAGTGTAAGATTGAAATATCTTTCACGAGTGAACACCAAATGCAATATTTTGACGAATGGCATAGCCAAGAGTGAAAATGTTAGATGTGGTGTTCATGAGTGAAAGATATTTTGATCTTATATGTAAAACAAACAAAAAATCTTTTTATTTCATATTTTGATTAAATTTGCCCATTTTATAGTTTCTTACCAGTAAAAATATATTTGATACTTTTCACTATGAAAATACCAGATACATTTCAATCTAATATTTCGATAATTCACTGAAAAACATGTAATAAAATGCCATATCTATTTTAATTGATTTGAAAAGCGGTATGTTTCATTGTTAGTGTGAACCACTTTTATCTACTTAGCTCAACCGGAAAAAAACAAAATACTTCAAACCAGGTCGTTGTACGTTGAGGTCAGTTCGAGACAAAGTAAGGTCAAATGAATGGTAGCTAAACAGGAAAAAACAAAATACTTAAAACCAGGACCTCGCACGTTGAGGTCTGGTCGAGACAAAGAAAGGTCAAATGAATGGTAGCTATACAGGAAAAAACATACTTAAAATCTGGAAGTTGTAGGCTGAGATCCTGGTATACATGGTGATTTATATTGGAGACAGTATCATGCACTAGTATCATGTCTATAAAGCTGATTCGTCTTCCACTTCTAATTCATGCGCGGAACTTCTTTTAGTCACTTGCAGATAATATAAGAATTACATTACAATAGCTGCTACACATGTACGTTTATACTGATAGGATTGTGGTAAGGAATTCAGCAACGCTGTAAATGTTAACTGGACACCGTACGTACATAAAATGCAATTGAAAAGATATGGTTAACCCTTATCATGCTGGACACGATGCGACCAGTGTAGATCATGATCAGCTTGCACATCCGTATATATTCCAGTCAGTATCATTTTGGTAAGCACCCCTTTTAACAGTTAATGGTACTGTCCACATTGAAAGATGGACAAGTTCATTATAGAAACTCAGCAGGGTAAGGGTTAAACCTGTTCAATCATCAATTTTTTTTCATTATACCATATGCACTATGCAACCTCTCTAGAGCGACCATCACTGGGAAGGCGGAAATGTATTTGTTGTACAGAGGTTGTTGCTCTTGAGCAGTAAATTCACTATGAATTACAGTTGAAACCCGATATCTCGAAATCGCTTATCCCGAAATTTTGGCTCGAAGACATCAACAAGTCCTGTCCCGGAAACACGTGCACAAAATATCTTTTTAAGTCGAATTTCTGTTATCTAGAAGTGAAACGCTCGATCCCTTTGGAATTCGAGATACCGGGTTTCAACTGTACTCAAAACGAAAGGAAAATATTTGTCTTTAGGTGCTCACTCCTTAGAGGTGTTTTTGTCAGAGGTTATGTTCTTGAGAAATAATGTTACACCCTACTGAAGATACAAAGTTTTCTTACGGTTTAACAAAGGTTGAAAGTAGCTATACTGTTTTGATATAATTTAGCCAAGCAGTTATTGTATGTTGAGTGTCATATTTATTGTTGTCAATATATTGTATGCTGCCATGAATGCAAAAAATTAAGAAAACGAACGCATATTATATTAACTTTTTGTGTAGAATTTACTGTATTGGCGATAAAATGATATATTTTGATGTAGAACACACATGCAAATAATCTAATTGAATACTTTAGGTGGTATTTAATCAATATGAAAAACTCATACAGATATTCATAGTGTATTTTTCTTTGCTAACAAGATACAGACAGCGGTATTAATATCCTGGATAATAGTTATGGGACGTAGTAGTGCATTCTTGGTAGGGCAATAAATAGTGGCAATATGTCTCTTTAAATTATTATGAAGCCACAAAAGATTTGCCTTTATTTCACAAAAAATGGCAGTTTCTAAAAAATTGATAATCTGTTGAATATAATAGATCTGAGCATTGACCCTGTTAACCTTGTCATCATTACCAGAATATCACAGGCTAAATAATTCTAGTTTAATATTATATATTGTCTAACAACTGACCATACTTTTCACTTCTCAGTAACCATTAAATTTTGCACAAGTTCATTTTTTTCTTCTTTTTGAATTGTTATATATAACATCATAATGAAATTTTATCCTACTTTACATCATCTTGAATTATACATAAAATATCTATAACAGCAGGGCAGAAACTTGTGTGTCGTAAAATTCTGTTCAATCCACGTTAAAGTTTGAATATTTCAGCGTTCAGATTGTTAATTACAACTGTAAGGTTTCATATACAATGTTCTTTTTTTTATATACAGTGCAACCTCTGTAGAGCAACACCCTTTGGGAGATACAAATAGTGACTGTTATGCAGAGATTGTTGTTTTAAAGAGGTAAATTTGATAGTATATTTCAGCTTTGGAAAATCTTGATGATGTTGTTATAGAAAGGTTTTTGCTGAAGAGAGGGCCTCTCTATAGAAGTTGTACTGTATGTTCACCGAAAATTAAAAGATCTTCTGTTATCTTGTTAAAACAAACTTCAATGATATTTCTCATGATTGCTGTCGGTTTCACACGGCGGTCATTTACATTTTGATTGAATATATGATATTTTCCTACGCCAGATCTGCAAAGTTGTTTTTCTTTGTCGATATAATTATTATTGACTGTGCTGAATAACTATGACTTTATAAAGTTAATAAAATGTCAAAGTAAATACTTGTGTTGTGACATTAAACTATTGACCTGGACACCTGGACTATTTGTTTTGCACAAACCTTTGATGTACGAATCGGTTACCGTATATTAAGGAATTTTCACTCCTATTTAACAAACAATTTGAAGTTGTTAATAATTGCATGGGTCTCGCTCCTTCCAGGAACATATCTAGCCTCGTCTGCGAAACCCTTTCTCAAAAGACAGTAACATGTTATTCTCTATTTCCATTGACAGCGAAAGGGTTAAATTTAAGGGAGCAGGAAACCTTGAGTAGGGTTTGTCCAGTCTCGGAAGTACGAGAGGCTTTCGTCCAAGTAAACGCATCTAACTCTTTTAACTGAAAATCGCTATTCTAACAATAATTATATATCAGTGAAGCATCGTTAATATGTTGAATGTCATGGTGAAGATGATGGTCGCGAACTGTTGCTCTCGCCTTTTTTTCTCACTGAAAATCTATATGCTAACATTTTATAAAATCAGTCATTGGTAAAGCATTCTTATGATATTGACTGTTATGGTGAAGGTGACGGTCGCGGACTATTGCTTCTGCCAGCTTTTCTCACTGAATGTCTATTCTAAGAACTTATGCAATTAATCATCAGTAAAGCATCTTTAAAATATTGACCGTTTCTACGCTTATAATGAATGTCGTATGGAGGACAATCCTATTAACCGACAAGTGTCTGGTTATATATTTCGGTCATAGATAGGAGTTATATTCTGGGCCGTAACTCAGGACGATAAAATACTTTTATCCTACCTTCGTGCAAAATAAAGGCAAAAATCAAGGGGTCAGATAAATTTTGCTTTATCTGGTCAGTGACTAGATAAAGCTTGGCGGACTACTTTTTGGATTTTTTTTTAAAACGACGCCATCTTGTTTTTGAGAATAACTGCTAAAAGACATATTTATGCAATTATTTTCATAAACGCGCTTTATTAGGTACGTGAGACCAGGTCACAAATGTATAGTGTATGCATACCGTATTTGCAATTACTACAAAAAGTTTTTATAACGGAAACGCTCGGAGAAACGGAAAGTGACTCTGTATAGCGTTTTTTCAGAATTTTAGTTTTCTACACTTCAATCTAGGAATATATTGCATCTGGAATGGAGTGTTATTGAATAAAATCATCGAGGAAACGGTTTGCCTATTTGTTCTGTCAAGCGGCGATGTGGCGTGTATATAAGTCTCGTCAATCGTTTGCTTGGTGAAGATGGGATTATCCGGCATTCAACTGAACTTAGGACAAAACTTCACTTGGCAGCAAATTAAAATTATTCTTCAATGTTCAGCAGAACAGAGAAGTCGGACACAAAGCAAAACAAGGTTAGCCTTTGTTGTTCGGCTCTTATTTTATAATATTTTTATTTTAAAGACCTGTTTGTGTAATGTTGGGGCGTATTAATTTCTGTGCAAGACAGACTCAGATCTAGTTGGTGGTAAATTTTGAATTTTAATTAAAGAATGATTTTAGATCAGAAGGTAGGATAAATAGAACATTAGGTTACTGTCTTATAAATTTAAATTTATTAAGTTCAGAGCCTCGACTTTTATATTTTCTCCGACTCACTTAATAAATTTAAATTTATAAGACAGTAACCTAATATTCTCTATTTGTCTGTAAAACAGAAAACTATATGTTACAGATTGCTCTGTATTTATCTTATTAGAAATCGCTAAGGGCAGTTCTTCTGACCGTTATAAGTGCGGTCCTGTGTGAAAAGTAACCTAGCGTAAAAGGAGGATAAAGTTGACATTTCCTTTAGAAGAGCCAAAAGGATAGCGATGTTTCAATAACACCGTCTCCTTGAACCCTTTGTGTACATGAGTTATATACACAGAACACATTACCTAACAAGCCACCTCACATATACGAATATATTTCAAAGGGCTATCAGAGACACATAGTGTAAACGTAAAGAAAATGTGATAACATAATACGTGGTATAAACAAAATTATAGACTTGTGGGGAGAACCATACATTTTGAAAAGTTGACAGCATACTATGTGGAATAAGCATAGACTTAAGAGGAGAACACTTCTAAAAATTAAAAAAAAAAAAAAAGAACAAAAAAAAACAAAAACAAAAAAACACACACACATACAAAATGTTACGATATTATAATTTTAAATTAGTAAAAATTGTTATCCATTTTAGCATTTGTACATGTAATGCACATATAGAATGCAAATGTATCCGAACACAGTGAATTAAAAATAGAAACTTAATCGAACAGTTGTTTCAAGTTCAACGCATGAAATACAGTACTATAGTTACTTTTTCTTAGAAAGGACAGATGCTTCAAGTAGCTTTTCTTCGGTAATTTTCAGACGTTTAATGCGCTAATTGCATTCCTTCTCTTTAATTGTTTGTTACAAACTTAATAATCATTTGATAACCGGTCTAAAAATGTTCAGTTTTGTTAGAAAGACATTGATATTTACGGCAAAACACTTGATATAAATGAAGAAAAAGTATAAATGAATTGATCTCAAACTTGTAATCTTTCCTATTGCAACTGTGCCAATTGTGCCATAATGGCTAACCATGCTCATCCACAATGTCAGTCAATATCTACGCATTCACTAAATCTCCATTAATCTTTCAAATTCGAAGTTGCAATTTTGGTTATCTTATCTTCGAAAAACACATATTTTGATGAGATTCCCCCCCCCCCCCCCCCATTAAGAGTGTTTCCCTGAATCCCAATCCACTGGGATGGCTACTACTTTCAAAGCAATCAAAGTTTCTTTTTTTACTAAAATTGCGTCACAATCCCATCAAGTCTAAATAATAAGACTTTCGAACATATTTTATCACATAAGTTGGTAATATATATAATTTTATTTAAGAAAAAATATCCCAATCGGGTTTATCATAAAATAACCGTGTTTTGAAGTAGTATGCTAAGAATTATCCAGAAGCGAATAACAGTGTTAGAAACAGGTAACTACTTTTACGACCGTGTGCATCTGGACAGGATGACGTCAATGCACGCGAGTGGTTATGCAAAAAACCCGAGATAGATTGCTCTCATGTATGAAAGGTCATTTTCTGTCGTTTAGATTTGATACAACCTGATAGTTCCTCCAATTGCTCCCATCGAATAAATTTAGACAGTATCAGCAGTGACGATTTACGTTCCCGACATCCGCTGACGCGCCAAATCAAGGTTCGAAACATCCATTATACAAAAATTGAGACAGATTTCAGTTTATGGCACATTTTAGTGTACAGAGACTCAGGTTAGGCCAACGATACTTTAAACACAGGACATATGAGTCGTCTGAGTGAGGTGCAACTTATGGCTGACACATCATACTGACTTACAGTATAGCCTATAATGGCCACAGAGATTGACACTCAAAATAAAATTGACCATGAAACACGTATTCATTTACTGAAATGTGCCTCCAAATAAGTTTGTTTTTGTTTTCTGTTTTTAAGATGACAATAATAAGTGCTTAATCGCAAATTTGAGGGGATTATTTTGGCGTAAAGTTTAGTGTTATTTATTCTTACACCGGTATATGTATTTATGTTTTCTGTGTTTAAGTTTGCTGCATGTAAAACTCCAAATGAACAGGAAGCTATTTGTCAATTCCTACAAAGGTCAATATGTCTAAGAATCAAACTAGTATACCAAAGTAATTTTTAGTCAGTATCCAAAAATATCCCAAACTTTGTTTCTGTCCCGTCATGCAATATGATATTGACTGTAACGTATACCCCTAATAAACTAAAGAAGGGGTAAATCTTCTCAATTTATCGTCTTGAAATCATAATCACCCTATGACCCTTATTAGTGTTAAGAACCTGCACATTTAAGCATTAACATTTGAAAAAATCTAAACCTGGAGTCCCATTAGATGTCACCAACCATTTTTCTTGCAGACTGGAATATTTTTGCTGTAATGATATAACATGAAGAAGAAACTCTTTCAAATCAGCTTTTACTTTGTATTTCAAAGTGTTAAAAAATAACTGACTTCAGTTTGCTCTCACTTGAAATAAAGCAAAACCTGTTATCTCTTAATCGGTTGAAAGAAACCAATCTGTTCCAGACGTTAGTCATCCATGATAAATCAATTTTCCATTGCTAATGTTATATTTTCAGAGCTGCTATTCTCATTTACGGAGACAATATATCATTCCCTGTATGATGTTTATAACCTGGTCTTGCAGATGAAGTAGTCGTTACTTCTGACATTTCTTTGACAGGTACATCAAATTGTCTGAGTGCAAATTTCTTCAAGAATAATTCCTCTCCTGCTCGCATAAGTTCCAAGCTTCCGAGGTCGAATTTTAATTCTGTCAGGTACTTTCTAACGGTAAACGCACACGTTTGTGTTTTTTTTTACATCGGCGATTTTATTTTATAGTGAATTCTCTTACTGCACCGTCATATCTTAAATATGTTTTGAATAAGAAAAATAGTAAAGAAATAAGTAAAATAAAGTAAAATTTTGTATATGTGTTTTATTGTTCATATGTTATATATCGTAGTTTCTTTTTCTAGAAATAGAATACACCATCACTTAAGGAGGTAGGTTACCTTAATTTATGTAAGTGCGCATGTCCAACCGGAAGCTAACGTGACGATTTACGACGACGTTTACGACAAACTAAATGTGTTTGTATATCCATTCTTCTGGAAATAAATCTTGAACCTGCCTCCGATCTTATGTTTAATAGTTTAATAATGCAGAAGTAATGAATGAATTGTCGCAGAAACGCTTCAAAACATTGCTGCCTTAAAATGACGTCATTGACGTCATGACGTTACGTGTCAGTTACCGCGCAATTTATTTATTTATTTTGAAAGTACGTTATTCTGTGCTTTTACTTTATTTGAACTGTTTTTAAACAGCCATTATTTGCTGAAATACTTTTTATTAGTCTTTTGCTCTGAAAAATGATCAATATTTTGCTTCTTTTATGTAATTATATTGAAATGTTATGCGGAATGTAAGAAAATGGACGATGGTAAGTGATGTGATTTGGAATATAGTTGGCTGAAAGGTAACTTATTACGGTCATTTACAAATAAAAAATGGACAGTTTGATTTGTTATACCTATTTCCAACTTTACGTTGATAATTTGTTACTTAAATACTAAAACTAAGCTCTAAATTTGTTCAAATTTCAGTATAAAATTATGGTGTCTTGAATTAAATTGATGTTACCATGGAAACGAAGCCCGTGACCTATATGTCTAATTGTAAAATTCAAAAGCGTTGACACTGGTCTATTTAAGGAACACAGCTGCGGCTTTTTATTTTCATTTCACGATTTTTCAATAAAAATGTCAGACGATGGGCACTGCTGTAAGTATTTTAAGCTGTGAAATTTGTTAAATTAACTGCTATTCATACGAAAATATTACTAACGTTAGAAATAAGATGTTTTAAAGCTACATTAACAAGAAAGATAATTTTATATAATATATTTTTTATAAGAAACTACGATAAAAAGCAACATATAAGCTATTTTAAACATCTCTGTTGCCATGGTTACTCTAAAATTTAAGAAAAATATAGTGCCATGTAAAGTTCTTGTTCTTTTGCTAATCATATTACCCAAATATTCCATGTTGGTCAATAACAGAATGGCACTGAAGCCGTCGAAAAACCCGTTTTCATACATAATTGTTGAAAAATGAGAGAAAATGCGTTACCATGGAAACACGAGCCCCGCGACATATACATTTTAAGCTTTTATTAGAAAGCTAATGCGCATACTAGTAAAACTATTAATTATGCAGACTTCTACGGATAACATTGAAACCAAAATACACTGAAAAGTGTTAAATATCCGTATTTTCCTTCTTCTTTCTATATAAAATACCTTAAGAGGGTCATGTACTTCAAACCTGGATAAAAATTGTACTTGAAGGGATAGAGATAAACGGAACTGAGATTGTATCAGTTAAAACATTAAATTACACGAAATACAAAAAATCACTGCGATTCAACTAAATTGAATTTACCCTGGTAACAAGGTAACCTACCTCCTTAACGAACACTCGGTACATAGCTGATATCTTATATTGACTTTGTTTGTTTGTTTTAAGTTATGTACCAGTATAAACATGTTCTCCGAAAGTATCAAATTCACATGAATCAGAGGTGGAGGACGAATGATTTTAAACACAATGTCTTTTACATATCGTCACGGAGAACACACGTCCCGCCCGGGGGTCGAACTCACGACCCCGCAATCCGTAAATCTGCGCTCAACCTATTGAGCTAAGTGGGTGATCTAATGCCGTATATTGAAGCCGCAGAGAAACCATAATACCATGTCAAAATTAAACCATTATTGTAAATTAAAACGATTTTTGCATTTGAAAAATTATCTCAGTAATATTACGTACGATATCTTGAGAGCTTAAGATTGTCGTCACGTAACCTAGACAGTGATAGATATAATGTTACAGTAAGAGAGAATAGACTAATGTATATTGTTTAATCAAAAGGCAGTCGAATCAGAATATTGTTGTAACAAAAGTCAGAACAGTTCCCAGAAAATACTTTATAAACATATCTGGGCATTTAAACAGAAATTTAACCCGCTTATGTCGGCAAAAAGTAACAGATTGCATACTTAAATATCTAGATATGTTTAAGAATGTATGTTAGTCAGAAAAAACTTGCCTTAGAAAGTTAAACAGTTTGTTAACTGGATAAAATTATGTAATAATGTGTAGTATAAACATGGTGAGGATTCATTACCATATGTGAGCCGTGCCATGAGAAAACCAACATAGTGGGTTTGCGACCAGCGTTGATCCTGACAAGCCTGCGCATCCGCGTAGTCTGGTCAGGATCCATGCTGTTCGCTAACAATTTCTCCAATTGCAATAGGCTTTGAAAGCGAACAGCATGGATCCTGACCAGACTGTGCGGATGCGCAGGCTGGTCTGGATCCATGCTGGTCGCAAAGCCACTATGTTGGTTTTCTCATGGCACGGCTCATGTATATGTTTGAGTGTCTTTGACATAGTATTTTGTGTTTGTAAATGGCCAAGGACAATTGATCAATCAGTAGGTAGTATTCTTGACAAATCAACCTTGTTATGGTAAATGATACCTCTTTGTTTAAATCAGTTTGTCATAATTCTGTTGTTTTTTTTTTTTTTTTTTTTTTTTGTTTTTGTTTTTTTTATAATAGACACGTTATAATGTCTGGATCAGATTTCTTTAGGCTTATATCTGTATTAAAGACAATTCTTATGTTACTGTATATAGTTGTTTTAGATTCTACAACACACCGGTGCCTCCATGGACTTTGAATTGATAGTCTGTCACCGTTGTGGACTCAGTCGCCGTGACAAACTCCAACACAAGCAAAAAAAGAACAAAACACAACGTGCTACTGTAACGGGACTGGAACCATATGTTGAGACCTAGTGGATGATAAAAACGAGAAAACGTTCATTAGCACTTTCATATTTGCTAGAAGATTTTCTAATCTACTCGATCTTACTCTTCCCAGAAAAAATAAATATTTTAAGAAGACTAAGCCTCAATCTTTGTTTTGCCTAATTAATAAAATTTCAAAAGAATTATCCTGTTTATATCAATCATGTCACCAACTATATATATATTTAATATCTAATATTAAAGTATTTACTCCATTAATGATAAACATAAAGTAAAATGCCTCTGTACAAAGACAAATAGCTTCTTACCAATCAATCACCATTGTTATATAAAATTAACCTCTCCATAACAAATACCTTTGTAAAATATTTTTTCAGCCCCTATGCGTTTATTTTATGTTTCATTGTAACTCTATTTTCATCAATTTATTTTCACTGAATAAAGTATAAACTGTTTCTGAGGATACGCAAATCAATACCGTGATACATGCTAGAAATTAAGAAGGAAGGAGAATATTGCGCGATCGAAACTTAATCTATTTTCTTGGTAACAAAGGCCATTAACGCCTCAGAGCAAGTTGATTTATTCTTATTAATTTTGCTACTAGTTTCAATTGATTTAATTTGGGCGTACTGATTTTTAATGACAAACTGTATTGGCAGCAGAATTTTCCAGGGAAAAATTTACGAACATTCGAAGAAGGACAACATCGGAGCAATATCTGTCGTATGGATCGGCTAATGCAGCTATATCATAGTTATAAGGAAACAATTGATGAGCGATCTGTTTTCTGTACTACAGAGCTTGGGAAGACTGCAAGCGCTGGAAGATGAAGTGACAGCATGATTTTGGTTTTGCTTACATCTATGGAAAACAGGCATCATTAGATACTGATAATGATTTCTTTTCTGTCTAAATCATACATGTTTATCATGTTGTTGTTGTTTAAACGTCGACATAGGAAGGAGAGAGTTAATACGCAATATATCTTTTTGTCATGAAAGCAATTAACACCTCAGAAAGTTGTTTTATACTATAAATCCGACCACTTTATCAAGAGCGAAACCACCATAAACCATCTAATGTAAACACTATATAACATGTTGTAGTGTTATTTTTGCACTAATTTAGGAACATCCAATTGGACAAGAGCTGCAGAAATACGGTCTTCATTGCGTCACAAAAAAATGATAACAACACTTAATATCAGACACACTTCACCAGTTACATTAAATATGAATATGTTTTAGCTGGCGTCATAATTCTTGAAATGTTTATTGAATATGTTTGCATAGATAAATGCTTTTATTTCTATATAAAAAATTGTATTCACGAAAACAAATTATAACATTTATATCACATTATATACAGAGAAATGGATACATAGTTACTTATTTCCATTGTGATTCTTTCCGAAAACATTGAAAAATATTGAGTGAGCCTGGATATAAGTATTCCTTTTAACGCGTTTATGAACTAAAATAAATCATAACTCGTATTGATTAGGACCGTTCCTAGCTTCTTCTAGAGTTTCATAAAGCTGCCAATTTATAAATAATAAAACTGGATAAAGAAAGAGAAAAACATATATGGCGTATATAGTAAAGAGCCTGAAGTAATAAATACTCATTTATTTTCGACTGAACTCAGTTTTTTTACGCAGTTCGAGTTTCACAATGATACTAATATATCAATTATGCATATTGTACTGATCTGCTGAATTTATAAAACTGACTAAGAGGGTTTGTCTTAACAAATCAATTCCAAGAGGTGTCACTTATTATCGCTTTAAGAGTTTTAGTCTTCTAAATTTAAATTTGAGAAAAGTCATATCGTCGAAATTTATTCGCTTTTCCAAATATTTACCATTTTCTCGCAGAGGACAAACGATATTTCTATAGGGCGTAAAAATTGTTTGTTTACGGTATCCCGGCCTACCCTAAATGTTTGGTCCGACACTAATTGTTTTTAGTTTAAACCGTATTTATTAGTATAGTTACAATTTTACAAATATACAAACAGAGAGTGTTGAGTAGGAAGCTATAAACCTTTTTAGAAACTCTCTTCCTAAATGTTTTATGGCATTGGAAAAAGTTTTTTTTAACATTTTATTTAAACATGGTCAGTGGTGTTAGAAATCAACTTACTGATGCTCTAAAGGCATAACTAGCTTATTTGTATTCAATTTTTGACACAAAAAATGATTTCCAAAAATAATTTCCACTTGATAAAAAAACACACAAAAAAAAAACAAAAAAAAAACAAAACAAAAAAAAAAAAAAAAAAAAAAAAAACGACATACCTTCCCTATCTTTTTTAGCATGTTACCGGAAACTTTCTGAAGTCAATTATATCAAATTTAGTCATTTAATGACCATTTTATATTTTAAATATACTAGTAGGTGATGGAAGTCCCGGAGATTTCTTAAATGAATCGACTGATAAAGAAACGGTTTCTGACTTGAAATTGGCTGTCTGTAAATATTTCAGTCATAAACTTTACATAACATATCTACATTCTAGTTAAAGATGTTTTCGAATTTTGTAAAAATAGACGTGTTTATTCCGTCTTTATTTGGGACATACGAAGTAAGGAGAAAGCCATCACAGTACCACAAAATCATAATTCAATAGCAAATCATTTTTAATGCAAATGTTAATTAATTTATATCGGATATCATTTTCATTTTGTTTTCTTGCCTTGTTTAGAAGCAGCCTGTTTCCCAGTTTTATTCACTTTACGCTTTGCATGCATAAAGACCCCAAACAATAAAAAAATGTTTCTCTTCGTTGTTTTCAATTTTGTGTGCAAATAAAATCCCAACAAGCATATAAGGTCTTTATTATTGTAATAAATGTTAAAAATCTGTTTTCAGTTTTGTGTGCCAGAAGAATCCAAGCAACCATTCATAGTTTGTCATCTTAAACATAAAAAAAGACAGACTCTTAATAAAATGGGGTTAAGACTACGTTTATCTGGATCTCTTTATATTTCAAAAGTAAAGTGTTTACACGTTGTCATAATTCAATAATATAGATTGTTTTGATAGCCACATTGAGACTAACGGGATCTCAACAAAAGCTACATAATATTATCTTACAAAATTCTACAGTACAAAAATAAACGAAGAAATGTTAAAAAGAACAAACTCTTAAATCCACCGGATATATAGTATTACTTGCTTTTGTACGGCACGCGTTTTCTACAATATGCCTAATTGTATCGAATAAATGTAGTTGATTACACATCGCATAATACAGCGTCTAATAAAATCAGCCATTAGGCAATGGAGAATATTAAACGGTAAATTACTCTCATAACTAATGTTTTGCATAGTTGGTTAATTAAAAGCGCTTGTTCTGTGATAAAATTGCTAAAGAACGTTTTAAGTTACATAAAGGACTCGGCAAATTGTTCTCCGTATGCAATTCCGACATTCTTCCGTATTTACGGAAATTCATGTGCGCTTTGAGCTATATCTACATCCGAAGAATGCCGAGTTGCCGTTTGAGAAATTGCCGAGTGGCTCTATGGTTCTAATACTTTAAGCAATGCATCTATTTTAACCTTACTGAAATATCTTTGTACATGTTTTAGCAACTGTTCACGATTAAAACTGGGGTTGTATTGAAGGTAAATAGCAACCAACTTTCTTTTAACTTTTCTCGGGGCCTTGTTTTTCACCCCTCCCTTTTATTCTACCCTTTTACCAATTTTTGTACTTTGCATATGATTAAAATGAACTTTGAAGTTGATGGATTTTCGAAGCAACCCGTCTGTTATATTTTTCCGTTACAGTTTCTTTTTGCTATGCATGGCTCTGTGGATGTGTTTGGGGTGCTCTGTTTTTACGGAACCTCTACGCTTACCTTTTTTTAGTTTGCGACATTTTAATTCTTGTTGAAGTTGCTGTATCGTTTGACTATGCTGTTACAAGAAATTCTTATGTTTCCTTTGCCTCATAAAAATGCGGCATCCGCATTTTAAACAAAGGCATTCTGACCCTTAACGATTTATTTTTTTGTGTGAATATTAAGATACCAGGCATCTTTCAACATAGGAATTTCAATTTTATTAGGATTTGTTTTGTACAATAAACACTTTAAACTCGTAAGCAGATGTGTAAAAGCACAAGTTCGTTTGTGCAGAACTGTCTGAAGCCCCCACACTTGCGTGGGACTGGTTTTATTCACTTTATACAGCAAACAAGAATTAAACCTTGACCAAAAATTTACATTTTACAATATAATCCGCTAAATGGCAAACGCTTTATAAGCCAAACAGAATGTTCTAAATGTAAATGTGCTATATCTGAAGGATGAAATAATAGTTATCGATACTAATAAGATGTGATATGTGACACTTTATGTGTAAATTTAATTTTCCCAGAAATAGATGTGATGCAGAGTAAATAAAAGTTTAGTGATTCCAAATGTAGCAATTATACATCATATATTGAACCAGATGCAATATTTTAGTAAGCGTTGTAGTGCATAATAAATGTTTTGATCTTACATGTAAAACAAACACATTTTCAAGTTTTAACTAAATTTCACTAACTTTATAGTTTCATATTAATGAAAACATACAAATGAATCCTTTTTTTCACTGTGAAATGACCAACATCATTTAACACTAATACTTTTATAACTCACTGTGAACATTTTTTGTCTGCCCTACCAGTTTTAACCTACACATTGCCTTTACGTGAACAATTCACAAGTTGTCTTCGAGCAGTTATTTTGAGATAATAAGTCTCACATTTGCAGGAACTTGTATTAACAAAACATATTAAATGGAATGTAAAAGTCCAAATGGCAGTCTTATTCAACAGCAGCAGCGGTATATCACTAGACACGGTGACACATTAACAAGAAAATGAATACCATCTTGGCTTGCCTGGATCATGCTCGTACATGATCAATCTGTCGAATGTCATATAGATATAACAGAAAACTAGCAAGCAAATAAATATGCTACAAAAACCAACGACTATTTTAATAACATAATCATAGACATTTTTATAAAAAAAGTCTTAAGACTTGTATAAATACATTGTAACTCAGTTTTCAGACAAGTCGCTTTTGTTCAAAATGTTATGTCAAAACCATTATTCTGGAATTTTTCCAATATTTTTTTTTCTGTTCAGCTTGTCCTGTAAATAGGATAAAAGCATACATGTAATAGGAATTGTAGTTAGCTTCTGGAATCACGGACATATCTTTTTCACTAAGGAACGCGGTCACGCTTTATTATTAAAATAGGAAATCCATAAATGTATCTAAGAGCACATTTAAATAAATGTAATTTCCGTCTGTTGTAGATGTCACTACAAACCCAAGAAACAGGTTAATTAAATTTGAAACCCTGGTTTCTACGGCAACCTGTGCAATAGAACTCTTAAAGTAAAAAGTCAAATGTCGGAAAAGGTTTTTTATATTTGTCGCATTCAACGAATTATACTGGCACTGTAAGTGAATTGATTGAAGTTTTATCTTCAGAATTAGTCAGTCATATTTGGAAAGAACACGCAATAGTTCAAAGTTGCAAAAGAGAAATTTCTGAAAAACGCGAGGACAAGATGGAGAATTATTCCGCTCCTAGAGATACTGGAAACAAATAACAAGAAATATAATGCCCACTATTACGAAGTATTTACCCGGACGACTTATGTCCGGTAAATAAGCAAGTATCAGAAGTTTGTTTTAACAGTGATGTAATATTGCTGTCTGGTGTCACATTTATGCATATAGACCATTTACTAAATGGCTGATATTTTGTTTGGTGAATCATATGAAAATTAAGTTATCCATGTTTGTTGCCTGCAAATTTAAGTTAAACGTTTCTTTTTAAATAAGTTTTCTGTCATTTCGTCACTTACATTGAATAAAATCGATGAAATGATCGTTTGAAAGTACAGAATGCAACCAAGCAAAAAAAGGGACACTCGGTTTAACTTAGTCTGTTCACGAGAGGTAATGAAATGTGCAACATACTTCACGACCTCTAGCAATTCTATTATAATAAAAACAATTACACACAAATGTATCTGAGTCAGACTATTTCAGATTTGTTGCCCTTAATAAACAACTTTCCGATGGACAAAAGTATATTTTCGGAGCTGGTTTCCCCGTTATCTGACACAATACATCATTTCCTATATGATGTTTATCACATGTTCACTCATACCCATTAGACTTCAACTATTACGTGTCTTTGACAGGCACGTCAAAATGTCTGTGTGCAGATTTCTTCGGAATAATTTATCTCTTTTACGCATAATAGCAATACTCTTTTTATCTTTCTTTGAATTACTGTGTTTTGGGATTTTACCAGGCAACATGTTACGTTGTTGCGTGCAAAGAAATTACCACAAGAGACACAAAAACATGACTTATTACCAGATGACAGGTATTTATTTACAGAGTATGTTACTGAAACTTGCTCTTATATTCTTTTGACTGAATAGGATAGAGAATGTAACAGGTTTTCAATACTTTGATTCCAGCATATTGGACACCCTGGCAAACCTTATCAGACATAAAGACAATTTTTGTGACCATGTAAGCTGCTTTCCTTTTTCACTGAAATTTCATACAATGTCATCATAAAGACGGACGGAATCCATCTATACAATTTTAAATTGTCCCTGTTTGGTATGTATATACGTGCAAACGTAAATATATCAGCTGTCCTTTTATTTCTGAATACACGTTCAAAGAATAATTTGCCTGGTTGAATAACATTATAATATCCTTCAACAATAGATGTTTAAGTGCTGAAACAATTATCTACAAAATACCAAGCATTGTAGACACAAGATTGGTCTATTTTAGCGCCAGAAGAGAGACAAATGATGTAGGGATTGACCATTTGAGAGCACAAATCAATAATTGCACGAGAACGATGTCGCCATGCAGACCAGAAATATTCAGAGCGATTACCTAAAATTTGCGTTTTGTGACATTGTGTGTTTGCCATATGCTGTATGCTTTGTGTTATTATACAATTAGGAACCTGACAGTGCTACGAGTTTCTAAACTAAACAATTCACATACTTAAATGCTAGTTCATATCTTTCATAATGTCATAGAATTTTAACATTCAAAGATAAAATTATCTTCGCAAAGACAACTTCTGACAATGCAAAACATTATTTGGCTTTACCATATTACGAATAATTATAAATTACCATCTTAAATTACATTTTGTAAATAATTTCACAAAACAAAAGGTATGTGTTAACTATTGCACGTGCTGGCAGTACCTACTTGGAACAATCAAATTCATACTGTATTAAACTTGCTAATCCTCTGTACTAGTCTGATTGGATCTGTACGAATTAGTTTATTTATAGACGCCCCCAGACTATGGAGCTGTCTACCGACATAGATTAGATGTTAGTTTGAAAAGTATATTAAAACCATAGTTTAGAAGTCTTTTTTTTTTCAGATTTGTATTTTTGTGTATCATTTTTGAATGCCTAATGTAAAGCACCTTAAAACGGATGTAGCATTAAAAGAGTTTTGTATAAGTGACACATTATTATAATAATAAAAACAGTAGTAGTAGACTAGTAGTAGGAATAATAACAAATAAAATAATAAGAATATTTAAGTACGTAATTGGCCTATTACACGATTTAAATAATTGCATTTTGTAAAACGAGGAAAAATGAAATATATCGAGGATCGAAGCATGTGAGATATGTAAGAGAATGAAATTCATTCTTATATATTAAAACTTTTAAGCATGATACGACGTTAAATATATGATATCTATTTAGGTTTTTAGTCAATGAACAGAGAACTGAATCTGCAAAACATGAAGTAATTATATGCTCTTATTCAAGAAGCATTGGAGTTGCAAATTAACCGCCATACAATGAATGTTGTGTCAATAATAAGAGTCCGTTTCATGAATAACAACTGTCATTACAAGAGGAATATTCATCAGTAGAGGACTCTCTGCGTCAGTTTTGTTTTAATTTAGTGCATTATTCCGCAACATTTCAGCGGAAGAATTAATTTCCATGCTACCTTTAACTTGTATTGTAAATTAACATTCAAACTGAAAAAATGTGAGATTTTAATCAATAGCAATTTCCTGGAAAGAAATATCACGGACAATATTTGATTTAGTTTTATTTGTCATTTTGCAGATTTATAGATATCTTTTCTAAGATTATACATTATATTTTTTAACACATGGACGATGTCTGGAATAAATTCCAATAAGGTTTAAAACGGGTATGTCTTTTCTTCCTCAAATCCTGGTTAATAGTTCCGGCAAATTTCTTTTATTGTCTAAACAGTCGCCTTTGTAAAAGAAGAGAGGTACTGTTGCTCCATCAATATCTCGATGTTCTTACATGTAAAAACGTACTTTCAGACCACAATTCTACCTCATTATGTTACTATGTTGTTGCTGCAAATATAATTTTGTAACTACGGTACAGAACACATATAAACCGGTAAAACACGATTCCGCATTCTCTGAATGAAGGTTATTTTGCGTATTTTTGGTTGCGGGTTTATCCCGCTACCAAAGTTAAAGTGTATTTCTGACAATCATAGCATCTTTATTTGATTCCAAATCACATCCAAAGGATGTTCATGTGCTACACAAAATAGTCCCATTCATGAACAATGCGGATGAATTATTTCTCATTCAACCTGTATCCACTCACACTGACCATTTAGATTATATAAGATCTATCAATGATAAGGTATTCCAGCCCATGGTTACATCATAAGCTGGGTCAGGCAGAGTTCATCTTAGATATGAGGCACATTAAATTTGTATTTGTTTCTCATTCATTTATATTCATAGACTGGCATTTAAACAGAAAATAAATCTACCAAAAACCCGCAACCATCAGACATTTCAAAGCTTTGATTATACTTAAGCAACAAGTCATACGGTGAAAATCATCCATATGACCAATAAAATCTGTAAAAAGATCCTTTGGAAGCAAAGAATGCAACCAAGAAGAATAATAGCAGACTCGGTATGACCAACCCATAATTAGGACCACCTCACTATTAAGGCCATATTTTCAAAAACCCATTCTTTTATTTCATTGGTCCTTTATTCCACAGTGAACACCATCCGTTTAACCACTGATACGATCATGGTATTCATTTTATATCGATACAAATGTGTAGGCATTTTGTTTAAAAGTATGTATATGTGAGAAAAAAAAACACAAGCAAATTTCATTTTGAATAATGTCGCAGGAGAGGACTTGATATTATTTCAAAACAACTATTAGGATAAACATTTCATAACACATGCAATCATCACTACGAAAGTGTTTTTGTCGCATGTGACGTTTTTGTCTTATAAGATGCTATTGTTTTTGTAAAACAATTTGTTGTTTTTTTTTCCGGAAAACTACTCACTTCTAAATTTATTTGGTATTGGCAATTGTCTGACTCTTCCATCCTAATTCGCAGTAATTTGAATAGATGTTTGATTGTGACATAAAACATTAAACTTAAAACGAAAAAAGGAAGACAATTTTACTATGATTCTCAAGAGATTTCTCAACATACTAAGCATTTACTGGTGGCTATTATGTAAGCATGTCTATATGTGTTCAATTTATGTTGATGTCTTTATCTCGTAAATATTATATAAAGTGTATTTTCTTTCATCCACTAATTTCATTTGTCTATATATAACCAGTTTTTCCATATTTCGAACGTAAAAACGGGCCTGCGACAAATTTTGACAGGATATCTGGCTGGATATTTATGTCACGGGTACGAACTCAAACATGAGTAATAATATTTATATCTTCTACTCTAACTTAAACATTAAAAAGCAGTATGCTACTGGGAATTGAAAAGGTTATCAAGAACTTCCTATGTTATTCAGCCAGACTTAATTTTAAATGGCACTGATGATATTCTTGTGCCAATGTTTTTTTTTTTCTTTGTTTTTCTAAACAAATTGATATGGTATTGTTTTCCTGTCATTCCCAATGTAATTTTGTATCTCTAAATAAAAATGTTTGTAAGATTCTTTAAGAAAAGAGTAGTACAAAGAATGAAAATATCTAAATGACTGCTCAAGTTATTGCTATTATTAATGATATTTTTTGATTAAGATAAAAAAATTCTATCATGTTTTTATATTACAATTAATTCTTTGATAAAGTTGTTTTGTTTTCAAGGCATCAAAGTTTAAAGAAAACAGCAGCATTATTATAAAACAACAGATACACAAACATGAAAATTTAACAATACCAAGGTGGGAATACATGATAACTGGATATACGTATTTTCATTTGATTGTAGTGGAAAATTGTTGCATTATTTTTACAATTGCTGTGATATCTGATGTCATATAAAATCGTGTGCACTGACAACTCCGATGTAGATTGTCGATTGCAGACAATTAACTTGCCAGACTGAATACTTCGGCTAAGAAAACCAAATAAATATATCTAAAGTATCAAAGACATTTTCTTGTTTCACGAACATAATATGTGTGTGCGTCAGTGAATGCGTGTGTGCGTGTGTGTGCGAGGCATACGCATGCAAAAGTTGCTAGAAGCGCAAATCCGATTTCGCATGTTTATTTCTACAGGTAAAGAATATTTAGCAAACAGTTTGCCTAATTAACATAGCAAAGAAACGTTTTACAAAAATGGTTAACGAAAACTGTTGACTTCCGACCATCTGCGGTCAATACGAGTATTCAACATGTCTCTATTTCAAAGTCAAATCAAAATGTATGTTAATATTAACGTTAAGTTTACTTTTTTACCACCCAGCGATAGGTAGCAATCTAAAATGCAATTTAAAGTGTTTCACGGTGTCGCCATTGCAAAGTAAACCAGATTAATGAGTTTTAGACCACAAAAGCCCCGTTATCCAAACACTGGATTAATATCAAATCTCACACGATTGATAAAATGACATAACACAAAACAGATAATATCTATTTGATGTTTTAATTGGTTATACATAAATGTCTCCCACATACCCTAGATCTTTCAATGAAGACGGCGAAACCCTAACTTAAAGCTAATCCAAAAGTAACATTCGGTTAAATAAAATGCAATTTTTGAAGTAGAAGTATGCCTCATAAAGTGCATTTCTTTCATTTATAAATCTATACAAACACTGCAACAGGTTTCATGATTTGAAGAGGCTGCGTTTTCGGAAAGTGGCTTCTCCTGTTGGATGATGTTTACTGATTAAATAAAATCTGATCTCTCTGATTTCCGCTTAATATGGTATTCTTCTTGACTCATCGCCACGTTCTCTTTTTTTGACAATAAAAGCGCCTGATGACTGGTCGGCTGAATTAGCAAGCTTGAAACACTCACCACAAAATATTTGGTCAAATATAAAGTCAATTAATACCAGATCAACATAATTATACTTAACAAATACCCTTAAACTACATGTTCAAAAGTTGTTTAATATTGACAATTCAACACCACGGCAATAACATCGAAGTGCTATATAACGTATGTCAAGATGTTGTAGTCAACCGCGTCATCCAAAACCTGCCTTTGAATACATATATGAGCCGCGCCATGAGAAAACCAACATAGTGGCTTTGCGACCAGCATGGATCCGACCAGCCTGCACATCCGCGCAGTCTGGTCAGGATCCGTGCTGTTCGCTTTCAAAGCCTATTGCAATTAGAGAAACTGTTAGCGAACAGCATGGATCCTGACCAGACTGCCCGGATGCGCAGGCTGGTCTGGATCCATGCTGGTCGCAAACCCACTATGTTGGTTTTCCCATGGCGCGGCTCATATCTTAATCTAAATCTAAGTAGCATACTAGATCGTTGTTTTCGTAAGTCAAACTAAACTGCACATTTAAGGACTGCGGTTGAAACAAGAATCTAGCAGACATCAAATTTCATAAGTATGAATGAGTATGTATTCGTCATTCTTGTTCATTCTAATTTTTTAAAGTTTAGTTTTTATTTGAAAATTATGAGTGTACTTCTTCCGAAAATAGGTAATGCAGAAATTTAGTTAATACAGTCATTCCAATTATATTAAACATATCTTAAGCTGACAACATTGGTTTTAAAATCATTTACTTAACAATATCTGCCAAATTTTCATAATGCCATATGTTTATTTTTGCTGTTTGGTTTCTTTTAACATATTTTTACAGTTATGACCAGCACAGTATTGTAGATACATGAAGGAAAACATATCGATTTACTAATCAGGTTCGGTTTATAATTTAAGGGCCCTTCTCATCGGACAAAAACAAGAACTGCAATATAACGATAGTTTATAAAAGCAACATCTCTGAAAATTTACTGCATGTATATCCTCTGAAATACAAATACAAATACATGGCATTTATATAGCGCAAAAATTATAAAATATTCTATTGCGCTTTACAATTACTTAACACACATTTAACATATATATATACAAAATATGAACAGGATTCTAGAACTTAGATTTAAAGATTTGGACATATATAAATACTATTTTACACCACTTCTGAATATTTTGTATTTTAACAAGACTACACTCATTGTTCATAAAACTGCCTAAATAAATGTGTTTTCAGTTTTGATCTAAAGCTGGCTTCAGACTGAATGTTTTTCAGATAGCTAGGCAGATCGTTCCACCATTTGGGACCAACGACTGCCATAGATCTGTCTGCTAGTTTTGTTCGCCGTCTAGGGATGTTAAAGTTAGTGTCACTTTGTGAGCGAAGTCTGTATCGTTGTCGAGTAGGTACAAACATTTCCCTCAGATATACTGGAGCTGTACCATTGATGACACGGAAGACTATTACTAAAACTTTGAACATGACTCTAGCCTTAACTGGAAGCCAGTGTAATTCTTTCAGAAGTTCGGTACTTGGTTTTTCATAGGAAGCATTCTTGACTACTCTAGCGGCAAGATTTTGGACTCGCTGTAGTTTATTGATTTGGTAGGCTGGAATTTCTGTAAATAAACTGTTGCAGAAGTCAATGTGAGAATGAACCAATCCATGCACTAATGATTCAGTTGACTTCTGTGTGAGATGTTTCCGTATAGCCCTAAGGTTTCGTAACTGTACATGAGCTATCTGACACTTTTTCTGAATGTGATGGTCAAAGTTGAGTGTATTAGTCATAGTTACACCTAGGTCTCTGACGTGATCGACGCATTTTACGTCACACCCACCAACGTTTACACTTGTGATGTCCAATTTCGCTAACTGTTGTCTTGTTCCATACATAATAATTTCAGTTTTAGACTGATTCATTTTCAGTTTGAAGGTTGTCATCCATTTTATGATTTCATTTAGACAACTGTCGAGTTGTTGAAGAACAGTTGTCTCATTTTGAGAATTTCCCGCTTGTATTTGTATTTGTATTATTTGAAGAATGACATTCTAAACGCTGAAGGATTACAAACATGTGTATTTCAAAACAACATACAACTTGTGCGGTCGCATCTTTCAAATCTATTCCAAAAATCAGTTGTCAAAATTTAAAGAATTCCTGTATTCATTTATCAAGTGAATGATCATTGGGAATACAATTATACTTCGTCGCTTAGACAAATCTTTTAATAAATCTTCACACATTTCTTTGGTAGCAATTTTGTCACATAAATATTCTATTCTGTCCCTAAAGGTATCACAGTATATACAACTTCTACAAAATCTTTGTAATCATACACGCAAACAAGCACAATGATAATACACAGGGGAATGTGCATCTTAAAACTTTTTATATAGATATGTATATTATAAGGATCTTACATGTCTGTCTGTGTAAGACCGGGCTTTCCCTACCCGAGGGATAGTGTGGAATGGAAAACCGAGCTAGCGAGGTTTTTTATCCAAACTGTCCCGAGGGTTGGGAAAACAGCAGTCTTGTACAGGCAGACATGTAAGATCATTTTTCTTGCCTATCAATTTCAAAATAGATCAAGGTGACAAATAGATTTGGGTATTTCCTTGCATTATTTTTATAGGTTATGACGTCATAACAGTGCCAGTACTATCTGACGTCACCTAAGTGCACGCAATTTTAGACAAGGTTTTTCCCTAGGGAAAGACAGGAATATCTATCCTTGACGCGTGCTCAGACAAATGTATACTTTTCCCGCTAGGTAATATTGAAGAAATATTGAGCTGACTTGGAGATTCGAATTGAACTGATAATAAAATAGCTGTGAATCTAAGACAAAGTACGTTAAAAAGATAGTTTTCTAGCATTACAAAATTAATGATCGTTCGTAGCGACCGCACTGACGTAAGACTGGTTTTATTCCCTTAACATTAAACCTACACAAAAATACAATTTATAATAAGATCAAATAAGTGCCAAATCAAATGCTTTATAAGCAAACAAATGTTCTAAATGTAATGATGCTGAAAGCTATGAAAAAAACCCAGACATATATCAAACCTGCACAGAACACTAACTAACTGATAAAATGTGATTTGTAACATTTTTATGTGAAATTTTATATTTTCCCGTAATGTAAACATATGACTTGAAGAAAATCATGATTACATAACAGTAAGATAGTTTGCTGCTATTAAAAATACCACATTTAATCAAACATCGAGGATATTTGTTATTCAGTATAAGATAAAAACAACTTTCACCAGATGCAGTACTTTCATGTGTGGCAGAGTCAATAAAAGATGCTTTGATCTAACATTTGAAATAAACACATTTTCCTGTTTTTACTAAATTTCACAAGTTATATGGTTTCTAGCCAATGAAAACATATATAGACGATATTTTTCCTGTTAATTTGATGCACACATTTCACTCTGATATTCCAAAGATTGAAATCATTTTTCTTCTGCCCTACATATTGCCCTTATATCGACAAATCACAAGTTGAGTTTGAGCAGTTGCGTTGCTAAAAACAAACCTCATTTTTGTCAGAAATTGTATTAACAGGAAAACACTAAAAGTCGAAAGGACAAAGTGTATCAAACAATAACACTGAATTATCATTAGATACAACGACACACTGAAAATAAAATAAAAACTACCTTGCTTGGGTCATGCTCGTACATGATCAGTCATTTTAAAATTATATAGAGGATATTACACGAGTGTCTTTTCATATTGAATTTATTAAACGAGTTGAATAAAGTAGTAAAATGCGAGGCTCTGCCGAGCATATTATCAATTTTATTCAACGAGTTTAAGAAATTCAATGCGGAAAATTACAAATGTAATATTCTTTTTATCACATGTTAGCCTTTCCTGTCGAAACATCAAACGGTCTACTTTCTTTTACTACATAAACAAGTCAATTTGACCAACGTCTCCTATACTACAAACGACGCCGATGTCAAAGCTTTATTACACAAGTGTATTATCATTTTTATGTAATGACTTTATTTTACTCCCGCGACGTCAAACATGTGATAAATAGATATAACAGAAACTAGCAAGCAAATAAATATTCTACACATGAGATAACTGAAAAACCAATGAACTGTCGAAGTCATTGTCATCAAGAAGTCTAATATTTTGTTTATACAATAAAAATGAGATTTCAAACAAGTCGCTTTTATTTAAATCTTTATGTCGAAACCATAACTATGGATTTTCTCCTCGATTTTTTCCCTATTCAATCCTGTGAGTAAGATATTATCATACATGTAAGGGGAATTCGAATTAGCTACGGGAATCATGGACATATCCTTTTCACTGAGGAACGCAATCACGCTTCATAATCGAAACAAGAAATCAACAAATGTGTCCGAGAACCTTTCTTTAACTAAATGCAATTTCCGTCTGTTGTGGAAGCACATTTTGGAAAGACGTGTTGATTGGTCAAGGTTTGGCAGAGCTCATTTAATTTTCTTCAAAAAAAAAGAGAAAAGAGACATATCTGCCAGCTGTACAAAAAGCTGGAGACAATTATTTTGAGATCCAAGAAACAATTTAAACAGATTTGAAACCATGGTTTCTACGGCAACCTATTGCAGAAGAACACTAACTTAAAAGTAAAAAAACAACAACAAATGTTGAAAACGTATTTTTGAATATTTGTCACATTCAACAAGAAAGGAAAGCACTGCACATGTTATGGATTTAGTTTTGTTTTCAGAATTAGTCAGTCAAATTTGGAATGAGTCAGCGATAAGAACACACAAGAGAATACAATTTTAACAAATATTGCCAAAAACACAAAATATATGGGTTCTTCAACCTTCAAAATTTTACATAAACTACTTTTACCGTGCCTTCGTGATATAAACTTAAGATGTGATCTTATATGAAGCATTCCAAAACAAACAATATTTTCCGAAAACATCTTTGGTCGAAAAAACACTACCGGATGTGCATATTACTGAAACTTGTTCTAATATTCAGACAACTGAATATGAAAAGTAATATAACATGCCTACAATACTGTTATTCGAGCGCAATGACACATTAACCGCACTAGCATCATAGCTTGAGCAATGTAGCAAAGTTGCACAAAGTGTGGTCATTAACTTTGAAGTCAAATAAATTCAACAATGCGTTTTCTATTCTTATAAACATATCCGTTTGATATAAACCGTGAAAGTAACATTTAAAATTATTAAAGTCGAACTACAAATCGCAATAAGAAAATGCGGATCACAAAACCAACGATTAGAAATTAACCTCACCATCAAGAGCACCCGTGAAAACATCCACTTTAGCAAACAAATTGGGCAACCCTTGGATGGTGGTGGGAAAATTGAGGAATAAATAATTTTTAATTTAACAAAATAGATTACATAATGTATATTCAACGATTTCTGTATACAGCGAAATCAAGAAGTTTACTGAATTTATCGCACTATTACGTGATTAAAAGGAGGTCAATATAGAAAGCAACCACGCAATGATCAAGCAATGGTTCCGTAATACTTTCCTACAGTTCTATGAGCAAGTTAAGGTGGGGGGATATTTGTAAAATGCAATCTAAATAGATAACTGTTTTCATTTTTATGTACATAAAAGACCCTCGACAACCATATTTAGTAATCGTAAATTGTTATTATAAAAACAACATGATCTTATTAAAAGATAAGGGTTTAGAAAACGTGTCTGGGTAATTTAATAGTAAAGTGATTACACGTTGTCATAGTTCAAAGTATAGTATAATTTGGTGGTCACGTTATGATCAATGGGACAACACCAAAAGCTTTATCATACTATCTTACAAACATTAACAGTAAGAAAGATCGAATAAATAATTAAGAGAACAAAACCTGAAATCCATCGGACATGTACAGTCATGCTGTCGCACGGCATGTGTTCTCTACAACATACTTACACGGACATTGCCGAGTGGCATAATGGGTCTACTACCTTACGCTATCTCTCTCTCTCTCTCTCTTTTAATCGAAGTTCAACAAAAGTCCTTTGGATAAGCAATTAGATTAACGGGTCACGCTATCAACGGTGTATGACTAGTAATGTGAGCTTTGTACTGAAGACAAATACCAACGTACTGCTTTTTTTTATTCTGCTTCCATCTGACGCTTGTTCAGAGTCTGTGTCATTTTTATTCTTGTTGTAGTGATTGCGCAGTTTAACTATTCTGTTACGGATAACATAATAATATAGATTACTATCTTTCTTTGATCTGAAAAGGTTTCAGATACCTTGGGTCTTTTGTAAATATCAATGCTTTTACGCAGTCGGTAGATACAACACATTCTTGAATCAATTCGTATTGGCAAAGTACAATGCATACATTGTTTGTAGAAGTAGACAGTTCGTTTTGACTAATGTGTTAAGAAGAAGGTCATTGCAAGCACAGACAATCAATCTCGCTGTAGCTATTCTGTTTTGGTTAAAAAAAATGCTACGCAAATATCTCTTGACACATCAAAAAACCAATTCTAAAGATATAATTCAATTTTTCTTTTCTTTTATTTCATGTCTCTTCAATTAGATAATATGAACTGCAATTGCTTACAAAATATACATTTATACAAACCCTCTATTTAATCAAACTCTGTAATATCCTGTCGTTTACTAGTTCAAATTACTTTTCGAAAAGAGTATTGTAAAACAATGTCTATTTTGACATCCTCATAAGTCAATTTGTTTTTTGTTTGTTTGTTTGTTTCTTTGTTTTGAATTTAACGCCGTGCAGTTTTAAATAAATTCATGCTTCATGAGACAAGTTAGGATATCTCACTTCGAGAATGTTTAAAAATTAATTCTGTGCAAGAATAAACAAGAGGGCCAATATGGCCCCAGGTCGCTCACCTGAGAAACACACCATAACAGTGTAAACATGTTTGACCTAGTGATTTCATGGAAACAAATATTCTGGCCAATTTTCATTAAGATTGGACCAAAAATGTGGTCTCTTGGGTTTAAACAAGTATTTTCTTAGATATGACCTAGTGACCTAGTTTTTGACCCCAGATGACCCATATTCGAACTTGACCTAGACTTTATCAAGGAAATCATTCTCACCAAATTTCACGAAGATCGCATACACAAGGTTTTCCTTTGATTTGACCTAGTGACCTACATTTTGATCCTAGATAACACATATTCAAACTTGACATAGATTTCATCAAGGCAATCATTCTGACCAAATTTCATGAAAATCAATTGAAAAATACAGCCTCTATCGCATACACAAGGTTTTTCTTTGATTTGACCTAGTGACATACTTTTTGATCCCAGATAACCCATATTCAAACGCGACTTAACTCATTTAGATTTGAAGATTGAATACTGCTTAAGCCGGTGCTAGGCGTCGTGGACAGTGTTGCTTTTTCCATTACTGCCCATGAACAGACTCAATCAAACCGAGTCTGCAATTTTCACTATTTGCCTTGTACTCGGTGCTTCCGAGGGATCTACTTTCCAGATTTTATTTACTTCACAACAGCGGGTGTTAAGTGCTGTGTGGCGGCCGTAAAAAGTCGCCCCGACTTCATCTCAGTGTTGTTATATTTTCTGGTCCTTCGGGATCATTGATTTCAACTCATTTAGATTTGAAGATTGAATACTGCTTAAGCCGGTGCTAGGGGGCGTGGACAGTATTGCTTTTTCCATTACTGCCCATGAACAGACTCAATCAAACCGAGTCTGCAATTTTCACTATTTGCCTTGTACTCGGTGCTTCCGAGGGATCTACTTTCCAGATTTTATTTACTTCACAACAGCGGGTGTTAAGTACTGTGTGGCGGCCGTAAAAAGTCGCCCCGACTTCATCTCAGTGTTGTTATATTTTCTGGTCCTTCGGGATCATTGATTTCAACTCATTTAGATTTGAAGATTGAATACTGCTTAAGCCGGTGCTAGGGGGCGTGGACAGTGTTGCTTTTTCCATTACTGCCCATGAACAGACTCAATCAAACCGAGTCTGCAATTTTCACTATTTGCCTTGTACTCGGTGCTTCCGAGGGATCTACTTTCCAGATTTTATTTTAGATTTCATTAAGGCAATCATTCTGACCAAAGTTCATGAAAATCAATTGGAAAATACAGCCTCTATGGCATACACAAGGTATTTCTTTGATTTGACCTAGTGACCTAGTTTCTAATCCTAGATAACCGATTTTCAAACTTGGTCTAGATTTTATCAAGGCCATTATTCTGACTTAATTTCATGAAGATCAATTGAAAAATACAGCCTCAATCACATACACAATGTTTTTCTTTGATCTAATCTAGTGGCCTAGTTTTTGACCCCAGATAACCCATTTTCAAACTTGGCCTAGATTTCATCAAGGCAATCATCCTGACAAATTTCATGAAGATCAGTTGAAAAATACAGGCTCTATCGCATACACAAGATTTTTTTTTATTTGACCTAATGACCTAGCTTTTGACCCCAGATGACCAATTTTCGAACTTGGCCTAGATTTCATCAAGGTAATCATTCTGACCAAAATTCATGAAGATCAGTTCAAAAATATGGCCTCTATCGCATACACAAGGTTTTTATTTAATTTGACCTAGTGACCTAGTTTTTGACCCCAGATAACCCATTTTCGAATTTGGCCTAGATTTTATCAAGATAATCATTCTGACAAAATTTCATGAAGATCAGTTGAAAAATTCAGCCTCTATCGCATACACAAGCTAAATGTTGAGGCAGACAGACAGACGACCGACGACGGACATCACATCGAGCGATCACAAAAACTCACCTGAGCATTGCTTAGGTGAGCTAAAAACAACAGAACCTGCATTCATCACATTTCTTGCAAAGTAAATTTCATGCATGAATGTATTATACATTCACTCCGTAAACTGTTCACAAATACTGTAACTGCTTGGTTCAAGCCTGTCCGTAACTCAATAGGGTGAGCACAAATCTACGGATCGTTGGCTCGTGAGTTTGATTTCCGGTCGGGCCGTATGTTCTCGGTGGCGATTTGGTAAAAGATCTCTGATTCATGTGGGGAAGTTAGCAGTTACTTACGGAGAACAGGATTATATTGGTACAGAATCCAGGATCACTGGTTAGGTAAACTGCATGCCGTTACATTACTGAAATACTGTTGAAAACCTGCGCTTTTTGAATTTCATGTTTCTGTTTGCGGAAGGATAGCGTATAGCTTTTCAACTGTAATTAAATTGAGTTTATCTATTTAACACATATTTGATGTTATGATGGCTCTGTCACTTTCTATAAATTTTTCAAGGTTTTCAATAAGGTATGAAACGGAAAGGACAGAAAATGACTTTCAAAATTCATTAAGATAAAATTTAGTTGTTTGGATACATTAATAGGAATTAGATTTTTCTTAAGAAGTATGGACCATGTAAAAGCGTTGATACTGAGGTTAGATTTCTTGTAAAAAAACTATATAAGTTTCTTTCACAAGGCTTTGAATTTTATGTTAAAACAGATGAATGGATGTCCATATAGAAACTACATAACGACATTGATAGAAAAAAGCACTACTTGCAATATTGCAATATTGCACATAAACTTAAAACCGTGAAGGGAGGTAATCAAAATCAAAATAATGGATTCAACTTGCTACCTTTTTAAGACCTGTGTCGGATGTAAAAGAACACAAATGTCGAAAATATGTTTGAACCAGAAATATGTGTGTTCATAACAAACATGCGGCATCCGCATTTTAAGCAAAGGCATTATGACCCTTAAACGAGTTTTTTTGCAGCCAATACTGACATATATCGAAACGTCTGTTTTATTAGTAGTTTTTCATATTAATAACAAAAACCTGACAAGTTAAATAGTAAAAAAATGAGTGGAAAAAATAAAAGACTTAAAACTCAATTATAAACGATTGTTTAAAAGCACAAGTAAGCAGATAGATTGCTGTTTGTTTGTGCAGAATTGTTTGAAGCGCCCACGTTGAAGAAGGAGTAGTTTATTCACATTATATAGAAGACACACATTAGACCTACACACAAAATTTACATAGTAAGATCAGATTAGTGGCAAATACTTTATAAGCACACGAGAGTGTTCTAAATGTATATGTGTTTAAACTGATGAAGTAATCAGACACAGATTAAAACCTGTACAGAAAAGTAACTGATTGGAATTAGTTGTAAATAAGTGATACTTTATGTGTAATTTAAAATTTCTCCAAAAAGGTGTGATGAAGAAACTTGAAAAGAGTTAAGTGAGTCCCAATTTAGCAATTAAACCTGAAATATTGATGGTGCGTGAATAACAATTTGTTGTTGGGTTTAACGTCGCACCGACACAAGTTTAGGTCATATGGCGACTTTCCAGCTTTAATGGTGGAGGAAGACCCCAGGTGCCCCTCCGTGCATTATTTCATCACAAGCGGACGACACCTGGGTAGAACCACCGACCTTCCGTAAGCCAGCTGGATAGCTTCCTCACATGAAGAATTCAACGCCCCGAGTGAGGCTCGAACCCACATCGATGAGGGGCAAGTGGTTTGAAGTCAGCGACCTAAACCACTCAGCCACGAAGGCCCCTAACGTGAATAACAATGAGATACATATAGTACAGTGTTTTTTAACATGACTACATTTGATGGAACATTGAGGATTGTTATTCAGTATAAGACTAAAACATCTTTCACTAGATGCAGTATTTACATGAGAGGCTAAGTGAAAAAATAGATGTTTTGATCTTACATGTATAACAAACATGTTTTCATGTATTCACTTAATTTCGCTAATATCATAGTTTCTAACTAATGAAAACATACTGATTATTTTTTTTTTTCATTTTGAAAATACCGAACAATTTTCATTACTCTCTGAAAACATTTTTCTTGCACCCTTCAGTTTTTGACCTACATATTGCCTTCATGCACGCGGACAATTAACAAGTTGTCTTTGAGCAGTTATGTCGCAAATCTAAACCTTACTGTTGCTAGAAAAGTCATTAACAAAATGAAATAAACGAAAGCTAAAGTCCTAACGAAAAAATGTTATCAAACAGTGACAATGATGTGCCTGTCTGCATCAGACACGCCTCTACACATACAAGAAAATGAAACCATCTTAGCTTGCCTGGGACATGCTCCTACATGATCAATCTATTGAAATTATATACATATAAGAGAAAACTAGCAAGCAAATAAATATTCAACATAAAGAATAACTGACAAACCAGCGACTGTTTTAATTACACAATAGGAGACATTTGCATCACAAAGTGTTAGCATTGTGTAAATACTTTGTGTAAATGCATTATAATAATTTCAGACACTGCCGCTTTTATTCAAACATGTATGTCGAAACCATTATATTATATTTTTCTGTTCAGTCCTGTAAATAAGATATAAACACAAATTATAAAGGAATTCTATTTAGCTGCTGGAATCATAGACATATTCTTTTCACTGAGGAACGCGGTCACGCTTTATAATGAAAATAGGAAATCCACAAATGTGTCTCAGAGCACTTTTAACTAAATGCCAATTTCCTTCTTTTGTAGAAACACGTGCTGATGTTTCAATCTGTTGTTGAAACATGTGCTGATTTAAGCAAGGCCATGCAGCAGGGTACATTTACTATTTAGATCATTAGAAACCAAAGAAACAGCTTAATTAAATTTGAATCCCTGGTTTACAACGCAACCTGTTGAAATAGAAACTAATGTAAAAAGTCAAATGTTCGGAACGTGTTTTTTATATTTGTGACATTCAACGAGTAATACGTGCACAGTAACATTATTTGTTTTAGTTTTATCTTCAGAATTAGTCAGCTATATTCGGAATGAGTCAGCAATAAGAACACGCAGTAGATCTTCATGTCTTATAGATAAGCATGTATCAGACGTCCCTTCTGACTGTTATGTTCTGTTTTAAGTTTATTTTGTACAGTAATAGTTCTGCCTGGTGTCAAATTTATGCAAACAGACAATTTACTTGAGGGCTGCCATATCGTTTGGTCAACTGAAACATAATATGAAATTTCTTAAGTGATCATTTTGGGTAAGCAAATTAAAGTGGAAAGTTTTTTTTTTTAAAATAAGTATGCATTTCCACTACCGTCCATGAACAGGCTCATTCAAACCGATCCTGCAACATCTTTACTTTTGTCGTGTTGGTCGACCTATGGAGTTTCCATATTTCAATTTATGTCATTTCGTCACTTACATGGAAGAAAATTCTCTGAATCAGATTATTTCAGGTATCTTTGATAACTTAACTTTCCGATGGCGAAAGGTATATTTTCGGAGCTGCTTGCCCCGTTAACCGACACATCATTTCCTGTATGATGTTTGTAACATGTTCATTCATACCAAGCAGACATAAACTAAAAAAGATAATAGGTAAGGGTAGATTTTTTTGAAGCACAGAGCACCACAAACACAGCCACAGAGTCACGCATTTACAAAGTAGGCCAACAACAAAAAGAAGCTGTAACGGAAAAATATTATAGACGGGTTGCCTAAAAAATCCAACAAGTACATTTTAAATTTATGCAAAATATAGAAAAATGGGAGAGGAAGGGGCAGGGGTAGAAAGGGGGGGGGGGGGGGGGGGGTTGATGGGGAAAGTGGAACAAGAATGAATATTCAAAAGGGAATGCTACGTACCTTAATACCTTAATCACAGTTACCCTACAACGTAAACCATAGCAGCGCAGAAACTCGCGTACAAAAGACAAACACACATACATACATAACTAACTTACATAAATAAACAAACAGATATGTAAAATATAACATCACTGTAGGACACCGCCCACGACACACAAGCACACATATACACACACATAATTAGGTAAAAACAACAGTCGGGCACCGCCTAAGGATTCCGGCAGTCAAAATTAAGGTGGGCCCGATAACATACACATAGGAAAAGGAGATGGGATGCAAAAGCAAGGGAGCGCAAATGCAAGGGGAAATGATGGCAGGTAGCGATAGGGGTAGTAAGGAGAAAGAGGAAAGAAACGCTAATAACAAACAAGACAACATACGTAACACAAAATACAAGACGGATAGAAAACAAGTTGAAAATAGGGGCACCGCCTTGGAACGGTCAGTAACCTGTATAAAGGAAACTGGGGGTTTAAACGCGTTTAGGGCATGCCGATCTTGCACTTATCCTATTTTCAACAAGTTAGTCGACACAATGTAAATAAAATCACTCCCCGCTGAGAAAGGCTCTAACATTAGTGAAAAATACCAGATCATATTAAGTAAAACATAAAATTATGGTAAATTTAAGGTATAATTACACCAATGTACTCAACAACTTGTCTGAAGTCAGAGCACCAAGAGCCTAACTTTTAAGGGCAAGACTAAGAAAGCTGCAAGACAAAATTCCACTCCCTCCGACCGTTTTTTGTTGTAGGATTTAGGATAAGCATCAAGGAGACTTACACTTTATTAGTCACCGCACCATCAAATAGGAAAGCGTAGCGATTAACTGTAGAGGGGTCAATCACCAAACATGCCCTGTGTTTCACGAATTTCGCATTGTATCCTCTTCTGATAATTGTTTTAACACATTTTACAAATGTCTTATTAAAATAAGTACTATGTTTATTTTTCCGAATTTTATAAACTACATCTCCATAGTATTCCGGGTGTATAAGTCCATGTTTTAAAAGTGTTTTAAGGTTAGTAATATATTTCTTTAAGAGTTCGGGCGATCTGTAGTAAAATTTAGTGAAAGATTTCCCTAGCTTATGATAACGGTAACACTGTTGTAATAATTTTTTGGTGATATGAAGATTTCTGTCATTAAAATCCTCTAACTTTGAGCAAGCTCTTGCAAAACGAATAAGTTGTGAAATATAGACACCGTATGATGTTGCTCTAGGGACATCTCCATCAAGGTGGGAGAAGTTGACAATTTCGAAATTAAAATCGTCCCTTTTTCATATCTTTTCGTTTCTAGATTATTATTCACAATTGTTAAATTTAAGTCCAAAAATGCCGCTTCTAAATCTGAAGTATTAGCCTTGTAAATCTGTAACTCTTTTGGGTAAATGTGTTTCACCATTTCTGAAAAATATAGGTTGTCCATATTTAAAATATCATCAAGTTACCACGAGGTTCCATTAAAAGCTTCAATAATTTCAAATTGTGTCTCAGTGGACAAATTAAGCATGAAATCTTGTTCATAACAGTATAAGAATAAATCAGCAATGAGTGTGGCGCAGTTAGTTCCCATCGGGATACCAATTACTTTTCTGTAAGTTTTACTGCCAAATTTGATAAATATGTTATCTAATAGAAACCTTAGATCTTCACAAACCTGATCACAACTCCATAGTTGTAAAAAACGTATCTTTGACAGACACGTCAAAATGCAGATTTCAGTCCGGATAATTTCTCTCTTTTACGCTTAATATAAAGTCTCTTTTTCATATTTCTATGAATTATTGTGAATTCTACCAGGTGACATGATAAATAATTATTGAGTGCAAAGCAATTACCATAAAAGGAACAAAGACATCAGTTGTTACCAGATGACAAGTATGTATTTACAGACTTGCTCTTATATTCAGATGGCTGAATAGAAAGAAACTGTATCAGGCTTTCAATACTTTGATTCGATCACATTGGACAAAGTTATAATCTGACAAATTAACTGCACAAACGATATAACTTCAGTTATGTTGTAAATCTGCGAGGAGTTAGATCATTTGCATAGAATAGCAATTAATTCAATAAGTCAATATGTAAGGAAACTGTCGTACCTATACTATACTTGTTATTTAACCAATTACGATCATCATTCTTTTCCAAATACAAGTCACATTAAAGTTAAGGTGGTTAATGAAACTTACGTTAAGTAATAAAACCAACCGACAAGAATCTCAATTAACACATCCGTTCGGCAAACCCTTTAGCTGTGCTGGGGAAGCAGAGCAATAAATAAATTTTCATTTTAGCAAGTAGATTTTACAACAGAATCAAAAAGGTTACTGATCCTACCACGCTCTAGCGTGATTAAATGTATGTCACTAAAGAAATCAACCACGCACTGATCACGCAACTGTTCTGTAATACTTTCGTTTCGTGACAACTAAGAGGAATGTTAAAAAAATACAAAACCAAGAGCCGTCTACAAGCATATTTGTCCAATGGGTTCATTCAGAACACTTCTGCTCTCTGCAGAGATCCTTTGAATAGAACACATTTGACAAGTAATATTCTGCCAAATTTACCAAAATAAAAATATGACTTACACGGAGTAAGGTCATTTGTTTAAGGATGCAGTCAGTAATATATGTGTGAAAACTATTCCAAGGCGGTCTGGCACTGTTTTCCATGTTTTGTTTGCTTTGTGTACGTTTTCCGTTTGGTTTTTTGTCTATGCGTAATTGTGGCTATATTAATCATGTACACATCCAACATACACTGCAAGTAGGGGTTGCATTCTTGAAACGTGATTTTTTTGCCCATTGTGGATATTTATCTTTGCTTTTAAAGTGCCTGTCTGCAGGTGAAAGTTATTTCACCCTATCAAATTTTATAAGACAACAAGTTTAAGTGACTGTGTCAGCTGCCTTCTTTTTTCGTTGAAATTCCAAAGAATAAATAGACAAGGAATCTTTCCATAAAGTTACAAACTTGACTCTGTTTGGTATACATGCCAACATAAGTATATCCACATACCTTGTACCTACTTAAGAAACCAAATTGAAACTTTTTTCATAATGTTTTTGAATATATATTTTATATAATCTGGCTTATAATATTATTCAACAATAGATGGTTTAGTGCATAAATAATTTTCTAGTTACATAATACACGATAATTTTGACACGAGATTGGTCTACCTATCCGCCACAAGAGAGACAAATGAATATAGAGGTTGACCGCTTGAAAGCGCAAATCAATTACTGCACGAGAAATACGCCACTATAAAGATAAAAATAACTCGAGTGATTAACTACAAAATTGCGTTTTGTGACAATGTGTGTTTTGTCATATGCTTTGTGCTTTCTATTATAATACAAATAGGAACCTGACAGTGCTGCGAGTTATATAATAATTAAAATCGTTCTCAATGTCGTGGTATTCTAGCATTCAAATATAAAATTATCATCCCAATGACACATTTAGACAATGCAAAACAGTATATAGATTTACCTATATCAAACTGATCTATAAAGTACTACCTTAAATTACATTTTGTAAACAATTGCACAAAACAGACGGTTTGGTGTTAATTATTGCACGCGCTGGCAACATCTTATTGAAATAATTAAATTCAAACTTGCTAATTTTCTGGTAGGAAGTGTACGTATAAGTTTCTTTATATACGCTGCGAGACCATGAAACGTTCTTCCAATCAAGATAAAGTACTAGTTTTAAAAGTACATTGTATATTAAAACATATATTTTTCACGTTTTAAACCTAAGTCCTTTGTTATGTTTTATTTTGGATTAGTGTGAATCATTTTTGAATGCCTAATGTCAAGCACCTTAAAACGTATTTAGGAATTAGAAGAGTGCTGTATGAATGATACTTAATAATAATGATGATGGTTGTGATGATGATACTGTTAATACGTGTTCATAATTTTAACAAAATCAAATTATGCTGTCATATAAATTCGCCCATTTTACGACTTCAACCCATCTTTGAAAAGTCACAAAAATACACTTAAACATCTAGAATTTAAAAACAAGGGAAAAACGTTATGGGCGGGGGTGGGGGGTGGGGGGGGGGGGGGGGGAGAGAGAGAAAATGACATCAAACACATAATATTGGCTTTGTCATGCCCTGTCGTGAAAGAGCATTTAATATGTGTTAATATGTGTGTGAAATTTAAAGATTTCCTAGTATAGAATCAATATATTAAATCTATTTAGGAATTCGATTATCGGTTTAAAGTTAAGACAGTCGAACAGAAAATTAAATCTTCTTCATGCTCTTGTTCAAGAAGCAAATTAACCGCCATACAATGAATGTTGTGTCAATAATAAGAGTTCGTTTCATGAATAACTACTGCCATTACAAGAGGAATATTCATCACTTGAGGGCTCTCTGTGTCAGTTTGGTTTAATTAAATGTATTATTCCACGAATTGCTGCAAATACATTTTGTAACTACAGTACTGTACACACATACAACATTAAACACCAGTATAACACGATTACGATTTCACTGAATGAAGTTTATTTTGCGTATTTCTATACTAAAGTAACAAAAAGTACCGTGAAAAAATCATATCATCGTTATGATCAACCCTAAATTGGGACCATCTTACTATAAAAGCCATTATTTTCAAGTAAGCTTTTTTTTTTTATTTCAGTGGTCCTTTGTTCAACCTTAAAGACCATTCGCTTATTCATTGATACAATCACTGTATTCATAGTATATCGTTACAGTTGCTAAAGCATTTTGTTTAAAAGAATATGTATGTTTAGAGAAAAATACATATACATTTCATTTTATATAATGAATGCAGAAGTGACCTATATATTATTTTAAAAATCTACTCTGATAAACATGTCATAACACAAGAATTAAAATCAAATGAAAAGATGCAATAATCACTATATTGGTGTTTTTGTCGCACATGACGCTTTTGTCTTACACGACGCTATTTTTGTGAAACCATTTGTTGTTTTTTCCCGGAAAGATACGCACTTCTTCTAATTTCTTAGCATGGGCAATTGTCTGACTTTTTCACCCTAATTCACAGTAATTTGAACAGTGATATTTGGTGATAACGCATAAAACATAAAAGAAGAAAGGAAGACGATTCTACTATGATTCTCAAGTGATTTCAAACATGCGACGTCTTAAATAGTGTCTGGTATGTAAGCATATCTGTCTGTGTTCAATTTATGTTGTTGTCTTTATCTCGTATATATTATATAAAGTGTATTTTCTTTGATCCACTGATTTCATTTGATTAAACTAATCAGTTTACTCCATTTTTCAATAAGTCGAAAGCTGAAATGGTCTGCGACGAATTTTGACAGGATATCTGACTGGGTGATTATGTCGTGAGTACGAGATGATAAATTATTATCTCATAACCCTGAGTTTATTTTCTCGTCGAAGCCAGATACTACGTCATGAGTTATTATGCCGTTGTCATTATTTAATTATTCTGAGGAACTATTTACTATATCGCAAGAACGAAATATTTTCTTGACACAGTTTGTAAATTAGCTTTCAGATGTGAACTCAGACATGATTTAAAGTAATTTCATCAACATTTTTCACTGTTATTCTAAAATAATTTTATGAGAGTTAACTTAAATTCACTTTTAAACGGTATATTACGGTGTTTTTCTGAACTTGCACTCTCAATGTAACTCATGCATACTTGATTTTAAATGGCAACGATTAAAATATTCTTATGACAATGTTTAATTTGTTGTTTAAGGTTTAGCAGTATACCACAACACAACAGAAATTTTTAGAAAACTATCAGCATCTTGACAAACAACTTATCTGTCCAATACATATTTTATTGTTCTGTCCTATAGAGTTGGATACTCAAAATATTCTAAAGGAGTTGTCCCCCTTTAAAAACGAATGCCATTTGTAAAAAATAAATGTAAAACATTGTCAAAAACGATGTTTTACTTAGCTATGTTAAGTTTAAACACTGGTACGTTGTTGCAAATGCATCAAAACGAAGACATGTAACAGCTTTTTAAAAATGGTGAGTTTTAAAGGCACTGAACTGTCAAGAAGTGTGGCCCCTTCATGCATTCCCTTTCCGGAATTCAATTTATATATGAGTAACTTGACAACGGTTTTGTAGAAAATTATAAATGTTTTATATGCTGTTAAATTTTCATGTAAAACAATGCTTTCTTTCTATGATTTGATGATGTTCGAACTTTTTTCTCCGAAACATGGACCTAACTCTTAAACAAATTAATAAGGTAATGTTATCTTCTAATTTACCCTGATTTTTTGTAAAGTATCTGTAAATCCAACAGCAATTGGATAGTATGTAGGTTTCATTGAAAGGAAAATTAATACAGATAAAGTAGGAAATGCCTCAACGGTTGCTCAAAAAAATTTTATTACTGGGAAAACTTTGTTTGAGATAAAAAAAAACAAGTTTATAACATGATTATATTTTAACTTATTCTTTGACATTTTTTAAGGCATCAAAGCTTAAACATATTGTAAAATAACAAGAACATTATGAAATGGCAGTAGCACAAACATGAAAACTAAACAATATCTTGTTGGGAAAACATGATAATTAGGTAACTACCGGTATATTCTATTTGATTGTAGAGGAAAATTGTTCCATTGGTTTTACAATTGAAGCGATATCTGATGTAATATAAGTGGGTGCACTGACAATTCCGATCTAGAATGTCGATTACAGGCAATTTATACACCAGATTGAATACTTTGGTTTAGAAAACTTATAAATAGATTTAAAGTATCAAATCCATTTTCTTGTTTCACGATCATAATATGTACGTGCGTGTGTGCATGGTGTGTGTGTGTGTGCGCGCGCGCGCGTGCGAGCAATAGTTTCCAGAAGCGGAAATTCAATTTCACTTGTCTATATTATTTACTATGAAAGGTACAATGTAAAGAATATTTTCTAGATATCACAGATTGGATGCATTTAATTATGATTTAAGGCATTTAGATATTGAAAAGTAAAAAGCAATTATTTAGCGGTAAAAACTAGGAGTCCTTCGGTATTAGATTATACGAGCGGAGTCACGTCAGATGTCGTATATATTTGTGCTAACGTAAAACGAACATCCGTGGCTACAACAACTTGCCCTTGAAGCCAAGTGTTCCAGGTAGTGCCTGGCGAAGCCGCTTGGTCACGGTGTAATTTCCTGCATAGATATAAAACAGTGCTTAAATCCTAAATGAAGTTGTGATTTTTGTTAAAAGGCCATCTACATTAAGTCCATGAGACTGTGCGCAGTCAAAGCTGAGCCATTTAGGCAAACATTTTGCTTAATCAACTAGAGCAAAGAAACATGGTTAAACATGAAAACTGTTCGCTTTTAAACCAAATGTGGTCATAACAGTTGTTATTCTACCTGTCACTATTTCCAAATCAGATCAAAATTTATGTAATATTAATATTAAGTAGGCTCTTACCACGCTGCTGAAGCAATCTAATTTGAAATTGGAAGTGGTGGGTAGGTTTGGGGGCCATCGTGGCCGGGTTTTTAAGGTCGCTAAACTCAAACCACTAGCCTCTAATTGTCCAGCTGGCTTAGAAGAGATCGGTGATTCTACCCAGGTGCCCGCCCATGATAGAATAATGCCCGGAGGGGCACACGGGGTTTTCTTCGCCATTTAAAGCTGGAAAGTAGCCATATCATCATCTAAACTGTGTCATTGAGACTCTAAACCCGACAAAAATGCAAATAGAAATGCGTCACTGAGACATTTTTGCATAATATTTTTTATCAAAGTAGACCAGACACCATAAAAAAACCCGTTACACAAACAAAAGACTGATATCATATCTCGATTGATTATATGACGCAAACATGGAACAGATAATATTTATTCAATGCTTGTACTAGTTGTAATTTATAGATATACATGAATGTTTTCGCATACCAATGCGATCATTATCTAAATCTTTTAGTCGAAGACGGTGAAAACCTGGCGTAAGCCGAATAGCGGGATTCGCTTACTAAAAGGTAAGCTGATAGTAAATTTCCGCCTCATTCTAAAGAATATTGCATAAGTGTGAGTGTGTGCATATCTATTATGCATACAGTCTATAGAAACAGGGTTTCGATTTGAGGACGTTGATTTCCCTGAAATTTCTCTGAAGGCACTTCTGTGAGAAAGCATATCCAAACCTGATTTTTACGGGGATGTTAGTTACAAACTTCGTCAGATTTCGGGTCATGGTAATTTTGAAACTCTATTTGGAAAAGTTTTATAACGTGTTGTTAAAAGAGGTTATGGTCCATCTGTTTTCAGACAATGCATGTTTAATGTGAAACTTTTTTACAGTTGGACGCTACGCTTTCCCCTTTGATTGTATCTGACGGAACAAGTGGAGGACTCTATTGTACGCATTTTTAAAATCCCACCGTGACTGAGCTGTTTTGATATCTATCATCTAGACTGTTTCATTGGAGCCTTAATGCTGTTTCTCTTGAAGCTCTATCTTCTGCAAAGGTATTGAGTACATTCGTTTTGTGGTTCTTAAGAATTGCTTCTAACAGGCTCAATCAAACCGAGCCTGCAATATTTTCGTTTTTGTCGTGTTGAGCGACCTGTGAAGTTTCCACTTTTCTCTATTTTATATACATTTTCAAGAGCATTTTTGTGATTTACATGCCATGCCTTTGGTTGCCATTACATGTTTTAGGGATTCGCTTGGCGGGGATAACTTTTGTTTACACTGTCATGTGACTTTGTAGCATGGAGTGGGTAAGAGTGAGGTTAGGTGTGTACCAAAACTCGGTTTAAGCTTACCAGTGGTGTTGTGGTTTCGCAACCGACCATTCCAAGGGTTTGTTTGTTCGTTTTTCATGTTTTTGCTTTGTTTTGTTTTTCCTTGCTTTGCTCCGCGCCCGCGCGCGCGTGCGTGCGTGCGTGTGTGTGCGTGCGTATGTGTGCGTGCGTTCTAGTCTTGTGCACGTACGCGTGGCCGCTTTGCGTTCTGGGGAAGCTGCGTTTTTGGAACGTGGCTTTACCTACTGAATATTTATCCTGTTAGATATTTAGCTTTGTTTGTAATATTTCATCTCTTCAGTCGATGACGATTGTTTTTCTCACAATATGCTATTCCTCTTGACTCACCTCTGTATTTACGATAACAGCGCCTGGAGACTGGTGGGTCAATGTTATCAACCAGATAAAAGTTGATATACTCCCTGCAAAAAATAAAATTACATAAAATAAAATAAATCACCAGATAATCGTTAATCGCCTTTAACCGGGAGTTCAAAGGTTCTTTAATATTGACATTCAGTACCACGGCAATAACATTCTTCAGATAGATATATAATATCTGCCAAGATATTGTAGTAAGCCGAGTCTTGCTAAACCTTCTTTGAATACATAGATTTAGTCTAAGTAGCATTCCATAAATCTTTAAAGCACACTAGGTTGTTTTTTGAATTCTCGCTCGTGTACCACACTACAAAATTAAGGCCTGTGTTTGAAAGAAGAAACTTGCTACAAGCTGTCATCAATCTTCACTAGTATCAATAATACTATATTCATCATATGTTTAATCTAATTGTCTAAAGGTTTGTTGTCAACTGGACAATAATAAGAGTAGTTATCTTTATGCTGGCTCGCAAGATAGAATTTTACTATGAAAACTACCTAAAACGCCGAACATCTCCAATCCCTGGCTCCCAGCTTTTTCCTTCGATTACAAAGAGCAAGCCAGCAACCTTAAACAAAATCGCGGTTCGTTTATGAAGTGACCAATCGAAAGCTGGCTTACAAAAGCAATATTGCCCCACAAGACCGCTGTCATCTTTAATGAACATAAAGAGCTCTATGACACGCAAAGGACCAATCTATCAAAAGTAGAATATTGCATCGATCATTTCTCCCTAATTGCAAAAATGAGCTTAGCAGTTAGGGAAACTTTGGGTAACTGAGCAAGTTGAACACTTAGAAGCTTGCGTATTTGAAACAAATGCCATTATGATCTCAACACTGGAAATATTTCAGGGACTGGATAATGTTTATATTCATTTTAGGCAGAATTATTCAGATTGCTTCTTTGGTGGTAATAAAGAGTGATGATAAAATTTGCATCTGGAATAACTGGGCACTTCTTTAATATTGAGGTAGTATGGCATGTTGACTGTATACATATCTGAAAAACATGAATCCACGACCTTGCGCACTCGAAGCGGACGCTCTACCACAGAGCTATCGAGGCGGAACTTTAAACGTTTATAGACCCTTTTCCAATTGCATATCACTTCGAACTCCATCCCTGCCCTCTCATAACAAGAGCTAAGTGAGCCACTCTCTAGCTTTTTAAAAGTTCTCCTTGGTTTTCAACTTCCGGAGAGAGGTAATGCGGAATTTAGGCCGCCATACTTAATATGATCAGGCCAATTCTAATAAGCATATCTTAAGCTGACAAAATTGGTTTGAAAATCTTTTACTTAAAAGGATATACCCAATTGTCAAAACGTTAGGTAATTATGTTTGCTGTTTAGTTTTGTTTTTCATTCATTTCATTTTTACAATTAAGTTTGTTTTGTTTTGTTGGGTTTAACGTCGCACCGACACAATTATAGGTCATATGGCGACTTTCCAGCTATGATGGTGGAGGAAGCATTATGTCATCACGGGCGGGCACCTGGGTAGAACCACTGACCCACCGTAAGCCAGCTGGATGGCTTCCTCACATGAAAAATTCAATGCCCCGAGTGAGGCTCGAACCCACATCGGTGAGGGGCAAGTGATTTGAAGTAAGCGACCTTAACCACTCGGTCACAGAGGCCCCATTTTACAATTGTTTACCTGTATTATAGATATATGAAGGCAAACTTATTTTTGATCCATAAGATTTTTTTTAAATTATAGGGTCCCTCTAATCCGAGAAAAAAGAACACAACATAATGAATAGAAGGTTAATATAAGCACACGCACATTGAAAACATCTCTGAATATTAACTGCATGATACCATCTGAAAATGTGAACTAACTTAATCCTTTGCCAAATCCTAGACATTAGCTATGTATCGTTCACTTACTGTATGCACATCTTTCCTGCGCTTCACAAGTGACAGAAATAGCATTTAGAGAAATGAAGCATAGATCCTCTTGAAATGCAAATTGGCATGTTTAAAGTGCTGAAAGATTACAAACATCTGTATGTCTAAACAACATATTTTTCAACTTGTGCGGTCGCATCTTTCAAATCTATCCCTATACTATGTGGTCATAGTTTTAGAAATGCCTGTATGTAATAATATAACATCCGTTTGAATATGGTTATATTTCATCGTCTTGCTACATATTTTATAAAAGATTAGCAAATTTCTTTGGTAGCATTTTTTTACATAAATTTGCATTTATATTCATAAAGACGTTCATATACACATTCATTAAAATCTATAAGAACATCCTTTGGATTCATAAAACGCAACCAAGAACAATGATACCACATTCTGGAATATGAAAGCTAAACGATACTTTTTTGTACAGATATATTGAGTGGATTCTATGATTCCAATTAATCAGACACTAAAACACGTGTGCGTCTAAGACAAAGCTTTTAAGAAAGAGTTAATCCTACCATGCTTTTTATTTTTATAAATTGCACCGATTCCAAAGGCTATATTTCACGACCAGAACACATCTAACTGTATTAGGCTAAAACTTTCTTGAAGAAATATATCGATACAAATAAAAACGAAGGATGAAAATAAAAAACGAACGTTTGCCATAACGATATTCCAAACATTGATTAGTATAATGCATGGCCTGAATGTACTTTGAGTATTTGCAAGTTAAAATGATACCCAAGATCGGTTATTTATCTACTATATATGATATAAAGAAGTAATAACGAAGTTGCCTACAAAGCCGAAACAAAGCAGAAACCTTATGACTCCAGAGCTGTCATGTGTGTATGTTAAATGTATAAAAAAAGATTTGCTCGGTAGTGCTAGACAATGTCTTTTTTCTTTTAAGTGTATCTATCAGTTTACTATACCCATAATTTCGCGGCGGTTGCTATGGACTACACTCCCTATAACAGCCAGCAACAATATTTGGTTGATTTCTAGCGAGGTTTTTTTTTTCAGTTAATTCTCTACTGCTAAAACTCTGACTTATACTCGAATAATAAATTCTGATGATTATTTATCATGATTCATTAAGATAATTTGTTAACAAAATGGGTAGTATTCGTATGTCCTGAGTGTTAACAATGACAAAAAATATTTTCAGGCTTCTACGGTACTCATTCCGTAGATCATTCTTTACACCATATAGATATTCCGATGCACACCAAAATATATACACAATTTAGCATTGAACTCCTTATAAATTGATCTGGAAAATGCCGTTTTGCTCATTTCGGTAAGAATCCATCTGTTAACGTAGTAAACAATCATTGAATGTTTGAACAATCAAACAGCCAGCGGTAGTATTTAGGAACTAAATTGCATATAAATATTTTTTTGTTGAATTTAACGTCACATTCACATAATTTAGGTCATATGGCGACTTTCCAGCTTTTCATGGAGGAAGAACTCTCCATGTGCTCCTCCAGGCATTATTTCATCAAAGGCGGGCACCTGGATAGAGCCACTGACCTTCCGTAAGACAGCTAAGACCTCACATGAAGAATTCTACGCCCATAGCGAGACTCGAACCCACATTAGTAAGGGGCAAGCGATATGTCAATTAGTGATCTTAACAACTCAGCTCATTATTTTTTACATTGCGGAAAACAGTTAATTAGGTATTTACATTTTAGCCATTCAAAAATAAAATAAGACTACAGGTACTGCCTGGTTAACCTGTGGCGATGACAACCAATCTACGGCCTTCAAACGAGTTCGAAAATTATTTATATAAAAGTAAATTTTTATAAGAGAAAAATATTGAAGATAAGATATTTGGACTTTCAAAATTAATATTCTAAAATTTGATTAGTCTTGGCTCTTGATGCGCTTGCTTTGTACAAGTTATTGAGTAAATTGATATTTATATGTTTACCTTTATACAGTTTGGTATATTGTAACGTAAGTTCATGCTTAAGGATGTCGATCGCACAAAGAAATGTTTTCGGACGAGCCTTGGTAACATATTTTTCTGTGTTATTTGCTGTCACTGAAAACGAAACTAGGTCAGAATTTTCCATATTGATACATCTGTTCAATTGTGTAACTTATTTTTGACAATATAGTGTTATTTGGACTCAAATAAGTGACTACAATTGAATAAATTATGTATGTATAGCAAAGTACACCTAAAGCCATTTTTTTCTTAAGCGTCCTACAGTTAGACAGATTTATGACTTAGAAATATTAGACATTGTCGTTATTGAATATCCGTCTTTGATACATGTAACAGGCATTTCATGTATCAGTTTCAAGAGTACGTTTCGATTACCAACTGGTAATTAAAGTTTTTCAGTTAACGTTGATGAAAGTTCATACCCGAGTGACAAATTCTCTCACTAATATTATAACTAAAATAATAAAATGTCTGTTACATGTATTCTATCATAAAACTGCTGTTTTTTGTCGTTTTTAGGGGCTGTTTTAACAGGAGAGTAAACTTGTGTTAATAGAGACTGAGATTCTCTTTATCACGCGATGTTGACCAATCTTTTTACATGGCAAAGTGTAGACTTATTACAGCTAATAACGGATGATTTAATATGGAATGACGTCAACGTTGATGTACAATATATTCATTTACTGGCTTGTATAGCGTTAGCGCATGTTCATTTCGTGTTTAAATATCTGGCGATTCCCTCGGGATACATTTTTACTCTCGCCTTACCTGGCTTGGGCACCAACCAATCCCTCGGGATTTTGTTGATGTTATAGCACAAAAATACATGTGTTATCCCTATATAAGAGATGAGTTTTTTTCAATAAAGAAAATGTCCAAATTAGCAGTATTTCCAAGTCATAAATATGTCAAACTATAGACAGAAACCCGTGACACAAATCCGTTACCCGAAAGCATTTCTTCTCATTACCGACACCCCTATGTGTGATGTTTAATCTTTTCACAGCGGGGAATTATCGTATTTACACTGCCTTGTCTTAGTAGTTGTAAAAAGGGTAAGTTTAAGGTCTGGCATGGATCAAACGCATTTTAACCTCCATCCCGCCTGTCCCTGTTTACTGGCCGTTCCATGGTGGTTCAAATATTTCTGTATTATTTTGTACGTTTTGTTTTATATTTTTGCACCACGGTTTATTGTTGGCCTACATTGCGATCTGTGTTTGCTATGTTCAGCGCTTGTTTCCAGGGAGTCTAATCATATATGTTTTATTATTGTATTTTAAAATAAAGGATAAGAAGTACGAGTGCTGTGTCATTAATTTTGTATAAATACATTTATTATTAAATTGATCTTTTTGTTGATTGCGATTGGTTTAAACACGGTCACATGATCTGTGATAAATTATCATATTGACTGGTGGGCTGAGCCTAAAGTACATAATGACCGCACCGAAAACCGTCACGTGCGAAATCGCTTAGGTACGAATAAATGTGACGTCATACGTAAACAACAATGGTTTGACGTCAAGACAATGCGACGTCGCACACAATTTACTACGAAAAATTACCAAAGGCTGCATATATTTGTATTTAATTTTTATAGTAGGCTGGATTTAATAATAAAACAATTGTTGCCTTTTAGGTTCGGTCGATATGTGGATTTATCGACCTGATAAAAGCGATATCAACTCGGGCTGCGCCCTCGATCGATATCACTTTTATCAGGTCGATAAATCCACATATCGACCTCACTAAAAGGCAATAATTGTATATTATTGCAAAAGTCCTTGCAAGCCTGACTTTAAAAAACCTAAACTCAGAGATCAAATACGAAATGCAACCGTGCACTTGGTCAATTTTAAGTTCAGAATGAAAATGGTAAGAAACAATGCATTAGGGTCTAAAAAGACAAAAAGAGTTTACAGATATACTGTATCTTGTTTGATATTTATGATATAGATCATTTCTCTTATCTAATCTAATATTACATCTTTAACTCGGTTTAAAAGTGCGATGTGTAGCGTCAATACACATGTTTATACTAAAAAGTGGTGGTTTTACTAGTTCCCGTTCCGTGGCGATTTCCTGCTGTGTTCTGTCTGCGTGTGGGTTTGATTGTGTAACTTCTGCGTTTAATTTTTTTTGCATTTATTTGTGTTTATGTTTACATTTGCTCAGTCAAGATGCAGGTGCATATATTTCCATTCGGTGTGCAGTACGGGTGGATGCAGTCTCTAAATGTGATTTCGCTCCTTGGACTTCTGTCGATCAAACTTTTTCTATCAAACTTCGTGATTTTAGCTACATGCAAATAATTTTATGGTGTTTATATTATATTCATTGTTAAAAATAAGGTTACAGTGAAAATTAGTGTGCACACAATTGGTGTTAAGTTTCGTACATATGCAGCCAACTAGAAGGTTTTGAATATTTAGTTTCAATAAAAGGTGAAACTCTTTCTAAACTGTATTACATATATCATGATTTCTGCCACTTCTTGGTATTTTATGCCGACTTTTTAATTCTACAAACAGTGCAGTTTTCAATACTGGGGTTTGACATGATACACAATGACAAGAAAAATATACAGAAAATAATTAGAGTAAAGTGTTAAGAAACAAGGACGAAAGACAGACAGAAAAGGTGCTAATTCGAAGAACAAAAACACCCGTGTAGGTCTCTACATGGAAATGTAAATAAACGACAAGAATGAAGACAGTAATACTTTGACCTTAATGTAGGGTAGGACCCAAGCTAGCTATTGAGGAAAATAATAATATAAAAATATACTGTTTTAGTAAATTTATATTTATTCAAAACAAATTGCTTTAGACATATATAGTCAATTGGTAAAGAAAATCAATATATACTTGTGCCATTAAATAGCAAAACCCATTTCCATCATGTATTTGAAGTTTGTTATACACCTGCTTATGTCTTCATGAACAAAACAACATCAAAATAAAATATATTGTAAAGATTAATAAAAGATGTCCTTAAAACAACATATTACATCAAACCAAATTACAACAAATTATTTACAATGATGTTATTTACAATCTGCATATTGGATTATTATAAGTTAAACTAATTAAATCAATTATTTCAGAATTGGTGTCTTATACAAGAGTGGCTTATCACAAGTAGTTTCATTTCTTCTCGTGTTACCAGACACTAAACGTTTGGACATAGGACAGAATATTATGGTAAACACTTTTTAAAAGAGAAGTCAAATCAGTCAAAATCAATTTTCTTCTTAAACAGTTCCTTTATATTTTTCTGGGAAGTATATTTAAAGTTAACTTTCATAATTTTCTTGTTTTTGACAAATCAAAATGGTTTGAAAAATAACAAAAGTACAGGTGTTGTTAGCGCCGCTGTGCAAACATCAACGTCAGGGCTTTTCGACCTAAAATGATACAGATCAGTGTATATCCATACTACTCGTGTATCCTCGCATCCACACTATCGGTTTACCGATTTCAGCAACTTGTAAGCGAGCAGTATGGATCCAGATCAGACTGCAAGAATGTGCATGCAGTGGTCGCAAAACCCTAATGTTATTTTTTCTCACAGCCCGCTCATTTGACAAAAATACTGCATTTGAAAAACATCATTGTTGATGTTTTAAAGTTTATATAATTGTTTCTTTTTCTAAAAGCTTCAATTGGAGTACAATAAAATTGTTCCTCCACAATAGATATAAAGCATTGTTAATAGTTTGACTAGCATATTCTATGAAATAAAGTGTTTTAAAGCTTTTCTAGCATCAGCCCAGATAATGATAAAATAACTGATAAAATATTAACATTAAAATATATCACATTTATATCTAAGATTCATATCAACACACTGACAAAAAATAAAAACAATTGACCGAAAAATGATGCCCAGATTCTTTTTCAACAGTGTATTTTGAGCTATTTGACTGCAAATCAATTACTGGTCTGTTGTAGAAAATAGAATACAAATCTGTTAAAATAACTAAAACAGTAATGCATATCTATAAACGGTGCAAGTTTCTAAAACCCTTCAAAGCAAAATTCATTCGCGCTAAGGTTAATTAAGTCATGCCCCAGTAATAAAGTTACTGTGCGTTGCTGTCTTTTTTAAATTTTCAATGAAAATCCGTTTATAGAAATAGGGGTTAACCCCAACTCTATATGAATATCAACAAAATATAATTTTACAATGAAATTAACAATATCTACCTACCAAGAACTGAGGAGAATGACCATAGAATAAATGTTCTCAAATATTATGGATGAATTGATAGAATGTTTTTCAACAATAGTTTTTAAATGCAATTACAATTATCTAGTTTACAGTATATCTGTAAATTCTGACACCAGATAAGCTTCATTTAACGCCAAAAGAGAGACAAATGAATACAGAGATGGACCGCCAGGGAGCGCAAATTAATAAACTCTCGAGAACTATGAGAAATTATCAGAGCGATTTGCAACAATATTGAGTTTTGGGACAATGAGATTTGTGTCCTCTACCGTATTATTTGTATTATCATACAGGCAGAAAGTTAACAGTACAATGCATTTCTAACTTAGCAACAGGTCGGATAACATGCAATTTAATTCATTTACAACAAAATTGTATTCCCTCTTCGTAAAATTTTGGAAAAAAATATAGAGCTTTCTACAAAAAGAAATTTAGATCAATATTAACTATTACATTGTTATACCAAATTAATTAATAATCCTCAAATTATTGATGAACGGTACTGAAGCTTTGGTGTCAACGGTACAATGACAATCAATCAAAAATAACAAAGTGAACAGAAGAAAATACATGACGCATTTGTAACATAAATATATCCCTCTCAAGTACACAGATGTACTAGTATAGTCAGATGTGCATAAGCGATATCCGCGTCAAAAGTGATCTCTAACCTCTCAGCTACTAATCTATTATCGTCGAAAAGCAGCCAATGAAAGTCCTTGAAGGAAAATGACCAATCCCCTTGAAGCACGTGCAAAATGTTCAGCCAATGAAATCCATGTTTGATTCAAACCATCCAATGGCAATGATTGCGATGAGTATGGAAATGACGCAACAAAGATTCGATCCTGATGAAGGTTTGTTTGTTGAAATTGTACTGTATTTTCTGGAAAAAAAGAAAAATGTCTTCAATGTTAGGTTGTTACATAGTGGCAATGTGAAAGTACATTTTGTTTCCATCCCAGCATCCCTGCATTTTCATGTAGCATTTCAACATCACCTTGGCCCTCAGATAATCCAAAACGGGTGCAGACATAGCTAAAACCTAATGACGTAAATAAGCGTAAATGTATTTTGCAGAAGTTGTTGTAACTTTAACTTTTGCAAAATCAGAGGAAAATTGAACTGTTCCATTATTTTAATTAAAGCTTGTTAATATTCGTGGTTGCAGTTGTACAAATAAGGGAGACGCGATGTTTAATACATAATTCTATATAGTTTGATAAATTTCAATATTAAGGTGTGTTATCCTATTTTCTGTAATTCTTAACATGAAATAATATAAATAAATGAAATAAACATTAATTATAATTAGTCCGTGAAACTATGCTGCATTTAGAACGAATACTAATCAACTATATATAAAACTATTAAGTATTAACTCTGAATTGCTTACAGCGCAAATTATTCCAGGGAATCATAGTCGTTACTGTTGTCATTTTATGCTTTCTGATTTATATCTATTTGTCAGTTATAGCAAATAAGCTTTCTCCCCAGTTTCGGCCAACTTGTTTTTACACTTCGTTATAGCAGATAGACGAATACATAACGTGAGTGAAAAATAAACATTTATAAGACAGAGAAAAACTTTAGATTCCACATTATTTTCTATATCATTTACGTCGTAAACTGAATAATTCACCTTCATAGTTAGCAATCATGTAATATGAGAAAAAATATTCCTTAGACGGGGAGTTCTTAAGAGTCATTTCAGCGAATTGATTGCATTTTGTCTGCAAGCTACCATTCAGTCACATTTTTAGCATTCTACGTTCTATTTAAAGCAACAGAATAATAAACATAACGTTCTTCTTCAAGCAAATATGTCCTTTAAACCAATTACGTCACGATTCTATATACCATTATTAAGTTTTCACGTTGAATAGACTGCATCGATCAGAGAGGTTCCTTTCTTTTTTTAGTGTGAAAGCCGTAAAATATCTCCCTGCATATTGTCTCATTGTATTGTGACTTATGAAGTTATTCTTTGTGCCTTTAAAGAACTATCTAGCATGAATATCGCGTTTGTTTATGCGATACTGCAAAATGTTTCAGAATAAAATGTTCCAAAGAGAAATACCGGACCTACTGAACAATTATTGTTTCCCTTTAATCTACAGAACATTTAAGTTTTTTTTTTTTTTGTTTATTGGCAAAATGAAATACTTTCTGCGCAAATTGGCAAATAAAATAAACTGTTGCATCCATTTCGGCAGTTTTGTCAATAAAAACCGTAAACAAATATTTGTAGCGAAAACTGATGGTATTCTTCCCTCCAAAAATAGGGAAAATGAAATTTTAGAATGTGTCAATAGGTAGTCCTTTATTTAAACCTTCTTTTCCAGTCTATCTATCTAATTCGGTCATTCAACTTGAGGAAAATAAAGGTCTGAAACGTGTTTTGAAATTCTTAATTGTATACATGAGACAGTCAAGCCTCCGCCTTGCAATAGTTTCTCATGGATGTTATTTAATGCATTCCGATGACGGTTTTAGTGACGTGAGAGGCATTTCTTATTTCATTATTAATAGTCTCGAATAAGCTGAGGCAAATATTATTTTACATGGCTACCTTCTGTGGTTCTGGGACAATCTGTGTATGAAAAGAATTGGAACCACTGCCTTACCCTTGCATGATCGTAAGAGGCGACTAATAGGGTCTTAACACTTCGTTTTGCAGTAACTCTGATTCCAGCAGGTTTGCAAATTTTGATTCCATACCTCATGTTTTTATTTCGATGTAAATGAGATGTGGAACCAAAATTTGTAGTCCTGTTTGGCGCCATATAACCTATACTGCGCCGTAAAACCAAAAAAAAAAAATAATAAATAAATAAATAAATAAATAAATAAATAAATAAATAATTTCTGTGCATGCCGAATCTTCTTACGAACTTGTTTCATAAATATTAATGAAAAATTGAATTAAAAAGATCATATTAAATACATTTGTATTGAAAAAATGAACAATTTCTATACAGCATCAATGTAGACATGTAGACATAAATAGGTTAGAGTGCGTATACGCTATTTTGTGTTATGTTAATCCGATAAATGCGGGTAATTCTGAAAGTGACATAGGCTTCCTTGTTTTGGTGGATTTTTTTGGCTTTAGTCAATTGCCTTATTATCTTTTTAATGATTTAGGAATTGCTTAAATCCAATGCACAAATCAAGCTAAATAATTAAGACTTCGAAAAGCATTTTTTTCGTCTCAACTGGTTATTCTGATACCTTTAAAAAGCTTTCCGATGGAGCGTGTAGTACTTCCAGTTTTCTCCCTCGTAAATACATTATCCATACTTCACAAACAATGCCACATCGAACGCGCACTTCCTCCTTTTTGAAGTTCGCTTACTGATCAAACAAAATTTTTTACTGGTTGTGATTTGATATGTCTCGGATTGTATTATTGTACTTGAATGGACCTTAATTATTATTTGTGATCAGAGTTCAGTCATATTTAATGTGCTAAATCTCGGAAAAAAATTTACGAGCCGTAAGGACTTTCTCTATTGCCAGATCCGATACATTTGAAATTCATTTTAATACAATTGGCTTATAATAACTACAGCGTGGCATTGCGTGCAAAAAATAGACATAACATGAAGTTAAATCCTCACCAACTGAAATTGTTATCTTATGAAATTGCAAATAATGAATGTAAACGATGAAGGAATGCAACGCTGCTTAAACTTCTCATTGTAAGTGGTTCATCACGTGACGTGAAGCCTATTAAAATATTAAGGCATTTTTGTTGTTAAGTTTAGATATGATATGCAAATTAAGTTTGAAGTATGCAAATTCATTGCATTGTTTCACTAATTAACCCTTTGTAACATTCATCGATCAAGATAAACTTGAGCTGTTTTCAACCGAAGTTTTGAAGGAAAACTATTTCACAAACACGGATCTAGAACAAGAAATTCGCTTTGTGCCCTATTAAATTTTACTTCTAAGTTATAGAAACGGAAAAAGCGTATCGTCTTTAAAAAAACAGGCGTAAGCTGAATATTGATATGAATAATACAGAAAGGAAATCTTTAGAAATTTATAAGCGCTAAGTACTGAAAATAAAACACCGTAATATTAGTCATTTAAATTATTAAATAACTAAAATGTGAAACAGAATTATTTTTTCAAGGCTGCCAACGCTAATGAAGTAAAATATCTAATAGAAACTATAATTGAGCCGCGCCATGAGAAAACCAACATAGTTCGTTTGCGAACAGCATGAATCCAGACCAGCCTGCGCACCCGCACAGTCTGGTCAGGATCCATACTGATCGCTTTCAAAGCCTATTGCAATTAGAGAAACGGTTAGCGAACAGCATGGATCCTGACCCATGCTGGTCGCAAACGCACTATGTTGGTTTTCTCATGGCGCGGCTCATATGTTCCTAGATAAAAGTTAAATGAATAAGACACTAAAGGCGCATAAATTGACCAAAATTATAAACAACTAATACAATCATGTCTTTCACATTCAACAAAAACTACTTTGATTTTATGGAGAAACTATAATTCTTGAAAATAAATTGTGTTTCATTGACAATGGCAATCTGACAACAACCTGTTAACATAGGTATGTTACACATTAGACACTATATTTTGTCCCGAGTGTATACTTCAAAGTGAACGGAAATACTAGTCAATTAAAAATGTGTGTGCATTTATATACTGGATAAAAGAAGTACGTGACTGGGTATGGTTATATGGTTCAACAATCAATCTTACCCCTCTCCTTTTACCCCTACACCTCTGTAAGATAAAACTTCAATTATACGGAAAGCATCGTAATATTTTATTTTTGACAATTACACTATAATTTAAACATATGAGCCGTGCCATGACAAAACCAACATAGTGGGTTTGCGACCAGTATGGATCCAGACCAGCCTGCGCATCCGCGCATCTGGTCAGGATCCATGCTGTTCGCTTTTAAAGCCTATTGGAATTGGAGAAACTGTTAGCGAACAGCATGGATCCTGACCAGACTGCGCGGATGCGCAGGCTGGTCTGGATCCATGCTGGTCGCAAAGCCACTATGTTGGTTTTCTCATGGCACGGCTCAATTATTTTCTTTTTACATTACTAAGTAACAAGCGCATATTACAATGCTTGAGAGGTGTTGAACATTTTATTACCTATCATGAACAGACTCAATCAAATCGAGTCTGCTATTATTCTTCTTTGTTGCGTTCTATGCTTCCAAAGGATCTTTTTACAGATTTTATTATATATATTTGTGTCCTGAGAGAATGTTTTATTTTTATATTCTGCTTTGTCGTGATATCCAATGGAAAGAAGTTGCCTTTCCAATATTTACAAAAAAATAGCAATCAAACAAAAACAAATCAGATAACAATGAGTTACATATTGCTCATATTGTCGGAGTAATCATACTGGAAAATGTCGGAAGATTTATGAGTAACAAGTTCTATTGTAGTGTGTAATGTGTATTACAAACTGTTGTATGGCGCATGGCCAAGTCTGTATCAAGTCTGTATCATTGTGAAGAAGGCTCCAATCAGATAAATAATTTTGTTGGTCAATAGTGATCTGACTGAATCACGACCGACAGGTACAAGACTGATGTAGTTGATTAAAGAGGCTTAGGAGTATGGTTGTCAGAGGAACTGAAGATAAATGAGGTATAATATGGATACTTGATATGTCTAGAAAAGCTTTTGTATACTGAACAATTATTAATACAAATGATTTACATACAAGAATGTAACATTTCATTCCGATGATGATCAATGCTTTTATGGGAGATATAAAGCGTTCCATATTGTAAATACATTTCTATTTTCATGTATCAAAATATCTTTGTAAAAGTACACGGTATTTTTAAAGTATATAATTGAGACCTTTAATGATATATAATAATGAATTTGATAATCTATCATTCTTAAAAAAATATTATTGTTTTGAAATGTTAATTGTTCATTAAGACTTGCCATCGTTTTGTTCGTAAGTATCGCATATTGGTAGCGGACTAGAAATAAAGTGTCATTGTGCATGATACCATACCCTCAAACATGGTAATGAAGTGGGAAAATAATAGCCCATTGCAATCGCGCATTTCTCACCTAAACGCGCAGTTCGACAAACTGGTAATGTGAATGTTGAACATTTAATCGAGCACCAGTCTCCTTTTTCTTAGAGGCTTTTTTTAGGAATATGATATAATGCCACAGAAGTACGTGAGTCTAAACTCTATTGTTTCCTTGATGTTTACTCATTTTTGTATTAAAATTTAGCTTAAATAAAATGTTCAATTCATAATTTATTGCTCTTTATTATTGCTTCCTATATTATTTTGTGGAGTATATAGATAATTCTCCGCAAGTAAGTGACAACTTCATCACTTGAACTATATATGGACATTTTAAATGACCCTGGACGAATTCGTTTCACTCAATCACCAAACATGAGCAACGAATAGTAGGAATTGCTGGAATTAACTTCAATTAAACCGAGCCTACAACAGTTTCAAATTTGTCGTGTTGGGCGATCTGTGGAATTTCCACACTTTTACTTTATATACAGCCAACACAATATTTTTGCAACATTTCTGAATCGTTAATATAGAACAACAAAGAAATGTTAACCCTTAGCCTGCTGGCGGCAAGTGATTCTGCCTTTGCGACCAGTGCAGACCAAGATCAGCCTGCACATCCGTGCAGTCTGATCATGGTCTGCACTGTTCGCTATTCAGTCAGTAAATTTTCGGTGAACACCCCTTCAAATGATAAATGGTATTGCCCAGATTGAATGAAAGACCACTGCATTTTAGAAATTTAGCAGGCTAAGGGTTAACTGGCAATTGTATCGAAACAGCTTCCTTCCAAGCTTCTACGAAATTGTTTGAATGTGCGTGGTAAGTGATATATCTACAAAGTCGATTATGTTTGTTGGCAGATTAGAAGTTTAGACCGCTAAAACGTGCGTGAAAACGAGGTGATAAAGAGCATAGATGAAAAAGGGTTTGTGACACATTGACATCTATAGCAATAATAATGTGAAAATATCTGGCAATAAAGGACTCCTACTTTGGTAAATGAGTTTGTTAGGTTATTAGGCAACGCAAATCGGGGACTGAGTTTTGTTGTAAATCTCTTCCACAGCCTACATCACTTGACGTGATGAAATACATTATTGTATATTGAATGAACACTTTCTGAATTTTCTTTACCACTGTTCAGAAATTGTAAGTTCAACTTGTCAGCAATACTTGGCTCTGCTCAGAAAACATACTGTACGTGACGTCATACGCACCATGGTGTGGCATATAAGATTCTTTCACTGGTTGTAGGTGCAGATGGGAATTTCCGGCCTCGAGGGTAACTGTTTAGGCGGTAACGAGGTTCCTACCGAGTTACCGCCTAAACAGTTACCCGAGAGCCGGATGTTCCCATCTGCACCTATAACCAGTGACAGAATCTTTTTCTTGCATACCGATATCAAGATATAATAATAAAAATAAAATCAGTCGAACAGCTTTCTTTTTAGAACTATTTCTTATAGCAGCGTATTTAAACAAAGCGCGGGAAAGCAACGTCCGTAAACAGGAAAGACGTCATGACGTTTCAAAGACAAATAACAATGTTTAGTTCTGGTTTTGTTTGATCAGTTGCAGAGTAATGTTTTGGATTTTTGATAAAATAACGTGTTTTGAATCGAGAAATATACTATCAGGAATAAAGAGGAACTGTCAAGGTACTGGATTTTTATTCCGTTTTTCGAAATAAAATATAAATAACTACATAAATCTTCTACATATATGTAGTTCGTAATACGTCATTTAAAGCACGAGAGTCATCTTACACCCCGGGGTGTAAGATGGATTTTTCCAGCACCGGTAAAAATACCGGAAATCCCCGTCTGGTATGCAAGAAAAACGTGACTTTGTTCGAGAAACCTACTAAGCGTGACGTCTTAAGCACCTGATGTGACCATTCATAAAGTCAGTTATAAATGTGCAAGCTTTACTCTCGAAACAAAATAACTCACTGCGAACTATGGAGATTGAAGAAGAATACTTACAGTTAAAGGCAGTTTTTATCAGCGTGTATGAATAGTTCCAAACTTTCATCTCCAGCGAATAGTACGGATGAATGGTGCAATATGAATAAGGGTTAGTATTTCGGTCCAGTTCAAAGTAAATACGATCCTAATTTTCTTAATTTTGCGCATTTGGCATTTGCTGGTATTTGTAACACTATTATCAACATTTTTGACACTATCTACAGGAAATGAGATGGGTTTTACTTTCATATTCCTTAATCTGAAAGTTTAATGATTGTATATACAAAAGCAAGGTTGTGTCTATTTTAGGGTAGCAGACCACCACTAACTTTAAGGTACCTAATTCAGATATAAAGTGGCTCTACTTTGTAATCTCAGATGTTTAGTACATCTTAGGACGCTGAAAGCCGCATGTCAGATGTAATAGATACAGAAAAGTTAATAATGTGTAAGTATTTAGAAATGAAGGAGTCATGTGTTTGGTCTGTTGGTGTCTTGAGTAATCAGGCTGCAAAAAGAATGGTTGATTACATAAGTGAAAAAACACCAGTCTTGCAGCGTTAATTTCTGTTTCAATATATGCCTAAATAGGTTGATTATAGATGAAAGTGTTTCTCAAGCCTAAGCGGTCAAAATGATGAATCGTACCACTAATGAAAATAAAAAAGATATGACGATTTCAATTTTAAGATAACGGCTGATAATGGAACCAGCCATTTTAACGTGTTCATGACGTCATTAACTTGCTGCTGCAAAGAAAATGTCGAATATAGGTGAAGTTGATAAATGTCGAATATAGGTGAAGCTGGTCAATGTCAAATACAGGTGAAGTTGATAACTGTCAAATATAGGTTACGTTGATAAATATCAAATATAGGTGAAGCTGATAAATGTCGAATATAGGTTAAGCTGATAAATGTCGAATGTAGATGAAGTTGATAAATGTCGAATATAGATGAAGTTGATAACTGTCGAATATAGGTGAAGCTGATAAATGTCAAATATTAAGTTGTGAAGTTGTAAAACTTGGTAATTTCTTTCGTTGTGGTTGGAAAAGATAGAGAATTTCTGTATTGAAACAAAGAAATTAGGATCCAATAAATATATAGAAATAAATAAAGCTGTTTGATGTTGCAATTGAAACGAAATGGCTGCCATTTCGAACAAATATTCAAATATTTCATAACTTTCACATTTTAGGCAGTTTATTTTCTAAAATGAAGTAAGAAGTCCTAGACGACAAAACTGACGTTGGAAAAATCCCCAGAATAACAATTAGATTTCGTAGTCTTCTTTCCTGTTGTTATAATGTACCTATAAATTTGACAATTTAAATATTGAAACTAGCGACAAATAGTATTCACTAAGAATTTACTAGTACATGTATTTGTTTTATAAATCAGATACCATTTGAAAGTTTAGCACTAAAGTGTTATCACATTTACAGAACAGAAAATTGAGAAAGATCCCTGAAAACTATATTTTAACATATTAAATCTATAGAATAAAGCAATTATAGTTTATAGTTATTGAACTAAAGAATTTTAATTGTAACACAATCTATTATAACTATTGCCTTCGAAACCCAATATGATTTGAAAAATACATATTATATTCAATTTTATTTCTATTAAATTTTTATTTGAACTGTTTGAATTTTGTTAATGTGTTGGAGGTATCAGCACAAACTTCTGACCTAATTAAACGAATTGTGCCTTTACAGAAGCATTTTCAGTACCTTTTTTTCGCATAACCGTCATTATTATGTTGCATTATTGAATTTCCGTTTAAGCAATCACACGATGTGTTAGTCATCGCTTTGTCTCATTTCCTGCACAACACCGTAACATATACTCAGCTAATCCTGTGTATTTACATTTACATTATCTTGTAACACATTTTGTGACAATACAGAGTCGGGATATACCCTACCGAAAGCCTAAATGCATGGATTTATCCGTTTTATTTTAAAGCAAGCGTTCATAATTTTAACCAAATTTAAGATACTCCCCATCGATATTAAATATTCGTGCAAGCACATAGAAAATAATGCTTGATTTTTGCTTTATAATGGAAAAGACAACAAAGAAATCATCTTACTTTAGTACAGAAGAATCACCGCATAATGTAAAATGTAGGCAACACACGGTCTCTACGTGTTATTTTTAGGTTGAACACTATTAAATCAGACATTTCGTAAAATGCAATTACTTAATAACGTTATTGAGACTTGCTCTAAAATATTAAGCTGTCAAAATCTTATATTTCCATCAAGAACTATATTCCAACTTTAGAAAAGGTAAACTGAAAAATATTGACAGCTTTTATGTAGGAAAGTGACGCCTGATTTACTACTGTCCCCTAAATCGACATCTGTTTACTTCTTTCAGGGCTTAAAATTCCTACGCCGCCAGTTTTTATGTAGCATGCGATCAAAACAAGAAGATTTCGCCAGAAAGCTACAAGTACATACTGAAACGCACTAGAGTAAAAGACAGCACGATGCTTTTGAGAAAGGGCGCGAATAAAGGAAGAAAGTTTAGGACTCATTATATTTGGCATACTAGTGACTAAACCTGCTTATGCTTGCATTTGATTTCGTAGTGATCAGCTAAATGATTTTACAGTAAGAGTTGCCTGCTATAACATTATATTTCAGGAAAAACATTTCAAAATATACGACTTTGATTGCTATTGTGTAAGTTACATAAAATATACGTAATTCTTCAACTTTAAAACAAAATAGTATTCTATTAAATATAATCACATAGGAAAGGTTGATTTCACCAAATACAAAATATTTTAACTGTTTAACCAGTTAGCTGTCTGTTAATGCATAGAAAAACATGAAAGAATTCGTTGGGTTTTCAGGCTACGTACAAATTAAAATCTACCATATCTGACTTTTTCTTCGGGACTAATTCTATTTTTTCGACTAATATTCTAAAGTTCGCCAACAGTTTTTCAAATACATTTTATACAGTGCCGTGTAAGGAAAATATACAAAACGTACGTTGCCTGCCTGAAATGAAGCGATATCACTTCACCAAGTGAATCCGTTATTATACGGAAAATTAAGACTTAATTCAGTCACTTCCTTTGTTTTTATTTAATGTTTACGTGATATCTTCAAAGCATACCTTAAAGAAAGTCTATGTATGCAAAAAGAATTAATTAAATTTAATTTATTTTTATAGATAAATAGTGTAACCAATTGTTAAGTTGTACCTTGGATCTAGCTGCTTCGAACCAGACCTGTCCATAAAAAACTGAGCTTCTGTCGTGCTAGCTCGAGAACTCGAACTACGGGATTCCCGACGGGCGCCGGGTCTTGTTGCTGCCGCCGTTGCTGAACAAACACTCATTGTTATTTTTGCTTGTTATTTTCGCACTGGTGTCATACAAAAGTGTTTATCTTTTTTTATTGTTCTAAACCTCCAATTCCCTTCCAGTTTCGTTTTGTTATTTTTCTATTCTTCTTTAAAATTCCACAATAATTAACCATTCATGTAAGCACTTCACTACAATCAACTGGAAATACCATATATTACAAACAATTCTGTAGCATGGATCGGTATCCAATATCCCGTTTTCTCTCCTGCTCTTCACAAAACTGGTCTTAGGCTCTTTAAATTGACGCCAATCTTGCTGTTATTGGGACGAATCCTGGGAATAAAAAGGCAATAGATTCATTGTAATAGATGCGGCTTCGTGATTTAAACAATAATAACGAGGAAACGAGTGTTCTGAATCAGACAGACAGTTAGCCACCATCTAGAAAATTGTTGTACAAACTGACTGTAGACAAAATAAATGAACAACAATTAAAGTCAGTATTGATTTAGACGATCAATCAGGAAAATATTTATATAAGCTTGTTTATATGGTTTCGTTTGTATTTCATAAGTTGTTTAAGATTTTAAGACTAGATCGAACTTGTTTCTCTAAGATATACGAGCTTATCATATATATTTATTGAAGCAGGTCAGTTTAGCTCACTTATATTAATTTTTTTTTAAATCCATACATCTCGATATATGCTTTAATTCTGAACATACTAAACATGCTAAATGGAAAAATAAAATTTTATTTTAAGGGGTGTTAATATTTACTGAGTATCAAATATCAAAAATGTAATAAAGACCGGCTTTACTTTCCTGAGAACAAATTATGAATTTGAAAATTTTCAGAATAAATTCAAATATCTAAATCTAATTAATTTATTCTAAATATTTGGATATTTATCTCCACGGGATAAAAAGTGAATAGTGATCAGACACGAAAAAATAACGAAGAAATAAATTGTCAGAAATATAGATTTTCAGTAATCCGTTTTGAGTATCTATCAAACAAATTTTATGAAATGAAGCAGATATGAAACCGATTTCACTTCATTTGAGACACGCACTAGATAAAATCCCAAATGTGGAATTTTGCATAATGCATCTATTGACTTTTACTTCTATTTCCCAATGGCGTCGTAACCGAGGAGTGATAAAATATGCTTTTCTCCTAGACTAAACCTGATTTTATAACGGGCTGTCATATTAATTACATAATGCCCATTCATTTCAGTGCGTTCCGAAAATTACATTACTTTTATAAATTATATCATGAATAATTTGCAGGCTGGGAATTATTTCTAGAAAATCCAATTAACAACATAAAAGTCACATACTCCAAGGTGCGCACAGTGTTATTGTGAATACCGTTAACGCTAACTCACCTGGCAGAAAGCAAAAACAATGATGTATAATGACTGGCAAATTGCTGGGAAATCATGTCTGCTGTAGAGATGTGTATCCAGAATAAACTTGCACAGACTGTTTGACGTGCCTGTCAATACTTTGCCAAAAATCATGTGTGATGGATTTGGACGCAGTGATAATAAATGTTATGACTATACACTTATCACTTTTTCTAGCCAAACACGTTTTTGAAAATACATCTAGCGAATAACATAGGGTACATTGTTTGTAATTTGACATACAATTTTTGAAGAATATGTATACTTTAACAAGGCATAAAATTGTATCTATCTGCCCACCTTCAAAAAATCACAAAATACGAAAAGAAAGAAGATAATTAATACGATTTATAAACGAGCAATTTTCGTTCTTATGAGAAAATATATTTCTCTAAATATAAAACGATGTCATTATCCTTGTATACATTAGAAGAAATTCTAACACGATCCGCAGCAATTGCTATATAAACATATAGTGAAATCGCCTATACATGAATCTACGATAAAATATGGTTGGCTGTTACATTTCACCCCCCTATGATTGTAACATAAGAGATTCTACTTCAGTTCCATTACATACGAATTATTTCAGGGCCAAACGGTTGAAAACAGCATTTCAAAAATGTAAATATAATAAAAAGTCATACTGACTTATGCAGGGGTGGTATAGTACGTCATCAACAGGTACGCGCAACACTTCCCGATGCGGCTTTTTTATGTCAAAACATCTCGATTAGGTGAGTAAACTTGCGATTATAACATTGATAACGAATAAATTCTTAAATGAAATATAGTCTAAAGTACCCGCACATGTGTCTAGTTTATCATTGACGTTTGCATTTTTCAAGAAAGCCTTCCATTTAAGAGAACATTCGTGCACAATGCACCTCATGGAAACACTTCCCTATTCACCACACCATATTATACCGCATAACAAGAGTTTCCATGCATTTCTGACAAATCCAAGCATTGGCGGGTGTTCTTTTATAGTAGACAGATGTCAGTGATACCTTGATTATTTATCGGAATCTAAACTTCCCGAAAAATCAGTAAATTAAAATTTCGCCTTCCCGGTTCATCAGCTGAATTGATGTCCTTCCCGGCTCATCAATTTCCAGTATGACTAAAATCGAGACAGCGCTCACTGTAAATGTGACCTCTCTTGCCTTAAAGTTATATTAACTGGAATAAATAGTCGTTTAAGTGCTTGTACTAGATGGTCCGTAAACTTCATTTAAACATTTGAAGGTAATATTAAAAGAATGAGGCATATCTTGAACATTTGTTGTATACTATAAACGTGTATGATATATGTTCTATCATTTCCTTATTTTTGTTATTTTAGGTACATGAAAGATGAAAAAGAAAACCAAATTTCTAGTTTTCATCAATGGAATTGTCAATATATGTTAAAAATGCTTGCTGAGTGATTGGCATGACAGACATAATATTTTCGAAAAGATGTACGATATAACACTGAGAAGTCACAGAATTGCCACAGACAAGGATTTCTACGTTCAGAGGTCTTGTACCAAACACGACTATGTCGGTTGCTGTTTGAAGGTATGGATATAAATAACTTATTTAATTTAATTAATTTTACAGTAGATAAACCTTTATCAGGAGTAGTTAGATAGGCATTTCAACACGTGATGATATTTAGTTTCACTTTTAAATAGAAAGTATTTTGGAAATCATTAGTTAACTTGTTACTCTAATTACTTTTTCACGATAACACATATGTTGTGTCATCTAAAATGATCGAGTAGGATGGCTTTGATTCCAAACTCGAGTTCAAGGCAAGACTATGAGAGAAATAAGAACATGCATTGATAATATCATGCTAAGTAAAGCAAAATTGTGTAGTAAAATTATTATTATGTGCTGTGCTTTTAAGGAGCAACATTTTGATATAACTTTGAAGGTATTAAGTCGCACCAATGCAGTTTAGTTTTTAATGATATGCTTCTATTTAATTTTGTTTAACGTTTCAGGGGCCACGTGTTCATCACAATTGCTCGGGAAAAATGAGAAATAACTGTCTCGCGCCCACGTAATTTTCGTATCAAAGGGGTTTAGATGTGCACAAGGAAAGAACAAGAAGGACAGCAACTGAATTAAAATTACCACTTAGTAGAATGGGACATCGATCGAATCTACACTAGAAAGCGGTTCAGGATTTGATAGCGACCAATGTTCAGATTTTGCTAGCAAATCTTAACGCATAAAACTCGTAGTGAGCTTGAACACTGGTAGAACAATTTACTTGCAATGTAAATTATAATTATTACTTTTCATAAACTATTCAGTTGTTGAAAATGTTGTTGTATAAAAGATTATTCAAATTTGGAAATTTTATTGATTTTGTATTCAAACCCTTATCAGCTCATGTAATATTTTTACAAGTTTTATTAGGATCGCGTATCTGACAAAGTCGTTCCACTTTGTATGCCTTATTTTTTCGGTCAAGAAGTAGTGTACATCTCTATGTCACATATTCTCAACAATTGGTAATATTCAGTCATGACAGGAAATCCTAAAATAATTTAAAAAAACCTTTTGAGGTAATTTTATTATGAAAGAAAAACGATAAAGACGATTGGTAATTTATCATCGCATATTCTAAAATGCATAATACACTCGACAACATGGTTAATATGAAATTAAAGGTGTTTTATTTTAATTTGCCGTTTGTTTTCATCTACATTCTCAATAGACGACAATAGCTTTCTGTGGTAAAAAAAATTTCAAAGAATATGTCAACATATGTAGAGGAGGGAATAACAAGGAAAAGAAAGCTCTGAATGTTATTGATAAGTTACCGTTAAAACCTATTACTGCCATGATATACACCGTGTACAAGATTTGTAATTATGAAAATTGTATCTTGAAGTGGAGATGCACTGCCGCTATGCTTCAAAATCAACAAAAATCAGAATATAATAACTCTTGAAACTATTAGATTAGAAAATGTTGAGATTTTGCACAATTACACTTATATTTTAACTCCAAAATGGCATTAAAATAACACAAAACTTGATAAAGTGGCAATATATCTATATAATTTGTGAACGTTTATTGACCGAAACATACAGAAAACAAAAATATTTACATTGTTGTGTTCTATCCGTTATGAGTGTCGACTATATTTCATACAAAGTTTCAAACTGCTGTTGCCTTTCATCAGATTCTGTCAAATGATATTTAGAAGACAGGAGAGGCACTGACAAGACTGTGACTTCAACACAGACAGATGAAAATGTTTCTTTAAAAAAATCACAATTGTTTTAAGGTCACCGCAGTCACGCAAAATCACATTAAATTCCGTCAACAAAAGTTCTTCATGACTACATATTGTACGGTATTGGTCACACTTAACAGTGAGCTGTTTTAAACGGTGTCTGCACATATTACCAGCGAGTGAATCTAAAAAAAAACGACTTCTTTTGTGGTCTTCATTTCCGACATTTAATGATTTTGTCACAAACTTCCACAAAAAGCGGGTATTGTTCTTTCTACAATTCTGATTTGTTTTACGTATAATTTATTCATTCCCGAGGAATGCATGAATTACTATATGCAGTTTATGTTCATCTGTCCACGAATATCATACTGCTGAACTCCAAGTGCTTGGCTTCAAAATTTTGAGTTCTTATAAACAGTTACGACTATCTCAATCTTTTCAGTTCTGATCTGAAAAAGAAAGAGTAAATCTGTCAAAACATAGCCCGTACAAGGTAAATAAAGCACTGTTTATCACTGACATAAACGTTCATTGCTAAATACTAGTTTTGCTGGTATGGCAACTTAAGTATCATGCGTCAAAATAAATAGAAAGATTACTCAATTTAAGTACTATCACGATGCCACACGGGCGGTGAGCCGGGAAGTGCATCGTTTTACCTGGTGAACCGGGAAGGCGAAATTTTATATTACTGATTTCTTTGAAACTATTGATTCCGATGATTAATCAAGGTATCACTGAGCTCCGTTTGCCATAAAAGAGCATCCGTCAAGGCACTGGGTCATTAGAAATGCATGAAAACTCTTCTTATGCGATATAATATAACGCGGTGGATGGGGAAGTGTTTCCATGAAGTGCATTGTGCTCGAATGTTCTCTTAAACGTAAGACTTTGTTGCAAAATGCAAACTTCAGTGATAAACTAGAGACCTAGGCGGGTACTTTAGACTATATGACATTTCCAAAGCTGTTCGTTCGAATGAAATACTCGCAAGTTTACTCACCGAATCGAGGTGTTTTGACATAAAAAAGCCGCATCGGGAAGTGTTTCGCGCACCTGTTGATGACGTACTATACCACCCCTGTTATGTGTAGGTCCGTAAAACACGTTCTGATCTCTACGAGCGAATTCAATTAGTTTAATTTAATTCAGCGGTGACGTCATAAATGTATGACAAAGTATGACGTCATAATGATGTGACGTCATATAAAAGTTAAGCTCGTCACTCGTAACCAGGGTCAACTCGCCTAATTTGATGATTCTGTTCATAATTAGTTTGCGAGCTGTTAGATTACTAATTTATGAATACTTCTCAAAATTCTGATAAAAAAGAAACAAATATCTATACGTTCCATTGGCTATGCAACACTTTCTAACCATAGGGGGTAAATTGTAACAGCATATGACCCGAATGACGTATTACGCTGAAAATGTAGTACTGTAAAATGCGAATTATTTGCGTTGTTAGAATCGAAATAATAAATATGTTCCAATAATTTTATCAATTAATAAAACATGGGCAGTCGTTTGGATGCGAATAATTAAATCACTCGTGCTACGCACTCGTGATTTAATTATTACGAATCCAAACTCCTGCCCATATTTTATTAACTGATAAAATATAGGAACATATTTATTATTTCTTAAATATTTTTTTGACTTGTTATCATTTACATGTAATTATGATAATTCAATAGTTGTTATACTTTATGATTTTATGATATAAATCGCTTGAACAGTTATTCTAGCATAAAACTGCTGTTCTTGCCACTTTTTGGGGGTGTTTGAACAGGAGAGAAAACGTGTGTTAACAGAGAGATCCTCGCGCTCATGTACTGTTAAAACACCTTTTTTTATACATGCGCGTTCCGTGGCAAAGTGTAAACGCATTAAGGCCCAAAAACGGATAATTCAAAAGGAAATGATCAACGCAGACATTCTCGCGCGTTTCACAGAAATTTAATGACGTTGAGGGAAAATTTATTCGTTATTCTAACACGATCTGCAGCAATTGCTATATAAACATATAGCGAAATCGCCTATACATGAATCTACGATAAAATATGGTTGGCTGTTACATTTCACCACCTATGAGTGTGGCATAAGAGATTCTACTTCAGTTCCATTACATACAAATTATTTCAGGGCCAAACGGTTGAAAACAGCATTTCAAAAATATTGATAAAAAGTCATACTGACTTATGTGTAGGACCGTACAACACGTTTCGATCTCTACGAGAATTCAATTAGCTTAATTAAGATTCAGCGGTGACGTCATAAATGTATGACATAAAGTATGACGTCATAATGATGTGACGTCATATAAAGTTAAGCTCGTAACTTGTAACACAGGGTCAACTCGCCTAATTTGATGATTTTCTTCATAATTAGTTTGCGAGCTGTTAGATTACTAAATTATAAATACTTCTCAAAATTATGATAAAAAGAAACAAATATCTATACGTTCCACTGGCTATGCAACTCTTTCTAACCGTAGGGGGCAAATTGTAACAGCATATGACCCGAATGACGTATTACGCTGAAAATGTAGTACTGTAAAATGCTTGTTGTTAGAATCGAAATAATAAATATGTTCCAATAATTTTATCAATTAATAAAACATGGGCAGTCGTTTGGATGCGAATGATTAAATCACTCGTGCTACGCACTCGTGATTTAATTATTACGCATCCAAACTCCTGCCCATATTTTATTAACTGATAAAATATAGGAACAGATTTATTATTTCTTAATTAATTTTGTACGCATCTCATGCTGGAATAACGTTAACGCATATTCATTTCATGTTATAACATCTTCAGAATCCCTCGGGAAACGTTCGTACCAACCAGTCGGGATTCTGCAGATGTTATAACACGAAAAAAAAACAAAAACATGCGTTATCCCTACAAAACACTACATATATTTTTAAAGTGAATTAATGTCATAAAAATACATTAAATGTAAGTTGAAAGCAAGTCCGCGATATTAGTTTTTTAAATACCGTTGAAATTATAGAGTTTCTTTTATAGATATCGGTCAAGTTGAATATCAAAAACTGTTTAGTGTAGGCTTTCGTGTATTTCTATAAACGATAAAAACAGGTTCGACATAAGAGATATCTTTGTCAAGGTTAAACACTATGAACTTAGAGCAATGGTCGTAAAACGTATAAATACATAACTATGTTTACTGTATTGTAAAATAACAAATATCACGTTTAGTTACAGAATCCTGGAAAAACTTATTTTACATGAAATATTAGCTTACTGTTTTAAAACATAAAGATTATAAATTTTATTCTATATAACATGTATAAAACACATTCCAGTCTGCGAGAAAAATGAATTGTAACTTTTAAATGGACACCAGGTTTTGTATAAATCAGTTTGATACGCAACAAACGAACGTTCGCACCTCACTTTTGATTTCTTAGCGGATAGCTTGTTCGGTGGGAAATGTTTCTTTAAGAAAGGCGTTCCGTTAACAAAAGAAAATGTCAACGTATGTCTTTGCATATTATCACTTAATATATAAGTGTCCAGTAATCATTTGAAGAGGAATGAATTCATATTCATTATTTCTTAACAATTACTAACGTTCTAAAAATACTCTCTTGCAAGGCCACACCAAATTATTTGGTTTTTCTTCGGAAAATTGTTCAAACAAAATGGAGCGAGTGAGAGAAATATTTCTTTTCTTTTCGTCCCTAATAAATTTCGCCTATCTTGATGAAGCAAGCGATTCTTTTTCTGATGTTTCTCTAGTTATTTTGAAATTATGTTACACTATTTATACATGATGCGCGGTTATACGTGCGACGTAATAATTTCAAGAGGGCGCAGCGCAAGTGAAATCAATTCCAAAGAGGTATAACCACCCGATTCTATAAATAGTGTTTAAACACGGATTTGCTATAAATTATTTCGATTCTAATAAGTCTTTTATTGTAAAATTAGATCAAATATGATAGAACTGTTCCTTCGCGCATGCATTGCGCAAAATGGTAGGTCATCAAGCAATGCCAGGACCGGAAATGGTAATACGTCTTGCGGAAGAGTTCAGTGTGGCCAAAAATGATGGCGAATTATTTTGCAAAGCGAGTAACCAACTTAGTCTGTGTGTAAATTAATCAAGACAGTTGTGCAAAGTGACATATTTCGTTTTAAACATGCTATTAAGTAAAATATTTGATATTTGGAAGCACTATTTCTAGATATTACGTCGACGTGACGTAAACATAATATCATTTTGAAGATCTTTTTTCAGACCCCTAGTGTAGGGGTAACCCCATTTATTTTCCTCGTCATTGGCGTGATAGGGGTCGAGGAAAATCCTCCTACCAGCCTTACAATGAAACGTGTAAAAATCAGAATAAACATAAACCATTAATTGTCATGATTTTTTACAAAAACGTATCGTTTAGAGTTTAGATTTAAGCATTGCTAGTCATATTAGAATAATCATATGTTTCGCATAGATCAGCCAGCCTTTACTTTCAGAAAATGACAAATTAAACATATAAATGTTTAGATACGTTCCTTTTAGTTATCATCTTTGAATATCACTTTTTCTTCTAGATTTCAATCTCGTAAATGTTCGTTATTTTCTAGGAACCACAAGCACAATAGCGAATGTGTTATCTTTCCTCTTAACGGTTATTGTACAGGTAAAAGCTGCAAGAGTTGAATAAAACAAACGCTTTCTCAGATATAGTTCCATGCAGCACGTTATCTGTCTAGTACATTCTTTATCTTCAGCCAGATGTCAACAACATTTTAGGTTTTATGGCTTCAGGTTTAAATATAAATTTTGTTCAATTCTCTGACTTTTTTCTAGAATGTGTCTTTGTGCTGCACTTTTCATGCTTTCTTCAGGCGCTTTTCTTTAAATACGGACTATTGGACTCTTTTTGTCCTTTAAGGTCGTTATATATCACGTGCAGACGCCTCGTCAATGCGAACAAGTAAAGAAATTGATATCTCATTTGAATGTACTTTCATTAGTATTCAAACTATTTGCAAGAGAAATACAATTGTAACGCCTCGGCTTACTTGTAAAGCAACAGGGAATAAAAGGATAAAGCTTTTTCATGTCTTTGATGCATTTCTGCATTTATATGGAAATCAGAATCTGAAAAAGTCTCTTACTTATGAATGCAATCATACAATTGAAACATTTGAACCGAATAATTCTAATGATGAAGTTTCTGTTTGATGTTTATCCCGGTTTTCATAGTGTATTTCTTATTTTTATTAACATGCATCATCACACCTCATTTGGAACAATTCTAGTTGTTTGAATGATAATGTTATGGAGAAGTAAATATCCGGTGAAGATTTGGTGGCAGTACGTTTTCTACATGGATTTCATTAAAGGGATATTTAGAACATGATATATTGCTTATAAAAGACTTTTACTGTCACAGTTTGTGGTGAAAACTCTTTAGCAACATAAGATAATGGTTTGGAAGCATAAAATACAAGTAAGCAAAATGAAAGTAAACAGGGTTTGAATGAGTATGTTCACGTGAGGCAACGAAAGTTGCCACACTAGCATGCCCCTAGCGCCTGTTTATTTGGTACAATCTATACAGATACATTGCATAAACTCCAGAATAATTTTCACAACCGCGTCTGATCAATGTCTGGTGCATTCCAAACAGCAAATGCTCTATGTGTTGTTAATAGTCGTCCTGTATGATTATCTCTGTGTTCGTTCTGCCGCATTATATACTTGCGTGAGTCCTTAATTACCTGCTTCTGTTAATTTTTCAATTATTTAGAGGTGTTAGGATATTTTATCCTTATTACAGCATGAATTCACTGTCAGTCAGTGGTATGACGCAATATGATTTTAAGCTCTCTTTAAAATGTCGTTAAACTTAAATTCTTAGGATTTTAAAAATATTACTTTTTACTATATGGCATATTTCCCTATATCTGCATCTGCATTTCTTATTTAAATTATTTAAATCAGGCGTTACTCTACTTCCAGTTTAATTCTATTATAATTCTTAACTGCTTAATTTTAACCTCACATTTTAAACAAGTTATTAAATGTTTAGCTGTATACATACAGGTATTTGTTTTATTCTTGTTATAACCTTGTTTTTGCTTAACAATAACTGATAGCTAGTGTTTATTGTTAAGGAAGATATGCCGGAAGCACAGAGCTCCCCTCCCCACTCCACCCCCTTCCCCAAACAGCCATAGAGCCATAATAAACCAATGCTGACGTGTTCTCTGCAACAACTGCCAACTTCTCCACATAAATCAGAGGCAGAGGACGAATTATATCAGACACAGTGTATCCAGTCAAATCGTCCTGGAGAACACACGTCTTGTCTAGAGATCGAACTCATGACCCCGCGATTTGCAGGTCTACGCTCTCTCTACTGAGCTATGTAGGCAGGCTTGTACCAAAGTACACTATATGTCAAAGCACTTATGCATGCAAATACAATTCTTGCAAATACTATTCGCAAATAACACTAATATGTCGTAGGAAATCGTAGCAGAAATGTTGTTTACTGTTTAATACGAGTCAAATGGCAGAAAGGCTTAAAAGTATGTACATAATTCAAAAATAAATTTTAAAAAATACGAGAAATACAAAACGGAGACACATAAAAATGACAGTCTAAATATAGTAGTAGCGACTTAGTATACAACGTGTCCCAGCAAGTGTTTTCTACACGATAACAATGGAACTTAAAATTCTTAGCTATTTCGTATAATAAGATTGTCGAACATGCGATGCAATCTCGCAGATAGAACAGACAGACAGAATTAATCAAACATTGACGTCTTTGACTTCTATCACGAAATGCAACATAAGTTCCTTCGAAATTCAAACACTGTTTGCATTGTCCACTGTCATCACAAATGGATAAAAGATATTGCCGTGTAAGTGTTTGCAGAGAAGCATAAGTAGTGGCGTGAACCATTTTTAAATCAAAGGAAAATATTAACATTATGTGTGGCATTCCTCTTTGGAATTAAAAAAGGGACACAGTTTGTAAATATTGCAGAAAGGTTTCTAGCATTTTAAGTATTTATATCGCTCATTACTTCTATACACTTGAACTTAATCATAAGGCCTTATTAAAGTAGAGTCAGTGATATGGCCATGCTATATTATTCATTCGTAACAAAAAAACATTAAGCATTGAATCACATGTTCATCCTAAATACACCATTAGGATAGGAAGAATATATGAGCCGTGCCATGCGAAAACCAACATAGTGGGTTTGCGACCAGCATGGATCCAGACCAGCCTGCGCATCCGCGCAGTCTGATCAGGATCCATGCTGTTCGCTTTTAAAACCTATTGGAATTGGAGAAACTGTTAGAGAATAGCATGGATCCTGACCAGACTGCGCGGATGCGCAGGCTGGTCTGGATCCATGCTGGTCGCAAACCCACTATGTTGGTTTTCTCATGGCACGGCTCATAAAATGCAGTACCATGTTTTATGCAGATACCGTCAGCGATTTATAACGTTTACAAGATACGGCGTCGAAATTCTTTTTTGCAAGAGAGGTTCAAAGACACTGGGAACAAGCGCATTGTATGTTAGACAAGAACACATAAAGAAATGGTACCTCGTTAGAATGTACTTTCATTTACATATAAAATATCTGCAAGTAAAATACGATTTTGTGGTAATGTCTCGGATTTCTTGTTAAGTCCTAAGGAATAAAAGGATAAAGCAATCCCATGTCTTTGATTTTTTTCCGCATGGATATGGAAATCAGAACCCGAGAACATTATTCATTTCTTAAGTCTTAAATGGTGAGACAATTCGAAACAAACAAACAAAGTTGTAATTCTTGCATTATCATACAAATTGGCTTCCATAAGCTACATTAAAATCATAGAATGTGTATTGAATGACTCTTTGGTAGTTCTTTAATCCCAACGGGACTGAGCTGTTTAGATGTCTGCATTATGGCCTGTTTCGTCGGGCCCTTAACCCTTACCATGGCGGACACAATTGATTCTGCCTTTGCCACCAGTGTAGATCATGATCAGCCTGCACATCCGTGCAGTCTGATCATGATCTGCACTGTTCACTATTCGGTCAGTATCTTTTTGGTAGGACTCCTTTTAAGAGTTAATGGTATTGTCCAGTTGGAAGATGAACAAGTTCATTATAGAAATTTAGCAAGGTTAGGCTTAAGGGTGTTTTTCTTGATGATCTGTGTTACGCAAAGGCATGCGTTTTTCAGTTCTTATGGTTTGCATCTTATAAATTTACAAGAGCATTTTTATGGTTTATATGTCGTGTATCTGTTGCATTGTGTGTGACAGGGTTTCGCCTGGTGGAGATAACGTTTAGTTATGATGTGGCTTTTGAACACTGTGTGGAGAGAGATATGTGTGGTGCGCACCATAAATAGGTTTAAGTTCGCCAGTTGTGTTTTGCCACTGACCGTTCGAAAGCAGGTTACCATTGTGTCCCTTTATTTGTTCTTTTTTCTGATGTAATTACTTTCAATCTGTATGTGTATGTAAGTGTGTGAGTGCTAGACGGGTGTACGTGCTGTGTGTTGCTGTTTTTTGAGGCTGCATCTTTGAACGTGTATATCTTGGACAATTCATAGCAACTGAATGCGTTACATCAAGCTCAGTGACATCATTGCACTATATCTTTAAGTTTGGTCTGGGATTTAAAACCAGCATTATGGTTATGAAATCAATGAAAGTGGCATTTGCATGTATGTAATTTCATAGAAAACAATAACTTTATCTCCACAAGGTTATAACGCTTGAAAAATTGCATGCGTAAATTATGTGCACTAAACTAGTACACGTAATACTGCTGTTCTTACACTTATTCTATTTTTTATCTACAATTTAAACTGACACATATATTTTCATTTATTTTGTCTAAGAAATCTTAGGCCTTGTCTCTTAACTCTAGAATAACTATCATAATTAGATCAATATACTGACAAATATCATGTGCATTGCTAGAGATAAAAAATATATCTGAAGAAGCGTTGATGTTTTGAGAAATCAATGACATCAGAGTATTCTTATGACACGTCTAGACTTTATATTGAACAGCATCACTGTAAAGTGACATTTTATTGCATAAAAATCTGCAAATACAAAGGATCTTTGTTTGCCTATGTGTTAGATTTATTGTATTCCACCAACTTAACATCAGATGCAACATTGTAAAATCTGGTGTTAATAGGTTAAAACTAATTGATCTCAAATATAGAAACAAGAAAGGTGGAAATTCCACGAAAAAAAAAACGAAAAAAGAATTTATTTTCTTTTGGATCTCAGTGAGATTTGAACCGACAGCCTTCTATTCCACAGCACATTTTTTTTTATTTCAAATATGACCCCATTATTCTATTTTTAGCTACATTGACCTTGACCCTGATCCAAGAGACCTCAAATACATTCCCAAACTTTTGTGTTTGATAAAAGCTATCTACACACCAAGTATACTGACACTAACTGGACCTAAACGAAAGATATTGAGTGGAAGCCATTTTTCTATTTTTTAGTGATAGTCACCCCAAATATCATTCAAAGCTAATGTTTCAGATAAGCTTGCTGTACACAAAGTTCGGTGGCAGTAAGTACGTCCAAACTAAAATTATAAAGCAGACACCACCATTTTGATGATCACACTGAGAAAAAAAATCGATTTTAAGAGAGAAAATATATGTTTAGTAACTGTGACCTTGACCATGACCAAATGACAGTAAAATTACCCTTTTACCACAAAAACAAAGAAAAAGAGAAGACAAAAAATGGATCTCAGAAGGATTTGAACCGACGCCTTCCGTCCCACTGATAAAAAAAGTAGCTTTTGGCCCAACGCTCTAGATCACTGCGCCACCGTGGAATTTTCTAAGTGGGAAGATTAAATCACTTATCCTGACCTTGAACTTGACCCCAATGACACTATATACAATCCCAACCTTAGATTTTCTATTAGCTACCTTTTTTACAAGTTTGATTTCAGTTCATCAATGCAAACTAAAGTTATTGTGCGGAAAGCAATTTTCCTATCTTTAGCAACAGCGACCTTGACTTTGACTGAAATGACCCCAACTGCAATCACAACCTTTGGCTCCTTACCATCTATATACAGACCAAGTCTGGTGTCTATAGCTTGTTCCAAACTAAAGTTATTGTGCGGAAACCAAGTTTGACGCCCGCCCGCCCGACGACATACCCTTATACCTTATAACTGGTTTTCTAGGAAAACCTGGTTAAAAGCAGCAATTGTGTTTTCTTTTTCTTTTGTCATGTTTCTTTTGGCGTTAATCTTTTGTTTCGATGATTGTAATAGAACTATGTATATACAAGTTTCTCATGTGCAGCATCACACCGTTATAATGTTCATGCCTGTAAAACTACATTACTTTCTTTACGATACAATGCATAATTAATGTGTGCATAAACAAATTGCATTAGCTATGTATAGGTTATAGATATATTGTTATGATTTTGTAAGAAACTAGTAGTACTCCAATGCTATTTTCTTTCGTATATAGAAATATTCTAACATTTTATCCTAAGAACCAGTAAACTATGAAAACGAAACAATCAACAGGCATGCTTCAATAAACCTCTGAAACATAATTAACTTATACAATTATTTTTGCAGTATTCTCATGCAGATTGTTTCATGGCTGTCAAACTGCAAAAATGTTTGTAATGAAATATGTGGATAAAATATCTATTAGTTGTTTTAATGTTGCAGTTCCATAATGCCGTGTTCAGATTAAAGCTCACCAGCACAGTTTTACGTAGTAAATATATGGCATAAAGCTATAATAGTGTTCAAAATAATATCCTAAAAAAACAAGAAATAAGGAAATTGTATATAGTTTTGCTTTAAAAATGGCAATAAACTGATGTTGTATAATCATATCGAAGAATTTCAATTAATCGAAAAGGATTCAAACAATACATAAAAAACATATTATAAATAAATATTTTCGTTTCAAATTATCTTAAAAGCTTACTACCTTTTTCTAATTTCAGAAGGTATTGAACATTTTAATAACATTAAGTCTAAAATTAGAATGACTCAGGCACAAAGAGTCCTTATTTTGAAGACATTTAAGGCAGCACATCTTGTGACAGTATTCTGATACCATAAAAGCGGTTTCATTTTCCAAGTTATTGTCCAGAAAATAACTTCAACAATGAAATGTATAATTAATCATTTATCTGTCCTTTATCAGTTTATATAATTGGTCACAGTCAAATATTGACAAAACAGCATTCATATAAGTTGGAAAAGATAGAAACAGTCAATTATTTATTGCCAGAATATTGTTCTAGTGTTACATAAGTCATAAATACCTCAAGGTGCAATAATTGCTTTGAAAAAATAAATATATATCCTGCAGTTTGGAAAATTAAACAGCTTAATGTTTGCAAAAGAAAGATAACTACATACGCAATTCGAAGTGTCTGTCAAAAAAAATGTCAGACATGACGTCTAGTAGAGATTTAGAAACAAATCCTCGAGTTATAGATATCATTCAGTAGGTTATGCATTTTCTTGTTAGACAGACAAAGTCTGAAAGCATATTTTTTGTCAGAAAAAAGTTAGTCTGATTGACATATCCATTTCAAAACAAATCATATAAACTGTGACTTATCGTACTGCATGTTAGTTAAAAGAACCATATGCTACACCGTTACAAAAAATCGTTTTACCTCTTTTTTACAGAACCTCTCACAGACATAAACTGACTTTAAGTTATTGGTGATGGAAAAAAAAATTTGCACGGGAAAGCTTTCATCAACATTATCATGGATCTTGCTGCGAGAGAATAAACGATCCGAAGAAAACTTCTTAAAATACAATTACTTAGAGAACAAACTGTCAAGCAGAAATTAATGATATATTTTTCTTTAATCTTCGAACTTACTGTTAAGGTATAAAAATCACATACTTGAAATAACGTGATATTTTTTTCTCTATGAAATGTTTATCTCGATGGTATGCATACATTTAGGAAACTCACAGGGTAGCGATTTTAAAGTAGATTGCATATACATGTTATCATTCTTTTTAGCCTATCTAAATTCGAATATTACTTAATGACTTTTCAAATGTAGAGAGGCAAATGAGGTTTTGTCCATAAAATAAAACAGTTTCAAAATAATTGTTTTGGTATACATACCCGTAACTGTACGTAGAGATCACTGGGTGAGTGATCGAGGACCTAAACGTTCTTAAGAGTGATCTCTGACACTATTCGCACGTTTTTATGAGATCTTAGATTTTTCAAGTAATAAAAACACACTGACGGAACAACGGATTGCGCTGTCCTTAATTTTATCAGTCTATGCTAATGTAAGTGTATGAAACAAGGTAAGCAATCATCAGACAGACACTTCTTGTGGGGAAATATGCTCATTTGTCTTGTCCTTAATGTTGTTTTCATACAGGTTCATAACGTATTAAGAAACCTTTTTATCTTAATGCAAACAATAATATAAACATAAGATTAAACACAAACAACAAACCAAATTATAGATTTAACATTATTATTATTCAAAACACATAAGATTATTATTTCAATTATTGACAGTGCCTTTGAGACGCCTTTTCTCCTGAAACATCCTGAATAATAGATACTTTGCATTACGAGGTTTTGCACCATTAATTAATGCATACATTGTGTTTAAGTATTGAAATAAGTTTATGACATATGTGGATAAAAAGGATATCATATCGAACTTTCTTTGATTTTAAAAGGGAATGAAGTAGGTTTCAATAGATATTTGTTCTAATGGTAACCACAAGGGTATAAAGTAATACTGTCATTTTGAAGAATATATTACTGTCAATTTAGAGAATAAAGCCTAAGTGTTGCTACTACGTGGCTACTAAACCCTAGCGCCACCACCAAAGAGTGGTGATAAGAAAAAGAGCTTTCGACATTTCCGTGGTGCAGCTATCACCACTTTTAAACTTTAAATGTAAACATTCTGTCTTGTATTTTTATTGATAAAACTTATTTCAAAAATCGGAGAATGCAGTGCTATGTAAGAACACTTGGTCTAAGTATGTATGATACTTACATTTGTACACAAGCAAACATCAGCAGTAGTGAAATCTCCCTTAAAAGAAATATGCCAGTATTTGTTAAAAGTGGTGGCACTATCGCATCAGTGATGACGCTATACAGTAGTGGTGGCGCTGCCTCTATGGCATGCGTTTTGTGTTCAGTTGTGGCTACCAACTTACACGTCTATCTTGTTTAAGATCTGAACAAATTTAAGTTTTATTTCTCATATATATAAATATACAACAAATCTTCAATCAATAAAAACACACAGAAAAGAAAACATTTCGTAGCTAAGCATTTCCAAAATGAAAATATCCGCGACATTATATGTCATATGGCCATTTCCCCCCGAGAAAGATATCGTTATACATATCTAAACTGTTGAACTCCATCTGCATTTAATCATTTTACTACATCTAGAAACAACATACATGTAACATCAGCATGTGGAATTTTTGTGAAATGACAGAAACTCAATTTTTACATTTTTTCAAATGTTTTAAGAACATCTATTAATATTTCTGAAATGGGTTTCCCTTTGTTAAAAGAAAGGAATCAATCGACTTACCTGCCTAATTAATGACAGAGTCTCATGCACACCAAATTAATACAAATAAGTGTCACATTCCTCCATTTCGCTAATATTTTCAAGTACCTCTCCATATTCATTGTCATGATTAGAATCGTTTCATATTTTAAAGTGGTTTTTGATTTGAAAGCGACTGTCTTGACTGACTTGTCAAAAGTTTTGTTTTATTTGAAATGTGATTTCAGTTTTATGACCTATTTTTTGATCGGTAAACAAATCAAGCCCTTTTTCAAAGTGACGGTATTTTGGAGGAGTATGTGTTCTTGTTGTAGAACTTGCCTTCAGTGAGATAATTGTGTTCATCTGAATTAATCTCTTCGGAGAAAAGGGCTTGGCAAGACTTGTTCTTCTTTTATGTTTAGGAGAGATCCACTTTTCCCTTTTCGCTCGAGACTTTCCATCTGCAACGGATAAACAGTGTTTGCATGATACTTGAATATATAAAAGTTTTATAATTTGATTGAAAAATTAATCGTTCAGTCATTATTTACACACATACTCAAAATACCTTTAAGACATTAGATTTAAAAAGGTAAATGACAATCACTGTAATTAAACCTTATTTGTTATGAATAAAACTACTTATTTGTTGTCAGACGTTCTAACGCTAACCGTCCGCCACAGCGCCACCACTACTGTATAGCGCCATCATTGAAGTGAAAGCGCCACCACTTCTAAAAATGCTGGTGTATTTCATTTACAGGTCATTTTAATAATACTAATGTATGTCTTTGTGAGTATCATACACATTTAGATCAATAGCAAGCGCGATAATGTTCATATAGTATGTCTATGTATCGAAATTTAGCTGGAATGCATACAGATGTCAAAATTTACAAACGTCGGAATCAGGCGAAAAGCTCTTGGCACCACAATTTACATAATATCTTAACGAAATTACAGTCAACCTATAGTAATGGCGTTCTTACGCGGCACTACATTCTCCGATTTTTGAAATAATGTATATCAAAAATATACATTTACTCGCCTGTTTACATTTTGAAACCGGTGATAGCTGCACCACGGAAATGTTGATAGCTATTTCCCTTATCACCACTTCCTGGTGGTGGCGCTAGGATTTAGTAGCCGTGTACTATTACGGTCGCTTACGCACTGCCTGTACGTTAAAAGCCGATCTCTGACAACTGCGTCAGTTGTTAAAAAGTTATACTAGCACCCGAACAAACCGGATTCGAATCCCGCCATAGGAAGTTAGGATTTTCGTCATAAAAGCTATGCCCTTTGATTTGTTACGGCAAAAAGATATAAGACTGCTTATAAACTTATAAAATACAAATGGAAATATTTGGCGTGCCTAAAATATGAAATTCCCGTTCGCCCTGCCACCTGTTCGTTCCTTGTAGTCCTCACCACTTTATTCTATATTAATTTTATAACAGGTTTGTGCACAAATATCATATAACAATCCTTTGCCAGACACGTGGATTTGTTTGTTCAAATTTATACTTGGCATTTACTACTAATAGTTTGTTTATGAATTTGCACAATATTGCATTGAATTGTTTATAAAAAATAAAGCTGAACACACCACAGAAGCGTAGGAATATCATATATTTAATTTGATTTTCTGATAATATTCCCTGTTTTTGCACATGCTGCACCCTAATCATTATATTCTAGGAAGATGCCATTAATATACCGAACAGAAATGAATGAGAATAATGTTATAACTACCACCAAGTGAATTAAAATAGGGCGAGTTCTAAAACCCCAATTACACTATTTTCTATTTTCAGAGCTTTGGGAATTTCAGCAAAAGCAATTATGCAATATTTTCCATTTGGGATGTCTGGATTAATGTGATATCTTTACATCCGTTTCATAAAATGAAATTTGATTTGCTCCATAATGAATACAGTTTTATTGTTACATGAGAAATTACGTTCAGAAATATTATTCAACGTCGAAATGTAATCAATATGTTAATTTAAAAGTAATGAATAAACTTTTGCATGAACTGCATTCTAAATGTTTGAATAGACGATAATGTTTAGTTTCATTTTATCAAGAAACAAAATAAAGCCAGAGAAAGCTATTCGTCGTTCGCTTCATGTATTTGATAAACAAAAGAATGTCCCCAACATAAGTATACCAACAGCCTTTCATCACATGTGTTTTGACAATAATTTCGTCTTAGTTTTTAAAATAAATTGCAATATATTCAGTTTTCTCATCTCTTTATAAAAAAGTTTCATTGAATAGAATTTTATATTGTTGAAAGTTAAAAGGACAAGCAATATCATTTCATAATATATACGAATGTCATATTGTTTCGTTTCTTGCAAGGATCATCAGAAAGTATAATTTTCTACAAATGCAGTATCAATACTTTTGGCCGGAGAGGATATTTCTGTGTGCTCAATTTCAGCTAAATATCTATCAGTGTTTAGCCAACACGTTAACACTATAAAACTTTAAAAACACTTATCCATCACGTTTGAGTGTTCGTGTTATGCAACCAGGAAAACATGATCTAACGTATTTCCAAGTGTAAATGACAATCCTGTCAAATTATAATGCTGAAGCCTGCATGAAATGTGACATTTTCTGCGGTGAAATTTGTCAACAAACAGACGATTATTTTTGAGTCAAAACCCACAGAATTTCACAAGGTAAAATATGTTCCAAAGGCTACTGATGGAAAGAGAAGAATCTCTACTACCCATATATATGCGTCAAAGTATGGGAAAAATATCTAGAAATATGAAAGATATCAAAGAAATCAATTTCAGAACTATTAGATGCATAACTGTCTTATCATGCATAGCATTTTTATCTTTGATAGGTTACTTTGCCATTGCACTGATATAACATGGACAGGATTAGGGATAACAAACGGTTTCACTATATAAACATATTGTTTCCCTTGTGTAAAGAAGGTTTATTTGTTTGTTTTGGGTTTAACGCCGTTTTTCAACAGTATTTCAGTCATGTAACGGCGGGCAGTGTTCCTGGTTTCTGTACCAGTACAAACCTGTTCTCCGCAAGTAACTGCCAACTTCCACACATGAATCAGAGGTGGAGGACTAATGATTTCAGACACAATATCGTTTATCAAATAGTCACGGAGAACATACGCCCCGTCCGAGGAACGAACTCACGACCCCGCGATCCGTAGACCAACGCTATGCCTACTGAGCTAAGCGGGCGGGCTGTGTAACGAAGGTTTAGGGTAAGTCTCTACATTGCATTGACCATCACTGTTTGCATGCAAAACAGCGCAATAACATTGAATTATAACAAACATACTTTAACTGTAAAAATTGTCATGCAGGGCCTCACGATTGTGTACTGGTTTTATTCCATTGCAGTTAGTATTTCCAGTAACCGTAAGTAAAGCCTGTATAATCTGGAGGAGTATCATTTAAATGAGCCGTGCCATGAGAAAACCAACATAGTGGGTTTGCGACCAGCATGGACCCAGACCAGCCTGCGCATCCGCGCAGTCTGGCCAGGATCCATGCTGTTCGCTAACAGTTTCTCCAAGTCCAATAGGCTTTAATAGCGAACAGCATGGATCCTGACCAGACTGCGCGGATGCGCAGGCTGGTCTGGATCCATGCTGGTCGCAAACCCACTATGTTGGTTTTCTCATGGCACGGCTCAAATAGGTTAGATAGATATCTTTTAGTCTCATATTATTACCATCATTTAAGGGTATACATGCAAATTTAGCACAACAATGTCCTTCAATCGACCACAACTTCCGTTTCATATGGTCGTATAGGCTTTCGGCATGCCATGAACTTTTCGAAAGGACAGAACTTGTCTTGGTTCATTGCGATTTCAACACCTATTTCCATTGTCTGAATTTATGTGCTGACAGTTAACAAATGATGTGAAACAAAGTACACGTCTGTACAAAGCTAATGACAAATACTGCCTATGCTCAAATTTTCTCTTGCCTTGATTTTCTCGGTATAAACTTGAACACGTAAAAGTTAGTGTTTGGTAATTTGGTTGTAGTTCGATTCCTCCGCGGTCCGTGTGAATACAGTTGATATTGATAAGCAATGACATTCCCACAATCAAGGTTTATGCAAAATGATATTATTTCTGACGCTGGACTGTAAATGTGACATAATTGATGGTTAAAATAGAAATTTAATTTTTAATACCAAACATTGACATGTGCATAGTTTAGAAACATACGTGTTTATGTTACTTATGTCTATATTTATTCTATGCCAAAACTAAATGCACACATTATTTGACAAAGATAAGGTGTTCAGTCTCATTTCACCAACATTTTATGATATTTTTCAGTTTTTAGATATTCCGAAAATTTGAAACAAAAATGTCTGTTACACAGAGCTAGGTCCCTATTAGAATCCTTTATACAGTTTTGAAAAAATCCACTTGGGGTAAACATTTTCAAAAAGCTCTGCATTTTGATGACCTCATATAGAAGTTCAAGTAATACATTTCCTTTTGATAAATAATCTGAAGCCAAAGACAAGATCAAAACTGCTTGAAAATTTATGACTGATCTATTTTGGTTGCGAAGGGAGATGATATAGAAGGGAGGTGATACTAATTTTACAAACGTTTCTGAACAGGTAATGATTACATCATAATTGTTAATACTTGTCAAGCTTTGATCATGTGTCATGTTGACATCAAACGTATTATGTTACCTGTACTAAGGTATGAAAATTGAAATAAACTTTTCCTTTGAAAATAACATATAATTAATTATCGCATATAATGCCACGTTCAAGGTTGGATATTTGCCGAACAAACTGCTTTGTATATTGCTCAAAACATCTTAACTACAGCTGGAAAACTTAATTTCGATGTCTTTTTTAATACAAAAGGCAACAATAATTTCCTCTAGCTGCAAATAACTTATACATTATCCCGTAACATTACATATGAATTTAAGAATTTTTCACACTGCATAAAAGCATTGCTATTTGTGGAGGAGCCAGTGTGTCAACGCCTTTTAAATCAAAGGAAAATGGCAATGCTGCATTTAGTGTGACATTTCTCTTTCGGAGCGTTCTTGTCGGAAAATAGGTTAGCATTAGAAAATACATATTACTTCACCAACACAAAGGTTAATGTCTTTAGAGGACATTGAAATACTACAGAGCCATCAAAATCAGTCTTAATACAAGCGTCTGAGGGGAGCAAGAACAGAACAGGATAATAATAAAATCGAGATAAACAGCACCAAATTTGTCTACTAATCACAATTCTCGCTGATTGATAAGTTAAATCATTGTTGTCTGTCTATTTATCAGTTTCAGCGTAAATTGTCTACTAGCCGTAAATACAATTTCGACAATATTGCACATGCACCATTGATAACATGCTCTGTATTTCAAGTCATTGTTATACGCCAAGTACATGGCCCCGTGTACACAAAGCATTTTTCAATCTCAGCAGAGTTTGAGCTTGAAATTTTATTATCAATTTTACTAAAACTTCAAGACTTAATTCCAATTGAAACTGACCATCAATACTGAAAAGTCACTTGAAAATAGTTATTAACTTAAAATTTAGTTTTAAACATGCTATTTAGATATAAATTACAAAAAAAAAATCATTATCAAACTCAGCTGAGACTGAAAATGTTTTGCGAACACGGGGCCAGGTCCGCCTCGAATGCTTTATCCTTACTCACAATAGAAAGGTTATTATTGATCAAATGCTTGAGATGATATAAATTGCTAGCATACCTAAACAATAAATCTTGAAATAAAGTGTAGATGCTTCTCACGTTTCAGTAAACCGTTATCATAATCAACAATATATGGAGACAATAATATAAAAAGTTCAGTTTGGAATTAAAAACAACGTGTTATGAAGATAACTTTTAATGATGAAGTACAATTCAAAAAGGAACTAAATGTGTGATTAAATCTACAGTGAAGTTAAAATAGAGGCGCTGCCACTGATTATACCATACCACTAATCATGCATAAAAACAAGCAAAGCTGTTCAAGATTTATCTTAAAAATTGATGTAAAAATGAATTAACTTAACCCCAAGTGTTTAACCATAGTGTTAATTCATTTTTAAGTGGTATCATACAGGTGTATAGATAAAACGTAGGATTATTATATGTTCCATTGCCAGATCTCTTCCATGTAAAACAAAGTGTTTAGACAGGTGTTTAGATAGAGTCACTAATTGGAAAAGGATATCAGAATGGAAACATGACAATTACTATATGAGGATGACATATGATCAATAATTTCAAAAGCTTTGATGGGCTAATCAGCTTTATTGATTTAATATTTACGTTTCATAATGGTATGGAAAAGTACTAACTTATTACCCACAATTAACTGACTAAATATATCCTATAGTGAATCACAAGTGGAGAACAAGCGACTTGAGATACCTTGCTTCAAGAACATTTAGCCTAAACGTTGCAGAAACAACTACTTTGAGTTTCAAGTCAAAAGCTTTAATAGTAACAGAGATATTTGACTTTATCAAAAACTTTAACTAAAACTTCTAAGTTAAAAAGGGGCATAATTCTGTCAAAATTCAAATCAGAGTTATGGGGATTGTTTCTCCTGGTGAAGACTTTGATAGTAAGTAAATATTTCAAGTTTCAAGTCAATAGCTTTGATAGTAACAGGGATATTTGACTTTATCAAAAACTTTAACCAACGGCGACGCCGACGCCGACGCCGACGCCAACACCGACGCCTCTACAAATGAAAGTACAATATATATAGCATTAAACTAGATGAGTACGATAGGATCCTTTTCTACTGTTTTTTTTTTATTCTTTTCCGAAAGTATATTTCAGTAATGTCTCATTGTGTGAAACATTCTTCAAGAATTCATGTTCTTTCATTATATATTTGGTGGATCAGCTTAAGATCTTGATCAATTTAATAAAATATTATTACACTCAGAATTTCATATATTGAGCTAGGTTTTGACTACATAGAACTTTAATAATTTATATTAAAGTAAACTCTTATCATACATTGTATAGGACTGCATTTGTCTTTGTATATCATTTTTAAAATTGACATTTGTATTGTATACACTCAAATTGTAACTTTGTTACTTAAAAAAGTGTACCCATTGACCTATCTCACTAAGATGTGTATCATCAAACAAAGCAATATCTTTCAGAAATCTCTGCTCGTTTCCTGCCTTTATAAAGATAAAACAGTTCTGACTCTATTTAATAGTATATGGAATCCATAATTACTACAATGAATGTAAGAGGCTTAGGAAACTCTGGTAAAAGAAAACAAGTTTTCCAATGGTTAAAGTCCACCAAAGTATCAATATTTCTGTTACAAGAAACTCATTTACCTGAAAATAAAAGTAAATTTTGGGAATTAGACTGGAATGGAAAAGCATTTTTCAGTGGAACTAGCTCTAATAGTGAAGGTGTAGCTATCCTTCTAAACATATCAGAACCATACAAAATTATAAACTATAAAGAAATAGTCAAAGGTCGTCTTGTGGCACTAGATTTAAATTATAAAGATCAAGATATTACTATTATCAACATATATGGTCAAAATAATGATGATGAGCATTTTTTAAAACAACTTGAAAACTTTTTACTTGAAAATGACGACAAAAATTTTATTATTGGGGGAGATTTTAATGTTGTCTTAGATCCGTTAAAAGATAAAAGAAATGGCCGCTTACATACACATACTAAATCTAAGAATAGATTGAAAGATATCATGAGGAATTGTTGTTTAACGGATATATGGCGAAAATTGAATGGAACCTCACACCAATATACATGGACCTCAAATACAAAACCCAAAGTATACTGCAGACTTGATTTCTTTATTGTTTCAGAGTACTTTTCAAATTTAGTGAGTAAATGTAACATAATACCAGGCTTTAAAACTGACCACTCTTCAGTTATTCTAAACTTAAAATTGGAAAAAAGTAGTAGGGGACCAGGTTACTTTAAGCTGAATAACAGCATTCTACTAGATAATGAATTTAAGACAACACTTCAAAGAAATATCATTGAAACAGCTGCAATAAACTCAGAGGCTCAGACAGACACTCTTTTGGAAATCATAAAGGGAACAATAAGAAACACAGCTATTAGATATTCAACCTTCAAAAAGAGAAATGATAACATACAAGAAGTGACATTAATAAAGGAAATAAATGAATTAAAAGAAGAAGCTGAACAACTTATTGACAACAACAACAACAACAATATTAATAATAATAATGACAATAATAATAATGACAATGACAATGATAATAATAATAATAATAATGATAATAATAATAATAATAATATAACGGATAGAATTTCAGAAAAAGAGAATGAATTGGAAAACCTGTATGATAAAAAGAAATAACGGTATTCTGTGAAGATCCAAAGCTATCCATATTGATGGAAATGAAAAGAACTCAAAATATTTTGCAAATTTAGAGAAAAGGAGAGCAGAGAAAAAAATATTTCAAAATTGATTATAGATGGACAGGAAATTACTGACAATAATGCAATACTGACACAAGAAGTTAAATTTTATAGATCACTATATAAAGAAAAACCTCAAATCCAGTCAAATATAAACTTCTTTAAAGAAGATATTATTAAATTATCTACGGAAGAACAAACTTTATGTGAAGGTGAACTCACAGAAAACGAATGCAAACTTGCACTCTTTCAAATGAAAAATCAGAAATCTCCTGGGTCTGACGGATTGACTACTGAATTTTTTAAACTATATAGGAGTGATATTAAAACTTATTTTTTTGAATGGTATAAATTTTGCCTATAGGAAAGGTGAACTCTCAGAATTACAGAAACAAAGTATAATAACACTCTTACCCAAAACAGATAAAGATCAAACAAATCTCTCGAATTGGAGACCAATAAGTCTACTAAATATTGACTACAAAATAGCAACAAAAGCAATCTCTAATCGAATAAAAAAAGTTCTTAACAAGATCATTACTCATGAACAAACAGGCTTTATCAAGGGACGCTATATTGGAGAGAATTTCCGTCTAATATTTGAAATCATAGAATATATTGAAAGCAAAAATGAATCTGCCATACTCTTTTTCTCAGATTACAGAAAAGCTTTTGATAGCTTAAATCATGAATTTCTCATACAATGTTTGAAGTATTTTAACTTTAGTCCATCACTTATACACTGGGTAAAACTCTTCTATAATAATATAAGCGGTATTATGATAAATAACGGATATCTGACAGAAAATTTCCCTATAAAACAAGGTGTCAGACAAGGATGCCCTTTATCTTCGTCCTTATTCATAATATGTATTCAACTTCTTACAAATGAAGTAGCCAGAGACACAGAAATTATAGGAATAAAAATAAATAATACAGAGATAAAACACACCCTTTTTGCAGATGATGCTACATATATAAATAATGGAGAAAAAACTTCTTTTGAAAAACTGATAAAAGTTATAAATGAATTTGGTAAAATATCTGGATTAGCATTAAATACATCAAAATCTATAGTATTAAAACTGGGAACCCTTAAAAACATTAAATTGAACTATGCAGAAAATATGAATTTTACTTGGACATCAAAACAAGCAAGAACCCTTGGTATAACTTTTCATACAGATTTAAAACGCAATACTGAACTTAATTTAGAACCAAAATTACAGGAATTTACAAATTGTTTAAAACAATGGCAGCACAGAAAACTACTCTGATGGGGAAGGTAACAGTAATCAAAACATTTGCTTTACTAAAGTTATATTCCCTTCACAGTACTTAAAATCCACCAGAAAGTATTGTCAATAATATAACAACAAAATTTTTAAGTTCTTATGGGATGGAAAAATGATAAAATCAAAAGAAACACTCTCTTCAGTAATTACAGTTTAGGAGGCCTTAAGTTAACGGATATTAATACATTCCTAACTTCTGTTAAAGCATGTTGGGTAAAGCGCATAATTTCGAATGAAAATAATGGTTACTGGAAAGTCTTTTATGGAAACGTACTTAACAGGTTTGGTAATACTTTCATTCTACAATGCAATATGAACCAGAAAGATGTTTCAAAAATATGCACAGGTCACCCTTTTTTGAAAGATGTACTTGTTTCATGGTTTTTAATAAACAGTTATTATACTGAAAACAATGAATTACAAAAACATATAATTTGGAACAACAGTGAAATTAAACTTGGAAATAATGTAATCTACTGGGCAAGATGGCATGAAAAAGTTATACAATTCATTGATCAACTTTTTGATTTTAGAACAAATAAATGGTATCAATTTGAAGACGCAAAACAAATACTTGATCTGAATGAGACTGACTTTTTGAAATATCATCAGTTAGTATCAGCAATTCCGAAAAATCTTAAAGACCTTATTTCAATGCAATTTCTTTATGGAAGCAAAACCAACCACCTTATTGAGAAACTGAAATCAAGTAAAACCCCAAACAAGTTTCTTTATAACCTTTTAATGAGTAAGAAGATATATGAAAAACCAACAGCTATATTCAAATGGGAAAACATTCTTGATGATAAGGAAATTGATTGGAAAAAAGTTTTTAGTAACCATTCAAAGCCACAATAGTAACAATCTTAGAAGTTTTCAATATAAATTGTTAATGCGCTTGCTTCCAACAAACAAATATCTTTATAAATGTAAATTGTCTCAAAGTAATTTATGTGATTTCTGTTGCATGAGTAATGAGAGTATAGAACATTTAATTTGGGAATGTCCAAAGGTACAAATTTTCTGGAACAGACTACAAGTCTTTCTGGAAAATAAGGGATACAATGAGTTAAAACTGAATATAAAGAATGTTTGTTTTAGTTACATAGGTAACACAGATAAAGAAGATATCCTAAACTTTATCATTATTCTTGGTAAAGTTTTTATCTTTAAAATGAAATATACAAAAAATGTTCCTTCTTTTGATAACTTTTTACATTTTTCAAGCAGAGAATTAGAACTGAAAAAGAAATAGCAATGATTAATGACAGGCTCCATAAATATGAAGAAAAATGGTTAAATTTTACTGAAGTGGCTTAATATTGAAATAAGCCAAGCCACTCAGCTATACAATACAATACCAAATTATCAATTATGAAAAATAGGAAACGAACAACACTAATCTCGTTAACTTTTATTTAAAACTCTTAGATATAAACATGTAAATCTAGCTGTATTATTGTAAATTCTGTCTTCTATGTACTTCTTTTTGTGTTTTGATACATAAAATAATGTTTGAGTGTAATTTGAAATATAAACGATTTGTTTGTTTGTATTTACGATTGAAAAATAAAAGAAAAAAAAAACAAAACACCGACGCCGACGCCGATGCGAGTACAATAGCTCTACTTTTTCTTCGAAATGTCGAGCTGAAAATGAAAAATGTTGTTCGAGCAGCATATAAAACATGCATATTGTTCTATAAGGCGACTGTTAATTAAATTATGCATGTTTTGAATTCCGTGAAAGGGCCGAATGGAGGGGCCGCATTTCTGGCAGTTCAATTCATTTCAAAGCTCACCATTTTCAAAAAATCTGTTACACATTTTCGCTTTTATGTAATTGCAATAACGTTCCACTTTACTTTACTTTATCAGTATATTTAGATAAGAAACTTAAGGTGATCAGATTAAAAGAAAAAAGATTTAAATAAATACACATGTAGTGCCAGGTTAGCCCATAAGGTTTTGTGACGCACCATAAACCGATTTAAGCTCCCCAGTGGTGTTTTTGCCACTGACCGTTCCAAGGCGGTGCCCCACTGTGTTCCTTTGTTTGTTCATTTTGTCCTTGTGTGTTGACTTTGTGTGCGCGCGTGTGTGTATGCTTATTATTCGTCTTGTCCTTATGTGTTGGCTTTGAGTGTGTGTGTGTGTGTGTGTTGTTCGTTTTGTCCTGATGTGTAAGCTTTGAGTGTGTGTGTGTGTGTGTGTGTATGTGCGTTTGCGTGCTGGGGGGTTCGTTTTGAGGAGGCTGCGCTTTTGGTACGTGGCATTCCCTGTTTGATATTTTTCTTTGTTTTAATTTCATTGGGGTCCTTTATACTAATAAAGAAAAAGGAAACAAATGATCAGAACTATAATTAAAGCAAACTAAAACGCTTTCCTAAATTTATAATACTTCAGATACTCATAAGAAAAATATGTCATGTATACTTTCAATACTTGAATATGTTTCTGATATTTCTCTATCAGTCTATCACAATTTACATCTCAAAGCCCTTCAAAAATCACATATGGCGAAACTATGCACTGGTATTACAGTTCTATGACTTAAGTAGTATAATAAAACTTTGAACTACATGGAAATCTGATCGATTCCTAGAGTCAACTAACGTGTTCTAAGGCATATGTATATTAAATGAACATTTGTAGTAGCATAATAAACATGTTTCATTTCATAAAACACAACACAACTCTTTCTATCTGTGGATTGGAGATATACTAGCAGGAATTAAATATTTTAGGAGTATAATAAACATGTTTCATTTCATAAAACACAACTCTTTCTCTCTGTGGATTGGAGATATACTACCAGGAATTAAATATTTTAGGACTGAATAATACAAATGTGCACTCTTGCAATGGAGTTTTGACAATAAACTTGTTCAGTAATCATATCTAGTTAAACATTTCATCACGTTCTAGAGAGAAGGTGATTTGAATACATAATTGAGTTATTATAGTGATGAAAAAATAAGACAAAAAATGTCAATGACATGAAAGGAAATAAGAAGGACTTTTTTATATTTGATTTATTTTAAGGTATAATATTACAATGTAATATATAGCAATAAATTTCAACCAAAATTAAAAATGACCAGTCAAGTTCTTCTTTATTCCCTATGCAAGAATTAATTAACCAGTTAATTGCACTTTTCTTAATTTTACTTCTGAAACATGGTAAACGTCTTATTAATTTCGTAAGAAAAGCGGTTTTTTGTTATAACAATTATAGCTTCAAAAATTTTTTCCAGTGGTAATGATAAAGTTAAATTTAGTTCACACGAGATATTGGTGTCCATATAACTTAGTTTCGGAGGTTTTAACAAATAACAAAGACGCCTAGTCAGTAATCGCAAGTTTGTCGTTTGTTCAGCCGCTAATTGTCTACAGTTGCTTTCATGAGGAAGTTTGGATCATTAATTTTAAATGTGTCAGAATTAACACCGACATACAAATATTGCATTTGCTTACATATGGTCTTCCTTCTTTACAAATAAGTCTTATTTGATTACAGAGTCATAATCATATACTATAAAAAATCTGACAGATTGCTGCAGCATGACTGATTAACATAAACCTGTTTATTCTAAATGGAGATATTGTTAACCCTTAGCCTGATGGCAGCAATTGATTCTGCCTTTGCGGCCAGTACAGACCAATCCGTGCAGGCTGATCATGGTCTGCACTGTCCGCCATTCAGTAATTCAGTTTTTTTTTGTTTCTTTTTTGGTAAGCATCCCTTTTAACAGTAAATAGTACTGTCCAAATTGACAGATGGACAAGTTCATTATAGAAATTTAGCAGGGTAAGGGTTAATGCATGTTTCATCTGGGACAAGTTGTTTTCAGTCCTCTTTTATAGCAACAGATAAACTGATACATCATCCATTGTATGATATTTATAAGCTTTCGGCCAAATTCCCACATATTTCTAACATTTCTTTGACAGGCGCGTAATATAGTCTTTGAAAATATCAGCCGGATATATCTTTCTCATTTGCAGCTTAATTTCCAAACAATTTGTGGTGTATATCATTTTTTTTGGCATCAATTGGAAGGCATCATCCATTAAATGTAACTTCAATATCGTTAATGGGATTTTCTAGCACTAATTTCCATGCTACAAATTATTCATGATATTATTTAGAAAACAATATAATTTTAGGATGGATGAAAATGCATCAGAATTATGTAATGACAATCTGATATACGTTATTGCAGCCGGCAGATACAAACAAATGTCAATAATGATGAAAATTATAATCAAATTCCCAAAGCTCATTACATTACTAAATTGAATTAGCATTAGCAAGGTATAATTCCGTTATAGAAAAGGCACTGCAAATAGATATTTCCATAGTTTTTGTAACCACAACGGGTAGGTAATTTACAAATAAAATGATAATGAGAGAACTGAATCTTCTTTAAATTACCACTACAGTCGGAAAGACATAGAATACATTGGGTTGAATTAATTACATGTATTACGCTATTTGCCGAGTTACAAAATGTATGACTAGCATTACAAAAGGTCTGATTAATGAATATTGGCATAGTTAACATAAATGGTCAAATATTCATTAATTTTAAGTATGTCTGAGGAAAGGCCGTTGACATGAAAATTTAATTACCCATTTGATATCCAGATTGCAGACTGACAAATCAGACCTGAGTTCCTCGTCACATATATCATATAATTTCTATTCAACAGTTGTTTTTAAAATCCATTACACATTATTTCTGACTGTTGTTTATCAAACACGTCAAAGTGTATGTTTATCTTTCTAGCGAAAACATTTCTATCTTGCCCGTGTTATTTTCAACGACATTGCGCATTATTGTATAGCATTGTTTAGGTATTGTACCAGGTGAATCTTGGAGGAACGCTGATCGCAATTGCCGACCCGTTAATGAATATTCTTCTATTTTTTTTGTTTATTAAATATGCAAAATATTTCGTCTGACTGCACCAACAAATTTCTCATATTCAATTACATATTGAAAAGTAATTTTCTCAATTATTCCACTCATAACGTCTACTTGTTTTAATGATTATTGTCGCCAAGGCTTTTTAAGACTTTATTTTTCAATATGTATGATGTAAAAGCAGCGGTTTTTATGACAAAAATGGACATGAAATTTTCTACAAAAGCTTTATGAATATAAGAACATTTTTTGATACTCCCTTTATACTAAATACATATAAAAGTAATACAGCTTTTACATAATAAACTAAAAATGGACTCTTCAAATACAAGATAGATTATGAACTGTACATAAAAATTTGAAAAAACACTTTGTAGGCAGAAGAAATTTAGATTCCGACTAAGACACTAATTTCATATTAAGTTCACATCTATATAACACTCCTACAAATATTCGTTCTCTAACTTCTCTAAAATCGTTTAAAAAGTCATTGAAATCTTATTTGTTACATGAATGTACCATCTGAGGTTTTAGATTATATGACGTTTTTGACTATAAGACCTACTCTGTTTTATGTATAATGTTTAAGTATGAATGCGATTTTAGATTATGTTTTCTGAGTGATTGTCGTGTACTGAAACGTTTGTACATTTTTTATGTTATAGAAGGCCATATTTGAACTAAGATGTTTTAAATGTTTTATTTCTGTGCATGTAACCTTCTGAAATTAAAGAATGTTTTATTATTATTATTATTATTATATTATTATTATTATTATTATTATTATTATATAACGCCCTTGACAACTATCGCAATTTCTTCTTAAATTCTTGTTTTGCGTTAACTTAAATGTATGAAATTTAGTTCTAGAGAAATTGGTAGTAATGCACCAAAATGTTACACTGCATTCCTTACAAATTGGTGCTGCAGGTTGTCGTGGTCGTCATTGTCATGGTCGCCATGGTCGTATTAGTCGTAGATAGAATAGTGGTATTAGTCGTATGCGTAATCATAGTCGTAGTAGTAATACTATTATTAGTAGTAGTAGTTACCACTTACTTTCGAATCAAATATGAAAATTACGGTAATTACTCTTGCGAAATAGTGAATAAACAGCACTGTTGTGACCTATTTGTAATGACACACTCATTCTTTAACGCACCAACACACTTCACCAATAATCTTGACAAGGTTGCTTTATATCATATCTGGCACTTGTTTGCAAGATCATGCGCTGATCTTAATGCAAGGAAATGATACAATATTTAGTTAAATATCAGACGTCGCGCTGCTAGCATAGGCTAATGACGTTGCAGTACTTGTGCATAATAATAGGCGTCTGGTAGAATTGTTCCGACATTCTTTATGCATATCTATAAGGACGATTTAGGTGTGACAAGTTTTGTATAAACGTGTAGGTAGAACAATATTTAATCTGGTAATGTGGTTAACATTCCAATGACTTTGACGCAATGGACATTTATTAAATCCCTGTAATCACACGCAGCTGTAGAACTTCGCAATCGTAATTACTTCTCTAACAAATGTTTGAATAGAGATTTTAGCATTACATTCTTTTAGAAGATATGTCAGTCTTGTTGTTATTGAGGATTAACCTTCCGTATCTGAAAAAGCGTAAAAAAGGGAATAAAATTTACATATTTGGGGACTGTCTAGACCAAATTATTCTTTTGTGCCGACTATTTAAACTCGGCACCTGTTTTGACCTGATGACACAGATCGCACTTATAATAGTCACTGATAGTAATAGAAAATGTGATATATATATATAAGTGATTTGATTAATATTAATACTGAAGTTTATGTGGGAGCAAAAAGTAGGTCACTGGCTTGTGGTGGGTCTTCAATGTGTCTCGAGAAGGTTCATTTATAATAAAAGGAATGGCTGACATTTAAGATTATAAAACAATGTTATTTATAAAAAAACTAAATCTTTGAGGAAGGATTAATGTACGTCTGTAATATATGAGGAGTGAAACGGGTACGTCATTAGCGTGGGTGAAACAAAATATTCCCAAGAACAAATCTTAGTCTTTATGTACGCTGATGTTTTAATTCATATGTTTTATTACTGAGTTAGATCTAGCAGGCAGTTCTTTTGTCAGACATTTTTATGATCTTCAAAGTCAAAAATGTATTTGCTCCGTGTGAAAAATCGCCATTAAAAACAAAATAAATACGTTGGAAGAAACCTGGTATCTCAGTATTGACTGAAAATAACTCGGGAACTGATTGATATAATAAATAAAGCGTCAGTATTCATCATCGTTTCAATAAAAAAGTCGAATTTTGAGTATGGAATATTAAAAGAAATTTCTAAAGCGCACTGGTAAATAATTCAAAAGTTACCCGTATAAACTGAAACATTGTAATACTGATCGTCTTGATATCAAGCATGTATACAATTAATGTAAATTTAAAAGTCCTTATATAAAGAGTATAAAACAGTATAGTATAGAGTTTAAAAAAAAAGATAATAGTAAAACTAATTTAGTCTGCTGTCATACACGTATATAAGAATTGTTAAATTTGAATTGTTCTTATAAACATGGCGTACTCAAATTTCTTGGAAACAATTATAAAGTAAGAAATAAGTAGGTCTAATTGCATAATGCAAAGACTTTTGTGTTTGGTCTCATTAAGAATTGGCCTCTGAATATATCGTGTGTTATGTGGCATGAGGATTTTGGATGCTTAATTGTATCACCGTCAAGAGCAAGAATGACGTCCTATAAAACGTTTGTCATTGACTTACATGTATATTTCTTTAGAAACTTATGTACCAGGGTCACAACAGGGTTTCCTCTTGGTCAATTTCACTTTGCGTTAACAATTTCGCCAATCAGAAAAATCTTGCGCCAGTGGCTCCAAATGTTGGAGCCGATAGTCTGTGAGGGGTGACATACCACTTTTGTTGGGATAAAATAATAATTACAGGCATTCAATAACAAACACATAGTTATTAAAATTCATTTCAGTCTTTTAGGTACCAGCTGACCAGTTAACTGCGTCGGCGACATCACGAGTGACGTTTTAAATTTGCTTTAAACAACATTAACCAACAAGTGCGTAGTTATCTAATCAGCTGGGTAAACTCGTCAGCTAATCCAATTATACAATAAATTTGACCCACAAAATGATTTTTTCGTTGTATTTTTCTTTTTTGTTGACACCACTGAAATTCGCAAATTCAAGATTTTTAGTGCCAGGATTTATTTTTTTTGTCGCATTTGGCGCCATTGTGAATCTCACAATCATCTTAAATAAAACACCTGACACGTGGTTCTGCAAAACTGCTAATTTAAATAAGTATTTTCGTTATGATGGATATATCAATCAGGCATATTTCTTTTGGCAAAAGTTTTATTTTGAGACCTCGTTTATAGCAATAAAATACTAGTACATCATCAATTATGTGATATTATTTATGCGTTCAAATCCTACACACATCATTTCTGACATTCTCTAAAATACCCGTCAAATTGTCTATAAAGATATTTATATGATATAGATCGAGGTTTTTGCATAACTCTTATCGCACATTAGAGTATTAATGACTTTTGATATTTCCTGGCAATAATTCCCAATGGCACAAATTATTCATGACACATTTGTTATTTTTAGGACGGACGAACAAGGATAAGAATTCTATAATGGTAGACAGCTATAAAATCAGGATTAAATTTTATTTATTACTATCCGGTGCAACACCGAGACATAAAGACAAACGTCGGTAATAATAAAAAGTAATTAAAATCCCAAGGACATCGCATATTACGTATACTCACGTATTCAATAGGCAATAATTTTGTTAAGGGTGATTGCACTGAAAACACATATATCCACAATATGTGGGTATTAAATCATATTTTAATTAAAGCTAAAAATGGTAAGGTAACTGACAGAAGGAATGATAATAAGAGAGGTATTCTTTTTTTCTTTAAATTACTTTGGGATTGAACATAATTTTTATTCCTTCATGCAACACATAGGAATCCTACGTAGGTTTGAAAATATTAAGTATATATATTAACCAATTTCCTAATTGTTTAGTTTATCAGGTAATAGTGAGTCTTGTCGCGCACTGGATTGATTCTGGTATTATTGTACTTTGTTGAGTATCTTCTTTTACATTGGGTTTCATACCGTTACAGTAATTCCCATGCAACCATTTGTTCATGATTCTTAAGACAATGTCATTTACTTACAAGCTGACAGAAGTGAATGAAAGTTATACTATCAACATGACAGTGTGAATTAAAAAAAAATGTGGGTACTATTCGCCGTCTTACTTTACTTGTACACAGGCATCTCCTTTCATTGCATTTGCCTTTTCTTCAGAAAAAACCAAACTTACTCGCGTTTTACCGTTTAGGTCATGTTCGCAACTTACGCAAAGTGTCCGATACCGTCTGAAAATTAGATATTCAGCAAAAAGAGAAAAACAGAGTCTAATAAGTAACGGACCGGCCACTGCACAATATGCTGCATAATAACAACTGCTGAAATGTCATAAAATGCTGGAAATCTACCCATTTATCCGTCGGTCGCATAAACCCATATAAGACTTGTGTGTGTTTGTTACATTTTCTAAGCAAGAACAATTTTCTCACAGGAACGTCCGATATAGAAAACAGAAACTGAATAAATATAGCCAAACTTCAATATAGCGTTAAATTTTGTTTCCGTGAAAACTGATGTGACCAGTTGTTAAGTGTGAAAATAAAATAAAAAGAATTTTTGTATCCCTTCATCAGTTTTAGTAAATTTAATCAAGTTACATCCGCATTATACTTTATTCGTCTTCATCAGGTGAACAATTTTAAGAATACTTGCTTTTTACAATCCCTTTTATCATAGGTATAACTGCTGTCTGGCCGGGGAAAAAATGTTATAAAATATATGCAAGTGCAGCAAATTATGTAATAACGTTGCTGAATATATCATATTTTCAAATTATGTATCGTTTCATCATGTGTGCACACTGACATAAAACATCCTAAGTATTTGCCAAAGGCTCTTTTATGACCTAAGTCAATCTTGTATCTGTCTTAGTTAGATATAAACTGTACTGACCAAGAAAATAACTTCTGTCTGATTGGACTTTTTTCACGCCGATATTGTCTTGGGAAGTTGTCATACATCGCTGTTTACCGCAAAAGGGTGAAGCTTGTGACTTTCTCATGTTTTCAGTAATATCAGCAGTTTTTCGTTGGGTACATTGACACGCTGTAATCATATGTGCTTTTTCAAGTCCAGATTTAACATTTTAACATGACTACTTGTATAAATTGTCGGTCAATAATCTATGCTATTTGACCAGTCCATATTAACAAGATCCATTGGAAGTATAAAACGCAACAACGCAAAGACTCGGTTGGGTTGAGTCTGTTCACGAGAGATAATGATATATCCATCACCCCTCAAACCGCCTAGCTGAGCTAAGTAAAATCTTGAACAAATATCTTCGAACATACTTTCTGATGCCAAGTAAAAAGCACTAATTGCATGGCTTGCCAATCAATAGCCAATTCATTTCTATTTATAGGTAGTTTTGACTACTGACCGTTGATCATGAAGTACCTGCAAGATCATGCGAAAAAGTAATTTAAACAATACTGTCTGTGTTTGCATAAGGTAATGACGTTGCAATTCGTATAGAGTTCAGACATTGAGTGTTATGAGCGTTATAACTGATTGTCAACATTATCAACAAGGTGTATCGTATAACTCGGGTAGAGCTTATTTTGTATTCATAAACACAGACTTCGCATTACTTAAAAACGCAGGCTTTTACATTAATCATTGCTCGATTGTTTTAAAGTTCTTCCACTATACTTGTCTCGACGTTGCTTTCTATATCTGTTTCTTTGTGGATGGATGCCAACGTATGATGCAATTCTACCTTGTATCAAAACCAAAACTACCGACTGTTTTGGAAAAAGCATGTGTTCCCATATGCTGCTCCAATTGAAAGAAGGGTAAAGTAAAATGTAAGCAAATGCATGACATTTGCCTTGAACTGACAAGGTCAGAAGTTGCGACCTTCACATTATTCCTGAAGTTCTTTAGGGGATAAAAGACATGGATTAAACACGAAGAAATGTTGTTCTGACCAGTGATCTCATCGTTTGACCTTGACCTTGACCTACTTTTGTTGTCTGCTAGTCGTTTCATTTAACCAAGTACTGCAACGTTTTCAAAAGGGTTTTAAACAAAAAGGGCGGACAACAACTACTACCTATTTTACCAATGACTTTGACTTTCAAGGTATTATCGGTCCGCAAGTTGTCTATTTAATACAAACATATATGCAAACTGTTTTGAAATTTCTTTCAAAGGTTTCAAAAGATATGGAAATGAATCGACTTACTGCCTATTTAACTTGTGATCTAATCATACAACACTAATTTTGCACTTAATAAACGAAAGTTGTGTTCACGCTGACTAATTATAGTTTATAAATGTATCACTCGAAGCTTATTTCAGGGTTTGAAACGATATGGAACGGATATAATATCCCGCCAGATTTTGGGGAGTGATAAACTTGACGATAAATATTATAATACTGAGTTGAATGTAAATACATATGAAAAATAACCTGTGTATTTTCTCAACAAACATAATATTCAAAATAAGATATATAATCTCAATGAATGGTATTCATTATGTCAAATTAAATGAAACGCTCAGTCTGATAACTCAGTTTGTAAGCAGAAAACGAGAAGGGGGTCATATTAAAAAATCAACCAAATAAAATACTGATAACTTAGTTCGTAAGCACATCATAGCATATAAATCAGTCATAGTATCTTTTCTTCGTGCATATTTCTGTCAAAACGCCAATCGGCTTATAGACGCTATCATCACAAACGTAAGTCTTTATTGCATTTGATGGTGTTTATGCAGTCTATACATTATTTCTAAATCATGAGTGAAAAATACCTATTACCCAATGTATATAGCATAATAAATCTCACTAAAATGATAATGGAGCCAAACACCTAACTTTCTACAGCTGCTTGTCATTTTTTTATTCGACTGCATTGAGATTTTCTCAAGAGCAAATGATAAACCTTGACGATAAATAGTCAAAAGCTATAAGATATATGATATGCACAAAATATATCATGAAGCTTACTTCAGCAATTATCATAGCTTTGTATATGCCGAAACTCACCATAAAATCTTACCCACTTAATGTGCTCTGATCCAAAACATTTTGTAAAACGGCTCTACGTCGTTATCATGAATGATTTGCTTACATTTCCCATTTATTTTATAATGAATGCAACGTTTCGACTATAAATGTATACAAAGTACGTAGCCACGTGTACATATTCTAAAGGAACTTAATAACCGAGAGGAACAGTAGCAAACATCTTTTTGTTAAGAATAAAAAAGGGCAAGGTCGAAGTATGTTTAAAATAATGCTTCATATGAATGGTCATTTATTTTGACTCCAAAGAGAGCTAAAAGAGTATGAATAACGGTGATTAGGAATCAATGTAGACCAATGTATATCTGTTGAGGCGTTAAATTTGTGTATCCTTAATGACATAAATCTCATGTGATGAAATATTTGATAATGCTCATTGTTTTTGATAGGAGAAACAAAGATAAAATATGTATTTTAATTTCAGGTTTAGTATCAAGTAAAAACTGAATATTTCTAGGCAGTCAGTAAGGAAGTCATTTGGAAGCTAAGCCGAAGGAAGTAACTCCTAAGTAAAACGAGACAACTTCTAGCGACTGCTTTACAAATCTACATACATAACGTCAAATGTTCACTTTTGCAATTTACTAAGTTAAACGCAAACATTACTTTTTTTCACATAAATGACAGAATCAAACACGACAAATTATGGGTTATCCGGTAAAATCATGATCAGTTCGGCCATAATCTTAGAGAATAATCATGATAATATAACATAACGAATAATTATACAGCACTGTATAGTAATTGTGTCGGGAATCTTACGTTTGTGTTTTGTTTGATATTTTGTTTTGCAATCGAAATGTCTATTCACATAACAGAGAGTACGAAATTTCATATTTATACGAGTATGTTACCTTTTTTGTTCTTTAGTTTTATAAGCATGTGAGATGCCGAAATTCAGAACATAACCATTTGCTCTCAATTCAGCCGTACAGAAACATAATTGACGTGGAAAATTTTAATTGTCAACGGCTGAACGGAAAACTGCCGCAACTCCTTTATTTAATATAAGTTACAATAGTTTTAAGTTCAACCCTCGATGTGTAGATTTACGTATTGGGAGCAATTCTTACACTTTTCAGCAGACACTGTTACTGCGTATTAGACTTTACTGTTCGCGTATTGAAGTCTCCAACACTTCTCCAAAAAGAAAAGTTGGTGCGGTCACCACCCACACTCAATGAGTAGAAGATATATGTTCATGATATGTACTTTGGTAACACAATAGCACCATTTACTTATAGTAATTAAATTATACATTTATTTGAAAAGTGTCAGTATCCCTCAAGTGGAGTAGATGACACTTTGTTCGCCAAAGTTATCTGAATATCACACAGTTAGATGCCTTATTGCCCAAGTCGAACCTTTTAAAATAGAATCACAATAGAAAATTCATAAAAATGTATATATATAAATACCACAAGCATCAGTCTTTTTTGACATTCAATAAAATTATCCTTGCCGTGATAAGTGTTTTATTCAGAATAATTTAGTCATATATGGTCAGTGCTAAGATATGATAGTGTAATGTAAGGAATCGAAGGAATACATTAAACATTATTTTTAGATAGAAAAGGTAACTTTAATAAGTTTTATGAAATAATTCACATCCTTCCATAAATACAGCAATCTCGATATAAGTCGATTTTAGGAAATTTTTACGTCAAGAATTACAAAGTTATCTATTGAAGACGAAAAAATATAATTATATCAAAACAGCTACTGTTTATCGAAAGAAATTGATCGATCCGTTGTTAAGTCCAATATTCAAGTAAAATAGACTGCTACCGGTACGAGCTGTTAGCGCATGCCAATCTAATTAGCAGTTACAGATAATAACGAGTAGATGCAATTTTAATTACAGTAAAGTAATTGTTTTGTATAATTAAATAAGATGTGGTCTGTTAACTTCAATGCTTCTGACAAAATAATTGTGTAAACTTACAAATCTTGTGAAAAAGTTCAGTCAAAGTATCCATTCGCAGACCAGCAAAAATTAAAATTAGTTAAAACTGCATGAAAAACCATTTCTTTTGTGAGCTGCGAATGTATCAGTAAAATAACTGTAACAGTTATATTGTGTCGTTAACCTTTTGTTATTTTCTAAAGTATCTAAAGATATAAAAAAGATAAATAAAAGTGTAACATTTCAAGGAAAGAACGGTATCCGGACCTAGTGCCTCTGACAGCGCTAAAGTTCTAGCTTGATTACATTCTACTATAGTTTAACTATTGTTTCATCGAACTGCCTCTCGTTAATGGATATCTCGTATTTTTAACTACAATTCAACTAGCGGATGAGAGTGGTTCCTCTAGATTCAAAATGGCAAAAATGTTTTAGAAAATGATAATTGGGCTGTGTAATTATAGCATTTCCAGTGATTTATTTTATTTATTATTTTTTTTTTTTGTTCTTATTTGCTGTTGAAAAATACCTGGAACACATCGTACCTTAAGGAATAGGGCCTTGGTGGTAACACGTCATGCTTAATTGTCAGCAATATTAAAATAAAAATAATGTGTTAGAAACGTTTGTATGGACACCACCGTATTTGTATCACCTCTAGCAATAGAGAACAGTACTCTCTGCTGTGGCAGCAACTAAAGTACGCTCGATCACGCGCATGTGCAGAAACACTTCCTGTTTCATGCTGTTCTATACATTAGTAGGTGAACTAGGCCAGAGTATGTTTACTCTACGTGAGAACGAACGTACAAAGTTTGTACTACAATCGTTTCAATACTGCATTAAGAGTACAGTATGATAGAAGATCTTGCCATCTGAATCTGGTGACATTGAAAGAGTTTATAGAACAAACTCGAAAATCCTGCTGCTATTAAGGCTGTCATGGGGAAAATACCTAGTAAATTAAGGCTTGAAGCTGGTATCCAACTTAATCAGAATAAAACAACTTCATTTACGATGTTAATGGTTTTCGTACCAAAGAAGATTAATTTCCAATCAGCAACTTTAATCTCCTTTTGCACCAAGGTATTGATTTGCCTGTCATGGAGCACCGGTTGTACTTCGCTCAATGAAAATAATTAAAGGCAATTGTATGAGACATAATTGATAAAGTATTCTTTACGTTAATACATTTAGTCTTGAAGAACAGAGTCGATCGACGAAGTGTCTTTTTAGAAGCCATTCAAACATAGACAAACCACCTCAGTAGTAGTCTATTGGCAAAGCCCCCACTTAAAGTGCTGTAGGTCGTGGGCTTAGTCCTCGGCCGATTTATACCAAAGATTCAAAACATGGGGAATAGTGGCTTCCTCGCTGAGCGTTCGGAAATTTGAGGACAGTTTTGGGACTGGTCAACCCGTTGTCGTTATGTGACTTTTGGGAGTTTATACGCCATGTGTCAACGGCGTGATATTCTAGTGAGGCAGGAGTTGTTGCTCACTATTACAAGTAGACACCGTCGTTTATAAGACTGAAGAAATGTTGCAAAAGCCGCTCCCTCCCTCACACACACTCAAACATAGACATGAAAATTGTTTTACATTGCACATAGATTGTAATTTACTTTGTTTTATTTAAGGTAAATTTACCTTAAGTAAATGGTAACAAATCGGTTAAACACAACAATGAAATAACTTCAAAGCTAACTTTTATAGTTTCACTTGTCCTTGATTTTGAAGCGTTTTAAGCATATCTATTGCGGAATTAGCTAGACAAGGTTCAGTTAAAAACATCAGCGTTATTTCCAGCGTCGCATTTCTATCGATGTGATAATACAAGTTATACATTATAGCAAAGAATTTCATTTTCACAGAACGCAACTTTGCTATAAATCAAGTTGATTGTTTCTGATCTCTTCCCGCGCTTTCATTGATTCGCGCTCTGAAACGATTAATCTCTGTATTCATTTGTCTCTTTTATGGATGTAAATAGAATTAATCTGTTGTCGAAAAATGTCTGATATCATGAGACATTATGTACTATACAGGACCTGTATATGTGTTTTAAACATACTATTTGATCCATCTGGTTTTGTAACAGTCGTTTTCCTTGTCAATGATAACAGAATAACTGAATAAACTTGTCGAAACACAATAGATTTTACAAATTTTTGTACAATGCTTATATTACCTTGATGATATTTATCGGATATTTAGACAAATATATATATTATATTATACCAGATTTATATTATACCAGATTAATATAGCGCCATTTCTATGTTAAACACATCCAAATGCACTTTACGTAGCACAAATACATATTGTTAAGATCATATAACAGTGCATATATATCATTTCATTTATCGACCTCTACCAGCTTGAATTTTTTTCCAAAAAGGCGCATTATTTTTGTTTTTATTCAACAAGCAAATATGGTTTTATATAGATACAGATATTGAGATAACGAATATTCACTGGTACAAGGTCTAATATCAAACCAGCTATTATCCGTTTCAGTCACTAATCTCTCATTCATAATGCTTAAACATTGCATGTGTCTGTTTAAATCAAGCTTATTTTGTACAACAAGAACCTAACAGTTCTCATTCGTCAGCCGCACACACAGTAACACTCAAATTTTCTCTCATTTGTTTCAGAACCATCAGATACTACAAAGATCTTTCAAAGTATGTACAGTTTAACCCATCCTAAATATCTTTCTTTGGCTGACTATTGGTAGTCACTTTCTAGTGCTTAGCCTCCCCGTATTTATCTTTCTTTTAGCACACTGTCAACAACTTTGATTCTTTTAAATCTAGCTGATGTTAACTTTGCATAGTAAACTAACACACTGCTTACCAGAATAGAGTCTCCTTAATATAATTACCAAGGAATACTTGGGACATGAAATTAGATGCAGATAAAGCAATTAATATTAAGTGATCATTGAAAAGGATATAAACGTTTAAGCTAACGGCCGGTTTTACGACTCTGCACTATGCATTACGTTATTAGCTACTTACATTCAGACAGTAATGTGAAATCTACACTCAAAGACAATCATCAACAAACGTTAGCTTTACTTACATATATGTTTTCGCAATATCTAAACAATTAACTATCATCGCACACGCGGGGAGGCTCATATTTTGAAAGCAAAGCTATGAACCCCCCGGAAACATGTTCCCTGTATGTATCGTGTTGTATTTACATCAAACAAACTACTTCCAAGAAATATAAAATTTTATGGTAATGTCTGATTTCTTATTAAGTCCGGAAGAATGAAAAGATAAATAATTTCCATTTCTTTTATGCATTTCTTATCAGTATCCGAAAGTATTCATTACTTGTTGAATCTTAAATCTTATATTAAAAGCAAATTATAGGAACATATTAATGAAAACAGTTCGTAGTTTGAATTTCGTTAAAAGCTTTAAATTAGTAGGAATTGCCTTCAGTTGAAACCGGCTAGATTTGATTGTTTATATTGAACAAACTCAGTAGCATCAATACCCAAAGTCTTTTTGTTCTGTGTAGCCTATTTAAAAACCTATGTCAGTAATAATATTAACCTTGTAATCTGCATGAAGCTTCATATGATTTAAAGCAAAACATTGAAAGAAATAATGAATATATCAAATTAAATCAGTTACATTGTATGCACCAAAGCATCGTCTTACTACTTTTGACTTGTTCATGCAGTTTACATTAAAATGGTAAATAATAAACAGTCTAGCACATGTGGAAGGTTTTCTGACGTTTATTTCTTTGTGTTTGCTGATATTAGTTAGACTAACCAAGGCATTTTATGCCAAGCAGAGAGAGAGTCGTTGTAAACATTTTACTGTATATAATGTCGTTGGTCCTGCATTCTCTTCCAATGTTGCTACACTCTTCAAAGTGTTTATGACTTCTCCTTAATGCCGATTGATATTGTAAGAAATAATGTTGGCCGTCTCTGTAAAGAAAAAACTAAAAACTGTCAGTCCAGAAGCATCAATTTACAACAAATTGATTTCATATTTATTATATACAATATTGTATTTACATATGTACTCTGGATATTATTTCATTTTTTTCTCCTATCTCCGTTTTTATAATATTCTATATAAAATTTTAGTATTTTCATTTAAGGTATAAAACCTGATAAATATATATTTATAAGCATTTTGAAATAGTGCTTAATGTTTTTCCCGCTATTTGACGTTTTAATCATGAAGAAGGCGTTAATCAAAACGTAAATGTGATAAAATACTATAGACAATATTTATGTACGTGTTGTTGTTCAGATAGTAGAGAGTTTGAGATTTCAACCTTCGCCTTCCCCTTCAACGTCTCTTGCGAAGTTAACGTAAGAAGTTGACGTTCGATTAAAATTCCTTGCGATTTCAAGAATGAACCTTACTTCTTTTAATCCGCCCATTCAATTTATTTGTAATTATGACCGTTTTTCTCGTGCATTTTGATATCAATTGTCCGAAAGTGCAGGACTTTTAAAAGAGGTTTTAGAAATGAAAATTAAATAAAAACATTTCAATTAACATAATCATCGCATCAATATTAGTGCGATTACAAAAACAAAAAACAAAAAAACAACAAACAAAAAAACACACATTTTATATAAAATGATGTCAGTATACAATGCATGATTGTAAATCATACATGAGAGGAAATAAAAATTATAATCATATCAACGTATTCTATTGTTGATGGTGTTCTTGAAAGATATTTCAGTAAGTATCTTTTAAACAAAAACATGAGACATCCACTACAATAAATGCATTTCTCGATATACTTTGAAGTTAAATATATGAGATAAAGCAACCACAAAAGGCTGTTTACTAGTATTTCATAGTTTTTCTTAAAGTTGTTTTTTTACTTTGAATTGGTACTTTGTACATCGAATTCCTTAAAAGACGCGTTTTACTTGTTGTCAGGATTTGATGGTGGCCGGTGCGAGGCGATACTAACAGTTAGGGAGGTAGTGTGCACCGCCTGACTATGGCTAATCTTTACCTCGGAAACTAGCACTTAATTGTTTCCTTATGTATTTTCTTGTGTGTATTTTTTTGTAGTTTTTCTGTATATTTTTCACTGTATATACATTATATACTTAAGCATGCTGACGTACTATTTACACCTAGATCAAACACACACCATAAACATTCTGTATACAAGTATAACTAAATTTGAACCGCTTTTCGTCACACTTTATCACATGTACGCGGGTATATATGATATACAAAAAATCGCAAGTATCTCAATACTTATGCTCGGCCAGCACAAGCTTCAACCAACAACCATTCAAAACCAAACAATTAATCTGCAAGACTTAGAACAAAATATATATTCGAACAATACACCACCAAACTGCAGAAAATCAATTTATACACCTCTAAAACTCAAAAGAACCCATAAACACACAAATTCAAACAACCAACCAAATCATAAACTTCAAATTCACAAAAGAACCAACAATTTCAATCGCCAACAACTAAGTATCAGCTTCAAAACAAAACCTCTATTAAACAATCAAACAACCAAAATATTCGCCGAGCAACTCAATAATTATGTACAATAAAATGTACGCCACCAATCTCCAACAAATAAATCAAGAAACAAATATTTCCTTCAAAAATCGAGCCACCAATTGACTCTAAACAACATTAAAATACTGCATGTATAACATGCGTCTTTCTCTCGCTAAAGCGCGACCAAAACTGATGAACTCTCATAAAATTGTGTAAAATTCCATGTACCTGTCAACACCTAATTATTTTGCCCACTCTCTCTCTATATACTGTAGGGAATATTTTATCAACTAGGTTTAACAAGCCGTACAATATAGCGTATAGATAAACTTGTTTTAAGCTGCTGTTTAAGCTAGCGTACAGTATAAATTTACAACTTATGGTTTAACGTCGTTTTGCAACAGGCAGCTATGAATTATTCTGACAGCCCCCCACTCAAGAAAACACTCAACTGTTTTCCAAACACAAAGAATAATTCGACACCAACCCCTCAGGTATCCAGTCTACTCAGGTAATCTGCACAGACGTTGTCTGTTCCTTTGACAGCCTCGATTCGGAACTTGTAGTTCTGCAAGAACAAGGCCCATCTCATAATTCGACCGCTTTCAATTTTACATTTTTTAATGTAGGTCAAAGGTGCGTGATCAGTTTGTAGTTCAAACTGTTGTCCATACAAGTACTTGTGGAATTTCTTAATTCCAAAAACAATAGCTAGGCATTCCCTTTCTATTACTGAGTAGTTCTTCTCCCGTTTCAAAAGCTTCTTGCTTGCATATGCAATAGGAAACAACCCTTCATCAAACCTTTGTAGAAGTGCTGCTCCAACCCCAGTATCCGAAGCATCACACTGCAAGACAAACGGTTTGGAGAAGTCTGGCAAACGTAATATCGGCGCACGAGTCAATAATTGCTTCAGTGTCCTGAAGGCGGTTTCATGGTCTGGCCCCCAGGCTATTTTGTTTGGTTGACCTTTCTTCGTAAGGTCTGTCAAAGGGGCGGCGATCTCTGCGAAGGACCCGATGAATTTCCTGTAGTATCCCGCCAAACCAAGGAATGACCTAAGTTGCTTCTTAGTTTCTGGTCTCTCAGCACTACGTATCTTATCCAACTTATCGTCCTCCATTTGCATCATGCCGTCACCTACAACGTGGCCAGTAAAAGAAATACTACCCAATCCAATCATACATTTTGATGGCTTTACTGTCAGTCTTGCTTCCCGTTTTCTGGTGAATACATTTCTCAACATCATCACGTGTCTCTCCCATGTTATTGTGTGTCCAAGGACATCGTCCACATAATTATCTGCATCTTTGATGCCAGCCAACAACTTCCTCATCATTCGATTGAATGTTGCCCCAGAATTTACCATTCCGAACGGCATTTTTCTGAACTGGTAACTGCCTTCTGGAGTAGACAATGCGGTCAAATGCCTTCTATTGGTATCTGCCAATAACCTTTGGTCAGGTCAATCTTTGTGAAGTAGTTGTCTTCTCTCAACTTCGCCATAATATCCTCTACATTACCCATAGGTTCCGTGTCGAACCTCGTGAAAGAATTAATGCGTCTGAAGTCTATACAAAAGCGGTTTGTATTATCTTTCTTCTTCACAAGAACAACCGGGGAGTTGTAATCTGAATTTGCTGGTTCTATGACTCCAGCTTCTAACATATTCTTAACTTCGTCTTCAACGTCTTTTCTCTTTGCGTTAGGTATAGTGTACTGCCTAACACGTATCGGTGTCTCATCAGTCAAATCAATCTTGTGTTCTTCAGGATCAGTTGTCCCTGGTACATCAGTGAATATATCTTTAAATTTTTCAAGCAGAGCATATACTTCAGCTTTCTGCTCTCTAGACAACTGCTCATTTACATAAACATCTTTGTACGTCTCTGTACCACTAGTGTTTACTAAGTTCAGTAAACTCTCATCGTCAACTACACCAGTTTCACTTTCATTCTCTGCTTCTACAACTGCTACACTTGCACAGACCTTATCTTCTATCTCCTCATATTTCTTCAAAAGGTTTATGTGGTAAACACCTACTCTGTCGCCTATCTTCACTTTATAATCAAATTTGTTTACAACTTCAGCTACTGCAAATGGACCCTTCCACTGCAACATGAGTTTGTTGTGAGATGTAGGCAGGAGGACTAAAACTTTGTCTCCTTGCTCGAGACTTCGTGCTCTTGCCTTTTTATCATAATGATGTTTGTATTCTACTTGTGCATTGCTGAGACTCTCCCTTGCAATTCTGCACGTTTCTTCTAGTCTGTTTCGTAGATCTAGCACGTATTCCACTGCGAAAACTATGTGCATATACGGGAGTATACGGTCCCGTATATGTCTAATATACGAATATCATATAAAAGGTATCTTTCCTGAAAGTATGATCAAAACCTACGCCTTAAACATACTTTTGGACCTTGACAATCCCTAACTTTGAATACTGACATAAACTGTTGAAACGTATTTATGCTAAGTATGAATGAACGGATCCATGTGAGAAAAACATGAATGTCCAATTAAAGAATATGGGATTCCCGTATATGGAATGTTCCATATACGGGAAAAATGTTTCCGTATACGCCCGTATATTAGGAGTATACGGAATGCGTACACTCCCGTTTACGGAACCATTTTCCGCAGTGTTCATACGTGTTCCTGGTTTCTGGAACTTTGTCCAAAGTTCCTTCAGTGCCTGCATTGGACCTCTCACTGTTCTACCATATAACAATTCAAATGGGGAAAATCCTGTACTGGCTTGTGGGACTTCCCTGTATGCGAATAATACAGCAGATATATATCGATCCCAGTCTTTGGGTCTCTCTTGGCACATTTTCTTTAGCATACTTTTGAGAATTCCATTCATTCTCTCACAAAGGCCGTTACATTTCGGATTGTAAGGTGTCGTAACAACTGTTTAAGGGACACGAGCCTGCATACTTCTTCCATAAGTTGCGACGTAAATTGACTACCTCTGTCACTTAAGATTTCAGAAGGAAAACCTACTCTAGAGAATATGTCTAGCAATGCTTCTGCAACATTTTCTGTCTCTATTCTTGGCAAAGCAACTGCTTCAGGGTAACGTGTAGCATAATCAACTACTGTCAAGATGTAACGGTTTCCTTTTTCTGAAACAGGCGAAATTGGCCCAATCAAATCAACAGCAACCCGTTGAAATGGAGCATCGATGATTGGCATCTCACCAAGATGCACCTTCTGAACTTTACCCTTCGGTACTGTTTTCTGGCAAATATCGTATGAACGACAAAACCTTGTGACGTCGCTTGATATTCCTGGCCAATGAAAGCTTGACTGTATTCTGTCCACAGTCTTGCGAACTGAAAGATGTCCACCCACTGTAGATTCATGTGCTAAAGACATAACACGCTTCTGGTATATCTTCGGGAGCACTATCTGCTTGGTTTCTACTTTCTTATCGCCCTTCACTGTCTCAAAGATCCTGTACAATACGTCTTTGTTTATCTCGTATCTGTACTTATTGCCACCTTTTGTCGACTTTATCTTTTTCTCTTCGGCGTATCTCCATAGCCTGTTCAATGACTTATACTCTGACTGTGCTTTCTTAAGCAACTCAACCGTTATTTCATCTTCTTTAATTACAGGTACCTTAAGTGGCTTCATAGGCTTCTTCTCCTTCTCCGCTTGTGTCCTTGTGACTACAGCAGCTACATTTGTGTCCGTTACTTCTACCTTTCTAGCATCACAACCAACCCATTTGTCATCTGGTTTATCTAGCACGTCACTAATGTTGCCTAATACTAAATCACAAATTACGGTTTCTAAAACCATGGCCTCTATTTCACCACTGAAGTATGGTGTGTCAATGTTAATTTTTGCCATAGGAACTAAACTTGCACGTCTGTCAATTGCTATCATTACGCAGTTTTTCTTCAACATTTGATCTTCTGTAACCAACTTCTTTCTAACAACTGCTAACTCACACCCTGTGTCTCTAAGTACTTTAACTTCTTGGTCTCCGACATAACCCTGCTTCAAGTCTAACTGCCTTTCACCTTCTAATGTTTCGATAGTACAGCTACTAGTAACTACTGGAACCGAATTTCCATTAGCTAGCTTGAGCTTCCCCTTTTCTATTCAACCTTCGTATGAGCTTTGCGAAGGAAGTGACATGCACATGCCCGATATTTTCTCATTACCTGGTCTACCATCATGCTTATTTTCTTTCGGCCCCATGCGCCAATTCTTTGGTGACGGATCACGCCTATCGCGGTAACTACCGCCATTTAGACCTCTGTACATCATCCCAGCTGCACTATAACGTTTTCTGTTTTGATCACGGCAATCTTTCGCAATTTGACCATCTCTGTTACAAATAAAACATGCGACTTTCTTATGCACTGCCTTATCATAGGACGGGGGCTTTGAGCTTGGCGACTGACCTGGGTGTGGTGTGAATTTATTGGAGTTATTATTAGATTTGGGATTCTTACTGTACGTAATAGTACCACCGTTAAATAACACAATATTTAAACATGCATTCAAACAATATTTTGCTAGTTATTTGCCAATTTGGTAAAGATCCCGGACGAGCCCCCAGTTTGTCAGGATTTGATGGTGGCCGGTGCGAGGCGTTACCAACGGTTAGGGAGGTAGTGTGCACCGCCTGACTATGGCTAATCTTTACCTCGGAAACTAGCACTTAATTGTTTCCTTATGTATTTTCTTGTGCGTATTTTTTTGTAGTTTTTCTGTATATTTTTCACTGTATATACATTATATACTTAAGCATGCTGACGTACTATTTACACCTGGATCAAACACACACCACAAACATTCTGTATACAAGTATAACTAAATTTGCACCGCTTTTCGTCACACTTTATCACATGTACGCGGGTATATCACGGGGGAGGAAGTGTCACACGAAGGATGGAGTTCTTCTGATAACCTGTCATGTTTTCTTCTGATAACTGTTACGGAGTTCCTGGAAAACGTTACAGAGTTCGTCTGATTTCTGAATGACGTGCCAAGGAATCGTAGGAAAAAATGGTAATTATTTATCTTTAAATAGAGAGAATGTGGTGTAAAACTAAAGTTTGATGATCAAGGTTGCCTGATGTCTTGTGCTATGCGTCAGAAAAAACTGTTTAGTCTAATAATCAGCGCCACTACTTTGAAAAGAAGACATTTTGAGTAAAATATCAAAATCGTTTGCTCATTCATACATATTATTCTTCTTATTCACGTTCTTCATCAGCAGCACATGCAATAGAATAATTTTAGTGCAAAGTTGCAAACATATACCACTTTCTAACAATTTTATGCCCGATTTTACAAATGTTACGGAATTCCGGTGATAACTCTGAAGATGTCACAGAGTTCTTATGATAACTTTTATTACTGCCAGGGTGTTTCTTGAGCTATGTATTTCAAATTGTTAATGGTTAAATTACGAAATATGGTTCTCTATAGTAAAAGTTCAGTACCACACGCAATCTCAACCATCAACATAATACTGTAGCATGTGTGATTTGACTAGAGCATGACCATACTATGAGAATATGGAAATAACTCTAAATTAAAATCGTTATTGTATGATATTTGTTGACTAGGGACCATAATTTGCCACACGACAGTAGATTATACTCCATAATCAACAAAAATCGTACAATAACTAATTAATACTTAAACGGCGACAAGAAATTATTTTAAAACACACCAATATTATAGCCCAAAATGTACAATATACATAAAATTTATCAAGGATAATTGTGTTTGCGACTTTGCTAATGTTAATCGCATGACTATTTCCATAAAAGCATTTAACTTTAATCCGAACGCCTTCGCATACAGTTGTATTCATATCAATAGAATTTTTATAAAGAATGTAATAATGATAAAAAATAATGCTATATAGTATGATTTACCATGATAATTATAACTTTAACATCATAATTTTTTTAATCCTTCATATAGTTGACATTGAAAAAGTACAGTCACAATGCGACACTACACAACACAGAGAGCGAGCTACCGCTTCATGTGTAATCAATTGACATGAGTCATATGATGCTATAGCATATTTACCACAGATTCGAGGCAGATAACCGACATGTTCGTAATGTGACTGGCGTTAATACTGCAGTATTGTCATTACATCTTACAGAATGCATATAATTTTCGATGCGCTGAATACTGCGTACCAAATAGGGGGTTGTCATCCTCATACGTGCATATACTATTTGTCATATAGAATATCATAATGAGTGAATAATGTGAATTTTAAAGTGCTATCTAAATAGAATGGCATTTTAAAGTTTAGCTGGAAATATTATAAAGTAAGAGGATTCTGCACTTTCTTACAATAGAATCCACAATGTAATTTCCAAGCCAATTAAATGAAAATAAGAGTATATTTCTGTAACTGTTTTACACTGTACATCATTTATGTGCAATTTGTATTTAAAAATTAACCATAGTTAGCCAGATCATCATTATGAGCGTACACAGTCCCTTTAAAAGTAACGTCTAGTCAGAATAACAAATATAACACTAAAAACTTATCATTGGAACTCAAAAACACACATACCGTACATTATATAACCACAATACTGTGCCTTGGATAAATATATTACGTTAGAACATCGTTAACACCCTTTTTAAATAATAAAATTAGCTAAAAAGTATCTTAACATAGCTCAAGAAACACCCTGGCAGTAATAAAAGTTATCATAAGAACTCTGTGACATCTTCAGAGTTATCACCGGACTTCCGTAACATTTGAAAAATCGGGCATAAAATTGTTAGAAAGTGGTATATGTTTGCAACTTTGCACTAAAATTATTCTATTGCATGTGCTGCGGATGAAGAACGTGAATAAGAAGAATAATATGTATGAATGAGCAAACGATTTCGATATTTTACTCAAAATGTCTTCTTTTCAAAGTAGTGGCGCTGTTTAATAGACTAAACAGTTTTTTCTGACGGATAGCACAAGACATCAGGCAACCTTGATCATCAAACTTTAGTTTTACACCATATTCTCTCTATTTAAAGATAAATAATTACCATTTTTTCCTACGATTCCTTGGCACGTCATTCAGAAATCAGACGAACTCTGTAACGTTTTCCAGGAACTCCGTAACAGTTATCAGAAGAAAACATGACAGGTTATCAGAAGAACTCCATCCTTCGTGTGACACTTTCTCCCCCGTGTATTTATGATATACAAAAAATCGCAAGTATCTCAATACTTATGCTCGGCCAGCACAAGCTTCAACCAACAACCATTCAAAACCAAACAATTAATCTGTAAAACTTAGAACAAAATATGTATTCGAACAATACACCACCAAACTGCAGAAAATCAATTTATACACCTCTAAAACTCAAAAGAACCCATAAACACACAAATTCAAACAACCAACCAAATCATAAACTTCAAATTCACAAAAGAACCAACAATTTCAATCGCCAACAACCAAGTATCAGCTTCAAAACAAAACCTCTATTAAACAACCAAACAACCAAAATATTCGCCGAGCAACTCAATAATTATGTACAATAAAATGTACGCCACCAATCTCCAACAAGTAAATCAAGAAACAAATATTTCCTTCAAAAATCGAGCCACCAACTGACTCTAAACAACATTAAAATACTGCATGTATAACATGCGTCTTTCTCTCGCTAAAGCGCGACCAAAACTGATGAACTCTCATAAAATTGTGTAAAATTCCATGTACCTGTCAACACCTAATTATTTTGCCCACTCTCTCTATATATACTGTAGGGAATATTTTATCAACTAGGTTTAACAAGCCGTACAATATAGCGTATAGATAAACTTGTTTTAAGCTGCTGTTTAAGCTAGCGTACAGTATAAATTTACAACTTATGGTTTCACGTCGTTTTGCAACAGGCAGCTATGAATTATTCTGACACGTGTAGACTGTTCCTGTTGAAAATCTAACCTTTTAAAAGATATGTTGATAACATGAGCCAATATACACAATTTATGAATACATTTAACAAGCGATTTGAAACAAATGTAGGATACTCTCGTGATATCATACGTTTTGGCATCATGACACTCAGTTTGACTCTGTATAAGCCAAACTCTCAGACAGCACATTATAATCGTGCCAAGTCACCATGTGTCTAGCGAAACAGTCAAGAACTGTTAGATGGAGACGAAAATTGTCGCACAAAATAACATGTGGGCATATACACGTATTTGTTTGAATATACTATTCCATAAGTAAAGCATGTGCATATCAAGGAATTATGGTTAGAGGGACACCAACTTTAAGAGGGACGGGGGGGTGGGGGTCACCCATTCGCGGGGAGGGGTGGGGGTGGGGGTAGTCACACCGAGTTTCAAGACCGATTTTCTTTTCAAAATGTAAGAATCAAAGGGAATTGACCCAAATGCTCCTCTGCCATGTTCTGGGTCCGTGCATGTAAAGAATGGAGATATCCCATACGGCTAACAGGAAACCTCTCGCATCATGATATCATAGATCTAAAATTATCTGATACTTCCGTCTTTAAAGTTACTAGTACCATTTTATGTTTATAATTAGAACGCAATTGTCTTATTAAGTGTCCGGCAGAAACGGATTGATTCTATTTTGAAGTTAAAATAAAATGTTCTACCAAATGATAATCGCGCGTTAACATTCATTTTTCAAGTAAAATGACTGTCATGCCATGTCTCTCCATCCAGATTTCAATCTTTGATGCCGTGTATGTGGACAGAGTAGATGTACAAAGAATGAAGTTTTGACTTTCGTGATATCACATCCTCGGACGTTCAAAACTTCACTTCTTGCGACAAAAAGGCCCATCTGGTATAATCTATACCGCCTGAGGACACAAATATGCCGTAGAAGTTAAAGTTTGAACAAAATCTCAAAGTTTCTCAAAATCAGTTGATAACTTCATACTTCCAGGTTCAATTCAATGCATTTAGTTAAAATCATTAGCCAGACAAAACTTCAATATTCTTATATTTATTGATAGTGTTTCGCATCAAATTTAGTCCAATTATACATATGGATAATCGAATAAATTAATAAACAGAAATCCTGAAACTAAGCTTTTTATTTCACATAGCAATAAAACGAAGTCTTAGGCTTACTTGAAATTACATGGAAAACTTTAGTAGCAACGTCTGATATAAATAAAATACACGTATATTGGTGACGTTTTATCCCAAATTTATATGAGAGACGTTGAAGGGGAAGGCGAAGGTTGAAATCTCAAACTCTAATTACAACATGAAAACCTCCTTATCGACAAATAACTTCAGATATATTGTCGTCTGTCAATTAGCCAAGGAGATGTCCCGATCGACATGTCAATTCTTACATTAGAAAACATTTCCTGAAAGTTGCAGAACTTTTTAAACACTAGTCGATACCATTTTGCTATCAAAGAAAATGAAATAGTCAATAAAGCAGGTTTCTGGATTTCGCTGCTTAAGTAACGGTTTACTTAAACTGTTTTACAGACCCGATCTATTAGTATGTTAATGCGACAACACACCATATTGAGTATGTTAATTCTTTTCTCGAAATATAATTTCATTTCCTTAAATAGTTTAATAGTGGTTTACCAATGAGGTAGGCGACAGGTAACAACTTCTGACAGCTTTCCAGAATATTGTAAAAAAAACATTAAAATTGTATTTTTCAAATGTCATAATTTGATTTTAATAATTATACATACATGTGCATTATACGTTACGTTGTTACGGATGTTTATGCCAAGAACAAGGCAGATATAAATCATTAATCACAACGTGGTCGTTGACTTTGTTGCTGATTGTCTACAGCTGTTGTCAACGGAACATTATATTCTCTCGCAGACAGGTTCCAGAAACATGTCCCACGAAAAGTTTTTCATCAGCTTACATTTATCTACATTTGTTTATTTCTTTCTTGAAAGTATGTTATGTCTACGAGAATTATTATATAACATGGTAACAGTAATCTATAATAAAGATCCAATCTGTCACTTTGAAAAACTGCTGCACAGTACTATTAATCAAAATTAAAACCTATTTATTCTAAATGAGTGTAATGATCAGACATAAATTCTCCTACAAAACATTTTATTTTCAGACTTTGTTACTCATTCATCATCAATTATATGATATTAATTAAATATGCTTCCAACTTTACCACAGATCGCTTCTGACATTTCTCACGTCAAAAAATCTATAAATATATCTTCCAGATACATCGTTCTTTTGCACACATTATTGGACATTATTTCCAAACAATTTGCAGTACAAGTCATTGTTCCTGCACAACACTGTACATTGGAGTATTTGTGACTAACAGAATAGCTTGGCTATAATTTCCATGTCAAAAATATTTCAGGAACAATGTATTTTCAGAACGGGAAAATTGCATGAGAATCATGTAACGAGAGGATGTGAGGTTACGAAGCCTGCATATCACAGAAACTGCCAAAAGACAAAATTAAAAAGCACGCACCATATCTAACGGGTGATTATACAATACCCAAAGCTATGCAAGCGGGAGTATTGGAACCACCAAAGCGAAATGTTTAAAGGTCCATTACTAAGGGAAAGTGAGTTGGCAATTTTTTTCATAGCCAGTGCATAGACTTCTGCAAGACACTAAATAATGAAGATTGGCAGGTCAAAATTTACAGAAGGTCTTTGGAACTCAAAGAAATGTATGTGTATTATGTTGAAATTTCAATGAATCGACAAAATGACCCCCCAGGTCTTTTTAACTTTCTTCATACTTCATAGAAAAATAATTGTACATATACTGCGATTTATTTCGAATTTCTACATACCAACTTTCATTTTCCAATAAAATGAAATAGTTTCTGTGCTTTTTAAAAGAAATCAAAATGTTCACTTTCCTTAGTATTGGACCTTTAAGCTGAAAAACTAAACATTACCAATAACACAATATTAAAATCGTGCTGAACAATCTGAAAAGATCGAAATACTGTAAATCACTTTATATTAGCGTCATGTTTATTTCGCGAATTACGGCATCCTGAATTATTTCGCGGATTAATGAATTCGCGACGGAAGGGTCAGAAATTTAAATTCGCGAAGGTTCTTATTTTATATTAGCGACATTTCAAATCAGGAACACTTAGTCGTGATTTTATTAATGCCCATTTTTAGTACCGTACTTTAAAAACACATGGTCCGTAACATTTATTTCATATTAGCAATGGTTATTTTATTCACACAAACTGAAATAATTGAGCATTTGAATTCAATTGACTGGCGATTATTCTTATTACACTTAATAGCTGATAAAATGTTCAAAGTTTGTTACATTCATTTTATAAATAATTAACGTACAAGTATATAATACAATGGTATTATAAATTATCCGCTAATCCATATTGTTGCCTAAACAAAATGTGTAAAAAAATCTGGTATGTTAAGAAGATAAGGGATGATATGGATATTCCCATCGGGCAACAGGCGTTCTGCTTGTTTGACACATACGAAGTGCATCAAGGAGATGCTCGGCGTTAAAAACTGCCAGCTGCATGTAAATCTAACCTTAAGCAGTATATTATACATGAATCGTTCATAATATATTGCAATGTGAAATGAGTTGAAAAACATTCAATATTATAGAGAGTGATGTACAGGCGGCTAGTATTCTTTGCTGAACTTGACGATATTTTAGACACCTTTTCGGATATGTCTGTATGTTATGAAAGGATATTTACGCGGATTCATGACTTCGCGATGCACCCGATTCGCGAAAAATAGCGAAAATTAAAACACCGCGAATAATACCGGATTAACAGTATAACAATTTTGACTGAATGTACGGGGAGACATTTTACGGCCGCCACACGGCACAAATAACGCTGTTGTGATTATAAAATAGTGTAAACTTCAAAGGTCGTTAAACACGATAAAATTGAAAATGTTGCATACTCTGTTGATTGAGAGTGTTCATGGACGGTAGTGGAAATGCATGTTACGCCCTCTAACACCGGGTTGAGCAGAACTCAACATTTACATATGTTACAAGTATAAAAACAATTCAGAGACACCTGCAGATGTGTTTATACGGCGGTGTACATGAAACCTTAAATGATACACTAGTGTGATTCCATGTAAAAGCGGCGTTTTGTCCCCATTTAAAATAATGGGCTTGTCTTTAACGAGAAAACAATGGGCAGAACTAAACAAACTGAAATTTAGAATCTGAGGTTACAGAGCCTGCATATTACAGAAACTACCAAAAGACACTATTAAAAAGCACGCACCATATCCAAGGTGTGATTATAAAATACCCAAAGCGAGAGTACTGGAACCAAGCAACATAAGGCAGACCAGATTTTAACTGAGTCTGTTTATGAGAGGTAATGAAATGGGCAACACCCCACGGCCCCTAGCACTGTTTTAAGCGGAACTCTATTATAATAAAATGATTGTACTCCATGATTCCAAAGGACCAGAAAATATAACAACACTGAGTCCATGTACGGGGGACCTTTTACACTCGCCACTTAAAGACTGCTGCTGTAATAGTTAATAAAATCTATGAAAAGACCCTTTTGGAAGCATAGAAGGTAACAGCAGACAGGTTTTGATTGACTTTGTTCATGAGATGTGGAACAGAAAATGTTGAGTGACAAACTTCAGCTCTAGATTCGGATATTTTATTGATCCGAAAATTGCCTGCTCTATCTACTGCGCTTGTCAATTATTTTTCAAAAACTCTATCCTAATTCATAAGATATTTTCATACAGTTTTATCATCAAGTCATTTAGGTAGTTGGTTAAAGCCCCGAGAAAAAAAATCCGTAGACATTTTTAGTACAATATGGTATCATATTATCAAAATTTTCGTTGGGGTAAATAGAATTCAGTCAGGGTGGATACCACGCTCAAATATCCCTATTCAAATTTCCGTGAGGCCCGAATGTCAGACTTCCGAGAAAAGAAACGTCATAGACCTACCCGTCTGATAAGTAGAGCCTGATTTCATTTCATTTTACATATGCTACCGGTATAATATAGTTATATTCATTCAGTGTCACCAAGCTTTAGAACTGGATTGTTGAAAGCTTGTTTTAAGAATGAATGTCAACATTAACAGCAAATACACAAGTATTTTTATCAGAAAATAAAATCCATTTATCAATTTTTGTCCCATATCAGTTATCATAAACCCTGTCAGGTAAACTGTTGATAATTATACCGTAATATGATATTACATGTATAACACAATGAATTATTTTTCCTTTAACAATGTGTTCCGATAATAGAAACAAAGGGCAAAACAAAGATCTTTATTAAAACGCATTTTTTTTAAAAACTAGTTTCAATGACAATTTCCTGGAATTTCAAAAAAGAAAAAGAAAATAAGGACAAAAGTCGAAGTGGAAAATGCCATTTTCGTTTGCTGCTGTAATTACTGGCTAATTGTGTTTCCTTTACACAAATGAGTTTTATGCAGATTTACGTGTAGCATGCAATTCTGACTCTTTCAAGCAGTAGCTATAACTCCTATTTGGTTGGTGGGGAGGTGGATTCATGTCTTAAAATTTAATCATTTTTTCAGTCGAAGTGTTACTGTTGTCAACATCTCCGGTGGAGTAGCTGAAACCTTGTTCGTCTAATGTTTTTGGATAACTTGGATGGCTGAACATTACTCAAAGATTTTAAAGGCACTGATTGCCTAATTTTTGTCTAAAAGCGATCTTTCTTTAAAACTGAAGTTTTGTCATATAATGAACCTTAGAACATGTCTTTGTTTCTAAACTTTCTTAAAAATAACGTCAAGAAAAAAAAAACATGCCAGGATTGGTAATCGAACCCGTGCAGCCGCGGTCAAAAATATTTCCCTGCATTCTTGACCAATTCACCACGGAGGAATACGTACTTAACGCTCTTCAAATATAAAATTTTGGGTGAAAGTTTTCAACATGCTCATTTTCATCAAGTTTGGTATAGCATTTAGATATGACAATGAAAAATGATTAAATGGGAGAAGACGAAAATTAGATATTTTTAAAACTGCAAAAAGAATGTAAATTTTCTGCATTTTTTTTTCAAAAGCAACGGTTTACTACTTCTGCACAATATTTTTAGTTATTTATAAGACTATCTTGCAAAATCTTATGTCAATAAGTTTGTACCACTAGTTACTTACAGAGTACTCACTTTTAATGGATTTTTGAGTGAAATTATTTTTTAAAAGGTAAAATATGTGGGTTAGTCCCTTTGAGACAGTTTCGGTACCCCGTTACAAACAATGAAAAGTAGTAAAACAATTAATTTTCATGTGTTTCCATAACATATAACCATTCAGTAATTAAGTTTCATCGCCTTCTTTAGAAATATAGCAATGATTTCCTGATATAAAAAAATTTGTTTGTGTCATCATGCGATATGTGAGGTCAGTGCCTTTAATTATATAAGCTACACATAATATATCGGATTAGCAAATACTATTAAATACTAATTAATTAGTATAGAGTTCGGACTAGTCTAACTTTCAATCATTACGGAACATCAATAAAATGAATCTTACCGTGATAATTGTTTTATTTACAATAATCAGCCATATTCCGTCAGTCATCAAACATTCATGTGGTCTAGATTATATAACCAGTAATAGAATATACATGTGGTTCATATAAATCGATGCTACTTTTAGGTACATTGATATTTACTGCGGATTCACGTTTTTATTTATTAAAGCGAAATGCTCCACTGTTTTGTTTTGTTTTTAAATTGTAATCGCCTTCAAGAAATAATAATTGTTTACATCCCTATATCACGGCCTGTAAACACTGGCTCGTTCTCTTTGAGGAGATGAGTTGAAACAAGAGCCAACGATACTTCCGAGGCGGCGCTAATGACCGGAACTTTAAGCAGAATGTAAACAAAGAAGAAGGGTGAGTTGATTGTTTCCTTTCTCAGTTAAATGTAAGGCCATATTTCAAAAAATAGCCAATGTAGTTCCATTCAGAAATGATTACACTTTTTATTTATGCAGGCCATTTTGCAAGGTAAATGCATTCCTTGACGTGAGAACATTTGAAAGTTGGAAAATGGGGCAAGTTCGAACCAAAAGTGGAGATTTACCAATATATTTCGCCCTAATTTACACAAATAAGAGTAGACATACATTGTACCAATTTTTCTCATAATGGTATGCTAAATCTGAATTATTTATGTGTTTTAACGGCGGGTTTTACCCCTATATGCTCAATTTTGGCTAAGAGGAGGAGCCAAAGCCTTGGAGGAGGCGCAAAAGTCCAGAGTGGGAGCCACTGACCAGTTCTTTTCCTGGGTGATTAACACTCGTATAAAGCGTTTTCGTTCTCGCATTGTAATATCTATTCCGTTTTAATGTTTGTAATTTGATGCTTGAAATTGTATTATACTACCCAAATGCATATAATCTACCTAAAATAACAAGAGCTGTCCGTAAGACAGCGCATTCGACTTTTCTCAGTGCTTGACTCTGAATTAGAGCTTTGCCGGTAAAACTTTATAAAACTTTAACCAAAAAAATCTAAGTTAGAAAGGGTATAACTCTGTCAAAATTCAAATCAGAGTTATGTGGTTTATTTCTCCTGGGGCAGAGTTTAATAGTAAATAACTATTTTAAGTTTCAAGTCAATAGCTTTGATAATAACAGAGCTACCTGACTTAATCAAAAACTTTTACCAAAAATTATAAGTTAAAAAAGGGGCATTACTCTGTTAATATTCAAATCAGATTTATAGGGATTGTTTCTCCGGGTGTAGACTTTGAAAGTAATAAACTATGTTAAGTTTCAAGTCAATAGCTTTGACAGTAACAAAGATATTTGATGCTATCAAAAGGGTTAACCAAAAATTCTAAGTTAAAAACGGGCATAACTCCATCAAAATTTAAATCAGTGTTATAGGGATTGATTCTCCTGGTGTAGACTTTGATAGTAAATAACTATTTTAAGTTTCAAGTCAATAGCTTTGATAGTAACAGAGATAATTGACTTATAAAAAAACCCAACGCCGACGTCAACGCCGGTGCGAGTGCAATAGCTCTACTTTTTCTTCGAAAAATCGAGCTAAAATATATGTGTATGTATCAATGCAACGGCTACACAGTTTAATATTAAATGATCAATTTTAATGTAAATGTTTGAAAGGAATCGCAAAGAAAGGATTCCCAATTCTGTATGATATTATTACTTTTGTTCGTTCCAGATGGGTCTGTTTAAAGGCAAACGTAGGAAAGGGTTATCATTGACAAAGAAAAAGAACGACGTAACATACAATTGTAAAAGAAGTGAAAATAAAACACAGCAAAGCACATCAAATTTACACGAACACTTAAGAAATGTAACCACGAGCACCCCAAATATAAAGAAGCGCAAGAGAACAGCTGTCACTAGCATTAAAGTGAATACATTCAGATCTCCTTTGCACAAAAAAAATGTAAAGTATTATCGCCGATTGTTCGCTTGTACAATACACACCAGGACCGGAAATGGTAATACTTATTGTGAAAATGATGGCGATTTATTCTGCAAGGCCATTAATCAGCTTAGTATATCTGTAAATTAAGCAAAACAGTTGTGCAATTTGACATTTGGTTTTATACTTGCTACTAAGTAAAATGTTTGATTAAACTTTGAAGCGCTATTTCTGAGTGCATACATGGCGCTAAATACAACGTCCACGTGACGTAAACATAATATCGTTTTGACGATTTAAGCATTGCTAGTTATGTTAGAATGTACACTTTATTTATAAAACTCCCTCGATATTTTTGCTAATATGTTTTTTTCTATCGTTTCAGTATATTTATGTCTTTTCTAATTCATTGAGAAACAAACAAATGTTTTTAAAGGCGTACGCTAGAATTCCCTGTATATGAGATGGGCGAAAATTTTCCCAATAACAGAATTTCTTTAAACTTTGGATATTGAAGGACAATTATCTAAGAAACAAAAAAATGCAATTCGAAAAAGAGTTATCTGCCCTTGAAAACGCCATTTTCGGGGGAAATGCCGTTTTCAAGGGCAGATAACTCTTTTTCGATACCGATGACCTATGATTTTTATTGCATTTTTTTGTTTCTTAAATGACTGTCCTTCAATATCCAAAGTTTGAAGAAATTCTGTTACTGGGAAAATGTTCGCACCAAATTCTAGCATACGTCCTTAAGAGTTTATCTGAATGCATAAATAAAATCGAGTAAGGTAGTGATACCATATGATGTAAATACAAGAAATAATATTTTTCGGTATTCCTCAGAATAGGATCGGCAAATCAATGAATCGCGCGAGCTGGAAATTAAGTATCAACATACATGTTTCCTTGCTACGTTATTTAAGTAAAATCAGAAAACTGCATTTATAATTCTATAATTGTAAGCCCAGTAACGGTCAATACCCATTCTTACTGCGTAGCATTAATTAAAACAAAGTCTGACAGCAAATATTGCCTCAACAGATGCCACCCTATTTACAAACTTCCAGTACTAAATTATAACTCAATATGACTTTGACTGCAGAACGACTGACAAACGGACAAGGATAAGACAAAACCTATATAAAACGTGCGGTTCGACCGGGGAATAAATATCTAACGTTTTCAGTTTCATTGTTATCGTTAGAATATCTGGGAGAAGTATTTTGAATGTTAGCATTTTCATATATATGTAATCGAATTAAGCAATTTATAAGTAAACAAAAATATTTATTTAGCAGTTGTTAGTAACCAGTGAAGCACATATTGCAATTGTATTTCAAGATTACTAAAACGTTAACACTAACTATTAAAAATTTCAAAATGCGTTGGACATGAAAACCGCTGTGCATTAGAAAATGTCCCTTTCATAAAAATATCATAATTATACACTTTATAACGCCATGATAGCCCATCATTAGACAAGTGAAAAAGAAAAAAAGAAGTGCAAATATCTCACAATACATTCTAAGAAAATGAATAGGATGTTGTTACAATATTATCCATCAGATGTTTGTCACAATCAAAGGGAACCATGATAAAGCTCTGGTATGTGAGAATTAATGATACATTAAAAAAATCTCAATTTCATAGTGCTTTGGCTCCCACTCCGGTTCTTAGCGCCTCCTCTGCGTCGATAGCTCCTCCACATGGTGATAAATGGACATGTACGGGATAAACACGCTAGTAAACCACATAAATCATGCAGTACCAATATATGCTTTTCAGCAAGATTGATGCAGTGACTATAAAATCTTAAATTTGTGTAAATTAGGGCGAAATATATGGGAAAATGTCTACTTGTGGTTTGGACTTGCTCTATTTTCTAACTTTCAAAAGTTCTCACGTCAAGGAATGCATTTACCCTGCAAAATGGCCTGCATATATAAAAAGTATAATTATTTCTGAGTAGAACTACATTGGCTGTTTTTTTTTAAATAAGGCCTTACATTTATCTGAGAAAGGAAATAATCAACTCACCCTTTTTTTTGTTTACATTCTGCATAAAGTTCCGGTCATTAGCGCCGCCTCGGAAGTATCATTGGCTCTTTTTTCAACTCATCTCCTCAAAGAGGACGAGCCAGTGTTTACAGGCCGTGTATATCAAACCTGAAATCGTTACACTGACAAGAAAAAACTCAGAGACAGCTAAAAGAAAAATGTATAACAAAACACAACATTTAGAATGCTTACCATGCCGTATTTGCCACATTTTTACAGGGTGGATATTTTTTACAAATGTAAATACATACAATAAGATTATCACTTTATGTATTATATTGTTGTGGAGCTTTAGATACAAAATACAAATTTGCTTTTTTTTACTTGATTGTATAAACAACCAAACAATTTGCGTAAATCTTTGCGGCAGCAATTTACGGTCTATATTTAATATTTTTTCATGTACTTTTTCAATATTTCAGAACTTCGCAAACACACAATAGTAACGAAAAGATATAATGGCTACGACACTGTCAGAGATAAAATGATCAATGCCATGTCTGCAAACAACTGTTTACATGCCTTCTCAAGTTCTGTAAAAGAACATAAGTTCTTAATGAATATAATGAATATATGATAATTGCATTTTGTATAAATTGTGTCAATGACTTGCGTAAGGTTGATCCAAAAACACAGTTTGCCACGGAAAAAATCAGTACGCTCAGAGAGAATATAGCTAGTCAATTAAGGATAAAGCTGGTAGTAAAAGTGATAAGAACAAAAACATCTTTACTTGACGCGTTAATGACCTTCGTACCAAAAGAAGACAGATTAACTTTTGATAACTCAGCTTAACTTTCTTCTACCAACATCTAAGATATTGATTCGCCTGTCGTGCGGAATATTTGTACATCTAGAGCAGCTGACAGGATTTACAAAAATGAAAATTACATTTAAATGTCAATGACGTTAGTGTAAAAAAAAACAAAGATTCATCTTCTGCCATTGAATATATACAACCTTCTTAAAATTGTAGTGATTGCAAGTACTGCGTATTTAATAAATAAAGGCTGTTAAAACACAAATGGTAGCTATAATAAATCTAAACACATTGTGTTTTTCTTTATCATAAATCAAAAGTCATGTATTTGGGGAGAAAGAAATGGTTTCATTGTTATGCACTTATCTGCCGGCGATTTGTTGCTTGCAGTTGTAAGTCAAAGTTAGACCGATCTGTGGATATGCTTTATAAATATTTTAGCTGGTTTGCTAAGAAAGCCAGTATAAAACATTTACGTAATTCTAGCAAGGACTTTTTTCAGTACATTTTTACGATGTCTGATATGCTAATACTTTCAGTATTTTATGGAGTCTATCCAATGTAACTGTACAGCAGAATTCCACTAAGCCGGTGCTAGGGGACTTGAGTTGTGTTACACATTTCATTAGACTGAGCCTTTTTTTCAGTGTTATTTTTATATCAGTTTATTTTAAACACAACATAAGATACTCATTTCTAGTTTACAATAATATACGCCCTGTTCTAACTTGATTTCTTCAGATTAAATATACGTCCTGTTCAAACTAGATACCTTCAAGTGAAAACTAAGGGATTATATATATGCCCTGTTCAAACTAGATACCTTCAAGTGAAAACTAAGCGATTAAATATACGTCCTGTTCAAACTAGATACCTTCAAGTGAGAACTAAGCGATTAAATATATGCCCTGTTCAAACTAGATACCTTCAAGTGAAAACTAAGCGATTAAATAAATGCCCTGTTCAAACTAGATACCTTCAAGTGAAAACTAAGGGATTATATATACGCCCTGTTCAAACTAGATACCTTCAAGTGAAAACTAAGCCATTAAATATACCTCCTGTTCAAACTAGATACCTTCAAGTGAAAACTAAGGGATTATATATACGCCCTGTTCAATCTAGATACATTCAAGTAAAAAGTAAGCGATTAAATAAATGCCCTGTTCAAACTAGATACCTTCAAGTGAAAATAAGCGTTTAAATAAATGCCCTGTTCAAACTAGATACCTTCAAGTGAAAACTAAGGGATTATATATACGCCCTGTTCAAACTAGATACCTTCAAGTGAAAACTAAGGGATAAAATATACGCCCTGTTCAAACAAGATACCTTCAAGTGAAAACTGAGCGATTAAATAAACGCCCTGTTCAAACTAGATACCTTCAAGTGAAAACTAAGGGAATATATATACGCCCTGTTCAAACTAGATACCTTCAAGTGAAAACTAAGCCATTAAATATACGTCCTGTTCAAACTAGATACCTTCAAGTGAAAACTAAGGGATTATATATACGCCCTGTTCAATCTAGATACCTTCAAGTGAAAAGTAAGCGATTAAATAAATGCCCTGTTCAAACTAGATACCTTCAAGTAAAAACTAAGGGATTATATATACGCCCTGTTCAAACTAGATACCTTCAAGTGAAAACTAAGCGATTAAATATACGTCCTGTTCAAACTAGATACCTTCAAGTGAAAACTAAGCGATTAAATATACGTCCTGTTCAAACTAGATACCTTCAAGTGAAAACTAAGCGATTAAATAAATGCCCTGTTCAAACTAGATACATTCAAGTGAAAACTAAGCGATTATATATACGCCCTGTTCAAACTAGATACCTTCAAGTGAAAACTAAGCGCTTAAATATACGTCCTGTTCAAACTAGATACCTTCAAGTGAAAACTAAGGGATTATATATGCGCCCTGTTCAATCTAGATACCTTCTAGTGAAAACTAAGGGATTAAATAAATGCCCTGTTCAAACTTGATACCTTCAAGTGAAAACTAATGGATTAAATATACGCCCTGTTCAACCTTGACACCTTCAAGTGAAAAATAAGGGATTATAATGATCTTTAATTTGAAAATACATTATGTTTAAGGATGAAATTTCTAGTCATTATGAGCTGCGACTTCCAGTGCTAACCCAAGAAGTAAAATGTGCAATGAGAAAAGACAAATAACTTACATTCTAATATGCTTGTCTCTGTTAAAACACTCTTGTGCTAAAATGACGTTACGTTAACGTGCGTTGACGTCAACGTTTTGTTGCGACCAAGAAAGAGCGCTTCTATATTTTATCTGCTGTTTTAGATTAAGGGCACATTAGAATCGAAATAATTTACAGCAAAAGAGTGTTTTAACACTATTTATACACTCGGCCGGTAATACGTCGTACATATAATTTCACTCGGGCTGCGCCCTCGTGCAATTATTACGTCCGACGTATAACCGCCCATCATGCATAAATAGTGTTAAAGCACTCTTTTGCTATCAATTATTTCTTAATTTACTTATTGTCCAAACTACGAAATACATACTTAATATATGCCTAAATATGCATTGGATACTACAGGCTTTTCTGTCTTTAGTTCATAAACAGAATAGGCCAACTAGTGAAAGAGTTTATTAATATAATGCACCTACCGTTGGGAAAAAGGAAACCTGAAAACAGTTGTGTAAGGACTGCAGTTTTTTTTTTCTTTTTTGTCGTTTTTTGTCAATTATTCTTTGAATCAATATCTTCACGGTATATATTGTTTTAGCTTATGGTTTTTCATAAAATGTTCTGTAACAAACGAACAAGGTACAAATTAAAATGCGGCTCGCGATGTGTGAGATGAAAGACAGAAAGGGGAAAAAAGTCTTCATTTCCGCCTGATTAAACATTCCTTCATTATTTGTTTTTTCCGCACCATTGGTAAATGGTCGCAATCTGGTTTCCCGCCATATGAAATTGTGGATTATGGAAGAAAATATCTGTTTAGAAAGACCCGTTTCTATTGGTCACATTTAATAAGCCAACACTGTCATTTATGTTACATTTTTTTTTCGTCGCAGGCCCCGCATTTGTAATGAAGCCATGCACTTCCCGTATGGGAAGTTTTTGGAGTTTTAGCTGGTTTCCACAGTAAATCCTATCGTAATACCGTCTTGCCAAGGCGAGTAGACACAGAGGCAGCATATATAAGATATTCAGCTTTAATGAGCACAGTATGTGTATTGTGAGTTACGGGATGTATAACTTAATGACGAACATTAGAAGAGTGACCTACAGTTACGTCTACTAGACATTTCTTCGTAAAGATTTGTCTAGCAATAAACAATATTCTATTGCTTGCAAAAACATAATATTGCCATTCAAATACTTTTATCTGGTCGTCATAATACTATGTAAACCATAAAGGGGAACAAAACAAAAAAAGTATAATCCTTTAAATCTTTAATAGGTACAATTCTTCATCTTTAGCTGTTTGGGCTCATTGTGCAAGTCTATACACTGGTTTATGTCAATAGATAATAAATACAGACTTTGGACATCATACGATTGTCTATATAATAAAGCAATACATGTAAACCTTGAAAATCAAGAATTTTGAAAATGACATGCCGCTATTCTTATAAAATAATGTACGTTTGAAGGTAAGCTACATCTCCACATAGAAATGACAAATCATTGCAAACAATATTATGGATGTCATATTTTTCAAGTTTTATCTTTAAAGTAGAATCATTAAAAAAAGGAAAATTGATGATATATATTTTGATGTGTCATTAGGGAGGACAAATTAAATGTATCAATTGGAAACGATGAATGCTTACACAATCGACTTTGTAAAACTTTGATGTTCAAAAATCGTTTAAACCAATTCTAAACACAATGGTTGATCACTTAATATGTGAATATTTGCCATAACTAAGATCAATGTTATATTTGTTAAATTATTGGGCAAGCATCCAAGCACTGGCCCCCTGCTCACAAAACATTTTCAGTCTCAGCTGAGTTTGATAATGAAACTTTCTTTGTCATTTATATCTAAATAGCATGATTAAAACTAAATTTAAAGTTAATATGGATTTTCAAACGATTTTTCAGTAATGGTCAGTCTCAGTTGGAATTTAACCTTGAAGTTTTAGTAAAATCAAAGAAGTATAAAATACATAATTTTTTATAGCTCTTTGGTAAAATCTATACTAAAATTTCAAACTCAAACTCAATTGAGACTGAAAAATGTTTTGTGAACACGGGCCCAGGTCTGCTAAGTCATTATGACGACTAATTTGTTTATGATAATTTCCATTGTCATTTTTTTTTTCAAACTATAAGCTAAAAACTTTTCTTTTACGTAAACGTCTTTTTTAGAAGCTGAATATCAGTTTTCATTTAGATATAAGTATCTCCTCATGTAAAACGATGCTTGTCAATAAGATACTTGATTCTCTTCAGTATCATAAAAAGCATATAAAAGATGCGCCTTATTGTACAGTGCAAGTTTTAAAGATCCAGACAGACTGGGCTATAGTATCAAAGTTTGCACCCCTGCAGATCGAGACAATATTATGATTTAGGCTGTAAAGTCTAACGTCATAGCTACTTCGAATTCTAGTTATAGAACATTCGAAATGGCCGCCATTACAATAAAAAACATTCTATCATATCTTAGTTTTTATGTCAGTCTCGGTACATGTTGATGTATAAACTGATTCATACTTATTAGGGTCAGAAGATTAATTTGCGTGAAGTTATGACAATGTTCACATTTGTTTGCCTATTCATCTAACTGTATGTACATAAAAAGAAAATGTCTATTTGAAGAAATACAGACAGGCAGTATTTCATGTCCGTTCAATATATCCAATTCCTTAAAAGGAAAGTTCGTGTAACTTGGTACAAATGTTTGTCATAACAAGCTGACAAGAGGAACGCATCCTTTAATTGAAAATAAGCTCTACTTGGCAAATGTGCCCTTTTTCATGTTGATACCTTTTTTATTAAACCATATTTTTTTTAATGGCTTTGTTACTTTACAGGAACACACGTATAGTGAATAAACTAAAAACTTGTTACGATTGTCAACATACTCTGTCACATAAAATATGGCGATTCAATTAAAGCACAGCTAAGAAAAAGGGTGATATTATACATGTACTAAACCAACAGACGAAAACCAGTATATATCACATACACTTTCACGGACATCTTGCTGAAACTACTGACTTGGTTAATTGATTCGGAGTCACAGATCCTCCTCAGCGGTTATTTATGATAGGCCAGAATTACACAACAGTATAACAATCAACCGAATCCCCCGACAGCAAATCTCTTTATAAGCACGGCTTTTTTCCTGCCACTACCTTATGGAACCACCCGCCTTCTGCATACCGTAAATCTGTCTAAGCTCATACAACTTAAAGCAGCTGCAATCTATATATATGCTTCGTTGTCTACGGAATAACTTAATTAAAAGATTAACGGGATACATAAATATCACTTTCAGTGCCTCCATATTACATAATGACCAACATATCCCTGAGATAAAATGCAATTACAGCTAATATTATAAGTAAGTTATGTTACAATACCCTTGGGCATTCTTTACCCGCCGTTTATTTAATAACACTTTTCCTTTTATCTCCTTAAGACTTTAAATGACAGACATGACCTTAACTGGTTTTGTCACATGATAGCTTAGGACAATTCTCTATTTCCTGGAAATTAGATCCACACTGACAATCAATTCTTCCCAAAGTTTACGAGCCTAGATGTCAGTCAATGCACAATATTTTTGTAACTGAGGACGATATTAAAAACCTACTACTTTGAGCTGTCACATTGCATGTAACTTCCGTCCTGAAAAATGCTATAAGATGATTTTCATACTCTTATTAATGATCAGGACACTGCAGCAAAGCATATTATGGAAATTTTTGTTCCCAAATTTAGTAAAATCTCTCAAAATCAATTGTATTGAATTAGAACATTTGACGTTTAGGGACTTGCAATGACAGAACGGTTTGTATTAGATGTGGGCGATTCTACGTATTAAAAATTGTAAAATGATTGCATAATGTAAATTAAGTAGAAAAAGGCTATTTAAAATGTTTTCTGGTGATAATTTTGTTCCAGACTTCAAATGCAAATGCCAACGGTCAAATTTCGAAAAAGTTTGACTTTTTTTTCAAAAATTAAACAATTTCAAAAAATAAGGGCAAATTGCCCACTTTGGCAATTGTATGTCAAAATTCTACTGAAGTTGAACGAATTCACTTTGAGGCTTTCGAAATTCGATTCATTATCTTGTATTTAATTAATTGGATACTCATCCCTTTCTTATGTTGAATAACTGGCAAGAAGTACGCAGGAACAATAATATTTATATTTGTAAGTAAGCAAGTTATCTATACTCTTGTAGATTTGATTTAACTTTTGTTCTCTTTCATAAAAAGTTTCTGAAATTGTTTTCCGCAGACAGATGTATGCGATCTTAAATGCATATTGGATGCTGTTTTCCTAACGCGGAATCATTTCAAATCTCGCTGACTGATATGCGAATGTACGGAAGAGCATTAGTGCAAGGTGCGTTTTATTTATTAACTCGAAATTTCGAGTTAGTAACTCGAAGTTTCGAGATACTTAACTCGAAATTTCGAGATAATAAGTCGAAATTTCGACTAACTATCCCAAAATTTCGACTTACGACCTCAATATTTCTAGTTACTATCTCGAAATTGCGACCTACGTAACTCGAAATTTCGACTTATTTACCCGAAATTTCGGATTACTAACACGAAATTTCGGGTTAGAACGGACCGACCGACCCACCCACAGACCGACCGACAAGCTCACTCCAATATATCCCCACAAACGAAGTTTGTAGGTGTGTTATGATTTCACAGTATGATCTAGCCTATCTGAGGTACCCAAGTTACTAAGTATGTGGTGAATTTGGCCTTTGACCTTATGACAGCGGAAGTCATCTGCTAAGCACAGAATATCAAATAATGTATCTATGGTGGTTTTTTTCTCACACCCACACATTTATAGGTCATTGGTAACTTTCCAGTTTTTCATGGTTGAGAAAGACCCCAGGTGCCCCTTCGTGCATAATTTCAGACATGGAACAGGCACATGGGTAGAGCTCCTGACCTTCTACAAGCCAACAGGATGCTTCCTCACATAAAAGAATGCTACATCCAGAATGACATTTCAAGTCCACAGCAGTGAGGTGTATGTGATTTGAAGCCAGCAACCTGAACCAATCGGCCACTGAAGCCTCTAAGGATTTCAATTACAGTTTCACTTCTGCAAGTCCAAGAAATCTCAAATTATTGACAGAAAAACCTTCTTAAACCCAAAGGCCATTGTACAAGTTAGAGTTAGTGACCGGAATTTTCGAATTACGTAAGTCGAAATTTCGAGATACTAAACTCAAAATTTCGGGTAAGCATCTCGAATTTCGAGTTAAGTATTTTCAAATTTCGAGATAATAAACTCAAAATTTCGAGTAAGTATCTCGAAATTTCGAGTTAATAAATAAAACGCAACTGGCACTAATGCTCTTCCGTAAGAATGCCATGAACGTAAAACTTGCAGCTGAGCCAAGGGAATCACAACGGCATTTTTGCTTGTCAGTCTTTTTCAAACTTAAAAATAATGATGTATTTTTCTGAATACGATTTTACACCTCATCTTAATGGAGTCCATACAATATCTGTATAATAGAGTGCCGCTTAAGCCAGAGCTTGAGGGTTTGATGGGTGATGCACGCTAAAAAACTGAAACTGAATCTGAATAATTTGATTAAACGCATATTTTGTACAATGATATATTCAATGGCGTAGTACATAATAATAATAATAATAATAATAATAATAATAATAAAAGTGATTATGACAATATTAATAATAACAATAATAACAGCCTTATTGTAACAAACAGTCATGACCGCACCCTCCCCTTGAGGTCATTTTACCCCCATTGCCAATACCAGTGCTTAAAGCATCTGGTACGCCCAGACTAGCTGCATCTCTGAAATACAGTTTCTTACACTTCAACGAATATTTTTCATAGATTTCAAATGTTTATGTTAATGTATAAAAACCGGTTAATATTATTTCAGAAGAGTTGCTATACATGTAGTTTGTAATGAGAGCATTCACATTATTTATCAATCTTTGAAAATATAAAGAATTCATACAATAGTATATCAAATTCCTAAGGAAAAAACTAATCAAACATTTTGGATCTTACTTGCCAACTTTTTGTAAAATATTTCCACTACTTGTTGTCGTAGCAACCGCATATTTTACCATTGCAATAAAACACGGAAAATGTGCATATTCCAGATATTGTCAGCTATCAATGGCTGTAGTTTCATGAAAATATGTCTTATACTTTAAATGTTATGGTAGAATCCCACTTTGTACTACTTACAGATTGAATACTAGTAACAGACTTATGGACGGACGGATAGACGGACGGACGATGAGGAGACAACGATAAATTCCCTCCTGTCAAGCCCATGTAAGGGATTAAAACAAGTAATGATATGTATGGAAATAAGAATCACAAATAGTGTACTTTTATCTATTCGGGACATGTTTCACTTTCTTCAACAAGCTCTGAAAATCTCCAGAAATTGAAATTAGTAAGAATTGGTCCAAGGTTTGGGGAAATGTAAATTTACATTCAAGTTATCTAAATGTCTAGCAAAAATGATACACAATGTAAAATAGATAACATTCAAAATGACCTTGTGGATTTGATAATCATATAGACTGAAATACAATCCCATGTTTAGACGAACAGACAAGAAATCATTTGACATTCACCGATAATAATTTGTTAGATAAAATACATACCCTGCAGAATGGATATGTCTGTCGTACTTAAGGCTTTAAGGCTTTGTAAATCATTCATGTCTATTACAAAAATGATATTAGTAATGATTCATATACACATGTTCATAATTTAGAACAAAAACGTACTGAAAGGCTTACTGCTGATCAAAACTATTGCCAGAAAGACAAAGGGCCACTTGTTTTGAATATTTCCCGGCAAGCGATTCAAAAAGTGTATAGTATTAAACCTGACATTTTTAAATTATTTACTTAATAGACCGGACTTATAGCACAAACTATAAAGCAGCCATCTATACATGTATAACATCATTTGATATACTTCTGAATATTACCAAAATATGTTCACTGACATTTTATGATAACCCCATACGTAATATATTACTAATATAATATCTTAAATGAGCATCCACATTATGTTAACTTTTCAGGAAACCTCACCAAATATAAAGTCCAGCCTTAACAAAATGATCGACTTATCTCGCTGAAGATTTTTGAATCTCAAGAGACACGAAGAAATATCAAATTTGTGAAAGTAAGATATCTTAAAGAAAAATTACACAGAACAAGTGGGACGTCCCTTAAGACTTCAACAAACACACACATAATTGTTTTTTCATGATGTACATCAAGTATTACATTTTCTTAAGCTAAATCTTAAAACTTTTATATACTGTCTTTAAGTATACTATAATCACAGCTAGTACCTGATTAATATAAAATGGAATTACATTACATAATTGTTGGAATATACTTTACTCACGTATATTGTACATGGCGTACACACTGTTTAAAAAAAAATGTATCCAAAAACAGTGATTTGTCGTTAAATAAGATTATTGCTTTGAGTTCAGATGCGAAAGAATTATATCACGTGGGGACAGCGTAATGATATGCATCAATACGACAATGATTCAATTAAAGAAAAAAAATACTGTAAAAGATGTATTATTTCGACTTAAACACGTTATCAAGGATTGTTATGTATATCCTTGACGACATCCACCAAATCTTGGTTGTTTTGTGTCGGTTTCTTTTTCAGTCACCGCTCTGACGTTTGATGCTGAAACGTAATAATTGTGACTGTGCGTTATACCACACACTTTTCAGTCTTTGTTATTGCTTTTCGAAAACAAGTCGGGTCGTCTTATACATTTGCGGATGTCTTTAAATTATATTCTGTACTTATAACATGTGTAAATCTTAGTTCTGCTCAATCCTGGGCTAGAGGGCGTGGACATTTCCGCTACCGTCTATGAACAGGCTCAGTAACACTGAGCCTGCCACATTTTCGTCGTGTCGTGTTTGGCGACCTTTGGTTTTCCACTTTTTCTATTTTAGCGTAATGCATACGAAATAACACATATTAACAAAGTCCTAAACATATAACATGTAACTTTGAATTCATATAGCAACGGTTACTTTGTTTTAACGTTTTCAAAGTCTTTTCGCAAAATTCAATCAAAGCTTAAAGACATTGAGAATCAGTTTCCCTTGGGTAAAAACTCATGAATACTGAACATCTATCGTTCATATAATTCTGAATTGATACGGAATATAGAATTTCAGACTGCCTTATACTTACTGAAATGTAAGCCCTCTGTAAAACTGGAAAGAGGACAAACGTCAACAATTTTTGTTTTAACAAAGTATTCAGAATTTACCTTATATTTAAACCGAGGTAAGCAGGATTCAAGTTCGAAAATGCCCAACAGATAGCGAGTTTTTTTAATAAACTGAAGTCTTTTCTTATTAACAATTAACAACGTACATGAAATTAAAACCGTTTTGTTATAAAACTGCATATACCTTTAACATAGCACATTTAATAAATTTATCAAACACTTACGAAGAAAAATAATCTTGATGATGTTTGTCACATTTTACAAATTATATATGCTTAAACCCATAACTAAATAAGTGTGAAAAAAACTGTAAACAAATGAATGTTCTGTGGTCTGGGCACGAGAGATCTTGATTTAAATATCTACGATTAGTTTGAGCCAGCTAAAGTTATATCAATTTAAGAAGACTGATACAATAAACAAAGGTGTTCATAAACACACATTTGCCGCGTTACTGCCACAATTTGATAAAGATTTTAGCACTGAAATAATTATTGATTTTGACGTTCAATAAACATACTGAAATACAACATTCAAGTACCTGTGGTTTTTCGGCGACGCCGTCTAAATTCGTTTTCGTTACCTATGCCACGTGACTTCAGTTTGCAAATTAAACTACTTGATAACGCATTATAGATAATTTATCAAAATGGAAGATTTATGCAACACTCTGCCTGATTGGACGAGAGTGTCAATTTCTTTCACTCTGTTGAGTGTGCTACGCTGAGTGAAATGTAGACAAAGCGTTTATCCTAAACGACGCTGTTCACAGTTTTAAAGCTAACTTTGGCTCAGTATATTTAGCAAGAATATTGATATATCTCAAAATGATAAGTAAGTTTAATAAATATGATAAAAACCTGTTCAAATACCAACATATATCAAATTAAAGAAAGAGCTGAATACGGTCTGCGTATCACATGAATAAGGGTGTGATAAGAGTCTTTTATGTAGAGAAGTGCTTTTTAAAAGATTTTCTTTGTCACAGTTGTCGTCTGTATATGAAAAGGTTTCTTGCTTTTTTGACTTATTCCGATTGCATGTTAAATTGAGTACTTGTTTGCTTTGATATATTTGTTATAAATTATTTAACTGATTTATTATATATAAATATTTTTCTTTAGTGTGGTATGCAAATATTGAACTCATTTGAAATCTGTTTTATTATATATATGCTATATAATGACTGAATCTCATTACACTGAAATGAAGGTTCGCTGCATACAGTTTATCTATGTGATATGACTACGGTCAAACTTTGCTTATGAAACAGAAATATTGAAATAATTACAATTGTATGTTTTGCTTGACCTTCACATTTTTTTGGTGTGACGTCATTGTCCAAAGATTCATGAATAACGAATATGCATTTGTTAAAGTGGGATCAGTTGGCCTATTTTAGAAATAAATAAAAATAATAAATAAAAAAATCCTTTAACCTTTAGCATGCTAGATAAATTGTCGTCTGCTGGAAATGTCGTCTGCTAAAATTGTAAAGTTCATTCAATTTGCTCCAAAATTGGAAGAAATATTGTCAGAGTAGCAAACAGCTTGGAACCTGATCAGACGCCGATGGTGGATCTTTGTCATACTTTGTCTTGAGCATCATTATATTAAGGTTCTCTTCCAAATTTATTTATATAGGAACTTGGGCCCTAATAGGGACCACTATAGCTAAAAGTAGATATGCCTTTCTTCGCATTAAACACTAAAACGTAATGGATTTTTATCAAACTCGATGTGTTACAATATCGTAAGGTTTTCTGCTATTTTGTTACAAATGGGGATAGGGACCAATTTAGCTAAAAATATAAACACGTCTAATGACCTCTTCTCATGAACCGCTTCATAAATCTTCATCAATCTACTGCTGTAACTATTCTTCTAAGGATAAACGAAACAAAATTGCAACCCTACGAAGCCTTTGCGAAAAATTAAAAGAGAACCATTTAAATTGTTAAAACGCGGTGTTTAGTTTTGCAATTTGAAAAATGTTAGATGAAAGATGAATGTTAGATGAAAAATTCATTAACTTCTTTCCTTATTACAATTCGCCGACCATCATTTTTAAAGATATTTCTTGTTGGCAAGTGTCCACACAGAAGCAGAAGTTGAGCGATGGAACCAGATACGCTATATCCCGTAGTGGAAACATTGAAAGTGGATGTTATAGATGTTTGTTGAAAATAAAAAGTACACCAGAAAGGACTGCATACATATATTTGTAAACTTGTTTTGGAAGGTTATTTCACATTAGCCTGTTAACGTGATTATGTCTGCCAAACAGATGATAACGTTTTGCGAATTTCGGAAGTTTGTTTCTATGAATCGGCGCGCCTATTTGAGTACGTTTGATTTACTTTTTTAAACATTCTTTTTTAAAACCATCTTCTGGTTCTGCAAAAAGCTATACAGTTTGGCTGGCAGATTAATTTGTCGGACTGAAAGATGTATCCTCTGTTTAAAGTACGGTGCTCGTACAATAATATCCTAATCTGTGCAGTTCACGGTATGCATTATAAAAGGGACATTCGAAGTTTTGAAAGGAAACATTTTCTTTGCTTATATAGGAAACGGTAGTAGACCCTTCATTCAAAACGCCTTCTAAAATATAGACCTAATCAGTTTGTTGATCCAGCTTTTACATTTTGAAGTGGTATACTGGATTCAAGACAACTTCCTATTTAAAAATTTAAACTCCTGCAGTACAGAAATTTGTAGACATAGGACAAGTAGACCTTTTCCAGAAGATATTTTTATTTCTTATATCTTTATAAAGGGGCTCTTCAATCATTTTAATGTCTCAAAAACCAGGTCGTGTCTAAAAGAGCATTTGCTTTCTAAAACTTTATTTTGAATTCTGTGATTATTTTAATTTTCTATGTAAACGAAATGAATCTTTCAGCGACAATTTAAATTAATTTAATATTTGAGTTAGAAATATCAAAGCGAAATATCTTTATAAGAAAACGAACGAGATTCGAAAGCAGTAAAAGCGGTTAAGTCAAAACTATCGTTACTTTGAAATATCTAACCTTACTGAAGAATATGTTTGAAAACTGATATCCATCTAGTGAAACACTACGTTAAAAATAATAAATTTGCCTGACAGCATGAGCTAAATGACATTTCAAAAACATTCAGCGACTAAACAAGGGCTAAAATATTTCAGTTTCTGGATACATATAATTATTTTCTGTATTTATTAAATAAGTAGTAATTTGCATTCAAGATCTCGTGAGCTATTCCGTTGCTCTGATTAAATATATTCATGTTTATTAGCTAACTACTGAAGAAACTAAAGCATTTACAAATATTAAAGTAGAACATTTTTGAATTTTTAATATAACTAAATTCATTAAATGAAAAATCAGAAAAATCATCCAACATGTCTAAAAATGTCATTATTCTAATTTGTGACTGAATATTCTGTCATCAATCTTGATCTTGATTATAAAATTCAAAGCTTGATGGTCAATAAACTGCCCTTGTATGGCCAGTTGTGTTCTGTACATATAATAGCTACGTTATTATAAAGATTTATAAAAGAGAATGTTATTCAATTATAAGGATTTGGTTTAATTTGTTCTCAACATGAAATGGTGATTTTTATAAATGGTACACGATTGTTAATGGAAAATCAGAACAGAATTAAGCATTAATAACTATTTGAATTTTGCTCTTTTTCTAAACAGGGTAAATCAAGACTTCAGCCTCAGTTAGGAATTTTAAAACTAGTTGAATATTTTCTTATTCCTGAACTCGTAAGATGTTCCAATTTGAAATTTTGTGTATGGGGCCGTTTTGATTCGTTTCCAAAACGGGAAAATATGTTTTGTTTTCATAACATTATATAGTCAGAGTATAAATACTGGACCAAGCCCTGTTTAAAAACGACGAGACTTGCAATTTACTTCTATGGAAATGTAAATGTGCCAATTCGCCATAGCGCTAAAATACGCTGTGGATGTTTATTACATTTGCGTCTAAATCTATTAGATATCATTTCTAAAATTCTTTGACAGACACGTCAAATTGTGCATGTCGATTTCTTCCGCGTGCAATTTTGTCTCGCACGCATTGTTTCCCAACAATTTTCAAGTTATTGTATTAGTTCTGCACATTCTACCAGGTGATGTATTGATGATATTTCCAGTAGTTTTTCCCAGAAGTATTGTGTGATTTTATACCGTAAGTTAGCTTTCTTGGCAGAAATTCATGCACCTTCCTTCAGACAGTGCCTAAATACCTCAATGTACCGTATAATTATAGGAATAATAATGTCTTTAATATACTGGACTGACAGATGTGACTAAAAGTAATATAATAAAAATGATATACAGAATTGTTCATGAATAACGCATCTGATTTTTTTAAGATTATGAAAACATCGGTAAAAGTACGTAAAAGTAAACAACTATATAATGACTTTTTTCACATTTAGGATGCGTATGCCTTATGTCGAGATTAAAGTGATATTCATACAGTTTAACTATTTGAGGGATACTGAATACGGTGTTTTGAGAAAATTCTTATTTCGATTAACAATACTAGAAGAATATGTGTTGCTCAGCCGGTAGATCACAGGAGCAGTGTTCCGAGACCCCGGGTTCGAATCCAACAGTAACTCTTACATAACATCTATTAGCGATTTTCGACATTTATACCAGAAACTCATGACTGAACTGTATCTCCAATATAAACTAATTAACTGCGAATTCTTGTAGGTGTACTTGTCAATAGATCACAACAAATGTAGTCATATTGTAATCATTTTAGCATATCATTTTCACGAATGTCTGCGTGAGGCGCTATACATCTTATTGACTTTACACACACACACATGCCACTCATCAAGAAACTTTTAATCACTGTGTGGGTGGAAGAAATTTCCTGCATTTCTGTTTGCGACACATATTTGTTTATTGCAGATTTCTTCGTTGGTTGATAAAAACAATGTAGAAATATATAAACACATAATTAGGGTACTGATGAAAAATAATTTGACAAATACTTGTCGATACTCCGGTTTTATGCCAGATTTTCCCAAGCATTCGATTCACTCAGTCTTAAGTTGTCTTAGGAACCATAGTCCACTGGATGAAAGTAAATATAGATAACAACAAACATTTCACCCTCAATCTTTGTGAAAGCCTTTTTCACTCTAGATATCAAAATGATTGATGACTGACTCTACAGGGGAACCACAAGAATCTTAAACATTATTCTATATGGTGTTAAGGTAGTTCTGCACGTTTGAAAAACCGGAAGTGATGGCGTAACGTCACTTATCCGGAAAACGTAGAATAATGCCTGGATTCGGCGTACGAAACGAAAATCAGTTTATGAATTAAGGGCAACCTGTGAATAAATGTATTAAAATGGCACTGTTACTTTCTTTCTAAAGTTAAAATATGATATTAAAACATATTACACGTTAAATAATTCAAAATAATGTCTTAAAATTAGCTTGAAATAGGCGGTTCACTTTAATCGTAGCCAAAAATCTCAAAAATAAGCACACGGACCTATACATTTTATTCCACCATATTATAGGCCATATATTTAATTATGACTGTGAGAAGTTTCATTAAAATCTACATTGTAGAAATATTTCTATTCGCGAAAATGTTTTGAAAATTGCGTTTTTCCCATAGACTCCCATTATGAAAACTTGCGTGAGGTCGAAATTTTTCAAATCAGTCTAGCAAAAAATCAAGCACACGACCCTATCTTTTTTATTTGCTCAATTTTCTTAGTATATTCCGAAGTTTTGAAAAATCAGAGTTTAATCAAATTCTACATTGTAGAAAAAATTTCGATCCTAACGTGCAGAACTACCTTAAATCTAAAGAAGTGTTCTCTCTTGTGTTCCCATGTTGGTACTTAATTACAGTAAAACATTCAGAACAAACAGAAAAAATACACCCTCTAAAGTCAAATGTCGAATGCTGTGAAAATGGAATAGCTCGGCCTGGAAAGGATAATAAGTTGTTTGATATAGCTGTTTTATATCTGTTTTTATTAGAATTAGTTTCACTAGTTCCGTTAGTAGAAAAAGTGTGTCACTTCATCTTTAAGTCTGTTGGTAAAAAGCTAGGAACATGAAAGTGAAAGATAGTATGATATGTTACTGTCTACTTTAAAAAAAATAAACATTTTTGTCAGGTATGCCAGTAAAAAGATCATGGTGTCCTTCTATGTCTCTCAAGCCCTTATATACAATTGAGACGCGCCATGAGAAAACCAACATAGTGGGTTTGCGACCAGCATGGATCCAGACCAGCCTGCGCATCCGCGCAGTCTGGTCAGGATCCTTGCTGTTCGCTAACAGTTTCTCCAATTCCAATAGGCTTTAAAAGCGAACAGCATGGACCCTAACCAGACTGCGCGGATGCGCAGGCTGGTCTGGATCCATGCTGGTCGCAAACCCACTATGTTGGTTTTCTCATGGCGCGGCTCAATTGTTACAACTACATTTAAGTGGAACTTAAAAGAAACTCTAAACGTTGGAAAGCTGCTTACTGTCTTTCCTTCTAAAATTAACTTTTGAATCAATTTGTGTCAATTTGTTTGAGTTTAAAAACCTATTACTAAGTAAGTGCACATTATAATGCATTTTATACATAAATATATACGTCAAAAGATATATCTGGTGTGGGATATAGATGTTTGTCTAATATAATAAAAACAATCATTATCACGAGATCAACTGTGTGGCTGAATACTCTCATGTAAAGTAAACCTGAACGAACACCTTTGCTTTAAGTAAGTGTTTTCATATTGACGTTTACATTCAAGTCTTAGAGTTTCTGACTTAAAGTTAGTACTTCTGATTTCCGTTTTGTACTTTTCATGTATTCACTACATTTTATGCAAGAAATGCTTATAAAGTAATCAACTGATATTTTGTGTAATAATTAAAGGACAATGTTCAAAGTACTTGTGTAGAATGTTTGCTCTCTACTATTTCTTTGTTTGGTTTAAATAAAATTTCTTATATATTGTACTGCATAGTATTGTTTTAATTTAAACCAAGGCAAATGATAACAATAGTAAATGCTTAACTTGTGGTTGATCAATCTGTGGATACAAGACACTCTATACAAGAATTCATTTTTGCTAATATTGCGAAAATCACTATGAGTTTCAAAATTGCTTATACACGAAAGTCTTTTCAGTGGAGACAAGAAGGATGATAAATGAGCCGTGCCATGAGAAAACCAACATAGTGGCTTTGCGACCAGCATGGATCCAGACCAGCCTGCGCATCCGCGCAGTCTGGTCAGGATCTATGCTGTTCGCTAACAGTTTCTCTAATTGCAATAGACTTTGAAAGTGAACAGCATGGATCCTGACCAGACTGCGCGGATGCGCAGGCTGGTCTGGATCCATGCTGGTCGCAAAGCCACTATGTTGGTTTTCTCATGGCACGGCTCAAATATACATTTTAAAGTATTTAACGTGTTAAATGTTGTCCCAAATTGGAACGATTTTTTTTTTATTTGTTTGTTTGTTTTGGGTTTAACGCCGTTTTTCAACAGTATTTCAGTCATGCAACGGCGGGCAGTTAACCTAACCAGTGTTCCTGGATTCTGTACCAGTACAAACCTGTTCTCCGCAAGTAACTGCCAACTTCCCCACATGAATTATCAGAGGTGGAGGACGAATGATTTCAGATGTAAGTTATACTGTCAAATTTATAGTCAAAAATTTGTTGTTCCCTTTGTTAAATTATACCCAAAGGAAAAACTGAAACATTTTAACTTTCGTTTATATGGAAATTTTGCTTTTATGTTAACTTAAATAACCTGAAAATTTTATAACAATCCATCAGCAAATCCATTTACCTCTGAAATATTAAAAGAAGTGACGTCCAGAATGGGTGAATTTTACATAGTCCAAATCATTTTTGAAGATAAGTGCAAAACTTATAAAGACATTTGAAAATTTGATTAAGTTTCTTGTATTACTCTGAAGTTCTCTAGAATTACAGGTATGTATGATATGAATGGGGCTGTCTTATTTTCCAAGAGTAATTAGGAATAAGTCAGATAATTACAAGCGGCCGATAACTTCAAACGATTTGAAACCGAACTGCATGGAAAAAAAATGTAGTGTGTTAATGTTGAACAGAATATAATATTATTAATGAGAGACATAATATCGCATTTGATGAAAAGAAAATCAAAATATAATTTTATCTGAAGGCAATCTTCAAATACTGACACAATACGATATCATTGAACGACTGTCACGTGTCGAGTTGGCGGTAATTTTTCACCAGCGGTAACGAGAAGATCAAGCATATTGATAAGTCACGTTGGAGAAAATGAGAACTTGATCATAATGATGACAACTGTTATCAGCAGAGAGTTGAGATAATTATACAACAGTGTTGAATATGTAATCCATCTACAATTTTGAAATCACGAGTGATATCGGACTATACAAATCCATGCAAGCAAAATTCCTCGGGATAACCTCTTGTTTCTTTAGTAAATGTTATTATCCGCGAAACGCAAGTCTTTGTAAAAACAGTTATTTAGATTTCTGGATTTTCTTTTTTCAAATTAAAAAAAAATCAGTTTGTTGATTACCTCACGCAGACATTCGTGTGAAGAGTAATTCAAGAATGGTTTACTGGTTTTAGTTCCGGATGGAAATACTTGGCTCCATTAACTGTTTAGGCAAAAAGAAACGAAGAGGAATCGTCAAGGAACAATCATGACTTTTTATCTGCATCCGGTTTTACGTTAAATAATCAATTAATGCACGAATTTTTGCATGACAGTTATACGTATTACGTCAATTACAGTACGAGAGTTATTCTTTATCCCGATTATTTTCCATTTCCGGTGGAAACACGTACAGTTAGATATTTTGATAAGAAATTATATTATCCAACTTGCAATAAAAATATCTGGCTTCTGTCTTTTCACGTTGCACCGGTGAATACATAAAACTACATAAAAAACGAAAAGTGCATTTGAAACAACTTCATAACAGTTGTTATAAAATGTAAAAAAATAAATGGTAAAACTTGATAAAAAAATGAAAAATTAATCGACTTGAAAATGGAATCTTCTTTGTCATTGATAAAAACTTTTGATCTAATGTTCTTTTTTGTCGGTACTTTAAACATATTGTATTTTATTTCACTTTATATCTGATACTCCGTTTTCACTAAATAATAATAATAATAATAATGATAATACTACTAATAATAAGAGTAGTATTGTTGTTGTTGTTGTTTCCATTGTTGTTATGAAAAAAGTAACTGTGGTCAACACAGCCACTGAATGAGTATATGATTTTTGCTCAAGTCTTAGGCGGGTTGAGTGAGAAACTGGAGAAGAAAATAAATATAAGTACTGACACTTAACACAGATAGCAGCTATGACATATGCTTACGGAACAAACATCACTGACAACGGCAACTCAATGTTCTAATACAGAGATCACACAATCATCAAGTGAACCAAACCGTGATAATTCTGTTATTCATAGTAATTAATCAAATTAGGCCATCGATGAAGAATTCATGCGCTGTAGATAGAACTGTCGATAAAAAACATTGACCATTAATAATCAATGCAAAACTGTTCTTTGGAAGCATCAGAATAATGCACACATGTACGATAATTGATAATATTCAGAAATACACCAATACTGGAATCTCTTGATGAAACAACAAAAAGTATGTAACTAATCACTATAAGATAAACATGAAACAACAAAAAGTAGGTAACTAATCACTATAAGATAAACAACATTATAGATACTTACCAAAATGTTTAAACTACCACTATTTCATATCTTATTATTATTACTATATAGTCATATTGTAATCATTTTAGCATATATATATAATTAATTTTATCACCAAAATATTTTGTTCTCTATAATGAGGTATTGATATGTTAGGAAATAATATAATTAAACGTTATTATTGATGATATCACAAGTAAATTAGTAAGGATAAAACAATTTTCTGAGAGCTTTAGTATCAAGGATGATACATTATGTCCATATCTATAGCCATCTTGGAAGCTTGTCGATGGGCATTACCGTCGATCTAATTTTCATAAAACGCAGTTGTGTTGTATTTCGCACTGATAACATCAGATATGTTTGGTGGTACCAGTATATAATTCTCATGCCTCTATGAATACGATTCGCCTTATCAAGCAATCCATTGTCTATAAATGAGTCATAAAAGGCACTGAGTATCGATATAGAGAGTCATCATGATAAAAGTACGAAATTGGTTTATATCTTTATATAATTGTATACTAAAGTCGGAAAATTAACCGTCACTCCAAAGAAAATCATGGATTTAATACTTTAGCGATTCCGAAATGACATTGTAATGTAAGCCTGAATGATCTAGTTGTTAAGGAAATTTACTCAGAAACAAAATCTTTTGCCAAAGTGTTCATCTGCTTGAGCTGTGAATCTTGTGACGTCTTGATGCTCGTGTCTTCATTTTCAGTGCAAAATATTCGCTAATAGAACAAACAGACTATTGACGCAGTTCCAGTGGCGAGATCTAATTTGATCTGGATATATTGTTTACGTTTTACTCTGGAGAATAAACACCATGGAAAAATCACTGACTGCAAAACAGTCTTGGGACACTCAAAAGTAGATATAATTAGAACTATATCATAGTATTATGAATGAATGTATAATGCTACGAATTGTTACTTATATAGTTTCTAAAAATAGAATTGCTATTCTTTTAAATATATAAACTATTTTACCAGGTGTTCTAAATGTATATTAAACTAGGAAACCAGCCATTAAAACAAAGAAACAATTAAAAGGTTTCAATAACTTGTCAATCAGATAAAAACTACTTTTAAAAAACAACAGTTAAATATCAATGTGTTTTTACGCTTAGTCTGGTTATACATCTGACAATAAAGACATTTTGGGTGTTTACAGTAATTTGTAGTATTTAGTTATCAGAAATTTATTCCAAAACAGATCTGCCAGAGCTTGTACATTTTGCATTTCAGTTAAGTATAGCTTTAGATATTCAATGAAAAGTGGAATGGAAAAATTTCATCAGAAAAAAACAGGACACTGCGGGAAAACGATCTCAGCTGAAATAAATTTCTAAACGTCATAAAGTTTTCAATAAGAACATAGAATGATAACTACATGATAGAATTGTGCAGCTATTGCAATTTTCAGTTTTAAATTGACCAGTTATGAATTTGTTAAGTGTGTATCAATTTATCAACGTCACTGGCTGTTTATTACGTGACGAAAAGAATATCTCCAAGATGGGATGTCTTTTAATACAATTACATGTAACTTATGTAAAAATACCCGGGAGCATTCTCTACTCATCGTTTATTTAATAATACTTTTGTATTTACCTGCCACTTTAAACGATAGATTTTTCCTTAACTTAATTTGTCTCAGGAAGCCCTAGGATAGTTCTCAGCTTCCTGGAAATTAGATCTATCCTGACAATCTTTTTTTAATAAAAGTTTCTAACCTAATCAAGCGGTCTCAATTTCTGTCAATACACAATTTCAAGATGGTATCTTACGTAATTTACGTCTGGTGAAACAATATTATATTTTACCAGAAGACAATGCTAGTCATATCTTCATGTTACACGAAGTGTTCAAAATCGGATAAAAATTGATAGAATGAAAGTTCTCCAACCAACTTATCAGACTCTGCAGCACAAAACATTATAAAGGCTTCTTTCTTTTCAACTTAACATTATCGAGCATTTAAAATATAATTTGAACATATAACTTTTAACACTTTTGTAATGACGAAATGTTTTTTATTAGAAACCGAGGGGTGAAGTGCTTCTTTATTTGTTTGCCTTAAACCTCTTTCGCATTCACGCCTCGAAATGAACAATTCTACATTTAGCTGTGTCGTGTTTCAGTTTATAAATTAAATATCAAAGTTATTTTTCAGTATTGCCTGGTAATATTTCTTACTAAAAATGAAATAACTTGCAACTAATGCAAATGCCGGCAGCAGGATAGTAGTGTAGCTTCTACCAGTGGGCTTATTTCTGTTTAAAACATAAACAATAAAACAAAAAACAAGAGGGTCATGGTGAAGTCTTCCGCAGAGCCATTTATATACATCACCGCTGGCAGCAGAGACATTACTGTACAAATCAAGATTGAATTTGATAAAATTAGAAATAGGTTATCCATAGAGCCTTTCTTTGGAAATATTTCAAAACCAGACTTGTGGTTTTTGACAAGAGGACTTTTTAACGTTCCCACCGTGTATATATATGAACAATGGGAGCATGTTTTTACGAACCAGAAAAGTTGGAACAACCATGGCAGATGGTCACTTAACACAATTCTGTAAAAATATTGCAACCTGAGCCAGCAGTTTCTGTCCAATAGATATTGAAAAATACCAATTTATGCATATGTGGAAAAACACCGCGTCTGCTCTCCTAGTGGTCATCATATTTCATTTTCGTTTCTCTTTTTTCATACCAATCGGACAAAGTTTAATATTCTTTGGAGAGTAAGATGATCTTTTAACTGGTCCAGCTCTTTCTGAAAAGAAGAAGTTTCAGTCTCCCCTATATTATAAAGGGCAATTACCATCACCTCCCGATGGCCATGTTTTCTGACAAATCGTAATAAACAATTTTGATAGCGGGTCACCCAAGGAACATTTCCAAGAAATTATGTTGAAATAGAAGTATAGATATACTGTTTGACGAGTTTTCTATTTCAGCTTTGTAGGCCCCTATGTGCAACCAATTGGAACCGATTGAACAACTATGAAAGAGGACCTCTCAAAATATTCAGGCCAAGTTTCATCAATTTTAATAGAGATGTCGTTCCAAGAAAATATAGACCGTATTAAAAAGAAATTCCTAACCATTACAAAACCTATAGGGCAAAAACAAAACTGAAAATAGCAACATTGCATTGGAATTAAAGACAGAAACTTAGTACTTTCATCTTCCGATTACTGTTCCCTGGCAACTGCAAGGCTTGTACTCGGTCTTGTTATATTGTCTGGTCTGTGAGAATCGTGGAGCCAATTCAATATTTCTGAATAACTAATTTCCGCTTAAGCCGGTGACAGAGGGGGGAGTGGGGGTTGGGGTGTGAGAGATATTGCACATTTCATTATCTCTCTTGAATAGACAATGTCTGCAATTACTTTTTCATTTTGCTTTGTTATTTTCTGTGCTTTCTGAAATATCTTCTTACAGATTTTATAAGAATAATTGTGAAAGTATTTGATTCGCTTTACAGTTTTTGTTTGGTAAGTGACTTACCATGCTTAGTTTTGTATCATTATTTGTATTATTTGATAGCACATCGAAACAGGACTGTTATGACACAAACCCAGTAGAACAATTTTTAGCTATTATGGCAACGACTACTTTCGCCAAGCAACATTACTACATAAAGAGCTGTGCATTCGTACTTTTCTATATAAGAGTTATTTGTACAATGACAGCAAGAATTGTAAAGAAGAATTGTTTATTTTGATATGAACCTTCTTTATTTTTAAGTGTTCCTCCTTTTGAATCTATACATAAAGAATTTGAATACAGTCACTGTATATTTACAGTTCAGTCGATGGAAAATCATTTGCACAGATCATATTCATTTAACTACAATGTCGACAAAATATATCAGTTTGATAAATACAGTATGGTTACAGTGAAAGTAAAATCTATTGCATAAATGGAGATATATAACCCTTCTTACAGATAGATATATGTCATAAAGGAAATAGAAACAGAGATAACGACAAACATATGATAATATCAGAACAATTTTGGACGATAATTTCGTTCTCTGTTCTCTATTACAGTATTGTATGTCCTTACTGCCGTCGTGGATTTTTTGAAACCTGTCAAAATATATTTCAAAAATAACATTAAACTCATGATAGAAAGAAATTATCACAGACACTGCTTTTATATCTCAAGTAAAAATTTCAAAATACTTTTTAAAGTAGTTTTTGCATGCAAAAGCATCATTATGAATTAACGACGTGCAGATAGCAATTGCAAAAAAGTCACTTTTATGTAGGAAGATATTGAAGAAGAAAGCTATTACAGTATTGTATGTTCTTAAAGCCGTTGTGGGCTTTTTGGGGCCGGTCAAGAGTCAAGAAAAATTTTTAAAATTGCATTAAGAATTTTCAGCTGCATGACAGAAAGAAAGTAGCCCAGACACTGCTTTATATCTAAAATAAAAAATTCAAAAGACTTTTTAAGTAGTTTTAGCATGCAAATGCATCATTCCGAATTAATAACGTAGAGATGACAATCGCAAAAGAGTCACTTTTATCTTGGAGGATATTGCAGAAGAAAGTTAGCAAATAATACTTTTTCTCCAGACACTGAAAATTGGATAAAGCACGAGTTACATATGGGGAAAGTGCAAATATGTACTTATTGCCAGTCATTTTATCTCAGCGTCTAAAATCATAACATGAATCTGTAGATATGATTACTAGTTGGGTCGGAACAAGTGTTTCCCATTTTTATTCACCACTATAGAATTTCTTATCCGGCTAATTATTAAACAGATTTACAGAAATATCGATGAGATGCTTTAAATGTCATTAATCGCTGCAATACTACTAAGGCTTGGAATTTTAATGCCACCAGTAATGAATAAGGAGACGCATAGACTGGTATAGCGGACGACACCACAGTTTGCAGGACTTCAATTCAATCTCTGTCATATTTATAAAGTATTTTATGTATAACTGACGTTTGTCAATTGTTCTGAATTAATTCCTGACAATTTATCATTCAATATGCGTCGGGAAAGAAATAGCATTCAAAGCATCGGATTTAACCAACAATTCAACAATTATTTGTATGATATAATTTGTTATAAAATAGACATAGTGCTTTATATATTCACTAGTGTTTTCACGTGTTCCCCATTCTACAAACTCAAATTTATGTTATGAATTCTAACTTATACTGTAAAACTGTAAAAGCTTCGAGAATATACATTGATACATAACGTTTGCTAAAACTTTGTATTTACAAATTCATGTTTTATGACAAAAGTTTGTTTAAGCGTTAATTCGTGTAAAACAGTTGCGTGAACCGTATCTGGGAGCGCCATTTATACAAGCTTAGTTTAATTTCTTGGAAAACTCATCATCGGTATTTGATTTATCATCGCATTTTTCTACTAAAATAAACGACTTTAAATTTTTGCTTTCAGTTCAGTTGTAAATGTCAATGCGTGAAATGTAATAATTTCAACAAAAATTATTCCTTTCATATAATTTAAAACTCTAGGCTTTGATAGCTAAGTATTCAAATAAATTTGTTAGTGATAGGGCCACAGATTCAAAATAATTAAAGAGAGTGGCAAGATTTTTTCATTCACGTAGTAACTCATTAGAAATTATTCAAAGTATAGTTATTAGTGCACGTGATACGCGATGCAAACTTTCGACTTTGGATGCCAAACACTAGATTGGGCAATTTTAGCTAATGTGCATTATTGCGTAAAAACCCTGAAATATGTTTGATTATATAGCGTGAATATGTTTAGTCAGGATTTCCGTACATTTCGTAATTTATTCATTTTGTTATCTTTAATTATGTAAGAGACAATTATGTCATGACAGACATCTTGTGTCATTAAACAAACGCGACGACATTTTGTGTATTATACACTTCTAACAACGACAAACGCTGATATTTGAGTCAGATTAGCGGCGCTCTTACACTAGATATAACGCCTATCAACGGTAGATTTTAAGCCCCACACCCCGCTCCCCCACCACCCCCTGCGCTAAGTTTTATGCCATTTAATTAGCGCTAGACTTTATGCCCTCTTGTGCCATATTATAGGCTAGAATTTAGCCCTTCAGTACTACACTTTGGACTCTCTTTTAGGCTCTTCAGCGCTAGGCTTTCGTCTATCTGGTCCTAGATTATGATTTAAATATTAAATATCAACTGACACAAAATGAAACAGTTCATTTGTCTAAAGGCATTCGGTTTAATACATTTAAGTAAATAAGGTAACAGAAAATACGTGTGGTGTTTTCAGAATTTATTAAGTGTACAGGTTGTGTTAACTTCATTACTTAATACGCAACTTCTTCGTCTCTTTATCATTATCGGTATATAAATTAATCCAAAAGTAAATGCAAATATTAGATGTAACTCAATTGAAAATAAATATGCCATATTTATTGATTATCTTGACAATATTATGATCTTGGACTTTTAGTCATAAACATTTTCATTCTAACAGAAAAATATCTGCAAACAATGATAAATAACCTCCTCTGTTCTTCATCTTAAACAATTATTCATGTTTGTATTCATTTATTGTATAGTCATCTTAGCTGTTTCAGAAACTCAGATTGCATAGCATCTAACAGCCAGATATGTTCATATTATTATAGAATTATTATAGGTGCACGTGCCAGTATATCACAAGATTTCCTTTTCTACGTTTTTCAAGCGACAGTCTTTTTACGTGGTATCCTCTGCTTAACGACGTCATAAATTTTATCGACTTTGAACCCATTTATCACTCATAAAAATCTATGAAACGTTGTGTGGGCGGAAAGAAGGAAAATATCTCTGCGCGACTGCAAAATCGACATAGATTGTTTTGTTTCGGGTATCTTAAGAGGCAGTAAAATTATGTAAAATGCTTGAATATGAAAAACATCGCCTGTCTATACTCAGCCCTTACATTCTTCGTTTCTCTTGGTGTTTAGTTGTTTTAGGCCTCATCGTTGTAATTCCTCTGTAATTTTGTCATATGCAGGCTCCGTAACCTCAGGTCCACTCTGCGAAGTCCAGTTTGTTTAGTTCTGCTTATTGTTTTCTGTTTAAGGCACGCCCTTTTTTTAACTGGGGATCATACGCCAATTATCATGAATTCGAAGTGAACGCCGTGTATCATAGATAATACTATGTGCACCGCCGTATGAATACATCCGCTGGTGTCTTTAAGTTGTTCTTGTGGTACTAACAAAAACAAGGATAAATATCAAAGTCTTGTAACATGAATGTTGCGTTCTGAGCAACCCGGGGCTGGAGGGCGTAGACGGTAGCATAACATTTCCCCTACCGTCCATGAAAATGCAAAAACAAACTGTGCCTGCAACATCTTCATTTTTGTCATCTTTGCTGACCTATGGAGATTCCGCTTTTTTATTTGAATATAACAGCAGTTGTTTGTGCCGCAACGAGGCCGTAAAATGGCTCCTCGTGCATTCAGTCGGAGCTGTTGTATACCGATCTTTCAGATCGCTCAGCACGTCAATTATGTTGTGTTAGTGGCACTGGTTACTTTTTCAGTTAGAACTTGTACGTTTTTACTTGGATGTTTTCAGCGCTTCCGCTTTCTTACCTTTGGGCATTGACTCATCACCTCTTGGATATGGTGCTTGCTTTTTAATTTTGTCTTTTCGACAGTTTCTATGGTATGCGGGTTTAACAGCCTCAGAGCCCCTCTCTAAATTCCCGTTTGTTTAGTTCTACCCATTCAATAGTTTAAAGCAAACCCATTATTTTAACTGGGGACCATACACCCAATTATCATGGAAATGAACTTTGTGTACCATTTAAGTTTCCATGTGCACCGCCGTATGGACATATATACGGATGTCTCTAAATCGTGTTTGGTACTTGTAACATATGCAGATGTTGAGTTCTGCTCAACCCGAGGCTAGGGCGTGGACGGTAGCATGCATTTCCAATACCGTCTATCAACAAGCTTAATCAAACGTACGTACGTATGTATGTATGTATGTATGTATGTATATATGAATGTATGTATGTAAACGATAGGCATATGCACATAAAACATATGACATAATCAAACAAAATTGCAACAAGGGCAAAACACACAGTTGGGTACCGCCTTGGAACAGTAAATCTTAAAATAGCACTGACGAGCTAAAATTATTAAACCTTAAAATGCTAAAACACTCGTACGCATAAGCGTATATTCTGTGTAAATTATATATTAATTAAAGGACACGGCTACAGATGCTTAATTAATATTTAAGTGGCCGTAGGCCGAGGGCCAATACGACTGCTCGAGGACAAATAACTAGGCCGATATGAAATCGCTTGATTAATGACAATATTATCATTCAACTTTCGAATATTGACGGTAACACCATAAGAACTCCATGAGTTACCTCATGACAGCTATATATGCAAGTTCGTGTCAAAAATCTTGTTTAGACTTATTTTAGAAAGCATAATCATTTAGTCAGTAAACAGAATGGGTTGTATGTAGATACTTGAGAAGAATTCTGAGAGGTATTTTGATGCCTCGACATAATCAGCAATAAACGTAACTTACCTTATTAATTTGGAATTAGTAGGCTATTATTTTCTGTACGGCAGTGGCTAGTACCGTAATCCTAGCCTCCGATTCTAGGATTACGGAAGACAACCCTATGTGGATAGGCTAGGATTACGGAAGTATTTAAGAGGCATCAAATATATCTATTAAGTCACGGCCTTATCCCACATAATCTTGCTTTGATTTCTATCATATTACGTGGTAATTTAGCCTTGTCTTAAGAAGCGATGAACTCCCTTAACTAACTTCCACTGCTTAAACATGCTTGAGATATTGAATATCAACGGAATATGTGTAGCTTCTTCCCATTAACAAATGCAGCCGGACCTGTGCTGTAGACAACCTCCAAATCCATAAAACCAGCTTACAAAATCACACTTTACCTGTCTTGAAAGACCAACTTTTCACAAACACCAGCATTTTCAGTCCCCAAGGGAGGATTTTGCAGTCGGATTGGACTGTATATAAAAATATCCTTGGACCCACCAATGAATTAAAGTACAAATGAATACAATACAGTAACGGTTTTTACGTATAAAGTTTAGATAATTTTACCAAACAAAAATCAGCAATCAAATATAATTCAAAGTTACAAATTTAAAAGTCTAGAAAAAGGCTATTCAACTGATGATCTTTGAAAACAAAGACCGAGCACAACTGAACATGGGACAGACGTTCAGCTTTCCAAAAAGTCTTGTCATTTGGCTACTAACCAGAAATCACATAAAACTCTTAGATCTCGCTTGTCTACTTGGACATATACTAGTGGCCATGTTTAATTGAAATTTGACCTTATTGTCATGTGTAGGCATGTGATCTTTATGTCAAAGACTGGCTTCAGAAATATATCCGTCCCGTGCATTGCTTTCTTGATAACAGAACTGCATACAAGGTCCATGAAAATTGTAATAATGTGAAGGCGTAAATGCATACAGAAAATATGGTGGTGTGTTTAAGAGAAATATAGTTAATATAATGAGTAGCACTGGTAAGACCTCAATGCATTATTTAATTGGACGGCGCTCTTCAAATAGAAACACAGTTTGATATCATTGCACGGTTGTCGCATGTCAAGTTTGCTGCAATTATTCATCGGCGGTAACGAGAAGATCAAGTATAATGATAACTAAGATATGTACGAGAAAATGAGAATTTGATAAAATTACGTTATCAGTTATATACTCTATATCACATGTCCGACCATAAAACATATCCGCTTAGAGATTGTGGTTGATGCAATGCAAACATTATTTCTAAATCAAAAGTAATAAGGATGAATATGGCCTAAAGCCTGCTCATTCATCATGCATATGCAGTTGTAATTATTGATGTTTTCGTTCGAGAAACGCAATTCTGTTGTACAAAAGTTAATTCAAAATTCTTAAACACGAAACTATCATTCATGTCTGGTTTCTTTTTCTAATTTAGTTAAGTTCATTTGTGTTGAATCACTCATGAAGACATTAAGATGTTATATGTAATATGGAACTCTTTCACTGGTTGTAGTTGCTGTTGGAACATCCGCCCCGAGTATAACTGAAAAGACGCGGTAATGAGGCTCTGACAAGAAATACAAGAACCACTTTTGGACAACAATTTATAGACAATAAGACATTTTTACTACACAGATCTCTCTTGACTTCAAATGTTACAGACTAGTTTTGTATGAAAACATCTTTATATAAAGTTGGGCTGTGGCTGGAAAACTGAAAAAGTGGAAGATACACACGGCATAAATAGGCACATTAATGAAGATATAATTATAAAGACAAGACAGCATTATACTATTATACTACAACTAGCAGAATGATTCTTGCTACCGAAGTAAATCAATGTACTCCTACATATATCGCGCAATCATGACCATAAAAGGAACGAAACCGTGGCAAATTCATTTATTCAGACAAATTAATCATAGTGAGTCAGTGTGTGCTGAACAAAACCATGTCAATAAAGAACATTTACAATTGACGGCCAATGTTTAACTGTATTGCAGTAGTTTCAAAACTATGGGTTACGAGCACGATATAAGACAAAAGGCATGCCTTAATCCTGAACTAAATTCTCTTGGACTAGCAATCGGAAATGTTGAGAAGAAATAAGATATAAACATTTCTCAATACTAAACTTAATTATGAATAGTATCAGAATACTAGTAAATGGAAATCTTGTAACCAAAGCAATAACCTGAAGCTAGCACTATAACCGGTTAAGAGCACACAAAGTGGTTACTGCGCTGCAGCATGTACAAGGATGTTTTTAGTTTGACTAAGAATTTAGAAAATACCGATTTTGCATGCAATGCCTTAAGCTGAAAAGAGGACACTCGAAAGTATAACAGACCATTTGCTTGATTTAGATGGACCAACTTAAAGTTGGAACATTTCCATGGATGACGAAACAAAGATAGAAGTTTGTAAAATAAATTAGACAGGTGCTAAAACAGAAAGCGATGTGAAAAGGACAAAAGAATGTTTTGCTTCAGTTGGCGTGTCTAGAAAAAATTCTGAAATTTCTTTAAAGGCACTGACAACATTGCTAGGCAAAATGCTTCTGTAGTTAAGAAAAGGGGGCAATATACAGTATGAACCGGATTCTCTAAGATAAGTACAACTAAGTATTCAACGTCATCTAACAGAAGAAAAATTACTGTCAGAGTTTCATGAAAGACAAAGTCTTCAAGCACTCTCGCGATGTTTTGTTCTCTAAAAAGAAGACAATATTGAATGCCGAGACATTGGAAAAAGGAAGAATCACTTTGATACAATTACTGATGCAGAAATAAAATCTCTAAAGGAGAAAACTTTGGGATTTTAAGTCATATTTTGACAAAAAAATATACTGACGGGCATCTTGAGTTAAATTTTCAATGATGAGACAAATATATTATTTACCTGTTTTCTTCTTATATTCTGTTAAAATCGTTTCATATTAGGTTTTCGCCGATAAGATGGAACAGTTCCATCCAAAGTGCCTTACAAAAAAATTGCTCACTGTCTTCATAAAATCCAGTTATATCTTTAACAAGTGCTTAGTTACAACATTTTGAATATATGTCTACCTAAAAAATATAATGACTTTTGGTAGTGTTTATATTATGTTCATGTAACACACATTCACCTTATATTTTGCATATATAAAAACGTTAAATATATATTAAATGATTATAAAATTTTAAAACATGAATATGTGTTTGTTCGTTTTGGTATATAACAAAAGATAAAAGGTAAGGGTAGATTTCCCGGAAGCACAGCGCAACCCGAACACAGCCATAGAGCCATGTATCGCAAAGTAGGCCCACAACAAAAAGAAGCTGTAACAGGAAAATATTGTAGACGGGTTGCTTCAAAAATCCAACAACAAGTACATTATAAATATATGCAAAATACAGGAAGGTGGGGGTGGATGTTAAGTGGTAGATAAAAGGGTCGAGTGTTGGGGGAAGGTGAAGCAAGGATGAATATTCAACAGGGAAACAAACAGCGCATTAAATGGCAATGATGGGCTTAAAGTGGTTATTGGCAATTGAAAGCCTATATTGACACTCGGGCTACGTCCTTGCGCCAAATTAGGTTTAGTAGTGCAAGTACTTCAGACCCGCTGTTGTCATAATAAATTAAAACCAAATTATAATTTGTACTATTTTAAACAGACGATGTTATTTCGTGTTTAGAAAAATGGTTATAAAAACATTCACATTATCATCATGATCATATTTCTGCTTTTCAGAAGACATTAATTGATTTTTCATTTTTGTCTGTTGGAACGTATTTACCTAGTTCCAAACAATACACTGATTGTGCATTACAAATGAGCTATTACCACATGCCAAGACGATTATCAGCTAATTTCGACAACATTATTTCGCCAATGCACTCATCAATGAAATAGCAAAACACAGGTATGTTCGGAGATTTATTTTGCAGTCTGGTTGAGTAGTTGCATGTGTTTAGCGTACAGTTGAAACAAAACAGTATGGAGTATTTAAGAAATTCTTGGAGAAAACTGACTTCACATATTTAGCATACCTTGAATGAACCTATAAAAGCAATATTAATTCGGTTAATATCATGGCATTTTGATCAAAATACAAAAATGATATCAAACGATCATTTTTTAACAGACCCGTTCTGTAATGGTTTTGATACTTTTAGAGACACAATGACTTTGTATCATTTTATTGATGTAAATAGTTATATCTAATGTCGTCAATTTTTCTTTGCGTTTCTTTCATGACTTCTTGAATAGTTAGTTCATCCATTAAAGATCAAATAAAACTTCTGTCTGAGATAGTTTGATGATACACATTATTTCAATCCTTAACAAGATTTTTAAACTTGAAAATGAATTCAACCGTAAATACAGTCTCCCATGCATAATTAATATAATATGCATGGTGATGATAATGAAATAAAAGATAATTCATGATGATACGAAAACCAAAATTAATCAGTTAATCAAATTACTTAAAGGAATTAATTTGCCTGTCGCAAAAAAAGTAACTGGTAAGCTCATTACAAATATTAAATATCAATACAGAAAGCAAAACAGGTGACTGTGTTAATTTCTATCAGTAAGTAATATAAAGCAAAATTTGTCTTTACTACTAAGTTTAAGTTACTCGGTATAATTTGTCGTTTCTTAGAAAAAGGATAAAGATTAAGGAAAATTTCATTCACCTTCAAGAGCTTTCGGGAAATCATCGTTTTAAAAATAACTTATGATATTTATGCCTTACCACGAGCAATTGTGATAAAGCGCCTTGCCAAAGGACACATTGCACTATTATAGTTGGCCAGAAATTCGAACAAGCAGTAACACTTGCTCTTATGTCCATTGCGCCCACCTATTGTACTACTCTGGCAAATTTATCAGTTTATATTGATAGGACAAAAGAAAATATGGTACATGAAGGTAAACATAGTTTATAGCAGATAAGCATCGAAGAATCGATTACAAATATTATTCTACATTTTATATGAATTGTTTATTGCCTACGCATAGAAGAAAGACATTGTAGCAAATATATTAGTATGCCTTGTGAAGATATTAACATAAACCAAAATCATATAATTCTTTATTTTGATATTGTTAAATATAAATATAAATATGATGCTGTCCTTAAGTACATATCAGTTTTATTTCAGTAAAGAACTGTACAAATTCAGCGAATAAAACACCAAAAGACTCAATACTGTGTTGTGTATTAGTAGTTCCTGTGTTGATAGTAAGCAATGAGAAGATCTACATTCATAAATCGCAGCCTACTCCAGTCCCAACCGACAGCACTCTTGTGTTTGGCTGTGTATATGATTAACATGCACACAAAATACATAGACAAAGCAAAACACAATTGAGCTCTGCCATTGAACGAAGTGGTGAATATGAATTAAAGTTATTCCCGTTAGGAGAATCCCTAACACATAAAATGGTAACTGAAAACATGATATATAAACACAAGATGCTCTTTAAATTTGTATAATAGCAAGCGTAGAGATCAATAAACGTATTTATATAAACGCATGTATTCAATGCTTTTGCAGGAGACAAAGCATGAGGAGATCTGGAGAGACCAAAAGATAAATATCAACTGCTCTATTATAAACTGTTTATCTAAACTTTCTCTACCACAACCATCAGACAGAATAAAACAGAAAAGCCTAGCGCCAGCTGTAAAAGGACTGAACACCAAGTATGTGATTTCACAAAGGGCAATTTCGTTGAAAATTACACAGATTGTAACAGATCTGTGTGGCAGGACATTTCTAGAGCGTTAGCTGATTTTAGATCCATCACTATTTTCATTAGCTTCTCTAAAGGCGATAGAAAGAACTAATTTGGTGTAAAAACTGACGAGATCTCGTGTTACGTGATGTATCTGGTATTTATCTTCTTTGTCATTATTTTATTGAAACATGTTTGATGTAAGAGGAACATGCAATTTCATATTCGTTTTTTGCCAAATAAATAAATAAGAGTTTTCCGAAGATAGCTTAAAGATTTTTACTATTTCATTTGCCGCGCATAATTCACTTTTACAGAGCTGTTTTGATTTGAATATATAGAATATCCAGAAAAAAGATGTCATTAATGCAGTGTCTGAAATAAATTATGTACAAATTTCCTAGTAGCGTTCTCCATTTATTGGGGCCTCCGTCGCCGATTGGTTATGGTCCCTGACTTTGAATAAGTCATTGATGTGGGTTTGAGCCTCACTCGGGGCATTGAATTCTTCATGTGCGGAAGCCATCCAGCTGGCTTACGTAAGGTCTGTTGTTCTACCCAGGTACTTGTTATTTTACTTTAACTGACTGATATTTTTCGAAACTTGTTTTGGCTCTGGGTCTCCTTTTCTGAGAAATTATATCCATACCGACAGTCTGTCCTTTTCAATTTTGTTTCAATAAATGACATCACGATACATTGTTGTTGAGTTGTTTAGTTTTTTTTGTTTGTTTTTTGTTTAACGCCGTTATTTTAACAATATTTCAGTTATTTAACAGCGGGCAGTTAACCTAACCAGAGTTCCTGGATTCTGTACCAGTATACAAACCTTTTCTCCTCGAGTAACTGCCAACATCCCCACATATGAAGTGGGGGACGAATGGTTTCAGACGTCACAATGTATTTTATCAAATCGTCACTGGGAACATGTGCTAACCGAACAAAGCTATCCGATCACCTAAACTTTTCGCAACGTTTCTTAATATTAAAGGCCTATGCCATGTCATAAACTTTTATCAGACTGACTTTTAACCATAATAACCTTTCAATTGTTTGAAGCAGTTGATTATTTGTACTATATCCATAATGAGAATTTAAATGAACATTCTAACACGGCCCGATTTATTGCCCTACTAAATAAAGAAGACTGAAACTGTGTGTTATTTTGCAAAACACACACAGTTTGTACGTTACAACTATTACGTCATTATGTCAAACACCATAGCGACCCGCTGAAACACACACACACACACACACACACACACACACACACACACACACACACACAAAACATGCAAATATTTGTAAATATCTTCAAAGATGTGAACAATAATACTTGATAACGTGTAAGAATTGAAAAAAAAAGCGTATCTCAAACAGTAATTTGCTCTTGAATAAAATCATTTTTGAACAATGATTTTATTCAAAGAGCAATCGCTAAATGAGATTACTAGTATATTATTTCTTAAATCTAGTATCCTATTTACCAATGTCTGTTCCAAGGTAATCCTTGCTGCGCCAGTTGCCGTTCAATAGTTACTAGAATTAGGAACTATTGCAAAGCCACCGTTAAGATACTGGTAATGCTGCATGTAGAGATCACTTTCATTGCAGTGGATCTAAACTGTTTCCATCGCTAGCCTTTAAATTATTTAGACTTATGTTTTATATTAAATTAAAAATCAAGTTCACGAAAATCTCTGATACAGATAACGTGAATCAAACAGTAATGGAAATTCTGTTGAAATGCGTTTACATAATGCACTCAAATGATTTCAGTACAAATTGCGATTTTCCCTGATGTGTCATTTACACCAGTTTATTGCAAATGTTTCCATTATAAAACCTTAAAGATATTCAAGCAAGGTTTCTTAACATTTTAATGTTTGCATTTTTGTGGTAATTTACCGGAAGACACTGTTTATGTGCAAATTTTGGACACATGGTTTGTAATCGTTATGAAGGTTTGCAAGACTGAATTGATAAATTCAGCATATGAGCAGTGCCATGGGAAAACCAACATAGTAGCTTTGCGACCAGCATGGATCCAGACCAGCCTGCGCATCCGCGCAGTCTGGCCAGGATCCGTACTGTTCGCTAACGGTTTTGTAGGCTTTAAAAGCGAACGGCATGGATCCTGACCAGACTGCGCAGGCTGGTCTGGATCTATGCTGGTCACAAACCCACTATGTTGGTTTTCTCATGGCACGGCTCATATATTACTCGACAAATCAGGATTTATACCTGAAACGCTTCTTATAAATACAACGCAGACGAACATACAATTTGTATACACGCTTGAGCAACTACCCGGTATTTAAGCTGTCGATTTTTCATCTGCGTTCTACATGTACAATGATGAAAAAATTACTACTTTGTCTACGTAAAGTCTTGAAATTGTGAGATCCCTTTGCTCTGTGCTAGAGTTAAAATATCCCACTAGCTTTAAAATGTTGTATTGCCGCTCTCATAAGCTGACTGCTTAAACAATGCTTTGACCTCCATGTTATTTTCTATTCCATGCAGTGTAATATGTAATATACCCTGGCACTTATGTTTGTTTTGCAAAAGTACATAGAGGTCAGACCAAAATAGTAACACTCGTCTAGCTAATGACGTTTTAACAGATAGAAAACTAGGATTTTCGTTTGCTTTGTTGAATTATTTAATTATTGAAAATCACTTATTTTCTCATGTGCCATGAAGACTGTACTTAAATACGGTGCCCCTAAAGTGACAAGTTACACACTTTTTTCCAATTAGGTAATGTGAGTTTTTTTTTTTATTTCGTTTAAACGAAAAAACTTATTTCGTTTAAACGAAATAAGTTAACGAAATCATTTCGTTTAAACGAAAAAACTTATTTCGTTTAAACGAAATAATCATTTCGTAATAATAATAACTTATTTCGTTCAAACGAAACCATTTCGTTTAAAAGACATCATTTCGTTTAAACGAAATCATTTCGTTAAAACGAAATCATTTCGTTTAAACGAAATAAAAAAAAGTCTCACATTACCTAATTGGAAAAAAAGTGTGTAACATGCCACTTTAGGGGCACCGTACTTAAACCCTCATTAGGCTGCTGATATATTTAAATGTGGTTGTAAAGTCTAGATAGAAAACATTGTATATTTTCATTGCCACAAATAATCTAATGATTCAAGTAAACATAATTTAAGAGCGAAAACAGTTTAGCTTTCCCTCATTAATATTTAATTGCTTCAATTTTATATACATGATAAAAATCAAAATTTATTTCAGTCTTATCAACTTTATTCAGATTGAAAAGAAATCACAATTGGGTGAACGTTTGCTATTAAGAACAATGTGAAACTTAATCACACATCAAAATATTTATTTTACTGTTTTATGGATTGTATTTGTCTAGGTTAAAAACACTATGTGAAATGAAAAGGACTGAAAAGAAAAGGATTGAAAATGGTACGCTGTACGTAACTGATTAATAACATTAAAAATTCAATTTAGATGAAACACAATAATTTGATTTATCCCATTAAGTTATATTCTTATAAAAGTGATTCCGCGTTGTGATGGAATCATTTTACGATGTTTGTAAGACTTGTATATAAATATACAGGTAAGATTATTTTCACTGGTATGATAAGGCCAAATTTTTCGCTACATTTGTGGTATATATTTAATCATTTATTATCATTTTTATTATGGGTACAATGTAATAATGATAAAATTATTATTATTGATATTATTATTGTTATTATATATTATTTTTCTACATTAACAGAAGGGAAATTAAATATTTTCAATTGTATAACACGTATCTATATGACCAGTTGCTAATTGCTGTCCAATTAATTACAACTGCATAAATACTGATAAGCAGCAGATACGATTGAATTGTTTAATGGATTTTTTCAATTGCTTTATATTTCTGGTGTATGAAATAGGATACCTACAGTTATATCATAAAAGCAATCTAGCTATTTTCCGGGGAGAAAAACCATCCCAAGACAAAAACGTCATCAGTAACACTGATACTTTTATCCACTTTAATGTATACAATTCCGTCAGACTGGGTCCTCTGAAGATGTCTGTTATTCTGGGAAATTAGATCTTTTCTGACATTCTCATTTCTGTCTAGTTTTATCTGTTTCAATCGAGCATTTGACGTTTCTCATTTTCAGTCCGTGTTTATATAAATCACCATATGAGCCGTGCCATGAGAAAACAAACATAGTGGCTTTGCGACAAGCATGGATCCAGACCAGCCTGCGCATCCGCGCAGTCTGGTCAGGCTCCATGCTGTTCGCTAACAGTTTCTCCAATTCCAATAGGCTTTAAAAGCGAACAGCATGGAGCCTGACCAGACTGCGCGGATGCGCAGGCTGGTCTGGATCCATGCTGGTCGAACACCCACTATGTTGGTTTTCTCATGGCACGGCTCATATAGCCCTGTAGCTCTACGGAATGAATGCAATATTCTGAAGTCTGCAGATCACGCTATAAAATGTAAATTGAATAAGGTGGAAAATGGTATTTTAGCATAGACAAAGGAGAATTTCTATTGAATTTGCATTCAACAAAATGTTAGAAGCTTTTTAACTTATGTAACATTTTGCGCCGAATTGTAGCGCATCTATAGTAATTGGAATGTTATTGTATTTTCCCTACTTTGCAAGTCAGTACGATGGAGTCTGTTTTGTGCGTCACACCGACACAGCCAAAGTAAGTTATATGAGGGTTTCTCAGATATTGATGGTGAAGGAGTACCAAGTTTGCAAATCTAAGAATTTTTCAGCATGTTGGCACCTTTGTAGAACCGCTCTTTTCGTATCCAGCATGCTATACTCGAACCGAGGTTTCGAAGCCATAGCAGTGGCTGGCAAGTGATTCGAAATTAAATCTGTAAGATTGTTTAGAAGCAAGCAAGTAAAATTCAGAGGGCCGCTAAAACTACATTTCACCATACGCTGGTACCTTGGGTATCACCATTGGCAGCCCTGAAGCCAGTCAGACGGCTTCTTCACATGATGCAGTTCTACATTCCAAGCGAGGTATTGAACAAACAGCGATGAGAAGCAAGAGACAGCCAGTGATCTTCAACACTCTGCAACGGACGGAGGGCCTTGTAGTGTGACAGAATACCAGGATAGTATAATTCTCTGTGAGTCCATTGATTTTTGTTAAGATTGATCACATGACAACAATTTGTATGGACTCATTGTTGAAAACTCTTCCAATGGTTATTTTTGAGTAATGCACGAGCCCGTTCTTGTCACTACTAGTTAGAAATAGAGAATTGAATATGGCGGGAGATGCAATTATTTTTGGTAATTAGAAAAGAAAAGAAAAGAAAATACTATAAGTAAGCTTTTGCAAATAAGCCATTTATTTCATTGTTCTCTAAAAGTTGACAAAAGGAATTAAAAACAAATTAGCTACAGTACCATCTGCGTATTAATAGAGGAAATAACAAGTAGAAATGATAAATCCAACTGAATAATTCCTGCATGCCATGGGTGTAAAACTTTTTTTTTTTTTTTTTTTTTTTTTGTTGAAGCTAATTTACAACGGCATTGTTTTTCCTTAAAGCAAGTGTACATCTTTGAAAATTGTGCTGCATCAATTTGCATTTTAAAATTAGTGTATCGCATTAGTTTTCCTAAAAGATACTGGCGGCTGGGAAAAGGATAAATAATTACATAAACTTTTCACATTAAAACCTTTGTGACAGCGATTATTACCTCAGATTAACCACAAATGTGTAACAAAAATTGACCACAATAGCCAGGTGCCAATCTTGTTTCGTTGACCTTGATTTTCATATTGTTTTACCTTCTACAACGTCATTGAGTGCATTCTTTCTTGGTGCGTACAGTAAATATTTAGTGCATTCTTTCTTGGTGCGTACAGTAAATATTTAGTGCATTCTTTCTTGGTGCGTACAGTAAATATTGAGTGCATTCTTTCTTGGTGCGTACAGTAAATATTTAGTGCATTCTTTCTTGGTGCGTACAGTAAATATTAACAAGAGCTTTCAAGGTCTTTACTTGACACTAACAACTTTTTACTTTACCCTTTACAATGGAATATGACGGGTATTGATTGATGTTTGGACACATTTAGCAAGTTAATACTCTAGCTGTGTATCAAGATGATGACCCACTTTACTTAGTCTTTGCATTTTTTGTGGATAACAGTTCGTTAAAAAAGCATAAAATGGACGTCTTTTGAAAATGGCGTTATACTGTGTTCCTATTACCTATTATCATTTTCTGAAGAACACACTCCCTACAAGAAAAGAGAAATATACAACATTGATTTGCTTAGAGAATATATGACATTCTTAATGATATTTTTGACGTGATTGTCGTGCACAACGTAGTTGAAATTTCAGTTCAACATTCATTTACATAATGCTTTGACTTTTCAATGCAAATTGCTCCGGTCTTGTCAGTCGTGAAATCCTCGGAGTGTCATTCATCCTATACGTTAAATATTTATAGGTTTGTTGGTATTTGGTATCGTTTTTCAAACAGCATGTCGCAGACATGTTAATCCTGTTCGTTTGTTGCAGCAATCTTTAGAAATTGACAGATGATATATGCAAAATAGAGACAAGTAATGTGTGATTCTAATTATTTTCAAGACTGAAAACATATTTCACCAAAATGACAGACATTGAAAATTAACTGAAACGTTTTCATCAAAAATATATCATACAAATGAAACCGTAAGTTTTTAAGCCTTCGTCTTTTCATCTCTTTGATAGACGAATGGTGCAACTAGGTCAATATTTTGCAAAATTTGTTAATATATTGTCTGGAAACTTTGCTCTGGGATAGTTAGCTTAATGAACTGTACAAATGTACTATTTGTATTGTGGATCTAATGTTCGAGTTCAGCTAGTCTAAGAACTGAATAATGCTTTGAAATGTCAGTTAACTTCTAGTTTGTTTAGTTCTGCCCATTGTAATAAAATTTGCGGCTCTCCCATTATTTTAAATGGGCCATACATTGCTTGGAAGTTTAGTCCTGTGTATCATCGAAGGTTCTATGTACACCGCCGTATGAATATATTTGTGGATGTCTCCAAGTTGTATCTTTGTATTTGTACCTTGTATATATGCTGAGTTGTGCTCAAGCGTGTACGGTTGCACGCATTTCCATTACCGTCCATGAACAGGATCAATCAAATAAAAAAAGTGGAAAACCAAAGGTCGCCCAGTACGATACAAACGAAAATGTTGCAGGCTCGGTTTAATTAAGCCTGTTGATGGACGATAGTGGAAATGCAAGCTACCGTCCACGTCCTCTAGCCCCGGGTTGAGCAGAACTCAACATTTACATATGTTATAAGTACCAGTATATAATTTAGGGGCATCCGCAGATGCACGGAGTGCAATTCCATGAAAAGCGACGTATGGTCCCCCAGATAAATTAATGGCTTCACCCTAAACGAGAAAACAATGGGCAGAACTAAACAAACTGGAATTTAGAGAGAGGATCTGTGGTTACAGAGCTTGCATGTCACAGAAACTGCCAAAAGACAAAATTAAAAAGCATGCACCATATTCAAGGGGTGATTAAACAATATCTAAAGCTTTTAAAGTGGGAGTATTGGATCCACACAAGCCGAAACCGTGCCTATAAAATTTTTATTCAGTTTGACGTGCTCGTCGACCTGTGGGTTTCCATTTATCTTGGCTGTGTTCTATGTTTCCAAATGATATACTAACAGCTTTTATTTTCTGTCACAACAGCAATTTTTAAGTCTCCCCGTACATGGACTCGGTGTTATAGGCAGATATGCAAGAAACAATACCCACGCAATGAGCGTTACTGTATATGTTGTTACCAACTTGATATTAAAGATGAGTATCATTGTGTGTGTATATGCCCATGTTATACTGTTATTAGACAAAAATACATTAAGCGTTATTATTATATTCACCCATCTGTGTTCAAGTACCATCACCTTTTAAACAAGTGAATGAAGTATTGCCATGTAATACAAAGTCCCCTACTGGAAGGCACCTAATTTTCTCAACTGCAGTATAACATAATGAACTGATATCTGTCAATGAAGTATAAACAATATTGTACTAGATATACAATATGTTATAACAACACACTTCGATTAAAATGTGCATATATAAAAACCCACAGTTGTTTTCATATTGAATTTTTTTGGCTGATTATAAAAATGTTATCATGTAAGTTATTTATAGTAACAACAAAGGGAAATTAATCTTTAAAAAAAAAATCTATATAATATAAGTCCACAATAAACTCTTTACCAGGTAGAGATAGGTCAAAATACACCTAAAAATTGGATGTAACATGCATGCTGTACCACAGAAAAGTGGTCTCGATTTTTCTCTACCGCCAGTAATAAAAGTTACAATAAAATCTATTTATAGTAACAACAAAGGGACGTAATTCTAAAAACAAGGGTGCCTCATGGTGATGAACATTTGTTCCAAGTTACATCAAAATCCCTCCATGCATGAAGAAGAAATGTTCCGTACAAAGTCATTCTTGAATTTGACCTTTGACCTCTAAATATGACCTTGACCTTAGATCTAGGGACCTGGTTCTTGCGCATGACATGTTGTCTCATCCAGGGGAATATTTGTGCCAACTGATATCTAAATCCTGCTTTGCATGACAAAGTTATAGACCAGACAGGAAAAAAATCCTCTTGACCTTTGATCTCAAAGTGTGACCTTGACCTTTAAGCTAGGGTACCGGGTGTTGCGCATGACACGTCGTCTCATCATGGGAAACATTTGTGCCAAGTAATATTAAAATCCCTTCATGGATGGCACAGTTATGGACGGGACAGGAAAAAAAACTCTGTTGAACTTTGACCCCCAATTGTGACCTTGACCTTTGAGCTAGGGGTCCGGGATTTGCGCATGACACGTCGTCTCATCATGGGAAACACTTGTGCTAAGTGATATTAAAATCCCTTAATGAATGTCAGAGTTATGGACCGGACACGAAACAGACCCTGTTCATGCTATGTTAACATTTGACTGCTTAGTGTGACCTTGACCTTTGAGCTAGGGGTCTGAAAGTTGTGCATGACACATCGTCTTATTATGAGGTACATTTCTGCCAAGTAATATTAAAATCCCTTCATAGATGGGAGAGTTATGGACCGGACAGGAAAAAAGCCTTGTTGACCTTTGACCTCCAATTGTGACCTTGACCTTTAAGCTAGGGGTCCAGATTTTGCGCATGACACGTCGTCTCCTCATGGGAAATATTTGTGCCAAGTAATATTAAAATCTCTTCATGGATGGTAGATTTATGGACCGGACAGGAAAAAATCCCTGTTGACATTTGACCTCCAATTGTGACCTTGACCTTTGAGCTAGGGGTCCGTGATTTGCGCATGACACATCATCTCATCATGGGGAACATTTGTGCCAAGTAATACTAAAATCCCTTCAAGGATGGGAGAGTTGTGGACCGGACAGGAAAAAAGCCCTGTTGACCTTTGACCTCCAATTGTGACCTTGACCTTTGAGCTAGGGGTCCGGGTTTTGCGTATGACACGTCGTCTCATCATGGGGAACATTTGTGCCAAGTAATATTAAAATCCCTTCATGGATGACAGAGTTATGGACCGGACACGAAATTGCGGACGGACGGACGGACGGACAGACGGACGGACGGACGGACGGACGGAATGACGGAAAAGTGCATTCCTATAGTCCCCGAAACTGGTTTTCAACCAGTAGGGGACTAATAATTTGAGTTAATAAAGCTATGCAATTATGTCAAGGAAGCATTATATATTGGTAATGCTATTTTAAACAATCCTACGTAATATGTTCATTCTCTGTTACCATATTATATACTTCTCGTTACACATTATTACCATAAGTATGAACATGTATATGCTCATATTTCCTCTATCATATGACTTTACTTTACATTTGTATGTTACACTTTTATCACATGTTAAAAATGTTTAAAGATGTGTTCAGACGATGTACTTTATGTATAAGTCTTAATAAAAGTCTGTTATGTTCTGTTATGTTCTGTTCTATTATTACATTTTCTAACCTCCATAATAATGGGGTATATTCAATTTTTATATAAAGGAATTTCACTAAATCCAGTGTTATGGGTCGTGATGGATGTTATGTATGTCATTACCTCTCAAGAACAGATTTAATCAAATCTGATCTGCCTTTGTTCCTCGGTTGCGTTCTATACTTCCAAAGTATTATCGCAATTATTCCGTCAGGTGACATTTTTATATCTGTCCATATAGTTGTGCCAATTCAAACAGCCTAACAAGTGACATCTTCAAACATATCATAATATGGCCTAGTATTTACTAAATCAATGTAATAATTAGAAAGTTGACTTGAGCAGTCTGAAGACCAGTTGATGAAAAGTAAATGAAGTGTTAAAATAGCATGTCAACGGTAGCAAACTAGACACTGTAGTAAATTTTATTTGAACTTTTTATTTTCAAGATTAAAAATCTTACTGATGAACTTATCAAATGGAGCGGTTTTGGTGATTTTTGGTAAGAAAAATATATTTTTCTGTTATTTAGAATTTGTTGTCAAGGACGGCATATAGCGTAAGATGTGCTCCGAATATTATGAAATACTAGTTGCTATTCATTTTCCAGCAAACGTAAGCACTTTTCTCAATTACTTTGGAAAAGCATGCGAAAATAACAGGTAAACAATGCCACGACTCAGAAAAAGCATTATTTCTGTACGTTATTCGGCATAAACACTAAATTACCACTTCCACGATATCACTGACACTTTTCATATGTCTCTTCAGGTTTGATTTTGTTGATTGTATTTGATAGCATATGTAGCACATGAAGCCATAATAATGAAAGAATAATGCAATGACTCACCCTCTTCCTTTGCTTACATTTAGAACTCTTTAAATTCTGGTAATGATAGCGCTGCCATGGGGGTATCATTAACTCTTTTTTCAACTGACCTCCAAAACGAGGTGAAGCTAGTGTTTACAGGCCATGATTTTGAGAGAATAACTTGCAAAGTACTGGTATGATCATTTGTTGAATTATTTCTGCTTAAGAATTGATAATCCCGCAATTCTTCAGTTTAGATACTGTCGATTTTTACTATTGAACAATCTGACTAAAGTACTTGCTCTTCTAATCTTCTAAACGAAGATCTGAGAATGACCCATTCACATTCATCTTCTGTATATTTTGGATTTCCAATATTGCTATTTTTATTTTCGCAAATCTATTTTAATTTGAACCAATCAGACGACTTGCTCGAAAAAGAGTAAGAAAAATTTGCAGTCAGTCCAGGGTTCGTACCCGGGACCCTCGCTTACAGAGCAAGTGCCCTACCGACTGAGCTAACAGGCTATCTGACATCTTAGGACATAAGAATTGTAGATATCAAAAACCAAGGTTTTTTTAAGCTTGTAGAATGTTGTAAGTTAGCGTTTGATTGGCTAGCCGAAGGGTCGTCAGAACGAGGCTATCAATAGCTCGTGTTCAGATCATAAGCGTAGCGTAATAGGATATGTACTTTAGTCAGATAGACTATTGAATAAAGTTTGTAGTGAAAAGTCTGTGATTGTCGTCAAGGACACAAAAGCTTTTGCCTTATTTTTAGTCTGAAAAAAGAAAATTTACATACTAGTCTAAAGGAGGTAAAATCACAAGGGTGAGAACCATCTAAGAACAGTCATGTAACTGGGGACAAGTTCTTACTTGAGGAATCATTAAAGGCATACGTACGTGTTCTTTGCGAATGTTTTGATATTATGGTAGAAACGCATTAATTGATGTGCTAAGGTGAGAAATAAAATTACACTGTAGTATGAAAAGTAGTTCCAAGTCATAGCATTTTAATTTTGATCTCAGAAAAAAATCTTGAAAATGGCTTTCTCGCCATCGTGCTTGTAATTTGAAATGGGGCAAGCTATCTGTACATATTTTCTTTTACTTTATATAGAAAGTATAGACAACAGGATTTAGTACATGCATGCCTTTTTCTGTCTAAAACATTTTGACCACAGTGCGACCGAATTTCTGCCATTAAATCAATATTAATACACGGGGTTTCATCAGAAGAATGAATACCTTTATGAGAAAAAAAAACAATAAATTTCTGTTTAGACTAGAACGTTATCAGGAGACAATACTTATCGCAGTTTCTTATAAATAAATTAAATGAATAAAGGTACAATTCCTTTGGAATTTGATGAAAACGAATACAGAAGAAAGATCCGAAGCTCCTGAGTTACTGCATTTTGCAGCCGCTGACTCCGGCGTTACTGATCAATTCAGTCATGAATCGCCTAATATTGACCTTCCAAATAATTTATTTCATCTTTTCTAGCACTAACGTGTTACATGAATGTATCAGTGACAACACAGAGTTGGTAATATTGTATGTTTATCAGAGAACGTAATGGAAATAACGCATTTTCTGAGTCATGGCATTATTTACCTGCTATTTTAGCATGGTTTTCCGAAGTATTTGATAAAAGTGCTTAGATTTGCTAGAAAACAAATAGCAAAGAGTATTCCAAAATGTTTAGAGCACTCCTTGCGCTAGATGCCGTCTCTGAAAATAATTTCTAAATAACTGGAAAAGACAATTTTCTTATCATTTGATCCGAGATCATGCGTTACTGATCCGGTTTTTCCAAGAAACGATTGGACTCGGCGATTTTTGTTTCGTTAGAATGCAGTTGTAACCTCTCTTTACTTATTTGTTATGTATTGTATATACATTACTTTACTTGTAAGCTCCCTTTAAGTGTTATGATAGAATGCCATATTAATTGAATACTTTCTTTATTTGTCTACCTACTTTTGTTGAGCCTGATAAAATAAAACGAAACTTGTATGAAATAGTTATCTAAATATTTTCAGTTGTTGTTTGTTCAATACACGAGGAATGGACCAGGTATATGTAAACCATATTATGGCGGAAGGACTGTGTAAGGAAAAAAGTGTTTTGGGTAACAGGGAAAATATGTAACAAATGAGCAAGGTTTTACAGATTACACATTTATTTCATTTTTCTATCACTATTTTCAAAAAAAATAAATTAAAAACCAATGTAGTTTAAATATCATTTCTGAATTAACAGTAGGAATAATAAATCCAACAGGATAACTCCTGCATACCATGACTGTGATACTAAAATATTTCGTTGAATCTAGTTTGATTACAACGGTATTGTCTTTTCTTGAAATTAGTGTGCAGCTTTGAAAATTGCATTGTTTTAATTTGCATTTTCAAAATACACACAAATTATGTAGAGTATAATAAGCGTATTATCAAATTAGTGTGCTTAGAATATAAGGGCGGCTGGGTAAAGGTTAAGCATTCAATTGAACTTCTAATTATCAAATTTAAACCTGTATCTAAGAGATTTCAAGTCGAAATTAGATATTTTCAATCAACAATTCACTATATAAGTTCATTTTTGTTGCCGCTAGGATATTCTGCAACACGTATTACAACTAAATTGAAAAAGTGGAAAATCACAGGTTGCCTAACACGACATGAATGAAAAGTTGCAGGCGCGGTTTGATTGACACAGAGTGCAAGTCTTGAAAAGCAGCGTGCAGTCTCCAGTCAAAATGATGGGCTTGCCCTAAACGAAAAAAAACAAAGTCTGTCAGTTATGTGGGCGAAATAAAATTAATGAGTGCAGAATGATGTCTTAATGCCTAAATAGCATTATTTTATTAGGCAAAAGGTATCAAATTAACTACACAAAAAATAATAAAATCTGCTATTTAATAAATTATACAACGTACATAAATGTGACGTTGGTTCAAAGCAACAACGGACTATCTGCATTGTGATAACTAAATATTACGTGATAATTGATTTTGTTATCGAAATGTTAAATGTTTAATGTCTCTTTAAGCTCTCAGAAACGTGTCCCGATGGTACACAGGAAAATCCTATTCAAATTGATGTATTCTATTTGTATAAACTTATTCGAATATTAATAGTGCCTTCGTAATACTATAAACTGATAGATGGATATAAAATTGTATTTTTATCATTAATGAACACCTACTCGAGGGAAGAGTTGTTCATTGCGATCAAAGACTATTTCTCTACACATGAAAGTATTTTTTATATATTTCTAAAGTTTAGTTCTGTCTCTAAATTTCATTCATGTAAAATACATGTATCATTTCATAAAGGCATAAAGACAAGGATTGCTAAATAAGCGTGTTCTTATATTTTGAAACAATTAAACAATAAACTACGATTTCCTTGATTTCCTTCGCACAACTCACTACATACTTTTCCCGCATGCTGATGAAATGATTAATCATGCCATCTTAACCTTCTGCTTTTACTTCCAGAAGGGCGAATTGCTTACAATTCATTACAATTTACGATTACGTAAAACATAACACCGACGTGGCATATCATGCGCATTTACTGTAGATCAAAACGTAAGCGGAAAAGAATCATTGTCCAGATTTTTCACTACCCAATTCTCTAAAGCAAAAAGATTATAAATATGTATTTCTAGACAGAAAGGTCCGGTGGAAGACTAAATATATACTGAATACAAATTATGTTATCGTCTGGAAGTGAGATTGTTCATTTAGCTTGAAGATAACATTAAGCCAATCACATTTATTTCTTCTGAATAATGTAATTCTACGCTTAGACAAGCAAACGAGATATTGTTTGACATGCACAAGCGGTTGGCGAGATGGCATTTCTTATTACCAATAGTAAGCCAAAACATTTTATGTTCTTATGTGACAAAACTGTAGAACGCATTTTTATACATTTTTGTTTGGTTTTGCTATGTTTAGAGTCATACAAACACAATGTAGGACATATGTATTAATGGCGGAGGAACATCCCAGGTACCCATACATGCGGCATCTAAAATACAAAACTTGAACGACTCGAATATCCAAGTTCTTTGACAATCTAATGTAGCTGTACGACCATTTATGCTGTATTGAAACGCATCTATCAACATTTTTATCGTGTTCAGTCAGTGGTACTGGTACTAGTAAAGCATTATTCTGCTGCGTATAGAGGTAACAATTGCGTGTGACAGTAAGTAAATGTAATAGAAAAACCAACCAACAACTATTAATAATAACAAAATTTAATAATAAAAGTAACAATTCAAAAACCTTAAAAATGTCAAATAGCCGTTAAATCTGACCTTATATTTATTTATTTATTTATTTATTTGGGTTTTACGGCGCACCAACACAATATAGGTTAAATCTGACCTTATAAGCAAGAATAGTCCCAGTCAAATTTAAATCCAAACTTTAATAATTCTAAATTGTTCACATACTGAATTCAATATGTCCAAATAAATTAAATATAAATTTTGTCTTCAAAGATAATTTTTTAAAGTCCATAATGTTTTGTAAATCCTTTCCAAACTGGTAATATTTTGTTATTAAGAAATACAAGAAAGTTTTTCGGTAAGTTCTTACGTTTTGGTTCTGCCCTGTCCTCAGACAGCCTCTTATTTAAAGTATCATGGGAGGTTCTAGAACTTATATGAATCACAAAGAATAAAAAGAAGATTCTGGAAAACCATAGATTAAATTAGATTAAAAAAAAATTCTGGAACACCATAGATTATAAACAACATACAAATGTTGATTACAAATGTTATCAACTAACTTTCAAGAAGATGCTGGAAAACCATAGATTAAATTAGATTAAAAGAAAATTCTGGAACACCATAGATTATAAACAACATACAAATGTACATGATGTCTCAAAACCAGGTCAGTTAACAATATGTTATCAACAAAGTATAGCCTTATTAGGGGAAATGACAGTATACATAACAATTCCCAAATATTTTGCTTTAGCAGTTTTCTTTCACAGTTGTAAACTGTCCTTTAGTGCGTTTGTGAGATATCTTACGCTGATCATTCAAATGTGTGACTTAGGCTTACACAAATTCTCAACTGCTCTCTCATTGTTTGTGACTCATTTCAAACTTTCTTTCCTTAATTATCACACAAGCGTTTAAAATTCGATAGCACTATGAGTTGGACTGGCTCAATAGTTTTCTGTTATCCCTTGGTTTCTTTGCAAATAATCGCAGTTTTATACCAATAGAAATCGATGATTTATGCAAAACAGAAATATTGTCTTTCCTTTTTCACTTTGATTTCTAAAATTTCTCGGTTATTCAAACCATACGAATTGAATTACGACTTGTTTAAATAAACATTGCGAAACTATATAGTCCTTATTATTTTAAATGTGTCAGCTGAAACGAAATGACTTTATTTTGTTATAAAATTTTTACTACATGTATCTTCTATCGCTATTTACTAAGATTCCGCTTTGATTACAGCATATATTACTATTTTGGCTGAATGTGAACTTTGGATGTACGTGTACATACTCTGTGTAACAATATTTGACCTCTCGATAAAATGTATTGTATGGGCGGCGGTGACCGCCACAATTAGTAAATATACAATCCATTCATAAACAAGTCAGTCAGTGCATAGCATTTCAACGCCGTCTAGTCTAAAACTCTATCCCGTCCAATAAATCTGCATTCAACGCATTGTACTTTGAAACCATTTAATGCAAAACTTCATTCCATCCATCTAAACATGGAACGATGCATTGAAAAACTTGTTGCGATGCACCGTAATATGAAATCATCCAACAAAACATGATACCATGCAGCTCAATGTGAAGCCATTTAACACAACATGAGTACGTACAGTGTAAAATGAAATGATTTATTACAACTTAACGCCGTCTAATGCATACTGAAACCGCTTTGTGTAATTAAGAGCGGTGTATTAAAACTTGATGCCATGCAGTGCAATGTGGAGACGTTTAACGCAACATGAGTTCGTGCAGTGTAAAATGAAACGATTCATTAAAGCTTGGCACCGGCTAATGCATACTGAAACTGGTGTTGTATGATTTGGAGCGGCGTATCAAAATTTGATGCCATGCAGCCAAATGTGAAGTCGTTTAACGAAAGACGAGTACATTGCATTGTTAAAGGTTAATAAGACTATCAGTTCATAAGTCTGACCTGTTATAAATATAGAATCTGGATCAGTTTTACATATGAATATCTTAAAAATTGTCCTAAAACTGACCTTGTGGTAAAATTCTATCATTTGATTTAACACTGTTCCTGCGATTTATCTGAATATTAAAAGGGACCTTATTTTCGTGAAACATCTTTCTTCTTAGTTTAAGCTTTATATAGTATACTTCGTGAAACAGACTCAGTAACAGAAATAATAATGACAAAATTAATAAACACTAAAAATTTCACGACTTCATTACCAATTATAAAATATAAAATAAATGTTAACATGGTTATGTTTATCAGTATGTCTAAATCACAAAGTCATGTACTTCACTGTGCAATGTTTTGTCAATTTTTGTTTGTTTATTTGTTATTGTTTTTTTTTCGGGGATTGGTGGGGCGGAAGATCTTACGCCGTTTCTAAACAGTATTTCATTGAAGTTGGACAGTCTGGTTCCTGGATTTCATACAAGTATTAACATTATCTCCACAAGTATCTGCTAAATGGGAGGAAATAAAAAGGACAATAAGAGGACAAATAGTGACGAAGCTATTAACGATGAGCGAAAATCAGGTCGGTATACACAAACACTCGAGGGAACAACTGTTGTTTGTAGCATTTTGAAAGAGACAAATTCAGTGTTATTTAGAAGAAAGATGTTTCACGAAAATAAGGTCCCTTTTAATATTTAGATAAATCGCAGGTACTGTTTAAAATTAAATGTAAGAATTTTACCACAAGGTCGGTTTTAGGACAAATTTTAAGATATTCTTATGTAAAACTGATCCAGATTCTATATTTATAACAGGTCAAACTTATGAACTGATAGCCTTATTAACCCTTTACAATGCACGTACTCGTCTTTCGTTAAACGGCTTCACATTTGGCTGCATGGCATCAAATTTTGATACGCCGCTCCAAATCACACAACACGGTTTCAGTATGCATTAGACGGTGCCAAGCTTTAATGAATCGTTTCATTTTACACTGCACGAACTCATGTTGCGTTAAACGTCTCCACATTGCACTGCATGGCATCAAATTTTAATACACCGCTCTTAATTACACAAAGCGGTTTCAGTATGCATTAGTCAAGTTGTAATAAATCATTTCATTTTACACTGCACGTACTCATAGCCAGGGAGCCAAAAGTGCGAAAAGTGCCTAGAAACAGGAGTTACCTGTCCGGTCATGCTATAGTCAGTTTCTATATATATTATGAAAGTGCAAAGTCGCGCGGATCAGAAAAATCGGGCCTGCAAAACAAAAGCTCTTGCGAAATTTGAGAATATCAAGGGGAGATAACTCTGCATATTTGCAGTTTTTTTAAGATTCAAAACGGGTTTTTTGCAAACAAAACATGGCATCATGTTTCTAAAATCAGTTCAAATATATATATTTCAACATTACTTTTACGCATAAAGCTTATGGTTGAAAAATACACAAAATGTACTCATTTTATGTACATTTTATTATTAGATTTGGCACCTAAAATACCAGAGAATAAAATAAAATTATTTAACCTAAAATTTACAGTATGAAGAAGTAACCTTTAAAATGGTCTTATTTCTCAAAGTCATTTATTAATACCACTGCGAAACAGTCTGTTAGAATAGAAAATCATCTAGATACTCTAGTTCAGGTTTGGCTAAGAAATACGCAAATCCGGGGTATTTTATGTACCCCACCCACTTTATATAATGCAAAAAAAATGTATAATAAAAATATTCGACCATCAATCAAGGAGAGATATTCTTTTTATCACATATACAATATAATCTATATTTTGACAACTTAACGAGATGGATTCGGAGTATTTAAGAGATTTTAGAGTAAAAACAGTAGCCAATAATTAGAATTAACAACCTGTTCATTGTGGTGTGATAAAATGCAAGCAACACTACCGAAAAGTACTGAAACCTTTACATTCAAACTTTAATTTTTTACTATCTCATTTGAATTATTAGTAACTTTCAATTGCAAGTTTGTCAAATCCAAAAAAAAAATCAGAAGTAATTTATTCACCAACCCACCTTGAATAAGACAAATGTTTATACCATAGGGGCAAATATAGCGAAAATGCACGGAAAACGATATTGCTAGTCCGTTGTTCTCTTCAAATGATTATAGTTAAATGCTGATTTATTTGGAAAGTTCGTGACTGCAAAACTTATCCAACTGATAAATGAAAAGTCAAGGGTAGATACTCTTCACTAATTTTAAAACATATCTTAGAATTGTTATTAAGGCGATTTGCACTAAATATGAGCCACGCCATAAGAAAACCAACATAGTGCATTTGCGACCAGCATCGATCCAGACCAGACTGCGCATCCGCACAGTCTGATCAGGACCCATGCTATTCGCTAACGGTTTCTCTAATTGCAATAGGCTTTGAAAGCGAACAGTATGGATGCGCAGGCTGGTCTGGATCGATGTTGGTCGCAAATGCACTATATTTGTTTTCTGGATCTATACCTGTCATAAATACACTACGTTTGTTTTCTCATGGTGCGGCGCATATAACTTATCTGAAGTTATATAAAATATGATATAAAGAAGGGGTGTTTGTAAAAAACATATGCCCCCATGATGGTTTATTGAAGGCAAAAGGGGAGTGTAAGTTCTAATTTTAAAACATTGACCTTTAAGTTTAAATTGATACAAGTATTTCTATATACAGATCGGAAAAATAGTTACGCATGATATTATGAAGTATTGTGTTAATGTCTACTCAAATTGCACGTACAGATGTAACTATTTGTCGTTAGTACTGCAGAAATGTGTAACTAAAATTGTGCTCCAGATGGACCGCATATAAATAAAATTCTAATTACTATTATAGCCTTTAGTGCCAAACCAGTAAATGTTATCTAAAATGATATAAAGAATCAAGGGGTGTTTGTAAAAAAACATATGCCCCCATGATGGTTTGTTGAAATCAAAGGGGAGTGTAAGTTCTAATTTTATAACATTGACCTTTTTAACATCAGGTGTCTTCTACAGACTACAAACATTACATGTTAAGGGGATCGACAGACAAAACGTTCCTTATTTACTGGGTGGTAATCATATTAGACTTGAACTAGGTAATTGTGACCTTTTTCCTTTATCAATTGTCGCAAAACAATATTGCTCATTTACTGCAGAAAATAAATCTTTTAAATTCAATGATAGCTGATTTTTAACGTCATTGAGCGGAAACCAGACTTTATTCTGTAAAGGCACGAATGGAAAATGCTTACGATATTGTATCTGCGCCATATCTAATATAAAATACACTGTATCCTGCTGGTGTAATGCAATGCCTCAAAAGTGTCGCAGAATAAAACACAGTCTGTTTGACACAGAATTAGATGAATTTGATTAATACTAGTGTATAAGTTGCGACATTGCCAGTGCAAGTTATAGTACGAGATAAAATCATTTTTGTGGTGTAGCCGTAAAGTTTAAATTGATACAAGTATTTCTATATACAGATCGGAAAAATAGTTACGCATGATATTATGAAGTATTGTGTTAATGTCTACTTAAATTGCACGTACGGATGTAACTATTTGTCGTTAGTACTGCAGGAATGTGTGACTAAAATTGTGCTCCAGATGGACCGCATATAAATAAAATTCTAATAACTATTATAGCCTTTAGTGCCAAACCAGTAAATGTTATCTAAAATGATATGACTCTGTATAAATACTTGGTTCATGGCACTTTGTTGTTCAATTCGTGAAAAAATACAACAAATGTTTAATTCTAATGTCATGTATAAAAACACTTATTGAAGGGCTTGCCTATCAATAGTCAAAACTATTTGTTGTTTGTCATCCAGACATAGAGCAATATACTAGGTAATTTATAAGTAATGACAAACAAGCCATTCAATAAGTTTATAATTTAGATTATCTAAGATTTATACTAGCATTTTCTGAGAAAAAAAGGGTCATGTATATCGTTCACCTGTTACATTTGGCCTAGGGATCATCAAGATAAATAATTTGACCAAGCCTTATGAAGATAGGGTAATTAATACGACCTCAAGAATGTTAACAGACTTTTCGTTTGATTTTAGCGGGTGACCTAGTTTTTAATCACATATGACCCAGTTTCTAACTTGGCATAGGAATCATCAAGACAAACATTCTGACCAAATTTCATGAAGATAGCATCATTAATGTGGCCTCTACGGTGCTATCAAACTTTTCCTTTTTTTTTGACCTGGTAACTTAGTTTTTGACCCCACATAATCCAGTTTCAAACTTGGTCTAAATATGATCAAGTTTGCAAGTTTGTGTCAGATCAAAGCATAAATGAAACCTCTTTATGGCTAAAAGGTCAATCAAATCAGTTTTCGAACTGAACCGAGATCGTATCGAGACTTAAGTCGTAAGTGTGGTTAAAGTCAAACTTAAAATGTCATTTCTAGCGTGTTCATAATGTAACAATTAACAAATTTTGGGACTTTCGTGGTTCAAATAGGGGTCGTTATTCTGGAACCTTTGATTTGATCTGATGAAGTCATCATGGAATGCAAGATTTATTGCTGTTAAAGATATTTCGCAAGTTTGTTTCAAATCAAACTATAAGTGAAGTGCCTGTGTGGCTACAAAAGCCAACATGGCAAATTTTGGCCCTTTAAGGGGCCACCACTCTAGAACACATTATGGGATCTCGCCAGTTTTTGACAGGAACCGAGATATTATGCCAGTAGAATATATGTGCAAGTTTGATTAAAATCAATTGCAAAATGTGGTCTCTACCCTGTTCACAAGCCAAAACAGAAACTTTTGGCTCTTTAAGGGGCCCTAACTCTTGAACCCATTATGGGATTTTCCAGTTTTTAAAGCGAGATTTTATACCAGTACAAGTTGCTATGTTGTTTCTCATCAGTGTTATGATTCCTCCCTTGCTCCTACCCAACCTGTCACAACGGAAGCACTGGTAGCCTCTTAACATTAAAGGATTTATCCTCGCTAAGGTGAATCTCTTCGATGCAGCAGACCTGAATGTCCTTATCAAATAATATGTTCTCTAATTCATTTTCTTATTGAGGAGTCCTTTTGCATTCCAATGCATAACCTTGAAAGGTTGCATTGACTTCTTTTTTTTTTTTGTTCCTGGTGGCCAGTAGATTTCCTCCCTCGTCTCCTAGCTCTTATACAAGTTGCGCGCAAGTTTAATTAAAATCAATAGTAAAATGTGGTTTCTATCGTGTTCACAAACGTATGGACGGACGAAGGCGATCACAAAAGCTTCCCTTGTGTCACTACGTGACAGGTGAGCTAAAACTCTAACAGAATCTATTTGAATTATATATGTTTGGGTGATATAATTACGACTTTTTTATACGATTTGTAAAATTTCTTGAATAGTGATATAATGAATTATCACTACATTAATTAGTTTTAAAATCTTCTGAATAGTAAAGATTATTCAAAATGTCTCATTTTATAAACATTAAAGTTACACATTATGTCAAATTTCTACATTACATTCAACACATCAGAACTACATTCCATCAATCTGTTTATCATGAGAAAGGTAAATACAGATGTGTACAACCCCGAAGCAAGCATTTATACTTTGTTAATTTGTAAAATCTGTATTGATCGATCAATCACATCTTATACATAGTTTTAGATGGGTGGGGTAATGTTCATACCCCTACAATTTCACAATTTTGACAAAATTGCACAAAAGAGTATTTAAATTATTTACTTTCAAATGAACAGTTAGCAAGTAAAGATTTCGTCGCCTTTTATTATTGATGTTTGTATTTATTAAATGGTAAATAACGGGTTGTTTGTTCTAATTATCGGTTGTAAAATACATAGGTTTTCCTACCCCCTTTTTCTATTCAAAATCTTTCAAATACCCCTCATCCGTCTTTTAATTGTCATAAATATAAATTATATTGTATATGTGATAAAAAGAATATATCTCATTGATTTTTCGTCGAATATTTTTATTATACATTTTTTTTTGCATTATATAAAGTGGGTGGGATACATAAAATACCCCGGTTTTGCGTATTTCTTAGCCACGCCTGGAGTAGATTGCACGAAAGAGTATTTAATTAAATTACTTTCCAACTGAACAATTGTAAGTAAAGGTTTCATCGCCTTTAATTAGTGTTGCTCTTATTTAATAACGGGTTGTTAATTCTAATTATTGGTTGTAAAATACATAGGTTTTCCTACCCCCTTTTTCTATTTAAAATCTTTTAAATACCCCTCATCCAGCTTTATATGGTCAAAAATATAGATTATATTGTATACGTGATAAAAAGAATCTATCTTCTTGGTTGTTGGTCGAATATTTTTTATTATACATTTTTTGCATTATATAAAGCGGGTGGGGTACATTAAATACCCCGTATTAGCGTATTTCTTAGCCAAAACCGAACTAGATTGCACGAAATAGTATTTGAATAAATTACTTTCTAAATGAATAGTTTGCAAGAAAAGGTTTCATCGCCTTTCATTAGTGTTGCTCTTATTTAATAACGGGTTGTTTATTCTAATTATCGGTTGTAAAATACATAGCTTTTCCTACCCCCTTTTTCTGTTTAAAATCTTTTAAATACCCCTCATCCAGCTTTATATGATCAAAAATATAGATTATATTGTATACGTGATAAAAAGAATCTATCTTCTTGGTTGTTGGTCGAATATTTTTATTATACATTTTTGCCTTATATAAAGCGGGTGGGGCACATAAAATACCCCGGATTTGCGTATTTCTTAGCCAAACCTGAACTAGAGTATCTAGATGATTTTCTGTTCTAACAGACTGTTTCGCAGCGGTATTAATACATGACTTTGAGAAATAAGACCATTTTAAAGGTTACTTCTTTTTACTGTAAATTTTAGGTTTAATATTTCTATTTTATTCTCTGGTATTTTAGGTGCCAAATCTTATAATAAAATGTACATAAAATGGGTACATTTTGCGTATTTTTCAACCATAAGCCTTATGCGTAAAAGCAATGTTAATATATATATATTTGAACTGATTTTAGAAACATGGTGCCATGTTTTGTTAGTAAAAACACGATTTGAATCTTAAAAAAACTGCAAATATACAGAGTTATCTCCCCTTGATATTTTCAAATTTTGCAAGAGCTTTTGTTTTGCAGGCCCGATTTTTCTGATCCGCGAGACTTTGTACTTTCATAATATGTATAGAAACTGACTATAGCATGACCGGACAGGTAAATCCATTTTTTCATGCCTTGGCTCCCCGGCTATCATGTTGTGTTAAATAGTTTCACATTGAGCTGCATGGTATCATGTTTTGTTGGATGATTTCATATTACGGTGCATCGCAACAAGTTTTTCAATGCATCGTTCCATGTTTAGATGGATGGAATGAAGTTTTGCATTAAATGGTTTCAATATACAATGCGTTGAATGCAAATAAATTGGACGGGATGGAGTTTTAGACTAGACGGCGTTGAAATGCTATGTGCTGACTGACTTGTTTATGAATGGATTGTATATTTACTAATTTTGGCGGTCACCGCCGCCCATAGTATTGTACTTACGATTCTTCAATATAAAAGCATATTTTGGGTATTCGTCTAGCTGGTTTCGACAATCTGCGCCGATAGGCGTTTGTCTTAAACGTAGATAATATTATACTGAAATTTGATGCATGAACAAACTGCAGTTTCATCTACCAACCTGCCTGTAGTATGATGTCTGAATGACAATAGGTAAGATGAATTGTTCTTTCAGACTACTTTACGATATCTATAGCCAGACCATTTATATTGCATGTAACATGTCACAGATAAAAGCGACAGTATTATATTTTTAGACAATGGGTTTTTAAAGCCCAGAATTGGGAGCAAATACTTTTTTTATTAAAAATGATAAAACTTGGAGATAATCTGGACCTGATATTTATCAATGCTCAAGCTTCAAGTAATGAAGGTCGTGGGTTCGATTTTTTTCAAAAGTGTATACAAAAATAAACGTCTTTCGAAGATGGTGTCATGATATTTAGCTCTCTCATTCTTTACAGATACGGATAACACCGGACTTAACATTCTTAATAATTGTCTACGACATGATGTTCGTGCAAGATCTAGTGGAAATTACAGTTGAACATTCATTTACATAATGCTTTGGCTTTCCACAGCAAATTGCTTCGATTTTGGAATGCATCAAGTCCTCGGTGTGTCATTTATCCCGTATGCTGAATATTCATTTGCTCGTTGGTTTTCTAAAATCTCTGGCAAATATTGATGCCACAGACTATTTGGTCATGTTGATTTGTTGTCGCAGTTCTGAGAAAGTGATGGATGACATACGCAAAAAAGAGTGAAGCAATATGTAAATATATTAGTAGAAATAAAAGTACAATTTGTAAATATTACAGAAAACGCCCTTAAGACCACTTCTTTTCTTATCTTTTTTTTCGAATAACAAAAAACTTGTTCCAGTTTTTTATGGCCCTATATTGTCTTGCAATTTCACTCTTGGCTACAGTTAAAGAAATTATTTGCTTTACCATCTTGTGTTGTTGCTACTTTAAATTAAAGTGGGGCAAATAACGTCGACCATCACCACTGTATCTTCCAGGGGCCTCCGTGGCCAAATGGATATGATGGTTGGTTTCGAATTACTTGCCCCTCACCAATGTGGGTCGAAACCTTGCTTGGGGTATAGAATGCTGGCATACGGCGTGTCAGTTGTTCTACCCAGGTAAACAGGTCAGAATGCACTTCATTACAACCTCAAATGTTTTGAATAGATGTCCAGTCATTTGCGTCCAAGTAATTTTAACAGACCCGCGGCAAATAGTAGAGCTCACAGAGGAAACCTTAAATGTAATACAGCATAAAGAATAATTGATATATACTAAAATAATCTACATCAACTTCTGGAAATGAGAAACAAACTAAAAACTGGCTTATAACATTTCTTATAATAATTCATTTAATGACAGTGCTGGATGTTCTTATTTAACAAAAACAGAAATTCTATACTTGGTCAGAAATTTCGATACAATTATCAAACGCGAACATTTCTGTTTTTGTTAAATAAGAACATCCAACTGTCATTAAATGAATTATTCATTTTTGTCAGACAGAAACGTGAACTGCTTTTTTTTCGTATCTTAAATTGAAAATAGTTTTATTTTGATGTGCTACGGGAAACATAAAATAACAATTTCATCAACCGTTTGTGAATGTTAGATGATCTTTTTTCTGTAGAGTGGCATTATTCAGAAGAAATGTTATGTTTTGTTCCAGGCAGTGTCGTTTACAAATAACAAAGAAATAAAATATCGTCAAATGCTTGACATTCTTTATGCGTGCAATACGTATCTGAAATTCCAGTTGAAAACGCATTTACATAATTTTAAGACGTTTGAATGCAAATTGCTCCGATTTTGTTATTCATAAAGTCCTCGGTGTGTCATTTATTCCATATGTTGAATATTTATTTGCTTGTTGATATTCTGTAACATAATTTTCCAAATATTGATTGTATACAAACATAGCTCAGACACGATCATATATTTTATCTTCTGCTGGTGGTATCTAAGGTCAGTTTTCAGAAAGTGTAAAGCATGGACAAACAATTGTTATATTGTATATCTCACCAAAATATGACCAAAATTGATGAGGCTAAAATGTGTCTTCCCACAACAATAATACAAACGAAAGCGCAATTTATAAACCTCTTGGACAATCCTCTTAGCGCTCGTGTTTTCTTCTCTCTTCTTCGATTTTGACAAAAACGTTGGTATAGCAATTTAAGATTCAAGATTCAATACTGAACAAATTAAGTAGCTTTTGCATCTTATACTGTTGCTATCATATTCGAGGTCTGCTGGCATTGCAAAACCCTTTGACCTCCACGTTACCTTCTATTCTCTGTCATTTATTTTTTTTATTTTTTTTTTTTTTAGTTTTATTTATTTCCATCCAGAAGGTCTGAGACCCATGAGGCAATACAAAAATACATATAAATATGGCGACATGTAAAAGACGTATATATCCTAATGACATATGTAAATTTCTCATAATAATATTATCATTTAACAAACTTATCTGCCAACAACATTCTATCCAATAAGACATTATGAATATACATGCAAAACACCAATTCACACACAATTTGAATTTATAACGCTCTGTATATCACACGTACAAAACGAATATTTTCTAGTAAAATGTTTTCATAAATGTTTCTGTCATTTCTTAATATTCCAAAGTTCCAGATCGACTCACAACTTGCTCGAAATCGAAAACTAACAAGGTGTGACATCTGGATTTTTTAATTTTTTGTCACCAATAGGCGAATATCAGACAAAATAATACATTAGATACCCGGAACAATATATTTTCTATGTAAATATTTAACATGTCCATTTATTGAATTTTGGAGTGGAACAACATAATGCGATAAATGCGCATATACTAAGCGTAGTAATATTGCGTATACGTACACTCAATGAGTCTATTAGCACGACATAGAGTCACGTCTTGCTCGAAAGCGAAACTAACAAGGTGTGACGTCTGTATTTTTACAATAAACGAACCTCAAACAAATAAATACAGTAGATATACAGAACGTTAAATTTTTACTATGTAAATATTTTATAAATTCATTCGTAGAATTATGTATTTAAACAACATAACGAAATATATGTGTATCTACCAAACATAGTAATGATGCGTATACATACACTCAATGAGTCTATAAGTATCTTTATATATTGTTATAAACTATAGATCAGTTAGATATCTTAGACAAACGTAATATGTTGATTTCTAAAAAGTGTTGCCTCTGTAAAGTTCCATTGTTCTAACTGCAAATGCTTTTTCTACATAACTGCTTAAGTTTCTTATGACACGTTTATTTTCTGTAATGATTAATTCAATAAATTTTTGCATATTTGGTCGCCTGAAATAATAGGCTGGTATAAGATGTTTTCTTAGGTCATTGTACAAAACACATTCTAAAGTAAAACGATATTCATCCTCTAATCTGTTACATAAGTTACATTTTCGTTCGTTTACTGGGATGCTTACAGGTCTGGTCCAACGGCCAGTTTCAATGAACAGTCTATGAGAAGATAAACGTAAACGTGATAAATATATACGAAATTTCTGTTAGTGGTATGAATCACCTGACCCATCTTTTCATTCATCCCTGTCAAAGTTTTTTCAAAATTCACCATTCCTTTGTTACAATTCATTTGCTCAATTCTAATGTTTCTAAGTTCATCAAACATGTAGTTAAGTTTACTATCAATGGAACTGTTAGCAAAATCATGTCTAGTTATGTCATTATTGGTATTACTTATATTTATTGAAGAATTCATTGTGCTATTTTCCCGCTCTTGTAAAATTTGAAAGCGGTTCTTTGTTGTCACTGCAAAATCACCGTTTACATCCATTTCAAAGTTCTCAAATCTCTATTAAATACCATATGGAGGATTATATATCCGTAAACTACCGGTAACTTTCCAGTGATAAAAATATTCCTTTAAGTTCTTTAAACACTATTTTAGATAACTTTTGTCAGCTAGCAGAAAAAAGCTACCACATTGTCCGCCATATTTAATTTAAGTTTGTAATAATTTTGTTTCGTTGATCTATTAATATGGCTGACCAAAGTGGCAGCATCCGTAAGTTGTTAAGCTACATATTTTGTCTCTGTGACCATCCACGAAATGGAAGGTCAGCGTCGTCCGAAGGTCACATTTCAAACCGGGTTTGTTTACTTTGGGTTTTAGCGCTGATTTTTCAACAATATTTCAGTGACGTAATCTAACCAGTTTTCCCGGATTCTGTACCAGTACCAACCTGTTCTCCGCAAGTAACCTCTAACTTCCTCACATGAATCAGAAGATGAACGATCGTCTTCTCACCTGGGTATCGAACTCATGACCTCGGGATCTATAGAAACGCAATCTCTGTATTGAGCTAAGTGGGAGGACATTTCATATTGTAGTTGACATTAATGAAATATATTGAAACATAAAGAAGAACATGCTGTATGTGTTGGCGCAGATCCTTTGACTTAAGATAATGGATCTGTCATGATAATCGCTATTTTACGTGTGTTTATGTGTTCTAAGTTTCACGAATTCGGCATCCTCCGGCCATAACAGAACATTAGTTTTCATAACAACCGGAGATTGCCGAAATCGCATACGGAGAAAGCGTAAACGAACGAAAATTGCCGATTGTCATTACGTGTCCATTACCTTTTGGGAGTAGGATGAAAGAAAAACAACCTAACAAACATTTACTATGTTTCACTTGAAGAATCTTGCCGGCCGCATAGAAAGAGGAAGAAAAAAGGAGGATCTTAAATGAGTCTATTTATGAATGGGTGTAAAGCTATGAAACGTTTAAGACACACCGTATGTTTCATGTGCAACCCTTTTACAGTCCTCTTTTATTGTGTCTGTCGGAACAGGTGGATGACTCTATAACAGGCAGTTGTATAAGCTGTTTTGACATCAGCCTTCTGGCCTGCTTTTCAAGCTAGAGGTTGCGAAGATCGATATTCTGACATTTGATATCATTTTATGCTGCCTGCTGCGAAGGTAACTCTCAATTGCAGAATAATTTACTATTTTCAGTATACTGATTTCTGTTTTCGTCTTGAAAGGAGACTGCATATTAAGCTAAAAACAATTTTTGATAAGCTAATCACTTCTCTTCAAAATAATATAACTGTGCTTAGACACGCAGGACATGTACAAGCGGTTGGCAAGACACTGCATTCTTACTATCCATGACATGCTAAAGCTTGGAAATCAGTTTATTTTCAGAAGCGGATCCGGCATTTTTGTGTAGAGAAGTTTCTAGTAGGTATTGGGACATATCCTCTAGGAAAAGTTTTGGCAAGTATACTAAAAATGGTGCAATCTGACGTTGATTTGACATAGTTAGAGCATGAATATCAGACAGTCGTCGTTGAATTTTTGAATCCATGTCCAGAAAGCAACAGTACCCAGTTGATACCTTTTTAATTTGACTGTCGTCCAGTCCTATCATTTCTTCAATTATAATATAAAGTTTTGCGAGAAGAATCTAATTGACTGGCTAAAATGACTGATGTTTCGAACGTAGGTTACCAAAAATGTATGCTTGCCGGAATTAGGAAGAAGCGCGTGGCAAGAATTAGCAACGTATTTGAACTGATTCCTCGAAATTATGATTTTACGGAGTTTTACAAATTAGATTAATTCAATTTTTCAAAAGTCGTCTTTAGTAATAAAGAAGTATTATACTTTAGTTTGCTATCGTCTGTGCAAAGAAAAATGACTACAGTTGTAAAATGACATTAAAATACTACAAGTGGAGACATTGCAGCAAACATATAGATGTACTGTTTGATCTATCTTTTCCATCACATTATTTTTCTTAATTTTTCTTTATATTGAAAACAAAGCAATTGATAGTATACACAATTCTAGGGACCTGCGAGAGTGATAATAAGAATATGTTCAAACAAATAGGGAAGCTGTAAACAAAATGCACCTGACACTAATGCTCTTTTCAAGATCGCTTACATACTTACTCCTTACATAGTTGAACACACTTTTCTATCAATATTAAAGACACTGTGAAACCTATTACTTTATAATCTAATTCAAAATCTTGATTGAACAAGAAACTTCATTGCCTATCCCATCTCTACCACAAAATGTTGGAAGGCCTGTACGCCTTGAAAAAAATACTCGTATCCTATTCAAGCACCATAGTTCTATTAATATCACCTTGTAACTGTAACAGGTAGCTAAAATCCCAAGAATGCAAAAAAGAATATCGTTTAAATAACCTTTTACACCTTTCTTATTTGCTAGAAAATGTGTGACATTCTGGATGCCTGAAAAACTTACACTGTTCTCCGAAATTTTGATGACCTGTACGCCTGGAAAATTTTCTCATTACCAATGAAGTATTCGGCCCTAATACTTCATGAGGTCAACGATTTCTTGAGCTAAGGGATTCTTTCATACACAGAGTTGTGTCATCCGTATTGCAACTTATAGCTTCAAGACTTCATATACTGAAAAATATTTAATATTTATAGCTGATTTTTCTTGTCCTTCATACCCTAGCTATGTCAATGTGCGATTCATGTCCGGTGAGCATCCGGCCATTGCACGTTGACTTTATGTCCGGCGAGGTAAACTTGCGTATGCCAAGATATAATGTTAATGGTTGCAATACGAACTGCTAACCACCATCTGGATTACATATTGCGATCCGAACTGCAAACTGAATTGATATTCGATGTTTCTCAAAAAATATATATATATTTAGGGCATTTAGGGCTTTGTAATAGGGCATTTTAGTCACTTTTCTGATTTTTTTCTTTTTTGTTGTTCAATAAATTATGGTGGCGTTTTTTTAGCCATTTCTTTCTGAATTGTTGGTGCCATTGAAAAGCGCCAATAATCAAGAATGACAAATTAGCGCGCCAAAACGAAAAATATATTTGTCGTTCTGAAGTATTAGCGTGCTGACGTTCTTCAAACTAGCCAACAAGTGTGTGCTCGTTTGAATGGACACCAATACGCAAGAAAGACAAATAAGTTCTCCAATACGACAAATATGGGCGCGCTGATTAGTTGTCCTGACTTGTTGTCGTGTTAGCTCTCTTGAAACGTGCAAGCATGCCAGAACGAAATAACAAATCAGCCACTATAAAACATATAATTCATTTTGAACAGCGATCCATTTTATTAGAAAGATATTATAGATTTTCAGGTTTAAAATAAAAAATATTTCAGTCGCCTTTGAGCTTCCTAATGTGAATATCAAACTGCAAAATATTTTGTGATTCGCAATTGCATGCTTTTTTTTCGGTAACTCAAGACTCTGAGAGTACATGCTGAACCATGATCAAGTTTTTTCAAAAAGGAAATGGTGTTGTTTAGGGCATTTTAGCCTTCAGAATTGAACAATTCAGTCTCTTTTGCGCTTAGTAATTTGAATTGCATACTGCAAAATATCGGTTTGCATTTTAGATTCTTATTTCAAGCTGACTTTTTATTTTGCAATTCAAGATAAAATATGGAATCGTGGTTTCTCAGAACAGTGGTATATTTTGGGCCTTTCATGCTTTAAAACTGAACATTTCAGTCGTTTTTACGCTGAGTAATTTGAACTGCAAATTCAAAAATATTTTGCAATTCGAATCGCATGAATATCTTGTTGTTTGAAATTCAAAATACTGGTGGAAATAAGATTTCCAAATTTACTACCAGCTTCTCCACATTTAGGTTAGAAATACCATCTTTCTACGAACCCGCATCGCGGGTCGAAATATCTTTTGAAAAATAAAATTTTAGTTTGCATTTCGAATCGCAAAATGCAAAAAAAGCTAAATATTTTATCTTGAATTAAAAAGTGATATTTGCAAATAATTAAAATTTTGGAGTTTGCAGTTCAAATTACAAAGCACAACCGAGACCGCAATATGCAGTTTCGAAGCCTGAGATACAATAAACAATACCATCTCATGAATTACAAAATGCAAGATCGTTTACAAAATACAAAATCAGTTTGCAATTCGAGTCGCAAAATGCAAAATATTTTGTAGTTTGCAATTCTAATTACAAAACGAAGACAAGATAGAAATTTTCCATCTTAAGCTGAAATACCCGAAAAATACCACCTTTCATGGTTCAACATATCATATCTTGATTGCGGGATCAAATTAATTATTTGCAATTCAAATTGTAAAGCACAAAGCACGCTCAAATGTTCAATTTAAAGTTGACACGCCCTAAAGATAACTGAAACCTCAGAATGTGCGATTGTACCTAATGCATCCACAAATTCTCAAATGATTCCTTCCCGTTAGTGACTCGTTTCAAGCCTGGCTGACAAACTCCTTGCTGTCTTTAATTCAACTAATAAAAATGTTTTCGCCGAAGCTCATGTAATTATATCGACTATGTTTCTTCTTGAAATAGTTGTACAAACTGCATAAATTTGTACAATCATTGCCTAAGACTCTTCCGTGAACTTTTTTTTTCAAAACGCAAATTTAACATTAATTCGCTCCTATTGGAATAATATACTAACAAGAGGTCGGGGTAGGTTATATAGTGAACATTCAATGCGTGTGTACGTTCAATGTGGGAGAGTTAACGCCTTCCTTTTACAAAAACCGTTGGAAATGGCTTTCCTTTGTGATGTTAAATGGTATCACGTCCATTGTCTTACAAAGCTTAGTTTCAAGACTGGGGATTTAAATCCAATCTTCTGGAAATGTAATAGTTTTGCTTTTATGGGTAGGATTTCACATGGAATGAATAGATTCTGACTTCAAATATCGTAAAATAGTCTGAGAGAACAATTACTAATAATAGAATAATACTTTACTTTTGGCATTAAAGACATCATTCAACAGACATATTAGTGGATGAAACTGAAATTTGTTCTTGCAAAAAATCTCCATTTCGCCCACACGTCAGACATACTCGCTCTTTGGCATTATGTTAAAAACAGAGGTGGGGTGTAGGATAAGAATGTTCTTGTGTTATAGATTGTCTCAGTCTGTAATGCTCATGCATTTTGCAAACAGATTATCATTAAAACGTGTCGAAAGAGTTACGTATTTCAAATCAAAATGTATAGCATCATACCAGACATTGGCTACATGAATGACATCTGTCCTTAGTTTCTTTAGTAGAATTTACAAGTTCGCCGGTGTTACGAAAGCCGTCAGTTTTGTCCTCTCGAGAACTTATCTAAATTCATGACAAGGAATGCATCTTAGTAATTTCTTTAAAATAACGACGAAATGAAAAAACAGTGTTGTTTTTCCTATTAATTCCACTATAATATGCATGATCAAGTTCCGTTTTAGTTGTTAAAACCTTAATGCATTTTGTATTGTTTGAAATACCACGGAATATAAGGTCATAAAAATACGAAAAGCTACAGTTTCTCAGCAATTAAGGCATCAGAGGTCGACTTATTCTTTTGTATTTTGAGGTAAATTTTCCAACATTCTTAAATTTTATGTGTAATACCTATAACGTGTAAATGTGTAAAATATCAACTTTGACTGACTGTAAAGACTTACCTGAATTCAGTTTATATCAGTTAGTAATTTGAACTGCACCATGAGAAAACCAATATAGTGCATTTGCGACCAGCATGGATCAAGACCAGACTGCGCGTCTGGTCAGGATCCATGCTGTTCACTTTCAAAGCCGACTGCAATTAGAGAAACGCGGATGCGCAGGCTGGTCGCAAATCCATGCTGGTCGCAAATGCACTATGTTGGTTTTCCCATGGTGTAGCTCATTTCTTGATACATCAAATATAGATAAGCAATATAAAACTGAAATATATATACCTGAGGAGAAAGTCTTAGAGATGTTAAATTTAAGCTTTTGTAATCACACTATAACCATCTTTAATTCCATTCAAGTACGTCAAAGTAATTTGCAAAATGCACAATAAAGTCGTCAACGGGAAATAATTTGATTAAAATTTGAAGAAATTCATCTATCAGCCGGGGTCTCTGTGACCAAGTTGATAAGCCCGCGGACTTCGAATCACTTATCCCTCGCGTCTGTATTTCAAAACTCCACCAGGCTTACCAAAGTTCGGTGGTTCTATCAAAGCGAGTGTTTGTGACTAATATAACATAATGCGCGGAAGGCCAACTAGATTCTTAACCTACCATTAAAAGCGTGAAAACACACGTCTAGAAAAACTGTAGCATCGCAGATAATATCATTGACTAAGACGACATCAAATACATTTTGTAGACATTTGATTTAGATTTTGTTGTTTTAAATTATCTAATTAAGATGAAAGTGAAAAACTTTGTTGGTTGTGATTTGTTCCTTGTAGAAAAAAATCTCGATTCAACAGATTACATGGTGTTAAAATTAAGTTGGAACTCTTATGTTGCTGCACGTTTGAAACGTTGTGATACCATTTTATGTACGGACATACATTTCCCGCACTTCGTTTGAGAAAAAAGAGCTGTAAAGAAAGTCTTTAATTTCTTGTATTGTTTGTATAACATGTTATCAAAGAAAAATGTTCTACCACTGGTAGTAGATACAGCTGTAAATATCTGGTGTTTTGGGGTAATTTTGTTCGGGGTAACTTTGCAGAGCTTCGATACTGTCTAAACAGTTACCCTCGTGTCACATACCGGGTATTCCCATATATTTACATTCGTTCTATTCTTTCCTGTTGAAAATTATGACGTTCATTTCGTATGAACAGCAAAAGGAAAGGCGCGAAAGTTACGTCAACGCTGCTTAGTGATAACGAGCCGCTGTTTTGACGACATCCGCGTATAGACAGGGAGGATATCGCAGTTGTTCCGTCTGGTGAACAGAATGGCCGGGAAGCTAATTTTAATGTTAAATCCAACAAAATGTGTGCAATGTTTCATTTAATCTTGTTTACAAATAGAAAAGAAATATAAAGTAAATAAAAGAAATGAAACTTTTTTCGGTGTTCATGCGAAATGAACGACAGAATAGGATCGGCAATTTGAACATGAATGCCAATTTGCATGAACGCCGAAAAAAAATTGTTTCATTTCTTTATTGTACCTATAACCAGTGAAAGATTACTCTTTTCTTGCATACCAGACGGGGATTTCCGGTATTTTTACCGGTGCTGGAAAAATCCATGTTACACCCCGTGGTGTAAGATGACTCTCGTGCTGTAAATGACGTATTACGAACTACATATATGTAGAAGATTTATGTAGTAATTTATAGTTTATTTCATAAAACGGAATAAAAATCCAATACTTTGACAGTTCCTCTTTGTTCCTGATAGTATAGTTCTCGATTCAAAAAAACATTATTTTATCAAAAAATCATAACATTAATCTGCAACTGATAAAACAAATCCGGAACTAAGCTTTGCCATTTGTCTTTGAAACGTTATGAGGTATTTCCTGTTTACGGACGTTGGTTTCCCGCGCTTTGTTTAAATACGCTACAATATAAGAAATAGTTCTAAAAAGAAAGACGTTCGATTGATTTTATTTTTACAAGAATTACTTGAATATGGTATGCAAGAAAAAGATTCGATCACTGGCTGTAGGTGCAGATAGGAATATCTGGCTCTCGGGAAACTGTTTAGGCGGTAACTCGGCAGGAGCCTCGTTACCGCCTAAACAGTTACCCTCGAGCCAGATATTCCCATCTGCACCTACAACTAGTGAAAGAATCTTATTATATACTTCACCCGGAGATCGAACGCTTGACTCAATTTAAAGGCTTGTGCTCACTTACTGGGCAAACTTGACGAGAAGTTTTAATACAGATATTTCAATACAGTAAAATCGGATGTTATTGTTCAACATCTATACACTCTTATCTTTGTACATAAAAACAGTCATTCACTGTCCAACCAATGCCGAAAAATGTGTTCACAAACTAGCTCTATGAACATTAGTTCAAAGAATTGAAAACATACAGCTTGTATTCCAGTAGAAACCCGATGTCTACATTCATCTCAAACCGAGCGACAAAACGTGCATTCTTAACTTATCTAGATTCACTTCTTCTTTACCAACAAAATAAGTTCCACCTCTCCCTTATGCTGAAGTGGAGTAAACATGTAATCTTGTACCCAAAGCAAACAATTTCAACCACAGACGTTAATGTAGGGATAACGCATGTTTTTTCGTGTTATAACATTTGCAGAATCCCGAGGGATTGGTTGGTGCCCGAGCCCGGTAGGGCGAGGGTACCAACGTATCCCGAGTGATTCTGAAGATGTTATAACATGAAATGAACATGCGCTAACGCTATTAGTTTAAACATATTTTATTGCCAATAAATACATATATAAACAGATAACTACGTCAATTGTACATATAATAGGCAAAAGGGTCGACCCACAAGTTCTCGCAACATTAGTAACGGGTCTTCCCTGATGCAAATATTTACATATTTAATTTACAACAATGACAACTAATCAGGTACATGTGTGGTAAATAATAAATTTACAATATAATAGCTACAAAAAAATGGAAAGAAAAAAAAAGAGTTGAAATAAGTATGAGGTACAAGTACATGTGTACTTATAAAAACAATCACATTTATGATTAATGGCAATGTATAGATAGATGTAAGAGTAAAAATGATGCAATTAATTTGCATTAACATGTACTACATTAGGGAAAAAAACTTTAAAAAGGAGAAACGAGTACATGTGACTTATATAGACAAACATATTTGTGACTAGTCAGTGTACAAAAAGATATAAGAGTACAAAAAAAAGAAGATACAATTCAATTGCATTAACATGTACTACATTTGGGGAAAAAGAACATAAAAAAGAAACAACTGGGGTCTTGTCAATAATAAACTTATATAATTATATATGAATAAATTGAATAATATTGCCTGCTAAATATGGTGAGTCTCAAAAGCGTTTGGTTGATTTTATGTAATGTTGGACTGAGCAGAATATTTTGCAGTTGTCTTCATATGACAATTCGGAATTACCAACTAAAAGAAGTTGGGTATTTAAAGGATGAAATTGCCTTAGATCGTGGAAAAGTTTAATCCTTTGATTTGTATTGTCTTATTGTAAAGAATGACCAACACAGTATTCTTACTATAAGTATATGTTTATTATATCAGTGCGCCTTAACAACTGCTGAAACAACATCCCAAACTGGGTGTGTATAAAATATACGCATGCGCTGTGAGTATACTACATTATCTACATAATGATACATCTCCCCTTTTGGCAAAGAACAAGGAACACGATTTCTGAAAGCTAAAATAAAATAAATCAAAATACTCCAAATTTACTATAACGTAAAATTTCTTTCATAAAGTCTGTTTCTCCATGAATGGCATATTTTTGCTATCAGCACTTAATTATCTCTGCTCACTGTTTACATAGCACGCGTGCTCCGCTATCTAATGTTATCATATTACATTGTTTCAATTAATCTTGTCGGAGGTTTAACTGCCCTGCCAGATCTACTCATATATGTTTTTTCACTTGCTTCATTATCTGACCTTTTATTGCTTTTATCAGAGAATTGTGAAATACAGTCAGAATTTTCTTGAGGCGCCGAAAGGTTGTTATTTTCCACATTTTGCATGTCAACTTCAGGTATGCACTCTTTTGATTCATTGGTTTGTAACAAATGCCTCCTATTGCGACGATATGTGTTACCGTCAGGTGTTTTAACAGAGTATGACCTATCATGGTGTTTTTGCACTACTACTGCAGGACTCCAATTTTTATTTGCTTGCTGAATTCGTGCCGAATCTCCTATTTCTAATGGTGGTAAATGCTTGGCTGTCATATCATAATACACTTTCTCCCTTTCCTTGTTTGCTGACAATTTCTCACGAATGACCTTGTGTGAGATTTGCCGGGGAAGTAATTGTGACTTAGCAACTGGCAACACTGACCTAATTTGACGTTGGAACATAATTTCACTGGGTGAAAAACCTATTTTAAGTTTTGTAACCCTATATTCTTGTATTCCTATCATTGGGTCGGTGCCTGATGCTCTGGCCTTCGTGAAAATGCGCTTGCAAATTTTCACGTACGCTTCCGCAAAACCATTACCGGAGCTGTGGTAAGGACTTGTGGTCTGGTGTGTAAAATCCCAGAGCTTTGCAAAGTTTGCAAACTCATGAGATGCATAGCATGGCCCATTATCAGATACTACAATTTCTGGTATGCCAAATCTAGCAAATATGCCTTTGAGCCTACTTATAACTGTCGAACTTCTACAGTTAGGCAGCTCTTTGACCTCAAAGTAATGTGAATAATGGTCAGCGACTATCAAAAAGTCTTTGCCATTGAACTCAAATAGGTCTGTGCCAACTACCTGCCATGGGTATTCTGGAACTTGGGTGTAGACAAGCGGTTCTTTCTGGTTTGAGTCTCTGTGTTGCAAACATACAGGACATTTCAGAACAAGATCTTTAATTTCCTGGGTGATTCTAGGCCAGAAAACAATATCACTTGCTCTACTTATTGTTTTCTCTATTCCCATATGACTTGAAGAATGTAGTTTTGACAATAAGTCTGCCCTTAGGGATTTAGGAATAACAATTTTGTGACCCTTCATTATTACCCCATCCATGACGGTAAGCTCATCCTGTAATTCCAGAAATCTAGCAGTTCTGACTTGCAGTGATTTCTTTCATCAGGCCAACCTTCAATAATGACTTGCTTCAGGGACAAAAGTTGTTCGTCCCTGTCAGTATTGACCTTGATTTCTTGTAATTTCCGGTCACTTACCGGTAAGCTTCTTTTGACCATATTAACCTGGACTTCTACAGTTTCCGTCAGGGAAGGATCTGTATCCTTGACCGGAAATCTAGACAAAGTATCTGGTAAAGGAATCTGAGTTCCCTGCCTATAAGTGACATCTATATCATACTGTGAAATGTTTAAGAGTAGCCGCTGTAACCTAACAGGTGCAGCAAATAAGGGTTCTTACATATAGCTATCAATGGTAAGTGGTCTGTAACTACTTTGACTTTTTTCCCATACACCCACTGGTGGAATTTCTTCAAGCCAAATACCAGTCCAAGACACTCTAACTCAATCATAGCATAGTTCATTTGGCTTGGCGTAAGACTTTTACTGGCATAACCTATAGGTCTACCTTCTTGAAGGAGTGTGGCCCCAAGTCCTGACCTACTTGCGTCGGTTTGCAACTCTAAGGGTTTGGCCGGGTCATAGAAAGCAAGGACAGGAGCTTGCGTTATGATATCAATCATCTGATCATAAGCTTGCTGCTGTGATTCACCCAGAGAAATTCTACATCTTTCGCCAATAATTCTCGTAAGGGCAAAGTGACCTCAGATAGCCTAGGTGCATATCTAGCGAGATACTGACTCATGCCAAGTACCGTTTCGAGTTGTGACCTATTTTCCGGGATAGGCATTTCTCGAATTGCAGACACCTTGTCTGGATCTGGGCTAAGACCTTGTTTAGATATCACATGACCGAAATAACTAATCTGGGACTGCCCAACCTCCAGCTTATCTGGATTAAGGCGTATACCTTGTTCTAGTGACCTTTGGAGCACTGCTCTCAAATTCGCATCATGCTCCTCCCTTGTTTTGCCATATACTAAAATATCGTCTACTATGGCAGCTACCCCTGGGAGACCCTCAAATATTTCGTCTATTTTCTTTTGGAACAGATCCATGGCAGACGAAATACCCATTGGAAGCCTCAGATACCTGTACCTCCCAAATATGGTATTGAATGTAGTCAACATGGAAGACTTCTCTGTCAAATGCATGGCCCAGTAACCTGACCTAGCGTCTAATTTTGTAAAAAATGTAGCACCGTTTAGCTGGGGAAGTATGTCATCCAGTGTTTTTGTCGGATGATAAGGACGTTGAATGTTTCTGTTCAAGTCACCCGGATCAAGTACTATTCGCAAGTCACCTGATTTTTTCTGTACTGTCACCATTGAATTGACCCACTCAGTAGGCTCACTTACTTTTGTAATGACCCCCAATTTCTCCATCTTATCTAGCTCCTTCTTGCATTTATCTCGTAATGCAACAGGAATCCTACGTGGAGGATGAACCACAGGTTTAGCATCATGTTTCAGATAAATAGAACATTGCCCTGGAATAGAGCCAATGCCCTTAAAAACCTGGGAATATTCATTCAGCACTGCTGTTTTGTTAAGCGGGAGGATACATAATTGGAAGTGACAGCATGTGCGAGTTTAACTAGGCCAAAATCTATGGAAGTCTGAAAACCAAACAAGGGTGGTGACTGGGTGTCTACTACATGAAATTCTACATACTTTGTCTGTGCAGAAGGTTCATGGGTACACTGCAGGGTAATGGAACCTAGACATACTAAAGGGTTGCCATTATAACCTGTGAGCTTCGTTACAGAGGAACAGAGTGCGGTTTTTACACCTAATTGTTGCAATGCAAAATGAGGTAAAATATTCACCTGTGCGCCAGTGTCTATCTTGAAAGAAATTTGTTTCCCAAGAGGTCCAGTTTTAATATCCACAAATGCCTGATTGCACATCTTGTCCACAGCACTAATTACTGTATCAATGTAAATATCCTCAGATGAATCATCAGCCCTCACTTCATTGACACGTTTACTCCTGCACACCCTCGCGTAGTGATTCCATTTTTTACAGTTTCGGCATTGCACTCCCTTCGCCTTACACTGTTTGTCCCCATGGAATTGACCACAGTTTTGGCACGATTTGTGCGCGACATCGGGCTTGTTTTCCGTTGATTTCCGCGACCCGCCTTTGCACTTTATATCTCGTTTTCTCGATTCCTCTTTTTTGTGAGTAGTTTTCCGTACAAAGTTAATAGAAGACGATTCTTGCATGTTATTCATTTGCTCTTGTGCATATTCTACAGTTTGACATATGTCAACAGCTTTCGCCAATGTTAGTTTCTCACCTACTGTCAAAAGCTTCTCTCTAATTTTGGACGACTTTACACTGAACACGATTCGATCTCTAATCAAATCTTCCTTGTAGGCTTCGCCATAAGAACAATCATTTGCAAGTATCTTAAGTCGTGTGATGAATTGCTCCATGGTATTTTCACCTTGCACTTCATTATTAAATTTGAACCGCGCAAATACTGGGTTTGATTTCGGCTGAACGTGTTTTTCAAATGCGTCGGCGGTAGCTTTTACTGATTTTTTCTGATCAGCTGTCAACACTAAAGTTTTATAAATTTCTCTTCCTTTTTGTCCCATCCATAGGAGCAAGTATGTGATTTGTACTGGTTCATCTTTCCCCTTTAACGGACCCTGGAATATCAATTCCGCGTGACCTCTAAAGGTTTTGAATGTTTCCAACAAATTCGGACTGTCCCAGTCCATTGTAGGCGTCGGTACACCGGTTAAATCCATTATTTAAATCCGATACACTACATGCACTATATGCACAATGATTGTTAATAATCCTGACAAATGCGGATGTATTAAAATCGTTAATTTTCTGACACCATGTCTTATTGTAAAGAATGACCAACACAGTATTCTTACTATAAGTATATGTTTATTATATCAGTGCGCCTTAACAACTGCTGAAACAACATCCCAAACTGGGTGTGTATAAAATATACGCATGCGCTGTGAGTATACTACATTATCTACATAATGATACATGTATATATCGTACAAGTGAAAAGAAAATGTTTAACGTCTTCAATATCTTCTCCACAAGAACAGATTGAGTCCTGAGACAGATGGTTGCAAAATAAATGAAAATTCAAATTACTGCACGCGTTTCTAAGCCTTGCATGAATTATAGAAAATTTTCTTTCTCCTACAAGATACCATTTTGGAGTTTCTGTAGTTGGAAAAACGGTATTTTTAACAATCTTTTAAAACTTGATAAGGTGTTAGTGGCTCTTATTTCAGTATATAGCTAACGCTATTCTAACACAAAATGCGTAAAAAACTATTCTAACACGATCCGATTCATTTTCCTATTAAACGCTGGAAACAGTGAATTATTAAACAACAATTCACTGTTCTGACGTCACGATTATTACGTCACAGCGTCAAACGGCGTAGCGGCGCGCTGGAAAAGAAACCGATTGAAAATGGGCAAATATTTAATGAATGCCGACAAGGATGTACTTCAAAATCCTTGGTAACATGTTAGAATCGAAATAATATATGAGCCGTGCCATGGGAAAACCAACATAGTGGGTGTGCGACAAGCATGGATCCAGACCAGCCTGCGCATCCGCGCAGTCTGGTCAGGATCCATGCTGTTCGCTTTTAAAGCCTATTGGAGTTGGAGAAACTGTTAGCGAACAGCATGGATCCTGACCAGACTGCTCGGATGCGCAGGCTGGTCTGGATCCATGCTGGTCGCACACCCACTATGTTGGTTTTCCCATGGCACGGCTCATATCTCATTTAGTGTTTTGCTTTTGAATAAATCACTGTTTGTCGTTCAGATGCGTAGATTTATATCACTCGGACTGCGACCTGCGCCCTCGTGATATAATTCCTTCGTATCTGAACTCCAAACAGTGATTTATTCAGCGACAAATCACCGATAAGATATATTATTTCTTACATAAACGAATAAATTATCCCTCAACGACATTAAATTTCCTGAAACGCGCGGGAATGTCTGCGTTGTTTTTTCACGTTGACGTCATTTGCTTTTAAATTAACCGTATTAGGGCCGTAATGCGCTTACGCTTTGCCACGGTACGCGCATGTATGAAAAGGTGTTATAACAGCACGTGAGCACGAGAATCTCTCTGTTAACACACGTTTTCTCTCCTGTTAAAACACCCCCGAAAAGTGACAAGAACAGCAATTTTATGTTAGAATGTACTTCTTGTACTCTTGAACAGTTTATAGACATTCATGCCATCATGAAAATTGTTAATTTTATAATCATATAAACATTACGAAGAAGAAATCTATACATTGTATCGAAAAAAATTAGTAGGCAGGTGTAAACCGGGATGCTAGATGCCTAGAGCAATGACTGTTATATAACTGTTTTGAACCCCGTTTGGCAGGGTCATAGTCGGTGGGTCGACGTTTGTCGGAGCGTTATAGGGATGTTCGGTGGGGTGAGATTCGGCGGGGCGACGTTCGTCGTCGTGTCGCTGCGACAGAATGAAATAACGAACTGGCACAAATCCGCCACCATAGTTGAACCAATTAGTAAGAAAGAAAGACTGAAATATTAAGTAGCGAAATAAACATATACTACGTATTTTAGCTATTAAAGATGAAGTTTATAGCTTGCGGTATCAATAAATTTTCATTGCAAAACAACATATTTTCTTTCAGAAAATCTTGTAGTTCGGATCCCAATGCTTTGCTTTTGTTTCGTATATATTATATAAATATTGCATTCCTGAGAGGGTGATATGAAAAATGTTCACCGCGAGATATATGAATATTGACCGAGGCGCCAGCCGAGGTCTATTTTTATATTTCGAGGGGTGAACATTTTTCATATCACCCTCTCAGGAATGCAATATTTATTTTATTATACCGAAAACGTATAAGGGTCAAAGCTTTTACTGGAAAATCAACATAATAATGTATTTAACATTAAAAAGTAATTACTAATCTTTATTTGTTAGCACTCATAATTTGTGGCGACTTTGCTGTGTAATAAGACTTTTTTGATAGATTTAGTTTAGACGTTTACATATCGCTGACCCCTATATTTATTCTAATATTTCAACATTGCGTCAATCAGTAACATTCGAAAAACGGTGATAACTTTCTTTTTTCTAAATGAAACATATAAGTGTGAGCACTCATTTTCTTAGTTAGATCATTTCCAAACTTATTGTGGTAGTTTCGATTCAATATTCAGTGATGAAAAATTGTTTTCGAAATATTTTGCACGTAGCATAAAAAAGAAAATTCGGCCGTGTTCGCACATGCAAGAGCACCAGAAGAGGGTAATTTAATCCTAACGTATAATTATATAAGCGCCTCGTCTGAAAATTTATCGACTCTGTCTTTTAATCAATGCGAAAGTATCAATCTCTCAACGGGTGATATGAAAAAATAATATCACATGCGCAGAAAAACAAAATAACGCTGTTGCGCATGTGATATGAAATTGTGGATCATATCACCTGCGCAGAAATTGAAAATAACTATTTTGCGCATGTGATATAAAATCACTGCCCATATGATATATTATTCACGTTAAACTAAAGGGGGAAATTTGCATTGGACATTTATGTGAGGTATAATAAACCTAAATATAATCTAATATCCTGCTATGTTGACCAGTGTCAAACCTGCAGGGGGAAAACGTGCCACCAGGTCAAATAAATTACTCCATTATTTTTTCCTTAGAGCAATTTCTTGTACTGAAGCAATCATACTGTCCGGAAAATGGGTATGACAATGACATAAATCACAAGACATTTTTTCCATTTGCCATCTAATACAGTTATTCTGGATCATTTATTTTAAGTACTGTGTCCAATATCTGTGGTAAACATTAGCATCATCATCATCGCCGCAGTCATCATCATCATCAACACATTCCGCCGAATGCGGAGGGATATAGTTTTGGCGTTGTCCGACCACCGTCCGAGCAATAGCTAGGAAGTGGTTTGGAATATTTAAATAAAACTTCATTAACATCTTCAACACTATAGGGAAAAGCGGCATATCAAGTTTCAGTCAGCTTGTCCAAGTAACACCAGAGTTATGGCCCTCAGTAGTTTCTAGTTTTAACTATATAGGATACTACAAATATGACAATTTCTGATCTATACCTTGTGACATATGACTTAGGACTATGAAACTTGAATTAAATTTAGATCACCATACTGTGGTGGTGCAAACACGTTATCGTCAAGATGTTTTTAGTAACTTCAGAGTTATTGTTCTTTAATTGTTTAAAAATCCACATATTTGTACATAACAAACTAACCAATTGGTAGAATTTCATTAAACTTCTTTCATTTTTTCCATGAACATTTATTATCAACATGTGAAGTTGTGTACCCACATCCGGCCACCCGGATATTTTCCGATGTATATCAGAAGAAATTGGCCAAAACTGTACACTTCTAATGTGTGAAAAGTAACGTGTAATTTTTGTTTGATTTTTAATGTATATTTCTGTTTTCAAATAAAAGTGTCTGTTGGATACCTTTTTGTTTATATATCACATACAAATCTAAAATATTGAAATTACTAAAAGTAAGCCAAAACGAAATATTTTCCTTTTTCTCTTTTTTTTTTAATTTAGAGATTCTCAAATAAAATACATATGACGACTTTTTGGAATAGAATGCATTTATGGAAAGTGCAACACCCCTCACGTCCCCTAGCACCGGCTTAATCTGAATCATATTACAGAGATCCATGATCCCAAAGGTTAATGTTAGTTTGAAATACCTTGCATATTCAATAACTACCTTGTTCAGTTAGATATTGTTTCAATACCTAAGTTGTTGTATGATCACGCCATCTTGACTTTATTCCCCTTTTTGTGTTTTTCTATTTATGCAGACGAATTTAATGGTGGTAAAATCTAGTCAAAGGGTACAGAACAATTTAAGTGAATATGAAAACATATTTCTATTCTAATTACAAGGTAATTTTACTTACCAAAATACGACCAAACGCTTAACAAGTGTGTATTGAACAGCAACATTTTAAATTGCTTTAGCTTCGAAAACACTTTGCAACCTAAAGAATGTCCAGACAATTTATTTCGGGTAAATTCTAAGCAAATTCTTATCAATAAAATCTATAATTCTTTAGAAGCAAACAATCAAATTTGATTGAATCTGTTCATGAAAGGTAATGGTATGTGCAACACTCTTCACGCACCCTTGCACAAGCTTAAGAGGGGTTTAATTGAATGGATTCCATGATACTAAAGGACTAGACAATAACACTACTCTCAGGGGTCCTTTATTTAGGATGATAGTCTGAAACGACGTCTTCCACTAGGTCATGATTTTTTTTCTCAAAAGGACATGACAATGTTATGATCATTATATACCTACGTGAAGCAAAACTGCAACATCCGCTGTATTACATAAATTGTATACTGTGGGTTGTGGTTTACAAACTTCGTAAGATTTGGGTCATGGCAATTTTTCAGTTGTACACTTGTATTTAAAAAAATGTTATAAGAAGTTTAATCAAATGAGCTTTTGACCCAACTATTTTGAGACACATCGCATGTCTAGTGTTCAACCTTTTTTACAATTAGACGCTACGCTTTCCTCTAAAACCCAAAAATTAACAAGAGCATTTTTTGTGTTGTACATAACATGCCTTCTGATGGCATTGCGTATGTTAGGGATTCAGCTGACGGGGATAACTTTTACACTGTCCTGAGAGTTTGGAACATGGTGGGGTAAGAGTGAGGCTAAGTACACCATAAACCGGTTTAAGCTTCTTGTTGGTGTTTTTGCCACTGACCGTTCCAAGTCGGTGTTCCACTGTATTTGTTTGTTTTATCCTCATATGTTTGCTTTGTGTGCGAGTGTATGCAGTGCCGTAGCCAGACACAGATTTTAACCGAGGCAAACTAGGGGCGTCCGGGGGCATGCCAGCCGTTCGAAGCCCCGCCTAAATTTCCCCCCAGGACATCTCTGGTGCGTTCTGGAGCACTCTCAGACTGTGTAATATCACAGTAAAAATCGTCCTTTTAGCCCTATTTCTCACAGTCACTTTCACACTTTCATATTTTAAGAAAAAAAAATATATTGATAACAAGAAAACCAGCAGTAAAGACATACAGAAACATGCTATTTATCAGGTTACTAGTAGTTCAATAGTTTATTAGTTTATAACCCGAGAGGGCGTAGGTACGGGAGGGTTGCTCTGTCCGTGATGGGGTGGGGGAGAGGGGTCGAGGTCAGGGGTCTCCCACTAAAACGTTTTGAAATATTGGCATGACATGATCTCTGTTGGTTTTTGTTGTTGTTTTCTTTTTGGGGTGGGTTTGTGGGGGGGGGGGGGGGGGAAGTTGTTGTTGCTTTTAATTTTGAGGTACCGAAGGGGAGAACCTCTTCATTTTAGGGCGGTCATGGGGCTCTAATTTTTTTTGAAATTTTGAACTAAGATATGAAATGATGGCCTATGGTGCATTTTCGGTCCTAATATTTAGGTATTTTAGGAAAAACCACCTCAATTTAGGGGGCCAGGGGATTAATACAGGTATGAAACATGACCTCTGGTACTTTGGTTGGTCTAAATTTTAAGGTGTGGGAGGGGGAACCCCTGGATTTTTCTCCCTCTGAAAAATTTTGAAATACAAGTATGAAATGGTGGCCTATGATGCATATTTTGGTCTAAATTTTGAGGTACTGTAGGGGAAAACCCTCATTTTAGGAGAGTCAGGAGGCTCTCCCCATGGAAGTTTTTGAAATACAGGTATGAAATGGTGGCCTCTGGTGCATGTTTTGGTCTAAATTTTAAGTTGTTGGAGGGGGGTTCCCCCATATTTTAGTGGGGTCAGTGGGCTTTCTTCCTGGAAAAAAATTTGAAATACAGATATGAAATGGTGGCCTTTGTATGGTGCATTTTTGGTCTAAATTTTGAGGTACTGTAGAGGCAACCCCTCATTCTAATGTGTCTGGGGGCACTCCCCCTGGAAAAATTTGAATTACATGCATGAAATGGTGGTCTCTGGTGCATTTCTCAGCCAACTTGTGGATGGGGGAGGGGCAAGGGCCTACTTGGCCCGGCCCTGGATCTGGGCCTGGCCAGGTTATCAATAGGACTGCTAGGATTTCTGTCTCACCTTGCCTCAATGATGTCATGAGGCAAATGATATTCTGATATATTCTAATGGTGTTAATATACTTTTTTGAACTTTTATAACTGAATTTTCATGAGTGTGACAGGCCTGCTTTTTACTCCTTTTTTATTTTTGGCTCCTCAAATTTTAACCGAGGCAACTGCCTCGGTTTGCCTCAGTGTGGCTACGGCGCTGGTGTATGTATGTTGTTCGTGTGCATGCCCATGTGCTGGGTTTAGGGAGCTGCGTTTTTGGGCATGGTTATTTCCTTGTTATTTTACAAGTATTGTGGTTGTCAAATTACTTATTACGGTCTTAAAGCATCTCAAGTACCACAGAAACACTTTGACATAATTGCATTACTCACAGAGAGCCGAATTACCCAAGCAATACGGATATGGTACGGTTTTGGACAATTATTTATTACCTATCAGACGCATGACAAAATCATATATAAAGCGTTTTTGAACCCAGGAATATTTATTTCTGCAGACGCTCCAAAAAAAAAAAGACTTTTTAGTTTTTACAGCTGAAAACATAAAACAAGAGAACCAAATTTTTATTTTGGTAACTATTTTATCAGACGTTGCCGAACATCTGTGATTTCATAATAAGTTTTCAAACGCAGTATAACAACCTGTGTAAAATGGTCAACCATTCACGTAACCATGCTAAATTTCTATAATGAACTAATCAGTACTGTTAATAACTGTTTTGCACCTTTATTTAACAAGATCCATGTATAAACTTTCCACTATTTCAGTATTTGTCCATTCTAAAGTTTGAAATGTGGCAGTAGAATCTTTAACTTTTTTAAAATGGCTTTCAGTTTTATGACCAGAGCATACATGCCATAATTTTTCAGAACGTTTCCGGGATTCTGAGTTAAAATTTCCGGGATTTTTACCTTTTGACAGGGACATACACCGTGACATTGGTATTCGTCTGTTTCATGCTAAAATATCGTAATATACATGTAGTTTCCTGAGATAAACATTGTTCACTCGCATGTATTAATTTGCGGCAAATGTCGTCTAGCTTTCTAAGGGAGGTAAATATATGTATACGGGTAATACATCTATAGTTCGGCACGTGAATTTATTGCATTCCCGAGGTGAACAGAATTTGGAGACTTACTATATACGAAGAATCAACCTGGTCATCGTGATTTAGATTCTAGCTAATTTGGTATCATTCTAAAGCTTAAACATTTATCTAATAATTAAATCGGATCCTTAAAGAAATGAAATAAATCTTGTAGATAAAATCGACAATATAAAATCGGATTAATTTTCATTGGTCGGTCGGCAAAGGCATTCAGCATTTTAATTTAGAATATGTGTGACAATTGATCTAGATCTTAAATAATTACAACCTTTTAAAATAATTATCGTTTAATTGACCGTTTTCAATAATCTCTTCTATAAAGGCTACATGTAGCTTTACCGCCAACGTGCTAAAAAACAGAGAGATTTACGACTATTGTTCCTAATTTAACTATCATAAAACAGTTATTGATTGCATAATCCTGTCAGTTCTTAATCAGGGTCATCATAATAACTGACTGTAACTTAATCAGTGTCATCAAAAGATCGTCGCCTGATCAAAGCAGGCTTAATTAACACGTGTCCCACTCGAGGGCATGAAACTGATTAGGAATAAACAATGTGACACCGGGGACTGTTTATTATGTAAAATTTAACAACTTATAGACAAAAACAAGTTTTTGGGGGGGATTATTTTTATTTGTTCCTGTATTTTTATTTTTCCGGGACATTTTAAGATTGTCCGGGACACCGGGACAAGTATGTAATTTCCAGGACAATCCCGGACAATCCGGGACGTATCACATGTATGGACCAGAGATATTTTCAAATAGTAAAAGCTAGGCAAAGTCAACAATTTCAAAATCTTACAAAATATTTGCATGAATATAAAAAAAAATATTGCTTTTATGCTAACTAAACTGTTCTAAAAGTTGTAGAACAATCCATTCACAAATAAAGTAAAAACAATAATTTAAGTTCAGACGGTGAAAACAATGTCTGAAATTACAATGGAAAACCCCCCATTTAATCATTTTTGACAATAAATTGAAAACTTATCGACATATCTTGAAAATTTAAAAAAATCTGTTATAAAGAATTCTGCCTGACTTAAAAGTTTATCTTTAACCTTGATGGTCTGTTATATATGCATTAAAACAGACTGAAAAAAAAGCTGGCTGACATTATAATATAAAATGTCAAGTACTGTATAGACCTTTTTACCCAAACTACGGTAACTATGCAAATTCCACAGATGTTTTGATTTTATCGCGCATGTGCTCTTTACGTGTGGCAAAAAAACTCTTAACGATAAGAAAACCTACACAAAATCATTTTATTATGAATTATGAATTGTTTTGCCACTATAAGGTTGATTTCAGTCAAGTAATTTATTATATAGTATGCTTTGGTTAAACACATGTATGTTTTTAATCATATCTTACCTGAAAAGCCTGCTTTATTCATATTTTTGTCAGACAAGAACAAACATTTCCAGTCCATTTCCACACATCATACTAATATAAAACTTGTTCCTTACATTTAAAAATGTCATATTTTTTCATTATATCTATTTTTCCCACAATTTCAAATCATATTGTATATATTTTTCTCCGACCTGAATGATATCTACATACTTGGGGGTCGCGGCTCCATGTCACTGAGGTTGCTGTTTTAAGTGATCTACCGGAAATCGTTACGTAACTATTATGCAAATGACATGATTAAATATAGGACATCGTAATAATAAAGATCCTTTTAGGGGTGTCCCCTAATTAGAGCGGATCATAAAATTTACTGAAGCATGTAAGATGGCTTTGATGTGATGTACTTTAATGTATTCGGTAATCAATGCCATAATATAAGAACGTACTCGGATTAATATATCACGTGGCAGAGCCGTTTTGTGAATCAAAAATAAACATTTTAACGAGGTACCTAGTATTTTAAGTTCTATAAGAATATATTTTGGAACTTTAATGGACATTTTCATTTAAAACTATAAAAGTGTAGTTACAAAAAATCTAAACTCGAATGATATGAATAAAATCCAGGACTATAACTACACACTGAAGGAAAACACCTAATATAAATCTCTAATCATTTTATTTCTTATGTTTACATGCTAGATCATTTTCATATCGAAAATGTATCGTGACTAGAAGTCATTATTTGTAATTCAATAGAATAATTATGATAAACTTTAATTTCCGCACAAAAATAGAACAGATAAAGAATGTAAATGTAGAACACCCTTCCCCGCTACACGCACCATCTCTATTTAATCTGACTGCGTCCGAACCAATTCGATAGTGTCGTATAAAAACTTTCAAATTCGAAGAATCAATAGAAATAAAAATAACAGTTTTAAAATGATTATTATTAGATCTATATTTATGATTTTTATTTATTCATTTTATTTTTTTTCTTTGAATTCGGAATGAATTGATCAGTATGATTGGATAAAAAAAATCAAAGGCTGAACTTTGTTATTTTCAACTGTGACATTAAATTATATTTTAAGAATCATGTAAGCTAATTGCGACAGGTTGTAAGTTATGTGAGATCATGTTAGGAAATAGAACAAAAACTTTATTAATTTATGGAAAATACCATTTTTTTCATTTTTCTTAACCTGAATTTGTCAAGACAACCTTGCTGAAAAAATATTTATTAATCCAAAATCATCAAAGCTAGATAATGCGCATTAGTTAAACTATATCAGCTGTGAGTTTGCAAAGAGCTACATATATTTTCCTTTGTCTTTTAGTGGATATTTACTATAAAACAAACTTATTATTGATCGAATATATTGAAATAAGGTATAACTCTAACGTTATTTATATTGTGCAGTCATGTTTTTTTGCCCTACGTAGATTGCGCATGCGCAAAAATTGTTTCCCGATGCTAAGGAATTAGTACAGAGTAAAAAGGTCTATTGGACAATTGTACATGTTTTATGATCGACTTGAAGGGAAACATTTCTTATTCTGAAAAATAAAATAGAGAAAGAAATTAATAAAACACATCTATAAATGTTTCCTTTATTGCTTCTCAGTTTTCTTTAATAATTCAAGAGGCAATAATTTTGATGCTTACTGAGATACAAGCTTACATACAAAAAACATAACTAAATATTTCTATGTCTTAAAGGAGCATAACTAAAGTCTTTGTAAAAATGCAGAATATAGTTGTGGAACCTAAGCACTATATGTCAGGTCATCAAAGTGTTTTTCATCTGTTTCCTTGAGTGGATACTGAGATACAATGTACCAGCTTACATACAAATCTTAACCCAAAAAAATCACTTCAATAGTTGAAAAGGGGGCATAACTTTGTAAAAATGCACATCAAAGCACAGTATCAGTAAAAAATGGAACATTATGCGTACATTTTTTCATCTTTAAACAGTCGTCCTCTTATTGTGCTCTAGCATATTTTTGTTACCAAGTGTTGATGCTTTGATGTTTGGTTGTTTTGATTAGAAATTATTTGTCTGTTTTCATGGTATTGAGTTTTGTATTGTCACAGTATTAGAGAGCAATTCAGTTTGCTTACATATTGCTTTATTTTAACTGTGACGGCCAATTAGATCTTTGTCAGGTATTATCTTTATTGAATTTATCAGTTGTCGCCACGTCAAAGCCAATTGATGCTGCATTAGTTTGTTATTCACTACTGCACAATCAGCATGCAGGAAATGAGTCGAGGAGGAAAAGGTTTTCAGTTACAATTACTTGCCAACCCGGGTACTAGATATTGTCATCTGTAGCCTTGGCAACTAAATACAAGAGATACTTAGATCGCTGTGATTGGAATCTTGTAGCAGAATTAATTGTTCCATTCTCAGTACAATGATCATATCTGAGTGTGGCTGCTAATTGATTTGCTGCAAAAAAAAATGATGATATAAAACTGTAATTACACACTTTTATCAATATGGTAATGGCCCTTAACAAATGGGCAATCATGAGAAACTAATTTCTTTAATGATTTTTCAATTATATTCAGTTGTTCTGTTTGAAAATAAGGAGGATGTTTTCTTTCTTGGATTGATATTAATAAAAATAACAATGTGTAGGTATCTTTTTTTAACATTTTTAAAAGTACATGTATGTATTAGATTTATAGATTCTTACACTATCTCGGATTTATCAGGGCTTTTTACCCCTATAAATCTACCTCCTGTAAAAGGAGGTAATCCCAATGCAAAAAAGTATGTTTTTTTCCCAAAGTTTAATTCAAAATTCCCAAATGATTATACCTTTTAGGGGTTTTGCTGTTTTAAGATAGTTTTGCTAATTTTTATGTATATTTAGATAAATTATAATACTGTAGAACAATTACTGAAATGCAATTTATTAATATTTCACACAAAAATACATTTATGTAGATTTTGGTAATTTGCAAATTGTCCCAATTAAGACAAATTCCGAGAGCATTTTCCCAATTCCACCGGTGTCGGTGGCATTCCCAAATTGATGAAAAAAGACCTGTTTATGCTATTTTACTGCTAAGATAAAAAAAAAATTTAAATACCGTCAAGGTTGTATTCAACAAAATGCAGGTGCAATGTTAAATTTTGCTTTCCTTTAAATAATTAGGAAAGGAATTTAGATGCACTGTAATATGATTAATTTTCATTGCTGTTGGATTATACGGTAAATGGCTCTCCTACTCCCATCCTGGTTTTTAGTCATAGTTGAGGCTTAATAATATAGTGGAAAAAAAGGATATGTGCTGTACAGCTTTTCTTTTTATACTTACTAAATTTCAGCAGTATTTTCAACATCATTGACATTAAACAAAATGCCAGCTGTACCAAGTTGTTTATTTTTTGCCCTGGTTAAATATGTTGCTGTGTTGAAATCAAGATTTATTCAGCTTTAAAAAAAATGAAACAGGATTTTAAAAGATTGGACTATTTCTTCCCTGTATGCATTTTAGTGCTTGTAGTTTCATTTATTATAATGTAGAAAATACAGAAATCCTTCTTTTTTAAATACAGTTATTTTAAGAGACTATAATTATGAGCCGCGCCATGAGAAAACCAACAAAGTGCATTTGTGACCAGCATGGATTCACATTCGCGCAGTCTGGTCAGGATCCATGCTGTTTGCTTTCAAAGCCTATTGCAATTAGAGAAACCATTAGCGGACAGCATGGATCCTGACCAGACTGTGCGGATGTGCAGGCTGGTCCTGGTCCATGCTGGTCGCAAACGCACTATGTTGGTTTTCTCATGGAGCGGCTCATATTATTATACTGTTTGGCTCAGCACTTTTTCAGCTTAAGTTGATTGTCTCAGTACTGTGATCAATAATGTTATTACAAAGTAATTTTTCATTTAAAAAGCAACAATAGTGAGGAGTGTCCTATCTTGACATTTCCAAATTACATGAACAAGTTTTTTTTAGCTTTTAAATACTCTTACAAGCGTTAAATAATTAAAGTTACATTGTCTGTTTTCTAAAATTTGATTATCTATTTTAGAAGCAGATTGTCAGAATTCAATTAGCATTAATTTTCTTTGAGTTTTAATATGACACTATTTCTCATGTTTTCAGCAGAGGAGAATCTTCCCCTTAAAGTACGGGCATGTACTTTAATTCAAGCATGTACTTTAATTCGAGCATGTACTTTAATTAAAGGTAGTATGTGCTATGTTAGTATATTGTATATTTTTATCTTTATATTAGAATCTGATTTTGTGTATTCACAGTATTGGTATTTAATTTTTAGTGACAAGAAATGTTTCAGGTATATCCAAATACAGAGAACGACTTGTTCAAAGAATTTGAGATGATAAAATTGAATATTTTTTGTTAATGACATTGATTAAAATTTTACATCTGATATTTAAGAAATAGACTGTACGTCCCAAACAGTGGTTTGTCCTTTGTTTGGAGTTCAAATGCAAAGAAATGATATCAAATGGATTAAGGCAGCTGGATGGCAAACAAGGATTCTATTCGAGAGAAAATTGCTGTTTGGTCTAAATTAGTTCAATTCTTACATGATATTGAGGATTATAATCTACATCCTTGACGGTATCCACTAAAATTTTAGTTTTCTTTTCCAGCACGCCACTGGCTATGTCTTACTAACTGTAACATACCAACTGTGATTTTGTAGCGCATTATCACCCAGTTTCAGTCTTTCTAGAGGAATAGGAAAATGAAAAGCATCATGTTAGAATACAAAAATTAAATTTGCCCCATTAATGTAAAAAATTACCTGGTACCAAGACTAGTGCTGATAATTAAAGAGGGTTAATGTACCTTTTTTGCATTAACGGGGCAAAATATGGACTAAAAAAAAGTCAACTGGTTTAACAGATATGTAAAAAAGCTATTGTATATGTATATATATAGTGTAACTGTGTTGTAGATGCTTGAGTGGTCTCCAAACTTTTTAAAAATACTAAATTACAGGGAATACTTTGCAAAAAAACATGTCAGTAAGACCACTTCCACTAAAAATATAACTGAATAAATTTATCATGTTTATAAGTAAAAAAAAAGACACATTAATAATAATAATAAATAAGGCGTAAAAAAAAAATTTGTTTGTTTCTGGTATCCCGACTTACCCTAAATTTTTGGCCCGACCCTAAATGTTTTTATGGCCTTGGAGAATATTTTTTTCAATTTTTTAACAAAAAATTGCAAAACTGCACTTGTTATGCTTTAAACATGGCCAGTGATGTTAGAAATCAACTTACTGATGCTCTAAAGGCATAACCCCCTTATTTGTATTCATTTTTTGACACAGAAATAATTTCCGAAAAGTCTCCATTAATAAAAAAAAAAAAATTTCCAACCTACCTACCCTAATTTTTTTGAGCATGTTACTGGAAACAAAGAATTTTTTTAGGCCTAATAAATACTGTATTTATTCCATAGCTTCATGATTGTCCTTGAACTCTTTTTCATAAAATTCCGATGTAGCATGGCACATAAATAGTGAGCATTCTGCAAGGTAGGACAATTTAATATAGCAGCTAGATGACTTATATTTTATGGTCTATTTAGGCGTAAAAAAAAAATTGTTGTTTCTGGTATCCCGACCTAACCTAAATTTTTGGCCTGACCCTAAATGTTTTTATAAATGGCCTTGGAGAGTAAAACTGCCCTTTTTGTGCTTTAAACATGTTTGTAAAAATGGTACTTTCAGCGCCAAATATAATTATATTAGTTATTCTAGGAAAAAGTGCTACTCACACTTAAGGTACTTCCGCCATCTTGAATTTAGGGTGACCTTCATTTGAGGTGTGAAAATAAATTGGACAAAAGCTTTCAAATGCAGTTGTTTCAAAGTACAAAATCAGCTCAGTTTGCAAGACCTGAACTAAAAGTAGCTGTATAAAAAGTAAAACTAAAATTTGGAAATAAACAAAGAAGATATTTTACCTGTAATGTATTATTCCAAATTTTTGGTTAGATTTATAAATCCTTTCAAAATACTTTATTAAAAATTCATGAATGGCAAAAGATAGTTCAAAGTTTCAATTAGTGCATAGGAGAATTGTCTTACTGAAAAGAACTAAACTTAGTACAAAATCTGTTTTCAAATCTGACCACCTCATGTATTAAAACGAAAATAAATCTGTACATGTTGCTATTTTCAGCATACATAAAAGTAGTGCAATGTGCGGACAATGATTTTTCTACGTATGGTGTACCAAACTGCCTAAAATTGTAAGACAAGTCCAAGATTTAATGTGAACAAGATTTGGTAACGATCCAAAATTCTTTTCAGGGATTGTGCAAGTATAAGAAAGGTTTAATTTATTATAGTGGAATTTATGTACTTACGCGCTGCTTATCTCACGGAAAATTTGGTGGAAATGGAATTTTCGGCGCTTCCTGCAGTAACTACCCAAATTACTTAACGTAAGTTTCTAACCCATACATGATTGTATATTTATAAATTATAAAAACAATCGAAATATTTGCTTTATCACGATATATGCAAATATTTTTAGACAATCTTGAAACATTTGGCCACAGTATTTCCGCATACTGGTCCGGGACAAGTTCGATGTGTATAGTAATTCCTTATTAGATGTTTCATGCGTCGTAAACTAACCAATTTTGATCTATCGACTTTTTATACAATATGAGAATTTATGCAGCATGTTTTTAAAAACACAGTGAGAATAAATCGCAGAAAAAATGTACAGCCAAATATGTTAGGAGGTAATACAATTTGTATACAATTGTAGATAACTACGAAACATTTTACAAAATGCAATCAGTTGAACTTCTCACGCGAAAACCTGATGATTAAAATCAGCAATATCTCAAAAGTAACTTTTCTGTATCTTGGTTCTTCGTCAAATAATGATATTTTTTCACATTCATAGATTTAAACTGATAATAAATGTGTATTGAAATTCCGGCATAGAAACGGACACTGACTTTACATTAGTGATTACTGCGGTGTTGACAGCGGAAGCAGCGGTCCAGTACTAAGACTGTCTACGAAACCAAGGATAACGAGTTCTTTATCTGAAAATTACGAACATTGGGATCAGTGTTCAGTATACACCTGAAAATAATAGACTTGCTATTTGCCGAGTGCACACTTGTTTTCTATCGTCGTTAAAATAAAGTAGACTAGTAAATATTCGTACATATGCATAATCTCATCAACACTTCTTTAATGTATGTTCTGTGAAATTAACAAATAACTGGCTCAACTGAGACACCATACTTTAAAGTAAATTCAGTTTATTCACCACGAGGTTCAAAATGCACGGGAGTCTCGTGATAGTACATGCCTTTAATTTCACATGGTTGAAGTGTAAACAGATAGTTAAATATGCTTCGTTTTATTTCTCACGGAAAAGATCGGACTTTTTTATATTGGAATAATTATAGAACATATATGCATCTGAAGTTGAAAGTTGATTGTTTTCTACAGGACGTAAAACTGTAAAAAAGTAAGCACTTTTACTTTTTCAGCAATGTTCCTCATGTGAACTTTGACATTGTTTACGAAGAGAAATCAGTTTTGTGTCATCTTGAAATGCGTTGTTCGGCTGAAACGTATAGTTCCTGGAAAAGTTCTAAAATGGTTTATTTTGGGGATTTTTGTTTTATTTATAAATTCAGCACAATGTGCAATATTTCCAGTTTTTGAAAATGATTGAAATTCAACTTTATTTTAGAAAAAGTTCCGATCTTTCATTAATATTTTGCCAGCGGATGCTTACAAATTTTAAGTGAAACGGCTTTCTTGTCCAAGACAGGTGTGTAAAGCGAAAAACTATCATTACACATTGCGTTTATTCTTTAAATGTGAAGGATCGGTAACAGATTAAGGAGATCGGACAGTGAAAAACTATACTAAATGGATATCTCTAACCATGAATAAGTAGACATACATATTTCAGTAAGTAAATCTGAGGTAAAAGAACAATCATATATTTTATTCGTTGAAATAAACATGGCGGCGAAATATTTTAGAAAAACTGTGCACATGTTTTGCGCATTAGAATGTTTAACGACATTTTCTTGAAAAAGTAACGCTCGTGTGCACTATTTTGGCATTTCTTTGATTTGAAAATAAATATTTTATAGCAATTTAGGTTGCATACGATACCAAAATTTTGCACCAAAAATGTTCACTCATTTTCTTCCAAAGCACTGTGGAGATAGGGTTCAGCGTAGCTTTCATGCTCGCAAGTTTACCTACAGATATATCTTTTCAGCTTTTATCATATATATTTTATGTCCTTGCATTTCGAAAGCTGTTTCGAGGATTCTGATTTTTCACATGAATTTCTAATTTCAATTTGCGGAAGTACCTTAATAGGCATTATTTTCTTATTTTACATTCTATTGTAATGAAACCTTGCATGAATGTTGCAATTAAAGTATTGTGCATAAATATACAGTTTTTTTTGTCATACTTCCTTTGTCTGACCTTGACCGGTGACCTCAAATGATCTTGACCTTTGGCGATATTGGTATTTTTTTTGTTTTCTGGCTAAACAGTATGGAAATAAAACAAATATTCTTGATTTTACCTTCTATTTATAAAGTTAAAGGTAAAAATGCTTCAAATAATTCAAAAGGATTCGATTTCATAGAAAAAAAAGCAGTATTTTACATGGTTTTATGACAGAAACATTCAATAGCAAACTACTCATTTGTAACTAAAACACACTATGTCGGAAAAAATGTATTCAAAGTTTCTATTTCATTTCATATGACAATCTGCACCAAAATACTGAACTGTATGTAAGAATCAAAACTATTGTGGAAGTTTCTGCTTGATAAGCTTTATTTACCATAAAGTGGTCGTAAATGTTTTAGATGTCGTAAATATTTGCAATAAAACCCGTCACTATCCGTCCGTCGCCGATCAGGGACTTTGGCAGTCAGGTCTTAGTAGCCGTGTAGCGACGTTGGTGCCGAAAGAGTTAAACATGGCCAGTGATGTTACAAATCAACTTACTGATGCTCTAAAGGCATAACCCCCTTATCTGTATCCATTTTTTGACACAAAAATAATTTCTGAAAAGTCCCCTTAATAAAAAAAAAAATTTCCGACCTACCTACCCTAATTTTTTTCAGCATGTTACCGGAAACAAAGAATTTTTTTTTTCAGGCCTTAAAACTAAAGTTCGGCACATACATTTAAAATAGCACTGGGTTTTTCCCCTAAGCTTTTGTTTTTATTTAATGGACAAAAAAAAAAGTTGCAAGAGAAAATTAAACGCATCTAAAAATCTAGAATTTCACTGTGCAGAATGCTTCATATAATTATGTTTACAAAGTGCGTTGTTTCCTGTTTGTAACAGATCCAAAGCAGAAAACATTAAATTGAGAGCCTAGGTTGTCATAATGGCCAATTATCCATGAAATTCTAGTGAAATTCATTGCAACCAATATAATTCCTCTGTAATTTGATTCCAGTAGACAGGAGTGCTGGTAATGATCCTCCGGCAACAAATTTTGGTACTCCTTGAATGCTGTTTTTGTAAGTAATTTCTAAAAACAAATTGATTACACCATACTAACTTTGTTGTTTCAATTTTATTGCTAGGTAATTACACCATTAATTATTTAGAGATGACAGAATTGTATTTTTTTTTCAGGGCTTAGTCAGAAGGACATTATGGCAAATATACCTTTGGGCACGAGGGTTTCTAGTTTATTTGATGTACCAGAGAGGCGAGACTTACAACCCCATGGATCGAGTATTACCTCCTTTGCTTGGGAACCACATGAAGATGGACCCAGAAAGGCCAAAAAGGTATGCAGTGTATGAGTTGTTATAAAAGAAAGTTTTAAAGTGTGAAAAAAGCAAAAGGTCACAGTGACCTCATGACTGAAAATGGCTTTCACTCAGTAACTGAACTTTCGGCCTAATGCCTCAAACGTCATAGGATGATTGCCTGTGGTCTTTAGATGACCCTTATTGTGTTGGGAGACAGAAGGTCAAAGGGTAAAGTCATAGTGATCAAAAGACTGAGAATGGGACAGGCTTTCATAGGTGGCATACATGTAACTTATTTACAAACAGCTCTTGTTTTATAGCTTACATTTTATAATAAAAAGGGGATGCATTACATAGACCCACAGAACCTTAACAGAAATTATTTTATATATTTTATTGCCTTTTAAAAAAGCAAATAGATGACAAACATAATAAAACTGTTTTTGTTTAAAAAAATTCTGCCCTTCTTTTATATGCAAAAAGGAAGAATGTTTATTAAATTAATGAATAGCTCCATTTTAAAAAAAAAACAACAACAAAAAAATGCAACTTTCAAACAATCTCAAGTCAATGAAGAAAGAGTTGTTTTTTATAGATATTGAACAGCATATAAAACATGTATACATATTACTCTGCAGAACAGTTGTCCCTTTACTGATATATATGAAAAGGTCTGCATTAAGGGGCAACACTTTCAGACTTCTGGGCAGTTCAGTGTCTTTAATACCTCACTGTTCGCATAGAACTGTTACATTAATATGTGGCAGTAATATCCCAGTGCTGAAATTCCACACAACTTGGTTCAACATACTATTCAGCAATTATTCATTTTTGGTTGCGGGATTTATCCCGCTACCAAAGTTAAGTGTATTTCTGACAATCATGTAGTATCTTTGTTTGATTCCAAATCACATCCAAAGGAAGGATGTTCATGTGCTACACAAAGTAGTCCCATTCATGAACAATGCGGATGAATTATCAATGATCAAGTAGTTCTTATTCATCCTCTATCCATTCACACTGGCCATTTAGATTATATAAGATCTGTCAATGATTAGGTATTCCAGCCCATGGTTACATCTCTGACTTCCAGCTGTTCATGTAAGGTCAGGCAGAGTTTATCTTAGATATGAGGCACATTAGTATTTGTTTCTTATACATGTATATTTATAGATTTGCATTTTAAAGGAAAATAATTCTAGCAAAACCCGCAACCACCAGACATCTCAAGGCTTTGATTATTCTATACAAATGGCATTCTTTTGTAAAGGTGAACAACTTTTTGAGAATATCTTAAGCAACCAGTCGTATGGGACAATACCATAAAACATGTATTGGACAGGTGGAGTTTTGGTAAAAATGTTGTTTGTTTAGCAAATATATCAGTGATTTGGTGATACTAATAAGCTTTGATAATGTGGCAGTTGAGTCCAATAAGTCTGGAGGTGTTCAAAGATAATCTGTCATTGATCCATTGTAAAATAAATATTGGATTTACTTGTATTGGAAAATAAACAGTGTCGATTGTATTGAGGTCAGCTGCCACATTATCAAAGTTTATTAGTATGTATACTGCTAAACCTTAAAAAATATTATACTTACACTACACAACTATATAAATAAGTGTAAGTGATAACTTGTGAAAGTTTAATTTTGAATAAATTCATAACATGACCAAAATCAGGTTGACCACCTTTAATTCTAAGCAGTGTTCTTGACATTTGTATTGGGTATTATTGAAAACAAAATTTAATGCAAAGAGAAGTTTTATGTCAGTCAGAATATGTTGCATGCACAGTTTTCCAACATAGTCACATATTTATAAGCAGATATTTGTCTTTTGGTGTCAGATTGCACTTACCTCAACACGAGTTATTTGCAGTAATCATTTCCTAAGTATAGGATTGTTGTGTTGAATACCGTACTTTTACTCTAAAAAAAACCCACATGTACCCTTGTTGAGGAATTTCGCCCTGTTCTCCAGCCTCTCAGTTTAGACACAACCAGCAGGATGTCCAAAGACTTCAGTTTTTGGACAACTGTCTTTCACAATGTTGCTGCTGAATATCTTCAACAGCGACTTGGATGGGAAACTTCTAACTTCACCTTCCACAGGGAAGAATTTTTGCAACTTGTTTATTTTCTGTGCTCCTAAGGGTAGCATATTATTTATCCCCCCACCAAAGGTGAAGGGGATATTAGAAATGCTCTCCGTCCGTGCGTCCGTCTGTCCGTCCGTCCGTGCGTCCGCAACGATATTTGTCCGGAGCATAACTCCAAAAGTACTTGAGGGATTTTCTTCAAACTTCATACACTGATAGAACACATTGGGAGGAAGTGCAGTGTGCAAGAACAATAACTCTACCTTGCCTATTTTTTGAGTTATTCCCCTTTATCTTATTTTCTTAAAAAAATTTGTCCGGAGCATAACTCCAAAAGTACTGGAGGGATTTTCTTCAAACTTCATACACTGATAGAACACATTGGGAGGAAGTGCAGTGTGCAAGAACAATAACTCTTCCTTGCCTATTTTTTGAGTTATTCCCCTTTATCATATTTTCTTAAAACATTTTGTCCGGAGCATAACCCGAAAAGTACTGGAGGGATTTTCTTCAAACTTCATACACTGATAGAACACATTGGGAGGAAGTGCAGTGTGCAAGAACAATAACTCTACCTTGCCTATTTTTTGAGTTATTCCCCTTTATCATATTTTCTTAAAGAAATTTGTCCGGAGCATATCTTCTTCATGCATGGAGGGATTTTGATATATCTTGGCACAAATGTTTACCACCACGATGCGGAGTGTCATACGCAAGAACTAGGTCCCTAGGTCTAAGGTCAAGGTCACACTTAGAGGTCAAAGGATACAAGAATAAAAACCTTGTCCGGAGCATTTCTTGTTCATGCATTGAGGGATTTTGATATAACTTGGCACAAATGTTTACCACCACGAGACGGAGTGTCATGCGCAAGATCCAGGTCACTAGGCTTAAGGTCAAGGTCACACTTAGAGGCCAAAGGTCAGATACAAGAATGACTTTGTCCGAAGCATTTCTTCTTCATGCATGGAGGGATTTTGATGTAACTTGGCACAATTATACACCATCATGAGACGAAGTGTCATGCGCAGTTCCCTTCTTTAGAATTACTTCCCTTTGTTGTTACTTTAAATAGCTTTTATTGTAACTTTTTCATTACTAGTCGTAGGGAAAAATCGAGACCACTTTTCTGTAGTACAACAAACATGCTAAATCCAATTTTGAGGTGTATTTTGACCAGTCTCTTCCTGATAAAGATTTTTGTGTGGACTTGCAATTTTTTTTTTTTTTTTTTTTTTTTAAAGATTAACTTCCCTTAGTTGTTACTATAAATAACTTATATTGTAACATTTTTATAATTGACCCTAGGGAAAAAACAAGACCACTTTTCTGTGGTACAGCATAGATGTTACTCTCCAGTTTTAGGTGTATTTTATTAATTTTATTATATATAAGGTATCTCTTCCTAGTAAGGAGTTTTTTTGTGGACTTTAAAAAACAAAAGACTTACAATGATTACTAAACAACCACAAAATTAACATTCCATTTGCAAATACAGCTGCTAGAGTAAAGAAATTTGCTTTGACGGGCATATATTGTGACATTCTGGCACTCTTGTTAGCCATATAGAAAAACATCATAGTTATACTCTTCATGAAAATTAATAAAATTTAGCAGTAAACCACCTCACTACTGACTTATTCTTTCTTCCACATCTTAAAACCCCTGATGCGGACCACATCCTTCAATTATGATAATTATGCCCGGTGGGGGGATTAGCCATGTCTGACATGGCTCTTGTTATAGTATTTATGGATTATACCTCTCACTGTCCATCCCTTCAGTTTCCAGTCAAAGAGTGCTTAGGCACAGGAACTTTAAACTTGGAAGACTGGTTGATAATTGGCAAATGACTCCTATTGATTTTCATTTTGATTGCTACAAGGTCCTTTATCTTGGAATCTGTTTACAGTCAGTAACTGAAGAAAGCTTTGGCACAGGAACCTCAGATTTGATAGGTAGGTTGAGCATGACTGGCACATGATACCGATCAATTTTGAGATTGGTAGCTGCTTAAATGTCAAAATTGTGATGAGCCTGAGCTGAAATTCAGCTTCCGATGGATTACATATGAACGCTTCGGCACAGAAACCTCAGATTAGTAGGCAGGTTAATCAAGACCGGCGAATGACCCCTGTCAGTTTTTTAAGACTGGTTTCTTGAAGTTTAAGGTTGCAATGACCCGTAGAGAAAATTTTTAAATTTCCAATCAATAATTTAAGAATCTTCAGCTCAGGTACTTCAAACTTGGTGGACATAGTGGTCAAGATCAGCAGTTGACCCCTATTAATTTTGATGCCTGTTGCTCAAAGGTCAGGTTCGCAGTGACTTTGAGCTGAAAAGTGGATTCCCATTGATAACTGATGAATGCTTTGGCGCAGGAACCTTAAACTTCGTAGGTAGGTTGGTCATGACCAACAATTGATCTCTATTGATTTTCAGATCTGTTGCTAAAGATCAGGGTTGAGGTGACATTGAGCAGAGAATCTGTCTCAGATTAATAATAAAGAATATTTTGCGCAGGAACCTAAAACTTGGTAGGCAGATTGGTCGGCCCCCATCAGTTTTGAGATTTATCGCTTGAAGATCAAGGTTGTAGTGCCCTTGAACTAAAAATAGATTTTAGGTCTGTAGGTCAAAGGTCAAGTTTTTGGTGATCTTTAGCTGCAAATACTTGGTTTCTGGATGATAACTAAAGAATGCTTCAGCTCCATATAACCTATACTGTGTTGGTATGCCGTAAAACCCGAATAAAAAAAAAAAAAAATCAGCTCAAGAATCTAAAACTTGTTAGGCAGGTTGGACCCAAACAGAAGACCCCTATCAATTTCGATGTCATAAGATCTGATGTCAAAGTTTAATATGCGTCTTGTTTTATTGAAAAGTAACCACACAGTGCTTAACATTTTTATGCAGGCATGGATATTCAAATAACTTTGTGCAAACTTCCACTATAGCAAGTCAACTTGTCCTTTTTAAAACCAATACATACCCTTAAAGGTCATGGTCACACTTAGAGGTCAAAGATTTAAGGTCACTTTTCTTGTCCTTTCTTGAGTAGAATTTGATTGCATGTTGTATCCATAAACCTTTTCCAATGCATGAGACTCAGTGCTGGTTTAGATCCCTGGAACCAGTCCTTGTATAATTTTGAACTTTCTTTGCAGTTCATGTTAGATTAAAGGGTTTACACAAGAAAAGTAATTTTGGTTTGACTTTCTGTAGAATGTATGATTTTAATATACCCTTATGATAAAGAAAATGCTATCAAAGAATCCATATCCTCCAGATAGTTAAAAGTTTTGATTAGCTGATGAAAATGAAAAAAAAATCAAATGGTTTGACACTGCAATCAGTTGCTAACATTTGCCAATGTTTGATGAGCAAATATATTATTTGCTTGCAGTGATGGAAATAGCATTCCTGAAAGTGTTTGTAAACATTGATAAATGGAATTAAGGTCTCTAAGGTATAAATTTTCATTTGTTTTAGTGTTTGGTAGCACTCACCAATCTTGTTTTATTGAAAATTAACACCACAGTGCTTAACAGATAACAAATGAACCCATTTGGAAATTGAAGTGAATGCATTTATCAGATATATAGTTTGCGCCATTGTTGTTTTTTTTATTGTATTTTGTTTTGTTATGATGTTTATTTTTCTGGTACGTCATGGAATGTTTCTTTTTCTCTAACATCATTCCGCTTTAAAATCCTAAATATTTTCATTACTTTCAAATACTTTATTATAAATTCTTGCAAATGGTTATTGTGTGTCACATACTTTTTCTGTTCTTTATTTAGACTAAGGTTTTTCTTTTGTATTTATAAGAAGTTTTCTTAGAATAAATACAAAAAAAATATTTTAAAAATCTTAACATGGACTGTGCAAACAATTCATGCTGCTATTTTAGATATTTAGAAATCAACTAATTTCATGGGCATGAAGTTTCATAGTCTTAAGGTTTAGAATTGGGCCTAGAGAAACAAACATCAAACAACACCAAATCATAGAAAGCAAAAGTTGTTTGACATGAAAATTGAACAGCATGTAAAACATGTATATTACTTTACGAAACAAGTGTCAGTATACTGATATAAACATTGGATTCCAGAAAATGACTGCCTATAGGGGCCCCACTTCCGGACAGTCAAATGCCTTTAAAAAACACCATTTTCAAAGAACTGTTACATATCTTCGTTTTGATGCATTTGCAATAGCATGCGAGTGGTGAAATTTCACATAACAAGGTGGAACACAGTTTTCAGCAATTGTTTATCTTTATTTCTTTACAAATGGCATTCATTTTCAAAGGGAGACAACTTATTCTCGACGATTACTTAAAATAATTGGAAAAATTTGTCTCCCTTTGAAAATGAATGCCATTTGTACTTAAAATATTTGGAAAAAGTTGTCTCCCTTTGAAAATGAATACCTCCTTGAGTTTGACCTTGATTTTTTTTTAAAAAAAAATACTGAAAATACTTGTAATTCAAAAAGTATTTCAGCTTAGAGTCACCAAAACTCGTATTATTATTGATTTAGTGCTTACATGTTGTATTATCTCCCTTGACCCAGTTAAAGCTGAGTTTTCCCCCTTGATTTGGTAGAAAAAGATTGAAAGTGCTTGGTAATTCTGCATAGTTGAAAAATATAGCAAATTTATATGAAAGTGAACAGTTTCTTTTTGCATCATATATATATATATATAGCATTAAATTTAAGGTCAATATTCTTATTTTTAAATGCATCGTTCAAGTGCCATCACAAAATGGTTTTCCTGAGGATAAGCTTACAAAAGCCTTAAAATTGAATTTTCGCAATTTCTGCTGCAGAAGTTTGTTGTCATCATAAGACAGTCTGGTTCCTGAAAACTTTACTACACGGGTACTAAACAGTGCCTGTGGTACCGCCTGTGCCGACGAGGATTGAAGGCACTTCGCTTCCTGTACCGCAGGTACTTCGTCAATGTTTACAAAACGAGCGAGATCGGTGAGTGATTTTTGTCATTTTGTTACTGCATGAAGCATTTTTTCAAAAATCGGGAAATGTAGCGGGGTGAAGATGTATCTCATCTACATATCCATGCTAAAATTTGAGGCAAATGATCAATTTCCTAGAAACGTAAGGACAAATAAGTTGGGAATGAAACGTGATTTTTTCACATCAGTGACTGTTTACACTCTTTTCTTTTCGCTGACCCAAACGATGTCGTCTCCGCCATCGTAAATTGTATTTATAAATGACATGTGATCTGCTAAAACATAAAATGTGTCCAGAAAATTCCGAATTTGAACGTTATGCCAATTTTGGAAAAGTGCTACGGGCATTTCGACGATGCCGCAGGCACTTTCAAAAAGTATCGGGGACATAAATTTGGCCGAAACTAGACAAACAGACAAATGGAAGAACAGAGAAACAGAAGGGCAAAAACTAAATGCCCCCATGATACTGTAATAAATTGACTTTATAGTATTGTAAAATAAAAGGGACCAAACCTTTGTTAAGCTTTAAATATCCATCCATTATGGTGGCATAGGCTATAAACCAATAAAAAATTTCATATAAAATTCAGCTACTTCAGAACAATTTTGTTACAGTTTCTAGATTTTCACTCCGTCGTAGACCTATTTTCCACAAGATATCCATACATTTCCTTCTAGAAAACGAAAAGAAAAAGGGGTGTTGAATAGTATGCAGTGAATTGCAAGTCAGATACCCTCATATTGCCGCATTTCAGAAAGCGGTCCGCAGAATAAACACTCTACTTTCGTTTTCATGTAAACAACTCGAAAACATGCGAATATTAGCATGAAAAGTGTCCTATTTTATGTAACAATCATTCCAAGAGTGAAATAATGCCCATTTGGCTCCTGATTTACGCACAAATGCGGGAAAAATGGAAAAAATTAGGATCTATTTATTAGGGACATCTTTCGAAAGTCACCGAAGCACATTTCTGACCGAATTACTGCATTACAACCTATATTTCTGCCACGAGATAGGTAGGTAGTTGTCGCGATACTTCAAGAAATTATCGTGATAAAGTGAAAATTTCTAATAAGAGTCTCAATAGTCAAAAGTTTTCTGTAAATATTATAATCTTGATACCATTTGTGTAAGAGCCCATTGTGGACAGCTGACATTTACTAGCTAGACAGTTATTTCGGTATAAAGTCAGAAACTATATTGATTTTTCGAAATTTTCTGTAATTATTTTAATAGCCTAATGTTTCCTGGAAATATGAAGCATATCTACAAAAAAAAAATATTGTGAAAATGTTTTCAGAAAAATGGAGAGCTTAAAAGGTATAGCTCATAAACGATCAAACGGGAGAAATGTAATAGTTTTTACATGTACGTAAAACCTATTTTCTTCCTGCAAACAAAACTTTGAGAAAAAAAAATATATCGAGCAGCATAGGACGGACAGAGAAGGCAATTTTCAAAAAGCATAATGTTTGGGAAATACAGTTTGCTTCAACTGACCGGAACAATCCTGTACTAGAGTTTAAGATTACCCGCGAAGATAAACCAATTGCTAAATTATTTGATATTAGTGAATATAAAATATAATCGTGCGAATGCGAGTTATTGGAGATTTGGTTTGTTATGGGCCAAATTTATGAAACTTTTTGAAGTGCCTGCGGCACCTCGAGGGGCTGCGTCATTGTCGAAATGCCTGCGGCACTTTTCCAAAATTGGCATAACGTTCAAATTCGGAATTTTCTGGACACATTTTATGTTTTAGCAACTCACATGTCATTTATATATATAATCATCATTTGGGCCAGCGAAAAGAAATGAGTCTAAACAGTCACTGCCCTTACAGAAGAAAAAGGCCTGCTGCGTACTCTTGCTGTGTACATACAGCGTATATGATGCGTACATGATGTGTACTGAAATCAAGGGCTTTAAATAGTACGCAGGATATACACCGCACATGCACCGATAGTACGTTTGTAGTACACTTTTGACATGCAAATGAGCTCTGCCGCGTACTACTTGCTGCGTACATGCTGTGGACTACATAGTACAAAGGATGTACGCTGGAGGAATTTAGTATGCGGGAAATAGTACGTAGCATATACGCAGCACATACACTTTTCACATGCAAATGAGCCTGCGGTGTACTACCCCAGCGGCGTACATGCTGTGTACTCATGCGGCGTACATGCTGTGTACTCCTGGCCAGAGTCCTGCGGCGTACATGCTGTGTACTCCTGCTGCATACATGCTGTGTACTCTTGTGGCGAAACTGCTGTGATAATGTAAATTCCTTACCCCACCAACTTTCGTATGCAAATGCTGATCATTTGGACAGAAAAAAAACAGAAAAAAGATAAGTGACATGCATCAATAAGTATTTACCCTTACCAAAATAATGTTTTTGTTTGTTTATTTTGGGTTTAACGCCGTTTTTCAACAGTATTTCAGTCATGTAACGGCGGGCAGTTAACCTAACCAGTGTTCCTGGATTCTGTACCAGTACAAACCTGTTCTCCGGAAGTAACTGCCAACTTCCCCACATGAATCAGTGGTGCAGGACTAATGATTTCAGACACAATGTCGTTTATCAAATAGTCACGGAGAACATACGCCCCGCCCGAGGATCGAACTCGCGACCCCGCGATCCGTAGACCAACGCTCTTACCTACTGAGCTAAGCAGGCGGGCTCCAAAATAATGTAGATTGATGTTATCAAGTAAATTAGTATGCTTTTCTTCATCCACTTTTCAATGAAATAAATCAATTTTTGTAGCATGTAATTTGGTAAACATTTGAAGAAAATGGCGTAACTGCATCAAGGGGAAACAACTTTAATGCAAATAAATATAAGTGTTATGATTTATTATAGACTATGTGTGCGTAGTATGTATTTATTTTGATTAAAATCCATCTGAGAACAATCGAGGACTGGAATTATATAAGCATTTATACACTTTTATGTCCGTAAAAAGTAGCGCACCAAAAAATTTTGGATTGATTTTTTCCAATTGGGCGAGCTCAATTAGCCAAAAATGTTCTGAAAATTTACGAGCGGCAAATCCGATGAACAACTTTTTAATTTGGTGAGGCCCTAATGAGTTAACATAATGAGCCCTAAAGCCTTTATAAAACATGATAGAATGGTGTTTTGCTTAAGAGTATTCAAATAACAGTGAGAGCTATTAATTATTCTCATTCGGGCACTGTTGAGGCATTATCTTGGTAATTATTTCATGTATTACAAAATGTAATGCAACGAAGTTCAAATAAGGCTTTTCAATTATCCAAGTTAGAAAGCTCCAGGATTAATTCAAAATGAAAAAGAATATAATTACACTGCATGCAAGGTGCAGCTCAGAAATCACTAAGATGTAAGCTTCACAAAATTTGAACATTACAAATAGTTTAGCAAATTTTCATTGTTCAGAATACCGGTAATCTGAACTATTCTATGCTATTAAGATAAAAGTTACTCGGAAATCAAGTTCTTGCTTCCAAAAAAAAAAAAAAAAAAATGTACAAATCCTTCCTGCATGAAGTGTACTTCAGACTTTTACCTAAAAAAATCCCTCCCGCGTATATGAAGTTTACTTCAGACTTTAACTTATAAAAAAAACTAAGTATAAATGCCAAAAGAAATTGTACAAGTCTTTCCCGCGTATATGAAGTGTACTGCACAAATTTCAAAGTATCTGCGGTGTACATGCAGTGTACTTTTTTCTTATACAAGTCTCTCCTGCGTACATGCAGTGTACTCCTTAAATTTTCAGATGTTGTGTACTCATCGAAATAGTATGTGGCATGTACGCGGCATGCGGTGTATGTAAAATGTACTCCTCTGGCGTACTACTGTGTTCGCGGCATATACACAGCAAATACACAGCATTACGCCACAGAGGCTTGCTTCTGTAAGGGTGATGTGAAAAAATCACGTTTCATTCCCAACTTATTTGTCCTTACGTTTCTAGGAAATTGATCATTTGCCACAAATTTTAGCATTGATATGTAGATAAGATACATCTACACCCCGCTACATTCCCCGATTTTTGAAAAAATGCTTCATGCAGTAACTAAATGACAAAAATGACAAAAATCAATCACCGATCTCGCTCATTTTGTAAACATTGACGAAGTACCTGCGGTACAGGAAGCGAAGTGCCTTCAATCCTCGTCGGCACAGGTGGTACCACAGGCACTGTTTAGTACCCGTGTACTACCCGACCAAGCAGAGTTCTTTTTCTAGAACTCTAACTCTTGATAATTTGAAAGTTATAGTGTATTTTTTTCTTGGTTTAGGAGAGTCAGTTATTCCCATTAGCTTTCAATGTGACACAATTAATTTTCATGAGGCCTAAAAAAAATTCTTTGTTTCCGGTACGTGCTCAAAAAAATTAGGGTAGGTAGGTCGGATTTTTTTTTTTTTTTTTTTTTTTTTTTTATTATTAAGGGAAACTTTTCAGAAATTGTTTTAGTGTAAAAAAATTAATACAGACAAGGGGGTTATGCCTTTAGAACATCAGTAAGTTGATTTCTAACATCACTGAGCATGTTTAAAGCATAAAAAGTGCAGTTTTGCAACTTTTTGTTAAAAAGTTGAAACAAATATTCTCCAAGGCCATAAAAACATTTAGGGTCGGGCCAAAAATTTAGAGTAGGTTGGGATACGGAAACAAACAATTTTTATTTTTACGTCTAATTAAGTTGACCTACCCTACCTTGTATTATTTGTGTTTTGTTCTGAGGTAAATTGATCCCATCGGCAACACCATTTGTTTTTCACCCATGGAATTGTCTTATATTGTCTCACTCACAGATTAATATTTATTTGACCTGATTTAAAAGCACCTGAAATTAGTTCTTTATGGAAATCAGTCCTCAGAGGAGTTGCCTTTGTCCCATGTTACTTGTCTGGAAATTGATTAAATGAATGAATTGTTGCAAATATTTTCATACATTAAACGTATCATTGTGATTATGTTCCACCGAGAGTCCGAGTCCGTGGCATTCAGCTGTGAATTTCATACTTTGTTACTTTAAATGTAAGAACAATACTTTTGCCGTTATTGTAAACTATCTTTTTTATGTCATTCAATAATGTTATGAAAAGTACTAGAACATGATAAAAACTTTTAGGCTTTACAAATTACTTTCATTTGTGCTATACAAAATGTGACTGCCTTGATTGAATTTATTTTATTTCGATGTAAATGAGATGTGAAACCAAAATTTGTAGTCCTGTTTGGCGCCATATAACCTATACTGTGTTTGTGCGTGGTAAAACCCAAATAAATAAATTGATTGAATTTAGGTCAAGGTCAAGGTCTAGGTGAGGTATTGTCATAAATATAGACATGTCAGTATAAATGAATTTTCATCAGGTGTTTACCAGTTTCTCTAAACAGATATATAAGAAAATAGAACAAAAGGACAGCATTATATGAGCCCATAAAGTACCCGCCTCCTCCTTAGCCCTTGATAATTAATGGTTGTAGGGCATCTAGTGTAGGTAGCTTGTATTTTTGTGTGTATATGCATGAATATAAAACAGAAGGTCCTGGCTGAAAACTAGGTACAATATAAATTAAGAGTATGGCTTGCTTACTTAACCTGATACACTTTTATTAGGCGTAAAAAAAAATTTGTTTGTTTCCAGTATCCCGATCTACCCCAAATTTTTGGCCCGACCCTAAATGTTTTTATGGCCTTGGGGAATATTTTTTTCAACTTTTTAACAAAAAGTTAAAAAACTGCACTTTTTATGCTTTAAACATGGCCAGTGATGTTAGAAATCAACTTACTGATGCTCTAAAGGCATAACTCCCTTATTTGTATTCATTTTTTGACACAAAAATAATTTCCAAAAAGTCTCCCTTAATAAAAAGAATTTCCAAAAAATAAAAAATTCCGACCTACCTACCCTAATTTTTTTGAGCATGTTACCAGAAACAAAGAATTTTTTTTTTAGGCCATAGTGTTTTAACTTTTGTATAGTGGACCAACTTGACCCCGATGGTTGACCTTTGCATTATAATACATAATAAGGCACAGTCTATTATTGAAAAGGAGTGTACGTAAAACACGAGCTGCACGAGAAAAAGGAAATATCAGTTTGTGTAAATATAAATTAGTGTGTTGGAAAGTTTTAACTGATCAATTGTAAGTATATCTACTTTGATACTGCACTGTATACAAACTCATTCCATATAAATATACACGGCTACCCTAAGCATACTTGATTTCTACAATGAAATAATCGATATGAATTATATAAGTCAGCCTAAGGTCAGCCATCGCAGTCAAGTTGCGACTACTATATACATCCTCTTCATTTCCAGGAATACAGTAATACAGTCATTATTCACAGGACACTTCTGTGTCACATAACAGGGAAATTTGCAAGTGTCGACTATGAACACATAAGTTTGTATTGGAATCAAATATTTTTAAATGTGTATATCAACTACATAAATCTGGCATAATGTGTAAAAGACAGCAATATAGTTCATTCAAACTTTTTTTTTTTTAATTTCTGGCAGAAATTTTCTGCATCATCGAACAATGTACTGAACTTAAGGCCAGTATTTTTTTATCTTTAGTTTTACCGACCCGCCGACCCTAAAATTTGGGAAAGTGAAAAAAAAAAAAAAAATTAAGAAAAAAATCGAAGTGTCAAATACTGGTGCACACACGAGTGATCCGCCAACTGACCATAATTAAAACGGTAACTGAACGTTAAACGTGCGGCTTTTATACCAACAGTACGTCCAAAAAGAGATGTCAATTTTTCGTGCAACAAAAAGCACATCGATACGAACACCGTGTCCGTTTATCCGCGCCCAGCGATCGGCGGACACGTTGTGTCGTGGTGTGCAATCGCGGTGATTCTCTGTGTATATAACGTCTAATTAAATTAACCCCGTTTTTCATTGTAGAAAGATAATTTTTGCTCCCATATTTTGTTTTCTGTTTTCAGGTAAATACCAAGCTTATAAGATGTGTAATTATAAACCTTTTAGTTTCCTTTGTTTATGTTTATAATTCTATGTAAAATTGTTAAAACGTCCACTAACAATTACTACTAACATTACATGTTGGAATAAATGTTTTACTCACCTCCGTTGCAATTAAACTGCATAATTCTTTCTTTCGTTTAGCATGTTTGCCCATTTTCACATGTTGCAAAACTATTTGGTAAGTTACTTATAATTAATAAGTTCATGTTGGTTAATAAGTGCTAATTAGATAATAATTTGTCGGTGCCCGTTCAATACGGCCCATACGTTTGTTATCAATAAAGAGTAATTAAATTTTTGACTGTTTTCGAGTAAAAACTTATTTGCAGTTTCAAAACAGTTAATATTAACTCCAACTCGTAAAAGTTGTTCGATATTTAAATCAATTTCATTTTTACTTGTAGCCCCGTTTATTTTTATTTTGCACTGATTTATTATCGTAAGGCAGTGGCTACGATTACGGTACCGTATTATTATTATCGTAATGTTTACAATGAATTAAGGGATAAATGAAATGTAACGAAGCAATTATTGTATTCTATTTCAGGTACAGTCACAAACTACTAGTACATAAAATTAGAAAGAAACAAGAAGTAAAGTTTCGGAGCATGACGCGTTAGTGGCTAGTAATACGGTCCCGCACGGTACTAAAGCTAGTCATACGTGAGGCACGTTCAGCTAGACCGTCGTGTTTGGACTATATGAGTAGTTTTGATAATGCTTTTGATTTCAAATAACTGTATAAAAAGAAGTTTATTTTCAAACAGTGATAATCACATACTACTAGATTTTTGGCCGTCGTGCGGGACCGTTCACTAAAGGATGTTTTAAAGCCACTTATAAATATGTATTTCCACATGGTGTATAATAAATAATGAAAGCGTAAAATAGTTGTTATCTATGCTTACGGGAAGAAACTTTCAACAAAAGTGAAAATTACAGCACAACACCAGAGGAGGGAAGGAGCAGAAAACAAAAATCGGCCTTCTATATCTTTTTTATTTCCCTTTTATTCTATACAAAATTTAACGGAATATAACATTTATTAGGAAGCACAAACAATTTAAACAAAAAAAGCCAAGAATGCTTTGCAATAGACAGAAAAAACATTTGTTATGTTGCGTTCTCATAAAAATTATAATGCTTCCATTTAATTTCATTTCTTTATTTCTTATTCATAAGATGTACATAGATTTAAACGATACCAACAATTGAAGTTTATTTATATAAAATACAGACAGACAGGCATACATATTCTATAAACCGTCATGTGATAATTACAGATATTATGTGACAAATATACCTTCAGTTGTTAAAACAAAAGTGTATTGTATTTATTTTTTGCTGCTGTTCCCCTTAGCCTATTACACAGACCAAACTTTATGAAAAAGATCACATATCGAGGGTTCAACGCAATAAGGGCGTATCTACATATAATAATTATATGTAGATACGCCCTTGTTGCGTTGAACCCTTGACATGTTTTTTACAAATATGCAAATATCTTAATTTTGCCGAAAATAATACAGAATGGAGAATAAACAATTTTTGTCATATATGAATTATATGATGAACACAAAATAATCTGTTAGCACTATCAATACACAGGTCTTTGTATTATATGATGCTATAGATATATTATGACATTTAATGCTAATAAAATTATGTTATTAACAAAACAAACATTAAATTGTAAGTTCTTGCTTCCAAGGCTCGTGTACAGCTTTCTTCTTGCCCTGAAAAAAGCAGATAAAATTTATATTTTTTAATACAGATGTATGTTACACATTAATAGTTTCTTGAAATTCGACATGTCATGTGATAGAATTCGATTAATGTTATTTCAGACATGTAGACGTGCATCGAAATGTTTAAATGGATGATTGCTTTGTTTATATAAAAGTGAATACCACTGTTTCCTGAGCAAAAACTTTTAATTCTGATATTCTATATTGTACTAAAATTATATTTCAAAATTCTTTTTGATAGTTACATTAGCAAATAAATTCGTAACAAATTAACAAGTTATTTAAAAATTATTGATTTTAACTGGTAACTTACCTCTTAAATAATTATCAAATTCCATGCAAACTGTGAACGAAGATTAATTGTTAGGGTGTTAAATAACGTTATCGTATTAAAATTTTTGTTAGTATAACAACAGAAGTTTGCAACGAACATACAAAACTGAAAAGTGAACTCTAAATAAAACAACTGAATTCACAGGTTTTATTGTTTATTAAGCACAGTCTCATCGTATACGCTTCTTGTCAAGTGCTCTACCTGCAAAATACGAAAAGTCTCCAAAATCAACTAGCAGACGAACATTGAAACTGAAAAATTACGATGTTATTTAATGTTATCATACATATATATATTTCCTTTCATTTTTGGATAAAATAAAATGGAAAATAGCATATTTTAAAACAATCTTGAAAACTGCGATTCACCGCGATTTCACGGCGAAACAGCGTGGTTGGCGAGCACCGTGTCTGGACACGCTGGGTGTCCATTGGGACTTTTCATTTTGGACGTACTGTAAACCAAAGAAAATTAAAAGTGAGAAAAATAAAACTATAACGACTGTCTTTAACTTTTATCTGCCAACTTGTTTCACAAGTTTGATTCAATAATCGTCAAATAAATTGGTAAGAGTGTTGTCTTATTAGTAGTTTCAGTTTAGGTCGAGATTTTGCAAAAATACTTTACAAATGAGGATTTTATTTTTAATTTTTTTCCCGCCGCCGACCCTATCTTTTTTCCAAAAAAATCGGTAAAACTAATAATAAAAAAATACTGGCCTAAGTAATAATATAAGCATTTATGTATAGGAATAGTTTTAGCCTCATCACTTCAGCATCTTTTCTAAGTCTAAGTTAACTGTTTAGGATTTCATCAAACATTGTGTTTAGAGTATTTATTTCTGGCATCAAACTTTCCCAAATTGGTTAAAAAGAATATTCCATTTTGTAAGCATTTTGCCAAAGATTTACAAAAAATATAACACCGCTGCCTGCAACATTTTGTTGACTGAATGCATATCTGATATGTTGTTATAGCGGCTACTTCTGTCTTAGTGAGAAAATTGTGTTCTAAGATATTGACATCTACGTACTTTATTAACTTCCATTTTTCAAGAAAGGAGAAGGTTTACTTTTGCCTCAAAATGGCCTAAAATCTGAAAGTTTCTAAATGGAGTAAAGAACACGTTTTCTTTCATCAAGAAGAATTCTTGTATCAAATTGCACAATATAATTTACAATATATTCATTATAGAAGAAAACATTTGACATAACTGAAAATACGTTTACCATTATGGGTATGGGAAACCTTCAGTTTTTAACCGAATTTTTAAACAAAACTGAAATTTTCGCTACGAGCACAGCTGTCGACCATAATAAAAAAATGACCATATATTCTGTGAAAGGAGCTGGACCTATTTTTGTGGTCCTTGAGTGTGCTTACTACTAAAATTATTCTTATGTGACCTAAATATGGCAAAAAATGCCCATTTTCTTAAAAATCTGCGATTTCAGTAATATTCAGTGATATGTGTTGAACAAAATGATAAATCTGTTTATAATCAAAGCCTTGAGATGTCTGGTGGTTGCGGGTTTTGCTAGAGTTATTTTCATTTTAAATGCCAATCTATAAATATACATGTATAAGAAACAAATATTAATGTGCCTCATATTTAAGATAAACTCTGTCTGACCTTACATGAACAGCTGGAAGTCAGTGACGTAACCATGGGCTGGAATACCTAATCATTGACAGATCTTATATAATCTAAATGGCCAGTGTGAATGGATAGAGGATGAATAAGAACTGCAGCTTGATCATTGATAATTCATCCGCATTGTATATGAATGGGACTACTTTGTGTAGCACATGAACAAATTCTTTTGGATGTGATTTGGAATCAAATAAAGATGCTACATGATTGTCAGAAATACACTTAACTTTGGTAGCCGGATAAACCCGCAACCAAAAATCTTAATTCCTTACAGAAGATAAACATTCTGGTAGCAAACAATATATATAGTTTTTCAAATTTTAGCCAATTTGAAAATTTTCAAAATTGCATAGGCCATAATTATAAGGCTTAAGTGAACTTTGTCCTTTGGCTGTTTTATATCAAGAGCAGTATATTATGGTTATATGTATTTATGTATTATATATACATGCTATAAATCCTTTCAACATGCACATTGTTCTATGTCCAACATTGCTTTCCTGTGATAAAAAATCTGATTTGGTTGAGCCTGCTGGCGGTGAGCTTGACATAGTTGTCACAATGGCGGTTCAGTGTATGTGTGTGTATCCGAGTTTGTCCGGGCTGTAACTTACCCATGGATCAAGGGATTCTTAAATATTATAACTTGGTACATATGTTTGCCTCAATGACATAGTGTGTTGTATGCAAGAACCAGATTGGTAGCTTAAAGGTCAAGGTCATACTTTAAGAAATCCTGTTTGGCGCCATATAACCTATACTGTGTTGGTGTGCGTCAAAAGTTGATACAGTTTCTCTTGTCTAGGCTGTAACTTAGGCATGGGTGGAGATGTTCTTAAATAACTTGGCAGAAATGTTTGCCACAATCAGTTCTGTCACTGCCAAATGGCATCATAAATGTTAGTCCTTTCGACAGCTGATGGGCTCGACATGTTGCCCGTGGGCATCTAGTCTTCCAAATACACAGGCCATTATCTTGCAGGTGCATCTAATCAGTTTAAATAATTATCTTTTCCTTTAAAAGGAATTACATGGAATCATAAATAATCTTACATCTCCGTTGATTTCAATGAATTTTAGGCAAGTTTCAAACATTGATGACACATGACCTACTTAGAAGTATCTCGTTTGTCATCATGATGGACTTTAATATCATTACAAGATCTAGAGTTACACGGTTACTAAACGCTAGCACCACCACCAAATTGTGGTGATAAGGAAAAGAGCTATCAACATTTCCGTGGTGCAGCAATTGCTCGTTTGAAAATGTAAACACGTGACTAATATTTATATTTTATCTTATTTTTTTATTGATAGAACTTTTTTCAAAAATCGGAGAATGTAGTTCCGTGTAACAACACTTTAACTAGCGGTTGGCTGTGATTTCATTAAAATGATATGCAAAATGTGGTGTCCGGAGCTTTTCTCCCAAATCTGACATTGGCACATTTTCATATCGGCCAGTATTCGAACACCATTCCGATTAATGGACACACTGTAAGAATATACCTGCGCATGCAAATTGTGTAGAAATGATAAATAACTTTATACGCACACACCATGAATAATAGAATCTCTGGTTAGAAGAAATATTCCAGGATTTTTAAAAAGTGGTGGCGCTATAACTCTAGTGATGTCGCCATATAGTAGCGGTGGCGCTGTTACGGCATTCAGTAATACGAACTGATGATGCATCCGGAACAAAACAAACACCAACATTCTCTAACTGATAGAAAAACACAATCATAGTTTATGTGCCTTTATGAAACATTCTCTATCCAACAGTCAGGGGTGTAACTGTTTCAAGTTATCACATTTTATAACCCATTTGAGTTATTGCGATTACTTTCATAACTTGTTTCAGTTATCATAAAATATTACAAAGCCCTCCTGTGCCAAATCCTTATTTTGAATGTGACTAATGCAATAATTTCCTGAATCCTTGGTCTTTTATCTTTCCAGCTATGCAGTAAATTTTTTTACGCAAGGCTGATAAAGTCTTACGCAAATGGTTTTAAAGCTATAAAACTCTTAACATCCCATTATGCTCATCAGGCCATGATCAGACTAAAAGAGAATTTGATTAACCACAATTTGCTACTAATTACACTTTGATGGTCAATTTGTGAGAGCAGCAAAAAGGCTTTTTATGAATAACTTACCTGGGTTATCTATATTTTATAACTCATACAGGTTATAAAATGCTGGAAAAAGTAACTGAAATAGGTTACATAACTTAAAACAGTTACACCCCTGACTGTCCAAGAAAAAAAAGAACAAAATACTCACAGACCCTTGGGACTCTTGTAGTCAAAGTAAATATTTTCCTTTGTTTATAATGTTAATGTAGAATAATTTCTAACCTTTAAATATTCTACCTAAATATAAACGCAAGTGTACTTTAAATTCAGGTCATGAAAAATAGAAGCAATACTTTTATTTCAAACAAAGATTTGTGTAGAATTTATTTGTTATATTAAGATTCTGAAAGTTACTTGCCTTTGTATTTTTACGTCGTTTGCATGCATTGTAAACAAAAGACCCAACCTTCACAATTCTTTCTAAAAAGTACAGTACATTTTCAATTCCAATCGATTAAATATGATTAATCAATACAGCTAAGATGTACAATCTGAATCCATATACATGTAGATTATTTTACGATCATGTACAGGTTACTACATGTATTTTGTTGAGTAACGTAATTTGGGTGTAGTGTGGGATAAATTAATTATTGTAGAAATTTCCGTGGCTTGCAGTCAGACATTTTCATATTTTAAAATTGAATATATCAGCCACTAATGATATACAACAGCGCCACCACTACTGTATAGCGCCACCACTTGGGTGATAGCGCCACCATTTTCAAAAAATAGTCGTGTTTTAACTTTTTACTGTGTTTTTCGTCATTCTTTGGTGTATAGGAACACGTGTTACTCAGTTCTACACAATTTGCATGCGCAGGTATGTTTTTACAGTGTGTTTTATCATCGGAATGGTGTTCGAATACTAGCCGTTATGAAAATATGCCACTGTTAAACTCGGGAGAAAAGCTCCTGGCACCACAATTTGCATAATATTTTAATGAAATTACAGCCAACCTCTAGTAAAAGTGTTGTTACACGGAACTACATTCTCTGATTTTCGAAAAAAGTTTTATCAATAAAAATATAAGATAAAATAAAAATTTTACTCACATGTTTACATTTTCAAACGGGCGATAGCTGCACCACGGAAATGTCAATAGCTCTTTTCCTTATCACCACAATTTGGTGGTGGCGCTAGCGTTTAGTAGCCTTGAGTTAGAGAAATGAATTTCTAAAATTATGGAAATAATAATTTAAAAGCTGGACCTATAATTGTGTTGTTGTGATGTTAAACCCCCCAAAAAAATCAAAGGACAAAATAAAATTGACAGTAACTTTTAACAGCAATAAAGATTTATTTTATAATTTATAATAAACAAATGATGAACATATAACTCTTTCACAGTATTTTCTTAAACCTGATATAGAACTATGACAACTAAGCATGCAGTTAGATAATTGTTTGTAAAGCATCTTTGAATCTCTCAGCTTGTTTTCATTGGTTCAACTTCATGACTTTAATTGCCATCAGAGCAAGAAATGGAATTTGTTTTACAGGATGATTTCTAATTTCAAGCTTTGTTGATTTAAACTTCATTTTAAGCTTGGTTGATTTCAACTTAAAGTGCACTAACCTTTTACTTTTATTTTGTGCTGGTACAAAAAGAAATATATTGACATTAATTTTTCGCAGATATACTATGAGAACACCTACAAAATGGAACCACCGGAGAAGTTTCGACCAGATAAGGTTAGGCCTATTATTGAGAAGGTGCTTGCTACAAATCTAGAAGGTTTGTCATTGAAATTTATTTATCTTAAAAAATATCATGTTTTTATACTCCCACAAACAAAGTTTGAGGGGGTATAATATTATAGGAGTGACCTTGTCAGTCTGTCTGTCTGTCGGTTGGTCTGTTGGTTTTCATGGTTTAAGGATAATAGCTCATGAAAGGCTTGACAGATTTAAATAAATGTTGGTACACAGAACTGTGTAACATCATAAGGTCACAATGACCCGGAACAGCAAAATGGTTTCCGGATTATAACTTGAGAAATGCATGGGCCTAGGATCATTTAAGGTCAGTAGGTCAAGGGTCAAGGTCACAGTGACCCATACCAGTTAAACAGTTTCTGGATAATAAACTTGAGAACACTTGGGCCTAGGATGACCCTTATTGATTTTGAGGTTAGCAGGTAAAAGGTCAAGGTCACAGTGACCCCGGACAGTTAAACTGTTTCCGGACGATTACTTGAGAACGCTTGGGCCTATGGAAGTTGATTGGAAGGTTGGTCATGACCAGCAGATGACACCTATTGATTCTGAGGTCAGAGGTCAAGGTCACATTTTAAACTTTTCCAGACGACAACTTGAGAACGCTTGAGCCTAGAATCGTGAAACTTGATAGGGAAGTTGACCGGCAGATGACCCCAGTGATTTTGAGGTTCGACTTTGACATAGGATTACTTTTGTGACAAGGCCGTATTGTGGGTGTATATAATTCGTCACTCCTGGGACAGCTCTAGTTCAGTTACAACAGTATTCAAAGCATTTAAATTTCTGCAAAGATTTCATGGTGATCTACCTGACAGAAAAAAATGACTGGAACAAACACAATCTTTCCAGCTCCAATTCAGATGGTTTCCTAGTCTTGTTTAAACAAAACATAAAATTGCAGTAAATATGAATTTCCTGAAAAAAAAATTACATGTACTGTTTTTGCAGCTGCATCTTCCATTGATTTTGCCTCTCAAAATTAGAAAATTTCATTGATTTAGTAAATGGTTTGTGTTTTAATGAGCATGGTGCAATTATCTGTTTCTCTGTACTTGCATGTGTTGGTTTGTCCTGGTATTAAATGCTGGTTGGAAGACTATAAAACTTTTTGATTAGAAAGACTAACTTGACAACATCTAAAATGAGCAGAAATGTAGTGCAACCTTCTTGAAAGTCAGCTGTGTAACATTATTTACATTGATGTTTAGCTGTAGAACATCGTTATTATGTCTCCCACAAGTAATGGTGAGACATATTGATTTAGTGCTGTCCGTCTGCCTGTTTGTATGTGACAAAAAAATAAAGTTTGTTCAAACAACTCCTCCGAAACCACTGGAAAGACTTATGCCAAATTTCACAAGAATAATCATTGCCAAGCCAGGTTATACATATCTTTGGCATTTTCCAGTTCAGTTATTTGCAGTGGAGTTTTGATCCTAAATGATTTATACAATTTTATGATGTTTTGGCCACTTCTCTTATATTATAGGGCAGATGTCCACCAGAAATCAGTGTCAGGCCTCACTGTGTATTTTGTCAGCTTTTTCCAGTTCAGTGATTTTCAGTGGAGTTATGACCCTTGATTAATTAAATTTTATGTGTGTGAGTGTGTGTTCATGTTTAACTTATTTTTCAACAATTTTTTAGTCGACAGGATCTACTTGTAGCAGTGAGTACAATGCCCAGCTTTATAGTGCTGCCTCACTGAAATATAAAGCCGTAGACACATAACATGATACCCCACCCAGTAACATTATACTGACACTGAGCTGACCAGTCCTAGCACTATCCTCTTAATGCTGAGCACCAAGCAAGGAAGCTAATAGTACCATTTTTTTATGACGCGACCAGGGATCAAGCCCACTACTTACGGCACTCAGAAGACGCTTTACCCCTAGACTACTGAGGCGGTATGATGTTTTGGCCCCTTCTCTTATATTATTGTGTGAGTAATCCACCAAAGCTTACAGGAGTAATCAGAGCGATGCCTTATTGTGCATTCTGTTGGCATGCTCCAGTTCAGTGATTTTCAGTGGAGTTATGGCCCTTGGTTTATCATATTTTACCTCGTCAGGGCAGCTGTAGTTTAGAAATATTGACTGGACACAAGCTTAAGCTATTTGACCTTTTACCTCGAGGTGGAAAAGTCGACATAGGACCTAAATTGTGTCATGTGATTCTGAATCAAACAAAAAACTGACCTTGGAACTAGTGATCTAGGTTGTATGCTCTGAACTTTGTGGTCATGAGATTAACAAATGATGCTAGTTTTATTAAAACCGTCCCAGCAGTTAAGAAGAGATAGATTGGACAGAAAAATAGACAAATGGATAGACACATCAATGGATGGATATGCATGATTCAAGTATAGCTCCCATATATACTTTGTATCTCGGAATATAATTATGTATGCACTTTATTTCATGCTCTTCTGTCATCCAGTCTACTTTTGATCTTTTCAGGCAGGAAGTATGATCCTATCGAATGTTCCTTATTGTCAAAAGCCCTCTCTGATGATATCAAACATCAAGTTAGAGCTCTCAAGTTTGAAAGGCAAGTTACTTATAACATACAAAGGTACCAGTTACACTGTAAACTATTTCATACACTGAATGAACTTTCTGAACAAGAGGCCCTTATGAGCCTATGTTGCTCACTATGGACCGTGTATGAAAGGAATTGGAACCACTGCCTTACCCTTGCATGATCGTAAGAGGCGACTAATAGGGTCTTAACACTTGGTTTTGCAGTAACTCTGTGATTCCAGCAGGTATGCAAATTTTGATTCCATACCTCATGTTTTTATTTCGATGTAAATGAGATGTGGAACCAAAATTTGTAGTCCTGTTTGGCGCCATATAACCTATACTGTGTTGGTGCGCTGTAAAACCCAAATAAATAAATAAATAAATTGTCCTTTTGACCTTTCTTCAGACCAAGTTTGGTGAACATCCAATAAGCTGTTCTTTAAAATTCATTTTGTTTTTTCCTTGGATGGTTATAAAATGCAGTTGTGAGACTCAGTGCGAGTTTGAATAGACTTTGTTAAACTTAAAACAACAAAACATTGATTAATCTGCATAGTTAAGGCACAGCCTTGTTCAGTTCTCTCAAGTCTGCTTTTATTCTTCAGGTACAAGATTATAGCTTTAGTAACTATAGGACAGAAGGCAGATCAAAGTGTAAATGTGGGTAGCAGATTCCTGTGGGATGCTGACAGGGACAATTTTGCTACTGCTTCATGGAGTAACAAAAACCTTTACGCTGTCGGAACTGTTTATGCTGTCTACTATGAATAGAAGTCATTTGGATTTTTTACGTTTAAGCTTAATTATTTAAGAAATCAAGCACTTGTTTACCATTGGTTATGAGGCTCTACCAGCAGCATTTGGTTGAAAATATATTACACAATCCACTGACTATCCATTAAATTCTACTTTAGACTGAGGGTCTAATATTGATTATGACTTGGTGCAAAGTGGTTATATCGCTATTATTTCATACGAGTTACAACGGTTTCACACTAAGCACTCCAAACGTATAATTATTGTGTTCCTCACTGCCAAATTGGAGTTTTATATTTCAGTTTAAATTTTGTACAAGATTTCAATATTTGATCATTGTGCCTGTCTATTACAAGTCTTTTCAGGAGCAATTTGGTGATAGTACATGTACATAAACTTGATATTCTTTTAAAATTAGTTATTGATAAAAAAGTTTTAAGAATGTTTTTAATGAACGTCTGTTAGTTCATATTATACTCATTTTATTATTAAACATTGTTGCCATGACAGTCTTTTTTTCTGCAAAATAAAGCAATGTTCAAGAGGTCATATTGCCATTTGGCAGCAGTTGCATTGAACTCTTATGTAATTTGTTACAAAAAAATTTTATTCGTGACTTTCTTCTCATGAAAGCAATATATAAAAGAACTTAGAAGCCATCGGCTATTTGCTACTAAAGTTGACAGCACTCTTAAATTCATCTTGTGTAACAAATAAAGGATATTAGGTTAGTGTCTTTTCATACTGGATTATTAAAGTTATTGGATACATTTGATAGAAACACTCGAAGCCTAGTGTCAATTTCATTCAATGAGTTAAATAAATTCAGTAGTGAAAGGCACAGATGTAATATTCTTATTATCAGATGTAAGCTTTACCTGCCAAAATATCAAAAAAAAATTCTTTCTTTACCTGTTCCAGTCACAGTCAATTAGATCTCCTATACTTAAAACATCATAGTCAAAATGTTATAACACTAGTGTGATACAAACGTCATGCAATGGCTTTATTCACTGATAGAATGTCAAATATGTGATAAAGAGTTATAATTCTAGAATTTTTTTTTATCAGGAAAGCAATGTACAAGAGACCATTATATTAACTTACTACTTAAATGGCAGCAATGTGCCAAGAATTCATATTTACCCAGACACATTTAATGTTTTAAACAGTTTCCATTTCCATGGACCACTTTCATTTTTTTAGTAAGAAAAGTAATTTTGACTCTTTCATAATAGGTACAATATGAACAGTTTATTCAAGCCAAAAAAACAACAACAAAAAACACCAACAAAAAACATTATTTACATTGTTATTGTTCTTTAATAATTTCTAGTCAAAAAGTTTACCTTGTTAAGTTTTATTTGTTGTGCCTTAAAGTGTTTTTATTTGTTTTGCTTAATTTTACATTTTAATGAATTGTTAATGTATGGTGCTGAATAACAAGGAAAAAAGGGACAAAAAAAACCTACTTTGTATTGTGTTCAGAAATTTATGTAAATAAAACTGTATATAATGCCCTTTACTGTTTTGTTTGATAACCAACCTCAGCTTCAAATCGTTGGACATCAGATACTGTCAAATCTGATACATGTATTTACCTTTTGTCACATTTCTGTTGTTCAGTTAGTTGAGGTCCTATGTGTTCTTTGACAACTTGGGTATGAAAAGAATTTGAACCACTGTCTTGCCCTTACATGATCATAAGAAGCGACTAAGAGGGTCTGAACTCTTTGTTTTGCTGTATCTTTGTCATTACTGCAGGGGCAGAAGTTCCATTTTATACCACATATTTTTAAATATTTTGAAGTAATTTAGATGTGAAACCAAAAGCTTTATTCCTGTTTGGTGCCATTTACTGTAAATCACTTTATATTAGCGTGATCTTTATTTCCCGAATTTCGGCACCCTGAATTATTTCGCGGATTTATGAATTCGCGACGGAAGGGTCAGAAATTTAAATTCGCGAAGGTTCTTATCTCATGTTAGCGAAATTTCAGTTCCGGAAGTTATTATATCAATGCCAATTTTTCTGTACCGTAACGAATTTATGCATGCCAAAGACTCGTCAAACACGTTTATTTCTTTTTAGCAGTCGGTTACTTTATTCATACAGACTGAAATAATTGAGCCTTTAAATCCTGTATTCAATTTACTGGCAATTGTTCTTATTACACTTAATAGCTGATAAAATGTTTGTAACAGCCATTTCATAAATAATCAACTTACCAGTATATAATACAATGGTGTGATAAATTGTCCGCTTATCCCTGTTGTTGTCTAAACAAAATGTGTAAAAAAAAAAAACACCCCGAATAATACCGGATTTACAGTAACCTTTACTGATGGTGCGACATACCTAAATCAAATCAAATTCAAGTAGATGATTTTAAAGACACTGCCTATTTAACAGTCACAACTAGAGCTATCAATAAAGGTGATAAATACCCCCAGACACTACTTTGATACGGGAAATTCTAATACGACCAGCAAATAATCTACATACATGTAGAGCAAAATCTATCTTGGGTTATTCTGCAATAAACCACTCGCGTGCAATGATGTTATCCGATCCAGGTGCGTAAAAAGTAGTTACCATTTCGCCCTGTGTCCGTCCGTCAACAATTTGACTGTTAACACTCTAGAGGTCACAATTTTGACCTAATCTTAATGAAACTTGGTCAGAATTTTACCCTCAATAAAATCTTGGATGAGTTTGATACTGGGTCATCTGGCCCCGTGTTCACAAAACATTTTTCGATCTCAGCTGAGTTTGAGTTTGAAATTTTAATATCAATTTCACTAAAACTTATAGGTTAACTTCCAACTGAGACTGACCATCAGTACCGAATAGCCACTCGAGAATAGTTATTGACTTAAAATTTAGTTTAAAACATGCTACTTAGATATAAATGACAAAAAAGTTTCATTATCAAACTCAGCTGGGACTGAAAATGTTTTGTGAACACGGGGCCTGGGGTCAAAACCTAGGTCACCAGGTCAAATCAAAGGAAAAGCTTGTTAACACTCTGGAGGTCACAATTTTGGCCCAATCTTAATGAAACTTGGTCAGAATGTTACCCTCAATAAAATCTTGGACGAGTTCGCTATTGGGTCATCTGGGGTCAAAAACTTGGTCACCAGGTCAAATTAAAGGAAAAGCTTGTTAGCACTCTTAGAGGTCACATTTACGACTATATCTTCATGAAACTTGGTCAGAATGTTAATCTTGATAATCTCAAGGTCCAATTTGATTCTGGCTCATGTAGGGTCAAAAACTAGCTCATTAGGTCAAATGAAAGGAAAAGCTAGTTAACACTCTAGAGGCCACATTTATGACCATATCTTAATGAAACTTGGTCAGAATGTTAATCTTGATGATCCATAGGTCAAGTTCAACTCTGGGTCAGGTGGGGTCAAAAACTAGGTCACCAGGTTAACACTGTAGAGATCACAATTTTGGCCCAATCTTATTGAAACTTGGTCAGAATTTTACCCTCAATAAAATCTTGGACGAGTTCGATATTGGGTCATCTGGGGTCAAAAACTAGGTCACCAGGTCAAATCAAAGGAAAAGCTTGTTAACACTCTAGAGGTCACATTTATGACTGTATCTTCATGAAACTTGGTCAGAATGTTTATCTTGATGATCTTTAGGTTTATAGGTCAGGTGAGCGATACAGGGCCTTCATGGCTCTCTTGTTTCTAACACTGTTGATACTAGTATGTTGTGTTAAAATCGAAATAACAAGTTCCCAAGTGTGATTTATTGTAGAATAACCAGAGTTTTTTGTTCTTATGCGGCCTTCGTGATATATTTTACGCATAAGAACTCAAAACACTGGTTATTCTATGATAAACCACACTTGGGAACCTATGGCAGTTACCTGTGGAGAACAGGTTCAGAATCCAGGAACACTGGTTAGGTAAACTGCCTGTCGTTACATGACTGAAATACTGTTGAAAAACAGCGTCAAACACAAAATTTCTTCAGTAATATATTGTGATCATGACCTTTGACCTTGAATTTGACCTAGTGACCTGGATTGTACAAGTTGTCTTTATGAGTTCAACAATTATTATTGTTACCAATGTTATGAAGCATACACAGATTTGAACTTTTTGAGCTTTGAACTCAGTGCAGCTTTTACCTTATGACCTGGGTTGTGCATTCTGCTAGTCGGCTGGATGAGGTTAAAAACTGACCCTAATGTCCATCATGCGGACCATGAGATGTTTAAATGTCTTCCTATTTTTGTCTCTGGTAACCACTATAAAAGGGGCAAAGTTAAACCATTTAAATTAGCCTGAAAAGGTCCATGCGATGAAGTTACATGAATATTTGAACCATTTAATTCCATTTATTGACTTGCAAGCTCAGCCTAGTTATTAGCATTGTAACCAGATGCTTCATAGAAAGTGCATGTCTACCCCCAAAGCATAGTTACTGTAGTAATAGGCAAGAAGTTTTAAGAGATAGTTGAAATATCTTTGTAATGAATTGGGCTATCTCTTGGTGGAGCTCTTTTAGTAATCTTGGAGAATTTTCATCAGGACCAGAGGATTTATTTTGATTTAGCCCCATTACTAACTTGTCCACGCCCTCAACATTTATGAGGATCGTTGGCATCTCTGGTGCTGATTTGGGGTTGGTTACCTTTTTGCAGAGTTGTTTCAGGCTTAGGAGTTTGGGCTTTTTAAGGATATTTGCCTTTTTGGGTTGGTATGAGTTAGACCGTCATACTTCAAGGGGCTACACCACAACTGTTTTGTTATGTTTAACAAACGAGTAGAACTTTCTGTTCCTACCTAGTTTGGAGTCGCCAGTAAAAATGACTGATTCCAAATAAGACCAATAGGAGGTTCTTATTTCCTTTTGGATCCTACATTTTAGGGCCTTAAAAGCTTGGCAAATGATCGATTGTTTACCTTTCTTTTTCATGTTTGAATACATTTTGTCCCATTTGTGTACAAGTCTGAGGATTTTGGGGGATAATCAAGGGATGTAATTGTGTAAGACAAGCAAAACAGTATCTTGCTAACAAGAGATCACAGAGTGATCTTGGCGCCCACCAATGTGCCATTTTTGAGTGTTCCAAATTTCAAGACTTACTGACTAGCTCAAGGTCAAATTTTCATTTCCATACACAACACTGTGCATGTGGTCCAAATTCGAAAGCTGTAGCTTGAGAAATGTGAAAGTAGGTCACTAGGTCAATGTCAAGGTCAAATTTTGTTTCGGTACACAATCCTATGCATGTGGTCTAAATTTGAAGCCTGTAGCTACAGAAATGTGAAAGTAGGTCACTAGGTCAATCTTAAGGTCAAAGTTCATTTCGGTACACAAAACTATGCAAGTGGTCCAAATTTGAAGGCTGTAGCTTGAGAAATGTAAAATAGGTCACTAGGTCAAAATCAAGGTCAAATTCTATTTCGGAATACAAAACTATGCATGTGGTCCAAATTTGAAGCCTGTACCTTCAAAAATGTGAAAATAGGTCACTAGGTCAATGTAAAGGTCAAAGTTCATTTCGGTACACAAAACTATGCAAGTGGTCCAAATTTGAAGGCTATATGAGAAATGTAAAAGTAGGTCACTAGGTCAAATTTTATTTCGGAATACAAAACTATGCATGTGGTCCAAATTTGAAGCCTTACCTTAAAAATGTGAAAGTAGGTCACTAGGTCAATGTAAAGGTCAAAGTTCATTTCGGTACACAAAACTATGCACGTGGTCCAAATTTGAAGGCTGTAGCTTGAGAAATGTAAAAGTAGGTCACTAGGTCAAAATCAAGGTCAAATTTTATTTTTGAATACAAAACTATGCATGTGGTCCAAATTTGAAGCCTGTACCTTCAAAATGTGAAAGTAGGTCACTAGGTCAATGTGAAGGTCAAAGTTTTTTTCGGTACACAAAACTATGCATGTGGTCCAAATTTGAAGGCTATAGCTTGAGAAATATGATAGTAGGTCACTAGGTCAAAATCAATGTCAAATTTCATTTTGAAACACGGAACTATGCATGTGGTCCAAATTTGACGCCTGTACCTTCAAAAATGTGAAAGTAGGTCACTAGGTCAAAATCAAGGTCAAAGTTTTTTCCAGTGCACAAAACTATGCATGTGGTCCAAATTTGAAGGCTGTAGCTACAGAAATGTGAAAGTAGGTCACTAGGTCAAAATCAAGGTCAACTCATGTCAAGGTTCATCTTGCCACTCAAAAATATACATGCGGTCCAAATTTGAAGGCTGTAGCTACAGAAATGTGAAAGTAGGTCACTAGGTCAAAATCAAGGTCAACTCATGTCAAGGTTCATCTTGCCACTCAAAAATATACATGTGGTCCAAATTTGAATGTTGTAGTTATTGACAAGAACATTTTAAAAGCTTTTCCCTATGTAAGTCTATATGAACCATGTGACCACCGGGGCGGGGCCATTTTTGACCCTAGGGAGATAATTTGAACAAACTTTGTAGAGAACCACTAGATGATGCTACATTACAAGTATCAAAGCCCTAGGCTCTGTGGTTTGGACAAGAAGATTTTCAAAGTTTTTCCTTATATAAGTCTATGTAAACCATATGACCCCCAGGGCGGGGCCATATATGACCCTAGGGGTATAATTTGAACAATCTTAGTTGAAGACCACTAGATGATGTCACATACAAAATATCAAAGCCCTAGGCCCTGTGGTTTTGGACAAGAGGTTATTCAAAGTTTTCCCCTATATAAGTCTATATAAACCATGTGACCCCCAGGGCGGGGCCATATTTGACCCTAGAGAAATAATTTGAATCATCTTGGTAGAGGACCACTAGATGATCCTTCAAACCAAATATCAAAGCCCTAGGCTCTGTGGTTTTGGACAAGAAGGTTTTCAAAGCTTTTCCCTATATAAATCTATGTAAAATATAGAAATAAACAAAGGGCCATAACTCACTCACAAATTGTTGAACCAGTCTGATTTTCAGGGGGACACAACTAGGGTACCAATACATCATTCTGACAAAGTTTGGTCAAAATCCCCCCAGTAGTTTCTGAGGAGATGCGATAACGAGAAATTGTTAACGGACGGACGGACGGACGGACCACGGACGCAGAGTGATTTTAATAGCCCACCATCTGATGATGGTGGGCTAATAAAATTTGATAGGTATCAAAACAATAATGACTATGGTTGTTTCTTGCCACTCATGTTGGATGGCTTCTTGCCACCATGGAAGTGCATTTATTTCAGAAATCTGTGGGACACCTCAAAAGTCCGCGACGGTGAAATTTATTTGAATGATGTTTAAACGTTTTAATTAAGTAGTTCTAAAGCTACATATGTGTTGATTTTATCTTTTTTTATCTCGCAAACCAGTATAGCTTATCAGTGATGAAAAACTTGTACAAACTGCTACTCACAACATTCTTTTAAGCTACATGATGTGCAGTGCTTCTTTCAACGAATGAAACTGAAGTCAGGAAACTTTCCTAGAAGTTTTTTATTAAAGAAATGCATCTCAAAATAGTATAACATGTACAAGAATTCACATCAACAACACATGTATTACCATATATGAAATAATTCCGAATTCAACATGGCAACAAACAAGAGCTGTCACAGGAGACAGCTCGCTCGACTATTTTTATGCTGGATAGTGAAACTGAACACATCTGAGGAAACTGGAGCTTTCACTGGAGTGTTTAATGACCCCGATGGTGGATGAAGATATTGTACAATAGCTTAAGTCTGTGTCAAAAATATTAAGTAACAAGAGAGGTAAAGATAAAGTGTATCAAAACACTATACAAGTATAATTCTAAGCAAAAAGGGGGCACAATTCATAAAATGTTGATGCGAGAGTAATGCATCTTGTGTCATATTATATGGCCATGATGTGGAACGATTGCTTCAAGTTTGAATCAAATGCATTTCGTAAGAACTGAGATACAGTGAAAATGCATCAAAATTAATCTTAAATTCTAAGTTAAGGTGGCATAATTCATGAAAAATTGGTACCAGAGTTATGCACCTTGTGTCATATGATGTGGTAGATGATGTTGAACAACTATTTTAAGTTTGAATCAAATCCATTTGTAATAACAGGTATAGAGTAGAAGTGCATCAAAACTTTAACCTGAAATTCTAAATAAAAAAGGGGGAATAATTCATGAAATATTTGTGCCACAGTTATGCACCTTGTGTCATATAATGTGGGTGATGATGTTGAACAATTATTTCAAGTTTGAATCAAATCCATTCAGTAATAACAGATAGAGTGAAAGTGCATTAAAACTTTAACCTGAAAATCTAAGTGAAAAGGGGGGATAAATCTTGAAATATTGGTGTCAGAGTTGTGGCCCTTATGTCAGATGATGTGGGTGATGATGAGGAATAACTATTTTATGTTTGAATCAAATCCATCTAGTAATTACAGAGATTAGAAGAAAAAAGAGAAAGGGTAAAAAACTTTAACCAAGGTGGGGATGTGGAAGGACGCCGACGCCGAGTCAAGTAGGACAGCTCTCCTTATACTTGGTATAGTAGAGCTAAAAACCATTATTGTAATTTCCGTAAACTATATGTATTCATTTGTTACAGGTCCATCTACATAAATTTTAGTTAAATTTACTATTAATTATTACAGTTTATTCTTCATTTCTTTCTACACATACAAACACTGAAAATTACCCTATTCCATTTGACTGTGAAAACTGTTTTTCCATTTCAACATTGTGAACAGTTGGCTGTTTTTTCCATTTTAGCTTTGTGAAAAGTCGGCTGTTTTTTTTTCCCATTTCAGCTTTGTGAAAAGTCAGCTAGTATCCCATTTCAGTGTAGTGAAAAGTGTGCTGTTTTTCCATTTCAGCGCTGTGTAACATCCTCAAATCTCATTTCAAGAGCAATACATTTCAACACTGTAAGGAGTACACCCCTGCCCATGAGGGGATTTATTACCAAAGCCGATCTCTGTGACTCTTCCATCTGCCGCTCAACTACAGAGAATCTTCTGCCTGCAGATAAAATTGTGAACGTCACACTGTCAGGAAGCCGCACGTCCATCTTTCCAACCTGAATTTATAAATATCCGTATTATAAAAGTCAAACAATATGCTCAGCAGCTGCTAATAAAATCTGTAAAAAGATCCTTTGGAAGCACAGAATGCAGCCAAGTTGAATAAAAGCAGACTCAGCTCAGTCTGAGTGTGTTCATGAGAGGTAATGAAATCTGCTACACCTCTCGAGCCCTTTGGCTTAAGCAGAACTCTATTACACATATATTGAATAGACCCTGTGATCCCAAAGCACCAGAAAATACAACAGTACCGGGAGACTTCACAGCAGCCACATGACATTTAAGATTCCTATTGTGATAGAAAATAAAATTTGTAAAATGATTAAGTCTCTCACACAACTTGAGCATTTGACATATTTTATATGTCATTACATATTGTAATATTCGTATTAATACATGTACACAAATAGTAACAATTGTGATTAGTATGAAACTAGCTGAACAAGATAAACGTTTTATGAAGATCCTGACAAAATGTGATTTTTAGAGTATTAAAATGTTTTCTCAGAGTTTATTAAAGGACCTTAAATTTATGCAGATGTAATCCTGTTTTGACACTGCCAGATCTTAAAAAGAACAGGCATTATGACAAAATTTCATGAAAATTGTGTTGAAAATGTGACCTGCAGATTGATAATGAGTTTTCATATGACTTATTGTTATGACATTGTGTTATGACTTTGATAATTCTGTTTCAAACTTAACTACAACATAACAAATTCAATCACAATCACATAGGAAGCACCACTGAATGAGTTATTAACAAGAGCTGTCACAATTGGTGACAAATGCCCCCGATGCAGGCCCAAGAATGCCATAGTTGTATGCGCAAAAAAATCAAATATCATTTTGTGACTTTGACCTTGACCTAAGAAGCCTGGGTTAAAGTGTGACATCTTCTCAATATGGTTAACATTTGTGTCAAATTATTTTCAAACCCCTTGATAAATGGCAGGGTTATGGACCAGACAAGAAACACCTTTGACTTCTAAGTGTGACCTTGACCTTGGAGCTAGGAGTCTGGGTCTTGCGAATGACACCTCATCTTATTATAGGGAACATTTATGCCAAGTAATTTCAAAATCCTTTCATCAATGGTAGAATTATGGACCAGACAAGAAACAGACCATGTTAACCTTTGATCTCTAAGTGTGACCTTGACCTTGGAGCTAGAGGTTTGGGTCTTGCTCATGACACATCGTCTGATCATGAGGAATATTTATGTCAAGTAATTTCAAAATCCCAAATTTCAAAATTTCATGAATGGCAGAGTTATGGACCGGATACAAAACATACCCAGTTAATCTTTAACTTTTAAGTGTGACCTTGACCTTGGAGCTAGGGGTCTGGGTCTTGTGCATGACACGTCTTCTCATTATGGTAAATATTATGCCAAGTTGTTCCAAAATCCCTTCATGGATGGCAGAGTTATGGACCGGACACGAAACAGACCATGTTAACCTTTGACTGCTGTGACCTTGACCTTGGAGCTAGGGGTCTGTGTCTTGTGCATGACATATCGTCTCATTATGGTGAACAATTATGCCAAGTTATTTCAAAATCCCTTTATGAATGGAAGAGTTTCAGCCCGGACAAGAATTTGCTGGACGCACAAATGCACGCATGCATGCACGGACAGTGCGATTTTAATATGCCCACCTTCGGGGGCATAAAAATGTTGGCTATATTAATACCAGTGATTTCGTTCTAGCAGCTTAATAAAAGGGGCGAGACAGATCTCTTCGAACATAATTAAGATATGCTTCTTGGCCAACAAAGTCATCAAATGATGATAAACAAGTGTGCAAAGTTTCAAAGCTGTAGCTCTTATAGATTTTGAGGAAAGGTGGACATAAACAAAAATTTTAAGCAAAAAACGAGGACCTAAACAAAAATTTTAACCAAGAAACTCAAATTTTCTAAGTATAAAAAGGGCCATTTGACACAATGAATATGACCTACACAGTCATCTAATGATGATAAACAAGTGTGCAAAGTTTCTTAGCTGTAGCTTTAACAGTTTTTGAGAAAAGGTAGACCTAAACAAAACTAGATGCCCACGGGCAACATGTCAAGCCCGTCAGCTGTCAAAAGGACTGGGAGTTGCACATGTCACTCTGTGTCATAGAGGCAAACATTTATGCCAAATAAAACAAGAGCTGTCTCCATAGGATGACACATGCCCCCGATGGCACTTTGAATGAATAGTTATGGCCGATGTTAGAGTTTAGGACCTTTGACCTACGGACCTGGGTTTTGCGCGCGACATGTCGTCTTACTGTGGTACACATTCATGCCCAATAATTTTAAAATCCATGCATGAATGACAAAGATATGGACCTGACACGCCCATCAATGCACTGTCATGAAATATGACCTTTAATGTCTAAGTGTGACCTTGACCTTTGAGCTACGGACCTGGGTCTTGCGCACGACACTTTGTCTTACAGCGGTACACATTCATGCCAAGTTATTTGAAAATCCATCCATGGATGACAAAGATATGGACCGGACACAAATGCACTATAATGAAAAATGACCTTTAACGTCTAAGTGTGACCTTGACCTTTGAGCTACGGACCTGGGTCTTGCGCGTGACACGTCGTCTTACTGTGGTACACATTCATGCCAAGTTATTTGAAAATCCATCCATGGATGACAAAGATATGGACCAGACACGAATGCACTATCATGAAAAATGACCTTTAACATCTAAGTGTGACCTTGACCTTTGAGCTACGGACCTGAGTCTTGCGCGCGACACGTCGTCTTACTGTGGTACACATTCATGCCAAGTTATTTGAAAATCCATCCATGGATGACAAAGATATGGACCAGACATGAAAATTGCGGACAGACTGACAGACGGTTCAAAAACCATGTGCCTCCCTTCGGGGGCATAAAAAGATTGCAAAAAGTTACAATATAAGTTATTTGTAGTAACAACAAAGGGAAGTAAATCTTAAAAAAAAAAAAAAAATCTTAAGTCCACACAAAAATCCTTACCAGTAGAGAGATAGGTCAAAATACACCTCAAAATTTGGATGTAACATGCATGTTGTACTACAGAAAAGTGGTTTTGATTTTTCCCTAGACCAGTAATAAAAAAGTTACAATATAAGCTATTTATAGTTACAACAAAGGGAAGTAACTCTAGGTTCTTGCGCATGACACTCCGTCTCATTATGGTGAACAATTGTGCCAAGTTACATCAAAATCCCTCTATGCATGAAAACCAAATGCTCCAGACAAAGTCATTCTTGTATCTGACCTTTGACTTCTAAGTGTGACCTTGACCTTAGACATAAGGACCTGGTTCTTGCGCATGACACTCCGTCTCATGGTGGTGAACATTCATGCCAAGTTACATCAAAATCCCTCCATGCATGAAGAAGAAATAATCCGGACAAAGTTGTCATTCTTGTATCCTGTGACCTTGACCTTAGACCTAGGGACCTGATTCTTGCGCATGACATCCGTCTCATGATGGTGAACAATTGTGCCAAGTTACATCAAAATCCCTCCATGCATGTAGAAGAAATGCTCCGGACAAAGTCATTATTGAATCTGACCTTTGACCTTTAAGTGTGACCTTGACCTTTGAGATAGGAACCTGGGGTTTGCGCATGACACTCTGTCTCACTGAGGTTAATATTCATGCCAAATATAAACAAGATTGCTCCATGCATATCAAAGTTATGGTCCGGACAAACAAATCCGGACGGACGCACGCACATACACCGAACAGCCATTTGGACAACTATGTCTTCGCTTCCACAAGCGGGCTCGACAAAAACAATGCCAACGCCATTATTTATTCACAGATATTACTTGCTCCTCTACCTGTCTGGCAAATTCAGTCAAATATCTAAGGACTTGTCTTAATCTTTCAGTTTCTGAAAGTTAATTAGAAACCAACCAAACTGTTAACAGTAATGAAAACTTACAGTAAGCACCATAGCAAAGTCAGCAGAGTCTTTTGTTGTACCACACTGTTCGCTTATGTACACTAGCCCTTTCCGTCTCATTTCATAAAATGTGTCAGTAAGCATGTTCTTCCTGATTGTGGTGTTCCCTCCATAGAATGCCCATACAAATGTGTGCTCTGTTGGACACTGTGGAAGTGCTCTAAAAAACCACTGAAAATCATTGAGATCAAGGAAAACAATATTTTTCATTTTCTTCAAGTGTTCAGTTGAGATAAGACTTTCATTCTGATCCTTGACAGCTAAGTCAGCTGGACAATATCTGACCTGAAAAAAAAAAAAGAAATAAATCGAAAAGACTGACTGGAAGTTGTCTGAAGATCTGCACCTTTTTAACACTTACAAACATCATAACATTTAGTCAATGTACTGAACAAATGGTGCATGATCACATAGGACAGTTCCTTTACATTTAACAAGGAGTTGCATTCAATAAATGCTTGATGTCCTCGGTGGCATCCTTGTTGATGCAAAGCAACCTAAGTCCAAAACGAGGTCAAGTTCAAGATCAAGGTCAAACTGAGGTCAGGTGATGTCTGAGGAATGGTCACATGTTACATCTGCATTAGTATCAAGTCATTCTAGTTAGGGATATTGATGCTAGATGAAACAGTCCCATTTGGTTAACCTTGTACGAACGAACAGGACAGTCACTATATATGCCTCCCGCATCAGTAGATGCTGGGGGCATAAAAATTATACTGCTTCATATTATCAAACAATCATAGTTACTGTGATCTTTTTAGAAAATACGCTTCATTACACTTATAATAAATTACTTAAGAGTGCTATTGATATAAAGACAAAAACTTAAAATTAGGTCTCTAGAGTGTTAACTAGCTTTTCCTTTGATTTATTTATTTATTTGGGTTTTACAGCGCACCAACACAGTATAGGTTACATGGCGCCAAACAGGACTACAAATTACCACATCTCATTTCATGGTGACCTAGTTTTAGACCCAACCTGACCCAGATTCAAACTTGATCTAAAGATTATCAAGGTTAATATTCTGACCAAGTTTCATTAAGATTGGGCCAAAATTGTGACCTCTAGAGTGTTAACAGCTAAAATGTTGACGACGACGGACGACTGACGAGGGACACAGGGCGGTCACAAAAGCTCCTTGAGCACCTAGTGCTCAGGTGGGCTAAAAAGTGACCAAGTATTGCAGTAGCAATACAGAAGTCCCCTACTGGTGAAAAATCAGTTTTACTTAACCTTCAATAGTGACCTTGACCTTTGACCAACAACCATGGGTCATGTGTGCGACACATATTATTATGGGAATTATTTCTGTGTAGTATTTAACAAGAGGGTCATGATGACCCTATATCGCTCACCTGTTAAACTTGGCCTTAGAATCATCAAGATAAACATTCTGACCAAGTTTCATGAAGATAGGGGTCATAAATGTGGCCTCTCCAGTGTTAAGCGTTTCCATTGATTTGGCCGGATGACCTAGTTTTTGACCCCATATGACCCAGTTTAGAACTTTCCCTAGGAATCATCAAGATTTTCATGAAATAGGGTCATAAATGTGGCCTCTTAGGTGTTAATTAGCTTTTCCTTTGATTTGACCTGGCGACATAGTTTTGACCCCTCACAACCCAGTTTCAAACTTGGCCTTGGAATCACCAAGATGAACATTCTGACCAAGTTTCATGAAGATAGGGTCATAAATGTGGCCTCAAGAGTGTTAACAAGCTTTACCTCAAACAGTGACCTTGACCTTTAACAGACAAGCATAAATCATGCACTACCACATTGTCTCATCATGGGGAATATTTGTGTGTAGCATTAAGATAATCGATCAATGCATATAAGTTATGGAGTAGAAACAATTTTTCCTAGACCTTCAATACTGACCTTGACCTTTGACCTACATGCATAAGCCATGTACATGCATAATCTACATATTGCCTTCTATACACAATAGGGTTGGATATCGGACGAACCGATCCGATACCGATATTGATACCACAAAATGATACGATATTTTTAACGATGATGCTTTAGTTTATACTACAGTGCAACCTCTGTAGAGCAACACCGTTTGGGAGATACAAATATTGACTGTTATGTAGAGGTTGTTGTTCTGGAGAGGTAAATTTGATTGTGTATGTCAGCTTTGGGAAATTTTGGTGACGTTATATAGAGGTTTTTGCTTAAGAGAGGGCCACTCTGGAGAGGTTGTACCGTAAATTGTTTTAAGCTCGATTGTGATGAAAGCTTTTAGCTTATTGTAACCACTCTCAAGTCCGCTTCCTGGAAAAACCAGTACTGGTGTCATGTGAGAAGACAAGGTCATGACCCCCGGCTTGAGCGGCTGACACCTTATCCAACAGACCATCACTCCCCTCCTCTTGATTAAGTATTAAATACATGTACACCTATTTAAGTAGTTTATGTGGGAAAATTTGTTGTGATATAAAAACATATTAAGTCTGTTAATGGCATGTTGTATTAGAACTATGAAAGCGTAAAATAAATAAACACACATTTTACAAACTACTTTTACAAAATACAAGAGGGCCATGAAGGCCCTGTATCGTTCACCTGACCTATTGGCTTAAAGATCATCAAGAGTAACATTCTGACCAAGTTTCATTAAGATACGGTCATAAATGTGGCCTCTAGTGTTAACTAGCATTTCCTTTGATTTGACCCAGTGACCTAGTTTTTGACCCCACATGACCCAGATTCGATCTTGACCTAAAGATCATCAAGATTAACATTCTAAGTTTCATGAAGATACAGTCATCAATGTGGCCTCTAGAGTGTCAACAAGCTTTTCCTTTGATTTGACCTTGTGACCTAGTTTTTGACCCTACCTGACCCAGATTTGAACCTGACCTAGGCTATAGATCATCAAGATTAACACTCTGACCAAGTTTCATTGAGATATGGTAATAAATGTGGCCTCTACAGTGTGAACTAGCTTTTCCTTAAAATATCAAGATTAACATTCTGACCAAGTTTCATGAAGATACAATCATAAATGTTGCCTCTATAGTGTTAACTAGCTTTTCCTTTGATTTGACCTGATGGCCTAGTTTTTGACCCCAGATAACCCAATATCGAACTTGTCCAAGATTTTATTAAGGGTAACATTCTGACCAAGTTTCATTAAGATTGGGCCAAAATTGTAACCTCTGGAGTATTAACAAGCTTTTCCTTTAAGGAGGTAGGTTACCTTGTTACAAGGGTAAATTCAAATTAATTGAACCGCAGCATCTTTTTGTATTTCGTGTAATATGAATTTTTAACTGCTAAAATCTCAGTTTCGTTTGTCTCTGTCCCTTCAAATTCAATTTTTATCCAGGTTTGAAGAACATGACCCTCCAAAGGTATTTCATATTGAAAGAAGAAGGAAAATACGGATATTTAACACTTTTCAGTGTATTTTAGTTTAATTGATATCCGTAGAAGTCAGTATAATCTATTATTTTACTAGTATGCACGTCAGCTTTCTAATATAAGCCTAAAATGTATATGTCGCGGGGCTCGTGTTTCCATGGTAACGCATTTTCTCTCATTTTTAAACAACTATGTATAAAAATAGGGGTTTTCGACGACTTCAGTGCCATTCTATTAATGACCAACATGGAATATTTGGGTAATATTATTAGCAAAATACCAAGCACTATACATGGTACCCTATTTTTCTTAAAGTTTAAAGTAACCATGGCAACAGAGATGTTTAAAATGGCTTATATCTTGCTTTTTGTCGTAATTTCTTATAAAATAACATTGAATAAGATTGTCTTTCTAGTTGATGTAGCTTTAAAACATATTATTTCTAACGTAAGTTATATTTTCGTGTTATCTGCATTTATTCAAACAAATTTCTAAGCTTAGAATACTTACAGCAGTACCCCTCGTCTGGCATTTTTCATGGAAAAATCGTTCAGCATGCTACTATTATTCTCATGGATATTGTTGAAATGAAAATAAAAAGCCGAAGCTGTGTTTCTTAAATAGGCTAGTGTCAACGCTTTTGAATTTTACATTTAGATACATAGGTCACGGGCTTCGTTTCCATGGTAACATCAATTCAATTCAAGAAACCACAATTTTCTACTGAAATTCGAACAATTTTAGATCTTAGTTTTAGTATATAAGTAAGAAATTATCAACGGAAACTGAAATAGGTATTACAAATAAAACAGCTAGATTTTTTATTTGAAAATGGCCGTAACAAGTAACCTCTCACCCAACTATATTCCAAATAACATTGGTTACCATCATCCATTTTCTAACATTCCGCATAACATTTCAATATAACTACATAAAAGAAGCAAAATATTGATTATTATTCAGAGCAAAAGACTCAAAAAAATATTTCAGCAAATAATGGTTATTTGAAAATAGTTTGAATAAAGAAAATGCACATAATTACGTACTTTCAAGACAAAAGCTATTAATTTTGCGCGGTAACTGACACGTAACGTCATGACGTCAATGACGTCATTTTAAGACAACATTGTTTTGAAGCGTTTCTGCGGCAATTTATTCATTATTTCTGCATTATTAAACCATAAAGCGTCAGATCGAAGACAGGTCTATGATTTGTTTTCAGAAGAATGAATATACAAACACATTTAGTTTGTCGTAAACGTCGTCGTAAATCGTCACGTTAGCTTCCGGTTGGACATGCGCACATACAAATATAAAGGTAACCTACCTCCTTAATTTGACCTGGTGACCTAGTTTTTGACACCAGATGGCCCAATATCAAACTCTTTCAAGATTTTATTGAGGGTAACATTCTGACCAAGTTTCATTAAGACTGGGCCAAAATTGTGACCTCTAGAGTGTTAACAAACTTTTCCTTTGATTTGACCTGGTGACCTAGTTTTTGACCCCAGATGACCCAATATCGAACTCGTCCATGACTTTATCGAGGGTAACATTCTGACCAAGTTTCATTAAGATTGCACCTAAATTGTGACCTCTAGAGTGTTAACAGTCAAATTGTAGAAGACGACGGACACAGGGCGATCACAAAAGCTCACCTTGAGCACTTTGTGCTCAGGTGAACTAATAAAACTAGAGTAGATACATCGCTCATTAAAGAAATGTGCAATTTAAATCTAGTACTAGACTGACTGCAGTATTGTTTTGTAAAGCTCAGCACTGACTAGAAATGTTAAATTGAACATTATTAGCTTTCAAAACAACCCCTTTAACAAGTGAGAATTTTCACACATGATAAATCTTCGACCAGGTTGACTAGATACTGTAATGTTTTTAAAGTGCAGCACTTTTCAACACACTTTAAATAGAACATTAACCTTCAAAACACTTGAAACAAAAAACAATAACATATTTCCAGTGGTTTGCGACAACCGACAGGTTACAGCTTTCGTAATTTTTTTATTTTAATCATTTTTTATTTGTTTTGATAGAATATGACAAAGAGCAAAAATTTACATTTTTTTGCAATTAAGTACTGGTTTACATAGTTTAAAATGAGAGGAAAACAAGCTTTTCAAACAAGCAAATTCGATGAATTGGAATCCCCCGCCGAAAGGGTCAGAGTTGAGGAATGGCAAAAAAATATATCCAGCAAAAAGTTAAGAATGTTACCATGGGGGGGGGGGGGGGGGGGGAGGGGGGTGACCAAGGTAAGGTGGTGACCAGGTGTACACAACATCACATGTTTATAATAAATGTTCATGGAAAAGAATGAAAGAAGTTTAATGAAATTCTTCCAATTGGTTGGTTTGTTATGTACAGATCTGTGGATTTTTAAACAATTAAAGGGCAATAACTATATGGAAAATTGACCAATCGAAAAAAAACTTGAAGGGCATCGTCGCAGTATCTTGGTTCATGTCTATTTCAAGTTTGATGAAATTCTACCTGCTAGTTACTGAGAAATGGCTGCAGACGGACATTTTTCATTAAATCAAGGGCAATAACTCTGAGGGAAATTGACCTATCAAAAAAAAAACTTGACGGGCATCAGCGCAGTATCTTGGTTCATGTCTATTTCAAATTTGATGAAATTCTACCTGTTCATTACTGGGAAATGGCTGCAGACAGACATTTTTTATTAAATCAAGGGCAATAACTCTGAGGGAAATTGACAAATCAAAAAAAAAACTTGACGGGCATCATCGCAGTATGTTGGTCCATGTTTATTTCAAGTTTCATGAAATTCTACCAAGTAGTTACTGAGAAATGGCTGCGGACGGACGGACGGACGGACAACGCCATTTCAATAACCCTCTCCCAATTTCATCGGCGGGGGATAATAATATTTAGCATACGAAACTAATTGCAAAGTTTTATGAACCTAGCTTGAATTCGTTTTGGGTTATCGCAGGAACCAGATCTGCAGAAGGATAGATGGATGGACAGAGGCCCTCTGGTGTTCCACTGGTGGGGGACTAAAACGACAAATATTGTGACCAGGTTTGCTTACTAAAATGTTAAATCTAAAGGGTTTACTGTCAAACTGTTGCTGACACAAAAGCAATGTTTGATACATGGCAATTGCAATAGCTCAGTCATCTTGAGCATTCTTGCATTAGGTGAGCAAAAAGGGTTATAGCCCTTCTTTAAGTTGTGTGAGAAAGTCTGGAATATCATTTACCTGTCTGGATGACTCATGAACCTTGCAGTCTGTAATCAAGGCTTTCTTCTTTGAAGTTTCTGTTTCTGTAATTGTAAGCACTGCATTCTTTTTCTCATCAAGATGATCATTAGCTGCAGTTTTTGATTGTCTTCCTAGTTGCCGTTTCTGATGTGTGTTTTCTTCCTTTGCTGTCTCCTCAATATCAAAGATCTCAACATCTTCAGCTGTCTTTGCAAAATCTGTGGTTAGCCTTTTTAGTGATCTATTTCTAGAATGTCCCCTCTTTCTCCTTTTGACTGGATCATTTTTACTGTTACTTTGACTTTCCACTACCATAACACTATCACTGTCACTGAGAAGGATACTATCGAATGTCAATTCACAATCAATTACTTCCATGCAGTCATTATCAGAGTCAGAGTCTTCCACTGTAATCTCAATATCAGATCTAACAGTTTCTCCAGCAACTCTCCCAAAGTTTGTACCAGGTTCCTCCTTTAAAAAGTAAACCGCTGACAACGTATTCTGAACACTTTTTAGATCAGTGCTCTCTCTCTTTACAGAGTCCCCGGCAGTATTTGACTTTTCTGGCTCATTTTGATCAATTTTAAGAATTCCTGAAGGATCACTTTTCTTTGAATGGCAATCTTTGCCCACAGTCCGGGTCCCATTTCTCGAGTGTTTTCCTTTTAAAGAAGCTATCAGAGAAAGAGCACTACATTTAACAAATTCACTTGTTGTTCTAACTAGGTCAGCTTTTATATTACCCACGATGCCCCCTGCACAAATATGTCTTGAATCTGTCACTGGTTTTTCATCAAATAAACGATGGCAAGTATCACAAGAAAAGGTCTTTATGTATGTAGAGAACACATCAGCCTGAAATTTACAAACAAAGACAGTAATCAAGGGTAAACTGGGTGAAATTTTGTTAACCCTTACACAGCTAAATTTCTACAATGAATTTGTCCATCTTCCAATTTGGACAGTACCATTAACTGTTAAAAGGAGTGCTTACCAAAAAAATACTGGCTGAATAGCAAACAGTGCAGATCATGATCAGACTGCACGGATGTGCAGACTGATCATGATCTACACTTGTTGCAAAGCAAAACCAGTCGTGTCCAGCATGATAAGGGTTAATGTTTCAGACAAATATACAGCTATCACTAAAAAGTATTTCGTACTACCACTAAGATCCTTGCTTGACAAGGTTGAAATTGTAATAACTAATACCTCCTAAATCTTTGTATACTTCTAACTGTACCTTTTATATTCAACCTGGGAGATAATTTTATAAATGAGCCGCGCCATGAGAAAATCAACATAGTGGCTTTGCGACCAGCATGGATCCAGACCAGCCTGCGCATCTGCGCTGTCTGGTCAGGATCTATGCTGTCCGCTAACAGTATCTCTAATTCCAATAGGCTTTGAAAGCAAACAGCATGGATCCTGACCAGTCTGTGCGGATGCGCAGGCTGGTCTGGATCCATGCTGGTCCAGAGCCACTATGTTGGTTTTCTCATGACATGGCTCAAATATGAATTCAAGACAGAGTTATAGTTCTTGTGCTTGTCAGTTGATTCTGTTTTCATCTACCCTAGTATCAAGTCACTATCAACCAATATAAGTAAAACTAACCTTGGTACTTCACCTCCCTATAAAATTTTCAATGAAAACCTTCCAGTAGTTTCAGAGGAGCAGACCAGACAAACATCTGTCAGAAGGATGGGTCAGATGTATGGACAAAGAGAAAAGGAAAATTCATTATATCTCCCATAATCATGGCAATTTAAGGTGTGAAGAAGGATTACTGTGGCCTAACTATAGTAAAGGGACCAGCATGGGAGCCACCTGGTCTAGTTGCGTAATTGCAGACAGGTTTTTGAATACTAATTTTTCACTTAGCATGGCCAGAGAGGTCTAAATTAAAGCTGGTTTTTGTTTAAATTTCATTGTGGGTGTATTTTTGACATTTTGACGGAAAAACTGGGAGAGGAGATGTGAAGTGAAACTCAGTTTTAGTACGAGTAGTATTTCCAGGTCACAGCAGTGTGATTTTGATGTGGTTTTACATTAAGCAAATATGACAAGAGAAATCTCTCTTAAAAGTTGCATGACCCCTACTTTTCTCTTCATTTTATGTCAGTTTTATCATAATTCTAATTTCTTTAAAATGAAGTAAGGATTTGTTCTCTAAAATGGGTCTAGCAATGTTTGGTAACTCATTCAGAAATTTAAGTTTTATATAGAATATATAGGGGATACTATTTATGCTAGTTTGACCTACTGTTATGACTAAAATGTACCTACCAAAATTGTATCAGCGAGTGCTGACATCATATGAAAATTGTTTGTCTCATTCTGATGGTCCCTGAAATCTGCAGGTGTGAGAATGTCCATTCCACAATCGAGGCACTGAACTTGGAATGCTATCTTTTTACATTTTCTAATATAATCTTGAACAAACTCCTCAGCCATTGCTACAGGAAGATTAAAGTCACTGTCTATATCATCATCTGAAAATAAAATTAATCAAAAACTTCTTTTTCAAATTCACCCCGGTTCATTTATATAGATAATATATGCAATCATAAATTTACTATTTTTTTCATTTTTCATTTCATTACATAACATTTCACTTCAAACATGTGTATGCATACAACATTGTGAGTATTACTCTTATAATAACATGTATATTGTAATACATGAAAACAAAACAAAAACAAGAGGGCCATGAAGGCCCTGTATCGCTCACTTGACCTACTGACCTAAAGATCATCAAGATTAACATTCTGACCAAGTTTCATTAAGATATGGTCATAAATGTGGCCTCTAGTGTTAACTAGCTTTTCCTTTGATTTGACCTGGTGACCTAGTTTTTGACCCCACCTGACCCAGATTCGAACCTGCCCTAAGGATTATCAAGGTTAACATTCTGACCAAGTTTCATGAATATATAGTCATAAATGTGGCCTCTGGAGTGCTAACAAGCTTTTCCTTTGATTTGACCTAGTTTTTGACCCCGTCTGACCCAGATTTTAATTTGACCTTAAAGTCATCAACATTAACATTCTGACCAAGTTTCATTAAGATATGGCATAAATGTGGCTTATACAGTGTTAAGCTTTTCCTTTGATTTGACCTGGTGACCTAGTTTTTGGCCCCATCTGACCCAGATTTAAAGTTGACCTAAAGATCATCAAGATTAACATTCCGACCAAGTTTCATTAAGATACGGTCATAAATGTGGCCTCAAAAGTGCTAACTAACTTTTCCTTTGATTTGACTTGGTGACCTAGTTTTTGACCCCACATGACCAAGATTGGATCTTGACCTAATGATCATCAAGATTAACATTCTGACTAAGTTTCATGAAAATAAAGTCATAAATGTGGCCTCTAGAGTGTTAACAAGCTTTTCCTTTGATTTGACCTGGTGACATAGTTTTTGATCCCAGATAACCCAATATCGAACTTGTCCAAAATTTTATTGAGGGTAACATTCTGACCAAGTTTCATTAAGATTGGGCCAAAATTGTGACCTCTAGAGTGTTAACAGTCAAACTGTTGACGACGGACAGACGACGATGGACAACGGACACAGCGCGATCACAAAAGCTTACCTTGAGCACTTTGTGCCCAGGTGAGCTTAAAAGAAAATTCTAAATACATATTTCCTTTTCTTTGAGTATTTTCTTGTGTGTTTTTTTTCATTTGTGGAACCATTTGAAAAATTCTGGTTCAAGATCACCAAAGGAACATCAAGGCCACGTTTCATCAAAATCCATTCAGTGCTTTTGGGGGAGATATTGTTTAAAGAAATTGTTGACAACAGATGGATGCATGACAGATACAGCATAATCACAATAGCTCATCATCAACACCTCGTACTTGGGTTAGCTAATAAAGTGAAAATGCATCAAAACTACTTTTTTGCTGGGCAAGTAGAATAGTTCTCTACATACTTGGTTTGGTCAAGTTAGAAATAAACAGTTGTTATATTTCAATAAACTACCAAAAAAACATTCAATAAAACTGTTTTATCACTGAAATACTGCTGAAAACTGGCATGAAACAAATCTTCTTAAACAACAAAACCTACCTTTGAATGGAAACCTTATCCTGTGATGTTTTGACTTTTCCATATGATTCCAACAAGTTCCTAACGTCTCAAATAAATACAAGCACTGAGGACATAAATATGCTGAAATTTTAAGGGGAGGGTAAAAAGTTAAATGGTTTTCCATGTTCATATGCTCACTACACATATCCTTGGTATTGAACTGCAAGTCACATTCTGGGCACTTGTAGAACAAGGGGTCTGGCAGAAGTTTGCTGTCTCTAGCATGCCGACAAGGGTTGCAAGGTGAATGCTGGAAAAGATTCATATGTTGACCTAAAGAACCTTCCGAGGAAAATTCCGCCTCACAATATAAAATTGGACATATATATTGTGCATCTGAAGTTGAGGCTGATTTATGACTTGAAAAAAGTTCACCATCTTTATTTCTTAAGCTGTTCACTGATATATTGTCTTCTGCTGATGCTGAGGATTTATTTTCTTTTTCACTGGTACCCGACCCAGTTGTCAGACTTGCAGAAGTTACAGTACTGGTTCTCAAAGGACTGTTTTTTGACGATGTATGACTAATCTGACTGGTACCCTGTTTACTCATTTGACTGTTAGTTAAAGACTTCCAACCGGTCTGACCATGAAGATTCATTTGAGCAGGTCTGAGAGTTGTATCTTTTATCCCTGCAGAAAAAAATAATGCTGCAAATGTATTTTTTTTGGAAAGAGATTTGTTTGTTTTGGGTTTAACGTCGCACCGACACATTTTAGGTCATATATGGCGACTTTCCAGCTTTGATGGTGGAGGAAGACCCCAGGTGCCCCTCCGTGCATTATTTCATCACGAGCGGGCACCTGGGTAGAACCACCGACCTTCCGTTAGCCAGCTGGATGGCTTCCTCACATGAAGAATTCAATGCCCCAAGTGAGGCTCGAACCCACATCGATGAGGGGCAAGTGATTTGAAGTCAGCGACCTTAACCACTCGGCCACGGAGGCCCCTATTTTGGAAAGAGAACTCCTGACAAAATGAGATATACAAAATAAATGTTATATCATCAAGACAAGGTAGTTACAGTTTAAAATTACAGCATATTCAAAGACTGATTCATATAAATGACATTTGATTTTAAAATCTAACGCCTATCTATATTTAGCATAATTTAAACCACAGCCGAACAGATAAACAAGGACTAGATAATTTCTTCTATCAAACTGTGTCTGCCTCATTAGCTTATTAACTCTTGTTTCTGTTGTGTTTTATATATAATTACCAGTAGGTCAAATGGCAATTTACAAACTTTAATGAAAACACCATGTGTGTCTCAAGGTCAATACTGGTCGACTGGTCAATACTGGTCAATTAGTCAATACTGACTGTTAAGATATTTTGCAAAGTTTATGAACAATTAAATAATGACTGAAAGAACATCTGGGGCTTGATTATCGTAAATGCAGGCATTAGTATTTAGTTAAAGCAACCAAAACAATACTCCCGAATTGGTCAGAAGTGGTTGATTGGTCAATACTGATTGATACTGGTTATTAAACATTTTCTGTTAGATTAGACTACAAAGATATATAGTTTTGCTGAACTTCATTTGTAGAAAGTATTTCATAAACTGTAGCAGTGTTTTATTCACAATGATAAATCTAATGATTTTTAATATTGGTATAAATAATTTGATGAAAAACTGCTGCAAAACACCTGGACCCTTTCATGGAAGTGGTTTAATTGTGTTTTGATAGCAAGTGTCACATTGTCTTACAATATACAATAGGTATGTTGCTGGCCTGTTTATCTAGTCACTAATTATCTATCCTGATCAATAATCCCACTGTATTATTGAGATGCTTGAACATGGTAAAATAAGTCATGCAATCAAAGTATTCAACTGACCAGTATTGACCACTATATGTATTAATCAGGGAATTGCATAGGACCAAAATTTGAATTGACCAGTACTGTCCATTTCAATGAGTGTAATTTATATTAATAAAATCTTAAATTAATTTGAAATAACGGCTACTGTAAGAAGATAAAAGCATTGAATAAACTAGTATTGACCAGTCTAAGTATATTGTCCAAAATGGAGCCTGACCAGGACACATTGCCACAGACCAAAACCGAATCGACCAGTATTGACCACTATACTTTTTAATGAACAAAATTTTATATTATTCAAATTGCTTTATTATTTTTATATTACTACCACAGCCTGTGCCAATCTGTGAATGTGTATTATGTAAAAGTGTTGAATAAACCAGTATTGACCACCCAAGAGTGACCGTAGTATTGAATCGACCAGTATTGACCAGTATTGACCGGTTTTAACCAGTACTGACCGCTGGCTTTTTGCCAACATTGGCCTGCACATCCATGATACTAGTTGTTTCCTAATATGGAGCACGGCAACACAAGAATAGTTCCAAGACTGGAGAATCCAATTTAACTGGGTAGGGTATCAAGTGAGGAAGTATTATAAAGTTGGACATTGTGTTCAGTCTTTGCTGCTACAAGTATAAAATGTTATCATCGCTAATAAACTGTTTAAAGCGATGCTAAATCGGACCATACCATCACAATGCAACTGACGTCAGCATTTCAATCATGTCCTTAGCTGATTAACATTTGGAATTCAAATTTCCCTGAATTTTCATAACTGGCGGAAATTTCAGTCTAATATAATTACAGATAAAGCAACTTACCATTTTTCTTCGCCCAGTGACTCGCAGCATAACCTGCTCTAGCCAGTTCCCGAGGACATGCTACATTCTGTTTCAGATAGTCTGAATGGACTTTCTCAATATCACGTTTCGATTGCAATAAAGCATTCTAAAATACAAATAACAAATGGCTTATAATTCATTACACAAATGAAAAAGAGTTCAGAGATTCTACTTAATTAGTGCAGTTAGTTCCAAATCCTTGTGTTAAGTAGACAACTTGTGTTCTACAAAATGATCTTTCAAATTCTTAATTCATATTATGTTACCAAAGTCCCGGCCTTCCAGCATGGCCTTGCAAAAAAGTAGGAGAAAAGTAGGAGGTCCCTACACAAAAAAGTAGGAAAAAACAGGAGGTTTGAGGACAAAAAAGTAGGAAAAGTAGGAGGTTATTAACATGAAATTTGCAATGTTTACTGTAACAGCTGTTAATACTGCACCTACACCAGGCCCGGACACTGAAATGTTTGCTTGGGGGCACCAGTCTAGAACGGAGACGACACCGCAAGGCGCATAGCGAGCGCTGAGAGTGGGTAGGTATTGGAAGGGTGCCTTTCGCTCATGTTAGGGGGTCAGGATCTCCCCCTGGAAATTTTTGAAATACAGGCCTGAAATGGTGGCCTCTGGTGCATTTTTATGTCTAAATTTTGAGGTACTGGAGGGGTTACTTCCCTCTTTATGGGGGGTGGGAGTCAGGGGGCTTTCCCCCTTGGAAAGTTTGAAATACAGGTACGAAATGGTGGCCTCTGGTGCATTTCTGGGTCTAAATTTTGAGAAAAAAATATTCCTTTGCCAAAATAGTAGGGGCATCTTTGATGAGTATAGGTCACTTCTCAGCCAACTAAGGGATGCACGAGCCCCCTTGGCCCAGCCCTGGATCTGGGCCTGTACACTGGCAACCAAAAATGATGACCACAGATATCTTGACTGGCAGTTTCTGTGCTTAAATCAGTGTGTCCATATGGTTTGGTAGGATAATAGGTACCTTGATATTAGGCAATGTATTGCAGGGGGCACCAAATGGCTCCAGAAACTGCCAGCAACACATCAAGAGTCCATTATCTGCAAATATAACTACTGAAAAGGCTGTTTATTTTTTTCCTTTCTATGTCAAGCAAAAAAGTAGGAGAAGTAGGAGGTTTTCATCAAAAAAGTAGGAAAAAGTAGGAGGTATTTAAACAAGAGGACCATGATGGTCCTGAATCGCTCACCTCTTCCCACATGACCCAGTTTTTGACGTCGTTTTTTCTATTATTTGACACAGTGACCTACTTTTTGAGCTCATGTGACCCAGTTTTGAACTTGACCTAGATATTATCAAGATAAAAATTCTGACCAATTTTCATGAAGATCCATTGAAAAATATGGTCTCTAGAGAGGTCACAAGGTTTTTCTATTATTTGACCTATTGACCTAGTTTTCGAAGGTATGTGACCCTGTTTTGAACTTTACCTAGATATCATCAAGGTGAACATTCTCACTAATTTTCATGAAGATCTCATGAAAAATATGGCCTCTAGAGAGGTCACAAGGTTTTTCTATTTTTATACCTACTGGCCTAGTTTTTGACCGCATGTGACCCAGTTTTGAAACTGACCTAGATATTATCAAGGTGAACATTCAGGTCAATTTTCATGAAGATCCATTGAAAAATATGGCCTCTAGAGAGGTCAAAAGATTTTAATAATTTTAGACCTACTGACCTAGTTTTTGACCGCAGTTGACCCAGTTTCAAACTTGTCCTAGATATCATCAAGATGAACATTCAGACCAAATTTCATACAGATCCCATGAAAAGTATGGCCTCTAGAGAGGTCACAAGGTTTTTTTATTATTTGACCTACTGACCTAGTTTTTTATGGCACGTGACCCAGTTTCAAACTTGACCTAGATATCATCAAGGTGTACATTCTGACCAATGCTTATGGAGATCCATTCACAAGGATGGCCTCTAGAGAGGTCACAAGGTTTTTCTATTTTTAGACCTACTAACCTAGTTTTTGACCGCAATTGACCCTGTTTCAAACTTGACCTAGATATCATCAAGATGAACATTCAGACCAATTTTCATACAGATCCCATGAAAAATATGGCCTTTAGAGAGGTCACAAGGTTTTTCTATTATTTGACCTACTGACCTAGTTTTTGATGGCATGTGACCCACTTTCGAACTTGACCTAGATATCATCAAGATGAACATTCAGACCAACTTTCATACAGATCCCATGAAAAATATGGCCTCTAGAGAGGTCACAAGGTTTTTCTATTATTTGACCTACTGACCTAGTTTTTGATGGCAGGTGACCCACTTTCGAACTTGACCTAGATATCATCAAGGTGAACATTCTGACCAATTTTCATGAAGATCTCATGAAATATATGGCCTACAGAGAGGTCACAAGGTTTTTCTATTTTTAGACCTACTGACCTAGTTTTTGACCGCACGTGACCCAGTTTTGAACTTGACCTAGATATCATCAAGATAAACATTCAGACCAACTTTCATACAGATCCCATGAAAAATATGGCCTTTAGAGAGGTCACAAGGTTTTTCTATTATTTGACCTACTGACCTAGTTTTTGATGGCACATGACCCAGTTTCAAACTTGACCTAGATATCATCAAAGTGAACGTTCTGACCAATTTTCATGAAGATCTTGTGAAATATATGGCCTCTAGAGAGGTCACAAGGTTTTTCTATTTTTAGACCTACTGACCTAGTTTTTGAAGGCACGTGACCCAGTTTCGAACTTGACCTAGATATCATCAAGGTGAACATTCTGACTAATTTTCATGAAGATCTTGTGAAATATATGGCCTCTAGAGAGGTCACAAGGTTTTTCTATTTTTAGACCTACTGACCTAGTTTTTGATGGCACGTGACCCAGTTTCGAACTTGACCTAGATATCATCAAGATGAACATTCTGACCAACTTTCATAAAGATCCCATGAAAAACGTGACCTCTAGAGTGGTCACAAGCAAAAGTTTACGGACGGACGCACGCACGCACGCACGCACGGACGACGGACACCGCGCAATCACAAAAGCTCACCTTGTCACTTTGTGACAGGTGAGCTAAAAAGTAGGAAAATGTAGGAAAAAGTAGGGATGCCAGAAGGCCTGCAAGTCATTCCTAAATCATTCTCTATTGCAAGATAATCTATGAATTACTTGGAATAGCAAGTAAATGCCAATAATTTAATTAACAAGATACACTGCTTCCATAAAATCATAAATATTCAAAATGCTTGCGTGTTTGCTTATTTCACAGTACGTAGCCATCAGCAAAACTTTGATTTCAAGGTCCCAGGCCCGTAATCACAATTGGCAAAGTAAGTATTCTCCATATTTTATATTCTGGAATTTTTACAGAAAAACATGTGCATATTGATCTATTTTTATGTCTGAAGAACACTGCATTGCTTAACAGGAATATCTAATATAACAAAATTGCTGTGTCATCCACTATCTTACAAGAAGAAATGATGGCTTACAATAAATGAAAGGATTAAAACCAGTGCAATTAGACTGTTTCCTAATTTCACAAAAATTTTGTAAGGAGAAAATATCTTATAGTAAATGGTTATTAAATATAATAAGATTGAAGGTTGTTTGAAATCCTGTTAACTTATATATATAGATAAATAACCTCATTGACAATTACAAAAGAAATGTAACAGCTGAGCCTTATCCTTTAGCCTGCTGGTGGTGAGTTATTCTGCCTTTGTGATCAGTGCAGACCAAGATTAGCCTTCACATTCGTTTCAGTAAACACCCCTTTGAATAATAAATGGTACTGCCCAAATTGAACGATGGACAAGTTCATTTTAGAAATTTAGCAGGCTAAAGGTTAAATGAAAATGTCATCTACAAACCCTCATCTCTCTTTCTGCAGAATTCTGCTGAAATCTACCAGTGATCGAGTCTAACAGTGGATGTTTAGGGACTGGTCCAGCTGCATAATCACCATATTCAGTATCAAACTCACCACACTTTCTCTAAAATTAGAAGAGAGTAGACGGTCATTCTAAAGTTCTTATTCATACTAAATGTAACAAGCTTGCAATGTTTATGTTGTAACAGAAAAAACACGATAACTCTTTTAACTTACTGAGAAACTTCTAAGATAATTTTTCTTTAAGACCTGAACTTGTCGCTTGTTGCCAAGCTTTTTCCTCTATGATATTCCTATATATAATTTGCTTTTAAAAGTATAAAGTATAGATATTTTGTACAAGAAGCAACATTTTTAAAGGATTTCAAAACAAGTAATATAAAACAGTTCCAGCAATAGAAATCAGTAAATTTACCTTTGAATATGAAGATTTATCCGGGGAATCAAGTATTTCTATGACTGAATCATTCTTGGCCATGTTGTGAAAACTGGATGTCAATGGTGTCCTGAAATTTCATACAATTTATAGGTAATATTCACCAGTTGATCTGTGCATATGTACATGTACCAATCCATATTTATCAAAGCTGCTGCAAGATTAAATCTATATATAGCAATGTAGGTTTGTTTGCTTTGATGTGCTGAATCTTCAAGAGTTATTCATTCCATCAGTGCTAATAGATTCCAGTAATATTAACCTGTTCAAAGCAAGCAACTTCCCCAAATGAATCCGAGTTGGAAAATGAGTAATATTACAAACCTTGCCTTTGACAGTCAGTCTTCCATACTTGTCAAGTTCTGTGGACAATTTTCCAGGAGATTTCAGTTGAAAATACAGGAGATTTGATGAAAATCCAGGAGATTTTATCGACCAGCATTTTATAGGAAATTTTTGGTTGAATATAAAACTGTATAACAGATTACACCGAGTCAAATCATTACCTTGAAAAACCGGATCAGTAACGCTGGATCTCAGATCAAATGGATCGGTTTTGGTGATTTTGGGGAAGAAAATTATATTTTCCTGTTATTTGAAAATCACTGTGAAACAATGCTGCAACTCAGAAAAAGCATTATTTCAGTATATTCTTCGGCAAAAACACTAAATTACCACTTCCATGATATCACTGACATAATGAAAGGATAATGCAACAACTCACCCTATTTCTTTGCTCACATTTATAACTCCTATAGTTCCGGTAATTATAACCCTGCCATGCATGTATCGTTAACTTAAATTGAGAGAATAACTTGCAAAGCAGTGGTATGATAATTTATATTTTTAGACAAATTGAATTATTTCTGCTAAAGAATTGCTAATCCCATAATTCTTCAGTTTAGATATTGTCAATTTTACTACTTAATAAAGTTCATAGTAAAAAGTATGTGATTGTTGTCAAGGACCCAAAAGCTTTTGCCTTACTTTTAGTCTGAAAATGGAAAATTTACATACTAGTCTAAAGGAGGTAAAATCACAAGGGTGAGATTTAATTTTCCATCTAAAAATAGTCACGTAACTGGAGTTGAGGAATTCTTAAAGGTCCATGTGCGTGTTTTGTGCGAATGTTTTTGACATTTTGGTAGAAACACATTAAATTAATAGATGTGCTAAGGTGAGAGATAAAATTACACTGTAGAATGAAAAGTAGTTCCAAGTAAGAGCATCTTAATTCTGATCTTGAGAAAAATCTCTCGATAATGGCTTTCTGGTCATCGTACTTTTAATTTGAAAAGGAGCTAGCCTTTCTGTACATATATTTTTTTACTTTATGTAGAAAATATAGACAGGATTTAGTACGTGTGTTTTTTTTCTGTCTAAACATTTTGACAATAGTGCGACCGAATTACTGTCGTTAAGGAAATAGTATTTCACGGGGTTTCAGAAGAATGATTAACTATATAAAAACAATAAATTGATGTTTAGACTAGAACGGTATCAGGAGAAAATACTTATCGCTGTTTCTGAAAGATAAATTAAATGAATATGGTACGTTTCCCTTAGAAATTGATGAAAACGCACAAAGAGGTAAAATCCGAAGCTCGTTTGTTACTGCATTTTGCAGTCGCTGATCCTTTGGTTCCTGCGTTACTGATCAGTTCAGTCATGAATCGCCTTATACTGGCCTTTAAAAACATTTAATTAATCTTTTGAAGCAACAACGTGTTTCATGAATGTATCAGGGACATCACGGCACTGGTAATATTGTTTGTTTGTCAGAGAACATACTGAAAATAATGCTTTTTCTGAGTCATGGCATTGGGCCAAAATTAAAAATGTGTTTGTTTGCTGTTTCCCTACCTACCAGCATAAAATGCTGCGCCCTAAAATTTTTTATTGGACAATGCTGGTCAACTTTTTTTTAAAAAATTGGATATGAGAAATGCCGCATATATTTCAAGTAAGCAAAATAATAAGTAAGAATTGCCTACCTACCTACCTAACATTAAAAAGTAGGGTCGGGAGAAAGCAAACAAAGACTTTTTTAAATGTGGCCTTGTTTACCTGTTATTTTGGCATGGTTTTCCAAAGTAATTGAGAAAAGTGCTTAGATCTAATGGTAAACAAATAGCAACGAGTATTCCATAATGTTCAGAGCACATCATGCGCTGTATGCCGTCTCTGACAATGATTTCTAAATAACTGAAAAAGACAATTTTCTTACCAAAACAGCTCTATTTGATCCGAGATCATGCGTTACTGATCCGGTTTTTCATGGTAACGATTGGACTCGGTGGATTAGATCTAAATCATTTTCCTTTCTGACTTGATTAACTGATTTGGGCAATGTTTTCAAGGGCTTAAGTTGCAAGTTGAGACATTTTAACCCTTAAATTATCATGCTGGACACGACTGATTCTGCCTCTGCGACCAGTGTAAATCGTCTGTGCAGTCTGATCATAATCTGCACTGTTTGCCATTCAGTCAGGTATAATAACATTAAATGAGACATACATGTAAAGTTATTGAGAACGAAATGAACTTTTTATTACATTGTTCAATCAACGCCAATCTTAGAGAATTCAGTTATTAAAATTAGTACACAAGCTAAACAACCATTCTGTTAAGTATGACGATAACATGCTCAAAACAAGAAGCTGCGTTCAATAAACGCTTGATGCCCCCCAGTGGCATCCTTGTCGATTTTGCACCTAAGTCCAAAATGAGGTCAAGGTCAAACTGAGGTCAGGTGATGTCTGAAGATGAGGAATGGTTACAGTTTACATCTGTATTAGTATCAATTCATTCTAGTAAGGGGTATTGATGCTAGACGAAACAGTCCCATTTGGTTAACCAAGAGATGGCCCATATAAAGCAACCTAAGTCCAAAATGAGGTCAAGGTCAAACTGAGGTCAGGTGATGTCTGAAGATGAGGAATGGTCACAGGTTACATCTGCATTAGTATCAAGTCATACTAGCAAGGGGTATTGATGCTAGACGAAACAGTCCCATTTGCTTAACCGCGTACGGACGGACAGGACAAGCACTATATGCCTCCTGCATCAGTAGATGCTGGGGGCATAAAAATTAGGGTAGGTAGGTCGGAAAAAAAATATTAAAGAGGGTTATGCCTTTAGAGCATCAGTAAGTTGATTTCTAACATCACTGGCCATGTTTAAAGCATAAAAAGTGCAGTTTTGCAGTTTTTTGTTAAAAAGTTGAAAAAATATTCTCCAAGGCCATAAAAACATTTAGGGTCGGGCCAAAAATTTAGGGCAGGTTTGGGATTACGCCTTATGTGAATAATCTGTAGGTCTTTTTGGCATATTCCTAGATTTTTAGCACATGAGCAATATCTAACATTGATTAGATTATTAGATTTTTTTGTTGGATTTAACGTCACACCGACACACGATAGGTCATATGGCGACTTTCCAGCTTTTCATGGTGGAGGAAGACCCCAGGTGCCCCTCTGTGCATTATTTCATCACGAGCGGGCACCTGGGTAGAACCATTGACCTTCCGTAAGCCAGCTGGATGGCTTCAGGGTTCTCACTAGCAATTTCAAGTTGCAGTCCTGGAGCTGAAAAAGTTGCAGTCCCAACTACTGACTAGACTGACGGACAGAGTTAAACTTTCGTCAAAACACAGGCCTCTATTGTACTGTCATATTAAGTGTAGACCGACAGACATTTTGTAATCACAATTCTTCACCCAAATATTGTTAAGGTGAGATAAAATGGTAAATGTAAAATAGGTAAAATGCAGTCAAAAATCAATGTAGGACAAAATCACCCCTGGACACCCCCTCCCCCACATCCCTGCTCTTTCTGTTTCTGGTCTTCCTGGATGAAATCCTCCTGTGAAATTATCAAGGTGGACAAAATCCCCCTTGTGAAAATATCAAGTTGGACAAAATCCCTCGTGATAATTTTTTACTTTACCTTATTATTTCAGAATGGAAACGTATATAAACATACAGTGAAAAGAAAATATATAAACAATTATGTATTATTATACTTTTATTTTAATACTTATTATTAATAAGAGCATATTAACGTTAAAACATTCGGTCTAAAATACATTAAGAATGCACAGTATGTCTATGATCATCAACATACTAATAAATGCTTCTTCAGTAACATAAGCGATTTTGCAGAAGAATAATCACTTTACTAAGACCGACATTGACAGCATCTTAAAATTACTTGGACATTCATAATTAAGCCTAATTAACACTTTTTCTAAAAACATCTTGAAAACTGCCTAGTAATTAGTACGTGAGAAAACAATCGAAGTTACTTCAAACACCACATCGTTAACAATTAGACATTGTCACCTATGCAATCACGCCGACAATCACATGTATTCGAGTTGATCATACATATATGCCGCCTGTCTCGCGGTGTAGTGGAAACGGGCAACACTGATCGGCTAGACGCGGCTATCCGTGACAAGCGGGTAACTCCGCCCACATATTTTGCTCTCGAGTCAAAACTTGTGTATAAAAAACTATTTGCAGGTTTATGTAATCAATTAATTTTCATTGCGTCTCACTGCAGAAACGTGCGTCAGGGGACTCCCAAGCTGCAATAAACAGGCGTATACCGGGACCAATTACAATGTATGCGTACAGGGACTCCGATTTCGGCGTTTCCGAGAAGCCTGGGCTTCCTCACATGAAGAATTCAACCTATTTCACCATTTTAAATTTATACTGAAAAGTGCTTTTTATATACTCATAAAAATGAAATACAAAAGGCTGTTTACAGGTATCTCCCACTCATGAAATTCCTTTCAATTCATCTTTCGGTTTTCCATCTACAGAAAATCTATATACTGTTCAAATTATGAAGAGGATTTGCTAGCCATCCAGGCTTGGCATCCGGTTACCAGACAGCTAGACATTTCCTTCATGTATACACGTGATCTAATTCAGTTCCCATTTGACGGTGAGATTTGCTCTACATGCCTTTCAAGTTGCTGATCTATTTATTTTTATAACTCTTCGATTTTTTTTATAGAAGTAGCGTACCTAGATTAAGTATGGGTCCATGAGTCATATACACTTTTAAAAATATATTACAATTAGTATGTTTTCTAAGGAAAAAAATGCCAAAAAGTCATTCTGAATTTTTTTTGCCCCTGTGACAATGAGCCATTAAAGATGTAATTTTTTTAAAAAAAATATTTCTTTACAAATGGTTGGCTGTCTTTGGGCAAGTGAATACTCTTTCAGAATAATCTTGCTTCAAAGCCTAGTTGCAAACCATTTACGCACAGCGAGCGAGCAATGGCGTAAAACAGTAGTGTTTTCTCTATCTGAATAAATCCCACACTTTTTTAGCACCAAAGTCTTCCCCCTAAAACACACCAAACACACCGTGCCAGTTTAAAATAAAGTTTTAACCATTCGGAACAGGCTAAATGCAAACTATCAAGACCGAAAAATCAGCTTCAATCCTACTTTGTTACTTACAGATTCGCTATTTAACTTTTTCGCTTTCGCAAATTACCTTCACCTGCCATGATTACCGATGACAAGACGGTAGCTGTAAAGACCGTTTTCACTGGCGGAGACAATTTACGTATTTCAAACATAGCGATAAAATCCAAAGAGTACCTGAATGTAAACAAGTAGCTATGGCACACGAAGATTATTTACGAAATTCAAATTAAATAGCAACTGGTAAGTAACTAAGTAGGACTGAACCTTAATTTATTTTTCAGCCTTGTTAGCTTACATTTAGCATATTCTGACCGCTTGTAACGCTATTTTTAACTGACATGGTGTACTTGATGTGTTTTGGGGGTAAGACTATGGTGCGGAAAATGTGTGAGATTTATTCGTATAAAGAAAAGACAGTGGCTAGGGTTACGGTACCTCCGATTCTAGGATTACGGAAGTTCCGTATTTCTAACAACCTTATGGGGAAAAGGGCCAAAGGATTACGGAAGTATTTAAAAAAGGCCCACCCAAATTTTTAAAAATTTTTTTAAGGGAAAAAAAACATAAAAAATGTTAAAAAATTTAACTTTTTTTCTGTTAAAAATTCTTTCCTGTGTCTTTTTTCGTTTTGCGATCGGCCTTTTTTGGGTTATTTAAAAAAAAGAAAAGAAAAAGAAAAAAATAAAGAAAAAGGTTAAAAATTAAAAAAAAAAAAAAATTTCTTTAAATTTATAAAATAATAACGTACTCAAAAAAAAAAAAAAAAATACAACAATATTTTTAAAAAAAAAAAAAAAATTAATTTTTTAGGGAAATTGAAAAAAAAAATTTGGGCCCAAATGTTTCTTGTTTCTTTTTTATTTTCTCCCCCCCTAAAATACGGTAGCAACCCGTACCATTTTCCGTACAAATTTTTAAAACCGTTTTCCATCTAAATTACAATGTGAAACAGGACTAAAACCAACAATCAACTTGAACAGGTTTTAAATTTGGAGGGGACAGACGGACGAAGAGGGGTTCAAAATTTCCCGTTTTTAAAAATTAAACCCCAAGGTTCTTTAAATTGTTTTAAAATTTTGAAATCAATTTTTTTTGGGGCAACAAATTTTTACAATGTTAATTTTTCCGAAAAACACTCGAAAAAAAAAATCTAAATTAAAAATTTTTAGTGAGAGGAAAAAAGGGAAAAAGGGGAAATAAACCACCCTTTCGACAATGGGAAAAACTTTAAACCTTGAGCTCGGGAAATTTCGGAAAAAGGGTAAAATGCAAAAAATTTCCCAGTAATTAGAAAAAAATTTTCCCGCCAAAATTAAAAAAAATCTTTATTTTCCCTATGAAAAAACCCTTACTGAAAAAATTTAAACCCTGAAAAAGGGATGAAACAAAAATATCTTTAACAGAATAAAATGTTTAAAATTTTCAAAATGCCAAAGAATAAACGTGCGTTTAAAGAGCTTTTGAATTTCCCTTCTTTCTTTTTAAAAATTCAAATAAAATGAAAAAAAATTTGTTTAAAAGGGCCAGAAAATGCATGCGCTTTCCCCCTTTGCACAAATACAAAAAAAAAGTAAAAAGCCCCTTTAAAACTGAAAAATGAATTGGGCCCAAAATTTCGGCCGGGATTTAAAAATATCTAGTTTTAAAGGCCTTTAAAAACCCCAAATATGATTATTTAATAAAGGGTTAACAATAAATGGGTAATAATTTTTTTCAAAAATAAGCATATCCGTTACAAAAATTGTAAGTTTTGGGTAAAAGATAAAAAAGCCCGGGGCCAAGGGGTTACATCACTGCTGCATTTTTTAAGAAAAAATGAAAGGGATCCAGATTAAAGTAAAAGGAAATCACAAAAATTAAAATTGGCCCTGGGGTTTTAAAATTGGTCTGGGAAAACCTTTCAGTCCCACATTCTTTTTTTAAAAATTCGTTTTGGGAAACCCCCAAAGCGTAAATACTTTCAAAATTGATTTTCACTACTTGAATAAAAATGTAAGTGAAAAAAGAATAAAAATGTTCACACTGAGTTTAAGAATTGAGAAGTTTTCCAAAAAAACAGAAAGTATTTAGGAGCTGAATTTTTTCCAGGGTTGGGATTTTTTACTAATTTTGTCCACACACAAAAATTTAAATTCTTAAGTGTTTTAAATAAAACCAAAAAAAAGCAAAAAGTGAAATTTTTCCCAAAACATTTGCTTTTGGGAATGAATAACCCTTTATTATTTGGGTTAAAAACCTTCTATTACTTTTCTCATCGAAGCGTTTAATCTGCTTTTTTATTTTTTTTTTGATAAAAAATGTTTTGGGGAAAAGGGTTTAAAGAATTTTTGTTTTCATAACGGGAAAAAATCGAATGCTTTCATTTCCCTGTCCGCCCTGACCCTTCCCAAAAGAGTAGCATTAAATATACAACTTTTTAAATATAACAGGAAAAAATCTCCCCAAAAAACCCCGGGCCGCCCCCCCTCACCTTTCCCAAAATTCTTTGATTGTTCTTTTTAAATAAAAAAATTTAAAGAACACAACTTTTTTTAAACGAAATAAAACACTCAACATATACTATATCTCCCCTGTCAATCCCGACTTCTTACTGTTTAACCTTTTTAACGGGAAAATATAGATACTTTCTTAATTTTATTGTATAAAAACATTTGACTCACGTGAGTACCCCAGCCTATTTGCGGCATACAGGGGTTTCCCCCAACCGGGTGCCCACTATGCCCGAAATAATGAAACAAAAAGGACCCCGGTCTTCCAAAAAAAATTAAAGAAAAAAGTTGCCATATATCCGCTTTGTGTCCAAGGGCATGAAAAACTTTTTTAAAATATAAAACAGCTTAAGTGCCCTTTAAAGGGAAACTTTTAATATGAATTTTTTTTTTTTGGTTCAAAGGATTAACGCCCCCCCAACCCATTTAGGAATATGAAAATTTTTCAGCTTTGAAGGGTTTGGGTATGAAAAAGGCGCGCCCCAAAGGGCCCGGGATAAAACCCAATTATATTCGGTAAACCATTTTGGAGGGTTTAAATCGATCAAAAAACTCGCCTTTTCCTGACCTTTAGAGTTTTTTTAATCCCTTTAAACCCCCAAACCAAAATTAAATTTTTTAAAGCCCCCCTTTGGACCCCCCAAGAATGCCTAAAAAATTGGTTCGTCTTTTCTTATAAGATAACACCTTTTTTCCCAAAGTAAATTCATCTGGTAGGTATGACAAAAACCAAAAAACAACATACTTTTAACGGAAGATAAACACGATTCCAAGCATAGACAAAAGTCACAAAAATTTTTGGGGCCCATTTCCTTTTCATTTTACCCAAAGTCACGCCCAAAGACGTCAGGGGAAATAAGAACCCCAGACCATGGGCCCCAACAAAATCAGACGAAAAACGAAGAAGAGACAGCGTTTTAAAAACACCCGCCATTTAACAAAAAAAGTTTTTTCACTTTTTTTTAAAGTATTTTTGAAAAAGGGGGAGCCCTTTTTTCCCCCTAAAATTTTAAAAAAAACTTTTAATAAATTAAAAGGTAGTAAAAATGAAATTTTTTCATTTTGGGGAAAAAACCCGGGTTTTTTCTTTGTGATGTAAATTCGGGAAAAACTTTTTTGAAGATAAAAAAATAAAAAAACGTGTGCGTTTATTTGAATTTCATTCGCTTTTGACGAAAACGCGAACCCTTTTAGAAAATATCCCCCCCCCCCCCCCCCCACCCCACGAATATAAATTTTGATTTACAAGCAGTGCATCTCGGCCTATCAGAAAAGAAAGGGCCGTTAATAGTTTTGAAAAACCCTCCAGAAAAAACCTGACTTTTTCAAGAGAATATTTCTTTCCCTGGTCCCAAATAAGGGATGTTGCTCAAAAAAAATTTTATTCAAAATTAACTCTGAAGAAACAAAAGGGTGGAGTTTTTACACAAAAAATGTTCATAAAAGGAAAAAAAATTAAAGAAAAAGCAGTTGAAAATTTTGACATAAAAAAAGCTTTCCCAAAAACTGCAAAACAAAAGTCGAGAAAAAAGAAAGTTTTAAAAAGAAAAAAACCCTTTTAAAAAAACCCCTGAAAGGTTTCAAAACCAAAACCCCGCGCCAAACCTTTGCAGTGTTTTAATTTTGGGCCAAAGCCATGGTTTTTACCACTCCCCCAAAACCGGGTCCAAAAATAACGCTTTTCCTTAAAATCTTTATTTTGTTAAAAAAAACTTTAAAAATTTTTGATAAATTACTCAAGGATTGCTAAAAAACCCGGAAAATTTTGTTTCGGCGAGGCCTTAAAAATAAATGGGCCCGGGCATAGCCCGGGGGGGGTTTTAGAGCGTTCGACTATAAAATCTAGGACACGGGTTCAAAACTCTTTTGGGAACCCCAAATACAAGGGGAATTCGTCTACCCCCTTACCAGGGAAAAAAAATGGGGCCCAAAACTAAAAATGCAGTTTTTCTTACAATTTTTCTTTTTCAAGAATATCTAACAAAAACACATGCTATCCCCTGCTCCACTGTTTTCACTATCTCCCGGGTTTATTTTTTCCTTTGGAAACAGTATTGTAATTTGTCGGAATGGGGCATGAGTTCCAATCGATGGAAAATCCTCCGGAAAACACGGGAAAAAGGAACAGGCGACTTGCAAAAAAAATTTTTTTTTTTACCAAATAACCAGGTTGTAAGCGGGTTTTTCCGATTTGAAGGAATATTTCCACAAATTTTATCTAATACTGTTGGTTTTGGGGCAAAACCACAGAAACATTTTTTTTAAAAAAAATCCCAATTTTTTTTTCTGATGGTAAGGAACAGTGTGGTGAAAAAAGAGGTAAGGTGCAGGGGAAAATTTTTTAAAAAGGGTTTTTTAACATTTTCCCAAACCTTGTTTCGAAAAACCCAAATTTGACATTTCCCCTCCATTTAATAATAAAAGAAGCCCTGAATCGACCCTTCTGTTAAACAACACTAAAACAGAGGTGAAACCAAACCCGTGAAAACCCTTTCCCCGTTAAAAGTCATGCCCAAACAACGAGTTTTTGATTATTGGGGGGTCGTTTAAAAATGGGCCCAGAAGCAAATTAAAACATACCATAAATTCTAAAAATGGCCCTCCCGAGTTTTTTTCCCCCCAAAAATTTTGCGTGAAAAACCCCAAAGCAACTCGCGTTTTTGGGGGCGAAACGAAAAACGGGGTTGAAAACTTTTAGAAACGCTGCAAAAACAGAAATAGTTCTTGCGCATGCTCACGGCGGGCGTGCCTATCGCGCAAATAAATTTTTCCCCTCCCAAATCCCCCACGTCCCAAAACCCGGAAAAGGGGTTAAATGCGAAATGCCCAGCAAGCAAAACCGAGCATTTTAAAATACGCATGCTCACGGCAATGGATTTAAGTGTTTCATCCGGGCTTACTTTTTCTAGTTTAAAAAGAAAATTATATTTCTCTCAAATTTTTTTTTTTATTTGAAATTTTTTTTTTTGAAAAAATTCCGTAAAGATTTTTTTTTTTTAAACATTATCCCCCCGGAAAGTGTTTTAGACAGGTATAGTAGAAAATTTCAAAACTCATAAAAAGGGGGCATTTTCCACTGCTTACAAAGCGGCGACCCCTAATTTCCCTATACCCGCCAAGAATTTGGATTCGCTTTCCCAAATAAGTAATGTTGAAAGGGAAAAACAAAAGTTACGTTTTGATTTTATTGAGCCAATGTACGGGTATAACCCCCAAATATAAAAAATTTCTTCAGTGTATCCCCACATAATTTCGCGAAAATTTGAAAGTTTTTTAATAAAAAGCGCGCAAATTAAAACAATAAATTTGCCAAACAGTGGTGACTTCCCTTTAAAAATTTTTACACCATTTGCTGTCAACAAAGGGGTGTTGCATCAGTTTTTGAAAATGTGAAATATTAAATTTTGGGGTTTTACAAGTTCGCGGTGGGGTTAACTTTTCCCATATTATTTTTTAAGTTTTATGTATTCCTTTTTTCATGATGCAAACCCTTTCCAAATAGGTTTACCATGCTAAAAACCTTTTGCTAGATCTATATTACTCTAAACCCCCAAAATTCCCAACACGGGTTAAAGGGAAGCGTTTTACAAAACCCTTCCCCCCGGAAGAGCAAAAACCACAAAATTTAACAGATCAATAAAAAAAAAAAAGGTAAATTACGCTTTGAATAGTGCACAGGTGCTAACACAAAACCCAAAATTTATTTTCCCTTTAAAGGCCTAAAAGTAAAATTTTGGGTTATGTGCCCTAGCACCTGGGAAATAATGCATAAAACCCAGGTCTGTAATTTTTAAGTAAATAAAAACATGATCTAAAATGAAATAACAAAAATGCACGCAATAAATTTTTTAAATTGGCGAAAACAAAACTAAAACGTCGGACTTTTTTCCCAACACAGCATATTTAATTTAATAATTCCCCACATTGAACAAAAACCCAGCTTTGAATGGAAATTTCTAAAAACCAATTTTTAAACCCTTTTTTTTAACAATAAAATGTCTGTGTATAAAAATATTTTGGGGAAATTTTAAAAAATGATGGAAGGGAAATTTGAAATTTAAAGTTTTTTTGTTTTTAAAAATATCAACTTCCAGTTGGAAAAAACAAAAATCCTCTTTTTTAAGAAGTATAATAAACCAATTCGGAAAGGGGTTTGAAACCAAAGCAACCCAAGGGAAAAAAAGAAGCAAATTAATTTAAAAGATGAATTAAAACCCTTAAACTGCAAAAAAAACCCCTTTGGTTTTAAAAAACCCAAAATAAATATTTTAAAAAAAAACTGAATTCTTTTTTGTTTTTTTTTCACATTTATAAATTTTTAAGAGAAAAATTTATTTTAAAATAAATTTTTCAAAATTTTACCTTTTTAAACTCTTTCCCCAAAAAAAAAATATGTTGAGTAAAAACTCTTTGGCCAAAAAAATTATCAACGCCTGGTTAGAAAAAAAATCCAAGTCAAACCCCAAAACCCTTTACAAACACATTCTGGGGTTTTTTTTTTATTACACCAGAAACTAAAATTTTTTAATTTTTAAAAAACCCAAAGGGAAAAACAAAGGGGGAAATTTCCCGCTCAGTTTTTAAAGAAAATTTTAAGGGCGAAAATCCGCAAAAATTTTGTTTTTCAAAGGCGGACAATGGGCGGACAAGGGATTATTCTAAAAATTTACCCAAAAACAGGAAGGGGGAATTTTTCTTAAATTCGGGTTAAATGCTTTTCAAAAAAAAGGTGAAACCCTCACTAGGGGGTTTCCAGAAAAAATTTAAGGGGGAAATTTTTGAATTTAGAAAAAAGGGCCTTACGAGAAAAGGGGAATTTGGGAAGGTGGAATTTTGTATATAAATTTAAATTTTAAATAGAACCCACTGAAAAGGGCCCCATGTTTTAAACCCCATCCAGATTTGTCATTCTTTTTTAGAGAAAAAGCACTTTCTGAAAGGCTTTTTAAAACAGGGATGTTGTTAGTTAGGAAAAGACAAAAGACAAGGAGTACTTTTTTTTAAAAAATATATTTGTGATAATTTTAAAATTTTTAAAAAATTTTTACTTCTGAAAACCCTTTAAAGAAATACAAATTAAAGTATAGAAATTTAATGAAAATTTTCCCCTTTTTTAAAAACCAAAACACTACTTTTTAAAAAATTTTTACATTTCAAAAGTCCCTTGTATAATGTAAACTTTTTAAAAAGAAGCAAAAAAAATTTTAAAAAAAAATTTTAAAATTCAATGTTAAATTTAAAATTGTTTTTTTAAACTTAGAAACATAATAATTGCCAAATTATAGATTTTTAAATCAAAAAAGGAAGGAAACGGGCAACACACTTTTAAAAATAATTTCAGTAAAATAATCAGTATTCATGACATTTTTCCATGTTTAAATTATGGATTTTTAAATTTCTTTTTTAAACCCTTTCAAGAAATGTCTGTATTTTTTGTGCTTTTTCTTCAAAAATTTTCTATCATTAACCACAGCTGAATATTTGAAAAAACGAAGCTCATTTCTTTTTAATAAATTGTATTTGGAAAAGCAAATAAATCTAGGAAATGTAAAAGTTTTCATGCTCAAGATAAATACAAAGGGTACATTTTTAATTTTTTACATAAGGCGATTTTTTTCCGGTTTAAAGCTTTTCTGGGAAATTTTTTTTTTCCCCCTAAGCAGAGAATTTTCCTTTAAAGGGGAAATTTTTTTTTCCTGTTTAAAAACTTTTTTAACCCCCAAATTTAAAGGTATTTTCCCCGCCTTATTTAACGGGAAAAAAAATTTCATTTTTTTGGGAGCCCTTTTTCCCCCAAAGGTCTCTCTAAGGTTTAAATCCCTTTTAATAGCAACATAAAAAGGGAAAACCCGCCTTTTTTTTCTGGGGGGTTTTCCCCGCAAAAGGGCGAACTTTTTCGTACCAATTTCGAACCGGGCAAATTTTTTCCCTTTGGGGGACATGTTTTCAAAGAACTATACAAGTAAGAACTTTAGGGTTTAATAAAACCCCAAAAAAAGTCAAACAATTCGTTTCTCTCCCCCTTTTTCTTAAATTTCACCCGGAACCCTTTTTGATTTTCCCGGTAATTTTTCCACCCCTTTAAAAATTTTAACAAGCGCATGCTAATGAAATTAAAATGACCATATTGTAAACCATCAATCGGACCTTCACCTGGGAAAAGAAAGGAGAAAAAATTTTGAAAAAAAATTAGTTGAATAATTTAAAAATATTTGACAAAAATTTATAGTTTTTAAAAAACTGTTAAACATGCTTTAAGGGTTTAATCAGATTTGCAAAAAAGCGTTTATTTTTACAAACACGCCCCTGGGGCAATTGGCCAAACCCCTTTCCGCAGCCTTAACGTAAAAAAAACATTTAGCGTCTGATGACCCTTTCACCTTCCAAAAGAATCGACATTTTTTAAACAAAAAATTAATTTTGAAAATATTTCGAAATGTCTGGTCTGCAATTCAAAAATGGGGTTTTATCTTTAAAAACCAAAGGGATTCATGGGATTCAAACTCCCCAGACAACATCAAAAACAAAACCCTTTTTAAAATTTGATGAAGTTCCAAAATTATCCGGGTACCCTTGGGCCCCCTTTACGGACCCATTTGGGGTTTTTGGGGAAACGAAAAAAACTCAATTTTCATTTTGGTAGAAGGAAAAACGAATAAGCCGGGTTACTAAAACCCAGTTAATTGGGAAAGATAAAATTTTGTTTTCCAAAGCGTCCAGATTTTGGGGGACCGGGGGGCCCCCGTTGCCCCTTTTAACCTTTTCTACGAAAATCAAATATGGGGTTTCCTTTTCCCAACTTTGCAAATCTACTTTCATTTTCTTTTTTTCTTCCGCAAAAAGCTTAAAGGGCGAGTTACTCACTTTTTTTTTGTCAAAAACAAGAAAATATATATGCCCGGCGAGATTTTCAAAAAAAATGTGCTGGCTTTTCCTAAAATATGAAAAAAAATTTTAAAGGGCAAATTTCAAAATGGGGGAAATATGTTTCGGTATGGGCTTAATATTTAAAAAACGGGGAAAATGTGTAGGGGGCAGAAAACCAGTTGGAAAAATTTTTTGAAAGGTTTCCCACCCTGGGTTTTGAACCCGGTTTTGACTGGGACTTAATTTCTAACCTTTTGACAAATTTTTTCATAACCATGTTTAAAAAATAAAATTTCTCTACTAGAATAGTTATACTAGTTTTTCATAGGAATTTCATTAAAGGGTTTTTTTTTGTAAAAATTTCAACTAAACCCTTTTCTCTTTCTTAAAAGTTTAAGATAAACTTTTTTAAAAGTAAATTTTATCTGAAAAAAACCCAAATTGAAAAAAGAGAAAAAAGTCTTTTCATGAAAATTTAAAAAATCTTTTTAAAGCTTACCCTTTAAAAAAAAGGCATTTTAAAAAAAAAAACTAAAAACCCTGTAAGGGTTTTGAAAATACCAATTTTTTGCATAGTTAAAATTAGAAATTTTTTTTTGACTGAAAATTAACATTTTGGGATTGACAAAAAAGTTTTTAAACAGCTTGAAAGGTTTAAAAGTATAAATTTTATGCATTTTTTTTTTGTTTCCCTTGTGGGGGCAATTTTCCCCATCTGAGGGACGGAAGGCTGGCAGCAAAAAAAAGATATTTCAAAAGGATCTTGTGCTTTGGGTTTTACATCGACATCATACTAGAAAAGGGTATAATCATATTTTTTGTTACTAAGGGTTATCCCTTCTTTTATTTTTTCTGAAACTTTACATAAACCTTGTCCAGCATACAAGCAAAGTAAAGTATGGCAAGGGGGGGGGACCAATTTTACATCCTTAAAGGGCCCCAAGGTGAAAAATTAAAGGGTTTTTTTAAGGGTTTAAAATTTTTCACAATCTTTTTTTTTCCCGTCCCTATCTTTTGTTAAAAATTGCAAAATATCTTACTGTAACTTCACCCTAAAACTTGGCCAGCAAAAACAAGGGAAAATATTTGGGGGGGGGGGGGTGGGCCGGTATACATAAGGCCCAAAAACACCAAGGTGTTATACTTTGGGGTTTTTTTTTAAGATTAAAGATTTTCTCAACCATGTTTTTTTGTCATATCTTTGAACCAAATTTTCTTTCATCTTACTGTAAAATTTTACAAATCATTGTCCACTAAAAGCCAAAAAGTGCAGTAATGGACCCATTAAACTTAGGGCAAGGTCCCCAAGGTTTTAAACTTAAAGGGAAAATTTTTTAAAGGGTTTAAAAGTTTTTACAGCCTTTTTTTTTATCCGGGCCTATCTTTTTTTTCTGTTACTTTTACTTACTGTAACTTCACCTAAAATATACATAGGGACCAAACCCCCCAAACAGCTCGCCCTTAACCCAAAAAACAAGGCCCCAAAGGGATTTTTTACTTTGATTATTTTTTAAAGGGTTTAAAGTTTTTGGGAACTTTGAAATTTTTTGGGCATTTTTTTGTTACTAAACTTATAACTTACTGTAAAATTTTATAATTTAAAATTGTCCAGCTACAAACAAAGACTGGGCAGGGGCGGTCCCATTAAACCCAAGGTCAAGGTTTAAAAAGTTTTAGACATGGAATTATTTTCATGGGTTTTTTTTTTTCCAAAAATTTTCGTTTTATTAGACATATCTTTTGCTGCCTTTAAATTAAAAAAAAATTTTTTTCTTAAAATTTTCACAGCCCGTTTAAATTACATTTCCCCAAAGCTCGAATGAAAATTTTTACAAAATATGCCCCTTTCATTCTTAAAAATTTTATGCAGTCTTCGCTCTTGGATATAACTTTTCTACAACATAAGAAAGAAAATTTGAAACTTTAAAATGTACTTTATCATCATCATCTGCATTTTGGAAACCCCAAACCCCCCTCACCCTGATTTGAAAAATATTTTACAAAAATTTTGCCCGTTTTTTAAACCTTAAATTTTTTTTACAAATTTTGTTTTCTGGCATCACATGGACTTTTTAAGAAAATTTACTTTTAAACTCAAAAAAAAACTTTACCATCGCAACTGCATGCTTTGGAAAAAAACCAAATAAATCTTTGTTTTGTTTTTTGACAGAAAAAAAAGCCCCTTATGTAAATTCCTTTTAAAAATAGAGGTTTCTTATTGAGATATATATTAATTTTTTTCTGTCAAAACCCGAAAATGGAGCGTTTCTGTCCCTTTCGGACACTCTTGTTTTAAAAATTTTATTTAAAAATTTAAAACTTTGCCAAGCCAGATCAAATTTGGGCAAATTTTGCTTCAGTTGAGCGACAAGGCCTACTTGGGGGCCCCTTTTTTTCTGAGTCTTGTTAAAAAAACTTACTGGGAAAGAATTTTTTTAGTCAATAGTCGGGAAACAAACAACCCGGTACAGTAAACAGGTAAAATTTTTAATTTTAAAAAAATCTTAAAGCGTAAAATTTTGGCTTCGGGGCCCCAGGGTTCGCGTGTAAAAAAATTTATTTTAAAACAAAGAAAATTTTCCTTTAAAATTTTTAGAACCTAAAGAACAATATAGCTATATGGCCCAAACAAATTTTTTGTAAGATAAAATAATTTAAAAAAAGCAAAAACACATAGAAAAGGTCGAATTTTGATAAAACCAACCGCATAATTTCATACAGCGCGATCGAAAAAATATGTTCAAAACAAACGTAAAGTAATTAAAAATTTATATAAACATTGAATTTAAAACTTTAGGCTATTAATGCAAAAAAAAAAGATCTTAAAAACATCAAAAAATGACAAAGGGCAGCATTTTTTAAAAAAAGAGTAAAACGGGATCAGTTTAAAACATTCAAAAATTTAACGAGAAAAAAAATAACAAAATTTATCGATATGAACCTTTAGCATAGGCGTGGGGGTGTAAAAAAATAAATAACCGTGTACGTCAACAATCGGACTATATTAAAAAGCAAAGTTTTAATGTGTTTTTTTAAAATTATAAAAAATTTTACTGATAATTAAATAAAGTAGTAGAGGTGGCATGGCGTTTTATCCCCAGGGGGTTCAGAGAGTAAGAAAAGGGACTCGCGGCCCTTTCCTGGAGACAAAAATTTAATAAATTAAAAATATATCTCATAAACTATTTATTATTTTTTGGGAATTTTTAAAACAAATTTTGGGGGGTAAAACATTTTAAAAAAACCTACAATAACAAAAAAAGATCCCCGGGCCCTTTAAATTTAAAGGGATCCTTTTTTTTATATCGAAAAAAATCTAATATTTTTTGGGAAAAACCCCAAAAACCGACCTGTATCTGGGAAAGGGGCTCAAAAAATTTAAATCTCACTGGGCCCCAAGATTAATTTGTTTTGACTGGAAACATTTATAACTAAGCAGCGAAGCGAAAAAAAATAACATGATTAAAAAAAAAACAAAACAAACCCTCAGAAAACTAAGGGTGTGAACTTTTTATGCCGACCTTTGGGGAAACTTTTTCACACTGAACTTAAAAAAGACTTCAGTGACCATGAAATTTATTTACTGACAAATTTCTAAAATTTTTTAGCATCAGTTTGCCCAAACATTCTCAAATTACTTGGTGAGCGTTTTTAGATTCCCAAAAGAAACCCTTTGTTTTGAAAAAAAAAACATTTTAAAAAATTCGTCCTAAACTGAGCCAAATTTTTTGGTGTAAGTTTGGGATTCTACTTTTTTTAATTTTTTTTATTCCCCATTAAACCCGGGGAGGTCCTACAAATAAATAATTTTCGAAAATTAAATTTTTTTTTTTACAGGTCATGTAAACGAAAAAAGAAATCAAGCAAAGGACCCTCAAAATGTTGCACAAACCGGGAAATTTGGGGACTTAAAAATTTTAGGGTATAACTTCATAAAACTGGCGGGAAAAAACCCAAAAGCAAGGGCTTTCGAATGGCCGTAAAACAGTTTTTTGGGCCTTCGTAGGAAGATGATACAATAAATTTAAAGTAAGCATTCAAAAGATGCGTTTAAGGTAACAAAAAGAAGTTAACAAATTTTTATGTGGAAAAGGAAAAATTTCTTTTTGCTTTACGGGAAAATGATATTTGCATGCATAAATTTAAACGGAGGCAGCTCAAAACCACCAACAGGAAACTCTTTTTGATATTTAAAGTTTTGATAGACCCATTTGACTGTTTTTGGCCCGCTTGCGGAAACGGTATTACGATAGTTTTTAATTTAAACCTCCATAAAGTCAGGAAATTTTCGCTTGTGGGAGAAGAAACTCGATTAAAGAAATTTTTCCCCTAAAGGAAAAAAAAAACCCTTTCGCGAACCAGAAGCGTGTGAAAACATCCCCGGGGAAAAAAGTCAAAAAACGCGGCCAGCGCATTTTTTTCCATCATCCGAAGATTTAAACTTTCAGGGAAAAAAGGGTTTTTTGGGTGGACCACTTTCTCTGCCCCAAATTGACCCTTTTTCTCTGCTGTTTCCCCCCCCGGTGGGGGCCAAAAATCCGGACTCTCGATCCATAACGACGGCCCCCTTTCGACTGAGCTAAACATGGCCCCCCGATTTTCCCTTAACCCTGCTGTGATGTTTCTAAATTTTAGAGGGGATGTTTAAAAATGTTAAAATAATTATTTACGACGTTAAGGTACTTCCGCCATCTTGAATTTAGAGTGACCTTCATTTGAAGTGTGAAAATATAGTGAACAAAAGCTTTCAAATGCAGCTGTTCCAGAATACAAAAACAGCTCAGTTTTCAAGACCTGAACTTAAAGTAGCTGTATAAAAAGTAAAACTAAAATTTGGAAATAAACAAAGAAGATATTTTACCTGTATTTTTCCAAATTTTTGGTTAGATTTATAAATCCTTTCAAAATACTTTATTAAAAATTCATGAATGGCAAAAGTTAGTTCAAAGTTTCAATTAGTGCATAGGAGAATCGTCTTACTGAATAGAACTAAACTTATTACAAAATGTGTTTTCAAATCTGACCACCTCATGTATTAAAACTAAAATAAATCTGTACATATTGCTATTTTCAGCATACATAAAAGTAGTGCAATGTGCGGACAATGATTTTTATACGTATGGTGTACCAAACTGCCTAAAATTGTAAGACAAGTCTCAGACTTAATGTGAACAGGATTTGGCAACGATCCGAAATTCTTTTCAAGGATTGTCAAGTATAAGAAAGGTATAATTTATTATAGTGGAATTTATGTACTTACGCGCTGCTTATCTCGCGGAAAATTTGATGGAAATGGAATTTTCGGCACTTCCTGCGGTAACTACCGAAATTACTTAACGTAACTTTCTCACTCATGCGTGATTGTATATTTATAGATTATAAAAACAATCGAAATATTTGCTTTATCACGATATATGCAAATATCTTTAGACAATCTTGAACCATTAGGCCACAGTATTTCCGCATACTGGTCCGGGACAAGTTCGATGTGTATAGTGATTCCTTATTAGATGTTTCATGCCTCGTAAACTAACCAATTTTGATCTATCGACTTTTTAAACATATAGAAAAAAGCGATGTTTTTGAAAAGACAGTGAGAATAAATCCCCCAAAAAAAAATTAAAAGCCAAATATGTTGGGGGGAGGAATAAAATTTTTAATAAAAATTGTAGAAACCGAACATTTTAAAAAATGAGTCAGTTGAACTTCTCAGGAAAACCTGATGTTTAAAAATCAGCAATTTTAAAAAGTAACTTTTTTGCACTTGGTTCTTCGTTAAACAATGTTTATTTTTTCCTTTTCATAGTTTAAACGAAAATAAATGGCATTGAAATTCCGGCATAAAAAGGAATTGACTTAACATTACTGTGGTTGACACCCCATAGGCAAAGACCACAGTTATTTGCCCTTGGGTTGACCACAATACGGAATATAGGGAAGTGGTTATGCGGGAAATAGTTCCTCTGTTTGAGGGAAAAAATTTTTGGGGTGATTTTTTAGTGAAAGACCTGCAATAAATGGCATTTTTAATAGGGGAAATTTGAAATAGAAGGCACAGTCAATTTGACAGAATGAGAATGTCAGAATATGTATAACGCTTTTTGATAGGGCCTTTTTTGCCTGTTTGGGGCCTTTAGAAGTATTCTTCTACGCATGTGATTTGGTTCAAAATGGGGGAAAAAACAGCCGGTAAACCCCAATGTTTACTGTGGCGGGAAATTTTTTTCTTTGATAGTTCGTTGAGTTGGGTTTTTTTTTAAGGGGTTGGAAGCAGGGCCAAAATTGTTTAAGTGCCATCCTATATAAAAATATAGTAAAAAAAACTGTGGTCTTAGGCCTAGCCCGAAACAGGGGGTCCATACAAAACTGTCTACAAACCAAGGATAACGAGTTCTTTATCTGAAAATTACGAACATTGTGACACGTTCAGATACACTAAAATGATAGACTTGCTATTTGCCCGTGCACATTTTTTCTATCGTCGTTAATATAAAGTAGACAGAAAATATTCGAACACATGCATAATTCATTAAACTTCTTTAATGTATGTTCTGAAATAACAAATAACTGGCTAAACTGAGACCCCCATACTTCAAGAAAAATTAGTTTATTTCCCACGAGGTTCAAAATGCACGGGGGTTCGTGATAATACATGCCTTTAAATTTTCACTGGTTGAAGTGTAAACAAATAGTTAAATTTGCTTCGTTTTTTTTTCCCCGGGAAAAGATGGGACGGTTTTTTATATTGGAAAAATTTATGAAAAACTATCTTTAAAGTTGAAAGTTGATTATTTTCTAAGGACGAAAAACTGAAAAACAATTAACACTTTACTTTTTCACCCAATGTTCCTCAGGTGAATTTTTGACATTGTTTAAAAAGAGAAATCAGTTTTGTGTCATCTTAAAATGCGTTGTTGGGCCCCTAAACGTATGTTCCCGGGGAAAAAATTTAAAAAGGGTTTTTTTTTGGGGATTTTTTTTTTAATTTTTAAAATTCAAAACAAGTGTAATATTTCCAGTTTTTTGAAATGATTGAAATTCAACTTTTTTTAGAAAAAGTTTTGATCTTTTAGAAAATTTTTTCAGCGGATGCTTACAAATTTTAAGGAGATGGCTTTCTTGTCAAGGGGGTGTGTAAAGGGGAAAAACTATCTTTCACATTGCGTTTTTTTTCTTTAAAAGTGAGGATCGGTAACAGATTAAGGAGATCGGGAAGTGAAAAACTTTACTAAATGGTTTTATTAACCTGAATAAGGGGACGTACAATTTCAGTAAAGGGAATCTCAGGTTTAAAAAAACAATAATAATTTTTTTCCTTTAAATGAACATGGCGGCAAAAAATTTTAGAAAAACTGTGCACGTGTTTTGGGGCATTGAATGTTTAACGACATTTTTTGAAAAATTTTCGCCGTATGCAATTTTGGCATTTCTTTTATTTGAAAAAAAAGTTTTTTTTAACAATTTTGGTTTCATCGATACCGAAATTTTTCACCAAAAATGTTCCTCATTTTTTCCAAAGCACTGTAGAGATAGGGTTCGCGTAGCTTTCATGCTCGCAAGTTTACCCACAGAATATCTTTTCAATTTTTATCATAATTTTTTGTTTTTTCCCTTTAATTTTTAAAACTGTTTCGAGGGTCAGATTTTTCACATGGATTTTATTTCAATTGCGGAAATCCCTTTAAATTCCCAACTCCACATACTAGGTTTTTATAAAGCAAGCTTGTTTTACAATTAATGTGCGAAGCTAATGCGCGCGCCAAATTTTTATTTGGGAACGAGACAAGAACAACGAATACAGTAAAATATCACTTTGCGCTAAGGTAACCCGTAGGAAAAGTTTGTTGAGGGATTGACTCACTAAAAACTCTATATGAAATAGGGGGACTTTGAGCTGCTGCAGCGCGCACTAAACAATGCACACACCGCGGGCCATTTGAAAGGTCTGTGACTTAGTTTTTTTTCTTGAGGAATGTTGTCAGTGCAGTATACACATTGAAAGAATGACTTATTTTCCGTGACAAGTTCTGTTTTTTTACGACGAAAATGCTACCAACATATCAAGGATAGATCTGTTAAATAATTTGAGCCAAAAAGAATGCATCACAAGAAAGGAATGTATTTCTACAGAGCCAAAACTGCGAACTATTAGAATCCGTTATTTTCTGCCATTTTTTCGCGCCATTTTCCTATTTGTTGATGTCTGTATACCTACTGCATTGCAATTTTGCACTTTTGAAACAAATATTTTTAAAATGCAGACTTTAATTGAATCCTGATTTTTGAAAATGAAGGACATTCAGCTATTAAAATGATAAGATCTCGTATACTTGATTTATTGTAAGGCCGATATGGCCTTAACTTGTTCAAAAATTGTGGTAGATTGATAGTTTTCATACTTCAACAGTGTTTCTGTTATGTAATGACGGACAGTTAACCAAACCAGTGTTCATTTATTTTGTACCTGTACAAACTTGTTCTCCGCAAGTAACTGCCAACTTCCCCAATCAGAGGTGGAGGAATGATTTCAGGTACAGTGTCTTTTATCAAATCGTCACGGAGAACATACGCCTGGAATCGACCCTGCGGTACGTAGATCAGCGCATTCCTTACGCTTAGCGGGCGGACTGAAACAAGTACTAAATAACCCTGGATTCTACAAATGGTTTGATTCAATCATTGTTGCAGCTATTTTTTTATCCACTGAATGACAGATATTACTGCACAAGACCAATTATTGCTTGGTTTTTAGCTCAACCTGTCACAAAGTGACAAGGTGAGCCTTTGTGATCACCCTTCGTCCGTCGTTAGTCCGTGCGTGCGTCAACAATTTCTTATCTGCACGATAGAGGTTTCATTAATGATTTTGTTTTAACCAAACTTGCACATAACTTGAATCACCATAAGATCTTGATTCCTTTCTTGAACTGACCAAATCCTATTATGAGTTCAGAGTTATGGCCCCTGAAACTGTCCAGAATTAGCTTTTTTACCTTGTCTGCACAATAGCAGCTTCATATATGATTTGAATTTAATCAGACTTGCACACAACTTTTATCATCACAAGATCTTAGTTCCTTTCTTGAACCGGCCAAACTGCATTATGGGTTCCAGAGTGATGGCCCCTGAAAGAGTCAGAATTAGCTTTTTTGACCTTGTCTGCGCAATAGCAGTTTCATTTATGATTTGAATTTAATCAAGCTTGCACATAACTTGTGGCACCATTAGATGTCGGTTTCTTTCCTGAACTTGCCAGATCTCATCTTGGGTTCGAGAGTTATGGCCCTTGAAAGGGCCAAAATTAGCTATTTTGACCTGTCTGCATTATAGCAGCTTCATTTATGATTTGGCTTTAACTAAACATGTGCACAACTTGTATCACAACAAGATCTTGTCTCCTTTCTTGAACTGGCCAGGTTCCATCATGGGTACTAGATTAATGGCCCCTGATAGGGCCAAAAATAAGCTATTTTGACCTTGTCTGCACAATAGCAGCTTCATTTATGATTTGACTCTAACTAAACTTGCGCACAACTTGTATCACCACAAGATCTTGGTTCCATTCTTGAACTGGGCAGATTCCATCATGGATTCTATAGAGTTATGGCCCCTCAAAGGTCCAAAACTGGCTATGTTGGCCTTTGCAACCATATAGAGATTTCTTTTATGGTTTGACTTGATACGAACTTCCAAAATATCTTCAACAACAATAAATCTTGGATTCCATGAGTTATTTTATATCTGATTACCTCCCCTGATTGTCATCAAAATGGATTTATATCAGTAAGTACTTACAGGACTTATTTGAAATTTCATTATTGTCTTACTGGCTTATGGAAAGTCGGTGGTTCTACCCAGGTGCCCGCTCCTGATGAAATAGTGCACGTAGGGGCACCTGGGGTCTTCCTCCACCATTAAAAGCTGGAAAGTCGCCATATGACCTAAAATTGTGTCGGCGCGACGTTAAACCCAACAAAATAAAAAATAAAATCATTATTGTCATTAGTTAGATTGAGACAATCAGTGTAGGTAACTATGGACTGATTTCAAATTACCTCCCTTTATTTGAAAATAAAATGGATATATCTCCGTAACCAACGAAGATACTGATTTGAAATTGCATTTATGTCAACAGATAGACTTGGACAATCACTGAAGATACATATTGGCTGAATTTATGACAAATTACCTCCCTTTATTTTTTATCTAAATGAGGACACCTTAGCATCTTCAAATGAGATTTGTTTGAAACGTTATTTATGTCTTTCATGGTAAGAAATAGTCGTATTAGGTAACTTTTGATAGAACATTTATCAATATAAATACTTTACTAATATATTGTTGTATATGCTTGTACTCTGTATCTTCTACATGCATATACCAATGCATCATTACCTCCCCTGATTTTAATAAAAATGGATGTTGATAGAACTCATTTGGAATGTCATTATTGTTTTTAGTTTGACTGAGGCAACCAGGGTAGATAGTGTGGACTGATTTTATGTCAAATTACCTCCCTTTGTAGCCCGCCCGCTTAGCTCAGTAGGTAAGAGCGTTGGTCTACGGATCTCGGGGTCGCGAGTTCGATCCTCGGGCGGGGCGTATGTTCTCCGTGACTATTTGATAAACGACATTGTGTCTGAAATCATTAGTCCTCCACCTCTGATTCATGCGGGGAAGTTGGCAGTTACTTGCGGAGAACAGGTTTGTACTGGTACAGAATCCAGGAATACTGGTTAGGTTAACTGCCCGCCGTTACATGACTGAAATACTGTTGAAAAACGGCGTTAAACCCAAAACAAACAAACAAAAACCTCCCTTTGTTTCAAATTAAAATGGTTGTATCTCAGTAACCAATGAAGACACTGATTTGAAATGTCATTTGTGCCATCAGATGGACTCGAACAATCAGGATAGCTAACTTTTGACTGAATTTATGACAAATTACCTCCCTTTATTATTTGTAAACGAATATATAAGTATGTAAGGAATATCATGTTAGTAAAAAAATGCAGCATTTGAGCCTAGTACCCTCTATGTCAAAACTTGATCATATCATTTTGAGCAGTGGTACTCCGGTGAGCGATACAGGGCCATCAAGGCCCTCTGGTTTATTTTTGTAATTGGAAAACGCACCAAGTAGAGGTTGCTTATTACGAAAATGATATTTTTGTTTTAAAAGATAATTACTTTAAAATATTTTGTGTTTTTAGGATAGATGATACATTGGTTTTTATCACATGACGTGTTTAAAACATGTAAAGGTAGCTGTTCCTGTTTTATTTTGCTTCTTACTGTATTTTCTTTCGATATAAATAATATTTTATAGTATCAATAAAGTTGATGTTTCATGTTGAGATTTTAGATATTTATATCGCTTTGTCTGTCCGTTCGACCTTTACTCACATTTTGCTACTGATGAATTTCCAACTTTTAGAAACATCTCTAAACCAATAAAGCGGGACAGCTCTATCTATCACGACATCAATAATCCAATATCAGCGCTACCAGATGCATTCGTCGATTTCCGTATTAATTGTTGTTGTTGTAGTAACACGGGGAAGGGGGTCGATAATTAACAGCTTTGATCATTTTCTGATGCATTTTCTGGTGGGCGGTTTGCGAAACTTGAATGGAGTTTTAATAATATTAAAGTGTCGAAAATTTATATTATACTTTATCAGTTGTCAAATAAATGTGATATTTAAGAATACGAAAATCAATATGTTATCTAAAATATTTAGAAATCGTTACATTTTATACATCAAACACATAAATTTACGTTCTTTTCAATACATGAAACATCATGTTAAACATATTTCTATGTACAAAAAAAAGAGAAATGTTTACACACAAGAAACAGTCTGTAAATAAAATAAATATTCAAGAATATTAATAGGCCATCTAAAGAATTTTAAAAGCGTAACTTTCTTTAAAAAAATCTAACACATAAATTTACGAACAGTGTAGATCCGTGCAGACTGATCATGATCTGCACTGTTTGCCATTCAGCCAGTAACTTTTTGGTATGCACCTCATTTCATAATTTATGGTACTGTCCAAATTGAAAGATAGACACGTTCAAAATAGAAATTTAGCATGGTAAGGATTAATTTTCTAATATCGTGCTTAAATAGAAATATCATATTTGCGTGACTTGGATAAGTACTGCTGACAAATACGACTACCATAGTATAGCTTAACTATAAATACACTGAAAAAAAATCAACATTAAATAACAATAGCTCAATTTTAGAATAGTAATTACTTAAGCTTTTTTCATGAAATTTGGGCCAGGATCTTTACTTAGTAAATATTTACGGAACAATTCTGTTAACGATTTATGGTATAATCTAAATTCATAGATGGACAAGTATAATATATTGCTGTGAATTCTAAATTTCCTACTGTCATACGATTAATAAGATAAGGGTAACAAGAAATATCTTTAAAAATGATGGTCGGCGAATTGTTATAAGGAAAGAAGTTTATGAATTTTTCATCTAACATTCATCTTTCATCTAACATTTTTCAAATTGCAAACTAAACACCGCACTTTAACAATTTAAATGGTTTTCTTTTAATTTTCCGCAAAGGTTTCGTAGGGTTGCAATTTTGTTTCGTTTATCCTTAGACGAATAATTACAGCAGTAGTTTGATAAAGATTCATGAAGCGGTTCATGAGAAGAGGTCATTAAACGTGTTTATATTTTTAGCTAAATTGGTCCCTATCCCCATTTGTAACAAATAGCAGAATACCTTACGATTTTGTTACACATCGAGTTTGATAAAAATCCATTAACGCGAAGAAAGGCATATCTACTTTTAGCTATAGTGGTCCCTAATAGGGCCCAAGTTCCTATATAAATGAATTTGGAAGAGGACCTTATAATGATGCTCCAGACCAATTATGACAAAGATCCACCGCATTTCTAGTTTTAGCTCTAAAAGGGGTCAAATATCACAGCTGAACAAAGTTGGCTGCGGGCCTAATAAAGATGCTACAAATCAAGTTTGATTAGAATACATGAGAAAAAAATCAATTAAAGTTTTTTATTTTTTTATTTTTATTTATTTCTAAAATAGGCCAAGTGATCCCGCTTTAACAAATGCATATTCGCTATTCATGAATCTTTGGACAATGACGTCACACCTATAAAAAAGTGAAGGTCAAGCAAAACATACAATTGTAATTATTTCAATATTTCTGTTTCATAAGCAAAGTTTGACCGTAGTCATGTCACATAGATAAACTGTATGCAGCGTATCTTCATTTCAGTGTAATGAGATTCAGTTATTATATAGCATATATATAATGAAACAGATTTCAACCGAGTTCAATATTTGCATACCATACAAAAGAAAAATATTCATATATAATAAATCAGTTAATTAATTTATAACAAATATATCAAAGCAAACAAGTACTCATTTTAATATGCAATCTGAATAAGTCACAAAAGCAAGAAACCTTTTCATATACAGACGACAACTGTAACAAGGAAAATCTTTTAAAAAGCACTTCTCTACATAAAAGACTTTTATCACACCTTTATTCATGTGATACGCAGACCGTATTCAGCTCTCTTTAATTTGATATATGTTGGTATTTGAACAGGTTTTTATCATATTTATTAAACTTACTTATGATTTTGAGATATATCAATATTCTTGCTAAATATACTGAGCCAAAGTTATCTCAGCGTAGCACAATCAACAGAGTGAAAGAAATTGACACTCTCGTCCAATCAGGCGGAATGTTGCATAAATCTTCCATTTTGATAAATTATCTATAATGCGTTATCAAGCAGTTTGATTTGCAAACTGAAGTCACGTGGCATATGTAACGAAAACGAATTTAGACGGCGTCGCTGAAAAATCATAAAAATAACTCCCGATGGAAAGGGAAAAGACTATAGAAACGACAGAAGAAAGTGAAATATATACATATCAACGCAAAAACCATACAAATACCTAATAGTAATTGGGGTAACGTATTTTATGACCCGATTTGAAACAACACTGACCGGATATTGTTTACCCCTAGGCAATATTGTAAAAATTCTCATCCATCAGAGGTCCGTCAAAATCCCGAGACGTTCATCCGGGAAACCACGATATACCTCTGGTATGCGAGAATGTATTGTAATACACAGTAAATATCAAAGGGTAGTTTTAAAACATATGTTACAATTAAATTATATTATGCTAAATGTGTGCAATCTTTGGACTAAAAGGAATAATAGATAACGCAATTTGTAAACGAATAATTAAAAAATGTATCAAAATTACGCATTAATTTAAGAATACAGAATAAAATATAGCATATAGGCAAATTTATCGATGTTGCAAAAAGTTCGTAATGTACAGCCGACATTTCATTGAAACTAAAGATGCACATAGATATCGTTGAGACGAAGTGCATCTTACAAGAACCTGATGTCTGTGTTGAAGAGTACTCGGATTATATTTCCATTTATGTAGCTAATATTTTCTTGTCCAAAAGTACTAAGAACATCTCGGACAGTTTAACTTACATGAGATGCAGAGCAGTACACAAGAACAGTTTCTACGTTGAATGCATTTAAAATTATCTCCATTTTGTACTTAATTCTTCCCGGTCCAATGCGTCATTTTCGAAAATGGTAAGTTGAAATCGTGATGAGACAAGTAAATTGCACGAGAATCTTTACTCAATTTAGGTCATATCTGAAACTGTTTCCTTTTTGCCAAAAGCGGAAGAATATTGTTTTTGTGTTGCCCGTCCGGCTGTCAGTCTGGGTGTTTATAATACTGATTGTATTTAAGCTAGAATCGCCACATTTTACATCATGAATAGCAATTTAGATGGAAAAGCAAATGGTAAAATTTGCTGTGGCCGAATTATTACGGTTCCCCTCCCATTTTTTTTGTATCAATGAAATATACATTAATCTGTATTGCAGAAATAGGTCTACAACTGTTTGAAAATTTTAGGAAATATATAAGTCAGGTATGTAATAGTCTTACTAATACGTTTATATTTTTATTAGCCAGTAAAGCTTTTCGTCTGACGAGAAAATCACACCCCCCCCCCCCCCGCGTTTTTCTAATGTTTGAACGTAATTTCCGATTTGATAGTAAAACTTGATAATTATGTTAAACACACTAAAACACATTTTTGTTAAAGTTTAATGAATGACTTTCGGACCTTGGGCAATATTTTCCCACTTTTTTACCGGCAAGCGATCCATCAAGTTTCTAATTGCATCAGGTCAGAAATAAATTTCCTTCAAGTTACGAGTTCAGTACAGGAAAATATACCGTTGTACTTTAGACCAGTTAATAGCATAAACTGTGGACCGACGACTTAAATAAGGTGATATTTTATAAAAATTTATCCCTACACGAGAATGAAAAGGGTCCCCATAATACGAACACATAGTCAAAATATATTTGGTCCGTTTTGACATAACTTATCGCAAAATTTTCCATTCTTTCACATAATTTAGAATTCCTTTCCCCAAATATATGACAAAGTGCACCCGCATGAACACTATATGGTGTTTAATTACAAAATAGAGTGTTTTTTTTTTCTTTTTTTTTTTTAATTGATACATAGACTTAGTGCGTTTATTCTATTAGAAGGGTTCGGTTTTAACTGCATGAAGATAGTTTTAAACAGCTGTTCTTCTATTTACCCCAATATTTGCAATATAGAGATATTGCCCGAAGCTATTCGAGACTAAAATGTACTAGTTGTGAGACTCTCATTCTGATTAGGTAGATCACAAACAACACGTAACGTTCCGCCAAAGGCGGTATTGCACTTTGATCCTCTGACTGGCAGGATGGGATATTGTGTCATCCGGTTTCCATTAATTGTTTAGCGGGAGTAGCATTTTGCGCATGTTTAAATGTGTATAAGTTTTAGTAACTATGATAGTGTATGTACAATTTTGCGAAAAGAACTTATGTTTCTTCGTTTTATTACGATATTTTTTAGAGACATTCCTTATGATAAATTTTCTGATTTTCGTTGAATATTATAGTTGAATAATAAATTACATACTATATAAAGTTACGCATTTCTCCCGTTCTTATTTGATTGATTTTTAGACGGACGAGATTTTATATTACATACTAGGAAGAAAAACGTATCTAGCTCCCGTATAAAAACTGTATTTTTTCCCTTAATGTGAATAATCTAGCCTGTATTCTGTGACAGAGTTTAGTCTCAGCGTAATTTAAATGTTTATAATTATTCAGCCTCTAAAGTTATTTAAAATATTTCATACAAGAATAATTTTGATAACTAGGTATACACTCATCCTTGTAACAGCGGATTAAAAACGCAGCAAAATCCATTAAAAATGTATAAGATCATCACCGGGGCATTTGGAAATATATGGATAATTTCATCTTGTACTACTTTTTATTATCTGTTCATATACAGTATGTTTCTTTTGATTTCATTTTTGTTGTGCGCTTGTATGTTCAGTCTGTGTTTAAAATAATAGAGAAGTTCACTGAAATGGAATTAAAAATGTATTTTAACACTTGTTTAGAACGAAACGATATGACATAAAAAAACAACTTTTATATTTGTTCTTAAAGACAAAGTTTTAATCTGTAATTAAGGAAGACCAATTAGTAAATATGTTTTGATTCCATTTAAACTTTGAAATGGAAGCAACAAAAGTTAAAAACATCAACTTGTGATCATACACAGGCATCATGCAGACGACGCAAGCTGCGCGTGCGCTTTACCATCTCCAATCTACACGCTGCGCATGCGTATAATGCAAAAAAAACTCGTCTCCCGCTTTCGCACGCTTACACGGTTTAAAACTAATTTGATTGGTTGCACGATTAACTAAGCGTGTAACGTGAAACGTTTATGAATGGTGCCACGCAAGGGTTTAATCGTGTGCACGGGGAACCAACACGCGGGCGCCACTGTATATTGACGTTTCCTAAGCTCCTGTAGTATTTCTTCATAAATAACCCGCAAACAAAGTTTGAAGGAGGGTGGTATATAGGAGTCACCATGCGGTCTGTCTGTTCGGTCTGTTTGTATGTGTGTCCTCATAAATGGTCGTGCAATTACTTCAATACTATTACACCTACCTCTCTAAACGTTTACACACAAATATCGGCAATATGTAGTTAATGTCCGTCTTATTCATTTCCTTTTCTTTTAAAAGTGACACTTAACGGTGAAACAGGGTGTGTTTTCGTGTCAATGCCATAACTTCTTTATGCATTAAGGGATTCTGAAATAACTTGGCACAAATGTTCACCATCATGAGACCATCATGAGACGATGTGTCGCACATAAGACTATATTTTCTAGAGTTTCAACCTATTGAATTAATAAGCTTTGAAAATATGAACAGTAAATGGGGTGATTTGTATTGAAACGGCGCCAGATTTAATCCACTAACCCTTTGTGGATCGCTTTCTTGACAGCGTCGCACAGTAAACAGCTCTATTTTAGTTGTGTCTTTATATTTGCAATAGACACACGAAATTTAACATGAAACTTTTCTAATTTTACTGAACAAAAATCTGAGAATGAAATAAGTCCCCATTTTACAAAAAGAAGTGTCATTAGAGGAATAATAAGGGTTTATTAGGTCACCTGAGCAAGTTGAACTTTTGTGACCACCCTATGTCCGTCGTCAACAATTTGACTGTTAACTGCAGAGGTCATATGCACTCTTTTGGTCCAACCTGAATGAAACTTGGTCAGAATGTTACCCTCAATAGAATCTTGGATGAATTCGATATTGGGTTATCTGGGCTCAAAAACTAGGTCACCACGTCAAATCAATGGAAAAGGTTGTTAACAGTCTAGAGATCACAATTTGGCCCAATCTTAATGACACTTGGTCAGAATATTACCCTAAACAAAATCTTGCACGAGTTCGAATTTGGGTCTTCTGGGTTCAAAAACTAGGTCACCAGGTCAAATTAAAGGAAAAGCTTGTTAACACTCTATAGGCCACATTTGGGACCATATATTAATGAAACTTTTTTCAGAATGTTAATTTTCATGATATTAAGGTCGAGTTCAAATCTGGGTCAGATGGGTTAAAAATTTGGTCACCAGGTCAAATCTAAGGAAAAGCTAGTTAACACTCTAGAGGCCATATCGTAACTAAACTTTGTCAGAATATTAATCTTGATTATCTGTAGGTGACGTTTAAATCTGGATCAGATGGAGTCAAAAACTAGGTAACCAGATAAAATGTAAGGAAAAGCTTGTTAACTTTCCAGAGGCCATAATTATGACAATATCTCTATGAAACTTGAAGGGGATATAACTCTGGAACCCATGATGGGATTTGGCCATTTTTTCAAAAGGAACCGATATATTATACCCATACAAGTTGTGTGCAACTTTGATAAAGATCACATACAAAATGTGGGTCGCTAGGAAGGGTGATCACAAAACCCCACACTGTCACTACGTGACAGGTGAGCTAAAAATAGTATACGTGCGTTTACTACATATTGCCCTAAATGTGTTTGTTAGGCATCAAGGCAGGTGCGTGAATTTTTTGGAGGGCTCAAATAAGTCTTTTTTTTTCAGAAAATAATCTTTTAATTATATTTTCAGATTGCGCGCTTTGAAGCATATCTGAAATACGTAGTGCCTACATGAAAACCCTCTTTTTTCATGAACACTAATAGTTACGCGGTGTAAGTTTCTGTTATTGAATTAAACATCAATGCTTTTTTTAATGCAGATATTGTATTTACATTACAAAAACATTCTTGTGCATCAAAATCCTCCGGGCATAATTCTCCCCTTTAATTTGACCAATGCGGACCTTGATTTTATTAAATAAAAACTTAAGATAAAATATAAACAGTACATGTAAATATTTACGTTTCGTTCTTTATTTCAATTTATAGTCAATATTAGAACGTGGTCGCAACGAAGACTCCATTTCATACAGAAAGACTTGTTTGATTGTTATAAGTTTAAAAAGTCGGCACTGGCAACTCATATCGGCGACTCCTCCAGAAGATTGTTAGTAATGTTAGTGGTTCTATAGCGTGACAGGTGTAATCTAGTAAGCCCTAACCCAGGGCCCTCCCTTTTTCAGGCGTCAATTTTCTTCGGGTAAATTTCATCTGTGCTTGTATTTCTTTCCTCGTATGGTGTTCTCCTGGAGCTGATGATTGGTAGAAGTACATTTGAAAGGTATCATACTGTACTTTGGCACATGTACTTTCTTACGACACTAGGTCTTTTGAAATGTGCCTTTGGGCGGATGAGCAGTAATACACTAAATATAGTGACAAAAACGGACATTTCTTGTTCATAATGATACACATTATATTTGTAGAAAATAGAGACTTTGACCCGAATTCAGGATCCAGAAGTTAAGCTTGCAATCAACGCTAGGGTGATCCCATATTACAAATTTCATTTACCTAAATACGAAATAGAAATATCAAGCCCCGACTGAGCGCCCTCCCTCTTTAAGTTGTAAATTTTCTTCGGGTAAATTTCACCCGTGCTTGTATATTTCGTTACCCACATAGTGTTCTCCTAGGGCTTATGATTGGTAGAAATGATTCAATCCACTTTCCAGTGAATATATTGAATACAATAGAATGAAATGTTGCTTGCGTTTCTGTAATGTTAAAAGGCATCTGTCGTCATTTTAATATACGCGCTGTTGGTCCCCGCGCTTAGATTAAATGTGTTGAAAAATGAGTCCTTTACTGACGTAAATAACCCTTAAATCAAATAAAAGAACTGTTTTAGGCCGCCGTTTTTCCAGCAAGATAAGTTGGGACACAATTCCAATTGAATTTTCAAAGATTTCTCAGAAGACGGCTATATCATGATGTTTACGTTCTTACATACCAATTTAACATTATCCAACTTTTAAAATTTCACCATGTCCGCCCAGAAACATTTCAAGTTCGCAAAAATATGGGACAATTGGATTTTCCAAATGCCCGATTGGACGGCGTGTATCAAATCGGATTTTGGAAAAGCCCGATTGCCTGGACAAAATTATTTTCTTCATATTTTTGTACATAATTTTTTTTTGAAATATTACAAAATTGTACCATTTATTTTTCCATGACCCTTCTAAACTAAAGTAGATGTGTCTAAGTCATTAAGAAATGAGTGTAACTCAATGCAGATCTGGAGCGCCTGTATAAATTACAGAGTCCAGTATATACCGGTTTCAAGCAATTTGAACGAAAATAACTTAAGGTGTCACCCCGGTATAGAAGTACTTCCGGGTCGTTGTATCCTAGAAAGTAGTTCTTTGAAATTTTGAAGTTCCCAATTTAACGCTATCCCTACTTTGACATGTTATATTCCAAATGTATTTATTGATACTGTGTACATTTTTTGTCATTTCTGATGTCTTTAACAGTTGTTTTATGTGTGTTTTTCAGGATTACATTTCTGTGCGGAAGGATTAAAAAACTACACCAGACTGGTGGCCATGACAGATGTCAGTGGGAAACTTAAACATGGACTAGATACTTTGATGTGTAGCAAAAAAGTTCATCGTTGATGGTGGTGTTTTTCTGTGATATATTGACTGGGATAGTATTACTCTTCAGAAATACAGAGCTGTCAATGCTGCAATTTTGTTGTGAAATTCACAATCCATGTCCAAAAATGCTTGTTTTACTATACAGCAAAGAAGGAGAAATTGTACCGGGCCGACACCTATATGGCAAATTCAGAAAATGGAATATCTCAGCAACCATAGGGTTTACAGTCATGAAACTTCACACACTAGTAGCTGATAACAATACAAATCAGTGGCTAAAAGGATATTTCCAAGGTTTGTGAAATTTTAATTTTATTCAAATTTTAAAAATTCAGTAGTTGAATTTTCTTTGAAATTTGAGTAATAGTTGTCTCCTCTTGATTTGTCAGTCTTCTACTATAGTGCAAAGACACTGAACAAGCAGGAAGCTTTAAAAAGGCTATATAAAAAGAAGACACATAGTTTTTCACTTTAATTTTAAGAAAAAAATATAAATTTAAATTTCTTAAATTTTTTTAAAAAAATTTCCATTTCGCATAGCGTCTCTTTTCCGAAGAATTTATAAGTATATATATGTGAACATGTTACATAGTGCCGCAGTAGACCGTGGATGAACAGTGTCGTATGTGTGGAAGCTGTACATTTTGGACCGGATGGGTTTATAAATGAGGCTATAGTCGGTTTCGTAACAGGAGTCGGAGAGACTGATTGCTTGTCGGGCCTGGATCTGGAACCGGTCACGGTGTTATTACACTGATGTTAAAGCCAGTCAGCAGGCGTCTCATATATGATATAAAGAAATTGCGTGAATGTTCGTTCCCTTACGTATGAGACGCATAACTAATATTACACGAAATAATTATTTTTATCATTCCAGTCAAATCCAGTCTGCTACCGGCATTTTGGCATTGAAGGACATTGCTTACCAGTGTGCCGAGTGCATTTGACGGCATTATTAATGTATAACAAGTTTTCTTTACACTGACAGGACATTGGTTGTATTACACAGGAAATTACATGGAGGTTGCTTCAGTGTGATAAAATAGTTGTTGTTGTTGTTGTTGTTGTTGTTTGTGTATTATTTTATTTATTCATTTGTTTTTTTCAGTTTAGAACATATTCCGAGCTTTCAGCCCGCATCAGGCCGTCGTCAGATACATTCTGCCTTGAATGGGATGCTTCTATTCTGATTTGCTTTTCAGGTTTACAACGCAGGTCTGTGTTACTAAGAAAATATTTAACGGGACTGATTTCCTGGGTCGGCCTCGTGCAGTTTCCTTAATATGTATTTGTCCTGGTACCGACTGGAAACACAACTTGACGGTATTTGTATTTCAGTTTTGCTCGATTCATTCTACTTCATTCTTCAGATAGGACCTTTCCTGTTGGGACTTTTATTCATGTTTTTCTGTATGTTGTTTTTTCATAGCATTTATGTGTTTCAATTCTTTTAAATGTGCATTTCAGATACTTTATTGTCTGTGCTGAAAGGGGTGTCTGGTAATACTTATTGTTAATATTCTTTTCACTATTTCAGCTACATATATGTAGAAAATTATTCAGTTGCAGTGTTTTAATGACAGACTTCCTGTAAAGTTCCTGAACCAGTTGATATCAGAATGATAAAGAAATGATAGATGGTACCAATCTGTGAATATTATGTCACCTTTTTCTATAGGTGTTCCTGATCACACTTAGAACTATACACACACACTCATTTGTTTCTCAAGAAAGGCCGACACCGGTTCACAATCTTTCTTTTGTCATTTGCAGGCGATGAATTCCATATGTCAGTAGGAATTTAGAATCGTACAACCAGTCAGCAGCTACCCATAAACCAGACCAACCTATTAAGTCGAGCGGGCAGAAGCTGTGATTCCCAGTGTTACACCGCAGAATGACGGCTAGTTTTCGGTAAGCGATTTACATGTTCCACCGGTGCATTTCCCTCTGGTCCTATTGTCTTTAGTCAGAACTGTAGCCTAAAATGTCAGTAACTGCTTGACAGTTTCAGGGGTACCCTGAGCTGTGTCTGGCTCCAGTTGGAGTTCTTGACCTTCCGCACTTGCCTGCTTCCAAGATGGCGCGGATCGGCTTTGCATTTGGCGTTTCAGGCATTGTTCGGCTTAGCCGAAGAAATAACTCATTTTAAGGCTGTGGTGTATTGTTCTGTTTTACTTCCAGTAATTGTCATAAATATAATCACATATTGGTCTTTGCTTGTGGGTTCTGGTCTTTCAATCATTAAAAGTTTCATTTTTCTGCAATTGTAGTGGGTAAATTATGCATTTTTTACTAAAAATTGCATATTTTTAAAGTAAATACTCATTTTGATACATCATTTTTCAAAATAAATAAGCTTAAAGTTACATAAAACATACTATAAGCATTAAGTAGTGATATCACAGTTGATTTCATGAAAGTCTGATTGAAATTATCAGAAGGAAGGCAAATTTTGTAATGTGCCTTTTTTCTTCAAAATTCCGGTTTCCGAGCCAATCCCTCCGCAAAGTAGGTCTAATGTTTGAAATGTTTCTGCGGGACAAAATTTTCTTTGCGATGACAATGTCTTGTGTAACTTTTCTCGCAAAACCCTAAGTTACAAGATTTTATAAGAAAAATTTGGCTAAATTAAAAATTTGATAAGATTTAGGTGTCACCCCGGTATAGAAGTACTTCCGGGTCGTTGTATCCTAGAAAGTAGTTCTTTGAAATTTTGAAGTTCCCAATTTAACGCTATCCCTACTTTGACATGTTATATTCCAAATGTATTTATTGATACTGTGTACATTTTTTGTCATTTCTGATGTCTTTAACAGTTGTTTTATGTTTGTTTTTCAGGATTACATTTCTGTGCGGAAGGATTAAAAAACTACACCAGACTGGTGGCCATGACAGATGTCAGTGGGAAATTTAAACATGGACTAGATACTTTGATGTGTAGCAAAAAAGTTCATCGTTGATGGTGGTGTTTTTCTGTGATATATTGACTGGGATAGTATTACTCTTCAGAAATACAGAGCTGTCAATGCTGCAATTTTGTTGTGAAATTCACAATCCATGTCCAAAAATGCTTGTTTTACCATACAGCAAAGAAGGAGAAATTGTACCGGGCCGACACCTTTACTGTATATATTTTGTAACCATTGTGATACTAGCCCTAACCTTTAGTCAGTATAGTATACATATTATACACTAAATGCGTGCGGATATGCAATAATTTGCGTATTTTAAACCGTGCACTCCAACTGACAATCACTTCCGGATATGCGCAGAAGGCCGCTCCAGCTCTGCAATGAGCAACATCGTTTAGAAGTACAATTACATTACCACTTAGACACGTTATGTCGAAATAAAACACTCAAACACAAATTAAATAAACTGATTAAATCATTTACTCTGACCTTTTGATCATGATACCGCATATTCACGCGGCATTATTGTATCGTCTGCATATTTCGCACTGAAGTTAAGTCATAAGACGGAAAGCTAGTAATTCCCAAAAAAACTATAGTTCGCCTTAATATAACTGAAATTATTCCCGCACTGTTATTATCACTTCTATAATTATCTGCAATAATAAAACGTATTTTCCAAGTTGCACACCTGGTTAATTGATCACATACCGCTCCATTTGCACAATAACTTTGTCGTTAAACCAGATTAATAAAAAAAAAATAATATTCTAGAAATTCTGTAAATTTAATTCATGAAATTGTTATGACTTCCTTTTTTCTCTCTCTACCTTTCTTTCTTTTTTTTCTTTTATATTGAGGCATGCGGTAAGAATTACCAATTGATAATAATACTCTGCTGTAATAATTAATCGGCTCTTTCTGTATCATCGGCAGCTAAACTTCGGGCGAGTTCGTGCGTTTCCACACGCGCCCGGAAATACCACGGATACGTGCAAATAAAGATATAATACAAAAATCACCAACTTTTAAACGTCTAGGGAAGCAAGAAAACATTAAAATAATTTCAAAATAAAAACATATATAACAATTTTATTGTCTGTAGAATACTTCAATAGGATAATAAATATTCTCAAATTATGGATAAAGTGGCTACAGGGGAAAGAATAAGATACGTACAACAGGTTTTTGCTTATTTTATTCGGTAACTGTATGCCGAAAACAGAGACTGATAGTGGTGTTTTTTAATCGCCAAGGGAAGCATTAATTCTTCATTTTAGATAAACATTTTTTTTATATCTTTGTAAAGAGAAAAGAATGACGAACACTTCAATAGTATAATAAATATTGTGTGTTCATTCTAATTAAAACAATATTTGTTCAAACTTTTTTTCCTTCTTTGTTTCTATTGGAAAATATCAACCAGATAAAAATCGATATCGCACAGCCAGGTGATTTCAAGGGGGACAATTATACCAATAGGACGGCAAATTTTAACTAATTGTTGATCATGAATAACCGTCTGTGGGTTCATCAAAGTTTTATTTTACAAAAATGAAATATATATCGTTCAAAAATATATTCATTGAGAGTAAGAAATCGCTTGCACCTTAGCTTTTATATCATTGGTTTATACAAAAAAAGCTTTAAACAGACGCATATATACGTGATTTTTACACACTTTATAAAGAAAATAGAAGGAAAAGAATGACGAAATGATGGCATAACATATCGTCTCGTGGGTCAATCAAAATCAAAGATCAAATTTATTTTTAAAATAGCTTGTCATGATTCAAATGTTGAACTTGGATAATTTATTTTCACCTAAGGATTCTTACTTTTAGTTATTAAGTAAAATGTGAACGAGCCCTACTTATTTCTACGAGTATATAGAAAGTCTGACCGCTATCGATTATTGGCGGGAGGAGTATTCTTCCGTATGTAAAACGCTCACAGTCACAGCTGAATATTTCTGTTGTTGGACCAGCGGGTATAAACGTTTCTCAGTTTCCATGCTGACATTAAACGTTTTTTTATTTCCAGTGTAACTGGCATTACAAAATGTTTAGTTGAAATGATATAACAATTACTAGTAATCTAAACTGTTTGTCACAGGAGTACTGACACATATCTTCATACCAGTTTACATCCGGTTTCTCGCACAGCAGAAGAAAGGTTTTGGCCTTATAACGACACTGATATCAAAGTTTTCAAACAACCTTGGGTCACACGGGACTTGTCTGTCGGCCGGAAACTCGAAAGACCAGCGTTGCAATAAGCTACTTATGAAAAGAAAGTAGCGAGTTTTGGCGAACATCTCTCCTGGGCACTGACGTAAACCGTGCCCAAAAAGGCATCAGGCTGAAAATATACAAGAAGAATTGTTCATAAAAATGGCTAATATACAAAGGATTAATTCGATGAAAAAAGATCATATTATGGCGAAATTTATATCGCTTTATTTAGATAGCACAAAGGCAGTTGTTCCTTAGAGAAAATGCGATTAAAATATTTTCTACTGTATTTAAAATATCAAAATCTAGATATAAGTGGTCATCTGAAATTTATAATTCAACAATGAAATATTAGAAACACTATTAGATACACTTCGCAAATCATATGAAACAGATTGATCATTTGATATCAAACACATCTGAGCCAATATGGAAATCATGGAACAATATAAAAGAACGGAGCCAATATGGAAATCATGGAACAATATAAAAGAACGGAGCCAATATGGAAATCATGGAACAATATAAAAGAACGGAGCCAATATGGAAATCATGGAACAATATAAAAGAACGGAGCCAATATGGAAATCATAGAACAACATAAAAGAACGGAGCCAATATGGAAATCATGGAACAATATAAAATGAAAATCATGGAACAATATAAAAGAACGGAGCCAATATGGAAATCATGGAACAATATAAAAGATCGGAGCCAATACAAATTCATGCATTTTGATTATAACGAGAAGTTACTTCAGTTAGTTTTCCTCGTTATTTTCCTTTCCTGCGCGTTTGGTGTCATATAAATGATAAATACAAAATAACTGTCACTTTGCATTCAGAAAATGCTACTCAATGGTAAAAAACTCAGCGAAATAAGATTGACGCTTAAGACGTCAGAAACGATATTGTGACGTGAGAACGGAAAAACTCACATCAAGTTTTGCTATAAATTTTGCCTTTAATCCAGTTTATAAAAAATCGGCTCGATAAAAAAATGAATAATTTTGGTATGTTGTTTCACAGTATGTGAACGTCTAGCAGACACACAAATACTTAGGGGTCACCGACTTCTATTTTTCGCAATATATCGTAACTTTACCCCCACCCCCGCATGGTTTGAGGCTATATGACGTTAGAGTTAAAAAGAGTGTGTTTTCAACTTACACAACTCACGTTCTTGTTAGAAACGAGATGTATTTATTATAAGAAATTTTCAAGATATATTCGATCTGAACTGTAGATGCCATGTTTTGGTGAAAGGAAAACACCTTTGACAAAATGTATATTTTATGCTATTGTCCGTAACCTTGCACTCATTAATCTTCGCTAATATTTTCGGGTGCTTTCGTTACTTGAAAAAAAGATGATCTGACTGAGGACTCGGACCCACAACCCTGAGATTGATGGCTAATCGTTTTGTCCACGCAGCTACTTTCATATGCGATATTTTGTAAATCAAGAAATTTTACGCAATAGTTATACGGACACCGAGAATTAAATTATATGGAATATTTATGGGGGCCAGGACAATATGTCAATACTTACGGACAATATCCACTACTGTCCGAAAGTATTGACCTGGCACTCATTAATCTTCGTAAATATTTTCTGGCGTTTTCGTTGATTTATGCAATATCTGTATCCTGAAAAAATCTATATTACTAAAGTTACATATACAATTATTCAATGACACGGTGGCGACCTGTTAAGGTGTCAGACTTCCACGCACGTTACCACGGGTTCGAAATCACTTAGATCATATTCAATGTAATTGTAATATTATCGACAACTGTTTCAATTTGACATTATTTTATGTATCATATTACATAGATTTTAATTGTTTTCTCTTTTAGTACGATTACTGAATGTTTTAATAAATGAACCATAAATGTCACGATACGTTTGATAAAATAAGTGGTAAGTTTGCAAATAAAACTGAGGAAGATATGTGGGGGGAGAGAGATATGGTCAGACGTAGGACTCGAACCCACAACACTGAGTGCCAGGTCAAAACTTACGGGCAATATTTACTATCCATTGTTTATTTCCTATTGATGTTTTCAAAATGCAGATTAAAAGCTTGAAGAATAGTTGTCTTTTCTGTTACTATCGGTTTAGTACATACCGCCAATCGTTCAACCTGTCTCTTGCAAATGCTAACTTAGCTTTGTAAGAAAAAGCTAGTATACGGTCGTGAAAATAGGAACTGTAATATGTTTTAAACTTTTAGAAAGCTCGTTCAAATGTAATTTTATGACATGAGGATTTGCCTGATTTTACCAGAAATATTTATCGACGCATGTCAAACGGTTGTTCCACTTCACATGTACAATCAGCACGAAAATAGTATATGGAATTCTTATTTTTTACGTTAATTAATTTATGGAGAATCATGAAAAAAATGTACCATTTTAGACATCAATCTCCACATCTCATTCATGCGAGATTACAAGTTGAGAGAAGAGTCTGTTCTATATGCATAAGGCTGAGCAACTGGTATCATTTTTTCGCATCCTTGGTCAAAGATGCGAGCTTCGGCACGAGACAGACAGTGACAGAGAGACAAAGAGACAAAGAGACAGAGACAGTGAGGTTACAGTTAGGCAGAGTAGCTAGTCCAGCGAAGAGACTTTATTCCTGAAAAATAGATCTACAGATGACGATAAAGTATTGCATATTTTGAAGTTCCGCTATAGCCCTATTGGTTACGACGACGGGAAAATGTCTTTATTGCCGCGGTTGTTCGGGGTTCGATTTCCGACACGGTCTACTTTTTTTCTTGATTTGGATTTTTAAAAATATTTTAGTTACAAAAACTCAAATTCTAATGTTCATGATACGACCAAACTTCAATTTGAGAGAAAGATTATTTTTAGCCAAATCTGGAGGTGGGTGACTTTAATTGACACTTTCTTAGAAAATCCCTCTTATGTCTCTCAATACTTTCATGTCGATTCGTTTCATCAATTCATTCCCGATTTACCGTTAATACATGCAGCTCCGCATGCATACTATTTAGATTATTTTGTTAAAGAAAACACGATTTCTTAATGGGGTAGGGGTAAAATATCGTCAAATATTGAAAAATAAAAGTCGGTGACCCCAAAGTATTTATGTGTCTACAACACGTATACATACTCGAAAACAACTTACAAAAGTTATACGTACTTTTATCGAGCCGATTTTTTATAAACTGGATTTTAAGCCAAAATTTGTAGCAAAACTTGATATGAGTTTTCCCGTTCTGATGTCACAGTATCGTCTCTGACGTCTTAAGCGTCAGTCTTATTTCACTGAATTTTGTACCATTGAGTAGCATTTTCTGAATGCAAAGTGACAGTTATTTTGTATTTTTCATTAATATGACATTTAGAGCGCAGGAGAGGGAAAATGCCGAGAGCATTCGGAACAGGACATTGCACGAAACGTGACTTCAGGAGTAATGTTTCTGACACAATAGCAAAAAACTCCAACAGTATGGCGACACACTAACATCGGAACTCAATCGCATATATCCTGAATTTTATACAGTATAAATTTCAGGACGAAATTCGGCAAAAAAATCTGGGGCGCATTCCACCTTAATCAGAAATTCTGACACACGTCCAGAAACATATTAAGACAATATACGACAATCAGATTAACCTTTAGCCTGCTGGCGGCAAGTGATTCTGCCTTTGCGACTAGCGCAGACCAAGATCCGTGCAGGCTGATCACTGTCTGCGCTGTTCGCTATTCAGTTAGTGAATCTTAAGTGATGACATATGCCACCATAGACATGATAGAAGACCCCTTCGAATAATTAGCGATACTACCCAATTGAATGATGGACTAGTTCATTTTAGAAATTGAGCAGTTTAAAGGTTAATTAAAAGGATAGCGTTTATCTTAAACAGACATTAAATTTTTTGTGGTAGTTTGGGTATTTGTGCAGGTACAACAGCGGTTCAAACGCTTTGAAAAGAATTCATAATTGCAATTATAAATGAAGTAGCGAACACTTATATTAGTTGTAATCTGCAAACAACTTCGGATAAGAATAAAACGAGGCATGGGGTTTATAATATGCATTTGGTCGATAAACACATGTATGTCTCGTTACCTGCAGCCTACGAAGAAATGACATTTAAAGCAATTTCTATAACAGCTCAGTAGTAAGCTCCCATTATTGCTGATTATATCACGACATCACAGTATTTCTTAGAAAAATCACTCGTACCTACACACGACCCCATCTGTTTTACTGGCTAAAACAATGATATGTTCGAAAATAAAAGTCTAAAATAATTTGATCTGAACGTGCACCACTGCCGTATCAGAATAAGAATCAGTTATAAATGATTTCCCTACATGAGATTTACGACGAGAAAAATATTTGAAACTTTTATGTCTAACTCACAGATAGATGTATTCGAAATACTCAATAAATATACAAACAAATTTGAACTTCTGTAAATTTGCTTTACTGACTTTCTCCGAAGTATATGTTCTGAAGGTAACAGGTCTCCGTGCTCGTCCAAAAATCTTTCTGGTCTGAATGTCCAAGGATCTCCCCATATTTCTTTATTGTGATGTAGAAACCATGCATTTCCAATTATCTGAAATACAACTTTTATGTTAAACATGTTTCGTGTGTAAAGTGTCTACTAAATCCCAAGAGGCGCCCCCGCTAAGCTCAATAGGGAGAGCGCAGATCTACGGACAACAGGGTCGTCAGTTCGATCCCCAGGCCAGGCATATGTTCTAACTGACGATTTAATAAACGACATTGTGTCTGATGTCATTCGTCCCCCACCTCTGATTCGTGTGGAAAAGTAGGCATTTACTTGCGGAGACCAGGTTTGTATTGGTACAGAATCCAGGAACACTGGTTAGGTCAACTGCCCGCCGTACTAACTAACTAACTAACTAAACCCCAAATAATGCCCATACCGATAGGTCGTGGAGGTGAATTGTTACTGTGAGATCCGACATTCTGTCAACATGATACAATTTAAGTAATAAGAAACTGCAGTCAACAGATAACTGTATAATGCACTGAATCAAACTGTTGCAAAATAAAAAAAGGACCGATGTTGTTACCCTTTGAGTTCGTCTGAATTTTTTAAAATGTAAATATTTTTATCATTGGTATGACTTCATACTATCCAAATGTATAACAAATTCAATAAAATAGTAAGAAACTGTTCATATTATATCAACAGACTGAACAATACCAGACTCACCTTAGCCAGTATGAGAAATGTAGGGACAAAGTGAGAACATCAGGGCCAATATGAGAAAACCGGGCCAATACGGGACTTATGCATTTTGATTGGTCAAAGTAAGGGGAAAAACGATAGAAAATGATAAAATTTGGATTGATCAAGTAACTTAGTACCAGCCAATGTGACCACCTTCGGACAAATGACAAGACAAAGATAAGATCATATGATTGATAACATTATGATATTCACATGTTCTCTACTGTTATATAATCGTTTGTGTCATTTCATATCCCCCACAAATGATGCGAATGTATTCAATCTTTTCTGTTAAATCAATGTCAAATCAAATACATACTGACGTTTTGACTGATTTACAAACCTTAAACATGATATATAAAATTTTATAAACTTACTGTACTGTTGGCTTCAATGTCAAATCCCTCAAACTCTACGTGCTGTCTACACCTGTGTGGCAACATGAGTGGCACAATAGTTATATATCGGTGTACTTCCATCTCAAATGCCTTAAAGAACGTGCATTTGCTTCGGTCTTTGAAGGTTGGTTGTCTACCTTGACCAATTTCTCTGTCAAATTCTTCCTGCAGTTTACGCTGGTACTGTGGGTGGTTCAGTAAGATCAACATGGTGTTTGTAAGGGCAGACCAAGTAGTTGTGATGCCTTAAATAAAAAATGGACGAATATCATATATATCAAAAGAATTTAATAGTCAGTTCTTAGTGGAGAGCGTCATCTACATATTCGTACTCACTTTGTAACATTACTTCATTTTTTTAAATCACAAATAAGTGTAATTAGTATTAAATGCCAAAGTATTTACTAACAAATGATTTTTTCTGATCGCTTTAACATTGACACTCATTAACTTCAGTATAAATGACCGCCTCGGTAGCCTAGTGGTAGAGCACCCGCTTCGAGTGCGGGGGTCGTGGGTTCGATCCCTGTCACGTGTCTACGGCGTGATATTACAGTGTGTCAACACTATAAATGTGGACATTGGAATGTTACATGTAGACCCCGTCGTCTATGCGAATGAAAAAATGTCGGAGAAGACGTTAATCCCGAACACACACTCAGTATATGACTTCTAAATACGATAATTTGTATCATAATCATCCATATATAATCTATATGGCAATCTATATGGCATATCGTCGTATCCAACAGAGAAAGAGTTGAATTTGACAAAATTTTAAGGTTATCTGTTTAGTTTGATAAGTGTCTCAGAATATAGGTTTCAATATTAAAAGACGCGATGTTTGTTTGTAAACTTATTTACAGATGCCACCGGTAACCCTCCTGAAGATTGTTAGTAATGCTGGGACTGCAAGATACAGAAGACGCTCTAATTTCAGATGCTTTCCTGGTCCAGAGTGGTTTATGTAGAGCCACTGGTCACGAGAGTCATTTTCCAATGTTAGTATTATTCTCCCAACCCCTAGTTTTGTAGTCTGACAGTGTAACCATGGGACAACTGCCTCGGTCCCAAAGGCCTGCTCGTGTGGTAGGAAATATTTCAACCTTAAACAGGTAATAACACCCGGGTTGTTATTACATTTGGGAGGCTGACAATATGCTATGTCAGGCGCTCTAACCTGTGTACTGCAAAATCATTTAATTTCGTGGGTATGAAATTTCGTGGTATTGGTCTAAACGGCAATTTCGTGGGGATATGAATTCGTGGATTTCAACTTTTGAACATAAAATGAATGGGAATTTTACATGTTCGTTGGGATTAAATTTTGTGGATTGACTCAACCACGAAATCCACGAAAATTAGTCCCCCACGAGTATTAATGATTTCACAGTATTTTATATAAAGTTAACCATCCCATATCATTATCGCTGGTCTGTGTATTTTAATAGTAACTTTGTTTATTAATTGACTATACAAATTCAGGTCATGCATAACCGTTGGTAAATGATTACTTGTGTGTATGTATAATCACAACTTGTCTTGATATTTGCATATATGAGAGATGTTTATGATGCGTGTATTTTTTCATATACTAGTATCTTACGTTTGGTCGCACATCAAATTATGTTTTGGGGTAGGATTAATCGATTAAAAATCGTGTCGGCATTCTTAACATACATTGTCGAGAATCTCGACTTTTCTGACTTTGAAATCTTATTGATATACTGCTTTCGAATTATCCCAAATACATTATTTGAAAGGTATAAAGAACTGGCAATTTTCAATTACAAAAGAAATTAGCGTTTGAAACTTCGTATTTGTTCTGTATCAAACTTTGAAAAAAAAAATATTCTAAAGCAAAATATTTACCTCCATCAATAATGTCAATTACTTGAGCAATAATTGTTTCATCAGTAAAGAACACATCGGCATCAGATTCACGTTGCTTTTGCTGTTCCTCCAGGAAAAAATCAACAATGCCCCGAACTTGACCTCTGACGTGTGTTGTCTGTAATTTGAATCCACACAAACATATATTCAACAAAATAGGAACTGCAAAAGCATTGTACAGCTAAACCTTTGTTAAGCAGCAAGCCAAGGGAGGGACACAATCTGGCCGCTGAAGGCAGGTTGCTGCTTAAGACAACGGAACAGAAAGTCAGTTTGGGAAATTCGCCATCCGCTGTTTAAGGGAAGTTGCTGTTGAATACAAGTGACCTCTAAGGCAGGTTAACTGTATAAAATAATCGCTCATACAGCATTCCATACGGAAAAAGTGGAACGTGCTAAGAATTACTCGGAAGCGGGTGCTGCTTGTGGGCCAGCGGGGTGTTCTATATTTCATAACATCTCATGGAGAGAATCAAATCAAGTCTGTTTTATTTTGCTTTACTGCTTTTTAAGCTGCTTGAAGATGTTCTTAAAGTAGTTGCTTTTATCAATGTTATTCTTATTACACACAACAAATCTTTCAAAGTATCTCAATAGCTAAAGTTAGTGGGCCCGTAAGATGAATCGGTAATTTCCGTATGATGACGTTTTCACACGTGTTTCGGCATTCTTTGGGCATTTACGACTAGTTCATACAAGCCAATGGCTTTCTGTTCCGGAAAATACCGAAATCGCATACGGAGATAATTTAACGGAACGGAAATTGTCATTTGTCATCTTAAATCTGAACTATATTTGGAAAACTTATTGCTGGAAATAATTTACTGAATTCTATTGCATAAGGATTATTTACTCAGACATCTAAATAAATCAACAAAGTGCAAACCTTTATATCATGGAAAAATTTCTTCACAATTTTGGCGTTAACAGACTTTGCTTTTCGGTACTCATTTCCGTATTTTCCTGGCAAATACCGCAAAAATGGGAAAACTGACATGATAAAATTGACGTAAGAATTCAGGTAAAAATCTTCAACTTCTATTTCTTCCTTGAACATGTTAATTTCTTCTTCATTATCTGATATTGTTTCACCGATTAGCTGAAAATGAAATAAACGACATCTACTAGTTTTATGCAATGAAATCAATACGATGACGATACAATTACATTTTGTATATAAAAAACAATTGTTTACACACGACGTTTGCAAACTATCATGCATGTTTTTCAGTTGTAAACAGATGCCAAAAGAGAATTGGTATCTCTTTATCTATAGCATTTTTCATATATAATTGTCATATGAACTGCCTGTGTTAAAACGACAAAGTAATATAACTAGCATATACCCGATAAGCAACATAGAATTTGACTTTGCAAACGGTATAAACACGATGAAAATTAGCTAGATATGCAATCTGATTAAAATATCGATCTTCTCGTACATGAACCTCATGCGTAGCGTTACTGAGGAGATGATTTTAATCTGATTGGTAAGTCCTCATGCGTAGATGATTTTAATCTGATTGGTAAGTCCTCATGCGTAGATGATTTTAATCTGATTGGTAAGTCCTCATGCGCAGATGATTTCAATCAGATTGGTAAATCCTCATGCGCAGATGATTTCAATCAGATTGGTAGAAATGTAGTCGAACTTGATATACTCATATATTACAAAAATATTGATTTAATTAAGTCTACGTTCTTATCTATATAAAGGTATGGGACTGAAAATGAAAATTGGGTAATTACGTATTTTACGTATGCGAGTTCGGCATTCTCCGTTGTTTTTTTTTACGGAAAACGCATATACGTATTGAGCGTTATGTACGTCCGAAGAATGACGAATCGCCTAGCGAGTGTACGTAATCAAACGGAAATTGCCGAGTGTTATTACGGGTCTAATGCCTTAAACATGAACTGGAGACATTTTCATTTAAACCTTACCCTGCTAAATTTCTATAATGAACTCGTCCGTCTTTCAATTTGGACAGTACCATTACAGGTAACTGTTAAAAAGGGTGCTTACCAAAATGATACTGACTGAATGGCGAACAGTGCAAATCATGATCAGACTGCATGGATGTGCAGGCTGATCAATTATCTACAATGGTCGCAAAGGCAAAGTCAGTCGTGTCCAGCATGATAGGGAGTTTCACCGTACGTTAAAATATCAACAGTTTGTTTAAGCAACTTGCCTAGACAACTCAATAGAAGAAAACAAATATAAAAAATTAAGATAACTGAGATGTATACAGGTATGGACTATGGCCATGACCTGATTTTAGCGCTTATCGGAAGAAGAGACGAAGAAGTTTGTTTACAGTTTGTCATAAACTGAACATAGAAATACAGTCACGTTAAAATGACGGCACCGATGGACACAATAACTGTTTTTCATTAATAAATGTACAATGTAAACACTTACTGTATGACCTACCGGTCAATACTGACAATTATTGCCCTCGGTTCTTATCATTTATATAAGGAGTCATGTAATAATCATGCTTATACAAGTGTAACAACCGTATGTGCATCGGTTCAAAGAGGTGTCTTGGGGATTACTACATAGTACCTTAGCAGTTATTAAATAGAGCCTTAGCGATCATTACATAGAGCCTTGACGATCATTACATATGGCCTTAGTGATTATTACATAAAGTATGCACTAGACTACTAACCGTAACTGAAATAACATTTGACAGCGACTGCTGAAATATTCCCCTCAGCAATCATAACATCGAGCCTTAGCGATGATAACATTGTGCCTTAGCGATTATCACATAGAGCCCTAGCGATCATTACATAGAGCTTAAGCGATTAACACATCGAGCTTTACTGATTATTGAATAAAGCCTTAGCGATTATTACATAGAACCTTAGCGATTATAATTAGAGGCTTGGCGATTATTACACAGAGCCTTAGTGATTATTACATAGAGCCTTAGTGATTATTACATACAGGCTTAGCGATTATTCAAAAATACGCACTAGACTACTAACCATAAGTGAAATAACATTTGACAGCGACTGCAGAAACATTCCCAAACACTCAAAATTTTGTCCTGGTGCATTCTCTATTCTTTGAACTAAATTCTTCATTTCTGTAAGGACGTTATTCTCCAACTCTTGTATTCCACTCCCGTATGCATGTAGTGCTTGCATCACATTTTTTCTTGCAGTCTTGTGGAACTGACCTGATCCATCTACTACAAAGCTTACAGCTTGGCTGTTACAAGCAAAATGCTCACCATAAAACATTTCTGCTCGATCACTAAAATAATGTTTGTACTTTTCGCCACCGAATGATTTACGAATGATGCTTTCGCTATTCAAAACTACAAATTTATCAAACAGCATTTTCAGTTGAAATATTTCTCCATATTGCTGTGCATAGTCCATAAACTTGAAGTGAATATTTTTGTCGTCAATTTCGTGTATGCATCCGAGAACAGGCAACCCCTTTGGTCCCGCTATGACTTTACCTTTCAATGTCTTCTTCTTACTAAAGTACATAAACATTGCTACAAGTCCTAAAACTATATAAACAATTTCATATCCCATCGTTCTTTTTCACGATCCAAACTGTTTTATACTTTAACCACAAACTGCATAATTTCAAATAATTATCAGCTGTATTTACACGATCAGCTATGAAGTGTGAGGTAAAAAGATACAAATAGACAATCTACATTTAAGTTAGTTTAAGGCTTATGTTCAGGTTAAGAAATACTAACGAACATTTTAGCATAAAACTGATGTTTTTGTCACTTAACAGGAGGTAAAACAGTGAATTATTATACAACAAATCACTGTTCTGACGTCACAATAAATACGTCATAGCATCGAACGGCATAGCGGCGCGCTGGAAAAGAAACCGATTGAAAACGGTCAAATATTTAATGAATGCCGTCAAGGATGAACTTTAAATTCCTTGGTAACGTGTTAGAGTGCTTTGAAAATAGATGTCCCCTTACACCCACTTTTGTACATGTGTAAAGTCCCATATTAATAATCGAATCTACAAGAAAACTATTTGCAGCCAAGCTATGTAATAATTGATTTCGTTTGAGTGTAATTATTAGAGGTATTGAAATGTAATACATCCCTGACGCCCGTCAGAACCGGTATTTTACTGATTAAGGGGTAGGCCATTATGTAATACGTTAATTAGGTGGATGGGGTATAAGAGGAATATCGAAGCCAGGGGCGTACCCTGATGATTTTGAACTGTACGCCAAATATGAGTAGCATAGCTACGAACCAAGCAGAGATGCTGCGAGTGTGGGGTAGGTAGGGGGAAGGGGTCTCCATCTCCCGGCGGATTGGGTTTTTGGGGCCTCCCCTTGGAAATGTTGAAAAATTTTCGGCAAGAGATGCGTTCTCTTGCTATATTCCAGCGTTAATATAGTTTGTTTGTAACATTTGTACTACATATTACAAAAATAATCATTTAAATTCATAGTTTATCACACCGCTAATGCTTACTGGCAGGGCTCGTGACAGTGTCTAAAACTGAAACTGGCGCAGCCCCGGATATTTGGAGGAATATAACATTTTTTTCGTATAGGGTCATATGTAACTTTACCCTTCAATAGGTGTATCGCTCTGGCACGATACTTGGCCGTAATAATATTCATTAATAATTTTATCTAAGATTTTAAAATGTCTAATATCTATTTCGCAGAGCTTTCCTTGAATTACTTCGATACAAAGATAAATAACAAAATGAATTATGACAGACGTAGAATGTTCTGTGAATTGCTATGATCAAATCGCATATTCGAACTGTGTGCAAAGCTGTTATTATCATTATTTATTTATTTATTTATTTTATATCCTCTGTAATGTTAAGATTACATAGGCAATACTCATACATTAAGGATATACTAGTTTTTTGTTGTTATCGTTTTTGAAATCTTTGTCAATGTTTAATTTAATGCATGACTTCTGCTTCCGCATTCTGACATATTTTTGATAAAATATATCTACCCACACATTGCAAATATTTCAAGTTTTCTCACGCGAAACGTAACTTTTTTCTAGTTAACGTAAACAACATCTGATATTGGCAAACGCAAATTCAAACTGCGTAACTTGCTATATTCAGATTTGTATATGGATTGATAGATTTTTGTGCAACCATTACAAATCTCCATTATCACGTCAAGAGTGTTATCTTTAGCGTAACTTTTTTCTTTCTCGAGACATCGGCTGATCATTTTGTTCTCCTGCTGCTCTTTTGATTTACCAGTAAAACACATGTCATTTGAAACTTGAACAGCAGAGTGAGACGGGTGTCCGGTTTTTGTGCAAACAAATTTTCCGACATGCCCAAATTGAGTACATCGAGATTCAACGGACATACATAGTGTTAAATTGGTATGTTTGTAGAAAACGAGCGCTCGGTCTTGCATGCACAACCGATTTGTTTGGTATAAGGACCGACGCACCGACACAAATCTATGTCATATGGGAACTTTTATAATGGAGGAAGACCCCAGGTGCCCCTCCGTGCATTATTTCATAACGGGCGGCCACCTAGGTAGAACCACCGACCTCCCGTTTTCCTCACATGATATGCACAATAGAATCTCTTTTTTTTTCTGAAAGAGTATCACAATTTGGAATTTGTGGCAAAATGATTTCCCTGAAATAGTGCTCTAAATCTAAAACATCCAGTTAGTATACATGTATATTAAATATAAATCATTGGCTAGACTTTTTGTACTAGTAATAAATATTTATACTGTGTTTAGCTATACATGCATTTTGTCTTATTTTAAACCTGTTGCATAATACTGTTATTTGTATGTTAACATAAACTATAAGTAGTAATTGTTCATATTTTCAAATGTAAAATTCGGATCTAGTGTACCTTTGAGATATGGTCTGTAGCTTGTATCCGCTCGTATCTTTTTATGTTCGAAACCCGGCACGAAGTGTCTATTTTTTGATAAGAGTAAGCCATCATGGCTTTATCCAGGTACCAGTACATGGCTAAAGTTATGTCCGAAGGAGGCACCCGGGGTCCTCCTTCCAACATTAAACACTTTAAAAAGCAGGATAGTTCTTTTGAGACACAAACACGAACTTGTAAATATTTGCAAGTTTACTTTAATTGACCATCTTATACTAAACTTTCAAAAATTTTCAGGGTTTACCTGCATATTTTCCATGGCATTAATACACTTTCATTGTTCAAATGTTTCTACTTAAGTTTGCCACTTGAGCATTTTGATTCTTGTGAGACATATCTTTTTCTTCTATAGAACACTTTAACCAAGGGATGCCCAATATACATGTGTAATCAAGATCATATGACATGTTTGTGAAAACCTTTACAAGTTCAATTAAAAATATACGATATTTGAAATAATTAATATAATATTATCGACACCAATTGTTATGTCCGTACTTGCTATTCGAGGTGTATTCACTTTTGCGCTATTGGTAACAATAATATTGATTCCACTAATGAAAATTGATGATCATAATGCAAATATGATATACAGAAAAACACAGTCAGTGAGACCAGCTTTCATCTGTAAAATTGCTTGTTTGTAAGCAGTATATGCTTTAGAAAGAAGACAAATATAAATAGATGTACCGTTCGAAGGTGTTGCCACTGGCCCTTCCTGGGAAGTGCCCAATGTGTTCCTTTATCCGTTAGTTTTGTCCTCGCTGTCAGTTTGTGTACTTGTGCGTGCGTGCGTGCGTGTGTGTTTCTATTTGTGGCAGGCCTATTTGGTGATCTGTGTCTCTGGCTGTGTTTGCTGTGCTGTATGCTTCCAGGATTTTTAAAATTCACGATTATTAAAAAAACACAAAACAGTCTATTATTTCAAAAATGAATTTGATAATCTCATTAAGATGATATTGTTCAATTGAAGAACTTTAAATAGCCACATAACCTCCTTAGGCTTTACATCTTATTGCATTTTTAGCATTTTAAGCCTTTTTATTTTCACGCTGTCGAATTTGAATTGTACGCACAGACGTATAGACGTATGCCCAGGTACGCCCCTGGAAGCCGCTGTAAAACAAACTTTATTCCAATGTGACAGTAAGTTAAAACCAACAAGAGCTGTCACTAATGGTGACAAATGCCCCCGCAGCACCTTGACCTTTGACCTGGTGACCCCAAAGTCAGTAGGAGTGGTGAACTCAATAAGTACTATCAGCTTGTGAAGTTTGAAGGTCCTGGGTGAAGTGGTTCGCATGTAAAGTGCCTTCATGCAAAAAGTTAACGTTGGCCCCTGTGACCTTGACCTTTGACATCGTGACCCAAAAGTCAGTAGAGTTGGTGTACTCATAAAGTACTATCAGCATGTAAAGTGTGAAGGTCCTGGGTGAAGTGGTTCGCGAGTAAAGTGCCTTCATGCAAAAAATTAACGTTGGCCCCTGTGACCTTGACCTTTGATCTGGTGACCCCAAGGTCAGCAGGGGTGGTGTACTCAATAAGTACTATCAGCACGTGAAGTTTGAAGGTCCTGGGTGCAGTGTTTCGCGAGTAAAGTGCCTTCATGCAAAAAGTTAACGTTGGCCCCTGTGACCTTGACCTTTGACCTGGTAACTCCAAAGTCAGTACGAGTGGTGTAGTCAATAGGTACTATAAACATGTGAAGTTTGAAGGTCCTGGGTGCAGTGGTTCGCGAGTAAAGTCCCTTCATGCAATAAGTTAACGTTGGCCCCTGTGATCTTGACCTTTCACCTGGTGATCCCAAAGTCAGTAGAGGTGGTGTACTCATTAGGTCCTATCAGCATGTGAAATTTGAAGGTCCTGGGTGCAGTGTTCGCAAGTAAAAGGCCTTCATGCAAAAAGGTAACGTTGGCCCCTGTGACCTTGACCTTTGACCTGGTGACCCCAAAGTCAATAGGGGTGGTGTACTCAATAAGTACTATCAGCATGTGATGTTTGAAGGTCCTGGGTGCAGCGGTTCGCGAGTAAAGTGCCTTCATGCAAAAAGTTAACGTTGGCCCCTGTGTCCTTGACCTTTGACCTGGTAACCCAAAGTCAGTAGGGGTGGTGTAGTCAAAAGGTACTATAAGCATGTGAAGTTTGAAGGTCCTGGGTGCAGTGGTTCGCGAGTTAAGTGCCTTCATGCAAAAAGGTAACGTTGGCCCCTGTGACCTTGACCTTTGATCTGGTGATCCCAAAGTCAATAGAGGTGGTGTACCCAATAAGTACTATCAGCATGTAAAGTTTGAAGGTCCTGGGTGCAGTGGTTCGCAAGTAAAATGCCTTCATGCAAAAAGTTAACGTTGGCCCCTGTGACCTTGACCTTTGACCTGGTGACCCCAATGTCAATAAGGGTGGTGTACTCAATAAGTACTATCAGCATGTGAAGTTTGAAGGTCCTGGGTGCAGTGGTTCGCGAGTAAAGTGCCTTCATGCAAAAAGTTAACGTTGGCCCCTGTGACCTTGACCTTTGACCTGGTAACCCCAAAGTCAGTAGGGATAGTATAGTCAATAGGTACTATAAGCAAATGAAGTTTGAAGGTCCTGGGTGCAGTGGTTCGCGAGTAAAGTGCCTTCATGCAAAAAGTTAACGTTGGCCCCTGTGACATTGACCTTTGACCTGGTGACCCCAAGGTCAGTAGGAGTAGTGTACTCAATAAGTCCTATCAGCACGTGAAGTTTGAAGGTCCTGGGTGCAGTGGTTCGCAAGTAAAAGACCTTCATGCAAAAAGTTAACGTTGGCCCCTGTGACCTTGACCTTTGACCTGGTGACCCCAAAGTCAGTAGGGGTAGTATACTCAATACGTACTATCAGCATTTGAAGTTTGAAGTCCTGGGTGCAGTGGTTCGCGAGTAAAGTGCCTTCATGCAAAAAGTTAACGTTGTGACGAACGAACTAACTAACGAACTAACGAACGGACGGACAGTTGAAAACTAATATGCCTCCCTTCGGGGGCACAAAAGGAACTGAAATTTAATTAAACTGCAGCGGGAAAAGTTAATAGTACTTTGGTGACACAATTTTCAGTACAAATATTCGGTATCATCAGACATACATGTGAAAAACTATAACGGACATAATAAAACTGAACTTACTTGTGTAAATGAAGCTGAACGCTATTTTCCATTTGTAAGTCTCTGAAGAAAAACAGATTTCAGCTACCCAGGTGCCGGCATGGCTTTACATATTATTGTAGTCCAAATTATAAGTATTGTGTACGTAGAGCGCATTTACGTACACGATTTTTACTTCACATAATTTCACCAAACGTTTGCGAACAAAAGAAAATTCATAGTATAACCATTCTTTCTTCTTACTAAATTAAATAATTACTATCACTATTTGAATTATTTGTTAAGACCGTCATCCATGTTTAGTCTGTTTTTCAATTAACTGCTTTTATAGGTGGCTGCCGGCAGTTGTAAATGTTAACTGCTGTTACCGCCGGCAACTGTTGAAGTTAACTGTTGTAACTGTTGAAACTGCTACACGGACATTCTCGTGTATTGCGTTCTTAGTGCGACACACGACAACTCATTGCAACACACGACACGACACGACACACGACATTCAATGCGACACACGACACGACACGCGACATTCAATGCAAAACACGACACGACACTCGACAATGACCAGCGACACTCAATTTTTACTTTAATGTTTTAGCCAAAACCTAGTTCGACAATGAGACATTCAAATGTTAAAATGTCGTGTGTCGTTGTACATTGTCGTCCGTCGCGCGTTGCAATATCGTGTGTCGTGTCGTGTGTCGCCCTGAAAGGTCGACACACGACATTTAATGTGGCACTAACCGAATTCCGTACTTAACACCTCGTGAATATATTACAGGTGGTGTTCACTCGATGCGATATTTTTACGTCGAACTGAAAAAAAAAACAAATACGTTTTTAAATATTCATGTAAATAAGCAGAAACAGAAAACAAAACGGAAACAATGTTTATTTATTTTGTTGGGTTTAGAGTAACACCGATACGACACAATAAACGCCATATGGCGAATTTACCACTGAGCCTTTGTTGGTGAGAAAGGACCCCATGTGCCCCTCCAGGCATCGTTACAGGCATAGGCGAGTACTGGATAGAACCACCGACCTTCGGTATGCCAGGGTGGCTTCCTTACACGATGAATTTTACACCTAAAGTGAGGTTTTGGTCCCATCCCGGTGATTGGCAAGGAATATGTTTTATCTATCGTGTCGGTATATATGAATATTACGTACTAAATGTATGCAACAAAAATATTTTTTCATACCTAATAGAATTAATTCATTTCCGTTTAGCACCGTTTTTTCCCCAACAATTCAGAAAATTAATGTTCATGTACCAAACTGCTTAGTGTTATTATGTTCTAATTTCTTGATTTGATATACATACATACATATCGATCATGGTGGTGTGAGACCTAGCTGGTTGGCAGTCATATTGAAAAAAAAACTAAGAAAAAATACAAAAAATAGTAAAATAAACGCAATAAAAGCAATTTAAACATTGGAAACAGTTTTAAGTTACCTTTTAGCGCATACTTTATCGGCGGTTGAACAATATATGTATTTTTGTGGACGGAAAAGTGTATATGTGGAGACTCGTGTAATAGTGCAGTAGTGTTCGGACAATAATCTCATTTGTGACCGGAGCTGTGACTAGACTTTTTGTGGTGAATTACTGTGGTGTATAGTTGAGATATTAGAAAGAAAGGCTCCTTTGAATGACATTTACATGACATTACTGTATATCATTTTGTGTAGGTGTACATCATGGCTGATAACACTCCAAGCCTGTTTAAGACAAACAATATGGTAAACAGTGAGGAAAAGAATTCATGCTTTAGCTTAGTAGAGAGTGTGATTTCAGGTCTGGATACGGCATCTGCTGCTGAGTACGTTGATGCAATTATGTCATCGTGTCCTATTAGTAAGGTATGTACACCAGGGAAAACGAGAAAGAGGAACAGATCTGAACCAACCTCAAATGACACTTGTGACTCCGCTATTAAAAAAGCTAGAACTATTGATGAAGCAAGACGTTCTCTTAAGCCGCACAGTGATGATGCTAGTATAAATAATATGAAACCGGCTGACAGACAACTAAGCTCTGTTAATGTAAGTTCAGAAAATGGAAATGATAATGTAGACAGTGTTAAAAATGTTAAAAATGACGATAAAGTGCTCCGGAATGAAATTATGAATTTAACAAAAATAGTTCAACGGCTATCGGGAAATCTTGATAATCTTAGTGACAATATTTATAGTAGATTGGACAAGCTTGAAAATTTACTCGAAGGTAAAATAGCACATAAAATGGCCGGTGTGAAAGACAAACGTATCAATACAGAAATGAAATATATAAGAAAAGAATGTGATGATAAAATACAGAGTTTCAAAGATGATATTCGTCAAGACATTTCAGAAATTGAAGTAAAATTGAATTCCTTAGCTAATGTGAAAAGTGCAGCAAATCCTACACCTACTTTGAACGAGAAGAGAGACTATAACTTTGTGATAAGAGGACTACCTTATCATGAAGGTGAGAACTTAAACTCTAAGGTGAACTCGCTTATCAGCGATGGCATGGGAATCAAGTCAATAACCGTTCTTAATACATCTAGAAAGTCGGTTGATGGTTCGGATGGTATTGTAATTGCCACTCTTCAAGCCCCTGAGGAAAGGAAAACTATTTTGAATTCTAAATGTAAACTCAAAAACTCAAAACAGTATTGCAAGGTATTTATCTATAAGGATCAAACCACAGAGGAGAGAACACTCAACAGAAACTTGAAAACGATTGTAAATGTGTTACGAGACAATGGATGTAACATCTCTCTCCAAGGAGATCGAGTAGTGGAGGAGAGCTTCAGGCCTGATCAGTGTCATCAGGGAGGAAATTCGAAGTATGGTGATTCTGTACGTGATGCCCGTGGTCATAATAATAGTGACAGACATAATTCTTTTTCAGGCTACTCGCGCAATAGTTATTCACGTGATACAACTCACAAAATCATGCAAATGACAGACTTCTTTTTCAGATGGTGACCGTGGCTATTATAGACAATCGCGTAATTCTTTTTCAGCTCAGTCAGGTCACTATGATAGATCAAGGAATCAGGGGAACAATCGATACAACAAATACAACAGAGATGGACGCTTTTAGGTTAAGTGCGGATTCTGGAATGTGCGTGGGTTGAGTTCTTGCAATACCTCAGATAATCACTTACTTAGACAGAAATGTATTAATCATCTTGACTATGACATAATAGGAATTGCTGAAACTCATTTATTAGGAAATAATTGTATTGGTGTTCAGGGTTACACGTTTTTTGGTCATAATAGAAAGTATATTCATAAAAATGCAAAGCATGATTCGGGTGGGGTCGGATTTTTCGTTAAAAATAGTCTTTTATTTGATTTCAATGCCACAGTAGTAAACAATTCTGTTGATGGAATATTATGGTTAGAATTGCAACATAAGGGAGACAACTTTTATATATACACTTGTGTTTGTTACCTCCCGCCAGAAAACTCTTCTCGATATTCAGAATGTGTTACTTTTTATAATGAATTGTTACAAAATGTTTATGAATATCAGAATAAAGGTATAATAATTATATGCGGTGACTTTAACAGCCGATGTCGGGACAGTGATGATTTTATTGCAGAAATGGGTGC